>NC_137847.1:23910000-28910000 GCF_948465745.1 Chenopodium album
GACTGCGTTCCGTCATGTATTTTTGTAAATCTAAATACGTTCCGCGAACCGTTGAGTATTTTTGTACCTTAATATTTAGATTAGTCCTAATCGTAGATACTAGTATTTGCATTATTTTGGTTATGTCTTGAAGACGGAGGTTCTTGGAAGACGAAGCCATGAAGTTGCAAAAGACGACCCTTGAAGACTTGAAGACTCAAGGGGTCATGCTAAGTGCCAAATGCATCATTTATTTATGTTTTCGATATATATTTATGATTATGTACATATATATATATATATGTACATATATATATATATATATATATATATATATATGTACATATATATATATATATATATATGTACATATATATATATATATATGTATATATGTACATATATATATATATGTACATATATATATATATATATATGTACATATATATATATATATATATGTACATATATATATATATATATATATGTACATATATATATATATATATATGTACATATATATATATATATATATATATATATATATATATGTACATATATATATATATATATATATGTACATATATATATATATATATATATGTACATATATATATATATATATATGTACATATATATATATATATATATATATATGTACATATATATATATATATGAATTAGATGCATGTTTAGGATTTCGAATGTTGCGATGAATAATTAAGTTTACTTAAATCAACCAACATAGAAACCCTAGGTCACTAAAATATTGAGTAAAATATGTCATTCCAAAACAACACTTACCGACCTATTGAGAGTAGTGATGGGCTACGCCAAAGCGAGGCATCACTATTTCTCCCTAAGATAAGTAAGGAATACCGAGTATGCATGTTGGTTTTGGTTATACTCAACGATATGAGTGATGGAGTCTTAACATGTCGTGAAAAAGTGGATAAATTGTTGAGAGAGCATTAGATGCGACGATTTTTCTAACCAAGAGTGGCTTGGAGCCATTAGCAAAGAGTTGCTTACCTTAGAATATTGAGTGTTAAGACAAGCCAAAGCATGTTTAACTACTCATTGATTCTTTGGATCTTGGAATAGACTTATTCTAACCAAATGGGGACAATTTAGTGTGTGAATAAGACGTTTAAATAAGTTTTATTAATATGCATGATTTCAATCTTATTTAAATATTATGAATTGTTTTTCATTTCAAATTCTTTCAATTGTAGAACAATGTCTGCAAATAACTCAAACAACCAATCTTGTTGCGCTCAATTCTAGACAAGGAGAAATTGAGTGGGCCAAATTTTCTTGATTGGCAAAAGAACTTGCGTATAGTTCTCATGAAAGAGCAAAAGGAATATGTCCTTGATAAGGAAATTCCCGAGACTCCCAATGAGGAGGTGACTCAGGCTGCCCTAAACTGATAGCAAATTGCCAATCGAGATGTCAAATGTATCATGTTGGCCACAATGTCTCCCGAGCTTCAAAAGATTGAGAAGGAGACAACTTTTGAGATCATTTCTGACATGCAGAACATGTTCCTAGTGCAGGCCCAAACTAAAAGGTTTGAAACCCACAGACAGATCCTTGAGAGCAAGCTCAAGAAAGGAGAGTCAGTCAGCCCACATGTACTCAAAATGATAGGATTATTTGAGAACATGGGAAGGCTAGATGCAGGGTATTCAACCGAGATGGCGATTGACATCATTCTCCACTCGCTGCACAAAGGCTATGATCAGATCAAGATGAACTATAACATGCATAGAATGGAGAAAACCCTCACTGAGCTTAATGGTATGTTGAAGCAAGCCGAGCAAATGCTCAAGGATGAGGGGAAGCATGATATGCTCATGATTGAAAAGGGCAAGCCGTTCAAACACTCAGGCAAGAAGAAGAAAGGCTTTAAGGGGAAGGGAAAGAAGAAGACCTTTCTGCTTAAGTCAAAAGCTACCAAGGATAACAAGGAGAAGAAGGTAGCATCTTCTAAATTTGATTCCGAATGCTTCTATTGCAAGAAGAAGGGACATTGGAAAAGAGATTGCCTCAAATTCAAGGAAGATAAGAAGAACGGAACCGTTGCTTCTAAATCAGGTATATTCGTTATAGACTTAAACTTCACTAGCTCAGCATCATGGGTATTAGATATTGAATATGGCTCACACCTTTGTTCTAATTCTCAGGGACTAAGGAACACTAGGAAGCTAGCGAAGAGAGAGGTTGAACTCCGGGTCGGCAATGGAGCCAGAATTGCAGCCTCTATAGGAATTCTCAGTTTGTCTTTGCCCTCAGGGCTAGTTTTGGAACTTGAAAATTGTTATTATGTTCCCAACATTAAACATTATCTCAATTTCGGCGTTGGACGCCAAAGGTTTTGAATTTTGAGTAAAAGATAATGAATGTTTGTTTTATCTCGATAATGTTTTATATGGTATTGCATATTCTGAAAATGGCCTTTATGTGCTTTCATTAGAAAAACAAGTTTATAATGTTAATAATACCGCCAAGAAAGCTAGGACCATTGAGTCAAATCAGACGTACTAGTGGCATTGTCGTCTTGGCCACATTAACATCAAACGCATCAAGAAACTTGTTAAGGAAGGTGTTCTTGACTCATTGGATTTACAATCATTTAAGAATTGCAAAGGATGTTTATTAGGAAAGATGATAAAGCAGTCATTCTCTAAATTGGGAGAAAGGGCGGGTGACTTGTTGGGCCTAATACACACTGATGTATGTGGACTAATGAGCTCCACCACAAGAAACGGCCATCGATATTTTATCACCTTCATTGACGACTATAGCAGATATGGCTATGTCTACCTTATGTCGAATAAATCTGAATCATTTGAAAAGTTCAAAGAATTTCAAAGTGAAGTTGAAAATCAGCATGGCAAGAAAATCAAAGCCCTTCAATCAGATCGAGGTGGTGAATACTTGAGCCAAGAATTCGATGACCATCTGAAAGAAAAGGGTATACTTTCAAAATTGATACCTCCAAGAACTCCACAATGCAACGGAGTATCCGAAAGGAGAAATCGAACCTTGTTAGAAATGGTATGATCAACAATGGGTCTTAGTGATCTTCTTATCTCTTTTTGGGGACATGCACTTCTAACTGCGGCACTAACACTGAACAGTGCTCCATTAAAAGCTGTAGAAAAGACTCTATATGAGCTATGGACGAACAAACCTCCTAGGTTGCCTTTTCTAATGATATGGGGATGCGAAGCATATGTCAAGAAATTAATTTCTGACAAACTTCACCCCAAATCTGACAAGGTTTTCTTTGTGGGTTAGCCAAAAGAAACCAAAGGGTATTATTTCTACAATAAATGCGAGAATAAAGTGTTTGTTGCTCGCGATGTTGTCTTTTTGGAGAAGGAACGCCTTTCCAAAATGACAAGTGGGAGGAAAATCAAACTCGATGAAGTTTGAGAGGACGAGCAACAAAATCAGATTGATAGTCAAAGTGCTCAAACAGCATCTGTTGACGCTAGTCAAAATGTGCAAAGTCAAACCGACAATGCAAATGCTTAGTCCGTTACCCTACGTAGGTCGCAAAGGGCAAGGTCTCAACCTGATAGGTATCTTGGTATTGTATTAACTGAGAATCAGGACATCCTGGTAATGGTTGGAGACGAACCACCTACAAGCTAGCGATGGCGAGCACCGACTCTGCTAAATGGCAAGAGGCCATGAGATCTGAAAGGGATTCCATGTTTGAAAATCAAGTTTGGGACTTGGTTGACTTACCCGAGGGTTACACACCTATCGAATGTAAGTGGATTTTCAAATTAAAAACCGACAAAGATGGAAATCTACTCATTTACAAAGCTAGATTGGTAGCAAAAGGTTACAGGCAAATTCATGGTATTGATTATGATGAAACCTTTTCTCCGGTCGCAATGCTTAAATCCGTTCAGATCATCCTAGTGATTGATGTATATTACAATTACGAAATATGGCACATGGACGTCAAAACAGCCTTCCGCAATGGAATTTTGGAAGAAACTGTGTACATGACAAAGCCTAAAGGTTTTGTTAACCAAAACAATGCTGGGAAAGTGTGGAAGCTTAAAAAGTTCATTTATAGGCTAAAGCAAGCTAGCAGAAGTTGGAATCTGCGATTCGATGAAGCCATCAGTAAGTTTGGTTTTATCAAGAATCAAGATGAATCTTGTGTTTACAAGAAGGTCAGTGGGAGTGACATCGCCTTCCTAGTCTTATATGTTGATGACATATTTTCATTAGAAACAGCATTCCGATGTTAGAGTCTATAAAGGCCTGGCTTGGAAAATGTTTTTCAATGAAAGACTTGGGAGAGGCTCAATACATATTAGGCATCAAGATCTATAGGGATAGATCTAAGATGATGATTGGATTGAGCTAGAGTACTTAAATTGATAAGGTACTGGCACTATTCAACATGCAAGAGGCTAAGAGAAGTCACTTGCCCATGTCACATGGAATAACCCTAAGCAAGAAGCAGTGTCCAAAGACACCTGTTAAGCGAGAAAGGATAAATGAGATTCCATATGCTTCGTTAATTGGATTGATCATGTATACCATGATATGTACTAGGCCAGATGTATCGTATGCCTTGAGTGCTACGAGCCGATACCAGTTAGACCCAGGAGAGGCACATTAGACTGCGACCAAGAATATCCTAAAGTACCTGAAAAGGAACAAGGATAAATTCCTGGTGTATGGTGGCTCAGAAGAATTAGTTGTTGAAGGTTATACTGACAGAAGCTTCCAAACAGACAAAGACGATTTCAAATCACAGTCTAGATATGTGTTCTATCTAAATGGAGGAGCGTTTAGTTGGAAGAGTGCTAAGCAGAGCATAACTGCAGATTCTACAACTAAAGTCGAATACTTGGCAACTACTGAAGCGGCTAAGGAGGCAATTTGGATTCGTAAGTTAGTTGGTGAACTTGATGTTGTACCCATTATCAAGGGTCCAATAGCCCTCTTTTATGACAACAATGGAGCTATTGCTCAGGCCAGAGAGCCAAGGGTGCATCAGAAGGTCAAACATGTCAAGCGGCGATTTCACATGATAAGAGAATGGAAATCAGAAGGTGAAATCAGAATTTGTAAAGTTGGAACGGATGACAATGTAGCCGATCCACTTACTAAAACTTTGCCTTAAGTGAAGCAAAACAAGCACGTTGAGGCAATGGGAATCAGGCACGTCGAAGATTGGCTTTGATTTCCCTATTTAGTGTTTTTATTAAATTTGAACATTTTAATGTAAGACACTAAGATGACCAATTCAGTTTTGGAGTAATTCAATTTCATACAATTTTATCACTCCGTTTCTATTTAATTGTGGTTTAGGATTAAATATTGAGTCCATTCGATTATGAGAATATTCAAAATAGGGTATCACGACCTGTCTTGGATAAAGAAACACCTATTAAATGAACATTGAATATTATAATCGAAAATTATCCCTAATCGAGGTCATTTAAATGATGGATGATTAATGACCGCTTAAGATTAGTGTGTAGTTTGATTTATAGCACCGTTTCTTGTGCTACAAGGACATGATTGTCATAAATCATTTGACAGGTATTGGTTTAGAACCATACTGGATCGACTTATGAGAATACTTTAAGAGATTTAAAAATCGTCATAAGTATAATTCTCATTATGTCTATCGGAACCTCTTTCCTCGACCATGAGTATTGTGAGTTCTCTTGTTTGAGTACTAGTCCGTTTTGATGTTAGTCAAACGTCTGCCGTTCATGGAGATTATAACGGCAACACTCGAACGACTAGGTCCTCTTAGTAAGAGAAGCTTACATTACAAGACTAGGAATGTCCCCCTACTAATAATAGGGAACATGTCTTTGTTGTTTACTAGGCCTCTCGAAGAGTGAGACTGTGAAAATGCATGGTCGTGCTCGGATGGATCTTAGAAATCATCTGTTTATTGACAGTGAGACTCGGATTTCGAGAAACACTGTTGGACGTAATAAGGATGACGAATAATCTTACCTTATAGTTCATAAAGAGACATTAAGTGACATTGGAAAAAAGCTATACACTAAAAGTGCACATGTCCGGAAGGACAAGTGGGAGATTGAGAGGAATGGTGTCCTTCAAACAAGTGTATTATTCCGATAGAGGGTTCAGAGCTATTGGAAAGCTATTTATTCAGTAAGTTCAAGTGATCAGAATGCCTAGGTGGAGGCCGCTTCCGATCAGTAATATTAATGCGTAATTAATATTACAGCTTAATCATGACTAAACCCTTCGGGTCACACCCAAGCAACTAACGATCCGACATGACGAATTAATTCGGAAGGAATTAATGAGTCGCTCGAGTAATTAATATTTAGACGTTAGAAATCGAGCTAGGAACGTCGAAACCCAACGTCGCAAGTCGAGTCAAAGACGAGATAGTAAAATCAATAATTAATCAACAAGATTACAAAAATACTCCTAGCATCAGAATGCCCCGAGAAAATCGAGTGTTAGGGGCCAATGGTGCTAGTATACGCAACACACCAAGAAAATGGTTCTTGGTGCACATGGCTAGCTAGCTGTGGCGCGCAGCTAGCCTAGCTAACATCACCAGCCGCATGCACGCAAGCAGCAGCCCGCATTGATGCGTGCCGTAATGCGTGTATTTAGGTGCTGGGTGCGCAGCGCCTAGTAGCTACCAACTAGCAGTGTGATAGCATGCTAGCAGCCAGGCGCGCGCACCTTGTCTAAGAGCCCGCAAGCATGCATGGCTTGCAGGGCCAAGGGGAGCAGCAGCACGCACGGGCCAGCAGCACAGCCTAGCACAAGGCCGCCAGCTGTGCGCGCCTTTGTGCCCAAGGCTGGGGTACCACATGGCGTGTGGAGAGGGCAGTCGAAAAGGGGAAGCTTGGGGAGGAAGGCATGGTCCCCTCCCCCTTTTGGTCCTTACCTAATTAACCTTCCCTCCTTTGAGTGCCACTTCTTGATTAATTAGTTATTGGCTATTTTCTTTTGTTTTTTATTTAAAAATAATAAATGAAAATTGGTTTTACCAACTCTCCCACATTGATGGGAGAGTGGATTCCTCACTTGAGTTTCCCTATAAATATACCCCTTGCTATTTTGGGAAACTCACTTGAGTAAGAGCTCAATTAGGTATCTTCACATGAGAGAAAACCTATATGCTCATTAATTACTAGGGTATTCTTTTTGGTCGGACTTGGCTAACCTCCAAGTAGTAGACCGGTCGGGTCACATTATGGGTGGAATTTGTCGGAGGTCCTCGCCCTTTGTGAGGCTCGGCTTTCTCTAGTAAGAGCTCCATCCGGTTGAGCAAAGCACGCTACCAGGGTAATTTAGTCTTTTCTCTATTCTTTTTGCTTATGCATTTTGTTTTATTAATTGTGAGTTTTTTTCTTAGGCTCGGGTTTTATTTCCGCGGTGAGTCGGACTCATCGAAACCCAACATGGATATGGGATATACATGTGCTCACAATGGCATTTCTCGACCATAATGAGGTATAGTATCGGTAATTCGGATACCATTGACCATAAAAATCCTTATACTTGGAGTAGTTTGGGACGTCCCCTGGAAGGTATTTAACAGTGAGATATGGAGGCTCATCTGGAAGACAATGAATAATCATGGCAGAAATACGGTCGGGAAGGTCATCAATCTTGTTTCTTAGAACATTACTCATATGAGAATAGTAGTAGTGAATTTTCTCTTTATAATCATAGGGGTGTTCATTGTCTTTCTTAATAAGAGTACTAATTTGGGTGTATTTGTTAGGAAGAATCGACATCCTGTAAAGGAAAAGACTTAGAAAAGAATTCCCTTCCAAAGAAAACAAATAATACAGTTCTTGCATGAATTAGGTTCAATGTTCAAACATACAATTTGCTTATTTCTAATCACATAATTACATGCTCACAAGCAATCCATTCACATAATCAAACATCACAACTTAAATATTAATGCATACAAGAACATGATTATTCATATTAATGCCCAAATTGTTTCCTACCCAAGCTCACCAACATGCTTATAAAAGCTTTTAACACATATTTTTTGACCTCAATCCTTACTTTCCTGCAAAATGAACAAACTAAAAATAGTTTTCACTCTTCTTTAAATTTTTATTTTTGAAAATAAGTTCCGAAAAAAGCCATTATACTCAGCCAATTTAAAACAAAAAAATTCCGCCACCCCTCATAAATAAAAATTTCGGATTTTTTTTTTAAAAAAAAATTTCGGACTTTTAAAACAAATAAATAAAATATTTGATCTTCTTAAAACAATATAAAATAAAATTACTCACTTTAAAAATTACACAATTAAATAAACAATTTGCCAAGTTTCAAAACAAAACACTTTAAAACACGTTTTTGGCTTTAGTGGTAATAAAATCTCAATCAAAGCTACCAAATACCACTTTGTAACACCCTAGAAATTCCTTTTTAATATTCCAAACTAAATTAAACATTTAGATTAATTAAACATGATCACTATTATGCCAATAATAAAAGTGTGGTTCATATACAACATGCCAAATTAATTATTTTCAATCACTAATCCATCACAAATAATCCATGATTCATAATTCAATCACCAACATCAACCAAATAACAAATTCCAATCAAAATCTATCTTGATACTTTTTGGAATTAATTATTCAAAGCCTAGCATGTTCCTACATCATCAAATAAATACCAAGTACGCGAACGTACCTTGAATACGATCTTAAAATCGCCACGATTATATGAAATCAATCGCTTGGAAATCTCCTACAATCCAAAATTATAAAAAGCCATTAATATCTACTCCACACAACTTTCCAGCAATATATACACTCCTTAAATCACAAATAAATTATTTAAAACAAGCTGGAAATTAATTTAAAACTCCTTACTTTAATCCAATTAATGGGTAATCAAAACTCCCTTCAAGAAACTCAATTATGGCTTACTAATAAAATTTCCAGCTTTATTTAATAATTAAAACTTGCTATAAATATCTTTTAAAACATTTAATGATTTAAACCACCCATAATCAAATTCCATCATCATACACTTATTTAGAAACCTAGGGTTTTCAATTTGGGGCTTTTTAATTCAAAAGCAAATCTAAAAATTTATTAAACATAATACTAATATCAAACATCATAAAATCATCACAAATATCCAAAAACAACAATTAATTAAAGGCTAGTTTAGGATTAAAATAAAAACAACAATTTTTTTTTTGACGCACGAAAAAGAAAAGGGGGAGGGTAGTCAGCGCCACCTCCCCCGCGGCGGCTGCTGCTGCAGCACCGTGCTGGCGGGTGGCAGCGACCGGCTGTGGTTGTGGTCGTGGTGGAAACCGGCAACCGGTGATGGTGGTGGTGTGTGGTGTGTTTTTTTTTTAGAAAAAAAAGGGAAAGGGGAAAATAAGAGTGAGAAAGAGAAAATAAGAGGAGAGAGAGAAAAACTTACCTTTAGGTATTCTCCACTCTGGGCAAAGTTTAATTTGCCCATGTGTTGAATATTTATACCCCTTTTTTCTAGAAACCCTCCTAAATTTAAATTTCCTTCACACCCTTAATAATCCCTTTCTTATTCAAACTTGTATTTAACTTTGACTTTAAAAATTTCTTTTTATAAAATCACATGCCGCAAACTATATTTTTAAATAATAAAATAAAGTATTTCCAAAATTATTAAATAAATAATTGAAATGCCATAAATAATTCATTTTGAATTATTTAATTACTTTACGAAATACTTATTTAAATTAGAATAGGTATAAAAATACTGGTTATTACACAACCGGACCCCTAAATCTAGCGGAGCCGAATGGTTCAACCTTACAAGCCATGAGGGTTATATGATGGCCGTTGGGAAAGAATCCAAGTGGAAGGACTGGAGGAGAAAATTTTACATCGTCTCTTCCCCTAACCATCTGCAAAACAAAAAATATAACCGGTGGAACTGGAACCCTCCTTTGCTTTCTGGAGGTGCTGCTCTACCGCTTGGCCCTAGGAAGGCGAAGGAGCAAATTTTTGACCGGGGTCTTTACTCAGTGACCGTCCGGTCCAATAAAAGGACGGGGGAGAAAGAAGTAACCCCCTAAAGCTACATTCCCCACCACGAGTGGTTGTCTAATGGGAATTATTTGGTCGCTTGTGGCCTTAGCATAGAGAGGCAGAGAGGTAGCTTGCATGTAGACACCAAATTGTGTCTCTCCAAAAACCAAACCTAGTGATGAGTACTTTTTACGTCATTGATATCGAGTAAGGTGAAATGTTGAAGTGTCTCGTGAATTATTCTATTTTCTAAAACATTTTTAATAAAATATTTCTTTATGTTTTCGAAAATATTTCAATTCATATCCTATTTATGAAAAACGTCCAAATTAGTTTATTTTAGTCCATAATCAGGGTTCAATAATTGGGTAGTTGGATGGGGTTTGAAAAGACCTTTCCAACGATATTATAAGCTCAATTTCGATGAATAATGAGGAAGTTATGGCCAAAATACTAACATGGCCTAAAACGAGTTTTATGTGCGACCCAATGATCATGTGGAGGGTCCACTAATCATAATTATATTCCTAAACCAATTAAGATTAATTAGAAGATTCTATAAGTTTCTAAAAGATCTTAATTACTCTTTTTGAAAAGATAAGATTAAAGAATTTAAAATTGAATAAAACTTCTCTTTTTTGAAAGTCCTAATTTTCTTTGAAATGAAAGACGTTCAAAGAGGATCAAATATTATTTTCTTGCCTCATAACTTTTATCAAAATCTTATATGGTTAAATATCTCATGAAATTATATTTCTAATGATATATTATAATATTAATTCCGAGCTATAACGAAAAAGATATGAAAGAAATACAAAACTCTATCCAAAACTGACACCCTTCCACTATTTCAGCCATATTTTTTATTCTACAAAAATTTTTAATCTAATTCTAATTGAGTTAAAAAGAAGACTTCAAGAAATTTCCAACGACATATTATATGCCTTATTTCAACTTCTGGATCAAAAGAGATGATAAAATAAAATCCGCAAAAAACTATCTTATCGTGACGCGATAATTCTGTCGCGCCGCGATAATCCTATCGCCCCGCGACAAGCTCTGTCGCGCCGTGACAGAACTAGTTTTACTCCGATTCAAATTCTAACTTTTTTCTATCGTTTACGGACGATTTTTCTCTATAAATAGGGTCGTTATTCCCCATTTTCAATTCACCAACAATCACCATCTCTCTCTCTTTACGCTAAAGCTTATTCTTTCTTTCTCTCTCTTGATTTCTAAGCGTAGCCTTTTCAAAACACCATACGTCCACCACGAGACTTAGAAACACCTAGCCAAGCTCGAAGTTGCCTTCCCCCTAGACGTGAAAGGTTGATAATTCCTGAGGGTTTGGTCCGAAATCCCTATTTCAATTATTTAATTAAATTGTTTGATTTAATACTTTTATTGAAGTTACTAACATGTGTATTGTTTTGATATAAAAAGATACGAGGCATTAAAGTAAATAATTTGATTACTTAATAATTCTTTTGATATATAAATCATGCTTAGATTATTATATTAATTCCTAGTATCATGTTAGGATGTCTTTTATTGATTTCTGGTATCATGCTTAGGTTGCTTCCTATTTCTTATATCATGTATGTTAGTATCATGTTAGGATTAAAGCTTTTATCTTTATTAGTTAGTGACATGCTAGGTGTAGACATCTACTTTTTGCCTCCTGTTCGACCGGAAGTGCTATGGCGATAAATAAAACTATCTTTGTGTTTGATCAACGTGAAGAATACATATGGACAACTTATAGAGCCACAAGAATAGAAAACACCTAGCTTAACCCAAAACGAAATGAATTAAAGTCCAATTAACTAAGCCTGATCAGAAATTAGGCTTTAACCCGAAGTCTAAACCTAATTTTGATGGACTTAGAGGCGCCTAGTTAAAAATAAAAGCCGCCGCAGAAAAATCCGTGCGCATCTCAGTGAGTCGCGCCGGTCTAGCGCGCGCAACACATAGAGTTACGCGTGACGACCAGTGCATCCTCTAGTGATGCACTTGCGGAAGATTCATAATTTTTTAAAAATATAAAATCGAATCTTACCATAATATCGCGCGCAAGATGTTCCGTTGCACTGCCCATAGCAGCGCACCTAAATCACTTGCGCTGAGATGGCGCGCACAACCCATTCAGATGCGTGCTACACCTGCTGCGGCAGAACACTCAAAACCCAAAACATACCTATTCCCTATAAATAGAGGCTTAATACGAGGCTTAAACAGATAGAAAATAACCCGAAACTCTTGCAGAAACTTTGTGAATTTGTGTACTCTCAATCCTCTTGTCCTAAACACTCACCCCCTTTATTACTTGTTACAACAGTGGAGGTTCCCGAACAAGAAGGAGTCCATGAGTGTTCTAAATGAAGATCTAGCAAAGAAAAGTGGTAAATTCCCGAGCACTTACATCAATCACCTTTTCTTTTCTTGTTTAAACAACCTTTAATTGATTAATTAGTCTTGTTTGTGCACTTTAAACAATCTTTTAATTAATTAACTTCACATAGCGTCTAGCGTTAAGGAAAGAATATAATTGAATAAGGAATTGTTGTTTGATCACTTAAGACAAGGCGAATATTGTTTATTTATTGTTCTTTTTACGAATATTAATTAAATAAAGAATAATGACGTTGCAATGTAATTCCTACGTGATTAATGCTTGTAAATAAAGTCAACTAACTTTGTTTTTAGGTATCGCGTTGCATGTATTGTTTGGTAATGAAATTGTAAAAAAGGAAGAGCTATTAGAGGCCGCACTAGGGGTAGAATAACGATTCCCCCGTAAAGGGAACGTTATTTTAGTACCTTTGCTCCCGAACTAATTTTTGGTATAAGTAGACAAATTTGGGAAGGGGTAAACTTACAATTCGTGCTAAATATCCCTTGAACTGTATATGGGAGAAAGGCATGAACAAGATTTATGATAATGATAGGATCAACTCTAATTCAAGGTCCCCAAAAAGTCAGGAATTCAAATCCTAATACGCCCTAACAAGTGTAAAGTCCTACGTTTATAAAGGGCTATGGGCATATAAGGAGAAGAATACCCTGCGATGGGCACACCCTCCTTACAGTGGCGACTCAACTGGAGACTTAGAGGTTACAAGATTATTTTTCTATTATGATCCAAGGTTTCCAACACTAGGTTGCCTATGGATTGTAACGAGAATTAACTTGGATAATCTCTAGTTAGAGAGCGAGACTTGAACGCATAATATCTTCCTTTTTCGCAAAAGTAAAATCCAAATAAGCAACATTGCATCATGCATAATCATAGCACACTATAATCCATGGGGATTGGCTCATTGGTTAGGGGTTGCCAACACTAGGCTTCTATCCCGAAATCAATAACAATAATTCCACCCATGTCGTCAACAAAATGTTAGGAGGACTATGTCATGAGTCAACACGTTCAGTGATTGATTTGTGCATCGTTTCTTAAGATTGGTACATTTGGAAACCCAAGCTTTCGACCGTTAGAAAGGCATTATGTGGATCTTGGCTTACGGTATGCTTATGTGATTATATGATTATTTACGACGTGTTTTAGGATAGCTTTTTAGTTTTTGGTTTAGGTTCCCAATTACGAAGTTGTCCCTTTGTAATTTTGAGTCACATTCGAAGGGTATCATAAAAAAAAAAAAAATCAAAGTCGAAAAAAAGAGACACAAAGAAAAAATAACTGCTCGAAAAAAAAAATCACACGAACAAGTGGCGCGCACAACTTATTAAGTTGCGCAACCACACCCAGTGCAAGAGCCAGGGCTACGCACGCCATCTGCTCGCAACCTAGTTCCTTGCACACGCCTCCTGCTGCGAAGTCATTTAGATTCTCCAAAGAACGATCAGCTCGTACAACCAATATCATTATTAATGAATTGTTTAAAGGTGATGCTATCCGTTCAAATGTATCTTGCGTCTTTCTTTTTTTCCTTTTCTTTTAAAAAAAAAGCGTATTGATTTTCATTTTTTTTCATACTTCCTTTAGGGCCGGTTTCCAATCTTGGGAACGAAGACTCCCGGGTGCTCGCATTCTACGTTTACCATCAAACAATTCACCCCTTTCAAACCATCTTCCTTCGACAACACACTCTAGTCCAACAACGATGTCAACAATAGAGCAACTTCAAGAAGAGATTACTCCCTTAAGAGAGGAAAAGGCTCAAGAGGCCGAAGAAAGAAGAATTAAGAAACTCGAAAAAACTGAATAGAAAAATGCCAAAGCTTTGGCTTTGCAACAAAAGATGGATGAATTATCTATAAAAGAGAAGTTGTTAGAGAAGCTTATTCTTCGTTCCACAATGGAGAATAAGTACTTTGACGCAGAAAAGTTTGCTCCTCTTACAAGACTCACTCTAGCAGAAGAGTTCGTAGTTACGGACTTGCCAATAGTCAAGGTGACCAATAATGCAAAAAATCATCTAATGAGTTTTATTGGCACCATGGCTTTAAAGGGAGTTAATCCTAAGCTCTATGCTTTGACTTTCCCTTTATCTCTAGACCCAGCTGCGAGAGAGTGGTACTATGGGCTAGATGCTAAATTTAAAACCGCATGGGAAGATGTAGTCTCGGCTTTCATCACCCAATATAAGAGTAACGTAGAGTTCAAATCAACTTTGCGTGAACTTGAAATGCTCAAGCAAGGCGACGACGAAGGTTTCCTTACTTTCTATGGTAGATGGCGAGAAAAGGCAGCCCATCTTGCCCAAAGGCCACCAGAACTCGAGTTGGTACAAAAATTCATTGACAATTGTCATGGAAAATACAACAAACATTTACGTTACCTTGGTTTAGACACTTTTCAAAAGGTCTATTTTGTGGCTACTAGGATTGAAGATGATCTTGCTAAAGAAAAGGCAAACAAGCCTCATCATCATCAACCTAAGAATAACTATAAAAAGGGGAATGATAACACTTCATCCTCTATTGATTTATTTACGACTTCCACATAGTGTAATAGCACAATGCAATATAATGATCCATGGAAAAGGTGGTCAAGAGAACGAAAATTTACACAATTTCCTATGAGCTATAAAGAGTTGCTAGAAAAAATAAATGAAAAAGGATTGCTCGCACCAACAGGGCCAACGCCAATCACTCCCCTAGAAAATAGAAACCCTCAATGGGATGGCAATTCCTATTGTGCTTATCATAGAGGTGTTGGACATGATACTGAACGTTGCTTTGTCCTAAGGCACAAAATTCAAGACTTAGTAGACGATGGAAAAATTCCCACGCCTAAACCCAATAATAATATTTCTGCATTGGGAATTTTTCACATTAATGAGGATCATATGGGAAGTGATACATTCAATCCTTTGGATTATATCACTCCCATAGGAATCCTCTAACCACAACACTCATAGTGGTAACTAATGAAGTGTGTGGGTTATGGGACGACGACTTCCAAGACTTATATGTCTCTAAGTATGCCGCCGTCCCACCTCCACCTTGTGTTCAAAGTGAAACAGGTGGAATGCTTGATTGGGATCATTTCTTGGGGAACTCACAAGACTTATAGAATCACTCCTAAGATGAGCAATGACATCAAGCACAACTCTTGGAACATCTTGAAATGGAGGCGCAATCAAAGTCTCTAGAAGAAAGTTGGTTCACGAGTCCCACAACTAACCCAAACAAGATAGATCATCTAACTCGTTCTGGGTGAGTTTATCAAACACAACCAAATGCATCTTCAACTAATTCAAAACAAATTCATCTCCACCTGAGATAGAAGATCCATTGGTGAAACAATTCGCCAATCTAAGGCGAATGTTTGCATTTGGGAACTCCTAAGTACTTCTAAAGAGCATATGAATTCTCTTTTGAATGCTCTAACTGCTTTGTCTGTAAGTACGGAATTCTCTTCTAAAGAGCACAAGATCTCGCGAACTTGCTGCTAGCGAAAAATCCGACAAATTAATCGTTTTTACTAATGATGATTTGCCTTCAAAAGACACTACCCACAACAACGCATTATATCTAAATGTGGGGTGCAAGGGATACAACTTCCCTCTTATTTTAGTGGATAATGGGTTTACCATGAACGTATGCCCTTTACGAACTGCGAAATATTTAGGCCTTAATCCAGAAAAAGATTTTTATTCGACAACACAAAGCATTAGGGCCTATGACAATTCAAGAAGATCGATGTGTGGAACTGTTAAGCTACCAATTACCACAAGCCCAATACAAAAAATGGTTGAATTCCATGTCATGGACATTAAACCTACATTCAATCTTCTTCTTGGACGCCCTTGGATACATGAACTTAGAGCAATACCATCTTCGCTTCACCAAATGATTAGGTTGAGCTATCAAGTTCATCTTATGACTATACATGCTTCTCCTCATAAAATAACAATAAACGATCAATCCCTTTTGGAAATAAACCATGATAATAATGAAGAGGACATGTGGGGATTCGCCGCGGAGGCAATTTCCACACTACAAGTGGAGGAAAGCCTTGAAGAACCATTCAATCTTGATGCATATTCCACCCCAATAGTAAACAACATCTTATTTAAGAGTATTTATTTTCTTGGGATGCCTTTGGGAATAGGAATAAAGAAATCTCTTTTACTTCCTATCCCAAAGAAAATCTTTTATTTTGGATTAGGATATAAGCTAACCAAAGAGGAACTCAGATCTCACGATGCTAAGATCAAAGCACGTAGGGACAATAATAAGAAAGGAATAATCTCTTTACTCCCATCCTACAATCAAACCCTCAACGAACAATTCGTTAGGGAGGGAGAAGATTATCCATGCTATGACTTTCCAGAACCACTAGTTCTAGAAGGTATTAAGAAGCTTGGATTCGAAATATTCCACGAATGACCACTTCGAAATCATTTAATCAAAACACCCAACTGCAGGGTGCTATGATAGGCAAGCATTTCACTTGCTATTTGGAATAGAGAAAAACCATGTTGCTACAATGACTAACCAAAATGCCATCCAAGATGAAGCTTTCGACCCAAACTCGTTGATCACCCCTTCCAACGAAACCTTCAAGCATGGATGGAGGAAAACTTTCAAGTGGATTAACCATAAAGGTGACAAGTTGGAAATCACCACATGCGAAGGAGAGATGTTCGAAGAATCTGATGATGAGTCTAGTCTAGGTTTTAAGGTAGCTGAAAATTTAGGCCTTGTGGCCATTAATGAGTCTTAAATTTCTAGCTCTAAGGATGAGGATCCCAAAAAGGATTCTCCTCTCGATGTACTTTCTTTTGATTTCAATAATATGAGCTTTATTTCCGAGTATATGCCTTCTCTTGAATCTTTTGAATGCTATACTAATGAATCTAATTAAGATGATAATAGTAATAAACTGGTTGAATTAATGAATGAACGAGAACAAAATAATCTAGTAATTGAAGAAACTAAAATAGTCAATATAGGAACTAATGAAAATAAGAAAGAAGTCAAAATTGGCTTAACATTAAATCCGGAAGAGCGATTGACCCTCATATCGACACTTAAAGAATTCGAAGACGTGTTCGCTTGGTCATACAAGGACATGCCTGGAATAGATAGGGAAATCGTGGAACACACCATTCCCTTGAACGCTACCTCTAAAAGAGTAAAACATAAACTTCGACGAATGAAACCTGACGTGGCTTTGAAAATAAAAGAAGAGGTACAAAAACAATTAGACACTGGCTTCATTCGCGTTTGTAATTACCTAGAATGGGTAGCAAACATCGTCCCAATCCCTAAAAAGGATGGACGAGTTCGCATGTGGGTCGACTTAGGGACCTCAACAAGTCTAGCCCTAAAGACGATTTTCCTCTACCTCATATTAACATATTGGTAGATAACACGACTGAACATGCGATGTTATCCTTTATGAATGGATACGCAGGTTACAACCAAATTCTAATGGCAAAAGAAGACGAAGAAAAGACATGCTTTATTACCCCTTGGGGTACGTATTGCTATACAGTCATGCCATTTGGTTTGAAAAATACAGGAGCTACGTACCAAAAGAACGGCCACGACTCTCTTGCATGATATGATGCATAAAGAAATAGAAGTATATGTGGATGACATGATCGTGAAGTCTAAAGATAGAATAGGACACATAAAAGCTTTACGCAAATTCTTCACTCGCATAAAAGAATATAAAATGCGATTGAATACAAAAAAGTGCGCCTTCGGAGTGACTTCCGGCAAGTTACTCGGATACGTAGTAAGCACATGTGGTATTGAGATCGATCCTTCCAAAATAAAGGCAATTATTGACATGCCTCTTCCTCGAACAGAAAAAGAAATTAGGGGGATCCTTGCCAAACTTCAGTAAATTAGTCGATTCATCAATAAATTTACAATGACTTGTGAGCCAATATTCAAAAACTAAAAAAATAAGAAAAACCTGAATGGGACGATCAATGCCAAGAGGCCTTTAAGAAAGTCAAAGACTATCTCAAAAGCCCACCAGTTTTAGCACCACCAGTACCTAAACTACCTCTTATGCTATACATTACCATAACATATACAGCCATAAGAGCCATGTTAGCACAAGAGGTAGAAAAAGTAGAGCGTGCAATATACTACAAAAGTAAAAAAATTCATTCAATATGAAACAAAGTATAGCACCTTGGAAAAAACGAGTCTAGCATTAGTGTGGGCAACCAAAAAATTACGACATTATATGCTACCCCACACCACTCATGTGATTTCACAACATAATCCGATAAAGTATTTGTTTGAACAACAACCCATGCAAAGAAGAATATTCAAATGGTTGGTAATGTTGGCCGAATTCGAACTAAAATATATTCCTGAAATTCAATAAAAGGAAAAGTAATATCCAATTTTCTGGCTAAACATCCTATTCAAACAAGTCATGCATAAACTACTCATCTTCCGAATGAAGAGATTCTCATGAGACAAGATGACAAGTGGGTAACGTACTTCGACGGTGCGTCCAATTAAAAATGATGTGGTGTAAGAGTATTACTCATAAGTCTAGAGGGAGCACACACTCATATCTCTGCCAAACTAGAGTTTGAGGCTACTAATTATGCCGCGAAATGTGAAGCGTGCATTATTGGAATAGAAGCAGCAACTAGCATAGGTGTGCAAAAATTAGAGGTATATGGAGATTCAAATTTGATAATAAATCATATACTAAAAAATGGAAAATTAAAAACTACACAATGATATTATACCAAGCACACCTAGAGCAACTCATCGAGCATTTTGATTATATTGACTTCAAATATCTACCAAGGGATGAGAATCAATTTGCTAATGCGCTAGAAAAATTAGCCTCAATGATCAACATACCAAATAACTTAAATATGATGCCATTATGCGTTGATAGAAGAAATGAACCAGCTTATTGCAACGTAATAGAGGAAATAAATGACATCGAAGGGGAAAATCCTTGGTATGATCATATCCTCCAATACATTACTCATGGCACATATCCTGCAAATAATTCATCAAAAGACCAACGAGCTTTGAAAACACTCCCAGCCCAATATGGTTTAGTAAATGGTCAATTATGCAAAAAGGGATCCAATGGTCAAAGCTTATTGTGTATAGACCAACATGAATCCACACGCCTTATGGAGGACACTCACAAAGGCGTTTTTAGACCTCACATGAATGGAAAAATGCTTGATAAAATAATCTCACGACAAGGGTACTTTTGGTCCACAATGGAACATGATTGCATACAATATGTCAAAAAATATCGGGAGTGCCAAATGTTCGCTAATTTACAACAACTTCCACCATCCAAACTATATAACCTCACTTCCCCTTGGCCCTTTTCAACTTGGGGAACTAACATAATTGGTAATGTTTCTCCAATCGAGACCGCTTCTTATGTCAACATCACTTCTAAACATGTCGCAAAGTTTCTCGAATGAAACATATTTTGTAGATTTGGAGTTCCACATGAACTAATTAGTGACCAGGGATCTCAATTCAAAGCAGAAGTTGAGACCCTCCTAGCTCGTTATAAAGTAAAATATCATCATTCGTCTCCATATAAACCCCAAATGAATGGAGTAGTAGAATCAACACATAAAAATATTACAGTCATCATTAAGAAAATGGTAGAAAATTATAAAGACTGGCCAAAGAAACTACACTTCGCCCTATGGGTTTATAGAACACCCATACGAACATCAATAGGGGTAACTCCATACTCCATAGTTTTCGGCATGGACGCAGTTTAACCAGTTGAACTAGAGATACCATCCCTACGCATCGTACTTTAAAGCAAGCTACCAAAAGCTGAGTGGGTACGAGCAAGGTATGAAGAGCTTTTATTCCTCGATGAACGACGATTAAAATCTTTGCATCATATACAAGTCTACCAATGACGCATCGCGCGATTACTTTAACAAACAGGTACGACCCCGTAATATTAAAGAAGGTGACTTTGTACTAAAAGAGGTTAGGAGTCCACCAACCGATACAAGAGGGAAATTCAAACCTAATTGTATAGGACCATACCGTATAATCGAAATTATATCAGTAGGAGCCGTTCGATTAGTGGATATTGGAGGCGATGAAATCCGTCAACTAATAAAAATTGATTGACTTAAATAGTATTACATATAAAAATCCGGATAAACGCGTTCATTCATAATTAACAATCATATTTCTTAGCAGTCACACAAACATTCTAAGTGTTATGCACTTTACGGAATCACAGGGTAATGCTCATAACACTTGGGGGGGGGGTAACAAAAAATATATACCATTCAAAGATGTAAGAAGGGTGTGCCCATCGTAGGGGATCCTTCTCCTTATATGCCCATGGCCCTTTAAAAGCCTAGGACATTACACTTGTTAGGGTGTATTAGGATTTGAATTCCTGACTATTTTAGGGACCTTGAATTAGAGTTGATCCTATCATTATGCTTTTTTGTATGAAACTAGTAAGGAGTCGCTAATGCGTTTTAGGAAAACTCATAAACCTCGTTCATGCCTTTCTCCCAAGTAGAGTTCAAGGGATATTTAGCACGAATCGTAAGTTTATCCATGCCCAAATTGGTCTACTTATACCAGAAATGATTTCGGAAGTGAGGGTACTAAAATAACGTTCCCTCTAGGGAGAATCGTTATTCTAGCCCTAGTGCGGCCTCTACTAGCTCTTCCTTTTTCACAATTCTATTACCAAACAATATATGCAATGTGATACCTAAAAAAACTAAGTTAGTTGATTTTATTTACAAGCATTTGATCACGTAGGAATTACATTGCAAAGTCGTTATTATTTATTTAATTTATATACGTTAAAAGAACAATAAATAAATAATATTCGCCTTGTTTTAAGTGATCAAACAATAATTAATTATTCAATTCTACTTTTTATTTAACGCAAGATGCTATGTGAAATTAATTAATTAAAAGTTTGTTTAAAGTGATCAAACAACACTAATTAATCAATTAAAGTTATTTAAACAATAAAAGAAAAGTAATTTATCTAAGTGTTCGGGAATTTACTACTTTTCCTTGCTAGATCTTCGTTTAGAACACTTATGGACTCCTTCTTGTTCGGAAACCTCCACCGTAGTAACAAATAATAAAGGGGGTGATTTTTTAGGAAAAGAGGGTTGAGAGTACACAAGTTCACAAAGTTTCTTCCAGAGTTTCGGGTTATTTTCTCTCTGCTTAAGCCTCGTACTAAACCTCTATTTATAGGGAATGGGTACGTTTAGGGTTTCGAGACTTCTGCCGCAGCAGTTGTCGCGCGCGTCAGAATGTGTTGCGCGCGTCTGCCGGCGCAAATTAATAAGGTGCGCTGCTATGGGCAGCGCAACGGTACTTCTTACGTGTTGTATTATGGTAAGCTTCGATTTTATATTTTTATAAATTTCTTAATCTTCCGCGAGCGCATCACTAGAGGCTGTGCGCAGATTTTTCCACGATAACTTTTTTTTTTAACCTAGGCGCCTCTAAGTTCGTCAAAATTAGGTTTAGACTTCGGGTTTAAGCCTAATTTTTTATCGTGCTTAGTTAACTGGTCTTTAATTCATTTTGTTTTGGGTTAGGCTAGGTATTTTGTATTTTTGTGGCTCAATTAGTTGTCCATAAGCATTCTTCATGTTGATCCAACACAAAGATGGCTTTATTTATTGTCATAGCACTTCCGGTCGGGACAGGAGGCCAAAAGTAGATGTCTACAATTAGCCCCCACTTTTATCGAGTCTAGAATAGACGAGGATCAAAGTAGTCAAGGAAGTAAATTCGAGACTCCTTCTTCTAAGTTGCTCAAGAATCATGAATCTTTCAGTAGTGTTGAGAATGTCGAAACTATTCTCGATTTGCTAAGTGTTCGAGACAAGTAGTTGCTATGGCTAGAAAAGGTATTTTCTAGTTTTAGTGTGCTAAAGAATCTAGATTGACCCTTTGCAAGTGTAGAACGCTTTTACAAGTAAAGGCTGTCCTGGGTGATGTCATGTCATGAGAAGATATTGGATTTAAAAAGACTAAGGAGGATGATATCCTCTCAATTATGGCATCGTTGATCTAATCCCTCGATATGTCATTGAAACTTTAGTCTATGATTTTAACAAGTTAAAAGATGATAAAAGAGAGGTGTTTCGGCATTCGTAGCTTAACACGTGATAGAGGTTTTGACACTCGCTTGCCAAATGCAATATTCGGTTCCACAAGATAGAAATACATGTCTCAAGACTGGAGGTATATATCCAAATCCAACGAGAGAGAAGAAAATCGGCAACTTTCTTAGCAGTTTTGTCCACAAGATGAAAACACGCGTCTTAGGACTGGGGGCACGTGTATAAATAGGTGCGACTTCGGCATGTCGCTATTTATACAGGGGGTGGACGGACACCCTAACTGTTCGGCAAGCTAGTAAGCTCACTAACTACCGTCTTTGTTTCCAATCGAGAATGTGTCTTGTCCTCAATGGTTCAGCCCGCTAGTTGACTCGTTAAGCTAACGCCTAAAGTTGAAAAGAAGTTCTACCATTTTCGTCACGGAAGGTAGATCACGTTGCTGAGGAAGAGGATGCAATTTTACCCAGCACCTACGCCATACAATTTTACGTTATACGATACGCCATGCAATTTTACACTGCACAATACGCCATTCTTTTTCCTGTGGAAGCCAAAAAAAAAGAAAAGAACGTAACATTTCTAAAGTCAGTACAGTAAAATGAAAAACGAAAAGAACGTGACATTGTCTATGGGAGATTTTACGCAAAGCACCACTACAAAACGTTTTAAGACACACTCACGAATAACGTCCAAAACGTATGCTTGGGTAAGGCACAAAGCACGGTGAGCATGCGGGATGATGCCAAAAACTATCAAAAAAGAAAATAAACTACAAGATGCAAAGCAAATGAAAAGATTTTGATAATTTGTGCTCCATTATGTCTAATAATGAGCAAAAACCATTAAAATTAAACCAAACGGATCAAAATCAAAATACCAGTCTTTTCAAGTGACCATTATCCGCGCGCAACTCAGTGGGTCGCGTTGGGCAGGTGCGCTGGACTGTCACGCGCAATAGTTTAAGTTGAGCGTGACATTTAAGTCTAGTAAAAGAAAGATCGAAGAACGCGCTTTCAGTTCGCTTTCTTTGTTCTCTTTCTTTTGCGATTTTCGGTCCCTTTCTCACTCTACAAAGCTCGAAATTCTTTTCTCTTTGAGGCTAAAGGAAGTAGATCTCGTCCCCTATTCGTATTTGCCACAATCCAATGTAAGTTTTTGCTTTTTTCACTTCGTTTTTAGGCTAAATTTAGGGAATTTCGAACTTGTTAAACCCCAAATTCGAATTTAGGGGCTTCTAATTCAGTCCATTATTCTTGGAATTGTTTGTTCTATGTTGTTATTTGATGTTTAATGAGTGTTTTGCAACAAATTTCATGAAAAATGGTGTATTGAATCTTGTATGAGCATTTCTTTGTTTAAGTTCGTTCTTGGTATTTTGATCGAGTTTTAGTTTGAATTTGATGTTTTTGCTTGCTCATTTGGTTATACAGTGAATTATAGTACTAGAACTATGATTACTTTTCATGAATCATGTTTTGAAAATTTTGAATCCGAAAAATGGCGCGAAGTATACACTTTAGCTTATTTTTGTCAAGTTTGAACTCAAGATTGTTTGGTAGACGATAATTATACTTATGTTATTATTATTCGCCTGAAAATAGTTGATTCTTTGAGATTTAGGAATATAATCTCTAGAATACTTTAGTTGAAACTGGTATAGGATGCCTTTTGTGGGAGTTAAAGCCCCCATTTATTGAGTTTAACTGCAGGTATCATAGCACCCAAGCGTGGGTGGCATTCGATTTTTGTGTTTTGCCCTCTAATGGGTCAAGAACACGTATATTAGTTTTTTAGGAGAGTAAACTAATAAGGAGTTTTGTCGATTATAGTATGGACTCCCCTCCATTCGTCGATGTCGAGGAGGATATAGAAGGAGTGCCTAACGAGGTGGTTCGCCCTCGAAAGAGGGTGACACGTCCTCGTGAGGAGGTTCGAGAGAGAGATGCGTCGGGGATAACCGACGTCGTCATGAGGATGTGGTATGGGAGGCTCCACCCAACTAGGTACCTCAGGTTTTGAGGTGGGACCCAGACCATCATGTTTCGATCCGGAGTTGGCGCGGCATAGTGAGTTCTTTTGCGCCTCCATCCTTTCATCATTTCTTTCTTTCTATCTCTTTTTTTTGAAAAGTCATAACTGCATTTTCTCATGTATTATCTTTAGAGCGAGCCTAGCATGCGTCTGTACGGCTCGGGTGACTTGAGAGGTCGTTTTGCGAGTTTACTCGACGTCGTGAAGGAGGTGGTGGAGCTTTCGGGGATCTGCCCCCAGCTGGCGGCTCTACGGGACTTATTGAGTCAGCTTGCATCGTCAGCTTTTCTTCTTGGGTTGCTGGAGTTTTGGTGGGATTCCAGCAACACTTTCCAACTCCCGTGGGGGAAGATGAAAGTTACCCCTTTTGATTTCTCTAAGATCACGGGTTTTCCTTTCGGAGGTGAGCCTGTGGTTATAGTGACCGTGAAGGGGTCAGACGAGAGGTTGCACGACCTCGTGGAGGAATGTCTTGCGGTGGCCATTCATATGTACGCGCAGTCTTGTCCGTATTCGGTTCTTGTTGACGAGCTGTCGGCTAACAAGGTTGATCGGAAGTGTACGCCTAAGCAGCTGGCTCGGATATACATTGCCCACGTTCTTTCCTTCACTATTCTAAGTGATCGGGGAGAGCATTTTGCTATCTGGTTACTCGTCTTCCTTAGTGATTTGGTGCAAGTGGGTAACTTGAGTCGGGCGGAGGTGTCGTATGCCCGTATGCTGACGGCTTTGGGCAAGGCGCCGCGGGTGATGGATTTTGCGGCAGCTACTGAGGTGCCTCGGATCTCCATTTGTGGCATGGTCGTATCTTCGAGGTGCGTATTTATCTTAGTCTTTTTTATTTTTTATCACCATTTTGGCTCTTTTTGATCACATTGTATTCTTTTTTAGGCTTGGGGGTACTCGTGCCTACCTTTCCTAGCCCCCAGGATACTCGGGGAGGCTCGTTTTCCTATCGACCATCGTTTGGTCATGATAAGGAAGAAGCGATCTACTACAGCCGATGACTTTCACCAGAGGATTCTTTCGGCGACTCGTCCGTCGGTGAGTATGGTTTAGATAACACACATATGTATATTTTTTTCAAGTGGCTTTCTTATGTGACTCTATTTTGTAGATTGATCTCCGTCCTTGGAGTTTGATCGTCGGGGTCCTTGAGGCCGTTAGAGCAGACGCTTGTTTTTTAGACGAGCGTGTTCTCTTTTAGTTCACGTTCGAGGAGCCTTTGGTTCCTACGGATCCTCCGATCCGGATGCTGCATCCAGATCTGCTGTCTACCGAGGATCGAGCTTAGGCGATCCTTGGTTATCCAGCAGAGCAGTTGGTGCTATCCGATGTGTCTTACCCAGCGTTTGTTGCATCCAGACTAACTCCTTTCCCAGCTTTTGTCCCGGTTAGCATTTTTTCTTTTCTTTTTTTTTTTTTTATTTTTTTTTATCTATTGTTCGGAACTTTGACTCTTTTTTTTTTGTATATATTTTAGCGAGTCGAGCTGGGTGGTTGGGTACCTCCTACGGTGGAGGTGACGTATACCGATGCTTTTGGGTCGATAATTCGTGAGACGCTTTCGGCGGCGGAGGATGAGGACATACCCTTTGTACCAGAGACGGTTGAGTCGATATGCTTATTCTGTATATATATATCTTTTCATATATCATATACATTTTTTTATATAACTGTCCTTTGTTGTTATTACTTTTGGAACAGGTTCTGCGTGAGACCGTGAACGACATAGTGAGGACTATACGTGCTTTCCGAGCTGCTTATCGGAGAGCCTTCGTGGCTTTGTCATGCCGTGATCATCGAATGCTCGCGGTAAGTCTTGTTTTATTTTCTTATCAAAGTTATTACACATGCGTGTATTAATCTTTGTTTTGGATTTTGTAGGATGTACAGCAGCCGTCTGGGAGACGTCGAGCATCTTGACTTCCATTTTTTCATTATGATTATTATTTTTTTGCCTTATGGAAAATGTACACTTTTTTTTTATTTTTACTATTATACATATGACATATTTTTTTTAGTATATATCATATTTTGTTTTTCTTTTTTATTTTCATAAGTATTTAAAAGCGAAATATTTTCCGAGGGAGGGAAAGAGTTCCCGACTTACCCCCCTCAAAAAATAACGAAAGAAAAGAAAAAGAAAAAAAAACGAAAAACAAAGGGGAAACAAAAAAGGAGGAAACAAAAAAGAACTTAAAAGAAAATAAAAATAAAATAAATAAGAAATAAATAAAAAAGAAGTTAAGGGAAAAAAGAAAAGGGAAAAAGAAAATAAAATATAAGAAAGGAAACTATACTGACAAAGCCAAGCGTGTGGATTAGTCATAAGATTTCGTTGATATTCCATTATTTGGTAGTCCGAAATATGAAAATAAACCAACCAACATGTTGCGACAGAATAGGGCGCGCGCAACTTGATGGGTTGTGCGCGGCTGCCGCGTGCATGTAAATCGATTTCGCGTGGTAGGGGCGCGCAACTCGTGAGATGCGCGCGCCACTTGCGGTGAAGTTTCCTTTGAGCAAAAATTGCCAAAAAATTATCCCGTTTGGATCTATTTAAACGCGGTTTCATGTAGGCTTTTGATCGTCTCACATTCATTCGTTGATAGTAATATTCATAAAGACAATTATTGCTCTCTCTTTTTTTATTTTTCTCATTTCTTTTGTTTGAACAATGGTGAAAACGTTTGAGCAACGCTTGAAACAATGGGTTACTTCCCTTTGTACTAAGGATAAATTAGCCTTTAAAATATACCACCTTGACCCTCTATTAAGTTATATGCAACTCAACATAAATTTTGATTTCCTCCATGCTGCATTTAATCATTAGGACTTGAATCACCATCTTTTTCTTTTTAAGGGGGATGAATTGTCCTATTACCTGGTGAGTTTGAGGCTCTAATGAGCTTCCCTGCCTTGTCAAATTCAAAACCTTTGTTTCAATAATTATTTAGCTTGAATGACAATGATATGACAAAAATTGGGACAAAAGAAGGCGTGAATTTAATTCAATTTATTGAACACTTCGTTGCTCCTTGTGAAATCACATGAGTGGTGTGGGGGAGCATATAATATCGTAATTTTTTAGTTGCCCACACTAATGCTAAACTTGTTTTTTCCAAGATGCTATACTTTGTTTCATATTAGATGAGTTTTTTACTTATGTAGTATATTGCACGCTCTACTTTTTCTACCTCTTGTGCTAACATGGCTCCTAAGCCGTATCAATAACGGTAATTGTAGGGAATATTCAAGCATCCCATACTTGAGCCCCACTGTGATCATACATTCATGTATGGTGGCGTCCAAAGGGGAGAAAGCTAGAGCAAAAGAGTTGCAAACAAGTTTTAGGAACTTGTAAACCGTTCACAAGGTGAAGGTTACACCCCTTCACGATCCATGAGATTGCTAACTCTATAGCGGTCGTGAACCATGACTGGATATTCGGGGATGAAGGTACAAATCCAACCTAAAAGAGATTGAACCTGCCCTAAATAGGCCTCTACTTTATTATTCTCATATTCATGTGTGCTTTCTGACTAACATACAATTAATATATTAACCTAAACCTGTTTAATCTATATTGGTTGATTATTAATACACAAACAAACCTATTATTGGCGATCACTGGAATTAAAATCATATTAGCCTAAATAAAATTATTAATTATCTTATTAAGCGCGATTTCAAATACAAATTCTCTTTAAACCTGCAAGAGAGGGCGTGATCAAGCAACATAATAATTATTAACAACAAATCATCATCATCATAACAATAATCTCATTCTCATCAAAGCACAATAATAATAGCAAGATCCTAGGCATGATATTAACATGATTAATAACAAACCTTAGCATGTCACTAAGAAATAAAGATCAAATTTTTATCCCAAACATGATACTAACATGATTGAAGAAATAGGTGATGAGCGTCGTTTATGGAGCTCAAAAGAATAAGATTTAGGTTCATTCTCTCTATTTTCTTTCATCATTTTCATATAATTCTCTTGGTTTTATTTGATTTAACATTTTTATAATTCACTTTGGTTCTCGATTAGCTTTTATGAGTTTTTCATATTTTTAGGTAATAATTCATAGTTTTAGTTTTGGTTTTACTTTGTTATGCTTTCTCTCTTTGTTTTATTGGTGTTTTGTAGGTGAATAACCAAGTTGATTTGCTCATTTTTTGATTGCCTTGTTCGCGGGCATCATCTTAAGTGCACTGATGATGGGGATGCTCGGGAGCGCGGAGTTTGATCAAGCAAGCGAAGGAGCCAAGGCCTCGTGCACCACACAGGGGTGCGCGGGCGCGGCACAAGGGTGCGTGCGCGCAGACCCAGCTATGCGCGCGCGCGGTTGGTCTGTGCGTGCGCACGGCCTGTGCGGCCCCCTATTTATAGATTTTGACTTTCTTTTTTATGACGACTTAACTTTGTACTAGAGAGAGAGTTTTTCCAGAAATAGTAGAGAGAGAAAGTACAGAGAGAAGTTTAAGATTTACTTGTTTGTACTTGAATTTGATCTTAGATTTCAATTTGATCTTGAAATTCCTTCTTCAATTCAATGAATGTTTGTAAGATTTCTTTCCTTTGATTTACTTTTAATGCAATTCTTTCTAGTTTCTTGAATTTTGATTGAGATTACATTCCTTGCTCTAGAATTTGTTGATTGATTGATTTTCTTTTGATTAAGCTTTAAATGAATATGAATTTGATTGAATTTGTTTTGTTTCTAAATTTCACCATGTTTAGTGAGTAGATTAGTTGCTAGGGAGAAGGGGAAGCATGCTTGATTGATGATTTGTGCTAGTTGATGATGCTAAATTGATTTGAAAGTTGCAATTAAATTGGTTGACATAGTTGTGCATGTGATTAATTAAACTAGGAGTGATTAACCTATAAGGTTAATCTAGATTGCATTGCAAATTTCAATGACATGAACCCTTGATTTGAGGATTGCTTTAATTGATTGAATTTTATTGTGATTTTCCTTGTTAGCCATTCATAGTGAACCCTAGCTTGGCTTATAGGAGATAGCTTTTGGATTCCTTTGATTGCTACTATTGTTTGTCCCTTGTGATGTTGAATCGATTGAGTGATCTATAAATTAGCATAATCATCGAGCTTGCATGTGGAACCAATATCCCTAGTGTTTAGCATATTGAATTCTTCGATTTGTTAGCTTTTTGACATTTTAGTTACCAACCATTACCATTTATATTCTTCGATTTAGCTTGACATAGGCTATAGCATCGTTCCTACTCATTCCTTTGGGTTCGACCCTTGACTTACCATATACTTGTATTAGGGTTGGTCGAGTGTTTACAAATTAAGTTTGGCTCTAGGGAGAGGTAGATAATGACCTACATTTTCCTCTTGTCAAAATTGGCGCCGTTGCCGGGGAATGATATTGGGGCTTTGTTATAGTTGTTAAGTCTATTTCACCTTTAATTGAAAATATAAAAAGATTTTCTCTTAGGCTACATTTGTAGCCGTGCTACTAACCATTTCTTTTGAGATTTTATGCATAGAGCACGTGATCATTCACTAGTGCCATTTGATCCGGAAATTGAGAGAACTATTGCAAGGTTGAGGGGTGCTAGACAATCTTTGAGCCCTAGCATTTCAAGTGAAGATGAACTACAATAAGAAGAACAAGCAAGAATGGGAGAAAATCTGAGAGTGACATTGAAAGAATTGGGGATTCTTGGTGCATATAGATTTGAGAGTGGGATTGCTCCACCTACAACACCGGCAAATGATTTTGAAATAAGACCGGCAATGATCACTTTGATAGAGTGGTGACAATTTAGTGGGGCCAAGCATGAAAGCCCACTAAACCATCTCAACGAGTTCGAAAAATATTACAATACTATCAAGGTGAACGGAATTTCCCAAGAATTCATCCGCCTCAAGCTCTTTCCCTTTTCTCTCATAGGGCGTGCTTTGGAATGGCTAGACAAGGAGGTTAAGCCGAATTCTATAAGGACATGGGATGAGGTTACCAAGGAATTTCTATCCCGGTTCTATCCTCAAAAGAAAACGGCGGAGGCTAGAGCTTTGATTCAAGGTTTCAAGCAAAAGCCAAGTGAGAGCCTCTATGAAGCATGGGAGAGATACAAAGAGTATCAAAGAGAAAGTCCTCATCACGGAATTCCAAACTATCAAATCATTCAAATCTTCTATGGAGGCCTTAGCCCTCAAGGAAAATCATGTTTAGATGGAGGAGCCGGAGGTCCTATCATGAACAAAACGGAAGAGGAAGTGGTGGACATAATTGAAGACGTAGTGAGGTATTATAGAGATTGGAAAGATGGAGAAAGAGAGTCAACTAGCAAGAGTAGCTCTTCGGTGTACTCGGTTGATCATCTAAATGCAATCAACAATTTATTCTCACAAATGACAAACTTGGGGAAGGAGATGTCCGCTATCAAGGCAAAGTTAGAAAGTGCTACCTACCAAGTTTCAAGTCTTCCCTCCCAATCTAAGGGGAGAGGTATGTCTTCTAATTCTCAACCCCCTCCTTCTTCTAATAACATGCCTAGTGGATGCTTGTTTTGTGATGATTATGGGTCGTATGATCACGATGTTTCTAGTTGTCCTCATGCATGTATGGATGTTTGTGATGATCAAGATGGAAATGTGAATGAGCATGTGAACTATGTGTCAAATAATCATGATTCTAGGTTTAAGAATCAAAGAGGTCAATGGAATAGGAATTACAACAATCATGGCAATTTTGACAACTATAACCAAGGTGGTGGTTATAGGAACCAATGGAACCAAGGTTCTCGAGGTAACTATAACAATCAAGGTTATAGTAGCCAAAATCAAAACCAAAATTATGGTAATCAAAATCAAGGTTATGGGAATCATAATCAAGGTAGTGGTAACCATAATCAAGGTTATGGTCAAAATCAAAATAGGGGTATTGGAACAATCAAGGTAGAGGCAATTTTCAAAACAATTCTCAAAGAGGACCTCCACCCGGATTTGCTCCAAAGGCCTAAAATGATAATTCCTATGTTCAATCCTCTTCTTCTTCACATAGAACAAATTTGGAAGAAATCATTGAAAATCAAACAAAGTTGTTGAACACTTACATGAACGTAAGTGATAAGAAATTTAATGAAATGATGACTCATAATAAGATGCTTGAAAACCAAATTTCTCAACTTGCTAATTCTTTGAAAGACCATGCTAGTCCTCTTCTTTACCTTCCCAAGGCCTAGATCCTATGAGACCGGTTAATGCTATTGTCATAAGGAGTGGTAAGATTCTTGAGGAGAGTTTGCCTAGGAAGAGTGAGACCAAAGAGGGCACAAAAGAGATTTTGGTTGAAGATGAGAGAGATGGTGCATCTATGAGTGAGGTTGAGATTGAGAAGCCTAGTGAGGTAAGAGTGGAGAAAGAGATTGTAAAACCCAAGTTTCCTTATCCACAAAAATTCATGAGACACAAGTTAGATGAACAATTTGGAAAAGTCATTGACATGCTCAAGCAACTTCACCTTTCTCTACCATTTACCGAAGTTGTCACCCAAATGCCCAACTACGTAAAATTCCTCAAAGACATTTTGAGTGGTAGGAGGACATGTTATGGTGTAGAGACGATGAACTTAACCGAGAATTGTAGTGCTATCATAATGAACAAGATGCCACCTAAGCTAAAAGACCCCGGAAACTTTTCCATCCCTTGTGCCATGTATAAAATGCAAATTGAGAATGCCTTGTGTGACCTAGGAGCTACTGTTAGCCTCATGCCATACTCGGTGTACCAAAGACATGAGCTAGGGGAACTCTTACCTACTAACATCACTTTGCAATTGGCCGATAGGTCAATTAAGTTTCCTAAGGGTAAGATAGAGGATGTTCCTTTGAGGGTTGGGAAATTTGTTATTCCGGTAGATTTTGTTGTGCTTGAGATGGATGAAGATGCTAATATTCCTATCATTCTAGTGAGACCATTCCTTGCTACTTCGGGTGCTTTGATAGATGTGAAATGTGCTAACATTTCGCTCAAAGTAGGGGATGAGGTGATAGAATTTGACTTGAATGATAGCATGAAGTATCCAAGTTCTTCTTTAGAAAATTGTATGTTGATTGATTCTCTTGATCATGTTGTGTCTTCTATGTATGAGCAATTGCTCATTTCTAACGATGCTCTTGAGAATGTTTTGTTGAATAAGGAAAAGATAGGTACTAATAACAAGGACATGGATTTGTACGAAGATGTGCTCAATGGATGCTTTGAGGATATTAAAGAGCAAATGTGTTTGAGCATTTCTAGCCAAGAAGCGTTGCAAGTGGTAACATCTAAGGAAGGTAAAGGTGCTCCAATGGTTGAGCTCAAACCTCTTCCATCACACCTTAGGTATGAATTTTTGGGACCTAACTCCATTTTTCCCGTGATTGTTAGCTCTTCTTTGAGTGAGCACCAAGCTTAAAAGTTGTGTGGTGTTTTGAAAAAGCACCGAAGTGCTTTGGGTTATACCATTGATGATCTCAAAGGTATAAGCCCCGATTTATGTACACATCACATAACTCTTTAGGAAGGTGCTTTACCTTCTACTGAGAGGCAACGAAAGCTACACCCCTAAATGGGAGAGGTAGTGAAAAAAGAGATCACCAAACTTTTGGATGAACAAGGCACAAGTTCTATTGTTTTCTTAATGGTTATTCCGGATTTTTCCAAATCCCTATCCACGCGGATGACCAAGAGAAAACAACATTCACTTGTCCATATGGTACATTTGCTTATAGGAGAATGTCGTTCGGCCTTTGCAATGCTCCCGCAACATTTCAAAGATGCATGATGAGTATATTTGGAGATATGTTGGAAGAGGAGATGGAGGTTTTTATGGAAGACTTCTCCATAGGAGGTGTTTCATTTGAGTCATGCCTTGAAAACCTTGAAAAATGTCTTGCAAGGTGTGAGAATGTGAACTTGGTCTTGAATTGGGAGAAATGTTACTTCATGGTGGAGGAAGGCATAGTCCTTGGCCACAAGATATCTCACAAGGGGATAGAGGTGGATAAAGCTAAAATTGAAGTCATTGAAAAGCTTCCACCTCCGGTGAATGTAAAGGGAGTGTGATCTTTCTTAGGGCATGCCGGGTTTTATAGAAGATTCATCAAGGATTTCTCGCTCATTGCAAAGCCCCTCAATGATCTTCTTAAAAAAGAGGCGGAGTTTGTGTTTGATGATAAGTGTTTGGAGGCATTTGATAAGTTGAAGAAAGCTCTAATCTCTACTCCTATTGTACAAGCTCCAAGATGGGATTTACCATTTGAGTTGATGTGTGATGCAAGTGATTCGACAATAGGAGGTGTCTTGGGTCAAAGGGTGGACAAGAAACTTCATGTGATCTATTATATGTCCAAGACTCTAAATGGAGCTCAACGGAATTACACTACAACGGAGAAGGAATTCTTGGCTATAGTTCATGCTTTTGAGAAGTTATGTTGTTATCTATTGGGTTCCAAAACCATTGTCTTCACGAATCATGCGGCTCTCAAGTATCTTTTTGCTAAGAAAGAGTCCAATCCAAGGTTGATTCGGTGGGTTCTTGAGCTCCAAACCTTTGATATTGAGATTAGGGATAAAAGAGGAGCGGAAAATGTTGTGGCGGATCATCTTTCTCGTTTAGAAGATTCTCAAACTCATGATGATGGTTCTCCAATTGAGGATAGGATGCTTGATGATTTCTTGTATGCTATTGAAGCAAAGGAGCTCCCATGGTTTGCCGATTTAGTCAACTTTCTTGAATGTGGGGAGTTTCCTCCCTCCTTTTCTAAGAACCAAAGAAAGAAGCTCAAGTGAGAGGCAAGGCATTATGTGTGGGATGATCCCATCTTATTCAATCGAGGAGTCGATGGCTTACTTAGACGTTGTATGCCAAAAGAAGAGGTGCCTAGTGTTTTAAAAATGTGCCATTCGGATCCAAGCGGGGGCCATATGGGTTTCTCTGAGACCGCCACTAAGGTCCTTCAATGCGGTTTATGGTGGCCACATCTCTTTAAGGACTCATGGGGCTTTGTCAAGACATGTGGCCGATGTCAAAGAGTTGGGAACATCTCCAAGTGAAATGAAATGCCTCAACAACCCATACTTGAGTTGGAAGTGTTTGATGTGTGGCGTATTAATTTTATGGGGCCATTTCCCTCATCTTTCGAAAATCAATATATTCTTGTGGCGGTCGATTACGTGTCTAAGTGGGTTGAGGCCATTGCCTCCCCAACTAATGACCACAAGGTGGTTATGAAGTTGTTTAAGAAGATAATCTTTCCAAGATTTGGAGTACCAAAGGCGGTGATAAGCGACAACGGTTCTCATTTTATTCACCATGCCTTCCAAAAGATGTTGAGGAAGCATGGAGTCCATCAAAGATTCGGCCTCCCATATCACCCCCAATCCAGCGGTCAAGTGGAAGTCTCTAATCGTCAAATCAAGCTCATCTTTGAAAAGACGGTTGCGAGAAATCGAAAGGATAGGTCGGATAAGTTGGATGATGCTCTTTGGGCCTATCGAACGGCTTTCAAGACCCCCATAGGTACCACTCCATACCGCTTAGTTTATGGCAAGTCATGCCATCTCCCGGTTGAAATTGAACACCGCTCTTTGTGGGCAATCGAGAAGATAAATTTTGACTTGGCAAGTGCGGGGGAGAAAAGGTGGTTAGATCTTCATGAGCTAGAGGAGCTTCGGTTTGATGCTTATGATTGTGTTAGTGTGTACAAAGCTCGTTACAAGGAAATGCATGACAAGCTTATTGAGAAGAAAGATTTTTGTGTTGGCGATAAAGTTCTTCTCTACAATTCAAAAATGAAGTTGTTTCCCGGAAAGCTCATATCAAGATGGAGCGGTCCCTATTTGGTCAAGAATGCTTTTCCAAGTGGTGTTGTAGAGGTCTCAATGATGGATTCTTCTTCTCCGTTTAAGGTCAATGGTCATCGTCTCAAGAAGTATTTTGACGGTGCTTTTGTTGGCCTTGTTCACTCATTGCTTTTCCGACAACCACCTTAATTGGTGGAGGACGTCGAGCTATGACGTTAAACAAGCGCTACCCGGGAGGCAACCCGGTTTTCTAACCTTTTTCTTTTGATTTTACGATTTTCTATATTTCTTTTATCCTTGAGAATTTGTTTTATTCCTCTTTATTTTTTTTTGCTTTCTTGATTCTAGATACTATGAGATTGGATCGAAGAAAATTTCCAACAATTTTGGTGTTATTTCAAGATTTCTCGAGGTTTGGTTAAGTCTAGGTGGAAAACTGTTGGGGTTTTATGCTCTCATGTTTGCATTTTTATTGATTTTCTACTCTTTTTAGAATGTGCTTTCAAATATCTAATTATGCAAACACGAGAGTATATTCATGGCCGAAATATTCTTGCTTGGTGCACGCGCACCATAGGTTGTGCGCGCGCACAAAAGGGGTCAGAAATTTTCACTAACTTTGACAAAAATTGACGGTTTTTGAACCATCCCCGTAACCCCTTGGTGCGCATGCACCCCATCCCTACGTGCGCGCACCACAGGGGTCAGAGTTTGGCCTGATTTTTTTGAACCAAACCAGCCCTACCTGGTGCGCACGCACCTTCTGGCTGCGCGCACGCACCAGGTAGGCAGCGAATTTGGCCAAGCATCGCAGCCCCAAGCAAGAATCAGCCCCCCTGCTGTCGCCTGCGCGCACGCACTGTCGCCAGCCGCTAGTGCGTTCAGCACCCCCCTTTTTAACTCCAAAGCGCACCAACCTTAATTCTCCTTTCTCTCTCCCCGACTTTTGCCCATTTTTCCCCACCTTCATTCTCTCATCAAACCCTATTATTTCTCTTGCAAAATCATATCAATTTCACCTCTTTTATTTTCATTTTAACATCAAATTACATTAAACACATCTCATTTTCGAATTTTAACAAAAAAATTCCAGATTTTCGAACCCTAATTTCGAAAATTTTGGGGTTTTTTTTCGAAATTTTGGGTATTTGTGTTGAGGTTTGGAACTTGTCTTTGGGTGTTCTATTTGTTCTTAAATCTTTATTTTGGGCAATTTGCAAGTAATTCAAGGCTTCATTGTGGTATAATTTCTTATTTTCCAGTCATCTTCTTCCTCATTGTTCAAGCTTGAAACCTTGTTTTTGCTTTCATGGTAGAACTCTATTGTTGGTTCTTTTAACTTGTAATTTGTGTTGAATGATGTCATTGAGTGTTAAATTGAAGATTTTTCATGATGAATTTGTATAATTTGATTGATTCCTTGATTCACCATTGTTGTTCATTTTCTCTCTCATGGGTATTCTTTATGATAGTTTTATTGCTTTGATAATTCAATGTTTATGATTATTTTGCTCAATTTGATTCATGATTTGGTCTCTTATGTTCAATTTTGCCTTTAATCCATGGCTACTTGCTTCAAATTTATGATTCTATATTAATGGCATTGTTCATATGTAGCCATCTCTTGTTTCTATTTTGAGATAATTGCATTTGTGCTTGATTCTTGAGCAATTACTTATGCTTATTATTGAAATATGACAAATGTAATATTTGCTCATGAGTTATTTTCCTTCTTGTAGATGGCTCCAATCCGTCACAAGAAGCGGGCAAGATCAAGTTCAAGCAAACCTAGGCATGTTGTTCCACCTCCACCCGAGGTAGAAGAGACATACGACATTGAATTTTCTAAAGAATCACATTGGGATCGTTTCAAGCGTCTATCCAAGAGAAAGCTAAGACCAACAAGATTCTACGATCAAGCAACAACCAAGTTTCTCGGCATAGATGAGGACGTTCGGCTTCTTGCAAAAGGCCTTGGTCTTTTAGAGTTCTTGGATTTGAGCGCCCCTACTTATGGTAGGGTGACCTATGAATTTCTTTCTTCTCTTGAAGTAGTCCGAGAATCGGGTGACGATTCCTCAAGGATTTTGACCTTCCAACTTTTCAATCATGATCACTCATTGACGGATTCTCAACTATGTTCATACTTCAAGTTTTCATGGGCCGCGAAGCGGAACATTGTATCTATCCGGCGCATAGTAGAATGGCTGATGACCATGGATATAATGAGCATCGTTGGTGGAGAAGTATCTCAGAGGAAGGGAAGTATGAGCCTCAAAATTCCAAGACCACTTCTATGATTCATCCGGCTATGCGGTATTTCAACCGTCTCCTCACTTACGCTCTTTGCTCCAAGGACTCTTTGGGAGCTATCTCTCGAGAGGAGCTTTGTTGGTTGTGGATAGCCAACCAAAACGACAATGAGACTAAGCTAGTGGATTTCACGGAGCATTTGATCAATCGATTCTTGGATATCCGTGATGGAGTTAGCCTATCGGGGAGCATCCAATTGGGAGGGATGATTTCTATCCTAGCTCTTTGCATCAATGACGACTATAAGACTTTGTTAAATGAGCTTTAACCAATTATTGATCCTCGAGAAAAATCTTCTTCTCATTTCCTCTACAGCTCCGCCCTTGTGAACCAAAAGTTCCTCGATCGTACTAGAAAGGATGATGTTTTCATTTGAAAAGTTTCCCGGATTAAAGAATGGTTCTTAATCCCATGCAAAGAGGCAACTACCCGACCAAGAGAGAAAGATTCCTTATCTTGGAGGCCTCCGGTGCGAGATATTGATCCTTCTATTCAACGTCGGACGAATCATACAAGAGGCCGCTCGACCAATGCTTTCTCATCGAATGTTCAAACTATTCCCACGATTGAACCGGAAGGTACACCTATTCCTTCCCCTTATCCTACTCCTTCTACTTTTGATTTGTCAACCATTCATGCTAGGCTTGATTCTATTGCTAATGTGTTATATTCTATTCCTTCTATGCAAGGCCCTAATCTTGGTTATGACTATCATACAAATCAATTGTACGATTTGCATGTTTAGAGGGGGGAGATCGAGCCCTATGTGAATTACCCGTATCTCCCGGTCCAACAAGGACCTAACCCTCAATGGGAGCCTTTTGATCCTACCATTGGTCGTCGACCTTACTACCCTTATTGAGAGGGCCCTCATGTCCACCCTAGTTCTATCATATGCACCACCCCGGCCACTTACGACTATCGGCGGCCCGGTGGTTGTGATTATACATATGATCTGGTTAATCCTTCGCCCTTTTCGGACCTCGAGACTTTTGGAAGGTGGGGTAGGTCGGGTGAGCCGGTCTTAGATGATTGGTCTCATTATTTTGAGGTTGATAGAGCTAGGAGGGAAGGTAGGTTAAGGGGTAAGGCTCCCATTGACGTGAGCGAGATTGCTAGCTCTAGTCATATGATGGAGACCGGTGAGGGGAGTTCTCATTCTACCCCTTACCATAGTGCGGAGTGACACTACCATGGCTACCCCCCCTTCTTATGTGCTTTATATGATGTTTCTCGGTTGCCTATATGTCTTTAGGTTTAAAGTTAGGGGGGTAGTCCAGTTTAAGCTTGGGGGTGCTTTATGTCATTTGTTTCTGTGCTTCACCATATCCCCCCTGCTTTTGTAGTTCATTCCTGGTCTCCTATGCTTCTAGTATTGATCTCTGTGTCGTTTGGTTTTATGATGATGCTGCTGTATTTCTGCTGATTTCTTTGCCCGGTTATTTGTTTGTTGGTTGTATCGCTGATCGCTGTCCGCTGAGTTTCTCTGTGTCTCTGTTATGATGATTCTTGATGATGACTGTCTAATTTCTTGTCTCTTGATACTATTTTAGTCTGATGATTCTAACCCTTGCTGCTACTATTACTTGCTTTTTCTTTATTTGCCTGCATAATGTTTTCTATTTTCTTTTTTCCTTTTGTATTGAAGTTACTAACAATTTTCTTTGTATATAGTTTTTTTTATTTCTCACCTAGCTCTATTGCTTATGCTTTGGATTTCGCCAATTCATAAAGGTGCTCTTTCGCCTTGTTTAACGTGCAATAGCTTTGGCATCCGGTGAGATCTTTCTATTTCTTTTCTTTTTTTTTTCGTGGTTGCTTAGTCTAGGATTAGTTCTAGGAGAAGTTGAATGGTTCGAGGTTGTTTGCTTTTTAACACCCTAGTGTGTTTGGGAACATTAGCATTGTGGCCGAATGTTCGCTTGTTTGTTGATTGGGATTTATGTGTGTTAGCATTACTTCCTTATTGATTTCTACTTCTCCTTTACTTTCTATTTTTCATTTCATTTTCCTTTTCTTCTTTTTCTCTTTCTTTTTCTTTTGTTTTCTTCTTCCTTCATGTTTTCCTTTTCTCTTTTTCTTATTCTTTTCTTTTCTTTTTATCCCTTTTTCTCTTTATTTTGTTTTTAGTCCTTTTCTTTTCTTCAATTCAAAAAACCAAAAAAAAAAAAAAAAAAAAAAAAAAAAAACCTTGTTTTTGTGAATATGAATAAAATGTTTTTGAGGCGTTGCTTTTCTTTCTTCATCTTTTTGCTTTTACTTTGGACTTAGTACCACTTGAACTTGCACTTTGGCTATTTTTCTTCTTAAATACAATGGTTTGCACGGTTTGAGAGTATCTTTGGTTGACTCTAGGATAGGGTATTCTAAGGTAGTGGTTTAGACCTTTTGGGGCCTTGAAGCCGGATTCTTTTGGTTTGTGGTAAGATGGAGTTTCTTCCTTTGGTGAATTTAAGGATGTCATTCTTGAATTTGATTGAGAAGTCCTCATCAATAGGCTATCTAAGGCAGCTTTGTTTTTCTTAGATTTTGATGGTGTACATGAAGATATCATCTCGTTGAGCAGCTATTTCTCTTCTGTTTGTTGTGCTCATGTGAAGCGAAAAGGAAATTATGTTGCTCATCATTTAGCTAGAATCATACCCTTTGGAACTGAGCAAACGTGGATTAATCATTGTCCTATGTCTATTGCTCCATATGTACTCTCGGACGCTATGTCTCTTGATTAATATATTTTAGTCGTCGTTTTTCTCAAAAAAAAATAAAATAAAAAATAAAAAATAAAAAAATTAGACCCATATCATGGACCAAACTAAACTGGACTGGACATTTTTCATAAATAAGGTATGAAAAGAAATATTTTCGAAAACAGAAAGAAGTACTTTTATTCAAAACAGAGTAATAACGAGTCTCTTTCATATTTCACCTCGTTCAACAATCAATGACGTGAAAGATATTCATCACTGGGTTTGGTTTTTGGGGAGACACAATCAGGTGTCTATAGTAATGTATAGCCTAAGAGGTAGTTTGGGTACTAGTGGTGCTAAAGCTGGTGGAATTTTTAGATAATCTTTGACTTTCTCAAAGGCCTTTTGGCATTGATCGTCCCATTCATGCTTTTCTTCTTTTTTCAGTTTTTTTAATATTGGCTCACAAGTCATTGTCAACTTATTGATGAATCGACTAATGTATTGTAATTTTACAAGGAACCCCCTGATTTCTTTTTCTATTCATGGAGGAGGCCTATCAACAATTGCCTTTATTTTGGAAGGATCGATCTCAATACCACGTGTGCTTACTACATATCGAAGTAACTTGCCGGATGTCACTCCGAAGGCAAATTTTTGTGGATTCAATTGCATTTTATATTCTTTTATGCGAGTGAAGAATTCTGTAAAGCTTTTATATATCCTATTCTATCTTTAGACTTCACGATCATGTAATCTACATATACTTCTATTTCTTTACACATCATATCATGTAAGAGAGTCGTAGCTATTTCTTTGGTACGTAGCTCCTGCATTTTTTTTAGACCAAATGGCATGACTGTACAGCAATACGAACCCCAAGGGGTAATAAAGCATGTCTTTTCTTCGTCTTCTTTTGCCACTAGAATTTGGTAGTAACCTGCATATCCATCCAAAAAGGATAACATCGCATGTTCAGCCGTGTTATCTACCAATATGTCAATATGAGTTAGAGGAAAATCGTCTTTAGAGCTAGCCTTGTTGAGGTCCCTAAAGTCAAACACACATGCAAACTCTTCCATACTTTTTAGGGACTGGGACGGTGTTTTCTATCCATTCTGAGTAATTACGTACGCGAATGAAACAAGCGTCTGATTGTTTTTGTACCTCTTCTTTTATTTTCAAAGCGACATCAGGTTTCATTCGTCCAAGTTTTTGTTTTACTGGTTTAGAGGTAGGGTTCAAGGGAATGGTGTGTTCCGCGATTTCCCTATCTATTCCAGGCATTTCCTTGTATGACCAAGCGAACACGTCTTTGAATTCTTTAAGCGTCGATATGAGGGTCGATCGCTCTTCCGGCTTTAACGTTAGGCCAATTTTGACTTCTTTCTTATTTTCATTAGTTCCTATATTGATTGTTTCAGTTTCTTCAATTACAATATTATTTTGTTCTCGTTCATTCATTAATTCAACCATTTTTTTAATGTTATCATTTTCATTAGATTGATTATTATAACATTCAAAATATTTAAGAGAAGGCATACACTCGGAAATAGAGCTCATTTTATTGAAATAATAAGAAAGTACATCAAGGGGAGAATCCTTTTTGGAATCCTCATACTTAGAAATAGAAAATAAAGATTCAGTAATGGCCACAAGGCCTAAATTTTTAGCTTCCTTAAAACCTAGACTAGACTCATCATCGGACTGTTCGAACATCTCTCCTTCGCCTGTGGTGATCTCTAGCTTGTCACCTTTATGGTTAATCCACTTGAAAGTCTTTCTCCATCCATGCTCAAAGGTTTCGTTGGAAGGGGTGATCAACGAGGTTGGGTCGAAAGCTTCATCTTGGATGGCATTTTGATTAGTTATTGTGGCAACATGGTTTTTCTCTAGTCCAAATAGCAAGTTAAATTCTTGCCTATCATAGCACCCTGGAGTTGGGTGTTTTGATTGGGCGATTTCAAAATCGTCATTCAAGAAGTAGCAATCGTGGAATATTTCGAATCCAGGCTTCTTGATATCTTCTAGAACTAGTGGTCCTGGAAAGTCATAGCATGGGTAATCTTCTCCATCCCTAACGAATTGTCCGTTGAGGGTTTGATTGTAGGATGGGAGTAAAAAGATTATCCCTTTCTTGTTATTGTCTCTACATGCTTTGATCTTAGCATCGTGAGATTTGAGTTCCTCCTTGGTTGGCTTATATCCCAAATCAAAAGAAAAGCTTTTCTTTGGGATAGGAAGTAAGAGATTTCTTTATTCCTATTCCCAAAGGCACCCTGGGAAAGTAACTACTCATAAATAAGATGTTGTTTTCTATTGGGGTGGAATATGGATCAAGCTTGAATGGTTCTTCAAGGCTTTCTTCCATTCTAGTTTGCAAATTGCCTCCGCGGCGAATCCCCACATGTCCTCTTCATCATTGTCATAGTTTATTTCCAAAAGGGATTGATCATTTATTGCTATTTTAAAAGGAGAAGCATATAAGTCATAAGAATACCTTGCTAGTTCAACCTAATCATTTGGTGTAGCGAAGATGCTATTGCTCCAAGCTCATGTATCCAAGGACATCCAAGAAGAAGATTGAATGTAGGTTGACATGGAATTCAACCATCTTTTATATTGGGCATGTGGTAATTGGTAGCTTAACAGCTCCACACACCGATCTCTTTGAAATGTCATAGGCTCTAATGCTTTGCGTTGTCGAATGAAAATCTTTTTCTTGATTAAGGCCTAAATATTTTGCAGTTCGTAATATGCATACGTTCACGGCAGACCCATTATCCACTAAAGTAAGAGGGATATTGTATCCCTTGCACCCCACAGTTAGATATAATGCATTGTTGTGGGTATTTCTTTTAAAGGAAAATCATCATTAGTAAAAACAATTAATTTGTCGGATTTTTTGCTAGTAAGCAAGTTATCGAGATCCTGTGGAGTTGTGTCTGTACTTACGGACAAAGCAATTAGAGCATTCATAAGAGAATTCCTATGTTCTTTAGAAGTACATAGGAGTTCCCAAATGCTAACATTCGCCTTAGATTGGCAAAGTTGTTTGACCAATGGATCTTCAACCTCAGGTGGAGGTGAAATTGGATTTTGAATTTGATTTTGATTAGTTGAAGATCAATTTTGTTGTGTTTGATAAACTCGCCAAGAACGAGTTAGATGATTTATCTCGTTTGGGTTAGTTGTGGGACTCGTGAACCAACTTTTTTCTAGAGGCTTTAATTGTGCCTCCATTTCAAGATGTTCCATGAGTTGTGCTTGATGTCATTGCTCATCTAAGGAGAGATTCGATAAGTCTTGTGATTTTCCCAAGAAATGATCCCAATCAATCATTCCACTTATTTTGCTTTGGAGACAAGGTGGAGGTGGGACGGTGGCATACTTAGAAACATATAAGTCTTGGAAGTCGTAGTCCCATAACCCACACACTTCGTTAGTTTCCCCTATGAGTGTTGTGGTTAGAGGCGTCCCTATGGGAGTCACATAATCCAAAGGATTGAATGTATCACTTCTCATATAATCCTCATTAATGTGAAATACTACTAATGGGGAAATACTATTATTAGGTTTAGGCGTGGCAAATTTTCCCATCGTCTACTAAGTCTTGAATTTTGTGCTTTAGGACAAAGCAACGTTCAGTATCATGTCTAACACTGTTATGATAAGCACAATAGGCATTGCCATCCCATTAAGGGTTTCTTTTTTTTTGGAGGAGTGATTGGCGTTGTCCCTCTTGGTGCGAGCAATCCTTTTTCATTTAGTTTTTCTAGCAACCCTTTATAGCTCATAGGAAATTACGTAAATCTTCTTTCTCTTGACCACCATTTTCTGGGGATCATTATATTGCATTAGGCTATTATACTGCGTGGAAGTCGCAAATACATCAATAAAGGATGAAGTGTTATCATTACCCTTTTTGTAGTTATTGTTAAGTTGATGATGATGAGGCTTGTTTGCCTTTTATTAAGCAAGGTCATCTTCAATTCCAGTAGCCACAGAATAGACCTTTTGAAAAGTGCCTAAACCAATACAGCGTAGATGTTTGTTGTATTTTTCTTGACAATTGTTAATGAATTTTTGTACCAACTCGAGTTCCGGTAGCCTTTGGGCAAGGTGGGCCGCCTTTTCTCGCCATCTACCACAGAAAACAAGGAAACCTTCGTCGTCGCCTTGCTTGAGCATTTCAAGTTCACACAAAGTTGATTTGAACTCTACGTTACTCTCATATTGGGTGATGAAAGCCGAGACTACATCTTCCCATGTGGTTTTAAATTTAACATCTAGCCCATAGTACCACTCTCTCGCGGCTGGGTCTAGAGATAAAGGGAAAGTCAAAGCATAGAGCTTAGGATCAACTCCCTTTAAAGCTATGGTGCCAGTAAAACTCATTAGATGATTTTTTGGATTATTGGTAACCTTGAATATTGGCAAGTCCGTAGCTTATGATATCTGGTAAAGTGAGTCCTGTAGGAGGAGAAAACTTTTCTGCGTCAAAGTACTTATTCCCCATTGTGGAACGAAAAACAAGCTTCTCTAATGACTTCTCTCTTATGGATAATTCGTCCATCTTTTCTTGCAAAGCAAAAGCTTCGACATTTTTCTTTTCAGTTTTTTCAAGTTTCTTAATTCTTCTCTCTTCGGCCTCTTGAGCCTTTTCCTCTCTTAAACGAGCAATCTCTTCTTGGAGTTGCTCTATGGTTCACATCGTTGTTGGACAAGAGTGAGTTGTCGAAGGAAGATGGTTTGAAAGGGGTGAATTATTTGATGGTTAACGTAGAATGCGAGCACCTGGGAGTCTTCGTTCCCAAGCTTGGAAACCGGCCCTAAAGGAAGTATGACAATTTATGAAAATCGATACGCTTATTTTTTTTTAAAAAAGGAAAGAGAAAAAGAAAGACGCAAGATACATTCGAATGGATAGAATCACCTTTAAACAATTCATTAATCAATGACATTGTTTGTACGAGCCAATCATTCTTTGAAAAATTGAAATCACTTCGCAGCAGATGGCGCGCGCAGCCCTGGCTCTTGCGCTGGTGTGGTCATGCAACTTAATCAGTTGCGCGGGGCACCTGTTTGTGTTATTTTTTTTTCAAACATTTTTTTTTGTTTGTGTCTCTTTTTTTTTGTTTTTTCGATACCCTTCGAATGTGACTCGAAATTACGAAGGGACAACTTCGTAATTGGGACCCTAAACCAAAAACTAAAAAGCTATCCTAAAACACGTCGCAAATAGTCATGTAATCACATAAACATACCGTAAGCCAATATCCACATAATGCCTTTCTAATGGTCGAAAGCTTGGGTGTCCAAAGGTACCATATCTTAAGAAATGATGCACAAATCAATCACTCAACTTGTTGACTCATGACATAGTCCTCCCAACATTTTGTTGGCGATATGGGTGGGATGATTGTTATTAAATTCAGGATAGAAGCCTAGTGTTGGCAACCCCTAATCAATAAGTCAATCCCCATGGGTTATAGTATTCTATGATTATGCATGGTGCAATGTTGCTTGTTTGGCTTTTACTTTTGCGAAAAAGGAAGATATTATGCGTTCAAGTCTCGCTCTCTAACTAGAGATTATCCAAGTTAATTCTCGTTACAACCCATAAGCAACCTAGTGTTGGAAACCTTGGACCATAACTAAAAATTAATCTTGTAACCTCTAAGTCCCTAGTGGAGTCACCACTGTAAGGAGGGTGTGCCCATCGTAGGGGATCCTTCTCCTTCTATGCCCATGGCCCTTTAAAAGCCTAGGACTTTACACTTGTTAGTGATAGGAATGGTGTCCTTCGAACAAGTGTATTATTCTGATAGAGGGTTCGGAATTATTAGAAAGCTAATTATTCAGTGAGGTCAAGTGATTGGAATTCCTAGTTGGAGGCCGCTTCCGATCAGTATTATTAATCCATAATTAATATTACCGCTTAATCTTGACTGAACCCTTCGGATTACACCTAAGAAACTAACGATCCGATACGACCAATTAATCCGGAAGGAATTAATGAGTTGCTTAAGTATTATGAATTTAGACGTCGAAAATCGAGCTAGGAGCGTCGAGACTGAGCGTCGCAAGTCGAGTCGAATTACTAAAAGGCGAGACGGTAAAATCAATAATTAATCAATAATTTACCCCTAGCATCGGAATGCCCAAAGCAAACCGAGTGCTAGGGGCAATGGTGCTAGCATGTGCACCGTACTAAGGCTATAGTGCCTGGTGCGCATGGCTAGCAAGTTGCTGGCGCAACGCTAGCAGCACCGGCCATGCACAAGCACAGCAGCAGCCCGCATTGCGTCCGTGGCTTGTTGCGCGCATGTGCGGGCTAGTGTGATACCACCACGCTACTGCTCGCGTGCCAAGTCAGCATGGCAAGTAGAAGGCCTTGGCCAGAAGCCCGCAGCCAGCCCTGCCGAGGCATGCCTTGGTGCACAAGGCTGGTGCCATGTGGCGTGCGGTGATTGGTCCGTATGGCTTTGAGAAGGGCGGCTAAGGGGAAGCTTGGGGAGGAAGGAAATGGTCCCCTCCCCTTGTGGTCCTCACCTACTTTCTCTCTCTATGTTGCCACTTGTTGATTAATTATTTGTTTGAGATATCTTTTTATTTTTGATTTAAAAATAAAATGAGAAAATTGATTTTACCAACTCTCCCACATTGATGGGAAAGTGGAATTCTCATATTACATTCTCTATAAATACCCACCTTGGGAATTGGAGAACTTCACTTGAGTAGGAACTCAAAAAGGCATCTCCACTTGAGAGAAAACCTTTAAATTCACATAATACTCGAGTGAGTGTTTTTCTCCGACTAGGCTAAACTCTGAGTAAGAGACCGATCGAGTCGGGTTGCGGGTGGAAAGGAGGTCTTTGCACTTGCAAGACTCGGCTTTTCAAGTAAGAGCTCCGTGGTGTGAGCAAAGCACGCGTCAAGTGTAAGATGGTCTTTTCTCTCTATCTTGTTATTTATTTACTTTAGTTATATTAATTGTGAGCGGGTCTTAGGGTCGGGTTTTGATCCACGGAAATTCGGACTTTTCGAAACCAAATAGTTAGAGTGTATTAGGATTTCAATTCCTGACTGTTTAGGGGACCTTGAATTAAAGTTGATCCTATCATTATGCTTTTTTGTAAGAAACTAGTAAGCAGTCGCTAATGAGTTTTAGGAAAACTCATAAACCTCGTTCATGCCTTTCTCCCAAGTAGATTTCAAGGGATATTTAGCACGAATCGTACGTTTACCCATGCCCAAATTGGTCTACTTATACCAGAAATGAGTTCGGCAGCGAGGGTACTAAAATAACGTTCCCTTTAGGGGGGAATCATTATTCTAACCTAGTGCGGCCTCTAATAGTTCTTCCTTTTTCATAATTACATTATCAAACAATATATGCAACGTGATACCTAAAAACTAAGTTAGTTGATTTTATTTACGAGTATTTGATCATGTAGGAATTACATTGCAAAGTCGTTATTCTTTATTTAATTTATATTCGTGAAAAGAACAATAAATAAACTATATTCGCTTTGTCTTAAGTGATCAAACAATAATTAATTATTCAATTCTATTCTTTATTTAACGCAAGATGCTATGTGAAATTAATTAATTAAAAGTTTATTTAAAGTGATCAAATAACACTAACTAATCAATTAAAGTTATTTAGACAATAAAAGAAAAGTGATTTATCTAAGTGCTCAGAAATTTACCACTTTTCCAAGCCAGATCTTCGTTTAGAACACTTATGGACTCCTTCTTGTTCAGGAACTTCCACCGTAGTAACAAATAATAAAGGGTGTGAGTGTTTAGGACAAAAGGGTTAAGAGTATACAAGTTCAGAAAGTTTCTGCCAGAGTTCGGGTTATTTTCTGTTTGTTTAAGCCTCATATTAAGCCTCTATTTATAGGGAATGGGTGCGTTTAGGGTTTTGAAGGTCCTACCGCAGCAAGTGTCCCGCGCATCTGAATGGGCTGCGTGCGCCTACCCAGCGCAAGTGAATAGGGTGCGATGCTATGGGCAGCGCAACAGTACTCCTTATGCGTGGTATTATGGTAAGATTCGATTTTATATTTTTAGAAAATTCTGAATGTTCCACGAGCACATCACTAGAGGCTGCGCTGGGCATCACGCGCAACCCTATGAGTTGCGCGCGACAGACAAGCGCGACTCTTTGAGATACGCGCGGATTTTTCTGCGGCAGCTTTTATTTTTAACTTAGGCGCCTCTAAGTCCGTCAAAATTAGGTTTAGACTTCTGGTTTAAGCCTAATTTCTAATTGGGCTTAGTTGATTGGACTTTAATTCATTTTATTTTGGGTTAGGCTAGGTATTTTGTATTTTTTATGGCTCAATTAGTTGTCCATAAGCATACTTCATGTTGATCCAACACAAAGATGCTTTTATTTATTGTCATAGCACTTCTGGTCGGGACAGGAGGCCAATAGTAGATGTCTACAAAAACGTTCAAATTTTTTCTAACTTTACGAAAAAACTCTTCACACTTGGGGTGTAATAATGATTAAAAAAAAATTTAACGCTCGTAGCACAGGTGTCGCGCGCAACTAAATGAGTTGCGCGCTGATGACACGTGCAATAGAATAAGTTGCGCGTGACAGGCACGCGCAACCTCATGACGAACTACGAACCCAGGATTTTGCGCTTGAATAAATATTGATTTTTACTGGCGATTAAGTTAAGGACTCTTCCAAGCATTATATGTTCTTGAAAAACAAAAAAATTAAACTTTGATTTAAATTATTTAAACAAAGTTTGATTAATTTTTCATTTGATTTCTACAAAAGGATTAAAGAAAAAATAATATAATTCGCAAAGAACGACGCAAAGTCTTGATTTTGTAATACAAAAACATAGGCAATCTTTTTTATTCGGTCATATAAATAAAAAAGAGCTCATTTTTATTCCAAACAAAATTCAAAAGACATCATAAAACTAGATAATAAATAAAACAATATAAAAAAACATAGTAGTGATTACACTTTATTCAAAAAAATTAAAATGCTAATATTGTGTAACAGTCTAAGGTTTTACTACATCCTCAATCGTCACAGTTGAAGGAGGAGTAGTTTCAATCGCAGTACTCTCAACAACCTTAGAGCTTTCTCCTTCTGCCATCATTTTTACCCAAACATTGTTTTTCAATTAAGGTATAGGGGCCCTTTTAACTTTTTTTCTTTGTCTTAAGCGTTGGATGGAGTCTTCTTACGGGGATTTGATGAAGGTTCTTTAAGCTTTTATTCCATGTTACGTGGTTTCGGAGCAACCTTCCTATTAGGTTCTCTTGAACGAGCCTTAGGAGATGAGGAGAATTCTAATTTTCTTCTCACTCCTTTGTTTTGACAACTAGGAGGAGTAGTTGTGGCCGATTGTATCTAAGGCTTGGGTGGATTGCGTGCGAGGCGACTTGACTTTGTGACGAACCTTATTTAACTCTCCCTTATCCACCGCATTCATCTGAGCCTTGTAAAAGGAAGAGAGTACTATGCTTGCCGTAGGATTTTGCACCACACACTTAGGAAGACTAGACAAATATTCCATCCAACGTGGGATCCTTTCGGCGTTAAAAGTCACATCCTTGGGAGCATTACAATCCAGTGGGGGAATAATTTGCTTCATCCCGTACTGTCTCATTACCTTGCAAGGAAACATGTAAGTAGTACTAGAAGGGCCTAAAAGCCTAATGTAAGGGCAATTAAAACAATTCCCGATCATACTACTTATATTCTACCAAGGAATCACAAATCGTATGTTGGGAACCTTGTGACAGAAAAAAGACGTCCATTCTTCTTCATTCTTATGTTCATAAAGAGTGCGACAACTAGGGAACGTCCTCACTCCGCTAGCTTCAAGATTTTGTGGCTGATAAACAATCTGACAAGGGAATAAACGCGTCATCAATTGTCTATCCCCAGATCAAATATAATTTATACAACCTAAACAAACCTAATACTAGTATAAGGCAAGCATAGGGGTCGAACCACAAGGAGACATGCATAAACACCACATTCACTACTTAATACTTAAGCTACCTCGGAACAAGAAGTGTGAGTAACTAAGAGATTAAACTAGAGATTAAGGATGATTAAAATCAATATAACTAAACACCAAGGGAAGTAGGTAGATGTAGTTCCCACTTGATCATGCAATAACACGGAAGCAAAGCAATGGTAAACTAAGCATGCAAGTATATCGAGATAAAGCTCAATCTAACCGCCTTCCGGGGTTAATCGATTTCTCCTAACATAGCCTCTATGTTTCCACACTAGAACCATATATTAGAAGGTACAATCAATGAACTATCGATAACAATGAACCTTAACTAAGTCAACTTCCGTTTCTTGTTAGCAAAGATTCACCTTTAATCAACTAACAATGTGCACTTGCAAGAAGATTAAAGAATATCAAACATACAAAGACTTTAATCACCATTAACAAAACCCCAACATCATAAGCATGAATCAATTAACAACTACACCATCCCCACACCCTTGGCTAGGTGACTACTCATAAATCATATTGAAGACAATATCAATCATCAAATCAATAAGCATCAACATGATCAATAACCAAAGAAGGAAAATCAAAATAAGCAAACATAACTAAATACAAAAGTAAAGAAAGAGAGTAAGAGATTGCTCATTAATTGAAGATGAAGATTTACAAAGATTCAATCAAGCTCCTTCTTCAATATCTAAGTTCATCAATGGAAATCCACACTTTCTCTCTCTACTAATGAAGTTTCTCTCTCTAGATTATCTCTCTAAAACTAAGCTAATGAAATATTATCTAAAAAGTTGGATGCCCAAAAAGGAAATACAATTCTATTTATAAGCTAAGAAGAAAACGGCAGCTCCCGCGCCCTCTCCCGATAGACCCGCGCCCGCAGAGAAATGGGTACGGAACCCTCCGCGGGCATCTGGGCAGCACCCGCGCCCGCGGCATCAGGGACCCGCGCCCGCGGCAATAACACCCGTGCCCGCGGCATGATCCCCTGCTCCCAAAGGCTCATCAGGGGGCCGCAGTCTCTCTGAGTGGAGAGACCTCTCCATTTTACCCGCGCCCGCGGAAAGCCCTCGGGGCAACCGCGGCAAGTTCCTGCCTCATTTTGACACTTTTGCACATCTTGGGCCCGCGCCCGGGGCAAGATGGCCCGCGCCCGCGGCCTACTGGAAATACCTTGGAGACCTCTCCGAGGCCTCTCCAAGGCCTCTCTAAGCCCTCTCTAGTCAAATGCTTCTTCCTTGCTTGATCATTGAGGTCCCGAATTGCATTCTTTGCCAAGGTGATCCTCACCATACCTACACAAGTAAACAAAGGAAGGAAATAAAAGGGAAAAAGAGCAAAATAAAGGAAAACAAGATAAAAACACGAGAAACATAAAGAAAAGAGGAAAAAGGAGAAACTAAAGGAAAAAGGACCAAAATTAAGAGAAGAAAGCATGAGAAGGGGAAAGAAATAACCTAAAAGACTACCCTATGAGTGCCATAAATGACACTCATCAAATTCCCCCAAGCTAGACTTTTGCTCGTCCCGAGCAAAACAAAGGCCAAGAAGGAATACGAAGGGACTATTCGAAATAAAAAGAAAAAGAGGGGTAAGAAGTTACACTAGGACTCACTGTCGTAGGAATCACGGTTGTTTTTAGCTACAACAAGCAATTTTGAACCCCTAGATCGCCCTAGAGGACGAGTGATGCTCTCGTAAGGGTATCCTAAGAGTTTACCCATAACTCTCCACCAAACCCCCAAGAGGCAAACCAAAGAAAGAAAAGAAAGAGGAAAAAGGAAACAAAATCTTTACGAAATGGACTTTACAAAGAGACTATAATTCAAATGAATAACAACCTTTCTAAAGTGAATTATGGTATGCACGTTATAAGATACCTAAGGTTGATTGAAACATAAATATGCTAAGCATAGGAACTCGTTATCACACTCCACTTTCATCCCAAACGGTCTTACCGCGTTCCCCCTACTAATCCCATATTTCCCCTTAGTGAGCATCTCATAGATTCCGCGAAGGAACAGGAAAAAGATCAAATTTTTTTTTAGGCTACTCGACATCTTGATTTCGCATCACCTTTCCTTAGTCCACAGCCTATGATTCCCTCCACCGATGAAAGACTCAACTCCTAGGTCCAAAGGTCTTCCCCAAGGTTGTAACGTAAGGCAAGAAGGGTTAAGGTAGGCTAAAAATTTAAAATTTGGTGGTTATCCTAAAATGTGAAGCAAAGACCGGCCAAATCTCAACACCAAACTTAAGTAATCACCAAACAAAAATGTATTAACACTCCCAAGCTTATTTAAGGCAAAATTCTACTAAAATAGGAACAAAAAGCGTGAACGCTTCCCCCCCCCCCCCCCCCAAGCTAAAGGAAGCATTGTCCTCAATGCAAAGAGAGGTCAAAGTCACTTGGAAAATATTTTTCAAGTTTTTATTTTTCTTTTTTTTTTTTTTTTTTTTTTTTTTTTTTTTTTTTTTTTGAATTTTCTCTTACACCTTTAAAGCATTAGTCCTTGCCTCTTTCTCAATTCGGACGGCTTTTACAAAAGCATTTGCCATTATTCACAAAAACAACTCAAATATGTGTACCAAATCGAACCAAACCCCAACTTCATACACCACAATCACCAAACATTGACCTTTGCTTCACAAAAACCAAAAAGAAAGAGAACGAAACAAAAGGCTCAAAATATCTAATTATGCGGCTTGAAAAGAGGGGAAAAGGTTCAAAGGGGTAACAAGTAGGCAAATATATCCCAAATCCAAAAAGTAAACATAAAAGGGACTATCCTAGAAAAAGAAAATACCTCCCCGAAAAAGTTGCCTTTGTCCTTCCTAGGTAGTTCGGTCACGGTCTTAGGAATCATAAGCTAAGATTCTAGATTAGGTTTGCGAAAATCAAGGATCCATGCCGCTCATGTAAGAATTTGATGAAAGCTTGAACAATTATACATCTCACATGGTTGTAGCAAAAACTCACTAAGGTTGTCAAATCAAAGATAGGGAGCAACTACCAACATGCCACAAACGAGTAGAATCCGGTTTCATGATCCCCCTAGTTCTAGACAACTATCTTAGCATGCTTTATCCTAGAATCAACCAAACGTAATCTCAAACCGTGCATACCATAATTACCTAGGAAGACTATTATTCAAAAGCAAGAGTCCATTGAATACAAGTCCAACATTCAAAAAGAGAAAGAGTAAAAAGAAAGCCTCAAAAAGATATGCACACCAACAAGAACAAAAGAAAAGGGAAAGAAAAGAAAAGATGGAAAACTAAGATAAAGATAAGAAAGGGAAAGAGGAAAGGGGCAAAGATGCAAGTCATAACACGTTTATCCCAATCGACATACAAGTGGTCTAATGGCCACATCGCCAAAGACCCCAAACACACTAGGTGTTAATTTCATACATCCTCGAACCGTTCAACTTCCCCTAAATCTAATCCTAATCTAAGCAACCAAGAAAATAAAGAAGTGAAAATAAAAAGGAGTAAAATAAGAAAGGCCTCACCAAGCGTCCGTGCTAGACTAAAATACCCAAGGAGTAGGAACAAGCTTCTCCGAAGGGTTCCACAATCCAAAGCATGAGCTACGAACAAGGTGAGTTAAAGAAAAGAAAGCTATATATATACAAAATGAAATTGTTAGTAACTTCCAAACAAAAGCAAACAATAAAACACTTAAACACTAACTATATACAAAAACCTAGAAGAACCATCATCATCGAGACCAAATTTTTATTTTTTTTCAATAAGTTCCCAAAAACATCATCCAAAGAAATAATCGACAACAAGCAACAGAACAACGAGACCAATAGCCAAAATCCACCAAAAACCTTATCAAAAACTTCCCACCGAGCCCAAGGTGCCTTCCCCATGCTAACACATCCTTTTTGACCCTCCCCCCTCACAAAATGAAAGCATCGACCCCGATGCCGAGAAACGTGCAAAAATAGGGAAAGGGGAGAACAACAAGAGAAACAAACATGCGAAAAGGGGACTATTGGCCACTGGGGCCGGCACCATCATCACCTCCAAAACCATCACCCCCATCCCAACCTCCGGTGAAACCGGGAGGAAACCCATAATGACCCTTAAATAGGTCTTGTTGGGATGGGGTCAATTGGTCAAAAGGCTCTTATTGAACAAGGGGCTCGGGGTGACGGGGGTGAACATAGTAATATGCGGGGTCACCCCTATAATCACTCCCCCCCGAGACCCTATAATCATAAGGCGGGAAGTTCGCCTTGGCACATCGGGATTCTCAACCCCTTGCCCATAAGGATACGTAGGGAGCCCGTCACCACCCCGGGAAGGTACCGGCCCTTGTTGGGGCGGTACATAAGGGTAGTTGACCGGAGGTGCGACCTCCCCCCTACGTACACTAGCGTCATACAAGGCGCTAGTTTGATAAGATAGAGTTTGGTGGTCAGAAAACATACCTTGCATGCTCAATTGCATGCGTTCCATGTTGGCTCTCGTGGCCTCCATTTCCCGGAGATAAGCATCTCCTTGGAAGTCTTGTTGTCGTTGTCGTTGTTGTTGATGTTGTTGTTGTCGTTGTTGTCTTCTCTCTCTTCTTCTTCCTTGAGCATCCTCTTGGAAATGCTCATGTTGTTGATGAGACGGTGGTTGTTGTTGTTGTTCCTCTTGTTCTTCTCCTCTTCCTTCCTCCTCCTCCTAATTGACTCCCTCAAACCCAGCTCCCTCTACAAAATGCTCATCCTCCTCCATCACATCATCTTCTATCCTACCATTGTCCCTAGGGACCATCCAAACATTCCTAGTTTGGCGAAAGATGGAGGTAGCGGCCGGGTTAGGGAGAAGGCAATGGTGGGTATTCCTCACTAGCCAAGAGTAAATACCGGCTCTCCTAGTACTAGTTATGAAACGGAGGGTGTTAACCTGTCTCAAACTAATCCAAAAGTCTTCACTTCCTCCAACCGGAGTGCAAGACTCTAAGAACCGCTCTTGCTTAAAATACATCACTAGACGGGTCACCATGCCCCCACAATGAATCTCCCCCGTCTTAACCCTATGCATAATCTCCTTGCAACACTCCATGAAAATATAGCCAAAGTTAATCCTAGATCCCAACTCCGGCTTAGTAGCCATCCACAAAACCAAGATCTCCTCTCGAGATAACTTCCCCAAATCTTGCTTATTATAGACCGAATACCCGAGAATTCTATGGAGGATCCTAAGGGCCGGATGGATAATCTCACTAGCAAGGGATATCTTGGAGTCAAACTGCTTTTTGTGGGCTATGAATCTCCACCAAGCAACCTCATTGTACTCACTTTGGGTAAGGGAGATAAGGGGCTCGTAGATATCACCATTTGGGTTGAAACCGAGGGCTACATTAAACTCGGCTAAGTTCATGGTGTGTTTTACGTTGAAGAGTTGGAAGGAGATGATGAAGTCGGTGTCCCCCATCCTATTGAATTCAAATGTGGAGAAAAATTCAATTGAAGGCTCCAAATAGGTTCGAGGGGAAGATTTCAAAAACTCACCCAAGCTTAGGTTTTCGAGGAGTGCATCAAGATCGTTTTCTATGCCTAGCTTGGACATGTCCTCACGAAAATAGTGGCGGGTGGGTCTAAACATTCGGTCTTTCATTTTGTTATATATGGGCAATTGTTTAGACCGGTTCCACAATTTTAGAGGTGGTAGAGGAGGAGGGGCGTCATCTTGGTTTGGGGAATGTGTTTGGGGTTGAGGGTTTGAGGATTGACCTTGAGAAGATTGGCCGGGAGATTGGTTCGGGCGCTTTTTGCTACTCTTAACTTTTCTCAACAAATTCATTTTACCACACAATTTCACAAAAAATCACAAGAAATACTCCAACTCCCTTAAACAAACAACAAACACCTCAAACACTCACAAACCTCCTTACAAATCCAACCGAACCCCCAAAACTACAAGGTACATGTTTCAATCAACACAACAACCAAAATTCCAACAACAAATACCAATATCAACAATCATCCATCAAAAATATGCAAGATTTATCAAGAAAAATCAATCATCACTCAAGAATACCAAATTTCACAAAAACAACCATGAAACACAAAAATTATGCTCAAAATCAAGGTAAACAAACCAATGTAAAGAAATCAAGTGAAATTGACAAAAATAATACAAAGGTTAGAAGTATACCAAGATTGGAGACTCAAATTAAGCTTAGAGCACCACACACTACCGAAATTTGCCGAAAAACCACGAGAAAATTGAGTAGAAGTGATGAAATTTGAGAAATAAGGTAGATTAAGTGAAAATTTGATGGAAAATTTGAAGAAAAGAGTAAGAGTTTGATGATTTGGGGTTAGGGTTTGAGAGTTTTTAGAGAGAGAAGGGGGAAAAGTAGAGGAGAGGTGAGAAAATAAGAGAGGAGACAGAGAGAGGAGAGGTGTCCGGGTTAAAGAAACCCAGCAACCCGCGCCCTCTCCCGATCTTGCCGCGCCCTCAGGAACTCTCCCGCGCCCGCGGAAAGAACTCTGGGCAACCGCGGGGAGTTCCTGCCAAAATGTTAACATTTTTACCTGAATTGAGGCCGCGCCCTCTCCTGATTTGCCGCGCCCTCTCCTGAACTTCCCGCGCCCGCGGAGAGACCGCGAGGCAACCGCGGGAAGTTCCTGATCCAAATTACATTTTTGCTCTTGGCTGCGGGCCGCGCCCTCTCCAATATTTCTGAGGGCTCTCTATACTCCCCCGCGCCCGCGGAGAGACCGCGGGGCAACCGCGGGGAGTTCCTGATTGCAAATGCATTATAAAACAGAAGAGGCCCCCGAGGTCTCTCCAAGCCCTCGGGGAGCCCTCTCCCCTGCACTCAAAACTCTTCATAAAACCCCTTCTTTCCAACATGAGATGACAATAGGCAACCTACAAAACAAACATGAAACCAACACAACATAAGATCAAAAATTAAACAAGGAAGATTAAAAGAAAAGAAAAATGAGACGAGAATCCGGGTTGCCTCCCGTAAGCGCTTTTGGTTAACGTCGTTAGCTCGACGCCTTCGAGATGATTAAGGAGGGTGGAATTGACGATGCACATCAATTAGAGTAACTGAAATTGGTTCATCACTTGGGGATCCTTCAAAATAAGGCTTGAGGCGGTGGCCATTGACTTTGAAAGGGGAGTGGCCATCTTTGAAAATTTCATAAGCTCCATACGGGAATACCTCCGTAACAACGTATGGCCCACTCCATCTTGATCGGAGCTTGCCTGAGAAGAGCTTCAAACTTGAGTTGAAGAGGAGCACCTTTTGCCCTTTGACAAAATCTTTCTTAATGATTTGAGCGTCGTGCCACGCTTTTGATCTTGCCTTATACATACTTTCATTCTCATAGGCACTCAACCTCAACTCTTCTAGCTCATGCAACTCTAAAAGCCTTTGCTCCCCCGCACTATGGAGATCCAAGTTGATTTGCTTGATCGCCCAATGAGCAGGATGCTCCATCTCCACGGGAAAATGACAATTCTTCCCATATACAAGCTTGTAAGGGGTGGTCCCAATTGGCGTCTTGAAAGCGGTCCTATAAGCCCATAGAGAATCGATGAGCTTAGAGGACCAATCCTTCCTCGTTCTTGCAACTGTCTTCTCCAAGATCACTTTGAGCTCTCTATTTGTGACCTCCGCTTGACCACTTGTTTGGGGGTGATAAGCAAGCCCCCGCTTGTGAGTTACCCCATATTTCTCAAGTAGTCGCACGAAGGTGTGGTGTTTGAAATGTGACCCCCCATCACTAATAATCGCTCTCGGAACACCGAATCTTGGGAAGATCACTTTCTTGAAGAGGTTAACCACCACTTTTGAGTCATTTGTTGGAGAAGCTACGGCCTCCGCCCATTTGGACACGTAGTCAACGGCAACCAAAATATATTTGTTCCCATTTGGGGAGATAAAAGGGCCCATGAAATCTATCGCCCACACATCGAAAACTTCAAGCTCAAGGATGGGGTTTTGTGGCATTTCATCCCTTCCCGAAATATTCCCCACCCTTTGACATCTATCGCAGGTCTTGACAAATATCCAAGAGTCCATGAAAAAGGAAGGCCAAAAGAGCATTGATTGAAGAACTTTTGATGCGGTTTTCTGAGCACTCATATGCAGACCAAAAGGAGAAGAGTGGCACATATGGAGAACACTTTGAAACTCATCGTCGGGGACGCATCTCCTCAACAACCCATCAACCCCTCTCTTCAACAAAATCGGTTCATCCCAAATATATCTCTTTGTCTCGTGCTTAAGCTTTCGACGTTGTTGTGAAGTGAAATCCGGAGGTATGGCACCACAAGCCAAGTAATTCACAATATCCGCATACCATGGAGCCGACTTCACCTCAAGAACATATAGCACATCATCCCTTAGAGCATCCTCTATTGGAAAACCATCATCCTTGAACCTTGCACCGCCTAACCTTGAAAGGTGATCCGCCACCACATTCTCGGCTCCCTTCTTGTCTCTCATTTCAAAATCAAAGTCTTGGAGAACTAAAACCCATCTCAACAACCTTGGTTTAGCTTCCTTCTTCCCTATCAAATATTTGAGAGCCGAATGGTCGGTGTACACAATTGTCCTAGAACCAATGAGGTAGGTTCTAAACTTCTCAAATGAGTGAATAACTGCTAAGAATTCCTTCGCGGTGGTTGTGTAGTTTCGTTGAGCATCATTGAGAGTTTTGGACAAATAATGTATGACATGAAGCTTCCCATCCTTCTGTTGCCCAAGAACCGAACCAATAGCCTCGTCGCTTGCATCGCACATGAGCTCAAATGGAAGAGACCAATCCGGACCTTAGACAATAGGGGCGGTGCAAAGGGCCTCTTTCAACCTACAAAAAGATTCTTGACAAGCGTCATAAAATACAAACTCTTTATCTTGTTGCAATAGGGATGTGAGAGGCTTTGCAATCAAAGAAAAGTCTTTTATAAAACGCCGATAGAACCCGGCATGGCCAAGAAAAGACCTCACTTCCCTCACGTTGGTGGGGGGAGGAAGTTTCTCAATGACCTCTACCTTAGCTCTATCAACCTCAATGCCAGCATGGGAAATTTTGTGCCCAAGAACAATCCCACTTTCTACCATAAAATGACACTTTTCCCAATTTAACACGAGTTTAGCCCTCTCACATCTTTCTAAGCAACGAGATAAATTAGATAGACAATCTTCATAGGTGGCTCCTCCAATGGAGAAGTCATCCATAAAGACCTCTATCTCATCCTCAATCATATCACTGAAAATAGACATCATATAACGTTGGAATGTTGCGGGAGCATTACAAAGCCCAAAAGGCATCCTACGATACGCATAAGTACCGTAGGGACATGTGAAAGTCATCTTCTCTTGATCCTTGGGGTCAATTGGGATTTGGAAAAATCCCGAATAACCATCAAGAAAACAATAGAAGGAATGCTTTGTAGGACTCTCCAACATTTGATCAATGAACGGTAATGGAAAATGATCTTTGCATGTACTTGTGTTGAGTTGGCGATAGTCAATGCACATGCGCCAACCGGTTACAAGCCTAGTGGGGACTAGTTGATCATGATCATTTTTCACTACCGTCATTCCCCCTTTCTTAGGCACAACTTGCACGGGAGATACCCAATCACTATGAGCAATTAGGTATATAATTCCCGCATCAAGAAGCTTAGCCACTTCATTCTGCACAACCTCTTGCATGGAAGGGTTAAGCTTCCTTTGCCTTTGCCTAACGGGTTTGGCATCTCCCTCTAGATCAATTTTGTGCATGCATAAAGAAGGACTTATACCTTTGATGTCATCAATGGTATAGCCTAAAGCTTTCTTGTGTTTTTTCAAAACATTGATCAAGAGGGAGGTTTGCTCCTCCGTTAGGTTGGAATTAACAATTACGGGGAAAGACTCATTAGAACCAAGAAATACATACCTCAAGCCCAAAGGTAGAGGTTTCAAGTCTACCTTTGGTGCTCCCTTACCATTGGTGTTCTCCTCTCTTTCCTCAACTTGAAAGAGATCATGGGTGTGAAAAGCCTCTTCCTCCATGCTCTCATCCATGCACTCGCTCTTGCTTTCCTCTAGCAAATCCTCATAGAATTGAATGTCGTCCTTGTGAGCACCTAGCTTAGAATCATTCAACAATACACTTTCTAGGGGATCGTTATAAGCATGCAAACGGGAACGAGAAAATTCACTAAGCATGGTATCTAGAACATCGACTTTAAAGCATTCACCACTTGAGGAAGGTTGTTGCATGACATTATTCAAATCAAACTCAATTGAATCATTGTCAATTTTCAAGGATATTTTACCCTCCTTCACATCAATGATGGCCCTAGAGGTGGCTAAAAATGGCCTACCCAAGATAATAGGAATCCTCTCATCCTCATCCATCTCTAGCACATAAAAATCCACGGGGAATGTGAACTTTCCTACCCTAAGGGGAATGTCCTCAACCTTACCCATGGGAAATTTAATGGACCGATCCGCTAGTTGGAGAGTAATGTTAGTGGGGGAAAGGGTTCCTACACTAAGCTTTTGGTAGACGGAGTAGGGCATGAGGCTCACACTTGCTCCTAAATCACACAAAGCTTTGTCATTCAATGCCATTAATAGAACAAGGGATGGAAAAACTACCCGGATCCTTCAACTTGGCGGGAATTTTGTTGGAAAGGATTGCACTACAATTGGCGGTCAAGCTCACCGTTTCACACTCCCTTCTCCCACTCAATAAATCTTTCAAAAACTTAGAGTAATGGGGCATTTGTTTCATGGCATCTACAAAAGGAAGGGAAACATGCAAATTCTTAATCACATCCAAAAACTTCCCAAATTGAGCATCAAGCTTAGCTCTCACAAATCTTTGGGGAAAAGGTAATCTCTCCTCTCTAGGTTGAAGATTTAGGGGCAAGGGGGTGGTCTCTTTCTCCATTTGCACCTTAAAATCCTTCTCCCTCTCAACATTAGAAGGCTCCTTGGTTCTCTCATCCCCTCTCTCTAACTCTACTTCATTTCTAGGTTCCTCCTCAACTAAGGGGTCACTCCCTACTACCTTTCCACTCCTTGTTGTCACGGCATACAAAGGTTTTGGGTTGACTCCTTGACTAGGGATAGAGGAAGAAGAAGAAGAAGAGGAATTAGAAGCAAGTTGAGCAATCTGGGTTTCAAGCATTTTCATATGAGCATTGGCTCGCTTTTTATCCTCCTCATTTCTCTTCTTTTCCTCCTCATGCATTTTCATGATGGCATCTAGCTTAGCCATCACGGGATCATTAGGAGGGGCCTCAATTTGAAGAGGTTGTTGAGGTGGAGGAAGTTAGGCTTGATGGAAACCCGGAGGCCTATTGGTTTGGGCATAGTTAGAAACATTTTGGCCCCTATTGCCTCCGGTGCCTTGGTTGGGAACATTGCTTTGTCGATTGTTTCCCATGTTACCTTGATCACCAAAATTTTGATTTTGATGGTCATGGTATCGGGAGTTGAGTTATTGGTTTTGATAGCCATACCCCCTTTGGTTAGAGTAGCCTCTTCCATTGAAATTGGAAGGGCCTCCCCCACCATGGTATTGGTTACCATAACCACCACCACTTTGGTTCCAACCACGGTTTCCACCTTGATTCCAATTCCCCATTTGATTGGAGTTTGGCCTCAAGTTCCCTATATTTTCCATTCTATGAGCAAAATTCATAGCATTGACATCTTCTACATTATCATCATGTTCATAGGGAGGGGGTTGAACTTCACAAGCATACACACAATGGGAGGTATCATGATCATAGGTTTCACAATTTGAGCAAAACATGCATCCTTGAGGCATTTTATTATAAGAAGAGGGGGAAGAAGTGGTCATACCATTGCCTCCCTTGGTTGAAGGGGAGGTATTACCATGAGGGTTGGACCTTTCTTTCATCATTTCATCCATTTGCTTGGCCATCTTGGAGATTTGGGAAGAAAGGTTGTTGATTGCGTTGGCTTGCTCCAATGCATAGACATCCTTGCTAGAAGTAGCCTCCCTTTCTCCTTCATACCAATCATCATAATGCTTTGCGGCCTCCTCTATGATGCATTCCACTTCATCCTCTCCTTTGGTCATGATTGGACCGCCGGCGGCGGCATCTAGGCTTGTTCTCCCTTGAGGTGAGAGACCTCCATAGAAAGTGTGGATGAGTTGATACTAGGGTATCCCATGATGCCGCACTTAGAGTCTCACCACTCTTTTGGTGAAAACCTTGAATTAAAGATTGAGCCTCGGCGGTCTTCCTATGGTTATAAAATCTCCTCAAGAAAGCCGTAGTTACTTGGTCCCAAGTTGTGAGAGAATTAGGGGGCACCTCCTTCTCTAGCCATTCTAGACCTCTCCCAAGTAAAGAAAATGGAAACATCTTGAGGCGGATATACTCTTGAGTCACTTCGTTGGCTTTGATCGTGTCATAATACTTCTCACATTCTTTCAAATGCTCATGAGGGCTCTCAAAATTTCCACCCGAGAATTGTTTCCTCTCTATTAAAGCAATCAAATTGGGCTTGATTTCGAAATTGTTGGCTTGAGTGGTAGGGATTAGGATCCCACTTTGGGCTCTAAAGGCTTCGGGAGCCCCAAGACGACTCAAAGGTGTATTCTCTCCCATTTTAGAACCTTCTTCACTTTCGGACTTAAAGATTGAAAAGGAGTTGATTCCGGGACTTGATGGTGAATTACGACTATCTAAGTCTTCACTTGAGGGTGAAGATGGTGGAGTATCTTCCAATTCCCTTACTCCTTCTTTCGTTGGGGTGTGAGAATTTCTACTCCTCGCTCTCGCTTCTCTTCGAAGTAAGGACAAAGATCTCTCTAGCTCCGGATGGATGGGAATCAAAGACCTTGAGCGGGTTCGTCCTCTGTTCATACAACAAAGCTAAGGAGAACGTAAGCACTGACAAGTAACAAGTAGTAGAAAATACTAACAAACAAGAAATGATATAGTCTCAAATAAAGTAATGAAAAAGCAATGGAAGCCGTCTCCCCGGCAACGGCGCCGAATTGACAAGGGAATAAACGTGTCGTCAATTGTCTATCCCTAGATCAAATATAATTTATTCAACCTAAACAAACCTAATACAAGTATAAGGCAAGCATAGGGGTCCAACCACAAGGAGACATGCATAAACACCACATTCACTACTTAATACTTAAGCTACCTCGGAACAAGAAGTGTGAGTAACTAAGAGATTAAACTAGAGATTAAGGATGATTAAAATCAATATAACTAAACACCAAGGGAAGTAGGTAGATGTAGTTCCCACTTGATCATGCAATAACACGGAAGCAAAGCAATGGTAAACTAAGCATGCAAGAATATCGAGATAAAGCTCAATCTAACTGCCTTCCGGGGTTAATCGATTTCTCCTAACATAGCCTCTATATTTCCACACTAGAACCATATATTAGAAGGTACAATCAATGAACTATCGAAAACAATGAACCTTAACTAAGTCAACTTCTGTTTCTTGTTAGCAAAGATTCACCTTTAATCAACTAACAATGTGCACTTACAAGAAGATTAGAGAATATCAAACATACAAAGACTTTAATCACCATTAACAAAACCCCAACATCATAAGCATGAATCAATTAACAACTACACCATCCCCACACCCTTGGCTAGGTGACTACTCACAAATCATATTGAAGACAATATCAATCATCAAATCAATAAGCATCAACATGATCAATAAGCAAAGAAGGAAAATCAAAATAAGCAAACAAAACTAAATACAAAAGTAAAGAAAGAGAGTAAGAGATTGCTCATTAATTAAAGATGAAGATTTACAAAGATTCAATCAAGCTCCTTCTTCAATATCCAAGTTCATCAATGGAAATCCACACTTTCTCTCTCTACTAATGAAGTTTCTCTCTCTAGATTATCTCTCTAAAACTAAGCTAATGAAATATTATCTAAAAAGTTGGATGCCCAAAAAGGAAATAAAATTCTATTTATAAGCTAAGAAGAAAACGGCAGCTCCCGCGCCCTCTCCCGATGGACCCGCGCCCGCGGAGAAATGGGTACGGAACCCTCCGCGGGCATCTGGGCAGCACCCGCGCCCGCGGCAATAACACCCGCGCCCGCGGCATGATCCCCTGCTCCCAAAGGCAGGGTGTCCGTACAGCGTAAAATTTTATGGCGTAGGTGCTACGTAAAATTGCATCCTCTTCCCCAGCAACGTGATCTACCTCCCGTAACGAAAATGGTAGAACTTCTTTTCAAATTTTTATGCGTTAGTTAGTGAGCTTACTTGCTTACTAGATAGTTAGGGTGTCCGTCCACCCCCTGTATAAAGAGAAACATGCCGAAATCGCACCTATTTAGACACGTGCCCCCAGTCCTGAGACGCGTGTTTTCATCTGGTGAACGTGTCTTAAAACGTTCCGTGGTGGTGCTTTGCATAAAATCTCCCATAGACAGGTTTGTGATTTTACTATACTGACTTTAAGAAATGTCACGTTCTTTTCGTTTTTTTTGGCGTCCACAGCAAAAAGAATGGTGTATCGTGTAGCGTAAAATTGCATGCCTTATCGTACAGCGTAAAATTTTATGGCGTAGGTGCTACGTAAAATTGCATCCTCTTCCCCAGCAACGTGATCTACCTCCCGTAACGAAAATGGTAGAACTTCTTTTCAAAACTTTATGCGTTAGTTAGTGAGCTTACTGGCTTACTAGATAGTTAGGGTGTCCGTCCACCCCCTGTATAAAGAGCAACATACCAAAATCGCACCTATTTAGACACGTGCCCCCAGTCCCGAGACGCGTGTTTTCATCTGGTGATCAGGGGGCCGCGGTCTCTCTGAGTGGAGAGACCTTTCCATTTTACCCACGCCCGCGGGAAGCCCAATGGGGAAACCGCGGCAAGTTCCTGCTTCATTTTAACACTTTTGCACATCTTGGGCCCGCGCTCGCGGAAAGATGGCCCGCGCCCGCGGCCTGCTGGAAATACCTTGGAGACCTCTCCGAGGCCTCTCCAAGACCTCTCTAAGCCCTCTCTAGTCAAATGCTTCTTCCTTGCTTGATCATTGAGGTCCCGAATTGCATCCTTTGCCAAGGTGATCCTCACCATACCTACACAAGTAAACAAAGGAAGGAAATAAAAGGGAAAAAGAGCAAAATAAAGGAAAACGATTAAAAACACGAGAAACATAAAGAAAAGAGGAAAAAGGAGAAACTAAAGGAAAAAGGACCAAAATTAAGAGAAGAAAGCATGAGAAGGGGAAAGAAATAACCTAAAAGACTACCCTATGAGTGCCATAAATGACACTCATCGCAATCCGCAAGCGCTCTATGAGCCAAATCTAAAATAAAGTAAAGGAAAAAAAATTAGCTCGTTGCATTAAGACAACAGGTGGAGCGCTCAAGAAAAAGGGTCGCTCGCGCCAGCCGCGCGCATCCTGGTAGATTGCGTTGGTAAGAGCAGCGCAACTTCCAGAGTTGCGCTGATTTACGACGAAAAAAAACATACGTGTAATAGGAGTGGACTCCCCGTGAAACCATTCTTGTTTGGATATCCTCTAAGACGATACAAGCAAAGTACGGTTTTCGACAAAGCCAATGGAGCGGGTAAATGACATCCCTCTATTTACTCCACTATGGACACCATTGAATAATCCCCATGTTCTTTGCCCGTCCTAAGTAAACAATTGACAACAAGACAAAAACACAAAACACGAATTTTAAAACGTTGTTTAGTCAAGTTGTCACGAGGAGCGACAAAGTGTTCAATAAATTGAATTAAATTCACGCCTTCTTCTGTCCCAATTTTGGCCATATCATTGTCATTCAAGCAAAAGATTCGTTGAAACGAAGGTTTAGAATCTGACATGGTACGGGCATACGTCACAGGTAGAGTATTTGCAAGGAAGCCTAGTAGAGCCTCAAAATCACCAGGTAATGGGACAATTTCATCCCCCTTAAAAACAAAAAGATGGTGGTTCGTGTCCCAATGATTAACTGCAGCATGGAGGAAATCAAAATTTATGTTGAGTTGCGTATAACATAATAGGGGGTCAAGGTGGTATATTTTAAAGGCGAATTTATCCTCAGTAGAAAGGGAGGTGACCCATTGTTTCAAACGTTCCTCAAACATTTTCACCATTGTTCAATCAAAAGAAAAGAGAAAAAGAACGAGTAAAAAAAAGAGAGCAACAATTGTCTTTATGAATAATACTATCGACGAATGAATGTGAGATGACAAAAAGCCTACACGAAACCGCGTTTAAATAGATCCAAATGGGATAATTTATTGGCAATTTTGACCCTAAGGAAAGTTCACTAGTAGGTGGCGCGCGCATCTCACGAGTTGCACGCACCTGCCACGCGCAACTGATTTACATGCGCGCGACAGCTGCGCCCAATCAATCAAGTTGCGCGCGCCCTATTCTGTCACGACATGTTGGTTGGTTTATTTCCGTATTTCAGACTACCAAATAATGGAATATCAACAAAATCTTATGACTAATCCATACGCTTGCCTTTATCAGTATTGTTTCTTTTCTTTATTCTTCTTTTATATTTTATTTCCTTTTTTTCCATAACTTCCTTTTTATTTCTTTTTATTTATTTATTTTATTTTCTTTAAAATTCTTTTTTTTCTCTCTCTCTTTCTGTTTTCTTTTTTTTTTCTTTCCCCTTTTTTTCGGCTTTTCTTTTTCTTTCCTTTTTTTCGTCATTTTTTTGAGGGGGTTAAGTCGGAAACCCTTTCCCTCCCTCGGAAAATTTTTTCGCTTTTAAATACTTATGGAAATGAAAAAAAAATATATATGATATGTACCAAAAATGTGTCATATGTACAACAGTACATATAAAAAATGTACATCTTCCATAAGGCAAAAAAAAGATATAATTAAAAATGAAAGTCAGGATGCTCGGCGGCTCCTAGACAACAGTTGTACATCCTGCAAAATCCAAAACAAATATTAATACACGCATGTGTAATAACTTTGATAAGAAAATAAAACAAGACTTACCGCGACGATCCGTTGATCACGGCATGACAAAGCCACGAGGGCTCTCCGTTAAGCAGCTCAACATGACAACGGTCTCTCGCGGAACCTGTTCCAAAAGTAATAACGACAAAGGACATTTATAAAAAATGTATATGATACATAAAAAAAAAAGATATACAACTACAGAATAAACATACCGACTCTGGTACCAATGGTATGTCCTAATCCTTCGCCGCTGGAAGCGTCTCACAAATTACTGACCCAAAAGTGTCGGTATACGTCACCTCCACCATAGGAGGCACCCAACCACCCAGCTCGACTCGCTAAAATATATACAATAAAAAGAGTCAAAGTTCCAAACAATAGATAAAGAAAGAAAAAAAAAAGAGTAGAAAAATGCGAACCGAGACAAAAGCTGGGAAATGAGTCAGCCTGGATGCAACAAACGCCGGGTAAGAGACATCCGGTAGCATCAACTGCTCCGCTGGATAACAAAGGATCGCCTGAGCTCGATCCTCGGTAGACAACAGATCCGGACATAGCATCCGGATCGGAGTATACGCATGAACAAAAGGCTCATCGGACGCAAACTTCCAGAGAACACGCTCGCCTAAAAACCAGGCGTCTATCCACTGGAGCACAGAAAGTCCTTGATAAAGGGCCCAAAAACGGTAGTGAACTGCGCCTGCTCGAACGGCGTCGGGGACCCCGGCGATCAAACTCCAAGGACGGAAAACGATCTACAAAACACAATCACATAAGAAAGCCACTCGAAAAATATCTATATATATACTTATGTGTGTTATCAAAACAATACTCACCGACGCACGAGTTACCGAAAGAATCCTCTGACGAAAGTCGCCTGCTGTAGTAGCTTGCTTCTTCCTTATCATGACCAAACGATAGCCAGTAGGAAAATGAGCCTCCCCTGAGTATCTTGGGGGTTAGGAAAGGCAGGTACGAGTACCCCCAAGCTTAAAAAAGAATACAATGTGATCAAGAAGAGCCAAAATGGTGATGAAAAAATAATAAAAAGATTAAGATAAATACGAACCTCGAGGATACGACCATGTCACGAAATGGAGATCTGTGGCACCTCAATAGCTGCCGCGGAATCCGTCACCCGGATCCCATTACCCATAGAAGTGAGCATACGAGCATACGACACCTCCGCCCAACTCAAGTTACCCACTTTCCCCAAATCACTAAGGCAAACGTGTAACCCGATAGCGAAACGCTCACCTCGATCACTCAGAATAGTGAGAGAAAGAACGTGGGCAATGTATATCCGAGCCAGCTGCTCAGGTGTACACTATCGATCAACCTCGTCAGCTGACATCTCGTCGACAAGAACCGAGTACGGACAAGATTGCGCGTACATATGAAGGGCCATCGTAAGACGGTCCCCCACAAGGTCACACAGTCTCTCGTTTGACCCCTTCACAGTCTCTAAAACCACAGGATCACCTCCGAAAGGAAAACCCGTGATCATAGAGAAGTCGAAAGGGGTAACTTTCATCTCCCCCTACGGGAAGTGGAAAGTGTTGGTGGAATCCCACCAAAACTCCAGCAACCAGCGTAGGAAAGCTGACTATGCAGGCTGACTCGATAAGTCCTGCAGAGCCGCCAGCTGGGGGCTGATCCCCAAAAGCTCCACCACCTCCTTTACCACATCTGATAAACTCTCAAAACGGCCTCTCAAGTCACCCGAACTGTACAGACCTAGTCTCGCTCTAAATAAAATATATGAGAAAATGTGGTTATGACTTTTCAAAAAAAAAAAAAGAAAGAAATGATGAAAGGACAGAGGCGCAAAAGAACTCACTATGCTGCGCCAAATCCAGATCGAAACGTGAAGGTCTGGGTCCCACCTCAGAGCCTAAGGGTCCCAGTTGGGAGGAGCCTCCCAGACCACATCCTCATGACGACGTCGATCAGCCCCAACCCGTCGCTTTCGAACCTCCCCACGAGGACGTATCACCCTCTTTTGAGCGCGAACTGCCTCGTCAGGCACATGTCCTCCTAGATCCTCCTCATCATCGACGAATGGAGGGGAGTCCATACTATACACTAGGTGAAAAAAGAAGATTGGCGCCGAGTAATGCCCACCGATTTTAAAAAACCGATGGGGAAAAAAAGGGGGAAAAATGAGGGTAGGGTATTGTCACCGGTTCAAACCGAACCGGTGGGGAAAATATTAATCCCACCGGTTTTGAACCGGTGGCTTTGTTATTTAAAAAAAAACCGCCCCCCTTATAAACCCCTAACCCTAACTCTCTCTCTCCTCAGCCGCTCTCTTCTCTCCCCTCTCCTCCTTCTCTTTCTCTCTCCTCTCTCCCCTCTCCCTTCTCCTCCTTCTCTTTCTCTTCTCTGTTCTCGTCTCCTTGTCTCTCTTCGATCTCCTCTCCTTCTCTCTCCTATTCTTCTCCTTTGTTCTACTCCTTCTCTCTATTCTCCTTTGATCTCATCTCCTTCTCTCTCTTCTCCTTCTATCTCCTTCTCCTTCTCTTTCATTTCCGCCACCACCAAGACCACCACCACAACAATAACACCACGAAGACCGACATCAACAACACCGACTTTAATTGAGGTTAGGGTTTAATTCGATTTTAATCCAAAATTATTCGAGGTTAGGGTTTAATTTCTGGGTTTAATTCGATTTTAATCGATTATTCTGGACTTAATTTTGGGTTTAATTAATCGATTTTGGATTTTAATTGATTTTTGGATTTATCTGGGTTTAATTAATCGATTTATCTGGATTTGATTAATCGATTTTGGATTTTAATTCGATTTTTCTAGGTTTAATTTTGGGTTTAATTAATCGATTTTTGGGTACATGCATGCATTTTTTGGGGTGTTTTTTTATTTTGAGTTTTCTGGTTTTTTTTAAAAAAAAAAAATTTCGGGGATTTCTTTGTTTATTTTTAATTTTTTTATTATTATTTTAAGTTTTCTAGGTACATGCATGCATTTTTTTATTTTGAGTTCGTGAGTTTTATTAATTTTTGGTGTTTTAATTGATGCAGGTATTAGGTTATGACTCCACATAGAAGAATGAAGATGTTGATTTTGGAATATTGATTTAGATGTTGTAATTTTTTTTTATTGATTTTGATGTTGTAATTTTTTTATTTTATTTTTATGTTGTAATTGTTTTTTTTTTTTATGTTGTAATTTTTTTTTGATTTTGGTATTGTATAATAACAATTTAATGATAATTGTATTTCTGATTATATTTCAGTTGATTATGATGTTGCGTCTCTTACATTTAATTGTTCAATTATATTTCAAGTGAAAAAAACAAAACAAAACAAAACAAAATAAAACAAAAAAAAATTACATGTACATTGCCACCGGTTAACCAGTGGCATTTATATTTAATACCCAAAAAAAAAATAAAGCGAGAAGATTTATTGCCACCGGTTAACCGGTGGAAATACTTGTTTTTGCCACTGGTTTTGAACCGGTGGCTTTTCAAGGGAGTATTGCCCCCCCCCCAAATGCCAAGCGCTTCAAAACCGGTGGCATAGGGGGGTTTTAAATCGGTGGGGAATTGCAATTTTCTACTAGTGATAATGGACAAAACTCCTTATTAGTTTTCTTTCCTAAAAGACTATATACGTGTTCTAGATCCATTTCGGCAGCAAAACGACTGGCGAGAGGCAAAAACACAAAAATCGAATGCCACCCACGCTTGGGGGCTATGATACCTGCAGTTAAAGTCAATAAATGGGGGCTTTAACACCCATAAAAGCCATCCTATACCAGTTTCAACTAAAGTATTCTAGAGATTATATTCCCAAATCTCAAAGAATTAACTATTTTCAGGCGAATAATAATAACATAAACATAATTATCGTCTACCAAAACATCTTGAGATTCGAACATGGCAAAAATAAGCTAAAGTGTATACTTCGCGCCATTTTTCGGATTCAAAATTTTTGAAACATGATTCGTGAAAGTAATCGTAGTTCCAATACTATAATTCACTTCATAATCAACAAATATAACCAAATGAGCAAGCAAAAAATAGCAAAATCAAGCTAAAATTCGACCAAAATACAAGAACGCACTTAAATAAGGAAATGCTCATACAAGGTTCAATACTCAACCATTTTTCATAAAATTTGTTGCAAAATACTCCTTAAACATGGCATGACAACATAGAACAAACATTATCAAGAATAATGGACTTAATTAAAAACTCCCAAATTCGAATTTGGAGGTTTTACAGTTCGATTTTCCCCAAATTTCGCCAAAAAAGGAAGTAAAAAATAAAAGCAAAGACTTACATTTGATTGTGGCGCTATGAATAGGGGACGAGATCTACTTCCTTTAGCTTCAAAAAATAAAAAATTATGATCTTTGTAGAGAGAAAAAGAGTCGAATTTCCAGTCTTAGTTATAGCAGTAGGAATGTAATGGCGAAGGAAGAAGAAGAGGAAGCGAAAGGAAAAATCGTGCTCCGCTATTTTCTTTTACTAACTTAAGTGTCGCGCGCAACTGAATTTGTTGCGCGTGACAACCCAATGCAACCCAGAATGATGCGCGCGCCTGGCCAGCGCGACCCACTGAGTTGCACTCGGATACTGGTCACTTAAAAGACCGGTATTTTGATTTCGATTCGTTTGGTTTATTTTTAATGGTTTTTGCCCGTTATTAAACATAATGGCGCGCAAATTATTAAAATCTTCTATTTTTGCTTTGCATCTTATAGTTTATTTTCCTTTTTGATAGTTTTTTGCATTATCCTGCATGCCCACCGTGCTTTGTGCCTACCCTAAGCATACGTTTTGGATTTTTTTCGTGAACGTGTCTTAAAACGTTCCGTGGTGGTGCTTTGCGTAAAATCTCCCATAGACAGGTTTGTGATTTTACTATACTGACTTTAAGAAATGTCACGTTCTTTTCGTTTTTTTTGGCGTCCACAGCAAAAAGAATGGTGTATCGTGTAGCGTAAAATTGCATGCCTTATCGTACAGCGTAAAATTTTATGGCGTAGGTGCTACGTAAAATTGCATCCTCTTCCCCTGCAACGTGATCTACCTCCCTTAACGAAAATGGTAGAACTTCTTTTCAAAACTTTATGCGTTAGTTAGTGAGCTTACTGGCTTACTAGATAGTTAGGGTGTCCGTCCACCCCCTGTATAAAGAGCAACATGCCGAAATCGCACCTATTTAGACACGTGCCCCCAGTCCTGAGACGCGTGTTTTCATCTGGTGGACAAAACTGCTGAGAGAGTTGCCAATTTTCTTCTTTCTCACTAGATTTGGATAGATGCCTCCAGTCCTGAGACATGTATTTCTATCTTATGGAGCCCGAATACTGCATTTTGACAAGCGAGTGTCAAAACCTCTATTCACGTGTTAGGCTATGAATGCCGAAACACCTCTCTTTTATCATCTTTTAACTTTTTAAAATCATAGACTAAAGTTTCAATAACATATCGAGGGACTTTAGATCAACGATGCCATAATTGAGAGGATATCATCCTCTTTACTCTTTTTAAAACCAATATCTTCTCATGACATGATATCACCCAGGACAGCCTTTACTTATAAAAGCATTCTACACTTGTAAAGGGTCAATCTAGACTCTTTAGCGCGCTAAAACTAGAAAATACCTTTTCTAGCCTTAGCAGCAACTTGTCTCGAACACTTAGCGAATCGAGAATAATTTTTGACATTCTCAACACTGCTGAAAGATTCCTGATACTTGAGCAACTTCGCAAAACGAGTCTCGGATTTACTTCCTTGACTACTTTTATCCTCGTCTATTCTAGACTCGATCAAAGTGGGGGCTAACTGTAGACATCCAGTTTTGGCCTCCTATCCCGAACGGAATTGCTACGACGATAAATAAAACCATCTTTGTGTTGGATCAACGCAAAGAATACTTATGGACAACTGATTGAGCCACAAGAATAAAAAAGAACCTAGACTAACCCAAAATAAAATGAATTAAAGTCCAATTAACTAAGCCCGATCAGAAATTAGGTTTAAACCCAAAGTCTAAACCTAATTTTGTCGGACTTAGAGGCTCCTAGGTTAAGAATAAAATCTGCTGTAGAAAAATCCGCGCGCATCATAATGAATCGCGTCGGTCTGGCACGAGAAACATATAGAGTTGCGCATGATGACTAGCGCAGCCTGTAGTGATGCGCTCGAGGAAGATTAAGAATTTTATAAAAATGTAAAATCGAATCTTACCATAATATCACACGCAAGGCGTTCCGTTGCGTTGCCCATAACAGCGCACCTAAATCACTTGCGCTGATATGGCGTGCGCAGCCCATTCAGATGCGCGCAACACCTGCTGCGACAGAACACTCGAAACCCTTAACTTACCCATTCCTATAAATAGAGGCTTAATACGAAGCTTAAATAGATAAAAAAAATAACCCAAAACTTTGGCAGAAACTTTCTAAACTTATGTACTCTCAACCCTCTTGTCCTAAACACTCACCCCCTTTATTACTTATTACTATGGTGGAGGTTCCTGAACAAGAAGGATCCCATAAGTGTTCTAAACGAAAATCTAGCAAAGAAAAGTGGTAAATTCCCGAGCACTTAGATCAATCACCTTTTCTTGATCAATTAGTGTTGTTTGACCACTTTAAGAAAACTTTAATTAACTAATTTCACATAGCATCTTGTGTTAAATAAAGAATAGAATTGAATAATTAATTGTTGTTTGATCACTTAAGACAAGGCGAATATTGTTTATTTATTTTTCTTTTTACGAATATTAATTAAATAAAGAATAACGACTTTGCAATGTAATTCCTACGTGATTAATGCTTGTAAATAAAACTAACTAACTTAATTTTTAGGTATCGCATTGCATGTATTGTTTGGTAATGAAATAGTTAAAAACGAAGAGCTAGTAGAGGCCGCACTAGGGCTAGAATAACAATTCCCCCCTAAGGGAACGTTATTTTAGTACCCTCGCTCCCGAACTCATTTCTGGTGTAAGTAGACCAATTTGGGCATGGGTAAACTTATGATTCGTGCTAAATATCCCTTGAACTCTACTTGGGAAAAAGGCATGAACGAGGTTTATAAGTTTTCCTAAAACTCATTGGCGACTCCATATTAGTTTCTTACAAAAAAGCATAATGATAGGATCAACTCTAATTCAAGGTCCCCCAAACAGTAAGGAATTCAAATCCTAATAACCGTAACAAGTGTAAAGTCCTACGCTTTTAAATGCCCATGGGCATTTAAGGAAAAGGAACCCCTACGATGGGCACACCCTCCTTACACTAGGATTTGTTATTAATTATGTTAGCATCATGCCTAGGATCTTGGTAATAATATTATTATGCTTTATTGGGATTATTATGATGATGATGATTTGTTGTATCAATATTTATATGTTGCTTGATATATTTATTGCTTGATCACACCCTCTCTTGCAGGTTTAAAGGGAGTTTGTACTTGAAATCACGCTTAATAAGATAATTAATAATTTGATTTTAGGCTAATATGATTTTAATTCAAGTGATCACCAATAATAGATTTGTTTCTGCATTAATATTCAACCAACATAGATTAAACAGGTTTAGGATTAATATATTGATTGTATGTTGATCGGAAAGCGCACATGAATATGAGAAGAATAAAGTAGAGGCCTATTTTTAGGGTAGGTTTAATCTTTTTTAGGTTGGATTTGTACCTTCATCCCCGAATATCTAGTCATGGTTCGGGACCACTATGGAGTTAGCGATCTCATGGATCATGAAGGGGTGAACGGCTTACAAGTTCCTAAAACTTGTTGGCTACTCTTTTGCTCTAGCTTCCTTCCCTTTCGACGCCACCATGCTTAAATGCATGATCACAGTGGGGCTCAAGTGTGGGATGCTTGAAATATTCCCTACAGTTTTTGGCGACTCCACTGGGGAGAATTTATATTTTAATTCCTAAAATTTATTTTTGCAATAATTTAGAATGAGTGGATGAGACTTGAAACGTTCTAAGTATTCATTCATTGACATTATTAGCATAAGCATAAAAAGGTCCGCATTGGAAAGATCATCCGTAATGCGTCAAAAACATAAGCTTTTTACGCGTAGGAAATTTGGGAATCGAAAAATCGCTGTGAAAATCGAAAAATTCTATGAACACAAAAAACTAAAAAGGCATGTAGAAACCGTGGCTGAGAGAACAGAGCCCATCGCAGTGCGATTGCTTTATCGCGACGCAATAGCGATATCGCAACGCGACAGGGCCGTCTCCTCGCAATGGTCAATGTTTTCTCACGCCATGTTTTTCCAGTGTAGAGCCAGACGTCTGCCTTCTTGCTTTGACCGGTTCTAGTACTGTTTAGCCGACTTTATTTCCAGATTGAATTTTTCCTTCTTTTCTGAAACCCATCAATATGCGCCAACCCTTCCAAAGGTAAGGCTTCATCGCGATACATCTGGACACATAACCGTGGACCCTCTTTAACTAACCATAATCCTTGAACATTAGAGAACTAGAGACATGGTTAGGTTGAAAACTCATTACATCATATTGTGACTACTTGACTACTTGTGCATCTCTTGTTTATCCATAACTTATATGTGATTAAACTAACCGCTTGTTTAACTTGTGATTATAAATATGCTTAAATAAGCTAACCAATGACTAAAGGAATTTGCTTAATTAATTGATTAATTAATTTGAACCAATAAATAAGCCTAAATCGAGTCATAGTTCCTTTGAGTCAACCCGGATTTTTATTCCTGTATACTGCACAAGCGTCTACTAGTTTTGGTCATAACCGGAGTTCAAGAAAGAATTATGAGTCGTAAAACCTATGGATCTGTAGCCCGAAGTTTTATCTTTCATTTAGCATTGGTTTTGTCCAATTCGGAGTCACAGATCAAAAGTTATGACTAAAATACTACAGCTTATCCAGTTTAGTGCACATACGTGAGGTCTTAACTTAGTCCTTGTTCGAGTCTAGTCACATAGTCTAGTCACATGGTCATGATACGACTCTTAAACATATCACTTACACTCACGAGTCTTCATGCACTTTGTATATGTGTCACCATGACCATGTCTTGGGTCCATGCATGAGTCATTCTTTCCGTCATTTGAGTTGTGGGTCGTCCACTCTATTCCTAAATTCTTTTAAATGACCTTCTCTCCACATGCTTTCTCCATAAATATCATTCCCCTCGTTACTATATAATCTTTCCTCATCCATGCATGTTGAATTGAGTTTGAGTCAAATGATTAACAATAAGTATCCATAACTTCCCTTTCTACAACACTTGGTCAAGAAAGGAAGGGCGATTAATCAAAGATAACACCTTCATTTAAGTACTATTCTTTGATAAACCGATCTGTCAAAGAAGGAAAGCTAAGAAAATGGCTAACTAACAAGAAGTTGATGAGTTGAAGCAAAACATGAATAACCTGACTGAGATGTTGAAGACTCTCGTTATGCAAATTAACGATCCTAGCAAGAAACAACGGCTTGAGTGCGTGGAAGAAAGCCTTAGCAAAGTTTCCAACGATTTTAAGTATCAAGGAATTAGCTCGCAAGGGGTCTCAGTGGACAAGGAACTTATTCTGCAGAAGTTAAATACCAACGACATCCCTAAGTTCAAACCAATTGATAACCATTATTTTCATTTAACAGCTTTTGAGACTATAATGAGCATTAAGGCTATTGACATGAAGGTCTTCACTTCAGTATTCTCACTATCTCTTGAAATCGTTTGTCAACAATGGTTTTTCTCCCTAGAAAAGGAGAAGACCTCCTCATGGGACTCTATTATAAACTCTTTCATTGATAAATACAAGTGCAACATCCAAGTTGAGACTAACCATAGGGAGCTTGAGATGTTAAAGCAAAAGGAAAATGAAGGATTTACTTCCTTCTTCAACAAATAAAGGGAAACCTCTGCTAAGATGGTAGAAGTTCCTACTAAAAAGGAGTCTATTAGGATGTTCATCAAGAACCTCCAAGATAAGTATTCAAAGCATTTGAAATACCAACACAACTTGAATACTTTCAAGGCCGTCTATGACATAAGTATTGACATCGAAGATGACCTTGCAAAACAGAAAGCTACTAACCATAGTAACAACAGTGGCTGGAAAGGAAAGAAGAACGACAATCCTTCTTCTTCCAAAAACACCTAATCTGGCAACAATGTTATTACCTTTGACCTTAATGAAGTTTTATCCATGGATAATTAAGGACCTAAAAAGAAAATGAGGAAAGAGTTCACCCCTATTGGGATGAGCTACGATACTGCCTTCGATCGACTCCATGCCAAGGGACTCATTACTCCCATCGGACCTATTCAAGATCCCGCACCTGAAAGAGGTTGCCCAGTTGGAACCTAAACGCACACTGCAAGTACCATCAAGGTCAGGGATATACTACCGAGAGTTGTTGGAAGCTAGAAGAGGTCGTCCAATACTTGATTGATAATAACAAGCTTCCCATACCTCCAGCTGGTAAGAAGATCGAGTGATGATAAAGCACAAGACACGAGGTAGACTTTAATGATAAGATTTCATGATTTCTTTTGTTATTTTTTATTTCACTTCCCCAATAAGTCTAGCATAGGCACCCTCCACCTTTTACTTAGATTTATTTCTTAGAGTTTGTTTTTTTACCATTCACTTTTTAATAAAATGAGCATTTAATTTCTTGCATATGATCATCGCATTGCAAAAATAAAAAATAAAAAATAAAAAATCCATGCCGGACTAAGCACAAGGTAAACCGATGATTTGAGGCACCCCTTGTAGCCACACCGTATCACTTTCACCCTTTGAATTACAATCCAGTTCTTAATAAATTAATTTGAGCCTCATCTAACGATAAACCTCTCTTTGAATTACAATCCAGTTTTTAATAATTAGGTTGTTTCTTTATCGACCAAGGGGTCGGGCTTGAAAGACCTTTCCAACGATATATTATAAGCTTAATTCCAATGAATAATGAGAAAGTTATGGCCAAAATACTAAACTGGGCCTAAAACGAGTTTTATGTGCGACCTAATGATCATGTGGAGGGTCCACTGATCTTAATTATATTCCTAAAACAATAAGGATTAATTAGAAGCTTCCATAAGTTTCTAAAATATCTTAATTATCCTTTTTGAAAAGATAAGATTAAACAATTTGAAATTGAATAAAACTTCTCTTTTTGAAAGTCCTAATTCAATGCGAAATGAAAGACATTCAAAGATGAAAACATATTACTTTTGTGTCTCATAAATTTTATCAAAAAATCATAGGCGGTTGGATAGCCCTTGAAATTATCTTTCCAAATATATATTATAATATTAATTTCAAGCTATAACGAAAGAGATATGAACGAAATACGAAACTCTATCCAAAATGGACACCCTTCCTCTTTTTCTGCCATATCTTTTATTCTACAAATGATTTTAATCTAATATCAATTGAGTTATAAAGAGACTTCAAGAGCTTGCTAACGAAATATTATATGCCTTATTTCAACTTATGGATCAAAAAATATGATAAACAAAATCTGCAAAAAACTGTCTTATCGCGACACGATAATTCTGCTGCACCGCGATAATCCTAAACCGCGAAAGAACTAGTTTTACTTCAATTAAAATTCTGACTCTTTTCTATCGGTTACGGACAACTTTTCCCTATAAATAGGGTCGTTATTCCCCGTTTTCAGTTCACCAACTATCACCATCTTTCACTCTGTTTAAGCTAAAGCTTATTCTTTCTCTCTCTCTTGATTTCTAAGCCTAGCCTTTTCAAAAAACCATACGTCCATCACGAGACTTAGACACACCTAGCCAAGCTTGATGTTGCCTTCTCCCTAGATGTGAAAGGTTGATAATTTCTGAGGGTTTGGTCCCAAATCCCTATTTCAATTATTTAATTTAACTGTTTGATTTAATACTTTTATTAAAGTTACTAACGTGTGTATTGTTTTGATATAAAGAGATATGAGGCATCAAAGTAAGTAATTTGATTACATAATAATTCTTTTGATATAGGAAATCATGCTTAGATTATTATATTAATTCCTAGTATCATGTTAGGATGTCTTTTATTACTTTTTAGTAGCATGCTTAAGTTGCAGCCTATTTCTTATATCATGTATGTTAGTATCATGTTAGTGTTGAGTTTCGATGAGTCTGACTCACCATGGAAAATAAAACCCGAGCCCAAGGAAAAACTCACAATTAATATAACAAAATGCATAAATAACAAGAATAGAGAAAATACTAAATTACACTTGTAGCGTGCTTCGATCAACCGAAAATAGCTCTTACTTGAGAAAAGCCGAGCCTCACAAATGGCAAGGACCTCCAACGAAGTCCACCCACAACTCGACCCAATAGGGCTACTACTTGGAGGTTAGCCAAGTCCGACCAAAAAGACTACCCGAGTAATTAATGAGCTTATAGGTTTTCTCTCAAGTGGAGATGCCTAATTGAGCTCTTACTCAAGTGAGTTTTCCCATATCCCAAGTTGGGTATTTATAGGGAAACTTAAGTGAGAAATCCACTCTCCCATCAATGTGGGAGAGTTGATAAAATCAATTTTCTCCTTTTATTTTTGAATCAAAAACAAAAGAAAATAGCCAACAACTAATTAATCAACAAGTGGCACACTAAGAGGAGGGGTTAGGTAAGGACCACAAGGGAAGGGAGGACCAAAACTTGATCCCGAAGGCTTCCCCATAACCGGCCATATGCACCCACTTGCACCAATCAGTAGCAGCCACGTGGCACCCCAGCCTTGGGAAATAAGGCGCGCCTAGCTAGCGGCCTTGTGCTAGGCTGGGCTGCTGGCCCGTGCGCGCTGCTACTGCCCTTGGCCCAGCAAGCCAAGCATGCTTGCGGGCTCCTGGCCAAGGTGCATGCACCTGGCTGCTAGCATGCTGGTCACCCAGCACGCATATGCGCGTAGCACGCCACGCATCAATGCGGGCTGCTGCTTGCGTGCGTACGACTGGTGCTTCCAGCTAGGCCACCTGCGCGCCACAGCTAGCTAGCCATGCACACCAAGCACCATTACCTTCGTACGGTGCGCATGCTAGCACCATTGGCCCCTAGTACTCGGTTTGCTCGAGGCATTCCGATACTAGGGGTATTTTGGTAATCTTGTTGATTAATTATTGATTTTATCGTCTCGTCTTTTATTAATTCGACTCGACTTGTGACGCTCAGTTTCGACGCTCCTAGCTCGATTTCCGACGTTTAAATATTAATTACTCGAGCGACTCATTAATTCCTTCCGAATTAATTCGTCGTGTCGGATCGTTAGTTGCTTGGGTGTGACCCAAAGGGTTCAGTCAAGATTAAGATGTAATATTAATTGTGCATTAATATTACTGATCGGAAGAGGCCTCCACCTAAGCATTCCGATCACTTGAACTTACTAAATAAATAGATTTTCAATAGCTCCGAACCCTCTATCGGAATAATACACTTGTTTGAAGGACACCATTCCTATCAGTTAGGATTAAAGCTTTGATATTTATTGTTTAGTGACATGCTAGGATTTGATAGTAATCATGTTAGTATCATGCTTAGGATCTTGCTAATAATTTTATTATGCTTTATTGAGATTATTATGATGATGATGATGATTTGTTGTATCAATATTTATATGTTTCTTGATATATTATTGTTATTGATTGATCACGCCCTCTCTTGCAGGTTTAAAGGGAGTTTGTACTTGAAATCACGCTTAATAAGACAATTAATAATTTAATTTTAGGCTAATATGATTTTAATTCAAGTAATCACCAATAATAAATTTGTTTGTGCATTAATATTCAACCAACAAAGATTAAACCGGTTTAGGTTTAATATATATTGATTGTATGTTGATTGGAAAGCACACATGAATATGAGAAGAATAAAGTAGAGGCCTATTTTAGGGCAGGTTCAATCTCTTTTAGGTTGGATTTGTACCTTCATCCTCGAATATCAAGTCATAGTTCAAGACCACTATGGAGTTAGCAATCTTATGGATCGTGAAGGGGTGTAACCTTCACCCTGTGAACGGTTTACAAGTTCATAAAACTTGTTGGCGACTCTTTTGCTCTAGCTTCCTTCTCTTTGGATGACACCATGCTTAAATACATGATCACAGTGGGGCTCAAGTGTGGGATGCTTGAAATATTCCCTACATGGCAGAATGGTCTTTAAAACTTTGCTGAAGCTAAATAATTTTTTCACTTCTAACAACTTGCTTTCTTGTGTAGACAAAGTAATGGAAATGCTTTCGGCCTCCAAGAAGCTGGCTGCCCTCTCAGCCGCCCACTACCATTCGTCCATTAGCAAACAAAAGCACGAGGAGTCTGAATCAAGCAAGTCTCTAAAGGTACGGAATATTTTTGCTTTATTTGAATGAAGTTTTCATTTCCGCCTACTTTATAATACTTTTACTTTGTGCAAGGCGGATCATCCAAAGCTTCCCCTTCTTCCAGCCAGACCCGAAGCTTCAGAAGAAGTCTGGTGGTGATGTAGGCCTTTCTAGCAAGTCTAGAAAGCACATTTCCCACAAGCCTAGTAAGAAGGCAGCAGAAGGCTCCCACACCCCCCCCCCCCCCCCCGCACTGGTAGAACACCAACTAAGCCAGATTCCCATGAGGTATCGAAGACTGGCAAGCCTCTAAACACTGCTGGCGGCCTCCTCCTATCTAGATACGAAAAATTTTGAGATTGCTCAAACAAGCTTCTGACAATTGATATGATGTATTCCCAAGCGTCAGCTAACCTACAAGTCAAGACCGATTTGGACGCAACGAGGAGGCGGATAATAGAGCATCAAAATGAGGTCAAGGATCTCAAGGCCAAACTCGAGCCCCTCCAAGAGGCGTACAGGAAGGTTGATGGGCTTAAGGAGACCGTCCGCAAGCTGAAGAACCAGATGGGGAACTAGGAGGCCCAACTTGGGAAAAAATGTAAGTCAAGGGCCGAGGAAGCAAAGGAAGCCTTAGTCTAGAAAATGATGGAAGACTATGACACCATCATGCGGATTACTTAGGAATCCCTTTATCCGGATGCCGACTACCAAGGCTGGAAGAAGAAGTTCGTGGCGGCCAATGACGAGTTCAATGCCCAACTTCTGAAGCAAGCCGAGGAAGAGGCGGCAACTGAGGCCGAGGTTGAGTCGTCAGACTCTAATGGGGAGTCTTCCTCTATGGAAGATCGGGAGGACGATAAGGAAAATGATGAGCAGCCGCCCAGGGTTAACAAGGATGATGCGGCTGCCAATGCTGAATACCTCTCCCCTAATACTTAAGCGTTACAATTCTTTCTGCGGCCGAATGACCTTTATAATGCTTTTCCGGCCTACTTGACGAGTTTGTTTCTTTATCGACCAAGGGGTCGGGTAATTGTGACTGTACCGGATGTTTTTGCCCCTGGCCAGATGTGCACTTGGTTTCAAAGGTGAATTAATTGACTTAGAAATTATGGATACTTAGAAGGTATGATTGGTTTATGAGTCAATCAATCACTATGGTGATTGCCCCAAACCAAGCGAACAGTTGGTCATCGAGCAAACGGGTAAGTTCTAGTATTATCCGGCCATTAGCCTCGTTAAGTTATTTAAAAACAAACTCTATGTCGCTAAGTTTTATGACTTAGCTTAAAATTACTAATTAAAATTTTGTTGCCTACATTATCTTAGAGCTATAGCAGACAGTTTATCGATACCTATATTAGAGCCTCTAATTGAAAAATTAGTCGTTTACCGCTTGTTATATAGTAGCCGGTAATTTAAGCTTTTTAGGTTTTCATTTAGATTAAGTGAAATAGCTGCGAGCTTATCGTAATCAAGACAGTCGGTAGGGCCGTTTATTTAGTGTTTATAGAGCAATGTACCACCCAAATGGGATATGCTCTCTGCGACAAATTCACCCGGATGGGCATCACCAGATGTCAAACTCATCTTAAAGCAGACGTTTACTAAATAATATCATCCGGCCTTTTGGCCTCATTGGGTATCCTTTCACGAATGCGCAGCCGGTAAGTTTTTGAACTTAACTTATATTTGATAATTGAGGTCGGTCCATCTGCACGTTGTACAGACAACATTTTATCCGGCCATAGGCCTGATATTGTAGCTGTTAAGATTTTGATGTTAGCTTAAGTAACCGCATGAAATGTAGCCGCCTGTACGTTTTACATGCGGTATTTCTAAAGGGAGATGTTTACAATAAACAAAATGGAAAACATAAGGGAAAACAAAAGGCAACTTTTTCATTGATAGGCTTTTTATTTTACAGAAATTTACAAGGCTTAGAAGTAGTACTTTTTAAGTTGTCTACATTCCAAGTTCTGGCTAGGTGTCTATCGTCTAGTGTTTTCAGCCAGTAGGTACCACCTCTTACTTCTTTATGAATCCAATAAGGGTCTTCCCAATTGGGTGTTAGCTTGCCTTGCTCATTGGCCCTACCGGTTGCCTCCATCTTTCGTAACACAAAGTCCCCTACTTTCAAGGGCCATTTGTGTACTCTTCTGTTGTAGGCTCTCGTCATTCTCAGACGATAGATCTCTTGACGCAAGGCAGCATTGCCCCTGTCTTCTTGGAGTGAGTCCAGTGCTAGCCGCTTGGCCTCCCAGTTTGTCTCTTCATCATATCGCATGACTCGGAGGGTTGGTTCATAGTGCTCAATAGGCAAGACGACCTCTACACTATACACCCTGAGAAATGGGGTCTCACCATTTGCCCCTTTTTTAGTTTTTCTGATGTCCCATAGAACATGGGTTAACTCCTCTGCCCATAGGCCGCCAGCTCTTTCAATTTTCTTTTTGATTCATGTTTGAGATTAGTTTGTTGAAGGCTTCAACTTGGTCTTTTGCTTGGGGTCAACCAACTGATGCAAAACAATGTGAGATCCCTTGATCTCCCAACCAATTCTTGAGCTGAGGCATTTCAAACTGAGAACTATTATCAAAAACCATAGACATAAGCACCCCAAAACGGGTAATGACATTCTTCTAGATGAAGGAGATGACATCCTTTGTCTTGATGTTTTTTACCGCCTCTACCTCTACCCATTTGGTGAAGTAGTCGACAACAACTAAGATATACCGTCATTCGCCTGGCGTAGGAGTATATGGTCCTAGGATATCCATGCCCCATTTGGCGAATGAAATTTGACTATGAATGGCCGTCAGATCAGTGGTCGGACAATGGATTTTCTAGCCAAACCGTTGACACTTATCACACTTCTTCACCATTACCATGGCGTTCTACCTCGAGCGTGGGCCAAAAGTAGCCTGCCGCTTGGCCCTGGCTACTCGAGACATGCCGCCCATATGAGAGGCAAAGTAGCCCAAATGTAGTTCCTCTAGAACCTCATGCCCTTTTTCAAGGGTGATGCACTTCAAAGTAGGCTTCAGAAAACCATTTTTGAAGAGTTATCCATTTTTTATCTCAAAATTTGTCGCACGCTTTTTTAGTATGGTTGATTCTGGAGCTGAGTCTGGCAAGGTACCTTCTAGCAGGTAGGCCTGGATTCCATCCATCTAGGTTGAGCTTCGGTCAAGTACTCCAATGGGATCTTCCTCCACAATACTTCGTTTTTCCATTACTTCCCAAAAGACTAACCGAGGCGGCTGATGCTAGTTTTGACAGAGCATCCGCCTGACTGCTCTCAGACCTAGGCACTTAACTCAGATGGAATTCTTCAAGTTTCCCAGCTTCAGCTTTGACCGCCTGAAGTTATTTGATCATAGCCGGATGGGTGGCCTCATAGTCACTATGGTATTGGCTAACGACCAATTGTGAATCAGAATAGGCGTCAATTTTTGCTGCCCCAGCTGCCTTACACATGCGGATGCCGGCTAGCAAGGCTTTGAACTCTCCTCATTGTTTGAGGCCTGAAACTTCAACCGTAGTGCATACTCATACTTGTCCCCCTCAGGGGAGTGACAGATAATGCCTGTACCACAGCCGTTCATGGTAGCTCCCGTCTACATACACTTTCCATGCCTGATCAGGATTATCCGGTGCAACCTGTAAGGAGGGTGTGCCCATCGAAGGGGATCCTTTTCCTTTATGCCCATGGCCGTTTAAAATCCTAGGACTTTACGCTTTTTAGGGTGTTTTAGGATTTGAATTCCTGATTGTTTGGGAGACCTTTGAATTAGAGTTGATCCTGTCATCATGCTTTTTTGTAAGAAACTAGTAAGGAGTCGCCAATGAGGTTTAGGAAAACTCATAAACCTCGTTCATGCCTTTCTCCCAAGTAGGGTTCAAGGGATAGTTAGCATGATTCATAAGTTTACCCCATGGCCAAATTGGTCTACTTATACCAGAAATGAGTTCGGGAGCGAGTGTACTAAAATAACGTTCCTTTTAAGGAGGAATTGCTATTCTAGCCCTAGAGCGGCCTCTACTAGCTCTTCCATTTTCACAATTTCATCACCAAACAATATATGCAATGTGGCTCCTAAAAACTAATTTAGTTTATTTTATTTACAAGCATTAATCATGTAGGAATTACATTGTGAGAGTTATTATTCTTTTGTTATTCAAATTCCTGAAAAGAACAATAAATAATATTCGCCTTGACTTAGGTGATAAAACAACAATTAATTATTCAATTCTAATATTTGATTAATGAAAGAATAATATGTGAAATAAATTAATTAAAAGTTTGTTTAAAGTAATCAAAAAACACTAAGTAATCAGTTAAAGATATTTAAACAATAATAGAAAAGTGATTTATCTAAGTGCTCAGGAAACTAATCGTTCTTCTTTTATGCTAAATCTCTGTTTAATGTGTTTATGGAATTTCTTTCTTCTTTGTACCTCCAAGGACTTCAATGGATTCAATTAGGGTTGGAAAGTATTTGGGAAGAGAGAAGAAAAGTAGTATGATAATAAGAAAAATTGAGAGATTAGGGATTCAAGAATACTAGGGTTTAGAATTCTGATTTCTCTGTCATCTTTAGGGTTGAACGAAGACCCCAATTTATAGGCGTAGGAATCTAGGTTTAGGATTTTAGAGACGCGGATTCAGGTGGCATGCGCAACTCTCAGAGTCACGCTAGGTTCCGCGCGCATCTCAATGACTTGTGCGCGTCAGGCGCGCGCAATTCACTGAGTTACGCTTGGTGCGGTTTGCCTTATACGAAAACTCGTTTTAAAAACTTCCATTACTTTTGATTGGGAAGTTGGATTAAGGAGTGTGAGATATAATTGGAAAGCTCTTAATTTCCAATTTTTAGTGCCGTTGGAATTAGGTTAAAATCTATTATGGATCAAAAGATATGGTCGTTGGAGTGCAAGGTTGTCTGTTTTAGGGCCCAGATTAGTGTTTTGATCATTACTTTTTCGTTTTAACTTGGAATTAGGCTTATAATATACCTTTGGAAAGCTCTTTGAAAGGGCTATCCATATATATAGGCTTTTTATGGAAATTTTGTGTTGGTTTATCTGATTGGCTCGGTTTTCAACAATGTAGGATCCATTGGATCCAATCATTGCATTTGATGCATTTGGGTCCGTTATTAATCAATTTAAAACATGTATGAGCAAGTTTTAGGCTTAATTCGTAATCAGACAAGGATCTAAGATAATTTGGTCTCAAATATACGTTTTAACTTACTTCATAGTGCATTTCATAGTCCATAAACACTTCAACTTTGATCTAGCATGAAGAATGGTTTTTTGTAACATCATCGCACTTCCTGTCAGGACTGGAGGCCAAAAGTAGGTGTCTACAGAACCGGCCTTGTCATTTCAACAATAAAGTCGGCAAAGGCTTGGCCCTTCACCACCTTCCTTGGCTCGAATGTGATTTTAAGACTTTGCATTTATAGCCCATTTGAGCATTTTGCCGGATGACTCCAAGGTTTTCATTGGCCGCTTAGAGGTTGGTTTGAATAAACAATGACCGGATGTGCCAAAAAGTAAGGTTTCAACTTCTTGAAAACCATGTAAAGTGCAAGGCTAATTTTTTCAACCATGAGATACCGTAACTCGGCATTTCTGAGTACATGGATAATGAAATAGACTAGGAGCTGGATACCATCTCTCTCAGCAAGGAGAACAACAATGAGGGCATGATCTGAAATAGATAAGTACATGTAAATTGTCTCTTTGGGCAGAGGGCTAACAAGCCTTGGCAAAGAGTGAAGATGTTCTTTCAATTTTTAAAAGGTCGCCTCAGCATCATCCCCTATTCAAACCTTGTCTTCTTTCTAATCACTTGAAAGAAATAGAGGCACTTGTCACCTGACTAGCTGAGGAATCTCCCTAGGGCTGCCAGACAACCTGTTAGCTTTAAAACTTCTTTGACAGTGCGGGTGACTTCATGAATGACCGCCTGTATTTTTCAGGGTTGGCCTCTATCCCCCTTTGATCAATTAGGTTTTTAAGAAACTTCCCATACTCAACACCAAAGACACGCTTCTTGGGATTAAGCATGACCTTGTACCGCTTAAGTGTGGTGAATGTTTCTCGGAGGTCAGCAAGGTGTTCTGCCTGTTGCTTGGATTTGACTATCATGTCATCAATGTATGCCTCTACGTTCCTCCCAATCTGATTAATGAAGACAATATTAATCATTCGTTGGAAAGTAGCAGGCACAATCTTCAAGCCAAACGACATCACAGTATAATAGAATAACCCCTTATCAGTGACGAATGTCGTCTTCTCTTGATCTTTTTTCCACAGGGGTATCTGATGAAAACCTAAGTAGGTGTCCATAAAACTCATCAAGGCATGCCCGGCTGTAGAATCGACCACTGTTGCTCTTTGGAAGCGGGTAATTGTCCTTTGGAAATGCCTTGTTCAAGTCAGTGTAGTCAACACACATGTGGTAGGTACCATTCGGTTTCTTTACAAGCATAACATTTGCAACCCAATCAGGGAAATTACATGGCCGAATGAACCCAACACCTAACAGCTTTTTCACCTCAGTGGCTGCCGCTTAACTTCTCTCCTCGCCGTGATTTCTTTTCTTTTGTCTGATAGGCTTCTTTTGTGGATCCACGGCGAGTTTGTGGATAGCAAGATCCGAGCTATAGCCTGGCATCTCTTCCACTTTAAAGGTAGAGATGTCTTTGAATTCCTTTAGTAGGTGGTGCAAGTCTGCACCTAGATCTGCAAAAGCAGTCGTCCCCACCTTAATAATATGCTCTAGACGGCATACATCCAAAGAATATCAATCTGATCACTAGCCAGCTGGGGACGGAGTTCATCTGACCGTTCCTCGGTCACTAATTTCTATTGCTTCTCTTTTTTCACGGCCACCAGTTGGCTGGCCTTTCTCTTTTTGCTGACTGCTGCTGGAGCAGGCTTGGTTTCCTTAACGTCGTCAAGGTCTATGGCTCCTCCCCTTGGCCAGCTGCCGCAGTCGTGGGCTTGATGTCCGAGAGATAACACTATCTAGCCATCTTCTAGTCCCCATTCTGGGAGCCAACAGAGCCATTTAGAGTGAGGGGATAGTGATGATTTGGGAATTCATCCCATCTTTGACAAAAGGTTCGGGGAATTTATGGCATGGGTAATTTTCACCCTCTTTTATGAATTGTCCATTTAGAGTGAGGGGATAGTGATCCATTGGGATTGCTTTTTTCTGGGTACGATCATTTCTTCATGCGTTGAACTCTTCCCGGGCTCGCTTAAAGTCTTCCGGAACCGGTTCAAAACCAAGTCCAAAAGTATCTAACTTAGGGAGGTCAGGCCATCCCATTTGTTTTTCTATTCCTTTCTTTTTTCCTAGGGTCATTCCGAGAAAGTGTCCTTGTTTTCTAAGAATAGCGTTGACTTTCATGTTTGAATGGAGGTCGTAGCGAAGAGGGGTCTTTTCATCTTCCTCGATTAAAGAGATCTCTTCAGCGTTAAATCCCCATAAGTCTTCATCGTTTTCATCGTGATCCACATTTATGATTGGTTTATCATTTGCTTTGATTATCATAAGGGAAGCGTCAATGGTGACAGGTATTCCTCCAACTATAGCCTTGACTTGTTAATGGAGGGATGAAAGGACGGCCTTAAGGTCATGAAGCCAAGGGCATACTAACAATAGGTTGAACGAGGCTTCAATATCTACTACTTGAAAAGTAGTAGCATGCTCAATGACTCCTGACATGCCATTCATAGTGATAGTCCCAAGAGGTTGACGACGAGTGTTATCATAAGCTCTGATGCTTAGAATCGGAATGCCCTGAGTTAACCGAGTGCTAGGGGCATGGCATGCTGGCACGCTAGCAGTGTTAGCAGCACCAGTCGCACATAAGCGCACCAGCATCCCGCACCATGTGCATGGCTTGTTGCACGCATGTGCGGGCTGGTGCACTGGCTAGCAAGCTGTGGCGCGCAAGTGCCCGCACAGCAGCACCCAGCAGCCCGCATCAAAGTGTGGCTTGCTAGGGCAAACTGGCAGGCCTTGCCGCTAGTAGCCCGGGCGCACGCACAGCGTGCTGGGCCTTCGTGCCACCAGCCAGCCGGCCCAGCCAAGGGGTTAGGCACCAGCGTGGCAGTCTTGGCACCCAAGGCTAGCTACGGCCAGCTAGCGGGCTGCCATTAGAGTCGAGAGAAAGGGTGAAGGCGGTTTAGGGAAGCTCGGGGATCAAGGCTTTGGTCCCCCCCCCCCTTTTGTGGTCCTCACCTACTCTCTCCCTCCTTGTTTGACACTTGTTGATTAATTATTGCTTTGCCTTTTTCTTTTATTTTTGAATTAAAAATAAAATGGAAAAATGATTTTTACCAACTTTCCCACATTGATGGGAGAGTGGAATATTGGTGGGAATGCTCTATAAATGCCCATGTATTGGGATTTGAGAATTCCACTTGAGTTGAACTCAATAAGGCATCTCCAAAGAGAGAATACCTTTAAGTTCATTAAAACTCGAGTAAGTTTATTTTTGGTCCAGCTCGGCTAAACTCTGAGTAGAGACTGGACGGGTCAAGTTGCGAGTGGATTTCCATTGGAGGTCTACGCACGCGCGGGACTCGAAGCTCTCCAAGTAAGAGCTAGTTGAGCGAGCGAAGCGCGCATCAAGGGTAATATTGTCTTTTCTCTTTATCTTGTTAATTATGCTTTTTGGTTATATTAATTGTGAGCGGGTCTTGGGGTCGAGTTTTGTTCCGCGGAAAGTTGGACTTTCCGAAACCCAACATCTTCTACGTCTTTGAGGTAGACATCCTCACCATCGCTTTCCCAAACTCCATTGATGCTAACATCTTTTTCTAGCTGAATTTGAACCAAGTTTTCACTATCAATCAATCCTTGGACTATGTCCTTGAATTTGAAACACTGTTCTACAGTATGTCCTCTAAATTGATGGTATTGACAATAGAACCTATCCATCCTTTTCAATGATTCAAATGGTCTTGGCTCGAGAGGTTTGATCTTTCCATTCTCGAAGATCATTTTGAACATTGCATAAGAGGTCCCAATAGGTGTATATACTTTGTTAATCCTTTTGGGTGGTTCAACTACATTGAGAGAAAATGGTTTTCTTTCAGTAGTTTTAGTGGGCATCATCTTTTCAGTGATATGCCTATTTTCTATCAACTTTGCTTCCTTGATGGAATGACTAAGTAGGGTCATTGCCGCCCTCATTGTGTTTAAGAGAATCCATACATCTTCTTTGGAGGTAAGCTCTTTAGTTAGGGGAAAATCACTCATGGCATCGAAAAAGGTTTCCTCCTCTTCTTCGTTAGCATGAGTTTCTTCAATCAGTTTGATGAAGAGTGATGGGTCAACAAGATATTCCTCATCAGAAATTGCCAAGGCGTTTGAAAGTGGAGCACTATTGATACTTGGCTTCTTGCTAGTAGGAGGCAATGGAAGTTTATTGCTATCAACTAAATCTTGAATGGCTTCTTTTAACTTCCAGCAATTCTCAGTGAGATGGCCCCTACCTTGGTGGTACTTGCAATGTGCACTAGGGTTCCAACTAGTCGTCCTCCTTTTGACTGGTGAATCTCCAAATGGTCCGATAGGAGTTATGTTTCCTTTAGCGTGAAGTCGATCGAATGTTGTGTCAGAACTCATACCAATAGGTGTGAAATATTTTCTAAATGGCTTCTTTTGTCCTTGATTATTCATAGCAAGGACCTCATTCAAGTTAAATGTGCTAACATTGTTTGAGTGGATGGTTTTCAAAGAAGAAGGATTGTCGTTCTTCTTTCCTTTCCAACCACTGTTGTTGTTTTTAGCAGCTTTTTGTTTTACAAGGTCGTCTTTGATATCAATACCTATGTCGTAGACAGCCTTGAAAGTATTCAAATTGCTTTGGTATTTCAAATGTTTTGAATACTTTTCTTAGAGGTTCTTGATGAACATCCTCACATACTCCTTTTCAGTAGGAACTTCTACCATCTTAGCAAAATTTTCCCTCCACTTGTTGAAGAAGGAAGTAAATCCTTCGTTTTCCTTTTGTTTCAACATCTCAAGCTCCCTATGGTCAGTTTCAACTTGGATGTTGCATTTGTACCTATCAATGAAAGCGTTTGTGTAATCCCCCATATTTTTTTAAACTTATTATAATGTAATTATTTATTATTTATACAAATACTGTATTTAGATTTCATTGAATAAAATTATTTTTATGAAAAGACTTAATTAAACTAGTAAGATAGGATAATTTAAAAACACTCAAGCCTAAACCACAAGTTTTTACTCCTAATCTAATTAGGAAACCCAAAGCCCAAGTAAAAACCCTCAAACCCCCTCTTCATATCTCACGTAATTCACCCCTTCCTTCCCCCTCTTGTTGTTCAGGACATTCACTCACAAAAAAAAATAAAAAAATAAAAAAAATAAAAAAAATAAAAAAATAAAAAAATAAAAAAGTTGCTACCTTGATGCCGCTGCTCAACCGTCGCCGCATCACCACCCAAGCCACCTGTTGTCGCCGCCCCCCCTGCTGTGAACCGCTGGTTCCTCCACCTTTCTCCCTCTTCTATCTTTCTCTCTTTTCTTATTTAAATTCTCTTAAAGTTTCAATCTTGATTTATTTTTTTCACTAATTATTAATTATTATGGTTTGATTATGTATTTGGGATATAAAAGATTATGAATTTATGTAGAATAATATGTTTTATTTATAATACAAAATTTCAAATTTAGGTATGTATAAAATTTAGGGTTTAAATGTGGATTTTTCATGGTTTTAGGGTTTTAAACGTGTTAACTAAGTAATCTAATCATGCTATGACTAAATTATTTGAAAGCATAATTACTTTGATTATATATAAAATTTCAGATTATTAAAGTTTTAATTTTTATGTTCAAATTATGTTAGTTTCATATTTTTATGCTTCTAACCTCATAAAACAATGGTTGTGGGTATTTTATGAGTATAAAGCTTAGAACTTTAAAGTCTAATCTCAATAATAAATTTTCAGATTTTATAATTATTATTTCAAAGCCTCTAACTACATTTAATTGGTGTATTTTTGGATTTTAAACATACTACCTACTATATAATGACTATCTCAAGTATACATGTTTATGTGATGAGCGTCGTTTATGGTGCTCAAAAGAATAAGATTTAGGTTCATTTTCTTTATTTTCTTTCATCATTTTCATATAATTCTTTTAGTTTTATTTGATTTTCCATTTTTATAATTCACTTTAGTTCTCGATTGGTTTTTACGAGTTTTTCATATTTTTAGTTGATAATTCATAATTTTAGTTTTAGTTTTACCTTGCTACGCTTCCTCTCTTTGTTTTATTTGTGTTTTGTAGGTGAATAATCAAGTCAATTTGCTCATTTTGGGACTGCCATGTTCGCGGGCATCATCTCGAGTGCATTGATGATGGGGATGCTCGGGAGCGCGGAGTTTGATCAAGCAAACGAAGGAGCCAAAGCCTATGCATCGCACAGGGGTGCATGCGCGCAGACCTAGCTGTGCGCGCGCGCGGCTGGGCTGTGCGTGCGCACGGCCTGTGCGGCCCTCTTCGCTCGATTTTTCTTATTTATAGCTTTTGACTTTCTTTTTGGAGGACGACTTAATTTTGTACTAGAGAGAGAATTTTTCCAGAAATAGTAGAGAGAGAAAGTAGAGAGAGAAGCTTAAGATTTACTTGTTTGTACTTGAATTTGATCTTAGATTTCAATTTGATCTTGAAATTCCTTCTTCAATTCAATTCAATGAATGTTTGTAAGATTTCTTTCCCTTGATTTTCTTTTAATGCAATTCCTTCTAGTTTCTTGGATTTGATTGAGATTACATTCCTTGTTTTAGAATTTGTTGATTGATTGATTTTCTTTGATTTAGCTATAAATGAATATGAATTTGATTGAATTTGTTTTGTTTCTTAATTTCACCATGTTTAGTGAGTAGATTAGTTGCTAGGGAGAAGGGGAAGCATGCTTGATTGATGATTTTTGCTAGTTGATGATGCTAAATTGATTTGAATGGTGCAATTAAATTGGTTGACATAGTTGTGCATGTGATTAATTAGATTAGGAGTGATCAACCTATAAGATTAATCTAGATTGCATTGCAAATTTTAATGACATGAACCCTTGATTTGAGAATTGCTTTAATTGATTGAATTTGATTGTGATTCTTCTAGCTAGCCATTCATAGTGAACCCTAGCTTGGCGTATAGGAGATAGCCCTTGAATTCCTTTGATTGCAACTATTGTTTGTCCTTTGCAATGTTTGAATTGATTGAGTGATCCTTCAATTAGCATAATCATTGAGCTTGCATGTGGAACCTATATCCCTAGTGTTTAGTATATTGAATTTCTCGATTCATCTAGATTTCTTGATACCTTAGTTACCAACCGCATCTTCCCACAAACTTAGAAGTAGCTTGACCTAGGCTATAGCTTACACCTATTCATTCCCTTGGGTTCGACCCTTGACTTACCATATACTCGTATTAGGTTGGTCGAGTGTTTATAAATTTTCTTTGGCTCTAGGAAAGGGTAGAGAACGACCTACATTTTCCTCGTGCCATTATGAGGTTGTTTTATAATCTTAAATTAAATTTTTAGATTATATTCTTCACTTTAAAGTTGCTGGAATTTTATGTTATAAGCCATAATTTCATGATTTTTACATATAAACTTATAGTTGAATGATGAGTGACATTTATGGCACTCATTTGGTCCCTTTTTGGATGAATTCTATTTCATTTTATCACTCTTTTCTTTAGTTTTCCTTAGTTTTATTCTAGTTTTCTTCATTTTTATGCTTTTTGTAGTTAGTTTCTCTATTTTATGCATTTTCTAGTTTACTTGTTATTTTTCTCTTTTACTTGTTTTTTATCATTTGTTTGTAGGTGGTGATTGATTGTCCAAGAATTCCCGAGCCTCCTCTCTATGATCTTTCATTGTTTTCATGCCTAAAGCTTGTGCAAGAAGTTTCAAGTCTAAGGTGGATCCAAGGGGCATGCTTCAAGGCCTTGTATATGCCTTTCTCATGGCTTATACTCTTCAAGAAATCCAAGAAAGTTTCTGCCTACCTTGTCCTCCATCATCATCATCTAGGATGTGTGCACCACTTGAGCTAGGACAAAGAGAAGAAGGGGGAAAGACCCAGCTAGGTACGGGCGCACCCAGGGAGTGTGCGGCCGCACATTGGTCGGGTGCGGCCGCACACCTGGTGCGTGCGGGCGCACCAATCTGGGTGTGTTCCCGTGCGCGCCACTCTCTCTCCTCCAAGCGCCCGCACCGACGTGGGTCTATTTTTGGGCGTCAATACTGACCTCCTCTTTGTATATATAGTTATTTCTTTCTATTATTGAAGGAGAGCTTTTAGAGATTAGAATTTTAGAGAGAGAAACTCAAGGATTGAAGAGAGAGAAACTCATGGTTTTTGGTGATTGTTCAAGAATTCTTCATTGTAATTGATCTTTAGATCAAAGTTTTGTAAGGATCTTCTTCTTGATTTCAATACAAGTTTGATTCTAGTTGATTTCATTTGTTTTCCATGTTATTGTTGATTGATTGTAGTTTGTTTGATGATTGATTGAAGTTTTATTGATTTTTTGATTGATTGTTGATTTGATCTTTGATTTCAATTATGTTGATGATGAAATTGATGATTAGTGTAGTTTTGATCTTGATTTCCATGGCTAGTGAGTAGTTTTCTAACTAGGGAAATGGTGAAGCATGTTTGAGTGATGGATTAGAGTAATTTGGGGATAATTGATGGAGTTGATGATATGATTAAATTTGGTTGATAATTCATGTGCATGTGTGTGATTGATTGAAGTTTGGCCATCTTTGATTATTGCACTAGATTGCATTATGAGCTTGCTATGATACGGACCATTGATTAGTAACTTGAAATTTCACGATTGAGGTGCTTTGTGACGTTCCCTAGGTAGTGTTTAGCGTAGTTGACGCTAGTTAGACCTCTAGGTGAACTAGCTTGGTATGCTCTTTTGGATACATGATTGATCTTCCTTCATATCACTTGACTTGGTCGGTTTGACCTCCCAAATTACCATTTTCCATAACAATTACATGTGGATCCATTGCTCTAGTGTCTTTTAGATTGATTTCATACAAGTTCTTGCACCATTTAGCTCTAGCTCTAGTTTCCTTCCTAAACCCCTTTATTTGACTTCGGAATAGCTTGACTTAGGCATTGTGCATTCGACCTCCATTCCCTTGGGTTTGACCTTGACTTACCACTACACTTAATAAGGGTTTGTTGAGTTACAAATTTTGTTTGATTGGGTGGGGTGGTAGCCCAACGACCTACCGTTCCTCATCCCATCATTGAATTACTATATTATTAACTTTGACTAATGGGAACAATTTAAAGGTATTATTTTGATGGTTTAAGAGATTTTAAAATAGTTTGGAATTGCTGTAAATTTATTTGGTTGGGTATTGATTTAGTTATTGTTGTTTGGTTTAGGAGAGGACTTCATAGAAGGCGACTTCTGGTTTCTAAAGTGGCCAATCAAGTCGTTTATTCAAGTTACGTACAAGTTACGAAATCTTTCCTTTAGAAGCATGTTTAAGGAAGTATCGAGAACTTATTATGACGTATAGAGATGACTGGGCTCAATTGTTTGTTTATACATTGTGATTTCCGTATGTTATGTATTAATTTACCTTGTATGTATTATATATGCATTATTTGCAAGATGCGCTTAGAGGCAAAGGTACGTGAGTATGTGGAATTGAATTATTTTATTACTCGTTCATGATTATTGAAATGGAATGAGTAAAAGAAGAATTAAAGTCTTGTAAGACGAGGTTAAGGTTTTGGGGTGCTTAATGCACTTAAGGTGTTGAGACACCGAGGTAGTTAAAGCAATCAATAATAAATATTTTTTGTCACTAATAAATCAAGAATTGAATTAGAAACTTGGATTGCTTAAATGATTTGATATTTGATTGATTATATTGTTTTGCATACGAGTCATCACCAAGTCTAAACTTGTAAATCACGTAAAATGCTAGATAGATGAGCAATAAAACTCTGGATTCACCACTAAAATTCGGCCAAATTGCGACCGATTTTTTAAGACCGTCATAAAAACGGTCACAAAATATGAAATTTGCAACCGTTTTGTACGCAGTCGCTGTATTACGACCGTTTTCAAAGCGGTCGCAAATTTGCGATCGTTTTTGGGCTATTAAACGGTCGCAAAAGTATTAAAACATTTTTTAAAAATAAAATTCATGTTTAAAATAATTCTAAATTAATTTCATGAATAAAATTATGACCGTCTAAGAAACGATCGTAATTTGCGACCGCTAAAAGCGGTCGCAACAATGTTATTTATTTATTTTTTTAAATAAAAGTATAAAAAGTGTGCTCAACTCACCCTAACCCTAATTATTTTTAGGCGCCACTCCTCTTTCTTTCTCCTTCTCTTTCCTCCTTCCCCTTCCTCTTCTCTCTCTTATCACGCTTCTCCTCCTTCTCTTTCCTCTTCTTACGCGTTTCCTCTTCTCTCCTTCTCTTTCCTCTCCTATCCTTCTTCGCCTATTATTTCCCCTTGTCCTTCTCTTTCCTCTTCTCCTTCTCTTTCTCTTTTCTCTTCTAATCTGTTTCAGGATGAGTAGTCGGGTTTTTTCTTCTTCTCCGGCAGCGTTAATGCTACTATTGAGTCCGGAAAATTCTTCTGCACCATCCATATTTCTCTTGGTGGTTGTGGTGGTGGTGTTAAGAAGTTCATGGTTTTTAAGGTCAAATTCAACCATGAAAACTAGACCTAGACTATTCATGGTTGAATTTGGCCTTATTAAACCAAATTTGAGGTGAAATTCAAAGTCAATTCGGGGTTTGAGGTATATTTTCGTGTTTTTGGTTAATTTTTGGTTTTGTTTTTGGTTGATTATCGTTTTATTTTGGTTGATTTTTGTGGTTTGTTTTTGGTTTTTTTTTGGGGTTTGGTTTGATCTATTTTTTGGGTTGATTTGATTTGATTTTTGCTGGTTTGATTTTTTTTGTTCTTTATTTGATTTTTTTGGTTCGAATTTGAATGTTGTTTTTTATTATTATTTTTTTATTTTTTTATTTTTGTTATTTTTATTTTGTTTGATTTTAGACTAGATTTTAGTTTGGTTAATTTTGTTTGATTTTTATGTTTGAATTTTCTTTAATTTTATTTACGGTAGGGTTATAAGCTTTTGTGGTGGTTGGTTGGGGTTTTCGGGGTTGGCTGGAGTTTTCGTGGTGGTTGGTGGAGTTACCGGAAGTGGACGTAGTGTTTTCGAGGTGATTGGGTGCTGTTTTAGGATGGGATGTGTGGTGGGTAAAGGTGGTTTGGCTGGGAAGTGGCACTGTGGTAGTGGGTGGAGTTGGCTTGGGTGCGGGAAGTGGTGGCGAGGCTGGCTGTGGAGTATAGTGGGTGCGTTTTTTTTTCTTTTTTTTGTTTTTCTTTTTACTTTTAGCGATAGCCAAAAGCGGTCGCTAATTTCCAGAATTACGACCGCTGCGTTTACCGGTCGCAAATATTAATCTGTGACCGTCAACCAGTCGTAATAATTTCTTTTTGCGACCGTTTAAATAACGACCACCCCTTTACGACCGTTGACGGTCGCAATTATTTTTAGCGACCGTTTTTGCTATTTTCAGCGACCGTTAGAGGTGGTCGCAAAAAACTTAATTTCTAGTAGTGATTGGTGCACATCTAGAGTAATGACAATCAGGGCTTGGGGTACGTTGGGTATTAGCCGTGCACTTTTCTAGAGGCCGTCTGATCTATGAATCTCTTGTTTCAAATACTTTTTAAAAAAAACTATAAGGAGTTAGATAAGATCTCATACTAGCTATGGTCACAGAGTCGTGCCCGTGGCCATTGGATGTTTATTGATGTTTTCAAAAGGAGGCATGGGGTTTTTCTGTTATTGATGTTCCAAATGGAGCATGGGAGGACAACCTTGTCTATTGCTTAATCCAATGAATAAAATGAAATGATTTATCTATTGTTAACTATGGATGTCTTAGTAATGTAAACAGCTGAGTCATGTGTTCGAGTCTATAATTAGCTTGTATTTAATGATTTATTATTAGTAGCATGTTAGGAATTTCTTATTATTTTTCTTTGTAGCTTGTATGTACTCAGCGTTGCTGATTGCGTGCTTTTGTATGTCCTTCTTTGGTCACGGCCTTCGCCTTTCAATGACCCTGTTATGATCCAATTTTTACACTTGTAATATTGGGGAGCAGATTAATCACAGGTATTTGCAAAAAGTGGGACATGCATCAAGTGATGGGTAATTGAGTGGAGAGTTGGTTCTACTTATGATTTAGTTGTCGCATAAATATTAAACTTTCTCAAACTCTGCTTTGATTTATATACTACTTTGTTAATTGGGTTTTGAATAAGGGCCTCGATGGTTCCAACTTGTAAGATTTAATTTGGTTTTTAATTATTGGTTTGAAACTTTAAGTTAATTGAACTAGTTTTCCGTTGCTAAATTCTGAAATAGCCTTAACGTTTGAACACGTGGCAGTAGCATGTCAATTATTCTCTTGGATTTTATTCAGGGTATTTACAAGTTTAAAGAAAGAATTATTGGGGTGTTACAGTTTGTTATAGAGTCCCAAGAAGAGATCTTCTCCTTGTCTAGGGAGAAAAACCATTGTTTACAAACGGTTTCAAGAGATAGTGAGAATAAGGAAGGGAAGACCTTCTTATAAATTGCCTTAATATTCATTATAGTCTCGAAAGCTCTTAAATTAAAATAAGGGTTGTCTGATGGCTTGAACTTAGGGATGTCATTGGCATTGAACTTCTGCGGAAGAAGTTCTTTGTCCACTAAGACCCCTTGTGAGCTAATTCCCTGAAACTTATAGTTGTTGGAAATTTTACTAAGGCTTTCTTCCATACGCTCAAGTTTTTGTTGCTTGCTAGGATCGTTGACTTGAAGAGCAATAGTCTTCATCATTTAAGTTAAACTATTGAGGTTTTGTCTCAACTCATCAACCTCTTGTTAGGAAGCCATTAGTACGAACTTTTTCCTATGTCTGATGGGTTTGTCGAAGAGTAGAACTTGAACGAAGGTGTTGTCCTTGATTAATCGTCCTTCCCTTCTTGACCAAGCGCTGTAATACTAAACCATTGATTTTAATTACTTTACTCAAATTAACTTTGACTTTTACTGGTTTTTAAAGAGATAAAAAGCAAAAACATGGGGTGCATTTTTTGGGAATCAAACTTATAGTTCAAACAACATGGTTATGTTGGGAAGATTAATATCTGGCTTACCCCCCCCCCCAAGAAAATGACGGAAAACACGCACCTACAAGACTTTCTATACATGGTCATAGTGAAACATATACAAAGTGTGTGCTTTTAAATAATGAGTGAAAGTGACATGCTTGAAACTTGTGTAAGACCATGAGACTGAGTGACTAGACGCGATTAAGGACTAAATATGACCTTGGTTTAATCATTAATTAGGCAGTTAAACTCGTCGTGAAGACTCAAGCTGAAAACTGGACCATCGCGCAAACAATGGGACTGTTGCATCGTGATAGAGCCATCGCGGCATGATATTATTGTCGCGTCGCAATGGAAAATGTCGTGTCGCGCCACAGGTCAAATGTTCGCGACGACATTGTGATGTCAGTTTGAACCTATTTCCAGTGTTCTACTCAAAAGGGATAAGCATATAGTCATGCTAAGTCATGTTTAGTCAATTTATTAGACTCAAATTAATTAACTAATTAATTAAACAAAGTCCTTTAGTCATTAGTTAGTTTATTTAGTCTTAATCACAAGTCAAATAAACGGTTAGTGTACACACATACAAGCTATGCACAAGCAAATAATGCATAAATAGTCACGTAGTCACAACATGATGCAATGAGTTTGCAACCTAACCATGGCTCTAGTTCTCTAAAGTTCAAGGATTAGGGTAGTCAAAGAGGGTCCATGGTTATGAGTTCGGATGCATCGTGCGGAAGCCTTACCTTTAGAAGGGTTGGCGTGTATGGATAAGACCCCGCAAGTTACACTTGCTTCCATGGTTTGGTGAATTCACAAACTCGGATGTACCCTTCGTTGCAATGAGCGTCCGATTGGGTAGATGGAGCGTGAATTCCCAAAGGGTTATGGCCATATGTTGAACACATATGGGTTCAGAAAAGAAGGAAAAACTCAATCAGGAAGTAGAATCGGCCAAACAGTGCTAGAATCGGTCGAAGCAAGAAGACAGATTTCTGGCTCGGTATTAGAGAACTTGTCGCGAGAAAACAGGGACCATCGCGAGGAGATGACCCTGTCGCGACGCGACAAAGTTGTCGCACCACGACAGAGCCATCGCACTGCGATGGGCACTGTTTTCTCACGACAATTCCTACATGCCTCAGCAGCGTTCTGTGTTCTCAAAATCTTAAGATTTTTCGCAGTATTTCTTCGATTCTAGTTGTGAAAGATATTTCCTAAATTTCCTACGTGTAAAAATCCTATGTTTTTGACGCATCATGGATGGTCTTTCCAATGCAGACTTTTTTATGCTTATGCCATTAATGTCAATCAAAATTACGCACATGAATACTTAGAACGTTTCAAGTCTCATCCACTCATTCTAAATTATCGCCAAAATAAATTTTAGGAATAAAATAGAAATCCTCCCTAGTGAAGTCGCCAAAAACTATAGGGAATATTTCAAGCATCCCACACTTGAGCCCCACTGTGATCATACACTTAAGCATGGTGGCGTCCAAAGGGAAGGAAGCTAGAGCAAAAGAGTCGCCAACAAGTTTTAGGAACTTGTAAACCCTTCCAAAGGTAAGGCTTCCGCGCGGTGCATCCGGAATCATAACCATGGACCCTCTTTGACTAACCCATAACCTGAACTTTAGAGAACTAGAGCCATGGTTAGGTTGCAAACTCATTGCATCATATTGTGATTACTTGACTATTTGTGCATTCTTACTTGTGCATAGCCTATGTGTGCTCACACTAACCGTTTGTTTGACTTGTGAATAAGTTTAAATAAACTAATTAATGACCATAGGACTTTGCTTAATTACTTAATTAATTAATATGAGTCTAAATGATTTAATTAAACCAGACTTAGTACGACTATAGGCCTCCTTTTAGGGTAAAGCACTGGAAACAGACCCAGACGACTGCTCCAGTAATGGCGCATGAGTTTGGACTGTGGCGCAACACACTAGTGTTCAGCGCTATGCGGTAACTCTGTCGCATGGCGCTGGTATTTAGCGTGTGGCGACAAAACCTGTTGCTCTGGCGACAGTCCAGTTCCTTCTCCAGTCCTCACGCTGAATCTAATTAATCAATTTTCAGAATATTTATTTAGTTCTTAATTGATTCTAAGCACATAGTCCCATGATCTTACACAAGTGTCAAAGCATACCACTTTCACTCACTATTAAGAGCACACACTTAATATTTCACATTGACCATGTCTAGAGAGTCTTGTGTGCGCGTGTTTTTCCGTCATTTTTTTAAGGGGGTAAGTCGGATATTAATCCTCCAATTAAACCATACTTGTGTGAACCTTAAACCTTGATTCCCAAAAATATGCACCCCATTTTTTTATTTTTTTTTTTTTTTTTTTTTTTTTTTTTTGCTTTTTTGCTTTCTAAAAACCCAATAAAATCAAAGTCAATCTAGTCAAGTCATTAAAACAAATGGTTTAATTTACAGTACTTGGTCAAGAAGAGAAGGTCAGCTAATCAAAGACAACGCTTTTGTTCAAATCTCCCTTTTTGATAAACCGTTCGTCAAAAGAGAAAGGCTAAGAGGATAATGGCAACTCAAGAAGAAGTCAATCAACTTAGGCAAGACTTGGCTAATCTGACTGAAATGATGAAGACTATGGCTCTTCAAGTCAACGACCCTGCGAGACAACTACAAATGCAACGAATGGAAGAAAGTTTTAACCAACTCTCCAACGACTACAAGTTCCAGGGCATTAGCTCACAAGGGGTCTCGGTGGAATAGGAGCTTCTTCCGCAGAAGTTCAATGCCAATGACATCCCTAGGTTCAAACCTACTGACAATCCTTACTTCCACTTAAGAGCTTTTGACACTATAATGAATATTAAGGGGATAGATAGGAAAGTCTTTCACTCTTTGTTCTCTCTATCTCTTGAAACCGTTTGCCAGCAATGGTTCTTTTCTCTTGAAAAAGAAAAGATTTCTACTTAGGATGGGATAGTGAACGCTTTCATTGATAGGTACAAGTGTAACATTCAAGTTGAGACTGATCATAGAGAGCTTGAAATGCTAAAGCAAAAAGAGAACGAAGGTGTCACTTCCTTCATCAATAAGTGGAGGGAAACTTCTGCTAAAATGGTTAAGGTGCCTAGTGAGAAAGAATCTGTAAGGATGTTCTTTAAGAACCTCTAGGAAAAATATTCTAAGCATCTCAATTACCAAAGAAATTTGAGTACTTTCAAGGCCGTTTACGACGTAGGAATCAACATTGAAGACGACCTTGCAAAACAAAAAGCTGCCAATAACTCCAACAGTGGCTAGAAAGAAAGAAGAACGACAATCCTTCTTCTTCTAAAACCACCCACTCAAACAATGTTAGCACCTTTAATCTGAATGAAGTCCTTGCTTATGAATAATTAAGGGTAAAGGAAGCCATTTAGAAAGAATTATACCCCTATTGGCATGAGTTATGACACTGCATTTGATCGTCTTCACGCAAAAGGCCTTATAACTCTCTAGGACCATTTGGAGATCCACTGGTCGAAAAGAGGACGGCTAATTGGAACCCCAATGCACATTGCAAGTACCATCAAGGTAAGGGTCACCTTACTCAAAACTGTTGGAAATTAAAGGAAGCCATTCAAGATTTGATTGATAGCAACAAGATTCCATTGCCTCCTGCAAGTAAGAAACCAAGTATCAACAACACTCCACTTTTAGATTTGTTGGCTATTTCCGATGAGGAAAATGATATTTACCCATTATCCCTCATTGAACCAATTAAAGAAACTCATGCCCTTAAAGAAGAGGAGGAAACCTTTTTCGACGCCATGAGTTATCTTCCCTCAACTCAACAACTTGCCACAAAGGAGGAAGTAAGGGCCCTTAATCAACTGATGAAGGAAGTAATGGCCATTTGTAGTGAAGCCCTTGATTACATAAAGACGACTCAAAATAAACATGACGTTCAAAAGGCGACACCTACAAAGGCTATCAAGAGAAAACCATTTTCTCTACAAGAAGTGGAAACACCTAAAAGGAGTGACAAGTCTTACACTCCAATTGGGACCTCCTATGCTAACATGTTCCAAATGCTCTTCGAGAGTGGGAAGATCAAACCTCTCGAGCCAAGACCATTTGAATCATTGAAGAGGACAGACAGATTCTATTGTCCATACCATCAATCAGGAGGGCATACCATAGAGCACTGTTTCAAATTCAAAGATCTCATCCAGAAATTAATCGACAATAAGAAGTTGGTCCAAATCCCACTAGAAAAGGATGTTAGCATCAACGGAGTATGGGAGAGTGATGATGAGGATGTTTACCTCAAAGATGTAGAGGAAACCCCGCTTTCCACAATATACCCAGTAGGTGACATTTTGGATGAAGAAGATTCACCCATAGATGTCCTCACAAGATCAGGGAGAGTACAACCTCCTATCACTACACAACCTATCCCTACCACTCAACAAGTTCCTATACCGATTATAGAAGACAATGACGTTGTTAAACAACTAAAAAAGACTAAAGTCGAAATGAACGTATGGAAGCTATTAGCCACATCTCGCGAACATAATGTCGCAGTAATGGATGCTTTGGCTAAGGTGGGGATAGATTCAGAAACCACTCCTGATGGGTTAGCTAATTTTCTCACGAGTGATCTTCCAAGTCCCATCAATATAATCACCTTTTCTGACAAAGACTTACCTCTAGAAGGTGATAAACACAATAAAGCCTTGAACCTCACAGGAGTTTGCAAGAGAATGAATGTCCCAATGACTCTTGTAGATAATGGGTCAGCAATTAATGTCTGTCCACTACGAACTGCGAGGATGTTAGGGATAAGAGACGAAAATTTGTCTCCATCAACACAAGGAATAAGAGCTTATGACAACACTCGTTGCCAAGCTCTTGGGACCATTACCATGAACGTCACCGCGGGAGTTATAGAGCACGCTACAACATTCCAGGTGGTTGACATCAAAGCCTCTTTCAACTTCTTGTTGAGACGCCCTTGGCTCCATGACCTTAAGGCCATACCTTCATCACTTCATCAACAAGTGAAGGCCGTAGTTGAAGGAATTCCTGTCACAATCGATGCCTCCCAATTAAGAATCAAAGCAATTGATAAACCTCTCATAAATGTGGAACACGATGAAGACTTATGGGGCTTTAACGCAGAAGAGGTCTCCTTAATCGAGGAAGATGAAAGGACCCCTCTTTGTCATGATCTCCATTCAAACATGATAGTCAATGGCATACTCCGAAAATAAGGACACTTTCCCGTAATGACTCTAGGAAAGAAAAAAGGAGTAGCCACGCAAACGAAATCGCCTGGCCTCCCTAAATTAGATACTTTCGGACTTGGTTTTGAACCAACTCCGAAAGACTATAAGCAAGCCCGGGAAAAGGCTAATGCGCGGAGGAATGCTCGTACCCACAAGAAAGCAATCCCAATGGATCAATATCCCCTCACATCAAACGGACAATTTGTAAGAGAGGGTGAAGATTATCCATGCTATGAATTTCCCGAGCCCTTTGTCAAAGATGGAATAAGACAACCTGAGTTCGAGATCTTCCTAGATTGCCACTTCTTAGATGACATCCCAACTCCTATCTATAAGGAGAAAGCACCTCCATGCTTTGACTTCAATGTCATGGGACTTCTTTTTGGGCACGAGAAAAATAAGCCGAAGTATGTTGAAGATAACTCCACGCTCATTCAAACAGCACTACAAAGTGAGAGCTTTGACCCCTCCAAGCTTATCACTCCAGCAGAGGGACTAGTCAAGGGATGGCAAAAGACTCTGAAGGTGACTACACCAAGCGAACGGAATATCTCTATAACAATAGGACAAGGACCCATATTCGAAGAGTCGTCTGAGTCAAAGTCTGAATCTGAGTCCTCCCCTATCGAGTCTTTGAAATCTTTAGATATATCACCTTTCCCTAGCTCTTTTACTTTGGCGTCTTCTCCTAGGATAGTTAGTAGACAAGTCCCCACGGACATTTCTTTGTTTGATGTAATGGTTTCAGAATTTAATAACATGTCTTCTTTCTCTTACTCCTCGTGTCATTCCTTAATTCAAGATGACGAGCATTGCTTAACTAACAATGAAAATGGCAAAGAGATAATTAAAGCAGTGGAGACACTTGACAATAAAATACCAATAATAGAAGACACTGAAACAGTGGATATTTCATAAGATCCAAACATAAAAAGAGAAGTTAAAATCGGACTAACTCTTACTAAAGAAGAAAGAACCGATTTAATTAATCTACTAAGAGAATTTATCGATGTATTTGCTTGGTCATATGAAGATATGCCAAGAATAAATAGAGAAATAGCTCAACACACAATACCACTAATCCCAGGAATGAAACCTGTAAAACAAAAGTTACGTCGAATGAAACCCGACGTAGCTCTTAAAATAAAAGAAGAAGTTCAAAAACAAATTACTGCAGGTTTTATTAGGGTATCCAAATACCCAGAATGGGTTGCAAATGTGGTGCCAGTTCCTAAGAAAGATGGAAGGGTAAGAATGTGTGTCGACTATAGAGATCTAAATAAGGCAAGTCCAAAGGACGACTTCCCTTTACCACACATCGAATTTGGTAGATAATACAGCAAATTATGCGCTTCTCTCGTTTATGGATGGATACGCGGGGTATAACAAAATTCTCATGGCCGAGGAAGATATGGAAAATACTACATTCATAACGCCATGGGGCACTTACTATTACACGGTAATGCCATTCGGGTTAAAAAACGCGGGTGCCACTTACCAAAGAGTAGCGACTGCCTTATTGCATGACATGATTCACAAAGAAGTTGAGGTCTATGTGGATGATATGATCGTCAAATCAAAAGATCGTCCAGGACATCTAGTAGCTTTAAGAAAATTCTTCAAAAGGTTGAGAAAGTATAACATGAGGTTAAATCCATCTAAGTTTGCCTTTGGAGTAACTTCAGGAAAACTCTTAGGATATGTTATTAGCTCTAGAGGAATAGAGATAGACCCAACCAAGATTAAAGCAATCATATCAATGCCACCGCCCAAGATTGAGAAACAGATTCGAGGATTCTTGGCCGATTGCAATATATAAGTAGGTTCATATCCAAGTTAACCACAATATGTGAACCTATATTCAAGAAATTAAAGAAGTGTCAGTTATATGGGACGATGAGTGCCAAAAAGCCTTTGAGAAAATCAAAGCATATCTCGCTAATCCTTCCGTACTATCACCTGCGCTCCCAGGAATCCCTCTTAGGTTATATTTAGCAGTCACAAAAGAGACAATGGGGGCTATGCTCGCACAAGAAGTAGAAGGAAAAGAAAACGTCATCTACTACTTAAGCAAAAAGATGCTCGAGTATGAAGTACGCTATACACCACTTAAAAAATTGTGCCTCACATTAGTGTGGGCCACAACTAAGTTAAGACACTACATGCTCGTTCATACAGTCTATGTAGTATCTCGGATGGATCCACTAAAGTATCTCTTCGAGAAATCTACACTTAATGGGCGAATATCAAGATAGATAGTCAACTTAGCCCAATTCGATGTAAGGTTTATGCCCTAAAAGGCTATAAAAGGATCAGTGGTCTCGGACTTCTTAGCAGATTTCCCAATAGAAGATTCGACCCCCATACATGAAAATAAGTTTCTAGATGAGGATCTAATTCTTATAGAGGACGATACATGGACGTTATACTTCGATGGAGCATCAAACCAAAAGGGTTGTGGCGTGGGAGTATTATTAGTATCGCCAAAAGAAGAACATATCCCAATCTCCATAAAGTTACATTTTAACGTTACCAATAATGCTGCAGAATACAAACCATGCATGGTAGGCCTCGATACAGCTTTAGCATTGGGAGTAAAGAAACTCCGAATATTAGGAGATTCTTCTCTGATCATCAACCAGATTTCTAAAAGGTGGAAAGTAAGGAGTGAAAGCTTGGCTCCTTACCAAACATATCTGGAGACTCTCACTAATCAGTTAGAAAAGGTAGAATACACATATCTACCAAGAGAGGAAAACCAATTTGCTGATGCTTTGGCAAGGCTAGCCTCAATGGTTAGAATTCCCACAGAAATCGAGAAAATGCCTTTAACAAAAGAAAAGAGGCATAAACCGGCTTACATTCGAGCAAAAGAGGATGATGAGGTAGTTCAAGAAGAAGAAGCAGAAGAAGAACCTTGGTATACAGACATCCTCAACTACATCACCAAGGGAGAATATCCACTCCATGCTAACAAAAGAGCTAAACGAGCCCTAAGGCTTTTAGCTTCCCAATATGTACTCATAAACAATGAGCTACACAAAAGGGTACCTAAAGGTCGAGCTCTCTTATGCATAGGCAAAAGGGAAGCCCAAAGGGTAATGGGCGAAGGATATTATTGGACTACCATGAATAGGGACTGTTATCACTATGTGAAAAGATGTCCTAAAGGCCAAATATACGCCAACTTGCAGCACATTCCTCCATCACTCCTTTATACTTATACTTCACCATGGCCATACTCAACATGGGGAATAGATATTATTGGAAAGATTACTCCTCCTAGGACAGGAGGTCACGAATACATCCTAGTAGCAATAGATTACTTCACGAAGTGGGTCAAAGCAGCATCATATGCAAAACTCACTGCAAAGCATGTAGCACTCTTTATCGAAAGAAACATTATATGTCGATATGGAGTTCCACATCAAATGATAAGTGACAATGGAACTCACTTTCAAGTAGAATGTGAAGAATTGCTACAAAAGTATGGTATTCAAAACCATCATTCTTCCCCATATAGGCCTCAAGCAAATGGTGCAGTAGAGGCAGCCAATAAAAATTTAAAGACTATCATCAAGAAAATGACGAAAAATTACAAAGATTGGCCTGACAAACTCCACTTTGCTCTTTGGGGATATCGCACGTCAATTTGCTCATCAACAGGAAATACGACATTCTCCTTAGTCTATGGAATGGATGCAATACAACCTGTAGAACTAGAAATACCTTCCCTACGTATTGCGTTGGAGAGTAAACTCGATGAAGTCGAATGGACTAGAGCAAGATATGAAGAGCTAATTCTACTTGATGAAAAACGACTAGAAGCTCTACATCATACAGAATGCTACCAAACTCGTATGGCTAGGCACTTTAACAGAAAGGTCAAGACAAGAAACATCAAGGTAGGAGACTTGGTGTTAAAAGCATTAAGGAAGAATGTCTAGACCCAAGAGGCAAATTTAGTCCTAACTGGTCCGGACCATACATTGTCAAAACCATCCTATTAGGAGGTGCTGCAAAGTTAACTAACATGGATGGTAATGAATTTTCAAACATGACAAATCTTGACCAACTTAAGAAGTACTACCCATAATTACTAGAGTAGGAAACTCGGGATAACTACGTTTGGCCTGATTCCTTAGAAAAGGATACGTAGGCAACCCTTTACAGGGTGCGGCCACTTTAATTCTAACAAACATAGGTTCGTCAGCGTCGGAACAGTCGGCGCACAAAGATTAAGTTCAGCGCGACACAACGCAGTTGTCGCATAGCGACAGCAATCAGCGCATCGCGACAACTCTTATGGATGGCGACAAAGTCCGAATCGAAGCGCCAGATGTTCCACATTAATCTGGGCAAATTTCGGTGTTTTTTGGAAATTTTCGACTTCCGTACTCGAATAATTTTCAGAATAATTCAAGTTATTTTCATTACTTATAAAAAAAATTTAAAAAGCTAAAATTGCATTAATAAAATAAAGTAAAAAATTACATTATTGATGGAATTTTAAAAAAAACTTTAAAACATAATCGACTTATTTGTCTCATAAATTGAAAGAAAAGCAATGCTCTAATCTATCTTCTCCTTCCTAGCTCTCTTCCAATTCTTGTCTGCTTCCTCTTCATCATCCATTACTTTTTCTAGTAAACATCCTTTTGAAGATCTACATTCAATCTTGGTGTTAATAGTTTCTCCAATAGCCATTACACCGTGTTTCTTGTCGACCTACACTTTCTTTTCTGTAGAGTCAGCCTTTCTTTTTTCTTTGCCTTTAGAACCCTTCTTCTCAGGCATGACAGGAGTCTTGAATTCAACTTTTTCACCCAGACGCTCCTTCGAAGGTATTTTATTTTCCTCTAAGCGGTCTTTCACATTTGTCTTATTAGTTTCCGAGCTTTGTTCTTGTTCTTTTGAGATCGACCAAGTAACCATTGCTTCACATCCCTGGACAAAGAAAGAGGAATCTTTTGGGTAACAACTTCCCATAAAGGTCTAGCACACCAATAATCATCAAACCTTTCTACATCCTGAGAAATAGGAAATTCGTAGGGATGACGAAGATCAACAAACGGAATAGTTTGAGCTAGACCATATTGTCTCCTCACCCTGGAAGGATAATAAAAGGTCAACTTTGTCAAGCTAGGAAGACGGCAAAAAGGTTGGCTATTGACACCAACCATGTTCTCAATTTTCTAACCAAGGAACGACCCACTTGATGGAAAAGTCGCAAGATTCAAAGATCCTACTCCATTCCTGGCGGCCCATCTTTATGGAAAAGCGTTTCTTCCGTCTTACAAAGCAATTTGGAGTATAGTTGTCCACGCTGTCAGGAGAGCTAATTAATTCAAGCCTCTCCATTAGCCACATCTGTAAAAATTCAAATGCAAATAATTATTAATACTATACAAAGTTAAATATTTTTTATTTCCGTAATTAAAAATATTGATTTTCTACCTGTAATAATATTGGAGAACCTCGAAGAAGTGTTTTTGGATCCTTTTTCAGTTCATCTAAACCAAGCATGGTTCCTCCAACGATCAAAGGCATTGGATTTCTGCCTGATTCAATTTGCTCCATGACAGGTGCTAAAATAGCTTGGCCCTCATTAATATTACCACTAGTAAGCAGATACTGATTCAACCTTCAAAAAAGGAAGGTTCTTCTCCTATAAACATGAAAAGATTCGGAGTGTGGTCTATCAAAATAAAAGCGTGCAAATTCTTTCAAATTCACTATGTTACCATGCACAATATCTTTCAAATCCTTGTCCTTAAGGTTAAGGAAACGCTCAAAATCTTTATAATTATACTCGCTTACTTTTGGAATTACCGCAAGATTTAGGGAAGGGAAGCCTAGTATGGCATCAAATTCTTCTGGTAAAGGACAGATTTCATCATAACCAAATCTAAAGCAGTGAGTATCTGAATCCCAATATTCCAAGGCGGTATGAATAAAGTCTATGTCCCCTTTATACCATGGATACCCCCCACATGGAAAAAGTCAAGTTCTTTTCTCTCTTTAGCAGTCAAAGACCGGCACCACTCACGAGTGAAATCGCTAAAACTCTTAGACATAATTGAGAAATAAAAGCTAAAACTATTTTTAATCTGTTCAACTACACAGAAATCGTCAAATTCAGGGGCTATTTATGCACAAAATTGGCGCAATCCGAATCCCGTTCGGATTCGGAAAAATAATCCCAGCGACATACGACAGAAATCACGCATTGCGTGGTAACTGTCACATCGCGACAGTATCGACGCATCGCGCCAGCTAAGATCTGGTCGCGCCAGCCTTGCTCGCTACACAAACCAAGTTTTCTTCACTTTGACTCAGTTTTGTACTACGATTTTACTGTTTTAACCTTTCTTTTAAGAAAATTAGCCAAATCCGTCCTCACTGTAAATTTTTTATAATATTTTTTGACAAATCTTGAGTTTAATCAAGTTTAAGCTTAATTTTTATTTTTTCTTTTATTGGGGGAGAAATTCGGATACCCTCCATAGATAATAAAAATAACGGAAATTTTTTTTTTTTTTTTTTTTGCACAAAATTAGTCATAATTTTTTCACACTTGCTTGCATAATAAAACAAAAAATAATAATGCAAAGCTAAAAATAAACATAGAAATCATATATATACAAGCGTCCGATTTAAATAAAGCAAGTCCTACAAGGTCAAAATAAATACAAATACAGGTACATCTATGATGTCGGACCCCGCAAATCTGAAGGAACACCAAACATGTCAAAAAACTGTACAGTCCGAGGAGTCAAACCCTCGCCCGCAGCCTGATCAGAAGGAGCCGGAATCGAGAGAGTAGGGCCAGCTCGTCCAGGCTCACCCTGCTGCACTCCCAAATGCTGAGGCTGCTGTGGCTGCTGCGACAACGAGCCAACCTCGTACGTCCCACCACCCACTAAAGGAGTTGTCGTCATGCCTCCCTGGCAAGTCAGCCCCCCTGATGCACTTTCAGACGAGGAGCCATTACCCTCTAATCTGACAGTATGATCCAACTCTGATCGACCGCCTGGATTCCCAGCCGAGGTCCGACGACGCCTCGAGTCAGATCCCGATCTCTCTCTCCTAACCTCAGGTCTCGTGCGAGTGCGCGTCGGAGGAATAGGCTGAAACACAAAAAGTAAATCTAGTTAAGCACAGAAGGGAAAATATAAATATAAAAGGAGTCAAGAGAAATACCTTTATGCCGTCGTCACTACGACGACACATAGCTCGGTGGCTCAACCTCACGAGCTGGTACCGAAAGGCGTCCATGCCCCTCGCCATCCTCAACATCACCTCACGAGAAAACTGCCAAGTCACAAAGTCAGAGATAACCAAAGAAATCACACGACAAAGATAATAGATAAAGTGACTCACCGAAGTCTGGTGTCGAGGAATCGACTCCTCTACGAAGCTCCATGGCTCAGGGGCCAAGGGAACCATCTCCTCACTAAGACCAAAAGTGCCCTGATAGACGATGGATACCGGTGGAGACACGAACTCTCTGGTCAAAGCCTGTCGAATCAAACTCGAATAATTAGGATTGACTCGGGGGCTATCAAATGAACAAATGGAAAATGCAAAAAGCATACCTCTCTCGGCTCTGGCAAGCAAGGTGGTAGAGCCAAGCGTGGCAAAAGGCTCTCCTCATAGCAACGATCCAAATGGATATGACTCCTCCAATCTAAACCCGTTGATGTCCTAGCCGCCCGGGCTCTCAGCCTCTTCTGATCGAACATGTGACTAGGAGGGCGAGAAGGAACAACAGGGGACTCCGAGGAGTGCTGAGTTGCAACTCTCTCGCCCAGATAGACCGCAGCATTGTATGTCCCCTGAAAATACCAACGCTGAGCAGTGTACTGCACGGCCAATGCAGGAAGGACAAAGTCATCCCACGGCCGAAATCGAACCTCGGGCTCCTACAAGATGAACATTCATAAGCTCCAATTCCGCTAAGGGTAAAAAACAAACGCAGAGTGTTAAGAAGCATACCGAGAGAAGTAGCTCTCGAACACGAGCAGTAGCAATCTGGTCGTTCACACGGCCTCCCCAACTGGCGGCAATGGGGAGCCCACGAGGCGAAGGCCTCGCTGGTGAAAATAAAAGGGAAATACTCGTAGAACCAAACCTGTGAGACCGGATAAAGTGTCTGCAGAAGCTAAACACAGAACCAAAAACAAGCTCTGGTTAAAATAAATATACCTCTACGATCCCCCAGAAACTAGAAAGCGTGACTTCCCCGTCAAAACCGCGATGGCGACAAGCGAGTCGTAATCCAAGCAGGAAGTCAACATAAGCCAAGCTGGCCCAATCATATGATCCGACCATGCGAAGATCATGAAGAGCAGGCAAGTAGTAGAGTAGCACACGGCTACCCTTGTCAGGGGAGAAGGTCCCCGACAAAACGATCAAGGCAAAGATGCGTACCCTCTGCTCAAGGGTAGTCGCACCGTCCTGAAAAGCCTCCATCAGCATGGTCCGACGAATACACCGAGCGCTGATCTGTGTCGGTCGAGCCTCAGGACGAGCTCGAATGGCTATGGGGCCGATCAACTCCTCTACCTCCGGAGATTAAACAGTGATGTCGCTACCGAAAGGCACCGCAGTCGCCCAGAACTCTAAACCAGTAATAAGTGAAAAATTGAGAGGAGTGATAGTCATTTCACCCCACGAAAAATGAAAAGTGTTAGTGGTGTCCCAAAAGAACTCCACTAGAGCTCAAACTAAGCAGCGACCCGACAAGAAAGAGTGCACGGCCCGCGTAGTCAGCAGAAGAGGAGTCAGACCGCAAGACTCCCAAAGCTCGCGTAACTCAATGTTGTCGCGAAAATATAGGTCGTATATCTGACCGATAGATACGTTGCCTGAGCCATGACAACGAATACGGTCGCCTGTCATCCCGAGTCGCACGCACTCTGAGATGTGAAGGTGAGTACCACTGTGATCATGCACTTAAGTATGGTGGCGTCCAAAGGGAAGGAAGCTAGAGAAAAAGAGTCGCCAACAAGTTTTAGGAACTTGTAAACCGTTCACCAGGTGAAGGTTACACCCCTTAACGATCCATGAGATCGTCAACTCCAAAAGTTCTTGAACCAAATAGGGTTCGGGGATGAAGGTACAAATCCAACCTAAAAGAGATTGAACCTGCCCTAAATAGGCCTCTACTTTATTCTTCTCGTATTCATGTGCGCTTTATGACTAACATGCAATCAATAGATTAACCCTAAACCTGTTTATCTATGTTGGTTGAATATAATGCACAAGCAAAACTATTATTGGCGATCACTTGAATTATAATCATATTAGCCTAAACAAGATTATTAATTATCTTATTAAGCGTGATTACAAGTACAAATTCCCTTTAAACATGCATAAAAGGTGTGATCAAGCAATAACAATAAATACGCATCAAGCAACATAATTACAAAAATAACAATCATCATAATAATAATCATTATAACAATCATAATTAAAATAATCATGTTAACGCTAAAGCATAATAATAGCAAGATCATAGGCATGATACTAACAAGATTAATAACAAACCCTAGCATATCACTAAGCAATAAAAATCAAAGCTTTAGCCCTAACATGATACTAACATGATATTGATATGATATTAGAAAGCATAGGAAGCACCCTAAACATGATACTAGAAATCAATAAAGACATCCTAACATGATACTAGGAATTAAACAAATTTAAACAAGCTTTCCACAAGAATAGAGCAATAAGATTACATACTTTGATGCCTCGTACCTCTTTCTAATAACAAAATACACGCGTTAGTAACTTCAAGGAAAATATAAAATCAAACAATTAAATTAAATAATTGAAATAGAGATTAGGGACCAAACCCCCTCAGAAATTATAACCTTTCACGTCTAGGGCGAAGGCAACTTCGAACTCGGCTAGGTGTGTCTAATGCTAATGTATGAGGAATTGTGTTTGTGAAAAACTAGAGAGATGAAAGCTTAGAGAAAAGATTGATTGTTGATGAGAATTGATGATAGTTGATGAAAAACGGAGGTTCAGGACCCTATTTATAAGAAAACTGTCTGGAAATAGGTAGAATTTGATAAGGAATAAAACTCCACTCTGTCGCCACAAAACCAACCTTGTCGCTTTGCAATATCGCGTAGCGACAGGCCGCAAAACCAGTCATGTGGCGACAAGGCTTATCGCGTAGCGACAGGCCTGTCGTTTGGCGACAGGCCTGTCGTTTGGCGAAAGCCTGGATTCCTACGCGCTTTCAAACACGGAGTCCACTTATCAATCAAAATTGACTCGTAAATTCCGTATGAAAACTGAAATCGTATTTTTCATAAAATAATATTTTATTCAAGTAAAACTTATCAAAATATAATTATTAATTCTAATTTTATTAGGACTTAAGAGAACCTTCTAGAGAATTCTAGAAGACTATAATTAATTCTAATAACTTTAGAAATAATAATTAACATTGGGCCCTCCCCTAGATCATCGGGCCGCATATAAAGATCAAACCGGGCCCACTTCCTCATTATTCATCGAAATTGGCTTATAATATATCGTTGGAAAGCTCTTTGCAAGCCCCATCCAACTACACTATTATTGGACCCTTTTCGTGGACCAAACTAAACTGGATTGGCTATTTTCATAAAATAGAGTTGTTTTTCGAAAACAGAAAGGAAGAATTTTTAATAAAAACCAACCGCAACACCTGACCTTTCACACTTTCACCTTATTCGATAATCATTCGATGCAAAAGGTATTCATCACTGGGTTTGGTTTTGGGGAGACACAAATGGGTGTCTACACCTAGCCGCATGATACTATGTTCTAAAAATAAAAAAAAAAGAGTACGTAGTACTAAAACAGAGTATGATTTTGATTCAAGCAAAAATAGCATTTTCAAGTAATTAAACAATTTTTTACAATACTATGGCAAAAATTGTGACAAATTGAGCATGGATAGCTGGAAAGAGCATCAACAATGAGCAATATTATTCTCACGAACTCCAAGGAGTCAACAATGGCAAAATGTTCGTTTCTTCACCAAATTGAGTCAAACAAGTCTCAAAACACTCTTAAGGCAATATACAAGTATAAGCAAATAGATTCATGACATAAAATTCAATAAACACAGCAAATTAAGCAACATGAGTTTCGAATTTTCGAAAAACCCGCGAGCAAATATGCACAAAATTGAGCAAAACCAAGGTGAGTTTGAAGGAAACTTACATGGATCAGGAAACTAGAGATCGAAAGCTTCGATTTGCAAGAAACTTGAGCAAATTCGGTTGAGAAACGAGCAAGATGAAGTTTTTGCGAAAACTCAAGCAAAATGAACAACAGCAGCGAAATGAAGGAGAAGGGGTTTAAATCCGAAAAACCCGACTCTGTCGCCAAACGACAGAAATCACGCGCAGCGTGATTCTTGTCTCATCGCGACAAGGTATATGCATGGCGACAGCAGGTTTCTACGCGCGCTGGCTCAGCGACAAGACATATGGCCCCCATACTCGTTGATGCAGACCTAATGCAGCAGTTTGGGTTCCTTGGTACGCCAGTTAGCCCCTATAAGAAAATTGACATGATTAGTAGTCGGCTAGATTACAATCGCAATAGGTGATTGGCTTGACAACGATCGTCTCATTTAGCTTAAAGCGCCTAAGTATTGGATCATCACAAGCACCAAGGTAATGGTTCACAAAGCAAGTATAATCACCAAGGTAATGGTTCACAAAGCAAGTATAATCACCAAGGTAATGGTTCACAAGCAAGCACAAGCGCCAAAGTACCGACTCATTACAAAATGCACCGAGGTACTGGCACAGCAAGGAATCACAACGAAGTAACAACAAATAGCAAAGCGAAGTATTAGTGCTAAGGATCAACAAGCAGTGATCTTCGATAACTTTCCTAAGAAAGTTATCACGCAAAACTGAGGATCGTTACAAGCAGAATGGTCTTCGACGACGTTTTCTAGCATGTGGAGGGTTGTTACAAACAAGTGAAGATGACTACAAGCAGAGTCACCTTCGACGGCGGAAGTTGTCATAAAAGCGGAAGATGGCTACAAGTAGAGTTATCTTCGATCGTGTTCCCTGGCTTGCGGAAGATGGTCACAAAGCGGCAGAAGAGTGCTACAAGCAGAGCAATCTTCGATGGTGTTCCCTAGCTTGAGGAGGACTATCACAGCAGAAATTGAAGGCAACTACAAGCAGAGCCGTCTTCAGGTGATGTTCCCCGGCTTGTGGAGATCGTCGCAACAGCATGCAGCAACAAAACGGTTACTCCAGAGACGGTGTGCCCGATGGTGCAAGATACGCATTTCTTAACTCTTTTATCTGTTTAACTAATGCTAGTTTGCAGGTATCGGCGTTACAAGAATGATTTAGGATCGCAGAACGTTCTGAATCATTCTCCGTCCCTATCGCTACTTTGACTTTTGTTTTCGAAACTTGTGTTTCTCCAAACTCAGTCAAAGTGGGGGCTTCTTTAGACACCCAAATGTGTCTCCCCAAAAACCAAACCCAGTGATGAATACTTTTCGCGTCGCTTGATTATCGAACAAGGTGAAATGTGAAAAGTCTTGTGATGCGGTTGTTTTAATAAAAATCTTTCTTTCTGTTTTTGAAAATATTTCTTTTTTTTACTCTATTTTATGAAAATAGTCAGTACAATTTAGTTTGGTCCATGATAAGGGTCCAATAATCTTGTAGTTGGATGGGTCTTGAAAAGAGTTTTCCAACGATATATTATAAGCTCAATTCCGATGAATAATGAGGAAGATATGGTTCAAATGCTAATTAGGGTCTGAAATGGTTTTATGGCCCAATGATCTATTGGAGGGCCCATTAGTTATTCCTAAAAATTATTAGGATTATAGTCTTCTAGAATATTCTAGAAGGTTATTTTGAGTTCTAATAGCATTAGGATTAATGATTAATATCTTTTGATAATTGATAAATTTGGTTTGAAATAAAACAAGTGTTTTGTTTTGATAAAATCTGATTTGAAATTGATTAAAAAGGAGTTTTAATTGCTTAATTATATTAAGAAAAAGATTTCGTACAAAGCGCGTTTTATCTTTTAATTGTCGCAAAACGACAAGCCTGTCGCCAAACGACAGAGCTTGTCGTCATGCGTGATTCCTGTCGCATGGCGACAAGGAGCAGTTTTATTCTAATTCAAATTCTGATTTATTTCGATCGGTTCCGAACTATTTTCTTATAAATAGGGGTCGTATTTCCCCGTTTTTATTCATTCACAACAATCAACAATCATCTAATTCTATTCTTTCTTTCTTCCTCTTTCTAAACCTTCCCCTTTTTACAAAATTCCACATTCACGAGTTCTAGACACACCTAGCCAAGTTCGAAGTTGCCTTCGCCCTAGACGTGAAAGAAAGAGATACGAGGCATCCAAGTAAGTAATTTAATTACTTTGTTATTCTTTTGATATAGAAATCATGCTTTAATTATATTAATTCCTAGTATCATGTTTAGGGTATTAACTAATATTTCTAATATCATGTATGTTTCTAGTATCATGTTTAGGTTGCTTCCCATTCTTTCTAATATCATGTTAGTATCATGTTAGGGATAAAGCTTTGATCTTTATTGTTTAGTGACATGCTAGGATTTGTTATTAATCTTGTTAGTATCATGCCTAAGATCTTGCTAATATTATTATGCTTTCATGAGATTGAGAATATTATGATGATGATTGTTGTCATGTTGCTTGATATATATTGTTGCTATTGCTTGATCACGCCTTTTATGCAGGTTTAAAGGGAATTTGTACTTGTAATCACGCTTAATAAGATAATTAATAATCTTGTTTAGGTTAATATGATTATAATTCAAGTGGTCGTCAATAATAGATTTTTTTGTGCATTAATATTCAACCAACATAGATTAAACAGGTATAGGATTAATTTATTGATTGTATGTTAGTCAGAAAGCGCACATGAATATGAGAAGAATAAAGTATAGGCCTATTATTAGGGTAGGTTCAATCTCTTTTAGGTTGGATTTGTACCTTCATCCCCGAATATCCAGTCATGGTTCCGGACCACTATGGAGTTAGCGATCTCATGGATCGTGAAGGGGTGTAACCTTCACCCAGCGAACGGTTTACAAGTTCCTAAAACTTGTTGCCGACTCTTTTACTCTAGCTTCCTTCCCTTTGGACGCACCATGCTTAAATGTATGATCACAATGGGACTCAAGTGTGGGATGCTTGAAATATTCCCTACAACCTCCCCATCGACTCTAGGCCGGTTAGGTTTAGGTGGCGGTACAGACTCTTGAACCATCTTAGAGGTACTCTCCCCACAGACGGCGTCGGATGTTTCGGGGTTTTTTGTGTCTTGCGGGAGAGTTACAACACCAAGACTTGTCCGGGGCCACCTGTACCTACTAAAACACGGAAGTTCTGGATGGTCGGAGTTCCGCCTCCAACGGTCAAGTTAGTAAGCATTCGGAGTGAAAACGTGCAAAAAGTAAATATCTTCTCGGATTCCGAGATCAGATGTTTTCTCTGTTTTCGAGAATAATAAATGATGTAATGATTGTAAGGTGTCCCAATAATTGGGAGAATCTCCCTATTTATAGGGTCCTAGAAAGGTGTGTCCCTTCCCTAGGGTTTGATGACCTATGGAATTGGATTGCGCCGTTTTGTGGCGACCTCAGGAATTGGGCCCTGAAGGCCGCCAATTCCTGAAGGGGTATCCGCCTGCCACGTGTCTTTCCCTGGTTGGTCCATTTGGAGGTCTTCCTAGGGTTACACGTGTCAAGCTCGAAGCGGACCACGTGGCAGGGTAAAAATACCCAAAACACTCTCCATCCCTAGCTATTTTGTTGAAATAATTTAATCGGCACAAGGTTTTAGATAATAATATTATATTTTATATATTTTGAAATTATAATCATTTTGATAGATTAGCTAAAATTATATATTGTATTATGTTTACTAAAAAAAAAAAAAGTGTACTATTAATAAGGTTAACCTTACTTACTTCTCATTGAAAGTTTTGATGGGTTTGTTATTAAAAAAAACAAATAAATAAATAAAATAAAAATAAAATAAAATAAAAATAAAAAATTATATTTAAGATGAAAAAGAATAATTTTAAAAAGTACTTTATATATATAAAAAATTTGTTATTCTTAAGTTTTTTTAAATTTTAAAATAAATTGATGAAAGATTTGTGCACCAACTTTCGACACGTCATCGCTAACTATTATGACTTCTTTTTTTTTTTTGGTGCAGAACTATTATGACTTGTAATTGTAGTAATATACATCTTCTATCAGTCTATCTTATGTACATAGTACTATATATATTTATTAGCAAAACAATTTGACTATATTTAAATCAAAATAAAATAAAAATTATGACCAAAGAAAGAAAAGAATAAAATGATAAAAAAAAAATTGATTTATAATACTCACCTTATTTAAATTCATCGTGATTTATGAATACCCTTATAAATAAAGGTATATAATTATAGGATTTTTTAACAATTACCACCTACAATTGATGCTGTTTTAGCAATTACTGGTAGAGGAATAATCGGTCGTTGGACAATCACCCTAAAGCCAAACAATATTTCTACCTAAACCAACCTAAGACAAGTATAGGGTAAGTAGAGGATCGTATCCACATGGAATGGGTAAGGACACCAAGAGTATGAAACGGTTGCAATCTAGTTCGGTCACAAATTGGGGGTTTTGATTAGATAACTACTATGGAGACAAACACTAGAGGGAAATGGGAATCGACACCAACCAAACCAATAGATCAAACAATAGACAAACATGAGCACAAATTGGGTGATAGAAAGGGTACTCAACATTGTCTTCTTTCGAAGCTACAACACTAAGCATTCCTAAACAAACTCAACTAACTAGATAGGCCAACCAAGTCCTAACGATGGGAAGTAGATTACTAACTCGGGTTTGTCTTTCGAACGGTCCAAGAAAGTATTAAGGCTCAAGCAATTGGGATTTCTCACCTAATTGTTGCAACTAAGACTACTATATCATCCAAACGAGGAACCGTAATCAAGAGGAATTTAGCATAATCGTATAAGAAAAGGCTCACAACTAGACTCTATCTCTCAATGCAAGCATAGAAGTGAATACATGAGCAATAAGTGGCCATCAAATTACACAAGCAATTAACCAATTCTTTAACAATCAATCATCAACCCAAAATGAACATGCAAGCACTAACATCAATCAACCCATGGCTTGGTTGGGTCTTCACCCAACTCCTAGCTAATTAACTACTCACTAATCGTGGTGAAGAACATCATAACAACAAATTCTAATTCTAGCATAAAATTAGCAAGTTGATAAAGTATTAAGAACAAGGTAGATTGAACATGCAACAACAATTAAACAAGATTAAGGAAAAAACTAGCAATTCAAAGTAAATAAAAACAGAAAATAAAGAACAAGAGATAGAGGAAAGAGATTACTAATATGAAGCTTCAAAGTTGAGAAAGTGTTGAATTCAAGAGAATAATCTTCAATTAACAATTACAATGATCGATTTTGAGAAGACCTAAGCTAATTAATGAGATTTTAGAGAAACTAAGGGCCTAAGAAAACTAAAAGGGAAGAAGATCTCCCCTTCAAATGAAGCCAAAGGGGTATTATAACCCTCAAGTAAAAGGACAGAGAAAACGAGGAATCGGCCTGTCTACAAGTCGGCACGGGCGTGCAGACCTGTTAAAATACAAGCAGTAGCTACTGCCTGACCTTACACGGACGTGCATCACATGGCATGGTCGTGCACGGACGTGCCACTTTTAGGCACGGGCGTGCAGCCTTTTTCTGGCGAAACAACATCTTTTCAGAAGGTCATAACTTCTTCATTACTCATCGAAATAAGGCATGTGACCAGTCGTTGGAAAGCTCTTGAGATGAACTTTAATATACAATTTGAATCACTTCAAAACATTGAGTAGAACAAAAGTTATGGTCATTTGAAGTTGACCTTAGTGTAAAAATCCTTCCAAAACCCTTCCAAATGCTCTTAATTCACTCTTGGACTCTTTTGCTTGCCTCTTTCATTCTTCCAAAACTCCCTCATTTCCTCTTCTTGCCTCCAACTTCTTTTCTTCTTTATCCAAAAGCTTCAAAGTGCCATCTTTATACCTAAATATGCACCAAAACACTAACAATCTCGTAAAGCATAGGATACACAAAAAAAAATTACATAAAAATAGAGTAATTAGTGAACTAAGACATCGATTTCTCACAATTCTAAGGCTCAAAACCACTCTAAAATCATACAAAATTAAAAGCTACAATTACGACCCTACAGTTTTTTTTTTTTTTTTTTTTTTTTTGAATTTTACCACCAACTATTTTTCAAAACATCAAAACTTCCCACCTACTTGACTCTCAACTCAAATGTGACGTCATGTGGGGCTCATTAACCACATTTTCTCACCATTTCCCTATATTGTACTCCTCTTAAAATTGGGGTAAAACATCAAATTAAATTACATATTCATATTAATTATTTCACGAATTGAAGTTTTTCACCAATTTTGAGAGGATTGCAATAAATGGGAATGAGAAATCGGGTGAGAAAGAAAGAAATGGCGGGAAAATGTGGTTAATGGGCCCCACATGACGTCACATTTGAGTTGAGAGTCAAGTAGGTGGGAAGTTTTGATGTTTTGAAAAATAGTTGGTGGTAAAATTCAAAAAAAATAAAACTGTAGGTGGTAATTGTCAAATTTTTCATAATTATATGAAAGAAAACATGTTAGCTAAAAATGGAAAAGATATTATAAAGTGTACTATAGCTTCAAAAGGAAGATGTAACAAAAAAAAAACAAAAGGAAAAACTTTTTGGAGGGAAAAAAATTAACCAGGAGATGACATGTGTCACTCCTGGTCTCTCTTTTAGTATTATATTATGATTGTACTCGATCAGACCAACGAACTTAATCAGGGATAGGAAAGAGAATAAAGCCTCTTGAAGACCCCAAGCATTCCCTAATTTTAGCCTTAACCGAAAGATATACTCGTATTATAATCAATCAATAACTTAATACTAAAACAGACATCGAGAGTGACACGTGTCACATCTTGATGCTGTATTTTCCCTTCAAAACTCCCCTTCCCTTTTTAACCTTTTTTTTCCGTTTATATTTGATTCTATAATAATATCATTTTAAATCTTTTATATTTTCTTTATGACAAATATATACTCCTTTTTATTTTATGTTTTCTTTTTAGAAAACCTTTTAATTTAATGTTCATAATTATTCTATATACATTTACCTAAATAATTATTTCAACTTCTTTAAAAAAAAAAATCAACTCCTGTTTCATTATCTTTTCAAATGGAGTATTATTAGATTTTTCCAAAAAAAGTTATAATAAATTGATGCATATAATAGATGTTAAAGAAATTACATTAAAATATATTTAATTTATATTTTTCAAATACCTCTAGCTAATATTTTATTTCAATTTCAATTCAATATAATTATATATTCAAGTTAATTACAATTTTATTTATGAAATTTTACTACTATACACATATATTATCACAAATTGATTTATAGAGTATAGTATAGCTATAAAATAAATGTTGTGTTTAACAAATGATTTTAGATATAAAGGTGATATATTATTTGTAATTTTGTGTATATTTGCAATTTGCTAATAATTTTAGTGGAGATTTTAGTTTATTGTTCGATTGATTTTTTATGTTTATTAAAAATGCATTTATAAATAAGTATTCACTAATATGGCCACTAGATCTGATCAAGCCCCGCTTGAAAAATTCTCAAGTTCGGGCAGACTAAAATAATCCATTTTTTAGATGATTTGTTGCTTTGCCTATTAATATAGATTATGATATTATAATTTTTATATATTTGATTTATATGTTTTATCAAATTTTATTTGTTGGATATAATTAATTTTCTTAAAAATAGACTTATCGTGCATGACACGGGCTTTAATCTAGTTATAACTAAAATCTAGTACTCCGTATTACTTCATGATTCGCTAATAGAAAGCTTGCCATTTCTGTCTACATGATGCAAATAGAAGTATACTAAGAGCAATATTTAGAGAAATAGTAGTTCATCTTAACATAAAACAGGAAAAAAAAAATAGTTGGTCATCCCCCAAAATTAAAGAAAAAAAGAAAAAGAGAACAAGGCAAAAGAAAGAAAGAAAAAGGTCAAAGAAACTACACTATACAGATGAGTAAATGACTTTTTCTACCACCCAACAGAAATTCAAAAGCCCCAAATCTAATTAATGCTAGTTGGAACAGACTTTTCCCAATAAGAATCCAACAATATAATACGGAGTAGAAAGCATTCTATAATCTAAATTAGCGATTGTAGGTTGCGTTAATGGCGGGCAAATTGAAGCATTGACAGGAGAGATAAGACTACCAACCAAGTTAGCTGCATTCTTCCAAGCTGGCTGTCACTTTACCTAACTATGAATCCACCTAACGCAGACTTCCTTGAAAAAACCATAACTAATATGCAACGGATAGATTCATAGATAAGCAAGAAAACACGAGTGCTTAAGCGCGAAATTAGCTCCAGAATAATTAATTATATATGTTTAAAACATAATTGGCTACTAATACCTTGAACTAATTTGCACAATTATCATACTATGTCGTGGTTAACAATTAAGAATTTTTCACATGACAGACTCAGAATAATCTTCCTCAAAAAAAAAGACAGTATAATCATGTTGTGTCCTTTCTCAAAGTTGGATTAATAAGACTAGAAAGTACATCAGAGTGCAAAAGTACACTGCTTGATGACATTAAAACTTACATCAAATGAAAGGATATTCCATGCCTAAAATATTCACAATGATAGGTAAATTATTAAGAATCCACAAACTCAAAAGCTCCAACTTCAATCTAGATGCATGTCTGCATTTCTTACAAAGCATATGGCTTCAAGTGAACTAGATGCAGATGTGTTACTGCTCGTTGTACCAGTAGGGTGCCATATGAGCTCCATTTATACACGGGATGGATTATTGGTGCCTCCACCATATAGTTTAGCATTGTTGATTACGAAGAGCACTGCCGCCCCCTTGATGAGTAGTGTGATAACAAAATTGTATTTCCTGTCTTCAGAAACAGTCTCAAGCTCCCATTTCCCTTGACACAACATACCGCCCTGAGAAGACATCAGATATATAGGATGTTCGTTAGCAATATAGAACAGCAAACCTAGCACAGTGCATCAATATAGAACTCTTAAGGTTTTCAACCAGCAGATGTATCATCACGGATTCAATATGAAAAACAAGACAAAACTACTTGCTACTGAGCACAGTCAAGGGAAATCCCAAAAGAAGAAATTAATCTGAACGCCATAGTGTCCATATAATCCAACTATCCAATTTACCAAGCAAAATGAAAAACAAGACAAAAGTACTTGCTACATAGCACAGTCAAGGCTTTGTTGTAATAGATTAGGATACTCCAAGTTAATGGACAAAATTACAGACAAAACCAAAAGATAACCAGCTAAATGAAGGCACACGAATAGAATTAGTAGCTGCAAGTACGGAAAATTTTACAGAAGCTACACCACCATGTCCTCTGATAAAAATTTTGAAATTGACATTACAATATTCTGTCCCAATACTGGTATACTATCTAGAGAAACTTATGGACTTAGGGCACATAATTCATCCACACTCTAGAATCAAATCAAGACAAAAAGTTGCTTTCAGAAAAGACACATTACCTAAAAAGAAAACCTGAACTATTAAAGTTTTCAAGATCCCAAATCTGATATTGATCATCAGTGACCTAAGATAAGAGCATCCACACTCAATCAGCATATACTCTGCAGTTGCAGACATATATCAGCCAAGCTAGTTGCAGACATATATCAGCCAAGCTGACTTAGCCACCATACCTACAGAGCCTAGTCTTCTAATCACTTCAGGCAGGCAATAAGCAAAAGAAATCAACAACGCGTGGCACAAATTGGAACATTAAACCTGTACCATCATATGCAAGTCCAGATAACTTAAAATTGCCACCACATAAATTTCAAAGTCATGGCACATTTTCTACAGCATAAGTTACAAGTAAATGCAACACTCTACTCGAAACAGAAACACCTCCAAAGACACTTTACTTTGGGACAATATGTTTTGATTTAAGACAATATCCACCGACCACTGAATCATGACAAGAAATTCATAAACAATTTCCTACTTCACAAGCAACAAGTAGTAGACATGATAATGAGGCCCAAACATCAATCATAAAATGCTCAATACAAGGATGTCTCGAAATTGTCTACCCAACAATTCATGCCCAATTATAGAATATAAACATCAAAACTACAATGAATTAGAAATAAGAACATACATGCAAGAAAAAGATCACAGACGAGAAATGAACAAGATTATGAAACATAAAGAGAACGTATACCTGCACTCAGTGTTACTTAGAATGAGTTCATTTCAAGACAATAGGTCCGTCTTTTCACTAGCATCTTTGCCGCTGTACCATAGGGCTCTTCAAAAGCAGTGGAAACCCAAGATGAGTCCGAAATTTCCTTCTTGGCGCTCACTCCTGACTGCTCACTGGGTCGAATAGCAACCAATGTTGCCCCTTTCAATACTACTCCATTAGGCAACTCCAAATGGGGTGCATACCACAGCCTCATATTCAATGCAGGCACGAGAGTCCTCTTTGATGCAGATGAAGCCGACAAGGGCTTCACCCTCAACTCTTCCAACTGATCCCTATTCATACACAGTACCCCCTGACCATCGGCATCCGTTAAAACAAGACTATCCAAAGTTTGATGCTCTGCGATTATTGGTTGCAATAAATAGTGTCTAGCTGATGCTGCAATCAACGAACTAATCGTCCACACCACCCTCAATTTCAGACCCCCATTAGTGTAAAATGACTCCGGTATACTACCATTATCATCATTAACCACATTACTCGGGCTAATTTGCTCACTAATCACCCCATTTTCACTCAATTGACTAGTTTTCGCGCTATTAACAACTGACGAAGCACCAAGAATGACACAATTATCTAAAGTAGACCCGAAATCGGCCCTCCATTTGAGCAAAACCCCATCATCAATACCCAATTCACCACTAGGCAACTCGATCCTTAGATAACGAATCTCAAGAAAGTTTTTCAAAACCTGAGTTGGAGAATGGTGAGTAACACCACCCTGTTCCCCTTCCTCATCATCAACCCCATTACCCACCAATAAGGAGGACGAGGACGAGGCGGAAGCCGAGGCCGACGAAGACGATGGGCCAGTACCCAACACACCGACAGGCCCAGATCGTTTAGGGCCCAACAACTGGCCCAAAGCTTGAATGGGCTTAAAAATATTACCAAAAATGAGACGCACAAGATTTGCAAAAGGAGAACGAGACTTATCTGCAGCAGAAGAAGCAACGGAGGAATCATCATCGGAGATCACGCAATCAACTCGAACGACGACGTTTTCAACCTGGGGTACCAACGTCTGGAACCTTCTAGAAACAACACAGCACCGACCCAAAGCCTTAACATCACCGATCTTGTTGAAAACCAACAATAGCAGAGAATCCGGTAATCTATCAAAGTGATCAACCCCATCATCACAAACTTCATCATCATCAACCACAACATCGATACGATTCTCCATCAATGGTTCAGGATAGATTCTGGCGGTGGCCGTCAGATCTGGCCGAAACGAAGTCATTGTTGAAAAGGGGATGAAGATAAATTGAATTCAAACCCTAAGAGAGAGAAAATGGGAGAATTGAGAATAGATCTGGGAAAAGGGGGTGAGTGAAGAAGGAAGTTAAGAAGAGGAGAAAGCCATTGAAGAAGGAGGAGGAGAGAGAAAAGATGGGGTGCGGAGTATGAAGGTATAAATACAAAGAGATTGAAGGAAGGAAGGGAGAGGAATGGTAGGAAGGGATGGATCCACGGGTATGTCACAAAAGACAGAAGAGAGAGAAAGTGGAAAAGAAGAGAGAGGAAATGAGGAAAAGAAAAGAAAGAGACAGGGAAAGTGGGGATATCATATCATATTAGGCGCGTTTAAGATAGCAATGAAACAGTCACAACTCACGGATGATGATATGATGCATGATTTTTATTTTTTTATTTTTTTTTATTTTATTTTTTTTATTTTGTGGTAAAGCAGAAAACTCAATTTATTAAATCAAGATCCTCAATATTTAACCACACTGGAAATAAATCCATGAGGAAATCAAGTTATTCCGGTGATAAATTTGGATAATTTATCATATGGCATTTCTGTAATAAAAATGTATTGGGATTCGCAAAAGCACAATAAACAACTATTTTATTAGTCCAAGTGGGTCACTTGGCATGCAAAAGCAAAGTAACGATAAAACAAACGAATTTCCAACGTTAACTCCTACTTCACAGCCTTAACTCAAGGTGAGTTAATTAGTCATAAAAAAATAAGACCAAAAAAACTCGAACAAGCATATAGTAAACTGCGATTGCGGTGGTGACTGGTCGATTTCACGTGTGAATTACGATTTTGGTGGTGGCTAGATCCGGTCGGGATACGGTGGTTTTGCGGCCATCAACAGAAGTTTGTGTTCATACAAGTCTAACTTCACTAGATTGAAAGCTCATCTTCAATGGTGAATCAATGGAGAAGGAAAACATCAATTACCCTTAAGGTTTAATCCTACGTTAAATTTCTTTATTTTTTGTGGGGTTTTCGTTTGATTTGGTGGCGGCGAAGTCGCCATTAATATCGGTGTTGGTGTTAGTGTAAAAAGGAGCCAGATGAAGATGGTGGATTAAATTAATCGAAAGCTCATGATAGTGGGTTTGTAAAGCAAAGTGATGGTGGTTTCGCAACTTTTGCTATTGTTTAGAACTCGGATAATGTGGAATTGATTCAGATCTAATTTCGACCGTAATTTAGTTTTTAATGCGATGTTTCGAACTTGGATTTGTGGACGAAACAACCACAACAATCAAGATCAACCATCCCCAATCACAATAGACAAATCGACGACAAACGAAGACGAGTTCAGCAATTTAATGAATTAAATTAGTTGAAAAACAGTTCATGCTAGAGAGCATTGAAGAAGTGTGCTGAATTTGCAGATGTTAGTTGAAGAAACAGACACTAGTTAACTATGGTTAACGTTAAAGACTTAACGACGTCTTTTATTGGGGCAAAAGGCAAAATTCCGTTGCAAGCAATTTACCTTCGCACCCTTGACTTATGACGTGAAAAGACCATTAACCCCTAGATAAACGCTCTAGGTTTATCACTGAGATGAACTTGGGGCGCCTCTAAATCCATACATATATATCTATTCAAAAAAATAAATAAAAATTCGTACATAATTATTCTGAATTAAAACATGATTTTTTTTTTAACTTTTATTCTTAGATAACGCGGAAAACTCAATTTATTGAATCAAGATCCGTCAACATTTTAAAACTTTGGGGAGAAAATTCATATGTATACCAATATACATTTCAAATTGATGCATGTATCAAGGCAATGGTGTTCCCCGCAGGCATTACAAGAACACAATTAAAAGAAATAAATTCCTTACAAGCATGACTAATGTCCTCGAAGAAGTGACAACTTGGAGTAACTTAGAGGTGATTAAAAATCCGGGTCGGGCCGAGCCTTAACATCATATCTTGTGCACAAACCTGTAAAAATATTGTGGGCTTGTCAGGCCAAAGTGGATTTTTTCGGATCGGGTTGAGGTTTTTAACTAAAATGCATTTTTAGGCTTAGCCAAACCCGTCCTATTTTTGGACCGGATCAAGTCAGGTTAGCGAGCCAGATCGGATCGGGTTAGCGGGACGAACTTATGTTGATCAACTCTAGAGCAGCTCCTTGTTTCTCCTTAATTGCTCGAACAACATTCAATGCATCGCACTTAAGCACAACTCTTTTGAACACCATTCTCCTGGAAACCTCCACCCCATAACGTGCAGTAGTAGTGCCACAAGCTCAGGCTACCAATTGTGGTCAGTTTTCTTCGTAGCTACAAGTAGCAAGCCCCCATTGTACTTATACTAGATTTTTTATGCATGCGATATCTGCGTTACACATTAAGTAATATAATTTATATCATTAGTTTTAATAAGAAAAAAAATGTAAATAAGCACCCCTAAAAACACCAAAATTTGATTTTACCACCTTTTTTTTGTATTGTTTATTTTAAATAACTAGCTCTAAAATTAAATAAACCTAGATTTCACCACCTGTAAACACCCAATTGTGTCTCCCCAAAAACCAAACCCAGTGATGAATACCTTTCACGTCGCTTGATTATCGAATGAGGTGAAAGTGTGAAAAGTCTTGTGATGTGTTAGTTTTAATAAAAATCTTTCTTTCTGTTTTCGAAAATCTTCTCTATTTTATGGAAATAGCCAGTTCAATTTAGCTTGATTCGTGATAAGGGTCCATCAATAGTGCATTTGGTTCAGGCTCATAAAGAGCTTTCCAATGATATATTATAAGCCCAATTCCGATGAATAATGAGGAAGTTATGGTCCAAATACTAATTTGGGTCTGAAATGGTTTTATGGCCCAATGATCTAGTGGAGGGCCCATTAATTATTATTCCTAAAAATATTAGGATTGATTAGAATAGTCTAGAAGGTAATTTTGAGTTCTAATAGCATTAGAATTGATAATTAATATTTTAGAAAAATAATGAATTTGGTTTAAAATAAAACAAGTGTTTTATTATGATAAAATCTGATTTTAAAACTGATTAAACGGGGTTTTAATTGCTAAATTATATTAAGAAAAGGATTCCGTACTAAAAGCGCGCCTGTTGCCAAACGACAGGGCTTGTCGCCATGTGTGATTCCTGTCACATGGCGACCGGCTTTGTCGCTCGCGACAGGGATCAGTTTTTTTTCGATCCAAATTCTGATTTGTTTCTATCGTTTCTGGACTATTTTCTTGTAAATAGGGGTCGTATTTCCCTGTTTTTAATCATTCACAATCATCAACAATCATCTAATTCTATTCTTTCTCTCACTAAAAGCTAGAAGCTTGTTCTTTCTCCCTCTTTCTAAACTTCCCCTTTTACAAAATTCCACATTCACAAGTTTTAGACACACCAGCCAAGTTCGAAGTTGCCTTCACCCTAGACGTGAAAGGTTGATAATTTCTGAGGGTTTGGTCCCAAATCCCTATTTCAATTATTTAATTTGATTGTTTGATTTAATATTTTCCTTGAAGTTACTAACGTGTGTATTGTTTTGATAGAAAGAGATACGAGGCATCCAAGTAAGTGATTCAATTATCCTTTTTCTATAGAAAGCATGCTTTAATTATTTTAATTCCTAATATCATGCTAGGATGCTTCTATTGCTTTCTAGTATCATGTTTAGGATGCCTCCTATTTCTTATATCATGTTAGTATCATGTTAGGGATAAAGCTTTGATCTTTAATGTTTAGTGACATGCTAGGATTTGTTATTAATCATGTTAGTATCATGCCTAGGATCTTGCTAATATTATTATGCTTTATTGAGATTGAGAATATTATGATGATTGTGATTATTATGTTGCTTGATATTATTATTGTTATTGCTTGATCACGCCTTTTATGCATGTGTTAAGGGAATTTGTACTTGTAATCATGCTTAATAAGATAATTAATAATCTTGTTTAGGCTAATGTGATTATAATTCAAGAGATCGTCAATAATAGTTTTGTTTGTGCATTAATATTCAACCAACATAGATTAAACAGGTTTAGGATTAATCTATTGATTGCATGTTAGTCAGAAAGCGCACATGAATATGAGAAGAATAAAGTAGAGGCCTATTATTAGGGCAGGTTTAACCTCTTTTAGGTTGGATTTGTACTTTCATCCCCGAATATCTAGTCATGGTTCCAGACCACTATGGAGTTAGCGATCTCATGGATCGTGAAGGGGTGTAACCTTAACCCTGTGAACGGTTTACAAGTTCCTAAAACTTGTTGGCGACTCTTTTGCTATAGCTTCCTTCCCTTTGGACACCACCATGCTTAAGTGTATGATCACAGTGGGACTCAAGTGTAGGATGCTTGAAATATTTCCTATGTAATACCCCGTATTTTTATGTATTTTTTATAAAGTATTTAAGTATTAATAAAATGTATTGTTAAGGGCTCAAGTATTTTAATTAAATATTTTAAAGGGTTAAAGTATTTTAAGTATAAGGTTTTATAAAAGTAAAAAATATTTTGGACCAAACGTTTATTAATTATTGGGCAATATAAATTATTCCTACATACTCTTATTGGAATAACCCATTCCAAAACCCATAACTTAAGCCCTATCCCATAACTTAAGCCCACATTTTTATAAGCCCAAATTTAACCCTACACTCCCTACTCTATAAATACACCATGAATCCCCAAAAATTTCCCACACAAAAAGGTCAGTCTTATTTTCTTTCTCCTTTATTTTATTAATTTGTGGTTTTGATTTTATTGTTTGAAATTAATTTAATTAGTATCAAATTGTATTCTGATGATTAAACTTTATAATTTCAGATTTTATAAATGTCATAATTTTCAAATTTTGTAAATTTTATAACCTAGGGTTTTTAGTTATTGAAAATCATGATTTTAGGGTTTTTATGAACAATTGATTTAGGGATTTTAAAGTAATGATGTTTTGAAATTTTGGTGATTATAACTAATGATTAGATTAACTTAATTCCAGATTATTTTGAACACGTAAATTCATGTTTTAATTTTTAGATTTCCGTTCGTTAATATTAATCCCGTTTTAATCCCGATTAGGTTCTGAACTCATCCGATTTTGATAAAAAAGTAGTGTTTTCCATGTGGAAACAACGTTTTAAGAAATATGATTTTCGGGCAGTTTTTTATTTTTAACGATGTTTTTTTTATGCTTAAAATTTTATCCTTGAGTTTGATTAATAAAATTAATTATGTTTAAAGTTAATTAAGTATAAATATGTTTTTATTGAAGTTTTAAGAGGTTTTTCATCATATTATAATATTAATTGTTGGTTGTTTTTTTTTAGGAAGTGATTATTTCCTAGGAGATTTTTAATTGAGTATAAAAGTGATGTATTGATAAAGTTTTGAAGGGTTTTTAATTAATCTAAAGTGCTTAAAATAGTTTCTAAGTACTACTTTTGATGTTTTATAAAGAGGGTTTAATCACCCATTAAAAAGGGAGATTATTAGGGGTTTTTAAATAATTTTTAGATTTTTATTAAACTTTAAACTTGCTGTAATTTCATGTATAAGAGTATATTTTAAGGTTTTTATGAAGAAAATTTAAAGAACTATATGTAAGCCTTCAATGTTAACTAAAGGGAAGGTTTTAAAGTGTTGTTTAATTGGATTTTGAAGGTTTTTACGTAAGTTAGTATTGCTGTAAATTTATTTGCTTGGGTATTACTTTAATTCTCGTTGTTTGGTTTAGGAGAGGAGTTTATACAAGGTGATTTCTAGTGAGTAAAGTGGCATACCAATTCGTTTACTCAAGGTACGTACGAGTTACGAAACCTTGCCTTTAGATGCATGTTTAGGGATGTATCAAGAACTTAGTATCATGTATAGAGAAGACTGGGAATAATTGTTTGGTTATACATTGTGATTTCCGTATGATGTGCACTATTTTACTTTGCAAATATTATTTATGCATTAACTTTTCAAGATGCGCTTAGAGGCAAAGGTATGTGAATATGTGGAATGATTTATTTATTACTCATTCATGATTATTGAAATAGAATGAGTAAAGGAAGAATTCAAGTCTTATGAGACGAGGTTAAGTTTGTGGGGTGCCTTATGCACTCAAGGTGTTTATACACCGAGGTAGTTAAAGGATTAAATAATAAATGTTGTTTGTCACTTATAAATCAAGAATTGAAATTGGAAAGTTGCCTTGCTTGATTGAATTGATATTGGAATGTTTGTATTGTTATGCACATGAGTCATCACCAAGTCTAAACTTGTAAATCACGTAAAGTGCAAGATGGATGAGCAATAAAACTCTGGATTTGTGCACATCTGGAGTAATGACAAACAGGGGTTGGGGTACACGGGGTATTAGCCGTGCACTTTTCTCGAGGCTGTCTAATCTACGAGTCTCTTATTTCAAATAATTTTCAAAAAAAAAACTAGGAGTTAGGTGAGATCTCATGCTAACTACGGTCACGGAGTCGCGCCCATGGTCGTTGGATGTTTATTGATGTTTCCGAAAGGAGGCATGGGGTTTTTCTTTTATTGATGTTCCAAATGGAGCATGGGTTGGACAACCTTGTCTATTGCTTAATCCAATGAATAAATAAATGAGTTAGCTACTACCAACTAGTGAAGTCTTAATAAAATTGTTAGATGAGTCGTGTGTTGAGTCTATAATTTAATGATGTATGATGTTTGATTATTAGTAGCATGTTAGGGATTTCGTATTTTATTTCGCAGCTTGTATGTACTCAGCTTTGCTGATTGCGTGCTTTTGTGTGTGTCTTTCTTTGGTCACGACCCTCGCCTTTCAATGACCCTGTGACGATTCAATTTTTACACTTGTAATATTGGAGAGCAGATTAACCACAGGTTCTTACACATTCAGCATTCGCATCAAGGTTGTGGGATTTTGAGTGGAGTGTTGGTTACTTTTCACTATTTATTTTGCTATTTACTTTTGAATTCATTAAACTCAATTTCATTTTATACTATTTTAACTAAATTCGGTTTTGAATAAGGGCCTTAATGGTTCCAAGTTGTAAGATTTAATTTAGTTTTGGTTATTGGTTTTGAAACTTATTTATAACTGATTTAGTTTTCCGCTGCTAATTTCTGATATAGCCTTAACGTTTAAACACGTGGCGGTAGCACGCCAGTAATTCTCTTGAATATTGTTCAGGTTACTCCCAGGTTTAAAGAGAGAATTATTGGGGTGTTACACCCTACACCACCCTTTGCCCGAGTCCGATCATATTTCAACTGTGGGGCCCACTTTTTTTATTTGTCTCCCCATTTTCTATTATTTCACGATTTTTGACAACAAAATGGCTAATTAAACATGATTAAGCTTATAAAACCTACGGAGTAACAAAAATAATTAATTTGCAATAATCCTTCAACTTCAAGAAACCCCCAATTTCATTTACATGAACTTATTTTTTCTCCTTCCACTTAAAATGACAAATTCACATAACAATTAAGTAATTAAAGGAGCAATTTACTACATATTGAACAACAAATTACCTAATAATTGAATTGCACACACAATTCTCAACCGATGATCGATCAAGACGACTCCTTGTTTCGCATGGCCTATTGTTGATGAATTGCACGATTACTGCACATCGCCCTAAATTTTTGTCGCCGCTTGTGGTGATGATGCAACATGTTGGCCTGGTTATGGTGGTTCTAATGATGATTATAAAACCCAAAAATTTGATTAATTTGCAATAATCATTCAACCTTAAAATATCCCCTAATTACACAAACATGAACCCCAATAATTTATCTAATTTTAGATTAACTATCCATAGAAAAATTTAAGTATTAAATTAGCAAACAATTTTTTTAAGACAAATACTTAGGAAAAATTACAAGAGCATGAGTGTAAAATATGTAAGAGGAAAAAATCAACGAGAGAAGTATTTAAAACAAAAAGCTAGTCGTTATAAGGGTCCCACAATTGAAATTGGCTAGTTTCACACAAAGGGTGGTGAAATCAAACTTTATTTACAGTTAGGGGTGTTCAAAAATCGGTCCGGATCGAAAAAATGGACCGGGCATGACCAAATCGACCTCAGACCGGACTGGACCGAATTAATCGCTCTAGTCTCCGGGTTGAGAAATTCATTTTTCCGATTTTCGGTCAGGTCCGATCCGGTCCAAAACCCTATAAAAATGGGTTTTTGCTTAAAAGTATGCATCAAACCTTCAATAATGATTAAAATTATCCTTAATGAGCTTAGAAACTTTAATTGTATGAGATTTTTTGTACTAAACATACATAAAAAGGCATAATAATTGTTTTCCCTTTACTTTTTTTTTCAAGTTTTCCAAAATATTAATTTTTTAAAATAAAATCGGTCCAAAGTGGTCCTGTACGGGTTTTGGACCGATTTTCCCGGTCTGGTCCAGATTTGATCCCAACTTAATCGGTCCAGTCTTTAGTTCTTGAAAGCTCGGTACGATCTTGCACCGATGAATAGCCCTACATTAGGAAGTTATTTAAAATAAACAAAAAATACGTGGTAAAATTAAAATTTGATGTTTGAGGGTGGTTATTTACAATTTGGAAATTTTCACTTTTTCTACCACACAAAAACCCCTATTTCACTTTTGCTATCCATCTAAAATATTATTTTATTTTGCTACTACCGAAAGTCACAAAATTTAAATTTTACTACCACTTAACACTTTCAATTATTATTTCTGTTACTGAGATCCAGTTACCCTCACTATCACCTTCAGGCCACCCCTCCATCTTTAGCGCAGCCAATCCAGCCACCTTAATTGCCTCCCCGTCAGCCACCAAAAAAAAATTAAATAATTAAAAAGCCCAAGCACCAAAAGACCAGCCTCCTCCATTCAACCACCCCTCCCCCTTGTCGGCGGCCGGCGCCTAAAGCTTTGGTCGACGCCGAGGACCCTCCCTCCCCTTCCCCTAACCTTTTCGGGAAACCACCCTAAACGGGTTTTAGAATTTTGCTTATGGTGATTTCGCCGGCGACCTTCCTTCCCCTTCCCCTACCCTTTTCGGCCACCCCTAACTCGAAACCACAAGCCAAAAACCACCCTAAACGGGTTTTAGGGTTTCGCTTATGGTGGTTTTGGGGCAGCAAGAAAGGGAAAAAGGAGGGGGGTGGGCTGCGTAGGCGGGGGAAAAGGGAGTGTGGTGGGGTAGCTAGTGCCGGCCGAAGCTATAGGGGTTGGCTGCCGGAAGGGGAGAGGGGGAGGGTGGCTGACGAGAGGGGGCTGGGCAGTTGAGGGTGGCTGGGTTTTTTTATTTTTAAATTTATTTTTATTTTTGCATTTTTTGAATAAACTTAACGGAACCCTAACGGATTCTGTTAAGTGGTAGTAAAATTTAAATTATGTGATTTTAGGTGGTATCAAAATAAAATAAAATTTTAGATGGGTAGCAAAAGTGAAATAGGGGTGTTTGAGTGGTAGCAAAAATGAAATTTTCCTCATAATTTTCCTTTAAATATTTAAATATCAAAACTTAATGAGTTAAGAATAAAGATGGTCTAATATGTTGAAAAGTTAAAATCAAAACAATAGGGAAAGTAAACAAACCAATGGATGATAATTATTAATCTCTCTGTATTTTATTACTTGGTCCATTTTTCTTTTGGTCGAATTTTATTACTTGCTCCATTTCTTTATTTTGAAAGCTTTTTAAAAGTAATTATCTATTTCCCTTCCCACTAGAATTTCTCTTACATTATATTTTAATATCTTTCATATAATCTATCCTCCCCACTTATACTCACTTTTACTTTATAAGATTTTTTATTCTTCTACTAACCCCAGTTCCATCATATTTTATTACTTTCAACTATATACTCCTCCTAAAACTCCGCGCATGGAGAAATTAAGAAAGTAACAAAATATAGGAGTATCAAATAAATTAAGATTCAATTACCATGAAGTATATATGTAGTTAGTAACTATTCAATTAATATAACCAACAATAATGTTAGATCAATTCGTTACTAAATAAATTAAATTCGTGGTCATATATAAGGGAAAGATAAAAGGAATACGAAAGACATTGTAATTTAAAAAAGAGAAGGTGAGTATTTTTATACATCAAATGAATACTTTCATGAATTTATTAGGTAATTATTGATTTATAAATGGGAAGATTGATGAATGAAAAACAAAATCTTGTTGTAATAGAGAATTAGTTGATTAGGGATGGATTTGTCGAAATCATAATTGAAAATATATTATAAAACTAAAGAGTATTTGATTTAAAATACTACTTAATTATTGTAGACACCTAAAAAGTCTCCCCAACCAAAACCCAGTGATGAAAAACCTTTTACTATCATTTAGTCTGAGTCATGTATTAGATCAAAGTAACACTTGAGCCTTGCTCAGAAAACTAAGACATTTCTATTTCCTATCATTTCATAAATCATTTTATCCATTTCAATAGCCCAAACACTTTTTTAAGCCCAAAATCCACAAACCTTAACCAAATTTCTCCTTTTCATACTACATCTCGAAACTGAGCTATATATCCCTTGTACTTCATAATTATTAACAAAATTTTAAATTTATGGATAGCCCTTGAAATAAGCATTACAATTATATAACATAAGCCTAATTTCAAATTATAACGAAATAAATATGAGCCAAATATTAAAATAAATTCAAAACCGATACCTTTGCACTATTTTGACCATATCTTAAAACATAGAATTTATATTAACCTGATTCTATTTAGGTTAGAAAGTAGAATTTCATAGAATTCTAACGATATATTATTTTCCTTAATACAAGTTTGGGGATCAAAAGTTATAATAAAAACAAAAATCATAAGAACTGGGATTGCATGACGTACGTTATGCCAGGTTGCAGCGCGACACGCCACATCTTGCCTCGGGATGACAACGGTTCGGATTTGGTTTAGGTGGAGCTTCATTCGCATCCACTTTCTAACTCTATTTGCTTCACCCGTTTAGTCCATCTGCTCTTTAGTCACCTGCAAAACCCACCACCTACACCCGATCCATCAAGATTATGATGTTAATTTTGTATTTTATGGATGATAACTTTGCATACTTCTAACTAATATCAAAATTATTTGTAATTTTTTTACAAGACCAAATTAAGTAATTACGAATAACAATAGAACATTAATCGTTAATCTAGACTATAGGGACCTAGGATGACTTGAAAAAAAAATATGAACAGGTATAAACACATTAGTCTAATGAAGAAAATTCAAAACATTATTACCATTAGGAAATTTCGCCAACAACTACCATTTAAATGACCACTTTTATAAACAACTTCAATTAATTTTTTTTTTTTTTTTTTTTTTTTTTTTTTTTTTTTTTTTTTTGAAAAAACTACTACAAAAACATAAAAATTTTGAGAAGCACAACCACTTGCGGTTAGTGGGTTCTACTTTATATAATATCAATCAATTGCGTAGAGATAGTGAGGGAATTTAATGGCAAGACACAATTATAGGTTAATTGTATTTAATTTCTCATTGTATTTGATTTAATTCCTCCATTCAATCTTAATATTAGGGTTCATATCAAAAATTGAATTTAGGGTTTTACAAAATTGGGGGATTTGTGGAATTGAATTGTATTACCTAATTTAGGATTAATGTAATAACAATTTTATCATTTCATAAGGGTGTTTTTGAAGGAAACTTTATAAATTACATTCCCCAACCGAAGATTATATTATTGCCGGAAGACCAAAATTGGTAGTGCTACTGAAACTTTTTTGTTTTTATTGGTAGTTATTCTCAAAAATGGTCATTTAAATGTTAGTAGTTGGCAAAATTTTCTTACCATTAAAAAAACAACGTTATAGATACGTATAAGAGGCTTAACATATGGTGTAACATGGTATCAGAACTTAGATTTTAGATCTCAAACTAGTTTTTGGCCCGGGCGATGCCCTGTGTCATTATATGATATATATTGAAAATGAGCGTTTATACATAGTAACTAAAATAATGAGATGAAATTAATTAGTTACATATACTATAGTACTCGTATTATTTAAAATATATTTTTTCAATCAGTATAGAACATCAATACATATTTTGGAATATATATATATAAAAGAGATATAGGTTGTATTTTATGTATGACCAGATAAAAGAAATTAGATTTTTTTTGTTATTATAGCTTGTTGTTGAATATTTATGTATAAAATTAAACAATAACGTTTAAGTTTATGAATATGGTTAAGTGTTTTTAATAAAATATTGTAGACGTAAGATGCATTATTGGAATAGTGGTTAAAGTTAAAGTATGTGAGCATGATGTCATGGATTCGAACATTAATGTTGCGGTTTTTTCACCATATACCCCTGAGTTTTTTATTTATTCACCATATACCCATGAAAATTTTCAAATTAACTATATACCCCTAAGTTATTACAAAAATTCACCATATACACTACTAGAATTTCCGTGTATTTTTGACGCTTTTAAGGCCTATTTTCGACGGAAAAAGCGTGGAAATTTTTTTTCTCGACGCTTTAAAAAAGCATCGAAAAAACCTGAGTCGATAAATTTGTAGGACACCAAAAAGCGTCGAGAATCTCGACGCTAATTTGCGTCCAAATTTTTATACTAAGCGTCTAGATTTGGATTTTTCGCGCAACTTCTAAAAGTTCGCGACGCTTTTTCATGTCTATGATTATAAAGTTGTCGACGCTTTTTACTGTCCTTAACGCCTAGCATATAATTTATCAACTTGTATGTATTTTCCAAGTTAGCGATGCTTTTTAGCGACCATGTCATTAAAAAATGTTCTATACAATGAAATTCTTTGATAATTCCTTATACAATATTAGGGTAGGTAGTTGAAGACATCTTATAAAAATCATGGTGCTACAAAAAATTCCAAAATAATAAAATAATTTTTTTTAAAAAATCTCATTTTATTGTATATAAATGAGATTCAAATATTCATTAGTATCTTCCCTAAGACTCAAATATTCATACAAGAGCAAAACTAGCTAGCACAACAATGTTTCTAAGAAATTAGTTATGATATTACAACTAATTTTTTTTTTTTTTTTTTTTTATATGGGAACTAATGAAGTTTTTTATTTATATTTCTTCAAAAAAAAATCTTCAATTAATCTCCAATTTAGTTGCTCCTTAATCAACTTGCAAAGGAGGCGTAAAGCAAAGTTTAAGACTATGACTAATAACTCATTTTTGGCCTTAAATTCATGGTGCACCCTCTGATGTTTCTGGAGTCTTGGGCAGGAATTATTGTTTTAGTGCGGCATGAGGAGACAGACAGCAACAGTAGCAGTAGCACCAGCAAGGTAAAGCGACAATAGAATGGTCAACATCCTGCAGCAACAATAATAGGGTCACTTGCTTCATTTGTATAATCGAAAAGGCATGGTCTAAGGCATGAACAGGCTCACTATAATACTTGTTGATATTGGTTTTTAAAGAAGGCAGACGATTGTAAGTAACACCCAAACTTCATGAAATTCCAATAAGAGTTGGGTGCACCTCCTGTCCAAAACCACATCGCCTAATATATATATATATATATATATATATATATATATATATATATATATATATATATATATATATATATATATATATATATATATATATATATATATATATATATATATATATATATACCAAGATGGTGCCAGCTATAACATAACAAGGGATAAAGTAAAATATATAAATAAAATTATTCCCCTAAATTTAGTAACTTCTAAGGGTAATATTAAGTGGTAGGTGTGATTAGAAACCCAAAGTAATGTTGTTCATTCTTCTAAAAGGAACATAACAAATATAGAAGGACAAAAAAAATACCTCTTACGCTTTCAAGTCTAAAGATGACAAGCTTGCAATAAGAGTTAATTTTGGTAAACCTATAAAAAAAAAAAAAGATAGAAAATCACACAACTCAATAGAAAATCCATTGTAAAAAAATCTAAAGAGACATCAAAGTCAAATACAAGCTATCATTAAATTACAATTACCTTGTTGTCCATATGTAAGGGACAAACTGCATAAGGAGATCACTAATTAGAAATAGGACAATGTTACCAAAGTGATCATAAGAGGCTATATAAATCAATTCAACAAGAATTTATCTTTATCAAAAGATCTAAAATGTAGTTTATCTAGTCACCAAACTATAATTTATAGTCTAAACAGTAACATTAACCTTTCGACCACAACTCTTGGTCAACATACACAACTAAGTTAATAATTAATGGCATGTAATTCACGTGAATATTACTCAGCTCGTATTCTAATTTGTTTCCTGCTCAATAGGCATCACTAATAAGACATTAGTTTCAGTTTGCAAGTACCTAAAATACAATCATGTATGTCTCTATAGTGACATAGGGAAGAGCTAAATCAAAAATGATTTTTGTTTGCTACTCTAAATTGGCACATGAAAAGAAATAAAGCTCTAAACTAATACATTAGCAAAATCAAAAAGTTGTTAGTTTTTATGGATTCATACTAATTCAATTAACAGCATGCATAATTTGTACATTATTAAGTTAGATCATCATAGAACAGACATTCATAATCTCAATAAAGGAAGAAAGAAAAAAATCTAGGTACCTTGATCTCTGCACCGTCATAGCACCCCTGCTCCAAAAAACTAATGCATTGAGCAACTGTACAAAAAATATACCAACTTAGAAAACTTTCCAAGAAAGATGGATAGCCTTAACAAACAAATTGAACTTTATGGAATCCATAGAGAATGAAATAAATTGTTAAGAAATGTGCCAATATGCACCATAATAAGTATGTTTTAGTATATAGAGATCAAATGCACACAAGGATATTTTGCTCTTAAGTACCATATATAAGCTTAGTATATCAATTGATTTATGTTTTAGCATAAAAATTGTAGGTAAAGACAAATTTATACCTGATCCATTGAATCTATCTTATTTTACTCAAATCCCACCTAGTCATGACCACCACTTGTCTAGCACTCCCCAAAGCCACTATAACCACCGGGGAAAAGTTGCCCACCATGGCCACAAGGACCATGGTCCGACATACAACCATCCTTTCACCTCCAATATAATCTACTCTACATAGTGAAAATCACCACCACACTAGATATATGTTTGCTACATCCTTATAAGAGGATTTTTATAAGTTATGTCATCGGTGGAACTCCTATATTAAAAACCGCATTGAGGAAGCATGAGTGACAATTTAACCCATCAATATTCATTCCAAATTTCAATTGTCCCAATAATATCAAGCATTCAAATCAAGACATTCGTTAGATAGTATAAATTTAGAGCTTAGAGAAAATTTAAATTGAGACAAATAAGTAAAAATCTAGAAATTCAAAACTTAAAGAAAAAAAAAATTCAGAATTTTCAGAAAAAAATAACGAATGATAATTAAACCAAACTTTATTCATTTTGGATTTGCTAGTTGAAACACAAAACCTTTGACCTAGAATTTCTTACTGCTTTTCAACTTCTCTTTAGGAATTTACTTCTCAATTTCCATTTCAATCGGATCGATTGAATCAAAAATTCTTATAATTAAATTCACACATTTAATCTGATATGCCATTTCTTATAACCGTAAATTTACCCATATTTAAAAGTGAACCCTAATTTAAATGGAGACAACTTTCAATTTTCAAGGGAAATAATTCATGTAAAATATAAAAGAACGAACAGATTCAAATTAAGCACAAATCAAGCACTTAATTAAACAACCAGATCTAGGAGAAAACCCTTATAAATTAAAAAATTAAGAGGAAAGAAAATTAAATACCCGAAGGAATTGAATCTTTGAGCAAAATACATTTCAATCCGTAGCTTCAAAAAGAGATAAAGCGATTAGAATAGCATACTGAGAATGGAAGAGGAACCATTCACCATTTTAGGGGTTTAGGGTTGGAAGATGCAACATCGAGTAAACAAAAGTGGGTTGCTATTTTTAATTCTTTTAAAAAAAAATTGCACGCTTGAGGAATATAGTGTACATCACGTGAAATTTTCTGTTTGTCAACGCGGAAAAGTGATGAGATTTTTATTCGACACTGAAAAGCGTCGCCAAAACACGGATAGTTCTAATTTGGTCTGACGACTCTCCTGAGGTGTCGAGAGCAAAGCGTCGAGAATATGCGGTTTTTGTAGTAGTGATATACCCCTAATGAAAATAAGATGAGTGAAATTTGGTTAATTATATATCGAAACCACCTTAGATCTCTCCCCCCTCATCCCCAAAACCACTCCTTTCCTTTCTACAACCCCCAAAACCACTCCAAATCTTCATAACCATTTCCGTATGATTGATTTTGAAGATTAGAAAAGGAAATTTAGGGTGGTTTTGGGGGTGAGAAAAAGGATTGTGGGTGGTTTCAGGGGTAAGGAATATATCTAGGGTGGTTTCGGTTCATAATTAACCTTAATGATTGACGAAATTAACAATCATTAGTCATCAAGGATATATGGTGTATTTTTGTAAAAACTCGGGGGTATATAATGAACTTAAAAAAGTTCAGGGATATATGGTGAATAAACAAAAAACGCAGGGGCATATGGTGAAAACCCCATTATGTTAACAATTCATCATTTTTGTTTAATGTATAATACGAATCGTATGACGTGGCATCACATCATCTGCCAAGGCATGATGACTGATAATATGGTTTAGTAAAGTATTGAGTGCGCTCGGGGAATTGGTTTAGAATGATAATAAAAACATAATGATACTGATGCTCACAAGTATGAAAATATTTTGTTGGTTCCGATTAAAAACATTTTAGTGTTTTTTGGTATATGTAATTTGTATAAATGACTAATTCAATTAGTGGTTAACGTAACCTGCTAATTGAAACTGCTAATTGAGGGTTCGTTTGGAATCACTGTGGTTTTCTGTTTTTTGGTTTTTAAAATTATATGATATACGTCACATAATGAATAAAAAATTAGTTAAAATTACTAAAATCATGATAATTTTGAAAACTAGCATTAGAAAAGTGGAAACACCTTTTTCTTGTTTCTTGTTTCTTGTTTTTTTGTTTTAAAAAAAAACAAAAAACTAAAAACAAAAAACAATGCCAAAAACGCCCTGAATTAGTTGTTTATTATTCTTGACGACTAATTGAATTACAGTACTTTTTTAAACAAAATAATAGTACAGGTTCATATGCTATCATGGACATTTGTGTAACACCCTAGAAATTTCCTCCTTTTTAAATACATGTTTTGCACTTTTTAAAATACGAAATAGGAAATAACTAAGAAATTACCGCCACCATGAAAATGGCTAAGGCATTTATCAAAGATACACATCGAAAGACTTTCAAAACCCATGAAAAGCAAAGTAAAAGTCCAATAGTTAAACCACACAAAAGTAAAGTCAAACCTACAACTTGGAACCATTGCATGCCTTTTTCAAAACCAACTAAGTATTTAAAACCAACACTTAGCCCTCAAGCAATAATAATCCAATAAGAAATAATAAACACATACTCGAATGGAAACTAGAACAAGATTTGCTCTCCGATCAATCCCCAATATGAATATGCTATATCACCTGAAAAGCTTGTCTTTAAACTGTCCCTACTATTCATCATAAATGGGTCATTGTAGGGTCAAGATAAAGACAAGGCCAAACACACACAGAGTACGAAATCAGAAATGCTGAGTACATAAGTGTAAAAGGAAACAAACTAATATACTTCCACCAAGAATCATTCAACTTACCTTTAGTATTGAGTTCAACACACAATCAGGAGACACATCTACATAAATACTATTTTTTAATTTTTTTTATTACCCATCAAACGGGTTTCCCTACTTAACTACCCTTATTTAATGGAAAGTCATTTGATTTGTTTGAGGATGAAGTTTATGTGCTTATTATTCATGTTCCTTCTTTACCAATGATACCATGTATGTTAGAGTCTATTTTGTCATTGAGCATGTTGTTCCTTTAGTTGAGTCTAATGTTGTTTCTTACGTTCCTTACTTTTCTGTTGTGAAACAAAGGATGAGTGGATTGCCATAGAAGTTTTTTATGATAAAAATGAATGGAAAGAGAAGTTGCATGCTAAATATGATGTGGATTACATACCTTGTGTGAAAATGAAAATTTTGCACGTTTGTAATTTGATGTTCCATTGCCCACTTACATCTAAAGAGATGACCTTAGATGAAGCTGCTTATCAAAGTGCGGGAGTTTGATTGGAAGGCGCTGCTTGGCAGGCAACCCAAGGATGTTTCTTTTCCTTATCTTTTATTGTTTCTAGTCGTTTAATAAAGTCATGGTTTTTTGTTATTCTTTCTTTATTGCATGCCAAGTTCCTTTATTGAGGACAATGTAGGATTTAAGTTTGGGGGAGAGAAACATGATGAGAGCATATGTGTTTTTAGGATACCACCTCTAAACTTCTTGGAAAGACTGACTCTTGGAAAAGACCATAAATTCTAATCTAATTAATCTTTGAAAAAAAAATAAGAGCTTCAAAAAGTTGATGTTTCTAAAGTTATGCACAAAAGATTTTTGTCTCAAGCAATGGTGACAAATAAAGTGTTGTTTATGAAATTTTGACTTGTAAACGAAACTACTTTGTTGGCTTAAGATGTGGTGATGTTGGGAAGGACCTTTGCTTATCTGATTCATCTAATTAGTACTTGGTGTATTCTATGGTGCCCTTTCACCGCCCTTGGTTATTGGAGAATTGCTTAAATTTGTTAAAGAAACATGGGAAAAATGGTTCAAAAGAAAAAAAAATGAAAAGTGGATTAGTAATCCCAAATGTGAGGAGTTGAACAATTTATTTTAAATAAAAGAGTGATTTTTATCTTGTTCTTGAGATAAATGAAATAAGGAAAAGCAAATCAAAAAGCCTTAAAAAAGATTACAAAAGGCAAACTATCAAGTACTCTTTTGAGATCATGGGGTGGTAAGTGCAATGACACATGAAAGGAATGACCCATGTACTTGTTGGTAGGTTAGTACCTCTTGTAAGAGAAAGCACCAAGGAATCAACTGAAAAACTATAATGGTCCGACTTGACTAACCTAATTCTATGTGCCAATACACTGACACTTGAGCACCTAGATTGCTTATAAGTTAATTGTGTTATGTTTTTGAAATTCTAGAGTATGGGAGGAAGTTGTATGCATAACTTGCTAATCTAACAACTAATCTTTGTGTTTGTTGTATGAGAAAGCTTTCTAATCGAACAAAAGAACTGTTTTAATTTATAGTTAAGTACTTATGAGTTCATGTCTTATAAGAGAGGTTTGGTGGTATATAGATTATTTTATTTTATATGGGTGCTTTGCTCGAGGACGAGTAAAGATCTAAGTGTGGGGGAATTTAATGAGTGTCATTTCCGAAACTATTTTATATCTATGTTCCTTAGGTTTTAGGTTAGTTTTCTTAGCATTTTGTGTTTTTATTTAGGATTTTTGAAATTTGTAGCTTATTTCACTTTTGCGTGTTTTTATATGTTATTGAGTGGTTTTGGAAGATAAAAAGATAAACTGAATAAAGGATCTAATGTCAAACACAATGGAAGTTCATGCTGAGGAACTTGAATAGGAAAACTAACGAAGCTGAAAAAGACTTGCTAGGCACGTTTTGTTCGTCTAGGTTCATTGAATCCACAAATTTGGGAAGTCTTGGGAATAATTTACAAGATCTACCACAGTTGAAAAAGATATATGTCAGTAAAGAGAAGATCTTATTAATTGGTTAAGATGCGAAAAGAGATATATTATTTTTCCAATCTTATCTAATTGCTTTCCTTATCTTTGAAGAATTTTATCTCATCTCTTAGCCTATTTTAAATAAATCCACAAAATTAGAGAAGAGAGACAGACGCTGAAGAAGGGAGACTGTACTCCAAAAACCCTCAAGGGTTAGCAGTCGTTCGTCACTGTTCGTGATACATTGCAACAAAGGAACTTAGAATAGCTTGAGAGGAACTCAAATCCGAATATGAGAATCTTGATGAGTTCTTGTTTTGTTTTCCTTTCTTATCTTTGTGTTTTGAGTCCTTAGCTTGCTATGCTTAGTATTTATTAGTTTGAAGCCATGTAATAAGTATATGAGATGAGTATTGTTGGTTTTAATCATTAATGCTTTGTACTATTCTTCAGGTTGTAGCTTATTATATATATTATGAATGATAATTTCTTATAAGTAGGTGTACAACTATTTGTTTGGGTGTGAAATCTATCACTAATGAATGATACTAAGTCCATAATTGCTAGGGAGGATTAATGTAGTAACAACCAATTATAGAGGAGGATGTTTCACTTTATTAATTGTAAAATAATTCTTGATCTAGGTGAAATCGTGTTCCAATAATGTCACGGTTGTTTAGGCTTGATGTTCGTTCTCCTAGTTCATAATGCTGTCAACACGTTAAATTCCTTGCTCGTAGTATAGGGGTTATTTGTTGGTTAGAATTTGTGAAAGTCGTACCAGATCTAACCATTAATAAGGAAAAACAGAGGAACTTGTTCCACAAGTCAAGCCACTCTTAAGGGTTGAGTAATATGTCTGAGATTATACATATGCATGGTGGATTTCTGTATATAGTAATATCAAGTTCTTTTAGTGTTTGTGTTCTTTGAACATGTTAGCTTAATTCCTAGTTAGATTTAGTTGTTAGTTGTTCCTTATCTTTAAACTCCCCCAATCGTTTCTTTTATTGTTTTGAGTCTTAGCTTAAGTGTTTTGGATCTTATTCTTGGTTAGTTGCAATCACATTTTTTGTGGGATCGACCCTTACTTTCACTAATTCAAGTTAGTAGTTTTAGGGTAATTATTATTAATTTGTGTGCGTTTTGACATCGCATCAGTAGTGAAAATTTAATCACTAAAACATTAAAGTGGCCTCTACAATAAATTTCCGGCCTTATTAAATATATAAAACTTGCTGTAATTTTGTTTTAAATAATCAATTTCAATAATATAGCCCAATAACATCATTTTCCAATCAATACCCATTAATTTCAAAGTTAGGGTTTTAAAATTTAGGTTTATTTTTTATTTTTAATTCTGCATCAAAATATGAAAATTCATTCAAATAATCAATCATTAATTGATCAAAGATTCAATGTATTTTCTCAAATTCATAATCATAAACATTACAATTACGTATGAAAGCAAGAAATTTTTGGTTTGAACACCCACATGCACCAACAAGGAGGAAAAGAGGGGGAGGGGATGTTTGGCTGGCGCCTCCCCCTCGGTGGCTGCTGCTATTATCGACTGTGTGCTAGTAGCGATGGCCGATTGTGGTGTGGTGGTGGTAGCCGGCCATCGTGACTTTGGAAGGTGAGTGCAGGGAAGGGAGAAAATAAAGAGGAAAAAAAAAAATAAGAGGAGAGAGAGTTTAGCTTGGGTATGAATCACCTTTGGCAAAATTCTGATTTTTGCCTTTAGGTGGGTAAATATACCTCTCTTTAAAACCCTCTTCTTACTTCCTTTCCTTATTTACCCTTAATGAGTCTCTTTTCTTCTCAAAATAGGTTTGTTAACCTCAATTAAAATATATTGTCTTTAAATTCCTTTTTAAATTATTAAAATTTTCCCAATATTTAAATATTAAATTAAATTTTTTTCAAAATTAACTTTATAAAATAATTGATGGGAATTTAGTTCAAAATAGCTTTTATATGATTATATACGTAGTATAATTAAATTGTTACAACATTTCCTGTATAAAAAAATTAATATACCTTTAAAAAATAATAAATTAATTTATAAAGCGTATAAAAATACAGGGTATAACAATTATCTTGAGAATAATGCTAAAATATAGTTTAATTAACAATTTTTTTTTGAGCATTTTTCATGAAAATCCAGGTAATTAAAAAAAAGTCTAAATTATTTTTAAAAATGTTGCATCAAGCTCTCGACTGTACTATGGTATTTGCGCTTAAGTAAAAAGGGAATATTTGGAATTGTAATAGAGAAACTGGATGGAATTCAAGGAGGGTCGAAAGTTAGGAAGACTTGTGTGTAGGTATGCCTTTTTGTTTCTGTATATCTTGATTAAATATCCATCACCAATATTTATAGTTGAAGTAAGAAGGTGGAAGAAGTGTGTAAAAGCATCTACATTCCACATTTAGTTAGAATCTTTACGAACATTTACCTATTCTAGGGTCTTCCATAAGTTTCCACCAAGTTCTCAACATGCTAAAATTTTCTGAAGAACTTTAGCAAAGTTGAGATACAATTGGTTAGTTTGGGCTTGTGGAATTACGGTTACACTAAATTCAACAAAGCTGGACATTAGTTTCTCTATAAATTTATTCACCATATGTACAAAAATATCATCTTTCAATCCCCTAAAATCAAAAGGAATACCAAAATTAATGCCAAATTTTGTTCAACTTTTAAAGCTTAGGTTTTTACCAAATTTTTGTTGTTGTCTTGATAGGTAAAAATTAATTTGTTGACCAATAATCTCCAAAGGATCAAACAAAATACTAAACTAACCTCTAAATAAAAAAGTTTATTGGTAAGTTCGAGTTTGATTTACAAGGAACGATAATGCCAGTCTGATATCAATCTTGTACTAGATTTGATCAAAATAGGCTTGACGAATTTGGGCGGGTTGGTGCACTAAAATTAGGCTCTAAAATTGGGTTTGGACACTAAAAATCTGGTCTAAATTTTTTTTCGACAGGTTTGGGCAATAGGTATGGCCTGTTGGCTGGCCCAAATTTGTTTTAGTTATTTAAATAAAAAAAAGTAAAACAAAGATATGTTCATCTGATTTTAGTATAAAAGAAGAAAGAAAGGAAAACCTAACGCTTATCCTAATCCTAACTTTTCTCTTTCCCCTAGCCGTCACTCCTCATCCCATACTCTATTTTCAATCTCTCTTTCTCTTAAAAATTCAATTTCCTTTCATCAAATCATATCCTGCATTAGAACATTATCAAAAATGGATCCTTAATTTTCGTCAAGTAATTGTAAATTTTCATTATAATATGTTTTATTTAATATTGCAATTATACTTTGTATTTTTTTTGGAGTGATACTTTTTTATTATTATTATTTTACGAGTGATGATGTGATATAATGTATTATATTTAATTTTAAATTATATGTTGTTTTGTTAATTTAATTTTCGAGTAAAATATGATGTATTTTTTTAAATTCGATTATAATTTTTGCATTTGATTTAGCTATATTTTGTATGCGCTTTTTTTTTTTTTTTTTCCTATCAGTTATTTTCATAATCTGATATACTATGTTTTTTCTGGGAAAGTAGGTTGAAATATGCTAAAAACAAGGTTAAAAAATTATTTAAGCCCGAAATAGCCTGATAGGCCCGAATGGGGCGGGTTTGGACAACACTTTTTGTCCCATTATTAGGCTCAACTCAATTGTATATTTGTATGGGCAAGAAAAAACAGTGGCGGCCTAGCCCGACATTTAATCAGGTTTATTTTATACTTGGCATAAGCTAGATCGATGTCAATTTGAGATGGAGATCTACAACTAATCAAATGGCATTATAAAAAAAATCAAATAAAGCTTACTAGGGTCAAGATCCATAGTGCATCAATTAAAAAGCTAATTATACTCCAATTAGTAACCGTGCAAAAAAAGAATTTGAATGGAAATTACACATATTAACACTTTATTTGGATTGAAGGAAATGATGGGAAATGAAGGGAAGGGAAAAGGAGGGATGAATTATCCTTAATTTGGATAACAAATGAGGAAGGAAGGGAGTTGGAAGAGAGAGAAATGAAGGGATTAAATTGTAAGAAATTGATCTTTCCAACATTGGAGAGACTTGGAAGGAAACTCATCATTCTCCTTGGCCCTTCCCTTCACATCCCTTTTTCCCTCCTTTTCTTTTTCTTTCTCTTTTTCCATCAAAACACATTGTAGGAGAGATTTTTTTAAAACAATCTAAGCGTAGATCATCCCTCTATGACTGTAGAAACCTAAAAATGTCTCCCGAAGACCAAACCCGATGATGAACAACCTTTTACCACCATTATTGGTCAGGTTGAGTATTTAATTTTTGGAGTGCTTAAATCCATATTCAATTCAATGGCATTTCATAAACAAACCCGATTCTTAGCCCATTTGCCCAAACCATAACTTATTTTTCACTTTTCGTGTCCACACCACAAAACCGAGCTAACTGATTTTGTGGCTCTATAATTTTGATCCAAATGTTATTTTGTTGGATAGGCCTTGAAATAAACTTTCCAAAGATATATCATAAGCCCAATTCCGATTTAAAACGAAGAAGATATGAGCAAAACACTAAACTCGGCCCAAAACCAACACCCTTTCACTAAAACGGACATATCTTAAAATATACAAAATATTTTGACTTGATTATAATTGGGTTGGAAATTAGACTTTATAAGCTTTCTAGCGATATATTATATGTCTTATTCTGAGTTACGGATCAAAAGTTATTATAGTTTTAAAACGCGTAAAAACTGAAATTTACCGTGTCACGACATATTGTGACGTATCACGGCACTTTATACCGTGTCACGGTATTTTGCACCATGACATGGCAATTTTATAGGGTTTTATTTTCAAGGCGCTTCAACTTTAGGGTTCTGTGCTTCACCCCTCATATTTTCTCCATAAATACGAATTTGATTTACTCAGTTTTGGGGCACCAAGAAAATCATTCTCTTTTCTCTCTATTGCTTTAGCCTAAACACTAGCCTACCCTTTTCTCTCACAATACTTCCCTTAAGCACTCCTTGGAGTCCGTACTTTACCCGTAGTTTTACACTTAAACCAAGGCGTGAAAGGTAGAATTGTTTGAGGGTTTGGCCACAAATCAAATCTAGTTTAATTTTATAATTTTCCTTGAAGTTACTAATACATTTATTATTTTATAATTGCAAGCAAACATAATCAAAGTAAGGAATCATGTTCCTTTTGTTCCTATTATTTTTCTAACGATTTTTATTATGTTTGTCATATATTAATTGTTGGATTTATTGTTGAATTGCTTCCAATATTAATGTTGATTTGATTCTATTATATTTTTATTGTTCACTATATTGCATGTTAAAGGGAATATGTAATTGAATATAACACCTAATAAGATAATTTGGACGATTGATTTAGGATCCTTTTTAATCTTGTTGTTTAATCGAAGTGATCACAATATTTTAGAATTATGTGTGCATTAATATTCAACCAATTTAGCTTAATTATTTGGAGCAAATTAAATCTTTGTTTGCATGCCGTTAAGATCGCAGGAATTACTTTTTACTATAAGAATCGAGTAGAGGCCAATACGGGCGAATGTGACCCCATAACTCACTTAATACCATCATCCCCGATCCTCCTTTCATGGTTGCGAATCATATAGAGTTAGTAATCTCATGGATTATGAATGGGGTGTAAACCTTCACGGGTCAATCATTGTTGCCTATGATTGTCCCTTAATCGTGGTTGCCTTAAATGATCTGTGAGCGGTTTACAAGTTCCTTACAAACTTGTTGGCGGCTCCCTACTTTGCTTTGTCCCTAATCGTGTCTCTAATTGTATATGTCAATTCCCACTTCCTATGAGTGCCGAGCATATTCACAACATGCTTACGTAGGCGCGCTTCGAACGACACCTACAATGGCCTAGTTCATACGAGAAGGTTAACAAAAGGTAGTCAAGAATATCAATTAAAGCTCACAATTCCTTACCAAACTAAAATCAATATGCAATTAAGCTATCAAACAATGGTGATCAACCCATTACAAGATATCTCTCCATCAATTTAATCACACGATAAAACATTAAATTCACCTCAATCAGCTCAATTAATCAAGAAAATGCTTCCCTTAACACCTAGTAAATGGAATACTAATCACACACGCAAAAAAAAAAATATTAAGAAGGTAATTAACAAGTAAACTAATTAAAGAAAGAATTAACAAATTGAATCATATAGTAAAAAAATTACACTAATCAACATTAAAGAATGCAATCAAATGTAACAAAGGGTAAGAAATTCCCATTAGATTATTGATGAGATCTTTAAATTTAATCCTTATGTTTTTTAGTTTAATTATTATGTTCTTTGAGGTATTAAGTGGTGAATAAATTATGTTTTAACATATATTATTCTTAAATTAATTTTTAACGCAATTTTTAATTATTCTAAAATTAATTTTGAATATCATTTATCAATTCTATGTTTTATTTAAATATTAATAATAACTTAATAATTATGTATTTCGTATTATTTTATCTAATTTATGAAATGAGGATCATGAAGGTTGATGACAATATTCTTTTGGTATATCTTGTATTAATGATTGAATTGATTTCCAAACCTAAAGAATATCCTTCATATTAATAAAGAACATGATAATATTATATAATGAAAATTATTTGTATTTACCCACCATGATCTAAAGACAAAATTCAAAGAATATTTCACAATAAGCAATGAACATTATGTCACAAATAAAAGTATATTACACTTACAATAAAAGTACATGGACATTTACTATTGTTTATCAAAATATCTAATAAAGATCAATATCTAATATAATAATGGACATACGAAAAGAACACAGTGTTAATAGTTAATTGTAAATTACAGATAAATATAAAGTACATCATGTTTTCAAATAAAGAACATTATTTAACTATATGTTCTTTACTCTCGTTCATTACAGTTTGACAACAATATGCTATTTTCACTATAACTATATGTTTATTAAATTTCTATTATATGTTCTTTATGCTTCCTTTTTTTTACCATGCGCTTCGTGGAGGCGCCTCTAGGAACCACCGATTAGTTGCAGCCATTACTAAACCCCATTAGAATTTGTAGAGAATATTTCAAATATCAACTTTGAGCCCCACTGTGATCATGCATTTAAGCATGGTGGCGTGGCGTCCAAAGGGAAGGAAGCTAGAGGTAAAAGAGTCTCCAACAAGTTTTAGGAACTTGTAAACCATTCACGGGTGTGAAGGTTACACCCCATTCACGATCACGGAGATCGCTAACTCCATAGCTGTCCGGAACCATGACTAGATATTCGGGGATGATGGTACAAATCCAACCTAAAAGAGATTGAACCCGCCCTAAATCGGCCTCTACTTAATTGTTATGATATTCATGTCCGCTTTTTGATCAACATACATTCATCAAATTAAACCTAAGCATATTTAATCTACGTTTGATTGATTATTAATGCACAAATAAATCTATTATTGGTTATCATTTGAATTAATATCATATTAAGCCTTTATTAATCATCTTATTAGACTTGATTTCAAGTACAAATTCCCTTGAAGCCTGCAGAAAGGGCGTGATCAAGCAATAGCAATAATACTAATAATCAAGCAACCAATAATTGACACAACAATTATCATCATAACATGATGAACAAGATCCTAGGAATGATACTAAACAGATTAATAACAAACCCTAGCATGCCACTAATAATAAAGATCAAAGCTTTATCCTGAACATGATACTAGAAACATGATATTAGAAATATTAGTTAACACCCTAAACATTTTTTTTTTGCAAAATTAACACCCTAAGCATGATACTAGAAATTATAATCAACATCCTAAACATGATACTAGGAGTTAACATAAGATTCTAAGCATGATTTCTATATCAAAGGAATAATTAAGTAATCGAATTACTTACTTCGATGCCTCGTATCTCTTTTATCACAACTATACACACGTTAGTAAACTTCAAGAAAATTAAATTAAATAAATCAAATAAGAATTGAAATATAGATTTGGGACCAAACCCTCAAAACTATCAACCTTCCACGTCGAGGTCTAAGGCAACTACGAGTTTGCTGGCTAGGAGTACTCAAATCTCGTGAATGAGGTATGGTGTTTGTTTAGGAAAAGTATTAAAGGATGCATGTTTGGATGTGTTGGGATGTGTTTAGGCCAGAAATAGACTAGGGCTAGGTAAGAAATCAAGAGAGAGAGAGAGAGAGAGAGAGAGAGAGAGAGAGAGAGAGAGAGAGAGAGAAAGAGAGAGAGAGAGAGAGAGGGATTAGATTATGATTGTTGGTGATCAAGCTTGTTGATGATTGAAAATGGGGGAAAATGACCTCTATTTATAAGAAAAAAGAGGGTTGAAAGATCAGAAAAGAGTCAGAATCCAAATTGTAGTAAAGCTCCTTTTATCGCGGCACGATTGGAGTATCGCGGCGCGGTGGTTCCATCGCGGCGCGGTGGTTCCATCGCGGCGTGATGGCCAACAGGTTTTTGGTTTTTGTTTTTATCATAACTTTTGATCTAAAAATCGAAATAAGATAAATAATATATAGTTGGAAAGCACTTTAAGTTTAATTTCCAATCCAATTAAAATCAGATTGAAAATATTTTGTAGAATAAAAGATATGGCCAAAATAGTGGAAGGGTGTCAGTTTTGGATCGAGTTTGGCATTTCATTATTCATATCTTTTTCGTTATAGCTTGGAATTGGGATTATGATATATCATTGGAAAGATAATTCGAGGGCTATCCAACCACCTAATATTTAGATAAAAAAATAAGAGGCACAAAAATCATATATGTACATCTTTGAATTTGAATAGATTAAGGACTTTCAAAAAGAGGAGTTTTATTCAATTTCAAACTCTTTGATCTTTATCTTTTGGAAAGAATAGATTATAAATTTCTAGAGACTTCTAGAAGTTTCTAATAAATCTTAATTGGTTTATGATTGGTATTAAGGTATTTGGTCCCTTACATGTCCACATGATCATTGGGTCGTAGGTAAGGTGGACCTAGGTCCGGTTCGGGCTTTGTTTAGTATTTTGGCCATAACTTATTTGTTTTAAGTTGAATTTAGGCTTATAATATATCATTGGAAAAATCTTTTCAATCCCCATCCAACTACACAAATATTGGACCTAGACTATGGACTAAAATAATTAGATTTGGACATTTTCAAGGTTTGGACACGAAATGAATGATTTTAAGGACACGAAATGAATGTTTTGGGGTTAAAACATTTAAGGAAATGCTAAAAATGGTCAAGGTTAAAGGGAACTTCACGAGACACTTAAAATTTTCACCTGACTAGATAATCAAAGACGTGAAAGGTACTCATCACTGGGTTTTGTTTTTAGGGAGATACAATAAGATGTCTACAAAACTGTTATAAATGGATTAGGATAACTTCCTTAGAAAAACGTACATGGCTATTTGTAAAGAGAGGGGTCTTAAGAAAAAAACAATGGTAATAATCCTACTTGCTGGAATCCTATTTACAGATTGTTAACTGATGCTATAAAATATTGTGATATTTTGACCCAACTTTACAATGAGACTTTTGTTAACCCTAGTGAGTTGATTACTGACAGTCATTGGACTAATGCCTCTTTATGATGTTTTGAAATATTTTGGTTATGCAACTCATTTGTTCTCTTATATTTATGAGCCTAATAGTCATTAAGTCATATTAGAATGTATTATAGTTTTTTACACTATCAAAGAGCATATTGCAATTAAAAGTAAGTGGAACACTTATTTATTTTAGTGAATTTCGAATCATTTATGGAATTGCTACTATTCTTGATCCTAGTGTCACAGTTAAAGGTTTGGAAAATCTTTTATGATTATATTATACTTGTTTAAGTATCAAATTTAATGTTAGTGAATACATTAATTAACAAATGCAAATTTGTTTTAGGAGACCTCTATGATCATTATGAATCTATCTTTGGTTCTGATACATTTACAATTTTACATATATCACCATCTAATATTAGCAATTCCGAATCTAGATTTGGTCATGTTTTTTTGAAAAAGATAAAAACACAGAGTATCTACATCATTCTCATCATCTTTTTCAATAGTTGTCATTAATGATTATATGTCATACCAACATGAGACCAATAAAAGCTTCCAAATTATACAATGGTGGCTTAAACATGACAAAGGTTTTCCTATATTGGCAAGAATGGGCTTCTCGCCTCATCCATTGCATCCGAGTCTTTTTTAGTGCCGGTACAAGAGTGTTAGATGAAAAAAGTTCTCACTAATCTCTTTAAAGCATTAAAATATGTGTTTGTAACAAAGATTGGGGTTAAGCTAAAAGAAGAATTTAAGGTTTAAAGCAAGATGGAAAGGATGAAGATGATTGTTAAATGATATTATATTCAATAGTTGATGTAACTTTCGGTGAGGATGATGCAACAAACGTTGGTGGCTAGCTAGAAAATTCTAATATAGGTTTGCTAAGAACTACATGGGCTTTGATTTCTTCGAGATACTTAATCAACTTATTTTTTTGAAAAATATAATTTGATTGCAAAACTAAATTTTAGTTTTCAAAACATATAGGTCCAAACCCCCTCCTCCCCCCCCCCCCCCCAACAAATTCTGAAAAAAGTACAAAATAAAATTAATGTCATCTTTGATTCCTTATTTGTGTATATAAGAATGTATAGACATCTTAATTAAGAATTGTAAAAGTTAAAAACAACCTTAAAAATAAATATTTACATAAAAAAGCTTACAAAATCACTTTTTTTTTTTTTTTATTAAATATTTGAACTTAAAATAACTAATTTAAAGTTAAAAACTATTTTGAAAAACAAACTTGAATATTTGACCACTACATGCTCAATTATTTGACCCCTACATGCTCAACTATTTGACCCACACGACCCACTAACTCATTTAACCCACCTAACCATAACCCATGAACCCAGCCCGACCCACCCACGACTCACCTGACCCACGAAGCTGATGAGTGTCATAAATGGCACTTATTTGATGAGTTTTTAGGTTATTTTTACCTTCTTTTCATAGCTTTCTTTCTTAATAAATTCTTAGTTTTATGAATTTTCTCTTTATTTTCCTTTTTCTCTCTTATTTTGTGTTTTTATGGTTTTTCTAGTGTTTTCTCCTTTATTTGTTCTCTTTTTGTGGTAGTAGGTATTGCATGAGGTTCGGGTCTTGATATTGGTGGCTTACTAAGTTGGAAGATGCTTTTAGAGCAAGCTTATAGTATTAAGAAAGCTTAAGATGTAAGAAAGTGACATGTTACTTGTTCTAGCTCTTGCGCTCTCAAGCCGCGCTCTCATGAGATCACGGTGTTGAACCCACCATCAAGTCCATTTGAATCTTCCATGCTTAGTGACTATCATGAAGACCTTGCGAGTGCACACGAAGACTCATTAGCGAGCGCACGAAGCTACGAGGAATCGAAGAAAACCAGACGAGCACGGGCGCGCAACCCACGTGCGTGTGCACGCAACCCTGCACAGCGTGGGCGCGTAACCCACATGCGTGTGCACGCAACCCTGCACAGCGCGGGCGCGCAACCCATGCGCGGCCGTGTCTCCCTGGTTTCCGGATTCTCTCGACTTCTATTTTTGGCCTCCTATAAATACCATTTTATAACCGATTTTTGTAAGAAGCTTTTAGACATTATTTTCATCATAATTTTAGCTTAATGGAGAGTTCCTCTCTCTAATTTTAAGGGTTATTTTAGGAGTAGATTTAGAGAGAGATTTCATTGGTGATTTAAGAGATTGAAGATTTAAGGTGACAATTATATTAAAGATCTTCATAATCAATTAATGAGGATTTCTAACTCTATCTCATTTTATTGCTTTGTTTAATTCATGTTTGTTTGATTTGATTTTGATGATTGATTCTTGTTTAGTGTAGTTGTTCTTCATATTTTGTTGATTCTTGATTTCATTCTCTAGGTAGTTGATTTGATAATGATTCTTGAGTAGTTGCTTTGCTAGGGAGTGGGTGAAACTTGTATGATTGATTGATTGTGATTAATTTCAGAGTTATGTTGATTGATTGTTGAGATTAAACTGATTAATGTAAGTTTGCATGTGTGTAGTTTGATTAGGCCTTGAGAACTATGCTAGATTGCATTGTGATTTCTAATGACACAGGACCCATTGATTTATGAATTGCAATTGTCGATTGGTTTGGATTATGATTCTCCTAGTTTGTTATTCATAGAGACCACTAGCTTAACGGTTAGGAGATAACTCTTTGATTCCAATTGATAGCTCTTACCATTAGTCTTCACGACCATTGATTGGGATTTTTTTCCAAGTTGTTGCAATTATCATGATTACTTGTTGATCCCCATTCCCTAGTGTTTTATTTGCTTGATTCTTTTCTTTATTAGTGGATTAGTCTTGGTTACTCTATTCTTCACCCTTCGACTTCGACCTAGGTAAGGCGCATAATTGAAAGCACTTGAACATAACTATTCCTAGTGGTTCGACCCTTGACTTACCTCTATACTTGTATTTAGGTTTGTTAAGTGATTATAAATTTTGTTTTGCTTCGGGGAAGATTAGTTAACGACCTAGTTTTCCCCCTGTTAAAATGGTGTCGTTGCTGGGGAATGATGTCTATGTTTGAGTGTTTTTTATTGCTTGAGTCTAGGTCTTTGTATATACTTTTCTTTTATTTGATTTTTGTTTGTTTTGTAAAAAATGGCATGTCTCTCATTTCCTCAATATGACAATGAGCGTTTTTGCGAATATTTCAATAGACTTGAGGGATTTATTGATTATAATTGTTGTAATCTTTGGGGGGCTTGTGAGATTTGTTATTTTGGTTTGAATGAGCAAACTAGGGGTGTAGGTTAAAGCATGTATAATGGTGAATTTAGAGCATTGTCAATTGATGATGCTTGGGATTTTTATGTTTGGTTTGCTTGGGATGTCTATAATAGGGGTAATCATGTTTCTAATATTGATGTGCAATGTCTAGATTCTTATAATATTAGCATGAATTCACATGAATTGTCATATGATCCCATGATTAAACCTAGAACAAATGATTTCAACTCTATTTCCCCTATTGTTCATAATGATGAGGTACATTCTCAAGTTAATGCTAATGGTTTGTTTCAATATTCTTCATTATTTACCATGCCTTCTTGTGATGTGCTTTGTTCCTCCAATGACGAATCTCATGTGCTTGATTTTGCCCCCATTCCCCAATGTTATGATTATGCTCATGATTTTAAAGTTGGTTCTTCCAATCTTGGTTGTACTTCTTCTTTTTTTGTTGAACCTTAACCTTCTACACCTTTTGAATATCTTATTGCTATTTTTAAAAGTCAAATTAGGCATATTAAGCTTAGTAATGATCTAGGGCCTAGTAAGGAATCAATTCTTAATTATATGAGAAGTCAATTGGAGATGATGAAAAAGAGTGAGGAGCTTCTTGGAGAGGAAAGAAGGAGACGTGGAGAGCTAGAAGGCCAATTGTCATCTTTAATGTTTGTTTGTGAAAATTCTAAGTCTAATGTGTGTGTTGAGGATGATGATGATCATTTTGAGCAACCAAGAGTGTGTGAAGATCCTATTAGTGAGCATAGGAGTGAAGGAAAGGGAGTTGAGAGTGATGATGATGATGCTGATGATTTTGTGAATCTAAATTCCCCTTCCTTTGTTGATTGTGATGAGTCTCAAGTGTATGATTGTGATTCTTCTATCCATGAGTATTTGGACTCGTTTGAGGTTATGTCCAATGTGTTCTTTGAGATTCAAATGAAAACTCATAGCCTTTTGAGTAAATTCATTGAGGATGCTTTATGGGAGAGAGATGAGTTTGAAATGAATTTGCATCCATTCATGCATGGCTTTGAAACTTTGGGCTTTAAGGATGTTGAGGGAGTTGTTTTTCGCTGTTGTGATGGAGGGGATTATGTAGTTTCTCTTGGAAGTTGGATGTTTGAGGGTGATGAAGATCATGAGTGTTCTTCTTTTGAGGATTCTATGATTGATTTCCATGCTCTTGTTGGTGATTTGAGGCATGGTGGTGCGGAAGAGTTCATTTGTGAGACTATTGACCCTATTTCCTCTTCTCATATCCCTATTTCAAGAAAATTTAACAATATCCCCTACGTTCATATGTCCCTCCCTTCTTTTGTCAATAAGCCTATTGGGGACCCCATTGTCTATGATGTTTTTTATGTCCCTTATTCGTCTTCTATTGAAGAAAAGGGTGATTATGCCATCCAATAATAATTTGAGGAGAGTTTGCCTTATTTTTCTTTTTCTTCTTCTTACTTTATTAAATTTTCCTTTGATTCTTCTTCTTTTTCTTGGCATCTCTCTCCTCATAGGTGTGCACTTAGCTTGTTTCTTGCCCTCTTTCCATCATTCGCCTACCTTCTATCTTACGAAATGTGTGGTAGTGCATTTAACAATCTCTTGTGTTTGTTGCAATATTATTTACTAGAGCGGTCAAGCTTGGACCCTAAGCAAGCCTTTCTTGGGAAGTAACCCGTGTTTTATTACTTTCATTTTCTTTTCTTTTTAGAATAGATTTTCTCTCTTGGAAATGTTTATGTGCCTTTTTCTAGGTACTTAACTTGATATACTTTGGTGCATTGGTTTGGATCAAGAATCAAGGATGTTTGACCCCACAATTGCTAGCATATAGAAGGCGAGATTCAATTTTAGAGGAAATGGCTTTGAAAGGCTTAATTGGGTCATTTGTGGGTATTTACACCCACCTATATCCGGTAATATCTTTCCTTGCTCTTTCTCTAATGGTTGGTGACTTGTTGGACATGTGTTGGTATTGTTGGTTTGATTTCTTTCTCTTCCCCTCCCATGGATTATTTGATTTATGATTTGAGTGTATTGTCTCATTCAAGCTTAGAGGAGGGTATTCTATCATGCTCGGTGGGGTTTTGATTCATATATGCCATGCACGATTGTATATGCATTTCCATGTTCTTTATCTTGAAAAACTCCAAAAATATTTTAGTTTCTATCAAGGAAAATTTTGCAATGTGTCTTTGTTTTGTTCTTGCTTTGGACATAATACTTTTGGACTTGTATAGTTGAATGCTTTTCTTCTTAAAGGTTAACGGTATGCGCGGTTTGAGAATATGCTTGGTTGATTCTAGAATATAGTATGCTAAGGTAGTGTGTTTAGAACTTTTGGGACCTTGAATCCCTAATCTATTTGTTTGTGGTAAGAAGGTGTTGCTTCCTATAGTGAATTTGACGCTAATAGTGAGATTTTACTAAAACCATGTGAGGTTTCATTCTTCTAGTCTTCTACCTATTTTGCATGAGCGGCACATGGATCCTTGACTATCACTTACTTTATCTAGAACTTGACTTTTATCTCCCGAGATCGCGACTGAACCATTTAGGAAGGACAAAGGCATCTTTTTGGGTGGTAATTTTTCTTTTTCTAGGATAGATTTTATCTTTTTGGTTTTGGGTTTACATTTGCCTCCTTGCTAACCATTTGAGCCTTATACCTTCTTTTCAAGCCATATTATTAGCTTTTGAGCCATTTGTTTCATTTTGTTTCTATTCTTGGTTTTTATGAAGCAAATTGGTCCTTATATAGTTGGAGATTATGGTGTATAAGTTTGGATATTTAGTTCTTATGATGAATGCAAGTTAGTGTTGCGGTTTTTTTGTGAATAAAAAGGCAGATGCAAGTTGAAAAAAGCCGTCCTGTAGACACCTAAAATTTCTCCCCAAAAACGAACCTGATAATGAACAACCTTTCACTGCCATTATTATTGGTCGGGAGTATTTAATCTTTGGAGCACTTAAATCCATATTCAATTCCAATACATTTCATAAACCAACCCAATTCCTAGCCTATTTTGCTAAACTATAACTTATTTTCCACTTTTCGTGTCCACATCACAAAACCGAGGTTAATGATTTTTTTGCCCTATAATTTTGATCCAAATATTATTTGGTTGGATAGACCTTGAAATAATCTTTCCAACGGTATATCATAAGCCCAATTCCGATTTGAAACGAAAAAGATATAAGCAAAACACTAAACTTGGCCCAAAACCGACACCCTTTCACTAAAACGGCTATATATTAAAATCCATAAATGGTTTTTACGTGATTCTAACTGGGTTGGAAAGTAGACTTGATAAGCTTTCCAACGATTATTATATGCCTTATTTCGAGTTACAGATCAAAAGTTATCATAGTTTTAAAATTGCGTGAAAATTGGAAAATATCGCAGCATGACATAAAATACCATGTCATGGTATTGTGCACCGTGTCACGGTATTTCGAGCCGTGTTGAGATGCATATACGGTGACGCGGTGTTTTCCTAGGGTTTTTCCACGGTGCCTTTTCACTTGTAGGGTTACGTTCTCCATCCTACGCATTTTCTCTATTAATACGAACCTAATTTCATTAGTTTCGGGACACCAAAAATCATTCTCTCTTCCTCTCTTATACACCAAAAAATTATTCTCTCTTCTCTCTCATATTGTAAGCCTTAAACTTAAATTCCTAATTACGTCATTCCTTACTTAAGCACTCCAAAGAGTCCATACATGACCCGAGATTCCATCCTTAAACCATGGCGTAAAAGGTAGAATTAAATGAGGGTTTGGACCACATCAACTGTACTTTTTATTTAATTTAATTTAATTTCAATTTGATTTATACTTTTTTTTATTGAAGTTACTAACAATTTATTCATGATGTAGCAATTCAAGGAAACACGGAAAGTGAGTAATTAATCACTTAATTACTCTTATTTTATTTTATATTTTTTTTTGGTAAGTAAGTAGTTTTATTGCTCAAAAACTATTTTACAAACCAGTCCCTAACAAGGGAGCAAAACTAACTAGCAGAACAAACTGCCTAAAAAGAACAACTCAGAGCAGCCCTATACAAAGTGCTCTTGCAACCAATCCCTATCTACACTATTAATTCTTTTTGACTTTACAGTTAACAATCTATCCTTAACTTCTATTTTTACAAACTTTACAACTGCATGTATACACAACACTTTTGTCTCCCAAAACACACTATTCCTAGCAGCTGCTAAAGTGAAGACTCTCAGCAGACATTGCTGCTAAAGTGAAGACTCTCAGCAGACATTGCTTGAAACCATGCTTTTGACTCCCATATCCAGTACACAGCTGCTAAAGTGAAGACTCTCAGCAGACATTGCTTGAAACCATGCTTGCAATACCTTGTTCTTCTGACAGCATTCTGTAGACTATAACCTTTGCTCGGAACACCAATACAACTACTAATCTCATCCCAAATTCTTCTACTATACAAGCAGTCAAAGAATAAATGAGCATGAGACTCAGTTTGAGCACCACATAGCAGACACTCAGTAGAGGCAATTACACCAAACTACTGCAATCTGTCCCTAGTCAGCAATCTGCCTTGAATAGCCAACCATGCTATAAACTGATGCTTTGGGATAGCCAATCTTTCCCAAATTAACTTGTCCCATCTACATCTTCCAGCATCCTACATTAGCTCTTTATAAACCTTGCTGATCTAAATTCAGCCTTGCCCAAAAGAACTGACAGAATATACACTCTTGAGTTTATCTTTCACACAACAAATCTTTCTCCAATATCAACTAGAATCCATACTAGGCTGATAATCATACCAATTCTTCCCTTTAAAATACACCAAATTTATCCATTTGACCCAAAGGTTCTCTTTTCATTGACCTATTGCCCAAAAATGCTTCCCCAAGGCTGTTATATTCCAGGTCTCAGCATCCTTCACGCCTAAACCTCCTTCTGATTTCTTCCTGCAGAATTTATCCTAGGCAATTTAACCAGGTTTTTGAACCAAACACCCATGCCATAGAAAGTTCTTACAGACTCCATTAATCTTCTCAAACACAGCTTTAGGAAAAATCATGATTTGAGCCTAGTACACCTGGATACTCATTAAAATAAAAATTCACCAAAACTGATCTAGCAGCAAAGGACGTATGTTTAGACCCCCAAATTCTAATTCTTGCACACATTTTATCTACCAGGTGCTCACACTCAACAACAGTTAACCTTTTAGAACAAATGGGAACCCCCAAGTATTTAAAAGGAAGGCTGCCTTTATTGAACCCTGTCATGCCTAGGATTTCATGCAGAACACTCTCAGTCATTCCAGCACAGTACACAACTATATTTTATATTGCAAGTATCATGATTAGGGTTATTATTATAATTTGATTTGACTAACGATATTATTGTTAAATTGCTTCCAATGTTGATGTTTATTCTATTTTTTATTGTTGATCACCATAATGCATGTCTAAAGGGAATATGTAATTGAAAATCACACCTATTAAGATAGTTTGGACGACTAGTTCAGGTTCCTTTTAAATCTTGCTGTTTAATTCAAGTGATCATAAATATTTTAGAATTATATGTTGCATTAACATTCAACTAATTTAGCATAATTATAGTTTGGAGCAAATTGAATATTTGTTTGCATGCCTTTGAGATCGTAGGAAATACTTTTCACAATAAGAATCGAGTAGGGGCCAATACGGGCAAATGTGACTCCATGACTCACTTCGTACCATCATCCTCGATCCTCCTTTCATGGTTCCGAACCATATGGAGTCAATAATCTCATGGATTATGAATGGGGTGTAACCTTCACGGGTCAATCATTGTTGCCTATCGTTGTCCCGTATCGTGGTTGCCTTAAATGATCCGTGAACGGTTTACAAGTTCCTAAAAAAACTTGTTAGCGGCTCCCTATTTTGCTTTATCCCTAATTGTTGTCCCTAATCATTTGTTAATTCCCACTTCCTATGAGTGCCAAGCATATTCACAACATGCTAACATAGGCACGTTTCGAACGACGCCTACAATTTGGCGACTCCAATTGGGAGGAATCTTGGTTATTTATCGATTTGAGTGATTGGTATTTAATTGAGATGAGTGGATGAGACTAGAAAGATTCTTGAATTGTATTCCTGCAATTTAATTGGCATTGTCACATATGCATATGCATTTTAGCTTACCTATTTTTCCATAATAGTACGTGTTCTACGTATGTGGCTAGCCCGGGGGATTTAAGCTTTATCAACCCGAAAACGTTCATGACAATAAGGGGTCATCCGAGTTATTAAATCCGCCCAAACCATGAAGTTGAGTTCGATTTCATCACGAACTTGCGGAGCCGTCCATTGGCATACACCCTCAAAGGAGGCTGCCTTGCTAACGCATTCAAAACTCTTAACCATGGTACCTTTTGACACCCAAATAAGCTTGACCATAGTGGAACATAGAACTCGACTCTAAGTTGCAAACTTTATTGCATCATGCGTGACAATGTATTTATGTTTGTATTTTTTGCGAATTTTTTTTATTTTTATCTCTCTTTTACTTAATCCTTTTTTTTTATTATTATAGTAGAGTCATAGTCTTTTTTTTAATTTATTTTTGAGTCAACCCAGATTTTTATTTCCGTATCCTGCACAAGAGTCAACTTGTTTTGGTCATACCCGAAGTTCTATAAAGAGTTACATGTCGTTTCACCTATGGATCTATAGTTCCGAGTTTTACCTTTCATTTGGAGTTGGTTTCGTCCCAATCAAAGTAACAGATCAATAGTTAATACCGAAATACTATAGCCTATCTAGTTTAGGTGTCTTTTTAGCGTCCAACCTTCTCTTTTATTTCTATTTTTTTTTTGTGTCAACCTAGTCTTAGCCAATCTTGTAATTCTCTTAGTCCTCTTATCCGTGTCAACTCGTATAACATAGGATTGTAGTTTTTTATTTTTATTTATTTATTTATTCTCATGAGTCATAACTTTTTTAAAACTCTATAGTCAATCTTCCTATTATTTTGTGATTATTGTGCTAATCTTGACATGTGTTCTTTGTCTTTGATTGTGGTTAATTTTATTTTATTTATGACTTACGATTGCCGATGGACCATTTTCACCTAGTAAATAGCATAAACATTAAAATTGGAAAAAATTAATCAAGTTAGTTTGTCTTTTAGTCTTCTATGCTATTTGGTCCTTGGGTCCTTTGTTTTTTCACAACGTCTTCATGTATAGCCATACGATCATATCACGAGTCTTAATAAACTCACCTGATCACACTTGTTGAGTCGTTACACACACTTTGTCTTCGAGTAATGCACTATATTGTTTATGATCGTATACTAGGACCATGCATGTGTCGTTTTCTATTGTAATAAGAATGAGTGGAGTATTTCCCATTGGTTTTCAAAATCTTTTCATACACTCTTCCTTTCCAATCCGAGTATTGAGTCAATGCACTAAGTGAGCGCATTTTGTTCCACAATACTTGAGACTAAGAATCACTAGGCAAGAGTTGGAAGAATAAGGGGAACGTCATTCTTTCCTTCTTTTTCTTCCAATCAAATCATCACCAATAACAAACTTCTTGCCCCTCCTAATGACAAGAAGGAAGTCAATAAGCAACCATGAAGACGAAGCACGAGAAGAGCTTTCTATACAAGATTTCATGCCTTTTTATTTCGTTTCAGCCCTTTTCTCCTAATAAGTCTAACTTAGGTTTCCCTTATCCATGTTTTTATGTGTCATGTTTCTTACCTTTTTCCATCAATGAGAATTCTTTTCCTTTGCATTCTATCATGACATTCGCAAAAAAAAAAAAAAAAAAAAAAAAAAAACCCTAACTTTTTCTGAATTAAGTACTAGGTATACCCTATTAAAAAAAAAGTACAAAGTATACCAATGATTTAAGGCACTCTTTGCAACCTATCACTTCCCCTTTACCATTCAAACACTTTTCCACTTCTTCATTAACCAGTTTGAGCCTCGTCTAACGTTTTTCCTTCATTTCTTCAGCCCACGTTCACTTAACCTTGGATGGGGATGTGAGTGAGTTGTCTGACATTCAAAGGAGTTCAAAATATGAATGAAAAATAATAAAACAATGTCTAAGGGCAAGTATTCCAATGTCTTTGATATGAACATATCTCGAATTGCGTCTCTCATTGAGTGCTTAGTACTATGCTTGAGAAACATGAATGCTAAGTGAGTGATGGACCGCATGATTAAAGATTGCCCACATTGATTCAAAAAAATGAAAAAGAAAAAATGAAAAAAGTGTAGGGTTTCGGAAAGTCCGACTTTCCGCGGAACAAAACCCAACCCCAAGACCCGCTCACAATTAATATAACTAAATGACATAAATAACAAGAAAGAGAGAAAAGATCATCTTACCCTTGTCACGTGCTTCGCTCACACCACGGAACTCTAACTTGAAAAGTCGAGTCTTGCAAGTGCAAAGACCTCCTACGGTATCCACTCGCAACTCGACCCGATCAGTCTCTTACTCGGAGTTTAGCCGAGTCAGACCAAAACACTACTCGAGTATTATATGAACTTAAAGGTTTTTTCTCAAGTGGAGATGCCTTTTTGAGTTCCTACTCAAGTGAAATTCTCCAATTCCCAAGGTGGGTATTTATAGAGAATGTCATATGAGGATTCCACTCTCCCGTCGATGTGGGAGAGTTGGTAAAATCAATTATCTCATTTTATTTTTAAGTCAAAAATAAAAAGAAATTCCAAACAAATAATTAATCAACAGTACAAGTGGCTTTCATGGAAAGAGAGGGTAGGTGAGGACCACAAGGGAAGGGGACCATTGCCTTCCTCCCCAAGCTTCCCCAACTGCCACTCATAAGCCACACGACCCAATCGAGCTGCGCCACGTGGCGCGTCTAACCTTGGGTGCCAAGGCAGCCTAGCTGGCGCCTAGGCCCTTGGTTGGGCTGCTTGGCTGGTCGCTCGCAAGCGCAGCTCAGCAAATGTGCCTTGCTTGCTAGCAGGTCGCTGTTGGGCGTTGCTTGCTTGGCGCGCCATCAGCAGCATGCTGGGCTCGCACCAGCCTGCACATGCGCGCAGCAAGTCACGCACGCAATGCGAGCTGCTGGTGCTGCTTGCGCGTGGCTGGTGCTGCTAGTATTGCGCCAGCTAGATAACTAGCTATCCATGCGCACCCATCACTCTACCCTTAGTGTGGTGCGCATATTAGCACCATTGCCCCTAGCATTCGGTTTGCTCGGGGCATTCTGATGTTAGGGGTATGTTGGTAATTGATGATTAATTATGGATTTTACCGTCTCGTCTTTTATTAATTCGACTCGACTTGCGACGCTCGGTCTCGACGCATTTAACTCGATTTTCGATGTCTAAATACATAATACTCAAGCGACTCATTAATTCCTTCCGCATTAATTCGTCGTATCGGATCGTTAGGTACTTGGGTGTGACCCGAATGGTTCATTCAAGATTATGCTGTAATATTAATTATGGACTAATGTTACTGATCGGAAGCGACCTACAACTAGGCATTCCGATCACTTGACCTCACTGAATAATTAGCATTCTAATAATTCCAAACCCTCTATTGGAATAATACACTTATTCGAAGGAGATTATTCCTATCAATCTCCCACTTGTCCTTCTGGACAGGTGCGGTTTTTGTGTATAGCCTACTTCCTATGTCACTTAATGTCTCTTTATGAATTATAAAGTAAGATTATTCGTCATCCTTATTACGTCCAGAAGTGTTTCTCTCGATATCCGAGTTCTACCGTCAATAAACAGATGATTTCTTAAAATCAATGTGATTACAACCATGCATTTTACAGTCTCGCTCTTTGAGAGGCATTGTAAACAACAAAGACATGTTCCCTATTGTTAGTAGGGGGACATTTCCAGTCTTGTACTGTCGGCTTCTCTTACTAAGAGGACCTTGCCGCTCGAGTGTTGCCGTTAATCTCCATATACAGCAGACATTTGACTAACATCAAAACAGACTAGTACACAAACAAGAGAACTCACAATACTCATGGTCTAGGAAAGAGGTTCCAATAGCCATATTGAGAAGTATACTTATGACGATTTTTAAATCTCTTAAAGTAATCTCATAGGTTAATCCAGTATGGTTCTAAACCAATACCTGTGCAAATGATTTATGACAATTATGTCCTTATAGCACAACAAACGGTGCTATAAATCAAACTACACACTAATCTCAAGTGGTCATTAATTGTTCATAATTTAAATGACCTTGATTAGGGATAATTTTCGATTATAATATTCAATGTTCACTTAATAGGTGTTTCTTTATCCAAGACTGGTCTTGATACCCTATTTTGAATATTCTCAGAATCGAATGGACTCAATATTTAATCCTAATCCATAATTAAATAGAAATGGAGTGATAAAATCGCATGAAATTAAATTACTCCAAAACTTGAATGGTTCATTGTAGTGTCTTACATTAACATGTTCAAAGTTAATTAAAACACTAAACAAGGAAATCAAAGCCAATCTCCAACGTGCCTGATTCCCATTGCCTCAATGTGCTTGTTGTGCTTCACTTTAGGCAGAGGTTTAGTAAGTTGATCGGCTACATTATCGTCCGTTCCAACTTTACAAATTCTGATTTCACCCTCTGACTTCCATTCCCTTGACATGTGAAATCGCCGCATGACATGTTTGACCTTCTAATGTTCCCTTGGCTCTCTAGCCTGAGCAATAGCTCCATTGTTGTCACAATAGAGGGCTATTGGACCCTAGATGGAGGGTATAACATCAAGTTCACCAAAGAACTTACGAATTTAAACTACCTCCTTAGTCGCTTCAGCAGCTGCCAAGTATTCGGCTTCAGTTGTAGAATCTGCAGTTGTGCTCTGCTTGGCACTCTTCCAACTAAACGCTCCTCAATTTAGACAGAACACGTAACCACACTGTGATTTGAAATCATCTCTGTTTGTTTGTAAGCTTGCGTCGTTATAACCTTCAACAACTAATTCATTTGAGCCACCATATATACCAGGAATTTATCCTTGTTCCTTTTCAGGTATTTTAGGATATTCTTGGCCAAAGTCTAATGCACCTCTCTTAGGTCTGATTGGTATCGGCTCGTAGCACTCAAAGCATACGATACATATGGCCTAGTACATATCAATCGATCCAATAAGCGAAGTATATGGAATCTGATTCATCCTTTCTCGCTTATCAGGTGTCTTTGGACACTGCTTCTTGCTTAGGGTTATGCCATGTGACATGGGTAGGTGACCTCTCTTGGCCTCCTGCATGTTGAACCGAGCCAGTACCTTATCAATGTAAGTACTCTGGCTCAATCCAATCATCCTCTTAGATCTATCCTTGTAGATCTTGATCCCCTATATGTACTGAGCCTCTCCCAAGTCTTTCATTGAAAAACATTTTCCAAGCCAGGCCTTAACAGACTCTAGCATCGGAATACTATTTCCAATGAGCAATATGTCATCTACATATAAGACTAGGAAGGCGATGTAACTCCCACTGACCTTCTTGTAAACACAAGACTCATCTGGATTCTTGATAAAGCCAAACTTACTGATGGCTTCATCGAATCGCAGATTCCAACTTCTGCTAGCTTGTTTTAGCCCATAAATGGACTTTTTAAGCTTATACACTTTCCCAGCATTGTTTTGGTCGACAAAACCTTCAGGTTGTGTCATATACACATTTTCTTCCAAAATACCATTAAGGAAGGCGGTTTTGACATCCATCTGCCATATTTCATAAATGTAATATGCAGCAATCGATAGGATGATCTGAATGGATTTAAGCATTGCGACCGGAGAAAAGGTTCATCATAATCAATACCATGAATTTTCCTGTAACCTTTTGCTACCAGTCTAGCTTTGTAAATGAATACATTTCCATCTTTATCGGTTTTCAATTTGAAAATCCACTGACATCCGATAGGTGTGTAACCTTCGGGTAAGTTATCTAAGTCCTATACTTGATTTTCAAACATGGAATCCATTTCAGATCTCATGGCCTCTTTCCATTTAGCAGAGTCAGAGCTCGCCATCGCTTGCTTGTAGGTTGCAGGTTCGTCTCCATCCACTACCAGGATGTCCTAATTCTCGGTAAATACGACACCAAGATACCTATTAGGTTGAGACCTTGGCCTCTGCGACCTACGTAGTGTAACAGATAGACTAAGAATTTGCATTGTCGATTTAACTTTGCACATTTTGACCAACGTCAACAGATGTTGTTTGAGCACTTTGACTGTCAATTTAATTTTGTTTCTCATCCTCTTGAACTTCATCGAGTTCGATTTTCCTCCCACTTATCATTTTAAAAAGGTGTTCCTTCTCCGTAAAGACACCATCGCGAGCAACAAACACTTTATTCTCGGATTTGTTGTAGAAGTAATACCCTTTGGTTTCTTTTGGGTATCCCACAAACATTTTGTCAAAAATTTATTTCATGACATATGCTTCGCAACCCCATATCTTGAGAAAAGACAACCTTGGAGGTTTCTTCGTCCATAATTCATATGGAGTCTTTTCTACAACTTCTGATGGAGCACGGTTCAATGTTAGTGTCGTGGTTAGAAGTGTATGTCACCAAAAAGAGATAGGAAGATCACTAAGACCCATTGTTGATCGTACCATGTCCAACAAGGTTTGATTTCTCCTTTCGGATACTCCATTCCATTATGGAGTTCCTAGAGGTGTCAATTTTGAAAGTATACCCTTTTCTTTCAAATGGTCATCGAATTCTTGGCTCAAGTATTCACCACCTCGATCTGATCAAAGAGCTTTGATTTTCTTTCCAAGATGTTTTTCAAGTTCACTCTGAAATTCTTTGAACTTCTCAAACGATTCAGATTTGTGCGAAATAAGGTAGACATATCTAGATCTACTATAGTCATCCGTGAAGGTGATAAAATATCGATGGTCGTTTCTAGTGGTTGTGCTCATTGGTCCACATACATCGGTGTGTTTTAGGCCCAACAAGTCACTTGCCCTTTCTCCCAACTCGAAAAATGGCTGCTTTATCATCTTGCCTAATAAACATCCTTCGTAATTTTCAAACTGTTGTAAATCGAATGAGTTAAGAACACCTTCTTGTAGAAGTTTCTTTATGCGTTTGATGTTAATGTGGCCAAGACGACAATTCCACAAGTATGTCTCATTTGACTCAATGGTCTTAGCTTTTTTAGTGGTATTTTCAACATTATAAACTTGTTTGTCTAAAGAGAGCACATAAAGACCATTTTCTGAATATGCTTTACCATATAAAACATTGTCAAGATAAAATGAACATGCATTGTCTTTAACTAAAATCCTTTGGCGTCCAACGCCGAAATAGATATAATGTTTTTTGGTATCTCTAGGAACATGATAGCAATTTTCAAGTTCTAAAACAAGCCCTGAGGGCAAAGACAAACTGAGAGTTCCTACAGATGTGACTGACATCTTGGCTCCATTGCCGACCCGTAGTTCAACCTCTTCCTTCTCTAGCATCCTGTCAAGCCTGAGTCCCTGAGCATAAGAACAAAGGTGTGAGCCACATCCGGTATCTAATACCCATGATGTTTTGCTAGCGAAGTTTAAGTCTATAACGAAAATACCTGATGTCGAACCAACTGTTCCGTTCTTCTTATCTTCCTTGAATTTGAGGCAATCTCTCTTCTAATGTTCCTTCTTCTTGCAGTAGAAACATTCGGAATCAGATTTAGAAGAGACTACCTTTTTCCCCTTATTGTCTTTGGTAGCTTTTGGCTTAGGCGGAAAGGTCTTCTTACCCTTCCCCTTAAAGCCTTTCTTCTTCTTGCCTGAGCGTTTGAACGGCTTGCCCTTCTTGACCATAAGCATGTCATGATTTCCCTCATCCTTGAGCGTTTTCTCAGCTTGCTTCAACATACCATGAAGCTCGGTGAAGGTTTTTTCCATTTTGTGCATGTTATAGATCATTTCGTTATAGATCATTTTGAACTGATCATAGCCTTTGTGCAGCGAGTGGAGAATGATGTCAATTGCCATCTCGGTTGGAATACCCCGCATCAAGCCTTTCCATGTTCTCAAATAAACCTATAATTTTAAGTACATGTGGGCTGACTGGCTCTCCTTTCTTGAGCTTGCTCTCAAGGATCTGCCTGTGGGTTTCAAACCTTTCAATTCGGGCATGCTCTTGGGACATATTCTGAAGCTCAAAAATGATCTCAAAAGCTGTCTCCTTCTCAAAGAAAGTCTTCTGAAGGTCGGGAGACAAAGTGGCCAGCATGATGCACTTGACATCCCGATTGGCAGTTTGACATCGGTTTAGGGCAGCCTGAGTCACTTCCTCATTAGGAGTCTCGGGCATTTCCTCATCAAGGACGTTTTCCTTTTACTCTTTCATGAGAACTATACACAAGTTTATTTGCCAATCAAGAAAATTTGGCCCACTCAATTTCTCCTTCTCGAGAATTGAGCACAACGAGAATTGGTTGTTTGAGTTATTCGCAGACATGGTTCTACAATTGAAAGAATTTGAAATGAAAAACCGTTCATAATACTTAAAAAAGATTGAATTCATGCATATATATCAAACTTATTTAAACATCTTATTCACACACATTAAAATTGTCCCTATTAAGTGAGAATAAGTCGATTCCAAGATCCAAAGAATCAATGAGTAGTTAAGCATGCTTTGGCTTGTCTTAACACTTATTATTCTAAGGTAAGAAACTCTTTGTTAATGGCTCCAAGCCACTCTTGGTTAGATAAATTGTCGCATCTAATGCTCTCTCCACAATTTATCTTGTTTGCCACGATATGTTAGGACTCCATCACTCAAATCGTTGAGATGTCTTGCTTCGGCAAACCCATCAACATGCCTAGCTTTGGCATATCCCATCACTATGTGCATTAGTTCGGTAAGTGTTGTTTTCGAATGACAAGTTTTACTCAATATTTTTGGGACCTAGGGTTTCTATGTTGGTTGATTTAAGTGAACTTAATTAATCATCACAACATTCGAAATCCTAGACATGCATCTAACATATTATTCATATATATACAAGCATAAATATATATTGAAAACATAAGTAAATGATGCATTTGGCAGCTAGCATGACCCCTTGAGTCTTCAAATCTTCAAGAGTCTTGAATTGCAACTTTATGGCTTTGTCTTCCAAGAAACATCGTCTTCAAGGCATAACCAAAATAATGCAAATACTAGTATCTACGATTTCATAAAACCTGTGAGAGAATATACATTGCATTCATCCATTCACTATATGTGAATGGCCCATGCATTTTACAAAGGTAAGCAAGTAACAATTCATAAACGCACGTAAACTAGTAAGTAATTAAGGTGGTTAATCCGATTAACGCGGCTAATTAAAACTAGTCAAAGTTGTTTAACCAATTATTTGATTAAGCGCAATTAAAATAATGAAGCTCCCACTAAATTCCGCATCCAAGTTAATTAATCCAATTAATTAAGACCGCAAACCCAAAACTTTGCCAAAATAAAATTTTGTAAGTGTCGCTCAAAACCGAGGCCTAGCCTAAAAAATTTCATTAAAATAAATAAACATAATTAAAATAATTAAAATCAGCAAAACGCAAAAAAAAACATTGCCCTACGCTCTCGTGTGCCTAGCACCAAGCAACATGGCTTGGTTTGCTAGGCACCAAGCCTCGGCAGCGCTGTTGTGCTAGGCTCGTACTGCCTAGTAGCCATTGCTCACACAACCCTTGCACATCCCGCTTACTCGCGTTAAGCATCTCACACACACGTAGCATGCATGGCGGGCACAACATGCGGCTGCTGCTGCGCCATGCTGATGCCTTACGCGCACAGCCCACGCACCTGATCACTGCACGCACCCAGGCATAGCCACGACCCTTGGCAGCCACATGCGGGTTGTTATGCAGCCCGGCTAGCCGAGGGTGGCTATTGCCTTGGATTGCGTGCTAGTGCCTCGGGATTAATTCCCCAATTTTTTGCGTGAGTTATGTAACTAATTCTAAATTAATTTTGATACAATTTAATGAGGAAAAAATGAAAATTATAACAAGTCCAACTTAATAAATTCATTCAAGTGCGCAAAACCAAATTAATTCCAAGAACTATTCTTTAATGAAATTTGGTTCAACTTGATGCAACAAAAATGAAAAAGGGCTATTCTCACTATTAATTTAACCAACATAAATTAATTATGAGATTTGACAAAATTAAAATAGAGTTGGAATTATGAACATAAATATTCAAATAAAGATTCCAACTTTAACTTGTGAATCCTTGAAAAATTACATCTTCCAATATGAAGATTAATTAAAATTCTATCACAAGTTTGAAACTTTATGATTCCAATCAACTTAATAAATGATTAAATCAAAAAGTTCAATAAACACACATGGAATTTAGAAACACAAAGTTACAATCACTTAAAAGAATTAAAGATTAAATCTTTAGTACTTAAGAGCCTCAAGATACAAACTTTTCACACTTAAAGCAAATTATTTGCAATTATGTGAAAATTTGAGCCAACTATTAAGCACCAATTACTACCAAGTAATTATGCTCAAAAGTGGTCTAAAATTGCAGAAGCATAAAGGAAAGAACCAAATGCATAATCACAATTAATATGCCATTAAGATTCAAGGTTTAAAAGATTTAAAAATTTTCGTCAAAACGAAAAATCCCTCAAAACAAGCATTTCTGGGAAAATTTGGCTTTGTCGCAACCCGAAAAGGATCACAAAGTTTCCAAAATATCGATTCCACCCAAAATTCACTAGTCTTGGGCGAAAATCTGGGTTCTAGAGCCAAAATTCTAAATAAAACGAGATTAAAATTAATAAAATCAAGCTACTAGTCCAATTAGCAACAGCAACTTGAAATTAAATCCATTTTAAACACCTCGAAAATTTTAGTTACAAAAATAAATGAGCAAGGCTCCGATACTACTGTTCGGTTTTGGAAAGTCCGACTTTCCGCGGAACAAAACCCGACCCCAAGACCCGCTCACAATTAATATAACTAAATGACATAAATAACAAGAAAGAGAGAAAAGACCATTTTACCCTTGTCGCGTGCTTCGCTCACACCACTGAGCTCTTACTTGAAAAGCCGAGTCTTGTAAGTGCAAAGACCTCCTACAGTATCCACTCGCAACTCGACCCGATCGGTCTCTTACTCGGAGTTTAGCCAAGTCGGACCAAAACACTACTCGAGTATTATATGAACTTAAAGGTTTTCTCTCAAGTGGAGATGCCTTTTTGAGTTCCTACTCAAGTGAAGTTCTCCAATTCCTAAGGTGGGTATTTATAGAGAATGTCATATAAGGATTCCACTCTCCCATCTATATGGGAGAGTTGGTAAAATCAATTTTCTCATTTTATTTTTAAACCAAAAATAAAAAGAAATCCCAAACAAATAATTAATCAACAAGTGGCATTCATGGAAAGAGAGGGTAGGTGAGGACCACAAGGGGAAGGGACCATTGCCTTCCTCCCCAAAAGCTTCCACAACCGCCACTCACAAGCCACACGGACTAATCGAGTTGCGCCCCGTGGTGCGCCCAGCCTTGGGTGCCAAGGTAGCCTAGCTAGCGCCTAGGCCCTTGGCTGCGCTGCTTAACTGGTTGCTCGCAAGCGTGGCCCAGCAAGCGTGCCTTGCTTTCTAGCAGGCCGCTGTTGGGCGTTGCTTGCTTAGCGCGCCAGCAAAAGCATGCTGGCCTCGCACCAGCCCGTACATGCGGGCAGCAAGCCACGCACGCAATGCGGGCTACTGTTGCTGCTTGCGCGTGGCTGGTGCCGCTAGCATTTCTAACTTTGCGCCAGCTAGCTAGCTAGCCATGCGCACCCAGCACTCTACCCTTGGTGTAGTGCGCATGCTAGCACCATTGCCCCTAGCATTCGGTTTGCTCGGGGCATTCCGATGCTAGGGGTATTTTAGTAATTGTTGATTAATTATAGATTTTACCGTCTCGTCTTTTATTAATTCGACTCGACTTGCGATGCTTAATCTTGACACTCCTAGCTCGATTTCCGACGTCTAAATACATAATACTCGAGCGACTCATTAATTCCTTCCGGATTAATTTGTCGTATCGGATCGTTAGTTTCTTGGGTGTGACCCGAAGGGTTCACTCAAGATTAAGCTGTAATATTAATTACGAATTAATATTACTGATCGAAAGCGTCCTCCAACTAGGTATTCTGATCACTTAACCTCACTGAATAATTAGCTTTCTAATAATTCCGAACCCTCTATCGAAATAATACACTTGTACGAAGGACACCATTCCTATAAAAAAGAAAAACAATTCAAAGAAAAAAAAAGTGAAAACTAAAACTTGCAAGTTCAAATCTTAAGTACACAATTGCATATCTTAGGGGGCTTCTCTCGGTTCTTGAGCCTTTACTCTTTTTTTCTTTGGACCATCAGCTTAACCACATTACAACCCTTGAAAGACCTCTTTGAGGTGTACATACACTTGTGCAAAGTTCGGTTAGAGCTACGTTTGGTCTGATTCCTAACGGATACGTAGGCAACCTTACATTGAGGTGAGGCCACATTCATATGCATGATCGAGTCAAAGAATATCCAATGCTTATCCCTATCCATCTAGTGCTAGACTTTGGGGCTTGAACCCACATCACTTAGCCTACCGAGCCTAAAGAGTCGCCATCTGGACTCTTCTCACAGTTCTTTCTGTCACCATAACCTTTGCAGCTAGGCTTAGTATCACATTCACACACTTTTTTCACACATACATAGTCATATCCTCCTTCCCTTACGAACCCTTAATCATGAAATCTTGTTCCCTACCGCGCATGCTTCATCATGTTTCAAGACAACAATCATTAAAAGAAACATTGTATACTTTCTTAGCTTCCTGAACTGAGCAATATTCATTGTTTCACGCATCGCATAATGTGCTTAGCAACATTTATATATCAAAGATCTGTGATTATAGAAAACATATCGTGATTAGCTCCTTGACCTATAAGCAACATTCATTATGCAATACTCAACAATCACTTCATCTACATGCTTAGCTTCCAGACCTAAGCAACGTTCATCAAAATTTTTCTTCATACACTATGTGACGCTTAGCTCCTTGACCTAAACAGGACTCAACAATCACCATTGTATACGTGCTTAGCTTCCAGACCTAAGCAACTTTCAAGATGGTTTAATTGTTCTTTACACACTACATATGATGCTTAGCTTCCTCACCTAAGCAACATACATTGTCATCAAACTACCGCGCTTAGCTTCACGGCGTAAGTGCATTCATTGATCATGTTACATGATGTAATTTTCCTTAGCCTCCTGTCCTATGATCATTCATCATGCATACATTATTTTCAAGATGAGTAATTCAATTTGACAAGAAGAAAATCCATGCAATTCATTTTGCTTTGCTCGACAAGGAAGTTCAAAATTTCTTCCCATTTTCATTTTTTTTCTTTTGGGGAAGTTCGAAAAAATTTTCAAATTTTTTCTCATAGAGGGAAGTTTGAAAACAAAACATCATTTTTCATGTCTTTCTTTTTCAGGAGAAATCGGTACCCTCCATTCATGACAAAAATGATGGAAAATTTTGGTTTTGCATTTACATTTGCTTGTGTCTACATACACACTCAAACTATACACACAAAGTCACAAGTCATATAATGTCATGTCATGTCATGTCAAGTCAAGCTTGGTCAACTCAGTTGGTCAAGTTAATCACAGTCTATACGAGTCCATTGGAAAATTTTATTTTGTAGGTCTTAGTTACAGCCTTTGTTCGGGGAAAATCGAACAAATTACCATCTATATCCCATGTTCAGGGATAAACCATCTATATCCCATGTTTGGGGGAAAGAAAACAATCATCAAATACTCAATGATCATCATTCAATAGGTTACTCGAGGCAGAGTAGCTCACGATAGGTTTTCCTGAGGCAAGGAAGTTATCTTCATTTTATAAGCTGCTTGAGGCGGAGTAGCTCGCGATAGATTTTCGTGAGGTGAGAAAGTTATCTTCATTCAATAGGTTGCTAGAGGCGGAGTAGCTCGCGATAGCTTTTCCTGAGGCGAGGAAGTTATCTTCATTCAATAGGTTGCTCGAGGGGGAGTAGCTCGCGATAGCTTTTCCTGAGGCGAGGAAGTTATCTTCATTCAATAGGTTGATCGAGAGGGGGTATCTCACGATAGCTTTTCTTGAGGCGAGGAAGTTATCTTCATTTAGTAGGTTTCTCGAGGCGGAGTAGCTTGCGATAGCTTTTCCTGAGGCGAGGAAATTATCTTCATTGAATAGGTTACTCGAGGCGGAGTAGCTCACTATAGATTTTCCTGAGACGAGGAAGTTATCTTCAATCAGATAAATTTTCACCAGGCGTAGAAAATTGTCGGTCATGGCCACCTCTCAAGGAAAAGAACTCAGCGATTACAACATTCCCGAGGCGGGGAAAAATCATCATCTAATAGCGTTCCAGAGGCGTGGAATCATCATCTAACAACATTCCCAAGGCAGGGAAAAATCATCATCTAACAACATTCTAGAGGCGTGGAATCATCATCTAACAACATTCCCAAGGCGAAGAAAAATATCACAACAGCCTTCATCTGGTGGATTTCTTCAGGCGTAGAAAACTACCAAACATATTTGTCACCGATACACTGGTGTCAGATACGCATTCTATACCCTTACTCTTTTATCTGTGCAACTAACATTATTATGTAGGTATCGGCATATAAAGAGTGATTTAGGATCGCAAAATGTGTTAAATCATCCTCCGTCCCCATCAACTACTTTGAGTATCGTTTTTGAAACTGATGTTTCTACAAACTCAGTCAAAGTGGGGGCTTCTGTAGACCCCTAAAAATGTCTCCCTAAAACCAAACCCGATGATGAACAACCTTTTACCACCATTATTGGTCGGGTTGAGTATTTATCTTTGGAGTGCTTAAATCCATATTCAATCTCAATACATTTCATAAACCAACCCAATTTCTAGCTCGTGTTGCTAAACTATAATTTATTTTCCACTTTTCGTGTCTACATCACAAAACCGAGGTTGACTGATTTTGTGGCCCTATAGTTATAATCCAAATATTATTTTGTTGGATAGCCTTGAAATAATCTTTTCAACGGTATATCATAAGCCCAATTCCGATTTAAAACAAAGAAGATATAAGCAAACCACTAAACTCAGCCCAAAACCGACACCCTTTCACTAAAACGGTTATATCTAAAAATCTACAAAAGATTTTTTCGTGATTCCAACTGGGTTGGAAAGTAGACTTGATAATATTTCCAATGATTATTATATGTCTTATTCTGAGTTACATATCAAAAGTTATCATACTTTTAAAAACGCGTGATAATTGGAAAATACCGCAGCACGGTATAAATACCGTGTCACGGTATTGTGCACCGTGTCACGGTATTTCGAGCCATGTCAAGGTGCATATATGGTGACGCGGTGTTTTCCTAGGGCTTTTCCGTGGCGCCTTTTCACTTCTAGGGTTACGTGATTTACCCTACGCATTTTTTCTATTAATACGAACCTGATTTCATCAGTTTCGGGGCATAAAAAATCACTCGCTTCCTCTCTTATACACCAAAAAATCATTCTCTCTTCTCTGTCATATTCTAAGCCTTAAACTTAAATTCCTAATTACATCATTCCTTCCTTAAGCACTCCAAGGAGTCCATACTTGACCCGAGATTCCATCGTTAAACCAAGGCGTGAAAGGTAGAATTAACTGAGGGTTTTGACCAAATCAACTCTACTTTTTATTTAATTTAATTTAATTTAAATTTGATTTATATTTTTATTGAAGTTACTAACAATTTATTCATGATGTAGCAATTCAAGGATATGTGGAAAGTGAGTAATTAATCACTTAATTACTCTTATTTTATTTTATATTGCTAGTATCATGATTAGGGTTATTATTATAATTTGATTTGACTAACAATATTATTGTTAAATTGCTTCCAATGTTGATGTTTATTCAATTTTTTTTTTATTGTTGATCACCATATTGCATGTTTAAAGGGAATATGTAATTAAAAATTACACCTAATAAGATAGTTCGGACGACCAGTTTAGGTTTCTTTTAAATCTTGTTATTTAATTCAAGTGATCACAAATATTTTAGAATTATATGTTGCATTAACATTCAACCAATTTATCATAATTATATTTTGGAGCAAATTGAATTTGTTTGCATGCCTTTGAGATCGCAGGAAATACTTTTCACAATAAGAATCGAGTAGAGGCAAATACGGGCGAATGTGACTCCATGACTCACTTCGTACCATCATCCTTGATCCTCCTTTCGTGGTTCCTAACCATATGGAGTTAATAATCTCATGGATAATGAATGGGGTGTAACCTTCACAGGTCAATCGTTGTTGCCTATCGTTGTCCCTTATCGTGGTTGCCTTAAATGGTCCGTGAATGGTTTACAAGTTCCTAAAAAAACTTGTTGACGTCTCCTGACTTTGCTTTTTCCCTAATCGTTGTCCCTAATAGTATGTCAATTCCCACTTCCTATGAGTGCCAAGCATATTCACAACATGCTAACATAGGTGCACTTCGAACAACGCCTACACATCTATAGTTAAAAGAGGCGAGGACAAAGCAATACCGATCAAAGAAAGAGATGAAATGCAAAATAAAATGCTTTGAAGTATGAAAAAAAAGATGAAAATTGAGAAATGAAAATCACAAAAAAAAGATGAAAATTGAGGACGATGCTCCATTTAAGCTTGGGGGGAAGTGTTATTACGCTTTTTATATATATGTTTGTGATCTTTGCTTCGAATAAGCTTGGGGGTGTTGGTGTTTTTTTTTTTTTTTTTGGTGATAACTTGATTATGGTGTTGAGGATTGATCACCCTTTGCTTCACAAATTAGGTATACCATCAAATTTCAAATTTTAGCCTACCTTTACCTTCTTCGCCCATACGTTACAACTCTTTCTAAGACCTTTTGACCTTTGTGGTTGCGTCACAAGTCGGTGGAGGGAGATATAAGTCAAGCCTATGGATCGGTTTACATAGTCAAGATGTTGATTAGCCCTAAAATCTCTTCTTTTTCGATTCCTTCTAGGACCATTGAGATGCTCACCAGAGGTGGATTTGAAACTAGTAGGGAGAACGCGGTAAGATTGTTTGGGATGAAGGTGAATTGTGTCTTATTAGTTCTCTATGCTTAGCATATTTTATGTTTCAATCAAGCTTGGATATCTTGAAACGTGCATTCCCTTATTAGCTTAGAAAGAATTGCATTCATTTGTGCTTGTTCATTTGCAAAAGTCCATTCATGAACATTTGTTTTTTTTTCTTTTCTTTTAGTTTCTTTTTCATGATTTGCCTTGTTTGTTTAGTTTGAAAGAGTTGTGATTAACCTCTTGGGAAACCCTTACGAGACCTGACTCATCCTCAATGGCGACTTTGGGGTTTTAAGGGCTTGTTGTAGCTAAAAACAACCGTGATTCCTACGAAAGTGAGTTAGTGTATATTCTCGTCTCCCCTTTTCTTAGTGTATATCACGGAAAATAAAACCCGAGCCAAGATCACACTCACAATTAATATAATCAAAAGACATAATTAACAAGAATTAAGGAAAGAAGAAAATACCTTTGAAGTGTCCTTCGCTCGTACCCCGAGATCTTACTTGGAGAAAGCTTAAGTCTCGCAACGGGCGAAAACCTCCTACGATATCCACCCGCAACACAACCCTGACTAGGTCTGTTGCTTGGAGGTTAGCCAAGCCCGACCAAACTACTTGAGTAATTATGAGTTAAAAGGTTTTCTCAATGGAGATGCCTTTTCTAACTCTTACTCAAGTGATTTTTCCCATACCCCAAGTTGGGTATTTATAAGGTAACTCATGAGTTAAATCCTCTCTCTCATCAATGTGGGAGAGTTGGTAAAATAAATATTTTCATTTTATTTTTAAATCAAAAATAAAATTAAATAGCCATCAACTAATTAATCAACAAGTGGCACATTTAGAGGAGGGGTTAGGTAAGGACCACAAGGAAGGGGGGGACCAAACTTGATCCCCAAGCACTCCCCATAACCGGCCACCTATACCCAAGCACCCCCAATCACCCGCTGCCACGTGGCACCCACCCTTGGGCACCAAGGCAGCTTGGCTGTGGGCTGCAGCTACGGCCTAGCTAGCTGCTGCTGCCCTTGGCCCAGCAAGCCGCGCATGCTTACGGGCTGCTAGCCAAAGTACACGCTGCTGTTGCTAGCATACTGCGCACCCAGCACGCATATGCGCGCAGCACGCCATGCATCAATACGGGCTGGTGCTTGCGTGTTGCGGCTGGTGCTGCTAGCTCGACCAGCCACACACCACAGCTAGCTAGCCATGCGCACCAAGCACCATTGCCTTGGTGCGGTGCGCATGCTAGCACCATTGGCCCCTAGCACTCGGTTTTCTCGTGGCATTCCGATGCTAGGGGTATTTTGGTAATCTTGTTGATTAATTATTGATTTTACCGTCTCGTCTTAAATCAATTCGACTCGACTTATGATGCTCGGTTTCGACGCTCCAAGCTCGATTTTCGATGTCTAAATATTAATTACTCGAGTGACTGAAAAAATTAATTCCTTCTGAATTAATTCGTCGTGTCGGATCGTTTATTGCTTGGGTGTGACCCGAAGGGTTCAATCAAGATTAAGCTGTAATATTAATTACTCATTAATATTACTGAACGAAAACGGCCTCCACCTAGGCATTCCGATCACTTGACCTTACTGAATAATTAGCTTTCTAAAAATTCTGAACCCTCTATTGGAATAATACACTTGTTCGAAGGACACCATTCCTATCATGTTTGAATAAGCTCATCATTTTCCTTTGTTTGTTTTTTGTTTTGCTCGAGGACGAGCAAAAGTTAAGCTTGGGGATATTTGATGAGTGTCATAAATGGCACTAATTTGATGAGTTTTTAAGCTGTTTTTACCTTCTTTTCATAGCTTTTCTTCTTAATAAACGCTTAGTTTTATGCATTTTCTATTTATTTTACTTTTTCTATCTATTTTGTGTTTTTATGGTTTTTTTTAGTGTTTTCTCCTTTATTTGTTCTCTTTTTGTGGTTGTAGGTATTCCACGAGGTTTGGGTCTTGATATTGGTGGCTTACTAAGTTGGAAGATGCTTTCGGAGCAAGCTTATGGCATTGAGAAAGCTCAAGATGTAAGAAAGTGGCATGCTCCTAGTTCTAGCTCTTGCATTCTCAAGCCGCGCTCTCATGAGATCACGGTGTTGAACCCACTGTCAAGTCCATTTAAATCTGTCATGCTTAGTGAATATCTTGAAGACCTTGCGAGCGCACACGAAGACTCATTAGCGAGCGCAAGAATCTACGAGGACTCGAAGAAAACCAGATGAGAGCGGGCGCGCGGCCGCATCTCCCTGGTTTCCGGATTCTCTCGATTTCTATTTTTGGTCTCCTATAAATACCTTTTTATAACGGATTTTTGTAAGAAGATTTTAGACATTATTTTTATCATAATGTTAGCTTTCTAATAATTCCAAACCCTCTATCGGAATAATACACTTGTTCGAAGGACACCATTCCTATCTATCTCCCACTTGTCCTTCCAGACAAGTGCGCTTTTAGTGTATAGCCTTTTTCCTATGTCTCTTAATGTCTCTTAATAAACTATAAGGTAATATTTATTTTTCATCCTTATTATGTCCAGAAGTGTTTCTCGATATCCGAGTCCGACTATCAACAAACAGATGATTTCTAAAATCCATCCAAGCACGACCATGCGTTTTCACAGTCTCGCTCTTCGAGAGGCCTTATAAATATTAAAGACATCTTCCCTATTTTTAGTAGGGGGGCATTCGCAGTCTTGTAATGTAGCTTCTTTTACTGAGAGGACCTAGCCGCCCGAGTTTTGTCGTTATAATCTCCTTTTACGGCAAACGTTTGACTAACATCAAAACGGACTAGTACTCAAACAAGAGAACTCACAATACTCATGGTCGAGGAAAGAGGTTCCGATAGCCACAATGAGAAGTATACTTATGACGATTTTTAAATCTCTTAAAGTATTCTCATAGGTCGATCTAGTATGTTTCTAAACCAATACCTGTGCAAATGATTTATGACAATCATGTCGTTGTAGCACAAGAAATGGTGCTATAAATCAAACTACACACTAATCTCAAGTGGTCATTAATCGTCCATTGTTTAAATGACCTCGATAAGGGATAATTTTCTATTATAATATTCAATTTTCACTTAATAGGTTTTTCCTTATCAAGACTGGTCTTGATACCCTATCTTGAATATTCTCATAATTGAATGGACTCATTATTTAATCCTAAACCATAATTAAATAGAAAAGGGAGTGATAAAATTGCATGAAATTTAAATTACTCCAAAACCTGAATGGTTCTTCTTCATGTCTTACATTAAAATGTTCAAAATTAATTAAAACACTAAACAAGGAAATCAAAGGCAGTCTCCAACGTGCCTGATTCCCATTGCCTCAACGTGCTTGTTGTGCTTTACTTGAGGCAAAGGTTTAGTAAGTGGATCGGCTACATTCTCATCCGTTCCAACTTTACAAATTCTGATTTCACCCTCTAATTTCCATTCTCTTATCATGTGAAATCACCGCTTGACATGTTTGACCTTCTGATGTTCCCTTGGCTCTCTGGCCTAAGCAATAGCTCCATTGTTGTCACAATAGAGGGCTATTGGACCCTAGATACAGGGTGCAACATCAAGTTCACCAACGAACTTATGAATCCAAACAGCCTCCTTAGCCGCTTCAGAAGTTGACAAGTATTCGGCTTCAGTTGTAGAATCTGCAGTTGCGCTCTGCTTGGCACTCTTCCAACTAAACGCTCCTCTATTTAGACAGAACACATATCCAGATTGTGATTTGAAATAGTCTATGTCTGTCTGGAAGCTTGCGTCGATATAACCTTCAACAACTAATTCTTCTGAGCCACCATACACAAGGAATTTATCCTTGTTCCTTTTCAAGTACTTTAGGATATTCTTGGCTGCAGTCTAATGCTCCTCTCCTAGGTCTGATTGGTATCAGCTCTTAGCACTCAGGGCATACGATACATCTGGCCTAGTACATATCATGGCATACATGATTGATCCAATAAGCGAAGCATATGGAATCTGATTCATCCTTTCTCGCTCATCAGGTGTCTTTGGACACTGTTTCTTGCTTAGGTTTATGCCATGTGACATGGGTAGGTGACCTCTCTTGGCCTCCTGCATGTTGAATCGTCTAGTACCTTATCAATATAAGTACTCTAGCTCAATCCAATCATCTTTTTCGATTTATCCCTATAGATCTTGATATCCAATATGTACTGAGCCTCTCCCAAGTCTTTTATTGAAAAACATTTTCCAAGCCAGGCCTTTACAAACTCCAACATTGGAATGTTGTTTCCAATGAGCAATGTGTCATCGACATATAAGACTAGGAAGGCGATGTCACTCCCACTGACCTTCTTTTAAACACAAGATTCATCTGGATTCTTGATAAAACCAAACTTACTGATGGCTTCATTGAATCGCACATTCCAACTACTGCTAGCTTCCTTTAGCCCGTAGATGGACTTTTTAAGCTTGCACAGTTTCCCAGCATTGTTTTGGTCGACAAAACCTTCAGGCTGTGTCATGTACACAGTTTCTTCCAAAATCCCATTAAGGAAGGCGGTTTTGACGTCCATCTTCCATATTTCATAGTTGTAATATGCAGCAATCGCTAGGAGGATCCAAACGGATTTAAGCATTGCGACCGGAGAAAAGGTTTCATCGTAATCAATACCATGAATTTGCCTGTAACCTTTTGCTACTAGTCTATCTTTGTAAATGAGTACATTTCCATCTTTGTCGATTTTCAATTTGAAAATCCACTTACATCCGATAGGTGTGTAACCCTCGGGTAAGTCAACCAAGTCCTAGACTTAATTTTCAAACATGGAATCCATTTCAGATCTCATGGCCTCTTGCCATTTAGCAGAGTCGGTGCTTGCCATCTCTTGCTTGTAGGTCGTTAGTTCGTCTCCATCTATCACCAGGATGTCCTAATTTCTCAGTTAATACAATACCAAGATACTTATCAGGTTGAGACCTCAGCCTCTGCGACCTACGCAGGGTAACGGATTGAGCATTTGCATTGTCGGTTTGACTTTGCACATTTTGACCTGCGTTAACAGATGCTGTTTGAGCACTTTGACTGTCAATCAGATTTTGTTGCTTGTCCTCTCGAACTTCATCGAGTTTGATTTTCCTCCCACTTGTCATTTTGGAAAGGTGCTCCTTCTCCAAAAAGACACCATAGGTGCTCCTTCTCCAAAAAGAAACCATTGCGAGCAACAAACACTTTGTTCTCGGATTTATTGTAGAAGTAATACCCTTTGGTTTCTTTTGGGTAGCCCACAAAGTAAACCTTGTCAGATTTGGGATGATGTTTGTCAAAAATCAATTTTTAGACATATGCTTCACATCCCCATATATTTAAAAATGACAACCTAGGAGGTTTCTTCGTCCATAACTTGTATAGAACCTTTTCTACAACTTTTGATGGAGCACGGTTCAGTGTTAGTGATGCAGTTAGAAGTGCGTGTCCCCAGAAAGAGATAATAAGATCACTAAGACGCATTGTTGATCATACCATGTCCAACAAGGTCTGATTTCTCCTTTCGAATACTCCGTTCCATTGTAAAGTTACTGGAGGCGTCAATTCTGAAAGTATACCTTTTTCTTTCAGATGGTCATTGAATTCTTGGCTGAAGTATTCACCACCTCGATTAGATCGAAGGGCTTTGATTTTCTTGCCAAGCTAATTTTCAACTTCACTCTGAAATTCTTTGAACTTTTCAAACGATTCAGATTTATGTGACATAAGGTAGACATAGCCATATCTACTATAGTCATCTGTGAAGGTGATGAAATATCAATGTCCGTTTCTTGTGGTAGAGTTCATTGGTCCACATACATCGGTGTGTATTAGGCCCAACAAGTCTCCTGCCTTTTCTCCCAACTTGGAGAATGGCTGCTTAATCATCTTGCCTAATAAACATCCTTCGCAATTCTCAAACGATTGCAAATCGAATGAGTCAAGAACACCTTCCTATACAAGTTTCTTAATGTGTTTGATGTTAATGTGGCCAAGACGACAATGCCAAAAGTACGTTTGATTTGACTCCATGGTCTTAGCTTTCTTGGCGGTATTATTCACATTGTAAACTTTTTTGTCTAAAGAAAGCACATATTTTAGATAAACATGTCATACCATAAACTTCAATACTTTTAAAACAATAGTCTAATGATCAAAACAAAACATGACGTCCAACGTTAAAAGATCAATGTATGGTTGATAACAAAAGAAACTTAAACAAGTTCTATATCAAGACAAACTATGTGATTACAAGCCTGCCGGAAAGATTAACTTCTTCTTCCACTTGTAAATCCACATCCACTTGGTAAGCCCTTCTCGCTTGGTTCCTGAAATAGGAACATAGTAAGTCATTAATGGTATCTAATACCTTATGAATTGCTTGTATTCAAGTGTAGTTTATAAAGAAGGTACCTGAGGTGGAGATTTTTCTTCCCTTAGCCTCATATTCCAGGTACATAATGCATTCTCTTATAGTGGCCCTACCTACTACAGTAGAAGCATCGCATCCTTGCCTTGTTCTTGAACTCCTTCTTCTTTTCCTTTAGAGCAAGCTTGAGGCTATCACTTCCGCAAGGGTCGGCCATTTGAAGCTCATTGACAACCTCCATCAAGGTGAGTTTGTCACGATTGGCAGTTAGCCGCATCTTCAATGCGATATAGCCCGAGTGAAGAGAGCTTACTAGCATGAGAGCAACTTGTTCATCCTCCACTGGCTTGCCAATGAGCGCCAAGTGAGTGAATAGCCTTGTCATTCGAAGCACATGGGCTCGAAGTGACATTCCTGGTCTTAGTCTAGTATTGTAGACTTATGCCCATACCTCTTGTCTCTCCTTGGCTAGGCACCCCTCTTGTGGTGGCTTGATCTTCATGTTAGAGAGTGACCTAGTCACTTCCTCCACGAGACCATCATAATTGCCATTGATGCTCTTGGTGACCTTCAAATTGACTATATCCTCTAGAGCTTTGAGGAGCATGTCCGGAAAATAGTTGGAGAACTTCCCCTTCCATTGTTCCGGGATGGAGTTTGCCATAAGTCGTGAGACCCTTTTGCAATCACAACTCCACTCCTCATGAGCCTTATCGCTCATAACCCCTTTTGAGTAGAAACACGGGATGTGTATGTCAAGAATATGCTCTAGGTAGCAATTTCGGAGGGTCTTGCGGAGTTCTTCTTCCTACTCCTTAAAGTTCCGGCACATTAGGTTGTTGTCGTTAGTTGAAGACATGATTCTACAATTGCAAGAATTTGAAATGAAAAACAAGTCATCATAAGATTGAAATCATGCATTTTAATCAAACTTATTTAAACGTCTTATTCACACATTAAGATTGTCCCCATTTGGTGAGAATAAGTTGATTCCGAGATCCAAAGAAACAATGAGTGGTTAAGCATGCTTTAACACTCAATCTTCTAAGGTAAGCAACTCTTTTCTAATGGCTCCAAGCCACTCTTGGTTGGATAACTCGTCACATCTAATTCCCTCTCAATAACTTATCCACTTTGCCACAACATGTTAGGACTCCATCACTCATATCGTTGAGTATAACCAAAACCAACTTGCATACCCGGTATGCCTTACGTATCCTAGGGAGTAATAGTGATGCCTCGCTTTGGCGTAGCCCATCACTACTCTCAATAGGTCGATAGGTGTTGTTTTGGAATGGAAATTTTACTCAATATTTTAGGGACCTAGGGTTTCTATGTTGGTTGATTTAAGTGAACTTAATTAATCATCGCAACATTCGAAATCTTAAACATGCATCTAACATATAATTCACATATATATAATCATAAATATATATCGAAAAAATGAATAATGATGCATTTGGCAACTAGCATGACCCCTTGAGTCTTCAAGTCTTCAAGGGACATCTTTTGTAACTTCATGGCTTCATCTTCCAAGAACCTCCGTATTTTAGGGACCAAGGGCTTGTTGTAGCTAAAAACAATCGTGATTCCTACGAAAGTGAGTTAGGGTATATTCTCGTCTCCCTTTTTCTTTTGTTTGTTTTGTTGGGTTTTGATGAGTCTGACTCATCGCGGAAAATAAAACCCGAGCCAAGATCACACTCGCAATTAATATAATCAATAGACATAATTAACAAGAATTAAGAAAAGACAAAAGTACCTTTAAAGCGTGCTTTGCTCGTACCCTGAGCTCTTACTTGAGAAAGCTTAAGTCTCGCAACGGGCGAAAACCTCCTACGATATCCACCCGCAACACGACCTCGACAAGGTCTATTGCTTGGAGGTTAGCCAAGCCCGACCAAACTACTCGAGTAATTATGAGTTTAAAGGTTTTCTCAATGGAGATGCCTTTTATAACTCTTACTCAAGTGATTTTTCCCATACCCCAAGTTGGGTATTTATAGGGAAACTCATGAGTGAAATCCTCTCTCCCATTAATGAAGGAGAGTTGGTAAAATCAATATTTTCCTTTTATTTTTAAATCAAAAATAAAATTAAATGCCATCAACTAATTATCAACAAGTGGCACATTTAGAGGAGGGGTTAGGTAAGGACCACAAGGAAAGGGGAGGGACCAAACTTGATCCCCAAGCACTCCCCATAACCGGCCACCTACACCCAAGCACCCCCAATCACCCGCTGTCACGTGGCACCCACCCTTGGGCACTAAGGCAGCTTGGGTGTAGGCTGCTACTACGGCCCAGCTAGTTGCTACGGCCCAGCTGGCTGCTACTGCCCAGCTAGCTGCTGCTGCTCTTGGCCCAGCAAGCTGCTAGCATGTTGCGAACCCAGCACGCATGTACGCGTAACACGCCACACATCAATGCGGGTTGCTGCTTGCGTGCGTGCGGCTGATGCTGCCAGCTTGACCAGCCGCGCGCCACAGCTAGCTAGCCATGCGCACCAAGCACCATTGCTTTGGTGCGGTGCGCATGCTAGCACCATTGTTCCCTAGCACTCAGTTTGCTCGGGGCATTTCAAAGTTAGGGGTATTTTGGCAATCTTGTTGATTAATTATTGATTTTACCGTCTCGTCTTTAACCAATTCGATTCAACTTACGACGCTCGGTTTCGATGCTCCAAGCTCGATTTCCGACATCTAAATATTAATTACTTAAGAGACTCATTAATTCCTTCCGAATTAATTCGTCATGTCGGATCGTTTGTTGCTTGGGTGTGACCCGAAGGCTTCAGTCAAGATTAAGCTGTAATATTAATTACTCATCAATATTATTGATCGGAAGCGGCCTCCACTTAGGCATTCTGATCACTTGACCTCACTGAATAATTAGCTTTCTAATAATTCTGAACCCTCTATCGGAATAATGCGCTTGTTCAAAGGACACCATCCCTATCATGTTTGAATAAGCTCATCATTTTCCTTTGCTTTTTTTTTGTTTTGCTCTAGGACGAGCAAAAGTTAAGCTTGGGGATAATTGATGAGTGTCATAAATGGCACTCATTTGATGAGTTTTTAGGATGTTTTTACCTTCTTTTCATAGCTTTATTTCTTAATAAATGCTTAGTTTTATGCATTTTCTATTTATTTTCCTTTTTCTCTCTTATTTTGTGTTTTTATGGTTTGTTTTTTTAGTGTTTTCACCTTTATTTGTTCTTTTTTTTCTGGTTATAGGTATTCCAAGAGGTTTGGGTCTTGATATTGGTGGCTTACTAAGTTGGAAGATGCTTTCGGAGCAAGCTTAAGGCATTGAGAAAGCTCAAGATGTAAGAAAGTGTCATGCTCCTAGTTCTAGCTCTTGCGTTCTCAAGCCTCGCTCTCATGAGATCACGGTGTTGAACCCACTGTCAAGTCCATTTAAATCTGCCATGCTTAGTGACTATCATGAAGACCTTGCGAGCGCACAAGAAGACTCATTAGCGAGCGCACGAATCTACGAGGACTCGAAGAAAATTATACGAGCGCAGGCGCCCGGCCGCGTCTCCCTGGTTTCCGGATTCTCTCTATTTCTATTTTTGGCCTCCTATAAATACCTTTTTATAACCGATTTTTGTAAGAAGCTTTTAGACATTATTTTCATCATAATTTTAGCTTAGTGGAGAGTTTCCCTCTATAGTTTTAGGGTTAGTTTAGGAGTAGATTTAGAGATAGAAAGTGAGAGATTTCATTGGTGATTTGAGAGGTTGAAGATTCAAGGTGACATTTATATTAAAGATCTCCATAATCAATCAATGAGGATTTCTAACTCTATCTCATTTTATTGCTTTGTTTAATTCATGTTTGTTTGATTTGATTTTGATGATTGATTCTTTTTTAGTGTAGTTGTTCTTCATATTTTGTTTATTCTTGATTTCATTCTCTAACTAGTTGATTTGATAATGATTCTTGAGTAGTTGCTTTGCTAGAGATTGGGTAAAACTTGTATGATTGATTGATTGTGATTAATTTGGGAGTTATGTTGATTGATTGTTGAGATTAAAGTGATTAATGTAAGTTTGCATGTGTGTAGTTTGATTAGGCCTTGAGAACTATGCTAGATTGGTATTGTGATTTCTAATGACAAAACCCATTGATTTAGGAATTGCAATTGTCGATTGGTTTGGATTGTTATTCTTCTAGTTTGTTATTTGTGTAGACCACTAGCTTAACGGTTAGGAGATAAATCTTTGATTCCAATTGATAGCTCTTATCATTAGTCTTCACAACCATTGATTTGCATGTTCTTCCCAAGTTGTTGCAATTGTCATGATTACTTGTTGATCCCCATTCCCTAGTGTTTTATTTGCTTGATTATTTGTTTTGTTAGTGGATTAGTCTTGGTTACTCTATTCTTCACCATTCGACTTCGACCTAGCTTAGGCGCACAATTGAAAGCACTTGAACATAACCGTTCCTAGTGGTTCAACCCTTGACTTACCTCTATACTTGTATTTAGGTTTGTAAGTGATTATAAATTTTGTTTGTCTTCGGGGAAGATTAGTCAACGACCTAGTTTTCCCCTGTCAGAAGCCGGTTCGACTAACCTACGACCCACCTAACCCACGAACCTAAATGTAGGCGTCATTTAAAGCACGCCTACTTAAGCATGTGTGAATATTCTAAGGAATCATAGAATGGGTATTGACATTATATGATTAGGGATGAATAAAGTAGGGAACCGCTAACAAGTTTTTTAAGGAACTTGTAACCATTCACGGATCATTTAAGGCAACCACGATAAAGGGACAATGATAGGCAACAACGATTGACCCGTGAAGGTTACACCCATCCATGATATTATTAAACCCATATGGTTCGCAACCACGAAAGGAGAATCAAGGATGATGGTACGAAGTGAGTCATGGAGTCACATTCGCCCGTATTAGCCTCTACTCGATTCTCATAGTGAAAAGTAATTATAGCGTTCTCAAAGGCACATAATGTACAAATATACAATTTTCTCCAAACTAATATTAGTTAAATTGGTTGAATGTTAATGAAAACATATAATTCTAAATATCGTGATCACTTCGATTAACAACAAGATTAAAAAAGATCCTAACCGGTTGTCCAGATTATCTTACTAGTCGTTATTTGCAATTACATATTCCCTTTAAACATGTAATGTGGTGATTAATAAATATAATAGAATCAGCATTAATATTGGAATCAATTTAACCATAATAACGATTAATATATTACAAACATAACAAAAAAAATCATTAGAAATATAATAGGAACAAAAAGAACATGATTCCTTACTTTGATTGCGTTTGCTTACAACTATGAAACAATAAAGACGTTAGTAGATTCAAGGAAAATAAATAGTAAAATGAAAATTAATTCAAATGAAAGTAAAGATGATTTGGGGTTAAACCCTCGAACAGTTCCACCTTTTACGCCTTGGTTTAATTATAGAATTTAGGGTAAAGTACGGACTCTGGGAAGTTCTTAGTGGATGAATTATGAGAATAAGGAAGACAAGTGTTTTAGGCTAGAGCATAAGGAAGAAATAGAAAATTATTTGGTGCCCCAAAATTGTGAGGGGTGAGGTTTGGAACCCTAGAAATGAGGCGCCGCAAAAGAATAAATTGTCGCGCCATGACATTTTTGCCGTGGTATGATATACCTGTCGTGGCACGGTAGATAATTCTATCATTTCTGAAGGCCAAAACACGTTAAAAGATAAACTAGTTCAAAAGAATTGACGTAGAAGACAAATTCTTCCGTGGCATGGCTATTTTTGTCTTGCCACGGTATTATGACCATGGCGCGGTACTTTTCAATTTTTACGTGTCATTAAAACTACGATAACTTTTGATCCGTAGCTCAGAATAAGGCATATAATATATCGTTGGAAAGATCTTCAAGTTTACTTTCCAACTCAATTAACGTAAGGTCAAAAAAAATTATTTTATTTTAAGATATGGTCGTTTTAGGGCAAGGGTGTCGGTTTTAGACCGAGTTTTAGTATTTTGCTGATATCTTCTTCGTTTTAAAGGGAATTGGGCTTATGATATACCATTGAAAAAGTTTATTTCAAGGCCTATACATCTAAATAATATTTGAGTCAAAATTATAGGGCTACAAAATCAGTTGAGCTCGGTTTTGTGATCAATGTGGACACAAAAAGAGCAAAATTAAATAAGTTATGACTTAGAGAAATGGGCAAAGAATTGGGTTGGTTTATGAAATGAATTGGATTGAATATGGATTGAAGCACTCGAAAGATTAAATACTCAAATCGACCAATAACAGCAGTGAAAGGTTTTCATTATCGGGTTTGATTTTGGGGAGACATCTTTAGGTGTCTACGTTAACCCACAACCCACCTAACACTAACCCTACCCACCCAGCCTGCATGGTGGCCACTAGTTTAGCTAATTCTCATATGCTTAGTATAATTGGTTAGTAATTGATACTTCCAAAGTTGTTTTGACCTAACTTATCGTTTATTTGGTGTGAATCAATATATCATTATTCTTTGTGGATCGATTTCGAGCTTAACACTAGAATTATTTTGAGTTTAGTGGTGTGAATCAATATATCGTTATTCTTTATTTTACCTCCTTTTCATATTATTTGCAACTATTTGACATAACGTTTTATTAGAAAATGTTGTCTAATCGTTGCTACTCCCTCCGTTTTTAAATACTTGCTCCATTTCTCCATGCGCGGAGTTTTAAGAGAAATTGGAGAAAGTAATAAAATATGGAGGTAGTGGGATAGAAGGAAGAATAAAAAATTGTAAAAAGAAAAAGTAGTTGAAAGAATTGGAGGAGAGAGAATATGAAATTAATAAAATATGATTTATGTTGGGTCCACTAGGTGAGAGAAATGAATAAAATATTATAAAAGATTTCCAAATAAGAAACTGGAACAAGTATTTAAAAATAGCCGAAAAAAGAAAAGTGGAGCAAGTATTTAAAAACGGAGGGAGTAATAATGTGAAGCAGGGGTAGTAGATTGATTTAGTTAGGGTTAGAAAAAAATAAATTCTAAGGAGTATTGATTAATAAAGCAAAATTTCATCTGTCATCATATTGTAATCTTGATACAAATGATATGTCCCTAAACAATAAAAATATTATTTGAATTTTTTTTTATTATTTCAAAATAAACATTAATTTTTTTTTCTCATTTGTTAGATAATTTAAATAAAGTATTACTATCAAAAGATGATATATAACTAATGTATTTCATTTGTAGGAATGATAAACATAACCTTAAGGGCTATGGATATATGAAGAATAAACAAACATTAATTAGACTTATTAATGCGTGTTTTATCATAATTTTCAAAGTTATACCATCTTTATCTTTTCTTTTAAAAAGTATTAGAAAACACCATGAATAAAGTGAGGATGATTATATCCTATTCATGAGAAGTTAATTGTTGCTTCTATACTTTTCTTTGAGTGATTTAATAATTTAACTCTTATAAATAATGATGGGACAATTATATCCTCTAAATTGTTTATTTATTTATTTGCCCTCATTAACGTTATTAATTATCTTTTTTAAAACTCTTAAAATAATGTGCGGACATTTATACCCCTACAAATAACTGTTTACAATTTTTCCCTCATTATGTTGCAAACAACGAAAAGAGCTCATCGAAAATGGTTAGATATGACGTGTGCATCTCACATGTTAACCACTGCACCCTAGTTTTAGTAATGTATTAGTATTATGTGTACTTTGATTCTAAGGGATATATATATATATATATATATATATATATATATATATATATATATATATATATATATATATATATATATATATATATATATATATATATATATATATATATATATATATATATATATATATCATTAGTAGACTTGTTAATTTTCAATTTGATCGACCCGTTTTTCTGGGTCTTGAACAAAATCTTTTGATTCAGAACTCGATTTAACCTGAACTTGTTGACCCGTAAATTTGTGGGTAAAACTTGACGTCGGCCCTTTTTAATTTTTTTAATTTTTTTTTTTTTTTTTTTACAAACAATACATTTATTTGAAAATTTATATCTATATATTGCATGAGTTTGATCATTTGACTACCATCCGCGAGACATACATTTCTCTATCTCATATAAATTTTGCTTAGATCCACACAAACAACCTCCTACACCAATTAACGACCGACACCAATAGCATCTGCATAACCTACATCACCATCATGCCACGTAGGCCTGACCTCTTCCATTAATTTTGTAATGTTTAAAGGGTTTTTTATTTATTATTTTATTATCTTCACGAAGGTTAGGGGTGAACATGGTCTAGTTTGGTGCGGTTTGAGTTCAAACCAAACCAAACCGTAAAATACGGTCTAGTCAATTTTTCAAACCAAACCAAACCATAATAGTATTGAAACCTGACCAAATCAAATCGTAATAATACGGTTTGGAGCGGCTTGGTTTGCGGTTTACGTTGAGACGACATTTTAAATAATACTACATTAACTTATAATAAAGTTAAATAATTAGCCCAACGGATTAAATTGTATTACAAATTTACAATAAAAACAACAATTATTATTTTTTTTAAATTTTTTTAATATATAATAATTATATTTATTTATTTAAAAATTATATAAATGTTAAAATACGGTTTATTGGTTTACGGGGTTTGGTTTGGTTTATAAATTTTGAAAAATCAAACCAAACTATAAACCGTATTTAAAAAAAAAATTGAAACCAAACCATATTTTTATAAACCGTAAACCAAACCAAACCGCTTAAATACGGTTTGGTCTGGTTTGGTTACGGTTCTGACCAAACTGTGTACAGCCCTAACTAGGGTGGCTAACATCGCGCCATAGCTAGCCTTGTTTATGGAGCTTTTTTAGTTGTTGGCTATATTAGTGAGGAAAAATATGTAAACAAATGTTTTAGGGGTATATAAATGTTGCACACTAATCTAAATAACATTAACAAACGTAAAAATTTCATGTTCTTTCTCCTTCAATTTTTAAATATTTGCTTTACTTTCCTTTTTCGGTCGTTTTTAAATACTTGCTTCATTTTCTTATTTGGAAATCTTTTACAATATTTAATTACTTTCTCTCACCTAATGGACCCACCATTAATCACATTTTATTAATTTCATGTTCTCTCTCCTTCAATTCTCTCCACTACTTTTGCTTTTTACAATTTTTTATTCTTCCACCTACCCCACTATCTCCATATTTTATTACATTTTCCAATTTCTCCTAAAATTGCGCGCATGGAGAAATGGAGCAAGTATTTAAAAATAGAGGGAGCACATATTAATGAGAGTACACATGCAAATACAAGTACACATTTTGAATGGTATAATTGGCAGCATACTGTTCATAAGATCAATCTTGTACTTTTTATAAGGTAGGGATTTTTTATTAGTTAGGAATTCATGTGCTTTGGAGACAATTTAAATTACGTAGTGGGCATTTAATGGATATAGGTGTCCATTGTTCGGATTAAAACTGGAATCCAATCCAATCCAAACCAAATTATCAATTCGGATCGGATCCGAAATTTAAATCGGATCGGATCGGATTGAAATTTTTTTAAAATTCGGATTTTCGGATTGGATCGGATTGACCCTAATTGGATCCAATCCATACTGAAAATTGAATTGTAAAATTAAGCTTTTATAAATATGTATTTCTTTAATTTTTGAAGTTTAGCTCAAATACTTACTACTACATAAAATATATTAGGGAGACTTTGTATTAATTAATTAATGACTTGATGTTGAACTATTTATTTTAATAATGATTTTGAAGACTTGTAACTATATTAAAGATTTATTTTTATAATTGTATTAGGCGCTAAAAAATATTGTATTACAATTCGGATTTTCGGACCGGATCCAAATAACCGAATTTTAATTCGGATTGGATTGAGAGAGAAATTCAGATCGGAATGGAAAATTGAAAACCGAATTATATTTCGGATTGGATCAGATTTGGGCTAAATCCAAACCGAAAACCGAACGGACACCCCTATTAATGGATAAAAATAATATTGTCATATTGTTGAGAATTTCGATTAAAAATTGAAAACAAAACAAAATAAACTTGAAAATTCATAAATTTTTAAAAATTAACCAAAAATAAATTAAATAAAAAAAAGCTCTAAACCCGTTAGGTTGACCAAAACTCGAAACTTTGTGTTAGGGTTGAGCATTTTTCGACCCGTGAACCAAAGTAACTTGATCCGAAATGACACGTGACCCGACCCGATTGACAAGCCTAATCATTAGTCATCATCCATAACTTAAACTAGAGGTGTTAAAAATTGACCAGACTTGAAAAACTGACTTGAACTGACAAGATCAGAACTCAAACTATACTAAACAATGGATGATATGAGTGGCTCGAAACCTGACTTGAACCTAACTTGATATTAACCAACAACTGATTTGACATGATACTCTATGACCTATACTCAAACCTGCACCTAATCTGATATTAACCGATGATTTAACTCGACCCACCAATAATTTAATCCCAAACTAGCACCTTACCCGATTGAAATCTAGAATTGTTGATAACCTGACACAACCTATTTATTCATCCGACTTGTTTGACCCAATATGTAATTTAAGTGTCGATTAGATCTATTTCTATTCAACTTGGAAGTTTAATTTAGTTTCAATGGTTTAAACAAATATAATTTAACTTTGTCAATCCATTATTTTATTTTTTTTTAATATAAGTTTAGTTTTGGTTTAATAACATGCTAATAACTATTAGTCAAATCATTGAAAGCATAATTATAATACAGGTCTTATTTGATAGGGTTTGATATTAAGCCAACCCAAATTTAACCCCTAAAATTGACCTAAAATTGATGTTTGTTCAATTAACCTGATTATTATACGGTAAAATATAACTTGTACTTAGATTTACCCGCTGTAAACTCGCTCAAAACCCAACACAACAAAACACAAACCCGAAACATTATCCAATTAAAAATTAACTTGAAACAAATCCGACTTGCACTCGAAAGCAAAATAGACTTGACATAACCCAAACCAAACTAGATCCCACCCGAACTTAAACTCGATCGGGAGACTGTATTGACCCAACCTGACCTAACGTGGACATGACTTGAGACTTGACTTAACTCGAACCAAAATCAACCCGAATATTCAAATCCACACCTCTAATTTAACCACTCAAATCTCGAACATTTCGTTGCTCAATAACGTATAAAACCGGCAGGTAGTGAAATGAAGAATAGACAAGTTGTCCATGTTTAGCTTAAACAAAGGAATGTGTAGGATTCCCATTTGATCACAAACGTTAAGATTTATGTAGAAGGTGTGATTTTATGCATTATCTTAATCATCATCGACAATCAACTTTTTTTAATTTGCATCATCTTTTTTGTAGCACAATGATCATGTATAGCGGAAGATGGTAACAATGTCTCAACCTTGTCTATCAATTATTATTTATTTTAACCAAAAGATAATAATAATACCATGTATATAGCTACTAGCTTCTTGGGATTCTAATGTCTTGGTTTGGACCGTCAAAATTATGACTAATTGGATCATTTTAAATCTTTGATAAAGCTTTGTTTTTCTATTAATATTGCCCAAATGCCAAAAGTTTAGGAATTATCTTGTCTCCAACTCTACTACGGACAAGTACAATATATTTTGGATCTCGCACTCTACGAACAAGTACACAAAAGTATATCAAGTTATTTAGAAGCATAATACTCCGTTGGTTATGTGAAGGTAAATCAATAATCAAATCAAACAATTTTGAAATATATGACATATTAAGATATTTATAAAGTATTGGGTGAGTTGGACTCACTTTGAGCCTACCCACCAAGATATAAACGGCCATCATACTTCCTTCCAATTAATCTTCCATTAAATACTTAACACTATTTCTTCCGTTATAATAAGTGATCCATTTGTTTATGACACATGCGTATAAAAAAATCTTTGACTAATAATATATTTATGAGAAGCTATTGTGTACGTATAGACGTACGAACTGTTTGGTGCGGGAGGTTTGGCTGATATATTTTACTCATTAGCTTATATGTTTCATGTGTTGGCTGATATGTTTCATTTGTTGGCTGATATAGTTTTTTGTGTTGGCTAATATATTCTTTTTGTTGGCTGATATGTTTTTTTTTTCCTTTTGTTGGATGGTATCAGACATAATTTGGCTTATATGTTTCTTTAATTAGCTGATATATTTATTTTTTGGCTGATATATATGTTTTAATTGTTGGCTTATATGTTTCATTTTGTTGGCTGATATGTTTATTTTGTTGGTTTATCTGTTGCTTTTGTTTGCTAATTGGCTGATATGTTCCTTATGTTGGCTGATATACTCTTCTTGTTGACTGATATACTCGTTTTGTTGACTGATGTGTTTTTTTTGTTAATGTCTTTAATGTTGACTGATACAAAATATTAATTGGCTAATACGTTACTTGTATTAGTTTATGTAGAAAGTATTTTAATTTCATTTTCTTTCCTCTTTCCCCCTTTTCCTCTCTTTCTTTCTAGCACATTCACAAAACCATATCATCCAAGCCCAAGATTTCTCTCTCTCCTCTTTCTCCCTCTTCCTCTCTCCTCTTTCTTCCTTTCGCACGCCATTTCTCACGCCAAACACCAACCTTTCTTTCTCACGCCACCACCCAAGACCCAACAAACCACGACCCTAACCTCACACCACCACCCTAGCTAAACAAAACCACCTAGCCATGGAAACAACCCACTCACCACCGAACCCATCTCACCATTGAACCCATCTCACCACCGAACCCACTCACCCACCATTGAACCCACACATCCACCACCTGAAAAAGGCCCCAAATGTGATTACTCGTCAGATCTACTAGCGTTGGAATTTGCACCTCCAATTCAAACTCCACCAAATCGAACCATCACCAAATCGAACCATCACCAAATCGCACCTTCACCAAATCGCACCACTGTAGCGAACCAGCACCACCGACTGAAGCAGGCCATGCCCATTATTTCCGCCAACAGCAGCGAGGGCAGAAATCACAGTGGCCCGATCTTCCATGTCCAAATTGCCTCCAAGTAAATCACAAATTGGTGAAATAAAGAAGAAATAGGAGAGAGAAAGGTTCACTTTTCTGATTCTAGAGAGAAGTAAAGTGAAATAGCGGAAAATGGAGAATGGTAGCATAAACACTTGGGTGCGGGTGGACGCACCCAATAGTTTGCGTATATTTATAATAATCTATTTATTAAGATAATATTAATAAGTATCCACAAGATTATATTTTATTTTTATGTGTAAATCACAAATATTAATTAAAAAGGTAATACTACATGTAGTCCTTAAGGTTGCATATAAACATTAAATACACTTTTGAAAATTGTATAAAATTAGGAACTCATGATAAAAATACGAATAAATGAGTAATTGGTGTGTTTTTGTCGTAATTTTCTAAAGTAAACAATTTTCTAGAGTGTGTGTAATGCTTATATGTAGCCTGATCTAAAGGCTATGTATAGTATTTTACTTAATTTAAATAGGTCAACTGAGTTTGCAAAAAGTGCTATTGAACATATGAATTCAACTTCATTATATTACAGCAGGAACAAGTCTCAAGTGTATTAATCCTACGTCTTTTAGGTACATTAATTGCTTTTTAAAGATTTTTCAATCACACTTTCGGAGAAATTAAGTTTTAATTATTAAAGGACTAATTTTGATGGATATTAATTTGTATTTGTCAGTGTTGAATAACGTGTGTAGAAGATGTTTATTGAAATACATTGGTTGATTCATGTTTGAGAAATGATTTAATGTTTTGTTTTTAGATTTCCGTGCGGCTGGCTTGGGTTATATGTTTACTTGTTGGCTGATATGTTTCATTTGTTGGCTGATATGGTTTTTGTTTTGGCTAATATATTCTTTTTGTTGGCTGATATGTTTTTTTTTATTCTTTTATTTGCCGGTATCAGACATCATTTGGTTTATATGTTTTTTAGTTGGGTGATATATTTATTTTGTTGGCTAATATGTACATTTTAATAGTTGGTTTATATGTTTTATTTTGTTGGCTTATATGTTTATTTTGTTGGCTTACCTGTTGCCTTTGTTTGCTTATTTCATCCATTTGTTGGCTGATATGATTCATTTGTTGGTTGATATGCTCCTTCTATTGGCTGCTAAGTACATGTTGTTGGCTGATATATTCTTTTTGTTGGCTGATACGTTTTTTTATTAATGTCTGATATATTTCTGATGTTGATTGATATCAGACATCAATTGGCTAATATGTTCATTTGAATGGCTTATATGAATAATGTATCAGCTAAGAACCCAAAATGTATTAGCCAACAACCAAAAATGTATAAGCTAACTACTCAAAATGTATAAGCCAACAACCCAAAATAAGTCCATACATTATTTTTATTTCATTCTCTCTCCACTTTCTACTCTTCCTCTTTTTCTCTTTCACGTGAAAATGGGAACAAATCCTCACAAATTCCCTCACTCCTCCTTCAATTTTTTCCTCACTTCCCCCTAATTTCTTCCTCCACCGCACCCACCAACCCACTGCACCCACCAACCAAACCCACCACCACCGAACCCACCAGCCGGAAATCTGCAACCTCCACCAAATCGCACCTCCAAATCAAATCTAGGGTTTCAATCGTCGTCATCTTCATCGTCATTGTTGTCATTCACCATTGCCATCATCGTCCCTCTTCATCATCATTGTCGTCTTCGAAGACTGGACGTACAAACACTTGGGTGCGGGTGCCCACACCCAATAGTTTGCGTTAATGATGTTGCCTTTAATCGGATATATTACTCCCTCCATTTTTAAATACTTGCTCCATTTCTCTTGGACACATATGCCGATGCTAATTTTTGATCAATAATATCTTTAGTTATCAAAATATAGATTCTAACAATTGAAAACTAATAATCTATTCATTGAGATGATCCTAACAAGTACCCACAAGACTATATGTTTTCTTATTTATAAATCACAAACTTTAGTCAAAGTAGCACAAATGAATAGTGCAAAAAATAGAAATGGAGCAAGAATTTAGAAACGGAGAGAGTACAAGTTTATCATCTAGATTAAAATTACTCCATTCATCCCTAACTTTTTCCTCATTTAACTTCACGGTTTTGAAGTCACATTTAGAAACGAACGAAGAATATATCTTTACTTTCATACGCATAAAAATTATAAGAACTTGATATTAATATATATTTATATATGGCCTAAATTAGCACTATTTATGGGTAAAATCATTTATAATAAAATCGCTAACATCATTAACATATTTTTATCATTATGATAAACTAAAACTCTCTCCTTTGATTATTGCATTATTTTTTAGATTGTCAGTATAAACTATTAAATTGTCGATAAAAGCTACTCCCTTGAATTTTTTGTTTATTTTATTTTATTTATTTATTTATTTTTTATATATAATTCTTGAGATTGGACGTGTTCATTTTTTAAACAGTTTGACCTTAGAAACTCGATTAAGACAATCACTATTATAAACATCAAAATTTTATTATGTGATTTTGTTAGATTCGACTTGAAATATATTTTTAAAATATTAATTATATTAGAATATTTTTACTTGTGTTTAATAAAGATATTTTTGATTAATCTAATATTATATCACTAATATATAAAGTTGGTCTCGCAGTTAGATCACGAGACATAGACACTTGACATTATATTCCAATTTTTATGTTATTTATAACCCGTGCAATTTACTTATATATGCCATATGTCCCTATTTTGTTGGCATATTTTGACCGGCATAATATTTTATAACATACTTTGACTGGCACAAGTATTTTTATATAATTTTTTTATTACAAGAAAAAAAATGATTTCATTAATGAAAGATAGTCAAACGATAGTTACATACAATTCCTAGGAAATCTAAAATGTCAACACAAGTACAAATCACCTTATAACTAGTTACATCGCAGAATCAATCAACGATCGCCTTAATAAAAAAACTTCATCTGAAGCAATACAATCTGTAAGCTAGCACTAATTCGGCTTGAAGTTCGACGGATGAGTAGTTGTTTCGGTAAAAAAAACTCACATGACCTTCTAGATACTTTCTAAGACTGTGAAACCCTAAAACTTCAATCTTTAGTAGATGAAAAAACAAAGAAATTAAGCCTAATAAAATAAGCACCATCATAAAGATGAGACCCATTTACTGAAAGCAAATAAAAAGTTTTTTGGGGCTTACCACCGGTAAAAACACCGATGAAAGTCCCTACAAAAATTTACAATTGAGATCAGAAGAAAAGAGATGAAAGAGAGAGAGTGAGAGAGAGTGAGTGAGAGAGAGAGAGAGAGAGAGTAAAGGAAAACCTTCAAAAAAACGTAGAAAAAATCTATCAATGGAGGCTAAAACAACCCTCCCAAGAAGAAAACCTAGAGGGAACGATAAGAAAAAGATAACATTCCACACTTATTTTTATACAAATTTAAGTGACTTATTTTTTGTAACAATTAATAATCAAGTTTTTTTTTTTTTTTTTGTAAAAAATAAAATAAAATAAAAAAATAAAATAAAATTATATTTATACTTATTGAATTGTAGTGTTATTATTATAAATAAATCAACAAATATATAATAAAAACTAAAGTGTTAATCATGGTTGGAGCAAAAAAAATGTCAAAAGAAAAAATACGATGTCAAATGATACAAAGTACAAGAGTAGTGCCTTATTCTAGTAATATTACCCTATATAAGTAGTACTTCCTCTGTTCTTTTTTACTTGACCTATTTCTTTTATCACGCTTGCCAACGCAGAACTTTAACGATGAATAACTTTAATTATTCATAAGTAAAAATTATAAAAGTTGTATATTATGATAGTACTTATTGAAACGAATTCAAAAAGATATCATATAAATATATTTTTCCTTACATATCATTCACAAAAGACGGTCAAACGAGAGGTGGTGAATAGTGCAAAAGTCAAAGTGGGTCAAGTAAAAAAGAACGAAGGAAGTATATGTTTGTTTATCATAAAAAAATACCTTTTTGACAGTTAAAAATACCTATTATAAAATACAAGAAAGGTAGGTTAAAATATTTCTATTAAATGCATATAGAATATACTTAGAATATAGTTGCCAAATTGAAAGTTAGATAATATAGGATATATAAATTAATATGCATAAAGATTTGGAAAAAAAAAAAAAAGTGAAAGTCGCTGGAAATTAATATGCATAAATGTCATGTCAGATTTGCTTTTAGTATGTTACTAGCTTATGGTCCCGTGCTATGCACGATTTACCAAATTTTATAAAGAATTTCAACAAAAATTTTAATTTTTTTTTTCTCTTTATAAAAAGTATATGAAAAAGGTGGTCAAGGCAAAGGTCAATATTCTGTTTTAAAATATTTCGTAGTAAATTTTAGGTTGTACATACCAATATGATATACTTCGTACAAATTTTATACTCCCTCCGTCCACTATTATCTGCAATATTTACCATAAATAATGGGTGCTCTCTATCATCTACAACAAATGTTTTTCTTTCCATATTTAGTAACTTTTTTCCACCAAATTGACTACAATACCCTTACTTTAAAATTTATAACCTCAATTACATACTTAAAACAAAATTAATTAAAAACTAATCTAATGTAATTAATCCCAAAATTTTCTTCTCATCATCTTCATCTTCCTATTATCTTTCTCTCTAATCCTTCAACCCATTCTCATGAATTGAAGAAGAAGACGGCCAACCTTAAGTGTTTTGATTCCAGATCTGAGTTGGTGGGTTTCGTGCGTTCTTAGGGTCATGGGTTTCGTGTTCTGGGTTCGTGGATTTCGTGGTTTAGGTTTGTGGGTTTCGTGGTCGGGTTCGGTGGTTTGGGTTCGTCGGCTGGTGGGTTTGGGTGGTCTAGGTTCGTCGGTTGGTCGGTTTCAGTGGTCTGGGTTCTTGTAGTGGTGGGTTTTGGTGGTTTAGGTACATAGGATGGTGGGTTTCGGTGGTGGTTGCATAGTTGTTGGTGGTTTGTGGGGTGGCGTGGTGGTTCTACATCCGTGAGCGGTGGTCTGTTTAATTGTGGTTTTTTTTATTTACTAGTATTTTAAATTAATTATCCCTTCTCTCTCCTCTTACTACTTTCCCTCCTTTTCCTACTTTCCCTCCTTTTCCCACTTAATTAAACCCACTCAAACATGATTACACTCCACTAAAAATTTTGTCTAGAAGTCCGCAAAAAGTACGTTTGTTGTAGATAATAGTGGGTGGAGGGAGTATTAAAAATTATGCATATCTTTTTAATAATAATATTTTTCTTAATTTTCAATCAGTAGTTGTAAAAATGTGATTACGTTATATAAACTATATGGAAGATTTTGAATAATATTATATCTATTTACAAATAAAACTAAATAAATACAATATTATATAAATCTAAGCGATATGATATCGTATGTCTAAATATTTTACAATATCAAAAGGGGTTATATGATCGTATTTAACATTCAAGCTAAAAAATTTAAGACAATCCTGGCATCGCCCGGGCACAAAACTAGTATATATATAAAGGGGAGTTTTTTTCCCTGTGTTTTTAAAGCGCCACGTAGAATTTTAATTTTTAAAAAATTATTAGAGCGCCACTTAAGATTAATATTTTTAAAATGCTATAATAGTATTTTGCCACGTAAGATTAGTTTTTTTAAAAAACTCTTCGTAGGATTATATCAAAAAAAAAAAAAAAAAAAAAAAATCGACACGTAGGATTAATAATTTTAAAACGCTACAATAGGATTATGCCATGTAAGATTAATTTTAGAGCGTCGCATAGGAAAATGTTATATTTTAGCCAATAAAAAAAAAAGAATTGCAATTTTATTTAGATCGAAAATTTTATATTAATTATAAAAATAAAATCAGCTCGTTTTCGTGTGCCTGGCCATACCGTGTGGCCGGTTGAGACACACCGAAATCTGACCGAGTAACCCTTGACCGTCCGAGTAACCCCTGATCGATTGAGTAACCCTTGACATCCCAAGTAACTCTTGACCAAGTAATTGATGACTACACGGTGTGACCAACCACATATAAACTTTGGAAAATAAAATATTTTCTTTTTATATAATGAATTTTATCTAAATATGTGAAACAAAGTTAATAATTCATTTTATAATAAAAAAAAATTGAAGTAGCCAGCGAATATCACAAAATTTATTAAATAAATATATATTAGTAAAATATTTTATTTGAAAAAATACAAATAAACCGTACATCGCACGGCCTTCATCTAAAAATGTATATTTGAGACCGTAAAATTTAAAGTGTGAAGAATAAAAAGAAACAGAGGGAGTTTAAGTTGTCAATATACGCTACTCTATATTAAATTATTGATATTGGATATTTCAAAAATAAAAATAAATAATAGTTTTTTTTTTTTTTTTTGAAGAAATAAAAGTTTTTTAGTTTCCGATATATATTATTAAATATTCAATATAAAATATTAAACTGTTGATTTAAGGAGCTACTAAATTCTTGAATTAATATACTAAATTTCTATATAAGGTACTAATTTGTCAAACGTTAATTATGGCAAAAGGTAACGAATTACCAGGATGTTGGATAAGATAACTAAAAGTAGAAATATTAACTTGAAATAAATATTAATTAACTGATAAACATGTGATTTTGACATATATTTCCAAATTAATGCCATTTTAGGAACCAAAAGGATTATCTAACGCCCTGGACGCGTTTGTTAGCAAGATCCTTAAAATATTACAAATTCGATAGAGCCTACAAAATTGTCACTATACGCAATTGAATCAATTGGAGCTGATCGTGGTTTCTCAAGCGATGAAATAGTCATTTGTATTAGTAAGTGAGGCAACTTTTGTGATTAGGTTTGTGATGAGTCTATTTTATACATATATTTACTCACCGTCCTACAATATGTGCTTATTTGAGCTCTGCGGAGCTATTTTTATAGTGTTTTTATAGAGTTGGTATTATTTTATAGAAATTTGCAGAATTATGATAATTCCCGAGCTTATTGAGCCACTACAAACATATTGGAGTTAGATCGTATTTTATAACCGGATATTTTAAGCCCAAGGCCGAGTTAGGAACTTTAATTCGATGATTAACCGCTCAGTTTGGTGAAGGATTAATTTATAAGCTAAACATCAATTGCATAAAAGACAAGATTAAAGACCCAAAGACAAAGAGCCCAATAATCAAGTCTTCTGCAAATCTGACTGGGCCCAATCGGGCGAAGCACTTCAGTGCAGGGGCGTGATGTTTAAGCGGTCCAGTTTCTTATGGGCTTGGCTTGATTGTTTAAGTCGGTCTACAAATGTTGGCAGGATGATGAGATAACAGGAGCAAAAATTATCTTCTTGTATTAGCTTTTAAGATAGGTTTTGTTAGCTTTTGATTGTTTTGATAATACTTATAGTTTGAGTGGGATTGGGAGGCTTTGACTTTTCTTATTTATATAAGGAGGTAGTACGTAAGTTTTGGGGAGGAGTTTAGATTAGCTTTTTAGTTTAGTTTTTAGATTAATTTTAGTTTCTTTTAGTTTTGTTTCTGTTTTTACTCTTCGTATCAATTTTATTATTTTGTTTTAATACTATTATTCTCTTTTCTTAATTCTTGCTTTTATTATGCTTTATTTAATTACTTTAATTAGTTTAGATTTAATTATGTGTGAGTAGTCTTCAATTTAGGGTTTGTTGGGATCCATAAATAATATGAAGGAGTCGTAATTTATTATTGTTGATTGTCAATGCTTGATTAATTTCTTATTGATTGATTTAATGCTATGCAATTAGATTAGGCTTGGTTTAATTGTATGAGCTATGCAATATTGATTCGAGATTCAAGAGATGAGAATTGATGTTTAGGCTTAGTTTCAATAGACAGGTTAATTTATAAATGGTTAACTCAAGGTTCGAGAGATGCGATTTAATACCGGTAGATTAATTCTGTGATTGTAATACGTAGCGAAAACCCTTTATGATATGACTAATTGATGCATTGATGATTGATTGTTATGTTTTACCCTGGAGTATTATTTATTGGTGAACATATGCCCTACGCTTTTATTAATTGATTTCTCCTTACTTTTATTCTTCTCTACTTTTATTCTTCTTAGTTTAATTCCTTTTACAACAACAAATTTGGTTACTTGATAATCTAGATTATATTAATTAATTAGAAATAGAAAGACTCGTTTTCCTGTGGATTCGACCCTACTTCCCTATTTATTATTAGTTAGTGGTTTTAGGAATTACTTTTGATTAGGTGATACGACTTTAGCCTATTAGTTTGAAGGCTAAAGTTAGCGATAGTTAGCTCCTTCATCTTTCTTCAACTTAGTCCTTCTTCCTTCAACCCCCACAGACCTTCATTTTTGTTTTCCTTCTCCTATCAACACCCACCGCTGCCCATACCAACACCATTATTTCCGACACCAACACCATCGTAGTCTCCACCGACATCGATACTGCCATCTTTGTGTTTATAGATGTGTGTAAAGTCAAGAGGATTTAAACTAACTTACTTATGAAACAACTAGCAGAACAAAAATTTGAGTGATTTTTCTTTCTCAAAGGGATGTAAACTTCAATATTCCTTTAGACATGGTCTTGGCAGTTGCCTCCAAAACAGAATACACATTTGAGTCGTCACTCGCGGAATTGTAGAGGAAGTGTAGCAGGACACAAGGAAGAGCAAATTATGCTGTCATGGAACCTAGGCTTTGGAATAGCAACAAGACCATACTACTCTTTACTAAGCGGCAAATTAGCAAAAGTTTGCCAAAGTATAAGGTTCATGACACTAGTCGATTTAGGGACCTTGAAAATTGAATATGTTAGTCACTTTCCTTCGTAACTCAGCTTGTATAGTGCTATTCCTTCCACTGGGGGAGGCAATTCAACATTGGTAAAATACCTTCCCCAATTTATTGTTATTTTTATGATTCCCTTTGAAATCATCATATAACACCAGACAAATTATACTTACATTAATTCTACACGTTAAATTCAATTTCAAGAATCAAATCCTTAAAACAAAAGACCTGATTTCATATAATCACAATTTGAAATACTAACGTTGGAACTACAGCTTCGAGACACTTCTCCAAATGGTCCTCTGTATAGCTTTTCATCACCTTCTGCTTAAATTATTCGGCACTAAGAAACCTCATGGTTAACCCTTCTTTGTTTCCTGATTTTCTGACTTTTCTCCTAAAATCAGGAATGGCTGTCACACACTCCCGCCCCAACCCCAAAATGGATGTCACCTTTAACTTTCAGGTACTCCCCAAACAGCAAGATAGCAGTTGAATCAGAAAAGATCGCAATATACGATCCACTACAACACCAAGATGAAATATTATTACGCTCAATCAGGCACAAGCCACCCTTGAAGCACCTGCAGATACAAAATACAATCCACAATAACACATGCAAAATTTTCACCACACCAGAACAAAACCTAGGAACATTTAGAGTTACCACAACGAAACCTATTAATGATACTTCACGTCTTCAGCAACTGTTTGCAATAAGAATGTTTTCCAAGATAAATCAAGGTTTCACTGCACAACTGAAAGTTATGTACATAGCACAATTATGACTAACACCTGAAAGATATTATCATAACTAAAATCAAATGAATTTTTCAGGTGAAAGCACATGGATTCGGAAAATATTAAAGGACCTAACTTCATATATAGTGACACGGAAGTTGATGCGCAAACCCTGGTGAATGAGTATATGTTCATTCTAGGGCTTATAGGTTTCTTCCACAACGATCACATACATCAGCTTCCATTGAAGTAACATGTTCAGGCTTTTCCTTTTGCATCTTAGGTAGATCAAACTCAAACACTTCAGACAGTGCCTTGGTTCCAAGTTTAAGCTCATCCATGCTGCATGTGTAAATTGTTTATTAGGCAACAGCCTGGCAATACCAATATATTGGGAAAAAAACATGCAGATAAACATGTACCAAACAAGGATAGCAACCCTCGACAAAAAAGAGAACTAAGATAGCAGGGTATGCATAACTACGTAGTATAACAAAATAAAAGATGAATATACATTTTCTATAACAATATACAATATGAAAATACAAAAACCTACAATAATAGTCTAAATGGAAGGCTAAACAAATTTCCAATGTAAAGTGTATAAACAATTGAGCACATCAGATAATTAGTTGAAATAGCCTAGCAACCAAACTATTAGAGCACACAATCCCAAAGGCTGCAGCAAAGTAGCAAATCATAGGTGCATTCTAAAATCTCACCAAGGTTATAGATATCTTTAACTGCCAGATGTCAGAAATGACCTGCTCCTTTCATTCAATTGATAAGTGCCATAGGACTATAGGAAAAATATGTATGGCCATTTCTTTTAGGCTTCTTCTATTCTATTTTAAGCTGCTATCTCCAAAAATAGTCTCAAGAATATTTTTATTTATTTATTTATTTATTTTTATTTTTTTATCTAGTATCTAGGCTATGCTCTAGTTTGACAACAATTATCTTTAATTGTGCGTTTATAATTATAAAAAGTTAATATTTTAAAAATAAATATTAGATGTTTCCAACAAGATCTCACTTGATTATATTTTCTAGTACTCCCTCTGTCCCTATTTTTTGCACCATTTGACTTTTCACGGTTTATAAGGCTCGTCTTAAAACGTATATATCTTCATTTTCATGCATGTAAAAATTATAAAAACGCAATATTAATATATACAATTAGACGATTCTAATAAAATCCCACATGACTATTATAAATTAACAGTAATTTATGGACAAAATTTTCAAAGTTAAACCCAAAAATGACAATGAGGCAAAAATAAAGGGACACAGGGAGAATATGATATTGTAAATCGTGGTTGAAGTTTATAAAGTTTGATGTTTAAAACAGAAATAGTGCATCTTTTGTGTCACTATGAAGTATATAAGAATGAAAAGGTGTGAAAATACGACAACACCACCACCAACAACAATAACAAAGCCTTAATTCCAAAATGATTTAGGGTCGGCTAACATGAATCGTCATAAGGAACCGTCACAAAAAGAAAGAGCATGGCAAGATAATTGATAGACACAAAGAAAAAAGACCAAAATGACTAATGTAGAATTAAATAACAGTACAAGGAAACAATGTATTAGAAAGCAGTTTGTAACAAGCACAATTATACATATAGAACTGCCTTCAAGCCAATGACGATTCTATATATGTATATACTATCTTGGAGGACAAGAAGAAAAATAGCAAGAGGTAAAAAAAAACAAAGTGGAAATTCTACATGGTGGCCCCATGGAATTGCAATTTCCATTTGGAGGAAACTTTTTATTTTTTTAATTTTTTATTTTGACTTTCTCGAGTAACATAATCAAATTATGCCCTTATTGGTGTTTAGTCCTAACCCTTATGTTTTTGGCTATCCTTTATCTTAGATAGTTTAATCTACTAATTTATCCTTCTATTTTATTCAGCCAACCCCTCATCTCCCCATGACCATACACCAACCTGAACCCTGCCATGACTAGCCGAACCCGACCCAACAAAAGGTCAAAAACCGCTATCCACCCACCAAAATCCACCACCTAACCACAAAAAACCTCACATCCACTAAAAAACATCCCTCCCCCACCCCCCAAACCCTTTTCCCAACCTTCGAAACCATCACCCATCATTTAAAATCACCAATGACACAGAAAATTACCATCTAACCCACCAAAACGAAAGCCTCCTTGACCTTCATTCCCATCTATATTCTCTATCCTTCCTTGAAGGGTGGTTTAGTGGTTAGGCTGCTGGTACGGCCATCCAATGTAGCTGGTGGATGGGGTGGTGGATCTAAATAGAGGGCAACGTGGTTGGTGGTTGTTAGAGAGAAGATTAACCATTTTAGCCTAAGTTAGCCATCATAATGGCAATTGGCGGGCTCTAAACATGAAAAGTAGTCACTTGAGAAAAGGGCCAAATTATATCCACCAAGAGGAATTTGCAATAACATGAGGCCATCATAATGAATTTCCAAAAAAAAAAAAAAAAAAAAAAAAAAACGAGAAATGCTAAGCTTTATATTAATTTAATTAGGAAGAAAAGGTGGAAATAAAAAATGAAACAATAGAATTGATTAAAGTTTTAAGCAAATAGGGATTCCTTGATTATGATTTCACAAACACTACATTCTAGTTTCCAATTAGATTCTATGTTACTAAGACTCTGCATTTCATCTAAAATACCCATGCTCTAGTACCCGTGTTAGACTGTAATGGGTATGACACTTGGACACTTCAATTTTAGTTCAAATTCATGAAATTTTTCACAAGATAGCCAGGTCGGACCTGTATATGTATCTGTACCCATCATGGGTACTTGTGTCCAAGTAAGATAGGTTAGAGTTCACATATTAGACCACTGTGAGCATCAATAATGGTTTATAGCTAGGGACTTCTTCTTTCAAATTTCAAAAGACTCTAACTAAAATTTGCTTGGGCAAGTTAATTGCTTGAGAAATTGCCAAAAGATGAGGAACTGGTACATTACCTTCTATTAGCTACTTTAAATAGCTAACCATTGGGACACAAACTAGCTACAAAAGAGTTAAGTTAGAAATCTTACGTGGCATGGCAAGCTAATTTAACAATTAGCTTAGCATTGGAAATGCTCTAATGCAATATAAAAAATTCGAGAAGAAGAGAATTGCAAGAATGCACATTTGCATCAAATAATAATCATATGAAGTATAATTAGATCACAAATGAACATAACCAATGATCAGGGAACTCTACTCCCTATTTTCCAACCTGCTGCAGCAAACCAAAGAAAGGAACCATCCCATTGACCCATTTACGAGAAAAGTTGACTTCTATGTCAGCTTTACAAAAGACAAAGAATACCCAAACTTTATTCCATATAAATTCTTCGTATCCATGATGTTGGAAAAATATAATTACCTTATTGAGAGTGGAGGAGTTAATCTTATGATTGTGTTGTGGGTAGGCTTAGCAAGAACACCTCTCTCCTTTAATTTGAGGCATATATCATAAGCTGAAGCAGGGAACAGAGCTTTGCTATTGAGTTCTACTGCGTTAAAAAGACCTTTTCCACGCACTTTTACAATGAAGTTAGGGTACTGCTGTTGAAGCCTATTTAGCAAATGCCTAAGCTCCTCTCCTAACTCTGCAGACCTGTATCAAGAAAATGTATAACTAAACAATCCACAAATGCTTTAAATGAAAACATCAAGAATAAAACAATTTGTTAAAGACATTAATAACTGCATATTATCTCGACGACTAATTTAGTCCATGTAAAGGATATACATTTTGCCATTTTAAACCACTATGCTGAAATATTTCGCTAATAGCAAGTTTCAAAGTCTTACTATAGGAGTTCTTTCATGTTAGGTGGTCTTTGAAAAATATTCTAAGACATCATGTTGCAGAAATTTCTTAAGTGGACTACCCTAAGAAGTTGCACACTTCAGCAAACCACCTAAATCACAAGTTATAGCTGCATTTATAATGAATAAACAACCACCTTCTCATTGTTCAAAGATGGATACATTTTATTTCAGATAACCACCCACAAATGTGTTGAAAGTCACCAAACTTTAATTTAGAAAACACTAAAATTAGTTTACTTAAATTAACTTTTAGTGAGAGGTTGGAAATGAGAAGAATTTTCATCATCAAATTTTAGCAAATTCGATAACATATTTGCAATGTATTGTTTTCAATGTATACTGCAGAAGAAAAAGAAGAATAAGAGAGGGATAAAAAAATGAAAGGAGATATAAGGATTAGAAAGTTATTTGTGAAAAAATATATACACTTTTGTGATTTGGGATTGTAACCCATGTTTCTTTCTCCTTGATAATAATCCTTATAATTATTTAAGTTACCAATTTGTAAATTGTAACTCCTACATTTGGTATCACAGCCACGTTATTTTCTCAATAAAAATGTCTACTAACTTTATTCAGCCACAAGTGCCCCAATTATCAAAGACCAATAATGAAGATTGGTGCATTAAAACGAAAGCACTACTTAGTTCCAAAATTTGTGAAAAATTGTTAATGATGGGTTTGAAAAACCATCATATGAGGCAAAATTGGCATTAACCCAAGAAAAGAAAGATGAGTTGTAAGAATATCAAAGGGCATTCCTTTTGATTAACGCAGGTGTAGATCGCGAAACACATGTGAAGATCTCCAATGCAACCACAAGCAAGTAAGCTAGGGACAATCTTGCAATTATATTAAAGGAGTTGAGAGAGTTCGAAAAATTCACTCACAAGCCTACGAGGTGAGTTTAAGGAAATCACAATGACTATTTTTCTTGCCTACTTACAAATGTTAACTAGCAGAAATTAAATGGAGAAAAGACCGAAGACACAAGGATCGTTGAAAAAGTACTTAGATCATCCACTAAAATATTTAATCATGTATTACATGCAACTGAAGAATCAAAACAAATTATCAATAGAACTTATATGATCCCTTCTAGTGCATGAACAAAGAAGTCTGAAGAATGATGAACCAGGTGTTATGGAGCAAGTATTTGATTCAAAGTTTTCATTAAATGAACAAAAAGGTGTAAACCAACAAGGCGGTTTTCGTGGACAAGGTACAGGTTGTGGTAACTACCAACCAAAGTAATGAGAGATATTTTGGCCATGGCAGAGGGTCAAACAGAAGAGGAATCAGTTTTAATGAACTTAATAAGACAAAAGTCATTCCACGCTTTAATTGTAAAAATATGGACATCGCATCCGAGCAAAAAAACAAAATGATCAAGGAAATCGATTGAAGTTTGTTGAAGATTCAAGAAACGATTAGGAAAGTCTGACATTGTTGCTAGCCCATGAAGAAGTTATTAATCAACAAGACATGTGGTTTTTTAATTCTGAAGTGCTAGAGATTAGTACAGAAGCAGAGCAATAAAAGCAGAGTAAGGTAATTAGCAGCCAAAATATAATAAATTGTATTGCAAGTCAGAGAAACCACAATACAACTCCCTTCTTTCGAGAGGAAAGGATGCTCTCCAAGGTTTCCACAAGAATTTTCTAGATGCATTACCCCTTCACAATCCCTCCTTAAATACACAAAATTAACTGACAAGCAGAAATAACAAACTCAGCACACAAAACAAGGACTAACAAACTTATTCCCTTGATTACTGATTTACCCCTCCCTGTAACTAACTTCCAGCTCATCATTCTAGCTCAAGATCTCTTATCAGGCCCTTGTTTGGGCTTCCTCCTTGCATATGTGAAGCGCACCTCAGGTCTGGTCTCTTGCAATACCTCCCACCCAAAAAAGCACCTTGTCCTCAAGGGGGAAGTGAGGAAAACGAGCAGCAATTTCATCATGGTCTTCCCAGGTAGCCTCAAAGTCTTGTAACCCTTGCCACTTAATCAAAACTTCGGTGGCAGCCTGAGAACTTTTTACTCCCAGCACAGACTCTGGTTCCACCTCCAACACTAAGTCAGCAGAAAGCTCGGCAGGCAGAGAAGTACGCAATTGGCCTGGTCCCATGGCTTTCTTCAACTGAGAGATATGGAAAACAGGGTGGATTTTGGCAGAAGCAGGGAGCTGCAGCCTATATGCCACCTTTCCCACACACTCCAGAACTGGATAAGGACCATAAAAGCGAGGTGACAGCTTCTCAGAACGTCTTCTGACCACAGAATGTTGCCTGTACGGCTGCAACTTGAGATAGACCAAATCCCCAACTTCAAATTCCCCATCCCTTTGGTACTTATTCTCATATTGCCTCATGTAAACTTGAGCCTGCACCAAGTAATACTTCAAATCATCCAAAATTGCATCCCTTTCTTGAAGCTGGTCCTCCAAGGAAGAAAGAGCAGTATCTCCTGGAGAAAACCTGACCAAGTGGGGTGGGTCTCTGCCATAAAGAGCCTTGAAAGGGGAACAATGACTCGCGGTGTGAAAAGCCGTGTTATACCAAAATTCTGCCCAATGCAACCAAGTCGCCCAACTAGAAGGCTTCCCATTCACAAAACAGCGCAAATAGGATTCAACCCCCTTGTTAACAACCTCGGTCTGGCCATCCGTTTGAGGATGGTATGCCGCACTTCGCTGAAGAGTAGTGCCCTGCAGCCGGAATAATTCCTTCCAGAAAATGCTAAGAAAGATTATATCCCGATCCGACACTATAGAGGAAGGTACACCATGCAACCTCACAACTTCTTTTACAAAGGCTTGGGCAACCACCTGGCAGTGTATGGATGCCTTAAAAGAATGAAGTGACCATACTTGATCAGCCTATCCACTACCACCAATATGGTGTCCCAATCAAATGACTTAGGAAGACCTTCCACCAAGTCCATGGAAATGTCTTCCCAAACCTTTTCGGGAATAGGAAGGGGTTGAAGGAACCCGAGGGGAGATAGGGTGGACACCTTGTTCTGTTGGCATATGTGACAACTTTGGACATACTTTGTCACGTCTTTGCGCATACCTGCCCAATACCACTCACTAGCAAGCCGTTGGTAAGTTTTGAAATCCCCAGCATGGCCTCCCACCGGAGAGTCATGGTATTCCTTAAGCAACTTGGTGGTGAGATCACTGTGCTTGGGAATGACCACTCTATTCTTATACTTTAACACTCCCTTATCAAGGGTGAATCCTTTTGGAACCTGCTCCCCACCTTGTAGCTACGAAATAAGCTGCTGAATGGTCTTGTCTTTCTCTATGAATGAGAGAATAAACTGCCATTGGACCCCACAAGACGCCACCAAGGAAGAACACTCGACTTGTACACCATGCTGTAGCATCCACCACTTTGTTAGTGGGCCCCGGTTTGTAGTGAATGTCAAAAGAATACCCCAAGAGTATACTTACCCATTTTTGGTAAGCTTGACCCACCTCCTTTTTCTCCAACAGGTACTTGAGGCTGCGTTGGTCAGTTCGAACAACAAATTGCCTCCCTAGCAAGTAGTGCCGCCACTTCTCAATAGCAAAGACAATAGCCATGAGTTCCTTTTCATATATGGGTTTGGAACGAGCTCTCATACTCAAGACCTTGCTGAAATATGCAACCGGGTGGTTTTCTTGTAAGAGGACAGCTCCTAAACCATGCCCCGAGGCACGGTTTCCACTATAAAGGGTAGTGTGAAGTTAGGGGCAGCTAGGATGGGAGACCTAACCATGGCTTCCTTGAGTGCCTCAAAAGCAGATGTAGCCTCATCAAACCACCTGAAACAGTCTTTGCGCAATTGATCAGTTAGAGGTTGAGCAATGAGCGCATATCCCTGAATAAATTTCCTATAGTATCCTGTAAGACCAAGGAAGCCTCGCAATTCTTTGATGGTGGTAGGTACAGGCCAGTCCACCATAGCCTGCACCTTAGAAGCATCCACCTCCACACCGACTGCTGAAATTACAAGTCCCAAATAATCCACCCAAGTTTTACCCACTTCACACTTTGTTAAATTCGCATACAACTGATGAGCAGCCAATGTTTCTAGGACTAGTCTAAGGTGACCTTGGTGGGACTCCTCACATCTACTGTAAACCAAAATGTCGTCGAAGAAAACCAAGACAAACTTGAGTAAGAATGGACGGAACACCTCATTCATTAAGGACTGGAAAGTAGCAGGGGCATTAGTGAGACCGAAAGGCATGACCAAGAATTCATAATGCCCTTCGTGGGTACGAAATGTCGTCTTATGCACATCTTCTGCTCGCACCCTAATTTGATGATACCCAGACTTTAAATCAAGTTTTGTGAAAATTGCAGACCCACTCAATTCATCAATCATGGGAATAGGGAATTTATCAGGTGTCTTTCTATAGTCTACACAGAAACGCCAATTACTGTCTTTCTTTTTAACCAACAAAACAGGTCTAGAATAGGCACTAGTGGAGGACTGTATTATACCTGCTCGTAACATATCAGTCACTAACTTCTCGATCTCATCCTTCTGGGAATGCGGATAACGATAGGGGCGAACACTAATGGGATTTGCACCATGCTTAAGAGTAATGGAGTGCTCAATTTGACGCCTCGGTGGCAAACCATCAGGCATGTGAAAAACTTGCTCAAACTCCGCCATTAACAGTTGAAAAGGGGCTGGTACTGTTGGTGTTTCCTCTACTACAACATCCATGTGGTTACATTCGAGTAAAAATCCCTGTCCTTCCTTCTATAACGACTTGAACATTGCTTTTAGAAAGATACACGTCCTTGAGCGTTTGTGTCTTCCAATTGGACATGGTAATGCCCAATTTCTCCGGCCACTGAATTCCCAAAATTAAGTCAGAATTTCCCAAGGGAAGTACCAGGAATTCCTCGACAATTGTAATCCCTTTGACCTCCAGCACAACTCCCCTGCACACACCACTTCCTTGTATAGTCTCCCCTTTCCCCAAAGTCACTCCAAAACTCCCCGCCTCGGTCACCGGAAGTTGGAGATGTTGCGCAGCGATGGAAGAGTCAAAGTTATGGGTTGCGCCTGGGTCGACCATTACCACCACATCGATATACTTGATCGTACCGACCATCCTCATCGTTTTAGGGCTGGTAAGCCCTATAATAGAGCACAGAGCAACCGCGGGATTGGGTGTGGGTTCAATTTCTGGTGGGTTAGGGGCTGGAATTTGGTTTCGACCGCGCTGACAACTCGCCGGAACCGTCCTAGTCCTCCTCGTCGTCCACCATAAGCAAGACACTCAGTTCCCGGCAGGGGCAGTTGTGGTTGAGGTTCCATTTCTCGTCGCACATGAAACAAAGGCCTTGCTCCCTCTTTTGCTGAAGCTCCTTCTCCGACAACCGCCTTATCTCGCCGGTATTTCTGTGGGTGGTGGTGGTGTTTTTGTAGTTCGGGTTTGTGTTTAGGTTTGGGGTGGTTTGGATCTGGTTGGTTGGTCGGGGTGTTTTGGTCTGGGTTGGATAGGGAGTACGCCAACGCCAACTGAGTGGGCTAGAAGTGGATTTGGGCCGTGGGCTGAGTCGTAACTTCTCCTCGACCCGCAAGGCCAGTTCCATGGCCAGTTCTATGGCCCGATCCAGAGTAATCGGATCCAACAAGCGAACCTCGACCCAGATATCTTCGCTCAACCCGTTTATAAATTGCCCTTTAGTAATTTCTTCGAGAACTCCATCAATCGGGGCCAAGAATATGATGAACCGACGCCGGTAATCCGCCACGGAGCTTGTCTGTTGGTGCGCAAGCCATTGCTCATGGAGTGTGCCGGTGGCGGTGGTCCTGAAACGGCAAAGCAGCAGCTGTTTCAAAGCGTCCCACGACAGCAAGGGGCGGTGATGATGCTCCCACTGATACCAGAGCAACGCGTCGCCGTCAAGCACCACCACAGCCGCCTCAAGCAGATCCGCGTCAGACAAGCGGTAAAAATGGAAGAAACGCTCGGCACGGAGGATCCACCCATCAGGATTCGTGCCATCAAAGATTGGTAAGTCGAGCTTTCTCAACTTCCAGTTTGATTGGCCACCCTGAAAACCACCGTCACCATAATCAAGGTGGTGTTGCGTGGAGAATGGGTTACCCATTGACCAGTGTTGGGGTCACGAACCTCAGTACGAATAGATTGAGATCTGTTTTAACGGCAGCTAGAGCCGTAACTATTTCCTAAGCTACCCTCGTCGAAATCCCAGCAAGCTCCTGCTCCATCAAGTCCATGCGTTGCGCATTGGTGAGGCGTGCCATTGTCTTCTCCGGCTCAAATCGTCACTGATACCAATTTGCCAGAGATTAGTACAGAAACAGAGCAATAAAAGCATAGTAAGGTAATTAGCAGCCAAAATATGATAAATTGTATTGCAAGTCAGAGAAACCACAATACAACTCCCTTCTTTCGAGAGGAAAGGATGCTCTCCAAGGAATGATTTCCACAAGAATTTTCTAGATGCATTACCCCTTCACAATCCCTCCTTAAATACACAAAATTAACTGACAAGCAGAAATAACAAACGCAGCACACAAAACAAGGACTAACAAACTTATTCCCTTGATTACTGATTTACCCCCCCTTTAACTAACTTCCAGCTCAAGATCTCTTATCAGGCCCTTATTTGGGCTTCCTCCTTGCATATGTGAAGCGCACCTCAGGTCCTCTTGCATGAAGCTATTAACCACATGTGTGGTAGAAAAGAATTATTTATTGATCTTCAGAAAATCAAAGGTAATGTAAGTTTGAGAGATACGTCCAAACTATAGGTTGAAGAAAAAGGGAAAATTCAAAATTTTCTCTAAGCATGGAAATGAAGAATTAATTTATGATGTTTATTACGTGCCTAATAATGGAACAATATACAACCTCCTATACACCACAACATAATGGAACTACTTTATGGAAGAATCGAACAATTTTAGACATGACACGAAAGCATTTTATAAGAAAAAGGATTTCCAACATGGACAGCTTGTATTCTAAATGATTGTCCTATAAAGAGTGTAACGAATATGACTTCACAAGAAGCATGGAGTGGTGAGAAGCCAAATGTTGAACATTTTCGAGTGTTTGGGTGCATTGCGTATGCCCAAATACCTTAAGCAAAGAGGAAAAACTTAGATGATTGAGGTGAAAAATGTATCTTCATTTGATATAGTTCACAATCAATCAAAAGCTTATAAGTTATACAATCCAATCACTGGAAAGTTGATTGAAAGTAGAGATGTAATTATTAGTGAAGGAGAATCTTGGAAATGGGATAATCAATAAAGGAAAATAAAATTTGTGTTTGAAGAACATACTGATATTTTTAGGATGAGTTCTGAAAAAACACAAATATTGCACCATATCTATTTAAGGAAACAAAATGTTTGTGTTCACACTACAAATACTTAATGTACCAATACTTTTAACACTTGATTCTTTAGTTTATGCTTACGTCATATGGTTAATTTTGTACTTCTACCACTCTCTCTCTCTTCCTTTTTTTTTTACTACCAAAAAAATTGTGCCCAACCTATATGATGCGATAATAAAAGAACCGAGGAAGTTTATTATATTCAACTTTATACACATATCAATCCTAGATTCCTAGAGCATCTTTATTCATTTATAGGTAGACTTGACTGACATATGACATTCTAGAGGACCTAACGGTGTTGTACACATCATATGTTTTATTTATTTATTTTATTTTATTACAATATTTAAATATAAATTTATTTGATTACTTCATATAATAACAAACTAGACTTTTTCAACAATGGATTTTACCAAAAATTTTAGCCAACGTAAAGTATTTTGTAGCAGTATTTAGCATTGATTTATCAAAAATTTATGAGCTATTGTGATTACTTCATAAAATAACAAACTAGAGTTTTTCAACAATGGATTTTGCAAAAATTTTAGCCAACATAAAATATTTTGTAACCGCATTTAGCTTTGAGTAATCAAAAATTTATAAGCTAATGTATCTATAAATAACACTCTAAAACTTAAGAATACATCCAGCATATTGTCTCATAACAATATAATCTATAAATACTTTCATATCTACGATTAATTCTTCGTAAAAAAAATAAAACGATGATACGGATAATCCATTTAGTTAATATTTTGGTTATTTGGGAAATTCATCAAACACTTGAAAATTACACCTCTAAATATTCCTACCCTCAAACGCTACTATTGTCCCAAACACTACACTGCCTAATTTGCATGACACTATGTCGAGCTACTATCCTCAACCTCCACTTTCGAGTGAATTTTATGTGGTTCATGATGCTACAAGAAGAGAAAGTGTAAGGGCCTCTAGCATGCATCATGAACCTTCATTTCAAAGGTCTCAAGCTATTAATAAGAGATAAACCCACAAGCTATTAATAAGTTGATAGATAAGCTTTCATGGACACATGGACGAAGATTTTTGCATGAGTTGGTTAGATTTCAAAACTGATTCAATCAAAGGCACCAAGAAAAGTAAGGCGAATTATTGGAAAAATATTATACAGTATTATAACGAGTAAAAAAAGGGAAGATTGTTCAATAACCATTGAGCAAGGTACAAATCACTGATATATAATGAATCCTGATGTTAGCAAGTTCAACGAGTGTTATATACAAGTTAAAAGTGCTCACCCAAGTGGCAATGACGATGACCAAATAATTAGTAATGTCCAAAATCTTTTTACTGGGCCAAAGTGAAAACAAGAGATGAACATTTCAAAATTTTCATTCATGGAAAAATCTTCAAAGTGGAAGGATTATGTTTCTCCACAAGGTAGTTCTACAAAAAAAGAACAAAGACTTCTACTCCCGGGGATTACACTACCTCTTCCTTAAATCCTGATACTAGTGAAATTGATAACGTGGAGGTGAGGAGATAAACTACTAAAAGCGGCTAAGGAGGTTGCGAGGAATAAAAGCAAAACAACTCATTTTGACGAGAAATGGGATAATTATCAAGATATAAATAAAAACAATAAATTAAAAAAAAAAGACTTACATAGTGTGAAGAACACATTCGACAACAAGATTTCATGATACTTTGCAAAGACACGTCTAATATGGACGAAAAAGCCTCAAAAAAAATATGAGAAAGTATGCGAAATCATTAAGGCCAAGTATGGAATATCATGATCACAAATCCGTTTAATATGACGACTATTAAGTCATAGTATTTTAAGGATTTTTTGTTAGAGGGGAGTAATTTAGGTACTTTTATGTTGAACTTAATAAGCAAGTTATTAGACTTTTCCTTTCTCTTGTGTAATATTCACAATTTTCTTATTGTTATGCATTAAGGTTTATAGCCATTGCTCTTTTTATTCTTTTTCTATTATTAATGATTTAAGTTACTCTTTAATTTGCTACTTCTCATTTTCATTTCATTGTTATTCATTTGTATTTTAAAAAACGAGTAAACCATTGTCTTAAAGATTTGTCCCTTCAAAGTACGACAAACAATGAAAAAAACAATATTTGGAGAAAGAAGTTGAATTGTTCATCATGTCATCATAAGAGGAGTTAAGAGAAAAAACTTGGCTTAAGCTAAAAATATGATGGGAGAGAATATAGAACTAACTTTGACTTATCTTCTTTATTATATATGCATTTTTACAAGAACATTTATTATATATGCATTATATATATAGAACTTTACTTGTATATGGTTAGATTATTATATACTTCTTCCATTTTTTTGTCAACACGTTTTTGTTTTTGACATTATTTATATTTTTTACATGAATATAGTATATGTATAAAGTGACACTTTTATAAGTTGACACGTTTATATTTTTACGAAAGTATTTTACAAGTATATATACAATGATTTACTTTGAATAACTTTTGTAATTTATGGTCATGATAAAACATGATCATCAAATACAAAAGAACGGGGAAAGTACTTAACTATGCTAGGTCATCCAATACAAAGTAGAATACATGATCTTTAGTTATTTTGTAACTTTTATTGAAGAAGTTTATATTTCACGTGTTAGTTATGCAAAAGAAAATTATCCGATCAAACAAGAGAACATTTAGAGATGAAATTTACATCAAATGAATAGTACTAATTCCTCCTTATCCTTTTCTCTCCTGGATTTAAGGAGGTAAATTAGCACTAACTTTTGAAGGAAATCAACTAAAATAAAATGTATATAAACAATACTCCTTCCGTCACACAATACAAAGTCTGTATTCCTTTTTGGGTAAACCAAAATACAAGAACTATTTCTATTTAAGGGTAGTACTTTTTGATGAGTTGTCATCTTTTTCCTTTTTTTTTTTTTTTTGTACTAATGACATCTTTTGACATCAATTCCCAACACTTTCTCTCTCCATCTCTTTAACAATTTCCAACTACTATTTTTTTCTCTAAAACTCCGCCTATGAGAGTCACTTTGTGGAATTTACTGTCGGTTAGCAAGGAGGAGAGTTATGGTAGGTTTGTGTCGGCCGGCGTAAAACATAGTCACATCTCATGGACAAGCATCGAAATTTGGATATCGTGGGGGTGTTCCCTACTCAGCGACGCGCTGCACTTCATACGCTAAGGTGTAGTGAAAAATATGCAAGGGTTGCTAGGTCGTCGCCCAAACACCACCGTGGTGTCAAGTATGCAAGGGTTCTCGCATGACGGACGAATGCAAGTAAAGAAACTAGTCCATGGAAATGGTAATAGTAGTAGGATGCGTTTTGAGACATGGAATGTTAGGCTCTTTGACCAAGAGGTTGGTTGAATTAGTAGAGGTTATGAGGAGGAGAATTGACATAATGTGCGTACAAAGAACTAAGTGGGTTGGACACAAGACAAAGGAAGTAGCTCCATAGGGTTATAAGCTTTAGTACGCGGGTACGGATAAAGGTAGGAATAATGTATGTATCCTCATTAATCGGAAATATGTTGATGATGTGGTTGAGGTGTCTAGAAGGAGTTATCAGATTAGGAGTGTTAAGCTTGTGATAGGTGATGAGAACGTAACTATTATAAGTGCTTATGCACCACAAGTAGGATTGGATGCCTTTATTAGACAAGAATTTTGGGATGACTTCGAAGAAGTGGTGCAAAGGGTGAGAAATTGGTCATTGGGGTCGATCTTAATGGACATGTGGGCATTAGGAGGGATGGCTTTGAAAGTATTAGGTTTTGGTTATAGAGATAGGAATGAAGTGGGAAATGATATTTTGGATTTTGCATTGGCATATGACTTGAGTATCATGAACATATGGTTTGAAAAAAGGATCTCTCAATTAGTGACTTATAGCAGTGGGGGCAATGCAAGTCAAATTGATTTCTTTTTGGTAAGGAATGCTTAATGAAGAGTTTCGTTGATTATAAGGTGATCCCTAAGGAGAGTACATTAACTCAATATAGGCTTGTAGTGCTTGATTTTCGAGGTCGTAGATATGTAAGGACGCGGAGACCACAAGTGGAGCCTAAGATCAAGTGGTGGAAACTTAAGGGGAAAACCAACAAAAAATAGTAAGAAAGATAGCATTGGATGTGGGGTAAAATGGAGCATAGCATAAACGAAGTGGCGAAAGAAATCCTAGGAGAATCTAAAGGAAACATGCCACTGACTTGGTGAAATGAAGAAGTGCAAAAGGCAATAAAGAACAAACAAGATTGCTATAATATGTTGGGTAGATGCAGAAGTGATGAAAATTATGAGAAGTATAAAGAAGCTAGAGGAGAAGCGAAGAAAGTTGTACATAAGGCGAGAATGAAAGTGAACCGAGACCTTTATGCAAGCTTGGATACAAAGGAAGGAGAAAAAGGCATCTATAGGCTTACTCATATTAGAGATCGAAAGACGCGAGATATTGGAAAGTCGAATAAGTGAAGGAGATTGACCAAAGATTTCATGTTAGAGACAAGGAGATAAAGGATAGATGAAGGTCTTACTTGGATAGTTTATTTAATGGAGATCAAACTCAAGATATTGGTGATACAGTGTCCCTCATGATATGGTTAATCGGGAGTTTATTCGGAGGATTCAAAAGGGAGAAGTCAAAATGGCATTAAAAAGATGGGATTGAAGAAAGCAGTTGGACCTAATGCCAATCCTATTGAGGTTTGGAGATGTTTGGGAGAAAGAGGAATTGAACGGTCGACAACTTTTTTGAACAAGATTTGGTGATGTAATAAGATGTTTTTTAAGTGAAGGAGAAGTACTTTGATACCTTTGTATATGAATAAAGGTGATGTCCTGTGCTAGCTATCGAGGGATCGAACTAATGAGTAATATTATGAAACTTTAGGAGCGAGTGATTAAACAAAGGTTAAGGAGAAAAGTGAAGATCTCGGAAAAACAATTTGGATTTATGCCTAGATGATCGATTGTGGAGGCAATCCATCTTATAAGACAGCTAATAGAGATCGGGATAAGAAGGATTTACATATGCTTTTTATTGATTTGGAGAAGGCTTATGATAAGGTACCAAGGGAGATTCTTTGGTGGACTTTAACAAGAAAAGGCGTTTCGCGGAAATATATTAACATCATTAAGGACATGCATACGAGAGCTAGCACAAGTATGCGGACGACTGTTAGGAAAACTGGAGAGTTCCCAATTACAATTAGAGTTTATGAAGGTTCCTCACTTAGTCCTTTTCTTTTTGCTATAGTCATGGATGATTTGATGAGTTCAATTTACGATGATATACCATGGTGCATAATGTTTGTCGATGATATTGTGTTGATTGATGAGACGAAAGAAGGCGTGGAAAGTAAGTTGGAACTGTGAAGACGTACTTTGGAGTCCCGTGGCTCGAAGGTGAGCAGAAGTAAGACAGAGTATTTAAAATGTAAGTTTAGCGGTGTGAGAAACAATGAGGCAAGGGTGATCACCTGGATGGGGAGAGTGTTTAAAGTTGTGAGGTCTTTGGGATCGATTATTCAAAAGGATAGAAAATTGGATGGAGATGTAGCTCATATGATCAAAGCGGGTTAGTTGAAGTGGAAGAGTGCGACGGGTTTTTTTTACAACATTGCCACGTGCATAAGATGAATGTGGCAGAGATGCGTATGTTGCAATGGATGTGTGGTCATACAAGAAAGGATCGTGGAATGAGATAATAAGGAAGAGAGTATGGGTTACATCGATTGAGTACAAGATGAGGGAGAATCGCTCAAGATGGTTTGGCCATGTAAGAAGGAGACCAAGTGACGCTCCAGTAAGGAGGTTTGAAGAATTGCAAAGTGTTGGGATTGCGAGAGCCGAGAGGTAGGGGAAGTCCTAAGAAAACTTGGAAGAGGGTGATTGAGATCGACATGAGTATTTTGGGGATTAAGGAAAATATGTTGTTGGATAGGGTGGTGTGGAGGGAGAAAATTCATGTCAACGACGTATCGTGATTATATATATACTTTCTAAATTTATTTTTGTATGGAAAAATTGTCAAAAATAATACAAACTTTGAGTGGTCCGTTAACAAGTGAATCTTTAAATTATTTATGAATAATACAAACTTGGTGAGTTATTCGCTTTAAACAAGTTATTTTACCTACAACTTATTTTGCCAGTTAATTTTTTTATTTACCTTATAAACTTGTTTAACAGTTTAAATAAAATAATACAATGCCACTTGTTCCATATAACATTTTCATTAGATAACTACTGGTTTTAACTTGTTTAAAGCAGATACCCCTCAAAATTTGTATTATTCATAAATAATTAAAAGATTGACTTGTTTTTGGCGGACTGTATAAAGTTTGTATTATTTTTTACAATTTTTCCTTTTCGTATTTTATTTTATTTTTAGCCCACCAATGTTTTATGAACTGTAATGTTTTCCTTTGCAAAAGTTTTCTCAAATCATTATGTTTTCTACTTCAACATTTTAACCAATGTTATTAAAATCACGATTCGGATCGTAGATCCCAATCCACCCAAAAGATTTGGTAGAATCTCTCGGCGATAGGATCGCTCATGGAATCGGTAGAATCGGTTAGAATATGTGGAATCGGACCGATTCCATGATTCTATACCGATTCTAACGATTTCACTCCTGCATAAATCTGATTTTCCGAAACCCATAACTTTTGATTGCGAAGTCGAAATCGGGCTTATAGTATATTGTTGGGAAGCTCTTGAGGTCTACTTTCTAATAAAATTGGTCCCACACCCATATCATTTATATATTTTATGTTATACCCTAAAGAATGTAAAGGTATCATAGTTGAGCCTAACTTTAATCAATGACTTATATATTATTCAATATAAATCATAATTAAAGCTTATCAAACATTATTATAAAGAAATTTTAAAATTCTATCCAACCATTTAAATATTTTGGGCAAAAGAATATATTCACGAGTCTTATACACTAACTTTAGGCATATATAAACACTTTTATAATATGAGTTTGTTGTAGTTGTCATTCGATCTTTAGCTATCTCTTTGAAATGAACTAACTTGACACTTAGTATTCTATTATCATCGCATTTTTTATTAAGGAAAACAATTTTAGGAGTCAAGAACGTTATTTTTTTCATAATTTAACAACAATTGTCTTGTACTCTTGTGATTAAGATTGTATACCAATATTCTGACTTTATAGTGTACTGTGTGACTTATGCGCGTGCGAAATTACTTCTAAAACTATTTTATGTTTGTATTGTCGATATTGTGTTATCAACAATATATATTATTATCATTCTCATTGCTTGAAAATTATGTATGTAATCATTTATTACATTTTGAAGCCCAATTTTTCACCTTTGTAGAATCGTACGATTTTATCGATTCGATTCTACCTCACTCACCGATCCAAGGTAGAATCTCGATTCTAATAACTATGGTTTAAACCACTCTTTTTAAAAAAATTCTTAAATTTTATTCTTGATTCTCTTTTAAAACTCCCCTAATTTTTCTTATATGCTTCGTCATTTACTCACTTTACTTACCTTTTTTCAAACTCTTTTAAATAATTATTTTGTTATGTCCTTTTCTTTATATCATACGATTCCTTATGACGATTCATGTTAGCTGACCCTAAATCTTTTTGGGACTAAGGCTTTGTTGTTGTTGTTGTTGTCTATCTCTCTCAAATAACCCCACATGCACATATGTACTCTCAATTATTAGTTTTAAGGAATCTACAATCTCCTTAATTCTCGTTAAAAAAAAAAACCCAAAAAGGCTTTGTACTATGTGACCATGACCCAAGAATGCCACATACACCCAAGTCTGAGAATTTTTAAATTCAAAACGCCTACTCAAAAGGCCATGCAAGATCTGTATCCCTCTAGTTATTGTCTTGACATGCTAGGACAGACAAACTGCATGAGTATTTGAACTTAAGACTTTCACAGTTTCAAGGACAAAATTATGCAAGCAATACATTTAAGTACCTCTCAGCAAGCCCTTCCTCTCTGAGAACATCTAGTGATGCAACAGCAATCGCACTTGCCAATGGATTTCCACCAAAAGTACTGAAAATGAATAATAGTGATAAAGCTTATTAGAAATATAGAAAATGACATAATCACCAGATATATACAAAAAAAAATAAAAAGAATATTCGAATTACATGAGAAATGACTAATGGTTCAGGTCATTAAGCATAGCATTGATCAGTGGGCTTTGACTGCAGTATAAAGTGAACGACGTACCAACAGTCCACTTGTATCCATAGTAAAAGGTAAATAAATCCTAGTAAGCCATATAAATACACATCAACAAATTATAAAGATCGCGGTCTACTTGCAACCAAACAATATATTCCATATCAATATATACCAATGCATTTCAACATTTCAAATATTTTTTCAAAAGGCTTTTTCAAATTTTGAAAAAAAAGGAAAAAAAAAAAAAAAACTAAAAGGCAGTAATTATGAGTGTTAATACAGAAAAGGTTAGGGTATATACAATTTAAGCCATGAGACAAATGGAACAGAAATCATATTGTATCATAAGCATCATAGAAATACAAACCTCCCATGTTCTCCAGGTCGAAAACACAGCATCACATCTTTGTCAGCAAGAACAGCGCTGACAGGCATTACTCCACCTCCCAAAGCTTTTCCAAGGATCTACAGGCAAATAATAAACAAAATTTAAAGGCATACTTCCGATGATGGTAAGCTGTTTTAATTTTACAGTGACAATAAAATCAAAGTTTGTAGAATCATAATAGGAGAGAGAAGAAAAGATACTCCTTCCAATCCTAAATGTTCATGTCATTTTGACTGTGCATGTTTGTCAATGCATTACTTGGACCATAATTATCTATCTACAGTTGCATAAAAAGAAAAAATACTAGTTTAATATTAATAAACTACTCAATAAAACGAATCAAATAAGACCCAACATGACTATGTTATTTTTTATATATTGAGAGTAATTTAGAAGATGTTCTCAACTTATAAATAGTGTCAAGATTCTAAATAGGACAAAAAGGATCCAATGGAGTATAAAAGGAAAACCAAGAATCATTACTGTACCAAAATAATGGAAATATCAAGTCCAATCATCCTTCTATTAGAGGCCGTCACAAAATTTTCCTAAATCTTCACTTGGTCAAATTAATTTTAACTATGGGGCAACCTTTTCAAAACAAAATCTCAACGTTGCTAGAGTGTTGGTCTGGTTAAAAATAATAATAATGTGTCATGTGCTAATTGGCCATCAAAATTTTTGTTTTACTCAGTAATATATTAAGACAATAATTCATACCTCTCGATCTTCACAACCACTTGGTCTAATAATATATACCAAACAGAAGTAGAAGAAACTGCTTACAAAATCATATGATGAAATTTACATTTTAATCATTTTTGTACGGACATAATTCCTCCTTCAATTAATTTTTTCTGCCTAAGGTGCGGAAGCTCTAAAATGCCATGTTTGGTATGCTTCATAAACACAAAATGAAAAATACAGATGGATCCTTATTGATGACATTATGATTGATTCTCCCCTCTCCAGACATTCCAATAAAATGCAACAAACATTAAAGATGCTAATGCACACAAAAATAGTCTTACAACGAGATCTGGACGAACACCTTCCCAGTCACAAGCAAGCATTTTTCCAGATCTTCCAAGGCCAGATTGAATTTCATCAGCAATCATCAATATTCCATATTTTGTGCATAGATCCCTGACAGCTTTTAAATAACCTTCTTTAGGAACTATAACCTGCAAAGATGAAAAAGGTTCTGTAAAAAAAGATATGTTAATTAAGAGAAGAAACAAAAAATTAAATAGGACGATGAGTTCCACTCAGGGAGACGTAAATGAGAAAATAAAGAAGTCACTTTCTTTATACTTGCTTTTCTTATATAAGATGAAGTTAGAAAATATTTAAAAACCAGCATGAACACAGAGAAGACTAAGGTCAGCCTTTTCTTTGATAAGGATACAAATTTTATTAAGCAACAGCAACAACAAAAGAGTACCAAAAGTCCACCAAAAATCAGGGCCAAAGACAAAAAGAGCTCCAAACTCTCAATACGTTAGAAAAGGGCACGCTGCTATGATCCCCATGTGAGTGCTCCCAAAAAAAACGCTAAATAAACCATTCCTCACATAGAGTAACCAACAAAGGCTCCCGATCTTGGATAATCTTACTAGACCCCTACCACAATATCACCACATAACGGCCAAATGCATCCTGGCACAATAACTCTTGTTGCTTTCAACTTCCAAACTTCACATATGGTATCTGAAGATAACTCCGAGTAGAAGGGAACAATTTAAAAAAAATTAAACAAAACTTAGCAATATTATGGAACCATGCAAAAACAAATGTGCTTTTTCCCTTTTTGCTCTGGTAGTTTGGGATTTCTCTTACAGCAAGCATGTATGCGCTAAACAGAAGTTTTTAAATGGCTAAAAAAATGCCATGTGACCATGACCATGAAAAAAACATACTTCCTCCGTTCTCTTTTACTCGCAATGTTTAACAATTTGCACTATTCACGTTCTCTCATTCAATCACCTTTATTGATTTACATATTAGACAAAATAAAGTAATGTGGGAACTTGTTAGATTCATCTCAATTTACAATTTTCCCAATATCAATTTTTTATGTTTTTTACTTTTCTATAATTATAGATAAAAAAAAAAAAAAAAAAAAAAAAAAAAAAAAAAAAAGGGGGTTGAATCATGTATTGGAAAACATGAAAGTCAAAACGTTGTGGGTAAAAGTGAACAGAGGAAGTATAATTTTGTTTCATCTCTAGCAAGACTAGGAGTAGTAAAGAGCCTAACCTAATAACTGATTATTCGAGACTGACTCTGCTATATGATGTGTTAAACATGATCCTTTGACGGTAAATCTAATTTTTTTTTCGATGACAACAGTTGTGATTATACAGAATTTCGGCTCAATACGAATATTAAAATAAAAATAAAATAAAATAAACGAGGAAAAATGTTGTACTTTCCTATATTCCCAATATAATCCTACCAAAAAACTTAAGAACAAGGAGGTTAATTTTAAAATAAATTTCAACTTAAAATTATTGGAAAAGAATCAAGCAATGTATCGTGAGGGGCTTGTTATGAACACAGCATGCAAAGTGATTTTGGGAAGGTTTTGGTGCATGGATTATTTATTTTGGTGATGAGGGGCATTGTGTTTATAAATTTATTTTTTAATTATAAAATTTAATATTGAAATTATATACTCCCTTATGTTTTTTAAGGGTTACACCTGGTTATATCATCAGTTCTATTTAAGTGTTACACTTCTATCTAAAGTAAAATACTACATTTATGTATTCTGTCTCACTCTCTCATGATTCCCCCCTGTTACTTAATTTTATTGCTTCTATAATCTTACATTTATTACATTTGAATAACAATTAACTCCTCAATTACTCTGGTGCTTTGGTTTAACAATGGGTGTCGCATGTCGACATAACACAACTCCACAGCTCCAAAAAATTGTTAATGTCAATGATGTGTAGGAAAACAAGTGTCGATATCCTACTATTTGACCCAAATTCCTTCAATGTAACTTTCAGATCTGGGATTCAGATCATAAACCTATAAACCGATTCATGAGTTGTAGGACACCTACAAACAATAAAACAATATGGCCACCAGTGGATTTCAAAACATGGTATAGATTGCCGATCGGCATGTGCTGGAGGCCCGTTGTGGTGGCCAAGTGTGGGACAGTGGTAAGAACGCAAGAATATAGGATCCTTAACCCTCTCCTATTCGTCAATAAATTTTTAATTTATTGTTTTTAGAAAGGGACAACCCTACTTATGGGATTAAGGCTTTGATTGATTGATTGATTGTTTTTAGAAAGAGGAAAAGGAATTAAAAGTAAAAACCCCACTTAAATTCTTCAGTTCCCACCTCTCTATCTCTCCAACTTCTGCCACATAGGGTTCACTGCTTAGACCTGAACACCTTCACCTAGATCTTCCTCCCTTCTTGTTTATTATTGGGCTGTTTTTGTTGACTTTGGTTTGAGTAGGTAGTTTTTACCCGAGTGTAAACTGGTATATCCATACCATATTTTATACCCAGATCCGTGTCAGGGTTATTGACCTGGATATGGGGCATTTTTCAGTGTCCGAGTAACACAGCTCGTGACCCACCCAACCCATTAAACCCGTTGAAAAAGGCAACCCACAAATGACCCTACTTGATACAAGTCTGACCCAACCTTCCCAATTGCTAGATCTATTTCCCATCAAAGTGATATTCTGGAAATTAAATTCCCAAACCTGAGGTCTCCCTCCACTTTAGGTCTACAAAACACAATTCCATCTTACACGGGAATCCCTCTTCTCCTTACCAAAATCAAGCCCAGACTACATCCCTTAGAAGTCTCTTCAATCTCTTGGAAAAGAAGATGCTTAATACCACAGAAGAAATTAAAAAAAAATTTAAAATAAAAAAGTTTCCTCAAAAGTCCGATGAAAACCACATTCAGATTAATACAAAAGTAAGCACTCAAACAACTAAATGAACTAACAGCAGTCTTAAGAATCAAACCCAGTAAATAAATGGGAGATCTTAGTATCTTACCCCTGCCTCCCCTTGAATGGGTTCGAATAAGAATCCAGCAATATTATCTCCATGCTCTGCGGTCCACATAACAAGAAAGATTCAGACAAGATATAACATTGAAAAAGTCATCTGATTCTAGATCCAGTAAACAAGAATATCAACTTTAAGATTTATATTCAACAATCAGACTTTGAAGGTAAAGTGTGACATGCTCATAAAATATATAGCATATAACTGATGCAAAAAGGTTGTAAAATCCTCAGCTGGTACTTGACTTACTCCACTCACAATCAACAGAATTGACTCAGGTGAGACAAGTTAATCAAGTTGACCCATCAAGCAGGGCCACCTTAAATGCTTTCAGACTTTATCAAAAACAGGTCAAGAAATATTGCTTCACAATGAAGAATGTTCAGCCTTGACTTGAAACTCTATGGTTAAACAAATTAATCACATAAGTCAATAGCACCTTTCCATTACTTTTCTTCAACAACTTGAATGATACTTGAAACAACTATTACATAGTTGTACATGATTACAATTTTTTTATTATACTCTACAAACAACAATTGAAAAAAGTGAACCTGTTATGGAAAACATTAAAATGATAATAAACTTGACATTTAATGAATTAAGGATACAAATTTAAGCCAAGTTTTTGGGTCACAACGATATGACAAGTCTAAACACAAACCCTAATATAGATAGAAATTATTGCACATTTCTTAGTTGAGGCACAGGTTCAGATTCCACCAAATTCAAAGACAGATCAAGAATCTATAAGACTATCCAGATTAAACAAAAAAATTGAAACCATATCTGAGTGTACTATACTCCGGCAACATGGGCAAGCTTTAATTAAATGCATTCATACATTTAGAATAAAGATACTTCAGACCTTTAAATATTTTTTCAAGGGCAACTTCATCTCCAAAATCAACTTTGAGATGACCCGGCAACAAAGGACCGAAACCACGGGTTGCTTCATTGTCACAGCTCATTGAGATGACAGCTAGAGTGCGACCATGAAAGCAACCGCAACAAGAAACAATAATGGCCTGCGATTTTAAAAAAGTAAATTGATCTGTAAACAATACAATAAAACAATAATCCAAAAATGCAACATGACTAGGTTGGTTGGATAACAAATGAGTTGTAGTAAGCTAGAATTTCTCATGCTCAATTACATAGGATGATTGATAAACATAAATAAGAGAATGAGACTTCCAAAATAAACCATACTCATCTAAACCATGCAGCTCAAGCTTCAATCACAGGCAATACCCAGAGTTAAAATCCTCAACCAAATGAAATACAAAAAACACAGACACCATGAATATAAGATTAATCCCACCTCATTATTAGGAATCTTTTTTTTTTCATAACCCCACTTTCTTGCAAGCTTGAGAGCAGTTTCTACCCCTTCGGCCCCAGTATTCATTGGAAGCACCATATCATATCCAAACATACTAGTTATCATCTCGGCAAATACGGGAAACCTGTCATTGTAGAAAGCTCTAGAACTGAGAGTGAGCTTTTCTGCCTGCTCAATTAATGCCTTCATAATCTTAGGGTGACAATGTCCCTACATGAAGAAAGGAAAAGTCAATCAACTTCATAAACAGTTTCCCTACTATTCAATTACCAAAAATATCAAAGAGGAGATGGGGAAAACAAGTAACCTAAAAATTAAAGTTTTGACAAGCTTAAATATCAGGGATAATCATACTCCGGGCACTGGAATACAACAAGTGAGTAGATTGCTTGGTAGATATGCCAAAACCAGGGATGGGCAGTGGCTCAAAATATACCTGGTTAACAGCAGAGTATGCAGACAGAAAGTCAAGATACTTGTTCCCCTCTGGATCCCATATTGAAGATCCTCTTGCTTGAGAAAAAACCATGGGAATCGGATGGTAACTGCATGTGAACAATAAAAACCTATCAACAACAAAGCGTACCACTCTAGTATACAAAATAAGCATAATTTGCATTCCCTCTACATTATTCCCTTACAACAAAAGTGTTAAGTGGGAGAAAAAAAAAGGTGTGCACCTATACCACCACCCTCCCATGTCATTGCGCAACTCTATACTTTTCATTCTTTCATACTACATATACATAGATGAGAATGTGAATAGGATTGGCTCTGGCATATTTAAAATGGCATATTTAAAATCGCTGGTATTTTATGAGTTTACTGTTAGGTTTGGAATGTATGGAGAGTTGATCAAGCCATAAGGAAGCATAGCTTTGGAGTTAAGCTATGGGTTGATTGCTTGGTACGAAGCAATGATGGATGGCAATGGGCTAACTTCAAATGAGCATATATCAAAACCTAGAAATAATATTGAGATTATTCAAGTTGGAGGTGATAGCTTGTCTCGAGAGCTTTCCAATGACCTAGTCATAAGCTCGTTTTGGACAAGAAACGAGGAAGTTATGGCCGTTCTACAAAGCATTGTCTGCACTATGAGAAAGTTCGCCCGAACCTAGAAAAGGTTTGCCCAAACTTAAAGGGAAAACTGACCCAAAATCCGAACCATGGCTTGGTTCACCCAACATCTTGCCCCTGTTTTCTATGGTTTTGTAACTTAAGTAGCGTGGCTTATTTATGGCAGTAGGATTGTTTTATTATGCCTTCCACTATGTATACTCATGTTTAGTCTGTAAAAGTCAATGAGCCTCAAATGTAAAAGTCCCAACAATTATTTATGGCCGTAGGATTGTTTAGTCTGTATTCGGGGTGGGAGCTTTCATGGTGCTTTGAAAGCTTTCAAACTATATTATTCTTCATCTCTATAGTGAATTGGTGGGTTTTTATCCTGATTCTCTGGCTTCTCATGGTGAATTTTCTTTGTCTTGTTGTTTACTTGTTTTTTGTCTTCGTTATTGTTAATTATCATTTATCGCGTACAAGCTAGCACAATTTGTTCTCCCTTTCATTTATAGCTATCATGACAAAGAATTGACTAAACAAAGAATTTTCAAATACACAATGTAGTAAATAAGGAAACATATTTTAAAATTACACTTGAACATGTACTTTGTATCTCTAAACCATGTCCATTGTGAAGAAATCTTTGGCTATAAAATTTGTAATAACTAAAATATGAATTTAAAATTCTACTATGCTCTCTGTGTTGAGTAAACTCTGTTATAATATAAATGCAACACTTTCTTCTGGGGAAAGTTTTAAAATTCTAAAAAAAAATTACCTTTTTGCATGTGGGTTCTCAGATGTCTCACTTCCTCAAACTATCTCTTTAACATATGGGCCTTTTTTTTTCTCACTATATTGGCTCCCGTCATCACACGGGCTCCTTGACCACCATGCTTCGCCCCCACCCCCCATGTTGAATTTATTTCAATACGAATTTCCAAACAAAGGCAATATGTGAGCTTCAAAAAGAGATAATAATGGTGAAATGATTGATGTGAAATTTTTATAAACATGTTACAAAATGACATTTTGCAAAAGAACAAGCTGAAAATCCTGTGCATACCTACGCTTAGATAACAGCACAGGATAAGAAATCATAGGATTTTGTGCAATGTTTCCTCATGAGTGAATTTCCTCATTTCTCTTTGCCTCCTAGTTAATGTAGTGTGGTGGTTGTCCTCATGTTTAACAATAGATGATGCAAGCATAGTTTGCATGCAACATTTCCCATTCAAATTCTAGAGGATATTTGTTCGTGGGGGTAGATTTTCTCAATAATAATAATAATAATAATAATAATAATAATAATAATAATAATAATAATAATAATAATAATAATAATAATAATAATAATAATAATAATAATAATAATAATAATAATAATAATAATAATAATAATAAATAAATAAATAAATAAATAAATAAATAAAAACCAATAGAATTGTTAAGTTTTAATCCTAATAGGATAGGGATTTTATCTCCGGTGATCATCAACAAAATACTCTTCCTCCTTTCACTTCTATCGGATGTTATATTCTTCTGTATACAAATTCCTTCATAAAAATGGAAAAATGGAAACTAATAATCCCGCCTTTGCTCCATCTTCCCTAAACAATTCCACCTTTCACCAATCTTCTTATAACAGTCCTTTTGACCTTTAACCGGTTAAACCAGTTTTTTTTTTTTTTTTGTCTTACGAGACTCTCTCCTCTCACCATGGCCACCTGTCCATCATCCACACATTTTTCCACCACCTCCATCCTCTGCTGCCTGAACCACCCAACCTCAAAAATCCCAGCCCTACTCGGCTACTCCTTGCTGCCCGAATCCCCACTCCCAACTCCTCCTCGATTCCCTACCCCCACCTCACACAAATCACCACACACCTCACGCAACTCACCCCAACCACACAAATAAACACTCGCCACCATAACCACCGAGATCCAGCCTCCCCAGCAGTGCCACCGCCTACAACCACCTCACAGCAACCCACGCGATTTCATTTCACCCTCCAACCGCAATCCGCAACCCCACACCGAAGTGTAATACCAATTTCTCTTTTTTAATAACCCAATTGTTGTATTTACTTGTTTAGTCGCTGAATTGAAGCTGACTAATTTATGTTTTTGGTTTCATTTAGAGTATTTGGGTTGTTTGTGATGATTTTCAGAACAAATACAAAGTTGAAATTGTATTATTTCGGAAATCGTATACTTTCAGCTAATAAATTAATGTCAATTATGATATACCAAAGGTGTAGGTGCTGGTGATGAATTTGATATTAATCCTGCAATTGAATTTTGATTGATTCTTAATGGTAGTGATTGTGATAGTGTACTTATTGCTAGTCAATTACATTATTAGATGATTTTTCCTATCAAAATGAACGAACTCAGATGTTAAAGTGAAATGAAAAGAAGTTAGAGGTGAGGATTGGGGTGGGGCTTGCTGCCGGCGAGGAAGGGGAAAGCAAGGCTGGCTGTTCATGCGGATGGGGAGGGAAAGGGGGTGGCCATTCATCCCACGGCAGCACAAGGGGTGGGGGCGCGGTGGTTGATTGGTCATTCAGACCATAGGTGGGACCAGGCTGGGGTTGTGTTTTTTCTTTTATTTTATTTTTTTTACAAAAAATGAAATAGACCTGTTAAATAGCGACACGTGGCAACTAACCTAGGAAAACAGGTTACCAAACAATCCAACACGTCGGGGATTGTTAGAAGAAGATTAAGGTAAAAGGTGGGATTATTTTGGAATAATCAAGAGGTGGGATTGTTAAAAAAAAGATAAAGCAAAGGTGGGATTATTGTTTCCATTTTTCCTATAAAAATTCTCCATCCCTTTCTCCACAAGGACCCATTTGGAGGTACAAACAAGCCCAAAACTCCCATGCTTTCCGATTCCGGTTTATTGATCTTGGCTTCCATCAACTTTTTCTAAAATCTCCATAATCTTAAATCTCCGTCTTTCCTTACCAAAGTATCTAGTTACAATCATCAATATCATAATGTTCCAATAACAGCTCAGGTTTATTATTTATCAACCAGTAGCTCACTTTTTTCAAATTAATAGGGTAGATGAAAATACATTCACATGAAAACTTACTGAGACAAACAAGGAGGGTGTCAGGAACATACCAGAGATGGGATGAAAACTGTAGGCCATATTGAATACGAACTAATTTCACATCAAAAGACAGCAAAAACACTCAATCCAAACGATGATATCTAATAAGTAGCCTAACTCCAATCATTTGACAACTATAACAAGTAAACAACTAGCAAATTGTACGCCCAGTGAGATTGCAGTGTGCTAAGCTTGACCAGAAATATGGAAATTGCATAACACAAATATATTTTCCTATATTGATTATATCAAATGTCTCATAACTCTATGTCTCTATCAATGTTTAAGGGAATACTAAGCTAACTCAATTACCATCAACAATCTCCACCCACAAAAAAAATAAATAAATAAATAAATAAAAATATAATAATAATAATAATAATTCCCTACCAATTTCTTGTAAATTGATTGACTCTGTAGGTTTTGTTATAATAATAATAATAATAATCATTTTTTTAATCATCAATAAGAATACTGAAAACACGGAACATCAATCAGAAAAGGCAATACCCAGAAAAAAAAAATTTAAGAAATAAATTAAATTAAAAAGATAAATTGAAGAAATTGTGAGGAAGAATAGCTTACTTATGAGCACTAAATTGATCCTCTAAATTGATGAGATTTTGTGAAGATGAAGGAATTTTGGAATCAGGAACTGCAGCAAAACACCTAATTCCAAAACCATTTCCAGTTGTTCGTCGAATTGCATGCTGCAAAAGTCTTTTGCTCGCCAATGAATACATTCGATAGTTCAAACAAGCAGTAGATTATACTTGTTAATTGATCAGAATAAGAATTTCAATGATTATGGAGAATTCAGAAGAAGATAATTTGTGATTTATTGAATGAATTTTAGGTGGAAATTGATGGTTTAGTTGTTTTTCTGGGAGAACATTTGATACACGAAATGTTATTTTGTTTTTGTTAATGTTAAAATGTGCCGCGGTTTCTTATTTGTTACAAAATGTGGTGACTGGTGACACGCATAATTGTCAGCTTGGGTGCGTTCCAATTTATAATTTTTCTTAAATAAACCTGCTCCACAATAACATTATTGTGGACCAAAATGTCACGTGCCAATTTACTCATCCAAGCTTCTTATAAACTAATTGCTCCAGATTACAACCACCTATTTCTTTCCTTTATTTCGCAAGAAGTTGACACTTTCTCTCTCTTCCAACTTTCTCTTCTTGCATTTTCTATCTCTTCAGCTTGAATTATACAATGGCGAGAACCCATGGAGGTGGTAGATTTCAACGAAAACGTGGCCTTCGTTCTTCCGCTACAAAGGTCGACGAACCACCACCTTCTGGTAATTTTTGAATGAATTTTTGTTTTGCGATGTTCGATTATTATTTCGTTCAATTTTGATTGTTTTTTGTTTTCTCATTCAATTTTATTGATAATGTGTTGTTCTCGATGATGATTTGTGCAATTTTGAGCTGATTAATTGTTGTTTTTCTTTAATTGAAACTATTTGTATGAATTTTTGTTTTAATCTTTTTTCATATTGAAGATTATTTGAAGATCTAGGGTTTTTTCGATGTTCGATTGTTTTTTATGTTTATTGTTCAATTGAACACATAAAACCTAATAAATGTTTGTTGAATTTTGTTTTTATAGTTCAAATGATTGTTTAGCTGTTTGTTTTCTCGTTGAATTTTGATTGAAAATTAAATTTATGATGATTTATGCTCGATGATGTTACTAGCCTTTAATATGTAATATGTAATGGTTCTGTTTTTTGTTTTGTGTGTTGATTCCTATGATTCCATGGAATTGTTAGTATACCGTAATCTGTTGAACTATATATGAGGATGAAATTGTACTGATCAGGTTGATTTTTGGTATTGGATTTTAGAGAGTTGGAGTTTTGGGGATTTTAGCAGAATGTGCTTGCTTTAAGGGATGAAATGATGTGAACTGATTAATATGCATTTTAAGATTCTTCTATGCTAATTGCATATTTTCAATCATGCTCCTTAATTACATCTACTATTATATTACTCTCTGTCTTTGTTGCGCTTTATGAATCGAGTTTTTGTTGGCTGGCTTTGGGAGCTATTGTTAAGTGATGAATTGTCACTTGCCTCCTCACCAAATTGTTTCTTGAGTACCATCACTACAACTAGATTAACTAGAGAAAAATCAATAGTAGGGTACTATACTAACCAAAATCTGCTAATACTTGCATGTTTTATAGAGTACGAGACAATAATCAACCCCCATGAAAGCGCGTAGAAGCTTCACTAAAATACAAAAGTTTCATGTATACTAAAAGTAGAGCAAAATTATTATCATTTATCTAAAACTAATATGCCTTAAAGTATTTACTAAAGATGCACATGCTTGATACTACAATCTTTATAATGCATGTTAACTATTAAGTTTCTTTTTAAAGTAGCATTGCTGATTATTTTTGGTTCTGTTTATCATATATGCTGCGTAAACGTGCACTTTACAATGACATGTCACGGTCTTAAATTTTTCAGGTCACTATTGTTTCAGTAAGGTCACTATAATTTACATTTTGATTTCTTTTCTATAAAAATGGTGCCAAAGGCTTGAAGAAGAATACTAGAGTTAAAAAGAAAAAGAGTGTTGCTGAAGAAGATGTTTCTAGAGAGGTTCATGAGCATCTAGTTCCTGCAACTGGTTCACCTTTATCTCGGCAAAAGAGAACTCGTGAAGATGAACCCGAACCTAGCGTTGAAGCTACTGCTCTTGTTCGTGTTAAGAAGCCATGGATAAGAACGAAGAAATCAATAGTTGAAGCTGGTGGTGATGTACCTACGTAAGTAACTTTATTTACTTTGGAGTGCTCTCAAAAAGTTAGATTCAACATGCATGTTGGTGTGACTATGCATTATTATTTTTATTTTGCAGATTGCGGCCATTTAAAACTAAATGTAGGCCTTTGCATTTGGTTGACATGATGTCTAAGTTTACTCATGATCAAAAAATTTCAGTAAATGAAATCGGTTTTGGAGGGTTGTTATCATTGAAGTTGCAAAGGAATCCTACTAGTATGTACAGGTGGCTAATTGATTCTTTTGACTGTGGTAGCTGCATGTTTTCAATTGATAATATTAAGGAGTTTGTGGTGACTGAGTATGATGTGTATGATGTGTTTTGCCTTCCTTTGAACCCCAAAAATGTTGAGGAGATACCTCGATCTGCTAATAAAAATAATCCTGACTTTGTTTTCAAACATAATTGGAGGTTAAATGTAACACCCTAGAAATTCCTTTCTTTTAAAATACCTGTTTTGCCCTGTATAAACTTTAAATAGGAATATCTAAGACATCACCGCCACCGTGATAACGACTAAGGCAACTATCAAAGACACACAGCGGAAGACTAATTTCAAAACCTTTCAAAACAAGTCAACTTGAAAAAGTCAAGCAACGAAAGTAAAGTCAAACCAAAGTCAAACGAAGTAAAATAAAATCAACCTACAACTTGGAACCATTATAGGCCCTTATTAAAACCAAACCGAACTCAAAACCTTTTCGTTAGCCATGCATAATAATCAAGTCATAAATAAATAAAGCAATAAACACATCATGTACTTATAGAAACTAGCATGATTCGCTCTTCACTCATGTCCATTCATGAAAATGCTTCATCACCTGAAAAGCTTATCTCTACCTATTTCCACTACTCTCCATTAAAAATGGATCATCATAGGGCCATGATAAAGACAAGGCCAACAAACACACAAAACACACAATCAGCAAAGCTGAGTACTTAAGCGTAATTAACACACTAGCATACAATTCCCTATCAACACACGACTTACCTTGTTGCACCTGTTTTTCAAGCATGAAACATTAAATAAAAGTTCTCACTAGACACTAAATAATTTATTTAGCGTTGATTACGCATCGAACGGGTTTCCCACTAACCTCCCCCAATAAATTGAGGTTACTGACACGGGAGCTAACCGTGCCAGCATAAAAAACCACTCGTAAGTGGCGGAATTCCTGCGCATAATAATAATAAAAGGAATGTACAGCGTCCTGTACTCCAGTAGAAGTTATGGTTAAATATAAAACCCCATAACTCCCCCCATATGTTCATACTCAAGGTATATACGTTCCAAGAGTTTTGGTGCGCAATCTCTTTCACTTTACGTTATTTACAGATTATTAAACTTGGTGATGACTCTCAAACCATAATCATTCAATCAACAATAATTATTCAAACAATCAAATATATCAATTTAATTCTTGAATAATTAGTGACCACATAATATTTAATGTTGAACCCTTTTTAATTCTACCTCGGTGCCAATGACACCTTAAACGCATAAAGCGCCACAAATCCTATCCCTCGGTGTTAAAAACACCTTAAGTGCACTAAGGCACCAACATAAAATTTATCCCTCGTGTACATAGACACTTATATAGCTCCTTTCTCATGCTTAAAGCATCAATAAAAATTATATGAACCATAATAAAATTCCTTTTCAATATTCCAAACCAAATTAAACATTTAGTTTAATTAAACATGCTCTCTATAATGAAATAAATAAAGACGTGGTTCATAAATAATATTCCAAGCTATTATTTTCCATTCAATAATCCATCACAAATAAATCATGCTTCATAATCCAATCACCAATAACATCCAAATCATAAGTTCCATTCCAAACCTAGCATGATATTACTTGTAATCAATCAAACACATTTAGCATGCTACTACATCAACATAATTATGCTAAATACGCGAACGTACCTTGTATACGATCTTAATATCGCCACAATTAATAAAAATCGCTCACTTCAAAGTCTCCTACAATTTAAAATTATAGAAGAGTATTAAAATCCACTCTACACAAATTTCCAACAATATGTACTACTATAAAACCCCTCATAATTTATTTAAAATAAGCTAAAATTATATTTAAAACATCATACTTTAATCCCAATTAATGGGTAATTAAATTCCTTAAAGAAACTTGATTTCTAGTGCTTTACCAAAAATTCCAGCACTCTATTTTCATTAAAACTTGCTGTAATTTAGTCTTAAAACACTTTAATCAAAGGTTTATACCACTATATATCATAATCCTTCAATAATTTATAAATCAAGAACCTAGGGTTTCAAAAATTGGGGCTTTTTAATTAAAAATATAATCTGAAAATTAATTAATATAATACTCATAATTAATCATCAAAATTAAATCACAAAACCCATAATTAATATTTAGATCTAGGATTAAATAGGTTTTTTTTTTTAAAAAATAAAGTTTTAATTTTTTTTTTCGAAAAAAGGGGTGGCTGGTCGGCCACCACTGCCGGCTGCCGCCAGCCGCCGGCTGGTGCTGTTGGTGGCTGGCGCCGGCGGCCCACCGGTGGTGGTGGTGGCCGGCGGTGAAGGGGAGGCGACAAAGGGGAAGGGGAAAAAGAGAAAGAAAAAGAAAAGAAAAATAAAGAGAAAAGGGAGAGAAGTTTACCTTGGAGTTTCTCCACTCTGGGCAAAGTTGATTTGCCTCATATGTGGGATATTTATACCCTTTCTCTAAGACCCTTCTCCCTAAACATTCCTTTTTAATTTTCCTAATCCCATCCCTAATAAAACTTTACTAAAATAAAACTTTCCTAAATTAAACCCCAACTTAATTAAAATAATTAATTAAATAAACTTTCCTTTTATAAAATATTTCCAAACTTATTAAAATAAATAACTAAAATACTTTAAATAAGACATTTCAATTCAATTAAATACTTCTCAAAATACTTATTTTAAATAAAATACGTATAAAAATACGAGGTATTACAGTCTACCCTCCTTAAAAGAAGTTTCGTCCCGAAACTTGGGAAATGAAATCCAAAGTTTTTCCTTAATTAGTATAATATTGCTGTACTTTTTGTCACACCTTTACCTTTTTGTGTCTCATTGAGAACACAATAACTCAAAATACTCGATAAAATTGTGCAAAAAGCACAAAAATAACTGAAAATATAGGATAAAGCACGAAATTCTACCGCATTCTACCCCCCAAAAGGAAACGAGTTACGTCCCCGTAACTCAACATACCTGAAACAACTCAGGGTATTTCTTTTCATTTCATCTTCTGCCTCCCAAGTGGCTTCCTCATACTCCTGATTAGACCATAACACTTTCACAATCTTAACATTCTTATTGCGTGTACTACGCACTTTACTATCAAGAATTTTGACAGGTCTTTCTTCATAGTTTAAACTTTGGTCTAGTTCAATGGTTTCAGGTTGTAGCACATGGGATTTATCAGGTATATACCTTCTTAATTGAGACACATGAAATACATCATGCACTTTGCTTAGCTCCATAGGTAAGGCTAACCTATAAGCTACTTTGCCTATTCTTTGCAGTATTTCATATGGACCAATGTACTTTGGGCTCAATTTCCCTTCTTTCCAAATCTCATTACTCCTTTCATTGGTGATACCTTTAATAACACCTTATCATCAACATTAAACTCCTCTTCTCTACGCTTTAAATCTGCGTAGCTCTTTTGGCGATCTTGAGCTGCTTGAATCTTGGCTTGAATTTCCTTTACTTGCTTCACTGTATCCTCGATCAATTGAGGCCCTAGAATCATTTTTTCGCTTATAACGTTCCAACAGATTGGACTACGACACTTTCTCCCATATAATGCCTCAAATGGAGCCATTCCTACGCTCGCATGATAACTATTATTGTAAGAAAATTCAATCAAATCCAAGCTATCCTCCCATCCTCCTTGGAAGTCTATAACACAAGCTCTTAACATATCCTCCAAGGTTTGAATGATTCTCTCAGTTTACCCATCTGTGGCAGGGTGAAACGCTGTACTCATCTTAAGTGTCGTACCAAAGTTTTCTTGTACGCTTTTCCAAAATTTTGAAAGATACCTGGAATCTTTGTCATACACAATATCCTTTGGGATTCCATGTAACCTCACAACATTCTTGATGTAAGCTTTTACAAGTTGCTCCATCTTCCAAGTCTCCTTCATTGGTATAAACACCGCAGATTTTGTCAGTCTGTCCACCACTACCCAAATGGTGTCATTTTCACTCGTTGACTTTGGAAGGCAAGTCACAAAATCCATTGAAATGCAATCCCACTTCCATCTAGGAATTTCCAAGGGTTGCACAGTACCTTGTGGCCTCTTGTGTTCTATTTTCACCTTTTGGCAAGTCAGACACTTTGCTACAAATTCCGCAACTTCATTCTTCATTCTAGGCCACTAATACATCTTTTTCAAGTCCTTATATAGCTTATCCCCTCCTGGGTGCACTGAATAGGGCGTATTGTGTCCCTCTTCCATTAGCTTTTTCTTCACTTACTCACACTTTTGAGGTACACACCATCGACCTTTATGCCTCAAACTTCCATCTTCATGAATCTTGAAATCTGTAGCTTTGCCTTGCTTTATTTTCTCTCGAATCCTATCCAATTTCACATCTCCTGCTTGGTTTTCCCTTATCTCATCGAATATGGTTGGTTGGATAGTCAAACTCGCAAGAATGCCAGCTGGTACTCCCCATTCTACCACTTCTAAGTTCATTTTCCTCATTTCCCTACATAACTCATCAGCCACTATCAAAGTATTTAATCCATGACTAGACTTACGGCTTAGAGCATCTGCAACCACATTTGCTTTCCCTTCATGATACTCTATATCCAGGTCATAATCCGTCGTATATTCTAACCATCTCCTTTGTCGAGAGATCAAATCCTTTTGAGTGAAAATGTACTTTAAGCTTTTATGGTCTGTATAAATTCTACATTTCACTCCATACAAGTAATGACGCCAGATCTTTAGTGCAAAGATAATCGCAACAAGTTCTAAATCATGGGTTGGGTAATTCACTTCATGGGTCTTTAACTGCCTTGATGCGTATGCAATTACCATCCCATTTTGCATAAGCACACACCCCAAACCATTCTTTGATGCATCGCTATACACATCATAGATACCATTGTCGTCTGGCAGTGTAAGCAATGGTGCTGTAACCAGCTTCTGTTTCAAGAGTTGGAATGCTTCTTTACACTTATCATCCCACTCAAACTTCTTGTCTTTCTTCATTAGAGTAGTCGTAGGTTTAGCAATCTTCGAGAAATCTTTTACAAAACGCCTATAATATCCTGCTAGACCTAAGAAACTCCGAACGTCAGACACCGTTTTGGGCGTAGGCCAACTCTTTACAGCTTCGATCTTAGATGGGTCTACTTCCACGCCATCCTTAGACACAAAATGACCTAAGAATGCTACCTTTTCCAACCAAAATTCACACTTAGAGAACTTTGCATAAAGATTGTTTTCTCTCAGCGTTTGCAGAATTGCTCTTAGGTGGTCCACATGCTCCTCTTTGTTCTTGGAATACACCAATATATCATCTATGAACACCACAACGAACTTATCCATAAATTGATGAAACACCCTATTCATCAAATCCATAAAGATTGCCGGAGCATTAGTCAATCCAAATGGCATCACTGTAAACTCATAGTGTCCATATCTTGTCTTACAAGCAGTTTTAGGTATGTCTTCATCTGCAATTCTCAACTGGTGATATCCAGACCTCAAGTCAATCTTAGAAAACACGGTCGCGCCTTTCAATTGATCAAATAAATCATCAATCCTTGAAAGTGGATACTTGTTCTTTATTGTCACCTTATTTAGTTCCCTGTAATCGATACACAACCTCATGCTTCCATCTTTCTTTTTAACAAACAGAACTGGTGCTCCCCAAAGGGATGCACTCGGCCTGATGTACCCTTTGTCCAACAAATCCTGCAATTGCTCCTTTAACTCACTCATCTCTGCTGGTGCCATCCGATATGGTGCCTTGGATATTGGTGCTGTTCCTGGGACTAAGTCTATTGTGAAATCGATTGCTCTCTTAGGTGGCATTCTAGGGATCTCGTCCGGAAATACATCCAGAAATTCATTCACTACTTCTATATCTTCTGGCTTAATTGCCTCCTCATAATCCATGTTTCTCACACTACAAAAGTATACTGGATGCCCCTTTTTCATGTACTTTGCCAACTTCAACACGGATATCAACCTAGGGTATTTGGTTTCACCATGCATCCAATAAGTCACTGACTCATTCTCACTTGTGTTCATTTTCACCTTCTGCGATCGACAACTTATTTCTATATTGTACTTGCTCAACCAATCCATTCCTAGGATGACATCAAGATCCCTTAACCCAAACTCGATCAGATCAGATTGAAACACTTTCTTTTCGATCTCTAAAGGTACATTCCTAAAGGTTTTGGTACAGTTCACTACCCCACCCGTCGGAATGGTTATCGGTAAATCTACTACTTCTACTGTTTTCAAACAGTCTTTAAGTTTCGAAACAAGTCTTTTTGATATGAAAGAAAAAGTTGCACCAGAATCAAATAAAACTTTAACAGGAATAGAGTGAATAGAAAAAGTACCAGTGATGACATCTTTTGTGGAATCAGCCTCATGCCTACTCAACACATTCAATTTTCCTATAGCTCCACTTTTCTGCTGATTGTTCCCATTACTGCTGCTATTGTTATTCCTTGCTCCATTCTATTGCGCTCCCTTATTCCCATTGCCCTATCCCCAACCACTACATCACCGGTTGCAGCTTCGAGTGGCACGCCACTCTTCAACGCCGTAGAGGCGTCCATCAATTTCACAGAACGCTCAAGGCCTTCAGTACAGTCGGGCCCTTGCCACCGGTTGTTGGGTGTGTAGGGTTCGGCTAAGCAGAAGAAGTTAGTTGGGGAGGGTTTTGTTTCCCCACCTTAGCCGGGGTCTTCTTTAACTCATCCTCAGGCCGCTTGAACATCTTGCTGATGGAGCGGGGGATGGGCTTACTGCCACTCTGTAAAACCAGGCAGAGGGGTTATAGTCGGCACATGAAAATATTATAAGAAAATTGCAAGAAAGCATGGTAGGCGGACCATACCCCGTCTTGTTTGGCATCCAAGGCCATCTTTCTCTTTTCCAACTGCTCTTTCCTCAGTTGAGCAGCCGGTTTGGCAGGTGTCTTGTTAGCATCCACCATTTCTAAAGCTTCTTCTGCAGAAGAAAACCAGTTGGGTCAATTACTTTACAAGTTTTTCAAAAAATAATAATAATAATAGTAGCCGAAATAAATCACATACGTCTCTCAAATATGGTGCTAAGACCACATGCGGAGAGAAACGCCTCATCTTTCAAAAAATCCGGGTGAGGTACCTAATTTTTTAGTACAATTATGTGAGTCCTATCATCCAAAGGTTCAGTGGTGGTCTCAAAAAACTCGGCTCTATTATTTGCTCCCAAGCCTTGGAAGGAATGCGAGGAAGGGCGCACTTGTTACCCAGCAAAGCCTCATCTTTATTACACCGGCGCAAAAACCGGTTGTGGTCCAAAGAGGGTGAGGAGATCAAATAGAACTTCTCCTTCCAACCGGTCCACTTAGACGGCTTGTCCAACGTCATCATATACTGCGGATGCGTCGTCAAAGTGTACCATGCCCTAAATCCGCCTGGAGCCCAGCTCATGACTTGCTCATCTTACCCCTCATGCTCCCCATCCGGGGTCACTTCGTCGGCGGGCACTTCCAGAGCGCGTCGTCTTCTTGTCTTAATAGCCGTTTTTTTAGGCTAGCCATCGTGTCCTGCATAGACACAGAGACGAAGGGATTCTGGGATGAGCAAGGCAGGTCCAAATGTCCAAAAAAGGCACCCCCGGCTCTAGAATCATCTGTACCAGGAGATCAGCTGATTAACCTAGGCAGTGTCGTGTGTGTCGATAGAGAATCCATTGAATTTGAAAATGTATGTATACAAACGGAAAAATTGTGAAAAACTGGAAGAGAGGAGAGGCGGTTACCTTTTTGTTTAACTCTGAAAGCAGCCTCAAGCGGTGACCGGTTATACGTGTTAACTGGAAAGGCAGACGAAAGCTTGAGAAATCAGCTGCTGGCAGAATCAGAGTCTCTCTCTCTAGACAAATCCTCTCTTTCTCTCTCTAGACTTGAAGAATGGTCAAAGATGGGGGAGAAACAGGGGGGTAAAACCCTATTTATAGAAGGGTGAAAACGGGGCATCCCCGTCACTCAGCCAGAAGGTGAACGATCTTTTTACTGTTCACCATCCATAGGCGCATGTCACAGGCGCCCCGTGGCGTGCCACGTCACCTTTGTGAGGGGCAAATATTTAGGGTAAAAATACCTTAGACACGTGGCCCAATCAGAAAGGGACACGTGTTAGCCTGGGACATCTCTAATATGGGCCACTCAACAGCTGACACGTGTTAACCTCAAATAACATATAGAATTGCGGCCTTCAGGGCCCAATTCCCCAAAGTGCCACAAAACGGCGCAGCCCATTAGGTAATTCTAACCTAATGAAGGACACTTTTTCCAATGACCCTATAAATAGGGAAATTTCCCTCATTTTGGGGACAACTACAATTCATTTATTACACGCTACACTACATTCTCTCACATCAGAGAAAACACCTGATCTCAGAATCCGTGAAGATCTCACTTTTACCTTTCCGTACTTTTTACATTCTCCAACACATTCTAACTTGATCGTCGGAGGCGGATCTCCTACCAACCGGAGTCTCCGTGTTTTGCAGGTACAGACCACGCCGAACCGATCTTGGTGACGTAACTCTCCCGAGGGACAAAATCACCCAAAACAGAAACCATCATGTATGTTATGATATGGAGTCGTCACACAATTTACATGCTTGGAGCATGAGAAGTATTAATTACCAATCAAATTAAATCTAAGTAATAGATCGTTAGATTATGATCATGAACATCCATAAAACTTGGATAAGTAAAAGAAATGAGTTCTTGACACATGAAAAAAAATGTAATTTAAGAATTAATGTTGTAAGCACATCCTTAGCAAGGATCAAGATCCTTAACAAGGAAGCCGTTTATAAGCACGAGCTAAACTCCGTCATAGCTTAAGAATGGTAACATGGACGTTCATCCATGTGTAATGTGCAGAAATTTAAGGTAAATATCCATGATCACAAGTGATTGGGGTATCCCAAATCATTGTAAGCCGTTTAGAATGAAATCCAAGGAAAGCACCAATAGAAAGTCTACTGAAATATATGTTGAGAATATTATTGCCTTTTAAGGCAATAATAAGAAAGTTTTTCAATGGAAGTTTGTTGTTGAACGTTGATGATTGTAAGTTGTCAAGTTGAAGATCTCAAATCATGAAAATGAGTGGGAGCCATCACTTGGACAGTAAATCCTAAATCACATATAATCCATAACACTCTCAAATTTTATCATCTTATTAAGAAAGTATTCGATAATGAAGATGATAAGATTTGCAAAGTAATCATAACTAAACCTATGCAATGAGTAAACGACAACATTCATAATTGCATGAAATAAATCAAGAATATTAAATACGGGTATGATTTCTATTAATGTTTGGTGAACAGTATTAGTTTTAAAACATTTTGGGAAAACTATTTATCATAATATGAAACGTTGAAAGGTTTCATAGTGGAATAAAATTTACTAATTATTCCACAAAACTATTTAATTGTGGTTTAGAATTAAATAATTAGTCCATTCGATTTTGAGAAAATTCAAAATAGGGTATCAAGACAATGTATTGGATAAAGAAACACCTATTAAGTGAACATTGAATATTTTAATAGAACATTATCCCTAATTAAGGTCATTTAAGTCACTAGTACAAAAGTAACATCAAGTAACACCCAAAAAGTGTTACGTAAAGTGGTTAAAGTGTTATTATAGACAATAGGTGACATTTTATTGGGTGATACTTCCGTCCATGTTACCTAAGGTCTTATGTAACACTTTAGGTAACGTATGGTAACACTTTTAAAAGTGTTACTATAAGCTCTCTTATGTATAACTTTTTATATTATAAGTATCATTTTTAAAGTGTTGCTTTTTATTTCTTATGTAACACTTATTTATCTTTAGTAACATTTTTCAATCATATAGTATCACTTTATTCTACATTATGTATCACTTTTTCGAACTAATGTAATACTTTGTTGATTATTAAGTAACATTTTTCAATTTCCTTTTGAAATTTAGTAGCACTTTATTTGACATTATGTATCACTTTTTGCAAAGTAATGTAACACCTTAATAATTAATAGGTAACATTTATATTTATATTTCTAAAATATAAAAATAATATTAATATGTACAACAAATGTGAAATTTACATATACAATAGACAACAATTTGAATTAAAATAATTAAATTTTATAGTTCCTTCTAAAAAAAAGATTCATTAACACCAATTTTTTTTATTGGCCAAACAATCTAATAATCAAAATAAAAAGAATGTGAACTTTAGTCTCTTCTAGACCTCCAATTACTAAATAACAGTCAGCACGGTTGCAGCAAACAACAATAATAATAGCACATAGCAATAGCTAGGTAGCGAAAACAGTGGCAATACTTGTGCTATCTGCAGCCGTAGTTGCAGATGCGGCACTTGTCACAGTGGAAAATCTATTTTGCTGAGTTGCAACAGCTATACCGGGGTTAGAGACCATTTTTATGTCCACGAACTGGGATTGAACAGTTGAAATAGACTCAACACGAACAATTTCTTCTGTTTTTGCAGCTAGCACTTTCTTCCTCTTGATTTTCTCCTAATCCTACAGAGTACAGGGGCAAACTATTTGATTAATTCATAGTTAAAGGTCATCATCATGGCATATGGCTTCAAGTTTTAAATGCTCATGACAATGCAAAGTTAACGTGCAAAAAATTATAGTATCAGCAGCAGAAGTATCATCCCTGATCCAGCAAGCGCCACTTTGATTAAGGAGAATATCAGATATCATCCACCATTCAGCACTATCCATATTTCAAAGCAAAGTACATTAATTCATGGACTCATCAAATAATCTACCTTGGGTGCAATGATATCCCTTTAAGGTATGTTACTAAAAAATAGAAGATAGTAGCATCTCAATAGAAGACAACAAAGAAAATGACTTTATAGCACATTTAAGGTGAGAAATTCATCCCACATAATCTATCCATTATCCTAACTACATAATGAACAATTCAGAAATCAGCCTTAACTTTCAGCGGCAGTATGCCAACTTTTAGTGTTTTTCAGCCTGCGTGCCGAGTATTTAGATTTAAATTAACAATTTTTAAATTTTCCACCGGATGGTTGTCCAGTTAGACAATTCTCTCCGGCTCTTTGTGGCAGGGTCTATATATGAAAATACCGACTGGGTCAGTTTGCTTTATTTTAAATTTTGCTCTTTAAATTTGTCTATGTATGTCTGAGTTTGCCTATCTTATTAAAAGCATGCAGCAGTCAGTACACCGGCTACTCTTGCCCCTGGCGGCTGTGTGGTTGGTTTCAGTACTTTGATTGATTGACTTGGGAAGGTTTGATACTTTAAGGAGCATGAAACCAAGTACACAGCTGTCCACATAACCAATATGTAGTCATCTAACCCAGCCGGGGAATTAGCTAAACTGTAGCCAAAATCCTCCGTCTGGGGGTATTCGCAATATGATTAAATTCTTTTAATAACGCAGGTGGTATATTGCCTCCTGGCAATTAATGAAGCAGGGGACAAATAGTCCGCCTGACAGATGGTCCTTAGACAACTTAGAGGCTGTCTGAGATACCCGCAATCCATTGCACTTGTGCCACTGCCCCATTGGGGGGACTTGTACAATTTCGCCGAATAGTCTAACTCAGAACTTCGGTTATCAACCTGCTGGTATCTTTAAAATATTTTGGTCAGACAGCTATGAGTTGACCTATTATGTCGTTCAATCTTTGCCGTCTGCATATGCTTGTAGAGCAAACGATAGAATGCCCTCTGCGACGATAACACCCAGAGGGGCGTTGCCGGACGCCATACTCATGTTGGAGCAGGCGAATGTATAAATTTGAATCCGGCCATTGGCCTCAATTTAAATATCGATTTAGCCACTAAGTTTTTAACTTAGCTTAACTTATTCAATGGATCGTCTGTGTTTTTAACAAATGGTAATTTTATCGTTGCGCATGTATATATACGGGATAATTAAATGATTTGAAAACAAAAGGAAACTTTTTCATTGATAGGCTTTTCATTTACAAAAATTTACAAGTCTAAGAAGTTGTACTTTTTCAAATTGTCTACGTTCCAAGTTCTGGGCAGCCGCCTGCTGTCTAGAGTTTCCAGGCGGTAGGTGCCATTTCTTACTTCCTCATATATCTGATAGGGGCCTTTCCAATTAGGAGTTAGCTTTCCTTGCTAATTGGCCCTACCGGTTGCCTCCATTTTTCGTAACACAAAGTCCCCAACTTTCAAGGGGCGTTTGTGCACTCTCTTGTTATAGGCATGAATCATTCTCAGACGGTAAATCTCATGACGCAAGGCAGCATTGCCCCTGCGCTCCGGGAGTGAGTCCAATGCAAGCCGCATGGCTTCCCAGTTTGCTTCTTCGTTGTATAACATGACTCGTAGAGTCGGCTCATAATGCTCGATGGGCAAGACGGCTTCAACACCGTAAACCATGAGAAACGGGGTTACCGGTTGCCCCTTTTTCAGTTGTCCGGATGTCCTATAGGACATGAATTAACTCTTCCACCCATAATCCACCGGCTCTTTCAATTTTCTTCTTGATACCGTCTAAGATGAGTTTGTTGAAGGCTTCAACTTGGCCGTTCGCTTGGGGTCGGCCGACTGATGCAAAACAATGCGAGATCCCTTGATCTCCCAACCAAGTTTTAAGCTGAGGCGTCTCAAATTGAGGTCCATTATCAAACACCATGGACATAGGTACCCCAAATCGGGTGATAATGTTCTTCCAGATGAAGGCGATGACATCCTTTGTCTTGATGCCCTTGACCGCCTCGGCTTCCACCCACTTGGTGAAATATCAACAGCCACCAGAATGTAGCGCTTTTCGCCTAGTGCAGGCGTATAAGGACCTAGAATGTCCATGCCCCATTTAGCAAACGGGATTGGGCTGTGGATTGTCGTCAGATCAGTAGCCGGCCGATGGATTAGCTTGCCAAACCTTTAACACTTGTCACATTTTTTAACAAACTCCATGGCATCTGACTTAAGAGTGGGCCAGAAATAGTGTCGCCTGGCTCTAACGGCCAAAGATCTGATGCCTGCATGAGAGGCACAGTATCCCGCTGTAGACACCCAAATGTGTCTCCCCAAAACCAAACCCAGTGATGAATACCTTTTGCGTCGAATGATTATCGAATGAGGTGAAAGTGTGAAAAGTCAAGTGTTACGGTTGGTTTTTATTATATTCTTTCTTTCTGTTTTCGAAAACAACTCTATTTTATGAAAGCAGCCAATCCAGTTTAGTTTGGTCCATGACAAGGGTCCAATAATAGGGTCGTTGGATGAGGCTTGCAAAGAGCTTTCCAACGATATATTATAGGCCCAATTCCGATGAATAATGAGGAAGTTATGGCCAAAATACTAAACTAGGCCCGGTTTAATCTTTACATGTGGCCCAATGATCTAGGGGAGGGCCCAATGTTAATTATTATTCCTAAAGTTATTAGAATTAATTATAGTCTTCTAAAATTCTCTAGAAGGTTCTCTTTAATCCTAATAAGAGTAGAATTAATAATTAGATTTTGATAAAGTTTTATTTGGAATAAAATATTATTTTATGAAAAATACGATTTCAGTTTTCATACGGACTTTACAAATCGATTTTGATTGATAAGTGGACTCCGTGTTTGAAAGCGCGTAGGAATCCAGGCTGTCGCCAAACGACAGGCTTGTTGCCACGCGACAAGCCCTGTCGCCTGGCGACAAGATCTGTTTTGCAGCGACAGAGTGGAGTTTTATTCCTTATCAAATTCTACCTATTTCCGGACTGTTTTCTTATAAATAGGGTCCTGAACCTCCGTTTTAATTCATCTACAATTCTCAATCATCATCTTCAATGATTCCATATTCTCTCTATGCTCTCATCTCTCTTTTTCTAAACCTTCCCTCTTACAAAATTCCGCATACACGAGATCTAGACACACCTAGCCAAGTTCGAAGTTGCCTTCGCCCTAGACGTGAAAGGTTATAATTTCTGAGGGTTTGGTCCGTAATCTCTATTTCAATTATTTAATTTGATTGATTGATTTTATTTTCCTTGAAGTTACTAACGCGTGTATTTTGTTATTAGAAAGAGATACGAGGCATCAAAGTATGTAGTCTTATTGCTCTATTCTTGTAGAAAGCATGTTTATTATTTATTAATTCCTAGTATCATGTTAGGATGTTATTATTGCTTTCTAGTATCATGTTTAGGGTGCCTTTTACTCTTTTCTAATAACATGTTAGTATCATGTTAGGTTTAAAGCTTTGATTTTTATTGTTTAGTGACATGCTAGGGTTTGTTATTAATCTTGTTAGTATCATGCCTAGGATCTTGCTAATAATATTATGCTTTAACATGATTATTATTGTTATAATTATTGTTTTTATAATTATGATTTATGATTATCATGTTGCTTGATGCTTATTTATTGTTATTGCTTGATCATGCCTTTTATGCATGTTTAAAGGGAATTTGTACTTGTAATCACGCTTAATAAGATAATTAATAATCTTGTTTAGGGATAATATGGTTATAATTCAAGTGATCGCCAATAATAGTTTTATTTGTGCATTAATAATCAACCAACATAAATAAACAGGTTTAGGGTTAATCTAATATTTGCATGCTAGTCAGAAAGCGCACATGAATACGAGAAGAATAAAGTAGAGGCCTATTTAGGGCAAGTTCAATCTCTTTTAGGTTGGATTTGTACCTTCACCCCCGAACCCTATTTGGTTCAAGACCTTTTGGAGTTGACGGTCTCATGAATCGTTAAGGGGTGTAATGTTCACCTTGTGAACGGTTTACAAGTTCCTAAAACTTGTTGGCGACTCTTTTGCTCTAGCTTCCTTCCCTTTGGACGCCACCATTCTTAAGTGTATGATCACAGTGGGGTTCAAGCTTGGGGTTAATGCTTGAAATATTCCCTACACCCGCATGCAATTCTTCGAGAACTTCTTTCCCTTTTGTGGGGTAACGCACTTCAAAAGAGGCTTCAAAAACCCCGCTTTGAAGAGCTTTCCTTCCCTTATCTCGAAGTTCGCAGCACCTTTCTTCAGTACAGCCGCCTCCAAGGATGAATCAGGGAGCGTGCCGTTTATTAAATAAGCCCGGATGCCATCCATCCAGGTAGAGCTTCGGTCCAGTACTCTAATGGGCTCATCATCGAATATGCTTTGTTTTTCCATAACTTCCCAAAAGACTGACCAAGGCATATCATAGGAGGCGGAGGATGCCAATTTTGACAGAGCATCCGCCTGTTATTTTCAGATCTGAGCACTTGACTTAGATGAAATCGTTCAAGTGTCCCAGCTTCATCTTTGACCGCCTGCAAAAATTTGATCATGGCCGGATGGGTGGCTTCATACTCACCATGGTATTGGTTAACGACCAACTGAGAGTCAAAGCAGACGTCAATTTTTGTTGCCCCCGCCGCCTTGCACATGCGAATACCGACTAGCAGGGCTTCATATTCCGCCTCATTGTTTGAGGCCTGGAACTTGAACCGTAGTGCATATTCATATTTATCTCTTTCCGGAGACTAACAGATTATACCTGCACCACAGTCGTTCATAGTACAGCTCCCGTCTACATGCACCTTCCAAACCTGATCAAGGTTGTCCGGAGCAACCGGCCTTGTCATTTCGACAACAAAGTCGGAAAACGCCTGACCCTTCACTGCCTTTCTTGGTTCATAGGTGATTTCAAGAGAGCATTTCAATAGCCCATTTGAGCATTCTACCGGATGGCTCTAGGTTTGTCATTGGCCGCTTGAGGGGTTGATCTGTATAGATTACCACCGGATGTGCCAAGAAGTATGGTTTCAACTTCTTGACAACCATGTAAAGGGCAAGGCCAAATTTTTCAACCATGGGGTACCAGAGTTTAGCATTTCTGAGCACATGGCTAATAAAATAGACCCGGAGCTGAATACCATCTCTCTCAGCAAGGAGAACGGCACTGAGGGCATGATCTGAGACGGCTAGGTACATGTAAAGCGTCTCCTTTGGCAGAGGGCTAACAAGCCTTGGCAAGGAGTGTAAATGTTCTTTCAACTTTTGAAAGGCCGCCTCAGCATCATCTCCCCATTCAAATCTAGTCTTCTTCCTAATTGCTTGGAAGAAATAAAGGCATTTGTCACCTGACCGGCTGAGGAATCTCCCAAGCGCAGCCAGACAATCGGTAAGCCTCTGAGCTTCCTTGACAGTGCGGGGTGACTTCATGTCAATCACCGCCAGTATCTTCTCGGGTTTAGCCTCTATCCCCCTTTAATCAATCAGGAATCCGAGAAAATTCCCAGACTCAACACCAAAAACACACTTTTTGGGATTTAACATGACCTTATGCTCCCTGAGTGTGGTGAAGGTTTCTCGGAGATCAGCAAGGTGATCCGTCTGCAGCTTGGATTTGACTATCATGTCATCAATGTATGCCTCTACATTCCTCCCAATCTGATTAATGAAGACTGTATTAATCATCCGTTGGAAAGTAGCCGACGCATTTTTCAAGCCAAACGGCATCATAGTATAACAGAATAACCCCTGATCAGTGACGAAGGCCGTCATCTCTTGATCTTTTTTCCACAGGGGTATCTGATGGAAGTCGGAGTAGGCATCCATAAAACTAATCAAGGCATGCCCGGCTGTAGAGTGGACCAGGCTATCGATCTTTGGAAGCGAGTAACTGTCCTTTGGACATGCCTTTTCAAGTCAGTGTAGACAACACACATGCGCCAAGTACCATTCGCCTTCTTTACAAGCACCACATTTGCAACCCAATCAGGGAAGTTACATAGCCGAATAAACCCGGCGTCTAACAGCTTTTTGACCTCGACAACTGCCGCCTGACTTCTTTCCTCGCCGTGATTTCTCTTCTTTTGTCGGATGGGCTTCTTTTTTGGGTCCACGGCGAGTTTGTGGATAGCAAGATCCGGGCTGATGCCTAGCATCTATTCCACTTGAATGGCAAAGATGCCTTTGAATTCTTTCAACAGGAGGTGCAAGTCTGCACCCAACCTTTCAAAGGCAGCCGTCCCCAACTTAACAATTCGCTCTGGACGGCTGTCGTCCAGAGGTATATCAATGTGCTCACCAGCCGGCTGGGGACGGAGGTCATTTGATCGTTCCCGGTCAGTGATTGCTATTTCTTCTCCTTCTTCACCTCCACCAGTTGATCAATTTTTCTTTTCTTTACGGCTGCTGGGGGGTGAATCAGGATCCTTGACATCATCAAGATTTATTGGTCCTTTGGCTGACCGGCTGCAGCAGCCGTCGGTTTGACGTCTGAGAGGTAACACTCCCTGGCCGTCTTCAACAGAGCCATCGTCCTTTTTATACTTGAGAAGCATGAGAGGTGTGATGATGACGGCCTTGCACTCTTTCAGAGTGAGTCGGCGAAGAATGATGTTGTAGGCGGTCAACTCTTTAACCACCAAGAACCGAATGATCATATGTCTCCCTTTTCCCTTCTACCCCAGCCGGATGGGTAGATCAATTTGTCCGACTAGGTGCACGACCTCTCGTCGCACAGGTTGTCTAGCTTGTAGCTAATCTTGGACAGACACTTGTAGTTGATGAGATCAGAGGTGCTACCCATGTCTACAAGGATTCGTCCAACCAACTTGTTGGTGACCTTACATTCAATGACGACTGGGTCGTCATGCGGTCGGCGGACTTTACCCCGATCCTTCTCAGTGATGAGGACATCTGGTAATGTTCCTCTTGTAGACGCTTGTCCATCATCAACTGAGTGAATCATCTTCTTCAGATGATCCTTGGTGCCCCGGATGGTCGGGCCACCGCATGCGAATCCGCCGACAATAGTGTAGACCGGATCCTTGTCGGTGTCCGAGCTACTAGTAGGCTGGACAGTCTTAGACGACTACCCCGGATTCGTCTTAGAAGCCGCTTTGGAATTCAAAACATAGGACTTCAACCAGCCCTTGTCTGCCGGACGGTCCAACGTCCGCTTGAGGCTATAGAAGTAGTTGGTGTCATGACCTACTTCCTCATGGAAGTGACAAAATTTATTCTTGTTCTGCGACTGAACAGAACTCTTCATAGGATTCGGTTTCTCAATGGCCAATCGGTCCTTCACCTCTGTAAAGATGGTATAGCAGTCTTTATTGAATTCATACCGTGAGACATACGGCTTGAATTCTTTCTTTTTCTTTTTGGACGGCTGATCAGGCTCATCAACCGCCCAAACTTCTTTTCTCTTTTTTCTCTCTTCAGCTTTCTGAGTCGACTGAGCAGACCGACTCTCTTTTTGCTTGTCAAACTTCTTGAAGTCCGACTGATGGCTGGATGACCAGAGGTTGGTGACTTGAATAAAGCTCTCCGCCTCTATCAACACCTCTTGAAGGGTAAAGACCCTCTTTCAGACAAGTTCAAACTTAAAGGTAGACCCATCCTTCAGACCCTTGAAGAAGTCTGTGTAGGTAACTTCGTCAAACAGTCCTTGAATCTGGATTCTCACCAGATTGAACCGCCTAACATATGAGTGAAGCCCTTCTCTCTCTCCCTGCCTTATGGTACTTAAGTCAAGACTTGTTTTCTTGGTAGGGATGTTCATTAAGAAGTTGGAGGCAAACAAGAAGGCAAGCTTCCTGAAGCTGTCGATGCATCTGGCTGGCAAGTTTCCAAACCATTATTGGGCGATGCCCTTCAATGTAGTCGGGAAGCACTGACACCACATAGCACCCTCCAACCCCTGCATGTGCATGGGGTTGGAGTAGGCCATGAGGTGGTCCTCCGGATTGGTGGTACCGTCATAGGCGCCCACTAACACATTCTTAACCTTGGCCGGCTGTGCCGCCTCGGTTATCTCCTTGGTTAACGCAGAAGTCTGTTCACCAAGTTTGAGCAGACGGAGCTGCCAGTCTAGAGGTTGGACATTGTATGTCGCCTGACCCCCAAAGAGGGATGAAATGCGGAGAATACAGACCGTAGACCACAGGGGGTACGTACAGTGCATTCCCAATCATTTGAGGGCTAAAATGGACGGTATTACCGCCTGTATGGCTCTCATGCAAGGATTGAGTATTCCTTGCAGATGTATTTTTGAAACTGTCTGGAAAACTCGAAGTAGAGGCTGACTCAGACAGCTGCTGACTTCTCCTGTGCTCAATGATTTCTCGAGCGTCAGATGTAGATTTTTTGTTACCCCCCGGTTGATCCGATCTCCTCGGACCCTTCTGGGGTAGAAGGATATTGGATCAGTCAAGTGTTGCGGCTGCCTTCTCCTTTGGATGTGGAGTTGGCTGCCTATCCCTAACTGAGGAGTCTTCTTTGCCGACTGACCCTTGCTTGGGCCAACCTTGCTTTTACTGATCAGATCCTTGATTTCACCCTTGAAACTAGTCATGAATTTCATGAGTTTGTCCCTGGTGACTGGGGCTAATCCGCTTGCCATCTGGGTTTCCCCTTCCGGCTGCACAAGGGGCCTGCTTGTACCCGCCTAGCTTTCACCTCGTTCCAGTTTATCTCTGGGACAAAGGCGCCTGGTAATGAGTGACGCAGCCTTGGCCACATATGTTTCAACCTGAAGGTCATCATCCTCCTGGTCTGTAAAGACCTCCGGCTGATTACTATTGGTGTCAGGAGGCGGTACAGACTCTTGAACCATCTTTGATGTACTCTCCCCACAGACGGCGCCAAATGTTTTGAGTGTTTTTTTCCCTCGGGAGAGTTACAACTCGAAAACTGGCGAATGTGGCATGTACCTGCAAAACAACGGAGATTGCGGGTGGTTGGAGCTCCGCCTCCGACGATCAAGTTAGTACTTGAAAGAGAATAGGAAAAATGTGCGGAAATTTAGGTGAGATCTTCTCGAATTCCAAGATCATGTGTTTCTCTGATGTAAGAGAAATGTAGGGTAGATGTATTAAATTCTAGGTGCCCCCAAAATAGGGGAAATCTCCCTATTTATAGGATCATTGGGAAATGTGCCCCTAATTAGGTCATTCTGACCTAATCCTGCTGGGCTATGCCGAATTACGGCTTTCTCAGGATTTGGGCCCTTGAAAGCCGTCTTTTTCTCCCAAATTCTTGGAGTGACATGTGTCAAATGGAGATTGGTCCGATTTAGACCAATAGGAGTATGACACGTGTCTCGATCTGGTTGGCCCACGTGGCATGGTTAAATTACCCAAAACAGGTCCTATATTAATATTGTCAACAACACTATAGAATTAAATTACTCTTCTACCATGCCAGTGCAAGCTACCCTAAGGCTGCTGCCCTCTTAGCTAGCCTTGTTATTATTGCTATCACGCACATGACTACATGAGTATAATTGGTTTAAAGTTCGAACTAAATACATGTATGGCAGGAAATCGAATCAAACAATTATTATTCAAAGATAAAACAAAATAATTAAATCACTATACTACCATGCCAGTTCAAGCTCGTATGAATAAAATATATAAAATAAATTATTCAACTAATCGCACCATTAATTAGCTAATTAAACACTTAAAATCTTTAATTAATCACATCATTATTTAAATAAACATCCCATAACCAAATTAGTTAGAAAATCTGACCATCCAAAATAGAAGATGATAAGAAAGGGAGTAGATTATAGCAAAGTACCGTTCTTGGCCATCAAATTTTTCGTCAATGTAGTTGTAATTTTGGTTCTCTATTTCAACAAATTTCATTCCAGTAAGTCTCAAAAGCAATAATTGAAAAAAAAATAATAAACATCAGAAAGCCCTTATTTTATTTATCTGCCAAATCGAAAATTAAAATGAATACACTAACTGAAACAAGAAAGATGAGACAAAAATTAAAATATCAATGTGACAGCATATTATTATATATATGAAGCCTTAATTTCAAAATTTCCTTAAAATTAAATTACAATAAGAAGAGGTTAGCCTGGTTACCTAGAGAATGAAGAGACTAATCTGGGGATGTGAGGTCATCGAGTTGGTGACGGAGGACTACAGGAGCAGATGAAGCGACGGAACAGAGCCGTGGAAGAAGGCTGGACAATCAGTGGTCATGAGAGATTGAGAGATCTTTTTTTTTTTTTTTGAGAGGCATGAGAGATTTTATAGGGGAGAAAGTGTGTTTGAAGAGAGATTTATTTTTCTCTTATAAATTCCATAACTATACCCCGTAGTCCGTAATGAAGAGAGATACTCCAGTACTGTTAAAATAATGTTATACGAAGTATTGAAGTACTTCGTAGTTAATTAATGTGTTACAACTAAGTGCTACTCACATAAAATCAAAATGTTACAACCAAGTGATACCTAATATCAAAATGTTACGACCAAGTGATACCTAATATCAAAGTGCTACAAACAAGTGATACCTAAAATCAAAGTGTTACAAGGGTGTTACTTAAATATTGAATAATTTATAACTTCGAAAGTGTTACCATTTGGTGCTACTTAATGTCACTTTTGTTGTAGTGAGTGTTGGACGATTAATGAACACTTGAGATTAGTGTGTAGTATGATTTATAGCACCGTTTCTTGTGCTACAAGGACATAATTGTCATAAATCATTTGCAAAGGTATTGGTTTAGAACTATACCGGATCAACCTATGAGAATACTTTAAGAGATTAAAAATCTTCATAAGTATACTTCTCATTATGGCTATCGAAACCTCTTTCTTTGACCATGAGTATTGTAAGTTCTCTTGTTCGAGTTTTAATCCGTTTTGATGTTTGTCAAACGTCTGCCGTACAAGGGGATTATAACGGCAACACTCAAGCGGCTAGGTCCTCTTAGTAAGGGAATCTAACAATTCAAGACTAGGAATGTCCCCCTATTAACAATAGGGAACATGTCTATGTTGTTTACAAGGCCTCTCGAAGAGCGAGTTTGTAAAAATACATAGCCGTGCTCAGATGAATTTTAGAAATCATTTGCTTACTGACAGTCGAACTAGGAAATCGAGAAACACATATGGACATAATAAGGAAGACAAAGAATATTACCTTATAGTTCATGAAGAGACATTAAGCGACATAAGAAATAGGCTATACACTAAAAGTGCCTTGTCTGGAAGGACAAGTGGGAGATTGAAAAGAATGGTGTCCTTCAAAAGTTATGACTAAAATACTACAGTCTGTCTAGTTTAGTGCACATACATGAAGGCTTAACTAGTCTTTGTTTGACTTTAGTCACATAGTCTAGTCAAATGGTCATTACACGAGTCATGAAAAAATCACTTACACTCACAAGTATTCACACACTTTGTACATACTCTTTTCTCACCATGACCATGTCTTAGGCTCATGTATGGGTCGTCCTTTCCGTCATTTGAGTTGGAGAACCACTTTATTCCTAAATTCTTCTATATATCCCTATCTATATCATTTTTTCACTCTCTACATATTTTCTCCATACCTATCATTCTCCTCTTTCTTCCATGATCTTTTTCCATTTATTGTATGTTGAATAGAGCTTGAGTCAAAAATAAAAATTTACCCCTAACTTCCCTTTCCGCAGCACTTGATCAAGGAGAGAAGAGCGTTTAACCAAGACAACACTTTTTTGTATCACTCTTTGATAGAAGAAAAAGGGTCGTAATAATGGCTAGTGAAGAAGAAGTTTTCTTAAGTAATACCGAGGAAAACTCGTCAAGTTTGGGAAAGGAAGTTCATGAACTACGCAATATTGTTGTCATGCTTATGGGTGCAATAGAAGGACTAGCAAACCGGATAATGGTTATCAAACAAGGTTCTCATTGTCAAAATCGAAAGGACAAAAAGGAGGATCACTATTTTTCCTCTTCCTCTCGTCAAAGCTTTAATGAAAAACTCAATGCTCCTAAGCCGCGGGAAAAACAAACCATTGATGAGTACACACCAATAGGAATGACTTATAGCGAAGCTTTCAACTACCTCCAGGGCCAAGGTCTCATTCACCCTATTGGTCCAATTCTAGATCCAGTACCTGAGAAACGGTGTTCCAATTGGGACCCAAAATCATATTGCCAATATCATAGAGGCCATGGTCACACCACCAAAGAATGTTTCGCCCTCAAGGATCGCGTTCAAGACCTCATTGATTCAAATCTCCTTCATGTTCCTTCGAGTAACAAGAAGGCCAAGATTAGTAGCAATAACAACAGTGGCTGGAAAGGAAAGAGGAACGACCATCCTTCCTCTTCCGAAAACACCTACTCTAGTAACAATGATGTTACCTTTGACCTTAATGAAGTCTTAGCCATGGATAATCAAGGGCCTAGAAAGCAACTAAAAAAGAATTTCGCTCCTATCGAGATTAGCTATGACACTGATTTTGATCGACTCCATGCCAAGGGACTCATTACTCCCATTGGACCTATTCAAGATCCCCCACCTGAGAAGAGACTGCCTAATTGGGACCCAAACGTACACTGCAAGTACCATCAAGGTAGGGGTCATACTATTGAGAGCTGTTGGAAGCTAAAAGAGGTCATCCAATATCTAATTGATAATAACAAGATTCCCACACCTCTAAATGGCAAGAAGACTGGGTGATGATAAAATCAAGACACGAGGCGAGCTTCAACGACAAGATTTTGGGACCTTTTTTTTTCTATTTTTTCTTTCCCCAATAAGTCTAGCATAGGCACCTTTCATTTTCCTTAGATTTACTTTGTAGGTTTTTCCTTTTTCCCTATTAATAAAATGAGCATTTATTTTCTTGCATATGATCATTGCATTGTATTTCAAAAAAAAAAAAAAAAAAAAAAAAAAAAAAAAAATTAAATTTATGTCGAACTAAGCACAAAGTATACCAATGATTTGAGGCACCCTTGTAGCCATATCATTTCACCTTTCACCCTTCAAATATACAATCATTTCTTGTCAAACTACTTTGAGCCTCGTCTAACGATAGACCTTTATTTTTTCGACCCCCATCTAACTAAACTTGGGCTGGGATGGTGTGCAATTTATACAATTATCAAAGAACAAAATCTTGAGTGATTTTACCTAGATCTCAAAAATTAAAAAAAAAATAAAAAAGGATATAAAAATGAACAAAAGGGCAAGTGTTCCTGTAGGGAATATTTCAAGCATCCCACACTTGAGCCCCACTGTGATCATACACTTAAGCATGGTAGGAACTTGTAAACCGTTCACAGGGTGACGGTTACACCCCTTAACGATCCAAGAGATCGTTAACGCTAATAGGTCTGGAACCATGACTAGAATTTCGGGAATGAAGGTACAAATCCAACCTAAAAGAGATTGAACCTGCCCTAATAATAGGTCTCTAATTTATTTTTCTCGTATTCATGTGCACTTTCTGACTAGCATGCAATCAATAGATTAACCCTAAACCTGTTTATCTATGTTGGTTGAATATTAATGCACAAACAAATCTATTATTGACGATCACTTGAATTATAATCATATTAGTCTAAAAAAGATTATTAATTATCTTATTAAGCATGATTACAAGCACAAATTCCCTTTAAACTTGCAAGAGAGGGCGTGATCAAGCAATAAATAAATAATATATAATATCAAGCAACATAATAACAATCATCATGTTAACAATAAAGCATAATAACAATAGCAAGACCCTAGGCATGATACTAACAAGATTAATAATAGCATGTCGCTAAATAATAAAGATCAAAGCTTTATTCCTAGCATGATACTAACATGATATTAAGAAAGAAATAAGAAGCATCATCATAAACATTCTTGATATTAGAAATACTAATTAACCCTAAACATGATACTTGGAAGCAATATAACATCCTAACATGATACTAGGAAATAATTAAAGCATGATTTCTATATTAAAAGATCAACAATTAAATTACTTACTTGGATGCCTCATACCTCTTTCTAATAACAAAATACACGCGTTAGTAACTTCAAGGAAAAGAAATAAATCAAACAATTAAACTAAATAATTGAAATAGGAATTTGGGACCAAACCCTCAGAAATATCAAACCTTTCAAGTCTAGGGCGAAGGCAACTTCGAACTTGGCTAGGTGTGTCTAGTGTAGGAGTTTATAGGTACTACGCAGCGGATAAACATGAATCATATTCATAAAAGTACCCAATCCCAAGAACACATGCATAACACACAAGACACATAATCATACCTTTGAAGCGTGAATTCCACGTAGCAATTTGATTGACAAATCAGGGAGAGAATAGAGCCCCAAGCGTTGCTCCTCTACTTAGTCCACGAGCTTCGAACGAGCCGTCCACCAATACTAGATTGGTCGAGTGATTGAGGAAAACCGCGATCACCACCTTTATTGGACTAACCGACCACCGCGATCTACCACCACCACGAACCACCACACTGGCGCCAAGGTAGGAGGAGAGAGCCGTGAGATAGAGAGGAGAGTTTGAGAGGGGTTGGTCTCGTGTTTGCTAATTAGGGTTTGATCTCACTGATCAGATAATTGCATACTTCTTGGCAAACCCTAGGCACCTAGTCTATATATAATCCCATTATAATTAGACTAGGGTTAGGAAGCCCAAAACCCTTCAATCCACTCCATGTGGTCGGCCATACTAGAGGATGAGGCCCATCATGGGCCTTGTCCTCTCGTGCCCGATCTAGACCCTTTGTGTGACCTTATAGGATCCGTTCAATTGGGATTTGGGCTATTTTACTAGCCCAAAGATCGTTAGTACCTCTAGCTATGATAAAACGACGACCCAAATGTACGAACTTAATAATCTCCATAATTTGATCCATTTATATATCTAGTAATTGCACACGACGAAGACATAAATCCTTCAATCTCCCACTTGTCTGAGACAAGTGTGCAATATTCAAATTCCTTAAGTCAATATGTGTCGATTTGATAATATGATTGCATCACATGTCGAGATCATATTAATCTACAAATCGTTTCTTGAAATCTGAGTTAGAATTATAAAACCAAATGATTACTGAGCGGCCACGTATTTTCTGAATTCTCCCTCTTCAAGCGGCCATGACACATTCCCTAATTTAATAGGTAGACTCAATCCAATCTTGTGGCAACAAGGCTCCCACTCAACTATTGAAATAACCGGGAAACACCCTTTATAATCTCCAGTTACGGGCAGACGTTTGAGTCTACCACAGTCACAACATCCATTGAATGAAATCAATGTTCCACTCATGTCAAAGGAATCCACTAATATATCCGAAAGCTCTATACTTGAACTTCAAAGTAGGTCAATAGTTCGACCATGCATCATTCATGCATATCCAAGTGATTGACCGAGCATCACTATGCCCCTATAGCCCATGAAACTACGCTATCCAATCAATCTTACATGCTAGTCCATTTATTGAAATCATTTATGTCCACTTTAATGATTTCGAACTAGGAACTTAAATAATATATGAATTTTGTTCACCTGTGGGGTTTCATTCACCGGGTTATTTAAATAAATTAACCTGATGAGCCCATCAATCCATAATTATTTTGGACATTTTATTTAATTTCCAAAACCATAATTAAATTAGAGAAATGAAATTTCTATTTTAAACATAATTCTGCAAGTATGTGCATTCCTTATGTAATATGTTTTCTCAAAACATATACAACTTGAATTACATAACTTGCTTCAATCCAAGTCTTTAATATGGCTCTCATATCTTAGTCTATGGAAGGGGTTTAGTGATTTCTCACTCATAATAAAACTTTGCAGATCATAACATTCCGCTTGTCATTGATCTCATAAATGAGGTGATATCTCATATCTATTTGTTTGGGTTTGTGATGTGACTCTAACTCCTTTGTTTTGACAAAGGTGTCCTTTTAGTCATAGGACAATTTGATCCAATTTTCCTCCTTAACTACTCTTACTGTAGCTAAATACACATATTTTGACATTGAGTATGCAACAGTATTCTGCTTTGAACTCTTTCAAGCTTACTATCCTTCTTCATACAAACATAAACATGCATTTAGATCACCATCTAAAGTCATCTTGCCTGTTTGGAAACTTGCATCCGTATAACCTTTTAACAACTTATTTACTTTTAACATCATCAGCTAGAAAAATTCCTTTAGTCCTTCTCAAGTACCCAAGGATTTGCTCTTTGCAACTTTTAGTATGCTTATTCTGAATTTACTTGAAAATTGTTACACATGCACTAGTCATATGTAACATCTTGCTTTGTACATATCATGGTACATATAATGGACCCTTTTGCAAAAGCATAAAGTACATTATCCATACAACTCAACTCTATTAGCTTTTGAAGGCACTGAGTTTTACTGAGCGTACTACCATGAAACATAGGAAAACATCCTCTCTTAGAGTCTTGCTTCATGAACTTGTCAAGATCCTTATCAACATAAGTCTCTCGATTCATTCCAATCATTCTTCAAGATTCATTTTGTGGATCTTAATTCCCAATATGTAATCAATATCTCCTAAGCCTTTCATATAGAAACAACTCTCTAACCATTGCTTGACTTATTCAAGCATTGATATGTCATTTCATATAAACTGTATGTCATCCACATACATGACCAAGAAGACCAATTGCTCCCACTAAACTTCTTGTCTCTACAAGATTCCTTATCGTTCTTGGAGGAAATCAAACTGTTTGATAGCCTAATCGAAACGAATGTTTCAACTCCCTTATGCTTACTTCAATCCATTAAATGAATTTTTGAAGTTTGCAAAAAATGGATTTCAAAATTCTTAGGTTGTATCATATACATACCATCCATCAAGAACATTTCTTGAAGGTGATTTTGTTCTCCATTACTAAACTTCGTAATCGAAATCAGCAATCACTTAGAAGAATCCAAATAGGCTTACACATCTAATAGGTTTGACCCTATTTGTAAGACTATCATGGATTAATACATCTTTACAGACATTGAGTCCATACTGGATTTCTTGGCTTTAAGCCATTTCTTGAGTTGGCACTTATCCAAAGCTTGCTTGTAGGGCATGGGTTCTAACCATTCCAATAGGAAAATTTTAGAATCCACCTTTTCTCAAGATTTCAACAAACTGTTTGTTTTGATCCCAAGCAACCTACAATAGGTATGAGCAACAATAGAATTATTCTCTTCAACTCTTTGAAGCCTTTCATTCAAATGGGACGACAGAAGCCTCGCTAGTGGAATTACCTTGCTTCGACATATGAATTATCAAATTAGCTGATTTCATACGCCCTCATCTCTGATGTAGTATTATCCACATCCATTTGTTGCTCGTCTCGAACCTCATCGAGATCTAAATTTACTCCCACTTGGCTTTGTAAGAAGAGATTTCTTTCTATAAAGACGTTATCGCGAGCAACAAACACTTTGTTTCTACGCGATTGTAGGAATAATACCTCTTAGTGTCCATGAGAAAACCTATGAAGAACTATTGTCTGATTTAGGGTCTATTATTTCATCTTTGTAAACATTTTACATTGATTTCATAACCCTTAATCCTGTTTTGAAAAGTTAACTTTTAGAACATTTCCAAATCATAACTCTTATGACATCTTTTCTACTGCTTTGATTAAGTTTTCTGTTTAGTATATTCGCAATTGTTGTTGTAATGCATATCCTCAAACGATATTTGTAAATCATTAAAGCTAATCTAGGATCGAACCATGGCAAACAAAGTTTGATTCCTTCTTCATAAACATACATTTTAATTATAATGTTTCTGGATTGTGAACTAATTCAACAATTCCCTTTATATGATCATTTACTTTTTGAGTTAAATATTTATCACAACAATCATATTGTGGTGTTAAATTGTTTATATCAAACTGATTTTACATTTCATTTTGGAATTCTTGAACATTTCAATGATTCCAAGCTTTACTTCATTAAGTAATTATCGATATAGTTACTTAAATCGTTAGTAAAAGCAATGAAATAGTTAAATCTCTCTGCTAATCCTTGAACTTATGGTCCACGCACATCATGTGTATGAGTTCCAAAAGGTCATTTTAGCTCTTTTACCCTTTCAACTAAAAGGCAACTTGGTCATTTCACCTTATCAAGCATGACTTCTAATTCTCAAGTGATTCATAATCAAATAAGAATAAGAGTCCATCCAATGTAATTTTAGATGTGCAAAATGGTTTATGTGACCTAATCTTACTTTGTTATAAGTAAGTTTACTTTAAATCATCTAATTTTGCTTTTGTGATCTACTTATATCAATGTCATAAAACAAAATAACTCATATCTAGCAAAATGAAAACAATTTATTACCTTGGTCATGGATCAACACTTGTCCAAGACAAGTAAAAAACAATTCAGTATTCAAACAGGAAAACCGAAATATTGTCTCATCAAAACTGGAAATTGTTCTAAAATCATGATAAATATTCAGAAATTAAAACTATGAAGCTATCTCTGGCCACTCGAACATTTCTAGTGCACCTTCAAGCTCCATTTCCATGCTAGCCTCACTTCTTTGCAGCTTCTGCACAACATTAATAATGTTAAGCACTGCAACTTGGTATCACATACCTAAGTGAAAGTTAAAATGTTTATAACATAATACTTGAGGTTGATGCTCCATTCTTCTTGAGGAAGTCAAGGTATTTCTGGCATTTGCGTTTCCAATGCCCCTTCTTCTTGCAGTAAAAGCATTCACTTTCACTTGCAGCTTTGGGTTTTGGATTCGCCTTAGGCTTCTCAGGAGCCTTGGCAACTTGCTTGCCCTTGCTCTTGGCATTAGCCTTTTGCCCCTTTTTCTTGAACCCCTTTCCTTTTTGAATCATAAGAACTTCCTTCTTAAGTTCCTTAGGGATTTGCTTTTCAGCACTAACCAGCATTGCGTGCAATTGATTCATAGTCTTTGCAGTCGCAGTCATGTGAAAATTCATGATAAACTGGTTAAAACTTTCTGGAAGTGAGTGGAGAATGATGTATGTTGCCATCTCATCACTGTATGGGTGCCCCATTTTCTCCGTACTTTGAATAAGGCCGATTAATTTGAAAACATGATCATGAACTGTGGCACCCTTCTCCATCCTACAATCCATAATCTCACGGTGGAGATCGTACCTTTCAACTCTAGCTTGTTTCTTAAACAAGGCTTTGAGTTCTTGCATGATTGTGTACGCATCCTGATCCTCAAAACGCTTTTGAAGACTAGGTTCCATGGTAGTAATCATCAAGCAAGTGATAGGCACAGCTCTATCATGAGCATCCTTGTGCCTCTTAACTTCTGCTGTAGTTGCATTTTCATGCAGAGGTCCTGGCAATGGGGTGTCAATGACATCCTCTCTACCTTAAGATTTCAGAACGAGCCTTAGCATTTTTTCCCAAGTGGAAAAGTTTTCTCCTGTCAACCTATCCTTCTCAAGGAATGGTCGAAGATTGTAAATATTGTTGTCATTGTGATTACGGCTACCCATCTATGTCAAAATAAGGCAAAGTTTAATAATTATGTTTAATTTAACATTAAAGTACCATAAACGATTAAATTGGTAACTTTAAAGCACTTTATTCAACATAAATTGATCCCAATTGAATTTTAAGTGATTCCAAGATCCTTTATTTGTGTAATAGTTGACCGGACTGAGGCCCTACCATCAAGCATTACATTTTCAAGGTGATTAAACTCTTTACTGATTACAAATCTTGTAACTCTTGGTTGAATAATTAACCATCACATGTTTAATTATTTCCCTTTACTTCAAGGTTCTAAACGCTTTAGGTAACCTTGTTGAGCATAACCAATTAAATATGTAGAACGTGATCTACCCCAAATTACCCAAGATAACAAGTGACACTCTGCTGAGGCCGACCCATCACTCACAATCGAAGGATTGTTGGGTATCTAATTGGAAAAGCAATCTCAATATTTCTAGGACCTAGATTCATTTATGTTGTGATTATATAGTGAACTCTAGCGCATCATCAATCAACATAAATAAAATCTAACATGCATAATCTACTAATGCAATAAAACATGACATAGTATAGCCCCTTAGTCTTAAGAAAACTAGAAATGAAAAGCTCCCACTTGAATCATCATGGAACTCCATCCACCTTGCTCCTTTAGGCCTTCACTTCATGGGCTTCTTTGGACTAACACTATTTAAATAACTAATCTATTTACTTTAAATAAAAGTTACAAAAATACTTAACGGTACGAAGACCGTATTTAGATTACAAAAATACATCACGATGCGCAGATCGTATTTTAGAATCTATGGGTCATACTAGTCTATATATAACAACATAATATCATATATTATAAAAGTGCCATATAATAAATCACTCAACATGCTTGTCTTAACTACAACGAATAGTTTATAATTAAGGCAACGCATTTCCTAAAATATCATATATTTTAAATCATAATTAGATAATATCATATATTATTCATGACCAATCATAAAATATCATATATTTTAACTTAGGCATGAGATAGAATCAAATCTTATTTTAATCTAGAAAGATAAATCATATTTAATCTTCCATGATTATCCTAACAACTTTAGGAGATTCTATCCTAATTATTAGCCAATCAAATAATTTTAAAATCAATTATCCTAATCTAATTATGGGATAATCACATTATTTAAATCAATTATTATCCTTTTGGAATATGCTCTGAATATCCTAATCAATCTTATCCAAAATTAACCACTTTAATCATGGATAATTACTAATTTAACAACTTTACATATGGATAATATCAAATATAACAACTTTTGAATATTTGATTTTAACCTAAAACAAAAGATTTTATCCAAAATAAAATCGATTTTATCCCAAAATAATTTTGTAATTATCTTGAAATATTTTTCAAAAACAGAACTTTTTTTTTAAAATGAAAAAGCCGTACTGTACGGCTGCTGGCCACCGTGGTTGGCTAGCCGGAGCTAGCCACGGTGGCTGGCTGCTTTGCAGCAGCCACTGCCGCAAGGCAGCAGCAGCCAGTAGCAGTGGCAGCCACGGCAGCAGCGTGCAACACTTGCACAGCTGCTGCCCCAACCACCAGGACCACCGCCCTCCCCTTCCCCTCCCTCTTGGACCAACACCAGGTCGGCAGCCGCCGCGGCTACCGGCCTTAAAATACTTTTTTTTTTATGTTTTTAATTTAATTAAAATAACTTTTATAAAAATTAAATTAAATCAGTCCAAGTTTTAAAAATAAATCACATTCAACTTTAAAAATTAGGGTTCATCATAAAATTAATCCTAATTTAATTCTAACTCTTAAAATTAAATCGATGATCATACACAAAACATTTTTATGCATAAATCAATCCAATTAAAATTATGAAGCATAAAACAATTCAAATTAAATAAAAAATCAAGCACAAAAATCATATTTTAGGGCTAGGATTTTCGAAAATTCGAAATTAGGGTTAGGGGGTTCGAAAATTTCGAACATTTTAAAGCTTAATTCGGTCATCTTCATGGCTATTTGAGCATAATTAAATCACATTTAATCAATTCTAAAAGTTTAATCACATTAAATATAATAATTGAACCATAATTAAATTAATTTCTCCCTCTTAATTGATTATAAAATTAACATGGACTTCAAATTAATCGTATTAATATGATCAAGCGCATTCATGCAAGAGGCTAACTGATACCACTGTAGGAGTTTATAGGTACTACGCAGCGGATAAACATGAATCATATTCATAAAAGTACCCAATCCCAAGAACACATGCATAACACACAAGACACATAATCATACCTTTGAAGCGTGAATTCCACGTAGCAATTTGATTGACAAATCAGGGAGAGAATAGAGCCCCAAGCGTTGCTCCTCTACTTAGTCCACGAGCTTCGAACGAGCCGTCCACCAATACTAGATTGGTCGAGTGATTGAGGAAAACCGCGATCACCACCTTTATTGGACTAACCGACCACCGCGATCTACCACCACCACGAACCACCACACTGGCGCCAAGGGAGGAAAAGAGAGCCGTGAGATAGAGAGGAGAGTTTGAGAGGGGTTGGTCTCGTGTTTGCTAATTAGGGTTTGATCTCACTGATCAGATAATTGCATACTTCTTGGCAAACCCTAGGCATCTAGTCTATTTGTAATCCCATTATAATTAGACTAGGGTTAGGAAGCCCAAAATCCTTCAATCCACTCCATGTGGCCGGCCATACTAGAGGATGAGGCCTATCATGGGCCTTGTCCTCTCGTGCCCGATCTAGACCCTTTGTGTGACCTTATAGGCTCCGTTCAATTGGGATTTGGGCTATTTTACTAGCCCAAAGATTGTTAGTACCTCTAGCTATGATAAAACGACGACCTAAATGTACGAACTTAATTATCTCCATAATTTGATCCATTTATATATCTAGTAATTGCACACGACAAAGACATAAATCCTTCATCTAGAACTTGTGAGTGAGGAATTTTGATAGGGGGAAGGTTTAGAAAAAGAATAGAGAGAGAAAGCTTCTAGCTTTTAGAGAGAGAGAAGAGATGATTGTCGTGAATTGATGAATGTAGATCCTCTTAAAACAGGGAGATACGACCCCTATTTATAGAAAAATAGCACGGGATCAAAGAAAATCATATTTGGAATAAAACTCCTCCTGTCGCAAACGACAGGAGCCAGCGCCAAACGACGATGTTCGTCGCCAAGCGACGAAGGTCAGCGCCTGGCGACGACGCCGTCGTCTCGCGTTGGTCCAAAAGTCAACGCGCTTTTCCACGCGTAATTACCTTCAACACCGGTTGCAGGTAATTAAGCATCCGAGCAGTTTTCGAAATCAGATTTAATATATTTTATTCTAAATAAAACATCCCTTTTAAAGATAATAGTTAATAGGCCCTCCTCTAGATCATCGGGCCGCCTTTGAAAATCATTGGTCCTAATCTAATTTAATCCATAACTTCCTCATAAGTCATCGGAATTGGGCCTATAATATATCATTGGAAAGCTCTTTTTGAGCCCAATCCAACTACACTATTATTGGACCCTTATCATGGACCAAACCAAATTGGACTGGCTATTTTTCACAAAATAGGAGTAAGAAAAGAAATATTTTTAGAAAACAAAAAGAGAAATATTTTAATAAAAAACATCCCCATCATTAGATTTTCCACACCTTCACCTCGTTCGATAATCAAATGACGCGAAAGGTATTCATCACTGGGTTTGGTTTTGGGGAAACGCATTTGGGTGTCTACAGTTCCAATGTCTTTGATATTATAGGGAATATTTCAAGCATTACCCCAAACTTGAACCCCACTGTGATCATACACTTAAGCATGGTGGCGTCTAAAGGGAAGGAAGCTAGAACAAAAGAGTCGCCAACAAGTTTTAGGAACTTGTAAACCGTTCACGAGGTGAAGGTTACACCCCTTAACGATCCATGAGATCGTCAACTCTAATAGGTCTGGAACCATGACTGGTGTTCGGGGATGAAGGTACAAATCCAACATAAAAGATATTGAACCTGCCCTAAAAATAGGCCTCTACTTTATTCTTCTCGTATTCATGTGCGCTTTCTGACTAACATGCAATCAATAGATTAACCTTAAACCTGTTTATCTATGTTGGTTGAATTAAATGCACAAACAAAACTATTATTGGCGATCACTTGAATTATAATCATATTAGCCTAAACAAGATTATTAATTATCTTATTAAGCGTGATTACAAGTACAAATTCCCTTTAAACATGCATAAAAGGCGTGATCAAGCAATAACAATAACAATATATATCAAGCAACATAATAACAATCATCATAATTATAATCATAATAACAATCATAATTAAAATAATCATGTTAAAGCATAATAATAGCAAGATCCTAGGCATGATACTAACAAGATTAATAACAAACCCTAGCATGTCACTAAACAATAAAAATCAAAGCTTTAGCCCTAGCATGATACTAACATGATATTGATATGATATTAGAAATCATAGGAAGCATCCTAGAAATCATAATTGATATAAGCAAATCACCCTAAATATCATACTAAGGAAAGCATCTTAACATGATACTAGGAACTAAAATAACATTCTTAACATGATTTCTATATCATAAGATCAATTAAACAATTAAAGTACTTACTTGGATGCCTCGTATCTCTTTCTAATAACAAAATACACACGTTAGTAAATTCAAGGAAAATAATAAATCAAACAATTAAATTAAATAATTGAAATAGGAATTTGGGACCAAACCCTCAGAAATTATAACCTTTCATATCTATGGCGAAGGCAACTTCGAACTTGGCTAGGTGTGTCTAGGGCTAATGAATGTGGAATATTGTTTGCGAAAAGTTGGTTTAGAAAGAGAAGAGAGTATCAAGAAATTCTTGATGAGAGTTGGTTGTAGATGATAATTATTGATTCAAAAAGGGAGGTTTAAGGACGCTATTTATAATGAAAAAGTCCGGATATGATAAAAGAGGAATCGGAGTTTGAAAAGGAATAAAACACGACGTTGTCGCCGCAATAGCCTCTGTCGCCGCGTGACAGAGTGCGGCGCCGCGCGACAAGCCTGTCGTCCGGCGCTGCTAGACAGTTTTTGCGGATTTTGTTTTTATCATATCTTTTGATCCAGAATTCCAAATAAGGCATATAATATGTCGTTGGAAAGATATTGAAGTCTAATTTCCAACCCATCTGAAATCAGATTAAAATATTTTGTAGATAAAAGATACGGCCGAAATAGTGGAACAGTGTCAGTTTTGGATAGAGTTTTGTATTCCATTCATATCTTTTTCGTTATAGCTCGGATTTAATATTATAATATATCATTGGAAAGATAATTTCAAGATCTATCAAACCATATAAGATTTGGATAAAAATTATGAGGCACGAAGATAATATCTGACTGTCTTTGAACATCTTTAAATTCGAATATAATTAGGACTTAAAAAGGAAAGTTTTACTCAATTTCAAACTCTTTGATTTTATCTTTTCAAAAAGGATAATTAAGATCTTTTAGAATCTTATAGAAGCTTCTAATAAATCCTAATTAGTTTAGGAATGGGATTAAACCTTTGGACCCTCCACATGATCATTGGGTCGTAGGTAAAATCGGGTTTGGGCCCAGTTTAGTATTTTGGCCATAACTTCCTTATTATTCATTGGAATTGGGGTTATAATATATCGTTGGAAAGGTATTTTCAAGGCCCATCCAACTACACTATTATTGGACCCATATCATGGACCAAACTAAACTGGAATGCACGTTTTCATAAAATAGGGTAAGAAAAGAAATATTTTCAAAAACAGAAAGAAGAGATATTTTAATAAAAACTTCCTCATCACTAGACTTTTCACACTTTCACTTCGTTCGATAATCAAACGACGTGAAAGGTACTCATCACTGGGTTTGATTTTTAGGGAGACACAATTGGGTGTCTACAAAAGCCCCCACTTTGACTGAGTTTGGAGAAACGCAAGTTTCGAAAACAAAAGGCAAAGTAGCGATAGGGACGGAGAATGATTCAGAACGTTTTGCAATCCTAAATCATTCTTGTAACCCCGATACCTGCAAACTATCGTTAGTTAAAACAGATAAGAGAGTTAAGAAACGCGTATCTTGCATCGTCGAGCACACGTCTCTGGGAGTAACCGATTTTTGTTGTTGCATTGTTGTTGTGACAACCTTCCACAAGCAAGGGAACACCATCCTGCTGCTTTTGACGATCTTCCTCAAGCTAGGGGATACCACCTGAAGACTGCTACGCTTGTAACTGCCTCCAATTTCCGCTGTGATAGTCTTCTGCAAGCCAGAGAATACTATCGAAGATTGCTTCGCTTGAAACGATCTTCCACCGCCTTGTGACCATTTTTCGCAAGCCAGGGAACATGGTCGAAGATAACTTCGCTTGAAATCACCTCCAGTTGTTTATGACAACCCTCTGCAAGTTAGGGAATGTCGTCGACCAATGCTGCTACATCTCGAGCCTTTTTCCTTGAATCATAGTGACGACCTTCCCAATCATAGCAAAAGTCGTCGAAGACCGCCTCATCACGAACCGCTCTTCTCAAATCTTGGTGACAACCTCCATAACCTTAGCGAATGCCGTCGAAGACCCTCTATCTCGTGCTATCTTCTCAAATCTTGGTGACAACCTCCACAATCTTAGCGAATGCTGTCGAAGACCGCCCATCTCGTGCTATCTTCTCAAATCTTGGTGACAACCTCCACAATCTTAGCGAATGACCTCCACAATCTTAGGGAATGCCGTCGAAGACCGCGCATCTCATGCTATCTTCTCAAATCTTGGTGACAACCTCCACAATCTTAGCGAATGCTATCGAAGACCGCCCATCTCGTGCTATCTTCTCAAATCTTGGTGACAACCTCCACAATCTTAGCAAATGCCGTCGAAGACCGCCCATCTCGTGCTATCTTCTCAAATCTTGGTGATAACCTCCACAATCTTAGCGAATGCTGTCGAAGACCACCCATCTCGTGCTATCTTCTCAAATCTTGGTGACAACCTCCACAATCTTAGCGAACGCTGTCGAAGATAACTTCGCTTGAAGTCATCCTCAGTTGTTACGATAATGTTCCAAAGAAAATTACCGAAGACCAACGCTTATCGATCTTAAAGCTCGCTTGAACTTTGTTGTCGTAAATTTTTGTTGTTGTTTGTGAACCATTATGTCGATGCCTTCTGCTGCTTGTGAACCATTATGTCGGTGCCTTTGCGATGAGCCAATGTTTAGGCGCTTTAAGCTAAGTGAGACAATCTTTCATCAGGTCGATCACCTATTGTGATTGTAATCGAGCCGATTACTTAATCATGTCAAATTGCTCATAGGGGCTAACTAGCGTACCAAGGAACCCGAAATTGCTGCATAAGGTCCACATAGTCACTTATGAGGGCCATGTATCCTGTCGCCGCACTGGCGCACACTGGAAATTACTGTCGCTGTAATTCTGCTCTATCGCCGGTCGACAGATGTTGTCGCCAGGCGACATCCTTGTCGTCTGGCGCTGGAGTCGGGTCATCCTTATTTTGCTCTTGCTGCTGCTGTTCGTTGCTCGATTTCGCTCCGAACTTTTGAACTTGGTCGTTTCCTTTCATCCAAATCTGCTCAAATCTTTTGTAAATTAAAGCTCTTCATCTCTTATTTACTGATCTATGTAACTTCTCGCATCTTGGAAGAATCTCATGTGTCATATTCGCGGTTTTTCGAAAAAATCCAGGAACGTTCTTACTTGCTGGGATGCACCTGCATTTATATTTTGGACTATAGGACTTTGCTTATCTTTCTTTAGGGTTGACCTAAGACTTAGTGTTGCTTGACTCATTGACTTGAGGTTGGCTCAATGTGACTGACTGACTTGAGGTTGACCCAAGGTGAGTTGACACGTGTGACTCATGACTCGTGTGTGCATTGTATTGTGATGTGCTTGACTCAAAATGCGAAAAAGCAAAACTTCAAAAATTTTCCGTCATTTTTGTGGAGGGTACCGACTTTCTCCCAAAAAAGAAAGACGCAAAAAGGAAGAAGTTTTTTATGGTGCATGTTGAATGAGCTTAGTCAAACATTGTTTGATACTATCTCTCAAGGTGCAAGGATTAACTCATCCTAGGCTATCTCAATTGTTGACTCAATGATGAAAGTATTTGGATAACTTAGGCACGGAGGCTAAGCACTTCATACTTTGTGATGCAATGATGAGTGATGAGTGATTTTGTTATGACAAAGTATGCTTCAATGTTGTGTTAAGATTTCATGACAAAGGGTTCCTAAGGGAAGTATATTTGGTCATGTATCTGTGATGTGTGTGAAAGTAACACTAAGGTTAGGCCGCAAGGGCTAACGGTGGAAAAATATATTGAAAAGAGTCAAATGGTGGTGACTCTTAGGCTAGGTAGGCTAATAATGTAAGGATCAAGCCCCCAAGTCTAGCTCTAAATGAATAGGGATGAGCATCGGAGATCCTTTGATATGATCATGGTGTGAGTGTGTGAATGTGAATGTGAATATGAATGCATGTTTATTACGGCCGCACCCCTTTGTGAGGTTGCCTACGTATCCGTTAGGAATCAGGCCGAATGTAGCTCTAGCCGAACCTCGCACAAGTGTGTGTATACCTCAAAGAGGTCTTTTGAGGGTTGTAACGTGGTTAGGCTAAAGGTTAAAAGAAGAAGGGGATAAAGGCTCAAGACCCTAGATAATCCCCCAAGGTGTGCAACTTTGCTTCTGAATATTTGTATTTTCATGCTTGAAGTTTCTCACTTTTGAACTCTCTTTTGTTTATATTTTTTACTCTCTTTCTTTTTTTGCTTTTGCATTTTTTATTTTAAACCTTTTTGATAAGTGTGGGCAATCCCGATCATGCGGTGTATCACTCACCTGGCATTCATGTTTCTCAGGCACGGTACCGAGCACTCGATAAGAGACGCAATCTGAGACGTGTTCATATCAAAGACATGTTCATATCAATGACATTGGAACACTTGCCCTTTTGTAAACTTTTATTGTTTTTGCTATTTTATTTATTTTGATCTTTTGAAATCACTTAAGCTTTTTAAAATTGCATAAATTGCACACTGTCCCATCCCAAGGTTAGGTAGATGTGGGTTGAAGAAAGAAAGGTCTATCGTTTGACGAGGCTCAAAGTGGTTTATCAAAAAAGGATTGCATATTTGAAGGGTGAAAGGAGATATAATGTGGCTACAAGGGGTGCCTCAAATAATTGGTATACCTTATGCTTAGTTCGACATAGTTTTTTTTTTTTTTTTTTTTTTTTTTTTTTTTTTTGTGAATGCAGTGCAATGATCATATGCAAGAAAATAAATGCTCATTTTATTTAAAAAGTGAAGGGTAGAAATCAAACTCTAAAAAATAAATCTAAAGAGGATGAATGGTGCCTATACTAGACTTATTGGGGAAGGGTTTGAAAAAAGAAGAAGAAAGCATAAAATCTTGCTGAGAAGCTTGCCTTGTGCATTTGTTTCATCATTACCCTCATTTTTTGTTTGTCAATCACATGACTCAAACTCGATTCAACATGCATGGATGGAAGAAGGTAGGAAGAATGAAGGTTGTGATATGGAGAAAGCATGTAGAGAATGGAAAGATGATGTAGATGGAGAGATATGAAAAAATTAGGAATAGAATGTACCCCCAACTCAAATGACGGAAAAAACCGACTCATGCATGAACCTAAGACATGGTCATGGTGACATATACACAAAGTGTGTGCTACGAATAGTGAGTGTAGGTGACATGTTAAGACTCGTGTCATGACCATGTGGCTAGACTATGTAACTAGACTCAAGCAAACACTAAATTAAGACCTCACATATATGCATTAAACTGGACAGGCTGTGGTATTTTAGTCATAACTTTTTATCTATGACTCTGATTGGTACGAAATCAACGCCAAATTAAAGATAAAACTCGGGGCTATAGATCCATAAGTTGTACGACTCGTAGTTCTTACTAGAACTACAGATATGACCAAAACAAGTTGACTCTTGTGTAGTATACGGGAATAAAAATCCAGGTTGACTCAAAGGAACTATGACTCGATTTTAGACATATTTATTTGCGCAAATTAATTAATCAATTAATTAAGCAAAGTCCTTTAGTCATTGGTTAGTTTATTTAAGCATATTCATAATTAAAAGTCAAAACAAACGGTTAGTTTAATCACATGTAAGTATGCACAAGCAAATAATGCACAAGTAGTCAAGTAGTCACAACATGATGCAATGAGTTTGCAACCTAGCCATGGCTCTAGTTCTCTAAAGTTCAGGATATGGGTTAGTCAAAGAGGGTCCATGGTTATGAGTCCGGATGCACCGCACGGAAGCCTTACCTTTGGAAGGGTTGGCGCGAGTGGATGGGACCCCGCGAGTTAAACTCGCTTCCATAATTTGGTGAATTCAACATTCTCGGATGTACCCTTTGTTGCTCAGAGTATTCAATCGGGTAGATGGAGCATGAATTCCCAGAGGGTTATGTCCATATGTAGAACACATATGGGTTTTAGAAAAGTGAGAAAAACTCAATCAGGAAGTAGAATCGAGCCAACAATGCTAGAACTGGTCGACATTAGAACTCATATTTCTAGCTCGGTATTGGAAGAACACAGCGCCAGCCAACAGAGATTGTCGCCGCGATATAGCCCTGTCACCTGGCGACAGAGCCATATCTTCGGCGACAGGCTCTGTTTTCTAGACGCCAGTTCCTACATGCCTCAGCAGCTTTCCGTGTTCGTAAAATTTTCCAGTTTTTCGCAGCATTATTTCGGTTCTAGTTGTGAAAGATATTCCTCAAATTTCCTACGTGTAAAAAATCCTATGTTTTTACTCATTACGGATGACCTTTCCAATGAGAACCTTTTTAATGCATATGACAATAATGTTAATCAAAATTACGCACATGAGATACTTAGAACTTTTCGAGTCTCATCCACTCATTCTAAATCATTGCCAAAATAAATTTTAGGATTAAAATAGAAATCCTCCCCAGTGGAGTCGCCAAAAACTGTAGGGAATATTTCAAGCATTACCCCAAACTCGAACCCCACTGTGATCATACACTTAAGCATGGTGGCGTCCAAAGGGAAGGAAGCTAGAACAAAAGAGTCGCCAACAAGTTTTAGGAACTTGTAAACCGTTCACGAGGTGAAGGTTACACCCCTTAACGATCCATGACATCGTCAACTCCAATAGGTCTGGAACCATGACTGGTGTTCGGGGATGAAGGTACAAATCCAACCTAAAAGAGATTGAACCTGCCCTAAAAATAGGCCTCTATGTAACACCCCCGAATCTCCCTCTACGGAAATACTAGTATAATATGTATAATTATACCGTAGAGATAGACTTAGGCGTATTACCGCCACGTGATTACGCAAGGCTACTCAACTCACTAACAAAACAATATTTTGCAGCGGAAACTTCAAAACTCTCCTTTATTAATAATAACTATGAATAGAAACCAATGTTATGAGTACTCAAAAATAGATACAAAGACCACGATTCCTAACTTAGTGAAACCAAATCCTGGGACTCCAATGCATCAATTTATTCACTCCACCTGAAATAACACTGCTTACCATTACGGTAAACAGGGCGAACCAAAACAAATAAGAAGTACGGGTTAGCAAATATGCTAAGTACGGTAAGTGCAAGATAATTAAATTCAATTTATTTGCAAACATGCTTTTGAAATCAATTCCAATATTTATTCCAATAATTCCAAACTCATGATTCAAAACCAATTCTCAATATTCAAATCCCAATAATCAATAAAACCAATTCCAATTATTTTAAAACCAATTAAACCAATTTAACCAATTCCTCTCCCAAGTGTGCACACCCCCCAAGCTAGTCTCCTTATGTTACAAGGCTATTCTTGAGGAAAGACCCGGTCATACAAAGTCCAAGGCCTTATCAAAATACCAAATCCGCATAGTGGGATTACTAACATGCTTATAAAGCATAAATAATAAATTTAATTCAATGATTGAATAAATCCTTTTTAAATCCAATAACTCCAACCTTTAATAATAATAATTCAAACTCCCTTTTTTTTTTTTATAAATCCAACATGCTTTCAAAATCAATCCTTTTTCAACATGAATAATAAATTAATTAATCAAACATGTTATAAAAAAAATCAATACTCCAATTTAATTATTAAAACCAATCTTTGAAACATACTTTTATTTCATAAACCATAATTCAAGTCAATTTAATTCAATCACCATAAAATCATTCAAACATGCTCATTCAAATCGATCACTTTCAAGGTATCTAGCCACCTAACGTACCTTGATCCTTGCTTAGCCAAAAACACTTCAAAAGAACTCTCAAGTAGCTTGATCAAAAACACCCTACAAATAAATATAACCTTAATTAATATAAGGTTAACAAATAATCACAACAATGAAATTAAAAACCCCCAACTATATGTACATGAACCTTTTAAATTAATTTTCATAAACATCATTAAAAATCTAATTTATATAATTAAAACTACTCATAATATTTTTATAAATCCCCCATAATAATAATAATAATAATTGAATAAGAGAAGAGAAAGAGAAAAGATAAGAAACCAAGGAAAAGAGAAGAATTGGATTTTCGTTGGAAAGAATAGGTAGAACTTGCAGAGGCTATAACTCCTTTGATATAACTCCGAATTGGGTGATTCTTGAGCCTAACCTCAAGGATTTTTCGAGAGGAACAATCTTTTGTGAAACAAAAATACCCCAAAAATTGAACAGAAGTGCCCGAAAATTGGCTTCAAAGATAAACGGGATGATTTGTGTAAAAAGAGGAGAAGAAAAGAAGAGAATTGGTGTGAAGAATGTGAGAGGTATGGAGGGGTATTTATAGGCTAGCTCATGCAAGAATTATGGTAAGAGAATTTGGGAAGAATTATGGTAAGTAGGGTTTAAGGGATTACTTGGAGAAGTGAGTAAAGATTTAAGGAAAGTTTTGATATTGAAGAGATTGTGTATAATTGAATATAGAAGGTATGTTTGTCATGAAAAATATTAAGGAAATTGGAATTACTTGGGGAATAATTAAGAAAAATAGATGGCAAGAAAATATAATGATTGGATACTAAAAAGATGGAGAATTAGATTTAAGGAAAATAGGAGATTTTAAGGAGATAATTAAAAATACAAATTACCAAAATATTTTTCCCAAAATCTACATGGGATGGCCGAAATTTTTGAGCTTTCCTAAGCTCATATTTTTGGCCCTCCTATTTAGTACTTTAGGAAATTATTTTGCTAGTTTTAAGGAATTAAAATAATTGTGTAAATAATATTTATTGTAATAAATAATTAAATAATAAAATACCAAATATTCACCAAATAATTTAACAAATAAAATCAGATTTTCTCTTAGGAAAATCCGAAATTTATTAGCCAAATAAATGGGATTTTCGGACTTATTAAAATAATAATAAAATATAGCTTTTGCCTTAATTAAAATATCCAAAATATATAAATAATCCGGTTTTTAAAATAGGATAAATGGATAATAAATCTTATCCAAAATAATAATTTGTTTTTAAAATACTTTTGGCGCCAAAATTCAAATATCGTTTTGGCTCCAAGATTTAAATAGTAAGTTAAATTACTAAAATACCCTTTTTAGAAAATAATAATTAATTAATTAATTAGGAAAATACGTATAAAAATACGGGGTATTACACTCTACTTTATTCTTCTCGTATTCATGTGCGCTTTCTTACTAACATGCTATCAATAGATTAACCCTAAACGTGTTTATCTATGTTGGTTGAATTAAATGCACAAACAAAACTATTATTGGCGATCACTTGAATTATAATCATATTAACCCTAAACAAGATTATTAATTATCTTATTAAGCGTGATTACAAGTACAAATTCCCTTTAGGCATGCATAAAAGGCGTGATCAAGCAATAACAATAAATAAACATCAAGCAACATGATAAAAATAATAATCATAATCATGATAACAATCATAATAATCATAATTAAAATAATAATGTTAAAGCATAATATTAATAGCAAGATCCTAGGCATGATACTAACAAGATTAATAACAAACCCTAGCATGTCACTAAACAATAAAAATCAAAGCTTTAGCCCTAGCATGATACTAACATGATATTGATATGATATTAGAAAGCATAGGAAGCATCCTAGAAATCATAATTGATATAAGCAAATCACCCTAAATATCATACTAAGGAAAACATCCTAACATGATACTTGGATGCCTCGTACCTCTTTCTAATAACAAAATACACATGTTAGTAACTTCAAGGAAAATAATAAATCAAACAATTAAATTAAATAATTGAAATAGGAATTTGGGACCAAACCCTCAGAAATTATAACCTTTCACATCTAGGGCGAAGGCAACTTCGAACTTGGCTAGGTGTGTCTAGTGCTAATGAATGTGGAATTTTGTTTGTGAAAATTTGGTTTAGAAAGAGAAGAGAGTATCAAGAAATTCTTGATGAGAGTTGGTTGTAGATGATAATTATTGATTCAAAAAGGAATGTTTAAGGACGCTATTTATAATGAAAAAGTCCGGATATGATAAAAAAGGAATCGGAGTTCGAAAAGGAATAAAACACAACGCTGTCGCCGCGCGACAGAGTGCAACGCCAGGCGACAGAGTGCGGCTTGTCGCCCGGCGCTGCAAGACAGTTTTTGCGGATTTTGTTTTTATCATATCTTTTGATCCAAAAGTCCAAATAATTCATATAATATGTCGTATGAAAGATCTTGAAGTCTAATTTCCAACCCATCTAGAAACAGATTAAAATCTTTTGTAGATAAAAAGATACGGCCGAAATAGTGGAACGGTGTCAGTTTTGGATAGAGTTTTGTATTCCATTCATATCTTTTTCGTTATAGCTCGGATTTAATATTATAATATATCATTGGAAAGATAATTTCAAGATCTATCCAACCATATAAGATTTGGATAAAAATTATGAGGAACGAAAATAATATCTGACTGTCTTTGAACATCTTTAAATTCGAATAGAATTAGGACTTAAAAAGGAAAGTTTTACTCAATTTCAAACTCTTTGATTTTATCTTTTCAAAAAGGATAATTAAGATCTTTTAGAATCTTATAGAATCTTCTAATAAATCCTAATTAGTTTAGGAATGGGATTAAACCTTTGGACCCTCCACATGATCATTGGGTCGTAGGTAAAATCGAGTTTGGGCCCAGTTTAGTATTTTGGCCATAACTTCCTCATTATTCATCGAAATTGGGCTTATAATATATCATTGGAAAGGTCTTTTCAAGGCCCATCCAACTACACTATTTTTGGACCCATATCATGGACCAAACTAAAGTGGAATTCACGTTTTCATAAAACAGGGTAAGAAAAGAAATATTTTCAAAAATAGAAAGAAGAGATATTTTAATAAAAACATCCTCATCACTAGACTTTTCACACTTTCACTTCGTTCGATAATCAAATGACGTGAAAGGTACTCATCACTGGGTTTGGTTTTTGGGGAGACATAATTGGGTGTCTACAGATATGAATATATCTTTGATAAGAACACGTCTCAGATTGCGTCTCTTATCGAGTGCTCGGTACCGTGCCTGAGAAACATGAATGCCAAGTGAGTGATAGACCGCATGATCGGGATTTCCCACACTTATCAAAATAAAAAATGATAAAGCAAAAAAGAGAAAAATAAATATAAACAAATAAAGAGTGTTCAAAAATAAAATAAAAAAACCTCAAGCATAAAAATATGAAGATTTCAAATGCAAGATTGTACACCTTGGGGGCTTATCTTGGGTCTTGAGCCTTCATTCCCCTTCTTCTTCAAACTTTAGCCTAACCACGTTACAACCCTTAAAAGACCTCTTTGAGGTATACACACACTTGTGCGAGGTTCGGCTAGAGCTACGTTCGGCCTGATTCCTAACGGATATATAGGCAACTTCACATTGGGGTGCGGTCGTAATAAAAATGCTTTCATATTCATATTCACACACTTACACCATGATCGTATCAAGGAATTTCCAATGCTCATCCCTATCCATTTAGAGCTAGATTTGGGGGCTTGATCCCTACATCATTAGCTTACCTAGCCTAAGAGTCACCATCATTTGACTCTTCTTGAAATAATATTTTTCCATGCCGTTAGCCTTTGCAGCCTAACTTTAGTATCACTTTCACACACATCACAGATACATGCCCCAATGATACTTCCCTTAGGAACCTTTTGTCACGAAATCTTAACATAACGTGGAAGCATACCTCGTCATCATTGCATCACGAAGTACGAAGTGCTTAACCTCCGTGCCTAAGTTACCTAAATACTCTCATCCAAAATTAACAATGGAGATAGCCTAGGATGTTACAATCTTCGCGCCTTAAGATACGACATTGATCCATACATTTGTTTAAGCTCATTCGACATGCATCGTAATACTTTACTCCTGTCTTTTCGCGTCTTTCTTTTTCGGGAGAAAGTCGGTACCCTCCACAAAAATGACGGAAATTTTTGTTTTTCTACGTTTTCGAGTCGAATGCACACATAAGTCATGTACACATCGAGTCTCATGAGTCAATACTTTGCACACACGAGTCACACGAAGTGAGTTTTCATTAAGTCAAGTATACACCTTGAGTCATGTCAAGCCATGTGTGTCAAAACGCTTTGATTCGAGTCATGACAAGTCATATGTGTTTAAAACACATTAAGTATTATATGAGTCAAGCAACACTAAGCCTTAGGTTAACCCTAAAAATAAAAAAAGATGAGCAAAGTCCTATAGTCCAAAATATAAATGCAGGTACGAGCAACCTTTACGAAATATTTAAAGCAAAAGGACGCAAATGGCTTAGCAAATCAACTAGAGTCGGCCTGATCGCAGTTAGATTGACGATCAGCCTGATTGATTGAGCACATCCGGATTTTGATTAAGCACCTCGTTTGGAATAGTAATTGGCCATAATCACGAATTTCCCAAGATGAAAGATCTCTATGGAAATTAATTTGGACTCGATAAAATCTTGAAGGATAGGGTTTTCGACAGAGTTTCAAGGCATGGGAAGCTATCACTTCCAAAGAGCAAGCGAGCAAGAACATTCCCGGATTTTTCGAAAAACCGCGAATATAAACGCATGAAATTCTTCCAAGATAAGAGGAGTTTGAGCAAAAACTTACATGGATCGGTAAATTAAAGATGAAGAACTTTAATTTGCAAAAGATTTGAGCGGATTTGGTTGAAAGGAAACGACCAAGTTGAGGGTTCGGAGCGAAACCGAGCAAACGAACAGCAGCAGCAGAAATGAAGAAGAAAGGGGTTTTATTCGAAAAACCCGACTCCAGCGCTAGACGACAAGGTTGTCGCCAGGTGCTAAGGTCTATTGCCTGGCAACATAGCAAAATCCTGACGACAGAACGTAGCAGAGTGTGCTGGTGCGGCGACAGGATGCATGTTCCCCTTAAAAGATTATGCGGACTTTATACAGCAATTTCGGGTTCCTTGGTACGCCAGTTAGCCCCTATAAGCAAATTGACATGATTAGTAGTCAGCTTGATTACAATCGCAATCAGTGATCGGCCTGACAAATGATCGTCTTACTTAGCTTAAAGCGCCTAAGGATTGGCTCATTGCAAGCACCGAAGTAATGGTTCACAAAGAAGCACATCACCAAAACGACAATTTACTAAGATTGGGTTGATAGTGAATTGTCGAGCATCATTCTTCAACGACAAATTTTCCAAGAATGGATTGTCATCTCAAACTGGCAATGTTTCTAAGCATGGATTGTTGTGCTCCTTCTCTATTTAGCAAGTTTTTCCAAGTTCGGATTGTCATACATTCATCAAATCGTTGACAATATTTCCGAGATTAGATTGTCATACACCAAGTTCCCTATGGCAAAATTTCCCAAAGGATTGTCGTAGGTCCCTATTCATCTTAACATTTCGGTAAAGGTTCCCCAACATGGATTGTCATTCATTTCAGTAGTGGCAAATTTTCCCGAAACGGATTGTCAGTAGACTCTTTTTGCAAATGTTCCAAGACGCGGATTGTCAATTGTGGCAATATTTTCCCAAAAGGATTGTCGCATAATATTGGCAAATTTCAAAGGTGGATTGCTTTCAAGAGTTATATTCCAAGACGTGGATTGTCGATCGTAGCAAGGTTCTTATGACAGATTGTTACGAAGCATTGGCAACTTTTCCCAAATTTGGATTTTGGCGAAATTTCCGAGATACGGATTGTCGCTTCATCGTGGCAACATCTCCTAGGATGGATTATTACGTGGCATTGACAACTTTCCCTAAATCGGATTGTCGTACATCATTCAAGAGTTGTGTTGGCAACTATTCCTAAAGAAGAGAGGATTGTCATCACCCCCAAGGCATCAATACAACAAGCAAATAACAAAGTAAAGCACTGAGGATCAACAAGCAGCGGTCTTCGACGATGTCCCGAGGTAGAAAGGAGATTGTCTACAGCGGCGAGGTACGGCCACAACTGAAGATAGCTACAAGAAGTGGTCTTCGACGATGTCCCGAAGCAAAGAGGAGATTGTCTAAAGCGACGAGGCACAGCCGTGGCGAGGTACTGCCACAACCATGAAGATGGCGAGGCACAGTCACCTTCGACAATGTTCCTGAGGCACTGTGGAGGATTGTCACAAACAAATGAAGATAACGAGGCACTGTTACCTTCAGATGGTGTTCACGAGGCACTGTGGAGGTCACCACAACAAATGCAGCAACACAAATCGGTTACTCTAGAGACGTGTGCTCGACGGTGCAAGATACGCGTTTCTTAACTCTTTTATCTGTTTCTTAACACAAAGTTGTTGCCTGGCGCTGCTCCTGTCGTCTGGCGCAAACTCCTGTCGTTGGCGACAGGAGGTATTTTATTCCGAATATGACTTGATTTGTTTCCGGACTATTTTCTCTATAAATAGGGTCCTTGACCTCCGTCTTCAATCATCAAGAATCAACAATTCACAACCATCATCTCTCTCTAAAAGCTAGAAGCTTTCTCTCTCTCTATTCTTTTTCTAAACCTTCTCTCTCACAAAATTCCTCATACATTAGTTTTTGACACACCTAGCCAAGTTCGAAGTTGCCTTCGCCCTAGACGTGAAAGGTTTAATATTTCTGAGGGTTTAGTCCCAAATTTCTATTTCAATTATTTAATTTGATTGTTTGTTTTTAATATTTTCCTTGAAGTTACTAACATGTGTATTTTGTTATTAGAAAGAGATACGAGGCATCCAAGTAAGTGATTTAATTGTTATTCTTTTGATATAGAAATCATGTTTAGATTATTTTGTTAATTCGTAGTATCAGGTTAAGATGTTTTATTGCTTCCTAGTATCATGTTTAGGGTTAACTAATATTTCTGATATTATGAATGTTTATGATGCTTCCTATTTCTTTTCTTTATATCATGTTAGTAGCATGCTAGGGATAAAGCTTTGATCTATAATGTTTAGTGACATGTTAGGGTTTGTTATTAATCTTTTTAGTATCATGCCTAGGATCTTGCTAATATTATTATCCTTTATTGTTAACATGATTATGATAATGATTATTATTATGTTGCTTGATATTATTATTTATTGTTATTGCTTGATCACGCCTTTTATGCATGTTTAAAGGGAATTTGTACTTGTAATCACGCTTAATAAGATAATTAATAATCTTGTTTAGGTTAATGTGATTATAATTCAAGTGATCGCCAATAATAGATTTATTTGTGCATTAATATTCAACCAACATAGATTAAATAGGTTTAGGGTAAATCTATTGATTATATGTCTGTCAGAAAGCGCACATGAATACAAGAAGGATAAAGTAGAGGCCTATTATTAGGGCAAGTTCAATCTCTTTTAGGTGGATTTGTACCTTCATCCCCGAACTTCCAGTCATGGTTCTAGACCAATTGGAGTTAACGATATCATGGATCGTTAAGGGGTGTAACCTTCACCCTGTGAACGGTTTACAAGTTCCTAAAACTTGTTGGCGACTCTTTTACTCTAGCTTCCTTCCCTTTGGACACCACCATGCTTAAGTGTATGATCACAGTGGGGCTCAAGTGTGGAATGCTTGAAATATTCCCTACAGTTAGCAATTTTGCGTAGGCTTACCGTTGCTTGAAATAGGGGTCGTTCAAGTTACAATTGACTCGGAAGTTATTGTTCCTATGTTGGTCGATCCTGTCCGGCCAACTCTCCTTTTCTTCATCTTATTAATAAATGTAAGGCTATCATTGATCATCACGATTGGGAACTTACAACTGGACATTGCTATAGAGTGGCTAACCGTGTGGCAGATTGGCTGGCTAACTTTGGAGTGGTCGGTGAAAAGAATGGTGTCCTTCGAACAAGTGTATTATTCTGATAGCGGGTTCAGAATTATTAGAAAGCTAATATATTCAGTAAGGTCAAGTGATCGGAATGCCTGGGTGGAGGCCGCTTCCGATCAGTAATATTAATATAATTAATATTACAGCTTAATCTTGACTGAACCCTTCGGGTCACACCCAAGCAAATATATGCGAACCAACTCGACGAATTAATTCGGAAGAAATTAATTCGTCGCCTGAGTGTTAAATATTTAGACGTCGGTAATTCGAGCTTAGAGCGTCGAAACCGATCGTCGGAAGTCGAGTCTAAAATGATAAAAGACGAGACGCGCAAAATAATAATAAATCGACCATATTCCCGAAAATACCCCTAGCATCGGTGTGCCCCGAGCATCCGAATGCTAGGGGCAAGACGAGCTAGCACACCGTGCTAGCAGCCACGGCTAGGCACAGCAGCAGCCACGCCGCGCCACGGCAGCAGCCGCAGCAGCAGCCGCGCACAACAGCAGCAGGTGCGGGCTGGGCTCAGGCCAGGTGCGGGCTGGCCGGGCCAGGTGCGGGCCGGGCTTGGCTCGGGCCATAGGGCCATGAACAAGGGGAAGCTTGGAATATGGGAGTAAGTGGGAGAGGACATGTGGCACAAGGAGAGTATTGAGTGGGGAGCAAGTATGGTCCCCTACTCTCCATGTGGTCCTCACCAACCCATCTCACATGGTAATGCCACTTGTAGATTTATTATTAGTTTGAAATTTTAATTTAATTTAGCTTTAAATTAATTTGTGGAATTTCATGAACCATACTGGACAGACCTATGAGGATGCTTTAAGAGATTAAAAATCGTCATAAGTATTTTCTCATTATTACTATCGGAACTCTTTTCCTTTGACCATGAGTAGTAGGAGATCTCTTGTTTGAGTACTGGTCCGCTTTGGTATCCGCCAAACGTCTGCCGTAATTGGGGATTATAAAGACGGATATCGGGCGGGTGAGTCCTCTTAGTAAGAGAAGCTACATTACAAGACTGGAAATGTTCCCCTACTAACAATAAGGAACATTTCTTGTTGTTTACAAGGCCTCTCGAAGAGCGAGACTGTAAAAATGCATGGCCGTGCTCAGATGGTTTTAGAAATCATCTGCTTATTGACAGTCAAACTCGAATTTCGAGAAACACTTCTGGACGTAACAGAGATGACTAGTAATCTTACTCTGTAGTTCATGAAGAGACATGAAGAGACATAGGATAAGGGCTATACACTAAATGCACACTTGTCCGGAAGGACAAGTGGGAGATTGAAAGGAATGGTGTCCTTCGAACAAGTGTATTATTCTGATAGCGGGTTCAGAATTATTAGAAAGCTAATATATTCAGTAAGGTCAAGTGATCGGAATGCCTGGGTGGAGGCCGCTTCCGATCAGTAATATTAATATAATTAATATTACAGCTTAATCTTGACTGAACCCTTCGGGTCACACCCAAGCAAATATATGCGAACCAACTCGACGAATTAATTCGGAAGAAATTAATTCGTCGCCTGAGTGTTAAATATTTAGACGTCGGTAATTCGAGCTTAGAGCGTCGAAATCGATCGTCGGAAGTCGAGTCTAAAATGATAAAAGACGAGACGCGCAAAATAATAATAAATCGACCATATTCCCGAAAATACCCCTAGCATCGGTGTGCCTCGAGCATCCGAATGCTAGGGGAAAGACGAGCTATCACACCGTGCTAGCAGCCACGGCTAGGCACAGCAGCAGCCACGCCGCGCCACGGCAACAGCCGCAGCCGCACCAGGCCGCAGCAGCAGCCGCGCACAGCAGCAGCAGGTGCGGGCTGGGCTCGGGCCAGGTGCGGGCTGGGTGCGGGCCAGGTGTGGGCCGGGCTTGGCTCGGGCCATAGGGCCATGAACAAGGGGAAGCTTGGAATATGGGAGTAAGTGGGAGAGGACATGTGGCACAAGGAGAGTATTGAGTGGGGAGCAAGTATGGTCCCCTACTCTCCATGTGGTCCTCACCAACCCATCTCACATGGTAATGCCACTTGTAGATTTATTATTAGTTTGCAATTTTAATTTAATTTAGCTTTAAATTAATTTGTGGAATTTCATGATCCCACATTGATGGGATAGAAATTCCCACTCATACTTTCCTCTATAAATACCAACTTTGGGTTTTGGAGAAAAGTGCTTGAGTGGGAGTTAAAAAGAGCATTCCATAATTTTTGGGAAAACTCTTAAACTCACATAACACTCGGGTTTAGGTCGGACCTTGCTAACTCCAAGGTAGTAGACCTTAAAGTTGTGTTCGCCCATTTGTGGGTGGATACCGTCGGAGGCGCGGCGCTTGACGTGCTAGTAGCTTTCAAGTAAGAGCCCCGGGTTTTGGGCGAAGCTCGCTTCGAGGGTAAGATTCGTTATCTTTTCTTTGTGAATATTTATTTATGCTTTGTGATTTTAATTATTGCGAGTGGTTCCTCGGGAGGGGTTGTTTCCGCGGTGAGTCGGACTCACCAAACCCCAACAGTCGGTGGAAAAAATAGTCTTCTTTGAGGCGGTCCCGAAGGGTCTTCGAGCCGTTTTATTGGAGGACTTGAGGGGTGTTTTGAAGATGCAAATGGTGCCCTCCGATCCATGATCGAAATAGTGTGTGTGTCATTAAAAAGTTGTGGCTCTAGGGCTTTTTTTTATTTTTTTTTTTTCTGTTTTAGTCGTTTATTTTTGTTGTTTTTTCTTCTAGTTTGTAGTTCTTCTTTTTTTTTTGTCGCTTGCCCCTCAAGTTCACCAAAAAAAAAATATAGAAGTTACTATGAAATATATAGCCAAATATATAATAGTTACCCCTATATAACATATAACATTAAAGTTACCCTTTTTAGGCAATGTTCTCTTCTCCTTAGTTGGCACATGTGGGTAACTTGTTTTACATTAATTGATGTAAGCTTATTGTGTGCGAATAAACTTTATTTTGATTTGATTATTTAAGGGTGACTTATTTCAATGCACTATCTATAATATTATTCAAACTCATGAGGACAACATGCTAATAACATGTGTCATTCGTATGCCACATGTGTGGTACATGCCTATATGTCATCTTATATGTCATTCCTCTTCTCTCACCATATTGAATTGTATGGATGTTTAGTCTCTTTAATAAAAACTTTTCATTGGCCTAACTTTAATGCTATATAATATTGTTTAATATAATTGAAAAACTCTTCATATGTAAAATCTTTTATGAGTATTATATTTTCATAATGATTTGGAGCATCGCCCGGGCCAATAACTAATTTTAATTTTACATCCTAAGTGATGCACTTCTAAAACGGAGAAGTACAAACTAAAAAATATATTTCGTGAAATCTAACTATTCAATCATACTCAAAAAAGTATATTTTTAGTTAGAGAATTAATTACCTATACATCATATCATATCGTCACTAATATATAAAGTCGGTCTCGCAGTCAGGCCACAAGACAGCGACACTTGGCATTCTAGTTTTTCGCCAAGTGTCGTGCCATGTAAGCGAATTACACGTATTATTTTGACACATAAAATGCTAAGTAAGCGAATTTTGGATAGATTTTATAAGATAAAAATGTTATATAGTGTTTTATCATCGATATACTTCTAATATGTCATATATAAAAAATTAATTATAACTTTTAATAAATATCTTATAACTTAGTACTATTTTCATCATTAAATTCATTTGAAAAGTTTTTTTTAAAAATAAGATCCATTTATATTATATTTGCCACGAGACAACGACACATGATATTCCAGTTTTTCGCCAAGTGTCGCGCCACGTAGGCGAAATATAGGCATTATTGTGACACATAAGATGCTAAGTTAACGAATTTTAGATAGATTTTTGTAAGATAAAAATGTTATACAGTGTTTTATTATCGATATACTTCTAATATTTCATATATACAAAATTAATTATAACTTTTTATAAATATCTTATAACTTAGTACTATTTTCATCATTAAATTCATTTTAAAAATTTCCTTAACATGAGATCCATTTATAATATATTTTAATAAAAAATATAAAATACGTAAAAATTAGTTTTAAAAAGAAAAAGTATTTTAGTTTGGTAAAAATACTTTCAGTTTATTAAAAATAATTTAAGTGCAATAAAAAAATATCAAGTTAATAATAACATAGATATTTATTTACAAATAAAACTACAAAATTTACAATATTATATAAATATAACTAATATGATATCGTATACCTTAATACTTTACATTATCAAAAGGGTTATTATTAATTGTATTTAAGCTAAAAAGTTTAGGACAATATGGGCATAGCCTGAACACAAAACTAGTATTAAATAAAGGATTAATTGCCTATATTTTGGATAAAATCTTTCCTATAATACAGTATCATAGTTTAGATATCTCTCATAAAATAAAAAAGTACTAAGATTAGATTAAACCAATATCATATTCCGATTTGTCAAAAAATATCATATTTAGATATAAGAACTAGGCCCCGTTCACTTCACCTTATTTTTGCTGAACTGAAATTATTTTTACTGAAACAAAATTATATTTGCTAAACTTAAATTATTTTTACTGAACTTAAATTAATTTTACTGAACTTAAATTATTTTTGCTGAAGTGAAATTATTTTTACTGATTTTCTATTATAATTCTTCTTTAAGAAAACTGAATTTTACTAAACTGAACTTATTTTTACTGAACTAAAATTATTTTTAATGAACTGAAATTAATTTTACTGAACTGAACTTACTTTTGATGAACTTAAATTATTCTTACTTAATATATTTTTTTGTAAGGTGAAGTGAACAGGGCCTTAGACATATATTTTTTGAATATTAGATAGAGGCTAATTGCCTAGAATTTTGGCGAAACCTTTCCTATATTGTAGTATTATATTTAGATTTTCTACTATAAAAAAATACTATGAAATAAAATAAAAAATAAAAAAAAACCTATCATTTGGTCGAATAAATCTAGACCTAGCAAACGGGTTGTTCGGCTCGAGTACGGGTCGGGTCAATTCGAATTGGGTCAATTTCGGGTCAATCAATATTCGGGTTGGGTTCGGGTCGGGTCGGGTCAATTCGGGTTTAGGGTCAATGGTAATTCGGGTCGGGTATCGGGTCGAGTTTGGGTCAGGTCGAGTTCTGATGTGTGACATTTTTGGCACTCATTTGGTTCCTTTTTGGATGATTTTTATTTCATTTTATCTCTCTTTTCTTTAGTTTTCCTTAGTTTTATTCTTGTTTTCTTCATTTTATGCTTTTTGTAGTTAGTTTCTCTTTTTCATGTCTTTTTCTAGTTTACTTGTTATTTTTCTCTTTTACTTGCTTTTTATCTTTTGCTTGTAGGTGGTAATTGATTGTCCAAGAATTCCCGTATTCCTTTCTATATTTTTCCATTGATTTTCATGCCTAAAGCTTGTGCAAGAAGTTTCAAGTCAATGAGAGGTTCAAGGAGCATGCTTCAAAGTCTTGTTTATGCCTTCCTCATGGCTCATTTTCTTCAAGAAATTCAAGGAAGTTGCTGCCTACCTTGTCCTCCATCATCATCATCTAGGATGCGTGCACCTCGTGAGCAAGGGCAAAGAAGAAAGGAGGAAGCTGCAGCTATGTGCGGGCGCACTCGAGGAGTGTGCGGCCGCACATCTGTCGTGTGCGGCCGCACATCAGGTGTGTGCGGGCGCACATTCCTGGGTACACTCCTTCGAGCACCCGCACTTACGAGGGTCTATTTTTGGGCGTCATTACCGACCTCTCCTTTGTATATATAGTTATTTCTACCTATTTTTGAAGGGGGAAAAAGTTTTAGTTTTAGATTGAATTTGATAGTTAGTTTTTGGGAGAATTTTAGAGAGAGAAACTCAAGAACTAGAGAGAGAAACTCATGATTTTTGGTGATTGCTCAAGGATTCCTCATTGTATTTGATCTTTGGATTAAAGTTTTGTAAGGATCTTCTTCTTGATTTCAATACAAGTTTGATCTTAGTTGATTTCATTATTTTTTCATATTGTTGATGATTGATTTGGTTATTGATTGAATTTTAATTGATTTTGATTGATTGTTGGTTTAATCTTTGAATTCAAGTATGTTTATAATGAAATTGATGAATGTAGTAGTTTTGATCTCCATTTCTATGGCTAGTGAGTAGTTTCCTAGCTAGGGAGATGGTGAAGCATGTATGAATGATGGAATAGTGTAATTTGGGGATAATTGATGGAGTTGATGATATGATTAAATTTGGTTGATATTTCATGTGCATGTGTGTGATTAATTGAGGTTTGGCCATCTTTGATTAATACACTAGATTGCATTGTAAGCTTGCTATGATACGGACCATTGATTAGTAGACTTGCAATTTCACGATTGAGGTGCTTTGTGACGTTCCCTAGTTAGTGTTTAGCGTAGTTGACGCTAGTTAGACCTCTAGGTGAACCACCTTAGTATGATCTTTTGGATACATGATGATTTTCCTTCATATCGCTTGACTTAGTCGGTTTGACCTCCCAAATTACCGTTTCCATTATGATTGCATGTGGATCCATTGCCCTAGTGTCTTAGATTGATTTAATACAAGTTTGCATACCTAGTTAGCTTTACTTCTACCCCAAACCCCTTCTTGATTCCGAAATAGCTTGATCTAGACTTCGTGCACTTGATATCCATTCCCTTGGGTTCGACCTTGACTTGCCACTACGCTAAATAGGGGGTTAGTTAAGTTACAAATTTTGTTTGATTGGGTGGGGTGGTAGCCCAACGACCTACCGTTCTCCGTCCCATCAAAATGGCGCCGTTGCCGGGGAATGGTGCTTGAGTGTATGTTGTTTTTGAGTCTATTTAATTTTGATAAAATACAAAAAGAATTGTTTCTCTAGGCTACACTTGTAGCCGTGCTACTAACATTTTTGTGTGAGTTTTGCATGCATAGAACCCGTGATCGTCCCCTTGTTCCCCTTGATCCGGAAATTGAGAGGACTCTTTCAAGAAGAAGAGTGGATAATAGATCCTTGGCTTATAGCTCTTCAAGTAAAGAAGAAATTCAAGAAGAACAAGGAATGGGTGAAAATCCTAGAATAGCCTTGAAGGAGCTTGGAGTGCCCGGGGCATATAGGTTTGAGAGTGGAATAGCTCCACCTACTACCCCGGCAAATGACTTCGAAATCCGGCCGGCAATGATCACCTTGATTGAGAGAAGGCAATATAGTGGGGCTAAGAATGAGAGCCCATTGAACCATTTGAAAGAATTTGAAAAATATTGCAACACTATCAAAGTCAATGGGGTCTCTCAAGAATTCATCCGCCTCAAGTTGTTCCCTTTCTCTCTATTAGGAAGATCTTTGGAGTGGCTAGACAAGGAGGTGAAGCCCAACTCCTTGAGAACTTGGGATGATGTTACAAAGGCTTTCTTGTCCCGTTTCTATCCCCAAAAGAAGACGGCGGAGGCAAGAGCCTTGATTCAAGGGTTCAAGCAAAGGCCGAGTGAAAGCCTTTATGAAGCATGGGAGAGATTCAAAGAGTATCAAAGGGAGTGCCCTCACCACGGAATCCCCACATACCAAGTGATCCAAATCTTCTATGGCGGTTTAAGTCCCCAAGGCAAGTCATGCCTTGATGGAGGGGTCGGGGGCCCTATCATGAACAAAACCGAAGAAGAAGTTGTGGACATCATTGAGGACGTGGTGACATATTATAGGGATTGGCAAGATGGGGAGAGAGACTCTTCAAGCAAGCAATCTTCATTGTATTCGGTGGACCATCTCAATGCAATCAACAACCTTTCCTCCCAAATGACAAACTTAGGAAAGGAGGTCACCGCAATCAAAGCTAAGTTGGAGAGCACTTCTACCTCTTCTCAAGCTTCTAATCTTCCCTCCCAATTTAAGGGGAGAGGTACTCCTTCTAACTCTCAACCCCCTCCCTCTTCACATAATATGCCTTTGGGTTGCTTGTTTTGTGATGCATGTGGATCGTATGATCATGACTCTAGTGTTTGTCCTAATGAATGTGTTGATGAATTTGACAACAATGAGTGTGAACATGTTAATTTTGTGTCAAACAACAATGTTCAAAGGTTTGATAATCAAAAAGGCCAATGGAATAGGAATTACCAAAACCAAGGCAATTTTGACAACTATAATCATAATGGTGGTTATAGGAACCAAGGGAATCAAGGTTCTCGTGGTAACCATAACCAAGGTTATAGTAGCCAAAATCAAAGCGAAAACTATGGTAATCAAAATCATAATTATGGTAATCAAAACCAAGGTTATGTAAATCATAACCAAGGTAATGGAAACCATAATCATGGTGGTGGTAACCATAATCAAGGTTATGGTTCAAATCAAAATAGGAGTAATTGGAACAACCAAGGAAGGGGAAATTTTCAAAACAATGCTCAAAGAGGTCCCCCACCCGGTTTTGTTCCAAAGACTCAAAATGAAAATTCCTATTCACAACCTTCTTCTCCTAAGACAACCTTGGAAGAGTTGATTGATAATCAAACCAAGATCATTAACACCTATATGGCGGTTAGTGATAAGAAATTCAATGAGATGATGACCCACAATAAGATGCTTGAGACTCAAATTACTCAATTAGCAAGCACTATTAAGGATTTTGCTAGTCCTTCATCTTTGCCTTCCCAAGGTGTTGAACCAAAGAAACCCGTGTACTCTATTGCCACAAGTGGTGGAAATGATTTTGATGAGGGAGTTTCTTGTTCAAAAGAGGGAAGAGATGAGAGTGGTGCTAAGGAGAATGAAGTGGAAAGGGTTGAGTCTAAGGAAATCTATTGTGAGGTTGACAAAAGAGAAGAGTGTGTTGGTGAAAAGATGAGTGAGATAGAGAGATTTCCCGATCTACCATATCCCCAAAAATATTTGAGATTCAAAATGGATGAGCAATTTGGGAAGTTCCTTGAAGCTTTTAAGGATGTTCATGATTCTACATCCTCTACCGAACCAATTCCCAACATGCCTAAGTACTCCAAGTTTGTTAAGGAGATCTTAAAAGAGAGAGAGGATTTTGATGAGGGTAGTTCGGTGGAAGGAGGGAAGTGCTTTAGTGCTCTTATCCATGGTGAACTTCCAAGGAAGATGGAGGATCCGGGGAATTTTTCAATCCCTTGTCGAATTAAGGAAATGGTTTTTGAAAATGCTTTGTGTGACCTTGGTGCTAGTGTTAGCATTATGCCTTTCTCGGTCTTCGAAAGGCTTGATCTAGGTGAGCTTCAACCGTCCAAGATAACACTTCAATTGGCCGACCGTTCTATTAAGCTTCCTAAGGGAAGAATTGATGATGTCCCCTTAAGGATTGGAGAGTTTGTTTTTCCGGTGGATTTTGTTGTTCTAGAGATAGAGGAGGATGAACATATTCCAATCATCTTAGGGAGACCTTTAGCTACCTCGGGAGCTTTAATAGATGTCAAAGGAGGTCAAATTACTTTGAGGTGTGGGAAATTAGAAGAGAGTTTTAAGATAAAACCAATGCATGAGTCTTTATCTTGTGTCCAAGATATCGCATGTGCTAGTCTTTCTCGTTCCATTGATGGTATGTGCATGATTGATTCTTCTACTAACAATGTTTTTGAGATTGTTGATGATGTTTGTGCAAGTATTAATGACGTTAGTGAAGAAGAATTTGTGATTCAAAAGCCAAAGGATGAGAAAGATATTGGTTTTCCAAATTGGTTCAAGCTTAATTCTCATGAGGAAGAGAACGCTTCCATGATTAAGGATGTTGAAGTCAAGCCGAAGAAAAAGGCCCGTGACTCGAAGAAAACAAGGAAAAGGAAGAAGTTGAGAAGTGAAAAAGAAGAATTTGAAAAGAATTTTGTGAGAGTTTCTTCAAGCATTAATGAGAAGTTTCCCAAGGTTGAAGAAGAATTTGCTCTATCAACCACCTTGAAGAAGGTGGTGTTCTTTGATCCTCCATGATTAGGAGGAAGGGTCGAGCTTAGGACCTTAAGCAAGCGCTTCCCGGGAGGCAACCCGGAGTTTCTAACCTTTCTCTTTGATTTTTGAATTTTCTCATTTTTGTTTCTTTTATTACTTTGTCTTTTCTTTTACTTGTTTTTCTTTATTTGGATTTTTTTTAGGATGTCCGTTTGTGGGATTGGAATTCAACAAATATGCATGATGGATGGAAGGTGTTCATGGCACAAATCATATTTTGTTCGACTCTAGTCGAAATTTGAGGTAAAAGGGTAAGAATTTTAGAGAGGTAAGATAGGAATTTCATATTTTGAAAGTTGGAGGAAATTGATACTTAGTGAATTTTTGTGGTGTGCACATGAATTTTTCACTTTGAGGACTTTGAAAATGATTCTAGCTACTGCCTATGTTGTTCCTCATCACCATCATGATTCATGTGCGCACCCAAATAGGCAGTAAGTATCAAATCTTTGAGAAAAAAAAGAAGGATGGAGCACGCACAGGGATGTGCGGCTGCACACGAGGCATGTGCGGGCGCACAGCCTGCGTGTGCGGGCGCACATCAGTGCTGTGCGGCCGCACAGATGCTGGACGTGCATTTATCTTCTTCTTCCTCCTTTTTCCCCTCATTTTCTCACTTCCCTCATCTTCCTCACTCATACCCACATTCAAACCCTCCTTTGTGTGCACTCCTCCACCCTCATTCATCATCCAAAAACACTCAAACCCTCACCAAAATCACTACATTCTTACTCAAAATCACTCACAAATCTTTCTACACTACATATTCCTCACAATTTGACCCAAATTTCACTCACTCTCTCTTCTACACTTGGTGGCCGAAAATTGGGGGTTTTGTGTGGAGTTGGAATTGCTTGCTCAAAATTGGTTTATCTTGCTTCTTTTATGGTATAATCACTAATCCTTGCTTTAATTTTGCCAATTATATCATAAATTTGCATGAATTACAAATTTGTATGAGCATGAATAGTGTAGTATTGATTTTGTAAATTTTGATGCTTGTTCTTGATTTTGGTTGTGATTTGGTGATATTTGTTGATTGATTTTGCATGACATTGTGTTGTTTGTTGATTTTGTAGCAATTTTCATCAATTTTGGTTGAATTCTTGTGAGTTGAAATTTTGGAAAGTTGGTAGTAAGTGGTGATTTCGGTATTGGCTTTGTGTTTGCTCTTGGATTGATTGAAAAGGAATTTTTCTTGGTTCATTGATATTGTTGATTGGTTTGGAATTGGTTTGATTGAAGGGAAATGTGAAATTGGAGTTTGGTGATATTGGTAGTAAGTGGTGAATTTGGGTGTGGTGCTCTTGGTTCTTTGGTTTGCTACTTGATTGGTTGTTGGTGATCTTCTATACTTCTCATAATGTCTAAATACCTCAAGAAACTCACCAAAAAGCGAAAAACCGATGTTAGCATCGAGGAACCTCCCCGCCCAAGTACCTCCACTAGGCCTAGTACATCTTCTAGGCCTAGTACTTCCAACCCATCTTCCACTCAAACACGACCTCCTACCTCTCTTCCAAAAAAGAAAAATTTCACCGATAAACAAAAAGCCTTTTACCAAAATCTGAAAGATGAAAGAACCCTCAAACAAACCCGCCATTACTTTCAATCCGATATGCTGAAGTTGGGGATTGATAATGATGTGCGGTCATTGCTTTTGAATTTGAGATTGGGGACTTTCATCGCCGACACCTACCGCACCTACAAGGAGCCTACCTTGGAATTCTTGGCTACCTTGGAGCTTGTACCCATTGGAGGGGTATATAGGGTGCGGTTCCAATTGTTCAACAACATATTTGACCAATCTTTAGAAGAGTTCAACGCCGCTTTGGATTTTGATCCCCATGGGGATATTATTAACGTTGAACACTTCATCTTCCCGGATTGTGATCAAGATTCTTGGTGGGAAGACATCTCCGGTGGTAGTGAGTTCATCGCCAACAAGGCCAAGATCTCGGACGTGTACCAACCTTGTCTTAGGGTTGTACACCGTCTATTGGGCTATGTCTTGTTCCCCAAGCAAGAGATGGGGAAATTGAGTAAATTGGAGCTCAAAGTCCTTTGGCTATCTACTCGCCCGGAGTTTGTGGGCCGGTTGAACTTGGGCTACATCTTTGCCCAATATTGCTTGGACCTTCGCAAAAGGAGGACGGGAGAGATCCCTTGTGGGGGTATGGTAACCAGGCTTCTGACTCACCTTCGCCTCGATGATTATCTCCCATTTTGTAAGGAGATCGGGGATGCAGATTCCATCTACCTCGATATGCATCAATTGGGTCAAATCCAATTTATCTCCAAGGGTTTTAGTGAAGGGAGATATGAGTGGCTAAGGGGCCACGAGCATTGGTGCTTCTTGCCTAACCCTAGCTTGACTTCTTTGGCTAGGATTGCCGACAATGTTTGGCATGTTCCCAGGTCCTTCCGGCATCCCAACTTTGATTCCGAGGAGGATGAAGAAGAAGAAGATGAGGAAGAACAACAAAATCAACAACAACAACAACATCAACAACAACAACATTTTTCTCCACAACAACAAGCTCCTCATGAGCAAGAACAAGAGCAAGGGCAACATGCTTTTGCCAATGAAGATTTGAAGGCTCTTAGTGAGCAAATGAGTGGATTGAAAGTCCACGTAGACGGCATGTACGTTCAAGACTTTGGGGCCCTCTATGACCAAATAAGAGGTATTCAAGCGATGCAACAAGGTATGTTTATACAACAACAACAACTTTATGATGCGGAAGTTAACCGTGGGAACATTACTCCCCCGGTTAACTATCCGTATTTCCCGCCCCAACAAGGTCCTCTACCTTCGTTTGGGCATCCTTATTGGTCGGGGCCTTCTAACCCCGACACCGAGCGTCACTATTACCCGGACGAGCATGGTAACTATGATTACAAGGCTCCGGGTGGTAGTGACTATAGGGGGGATCCTAACTACCCCCATGTCCATCCCAACCACCCTTTTGGGCTCACTTTGCCCGATACCTACACCCCTCTTGCTCCTTGGCAACACGATCTTTTCAAGGGGCATTATGGGTGGCCCGAGGGGTACACCGGAGGATGGGAGCCTTACCCTCATCCCTTCGATGACCCCGAGCGCAACAGAGATGGGGCCGGGCCAAGTGGGAGTGGTGGTGGTGATGGTAGTAGTTATTAGTTCCCTTTTAGCTTCTCATGCTTTTTACCTCCATCCCTCATATTTTTGATACTTGTTTTGTTTTGATCGGGATGTTGAAATGTATTTTCTATCTAGCTTGGGGGAACTAGTAACTTGCTCGGTGACCTTGTTGTTGTTGTGTACATATCTTAGTTGCTTGCATGTTTATTTTCATTCCTCTTTTTGGTTTCCTCATTTTCTTGATCTCTATGCTACTTTTCTTGTAGCTAGCTTGTTTGCCCTATTTTCTTGGATGATTGTTGTTTGTGGAGTTGTTTTGCTTGCCATGTTGTTGTTGATGATCCCTTATATCCAAATCCCTCAATCCAAATCCCTTAAATCCAAATCTTGTAGTTTAGAGTAGTTCTTTAGTTAGTATAGATTTTATTTCTTTTATTCTTTATTTTCTTTGGTAGTTTAGCTTCTCTTTCCTTTAGTTGTATATACTTCTTGCTTTGTTTATTTTCTTTTATTTGTTGTTTTCTTTTATTTGTTTTGAAGTTACTAACCTTTTTCTTTGTTCATAGTTTCTTTTATTTCTTTTTTCTCACTTGGTTCCTTGAAGAGCTTATGGATATGGAATGCTACGAGGTGGTTTCTTATTACTTCGTTTGTTTTTGCTATGCTTGGAATCCCGGTGAGACTTTTCTTATTTTTCTCTTTATTTTCCTTGGTTGCATAGAATAGGATTAGTTTAGGAGAAGTTGAATGGTTCGAGGATGGATGCTTGTTAACACGCAATGTGTTTGGGATCGGTGACTTTGTTGTCTATCGATCACTTGTTTGTCGATTGGGATTTTTATGTGTTTAACATGCTTTCTAGTCCTTTGCATGCTTTTCTCCTATGTTTTCCTTTCCTATGTCTCCATTTCTTTTCTTTTACTCTCTTTTATCTTACCTTTTTCTCTTACTTTCTTTTATTTTTCTTTTTATTTTTGATGTGATTTTGAGGCATTGTTTTTCATTTCTTTTCTTTTGAAATGAACATTGTACATTGGACTTGTCTTTTGCATGATTTTCTTCCTAGGTTGTAAAGGTATGCACGGTTTGAGATTATGTCCGGTTGACTCTAGGATAGTGTATACTAGGGTAGTTGGTTTGAACTAGGAGGATCATGAAGCCGGATTCTACTTGTTTGTGGTATGTTGGTAGTTGCTTCCTATAGTTGATTTGACACCATTGGTGAGTTTTTGCCACAACCTTGTGCGGTTACTTGTTTTTCAAGCCTTCAACATTCCTTGTTTGAGCGGCGTGGATCCTTGACTATGCAAACATAATCTAATAAAGCTTGATGTATGATTCTCAAACACGAGACCGAACTATCTAGGAAGGACAAAGGCACATTTTTCGGGGTGGTATTTTCATTTTTACTATATTTTGTTATTTTCTTTTGTTTTTGGTTAACATTTGCCTTCTTGCAACCATTTGAGCCTTATCCCTTCTTTTCAAGCCACATCTTTAGTTATTTGACCTTTTGTTTCATTTTCTACCTTTCTTGATTTTTGTGAAGCAATATGATCATTTGAGATGAAGTTTGTGGTGGTTACGTTGGAATTTTGGTTTTTATGAAAGCAAGATTGTGTTATGATTTCTTTGTGAATAATGGCAAATGAGTATGAGTAAAAGCCGTCCTTTATAATAAAAGGCATGGACAAATAAGTGCAAAAGTTGTAAAAGCCGTCCGAATTTAGCAAAAGGCAAGGACTTTGCAATTACGATATAAAACAAAAAAAAAAAAAACAATGAAAAGTGAAAAATTCAAAAATATTTTGATGTATTCTTTTCTCCTTCTAAGCATTGAGGACAATGCTCCATTTTAGCTTGGGGGAGAAGCGTGTACGCTTTTTGTATATATTTTTGTGAGTATAGCTTCAAGTAAGCTTGGGGGTGTTGTTTTTGTTTGGTAATTTCTTGATTGTGGTGTTAAGGATTGATCACCCTTTTGCTTCACTTTTTAGGAAAATCACCAAATTTTAAAATTTTTGCCTACCTTCACCCTTTTATGCCTTACGTTACAACCTTGGGGAAAGACCTTTCGACCTAGTTAGTTGAGTCACTATTCGGGGGAGGGCATCATGGGTCATTGCCTAAGGAAAGGGGATGCATAGTCAAGATTGTCGAGTAGCCTTAAAATATTTCTTTTCCGGTTCCTTCGAGGAATCATTGGGACACTCACTAAGGGGAGATTTGAGACTAGTGGGAAGAACGCGGTAAGATTGTTTGGGATGAAAGTGAATTGTGATAACTAGTTCCTATGCCTAGCATACCCTATGTTTCAATCAACCTTGGATATCTTGAAATGTGCATACCTTAACTACTTGAGAAAGATTGTCATTCACATGCTTTATAGTCTTTATGTTGATTCATTTTGTAAAGATTTGTTTCTATTTCATTTTCTTTCTTTTAATTCTATGGTTTGCCTCATTGATGTTTGGTGGAGAGTTATGGGTCAAACTCTTAGGATACCCTTACGAGACCTCACTCGTCCTCATAGGCGACTTTGGGGTTTAAAGGGCTTGTTGTAGCTAGAAACAACCGTGATTCCTACGACAATGAGTTTTAGTGTATATTCTTATCTTGAGTCTTTCTTTTTTTCGTTTTTAATAAAATTTTCATCCTCTCTTTTTCTTGCTTTGTTTTGCTCGAGGACGAGCAAAAGTTTAGCTTGGGGGAATTTGATGTGTGACATTTTTGGCACTCATTTGGTTCCTTTTTGGATGATTTTTATTTCATTTTATCTCTCTTTTCTTTAGTTTTCCTTAGTTTTATTCTTGTTTTCTTCATTTTATGCTTTTTGTAGTTAGTTTCTCTTTTTCATGTCTTTTTCTAGTTTACTTGTTATTTTTCTCTTTTACTTGCTTTTTATCTTTTGCTTGTAGGTGGTAATTGATTGTCCAAGAATTCCCGGGTTTCCTTTCTATAGTTTTCCATTGATTTTCATGCCTAAAGCTTGTGCAAGAAGTTTCAAGTCAATGAGAGGTTCAAGGAGCATGCTTCAAAGTCTTGTTTATGCCTTCCTCATGGCTCATTTTCTTCAAGAAATTCAAGGAAGTTGCTGCCTACCTTGTCCTCCATCATCATCATCTAGGATGCGTGCACCTCGTGAGCAAGGGCAAAGAAGAAAGGAGGAAGCTGCAGCTATGTGCGGACGGACTCGAGGAGTGTGCGGCCGCACATCTGTCGTGTGCGGGCGCACATTCCTGGGTACACTCCTTCGAGCGCCCGCACTTACGAGGGTCTATTTTTGGGCGTCATTACCGACCTCTCCTTTGTATATATAGTTATTTCTACCTATTTTTGAAGGGGGAAAAAGTTTTAGTTTTAGATTGAATTTGATAGTTAGTTTTTGGGAGAATTTTAGAGAGAGAAACTCAAGAACTAGAGAGAGAAACTCATGATTTTTGGTGATTGCTCAAGGATTCCTCATTGTATTTGATCTTTGGATTAAAGTTTTGTAAGGATCTTCTTCTTGATTTCAATACAAGTTTGATCTTAGTTGATTTCATTAGTTTTTCATATTGTTGATGATTGATTTGGTTATTGATTGAATTTTGATTGATTTTGATTGATTGTTGGTTTAATCTTTGAATTCAAGTATGTTTATAATGAAATTGATGAATGTAGTAGTTTTGATCTCCATTTCTATGGCTAGTGAGTAGTTTCCTAGCTAGGGAGATGGTGAAGCATGTATGAATGATGGAATAGTGTAATTTGGGGATAATTGATGGAGTTGATGATATGATTAAATTTGGTTGATATTTCATGTGCATGTGTGTGATTAATTGAGGTTTGGCCATCTTTGATTAATACACTAGATTGCATTGTAAGCTTGCTATGATACGGACCATTGATTAGTAGACTTGCAATTTCACGATTGAGGTGCTTTGTGACGTTCCCTAGTTAGTGTTTAGCGTAGTTGACGCTAGTTAGACCTCTAGGTGAACCACCTTAGTATGATCTTTTGGATACATGATGATTTTCCTTCATATCGCTTGACTTAGTCGGTTTGACCTCCCAAATTACCGTTTCCATTATGATTGCATGTGGATCCATTGCCCTAGTGTCTTAGATTGATTTAATACAAGTTTGCATACCTAGTTAGCTTTACTTCTACCCCAAACCCCTTCTTGATTCCGAAATAGCTTGATCTAGACTTCGTGCACTTGATATCCATTCCCTTGGGTTCGACCTTGACTTGCCACTAGGCTAAATAGGGGGTTAGTTAAGTTACAAATTTTGTTTGATTGGGTGGGGTGGTAGCCCAACGACCTACCGTTCTCCGTCCCATCAAGTTCGGTTTGGGTCAATTCGGATCGGGTCATTTCGGGTCGAGTTCAGTCTTTAGGTTCAATTATCGGGCCAAGTTCGGGTCTGGTCAAATTCGGATTGGGTTGAGTTCAGGTCAGGTCAATCTTTGTGTATGTCGATGTAGAAATTTGACCAATAATATAAGTATTATAATTATCAAAGTATAAAGTACAACAATTGAATTTTAATAATATATTCGTTAGACAATTCCAACAGCACTATATACCCAGACTATATTGTTTCATATGTATGATCACTATCATTGAATTGTTCAAAATTCAAATTAGATTAAGTGAATAGTGGAAAAAAATTCAACGTAACACTTAAAAGAAGAAGTTAAGAGTAATGGTAATAATAACAATAACAATAACTAGTGTTCTTAATCAAATGGAACTCTTTATGAATTACGAGTCCTAAATTACACGCACATTTCTACAGTATTATACACACAGTACTATACTATTTAATTTAGGTTAATTTCGATAAGTGTTTATTCGGGTAAAGTAATTAAGCCCTAAATCAGTTAGGTCATTTTGAGTATTTGTTAATTTTGGATCGGGTCATTTCGAGTATAATTCAGGTCATTTCGGATTTCGGGTCCGTTCGGGTCAATCAATTTGGGTCAAAATCGGGTCGGGTCACTTCGGGTTTTGGGTCACTTCGGGTTGGGTCACTTCGGATATCGGGTCTAGTCAATTCAGGTATCGGGTCAACTTCGAGTCGGGTTAATTCGGGTCGGGTCAATTCGGGTATCAGGTCAAAGTCGAGTCAACTCCACTTTGGGTCGGGTTTGTGTTTGGGTTAATTTCGGGTCTACGTTTTCGGGTCAATTTCGAGTCACGGGTCGAGTCATTTAGGTCGGGTCAGGATTGCCAACTATATCCAACTTTTCATTTGTCTTATCTACTAATTACTTTTTAGGCAATATGTTATTAAACTTCCCCAATATTTATAATACTTCGTACGTTCTCCCTCCGTCCTTATTGATAGTCCTTTATGACCAATTTTAAGTCTCAAAATGATAGTTCCACTTGCGTTTTTCAAGTAACATTAATATTATTTTTTTTTTACCAAAATTCCCTCCAATTTGCAACAAATATTTGTGCAAATTTAACTTTTCCATGTAAATTTTGTTTTTTCATTTATTTTTATTACTTTTTCTCTTTACTTTTTTGCATACCCAATATAAATTTAATTTTTTAATTTACTTTTACTATTTTGATTTATGTTTATTAATTTCTGTAAAAATTACCCATTGTGGACTAAACAAGGGACGGAGAGAGTAATTATTTTTTGACGGCAACTATCAAAGCATTATTATCCATTCATTAATTTGACCAAAAATAAGAGGCTTTGAAACCCACCATAAAAGGCAAAAATAGGAATAAAAGCGAAATTCTAGAAAATTCTTTCAGACAAAGACATCGTGCTTGAATTGTCAAACAAAAGTCTTTATCGTCTCCTTCTTCTCTTCATTCTCTGCAATTTACAACCATCTTACAAAAGGTGCGTTCACCCATCTCTCTCCCACTTTTTTTTTTTTTTTTTTTTTTTTTTTTTTTTTTTTTTTTTAATTTATATATTTTCCAAAAATTTTTGGTCGAATTGTTAATTTTCTTGCTATTTTTGATGTTATTGAAATCGTAAAATCGATCGCCTGCTGCAAATTTTATTAGGATTATAGATAAGAATAGTTAAAGAACGAATAATCGATTGTGATTGATATCTTGCTGCTCTATTCTTGGGGTTTGATATAATATTTAAGGGTTTTAAGATTGATTGATTGATTGGGGTTTTGCTGGAAAAAGATGCGAATTTTTGGAAAGATAAACTTAATTTTAGTGATTTTTTTTAATTGATGGTTTCATAGTATGATATTATTATTAGGTTTAATTAATGTTTATATCTCAATTTTATGATGTGGGTCTGTTGGTATATGATCTACAGTGGTTTAATATTGATGTGTTGTTTGTTTCTCAAGTTTGAGTGGGGGCATATGAATTTTGTTTGTTTGTTTGGATTTTTTGATGAATTGAGTAAAAAGTTTAGCAGGTCGTTTTCGTCGAAAAAGTTATCAATAATTGATAGGGTTCATTCTAGATTTAGTCATGGACTAAGATCAAGGTAGTAGAAATAAGGTATTGAGACACTATTGTAGGTTTTTTTAACATTCATTGGGTGATTTTCATAGAAATGGTTGGAAAAGTTATAAATTCCAAGAGTACGTCACTTTTTGCTAATATTCCCTACATACTGTCCACGTCATCAACAATTTTTTTTTTATTTTTTTATTTTTATTTTTTTTTAACTATTTTACAACAAAACCGCTAATTGAAAACTAAAAACCAAAAACAGGAAACAAGAAAAAAATGTTTTCACTTTTTTGTTGTCAGTTTTCAAAATTATCATGATTTTAATAAGTCTAAATATTTTTTGATCCATTATGTAACATATGTAATATACTTTTAAAAAACAAAAAACTAAAAAACAGAAAACCACAGCGATGCCAAACGGACCCTGAATTAGCGGTTTTATATAAAAAAAAACCGCTAATGGGTTCGTTTGGCATTGCTGTGGTTTTCTGTTTTTTGGTTTTTTGTTATATGAAAGTATATGATATATGCCACATAATGAATCAAAAATTATATAAACTTATTAAAATCATAATATTTTTGAAAACTGGCAACAAAAAAGTGGAAACTCCTTTTTCTTGTTTCCTGTTTTTGGTTTTTAGTTTTGAAAAAAACAGAAAACTGAAAACAAAAAATGATGCCAAACAAGCTCTAAATTAGCGGTTTCATTTATTTTCTTTCGTGTACATGAATTTCAAGTAAGTAAACCGGTAATAAATCCGCTAATTCAATTAGCGGTTTTACTTTTAAAAAAAAATATAAATCAATTTTTATGGTGACATGGACGGTAGGTAGGGAATATTTACAAAAACTAACATAATCTTGGAATTTATAACTTTTCTAACAATATTGATGGAAATCACTCACGTTCATTTACTCCTATTTTTAGTTGAATTTGGGTTTTAGATCATTGCTTGATGTGGAGGAAGATCTTGATTGATTTCTTTGGCGTTACGGCTCCTGACTCTCCTCAATTGTATTTCCTTTTCATGAGCAAATTGATCGACTTTCTGTGAAAGAATTTTTGATGAACATGGACAAAATATACACCATTGCAAACTTGGATGTACTTATGGATTGCCTAGCCTAGGTCTAACCGTCTAAGAGTGGAGGAATAAGAATTATTTTCCAGGATCAGTTAAAATAGTATGTATTTTGGTCAAATTGTTTATAAAAAAATTGTAAAAGTAATTGCTCAGTATTAATTTTACTAAAATTTCCCCCAAATTGATCATTTTTTTTTACTACCATGGATACATTATTACATTTACACTTTCTTTTGAGTGTGATTTTTGTCACTATTGTTTGTTCTATTCTGTGTTTAGCTTGATTAGTTCCCAAGTGGCACAAGTAATGGCCTATTGGCAATAATTATTTGTGCTTCCACAATCTGAGGTGGTGGAGAATTAGATGGTTTACTTAGTGATTTTGTAGTGTGCCATTACTAGAATTAAGTTTGTAGTGCCAGCTTGTGCGGGTTCATGAACATTTGCTATAAGGCTGGCCTATTCTGGTATTTGTGAAGACAGTGAATTGATTATCAACAGGTACTTGGGATTAAGGTCTTTTCCTTAGATAGTTAGGCTTGGCAATTATGGTAATAAAGGGTGCCACTCTTTACTTTTGCTTGTGGTTTAACTTAGTTTTTGATTGGTGGTTATTTAAAGCTGATAAAAACTATTTTGAACTGTTTCTATAAGAGTTTGTGCAGGTAATTTGATTTGATCTTTGTTTTTATATATTTTTTAAAACAATGATTTACTCTGGTTGATTTATCTTGGTATTGTGGTTATTATAATTATGAAGTTGTTGGTGATTCTGCTTGCTTTACTTGAATCATCCATTTTGAATGTTCTTGTACAAAATTAGCCTCATATACTTACACAGGCAAGTGTGAAACATACAAAGTAGTCTTTGCTGGTTCTTGATTGTTGTAGAACATGCATAAAGCTCAGATATACAAAGTAGTCATTTTTTTTTATTTTTTTTTTTATTTTTTATCTTATCAGCCAAGTGCTTAACGTCTTTAAGTTACTAGGTATCTGAGCTTGTACTTTATTGCTCTGCATGTAAGTCCCCTCTTTGTGATCCACTTTTATCAGTTCAATTATTTCAGAAGTTCTTTGCAAAGTGTGTTACCTGATTGAACTCCTAGAAGAATAATAGGTTTGTGAAAATTGTAATTAATAGTTATGCAGTTATGTTATTTATTATTATCCTATAAGTTGAATCGGCCTCTTTGCTACCTGCGGAAGATATCTGTGATCCCAGTAATCACTATTGCTTTCATTGTTTCCTTTGAGATTTTTAGTGCATTAGTTAATGTATAAAGAAATTATAATAATAATAAATGAAAAAAAGTATAGGGGTGTTGCAATTGTATTGTGTAGAATATCTTCAATCTGTATGAAATGAGAGTGTTTATCTTCATTTAACCTGATGTACACTTTCCATAGTTGAATTTGATTTTGTGTTGAACTTATTCAATGATTGATTTTGATCTTTCCTGTTTTGTTCAGGAAGTAAAACAGACTGTGTATGGCTGAAAACCCATCACTTGGCAAGGAGGTTTCTTTGGATCTGGCCAGAGAATTGCTTATTGCAATTTCTGAGTCTCTACCAGAAAAACTCGAGTCCGAGTCTCTACCTGATATTCTCAGTTCCGAATCGGGCAAGGAACCTACAAATGATCATGGTGCTGCTTTGGTGACAGGTGCGGATAAAGAAGAAGAGCTTAGGTCAGAGTTGATCTCGATCTCGTATGTACCTTCACCGGAGAAGATTGCACTTCCAGCAAATGGTCATCTATGAATGATATATTGACAGCACAGATGATGTGTATTATATCTTGTTGGAAAGATATAGTTTACTGCTTTAGCTTTCTTTGACTAAGTCTTGAAAGTTTGACCATTAGACATGTACGTTATGTGTTATTGAAAGTTGTGTATGATTTGTGTGATATGATAAGATTGTTACATTTGATTTGGTTCTTTTTTGTTATACTTGTATATAATTGCGATAATGCGATTCTGGTAAAAGTTCTTGGAAATTAATTATTTATTTGCTACTGGAAATGCTTCTTTATCTCGGTCTTCTCTTCAAAAATTGAAGTAACTTAGTAACCTATACACAATGAAAATGCAAAAGAAAAATTTGACCTCTAGATGAATAAAGATAATATTTGTTTTGGGTATTTTTGTCCCTCGGGAGAGTTACAGCTCGAAGACTGGTGTAGTGACGCCTGTACCTGCAAAATAACGGAGACTTTGGGTGGTTGGAGCTCCGCTTTCGACAATCAAGTTAGAACGTGTTGGAGAATATGAAAAGGTGCGGAAAGTAGAGAGAGATCTTCTCGGATCAACCTAGATTTGGTGGGCTGCGTCGTTTTGCGGCTTTCTCGGGAATTGGCCTTGAAGGCCGCAATTCCAGCTGATATCCGAGGCTGACACGTGTCAGCTGGTGAGCGGCCCATGTGGGCTTGTCTAGGCTTGACACGTGTCCCTCTCTGATTTGTCCACGTGTGTAGGGTTATTTTACCCTAAACATTTGCCCCTCACAGGGGTGACGTGGCAGGCTACGTTGCGCCTGTGACACGAGTCGTCCTGTGAGTGGTGGACAGTAAAAAGACTGTTCACCTTCTAGGGTGTGACGGGGATGTCCCCCGTTTTACCCCTCTATAAATAAGGATTTACCTCCCTCTTTCCTCTCACTTGTTTGACTTATTTTTACTTCTTAGAGAGAGAAATAGGGATTTCTAGAGAGAGAGACTTTGCCCCCGCCTGCAGCTAGTATTTGAAGCTTCCGTCTGCGTTTTAGAAGAACACAACCGGTCACCGTCTGAGGCTGTTTTCAGATTTTCAAAGCTTAAGATAAAGGTAACCGCCTCTACCCTCTTCCAGCTTTTTATACTTTTTCCGTTTGTGTGCATAGATTTCCAAAATAGAAAAGGGCTCTTCATCGACACACACGACACTGCCTAGGTCATTCAGCCGGTCTCCTGGTACGGTTGACTCTAGAACCGGGGGTGCCCTTTCTAGACATTTGGACCTGCTTTGCTCATCCCCAAATCCCTTCGTCTCTGTGTCTATGCAGGACACAATGGCTAGAATCAAGTAGACGGCCACCAGGCCTAGGAGGCGGTGTGCTCGGAAAGTGCCCGCCGATAAAGTTACTCCGGATGAGGAGTACGAGGGATCGGAGGAGCAAGTAGGTTCTTCTTCAAGTGGCACCCCTTCTACCCCAAGTGACACAACCTTTAGGGAGTCAGGCGACGAGGATGCTGCCTCTTCCCAAGGCTCAGATGAAGAGGAGTCAGGCGGTGGAGAGGCCGCTGAACGATCCAGATTAGAAGCTCGGGCTCTGACCAAGGGGATGTTGCGTCTGACTATCAGCAGCCGCCTAGGGGGCAAGCCTTGCTGGATCCTTTAGAAATGGGCATGCTTCCTAAGCACATTGCTACCTTTAGAGGTAGCTTTCGAGCGTTCATAGATGCACATCCCATAGGGGAAGGCTGGCAGATAGAGGTCCCGCCTGTGGAGGCAACGATTTCTTGGAAAGATGACATCGAAAACGCCGATAATTGTTTCGGCTGCTATGAGGCCGTGATTAGAGCCGGTTTTCGTTTCCCTCTCCACAGGGGGATTAAAGAGATTTTGAAGGGGTACGAGTATGGCGTCTGGCAACTCACCCCAAATTCAAGGATAAATATATTAAGTTACATCGCCGCCTGCGAGTTTCAAAATATCGAGCCACGTTTTGCAGCCATTGCTCATATGCACTATATGAGCTGAGCGCCAGGCGGGTATGGGGCATGGTACACATTGACCACCCATCCGCAATATCTGATGACCTTGGATAAACCGTCCAAGTGGACCGACTGGAAGGAGAAGTTTTACTTGATCTCCTCGCCCAAGTTGGGACATAACAGGTTCTTACGCTGGTACAATAAAGACTCGGCTTTACTTGGAAAAAAGTGCGCCCTTCCTCGCATTCCGTCAAGGGCTTATGAGCAAATAATGGAGCCCAAATTTTTTGAAACTATGACTGAGCCCTTGGGTGATGGGACCCATATAATTGTTCCTAAGAATTGGATATCCCATTCGAATTTTTTAAAGGATGAGGCCTTCCTTTCCGCCTGCGGTCTTTGCACCATGTTCCCATAGGGTAGATTCACTATACATCCGGCAATTCTGCCGCCTCTATTGATGCACTAACCGTTTTATTGGTTTATTTAACTAATTGTTTTCTTGATTTTTTGCAGAAGAAGCGCTGAACATGGTGGAACCAAACAAGATGCCTGCTAAGTGTGCTGTCTTGCTGAGAAATGAGCAACTGCTGGAGAAGAAGGCCACCTTAGAGGCCAAGGAATCTAAGAAGAGCGGGGTAAAGCCGCCTGCCATGCTTCCTAGATTTTAGTTTTAACTTAATTATTCGCCGGCTGTAACCCTTTTTCTTCATTTGCAGAGTGGGAATAGATCCATTCCATGCTCCATTACCAAGTTGTTCAAATGGCCGGGGGATAAGCTGACAAAGAACCCGGCTAAGACAGTGAAGAAGAATTCTTCACAATCAAACCCTTCAGCCAACCCAGATCATCCTACAACCGGGGGTAAAAGCCCGGCTGTGCTGAAGGCTCTGAGTGAGAGCTCGGAGCGCGCTTCTGGAAAAATGCCGGATGCCTCTACGGCATCGAAGGGTGGCGAGCCACGCAATGTTGCTGTCGGCGTTGCAACGGCTGAAGGGGGAGAGTCTTCTCAGCCTTAGACCCAAGGTAAGACTCGTATTGAACTCCCTTGGCTGCTTGACTACATGCGAGTCAAGACTCGAGTCAGCCCCTCTGGAGGTTCGATCAGCAGCCAGCAGAAAATGAATACCGCCTTTGCTGCTTTCTCACCAAGTACTTCTTTTGGTGCAGATGCTACCTTAGAGCCGCCTGATGTCCAGGCGTTTTCCAAGAGGATGGTTAGGTCTCTGACTCGATCAGAGAAAAGCTCAGTGCCTGATCTGTAGGTAGTGGACTTTGACCGGATCTAGGGCTTGCTGGCTGAGGTAACTCATAGTTCAATTCAAACTTCATTCTTTTCTTTTTACATTCAAGTGCTTAACTTGCGGTCTACATCCCTTTAGGCAATGCTAAGGGTAGACGGGCTAAGGGCCCCCTTTAGGCGGAAACAAGACGAGGTAAACGATGCTAATCAAAGGGCCACTGAATCTCTTAATTCTGCTGAATACAATAAAATAATGTGTGATATAGAAATTAAAGCAGTGGAGTTGAAACAGGAGGGGCTGGTAAAGAGTCTGACGGCTGCAGCTGACGCCACCAACGCCAAGGCCTCCAACCTTGAGTTGGAGTTGAAGAACGCCAAATCTGACCTTGTCGCATTGGGGGAGGCGGACAAGGAGAATGCTCATTTGAGGGAGGATGCTAGCTGGCTTAGGCTGGAGATTGTTCAAATGAGGAACAATCATCAAGAAGAGCTCTCTAAGGAGTAAAGCCGGTTGGTGGCAGAGAACGAGCGGGACACTAAAGCCTGCCTAAAGCTTGCCTGGAAACTTCTCCACCCGGCTGTGGACTTCGAGTATTTCAAACTGAGGTACGATTACGCCACAGCGGTGTATGATGCCGAAGTCTTGAAGGAGCAGGCCCTGCCTCCCTTTAAAGAGTGGGCCTTGGATCAAGGCTTTGAGGTTTCGGATGGAGAAGAAGAGGAGGGGGAGGACCAAGCTGATCAGGTCCCAACTGGAGTCCTCCTTGAGCAGAATGAAGCCGACCTCACTGCTGGCCAAGACCAGCTGGAGCAGGTTCAACAACAGTAATTCAGCCATCCCTGTAGTATTCTGCGACAACATGCCATTTTTTTATTTTCTCCGGCCTGTGAGCCATGTATTTCTGTATTTATCGACTAAGGGGTCGGGTTGACAATCTTAACCTTTGCTTTTTCTCCGGATGTATATCCGGCTAACAATATCACCCGGCCTTTTGGCCGGTTTTGAATTAATGAAGTTTGTCGACTGAGTCTGTTTGTTCAATTTGCTTTAATTTTTGCACTTAAATTTTTGCATACATACTTGAATTTCTATAATTTTTGCCTAACTCTTTTAATAGCATGCGACATTCAATAAGCCAGCTGCACTTGCCCCTGGCGGCTGTGTGGTTGGGTTCAGTACTTCCCTGATTGATTGACTTGGGAACTTTTAATGCTTTAAAGAGTATGAGATGTTCTTAAGTCAATCAATCACAATAGTGATTGCCCCAAACCAAGTACACAGCCGTCCACATATTCAAGCAGGTAGCCGTCAGCCCAAGCGGAGAAGTAGTTATACTACACTTCTTCTCCTCCGCCTAACACTTCATGAAGCAGGAGGCAAATGGCCGCCTGACAATGGCCCCCAAACGGCTCAAGAACCGTTTGGGGTACCTATAATCCATTGTACTTTTTCCGTCTATCACATTGGGTGAACTTGTACAATGTTTGAAAAATAATCTAAGTTAGAACTTCGGTCGATCACCGGCTGGTGTCTTTAAACATCCGGCTTTCATAGACTTGGTCGTTCTTTAGATTATTTGTGTCAGACGAGTTGACCAATTAGGTCGTTCAATTTTTGTCGTCTGCATGAGTTGATAGAGCACTTGGTTACCCGGATGGGAAATACTCTCTACGAAGATTCCACCCGGATGGGCGTCGCCGGACACCTTACTCATGTTGGAGCAGACGAATTTATAAAATAAGTATTATCCGGCCATTGACCTTATTTTTTGAACATTGATTTAGCCGCTAAGTTTTTAACGTAGTTTAATTTTATCATTGTCAGTTGACCGTCTGTGCATTGCACAGGCGGTATTATAACACTACGCATGTATATATAAGAATTAAATAACAAGTTTGAAAACAAAAAGCAACCTTTTCATTAATAAGCTTTTTATTTACAAAAGTTTACAAATCTCAAAAGTAGTACTTTTTCAAGTTTAAATTCCAACTTCTAGGCAGCCGCCTGCTGTCTAGAGTTTTCAGGCGGTAGGTGCCGTCTCTTACTTCTTCATAGATCCGGTAGAGGCCTTCCCAATTAGGAGTTAGCTTTCCATGCTCATTGGCCCTACCGGTTGCCTCCATTTTTCGTTACACAAAGTCCCCAACTTTCAAGGGCCATTTGTGTACTCGTTTGTTATAGGCACGCATCATTCTCAGACGGTAAATCTCATGGCGCAAGGCGGCATTGCCCCTGCGTTCCGGGAGAGAGTCCAATGCTAGTCGCATGGCCTCTTAGTTTGCCTCTTCATCGTATAGCATGACTCGTAGAGTCGGCTTATAATGCTCGATGGGCAAGACGGATTCAGCACCGTATACCATGAGAAATGGGGTTTCACCAGTTGCCCCTTTTTTAGTTGTCCGGATGGCCCATAAGACATGAATTAGCTCTTCAGCCCACAACCCACCGGCTCTTTCAATTTTCTTCTTGATGTCGTCTGAGATAAGCTTGTTGAAGGCTTCAACTTGGCCGTTTGCTAGGGGTCGGCCGACTGATGCGAAAAATTGTGAGATCCCTTGATCTCCCAACCAAGTCTTGAGTTGAGGCGTCTCAAACTAAGGGCCATTATCGAACACCATAGACATAGGTACCCCGTACCGGGTGATGATGTTCTTTTAAATGAAAGAGATGACATCCTTTGTCTTGATGCCCTTGACCGCCTCTGCCTCAACCCACTTGGTGAAATAATCCATAGCCACCAGAATATAACGCTTTCCGCCTGGTGCATGTGTATAAGGACCTAAGATGTCCACTTGTCACACTTTTTTACCATTTCCATGGCGTTTGACTCAAGAGTGGGCCAGGTGTAACCTTGCCGCTTGGTCCTGACAGCCAGGGATCTGCCGCCTATGTGAGAGGCGCAATATCCTGAGTGCAACTCTTCGAGTATTTCTTTCCCCTTTTCTAGGGTAACACACTTCAACAAAGGTTTTAGGAAACCCGCCTTGAAGAGCTCTCCGTTTCTCATCTCGAAGTTTGCAGCAGGTTTCTTTAGTACGGCTGCCTCCTGAAGTGAATTAGGAAGCGTACCGTCTGTCAAATATGCCTGGTTGCCATCCATCCAGGTAGAGCTTCGGTCAAGTACTCCAATGGGCTCTTCATCAGATATACTCCATTTTTCTATAACCTCCCAGAAGACTGACCGAGGCGTATCACAGGAGGCGGAGGATGCCAATTTCGACAGAGCATCCGCTTGGTTGTTTTCAGACCTGGGCACTTGACTTAGATGGAATTTTTCAAATGTCCCAGCCTCAGCTTTGACCGCCTGAAGGTATTTGATCATAGCCGGATGGGTGGCTTCATAGTCAACATGGTATTGGCTAACGACCATATGAGAGTCAGAGTAGGTGTCAATTTTTGTCGCCCCTGCCGCCTTGCACATGCGGATGCCGGCTAGCAGGGCTTCATATTCTGCCTCATTGTTTGAGGCTTGGAACTTGAACCGTAGTGCGTACTCATATTTGTCCCCCTCAGGAGACTGACAGATTACGCCTGCACTACAGCCGTTCATAGTAGAGCTCCCGTCTACATACACCTTCCAAACTCGATCAAGGTTGTCCGGAGCAACCGGCCTTGTCATTTCGACAATGAAGTCGGCAAATGCCTGACCCTTCACTGCCTTTCTTGGTTCGTAGATGATTTCAAGACTTTGTATTTCAATAGCCCACTTGAGCATTCTGCCGGATGACTCCAGGGTTGTCATTTGCCGCTTGAGAGGTTGGTCTGTGTAGATCCACTACTACAAAATGAGTGCTTTCTCAACGCTGGACCCTCGACGCTGGGCAAGGAGCGTCAACGAGTAATTATACTATGCGTGTTTTGTCGACGCTTTTCAGCGTCAAAATTAATTTTCGACTCTAAAAAGCGTCGAGATCATCTAGCACGTGACCACACGTGAATAAAAAAACCCAAGATTGTAGAATTTAGGGAAATATTAAACAGTTGAACATCAACACAAACCTTAACTATTTTCCTTTCTTTCATTCAGAATACAAATCTACTCATAGAACCATGGATTTCAATCTCAGATCTTCCTCTCCGAGTCAATTTCGAATGAGGTACTACGAAATTTTCGACTCTCTTGAATCAATTTCGAATTGAGGTACATAAATTTCAAGTTTAGATCTTCATCCTCTCTAATTTAATTTCGAATTAATAAACATCAATTTACAATTCAGTTCTTCATCTCTCTCTGAATCAATTTCACATTGAGGTATACAGTTTCAAATCCAGATCTTCATCTACATATGAAATCAGTTTCGTCCCTCTGTCGAAAATATTGAGGTACACCCTTTCTTTTTTGGATTCAATTTTTTTTTACAGTTTTGTAGATTTGTTTATCAATTTGTTTTTTATTTTAAAAATGTTCCAAAATTAAGGTCATTTATGAGCCTTGATTCATGAACAATAGAGATAATAGGATTTCCTTACATATTATTATGTTTTTTTCTTTTTTTTTTTTGTTACTATTTTAATTTAATTTTTGAAAAATTAGCCTTTTGTTATTCTGCAGTTGACGCACAATTTTGATGAGTTTATTTCTATTTGAAGCACAATTTTGATGAGCTTAGTGCTTTTTGAAGTACAATTTTGTCAAGGTGTCTTCTTTTATATACCGGTAGCTGGTACGATAAATCGATAATACAAATAGTTAATGATAATTAAAAATCGTACAATATTTGGTGAATAACTTCATTTATTATACGGAATACAAAGTTCGATAATACAAAAATTGTACAATAGTTTATAATGTAAATATGTAATAATGTAATTATTATTGTTCGTCTTCGTCTTCTTGTGGTTCAAGTTCATTGGCCAATTGAGTTGATTGAGAAGTATGAGAACTAAAAGAAGTCGACGTTCCTTCATCGTTGTCGTTTTGTGCATAAGTACGATCTTGAGAACGAGTTTTGGCATCCAACCAATCCTTGAAGCAAACACACATTTCAAGTGTTTCGGGTTTTAGTCTTGTTCTTGTATCGTCTAAAACCCGTCCCGACGTACTAAAAGCTCTTTCGGAGGCAACGGAGGAGACTTGGATAGCAAAAATATCACAAGCCATTGCCGACAAAATTGGATGTTTCATGGTTTGTGATTTCCACCAATCAAGGATGTCGAGGCCAAACTTCTCTTCATCGTCCATGCCTTTCATGAAGTCGTAACTTAGGTATATTTGCAACTCCGAAACATCGCTTTGTGTTCTCCTAGTTGATGATGATTCCGTACCTGAAAACTTGGACATCATGTTAGCAGCTTGTGCAAATAAACCTTTGGCTCGTTTACTTACGTTTTTGGATGTTTAAGAAGGGGCAAATCGAGACACGGTTCCATATTTATTTTCATAAACTCTATATAAAGAGAAAAACTCATTAGTCACCTTATTTTTAAAAGTTTCAACATCATCTTCAAAATTCATGTTACTATAATAAATATCAATTAATAAAAACTTGTCATCATATATTTGCCTAGGATCTAAAATAGAAGCAGAAATATAAATCATAGGAATATTAGTGTAATATTTACGCCATTTTTCCTCCATATATGGAAGATATCCATGATAATCATGTTGTGATCGGTGTTTGGCAAAACGTTGTGCAAGTAAACATGCATTGCTAAGAAAAGAATGGGAATAAGGATTATATACAGAAGAAAAACAATGTGTCATACTATATAGTAATTGTAAAAACTGCATATATTTTTCACAATTAGCCCAATTATCTTCTAGTAAAGCACATTGTGGAAATTTCATATTATAAAAAAGTGTTAAATGAACCTTATACTCGATTGCCTGACTCAACATTTCATAGGTGGAGTTCCACCTAGTTGGACAATCCGGTGCTATTTTTATAGTCTTTATCCTTTGTTGCCTGCAAAAACCTTTCCATTCTTGATATCTCAAGTTAGAGCTATTAATAGACATAATAGCATTCCTTATTTTGTGATAAAATGGACCAAAGCTTGTGTTCCATCCTTCACACACAAGTTAAGAACATGACAAATGCATCTAATATGAAGTGCTTCTCCATCTAATACTAAATCGGTCAATTGGGGTTTAACCAAATTCGCATTATATGTCATAGAAGTTGCATTATCGTAAGTCATAGACATGATTTTATCCCTAAGACTATATGCATCAATGGCTTCCATTAAATGATGAGAAATGTTAAGACCGTTATAAGGGTAATCAAGCATTTTAAAATGAATGATGCGTTTTTGTAACAACCAATCATTATCTAACCAATGACAAATAACACATAAATAGTGAAGTCTGTATCCACTATCCCATGCATCGGCAGTTAAAGAAACTCTATTAGGAAGATTAGCCAATTCATTTACTAATTTCAATTTATACTCTTGATAATTCTTCATGGCAGCAGATCGAACGGTTTTTTGGGAGATTTTTTTTGTGTTTGGGTTGTAGTGCTCGGTTAATGTAGTTATTAAAGGCATCATTTTCGGCGAAAAGAAAAGGTTGTTCGGCATGTACAATCATTCTCCCAAGTTCATCTCTATCTCTCTCATAACTGTAAATGAAGCCTTGTGGATGGAATTGAGAAATTTTAGGTTGGGTTGGATCATTAGATGGTCCACCACATCTTTTTTAATGTCTACTAAGGTGTCCCGTCCCTCCCTTGGTATCGGCCGAGAAAATTTTACTACAAGTCCGACACCGGGCTTTGGTTTCATTTTTACTCAATTGATAATGTTCCCAAACGTCACTCTTTCGGTTGGTTTGAGCAAATTCATCTTCGGTACACCACTCTAATATGTTAGGATTTTGGGTGTTAGGCATTTGGGTGGATTGTTCACTCGACCCGGAGGCTTGTGTTTGGCTACCTTGGTTACTAGGAATAGAAAAGTCATGTTGTGATCCGTATAAATGAGGTGAGAATTGGGTTTGTTGAAATCCCGAACTAGGCATAGTCCAAGGAGCCATATCATCCATTTGTTCGTGCCCTTCCGTGGTTTGGGGATGAAAGAAAGGGGTGGAAGTGTTTGGAAAGGCCATGTTAGGGGAGGGAAAGGTGTTAGGGGGGGTATTGAAGTGTTTGGGTTTGGTGATTCCCTACGTTTTGACTTGGCTTTTCTAGAGGAGGAGGAAGTGTTCGGGTTTGATGCCATGATATTTAATAATAATAACAACAACAATAATAATACAAATAACAAATTAACAATAACAATAATAATAACAATTAACAACAATAATAATAACAATAGCAATAAGAATTAGTAAGTAGTTTTTATATAAATTAAGTTTTCAAAAATAATTATAATAATAGTAGATTACTTGGGTCAATGAGATCCCAGGTAAAAGAGGATAGGAACGACGTTGTCCTAAGCCCAAGTCCCGCCTTAGACAGATTTCACTAACAATTTAAATTATCCACAATAAAAATATAAAGTAGTTTTTATATAATTAAGTTGTTCTAACTTCCAAGAAAACAATAATAACAATAATAACAACAACAGTAACAATAACAACAACAACAACAACAACAACAACAACAACAACAATAACAATAACAATAACAAATTAAAATAAAGTTGAGTTAGATCTTACAATGACGCTTCAATTGCTTTCCCAAATTTATAATTTCCCGAACTTATAATTTCCCGAATTTATAATTTCTCGAGTGTAAATATAAGATTTTTTTTTTTTTTTTTTTTTTTTTTTTTTTTTTTTTTGTAGTAGACTAACAATAGTAAAAATGTAAAATTTATAAGAGAGTAGGAATTTTTTTTTCTTTGCACAAAAGAGAAAGAGAGTAAGATTGTAGGAATTAGAGAATAAGAAAATTAGAGAATAAGAGAGAAGAGATGAGTTGATGAATTGTGAAAATTTTTGAGGAAGAAATAGGGTATTTATAGGGATTTTGGGTGGGAAAAATGGCCAAAAACTAGCCGTTTTAGAGTTGTTGGAAAACGGCTTCTTCTAACAGCTAGTTGGCACGGGCCGTGCTGTGCTGTGCCGTGCCCGGGCGTGGCACGTGCCTTGCTAGCGGGCCGGCCCACGTGCCGAGCACCGTGCCGCCCGCCGTGCCCGTGCCAAATCTGGAATTTGTGTTCACGACACGGCCCACGGGCCACAGGTGGGCCGCCGTGCCGGCGTTGTGCCGGGTTCGTGCCAGCACGTCCCTTTCCCACCTTTATGCATACCTCAAAGAGGTCTTTTGAGGGTTGGAATGTGGTTAGGCTAAAGGTTGAAGAAGAAAGGGGATAAAGGCTCAATATCCTAGATAAGCCCCCAAGGTGTGCAGCCTTGCATTTGAATCTTCGTATTTGTATGCTTAAGGTTTCCTCACTTTTGAACTCTCTTTCTTTTGTTTATAATTTTTTTTTGCTCTTTTTTTTTTCTTTTTTTTTTTCAAATTCAAATCCTTTTTTATAAGCGTGGGCAATCTCAATCATGCGGTCTATCACTCACTTGGCATTCATGTTTCTCAGGCATGGTACTGAGAACTCGATAAGAGACGCAATCTGAGACGTGTTCTTATCCAAGATACCTTCATATCAAAGATATTGGAACACTTGCCCTTTTGTACGCTTTTATCTTTTTGCTTTTTTGAGGTCTAAATAAAATCACTCAAGCTTTTGTATTTAGAATTTGCATAAGTTGCACACTATCCCATCCCAAGGTTAGGTAGATGTGGGTTGAAAAAAGAAAGGTCTATCGTTAGACGGGGCTCAAAATGGTTTATCAAGAAAGGATTTATATGTGAAAGGTGAAGATGATATGATATGGCTACAAGGGGTGCCTCAAATTATTAGTATACCTTGTGCTTAGTCCAGCGTTTTTATTTTATTTTTAATGCAATGCAATGATCATATGCAAGGAATAAATGCTCATTTTATTAAAAGGAAAAAGAAAAAACCTACAAAATAAAATCTAAGGAAAATAAAAAGTGCCTATGCTAGACTTATTGGGGAAAGAAGGAATAAAGAAAAGAAAAAAAAGGTCATGAAATCTTGTCGTTAAAGCCCGCCTTGTGTCTTGTGCTTTATCATCAATCGGCCTTCTTGCCAGCTTGATTGGAGGCATGCGAAGCTTGTTATTATCCATCAAATATTGGATGGCTTCCTTTAGCTTCCAACAACTCTCGGTAGTATGTCCTCTACCTTGATGGTACTTGCAACGAGCGTTAGAATCCCAGTTGGGTGACCTGTTTTCGGGTGATGGATCTTGATGAGGTCCAATAGGAGTGATGAGTCCTTTGACATGGAGTCGATCGAAAGCGGTGTCGTAGTTCATCCCAATAGGGGTGAATTCTTTCCTTAGTTTCTTCTTAGGTTTTTTATTATCCATGGCTAAGACTTCATTGAGGTCAAAGGTACTAACATTGTTACTAGAGTAGGTGTTTTCGGAAGAAGAAGGATTGTCATTCTTCTTTCCTTTCTAGCCACTGTTATTACTATGGTTAGTAGCTTTCTGTTTTGCTAGGTCGTCTTCAATATCAATACCTATGTCATAGACAACTTTGAAAGTGATTAAATTGCATTGATATTTTAGGTGCCTTTGGTACTTGTCTTAGAGGTTCTTGATGAACGTCCTCACAGATTCCTTTTTAGTAGGGACTTCAATCATCTTAGCGGAAGTCTCCCTCCACTTGTTGAAGAAAGAAGTAAATCCTTCATTCTCCTTTTGCTTCAACATTTCATGTTCTCTATGATCAATTTCAACCTGAACGTTGCACTTGTATCTATCTATGAAAGCATTTATTATGGCATCCCAAGAAGAGGTCTTCTCTTCTTCAAGGGAAAAGAACCATTGTTGACAAAAGGTTTCTAGAGATAGTGAGAACAAAGTGTGGAAAACCTTCCTATCAATCCCCTTAATGTTCATTATAGTTTTAAAGGCTCTTAAGTGGAAGTAAGGGTTGTCAGTTGGCTTGAATTTAGGGATATCATTGGCATTGAACTTTTGCGGAAGAAGTTCCTTGTCCACCGAGACCCCTTATGAGCTAATTCCTTGATACTTATAATCATTGGAAACTTGCTTAAGGCTTTCTTCCATGCGCTCAAGTATTCGTTGCTTGCTAGGATCGTTAACTTGAAGGACGAGAGTCTTCACCATCTTAGTGAGATTGTTCATGTTTTGCCTCAACTCATCAACTTCTTGTTTGGAAGCCATTAGTACGAACTTTTTCATGTATCTGATGGGCTTATAGAAGAGTAGAACTTGAACGAAGGTGTTGTCCTTAATTAAGCGCCCTTCTCTTCTTGACCAAGTACTGCGGAAAAGGAAGTTATGGATACTTTTTGTTAATTGTTTGACTCAAAATCGATTCATCATGCATAGATAGAGAAAGATAATGGAAGAATGAGGGGAATGATATGTATGAATGTAGAGAGTGGAAACATGATGTAGATGGAGAGACATGGAAGCATTAGGAATAGAATGGACCCTTAACTCAAATGACGGAAAAAATCGATTCATGCATGAACCTAAGACATGGTCATGGTGACATATATACAAAGTGTGTGAATACGTGTGGGTGTAAGCGACATGTGAAGAGTTGTGTCATGACCATGTGACTAGACTATGTGACTAGACTCAAACAAAGACTAAGTTAAGACCTCACGTATGTGCACTAAACTGGACAGTCTGTGGTATTTTAGTCATAACTTTTTATCTGTGACTCCAAATTGGACGAAACCAACTCCAAATGAAAGATAAAACTTGGGGATACAGAACATTCACAACAACAAGTCATAGACTGATCCATAGGTTGTAAGACTCGTAACTCTTCCTAGAAATCCGGCTATGACCAAAAAAAGTTGACGCTTGGGCAGTATACGGGAATAAAAATCCGGGTTGACTCAAAGGAACTATGACTTGATTTAAGACATATTTATTGGTTCAAATAATTAATCAATTAATTAAGAAAAATCCTTTAGTCATTGTTTAGTTTATTTAAGCATATTTATGATCACAAGTCAAACCAAACGGTTAGTTTAGTCACATAATAAGTATGCACAAGTAAGAGATGTATAAGTAGTCAAGTAGTCACAATATGATGCAATGAGTTTGTAACCTAACCATGGCTCTAGTTCTTTAAATTTCAAGGATAAGGGTTAGTCAAAGAGGGTCCATGGTTATGAGTCCGGATGCACCGCGCGGAAGTCTTACCTTTGGAAGGGTTGACGCGTGTGGATGGGACCCCGCGAGTTAAACTTGCTTCCACGGTTTGGTGAATTCACAGACTCGGATGTACCCTTAGTTACTATGAGCGTTCAATTGGGTAGATGGAGCGTGAATCCCAAGAGGGTTATGGCCATATGTAGAACACATATGGGTTCAGAAAAGTGGGAAAAACTCAATCAGGAAGTAAAATCGAGCAAACAGTACTAGAAATGGTCAAAACAAAGAAGGTAGATTTTTGCCTCGGTATTGGAAGAACATGGCGCGAGCAACAGGGCCTGTCGCCAGATGATGACCCTGTCGCCAAACGAAATTGTTGTCGCACGGCGACAGAGCCACGCATGGCGCTGGCACTGTTTTCTCGGCGCGGGTTCCTACATGCCTCAGCAGCTTTCTGTTCTTTGAATTTTTTCAGTTTTTTGCAGCGTTTTTTCGATTCTAGTTGTGAAAGATATTTCCTAAATTTCCTACGTGTAAAAAATCCTATGTTTTTGACGCATTAAGGATGGTCTATCCAATGCAGACCTTTTTTATGCTTATGCCAATAATGTCAATCAAAATTACGCACATGAATATTTAGAACTTTTCGAGTTCATCCAATCATTTTAAATCATTGCCAAAATAAATTTTAGGAATTAAAATAGAAATCCTCCCCATTAGAGTCGCCAAAAACTGTAGGGAATATTTCAAGCATCCCAAACTTGAGCCCCACTGTGATCATACACTTAAGTATGGTAGCGTCCAAAGGGAAGGAAGCTAGAGTAAAACAGTCGCCAACAAGTTTTAGGAACTTGTAAACCGTTCACAGGGTGAAGGTTACGCCTGTTTAGGGTAAGAATACCCCTTACACGTGGTGCAATCCCGTAGTGACACGTGACCCAATCAAAGGGCGACACATGTCCCTATGGGGAGATGACACGTGTCAAAGCTCAAAAGAGAACCTGAAATGAGAGAAAAAGGGCTTTTCTTACATCAGAGCCCAAATCCCGAAATTACTGTAGAAAGCTGCAAAACGGCGCCCCCATCTGACACGTGCCGTCACCTGATTGTGCAGCCAATCAGGACACGAAAATTTAGGGCACAAACCCTAAAGGAGCACAAATTTCCACCATTATAAATACTCTAATCATTTTTGATGGGAGGGGTGGATTGTGACATAACATTAAATAGAGCACCAAATAGCTCCAGCTTCTCTCTACTTTCTCTCTCTAGCTTTTCCGACTTCCAGTTACTACCTTGACCATCGGAGGCGAATACTCCGTCACCGAAATATTCTTGTTTTGCAGGAGTCCAAAGCTTGCTACCAGGAGTGCATGACCAGTGTCCCGAGAGATCCCAAAAACCCCAAAACAGTGCGCCGTCTGTGGGGATACTCGTCCACAATGGCAATAGACGGTCAGACACCTAATGTCGGCCCTAGCCCTGGTCAGGACGGCCATGTAGAGGATATAGCCACAATAATCAACTTTAGTGACCCTTTGATCGCCTCATTCCATGAGGCCGAGGATCTACCAGTTATTGCTGCTTCCCTAAAGATCGCTCTGAACAGGCTTCGAAAGGAGTTGGAGGAAAAGAGGCCATCCACCTCCGACAGCTGTCCGGAAGGATGGAGGATGGCACTTAAAGAAGAAATCAGAGCAAGGAAACTAACGCTGAAGATGCTGGAAATACCCCTTTCCACCGGCCACATGGCAGGTCTCTTAGGGTGCCACGAACGAATCTATCAAGGCTCCTTGAGAGAACGCGGTCAGCTGGGGGCAGACCAGACAGCCTCAAAGGGAGGATCCTGAGCCGTCTCGACGCTGAAGAGACGTAAAGGAGTACATCCGGCACAAGCAACGGGAACGGGCAGCTCAATCGGACACGGCCTCTACTCCCACGATGCCGGATGAGCTCTCTAATCACTCTCTTTCCCAAGACACCAGCTCGGCCAGGACCAGCAGGAGCCAAGCTGCTCGTACTCTAACTCCCATTCCCGTTCAGCCAATTCAACCAGCCCCATATCAGATTCCCTAGAATTTAAATGCTTTTCTGCCGTATAACCTCAATGTCCTCGGACAGTATGGGCAATTTACCCAACCGATCGACCAGGTGCCGTATCTGGGCGGACAGGCTGGCCAACCTCATCCCATTGATTGGAAAATGCGCTTACTGAATCTTGGAGATAAGCCGCCTCCGTTTTCTTAAGAGATCCTTAGCTCTCCTCTGCCTGCGAAGGTGAACCTGATGTACTTGCAATGTGTTGATGACGCCACTTGGTGCAGGTGCTTCCCGGCCACTCTCAAGGGAGTGGCGCAGGATTGGTTCAACAGCCTTCTGGTCGGGTGCATCAATTGTTTCACTACTTTAAGTATGCTGTTTGTTGGAAACTTTTCATACAACATTCCCCCCTAGGAAGACCAGTCTTAACTTGGCTATAATTGTCCAAGGAAAGAATGAGGGGTTGCGTTCCTACGTCCAGAGATTTAACTAAGAAAAAGCCCAGATTCATAATCTTCCGAATGAAATGGCCTACTTAAAATTTCTCCGGGGATTAAGGCATAATGGTTTTAAGTTCGATTTGGTCAGAAAAAAGGTTCGGACATACGCAGGAGTTCTGCGGGAAGCCGAGGCCTACATAGATGCAGCTGATTTTTGTTCGCTCACCAAAGCAGAGCAGCTGGCCAAGGGAGCTGAGAAGAAGCCATCTTCTCAACAAGACTCGGTCCGGAAGAAAAAGGAAGGAAACAAATGAAAAGAAGTTTGGGTGGAGGATGATCAGCAACCAAAGTCAAAGAAGGTTAAGACGTACGAGCCGCAGTATGAGTTCACCAAGGACTGTTACTCAATCTTGATGGAGATTAAGGATAAGTTTGAGTTCGAGAAGCCCAAGCCAATGAGAGGCTCAGCCCAGTATCGCAACAAGAACAGATATTGTCATTACCACAAGGACGTGGGACATGACACGAACGATTACATTAATTTGAAGTGACTTTGGGATAAGCTGGCCGAGAAGGGCATGCTGAACTCATATGTTTTGAAGTTGAAGCTTACTAACACTCGGACAGAGAACAAATCTGAGAAGAAAAAGCAAACGCAAACTGAAAAAGGAGATGATGGAAACAGTACAGTTTATGGTTTGGTCGCCGTGATATCAGGCGGCTTTGCTGCAGGCGGCCTTACTATGAAGGGCATCAATCAGGATGCTTGGAAATTCGGCAAAGTAATGAATGCCGAGGGGGTTAAAGTTGAACCCTTCCCAGAGGTGACGGCCAGTGAGGCCAACCGAGGGGAGGTCTAGGTCTTGCATAACGACCCCATGGTGTTTATCATAAAGATAGACAATCTAAAAGTCGGCCGGATTCTTATAGATTTGGTCACCTTTTGGTAGGGTTTGGGGGAAACATCATTCACCCAGTCGGACAAATAGACTTGCCCGTCCGATTTGGGCAGAAAGGGGAAGGAAGGGACATGGTCGTCCGCTTCTTGGTGGTAAAACCCTATAAGTCTGTGGAAGTAGACATTAAAAGACTCACCATCATATTGAGGAAAAGAAAAACATGCCATTTTTTTTTCAAAACAAGCAAAAATCAAATAAAAGAAGAATATATACAAAGACCTAGACTCAAGCAATTAAAAACACTCAAACATAGACACCGTTCCTCGGCAACGGCGCCATTTTGACTAGGGGAAAACTAGGTCATTTACTAATCCTCCCTAAGTCAAAATAAATTTATAAACACTTAACAAACCTAAATACGAGTATAGAGGTAAGTCAAGGGTCGAACCCAAAGGAACGGTAATGTTCAAGAACTCTCAATTATGCGCCTAAGCTAGGTCGAAGTGGAAGGTGAAGAAGGAATAGTAACAACTAACAAACTAACAATCAAACAAATAAAACACTAGGAATGGGGATCAACAAGTAATCATGATAATTGTAACAACTTGGAAGATCATGCCAATCAAAGGTTGTGAAGACTAATGATAAGAGCTATCAATTGGAATCAAAGAGCTATCTCCTAATCGTTAAGCTAGGGTTCACTATGAATAACAAACTAAGAGAATCACAATCCAAACCAATCGATAATTGCAATTCCTAAATCAATTGGTCGTGTCATTAGCAATTACAATGCAATCTAGCATAATTCTCAAGGCCTAATCGAATTACACACATGCAAACCTTCATTAATCACTTTAATCTCAACAATCAATCAACACAATTCCCAAATTAATCACAATCAATCAATCATACTAGTTTCACCCAATTCCTAGCCAAACAACTACTCAAGAATCATTATCTATCAACAAACAACTAAGGAAATCAAGAATCAACAAAATATCAAGTACAATTACACTATCAAGAATCAAACATCAAGATTAAACCAAACAAACATAAAATTGAACAAAGCAATAAGGATGAGATAGAGTGAGAAATGCTCATTGATTGATTAAGAAGATTTTCAATACAATTGTCACCATTGGATCTTCAATCTCTTAAACCACCATTGAAATCCCTCACTTTCTCTCTCTAAAACTACTCCTAAACTATCCCTCAAAAACTATAGAGAGAAGCTCTCAACCTAACCTAAGATATGAAAGAGAATGTCACCAAACTAATCTAAAAATCGTCTTCTAAAATAGAAATGACAAGGCTAATTTATAATAAAACGAGCGAGGGGAAACCGTGCGCACGCACATCAGGCCACAGAAGATCTGTGCGCACGCACCACCCAGGCCGCGCGCACGCACAGCTTGGTCTGCGCGCATCCCTGCTTGGTGCTCGAGGCCTTGCTTCCTTCGCTTGCTCGATCAATCTCCACGCTCCGAGCATCCCTATCATTGGTGCACTTGAGGCGATGCTCATGAGAAGGGCAGCTCCTTTATCTTCCAAGCACTTGAACATTCCAAGCCAAAGCATTGCTTCCAAGGTCCTTGTGCTTACGGAGCTAGCTTGAATTGCATGTTTGGATTCCCGAACTTAGCTCCATCAACCTCCTTGAATGCGCTCGAGCTTCCTCCTTGATAATTAAATCCCGGGAAACTCGACACACCTACAAAACAAGTCAAAGAAACGGAGAAACGAGAGAAATAGACGAGAAATGAATAAAATAATAAGAAAACCATTAAAAGCACACATTTCTCTAAAATAACACATAGACACGCAAATCAAGCATTATTCCCTAAAAACACGACATAAAAGACTAAAAACGAGTATAAAAATAAGAAGAAAACCTAGCCTAAGAGTGCCATAAATGGCACGCATCAGCACTCCAAGCATACTAGGTCGGCCAGAAGCGTAAGTCGACCATGGCCGACCAGGAATAGCAGTTACTGACCGTCGGTCGGCCAGAAGAATTGAGACCCTAGCCGGCCGGCGATCACCAAGATATAGTGCTTGACCCCGATCAACCTAATCGGACTGTCAAGGTAGGGACTATAGCTATGGGTTTGCTAGGAGACGACCTAGTCAAGCTGCTAAGGGAGTTTAAAGATGTGTTTGCATTTGAAGTCGGTGAAATGCCAAGTATAAGCCCAGACCTGGCCGTGCACAAGTTAGCTGTAAATCCACTTGTTAAGCCCGTCCGGCAAAAGAAGCGGAATCACGGGGAAGAGAGGAATCAAGCAGCCGCAGCCAAAGTAAGGAAGCTGCTAGACGCCGGTTTCACTCGGCAATGTTACTATCCAGATTGGGTAGCCAACGTTGTACTGGTTAAGAAGCCGAATGGAACTTGGAGAATGTGTGTAGATTACACAGACCTCAACAAGGCGTGTCCAAAGGATAGCTTTCCTTTGCCTAAGATTGACCGATTGGTCGACTCTACAACCGGACATGCTCTTATGAGCTTTATGGACGCATACTCCGGATTCCACCAGATCCCATTATGGGAGGACGACCAAGAGAAAATTGCGTTTGTAACCGAGCAGGGGCTGTACTGTTATAAATTATGCAATTCGGCCTTAAGAATGCCCCTGCTACATTTCAAAGGCTTGTGAATACGATCTTTAGAGATTAGATCGACCGGAATATGGAAGCATTCATTGACGACATGATAGTAAGTCGAAGGAGCCAGCCGAACATCTGAAAGACCTAAGAGAAACATTTACCAAACTCAGGTGGTATAAGATGATGCTAAATCCAAAAAAGTGTGTCTTTGGTGTTGAGTTCGGTAAATTTCTCGGATTTTTAATTGATCAACGAGGAATTGAGGCCAAACCCTGGGAAAATTCAAGCCGTCTTGGACATGAAGTCGCCGAGGACAATGAAGGAAGTGCGAAGATTAACGGGCTGTTTAGCCGCCCTCGGCCGATTCTTCTCAAGATCAGGGGATAAGTGCCGATACTTTTTTCAGACTATCAAGAAGAAAGCAATGTTTGAGTGGACAGAGGAAGCCGAGGTAGCCTTTGTTCAGCTAAAAAGCCATTTGCATACATTGCCTCGGCTCGTCAGTCCACTTAAGAATGAGAACTTGTACATGTACCTTGCCATTTCAAAACACTGTTTAAGTGCTGTCCTGCTTGCTGAAAGGGACGACCATCAAATACCAGTATATTTCATCAGCTATGTTTTACATAATGCCGAGCTTAGGTATCTCCCTATTGAAAAATTTTGCCTTGCACTATATATGGCGTCAAAGAAGTTACGGCCGTATTTTCTGGCGCATTCAATTGTGGTCTATACGGACCAGCAACTCAAGAATCCATTTGCAACTTTGGAAGTCAGCGGCTGCATGCTTAAATGGGCCTTAGAGCTGAGAGGTTTCGACATCATGTTCGAACCCAAAAGGGCAATCAAGGGGCAAGCCTTTGTTGATTTTGTGGCAGCCGGTCGAGGATCAAATCTGGAAAGTTTATGTGGATGGTAGTTCAACAACGACCGGACGTGGCGTTGGGATTATTTGTCAGTCTCCCGAGGGAGATAAGTGTTGGTTGAACTTAATGCACAAATAAAACTATTATTGGTGATCACTTGAATTATAATCATATTAACCCTAAACAAGATTATTAATTATCTTATTAAGCGTGATTACAAGTACAAATTCTCTTTAGGCATGCATCAAAGGCGTGATCAAGCAATAACAATAAATAAACATTAAGCAACATGATAAAAATAATAATCATAATCATGATAACAATCATAATAATCATAATTATCATAATCATGTTAAAGCATAATATTAATAGCAAGATCCTAGGCATGATACTAACAAGATTAATAACAAACCCTAGCATGTCACTAAACATAAAAATCAAAGCTTTAGCCCTAGCATGATAATAACATGATATTAGAAAAGAGTAAAAGACACCCTAAACATGATACTAGGAATTAAACAAATTTAAACATGCTTTCCACAAGAATAGAGCAATAAGATTACATACTTTGATGCCTCGTACCTCTTTCTAATAACAAAATACACCCGTTAGTAACTTCAAGGAAAATATAAAATCAAAAAATTAAATTAAATAAAGATTAAAAGTTTAGGGACCAAACCCTCAGAAATTATAACCTTTCACGTCTAGGGCGAAGGCAACTTCGAACTTGGCTAGGTGTGTCTAGTGCTAATGTATGAGGAATTTTGTTTGAGGGAAGATTTAGAAAAAGAATAGAGAAAGAAAGCTTCTAGCTTTAGAGAGAGAAATATGATTGTTGTAGATGATTGAAAAAAGGGGAGATATGACCTCTATTTATAGGAAAAAAGAGAGTTGAAGAATAAGAAAAGAATCCGAATTCGAATCGAAATAAAACTCGTCAGTCAGTAGTTTTTGCAAATTTTGTTTTTATCATAACTTTTGATCTAGAAGTCAAAATAAGTCATATAATATGTCGTTGGAAAGCTCTTGAAGTCTACTTTCCAACCCAATTATAATTAGATTAAAAAATTTTGTATAAAAAAAGATATGGCCAAAATAGTGAAACGGTGTCAGTTTTGGATAGAGTTTCGTATTCCATTCATATCTTTTTCGTTATTGCTCGAAATTAATATTATAATATATCATTGGAAAGATAATTTCAAGATCTTTCCAACCATATAAGATTTGGATAAAAATTATGAGGCATGAAAATAATATTTGACCGTCTTTGAACATCTTTAAATTCGAATAGAATTAGGATTTAAAAAAGGAAAGTTTTTTTTAAAAAGGAAAGTTTTTATTCAATTTAAAATTCCTTGATTTTATCTTTTCAAAAAGGATAATTAAGATCTTTTAGAAACTTATGGAAGCTTCTAATTAATTCTAATTAGTTTAGGAATAGGATTAAACCTTTGGACCCTCCACATGATCATTGGGGCGTAGGTAAAATTCGGTTTGGGCCCAGTTTAGTATTTTGGCCATAACTTTCTCATTATTCATCGAAATTGGGCTTATAATATATCGTTGGAAAGGTCTTTTCAAGCCCCATCCAACTACACTATTATTGGACCCATATCACGGACCAAAATAAACTGGAATACACGTTTTCATAAAACAAGGTGAGAAAAGAAATATTTTCAAAAACAGAAAGAAGAGATATTTTAATAAAAACATCCTCATCACTAGGATTTTCACACTTTCGCTTCGTTCAATAATCAAATGACATGAAAGGTATACATCACTGGGTTTGGTTTTGGGGAGACACATTTGGGTGTCTACAGATGGAGTCATCTCGTACTTAACGGATGGGATACTCCCGGCCGACCCAAAAGAGAGATGGGTGATGAAGAAGAGAGCGGCTTGGTTTGAAATGAAGAGAGGGGAATTTTTCAAGAAAGCTTTTGTGAAACCATATTTGAAGTGTATCACCCTGGAAAGAGGGCATGATGTATTGGACGACCTCCACCAAGGGCATTGTGGATCCCATATAGGCGGACGTGCCTTAGCAGAAAAGGCCACACATTTGGGGCATTATTGGCTGAGCATGAATACAGATGCCATAAAAATAGTGAAAAAATGTGACAAGTGCTAGGGGGTTGCAGCCTGATTCATCGTCCGGCTAATAGCTTATCGGCCATAAGCAGTCCCTTCCCTTTTGCAAAATGGGCATGGACATCTTAGGGCCGTGTACTCCAGCGTCTGGACAGAGGCGGTATGTGCTTGTAGCTGTCGACTAATTCACAAAATGGGTTGAGGTCGAGGCTGTCCGAGGAATTAAGTGGACGGATGTATCAACCTTCATCTGGAAGAATATTATTACTCGTTATGGAGTACCTCAGTCCATGGTATTTGACAACGGACCTCAGTTCGAAACACGCCAACTCAGGGAATGGCTAAGCGACCAGGGCATCACTTACTATTTTGCCTCGGTCGGCCGTCCCCAAGCCAACAACCAAGTTGAGGCCTATAACAAGCTGATCTCCAACGACATCAAGTGGAAGCTTGAGAAAGCAGGCGGCCTATAGGCGGATGAGTTGGTTAATGTTTTGTGGTTCATACGTACTACAACAAAGAGTTCAACTGGAGAAACCCTATTTTTCTTAGTTTATGGCGCTGAGGTGGTGCTCCCAATTGAGATGTACGAGCCCACTCTTCGAGTGATGTTGTATGATGAAAATGCCAATTGGGAAGCAATGAAGACTGCCTTGGAATTTCTTCCTGAGGCAAGGGGCAACGCGGTGCTTAGACATGAACTTTACTGTCTAAGAATGACGAGAGCTTACAACCGTCGAGTATCTAAGCGGCCGCTGAAGATGGGTGATTTGGTCCTAAGAAAAATGGAAGCGGTCGGCCGAGCAAATGAGGATTGAAAGCTAACCCCAAACTGGGATGGGCCGTACCGAATTAGAGAAGAAGTTCGAGATGGCACTTACTGTCTCGAGGCCTTAGATGGACGTCCGATTCCTCGAACTTGGAACACGGATAATCTGAAGAAGTACTATGTTTAAGTTTTCTTGTACTTAGCCAAAAGCGGTATATACAGCTAGGTCTTGATGACCAAGCAATGTAGCTAAGGCCGTATGGCCCCAACAATGTAATTTTTACAAGTTAATGAAAAGTCAAGCATTGCTATCTTATTCAGTTTGTTTATGTCTCTCCATTATTTAGAGAAAATGCTGAGTGAAAACGATAACGATGTTGCTTGCAACATAGCAGCTCGGCCTTTAAATGACTAAACAAAAATGCCGAATAAAAACAATCACAAGGACGCTGGCAACGTAACAATTCGGCTGGAAAAGGTATGACCTAGCGGCCGAAAAATTGCCTAAGCAAGGGCATCCTAATGAAAATAATCGTCCGACTTTAACCAAGACGGACGGTCAAGCACAAAGGTTGTCTAAACTTCTCTAAGGCATTTTATGACCAAAAAGAGAGCAAGGGCACACCGAGGCGTCCTAGCCCAGCCAAAACTTAGAAACTTTCAAGTTGAGATATTACTTGAACTTTTCTGGGCACGTCTGAGCAATAGTTTCAACGAACGGCTCCTACAAAGCCAATTAAACGGCAATATACATAATGTTGATTCGGCGCTCACCTAGTCCAAGGGCAATCATGGTATATGATTTGATTAACTTGTTAAAGAATTCATACCCTTTAAGGCATAAATCTACCAAGTTAATCAGACCATTTAAAATTTGGACTAGGAGATCGCCGAATAAAGGGGCATACCCCCCCCCCCATTGCTCGTACGAAAGCAATAAAAAAAGAGAGCGTGGTAAAGTGCGCAAAAATTGCTAAGTATTGAAAAAGCATAAAAAAACCGCTCAAAAGGCGGCAAAATATCTTATACAAATCGCGTAAAACAGGCGGAATTTAAACTAAAAATTGTTTAGAAGGCAGGAAAATAAACTAAGTGCTAGAAAGCTAAAACTAAAGCCTGGTAGCGGCCGTTGGAGGACTTGAGCTCTACTTAGCCAAGTTTTCATCTTTGGTAGGCTCCTTCACGGAAAGGGTGGACGCATCTTCATCCGGCTTCACCTGTTTCTCTTCCTCGCCCTCATCCTCGTCTGCCTCCTCCTTATCATCCTCATCCTCGTCGGACCCGGTCGGAGTCACGACCAGTTCAGGATAGGGCTGCCCGACCTTCTTGGCCTCATCTCTAAGGTAGACAAAGTTGAAGCGCTTGGCGAAGCTCTCCTGGTAGTAGGCAGCCTCCCCCTCCTCTACCATCAATTTAAAAGCCTCGAAGAAATGGCTCTTCAGCCTTTCCTCGGCGTTATGCTCAATCCGGAAAATTTCGGTAGGGCTGGGCGGTCGAGGTGCCTTCAACTGTTCGGTCAAGTCTGAAACAGAATTCTTCAAAGTTTCCACCTCGACCTTGAGGTCGTCCGCCTCCTTGAGGGCCACCTGGAGGTTTAGCCGGGCCAGGGTCAAGTCTCATTTCAGCTTTTCGGAGGCTTCAAAGCCCTCCTTCCATTGTTGGGCGTCCAGGATCGCCGCATCCCTCTCCTTCCAGAAGGTATCCCTTATCAAAGTCTCTTTTTTAAGAGCCTTGCCCAGCTTTACCAGGTCCTCAGCTTGTCGCGCCGCTTTTTCGGACATCGTGGTGATCTGGGTCTCCATGTGAACCCTCTAAATTGCAGCCGTCCCAGTGACCGCATCCTCTGCCCGCTGACCTCATCCCAGGCCCGCTTCAGCCGATCATTCCTCTTTCTCCTTCCATTCCAAGAAGGCAGTGAGCTTGAGAAAGAGCTACACCCGGACAAAGAGTTGTTAGTCAAAACAAATTAAGAAATATTTTTCTAAGTATGAAAGCTAAAGTGGCAAACAGTCACAAACGTTAACCTCGGCGCTACAGTCCAGCATGGGGCCGAGGAAGCCCTCGTTGATCCCCCTTAGCTTGTCCCGCTGCTCTTAGGGGACGGCCCTAGTCATGGCTTCTCACATGGCTTTTCTGTCCGCACCAGTCTGCGACTGGACGGGCAGCTTCATGTTCATCTCCTCCGCAATATCTGGGCGCGGCCGCAAAAGATGTTAAATCAAGCCTATAAAAAGCTTGCAATAAAACACAAGTATGAAACTTTGACTAACCGTTTGAGAAGCTGGGAGGAGAAGGAAGGTTGAAGGTGAAGGGAGGAGGAGGTAGTGGTTCTTCCCCCTCTTCACCTGTGCGGTCGGTTGGTTCTTCAGTCGTATGACCGGCAGCCACCATCGTCCGCCTCTATGAACATATCATGGACCGACGTTGTTTTCGGATCCACGGACCTGGAGACTCCACTTGGTGACAGCTGGGGTTGTTCTCCTTGGGACTGCTGTGAAGCAATCCGCGACGTTGTCTTGGCCGCAGGATCGGAAGGGGTCTTAGAAGCGACCGACTTCCTAGTCTTGGACGTCTTGTCCTTAGGAGACGTGGCCGGCTGCTTTCGCTTTGCCCTAGGGGTAGGAATGGCCAGCCTGACAGAGCAAGAAGAAAGAGTTAGTATAATAAAGCATTAAACTGAAACCGTGTCCGCGCAAAGAAGGGAAGGAGCCTCTTCCCAACGTACCAACACGGACGAAAGAAAGCGTCCGTGTAAAGAGGGCAATGAGCATCTTTCCAGCATACCAACACGGACGAAAGGGAGAGTCCGCATAAAAAGGAAAGGTAGTCTTCTCCCAACATACTAGCTTGGCAAAAAGAGAAAACGAAAAAGGAAAGAGAAAGGAATGGTCCGTACCTCCTTGGTTTGCTCGTACGCTCTTTACCGAGCCTTGTACCAAGCAAGGTCGATCTCGGACATGTTAATCTCCCCCTTTTGCTCCTGGTCCAACATGGCGTACGCTTCCTCTGCAAAAAAAGGAAAATTGGAAAACAGTTAGAAAAATTTTCAAAAAGATGGCATGCGGACGTTAGAAAGTTTTAAAGCCCCACCTTGGGGAAGGTTCTTGTATAAGCCACATGCGGATATAAATATTGGGTCCCGAAGCCAGCCGGCCAAGGGGATCCAGTTTTGGGGCACGACCACCAATTTTCCGTCCCTCCTAACCCTCTTAACCTTAAGGTAGTCAAGTTGGTGTGCTTGGCTAGGGTGGACGGGTGGCTTGTACGGTTTGTGATCCTCTCGGCCAAGCTGGATTGGCTTGGCCTTAAACCGATTCATTCGCAAATTGAACTCCGCGTCCTTTGTCTTAATGCGGTAAAATCGGTTTTTCCAGTCCTGCCACTTCGACACACGGTCCATCACCACCATATAGTCTTTGGTGGTGCTAAGGATGAACCAACCGTCCGTGTGCTTCTCTAGATGGGTCATGGTGTGCATCTCGCAGAAAACTGGAAAGTCCGGCTTGAAGCCTTTCTGGATGCACGTCACCAAGTACCCAAAACTATTTACCCAAATGCTCGGCATCAGCTGGAAAAGAGCAATATCGTACTCATCCAGGACAGTACGAATAAAGGGATGAAGGGGGAAACAGAGTCCAACGTCCAGAGCGGCTCGATAGACACTAAAGGATATGCGACGCGGCCGCTCATCTTCCCAGGTGGCCACCGAAAGAGATCTTTTCGGGGCCACAAGTTTGAACCCTTCTCCTAGCTGGAGGAATGCCTTGTACTCGGCCAGACCATCATTCAGGTAGCCCAAGGCCGTGCTACCCACCGTACAGGCGTACGGGTCCTTAAAGGTGTCAATGTTGTCATTGGCCTCCTCTGCCGCTTCCTCACCTTCGGCCACAATCTCTGCTTCCTCTTCACAAGGGTGAGGAGCAGCTCCAAATTCGAAGGATAGGACTCTGTCCAAATTAGGAGCCTCGGCTGAGTTCTTGCTTCTGGAGCCATGGTCGCCCCTTGAAATGGCCGTACCTTCTGGTGCCAGGGGACCCATGCCCTTATCCTTCGCAGTGGCCGCCTGATTTCCCGAAGAAGGGGCACTGCGAGGTGGCAGGTCAGACGATTCAGTAATAACAATGCCTGTCCTACGCCTGTTCGACCTGCTATGTTGGAAATGAGGTGGTTCCGGAGTTGGGACGGATGGTACAACACTGTCCGCCCCTGAAGAGGAAGGAGGTCTCTCCTGAGATAGCAACTCGGCCGGGTCCATGACCATGTTGGCATACTGGGGGAACCTTAGTTCTGGGGTTTGCTCGGATGCACCCCTAGATGAAGAAACGCCGTGTGTTCTTTGGCGTTGCTCAAAAGAGGCGGTCACTTCGACCACCAAGCATCCAGTGCCTCTAGTAGAGGCCGTGTTGGTGGTGGATTATGTCTGAGAGTTCACGTTGTTTGGGTCATAAGAGACCCTTGGATGTACCAGACTGCCGTCTGGATTTCTTGCAGCGTTCGTATCGTAAGTCTGCCTCGTACGGGCCATTTTCGACTGCATCCGTCCACTCTAGACTCCTCAGTCCCAGGCGAACGGCCGACCTCATGAGGAGAAACGGATGAAGCCGAGTGTAGAGCCAATTTCAAAAAAAAAAAAAGAAAAAAAAAGCAAGAAAAAAGAAAAGCAAGAAGAACAGTCGGTGTAATTAATACGTATTTTCTAATTAATTAATTAGGAATTATTTTATAAAAAGGGTATTTTAGTAAAAAATATTATTTGGAGCCAAAATAATATTTGAATTTTGGCGCCAAAAGTATTTTGAAAACTAATCATTAGTTTAGATAAGATTTATTATCCATTTATCTTATTTTAAAAACCGAATTACTTACATATTTCAGATATTTTAATTAAAGCAAAATAATATTTTATTAATTATTTAATATGGCCGAAAATTCCCAATAATGAGTTAAGGAAATTTGGATTCTCCATGAATGGAAAATCTGATTTTCTTGGTTATTTATTGGTAAATAATTGGTATTTAATTAATTAAATATTTAATTATTTATTCTATATTATTTATACAATTATTTTATTCCTTAAAACCGAGCAAAATCTTCCTAAATATATCTAGAGGAATCCGAAAATTTGAGCTATGGTAAGCTCAATATTTTTGGCCCTTTTGAATTATTTTGGGGAATTTAATTGGTAAAATTATATTTTTAATTATCTCCCAAAATCTCTTATTTTCCTTAATTCTAATTCTCCATCTTTTTAATATCTAATCATCATATTTTCTTGACATTCATTATTCTTAATTATTCCCCAAGTAATTCTAATTTCCTTATTATTTTTCATGACATACATACATTCCATATTCAATTATACACAATCACCTTAATATCCAAACTTTCCTTAATTCTTTTACTCACTTCTCCAAGTAATCCCTTAAACCCTACTTGCCATAATTCTTCCCACATTCTCTTGCTATAATTCTTGCATGAGCTAGCATATAAATACCCCTCCATACCTCTCACATTCTTCACACCAATTCTCTTCTTTTCTTCTCCTCTTTTTACACAAATCATCCCGTTTATCTTTGAAGCCAATTTTCGGGAATTTCTGGTCAGTTTTTGGTGTATTGACGTTTCACATAAGATTGTTCCTCTTGAAAAATCCTTGAGGTTAGGCCTCTGCAAAGTTCTGCCTATTCTTTCCAACGCAAATCCAATTCTTCTCTTTTCCTTGGTTTCTTATCTTTTCTTCTTCTCTTCTCTTATTCAATTATTATTATTATTATTATTATTATTATTATTATTATTATTATTATTATTATTATTATTATTATGGGGGATTTATAAAAATTATTATGAGTAGTTTTAATTATATAAAATCAGATTTTTAATGGTGTTTATGATAAATTAATTTAAAAGGTTCATGTACATATAGTTGGGAGGTTTTTAGTTTAATTATTGTGATTCTTTGTTAACCTTATATTAATTAAGGTTATATTTATTTGTAGGGTGTGTTTGAACAAGACTCTTGAGGTTCCGTTTGTGTGTTTTGATAAGCGAGGATCAAGGTACGTTAGGTGGTTAGATACCTTGAGAAAGGATTGATTTGAATGAGCATGTTTGAATGATTTCTTGTGATGATTGAATTAAATTGAATTGAATTATGATTTATGAAATAAAAGCATGTTTAAATAAATTGGTTTTGATAAATAAATTGGAGTATTGATTTTATATCATGTTTTAAATAATTAAAATTATTATTCATGTTTAAAAGGGTTTGGTTTTGAAAGCATGTGGATTTAAATAAAAATGGAGTTTGAATTATTATTATTAAAGGTTGGAATTATTGGATTTAAAGAGGATTTATTGAATTATTATTATTAATGCTTTACAAGCATGTTGGTAATCCCACTATGCGAATTTGGTTTATTGATAAGGCCTTGGACTTTGTATGACCGGGTCTTTCCTCAAGAATAGCCTTGTAATATAAGGAGACTAGCTTGGGGGGTGTGCACACTTGGGTGAGGAATTGGTTTTAAAGGAATTGGATTAAAAGGAATTGGTTTTAAAGAGGAATTGGTTTATTGAATTGATTATTGATATTGATTATTGAAATTGGTTTTGGAATTTTGAGTTGGAATTATTGGTTAAATCATTGGAAAGGATGGAATTGATTTCAAAAGCATGTTTGCTAATAAATTGAGTTTAATTATCTTACACTTATCGAACTTGGCGTATTTTGCTAATCCTTATTTCTTATTTTGTTTTGGCTCGCCCTGTTTACCTTAATGGTAAGCAGTGTTGACTAATTTCAGGTGAAGTCATAAAATGAGCATTTGGACTCTCGGGAATAGTTTCTCCTAGATTAGGATGTGTTGGTCCTTGTATTTATTTTTGAGTACTCATAAAATTGGTTACTATTTTTAGTCTATTATTAAATAAAGAAGAGTTTTGAAGTTTCCGCTGCAAAGTATTGGTTTGTTTTGGTAAGTTTGAGTAGCCTTGCGTAATCACGCGGCGGTAATACGCCTAAGTCTATCTCTACGGTATAATTATACTTATTATGCTGGTAATTCCGTAGAGGGAGATTTGGGGGTGTTACAGTCGGCCTACCTCTGTACGTGTAGAAAACTCTGGAAGCTTTGGAAAGTTTGGAAAGTTAGCCAGAAAACTCAAACTATGGTCGGAAAACTCAATCGAACGGCGGAGCTCTTGAAGATTCAAGGGAAAGACACTTTCTCTCTCTAGAAGCCCTGACTTCTCTCTAAAAATGCTTAAAGTTCCAAAGTGCCAAAATGAGGTCAAACCCCCTCTATTTATAGGCAAAATTTATGGGGGCAAGATGGTAAATTCATCTTTCCCGCTCAAGAATTCAAACGGTTACTTTTTGAAAAAGTTAACCTAGAATTCAAAGAGGTTAAAAAGACCCCCTGTTAAGTTAGACGGAAAAAGAAACGGCCGTATAACGGCACGTCCAAATAGATGGCCACGTCAGCAAAATAAGAACTGCCACCCTAAAAAGTCGAGCGTCCGAGCTCTCCCCTAAGAAAATGATGTGTCAGGTTCCGTCTGCCCAATTCTCAGACTCAGCCGTCCATTTGAGGGATTGCAGGCGAACGAGATATGCCATCTTACCCAATACAGTCATCTATCAAAAGGCGAACAGATTCGTCTGCCTGTTCCACCATATTCCTTAGTCCTGCTTACACGGACGCAGTAGGAAGTGTAAGGGATCAGAGGAGGCGATCCGTGGCGTACGAGTCACCCCCTCTGAGGGGAAAATGCTTAGGGTAAAAATACCCCTTACACGTGGTCCAATCCCGTAGTGACACATGGCCCAATCAAAGGGAGACACGTGTCCCTATGGGAAGATGACACGTGTCAAAGCTCAAAAGAGCACTTGAAATGAAAGAAAAAGGGCTTTTCTTACATCAGAGCCCAAATCCCGAAATTACTGTAGAAATTCGCAAAACGGCGCCCCCCCCCCCCCATCTGACACGTGTCGTCACCTGATTGCGCAGCCAATCAGGACACGGAAATTTAGGGCACAAACCCTAAAGGTGCACAAATTCCCACTCCTATAAATACCCAAATCATTTATGATCGGAGGGGTGGATTGTGACATAACATTAAATAGAGCACTAAACAGCTCTAGCTTCTCTCTACTTTCTCTCTCTAGCTTTTTCGACTTTCGGTTACTAACTTGATCGTCGGAGGCGAATATTTCGGCACCGGAATATTCGTGTTTTGCAGGTGTCCGAGTCTTGCTGCTAGCAGTGCGTGACCATGATGAGTGGCATTTATGCCACTTTTCCATCCTTTTTCTCTAAGGATTCTCCCCTCATTTGCACTTGTTTGAGCCTTTTTAAGCATTTTTACCTTAGTTTTGCCTTCTCCTTTCCTTTCTCGTGTTTCCTTTCCTTTTTCCCCTTTTTGTTGGTTTTTCTAGTGTTTCTTTGTTGTTTTGTAGGTTTTTGGCCCATTTGGATGAACCTTTGGATGCATGAAGAGTTATGGAAAGGAAATATGATGCTCAAGGATGGCACAATGGCAATGGAGAAGCCGCGGGCGCGGAGTCAGAGGCCGCGGGCGCTGTTGTTCAAGCTTGAAGATGCCTCAACTTTCGGGAGATGCTGTGACGCGCCCGAGAAGAGGGCTCTCCTCACTGGCCCACGGGCGTGGCACCTGGGCGATCCTTTCAAGCTTAGAGAGAGAAAGTGGATTATGACTCAAGTTTCCTTTATTGTATTCAACTTTGATCAAGTTTAATCTTTAATCTAGCAACCTTTCAAGCTTTCCTCTTTCATTAATCTCCTCTTTAGTAATCTCTTATCCTTTCTCTTTATTTTATTTATTTGCCTCTTAGTTGCTTACTTCTATTAATCTATTATTTCATCTAGTTATTACTATTTTTATTGTTCTTAATCATGTTTTGTTTTGTGTGTCTTGAGTTTATTCCTAATCTTGCTATTATGTTTATTCTCCCTTCTCTAGGCTAATTTCTTAGCTAGGGGAAGGGGGTGGAAAATATGTGTTGAATATTGGATGAATGATGATGGTTGGACTGAATACATGCCTTATATTGATGGAAGATATGATTTTTGATAGCTTGAGATTATTGTTGCACTTTATTTGATTGCTCTCTAGTATAAATGCATGAAAATGATTTGAACTAGATTAAGATCAGCTCTATTTTAATGATTGCATGAGAATGAGTTGTTAAAGTGGAGCTTTATGGATTGTGTTTCTTTATTCTCTTGTTTTGCTTGTAACTAATAGGATGCATGAGAATGATCCAATTTAGTATAGACCTCTTCCATTGATTCGCCTCGATGATTGCATGAGAATGAATTGTTTAGGTAGAATCTTGTGTTCTTTGGCATGTTCTTCATGATAACTATCATTGTTCCCCTATTTCTAATCATGTTTGACACCCCCGTTTCCCTAGCGTTGTTTTCTCTTGAGTTTATTCATCTCTATCTTTGCTTATTTGTAGTCTTAGTGCTTAATCCAAGAAAATCAACAAAAACATTTCCCTTCTTACTCTTGCATAGTGATTTTGATGTTGAACGAGTGTGCTTCCTTAGTGGTTCGACCCTTTACGTACCCCTATACTTGTATTAGGGTAGTCTAGGATTATAAATGATTAATTTGATTAGGGTAGTAGCTTAACGACCTATCTTATCCCTCCGATCAGAATAGTGTCCCGAGGGATCCCAAAAAACCCCGAAACAACACCCCTTCACGATCCATGAGATCGCTAACTCCATATTGGTCTGGAACCATGACTGGATATTCGGGGATGAAGGTACAAATCCAACCTAAAAGAGATTGAACCTGCTCTAAAAAGGCCTCTACTTTATTCTTCTCATATTCATGTGTGCTTTCTGACTAACATACATTCATTAGATTAACCCTAAAACCTATTTAATATATGTTAGTTGAATATTAATGCACAAACAAATCTATTATTGGCGATTACTTGAATTAAAATCATATTAGCCTAAACCAAATTGTTAATTATCTTATTAGGCGTGATTACAAGTACAAATTCCCTTTAAACCCGCAAGAGAGGGCATGATCAAGCAATAACAATAATAATATATCAAGCAACATAATAACAATCATCATCATAATAATATTCCCAATCTCATCAAAGCATAATAATAATAGCAAGATCCTAGGCATGATACTAATAAGATTAATAACAAATCCTAGCATGTCACTAAACATTAAAGATCAAATCTTTATCCCTAACATGATAGAAGAAATAGGAGGCATCCTAAATATAATACTAGAAAGCAATAAATAACATCCTAACATGTAACTAGGAATTAATATAAAATTATAAACATGATTTCTATATCAAAATAATAATTAAGCAATTAAATTACTTACTTTGATGCCTCTTATCTCTTTCTAATAAAAAAATACACGCATTAGTAACTTCAAGGAAAATATTAAATAATAAATCTAATCAAAGAATTAAAATAAGATTTGGGACCAAACCCTTAGAAATTATCAACCTTTCACGTCAAGGGCGAAGACAATTTCGAACTTGGCTAAGTGTGTCTAGAACTTGTGAATGAGGTATGATGTATTTTGAAAAGGGCTAGGCTTAGAAAAAGAATAGAGAGAGGAGAGAGATGATTGGTGATGATCAAGCTTGTTGATTGATTGAAAACGGGGAAATACGACCCTATTTATAGAGAAAATATTCCGAAAACGATAGAAAAGATTTAGAATTTGAATCAAAATAAAATTGGTTCTGTCGCAGAGCTGTCGTGCACGACAGAGTCTGTCACGAAACGATAGAAATCACGCGGCGCGACATTGCTATCGTTTCGCGATGAGACAGTTTTTTGCGGATTTTGTTTTTTATCATGTCTTTTGATCCAGAAGTCCAAATAAGTCATACAATATGTTGTTTGAAAGCTCTTGCAGTCTAATTTTCAATCCAATTAGAATCAGATTAAAATCTTTTGTAGAATAAAAGATATTTCCCAAATAGTGAAAGGGTGTCAGTTTTGGATAGAGTTTCGTATTTCTTTCATATCTTTTTCGTTATAGATCGGAATTAATATTATAATATATCATTGGAAAGATAATTTCAAAATCTATCCAACCATATAATATTTGGATAAATATTATAAGGCACGAAAAATAATATCTGATCATCTTTTATTTCGCATAGGATAAGGACTCTCAAAAAGAGGAGTTTTATTCAATTTCAAATTCTTTGATCTTATCTTTTCAAAAAGGATAATTAAGACCTTTTAGAAACTTATAGAAGCTTTCAATTAATCCTAATTGGTTTAAGAATGGGATTGAACCTTTGGACCCTCCACATGATCATTGGGTCGTAAGTAAAATCCGGTTTGGGCCCAGTTTAGTATTTTAGCCATAACTTCCTCATTATTCATCGGAATTGGACTTATAATATATCGTTTGAAAGGTCTTTTCAATCCCCATACAACTACAACATTATTGGACCCTTATCATGGACCAAAATAAACTGGACTGGACGTTTTTCATAAATAGGGTACAAAAAGGAACATTTTCAAAAATAAAAAGAAATATTTTTGTTAAAACAGAAGCATTCACAAGTCTCTTTCACATTTCACCTTGTTCGATAATTAATGACGTGAAGATATTTATCATTGGGTTTGGTTTTTGGGGACACAATTTGGTCTCTACAATGCCTGTCCATCATCAACTAAGTGGATCATCTTCTTCAGATGATCCTTGGTCCCCCTGATAGTCGGGCCACCACTGGCGAATCCGCCTACTATGGTGTAGACTGGATCCTTGTCGGTGTCCGAATTACTAGTAGGTTGGACAGTCTTAGACGACTGCCCTGAATTCGTCTTGACAGTCGCTTTGGACTTCAAGACATAGGAGTTCAGCACCCCCTTGTCAGTTAGACGGTCCAACGTTCACTTAAGATTATAGCAGTCTTTGGTGTCATGGCCGACTTCCTCATGAAAGTGACAATATTTATTCTTGTTCCGTGACTGAACGGAACTCTTCGTTGGATTCGGCTTTTCAATGGTCAGTCGGTCATTTATTTCCACGAGGATGGAGTGGCAGTCTTTATTAAACTCGTACCTCGGAACGTACGGTTTGAATTCTTTCTTTTTCTTTTTGGACGGCTGATCAGGCTCATCAACCGCCCAAACTTCTTTTCTCTTTTTTCTCTGATCAGCTTTCTAAGCCGGATGAGCAGACCGACTCTCTTTTTGCTTGTCAGACTTCTTGGAGTTTGACTGATGGCTGGACGAGCAGAGGTCCGTAGCTTGAATAAAGTTCTCCGCCTCTATCAATGTCTCTTTGAGAGTGAAAACGCTCTTTCGGAAGAGGTCAAACTTAAAGTTTGACCCATCCTTCAGACCCTTAAAGAAGTCTGTGTAGGCTACCTCGTTAGACAGCCCTTGAATCTGGATTCTCACCAGATTGAACCGTCTAACATAGGAGCGAAGTCCTTCTCTCTCTCCTTGCCTGATGGTGCTCAAGTCGAGACTTGTTTTCTTGGCAGGGATGTTCATCGAGAAGTTGGAGGCAAACGGGAAGGCAAGCCTCCTGAATCTATCAATGCACCCGGTTGGCAGGTTGTCGAACCATTGCTGGGCTATGCCCTTCAAGGTAGCCGAAAAACATCGGCACCTCATAGCATCCTTCAACCCCTGCATGTGGATAAGATTGGAGTAGGCCATGAGGTGGTCCTCAGGGTTGGAGGTACCATCATAAGCACCAACCAACACATTCTTAACCTTGGCCGACTGTGCCGCCTCGGTTATCTCCTTGGTGAATGCAGAAGTTTGTTCACCAAGTTTGAGCAGACGGAGCTGCCAATCCAAAGGTTGGACGTTATATGCTGCTTGTCCTCCAAAGAGGGTCGGCTGCATGAAGTGAGGGGTGTATGGCCCGTATGCCATCTGAGGCACATACGGGGCATTCCCAATCATCTAAAGGCCAGAATGGACGGACTTGCTGCCTATATGGCTCTCATGCAAGGACAGAGTATTCCTTGCGGATGTATTCTTAAAGCTGTCTGGAAAGCTCAACATAGAAACTGACTCAGAAAGCTGCTGATTCCAATTTTGCTCGATGATATGTCGAGCATCGGTGAAGGTCTTCTTGTTGCCATTCGGCTGAACTTCATGGATGACCTTCCTTATGCCCGTCTGGGGCAGAAGAATCTTAGTCCAGTCAAGGGCAGGCATAGTCTTCTCCTTCGAATGTGGAGTAGGTTACCTGTCTATGACTGATTTCCTCCTCGCAACTTGAGGAGATTTTTTGGCCGACTGACACTTGCTAGAGCCAACCGTCCTCTTTTCGATCAAGTCCTTGATCTCACCCTTGAAACTTGTCATGAATTTCATGAGTTCGTCTCGGGTTACTGGAGCCTGACCTCCTGCCGCCTGGGTATTACCAGGCAGTGGTCCAACAGATATGCTGGTACTAGCTTCATTTTTTACTCGCTCCAGCTTATCCTTGGAATGGATGTGTTTAGCAATGAGAGACCCGTCAGAGGCCACATACATTTCGACGTCTACATCGTGGTCGTCTTCATGGTCTGTAAAGACCTCCCCATCAACCGTAGGACGGCTGGGGTCTGGCGGTGGTACAGACTCTTGAACGACCTTTGAGGTAATCTTCCCACAGACGGCGCCAAATGTTTTGGGTATTTTTGTCCCTCGGAAGAGTACAACTCGAAGACTGGTCTGGTGATGCCTGTACCTGCAAAATAACGGAGACTCCGGGTGGTTGGAGCTCCGCCTCCGACGATCAAGTTAGAACGTGTTGGAGAATATGAAAAGGTGCGGAAAGTAAAGAGAGATCTTTCTCGGATTTCGAGATCAAGTGTTTTCTCTGATGTGAGAGAATGTAGGGTAGTGTAATAAATGATTAAATGTGCCCCAAAATGGGGGATATCTCTCAAGTTATAGGGTCGTTGGAAAATGTGCCCTCTCTTAGGTCACTCTGACCTAGATTTGTTGGGTTGCGCCGTTTTGCGACTTTCTCGGGAACTGGGCCTTGAAGGCCGCAATTCCAGCTGATATCTGAGGCTAACACGTGTCAGCTGGTGAGTGGCTCGTGTGGGCCTGTCCAGACTTGACACGTATCTCTCTCTGATTTGTCCACGTGTCTAGGGTATTTTTACCTAAACAATATTTATTTATCTACTTACTTTGTAAGTCCTTGCATCTTAGATAGAAAAAATATTACGTTTTCTACTTTTTTTTCTAAATAATCTTCATGCTTTCTCAAAAAAAAAAAAAGGAGGAATCTTCATGCTTTTCGATGGAACAATATGCACTTTAGCACTCGCTTACTTTTGTTGTATTTATTTATGTAGGTAGTTATCACGAAATTTCCATTTGTAATACATAGTGTGATAGTTATACTTGAACATTTGATTTAGACCCCTACAAGAAGAGGAGGCGAGCGCTCAACCCAAAAGGTTGGGCCGTGTCCTGTCCCCCTGCCGGTGGGGAATTCCCTCCCGGGTCGTCGCTCTGCTGCGTCTAGTCCGAGCTAATTAATATATTTTCTCTTATAGTGTTAAAAAAATAATGATAGTACCTTATTTAATTAAAATAGCTTTTGGACCCGTTGTACGCACGGATTGTGTATAAGTTATTATTTATACTTAAAACTCACAAATTACTTGAATTACTTTTTTTTCATCAGCTTTTGACATATTAGAAAAATTGACTTAAAAAATTATTTAATCAAATTATCTTATTGTAGGGTAGTTAATCAATAATTCGTATAAAAAAAAACTAATTATCAAACCTTGTCATAATTTTATATTTTAAAATTAAATAAAAAGCTCTTTACCAAATCAATTTCTCTTAGAGTGCACTTAATATGTTGAAAATAATGACCCTCCTCATCTATCTTATGAAAAAAAACTTAATGACATGCAAGCAATGTTATAGTATGAAATTTTCATAATATTCTTACAAAAATCTCTTTTTTCTATTGACATATTTCAAGTCTCTTATTTTCGTAGCTTCAGTTTTTTTTTTTTTTTTTTTTTTTTTTTTTTTTTTTTTTTCTCTTTCCTTTTTCATCCGTCATCCTTGTTATAGTAAAATTTTACATAGAATTTATTGAGATATATATTCTGTTTTTTTTTTTTTTTTTTTTTTTGGAACTTAGGTAGTGATGGGAAAATTTTTTTAGTGGAAATTTTGTATTTATATTAGAGATTGGGGAACATAAAGGGTTAATGAATTAAATGACTAATGTGATTAAATGGAATTGAAAGATAAAGATAAAATAGGAGAAGGTTAATACAATCAATTGTTGAATTAGTGGAGGTTATACAATATAAAGAGCTATTAAGAAATAAAGCGGGGGAGATGGAAAAGTTATATGTAAACATAAGAAAAGAGAATGATTCTAGAGGAAGGTAAAGGGGGAGGAGGACATGTGACATTTTTGGTTTGTGTTTTTAAATACTAAGTATAGATAAGGCTTGTCTCATTTAATAATAGGAAGAGTGAAGAATAGCTCAAGTGGTTAGAGTTTTCCTTCCGATTCTAAGAGATCTTGGGATCGATTCTCACCTCGTCCTTTGTGGCTTTCTAAAAAAAGGAATCAGAAACAAAATAATATCACAATTTAATAATAGCGTCTAATAATAGGGTCGTGGAGTATCTTCGATCATGGAGGAACTTCCCTTCCTTCTCCCTTGCTTTTACAAGCTACAACACTTTATATGAGCAACATTGATATAATCATCACAAAATCTTCATACAATGTATTGGGAAATAACTAAGAATTTGTACCACTATGAGAAAATAGGATCACAAAATCGGTAAAAAAAACACTTCAATCTAAGATTTTGGTTTATAAAAAAATGCTAAAAGATATTTTTATAGGGCCCAACCGGGTTCGAACCGGTGACCTATTGATCTGCAGTCAATTGCTCTACCACTGAGCTATGGACCCATTACTTATTTTTTGGCACCATTAAATGTATATAATATACAAAAGCATCGTGACCTCATTCATTCGCGTAAAGTCGTAATCATCGTCATTTTCTAATCTAATTTACGTAGTATTAAGAAACAATACATCTTTATGATCTGATTTATACTTCCTCCTAATTAGAGCCACCTTGTTATTTATAATTTTAATATTTTGAAGGAGTCTTATACTTTTATGTATCATCTATTAACACGACAATAAACATCAGGATATCTGATTTTATAAACATTTCAACCAACAACTTATAAAATCTAATTATTATTAATTATAAATTCCACCCAAATCATCCAAGATCATAAAGTATTCGATTATATTCAATATTTTTTTAAATTCTAAAATTTTAAGATTTTGAGTACTTTCAGAGGTTGATTCATGTTATGTATGTTACAAACGTATCATATATAATATACACCATTGTCACCATATCTACATATATTTGATACTAGAATTACAAGCATAGGTTACATATAAAAATATACTACAATAGTTTATGTTTCTTAACTATAAATAGAGGTAACATATATTGAACTTAAAATTCAAGTTACAACTTAAAAAGAAAACCAATCATCTTATATGAACTAGTTTTCTTCAATTGAAAAAAAAAAATCATCAAACAAAAAAATATTTCAAACTTCTTTGATTGTGGGAAATTAAATGGAGATAGGTTGGTCAGTTTGGATGGTGTTGACTGTTATTTTGGGAGGTCTATTGGCATTTTTTGGGCTCCTAAAATATGCAAATGAGTGGTTATATGTGAGGAGTTTAGGCAAAATGAAAGGACAACTTCCTCCTGGTGATATGGGATGGCCTTTTCATTGGCACTCAATTATCTTTCCTTAAGGCCTTTAAGTCTGATAACCCGGATTCCTTCATCTCCACCCTTGCCGAAAGGTTTCTCTTTGTCACTCTAACTCGATTTTTCTATTGTTCGGTCACTCTTGTTGTTCTGTGCGTATTCCTGTTTGGGATATCCCTTAGTTAAGTTAACATCTATGTTGTACAGATATAATGTGAGGGTTAGCTCAAGTGGTTAAAGCTTTCCTCCCGATTTTAGGTGATTCTTGGATCGATTCTTATCATCCACCCTTGTGGCTCTCTAAACACACACACTCACACACACAAAAAGAAGAAGGAAAAAAAAAAAAAAACATCTATGTTGTAAATGTAACTTTTGTTTAACAAGAAATTTTGATTATTACCCCCTCCAAAAATCCACTTACTTGCTTTTACCACCTATATAAAAAAAAGTTTTATTTTACCACCACATAAAAAAATGAAAATTGACTTTTACCACCAATCACCGCCAACTAACGGATTCCGTCCATAAATCCGTTAGTGGGGCCTACCATGTCTACGTGTTACCATATTATTGGATAAAATTTTTTGTAAAAAAAAAACAAAATCCACGAACATTGGATGAATTCTAGTTGAAATTGTTAATTGTTATGGTGAGAATTCATTATCTTGTAAAATCAAAGTGGAAAACGATATACATACTGGCGAGGAATTAAGGTAAGAATCTCATAGATAGTCTGCGATAAATGATCTATATTTACAAGACCTCAAACTTACAATTAATGATCTGGGTTTACGAGACCTCAAATTAAAGCTAAGACTAACAATTTATGTTCACGAGACTTTCGTAATTGACGATTTGTAACCCGATTGATGACGATTAATGTTACTTTGGTTGTTGATAGTGGGTGAAACGATTAATTGAAGATCTTCATTTTTAGGGGGTTTTAATTTTGAAATTTTAAATGGGAATTTGGGTTATAAGGTTATGTTAGAGAGATAAAGAAAGTCAAATAAGAATGAAGAAAGAGATGGGTATCTCAAATTATTAATAGAAAATTGAATAATGAAAAGCTAACAAGCTAATTTTGCTTTATATGTACGGTACTATCTAGTTGCTAGCTTCTAAAGAGTAGTATCTAGTTGCTAACAAGCTAATTTTGCTTTCTATGTACAGTCAATCTAGTTTCTAACAAGCTAATTTTGCTTTCTATGTACGGTACTATCCAAGCTGAGGAGCGACGCTTGAGGCAAAAGAAAGCAAAGGAAGAGTTTACACAAATGTTGGAAGAGCCAGAGATACTGACATCATCTATGAAATGGAGTAAAGCTATTACCGTGTTTGAAGATGATGAACGTTTCAAAGATGTTGAAAAGCCCAAAGATCGGTAGGTAATTTTTGAAAATTATTTGGTGGAACTCCAAAAGAAAAAGTAAGTGTTGGCTTTTACTTGCATCTTGCGCAGGAGAAAAGTGATTAAAAATTAACTTCACTAATTGTAATGGAGAATAAATAATATGTACCCCTAATACACTCCACATCTTGAAGTAGATAGTGAATTTTGTGCATTGTGCAGCCTTCAAAAGAGTTTATTTGTTTTCCTTATTTTTGTCTCTAGTTGTAGCAGTCAGTTTCTATGTGAGTGATGTGGCGCTTTATTAAGCTAGAGGGGGAGGGAGTTGAGAACAGTGTATTTAGCTCCCCCATTGACAATTTACTTCCTCTGTTTCCTTTATATCAATTGCCAAAAAAAAAAAAAAAAAAAAAAAAGTTGCATGCTTTCTTTATCTAAAAAACCTATTAATTAAGTGCATTATATGGTTTCTTATCCTTTTTTTTTTGGAGTGATGAAAAATTGTTTTGATATTCGTTGTGATTTCTGGATGTAATTTTTGTATCTAATACGAATACTTTAGTGCATGTGACTGGACATTAGTTTTAAAAGTTTCAGCCAAAATTTGAGTTTATTGCGTAATTTTGCTCGTGCTAGGGTTTGTGAATCAAAATGTAGAATTAAACGGCTCCATCCTACTAATATATATACCTTGATTTAATTTTTTGGTTTTGTTGGTCAAATGCAAGGGTTGAAAAAGTATGACATTCATTATGAGGTACTGAATATCAAATATTAGAGAGGAATGGACTAAATGATGCTAACCTTCTCGATTTTCTTGTTTCTTATAGTGTACAACTCCATTTTTGAGACCTGAATAATCTTATCTCTGCTAATATGAGTGGAGTTACGTACTTAGCTTTCTGCCTTTCTTTCCAGAATAGCTAAACTTGATCTTAGGAAGCAAGTTGTTAGTTCATCCTTTTCCCATCATAACGAGTAATTGCTAAGTTTTGCATATGTGGTTCATTATATGTTTATATGCATAGCAAGTATTTAGTTTTGACACTATTACACTATTGTAGTGTTAGCCATTTTAAGTAAATTGCTAGAATGCTAGTATTTTAGCATATATTTTTTATTACAACTATAGGTTTGTGTAGAATTTATTAGGATTATATTGGTCTTCTACACCTAGATGTAAATTTAAATGTATTTCAGCTTATTATCATAATTAGTCATGGGTTTGTGCTGGTTTATGATGTAACTGACGAGTTGTCACTTAACAGTAATATTCTCTCCTTTTTTATTAGCAATAGACCTTGGTTCTTTGTTATCATTGCATTAGTAAGGCCTTCTCTTAGGTTAATATTTTGTGGCTTGATAAATCTATCTATGTTACTAGCTGTTGCTATCATTGGTTGAGTCAATGTTTATTCATTTGACTAGAGATGAACTTCCCTTTGAAATTAAGTCACTTCTTTTCGCTTCTTTTTTTAAAAATCCATGAGTTCATTACTATAATTTGTAAATTCTCATTTTCAGGATGTGAAATGTCAAAACAAGCTCAAGAGGCTAGTTGATCGTGTTGGGGTTTGGTGAGTCCGACTCACCGCGGAAACAACCCCTCCCGAGGAACCACTCGCAATAATTAAAATCACAAAGCATAAATAAACACAAAGAAAAGATAACAAATCTTACCCTCGAAGCGAGCTTCGCCCAAAACCGGGGCTCTTACTTGAAAGCTACTAGCACGTCAAGCGCTGCGCCTCCGACGGTATCCGCCCACAAATGGGCGAACACAACTTTAAGGTCTACTACCTTGGGGTTAGCAAGGTCCGACCCAAACCCGAGTGTTATGTGAGTTTAAGAGTTTTCCCAAAAATTATGGAATGCTCTTTTTAACTCCCACTCAAGCACTTTACTCCAAATCCCAAGCTTGGTATTTATAGAGGAAAGTATGAGTGGGAATTTCTATCCCATCAATGTGGGATCATGAAATTCCACAAATTAATTTAAAGCTAAATTAAATTAAAATTGCAAACTAATAATAAATCTACAAGTGGCATTACCATGTGAGATGGGTTGGTGAGAACCACATGGAGAGTAGGGGACCATACTTGCTCCCCACTCAATACTCTCCTTGTGCCACATGTCCTCTCCCACTTACTCCCATATTCCAAGCTTCCCCTTATTCATGGCCCTATGACCCGAGCCAAGCCACGAGCCTAGCCCGAGCTCGGCCCGCACCAACCCGCACCTGACCCGAGCCCAGCCCTCACCAGCTGCTGCGGTTTGGTGCGGCTGCTGCTGTGCCTAGCCGCGGCTGGCCGGGGCTGCTAGCACGGTGTGCTAGCTCGTCTTGCCCCTAGCATTCGGATGCTCGGGGCACACCAATGCTAGGGGTATTTTCGGGAATATGGTCGATTTATTATTATTTTGCGCGTCTCGTCTTTTATCATTTTAGACTCGACTTCCGACGATCGGTTTCGACGCTCTAAGCTCGAATTACCGACGTCTAAATATTTAACACTCAGGCGACGAATTAATTTCTTCCGAATTAATTCGTCGAGTTGGTTCGCATATATTTTCTTGGGTGTGACCCGAAGGGTTCAGTCAAGATTAAGCTGTAATATTAATTATATTAATATTACTGATCGGAAGCGGCCTCCACCCAGGCATTCCGATCACTTGACCTTATTGAATATATTAGCTTTCTAATAATTCTGAACCCGCTATCAGAATAATACACTTGTTTGAAGGACACCATTCCTTTCAGATCGAGCTGGTGCATGACTTTAGTAAGTTTTCGATTAGCTCTGATTTTTCGTGCACTTGAAAATTCAAACAAAGAGACTAAACAGTCAAATTTGTGAAGCAGACAGAGACAAAAATGTCAAAATTTGAAGGTTGACCATTAGATTATTAAACTAACTAGCTTTTAGTTATATATTAATTATTGTGAATTGTGAGAGACGTGTTTGTAATTTACAAGTACATCAATTCAGTATTATAGTAGAGTTGATGATGTATATGTAGATGTCGCAAATTTGGCCTTATGTTGGTTATTTGATATTTATTGTATTTTATAAAAGTTTATTAATAATTTATGATTTTTACATTCAAAAAAATGCAGTGTACTAGTGGTGGCAGTAGAGGAATTCGCTATTGCTTCCATTTTATTTATTCTTTTTTTTTTTTTAAAAAAAAAAAAAAAAAAAAAAAAAAAAAAAAAAAACTATTCATAACTGGCTTTAGGCTACGCAAATTACAAATAATACTTTATTTGTAACCGGCATAACTTAACGCCAATTACGAATAGTATGCTTTCTGGCTTGGAAAGTAGACTATTTGTAACTAGCATTCGGTTAAGCCAGTTACAAATAGTACATTATTAGTAACTAACATTATCCAGTTACGAATAATTTTTACTAGTTGTAATGGTGGAAATAGCAACCAACAATGCCAGTTACTAAAAGTAAATTTCTCCAGTTACAAATAGGAGTTTTTCTACTAGAGATAAAATCAACTCTAATTCAAGGTCTCTCAAACAGTCAGGAATTCAAATCATTACACACCCTAAAAAGTGTAAAGTCCTAGGCTTTTAAAGGGTCATGGGCATAGAGGAAAATGATCCTCTACGATGGGCACACCCTCCTTACAGTGGAGACTCCACTGAGGACTTAGAGGTTACATGATTAGTTCTTAGTTATGGTCTAAGGTTTCCAGCACCAGGTTACGTATGGGTTGTAACGATGGCTAACTTTGATAATCTCTAGTTAGAGAGCGAGACTTGAACGTATAATATCTTCCTTTTTCACAAAAGTAAAAGCCAAGCAAGCAACATTGCATCATGCATAATCATAGCACAATTTAACCAGGCCATTGCGGATTGGCTCATTGACTAGGGGCTTTCAACACCAGGCTTCAATCCCGAAATCAATAACAATCATCCCACCAATATTGCCAACAAAATGTTGGGAGGGCTATGTCATGGGTCAACACGTTGAGTGATTGATTCGTGCATCGTCTCTTAAGATATGGCACCTTTGGACACCCAAGCCTTGACCTTAGAATGGCATTGTATGCTTTGACAGTTCCTTTTGTGTGCTTATATGACTACATGAATATGTGCTTTGTGTTTAATCTAATTGATTCCAACTTGTTATCTGGAGAAATTAAAAAAAAAATCGCAAAAATTGTGGTTCGACAAAAAAGAAAAAAAAAATGTCGAACCTACCAAGTGGCACGAGCAACTGTAAAAGTTGCGCGCGCCCTCCAAGCGCAAGTCTAGTAGTTGCGCGCGGCCCTTCCGCGCAACTCTAAGTCTCACGCACGACCACTGTTCAACATTAACTTTGATTCGTTATGAGCAATGTTATATAGAGAAAACGATATTACTGCTTCAAGGTTAATCGTTAAGTAGGTGCTAAAAATATCTCTTTCGCTAACAACGTTGTCTAACTTTGTTGCTTTGATCGTTTTTTTTTTCTTTTTTCAAAAAATCTAAAAACATGTCTTTCATCGTTCATTTATTTTTGCGTTTTCGCAAATATAAAAAAAAAAAAAAAAAAGAAAAGAAAAAAGAAAAAGAATGTGGCAGGCGCTACTCTTGAAGTTGCACTTTCCGCTTTAGCGCAAGACGAAAAATTGCGTTTGATACTGTTTTCGATTATGATTATTCAGTTACTTACTTTATAATCAAACTAATGACATTACTTCTTATAAGGTTCGTCATTAGAAGTTCGCATCCCTTAATAGGACGTCATCAATATTCTCATTCTTAAACGTGCCTATTTTCACGGTCGTCATTTTTCAGTTGTAATTAGTCAATCTTGACTTTGGAGCATAATTTATTTACCTCTTCTATGGTTTAAAAAGAGAATCCTAAGAACCTTACTTGGGATGATTGCCTCACAAAAAAAAAAAAAAGTGAATAAAGCGAAAAAAAAATCAAGAAACCATTTTAAAATAAAAGAGTATAATACGAAAAAATTTATCCTCAACAAAAAAAAAGAGAGAGAATAATGAATGATAAAACCGAGAAAATGATTTACTCAATTCTTGGATTTTACATTCGGAGGCAATCATTCTTTTTAGTCAAATAGTAATTATCCTTTAAAGATGAGCAATATGAGAATCATAATTTTGAAAAAAAAAAACGATAAAGATCTTTATTGTAATCTAAATGATCAACAAATGCCATATTTCTAGTATATTGATCATTTTAAGGAGTGTACTAAGGTTGACTAATATTTCTTAAAATTTGACGAGTATGTCAATCCATCTTTCCTTTTCTTTCTCTTCTCCCTTTTTCAAAAACAATTCACTTCAAGTAAAATTCTTAGATGATTACCTTGCTGAAGTCAACACAAATCATAACATTCCATTAATGATTGTTTGTGAATTTGTTTTTGACATTTTTATCAATAAACTTGCTTATAGTGAATTCATATTACAAAGACTATAAAAAATATCATTTTGACATTTGATCGTTGTTTGAATGCTTGGCAGAAAAGGTTTAAGTGAATGCGCTCAATTTTTCGTGTTACACATTACTAGATCATCTTCCACATTCGCATACTAGTCCAATCATGGGTGACAAAGCAGCATTGGAGAAACTTAAGGAGGAACTCCAAAACTTAAAGGCCCTATGAGAAGAAGAAGCCCAAATGAAGGCTCATAAAAAAAATTAGAAAATGCTAAAATAAAAGCAGAGAAAGAAAAAGAAAACATTCTACAAGAAAAAGCAAAAGTTGAAAGAGTAGAGACCTTGGAGAAACTTGTCCTTCGAGCTAGCTCAGGGACAAAGTACTTCAATTATGAGCTTGCACCAAAACCTAGGGGCAAGACTCTCCAAGAAAAGTTCTTGACTACGAATTTACGAACCTTTAAGGTTACAGACAGTCCTAGGACTCACTTAATAAGCTTTATTGGAAATACGACATTGAAAGGGGTTGAGCAAAGCCTATATGCATGCACTTTTCCTCTTTCATTGGACCCAACTGCTAGATCATGGTTTTATAAGCTCGACGTAAAACAAACTTCCACTTGAAGTGACGTTGTAAAAGCATTTTTAACCCAATATGGAGATAACATTGAGCTCACAACTACCTTGCGCGATCTTGAATTGCTTAAGCAAGGGGAAGAAGAAGGTTTCATTGACTTATTTTCTAGGTGGCGATCAAAGGTTGCTTTTGTTTCACAAAGACTTCCGGATCATGAACTTGTCCCAAAGTTCATAGACAATATGTCTCCATCATATAAGTGTCATTTACTATACCTTGGTTTAGACACATTTCAAAAAGTCTATAATGTGGGAACATTAATTGAAGGGACTTGATAAATGAAACCATGAATCATATAAGTGGACTAGATTTTTAGAGAGGATTTCACCTACGTTGGAAACGGACAAAGCTCGAAGATGCAATCTCAACAAGTTGTCAACAATTCAAGATGTAGCACCCTAGGTCTTGTTTTGCTTCTTTCCTTTTGTTTTTCTTTACGATAGACAAAAGGATTTATGTTATCAAATCTACTAATTTTGTACTCTCATTAATTAATGAATAAAAATTATATTTTCAAGTACGTCTATCTTGTTCTCTTTTCAATCTCTTTATTGTTATTAGCTCAAATTAAATGAAACATGTACATACAAACAGGCAATATCAAAAAGGCATACATACTCAACACTTTAAGAATCTTGATGAGCTTTGGCTTACTAGATTTGTCGAATGAAAAGAGGCCTATCTCTGGTCCACAAAGAAAGGATATGATGATTACACCAACACAGGAGGCAACTTGAAACTCCACAAAGATAATCCTATGTTTTTAATCTTAGAGCAAATCCATCTTTTTGGCAGCCCTTTTGAGCCTCGCCAATTGAGCCTTACTTATTCAACCTACATTATTCCAAACCTTGGGATGGGAATGGTGCAAAGAGATATGAATGAAAAAAATTGGGGGAACAAAACATAAGAGGGGGATACATAGTTAGTCTAAACCCAAAAAGAAAGATCCAATGAAAAAAAAAAATTGTTCTAAACCCAAAACAAAACTTTCCCAAAAAAAAAAAAAAAAAAAAAAAAGAAAGAAAAATAAATATATAGAGAGGACAAGGAAAAGACACCTAATGTAGAAGTTGTCATACAAAGTAAAAGGTTTTAATTTGAGAAGCACAAAAAGAAAAGGGATTAAGAGATATATTTGAGCCTATCCATTCTTCATAACCCCAAGTTTAGCCACGTTACAACCTTGGAAAGACCCTCCTTGAGGTAGACCATAACCATGTACCAAAATCATTATTCTACGAAAATATGGCCCATCTTAGGCCTTTGCACATATGGACCTACTATTGAGTAGTTATGCCCATACATAAAATGCATGAAGTGTTGAGTAATGATTACAAAATCATGTAAAAAAAATCAAATGATTTGGATGATTTGATAGCCATTGGCTTGATGACACCATTTTGGTAAAGCAATCGAATCAAACTAAATTTGATGTTTTTCATATCTTTTGCCAAGAAAAATGAGATGACTATCACATTAAAAAACAATCATCTTATTTTCTTTTAATAATGGGGCTATTTATTACCAAGGTGATTCAAGTTCTATATACATTGCCTAGAAAGAAAACGAGTTAATTTAGTAAAATGATTTGATATATTAACAGCCTCGACGTCAACTTTAGATGTCTTTTATAACTCGTGAACATTGGTCTTCTCACTTATCATGAGCAACTAATATGTCCACTTGCGTGAGATATCTTTATCCTCTCTAAGCAAGGAACATTGATTAAAAATGATCGTTACATGAAAAAATGATCGTTATCGCTATTACACGTATACCTCACTGCCAAGTCATTACGATGATTCAACTATTAAGTCAATAATACTTGCTTTTCGAAAACATGTCAAATTCTCTTTCTTTATTCTTCTACGGAAAGTTGGATTTCCCTTCATTTTTTTTTATGCAAATCCATCTTTTTTTTGTTCATTTCTTTTTTTGGGGGGGAGGGGGGGTGGGTAAGTCGCGATGATCCCTCCCATTAGCAAACTAAAACTCCAAAAATGGTGACAAATTTTTGCTCTTTGGGGGCTCAAAAAGCCAGGACATCCCTACTTCCCTCTATTTACTGATTTGAACACGCTAATTATGTTACAAAATCAATGTCATGCAAAGCTTATTACGAACTATCACAATAACTTTGAATGACAAAGAGAAGAACATTACTTCCTACTTGATCAAACAATTCATGACAAACATATGCAAAATCCCACAAATTAATAATATAAATCTTAGGGCTTCAAATAAACATGAGAAACATCCTCTAGCATATGTATACATGAATTTTGAAAGTCACCTAAGTCTACACTTGGTGGCTACAAAAATATAGGTTTCACCTTAACTGTCATTTTCAAATGAGACCATATTTTGGAAAGTGATTCGAATGAATATTTTAATACTCCATCTAACCTAAGTTTGATAAATATTCATTTTCAAAATACGACGCCTGTTTAATTAAAATAACTTCACTTTCAATTAACAAAATGTGACAATGATGACAAACACTAAAAGGGAGAGATAACAAGATTATATACGAAAGTTTGCTCACATTTTCAAATCTTTGTTGAAATAAGTTGCAAATTACAACTTACCTTCATCAATCCTAGACGAAAAAAGTCACACTCAATAACGAGCTATGATTTTGTATCTATTTTGGGTCTAGTTTCGAAAAAAACATGATTATGAAAAAATAGCTTCACTTTATTTTCAAATTAAACTTTAGTTAAATTTATTGGACCCTCTCCAAATTTTGAACACTAATTCGAAATAACACAGGTTACCAGGCCATTCGAGTGTTTCATTGCGGATCTGTCTCTCGCGGGACGTACACACCCTTCGCGGTACGTACATAAAACCCCAAAGTAGTCCTTGTTGGGGAAGCATCGATTGTGACAGGAATTCCTCCAACTATGGCCTTAACTTGTTGATGGAGGGATGAAGGGACGACCTTAAGGTCAAGAAGCCAAGGCATCCCAATAGTAGGTTGAATGAGGCTTTGATGTCTAATACTTGAAAGTAGTAGTATGTTCAATGACTCCTGCCGTAACATTCATGGTGATAGTTCCAAGAGCTTGACGACGAGTATTGTCGTAGGCCCTTATGCCTTGTGTAGATGGAGACAAGTCTTCATCTTTTATTCCTAACATTCTTGAAGTTCGGAGTGCATAAACATTGATTGCCGACCCTTTGTATACAAGAGTCATGGGCACATTCATTCTTTTACAAATCACTTTGAGGTTGAGGGCCTTGTTGTGCTTGTCACCTTCTGGAGGTAAATCTTTGTCAGAAAAGGTGATCAAGTTGATAGGACTGGGAAGATCACTCGTGAGGAAGTTGCCCAATCCCGCAGGAGTGGTTTCTGAGTCTATTCCTACCTTAGCCAAAGCATCCATTACTGCGAGCCTATGCTCGTGATATGTAGCTAATAATTTCCATACATTCATCTCAACCTTGGTCTTCTTAAGTTGCTTGACAACATCGTTGTCTTCTATAAGTGGTATAGGGATTTGTTGAGTGGTAGGAATAGGCGAATTTATGATGGGAAGTTGCATTCTTCTTGATCTTGTAATGACATCTATGGGGGAATCTTCTTCATCCCAAATGTCATCAACAGGATAACTCGTGGAGAGTGGGGATTCTTCTACTTCTTTAAGGTAAACATCCTCGTCATCACTATCCCAAACTCCATTGATGCTAACATCTTTTTCTTGCTTAACTCGGACAAGCTTTCCACTATCAATGAATCCTTGGGTCTTTGAATTTGAAACAATGTTCTATGGTATGCCCTCTAGATTGGTGGTATTGACAATAGAACCTATCCGTCCTTTTTAGTGATTCAAATGGTCTTGGCTCTAGAGATTTGACCTCTCCCCTCTCGAAGAGCATTTTGAACATCTTTTCATAGGAGGTCCCAATAGGTGTATAAACTCTGGCATTCTTTCTCGGTGGTGTGACCACGATTGAAGGTGAATGGCTTTCTTTCGGAGAATTTAGAAGTAGAAATGTGCATCATCTCTTCAACGATGCGCCTATTTTTAGCTATCTTTACTAACTCCTCTACAGTATTTATGAGGACATATACCTCTTCTCTAGAGGCAAGTTCTTTGGTTGGTGGGAAAAATCACTCATGGCATCAAAAAAGGTTTCCTCCTCTTCTTCAATAGCATGAGTTTCTTCTATTGGTTTTATGAGGAGTGATGGATCAATGTGATCTTCCTCACCAGAAATTACCAAAGCGTCCAAAAGTGGAGCACTATTAATATTTGGCTTCTTGCTAGGAGGAGGCAATGGAAGCTTGTTTCTGTCAATCAAGTCTTGAATGGCTTTTTTCAACTTCCAACAATTTTCAGTAGCATGGCCCCTGGCTTGGTGATACTTGCAGTGTGCGTTGGGGTTCTAATTAGCCGTCCTCCTTTTGACTGGTGGATCTCCTATTGGTCCAATAGGAGTTATGAGTCCTTCAGCATGAAGTCAATCAAAGGCGGTATCATAGCTCATGCCTATAGGAGTGAAGTTTCTCCTAAATGGTTTCCTTTGTCCCAAATTGTTCATGGCAAGAACTTCATTCAAGTTAAAGGTGCTAACGTTGTTTGAGTGGGTGGTTTTGGAAGAAGAAGGATTGTCGTTCTTCTTTCCTTTCCAGCCACTGTTGCTATTGTTAACAGCTTCGCGAGGTCATCCTCAATATCAATGCCTATGTTATAGACAGCCTTGGAAGTATTCAAGTTGTTTTAGTATTTTAAGTGCTTTTGAGTACTTTTCCTGGAGGTTTTTTAATAAACATCCTAAAAGACTCCCTTTTAGTAGGGACCTCAACCATCATAGCAGAAGTTTCTTTCCACTTATTGAAAAAGGCAGTAAATCCTTCGTTTTCTTTCTGTTTCAACATCTCAAGTTCCCTATGGTCAGTTTCAGCTTGGATGTTGCACTTGTAACTATCCATGAAAGCATTTGTAATGGTTTCCCGAGAAGCAATCTTTTGCTTATCTAAGGAGATAAACCATTGTTGATAAACAGTTTCAAGATATAGTAGGAAAAGCAAAGGGAAGACCCTCTTATCAATTGCCTTAATATTCATTATTGTCTCAAAAGCTTTTAAATGAAAATAAGAGTTATCACTTGGTTTGAATTTAGGGATGTCATTGGCATTGAACTTCTGCGGAAGAAGTTCTTTGTCCACTAAGACCCCTTGTGAGCTAATCCTACGGTTTGGTGAATTCACAAACTCGGATATACCCTTCGTTGCACGGGGCGCTCGATTAGGTAGATGGATCGCGAATTCCCGAGGGCTAAAACCATATGTAGAACACATATGGGTTTCTGAAAAGAAGGAAAAACTCAATCAGGAAGTAAAATCGGCCAAATAGTACTCGAATCGATCAAAGCAAGAAGGCAGATTTCTGGCTCGGTATTGGAAGAACTTGGCACGAGAAAATAGAGTCCATCGCACAGCGATGACTCTATCGTGCCGCGATGAAACCATCACGTCACAATAAAGACATTGCGCAGTGATGGACGCTGCATTCCCGCGACAGTTCCTACATGCCTTGGCAACTTTCTGTGTTCTCGGGATTTTCTGATTTTCGTAGAGTTTTTTCTATTCTAGTTGTGAAAGATATTTCCTAAATTTCCTACGTGTAAAAATCCTATGTTTTTTACACATTGCGGATGGTCTTTCTAATGCGGACCTTTTTATGCTTATGCCACAATGTTAATCAAACACACATGAATATTTAGAACGTTCAAGTCTCATCCACTCATTCTAAATCATTGCCAAAATAAATTTTAGAAATTAAAATAGAAATCCTCCCTAGTGGAGTTGCCAAAAACTATAGGCAATGTTTCAGGCACCCAACTTTGATCCCCACTGTGATCATGCACTTAAGCATGGTGGCGTCCAAAGGGAAGGAAGCTAGAGCAAAAGAGTTGCCAACAAGTTTTAGTAACATGTAAACCGCTGATGAGGTGAAGGTTATTTACACCCCTTCACGATCACAAAGATCGCTAACTCCATAGTGGTATGTAACCATGATTGGATATTCGGGGATAAAGGTACAAATCCAACCTAAAAACGATTGAACCTACCCTAAATAGGCCTCTAATTTGTTCTCCACATATTCATGTGCGCTTTTCAATCAACATACAATTATTATTTTAACCCTAAACTTGTTTAATCTATTTTGGTTGATTATTAATGCACAAATAAATCCATTATTGGCGATCACTTGAATTAAAATCATATTAGCCTAATTCAAATCATTAATTATCTTATTAAGCGTGTCAAGTACAAATTTCCTTTAAACCTGCAAGAGAGGGCGTGATCAAGCAATAACAATAATATATCAAGCAACATAATAAAATTAACTCCACAAATCATCATCATCATCATCATCATCATCATAACAATCTCATCAAAGCATAACAATATTAGCAAGATCCTAGGCATGATACTAACAAGATTAATAACAAATCCTAGCATGTCACTAAATAACAAAGATTAAAGCTTTAAACCTAACATGATACTAGAAATCAATATGACATCATAACATGATACTAGGAATTTAAATAATATTCTAAGCATGATTTCTATATCAAAAGAATAGTTAAGTAATCAAATTACTTTCTTTGATGCCTTGTACCTCTTTCTATCAAAACAAGACACATGTTAGTAACTTCAAGGAAAATATAAACGAACAATAAATCTAATGGAGATTTGGGACCAAACCCTCATAACTATCAACCTTTCACGTCGAGGTCTAAGGCAACTTTGAGCTTGGTTAGGTGCTTCTAAGTCTCATGAAGGGCGTATGATGTGTATTTTTGAAAAGGTTTAGAAAAGGCTTAGAAAATCAAGAGAGAGAGAAAGAATAAGCTTTAGCTTAGAGAGAGAAGAAAGATGATAATTTTGGGTGAATTGAAAATGTTGAAAATCGTCCGTATTTATAGATAAATATCGACCGAAAACGATAAGAAAAGAGTCAAAATTTGACTCGGAGTAAAACTGGTTCCATCGTGGCGCGACAGGGTTATCGCGACGCGATTGCTCTCTCGTGCAGCGATAAGCCTATTGTGCCACGATAGATGCTATACGATAAAATTCATACGAAATCCGACTTCCAATCAAATTTGTTTAGCCAGAGTCCGTACTTATCTTTTATTGAATCAGATTTATTCCTTTTAAAACACTTGTTTTGTCCAATGTAGAATTCTTTATCTTTTCAAAGTAAATAATAATTATAATTATCAATCCTAATCCCTTTAGAATTCAAAATAACCTTCTAGATAATTGTAGATGATTGAGATAAATCCTAATGACTTTGGGAATACAATTTTAATTAGTGGACACTCCACATGATCATTGGGTCCGTACATAAAACCCGATTTTGGCCCAGTTTAGTATTCTGGCCGTAACTTCCTCGTTATAACTCGGAATTGGGCTTATAATACATCGTTGGAAAGCTCTTTTAAAACCTCATCCAACTATACAATTATTCCCATATAATGAACCAAACAAAACTGGATTTGACGTTTTTCAAAAATAGGATACGAAATGAATGATTTTCGAAATAAGAAATGAATTATTTTTATTAAATCATTTTAGAAAACAGGAGAATTCACGAGACTCTTCAACATTTCACCTCGTTCGATATTCAATGATGTGAAAGATACTCATCACTGGGTTTGGTTATTGGGGAGACACAATCTGGTGTCTACAGATCTAAAAGAAAATAATATAGAGCAGTTTAATAACTACTATCGTGTCATGGTGTAAGAAGCTGCCAAAGCGATAATTGTTGAGTTGAGAAACTTTGACTCTATTTCCCAACAAGGGGTTACCAAGAAGGTAGATAGGATTATTCTAGATATTAATGATACTATGAACGCTACTAATGTGGCATTATCAAAGAGTGTAGCAACCGAAGTAGTTACAAGGCTTGAACCTTTAGTGGAGAAACATAACCAACTTAATGAGAAGTTGATGAGTGTTTTAACTACTTTAGGTAGTGGGATTACTAAAGTAACTCAAAGGGATAACGTCCGCCTAGGATTCCCTAGAGTAGAGAATATGACAAGATCTTATGGAAATCGCCCCCCCTATTGGTTCTAATGAGGGGTATAAGAGTCAAGGGAGAATTAATGGTTCAAGGCTAGGTTATGAGTTAGGCTATAACTATAACGACCGTGGTCCATCTCCTTTCCCTATGCTTCCACCGGTTACCACATACCCATTAAACTCTTTGATGGGTAACATACCTCCTTTAGGAATAGAGATTGGTGTCAGTTATTATAGGAGTTTATAGGTACATATTGCGGAAACATGAATCACATTCATATAGCACTTAATCCCAAGATCATGCATAACACATAAAGAATTAGAATTAATACCTTTGAAGCGTAGTTCCACGTGCGATCGAGCAAGAACAAAAGGAGATAAAGAACCCCAAGCGTGATTCCTCTACTTGGTCCACGAGCACAGATCAAACCTCCACTAATGCTAGTTAGTCGTGATCGAACACTTCAATCAACCTTTGACGGAGATGTGAGTCACGAGCACACCACGAACCACCCACGACACCACCACACGCGCCACCCAAGGAGGAGGGCCGTACGGACAGGGAGGAGAGAGAGAGGGCCGAATAGAGAGATAGGGAATTAGGGTTTTTGGTCTTGGTTGCTTGATTCACAATTAACTGTTAATTATTATATCATACAACCCTAGGCATCGATTATATTTATAGATCACATTTGTTAATAAATTCATGTCAAGCCTAAAACACATTAAGCTCTTTTAACTATTCTAGCCCAACAATCAATGTAGCATGTCATAAACTCATGAGACCCAATATTGGGCCTCTAACTTGTTTGACCCAATACTCTTGTGTGTGACCTCATAGGATCCATTATATAAGGCTTTGGGCTACTCAATTAGCCCAAAGATCAATTGTCATATCTAGAACCAAACATTGACGACCCTATAAAATGAACTAATTATCTCCATAATTGTGATCCTTGATATATCTAGTAATTGCACTTATTGAAGACAGAAATCCTTCAATCTCCCACTTGTTTGAGACAAGTGCACAATATTCAAATTCCTTAAGTCAATGTGTGTCGATTTGATAGTATGATTGCATCTCATGTCATGATCATATCAATCTACAAATCTTTTCTTGAGAAACTGAGTTAGAATTACAAAACAAATGATTACTATGTAATCCATTTGAGCATGGCCATGCATTTTCTGAATTCTCCTTCCTCAAGGGGCCAAGAGACATTCCTAATTAAATAGGTGGACTCAATCCAATCCTGTGGCAACCAAAGCTCCCACTCAACTCATGAAGTAACCGGGAAACACACTTTATAATCTCCATTTACGGGCAGACGTTTGAGTGTACCACAGTTAAATCAATCATTGAACAGAATCAGTGTTCCACTCATGTCAAAGGAATCCACTAATATATCCGGAAGCTCTATACTTGAGCTTCAAAGTAGGTCTATAGTTCGATCATGAATCATTCATGCATACCCATGTGATTGACCGAGCATCATCACTTGCCCCTATAGCCCATGAAACTGCGCTATCCAATCAATCTTACATGCTATTCCATTTTAAAGAGATCATTTATGTCCACTCTAATGACTCCGGACTAGGAACTGGAATAATATATGGATTTTTTTCACCTGTGGGGTTTCATTCACTAGGTCATCAACCTGATGAGCCCATCAATCCATAATTATTTTGGACATTTTATTTATTATCATAAAACCATAATTAAATAAGAGAAATGATGAATTTCTGATTAAACATAATTCTGCCAATGAATGTATTACATATGTAATAAGTTTTTCTCTAAAAACAAATACAACTTTAAATTACATCATTAGCCTCAATCCAGTTGCACTAGCATGTTTCTCATGCTTAGGCAATGGAAGGGGTTTAGTAAGTGGATCAGCGATATTCTCATCCGTATGAACTTTGCACATCTTGACATCTCCTCTGCCAACGATTTCTCGAATGAGATGATACTTCCTCTCAACATGTTTGGATTTGAAGTGTGACCTAGGCTCCTTTGATTGAGCAATGGTGCCATTGTTGTCACAACACAACTCGATTCCCTTTTGAGCACTTGGTACAATGTCCATCTCAATAAGGAATTTCGTAATCCAAACAGCCTCCTTAGCTGCTTCAACAGCAGCTAAATACTCTGATTATGTAGTAGAGTCTACGACAGTGCTTTGCTTCAAACTCTTCCAACTTACTGCTCCTCCATTCAGACAAAAGATGTACCTAGACTGGGATTTAAAATCATCTCTGTATGTTTGGAAACTCGCATCCGTATAACCTTTGACAACTAACTCATCTTCGCCGCCATATACTAGAAACATTCCTTTAGTCCTCCTCAAGTACTTAAGGATGTTCTTGGCAGCTGTGCAATGTGCTTCTCCTGGATTTTCCTGAAATCTGCTACACATGCTTAGAGCATATGAAACATCCGGCCTTGTACATATCATAGCATACATGATTGACCCTATTGTCGAAGCATAAAGTTTATCAACAATACGTCTCATCTCTTCTGGCGTTTTAGGGCACTGAGATTAACTTAGCGTAATGCCATGAGACATGGGGATAAATCCTCTCTTAGAGTCTTTCATCGAAAATCTGTCAAGAACCTTATCAACATAAGTCTCTTGACTCAATCCAATCATCCTTCGAGACCTGTCTCGATGGATCTTGATTCCCAATATGTACTCGGCGTCACCCAAGTCTTTCATGGAGAAACAACTCTTCAACCATTCCTTGACTGACTCAAGCATTGGTATGTTGTTCCCCATGAAATGTATGTCATCTACATACAAGACTAAGAAAACTATGCTACTCCCACTGGACTTCTTGTATACACAGGGTTCCTCTTTACTTTTGAGAAAACCAAACAGTTTGATTGCTTCATCAAAACGAAGGTTCCAACTCCTTGATGCTTGCTTCAATCCATAAATGGATTTCTGAAGCTTGCATACCTTCCAGGATTTTCTGGATCCTCAAAACCCTCAGGTTATGTCATATACACTTCCTCCATCAAGAACCCATTCAAGAAGGCGGTTTTGACATCCATCTGCCAAATTTCGTAATTGAAAAATGCAGCAATCGCTAGAAGAATCCGAATGGACTTAAGCATTGCTACTGGGGAAAAGGTTTCATCATAGTCAATACCATGAATCTGTCTATACCCTTTCGTAACCAGTCTTTCTTTATAGATGTAGGCATTTCCATTATTGTATGTTTTAATCTTGTAAACCCACTTGCAACCAATAGGTTTTACCTCATTAGGCAAGTCCACCAGGGTCCATACAGCAATTTCAGACATCGAATCCATTTCGAATTTCATGGCCTCAAGCCATTCATTTGAGTTGGGGCTCGCCAAAGCTTGCTTATAGGTTGTAGGTTCCTCATTCTCCAATAAGAAGATTTTAGAATCCTCAGTTAACAGAAATTCAACAAACTATTTGTTTCCAATTCTGGCAGACCTACGTGAGGTAGGAGCAACAATAGAAATGTTCTCTTCAACTCTTCGAAGATTTTCGCAAGAATTAGATTCAAGTGGGACGATAGGAGTCTTGTTAGTCGAATTAGCTTGCTCCGACGCATGATTATGCACCCTCTCCTCTGATGTGGAGTTATCCACATCCATTTGTTGCTCGTCTGGAATTTCTTCGAGAACTACTTTACTCCCACTTGGCTTTCTAGAGAGGAATTCTTTTTCTAGAAAGACACCATCGCGAGCAACAAACACTTTGTTATCTTCCTGATTGTAGAAGTAATACCCTCTTGTCTCTTTGTGGTAACCCACAAAGAAATACTTGTCTGATTTAGGGTGTAGTTTGTCGCCTTGTAAACGTTTTACATAGGCTTCACATCCCCAAATCTTGAGAAAAGACAAATTTGGAACTCTTCCATTCCATATCTCATATGGTGTCTTTTCAACTGCTTTGGACGGGCTTCTATTCAGTACTCTAGCAGCTGCTTCTAGTGCATATCCCCAGAATGATATGTGAAGATCAGTAAAGCTCATCATGGACCGAACCATGTCCAGTAAGGTCCTATTTCTCCTTTCTGACACCCCATTTAACTGTGGCGTCCCTGGAGGGGTTAATTGTGAAAGTATTCCACAATTAATCAGATGTTCATCAAATTCTTAGGTTAAATATTCACCACCACGATCAGATCGTAATGCTTTAATTATTTTCCCAAGTTGGTTTTGTACTTCATTCTGGAATTCTTTGAACTTTTCAAAGGCTTCCGACTTCTGCTTCATTAAGTAAATATAACCAAATCTACTTAAATCATCAGTAAAAGTAATGAAGTAACTAAATCCACCCCTAGCCTTTGAACTCATTGGTCCACACACATCCATATGTATGAGTCCCAAAAGGTCACTTGCTCTTTCACCTACACCAGTAAAGGGTGACTTAGTCATTTTTCCAAGCAAGCATGACTCACAATTTTCAAATGATTCATAATCAAATGTTGAAAGGAGTCCATCCTTATGTAATTTCTGGATGCGCTTTTGGTTAATATGTCCAAGCCTACAATGCCATAGGTAAGTTGGGTTTGGTTCATCTGTTCTTTGCTTTTTATGATCTATGTTGTAGATATGAGTTGTATAATCTAAGACATACAAGCCATTAAATAACTTTGCTTTAGCATATAACATATTTTCCTTGGAAATAAAACAACACTTGTCTCTTATTTCAAAGGAAAAAACTTCAGTGTCTAAAATTGGAACTGAAATAATGTTCTTGGTAATTGTTGGAACATAATAACATTTATTAAGAACCAAAATTAAACCAGACGGAAGTCTTAAATGATAATCTCCAATAGCAAGTGCAGCAACTGTTGCTCCATTTCCTACTCGGAGTGTGACTTCCCCTTTTGCTAATGCCCTACTCTCTTCTAGGCCCTGCATGTTATTAACAATGTGAGCACCACAACCGGTATCGAATACCCAAGTTGAAGAAGAAGTAAGATTAATTTCTACAACAAAAACATTAGGTAACTCTTTACATTTAGTTTACACTGGTGTGTAATGGGGAGACCCTGGTATATGGCAAAGCCAATTACCACAATAGAAGCATTCGCTTTGTCTCCTTTTCAGGTACTCCTCAGCATGGTTGAGTAAAAGGTTGACTAATGTCACCGTTGAGCCCTCATCATTATGAGTAAGCCTGACTATATCAAATCCATCGTGGAGTGAGAACAAGATTATGTCAGGCGCGGAGTCATCATCAAACGGTCTCCCAAGGAGGTCCATCTGATTGAATAAATCAATCAGTTCATTGACATGGGCCCTTACTAACTGACTAGGCATGAGTTTCTTAGCCATTATCTTACAATGAACATTGTAAGCCTCATATCTTATGCTGTCAGTCCAGGAGTAGTAAATCTGAGGGATCGAATTAACGACCTCTCTTACATTGTGGTCGTTGATATTTCCACCTCCACTTCCTAATGCCCTAATGCCACCTCGACAGATGGCACGAATACATTCACACAAGTTGGTTAACTCATAGTGCCTGAACCTTCTTTTCCAACAATTTGGAATAGATTCTAAAATGAGATTCCTGACTTTCTCTACATTCGAAATTTTTTTCTCATGCCTTTCAGGATCATAATCTTTAGTACACTTGCCCTCAACGGGTATATATAAACGAGATTCAAGCTTTTGGCTTATGAGAACATTTCTCAACTCGTTCTCCCATTCCCTGAAGTTTATGAGATTCAGCCTTAAATTTAGTTTCGTTGGCAAAATAGTGTTGTCATTACAGTTATTCATCTACAAACAAAAACAAAACGAGGCAAAGTTCATTAATTATGTTTAATAATTTTAAAGTACCATAAACGATTTAAATTGGTAACTTTAAAGAATTTATTCAATATTAAAATGATCCCTATTGAATTAAATGATTCCAAGACCCTTTATTTGTGTAATAGTTGACCGGACTGAGGCCCTACCATCAAGCATTACATTTTCAAGGTGAGTAAACTCTTTACTGATTACAACTCTTTGTAATTCTTGGTTGAATAATTAACCATCATATGTTTAATTATTACACTTAGCTTCAAGGTTCTAAACGCTTTAGGTAACCTTGTTGAGTACAACCAATTAAATGTGTAGAACGTGATCTACCCCAAATTACCTACGATAACAAGTGACACTCTGCTGAGGCCGACTCATCACTCATGATCTAAGGATTGTTGGGTATTCAATTGGAAAAGCAACCTCAATATTACCGGGACCTAGATTCAATTATGTTGTGATTATTTAGTGAACTCTAACGCATCATCAATCAACATAAAATAAATCTAACATGCTTAATCTACTAATGCGTAAATAAAACATCACATAGTATGCCCCCTTAATCCTAAGAAAACTAATAAAGCAGAAAAATGCTCCCACTTGAATCTTCATGGATATCATCCATCTAATTCCTTTGGGCCTCCACTCCATTGGCTTCTTGGATCAACTGCAACCTATAATATTATTCTATTCTATCTACTACTTAAATAAAATAAAATAAAATTACAAAAATACTTAATGGTACGCAGACCGTATTTAGATTACAAAAATACGAAACGATGCGCAGATCGTATTTAGAATCTATGGGCCATACTAGTATATATATATAGCAATAAATAATATCATATATTATAAAGTGCCACATAATAAATCACTCATCATGCTTTCCTAAACTACAATATCGAATGTTCACAATTAAGGAAACATGGCTCCAAAATATCTCATATTTTTAATTAATTGCTGCAATTAGATAATATCATATATTATTTCTAACCAACCATAAAATATCATATATTTTATTTTAGGTAAGAGATAGAATCAAATCATATTTTAATTATGGAAGGTAAATCATATTTTATTTCCATGATTATCCTAACTAATTTAGGAGATTTTATCCTAATTGCCTAGCCAATCACATAATTTTAAATCAATTATTATCCAAAATTAATTATGGGATAATCTCATTAAATCAATTATTATCCAAATAGAATCTTTTGCTCCATAATTATCCAAACTTAACAAAATTAACCACTTTAACTTTGTTAATTATCTTTTTAAAAAATCAAAACTTATCTTTTAAATTTTAATTTCGAAATCTGATTTTTTTTAAAATAAAATAAATTTTTTGTTTTTTTTAGAACCGTGCACCAGCCACTGTGGTGTGGCCAACCGAAGCCGACCACAGTGGTCGTACCGTGAGGTGTACGCTGTTCTGCAGCGGTGCACAGTAGCAACAGCAGTGTCGCGCAACCCTTGCACGGTGCTGCTGTTGCTGCACCTCCCTGACCCGCCTGTTGCCCCCGCCCCGACCTCCCTCCGGACCACCTGCAGCGGCAGCCGCCGTGGCTACGCCACCCAGCCGCGGTTGTCTCTGCTTTAAAACCTTTTTTTTATTTGATTTTAATTTAAATTAAAACAAAACAATTTTGTAAAAAATAATTAATCTTAATGTGGTCCAATTAATTTCAAATTTAAATCATATTCAATCTTGAAATTAGGATTCTTCATGAAATTAATCCCCAATTTAATTTAACTCTTAAATTAAATAATTTGATCATGAAAATTCATAATTTAGCATGAAATCAAATAGATTAAATTCATTAAACACATAGCAATCGAATTAAATCAAAACCAAAACAAAAATTTCACAAATTAGGGTTTAGGGTTTCGAAATTTCGAAAATTAGGGTAGGGGGGTTCGAATTTTTTGAGTGATTTAGGGGAAAAATTCGGATCTTTGAAGGCAAATTTGGAGCAAATTAAACAACTTTTAATGATTCTATATTGTTAAATCACATTTAAAATAATAATTAACCCATAATTAAATTATTCTCCCTCCTAATTGAATTAAAATTGTGGACTATCAAAGAATTAATATTCAATACATGTACATCCATAGGCTAACTGAAACCACTGTAGGAGTTTATAGGTACATATTGCGGAAACATGAATCACATTCATATAGCACATAATCCCAAGATCATGCATAACATATAAAGAATTAGAAGTAATACCTTTGAACCATGATTCTACGTGCGATCGAGCAAGAACAAAAGGAGATAAAGAACCCCAAGCATGATTCCTCTACTTGGTCCACGAGCACGGATAAAACCTCCACTAATGCTAGTAAGTCGTGATCGAACACTTCAATCAACCTTTGACGGAGATGTGAGTCACAAGCACACCACGAACCACCCACGACACCACCACACGCGCCACCCAAAGTGGAGGGCCGTACGGACAGGGAGGAGAGAGAGAGGGCCGAATAGAGAGGGAGAGAATTAGGGTTTTTGGTCTTGGTTGCTTGATTCACAATTAACTGTTAATTGTTATATCATACAACCCTAGGCATGTATTATATTTATAGATCACATTTGTAAATAAATCCATGTCAAGCCCAAAACACATTAAGCTCTTCTAACTATTCTAGCCCAACAATCAATGTAGCATGTCATAAACTCATGAGACCCAATATTGGGCCTCTAACTTGTTTGACCTAATACTCTTGTGTGTGACCTCATAGGATTCATTCTATAAGGCTTTGGGCTACTCAACTAGCCCAAAGATCAATTGTCATATCTAGCACCAAACATTGATGACCCTATAGAATGAACTAATTATCTCCATAATTTTGATCCTTAATACATCTAGTAATTGCACTTATCAAACACAGAACTCCTTCAGTTATGCCCACTATGGTATTGGAAATCTGCCAGACCCAGCATGCCATTCTTAAGCTGCTGCACTTGAACAAAGGATGTCCTCTCAATCTATTTGGCATAAATGGCTAATAATCATCTACACAACCTGGGAATTATAACCAATATCCATATGGATATCCAAACGATGTCCACCCTACACGGGGTTCCTCATGGAACTTTGGTCAGGCTAGTGGTCCATATAGAGAAAGATATCTAGTGATCTCCCCATCCAAACCTAATACTTTATTAGGATGGACAAGCGTTAGATATAGGAGTTTCCACAATCCTCAAGGGAACTAACATAATCCTTTTCATATGCAAGATACACCAATTCAATTCAATGGACCAATGTAAGGTCAACCTCCACAAATGGCACATGAATCCCTGCTTAGACAAGTGGAGTAAATGATCCAAAGGGCTATATACGGGCTAGAACAGTGGATATGCGAACTTGCAGTCCATATCCCAAGTGGATTAAAAGGATGTATCCATTCCAAGAGGGTCTCAATGTTCCTAAATTTTCCCCTCTTTTCTTTAGCGACAATACAATGTCTGCCGAGGAACACTTGGTCAGATTCAATTGCCAATGTAGAGAGGCGGCATATAATGAATTCCTTAAGCTTTAGAATGTTTTCTAGCTTTCTCACTAATACTGTCTTTTCTTGGTTTAGTCTCTTACCACCAAATTCAATTCAAAATTGGCAAAATATGGAAACGTTATTTCTTCGCCATTTCACTATAGTTGAAGTAGAGGTCACTATAGGTGATTTACCTTAAATAGTGTAGGAAAAAGGGGAGCCTATAGGAGGTTACATTCACATATTTAAGAATACTAAAATTAGATGTCACTTAAATATACCTAAATCAGAGTTTGTGTCTATTGTCCAAAAAAGTTTGAAGGACAATACTTTCCTGATTTCGTTGCTTTGTCTAAATAAAATATAGGAAAAATTGACATGAATATTATGACCTTTGCCCGATCCGCCATACATAAAACCACATTTTGATAATTTCCCAATAAAATGACTTATACACATCATCTTCCAAAAATAGGATAAAAAACCGGTAACTTGTTTATTAGGTTGAAGACGGATATGGTCACATTACGATTGGTTAAAATTTCTTAATTTTAATATTAACACATTTCTTTTAAAAAATAATACTAATTTATATAAATAAAAACATAAAAAAACAAAAAAAAACCTTTCTCGTTTAGCATCCCCAGCAGAAATGAGCGGAACATTTCTCCGGCCACCCAAAGCCACCTCACCTCACAACCAGCTCCACCTCAGGTCTCCAAAATCGCCATGCCACCACCTGACCTCACATTTACACCACCATGTCACACCGAGCACCCGCATAACCCCTTTCTTTATTTCTTTCGTGCCCACCATCACTGTAGGTCTACAACCACCATTCCACCTTCACCAACAATAATCAGATTAATCATACACAATTAGAAGCGGCATAAACTCCGGTCGCCGCACCAACGGAGCAGCTTACAAAAACTTATGTCCTAAAAACAGAGCAAATCGCAGGTTCCACTTATTCCCCTCCAATATCCGGCCAACGCACCCCAGACCCGATACATCTCCCTCTCCTTTGCAACCCAAAGCCGCCACCTCTCTCTCCTTCGCAGCCCAGATTTTCTCGCCTCTCTTTCTTATGCTCAGCCAAAACTCGACCACCAAGCCACCGCTTAGAACTAACCACCAGGCCACCGCCCTTTATGGTGAAGCCATGACGGTGTGGGGATGGGTGGGGGTTCACGGGAATGTTTTTTTTTTTGTTTTAAAATTAAAATCAATTTTATTTATTAAAATTATTTTTTTCTAAAATAAGAAAATTATAAACAAAAAAATGAAAACCGAATTACAATGTGACATGTGTCATATTGAAAAATTAAACAGGTTACATACTGTTTTCACCCCATTTATGGAAGATGACGTGGGGAAAACTAGGTCGTTGAACTAATCATCCCTACGGTCAAACAAATTTATAATCACTCAACTACCTAAATACAAGTATAGAGGTAAGTCAAGGGTCGAACCACTAGGAACGGTTATGTTCAAGTATTTCTAATTTACGCCTAAGCTAGGTCGAAGTCTAAGGTGAAAGGTAGTGCTATTCTACTTCCTAAACCAAGCAAACAAATGAAACACTAGGGAGTGGGGATCAACATGCATTCATGATAATCAAGCTAATTAGGGAGTCAAGCAATCCAAGCAATGCAAAGACAAATAGTAGGAGCAATTAGGAGCATTCAACTAATCATCTTCATACTTTCTAACATAGATTTCTCTAGTGTTAAACAATAGGAAGAAACATAATCAAATACTCAACCAATTATGATCAAATCAATATCAAGTGGCTATGTCAATCAATTCAATCATGCAATCAATGCTAGCAATCATGGTTAGCTATTCCAATTAACTAAGCAACATGCAAACCTCTATGAATCAATTTAATCACAACACAAGAACTACTCAAATTCCCAAATCAACCTCAATCCATCAATCACACATGTTTACCCAAACCCTAGAAAGTAAACTACTCAAGAAACATGATCAAAAGTACTATCAACTATAGAGAACAAGAATCAACAAAATATCAAGAATAATTACTCTAATCAAACATCAAATATCAAAATCAAACCAAACAAACATCAAATTAAACAAAGCAATTGAATGAGATAGAGTTTAGAAATGCTCATTGATAATTAGGAAGATCTCCAACACAATTGTCACACTTGCATCTTCAATCTCTCAATCACCATTGAAATTCTTCACTTTCTCTCTCTAAAACTACTCCTAATCTAGAGAGAGAAGCTCTCAACCTAAGAGAGAGAAAACTATTCTAAAACTAAAGAATTACATGAATGAAGAATAAAGGAAACCAAAAACTATATAAACAAAAGGAGAAAAGAAGCTTTAAAATCGTAAAAGACCCGGATACCCGCGCCCGCAGAGAACTCGGCCGCGCCCGCGGAGGAAGACGGAAACCCCGATAGCCGCGCCCGCGGCCCAAGCCCGCGCCCGCGGGGCCAAGGCCCGCGCCCTCGGGACAACCGCGGGTGCTTACTGCCCAAAAACGGCAGTTTTGGAGCTGCAGCAACCCCGCGCCCGCGGGTACTGTAGCCCAAGCCCGCGGCAGAATTTCAGGGCTAGTTCGGAAGGCTGTAACTCTCAATCTATGAATCTTATGAGGGCGTGCGACCTATCATTGGAAAGCTCTTTAAGCCTAGTTTCCAACCCAACTTGAATCACATCAATCCGAGTTGTAGAACTTGAGATATGGCTGAAACAATGAACAAAGGTCCTATTTGAAACTTTGCAATCCTTCGTTTTCCTTTGTTTCAAACTCAAATTCAATTCCGAAAAGTGCATATTGATGCTAGTGGGTGCTATTTTCAATTTCCATGCATATATCCCGCGACGTACCTACAAAACAACACAAAGAAACATAGAATCAAGAGAAATAGCCGAGAAATGAATAAAATGATAAGAAAAGCATTAAAAGCATGCATTTCTCTAAACTAACACAAAAACACGCGAATCGAGCATTATTCTCTAAAAACACGACATAAACGACTACAAAGGAGCATAGAAATATAAAGAAAACATAGCCTAAAGGTGCCATAAATGGCACGGATCAGAAGATCATGTGTAAAGGTCGTTTTATTAGGAGGTTATCAAAAGGTGGTTTTATTGATGGAGGATCGGGCAAAGGTCATAATATTCTTGTTAATTTTTCCTAAAATATAAACTTAGGAAATAACCACAATATTACCGCCACCGAGATAACAGCTAAGGCTTTTCAAAGTTACACAGCGGATTTCTAAATTAAAAATTCAAATGAAATAATGTTTTATAAAACCAAACTCAACTTTAAACCAATTCACTTACATTAAACAAATAAGTTGAAACCATTAAAGATCCTTTTTAAAACCAAACTAAAATATTAAAACAATAACTATATGTTAGTGTCAACATTAAATAAATAATTCAATATAATAAATAATAGACAAAGGAAAATATATATAACCCTCTTCGCTCAATACCATCATGCTTGATATGCTCCTTCTTTCTGTACTTTTCTTTATTTCAACCTCACTACTTGCCATATAAACTGGGTCATAGTAGGGCCAATCTAAAGAAAAGCCAAACACAAACAATAAAGTACGAATCAACAGAAGCTGAGTACATATGCACTAATAGGAATTATCACACTAATATGAATATACTAGCAATAGACAATAAATAAATAAATAAAACATGTTCGCCATGCAACACAAGTGAACTTACCTTTGACTCATGACTCTATTTTATTTATTAATAAATAACTTTGAATAACGCATCGAACGACTTTCCTCCCTTAACTATTCCTTGATAATAAGGGACCCCTCACTTGGGAGCTAACCAAGTGAGTACCAACTAGTGTCACCTTGTGGTGGAATTACAGCGTATAATAATAATAATAATAATAATAATAATAATAATAATAATAATAATAATAATAATAATAATAATAATAATAATAATAATAATGATATGGCTTCCTTACTTTCTCTTTCTCTTCTCTTGGGGAGTTAGAAAAGGAGGTTGTTGCATTGCTGAAGCGGATTTAGAAGTTCTCAAAAACTCAGGATATTGGGGCGCGTGCTCCAGCTCATATCTTTACTAGGATCAGCTTTTCTATAGCTGGAGGAGTGGGGGCCCAGATTGTATCTCGGCTTCCCTCTAATTTTCTATAGGTTGTATAACTTTGTATGTTTTTGAGATATAATAATAATAATAATAATAATAATAATAATAATAATATTATATTATTATTATTATTATTATTATTATTATTATTATTATTATTATTATTATTATTATTATCTGACTTTGTTCTTGGACGGGTTGTGGCTGATGCATCTCATCGGAAGTTGGTCAAATGTGAATCCAGTTATCGAGCAATTGGATATGGATTCCTTCCTTTCTTCTTTTCTTTACTCGGGGAATTAGACAAGAAGGCTGTTGCGTTGCTGAACCGGGTTCAGAAGTTCTCGACGACTCTTGACATTGGGGCTCGTGCTTCATATTTTTACTAGGATAGGCTTTTCTATAACTAGAGGAGTGGGGGCCCATATTGTATCACGGCTTCCCACTAATTTTCTATAGGTTGTATAAATTTATTTGTTTTTGAGATATAATAATAATAATAATAATAATAATAATAATAATAATAATAATAATAATAATAATAATAATAATAATAATAATAATAATATCGTTTCGGACTCCATGTCAACGTAGAGAAAACGGAAGTATTCTGGCCCTCGGAAGACCCTCGTAGCCATCTCGTCGGTGTCTTTTCTCTGGATATTGGTCGTCCGGTGCATGGTGTTAAGTTATTGGGTGGTCCTGTCAGTGCTGATTCCTCTTTCTGTGGTGAGCTTGTTTCACAGAGAGTGTTAAAGACCGTTGTGCTAATGGATGTTGTTGCTAAGCTCGATGATCCCCAATGCGAGTTGTTTCTTCTTCGTACGTGTACTGGGGTTTCAAAACTCTACTTTGTTATGCGCACTTGTCCTCCAAGTCTTTTTGAAACAGCACAGGTTTCTTTTGACAAGGCCCTTCGGGCTTTTTTGCAGTGCATTGTAACAGATTCGGGGCCTGGTATTAGTGATTGGCAATGGCGACTTGCCACCTTACCTTTTTCTTATGGTGGTTTAGGTGTCTATTCGGAGGGTGATGTTCGACATTATGCTTTCCTTGCATCGCATCTGCACTCTTCTTGTCTTCAAGCTACGCTTCTTCGCAATTGTGGTATTGTTGGTCCAGGACCGGCCTTCGATGGTGCTCTTAGACTTTTTAACAGAGCCGTGGAGACTGACCTTATGAGTAACCTTAGTGAGATCGCTACCCCCAGACTCGTGAAAAAGTTGGCAGATATATATTTCACGAAGGTTACTGCATCTGCAGATTCCACTTTCTCCTTAACTCCGCGTCAGGTAGCCTTATGGAAGTCCCAGCAGGGGGATCACTCTTCGGCCTGGTTGCGGACGGTCCCGATATCGGGTTTGGGTCAGACTATGAATGGTAAGACTTACCGTAGTGTTCTTTGCTACTGGTTGGGTGTTCCTTTGTTCTACGCTTCAACACCGTGTTCAGCTTGCTCAAGGGGTTTTTACGGGGATATTTATGGGGATCATGCAGTGTCTTGTGCTGGGATGGTGAGTATTAAACATCGGCACAACGTTGTTCGTGACACCCTTGTTGATATTTGTTTTTGGTCTTGGAATTCTGCTCAAAAGGAGGTTAACGTTGGGTTGACTGGAGGGAACGACGGGGCTCTTCGACCAGCAGATGTGTTGCTTTATTCCTAGGATAGAGGCCTTGATGTACGTGTTGACTTGACGGGGTCTTCACCTTTAACGCAATCAGGGTTGTCTGACTTCATTCCTGGTCGTGTTGTGTCGACGGTGGCTCAGCGAAAGCGGGACAAGTATGGGGCGCGTTGCAGGGCTATTGGCTATGGTTTTCTTCCTTTCTCCTTTTCTTCGTTGGGGGAATTAGAGAAGGATGCTATTACGTTGCTGAAGCGGGTTCAGGCATTCGCTAAGTCTCAGGATTTTGGTGCTGGTGCAGCTGCTCACATCTTCAACAGGATCAGGTTCGCTATAGCTAGAGGGGTGGGGGCCCAGATTGTATCTCGGTTCCCCACCAATTTCTTGTAAATTGATTGACTTTGTAGGTTATTTGAAATTTTATAATACTTAATAATAATAATAATAATAATAATAATAATAATAATATATAAAAGAAAGTGTTGTTATGCTTTGATCCTTGCCTTTCTACTTATAGGTAAAATGGAGAAGTTATGGCTGACTCCCATATTTGTTGTACGGTTATGTTTTTTGGAGCCACTCTAATTTGAAAATTAAAATCATCCATTGGCGTTCTAATCCAATTTATATATATATGAGCCTTAGTGTGATATTAGCACAACGGCTATTATGTTTTAATCAAACTAGCCCAAAAGACCATCTACTGACTATAGGACTTCTCAACTTAGTAAAAGTTAAGAAAGTCAATTTAAAGTCAAAATTCTGATTTTTAGGTGTAACAGCGATACAATCAGGTACCTAGGGACACGCGTCCTTTGGAGGTAGCGTTATGGCGCCTTTCCCAGGATTTTAGCCTCCTGAAGTAAGGAGGCCTTCTCTCATTACAGGTGCTCCTTTGTTTTGCCACGTGTCGCTTTCCTAATAGGACACATGTGGTCCTTTACTGGGACACGTGTCACTATAGGATTGGACCACGTGATGGAGTATTTTTTACCTTAAATAGTAAATGGGGTTGATAGGATATAAAATAATAATAAAATATTTCCCTCATTTTTTTTCTAATACTTGCTACACTTTCCTAAAATAGAAATGTCACAATACTTGCAACACACTAAAATTAGAAAGTTGTTGTTGGAAGTTTTACTATTAGGCCATGTTCACTTCATCTTATTTTTGTTGAACTGAAATATTTTTACTAAATGTAAATTGTTTTTACTGAACTAAAATTATATTTACTAACCTGAAATTAATTATACTATACAGAAAATATTTTATAGATTCAATTATATTTATTCTTTGAAGCTACTAATTTTTACTAAACTGAAATCAAACTAAACTTATTTTTACTAAACTGAAATAAATTTTCAAGTGAAAGTGATTAGGGCCTTACTTTTATTTAAAGCTCATGTCCCATTATCCTAATAATCTCTCAGCCCTGATTTGGGTATTTCTACCCCGCCACATGACACAATGAGACCTCGCCACGTGTCACCTAAGAGAGCCTCCAAATGGACCTCGTAGGGGCCGACACGTGTCAAGTAGATATGGCTTGTGGAATTAGCGGCCTTCAAGGCCCAAATCTCGAGGCTGCCGAAAAACGGCACAACCCTAAATCCAAGGTCATCAAACCCTAGGAAAAGACACACCTTTCTAGGACCCTATAAATAGGGAGATTCCCCCATTTATTAGGGCATGTCCTAATCATTACATCATTTATTACTCTCGAAAACAAAGAACACCTGATCTCAAAATCCGAGAAGATATTTACTTTCCGCATGTTTTTACTCTGAACCCGTACTAACTTAACCTTCGGAGGTGGACTTCCGAACATCCGGAGCTCCGTTGTTTTGCAGGTACAGGCGGCTTTGTTAGATCTAGTCTTCGAGTTGTCTCCCAAGTGACACAAAAATACCCGAAACATTTGGCGCGGTCTATGGGGTAAGTACCTCAAAGATGGTTTCACAAGAACCTGTACTGCCTCTAGAGACCAACCGGCCTCTGGATGATGGAAAGGTCCATACGGACCACGAACTCTGACGACGAAACCTATGTGGCCCCTTATGGGTCACTCATCTCTAAACGAATCTGTCCCAAAGACAGATGGGAGCGGAACAATGACCAAGCTGGTACAAGCAAGCCCTTTGGGCAGCCGTCTGATCAGTCGCAGGCGGTAGGATCAGGCCCAGTCACCCGAGACAAGCTCATGAAATTCATGACAAGTTTCAAGGGTGAAATCAAGGGACTGATCACCAAAAGGACGCTTGCTCCTAGAAAGAAGCCGTCGGCAAAAAAACCAGCTCAAACTAAGAAAGCAAAGTCATTCATGGATCGACAGCCTACCCCTCAGCCTGCTACGAAGGAGAAGGCTCGGCCCCTGATTGATCTTTCTAAAATCCGTTTCCAAGAAATGGTAAAAATAAAGTTCATTCGGCATGTGCAGCCGGACGACAGCAAAAAGACCTTTTCTAATGCTCGAATTTACATTGAGCAAAAGAAGAATCAGCAGCTGTCCGAGTCGGCTTCCACGTCGACTTACCCGGATAGCTTCAGGAATACCTCAATGAGGAATTCCCAATCTTTACATGGCCCAGCCATTATACAGGCCGCCTACTCTGCCCTACATTTACATGGACTGGCAGCTTCGGCTGCAAAACCTTGGAGAACAGCCCTCCGCGTTCTCCAGGGAAATAGCCGAGGACGAACAACCGGCCAAGATTAAGAATGTGTTAGTGGGCACCTATGATGGTACCTCCAACCTAGAAGATCACCTTCTAGAATGCACCCACCTCATGTATTTACAGGGGTTGGATGATGTCGCCTAGTGTCACTACTTCCCAGCAACCCTGAAGGGCATAACCCAACACTGGTTCAGCAACTTGACGGCTGGATGCATAAATAGCTTAAGACGCTTGCGTTCTTGTTTGCTTTGAACTTCTCTATGAACATTCCTGCAAAGAAAATAAGCCTTGATCTGAGCAATGTGCAGCAAGGAGATAGAGAAGGATTGCGCTACTACATCAGGCAGTTCAATCTGTTGAGAATCTAGATTCAAGGCCTATCTGACAAGGTAGCCTATACAGACTTCTTCAAGGGTCTAAAGGATGGGTCGACCTTCAAGTTCGACCTCGTTTGCAAAAAAATATTTACCCTCCAAGGAGCCCTGATGTAGGCGGAAGCCTATATATAGGCGACTAAACTCTGCTCCTCCAATAAATAGTCGGACTCTAAAAAGTCTAATAAGTAGAAGGAGAGTCGGCCTGCTCAGCCGGCTCAGAAGCCTGAAGAGAGCAAAAGGAAAAAAAAGATTTGGGCGGTTAATGACTCTGATTAGTCGTCCCAGAAAAAGAAGAAAGAATTTAAACCGTATGTTTCAAGGTACGAGTTTAACAAGGACAACTACTCCATCCTCATGGAGATAAAGGACCTGCTGACTTTAGAGAAGCCAAATCCAATGAAAGGTTCCGTTGAAAATCAGAACAAAAACAAACACTGCCACTACCATGAGGATGTCGACCATGACACCAACGACTATTATAGCCTCAAGCGAATGCTTGACCGTCTGGATGACAAAGGGCTGCTGAAGTCCTATGTGAAGTCCAAAGTGACTTCCAAAATGAATCCGGGGCAGTCCTCCTAAAAGACTCTCCAGCCTGTTGGCAGTTCGGACACCGATGAGGAGCCGATCTACACTATAGCAGGCAGATTCGCTGGAGGTGGCCCGACCATGCGGGGCACCAAAGACCATCTAAGGAAGATGGTCAATTCTGTTGATGACGGGCAGGCGTCTGCCACCAGGGCCTTCCCAGAAGTTGTCATCACTGAGAAGGACCGGGGCAAAGTCCGCTGACGGCATGATGACCCTATGGTCATCGAAAGCAAAGTGGGCAACCAACTGGTTGGCTGCATTTTAATTGACACAGGTAGCTCCTCTAACATCATCAGCTACAAGTGCTTGTCTAAGCTCAAGTACAAGCTGGACAACATGCATGATGTCTCCCACCCTCTTGTTGGGTTTGGGGGAGGAGTGGTACACCCTGTCGGACGGATAGATCTCCTTGTCCGGTTGGGAGAAAAAGGGAAAGGGCGGCACATGACCGTCCGGTTTCTGGTGGTCGAAGAGTTGGCCGCCTATAATCTCATTCTGGACCGACCCACTCTGAACGAGTATAAGGACGTCATCATCCCATCTCTCATGTTGCTAAAGTAAGGGATAATGGCTCTATTGGCTCCCTGAATGGAAATTAGAAGACGGCTAGAAAAGCAATAGCAACCACTGACCGGGGAACGGTCAGACGACCTCTGTCCCCGTCTAGAGCGAACTGTTAAGGTAGGGACGGTTGCTTTTGCGAAGTTGGGTGCAAACTTGCGCTATCTACTAAAAGAATTCAAAGACATTTTTGCCTTTGAAGTTGAAGAGATTCCAGGCATCAACCCGGATCTTGCTATACAAAAACTCGCCGTGGATCCAAAAAGGAAGCCCATCTGACAAAAGAAAAGAAATCACGGCGAGGAAAGAAGTTAGGCGGCAGCTGCCGAAGTTAAGAAGCTGATAGACGCTGGGTTCATTCTGCCATGTAACTTCCCTGATTGGGTTACGAATGTTGTGCTTGTGAAAAACCTGAATGGTACCTGGCGCATGTGTGTTGATTACACTGACTTAAATAGAGCATGTCCGAAGGATTATTATCCACTCCCAAAGATCGACAGTCTAGTTGACTCTACAGCCGGACATGCCATGATGAGTTTCATGACGCCTACTCAGGCTTTCATCAGATTCCCCTGTGGAAAAAGAATCAAGAAAAGACGGCATTCATCACTGATCAAGGGTTATTCTGGTACAATGTGATGCCGTTTGGCTTGAAGAATGCGCCTGCTACTTTCCAACGAATGATTAATACAGTCTTCATTAATCTGATTGGGATTAATGTAGAGGCGTACATTGATGACATGATAGCCAAATCCAAGCAGCAGGCGGATCACCTTGCTGACCTCCGACAAACATTCACCACACTTAGGCGGCACAAGGTCATGCTCAATCTTAAGAAGTGTGTCTTTAGTGTTGAGTTTGGGAAGTTTCTCGGACTCCTGATTGACTAGAGGGGCATAGAGGCCGACCCTGAAAAAATACAGGCAGTCATTGACATGAAGTCACCTCGCACTGTCAAAGAAGTTCAGAAATTAACAGGTTGCCTGGCGGCCCTGGGGATATTCCTCAGCCGGTCGGGTGACAAGTGCCTTTATTTCTTCCAAGCAATCAGGAAGAAGGCTATGTTTGAATGGGGGGATGATGCTGAGCGGCCTTCCAAAAATTAAAGCAACATTTGCACTCTTTGCCAAGGCTGGTCAGCCCTCTGGCCAAAGAGACGCTCTATATGTACTTGGCTATCTCAAATCATGCTCTCAGTGCTGTTCTCCTTGCTGAAAGTGAAGGTACCCAGCTCTTGGTCTATTTCATTAGCCATGTTCTCACAAACGCAGAGATTCGGTACCTCATGGTTAAAAAAATTGGCCTTGCCCTTTATATGGCTGTTAAGAAGTTGAAGCCTTATTTCTTAGCACATCCGGTAGTGATCTACACTAATCAACCGATCAAGTGGTCAATGACAACCCTAGAATCATCGGGCCGAATTCTCAAATGGGCTATTGAATTGCAAAGTCTAGAAATCACTTACGAACCAAGGAAGGCAATAAAGGGGCAGGCAATCGCCGACTTTATTGTCGAAATGACAAGGCCGACTGCGCTAGATAACACCGATCAGGTTTGGAAAGTGCATGTGGACGGGAGCTCCACTATGAACGGCTATGATGTAGGGGTTATATATCAGTCTCCTGAGGGTGATATGTACGAGCATGCACTATGGTTCAAGTTTCAGGCCTCGAATAATGAGGCATAATACGAAGCCCTGCTAGCCGGCATCCGCATGTGCAAGGTGGCAGGGGCAGCTAAAATTGACGCCTGCTCCGACTCTCAGTTGGTTGTCAATACCATGGTGACTATGAGGCCACCCATCCGGCTATGATCAAATATTTGTAGGTGGTCAAAGCTGAAGCCGGGACACTTGAAGAATTCAATCTAAGTCAAGTGCCTCGGTCTGAAAATAATCACGCGGGTGCCTGTCTAAGCTAGCATCATCTACCTCATGTAATACACGTCGGTCGGTCTTTTGGAAAGTCATGGAAAAATGAAGCATTGAAGAAGATCCCATTGAAGTACTTTACCGAACCTCTACCTGGATGGATAACATCCGGGTATATCTGCTAGACGGCATGCTGCCGGATTAGCTCCAGAAGCAGCCGCACTAAAAAAGTGTGCAGCCAACTTTGAAATTCGGAAAGGAGAGCTTTTTAAGAAAGGGTTCCTACGGCCCCTCTTAAAATGCATCACCCCCGAAAAGGGGCAGGAGATTCTAGAAGATTTGCATGTGGGCTTTTGCACCTCACATATAGGCGGCAAGTCTTTAGCAGAAAGGACCAGACATCAGGGCTACTTCTGGCCCGCCCTTGAGAAGGACGCCATGACATTGGTGAAAAAAGTGATAAATGCCAAAAACTCGGCAAACTTATACATCGTCTGGCTACGGATCTGATGGCTATACATAGCTCAGTACCATTCGCCAAATGGGGCATACACATTCTGGGGCCGTATACTCCTGCATTAGGCGGACAACGGTATATCTTTGTTACCGTGGATTACTTCACCAAATGGGTGGAAGCAGAGGCGGTCAAAAACATTAAGACTAAGGACGTCATCTCCTTTATATGGAAGAACATCATCACCCGGTTTGGGGGGCCTATGTCTATGGTTTTTAACAATGGTTCTCAGTTTGAGACGCCTCATCTCAAGACTTGGTTGGGAGATCAACGGATCTCACATTGTTTTGCATTAGTCGGTCGACCCCAATCAAACGGCCAGGTTGAAGCCTTCAACAAGTTAATCTCAGACGACATAAAAAAGAAGATTGAAAAAGCTGGCGGCCTATGGGCGGATGAATTACCACACGTCCTATGGGCCATCAGAACAACAGCAAAAGGGGCAACTGGAGAGACCCCATTTCTCATAGTGTATGGCGAAGAGGCAAATTGGGAGGCCATGCGGCTAGCATTGGACTCACTTTCAGAGCGTAGAGGCAACGCCGCCTTGCGTCATGAGATCTACCATCTGAGAATGACTAGAGCTTACTACAAGAAAGTGCACAAGTGGCCCCTAAAAGTTAGGGACTTTGTGTTATGGAAAATGGAGGAAGTTGGCAGGGCGAATGAGTAAGGAAAGCTAACCCCTAATTGGGATGGCCCCTGCCTAATCTATGAAGAAGTAAGAGGCGGCACCTGCCATTTGGAAACACCAGACGGCAGGCAGCTACCCAGAACCTGAAATGTAGATAACTTGAAAAGTACTACTTCTGAAATTTTGTAAACTTTTGAATTTACTCATTAATGAGCACCTGCCTTTTTTCCTATTAAGTTTATTTGCTTTAATCTTAGGGAACCGCCTGCACAATGTGCAGACGGCCTAAGCTCACTTAATATTTTAATACATTAAAAGGAACCACCTGCACAATGTTGTAGACGGCCTGAACATTTGCATCAAGAGGAACCGCCTGCACAATGTGCAGACGCCCTAAACATTTACATCAAAAGGAACCGCCTGCACAATGTGCAGACGACCTAAATTTTTACATTTGAAGGAACCGCCTGCACAATGTGCAGTCGGGCTGATCTCACCGTTCATAAGCTAAGTTGCAAAAACTTAGCTGCTAACCTTTCTTTTTAACAAGGCCATCGGCCGGATGTGTTTTATAAACATTCAACCGTCTGCTCCAACATGAGTATGACCGTCTACTCCAACATGAGTACAACAACTGGTGACGTCCATTCGGGCGAATTCGTCGAAGAGAGTATCTCCCATTGGGTGGTACATTGCTCTATAAAACTAAAAATAAACGGCTCTACCAACCATTTGGATCAAGATAACGCTCGCAGCTACTTGACTTAATCTAAATTAAAACCTAAAAAGTCTAAATTTTCCAACTGTTTTAATACAAACGAGAAGCGGCTACTATTTCATTTTAGAGGCTTTAAAATTCATGTCGCACCTCCTGTTACTGCCCTAAGGTAAGGCAGGTGGCCATATTCCATTAACCAATTATAAGTTATGTCCAAAGACTTAACAATTCCTTAAGGCCTATGGTCGAATATTTCAAGCATATACCCGTCTACTCAAAATGGCCGACTGTCCGCTTGGTTTGGGGCAAAAACCATAGTGATTGATTGACTTATTAATCGATCATACTCTTTTAAGTATCAACAATTTCTAAGTCAATCAACCCACCGTTTGAAACCAAGCGAACATCCAGCTAGGGGCAAAGACATCCTGCATCGCAAACAATCGCATAGTATACAGTAAAGCTAAACACTTAGCCTAAATCTATGCATGGCAAATAAAATTGAAAACTTTAAAATTTTTTAAAGACAAAGTGTAATAAAAACCGGTCAGTTGACCGGATGCTTCATTAAATAAACCAGCTGTCCTTATGGACGACTGTAAAAGTTGATCGGTATAACCAGCATAAATTGTTAAGTTACTCAACCCCTTGGTCGGTAAAAAGACAAGATTATTCGGCACATATGCCGGCAGAAATAACAAATGGCCATACGGCCGCAAAAAAAAACAAAAGCTTATGCATCAGGGGAGAGCACTTCAGTATTAGCAGCCGTCCCATCCTTGGTTCCCTTGGATGACTACTCCTGATTTTCTTCTTCCTGCTCCTCCTCCTAATCAGACCCCCTGGAAGACGATCCCTCAGTCGAGTCCGACTCATCCTCCTCCTCCTCTTCTTCCCACGCTGCCGCCTCCTCGGCCTCTTGCATAAGCTTAGCGTTAAACTCATAAGGGGCCGACTCGAATGATTTCTTCCATCCCTCAAAGTCTTTGCCAGGAAAGAGAGACTCCCAGGCCATCCGCATGATAGAGTCGTTGTCTTCCATCATCTACTTCACCAAGATTTCCTTCTCCTCTTCAGCCCTTGATCGGAATTTGTTTCGGAGTTGGGTTTCCTTGTTTTGTAGCCTCTTGAGAAGCTTGTTGACCCTACCGCGGAGACCTTCCGCCTCCTTGAGGGGCTTGAGCTTAGCCTTAAGGCTTTTCCCCTCTTTCTCTAGCTTGGTGACCCGCCTCTTTGCTGCGTCCATATCCTACTTGACCTGCAAATTGGCGGCCGCCTAAGAATATAGTATGTCAATTGCAGATATTCATTTTAAGAAACATCAAAAGCGGCCGTATCTAGAGAAGAGGCGGCCTGGGCATTTGCAGCCTTTACCTCCTTGGTCTTCTTATCAAACGGCCTCATAAGACCATTTACCCGCAGCATAGACTGTATATGGAAAAAGAGAAATATTAAAATATAAGCGACATAAAAAACCAAAAGATAGAAAAATGTTTGATGTGATATATACCTCTACAAGGAGGGCGAGGATGGCATCGAAATTGAGGGTGTCGACTCCTCTAATCGGGTCTTTGTCCTCCGCAGGGACAACCGTCAACATGGTTTTTGCCATGTTCTAGAGATCCGGCCTCAGGGGAGCATCTGCACATTCAACACTCTATAAGTAGGAAGCATAGATCCGGCCAATGGATCGGGTGTCTTCGGAATTACTCGACGATTGGTGATGGAATTTAACTCTAGTAGGGTAAGGCAATGGATTGAAGGCGCTTGTACCTTCCATCTCCTCTGGCCTTTCCTTAGACGACTTATCGTCGCCTGGAGCATGTTTGCTCCCCCCTAATGCTGAGCCGCCAGCAACATTGAGTGGACCTTTGGTACTCTTCAACGCTTTTTCAGAGTCCGGCTTCCTCAAGCCTTCAGGGGCTGAGGGGGACTTCCCTCCAGTAGGAGGGTTGGGACCGTCTCCCACCTTCCTGTGGGGTTTGTTGGCGATCTTCTTCTTTGAAAAGCCGAGAGTCTTCACGTCACCAACCGACTACTTCTGTTGTTTAGGGTCCGGTTTGGTTGGGGTCCGCTTGCTCGAGTCCCCCTGCACATAAGTCTAGAGATTGTAAGCAAGTGAAGGAAATAATGGTTCACTCAAAAATTTCTAAGTACAAAAAGACTTACTTTAGGGGGTCTGTCCGCCTCCTGGTCGGACGTCTTCCTCTTACCCAGCACCTGTGACCGGTAGTGGGCGGCGCTGGCCGACGGCTTCTTAGAAGCTGAAAGCTTCTTCATTGCTTTATCTGCAAGGAGAAATTGGAATTAGTATCAGACAAAGAGACATCAAGTTTGAACAGGTAATTTAAATCAATCGGCCAACTACCTCTCGGCCTCTCAATACTCAGGCCACAGGAGGCCAAGTAATTTCCATCAAAAAGCCACTCGTGACGAGGAATGTAGCTCTAGGGAATAGTTTCTTTATTCCCAGTCTCCTGGTTGGACCTGACGGTCACTCTGAAGAGACCGCGATCAAAAATCTCTTCTTTCGCCCGCCTAGGAACAGGCGGTAGTTCAGCTCCACCTGAAAGGAGGGGAGGGTTCCGGTTCCACGATTTGTATTTTTTATTCTTCAGACGGTCAGGGGAGGTAACGATATAAAACTTGCTCCACTAGTCCTGCCACTTGGACTCCTTCCCAACCGCCATCATGTAGCCTTTGTGGCTTGACAAATTAAAGTATACCAACCAGACCCGCTTGACTTTGGGGTCCGGCTGAGGTAGTGCATATGGGCGAACGCCTTAAAGCTTAGTTCTGCCTCGAGCATTTCGCATGCAGCAACAAAACCCAAAATATTTACCCAAGAATTGGGGGCAAGTTGCTAGATACCCAGTTGTTACCCATCTAAGATCCTCTTCACAGCCGGATGGAGAGGGAATCTTAGGTCGGCTTGTATGGCCACCTCGTAACAACCAAAGCATTGGTCCCCGTAGCATGATGCCTCTGGAAAAACTACAGTGTCTACAGAATCAAGGACATTCAAAATTATTCCATGTCCCATGACATGCTTAGCCCTAAACTCTCCTTCTTTGTCCTTCATGGCCGTACGCCTCCCAGCCGAGACATGATGGAAGTAGGCGACATATTGCTCGCGGCGATGGGCCGAGTCCTCTGCCCATCCCTCTCCCATCACAACGGAGAGAGAGTCTCTCGCCGTTTCTAGCTGAGAGTCCCTCTCCTCAGAATTTTCTGAGGCTCAGCTAAAAGAAGACGGCTCGTCAGCACTGTTAGAGCTTTCGGACTCCAAATACGAATTGGGGGCCTGATGGCTTGTGCCAGCAGTGTCCTCCCCCATTTCCTTATCCGAGGCCGGATCCCTCGTCTCGGAGGCCCTTTGTTGAGGCCCATCTTCAGACTCCTCCAAAATTGAAGAGCTTGGGGTGCTAGCAGCACTAGGCAGATGATCATAAACTTCAGTAACAAGCACTCTAATGGATCCCTCTGAATATACAGTCGAACTTTCTGAATGGTACCAAAAACTATCCGCCCTATATGTTCTACTGGTTTGCTTCGTTCTGGCAATGGTGTCTTGCACAGACACAGACACAATCGGATTCGGAGAAGTTCGCAAAGAAGTTTGCAAAGGGAGTCTAAGTAACAGCAGTCGGCACTCCTAGTTCTAGATTCAGCCGTCCTCGATGACCGGTTGATCGCTAACCTTGGTCGTGCTGCGCGCGTTTGGGAAACCATTTTCAAAAGAAAAAACAAAAATAAAACAAATGGTAAGGAAAATAAACGGTTACCTTACTAGTGAAGGTACAAAGAGCCGCTTGGAAGTCTTGGACGTTTGCTGAACATGCGGATAGGTCTCTAAGTGGCGGATGTTTTCCCAGAAAAGGACAAGTTTAAGATTCTTAAATAGTCAAGATTCAAGATTCTCTCTCTCAAAGATTTTTTATAAGCGTGCAAAAATGAGGGGAGGTCCTGCCCTTTAATTGCTCTTATGGGCTCGAACGTAATATCAAAGCCTCTTAGCTCTAAGGCCCATTTAAGCATTCGACCACTGGCCTCCAATGTTATGAATGGCTTCTTCAACTGCTGGTCCGTGTAGACCACTATTGAGTGAGCAAGAAAGTATGGCCTTAACTTTTTTGATGCCATTAACAATGCTAGCCCAAATTTTTCAATGGGTGGATACCTCAGCTAGGCATTGTCCAAGACATGGTTGAAAAAATACATAGGGATCTAATGGCCGTTCCTTTCTACAAGGAGGACGACACTTAAAGAATGATCTAGAATATTAAGGTACATATATAGCTTTGCATCTTTGAGCGGGCTGACAAGATGAGAAAGTGTATGCAGATGGTTCTTTAATTCCACAAAGGCTTCCACGGCCTCTTCAGTCCACTCGAACATATTTCTTGATAGTTTGAAAAAATTATCGGCCCTTATCCCCTAATCTTGACAAAAATCGGCAGAGTGCAGCTAAACAACCGGTCAATCTTTGCACTTCTTTAATTGTCCTTGGTGATTTCATGTCCAAGACAGCTTGATTTTTTTTCAGGATTGGCCTCAATTCCGCGTTGATCGATCAAAAATCCGAGAAATTTGTCGGACTCAACACCGAAGACACACTTCTTTGGATTTAACATCATCTTATGCCGCCTGAGTTCGGTGAATGTTTCTCAAAGGTCATTTAGATGGTCGGTCAGCTTTTTTTATTTTACAATCATGTCATCAATGTACGCTTCCATATTCCAGCCGATTTGATCTCTAAAGACTGTATTGACCAATCTTTGGAAAGTGGCAGGGGCATTCTTCAAGCCGAACGACATGACTTTATAGCAGCACAACCCCTGATCGGTCACAAATGCAGTTTTTTCTTGATCTTTTTCCCACAAAGGGATCTGATGGAATCCGGAGTATGCATCCATGAAGCTCATCAGGGCGTGTCCGGCCGTTAAATCGACCATTCGGTCGATTTTAGGCAAGGGAAAGTTTTCCTTAGGAAACGCCTTGTTGAGGTCGGTGTAATCCACGCACATCTCCATGTCCCATTCGGCTTTTTTACCAGAACTACATTAGCTACACAATCAGGGTAGTAACATTGCCGAATGAAACCAGCATCCAACAGCTTCTTAACTTCTGCTGCAGCCGCCTGATTCCTTTCTTCTCTATGATTTCTCTTCTTCAGCCGGATAGGCTTTACCATTAGATTCACTGCCAACTTGTGGACGGCCAAACTCGGATCTATGCCCTGCATTTCTTGAACCTCAAATGCAAAAACATCCTTGAATTCTCTTAACAACTTTATCAGGTCATCTCCTAGCAAGCCCATGGCCATAGTGCCCACCTTGACCGTTTGATCAGGTTGATTTGGATCAAGCACTATGCCCGTATGGTCACCAGCCGGCAGCGGCCTTAACTCTTCTGGCCGGCCGACGACCATTAACTGCTATGTCGCCTCTTTCTTAATGCGCTTCTGGCCGACTTGCTGTATTTAGAGTAACCCTTCATCTGAGTTTGGTTCGGTCGAATGTGATCGTCCTCTAGCTGTGGGTTTTACAGCCAGTTGATTGCATTCCTTTACCATCTTTGGGTTACCATTAATGGTACCGATCTTCCCATCCGTTTGCTCAAACTTCATCAGCATCATGTACGACACAAATACTGCTTTGGCTGCTGTTAGAGTCGGACGACCAATATTACATTGTAGCCTGTAAGCTCCTTGACCACCAAAAAGCGGACGACCATGTCCCTTCCCTCTCCCTTCTTTCTAATCGGATGGGTAGAACATTCCGTCCGACCGGGTGGATGATGCTTCCACCGAATTCGACGAGCGGGATGAGAGATATCTTGGAGGGAATCTTCGGAAAACTTCAAATTTTTCAGACATCCTAAACTGATTATATCGGATGAGCTACCAGTATCAACTAGCACCCGTCCGACCTTCAAGTTAGCCACCTTCATGATGAACACCATGGGGTCATTGTGAGGGGCTCTTATCTCGCCTCGGTTTGCCTCGTAGACCGTCACCTCCGGGAAGGGCCCGTCCTTCACCTTTTCGGCGTGCATCACATTCCCCAGCTTCCAAGCATCCTACTTGATTCCCTTCATTGTAGGGCCACCTGCAACAAAGTCGCCTGATATGACGGCCACAAAACCAGAATCGGTACTGTTACCATCATCTTTCTTGTCATTTTGCCTTTTCTTTTCGAACTTGTTGTCTGTTCGGGTGTATGTGAATTTCGACTTTAAGACATACGAATTCAACATGCCCTTTTCGGCCAGTTTATCCAACAACCTCTTCAAATTGATGCGCTCCTTCGTGTCATGTCTCACGTCCTTGTGGTAATGACGATACTTATTTTTGTTGCGGTACTAGGTCGAACCTCTCAGCGGTTGGGGTTTTTCAAACTCAAATTTATCTTTAATTTTCATAAGGATTGAGTAACAATCCTTGTTGAACTCATACTGAGGCTTGTACGTCTTGGCCTTCTTAGCTTTTGTCTGCTGGCTATCAGCCACCCAGACTTCTTTTCTTTTGTTCTTTCGTTCTTTCTTTTTCCCGGCCGAGTCTTGCTAAGTAGATTGCTTCTTCTCAGCTCCCTTGGTCGGTACTTCAGCTTTTGTGAGTGAACAGAAATCAACTGCTTCAATGTAGGCCTCGGCTTCCCGCAGAACGCCTGCGTATGTCCGGACCTTTTTCCTGACAAAGTCAAACTTGAAATCATTATGCTTTAACCCCCCAGAGAAATTCCGAATAGGCCATTTCATCCAGCAGGTTCGGAATTTGGGCTTTTTCTTGATTGAACCTCGCTCTGAACGTACGAACGCAAACCTTCGTTCTTCCCTTGGACGATCGTTGCCAAGTTAAGACTAGTCTTCCTTGGTGGAACATTGTAAGAGAAGTTTCCAACAAACAATAGACTGAGAGTGGTGAAGGTAGTTAATGCAACCAGCCGGCAGGCTATTGAACCAGTCCTATGCCATGCCCGTAAGGGGGCCGGGAAGCACCTGCACCATGTGGAATCGTCCACACTTTGCAAATACATCAGGTTTCTGTAAGAAGTGACGTGTTCCTCTAGATTGCATGTACCATCGTAGGCACCCACATATAAACTTTTAACTTTTGCTGGTCGGGGGGAGTTGAGAATTTCCTGAGAAAACGGAGGCGGCTTGTCACCAACATTTCCTGAAGTTGTGCGGACGACCCGACCAGATAGGTTGTCTGGTCGAACGGTTGGCCATATGGCTCGTACTGTCCAAAGACAGGCGGGTTAGGCGATGGAAACGCATTGAAATCCTGGGGGGCCTGATACTGAAACGGTTGAACTGGAATAGGAGTTTGAGTACTGTGAGCTTGACTTTCGCTGGTCCTGGCCGAGCTGGTATGCTTGACCGCCCTGCTCGGGGTCTTCTTTTGCGTGCCCTCTCCTCCTCTTCTGGGCGGCAGCTTGGAAAAGGATGGCATCTTACCCTCAAGCTCTTTTCAAAGCTTGCTCAAGACGATCTTGAGAGAACCAGCTGTAACTGGAGGATCCTCGGCCTCATGAATGAAGCGGCTAGAGAATCACTAGAATGAATTGTTGTGACTATGTTTTCTACATGGCTGTCCTGACCAGGGTTAAGGCCTGCATTAGGTGTCTGACCATCTATTGCCATAACGGACGAGTATCCCCACAGATGGCGCCAAATGTTTCAAGGGTTTTTTGGATTCCCTCGGGATACTGGTCACGCTCTACCGACAAGTAGACTCGGACACCTGTGAAACAATAGAACTCCGGTTTATCGGACATCCGCCTCCGACGATCAAGTTAGAGATTGAAAAAGGGAATAAACTAGAGAGAGAAAGTAGAGAGAAGTTGGAGCTTTTAATGCTCTTTTTAAGGTTATGTCACCAAATTCCCCTCCCGTCATAAATGATTAGGGTATTTATAGGAGTGGGGATTTGTGCCTCTTTAGGTTTAGTGACCTAGGAATTCATGCTCTGATTGGCTGCGCAACCACTGTAGGGAAAATGTCCCTCTAAGGTGCCGCTAGTGGCTTTCAAGGATTTTGGGCATCCTGATGTCAGGAGGCCTTTACTCTCATTTTCAGGTGCCCTAACGCTTAACACGTGTCGTCCTACTATTAGGACACGTGTTACCTTTTGATTGGGCCACGTGTTGTTATGGGATTGGACCACGTAGCTGGGGTATTTTTTTACCCTAAACAGGTCTCTTATGACCGGTAACCTGAACATTGGGTAAAAATTTTTAAAGAAAAAAAAATTGAGTGACACGTAGGGGTGAGCAAAAACTTAGGGTACGCTGACCTGGAACCGAAACCTGCTCGGAACCGTAGGTTACAGAACTGGAACACGATCTTCATGTTCTGGTTCTGGTTCCGGTTCCGGGTAATAAAAATGGGAACCTATTGCAACATGTTTTGGTTCCGGGTAATAAAATTTTGGACCCGGGACCTATAGGATACCCTGTTACTATAGGTTCCCTATAGAGTACATGAAACCGGAACCTATCATTTAAGCCCAAGTATAAAAGCCATATATAAAAAATGTATAAAAGCCATCACCTACCTCTCGCCCTCCTCTTATTCATTTTTCATCTTACTTTTAATGGTTAAATTAATGGTATTAATATAAGTATTTGTAATTTTGTATTAAAATTTCTAGACAATTAAGTAACTATTAAGCTTACTTTGAAAGACAGAGTACCCAGAACCTGAAATCGAATTCCGGTTCCTATTTTTAGGAACCTGTTGCAACAGGTTCCAGTTCCGGGTCCAGAGATTTTTTTACAGGGTATCCTGCTACGCTCATCCTAGTGACACGTGTCACTAAATAATTAGGCAAATTTTTTTTTAAAAAAACCTAATATTTCTTTAAAAAACCCAGCCAGCCCGAACGACCACCTAGCCCCAACCCTCCGACAGCCCCTCCTCCACTGCCGAACCCCCATCCCTACCTCCAGAACCCCCATTCCCACCCTTATCCAGCATGTGACGTAACCAGAAATTTTACATTAAGGGGGCCAAGAACAAATACGAGTATTAATATATTTCATCTAGTAAATAATTTTTAACATCTCATTGCACAACTCAAAAAAGTTTGAATACTAAACCATAATTAACCTTATGAAAAGTATCCTAAAATATATATTGCTACATTTTAAAAAATAAAAAAAATTTAATCAAAAACTTTAATTACTTTAATTAAAATAAATATAATTAAAAAAAAATGTATAACTAGTCTCATGGAAGAAATGCCCTTCAAATTTCCCAAGGTAAATCAACTTAGCTACAATGTATAATCTATATATAAACATATGCATAATATATTTTTAATTCAATCATAGGGTGTCATGGCCTACCCTAGCCCCCCCATGATTCCGCCCCTGTACCCAGCAAAAACCAGCCAAATTCCAACCCCCATCCCCACGAAAACCATCAAAGCCCTTAATTTCATAAAATTAAAAAAAAAATTAATCAATGAATCAATTTCAAGGTATGGCTTGAGGTTGAATTTGGGTGAGTTTTTCAGTGATTTTCGGCGGTTAGAGTGGATTTTCGTCGGTTAGAGGGGGGTTTCGGTGACTTGGTAGGGGGTTTTAGGATGATGGCTATGGTGGTTATGGTGGTTTCATGGGTGGGATTCGGGTTAGGGGTGATTTCAAAGGGTTTATTTTGGTTGGCGAGGGTGGTTTTCGGTATGGGGGTTTAGGCCGGCCGTTTTTGGGGGTTTATGGTGGGGCTAGGGTAAGGTTAGGGTTTACGATGGGTGGGGGTGGATGGTGGGTTTGTTATTTTTTATTTTTTTCAGTTTTGTTTTTTTATTTTTTCAAATTTATTTATTTATTTATTTTTAATTCCCTTTTTCAACCAATTAAAAACGACACATGACATCTTAACCTATCAAAATCGGTTACCAACAGGTTAGGGACCAATAGAAGAAGATCTCCTATAAAGGAGGGATTATTAATAGCGAACTGGGCAAAGTTGAGATTATTAGGATCATTTCCTATATATATATATATATATATATATATATATATATATATATATATATATATATATATATATATATATATATATATATATATATGAGACCTATTGTCATATTGTGTAACACCTTAGAAATTCCTTTCCTTTAAAATACATGTTTTACTCTTTTAAAAACTCAAAATAGGAAAATCTAAGACATTACCGCCACCGTAAAAACGGCTAAGGCAACTATCAAAGACACATAGCGGAAGAATATCTTTAAAAACATTCAAAAACCATTCAACTTAAAAGTCAACAAAATGAAATTAAAGTCAAACCAAAGCAAAAAGAAGCCAACCTACAACTTGGAAGCATTGTATGCCCTTAACAAAACCGAACCAACTCTAAACCTTTGCGTTAGTCTCACATGTATAATATAATAAAATAATGGAAATTTTGTGTAGAACCACCCTAAAGATAGGGTCGTTTGTGAACAACTACCCATTTTTTTTTTATTTGTTTAGAACTACCCACAAGTTTGAAAACGTTTGGGTAGCACTATCCATTAACATTTTTCGTCCAATTAAGACGTTACTGGAGCCCACTTTTTTCACTTTTGCCACCCAATTAACTCTCCCAATTTGTATAAAGGTTTTAATTTACCTCAATTAACCTAATTAGGGTTTTAATTAGAATTCATTTTAAGGTTCATGAGTTTAGTATTATTAGGGGATTTTAATTTCTAAGGTTTGGGTGTTAAATTGAATTGGGGTTTTTGCTTATTTTAGCATCAATTGGCCATTGTAATTGATAAAAGTGAAAATTTAAGTCAAAATAACGTTTTAATTGGACGGAAAACGTTAGTGGGTAGTGCTACCCAAACGTTTCCAAACTTGCGGGTAGTTCTAAAAAAATAAAAAAAAATGGATAGTTGCTCACAAATGACCCTATCTTTAGTATAGTTCTACACAAAATTTCCTAAAATAATTAAAGCAATAAACACATCATAAACTTATGGAAACTAGCATGATTCGCTCTTCACTCATGCCCATCATGAATATGCTTCATCACCTGAAAAGCTTCTCTCTACTTGTTTCCACTACTCTCCATTAAAAATGGGTGATCATAGGGCCAAGGTAAAGACAAGGCCAAACAAACACACAATCAACAATGCTAAGTACATAAGCGTAATCAAACACACTAACATGTTATCACCTATCAACACATAGCTTACCTCGTTGCACCTGTTTACAAGCATACAACATACAACATGACTCTCCATTAAATAACTAATTGAATAATTTAGCATTGATTACGCAACAAATGAGTTTCCCCCTAACCTGCCCCAATAAAGGGGTACTAACACGGGAGCTAACCGTGCCAGTATAAAATAACAACTCGTAAGTGGCGGAATTCCTGCGCATAATAATAAAAGGAAAATACAGTGTCCTGTAATCCCAATAGAAGTTATGGTCAAATATAAAGTCGCATAACTCCCCCCATATGTTCATACTCAAGGTATATACGTGGTGGTCGGTCGGTGGTGCGTGGTGGTGGCGCCGGCCGTGTGTAACAAAAAAAAGGGGAAGGGGAAAAAGAAAGAAAAAGAAAATAAAATAAAGGAGAAGGGAGAGAAAATTTACCTTGGGTATTCTCCACTCTAGGCAAAGCTTAATTTGCCTATGTGTTGATTATTTATACCCCTTTTCTCTAGAACCCTCCTACCCTTAAATTCTCTTTCTATCCTTACTAATCCCTTTCCTAATAAAACTTAACTTTTATAAAATTTTCCTTTTATAAAACTTTCCTAAAATAATCCCAACTTATTAAAATAATTAATTAAATAAAACTTTCATTTTTATGAAATATTTCCAAATTTATTAAAAATAAATAATTAAAATGCCATAAATAATTCAATTCGAATTATTTAAATACTTTAAAAAATAATTATTTAAAATATAATACGTTTAAAAATACGGGGTGTTATATATTGCCTCTGTTTCGTAATAATCGAAACACATTTCTTTTATGTCCGGTTCAAAATAATTGCAACACTTCCTTATTTAGTAAAAACCCACTTTTATTTTATTATCTCTCTCCTACCAACCCATTTACATTACTTATTATTATTTCTTTCTCCTACTAAGAAATTAATATATTCCTTCCAATTATAATTTATATTATTATACTCCTACTTTGAACTCCACCCTATAATTTTCCTAAAATTATGCATCTTGCCTACTATTACGATTATTATGAAACGGAGGGAGTATATGATAAGTTTTTTATCATTTGCAATGGATAGAATTGCCTCATCATTTGGTTGTGTACAAATTAGGGGCCAACTTTGAAACATGTCAAATTTGAAAGCATTTAGAAATAAAATAAGAACCGGTTACTAAACATAACCCTCCTTTTATATCTACACGAACCAATTATTATTATTGGCCAAGAAAGAAACAATGGGAACAAATTTTAAGTAAGGTTATTTGAGTAATAATAAAATAGGAGAGAGATACAATATTAGAGCATCTCCAATGGTTTCATTATAAAGACTTGCTTGCAATTTAGATGAAATGTCTAGCTACATGCTTACCATTTGAGAACAAAAAAATGAGCAACATGCAAGCAATTGTAGCCCAAAAGATACTTTGTTTGATTAGAAAAAGAGACAAGTACACTCTGGTCATATTGTGACATGCGTACATCCAATAATTCTTTTTTTATATATTTTATTTTGGTCAAGCTACAAGGTCTTTGTATCTCACCATTAGAACACTTTATAGTCAAAAAGTGATGTAGCTTAATAATTGATGTGCCAATAATTTTTTTTTTTTTTATTTTATTTTGGTCAAGCTATAAGGTCTTTGTATCTCACAATTAGAACACTTTGTAGTCAAAACGTATTGTAGCTTAATAATTGATGTGGTAAACCAAGCTACAAAGCCCTTGTAACTTACTATTGGAGGTGATTTTTTTTTTTTTTTTTTTTTTTTTTTTTTTTTTTTTGGAGATGATCTTAAGTGAGGATATTTTACCCAAATAAGAATGAAAAATTTGTTGCAAATATTATGTAACATTCATTTTTTAGAAAATTTTATACATAAAATGAAATAGATTTAGTATTGTTTCTAACAACATTTATCACATGTCTTAATGCGGGGAAATAATATTTCAATCAAATAATGGCATGGAATATGTGTAAAACTATTACCAAATCATATTTCAACATACGTAGTAGAAAATTTTAAACATCTTGGCCATACTCAATAAATTACTATTCCTTTTTAGGGCCTATTCACTTAATCTTAATTTCAATTCAGTTAAGTTCAGTTTTACTCAGTTCCAATCAGTTTAATTCAGTCCAGTTCCTAATTTCCTTCTTTCATAAAATATTCATTTTAGCTCTATTCAGTTCAGCCAGTTCTATTCAGTTTAGTTCAACTCCAATTAGTTCAGCTCAGTTTAGTAAATGTGAACTTGCCCTTAATTATCCTTAATCGAGATAATTTTTTTACCCTTATTGTTACTAAAATAATTGATATTATAAGTTGACAATTTTATTAGGCATAATACATGTAATAATTTAATAATATATTTGATACTCCCTCTGTCCTAGTTTACTTGCAACATTTTGACTTAGCACGCTTGCCGATGCATATGTTTGACCGTCGATATCTTTTGTTACATATTTATAAAATCTATAAAGCTATACATTAAAATATAACCAACAATATCTTACATGATTACATTGACTTTTATATAATAGCTAAAAAACATGGTCAAAATGAGATGTGTGAATAGTGCAAAAAGTCAAAATGTTGCGAGTAATTTGGGACGGAGAGAGTAACTTGGTATTTTGTCTAGTTTGAAGCTTTTAATAAAATTTTTAGTATACCAAAATCTTTATTAGCATTAGCAAATACTTAGGCTTCTGCATGTATACATAGTACACACAATTACCACCATTTCTAGCTATATTTTGCAAAGTATAACACACTGAAAATGAAAAATGGGGAGGGTGCTAAATTGCTAACAATGCTAGCTATGCACCTTAGCTAGATGCATGGAGTACTCCCTTACATGGCTCTGCATATGAGTGTGTGAGCTTTTAAACATGCTCTACATATATATAACAAATTATCAGTTAAAATGATGTGTGTTGTGGCCTCCTCTCATTTAGGTTACAAAAGTGATTCAAGAAGGGGCAATTTTGATTCAAGCGATAGATCAAAGTGTTGGAAGAAAGCTAAAGGTTTTTTGACGGAAAATCTGGAGATCGTTGGAGGGTATATGTTTTTTCACGATTTGCTATTTGTTAGATTCACGGAATGTCATCATTTTCTGGGTTATCAACATGATCATATAAAACCTTTTGCAAAGGTAAATTAATAAAATTGTAAGGAAATTTTGGGAATAACTACCATTTAAATGACGAGTTTTGAAAACAACTTCCATTTAATTTAAAACAAAAAATGTTTGAGTAACACTACCTTAACAACTATTCCGGCGAGAATCTCCAGTTGTGGGCCCCACGAATTACATTTTCCCCCCTAAAATTCCACCTAAATTGAAGTATGTACCCCTAATTTAATTTTTCCCCAACTACCTATCTTCCTTGTCTTTAATTTCCCACCCAAATCCATTAATCCACCCTCTCACTCTTCTCATCTACTCATCTCTGAAACTCAGAGAATATTCCCTCTTTTGTCTTTCCATTTGTCTCTCTCTCTTGCAATTTCATTCACCATCTATCTCTCTCTCTCTTACGATTGTGGTCCAAAAATAGCTGGAAAGTTTCAGCCTTTTCGTACATGTGGATGCTTTTTTAGGCAAAAAAGAGAGGCAAATGGCTTTAATAGAGCAAATGACAAAAAGAGAAGCGACTTTTGATAAATGACAAAAAGTGGTCAAAACGATATACATTTACGTAACTTATGGGAAATATAAGGCTTCTTTTAAACGATTTGCATTGAAAACTAAAAACCATAATTTCTTAATTTTGAAATTAAATGTTTAAACCCTAAGTTAAAAATTAAGCAAACAAACAATTAATTAAGCAATTGGAGTACTGTATAAGACAAATTAGTTGTTTATTGCGTTTATATAAAATACGATATGTGGTTGATGCCCTGTATGCTTCGACAAGTATGTTCTGGGAAAATGTGTTGTAGTTGTGCATGTGTTTTCCACCTCAAATATGTTGCTTTTTGAATGCTTATTAAATTAATTAATTATAGGATGCTCCTGAATATGTTGACATGAATATATGGGTTGGTGGACAATTTGAATATATAAAGGGGAAGACTGAGTACATAGGTGGTGGAATGTTTATGAAATTGAGTTGTTACTTGACTTAGTTGACTGTGAGTAGTGTAAGAAGATTAGGATGAAGAAGATTGTGAGTACATAGGTGGTGGAATGTTTACGAAATTTGAATATATAAAGGGGAAGAAGATTAGCAATACAAGCTTATGACTTAGTAATGAAGAGAGTTCCCATGAACTTCAGTGTCTTGTTTAGGATGCATGGTAGGAATTTGACAAATGGTAGGAGGAAGGTGGAGATAGAGGAAGACATGGTGAAGTTTGTTAAGTCAAGAGATTGGAATAATAGAGTGATTATATGGGCCTTAATTGAACAAGGACAACAGGCTGCTAGGTCCACTTTAGTGAGGTCTAAAAACCCAACATATTTTCCACCTAGACAAGTAGCCCAAACAGACAAACCCATCATTGATAACACCAAATAATCACCTCCAAAAAAACTGAAACCCATTAAAAAGGAGAGTGTGCAGTTGAGGAAGAGTGTTAGGTTATCCCCCGTGAAAGTAAATGATGGTGTTGGTCCCTTGGAAGCTCAAGTTGTTACTAAAGAGGAATTTGACCAGTACATGGCTTCATTAACATCAAAAAGCCTTGTTACTTGTTCATGAAAGAGTTGTGTCTTTGATAAGTGCAATTACTAGATATATCAAGGATCACGATTATGGAGATAATAAGTTCATTCTCTTGGGGCGTCATCATCTGTTGCTAGACTATGAGAGATGATCTTTGGGCTAGTAAAATAGTCCAAAGCCCGCTAGAATGGATCCTATGAGGTCACACACAAGGGTATTAGGTTAAGCAAGTTAGAGGCCCATTTATGGGCCTCATGAGCAATTAACTAATCATGAAATGGATTGGGACATGGGATCTTATTTAGAGATGAGATCTATAAATAACATCCATGCCTAGGGTTGCTTGCAAGCAGTTATAATTCACACAGTGTATTTTGACATCAAGGCAACCAATCCCAAAACCCTAATTCCTCTCTCTATCTCACAGCTATCTCTCTCCTCCCCTCGTCCGTACGGCCGGCCACCCTTGGTGGCGCATGTGGTGGTTCGTGGTGGTTCATGGTGGTTCGTTGCTCGCTCTTCTCTATAGAAGGTCAATTGAAGGGTTCAATTGCAACTAACTAGCATTAGTGGAGGTCTTAATTTGTGCCCGTGGACCAAGTAGAGGAATCACGCTTGAGGTTCTTTATCTCCCTTTGTTCTTGCTCGATCACTTGTGGAATCATGCTTCAAAGGTATTAATTCTAATTCTGTATGTGTTATGCATGATCTTGGGTTTAGGTGCTATATGAATATGATTCATGTTTTCCGCATTCGTACCTATAAACTCCTACAGTGGTGTCAGTTAGCCTATGCATGTACATATATTAAACATTAATTCTTTTATAATCCACAATTTTAATTCAATTAGGAGGGAGAATAATTTAATTATGGGTCAATTATTATATTAAATGTGATTTAACAATATAGAATCATTAAAACTTGTTTAATTTGCTCCATATTGATCCGAAAATTTCCCTATATTATTCGAAAAAATTCGAACCCCCCACCCTAATATTTCGAAAATTTCGAAATCATAACCCCTAATTTGCGAAATTTGTGTTTTGGTTTTGATTTAATTCGAAAGTTTTATGTTTAGAGAATTTAATCTATTTGATTACATGTTAAATTATGAATTTTTCATGATCAAATTATTTAATTTAAAAGTTAAATTGAATTGGGATTAAATTCATGAAGAACTCTAATTTTGAAATTAAATATGATTTGATTTAAAATTAGAAGGACCACACTAATTTAATTTCAATAAAATTGTTTTTATTTAAATTAAAATAAAAAAATAAAAAAAAAAAGCAATTTTGGGTGCGGCAGCCGCGACTGGGTGGCGCCGCCACGACGAATGCCGCACCGGTGGTGGTCCAGGAGGGGGGGCTGGGTAAAAGCCGAACAGGAGTAGCACAGTAGTGCACCACCAGCTGCGTGTGTTGTTGCTGTTGTTCCGGCGCTGCTGTGCTTCGGCTGGCCACACCACCGTGGCTGGTGCAGCTATTTAAAAAAAAAAAATTAAAATAAAAATCAGATTTCAAAAAAAAAAAAAAATTAAAAGATAAGTTTTGATTTTGAAAAGATAATTAACAAAATTAAAGTTGTTATTTTTGTTAAGTTTGGATAATTATGGAGCAAAAGATTCTATTTGGATAATGATTGATTTAATGAGATTATCCCATATTTAATTTTGGATAATAATTGATTTAAAATATGTGATTGGCTAGCAATTAGGATAGAATCTCCTAAATTAGTTAGGATAATCATGAAAAATAAATATGATTTATCTTCCATAATTAAAATATGATTTGATTCTATCTCTTACCTAAAATATAATATATGATATTTTATAATTGGTTAGAAATAATATATGATATTATCTAATTGCAGTAATTAATTAATTAAAAATATGAGATATTTTGTGTCATGTTTCCTTAATTATGATCATTCGATGTTGTAGTTTAGGAAAGCATGATGAGTGATTTATTATGTGGCACTTTATAATATATGATATTATTTATTGCTATATATAGACTAGTATGGCCCATAGATTCTAAATACGATCTGCGCATCGTTTCTTATTTTTGTAATCTAAATACGGTTTGCGTACCGTTAAGTATTTTTATTTTATTTTATTTTATTTAAGTAGTAGATAGAATAGAGTAATATTATAGGTTGCAGTTGATCCAAGAAGCCAATGGAGTGGAGGCCCAAAGGAATAAGGTGGATGAGATCCATGAAGATTCAAGTGGGAGCATCTTTCTGCTTTATTAGTTTTCTTAGGATTAAGGGGCCATACTATGTCATGTTTTATTTATGCATTAGTAGATTATGCATGTTAGATTTATTTTATGTTGATTGATGATGCGTTAGAGTTCACTAAATAATTACAACATAAATGAATCTAGGTCCCAGTAATATTGAGGTTGCTTTTCCAATTGAATACCCAAGAATCCTTAGATCATGAGTGATGGGTCGGCCTCAGCAGAGTGTCACTTGTTATCGTAGGTAATTTGGGGTAGATCACGTTCTACACATTTAATTGGTTGTACTCAACAAGGTTACCTAAAGCGTTTAGAACCTTGAAGCTAAGTGTAATAATTAAACATGTGATGATTAATTATTCAACCAAGAATTACAAAGAGTTGTAATAAGTAAAGAGTTTATTCACCTTGAAAATGTAATGCTTGATGGTAGGGCCTCAGTCCGGTCAACTATTACACAAATAAAGGGTCTTGGAATCATTTTATTCGATAGGGATCAATTAAAATTGAATAAATGCTTTAAAGTTACCAATTTAAATCGTTTATTGTACTTTAAATTTTATTAAACATAATTGAATTTTGCGTTTACTTACAAGTAACATGTCGTTCTAATTTTATTATCATATATAATCTCCTCGATTGAAAATAAAGTTGAGAAACGTTCTCAAAAGGTTAAAAGGTAATCCATAAACCTATATTCCAATTTTGCTATGATGGTTCTAAAAGGCAAGTTTTAAACCCATGTCAAATGTCTAAGTTTGGTTTTATTCAAAATGTTTGAGTAAAATGCCAACACATCTTCATTTTGAAAAATGTTTCAAGAGATATAATGAGATGGGAGGTACAAACCCTCTAAAAGACAAGTATAAAAGTTCAATAAAATCTCTTATCTTCAATATGATTGAATATAAGAAAGTGATTGGAAATCTCTATGATCAAAAGTTGATCAAATGACATTATTCTTCATCCATTTCATATAGAGTTAAATAGTTGATTAAACTCTAATATGAATAATGATTGAATAGACTTAGCAAAATCATGAAAATGTGCTTAAAGTAGTTAAGCAAAGCATCATTTTAAACCTAAGAGATCAGAAGTGTTCTAAGTGGCTCAAATGGGAAAGGTTTAGGAATACATGAGGATTGCATTAAGAAGTTATAGGCTAAGAAATGCAAACAAGTTGCTACTTCTCAAACCTAAACTACTAAAAGTTGTTATGAACAACAAATGTTTCCAATTAAATGGACCAATTCCAATTGATTAGAAACTACCTCATATAGTTGGAAGGTAAAAGAATTGAAATGTTCCAATTTACGAAGTATCTTATAGAAATTGATTTAGCATATTGATACTTCTTGGACATAAGATGTCTTGTTAAGATCACTCATTTCACAATGTGGTTGAACTAAAGGAAGAAGTTATGGCTAAAGGAGAAATAAATCTACAAGCTTAGAAGCAAATGTTGCTACTTCACAAGTAGAATCTACAAGTTTGGAAGCAAAAGTTGCAACTTTACATGTAGAACCTATATTTCACCTCACCTTGTTATTGGCTAGAATTAAATAAATGTACATTCTTGCCATTATCAAAACACCATTCAATGTTAGTAATGACTAAGCATCGAAGATTCAAAAACGTAGAATAAATGTTATTTTATGCTTCATTGAGTCAAAATGTGTTTTGAATTGCTAAATAGGTTTAAAATTCTATATGATAGAAATAATTAAAACCATTTCTATATATGTATAAATTGTCTCTAATATGTCAATTAATTCGAATGAAAAATGAACATTGCATGCGGAAGATCCAAATGGGTGGACTTTCAATATCATTGGATTATGAATCCATTGGTATATCTAATTATCATTCTAATTTGAAAAGTTTTGACAAAGTCACCATTTATAGAAATGATGATGTGAACCCAAGATCGAATACATATCGATGTAAGAAAACCAAAGGTTCAAAGACTAGAGACGAACAATGAAACTTCATTTGTGATACGATCACTACTTGTGCTTAGTTAAAGCATAAGTATGAAAATATTGAAAAGTTCAAAAGGTTCGGTATGAAGTTCAATATCAACTTGACAAGATAATGATTACATTACAATATGATTGTAATTGTGAAAATTTCAGTCAAGACATTTACTTGGCAATATATTCAAAGTATTGCGATATGATCGTAATCATGAGAATTTAAGCCAATACCTTGACAAACATCCAAGAGTTGTGAAATCGTTTTACAACAAACTCCGAAAGAAAACCTTATGAAGTGTTTATGAAGGGAGCTATCAATATATATAAGATATATTTTGATAATGGATGAAAATTACCTATGTTCCAACCATTGTTGAAGGGATATACTTTTAAGATAAGCTACAAAACTAAACAAAGATACATAGGTCAAATCAAAATGTAGTAAAGGTTTCATATGTGATATAAATAAGAAAAGTTCTTATAAAGTCTTTCTACAAAGCAAGGAATAAAAGTTGTATTAAATCGTTTAATGCACGATCGATTCCTATACGGAGCACAGGGTACTACTACAAAAACCATACTTAGCACAAAATGTTTGTTGCTCAAGTAGGTGCCCTTATGGAAATTATTCCAAAAGGTTAAGTGGGAGTAGTATAAATTTCGTAAGAGTTTGAGAAAAGCAACAAACAAACATGGTTCAAACCATGGTTGGTTCACCCAATGCTGAATATGCCTCTTCAAAAGGCAAGTGGGAGTATAAGAATCTCGAAAAGTTTGGGAGCCTTGAAAGAGTTCAAGAAAAGTGATTTCGAAAATCTTGAAGAAATTTGAGAAGTAATTGAATCAAAGCAACAATATGAGCATGATTCACCTCATGTTACAAGTGACAACGCATGGTCTCATTATGTGTAATGGGAATAATAACCATGTGTCGAAGGTAATACATTCCAAGTGCACATCCTCTATTGTCGTTTCTCATTGAAAGCTAAACAAAGTTGTTGTATGAGGTTCAATTGTTGCATAAAAACCCACTATGATGACTAGCATGTGTAAAACTTAGCCAAAGAAATATGATTTCATATTGACTAAGAGTTCTAAAATATTTATTTTAGAACATGATGATTATGCAAGTAATAAAGATGATGTGACAAGTGATAACTCCAAGTGGTTTAAAAACCAGGAAATCTGAAATAGATTCTTAGTCTGTAAGCAAGTGTATGACACTTGATTAATTTGCCTAATTGGGTGAGACCCATTATAAGCAAAACAAACAAGAAAGAAAAATGTCTTCTAACTAATTCATAGTATGACTATGACTACGATGAAACCTTTACATTAGTCATGTTGCAAAGATCTATTAAAGATATTTTAATGATTTCTACCTTATGAGATTCGGTAAATGGATTTCAAAGCACGTTCTTGAAATGGTTCATGAAAGAAGATTTGTATATGATATAATCAGAATGATTTTGAAAATCCAATAATCCTAAGGATACATAAAAGATCCTTTAATGGATTGAAGTTAGCATCATGGAGTTGATTAATGTTCTTAATTTTGTGAGTTAATCAAATCGTTTGATATTCTCATAAAATGAAGAAAAGGTCTTGTGTATACAAGGTGTTTAGTAGGAGCTATACATTCTTCTTGGTCTAGTATAAAGAGCCATTATTCATTGCTTGAAGAGTCAAGTGGTGGGTAATGCATTTTGTATGAAAACCTAGAAGAGGAAGATGAGTACAGTTGGGATTCAAGATCTATAGAGATAGGTTTTGAAGTATGTTTGAGCTTAGTTAAGAAGCTTATATTGATAAGATTCTTATAAGGTTCAACATTATATTGAAAGGAGTTTCAATCCCATTTAACATGGCACATTTCTTAATGGTTCAATACTTTGAGAAAGGTTGATGAAATTAAGGTTTTGAGTGATGATCCTTATGTAATATGCAAAGGATGCATCATGCATGTCATGGACTATACTCGTCTATTCAATCGTAATCCAATGTAACGTTGGAATACAAACTAGAAATTCCTAAGTTCCTTGCGAAAGGGGCAAAGGAAAATTCTTAGTGTATGGAGGTGAATATTGTTATAAAATTTAGAAATTGCAAAATTCGTGTTTGTGAGAATGTCTCATGAACTCTACTTAATAAACCCCTTTCATGATCAAGGTATGAGAGTCATACTAACGATTCTAGGATTGAAGCAAGTTATGTAATTTAAGTTGTATATGTTTTGAGAAAGCATATTACATAAGTAATACATCAACTTGCAGAATTATGTTTATCAATTGAAACAAAGTTTCAATCTTATTTAATTGTGGTTTCAATATTAAATAAAATGTCCAAAATAATTATAGATTGATGGGTTCATCAGGTTAATTATTTAATGACCTGGTGAATGAAACCCCACAGGTGAACAAAATCCATATATTATTTCAATTCCTAGTTCGGAATCATTAAACTAGACATAAATGATTTCAATTAATGGACTAGCATGTAAGATTGATTGGATAGCTCTGTTTCATGGGCTATAGGAGCGTAGTCAAGCTCGGTCAATCACATGGATATGCATGAATGATGCACGATCGAACTATAGACCTACTTTGAAGTTCAAGTATAGAGCTTCCGGATATATTAGTGGATTCCTTTGACATGAGTGGAACGTTGATTTCATTCAATGGATGTTATGGCTGTGGTACACTCAAACGTCTGCCCGTAACTGGAGATTATAAAGGGTGTTTCCCGGGTTGAGTGGGAGATTTGGTTGCCACAAGATTGGATTGAGTCTGCCTATTAAATACAAATGATGGCCGTGCTCAAATGCATTACATAGTAATAATTTGTTCTGTGAATCTTACTCAGTTTTTCAAGAAAAGATTTGTAGACTAATATGATCACGACATGAGATGCAATCATATTATCAAATTGACACACATTGACTTAAGGAATTTGAATGTTGCGCACTTGTCTCAGACAAGTGGGAGATTGAAGGAGTTGTGTCTTCGATAAGTGCAATTACTAGATATATCAAGGCTCACTATTATGGAGTTAATAAGTTCATTCTCTTGGGGCGTCATCATCTATTGCTAGACTATGAGAGATGATCTTTGGGCTAGTTTAATAGTCCAAAGCCCGCTAGAATGGATCCTATGAGGTCACACACAAGGGTATTGGGTTAAGCAAGTTAGAGGCCCATTTATGGGCCTCATGAGCAATTAACTAATCATGAAATGGATTGGGCTAGCATAGTTAGATTGGAATTAGGTTTTAGGCTTTTGACATGGGCTTTTATTTAGAGATGAGATCTATAAATAAGATCCATGCCAAGGGTTGCTTGCAAGCAGTTATAATTCACACACAGTGTATTTTGACATCAAGGCAACCAATCCCAAAACCCTAATTCCTCTCTCTATCTCATGGCTATCTCTCTCCTCCCCTCGTCCGTACGGCAGGCCACCCTTGGTGGCGCGTGTGGTGGTTCGTGGTGGTTCGTTGCTCGCTCTTCTCTATAGAAGGTCAATTAAAGGGTTCAATTGCAACTAACTAGCATTAGTGGAGGTTTTAATCTGTGCCCGTGGACCAAGTAGAGGAATCACGCTTGAGGTTCTTTATCTCCCTTTGTTCTTGCTCGATCACTTGTGGAATCACGCTTCAAAGGTATGAATTCTAATTCTTTATGTTTTATGCATGATCTTGGGTTTAGGTGCTATATGAATATGATTCATGTTTTTCGCATTCGTACCTATAAACTCCTACAGTTCACCCCAGCCCAACTCTATTGATTCCACTCATAACATCCCCTCTACATCTCAACCTACCCTTCAACCTGTATCTCACATTATCAACGACCCTAACCCTACATCTTTATCCCTATCTGGCAAGGGAACATCTAGAAGGAAAACTGTAGCAATAAAGAAAAAGGTAAAGAAGGTATCTCAATAGAAAAGGGGAAGAAAGGGAAGAAAACAACAGCCAAAGGAAAGGAGAAAGTAGTAGTTTGTGAAGGTGTGGGGTCTGATGATAGTTGTGAAGGGGAATGGTCTATAGATTCTGACTACTCAGATCTTGATAATGGTGGGGTACTGGGTGATGACTTATATGAAGAGGGTCCATTTGAGAACAAGGCAAAAGGTAAAGAAGATGCAAATCAGTTCACTAAGGGGGAGTTCAATCCAGGCAATATGTTGTAGAGATTGATTATGATTCTGAGGAGTTGAGGAGTCTGCAAGGATAAGATGATGAGGTGGATCCTTATCCAATATTCAATCCTGAAGTAGATTTCACTTTAGGCCTTAAGTTCCTAAATGGGTTTGAAGTGCGGAAGGAAATTAGGGATCATAGTATTGAGAACAACTATGACTATTACTTATTGCATAACAGTAGCTTTAGAGTAACTGCTTATTGTAGGAATAGATGCAAGTTTTGTCCGTGGGATAAGAAACATGGGAAACTGATGGGGTTCAAGAATGGGTGTAGATCATTGTTGGGTGTAGATGGTTGTCACCTAAAAGGAGCATTTCTAGGCATGATCTTGGTAGCTGTCATCAAAGATGGGAATAATAACATGTTCCTGTTGCATGGGCTGCGGTTTAAGCTGAGAACCAAGACAGTTGGACATGGTTCTTTGAATTGGTGATGAATGATTTTGGTTTAGAACAGGGAAAAGGTTTGACACTAATGTCAGATAGGCAGAAGGTAACGTTTGTTCTATATATCTACATTTAATTAATTACGTATTCATAACTGTTACATGTGTTAATTAACTAAGTTTGCTTTTGTATTGTATTTGTAGGACTTAATAGATGCTATTGCTGCAGTAGCTCCTAAGGTCGAGGTGAGGTTCTGTGCTAGACATATATGGTCTAATTTGAAGCTGAAGTTCAATGGGGACAAATTTAAAGGAGCATTAATCTTCCCTGTATTCTGAAACAAATAAGTACTGTTAGTTGTAGTTTTCATGTAGTTGGTTTTTATTTGTGTAAATAGGTTGATTTTGAGGGTGAATTGGCATGCATAAGACTGTTAGATGAGGATTCATACAATTATTTGAATGCAATCCCTCTTGAGCATTGGGCCAGACATGCATTTAGGATATCATCTAAATCAAACATGCTTCTGAATAATCTTTGTGAGACTTTTAATGCTATTCTAAGGGAGGCAAGAGACAAGCCTATCATTACATGTCTCGAATAGATCAGAAGATATGTAATGAGAAGAAATGTAGAGAAATGGGAAGAAATTCAAGGGCATGATGGGAGGTTTATGCCATATATGTGAGCAAAGTTTTTAAATGGATAGGAAGTTATGCATCCCACTACACTATAGTCCCATCTAGGCAATATGTATGGGAGGTGGATTACCAAAGTGACATATTTGTTATCAATTTGAATAACAACATATGAACAAGCTTTAACTGGGAGTTGACAGGCATTCCCTATCCTCACGCATGGCCTTGCATAGTTAAGAAAAGGCTAAGGCCTTAAGACTTTGTCCATGAGTTATATACCAAGGAAAAATACCTGCAAGCTTATACACCAACCATCAAACCCATGCCTGAAATGAAGCAATGGGAGAAGTCTTACATGGTCCAGCCCTGCCACCCTTGACCAAGAAAATGCCAGGGAGGCCATCTTTGAAAAAGAGAAGAAAATAAGAAGGAGAAGAGGAAGAGTCTAGGTTTGTCAAAAGGGCTAAAAAACAAAAGTGTTCTATTTGTGGGGTACCGGGGCACTACAAAAACAAATGCAAGAACCCTCCTCTTCCACCTTAGGAAGTAAACAAAGGTGGTAGGCCTTATGCTACTGATGATTGGGCAGTAGCTCAAAGAAAAAAGAAATTGGACATGAATCTTAGAAAGGTTAGCTATACTTGCATTTGTTTTCTTTACAAATAACCACTCTTTAATTTTTACAATAAACTGAATTGGTTATAATTTTGGCACTTGCAAGCATATGACCCACAACAAACCCAACAATTCAAGCAGTTGAGGCACATGCTGCTCTTCATTGCAGTCAAGATGGGTCTTCCAAAACATGTGTTGAGGCTTCAATTTAACACACCTCCAAAGCTGGTTCAAAGGAAAAGTCAAAAGCAGCTCCAAAACCAAAGCTACCTATCAAGTTAAAGAACAAAAGGCAACATTGGAAGACTTGATAAGTTAGACATAGTTCAGGTTGTTGGATTTTTGTGATGTAGGCATAATGTTATTTAATTGCTAAGGGTGTATATGTAGCTAGATGACTAAAACAATGGTTAATTCAGTAACTTTTAATTTGTTGTTCTTACCAAACAATGAAATATGTAATTAAGCACTTGGTCTTTTGGTTGTTGATGAATGATAGGACAACATTATCAATCACAATGTGCACATGTTTACTAAGTAAATCATTTCATTTTCACCTATTAGTAAGTGTTTACAACCAAATTGCACACATACATAGTTTATTGCCTCTTTACAATACAATATAATAAATTAGTGACAGTAACCTGCTTGTGCATAACCTAACTACAACGTCTTAGGCAGCCAAAAGCTTTGCTACAACTAATATCATCATGGCAATTGCAGCATAAAAATTTACAAAACAATATCCTGTTTTGGCGGGGAACAACCATACATAGATGTGCACTTCAGCTTCTGGCTCAATTTCTCATTTTGTGAAACCAATTTTTTTCTGATCTTGCAGCATGCAAACCTCTTGTTTCTAATTGGCAATTTCAGCCCTCATTAGCTTCTTCTCTAGGACTAGATGGTTAGTTATCACCCTCTGCCACTCCACAATTTCCTCATAAATCTGTGGTACCTGGTTTTTAGTGGACAAAGATTAGTCTATAAAGGTTCCACTTAAGTGTCTGATAAGACCTATAATTAAAAACTTATAGTCGCCACCTTATTTTTATCCGAATAAGGACGGATTTTAAAACAGTCAATTTTAAGAAATAAAACTAAATAAAAATCAACTGCTAACTCCATAAAAAGAAAATAAGGCACAGGGTTCAGGGTTTAGGTTAAGAGAATCGAACGTCTGGAACTCGTCTTCCCTTCCGTTCTAAGGAACGGGCTCTTATTAATGCGTTGTTAAAAATCAAGTTTTAAGACATGTTAATCACATTAAAAAAAATTAATATAAGGTAGGTTTGAGCACCAAAGTTGCACTACGTACCGATCATAGTGAGATTTTGAATTCACTTACGGATCAAAACCTTCGTAGTTCGAACGGATGCCATGTTTTAAATAACCAATTCCATTGGGTTTTTAATTTGGGTAGTTGACCTAAATGTCATTTTTGCAAGTGGGGTTTTAGTGATCTTTGACGGATTCACTCATAAAAGTAAAATGAAACACCTTGGTTGAGGAAAATCACCCCGATTAGTGATTACCGAAAATGTCTTTTGAACAAGACAATTTAACAAATGCGTCCCAATTGACGACTTTTAGTGGGTCAAGGTATTTTTTGGAGTCAAACGGTAAGGGTTCACTGTATAATCTCACTTTGGGTTTAAAAACACTCAAGGGTAATTTTTGTAAGGCTTTAAGGGTTATGTGTTTAGGCTTAATGGAATTGACCAAGTAAAACATGACACCTGTCAACGCCTTACTTCCAAATAAAAGGGAACAATAAACTATTTAATCATATCCGATTGTCAATTAATCCATCGGGTAGTTATAATGGGATATAAGCTTATTTTTATGGAGATGGACAATTGTTACAACCTTATACAACTAAATAATTAATCTTAACCTCATGCTTGGAAATGAGGCCATAACCTTATATTAACTATCATTAATTGTTATTAAAACAAACAAGCAAGTTATTATTCATTTTTGTGTTACAAAGGGGTTTGAAGTAAGAAGGCTCACAAAATTATAAAAGATTTTATTTCTAAAATCGTCTTAAAGTAAAGAAAATAAAGTTTGTTAAAACTCTTATTTCTAAAGTCATCTCTTAAATAAAATTAAAGCATTTAAGACTCTTAATAATTAAAGTTCTATAAATGAAAAATACATAATATAGTGTAATATAGGTTCCATGATACCATTAGTTTCTTAAAAATAAATTAATACAAATTTAAAAAGCAATTAAGAGAAAAAACGTGCCTTTTCATCTCTTTGATAACTTAAACTAAAAAAATCATTAAAAATCATAGAAAAATCGAAAAAATTATTGGGAGATACGGTTGGAAAGCTCTTGAAAAGTTCTATCACTTGAGCTACAGAAATAGAACTGCTTCTGGACATAAGGGTTGTTCATAGGCCATCTTTGGGACATGGTAAGTAACTCTTCACTCTTGAACATCCTTTACATAAACTCTTAATTCCTTAGGTCTTTAAGCTCACTTTAAGATAACCTATCACCTCATCGATATGCTTGGATTTCTAATTTGGAGTAATCAAAGATTTAGGGCTAATTTATCACCTAATATCATCATTACCCCTACTGGTATCATTACATGGAAACAAACACATTAGTTAGCATAGTAATAATAATTAAGGAAATTAAGAAAGGAATAAAGATAATACCTTGAGCTAGATGTAGCAATTTTTTGGATAACCTCTATTGTTTATCAAGGATGAAAAGATGATAACTCCTTAATGAAAATGCAATGAAAGAGACTAAGTGATTTTTTTTTGGAATTTTGAGATATTAAAAGAAATTAATTCAAAATAAAGCTAATGAACTTTTTTTGATTTTTGATTATAGAAAATAAACTTGAAAAATAAAACTAAATCTTAAGAAATAAACTTTTTTGTTTTTTGGTTTTAATATAGAATAGGAATACTTAAATAATTAACTAATTTTTTTAACAAAGATGAAAATAACAACAATACTTGAACTTGAGATATTTTTATAGGAATTGAAGATAATAACAATACTTAAATAAAAATAAAAATAAAAATAACAACTTAATTACATGATGCTTTTTATAAGCTAATAACTTAAAAAGCTAAATTAGAGAGATTTTAACTAAAGCAAAATATTAGATGAGAATTTTTTAGAGAGAATTTTTAGAGAGAGAATTTGTAGGAAATTTTTGGTGTCCTAAAATGAGAAAATTAGGGGGTATTTATAGGAAAATAAAGGGGTTAATTTGTAAATAAAAAAAGTAAATAAATTAAAATTCAAGGATTTAAAAGGTAAATATCAAGATTTTGGTAATAATGAGAATCTTGATATTAAATTCTTTCGTTTTATATGTAACAAACTACTTAATCTGTTTTACAACACTTAAACTGATAAATTAAAGGAAACTGTAATTAAATTAGACTCTAATATAAATATAATAAAAAGGTTCTAAAATGTGAATTCTTAAATGTGATAAACTGATAAACGTTTTTATATGTGAATTCTTCGTTCACTTGCTAAAGAAAGTTCATCGTGTCGTTCTTTAAACCATTGTTCTTCAGATATCTCGCTTTTATTCATTACGCCAAGCGATTGAATCTCTGTTTCGATTGGAAGAAGTGGATCCATTCAATATACCAAAGAATATGGAGTAGTCCCAGTTGGCGTTTGAATAGAAATTCTACATCCCCACAGTGCATAAGGCAGTTTATCAGGCCATTCTTGAGCCCTATCCGTCATCTTGGTGATTATCGTCTTGATGGTTTTGTTAGCTGCTTCAACACCTCCATTGGTTTGAGGACGATATGGCGATGATTGGTGATGCCTGATTTTGTACTTCTCAAGGGTTTCTTTAAGATGGCCTTCAAATTGTGAACCATTGTCGGAGATAATTTCAAAAGTTACCCCATACCGACATATAATGTTGTTGATCACATATTTTGAAACTTGTTTTGCCCCTAGTTTTGAATATGATGATGCCTCTACCCATTTTGAAAAATAATCAACAGCAACCAATATATATTGATGCCCGTTCGAGGCATTCGGATGTATTTGCCCAATGATATCTATGCCCCAGCAGGAAAAGGGCCATGGCGAAGTAAAATTATTCAAGCTAACAGGCGGCATATTATTAAGATTTGCAAATAGCTGACATTTTTTACATATTCGTACAAAATGGATGTAATCACTTTCCAAAGTGGTCCAGTAATACCCTGATCGAAGAATCTTCCGAGCAAGCATCCTTCCATTCATATGAGGCCCACATTCTCCCCCATGTACTTCTTCCATGATCCTTTGTGTCTGTTCCCCATCGATGCATAATTGCAAGTTTCCATTGAAATATTTATGATACAACAAACCTTTTAATATTGTGAAATGAGAAGCTAGCCTTCGAATAGCCAATTGATCCTTCTTGTGACTTCCTTCAGGATATTCTCCATCGATTAAATACTTCTTAACATCAGTATACCAAGCATCCTCATTATCTTCTTGGGTTAATAGAGCAATTATTGGTTCAAAATTAACCACTGGACTTTCTTTTTCTACAATCGTCACCGAATGTACCTTTACATCATCGTCCCAAGTCAAATTTACTGCAAAATTTGCCAAAGCATCGGTGAAGCTGTTTTGCTCGCGAGGGAGATGTTTGAACTATATTTCTTCAAAGAATGGGATAAATTGTTGAAGATGCTCCGTGTACATTTGCAACCTTTCATCCCAAACTTTCCAAGCTCCAATAGTCTGGGAGATTAAGAGATAAGAATCACCGTATACCGTGAGATTTTTTGCACCGGTTACTAATGTTGCTTTGATTCCATATATGCAAGCTTCATACTCAGTCGTGTTATTTGTCATTGGGAAACGAAGCTTCACAGCGAAGGGAATATGTACTCCGTAAGGATCAAATAATAATATTCTCGAACCATTGCCCTTTCTGTTAGAGGCTCCGTCGAAATACATCTTCCATTATGACGTACTAAGACAGAAGATATGTTCATCTGGAAAATCATCATCAAATTCATCACCTGATATAGGTCCATCAGCCAAAGCTTCAGATATAGCCCTCCCTTGGACAGACTTTTGATTCACACACTGAATTTCAAATTCTGACAATATCGCATGCCATCTTGCTATTCTTTCACTCAAGATTGGCTTCTCAAAAATGTACTTGATTGGATCTAACCTCAAAACTACATAAGTAGTATGTGCTTGCAGATAAAGTCGAAGCTTCTTCGTTGCGTAAATAAGGGCAATGCAAGCTCTTTCCAAAGGAGTGTATCTAGTTTCATACTCAAGGAACTTTTTGCTGAGGTAGTAGATAGCTATTTCCTTTCTTGTACCCTCTTGATATTGTGCCAAAAGAGCTCCCATGGTCATTTCCGTGACAGTAAGATATAATATCAAGGGCTACCCCGGCTTCAGTGGCATTAAAACTGGAGGATTGGAATGGTATTCTTTTATTGAATCGAATGAAGCCTGACATTCGTCATTCCATTTTGTAGGAACATTTTTCTTAAGTAACTTGAATATAGGTTTACACCAGGTTGTCAATTGTGATATGAACCTACTAATATATTGGATTCTACCAAGAAATCCCCGAATCTCCTTTTCCGTTCTTGGTGGAGGAAGCTCTTGTGTGGCCTTTACCTTGTCAGAGTCGATTTTAATTACTTCTTGACTCACAACGAAGCCTAGAAGTTTTCCTAAAGTTACTCCAAATACACATTTTTGAGGATTCAGTCTCATATTGTATTTCCTAATTCTGTCAAAGAATGATTTTAAGGCATCAATGTGCATCTCATGATCATGACTTTTGACAATCATGTCATCAACATAGACCTCCACAATATCATGGATGAGATCATGCAAAATCGTCGTTGCAGCCCGTTGATAGGTGGCCTCAGCATTCTTTAATCCAAAGGGCATTGCTCTATAACAAAAGGTTCCCCATGGGGTAATAAAAGAATTTTTGGACATGTCCTCTTCTGACATGAGTATCTGATTGTATCCTGAGAATCCGTCCATGAATGAGAACATGGCGTGCCCAGCAGTGTTATCAACCAAAACATCAATGTGGGGCAATGGAAAATAGTCTTTTGGTGATGCTGAATTTAAATCCCTAAAATCAATGCATACTCTGACCCTTCCATCATTTTTGGGCACTACCACCACATTCGCCAGCCATTCCGGAGGATTGATTGGTTTGATGAAGTTGGCATCAAGCTGCTTTTGAATTTCTTCTTTAACTTTGAGACTAACTTCTGGTTTCATTCTACGAAGCTTTTGTTGCTTTGGCCTGCTATCGGGGTAGAGTGGTATACGATGTTCGGCAATATCACGATCGACACCAGGCATATCAGCATAGGACCATGCAAACACATCCACATATTCTTTAAGTAAAATAATGAATGCATTTTGTTCATCAAGGGAAAGGGACGATCCTATCTTGACTTCTTTTACATCATTATCCATACCTATGTTTACAGTTATAGACTCTTCCATGGGTGTCACGCATGATTTAGGTTCATTGAAAAGTTCATTATTAGAAAATGCATCATGATCAAGATCAATTTCTTGTACGCATATATGTTTACAAGAAATTCCTCCGATATCTTCGTGATAGGAGATGTCATGCCATGTATAGATAAATGATTAGCTAGATGATGAGCTATCGGTTTCATAACCGTCTGAGGTAGAGGATTGTAAAGGATATAGTTCAGGCAAAGAAAGGAATTGTTCTTAAGTTTCGGGTCGGACATTGTCTTTAACTTTTGTTCTTGTGATGAGAGTAATGGGATCAAAATGGACTTCACAATCAGAAATTGGTGAAAACAAGCTTCTTAGAACTCCTTGCTCCTGATGGTCAGCCCAATCAATATCGTTCTTAAATACCAGTTTCTTATCAAACCATTTCTTAATAAATGCTTCATTCGTTGCTTCTGCAAAGAAAATTTCTAACCCAGGGAGAATTCTCTCTTTATCCAAAACACACCAAGTTTCAGGAAACTCATAAAACAACTCAGTGTCGTTTTGTAACACAAATTGCCCATTCAAAGTGAGAGACTTCCTTTTCATAACATTAGAATTCATTTTTTCATCGAAACCCAAGCCATGAAGATTTTTCTTATTAATTATTGGGATTGGGTGCCTCAGGCCTTCGCCATTTTGTCCTAAACCAGTTCTTGGAACATAACCCTTTTTCAAAATCAATTGAAGTGCTCTGGTAAGTGTTTGTGGCATTGGATCCTGGATTTCTTGAATGGAATCCGGGGGTAGAGTAGACTTTCGAGTTTGTTTAGTCATTGGTTGGCAAAGGATACCTAAACATGACATACTTAAGATTAGGATTTCCTCCTCTTTTCTTTAAAACAAAAATAAAAAGTAAATGATAAATGTAAAAATGCATGCAAGAACAAAGAAATCTATTAAGTTAGATAAGTTAGCGGGGTGTTCATTCGAAAAATCTTTAAATTATTTCGGGTCGTGCCATAAGGCTGCCTACGTATCTCCAGATAGATTTTGTATTTTCTCTTTTTTTCTTAGAGAATCAAACCCATCGTAGTTCATAATGGAAGAAAAAAAAAGATTTTTTTTTTGAAACAGCTGCACTCGATCAGAGTTGCCTACGTACCCCAATAACAATGTGCGTGCAAGTACAATTTTTGTGTATGATCATGAAATAGTGTTTTGGGGGATCAAGCTATACATAGTTCTTTATACCAAAAGAAAATATAAAGAGAAAAAAAAATGCTTGGTTTACAAAGTTCATATTACCCCTCTCATTCATCCTTCTTGATGGAGGGTAAGATAGAGATCACCATGTTGTTGTTGCGGATGCTTCCTTCCCTATGTAGAGATTCCTTAGGCTTTAGGGTTTTCAACAGTCTTTCTCATAGTCTTGTTGAGATATCTTTTCCGAATAGTGATGAGCAATCAAAAGAGTGGGATCGTCTTCGCGTGTCAAAATGGAAAGGGCATTTATGGACACTTTGTGATTTGGGCAGGAAATTCCAGTTGTGCGCTTTATACACCAACAGAGGGCGTGACATTCGTTAGTATCATGGCCATATAACTGATGATAGTGACAATATTTGTTGAGATGTGGCCCAACAGGATCAGCTCCTGCTCAACGAGGTCTTCGAGCAGTTGAAGGAACAAATCAGCTTGAGAGGCATGTGGTTGTGCCGGGTTTGTCTCTAGTGCGTTAGACTTAGGATGGGCTGGAGTGATGATCCCACGATCAATGAGATCCTGGATCGCACACTTAAGGTCATAACAAGTATCTGTTCTATACCCATATTGATGACAATAACTGCAATATTGTCTCATATCAGTTTCATGCGGTGGTAATGAATACTCATAGCTTTTTGCCCGAAGAATACCTTTTTTTCTCAAACGATCGTATACCACACTCAATGGTTCGTCGATTCGAGTGAATATCCTTCTGTTAACTCTTTCACCTTGAGGGTGCACCTTAGGCCTTCTTTCCTGTAGTTGATAGGCATCAATTTTGTAACCATGTATCTCCATGTGCGAGAGGTCGGCATATTTGATGGAGACCATATGGCGATAATAAAAATCATTTAACTTCCTTAGTAATATCAACATGAACTCCCGATCAGTAATGTGAAAACGAAGTTGAGCCCGAATGTAAGAACATCTTGAAAAGAGATGTGAAAATGATTCTCGGTCACTTTGCTCCATATTCACTAGCTTCAGTTTTTCGGTGTCAATCTATCGAAATTCAAATGCCCAATGACTGAATTCTTGAGCTATTTCTCCCCAAGAACCTTTACTTGTTGCCCCTGAGGTATAATACAAGGATAACGTGGGTCCACCCAGACTTCTGTTGAACAACATAGGAAAATGTTCTTCTAGAACATTTAAAGGATATAAGGTGTTCACAAAGTTGTATAAATGGAGGATGGGATCTCCCAACCCATTGAACTTCTCGAACTGGGGGAGATTAAGATAACGATCTACATGTATGTAGTTAGGGAAAAGAATCAACTCCTCCGAGTATACTAACCTTCTATAACACAGGACATCGAAATCAAAATCAAAATCCTCGGCCCTAGACCTTTTCTGAGATCCCTCATCATGACCCTTTCTGAAAGAATTACTTGTCCAAGATTCTCCTCTAAAACATGGGTCGTTGTCTTTTGGAGTTTTAGGCTCTTTTTTTGCCTCGTCTTTATTGGACCAATTTGTTCCACCCCTAACTTCTTGAGGATTAACCTCAGAGTTATTGTCATCCTCTTGAAGCCCTTCTTCTAGATCTTCCTCAGTTTCTTCTTTCGAATCTTCCTCAGTTTTTCAACTTCCTCTAAGTCCTCTTCCGGATCTTCCTCGGTTTCTTCTTCTTTCTTCCATGAGCCAATTGAATCAGATCCAATACTATGAATAGTGAATTCGTCTAATCGACTACCCTCTTCTTCATCGAAGTGGAGCACCGATTTTCCAACACTAGAAACATTCATAACTTCTGGATTACCCAAAAGTGTTACTACACCATGATCCGTAAGCAATTTCACCTTTTGGTGTAAGGTAGAGGCTACCGTCCTGTTCTCATGAAGCCAAGGTCTTCCGAGCAAAAGGTTAAAGCACGCATCAATATCAATTACCACAAATTCAACATTTCTAGCCACTAGCCCATATTCCAAAAGTAACTCAATTGACCCCAAAATATCTCTTTTGGCATTGTCATAAGCCCTAACAACCTGGCTTGAAGGTGTCAAATCTTCTTTTTGATAACCAAGCTTTGTCATAACTCGATACGGGCATACATTGATGGCAGAACCATTGTCAATAAGTACCCGAGGTATTGTCCACCCATGACATTTCATAGTTATGTGCAAAGAGTTATTATGGTTGACATTTTCTTGGAGATCATTGTTGGTAAATATTAAAGTGTGGTCGACTCCATGAATAAGTCCTACCATTCGATCCGGTGTTATGGATGGATCAATTGAAACTTCATTGAGATGTTTCAGAATAGCAGCCCGATGAGGTTGTGAATGAGTCAATAACTTCCATATAGAAACATTTACATTAACCTCCTTCATGCGCCTAATTGCATCATCTTCTTCCTTATTCTCCTCGATTAATTCCTTGTCTTTTTCTTTCCTTCTCAAGGCTTCCACGGGGTTCTCATCTTCAAGATATGAAGGTTTAAAGTGACAACTAGCGCGAGTAAAATGAGCCACATGTAGATCTTCATCATCACTAATATCGTCAAGCTAGATCGGACATTGAAGATTACTAGGGGTATTAAGGTGTGCCCCAGCATTTTTCTCAGCAATTGACAACAACGAGAAAGCATCCTCTTCATCATATATTAGGCAAAATGCCCCATTATAATCCATAGTGGCGCAGACATCAGAGAATGGATCCTTATTAAGGGTAACACCAGAACCCTTGCATGGCACAAGCTTGACCTTTTGCTGAGTGGAGTGATCATACACAACACACACATAATTCTCGGATAATGGCATCTCATACATTCGAGGGGCATTTCGAACCATTAATAATATTGAATCAATCTGGTTACTAGAAGTGGAGATGGTGTTTATAGAGACAGGAGGCTTATTATTGGGAAGAGGATTATTAATGATCCTTGGTTATGTATTTTTAAATTTATCAGAGGATGCCGCAACTAAAAGCCTTCCTCCATCTACTAGATCTTGAATACGGTCCTTGAATACTGTGCAATTTGCAATGTCATGCCCAAGCCCTTGATGGAATTCACAATGTCGGTTTGGGTTGTAACTGGGAGGAGGGTTTCTGGGGGGTGGCCTTGGGTTCAAAGGTTGAATAAGGTTGGCCTTTTTTAGTTTGGAGAAAGCTTGAGCGTAGGTCATGTTCAAAGGAGAAAAATTTCTCTATGGCCTGAGTTGGAATGCTGGAGCGGCGCCAATATTATGTATCAAGTTTGTTGGTTTTGAAGGTATTGAGTCATTATTATAGGTTTTCCTGTTGCTCCCAAACTTAGGATTGTAAGAGGTGTTACTATTGCTCCCTTCATCCTTCTTGATATATCCCTTTTTAATGGCATCCTCCACCAAAGTTCCGGCTGATATGAGAGCCTTGAATGACGGAAAATACTGGAAAGTCATTCATCCTTGATAGACGGGAAGAAGATTCTTCACAATCATCTATAATTATTCTTCTTCGTTTGGCCTATTTACCATCTTTGCAGCCTTATTTCTCCACTTAGCGATGAAGGCAGAAAACGTTTCATTATGATTTTGGGCAGTTGTCTCCAAATCCCTCCTTGTTACATCAATCTCTTCATTATATCTGTATTGGCTAGAAAATTCTCGCATAATATCAGCCCACGAAGTTTTCTTTGAATTTTCTAGATTAAGAAACCAATGAGCGGCAGCCTCATCTAAATATTGTTGAAACAATTGTTCTATTAAAGGTTCATCAACACCCCAAGGACTCATAGCCCCTACGTATAGCTTCAAGAAATTAGTGGGACTTCCTGTACCATCGAATTTCGTGAGATTTGGCATCTTAAACCCATATGGCAGTCGTGCTTTTTGGAAATAAGGTGAGACCATGAATATCCAACCAAGGTTTCGCTTTGGTCATACCCTTTAGTACTTCCTTGAGCCTGAGATTATCTTCTTCGATCTTTGTAGGAGCTTCTCTATCATCGTTTCCATCTTCTAAATGTAATGGAGAAGCTACCTCTGAATCATGTTGAGGAGGAGGAGCACTAGCACTCTGTCTTAAAAAACTCTGTATTGTTTGTTCCATGGTATCTTGACGATCAAGGATAGCTCACATCATTCCTCGAAGATCATTAGATGGATCAGTGTTTAGCTAACTTTCATGACCAAGAATCTCAGACATTTCGCTTGGTGGTGGAGAATGAATTTCCCTTGGTGTCGAACAACCCGGTTAGAAGGCTACTGAATCAGATTGTAAACTGTGAGAAGAGGTTTGACGGACAAGCCTAGATCCTGTGCGGGTCCAGGTAGATTTCCTGGGGTAAAGAAGGGAACATTACAAAAAACTTCTTCGACAAGCTAAAAAAAGTAAATAAAAGATTTTTAAAATAAATGAACACCCCCTTTTTTATTAAAAAAAAAGAATTTTTTTTTTCAAAAATGACTTGAACCCTACTACGAAGATTTCTTGTGTATTGAACACACCATTGGTTCTCGGCTTATAAAAAACTAAAACTTGAATAAGGATTATTCACCCAAACTTCTTCTCTCTCTAAAATCTCATGTGCTTTCCTTTGAGATTTTTCTCACTTTGCTCAAATTGAGTTATGGATCCTAATGCCTCATGCGTTAGAGATTTAATTCACTTCTTCTCTGACACTCGCGCTCTTCCCTCCAAGAATTACGAGAGAGATAACGCAATGAGATTCTTAGTTCAATACGGCCAGAAGATCATCCTTCTCAATTTTCTAGGGAGAACCTCTCTATTCCCAATGATCAAAATTCCACAGCTATCTCACCTTCATTTCCTCTAGTGAAACTTGCACTAGTGACTGGTCCACCCCAGGTATTCGAGATAAATAGCTCTCTAGAATCAATCTTCTTATTTGTGGCAGATACAATGGTGTTAGCCCTGTCTCTATTCCTACGTTTCTCTAGAGACTCGGTTTACCCTATCATAGCTACTATAAGTCAACAAAACCTCCCTTTTGCTAACCAACTCGTAGAGAGTCTGAACCTACCATCACATTTCCCTTTTAATCTTCCTATGTACTCGTCTCTCAGGTTATTATTTTGGGATTCTCGTGGGTACTGTACGAGTCAAATATTACATAATATCTCCATATTACACAAAAACTATCTCCCTACTTGTTTGGTTATACTCATCTCTAATTTGTAAATCAGAAAGGAGGTCTCTGAAAACATAGACATAAAAAAGTCTTGTATTCTTGCAGGGCATAATTCTCTCCCATCAACTCTATTCCTAAGGAGTGACACATGTTTATTTTCACTCACTCGATTGTCTGAAGGATCGAGTGAGTATTTATTCTAGAACTTCCTCACGCTAAGGGAGAGGCCCGCCTCAAAGCTCAATCAATCATCCTTGGTTGGGTATATCAGATTTCATAGCCTATAATCATTTAACAATGATGATGGATGGTCCTTCAAACTATCGAGAATCTAAGGAGAATTTTCTTCAGAAACTACCTCCGCGTCATAGGAGTTACGTATCTCGTCTCCTTGAGACTTTATGGTCAATAGGTCAAAGGAGTCTCTTCATAATAATAGATAGATTCACTAGGGCATTGTCAACTACTTCTTGGTCACAGGGAGATCCCCATACTTTGTCTCTAGCCACTTTATCGGATGGCTCAAATGTATGTAGAGGTGGATATACATTGCAAAAGCCTGGGCATGTTTGGAAGTTTGGTTTTGGTTCAAGACTCAGAGGGCCCAGTTTTTCCTTTTTTCACTTTGCTTACTGCAAAATGGGTTGCAAAAGGCTCGCTCTCTAGAGGTGAAACAATTTGAAGTAATGATGGATGTTAACCGCTTCATCTCATCTCTAACTAGGCTTGATGTCTACCCAGCAAATGCTGAGCAAAAGTTGTGTGACATACTACTCCTAATGCGCTCTCGTGGTTGATCATTGCCAAGGGTTTACTTGGTTCAAACAGAGGTGTTTGAAGCTCCACCGTCTCCTGAGATTTAGTTAGGGACTTTTTGACTTTTTGTAGACACCCAAATGTGTCTCCCCAAAAACCAAACCCAGTGATGAATATCTTTCACGTCATTTGATTATCGAACAAGGTGAAATGTGTAAAGTCTTGTGATGCGGTTGTTTTAATAAAAATACTTTCGGTTTTTGAAAACATTTCTTTTCTTACTCTATTTATGAAAGTAGCCAGTCCAATTTAGTTTGGTCCATCATGGGGGTCCAATAATAGTTTAGTTGGATTGGGCTGGAAAAGTGCTTTCCAACGATATATTATAAGCCCAATTCCGATGAATAATGAGGAAGTTATGGCCTAAATACTAAATTGGGCCCGAAATGAATTTTATATGCGGCCCAATGATCTAGAGGAGAGCCTATTAATTATTATTCCTAAAGTTTTTAGGATTGATTTTAATCTTCTAGAATATCTAGAAGTTTCTTTTAAATTCTAATAGAATTAGGATTGATAATTATTATTTTAAAGAGTGTTATTTGGAATAAAATAAGTGTTTTATGATAAATCTGATGTTAAAACTGTTTAACGCAGATTCTTATTACTTAATTATATTAGGAAAAGGATTCCGTACAAAGCGCGTTTTATCTTTTAATTGTCGCCAGACGACAGAACCAATTTTATTCCGATTCGAATTCTTACACTTTCTATCAGTTTTCGGACTGTTTTCTTATAAATAGGGTCCTAGACCTCCCTTTTAAAATCACCCAGAATTCTCAAATTCTTTCTCTCTTTTAAGCTAGAATCTTATTCTCTCTCTATTCTTTTTCTAAACCTTCCCCTTTTACAAAATTCTACATTCATTAGTTCTAGACACACCTAGCCAAGTTCGAAGTTGCCTTCGCCCTCGATGTGAAAGGTTGATAATTTCTGAGGCTTTGGTCCCAAACCCCTATTTCAATTATTTAATTTAATTGTTTGATTTATTATTTTCCTTGAAATAATAAATCAAACAATTAAATTGTTATTAGAAAGAGATACGAGACATCCAAGTAAGTAATTTAATTTTTATTATTTTGATATAGAAATCATGCTTTGATTGTTTTGATTCCTAGTATCATGTTAGTATGTCTTTATGATTCCTAGTATCATATTTAGGGTAATAACTAATATTTCTAATATCATCTATGGTTGCTTCCTATTCTTTCTTCTATCATGTTAGTATCATGTTAGGGATAAAGTTTTGATCTTTATTGTTTAGTGACATGCTAGGATTTGTTATTAATCTTGTTAGTATCATGCCTAGGATCTTGCTATTAATCTATTATTATTATTATGCTTTATTGAGATTATTAAGATGATGATTATTTTATGTTGCTTGATATAATATTATTATTTTTACTGCTTGATCACGCCTTTTATGCATGTTTAAAGGGAATTCGTACGTGTAATCACGCTTAATAAGATAATTAATAATCTTGTTTAGGTTAATATGATTATAATTCAAGTGATCGCTAATAATAGTTTTGTTTGTGCATTATTATTCAACCAACATAGATTAAACTGGTTTAGGGTTAATATAATGATTGCATGTTAGTTAGAAAACGCACATGAATACGAGAAGAATAAAGTAGAGGCCTATTTTTAGGGCAGGTTCAATCTCTTTTAGATTGGATTTGTACCTTCATCCCCGAATATCCAATCATGGTTCCAGACCACTATGGAAGTAGCAATCTCATGGATCGTGAAGGGTGTAACCTTCACCTTGTGAACGGTTTACAAGTTCCTAAAACTTGTTGGCGACTCTTTTACTCTAGCTTCCTTCCCTTTGGACGATACCATGCTTAAGTGTATGATCACAGCGAGGCTCAAGTGTGGGATGCTTGAAATATTCCCTACACCTTTGTATTATGTATTTTTTTTAATTCACTGTTATGGTTGTATCACTATATAAATATGAATTAATAGTCTTTTCTGTCTATTTTCCACCTCATGATAAAGGAAAGCAAAAAATAAAAAATAAATAAATAAATAAGTGATACCTGCAACAATAACAAACTGTTAGTGGTCGGGCCCGAAGGCTGCCTACATATTCCTGAGTGTGGAAATGTGCTGAGTGTAGTGTGATTTAGGAAATCAGGCCTATCGTAGTTCGACATAAAAAGGAAACCAACTTTTAATTTTTTTTTTCGACTGCACTCAAAGCGAGTTGCCTACGTACCCTGTTACAAGATTTTTTTCATTTTTTCATTTTTTTTTTTAATTTCATTTTTTCCAGGAATCAAGTCGCTCGTAGTTCACATAAAAAAAAAAAAAAAAAAAAAAAAAAAAAAAAAAAAAAAACTTTACAAAGATTACTTAAATGAAAATGTAACTAAGGTCACTACCATGCATCTATTTCCCCGGTTAAAAGTCGCTATCCCAAGCAGCTTTCCGTTTGGCAACATAGAAAGGGTTATCTTCTTTGTCCAAGATCCATGATGCCCATGCTTTACATAATACCATGCACGATTCCGTTGTAAAAAGGTCGATGTTGTTGAGGAAGATGTAGGGTTCCATGATTTCTCGAAGAGATGCCACTTTATTTGCAGATGTTTCAACCCCCTCACAAGGAACTGCTATATCTTTGTCATAAAGCCAATTAAACCTCCTTCGGATATCATCAGCCTTTGCCTTATTGGGCATCCAATTCGGCTTGTCCCGTTCATTCTCCGGAATAGGAAAATATATTGTTCTTTTTGCAAAGGGTGGGCGCCTTATTTCAACTTCATCATTTTCTATGTAATGACCCGTTATGCTTATGGTTTTTATCCAACCGCCATATTGCGACGAGCTTTCACCTTCATAGGCTCCCCTACTATAGTCACCACATATAGTGATGATGCCCCATGATGCTCTCATTCTAACCTTTTGATGTAATCTAGATGAGACTGCTTTACACTCGTGCAACCAAGGTCTCCCTAGTAACAAGTTGCATGAGAGTCAAAAATCCACTACCATAAACTTTGCTGCACAAAGCATTCTCATGTACCAAAGTTAAAACTATAGGCCCCGTCACTTCCCTTGGCAATTGGTCAAAACCTCTGAGAAGAATGGAGCAGTAAGTGATATGTAAATCATTGTACCCTAGCTCGTATAAGTATTCTCGGGAACAGAGATTAACATCAGATCTGGTGTCAACCATTATGTGATTAATATAACTTGAACCGTGTTGAAGAGTGATATGCAGTGGTTCATTATGATAATGATTAGGGGGTAAATCGCTATCTGTAAAGGTGAGCCCTAGATCGACATCGTGATGTTCGATGTTTTTCCCTTTTCGTGAGGAAGAGTGAAAAGAGTCTAAGGTTTTAAATACGTTTTGAGAATATATTGAGTCATGGATAGGCACATCATATAGTAATTAGGGGCTAGTTTGACAAGAATGGGGCACAGTGTTTTCTTGGCGAGAGGCCTTGGATCGTTCTATAGTGGAAAACTTTGGATGCGGGCTTTTATTATTTGGAGATTTAGGCCGTAAGGTTAAAATCTTGGAGCCATCATGGAAGGTTAAAGATTCACGAAGCTGTGCCGGCATATTTTGGGATTGAACTAACATGAGGGGATGAAATTGGTAAATCCAAGGCTGACCAAGTTTGACATCATAGGGAACTAGTATATCACAAATTATGAAACTTGTGGTGAAACTTACACCTTTGTATTTAACAATAGCATCAATTTTACCACATACATTTTCATATACATCATTGTTACAAAAATCATCTATTGTTACAGGTCTAAGTTCTTCCTCCTCGAATTCCCAATCAACAAATGTATGGTACGGGCACTTATTAATGGAAGACTCTTCATCAATATGAACATGATGATACTTGATGTTATGACATATCATTGTATGATCCAGTGAGTCATTTATAAAACCCTTTCTAATCAAATCGTCTTTGACCTGGTGAGGATCAAGTTTGAAGATTTCCCTCAAATCTCTAAAAGGGGTTGAGGCATTTATGATTGTTCTTTTGAGATAATCACTAAAATCCTCATGATACATTGAGGAATTTGATAGTAAGTCCCATAATGATCCTTCATAATTCTCCTTCTTTGGTCTCGAAGTCGAACCTTCCCCAAAACACATCATATTGCACACCATGGTTGCCATGTTCGGTAAGACTGCATCCCCATAAATGGTTATCACACCGCCCGGGGTTGAAAATCTGACTTTCTGATGAAATGCAGAGGCAATTTCCCCTATGTGTTGTAACCATGATTTTCCCAACGTAAAGGTAAGGCTTTTCGGGTCATCGATTATTTGGAACTCGGCATTACAAACCCAATCATGATATCCTAATGGTAGGGTGATTTCCCCAATTGCCTGCATAAGAGTGTGATCGCTAGTGCGATCGCTTGTTCTAACCACCTTTTTTGAGGGTCTTAAAGGAGCGTCTTCACACCCTAATTTCTTGAGAATGGTTTTGCTACAGATGTTGAATGCAGACTCTCTGCTTACCAAAATTCCTAAGACCTTGTAACAATCCAATACTAAGGTAATGGACAAGGGCCGGTCACTGTTGTAGTCATTCGGCAAATCTGCATCGGTAAATCTTAGAGTAAGTAGAGTCCACAATCTTGGAATTGGAATTTTCCCATCATCAATCAGTTGTTGGACTGCATGTCTTAGATCACTGCAAACATTTGTATTGTGCCCGTAGTCATGATAGTAGTTACAATACTTTCCCGTATCAGCCCCATGAGACGGCATAGTGTAGTTATTGTGTTTTGACTTGAGGAAACCTTGTAACTTCAACCGATGATATATAGGACTTGGTGATTCACACCTCCTAGAGTAAATCTAGCAGATAGAACCCCAACGGCTTCCTCCACTACACATTTGTGCTCCTGTATCCATATCTCGGTCTCTAAACAACAAGTGAACTGCAATTTTCAAGAACATGATTAAGCAAACTTTCAAGGTGTTGAGGGGTGTAAGACTTTCCTTTGAAAAGAACATTAATTCATGTATTAACTCATCAATAGTGATTAAACCATTCTTTAAGTTGAAAAGGTTTTAAAGGGAGATTTTGGCATTACTTAAAATGCACCACATGTAGTGTTGTTAGTCTTAGAAAGTTAAACTCTCTTGAGATCATACGAGGGAAGGTCTAAGGATAACTCTTAGTTATTATTGGGTCCATAAGTAAGCTTTCTAAAAAAAACGGTTTTATATTAAAAAAGTTTTTTTTTTTAATTTAAAAAAAAAAAACCCTTTCATGACAACACGAATGAATCATTAACACAAATGATCATAGAGACTCCATGTATGTATTGATGCACATGTTTCTTAATCTAAAGGTCAATCTGTTTTGAGCAAATTATTAACCAAGTGGCCTCGTATCACTTCCAACTGTGAACACCGAGGGTGGACGTTCCTAACAGAGACGATTGCAATAGCGCACGGATGTAGGCTTACGCCCTTAATTCAATAATTTTGTTGTCTAAATCCGACCTTACCAATAGGCAGAGGTGTCGGCCTAAAAAAGAAAAAAAAATGCTCATGCTTATGACAATTGATGAATGATGAATGACCTTATATGTACAGTTACACAAATTAACAACGCAAATTCAGGTTTAAACCGTTACACATTTTATATAAGAAGAAATTCCCCAGCGAAGTCGCCAAACTGTGGTATCTGGTTTTTAGTGGACAAAGATTAGTCTCTAAAGGTTCCACTTAAGTGTCTGATAAGACCTATAATTAAAAACTTAGAGTCGCCACCTTATTTTTATCCGAATAAGGACGGATTTTAAAACAGTCAATTTTAAGAAATAAAACTAAATAAAAATCAACTGCTAACTCCATAAAAAGAAAATAAGGCACAGGGTTCGGGGTTTAGGTTAAGAGAATCGAACGTCTGGAACTTGTCTTCCCTTCCGTTCTAAGGAACGAGCTCTTACTAATGCGTTGTTAAAAATCAAGTTTTAAGACATGTTAGTCACATAAAAAAAATTAATATAAGGTAGGTTTGAGCACCAAAGTTGCACTACGTACCGATCATAATGAGATTTTGAATTCACTTGCGGATCAAAACCTTCGTAGTTCGAACGGATGCCATGTTTTAAATAACCAATTCCATTGGGTTTTTAATTTGGGTAGTTGACCTAAATGTCATTTTTGCAAGTGGGGTTTTAGTGATCTTTGACGGATTCACTCATAAAAGTAAAATGAAACACCTTGGTTGAGGAAAATCACCCCGATTAGTGATTACCGAAAATGTCTTTTGAACAAGACAATTTAACAAATGCGTCCCAATTGACGACTTTTAGTGGGTCAAGGTATTTTTTGTAGTCAAACTGTAAGGGTTCACTGTATAATCTCACTTTGGGTTTAAAAACACTCAAGGGTAATTTTTGTAAGGCTTTAAGGGTTATGTGTTTAGGCTTAATGGAATTGACCAAGTAAAACACGACACCTGTCAAGGCCTTACATCCAAATAAAAGGGAACAATAAACTATTTAATCATATCCGATTGTCAATTAATCCATCGGGTAGTTATAATGGGATATAAGCTTATTTTTATGGAGATGGACAATTGTTACAACCTTATACAACTAAATAATTAATCTTAACCTCATGCTTGGAAATGAGGCCATAACCTTATATTACCTATCATTAATTATTATTAAAACAAACAAGCAAAGTTATTATTCATTCTTTTGTTACAAAGAGGTTTGATGTAAGAAGGCTCACAAAATTATAAAAGATTTTATTTCTAAAATCGTCTTAAAGTAAAGAAAATAAAGTTTGTTACAATACTTACAAAATAAACATCTCCCTAAGATGTCAGCTTTGAAAGTTACACAAAGACATTAGGTTACAATACTAGTAGGGGAGGACAAAATATTTTCAGAGTTTAAAAAAAAAAAAATAACCCTTGCCCATATTAGACAGTATATATAAATTACCAAAGAAACATCTAACCATACGACAAAATCTTATAAATACGAGCATTACAAACAATAACTCTTACTAAAAGTATAAAGTTTGATAAATAATATAAAATCATAAGATTGACATGGTCAAAGTGAAAATACACATGTAAAATCATACATTATTAAGCTATATGACATAAATTTAAGGTAGTCAAGAGTAAAATATATTCCCTTAACCGAATGACCTTAAAAAAACGTGAACTCTTAACTTGCCTCACTCTACTAAAACACAAATTTATATTTATCATAGTCGTAAGAAAAAAAAAAAGATAATAGATACAAAACTAGATCAAAACAACATGAGAACGAATAAAACAGAAGACCAAAATCACGTCGGCAACATAAATAAACATAACGGAAAATACTATTTGAATAGTGTCAAATAGTGTTTGAATAGTGTCAAATAGTATTTGAATAGTGTCAAATAGTGTTTTGAATAGTGATATGCAATATGTGACGCGTATGAAATCTAGCTGTCCCAATCAACGTCAGATAAATATTGATACAATTAATCCAAATTGAAATTTATTGTATATAATATCAACCGCGGGGAGTAAAAAAAAGGTAACGTTATTTCACTATTGACAATGTTCATCAGAATTGACGAAAGGATACAAAAACTAGACTGAAATAAACAAGTCATAAAAAAAAAGATAAAAGATAAAAAAAAAAATTAAAAAAAATAAATAAAAAAAATAACAAAAACGAAATAACCACAAAAGAAAAATGTCAGAACTCAGAGTGCCATGAATCCACTATCAAAGAGGATGAATAATTGTAAGGAAGGAACACGATCCTACATTACCGCCGAAAAAAAAAACTATTCATCTAAAGCTCAGCATACACAATTATACATACGTATCCGTCTTATACTCTCGTCCATACAACACCTAGATAAATATCGACGGGTTTGGTCCGAACTTGTATTTATCGGATCAAGTATTAACTGTGGAACAAAAAGACAATGATATTTTAACAAGTGTATATAAAAGGAGGTCCCTTTAGCACTACAATATGTAGTACCCATTTAGGTGTGAGAATGTTTGTCATTTCCTTACATTGGTTGGGCTTGAGTCTTTAGAGTAGCGGACTTTATAGGTAAACTTGTCATATAATAGGGTATTGCACAAATCGCAAAATTCACTAGATAAAATAAAAATAAATAAATAAATAAAAAAAACTCTAACAGTCTAAGTGAACATACAAATATACTTATTATACTCTAAAGGAGTAAACAAAGCTTGTTTATGAAGAAAATGACATATTCCCCTGGCGAGGGAAAAATATTGTACTTTATACTATACGATTATTATACATATACGTTTAAAAATACGGTCTAAAATACTTACTTTTAAAAGAAAATTACCCTTATCTAAAATCTCCACTCACCACTTAATTCTTATCTTCTTCCATCTCCCTCCTTACCTGAAAAAACCAAACAAAAACCACCATTAATTTCGGCCACCATGTTTCAAGATAACCAAGAAGATCATCCTGTCTTTACTTTTGAGGAAGACATGAGGACGATACGGGTGTACTTCATGTACATTGTGGGGCTAGTAGTCCTCCTAATGGCTAAATTAATTTACTTGCTAATTCACAAGTAAAGCCCGAAAATTACTTCGGTGGAGCAGGATAAAAATGCATGTGGAGTTAGCTGTACTTCAGTATTTTTTAATTTAGTAGCTTTGAAGTACAAATTGTAACATGTATTTTGGAAATTATGAATAAAAATCATTATTATTACTCGTTTTCTTTGTTTTAAATAATAAAAAAAAACGTCATTAAGTTTATAAAAATATTTATAAAAATAATAATTATTATTTACAAAAACAATAAAGATAATAATAGTAATAATTACAAAAGTAGGATCGAAATTTGGTGTCTACACAATCTACTCAAAGAACTTGCAGCCACACCTGCCACTCATAGCATCATAAAATTTAGAAGCAACAAAACTTCTCCCTAGATTAGTGATAGTCTAAGAGGTCTAAGTTTTTGGGGAAAGGACGAGTTGACTGATATGATGAATTAGACATGGTTGAAAGCAATTACTTGCTGCAAATACATAAAAAAAAATAATGAGTAATGAACCCTAGATTGGATAATAAAGATTAATTTCCCCCTAAAACCCCCAATTTCATTTTTTTTTCCAGGAACCCTAATTTGAAGATTCAATTGATAAATTATGTCAATTACAAATGGGAAATGAGACATACATGTCCTTGATTTGAGCTCCCCAAACAATTTACCTTCTTCTCTCGCTCGAAATTTAAAGCAATCAACATATTAGGGTTTTAATTTTTTTGAGAAAGGCAAAAGGGGGCAAACGAAGTTTATCACTTAAAAATATAGGAGAGAGAAAGAATTTTAGGAGGGAAAATGTAGTGCTACTCAAACATTTTTTGTTTTTGTGGTAGTTGTTTCAAAAAAAAAATAAAAATTTCCAAATTTTAACTTTAACTTTTATATTTGATAATGTACACTTTCATTTTTTATTTACCCATTCCTGTATTAAAAAAACGAGTTTTTCACCATATACCCCTGAGTTTTTTGTTTATTCACCATATACCCATGAACTTTTTTTAAATTCATTATATACCCCCGAGTTTTCACAAAAATACACCATATACCCTTGATGACTAATGCTTTTTAGCTTTGTCAATCATTAGGGTAAATTAAGACCCGAAACCACCCTAAATACATTCCTCTACCTCCGAAAAAACCAACATTTCTTTTTCCCACCCCCAAAACAACCCCAAATTTCTTTTTCTCATCCTCAAAATCAATCATACGGATATGTTTACGGAGATTTGGAGTGGTTTCAGGTATTAGAAGGAGAAAAATGGTTTCGAGAATGGGGGAAGAGACCTACGGTGATTTCGATATATAATTAATCAAATTTCACTCATCTTGTTGTCATTAAGGGTATATGGTGAATTATTGTAACAACTCAGGGGTATATGGTGAATTTAAAAATTTTCATGGATATATGGTAAATAAATAAAAAAACTCAGGGGTATATGGTGGAAAAAACCATATAAAAAATTCCGCAAATTTATTAGATATATGTAGTCTTAAGTGTAGGACTTTAGATACTCTAAGCAGAATAACCAAGATCATTACATAACACATAAAGAACATATAATAATACCTTTGAAGCGTGAATCCATGTGCAATCGAGCAAGAACAATGGGAGATATAGAACCCCAAGTGTGATTCCTGTACTTAGCCCACAGGCACAGATCAAACCTCCACTAATGTTAGTTAGTTGTGATTAAACCCTTTAATCAACCTTCAATGGAGAAGACAGACACGAACTAACCACGATCCACCACCACGAACACCATGAACCACCTTAGGGGCGGCCGGTCGTACGGATAGGGAGAGAGAGAGGGGAGGGCTGTGTGAGAGAGAGAGAGAGGGATTAGAGTTTGGGACTTTGTTGCTTGAATTAGAATTAACTGACTTGTGAGTTCTAAGTCATGGATCTTATTTATAGATCATATCTCTAAATAAGAGTCCATGTGAAGCCCAAACTTCATGTCTTAATCAAACTAATCTAGCCCAACACTCTATATGGTATGTCATGATCTCATGAGGCCCATTAATAGGCCTCTTACTTATTTGACCCAATACCTTTGTTGTGTGACCTTATAGGATCCATTCTATTGGGCTTTGGACTATTTAACTAGCTCAAAGATCACTTGCCATATCTAGCACCAAACAATGACGACCCTATAGAATGAACTTATTATCTCCATAATAGTGATCCTTAATATGTCTAGTAATTGCACTTATCGAAGACATAATTCCTTCGATCTCCCATTTGTCTGAGACAAGTGCACAATATTCAAATTCCTTAAGTCAATTTGCATCGATTTGATAATATGATTGCATCTCATGTCGAGATCATATCAATCTACAAATCTTTTCTTGAAATCTGAGTTAGAATTACAAAACAAATGATTACAGTGTAATTCATTTGAGCACAGCCATGCATTTTCTGAATTCTCCCTCTTTAAGGGGCCAAGACACATTCCTAATTAAATAGATAGACTCAATCCAATCTTGTTGCAACCAAAGCTCCTACCCAATTCTTGATGTAACCGGGAAACATGCTTTATAATCTCCAGTTACGGGTAGACATTTGAATGTACCACAGCTAAATCAATCATTGAATGGAATCAATGTTCCACTCATGTCAAAGGAATCCTCTAATATATCCGGAAGCTCAATACTTGAACTTCAAAGTAGGTCTATAGTTCGATCATGCATCATTCATGCATATCCAAGTGATTAACCGAGCATCATCACCATGCCCCTATATCCCATGAAAGTACGGTATCCAATCAATCTGACATGCTAGTCCATTTATTGAAATCATTTATGTCCATTTTAATGATTTCGAACTAGGAACTTAAATAATATATGGATTTTGTTCACTTGTGGGGTTTCATTCACAAGGTCATCAACCTAATGAGCCAATCAATCCATAATTATTTTGGACATTTTATTTAATATTAAAACTATAATTAAATAAGATTGAAACTTTGTTTCAAGTAATAAACATAATTTTGCAAGTTAATGCATTACTAATGTAATATGCTTTCTCAAAACATATATACAACTTAAATTACATAACTTACTTCAATCCAATAACCTTGGTTTGACTCTCATACCTTGGTCATGAAAGGGGTTTAGTAAGTACGATTCATGAGACATTCTCATAAATATGAATTTTGCAACTTCTAAAATTTATAATAATATTCATCTCCATACACTAAGAATCCTCCTTCGTTCTTTCGCAAGGAACCTTGGAATTTCTAATTTGTTTTCCAACATTACATTGGATTTCAATTGAAATCTATCATCACTTGTCCTTAAAACACGTGAATCAAATAGACGAGTATAGTCCATGACATGTATAATGCACCCTTTGCAAACTGCATGAGGAGCATCACTCAAAACCTTAATTTCATCAACCTTTCTCAAAGCATTGAATCTTGTTAAGTTTTATGCCATGTTATATGGGATTGAAACTCTTTTTAGTGTAATATTGAACCTTATAAGAATCTTATCAATATAAGCTTCTTTATGCAAGCTCAAACATCCTTCGAAATCTATCTCTTTAGATTTTGAATCCCATTTGTACTCTTCTTCCTCTTCAAGGTTTTTCATACAAAATGCATTAGCCATTACTTAACTCTTCAAGCAATGAATAATTTCTCTTTATACTAGACCAAGAAGACTGTATAGCTCCAACTAATCATCTTGTATACACAAGACCTTTTCTTTATTTTATGAGAACATCAAACGATTTGATTAACTCACAAAATTAAGAACAATGACTCCATGATGCTTACTTCAACCAATTAAAGGATCTTTTATGCTTCCTTAGGATTATTGGATTTTCAAAAGCATTCTGATTGTATCATATACAAATCTTTTTTCATGAACAATTTCAAGGAAGTGTTTTGAAATCCATCTACCAAATCTCATAAGGTATAAATCACTAAAATATCTTTAATAGATCTTTGCAACGTGACTAATGTAAGGGTTTCATCGCATTCATAGTCATACTATAAATTTGTTGAATTCTTTAACAAGTCTTTGCTTTGTTTAGAAAATATTTTTCTTTCTTGTCTGTTTTTCTTATAAAGGGTCTCACCCAATTAGGCAAATCAATCAAGTTTCATACACTTGCTTACAAACTTAGAATCTATTTCAAATTTCATGGTTTTAAACCACTTGGAGTTATAACTTGTCAAATTATCTCTATTAGTTGCATAATCATCATGTTCCAAAATAAACATTTTAGAACTCATAGTCAATATGAAATCAGATTTCTTTAGCTATGTTTTATATATGCTAGTCATCATTGTGGGTCTTTACGCAACAATTTAAACTCATACAACAACTTTGTTTAGTTTACAATGAGAAACGACAATAGAAGATGTGTACTTTGAATGTACTACCTTCGACACATGGTTATTATTCCCATTACACTTAATGAGACCACGCGTTGTCATTTATAACATGCGGTGAATCATGCTCATATTATTGCTTTGATTAGATTATTTCTCGAATTTATTCAAGAATTTCGAATTAACATTTCTTGAACTCTTTCAAGGCTCTCGAACTTTTCGAGATTCTTATACTCCCACTTGCCTTTTGAAGAGGCACATTTAGCATAGGGTGAACCAACCATAGTTTGAACCATGTTTTTTTGTTTCTTTTCTCGAACTCTTTCGAGATTTACACTACTTCTACTTGACCTTCTAGGAATGACATCTTTTCCATAAGGGCATTTACTTGAGCAACAAACATTTTGTGCTAAGTATGATTTGTATAGTAATACCCCATGCTATGTATAGGAATTGAACGTGTATCAAACGATTTAATGTACCTTTTATTCCTTACTTTGTAGAGAGACTTTATAAGAACTTTTCTTATCCATATGAAGCCTTTGCTACATTTTGATTTGACATATGTAGTTTTGTTTGGTTTTGTAGCTCATCTTAAAAGTATATCCCTGAATAATGGTTGGAAGATAGGGTATTCTCATCCATTATCAAAATATATCTCATATAGATTGATAGCTCCTTTCATAAACACTTCATAAGGTTTTCTTTCGGAGTTTGTTTGTAAAACGATTTCACAACTCTTGGATGTTTATCAAGGTCTTGGCTCAAGTTCTCATTATTACGATCATATTGCAATGTTTTGAATATATATTGCCAAGTAAATGTCTTGACTCAAACTTTCATCATTACAATCATATTGTAGTGTATTTGTTGTCTTGTCAAGTCGATTGTGAACTTCATACTTGATCGTTTGAACTTATCAAAACTTTCACATTTAAGCTTCCACTAAGCACAAGTGATCATATCACAAATGAAGTTTCATTGTGATTGTCCGTCTCTAGCCTTTGAACATTTGGTTTTCTTACATCGATATGTATTCGACCTTGAGTTCACATCATCATTTCTCAAAATGGTGACTTTGTCAAAATTTTCGAATTAGAATGATATTTGCATGTATCAATAGATTCACAATCTAATGATATTGAAATTCCATCCCTTCGGATTTTCCGCATGCAATATTCATTTTCATTCGAATTAATTGACATTTTAGAGACAATTTATGTATATAGAACTTGTTTATCTTTATCTACCATATAGAAATTTTAAACCTATTTAGCTTTCAAAACACATCATAACTCAATAAGGCATAGAATAACATTTACTCCATATTTTTGAATATTCAATGCTTAGTCATTACTAACATTGAATGCTGTTTTGATAATGGAAAGAATAAATAGGTAAGGTGAAATATAGGTTCTACTTGTAAGGTTGCAACTTTTGCTTCTAAACTTGTAGATTCTACTTGTGAAGTAGCAACATTTGCTTTTAAACTTGTAGATTCTACTTGTGAAGTAGCAACATTTGCTTCTAAACTTGTAGATTTATTTCTCCCTTAGCCATACTTCGTCATTTAGTTCAACTACATTCTTAATGAGAGAGAACTAAACATGACATCACATGTCCAAGAAGCAGTAATATGCTAAATCAATTTCTGTAATATATTTCTTAAATTTGGAACATTTCTATTCTTTTACCTTCCAACTATATGAGATTGTTTCTAATCAATTGGAATTGGTCCATTTAATTGGAAACATTTGTTGTTCATAACAACTTTTAGCATATAAGTAGTTTTAGGTTTTAGAACTAGTAACTTGCTTGCATTTCTTGGCCTATAAATTCTTAATACAATCCTCATATGTATATTCTTAAATCTTTCCCTTTGATCCACATAGAACATTTATCTTAGGTTCAAAATGATACTTTGCTTAACTTCTTTAAGCACTTTCATGATTTTTATAAGTCTATTCAATCATTATTCATAGTAGAGTTTAATAAACTATTTAACTCCATATGAAATGAATGAAGAATAACGTTATTTAACCAACTTTTGATCATAGAGACTTCTAATAACTTTTCTTATAATCAATCATATTGAAGATAAGATATTTTATTAAATTTCTGTACTTGTCTTTTAGAGGGTTTGTACCTCCCATCTCATTATATCCCTTGAAACACTTTTCAAAATGAAGATGTGTTGGCATTTTACTCAAACATTTTGAATGAAACCAACCTTAGACATGTGACATGGGTTTCTAAAACTTGCCTTTTAAACCATCTTAGCAAAATTGGAATATAGGTTTATGGATTATCTTTTAACCTTTTGAGAACGATTCTCAACTTTATTTTCAATCGAGGAGATTATATATTAAAATAAAATTAGAACGAAATATTATTTATAAATAAACGCAAAATTTAATTATGTTTAATAAAATTTAAAATACCATAAGCGAATTACATTGGTAACTTTAAAACATTTTATTCAATATTAATTGATCCCAATTGAATTAAAAGATTCCAATACCCTTTATTTGTGCAATAATTGATCGGACTTTGGCCCTACCATCAACCATTAGATTTTCAAGGTGAGTAAACTCTTTACTGATTACAACTCTTGTAACTCTTGGTTAAATAATTAACAATCACATGTTTAATTATTACCCTTTGCTTCAAGGTTCTAAACGCTTTAGGTAACCTTGTTGAGTATAACCAATTAAAATTGTAAAACTTGATTTACCCCAACTCTCCCAAGATATAAAATGACACCCAACTTTAGAATGACCTATCATAAATATCAAAGGTTTATTGGGTTTTTAATTGGAAAGGCAACCGCAATATTACCGGGACCTAGATTTATTATGTTGTGATTATTTACTAAACTCTAGTGCATCATCAATCAACATAAATAAAATCTAACATGCATAATCTACTAATGCATAAATAAAACATGACATAGTATGGCCCCTTAATCCTAAGAAAACTAATAAAGCAAAACTCCCACTTGAACCTTCATGGATCTCATCCATCTAGCTCCTTTGGGCCTTCACTCTATTGGCTTCTTGGATCAACTGCAACCTGTAATACTATTCTATTCTATCTACTACTTAAATAAAATAAAATAAATTACAAAAATACTTAACAGTATGCAGACCGTATTTAGATTACAAAAATATGAAATGATGCGCAGATCGTATTTAAATCTATGGGCCATACTAGTCTATATATAGCAATAAATAATACCATATATTATAAAGTGTCATATAATAAATCACTCATCATGCTTTCCTAAACTACAATATCGAATGTTCATAATTAAGGAAACATGACATCTTAATATCTCATATTTAATTAAATTACCGCAATTAGATAATATTATATATTATTCATTACCAATCATAAAATATCATATTTATATTCTATCTTAAGTATAAGATAGAGTCAAATCTTATTTTGATTATGGAAGATAAATCATATTTATTTCCCATGATTATCCTAACTAATTTAGGAGATTCTATCCGAATTGCTTAGCCAATCACAATATTTTAAATCAATTATTATCCTAAATAATTATGGAATAATCACATTATTTAATCAATTATTATCCATATGGAATCTTTTGTTTAATAATTATCCAAACTTAACAAAACTAACCACTTTAATTTGATAATTATCTTTTAAAATCAAAACTTATCTTTTAAATTAAAAAAATCTGAATTTATCAAAAATAAAATAAAACAATTTTTTTTATTTGAAAAACCGCGCCAGCCACGGTGTACGTTGCCGCAAGTAGCGACGCACAACAACAGCAGTAGTGCCGCACAACTGTTGCACGGTGCTGCTGTTGCCGCATCGCCTGACCCGAGCTACTGCCCCACCCCGCCCCTCCCTCCGGACCACCTGCAGTGGCAGTTGTCGTGGCTTCGCCACCCAGCCGCGGCTGCCGCACACAAAACCCTTTTTTTTATTTTAGTTTAAATTAAAACAAATCTTTTGTTAAAAAATAAATTAATTTAATGTGGTCTAATTAATTTCAAAATTAAATTATATTCAATCTTGAAATTAAGGTTCTTCATGAAATTAATCCCCAATTCAATTTAACTCTTAAATTAAATAATTTGATCATGAAAAATTCATAATTTAACATGAAATCAAATAGATTAAAACCATAAATCACATAGCTATCGAATTAAATCAAAACCAAAACACAAAATTCACAATTTAGGGTTTAGGGTTTCGAATTATTAGAAAATTAGGGCTTAGGGGTTCGAAAATTTCGAATTATTAGGACAAAAAATCAGATCTTTGTATGGCTAATCTTGAGCAAATTAAACAACTTTTGATAATTTCATATGTTAAATCATATTTAAAATAATAATTGACCCATAATTTAATTATTCTCCCTCCTAATTGAATCAAAATTGTGGACATTCAAAGAATTAATAATTCAATATGTGAACATGCATAAGCTAACTGATACCACTGTAGGACTTTAGATACTCTAAGCGGAATTTCATGAATCTTATTCATAAGCATCTAATAACCAAGATCATTACATAACACATAAAGAACGTATAATAATACTTTGAAGCATGAATCCACGTGCAATCGACCAAGAACAACGGGAGATATAGAACCCCCATGTGTGATTCTCTATTTAGTCCAAATGCACATATCAAACCTCCACTAATGCTAATTAGCTGTGATTAAACCCTATAATCAACCTTCAACGGAGAAGAGAGACACGAACTAACAACGATCCACCACCACGAACACCATGAACCACCTTAGGGGTGGCTGGCCGTACGGATAGGGAGAGAGAGGGGAGGGTCGTGTGAGAGAGAAGGATTAGGGTTTGGGACTTGGTTGCTTGAATTAGAATTAACTGACTTGTGAATTCTATGTCATGGATCTTATTTATAGATCATATCTCTAAATAAGAGTCCATGTCAAGCACAAACTCCATGTCCTAATCAAACTACTCTAGCCCAATACTCCATATGGTATGTCATGATCTCATGAGGCCCATTAATTGGCCTCTTACTTGTTTGACCCAATACCTTTGTTGTGTGACCTGATAGGATCCATTCTATTGGGCTTTGGACTATTTAACTAGCCCAAAGATCATTAGCCATATCTAGCACCAGACAATGACGACTCTATAGAATGAACTTATTATCTCCATAATAGTGATCCTTAATATATCTAGTAATTGCACTTATCGAAGACATAATTCATTCATTAAGGGCTGCATATAAAGAGTCGAATAAGAAATTTTTAGTAATGAATAAAATATTAATTATGATTTTGGTAATGAATAAACATTAACACTATTTTTTAATGTGATTTGGTGATATATATACTTAAGTTAATCTTTTGTAATCCATCGGTATTAATGTTGAAACAAAATTAGTTATTAAGATATGAAAATTTAACTTAAAAATATAATATTTTAATTCCTTATGCATTGACAAATTACGTGAAATGACAGGATAAAGTCATATCACCTAATCAAGAGTAATTCCTAAAACCACTGACTGAAATAGATAGGGAAGTAGGGTTGAATCCACAGGGACACAATGTTCTTTTATTCCTAATAAATTATTATAATCTAAATTATCAAGAAACGAGTAAGAATTGTTAGAATTATACTATGAAAATAATCAACCAAAGGGATTAAGCAATAATAAAAGGCCTAGAGTCATAGGTTCACCAATAATTAATATTTAGGGATAAAACATAATAATCAATACAAACTATTGGGTCTGTCCAGTTTGACCAAACATTTCGTCAGTCCAGCTATTGTTTGTACAGTAATACAAACTTCTCACACCCTCATTTGCACTCACCACTACCAACTGTACTCCCACTCAATCATACTTCACTTTCTCTCTTCTCCCTCACCTTTAACCCACCCCTATTTTCTCTTTCCTTAACTTTCTACTAAATTTCTCCATTTTATTTGTCCATGATTTATGCTTGAATTGAAGTAGATGATGGAGAGGACAGAGAAAATAAAGATCTTTGATTATATTTGTCCATGATTTATGCTTGAATTGGCTTGATAATTGCTTGAGATTCTCGAGTTTTTTGAAAAATGCCCAAAAAATTCGATTTGGGGCTTACGTATGTGATGTATAACTGTTGAAATTGATAATCCTATGTGACTGTATGTTGAATTATGAGCGTTTTGATAACAAATGCATGTATTTTGGTTGAGTAATGAGCATGTTATGTCATACCCATGAGCTTAGTACTGGATCTTCATGGTGGTTCTGCCATTGTTGACCTATTAATTACTTTTATAAAATTAAATAATTGTATAGATTATATCATCCACTATAATAAGTTGGATGATATTGTAGACACCTGAAATTGTCTCCCCAAAACCAAACCCGATGATGAACAACCTTTCACCGCCATTATTGGTCGGGTTGAGTATTTAATCTTTGGATTGCTTGTAGGGAATATTTCAAGCATTCCACACTTGAGCCCCACTGTGATCATGCACTTACGCATGGTGGCGTCCAAAGGGAAGGAAGCTAGAGCAAAAGAGTCGCCAAAAAGTTTTAGGAACTTGTAAACCATTCACAGGGTGAAGGTTACACCCCTTCACGATCCATGAGATCGCTAACTCCATAGTGGTCTTGAACCATGACTGGATATTCGGGGATGAAGGTACAAAGAGATTGAACCTGCCCTAAATAGGCCTCTAATTTATTCTTCTCATATTCATGTGCGCTTTCTGACTAACATACAATCAATATATTAACCCTAAATCTGTTTAATCTATGTTGGTTGATATTAATGCACAAACAAAGCTATTATTGGCGATCACTTGAATTAAAATCATAATAGCCTAATTCAAATAATTATTTATCTTATTAATCATGATTTCAAGTACAAATTCCCTTTAAACCTGCAAGAGAGGGCGTGATCAAGCAATAACAATAATATATCAAGCAACATAATAATATCGATGCAACAAATCATCATCATCATAACAATATTCTCATCAAAGCATAATAATATTAGCAAGATCCTAGGCATGGTACTAACAAGATTAATAATAAATCCTAGCATGTCACTAAGCATTAAAGATCAAAGCTTTAGCCCTAACATGATACTAACATGATAGAAGAAATAGGAAGCAACCTAAACATGATACTAGAAAGTGATAAATAACATCCTAACATGATTCTAGGAATTAAAATAATCTAAGCATGCTTTTTAAAGAAATATAGCAATGAAATTACTCACTTTGTTGCCTCGTATCGCTTTCTATCAAAACAATACACACGTTAGTAAATTCAATAAAATATTAAATCAAACAATTAATTTAAATAATTGAAATAGGGATTTGGGACCAAACCCTCTGAAATATTGTATTTACTAACGTGTGTATTGTATTTAGTTCGAGCTTGGCTAGGTGGGTCTCAGCCTCGTGATGGAGGAATATTGTATTTGAAAAGACTAGGCTAGAAAGAAGGAGAAAGAATAAGCTTTTAGCTTTTACAGAGAGAGAAAGAATAAATCATTGTTGATGATTCAAAACGGGGTAATATCGACCCTATTTATAGAGAAAAATCGTCCGGAAACGATAAGAAAAGATCGAATTTTAATCGGAGTAAAACTGCTCCTATCGCGGCGCGACAGCGCTATCGCGACACGATGGCTCAGTCGCGATGCAATGGGCCTATCGCGACGCGATGAACCTGTCGCGGCGCGATGGTGTTGCATGAAAAAAATTGTTGTGCGGAGTCCTTCTTCCAATATAATTGGGTAATTAGAGTCCCTATTTTTAATCTTTTAAAACACTTATTTTATTTCAACTAAAATCCTTTATCTTTTCTAAATCAAATAAAATATAATTATTAATCCTAATCTCTTTAGGACTTAATAACCTTCTAGATTATTCTAGAAAGTTAAAGTAATTCCTAATGACTTTAGGAATAATAATTAATGGACCCTCGACTTGATCATTGGGTCGCCCATAAAATTTATTTTAAGATCTAATTTAGTATTTTGGCCATAACTTCCTCATTATTCATCGAAATTGGGCTTATAATATATCATTGGAAAGCTCTTTTCAAACTTCATCCAACTACACAATTATTGGACCCATATCATGGACCAAAATAAATTGGTTTGGACTTTTTTCATAAATAGGATACAAAAAAAAGATTTTCGAAAACAGAAAGAAGTATTTTATTGAAAACAGAGAAATCACGAGACTCTTTCACATTTCATCTCGTTTGATAATCAATGACGTGAAAGGTACTCATCACTGGGTTTGGTTTTTGGGGGGGCACAATCAGGTGTCTATAGTGCTTAAATCCATATTCAATCTAATAAATTTCATAAACCAACCCAATTCTTAGCCCATTTCTCCAAATACTTAGGGCCTGTTCTCTTCATATTAAGTTCAGTTCAGTTCAGTTTAGTTCAGTTCAGCTCCAATAAGTTTAGTTTGGTTCAGTTCAGTTCAATTCAATTCAGTTCATTTCTTAATTTCCTTCTCTCATAAAATATTTAGTTCAGTTTAGTTTAGCTCTAATAATTTCAGTTCAGTTCGGTTTAGTTCAGTTCAGTTCAGCTCAGTTTAGTCAATCAGAACAGGCCCTATTTTCTTCTTTTCATGTCCACATCTCAAAACCGAGCTAATCTGATTTCTTGGCCCTATAAATTTATCCAAATATTATTTGGTTAGATAGGCCTTGAAATAAGCTTTCCAACGATATACCATAAGCCTAATTTTGATTTAAAACGAAGAAGATATGAGCAAAACACTAAACTCGGCCAAAAACCGACACCCTTCCACTGAAACAGCCATATCTTAAAATATACAAAATATTTTTACATGATTCTAATTGGGTTAGAAATTAAACTTGATAATATTTCCAACGATATATTATATGCATCATTGTGAGTTAGGAATAAAAAGTTATCATAGATTTAAAAACGCGTAAAAACTGGAATTTACCGCGTCACGGCGAAATTGCCACGCCACGGCATATTGTGATGTGTCACGGCACTCTGTACTATGTCATGGTATTTTTCACCGTGACACGACATTTTTCTAGGGTTTTATTTTTGTAGCGCTTTAATTCTAGGGTTTCGTGCTTCACCCCTCACATTTTCTCTATAAATACGAACTTGATTTCTCCAGTTTCGGGGCACCGAAAATCATTTTCTTTCTCCCTACACCAAATCATTCTCTTTCTCCCTACACCAAATCATTCTCTCTTCCTCTCTTATGCACCAAATTCTTCTCTCTTATGCTCTTTCATCATGCATCCCTTAAGCACTCCCCGGAGTCCATACAATACCCGAAGTTCCATACTTAAACCAAGGCGTGAAAGGTAGAATAAACTGAGGGTTTGGACCAAATCAACTCTACTTTTCATTTAATTTAATTTCAATTTGATTTATTATTTATTGAAGTTACTAACAAGTTATTCATGAGGTAGCAATATAAAGGAACACTCGCAATGTGAGTAACTAATTAATTTAATTACTTATTTTATTTTATATTGCTAGTATCATGATTAGGGTTAGATTTACGCTTTGATTTGGCTAACGATATTATTGTCAAATTGCTACCAATAATATTGTTTATTATACTGTTATTGTTGATCACCATATTGCATGTTTAATGGGAATATGTAATTGAATATAACGCCTAATAAGATAATTTAGATAACCAGTTTAGGATCCTTTTTAATCTTGTTGTTTTAATCAAGTGATCACAATATTTGTGAATTATATGTTGCATTAACATTCAACCAATTTAGCATAATTATAGTTTAGAGCAAATTGAATATTTGTTTGCATGCCTTTGAGATCACAGGAAACACTTTTCACTATAAAAATCGAGTAGAGGCTAATATGGGTGAATGTGACTACATAACTCACTTCATACCATCATCCTCGATCCTCCTTTTGTGGTTCCGAACCATATGGAGTTAGTAATCTGATCGATTATGAATGGGGTGTAAATTTCACGGGTCAATCGTTGTTGCCTTCATTTCATTGTCCCTTATTCGTGGTTGCCTTAAATGATCCGTAAACGGCTTACAAGTTCCTTAAAAAGTTGTTGGGGGCTCCCTACTTTGCTTTGTCCCCAATTGTGTCCCTAATCGTATATGTTAATTCCCACTTCATATGAGTGTCATGCATATTCACAACATGCTTAACGTTAGACGCGTTTGGAACGACGCCTACAATTTGGCGACTCCACTGGGGAGTATTCTTGCGTTATTTATCGATTTAAGTGATCGGTATTTAATTGAGATAAGTGGATGAGAGTTGAAAGATTCTTGAATTGTATTCATGCGATTTAATTGGCATTGTAACATATGCATATGCATTTTCGTATACCTATTTTTCCACAATAGTACGTGTTTTATGTATGTGGCTAGCCCCGGGGGATTTAAGCTTTATCAACCCGGAAACGTTTATGACAATAAGGGTTCATCTAAGTTATTAAATCCACCCAAACCATGGAGTCGAGTTCAATTTCATCACGAACTTGCGGAGTCGCCCGTCGGCATACACCCTCAAGGGAGGCTGCCTTGCTAACGCGTCCAAACTCTTAACCATGGTACCTTTTGACAACCAAATAAGCTTGACCATAGTGGAATATAGAAGTTGACTCTAGGTTGCGAACTTCATTGCATCATGCGTGACAATGTGTTTCTGTGTTTGTTTTTTTTTTTTTTTTTGTAATTTTTGCATTTTTTAATATATTTTTTCCCTCTTTTATCTAATATATTTTTTTATTATTGTAGTTGAGTCATAGTCTTTTTATTTTATTTTATTTATTTTTGAGTCAACCCGGAATTTTATTCCCGTATCCTGCACAAGAGTCAACTTATTTTGGTCATAGCCAGAGTTCTAGGAAGAGTTACGTGTTGTGCCACTTATGGATTTGTAGCCCCGAGTTTTATATTTCATTTAGCATTTGTTTCGTCCCAATCGGAGTCACAAATAAAAAGGTATATAATATCATCTGTTTGTTCAATGATATCCTATATTGGTTCAACGATATCATGTATATGTTTGATGATATCTTCTATTGGTTACATGATATCATCTACAAAATGGGATTGTTATAACACATATCCTCCAACAAGTTCTACATATCTTCTATTAAATACTACATATCCTCCATCTAATACTACATATCCTCTACTAGTTGGATGATATACTCTATTGGCTATATGATATTATCCAGCCATGATATCATATAGCCAATAGAGGATTGATAAGTGTTTTATTTATCCACTTATCATGGCATTTTTAGCACAATTTTGTACTCTTTCCCTTTCTTTAATCTTTTTCTAACCCTTTTTGTGCACGATTATAGCTTTTGGCTTCCCCAATCTTTTTTATATGTGTGTTCATGATTGTAGATGCAATGAGAAAATTAGTTATATAGCATAAGCATGAAGAACTATTTTGGAAGCAAAGCACAGTAGGAGAGGGGGTGCAGTCGCCAAGAAGAGGCCGCTCCTAATCGAGGCATTACAAACTACCTCTCCCTATACCCAATAGGAGCGGGCGTGCACCCATGGAGAAGCGGGCGCTCCTCCCTTAACTTCTATATTCTTCCCTAATTTGTGTTGTAAGGAGCAGGCGCGCAAAGCAAGCCCGGGTTCAGACAGCAAGCCAGGTTACAGGCTAAAGTCGTATTACCTAATCAAAAGTAATTCCTAAAACCACTAACTAAAATAGATAGGGAAGTAGGGTCGAATCCACAGGGAAACAATGTTCTTTTATTTCTAATTAATTATTATAATCTAAATTATCAAGTAACAAGTATGATTTTTATGAATATTAACTAAGGGAACTAATTAAACTAAGCAAATAAGAGAATATCAATAAAATAAAAGCCTAGGTCATAGGTTCACCAATAAATAATATTTCAGGATAAAACATAACAATCAATTATCAATGCGTAAATTAATTAGATTATAAAGGGCTTTCGTTACGTATTATAATCACATAATTAATCTATCGGTATCAAATCGCATCTCTCGAATCTTGACTTAACCATTTATAAATTAATTCTACCTATTGAAACTAGGCCTTAATATTAATTCTCATCTCTCGAATCTTGAATCAATATTGCATAACTCATACAATTAAACCAGCGTTAATCTAATTGCATAGAATTATAATAATCAATAGGAAATTAACCAATAACATTAACAATCGACAATAATAAATCATCCCTTCATATTATTTACGGATCCCCACAACCCTAGAAATAAAACTACTCGTGCATAATTAAAACTAAACAAATCAAAGCAATTAAATTAAGCATGATCAAAAGCAATAATTATAAAACTAATATGAAAGAAACAAAAGCAATAATAATAAATAAATAAAAGCATTCAACGACAAACTTAAAAGAACGTAACTAATAATCTTAATTCCAAGAACAAAACTTCAAAGTTAATAATCAAAGCTTAAATAAGAAAGAAAGAAAAGAAAGCTGCTAAAGTGCATAAACTAAATTCAAGAAATAAAGTTGACGAAAACTAAAACTATCTCCAAAGTTAATAATAAAATAAAAGCTAATAAATTAAACTCTAATCAATGACGTCTTTGTCTCCAGCAATTTTGGGAATATGTAGATGTAGCCCAAACCGAGTTAAAACATCAATAACACACTCGTCCGATCGGGCAATGGGTTGCCCGATCGGGCCGCTTATTCATGCTTAGCAAATCTGATAGTGGGCCTTTTCTCACTTGGGCCTATAACTTAATCTTTGTTGTTTTATGATTTGTTGCCTCGTAACTTAGCCCGTAATACTAACTTGTAACTTGGACTTCTTCGCTAATCGAGCCTTTAATCACCGAACTAATTTTATTTAGCACGACCTTGAGCTTTAAATATTCAGTGATAAAATACGATCAAACTCCAATATTTTTGTAGAGGCTCGATAAGCTCGGGAATTATTATAAATCTGCAAATTCCTACAAAATAATACCAACTCTACAAAAACACTAGGAAACGTATATTAGTAATAAAAATAACTCCGCAGAGCTCAAATAGGCACAAATATGACCATGAGACGGGGAATAAAAAATATATATAATATGGACTCATCACCAGGGTTCGGTTCCATATTCATGGGTATCCATCCACTTACTTTGGTCGATTAGATCCCTGTATGCAAGCCGTACCCGGCTGACTTACTTTCCTCTGCTCTTACTCCCGCACTCATTCCTGTACACATACACATGGAAGGCTAGGAGCTGGCGCTCCTATATGCTAGAGCGGGCGCTCCACCTATTCTGGAAGCCGATTTTGACGGATTCTACGATGTAATTTTTGGGTGTATAAATATGACCCTTAACTTCAGTTTTGAGACCTTCTTCCCTTTAGTATTCTTAGGCCCTTAGTTTCTCTAAACTCTCTTTAATTAGTTTAGTTTTCCTCAAAATTCAATCATTGTAAGAGTTAATTGAAGTTTGTTCTCTTGAATTCAACATTTCCTCAACTTTGAAGCTTCATTAGTAATCTCTTTCCTCTACCTCTTGTTCTTTAATTTATGTTTTTGTTTACTTTGCATTGTTAATTTCTCTCTTAGTCTTGATTATTTGTTGTTGCATGTTCAATCTACTTTGTTCTCACTACTTTCTTCAACTTGTTAGATTAATGTTGACTTAGATATTGTTGTTAGAATGTTCCTCACCATGTTTAATGAGTAGTTAATTAGCTAGGGGTTGGGTGAAGACCCAACCAAGCCATGGGTTGATTGATATTTGTGCTTGCATGTCAATTTTGGGTTGATGATGGATTGTTAAAGAATTGGTTAATTGCATGTGTAATTTGATGGCCATTTATTGCTCACGTATTCACTTCTATGCTTGCATTGAAAGATGAGGTCTAGTTGTGAGCCTTTTCTTATATGATTGTGCTAAATTCCTCTTGATTACAGTTGCAATAATTAGGTGAGAATTCCCAATTACTTGTGCCTTAGTGCTTTCTTGGACCAATCGAAAGACAAACTCGAGTTAGTAGTCTACTTTCCATCGTTAAGACTTGGTTGGTGTAGACACCAAACTGTGTCTCCCCAAAACCAAACCTAGTGATGAGTACTTTTCACGTCATTTGATTATCGAACGAAGTGAAATGTGAAAGAGTCTCGTGTTTCCTTTGTTTTTAATAAAAATACTTCTTTCTGTTTTCGAAAATATTTCTTTTCATACCCTACTTATGAAAAATGTCCAACCCAATTTAATTTGGTCCATGATACGGGTCCAATAATAGTGTAGTTTGATAGGGCTCGAAAAGAGCTTTCCAACGATATATTAAACGATATATTATAAGCCCAATTCCGATGAATAATGAGGAAGTTATGGCCCAAATATTAAATTGGATATTAAATGAGTTTTATGGGTGACCCAATGATTAAGTGGAGGGTCCATTAGATATCATTCCTAAAGTCATTAGAAATTACTTTAATTTTCTAGAATAATCTAGAAGGTTATTTTAAATTCTAAAGAGATTAGGATTAATAATTATATAGAAAAGATAAAGGATTTTAGTTGAAATAAACAAGTGTTTTAAAAAGGGTTTAATATGATTATCAATGATAAAGTACGAACTCTAATTATCCAATTAAATTGAAAAAAGGATTCCGTACGACCAATTTTTATCCCGCAGCACCATCGCGCCGCGATAGGCCTGTCGCGCCACGATGGAGCCATCGCGTCGCGATGGAATTGTCGCGTCGCGATGGGTGCAGTTTTACTTCGATTGGAATTCGATCTTCTCTGATCGTTTCCGGATGTTTTTCTCTATAAATAGGGTCGTATTTTCCCGTTTTCAATCACCAAAAATCATCAACAATCATCTTTTTATTCTTTTCTCTCTCAAAGATAGAAGCTTATTCTTTCCCCCTCTTTCTAAACCTTCCCTTTTCAAAATACAACATTCGTCCACCACAAGACTTAGACACACATAGCCAAGCTCGAAGTTTTTTTCGCCCTAGACGTGAAAGGTTAATAATTTCTGAGGGTTTGGTCCCAAATCTCTATTTCAATTATTTAAATTAAACGTTTGATTTAATATATTTTTATTGAAGTTACTAATGTGTGTATTGTTTTGATTGAAAGAGATACGAGGCAACAAAGTGAGTATTTTTATTGCTCTATGTCTTTTGAAAGCATGCCTAGATTAGTTTAATTCCTAGTATCATGTTAGGATGTTATTTATTGCATTCTAGTATCATGATTAGGTTGCTTCCTATTTCTTTTATCATGTTAGTATCATGCCTAGGATCTTGCTAATAACATTATTATGCTTAATTGAGATTATTATGATGATGATGATTTGTTGTATCAATATATTATGTTGCTTGATATTATTGTTATTGCTTGATTACGCCCCCTCTTGTAGGTTTAAAGGGCATTTGCACTTGAAATCACGCTTAGTAAGATAATTAATAATTTTATTTAGGCTAATGTGATTTTAATTCAAGTGATCGCCGATAATAGATTTATTTGTGCATTAATATTCAACCAACATAGATTAAACAGGTTTAGGATTAATATATTGATTGTATGTTAGTCAAAAAGCGCACATGAATATGAGAAGAATAATGTAGAGGCCTATTTAGGGCAGGTTCAATCTCTTTTAGGTTGGATTTGTACCTTCATCCCCAAATATCCAGCCATGGTTCAGGACCACTATGGAGTTAGAGATCTCATGGGTCGTGAAGGGGTGTAACCTTCACCCTGTGAACGGTTTACAAGTTCCTAAAACTTGTTGGCGACTCTTTTTCTTTATCTTCCTTCCCTTTGGATGCCACCATGCGTAAGTGTATGATCATAGTGGGGCTCAAGTGTGAGATGCTTGAAATATTCCCTACAGTTGGCCTATCTTGTTAGTTGAGTTTGGTTTAGGAATGCTTAGTGTTGTGGCTTCAAAAGAATGCAATGTTGAGTGCCCTTCCTATCATCCAATTTGTGTTCATGCTTGCTTATTGTTTTGATTCGTTGGTTTGGTTGGTGTCGATTCCTATTTGCCCCTAGTGTTTGTCTCCATAGTAGTTATTTAATCAGAACCCCCAATTTGTGACCGAACTAGCTTACAACCGTTTCATACTTTAGGTGTTCTTTACCCATTCCCTGTGGATACAATCCTCTACTTACCCTAGACTTGTCTTAGGTTAGTTTATGTAGAAATAGTGTTTGGCTTGAAGGTGATTGTCAAACGATCGATTATTCCTCTACCAAGGATATTATACGGTCAATAAAGGATATCATCCAGCCAGTAGAGGATATCATCCAACCAATAGAGGATGTCATCCATCCAATAGAGGATATCATTCATCCAATAGAGGATATCAAAAACCCGTTGGACTGACAAAACATTTGGTCAGTCCGGACTGATGCAATACCTTCTCAACAATCAATTATCAATGCATAATTCAACCAAATTATAAAGGGCTTTCTTACTAGTCGACCCCTTATTCACCGAATCAAATTCCTTGAACTCGGTCTTGGGCTTGAAATACTCGGTCATAAAATACGATCCGACTCTAATATTTTTGTAGTGGCTCAATAAGCTCGAGAATCATTATAAATCTACAAATTCCTACAAAATAATACCAACTCTACAAAGAAAACGTATATTAGTAATAAAAATAGCTCCGTAGAGCTCAAATAAGTACAATTATGACCGTGGGACCGAGAATAAAAACATATATAAAATAGGCTCATCAAACTCCCCCAAGCTAAACCTTTGCTTGTCCTTAAGCAAAGCCACAAATAAATAAATCAATACTTCACTCCAAATACTTTTCAAATCAATAAATATAATTCAAGGTAAATCCGAAAAACATGTACCAAAGTCAACCAATCAAATCCATCCAACTACCAATCTTCCCTAACTGTCAACTAGAGCAAACCACAAGAGAAAATAGAATTCAAGACTAGTGCTCACACACTCGACTCTCATTTATGTAGCGAGTAAAAGATGTACTCGATCGCTCTCCAACCACTCCTTTAAATGTGAACTATGCCCTCCCAAACTCACAATACTCGTATGTTTAAAAAGATAAGCACTTAACCTAAATAGTCGACTTGGAATATGTCAAATCATTCTTTGCATTGATAAACAACTAATTTCACATTCACACGACTCTATGCACAAGGTCAGAAGGTCTTCAAAGCTTGTAACGTAAGGCTAGGGTAAAAGGGTAGGAAATATTTGGGAAAATGTGACACCAAAGCCATGCTTAAGGGAGCTAAACCCTAATAAAACCTAGGTCAAAAATAAATAATGACCATAAACCTCCAACATAACTCAACTTAACTCCACAAAAGTTCACCAAACAAACCAATTCAATATTAACAATATTTCAACACTTACAATACATCACTCATACAAAATATAAATTTATAGAATTTGAGTGAACAAATTAAACAAACTTTGAACTATTCTCTTTTTTCTTTATTTTTTTTTCTTTTGAATAAACTTCAATTAGAACACTTGAACATTGATACAATTTTTCTTTTACTCCTTTTTTTCTCTTTTTAATCTCACATTGGAATTTTCAACTTTTGAATACCTTTTAAATTTTTTTTTTCCAAACCACAAAATAATATAAGAACAAAAAACTCCTCATATTCACCCACATTGTGTAAATTATGTGCACACTACAACTCCCTCACCTCACTCACTCATAGTTCCCCCAAGCAAAGCTTGGGACTAGTAACCAATGGGGCTTAAATATGCTTGTAATCTGGCTAAATAAACAATGAAAGGGCACAAGCAACAACATGGGTAGCAAGAAGGGAACAAATGTATCTAAAATCGTCTGAAGGCCACCTAAAAGAACAAATGCCTTCGTCCTCCTCAATGTGCATAATAATGGGTCATACAAACATTACTCAAAGTTAAAGACCAATACTCAACTTCATTGACATACCAGGAACTAACACAAATTCCTTAGCAAATCAACTAGTCAAGCACTATCTTCACAAGTAGTTGACAAAATTGACGCATGTTAAGGTTTTAAAGCAATCTAATATCAAATCATGATCAACTAATCCACAATATTTATCATAAAAACCCAATAATCAAAACAATTACAAATTTTTTTTATCAAGGTGCACATGGAAGCATGATTCATAATTCATTGGAACGTATTTTTGGATTTTTTTTTTTAAAGCAATAAATCTAACCTAGAAAGCAATAAAATCTATACTATGAAAGAAATAAAACTAAACTAAGAACACCAAAGAAAATAATAAAATAATTATAAAAAAAAGGAAAGAAAGAGTACCTATATATACAAGAAATTCCCCCCAAGCTAAATCAAACAATGTTCTCATTGGCTTAAAGGGAATTTAGTAATCCAAGTGACTACCCCTCATTATCAAACTCGTATCCACCACCATCCCAAGCATTGCAATGCATTACCTTGGTACAATTTTAGACAAAATAGAAACAAAGTGTTAGTAAGAAAAGAGGCAAAACCGAGTCAGATTCACTAATTTTCTCATAACCTTTTTTATACAAATGATATTGAAGTGATTTGAATTTCATTGGAAAGTAGACTTGAAGATATTTCCAACGATAGGTCACACACAAAATTTCGTTAAGAAACGCAAAAGTTATGGCGTTTTAAAGTTGTCCAATTTTGCTAACTCGCTCTTGCGCCCGACCGTGCGAGTTTAGCCCGACCGGGCCCATCTCCATGGTATGATGAAGTGGTTCTCGCCTACTTGCTGTACGAGACTCGTTTTTTGCCTTATTTTTCTTCGGTTTTTCACTTGATTGAGCAAACGGCACCCGATCGGGTGGGACTTTCACTACGGGCTCATTTTTTGCAACTTGCTCATTTTTCTCCACTTGTTCATCTTCAAACCCAAGACCTACAAAATTTAGAGCTTTTTCTATAGCATCCACTTCATCTTTCCATGTATTAGTTTTTCCTACGGAAGACGCAACACAAAATATTGCCTCTAAGGGATCTTTAATGAGAGCTTGAGGCTTATTAGAAAAATTATTTACATCAACCACACAAACACTATAACACTTTTCCTCTAACATGGGGATTTTAGGGACATTATTTAGATTAAAAGTAATATTATTGTTCTAGGTGTGGATCCAAGGGTTTTACTAGCACGATCTGGGTCCCGTCGATGACCTGCGCAAGGCAGCACCCGTAAACTGCCCTTAGGGGTGGCTCGAGGAACCCCCCTCCGATGATTAAGTTAGAGTGTGTTTAGAGAGAGAAAGTGTACTTAATGAGATATAGAGAGTGTAATAACTTGTGTGTCTAACCTCCTTTTCATTGTACTCTGTCCTCTATTTATAGGTGTACAATCTCCTTTGTGGAGAGACATACTTGGTCAACCTGTGGGCTGACTCTGTCAGGCAAAGGAACCCCTTCAACTATTCTTCCAGCAATGAGTGCGCACCCCGAGGGCCAGTCTGGGAGCCCGGTGATAGCTCAGCAGGAGCTATCATATACAACTAGCCCCTCAAGAGGTGGTATGAGGTCATTCATGCCAGCTCTTGCTTGCGCGGTGAATCCTTTTTAATGGTTCTGGATGGAGGAAATAGCTCAGCAAGAGCTATCCCCTACAACTAGCCCCTCAAGAGGTAGTATGAGGTCGCTCATGTCAGCTATTCTACGCGCATGGTATTATCGTCTGTTGCTCAACGGGTCGTGTGGATAAACTTCCTCATGTGCCACTAGCCCCTCAAGTCTCTGGATTGACTACGCAATTCTGAGACTTGAGTGGCCATGTTGTAGGTTGGTGGGGATGCGTTGCATTTGTGCTTGGTGATAGTGGCTTTTTTCTGCCTGTGGCGTGTACGTCTTTTTGTGTAACAGGGGTTGTTTTAGCTCCTTCCTGGTGATTCTAGAGGGATAATTGATTTTCTGGGGGGAACTTGAATGGTTCCTTCCGGGATTTGAGACGTGACAAGCTTGTAAGGAGGAATTTCGATTACTCTCGTTGAAGTCTGAGAAATGACGAGCTTGCAATGCTGAAGTCTGAGAAATGACAAGCTTGTAGGGAGGAATTTCGATTACTCCCGCTGAAGTATGAGAAATGACGGGCTTGCAGGGAGGAATTTCGATTACTCCCGCTGAAGTCTGAGATTTTTTTTTTTAGGCGGGAACAATGTTTTGCATGAGTGGAACACGTGTTGGCTATCTGAATGGTCAGTTTATTTTTACTGAAGTGAAATGGTGGTTTGGCTTTATTGCTTGGCTCAACCGCCTATTTATCCCCCCATTAAATTCACTGTCTCCCTTTCTTTTTTTTTTTCCTTCTTCATTTTTTCATCTTCCCCTTTCTTTTTTCTAATTTCTCGCTCTTCATCTTCTTCAAAGACACGCGTCATTCCTCTATTGCCATTGTAAGTTCTCGTCTCTCTCGTCTTCGTTCTTACTTCATTTTTTGTTTTGTTTGCTCATTTTCACTTATTCTTCAGTTTCACTGAATTTTCTTGCTTTTTGGTTGCAGTTTGAAACCCTGTTCTCCGTTTGGTTTCTTGGGTCGCCATTGTTGTTGTGCTTCATTGCTTCTGCAACCTCTTGTCATAAATGTACTTACTTTGCACCTTTTCTTGTATGTATATGCCCAATTTTATTTCTTTTTGTATTTTCTTCCGCAAAATTGCGTCTTTGCTCAATTTTGATTGTCTTCGTCCAATTCATTCCCTTCTGTTGTTGTATTTGTATTCTCAATTCTTTCTTCCAATTCTTGCGTTGCTTTTCTGCACTCGCTCTTTTGGGATTAGACTTATCTTTCGTTTTTGGCACCCTATTTTCTTCATCTTCTTTGGGGGCTTTTTGTCTTTGTAGATCTTTTTTAGGATGTCTGACGCTTCTGACAGTCAAAACATGAGTGAGCCTCTTGTGGCCACTGAGTCAGGCTCTCCTTCAGAGTCATCTCACTCAGGTGAGCGCTCTGCGCGCACTTCTTTTGTTTCCCCTGTTTCCCCCCTTTCCTTTACAAACTGTTATGCCTTTCGATTGTCTTCCTGCTGCGGGCAGGGCGAGTACTGCTGCTGCTCCTCCAGCTGTATCTGAGTCAAGTAGTAGTTGCCCCGCTGAGGGCAGCGCTTTCGGTCCTTTTCGGCCTGGACGACGTCTTGATTTCTTTTACCCTTATTGCGAGCGGGAGCTTATTCAGGACGGGGTACCTGTACGCCATCTCGCTCGTTTAAGGAGGCGTGCGATGTGCCATGAGATTTTAGCTAACATGGTCAAGGCTAATCCCCCTGATGTTTCTCTTGTTAGTCCCATTCCCTGGCTGATGTGAATCGACTTGACCATTATGTAGTGCGGGGTGGCAATGCTATAACTTCTTCACCATCTCATTCTCCAGCTGCGAATATGAGTGGGGTGGCTGAATCTCCTAGTGAGAGTGCTTTTTATGACTGTCACCCCATTTATGTGGAGGAGCCCGTTAAAGAGGGCAAACCTGAATTCTTTCAGGATGAAAGGCTTCATGGCCCCAAGAATTGCGTGATGGACTCCAACTAGCGTAAAGATATAAGGAAGTTGGACCTTGCTGCTGTGGGGCAGAAGTTCTATGGTTTTGGTCAAGGCTACAAACTAGTTTTTCCAGCAAAGGGCTCCAAGTTATCTGCTCCTCGTACTGGTCATATTGCAGTCTTTGCTTCTTAACTGGACTTAGACTTGAGATTCCCTCTTGACCCTACTTTGCATAAGGCCTTTCGGGCCTTTAACCTTTGCATTGCTTTGCTGCATCCTGCTTCTCTACACACATTGATATGCTTACTATGGTTCCTGCGCTTTCGAAGGTATCTAGAATCACTACATCTGTTCAAATCTCTGATGAGCCTAAAAAGGTCATCTTCTGGTTTCGAATCTAGGTGGTATTACGTGGCTCCCAAAGAGGGCCAAGTTTTGTCTTACCCAAAACTTGGTCGTTTTAGGGACTGGACTGGCAAGTTTTTCTGGGTTGCACTGCCTTCTTCTTTTGCTGTGCCACGCAATTTCAGGAAGATTCGCACAAATATGGTTGGAGTTACTGTTTCCCCCACTGAAGCTGCTCGCGAAACAGACGCTTTTGACATGCTGCAGGGAGCGGGCATAGGTGATGCTAAGTTTCCCAAGTATTGGCTGCCTAACTCCTTGTACATTGTGGGCAATGCGCAGCTTTCTGCTATGCGCTTGTGTTCTACCCATGAGCCTGGTAAGCCTTGTTATTTATTCTGCCTTTTTTTTAAGCGTTTTTCTCTCTTTGCTTTTGCTTATGCTATGCTCTTATGTCCTTTATTTTGTCTCTTTTGCTGCCTGGTTTTTAGGTTATGACAAATTGGATAGGAGCATTCTTGGGCTGCAGGATAACTGGAAGGACCCTCTTACTGCTACCCTTGATAATCCCCCTGAGCTTTTTGAGACCTTGGAGGTTTATGCTGGCTCTTTGAAGGGTGAAGTTCGCTTAGCCCCAGCTGAACTGTGGGCTATTTGTAGACACCTACTTTTGGCCTTTTATCCCGAAAGGAAGTGCGATGATGTTACAAAAACCCGTCTTCATGCTAAATCAAAGTTGAAGTGTTTATGGACTACGAAATGCATTATGAAGTAAGTTAAAACTCATATTTGAGACCAATTTTTCTTAGAGCCTTGTCCGATTACTATTATGCCTAAAACGTGCTCATACATGTTTAAACTTGATTAATAACGGACCCTAATGCGGCAAATGCAATGATTCGATCCAATGGATCTTACATTGTTGAAAACTAAGCCAAACAGATAAACCAACCATCATATTTTCGTGCATGGTCTATATTGATGGATAGCCCTTTCAAAGAGCTTTCCAACGGTATATTATAAGCCCAATTCCGAGCTAAAACGAAGAAGTTATGATCAAAACACTAATTAATCGTTTAAACTTTTCTTTTATTGTTTAAATAACATTAATTGATTAATTAGTGTTGTTTGATCACTTTAAACAAAATTTTAATTAATTAATTCACATAGTATTCTTTCGTTAATCAAGACTAGAATTTGATAAATAATTGATTGTTTTATCACTTAAGACAATGCGAATATTGTTTATTTTGTTCTTTTCACGAATTTGATTATAAAAGAATAACGACATTCGTTGCAATGTAATCCATATGTGATTAATGTTTGTAAATAAAATCAACTAATTTAGTTTTAGGTGTCACGTTGCATATATTGTTTGGTGATGAAATTGTGAAAAAGGAAGAGCTAGTAGAGGGGCCGCACTAGAGCTAGAATAGCGATTCCTCCCTAAAAGGAATGTTATTTTAGTACCCTCGCTCCCGAACTCATTTGTGGTACATGTATACCAATTTGGGCATGGGTAAACTAACTATTCGTGCTAAATATCCCTTGAACTCTACTTGGGAGAAAGGCATGAATGAGGTTTATGAGTTTTCCTAAAATTCATTGGCGACTCCTTACTTGTTTCTTATAAAAGCGTAATGATAGGATCAATTCTAAATCAAGGTCCCCCAAACAGTCAGGAATTCAAATCCTAATACACCCTAACAAGTGTAAAGTCCTAGGCTTTAAAAGGGCCATGGACATTTAAGGAGAAGGATCCCCTACGATGGGTAAACCCTCCTTACATTGTTTTTGGCACTGTGACCACTGCTAATCGTGCAGGGTCTAGTCGTGCTGAAGCTGAGCCTTCCTCTTCCACTGTTAGGGGTCGGCAGGAAACTTTTCCAACACCCAGGGAAGTTACCTCAGGGTCTGAGGCGTTAGTGGCTTAGGGTGCTTCTCCTGAGAAGCGTCCTGTTGTGGCTTTCGGCCAGGTGGCACCTCAGACTTCTGTGGTAAAAGAACCACTGAATCAAGTTTGATGATTCCAAAAATAATGCTGACGACTTTGCTGACAGCGTTCTTAAGTTTCCCGCGGAGGAGGGTGAGACTACTGCTGCGGTGGGTGAGAAACCCACAACTTCTGATGAGCATGTTTTGCTCTATTGTCCCAGCATTGGTACTACCATTGCTGCTAAGGACGCTACAGGTCCTTCTATTGAGGCTTTTGATTTTCAGCTCCCAAATGAGACTATTATGGATCTACCAAAGATTCCAACTCGCCCTTCTAGGTTGCGAGGCCGCCTGCGAAGCGCTAGCATGGGAGGGCACTCTCAGCCTGGGGGTTCACACAAGCAGGATCATCAAGTTATTAATCTGGAGGATGATCCTGTGGCCTCTCCCTCTGCTGATGTTGATGAGCCTGCCGCTAAAAAGGCCCGTACTTCTTCTACTCTTGATCCTTTTGCTTCTCACTATGCCAACACTAGGCTTCTTGGTGAGAACACTGTTAGGAAGACTGGCACCCAGAACTCCAGTGAACTTAATAGCTTCATTCACCAGTTCTTGGGTGATGCTTTTGAGAACCCACTCTCTACGACCTCAATTTCCGCTGGAGGCACTTTTATTCCTACTGGACCTATAGAGTTTGGGGAGGTTCCCATTGATGTTAATCTTCGCCTCTGTTGTGCCTTGCTGGGACTGAGAATGCTCCATTCCACCCCTTGATGAATGTTAGGGCTGATAAGTCCTTGTTTGTGGATAACCCACAGAACGGTGGCACCTTGGGCTATCGTCTCACTCAGGGCATTCGCCTCCCTGTTGATTCTACTAGCAGCTCAGTCAGTCTCCCCGCTGCCACTGCGTGCCATGATCTGTAGAAGGTTAGCTTTTATATTTCTAGCTTTTTCCTTTTGCTTTGGTTTCCTCCTTCTGCTTATTTTCTTTGCTTTTGCCTTAGCTTGCTTTTCCTTGCTCTTGCCTTGGCTTATTTTCGTCCTTCTGTTTATTTGCAGCTTACCAAGTCTATTGGCGACTTGGCTAATGTCTTGCTTACAGTGGAGAAGGAGTACCATAACTAGGGTTGACCCTTTCTCAGAAGGATAAGGAGATTCAGCAAGCTCGTTCTGAGAGGGGTGTAATGGCTGGTGAGGTGACTCCCTTGAGAAAGAAGGCGGATGCCCTGCAACTTCAGCTGAGAGAATTCTAACTCACCAAGACAAAGTTAGCGGATTACAAGGCTAAGATGGCTGATCTGCGGGCTGGATGAGGGAATGAGCTTGAGGCTGCTAGAAAGGAGGCACTTAGGTCTTTTGTGCTTTCTCCTGCTTTTGTTAAGCTGCTCGCTAATCGCCATGATGGAGGCTGGGAGGCCGCAGCCCACTGTGTAAGCGGTCTCTATGGTGGGAGTGAGGAGCAGCAGGCTCATTTCAACACCTTTTGGGCTAAGGTTGAGGTTGTTGGGGAAGCTGACCTTTTTAATCTGACTGCTAACCATCCTCGCGTTGCTAACTGCAAGGTCCCCAATCATGCCGTGCTGAATTTAGAGGTGCCTTTATGCACTGATATTGCTGTCGCCATTGATGTGGAGACTTTAGCTGATGAGCAATAAAGGTTTTGGCGACTGTCTCCCCCTTCCTCCAGTGGTTCATCGGAGTTTCCCTCACCTAGGTTTGTAGTCACTAGGTAGCTTTTGTTGTTGTCTTTGGGGTGTAAGCTACCAAATATTGTATTTTTAGTGTGCTTTCCCATAACACTTTATTTTCTAACTGCTGGAATTGTCCAGCTTAACTTGAATTCTATGTTTTTCTAACTATTTTGCTGAATGTTTCCTCATCCTGGTGGATGGGGGTTCAGCTTTGTGAATGTTGTAACTTTCCTGCTAAATGTTTACTTTGTCTTGGTGGACAGAGGTTCAGCTTGTTAGTATATGCGTTTGATAACTTCTCTGTTATTTTCCTTATTGCTTATCTTGTTGCCTGTATGCTTGTTCAAACATGCTGCAGGGCCATGGTGTAGTTGCACCTAAACCTTAGCTTAGCAGCCCCTTTATTTTACCAAGTGAAGCCTCGTAGGTTGGGTTTTTCCTGTTGCTCTTACTCTTACTTTTTCTTTGACTTTGTGCCCTCACTTGGCTGTATAGGGCCTTCCTATCTTTTGGCCTTTTATTGCACTTGGTGGGAGCTTTCCAAATTTTATGCCTTTCATCTTGTTTATGATGAAGGCTTGTACGTTGTGTCTTCTACTTAGTTTTTGTAGAGACTTGCTTGCATACCATTTAGCTTGCTTGGTTGTATCCTGTTTGTATGTTGTTCAGCTAGTATTGTTGTGACTTATTCATGTCATCCAGCTTGTTTTGCTGCTTGCTTTTATGTCGTTCAGCTTGTTTTGCTCCGACTTACTTATGTTATTTAGCTTATTCTGCTGCGACTTATTTATGTCATTCAGCTTGTTCTACTGCGACTTATTATTTTATGCATCTTACTTATCTTTGTAGGAGCTTATTGCTGGTCCATCTCCTCTTTCCCTCACAAAAGAGGTGAGCTGGGTGGGACCAAGAGAACCTTGGTGATGCTTGCTCATCCTGCCCCTTTGCTTTTCGTTCGCCTTTCCCTGCTCAAGTTCAACTTTCCAGGCCTCCCCCTCAGGCGTCCCCGAGGTGGTGCCCTGTTTTACTTTGATCAGGCAAGTTGAACTTAGGGAAGTGTGCTCTCTTTTGCCTAATGATGTCTTGTTGCACCTTATTGTGATGTTTTCTGCCTTTAATATTTCTATGGCATTTTCTGCATGTTAGTGTGCAATGCTAAAGCATAACTCAACAGATAAACATGTTTAAACAAGATCACATGGTATACTCCTCACGTAGAGGCTCATATTTCATTGAATTCAAATGGCTTAAGCTTCCTTGATTAACATATCATAATCTTAAACAAAGTTCTTGCATAACTTAAACAAAGTTTTTTTATTTCTATTTAGCCATTTGCCTTTTAAATAAATTATTTCTTTAGCACATCTGCGTTGAAACTATTCCTTAAGACCTGACCTTCTTGATCTGCAAGGAGGAAGGCGCCTAGCCCTACTTGCTCATGGATGATGAAAGGGCCTTCCTAGTTGCATGATAGCTTTCCATGTTGGTTTCCTCTCCCTATTGATGTTGTCCTTTTAAGAACCAGGTCTCCAGGCAGCAGTTCTCGGTGCTTGACTCTCTTGTTGAAAGCCTTTGATATTCTTCTTTTTTGGGCAGCTAACTTAAGGGCTGCTTTTAGCCGCATATGTGGCAGGAAATCCAGCTCCTCCAACAAGCGCTTCTTATTTCCTTGCTGCTCATAGTGTTGGATTCTCAGGCTACGGATTTGCACCTCTACTAGAACTACTACGTCTGCCCCATAAGCCAGGGTGAAAGGACTTTTTCCAGTAGACTCCTTATCTATTGTTCTGGTTTCCCATAATACCTCTGGGACTAGGTCAGCCCAGAGGCCTTTGTGTTCTTCTAACTTCCTTTGCAAGGCTGTTAGGATCAGCTTGTTTGCTGCTTCTGCTTGGCCATTGTTCTGCGAGTGGCAGACTAAGGCGCTTGCATATTTGGTGCCCATCTCTTTAAAGTAATCCTTGATGGTGTCACAGTCAAACTTACACCCATGATCAAAGACTATGCACTGTGTCACCCCAAATCTTATTATGATGTTCTTCCATATGAACGTTCTCACTTGGACTGCTTTTATGTACTTGGTGGGCTCAGCTTCAATCCACTTGGTGTCTACTGCCATTATGAGATACTTTCTGCCCGCCGACACAGTGGTAAAGGGTCCTAATATGTTCATTCCCCACTGAGCGAATGGGATCGGGCTGAGAATTGGGGTCAGATCGTTTGTTGGATAATTTATGACTGGAGCATACTTTTGGCACTTTTCACACTTTTTGACGTATGCTAAGGCATCCTACATCAGAGTTGGCCAGTATGCTCCCCTTCTAAGCACTTCAACCCCCAAGGCTTTTTGATTTTTTCCGCCAATGTGGTTGGCGCAGATTCCTGAGTGTGCTTCTTCTATGATTTTTTCCTACTCCCATTCTAGAATACACCTCGGCAGTGGTTTTGAGAAGCTCTTTTTGTTGAGCTCCCCGTTCATCACCACGTACAATTGGTGTCCTTTTTGACTTTCTTGTCTTGTGCGTCATCATCTGACAGCGAGCCATGTACCTTGTAGGTCAGTATGTATGTGAACCATGCTCGCTGCTGCCTGGTGCAATTCACCTGCTTGCTTTCTACGATGCTGCTCTCTTCTAACACTTCCACCATGACCATCTTTGTGAAGCTTTGCAGGGTGGAACTGGCTAGCTTTGATAATGCATTAGCTTGGGAATTTTCTGCTCTAGGGACCAAGTCTATCTGAAAATGAATTAGTTGAGCCACCAGCTCTTTCACCTTGGTTGTGTACTTTAGCATTGTAGGCTCTTTAGCCTCATACTACACCTTCAGCTGGCTAGCCACCAGTTGGGAGTCAATCTGCAGGTGCACTTTTCTAGCTCCTGCTACAATACTCATTCTCAAGCCTGCTAGAGTTGCTTCATACTCTGCTTCGTTGTTCGATGCCTTGAACTTGAACATAATGGCATACTCAAATTCATTGCCTTCTGACGATGTTATTATTATTCCTGCTTCGCTTCCCGTATGGGATGAAGATCCATCCACTGCCACTTTCCAAACTCCAACTTCATCTTCTTTTTCTTCGTAAGAGGCTTCCACTATGAAGTATGCTAAGGCTTGAGCTTTGATAGCTGCCCTAGGCTTGACCTCGAATTCATATTCAGAGAGTTTTATCGCCCATTTCAAGAGCTTGCCTGAGGCGTCCATTTTCTGCAGGGCCTTCTCTAGTGGGTGATTTGTGAGGATTTGAATTGTGTGCGCATCGAAATAGGGTTTCAACTTCCTTGCTGTTGTTACCACTAGGAAAGCCAGCTTTTCTACCAATGAATACCTCTGCTCAGCCTCTGTCAGTACGTGGCTTACAAAGTATACTAGTTTATGCTGTTTCTGCCTTTCAACCAGGAGAACTGACGCAATTGTTTGTATTGAGGCGGAGATATACAACTGTAGCTTTTCGCTCAACTCTGGGCTAATCATGGTTGGGAGCTCGGTCAGATGCTCCTTGATCCCCTCGAAAGCTTCTTTTTCTGTTGCACCCCACTTAAATTCTCTGTTTCCTTTCAGCAGCTGGTAGAATGGTAGGGCTTTGTCAGCTGACTTGTTGATGAATCAAGTCAGCGCCACCATTCTTTTCGTCAGCCGCATGATATCTTTAGTGCACTTTAGCTCTGGGAGGCTTAGTACTGCCTCCACTTTCTCCGGGTTGGCATCGATTCCCCTCTCACTGACCAGGAAACCTAGGAACTTCCCAGAGCTCATCCCGAAAATGCATTTCTTTGGGTTAAGCTTGATATTATACTTATTCAGTGTGGTAAATGTTTCTTCTAGATCCATGATATGCCCCGCTTGCATGACACTTTTGACAATTGAGTCGTCAACGTATACTTCAACATTTTTCCCCTTTTGGTGCATGAACACTCTATCCATTGTCTTTTGAAAAGTATCCCCCGTATTCTTCAGCCCGAAGGGCATAGCTATGTAATTATACACTCCCCATTCAGTGATGAACGCGGTCTTCTGCCTGTCTGGCTTGTGCAGGCTGATCTAGTGATACCCTGAGAAGGCATCCATGAAGCTTAGCAAGGCGTGGCCGCTGGTTGAGTCTACCAACTGGTCAATTCGTGGCAGCGGGTAGCAGTCTTTTGGACATGCTTTGTTGAGATCTGTGAAATTAACGCACATCCTCCACTAGCCATTCGCTTTCTTTACCATGACCACGTTGGCCAACCACTCTGGATAATCACAAGGCTCTATGAATCCAGCCTTTGGAGTTTGTCCACCACTTTTTGGATTGCCTGATTTTTCTCTGTGGAGAAGCTTCGCATTTTCTGCCTAACTGGCTTAATGTCCTCTTTCACATTCAGCTTGGGAACCATAACTGCGTGGTCAATTCCTGGCATCTCGTCTGCTAAAAATGCGAAAATGTCCTTATTCGCTCTCAACAGCTCTATGAGGTGGACTCCTACTCCAGGGTCAAAATCCTTCCCAATTTTTACCGTTCTAGAGCTGTCGCCCTCTGTCAGCTCAATAGTTATGTGCTCCCCACTGGGCAACGGCTTGGCTACCTCTTCTTTTCCGGGCTCAAAGTTTTCCATTGCTAACTTCTACTTATCCTTTTCTTTTTGATACTCTTCTCGCTTCCTCTTTCTTGATTTCCTTTTAGCATGCTCATTGGACTTGATAGGAATGGTGTCCTTCGAACAAGTGTATTATTCCGGTAGAGGGTTCGAAACTAGTAGAAAGCTAATTATTCAGTGAGGTCAAGTGATCGGAATGCCTAGGTGGAGGCCGCTTCCGATCAGTAATATTAATGAGTAATCAATATTACAACTTAATCTTGATTGAACCCTTCGGGTCACACCCAAGCAACTAACGAATCGACACGATGAATTAATTCAGAAGGAATTAATGAGTCGCTCGAGTAATTAATATTTAGACGTCGGAAATTCGAGCTAGGAACGTCGAAACCGAGCATCGAAAGTCGAGTCGAAATAATAAAAGACGAGACGGTAAAATCACTAATTAATCAATAATTTACCAAAATACCCCTAGTATCGGAATGCCCCGAGAAAACCGAAGCGTAGGGGCATTTGGTGTAGCTAAAATGACTAACAAGCGCACCAAGCCGAGCCTAGGCTGGCTGGTGCGTGCTAGCGCACCAAGGCTAGTATAGCACGCTCATAGCTGCAGCTGCTATGGCGCGCCAGCAAGCTAGCAAGGCACGCACATAGCAGCAGCAGCTATGGCGCGCCATGGTGCTAGCTGTACTTGCAGGGAGTGCGGGTAAGCTGCTAGGTGCGTGTGATGTCAAGGGCACAGCAGCAGGCCTCGGCCAGCAGCCCGCACTTGTGTGCGTGGATTACTGGGCCGAAGGCAGCAGCTGCGCACCATGGTGCCACGCCAAGGCCAGCAACTAACTGGGCCGAGGCAGCAGCCCACCCCGAGTTGCTTTGGTGCCCAGGTGAGGGTGCCACGTGGTAGCGCCTCATTGGTGCCTTGTTTGGTATAGGTGGCCGGTTATGGGGAGTGCTTGGGGATCAAGTTTTTTCCCCTCCCTTCCTTGTGGTCTTTACCTAACCTTTCCCCTAAATGTGCCACTTGTTGATTAATTAGTTGTTGGATATTTAATATTATTTTTGATTTAAAAATGAAAAAAGAATATTGATTTTACCAACTCTCCCACATTGATGGAAGAGAGGATTTCACTCATGAGTTTCCCTATAAATACCCAAGTTGGGGTTTGGGAAAACTCACTTGAGTAAGAGTTGGAAAAGGCATCTCCATTGAGAAAACCTTTAAACTCATATTACTCGAGTAGTTTGGTCGGGCTTAACTAACCTCTAAGCAATAGACCTAGTCGGGGTCGTGTTGCGGGTGGATACCGTAGGAGGTTTTCGCCCGTTGCGAGACTTAAGCTTTCTCAAGTAAGAGCTCGGGGTACGAGCGAAGCACGCGTCAAAGGTAATTAATGCTTTCCTTAATACTTGTTAATTATGTCTTTAAATTATATTAATTGTGAGTGTGATCTTGGCTCGGGTTTTATTTCCGTGATGAGTCAAACTCATCAAAACCCAACAGGACCTTGGCTCTGAGCTTGGTTGTTGCCTGGTCCTAGCTAGCTGCTTCAGGGCTATGATATAGCATTGTTGGGCTGTATTTTTGCTTTCCCTAAGCTTTGCAGATCGCCCATCATTGGTTGTGTATGCCATGGCAAGGTGTTAAGTAGATACCACCCCGCCTATTTTGTGAATGAGCGGTCTTCCCACGATCACATTCTACGGTGATGGGGAGTCTATTACCAAGAATTCTGCTCGAACATCTCGTCGCCTTGACCTCTCTCCAACTCGAATTGAGAGCTCAATTATGCCCTCCGGAATCAGTCCAGACCCATTGAACCCGGTGACTTCGTAGCTCACCCTTTTTAGGTCTTTTCTATCTAGCTTTAGCTCTTTGAATGCACTAATGTATATGATGTTGGCTGAGCTGCCACCATCTATTAGTACTCTGTTTACCTCCCAGTTTGCAATTCTCATTGTCACTACCAGAGGGTCATCATGAGGGTAAATTATGCCTATCTGGTCATACTCATCAAATGTAGCTCGTGGATGCGGAGGAAGTGGCGGCCATCTACGCTTCTCATTGTAATTTATCTGGTGGATCATTGCTCGCAAGTCAGCCCTTGCTCTGTTCACAGTTCCACCATGCACTAGTCAACCATTGATTACATCCTGCTCTCTGGTTTGCTGTCTCAATCTCTGCCCTCAACCGGGCCTCTGTGGCCTCCTCTGCGATCATGGCCAGACTTGTCCTTTTCCCTTCTCCTAGAGGAGGTCAGAATGTTGCTTGAACTAACTCAGGTATCCTCTCCAGACTAAGTCCTCTATGTTGTCTTTCAAGTGTGTACATTCATCAGTGGTGTGTCCATGGTCCTTGTGGAAGTCACACCACTTGCTTGGATCACGGTTACATCCTGGCTCATATTTGGGATGGTTGTTGCTTCTTTGTTGAATCTGGTGATGAACTCTTAGGGGTTCATCTTTTCCTTGCACCAGTGACATCAGCTCGGTGGTCATTTTTGTACAATCCACCAGGATGACAAAGTGCTCCATGAACATTCTCTTCAACTGATTATAGGAGTAAACGGATCCTTTTAAGATGGCTCCGTACCACTCAGCCGCCAGCCCTTCCAAGGTTGGTGGAAATGCCTTGCACTAGACTGAGTCTGTCATGGTGTACAGCACCATGTGATTCTCAAACGCCGAAACATGTTTCTTAGGTGTTGTGGTTCCATTGTACTTACAGTTGGGCATCTTTATTTTCTCCATCGGCTCCTCCAGAATCTCCCTGCAAAATGGGGAATCATCTGGAATAACTTGGATTCGTGCTCGCTTCTCCTTGTCTAGACTTGGTCCTCACTCAAAGGCTGGTGACTTGCTGCCAGCGACTTGAGCCTCCAGGCTGCCCTTTTCTTGGGCTGCCTCATCTACACCCCAATCTCGTTTCAGGTTTTGAGCTTCTAGTTCCAGCACCTTCTTCCTCAGCTAGATCAGCTCTGTCTGCTCCGGGGTGAGAGTTATGGGTGTCGCCTTCTTTATGGCTGACTCTGTAGCTGTAGCTACTGGTGGGGAGCCTGTCCCTTTACCGAAATTGGTAAGGACTGCTATCATGGCTGCCAACTGCTCTTTACTGCACTTAGAGAGGTTCTGCAGGATGGTTGGCATATTAACGGGCTGCGGTTTTTGGGTTACTGGTGTTGAAATGATGGGTTCATTGTCCGCGCCTATCAATGGCATTCCGAACACAAAAGAAGAATTAGACCCTATCGGATCTATTAGCTTCGCCGCCGCTTTTGTTACAGCAGACGTCGATCCGATGGGATTAGATTTCTGGGAGATATTGGATTTTGGTTTTTCAGTTGATCCTTTTGGATCGAGAGTTATTGATGTTGTTTTTTGTGGTGTTTGGTTTGTTTTGTTGGTCTTAGAGACTAGTGTTTGTGCATCTTCCTCTCCGTCCATGGCGGTCTGTCAACTAGTCCCTTGCTCAGCTGGTGAACCTCAGGTTAGATGATCCTACCCCTCCTTCTAGAGCCAATTGTTCCAAGTGTGGATCCAAGGGTTCTGCTGGCACGAGCTAGGTCCCGTCGATGACCTGTACAAGGCAGCACACATAAACTGCCCTCGAGGGTGGCTCGAGGAATCCCCCTCCGATGCTTAAGTTAGAGTGTGTTCAGAGAGAGAAAGTGTACTTAGAGAGATATAGAGAGTGTAATAACTTGTGTGTTTAACCTCCTTTCCGTTGTACTTTGTCCTCTATTTATATGTGTACGATCTCCTTTGTGGAGAGTCATACTTGGTCAACCTGCGGGCTGACTCTGTCGGGCTAAGGAGCCCCTTCAACTATTCTTCCAACGATGAGTGCGCACCCCGGGGGCCAGTCTGGAAGCCCGGTGATAGCTCAGAAGGAGCTATCCTATACAACTAGCCCCTCAAGAGGTGGTATGAGGTCACTCATGCCAGCTCTTGCTTGCGCGGTGAATCCTTTTTTAATGGTTTCGACTGGAGGAAATAGCTCAGTAGGAGCTATCCCCTAATATTGTCATCCGCTACACATAATGTAAGTTTACCACTTTTCACATCTATTATTGCCCCTGCAGTATGAAGGAATGGTCTACCCAAAATAATCGGAATTTCAAAATCCTCCTCCATATCAAGAACAACAAAAACAACAGGTATGTAAAACTTACCTACTCTAACAGGAACATCCTCTAAAACACCTAAAAGGTATTTAACTGAATGGTCGGCCATTTATAGACTAATATTGGTAACTTTTAATTTACCCATATTTAGTTTAGATCTTATAGATAATGGAATAACACTTACACTAGTCAAAATTTTTTTCATAAATTTAGAATATGCAGGAACTTGAGTAATCAATTCTGTGAAAGGAATTGTTACCTGCAAATTTTTTACAACCTCCAGAAACTTACCAAACTGCTTATCTAACTTATTCTTAAGATGTCTATTTGGGAATGGAAAATTGATAGCAGGACTTTGCACATCTCCATTCTTGTCCTGGAGTTTACCCTGCAAAGAATTATCAAAAGAGTTAGTTTTACCCTGTAGCCCTGTAGGGCTAGTAACAACAGCATTTGGTATAATAGAATTAGGATTAGCAATTTTTGTAATGATAGGTTCTTCATCTTTGGGTATAGAAGACCCATCGTATTTTGAACCACTTCTCAGGGTAATTGCATTCATGTGATCTGTAGGTTGTACTGGCTGTGATGGTAAGGATCCCTGCTGGCGATTTTGTAGAGTAGAGGAAAGTTGCGCAATTTGATTATCTATGATTTTATTATGTGCTAGTATCGAATCAATTTGCGCATCCCTACTCTGCATCTGCTTTTACATATTGGCTAACATAGTTTTGATTTTTGATATGCCAGAATCAGAAGGAGGAGTAACAACATGTTGTGGTCTCTAACGTGGAGATTGGTAGTACCTCTGATGTGGTTGTTGTACCTATGGTGGAGGATTAAGCACATTTGTACTATTGTACGTCATATTTTGGTTATTTTTCAACCCTGCATTGAAGGTGTTAAAGTATGGACTAACACTAATAAAATTTGGCCGAATTGCGACCATTTTTCTACGACCATCATGAAAACGGTCGCAAATTTGCGACCGTTTTTAAAGCGGTCGCAAATTTTCGACCGTTTTGGGGTTATAAAACGGTCGCAAAGGTACTTAAATATATTTTTAAAATAAAATGCATGTGAAAATTTATTCAAAAGTAAATTAATTCTGTTACGACCGTTAGTAGCGGTCGCAAAATGTGTTAATTACGACCGTTTGAGAAACGGTCGCAAACTTACGACCGCCATACCAGTCGCAAAAGTGCTATTTTAAATTAAAAAAAAAGGTATAAAAGGAGATCCACCCAAACCCTAGTATTAGAAGCATCCGTCTACTCTATATCCTCTCTCTCTCTCTCCTCACGCATCTATCCTCTTCTCCTCTCTCTTTTCTCACACCCTTCTTCTTTCTCTCTCTTCTCTTTCCTCTTTCCACCTCCCAGTGAACGGCCCTCATCTTTTTCTCTTTCTTTCGCATCTCCTCTCTTCACCAACCCTAAATAGAGCAGCCACCGTCACAAGCAAAGCCCACCGTTAAAGGCAACACACGAAGTTTGGTGTTTATGGTCAAATTCAACCTTAAAAATTCCAGATCTGGAGTTTTCTTGGTCGAATTTGACCACATTAACCTAAAGAGGAAGATATATTATAAAAGGTATGTTTATTTTTCTGAAAATTTTTATTAATTTCGAATTTTGTGGTTGAATTTCGTTTTCCGTTTGAATTTCCATGTTTGTTTGATTTTGTTATCGATTTTTGTTTGAGTTTCTGTTCGAATTCCTTTTATTTTGGTTTTATTTCGAGTTTTTTTAATTCTGTTCGAATTTGTTCTTTATTTGTTCGAATTTCATAGATTTTTGGTTGATTTTGAGCTCAAACTTTTCGAATTTAGGTTCGAATTTATGGGTTTAATTGTCGAATTTAGGTTCGATTTATGAGGGTTTTATTTCGTTTTTGTTTGATTTTTTTGTCGAATTTTTTGTGGGTTTAATTGTTGTGGGTTTATTTTTTTGGGGTATAATTATTGGGTTGAATTTTTGGGCGATTTTTTTTATTTAATTTTTGTTCGTTTTTTGGTTTAATTTTTGTGCATTTTATTTGTGGGTTAAATTGTTTTGATAAATTTGTTCGAATTATGTCATTTTTTGATTTTTGTTTGATTGTTTGATGTTGTTTTATTTTGTTTTTGTTTGCTTTTTCTTCGAAATTATCTAGGTGATTTTTTTTTAATGTTTTTCTGGGTTAAGGGAGGGTGGGTGGGTGGTGGTGGGTATTGGTGGTTGAAGGTGGGCGAAGGTGATGGTGGGTAGAGGGCGCCGGCGGTGGCTAGTGGTTGTTTAGGGTGGGCAGTGGTGGTGGTTTGGGTGGGATCAGGTTTGGGTGGATTTGGGTTAAGGGTGGATGGGGAGGTTTTTTTCTTTTTTTTTTTGTTTTTTTTAATACTTTTAGCGACCGCTATAATTTCAATATTTGCGAACGTTTGTCGCAATTTTTAATATTTGCGACCGTTTTTAACGGTCGTTGAAAATAGTTAAAACGACCGTTAAAAATCTGTGACCGTCAAACGGTCTTAATATTTTTTTTTTTTACCAAGAGAATAACGACCACCATGTTACGACCGTTGATGGTCGCAATTATGTTTTGCGACCGTTTTCACTATTTTTTGCGACCGTTTGCGGCGGTCGCAATTGGCCCAATTTTTAGTAGTGTAATTTGTTTATAGGTCTAAAAAACATTAATCTTCTCAAGTGAACTCCTACAATCCTGCGCCTAATGACCTACAAGACCACAATTATCACAAAATATTGCAGAGTTAGTAACAATAGCAGAAACATTAGCAACGGAAGATGAATTAGAATTATCAATATTGTCTAATTTCTGGCTAATAGAAGTCAATTGTGCTTGCAAAAATGATATTGAATCAACTTGGTGTTTTCCCTTATTTGCAAATCCTCTGGGATTCCCATATTGGAAATTTTGAATAGCCATCTCTTCGACAACATTGCTCACTATATTCTCATTAGGGGTGCTCATAACCGGGAACCCGGAAGTGCAGGTACCCGGGATTTCGGGTAGTGATTTAGGCGGCCCATTACCCGACCCGGTAAAAGCGGGTACCCGAAATTTTAATATATATGTTCTTTTTTAAAAAAAAATTAAACATGCTATAAATAGCTTTAAAAAACTGTTGTTTATATATATATATATATATATATATATATATATATATGTATATATATATGTATATATATATATATATATATAAACTTTTTTTATTAAAAACAAAAACTGATGAAGCCATCTTTAAGCTTTTGGTTCCTTCCCAAGCTTTCGGTTTTTCTTATGCCTTGATGAAGCCACCTCCAAGATCTCAAAATCATCATAATCATCATCTCCATTTGTTTGATTCGATTTTTCCCCTTCAAGTCATCAGAAGACATTTTCTAATCAAATAATTAACAAGAAAACTATCATTACTTAACCCTAAAAGTGTAATTGAAAATAAATTAAATCTAAACAAACATCAGCAAATAAATTAACCCAAAAAAATTTTAAAAAAATCGAACAAAGACTAACCAGATACGACTGACGGTGAAGGACTAACGGTGGTCTCTTAAGAGTGAGGATGGTGGTCGCTTGAGACTGAGTTCGGTGGTCGCTTGGAGTAAGTACGGTGGTTGCTAGTCGTTTGAGAAATTGAAAGTGAGTGTTTGAGAAAGGAGAAAGGAGAGAGGAGAGAGAAGACGGGTGAGGTGTGTGTGCAGCGGCTACTTACTAACCCAAACCCTAAAGGAGTAAAGTGCTGCCAAGAAAAAAAAAGAAAACACAATTATCCAGGTATTTAACGAGTACCCGCTACACTCAGAGGGCAGCCCATTACCCGACCCGCAAATCTGAAATATTAGCGGGTCGAGTACCCGACTCGCTAATTTGGGAAAAAATAATTAAAAAAAACCCCGTCGGGTGTTGGGTTTCGTAATGTCCAACACCATGCGGAAAAAAAAACCCGACCCAAAGACCCGCACATAAATAAATGCAACTAAACAAAAGCATGTTAATTAACATATTTAATAACATAATTAACAAGAGAAAAGGAAAGACGATTTTACCCTTGTATTGTGCTTCGCTCCTTAAAGAGCTCGTACTTGAAAAGCTAGTTTTGCAAGTGCGAGAACCTCCTAAGAAAGTCCACCCTCAAGCACGACCCGTACAGCTCCTACCCCGGAGTTTAGCAGAGGCTAGACCAAAAAGAACTTAGCGTATTACGAGCGAAAGTGTTCACGCTTTTGGTGATCCTTTCAAGCTCACAACTCAAAAGTGGGATTTCTCAAATCCCAAAGCTTGGTATTTATAGAGAAATCCCATGAACATTCCTCTCTCCCATCAATGTGGGAGAGTTGGTAAAATCCCCTTTTTCTATTTTAATTTAAATCAAAAATAAAAAATAAAAAAGGCAATGCAATTAAGAATCAACAAGTGGCATAACAAGAATGAAGGGGTAAGTGAGGACCACAAGCCCTCCTTGTTCCTCAAGCTTCCCTCAAGGAAACCGGCCCCAACCACATGCTGCCACGCGGCACCCAGCCTTGGGCACCAAGGCGCGGTGTGCTGGCGGCTGGTGCTTGGCTGGGCCTGCCAGTGTGTGCGTGTGCGGGAACGGCCCAGCAGTCGCGCGCCAGGCCACATAGCACGCAACCCGCACGCATTGTGGGCTTGCAGTGTTGTTGCTGTACTCGTGCCAGGCTTGGCAACACCCCGCACGCAATGTGGCTGGTCTTGCCTGCGATGATGCGGGCTGGCTGCTAGCTGCGCCTAGCATGTGCACTTAGCTGCAGTAGCCCAGCCTTGCATGCAAGGCTAGCTCGACCATTTTAGGCATGCTGAGCTTGCGGTCGAGCCTTGCCTTGCGAAAATGGCTTTGGCTATCCATGCCAGTCATCCTAGGCATCGATTGCCTAGGCCAATACGATGCTAGGATTTTCCCGAGAACTAACTTTTTGATTACTTGATTTTACCGTCTCGTCGTCTTATTAATCCGACTCAACTCGTGACGCTCGGTCTCGACGCTACTAGCTCGATATCCGACTTCTATGCTACTCTAATGACTCATTAATTCCTTTCGGATTAATTCTTCGTTACGGATCGTTTACGTGATTGGGTGTGACCCATAGGGTTCAGTCAAGATTACGTTATAATATTAATTATACATTAATATTACTGATCGGAAGTGGCCTCTCACTAGGCATTCCGATCACTTGACCTTGCTGAATAATTAGCTTTCTATAATTTCGAATCCTCTATCGGAATAATTAATACACTTGTTCGAAGGACCCCATTCCTTTCAATCTCCCACTTGTCCTTCCGGGCAAGTGCGGCTTTTGTGTATAGCCTATTTCCTACGTCACTTAATGTCTCTTCATGAACTAGAAGGCAAGATTATTCTTCATCCTTATTACGTCCAGAAGTGTTTCTTGATATCCGAGTTTGACTGTCAATAAGCTGATGATTTCTAAAATTCATCTAAGCACGACCATGTATTTTCACAGTCTCGCTCATCGAGAGACCTTGTAAACAACAAAGAAATGTTCCCTATTTGTTCAATAGGGGGACATTCCCAGTCTTGTACTGTAAGCTTCTCTTACTAAGAGGATCTAGCCGCCTGGGTGTTGCCGTTATAATCCCCATGTACGGCAGACGTTTGACAGACATAAAAGAGACTAGTAGTCAAACAAGAGAACTTGTAATACTCATGGTCAAGGAAAAAGGTATCGATAGTCATAATTATAAATATACTTATGATGATTTGTTAATCTCTTAAAGTATTCTCATAGGTCTATCTAGTATTGTTCTAAACCAATACTGTGCAAATGATAAGTCCTTGTAGCACAAGAAACGGTGCTATAAATCATACTATACACTAATCTCAAGCGGTAATTAATCGTCCAACATTTAAATGACCTTGATTATGGATAATTTTCGATTATAATATTCAACGTTCACTTAATAGGTGTTTCTTTATCCAAGACAATGTCTTGACACCCTATTTTTAATATTCTTAAATCATTATTTAATTCTAAACCACAATTAAATAGAAACGGAGTGATAAAAATTGCATAAAATTTGAATTACTCCAAAAACTAAATGTTTAACATAGTGTTTTACATTAAAATATCCAAAATTAATTAAAACACACAACTATTCGAAATATAAAGCCAATCTCCAACGTGCCTGATTCCCATTGCTTCAACGTGCTTGTTGTGTTTCTCTTGAGACAAAGGTTTAGTGAGAGGATCGTCTACATTGTCGTTCGTTCCAATCTTACGAATTCTGATTTCACCTTCGGACTTCCATTCCCTTATCATATGAAATCGCCTCTTGACATGTTTGACCTTCTGATGTTCCCTTGGCTCTCTAGCCTAAGCAATAGCTCCATTGTTGTCGCAATAAAGGTCTATTGGACCCTTGATGGAAGGTACAACATCAAGTTCTCCAACGAACTTACGAATCTAAACTACCCCTTAGTTGCTTCAAAAGCTGTCAAGTATTCGGCTTCAGTTGTAGAATCTGCAGTTGTGCTTTGCTTAGCACTCTTCCAACTAAACGCTCCTCCATTTAGACAGAATATGTATCCTAACTACGATTTGAAGTCGTCTCTGTCTGTTTGGAAGCTTGCGTCGGTGTAACCTTTAACAACTAAGTCATTACTGCCACCATAGACTAGGAATTTATCCTTGTTCCTTTTCAGGTACTATAGGATATTCTTGGCCGCAGTCCGATGCATCTCTCATGGGTCTGATTGGTATCAACTCGTAGCACTTAAAGCATATGATACACCTGGCCTAGTACATATCATGGCATACATGATCGATCCAATAAGCAAAGCATATGGAATCTGATTCATCCTTTCCCGCTCATTAGGTTTCTTTGGACACTGCTTTTTGTTGAGGGTTATGCCATGTAACATGGGTAGGTGACCTCTCTTAGCTTCCTTCATATTGAATCGTGCCAGTACCTAATCGATGTAAGTAATTTGGCTCAATCTAATCATCCTCTTTGATCTATCCCTATAGATCTTGATGCCCAATATGTATTGTGCCTCTCCCAAGTTTTTCATTGAAAAACATTTTCCAAGCTAAGGCCTTTACAGACTCTAACATTGGAATACAGTTTCCAATGAGCAATATGTCACTGACATATAATACGAGGAAGGTGATGTCACTCCCACTGACCTTCTTGTAAACACAAGACTCATCTGGATTTTTGATAAAACCAAACTTTCTTATGGCTTCATTGAATTGCATATTCCAACTTCTGCTTGCTTACTTTAACCCATAAATGGATTTCTTAAGCTTGCATACCTTCCCAGCATTGCTTGGATCAATAAAACCTTTAGGCTGTGTCATATACACAGTTTCTTCCAAAATACCATTTAGGAAAGGGGTTTTGATGTCCATCTACCATATTTCGTAATCGTAATAGGCAACAATTGCTAGGATAATCCGGACGGACTTAAGCATTGCAACTGGAGAAAAGGTTTCATCATAATCAACTCCGTGAATTTTCCTATAACCATTTGCTACCAGTCTAGCTTTGTATATAAATACATTTCCATCTTTGTCGGTTTTCATCTTGAAAATCCATTTACAACCGACAGGTGTATAACCTTCAAGCAAATCAACCAAGTCTCATACTTGATTTTCAAACATGGAGTTCATCTCATATCTCATGGCTTCTTGCCATTTAGCAGAGTCGGGGATCGCCATAGCTTTCTTGTAGGTTGCTGGCTTGTCTCCATCCACGACTAAGATATCCTGATTCTCGGTTAATACAACACCGAGATATCTATCAGGTTGAGACTTTGGCCTTTGCGACCTACGTAGGGTAATGGACTGAGCATTTGCATTGTCGATTTAACTTTGCACATTTTGACCAACGTCAATAGATGTTGATTGAGCACTTTGATTGCTAATATGATTTTGTTACTCGTCCTCTCGAACTTCATCGAGTTCGATTTTCCTCCCACTTGTCATTTTAGAAAGGTGTTCCTTCTCCAAAAAGACACCATCACGAGCAACAAACACTTTATTTTCGAATTTTTTGTAGCAGTAATACCCCTTGGTTTTTTTGATATCCCACAAAGAAACACTTGTCAGATTTAGGGTGAAGTTTGTCAGAAATTAATATTTTGACATATGCTTTGCATCCCCAAATCTTGAGAAAAGACAATCGTGGAGGTTTTTTTGTCCATAATTCATATGGAGTCTTTTCGACATTTTTTGACAGAGCACGGTTCAGTGTTAATGCCGCGGTTAGAAGTGCGTGTCCCCAGAAAAAGATAGGACGATCACTAAGACCCATTGTTGATCGTACCATGTATAGTAAGGTTCGATTTCTCCTTTCGGATACTCTGTTCCATTGTGGAGTTCCTGGAGGTGTTAATTCTGAAAGAATACCATGTTCTTTCAGGTGATCATCAAATTCATGGCTCAAATATTCACCACCTTGATCCGATCGAAGGGCTTTGATTTTCTTGCCAAGCTGGTTTTCAACTTCACTCTGAAATTCTTTGAATTTCTCAAATGATTCAGATTTATTTAACATAAGGTAGACATATCCATATCTACTATAGTCGTTCGTGAAGGTGATGAAATATCAATAACCATTCCTTGCGGGTGTGCTAATTGGACCACATACATCGATGTGTATTAAGCCTAATAAGTCAACTGCCCTTTCTCCCAAGTTGGAGAATGGCTGCTCTATCATCTTGCCTAACAAGCATCCTTCGAAATTCTCAAATGATTGTAAATCAAATGAGTCAAGAATACCTTCATGTAAAAGTTTCTTGATGCACTTGATGTTAATGTGGCCAAGACGACAATGCCACAAGTATGTTTGATTTGACACAACGGTCATAGGTCTTTTGGTGGTATCATTAACATTATAAATCGTGTTTGTCTAAAGAAAACAAATTTGGATAAACGTGTGAAGTCATACAACATAAAAGCAAGACTTTCAAAAAAATCACTTGTTATAGTCTTGTAATCAAACAACTCGACATCTAACGAAAAAAGATCAAAATATGTTCAACAATAAAACTAGAAAAAGTTCTATTTTAAGACAAACTATGTGATTACAAGCTCGACGGAAAGATTGTCTTCTTCTTCCGCTTGTAAATGCACATCCACATGTGAAGCTCTTCTCACTTAGTTCCTGAAATAGGAGTATATAGTGAGTCATTTATAGTATCTAATACCTTATGAATTGCTTATATTCAAGTGATGGTTTATAAAGAAGATACCTTAGGAGAAAGCTATTTTCCCCTTGGCCTCATCTTCTAGGTACATGCTGAAATCCCTTTTGTAGTAGCCTTGCCTACTACAATAGAAGCACCACATCTTTGCCTTGTGTTTGAACTCCTTCTTCTTCTTATGCCTTAGATAGAACATAGTACCCTTGCAAGAATCGGCTCCACAAAGCTCTTGAACAACCTTCATCAATGAGAGTGTATCCCGATTGGTTGTCAAATGCATTTTCAATACAACATAGCCTGAGTGGAGTGAGATTAGTAGCATATGATCCGCTTGTTCATCCTCCAATGGCTTCCCAATGAGCTCTAAGTGCTTGAAAAGCCTTGTCATTCGAAGCACATGAGGTTGAAGAGGCATTCCGGGTTTAAGTCTAGCGTTGTAGACCTTGGTCCACACTTCGAGCCTTTCCTTAGCTAGGCAACCTTCCTCCGGGATCTTGATATTCATGTTCATAAATGACTTGGTCAAGTTATGAACATTTAAGTCCCTTGTCTCGGAAGACATAGTGACAAGCTCCTTCAGACTGTTAAGAAGCATGTCTGGAAGGTATAAGGTGAATCTCCTCTTCCAATCCTCCAGAGAGAATTTCTCATCAAAAGTGTGACCTTGTCACAATCCAAGGACCAAGTCTCATGAGTCTCATCACTCATGATTTTCTTGGAAAAGAAGCTTGGAATAGGAGTGTCAAGAATGTACTCCATGGAACAATTCCGAAGAGTTTTCCGGAGTTCTTCTTCCCATTCCTTGAAATTGGTCAAATTCAGACAAAATGCCAATTTCTCCGGGAGTTTCGGCACATGTAGTCATTGTCGATATTAGTTGAAGACATGGTTCTACAATTGAAAGAATTTGAAATGAAAAACCATTTATGAAACAATAAGTTTGAATTTTAAAGCATTCATGCATTTTTTCAAGCTTATTAAGCATTTTATTCACACGTTAAATTTGTCCCCATTTGGCGAGAATAAACGATTCCAAGATCCAAAGAATCTGTTTTTGTTGTTTTTGTCCCTCAGGAGAGTTACGACTCGAAGACTGGTCTGGTAGCGCCTGTACCTGCAAAATAACAGAGACTCCGGGTGGTAGGAGCTTACAGTACAACACTGGGAATGTCCCCCTATTGAACAAATAGGGAAAATTTCTTTGTTGTTTACAAGGTCTCTTGATGAGCGAGACTGTGAAAATATATGGCCGTGCTCAGATGAATTTTAGAAATCATCAGCTTATTGACAGTCACTTTTTAACTCTCTTTCTTTTGTTTATTAATTTTTTTTTTTTTTTGCTCTCTTTTTTTTGCTTTTGCATTTTTTTTAATAAGTGTGGGCAATCCCGATCATGCGGTCTATCACTCACTTGGCATTCATGTTTCCCAAGCACGGTACCTAGCACTCGATAAGAGACGCAATCTGAGACGTGTTCATATCAAAGACATATTCATATCAAAGACATTGGAACACTTGCCCTTTAGCACACTTTTATTATTTCTATTTTTTTTTTTTTTTCTATTTTAATTTTTTGAATCACTCAAGCTTTTGTTCTTTGAAAATTGCATAAATTACACACCATCCCATCCCAAGGTTAGGTAGATGTGAGTTGAAAAAAAATGAAAGGTCTATCGTTAGACGAATCACAAAGTGTTTTACCAAGAAAGGGTTATATATTTGAAGGGTGAAGATGATATGATATGGCTACAAGGGGTGCCTCTAATCATAAGTATACCTTGTGCTTAGTTCGACATGGATTTTGGATTTTTTTTTCTTTTTTTTCAATGCAACCCGATAATCATATGTAAGAAAATAAATGCTCATTTTATTAAAGGGAAAAGAAAGATCCTACAAAATAAATCTAATGAAAAATAAAAGGTGCCTATGCTAGACTTGATGGAGATAGAAAAAATAAAGAAAAGAAAAAAGAGGTCATGAGATCTTGTCGTTGAGGCTCGCCTTGTGTCTTTTGCTCAATCATCACCTGGTCTTCTTGCTAGCTAGAGGCAATGGGATCTTATTTGCTTCTATGAGGTCTTGAATGAGATTTTGAAATCTGTAACATTCATCTGTGGTATGCCCTTTCCTTGATGATATTTGTAATAAGAGTTGGGATTTCATCTTGAAGATCGCCTTTCTGGCGTTGGATCTTTAGTAGGGCCAATAGGTTTGATTAATCCTCGATCATGGAGACGATCAAAAGCAGCATCATAAGTCATTCCAATGGGCGTGAACTCTCTTTTGGGTTTCCTTTTAGATCCTTGATTTTCCATGGCTAAGGCACCGTTATGGTCAAACGTACTAACATTGTTACTAGAGTGGGTGTTTTCGGAGGAAGAAGGATTGTCGTTCTTCTTTCCTTTCCAGCCACTGTTGTTGCTATTGTTAGTAGCTTTTTTGCTTTGCAAGGTCATCTTCGATTTCAATACCTATGTCGTAGACGGCCTTGAAAGTATTCAAATTATGTTGATATTTCAAATGCTTCAAATACTTGTCTTGAAGGTTCTTGATGAACATCCTTACAGACTCCTTTTCAGTAGGGATCTCGACCATATTAGCGGAAGTTTCCTTCCACTTGTTGAAGAAAGAGGTGAACCCTTCGTTTTCTTTTTGTTTTTACATCTTAAGTTGTCTATTGTCTGTTTCAACTTGAATGTTGCACTTATATCTATCAACGAAAGCGTTTATTATTCCATCCCAAGTAGAGGTCTTCTCTTTGTCAAGGGAAAAGAACCATTGTTGACAAACGGTTTCGAGTGATAAAGAAAACAGTGTATGAAAAATTTTCTTATCTATCCCCTTAATGTTCATTATTGTCTCGACCGCTCTTAAGTGGAAGTAAGGATTATCTGTTTCCTTGAACCTAGGGATGTCACTGGCATTGAACTTCTGCGGAAGAAGTTCCTTATCCACTGAGACCCATTGTGAGCTAATGCCCTGGAATCTATAGTCATTGGATATTTTGCTAAAACTTTCTTGCATGAGCTCCATTTGTTGTTGCCTCACAGGGTCATTGACTTGAAGAGCTATACTCTTCATCAATTCAGTTAGGTTGGCCACGTCCTTCTTGAGTTCATTAACTTCTTCTTGAGACGCCATTATCTTCTTAGCTTTTCTTTTTCGACTGATGGGTTTGTCAAAAATTAGTATTTGAACAAAGATGTTGTCCTTGATTAATCTCCCTTCTCTCCTTGACCAAGTGCTGTGAAAAGGGAAGATCGGGGATACTTATTGTTAATTTTTTTGACTCAAGATCTATTCAACATACAATAAATGGGAAAAGATCATGGAAGAAAGAGAAGAATGATAGGTATAGAGAAATCATGTAGAAAATGGAAAGACGATGTAGATGGAGAGATATAGAAAAATTGGGAATAGAGTGGACTCCCAACTCAAATGAAGGAAAGAGACGACTCATGCATGAACCTAAGACATGGTCAGGGTGACATATGTACAAAGTGCGTGCTAAGCCTAGTGAATGTAGATGACATGTTTGACTCATGTCATGACCATGTGACTAGACTTAATTAAGGACTAAACAAGATTATTAATTATCTTATTAAGCGTGATTACAAGTACAAATTCTCTTTAAACCTGCAAGAGAGGCGTGATCAAGCAATAACAATTAATAATATATATCAAGCAACATAATAATCACAATCATCATCATCATAATCTCAATCTCAATAAAGCATAATAATATTAGCAAGACCCTAGGCATGATACTAACAAGATAATAACAAACCCTAGCATGTCACTAAGCAATAAAGATCAAAACTTTATCCCTAGCATGATACTAACATGCTATAAAGAAAGAAATAGGAAGCATCATAATAAACATGCATGATATTAGAAATATTAGTTATTACCCTAAACATGATACTAGGAAGGAATAATCAAAGCATGATTTCTATATCAAAAGATCGATAAAACCATTAAAGTACTTACTTCGATGTCTCGTATCTCTTTATAATAACAAAATACACACGTTAGTAACTTCAGGGAAAATAATAAATCAAACAATTAATTCAAATAATTGAAATAGGAGATTTGGGACCAAACCCTCCAAAATTATCAACCTTTCACGGCTAGGGCGAAGGCAACTTCGAACTTGGATAGGTGTGTCTAAAACTTGTGAATGTGGAATTTTGTAAAAGGGGAAGTTTTAGAAAAAGAATAGAGGGAGAATAAGCTTCTAGCTTTTAGAGAGAGAAAAAGAGATGATTGTTGATTGTGAATTGTTGGTGAATGAAAATGGGGAGATACGATCCCTATTTATAGAAAAAATTAGTCCGAAAACGATAGAAAATACTTCAAGTTCTATACGGAATAAAACTGGCATCTGTCGCCAGGCGACAGGATTAGCGCCAGGCGACAGACATTAGCGCCAGGCGACAGACTCTGTCGTCTGGCGACAAACTCTGTCGTTTGGCGCTAACTAAAAGATAAAACGCGCTTTGTACGGAATCCTTTTCCTAATATAATTAAGTAATTAGAATCCACGTTAAACAGTTTTAAGATCAAATTTAATCATAAAACACTTATTTTATTCTAAATAAAACTCTTTTAAAATATAATTATCAATCCTAATGCTATTAGAATTTAAAAGAACCTTCTAAATTATTCTAGAAGATTAAAATCAATCCTAATAACTTTAGGAATAATAATTAATAAGCCCTCCTCTAGATCATTGGGCCACATATAAAATTCATTTCGGGCCCAATTTAGTATTTTGGCCATAACTTCCTCATTATTCATCGAAATTGGGCTTATAATATATCGTTGGAAAGCTCTTTTCGAGCTCAATCCAACTACACTATTATTGGACCTTTTCATGGACCAAACTAAATTGGACTGGCTATTTTCATAAATAGAGTAAGAAAAGGAATATTTTCAAAAACAAAAAGAGAAATATTTTAATAAAAATATCCTCATCACCAGACTTTTCACACTTTCACCTTGTTCGATAATCAAACGACGTGAAAGGTACTCATCATTAGATTTGGTTTTGGGGAGACACATTTGGGTGTCTACACATACCAATGACACTTAGCTGTAACCTTGACCACAATTGAAAATACTCGTATGTTGACCACAATTTGTATAGTAACCTTCAGAACTGCGCCAAGATATGAAAGAAAATCAACAAAGAATCACATCTAAAATTTTTAACCAAGACAAAATGAGCAGATAGAAATATTTGAGCTACGAATACAGGTTCTGAAATGTAGATTTTACATGTATTACTTAATGAACATACACTAACAGATACAAAGAAACCGAGTATGATGAGCAGGCAAACAGTGGCCTGCCAGGAATGGAGATACTTGGATGCATCACCCCTAACTTATTATTGCTAAATTATGGGGAAAATCAACTCGAATGCAAGCAGCTCAAATCCTAGCTGGCCAATGAGAGCTGACTCGGTAAAAAAAAAAAAAAAAAAAAAAAAAAAAAAACTGAACTAAACTTGTAAAGAGAGCAAAAAAAAAGATACAGAGAGATGTAGAAGTCAAATTAGAGGCTCAGCAAAAAGCAAGCCTTTTTCCTGATCAAACTTCATCAGTGCAATCTGGTCAACTCCTCAATTCTCTTGCTAAGTTCCTCTATTGAAACACCCATGGTTTTTGATATCTCTTCCATACGACCACGACTGAGATCAAGGAAAGATTCAATCAGATCTCCGTCTAAGAAGTTTCTTGCATCTACTGTCTTCTTCTCATTGTGAAATGACCGCCAATGCTCATGACTCAGTCCTCCTACACCCTTTATAACCTTTCTCATATTTGACTGTAGCTTCTCCAGGAAGATGTACTGATCATTTGGAAGAGAGGCAATTACCCCTATTACGCCATTAACAGTTCCAAAGATAACAGTTGGTATTTGACCAATGTCGGAATCTGGCAACCGCATAACAAGAGAACCATGACGAAATCGATTGATGAATTCTCCAAGGTGGTATTCCCCAACTACTTCAAGGCGTGCACGCTCCTCATCTGTGGCACCTTCGCTGTTTTTCCTCACTGTGAACAGATTGAAACTATTTTCTGCACCAAGATATACATCATCATCCAGAATCTCTACAGCTGACATCCAATTAGCATTGTAGTCCCGTGCACGCTCCTCAATGGCACCTTCCTCATGCTGCAAATTATAGAAGAATGAAAGACTAGATTGCTACCCATAAAAAGCTATATAGCTAAATAATGAAAAAAAAAAAAACCATGTCTGAAAAACACAAACAGAATAATAGTGCTTGATTGAAGTACAACTGAACAAGCTAAAAGAAATGCACACTTTTTCTGAAACCACTACCTTATATATTAGCAGTGAAATTGATTTCATCAGATCCCCGACAACAATGAAATCACCACGAGTTTGCACATACAAGGCAAGAATGTGCCCATGGTGTCCACATTCAGACTGTAACTCATGAGTACCATCATCCCGAAGCATCCACTTATAAAGCTGAATTTTCTGATTGATGGCAGCCAGCAGCTTGCCATTGAAAGCATTTAGTGAGTAGACAGCACCTTTAGTTTCCTTCTCCGCAATGAGTTGCAGCTTTCCATCTTCCACCACAAAAACCAAAATTCTTCCCTGTAAAATTTACATGATAAAATGATATATTAGTCATCCACATTGCAAAATGTGTAGAACCCAGGAGTAATTTTTCACTGAAAGAATGTACTGTTAATTTTAAGATCCCTACTGCCAATTGAAAAAACCTTCTTCCATCTATGCAATGAGAAGGTAATTGAAACTATGAAAATGACTAATGGGGCAGCTTTCAATAATTTTAATTCCTGACCAGAAAAGCAAGGCATAAAAAATAAACTTGAGTGTTTTGTACACTGATTACTCTTTTCTAATTGAATTATCAAGGGAATTTCACACAAGATGCAAGGATACATTAGCATTACTATTCTACCGAATGTTTCTAGCATTACTATTTTACTGAATGTTTCTCTATGCAAAACTCATTTGACAGACAATATCAAATGACAGATGCATTAAAAGTGTACTTCATCACAACCTAACACTTTACCTTTGTTGGCTCATTTTCCTCAGGCAAAACGTATGCTGTTCCAACACAGTAATAAACATTGATGTCATCTGAGAATGAGCAGCTCAGTATGGAGCAACCACATTCATAGGTATCAAGCGCATAAGTGGATATGATCTCAAAGGTTTGGTCATCCAACAAACGCACAAAATGCATTTCAGATTCCTCTGCGCTAGCTTGGTTGTACTTCAAACTACAAATGGCAAAAGTGCGAGTTTGTTCCTGGTGGCAGATACGCCGAGCATGTTCCCCCAGAGGGATAGACCTAATATGAAGCTTCTGAATTTCATCAATGGTACCAATTGTAAGTTCACCTTCTTTTGCAATTGCAAGACTATTAGCAGAGGAAAAAAGAGAATGTTAGCACAAAAAACACCAAAGATGCATAAGTTACAGAAGCAAAAATGGGTAGCTATAATGGTCAACATCATGCACAATAAACCAGAAAGCATATATAAAGAATATTGCTAATGGCTTCTATGTCAAAGTGAAACACAGATTTGCACAAAACATCATATATCACATTTGGAAACTAGTTAGTAAATAAATAAATAAAAATAAAAAAAAGTTGCTTGCATTGATGCATATAAAAGTTAACAAAGTAATACACAATCTGACCTTACAAAAGCAACACTATTCCCAGAAATTTTGATGATAAAATTATTGTTACCAAGTATAGCATCACATGTTTTCAGACAATGTTTCAATCCATACCTAAAAATGGACAGACTATTCTTCACCATTATCGATCTCCTTGCTATCACAGCAACAAGAACCATACATTTCTAACAAACAAAACTCTTGGAAAAATTATAAAACTATACCTGTCAGGAAAAGCCGCTGAATTAAAAGGGCACATATGACTGACTTCCTTGAGATTTACATTACTATAAAGCAACTTTTTGTTGCTGCTGTATATTACTGTTGGTCGATCAGAGGCAGCAAACACATGAGTAGCATTTTTAGATGAGAAAGTCCTAAGTGTAATAGGCTGGGTACCCAAAGACACCTTCTTACGGTCAGTCAGTTCACCAGAACTCATGTTCAACATGAAGTTCAAGAGATGACCATCTCCAAGAGCACACAATAAATACGATATCTGAAATAGAAGGAACGATAAAGTTAGAATCAGAGAACATACACATACATGATACTATAATTTATACTGCACATGTTATGCTATCCAAATAATCAAAACAAAGATTAACAAGTGGCATAAAGATACATGACTTCTAGTGTATTATAAAGCTGTGACGCTGTGTTAGGCATCACTAATTCTTTTTACTTTTTTGTTTTCTGGTAATCAATATAAGCTTATATGTATATAGATCTTTCTGCGAACAAAAGGAGTGGGGTAGTATTGTTAGAGCATCAGTATGCTAAGTTGCAATACAACCTCTTTCTTTTTCAGGTCCAGCCATTCATCGGGCCCACAAGTATGGTAGTATGGCCATTGAGACTTAAATTAATATGCTTCCTTCGTTTCCTTATTATTGAAACACTTACGAAAGGAAAATTTATTAAGGGATAAGGAGAGAAAATGGGGGTAACCCACTCCATCATAAGTATGGTAGTATTGCTATTGATTAATTGGATGGGAAAAATAAAGCCATCAAAATTAATTACTTGATTATAAGGGTCACTTAAAACCAAGAAACTTTGGAAATGTGCTAAGGGGGAAATATTGAACCACAAAACGCACAGAAACTAACACAAACACGGAACATTGTAGTCATGATCAAGGTAACAATCAGCAGATCGCTAAAGTGCGATCCAGTGGGTGCTATGTCATGCATTATGATAGCCATTGAGACTTATATTAATATGTTTCCTTCGTTTCCTTATTATTGCAACACTTACAAATGGCTAATTTATTAAGACATAAGGAGAGAGCGAGAGAGAGAGGGGGGGGGGGGGGGGGGGGGGGGGGGGTTAACCTACTCCATGTTAACTATCTACCTCTCTACCCTACTCATCCAGTCTTTAAAGTAAGGACATTTATGGTATTCTAGTTGGTAAATAAAGGTATAAAACTATTAAATCTAGAAGTGTTGCAAGTTTTTGGAAACAATTCTTTTAGAAAAGTATTGCAAATTTAAGGAAACAAAAGAATACAATGAATAGAAAATCTTAAGAAACAAAAAAAATAATAAAGTCGCATTAGATCAAAATAACTAAATAAGCATGCTGAATTGCTTACCCCTTCAAAAGAGCATAGAAGAACAGAGCGAGGAATTATCTCCCCTCCAAGATTCTCTTTGGTAATTAGATTAAGATCTGGAAGCGAAAATATCCTAACGCTAATATCTGTCCACATTCCAACAGCAGCTAGCTGACTATAATTTGGATCTTGACCGATCGTATTTATGTCAAGACATGATATCTCATACTCCAATTGCGCATGTTTCACTTCTGTCAAAACTCCATCACCAATTTCTAAATAAACAAGATGCCCACCACCAGTGGCAAGTAGAACCTGCGAAAGCATGAAGGCCTCAAGTCAGAGGATTGAGATTTATTTGCACATGAAAATTCTGATTAAAAATTAGCAGGTAAATGACAAGTGGATGCTTGCAAAACCACATACTGGGGACTTCTGACACCAAGGGCTCTCACAAGACAGGTGAAAACATTTAAGGAAATTTTTTCTATTGTCTCCAAATAATTTAACATTTATGCTTCTTTTCCATACACATTTTTTAACTCTAAAGACAAATAATGAACTTAAAATGATAACAAATGAAAGGAAATATTTAAGAAAATTACCTGGGATGCATTAGCAGTAGCAACATTCACAGAATATCCTGTTGGAGCTTTCCACTCATTTCGAAGTTCTCTAGATGTCGAACTGACCAGTCTAACTGAGCTTGAGGTGACCTAACAATTTAAACAAACCACAACCTCACATTAATTCCCTACTGACAAGTTGCTACATTATAGTATTGAATAAATCATGGGAATGAGGAAAAGTCACAAGTTAAGTCACATAAAGTATGTAACGCAAAGACCTACTTGCACCAATTGGTTGTGCAAAGCATCATGGCAAAATAAAGTCTGTACTTGCGAGTCAAAACCTTCAATTTCAGTTTCTTCCAATTCATCCTCAAGATTCATAGCTAGAATCCTGGTCTCACTAATGAAGCTAACAACCAAGAAAGTATCATATACATCATCTGTTGAAGATCTCAAAGACCACATTCCTTTGATGCCTTGAAGCTCCACTGATGCCTAAAAAACCAACTTCAGTATCAGTAGAGTTGTTAGAAGAAAAAATTTAAAATAAATATATAAATGAAAAACAGTCATTAAAATAGGAAAAAAGCTAGACCTGTTCATTTATCCCAATCCCATTACGGACGATACGAAGAGAACCATCTTTGTATGCACCAGAGCAAGTTACAACCTGACCTTGCCCTTGCCTTTCGAGGTCAACCACACAGAAATCGACAATTGGACCCAAATTGACATATCTTTCCAAGACTTCTACATATGATCCTTTTGCATCTGGTTGTAAATTCAATTTTATGAGCTGTAATTGAATCACCCCCAAGAATCAGAAATCAGAAAGAATATTACATCAGCCAAACCATATATGCACACACAAGTTGACTTAAGTATGAATATATAGTGTCTGCAAACAAGGTGATGAAATAATGAGCAGAAAAGATGAGAAAATTGTGAAGGTAGACAACTAACAAATAAGAAGAGAGATGCAAATAATATATCATTTATATAAATTGGTTTATCAGATGACAACAATGTTTTCTTTGGAGTTTGGTTGCTAGTTGTTAATCATTGATCCGCAAATGCACACCACTTCATCCTCTAATCCTTCTTTTTTCTCTTTTAGGTAAAGAGAAAACAAAGGAAGAAGATAGTAAAAATTACAATGCTTAACTTTACACAATAAGAAATTAGTACACCAGACATTCAGGATCGATTACTCCGCCAAATAAAAAATTAAAAATAAAAAAACATAGGCAAGAAGATGAAAACAAAATAAAATTCCATAGTCAAGCATATTGACCATACCTGTGAATCTCCGTAGCTTGAGCCAATAAAAACAAATGCATTATCCAAGTAAGATATTGTTGATGCAATAGACGTATCCCCCAAAAGCTCAATTTTGAGGCCAGTAACTCTGTTAGGCCAAGCAAAGCGCACAAATTACTTGAGCACTACAATTGAAAAATGTTAAAGACTTTAAACCATAATTAATTCCCATCACAGATATCCATGCCACTTTGAAAAGAAGGATGAAGAAAGGTTGGATTGCTAAAGTACTAAGAAAGGTCCCTTAGACAACTTGGTACACATGGAAAGAAAGAAACTAGCAGAAAATTGAGGGAAAGCTTGCATTGTCAAGAGTTTAAAAGCTGCTTTCATAGAGCTGCAGTGCAGTCAAGTGCTAATCAATGTTTTTCTTCAAAATAGACCCAAAAGATGTGATAGTTGAGTAAAGGCTAATCATAGAAAGATGACAATTTTCATATGAAAAAGTTAAAGATGAAAGCTAAAACTCACTTCTCTTTTTCATGAGTGATAACAAGTAGATGCAAAAGTCCTGCATGATCACCAAGCAAATACCGAGAACCATCAGCATCCACCCTTCCATATGCTCTTGTAATAGACTGAACCATCCAAGACAAAATTTAGAGTGTTGCCATATTTCTGACTTAAGTACAGGAAGCTGAATGCCTAAGGAAATGCTTTTTCAGAAAGGCAGTCATTGATTCCATGCGCCTCATTTTCATCAAGGAACAGAAATGATGTGACTAAGCATGCCTGCTAAAACTTACAGGTCGAATGGGGATTGCTTTAAAAGCAGTGGCACTGCAGTATACAATTGTCTCCTCCCCAACAATGATAACTCCACAAAGTGGTGGCGGAACTGGAATAAGCAAATCAGCCCCATTATCAAGATTGTTTTGGGACCATGGCCCCTCAACAAAATCTTTGTCCTTTAATGAAATCTCATACGTTTTAACATGACGAGCATCCTTATTATCCTGCAGAATAACAAAATCCATCATTATAGAAAGCAATTTGAGCAAATTTGACAGCCAAATGCATAGCTGACAGAGGACTCTCAAGGAACAAAGTGAACAGGAAGGCCCAACATTTCTGTTGTACTACTAGTGCATCCTTTCTCTTCCTGATATTAGATATGTACATATATTGGCTATAAACCTATCATACTGAACAAAGTTAAGCATACCTGGTAAAGAACTACTATTGTAGGTCTTGAGCAGCCATAGAGAAACTTTATATCAAGCACTTGAAGCTCCTCAAGCCTGTGCATAAAGTATTTGATTATAGACCCAGACATGATACATATATAAGTTATTTCAAAATAGAATTACGTCCCATGCATAATAATGTTTGACCTTGGGCCCAACATTTGATTGAGATAAGGGCTTCTTTTTGAGTTCAATCAATCATACAAACATGGTTTATAGGGAACTAGCTAAACCAATTGAATATTAGCAGATAACAACCAGAGCCGCAAGCCCACAAAAAGAAACATCATAAGAAGTAAGAGACCAGACCTGGAAGCAGCAGGATAAGCAATCAAAGCTAGCAGTGTAGTTAATATTTACAAAATGACATAAAGGAACAACAAAAATTATTATTCGTCCCCAGATATAGTTTGGATTTAGTACTATCTTAGTCAGCCACAAAAGAAGTCAGCAAAAGGAAACTAGAAAAGAAGTATTGAGTCTTATAAGGAGAGCAAACAATAAAAAAAATATATAAATAAAAAAGCTAAAGTCAATCTCACAGAAGCTTTACAAAATCTATTTTGATTGACAAGCTATTCACACTGATCCATGTAGCAACAAAGCAATGCAATAGACACATCATACTTCATAGTAGACAGCAGTTAGAGCCAATGCTTAAAATTCATAAATGAAACATATGATTTTGTAGTAGTGTGCAATACTGCAAACTGTATAATAGGATACACAATATAATTCAACCAAAAGTCTTATGAACAATTATACACCAAAATACCTAATATTAAATGCTTCTTTCAGCTGTCCTTTGTTATCAAATGGGATGACCTGTCAGCAGTAATAAATCAGCATTAAGTTCCAGGATCAAAGGAAATTCTAATGGATGACAATATTATTTAAACTTGTCCGTGTACCTTGAATAACCCATCATATAAATGGAGCCCAATCAATCTGCAATCGGGATCAATGATGCCAATCTATAAACAAATACAACCCCTCTCAGGGGTAAAATAAATGAGAGGAGGTTCAATAATTCAGTTAAACAAGAGCAATGAGCTTTTTCTTTCTAAAAGCAAAGAAGTAAAAAATAAGTATCAGACAACTCACCTGACCATTGTCAGTTGGACGACCAATGCGATCTGAAACATCTCCCATTGCTCTGCATGACAAACCTTTTAGCAAATCTCTTCCTCCATAAACTTAAAGTTACTTCCATTAAACTTAAAGAAACATTTGGCAATCTCAAAAAAATAGTTTTAATAGTCAAAACTACACATTATTACTAAATTTTCAATCCACTGATGAGCACCCCTAGGTAATTCCAAATGTCTATTTTGATTCAGCAAATTTCACGTACTGTTGAAAAGCTAGATTGAGTTATTCTCATCAACCTCTACTCATATGTTAATAATCGACTCAATTGAACCCATGGAAACAGACTTATTTAAAACATTTTTCAATTGCCAAATAAGTAACAACAGTTTTCCAAATCTTTATTAAAAAAAGAAGTTCATAATCACATTTGTTATAAGAGACCAAAATTGGAGGCTAGCAATTTATTCCTTTATAATGTACATGTAACTAAAACATTGGGTTATATAATATGCAAGTAACCCCAAACTTGTTGGAGGTCTTACGGGCTTAGTACTATGCATCTAAGCAACATAAATGAAGCTATTCAGATTGAAAGGTTTGGATATGTAGATGAGGCGTAACAACTTAAAGGCTATTGGAGTATCTTTCTTAAGAGGAGGTTGACCATTAGGGAATGAAGAGATAATCTGGCAGCAACTGTGGATCCAGTTCAATTTAGATTTTCTTTAAATAAATTCTCACACAATTCCCAGCTATCATATGAAGGCAAAGGTTCCTGAAGAGGAGATTCAATCATGCACATCATTGTAACATATGACATAGGAAGAAGAGTCTGTTAATTTTGTTTTGCTCTACAATTGCTTTGTTTGGGATGAGTTGGGTTTAGTTATTTCAAGCAAAGTTCTTCTGTCTTGGGAACAAAAGATAAAGAAAGGTAGGATACTGAAGTGCTTTAAATGGATCATAAGTAACTTGTCGATGCACGTTAAAAAAATATAATAGTTTAAAGAAACCAACATATTTTCGAGGGTGGAGCTTGCTGCCTCAAGAGATCAAATTCTTATAGAAAGGGTATTGTATAGCTAGGGTCAGCTGTCAAGTGCTATGTTTTGAGCAACAGTTGATGCTTCTTGATTTCTTAAACATATTGTTACATGACACCTTGAGGACATACAACCTGTTACCTTAGCCCTTTTTATGTATGTCATCCCCTAATATTTTCCATACATGTTACTCATCAGATAATCAAATACATGAGTACTGAATAACTCGCTATCTTACTTTTATGACAAGAAAATAGTAAGTTGAAGGTAGTTTGTTATGTGATTAAAAATAAGAAATAATTACATCAAAATATAGTTTCAAACACAGCAAAAATCAATGAAGTCCCAAAATATTGGTGACAAATACAGAGCTAATTGCAAAAATTTATCCTTGGGATAGAAAAAAAAAATGTATGCTACAGATAGGAAAGAGGAGTCTGAGTAGAATAAGACCTGGTGACGAGCTCTGATGTCTCGGGATCCCATTGAAGGACACAAAATTTATATCTTTCAGTAGCAATGAATAAGAAATCTTGGGCTTCACCCTAACAAGGCAAGAAAACAACTGGTGAATGAAGGAAAATTAAAGAGGCATTATTTATATAACAAACCAAATAACTTCACCGACATGTGGTCGAAAAAGTTCTAGTGTTGCAATTCTTCCATATATTGGAACGTCCAGCATAGGCTGCATGAAGGTAAACAGAAGAGATTCAAACATCAAAAGAGAGCTACAGCAGAAATGGAAAAATAAAAAGAAAATGACCATGAAACGGCAATAAGACACATTAAAATAAACAAGTTAGACATGATAACCTACAGTACAGCTCTAAATAAACAATGATGGAGCACAGTAGCCTTCTTACTCAGTCTTGCTCACTTGCAAATGATCATCTTCCCATCCCTATAAAGCTCAGACACAAACTGCAAGATTACAACTCCTCTCTGCTAAGGAAGGAGAAGGAGGGTGCTCTTTCTGAAATAAAGAAACATCTTCAAGGATACTTAATGGAATATGGATACTATAGCTAAGGGTAGGGCACTCCTTGTGTTCTCGAGTGAAGATCCAAGTTCAACACAGCTACTGAGGCTGGTGACTTTTTCAAATTTAGTAACCTAAATAGAACTTACTACCTCATTTCGTTTGGTGTGCCCACAGTTCAATTGCTTCATCATTTTTTTATTCACCCAGTTCTCCTTTCTACATCTCCTATATATATATATATATATATTTCTACCTTGGTTAATTTTTGGGTTGTAATTTTGCCACAGTCAATTTATTTCTCTGTAGGAGTATTCCAATAAAGAAAATCAGAGGAAAATAAAAACAGTATAATAACACTGCTAACCAAAATTGGGTAGATACCACTTTCACAAAAGATAATGACCAGGTTTACAAACTAGTTAACCCTAAACCCCTCTTCAGATCCTCACTTTGAAAAAAAAAGGAGGCATCATTGTGAACTTAAAGTATATGATAGATTTCACTAACAAAGAGATGCAGCATTGCATATAAAAACAGTTTTCATTGTCGTGAAGAATTGCAAAATTTACAACCAAAAAGAGGACAAGGAGAACCTATACTCAATGTAAGGCAATTGAATTGCTTGGTTGTCTCAGTCTTAAGATTAAACATTAGTTTTGAAAGGCAGGAGTCGCACAATATGTACAAAGGGTTCCTGCAGCCTAGGCAGGTGTCTTTTCAGTATGAGACACACTTTTTTATGTGGTATTTAACGTTCAGTTAATGAACCTTTTTAAGTAAATTTCATACTAGTAAAGTTCAAAATGGGTGGATAAAAACACTACATTTAAGAAAAATAAAAGCCTTTATAAAACAAAATTTAGAGAAGAGGGGCAGGTCTAAGACACGCATTTTTAAACTAAAAACCAGACTCAAGAATTTTTTTTTTTTTTTAAGGTATCAAATTTGATCCGACTTGTTAATCTCTAGTTCTGCCCACATCTTAAAGTCCATAATATAAAACAAGGGACCAACAATCAAAAAATAAAAGGGATGCCGGCTAATCTGCCAAACTTTGACCTTAGTTGCTTAACATGCTTCAAAGAAGTTTTAAGAAGGGTTTTAAAGATCTCTTCAATTAGGCAATGATAAAGGTAGATCAATCAACCAAGTTCTACTACTACTTCAATATTCTTTTGGTGGGAATTTGGGAATCAAAAGCTACAACTCAAACTTGTTTGCTTGGGCACTAGTCAAAGATAAAGTTCCTACATGATCTGGTGCTGAAAAGGAGAAACTAAAATCTAGTAAGTAGAGAAATTTGTTTGGAGATGAGAAAAAATATATTGGTCACTTCCTCTCATTGGTCTTTTGGTTCTCCACTCATTTTCATCTTTCTCCAAAATAAATCATTAGCTTAGTTAGGATAAGGTAAAAGTTATCTAGGCTAAAGAGATGTCTGAGCCTAGGTAAACTTGTACTCCCTCACCATTTAAACAAAACAAATAAAACGTTTTGACTTTTTGAACCATTCATCTAATTCACTTCGATAAATATTTGTGATTTATACATAAGAATAAATATAGTCTTGTGGGCACTTGTTAGAATCGTCTCAATGAATAGCTTATAAATATTCAATTGTTATAATTTTTACTTATTGATAATTAAAGATATTATCAGCCAAAATTTTGCATCGGCATACATGCACTAGATAAACGTTTCACTTATTTAAATATGGAGGGAATATAAAAATTATATACCCCAAGAAATGAGTAGAAGACTAGAAGTACAACTAATCAACTCTAATACTACATTTCCTATACCAAATTACTAGCAACATTTTAACCGGACACGTGCCAATGCAAACCATCTTACATACTAGTAAACACTATAAAAGGTCAATATTTGGATATATACAATAAGATACTCAACACCATCTTACATACTAACATTGTAACTTTTGGGGAAGAGGGGGTAATAAATAAATTACTCACCTGAAATGTGTCCTTAGATGCATTCTCATATTCTTATTAAACCCTTCCTATCTATAGATCCAAGTCATTCTTTTGGACAGCCAAACATCTAACAGCTAACAGCTGGATGCCAATAAAATCAGGTGTCACCATTAAACTCACATACCTAATAAAGTATTGTTTAAAATATTCCAAATCCCACATCACTATCCTATGGAGAACTCTTGGCCAATGAAATGGGGATTTATTGTTAAAAAATAGCAAAAAGTAAATGACCCCTGTATGTTAAGCCTCTCAACAAGACAAAACTACTAAATTCCTAAACAAGTCAGGTGAAATTCAAGATTCTATCATGAAAATTGGAGTCTTTCTTCAATCCCACACCTTTTTTCTTTACACAATGAGATTATAGAATGCTTTGCTTCTAATTTAAATTATAAAAAGAAATCTATGAAAAGAGTTTCCTTAAAGATGAGGAGCCTAATAAGAATTTTTATCTACATGACAAAATGACATAATACCTAATAGCAAATTAAAAGCTCAAAGCTAATCTAACTAAACTTCTCAAATTAAATCTGATTTGAAGACAAAAGACATTGCATATACAGAATTTACTTCACTTAAGAGTCCTAATCCCCACAAGAGATATCCTGTACAAACATGAAGGGTTGAGAAAGGATAATGATCACAGAAGTGATCTTATCCTTACCACCGTCAAACTCAAACTCATATATTTGTGTTGGGCACAACTATTCTTGACTACATTTTTAAGTGTTCTAGTCAACTATTTTGGGGAAGGGAAAAATAATGCATGATTTATAACACAAAAATATAGTTTGGATGTGTTCACGCATGTGAAGGTGTAAAAGATCAGACATAAATATTAGCGCGCGCACACACACACACGCTCTAGCGATTACACACATATGCTCTAGCGAATTATCCAAACACAATAAATCATCATAGTCTACTACTCTCACAACAGTCACAAGCCACATCAGTGAAAGTTTAGTTATACCAACCTTCTCATTACCACTAAAATTGCATCCATAACTTATCAACTCTCACAGTTCAGCCGAAACTTTCCATGGAGGCGTATGCATAAAAAATATCCAACCCCTTAATATATTCCTAGATTTGGTTCATGTACATAGTAGTAAAAGACTCATTTGTCTTAAGAGCATCACCTTTTATTACAAAAATCAAATGATAAAAGGAGACCCTGTCATCAAAGAATTATTAAAAACCTTGAGACGGTCCACTCAAATATTATTCCAACACTTTTAGAAGATCAATAAACTTTTTATCCCTATCATATTTAAGATAAACTCCTTCATATCCTCCTCACAAACTTGTCCAACCAACCATTATACTCCATGACATCAAAGTAACAGATTAAGAAAGGAAGAATATAGTGAGAAAAAACAAATACTCTCTGAATTTCGCACATTGACTGTATACCACAAGTTTAGGTGGTTTGGAAATCATAGAATACCTGAAGGCCTTGAGGAGTTAGCAAGTGAATCTCAATTCTTGTGCATTTACTGCAATAAAGACACACCATCAGTCACACTAGCATATGCAGTACATATAATATAATAAAGTGGACAATTGCTTTCCACGAGACTTAGCATGATGAAAGGAGTCCAATACTCAAAACGTCATACATTAAAAATCTATCATGAAGAATGTTGCAATGAGAAAAGGCATTGGAATAACTTATAGTTTCACATTAAGCCATAATTGTCTAGTATTTGGCTATTTTTACATCAATTCTCATAAATGTTACCCAACATAATTTACCAATGAAAAAAGGTATGGTAAATAGTTCTTCAAGTCTTTTCTCCCACGATAATGTAATCATATGTATACGATTTCTACAGATTCTACACCAGCATACAAAGAATTAATACTGAAGAGTAACAATTCAACAGCTAATATTACCAACAAAACTTTTCTTTGCACATACTATACTTATCACATGATGCTACAAGTTTCATTTCTTGAAAGCAATCGAAAATTTCCTGAAGATGTGAATCATTAATCTTGCTATACCACTATCAACAAATTGATCTCATCGACAAAGTTAATCTTCAAATAAACTCGATACATCAGATCTAGCTCAAGCCTGTATGATAGTAACATTTGCTTGAGACCAAAATTCATATTGCTAGACTCCTGGGTGAGTCGGACAGCATTTAAGGGACCTGAGACTAATACTTCACTATTATATATGATGCTTAGATTCAAAAAACCACTATCTAAAAACACATTACAGTTTCAGCAAGGAAACAATATCCTTGACCAAGCCTACTATTTAATCCCAATTAACAGATCAAAACTCTAATCACAGTTGATAGTTTTTCTAAGTCATTAGAAATAACTAATTTTTCCTTTTTGAGATTCTAGGCCACATATGACTACATTTCTTCTTCCAACCAGCCCCTCCAAGAGAGAAATTACAATTGAGTCAATTCTTAGCAAACAACGCAACTAATATAGGGAAGCGCACTAAGGGTGGTAAAACAGTCCTCACGGCATCTAAGTTCGATCACTCCACCAATGAACTAAAAATTAACCAATCACCGGAGCTGCACACCACTTTACCCAGTAAAATCCAGAAACGCGATCATTACAGATAACAGCTATGAGCAATTGAGCACTTCCCCTTTTTTTTTGTTTTACAGTCACACACTTCCCCTTTATTGTTCAGTATTTTTTCACATTGTTCAAACAACTTATAATCAAGGATATAACATAATTTCACCAAATGGAACTTACAACAGTTTAAACAGTCCCATACTCTTCCCATAATTCACGGAATTTATAAAAATCCAATCATAAACAACTACTAAGAACGTTTTTTTTTTAGTAAAAGTGACAAATTTAACGAATTTTTTTCAACTGCTACTATTAACACAGCACCTGAAAGCCACGAAACAGACTGAACAAGGTAGAGTGAAATAAAAATAGTCAGAACCCCACTCAACTTTTTCTCTAACCCTATATTTAGTGCTCCCGTCTTTTTACAAATACAGATTTCTCAAAGCCAAATGAAGCGGGATTGAAAACCGTGTCCCCTTAATATATCAATCAATTATCAACCCACAATTTGAATACTCAGACCATATTCCACAAAACTCCCCTTCATATATCAATCAATTATCAACACACCCGAAACACTAATTAAAATTCACATAAAGCTAAATTAAAATTTATCTAAGCCTAAAGCTGCAAAAAAAAAAAAAAAAAAAAAAAAAAAAAGACTTCAAATTTTAAGAAAACCAAAATAACTCGGAATTAGATAAGAAAGAAAAAATTAATTAAAATTTCACTCAGCTATTCACAATTACACTAAATCGACTAAAATCAAACATAACTTGAAATTAAAAACAATAGAAAGAAAATAATTAAAATGTCATTCAGCTATTTACACTAAATCGACTAAAACCAAACAAAATTTGAAATTTAAAGTATAGAAAACAAAATCAATATTCTATTCCATATGAATAGAAAACAAATTTATTAATAGAAATTAAAATGCAAAAAATCAAAGCATGAAAAGTTAAAACCCTAAGAAAAGAAGAAAGAGGAAATTACGCGATAATAAGATTAAGGTCTTGAGGGCTGGTGAAATTGCCGACGCAAGAATGAGTAACGTTGGTAGGTTTGTGAGCGGTGACGACGTAATTCCAAATGCTCATCTTTTCCGATGACCGATTAACTTCTCGGCGTCTCGCCGTGCGGGGGAGTGTGTGTGCGCGCGAGAAGTGAGAAAGTTTTGTAAACCCTTCAATTCCTCTCTTTTGTGTTTTCTGCTAAAAATGTTCTAGCCTCTTCTTCTAATTATATAAAGTATTGTCTTTGTAAAAGAAAAAAAAATGTAATCTGTGTTAATTTAAGTGAGTTATATTTGTGCAAGAAAATCTTTATCTTTAACTTATTATAAAAGTTTGTGTCAAAAGAAAAAAAAACAGTTGGAAACTAAAACACTCGGTAACAATAAGGCCCCGTTCTTTAGAGCTGCTCTTCTCTGCTGAAATCTGCTCTGCTCTACTGAAATCTGCTCTGTTCTGTCTGCCTTGCTCTGCTCTACTCTGCTTCAAAATAATAGTTAATATTGAATTATTATAATAATAATTAATATTTAATAATAATAATAAATAATTAATATTTAATAATAATTAATGTTGAATTGTTATAAAAATAATAATTAACATATGATAATAATAATAGTTATTATTAATAATATTAATAATAATAATAATAATAATTGATTTTTTATAACAAAAATTAATATTTAAAGATAATAACTAACATTTAAAGATAATACTAATTATTAATTTTTACTAATAATAATAAAAATAATAATTATTAATTTTTAATAATAATAATTAAATAATAATTAATAATAATTATTATTATTATAATAATAATTAATATTAATATTTAATAATAATATTTAATGATTATAATAATAATGCGATAATAGTAGTAGTAGTAGTAGTAGTAGTAGTAGTAGTAGTAGTAGTAGTAGTAGTAGTTGTAGTAGTAGTAGTAGTAGTAGTAGCAACAATAGTAGCAGGACAGCAGCAGGAGCAGCAGTAGCAGTAGTAGTGAAATTTGCTTTGCTCGGCTCGGCTCTGCTCTACTCTGCTGAAATCTGCTCTGCTCTGCCAACTTCTGCTCTACTCTGCCCAGAAGCTCAAAGAACAGGGCCTAACTTGTGGTGCTATTACCCTCTTACCCCCCAATATTAGTGAATTGCTAATTATGCCCCTTGCTCTCTCACCGACTTCCTCACCTACTTGACTATTTCTCTATCTTTTCATCTGAGAAGGAAAAAGGGTCAGATTTATGGGAAACAAGCTAGGAGAGAGAAACCTAGAGAGAGAAAAGATGTCTTCCTTCGACACCTTCAGCAACGATGGCGATGAGCTCAAGACCACCGACCATCCCTTCGATTCTTCTTAGCGTTTCGGTTTTGGCGCCGTGATTGTTAAGGTTACCATTGAGTCTGAGGTGGTGGAAGATGATTTTCCGATCTTCAAATACAATTCTCTCTCTCCTTTCTCTTTCTTGTTCTAATTGGTTGAGTACTTCATCTCTTTGATTAGATTTAACCTTTTATATTTTTTTATTTCTCCTCTTTTTTCCTTTTTTGCCTTTTTTCTTCTCGTCCTCCAATTTCTCTGCTTTCTCTCTAGCTAAAATAGGTAGAAGGAGGAAGACGGAGCAACAAGGTTTGGTGGATTCGAGTTTAAGGTGAAGAAATTCAGGTATTATTAGATGTCCAATCTGCTTTTTTAATTTAATTTGTAGAAAATTTTTCTATGCAATACTTGATGTTAAGATATCTGTAATGATTGGATGAAGTTCATAAACTTGTAAGGTATTTTCTCTCCTTCAAATTGACGTGGTTGAATAGAAAGATGTAAAATTTGCTCGATTTTGGAAAATTAGGCTTTAATTTTTTTCCCTGGGTTTTACTCAAATTCTTTAATTTAAATTTTTGTTTTTTAATCATCGAAAATCATTTCTCAATCTAGCATTTCATAGTTTGATCTAATTATGTTCTTATTGTACTTGGATTTGAAAATAATTATCAAGTTTGTTTGGATTTTAAACAAATTAGGGTATATTCTTATTTTTTTTTCTCGACTTTATACAGCCCTCAAATAAAATTCAAGCGATTGCAAAAAAAATAAAATCTTGGTGTTTTGGTTCTGTCTGGGTTTTTCTTGGGATTAGAGTTATTGTTAGAGTCGATTTTTATGATGATTTGGTGTGGTACAATTATTTAAATGTTGAAGCCAATAGTACGTGTCTTTTTAGCTTGCTATTTGATACAGTTTCTGGTTCAATTTTTGTAGGCCAGTTTGGAAAGAGCTGTTTGGTTGTTTCAGGAGGATATCTTATTTGTCGTTGTGCCTTTGGACTGTTAATTTTCCTTTACCTTATTATTGTTACGCTTTTAACTAAGACAAGTTGTTTTTTTTTTTTTTGCTTATTGGTGTTTATCATGGCTCCTTTTTTGCTGGTGTTGTTTTGTTCTTGCACTTGATTATTATATGCTAGCTCTCTATACATTATGTATTTTCAGTGTTGGTCCTGACATTTTTGGGGCCTTAGGAGAAATCATTTCTAAGGGCTCTCTAGGCTAAAAATGTACATAATATGATCCTAAATCGTATTACGAAACATGATAGATTGTGTTATAAATAATTCAAAACGGAAAAATTAAACGAAATATCAATGAAAAACAATTAAAAGAGAAACGCTATGTATTCTTATATTCTTCTATATACAAATCATAGTAACTAGTAAGAGATATAAAGTATAAATTACTTTTAAAAATTAGTGAATATATCAATATACTTGTAAAAAAAAAATAAGAACCAATATTAAAATTATATAGCACCTCAAGGCTCAAGAGCTAGACACCTAAAAAAAACAATTCTACAAATAATAGATAATAATTTAACAGATGACTAATACCCTAATTTATTCAAAGCCTTCACCTTCCATATTATAATGAAATCCACCAATAAGACATAGATAATTATAATGTCTAAAATCCAAATTTGAAAATACTCTGCATCATTTAAATAAATGGCATAAGAAAAAGTGGAGTTCAATCCTATTTAGATGAGATATTGACCAGACTAAGCAAATGATGAGATTAGAACTCTTACTATTCGTTATTACATTTTTTTAACCCCACCCAGCATCCCGTTTAGGAACATACTTCCACCAGTTCTAATCCTTTATGTACACCGAATGCAACCATTTAACCCAGAGTGAGTCTGTCTTTTTAGCAATCTTCTAGACATAACTTCCTAAAGCAGCTTTGTTCCAAGCAATGAATTTGCTGATTCCCAAGCCACCAGCATACTTAGGTCTACAAATCCAATCCCAAGCTAGGGGAGGTGATCTATGAAGCACAGCTTTCCTATCCCATAAGAAAGCTCTACAAAGCTCAACAATTCTGAGCATAACAGTCTTAGGAATTAGAATAAACTAAGCCCAATAAGTGTGAAGACTCATAAGAACAGCATTCACCAAAGTTGCTCTAGCCATATAGGACAAATTCCTACTACTCCAGCACTGTAATTTGCTCAACATCTTGTCAATTAAAGGATCATAATCTTTTACCTTCAAGTATTTATCATTCAAAGGGATGCCTAGGTATTTAAAAAGCATTTCACCTGTAACAAACTCAGACATGCGTAGAATTTCCTCTCTCACTTGTTTTGGAATATACCCAAAGTAGATTGTAGATTTATCAATGTTAACCAGCAGACCTGATCTACTCTCAAATGTTTTCAAAGCCCTAATAAGTAACTCTATAGAGGCTTTATTCCCATAAGAAAAGAGCATCAAGTCATCAGCAAAAATCAAGTGAGTTAAGGCCAACTAATCACACCTCTAATGAAATCTAAACTCCCTTTTTTCCCAAGTATTTTGAGAAGCCTGGTTAAGTACTCCATAATAATAACAAAGATCAGAGGGGACATGGGATCACCCTTTCTGATCCCTTTCCTACCAGAGAAAAAACCATGCAAACCTCCATTAATCAATAGAGAATAGGAAGGGGTTGTCACACATTGCATAACCCAACTAACAAACTGATCTGGAAAACACAAAACAATCAGCATTTTTGTAATAAACTCCCAGCTTACAGGGTCATAAGCTTTCCTTAGGTTCACCTTGATAGTACACGTAGGAGGCTTCCTCTTATTATTATAACTCTTGAGCATATCCTGGCAAACAAGAATATTATCAAGAATTGATCTCCTAGCCACAAAAGCACCCTGGCATGGATCAATTAAATCAGGGAGCACTTCCTTGAACCTTTCACAAATAAGCTTTGAGACTACTTTGTAAATCACATTACAACATGTAATTGGCCTAAACTGAGTGACCATGTTTGCATGTTCTACCTTGGGCACTAAAGAAATAGTTGTGGTATTAACTTGTTTAAGCAATTGACCATCCTCAAGGAAATTCAGAACAGCTCTAGTAACCGCTGGCCCTGTTACCTCCCAATTACCCTTGAAAAATTTGCTTGAAAACCCATCAAGCCCAGGAGCTTTATCATCCTCAATGCTCCAGACTGCATTCTAATTCTAAGAAAGCATCACACACCTTTGCATGATCAGATAAGACAGTTCTATCCTTTACAGTGATGGCATAAACACTATTCAGGATCCTTCTCTTCCTCAAAAAAGCATGAAAGTAGGCAGAATTCATATCTCTATCTTTCAACTAGTGAATCTTAGCCTTTTGCTTTAAGAATTTATATCTATCTAAGTGAGTTTGAGCAAAAACAGCCCTTGCTTCCCTTTCTTGTGAAAGCAAGTCCTCATTCCTAAGATCATCCTGCAGTTTAGCCTGAATATCTACCAAACTCCTTTCAGCAACAGCATCAGCAGTCTCAACACAGCTGAAATTTTTTATGTTCAGAGTCTTCAAGTGCTTTTTAGTTTCAGATAACTTCTTAACCACTTGGAACATAGCAGTCCCCTGAATATCAACACCCCAAGCTTCCTTTATAGTAGAAATAAAACCATGTAATGGGTAGGGCTAGTGTAGTTAGAAGTGGGCTAGGAGTTTGGGCTTCACATGGACTCTAATTATATATGTGATATATAAATACAGGCTATGCCTAGGGTTGACATAAGTCATAATTTACCCATATAGTAAATTGTGAATCAAGTAACAAAACACCCTAACCTCTCTCTCTTTCACACACCTTTCTCTTCCTCCCCTTTGTTCGTACGGTACGCACCACCCAAGCAAGGTGGTTGCTCATGGTTGTGGTGATGGTGGTACGTGGCTCATTTGTGTCTTCGCTTCTCTCCGTAGAAGGTTGATTGAAAGTTTCAATCACGACTAACTAGATTAGTGGAGGTTTAATCTGTGCCCGTGGACCAAGCAGAGGAATCACGCTTAGGGTTCTTTATCCCCCATTGTTCTTGCTCGATCGCACTTGGAATCACGCTTCAAAGATACAATTATATGTTCTTTATGTGTTATGCAATGATCTTGGTAATTAGATGCTTATGAATATGAATCATGAAATTCCGCTTAAAGTATCAAAAATCCTACACATTCAAACAAATCTTTTTAAATCAAATTAAAGTCAGACACATTTAAACAAAGCCTTTTGAATCAAATGAAACTCAAATGCATTCAACAAAGCTAATTGAATCAAATGAACGTTTAATGCATTTAAACAAAGCTTTTTGAATCAAATGAAAGTCAAATGCATTCTATAAAGCTAATTAAATCAAATGAAATTCAAACACATTCAAACAAAGCTTTTCAAATCAAATGAAAGTCAAACACATTCATTTTTTCAGGGGTTTGACTTTTATTGACTTTCTTTCCATCTTGACGATTTCCATGGTGATTTGCTGAAGCTGGTTCTTCTCACTCAACATCAATTGATCATGCCTCACAAGAAAACTCAAGCAACTCCATTGCCCCAAACCCCATCTTTTGGGTCATTAGCTCCTTCAGATCTTAATCAATTGCAGAATTTGAATGTGACTGAAAACCCTAATTCCATTCCTGAATTTGAAGATGAACTCGAGCTGGTTACTCCACCTGCTCATCTTGTTCATCCCTTTGCTGGGAAATTTACAAGAGCTGATTTGAAGGCTCTTGAGCATCATCATCAACATTTTTAGAGCCAAATTCAGCAGAAATCCAATGAAACAGTACCTAGGGTTTCCCCGGGTACTGTTCCATTGCCTGGATCAATGGATACTCAATCAAATGTTCCTGTTCCGGTTGTTTCTAGGTCTGAGGATCAGCATGAACAGCTTGAATCACCTAAGCAAGCCAAAAACTCTGAGAATTGGTCGAATTTATTTTGAGGCAAACTGACTACTAAAGGTGCTGCTCTAACCTTTGTGGCTCCTGTCTTGAAGAGTGGTAAGCCTATAGCTCAAATTCTAGCAGCAGAAATTAAAGCAGGTAATTCTAAATTGTGTAATGCAATTATATTTTATGTCGTTGGGTTTTACCCCACAATTGCTGCTGTTCATAGATTCATTACTCAGAATTGGAGTAACTTTGCTAAGCCTGAGATTTTTTGGCATGATGATGGTTACTTTATAATTAATTTATGCTCAAGTGATGATAAGAATGTTGTTCTAAGCTCAGAACCTCACATGTTTAATAATAAACCTGCTATTATTAAGCCATGGAGTGATAAATTCAATTTCCAAGCTGAGATACTTAGAATTGTTCCCTTGTGGATTAGACTACCAAATTTGCCTCTGAATTGCTGGGGTGCAGATACTTTGAGTAGAATTGATACTACAATTGGGGTTCCCTTATATGCTGATGAGTGTACCACCAGATAAATCAGAGTTTCCTTTGCCAGGATGCTCATTGAAGTTGATATAATTAGGCCTCTTCCTAGTTCTGTAACTGTTGAGAGTCCTATGGGAGAGGTGCTTGATTTAAAGGCTCAGTTTGAGTGGTCTCCTCCTTTTTACAAGAAATGTGATAAAGTTGGGCATGACTGTAATGCTCCTAAGCTAAAGGTTGTTCTCAAGCCTAAGGCTCAACAAGTTGTTCCTCAACCAGTTAAACCCTAACAACAGAAAGTTTGGGTTCAGAAGCAACTTGTTTCAGTCCCTGCAGCTTCAAGCTCTGATGGTACTGAACAAGAACAGGACAATAACCAGAATTATGCACCTCAGCCTCTGATTACTCTTGCCATACATCTTTTGCTGCTTACTCTGATGCAGATTGGAGAGTGGCTAGTAAAAGGGCTAGACCTTAGAATGCTGGTGTGCAGCAGGGCATACCTAGAGTTGATAATGCTTACTCTGCTCTGCTAGAAAATGAAATTGTTGACATAGATCCTATCGGGGGTGATGGTAATCCCTCTCTAGTTGAATGATTATTGCTTCATGGAATATCAGGGGTCTTAATGACCCTTATAAGGTAGCTGATGTTAAGCAGTTACTAAAAGACCATAATGTTTAGGTTGTTGCTATTTTCGAAACCAAGGTTAAAGCTCATGATAAAAATTCTATTCAAAAGAAGTTTGGTAGATTCTGGTTCAGGCATTGTAACTATAACCATGCCGTGAAAGGGAGAATTTGGGTTGGCTGGAAAGCTGACAAGGTTGATATGGATATTCTGACTAATCATGTTCAATTTGTTAATGTTAAGGTTGGTTCTAAGGACCAAACTCATATGATTTTATGCACCTTTGTCTATGGTTTACACTCTATCCAAGATAGAAGGCCTCTTTGGTCTGGTTTGCAGGATTTAGGAAGCTCTCACCTTCCTTGGATCTGTATATATAGGGGATTTCAATTCTGTCCTTTGCTCTAAAGATAGAAATAATGGGAATCCTGTTAATAATGCTGAAGTGAAGGATTTTAAGGAGTGTATTGAAGGGATGGAGTTTGTTGAGATTAAAAGCAAAGGTTCTTTCTACTCTTGGTCTAATAAAGGTCAACGTGATAGTAGAACTGCTACTAGGATTGATAGGGGAATTGTTAATGAAACTTGGATTCATGTTTATGGTCAAGTTGAGGTTGTTTATCTTCCTCCTCTCTCTGATCATTGTCCCCTGATCTTTGATATCTTCATTGTTGAAGTTGGGAAAGGGAGACCTTTTAGATTCCTGAACTGTCTTGCTGAGCATAAAGATTTCCAGGAAATTGTAAAGAATTCTTGGGAGTCTTACATTCAGCATGATTCTCCCATGGTTGCTGTTTGGAATAAGCTGAAAGATGTTAAATTGGGGCTAAAAGATCTTAATATTAAGCAGTTTGCTAATGTTGCTTAGAAGTTGAAGATGGCTCAAAAGGAGCTTAGTGAGATTCAGGTCAATCTAGCTCCTGATTGGACTAACTCTCAACTTCAGAATTTTGAATGTCAAGCTATTGATACTGTAAAACACTAGTTTCATGTTCAGAGCAGTATTTACAAATAGAAGTCCCTAATTGATTGGATTAAACTTGGAGATGCTAACTCTCAGTACTTCTTTTCAATGATGAAGCATAGGTAAAATAAAAACAGAATTGATTCCATCTATAACAGTCAAGGAGTTTTGCTTAGAGATCATGTTCTTGTTTCTGATGATATTATTGATTTCTATAACATCCTGCTTGGCTCTGCTTCTTCATCTCTCCCTGGGGTTGACTTGAGTACTATGAGATCTGGTGCCCAGCTTGGTGCTTTTGATAGGGATCTTCTTATTTCAGAAGTCACTCATTCTGAAATTGATCATGCCCTTACTTCTATTGGGAAAGATGAGGCTCCTGGTATTGATGGCTTTAATGTTGTGTTTTTTAAGCAGTCTTGGAATATTATCAAAAATGACATATATGTTGTTGTCCTTGACTTTTTCACTCATGGGAGGTTGGCTAGACAATGGAACTGTACTACTAATACTCTTGTGCCTAAAGTGACAAATCCTTCCTATGTAAAGGAGCATAGACCCATTGCTTGTTGTACTATTGTTTATAAATTGATCTAAAAAATTCTCACTTCTAGGCTTTCTCAGGTTGTGGATTCTGTTATCAATGATGCTCAAGCAGGCTTTATTCCTGGTAAGCATATTGGTGACAATATTCTTTTGGCTACTGAATTGATTAAGGGATACTCTCACAAACATGTTACTCCTAGATGCATGCTAAAGATTGATCTTAGAAAAGCTTATGACTCAGTTAAATGGAGTTTCCTGAGTATTGTCCTGCAAAAATTGGGTTTCCCTGCTCAGTTCATTACTTGGATTATGGGATGTGTTTCTACAGTTTCTTATTTTATTTTGGTTAATGGTTACCCTTCTATTCCTTTCCATGCTAAGTAAGGTTTGAGGCAGGGAGAACCCATGTCCCCCTTTTTGTTTGTTGTGTGTATGGAATACTTGTCTAGGTGTTTATATGCGATGACCCTGAACCCTAATTTAAACATTCATCCTAGATGTGAAAAGCTGGGGATCACTCACATGATGTTTGCTGATGACTTACTTCTCTTCTGTAGAGCTGATCTTATATCTATTCAGTTAGTTCTTAAAGCTTTTCATAAGTTCTCTGATGCCTCTGGTCTAGCTGCTAATCTGGATAAGAGTGATGTTTACTTTGGAGGGATAAGTGTCCAAGATCAGAATGATTTCCTTAGTGTACTGGGGGTTGCTAAGGGTTCTTTTCCTTTTTAGGAATCTTAGGGTGCCTCTTTCTTCCAAGAAGCTTACCATTCCTCAGTGTAGGCCTCTGGTGGAGAAAGTTACTACCAAAATTGATATTCTTGCTGCTAGACACCTTTCTTATGCAGGAAGGCTTCAGTTGATTAAGAGTGTGATGTTTGGTCTCCAAGCCTTTTGGGCTCAGATCTTTATCTTGCCTAAAAAGATTTTGAGAGAAATTGAATCAAGGTTTAGATGCTTTCTTTGGATTGGTAAAGGGAATCCTAGTAGGAAAGCTTTGGTTTCTTGCAAATTTATGTGTCATCCTAAAGTCTGTGGAGGTTGGAACATGACCTCTCTTGAAAACTGGAATAAGGCTGCTTTGTCTAAAATCCTCTAGGACATTTCTCATAAATCTGACAATATGTGGATTAAATGGATTCATACCTATTATTTCAATGGTAGGAACTTCTGGTCAGCCTTTGTCCCTAAGAAATGTTCTTGGGTTTTGAAGAAGATTATGAGTTGCAGAACTCTGATTGATAATATTGGTGGCTGGTCTGGGGTTGTTGTGAATGGAAAAATGAATATAAGGAAAGTTTATAACCAGATCGCCTCAGACTGAAAAGGTTGCTTGGAAAAGGTTAATCTGTAACAATAAGGCTACCCCTATAAGTCTTTTTGTTACTTGGTTAGCTTTATGGAATAGGCTGGTTACTAAAGATAGAATCATTGCTTGGAGTATTCCTTGTGACCCTTTTGTGTTTCTTCTGTTCCAATTTTGATGAGACTGTTCTCATTTATTTTTTGAATGCTCTTATTCTGCTGATATTTGGAACAAAATCTTGCAACTTTTGGGTTTTTGCACAACTGCTCAGAACTTTCAGGCTGAAGTGCAGTGGATTCTACATCATAGCAGGAGATCAAGTGCTAAGGGTAAACTTCTTTCCATGTGTTTTGCTGAAGCTCTGCACTGTATTTGGATCCAAAGGAACACCTTGATGTTTACAAGAGACTATAAGCCTGCTGATGTTGCTGTTAGAGATATTATTTTTGCAGTTGCTTGTACATGCCTTGATGTTGATAGAAACTTGCTCTATTTATAGGGCTACTCTGGTTTTTGCTGTTTTAGCTTGCTGCTTTTGCTGTTTTCCCTTTTTGTGTTTTTCTGCTGTTCTAGCCTTTGCTGTCTAGTCTTTCTGCAGGTTCCCCTGCAGTTGAGTCTAGGGGAGGCTGTGGTTCTGTTGTGTCCTGTTCCCTCCTTATGGCACCCTTCTTGGAAGGTGGTTAGGGGTTGGGGATAGGTTTGTTCCCTTTTCTATGGTGAACCCTTCCTAAAAGGTGGCACTATAGTATTTAGGAACTTTTTGGGTTTGGTTGTCTGTTTTTGCAGGCTTGTGTAGTTTGGGTGATGCAACTAAGCTTTTGTAACTTGTATTGTTTTCTTCTTTTAGTAATAAAATTTAATTTGCCAAAAAAAAAAGTCATAACACATTCAAACAAAGAATTTTGAATCAAATGAAAGTAAAACACACTCAAATAAAGCTTTTCGAATAAAAAAGTTAAATGCATTCAGCAAAGCTAATTGAATCAAATAAAAGTCAAACACATTCAAACAAAACTTTTTGAAACAAATAAAAATTAAATACATTCACAAAAGCTAATTGAATCAAATGAGAGTCAAGCACATTCAAACAAAGCTATTTGAATCAAATGAAAGTAAAAATACATTCAACAAAGCTAATTGAATCATATGAAAGTCAAACACATCTAAACAAAGCTTTTTATATTAGATGAAAGTTAAACACGTTCAAACAAAGCATTTTGAATCAAGTGAAAGTCAAATGCATTCAACAAATCTAATTGAATCAAATGAAAGTCAAACACATTCAAAAAAAGCTTTTAACTCAAATGAAATTCAATCACATTTAAATAAAGCATTTTGAATCAAATGAAAGTCAAATGCATTCTACAAAACTAATTGAATCAAATAAAAGCCAAACACATTCAAACAAAGCTTTTTAAATCAAATGAAAGCCAAATGCATTCTACAAAGCTAATTGAATCAAATGAAAGTCATATACATTTAAACAATGCTTTTTGAATCAAATGAAAGTCAAACACATTTAAACAAAGCTTTTTGAATCAAGTGAAAGTCAAATGCATTTAACAAAGCTAATTGAACCAAATGAAAGTCAAACGCATTCAAACAAAGCTTTTTAAATCAAATGATAGTCAAACCCATTCAAATAAAGCTTTTTAAATCAAATAAAAGTCAAATGCATTCTACCAAGCTAATTGAATCAAATTAAAGTCAAACACATTCAAACAAAGATTTTTGAATCAAATGAAAGTCAATCACATTCAAATAAAGTTTTTTGAATCAAATGAAAGTCTAATGCATTCTACAAAGATAATTAAATCAAATGGAACTCAAACAGATTCAAATAAAGCTTTTTGAATCAAATAAAAGTCAAATGCATTCTACAAACCTAATTAAATCAAATAAAAGTCAAGTACATTCAAACAAAGCTTTTTGAATCAAATGAAAGTCAAACACATTTAAGCAAAGCCTTTTGAATCAAATGAAATTCAAATGCATTCAACAAAGCTAATTTAATCAAATGAAAGTCAAACGCATTTAAACAAAGCTTTTTGAATCAAATGAAAGTTAAACCCATTCACACAATGCTTTTTGAATCAAATGAAAGTCAAATACATTCCACAAAGCTAATTGAATCAAATGAGTGTCAAACACATTTAAACAAAGCTTTTTGAATCAAATCAAAGCCAAAATGCATTCAACAAAGCTAATTAAATCATATGAAAGTCAAACTCATCCAAACAAAGCTTTTTGTAATAGATGAAAGTTAAACACATTCAAAAAAAGCTTTTTAAATCAAATGAAAGTCAAATGCATTCAACAATGCTAATTGAATCAAATGAAAGTCAAACACATTCAAACAATGCTTTTTGAATCAAATGAAAGTTAATAACATTCAAATAAATCTTTTTGAATTAAATGAAAGTCAAATGCATTCTACAAAGCTAATTTTATCAAATGAAAGTCAAACAAATTCAAACAAAGCTTTTTAAATCAAATGAAAGCCAAATGCATTCTATAAAGTTAATTGAATCTTTTTGAATCAAATGAAACTCAAACTCATATAGTAAAGCTTTTTGAACCAAGTGAAAGTCAAATGCATTTAACAAATTAAAGCTAATTGAATCTTATAAAAGTAAAATGCATTTAAACAAAACTTTTTTATTTAAATGATAGTCAAACCCAATCAAACAAAGCTTTTTAAATCAAATAAAGTCAAAGGCATTCTACTGTGCCAATTGAATCAAATGAAAGTCAAACACATTCAAAAAGCATTTTGAATCAAATGAAAGTCAATCTCATTTAAATAAAGCTTTTTGAATCAAATGAAAGTCAAATGCACTCTACAAAGCTAATTAAATCAAATGAAAGTCAAACACATTCAAACAAAGCTTTTTAAATCAAATAAAAGCGAAATGCATTCTACAAACATAATTGAATCAAATGAAAATCAAATACATCCAAACAAAGCTTTTTGAATCAAATAAAAATCAAACACAATTAATCTAAGCCTTTTAAATCTAATGAAAGTCAAATGCATTCCACAAAGCTAATTGAATCAAATGAAAGTCAAACACATTCAAACAAAGCTTTTTGAATCAAATGAAAGTCATACCCATTTAAACAAAGCTTTATTTATCAAATTAAAGTCAAATACATTCAACAAAGCTAATTGAATCAAATGAGAGTAAAACACATTCAAATAAAGCTTTTTGAATCAAATGAAAGTCAAAAATGCATTAAACAAAGCTAATTGAATCATATAAAATTCAAACGCATCTAAACAAAGTTTTTTGTATTAGATGAAAGTTAAACAAAGATTTTTAAATCAAATGAAAGTCAAATGCGTTAAACAAAGCTAATTTAATCAAATGAAAGTTAAACACATTCAAACAAAGATTTTTGAATCAAATGAAAGTCAATCACATTCAAATAAAGCTTTTTGAATAAAATGAAAGTCAAATGCATTCAATAAAGCTAATTAAATCATATGAAAGTCAAACACATCTAAACAAAGATTTTTGTATTAGATGAAAGTTAAACACATTCAAACAAAGCTTTTTAAATCAAATGAAAGTCAAATGCATTCAACAAAGCTAAGTGAATCAAATAAAAGTCAAACGCATTCAAACAAAGCTGTTTGAATCAAATGAAAGTCAATCACATTCAAATAAAACTTTTTGAATTAAATAAAAGTCAAATGCATTCTACAAAGCTAATTAAATCAAATTAAAGTCAAACACATTCAAACAAAGCTCACTACAAGAAAAAGGGTAATTAGCGACGGCCAAAGTAGTTATAAATCCGTCACAAAAATGGATTTGCGACAGATTTGCAACTACTTTTGTTCATTGCCAAAGGCCTCGTCACAAATCCATTTTTATGACTAATTTTTGGACAATCATAAATTTAGCGACAGATTTGCAAAGCCTTTGTAACGGCCATTTAGAGACTAAATTTTAAATTTTAGCAAATATATTATTGTCCGTCGTAAAATATTTGCGACGGATTAGCTACTACATAGACCAATGTTTTAAGACTACTTTTGCGACGGATTAGCGACTACAAAACCAAACTTTTGCAACTACATAGATTAGTTTTATTGCGACGGATTTGCAACTATTGAGGCTAATGTTTTTCGCGACGGATTAGCAACTACATGCGAGACCAAAATTTTGCTACAAAACTAATTTTTTGCGACGGATTAGAGACTATTGAGACTAATTATATTGCAACTAACAAATCAGTCTCTAAAACAAATCTGCGGTCGCTAAATTTTTGCGACTGCCTATCAGTATTTAGAGACCATAATTTAGCGACGACCAATATCAATCCAAAACAAAAGGTACCCACGCATAAATTCAAATAACAAAAATGTCGATTTTATTCAAATATCCAAAATATCATCAATTGTGTATCAATGTTTTAAAAACAATATTCAAACCTATATGACTAATTGTTTCAAAATGCACCTCCTATATAAAGAAAGCTACTTGAAATAAGAACTAATGACGATGTGAAAGACCAGTTGTTCACAAAATTACCACTAAGAAAATAAAAATCACTTAGTTGCATCACGACAGGCGCGGGTGACTGTAGACGTAGGAGGCTTAAAAGGATGGTAACGTAGTTGGACAAGTGTTGCCATTTCCTGCAATGTTTGCATAGCTAATTTTTCCTTCTTCCATGCAGCTTTTTCGATCTCATGATTTTCGACAAATTCCTTAGCATTTTTAAGCTCTTTGCTGCTATTTTTTGGCTTTCTTCTACTTTGTTATGGTTTTCTTCCGCCATCTTCTTTAATTCTTCAACTTGAGAGCTTAGTTGAGAAATCATGGAAGGAGTGGAAAGATGATGTAATAAGTTGAGAAGTAAGATCGCTCTTGTAGTACATTTCTGAAGCACTACCTAAACCGTAGACTTTTCCTTTCTTTTGCCCACCTACAACCTTCAAGTAGACTTTGTCGAGGTTTATCTTAATTCCTTTATTCTTATATTCCTCAAGTTTTTCCATATATTCTCCCTACATTAAGATAAGTATTAGTAACTATGATCTCAAATGTTAAAACTTAAAAGACTAAAAAAAAAGTTAAAATAAAAAATGCAACACTTATAGTAAAATAATTATTGTAAGCAATTATTAGTAAAAATTTCGGCAGAGTCTCCTTTGTAAAATGAAGAATTCCCTCCAATAGGGTATGGCTTCAGAATAAACTTGTTTCAATTCACATTATACCATACCACATTAATCATTTGATTAATGCCGGCCAACTATTCTCATCCTCCAACTCAATCACACAAACAAATAAACAATCTGTAACATCTCCAAACATTAACTACCATATATGTTTTTGTAATCTGAGCAAAAAATATGAGTATACTCATACCATGACTTGATGAGTCTTGTCACCGATCAATTCAACTTCATCATTGCCTACACATACAGAATGAGTGCTCTCGTAGACTTCAACAGCAGTTGGTAAAATTCCATCCTTTTTCTTTGCCTTGTATTAGAAGAAGTTGTTAGCACTAAAAAATTACAAACCATAAGTTTGCCACTAAAATCATACACTTACCAATTTTTTAACCACTTGAGGAGTAGATACGCTACCTTGGCGATGGTAGGGTCAAATTTCTATAATGTTTGGCCAAATTTCTCTAATGTTTGGCAGATAACCGATTATCTCTTGCTTGGTTAGAACGTTTCAGAAAATCAGGATGCTTACGCTTATGTATGAATTTAGCTCGAATAGTGTCAGTCATGAAACTAACTCCGCCAGTGGGTTTCCCGCTGCCAGTCCCAAGCCTGGATAAAGGAGGAGGGTTACGGTAGGCCAGTGACAGCCAGTATAAAACTTCGTCACATCCCATGACATGAGCCAAACAGATATTTTCGTGGGGGCGTTCCCTACTCAGCGACGCGCTGCACTTCCTAGACCCGGGTGTAGTGATAAGTATGCAAGGGTTGCTAGGTCGTCGCCCAGAAGCGACGCGCCACATTGCCCGAGTGTGGTGTCAAATGAGCAAGGGCGTGCCATTGGGGCGTTCCCTACTGAGCGACGCGCTGCACTTCCCAGACCCGGGTGCAGTGATAAGTATGTAAGGGTTGCTAGGTCGTCGCCCAGAAGCGACGCGCCATATTGCCCAATTGTGGTGTCAAATAATCAAGGACTTGGAGTTGGGATCAGGAGGGAGCGTGGGAGAAAAGAATTTAGTTTGCGGATTGGTTCTTGGAATGTGGGGTCTCTTACGGGAAAATCAGCAGAATTGGTAGAAGTAATGAAAAGACGACGCGTGAACATCATGTGCCTCCAAGAGACAAGATGGACAGGAGAAGGAGCTCGAGGCTTGGTTTTGGGGTATAAGGTATGGTATGTTGGGCAAGAAACGAGCCACAGAACAAGGAATGGTGGAGCTAGGAACGGAGTTGGTGTGGTTCTCGATGAGAGGTTGGCAAAAGAGGTGATCGAGGTCTATCGGAAGAACGATAGGTTGATAAGGCTGAAGTTGCTATGTGGCAAGGAGATTGTGAATGTTATCAGTGCTTATGCTCCCCAAGTGGGTTTAGATGCAGAAGAGAAACGACAATTTTGGGAGGACCTAGACGAGGTGGTGCAGGGTGTCCACCACTCAGAGAAGTTATATATTGGAGGGGATCTAAATGGGCACGTTGGGGCGAGCCGAGATGGCTATGAGAGTGTCCATGGAGGCTTTGGGTATGGGCAGAGGGACGCCGGTGGTGAAGCTATTATGGATTTTGCCCAATCATATGATTTAATTTTGGCTAATACTTGGTTTAAGAAGAGGGATTCACACTTGATAACTTTTCGGAATGGAGCAAATGCAACTCAAATAGACTTCCTGCTCACAAGGAGCATAGATAGACAAAGTTGCATAAACTGTAAGGTTATCCCTGGGGAGAGTGTGGTCACCCAACACCGGCTATTGGTAATGACTATTCGTCTGAAAGAGAAGGCGAAGAAAAAAGTTAGACAAGAAGAACCAAGGATAAGATGGTGGACCCTAAGGGATGCAAAAGCTAAGGTTTTTACAGAAAAGGTAATTGAAGAAGCGGATTGGGATGGAGAGGTGGATCCGGACATGACCTGGTTACGAATGAAGAACTGTTTCCTAAGAGTGGCCAAAGAGGTCTTAGGGGAAGTAAGGGGAAGAACTTCGGTACAGAGAGATACTTCGTGGTGGAATGAAGAGGTGAAAGCAGTAATTAAGCAAAAAAGGGAATGCTATCAAGCCTTAGGAAAATGTAGGAGTGATGAAACCTTTGCAGCGTATAAGGAGGCTAAGAGTAAGGCAAAGGCAGCTGTTCGCCAAGCAAAAGAAAAGGCATATCAGGAGGTTTATGAAAAGCTTGATTCCAAGGAGGGAGAAAGGATCATTTATAAGATGGCAAAGAGAAGACAAGAGGCAAGGAAGGATATTGGCATGGTGAAGTGTGTCAAAGATAAGAACCAAATGGTCCTAGTGCAAGAGGAGGGCATCAAGGACAGGTGGAAGGGGTACTTCGATGAATTATTTAATGGAAGTAATGGAGTTGTGATAGGAGATACCTCTATGAGTGATGAAGAAATCAACATGGAGTATGTGCGAAGGATTAGGAGAGTAGAGGTGGAGATTGCACTGAGGAAGATGAAACCTAAGAAGGCGGTTGGCCCTGATGGGGTACCGATAGAGGTGTGGAGGTGTTTGGGTAAGATTGGTATTGATTGGTTAACAAACCTTTTCAACAAGATATGGACGGCTACAAGGATCCCACAAGATTGGAGGAAGAGCACCTTGGTCCCGGTTTATAAAAACAAAGGAGACGCTCAAGATTGTTCTAACTATCGAGGAATTAAGCTTATGAGCCATACTATGAAGTTGTGGGAAAGGGTGATTGAACAAAGGTTGAGGGCATGCACAAGCATTTCAGATAACCAATTTGGTTTTATGCCTGGGAGATCTACTATGGAGGCAATCCATTTGATAAGACAAATGATGGAGTTTTATAGGGTAAAGAAGAAAGATCTTCATATGGTCTTTATTGATTTAGAGAAGGCATATGACAAGGTGCCAAGAGAGATACTTTGGTGGGCAATGTTGAAGAAAGGTATCCCACGAAGGTATGTAGACCTAGTTAAGGATATGTATCGGGATGTGTCAACAAATGTGAGGACATGCGGAGGGTTGACAAAAGATTTCCCTATTACAATCGGATTGCATCAAGGGTCTGCATTAAGCCCTTTTCTTTTTGCAACGGTTCTAGATGAATTAACTAGACCAATTCAAGATGAGGTTCCATGGTGTATGCTGTTCGCAGATGATATCGTTTTGGTGGATGAGACTAAGGATGGGGTTAATGTCAAGTTGGAGCAATGGAGGCAAAGGTTGGAATCTAGAGGGTTTAAGCTAAGTCGGAGTAAGACTGAATATTTGGTATGTCGTTTTGGCACTCAGAGGGGGACAAGCAATGAAGTGGTGAGTTTGGATGGAAAGGATTTGACCATGAGTGAATGTTTTAAGTACCTAGGGTCGATCATCCAGAAGAATGGTGACATTGATCAAGACGTGACCCACAGGATTAAGTCAGGGTGGCTTAAATGGAGAGCGGCCACGGGAGTGTTATGCGACCGCAGCATTCCCTTAAAGTTGAAGGGAAAATTCTACAGGACTGCCATAAGACCAGTGTTGCTCTATGGTACAGAATGTTGGGCTTCTAAGAAAGAGCATATTAAAAAGATGGAGGTTACGGAAATGCGCATGTTAAGGTGGATGTGTGGAAACACTTTAAGAGATAGAATCAGAAATGAGGTTATTCGCAAGAAAGTAGGTGTGGCGGGCATTGTAGATAAATTAAGGGAAAATCGTCTGCGTTGGTTTGGACATGTAAGACGGAGACCCGAGGGTGCACCGGTGCGAAGAGTGGAAGAGTGGGACCATGGAGGGATTAAACGAGGAAGAGGGAGACCAAAGATGACTTGGTTGGAAGGAGTGAGGAAGGATATGAAGTGCATGGATTTACGTGAGGATGAAGTTTTGGATCGTAAGGGATGGAGGAGAAAGATTTATGTTGATGACTACACGGAATAATCAAATTTGGTTCATGTTAGCCGACCCCACTTTTGGGATTAAGGCTTTGATTGATTGATTGATTGATTGATAGTGTCAGTCATGAAACTAACTGGCTTATGGAGAGCCATTTTGTAAACTTGGTTCAACGTACCCCTATGTCGGTCCCCAGTTTTTTTGTCAAATTCTCTCCTAGCCTTAGCATCGAACTCAGGTCTCCAAGTATATGTACGCTGCACATAATTAACATGTGAAGTTTATAATTTTAACTCAAAATAGCATTTTATACATAAATAATCTCTAACTTTTTTTTACAAGTACTATCATTAATGCAAATAAAGGATTGTATTACCTTTTGTAGTATGCTTGTATGTATAATGAAACAGTTAATGGATGCACTTGCAAAAGGTCAGTGATCTAATGATATCTGGACAGAGGAAATGAAATTCTGCTCTCATATGAAATGCTTTCCACAGAAAATTAGAGACTCAACCAAGTTATTCTTTTGCTTTACAACTTCAATTCCTACTAATGAGGGGATTGTGACATCTCACTGTTAGGTCAGCTTATGTTGATTTAATGGAGAGTAATAGTCTAGAGTTCAGGAAGAATTAAAGATTTTGCAGATGCAGCCACAGACTTGTGTCCGCACAGTTGTGTAAATCGTTTGGTATATGATTTTGCTGGAATTCTTTTTGTTGCTTTGGATAAAATGTGTTAAGTAACAAAATTGCACGCCTAAGTCTTTAGTTAATAGGAGACTACTCGATAATAATGACTTTGTTTCATAAATATTTTGTTGCAGTTACAATTGCATATCATGCCCATCAGTTTCTTATTTCAATGATGGTGGTGAATTTTCCATAATTACCTTTGAGAATGATCATCCCTAAAACATGTTGTACTGATTTGTACTGCTGTATTTTAAATTTTTTTTTAGCCCTTTTAAGTATTTGATGCATATATGTTTGGTCTCTTCATTTGCAGCTAATTAAAAAGCTCTTTGCTTTAAACCCTCCTAGAGAATCAAAGCTCAAGGTCGTCATATGTTTGTTCTAAACTTCCTGCACCCCCCTTTTCTTCCTAACATAAGTCCAAAAAAAATAAAAAATTAAAAAAGAAAGAAGAAAATAGGGAAGACAAATAATACAGGGAGATAAAGATTTTTTTCAAACTTTGAGAGATGTGGAACATCAGATCTGTTACCTATTTATTGTCTTAACCTGATATAATAATCCTTTCAATTGTTTGAAAAGATTTAAGTTGGTTTCACTATATGCAGCTTTGGGTAACTTTGTAATACAACATGATAATATAATCATTAGTGTTAATTTATTTATAGAAATGTAGAGTGCAAATTAAAAGGGTAGTTTTGGCTTTTGATTGATTTTACAGGTTCATGGTATTTTTGATCCAGAGGTCAAAAGGTTAGGGGTTAATTCACTTCTAGCTATTGTGGGGTAGCTGTCAAATGGAGAAAAACACATACTGAAAGCAGGAATATCTGTGAGAGATCTAGAGTCTGCTGTTCAGGAACTTGGTCTCTTACTTGATGGTTTTGAAAAGAAGAACAAAATTGTTTCAATTCAGACTAAGAAGTCTGAGAGTAAATCTTCTAGGAAACAAGTACCACTCTTGACAGCATCAAATTTTCATACTCTTTGTGAAGATGACAGTCCTGTTTGCTTAATTGGTGGTTTTAGATCATCAAAAGCTAGAGACAAACTTGAATCAATTCTATCAGCAGTAAGTGTAATCTTTTTCATGATAGGACTTTTTAACCGATACATGAGCCCAGTAAATCAAATAAAGATTCACTCTAATTGAAAATACAAGTCATATTAGGCATTCATACCAATATTAAAAATTTGGTTAAGCTTAGTTGAAGCCACTTTAGTTTTCATGTGCCCTTAATATTGCAGTGATTTATGAAATGCCTATGACGTTATTTAAATGTTTTGGTGCCTTTAATATTACTGTCAAAGATGAAATGCCTATGATTTATGAAATGCCTATTGGTGGTAACCTACCACTCTGCCATTCCAAGTAAAACTCTTCCTATTCAGACTTTCCAGATGATTTAGAATCAACATAAATGCATTCCATTAGTTTTCCTTTAGTTGGCAGCTCAAGGGAGCTACTTTAAAGGTCAAACACAGAACAATAAACGATCATGCTCATCATTCATCAAGAGTAACTCACTTTATCTAGTTAAGCACAACTTGTCAATTGGCATTTACTCTGATCAGATTGGTTCCTAATACCAGTGAAGGAATTAAAAATTGGCTAAATCTACCCTACTCTAATATGAAATGCTTTCCACAAAGAATAGGCCATGTTTTCCACAAAGAATTAGAGACTCAAAGCTAATATTCAAACATGCAACTTCACTAGTTTAAGAGCAATGAATACAAAAAAAATGTCTCAAATTCTAAACATACCTTAAACTCAGTGAACCAACGATCCCTAACCATAAGTGGCACCTCAGTCCAATTCATGTATGGGTGGTTGTAGTGTGCCTTCCAAGATTTCGAGACATTTTCACTAACGGTATGCTGATGCAAGAAAGATTAAGCACAATCATTAAAAATGATAATAAGCTACTGAGACAACAAATATAATACATAGATGAATATAACTCACCATAACCCATCTGGTGAGAGCTCAATCATTCCTTAATCCACTCCGTTCAAATTTTGTGGTGCCACATCGTCCTCAACAGCAACATCAGCATTAGAATTTACTTGTACTTGTTCATTGGAGGGTGGTGTTATGGGTTGTGTGACCACAAGATTGTCTTGATCAACCGATCGAATACTGGCTCGAACACCGCCTTGATTACCGCCCCGACCAACTTTTGAATTTTTCATGAAGGATTTAATTTCCAAGGGACTAGAAAGATCAGAAGCTCAATAATTAATTTACAAATAATAACACATTATAAAAATTATAAAAAAAAGAAAAAGTAAGCTCACAAACATGATCCACAATTTTAAAACATTTATCATATATCAAACAAATAAGCTAAAAACATCGTCTGTTAAACAAATAATCTCATAACAAAGAAAACACATTAAAAACTACAAGCTTAGAAATTATTATTCTTTTTCTTCTTCTTCACCCTCATCATCATCCTCGTCATCGCTGTCAATATATCCTAACTCTACATCAACCTCTTCTTCAGATTCAGATTCAGTATCTTCCCATTCCCCTTCTTCATGTTGTTCTTCCTCTTCACCACCTAATTCGTCCTCCTCCATTTCATCCATGTTGTCCTCATACAAAACACCATCATCATCATCATCTGACGAACAGAGGGTTGGGGTCTCAGCAATGTCTACTTGGAAAATTGACTCATCGATTGGGGCATCCACACTTGATCTGGCTTTAGTCTTAAAAACAGCCCACCATTGAGTTTTATCTTTCCTTATACTTGGATAAGAGGTAAAATACACTTGATAAACCTGATGAGCTAGAACAAAAGGATCATACGCAGGGTATTTCTTAGAGTGGTTCACATTAACTAATCTATACTGCTCATGAATATTCATGCCATTCACTGAACCCATCCAATTTACATTTAAACAAGACATTTTTGGTCCCCAAGTAACCAACTCAATGACTTCTTCTAAAATGCCAAAGTAGTCAATTTCCTCCTTACTTATTACACCCACACCATAATTCATAGTTGCCTTGTGCTTTCCATAATCAAAAGTGTGAAACTTAAAGCCATTGATGTCAATTTGCCTCCATGTTTTGACTTATCTAGATGGACCCATGGCAAGTGCTCGAATCACTTCATCACTCTCATTAGATTCGATAACCTAATTTCAAATTCAAGCCATTAATTAATAAAATATATAACCTTAGTCATATTTAGCAAATGATATATTGAAACTTGTGTAACAACTTACGATATCCTAAAACCATTTGGAAAATTCATGTGAAAACTTACTCCAAATATCATGAAGGTCAATACCGAGATATTTTTGCATCATCGACACTTCAAACTTCCTATAAACCTTAAAACGTTAATTATCTAGCAAATTGAACAAAATAACTACCAATTATATAAATTTGTACCTTTCATACTCTCCTAACACCCCACAATTAGAAAGAACATAGAGGTGTGCATGCTTGACTTCTTTCGAATCTAAAAACCTTGTTTGGACACCTTTGCCACGACCTTTGATAAATTAGAATAATTCTGGAATAGTTGAATCTACATCATCATCATCAACAACATTGCGTCCTAGATCTCTAGATTTCGTATCAACATGAGGTTGAAAGTAATAAGAACAAAGTTAGACTCTTCTGCAAGATAAGCCTTGCAAATTGAGCCTTTAACTCATGCCTTATTACCAATTTTCTTCTTCAGATGATTAAGAAATCTACAAAATAAGTTAAATTGACTAATTAACATGTAAAATTATAAATCATATAGAAGAAACTTGAAAATAATGGAGTGGCTTGGGAAAATGTATATTACCTTCAAATGGATACATCCATCTATATTGCACATGACCACCAACTTTTACTTCATGTGGCAAATGCACAGGTAAATGCTCCATTGAATTGAAAAATGCAGGTGGGAATATTTTCTCCAACTTGCATAAGATTTCTGGAATGTTTTTTTTTCTAAACGAGTCACATCATCAACTTTAATAGTGTAAGAGCATAGATTGCGAAAAAATTGGCTGATTTCAGTGACTGCTTTCCAAACATTATCCGGAAGAAGTTCTCTCATAGCAATGGGAAACAACCTTTCCATGAACACATGACAATCATGGCTTTTCATTCTATGTATCTACAGGTTTGTAAATCCACACATCTACCAAAATCAGAAGCATATCCATCTAGAAACTTTAGATCTTTTATCCATTCACACAACACTCTACGTTGTGCTTTATCAAGAGTGTATGGTGCTTTCGGGGAGATCAAACTCCCATCATCAGATTCAATAGGCTCTAAGCTACTCCGCTTACAACATCGTTGAACATCTTGGCAAGCCTTATATGTATCAACTACAGTATCTTTCACATTCATTATTGTGGAATGAGTTGATCAAAAAAATTCTTTTCAATGTGCATAACATCTAAATTATGTCGAATCAACAAATCTTTCCAATAAGTAAGCTCCCAAAAGATGTTTTACTTATGCCACCCTGTCTTACCCATATTTTATTTTATCGAACGTATTTTTGGGTCAATGGACTTTGGAATCTCCTTAACCTGCTTCCATAGTTGATGGCCCGTCAATATTGGAGGAGGCAATAGAGTTTCTGCTCTTTTTTTAAAAAAGCAGTGCAGTTTTTTCTATAAGGATGTGTAGGTGGGAGAAATTGACGGTGACTATCAAACCATGATACTTTAGAGCCGTTGTCTAGCAAAAAAGATCTATGCTTGTCCATGTAGTATGGACAAGCCATTTTTAACATCCCAAACGCAGGAAAGTCACTAACCATCCATAAAAGGGCAACTCGTAACTTGAAATTTTGCTTTGTGGATACATCATATGTCATTGTACCTACTTCCCATAAAGATTTCAATTCGTCAATCAAGGGTTGCATGTACACATCCAAGTTCCCTTTTGGATTTTTAGGACCCGGAATGAGCAAGGATAAAAACATAAACGGCTTCTTCATACACAACTATGGAGGCAAGTTATATGGGGTAACAATAACTGGCCAACAAGAATATTGCCTTCCAAATTTTTCCATGTGTTAAGAAAGCATCTGTGCATAGACCCAATCTAACATTACGGGGCTCACTTGCAAAATCCTTGTATGTGTTATCAAGATGTTTCCATGCTTCACTATCACTTGGATGGGCGAGTGTTTCACTTACCCTGGGATTCTGTGAATGCCACTACATTTCATGTGCAAGGTCTTTGGTCGCATAGAGCCTTTGCAACCTTGGCGTGATCGGAAAGTAGAATAACACTTTGGTCGGCACACATTTTCCACGAGAAGTCTTCTTATAACGCTCCCCCCCCCCCCCTCCACGCATTTCGAACACTTTTCAAGGTGAGCTTTATCCTTCCAAAATAACATGCATCCTTTAGGGCATGCATGTATCTTCTCATGAGGAAGTTCAAGGCCCTTTACCACCTTTTTAGTGTCATAGTACGTCTTGGACATTGAATTCTCATCCGGAATTACTTCACTAATGAGCGATGAAATACTATCAACACATCTATAGGGCAAGTTGTATTCACATTTCAAGCTCGTAATCCTTGAAGCCATCTCTAAAACAGATAATAAACTTCCTTCATACAATGGTATTTGTGAGGCCGCTAACATCTCAAAAAACTTCTTAGCTTGAGGATTAGGTTCTTCTTCAACATTCCGAATCTCTTCATGCATTGGACCACCATCAACTTGGCCAAGTGCATCAATAATCATGTCAACATAAGGATTCGATGGCTCATCTGATGCTTATAAGGAATCAAAATCCTCTCCATGACAAACCCATTCATAGTAGTCATTAAGAAATCCTTTTTTATACAATGCTCTCTTACACTTTCAGCATCTAAAAAAGTAACATTTTTACACTTTGAACAAGGGCATCTGATATTTTAAGATTCTTGAAAATCACGGTGTTGTTTAACAAACTCAATAAACCCTCGCACGCCAATTGTGAACTCTTTTCTTAGTAGTCGACCTTCTAATCTGTTCTTAGTAGTCGACTATTTTCTAGTGGACATCAATCCAACTACGTGGGCCAAGAACCAATAGATGTGCACTAGAAATCAAAGAGGATTAGCTATTCACCTAAGATAATATCCTTTTTATGCATAGATTTGGACAAGTGGCAATAAAGGATTACTTTAAGCTTTGTTTATTTTTAAGTAATTAAATAGAGACATAAGCCTAACACTAATAATAATACTTACCAAATTAGAGAAACAATACAAAAATTGGTCTAACCTTATTACCTAAGGTTCTACGAGATATGACCTAAACCAAACCTATACTTAGAATCTGTACATATGAAGTGAACCATGGCTAAAAACCTACCTTTGAGTTGGCAACTTCTATTTCGAAGCATGATTCTTTATAGTCCCTACACATTGAATGTGTGTAAAGTCTATCCGTTTTTTAGGGAATTTCTTGGCTTTTTGGGTAAAAAAATAATTGGGGGGGGGGGGGGGGGAAAGCAAGCATTTTAATTTCTAGAAGGTCAAATGAACAAGGTAAAAAACCAAGATACGTATTATACATTAAACAAACACGATCACTAATAAATGTTGATCCACTTGGTAACAAGATTCTTACTTTAAATTTTAGAAGTCTAGAATTCGATTCCTAGACATTGAGCTAAGGCCTGAGGGTAAAGATGACAGTATTAAAAGGGACACTATCATGTAAATATATTGAGGTTCTTCACAACAAATTACTCTATAAATTCAAGATTAACATTTTTCTCTTTTTTGTAGATAGAATGCCGCATATAGGACTTGAACATTAATATTATGTACTTTATACTTTGTAATTGGTACTCCTATCATTTATTACTGTCTATATGGGAGTGTGGAAGAAGACCACCTAACCAAATGTCATATTTGCCATTTCACCTGTAACATAAATGCACCATGTGGCAAATTCTTAACAAAGGCTTTGTAATTGCTTGAAAAGATTCAACCTAAGACTTATATAGTTATATGCACTGTTACAAGTAATACATTCTGAAAGCCCTATAACTTAGGTGGGGCACTTATTGGGCCATGCCTAGTGTCATGCTGAAGTTTGATAAGCGGATCCAAATATACTTTGGCCCACATGTCATACCAACATGCCTCTTTAATTATCCGTTAATTGTTTTGTTAATTTAATTGAATTAATTTGGGTAGGATGGCACGTAAGCCAGACTGTCAATGCTTGTGTTAGACTTGTGTCAAATTTCAAAAAATAATGTTCATACACGGTGAATGACCCATGACTGTGTTTCTAGTGTCGTACACTCTACTAGAATGATAACACAGTATGGCCCCGACAAAGTTTATCTGGGATAGGAAGCGCAGTGGCAAAAAATGCCTGTAATATTTTTTAAAGCAGGTAAGATAACACAGTATCTCCAGTTTGATCATACCACCCAAATACAACAAATTAGTTAATCTATGATACTGTTCTGGCTGTAGATGCTGCTACACAAAAGCTACAAAGTTTTGATAAAAATAATAATAATGCTTCGACCACAAACATAAACACATAAAGTACAAAGCATAGAGTTCGTAGACCAATTACAAAATTTCATCCAACAAATTCGTATTTACAAAAGAATTAGCAGCAGGGCCGATATGATCCCAGATAAGGCAACAGACCATGTCAAAACTATATCTTTCTAGATCTCACACAGTCACACACGATTCTATTCACTACTGCTTCGGATATAATGTTAAAAAATTGATGCAATAAGATACAACTTAGAGGATGAAATCCCTAGGCTAAGACTGAGGGGCAGGGGCTGTGCTGTATGAGACACTAACCAAATGGGGGTCAGATTGTTAAGGGTTTGGTTATTGTTGACAAAAATCAAAATTTATTCCCAAATACCCATATAAAATTAAGAAAATTACAGAAACCAAATTTCTATTTCACGAGAAGGAGCACAATTCCATAATTTGTATAATCATTAAACAAATTTCACGAAAACAAGACAGCCCAATTGCGCAAAAAAGCAACCACACACAATTCAGCCATTCGTTACCAAGAAAAACTAAAGAACCTCGCTTGAAATTTCAGAAAAGGGATCCAAATAAGCCTTAATTAAGCACACATAATTGAACCCAATCCCGACAAAACGGAATTCTAGCACCACAATTTCACTAATCAAAAGCATGAGTAAAAACCTAATACATCAAAAGCAAAATTCAGCTTATGAATTAGAAAACAAACCTTAAATTGATGATCAGTGGAGCAGGTAAATTGCACTATAAATTACGGAATCTGAGCCCGTGAGTTAAAGTGAAATCGAGTAGGTAAAAGCTTTAATTTGGTGAAATCGGTTCAATGGCAGAAAAGATGAGCAGAGGGTTTTAGCGAGGGAATTGTAGAATTGATGGCAGATCTTCAATAAAAAAATTTAAGCTTAAAATTGATAGAGGTTGAAGAGATTGAGTGCACGAAATAGCAATGTTATTAGGGTAAATTTGATATTTTTTGATGAAGAGAAGAGTATGTACTGAACCGCTGAACGTATTATCAATAAAGGAATAAGGAGGGATAGTTCTTGTTTTTTTGGCGGCAACAACTTTATTATACTAAGGGGTTTTTTTAAATTCTTTCTTAATAAATTTTAAAAATAATGATAGCGACTACCGTGTTAGTTGCAATAGTAGTGCAATTTTTTAAAAAGAATAATTTCAAAATTATTAACACTAGCAACTACAATTTAGTCGCAAATTATTATAACAGCGTCGCAATTAGCGACCGCATAGCAACTATTATAAAATTGGTTGCAATTTTAGCGACTACTCGTCTATTTCAGTCGCAAAAATATTTTTTGCGACTGATTATTATGGTAGTCGCAAAAACCAGTCGCTAATTAGAGACCGCATAGCAACTACTGAAATTGGTTGAAAAATGTGCGACTACTAGTCTTTTTCTGTCACAAAAATTATTTTTGCTACTAATTATTATGGTAATCGTAAAAATCAGCTGCTAATTCCCCTTTTCTAGTAGTGGCTTTTTAAATCAAATGAAAGCCAAATGCATTCTACCAAAGCTAATTGCATCTTTTTTAATAAAATGAAACACAAACACATTTAAACAAAGCTTTTGGAATCAAGTAAAAGTTAAATGCATTTAACGCCCCTATTTATAGAGAAAATATCTGGAACGTTTAGAAAAGAGTCAGAATTTGCCTCGAAGTAAAACAACCCCTCTCGCGATGTGATAGAGTTGTCGTGATGCGATACGATAAGCCTATCGTGCCACGATAGACTCCTCGCAGCGCGACAGTGCGGCTACGATAAAACAATTGTATTGAGTCCTTCCCCTAATATAACTAGACGATTAGACTCCGTGTTTATCATTAATTTAAGATCGGTTTATCATTTAAAACATTTGTTTTATTCCGAATAAAATTCATTATCTTTTCTAAATAAGATAAAAGTGTAATTATTAATCCTAATTCCATTAGAACTTAAACTAACCTTCTAGATTATTCTAGAAGATTAAATTCAATCCCAATAACTTTAGGAATAACAATTAATGAACCCTCTACTTGATCATTAGGCCATATAAAATCATTTTGGGCCTAATTTAATATTTTGGCCATAATTTCCTCATTATTCATCGGAATTGGGCTTATAATATATCGTTGGAAAGATCTTTTCAATCCCTATCCAACTACAAAATGATTGGACCCATATCATGTGTTTTGGGTGTTTTTGTCCCTCGAGAGAGTTACGGCTCGAGGACTGGTCCGGTGGCGCCTGTACCTGCAAAACAATGGAGACTCCGGGTGGTTGGAGTTCCGCCTCCAACGATCAAGTTAGAGCGCGTAGGAGAATGTAAAAGGTTGTGGAATAGTAAAGTGGGATCTTCTCGGATTCCGAGATCAAGTGTTTTCTTTGATGAGAGAGAATGTGGGGTAGTGTAATAAATAAATGTAGAATTCCCAAAATGGGGGAAGTCTCCCTATTTATAGGGTCATGGGGATACGTGCTCATTAGGTCATTCTGACCTAATGGGCTGCGCCGCTTTGCGGCTTTCTCGGGAATTGGGCCTTGAAGGCCGCAATTCCAGCTGATATCTAAGGCTGACACGTGTCAGGTTGTGAGTGGCCCATGTGGGACATGTCTAGGCTTGACAAGTGTCCCTATCTGATTAGGCCACGTCTCTAGGGTATTTTTACCCTAAACATTTGCCCTTCACAGGGGTGACGTGGCAGGTCACGTTGCGCCTGTGACACGTGCCACCATGTGAGTGGTGAACAGTAAAAACGACCGTTCACCTTCTAGGGTGTGACGGGGATGCCCCCGTTTTACCCCTCTATAAATAGATTTTACCCCCTTTCCTCCCACATCTTTGACCCTTTTTATAAGTCTAGAGAGAGAAAGAGAGAAGTTTTCTAGAGAGAGAGAGGCTCTGACTCTGTCTGCAGCTTTTGAACCTTCCGTCTACGTTCTAGACGAACACAACCGGTCACCGTCTGAGGTTGTTTTCAAAGTTTTCAAAGCAAAGTTAAAGGTAACCGCCTCTACCCTCTTCAAGCTTTTTACGTTTTTTCCATTTGTTAACATAGATTTCCAAATAAAGATGGACTCTTCATCAACACACACGGCACTGCCTAGGTCATTCAGCCTGTCTCCTGGTACGGCTGAGTCTAGAACCGGGGTGGCTGTTCTGGACTTTTGGACCTGCTTTTCTCATCCCCGAATCCCTCCGTCTCTGTGTGTATGAAGGAGACGATGGCTAGAGTTAAACAAACGGCTACTAAGCCAAGGAGACGGCGTGCTCTAGAAGTGCCCACCGAAGATATTACTCCGGATGAGGAATTTGGGGGGTCGGAAGAGCGAGCAGGTTCTTCTCCTAGTGGCGCCCCTTCCACTCCCAGTGATGGGATTCTAAGAGGGTCAGGCGGCGATGAAACCGCCTCTGGTAGTGAGTCCTTAGAGGAGACAAGCGAGGAAGAGGCCGTCGAAAGATTTGGGTCAGAGGCTTCTAGCTCTGATCATGATGATGTTGCAGCTAATTATAAGCAGCCAGCTAGGGGACCATCTGTGACCCACCCTACACAAGCAGGCTTGTCCCTTCGGGACATTGCTACCTTGTAGAGTAACTTTCAAGCTTTTAAGGATAAGCATCCTATAGGGGAAGGCTGGCACATAGAGGTGCCGCCTGTTGAGGCAACGGTTTCCTGGGAGAGTAACATTGAAAACGCCGACAATTACTTCGGCTGCTATGAGGCCGTTATTAGAGCCGGCCTTCGCTTCCCCCTACACAGGGGAATAAAGAAAATTTTGAAGGGGTATGAGTTAGGTGTCTGGAAACTCACCCCCAACTCATGGATAAATATATTAAGTTATATTGCAGCCTGTGAGTTCCAAAACCTTAAGCCTACCTTCGAGGCTTTTGCTCACATGCACTATATGAGCCGGGCCCCAGGCGAATTTGGGGCATGGTACACTTTGACAACACATCCGCAGTATATGATTTCGTTGGACAAGCCTTCAAAGTGGACCGGCTGGAAGGAGAAGTTTTACTTTATCTCCTCGCCCACCTTGGGACACAACCAGTTTCTTCGCCGGTACAATAAAAATCCGGCTCTGCTTGGAAAGAAATGCGCTCTTCCTTATATTCCGTCAAGTCCTGGGAGGAGATAATGGAGCCGAAATTTTTTGAGACCACCATCGAACCTATGGATGATGGGACTCACATAATCGTTCCTAAGAATTGGATACCCCATCCGGACTTCCTGAAAGACGAGGCATTTCTTTCCGCCTACGGCCTTAACACCATGTTCCCAAAGGGTAAACTTGCTATACATCCTGCTATGTACCGCCATTATTGATACACTAACCATTTTGTTATTATACTTGTAGGGAATATTTCAAGCATTATCCCAAGCTTGAACCCCATTGTGATCATATACTTAAGCATCGTGGCGTCCAAAAGGAAGGAAGCTAGAGCAAAAGAGTCGCCAACAAGTTTTAGGAACTTGTAAACCGTTCACAGGGTGAAGGTTACACCCCTTAATGATCAAGGAGATCGTCAACTCCAATAGGTCTGGAACCAAGACTGGAAGTTCGGGGATGAAGGTACAAATCCAACCTAAAAGAGACTGAACTTGCCCTAATAATAGGCCTCTACTTTATTCTTCTCGTATTCATGTGCGCTTTCTGACTAACATGCAATCAATAGATTAACCCTAAACCTGTTTATCTGTGTTGGTTGAATATTAATGCACAAATAAAACTATTATTAGCGATCACTTGAATTATAATCATATTAGCCTAAACAAGATTATTAATTATCTTATTAAGCGTGATTACAATTATAAATTTCCTTTAAACATGCATAAAAGGTGTGATCAAGCAATAACAAATAATAATATATATGAAGCAACATGATAATCATAATAATAATAATCATAATCATTTTAAAGCATAATAATAGCAAGATCCTAGGCATGGTACTAACAAGATTAATAACAAACCCTAGCATGTCACTAAACATCAAAAAATCAAAGCTTTAGCCCTAACATGATACTAACATGTTATTAGGAAAGAAATAGGAAGCATTCTTTTAATCATACTTGATATTAGAAACATATTCATTACCCTAAACATGATACTAGGAAGCAATAAAACATCCTAACATGGTACTAGGAATCAATAAAATAATCTAAGCATGATTTCTATATCAAAAGATCAATAAAGCAATTAAATTACTTACTTGGATGCCTTGTACCTCTTTCTAATAACAAAATACACACGTTAGTAACTTCAAGGAAAAGTATAAAATAAAACAATTAAAGTAAATAATTGAAATAGAGATTTGGGACCAAACCCTCAGAAATATCAAACCTTTCACGTCTAGGGCGAAGGCAACTTCGAACTTGGCTAGGTGTGTCTAGTGCTAATGTATGAGGAACTGTGTTTGTAAAAGGCTAGGCTAGAAAGAGAGAGAGAGAGAATAAGATTTAGCTTAGAGAGAGAAGAATTAGAGAATTATGGTTGAGAGTTGATGATTTGAAAATGGAGGTCCTGGGACCCTATTTATAAGAAAATAGTTCGGAATCGATAGAAAAGAATCAGAGTACGAAAAGGAGTAAAACACTCTTCTCTGTCGCCAGGCGACAGGCTTCGTCGCCGGCGACAAAACTGTTGTTTGGCGATGCAGAAGGTTTTCCACGCGTTTTCAATCAAGTCGTAAAATCCGTACGAAAGGGTAAAATCGTAATTTCATTTAAAACACTTCTTTTATTCCAAATAAAACTCATAAAACATAATTATCAATCCTAATCCCTTTAGGATTCAAAAGAACCTTCTAGAAGATTCTAGAAGACTATAATCAATCCTAATTGCATTAGGAATGATAATTCATAATAGGCCCTCCTCTAGATCATTGGGCCGCATATAAGAACCAAACCGGACCCAGTTTAGTATTTTGGCCCATAACTTCCTCATTATTCATCGGAATTGGGCTTATAATATATCGTTGGAAAGCTCTTTCCGATCCCAACCCAACCACACCATTATCGGACCCTTGTCATGGACCAAACTAAACTGGATTGGCTATTTTCATAAAATAGAGCAGGTTTTTGAAAACAGAAAGAAAGATTTTTAATAAAAACTAACCACAACATTAGAATTTCCACACTTTCACTTCATTCGATTATGATTCAACGCGAAAGGTATTCATCACCGGGTTTGGTTTTGGGGAGACACATTTGGGTGTCTACAATACTTAACTTTTTTTCTCTATTATTTACAGAAGAAGCGCTAAAGATGGTGGACGCCAGCAAAACGCTGGCTCAGCAAAGGAAGGCATCCTTAGATGCCAAAAATGAAGGGTTAAGCGCCGCCTGCCATGTTATCTTGCAATTTTTCGTTGTTCCGCCTGTAACCCCTTTACCTAGTTTTTGTAAGGTGATAGCAAATCCATCCCCTGCTTCATCAGAAAGATGTTTAAGCGGCCTGGGGATGAGTTAAAAAAGACCCCGGCTAAGGTGGGGAAGCAAAACCCACCCCGACCATCTTCTTATGCTAAGCCGAACCCTACACGGCCCACAACCGGTGGAAAGGGCCCGACTGAACTCAAGGCCTTGAGCGAAAGCTTAAGGCCGTCTACAAAATTGTCGGACGCCTCTATGGCGTCGAAGAGTGGCGAGCCACTCAATGCTACACCCGGTAATGCAGCGGTTGGGGAAGGAGGTTCTCCCCAGCCTAAGGACCAAGGTAAGAGTAAATGCTTTGAACCCCCATGGCCGCTTGACTTTATGAGAGTCAAGACTCGAGTGAGCCCGTTTGGAGAGTCACTTAGCAGCCGGCACAACTTAGGTGTCGTTTATGTTGCCCTCTCACCAAGTACTTCTTGTGGTGCAGATGTCTCCAGTAGCCGGCCTGACATCCAGCAATACGCCAAGCGGATGCTCAGGACCCTTACTAGGTCAGAGAAAGACAAAGTGCCAGGGCTGCAGGCGGTCAACTTCGACTAGATCCTGGCCTTGCTTGCTGAGGCACCTTAGAATTTATTTTAAGTATTTTAATCTTCTTGTCCGAATTTTAACTCGCCGTCTGTATTACACAGGCGATGCTGAGGGTGGATGGGCTCAAGGCTCCGTTCAGGCGGAAGAAAGAAGAGGTAAATGATGCTAAACAAAGGGCCAAAGCTGCTCTCAACTCTGCTCAATATCAAAATACACTAAGTGACATAGAAATTAAAGCTCAAGAGTTGAAACAAGAGGAGCTGGTCAAGTCCATGACGGCTGCTGTTGAGGAGGCCAACGCCAAAGTCACCAACTTAGATTTGGAGCTCAAGAACACCAAGTCTGAACTGAAGGCTTTGGAGGCAACAGACCAGGAGAACCTAAAAGTTAAAACAGCCTGCTCAAGGTTGAGATGGTTGAGATGCAGAACCCGCATTCAACAGAGCTGTCTAAGGAGCAGAACCGGTTGGTCGCTGAGAACGAGAGGGACACTGAGGCCCGCCTGAGGATGGCTTGGAATCTTACTCACCCAGGATCTGACTTTGAGTATCTCCGGCTGAGGTATAAGTATGCCACAGCTGTGTATGATGCTGAGGTCTTGAAGGAGCAGACTCCGCCTCCTTTCAAGGAGTGGGCCTTGGAGCAAGGCATTGAGGTTTCTGATGGAGAAGAGAAAGGAGAAGACCAAGCTGACCAGATCCAAACTAAAGTCCTCCCTGAGCAAAATGAAGCAGACCTCACTACCGACCAAGACCAGCCGGAACAAACTCCGGAGCCCTAAGTTTTTCTACGGCAGTACGCCAACCATGTTTTCACCGACCTGTGAGCCGTGTATGTTTGTATTTTACCAACTGAGGAGTCGGGTAACTCAACAATTTCTATTTTCTTGCTTTTCTCCGGATGTGTATCCGGTTAACAATAACACCCGACCTTTTGGCCGGTTTTAAATTAATGAAGTTTGCCAACTGAGTCAATTTGTTTAATTTGTTTCAATTTTTGCACTTAATTTTATCAATTTTTGCCTAACTCTTTAGTAGCATGCGGCATTTGATAAACCGGTTGTACTTGCCCTGGCGGCTGTGTGATTGGTTTCAGTACTTCACTGATTGATTGGCTTGGGAAATTTTGATACTTTAAAGAGTATGAGATGTTCCTAAGTCAATCAATCACAGTAGTGATTGCCCCAAACTAAGTACACAGCCGTACAAACATTCAAGCAGGTAACCGTCAGCCCAGGTAGAGAAGTAGTTGTACTACACTTCTTCTCCTCCACCTGGGGTATCTGCAATCCAATTATACTCAACTTCTTTTTGCCCCATTGGGTAGACTTGTATAATTTCGGGAAATAATCTAAGTTAAAACTTCAGTCGGAAATCGGCTGATGTCGTTAGACATCCGGCTTTGTGAGCTTAGTCATTCTTTAGATTATTTTGGACAGACGGCTATGAGTTGACTAATTAGGTCATTCAATCTTTGCCGTTTGTATGAGTTGGTAGAGCACTTTGTTACCCGGATGGGAGATACTCTCTTCGACAATTCCACCCGGATGGGCGTCACCGGACGCCACACTCATGTTGGAGCAGACGAATTTATAAAATAAGTATCATCCGGCCATTAGCCTCATGTTTTTTGAACATTAGTTTAGCCACTAAGTTTTTAACCTAGTTTAATTTTAGAATTGTGACAGCTAACCGTCAGTGCATTGCACAGTCACCATCTTAATCATTGCGCATGTATGAAATAACAGAATTGAAAACAAAAACCAATTTTTTCATTGATAAGCTTTTCATTTACAAAAATTTTCAAGTCTCAGAAGTAGTACTTTCAAGTTGTCTACATTCTAAGTTCTAGGCAGACGCCTGCCGTCTGGAGTTTCCAGGCGGTAGGTGCCGTCTCTTACTTCTTCATAGATCCGACAACGGCCTTCCCAATTAGGAGTTAGCTTTCTATGCTCATTGGCCCACCGGTTGCCTCTATTTTCCGTAACACAAAGTCCCCAAATTTCAAGGGCCTTTTGTGTACTCGTTTGTTGTAGGAACGTGTCATTCTCAGACAGTAAATCTCATGACGCAAGGCGGCATTGCCCCTGTGTTTCGGGAGCGAGTCCAATGCTAGCCGCATGGCCTCCCAGTTTACCTCTTCATCGTATAGCATGACTCGTAGAGTCGGCTCATAATGCTCGATGGGCAAGACGGCTTGAGCACCGTAAACCATGAGAAATGGGGTTTCACCGGTTGCCCTTTTTTCAGTTATTAAGATGGCCCATAGGACATGAATTAATTCTTCAGCCCATAAACCACCGGCTCTTTCAATTTTCTTTTTGATGCCGTTTGAGATGAGTTTGTTGAAGACTTCAACTTGGCTGTTTGCTTGGGGTCGGCCGACTAATGCAAAATAATGTGAGATCCCTTGATCTCCCAACCAAGTCTCGAGCTGAGGCGTTTCAAACTGAGGACCATAATCAAACACCATAGACATAAGTACCCCATACCGGGTGATGATGTTCTTCTAAATGAAAGAGATGACATCCTTTGTATTGATGCTCTTCACCGCCTCTGCCTCCACCCACTTGGTGAAATAATCCACATCCACCAGAATATAGCGCTTTCTGCCTAGTGCAGGCGTATAAGAACCTAAAATGTCCATGCCCCATTTAGCAAACGGGATTGAGCTGTGGATTGCCGTCAGATCAGTAGCCGGACGATGGATTAGCTTGCAAAACTTTTGATGCTTTTCACATTTTTTTACCATCCTCATGGCATCTGCCCCAAGGGTGGGCCAAAAGTAACCCTGCCGCCTGGCTCTAACAGCCAAAGATCTGCCGCCTATATGGGAGGCGCGGTACCTGGCATGCAATTCCTCAAGAACTTCTTGCCCCTTTTCTGGGGTAATACACTTCAGCAGGGGTTCAGGAAACCGACTTTGAAGAGTTCTCTGTTTCTCATCTCAAAGTTTGCAGCACGTGTCTTCAATACGGCTGCCTCCTGGGGTGAATCAGGAAGCGTGCCGTCTGTCAAATATGCTCGGATGCCATCCATCAAGGTAGAGCTTCGATCTAGTACTCCTATGGGCTCTTCTTCAGTAATACTTCGTTTTTCCATAACTTCCCAGAAAACTGACCAAGGCGTATCATAGGAAGCGGAGGATGCCAATTTTGACAATGCATCCGCCTGGTTGTTGATGAGTGTCATTTATGGCACTCATTTGATCCCGTTTAGAGTGATTTTCATTCTCTTTTGTAGCCCTTTTTATTCCATTTTCCTTTATTTTGCTCTTTATTTCTTTAGTTTGCATTTTCCTTAGTAGATTTTCCATTTTCATGCATTTCATGGTTTATTTCGCCTTTTTCCCCTTTATTTGTTTGTTTTCTTTTATTTTCAGGAGAAGTTTGTTCCCGAGGTCTCTTCCCGAGTTTTGCATTGACTGGGATGCTTAGTGTCTTCCATTTGAAGCCCAAGATTGGAGATGTACAAGTTCCATGCTTCTTTAGACAGTGCATTCAAGCCGTGGGGGCACCAATTCTGGTGTTGAACCCACCATCATGGTGTTTTAGGATCTGCCATGCTTCATGTTCATCAAGCACACTAAGTGGAGCGCACGAGGAGCATCAAGATGAAGGGGAAGAGAGATGTCCTGCCCCCAGGCGCGGGCGCGCGCGACCATGGCGCAGCCTAGTGGCGCGGGAGCGCGGTGCCTAGGCGCGGGCGCGCCTGCTGCTTCCCCTATTCCGTACCCTTTTTCTCGTGGCCGCGCATCTTCAAAGTAAAGGCTGTGCCTGTACGGGTTCTTTTGGGACGACTAACTACTTTCTCCTTTGCTAGTTTTATTATTTATAGTTTTCTCTTCATTTTTAGAAAGGAGAGAATTAGAAAGCCTAGAAGGAGAATTAGGTTAGATTTTCTTAGAGAGAGAAACTCTAAATTTTAGAGAGAAAAACATTGAAGATTGATGGTTGATGATTGATGATATTTGCAATTTGTTTCAATTCAAGTACATTTCCTTTGATTTGATCAAGTTTGTAAGAATCTTCTTTACTTTAATTCAATCTTTAGTTTTTGATTTCAATTGTTTTGTTCATTGTTCAAGTTTATTGATTGTTTAATTGGAATGATGTTGATGAATAGATAACTTTATTCTTGATTTCTTTAATGGATTGTGAATAGTTTGCTTGCTAGGGATGTGGTGAAGCATGTATTAGTGATGGATCATTAGCAAGTTGGGGGGTTTTTGATTTATTTAGCATTGTGATTAAATTGGTTGATTGATTTTGTGCATGTGTATGGATTGGAAGGAGTGACCAACCTTGTTCTTTATGCTAGATTGCATTGTGTGTCTACATTGATATGAACCATTGATTTTTAGCTCACATTTATCGATTGAGCTTGGTTTGTGACGTTCCTAGTTAGAGTCTTTCGTAGTTGGCGCTAGTTAGACCTCTAGGAGATAGATTGTCGAGCTCTTTTGATTGCATTATCTATCTTCCCTCGCAATACTCGAATTGATCAATCTCCAACCCAATTAGTGTGTGTTCATTGCAAGTGCATGTGGATCCTAACTCCCTAGTGTTTGATATATTGATTTACTTTGTGATTTTCTTTATTTGTTTAGTTAATTTAGATAACCTACACTACCTCTTATACTTCTAAATAGCTTGACTTTGGCAATAGCTAACTTCCCCCATTCCTAGTGGTTCGACCCGATCTTTCCCTATTACTAGGTGTAGGTTTGCTTACAAATTTAGTTTGATTTGAGGAATTTTAGTTTCAACGACCTAGAATCCACCTCTCGTCAAAATGGCGCCGTTGACGGGGAGTGGCGTAGTTTTTTGCTATTGTTGTTGAGTCTATTTCATTTTATTTCAAAAATACAAAAAGATTTTTCTTTTTAGGCTACATTTGTAGCCGTGCTACTAATATTTTCCTTTGAGATTGTGTATGCAAGAGAACATGGGAGAAGTCCCAAGGGTGACATTAAAGGAGTTGGGAACTCCGGGTGCATATAAGTATGAGAGAGGGATTGCTCCATCTTCAATTCCGGAAAGTGACTTTGAAATCAAGCCGGCAATGATAACTTTGATTAAAAGGCGACAATATAATGGTGGAACAAATGAAAGTCCCCTCAATCATCTTAAGGAATTCGAGAAATATTGCAACACAATTTAGGTGAGCGGGGTCGCACAAGAATTCATAAGGCTCAAGCTATTTCCTTTCTCTCTAATTAAAAGAGCTCAAGAGTGGCTAGAAAAGGAAGTGAAGCCTAATTCCTTGAGAACTTGGGATGAAGTCACTAAAGAATTTCTTTCGCGTTTCTTCCCTCAAAAGAAAACGGCGGAGGCTAGAGCTTTGATTCAAAGTTTCAAGCAAAGTACTAGTGAAAGTCTCTATGAAGCATGGGAGAGGTACAAGGAATATCAACGAGAGTGTCCTCACCATGGAATCCCCACTTACCAAATCATTCAAATCTTCTATGGTGGTTTGAGTCCTCAAGGGAGGTAAAGTCTTGATGCCGGAGCCGGAGGCCCAATAATGAAGAAGACCGAGGAAGAAGTTGTTGATATTATTGAGGATGTAGTGAGACACTACATGGATTGGCAAGAGGGTGAGAAAGAGCCGACAAATAAGAGTAGCACCATGGGATGCTCAATTGGTGAACTTAATGCTATCAACAATTTGTCCACGCAAATTTCGGACTTAGGGGAAGAGGTCGTATCTATCAAGGTTAAGCTCGAGAGTGCAACTTCACAAGCACCGATTCTTCCCTTCCAAATTAAGGGGAGAGGTACACCTCCTTACCCTAACACTTTTCCCTCTTCTTGTGGTATGATTAATGAATGTTGGTCTTGTGATTTATGTGGAATGAATTATCATGATGCTTCTTTTTTCCCTAACGTTTCTTGTGATAGAAATGATGAATATGATGGGAATGGGAGTGAGCATGAGAATTATGTTGCTAATAATGATTTTGGACCTAGATTTGATGTTAAAAGGAATGTTGGGAATAGGAATTATCACAACCACGGGAACTATGATAATTATAACGAAAATAGTGGTTATGGGAGCCAAAGAACCAAAGGGTTTCGTGGTAACTAAAACAACCATGGTTATAGTGGTCAAAATCATGGCCAAGGATATGGAGATCATAACCAAGGTTATGGTAACCATAATCAAAATCATGGCCTAAATCAAGGTAGGGGTAATTGGAGTAATTAAAGTAGGGGGAATTTTCAAAACAATGTTCAAAGAGGTACCCCACTCGGATTTACTCCAAAGACCCATGGCCAAAGTGATAGTTTCTATGATCAACCATCTTCATCTAGGAGTTGGTTAGAGGATGTCATTAAGAACCAGACCAAGGTGTTGAATACTCATATAACCCTTAGTAATGAGAAGATTAATGACATGATGACTTATAGTAAGGGGTTAGAGAACTAAATTTCTTAATTGGCTAGCATGTTGAAAGAGTTTGAAAATCTTTCTTCTTTGACTTCACAAGGCTTAGATCCTAAGAATTCTATGAATGAAATTGTAACTAGGAGTGGTAGGATTCTTGAGAGTGGAGTTTCTAAGAAGAGTGATGCTAAGGAGAGTCCTAGCAAGAATCCGATTGAGAATAAGGGAGATGAGAGCCCTTTGGTTGAGAAAGTTGATGAGGAACAAGTTGAAAAAGTGAAAGAGAAAGTGAGAGAAGTTATCAACCCTAAGCTCCCATACACCCAAAAGTTTAATAGGTACATTAGATGAACAATTTGGCAAATTCATAGAGATGCTTAGGCAACTTCATCTTACCCTCTCATTCACCTATGTCATTGACCAAAAGCCGAATTATGCAAAATTTCTTAAGGAAATCTTGAGTGGGAGGAGAACTTGTGATATGGCGGAAACGGTTAGTTTGACCGAGAATTGTAGTGACATCATAATGAACAAGATGCCGCCTAAGTTGAAGGATCCCGGGAATTTTTCTATCCCTTGTGCTATTAACAAGACACAAATTGATAATACCTTGTATGACCTAGGAGCTAGTGTTCGCCTTATGCCATACTCGATCTATCAAAGACTTGAGCTAGGAGAACTTTCACCTACCAACATCACCTCACAATTAGCCGATAGGTCCATTAAAATCCCAAAAGGTAAGGTAGAAGATGTTCCCTTGAGGGTAGGGAAGTTTGTGATCCCGGTAGATTTTGTTGTGCTTGATATGGACGAAGATTCCAATATCCCCATCATTCTTGGTAGACCCTTCCTTGCAACATCGGGAGCTATGATTGATGTCAAGAATGCTAAAATTTCTCTCAAGGTGGGGGAAGAAGAGATTGAGTTTGATTTGAATGAGAGTATGCAATATTCTTCTTCTTCACTAGAGAATTGTATGAGAATCGAAATTTTAGATGACATTATGAATTCCATGCATGAGTACTTGCTCGCCTCTAATGATCCTCTTGAGTGTGTTTTGTTGAACAAAGAAAAGATAGGTGAGCATGGCAAGGAAATGGCTTTCATTGAAAGAGTCATTGATGAAAGCTTGGAAGGAAGTGATGAGCAAATGTGCATGAAGATCTCAAGCGAAGAAGCTTTGTAAGAGGCTTCAACCAAAGAAGGTAAAGGTGTTCCCACGGTAAAGCTCAAACCTCTACCATCACACCTTAGGTATGAGTTCTTAGGCCCAAATTCTACTTATCCCGTGATTGTTAGTGCATCTTTGAGCAAGAGCCAAGCTCAAGAGTTATGTGATGTTTTGAGAAGGCACCAAGGTGCTTTGGGATATACCATTGATGACCTCAAGGGTATAAGCCCCGCTTTATGTACACACCACATAACCCTTGAGGAGGGTGCTCTTCCTTCTATTGAGCAACAACGAAAACTACATCCCCAAATGGGGGAGGTAGTGAAGAAAGAGATTACCAAGCTTCTAGACGCGGGAATTATATTCCCCATCTCAAGCTCTAGGTGGGTCTTTCCCGTTCATGTCGTTCCAAAGAAGGGAGGCATGACCGTCGTTAAGAATGAAAAAGGTAAGCTTATCCCGACAAGGACGATCACGGGTTGGCGAATGTGTATAGACGTTTCTAAACACATCCACTAAGAAAGATCACTTTCCCCTTCCTTTCATTGATCAAATGCTAGAAAGACTAACAAGGTACAAGTATTATTTTTTTCTTGATGGTTACTTGGGATTTTTCCAAATCCCTATCCACTCCGATGACCAAGAGAAGACTACTTTTACTTGCCCATATGGTACATTTGCTTATAGGAGAATGCCATTCGGACTTTTTAATGCTCCCGCAACATTTCAACGATGTATGATGAGTATCTTTGGGGATATGTTAGAGGAGGAGATGGAAGTGTTTATGGATGACTTCTCCGTAGGCGGAGTTTCCTTTGAGGCATGCCTTAAAAATCTTGAGAAATGTTTGGCTAGGTGTGAGAAGGTGAATTTGGTATTGAATTGGGAGAAGTGTCACTTTATGGTTGAGGAAGGCATAGTCCTTGGGCATAATATTTCTCACAAAGGTATAGAGGTGGACAAGGCAAAGATTGAGGTTATTGAGAAGTTGCCACCTCCGGTTAATGTGAAAGGTGTGAGATCATTCTTGGGACATGCTTGGTTCTATAGTAGGTTTATCAAGGACTTTTCTCTCATAGCAAAGCCTCTCAATGATCTTCTCCAAAAGGATGTTAAGTTTGTGTTTGATGACAAATGTTTGGAAGCATTCAACAAACTGAAGAAAGCTTTGATCTCTACTCCCATTGTCCAAGCCCCTAGGTGGGATTTGCCTTTTGAATTAATGTGTGATGCTAGTGATACAGCCATTGGAGGTGTGTTGGGTTAAAGAGTTGATAAGAAGCTTCATGTCATTCATTACTTGTCGAAGACTCTTAATGGTGCTCAAAGAAACTACACAACAACGTAGAAGGAGTTCTTGGCAATTGTTCATTCTTTTAAAAAATTTCGTTGCTATTTGATAAGGTCTAAGACGATTGTCTTCACCGATCATGCGACCCTAAAATATCTCTTTGCCAAGAAGGAATCAAAGCCAAGGCTTATTCGTTGGGTGATTGAGCTTCAAACTTTTGACCTTAAAATTAGAGATAAGAAAGGAGCGAAAAATGTGGTTGCAGATCATTTATCTAGACTTGAGGATTTTCAAGTTCAAGATGATGGGTCTCCTATTGAAGATAGAATGTCATGTGAAGGAAATCCCATGGTTTGCCGATTTAGTTAACTATCTTTCTTGTGGGGAGTTTCCTCCTTCATTTACCAAGAATTGAAGAAAGAAGCTTAAGAGGGAGGCTAGGCATCATGTGTGGGATGAACCAATCTTGTACAAGAGAGGTGTTGATGGTTTGTTGCGTCGATGTGTGCCAAATGAGGAGATACCTAGTGTGTTGAAGATGTGCCACTCGGATCCTAGTGGTGGTCACATGGGTGTTTCTAGGATGGCTTCCAAGGTGCTTCAATGTGGATTGTGGTGGCCAAATCTCTTCAAGAATACTTGGGAATTTGTCAAGAGTTGTGACCAGTGCCAGAAAACCAGAAATATTTCAAGGAGAAATGAGATGCCCCAACAACCCATCCTTGAGGTGGAAGTTTTTGATGTATGGGGAATTGATTTCATGGGTCCTTTCCCTTCTTCATATGGGAATCAGTATATTCTTGTTGCCGTTGATTATGTGTAGACATGGATTGAATCCATTGCTTCACCAACAAATGATCATAAGGTAGCAATGAAGATGTTCAAGAAGATAATTTTCCCAAGATTCGGCATTCCCAAGGCGGTCATAAGTGATAATGGATCGCATTTTGTGCATAGTGCCTTCCGCAAGATGTTGAAGAAGCATGGAGTTAATCAATGTTTCGGACTCCCCTATCATCCTCAAACTAGTGGACAAGTTGAGGTGTCTAATCGTCAAATCAAGTTGATTCTTGAGAAGACGGTTGCAAGAAATAGGAAAGATTGGTCGGACGAGCTTGATAATGCTTTGTGGGCATATAGAACGGCCTTTAAGACTCCTATTGGCACCACTCCTCACCGCTTAGTTTATGGGAAGTCTTGTCATCTTCCAGTCGAACTTGACCATCGTACTCATTGGGCTATTTAGAAAATCAATTTCGATTTGGCAAGTACGGGTGAGCAACGTTGGCTTGATCTCCATGAGTTGGAAGAAATTCATTTTTGGTGCATATGATTGTGCAAGCATATACAAAACTCGTACAAAAGAGGAGCATGATAAGCTTATTGAGAAGGAGTTCAATGTTGGTGATAAGGTGCTCCTTTACAATTCAAGGATGAGATTATTTCCCGGAAAGTTAATGTCTCGTTGGAGTGGTCCTTTTGTGGTTCAACAGGTTTTCCCCAATGGTGCGGTTGAAATCTCTCCTTTGGATTTCTCAAGGTCTTTCAAAGTCAATGGCCATAGGCTCAAGCATTACTATGATGGAGTTTTTGTCGTAGTCATTCATAATATGACCCTCTATGAACCACCTTGAAGGGTGGGGAACGTCAAGCTAATGACGTTAAACAAGCGCTTTTCGAGAGGCAACTTGAAATTCTTTCTTTTCTATTTTCTTTGATTTTATTTTTCCTTTTTGATGCTTTTGATCTAATCGATTTTCTTTTTCAATTGTGTTTTAGGGTGTTTTTGATTGGGTGAAAGTAAGGTTTCCAACAATTTTTGTACCAAATTTGAGGATGAAGTGTTCAATTCGAGTATTTGGAGGCATAAGTAAGAATTGAAGCTTGGTGGGTTCGAAATGGTGGGTTCATGAAATTGTCGTGTTGAACCCATCGTAAAGGCGTTTAGAGACTGCCTAGTCTCGTGTTCATCATGGCATGTAGCTTGTGCCCACCGATGTGCGCACAAGAGGGTTTCGGAGGAGCCAAAGACCCATAAGGGCGCGCACGCAACCCCTCTGCGCAGGCGCGCCCCCTGCTGCCCCCTTCTTTTAAGCGCACCATCTTCTTTTCTCTCTCTTCCTCCATTTTCTTACTTCATTTCTCTTGTTGAGTTCTAGCATCATCATCTTCTTTTCTACCATTTTATCATCATAATATCATCATTTTTCCCTTCATTTAGTTGATTATTACTCTAAAATCTCCAATTTTACACTTTTCTTGTGATTTCTCTCTCCAAAAGTTGGGATTTTTGGGTACTATTTGATTGGGGTTTTGAGTTTGCAATTTTGGATTGATAATGTGTGATTGTGATATTTATTCCATTTCATTAGAATTTCTCACCAATTCAAGGTATGATTCCTTCATTTCTTTTGGTTTTCTTGATAAATTTTCTACCTTGGTTTTTCATGAGAGATTTGACTTGTTTTGGTACTTACATTAATGGTGCTTTCATATTGCTTATTTCTTACCTCCAATACTTGTATTGATGATGATTATTGATGGATAATTGAACTTGTGATGCTTGATTTTGCTTAAACAACCACTATTTTGATACCATCAATGTTGGACATGTTGTTATGATGTTTGGTAATAATGATGTTCATATTGATGGGTTCTAAATGATTGTTTGGAGTGTTGTTGCTCTTGGTGCTCATTTGCAGTTCATGAATTCATGCTAGCAATATTGTTTAAATGCATTCCTACACTTGTGGTGTGATAATTTGATCATTTCCATGATAATGGCGGCCTTGAATTTATTTGTTCTTGATATGCACCATCTTTTCACATCATTCATTTCATGATTTTGAACCTAGTTCTTGTTTGCTTATGTGTAGATGGCCTTGAATTTATTTGTTCTTGATATGCACCATTTTTATGTAAGTTTCTTTCTCAAAATTTTATGCATTAAGGACAATGCTTTATTTTGGCTTGGGGGGAATCGTCTTACGCTTTTTGTACATATGTTTGTGATTCTTAGCTTTGAATAAGCTTGGGGGTGTTGTGTTTTTGTTTGGTGATTACTTGGTTTTGGTGTTGAGATTTGGCCAATCTTCGCTTCACGATTTAGGTATATCACCAAATTTCAAATTGTAGCCTACCCTCACCCTTCTCGCCTTTACATTACAACCCCTTCCAAGACCTTTTGACCTTTGTAGTTGAGTCACTAGTCGGTGGAGGGAGACAAAGGGCAAGCTTATAGAGCGGTATGTAATAGCCGAGATGTCGAGAAACCTCAAACTTTATTCTTTTCCAGTTCCTTTGAGGAACCATTGAGACGCTTACTAAGGGTGGATTTGAAGCCATTGGGAGAACGCGGTAGATTGGTTGGGATGAAAGTGGATTGTGCCTCATTAGCTCTCTACGCTTAGCATATCTTATGCTTCAATCAACCTTAGATATCTTGGAGCATGCATACCCCTATCATATAGAAAAGTGTTTACTCACTTGCATTTGATCGTTTGTAAAAGTCCTTGTTAAGAGCTATTTGTTTGAATTTTTAATTTACCTTCTTTTCTTTTAAGTACTTTGCCTCATTTTACTTCAAACAGTTATGGGTAAACCTCTTAGGAAACCCTTACGGGACCATCACTCGCCCTCTAGAGCAATCTAGGGGTTTAAAGGGCTTGTTGTAGCTAAAAACAACCGTGATTTCTACGATAGTGAGTCTTAGTGTATATTCTCATCTCTTGTCTTTCTTTTTCTTATTTGAATAAGTCTTTCATCCTTATTCTTGCTTGCTTGGTTTTGCTCAAGGACGAGCAAAAGTTTATCTTGGGGGAATTTGATGAGTGTCATTTATGGCACTCATTTGATCCCTTTTAAAGTGATTTTCATTCTCTATAGTAGCCCTTTTTATTCCCTTTTCCTTAATTTTGCTCTTTATTTCTTTAGTTTGCATTTCCTTAGTAGACTTTCCATTTTCATGCATTTCTTGGTTTATTTCGCCTTTTTCCCCTTTATTTGTTTATTTTCTTTTATTTTTAAGAGAAGTTCGTTCCCGAGGTCTCTTCCCGAGTTTTGCATTGATTGGGATGCTTAGTGTCTTCCATTTGAAGCCTAAGATTGGAGATGTGCAAGTTCCATGCTTCTTTAGGCCGTGCATTCAAGCCATGGGGGAACCAATTCTGGTGTTGAACCCACCATCATGGTATTTTAAGATCTGCCATGCTCCATGCTCATCAAGCACACCAAGTGGAGCGCACGAGGAGCATCAAGATGAAGGGGAAGCAAGTTGTCCTGCTCCCAGGAGCAGGCGAGCGCAACCATGGCGCGGGAGCGCGGTGCCTAGGCGAGGGCGTGCCTGCTGCTTCCCCTGTTCCGTACCCTTTTCTCGCTGCCGCGCATCTTCCAAGTAAAGGCCGTGCCTGTACGGGTTCTTTTGGGACGATTAACTACTTTCTCCTTTGTTAGTTTTATTATTTATATTTTTCTCTTCATTTTTAGAAAGGAGAGAATTAGAAAGCCTAGAAGGAGAATTAGGTTAGATTTTCTTAGAGAGAGAAACTCTAAATTTTAGAGAGAAAAACATTGAAGATTGATGGTTGATGATTGATGATATTTGCAATTTGTTTCAATTCAAGTACATTTCCTTTGATTTGATCAAGTTTGTAAGAATCTTCTTTACTTTAATTCAATCTTTAGTTTTTTATTTCAATTGTTTTGTTCATTGTTCAAGTTTATTGATTGTTTAATTGGAATGATGTTGATGAATAGATAACTTTATTCTTGATTTCTTTAATGGATTGTGAGTAGTTTACTTGCTAGGGATGTGGTGAAGCATGTATTAGTGATGGATCATTAGCAAGTTGGGGGGTTTTTGATTTATTTAGCATTGTGATTAAATTGGTTGATTGATTTTGTGCATGTGTATGGATTGGAAGGAGTGATCAACCTTGTTCTTTATGCTAGATTGCATTGTGTGTCTACATTGATACGAACCATTGATTTGTAGCTCACATTTATCGATTGAGCTTGGTTTGTGACGTTCCTAGTTATAGTCTTTTCGTAGTTGGCGCTAGTTAGACCTCTAGGAGATAGATTGTCGAGCTCTTTTGATTGCATTATCTATCTTCCCTCGCAATACTCGAATTGATCAATCTCCAACCCAATTAGTGTGTGTTCATTGCAAGTGCATGTGGATCCTAACTCCCTAGTGTTTGATATATTGATTTACTTTGTGATTTTCTTTATTTGTTTAGTTAATTTAGATAACCTACACTACCTCTTATACTTCTAAATAGCTTGACTTTGGCAATAGCTAACTTCCCCCCATTCTGTGTGAATCGACCCGATCTTGCCCTATTACTAGGTGTAGGTTTGGTTAAAATTTTAGTTTGATTGGAGGAATTTTAGTTTCAACGACCTAGAATCCACCTCTCGTCAGTTGTTTTCAGATTTAGGCACTAGATTTAGATTGAATTTTTCAAGTGTCCCAGCTTCAGCTTTAATCGCCTGGAGGTATTTAATCATTGCCAAATGGGTGGCTTCATAGTCACCATGGTATTGGCTAACGACCAACTGAGAGTCGGAGCAGGCGTCAATTGTTGTTGCCCTTGCCGCCTTGCACATGCGGATGCTGGCTAGTAGGGCTTCATATTTTGCCTCATCGTTTGAGCCTTGGAATTTGAACCGTATTGCATACTCATATTTGTCCCCTTCAGGAGACTGACAAATTATACCTGCACCACATCCATTCATGGTAGAGCTCCCGTCTACATACACTTTCCAAACCTGACTGAGGTTGTTTGGAGCAACCGGCCTTGTCATTTTGACAATGAATTCAGCAAACGCCTGACCCTTTACTACCTTTCTTGGTTCATAAGTGATTTTAAGACTTTGCATTTTAATAGCCCACTTGAGCATTCTACCGGATAACTCCAAGGTTGTCATTGGCCGCTTGAGAGGTTGATCTGTGTAGACCACAACCGGATGTGCCAAGAAGTAAGGTTTCAACTTCTTAACAGCCATGTAAAGGGCGAGGCCAAATTTTTCAACCATGGGGTACTGTAGTTCAGCATTTCTGAGTACATGGCTAATGAAATAGACCGAGAGATGAATGCCGTCTCTCTCAGCAAGGAGAACGGCACTGAGGGCATGATCTGAGACAGCTAAATACATGTAAAGTGTCTCCTTGGGCAGAGGGCTAACAAGCCTTGGCAAAGAGTGTAAGTGTTCTTTCAATTTTTGAAAGGCCGCCTCAACATCATCTCCCCATTCAAATCTAGTCTTCTTCTTGATTGCTTGGAAGAAGTAAAGGCATTTGTCACCTGACCGGCTGAGGAATCTCCCCAACACAGCCAGGCAACCGAAGAGCTTCTGAATTTCCTTGACAGTGCGGGGTGACTTCATGTCAATTACCACCTGTATCTTTTCGCGGTTAGCCTCTATCCCACTTAGATCAATCAGGAATCCGAGAAACCTCCCATACTCAACACCAAAAACACACTTTTTGGGATTTAACATGACCTTATGTCGCCTGAGTGTGGTGAAGGTTTCTCGGAGATCAGCAAGGTGATTTGTCTGTAGCTTGGATTTGACTATCATGTCATCAATGTACGCCTCTACATTTCTCCCAATCTGATTAATGAAGACTGTATTAATCATCCGTTGGAAAGTAGCCGGTGCATTCTATAAGCCAAACGACATCACCGTATAACAGAATAACCCCTGATCAGTGACGAAGGCCGTCTTCTCTTGATCTCTTTTCCACAGGGGTATCTGCAAAAAACCTGAGTAGGCATCCATAAAACTCATCAAGGCATGCCCGGCTGTGGAGTCGACCAGGCTGTCGATCTTTGGAAGTGGGTAACTATCCTTTGGACATGCCTTGTTCAAGTTAGTGTGGCCTACACACATGCGCCAGGTACTATTCGGCTTCTTTACAAGCACCATGTTCGCAACCCAGTCAGGGAAGTTACATGGCCGAATGAACCCAGCGTCTAACAGCTTTTTGACACTGGCAGCTGCCACCTGACTTCTCTCCTCGAAGTGATTTCTTTTCTTTTGCCGGATAGGCTTCTTTAAAGGATCCACGGCGAGTTTGTGGACAGCAAGATCCGGGCTGATGCCTGGCATCTCTTCCACTTCAAAGGCAAAGATGTATTTGCATTCTTTCAGCATGAGGTGCAAGTCTGCACCCAACCTTTCAAATGCAGCCGTCCCCACCTTAACAGTTTGCACTGGACGACTGTCGTCCAGAGGAATATCAACATGATCACCAGCCGGCTAGGGACGAAGCTCATCTCACCGTTCCCCGGTTAGTGATTGCTATTTCTTCTCTTTCTTCACCTCCACCAGCTGATCATCTTTTCTTTTCTTTCCGGCTGCTGGTGGGGCTGGGTCAGAGTCCTTGACATAGACAAGGTCTATTGGCTCCTTCGGCTGACCGGCTGCAGCAACCGTTGGTTTGACGTCTGAGAGGTAACACTCCCTTGCTGTCTTCTAATCTCCGTTCAGGGAGCCAACATAGCCATCATCCCTTTCATATTTAACAACATGAGAGCTGGGATGATGACAGCCTTGCACTCGTTCAGAGTGGGTCGGCCCAGAATGATGTTATAGGCGGTCAACTCTTTAACCACCAAAAATCGGACGATCATATATTGCCCTTTTCCCTTATGTCCCAGCCGGATGGGTAAGTCAATTTGTCTGATTGGGTGCACGACCCCTCCCCCAAAGCCAACAAGGGGATAGGAGACGTCGCGCAAATTATCTAACTTATAATTCAGCTTGGACAGACACTTGTAGCTGATGAGGTCAGAAGAGTTACCAGTGTCAATAAAGATCCGACCAACCAGCTGGTTGGCGACCTTAAATTCATTGACGACCGAGTCGTCATGCGGTCGGCGGACTTTGCCCCGATCCTTCTCAGTGATGAGGACGTCAAGGAAAGTGCCACTGGTGGACGCCTGTCCATCATCAACTGAGTGGATCATCTTCTTCAAATAATCCTTGGTGCCCCAGATGGTCGGGCCACCACTGGCGAATCCGCCTGCTGTAGACACCCAAATGTGTCTCCCCAAAACCAAACCCAGTGATGAATACCTTTCGCGTCATTTGATTATTGAAAGAGGTGAAGGTGTGGAAAGTTTAATGATGAGGATGTTTTTATTAAAATATTTCTCTTTTTGTTTTCTAAAAATATTTTCTTTTCTTACTCCTATTTTGTGAAAAATAGCCAGTCCAATTTGGTTTGGTCCATAATAAAGGTCCAATAATAGTGTAGTTGGATTGGGCTCGAAAAGAACTTTCCAATGATATATTATAGGCCCAATTCTGATGACTTATGAGGAACTTATGGATTAAATTAGATTAGGCCCAATGATTTTCAAAGGTGGCCCGATGATCTAGAGGAGGGCCTATTAACTATTAACTATTATTAAAAAAGGGGATGTTTTATTTAGAATAAAATATATTAAATCTGATTTTGAAAACTACTCAGACGCTTAATTACCTGCAACCAGTGTTGAAGGTAATTACGCGTGGAAAAGCACGTTAACTTTTGGACCAGCGCAAGACGATGGCGTCGTTGCCAGGCGCTGACCTTCGTCGCCTGGCGACGAAATTTGTCGTTTGGCGCTGGCTCTTGTCGATTGCGACAGGAGGAGTTTTATTCCGAATATGATTTTCTTCGATCCCGTGCTATTTTTCTTATAAATAGGGGTCGTATCTCCCTGTTTTAAGATCATCTACAATCATCATCGACATTCACAACCATCATCTCTCTCTATTCTCTCTCTAAAAAAGCAAAAAGCTTTCCTTCTCTCTCTATTCTTTTTCTAAACCTTCCCTCTCACAAAATTCCACATACATTAGCTCTAGACACACCTAGCCAAGTTTGAAGTTGCCTTCGCCCTAGACGTGAAAGAGATACGAGGCATCCAAGTAAGTAATTTAATTGTTTAATTGCTTTATTATTATAGAAATCATGCTTTAATTATTTCCTAGTATCATGTTAGGATGTCGTATTGCTTCCTAGTATCATGTTTAGGGTTAATTAAGATTTCTAATCTCACATATGATTGTTATGATGCTTCCTATTTCTTTCTTAATATCATGTTAGTATCATGCTAGGAATAAAGCTTTGATCTTTAATGTTCAGTGACATGCTAGGGTTTGTTATTAATCTTGTTAGTATCATGCCTAGGATCTTGCTATTATTATGCTTTAATGAGATTGTTAATATTATTATTATGATGATGATTGTTATTATGTTGCTTGATATTATTTATTTTTATTGTTATTGCTTGATCACACCCTCTCTTGCATGTTTAAAGGGAATTTGTACTTGTAATCACGCTTAATAAGATAATTAATAATCTTGTTTAAGCTAATATGATTATAGTTCAAGTGATCGCCAATAATAGTTTTGTTGTGCATTAATATTCAACCAATATAGATTAAATAGGTTTAGGGTTAATATATTGATTGCATGTTAGTCAGAAAGCGCACATGGATATGAGAAGAATAAAGTAGAGGCCTATTTTTAGGGCAGGTTGGATTTGTATCGTCATCCCCGAATATCTAGTCATGGTTCCATACCTATTGGAGTTAACGATCTCCTGGATCGTTAAGGGGTGTAACCTTCACCCTGTGAACGGTTTACAAGTTCCTAAAACTTGTTGGCGACTCTTTTACACTAGCTTCTTTCCCTTTGGACGCCACCATGCTTAAGTGCATGATCACAGTGGGGCTCAAGTGTGGGATGCTTGAAATATTCCCTACAGTTTTTTGGCGACTCCACTGGGGAGGATTTCTATTTTAATTCCTGAAATTTATTTTGGCAATGATTCAGAGTGAGTGGATGAGACTCGAAAAATTCTAAGTATTTCATGTGCATAATTTTGATTGACATTATTGGCATAAGCATAAAAAAGGTTCTCATTGGAAAGACCATCCGTAATGAGTCAAAAACATAGGATTTTTACACGTAGGAATCTAGGGAAATATCTTTCACAACTAGAATCGAAATAATGCTACGAAAAAACTGGAAAATTCAAGAACAGAAAGCTGCTGAGGCATGTAGGAATTAGCGCTGAGAAAATAGCGTCAGCGCCTAACGATTGGCGTTGTCGCCTGGCGACAAGCTTGTCGTTTGGCGACGGTGCCAACGTCTGGCGACGAACTTGTTTTCTCGCGCCAAATTCTTCCACTACCGAGCCAGAAATCTACCTTCTTGTTTCGACTAGTTTTCTAGTACTGTTTGCTCGGTTTTACTTCCTGATTAAGTTTTTTCCTATTTTCTGAAACCCATATGTGTTCTACATATGGACATAACCCTCTAGGAATTCATGCCCTATCTGCCCAATCAAACGCTCCTGGCAACGAAGGGTACATCCGAGAATGTTGAATTCACCAAACCATGGAAGCGAGTCTAACTCGCGGGGTCCCATCCACACGCGCCAACCCTTCCAAAGGTAAGGCTTCCGCGCGGTGCATCCGGACTCATAACCATGGACCCTCTTTGACAAATCCATATCCTGAACTTTAGAGAACTAGAGCCATGGTTAGGTTGCAAACTCATTGCATCATATCATGACTATATGACTACTTGTGCATTATTTGTTGTGCATGCTCTATGTGTTTTTCCTAACCGTTTGTTTGACTTGTGTATGAGTTAAATAAATAAAAAATAATGACTAAAAGGACTTTGATAATTAATTAATAATGATTAAAGTCTAATAAATTGGTCAAACTGGACTTAGTACGACTTTTAGGCTAATCCCTTTAGAGCTAAATACTGGAAACAGTCCCAGATCGATGTCCCATAACGGCACAAAGATCTGGGATGTGGCGCCGCACGCTAGTTTCCGGCGCCAGGCGACGATCCCGTCGTCTGGCGTTGGCTGCCAGCGTCTGGCGACGGTACTGTCGTCTGACGACAGCCTGTAATTTTGCTCGAGTCTTCACGATGTGTCAGTTTAATCGATTTGCTATTACGGTTTAGTTAGTTTATTAATGGCAGTTATTATGTTCAGTCCTTAATTGAGTTTAGGAACATAGTCCCATGGTCTTACAAAAAGAGTCAAAGTATGTCACTCACATTCACTATTAAAGCACATACATAACATGTCACATTTTGACCATGTCTAGAGAGTTCTCTATGCGCGTCTTCCGTCATTTTTTTAGGGGGGTAAGTCGGATATTAATCCTCTAATAAAACCATATTTATTTCGAAAATCTTACTTGGTTTTCAAAAAAAAATACATCCCATTTTTGCTTTTTTTAAAAATCAATAAAGTTAAAGCCAAATTCGAGTCAAGTAATTAAAATAAGTGAATGGTTTAATTTACAACGCTTGATCAAGAAAGGAAGGGCGGCTAATCAAATACAACACCTTCGTTCAGATGTTCCTTTTTGACAAACCCATTACTCGGAAAAGGAAAGCTAAGAAGATCATGGCCACTCAAGAAGAAGTTAATGAACTCAAGAAGGATGTAGCCAACCTAACTGATTTGATGAAGAACATAGCTCTTCAAGTTAATGATCCTGTAAGGCAACAACAAATGGAGCTCATGCAAGAAAGTTTGAGCAAGATATCCAATGATTATAGGTTCCAAGGCATTAGCTCACAAGGGGTCTTGGTGGATAAGGAACTTCATCCGCAAAAGTTCAGTGCCACCGACATCCCTAAGTTCAAGGAAATAGACAATCCCTACTTCCATTTAAGAGCATTTGAAACAATAATGAATATTAAAGGGATAGATAAGAAAATTTTCCATACACTGTTTTCTTTATCGTTAGAAATTGTTTGTCAACAATGGTTCTTTTCGCTTAACAAAGAGAAAACCTCTACTTGGGATGCCATTGTGAATGCCTTTATTGATAGGTACAAATGTAACATTCAAGTTGAAACTGATCATAGGGAACTTGAAATACTCAAGCAAAAAGAGAATGAAGGATTTACTTCTTTCTTTAATAAGTGGAGGGAAACCTCTGCTGAGATGATTAAGGTCCCTACTGAAAAAGAGTCTGTGAGAATGTTCATCAAAAATCTCCAGGAAAAATACTCTAAGCATCTCAAATACCAAAGCAACTTGAACACCTTTAAGGCCGTCTATGACATTGGAATAAATATTGAAGACGACCTTGCAAAACAAAAAGCTGCTGACAAGGGAATAAACGCGTCGTCAATTGTCTATCCCTAGATCAAATACAATTTATACAACCTAAACAAACCTAATACGAGTATAAGGCAAGCATAGGGGTCGAACCACAGAGAACGGATAAACACCACCAAATGTTATCGACAATTAAGCTAGTCCGGAATAGGAGATAAATAAACTAAAGTCTAAATATGCTAAAACAAGAAATAAAACATTAAGGGAAATGGTTTGGGTATAGCATTCACTTGAACATAAACAAAGGCATAGAAGTTGAATTAATTATGAACTAAACATGCTCAAATATCGAAGTAAGGTCCAACCTAGCCACCTTCCGGGGTTCATTGGCTTCTCCTAACATAGCCTCTATGCTTCCACATTAGAACCATATACTAGGAGGTACTATCAAATAACAATCGATAATAATGAACCTTAACTAAGTCAACTTCCGTTTCATGTTAGCAAAGATTCACTCCCAATCAACTAACAACATGCATTTTGCAAGGAGATTGAAGAATATCAAGCATATAAAGACTTTAATCACAAATAAATCAATTCTAAACCTAGAACATGCTCAAGATCCAACTACACCACAACCATCCCCTTAATGGGGAAATTACTCACTAATCATGATAATAACAAGATTAATCAACAAATAATCAAGAATCAACATGATTAACAAGCAATACCAACAACAAAAACAATAGTCAAAAGAAAGCAAATAAAATAGAGGAGAGAAAGTTAGAGATTCTCATTGATTGAAGATGAAAGTCTACAAACAAGATGATCAATCTTCTTCTTCAAAATCAAAGCTCAACAATGGTGAAACCCTCACTTTCTCTCTCTAAACTACTCTAATCCTAAGCTAAACCTAGAGAGAGAAGCTCTCCTCAAACAAGGGAAAAAAGATCTAAAGGAATGAAGTTCTCCCGTACAAAACAAGCCCCGCAATATATAAAGAATCGCGCAAAAACGCTGAACAGGACCCGTTGTGCGCCTGCGCAAGGATCTGTGCGCCCGCGCATGGTAGTTGTGCGCCCGCGCGTGCGCCCTCGCAGCGGTCTGTGCGCCCTCGCAGCGGCCTGCGCTCCCTCGCAGCGGCCTGCGCGCCCGCGCAATGTAGCTGCGCGCCCGCGCATTTGTGGGTTGCGCGACTTGTGCTTGGGTGTGTGCGCCCGTGCTGCTGGATGCGCGCCTGCGCACCGTAGCTGTGCGCCCGCGCGGTGTGGGTGTACGCCCGCGCACATGTCGCGCACAGGCCGCGCAAAACTTTCTGCCTCGATTCTGCAATTTCGCCAATTTTGCGCGGGTTCTCACAGGGCTGCGCGCCCGCACATTATTCGTGCCCTTGCACCTTGCTTTCTTCGATTCTTCTCTCATGCTTCCTTGGCTTCTTCTTTGCAATCCAAGACTTCAAATACCTAAGCACAAACACCAAGGGAAGCAATAAGGTATAGGGAACGGTGCAAACACGCAATGAAGGCAAGCATTCAACAATATACGCGATTTCATTAAAAAATACATCGAGACATGTATGCACGCATTATTTGAACAAAACAACTGCAGAACACCCTAAGACAAGCTAAAACAAGGCATAAACACTATCCTAGGAGTGACATAAAATGTCACTCATCAGCTGCTAACACTAACTCCAACAGTGGCTGGAAAGGAAAGAAGAACGACAATCCTTCTTCTTCCAAAACTACCCACTCAAATAATGTTAGCACCTTTAATTTGAATGAAGTCCTTGCTATGAACAATCAGGGACAAAAGAAACCATTTAGGAGGAACTTTACTCCTATTGGTATGAGTTATGACACCGCATTTGAACGTCTCCATGCAAAAGGTCTTATAAATCCCATTGGACCATTTGGGGATCCACCAGTTGCAAAGAGATCACCTAACTAGAACCCCAATGCACACTGCAAATACCATCAAGGTAGGGGCCATCTTACTGAGAATTGCTGGAAGCTAAGGGAAGTTATTCTAAGACTTAATAGACAATAATAAACTCCCAGTGCCTCCTTCAAGTAAGAAGTCAAGCATCAACAGTGCGCCATTTTCTGATTCCTTGGCCATTTCTGATGAGGAAAGTTCTGTTGACCCCTCATCTTTGATCAAACCAATTGAAGAAACTCATGCCCTTGAAGAAGAAGAAGAAGTATTCTTCGACGCCATGAGCGAACCGTCCCCAACGCAACAACCGCCCACTAAAGAAGACATATTGCTCCTTGTATATTCAGTGGAAAAATTTATAGGCGTGTGTAGAAAGATTCTTGAACGCGATAAACAAGAACAAAATAAAACATGTCAACAAAAAGGTAGCACCAACTATGAAGAAGCCATTTTCGCTTCAAGTAGTCGAAACACCTAAAAGGAGTCATAGGTCTTACACTCCAATTGGGACCACTTATGCAAACATGTTCAAAATGCTCTCCGAGGGTGGCAAGATCAAACCTCTCAAACCGAGACCATTTGAATCACTTTTAAGAGGACGGATAAGTTTTACTGTCCATATCACCAATCAGGGGGACATACAATAGAACACTGTTTTAAAGTTAAAGATTTAATTCAGAAACTGATTGATGATAAAAAGATAGTTCAAATTCCACAAGGAAAAGATAATACCATTAATGGGGTTTGGGACAGTGATGATGAGGATGTCTCCGTCCACACAAGGAATAAGAGCCTATGACAACACTCGCCGCCAAGCTCTTGGGACTATTACCATGAATGTAACGGTTGGAGTCATAGAACATGCCACTACGTTCCAAGTGGTAGACATTAAAACCTCTTTCAACTTATTGTTAGGACGCCCTTGGCTTCATGACCTAAAGGCCGTCCCTTCATCCCTTTATCAGCAAGTGAAGGCTATAGTTGGAGGAATCCCTATCACAATTGATGCTTCACCAATGAGGATCAAAGCTATTGAAAATCCCATAATAAACGTAGAGCACGATGAAGATGACGAGGACTTGTGGGGCTCTAACGAAGAGGTCTCCTTAATCGAGGAAGATGAAAGGATCCCTCTTTACTATGACCTCCACTCCAATATGAAAGTGAACGCTATCCTTAAGAAACAAGGACACTTTCATGGGATGACCCTTAGAAAGAAGAAAGGAATAGCAAAAACGATGGGATCACCTGGCCTCCCTGAATTGGATACTTTTGGACTTGGTTTCGAACTGACTCCGGAAGATCTTAAGCGAGCCTGGGAAAAGGCAAATGCACGTAGAAATGCTCGTACCCAAAGGAAAGCAATCCCAATGTATCGTTACCCTCTTACTCTAAATGGACAATTCATAAAAGAGGGAGACTATTACCCATGCTATGAATTCCCCGAACCCTTTGTCAAGAATGGGATAAGACAACCTGGGTTCGAAATATTTCTAGATTGCAATTTTATAGACGATGTCCCAACTCTCATCCATAAAGAAAAAGCACCCCCATGCTTTGACTTTAATGTCATGGGACTTCTCTTTGGGTATGAAAAGAATGAGCTAAAGCGCATTGAAGACAATTCCACGCTCATTCAAACAGTACTATAGAGTGATAACTTTGATCCCTCCAAACTTATCACTCCGGCAGATGGTCTAGTTCAAGGATGGAGAAAGACCGTGAAAGTGACCACTGCAAGCGGAAGAAAGATCTCTATAACAACCGGACAAGGGCCAATGTTCGATGAATCGTCTGAGTCAGAATCTGAGTTAGAGTCTTCCCCTGTTGAGTCTTCCAAGCCTTTAGTTGTAGCACCCTCTTCTTCTCTTTAGTGTCTTCTCCTAGGATAGTCAATAATCAAGTCCCAACGGACGTTTCTTTATTTGATGTAATGATTTTAGAGTTTAATAATATGTCCTCTTTTGCTTACTCCTCGTGTCATTCTTTAACTCAAGATGATGAGCATTGCTTAACTAACAACGAAAGTGACAAAGAAATAATTAAAGCAATGAAACACTTGAAAGTAAAACACCGATAATTGAGGATACTGAAACGGTTGACATCTCAAAAAATCCAACCATTAAAAGAGAAGTTAAAATCGGAATAACACTTAATAAAGAAGAAAGAACCGATTTTATTAATCTGTTAAAAGAATTCATCGATGTATTCGCTTGGTCATATGAAGATATGCCAGGCATTAATAGAGAAATAGCTCAACACACGATTCCACTAATTCCAGGATTGAAACCTGTAAAACAGAAGTTACGACGAATGAAACCTGACGTAGCTCTTAAGATAAAAGAAGAAGTACAAAAATAAATAATAGTAGGTTTTATCAAGGTATCCAAATACCCCGAATGGGTCGCACATGTAGTCCTAGTTCCGAAGAAAGATGGAAGGGTACGAATGTGTGTCGACTATCGAGATCTAAATAAGGCAAGTCCAAAGGACGACTTCCCTTTACCACACATCGATATTCTAGTGGATAATACAACAAATCATGCGCTTCTCTCATTTATGGATGGATACGCAGGGTACAATCAGATCCTCATGGCAGAAGAAGACATGGAGAAGACAACTTTCATAACACCTTGGGGCACTTACTGCTACATGGTAATGCCATTCGGGTTGAAAAACGCGGATGCTACTTATCAACGAGCACCGACTGCTTTACTCCATGATATGATGCACGGGGAATTTGAGGTTTATGTAGATGACATGATTGTGAAATCAAAGGATCGACCAGGGCATTTTGTAGCCCTAAGAAAATTCTTTGAAAGATTAAGAAAATATAACATGAGGTTAAACCCATCCAAGTGTGCTTTTGGAGTCACCTCAGGAAAGCTCTTGGGATATGTCATTAGCTCTAGAGGAATAGAGATAGACCCAACCAAGATTAAAGCAATCATGTCAATGCCACCGCCTAAGACCGAGAAGCAAATTCGGGGATTTATTGGCCGGTTGCAATACATAAGTAGGTTCATATCAAAGTTGACAACAATATGTGAACCAATATTCAAAAAGCTCAAAAAGAATGTGCCGGTAATATGGGACGATGAGTGTCAAAAAGCCTTTAAGAAGATCAAAGCCTATCTCGCTAACCCTCCTGTATTAGCACCAGCACTCTTAGGAATTCCCCTTAGGTTGTACTTAACAATCACCAAGGAGACAATGGGGGCTTTGCTCGCACAAGAAGTAGAAGGAAAGGAAAATGCCATCTACTATCTAAGTAAGAAGATGCTCGAGTATGAAATGCGCTATAAACCACTTGAGAAATTGTGCCTCGCATTAGTGTGGGCCACAACCAAATGAAGACATTACATGCTCGTTCATACAATCTTTGTAGTATCTCGAATGGATCCACTTAAGTATCTTTTCGAGAAATCTACACTAAATGGGCAGATATCAAGATGGATAGTTAACCTAGCCCAATTCGATGTAAGGTTCATGCCTCAAAAGGCCATTGAGGGATCCGTGGTTTCCAATTTCTTAGCGGATTTTCCAATAGAAGATTCCATGCCTGTACATGAGAATGATTTTCCAGACGAAGACTTGATCGTCACAGAAGATTATACATGTACTCTCTACTTTGACGGAGCCTCAAACCAAAAGGGATGTGGTGTATGAGTTCTACTGGTATCACCAAAAAAGGAACATGTTTCAATCTCCATAAAGCTAAATTTCGACGTTACCAATATCACTGTAGAATATAAAGCATGCGTGGTAGGCCTTGAACAGCTTTGGCATTGGGATTAAAGAAACTTCGAATTTTCGGGGATTCTTCACTGATCATCAATCAAATCTCCAAGCGATGGAAAGTAAGGAGTGAAAGCTTAGCCCCTTACCAAACCTACTTGGAAACTCTCACAAACCAACTAGAAAAGGTAGAATACACATATCTACCTAGAGAGGAAAACCAATTTGCTGATGCCTTGGCAAGACTAGCCTCAATGGTTAGGATTCCTACGGAAATCGAACAAATGCCTTTAATGATAGAAAAGAGGCATAAACCAGCTTACATCCAAGCAATAGAGGATCATGAAATAACCCAAGAGGAAGAGCAAGAAGAGGAAGAACCTTGGTATACGGACATCCTCAACTACGTCACAAAGGGAGAATATCCACCCCATGCTGAAAAAAGGGCGAAACGAGCCTTAAGACTTTTGGCTTCCCAATATGTTCTCATTAACAATGAGTTACACAAAAGGGTACCTAAAGGTCGAGCTCTTCTATGTGTAGGCAAAAAGGAAGCCCAAAGGGCTATGAGAATAGTCCACGAAGGGGTATGTGACACACGTAAATGGCAAAATGCTAGTGCAAAAGATAATGCGTGAAGGATATTATTGGACTACCATGAATAGGGACTGTCATCAATATGTCAAAAGATGCCCTAAATGCCAAATATATGCTAACTTACAACATGTTCCTCCGTCTCTCCTCTACACCTACACATCACCATGGCCGAAATCAACATGGGGAATAGACTTCATCGGAAAAATTACTCCTCCAGGAACAGGAGGCCATGAATACATATTAGTAGCAATCGATTACTTCACTAAATGGGTTGAAGCAAAATCATATGCCAAACTCACTGCAAAACATGTATCACACTTTATCGAAAGAAACATCATTTGTAGATATGGAGTCCCACATGAAATGATAAGTGACAATGGAACTCACTTTCAAGCAGAATGTGAAGAATTGTTACAAAAATATGGCATTAAACACCATCATTCTTTTCCCTATAGACCTCGGGAAAATGGTGCCGTTGAGGCAGCTAATAATTACTTAAAGATAATCATCGAGAAGATGACCGAAAATTACAAAGATTGGCCTAACAAACTCCACTTTGCCCTGTGGGGTTATCGTACGTCAATTCGGTCATCAACATGGAATACATCATTTTCTTTAGTCTATGGAATGGATGTCGTACAACCTGTAGAATTGGAAATACCTTTTCTACGCATCGCCTTAGAAAGTAAACTCGCTGAAGTAGAATGGACTAGAGCGAGGTATGAAGAGCTAATTCCACTTGATGAAAAGAGACTAGAGGCTCTACATCATACTCAGTGTTATCAAACCCGTATGGCTAGGCACTTCAACAAGAAAGTCAAGACAAGAAATATAAAAGTAGGAGACTTGGTCCTGAAAGCATTAAGGAAAAATGTTTTAGACCCAAGAGGCAAGTTTAGACCCAATTGGTCTGGACCGTACATTGTCAAAACTATCCTATCAGGAGGGGCTGCAAAACTAACTGATATGGATGGCAATGAGTTCTCAAACATGACAAATCTTGACCAAATTAAGAAGTACTACCCATGATTACTTGAGTAAGACACTCAAGAGAGCTACGTTTGGCCTGATTCCTTAGGAAAGGATACGTAGGCAACCCTTATAGGGTGCGGCCACTTTAATTTTTATAAACCTCGCATCCCAGCAAGACAATTCGAAGAAATTAGTGCAAATATTTACGGGCGCACCCAGTAAAAGTCGTCGCCTGGCGACAAAGCCGGCGTCGTGCGACGAGCAGCAGCGTCTGGCGACGAGGACAGCACCAGACAACGGCGACCAATGTCTGGCGACGGAATCAAAATTCGACGTCAATTTTCTTTCATTAAATTTGGCAAATTTCGGTGTATTTCGGAAATCTTCGACTTTCGTACTCGAATATTTTCAGAAAAATAATTAAGTGTTTTCATTGCTGTAATAAAGAGTGTAAAGGAAAAAGTTTATTTAATTTTAAAAAAAAGCTGAAAATTGCATTAATAAAATAAAGTAAAATTACATTTTTGAGGGAATTTAAAAAAAAAAAAAGCTTAATAAAATAAATTGACTTAAAAATTAAGTTTGTCTAATAAATTGGAAGTTAAGCAATGCTTCAATCTTTCTTCTCTTTCTTGGCTCTCTTGCAATTCTTGTCAGCTTCTTCTTCATCGTCCATTACTTTAGCTAATAAGCATCCTTTAGAGGATCTACATTCAATCTTGGAGTAAATAGTTTCTCCTTTAGCTAGAACACCATGTTTCTTCTCTACCCAAACTTTCTTTTTCGTAGAGTCAGCTTTTCTTTTCTCTTTGACTTTAGTAGTGTCCTTCTTCTTAGGCATCGTAGGTGTTTTAAACTCAACCCTTTCACCTAAGCGTTCCTTAACAGGAGTTATCTTGTCACCTAGACGATTCTTCACATTGGTTCTACTTTGATCTTTCTTCTTGTCCTTTTTAGGCTTATTAAGAAGCCAATTCTTCACATCCTAGGGCAAAGAAGGAAGAACCTTTTGGGTAACCACTTCCCATAAAGGCCTAGCACTCCAATAAGTGTCAAACCTCTCTACTTCTTGTGACACAGGGAATTCATAAGGACGACGAAGATCTCTAGAGGGAATTGTTTGAGTAAGACCGTACTGCCTTTTTACCCTGCAGGGATAATAAAAAGTCATCTTGGTTAAGCTTGGAAGACGGCAGAAGGGTTACTTGTTGACACCAACCATCTTCTCAATTTTCCACCATGGGATGATCCATTTGATAGCAAAATCACGAGAGGCGAATATTTTGCTCCACTCACGGCGACCCATCTTTATAGAGAAGCGCTTCCTTCACCTTACAAAGCAGTTGGGAATTTATTTTTCAATGTTATCAGGAGGACTAATTAATTCTAGTCCCTCCATTAGCCACATTTGCAAAATTCAATGCAAATAATTAGTATTACTATACAAAAATATATATTTTTGATTTCCGTAATTAAGAATATTATTTTTCTACCTGTAATAAAATTGGAGAGTCCCGAAAAGGTGCTTTTTGATTTTTCTTTAATTCATCCAAACTAAGCATTGTCTCTCCAACAATTAATGGCATTGGATTCCTCCCTGATTCAATTTGTTCCATCATAGACACTAATGTTGCTTGACCCTCTTGATTATTACCACTAGTGAGGAGATATTGGCTAAGCATGCAAAAGAGAAAAGTCATTCTTCTATAAGCATGAAAAGACTCAGAATAAGGTCTATCAAAATAGTGGCGTGCAAATTCTTTCAGATTAACTACGCTACCATCTACAATATTTGTTAGATCTCTGTCTTTTAGACTAAAGAAGCGCTCAAAATCTTTATAATAATACTCACTTATATTAGGAATTACCGCAAGATCCATGGAGGGAAAGCCTTGAATGGCACCAAATTCTTCCGGTAAAGGACTAATTTCATCATAACCTAGTCTAAAGCAATGTGTGTCTGAATCCCAATACTCTAAGGCGGTATGAGTAAAATCTATATCTATATCTACCCCCTTAATACCATAGATACCTCCCATATGAAAGAAATCAAGCTCTTTTCTCTCCTTAGCAGTCAAAGAACGGCACCACTCACGAGTAAAATCACTAAAACTCTTAGACATGATTGCTTAAAGAGAATTAAAGCTATAACTATTATTTTTAATATGTTCGAAATATACAGAATTCGACGGATTTGGGGGCTATTTATTGACAAAACTGATGCAGTTTGTTTTCCGAACGAATTCGGAGAAATAGAGTCCGTCGCCAGACGACAGGCACAACACCTGGCGACGAGGTTCGTCGCCTGGCGACGAAATCAGCGCCTGGTGACAACACCAGCGCTGTGCGACAGAAAGGCGGTTCGACGATCAATTTATTCGCGCTACCTAACCATATGATTTTTTCGATTATGACTTGATTTTCGTGCATTGACTTTAGGTTTTGATTTTTTTTCTTTTCAAATATGTTTTCGATTAATTTAAGCTTATTTAATTTTAGGCTTATGTTAGTCACAATTTTATTTTTTATTTTTCTTTTGGGGGAGAAAGTCGGATACCCTCCATTAATAATAAAAATGACAGAAATTTTTTGCGCAAAAATTGATTACATTTTTTTTGCACATACTCACATGCACATAAAATAAAAAATAAAATGCAAAGATAAAATGAGCATAATAATGTTGTATATACAGTATGTCTAGTATACACAATATGTCTAATATATACAATATTCCTAATAAAGAAGTCATACAAATTAGCAAAGTCCTATCAGTAAAAAAAAAGCACAGGTATAGCTAAGGTGCCGGAGGATGCAAATGAGGAGGTACTCCCAAAGCATCAAAGAACAAAGTAGATCGTGGAGTGTGCCCCTCAACAGTCCCAGGGTCGCCACCAGTCGAGATCGACAGCGTAGGACCAGCCCACCCCGGCTCGCTATTATGCTCAATAGCCAATAGCTGAGGTTGCGGCGGCTGCTGCGACGACGAGCCAAACTCGTACGTCCCATCACCCCCTAAAAGAGACGATGGCATGCTTCCCTGGCCTGCTGACCTAGCCTGTACACCCTCAGAAGAAGAGCCCGAACCATCCGGTCTCTCAGGAGGAGCCGCCTCCGATCTGCCACCCTCACCTCTGGAAGAGGTACGACGAAGCCTCGAGCTGGACCTCTCTCTCCTAGCCTCAGGTCGCCGAGTCTGAGGAGGAATAGGCTGCCCCTGCAAAAATAAGTTATGTCAGATGAAAAACGAATAAATAAAATCATAAAATAAGGGTAAGAGAGATACCTCTGCAGTGTCGTCTCGACGACAAAAAGCTCGATCCCTCAATCTCACCAGCTGGTGACGAAAGGCGTCCAAGCCCCTAGCCATCATCGTCGCCACCTCGTGAGAGAACTGTCAAAGGACAAGTCAGTAGCGATCAACAATATATACAAATAAAAAGGCAAATAAATGATTCACCCAAGTCTGATGTCGTGGTATCGACTACTCGATAAAATGATGATCCGGAGGAGCTAGAGGAATCATCTCCTCAACAGGGCCATACACCCCCTAATAGGTGATGGACACATGTGGAGCGACAAACTCCGCAAGCGCATCCTACAAGATAAACTAAGAAGTCAGCACCTACTTAGGGGCTACGCAAAAGACAAATGCGCAAAAATAAAGGATACCTCCTCTCCTCCCTCTGGAAAAACAGGTTGCGGAGGTAAAAGCGGCAGTAAGGCCTTAGTATAACACAGCTCCGGACGAGCGTGCGTCCGCCAAGACATGCCCTCCGGCACCTTACTCGCCAAAGTCCTCAACCTCGCCTTATCAAATATATGCCGAGGTGGGCGAGCTGGAACAACAAATGTCTCCAAGGAACTAAAATTATAAAAATAGCTATAAAATAAAATACTAACATAATATAGAACTAAAATTATAAAGTGAACAATTTCATAAAATAACTAATAGAAAACGATTATAGGACTAATATTAGGGACTAAAAATATGGTATAATATGCACTTATCAAATTCCCCCACACTTAGTCTTTGATCGCCCTCGAACAAACTAAATAAAACTAACCTGTAAAAGCAATAAACCTAACTCACTGTCGTAGGAATCACGGTTACACTTAGCATGTGCAACAAGCCCTTTAAACCCCTAAGTTCCCCCTAGAGGACGAGTATTGTCTCGTGAGGGTTTGCAGTAGACACACCCACAAACTCTCTTCATTTGGAATCTTTGAACTTATCAGCAAATATAACTAACATAAGAATTTAAGCACTCTCCAGCATCCATGGACCATATATTTGACATTTATAAAGATTTTAACACCCTCAATGTCCGACATCGTATCATTTCTGTTTCTCACCTATATTTGATTAGATGTCTCGGATAATCAGGACTTTTATAGATTGTAAAAGGACCAAGGTAAAATAAGGGTGTGAGATATGTTTGGGCTTGTAGTGGTACAGGTGGAGACTAGTAGAGCACATTAGTACGTAGTACATTTATATCACACATCTCCAACATTGAATTTTGACATACCCTTTTTTTATTTTTATTTTTTTTTGTTTGTTTGTTTGTTTCAGGACTCTTAATGCTTTGTCTCTGTCAAATAGTTCTTGTAGCGAGTGTTCGACCAGTGACTCCCGGTCCAATTGGCCCAAGGCACTAGGTTTTAAGATAACCCTGCGGATCTACTTACTCGAACTACTTAAGCTCGAGATAAAAACATCACACATACATAACTGGGTTTTGAACTTTTTTCTTATGTATATATATATATATATATATATATATATATATGAATCACTTTTTAAACCCAGAAATTGGTACGCAGAGCCTTCAAATCTGAAACTTTTCATTAGAAAACCACCAAATAATGACAACCACCATTCCACTTTACATCACAATTTAACAATATGCTCTACTAATCCAAAAACGTGTTTCAATTGTTTTCTGGACAGAGGCATATTTGTGAGTTTTATATGATAAGCAAACAAACTTAAGCTCAAATTGGCTCAATATTGGATGATGTTAAAGGTAGGCTTTGAGACATGATAAAATTATTAGTGAGAAACAAAAACTTTTACCAATCATACCAAAGAGGGGTTTAAGCTATCTTTCATGTCTGTAATCCACAGCATGCAATAAATAAACTAGCAATCTAATTTTTTTTTTTAATTATTATTTTTGTTTTTTACTGATTAACCCAAAGTTCCTTCATTTATTCACGAAACTAGCAATCTAAAATAACAAACTTTTTAATCTAAAATTCGGCAGAACCTTCTCTGAATTAGGAGCAATCCACTCAAAAATGGGCTATTTTAATCAATGCATTTACAGCCAAATATCCATTTAATAACATTCTCTCCACAAAAACCAAACCAATTTCAAATATTCAATCCCTCCACCCCCCCCCCCCCCCCCCCGCACTTAAACTTTTCAATGTCCTCAATGAAAACAAAGTTAAGAAAGGAAAGAGAAACTTAGCTGGTCATGTGAGCTATTTTAACGTTTATGGATCAGCTTCAAGTTTGTGTTATGTTCTGGAAGACTCGCAAAATTTAAACTTTGAAGCACGGTGAAGCATCAAGCAGTTCATTTGTCTTATCAGGAAGTGAAATGTCATGTCTAACCCTTTGTATTATGCTTGTTCAATCTGCCAGAGCAACTTGGGTTAGACAAAAAGAACATGTAAAACTAACATGAACCATTAAAAATAACAAAAAGAACACATAAAACTAACATGAACCATTAAAAATAACGAAAGAAAGAAAAAAAAAGAAAGTGTAGAAAAATAATCTTGGGTTTCCTCCCAAGCAGCGCCTCCGTTTAGAGTCGTTGGCTCGACATATTTCCTTCCTCAGTCCGATCGAAGGTCAATTTCTTCAATCATCCCTGCAAAGTCATACTCATAAAATGGTTTCAAACTGTGACCATTTACTTTAAACTCCTTACTAGTTTCCAAGCTTTTAATTTCAACTGCACCATGTAGAAAAATATTAGTAATAACAAAAGGTCCTAGCCATCTAGACCGAAGTTTTACAGGGAACAACTTGAGACGAGCATTATATAAAAGAACTTTCTGCCCTACAGTGAAGTCCGATTTAACAATTATCTTATCATGAAAAGCCTTAGTCTTATCTTTATAAATCAGATTATTTTCATAAGCCTCTAATCTGATTTCCTCTAGCTCTTGTAAACTAAGTTTCCTTTGTTGTCTAGCCAACTCATAATCCATATTACACTGCTTCACAGCCCAATAAGACCTATGTTCGAGTTCTACGGGTAAATGACATCCTTTACCAAACACAAGGCGATATGGTGACATTCCTATAGGTGTTTTATAAGTTGTCCTATAAGCCTATAAAGCATCTTCTAGCCTAAGGCTCCAATCCTTCCTGTTAGGATTCACCACTTTCTCTAAGATAGATTTGATTTCCCTATTGGAAACTTCAGCTAGTCCATTAGTTTGGGGGTGGTAGGCAGTTGCTACTCTATGTGTCACATGATACTTTGCAAGAAGGGTGCCAAAAGTTTTGTTACAAAAATGGGTTCCCCTATCACTGATTATGGCTTTTGGCAGACCAAACCTATTAAAAATATGACTCTTGACAAACTTTACAATAGTTTTGGCATCATTAGTTTTTGTGGCTATGGCTTCCACCCATTTAGAAACATAATCTACAGCAACCACAATGTAAAGATTACCAAAAGAAGAAGGAAAGGGGCCCATAAAATCAATTCCCCACACATCAAAGATTTCACAAACTATGATTCCATGTTGAGGTATTTCGTTTCTGTTAGAAATATTACCTGTTTTCTGACATTGCTCGCAAGATTTACAAAACATGTAAGCATCTTTAAATAATGAGGGCCGATATAAACCACATTGCAGTACCTTAAACGCGGTTCGTTGAGGTCCAAAATGGCCACCAACTTCAAGAGAATGACAGAAATTCAAAATTAAGAAAAATTCAGATTCATCTACACACCTTCTTATCATTTGATCAGAACAAAATTTCCACAGATATGGATCATCCCAAAGATAATATTTAGAATTAGATTTAATCTATTTCTTTTGAGCTTTAGTGAGTGTAGGAATGTTCCAGTCACTAGATAATTAACAATATCAGCATACCAAGGAGTGTCAACACTATATAAAGATGCAAGCTGCTCATCAGGAAAAAATTCAGTTATTAAAGGCCAATCCTCTCTGGGTACAATTCTACTTAGATGGTCAGCAACTAGGTTTTCAACACCCTTTCTATCTCTAATTTCCACATTAAATTTCTGTAATAGAAGCATCCACCTAAGCAACTTAGGTGTTGAGTGACTTTTCTTTAACAAGTATTTAAGAGCTGCATGATCAGAATAAACAATCACACGAGTGCCAAGTAACTAGGGCCTAAACTTCTATAAAGCAAAAACAACAACATACATCTCTTTTTCAGTTACAGTGTTATTACATTGGGCATAATCCAGTGATTTAGAAGCATAATGGATCACATAAGACTCTTTATCCTTCTTTTTCCCTAAAACAGCTCCTACAGACTTATTACTAGCATCACACATAATTTCAAAAGGCAAAGATTAATCAGGGGGTCTAATCACAGGAGCACTTGTCAATTTGTCCTTTAAATCATCAAAAGCTTTCTTGCATTCATCATTAAAGTCAAAAACAGCATCTTTAGCAAGCAAGGCACATAAAGGTGAAGCAATCTTAGAGAAATTTTAAATAAAGCGTTTATAAAAGCCAGCATGTCCTAAAAATGATCTAACTTCACGAACACATGTAGGATATGGCAGAGAACTAATGACATCCATTTTAGCTTTATCAACCTCTAAACCTTTGGCACTAACAATATGACCAGGAACTACACCTTGTTCAACCATAAAATGACATTTTTCAAAATTCAAAACAAGGTTAGTTTCAACACATCTTTTCAAAACTTGAGATAAAGCATGAAGACATCTATCAAACGAATCACCAAACACAGTAAAATCATCCATAAATACTTCCATATCTTGTTGAATCAAATCAGAAAATATACTCATCATGCATCTTTGAAATGTTCCAGGAGCATTGCATAAACCAAAATGCATTCTTCTAAAAGCGAAAGTACCAAAAGAACAAGTAAACGTGGTTTTATCTTGATCTTCAGGGGCGATGGGTACTTGTGTGTAACCAGAATAACCATCAAGAAAACAGAAAAAAGATTGTCCAGCAAGTTTTTCTAACATTTGATCAATAAATGGAAGGGGAAAATGGTCTTTTCTAGTAGCTTGATTAAGCTTCCTATAGTCAATACAAACTCTCCATCCATTAGAAACTCTAGTAGGGACAAGTTCTCCTTTATTGTTCTCTACAATAGTTATTCCACTCTTTTTAGGTACCACATGAATTGGACTTACCCATTGGGAATCAGAAATGGGGTAAATCACTCCTGCATCTAACCACTTTAGAATTTCTTTTTAACTACTTCCATCATTGAAGGATTTAATCTACGTTGAGCCTCTCTAGTTGTTTAACATCTTTTTCAAGAAAAATTTTATGCATGCACATAGCGGGGCTAATGCCTTTTATGTCAGCTAAAGTCCATCCTAAGGCTTCCTTATGATTTTTAAGCAAATTCAATAACCTAGTCTCTTGAGATTCATTTAAAGAACTAGAAATAATCACTGGTAGAGTCTCATTATCACCCAAATAAGCATACTTCAGATTAGAGGGAAGGGGTTTCAATTCTAATTCAGGTGCCTTAACAATAGAAGGAATCAATTTAGGCACAACAGAAGGCAAAGATCTTTCACATCCATCAGAAACATCAGATTCCATCACATTAGACGACGCTACAAAAGAATTAACCATTTTTGTTTCTTCAACATCACCAAACACACCATTTTCAAACAAATTTTCACACCACTCATCAAAAACATCCTGAGCCATCCAATCACATGCTTCAAAAGAATATATAGAACTAACATTAATGATATCATTAGGGTATTTCATGGCATCAAATATGTTGAATTTAATCATTTCACCATCAAATTCCATTGTTAGATTACCTTCATGAACATCAATTTTAGTTTTAGAAGTCTTTAGAAAAGGTCGACCCAACAATAAAGGAACATTATCAGATCTCTCACCCATATCAAGCACATAAAAATCAGCAGGAAAAACTAATTCATTCACTTGAACAAGTACATCTTCTAAAACTCCCATTGGAAATGCATTAGATCTATCAGCTAGTTGGATAACAACATTATTCTTAGACAAAGGACCCACATTCAAGGTAACATTTAGGCATGACATTGATTGAAGCTCCTAAGTCTAGCATGCATCTTTCAAAAATAGAATTACCAATTTTACATGGAATAGAAAACATGACAGGATCCTTATATTTAGGGGCAAGTTTCTTTTGAATTACTGCTGAAATATTTTCCCCCATGCTTACCTTTTCAGAAGGGCAAAATTGTCTTTTATTAGTACAAAGTTCCTTAAGAAACTTTGCATACCGTGGTACCTGCTTAATAGCATCAAGAAGAGGAATATTAACTTCAACTTTCCTAAAAGTTTCTAGAATTTCATTGTCCATAGCTTCTTTCTTAGATTTAGCAAATCGAGAGGGGAAAGGGGGAACATCTTTAAAACGAGAAACATCAAAATTCACATCAGAATTACCCTTCCCTACAGGTTCTTTCTCACTCTCTTTATCATGTTTTTCCTTACTCTCACTGACTACATCCTTAGGTTTGACTTCTACTTCTTTCTCTACTGCTCTATTCTTCATTTTAGGTTCTGTTAACTCTTTACCGCTCCTAAGTGTTACAGCTTTCGCATGTTCATTTGGATTGGCAAGTGTTTGGGAAGGAAGTCTATTCGAGAGTTGAGATTCCAGATTACGAAGAGAAGTGCTTATTTGACCTATTTGAGTATCAATGTGATGTAATTGAATATCATTTTTCTTTTGATATCAACACCATGATCATGAACCTGTCCTATTTGGTTTGCTAACTGTTTCACCAAATCTTCTAATGACGAGCTAGCACGTTTAGATGGTGGGTTTTGTTGACCATGTTGCTTAAATTGATTAAACTGTTGAAATTGTGGTCTATTTCCATATCTTAGATTAGGGTGGTCTTTCCAACCTTCATTATAAGTTTGTGAGAAAGGATCATACTTCCTATTTTGTTGACCAGAGAAACCTCCTAAAGCATTAACATCTTCACTCTGTAAAGTAGGACATTCATCAGTAGCATGAGTAAAATAAGAACAGACACCACATACTCTAGCTCTAGACTCATTACCAGGAACAATTTTAGACACTAAGGTGGTTAGAGTAGCAATTTGTGTGCATTTTCTTGTAATTGATTTTGAATACCACTTAAATCCACATCATTAATTCTCCTAACATCACTTCTACTACTATGTTGTTAAGTGTTTTGTGCCATATTAGAAATTAGAGTCTTAGCTTGAGTTGGTGTTTTGTCAACTAATGCACCCCCACTAGCAGCATTAATCATTCCCCTATCACTAGGCAGCAATCCCTCATAGAAATATTGAATTAAGAGTTTATCACTAATTTGATGTTGAGGACAAGAAGCACATAACTTTTTAAAACGTTCCCAATACTCATATAGTGACTCATTACCATGTTGCCTAATACCCCAAATCTCTTTTCTAATGGATCCAACACGACTTGCAGGAAAGAATTTTTCAAGAAAAGCTTTTTGGATAGCCTCCCAAGTCGTGATTGATCCAGAAGGAAGAGAATACAACCAATCTTTAGCTATATCATGTAAGGAAAATGGAAAAGCATGCATTCGAATATGATCTTGTTCAATTCCTTCCGGTTTCATAGTGGAACACACAATAATAAATTCTTTAAGATGTCTATGTGGATCCTCACCTGCGTTCCCATAAAATTTAGGGAGAAAATTAAGAAAACCTGAATTGAGCTTCAATGGTTTTTCCAGAGTAGGAAAAACAATGCACAGGGGCTCATCGTCCAGCTTTGGAGCTCCTAGCTCCTTCAACGTACGTTCTGCCATGAAAGTGTATGTGATTGGTAGTGGATCTTCTACTTCAAGTTCAGGTTCTGCACTAAAAATGTGAAGTAACTTCTCTGGTTCTGCCTCGTTCAGGAAGTCTATGTACGCTTTTATGCGCTGAAGTCTTGCTTCTTTATCGTACGCGTACATGCACCTATAAAGAAAACAGAAATTAATGAGAAATGAGATTGTGATATTAGTGCAGAAATGTAAAGTTCACAAATCAATTTCTGGTTAGATCTTAAAAGCTTAAACTAGGCAAGATTTATAGCTTGGCAGTTCTGAAGTAATCAGATCTTCAGACAAGAAATTTTAAAATTCATGTAACTGGCAGTGATTATACTAAATTTTCAGTAGCAATTCAGCAATTTAGCATCTGGCGAGTAATGATATGACCAGATCAGTAATCCAACAGATTGGCAAAATGGTTCTCCTGTATTTAGAATAAGTCGTTCCAATGCTCATGCACCCATATGTCAAAATTCAGCGTGTAAAACTAGCTAATTGTCATGCTGCCGTACTGTGTAGTGAATGATGCACATCAGAACTTTAGATTATCATTGATATAGTAGCCCACAACAGCATATAGATGGACACAAACTCTTTTAAATTTAATTCTGCCTTTAGACCTTCAATAAAGCATTAGAAAGTAAAATGTTCAGTATATGCCACTCAAATATTTGTCAGATTAAAGTATAAATAGCAGAAAATCAGTGACAGATAGCATCAAAATTATAATTCTTAGCACCATTTAAATACCAATTACCAAAATGCAAGGGTGTTACCTATTTATCATTAGCTGAAATTAGATAAATCAATTCAATTTCCAGGGGGACAAACACAAATCATGCAAAAAAAATTGTTAAGAAAAACACGACATATACTTATCTACATGTACACTATTATGTGAGTTAATATAGATTAAGCTTGCAAAAACTCAGTCAATAAACAAGCGTTATTCGGTATAACTCATTATCATGTCATATTAACTTCCATAAGTTATGCTAACTTTGAAAAGAAATTATAAATTCCTGTACCAGCCCCTTTATAATTTTGTAAACAATAAGCTAACTCATTCATATCATCTGATACCATACTGACAAAATCCAAGAGAACCAGAAATATTAGATATGCTAAAATCTTGTTTATATGCTTCTGTCTACTAGGATCCAAATTTGAAACTGGACATTTATCCAATTACAAACAAATTCCCACATCAAGCAAAACGTGAGAGCTTTTATATGCAAAAGTAGTCTTATAAATGAGGTAGCACTCAACATTAGTCAACTTATTGAAGGATTAACAGGAAGTATTAGTTAACATTAGACATTCCAATAAACTTGCATCATCTAAATACAAGACTTCAAAATAATTATGTACTCCAGAACAACAATACTCACACAGATTAACAAGTAAGCATAACCGAGTTAAACCTTGAATTTTAGAATATTAAAAATAATCTCCCCGGCAACGGCGCCAAAATTTGATACGTGTCGTTTCCCGTATAAAATTAATTAATAATTTACCTTAACTTAAACCTCAAAAAAATTAACAAATAGTAAAAAGGCTAAGTAAGGGTCGAACCTACGAGGAGATACATTAACTCTATAAACTCAAAATCAACTCGAAACACAAACTATATTTACATAAAGAGTACTATTTACACTATATACATGAGAATGGGGGGGGGGGGGGGGGGGGGGTTAAATAGATCGAATAACTAAGCCAAACAATATACTAATCTATTGTTTAAAATAGACAACAAGCAAACCACCATTGTGAAACCAATTTGATCATAGATTAAAACAACATAACTTAATTCCCAACTTCCTTTCATATAGTCTCCTTCAATATTCAACTTAATATTTAGGTAGTCAAATTACCGCAGCAGTTGATTTGACATGTATAGCTCACTAGAAATCAGAATCTTACTAATACACTTTTTACCCCAACAAACTTGATTTATTAGATCAACCCACAAACTCAACAAAACTACGATTGAGCCGCTCAAACTAGTAATATCGAGTCATTCACTCTAAATTATAAATTAACGCCGCATCAAGTAATAATTTAGCATAGTCTAATTACTTCATACTAGCAATCGTGTACTCAATTACAAGTATAAATAAATTAAACGTTCATATAAAAACAAGGAAATCATGTGAATCAATTAAATATCAAACTTGAATATTGAAATACGATTATACTCAGCGTTTAAACGACGAAACATAAATCAAGAAATTAAATATCAAATTACATCCAATTCACCAAGTAGAAGCAACCAAATTAATCACAAAATTAAAAGATGAGGAGTAAATTAAGGAGAACTTATGAACTGAGCCAAGAATCAAACAGCCGCTGCTCGAATCCACCGTCAAATTTGTCCCTTCACCTTCTAATACCACCCAATCGATCAACCTTGGACCAATTCGTGCTCTACTAAGCATCACGAACTTCCCGTATTTTTGTGGTAATACTTGTGTCTTTCCTAGGAGGGATAATTGAGGATTTTATAACCGAAAACAACCTAGGTTTTCTGGGTTTGAAGGGATAGAATTGTAGAATAGGATAGAACTTCATCTTCTTCATGATTTCTCGTGAATTTCGGAGGAGAATTGCAATTCTTATTTTGGGGATGAGACTTGATAATGTTAGGTTTTCTTATGTTCCCCTGTATCACGCACCTATTCCTCCTTTTTATCCCCCCTTTTTTTTAATCTTGTTTTCTTTGAATTTTGATGGCACGTGATCTTGTGGGCTTCTCGTATTCCATAACTTATTTTGCAATTGTCTCAAGTCCACTTAATTTCCTACCAAAAACACACAGTATAATATTGAGTATCAAATATTATAAAAATAGCTATAAAATAAAATACTAACATAATATAGAACTAAAATCATAAAGTGAACAATTTCATAAAAAAACTAATAGAAAACGATTATAGGACTAATATTAGGGACTAAAAATATGGTATAATATGCACTTATCAGAGCCCGAATGGTAATGGGACCCAACAGCTCCAGCACCTCCGGAGAGAAGACAGTGATGTCGCTATTGAAAGGGAGAGGGACATAAGTGAACTCCAATCCCATAATGAGACTGATGTCGGCAGGGGTAACAGTCAGCTCACCCCAAGGAAAGTGAAAGAGTACATAGCTCGGGTGGCTCGCAGCAGTGGAGTCAAACCACATAACTCCCACAGAAGACGCAGACCGACGTCATCGCGGAAATAGGTATCGTACAATGAGTCGATGGTTGTGTTGCCCGAACCATGGCTAGAGACCCTCCCGCTAAGAATCTGAGATGTGGAACAATGGCGCGAAATACAGAGTGTTCTCATCCTACTCTGGAAACTCCCCTAGAGAAGAGGAGGTGCCTACGGGGTCGTCCTCCCGACGAATCTCCCTGGAACGAGAACGAGAACCCGAGCCTCGTTGTCTAGCCATGCTATGTTATGCAAAATACCAGAAAATTAAGGTTCTATAGTATCTAAGGTTCGCCTAGCCGCATGATACTATGTTCACAAAAACAAAGTACGTAGTACTAAAACAGAGCACAATTTCAATCCGAGCATAAATAGCAAATTTCAGCAATCAAACAATTTCTTGCAATATTATGATAAATATTGTGACAAATTTTGGTAAAAATGGCAAGCAAAAACACGAAGAACAGGCCACATTGTTCTCACGAGCTCAAGAGGATCCACAATGGCAAGTCGCTCGTTTCTTCACCAAATTGAGTGAAACAAGTCTCAAAACACTCTAAACATGATATACAAACATAATCCAGCAATTTCAAGGCATAAAATTCGATAAACGAAGCAAATTAAGCAAAAATAGGTTCGAAATTTTCGAATACCCGCGCAAGAAACATCTCCGAATTTAGCCAAAATTGGGTTAGTTAGGGAAAAACTTATATGGATCCGGAAAATAGATGAAACAAGCTTTGATTTGCAACAAGTTTGAGTGAATTTGGTGCGCAAACGAGCAAGAACGAGTGATTTGAAAATCCGAGCGAAAACGAATAGCAGCAGCAGCGTTTACGGCGAATGGGGAAGAAAGGGGTTTTATTTCGAAAACCCGACTCCGTCGCCAGACGACGATTTTGTCGTCAGGCGTTGGTCTTCGTCGCCAAGCGACGGAGTGCAAATTCGGCGACGATGCTTTCCAGCTTGCGCTGGTTTGGCGACAGAATAGATGGACCTCATAAATGATTATGTGGACCTTATGCAGCAATTTCGAGTTCCTTGGTACGCTAGTTAGCCCCTATAAGCTATTTGACATGATAATCGGCTCGATACATTAAGTGATCGACATGCTGGAAGATCGTCTCATTTAGCTTAAAGTGCCTAAACATTGGCTCATTGCAGAAGCACCGACATAATGGTTCATAAACAGCAAAGGCACCGACACAATGGTTCACAAGCAGCAGAAAACGCCGACATACTAGCACCACAAAAAATTCAGCAAATATCACGGCAGCAAAGTTCAAGCGAGCTTTAAAGGATCGACAAGCGTTGGTCTTCGGTAATTTTCTTCGGAATATTATCGCAAAACTGAAGATGGCTTCAAGCGAAGTTATCTTCGACGACGTTCCCTAGGATGTGGAAGGTTTTCAAAAACTGAAGATGACTTCTAGAGAAGTTATCTTCGGCGGCTTTCCCTAGGATGTGGAAGGTTTTCAGAAGCAGGAGGTGATTTCAAGCGAAGTTATCTTCGATCGTGTTCCCTAGCTTGCGGAAGATGGTCACAAGGCGGTAGAAGGTCGTTTCAAGCGAAGCAATCTTCGATAGTGTTCTCTGGCTTGTAGAAGACTATCACAGCGGAAATTGGAGGCGGTTACAAGCGTAACAGTCTTCAGACGGTATCCCCTAGCTTGAAGGAGATCGTCAAACAAATCGGTTACTCCGGAGACGTGTGCTCGACGGTGCAAGATACGCGTTTCTTAACTCTTTTATCTGTTAAAACTAACACTATTTTGCAGGTATCGGCGTTACAAGAATGATTTAGGATCGCAGAACGTTCTGAATCATTCTCCGTCCCTATCGTTACTTTGACTTTCGTTTTCGAAACTTGCGTTTCTCCAAACTCAGTCAAAGTGGGGGCTTCTGTAGACACCCAAATGTGTTTCCCCAAAACCAAACCCAGTGATGAATACCATTCGCGTCATTTGATTATCGAACGAGGTGAAGGTGTGGAAATTTTAATGATGAGGATGTTTTTATTAAAATATTTCTCTTTTTGTTTTCTAAAAATATTTTCTTTTCTTACTCCTATTTTGTGAAAAATAGCCAGTCCATTGGTCTATAATAAAGGTCCAATAGTGTAGTTGGATTGGGCTCGGAAAGAGCTTTCCAATGATATATTATAGGCCCAATTTCGATGACTTATGAGGAAGTTATGGATTAAATTAGAATAGGCCCAATGATTTTCAAAGGTGGCCCGATGATTTAGAGGAGGGCCTATTAACTGTTAACTATTATTAAAAAAAAAAGGGATGTTTTATTTAGAATAAAATATATTAAATCTGATTTCGAAACTGCTCGGACGCTTAATGTAGACACCCAAATGTGTCTCCCCAAAATCAAACTCGGTGATGAATACTTTTCACGTCGAATCATAATCGCATGAAGTGAAAGTGTATAAAGTCTAGTGTTGCGGTTAGTTTTTTATTTCTCTTCTTTCTCTCTGTTTTCGAAAACCTGTTTTATGAAAATAGCCAATCAAGTTTAGTTTGGTCCATGGCAAGGGTCCAATAATAGTGTAGTTGGATTGGGCTCGAAAAGAGCTTTCCAACGATATATTATAAGCCCAATTCCGATGAATAATGAGGAAGTTATGGTCAAAATACTAAATTGGGCCCGGTTTGACCTTTATATGCGGCCCACTGATCTAGAGGAGGGCCCATTATGATTTATGATTCCTAATGCAATTAGGATTGATTATAGTCTTCTAGAATCTTCTAGAAGGTTCTTTTGAATTCTAATGTGATTAGCATTGATAAATGAGTTTTATGAGTTTTATTTAATAAAAAAAGTGTTTTAAATAAAATCACAGTTTTACCCCTCGTACGCTTAATTTTATCAAAATATGAAAACGTGTGGAAAAACTGCCTGCATCGCCGCACCACAGGCTGTCGCCTGGCGACAGGTCTGTCACGCGGTGACACGCCTGTCGCTCAGCGACAGGCTCTGTCGCGCGGTGACAGGAGCTTGTGTGGAGACAGCGTCGTGTTTTATTCCTTTTCGAAATCTGATTCTTTTTTATCATATTCCGGCTGATTTTCGTTATAAATAAGGTCCTTAAACCTCCGTTTTTAAACAACAATCATCATCTCTCTCTCTCTAAAAGCTAGAAGCTTTCTCTCTCTCTATTCTTTTTCTAAACCTTCCCTCAAACAAAATTCCTCATACATTAGTTCTAGACACATCTAGCCAAGTTCGAAGTTTCCTTCGCCCTAGACGTGAAAGGTTTGATATTTCTGAGGGTTTGGTCCCAAATCTCTATTTCGATTATTTAATTTAATTGTTTGATTTTATATTTTCCTTGAAGTTACTAACACGTGTATTTTGTTATTAGAAAGAGATACGAGGCATCAAAGTATGTAGTCTTATCGCTCTATTCTTGTAGAAAGCATGTTTATTATTTATTAATTCCTAGCATCATGCTTAGGATGTTATTATTGCTTTCTAGTATCATGTTTAGGGTGCTTCCATGCTTTCTAACATCATATCAATATCATGTTAGGAATAAAGCTTTGATCTTTATTGCTTAATGACATGCTAGGGTTTGTTATTAATCTTGTTGGTATCATGCCTAGGATCTTGCTATTAATATTATGCTTTAACATGATTATGAAAATTATGATTATTATGATTGTTATTATGATTATGATTATTATTATGATGATTGATTATTATGTTGCTTGATGTTTATTATTGTTGTTGCTTGATCATGCCTTTTATGCGTGTTTAAAGGGAATTTGTATTTGTAATCACGCTTAATAAGATAATTAATAATCTTGTTTAGGCTAATATGATTATAATTCAAGTGATCACCAATAATAGTTTTGCTTGTGCATTAAATTCAACCAACATAGATAAGCAGGTTTAGGGTTAACCTAATTATTGCATGTTAGTCAGAAAGCGCACATGAATACGAGTAGAATAAAGTAGAGGCCTATTTTATAGGGCGAGTTCTTTCTCTTTTAGATTGGATTCGTACCTTCATCCCCGAACACCAGTCATGGTTCCAGACCTATTAGAGTTGACGATCTCATGGATCGTTAAGGGGTGTAACCTTCACCCTGTGAACGGTTTACAAGTTCCTAAAACTTGTTGGCGACTCTTTTACTCTAGCTTCCTTCCCTTTGGACGCCACCATGCTTAAGTGTATGATCACAGTGGGGCTCAAGTGTAGGATGGCTTGAAATATTCCCTACACTTAATTACCTGCAACCAGTGTTGAAGGTAATTACGCGTGGAAAAGCGCGTTGAATTTTGGATCAGCGCAAGACGACAGCGTCGTCGCCAAGCGCTGACCTTCGTCGCCTGGCGTTGGCCTTCGTCGCCTAGCGATGAAATTCGTCGTTTGGCGCTGGCTCTTGTCGATTGCGACATGAGGAGTTTTATTCCGAATATGATTTTCTTCGATCCCGTGCTATTTTTCTTATAAATAGGGGTCGTATCTCCCTGTTTTAAGATCATCTACAATCATCATCGACATTCACAACCATCATCTCTCTCTATTCTCTCTCTAAAAAAGCAAGAAACTTTCCTTCTCTCTCTATTCTTTTTCTAAAACTTCCCTCTCACAAAATTCCACATACATTAGCTCTAGACACACCTAGCCAAGTTCAAAGTTGCCTTTTCCCTAGACATGAAAGAGATACGAGGCATCCAAGTAAGTAATTTAATTGTTTAATTGCTTTATTATTATAGAAATCATGCTTTAATTATTTCCTAGTATCATGTTAGGATGTCTTATTGCTTCCTAGTATCATGTTTAGGGTTAATTAAGATTTCTAATGTCACGTATGATTGTTATGATGCTTCCTATTTCTTTCTTAATATCATGTTAGTATCATGTTAGGAATAAAGCTTTGATCTTTAATATTCAGTGACATGCTAGGGTTTGTTATTAATCTTGTTAGTATCATGCCCATGATCTTGCTATTATTATGCTTTAATGAGATTGTGAATATTATTATTATGATGATGATTGTTATTATGTTGCTTGATATTATTTATTTTTATTGTTATTGCTTGATCACACCCTCTCTTGCATGTTTAAAGGGAATTTGTACTTGTAATCATGCTTAATAAGATAATTAATAATCTTGTTTAGGCTAATATAATTTTAGTTCAAGTGATCGCCAATAATAGTTTTGTTGTGCATTAATATTCAACCAACATAGATTAAACAGGTTTAGAGTTAATATATTGATTGCATGTTACTGAGAAAGTGCACATGGGTATGAGAAGAATAAAGTAGAGGCCTATTTTTAGGGCAGGTTCAAACTCTTTTAGGTTGGATTTGTACCTTCATCCCCGAACTTCCAGTCATGGTTCCAGACCTATTGGAGTTAATGATCTCCTAGATCGTTAAGGGGTGTAACCTTCACCCTGTGAACGGTTTACAAGTTCCTAAACTTGTTGGTGACTCTTTTACTCTAGCTTCCTTCCCTTTGGACGCCACCATGCTTAAGTGTATGATCACAGTGGGGCTCAAGTGTGGGATGCTTGAAATATTTCCTACACCTGCTATGGTGTAGACCGGATCCTTGTCGATGTTCGAACTACTAGTAGGCTGGACACTCTTAGACGATTGCCCTGGATTCGTCTTAACAATCGCTTTGGACTCAAGACATAGGATTTTAGCACCCCCTTGTCAGCCAGACGGTCCAACGTCTGCTTGAGACTATAGCAGTCGTTGGTGTCGTGGTCGACTTCCTCATGGAAGTGACAATATTTATTTTTGTTCTATGACTAGACGGAACTCTTCATTGGATTCGGCTTCTCAATGGTCAACCGGTCCTTTATCTCCATGAGGATGGAGTGGCAACCTTTATTAAACTCGTACCTCGGGACGTACGATTTGAATTCTTTCTTTTTCTTTTTGGACGGCTGATCAGGCTCATCAACCGCCCAAACTTCTTTTCTCTTTTTGCTCTCAACAGCTTTCTGAGCCGGCTGAGCAGACCGACTCTCTTTTTGTTTGTCAGACTTCTTGGTGTCTGACTGATGGCTAGACGAGCAGAGGTCAGTAGCTTGAATAAAGCTCTCCGCCTCTATCAGTGCCTCTTGGAAGGTGAAGACCCTCTTTCGGACGAGGTCAAACTTAAAGGTTGAACCATCCTTCAGACCCTTGAAAAAGTCTATATAAGCTACCTCGTCAGACATCCCTTGAATCTGGATTCTCACCAGTTTGAACCGTCTGACATAGGAGCGAAGTCCTTCTCTCTCTCCCTGCCTTATGGTGCTCAAGTCAAGACTTGTTTTCTAAGCAGGGATGTTCATCGAGAAGTTGGAGGCAAACAGGAAGGCAAGACTCCTAAAGCTATCAATGCACCCGGCTGGCAGGTTGTCGAACCATTGCTAGGCTATGCCCTTCAAGGTAGCCGGGAAACATCGGCACCATATAACATCCTCTAACCCCTGCATGTGCATAAGGTAGGAGTAGGCCGTGAGGTGGTCCTCAGGGTTGGAGGTACCATCGTAAGCACCAACCAAAACATTCTTAACCTTGGTCGGCTGTGCCGCCACGGTTATCTCCTTGGTGCACGCAGAGTCTGTTCACCAAGTTTGAGCAGACAGAGCTGCCAGTCCAAGGGTTGGACATTATATGCCGCCTGTCCTCCAAAGAGGGCCGGCTGCATGAAATGAAGGGTGTACTACCCGTATGGCATCTGATGCACATACGGGGCATTCCCAATCATCTGAGGGCCAGTATGGACGGACTGGCCACCTGTATGGCTCTCATGCAAGGATTGGGAATTCCTTGCAGATGTATTTTTAAAGCTGTCTGGAAAGCTCAATGTAGAGGCTGACTCAGACAGTTGCCGACTCCGGTTGTGCTCAATGATGTGTCGAGCATCGGAGAAGGTTTTCTTACTGCCATCCGGCTGAACAACTCGAATGACCTTCATTTTGCCTGTCTAGGGCAGAAGGATCTTAGTCCAGTCAATGGTAGGCGTAGTCTTCTCCTTTGGATGTGGAGTAGGCTGCCTGTCTCTGACTGACTTCCTCCTCTCAGCTTGAGGAGTCTTCTTGGCCGACTAACCCTTGTTAGAGCCAGACGTTCTCTTGTTGATCAGGTCCTTGATTTCACCCTTGAAACTTGTCATGAATTTCATGAGTTCATCTCGGGTTACTGGAGCCTGACCTCTTGTAGCTTGGGTGTTACCAGGCGGTGGTCCAGCAGTCTTGCTGGTACAAGCTTCATTGTTGACTATTTCACGCTTGTCTCTAGAATGGATGGGTTTGGAGATGAGTGATCCATCAAGGCCCACTCGGCTTTCGCCTTCACAGTCTTTGTCTATATCATGGTCTGAATAGACCTCACCATCGGCTCTAGGCCGGTTGGGTTCAGGTGGTGGTACAGACTCTTGAACCATCTTAGAGGTAATCTCCCCACAGACGGCGCCAAATATTTTGGGTTTTTTTGTCCCTCGAGAGAGTTACGGCTTGAAGACTGGTCCGGTGGCGCATGTACCTGCAAAATAACGGAGACTCCGGGTGGTTGGAGTTCCGCCTCCGACGATCAAGTTAGAGCGCGTAGGAGAATGTAAAAGGTTGCTAAAAAGTAAAGTGGGATCTTCTCGGATTCCGAGATTAGGTGTTTCCTCTTATGAGAGAGAATGTAGGGTAGTGTAATAAATGAATGTAGTTGTCCCCAAAATGGGGGAAATCTCCCTATTTATAGGGTCATGGGGATATGTGCTCATTAGGTCATTCTGACCTAATGGGCTACGCCGCTTTGCGGCTTTCTTGGGAATTGGGCCTTGAAGGCCGCAATTCCAGCTGATATCTGAGGGTGACACGTGTTAGCTGGTAAGTGGCCCATGTGGGACCTGTCCAGGCTTGACATGTGTCCCTCTCTTATTGGGCCACGTGTCTAGGGTATTTTTACCCTAAACATCATGGACCAAACCAAATTGAACTGGATATTTTCCATAAACAGGGTAAGAAAAGAAATATTTTCGAAAACAGAAAGAAGTATTTTTATTAAGAACGGATGCATCACGAGACTCTTTCACATTTCACCTCGTTCGATAATCAATGACGTGAAAGATATTCATTATTGGGTTTGGTTTTTAGGGAGACACAATCAGGTGTCTACAGAAGCCCCCACTTTGACTGAGTTTGGAGAAACATAAGTTTCGAAAACAAAAGTCAAAGTGGTAATAAGGACGGAGAATGATTCAAAACGTTATGCGATCTCAAATCATTCTTCAAACGCCGATACCTGCAAATTAACATTAGTTTAGACAGATAAAAGAGTTAAGAAACGCGTATCTTGTACCATCGAGTACACGTCTCTGGAGTAACCGATTTTGTTGCTGCAATTGTGACGACCTTCCTCAAGCCAGGGGAATATCGCCGAAGATCGCTCCGCTTGTAGCTGTCTTCAATTTTTGCTATGAAAGTCCTCCGCAAGCTAGGGAACACCATCAAATATTGCTCCGCTTGTAGCGATTTTCTGCTTTTTTGTGACCATCTTCCGCAAGCTAGGGAACATAGTCGAAGATAACTCCGCTTGTAGCCATCTCCTGTTTTCTTGACAATTCTCCACAAGCTAGGGAACATTGTCGAAGGTGACTCTGCTTGTAGTCATCTTCAGTTATTTTTGAAAACCCTCCACATTTTAGGGAACGTCGTCGAAGATCATTCTGCTTGTAATGATCCTCAGTTTGCCTATGCTTTGCTTGAATATCTGTTGTGCTGTTGCTTTGCTGTATTTCGCTTCGAACCAATATATTTGGTGCTTGCGATGAACCAATATCTTCGTGCTTGCGATGAGCTAATGTTAGGTGCTTAAGCTAAGTGAGACGATCATCATCAGGTCGATCACTTACTGCGATTGTAATCGAGCCAACTACTAATCATGTCAACTTGCTTATAGGGCTAACTGGCGTACCAAGGAACCCAATTTTTCTTCATAACGTCCACATAAACCAATATGGGGCCTAGGGAACTACATCGCCGAGGAAAGGAGACTATTGCCTGCTGTCGAGTCGAGTGCCATCGTGACGCGCCGGGGCTTATCGCGATGCGATAGCCTTATCGCGGCGCGATGGAATCGGGATTTCAGAATAAAAACCCCTTTTCTTCTCCATTTCGTCGCTGCACTTCATTTTCGCTCATTTCTGCTCGAAATTTCTCTTGGCTCGTTCTCCTTCGTTTCTTAACGAAATTTGCTCAACTTTTTTGCAAATTGAAGCTAATCATCTCTAGTTTGCCGATCTATGTAAGTTTTCCTCAAACTCACTCTATTTTTGGCAAATTTGGTGCTTTTTGCTCGCCGATTTTCGAAAATTTCAAAATCAATTTTGCTTGTTTTGCTTTGTTTGTTGAATTTCTTGCCATGAAACCATTTATTTATGTTTGTATATTTCCTTAGGAGTATTTTGAAACTTATTTGGCTCAATTTGGTGTAAAAACGAGCAAATAGCCATAGTTGAACACCGTGAGTTTGTGAACATAATGTGGCTTGTTCTTCATGTTTTTGCTTGCTTTTTATGCTTAATTTGTCACAATATTTGCCATAATATTGCAAGAAATTTTTTAATTGCTAAAAAATTCTTGTTATTGTCGAATCAAAAAAACATGCTCTATTTTAGTACTACATACTTTGTTTTTTTATGAACATAGTATCATGCGACTAGGCGAACTTTAGACACTACAGAACCATTAATTTACTGTTTTATTATGTTCCTGAACATGATTAGCATGACTTATCGTCGAGGTTCTGGCTCTTGTTCTCGCGGGGCTCACCGGGAGGACGAGCCTGTCGACGCAGACGAGGGGACTTCCACTAGCCTTGGGGAGTTCCCTGAGTAGGATGGGCAGACTCTGTACTTCGCACCCAGTTTCCACATTTCGTAGCGCGTTCGGCGCGGTATGACCGACGAGCGGGTTTGTTGCCATGGTTTGGGAAACTATACCATTGGTCATTTATATGACACCTACTCTATCAACAACGCGGAGCTGCGCGCACTGTGGGAGTCATGTGGCTTGACTCCTTTGCTGCAGGCCACTAGGGACCTTTACTCTTTACGGTCGAACCGCTTCATCGTACGAGGTTTGGTGGAGTTCTTTTGGGACACCACTAATACGTTCCATTTCCCATGGGGTGAGATGACCATCATTCCCCTAGACTTCTTTGTTATCACTGGACTGGAGTTCCAGTCGACTGTGGTTCCTTTGGGTAGGGATATTACCCTTATGTCACCGGAGGTGGACGAGATGCCGGGTCCTATTGTTGTTCGGGCCCATGCTGAGTCGAGATTAGTGTAGATGAGCAGCCGATCCATTCGCCGGGCTCTGCTTGTAGAGGCCTTTCGAGATGATGTGACCACCCTTGAGCAGCGAGCGCGCATCTTTGTTCTGATTTTGTTGTCAAGGACCTTTTCTCCTGACAAGGGTAGCCGAGTGCTACTAAACTATCTGTTTGCTCTTCACGACCTACGAGCGGTCTGGACTTTTGATTGGGCCAACTTGGCCTATGCTGACTTCCTGCTTGGGTTGCGAATTGCCTGTCGCCATCGCAACTACAGGGAGAAGGTCACACTTTCTAGCTTCAAGAGGATTGTAGAGGTATATTCTACTTTCAGAAGCTTACTTTTGATGCACGTTAGCTTTTTCTGACTCTTCCCCGTTATTACAGGTGCAGTTCTACGAGTATCTTCCATATTTGGCGCCAACTAGGCCTTCGCCACGAGGGCTCCCCGTTGCTGTTAGTTGGGGAGGCTGTTATCCTGGCTTGAACACTATTGTACTTGTTCGAGAGGCGCTTTTCATGGTATACATTGCTATTGTCATTTCTATTTGTCCTGTTCAATAAGATTCTGACTCATGGCTAGCTTTTTTACAGGGGCCTGTGATGAGTGTCATTTATAGCGCTCAATAGACTAGTTTTCAGTTCCTTTTTCTATAATTTCTCGTTTTATTTTCTTATAATCTTTCTAGTTTTCTCTTATTTTCCGTCTTTATAGCTCATTGTGTTTTTCCGTTCACTTTTATGAGTTTTCCATGATTTTTGTTCTTGATTAGCTATTTTAGTTTAATTTCTATTCTTTTTGCTTTCTCTCTTACTTTTACTTGATTTCTTGCAAGTGAAGTTTTGAAATCTTGTTTGTCGCTCTCTTACAGATGTTTCCTCATTGATTTTAGTTCCGGAGTGCGCAAATATTTGAAGACTAAAAGGCTTCCCTCCTCGCGGGCATCACCTCGAGAGCGTCGATGAGGAGCATGCTTGTGAGCGCTAGAACTAAAGCAAGAGGCCAAGTGCACGACCATCACTATGTTGCGTGAGCGCAGCAGTGTGCATGACTGGCACAACATATGGTGCGCGCGTGCACACTGTCCTGTGCGTGCGCACCATAGGCTGGTGCGCGTGCGCACACCCTCTTGTGTGTGCGCACCATGGCTCTCCGTCCCTTTTGTTTTTCTTTGCTACATATACTTGCGATCTTTCTATTTTTTGAACAACTTTAGACTAGCTTAGAATTTCTCTCTCATATTTTAGCTTAGGTTGAGAGTTTCTCTCTCTAGATCTAGGGTTAGTTTAGGAGTAGTTTTAAAGAGAGAAAGTGAGGAATTTCATTGGGGATTTGAGAGATTGAAGATTCAAGGTGACAATTGTATTGAAGATCTCCATAATCAATCAATGAGAATTTCTAACTCTATCTTATTTTATTGCTTTGTTTAAATTCAAACAGTAATCAATGAGGATATTGGATTATTTGATTTATGTTTGAGCATGTTGTCTCATTCAAGCTTGGGGGAGGGTATTTTATCATGTTTGGTGGGATGTTGATTCATATGTGCCATGCACATTTGTATATGCATTTCCATGTTCTTTTATTTTGAAAAACTCCGAAAAGATTTTTGTTTCTATCATGGCAAATTTACAATGTGTTTTGTTTTGTTCTTGCTTTGCACATAATACTTTTGAACTTGTATAGTTGAATGCTTTTCTTCTTAAATGGTAACGGTGTGCACGGTTTGAGAGTATCTTTGGTTGATTCTAGGATAGAGTATGCTAAGGTAGTATCTTTAGAACTTTTGGGACCTTGAAGCCGGATTCTATTTGTTTTTGAAAATTTGCAATTGCTTCCTTTTGGTGAATTTGAAACTAATAGTGACTTTTTGCTACAACCATGTGAGGTTTCATTCTTTTCAAGCCTTCTACATATCTTGCATGAGCGGCATATGTATCCTTAGCTATTGTATGCTTTATCTAGAATTTGACTTTCATCTCCTGAGATCGCGACCGAGTCATCTAGGAAGAACAAAGGCATCTTTTCGGGGTGGTAATTTTTCCATTTCTAGGATAGTTTTTCTTTTTCTTTATTTTGGGTTTTCATTTGCCTACTTGCTAACCATTTGAGCTATAACCCTTGTTTTCAAGACACATCTTTAGCTTTTGAGCCTTTTGTTTCATTCTTGTTCCCATCATTGGTTTTTGTGAAGCATTTGGTCTCTATTGTTGGATTTTTGGTGGATGAGAATGGATTGTTTGGTTCTTATAATGAAAGCAAGATTATGTTGTACACATTTTTTGAATAAAAAGCAAATGCATAGTTGAAAAAGTCGTCCATAGTTAAAAGAGGCGAGGACAATTAAATAATGTGAAAATGAAAAAAAAAATGAGAAAAAGCAAAGCAAATTCAAATGCTTTGGCAAAAGTGATAAAAATGTGAAAAATGAAAAGCTCAAAAATATTTTGATGTAAGTATCTTTCTCCCTATTTTAAGCATTGAGGAAAATGCTTTGTTCAAGCTTGGGGGGAAGCGTTCTTACGCTTTTTGTATATATGTTTGTGATTTTTGCTTTGAATAAGCTTGGGGGTGTTGGTTTTTTTGTTTGGTGATTACTTGGTTTTGGTGTTAAGATTTGGCCAATCTTTGCTTCACAATTTAGGTATACCACCAAATTTTAAATTTTAGCCTACCTTCACCCTTTTCGCCCTTACATTACAACCCTTTCCAAGACCTTTTGACCTTTGTGGTTGAGTCACAAGTCGGTGGAGGGAGATGTAGGTCAAACTTATAGAGCGGTGTGCAATAGTCGAGATGTCGAGTAGCCTCAAACTTTTCTGGTTCCTTCGAGGAACCATTGAGATGCTCATTAAAGGTATATTTGAAGCTAATTGGGATAATGTGCTAAAAAAATGTTTTGAGATGAAAGTGAACCGTGTCTTGATACATCTCTATGCTTAGCATATCCTATGTTTCAATCAACCTTAAATATCTTGAAACGTGCACTCTCTTACTTGTTTAGGAAGAATTGCATCCATGTATGCTTGTTCATTTGCAAAAGTCCTTTCAAGAACATTTGTTTTCTTTCCTTTTCCTTTTGCTTCTTTTTCGTGCTTTTCCTTGTTTGTTTGGTTTGTGAGAGTTATGGGTTAATCTCTTAGGAAACCTTTACAAGAGCATTACTCGTCCTCTAGGGCGATCTAAGGGTTTAAATGGCTTGTCTTTGGTTGCTAAAATTGACCGTGATTCCTACGAAAGTGAGTTAGTGTATATTCTCATCCTCTTTAGTTTTCTTGTTTCCTTTTTTGCTTGAATAATGTCATCATTTTCCCTTGGGTTGGATTTTGTTTTGCTCGAGGACGAGCAGAAGTTTAGCTTGGGGGAATTTGATGAGCGTGTCATTTATGGCGCTCAATAGAGTAGTTTTCGATTCCTTTTTCTATAATTACTCGTTTTATTCTCTTATAATCTTTCTAGTTTTCTCTTATTTTCCGTCTTTATAGCTCATTATGGTTTTCCGTTCACTTTATGAGTTTTCCATGATTATTGTTCTTAATTAGCTATTTTAGTTTAATTTTTATTCTTTTTACTTTCTCTCTTACTTTTACTTGATTTCTTGCAAGTGAAGTTTTGAAATCTTGTATGCCGCTCTCTTACAGATGTTTTCTCATTGATTTTAGGTCCGGAGTGCGCAAATATTTGAAGATTAAAAGGCTGCCCTCCTCACGGGCATCACCTCGAGAGCGTCGATGATCGAAGCATGCTTGTGAGCGCTAAAACTAAAGCAAGAGGCCGAGTGCACGACCATCACTATGGTGCGTGAGTGCAGCAGTGTGCATGACTGGCACACCATATGGTGCGCGCGCGCACACCCTCCTGTGCGTGCGCACCGTGGCTCTCCGTCCCTTTTGTTTTTCTTTGCTATATATACTTGCGACCTTTCTATTTTTTGAACAACTTTAAACTAGCTTAGAATTTCTCTCTCATATTTTAGCTTAGGTTGAGAGTTTCTCTCTCTAGATCTAGGGTTATTTTAGGAGTAGTTTTAGAGAGAGAAAGTGATTAGGGATTTGAAGATTGAAGATTCAAGGTGGCAATTGTATTGAAGATCTCCATAATCAATCGATGAGGATTTCCAACTCTATCTCATTTTATTGCTTTGTTTAAATTCATGTTTGTTTGGTTTAATTTTGATGTTTGATTCTTGATTAGTGTAATTTTTCTTGATATTTTGTTGATTCTTGATTTCTTTAGTTGTTTGTTGATAGATAATGATTCCTGAGTAGTTGTTTGGCTAGGAATTGGGTGAAACTTGTATGATTGATTGTTTGTGATTAATTTAGGAATTGTGTTGATTGATTGTTGATATTAAAGTGATTAATGAAGGTTTGCACGTGTGTAATTCGATTAGGCCTTGAGAATTATGCTAGATTGCATTGTAATTGCTAATGACACGACCAATTGATTTAGGAATTGCAATTATCGATTGGTTTAGATTGTGATTCTCTTAGTTTGTTATTCATAGTGAACCCTAGCTTAACAATTAGGAGATAACTCTTTTATTCTAATTGATAGCTCTTATCATTAGTCTTCACAACCTTTGATTGCCATGATCTTCCCAAGTTGTCGCAATTGTCATGATTACTTGTTGATTCCCATTCCTAGTGTTTTATTTGTTTGGTTGTTTGTTTTGTTAGTTGTTAGTGTTACCTCTTACCTTTGACTTCGACCTAGCTTAAGCGCATAATTAAGAGTGCTTGAACATTACCGTTCCTTTGGGTTCGACCCTTGACTTACCTTTACACTCGTATTTAGGTTTGTTAAGTGTTTATAAATTTGTTTGGCTCTAGGGAAGATTAGATTGACCTACATTTTCCCTACGGTATCCTGAGCCTCTTTTCCGTCCATAGGCCGAGTTGGACGTTCCTACGCGAGCCGCTGCATATACAGCTCAGCGTCGTTACTTTTAGGGGACATACAATCTTGTGGTGTATTTGGGCAAGAGAGTTGCGATTCAGCACTCTACGGAGTTCTTTGTGGTTCCTCGACGTCCTCCACCTCATGTGATGGACCAGGAGGCTCTTAGGACTCACATGGAGAGGTCTCCTGCTGGTGAGGGTTGGTAGAGGCATAGCCATCCGTCCCAGTACTATGCTAGGAAACTCTTGTCGCGATTTTCTCCACCGCCTTTTATATTAGAGGAGGGGGAGGTATGTTTTATTTCTTTGGTTTGTTTATCTTTTGGTAGCCGTTGACGACCTTAACCGTTAGAGTTTAATTTTGCAGGAGGCGGCTGCTGCGGAGTTTGTACCTCCGCCTATGTCCATCACCTATCAAGGGTCCTTTGGGCCCATAAAATAGATGATACCTCCAGCCCCCGAGAAGTGGCGTCTGGTGGAGAGATCGATTCCTCGCCGTCAGACTTCTGTAAGCTATCTCTGATTCTCTTCTATATGCATTTTTTTTACCGCTTTTAACCTCTTTTACTTTTGCATTTTTCTCACGAAGTGATGACGAGGATGGCGAGAGCTATGGACGCCTTCCGTTACAAACTCGTGAGGTTGAGCCACCAGGTGTCGTGTCGTTATCATGGTGATGTGGCGGAGGTATGTCTCTTTGCTTGTGTTTGATTACTTTAGTTTTTTTTCTCTGTATTTAACTTGGTTTACTTTTCTGTTTCAGCCTGTCCCTCTGACGCGTACTCGCATAAGACCTGAGAGTAGGAGAGAGAGGTCTGGGTTTGGATCAAGATGTCGACGTACTTCGGTTGAGAGTTAGGGCGGACGAGAGGGGTCGGACCGCACTGTCGTCTTAGAGGGTTCTAGTTCCTCTACTGAGGAGGAGGTGAGGCAGTCTCCTGGTCAGGATAATTCGATGCCGATTCCTTTCACGGCTGACGGGACGTACGAGGTTAGCTCGTCGTCGCAGCAGCCACCTCGTTAGGAGCCTCAACAAGGTGAGCTGGATGGACTGGCCCTACTCTTTCTTTTCCTCCAAATGGAGAGACTGATGTTGGGCAGGAGGTGACTCCGCGTCTTTTGCGGTTTTATGATACTTTCGGCATCTGTCCTCCGAGATCATAGATGTACCTGTTGTTTATTTATTGTTTGACATGTATAGGACTTTGCTATTTGTGTTATTGACACTTATGTTATATATACATACTTTTATTATGTCTATTCAATTTCTTGCATTTTATTTTTTATGTTATGTGCATGTGAGTGTGTGAAAAAATTGTGACAAATTTTTGCGCAAAAATTTCTGTCATTTTTTTTGGTAAGTAATTATATTGATATCAAAGCAACTGTACAATATGTACAAAATACAGTACAAGCCAAACAAAGGCTACCCATACTACACAAGACCTAAAGGCCAAACGACCACCTAAGATTCTGAACTGTCCCAACCACCTTCCAGGAAGGGTGCTGGGAAGAGTAGAATCCCCTACTGGACACAGATCCCCCTGGTACCTTCTAGGAAGGGCATAAGGGAAGCAGGACCAGGTACATCAGAACCAGCCAAAACAAAACAGGAAAAACTTAAAACAACAGTTACAACTCAGTTCTAAGCTGAACTAGCCATTTATAGTCTTCAATCTTCTAGTGAGAGTTGATGAGTTGTTGAGCTCTACCCAAGACTTCCCTCCTGACTGCTCTGACCAAGAACTCAGGATGTAGAACAACATGCTGCCAGAACACATGATTCCTGGCTAGCCAAACAGGATAAACTTCAGCTGCTAGAGAGGCAAGAAGAATACTGCTCTAAATCTTATTCTTCCCCAGCTTTCTCCATTGTTTCCAAGTCTCAGCAATGGTGTCATGCTGCACTGTGATTCCCAACCATTTACAGAGACTGTTCAAGCATCTTCTGCTATAACTACATTCAAAAAACAAATGGTTAACAGATTCTGTTCTATCATCACACAACAAACACAAATCATCATCACAAATCCCAAACTGTAGCAATTTGTCCCTTGTTTTAAGCCTACCCAGCATAGCCAACTAGAATACAAAAGAATGCTTTGGAACATTATACTTGTTCTAGACCCATTTGCTCCAAAGGACTTTCTCCATGTTACCTTGCAGCCATTTGTAACGATCAGCAATCTTGTATTTCTTACTTAGCCAATTCTGACTCACAAAACCCTCCTTAAGCTCTTCCTTAACCTTGCACATCAGCTTCGAGCCCCAACCAGCATCTCTCTTAAGAACATACTGCCACCAGTCTTGCCCTTTTAGATACACTGAATGAACCCATTTCACCCATAAAGAGTCTGTCTTCTTAGCTATTTTCCAGACATAACTCCCCAAAGCTGCCCTGTTCCAAGATACACAGTTCCTAACTCCCAAACCACTAGCATATTTGGGTCTGCAAACCCAGTCCCAAGCCAAAGGAGGAGCTCTGCCAAGAACTGTATTCCCATCCCACAAAAAGGCACTACACAACTAAACAATTCTAAGCATGACAGTTTTAGAAATCAGTAAACACTGAGCCTAATAAGTATGTAAGCTCATGAGAAAATAAAATTTCCATCATTTTTATTACTAATGGAGGGTATCCAACATTCTCCCCCAAAAAAAATGAAAAAAAAAATGAAACTTGATTAAGGATAAGCTTAATTAATTAAACTTAAAAAAATCAATATGGAATACGTATTTGAAAGAAAGTTGCCAAAAATAGGATTGGATAAGGCTTTGAAAGGATCAAAAACCGTAAAGTCAAAGTACAAATCTGAGTCAAAGTTGGAAAAAACGCGGCCAGCATAACGCGTGATGCTGTCATAGGGAAGAGTAGGTTATCGCGGCGCGATAATTTTAATTTCCCGAATCGATTCAAGATTCAGTTTGCGTCAATCCCTGTTTATAAATATCCCCCAAATCTGCCGATTTCGGCATAATTCGAGCAGATTAAAATACTTATACTTTTAATTTTCAATTAAGTAGTCATAGCTAAGACTTTTAGTGATTTTACTCGTGAGTGGTGCTGGTCTTTGACTGCTAAGGAGAGGAGAGAGCTTGACTTTTTCCACTTGGGGGTTTTATATGGTATTAAGGGGGTAGATCTTGATATAGACTTTATTCATACCGCTTTAGAATATTGGGATTAAAATACCCATTTCTTTAGACTATGTTATGATGAAATTTGCCCTTTACCGGAAGAATTTGGTGCCATTCTTGGCTTTCCTTCTTTAGATCTTGCGGTAATTCCGAGGGAGAGCGAATATTATTATAAAGATTTTGAGTGTTTCCTTAACCTTAGGGATAAGGACTTGAAGGATATAGTGCATGGTAATGTGATCAATTCGAAAGAATTTACATGTTTTTATTTTGATAGGCCACGATTTGAGTCTTTTCATGTTTATAAAAGGAGGGCTTTCCTCTTTTGCATGTTTAGCCAATATCTCCTCACTAGTGGAAATATTCATGAGGGTCAAGCAATTCTGGTATCTGTCATGGAGCATGTTGACTTAGGGAGAAATCCAATGCCATTAATTGTTGGAGAAACTATGCTTAGTTTGGATGAATTAAAAAGGGATCCAAAAGCACCTCTTTGAGGTTCTCCAATTTTATTACAGATAGAAAATCAATACTTTTAATTAAAAAAATCAAAAATATTTAATTTTGTATAGTAATACTAATTATTTGCAATGAATTTTTGCAGATTTGGCTAATGGAAAGGCTTGAATTAATTAGCCCTCCTAACAACATTGAAAAGTATACACCAAATTGTCTTGTAAGAAGGAAGAAATGTTTTTCCATAAAGATGGACTGTCGAGAGTGGAGTAGAATCTTTGAAACTCGCGACTTCTCCATTAAATGGGCTGTTCCTTAGTGGAAAATCGAGAAGATGATCGGTGTCAATACTCAACCCTCTTGCCGTCTTCCAAACTTATCCAAGTTAACTTTTTACTATCCTTGTAGAGTAAGGAGACAATATGGCCTTGCTCAGACCATTTCTTCCGGGGATCTTCGTCGTCCTTATGAATTTCCTGTTTCACAAGATGTAGAAAAATTTGACAACTATTGGTTTGCTAGGCCTTTGTGGGAAGTTGTTACCCATAAAGTTCCTCCTCCTTCGTCTAGAGATGTGAAGCAGTGGCTACTTGGTAGATCTCAAGAGGACAAGAACAAAGTCCGAAACATGTACAAAACTAGTGTCTAAGATCGTCTAGGAGATAAGAAAATCCCTCCTAAAGATCGCCTAGGTGCAAGAGTTGAATTCAAGACTCCTATTATGCCTAATAAAAAGAGTGTTGCAAAAGGCAAAGAGAAAAGCAAAGCTTACTCTACGGAAAAGAAAGCATGGGTAGAAAAGAAGATTGGTGTAATGGCAAAAGGAGAAACTATCTCTACAAAAATTGTGTGCAGATCATCTAAGGGATCCCTATTAGTGCAAGAGATAGATGATGAAGAGGAAGCAGACAAAAATTGGAAGAGGGCTAGAAAAGAGAAGACTGATTAGAGCATTGCTTAACTTCCAATTTATTAGACATTTATTTTATTTTCAGGTCAATTTTATTTTTAAGCTTTTCTTTTAATTTCATTAACAATGTAATTTTATTTTATTAATCATTAATGCAATTTTTCAGCTTTTCAAATTAAATGAACTCTTTATATTGAAAATAAGAATTTATTTTATTAAAGCAATGAAAATGTCTTGAATAAACCTCGAAATTTTTCGAGTACGGAAGTTGAAAATTCCCGAAATACACTGAAATTTTCCCATATCGACGAAAAAGTTCTAGCGCTGGAATTCTGAACCTATCGCAGTGCGGCGGCGTTGAAGCGGCGCGATGATTCTATAGCGGCGTTGAAGCGGCGCGATGATTCTATCGCGGCGCGACAGGCCTTGTCGTGGCGCGCTGGTCTTGATTTTTGTGCGATGCTCTTTCTTCTTTGGCAGGCTGGTGGAAGAGCGCGTGATGTGTATAAATTAAAGTGGCCGCACCCTGTAAAGGGTTGCGTACTACGTATCCTTTCCTTAGGAATCAGGCCAAACGTAGCTCTTTTGAGTGTACTACTCAAATTTTTATGGGTAGAATTTTTTAAGTTGGTCAAGATTAGTCATGTTTGAGAACTCATTACCATCCATATCAGTTAGTTTTGCGACACCTCCCGATAAGATAGTTTTGACGATGTATGATCCAGACCAATTAAGCCTAAATTCGCCTCTTGGGTCTAGAACATTTTTCCTTAATACTTTTAACACCAAGTCTCCTACTTTAATGTTTCTTGTCTTGACCTTCTTATTAAAGTGTCTAGCCATGCGAGTTTAATAGCATTGAGTATGATGTAGAGCTTCTAGTCGTTTTTCATCAAGTAGAATTAACTCTTCATATCTCGCTCTAGTCCATTTAACTTCATCGAGTTTACTTTCTAACACGATGCGTAAGGAAGGTATTTTTAGTTGTACAGGTTGTACGGCATCCATTCCATAGACTAAGGAAAATGGCGTATTTCCTGTGGATGAACGAATTGACGGGCGGTAACCCCAAAGAGCGAAATGGAGTTTGTCAGGCCAATCCTTGTAGTTTTCTGTCATTTTTTCGATGATAGTTTTCAAGTTTTTATTGGATGCTTCTAGTGCACCATTTTCTAAGGTCTATATGGGGAAGAGTGATGGTGTCGAATGCCATATTTTTGAAGCAATTCTCCACATTCTGCTTGAAAGTGAGTTCCATTGTCACTTATCATTTCATGTGGGACTCCATATCGACATATAATGTTTCTTTCGATAAAGAGTGCTACATGCTTTGCGGTGAGTTTTGCATATGATGCTGCTTCAACCCATTTCGTGAAGTAATCAATTGCTACAAGGATGTATTCATGGCTTCCTGTCCCAGGAGGGATGATTTTTCCAATAATGTCTATTATCCATGTTGAGAAAGGCCATGGTGATGTATAAGTATAGAGAAGCGATGGAGGAACGTGTTGTAGGTTAGCGTATATTTGGCATTTAGGGCATTTTTTTACATATTGATGGCAATCCCTATTCATGGTAGTCTAATAATACCCTTGACGCATTACCTTTTGGGCTAGCATTATGCCATTCATATGAGTTCCACATACTCCTTCGTGGATTATTCTCATTGCCCTTTGAGCTTCCTTTTTTACCACGCATAAGAGAGCCCTACCTTTAGGTACCCTTTTACGTAGCTCGTCATTTATTAGCACATATTAGGAAGCCAAAAGTCTTAGAGCTCGTTTTACTCTTTTGTCGTTGTGAAGTGGATATTCTCCTTTGGTGACATAGTTGAGGATGTTAGTGTACCAAGGCTCTTCCTCCTCTTCTTCTTCTTGAATTACCTCGTCAACTTCTATGGCTTGGATGTAAGCCGGTTTATGCCTTTTTTCTATTGTTAGAGGAATTTCTCAATTTCCTTAGGAATTCTAACCATCGAGGCTAGTCTTGCCAATGCATTAGCAAATGGATTTTCTTTTCTTGGTAGATATGTGTATTATACCTTTTCGAGTTGATCGATAAGAGTTTCCAAATATGTTTGATAAGGAGCTAAGATTTCACTCCTTACTTTCCATCTTTTAGAAATTTGGTTGATGATTAAGGAAGAATCCCTGAATATTCGAAGTTTCTTTACTCCTAATGCCAAAACTGTTTTGAGGCCTACCATGCATGCTTCATATTCAGCAGTGTTGTTGGTAACGTCGAAATCTAACTTTATTGAGATTGGAACGTGTTCTTCTTTAGGTGATACTAATAATACCCCTACACCACATCCTTTTTGGTTAGAGGCTCCATCGAAGTATAATGTCCAAGTATCATCTTCTGTAACCATCAAATCTTCGTCTAGAAAATCATTCTCATGTATTGGTGTCGAATCTTCTATTGGAAAATCTGCTAAGAAGTCTGCGACCACTGATCCTTTAATGGCCTTTTGAGGCATAAACCTTACATCGAATAGGGCTAAGTTGATTATCCATCTAGATATTCGCTCGTCGAGTGTAGATTTTTCGAATAGATACTTAAGTGGGTCCATTCGAGATACTAGGTAGACCGTATGGACGAGCATGTAGTGTATTAGCTTAGTTGAGGCCCACACTAATGCGAGGCATATTTTCTCAAGCGGTGTGTAGTGTATTTCATACCCGAGCATCTTTTTGCTTAGGTAGTAGATGGCATTTTCTTTACCTTGTACTTCTTGTGCAAGCATGGCTCCCATTGTTTCTTTAGTGACTGTTAAGTACAATCGAAGAGGGATTCCCGGAAGTGCTGGTGCTAATAGAGGAGGATTAGCGAGATAGGCTTTGATCTTATTAAAGGCTTTTTGACACTCATCGTCCCATATTACTGGTACATTCTTTTTGAGCTTTTTAAATATGGGTTCACATATTGTAGTTAGCTTAGATAAGAACCTACTTATGTATTATAACAGGCCAATAAATCCTTAAATCTGTTTCTCGGTCTTGGGCAAAGGCATTGACATGATTGCTTTGATCTTGGTTGGATCTATCTCTAATCCTCTAGATCTAATGACATAGCCTAAGAGTTTTCCTGAGGTGACTCCAAAAGCACACTTAGCTAGATTTAACCTCATGTTGTATTTCCTTAGCCTTTCAAAGAATTTTCTTAAGGCTATTTGATGTCCTAGACGGTCCTTTGATTTTACAATCATATCTTCCACATACACTTCAACCTCTTTATGCATCATGTCGTGGAGCAAGGCAGTCGCTACTCTTTGGTAAGTGGCACCCGCGTTTTTCAACCCGAATGGCATCACCGTGTAATAGTAAGTGCCCCAAGGTATTATGAATGTAGTCTTTTCCATATCTTCTTCAACCATGAGAATTTGGTTGTACCCTGCGTACCCATCCATAAATGAGAGGAGTGCGTGATTTGTTGTGTTTTCTACTAAAATGTCGATGTGTGGTAAAGGGAAGTCGTCCTTTGGACTTCCCTTATTTAGATCTCTGTAATCGACACACATTCTTACCCTTCCATCTTTCTTAGGAACTGGTACCACATTTGCGACCCATTCGGGGTATTTGGATACCCTAATTAAACCTGCAGTTATTTGTTTTTCTTCTTTTATTTTAAGAGCTACGTCGGGTTTCATTCGACGTAACTTCTGTTTTATAGGTTTCATTCCTGGAATTAGTGGTATTGTGTGTTAAGCTATTTCATATCTTCGTATGACCAAGAAAACACATCAATGAATTCTTTTAGTAGTTTAATTAAATCAGTCCTTTCTTCTTTGTTAAGAGTTAAACCAATTTTAATCTCTCTTTTAATGGTGGGATCTTTTGAGATATCAACCGTTTCGGTGTCTTCAATTATTGGTGTTTTGTTTTCAAGTGTTTCCATTGCTTTAATTTTTTTTTTTGTCACTTTCATTGTTAGCTAAGCAATGCTCATCATCTTGAGTGAGAGAATGACACGAGGAGTAAGCAAATGAAGACATATTATTGAACTCGGAAATCATTACATTAAATAAAGAGACGTCTGTTAGGACTTGACTACTAACTATCCTAGGAGTAGGTTTTGAACTAGAAGGAATAGAGGGAGACGCAACTATAGAAGGTTTTGAAGACTCGACTACAGAAGACTTGAATTCAGACTCGGACTAACTCAGACTCAGACGATTCAGACTCATCGAACATTGGTCCTTGTCCTGTTGTTATGGAGATCTTTCTTCCACTTGGTGTAGTCACCTTCACAGTCTTTCTCCATCCTCGAACTAATCCTTCTGCCGATGTAATAAGCTTTGTGGGATCAAATTTTTCACTTTGCAAGACTGTTTGGATAAGCATAGAATCATCGTCGATACGCCTAGGCTTATTTTTCTCATAGTCGAAGAGGAGTCCCATGACATTAAAGTCAAAGCATGGGGGTGCTTTTTTCTTGTGAATGGGAGTTGGGATCTCATCTAGGAAATTGCAATCCAAAAAGATTTCGAATCCTGGTTGTCTCATCTAGGAAATAGCATGGATAATCTTCACTCTCTTTTATGAATTGTTCATTCAGAGTGAGAGGGTAATGATCCATTGGGATTGCTTTCTTTTGGGTATGAGCATTCCTCCGTGCATTGGACTTTTCCCGGGCTTGCTTATAGTCTTTCGGAGTCAGTTCAAAACCAAGTCCAAAAGTATCTAATTTAGGAAGGCCAGGCCTTGCGTTGCTATTCCTTTCTTCTTTCCTAGAGTCATTCCAAGAAAGTGCCCTTGCTTTCTGAGAATGCCATTGACTATCATGTTCGAATGGAGGTCGTAACGAAGAGGGGTCTTCTCATCTTCCTCGATGAAAGAGACCTCTTCGGCAATGAAGCCCCATAAATCTTCATCATTCTCATCATGCTCCACAATTACGAGAGGTTTATCAATTGCCTTGATCCTCATAGGAGAAGCATCAATCGTGACAGGAAGTCCTCCAACTATTGCCTTAACTTGTTGATGAAGGGATGAAGGGACGGCCTTAAGGTCGTGAAGCCAAGGGCGTCCCAATAATAGGTTGAAGGAGACTTTGATATTTACCACTTGAAAAGTAGTAGCATGCTCAATAACCCCTGTTGTAACATTCATGGTTACAGTCCTAAGAGCTTGGCGACGAGTTTTGTCATACGCTCTTATGCCTTGTGTGGATGGAGACAAGTCTTCATCCCGGGGGTCCTAGCATCCTCGCAATTCTAAGTGGGAAAACATTAATTGCCGACCCATTATCCACAAGGGTCATTAGGAGTGTAGGGAATATTTCAAGCATCCCAAACCTGAACCCCACTGTGATCATACACTTAAGTATGGTGGCGTCCAAAGGGAAAGAAGCTAGAGCAAAAGAGTCGCCAACAAGTTTTAGGAACTTGTATACCGTTCACGGGGTGAAAGTTACACCCCTTCACGATCCATGAGATCGCTAACCCCATAGTGGTCTAGAACCATGACTGGATATTCAGGGATGAAGGTACAAATCCGACCTAAAAGAGATTGAACCTGTCCTAAAATAGGCCTCTACTTTATTCTTCTCATATTCATGTGCGCTTTCTGACTAACATACAATCAATAGGTTAACCCTAAACCTGTTTAATCTATGTTGGTTGAATATTAATGCACAAACAAATTTGTTATTGGAGATCACTTGAATTATAATCACATTAACCTAAACAAGATTATTAATTATCTTATTAAGCGTGATTACAAGTACAAATTCCCTTTAAACCTTCAAGAGAGGGCGTGATCAAGCAATAACAATAATAATTTCAAGCAACAATAATAATGACAATCATCATCATAATATTCTAAATCTCAAAGCATAATAATATTAGCAAGATCCTTGGCATGATACTAACATGATTGATAACAAATCCTAGCATGTCACTAAACATAAAGATCAAATCTTTAGCCCTAACATGATATAAGAAATAGGAAGCAGCCTAAACATGATACTAGAAAGCAATAAAGACATCCTAACATGATAGTAGGAATTAATATAATATAAAGAACATGAATTCTAAAGATATAAAGCGATTAAAAACAACTTACTTTGTTGCCTCGTACCTCTTTCTTATAACAAAATACACACGTTAGTAAGTTCAAGGAAAATATTAAAATCAAACAATTAATTTAAATAATAGAAATAGGGATTTGGGACCAAACCCTAAAAAATTATCAACCTTTCACGTCTAGGGCAAAGGCAACTTTGAGCTTGGCTAGGTGTGTCTGGAACTCGTGAATGCGGTATTTTTATTTGAAAAGAGAAGGCTAGAAAGAGGGAAAAAGAATAAGCTTCTAGCTTAAGAGAGAGAATAGAAAGAAAATTAGACAATTGTTGATTATTGTGAATGATTGTTGATGATTTAAAACGGGGAAATACGACCCTATTTATATAGAAAATAGTCCGAAAACGATAGAAAAGAGTCAAAATTCAAATTGGAATAAAATTGATTCTGTCGCAGAACGACAGGGTCCAGCGCAGCGCGACTAAGCTGTCGCGGTGCGACGAGATAGTTTTTTACGGATTTGTTTTTATCATAACTTTTGATCCAGAAGTCGAAATAAATCATATAATGTCTTTGGAAATCTCTCAAAGACTACTTTCTAAACCAATTAGAATCAGATTAAAATCCTTTGTAGATAAAAAGATATGGCCGAAATAGTGGAAGGGTGTCAGTTTTGGATAGAGTTTCATATTTCTTTCATATCTTTTTCATTATAGCTCGGAATTAATATTATAATATATCATTAGAAATATAATTTCAAGATCTATCCAACCATATAATATTTGGATAAAAACTATGAGTCACGAAAATAATATCTGATCATCTTTGAATGTCTTTCAATTCGAATAGAATTAGGACTTAAAAAAGGAAAGTTTTATCCAATTTCAAATTCTTTAATCTTATCTTTTCAAAGAGGATAATTAAGATCTTTTAGAAACTAATAGAAGCTTCTAATTAATCCTAATTACTTTAGGAATGGTATTAAACCTTTGGACCCTCCACATTATCATTGGGCCGTAGGTAAAATCCGGTTTGAGCCCAATTTAGTATTTTGGCCATAACTTCCTCATTATTCATCGGAACTGGGCTTATAATATATCGTTGGAAAGGTCTTTTCAAACCCCATCCAACTACACCATTATTGAAACCTTATCATGGACCAAAATAAACTAGACTGGATGTTTTTCATAAATAGGGTACAAAAAGGAATATTTTCAGAAACAGAAAGAAATATTTTTGTTAAAACAGAAGCATTCACAAGTCTCTTTCACAATTCACCTTGTTCGATAACCATTAACGTGAAAGATATTCATCACTGGGTTTGGTTTTTGGGGAGACACAATTAGGTGACTACAGGGACATTCATCCTTTTGCAGATTACTGTGAGGTTTTAGGCCTTGTTATGTTTATCACCTTCTGGAGGTAAGTCTTTGTCAGAAAAAATGATTAGATTGATAGGGCTAAGAAGATCACTTGTGAGGAAGTTAGCCAACCCTCAAGAGTGGTTTCTGAGTCTATTCCTACCTTAGCCAAAGCATCCATTACTTCGAGCCTATGCTCGGGATGTAGCTAAGAGTTTCCATACATTCATCTCGACGTTAGTCTTTTTTAATTGTTTGACAACATCGTTGTCTTCTATGATTGGTATGGGAACTTGTTGAGTGGTAGGAATGGGTTGCGTTGTGATGGGAGGTTGCATTCTCCCTGATCTCGTGTGGACATCGATAGAGGAATCTTCTTCATCCCAAATATCATCGACTGGATAAATTGAGGAGAGTGGAGTTTCTTCTATATCTTTGAGGTAAACATCCTCATCATCACTTTCTCATAATCCATTGATGCTAACATCCTTTTCTGGTCGAATTTGAACCAACTTTCTATTGCCAATCAATCCTTAGACTAAGTCCTTGAATTTGAAACAGCGTTCTATGGTATGTCTGTAGGACTTTAGATACTAATAAGCGGAATTGCATGAATCATATTCATAAGCATCTAAACACCAAGAACAATGCACAACACATGAAGAACAAATAATAATACCTTTGAAGCTGAATCCACGTGCAATCGAGCAAAACAACGGGAGATAAAGAACCCCAAGTGTGATTCCTCTACTTAGTCCACATGCACAGATCAAACCTTCACTAATGCTAGTTAGTTGTGATTAAACCCTTTTAATCAACCTTCAACGGAGAAGTGAGACACGAACTAACCACGATCGACCACCACGAACACCACGAGCCACCAAGGGGGGTGGCCAGCCGTACGGATAGGGAGAGAGAGGGGAGGGTAGTGTGAGAGAGAGAGGGATTAGGGTTTTGGGACTTGGTTGCTTGAATTAGAATTAACTAACTTGTGAATTCTTCTGTCAATCTAAGTCATGGATCTTATTTATAGATCACATCTATAAATAAGAGTCCATGTCAAGCCTAAATTCCTTGTCCTAATCAAACTATTCTAGCTCAACACTCCTTATGGTATGTCATGATCTCATGAGGACCATTGATGGGTCTCTTACTTGTTTGACCCAATACCTTTGTTGTGTGACCTTGTAGGATCCATTCTATTGGGCTTTGGACTATTTAACTAGCCCAAAGATCATTTGCCATATCTAGCACCAAACAATGACGACCCTATAGAATGAACTAATTATCTCCATAATAGTGATCCTTGATATATCTAGTAATTGCACTTATCGAAGACATAATTCCTTCAATCTCCCACTTGTCTGAAATAAGTGCGCAATATTCAAATTCCTTAAGTCAATGTGTGTCGATTTGATAATATGATTGCATCTCATGTCGAGATCATATTAATCTACAAATATTTCTTGAAATCTGAGTTAGAATTACAAAACAAATGATTACTATGTAATCCATTTGAGCACGGCCATGCATTTTCTGAATTCTCCCTCTTCAAGGGGCCAAGACACATTCCTATTGAATAGGTAGACTCAATCCAATCTTGTGAAACCAAAGCTCCCACTCAATTCTTAAAGTAACCGGGAAACATCCTTTATAGCCCCCTTTTACGACATGACGTTTGAATGTACCACAGTTAAGACAATCATTTAATGGAATCAATATTCCACTCATGTCAAAGGAATCCACTAATATATCCGGAAGTTTTATACTTGAACTTCAAAGTAGGTCTATAGTTCGATCGTGCATCATTCATGCATATGCATGTGATTGACCGAGCATCATCACTATGCCCCTATAGCCCATGAAACCGCGCTATCCAATCAATCTTACATGCTAGAACATTTTATGAAATCATTTATGTCCAATTTAATGATTTCGACTAGGAACTTAAATAATATATGGATTTTGTTCACCTATGGGGTTTCATTCACCAGGTCATTAACCTGATGAGCCCATCAATCCATAATTATTTTGGACATTTTATTTAACATTAAAACCATTATTAAATAAGAAAAATAATTAATTTCTGATTAAACATAATTCTGCAAATGAATGTATTACATATGTAATAAGTTTTTCTCAAAAACAAATACAACTTAAATTACATCATTAGCTTCAATCCAGTAGCTCTAGCATGACCCTCATGCTTAGCTTGTGAAAGGGGTTTAGTAAGTGGATCAGCAATGTTCTCATCCGTATGAACTTTGTACATCTTGACATCTCCTTTGCCAACGATTTCTCGAATGAGATGATACTTCCTCTCAACATGTTTGGATTTGAAGTGTGACCTTAGCTCCTTTGATTGAGCAATGGTGCCATTGTTGTCACAATGCAACTTTATTCCTTTCTGAGCACTTGGTACAATGTCCAACTCTGTGAGGAATTTCTTAATCTAAACTGCTTCCTTAGCTGCTTCAACGGCATCTAAATACTCTGGTTCTATCGTAGAGTTTGCGACAGTGCTTTGTTTCGAACTCTTCCAGCTCACTGCTCCTCCATTCAGACAGAAAATGTACCCTGATTGGGATTTGAAGTCATCTTTGTCTGTTTGGAAACTCGCATCCGTATAGCCCTTGATATTTAACTCATCTTCGACACCATATACTAGAAACATTCCTTTAGTCCTTCTCAAGTACTTAAGGATGTTCTTGGCAGTTGTCCAGTGTGCTTCACCTGGATTTGCCTGAAATCTGCTACACATACTTAGAGCATATGCAACATCCGGCCTTGTACATATCATGGCATACATGATTGACCCTATTGCCGAAGCATAAGGTTTATCAACAATATGTCTCATCTCTTCTAGCGTTTTAGGGCATTGAGATTTACTGAGCGTAATGCCATGAGACATGGGGATAAATCCTCTCTTAGAGTCTTTCATCGAAAACCTGTCAAGAACCTTATCAATATAAGTCTCTTGACTTAGTCCAATCATCCTTCGAGATCTGTCTCGATGGATCTTGATTCCCAAAATGTACTCAGCCTCACCCAAATCTTGAGATAAGACAACTTTGGAACTCTTCCAGTCCATAACTCATATGGTGTCCTCTTAACTGCTTTAGACGAGCTTCTGTTTAGTACTCTGGCAGCTGCTTCTAATGCATATCCCCAGAACGATATGTGAAGATCAGTAAAGCTCATCATGGACCGAACCATGTCTAGCAAGGTCCTATTCCTCCTTTTTGATACACCATTTAATTGTGGTGTTCTTGGAGGAGTTAACTGTGAAAGTATTCCACAATTAATCAGATGTTCATCAAATTCTTGGGTTAGATATTCACCACCACGATCAGATCGCAATGCTTTAATCATTTTCCCAAGTTGATTTTGTACTTCATTCTGGAATTCTTTGAACTTTTCAAAGGCTTCTTACTTCTGCTTCATTAAGTAAATGTAACCAAATCTACTTAAATCATCAGTGAAAGTAATGAAGTAACTAAATCCACCCCTAGCTTTTGAACTCATTGGTCCACACACATCTGTATGTATGAGTCCCAAAAGATCACTAGCTCTTTCACCTATTCCCGAAAAGGGTGACTTGGTCATTTTACCTAGCAAGCATGACTCACAGTTTCCAAATGATTCATAATCAAATGAAGAAAGGAGTCCATCCTTATGTAATATCTAGATGCGCGTTTGGTTAATATGACCTAGCCTACAATGCCATAGGTAAGTTGGGTTTGAACCATCTGTTCTTTGCTTTTTATGATCTATGTTGTAGACATGGGTCGTATAATCTAATACATATATACCATTAAACAATTTAGCACTAGCATATACATATTTTCCCTTGAAATAAAACAACATTTGTCTTTAATTTCAAATGAAAAACCTTCAGTATCTAAAACAGGAACTGAAAAAATGTTTTTAGTAATCGCGGGAACATAATAACAGTTATTAAGCACCAAAAACGAGTCCAGATGGGAGCTTGAGTTCATATCTTCCAATAGCAAGTGCAACAACAGTTGCTTCATTTCCTACTCGAAGCATCATCTCCCCTTTAGCTAGCCTTTTACTCACTCTTAAGCCCTGTATTTGATTAACAATGTGAGCACCACAACCGGTATTGAATACCCATGTGGAAGAGGAAGTAAGGTTAATTTCTACAACAAAAACATTAGGTAACTCCTTACCTTCCGTTTTCACTGGTGTGTAATGGGGACACCCTGGTGTGTGGCAAGACCACCTACCACAATAGAAGCTATTTTGGGTGTTTTTGTCCCTCAGGAGAGTTACAGCTCGAGGACTAATCCGACTGCGCCCGTACCTACAAAACAACGGAGACTTCGGGTGTTTGGAGTTCCGCTTCCGACGGTCAAGTTAGTACTTGAATAGGGATAGGAGAAAGTGCGGAAAAGAAAATGAGATCTTCTCAAATTCCGAGATCAGGTGTTTCTCTGATGTGAGAGAATGTAGGGTAGGTGTAATAAATGACTGAATGTCTCCCAAATTTGACGTAAAAACTTCATTTGAGGAATGGGCCAGACCCGGTCATTTTTCAAGAACAGGATTATCTCCCTATTTATAGGGTCATTGGTGAACGTGCCCCTTCTAGGTCATTTGACCTAGATTTGGTGGGCTGCGCCGTTTTGCGGCGTTCTTGCGAATTGGGCTTTGAAGGCTGCAATTTAGGAAGCATCTGAGGTTGACACGTGTCAGCTGGCAATTGGCCCAAATGGACCTGCCTAGGCTTAACACGTGGTCCTCTCTGATTGGTCCACGTGGATAGGGTAATTTTACCCAAAATATTTGCCCCTCACAGGTGGCACGTGGCTGGCCACGTGGCACCTGTAACACCCGGCATTCAGTAAACAGTGAATAGTAAAAACTATTCACCTTCTAGGGTTTACGGGGATGCCCCTGCTTTTACCCTTCTATAAATAGAAGGTTTTACCCTCTCTCTCTCCCCATTTCACACAGCCTTAGACGTTTTAGAGAGAGAAAGAGAGAGCTTTTTAGATAGAGAAACTCTGCATCTATTTTGCTGTGATTTCGCGTTTTTCCGGCTGCATTTTAAGGAACATATCCGGTCACCGCTTGTAGCTGTTTTCAAATATTTAGAGCTAAGTTAAAGGTAACCGCCTATACTCCTTTCAAGCTTTTATACTTTTCCGCTTGTGTAGTTAGGCCTCAAAGATAAAATGGACTCTCCATCGACCCACACGGCACCGCCTAGGTCATTCAGTCGGTCTCCTAGTACGACTGAATCTAGAACTGGGGGTGCCATTTTTGGAAATTCGGACCTGCTTTGCTCATCCCCGAATACCTCCGTCTCTGTGTCTATGCAGGACAACATAGCCAGAGTTAAACAAACGGCTGTCAAGCCGAGCAGGCAGCGCGCTAGAAGAGTGCCCACTGATGAAGTAATTTCAGATGAAGAATATGAGGAATATGAAGGTTCGGAGGAAGAGCAAGAGCAGGCGGGTTCTTCTCCGGGTGGCACCCCTTCAACCCCCAGTGACACAATATTGGAAGGGGCAAACGCAAGGACGATGCCTCTACCCTAGGGTTTGATGGAGAGGGGTCAGGCGGTGAGGAAGCCGCCGAGAGGTCCGGCTCAGAAGCGTCGGGCTTTGACCAGAAAGATGTAGCGGTTGAGTATCAGCAGCCGGCTAAAGGGCCCGATTAGCCAAATCCCTTGACAACTAAAATGCTTCCTAGGGACTTAACTGTCATGCAAAGCAGCTTTAGGGCTTTTGCTGATGCGCACCCGGTTGGAGAGGGATGGAGAATAGCGGTTCCTCCGCCTGAGGCAACGATTGCCTGGGGGGACGATATTGAGAATGCCGACAACTATTTCGGCTATTATGAGGCGGTGATTAGAGCCAGCCTCCGCTTCCCCTTTCACAAAGGGATTAAAAGAATTTTGAAGGGGTATGACTTGGGTGTCTGGCAACTTACCCCAAACTCGTGGATTAACGTTCTGGGCTATATTGCCACCTGTGAGTATCAAAACATAGAGCCTAGTTTTGCTGCGTTTGCTCATATGCATTATATGAGCCGGGCCCCAGGCGGGTATGGTGCGTGGTACACTCTAACCACACACCCGAAATACTTAATAACCTTGGACAAGCCGTCCAAATGGTCCGGGTGGAAGGACAGATTTTACTTGATCTGCTCTCCAACTCTGGGCACAAACGGTTCCTTCACCGGTACAATCAAGATCCGGCGCTGCTCGAAAAGAAGTGCGCCTTGCCCCGGATGTCTTCTAGGGCTTACGAGTGGATCATGGAGCCGGGCTTTTTTAAGACAACAACTATGCCCTTGGAAGATGGGACTCAAATAATTGTTCCTAGGAACTGGATACCCCATCCGGACTTCTTTAAGAACGAGGCCTTCCTCTCCGCCTATGGGCTTAGCCCTATGTTCAAGCAGGGTAGACTTATAACACACTCGACGGTTTACCGTCTGTATTAATACCTTGTTTGTTTTTTGTTACTATTTTTTACCAACCTTTTCCTTTCTTACTGCAGACAAAGCAAAGAATATGGTTCCTCTTAAGATGACGCCTGCTAAGTCGGCTGCTCTTCTGAGGAAGGAGCAGCTTCTGGAGAAAAGGCGGCCTTGGAAGCTAAGGAAGCCAAGAAGGGAGGGGTAAGCCACCGACTGTACCCCCTTTGTCCAACTTCTGAATTACCCGACTGTATATCTCACATTCAATTTATGGATTTCCGGTTGTAATTCTGTTGATATTTCTATTCTTTTGTTTGCAGGCGAAAGCAAGTCTATCCCCCGTTCAATTACCAAATTGTTTAAACGGTCGGGGGAAGAGCTGGCCAAAACTCCGTCTAAGACGGGGAGAAAGAACCCTTCTACTCCCTCTTCAACCAACCCAGATCGTCCTACAACCGGGGGCAAAAGCCCGGTTGTAATAAAGCTTTGAGCGAAAGCTCAGGGCGATCTGCTGGAAAACAGCTGGATGCCTCAACGGCATCGAAGGGTGGCATGCCACCCACTACTACAGACGGCTCTGTAGCGGCTGAAGGGGAAACCCCTCAGCTTCGCGTCCAAGGTAAGACAAGGATAGAACTCTCTTGGCCGGTTAACTATATGCGAGTCAAGACTCGGGTCAATCCACCTGAAGGCTCGACGAGCAGTCGGCATGAGTCGGGTGCCGCCTATGTTGCTTTCTCACCAAGTAATTCTTTTGGTGCAGATGCTCCCTCAGCTCCGCCTAACATGCAGGGGTTTGCTAAGAGGATGGTGAGGACTCTCACCCGGTCAGAGAAGCTCTCTGTGCCGGATGTCCATGTCGTGGATTTTGACTATATCTAGTGCCTGCAGGCTGAGGTAATCCCCTACTTTTTATTTAACTTTTTAAGTTTTAAGCTTACTCTGCTTACTGCCTGTATCCATCTTTTCAGACAATGCTGAGGGTAGACGAGCTAAGGGTCCCCTTCAGGCGGAAGGGAGAACAAGTAAATGACGCTAAACAGAGGGTTGTTCAAGCTCTCAACTCTGCTGAACATAGTAAAATACAATGTGATGTTGAAATTAAAGCAGTAGAGTTGAAACAGAAGGGTTGATAAGGAATCTGACGGCTGTTAATGACGCCACAAATGAGCGGGTGGCCAAGCTCGAAGAGGAACTGAAGACTGCTCAGTCCAACCTCAAGGCCTTGGAGGGAGCTGATACGAAGAACGCCCAGCTGAGGGCAGACGTCGGCCGCCTGGGGGTTGACCTTGTCACCCTTAGGAACCAGCACAGGGACGAGATTGCCCAAGAATAGAAAAGACTGGTTGCTGAGAACGAGCGGGACACGGAGGCCCGGCTGCGTATCGCGTGGCGTCTACTCCACCCCAAAATTGAGTTTGATGTGCTGAAGCTTCGATACGACTACGCCACTGAGGTGTCGACGCACAGCAGCTCAACGAGGAGGCTCCGCCTCCCTTCAAGGCTTGGGCCCTTGAGCAAGGCTATGAGGTCTCCGATGACGAGGGGGAGGAGAAGCCGGTTGTAGGTCAGGACGAAATTGGAGATGATCAAGTCCAGGCTCCGAGTGATCAGACTGCAGCAAGCCTCCCAACCGGTCAGGACCAGCCGGAGCTGACCCAACAGCAATGATTCAGCTTCCTCCCTTTATTTCAGCGGCAGTGTGCCAACCTCTTCCTCCTTCCGGCCTGCGAGCTGAGTATTTGATGTATCTTTTTACCGACTAAGGAGTCGGGTGACAATTTTTCCTTCCTTTCTACGTTCCGGATGAAAATCCGGTTAACATTATTATCCGGTTTTTACCAGTTTGATAAATGTGCTTAATTTAATTTTTACATTTAAGTTTTGCACTTTTTGTTGAAATTTTTTTTGCCTATTTTTGCCTATCTTTTTGAAGCATGCGGCAATTCGGACGACACACCGGCTGTTCTTGCTCTTGGCGGCTGTGTAATTGGTTTCGGTACTTGTAGGATTGATTGACTTTGGAATGTTTGATACTTTTAAGAGTATGGAATGTTCCTGAGTCAATCAATCACAGCAGAGATTGCCCCAAACCAAGTGCATAGCCGTCAATCAGCAGTCGTTTTACCGAATCTGGGTATTCGCATATGACTCTTTGTTAGTCAGACGGGTGATTACCGCCTGGACATCAATGGAACAGGGAACATATTGTCCGCCTGTCTAATGGATCTCAGGCGGCTTAAAGTTCGTCTAGGACACCTTCAATCCATTGTACCTTAATCGCCTGCGCCAGTGGGGTAGTCGGCACAACTTCTTTGCTAGCCAGACGGGTGGTTATTGCTTGGCCATCAATGGAACTAGGGACATATTATCCGCCTGTCTGATGGATCTCAGACAGCTTAAAGGCCGTCTGGGACACCATCAATCCATTGTACCATAATCGCCTGCCCCACTGGGGTAGCCGGTACAACTTCGTTGCTAGCTAGACGGGTGGTTACCACTTGGCCATCAATGGAATAAGGAACATATTATCCGCCTTTCTGATGGATCTCAAACAGTTTAAAGGCCGTCTGGGACACCATCAATCCATTGTACCATAATCGCCTGCCCCACTGGGGTAGCCGGTACAACTTCGTTGCTAGCTAGACGGGTGGTTACCACTTGGCCATCAATGGAACAAGGGGCATATTATTCGCCTGTCTGATGGATCTCAAACAGTTTAAAGGTCGTCTGGGACACCTTCAATCCATTGTACCTTAATCGCCTACCCCACTAGGGTAGCCGGTACAACTTCGTTGAATAGTCTAACAATGAACTTCAGCAATTTACCGGCTGATGTCTCTTGACATCCGATTTTAAGCTTGATCATTCTTTTAGACTATTTTGGTCAGACAACTATGAGTTGACCAATTTGGTCGTTCAATTTTTGCCGTCTGCGTATGTTGGTAGAGCAAACGATAGAATGCCCTCTGCGACGATAACACCCGAAGGGGCGTCGCCGGACGCCATACTCAAATAAGAGCAGACGAATTTATAAAAACAAAATTGCATCCAGCCATTGGCCTCAGTTTTAATTTTAATTTTTGCCACCAAGTCTTTTGACTTGGTTTAATTTCACATTTAAAGGTCCGCTTGTTCACTGCTCAGACGGAAATCCGACTTAAATATAGTGTTAGCCGCTAAGTTTTAACCTAGCTTATTCGATTTGTTGTCCGTCATTGTTTTCAATAGACGGTAACTTGGATTGCGCATGTATATATACAAAGCAATTAAATTATTGAAAACAAAAAGCAACTTTTTTATTGATGGGCTTTTTATTTACAAAAATTTACAAGCCTCAAAAGTAGTACTTTTTCAAGTTATTTACATTCCAAGTTCTAGGCATCCGCCTATCGTCTGGAGTTTCAAGGCGGTAGGTGTCGTTTCTTACTTCTTCATAAATCCGGTAGGGGCCTTCCTTATTAGGAGTTAGCTTTCCATGTTCATTGGCCCTACCGGTTGCCTCCATTTTTCGTAACACAAAGTCCCCAACTTTCAAGGGCCGTTTGTCACTCTCTTGTTGTAGGCACGAGTCATTCTCAGACAGCAAATCTCATGACGCAAGCCAGCATTGCCCCTGCGCTCCAGGAGTGAGTCCAATGCTAGCCGCATGGCCTCCCAGTTTGCCTCTTCATCATATAGCATGACTCGTAGAGTCGGCTCATAATGCTCGATGGGAAAGACGGCTTCAACACCGTAAACAATGAGAAATGGGGTTTCACCAAATGTCCCTTTTTCAGTTGTCCGAATGGCCCATAAGACATGAATCAACTCTTCATCCCACAAACCACCGGCTCTTTCAATTTTCTTCTTAATACCGTCTGAGATGAGTTTGTTGAAGGCTTCAACTTGGCCGTTTGCTTGGGGTCAGCCTACTGATGCAAAATAATGTGAGATCCCTTGATTTTCCAACCAATTTTTGAGCTGAGGCGTCTCAAATTGAGGTCCATTATCAAATACCATAGACATAGGTACCCCGAACCGGGTGATAATGTTCTTCCAGATGAAGGAAATGACATCTTTTATCTTGATGCCTTTGACCGCCTCTGCTTCCACCCACTTGGTGAAATAGTCCACAGCAACAAGTGTCCCAGCTTTAGCCTTGACCGCCTGTAAATATTTTATCATAGTCGGATGGGTGGCTTCATATTCACCATGGTATTGGCTAACGACCAACTGAGAATCAGAGCAGGCGTCAATTCTTATTGCCCCTGCCGCCTTACACATGCGTATACCGGCTAGCAAGGCTTCATATTCCGCCTCGTTATTTGAGGCCTGGAACTTGAACCGTAGTGCATACTCATATTTGTCCCCTTCCGGGTATTCACAGATTATGCCTGCACCACAACCGTTCATAGTAGAGCTCCCATCTACATGCACCTTCCAAACCTGATCAAGGTTATCCGAAGCAACCGGCCTTGTCATTTCGACAATGAAGTCGGCAAACGCGTGACCCTTCACTGCCTTCCTTGGTTCGTAAGAGGTTTCAAGACTTTGCATTTCAATAGCCCATTTGAGCATTCTGTCGGATGTGTCCAAGGTTGTCATTGGCCGCTTGAGGGGTTGATCTGTGTAAATCACCACCGGATGTGCCAAGAAGTATGGTTTCAATTTCTTGACAGCCATGTAAAGAGCAAGGCCAAATTTTTCAGCCATGTAAAGAGTTCAGCATTTTTGAGCACATGGCTAATGAAATAGAACGAGAGCTGATTGTCGTCTCTCTCAGCAAGGAGAACCACTAAGGGCATGATCTGAGACGGCTAAGTACACATAGAGCATCTCCTTTGGCAGAGGGCTAACAAGCCTTGGCAAGGAGTGTAAGTGTTCTTTCAATTTTTGAAAGGCCGCCTCAACATCATCTCCCCATTCAAATCTAGTATTCTTCCTGATTGCTTGGATGAAGTAAAGGCATTTGTCACCTGACCGGCTGAGGAATCTCCCAAGCGCAGCTAGACAACTGGTAAGCCTCTAAACTTCCTTGACAGAGCGGGGTGAATTCATGTCAATCACCGCCTGTATCTTCTTGGGGTTAGCCTCTGTCCCCCTCTGGTCAATCAGGAATCCGAGAAACTTTCCAGACTCAACACCAAAAACACACTTTTTGGGATTTAACATGACCTTATGCCGCCTGAGTGTGGTGAAATTTTCTCGGAGATCAGCAAGGTGATCCGTCTGTAGCTTGGATTTGACTATCATGTCATCAATGTACGCCTCTACATTCCTTCCAATCTGATTAATGATGATTGTATTAATCATCCGTTGGAAAGTAGCCGACGCGTTCTTCAAGCCAAACGGCATAACCATATAACAGAATAACCCCTGATCAGTGACGAAGGCCGTCTTTTCTTGATCTTTTTTCCAAAGGGGTATCTGATGGAAGCCGGAGTAGGCATCCATAAAACTCATCAAGGCATGCTCGGCTGTAAAGTCGACCAGACTGTTGATCTTTGAAAGCGAGTAACTGTCCTTTGGACATGCCTTGTTGAGGTCTGTGTAATCAACACACATACGCCATGTACCATTCGGCTTCTTTACAAGCACCACGTTCGCAACCCAGTCAGGGAAGTTACATGGCCAAATGAACCCAACGTCTAACAACTTTTTAACTTCGACAACGGTCGCCTGACTTCTTTCCTCACCATGATTTCTTTTATTTTTCCAGATGGTCTTCTTTTTTAGATCCACGGCGAGTTTGTGGACAGCGAGATCTAGGCTGATGCCTGGCATCTCCTCCACTTCAAAGGCAAAGATGTCTTTCAATTCCTTCAGCAGATGGTGCAAGTCTGCACCAAGCCTTTCAAAGGCATTCGTCCCCACCTTAATAGTTCGTTCTGGACGGCTGTCGTCCAGAGGAATATCGATGTGTTCACCAGCCGGCTGGGGACGGAGATCGTTTGACCGCTCCCCGGTCAGTGATTGCTATTTCTTCTCCTTTTTCACCTCCACCAGCTTTTCAGTTTTTCTTTTCTTTGCTGCTGCTGGAGGGGGTGAATTAGGGTCCTTGACATCGTCAAGGTCTATTGGCTCCTTCAGCTGACCGGCTGCAGCAGCAGTCGGCTTAACGTCTGAGAGATAGCACTCTCTTGCCGTCTTCTGATTCCCGTTGAGGGAGCCAACAGTGCCATCATCCCTTTCATACTTGAGAAGCATGAGGGCTGGGATTATGACGGCCTTGCACTCGTTTAGAGTGGGTCGGCCAAGAATGATGTTGTACGCAGTCAGCTTTTTAACCACCAGGAACCGGACGAACATGTGTCGTCCTTGTCCCTTCTCCCCCAGCCGGATGGGGATGTCAATTTGTCCGACTGGGTGCACAACTCCTCCCCCAAAGCCAACTAATGCGTGGGAGACGTCGCGCAGACCGTCCCGCTTGTAATTAAGCCGGGACAGACACTTGTAGCTGATGAGATTAGAGGAGCTACCCGTGTCTATGAGGATCCGACCAACCAGCTGGTTGGCGACCTTGCATTCAATGACGACTGGGTCGTCATGCGGTCAGCGAACTTTGCCCCGATCCTTCTCAGTGATGAGGACGTCAGGGAATGTTCCACTTAAGGACACCTGTCCATCATCAACCGAGTGAATCATCCTCTTTAGGTGATCCTTGGTGCCTCGGATGGTCGAGCCACCACTTGCGTATCCGCCTGCTATAGTGTAGACTGGATCCTTGTCGGTATCCGAACTACTAGTAGGCTGGACAGTTTTTGACGACTGCCCCGGATTCGTCTTAGAAGCCGCTTTGGACTTCAAGAGATAGGACTTTAGCAAGCCCTTATCAGCCAGACGGTCCAACGTCCGCTTAAGGCTATAGCAGTCGTTGGTGTCATGGCCCACCTCCTTATGGAAGTGGTAGAATTTATTCTTGTTCCGAGACTGAACGGAACTCTCCATAGGATTCGGCTTCTCAATGGTCAGCCGGTCCTTCACCTCTGTAAAGATGGTGTAGCAGTCTTTACTGAATTCATACCACGAGACATACGGTTTGAATTCCTTCTTCATCTTTTTGGACGGCTGATCAGGTTCCTCAACCGCCCAGACTTCTTTTCTCTTTTTGCTCTCTGCAGCTTTCTGAGCCAGTTGAGCAGACCGACTCTCCTTTTGCCTGTCGGACTTCTTAGAGTCCGACTGGTTGCTGAACGAGCAGAGGTCAGTGGCTTGAATAAAGCTCTCCGCCTCTATCAACGCCTCTTGGAGGGTGAAGACCCTCTTTCGAACAAGGTCGAACTTAAAGGTTGACCCGTCCTTTAGACCCTTGAAGAAGTCTGTATAGGCTACCTCGTCAGACAACCCCTGGATTTGAATTCTCACCAGGTTGAACCGCTTGACATAGGAGCGGAGCCCTTCTCTATCTCCCTGCCGGATAGTGCTCAAGTTAAGACTTGTTTTCTTGGCAAGGATGTTCATTGAGAAGTTGGAGGCAAACAAGAAGGCAAGCTTCCTGAAGCTGTCGATACATCCGGCTGGCAGGTTGCCAAACCATTGTTGGGCAATGCCCTTCAATGTATCCGGGAAGCATCGGCACCACATAGCATCCTCCAGCCCCTGCATGTGCATGAGGTTGGAGTAGGCCATGAGGTGGTCCTCCGGGTTGGTGGTACCATCATAAGCACCAACCAACACGTTCTTAACCTTGGCCGGCTGTGCCGCCTCGGTTATCTCCTTGGTGAAGGCAGAAGTCTGTTCACCAAGTTTGAGCAGACGGAGCTGCCAGTCCAAAGGCTGGACGTTATATGCCGCCTGACCCCCAAAGAGGGTCGGCTGCATGAAGTGAGGAGAATACGGACCGTAGACCATAGGGGGTACATACGGTGCGTTCCCAATCATCTAAGGGCCAGAATGGACGGTATTACCGCCTGTATGGCTCTCATGCAAGGATTGAATATTCCCTGCAGGTTTGTTTTTTAAGCTGTCTGGAAAGCTCGAAGTAGAGGCTGACTCAGACAGCTGCTGACTTCTCCTGCGCTCGATGATTTGTCGAGCGTCAGGGGTAGAATTTTTGTTACCCACCGGTTGTTGCTCCTAGCTGGGCTTTCTTGGACCGTTCTGGGGCAGAAGGATCTTGGACCAGTCAAGGGTTGCGGCTACCTTGTCCTTTGGATGCGGAGTTGGCTGCCTGTCCCTGACTGACTTCTTCCTCGCAGCTCGAGGAGACTTCTTGGCCGGCTGACCCTTGCTAGAGCCAGCCGTTTTCTTTTTGATCAGGTCCTTGATCTCACCCTTAAAACTCGTCATGAATTTCATGAGCTCGTCTCTGGTGACTGGGGCTTGACCTCTTGCCGACTGGGTTTCCCCTTCCGGCTGACCAGGGGACCTACTGGTACCCGCCTGGCTTTCACCGCGTTCTAGTGTCTCTCTGGGACGGATGCGCTTAGTGATGAGAGAGCCATCTTTGGCTATGTACGTTTCAAACTGAGGATCATCCTCTTCATCATCTGTAAAGACCTCCGCCTGGATAGCCTTGGGGCCAGGAGGCGGTACAGACTCTTGAACCATCCTTGAGCTACTCTCCCCACACATGGCGCCAAATGTTTTGGGTGTTTTTGTCCCTCAGGAGAGTTACAGCTCGAGGACTGATCCGACTGCGCCTATACCTGCAAAACAACGGAGACTCTGGGTGTTTGGAAATCCGCCTCCGACGATCAAGTTAGTACTTGAATAGGGATAGGAGAAAGTGCGGAAAAGAAAATGAGATCTTCTCGGATTCCGAGATCAGGTGGTTCTCTGATGTGAGAGAATGCAGGGTAGGTGTAATAAATGACTGAATGTCTCCCAAATTTGAGGAATATCTCCCTATTTATAGGGTCATTGGTGAACGTGCCCCTTCTAGGTCATTTGACCTAGATTTGGTGGGCTGCGCCGTTTTGCGGCGTTCTTGCGAATTGGGCTTTGAAGGCCGCAATTTAGGAAGCATCTGTGGTTGACACGTGTCAGCTGGCAATTGGCCCAAATGGACCTGCCTAGGCTTGACACGTGGTCCTCTCTGATTGGTCCACGTGGACAGGGTAATTTTACCCAAAATAGAAGCATTGGCTTCCCTCCTTCTTCAAGTACTCCTCTGTGTGGTTGATCAATAAGTTGACTAGTGTCACTATCGAGCCTTCATCATCATGAATAAGCTTGACGAGAACAAATCCATCATGGAGTGAGAACAGAATAGTGATATGAGCAAAGTCATCATCAAATGGTCTCCCTAAGATATCCATCCAATTGAATAAATCAATCAATTCCTTCACATGGTTCTTAACTGACTGACCAGGAATGAGTTTCATAGCCATTATCTTACAATGAATTTTGTAAGTCTCAAACCTTACACTGTCAGTCCAGGAGTAGTATATTTGAGGGATCGAGTTAACGACCTCTCTAACATTTTGATCATTGATGCCTTCACTTCCTAATGCCCCAATGCCACCTCGACAGATGGCACAGAGACAATTATGCAGATTGGTCAACTCATAGTCCTTGAACCTTCTCTTCCAACAAGTTGGAATAGATGCCAATATGAGATTCCTAATTTTCTCTGCATTCGTAACATCTTTCGAGCGCCTATTAGGAGTGAAACCTACTGTGAATTTACTCTTAATGGGGATATAGAGTCGAGCCTCAAGCCTGTGGCTCCTAAGAACATTTCTTAGCTCTTCTTCCCATTCCCTGAAGTTTATGAGATTAAGCCTTGTTTTCAGTTTAGTTGGCAAGTTAGTGTTGTCGTTAAAGCTATTCATCTACAAACAAAATCAAAACGAGGCAAAGTTCAATAATTATGTTTAATAAAATTAAAGTACCATAAGCGAATTAAATTGGTAACTTTAATACATTTTATTCAATATTGATTGATCCCAATTGAATTAAATAATTCCAAGACCCTTTATTTGTGTAATAGTTGACCGGACTGAGGCCCTACCATCAAGAATTACATTTTCAAGGTGAGTAAACTCTTTACTGATTACAACTCTTGTAACTCTTGGTTGAATAATTAACCATCACATGTTTAATTATTACCCTTTGCTTCAAGGTTCTAAACGCTTTAGGTAACCTTGTTGAGTATAACCAAGTAAATATGTAGAACGTGATCTACCCAAATTACCCAAGATAACAAGTGACACTGTGTTGAGGCCGACCCATCACTCACGATCGAAGGATTGTTGGGTATCTAATTGGAAAAGCAAACTCAATATTTCCGGGACCTAGATTTATTATGTTGTGATTATTTAGTGAACTCTAGCGCATCATCAATCAACATAAATAAAATCTAACATGCATAATCTACTAATGCATAAATAAACATGACATAGTATGGCCCCTTAATCCTAAAAACTAATAAAGTAAAACTCCCACTTGAACCTTCATGGATCTCACCCATCTAGCTCTTTTGGGCCTTCACTCCATTGGCTTCTTGGATCAACTGCAACCTATAATAGTATTCTATTCTATCTACTACTTAAATAAAATAAAATAAATTACAAAAGTACTTAACAGTACGCAGACCGTATTTAGGTTACAAAAATACGAAACGATGCGCCGATCGTATTTAGAATCTATGGGTCATACTAGTCTATATATAGCAATAAATAATATCATATATTATAAAGTGCCATATAATAAATCACTCATCATGCTTTCCTAAAGTACAACATCGAATGTTCATAATAAAGGAAACATGGCATCTTAATATTTCATATTTTATTAAATTACCGCAATTAGATAATATCACATATTATTCATTACCAATCATAAAATATCATATATTCTATCTTAGGTATGAGATAGAATCAAATCTTATTTTAATTATGGAAGATAAATCTAATTTATTTTCCATGATTATCCTAACTAATTTAGGAGATTATATCCTAATTGCCTAGCCAATCACAATATTTTAAATTAATTATTATCCTAAAATAATTATGGGATAATCACATTATTTAATCAATTATTATCCATATAGAATCTTTTTGCTCAATTATTACCCAAACTTAACAAAATTAACAACTTTAATTTTGATAATTACCTTTTCAAAATCAAAACTTATCTTTTTAATTTTGAAAATTGATTTTTATCCAAAATAAAATAATTCTTTTTTGTTTTGAAAATCCACGTCAGTCATCGTGGTGTGGCCAGCCGAAGCTAGCCACAGTGGTCGTACGCCTTACGGTGTACGCTGCTCAGCAGCAACAACACACGCAACCCTTGCGCGGCACTACTATGGTTGCTCCTACTGTCTGAGCCTCCTGCCTAGCCCCGCCCACCCTCCTGGACCTGGTGTGACAGTCGCCGTGGCTGCGCCACCCAGCCGCAGTTGTCGTACCCCAAAACACCCTTTTATATTTTAATTTAAATAAAAATAAATCTTTTGTTAAAAAATAAATTAATTTTAATGTGGTCCAATTAATTTCAAAATTAAATCATATTCAATCTTGAAATTAGGGTTCTTCATGAAATTAATCCCCAATTCAATTTAACTCTTAAATTAAATAATTTGATCATGAGAAATTCATAATTTAACATGAAATCAAATAGATTGAAATCATAAATCACATAGCAATCGAATTAAATCAAAACCAAAACACAAAAAAAACACAATTTAGGGTTTAGGGTTTCGAAATTTTCGAAAATTAGGGTATAGGGGTTCGAATTTTTTTCGAGTTTCTAGGGCAAAATTTCAGATCTTTTGATGGCTAATTTTGAGCAAATTAAACAACTTTTAATAATTTTATATGTTAAATCACATTTAAAATAATAATTGACCCATAATTAAATTATTCTCCCTCCTAATTGAATTAAAATTGTGGACATTCAAAGAATTAATAATTCAATATGTGTACGCATAGGCTAATTGATACCACTGTAGGACTTTAGATACTAATAAGCGGAATTACATGAATCATATTCATAAGCATCTAAACACCAAGATCAATGCACAACACATAAAGAACAAATAATAATACCTTTGAAGCGTGAATCCCGGTGCAATCGAGCAAAAACAACGGGAGATAAAAGAACCCCAAGTGTGATTCCTCTACTTAGTCCATAGGCACGGATCAAACCTCCACTAATGCTAGTTAGTTGTGATTAACCTTTTTAATCAGCCTTCAACGGATAAGTGAGACACGAACTAACCACGATCCACCACCACGAACACCACGAGCCACCAAGGGGGGTGGCCGACCGTACGGATAGGGAGAGAGAGGGGAGGGCCGTGTGAAAGAGAGAGGGATTAGGGTTTTGGGACTTGGGACTTGGTTGCTTGAATTAGAATTAACTAACTTGTGAATTCTTCTGTCAATCTAAGTCATGGATCTTATTTATAGATCACATCTCTAAATAAGAGTCCATGTCAAGCCCAAACTCCTTATCCTAATCAAACTACTCTAGCCCAACAGTCCTTATGGTATGTCATGATCTCATGAGGCTCATTGATTGGCCTCTTACTTGTTTGACCCAATACCTTTGTTATGTGACCTTGTAGGATCCATTCTATTGGGCTTTGGACTATTTAACTAGCCCAAAGATCATTTTCCATATCTAGCACCAGACAATAACGACCCTATAGAATGAACTAATTATCTCCATAATAGTGATCCTTGATATATCTAGTAATTGCACTTATCGAAGACATAATTCCTTCAATGTCCTCCTGATTGATGGTATGGACAATAGAACCTATTTGTCCTTTTCAGCAATCCAAATGGTCTTAGATTGAAAGGTTTGATCTTCCCATTCTCAAAGAGCATTTGGAACATGTTCGCATAAGAAGTCCCAATGAGTGTGTATGCCTTATTATTCTTTCGAGGTGGTTCGACTACATTGAAAGAAAATGTCTTTCTTTTAGTAGTCTTTGTAGGCATTACTTCTTCAATGACACGCTTTTTTGAACCAACTTTGCATGGTCAAGGCCCTCGCGACATAGGTCTATTGCTTCCCTCATTGTGTTTATGAGAAGTCATACCTCCACTTTAGTGGCAGGGTGTTCTCCTGCGGGGAAATCACTCATGGCATCGAAAAAGGTTTCTTCCTCTTCTTCGATAGAATGAGTTTCTTCAATTGGTTTAATGAGGAGTGATGGGTCAGCGTGGCCTTCCTCATCAAAAATCGCCAAGGAGTCTGAAAGTGGAGCACTATTTATACTTAGCTTCTTGCTTGCAGGAGGCAATGGGAGTTTATTGCTATCAATTAGATCTTGAATAGCTTCTTTCAACTTCCAACAGTTCTCAGTGAGATGGCCCCTGCCTTGATGGTACTTGCAATTTGCGTTGGGGTTCCAACTAGTCGTCCTCTTTTTGACTGGTGGATCTTCAAATGGTCCATTAAGAGTTATGAGACCTTTAGCATGAAGATGATCAAATGTCGTGTCATAACTCATGCCAATAGGTGAGAAGTTTCTCCTAAATGGCTTCTTTTGTCCTTGATTGTTCATGGCTAGGACCTCGTTTAAGTTAACGGTGCTAATATTGTTTGAGTGGGTGGTTTTGGAAGAAGAAGGATTGTCGTTCTTCTTTCCTTTCCAGCCACTGTTAGAGTTGCTATCAGCTTTTTGTTTCGCAAGGTCGTCTTCAATATCAATTCCTATGTCATAGACGGCCTTGAAAGTACTCAAATTACTTTGGTATTTGAGATGTTTTGAGTACTTTTCTTGGAGATTCTTGATGAAAAACCTCACGGATTCCTTTTCAGTAGGAACCTCAACCATTTTAGCGGAAGTTTCCCTCTACTTGTTGAAGAAGGAAGTAAATCCTTCGTTCTCTTTTTGTTTCAACATCTCAAGTTCCCTATGGTCCGTTTCAACTTGAATGTTGCATTTGTATCTATCAATGAAAGCGTTTGTTAAAGAATCCCAAGAGGAGATTTTCTCCTTATCAAGGGAGAAAAACCATTGTTGACAAACAGTTTCTAAAGATAATGAGAACAACGAATGAAAAGCTTTCTTATCAATTCCCTTAATGTTCATTATTGTTTCAAAAGCTCTTAAATGAAAGTAAGGGTTATCAGTTGGCTTGAACTTAGGGATGTCGTTGGCATTGAACTTCTGCGGAAGAAGTTCCTTCTCCAAAGAGACCCCTTGTGAGCTAATCCCTTGGAACTTGTAGCCATTGGAGATTTTGCTCAAGCTCTCTTCCATTCGCTCAAGTTGTTGGTTCACAGGGTCATTGACTTGAAGAGTGAGAGTTTTGAACATCTCGATCAAACTAGCTATGTTCTGTCTTAGTTCACTAACTTCTTCCTGGGTTGCCATTTTCTTCTTAGCCTTTCTTCTTTGTCGAAACGGTTTATCAAAAAGTAAAACTTGGACGAAAGTGTTGTCTTTGATTAGTCGCCCTTCCTTTCTTGACCAAGCGCTGTAAATATTAAACCATTTTTTACTTAATGACTTGACTCAAATTGACTTTGATTTATTGGGTTTAAAAAGCAAAAGAAAAAATAGGGTGCATATTTTTGGGAATCATGTATGGGGTTCAATCAACATGGTTATGATGGGAGGATTAATATCCGACTTACCCCCTTAATAAGAATGACGGAAAACATGCGCACACAAGACTTTCTAGACATGGTCATGGTGAACATATATACAAAGTGTGTGCTTAAAAAGTGAGTAAAAGTGGCATGCTTTGACACTTGTGTATGACCATGCAACTACGTGCCTAGACACAATTAAGGACTAAATAAAGCTTTAGTTATTAATAAACTGATTAATTAGACTCGGCGTGAGGACTCAGGCAGAAAACTAAACCATCGCAGAAGCAACAGAACGTCGCAATGCGCCAGAGCCATCGCGGCGCGATAATGTTATCGCGTCGCGATGGACAGCAATGGACATTTGCGTGTCGCACCACAGGTCAAACATTCACGTCATTATTGAAACGTCAGTCCGGTCCTGTTTCCAGTGTTCTACCTTAAAGGACAAGCCTATAGTCAACTAAGTCAGGTTTAGTCAATTTATTAGGCTTTAATTAACCATATTAATTAATTAATTAATTAAACAAAGTCCTATATAGTCATTAATTAGTTTAAGTAGACTTATACACAAGTCAAACAAACGGTTAGTGTAAACACATATTGATTATGCACAAGCAAGAATGCACAAATAGTCAAGTAAGCACAATATGATGCAATGAGTTTGCAACCTAACCATGGCTCTAGTTCTCTAAAGTTCAAGGATAAGGGTTAGTCAAAGAGGGTCCATGGTTATGAGTCCAGATGCATCGCGCGGAAAAGCCTTACCTTTGGAAGGCTTGGCGCATATGGATGGGACCCCACAGGTTAAACTTGTTTCCATGATTTGGTGAATTCACAAACTCAGATGTACCCTTCGTTGCAATGAGCGTTCGATTGGGTAGATGGAGCGTTAATTCCCAGAGGGTTATGGCCATATGTAGAACACATATGGGTTCAGAAAAGAGGGAAAAACTCAATCAGAAAGTAAAATCGAGCAAATAGTACTAGAACCGATCAAAGCAAGAAAGCATAGTTCTGGCTCAGTATTGGAAGAACTTGGTGCGAGACAACAGGGACCATCGCGAGACAATAGCCCTGTCGCGCTGCGATATTGCTATCGCCGCGACAGAGCCATCGCACTGCGATGGGCACTATTTTCTCAACGCCAGTTCCTACATGCCTCAACAGCTCTCTTTATTCTTAGAATTTTCCAGTTTTCGCAGCGTTTTTTCGATTCTAGTTGTGAAAGATATTTCCTAAATTTCCTACATGTAAAAAAACCTATGTTTTTGATGCATTACGGATGATCTATCCAATGCGGACCTTTTTATGCTTATGCCAATAATGTCAATCAAAATTACGCACATGAATACTTAGAACTTTTCGAGTCTCATCCACTCATTCTAAATTATTGCCTCAGCAGAGACGCCAAAAACTATAGGGAATATCTCAAGCATCCCACGCTTGAACCCTATTGTGATCATACACTTAAGCATGGTGGCGTCCAAAGGGAAGGAAACTAGAGCAAAAGAGTCGCCAATAAGTTTTAGGAACTTGTAAACTGTTCACGTGGTGAAGGTTACACCCCTTCACGATCCATGAGATCGCTAACTCCATAGTGGTCCGGAACCATGACTGGATATTCGGGGATGAAAATACAAATCAAACCTAAAAGTGATTAAACCTGCCCTAAATAGGTCTGCACTTTATTCTTCTCATATTCATGTGCGCTTTCTGATCAACATACAATCATTGTATTAACCCTAAACCTGTTTAATCTATGTTGGTTGAATATTAATGCACAAACAAATCTATTATTGGCGATCGCTTGAATTAAAATCACATTAGCCTAAATAAAATTATTAATTATCTTATTAAGCGTGATTTCAAGTACAAATTCCTTTTAATCCTACAAGAGAGGGCGTGATCAAGTAATAACAATAATATATCAAGCAACATAATAACAACAATCATCATCATCATCATAATAATAATTTCATCAAAGCATAATAATATTAGCAAGATCCTAGGCATGATACTAACAAAATTAATAACAAATCCTAACATGTCACTAAACATTAAAAATCAAATCTTTAACCCTAACATGATACTAACATGATAGAAGAACTAGGAAGCAACCTAAACATGATACTAGAAAGCAATAAATAACATCCTAACATGATACTAGGAATTAAAATAATCTAAGCATGCTTTCTAAAGAATTAGAGCAATTGAATTACTCACTTTGTTGCCTCGTATCTCTTTCTATCAAAAGAATACACACGTTATTACTTCAAGGAAAATATTAAATCAAACAATTAATTTAAATAATTGAAATAGGGATTTGGGACTAAACCCTCAGAAATTATCAACCTTTCATGTCTAGGGCGAAGGCAACTTCGAGATTGGTTAGGTGCGTCTAAGACTCGTGAATGCGGTATTGTATTTGAAAAAGGGAAGGCTTAGAAAGAGGGAGAAAGAACAAGCTTCTAGCTTTGAGAGAGAAGAGAAGTAGATAATTATTGATGATTGAAAACGGGGAAACAACGCCCCTATTTATAGAGAAAATATCCGAAACGTTTAGAAAAGAGTCAAAATTTGACTCGAATTAAAACATCCCCTATCGTGATGCGATACGATAAGCCTATCGTGCTGCGATAGACTCCTCGCAGCGCGATAGTGCGACTACTATAAAACAATTGTACGAAGTCCTTCCCCTAATATAACTAGACGATTAGACTCCGTGTTTATCATTAATTTAAGATCGGTTTATCATTTAAAATATTTGTTTTATTCCAAATAAAATTCATTATCTTTTCTAAATAAGATAAAAGTGTAATTATTAATCCTAATTCCATTAGAACTTAAACTAAACTTCTAGATTATTCTAGAAGATTAAAGTCAATCCTAATAACTTTAGGAATAACAATTAATGGACCCTCCACTTGATCATTGGACCATATAAAATCATTTTGGGTCCAATTTAATATTTTGGTCATAACTTTCTCATTATTATCAAATTTGGGCTTATAATATATTGTTGGAAAGATCTTTTCAAGCCCTATCCAACTACACAATTATTGGACCCATATCATGGACCAAACCAAATTGGACCGGACATTTTCCATAAACAGGGTACGAAAAGAAATATTTTCGAAAACAGAAAGAAGTATTTTTATTAAAAACGGATGCATCACGAGACTCTTTCACATTTCACCTCATTCGATAATCAATGATGTGAAAGATATTCATCACTGGGCTTGGTTTTTGGGGAGACACAATCAGGTGTCTACAGGTTCTGTCCTTCACCCCTCATATTTTCTCTATAAATACGAATCTGATTTCTCTAGTTTTGGGGCACCAGACATTATTCTTTTTCTCCCTACACCGAAAGTCATTCTCTCTTCTCCCTCTTATGCTCTAGCCATAATACAAGACTCCTTATTCTTTCACTATACATCCCCTAAGCACCTCAAGGAGTCCATACAACACCCGAACTTCTATATTTAAACCAAGACGTGAAAGGTAAAATCGACTGAGGGTTTGGACCAAATCAATTCTACTCTTTATTTAATTTAATTTCAATTTGATTTATATTTTTATTGAAGTTACTAACAATTTTTTTATGATGTAGCAATTTAAAGAAGCACGGAACGTGAGTAATTTATTCACTTAATTACTTTTTTATTATTCTTGTTGCTAGTATCATGATTAGGTTTATTATTATTTGATTTGACTAACATTATGATTTTTAAATTGCTTCCAATATTAATGTTGATTTTATTGCTATTATTGATCACCATATTGCATATTTAAAGGGGATATGTAATTGAAAATCACACCTAATAAGATAATTTAGACGACCGATTTAGTTTCTTTTTTAATCTTGTTGTTTAATCAAGTGATCACGATACTTTAAAATTATATGTTGCATTAATATTCAACCAATTTAGCATAATTACAGTTTGGAGCAAATTGAATCTTTGTTTGCATGCTTTTGAGATCGCAGGAAATACTTTTCGTTATAAGAATTGAGTAGAGGCCAATACGGGCGAATGTGGCTCCATGACTCACTTCGTACCATCATCCATGATCTTCCTTTTCATGGCTCCTAACCATATGGAGTTAGTAATCTCATGGATTATGAATGGGATGTAACCTTCACGGATCAATCGTTGTTGCCTTTCGTTGTCCTTTAATCGTGGTTGCCTTAAATGATCCGTGAACGATTACATGTTTCTTAAAATCTTGTTGGCGGCTCCCTACTTTGCTTCGTCCCTAATCGTGTCCTTAATCGTATGTCAATTCCACTTCATATAAGTACCAAGCATATTTACAACATACTTAACGTAGGCGCGCTTCGAATGACGCCTGTAGGAGGGGCTCATGGTGTTGGCTTTTTAGGTGGGGGTAGTTTGGGGTAGGTACTACAGCTCCGAGAGGGTTGGGGTGAGGTTTTAGGGATGTTATGGGTGGTTGGGAGGGTGTTAACGAGGTTGCGGGTTATGGGTCCAGTGGTTGTGGGGTTGGTTTTAGGTCTAGTGGATGCAAGGTCGAGCCGATTTTGTGGTGGCTGGGGGTGGGTGTGGTGGGTTTGGGTGGTTTCTAGTGGTGCCTAGCCCTCCCTTTAATTATTTATCTCTAGCACCTAATTTAATACTTACTTCGTATTTTGTTGCACATAACAAGAAATAGAGGTACTGAGATGTGTTATGCAAGTTGATCAAAAATTAAGAACATGTTGGCTCGTGAATGCAAAGAAAGTAGGAAAATACTAGTAAAATAGTAAGACTGACGCATTAATCTGAAATCACAGCAGATATGCTGTAAACGCGCATCACCGTCTTCTCTCTCTCGTTTTTTCTATCTGCTATCTATTCTATACTCTATACCGATCCTGGTCCAATCTTTGAAACTTTGAAGACGACCTACTCCACCCACCATTTCTACTCTCCTCCTATTTTCACTCCAAAACTCCCCATTTTTCCGGCTATGATGTAGTACTACTTTCCGATTACCCCTTTTTTCGACTTTCCCAAAAAAAAAAAAAAAATGGTATTTAAAGGCAGATTTTTCTCCTCGAAGAAATCATCAGACTCTGATGGATCCAACAGTCCTCGTCGTTTCAATTCACCCAGTAGATCCGAGAAGAAGAAGGGTAAATCATCTGAAAAAGATTTAATTAATAATACTGGTAATAGTAATTCTACTGTTTCAGCTACTAACAATAGTAGTAGTAATTCGAAACATTCAGTTGTTACCAAGAAAAAGGATGGTAAAGGTAAGGAAGCTCGAATTGATCCTGGGATTAAGCCCAATTCAGGGTCACCGTCGGCTTCGGTGTCGCCGATTCTTGCTTCGTCTTTGGGTTTGAACAAGATTAAGACGAGATCAGGGCCGTTGCCTCAGGAGAGCTTTTTTGGGTTTCGACCCGAAAAGAGCGGTGTTGTGCTTGGGTCTAGTAATCTTTCTAAGCCTGGTAGGGCGATTCCTAGTGATGGGAGTGGCTCCAGTAGTAAGGGTAGTGGGAAAAAGGAGATGGGTTGGTTGGATAATGTTGTTGAGAGTGGAAGTAATTCTGATAGCATGTCGCCCGAGAGCGGTGGGACTGCCCCGAGCCCGAGTTTATTAAATGCAGGCCAGTTGCCGCGATCTAGACTGTCGTCTGGAGGAGTAGGTAAGGGTTTCTTACTTGCTTATAATTATGTAACTATGTGATGATTTGATCAACCGAGGAGAGAATTGTTTACCCTGTAGTTATGTAACTATGTACATTTTTGTAATTCTTGTAATTATGGATAGTAGCATGTAGTACAATCCTGCCTGGTTGGTTTTTTTAGCCGTGTCGTATTGTCAGTCTTTGGACATGAATGATTTTCAAGAAATAATAGGAAGTGGGCAACTTTGTTTCTATTTTAAGTTGCTTTGTGCTAGACGATTTTATGGTGTTAGTAATGGTGGTTGTTAAGGTTGATGATGATGATGATGGTTTTTATTACGGTTTTTTCACCAAATGCCTTTGACCTTTTGCAAAATTCACCAACTACCCTCAAGTTTTTCAAAATTCACCAAATACCAATGACGTTTGATATTATTCACACCGTGACCCTAAAATATCCCTCACGGTCCGTTAGCAATTAGTAATAAAATTTAATTTACCAAATGCCCTAAATTTTGATATCCAAACAAGGGGGAAAAAAAAACTCATCACGCCGAATTCCATTCCCTCCAATCTCATTCAAAGACATCCCAAGACTGCGTATACAGAACCTAATAATCAACGACTCACCATAATAAAAACGGTTTTTTCACCAAATGCCTTGACCTTTCGAAAAATTCACCAAATACCCTCAAGTTTTTCAAAATTTACCAAATATCACTGACGTTTGTTATTATTCACACCGTGACCTCAAAATACTACTGACGCTAAAGGTTCGTTAGCAATAAAATTTAATTCACCAAATGCCCTAAATTTGTTAAATAATTACACAAAATACCTCTATTTTTTGAGTTACAACGACTAGTTTGAAATTTAGGAAACTAGCTGTTAATTTTGATTCTTACCCTTTTTTGCATAAATAATGAACACATAGCAGTCCTCTTATTTGGTTAACCACAATTTTAATATCATGAGTTATATGTCCAAATCATTAAGAGTTGCAAACAAATATTGCAGTTCTAGGAGAAAAATTACAACTAGAAGCTCTAAGTCCGTTAGCCTGCGGACAAGCCCAGACCGTTTACTAGGCCGGGTATGAACAAATTATCAATCCCGCATAAAAGGGGCCTGAGTTTTCTATATTAAGCCCGTTGGAAAATATATGAACTATAAGCTCGGTCTGTTTCCCGCCGAAGCCCGCAAAATTATCATCTCTACTTCATTTGACCCCTTGTTTTCCTCTGTTTGCCCGGTCTCCAATACTTCTTTCACTTCTTTTTATGAATAGAGGTTTGTGTGCAACTCTTATGCACTCATACATTAAGGAAGAGGACTTAGACATATAACTCATAGTGTTAAAATTTGTGGTTAAGCAAATAAGAGAGCTGCTATTTGTTGAGTATTTATGTAAAAAAGGGTGAAAACCAAAATTAACGGTTAGTTTTCTAAATTTCAAATTAGTCGTTGTACCTAAAAAAGTAGAGCTATTTTGTGTAATTATTTAACAAAGTTAGGGCATTTGGTGAATTAAATTTTATTGCTAACGAACCTTTAACGTCAGGAGTATTTTGAGGTCACGGTGTGAATAATAACAAACGTCAGTGGTATTTGGTGAATTTTGAAAAACTTAGGGTATTTGGTGAATTTTTCGAAAGGTCAAGGGCATTTGGTGAAAAAACCGTTTTTATTATGGTGAGCCGTTAATTATTAGGTTCTGTATACGCAGTCTTGGGATGTCTTTGAATGAGATTGGAGGGAATGGAATTCGGCGTGATGAGTTTTTTTTTTTTTTTTGCCCCCTTGTTTGGATATCAAAATGAGAAGAGGTGGAAATGGAATTGCATCTGTATAATCTCCCTGTGGTAATTTAAAATCTTCAAATGTTAAAGCGTTGGAAAAAAGTGCAAGCTACTCTTTTTACTTTTCTACTGCCCGACTTCCCCTTTTCTCACCTTTCTACAATGAAAGGTGTGTGAGGCTAAAAGCTAATGTGAGCGAGTATGTGTGTGCGCGCGCGCGTGCGCATACTGGAGAGTTATATAGTGTTTTCTTTGAATTTTGGTTGATGGGAAAGCACATTCTTTTTCAATATTTAAAACCCGACAATTTTCAAATGTGTCTGCTGATGTAACAATGTGGTTCTGATTTGTGTCAAAAGACTTTTCAATTTATTATTTTACTGTACTGGCATCTAGGAGAGATTTAAAAGGAAAATTTCATACGCTTCCTATTTATGTGGTGATTTGAAGTATTTGGGTATACAGGTCTAATAGGCAATGGATCACGACCTTGATTTGTACCATGACAGTATTCTTGTCAAACCTACTTTTCCTCTTAGACACCCATTTCAGAAAATTTTCAAAGAAGAGGAAAAGGAATAGAAGTACTCAAGAATCAACTCAACACCATAGAGTTACAGCTTAAGATTGTCCAGTTTAACAATGGAACTCTGTATGTGGAGTTTGATGATTAAATGTGACCACCTACAGCTTATTTGTTAGCGGAGGAGGTTGCAATGGTTGTAATAAGGGGAGTGATGACAACATGCATGTGGAAGTGGGGTTGCATTGTGGTTGATAATGGTGAGATGAGGAGATAATTTTTGATAGGGTTGAATTAGTGATGGGCATGTGCTTTGTTATGATTGTCAGTTTTGTGACTCATGCAATAGCCCAGTAAACAGAAAAAAAATAAATTGTGTTTTTAGCTTTAGGAACTCCTTACAAAAACTTTCATAAAAAACTTTCTTGTATAAATATTTTTGTAAAATTTTACCTTTTGTCGGATTACAGCCTTTAACTTAAAATATGGTGTTGACTTGGCAGTTTTTGCTTAAGACACCAGGTACCATATAACAAACAACCATTTACTTTGCTATATAATATGTTTTAAGAAATGTTTTTATTTACGTATTTTTTTTGGTTGATTGTAGTTTTCCACAGAATTTTACATATTTACAACCAAACATATGACAAGGTAATATTGCATACCTTGCTTTGACCAAACAAAACAAAATATCAAGTTCCCTTTCTTGAATTTTCCCCTTGCTTTTCTTTCTTGATTCTTTTTCCTTTTGATAGAGTGCCAAACAGCCCCAGTGTTAGGAACATGGTTATTCATGGTGCTGAGTCAACTCAGGGTCTATCTTTTTGTGCTCAAGTCCAATGCCAATGTGTAAGGTGAAGGCACGTGCATCACATAAGGCAGAGTTGTTCCAAAATTATGTTAAATTATTTAGGCTTATTTTTCTTTGCTCAAGTTAGCTCTTCTGATATAGGGGGAGAGAAAGAGAGGGGGGGGGGGGGGGGGGGGGAGGAAGGGGAGAAAGAAGAGCTGAACTTAAAGAATTAAGCAAGGAGTTTGTGTCATTCATTATTCCTTAGAAAAATCAAAATTAGCTTCCTAGTGCAGCCTTTACTTGTTCTGGTACTAGTTAAAAGGCTGAGATGAAGACTTTCATGATTACAACCTATCTAAAAGGAGGATTTAGGTCTTACTCTGTTATGACTTATTTAACACAAAATGAGTTTTGATAAGATCAAATATAAGTGTAGACAAAATAATTTTAATAAATAAAGCTTTGTATGATAAGTTTAGAGGAAATCAGCTGAAGAGAACAGATCTTTATTTTTTGTACTTTAGTTGTCACCATGATTTGGACCTTTTTTCTTTTCATTAAAAGGAAATTAATTTTTTGTTTTATGCTGTTTTCAAATAAATAGAAGAATTATTTTACTATGGAAAAAAAAAGTTTACTAAAATATTTTTCAAAGCATTCATTTAAAAAGAGAAAAATACCCAAAATTGTGTTAGTTCAGCTACAATCGGTTTCCTGATGTCCACATCATTCCCACTAATGTGGCAACACAACTACTACAACTATTGCAACCAAAACCCCAATTTCGATCTATGGTCTTAACCTAACACTTTATTTCACCTATACAACAACCTCAACGAATGCACAATTTGATGCTTTGCTTGCAGGCAAGCTCTATTATCATTGTGCATTTAAACATACCTCTATCTCTCTATTCTATTTTTTAGGGGGGAGGGGGGTTGGGACATGGGAATAGGAGTAGGTATGGGTAGTCCACCAATGTCTGACAAACATGACGGCATAATGAATGACATAGACCTGAATATTTATAACATTTTGAGAATTCCATAGGATATGAAATGAATTTATTCCTATGCTTTATACCTTTATGTGCCATGCAGCCCATGTTGCATGTCGTCATTACTTCTTAGTTGATGGAGTGACATGTGATTATTTCCACCTATCCTACTAAGTCTGTACCTTCTATGCAGGAAATTTAAATTCATCCTGGGAGCAGTCAGGAAGCATACAAAGTCCAGATATTTGTACTCCTGAAGGACAGGTTGTTAGTTCCCTCTCTCATCACTCTGCATATTAGAAGCGCTATGTTGTTTTTCTTTTTTCGTTATATCTAATTGAATTATAATATTTTATTCTTCAGATGGCTTTTGATTGTGAAACTCCAAAGGAATCTGAATCTCCTCGTTTTCAAGCCATTCTTCGTGTTACAAGTGGGCCAAGGAAAAGAAATCCAGCAGATATAAAAAGCTTTTCCCATGAGTTGAATTCTAAGGGAGTACGGCCTTTTCCATTTTGGAAGCCACGTGGTTTAAATAATCTGGAGGTAACTATTATGTGCTGTAGTCTCACTCATTTCCTGATGGTATAATTTTTCAGTACTTATTTACTTCTAGAAATTGATATTTCATGTAGGAAGTTTTAATCATGATACGAGGAAGGTTTGAGAAAGCCAAGGAAGAAGTAGATTCTGACTTAGCTGTTTACGCAGCCGATCTAGTCGGTCTCTTAGAAAAGAACACAGAAAATCAACCTGGGTGGCAGGAAACTATTGAGGACTTATTGATCCTAGCTCGGAGTTGTGCTATGACACAACCAAATGAGTTCTGGCTTCAGTGTGAAAGCATAGTTCAGGAATTGGATGACAGGCGTCAGGAGTTGCCTCCAGGTACTCTGAAGCAGCTTCATACGCGGATGCTTTTTATACTAACGCGATGTACCAGATTGTTGCAATTTCACAAGGAAAGTGGATTAGCAGAGGATGGACATGCCCTTCAACTGCGCCAATCAACAATTTTACAGTTTGCAGAAAAAAGGCTTCCTCCTGGAAAAGATAGAAAAAGTAGTGTTTCTGGAAAGATTTCAAGGGGATCATCTTCACAAAAATCCTTTAGTCAAGAACAACATGGTCACAGTTTGCGTTCGTCAGATATATTCACTCCTGTTGAAGCGATAAAGATAACTGAATCTCCTTCTGGGAGGGAGCGGATTACTTCCTGGAAAAAACTCCCTTCGCCTGGTGTTAAAAAAACAGAAGTTCCGCTTGAAATCGAGCAGAGTGATAGTAAATTGGAGCATATAAACATATCTAACAAAAGTGAAATATTAGATACGGATCCGTCTTCTATAAAGGGATCTGAGGCCCTTTCTTCCAAAGATTCAGTTGCACAAACTTGTGCTTCGTCTAAACACCGGCAGAAAAATTCCTGGGGTTACTGGGAAGACCAGCCAAGTGTGTCAGATGAGAGTTCCATAATATGCCGAATATGTGAGGAAGAGGTTCTAACTTTACATGTGGAAGATCATTCAAAAGTATGTGCAGTTGCTGATAGATGTGATCAGAAGGGCTTAAGTGTCAATGAACGCCTTTTAAGAATTGCTGACACTTTAGAAAAGATGATTGAATGTCCTCCACAAAAGGATTTTCAACCTGCAATTGGGAGCCCTGATGCTGCAAAAGTATCAAATTCGAGTGTTACTGAAGAGTCTGATGTTTTTTCTCCAAAACTTAGTGACTGGTCTCGCAGGGGATCAGAGGACATGCTGGACTCTTTTCCTGACACTGATAATGCTGTATTCATGGATGATTTGAAAGGTTTATCATCTATGTCTTGTAAGACTCGTTTTGGCCCAAAATCTGATCAAGGAATGACAACATCATCTGCTGGTAGCATGACTCCTAGGTCTCCTTTAATGACACCAAGAACCAGCCAAATAGATTTGCTTCTATCTAGTAAAGGTGGTTATTCAGAACACGAAGATCATCCTCAGGTAATTTTCTCAGTTTTGTAAACCTCATATTCATGCTATCTGTTTATAGTTATTTAGTAAATTTGGAAATCAATGCAACTCTTACATGCCTTTCTTTTTTGCACCTCATTGCTTCTTATATGAGGTAATGCTCCACTGTTAAGCTTGCTGAGTACTGAGTAGTTACATTACTACTTTGGTAGAAACCACAAATTTGCACTTAGGTAGGTTGGTATTGTTGTGCTCTATGATATTTGGCACATGACTGATTACTTGAAACACAGGTGCGTAAACACCAAGAAAAGGAAAACAGTATGCCGATCAAAGAAAAATAAAGGCACTTGCCACCTCGAAAACTGAGAATCTGTAAAAAAAAAGCTTTCCTTTAGGATTAGAAGAATGAGGCCCTCCATAAATAGGGCTAGAAAAGAAGAAATTCATTTGTATGAAAATCAGAACACTTTTGTGGCTCTAACAAGTCACTTGTGATGATTTTTTCTTTTTTCTTTTTTCTTTTTTTTTTTTTTGTTTTTTTTTTTTTTTTTTTTTTTAAATTTATTTTTTACAACGGTCAGAAAAGGAGACTAGCTCCTAACAGACTCAAAGACTAATATAAGGAGAGAGCCTAGTTCTCTTAACCAAACTAACACTAGGACTATATCGGGGGATGGGGGGTACAACTTTCATAACTTGCTAAGGAATACAAATTAAGGGTTGACGAATTCCATCGCAGGCATTAGCTATAAGATGCTCGGTGTTTGTTCCTTTGCGCTTCTTGGACCTGCACTACCTGGGATAGACTGTATGTGGTCTAGATCAAACGCCATAGGGTCTTCTTCATTAGAACCAACAGATTCCACTTCAGCATTATTAGTGGTAGAATAGTCTCTCGCTGGAACTTTACTCCCATCCTCGATGCTTGAATCTTCATTGCTTTTATCAATTAGACGAGAAAACGTGGGCTCATCAAACCTCTCAACAACAGAAGTGTAGGGCTAACAAACTGGTTGACCACTTCTGAGAGGGCTTGACCTTTTCTCTCTTTGATTTTTTGTCATGTTTCCTCTCTCTTGGACTCATCTTCCTACGAGGCATGAACAAGGATTGTAGATTTTTGGAGTCCGTACCCTTGTAAGTTTCAGAATGCCTATCCTGAGTAGTCCTTTTCCCTCATTTGTACAATCATCCATGAGCCAACAGATTTATTAGAGAAGCTCAAAATCTTCCCTTGCCCTAGTTTCGAATAGGACAAGCTAGAAATCCTTAGAGATTGGCTGCCTCTCGTTTCATTGGAGAAATAATGGATTGCTCTAGGATCCATTACCTTTGCATGTCTTGAATCTTGATTCCTGATTGTTTTGGGAGCTTAGCTTTGAAAGGCGCGAGGCGCACCGAGGCGCAAAGGGTTTCTGGAGCTTAGGCGTGAGGTGCAAGGCGGAGGCGCGCGCTTCTCGTACATGAGGCACACTTTTTTAAAATTTTCTATTTTAATTATTCTACAGCTGTCTTGGTATTGAACATAGGGAAATAACCTAAAATATAACTACATAAGTTTAATAATTAAATAACATTAAAATATTATTAAAAAAAAATTAGGAAAGAGGGAAAAGAAGTCACGTGATTACTAAAATCAGAAGAGGAAGTGGGCTGTCTTCAACTACAGAAGAAAAAGGATAAAAAATACTTTCAAGAAGAAAGATGACATATCCATTTAAATTTAACATCTTAAATGCACATTCTAGGCTTAACTCAAATGCGTTCGTTCCAAAGAATAGTAAAGAATGTTACTATATCCCACAAAGAAGCTTAAAGTAATAACTAATTGAAAGAGATATGTCATTACTCCCACCACAGCACACAAAATTTGCATTCTTTTCCTGACCACAACACCACAGTCTGCCTTACCAGCCTGTTTTCCACTTCTTTTAGCTTTCTAATCTTGCATTAGAATTTTCAAGTGCTGTGAGACCTAGAACGGCATACGGCATGTCCACTCCATTACTAAAACCCCAAAATGCTAATGCCATTAAAACAATAGCAGTCTTGTAGTGCAAGAACAATTCTCTTCCAGCTTCTTCATTGGCAAATCATATGATACTCTAGTGATACCGTTTTATTTGGTCTCTGAGTAACATAGAAATTGTCTATATCTCAGATATGGGGAGGAGGCGTCAATCCTAAAAGCAAGAAAATGGCAGGAAAAACATTGTCAAAATGATAAAAATACAAAAATGTATTTTTTCTTACGTCCTCCGTTCCAATGTTGACTTGGAGTGGTGGTTGTAAGGTAGGAGTTAGAAAATGTGATGGTGTGTTTAGTGGTGGCTATGACGCCTACGAGAGGAGGTCTTGGGTTAAGAGGGTGAAAGTGAGAACTTAATTTGTTATGGGCAAGGGAGAAGAGAGATCCAGGTGAGGATGAGTGTAAAATCGACAATTTAACATATTAAAAATTGAACCAAAATAGAAACACGTCAACAAACAAGAAACTTTTTAAAAAGGATTACATGTCAAATAATTTGGAACTTAGTTTTAAAAAGCGCGAGGCGCAGAGGGTCCTTGTAGCCTAAGCGCAAAGCGAAAGCGCACGCCTCTTGAATTTGAGGCGCAAATTTTTTAGTGTTAATTTATTTTTAGGATTTTTAAGAAAATAACACCTCAAATTTAAAAAAAAATTGATTAGAACACCACATTATCTCAAATTTTTATTATAACACCACAAAAAAACCAAAAAATATTTGATTTCACCACCAACTAACGGATTTTTGGATGAAATCTGTCAGTGGGACCACCAAGTACACGTGGCACTCCTGGATTGGTTTTAAAAAAAAAGAAAAATAAAAAAAAAAAATAAAAAAAAAACCTAAACCCTTACCCAGCCCCACCACCGGCAACCCTGCAACTACTGCCGACAACCCCTCTCCCCATCATATCCCCACTGTCGGCACCCTTAGCCATCGAAAAGCCATCGAAAAACCCACCGGAGCAGACCTTGAAACACCCTAGCCACCGAAAAACTACCTAACCCAACCTCAAAACACCCCAGCCACCGAGAATCGGTGTTTAAACCCCAACGGACGGAATTCCAACCAGCAAAAACGACCTCTCCTTTACCCTTTCACCCTCAAAATGGCCGGACCATGGAAACCCAAGATGGTAAATTTCGGTGGTTAGTTTGGCCGTTTCAAGGGTGGGGCAAAAGGAGGTGGTTTTTTCGCGGTGGTTTTGTGAGGTGATATGAAGTAGTTGGGCTATTTTCGGGGAGTGGTGAACAGGTAGAGCCGCTGGTGTAGGGGTGTTGGTCGCTCGGTTTCTCCGGTCAAGGTGGGGCAGTGGTGGTTTTCGGCTAGAGTTGGGTTATCGGCGGTAAGGTGGTGCGGTGGTGGGTCTGGCTTGGCTGGGTTAGGGTTGAGGTTTTCTTTTTCTGTTTTTTTTTCTTAAACTAATCAATGAGTGCCACGTGTACTTGGTGGCTCCCACTAACGGATTCCATCCAAAAATTCGTTAGTTGGTGGTGAAATCAAATTTTTTGGGTTTTTTTGGTGGTGTTATAATAAAAATTTGAGATAATGTGGTGTTATAATAAAAAAATTTTAAAATTTGTGGTGTTATTATTTAAAAAATCCTTACTTTTATTTTACTTATTTTTTTGGCATAAATAAATTATTTAAAAATCAAATTAAAGTGATAATTATTTTATTTTATTTTTCGTAGTGCTTTTTTGAAGAAATTTTACAGCTCTTTTGTTATTATTTTTCTGAAAATAATTAAACTTAAATCAAAAGTCTTCGCTATAGCCTCTTTAGCTCTATCCATGGCTTCATAAATGTATCCCATTGGAGGCTTTTTCTCCCCATCAACAAGTCTAAGCACCTTAACAAGAGGACTTGTTACCTTAAGAGCATACACCACATTCTTTCAAAAGCTTGCTTGCAAGATACAGGATGCAATTCTCTTTCCTCCTGCTTCCCTTTGGCCACTTGGAAGCACTTCATTCTCAAGAGGTTACTATCTTTCTCAAGTTGCCTTTTTGCTTATGAAATTGAGCTAGTGTGATGAAAGCTGTTGCAAACCTAGTAATTGATGGTCTATGCAAATTTCTTTGTTGTGTGAACTTCCTCATCAAGTTCACAAGAGAGGTATGACCATAAATATAGCCATTGATGAACATGCACTTCTTTAGTGCATTTAAAACTCTTGGTTGTTTTCCAATGTCTTCTAACATCAACTCAATACAATGAGCCGCACAAGGAGTCCAATAAAGATGAGGTTTGTTAGCTTCAAGTAATTTTCCTACAATTCACAAAAAAAAAAAGTATTAAATACAAACTTACAAACTAAACTAATTAGGAAAATTTGATTGAACATATCACAAGAGTGACAAGACTATTTACTAATTCATACCAGCTTTGACGACATAATTAAATGCATTGTCCGTCACCACTTATACAACATTTTCCTCTCCAATTTCATCTATCGTCTTATCTAGAAGTTTTTATAATAACTCTGCATCTTTCACAGCTTCCGAAACATCCCAAGGTTCTTATGAACACGGAACCCTTAGGAGAATTGACAAGGAAGTTTATAATAATCTTTTGGACAATCGAATCATGCCATCCATCTAATAAAATTGAATAACCTTTACTTGTCCACTCTTTCTTGTTCTCTTCTATTTGCATCTCAACATCTTTCACTTCTTTGTTCAAGATAGGAACTCTAAGCTCATACATACTTGGTGGTTTTAATTCGGGACCATATTGACTAATAGCTTCAATCTTTGATCCAAAGCTATCATAGGTAGCCGCATTGAATGGAATCACGCATCATAAAACCACTTACCAATTGTCCTACAAGTTTTCTCCCTTAACTCCTTATCAAAAGCACCAAAAATTCCTTTCCTTTCCTTCCTAGCTTGCATTACTTCTTCAGGAGTTGTAGTAATAAACATATCCAAAGGACCTTTGCGCATAGGTTTCTTAACAATTTTGCAAGTTTTGTGACAACATCTTCCTCTTCTTCATCAACATCATCCGTTTCAAGTTGGGACATGCTCGGCATCATTTGACTATCGACTTTTGCTTGAGATTTGTTTAGCATAAAAGTCTTAACTTCCTCCCTCACATGTTAGTGACATAAGGATCTTTGTGCCTAAGTTTCTTAACAATTTTGCAAGTTTTGTGACAACATCTTCCTCTTCTTCATCAACATCATCTGTTTCAAGTTATCATTTGACTATCAACTTTTGCTTGAGATTTGTTTAGCATAAAAGTCTTAACTTCCTCCCTCACATGTTTGGGACATTTAGGGCATTTAGTGACATTTTTATAGACACCAACTAAGTGTTGTTTTAAACGATGTGCCCCTCCCTTTGTCACTTTATCACAAAAACTACAATGCCAATTAACTCTATTATTAGGTTCTGGTTTTCCATATTTTCTAGCCGGGTCCGCCAGTGGAAGGAAGGGACTCTTCATTCATGTTCCAAGAATCCAAGCTGAAATGACAAAGTTGGACAAATTAGAGTTTGTGAGCTCAACAAGATAAACTACAAAACAGAAGAAAAAAAAAACCAAAGCAATTAAAAAGCAGAAGACTTTCTTAAAAATATACAAACAGGAAAAACAAAAAAAAAAATAGAACAATGTAGAACCTATATAAACAGGAAAGCAAAAAAAAAAAAAAAAAAAAAAAAAGAAGTAATCTGAAAACAGAAAACAGTAACAAGATAAACATGCTAAATAAAAGCAAGCATACCTGGTTTTAGGCAATTTCCACCAAAGCTTGGCTGGTTTTCGACGAGAATTGGTTGAGAATTGGCTGAGACCCAACGGGAAGCGGTGACTAGGGTTTTAGTTTTCGAATAATATGTTTTCTCTCTCTTCTTTTTCTTTTATTAAAGCCTGTTTTTTTTTTTTTTATTTTTTATTTTTTTTATTTTTATAATATTTAACTTCTTCTGATTATGATTATTTGGATGCACGCACCGACTGGCTGCTAGCCTCTAACTTGTGTCCTAGCTCGTCTCAAAGCTAAATTTGCTTCAATTACTTGTCTCTTTCCTTCCGCTTTCCTCAAGTTAGCTTCTGCTATTTCAAGAGTTTGTTGAGCTTCTTGTGAATCAATGTCACTTCCCAGGGGAGTCTTTATTTAAAATACCTCTTGGATTGGACTCTAACGACTGCTTTGGAAATTAAGTTTATAACAAATCCTCTATGTTTCGATTTTTTTTTGAATTAGAAAAAGCAAAAGAAAAAAAAAAACAGAGAAAGATGGAAAGGCTTCTCTTTATAAGAATTGCACGAGACACAACCCCCCTACCCCATAGTAGCTTAGCGAGGGCCAAACACTGCTTTGGTCCACTGGTTACCTTTAATAGAATAGATTTTTCTTTCTTTTTTGGTTGTTTAGAAAGAAAGTATCCTTTAGCTCTAATGTTGATCGGCCAATGAACCGCTGAACTGCAGCAGAAGACAAGCCCGTGTTCGGCACGAGCAAGGTCCCCAAGGGGGATGAGCTGGGGAAAGCTTGAACCCAATTCCTAACGTATAAGCACGTATCCGTTAGTGCTTTATATCAGTAAAGCGACGCCTCGAGGTAAAGGTGCTGAGGCTAGACTTCGCAAGCTATGGGAGGCGTTTTTTAGGTCGCCTCATGCCTTAAGTGCTCCTAGGCGCACTTTTTAAAACTAAGCGGCCAACATACTGTGCCATATAACAATGCAAGCCTTATTACCCGTTCGATAAAATTTCCCCTTTGATTTATGGGGCACGCTGACATAAAAATTTGTTGCACGCTTCCACTTCAACCAACCCGTTTTGATCCTATGAGCTACATCTCCATCCAATTCTCCATCCTTTTGAATAATAAACCTAAATATCGAAAGACAATCTTCCCATCCAAGGTGATCACCGACCCTTGTTTTGAGACACTGCGAAACTCACATTCCAGATATGTCGTCTTATTTCTGCTCACCTTTAAGCCACGAGACTCCAAAGTCCGTCTCCACAATTCCAAACTTACTTTCCACACCTTTAATTGTCTCATCAATCAACACAATATTGTTAGCAAACATCATGCACCATGGTATATCATCTTGAATCGAGCTCGTCGATTCTTCCATGACTATTGGAAAAAGATTAAGACTAAATGTAGAACCTTGACGAACTCCAATTGTTATAGTGAACTCTTCAATTTACTTATTTCATATGAGAACAGAAAAATAAGTTTGGATTAGATTAGAAAAATTAAGTTCTAATCATACTTTATCGCTATATGTGCGATTTTTAATTGCTAGATATCTTTAAATTCTGTAATGAAAAAATGTATAAAGTACATATTAACAATATACACATTATTACAAATCTAACAAGACCCCGCTTAATATACTTAAGCCATTCTTTTATTATTGCACATGGGCTCACTTTTTTGGTAGTGTGACAAAGGAAGGTCAAATACAAAATTATACATGTGATGTAAACATAAAATAAAGAATGAAGTGTTAAATGTAAGTGTATATTGGGTATTTGCATTGTGAACGGAGATATGTTGTTTCCTAAAATTGATATGGTTCAATATTTGTGAAACTTCCTTGAAAGGAAAGTGGTGCAATAATTAAAGAATGGAGGAAGTATATTTTTTTTCGTATGGATTAATGTACATATAAGGTCAAAATGTTATCAAAAAATAAGTTTATATCAAATAAGTAAAAATAAGGTGAACTAAACGTAGTCTAATTCTTAACGATATAAAAAAAAATGTTTAGAGAATTAAAACAGTATAGACTTTGTAGGAAATGAAATAGCACATGTACAACTTGTTACATAAAAGCAAAGTAACACAATATCTAATGTAAATCTTTCGGATAATTAACAATAATACATATCTCTCATGCCAAAACATATACACAATGCAGTTTCCCTATCTTCTCTCTTTCTCTTTGGAAATCTCCATAGCAAAACTGTAAAAGTCTCTTATCCTTTTGATAGATAGAATTTGAGATTGAGATTTGAGAGTGAAAGAGTATTGATTCATAGACTACAAAACTTGCTGTTATCCAAATCTCCGTTCTTTCTATGTTGAATAATGATACTAAATAGGGAATTCTAAAATCATCATTTTATTTCCTTAGCTTATAAAGCAAGTCTTGGAGGTGAGTTCATTTGACTTTTGCTAAAAGTAACTTCTAATTTTAAGAATACTATGGTGATTGTGGATGTAAAACTAAATTGTGGAATAATGTTGGTAGGTCTAAGTTTAATTCAATCAAAGATTGTCGTATAATATTGTGGCTTATGTCTTTTCTGCTAATATTATAAAGTGCACCGAAGTACCGAACCTTTTCTGCCTCCTCATAATGTTCCTTGTCGATTTGCTTGATAATACTTAGTATAAATTCATACTTTTCTACTTTAGGGCTTTCCATTTTACTTTTATCATAGCCTTTAACAGTCTCGCTTTGAAATGCTTTAATTTAATGTTTCCCAAGGTTTTCTATTTTAATCTCCTTGATCTCTCCAATCTTGAGTAGTCTTGGCCCAAAATCTGGTTGGGTTAAGGCTCTTGAGGGGTCTTCTTACCTACCCAAGGAAAGCAACTTCATTTTTTATAGTGATAGTATTACTTTTGCCTAATCTTATTTAATTATTGGGAAACAAAAAAGGGGGGGGGGGGGGGGGACAAATTTAAAAATAAAAGTTCCCTCAAGCTTGACTACACTCACAGATGCTTGTTATTTAGCAATGTCCAATTTTTCAGTGTTTTTACAATGCCGTGAAAATGTTTAATATACTGACATAAATTATTTGGTTATTCTATCCCTAAAAAAAATTTTGTATGATGCAGATGTCTGAACTGGCAGACATTGCTCGATGTTCAGCAAATGCGCTGTCTGAAGATGATCGTTCAATGAACTATTTACTCACATGTCTGGAGGATTTGAGCGTTGTCATTGGCCGTCGGAAATTTGATGCGCTCACTGTAGAGACTTTTGGAGCCCGAATTGAGAAGTTGATTCGGTCAGTCTTTTCTTTCTTTTTGTTTGTTTGTTTGTGTGTGTGTGTGTGTGTGTGTGTGTGTGTGTGTTTTTTTTTGTACTGAGGGTATGGCTCGAATTTTCAATTGATGAAGCTATGGTTCTGCTGATGTTTGAGTATTAGGAGCCATGCTTGTTGATTATACGGAGCTGATGCTTTAAGTAGCTTAAATGTTATTGATGCTCAGCTGTTTTGTTCATTTATAATTACACCCAAGTGCTTCATCACTGCCTTAATTTCTTCAGGGAAAAATACCTACAACTAGTGGAGCTGGTTGATAATGAGAAAATTGATCTTGTAAGTACTGTAATTGATGAAGATGCACCTTTGGAAGATGATGTTGTACGTAGTTTAAGAACCAGCCCTATTCATTCTGCCAAGGATCGCACGTCAATTGATGACTTTGAGATTATGAAACCTATTAGTCGTGGGGCATTTGGTCGGGTTTTCTTGGCTAAGAAACGAACAACAGGAGATCTTTTTGCTATTAAGGTACCCTTTTTCTTTGTCATTTTGAATGTATGTATAGTATGATGTTTTTGATTTATTTGAATTTTGTGATACTTCTATTGGTGTTTCAATCTCGTTGTTTTTGACATTGTCACATGTAAATTTTGAAAGCCATCAATTACTTAATTAAATTTTGCTATTTATGTAGGTTTTGGCTAAGGCAGATATGATTCGCAAGAATGCTGTGGAGAGTATTTTAGCAGAACGCAATATTTTGATTTCTGTCCGCAATCCTTTTGTGGTGAGCAGGTCTATCTTGTTTTTCCTCTTCCCTTCATTCAGTGAATGATAATCTCTTTAATCTCTATTTGTTATTATCAGGTTCGGTTCTTTTATTCATTTACTTGTCGTGAAAACTTGTATTTGGTTATGGAGTATTTGAATGGAGGAGATCTGTATTCACTGTTAAGGAATTTAGGCTGCTTAGAAGAAGATGTTGCTCGGGTCTATATAGCCGAAGTGGTTAGTTTTTTCCTTATATCTTTTATCTTCTGGTTAAATTTCGTTATAAATGCAAGATTGCCTCTTGAGAGCCTTGGATATTTTTCAGGTCCTTGCTTTAGAATATTTGCACTCTCTTCATGTGGTTCATCGTGATCTCAAGCCGGACAATCTATTAATTGCCCATGATGGTCATATCAAGGTATAAAATGATTATTGTGTCCGTTCAAATTTTAAACTCAATTTGCACATATTTGAAGCATACCTAACCTGATGGAGCTTGCATGGAAAATATGGCTTCTAATTATATTAGTTACTCTTATAATTTGCCTTTGGTTTTGTGAAAAGCAAAGAACCACAATGTGAAGAATATACATAAAGCATAAGAAAAATAAAACTTTTAAAGTTATATTCTAATCTTTTATAGACGTGATTATTTGTACGTTAAAATCTAATCAATTTATAATGCTTTAGTGCACTAATTACAGAATGACTAAAGTTGCTCTTCTAAATTAACAATGGAAAATGTTGTAACAACTCCTTCCTTCCATTCTACTTATCATTTCTTCCTCCTCTCCTAAAAAATTCTGCTCTTCTACATTTATTTATCGTGCTTAAATTAGAGAATTATTGTGGTGATTAATAATAACCTCATATGTTCATGAACCTCTACCTCGTTCAGAATTTGAAAGATATTCAAATTTTAGACGAACAAATTGCATCATCTATATGTGATTGCATCTTTTTGACAATGACTGCCTACATACCCGTCGGCTGAGATCACACCAATCTTAGTTTCATTACTTCTCTATTTAGTTTAGGATATTTAAGCCAGATCAGATTTTTAACTATCAGAAATTTAGAACAAATTAATAATGTCTATATGAAGTATTAGCTAATAACGTCTCTTGAATCTCACTGCATTGTTTATATACTCTCTAAATATATACTTTCTATATTTATTTTCGTATTTAATTTTTTTTTTTTTTAGCCCACCAATGTTTTATGAACTTTTTTCCTTTGCTAAAGTTTTCTCAAACCTTTATGTTTTCTACTTCAACGTTTTAACCACTCTCTTAAATTTTTCTTGAATTTATTCTTGGTTCTCTTTTAAAACTCCCTTAATTATTCAAAGCTCTTTCGTTTAATCACTTTACTCACCTTTTCCAAACTCTTTTAAATGATGATTTTGTTATGTCCTTTTCTTTATATGTACGATTCCTTATGACGATTCATGTTAGCTGACCCCAAATCATTTTGGGACTCAGGCTTTGTTGTTGTTGTTGAAGCTTACTGCATTTTTTCAACATTTGGTCAGTTGACAGACTTTGGGCTATCAAAAGTTGGTCTCATCAACAGCACTGATGATTTATCTGGCCCTGCTGTTAGTGGGACAGCCATTTTTGAAGATGATCAACCGCAATTGTCTGCTTCAGAGAAGCAGCAGGAAAGAAGGAAGAAGCGTTCTGCAGTTGGAACACCTGACTATTTGGCACCTGAGATTCTTTTGGGAACAGGACATGGTTTATCTTCCTTATCTTTTACTTTATATCCTGAATATAGAAATCTGCCTGATTTATATGAGGTATCAAATGTAATTTTCAACTAAATGGTTTAAAGGTCATCAACTTTCTGGTCCATTTGGTGTAGCCAGAAGCATGGGCAAATTATTTGCAGCTATTAGTATAAAGCTGTGGAACTGTGAAATAGTTCCTGTAGAATAATCTATTTAATTGAACTTTTTACTCTGTTTTTTGGATGGATACATAAAATAGATTGAGAAAAGCACTGTGTTGATACTTGATTTTCCTATATCTTTATTTCGCATTTACTTTAGTTTGTTTTTTCAAAAATTATTGATTAATGTGGTATCTGGGTTTTTATTCATTATTATTATTATTTAAATATTTGTTTTTAGGAGCTACGGCTGATTGGTGGTCTGTTGGAGTTATTCTATTCGAACTCATTGTTGGAATCCCTCCCTTCAATGCTGAACATCCCCAGGTAATTTTTTACTTTTTATAATTTAATTTGATTATATTCTCTTTGTATTTCACCTTCAATATGGGCAGGACTAGTTGGCTCCTGCAATATGGCTTATTTATCTGTAAGAGTTGGTCATTGTAAAGGCTAGAGGATTAGTCCTCCTTCGAGAGTCGTGGAAAAGAATATACTTCTTTTTGGAAGTGTATTTTCTGGTTTCAGATAATACCTTGTGTCCTAGGAAAATTGTTTGGCTAATGGATTACAATGTTTGTTGCAATATGTCGAATGTGACGTAGGCATAACCTGGTATATGAGTATTTTTGCAAAAAAAAAAAAAAAATGGGGCTCATCATCTAATATTATGTGTAGTTGTTTATGCTGGAATACATCAGAAAATTTGAAGAATTTTTATCATGTAAGAACGACTAAAAGTCAAAAAGTAAAAGAATTGAATAAAACAACAGAAACCTTAACCTTTGTCTTCCTTTCCTTCTCCCTATGTCTCTATTGATACACAAAGAAATCAATATGAAAATGAGGTTCACAAAGAAGAAATAAGAATCCTGTGCAACTTTCTAGGTCACTGGAAAAAAAAGTGGTACCAATATCATAAAGCAGATGAGGTATATAATAGGAATTGTGTATTGAAATTAAAATTAGTTACACTTAAAATAGTCATGCTAATCTTGAAATCTGACTATAGAGAACTGTTTTTCTAGTGTCCAAATTCCAATATCTTGTTTTGGTTTCAAAAACACTGCCATACTTGCACCAATGACTTGGTGAAGATAGTAGATACTCCCTCCGTCCCTTTTTTACATTCCTATTTGTAAAATTACACGGGAATTAAGAAACTTGGAATAAAACAAAGAACAATAAAACAAAGTACAATGGGAATTACAAGACATTAATTGATGTCTTTGAGTAAAACATAGATATAATAATATTTAATGTTGCACATGTCATCAATCTTTTGAAAAAAAAAGGACTAATAATATTTTATGGTGGAAAAAAAGGACCAATCATATTCATCTAAATTGATGCAAATGGATTCTGAAAATAAGAGTGAGAAATAGAAAATAAGAGTGAGAAAATAGAGAAAGCATTAATTACAAAACAGAAAAATAGGGATAATTTGGGATATTTGGTAAAAATTTACTTACTAAAAAAGGAAAGTAGGAATGTAATTTTGAAATACCCAAAAAGAAAAGCAGGAATGTAAAAAAGGGATGGAGGGAGTACTAATTAAGTGGCAACATTAAATCAAATAAAGAGTGTAAAGATAATAACACATACAGCTAGTGGCGACGTGCTAACTGTAGATTTATAAATTGCCTTAAAAAAAAAAAAAAAACTGTAAATTTATAAAACAACAACGAAGAACCAAGAAAGAAAGGCATCTATCTAATCTAATCAACACCCACTTGCTCCTATTATATTGTTCGCATGTGATTTTGATGCATCCACCTCCACTGCTTTGCTTACCATTTTATATCTGTCATTTTATTTTATTATTTTTTATTTTTTTTGAATTATAATTTAAAATTAGCATCATGGAAAGCTAAATATCTTCCTTATAAATGATACAGTCCTTTGAAGCAGACTAGAAATAGTGTCCATGCATGTTTTCAGACTTGAAAAGCTTCAATCAAGGCAGACTTTATTTCTCTTTATTTTAATACTTTTTAGACTGGGTTAGGGGGATGTCATATTAACAATATCTATAAGCTGGACCTAATATGTCCATACCCAACTAACCGGAGCTGCATCATTTTAGTATGGGTGCGAAACTACAGAATGGAATTTCTATGCTTGAGATGGTGTGCTTGTTCTGGTCAAGAAGGAGAAAATTTGTGTTAGAACTACAGAATATTAGCCACTTGGTGATGTGGGGGTTATTTTTTTGACCTACATATATTCATTATATTAGAATTGCTTGCTCCAAGCAGTGTCAATGTCATTCTTTTTTCCTTCATTTGTTTGAGATACAAACGACGCACATGTTTTAAACAACACATTAGAGAAAAATAAATTTATCCCTATTAATAAAATACTTTTTCAACCACTTTCATCATCATCATTAGCTGTTGACTCCGGTCTTATAAGTCTATTGGGACTGTGCACCGGTCTTTAACCGGACTGTACCTGATCCCCCGGAACCTGAATCATAAGATTCTGAAGATCAAGACTGACCAGTAAATAGTTGGTCTAGACTGGATTGGACCTCAATTTCATGTCCGGTCCGGATTCAAACCAGGAATAGACCTCAATTTTTATTTATTTAATTGTTTTAATCAAGAATTAGCCGCAATTAGATATAGTTAAGTATAGCAAATCTCAAAATATGACAAAAGGAGAAAGATCTTAATTCAAATAATCCTTATATGCTATACCAAATTAATGAAATTTTTAAACCCAACACTCTAGGGCCCCGTTTGGTTTGATGTAAAACATTTTCAATGAAAATTAGTTTTCGTGGAAAACATATTTTAAAGGAAAATTACAATTGCAAATTAGTTTTCCTTTGTTTGGTTACATACAAAGAAAAAGAAAATAAAAAAAATAGGAGTGGGAATGTGAGGATGGATGAGATGAAAGTAAAAGGAAGCAAGGAAACGGGAGGAAAATATGGCTTCCCTTTGTAAAAGGAAAATGTTTTCCATCATTAAGGATGTAATTTTCCATCGTTGGGAAAATTGTTTTCCACTCCTTTACAAACCAACCAAAGGAAATGGAAAAAAAAAGGAATAATCATTTTCCGTGAAAGCATTTTACATCAAACCAAACGGGGCCCAGATCTTAATCGATCTTGTTCTTATGAAAAAAGGTCCTCAATTATAAAGTTTAAGAAAATCTGCCACTTACAACCCGTAAAATTACCCATTTTGCGGGTTACAACCATTACTTTTTTTTTTCTCTTGCAAATTACAACCAAAAAAATTACTAAACATTTTAAACTACAACCAAAATCCAATTTTCGGCCATTTTTACCAGAATATGACGTCATTATATCAATAAATGATCCCAAACTAATATTGGCTCGGGGTTATCTTTTATATCAATAAATGATTAATGACGTCACATTCCTGTGAAAGTGGCCAAAAATCGGATTTTTGTTGTAGTTTAAAAAGTTTGGTGACTTTTTCGGTTGTGATTTGCAAAAATATAAAGTGATGGTTGTAATCCGCAAAATGGATAATTTTACTGATTGTAATTAACAAATTTGTCCAAAGTTTAATTAAGGAATCATCAAACGCTTTATAAATGGATCACAAATATACTTAAATACATCATATAACTTGCATAAATACCTAAGTTATACCTTCCTCGATTTATTATACAAGTATGCTACAATAGCATAAACATAATTCACTAAAATAATTGAATTTGGAATTAAAAAAATTAGCTTCTAGAAATCTAGCGATTTGGTAAAAAGAACTGAAATGTGAAGGTTTAAGAAACAAATCTCAAAATTACCCAACTCTAAGTTGCAATTGTAAAGTCTTTTTGCCAATCTAGATTGCTTTAGTCACGATTTTTCCTTTTTTAAATCTTCTAGAAGATTCACGTGAATGATTTAGCTCCATTGAAGAACTCGAGAACTTAGATATGATGATTTTTAATGGAGTATAAGAGGAGAAACTTGAGAGAGAAAGAGAAAGAAAGAGGTGTATGTGCAAGTAAAGCAGTACTTCAAATTATATAAAAAGGAGAGAGAATGAAAGAGTATTAAGTGTCAAAATGTTGGAAAGAGGGAAAATAGAGGAGCATTAATTGAATAATCGTCTTAAATATGCTTCTCCCCCCCCCCCCCCCCCCCCCCTAAAAAAAAATAGAAAAAGAAAAAGAAAAGAAAAAGAACAAAAAAAAAAAGAGTTATATTCCATGTAAAACGGGTTTTTGGTCCAGACTAGAACATTTTGGTTTTTACTTGTACCGGACTGGAAGCCCCAAATCTGTTTTTAACATGGATTGGGCCATTGAGTATCAAAATTGAATTCCTAGACTAGTGTATTTGTGCACACACCTTATTTTCAATGTAAGTAGTGTCAGTGTCCTACCCCATCTAGTCTTGGGATACCAAGAAGTTGGTTCGTTGGTAAAGAATTATGCGGGCCTCCTTTATTACCAAACTGTCAATAGGTACAAAATCCCGGTAAGATATTGTAATTTACTGTCGGACACAACTACATCAAATCTTTAATTATTGAAGCCATAGATCTACAAATAGGCATATTAATATGAGAAACAAGTATTTAGGGCTTTTGTTCACCTTTGTCAAAGGAATCCCATGGTGGTATTCTCATTCACAAATCATTATGGGAAGTAGTCAGTGAGAATGCAGATCATGAGTGGGAAAAAAAAAAGGACTTTAGCGCCTTGGTTTGCCTTGTGTCTTTTAAAACTAAGCATTCAAATTTGTAGAATAACCATTTAAAGGAATGGAAATTTTTTTTTTTTTTTTTTTAGTGTTAGTCTCTTCTAGATCTTGGTCATTTCATGCAGTTTTGTGCATGCGATTGCTCGTCACTACATGGACATGAACACACGTTAAGTCTTTCTTGGTTTTGAAGAATTCATGTTTTCCATGGGCAGTTTCATTGTTAGTGCCTCATTTTAACAAATTTATTTCTCTTGTAGATAATTTTTGACAATATTCTCAATCGCAATATTCCCTGGCCTCGTGTTCCGGATGAAATGAGCTCTGAAGCAGCAGATCTTATAGACAAGTAAGTAAAAAGAAGTTATTCGGTGAGTTATTTGGCTTTGTTTATGATCAGATGGTGTTCTGTCTGTCTATCATGTTAAATAATGTTGTCAGGATTAAGCATACCTCAAGTTTCTTGGTTTCTTTTTTGTAGTTGTTAAATTTTCCTGTTACCATGTTTGCAACCTAATTCTTAACAGTAGATTTGTAGGGACCAAGCTCATCAGAGTCATAATTGCATGATATACTGATTCTAAATAAAGTTAGTATTCAAAACAATTTGATTATGGTTAAAAATTCCAGCATATCCTCACTAAATTTAGCAAAGGCTACAAAGTTTATATTTGAGAAAGGCAAGACTCTTTAAATTGGCCTTTTGATGATCTGTTGGCGAGTATATTTTGAGGCAATCTTGACGATTCATGTTAGCCAACCAAATCAATAGGACTTTTGTTTTTGTTGTTGTACCAAGAAAAAAGTTCTTAAAAAAAATAAGGGGGGGGGGGGGTGGGGGATGTGTGTGTGAGTGTCATATAAATTGGGGGGGGGGGGGGGGTGGGGGATGTGTGTGAGAGTGTCATATAAATTGGGGGGGGGGGGGGGTGGGGGATGTGTGTGTGAGTGTCATATAAATTGGGGGGGGGGGTGTGTGTGTGAGTGCACATTTGTGTAATTATGTGTGTAATCAGCACCAGGCTCACATAAAAAAGACAGATTTTAATGCCAACAGCTAACAAGAGTTTGCTGCTTCATAGGTTTTTGGGGAAGTTAGTTCATTTAATCGTAATGGTCTGTATAGAATACTGTTTATAGCTTTCTATGTGAGTGTGGAATTGAATTAGCTAACATTTGTAGTGAATCAGAGTTTCTGTGACCATGCTTTTTGATGGCCTGTAGGCCTAGGGTTATAAAAATTGAGAACAAGTATACAGATTCTTTTTTAATTTGTGGTGCAGTTGCTTTATTCTATCCGTGTTGTTATAAGCTTACAATTTATAAAGACCAGTCACCAGAGCGGTTAACATGTTTGGTTTGATAATATAATCAAGTTATAAGACCATGCCATGAGTTCTATAAATAGCTATAATGGAAAAGCATTGATCAATTCTGATCTTTTCTACTAATACTTTTTTCTTACAATCAAATGTGTTTGTGGCCATATATAATTCAGATTATTGACTGAAGATCCTAATCAGAGACTTGGAGCTAAAGGAGCATCAGAGGTAATACTGTATTTCATCTAGGCTTTTAAATATCTTTCTTTTTAATTTCCTGTGAATGTATCATCCCATAATCCCATAAATTTACAATTTAGGTGAAGGCACATCCTTTCTTCAGAGATATTAACTGGGACACGCTGGCTAGGCAGAAGGTGCAACATTTAAGTTGATCTTAAACGCCTGTGACTATTGTTACTTATTAAATGTGTATACGCTATCTGATGTTTTAAATACCTCAGGCAGCATTTGTTCCTGCTTCAGAGAGTGCAGATGATACGAGTTACTTCACAAGTCGTTATTCTTGGAATCATTCAGATGACCATGTTAATGCAGCTAGTGAATTTGAAGACAGCAGTGATGATGGTTCTGCTAGTGGGAGCAGTGGCTATCTGAGTGACAAACAAGATGAATTGGTAATGTCTGTTGAACTGGAGCTTGTTACTTTGTCATCATTATCCTTGACTACTGATGTATTGATATTGGTAATATTGTCATCAGGGAGATGAATGCAGTGGATTGACAGAGTTTGAATCTGGCTCAGCTATTAATTACTCCTTTAGTAATTTCTCCTTCAAGGTGTGTTCTTGGCTCCAGCATGTCTGTGAATTTATTTATATATTTTTATTGATTATTGAAACACAGGAGGAAAAATTTAAACCTTTTGAACAGACATTGCACCCGGAATTGCTAGGACTTATTTCTTACCCTGTCTAAAAATTGTATTAGTATATAGTCTCTCTCTCTCTCTCTAAAATTGGGACAAAATTGAATTGAATGCCATCAAAGGAATTAAGTAATAAGTCAGTGGAAATTAGGAAAACAGATGAAAACAGAAAGTGAGTAGAATCTAGGAAAATTGAGGAGTGTATATTCTTGATACTCGATTGTTTGACATCATGTGGCTTTTAATCTTCTTGCATTGCTTCTAAATGTTATTTGGTTCAACCAAAAATTCTTATGAAATATAGTGTAAATGATTAATGAACCCTTAACAAAGGAAAAAAAAAAATAACAGTTGATCAAATTTGAAGTTTTGGGTGAATTTTTTGCGATATTTGATAACTAAGTTATCAAAATCAGTGGCTACTTGCTAATTTTATTTTGAAAAATACTTTTTATGATGCGTATATGATTGAACTAAGTGAGTAAAGTGACCAACATCGAGTATTAACTTTTAGAAGTGAATTGATCTGAATAGTTCCAGGTTTCACCGATCTTAGTGTAGAATTTTATTTGTGAATGGTGGGGGCGTTGTGATGATGGTTATAAGTGATTGAGATTGATGGAAGGTTGAATACAATGGTGGGGTTTTTCGTGGGAAAATTTTGTGGGTTGGTGCTAGACCTGGCAAATGGGTCATTCGGGTCGGGTCATTTCGGGTTAGCTAACATTCAGGTCTGGTCGATTCGGGTTTTTGGTCAACTCCGGGTCAGGTATCGGGTCCAGTTCGGGTCGGGTATGTTCAGGTCGGGTCAATTTCGGGTCAAGTATGTTCGGGTCAGGTCAAAATCTGGTCGGGTCATGTTCGGGTTGTTCCATTTGTGAATCAAGCTCAAATCAATAATTTTATACGCAGTATATATTTTGTTATTGTTATAACAAACACTACCAATTCAGTTTATGAGCTTATCTACGATTAAAGATGAACAATTTGAGTTATTTTTGGTACAAGACATTTTAAGTTCAATTACAAGGTAATTTTAGTTCTGGACATTTCGGATGTTGGGTTTGTTTGGGTCAATTTCGGGTATCGGGTCAAACAATTCGGGTCAATTTCGGGTCGGGTCAACTTCGGGTCGGGTCAGTTCAGTTGTCGGGTCAGGATCGGGTCAACTCCATTTTCGGGTTGGGTCAATTTCGGGTTTCGGGTCAATGTTTTTGGGTCAATTTCGGGTCATGGGTTGGGTCATTCCGGTCGGGTCATCGGGTCTGGTCAGGATTGCCAGGTCTAGTTGGTGCAAGCCAATGGCACTGGGTGGTGTGGTTCACTGGTGGTTTGGCTGAGGCTGGTGGTGGTTTGGCTGAGGCTAGTGGGGTGAATGGTCGTGGCAATGATAATTGTTGGGAGTAAGGTGTTGGTAGAAGGGGAATAGGGTGATGCAGTTTTGGGGGTTAACTTGCATTAAGAGTAGTTTTTCTTTTTTCTTTTTTTTTTTTTTTTTTTTTTTTCCCCCCTCAATAACATGGGCAACAAAGTAATAAAATTCTCTCTTTTGTATAAACTGACATGCCATTGCTAGATGTTTCATCTAAAAAGACAAGAAACTATATTTGGGAGAAAATGGGGCATGGGGTTGGGGGGGGGGGGTATGTTTCATCTAAAAAGACGAGAAACTATATTTGGGAGAAAGTGGGGCATGGGGTTGGGGGGGGAGGGAATAGCTACATGGACCAAATCAACAACCTATAATCCAAAGACGTAAGGTGCTTATCCACCTTCTATCACTATACGGGGTATATTCAGGTGTTCTTGGGTTTGTTGTAATGCCAAGGATGGTTAAAACCTGCCTGATCTAGGATGCCTGTTATATATTGCTGTCACTAACATTGGAATAAAGAAATGCACGGTTAAAGTAGGAAATATGATTAAGACAGGCTATATTCAATGTTTATGGGAGATTTATCATGTGTGAAATTTTACAAGTCAGGGAATCTCTCAAGTTTTGATTGGATGTAAGTTCAATTTCTTTTGAATCGACTCTAGCATGAGTAGCTCACAATAACTTATTGATTAAACTTAAATGTTATGGTCTCCGGTCTCCCATTTAACCAAATTTTTTTTTCCTGCAAGTTTTGTAGAAGTATATGTTGCAATTTGTTATTTTTAGAAGTACATGTTTTCAAGGAGGAAATTACCATGGTTCATTACTTCATTCTCATTCTCCTGTGTTTCTCTTTATTGTTTTCTCCAGAATCTCTCTCAGCTTGCTTCAATCAACATTGATTTACTTAGCAAAGGTTGGAAAGATGATCCGCCCCCAAATTCAAACGTTTGACTACCATGTATTCCCTGAGTCAAGAACGCCCTGGAATTCCCTGTTTGATTGTACAACCTGTAAATGTATGATCTTATCTACATTCATAAGCTTTAATTATATTCATACCTGCCATTGTTTCATTACAAGCATGATTGTATTTTTGCAGAAATAGAAGCAGCTATTAGAGAACATACAACGGAATGTGTCTAACCTCATACACTGCAACAAATTTTGTATTGAGGGGTTGCCGATGTTGAGGTTTTTTGTTCAATTCCGGAACTTAGAATGTTAACAACCATTGATAATTTTCTTATGGAAGAATTTGGGTTGGAGGGGGGCATGAGGGTGTAATAATGTATGTATATTGTTGAATTTGCCTGCACATGTGCTACATTTGTTTGCAACATCAATGGAAAAAACATCCCCATTTACCAAATGTCCAAATTTTAGTTGTGTAAACCCCACCAATTTACTTGGTAAAATTGGTTTTAACTACCTTTGTCATTATCAATTGACTCACCATTGTAATTGAACAATGGTTAATGACCCGAAAAATTGGTTTCAACTACCTTTGTCATTAGCAATTGACCAGACCCAAAAATAACATGAAATTAGATATAAACTCGACTCGTATTTTATTGAACCCAAAATAAGTTCAATTAAAATTACTCGAGTTTAATACTTTAATGTGATTACAATGATAAGGGTCTTAATTTTGGCTTAACAATATTGATACATTGTTGTTTTTCATAACATATGATATACAATATACCTGATACCTCTTGTATGCAATTATACAGGTGCAGATTCGAATTTACCAACCATATATAAGTATAAAACACAATTTTATACAAGAAAATGAACTAAACATGTATTTGGTTCAAATCGAACTCGCACTCCAATTTAATTGGTAAGCAACCTAGACCTGGCAATCCTGACACGGACCCGACGACCCGACTTGAAATCTGAATTGACTTGACCCGAAGTGACCCAACTTGAAATTGACCCGATACCCGAAGTGACCCGACTTGAATTTGACTTGAATTAATTGACCCAAAAAGACCTGAAATCCGAAGTGACCCGAACTATAATTACCTTATACTTGAAATGATCAGTTACAATTTAAGCCAAATATTTGACCTGAACAAACCCAAATAATTTATTTAATTTATTTGTAATGTGTAACAGTGCAAGTAATTTACATATTTTGAATATTACTTTTCTCGACGTTACAATAATCTTGTATTGAAGATAGATCTGTCAATTTTCGACTCTACCCGCAAACTCAATCCGAACCCGACCCGTTTTTGTCGGTCTTGAACAAATTTTTTGACCCGTAACTCGATTTAACCCGAACCCGTTCAACCTGCAAATTTGCATGTTAAACCCGACCCGAATCCCAACCCGTCGACCCGATTTTCTGGTTTTTTTAATAAATATATTTATTAGAAAATTAATATTAGTTTATTGATTAAGTTTGATTGTTTGTCTACCATCGAACATTCTTTTTTATCTCTTTCTCATTATCTATATCATATAACTATAGCTCAAAATCCATATCAATCACCTCCTACACCAATTATCGATCCACACTAATTGCATCCGTATAACTCATATCACCGTCATACTACCGATTGACAGGTCTACTGATATTATGTCAAGAGATATTATAGTTCACATATATAATTATGTTGGTCTCTTCCTTTTGGTAAGTTTCAAAGTTTTATTTTTAAGTTTATTATTTTATTTAATTAGTTAGGAATCGATGTTGGTGAAATGGTGACGATTTAAATTATGTAGTATGTAATGGCTAAAAATAGTATAGTGAAAATGTTCGATTAAAAAATTGGAAAAAGAATATATACCTCCGTTAAATGTTATGTGCAACTTTTGAGGGGTTGCGGTTACCAAGGTAAAATTTAAGGGCCAAAGATTAGTTAGTGTAATGGGAATTAATTAAAGAAAGGGGAGAGAGAAAATGGGACCACCCTACCTAAAAGGGTGGGAAAATATGATTTTATGAGGAGGGAGAGAGAAATTGGGACCACTCCACTTAATTATTCAAATCTGATTTTTTAAATGAGGGTATATTGGTCTTTTTAAGCTTTTTTTGTTTATTATAATAGGAAAGAAGATGAAAAGTTGCACGTAACCTTAATCATCCGTTTTTGGTAAAAGTTGCACATAACATTATTTAACGGAGGTAGTAGCAAAGTAAGCTTGAAAAACCAGAAATTTTAACCAAAAAAAATTAAATAAAAAATTATTCTAATCCCGTTGGGTTGACCCGAACCCGAAACTTTGGGTTAGGGTTGAGCATTTCTCAACCCGTAACTTGGAGCAACCCGACCCGAAATGACCCGTGACCTGAAGCGACCCGACCCGATTGACCCGTGACCTGAAGCGACCCGACCCGATCGACGGGTCTAAATGAAGATGACAACAATAACATAACAATGATATTAACACTAACAACTATATTTTCTATAAAAGCAATAATAATTACTTCGTATAAAAAAAATTCTACTATAAAGCTTGACTCAAAGTAACGACCAGAACTGTCCTGACCCGACCCGATCTTAACCCGATATATGGACCCAAAATTTAACCCAGCCCGAATGGACTCGACCCAAACTTGACCCGACCCAATGGCGACTCGAAGTGTTGGCCCGAACACGACCCGAAACCCAACCCAAACCTGACCCGAACGACCCATTTGCCAAGTCTAAAGCAACCTCACATAACCTTAACCAAATTGACTAGACTCAAACATGAACCTCATCATCTGGATGCTAGATTTATTCGACATGACCCAAAACCTGATTTAATCTAGCTCGAATCCAACTTGTATACCTTAATTAACAACTCTAGGTATCACAATCAACTAACCATTATGGAAGGAATATGCTTATGGGTATATATTGTTTTGTGTAAAAATACCCAAGACACGTGGCCCTGTCAGAAGATGACACGTGTCAACCCATGAGAGATCCAAATGGATTAATCGCCTAATGACACGTGTCCCTCCAAACAAATGGGAGAAAAGGCTGCCTTCTTGGCCCAAATCCCAAGAAAGCCGTATTACGGCGCAACCCACCAAACTTAGGTCAGAATGACCTAAGAAAGGGGACTTTTCCCAATGACCCTATAAATAGGGAGATTTGCCCCATTTATGAGACAGATACATTTATTACAAAACCCCTACATTCTCTATATCAGAGTAAACACCTGATCTCGAAATCCGAGAATATCTCACTTTTACCTTTTCTGCACCTTTTCGTATTCTTCGACCAATACTAACTTGATCGTCGGAGGCGGAGCTCCTACCAACCGGAGTCTCCGTGTGTTTGCAGGTACAGAGTGCGTCGGACCAATCTTTGAGCTGTAACTCTCCCGAGGGACAAAAACACCCAAAATATTTGGCGTCGTCTGTAGGCAGAGTACCTCTAAGATGGTTCAAGATTCTGTACCGCCACCTGAACCCAACTGACCTACGGCCGACGGGGAGGTCAACATGGACCATGATTCAGATAACGACTGCGAGGTCGAAACTTATATGGCCCCTGATGGGTCACTCATCTCAAAGCGCCTCTGTCCTAGAGATAGGCTGGCACGGGGCAACAACGAGGCCGATACTAGAAGGTCTGCTGGACCACCCCCAGGGCACACCCAGGCGGCACGGGGTCAGGCTCCAGTCATCCAAGACGAGCTCATGAAATTCATGACAAGTTTCAAGGGTAAAATCAAGGACCTGATCAACAAGAGGACGGCTGGCTCTAGTAAGGGTCAGTCGGCCAAAAAGACTCCTCAAGCTGAGAGGAAAAAGTCAGTCAGAGACAGGCAACCTACTCCACATCCAAAGAAGAAGACTACACCTGCCATTGATAGGTCCAAGATCCTTCCGCCCCAGACGGGCAAAAGGAAGGTCATTTGAGCTGTTTAGCCGGATGGCAGCAAGAAAATCTTCTCCGATGCTCGACACATCATCAAGCACAACCAGAGCCAGTAGTGATATTTCTATTTTATATAGTGTTTTACCCCCATCCCTTGGTCATAATTGGTAGTGTTTTTGGTTGTTAGAGCCACTTTTATTACTAATTGGTGTTTTCTAGTATTTTCGTAGTTTTGGTTAAGTTTTGTAGGGAATTGCACATTTGGAGCATTTTCCTGTGATTTTATGAAGCAACTACGAGCATTGGAGGAGCACGACCACTTTTCATAGCCCAAGGCAGGTTAGAGTCATCGAACGAGTGATTAAGGGCTTGACATATGAGATACCGAGGCATTGGACACCAAGTATTAAAGCCCCAAAGAGGAAATCCAGATTAGGCCGAAGAATTAGAGCCCAATCGAAGTCCAAGAGTAGCCCAAGTGACCTTGCCCGACCAGGTCGCCTCGCCGTGTGGCGCGCCCGACCGCGGAAGAAGAAAAGAGGCCTTCGCCCGATCTTGTGCCCGACCGGGCGCGAGAGAAGCTCTTCGATTGAAAAAAGGTGCGCTCGACCAGACGGTGCCTCGCCGGACCGAGCGCGTGTTTCTGGAGGGATATTTAGCGTCGTTTTACTTTGTTTTCACTTAGGATTTTCTAGCTTAGTATAAGTACGCTTTTGTGAAGCGAGTTTAGCATGACTTCTTACTCTCTTTCTGTCTCTAGCTTTTCTCTCCCTACTTAGTTTTTAGATAAAACTTCTCTCTTGTTCCTTCTCTCTACAACTCTACAACTTTGTTCTTAATTTAGTCAATTATTTCCGTTAACTTTGGTAAAGATATCTTCTTTATTATTTTCTGTAATTTAATTTCTTTATTTCATCATGTCTTGTTTAATTGCTTTGACTAGTTTAGATTTAATTATGTGTGAGTAGTTTTCTTTCTAGGGTTTATGGGGATCCATAAATAATATGAAGGGGTAATTTATAGTTGTTGATTGTCAATGCTCGATTAATTTCCTATTAATTGATTTAATCCTGTGCAATTAGATTAGGCCTGGTTTAATTGTATGAGTTATGCAATATTGATTCGAGATTCGAGAGATGAGAACTGATATTTAGGCTTAGTTTCAATAGGCGGACTAATTTATAAATGGTTAAGTCGAGGTTCGAGAGATGAGATTTAATACCGGTAAATTAACTCTGTGATTATAATACATAGCGAAATCCCTTTATGATCTGATTAATTGATGCATTGATGATTGATTATTATGTTTTACCCTGAAATATTATTTATTATTGAACCTAAACCCTAGGCTTTTATTAATTGATTTCTCCCAACTTTTATCACCCTTAGTTTAATTTCATCATATCTATAATTTAATTACTTTATAATTTAGATTATTTTAATTAATTAGGAATAGGAAGACTTGTTTCCCTGTGGTTCGACCCTTCTCACTTATCTGCATAGTTAGAGGAATTTAGGAATTAGTTTTTATTAGGTGATACGACTTTACCCTGTCAAAATTTGGCGCCGTTGGCGGGGAAACGGTTTTATTTTTATTTCTAATTGTTTTTGTAGTCTAGATTATTCTCCTTCGTCCTAGAGAACGTGAGTTCTTTGGGACAGTTCTCATATTTGTCGTCTAGTTCTTTGTTTATGCCCAGGTGTTCCAGATCAGGTTACATCCCTTTTGACCCTGAGATTGAGCGTTCTTTTCATAGACAAAAGAATTTGAACAGGCAAATACTGGCAGGTTCTGGGAATGATATTCCTAGGGACCCTCCATCTGATTCCAGCCATTTGGAAGTTTCTTCAAAACCAGAATCAGAGATGACAGGAAATCCACCTAAAAAGCTCAGCGATTATTCGCAGCCGTCACTGACGGATTTTCCACATCTCAATCCTACCCCGGCTCTTGATGGAGTGCAATTCGAGATTAAACCCCAGTTTATCATGATGATAGAAAGGAAGCAATTTAGTGGAGCTAAGGGTGAAGATCCTAATCTCCATATTGTAGATTATTGTCAATATTGCAATACCATTAGGCAAGGTGGGGTCACACAAGACCAAATCAGGGAGATCCTTTTCCTTTCTCTTTATGTAGAAAGGATAAATTGTGGTTTAATGGTTTGAATAGAACTGCGCTTGGTATTACTAACTGGGAGACTCTTGTTTTGAATTTTTATAACAAATATTACCCTGCAGAGAGAACAACTTTACTAAGGAGTGCAATTCAAAATTTTGCCCAAGAGCTAGATGAAACTTTATATGAGGCTTGGGAAAGATTCAAGGATCTGTAGAGAGAGTGTCCCCACCATAATTTAGCACAGTGGCAGTTGATCCAAGCCTTTTACAATGGGATTGGAAATTCATCTAGAACAATTTTAGATTCTACAGCTAGTGGGAGGTTTATGAATCTTAATGTTGATGATGCAGGTCAAGTTATTGAAGATATGGCAATCCACAATTCCCAATATGGGAATCCTAGAGGTTTTGCTAACAAAGGGAAACATAGTGTTGACTCCGTATCCTTTTTGCAAGCTCAATTAACCTCTATTTGTCAGAAATTAGATAATCTCTAACTGCTAATATAAATAATGTTTCTGCTATTAATAATAATTCTAATGATGCTTTCTATGAAAATTGTGGAATTGTAGGTCATTGGGAGCAAGATTGCAGGAGTCCCGTGGAACAAGTTAATGCCTTTCAAGCCTATAGGCAGAATGACCCATACTCCAACACCTACAATCCTGGGTTTCGGAACCATCCATATCTTTCTTACCGGAGCACCAATGTTCAAAACCCGCTGCCCCCACAACAATCACAAGCACCACAACAACCACAACAGAAGTATTACCATCCCAATTCTGGCCAGAAAACCCAATCACAATCCTCCTCATCTTCTGACCCTGCTATGTTTGAAATTAGAGCAATGCTTTCAAGCATGCAAAAACACATGGAGAGTAGGGATGCACAAATTGATTCGATCATAGCTCATAATAAAATCATAGATAATCAAATTGCGTAGATTTCCTCTACTCTACAAGCCTGCCAACAGGGAGCCCTACCATCGCAGCTAACCAGACCTACAGATCAAGCTTTTGCAATTACCTTGAGGAGTGGTTCACACTATGATGGGCCCCTTATGCCCAGAGATGATGAACCTATTTTAATGAAAAATGCTAATCTTGATTCTGTTAAACCAAACAATGTTGCTAATAGCCCCACAGGGCTCCAGGGTAGTACTAATATTTTTGATGATACATTACAGGGCACAACTCCAGGGAAGGATGCAACTCAAGATAAGATTAGCGATGTTCAAATGCTAGTTATCAAACTTCCTTTCCCCAATAGACATTTGAAGACTAAATTGGATAAGCATTTTGGTAAGCTCCTGGAGATGGTGAAAAACTTGCAGGTAACAGTTCCTTTCACAGAGCTAATTGCACAAATTCCTGCATATGCGAAATTCATGAAAGAAATATTGACTAGGAAAAGGTCTATTAGTGAGGTATAGACAGTCGCTTTTACTGCAGAATGTAGTGTCGTACTACAAAATAAATCTCCACCTAAACTAAAAGATCCGGGTAGTTTTTCTATCCCTTGTCATATTGGCAATCTGATGATTGATGATGCATTATGTGATTTGGGTGCTAGTGTTAGTGTCATACCAATATTACCCTTCAAATGGCCGATCGTTGTTTTAAATACCCTTTAGGTGTTTTAAAGGATGTTTATGTTAGAGTAGGTAAATTTTATATACCTGTTGATTTTGTTGTTCTTGATATGGCGGAGGATTTGCAAACCCCAATTATTTTGGGTAGACCATTTCTCCATACTGCAGGAGCAATTATAGATGTGAAAAGTGGTAAACTGACACTATCGGTAGGGAATGATAATATTATTTTTAATTTGAATAATGTCCCTAAGAGCCCCATGATAGAGGAGAAGTGTTTTAGAATTGATGTGGTTGATAATAATTGTTCTATTGAGCCCCAAGCTCTTGTTGAAGATCCCTTGGAGGCGATATCTTGTGTTGCATCTTCTATAGGAAAAACTAGCATATGGAAAGAGGAAGTGGATGCAATAGAAAGAGCCCTATACTGCGAAGGGCTTGGTTTTGAAGATGAGGAAGTGGAGACAAGTGAGCAGGTTGCGACAACTGAGCTCATAATGAGAGTCCCACCTGATCGAGTGACAATAGCTCAGTCAAGTAAAGTACCAAGGCAAATTAAGGCCTAAGAGGTGCCCATTGCAAGTAGTAGTAAGGAACCCCTAGTTCAATCCACGGGAGATCCGCTCGACCGGGCGAAATCGCGCCTGATCGGGCGCGAGAGGAAGAAAATTGTGGCCTAAATCTCGCCCGACCGGGCGAACATCTGCCCGATAGGGCGCGAGAAGAGGTTCGTATACGAAAAATTTCGCCCGATCGGGCGAGATGGCGCCCAATCGGGCGCATAAAAGAGCTTTATCGAGGACACAAAATCGCCCGACCGGGCGAGGAACCGCCCGATCGGGCGCGAGGTTAGCGAGTTACAGTCCCCCTAATTCGCCCGATTGGGCACGCCTCCTCCTTTCCCCCGTTTTGTTTTTTTTTCTTTTCCTTTTTCTTTCTTTTTATCTTTTTTCATCTTTACCTTTTCTCTTTCTAAAACAAGTGGCGCTTAGCCATACTAGGCTAATCCCTGAGTCAATGAAGACATTGTCTGATTTTGGCTTGGGCAAGTTTTTGGATTGAGGTATGGTTTCTATCTTTCTTCTTATTTTTGGTGTGTTCTATTATAGATTTATTACTTTCTAGTGTAGTTTTATTGCTTTGATAAATAAAAAAAATACAAAAAAATACGTTCCAATGAATTACAAATCATGCTTCCCTATGCCCCATACTTGAAAATTATTTTGATTCTTGGTATATGATGATGAGCATTGTGGATAGGTTAGCCATGATTTGATATTTGATTGCTTGGACGCCTTAATATGCGTCAATTTTGCCCAACTACTTGTGAATATAGTGCTTGACTAGTTGATTTGGTAAGGAATGTGTGTTAGTTCCTGGTATGTCAATGAATTTGAGTATTGGTTTGCAACTTTGAGTAATATTTGTATGACTCAATATTATGCACATTGAGGAGGACGAAGGCGCTTGTTCTTTTAAGTGACCTTAAGATGATTTTAGATACATTTGTTCCCTTCTTGCTACCCATGTTGTTGCCTTGACTTTTTATTGTTTATTAGCCACATTACAAGCCGATTTGCCCCATTGGTTGCTAGTCCAAAGCTTGGCTTGGGGGAGCTATTAGTGAGTGAGGTGAGGGAGTTTTGTGGTGTGCTTATTATTTGCACAATTTGGGTGGGTGTTGAGAAGTTATTTTGTTCTTGATTGTGTTTTATTTTTGATGATCTTGAAAGTTAAATTTTCTTCAAAAAAATAAAGGGTGATGATACGAAGAAGAAAAAAAAATTAAAAAAAAAATTGAAAAATAAGTGAACTTCAAAAGAAAAAAAAAGAGCAAAAGAAAAAAATTGTTTCAATGTTCAAGTGTTCTATGTGAAGGTTACTCAAAAGAAAAGAAAAAAAAAAAGAATTCAAAAAAAAAAAAAAATCAAGTCAAAGAAGAAAAAGAGGAATTAGTTTAAAGTTTGTTTATTCACTCGAGTTCTATAATATCATATCTTTATGAGTGAACTTGTAAGTGATGGAGAGTTTGTGAATTATTGATTTGGTTGTTTAGTGAATTTTTGTAGAGTAGAGTCGAGTTGTGTTGGAGATGTTTGGTCATTATTTATTTTTGACCTTGGGTCTTATTAGGATTTGGCTTCCTTAAGCTTAGCTTTACTCTCACATTTTCCCAAATTTATCCTACCGTTTTCCCTAGCCTTACAGAGTTGTGTGAATGTGAAATTAGTTGTTTATCAATGCGAAGAATGACTTGCCATATTCCGAGTCGACTATTAGGTTGTGTGAATGTTTTCTTAAACACACAAGAGTATGAGTTGGGAGGGCATTGTTCACATAAAGGAGTTGGGATGGAGAGTGATCGAGTACATATTTTACTCGCCACGTAAATGAGAGTTGAGTGTGTGAACACTAGTCTTGAATTCTATATGCTCTTGTGGTTTGCTCTATTTGACAATTGTTAGGGAGGATGAGTGATTGGATGGATGAGATTGGTTGATGCTGATGCATGCTTGTTAGATTTGCCTTGAATTGGTTGCTCTTGATTTTGATTATTTGGGGCAAGGCATGTTTTATGTATTCATTGATGAGCTCTTTGCTTAGGGACAAGCAAAGGTTTGGCTTGGGGGAGTTTGATATGTCTATTTTATATAGTGTTTTACCCCCGTCCCTTGGTCATAATTGGTAGTGTTTTTGGCTGTTTAGAGCCACTTTTATTACTAATTGGCGTTTTCTAGTATTTTCGTAGTTTTGGTTGAGTTTTGTAGGGAATTGCACATTTGGAGCATTTCCCGGGATTTTATGAAGCAACTACGGTTGGAAGAGCACGACCACTTTTCATAGCCCAAGGCCGGTTAGGGTCATCGAACCGGTGATTAAGGGTTCGACATATAAGATACCGAGGCGTTGGACACTAAGTATTAAAGCCCCAAAGAGGAAATCCGGATTGGGCCAAAAAATCGGAGCCCAATCGAAGTCCAAGAGTAGCCCAAGTGACCTTGCCCGACCAGGCCGCCCTCTCCCTGAGGCGCGCCCGACTGGGCGGGGCGGAAGAAGAAAAGAGGCCTTCACTCGATCTCGCGCTCGACTGGGCACGAGAGAAGCTCTTCGATTGACAAAAGGCGCGCCCGACCGGGTGGTGCCTCGCCCGACTGGGCGCGTGTTTCTGGAGGGAGATTTAGCGTCGTTTTACTTTGTTTTCACTTAGGATTTTCTAGCTTGGTATAAGTACGCTTTTGTGAAGCGAGTTTAGCAGGACTTCTTACTCTCTTTCTGTCTCTAGCTTTTCTCTCTCTACTTAGTTTTTAGATAAAACTTCTCTCTTTTTCCCTCTCTCTACAACTCTACAACTTTGTTCTTAATTCAGTCAATTATTTCCGTCAACTTTGGTAACGATATCTTCTCTATTATTTCCTGTAATTTAATTTCTTTATTTCATCATGTCTTGTTTAATTGCTTTGATTAGTTTAGATTAAATTATGTGTGAGTAGTTTTCTTTTTAGGGTTTATGGGGATCCATAAATAATATGAAGGGTAATTTATTATTGTTGATTGTCAATGCTCGATTAATTTCCTATTGATTGATTTAATGCTATGCAAATAGATTAGTCCTGGTTTAATTGTATGAGTTATGCAATATTGATTCGAGATTCGTGATATGAGAATTGATATTTAGGCTTAGTTTCAATAGGCGGACTAATTTATAAATGGTTAAGTCGAGGTTCGAGAGATGAGATTTAATACATGTAAATTAACTCTGTGATTATAATACGTATCGAAAGCCCTTTATGATCTGATTAATTGATGCATTGATGATTGATTATTGTGTTTTACCCTTAAATATTATTTATTGGTGAACCTAAACCCTAGGCTTTTATTAATTGATTTCTCCCCACTTATATCACCCTTAGTTTAATTTCATCATATCTATAATTTAGTTACTTTATAATTTAGATTATTTTAATTAATTAGGATTAGGAAGACTTGTTTCCCTGTGGTTCGACCCTTTTTCCCTATCTGCATATTTAGTGAAATCTAGGAATTATTTTTTATTAGGTGATACGACTTTACCCTGTCAAGCAGCTGTCTGAGTCAGCCTCTACATCAAGCTTTCCAGACAGCTTTAAAAATACATCTGCAAGGAATCCCCAATCCTTACATGAGAGCCATATAGGTTGCAAGTCCATCCATACCGCCCCTCAGATGATCGGGTTAGCCCCGTATGTGCCTCAGATTCCATACGGGCAGTACACCCCTCCTTTTATACAACCGGCCTTCTTTGGGGGACAAGCGACATATAATGTCCAACCCTTGGACTAGCAGCTTTGTCTGCTTAAACTTGGTGAACAAACTTCAGCGTTCACCAAGGAGATAACCGAGGCGGCAGAGCCGGCCAAGGTTAAGAATGTGTTGGTTGGTGCCTATGATGGTACTACAAACCCTGAAGATCACCTCATGGCCTATACCAACCTCATGCACATGCAGGGGTTGGAGGATGTCATGTGGTGCAGATGCTTTCCGGCAACATTGAAGGGTATAGTCAACAATGGTTTGGCAACTTGCCATCCGGATGTATTGATAGCTTCAAGAGGCTTGCCTTCTTATTTGCTTCAAACTTCAATTCTCGATGAACATCCCTGCCAAGAAAACAAGTCTCGACTTGAGCACTATTCGGCAGGGGGAGAGAGAGGGACTCCACTCCTACGTCAGGCGGTTCAATCTGGTGAGAATCCAGATTCAAGGACTGTTTGACGAAGTTGCCTATACAGAATTTTTTAAGAGTCTGAAGGACGGGTAACCTTTTAAGTTTGAACTTGTCAGAAAGAGGGTTTTCACCCTTCAAGAGGCGTTGATAGAGGCGAAAAGCTTCATACAAGAAACCGACCTCTGCACGTCCAGCAATCAGTCCGATCCCAAGAAGTCTGACAAACAAAAGGAAAGTCGGTCTGCTCAGCCGGCTCCCAAGGCTGATCAGAGTAAAAAGAGAAAAGAAGTCTGAGCGGTTGAAGATTCTGATCAACCTTCCTAGAAGAAAAAGAAGGAATTCAAACCATACGTCCCTAGGTATAAGTTTAATAAAGACTGCTACTCCATCCTTATGGAGAAAAAGGACCGGGTGACTATTAAGAAACCCGCGGCCATGAATGGTTCCGCCAAGAATTAGAACAAAAATAAATAATGTCAGTTCCATGAGGACATCGACCATGACACCAATGACTGCTACAGCCTCTAGCAGTTGTTAGACCGTCTGGCTGATCAGGGGGAGTTGAAGTCATACATCCTCAAGTCCAAGGTCACCTCAAAGACAAACAAGGGGCAGTCATATAAAAAGGCTCCCCGCCTACTAGTAATTTGGACACTAATAAAGATCCGATCTACACAATAGCAGGCGGTTTTACTAGAGGGGGCCCTACCATCCGGGAAACCAAGGACCATATGAAGAAAATGGATGTTAACTGTGCTGAGGAAAGTCAGGCATCCACCAGCACATTCTCAGAGGTCGTCATCACTAAAAAGGACCGGGGCAAAGTCCGCCGGCCACATGATGACCCTGTAGTCATTGAATGCAAAGTGGCCAACCAACTGGTTGGCCGCATCTTAATCGACACTGGTAGCTTGTCTGACATCATCAACTACAAGTGCCTGTCCAAGCTCAAGTACAAGGCGGACAGCATGCACAAGGTCTCCCACCCTCTTGTAGGTTTTGGGGGAGGAGTTGTGCACCCAGTCGGAAGGGTCGATCTGCCCACCCGGCTGGAAGAGAAGGGCAAAGGGCGGCACATGGTTGTCCGATTTCTGGTGGTTGAAGAGCTAACTGCCTATAATATCATTCTAGGCCGACCCACTCTGAACGAGTGCAAGGCCGTCATCATCCCATCTCCCATGTTGCTCAAGTATGAAAGGGATGATGGCTCTATTGGCTCCCTGAACGGGGATTAGAAGACGGCTAAAGAGTGCTATCTCTCAGATGTTATACCCACGGCCACGGCAGGCGGACAGGGGTCAGATTCAATAGACCTTGACGATGTCAAGGACCCTTATTCAACCCCAACAGCCGCCAAGAAAAGAAAACCTACTCATCTGGTGGAGGTGAAGAACGAGAATAAATAGCAATCAATGATCGGGGAACGGTCAGATGAACTCCGTTCTCAGCCGGCTGGCGAAAACATTGATATTCCTCTGGATGACAGCCGTCTAGAACAAACTGTTAAGGTGGGGATGATTGTTTTTGAAAAGTTGGGTGCAGACTTGCACCTACTGCTAAAGGAATTCAAAGACATTTTTGTCTTTGAAGTGGAAGAGATGCCAGGCATCAGTCCGGATCTCGCTGTCCACAAACTCACCGTTGACCCGAAAACAAGCCCATCTGGCAAAAGATAAGAAATCACGGAGAGGAAAGAAGTCAGGCGGCAGTTGCTGAGGTCAAAAAGCTGTTAGATGCTAGGTTCATTCGGCTATGTAACTTCCTTGAATGGGTTGCAAACGTTGTGCTTGTGAACAAGCCGAATGGTATCTGGCGCATGTGTGTAGATTACACTGACTTGAACAAGGCATGTCCAAAGGACAGTTACCAGCTTCCAAAAATCGACAGTCTGTTCGACTCTACGGTAGGGCGTGCTTTGATGAGTTTTATGGATGCTTACTCAGGCTTCAATCAGATACCCCTGTGGAAGAAAGATCAAGAGAAGACAACCTTCGTCACTTATCAAGGATTATTCTGCTATACTGTTATGCCGTTTGGCTTGAAGAATACGCCTGCTACTTTTCAACGAATGATTAATACTGTCTTCATTAATCAAATTGGGAGGAATGTAGATGCGTACATTAATGACATGATAGTCAAATTCAAGCTAGAAACCTTCACCATACTTAGGCGACATAAGGTCATGTTAAATCCCAAAATATGTGTTTTTGGTGTTGAGTCTAGGAAGTTTCTAGGATTCCTAATTGATCAAAGGGGGATAGAGGCTAACCCCGAGCAGATACAGGCGGTGATTGACATGAAGTCACCTCGCACTGTCAAGGAAGTTCAGAAACTCACGGGTTGCCTAGCGGCATTGGGGAGATTCCTCATCCGGTCAGGTGACAAGTGCCTCTATTTCTTCAAAGCGATTAGGAAGAAGACAAGGTTTGAATGGGGGGACGATACTGAGGCGGCCTTTCAAAAATTGAAAGAGCATTTACACTCTTTGCTAAGGCTTGTTAGCCCTATGCCCAAAGAGACGCTTTACATGTACTTAGCCATCTCAGATCACGCCCTCAGTACTGTTCTCCTTGCTGAGAGAGACGACATTCAGCTCCCGGTCTATTTCATTAGCCATGTACTTAGAAATGCTAAACTACGGTACTCCATGGTTGAAAAATTTTGCCTTGCTCTTTACATGGTTGTCAAGAATTTTAAACCTTATTTCTTGGCATATCCGGTTGTGGTCTACACAGACCAACCACTCAAGCGGCTAATGACAACTTTGGAGTCATCCGATAGGATGCTCAAATGGGCCATTGAAATGCAAAGTCTTGAAATCACTTTTGAACCGAGAAAGGCAGTGAAGGGTCAGGCGTTCGCCGACTTCATTGTCGAGATGACAAGGCCGGCTGCACTAGACAATGTTGATCAGGTTTGGAAAGTGTATGTAGACGGGAGCTCTACTATGAACGGTTGTGGTTCAGGCATAATCTGTCAGTCTCTTGAGGGAGACAAATATGAGTATGCACTACGGTTTAAGTTCTAGTCCTCAAACAATGAGGCAGAATATAAAGCCCTGCTAGCCGACATCCGCATGTCTAAGGCGGCAGGGGTAATAAAAATTGATGCCTGCTCTGACTCGCAGTTGGTTGTAAGACAATACCATGGTGACTATGAGGCCACCCATCCGGCTATGATCAAATATCTTCAGGCGGTCTAAACTAAAGCTGAAACACTTGAAGAATTCTATCTGAGTCAAGTGTCCAGGTCTAAAAATAACCAGGCGAATGCTCTGTCTAAGTTGGCATCCTCCGCCTCTTGTGATACGCCTCGGTCAGTCTTCTAGGAAGTTATGGAAAAAAATGTATTGTTAAAGAAGACCCCGTTGGAGTACTTGACCAAAGCTCTACCTGGATGGATGGCATCCGAGCATACCTGCAGGACGGCACGCAACCTGTTTCACCACAAGAAGCGGCAGTCATGAAAAACTGAGCTGCTAACTTCGAGATGTTAAATGGAGAACTCTTCAAAGTAGGTTTCTTAAAACCCTTGCTAAAGTGTGTTACCCCAGAAAAGGGGCAGGAAGTTCTCGAAGAATTGCATGCGGGATACTGCGCCTCTCACATGGGTAGCAGATCCTTAGCTGTCAGGGCCAGGCAATAGGGTTATTTTTAGCCCACTCTTGAGTCAGATGCCATAGAGATGGTAAAAAAATGTGACAAGTGCCAAATATTTGGCAGGCTCATCCATCCACCGCCCATTGACTTGATAGCAATACATAGCCAGTTCCGTTTGCAAAATGGGGCATGGACATCTTGAGTCCGTATATGCATGCACCAGGCAAAAAATGGCATATTCTGGTGGCTGTGGATTATTTCACCAAGTGGGTTAAGGCAGAGGCGGTCAAAAATATCAAGACTAAGGATGTCATCTTTTTCATTTGGAAGAACATCATCACCTGGTTTGGGGTACCTATGTCTATGGTTTTTAACAATGTCCCTCAGTTTGAAACGCCTCAACTCAAAACTTGGTTGGGATATCAAGGGATCTCACATTGTTTTTCATCAGTTGGCCGGCCCCAAGCAAACGGCCAAGTTGAAGCCTTCAACAAACTCATCTTAGACGGCATTAAAAAGAAAATAGAAAGAGTCGGTGGTTTATGGGATGAAGAATTAACTATTGTCATATGGGCCATCCGGACAACTGAAAAAGGGGCAATCGGTGAAACCCCATTTCTCATGGTATACGGTGCTGAAGCCGTCTTACCCATCGAACATTATGAGCCGACTCTACGAGTTATGCTATACGATAAATAGGCAAATTGGGAGGCCATGCGGTTAGCATTGGACTCACTCCCGGAATGCAGGGGCAATGCCGCCTTGAGTCATGAGATTTTCCGTCTGAGAATGATCAGAGCCTACAACAAAAGAGTACACAAACGACCCTTGAAAGTTGGGGACTTAATGTTACGAAAAATGGAGGCAATCGGTAGGGCCAATGAACAAGGCAAGTTTACCCCCAATTGGGAAGGCCCCTACCGGATCTATGAAGAAGTAAGAGACGACACCTACCACTTGGATCCAGACGGTAGGCGGCTGGCCAGAACTTGGAATGTAGACAACTTAAAAAAGTAATACTTCTAAGAGTTGTAAATTTTTGTAAATGAAAAGCCTATCAATGAAATAGTTCTTTTTGTTCCCATAACTGTTATTTATTTCTTAATATGCATGCGTAATGTTTCAAGCACCGCCTGTACAATGTACATACGGTCAACTCTCACGCACTAGATTTAAACTAAGTTAAAAACTTAGTAGCTAAACCTATGTCTAAGAGACAGGCGGCCAATGGCCGGATGATAGTTCATTTTATAAATTCGTCTACTCCAACATGAGTATGGCGTCCGGTGACGTCCATTCGGGTGGAATTGTCGTAGAGAGTATCTCCCATTCGGGTGACATAGTGCTCTACAAACACATACAGACGACAAAGATTAAACGACCAAATTGGTCAACTCATAACTATCTGACAAAAGTAATCTAAAGGGAACTTAATCGGACTTTGAAAGAGGCTGTGTCTAATAACACATCCGGAAACCGCATAAAGCCCTTACTTAGATTACGGCTTGAAATTATTAGCCTATACAAAGTATTCCCAATGGGATTGACGGATGGGTATATAATTGGATTGTAATACATCCGGGTGGCTTTAACGCAATTAGTTTAATTTCGATTAACATGACTCATTGCTCCTAATATACACAGACGACCAAGAATGATTGGCCTAATTGGCTCACTCATAGCCGTCTGGATTGAAAAGCTTAGGTGAAACAAGTACGCCCTATGAACCCGTTTGAAACGGGGCAAGCGACGTCAATAAGATCGCCCGGAATATCTCAGCGCTATAAGGTCGTCTGCTCTTGCGACAAAGCAAAGCAGGTGGGCGAAAACAGATGGAATATTTTGGTCCGTCTATTCCTTTTGGGAAAAATGGCCAGAATACAAGAGTTAAGGCGCAAGCATAATGGCCATCTGGCTACCTAGAAAAGGTCCAAGGCCGCTAAACTAAATCACCGGATGCTCAGTGGCCGGCTACACGCTTGGTTTGAGGCAATCACCATAGTGATTGATTGACTTGGGAATTAGTCATACTCTTTTAAGTATCAAAAATTTCCAAGTCAATCAACCTACTCTTGAACCCAAGCATACAGTCGTCCAAGGGCAAAAACAACTGGTATATCGCCTGTGTCAAATAAGATGCAATCATTCATGCAATCATTTAGAAAGCATAATATTTAAGCATAATTTTTAAAGAAAACCGACCTAATGGCCGGATGATTCATAATTAAAAAATCTGACCCCTTGGCCAGCAAAAATAAAAAATTCAAATTGTTACCCGGAATACAACCGGGGGAAACAGTGAAATTGTTGGATTAACCCGACTCCTCAGTCGGTAAAAACAAGAGATACTTGGCATGCAAGTTGGAAATGTAATTGAAATGGCCATCCGGCCGTAGAAAAACTTAACTCAATCACCTTTGGGAGAGGACTTAGCTTCATTCTCATTCGCCACATCTTCTTCGTAGGCCGGATATTGTTCATTTTGCTCGTCGTCCTCGTTCCCCTCGTCCTCATCATGGACCTCCACTCTATCGCCCTCAGCCTCCAAGTCCGCCTGCCCATCAAGTGCATCCATGGCTTGCTCATAACGATACTCCTAGACGGAGTAATCGTTCTTAGGGAAGAGAGACTTCCACGCCATCTTCATCCGAGTGACGCAGTCGTCCTTATTCTCCTCTATGAGCAGCCGCTTCTCATCTTCAGCCCGGGCAACCCACTTGGACTTGAGTTGATGTTCCTGGTTGGCAAGCTTCTTCTTCAAGTTCTTGTTTTTGGCGTTTGAGACTGCCAAGCTCAGTCCTGGCCGTCTTCAACTCCACCTTCAGCTCGGTTACCCTCTTCTGGGTCGCCTCCAAATCTTTCTTGACTTGCAAATTTGCAGCCGCCTGCGAATATATGATATCTAGAGTCAGTGCCTCAGTCTTATTTACATCAAAGATAGCCTGGTCAAGATTGGAAGTGGCCCTTTGGTTGGCAACCCTTACCTCTTTCTGCTTGTCGTTAAATGGTTTTTTAAAACCATTCACTCTCAACATGGCCTACATCCGGTCAAAAGAAGAGGCGGTTAATATGCAGTCGGCTAAGTCAAGATTTGAAAAATAATCTAACTTAAAAGAAAGTTACCTCGGCCAGATTTTCCAGAATGGTGTTAAAGTTGAGGGTGCCGACTTCTTTAATGGAGTCACGTTGCTCCGCAGAGACGGCCTTGAGCATGTCCTTGGCTATCTGCCACACATCCGGCGTTTGAGGAGCATTTGCACATGCAACATTTGGTGAGAGGTTGGCATAGATCCGGCCAATAGACCGACTAGCTTCAGAACTGGTCGGCGACTGGCTATAAGTCAAAGGCGGTGGTACCTGGAATCACAACCAGGTCCTGGACGCTCTTGTCTTTTCGCCTGTTAGAAAGACCGCCTAGAGCGTCGGCAGCGCCGACGGGAGGCCTGTCCTTTGAGGACTTGGATTCTTCTGCCTGCTTCAAAGCAGCCATAGTAGGCGGCGACTTATTGTCGGTTGAGGGGTGGGAATCGGATTTTCTCGCAGAAGGTTTGTAAGCAATCGTTTTCTTTTGCTTCTGGGGCGTCTGCCCCTCTCTAGAAGAAGGCCGCTTGGGGGGCCTCTAGTCCAAAGCCGGCGGTACTGGCGGCTTAATGGATCCTTCTTGTAAAAACACAACACTTAACAAAAAGTATGTAATTAATAAGTTCAAGACAATTTGATGGATGTATGAGAGCTTACATGCTCCAGCTGGTCCCTTTTGAAGATCTAGCGGTAGGCGGCTGCTGAGTTGCTGGGCTTCTTGTTGGGGTCGAGCTGAGACATAGCTTCCTCTGCAAAAAAGTCGACTGTGTGGATAGAAAAACAACAAGTAAAATGTAAAATGCTCTAAAAAACACTCATCCGGCTAATCACCTCTTCCTTTTTCTGAGCTCAAGCCACAAGCGGCGAGGAAGTAGGGATCCCTAAGCCATTCAAACCTAAGGATATAACTATTTGGGACAATCTCCCTCTCAGTCCCCCCTTGTATAGTTTTGACGTCAACTTTGAACAACATAGGCGTCAAAATCTGATCCCATCCTTCGTCAGATACTGGCGAGAGAATTGCTTTTTGGCCCAAGAGGTAAGAATTCTGGTTCCAGGAGTTGAACTTTTTGTTCCGAGTGGTGTCTAGGGAGGAAACGATGTAAAATTTGTTTCTCCAGTTTCCCCAGAGTCATCATGTAACCTTTGCTACAAGTCAAGGTATACCAGCCGGGTCTGGCTGACTTTGGAGCCTTGCTCAGATAATGCATAGAGGCGAATGCCTCAAAGCATGGTTCTACTCCATGTATTTTACAGGCAGCCACATAGCCTAAAATGTTAACCCAAGAATTAGGGGCTAGTTGCCATACCCCCAGACGGTAACCATCAAGGATCCTTTCAACGGTTGGATCCAAGGGAAACTAGAGGCCCGCTTGCATTGCGGTCGCATAACAACTAAAGCTAAAGTCCTCATAGCTCTGGTCAGGCGGCCAAACGACTGTGTCGTCAAGGGAAGGGACATTGATTTTATAGCCGGAACCCATCACATAGGTGTCCCGGATGTCCTCTAGGTTCTTCCGCATGAGTCTTTGAGTTGCAGCGGAGATATGTGTAAAGTATGGGGTATACAGCTCTTAAAGAGAGGAAGAAGTCTCTTCCTGACCTCTCTCAGTAGAGGCGACTTCTCCCTCAGATTCTTCCTCGGTAACCTCAAGCGGCCTCTCTTTGCCCTTAAAGCCGCCTGAGGTGGCATCCATTTGGGATGACCCTATCTGGAGCCGGATGACCCATCATTAAATTCATTCTTTGACTCGTCCAAAATAGAGTCATTCGGCGTGCTTGGGGTTCTAGGTGGATAGTAGGAGATTTCGTTCCTAGGCACCCTAATAAGACTCTCGTCCTATTCATTGCTGGATGCCTGAGCTGTCCTCTTAGTTCTGGGCATAGTGTCCTGCACAGACACAGAGACGGTCGGATTTGGGGACGAGTGCTAATTGGGACAGGTGGCACCACTAGTCCTAGATTCAGCCGTCCCAGGTGACCGGCAGACAGCTATCCTAAGCCATGCCGTGTGTGTTTGTCAAACCATTTATATAAGGAAAAGCAAACGCAGACGGGAAAGCAAAATGTAAAGAGAGAGAAAGAGCAGACGGTTACCATGTGAAGGTACTGTTGAAGACTGTTTGAGACGGCTGTGTCAGAAGGGTTGAAAGTAAACGGAAGACGGAAAATTCTCTTACGAAAAGTAAAAAATTCTCTTAGATTCTCTCAATGTTTTTCGTGAATATGCGAAAAATGAGGGGCAAAATATTATATTTATAAAGGGTAAATCCTGGGGCAACCCCGTAATTTTCCCAGATGGGTGAACAAAAAAACTGATACCCCAATGCATGCGCGACAAATGTCACAGATGCCCCATGGCACGCCACGTCACATCTCTAAGGGGCAAATGTTTTGGGTAAAAATACCCAAGACAAGTGGCCCTATCATAAGCTGACACGTGTCAACCCATGAGAGATCCAAATGGATCAATCGCCTAATGACACGTGTCCCTCCAAACAAATGGGAGAAAAGGCTCGCTTCCTGGCCCAAATCCCAAGAAAGTCGTATTACGACGCAGCCACCAAACGAACACTTTTCCCAATGACCCTATAAATAGGGAGATTTCCCCCATTTATGGGACAAATACATTTATTACAACAACCCTACATTCTCTCACATAAGAAAAAACACCTGATCTCGGAATCCGAGAAGATTTCACTTTTACCTTTTCGGCACCTTTTCGTATTCTTCGACCGATAATAACTTGATCGTCGGAGGCGGAGCTTCTACCAACCGGAGTCTCCGTGTTTTGCAGGTACAGAGCGCGTCAGACCAATCTTCGAGCTGTAACTCTCCCGAGGGACAAAAACACCCAAAACACATATGTTGATAAATGATAAATTTAAAATGTAGTTATTTACATTAAAAAATTAGATTTATGTGTACCTGCAAAACACGGAGACTCCCTATTCGGTCGAACCTTCTCTCTAACTTGAAATTTTCAAAAAGGCAGAAAGTTTTCAAGTTTTGATTCCAGAGCAGGTGCGACCGAACACAGCTATGTCTGGGCGAACCTAGGTTCGGTCGAACCTCTTCAAGGTTCGGTCGAACCTACTCTAGAATATGAATTTCTGCAGTTCTGGCAGAAAGTTTTCAACTTGAGGTTCTAGAGGAGGTGCGACCGAACTCAAGAAGGTTCGGGCAAACCTTTCAAAAGGTTTGCCCGAACCTTCTTGAGTTCGGTCGAACCACCTGGATTTTTCAAAGAATGCCATTTTGCAACACAATATGCACAAACACCTCTCTTCAAAACACACTAAACACCATACCATCATGCTAAGGAAAAGCATATCAAAAATTCCAACACAATCAAAATTCAAAAATCCAACAATCTAACATTGTAGATAGGAAAATAACAAAGCATCAAGAAAGGAGGAAAAAGAAAAGGGTTAGAGACTCGGGTTGCCTCCCGAGAAGCGCTTCTTTATGAGGTCACTAGCTTGACCATGAGAAAAATTCTTCAAGTGGGAGGCTTGGGATCTAAAGGATCAAGCATTATACATTCGATGATACCAACTTCTTCCTTGAAAAAGTAATGCTTCAAACGATGACCATTAACCATAAACTTGTTACCATCCGCATCTAACTCAAAGGAGCCATAAGGATTAGTCTTTGATATCACAAAAGGACCCGACCACTTTGATTTGAGTTTACTCGGAAACAAACAAAGCCTTGAGTTGAAAAGCAAAACCTTATCTCCAACCTTAAAGTTCTTGTTTCGAATATGTTGGTCATGCCACTTTTTGGTCTTCTTCTTATATACCTTTGAGCTCTCATAAACATCATCTCTAAGCTCTTCAAGTTCATTGAGCTTAAGCAATCTCTTCTCACTGGCCAACGATAAATCCATATTGAGCTCTTTGATAGCACCAAGCCTTGTATTCTAACTCAACCGGCAAGTGACAAGCCTTTCCATAGACCAAGCTATAGGGGGTCGTGCCGATTGGAGTCTTGTACGCCGTCCTAAGAGCCCATAGTGTGTCATCAAGTTTGAGAGACCAATATTTCCTTGATTTGTTCACCATCCTTTCCAGAAGATTTTTGATTTCACGATTCGAGACCTCCACTTGTCCTTGAGTTTGAGGGTGGTAAGGTAATCCACCCTTGTGATGAACGCCATACCTCTTGAGAAGAGCTTCAAATTGCTTTTTGGCGAAATGGGAGCCTCCATCACTAATTAGCACCCTCGGAACTCCAAACCTAGGAAAAATGATCTTCTTTAAGAGCTTAAGCACAACCTTGTGATCATTGGTAGGTGAGGGTATGGCTTCAATCCATTTTGTCACATAATCGACCGTTACCAAGATATATAGATTCCCACAAGAAGAAACGAAAGGCCCCATAAAATCCACCCCCCAAACATCGAAGGGTTCAACTTCTAAAACACTTTGTTGGGGCATTTCGTCCCTCTTGGTAATGCCTCCGCTCCTTTGACATCTATCACATTGCGCAACAAATTGGTGGGCGTCTCTATGCATTGTCGGCCACCACAATAAGGATTGAAAGATTTTTGCCACTGTTTTGTCAACACCACCATGTCCTCCACATGGTAGTGAGTGGCAATGCTCAAGAACACCTTGAATTTCATGATTTGGAACGCACTTCCGATAAAGGCCATCTCCACATTGCTTAAATAGGTATGGGTCATTCCAAAAGTACCTTCTTACTTCCTTGAAAAACTTCTTCTTTTGTTGAGAAGAGTACTCCGGGGGAACGACTCCACACGCAAGATAGTTGGCTATATCCGCGTACCAAGGGGTAGAAGTTGAGACCAAAGCCATGAGAGCCTCGAATCCTATCTCATCATTAATCGGTACATCCTCCTTGTTTTCAAATGGCAGCCTAGACAAATGATCCGCTACATAGTTCTCCGCTCGCTTCTTGTCCCTCATTTCCATGTGAAAGTCTTGGAGAGAGAGAACCCAACGGATCAAGCGAAGCTTTGCTTCTTTCTTGGTCATGAGATACCGCACCGCAATGTGATCCGTGTACACAATAACTTTTGAGCATATAAGATAGGATCGAAACTTATCGAATGCAAACACTACCGCTAACATCTCTTTCTCCGTTGTTGTGTAATTCCTTTGAGCCTCATCTAGAGTCCTACTTGCGTAGTAGATGACACATGATTTTCCTTGTTTCTTTTGACCAAGAACGACACCTACTGCAAAGTCACTAGCATCGCACATTAGCTCAAAAGGCAAGCTCCAATCCGGAGCTTGCACAACGAGAGAAGAAATGAGAGCTTCCTTGAGCTTACGAAACGCCTCAAGGCAAGCTTCATTGAAGTTAAAAAAACCTCTTTTTTGAGCAATTCGGTCAAAGGTTAGGCGATTGAAGAAAAATCTTTGATAAACCTCCGGTAAAAACCGGCATGCCCAAGAAAAGCCCGTACCCTCGTGATGGAAGTAGGAGGGGGCAACTTTTCAATCACCGAAACCTTGGCGAGATCAACCTCAATGCCATTTTTTGAAACCTTATGGCCGAGGACAATGCCCGCCTCGACCATAAAATGGCACTTTTCCCAATTTAAAACCAAACTCGTCTCTTGACACCTTTTCAAAACTTTTTCAAGGTTAAAAAGACAAGTGTCAAAAGACGAGCCACCAACACTAAAATCATCCATGAAAACCTCAATTTCTTTTTCAAGCATCTCAAAGAAAATGGAAGTCATGCATCTTTGAAAAGTAGAGGGAGCATTGCATAATCCGAATGGCATTCTTCGGTATGCAAATGTCCCATATGGACATGTGAAAGTAGTTTTCTCTTGATCACTTGGATGGATAGGGATTTAGAAAAATCCGGAATACCCATCCAAGAAACAAAAGAAAGCATGGTTAGAAAGCCTTTCAAGCATTTGGTCCATGAAAGGGAGAGGAAAATGATCTTTCTTGGTGTTTTTGTTCAATCTCTTATAATCAATGCACATTCTCCACCCGGTCACCGTACGGGTGGAGATTTCCTCTCCCTTTTCATCCTTGATTATGGTCATCCCACCCTTCTTTGCAACTACATGAATCGGGCTAACCCATTTGCTATCGGAGATAGCATAGATGATGCCCGCCTCACGTAGTTTCAAAATTTCTTTATTCACAACCTCTTGAAGGTTGGGGTTTAACCTTCTTTGAGGTTCAATGGAGGTGGAATGATCATCTTCAAGAAGAATATGATGCATGCACAAAGAAGGGCTAATACCTTTGATATCATCAATGCTATACCCTATCACATCCCTATATTTTCTTAAAACATCAAGAAGTTTTTCCAAATTAAGACCATCTAGGGTAGCATTGACAATAATAGGGTATTTTCCCTCCTTATCAAAAAAAGCATATTTCAAAGAAGGGGGAAGGGGCTTAAGTTCTACCTTGGGAGGAGGCTTAGAACTCTCCTCCAATTTCTCCTCCTTAGACTCAAGCTCAGTCTTAACTTGTTGTTCAACTTCCTCCTTTGAGGATTCCTCCATTGCTATGACAAATTCTTTAGCCTCTTGAGAGTGGAACTCTTCTTTGCATGTAAGGGCTTCTATCATTGGATCTTGAGGCCTCATCACGACCCTCCCCAAGCGATCTAGCTCTTCATTCACAACATCAACTCTATAGCATTTTTCAACCATGGGGGTTTTGAGCAACTTAGAAAATTCAAAGACAATCTTTTCATCGGCCACTTCACAAGTGATGGTGTTGTTCTTGCAATTGATGACCGCTCCCAAAGTTTTAAGAGCTTCACGTCCCAAAATCAAAGGAGTGTTAACATCCTCCTCCATATCCATCACTACGAAGTCACAAGGCACGTAGATGTGTCCCACTTGAATTGGAACATCCTCAAGCTCTCCACAAGGTAATTTTACCGATCGATAGGCCAATTGAATTGTCTTCCTTGTAGGGATCATCTCTATATTGAGTTTTTGAGCAATGGATAGAGGGATTAAACTAACACTTGCTCCAAGATCGGCTAAGGCACCCCTAGCTTCCATGTTCCCAATTTTCACCGGCAAAGTGAAACTTTCCGGGTCTTTTTCCTTCTTGGGAATCTTATGTTGGACAAGAGCACTCACTTGATGTGGAAGGGTGATAAGCTCATCATTGAGCTTCCTCTTGTTGGTGAGAATATCCTTGAGGAACTTGGAGTAAGATGGCATTTGTGTCACAACTTCAAGAAAAGGGAGGTTGATATGCAAATTCTTCATGACACTAAGAAATTTTGTGAACTTGTCATTCAACTTCCTCTCCGCAAGCCGACCGGGAAAAGGAACCGGTCCATCAAGATTCCTAGCCTCACTAGGAATTGAAGTTGTCTTCTCATTGTCAAGCTTCTTCTTCTCCGAACCTCCTTCTATCTCATCACCTTTTTCTTTCTCACCTCCCTTGTTTTTATTCACACTCTCCTCTCCTCTCCTCCCTTCTTTTCCTCACTATCCCCTTCATTTGGTCCTTCATAGAAAGTCCCCGACCTCAATGTGATCGCCTTGCATGTATCGGGTTTTGGATTGTGAGATGGGTTAGGGTGTGGTTGTCCGGGTAGAGTGGATGGTGAATTAAAAGGAGTTCTCTCGGCCAATTGAGCTAGTTGTGAGTCAACCATCTTGTTGTGAGCTCTTATCTCTTGCATTTGTTGCCCAAAAGATTGCATTTGCGCATGCATGGCTTGGAGGAGTAGAGTTTGAATTAGCTCTGCTTGAGGTGCTTGTTCTTGATGATTTCTTTGAGGTGCTTGGGTTTGATTTTTGTATTGGTTGTTCCTAGGATAGCTTCCTCTTGGGTTTTGGGGTTGAGGTGGAGGTGGATTTTGATATTGAGGGTTGGAGTTATAGGAAGGTTGAGCTTGTTGGTTCCATTGTTGAGGTTGAGGTACAAACCCGGGTGGTGGTTATCTCCAAGCTACTCCACCACCGCTTCCTCTAAATCCCTCTTGCCTTGTGTTGTATGCCGCTACATGTTCGGGGCTTAAACCTCCACAATAGGATGTATCATGGTTCGTTCCTCCACAATTTTGACAAGAGAAAGAGTTAGCTTGAGAAGAGCTTAATCCACCACTTGAACTTGCATTCACACTCGTGTTCAACTTGGAAAGCCCTTTTGTTAGTTGATCAATTTGATGTTGTAATTGATCAACTTTCTCCAATTCGTAAATACCACCTCTCTTTGGAACGTTTCATCTTCAGCCCCCCCAAGAGTAATTCTTTGCTACCTCTTCTATTGTGGCTTCAACTTGATTTTGAGGGATCTTGATTAATTGACCACCCGCCCCCGCATCCGAATTGGCTCTTGACATGGGCTCCAATCCGTCGTAGAAAAACCGCATGAGCAACCCTTTATTGTACTCATGGTGGGGACATGCTTGCACTAACTCTTTGAATCTCTCCCATGCTTCACCAAGACTTTCATCGGCCTCTTGCTCAAATGATGCAATTTTCCTTCTCATTTCGGCGGTCTCTTCTTCGGAGATAAAGCGCTTCAAGAACGCCTTTACAACCTCCCTCCATGTTGTGAGAGTGTTAGGCTTTACTTGCTTTAGCCATTTCTTTGCTCGTCCGGTGAGAGATTGCCGGAAAAGGTGTATACGAATGTAGTCTTGACTCACTTCATTGGTTTGCATCATTGCGCACAGTTCAAGGAATCGGTCCAAATGTTCAATAGGGTCCTCACTTGCACTTTCGGAAAATTGCTCCGATTGGACCATTCGAGTATATTGTGGATGGATTGAGAAGTTGGTTTCCGTGACAGGTAGCAAAATCCCTCCCGTGAGCTCATAATCCTCTGGATTTCCGAACTCACGAAACAAAACATCATTCTCTTGTCCCGCCATTGATTCGCGTGGTGAACTTGAAGAGTAAGTATCACTCTCACTATCAACTATATCACCAAAACCTCTTCCCTCGTCTTGATAAAGCCTACGGACTTGTCTCAAGGTTCGGTTGATTTCGTGGTCAATTTGATGTGAGGGTGCTCCTTGAGACCTCCTAAGCATTCACCAAAGCTAAGCAAACAATTAGCAATGACAAGGATGATAAAATAAAAAAAAAACAAAAAGAAAAGAAAGCAAAATGACTCAAACAAAAGCAATAATATTCGCTAAACAAGCCGCTTCCCCGGCAACGGCGCCAAAATTTGATCACGGGTTAAATAGGTCGTTATGCTACCACCCTAACCAAATTAATCATTTATAATACCTAAACCTACACTAAACTAGTTAGTAGCAAGTAAAGGGTCGAACCACTAGGGAAGCGCGCTAATTCAACATCAAATATCACTAATGCAAGAGTAAAAAGGGGATTGTTTTTGTTGGTTTTGTTGAGTAGAACACTAAAACTACAAGTAAGCAAGAAAATGATGATTAAAATCAATAGACAATGACGCTAGGGATACGGGGGTGTCCAATATGATTAGAAAGAGGAGAATAATGGTGATTATCATGAAACATATGCCAAAGAACACAAGGTTCTACCTAAACAATTCATTCTCATGCAATAGTCTAGGCAAATCAATGAAAGAGGTCTACACTAATAAGGATCATTCTCATGCATCCTATTAGTTACAATCAAATCAAGAGAATAAAGAAGTACAATCCATAAAAACTCCACTTTAATAACTCATTCTCATGCAATCATTAAAATAGAGGTAATCCTAATCTAGTTCAAATCACTTTCATGCATTTAAACTAGAAAACATCAAATAGAGTGCAACAATAATCCCAAGCTAATAAAAATCATGTCTTTCATCAATATATGACATAAGTTCAATCCAACCATCATCATTCATCCAATATCAAATCATATCTTCCACCCCCTTCCCCTAGCTAAAAGTTTAGCCTAGAGAAGGGAGATTAAACATAATATCAAAACTAGCAATAAACTCAAGAAACTCAAAACAAAACATGATTGAAATCAATGAAATCAATAATAACTAGATAAACTAATAAGATTGACAAAAATAAGTAACAATAAAACAAATAAATATTATTAAAGGAAAGGAGAAGAGATTACTAAAGAAGGGATTAATGAAAGATTAAAACTTGGATCCTTGCTTGATTGAAGAAAGATTAAAACTTGAGCAAAGTTGAATACAATAAAGGAAACTTGAATAACAATCTCTTTTTCTCTCTCCCTATTAGGCTAATGTTCTATGGAATTAGTACTAAGTTCCTCCCCAAAAAAAATCCCGTCAAAACGTTCTAAGATGGGACTTATATAGTCCGTACAGAGCCAGCTGAAAAAAGGAGAGGTCCGACCGAACAAAGGGAAGGTTCGGCCGGACTACAGGGTAGGTTCGGCCGAACCATGGGTAGGTTCGGTCGAACCTCCCTGATCCTGGTCTGGTCGAACTTCTGTGGTTCGACCACTCCTGCAAAATTGCCAAATTGCATCTTGTCCCTGCCTCGACGTTCGGCCGAACCACTGAGCAGGTTCGGCCACACCTTCAGGAGGTTCGGCCGAACCTCTTCTGAATCATGCTTCCTTCAGCTTCCCTTGAGCTTAGCTTCCTCCTCTTGAAAATCCCGATGGTTCCTACAAAGCATAAGCATGGAAACCACAATAAAAACAAAGCGAGAAGACTAAAAAAAGGGAAGATAGAGGAGAAAAGAAAGGAGGAAGCAAAACTAAGTAAAAATGCTTAGAAAAAGGGCTAAACAAGTGCAAATGAGGGGAGAATCCTTAGAGAAAAAGGATAAAAGAGTGGCATAAATGCCACTCATCAGGCCGCTGCCTTAATTTTGCAAAATATTTATAAACAAAAAAAGGGAAGGCAACATAACATATATATATATATATATTTTGGACTATCTATAATTGTTTGGGACATCCTAATCATATTATTTGTTTTAATAATATATATACACATGTTTTTGGCTAAGATTAAAAGGAGTGATTCTTCTTCTTCTTCTCTTTTCATTTTGACCTTTCTAATATAAAAATTATTAAAATATTTACTTATTTTATCTTTTCCTTCCAATGTAATGAATTTTTACAAATTTAGGGTTACCTCAAAATATAGTGTAAAAGGCAGGGCTTTTGACGTAGAAAAAACTAGATCGTTGACTAATCCTTCCTAGATCCAAACAAAATTATAATCACTTAACAAACCTAAATACAAGTATAGAGGTAAGTCAAGGGTCAAAACACTAGGAACGGTTTATGTTCAAGCGATTTCAATTAATGTCTTAACTAGGTCGAAGTCGAAGGAGAAAAGGTGTCACTATTCAACTACCAAACACAAAGAAGCAAACAAATGAAACACTGGGAATAGGGATGAACATGCATTCATGATAATCAAGCTAATTAGGGAATTAAGCAATCAAGCAATGTAAACACAAATAGTAGGAGCAATTAGGAGCATTCAATTAATCACCCTCATACTCTCTTGTAATACTTCGTATTTTTATTATATTTATATATATATATATATATATATAAATTAACTATTTTATTTATTAAAATGATTTATTTTATTTTGAAAAGAAATTATGTATTTAACTAAATTGTAAGTGTGTATAAATAAAATGGATCATGAATTGAGGCAAAAAACGTATTTTAATTGGGTAAGAAAAGTGTTTATTAAGTGGATAAAAAGTACAACAACTATAAGTATTAAGAAAATTTTTTATTAAGTGGGTAAAAAGTATGATTTTAAATAAGTTTTAAACAAAATTTTATGTTTTCCGTGCTCAAGTTTCGAGGATGAAACTTCTTTTAAGGGGGTAGACTGTAATACTCCGTATTATTATTATTATATATATATATATATACATATATATATATATATATATTAATTATCTTATTTATTAAAATGATTTATTTTATTTTAAAAACAAATTATGTATTTAAATAAATTGTAAGTGTGTATAAATAAATGGATCATTAATTGGGGAATCAAAAGTATTTTAATTGGGTCAATCCTATTTAAATGAGTGGACCAACTTACTGAGAATTTAGGAGCTGGACCAACTTATTGGGAATTTAGGGGCCTAATAAGTTGGCCCAAAGGGAGAATTTGTAAGGGAGTAGGAATTAGTAATGGCAAAGCTGTAAATATGAGTTTTATTTTTGAAAGGAGAGTATAAATACTTTTGAACCTCAAGATTTTTCCACACAAATTCATAATTGTCAGATTTCACAAAAAAATGAAAAGGTTTTCTCATTATTTTCTCTCTCTTCTTTTCCCCTTATTTTTATTTTCCTCTTTCTTCCCCCCCCCTAAATCCCACACCTCTCCTCTCTCCTTCTTCCTCCTCTTGCGCGGCCAGCTCACCGGCGCCACCACCACCACCGGCGACAACAGTAGCGCCGGCAGCCCAGCCGGTCGGCGCCCCTCTCCTCATTCTCTCTCCTCTTTTCGATTTGTGTGTTTAAAAAAGAAACTTCTTTTAATCCTAAAATTAATTCTATTGATTTATTATTTTAAAGCATGATTTTATTATGTTTTGGTATTGATTTTGGGATTTTGATGTTGCTAATTTATTAATATAAATGTCAGATTTTTATTTAATTAAAAACCCCAAATTATAAAACCTAGAAATTGGGAATTTTGTATAATTGGTTAGGGATTGAGGCTAGGTTGTTATTATTGATTAATTCATGGTCTAATAATGTTTTTGATGAGTTTAAAGCCTTCAAATTCATGCTGGAATTTATTTACACACACTACTTTTTAATTATGGAGTTAGGGTTTGATTACCCATAAAAGGGAAAAAGGTTTTAATAATTTATATATGATTTTCTAGTCTAAAAGTAATGTTTTATACTAAATAAGTATGCTGAAATTTTATTTAAGTCGTGAAAATCAAGTCTTTTTGAAAGGAATTAAAGTACCCACTTATAGAAAAAGTTTTATGGCTTTATTATCATTAAAAGGGGTTGATTAGTATGATTTAAATAGTATTATAGTTGCTGGAAATTTGTGAGAATAGTGGATTAATTATAGTTATGTATTTTAATTGTAGAAAGTTTCGAGCTAGGTGATTTCTAGCAAGTGTGGCCGAGTTAAGCCGTTATTCAAGGTACGTGTGTGCACCAGAATATTTGTGTATGCGTAGTATCATGCTAGGATTGTGAATTGTGATTCAAGTGATGAGTTAGTAGCATGTTTGGTTGATTATATGCTTGAAATTGATGTTGGTTGAACATGTATTATTATGCAAGCATGAGAATATGATATTTGAAGCATGATACAAGTTGAATATTTGTGAATCATGGAAGTATGTTTTATTTTGAGTATCAAGGAAGCATGAAATTAATAAGCAAGGCTTATGTATGTTTAAAAGAGCTATAATTAGAATTATTGAACATGATTCATGAATTTTATTCTCACCCATTGATTATTGGTGTTGGGTCAAGGAAGTTAGTTTATTTATTTACTCAAGTAAGTATAGATCGAGTCAAGGAGTTTATTAGTGCATTCTATGGACCAAGGTAGTAATCGTGCAATTTTGTGCACAAAACTAGGCAAGGAACATTAATTAAAATAAATTGTATGTGCTCACTAACTAATTCATGAATTAATTGGAAGAATGTGTTGATTATTATTATGTTTATTCTTAATTGATTGGTTTGAGTCTTCACATGTTAAATTGATAAATCACGTAAAGTGTAAGAGGATACGCACCAAAACTCTTGGAACGTATATACCTTGGGTATGAACATATGGGGGGAGTTATGTGACTTTATATTTGAGCATAGCTTCTACAAGGGTACATGACGCTGTACTTTCTTTTATTATTATTTATGCTATGGAATTCCGTCACCAAGGTGCGACATAGTAGGTGCCAATTGAGGTAGCTCCTTTATTGGAAGCTCCATTTTAATGGGATTTATTTTTAAGGAAGGAAACCCGTTCGATGCGTAATCCAAAGCTATTAATTAATAATGAATATTGCTAGTTATGAATCAAAGGTAAGTTGACTGTGATTGTTTGGCAAGCATATTTTTTATTACTATTCTTATTGATAGGATATTCATGTTAGTGTGGTGCATATGTACTCAGCTTCTGCTGACTCGTACTTTTGTGTTTGTGTTTGGTTTTCCTTTGGTTAGCCCTACTATGACCCATTTATATGGTGAGTAGAGGGTTAAAATAAAGGGGAAGTGACAGGTACTTGAAACATGTAGAGCATGATGGGAATGAGTACCGAGAGTTACTTGTTATGCTTTCCTAGTTTTATATTTTAGTTGTTTATTATGGACTAACCTTAATGTGTTTATTTTTAATTGGATTTTACAAAGGGCCATGTTTGGATTGGTTCCAACTTGTAATTTTATTATTTCTATTTTATTTTGAGGTTGTGAACTCAAGTTTTATTTTAAAAAGCTAGTTTTTATTTTAGTCTTCCGTTGTGTAACTTTGAAAAATAGCCTTATCTCACGGTGGTGGTAACATTTTGATTATTTCCTTAAAATAGTTTTAATTATAGTAAAAAGAGTACTTTAAAATAAGGAAATTTCCGGGGTATTACAAAGTGGTATCAGAGCCAGGTTGGATTTTAATTACCGCTAAAGCCAAAACATTTTTTTTAGGTACCTACATTTTTAAAAGCTTGGCCAAATGCTTATTCTAACAAGTTTGAAATTACATTATAAAGTCCAAAATTTTATTTTTAATTAAGGGGGTCCGAATTTTTTTTTACGAAGGGCCGAATTTTTTTTTCTAATTTTTTTTAGGTCCGAATTTTTTTTATTTGCTCAAATAAATATTTTTGAAAATGTCTTCGAATTTAAAATAAATTATGTGTGCAGGTATGCGAAGGAATTAAGGTATGTAATTATGTGTTAATTGCTTTAAAAACATGTGGTGAGATTTGGGTAGGAAAGAATGGGCATATAGGCTAGAATTGTATGTTTTCCTATGTACATATTTTATTTACATGATGTGTTCAAAGCATGTTGAATGATAATAGGTATCTATGTGAAAGCATGTTTATGTGTGGTGAAAGAAATTGTATGATTGAATACCAAACTTAAATTTTTGCAAAGAACTGTATACTTGATTAAATAAAGAGTTTTCTTTATTAAGTCATAACCTGAAATGCCTTGTAAATGGTTTGATTTGCCTAGTAGATTTTTCTCCATGGGTAATCTGGTAAAGAAAGACTATGAGCATGTTTGAGAATATATTCGCAGAATTCGATTTTATTGTACCTATAGATCTAATGTGTTTGGGGAGCGTCACTTAGACCAACCTGATTATGTCTCAGCCATGCTTGTTCACTGTTTACCTAATTATTCACCTTATGAGGCTATTAAGAGTCGATTTTGTGATTTCCACTTGCCTAATAGTGTAGCTAACTAAACTAAGTATAAGGATTCTAATGGTCAGTGGGGAGCAGATTGGAGATATTTATACCGTTACATTGCTCACAAGGAATTTATCCATCTTAACCCTCAATATACTTCTCAACCTCCTCCTCGCCATAACTTTGGTGATCCAATTCCACACCAATATGCGCCCTATTACTCTTTAGAAAATGTTGATCCCATGTATGAGTCAGAACCTGAGCAGAGTTATGAGAGCCAAGGTTAACCTATGGAGCAGGATAGTGAGTACGGAGATTCTTCTTGTGAAGTTATTTTTGATCCAAAGCCTCCAAGTCCTTCTGTGATTGTCAACTTAGAAATCGATGAGTCTGAGGAAGACCTTGGGGAAGATGATGATAATGATGATGGCAATGACGGTGACAATGGGAGTGATCTTGAGTATTGTAGGGAATATTTCAAGCATCACACACTTGAGCCCCACTGTGATCATACACTTAAGCATGGTGGCGTCCAAAGGGAAGGAAGCTAGAGTAAAAGAGTCGCCAAAAAGTTTTAGGAACTTGTAAACCGTTCACAGGGTGAAGGTTACACCCCTTAACGATCCATGAGATCGTTAACTCCAATAGGTCTGGAACCATGACTGGAAGTTCGGGGATGAAGGTACAAATCCAACCTAAAAGAGATTGAACCTGCCCTCAATAGGCCTCTACTTTATTCTTCTCGTATTCATGTGCGCTTTTTGACTAACATACAATCAATAGATTAACCCTAAACCTGTTTAATTTATGTTGGTGGAATATTAATGCACAAACAAATCTATTATTGGCAATCACTTGAATTATAATCATATTAGCCTAAACAAGATTATTAATTATCTTATTAAACGTGATTACAAGTACAAATTCCCTTTAAACCTGCAAGAGAGGGCGTGATCAAGCAATAACAATAATAATATATCAAGCAACAATAATAATCATCAATAATAATCTCAATAAAGCATAATAATAGCAAGATTCTAGGCATGATACTAACAAGATTAATAAAAAACCCTAGCATGTCACTAAACATTAAAAATCAAAGCTTTACTCCTAACATGATACTAACATGATATAAAGAAAGAATATGAAGCATCCCATAGAAACATACATGATATTAGAAATCTTAGTTATTACCCTAAACATGATGCTGGGAATCATGAAGACATCCTAACATGATACTAACTTGATATAAAGAAAGAATAGGAAGCATCCCATAGAAACATACATGATATTAGAAATCTTAGTTATTACCCTAAACATGATGCTAGGAATCATAAAGACATCCTAACATGATACTAGGAATTAAAATAATCAAAGCATGATTTCTATATAACAATTAAATTACTTACTTGGATGCCTCGTATCTCTTTCTAATGACAAAATACACGCGTTAGTAACTTCAAGAAAAATAACAAATCAAAACAATTAAATCAAATAATTGAAATAAATATTAAGGACCAAACTAAACATGATGCTAGGAATCATAAAGACATCCTAACATGATACTAGGAATTAAAATAATCAAAGCATGATTTCTATATAACAATTAAATTACTTACTTGGATGTCTCGTATCTCTTTCTAATGACAAAATACACGCGTTAGTAACTTCAAGAAAAATAACAAATCAAAACAATTAAATCAAATAATTGAAATAAAGATTAAGGACCAAACCCTCAGAAATAATAAACCTTTCACGTCTAGGGCAAAGGCAACTTCGAACTTGGCGAGGTGTGTCTAGAACTAATGTATGTGGAATTTTGTATGAGGGAAGGTTTAGAAAAAGAAGAAAGAGAGAAAACTTCTAGCTTTAGAGAGAAAAGAGAGAATAGAATTAGATGATTGTGAATTGTTGATAAGTATTGATGATTGCTGATGATGAAAAACGGGGAAATACGACCCCTATTTATATAGAAAACAGTCTGGAAACAAATCAAGTCATATTCGGAATAAAATACCTCCTGTCGCCAACGACAAGAGTTAGCACCAGACGACAGGAGCAGCGCCAGGCGAGATTTGTTAGCGCCAGGCGACAGCTTTGTCGTCTCGCGCTAAGTCAAAATTTAAAACGCGCTTTGTACGCGGAATCATCTTCTTAATACGATTAAGCAGCTAATTCTGCGTTAAGCAGATTAAAATCATATTTATGCCAAATCACATTTAATCCATAACTTCCTCTTTCTTCATTGGAATTGGGCTTATAATATATCGTTGAAAAGCTCTTTTCGAGCCCAATCCAACTACACTATTATTGGACCCTATCATGGAACAAAACAAATTGGACTGGCTATTTTCATAAATAGAGTAAGAAAAGGAATAACTTCGAAAACAGAAAGAGAGATATTTTAATAAAAACATCCACATCACTAGACTTTTCACACTTTCACCTCATTCGATAATCAAATGACGTGAAAGATATTCATCACTGGGTTTGGTTTTGGGGAGACACATTTGGGTGTCTACAAGTATAATCCAAAAAGGTAGAGAAAGATCAAAGACAAGATTGATAATGTCAATATTTGAAGATTATAGATTACCTTTCCTTTAGCGTTTTGAGATTTATTCTTTATTCATAGTTATAGTTTAAAAAAGTTGTGTGAGTAATAAGTAGCAAAGCTACAATTGGGATGTTTCAAACATTTCTTTTTCATATTTCAATAAAAGTATTATGATTTCTTTTCAAATCATTCCTTTCTCTTTACATGAGACTATTAAACATTAAATTTTATTTATTACATTCTGTAAGTGGTACCAAGGGAAATTACTCAAAAATATTTTTGTGGTGTGCTTATTTAAGTGAAAGAGTCGCCAACAAGTTTTAGGAACTTGTAAACCATTCACGATCACAGAGATCGCTAACTCCATAGTGGTCCTGAACCATGACTTGATATTCGGGGATGAAGGTACAAATCCAACCTAAAAGAGATTGAACCTGCCCTAAATAGGTCTCCACTTGATTCTTCTCATATTCATGTGCGCTTCCCAATCAACATACAATCAATATATTAACCCTAAGCCTTTTTAATCTATGTTGGTTGATATTAATGCACAAATAAATCTATTATTGACGATCACTTGAATTAAAATCATATTAGCGTAAAATAAAATTATTAATTATCTTGTTAAGCGTGATTTCAAGTATAAATTCCCTTTAAACCTGTAAGAGAGGGCGTGATCAAGCAATAACAATAATATCAAGCAACATAATAATATTGACACAACAAATGATCATAATATCAATCTGAATCTCATTAAAGCATAATAACATTAGCTAGATCCTAAGCATGATACTAACATGATTAATAACAAATCCTACCATGTCACTAAGCAATAAAGATCAAAGCTTTAATCCTATCATGATACTAGAAATCAATAAAAGCATCCTAACATGATACTAGGAATTAATAAAACAATCTAAGCATGATTTCTATAGAAATAGAAAAATTGAATTACTCACTTTGAAGCCTTGTACCTCTTTCTATCAAAATAATACACACGTTAGTAACTTCAATAAAAATATTAAATCAAACAATAATAATAATAATTGAAATTAGATTTGGGACCAAACCCTCAGAACTATCAACCTTTCACGTCGAGGTCTAAGGCAACTTCGAGCTTGGCTAGGTCTATCTAAGTCTTGTGATGGACGTATGGTGTATTTTGAAAAAACTAGGCTTAGAAATCAAGAGTTAGAAAGAAATAAAAAGCTTTAGCTTAGAGAGAGAAAGAATAGATGATTGTTGATAGTTGTTGGTGAATTAAAACGGAGAAAATCGTTCTTATTTATAGAGAAAAACGACCAAAAAAGATTAGAAAAAAGTCAGAAATTGAATCGGATTAAAATTCCTTTTATCGCGCGGCGATAGGTTTATCGCATCGCGATGGCTCTATCGCAGCACGATAAAATCATCGCGGTGTGATAAGATAGTTTTTTGCGGATTTTGTTTTTATCATAACTTTTGATCCAAAAGTCAAAATAAGGCAAATAATATGTTGTTAAAAGAAGCTTGAAGTCTACTTTCCAACCCAATTAAAATAAGGTTAAGATCTTTTGTAGAATAAAAGATATGGCCAAAATAGTGGAAGGGTTTCAATTTTGGATAGAGTTTTGTATTTCTTTCATATCTTTTTCGTTGTAGCTCGAAATTAATATTATAATATATCATTGGAAAGATAATTTCCAGAGCTATCCAACCACACAAGATTTGGATAAAAATTATGAGGCACAAAAATAATATCTGACTATCTTTGAACGTCATTCAATTCGGCTTTAAAAAAGAGGAGTTTTATTCAATTTCAAACTCTTTAATTTTATCTTTTTAAAAAGGATAACTAAGATCTTTTAGAAACTTGTAGAAGCTTATAATTAATTCTAATAGTTTTAAAAATATAATTAATATTAATTGACCCTGTACACGATCATTGGGTCTGCACATAAAGCTCGAGTTAGGCCTAGTTTAGTATTTTAATTGACTTTGTCGTTATAACTCGAAGTTGGGCTTATCCAACTACACAATTATTGGACCTATCTTATGGACAAAACTAAACGGGATTGGACATTTTTCATAAATAGGATACGAAATGAATGATTTTTGAAAACAAAAATAAATTATTTTTATTTAAAACATTTTAAAAAAGGGAAATTCACACAACTTTTCAACATTTCACCTTTCTCAATATTCAATGACGTGAAAAGTACTCATCAATGGGTTTAGTTTTTGGGGAAAGACAATTAGATGTCTGAAAGGAATGATGTCCTTCGAACAAGTGTATTATTCTGATAGCGGGTTCAGAATTATTAGAAAGCTAATATATTAAGTAAGGTCAAGTGATCGGAATGCCTGGGTGGAGGCCGCTTCCGATCAGTAATATTAATATAATTAATATTACAGCTTAATCTTGACTGAACCCTTCAGGTCACACCCAAGCAAATATATGCGAACCAATCGACGAATTAATTCGGAAGAAATTAATTCGTCGCCTAAGTGTTAAATATTTAGACGTCGGTAAATTCGAGCTTAGAGCGTCGAAACCGATCGTCGGAAGTCAAGTCAAAAAATAGTAATAAATCAACAAAAGACCAAAATAACCCTAGCATCGGAATGCCCTAGCAAACCGAGTGCTAAGGGCGTATGGCCTAGCATGGTGGCTAGCATGCACACCAAACCGAGCCTAGGCTGGCTGGTGCGTGCTAGCGCACCCATGCTAGCATCGCAAAGCTAGGCGCTGCCTAGTGCGTGCTAGCATGCTAGACACTGCCTTGTGCGCGCATTGGCTAGCAAGCCATGCCGCAACAAGCTGCAGCAGCTAGCACGCTAGGCGCGCCAGCTAGCCACAGCTAGCAGCAGCATGGCGAGGGCCATTGCTTGCTAGCAGCGAGGCCAAGGCACAAAGCCACAGCAGCCCGCACAAGCATGCTGGGCGTGCTGGGCAGCAGCGCCTAGCAGCCCGCATGCGAGTGTTGGGCCTGCTGAGCTTGCGTGCTCGTGGGTGCCACGGACAGCAGCACAGGACAGCCCACCTTGGCTGCCGTGGTGCCCAAGGGTGGGTGCCATGTGGCTTGTGTTCCTTGAGTGTGTGTGGTGTGAGGTGGACGACTAAGGGAGAGGGAGTGGGGAGCAAGTTTGGTCCCCCCCTCCTCCAAGTGGTCCTCACCTAACCACTCACATGAGCTTGCCACTTGTTGATTTATTACTAGCTTGATTATTTATTTTATTTTAGCTTTAAAATAAAATGGAAAAATCATACTATCCCACATTGATGGGAGAGTAAATGATACTCCCATCATTTCCTATAAATACCCAAGTATGGGCATTGGGAATGATGCTTGAGTGGGAGTTAATAAGAGCATTCCATAAGTTTTGGGAAAACTCTTAAACTCATATAACACTCGGGTTTAGGTCGGACCTTGCTAACCCCAAGGTAGTAGACCTTAAAGTTGTGTTCGCCCATTTGTGGGTGGATACCGTCGGAGGCGCGGCGCTTGACGTGCTAGTAGCTTTCAAGTAAGAGCCCCGGGTTTTGGGCGAAGCTCGCTACGAGGGTAAGATTCGTTATCTTATGTTTGTGAATATTTATTTATGCTTTGTGATTTTAATTATTGCGAGTGGTTCCTTGGGAGGGGTTGTTTCCACGGTGAGTCGGACTCACCAAACCCCAACAGCAGTGTCGGAGCCCCTCTCGATTATTTTTATAATCATGTTATTCAAGGTTTATTTTTGGCTTAATTTTCTGGTTTATGTTGCTAATTAGATTAGTAGCTCGGTTTTATTTATTTAATCCCGTTTTTAATGTCGAATTTGGCCCAGAACCCAGATTTTCGCCCAAGACTAGTGAATTTTGGGTGGAAAACGTGTTCTGGAAAGGGTTTTGGCCTATTGGGGCTGTGATTTTAGCCAAATTCTGACCAGAAATGCCTTTTTCGAGGGGTTTTTCGTTTTTGACGAAAAATTTTAAGTCTTTTCTAACCTTGAAATTAATGGCATAAATTGTTGATTATATGGTTGATTATTTGCATATTTTTCTGCACTTTTATGTCCCCTTAAAGCATACTTACTTGGTAGTATTTGATGCTTAAAGATTGATTTATTTTCACATAATTGCAAACTAATTGCTTTTTAGTGTGAAAATTTTATTTTTTGAAGCTTCCTAAGTGTTAAAGATTCAATCTTTATTTGTGATAAGTGATTGAAACTTTGAAAACCACTAAATTCTTATTTTGAATTGAACCTTGTTGTTTTAATCATTTTGAGTTGATTAGAAACATAAAGTTTCGATTTTTGTGATAGAAATTTGGTTATCTTCATGTTGGAAGATATAATTTTCAAGGATTCACAAATTTTAGATGTTGGAATTTTCATTTGAACATTAAAGTTCATATTTTTCCAACTTCCCTTTAATTTGTCAAATTCTCAAGTTTAATTTAAATTGATTAAATTGAAAGTGAGAAATTACCTCAATTTTATTTTGCACCAAGCTAAACCAATTTAATTAAAGATAGTTCTTGGAATTATTTTGGTTATTGCACTTTGAAAATTTTATTAAGTTAGACTTGTTTAAAATTTTATTTTGCTCACTAAATTAGTTCTAAAATTAATTTAGAAATTAATTATTTTTGTCTCGCGGTAATGGGATCAAATCCCAAGGTAGTGGCACGCAAAACGAGGCAATGTACCACCATGGCGAGCTGGGCTGCACAGCAGCCCGCATGTGGCTGCCACGGTGGTTGCGCCGCCTCGATGGTGGGCCACACGCGCGGCAGCAGCCACGCACAGCAGCAGCTCACGCGCGGCAACAGCAGCCACGCGCGGTTGTGCTGTGGCAGCGGCTCGCGGCCGTGTGCCGTGGGTCGTGTGTTCGTGGTCTTGGCATGTGCGTATGCTTGGTGCGGTGAGGTGACTAGCCGTAGTAGGCTTGAAGTTAATTATTTTGCCGTTTATTTATTTTAATTAATTTTGTTCATTTTAATTAAAATTTTGGGAGGCTAGGCCTCGGGTTTTGAGCGGCATTGGCAAAATTTCATTTTGACAAGTTTGGGTGCTACCGACTTAATTAATTGGATTAATTAAGGAAATGCGGAATTTAGTGGGAGCTTCAATTGTTAATGACGTAATTTATATAATCGGTTAAACAACTTTGACTAGTTTTAATTAGGCGTGTTAATCGGATTAACCACCTAGATTAGTTACTAGTGCGCGCGTTGTTTGAATGCATTTTACTTGTTGTTAATTTTGTAAATTGCATGCGCCATTCACAAATAGTGAATGGATGAATGGAATATATATTTTCTCTCTCTCTCTCACTGGTTTTATGAAATGGCAACTAGTGGGACGCGACTAGGATAGAAAATACGGACTACGTGCCGTTATGTATTTTTATAAATCTAAATACGGTCTACGCACCGTTAAGTATTTTTGTACTTTAATATTTAGATTATTCCTAGTTATAGACACTAGTTTTTGCATAGTTTGGTTTAGTCTTGAAGACGGCGTATCTTGGAAGACAAAGCCTTGAAATGCAAATGAAGACCTTTTGAAGATATGAAGATTTCAAGGGGTCATGCTAGTTGCCAATATGCATCTATTATTTTGCTTTATATTTTATGGTTATATATATGGGTGTGAAATATTCGTTAGATGCATGTTTAGGTTTTCTTGATGTTGCGATGATTAGTTAAGTTCACTTAAATCAACCAACATAGAAATCCTAGGTCCCTAATAATATTGAGTAAAACTTGCCTTTCCAAAACAACACTTACTAACCGGACGATGGTGATGGTAGGCTACGCCAAAGCGAGGTGCCATCACTCCTCTAAGGGGCATAAGGCACACAAGATGTGCACGTTGGTTTTGGTTTAACTCATCGGTATGAGTGAGGAGTCCTCACATACCGTGGCAAAAGAGACACGTTGTCAAAGATGCATTAGATGCGACGATTGTCTAACCAAGAGTGGCTTAGAGCCATTAGCAAGGCAATGCTTACCTAGAAGATTGAGTGTTTAAGACAAGCCAAAGCATGCTTAACCACTCTTTGTTTCTTCGGATCTTGGAATCGCCTTATTTTCACAAAATAGGGACAATTTTTACGTGTAAATAAGACGTTAAATAAGTATTGAAATTTGCATGAATAAAATTCAATCTTATTTAAATATTTTTTGAATGGTTTTTCATTAAAAAATTTTCAATTGTAGAATCATGTCTTCAACCTCAAACAACCAGTTTTCATTACGCTCAATTCTCGACAAGGAGAAGTTGAGTGGTACCAATTTCCTTGATTGGCAAAGGAATTTGCGCATCGTTCTTATGCAAGAACAGAAAGAGTATGTCCTTGATGAGGAAATGCCCGAGGCTCCCAATGAGGAGGTAACTCAAGCGGCCCTTAACCGATGGCAAGTGGCCGATCGGGATGTCAAGTGCGCAATGCTAGCCACTATGTCTCCTGAACTTCAGAAAACCTTCTTCGAGAAGGAATCGGCCTATGAGATCATTTCTGAATTACAGAATATGTTTCAAGAACAAGCTCGAATTGAAAGGTTTGAAACCCACAGGCAGATCCTTGAGACTAAGCTCAAGAAAGGAGAGCCAGTCAGACCACATGTGCTCAAAATGATCGGATTATTTGAGAACATGGGAAGGCTTGATGCGGGGTATTCAACCGAAATGGCTATTGACATCATTCTCCATTCCCTTCACAAAGGCTATGACCAGTTCAAGATGAACTACAACATGCATAGCATGGAGAAAACCCTCACCGAGCTTCATGGGATGTTGAAGCAAGCCGAGCAAACGCTCAAGGATGAGGGAAAGCATGATATGCTCATGATTAAGAAGGGTAAGCCGTTCAAAAGGGCGGGCAAAAAGAAGAAGGGCTTCAAGGGGAAAGGGAAGAAGAAGAACTTTCCGCCTAAGCCGAAAGCTACCAAAGACAACAAGGAGAAAAAGGTAGCATCTTCTAAGTCTGATTCCGAATGCTTCTATTGCAAGAAGAAGGGACATTGGAAGAGAGACTGCCTCAAATTCAAGGAAGATAAGAAGAACGGAAACGTTGCTTCTACATCAGGTATTTACGTTATAGACTTTAACTTCACTAGCTCGGCTTCATGGGTATTAGATACCGGATGTGGCTCACACCTTTGTTCCAATTCACAGGCACTAAGGAACACTAGGAAGCTAGCGAAGGGAGAGATCGAGCTCCGGGTAGGAAATGGAGCAAGGGTTGGTGCTAATTCTGTAGGATCTCTTAGTTTGTCTTTGCCACGGGGCTAGTTTTGGAACTTGATAATGTTTATTGTGTTCCCAACATTACCAAAAACATCATTTCAATTTCGGCGTTGGACGCCAAAGGTTTTGAATTTCGAGTTAAAGACCAAACATGTTCATTTTATCTCGATAATGTTTTATATGGTACGGCACATTCAGAAAATGGTCTTTATGTGTTATCTCTAGACAAAGAAATTTATAACGTTAATAATCCTACAAAGAAAGCTAAGACTACACAGTCTAGTCAAACTTACTTGTGGCATTATCGCCTTGGCTACATTAACATCAAACGCATCAAGAAACTTCTACAAGAAGGTATTCTTGACTCATTTGATTTAGAATCCTTTGAGAATTGCGAAGGATGTTTATTAGGCAAGATGATAAAGCAACCATTCTCCAAGTTAGGAGAAAGGGCCGGTGACTTATTGGGACTTATACACACCGATGTATGTGGACCAATGAGTACACCCACAAGAAAGGGTTATCGGTATTTCATAACCTTCACAGATGACTTTAGTAGATATGGTTATGTCTATCTAATGTCACACAAATCTGAATCGTTTGATAAATTCAAAGAATTTCAGAAAGAAGTTGAAAACCAACTCGGCAAGGAAATCAAGGCACTTCGATCGGATCGAGGTGGCGAATATTTGAGCCAAGAGTTTGATGACCATCTGAAAGAACATGGAATACTTTCAGAGTTGACACCTCCGGGAACTCCTCAGTGGAATGGAGTATCTGAAAGGAGGAATCGAACCCTGTTAGACATGGTCCGATCGACTATGGGTCTTAGTGAACTTCCAATCTCTTTCTGGGGACATGCACTTTTAACTGCGGCACTCACACTGAATCGTGCTCCGTCAAAAGCAGTGGAAAAGACTCCATATCAATTATGGACTAATAAACCGCCAAAGTTGTCTTTTCTCAAGATTTGGGGATGCGAAGCATATGTCAAGAAACTCATTTCTGACAAACTTCATCCAAAATCTGATAAGGTTTACTTTGTGGGTTATCCAAAAGAAACCAAAGGGTATTACTTCTACAACAAATCCGAGAACAAAGTGTTTGTTGCTCGTGATGGTGTCTTTTTGGAGAAGGAACATCTCTCCAAAATGACAAGTGGGAGGAAAATCGAACTCGACGAAGTTCGAGAGGACGAGCAGCAAGGACAAGTTGACAATCAAAGTGCTTACCAAGCAGCTGTTGACGTTGGTCAAACTCAAAATATGCAAAGTCAAACTGACAATGCAAATGCTCAGTCCATTGCCCTACGTAGGTCGACTCGGCCAAGATCTCAACCTAACAGATATCTCGGTGTTGTATTAACCGAAGATCAGGACATCCTAGTAGTGGATGGAGATGAGCCGGCAACCTACAAGCAAGCTATGACGAGCCCTGACTCTGCAAAATGGCAAGAGGCCATGAAATCCGAAATGGACTCCATGTTTGAAAATCAAGTATGGGACTTGGTTGATTTACCCGTAGGTTACACACCTATCGGATGTAAATGGATTTTCAAGATGAAAACCGACAAAGATGGAAATGTATTTATTTACAAAGCAAGGCTGGTAGCAAAAGGTTACAGGAAAATTCATGGCGTTGATTATGATGAAAACTTTTCTCCAGTTGCCATGCTTAAGTCCGTTCGAATTCTTCTAGCGATTGCTGCATATTACAATTATGAAATATGGCAGATGGACGTCAAAACCGCCTTCCTCAATGGGATTTTGGAAGAAACTGTGTATATGACACAGCCTGAGGGTATGCAAGCATAAGAAGTCCATTTATGGACTAAAGCAAGCAAGCAGAAGTTGGAATCTGCGATTTTATGAAGCCATCAGTAAGTTTGGTTTTATCAAGAATCCAGATGAGTCTTGTGTCTACAAGAAGGCCAGTAGGAGTGACATCGCCTTCCTAGTCTTATATGTCGATGACATTTTGCTCATTGGAAATAGCATTCCATTGCTGGAGTCTGTAAAGACTTGGCTCGGGAAATTTTTTTCAATGAAAGACTTGGGAGAAGCTCAGTACATATTAGGCATCAAGATCTATAGGGATAGATCAAAAAGGATGATTGGAATGAGTCAGAGTACTTATATCGATAAGGTACTGGCTCGATTCCAAATGGAAGGAGCCAAGAGAGGGCACCTACCCATGTAACATGGCATAACCTTAAGCAAGAAGCAGTGTCCAAAGACACCTGATGAGCGAGAAAGGATGAGTCGAATTCCGTATGCTTCGCTTATCGGATCGATCATGTATGCCATGATATGTACTATGCCGGATGTATCGTATGCCTTGAGTGCTACAAGCCGATACCAATCAGACCCAGGAGAGGCGCATTGGACTGCGGCCAAGAATATTTTGAAGTACCTGAAAAGGAACAAGGATAAATTCCTGGTCTATGGTGGTAAAGATGAATTGGTTGTTGAGGGATATACCGATGCAAGCTTCCAGACAGACAGAGACGACTTTAAGTCACAATCAGGATACATATTCTGTCTCAATGGAGGAGGGTTTAGTTAGAAGAGTGCAAATCCAAAGCACAACCGCTGATTCTACAACTGAAGCCAAGTACTTGGCAGCATCTGAGGCAGCCAAGGAGGCAGTTTGGATTCGCAAGTTCATTGATGAACTTGGTGTTGTACCCTCGATCAAGGGTCCATTAGACCTCTATTGTGATAACAATGGAGCTATTGCTCAGGCTAGAGAGCCACGAGAACATCAGAAGGTCAAACATGTCCAGAGGCGATTTCATATGATTCGGGAATGGAAATCAGAAGGTGAAATCAGAATTTGTAAAGTTGGAACGGATGATAATGTAGCCGATCCACTAACTAAACCTCTGTCTCAAGTGAAGCACAACAAACACATTGAGGCAATGGGAATCAAGCATGTTGCGAACTGGCTTTGAATTCCATTTATAGTGTTTTAAGCAAATTTTGAGGAATGTTGATGTAAAGCACCATGATGAACCATTCAGTTTTTGGAGTAATTAAAATTTTCATGCAATTTAAATCACTCCGTCTCTATTTAATTGTGGTTTAGAATTAAATAATGAGTCCATTCGATTTTAATAAATATTCAAAATAGGGTATCAAGTCAATGGCTTGGATAAAGAAACACCTATTAAGTGAACGTTGAATATTTTAATAAAAAATTATCCCTAATCAAGGTCGTATTTTGTGGACGAATAATGACCATCAGAGATTAGTGTGTAGTATGATTTGTAGCATCGTTTCTTGTGCTATGAGGATACAAATCATTTGCACAGGTATTGGTTTAGAACCATACTGGACAGACCTATGAGGATGCTTTAAGAGATTAAAAATCGTCATAAGTATTTTCTCATTATTACTATCGGAACTCTTTCCTTTGACCATGAATAGTGGGAGATCTCTTGTTTGAGTACTGGTCCGCTTTGGTATCCGCCAAACGTCTGCCGTAACTGGGGATTATAACGACAGATATCGGACGAGTGAGTCCTCTTAGTAAGAGAAGCTACATTACAAGACTGGAACTATCCCCCTACTAACAATAGGGAACATGTCTTGTTGTTTACAAGGCCTCTCGAAGAGCGAGACTGTGAAAAATGCATGGCCGTGCTTAGATGGATTTTAGAAATCATCTGCTTATTGACAGTCAAACTCGGATTTCGAGAAACACTTCTGGACGTAACAGAGATGACTAGTAATCTTACTCTTTAGTTCATGAAGAGACATAGGATAAGGGATATACACTAACTGCACACTTGTCCGGAAGGACAAGTGGGAGATTGAAAGGAATGATTTCCTTCGAACAAGTGTATTATTCGGATAGCGGGTTCAGAATTTTTAGAAAGCTAATATATTCAGTAAGGTCAAGTGATCGGAATGCCTGGGTGGAGGCCGCTTCCGATCAGTAATATTAATATAATTAATATTACAGCTTAATCTTGACTGAACCCTTTGGGTCACACCCAAGCAAATATATGCGAACCAACTCGACGAATTAATTCGGAAGAAATTAATTCGTCGCCTAAGTGTTAAATATTTAGACGTCGGTAAATTCGAGCTTAGAGCGTCGAAACCGATCGTCGGAAGTCGAGTCGAAAAATAGTGAAAGACGAGATGAAAAATAGTAATAAATCAACAAAAGACCAAAATACCCCTAGCATCGGAATGCCCTAGACAAACCGAGTGCTAAGGGCGTATGGCCTAGCATGGTAGCTAGCATGCGCACCAAGCCGAGCCTAGGCTGGCTGGTGCGTGCTAGCGCACCCATGCTAGCATCGCAAAGGTAGGCGCTGCCTAGTGCGTGCTAGCATGCTAGGCACTGCCTTGTGCGCGCATTGGCTAGCAAGCCATGCCGCAACAAGCTTCAGCAGCTAGCACGCTAGGCGCGCCAGCTAGCCACAGCTAGCAGCAGCATGGCGAGGGCCATTGCTTGCTGGCAGCGAGGCCAAGGCACAAAGCCACAGCAGCGCCTAGCAGCCCGCATGCGAGTGTTAGGCCTGCTGGGCTTGCGTGCTCGTGGGTGCCACGGACAGCAGCACATGGCAGCCCACCTTGGCTGCCTTGGTGCCCAAGGGTGGGTGCCATGTGGCTTGTGGTCCTTGAGTGTGTGTGGTGTGAGGTGGAAGACTAAGGAAGTGGGAGTGGGGAGTGGGGAGAAATTTTGGTCCCCCCTCCTCCAAGTGGTCCTCACCTAACCACTCACATGAGCTTGCCACTTGTTGATTTATTACTAGCTTGATAATTTATTTTATTTTAGCTTTAAAATAAAATGGAAAAATCATACTATCCCACATTGATGGGAGAGTAAATAATACTCCCATCATTTCCTATAAATACCCAAGTATGGGCATTGGGAATGATGCCTGAGTGGGAGTTAAAAAGAGCATTCCATAGTTTTTGGGAAAACTCTTAAACTCACATAACACTCGGGTTTAGGTCGGACCTTGCTAACCCCAAGGTAGTAGACCTTAAAGTTCTGTTCGCCCATTTGTGGGTGGATACCGTCGGAGGCGCGGCGCTTGACGTGCTAGTAGCTTTCAAGTAAGAGCCCCGGGTTTTGGGCGAAGCTCGCTTCGAGGGTAAGATTCGTTATCTTTTCTTTGTGAATATTTATTTATGCTTTGTGATTTTAATTATTACGAGTGGTTCCTTGGGAGGGGTTGTTTCCGCGGTGAGTCGGACTCACCAAACCCCAACAATGTCTACAACAACCAATACAATTTGTTAAATTATTAATAGGAGAATTGAGTAGTTGCTTCTACTATAATTCAAAATGATTGATTGTATGCTTGAATTCAAGTAGTATAGTTATTGCTTAGCTACAAGAGAGTTGTTACCTACCTAATAGTAGTCATTTCTTTATGCAGGAGATCTAGAATGGTAGGAAGAAATAACAATAACAATGATCTGAATGAAGTAGTAAGACAATTAGCTGCTGTAGCTCAACACTTAGGTGAGTGGAATAACAATAATAATCCAGACCCTGCTAGGGAGTTCTTTAAGAAGATAGCCCAAAGAAAACCTTCTACCGACTAGGGAGAACCTGACCCAACTGTCCTTGAGAATTGGTTGAGAGAGTTTGATAAGTTGTTTGTGGCAGTAGCATGTCCTAATGAGTCTAAAGTTAGTAGTGCAGCTTACTACCTAAGTGGTGAGGCAAATTTATAGTGGCAGCAGAATGAGAAGACTGTGAGAGCTTTACTTAACTTTGGATGGAATGTGTTCAAGGAGCAAGTGAAGGATAAGTTTTACCTTATGTTCAAGCAGAAGCAGAAGGCTAATGAGTTCTTGGAACTTAAGATGGGAAATATGTTGGTGACCGAGTATTACACTAAGTTTATCGAGTTGTCTAGATTTGCTGAGGATATTGTGGCTACTGATAGGCAGAAAGCTAGAAGGTTTAAGAGAGGATTGACTCTTTCTCTCCAAGGGAAGTTAGGACAAGTGTTTGACAATTTGGATGAGTTATATGGTAAGGCAGCGCATTTACGTGCATTAGAGTTGAAGGAGAAAGTTGAAAAGGCCGAGTTGGAAGCTAGGGAGAAAAGGAAGGAGCCTATGACTAATTCTGGACCATCTGGGAACCAAAACAACTTTAAGAAGCAGAAGTTTAATAACCACCAAGGTAATAACTTCCAAAACAATAGGAACATCCAAGGTGGGCAAAATTTTCCTAAAGGAAGTAGGAACCAACCTGGAGATCGTAACCAAAGAGTATACTACTATAAGAGATGTTCAAACAACCACCCAGGGAGAGACTGTGAGGGTAACCTAGTCACTTGCAACCTGTGCAACAAACAAGGGCACAAAGCATATGAGTTTTTTTTTTCTAAGAACAAGGGAAACCAGGGAAACAATCAACCTAGGGGTGATGGACAAAACTAGAATTAGCAGAAAAGTGGTCAGGGTAACAACGGGAATCAAGCAAACAAGGGAGCACAATTTCAGAATGGGAATAAGAACACCAATGGAGGTAGCACACAAATTAAGGGTGGAACACCAGGAAAGGTTAATGTGATGGGTTCGCGAGAGGCCGAGGCGTCAAGTGATGTTATCACTGGTACCTTTTTTATAAACTCAGTTCCTGTTAAAATTTTGTTTGATTCTGGTGCAACATACTCTTTCATTTCTAAAGCTATACTTCTAAAACTATCAAACTGTCTAAAAACTGTAGATGACATAGATATTCCTAAAGAACTTCCAACTGGGGTGTAGTACATTTTACTAGGGTCTATAAAGAAGTGCCTATAAAGATTAAGAGTAGGGAATTCTTATCCAACTTAATTGAATTTGAGTTAGGAGACCTTGACATAATTTTGGGAATGAATTGGTTATGTCGCTATAATGTTGAAATACGATGTTTGTCACAGAAAATCCATTTGAAAACGACTCAGGGAGAGCTTGTAACTCATTAGAGACATGCTAAACCTAGGCCTACTAAGATCAATTCTGTGTTAAAACTGGCAAAGCTGATGAAGAAAGGTAACCCAATCTATTTCTTTTGTGTGAGAAACTTGGAATATGAGGAGTCGTCTAAACCTGAGGATATTGAGGTGGTAAAGAAGTTTTTAGATGTGTTTCTAGAAGATATTCCAGGGATGCTACCCAAGCAAATTATAGAGTTTACCATAGACTTAGTACCTGGAACAACACCTATCTCTAAGGAACCATACAGGATGGCACCTGCGGAGATGAATAAATTGAAAAACCAATTGCAAGATTTGTTGGAAAAGGGATATATTCGTCCAAGTGCATCACCATGGGGAGCACCTGTATGGTTTGTGAAGAAGAAAGATGGTAGCATGACGCTATGCATCGATTATAGGGAGTTGAAAAGGGTAACCATCTAGAACAAATACCCTTTGCCTAGGATAGATGACTTGTTTGAGCAACTGAAAGGTGCAGCAGTATTTTCTAAGATTGATCTAAGATCAGGGTATCATCAACTGCGAATTGCGGAAGAGGACGTTTCGAAAACGACATTTAGGACAAGATATGGACATTATGAGTTTACAATAATGCCTTTTGGGTTAACAAATGCACCCGCAATCTTTATGGGCTTGATGAATCTAGTGTTTCAACCATTCTTAGAATAATTTGTGGTAGTATTTGTTGATGATATTTTTGTTTATTCCAAAAACAAAGAGGACCATGCAGAGCATCTGAGGTCGGTGTTAATTACTTTAAGGACAAACCAGTTGTATGCCAAATTCACAAAGTGTGAGTTTTGGTTAGAGAAGGTAGCATTTTTGGGACATTTTATATCCAAGGATGCAGTGGAGATAGATCCTGCAAAGATAAAGTAGTAAAAGAGTGGCCTACACCTAAGAATATATCGGATATTAGGAGTTTTCTTGGTTTAGCAGGATATTATAGGCGATTTGTGAAGGATTTCTCAAAAATAGGTAAACCTATGAGTCTATGACTTCGTTGATGAAGAAAGAATCTAAGTTCACTTGGTGTGATAAGTGCAAGGAACCGTTTCAATCTTTGAAAAAGAGTTTGACAACGGCACTTGTATTAACCTTGCTTGATGGAAGTGGTTCTTACGATGTGTATAGTGATGCATCTAAGAATGGACTTGGATGTGTTTTGATGCAACATGGAAAGGTGATTGCGTATACGTTAAGACAATTGAAGAAACATGAGGTTAATTACCCTACTCATGATTTAGAACTTGCTGCTGTAGTGTTTGCATTGAAAATATGGAGACACTATTTATATGGAGTGAAATGTAGGATATTCACAGACCACAAGAGTTTGAAATACATTTTCACACAATCTACCATGAACATGAGGCAACTTAGATGGATAGTATTCTTCAATGATTATGAGCTAGATATCCAATACCACGAGGGTAAAGAAAATGTAGTTGCAGATGCTTTAAGTCGCAAAGCAACTCATGGACTCAATGCTTTGGTTGTGGCAGACGAACTATGTAGAGAAATGAATAAATTAAACCTCGAGGTAGTGCCACATGGAACGTTGGAAGGGATGCTTAGTAATTTGACTATCAAACAAACGATATTTGATAAGATTAAGGATAATTACGTAGGGGATGTGAAATTAGATCGCATAAGGGAGAAGATTAAGCAAGGGAAGGCAACTGATTTCAAAATCCATGATGATGGAAGTATCAGATTGAAAGGGAGGTGGTGTGTACCATAGAAATGTGAGGAGTTAAAGAAAAAGTTAATGGAAGAGGGACATAATACACCATATTCAACACATCTAGGAGGGAATAAGCTTTACAAAGACTTGAAAAAGGTGTATTGGTGGCCTAAGATGAAGAAGGAAGTAGCAGAATTTGTAGCTAAGTGCCCAACTTGTCAGAAAGTTAAGATAGAGCATAAGAGACCTCAACAAACAGTGCAACCACCGAGATCCCGGCTTGGATGTGGGATTGTATCTCGATGGATTTTGTCACTAAAAGCTAGGAATAGGAATGATACCATCTGGGTTGTGGTGGATAGACTTACCAAGTCATCAGTGTTTATACCAATGAAGGAGACCTGGAAAATGGAACAACTTGCGAAGGTGTAGACACCTAAAAATGTCTCCCCAAAACCAAACCCAATGATGAACAACCTTTCACCACCATTATTGGTCGGGTTGCTTATTTAATCTTGGAGTGCTTAAATACATATTTTCATTTCATAAACCAACCCAAATCCTAGGCCATTTCCCCAAACCATAACTTATTTTCCTCTTTTCGTGCCTTTAAACCCAAAATAATTCATTTCGTGTCCTTTAAAATCATTCATTTCGTGTCCTTTTTATAAAAACGTTTAATCCAGTTTATTTTGGTCCATAATCTGGGTCCAATGATTTAATAATTGGATGGGGCTTGAAAAGAGCTTTCCAACGATATATTATAAGCCCAAATCCGAGTTAAAACGAATATGTTATGACCAAAATATTAAACTGAGCCCAAACCGAACCTAAGCCCACCTTACCTACGACCCAATGATCATGTGGAGGGTCCAAATGATTTAATCCCATTCCTAAACAAATTAGGATTAATTAGAAGCTTCTATAATTTTCTAAAATATCTTAATTATCCTTTTTGAAAAGATAAGATTAAAGAGTTTGAAATTAATAAAACTTTTCTTTTTGAAAGTCCTAATTCTATCCGAATTGAAAGACGTTCAAAGATAGACAGATATTATTTTCGCGCCTTATAGTTTTTATCCAAATATTAGATGGTTGGACAGCCCTTGAAATTATCTTTTCAATGATATATTATAATATCAATTCCGAGCTATAACAGAAAAGATATGAATGAAATATCAAACTCTATCCAAAACTTACACCATCTCACTATTTCGGCCATATCTTTTATTATACAAAGGATTTTAATCTGATTTCAATTGGGTTAGAAAGTATACTTCAACATCTTTCCAAATATGTATTATTTATCTTATTCCGATTTCTAGATCAAAAGATATGATAAAAACAAAAACCGCAAAAACTACTGTCTATCGCAAGAGTTTTATTGCGATTTAATTCGGATCTTATCTTAATTCTTTGATCCTTATTTTTTCTCTATAAATAGAGGTCATATTTACCCTTTTTCAATCATCAACAAGCTTGATCATCGAATCCTTATCTCTTTCTCTCTTTTACACCAAAAACCATTCTCTTCCCTCTCTCCCATATTCTAAGCCTTAAACCCATATTCCTAATTACACCATTCTTCCCTTAAGCACTCCAAGGAGTCCATACTTAACCCGAGGTTCCGTCCTTAAACCAAGGCATGAAAGGTACAAATAACTGAGGGTTTGGACCAAATCAACTCTACTTTATTTAATTTAATTATTTCAATTTGATTTATTTTTATTGAAGTTACTAACAATTTATTCATGATATAGCAATTTAAAGGAACGCGCGGAATGTGAGTAATTAATTAATTTAATTACTTATTTTTATTCTTGTTGCTAGTATCATGATTAGGTATTATGATTTGATTTGACTAACAAGTTATTTTTAATTGCTTCCAATATTAATGTTTGTTCTATTATTATTTATGATCACCATATTGCATGTTTAAAGGGAATATGTAATTGAAAATCACGCCTAATAAGATAATTTGGACAACCGGTTTTGTTTCGGGGTTTTTTGTGATTCCCTCGGATACTGGTCACGCTCTGCTGACAAAGACTCGGACACCTGCAAAATAACGAATATTCCGGTGTACGGAATATTCGCCTCCGACGCTCAAGTTAGTGAACGGAAACGGAAAAGGCTAGAGAGAGAAAGTAGAGAGAAGTTGGAGCTCTTTAATGCTCTATATTTATGTTATGTCACAATCCCCCCCTCCCATCATAAATGATTGGGGTATTTATAGGGGTGGGAACATGTACCCCTCTAGGGTTTATGCCCTAGAATTCCGTGACATGATTGGCTGCGCAATCAGAGGTCGCCACGTGTCGTGGGGGGCGCCGTTTTACGGCTTTCAAGGTTTTCTCGGGATTTGGGCCTGAGGTCATCGGGGCCCTTTTCTCATTCTGATTGCAGCATTGGGGCATTTAGAGATGGCTGGCAGGTGTCACCATGACAAGTGGACACGTGTCTCACTCTCATAGGGCCACGTGTCGCTTGTTAATTGGGCCCCGTGTCACCATGAGATTGGGCCACGTACCTGGGGTATTTTTACCCTACACATTTGCCCCTCAGAAGGGGTGGCTCGTACATTTACTGGCCGCCTCCTCTGATCTTGCTCTCTAGACGTCCTGGTACTCTAGAAGGAGTTTGCTTCCCACATGCCCTGGACGTCCATATACTTCTGGCTCAAGGCTCTTTTTGCTACGTGGACGTCCATATGTTTTGCCCTGGACGTTCTCGTAGTCTGGAATGGGCTTGGCTTTTTGCTTATCTGGACGTCCATACTTTGTACTGGACGCTCTCGTAATCTGAGAGGCTTAACCTCTGCATTCATGTGGTCGGCCACTTGTTTCAAGCTGGACGTGCTCATACCCTGGGAGGAGTTGATCTCCTAACCACCCAGAACGGCCACATTAATGAGACTGGACGTTCTGGTACTCTGGGAGGAGCTGATCTCCTAACCACCCAGAATGGCCACAGTAATGAGACTGGACGTTCTGGTACTCTGGGAGGAGCTGATCTCCTAACCACCCAGAACGGCCACAGTAATGAGACTGGACGTTCTGGTACTCTAGGAGGAGCTGATCTCCTAACCACCCAGAACGGCCACAGTAATGAGACTGGACGTTCTGGTACTCTGGGAGGAGCTGATCTCCTAACCACCCAGAACGGCCACCTATCTCCTTTGAGGTAATCTGGGCTTCCATGATTTCAGACGTACTTCCTGGCTTTCTATTCATGCTTCGTACGTCTGAATTCCTGTTTCAGAATAAACGTCTGAGAACTGGGCGGACGTCTTTTCCTCTTAGATTTTCTCAAGTTGTGGGGACTAAGTGTTGAAGGTGTAAAATTCTTGAATTTTCCACTTATTTCAAATCACTTTAACGTGCCGTTAATTGTCCGTCCGATTTTTTCACAAGTTAACAGAACCCGAACATCGTTCTGTCCTTTTCTTCGAGTAATTTCTTCAAGAAATTACCGTTTGAATGTTTAGGCGGGAAAGACGGTTTTACCATTTTGCCCCCATGAATTCACTCTATAAATATGGGAGGTGAATTCTCATTTTCACACTTTACCCAATTGTGAATTCTAGAGAGAAGTCAGAGCGTTCTAGTGAGAGAAAGTTAGTTTTTCCTTACTCTTCAAGAGCACCGCCGTAAGTTTGAGTTTTCCGGGCATTTTTTAGTTTTCCGGTCAATCTTCGAGAACTTCACCACCACATTCAGAGCTTACAGAACGTACAGAGGTAGGCCGTCTTCATTTTCTCTTTTACTTTTACTTGTTTTCTTTTTCTTTTACTTCAATTCTGGATCCATACTCGGCTTCGTCCGACTCTTCTCATGAGGCCGGCCGTTCGCCTGGGACTGAGGAATCTAGAGTGGACGGAGAAGAGTTGTCTCCTCCTTGGACTAAGTCTATGTCTGATGCGTACATACTCACCCCCACTTATTCTTCTCTGTCCCAACAGGCAATGGCAAGAACCATGCGTACGCATGAGCTTCACGCGGCCAGGAACCCAGACGGAAGTCTGGTTCATCCTAGGGTCCCTTATGACCCCAGTAACCCAAGCACAATGGTGGAGACTGACTCCACCACCAAAACAACGACCGCCTCCACTGGCTCTCATCACTTGGCCGTGGAGGTCACTTCTTCCTTCGAGGAACGCCTGCGAGCTGAAGGCGCCTCGTCCGCACCTGCTCCGGAACTTAGGTTCCCTCAATTTGCCAATTCAGTCATGGATGGGGCCGAAGTGGTAGCCTGCATAGACAACCCTTCCAACCCTGGGGCAGACGCTTCTGGTTCGTCCGTCCCCTCTTCTTCTCAACCTCGGCCTCAACTGGGTGGGGCGGACAGACCCTTAACAGGAATCTCAATCCGCGAACCGTCCGCCCTGCCTATTCGCAACGCCCCTCCTTCGGGAAATGGGGCGGACGCTGCCAAGGATAAAGGCAAGCGTCCAATGTTAGAGGAGGACAGTCCTTCTTCAACAGGCGTTCCAAGCTCAAGGGGCCGAAGCTCGGCCGAGGCAGCAGATTTGGACAGAGTGCTGTCTTCGGAGTTTGGGAGTGCCCCCTCTCACCAAGTGGAAGAGGAGGAAGTTGAGAAAGAGGCCGTGGGTGAGACGGCCGAAGGCGAGGAGGCGGCCGAAGAAACTGTCGCCAACATTGATAACTTTAGGACCCGTACGCCTGTACGGTTGGGGAGACAACCCTGAAGTTTTTAAAGAAGGATTTTGAGAAGTATAAGGAGTCCCTCCATTTGGGGGAGGGATTCGAAATTCAAGTCCCGTGTCAGTAAGTGGAGGGACTGGAAGCACCGCTTCTACCGTATCAAAACTCAGGACGCGGAGTTCAACCTCCGCATGAACAGGTGCCGTCCAGAGCCTATTCAACTCGGACGCGGAGACCTCAAGCCTGACAAGCCGCCCATCCACCCAAGCCACGAATACCAGCTCGAGTACTTCAAAGTTAATCGAGTCAGGCGGGGCAACAAAACTGAACGGGTCCCTAGCCATTGGGTTCCACTTGCCAATTGGCTTAGGGACCCTATCTTCATGTTTGCGTACGGCCTGTACCAGAACATGCCCCAAGGTGGACACCTAGATATATAAACTTTTCTATACGCACGTAGAGTTCTTTAGAAAAATATTTTAACACTTGCTTTTTGTTTTTGCAGCGGAGGCGTACGCTATGCTTGACTCGGCCCAAAAAGCAGAGGTTGAGATGTCCGAGGTGGACTTGGCCAGATACAAGGCTCGTTTCAAGATGTACGAGCAACTCAAAGAGGTAAACACTTAGCTTATTTTTTTGAATTTCTCATTCCTTAATGCGTCCGTTCTGCTATATTGGAAGGAACCTACTTCGTGAGTTTGCACGGACGCTTTATGTCCGTTCATGCATGCTGGAAAGGAGCTCCTTTCCCAAATCGCACGGACGCCACCAAATTTTTCTAACTTAGTGTTTTTGCAGACCTCCTCCTCTACCCCGAAGGCCAGGCGGAAGCAGCCGGCCACGTCCACTCCTGATGCGAACGCATCCAAGAGGAGAAAGACGGTTGCTTCCAAGCCGTCTTCTCAAGCAGCGGCAACGGCAAAGTCGCAGACTGCTACAACGCAGTCTAAAGGAGAACAACCCCAGCAGACACAAATCGGGGCCTCCAAGCCCATGGAACCTGTTGCTGATCAGGTCCGTGAGGAGTCCGTCCCTTCGGACGGTGGGGATAGGTTAACCCCAGAGCAAATGACTGGATCGGGACGGTGCTGGTCAACCCGCCGTCCAGCGACGCTGAAGGGAGCCGTCCGGAGGAGGAGGAAGCTCCTTTACCGCCTCCTCCCACCAATCTTTCTCCTCCAACCTTCTCCACTGGTTAGCCATCTCTTTCCTCACTTATTATAGGTCTTTGTTTACTTGTAAAATTTAGCTAGCTCTTCTTACGCGGTCGTCCGCAGATATATCAGAGGAGATGCAGTTGAAGGTGCCCGGCCAGTCACTGACTGGCGCGGACAGGAAGGCCATGCGCGAGGCCATGGTTCGCGCGGTCCCCCAAGCGCAGCGTGATAAGCTGCGGGGGATCAACGAAGGCTTCCTCGGCCCCATGCTAAACTGCAGCGCCGAGGTAAACTTCTATCTCCTTATGTTTTTGCTTTCCAACACTTAGCCAATTTTTCCATATTTTTGACTAAGTTTCTTCCTTCTGTCCGCAGCTCTTCCTCTGTTTGAACGCCTTCCTAGATTGGAAGGACAAGGAGAACGAACGGTTAAAGAATGTTGTGATTGAAATCAGGAAAGCCGAGGACGCTGTAACTGGGACGGCCGCCGTCCAAAGGGTACATTTTGAGACCCAGATAACCGCGCTGTCCGACAAAGCGGCGCGGCAAACAGAGGACCTGGTCAAACTGGGCAAGGCACTCGAACAGGAGTCCTTGGCCAGGGAGGCCATGAGGGTTGAAAGGGACGAGGCCGTACAGGAGAAGGAAAAATGGAAGTTGGGCTTCGAGGCGTCCGAGGCCCTGAAGAGTGAGCTGAAGTTGGCCCAAGCCAACCTTAAGTCTGCGCTAGATGAGGCGGACACGCTGAAGGCCGAGGTGGAAACCTTAAAGAAGTCCCTTGCGGACTATGAGGAGAAAATTAAAGCTCCTCGGCCAATCAGTGTTGAAGAAGTCATCCGCATCGAGCAAAATGCTGAAGACAGGCTTAAGGCATACTTCTTTGATGCCTTCAACTTGATGGTGGACGAAGGTGAAGCAGCCTACTACGAGGAACGCTTCAAGAAGCGTCTTCAGTACGTCTGCCTTAAAGAAGAGGCAAGGAAGGCCGGCATGCCTCCTCTAGAACTAGTAGTTACTTCCCCCGAGTCCGGAGGGGACGGGGATGAGGAGGAGGAGGAGGCGGACGAAAAGGATGCCCTGGCCGAGGACGCCAAGACAGCGGAGGAGCCTGCCACAGATAATACGGCTAAGTAGAGCTCAGGTCCTCCAGCAGCCGTCTGCTCAGCTTTCCTTTTCTTTTCAGCTTACTGTGTACTTAGCTTTTTTCGTACTTCTTTTTTTTGTTCTTCTTCTAAGGCCGCCTATTCGAGCGGTTTTGTAAACATTTCGGCCGCCTTTGTGCGGTCTTATTAATGAAAATTTTGTCCGCCTTTTTGGCGGCTTTCACTTCTGTTTCATACTTAGCAGTTTTTTTTGCAAATTTTCTGCTTTTTGCAAGTTTTCCGTACGTCTCTTGCAAGTTTTCCGTACGTCTCAGTATTATGCCTTTTCTTACGTTCTTAGGGGTATGCCCCTTTATTCGGTGTTCGCCTAGTCCATTTTCTAAGTGGTTTGATTAACTTGGTAGTTTTTATGCCTTAAAAGGGTATGACGACTAGCAAGTTAATCAAATCATAGTAATGATTTCCCTTGGACTAGGTGAAGCACCGAATTAATTTAATTGGCCGTTCGGCTATCATTGTACGAGTAGTCCGTTGAATCTATCGCTCGGACGTACCCTAGAAATCCTAAGTATTATCTCAACTCAGAGATCCCTTGATTTGCCGGGCTAAATGCCTAGGTATGCCCTTGCCCTATTTGTAAAGGACACTTGTTTTCTACACAAGTTCGGAATACCTTGCCTCAGTCGTCCGCCTAGAATTGGGCGGACGCATTGATCATTTTTTTTTTTTTTTTTTTTTTTTTTTTGTGTGGCCGAGTTGCTATATTGGGAGCAACCTTGCTTCCTTTTTAGCTCGGCCATTCAAAGAATGATAAGCCGTGTTACTATATTGGAAGCAATTCAGTGACTAATCATAAAAACAACAAATAATTCAACAATGCCTGACTTTTCATTAATTTTTGTCAAAAGTACATTGTTGTGGCCATACGGCTTTAATTACAAGGCTCGGTCAGTAGACCTAGCTGTATAAACAGCTTTTTGGCTAAGTGTTTAAGGAAACAAAACTCAAACATGATACTTCTTCAAGTTATCAGTGTTCCATGTCTGTGGGATCTGACGGCCATCAATTGCCTCAAGGCGATATGTGCCGTCTCGGACTTCTTCCCTGATTCTGTACGGTCCCTCCCAGTTTGGAGTCAATTTGCCATCCTCATTGGCACGGCCAACAGCTTCCATTTTTCTCAACACTAGATCCCCCATTTTGAGCGGCCGCTTAGACACTCGGTGGTTATATGCCCTTGTCATCCTTAAGCGATAAATTTCATGCCTAAGCGCCGCATTGCCCCTAGCTTCTAGAAGGAAATCTAGGGCGGTCTTCATGGCCTCCCAATTGGCCGATTCATCATAAAGCATTACCCGCAAAGTGGGCTCGTACATTTCAATTGGGAGTACAGCCTCAGCTCCATAGACCAAAAAGAATGGAGTCTCCCCTGTAGAACTCTTTGCTGTTGTCCGTATGGACCATAGCACATTGACCAGCTCGTCTACCCATAGGCCGCCGGCCTTTTCAAGCTTGCGCTTGATCCCATTTGAAATCAACTTGTTATAGGCCTCAACTTGACCATTGGCTTGTGGTCGGCCGACCGAGGCAAAGCAATGGGTAATGCCTTGGTCTCCCAACCATTCTTTGAGTTGACGCGTCTCAAACTGGGGTCCATTGTCGAACACCATTGACTGAGGCACCCCATACCGAGTGATTATGCTTTTCCAAATGAAGGCTGACACATCCGTCCATTTAATGCCCCGGACGGCCTCAGCTTCAACCCATTTAGTGAAGTAGTCTACTGCCACTAATACATACCGTCTCTGGCCGGATGCAGGAGTATACGGTCCCAAAATGTCCATGCCCCATTTGGCAAAGGGAAGCGGACTACTGATGGCTGATAGACTATTTGCTGGACGATCAATAAGGGTTGAAAATCTTTGGCACTTGTCACATTTTTTCACCATTTTCATGGCGTCCGACTTCAGGCTCGGCCAGTAGTATCCCAACTGTGCCGCCTTTTCAGCTAAGGTTCGGCCTCCAATATGCGAACCACAATGCCCCTGATGAAGGTCATCCAACACATCATGCCCTCTTTTAGGAGTTATACATTTAAGGTAAGGCTTCACAAAGGCTCTTTTGAATAGCTCCCCATCCTTCATCTCAAACCAGGCCGCCTTCCTCTTCAATAGCCAACTCTCTTTCAGATCGTCCGGAAGTATTCCATCCCTTAAGTAGGAAATAATTCCGTCCATCCAGGTTGAACTTCTATCTATTATATGAACGGGCTCGGCATCAATGCTCCTTTTTTCCTTTACTTCCCAAAACACTGATCTTGGAGTATCACATGACGTCGAGGAAGCCAATTTGGAGAGGGCGTCCGCTTGATGATTCTCTGAACGGGGAACTTGCTTGAGAGAAAAAAGCTCCAGGACTTCGGCCTCATTCTTAACTAGCTGCATGTACTTCATCATGGCCGGCTCCCTGGCCTCAAAGCCACCATTGACCTGATGGACGATTAGCCGGGAGTCCGAGCATACTTCAATTTTGGTTGCCCCGGCCGCTTTACACATCCTTAGGCTGGCCAACAATGCTTTGTACTCAGCTTCATTGTTTGACGCTTGGAACTGAAACCTCAACGCGTACTCATACTTGTCTCCCGCAGGAGATTCACATATAATACCAGCGCCACACCCGGTCGCTGTTGCACTACCATCCACAAACACTTTCCAGACTTGGTCCCCGGCCGGCTGAAGATCAGGCCGTGTCATTTCAGCCAAAAAATCCGCAAAGGCTTGCCCCTTGATTGCCTTCCTTGGTTCAAATACAAGATCGAAACCTCTGAGCTCTAAGGCCCACTTGAGCATGCGGCCACTTGCCTCTAAAGTTGAGAACGGCTTCTTCAAGGGTTGGTCTGTATAGACAACAATTGAATGTGCTAAAAAGTATGGTTGCAGCTTCTTCGATGCCATGTACAAGGCCAGGCCAAATTTTTCAATTGGGGGGTACTTCAGCTCAGCATTGTGAAGTACATGACTGATAAAATACACCGGGACCTGATGGCCGTCCCTTTCAGCAAGAAGGACGGCACTTAGAGAGTGTTCGGAGATGGCAAGATAGACATATAGCTTCTCATTCTTGAGCGGACTAACGAGGCGAGGCAATGTATGCAAGTGACTTTTCAACTGTACGAATGCTTCCTCGGCCTCCTTTGTCCACTCGAACATGGCTTTCTTCTTAATGGTTTGAAAAAAGTAACGGCACTTATCCCCTGATCTTGACAAAAATCTTCCAAGGGCTGCTAAACAGCTGGTCAGTCTTTGCACTTCCTTGATTGTTCTTGGAGACTTCATGTCAAGGACGGCTTGAATTTTTTCAGGGTTGGCCTCGATTCCACGTTGATCAATCAAAAATCCGAGAAACTTGCCGGACTCAACACCAAATACACACTTCTTTGGATTTAACATCATCTTATGCCGCCCTAGTTCAGCGAACGTTTCTCGTAGATCCTTGAGATGGTCGGCCGGCTCTTTTGACTTGACAATCATGTCATCAATATATGCCTCCATGTTCCGGCCGAGCTGGTCTCTAAAGACTGTATTAACAAGCCTCTGAAATGTAGCAGGGGCATTCTTGAGGCCGAATGGCATAACCTTGTAACAGTACAACCCCTGCTCGGTCACAAACGCTGTTTTCTCTTGATCTTCTTCCCACAAAGGAATTTGATGGAATCCGGAGTATGCGTCCATGAAGCTCATAAGGGCGTGTCCGGCCGTAGAGTCAACCAAACAGTCGATCTTAGGCAAGGGGAAGCTATCCTTAGGACACACCTTGTTCAAGTCCGTGTAATCCACGCACATCCTCCAAGTCCCATTCGGCTTTTTCACAAGAACTACATTGGCCACCCAATCTGGGTAAAAGCATTGCCGAATGAAACCGGCGTCCAGCAGCTTTTTTACCTCTGCTGCGGCCGCCTGATTCCTCTCTTCTCCGTGATTTCTCTTCTTCTGGCGGACAGGCTTTATCAAAGGATTCACGGCCAACTTGTGCACGGCCAGGTCAGGACTTATTCCTGGCATTTCACCAACTTCAAATGCAAACACATCTTTAAATTCTCTTAACAGCCGCACTAACTCATCCCCAAGCAATTCCAAGGCTATAGTGCCGACACTAACTGTCCGTTCTGGGTGGTTGGAGTCAAGCACTATATCCTGGTGGCTGCCGGCCGGCTGGGGCCTCAACTCATCTGGCCGGCCGACAGTCATTAGTTGCTAGGCTTCCTCTGCCCTGGTCGCCTTACGCTTCTGGCCGACCTGGTATGCTGAGAGTGAGGTTCCTTCCTCCTTTACCTCGGACAACTTTGGGCCGCGTGCTGTTGGCTTCACGGCCAGCTGATTACATTCCTTGGCCATTTTCTGACTTCCTTGAATTGTTCCGATTTTTCCGTCTGACCTTTCAAACTTCAGCAACATCAAATGGGGCACTATAACCGCCTTGGCTGCATTGAGAGTAGGGCGGCCAAGGATTACATTGTACCCAGTCAACTCTTTTACCACAAGGAAACGGACGACCATGTCTCTTCCTTCCCCCTTCTGCCCGAAACGGATGGGAAGGTCAATCCGTCCGACTGGATGAATGATATTCCCCCCAAATCCCACTAAGGGGTGAGTTATATCTTGGAGGGCATCTTCTGGGAAGCTTAAATTCCTCAAGGCAGAGAGACTTATGATATCGGCCGAACTGCCCGTATCAATCAATATCCGTCCCACCTTCAAATTTGCTATTTTCATTACAAAGACCATGGGATCATTGTGCAAAGCTCTGACCTCACCACGGTCAGCCTCACTTATGATCACTTCAGGAAATGGCTCGGCTTTAACAACGTCCGTTTGCATCACATTTGACAGGTTTCGGGCGTCCTGCTTGATTCCTTTCATGGTAGGGCCGCCTGAAGCAAAGGCTCCTGATATGACGGCCACAAAACCTGAATCAGTGCTATTCCCATTATCTTCCTTGTCATTCTTCTTTTCACTTTGTTGCTTTTTCTCGGACGTGTTGTCTGTCCGCTTGAAGGTGAATTTGGACTTGGTCACATAGGGTTTCAGCAGACCCTTGTCGGCCAACTTATCCAACAGTCTCTTCAAGTTGATACACTCATTCGTTTCATGACCCACATCCTTGTGGTAATGACAATACTTGTTTTTGTTTCTTTACTAGGCCGAGCCTCTCAAAGGCTGAGGCTTCTCAAACTCAAACTTGTCTTTTATCTCCATCAAAATAGAGTAACCATCCTTGTTGAACTCATACTGAGGCTCGTATGTCTTGCTTTTCTTTGACTTGGGTTGCTGGTCATCAGCTACCCAGATTTCTTTTCTTTTGTTTCTTTCTTTCTTTCGACCGGCCGAGTCTTGCCGAGAAGATTGTTTCTTCTCAGCCCCCTTGGCCGGCTGTTCTGATTTGGTGAGCGAACAAAAATCCGCGGCCTCAATATAGGCTTCGGCTTCCCGCAATACACCTGCGTATGACCGAATCTTTTTTCTTACCAAATCAAACATAAAACCATTATGCCTTAATCCCCGGAGAAATTCTGAGTAAGCCATTTCATCCGGAAGATTATGAATTTGGGCTTTTTCTTGGTTAAACCTTTGGACGTACGAGCGTAGTCCTTCATTCTTTTCTTGGACAATTGTAGCCAAGTTGAGACTTGTCTTTCTTGGTGGGATGTTGTTTGAGAAGTTTCCCACAAACAACAAACTGAGGGTGGTAAAGCAATTGATGCATCCGGCTGGAAGGCTGTTAAACCAATCCTGAGCTACCCCTTTGAGAGTGGCCGGGAAGCATCTACACCATGTAGCATCATCTACACTTTGCAAGTACATCAGATTCCTGTACGAGGTAACATGCTCTTCTGGGTTGCCCGTACCATCATAGGCACCCACTAGTACACTCTTCACTTTTGCTGGTTGAGGAGACGCTAATATGTCTTGCGAAAACGGAGGCGGCTTATCTCCCAAATTCAACAAACGCATCTGCCAATCAATGGGCTGAGGCTGAGCGGACGTTCCAGCCAGGTAGGGAGTCTGGCCGAACATCTGACCATACGGCCCATATTGCCCAAAAACTTGGGGAGTTGGTTGCATCAACCCATTGAGTGCTTGAGGGGGCTGATATGGCAATGGCTGAATTGGACGGGGAGTAATAGTATGACTCTTGCTGGAAGCAGCCGTGTTGGTGTATTGGGAGAAAGATTGGTTGGAGACTCCCTCCGACATGGTTGGGGTAGAGGCCGTGTCAGAGTATGCGGCCCTCTCCCTTTGCTTGTGCCGAATGTAATCCCTTGCATCCTTAAAACGCTGGGATGGCTCAGCCTCTAATCTTTTCGGCTGTCTGCCCTTCCCCCCAGCCGACTGTGTTTTCGCCAGCAGGTCAGAGAAATTGGTCCGTGGGACTCGGGGAGACCTTCCGTGCGGACGACGGAAGGGGGTATTACCAGCATCGGTTGCATTGGTCTTGTTGTTGGGTTTCTTAGAGGTGCTTCCTCCCCCTTTTTGCTGGACAGCCGCTAACTCCTTGCGGAGCTTAGTCAGCTCGGCCATTAAGGCAGCTGGGGTAGGTTGTTCGGCCTCTTCAAATGAGGCAGTCAAAGGATTGCTTGAGTGTATGGTAGTACATATGTCCTCTACATATCCATCCTCGCCTGGACGAGGTCCAGGATTAGGTGTCTGACCATCTATTGCCATAACGGACGAGTATCCCCACAGACGGCGCCAAATGTTTCGGGGTTTTTTGTGATTCCCTCGGATACTGGTCACGCTCTGCTGACAAAGACTCGGACACCTGCAAAATAACGAATATTCCGGTGTACGGAATATTCGCCTCCGACGCTCAAGTTAGTGAACGGAAACGGAAAAGGCTAGAGAGAGAAAGTAGAGAGAAGTTGGAGCTCTTTAATGCTCTATATTTATGTTATGTCACAATCCCCCCCTCCCATCATAAATGATTGGGGTATTTATAGGGGTGGGAACATGTACCCCTCTAGGGTTTATGCCCTAGAATTTCGTGACATGATTGGCTGCGCAATCAGAGGTCGCCACGTGTCGTGAGGGGCGCCGTTTTACGGCTTTCAAGGTTTTCTCGGGATTTGGGCCTGAGGTCATCAGGGCCCTTTTCTCATTCTGATTGCAGCATTGGGGCATTTAGAGATGGCTGGCAGGTGTCACCATGACAAGTGGACACGTGTCTCACTCACATAGGGCCACGTGTCTCTTGTTAATTGGGCCACGTGTCACCATGAGATTGGGCCACGTACCTGTGGTATTTTTACCCTAAACTGGTTTAGGTTCCTTTTTAATCTTGTTATTAAATCAAGTGATCACAATATTTTAGAATTATATGTTGCATTAATATTCAACCAATTTAGCTTAATAATAGTTTAGAGCGAATTGAATTTTTGTTTGTATGCCTTTGAGATCACAGGAATACATTTCACAATAAGAATCGAGTAGAGGCCAATACGGGCGAATGTGACTCCATGACTCACTTCGTACCATCATCCTCGATCCTCCTTTCGTGGTTCCGAACCATATGGAGTTAGTAATCTCATGGATTATGAATGGGGTGTAACCTTCACGGGTTAATCGTTGTTGCCTATCGTTGTCCCTTATTCGTGGTTGCCTTTTATGATCCGTGAACGGTTTACAAGTTCCTTAAAAACTTGTTGGCGGCTCCCTACTTTATTTGTCCCTAATCGTATTATGTCAATTCTCACTTCCTATGAGTGCCAAGCATATTCACAACATGCTTTAAAGTAGGCGCACTTCAAGCGACGCCTACAATTTGGCGACTCCACTGGGAAGATTCTTGGTTATTTATCGATTTGTGTGATCGGTATTTTATTGAGATGAGTGGATGAGACTTGAAAGATTCTTAAATTGTATTCCTATGATTTAATTGGCATTTTCACATATGAATATGCATATTAGGTTACCTATTTTTCCACGATAGTACGTGTTCTACGTACGTGGCTAGCCCGGGGGATTTAAGCTCTATCAACCCAAAAACGCTCATGGCAATAAGGGTTCATCCGAGTTTTTAAATCCACCCAAACCATGGAGTCGAGTTCGATTTCATCACGAACTCGCGGAGCCGCCCGTTGGCATACACCCTCAAGGGAGGCTGCCTTGCTAACGCGTCAAAACTCTTAACCATGGTACCCTTTGACACCCAAATAAGCTTGACCATAGTGGAACATAGATCTTGACTTTAGGTTGTGAACTTCATTGCATCATTCGTGACAATGTGCTTATGTGTGCATATTTTATTTATTTATTTTTCTCTTATCAAAACTTTTTTTTTTTTTATTAGAGTCGAGTCATACATTTTTTTTATTTATTTTGAGTCAACCCGGATTTTTATTCCCGTATCCTGCATAAGAGTCGACTTGTTTTGGTCATAACCAGAGTTCTAGAAAGAGTTACGTGTCACTTATGGATCTGTAGCCTTGAGTTTTATCTTTTATTTGGCGTTGGTTTCGCCACAATCAAAGTCACAGATCAAAAGTTATAATTCATATACTACAGCCTGTCCAGTTAGGTTTTTAGTGCGCAACCTTTTATTTTTATTTTTTCTTTTCGTGTCAAGCTAGTCTTAGCCAAGTCCTTTAATCCATGTCAACTCATATCACATAGGATTATAGAATTTTATTTTTATTTATTTATACCCATGAGTCCTAACACTTCTAGAATTCCACTCGTCTTCCTAGTTTCTTGTGATTATTGTGCTAACCTTTGTCTTTGATTGTGGTTGATCTTATTTATGACTAACGGTTGCCAATGGACTGTTTTCACCTAATAAATAGCATAAACATTAAAATTGGACAAAATTAATCAAGTTAGTTTGTCTTTTAGTCTTCCGTGCTATTTGGTCATTTGGTCCTTTGTCTTTCACAACATCGTCATGTCTAGCCATGCGATCATACCACGAGTCATAATAAAATCACCTAATCACACATGTTGAGTCGTTGCACACACTTTGTCTTCAAGTAATGCACTATATTGTTTATGATCGTATACTAGGACCATGCATGCGTCGTTTTCCGTCGTAATAGGAATGAGTGGAGTATTTCCCATTGGTTTTCAAAATTCTTTCATACACTCTTCCTTTCCAATCCAAGTATTGAGTCAATGCATTAAGTGAGATCATTTTGTTCCATAGTACTCGAGTTCACGAATCACTAGGCAAGAGTTGGAAGAATAAGGGGAACGTCATTCCTTCCTTCTTTTCTTTCAATCAAAGCATCAGCAATAACAAATTTCTTGTCCCTCTTGGCGGTAACAAGTAGTTCATAAGCATCCATGAAGACGAAGCACAAGACAAGTTTCCATACAAGATTTCATGCTATTTTTTCTTCTTTTGTTCCAACCCTTTTCCCCTAATAAGTCTAGCATAGGTTCTCCATATCCTTATGTCTATATGCCATGTTCCATCAATAAGCATTTCTTTCCTTTGCATTCGATCATGTCATTCCCAAAAAAAAAAAAATAAAAAAAAAAATTGTCGAACTAAACACAAGGTACACCAATGACTGGAGGCACCTTTGTGACCCATTCACTTCCCATTAACCATTCAAACACATATTTCATTTCTTCATCAACCACTTTGAGCCTCGTCTAACGTTTGGCCTCATTTATTCAACCCACATTCACCTAACCTTGGGATGGAAGGTGTGCAACTTGTGTACCATTCAGAAGCAAGTTAAAAAAAAAAAAAAATAAGAATAAGTAAATGAAAAACAATGTCTAAAGGCAAGTGTTCCAATGTCTTCGATGTGAACTCGTCACGAATTGCGTCTCTCATCGAGTGCTTGGTACCGTGCCTGAGAAACAAGAATGCTAAGTGAGTGATGGACCGCATGATTCGAGATTGCCTACATTGATTCAAAAAAAACAAAAAAATTAAAAATAAAACTTGCGAATTCAAAGTTTTTCAAATACACATATACACATCTCGGGGGGATTCTCTCGGGTCTTGAGCCTTTCACCCTTTATTCTTCACCTATCAGCTTAACCACATTACAACCCTTGAAAGACCTTTTTGAGGTGTACATACACTTGTGCAAAGTTCGGTTAGAGCTACGTTCGGCCTGATTCCTAACGGATACGTAGGCAACCTCACATCAAGGTGCGGCCACATTTACATTCATATCCATGCATGATTGAGTCAAGAATATCCAATGCTTACCCCTACCCATATATAGTGCTAGACTTGGGGGCTTGAACCCGCATCACTTAACTTACCTAGCCTAAAGAGTCATCATCTTTGACTTTTCTCACATCTATTTCCATCACCACAACCTTTGCAGCCAACCTTAGTATCACTTTCACACACTTCACTCACACATACCTAGCCATATCATCCTTCCCTTAGGAACCCCTCATCATGAAATCTTGTTTCAATAAAACATTCATTAAAACATGGTATACTTTCTTAGCTTCCTGACCTGAGAAATATTCCTTGTTTCATGCATCGCATGCTGTGCTTAGCTTCCTAACCTAAGCAATATTTATCAAAGATCTGTAATAATACAAAGTATATCGTGCTTAGCTCCTTGACCTAAGCAACATTCATTATGCAATACTCATCGATCATTTCATCTATATACGTGCTCAGCTTCCAGACCTAAGCAACGTTCAAGATCATTTCTTTACACCATATATGATGCTTAGCTCCATGACCTAAGTTAATTCATCTATCGTGTCACATGATGTAATGGTCCTTAGCCTCCTGGCCTAAGAACATGTATCATGCAAGACAAGAATTTAATCCATGCGATATATTTCGTCTTGCTCAACAAAGAAGTTCAAAACTTTTTCCCTTTTTCATAACTTTTCTTTTAGGGAAATTCAAAAACTTTTTCAAAATTTTCTCATCGAGGGAAGTTTGAAAATAAAACTTTTTTCATGTCTTTCTTTTTCGGGAGAAAGTCGATACCCTCCATTCATGACAAAAATGACAGAAAATTATTGCTTTTGCATCTTCGTTTGCTTGTGTCTGCACACACACTCAAATCATACACACACACGCACACTCACAAGACATACACATGTCATGTCATGTCATGTCAAGTTAAACTTGGTCAAGTCAGTTGGTTAAGTAAATCATAGTATATACGAGTCCCTTGGCAAATTTTATTTTGCAGGTCTCAACTACAGCCCACGTCCGGGGACAAACGGACCATCTACAGCCCACGTCCAGGGACAAGCGGACCATTTACAGCCCACGTCCGGGGACAAGCGGACCATCTACAGCCCACATCCGGGGACAAGCGGAGCATCTACAGCCCACGTCCAGGGACAAACAGACCATCTACAACCCACGTTCGGGGACAAACGAACCATTTACATCCCACGTTCGGGGACAAGCAAACCAATTACAGCCCACGTTCGGGGACAATCGAACCACCATCATTTCATGGCGCAAGGTTCTCGATACACAGAGACTTGCAATCTTATTAGACAAGTTTTTCCTCAAGCATGGAAAATTGTCGGTCGTTGTCATCTCTCAAAGCAAAAAAGTCAGCGACTACATCATATGTCGACTTTCCTCAAGCATGGAAAGTATCTCAACCGGTGGGTTTCTTCAAGCATAGAAAACTTCCAAAATCATCAGTCGACTTTCCTCAAGCATGGAAAGTATTATCGGTGGGTTTCTTCAAGCATAGAAAACCATCAATTTATATGTCGACTTTCTTCAAGCATGGAAAGTATCATCCGGTAAATTTCTTCAAGCATAGAAAGCTACCAAACTCATCTGTCAACTTTCCTCAAGCATGGAAAGTATCTCAAAAAAACGTCATCCGGTGGATTCCTTCAAGCATAGGAAGCTACCAAACTCATTTGTCACCGATACACTGGTGTCAGATAAGCATTCTATCCCTTTACTCTTTTATCTGTAGAACTAACACTTTTCTGCAGGTATCGGCGTATACAGAGTGATTTAGGATCGCAGAACTTCTTAAATCATTCTCCGTCCCTATCGACTACTTTGACTATCGTTTTCGAAACTGACGTTTCTACAAACCCAGTCAAAGTGGGGGCATCTGTAGACACCTAAAAATGTCTCCCCAAAACCAAACCCGATGATGAACAACCTTTCACCGCCATTATTGGTCGGGTTGCGTATTTAATCTTGTAGTGCTGAAATCCATATTTCCATTACATAAACCAACCCAAATCCTAGCCCATTTCCCCAAACCATGACTTATTTTCCTCTTTTCGTGCCTTTAAACCCAAAATAATTCAGTTCGTGTCCTTTAAAATCATTCATTTCGTGTCCTTTTTATAAAAACGTTTAATCCAGTTTATTTTTGTCCATAATCTGGGTCCAATGATTTAATAATTGGATGGGGTTTGAATAGAGCTTTCCAACGATATATTATAAGTCCAAATCCGAGTTATAACGAATAGGTTATGACCAAAATATTTAACTGAGCCCAAACAGAACCTAAGCCCACCTTACCTATGACCCAATGATCATGTGGAGGGTCCAAATGATTTAATCCCATTCCTAAACCAATTAGGATTAATTAGAAGCTTCTATAAGTTTCTAAAATATCTTAATTATCCTTTTTGAAAAGATAAGATTAAAGAGTTTGAAATTAATAAAACTTTTATTTTTGAAAGTCCTAATTCTATCCGAATTGAAAGACGTTCAAAGATAGACAGATATTATTTTCGTGCCTTATAATACAATGTATTATAATATCAATTCCGAGCTATAACAGAAAAGATATGAATGAAATATCAAACTCTATCCAAAACTTACACCGTCTCACTATTTCGACCATATCTTTTATTATACAAAGGATTTTAATCTGATTCCATTTGGGGTAGAAAGAAGACTTCAACAGATTTCCAACTATGTATTATTTATCTTATTCCGATTTCAAGATCAAAAGATATGATAAAAACAAAAACCGTAAAAACTGTTGTCTATCGCAAGAGTTTTATTGCGATTTAATTCGGATCTTTTCTTAATTCTTCGACCCTTCTTTTTTCTCTATAAATAGAGGTCATATCTACCCTTTTTCATTCATCAAAAAGCTTGATCATCGAATCCTTCTCTCTTTCTCTCTTTTACACCAAAAACCATTCTCTTCCCTCTCTCCCATATTCTAAGCCTTAAACCCATATTCCTAATTACACCATTCTTTCCTTAAGCACTCCAAGGAGTCCATAGTTAACCCAAGGTTCCGTCCTTTAACCAAGGTGTGAAAGGTACAAATAAATGAGGGTTTGGACCAAATCAACTCTACTTTATTTAATTTAATTATTTCAATTTGATTTATTTTTATTGAAGTTACTAACAATTTATTGATGATATAGCAATTTAAAGGAACGCGCGGAATGTGAGTAATTAATTAATTTAATTACTTATTTTTATTCTTGTTGCTAGTATCATGATTAGGGTTATTATGATTTGATTTGACTAACAAGTTATTGTTAATTGCTTCCAATATTAATGTTTGTTCTATTATTATTATTGATGATCACCATATTGCATGTTTAAAGGGAATATGTAATTGAAAATCACTCCTAATAAGATAATTTGGACAACCGGTTTAGGTTCCTTTTTAATCTTCTTATTAAATCAAGTGATCACAATATTTTAGAATTATATGTTGCATTAATATTCAACCAATTTAGCTTAATAATAGTTTGGAGCGAATTGAATTTTTGTTTGTATGCCTTTGAGATCGCAGGAATAATTTTCACAATAAGAATCGAGTAGAGGCCAATACGGGCGAATGTGACTCCATGACTCACTTCGTACCATCATCCCCGATCCTCCTTTCGTGGTTTTGAACCATATGGAGTTAGTAATCTCATGGATTATGAATGGGGTGTAACCTTCATGGGTCAATCGTTGTTGCCTATCGTTGTCCCTTATTCGTGGTTGCCTTTTATGATCCGTGAACGGTTTACATGTTCCTTAAAAACTTGTTGGCGACTCCCTACTTTATTTGTCCCTAATCGTATTATGTCAATTCCCACTTCCTATGAGTGGCAAGCATATTCACAACAAGCTTTAAAGTAGGTGCACTTCAAGCGACGCCTACAGAAGGCTTACATTAAGAATGTTGAGAGGCTACATGGAGTTCCTAAGGATATCGTTTTTGATAGGGATTCTAGGTTTCTTTCAAAATTCTAGAAAAGCGTCAAGGAAAACTTTGGTACGACATTGAAGATGAGTACAACATTTCACCCTGCAACGGATGGGCAATCTGAGAAAACTATCCAAACCTTAGAGGATATGCTACGATCCTTTGTATTAGACTACCAAGGTAGATGGGAAGATAGTTTAGACTTGGTAGAATTCTCTTACAATAATAGTTACCATGCAAGCATTGGCATGACACCATTTGAGGCCTTGTATGGAAGGAAGTGTAGAAGTTCACTATGTTGGAGTGACATTAGTGAGACAATAATTCTAGATCCTCAACTAATAGAAGAAACAACAAAGCAAGTGAGAGATATACAAGCTAAGATCCAAGCTGCCCCAGATCGACAAAAGAGTTACGCAGATTTAAAGCGTAGAGAAGAGGAGTTCCAAATTGTTGATAAAGTCTTACTTAAGGTTTGGAAAGAAAGGGAAGTTGAGTCCAAAGTACATTGGACCATATGAGATTTTGCAATGAATAGGAAAGGTTGCCTATAGGTTACCATTAACTATGGACCTTAGCAAAGTGCACGATGTGTTCCATGTTTCTCAATTGAGAAAGTATTTCCCGGATAAGTTGCATGTCCTTCAACCTGAGACTATAAAACTAGACCAATGCCTAACCTATGATGAGATGGGAAAGAAGTACCCTGAATTATTTGAGTTTAGTTGAGTTACGGAGACGTAACTCATTTTCTTTAAGGGGGGTAGAATGCGGTAGAATTTCGCGCTTTTTACCTTATTTTCAAGCATTTTTGTGCATTTTTAATATATTTTGCACAATTTTATGCAAAGTTTAGAAAGAAAAAAATCAAGAAAGGTTACAAAAGTACAACAACTATAAGTATTAAGAAAAGTTTTTATTAAGTGGGTAAAAAGTATGATTTTAAATAAGTTTTGAACAAAGTTTTATGGTTTTCGTGCTCAAGTATCGAGGATGAAACTTCTATTAAGGGGGGTAGACTGTAATATTTCATATTTTTATTATATATATATATATATATATAAATTAATTATTTTATTTATTAAAATGATTTGTTTTATTTTGAAAAGAAATTATGTATTTAAATAAATTGTAAGTGTCTATAAATAAAATGGATCATGAATTGAGGCAACAAAAGTATTTTATTTGCGTCAATCCTATTTAAGTGAGTTGACCAACTTATTGGGAATTTAGGAGCTGGACCAACTTATTGGGAATTTAGGGGCCCAATAAGTTGGCCCAAAAGGAGAATTTGTAAGGGAGTAGGAATTAGTAATGGAAAAGTTATAAATATGAGTTTTATTTTTAAAAGGAGAGTATAAATAATTTTGAACCTCAAGATTTTTCCACACAAGTTCATAATTGTCAAATTTCACAAAAAAATGCAAAGGTTTTCTCATTATTTTCTCCCTCTACTTTTCCCCTTATTTTTCTTTTCCATTTTCTTTTCTTTCCCCCTAAATCCCACGCCTCTCCTATCTCCTTCTTCCTCCTCTTGCGCGGCCAGCTCACGGGCGCCACCACCACCACCGGCGGCAGCAGTAGCGCCGGCAGCCTAGCCGGCCGGCGTCCCTCTCCTCTTTTCGGTCTGTGTGTATAAAAAAAACTTCTTTTAATCCTAAAATTAATTCTATTAATTTATTGTTTTAAAGGCATGGTTTTTATTATGTTTTGGTATCGATTTTGGGATTTTGATGTTGCTAATTTATTAATATAAATTTCAAATTTTTATTTATTTAAAAACCCCAAATTATAGACCTTAGAAATTGGGGATTATGTATAATTGGTTAGGGATTGATGCTAGGTTAAGTTTATTGATTAATTAATGGTCTAATAATGTTTTTTGATGAGTTTAAAGCCTTCAATTTAATGCAGGAATTTATTTACACGCACTACTTTTTAATTATGGAGTTAGGGTTTGATTACCCATAAAAGAGACAAAAGTTTAATGATTTATATTTGATTTCCTAGTCTAAAAGTAATGTTTTATACTAAATAAGTATGCTGGAATTTTATTTAAGTCATGAAAATCAAGTCTTTTTGAAAGGAATTCAAGAATCCACTTAAATAAAAAGTTATATGGCTTTATTGTCATTAAAAGGGGTTGATTAGTATGGTTTAAATAGTATTATAGTTGCTGGAAATTTCTGAGAATAGTGGATTAATTATAGTTATGTATTTTTATTGTAGGAAGTTTAGAGCTAGGTGATTTCTAGCAAGTGTGGCCGAGTTAAGGCGTTATTCAAGGTACGTGTGTGCACAAGAATAGTTGTGTATGCGTAGTATCATGCTAGGATTGTGAATTGTAATTGAAGTGATGAGTTAGTAGCATGTTTGGTTGATTGTATGCTTGAAATTGATGTTGGTTGAACATGAATTATTATGCAAGCATGAGAATATGATATTTGAAGCATGATATAAGTTGAATATATGTGAATTATGGAAATATGTAAGACTTATGTATGTTTAAAAGAGCTATAATTAGAATTATTGCATATGAATCATGAATTTTATTCTCACCCATTGATTGGTGTTGAGTCAAGGAAGTTATTTTATTTATTTACTCACTCAAGTAAGTTGAGATCGAGTCAAGGAGTTTAGTAGTCCATTCTATGCAACAAGGTAGTAATCGTGCAATTTTGTGCACAAAACTAGGCAAGGAATCTTAATTAAAATAAATAGTATGTGCTCACTAATTAATTCAAGAATTAATTGGAATGATGTGTTGATTATTATTATGTTTACTCTTTATTGATTGGTTGGAGTCTTCACATGTTAAATTGATAAATCACGTAAAGTGTAAGAGGATACGCACTAAAAATCTTGGAACGTATATACCTTGGGTATGAACATGTGGGGGGAGTTATGTGACTTTATATTCTAGCATAGCTTCTACAGGGGTACAGGACGCTGTACTTTCTTTTATTATTATTTATGTTAGTCGGTGCCAATTGGGGTAGCTCCCTGATTGGAAGCTCCATTTTAATGGGATATATTTTTAAGGAAGGAAACCCGTTTGATGTGTAATCCAAAGCTATTGATTAATAATTAATATTGCTAGTTATGAGTCAAAGGTAAGTTGATTGTGATTGTATGGCAAGAATGTTTTATTACTATTCTTATTGATAGGATATTCATGTTAGTGTTGTGCATGTGTACTAAGCTTTTGATGACTCGTACTTTTGTGTTTGTGTTTGGCTTTCCTTTGATTGGCCCTACTATGACCCGTTTATATGGTGAGTAGAGGGTTGAAATAAAGAGGAAGTGACAGGTACTTGAAGCATGAAGAGCATGATGGGAATGAGTGCCGAGAGTTACTTGTTATGCTTTCCTAGTTTTATATTTTTGTTGTTTATTATGGACTAACCTTGATGTGTCTATTTTAAATTGGATTTTACAAAGGGCCATGTTTGGATTGGTTCCAACTTGTGATTTGATTATTTCTATTTTGTTTTGAGGTTGTGAACTTAAGTTTTATTTTTAAAATTTGGTTTTTATTTTAGAATTATGTTGTGTAACTTTGAAAAATAGCCTTAGCCGTTATCATGGTGGCGGTAATATTTTGATTATTTCCTTAAAATAGTTTTAATTAGAGTAAAAAGAGTATTTTAAAATAAGGGAATTTCCGGGGTATTACATCTCTAACCTAGATTTTCTAGTGCTAAACAATAAGAAGAAACATAATAAAATTCTCAACCAATTATGATCAAATCGATATTGTTTTAGGGATTTTTTGGATTTCCCTTAGGATACTAGTTGCGCTCCTTTGGACAGATGGGCTCGAACACCTGCAAATGAACGAATATCCCGTTGCCGGAATATTCACCTCCGACAGTCAAGTAGTAACCAGAATTCGAAAAAGCTAGAGAGAGAAAGTAGAGAGAAGTTGGACCTTTTAGTGCTCTTGAATGTTATGTCACAACCTACCCCTCTCATCATAAATGATTGGGGTATTTATAGGGGTGGGGAATTGTTCACCTTAGGTTGCTGCCCTAATATTCTACGCTCTGATTGGCAGCGTAATCAGGAGAGGACACATGTCCTAGGGGGGCGCCGTTTTGCGGCTTTCTCGGGATTTGATCCTCCTGATGTAAGGAGGCCCTTTACTCTCTTTTTCAGGTGCTCTTGTTGTAGTTTACACGTGTCATCTTCTTATAGGGACACGTTTTACCTTGTAATTTGGGCCACGTGTCTTTATGGGGTTGGACCACGTATTTGAGATATTTTTACCCTAAAAATTTTCCCCTTAGAGTGGGTGACTTGTACCTTACGGGCCGTCTCCTCTGAACCTTACTTATCATGAGTGCTTAGGATTTTGAGCATTCGGAGTTCTTATAGAGGTCGAATAGATTCGTTCGGCCATCTGAGAGTTTTTGGGTTGAGTGCCACGTCTGGTTCGCCTGATCTTTTTCGATGAACTTTATCTTATAGTCAGGCGGACGGTGTAGGCTGAATGGCCTTTGGGAAATGATCAGCCTCCTTTCGGGTTTTCCAGAAAGATTCTTCAAGTTCCAAGAGGAACATTAATTTTGACGGGTCTTTATGACGCCTGTCCGAATTCCGGTCTTTAATGACGGAACGATTTTCAACCGTTTGACTTCTAGGTTAAACATTCGAAAGGTTTAACAGTTGGACTTCTTTGGGAGGGAAAGGTAATTTTACCATCCTGCCCGTGTAAATTTTCACCTACAAATATAATAGCAAAGGTTTGACCTCATTTTGTTACTTTACTTTATTTCATTTTCTAGAGAGAAGTCAGAGCTTTTAGAGAGAGAAAGTTGAGTTTTCTTTGAATCTTCAAGAATTTTCACCGTGCATTTGAAGTTTTTCGGTCAAACGGTTGAGTTCTCAGGTCAATCTTCATCAAGATGCAAGTTTTCTACTCGGACAGAGGTAACCGAATACTTTCTTTTCTCTTTCTCTTTTTCCTTTTCTTTTTATACTTGTTTTATTTCCAAGCACACTAGCTCAACACTCGGCCTCGTCAGTTTCTTCTCATGAGGTCGTCTATTCGCCTGGGACTGAGTAATCTAGAGTGGACGGGGACAAGTCCTCATCTTTATGGAGTGGGTCCATTTCTAGTGCATACCAACTTACCCCCACCTATTCTTTTATGTCCTTGAAGTAGAACATGGCGCGTACGAGGCAGACGTACGACCGTTATGCTGCATGAAATCCTGACGGCAGCATAATTCAACCTTTGGCCTCCTATGATCCGAGCAATACGGACGTGAAGACCACCAATATAAGCACAAACACAAACACAAACACCTCTACCACTACTGGTGGTAGAGCTTGCTCAGTGATTGAGGTGACTACTTCTTTTGAGGAGCGCCAAAATCAGCTACGCACTTCTACGTCCGGACAAACCCCAGCTGCAAATCAGCCAAACACTTTTTCTTCTAGGTTAGCGTTCGCGAAAATCCCAAATAATCCCCTAGCACAACATATTAGCTCGGGCTTAAGGTCGTCCGAGAGACATTCTTCTGGGAGGCCTCGTTCTTCATCTTGATCGGACGTTGTTCAATATGTGTAAAATCGGCCACAGTCTCGTGTGGCGTCCGAACGAATTATACCACCAACGCCTCCACAACCTTTTGGGTCGGCCAAGCCTCGAACAGGCATTTACATTGCTGATCTGACCGACTGCCCTCGTAACGTTCCATCTAGAAGTCACAGTTCTAGGGTAGGACTAAAGATAAGGGCAAGACCCCCTTAGTACTTGAAAGTGTGGTGGTGGCCGAGCCAGGGTAGGGCTCGGTTGGACAAAGCTCGGCCGAGGCGGCTGAGCTGGACAGAGTTCTGTCCGCTAACTTCGATTCGGTGAGAGCACCCGAACCACAACTGGCCGAGCAGGGAGATGAAAACCTTGACGTCCCGGTTGCGGAGGAAGATATTGACTTTGATAGCCCGTACGGCTGTGAGATAAGGAAGACAACCTTGGGTTTCCTCAATGAGAAAATTGAGGAGTTCCTCATGCTGGGGGAAGAGTTCAGGATCCGCCCGCTAAGAAATTCTAATTATGTGGTCGCTTCAGATGACCCGACCGTTACTTGGCGGGGCTTCAATGTTTATATGGCCACCTTGGAGGTTAGCCTTCGATTTCCTCTTCACCCATTTGTCCAGGAGCTGCTAGACGAATATCAAATTGCTTGGTTTTAGTTGGGGCCGAACAGCTGGGTAAACATCTTTGGGTACTTGGTGACATGCCTAAGGATGGGCTTCACCCCTAACTTCCCGGTCTTCTACGCCATGCACAACATGGTGAAACTGAAAGCAGAGGCGGAAGGGTGGTTTGTCTTGAACACTCGGCTAGAGTACATGGTCATTCTATACAAGCCTTCGAAATCGCGTGACTGGAAGCAGAAGTTCTACCTCGTCTGACGCAATGATCGGAATTTTAACAGGAAGATAAACTATTTTAATTCTTCTCCTGTTCAACTCGGACGAGGAGATAATCGACCGAACCGCCCCAGTACATCCGGACCATGTGCCTTAACTTGACTACTTTAGAGTCAAGAAGGAGTACCGAGGAGGTCGTCGAATATCCTTCCTTCCCAAATGGATTCCCTTAGTAAGTTGGCTGAGAGATCCAACCTTTATGTCCTCGTTCAGCCTGCTCCGAAACTATACTCTAGGTGGAATTTCGTGTCATGCTCGTCCGAACACATTTTATCTTGATATGCTTTCTAACACTTTGCTTTTTCTTTTTGGCAGAACAAGCCATGTCTCATCTTGACCCAGCACAAAAGGGTGAGATTGACATGAATGAGTTCAACTTGGAGCGCTATCGGCTCTTGAGGCAGGAATATGAGGAGGGTAAGGGGGTACGAATACACACACACACACACGTATATGTTTTTCTTTTTCCGTCCAATCTATTATACTCTTGATGGAGTGCTTTGCATTTTTATTCGGACAGCCTTATTGTACTTCAGTCTGGTAGAATGGATGTATTTTGGAGGGGCTTTCCCTTCACTTTTACTTGGACATGGTGATACAACTTCTATTGACCAAACCATATTGAATTTCAAGGTGGTTTAGTGATTTCATAGTCAGCTAGTAACACTAACTTTAATTTATTCTTCTTTTCATGATCGGCTACCCCAAAGCCAGCGAGGAAGCAGACGACACCAGCTTCAAAGGACGAGGGGTCGTCCAAGTCTCACAAGATATCTGCGTCTAAGACCCCCTCAGGGGCGTTGGTGGTCAGGGAAAGGTCGTGGGCTGCCAAGGAGAAGCCTAAAGGAGATCAACCCCAGATGACACCTAGTGGGGGCTCTAAGCCCTCGGAGCCACAATCGTCTAACGTAGCCCGAGACAAGACCGTCCGAAAGGACGAAGAGGGAGAGCCGTCCCTGGACCAAATGGTCGGCGAAAACTCAACTCCGCATGTTGAGTTCTTGGGGACTCGGCCAACAGGCTCCCAAGTTGAGGAAAGGCAGTTGTCCCTGCCCAAGGAGGACGAGCAGCAGCCTACGCCTACTTCAACTCCGGAGAGGCGTCCGCGAGCACCACCCTCTTTCTCAGAAGGTACTCGTACAATCTATATTTTTCAGGACTCATAAGCTTGACTTTCATGTTTCATCTTTCAGACTTGTGTTTTCTTTCACAGTAATTTCTAAGGAAGCGGACGCTCGACTCCTCGGCTCATCTCCAACGGGGGCTGAGAAAAAAGCCACCGGGACCCAAATACAAATGGCCGTCCCGGCCGAGGCTCAGGATAAATATCGGGGCATCCACGATGGGCACTTCGGCCTTATGATCAATATCTGCGTTGAGGTATTGACACTTTTCAATTTCAGCACTCGTCCTAACTTCCTTCCATTCGTCCTAAGCTCCTGCTTAGGCTCTTTGCCTTCCAGGACTGGCGTTCACAGTAAAGGCACGAGCTCCAGGCGGCCTGGGATAATGTCCAAAAGCTGCATGACGAGAATACAGGCACGCTGGCCTTGGAGAGGATTCGACACGAGACTGTCCTCAATGCCGTTACCGAGAAGGCGACCAGATAGACTGAGGACATCGTCAAGCTAGGCGATGCCCTTAAGAAAGAAAGGCTGGCCAATGAAGCTCTCATGAAAGAGAGGGACGAGGCAGTCTCCCATGCGGCCACCTAGAAGGATGCGATTGTGATAGGAATGGTATCCTTCGAACAAGTGTATTATTCTGATAGAGGGTTCGGAATTATTAGAAAGCTAATTATTTAGTGAGGTTAAGTGATCGAAATGCCTATATGGAGACCGCTTTCGATCAGTAATATTAATGAGTAATTAATATTACAGCTTAATCTTGACTGAACCCTTCGGGTCACACACAAGTAGTAAACGATCCAACACGACGAATTAATTTGGAAGGAATTAATGAGACTCTCGAGTAATTAATACTTAGATGTCGGAAATCGAACTTGGAGCATCGAAACCAAGCGTCGTAAGTCGATTCGAATTAATTATAGACGAGACGGAAAAATCACTAATTAATCAACAATTTACTTAAAATACCCCTAGTATCGGAATGCCCCGAGTAAATCGAGTGCTAGGGGCAGAATGTGCTTAGAGGACATACCTAGCACGCACCAAGCCACACACATAGCAGCAGCAGCCCGCATGTGTGTGCATGGCCTGCTGCGCTTATGTGCGGTGCCGTGTACTAGTGCGTTGCTGCTGACGCGCCAAGCACAACGTAGCCAGCTAGTAGCGTAGCTTGCTGGGCTGCGTGTGCTAGCATCAGCATAGCAGTAGGCCTCGGCCAGCAGCCCGCACTTGTGTGCGTGGCTTGCTGGGCCGAGGCAGCAGCTGCGCACCATGCTGCCACGCCAAGGCCAGCAGCAGCTAGCTTGGCCGAGGCAGCAGCCCACACCCATGCTGCCTTGATGCCCAAGTGTGGGTGCCATGTGGCAGTAGGTGATTGGGGTAGTGTGGGTGTAGGTGGCTGGTTATGGGGAGTGCTTGGGGATCAAGTTTGGTCCCTCCTTTCCTTGTGGTCCTTACCTAACCCCTCCACTCATCTTCCTCACTCTTCCTAGAAACTCTCTCTTCAAGCACTTTCCCACTCCTTGTGGTGAAAGAATAGACGGGTTTCTTAGGTTCAACTCCTTGTGAGGGTAAAGAAGAAGGGCTAGCATTCACACTCTCTTTCAAGTTATTAGCCAATTGAGAGATTTGAGTTTCAAGCATCTTGTTGTGTGTCATCATCTCATTGAACTTTTTGTCACTTACCGACATGTAAGTGTTCAAAATTTTGGTTTGGTTCTTGATGATCTCTTCCAAAGTAGTTTTAGAAGATGAAGGTTGAGCATAGAAATTCTTACCATTGCCTTAAGTTCTTGGAGCAAATTCGGTAGGGGTCCCCTTTGGTTGTTGTTTTGAAAATTCCCTTGGTTTTGGTTGCTCCAATTACTCCGGTTTTTATTTTGGCCATTGTTTTGGTATTGGTTACCATAGCCTTGACCTTGGCTTTGGTTTCCATACCCTTGGCCTTGGTTTTGATTATTATAGCCTTGATTATTATAGTTCCCTCGGAAATTTTGATTTCTTTGGTTTCTATAACCACCATTGTTATAATTATCAAAATCCCCTTGTTGGTGAGCATTTCTATTCCCAAAGTTTCTTGGACCATCAAACCATTGTCCATTGTTGTGATTTGAAACAAAACTCACTTGCTCACGATCATTATTATTAAAATCATCACAATTCTCAAATGCATGTGGATAATTAGAAGAATCATGGTCATATGACCCACATATATCACAAAACACACATCTATCCATTTGGCATATTACTCAAAGTTGAAGGAAGATGTACCTCTCCCCTTATTGTGGGAGGGAAGAATTGGTGCTTGTGAAGAAGCACTCTCAAGCTTTGCCTTAATTGAGATCATCTCCTTTCCCAAGTTTGATATTTGTGAGGACAAATTGTTAATGGCATTGAGATGGTCGATTGAATAAACTGTTGAACTTCTTTTGCTTGTCGAGACTCTCTCTCACCTTCTTGCCAATCCATGTGATATCTCATCACATCTTCAATTAAGTCCACCACTTCATCCTCCGTTTTGTTCATCATAGGGCCTCTGGCACCGGTATCCAAGCAAGACTTTCCTTGAGGACTTAAACCTCCATAGAAGATTTGGATGATTTGATAGGTAGGAATCCCATGGTGTGGGCACTTTCTTTAGTACTCCTTATACCTTTCCCAAGCCCTATAAAGACTTTCATTTTGCTTTTGCTTGAAACTTTGAATGAGAGCTCTTGCTTCGGCCATCTTCTTTGTGGATAGAACCGAGATAGTAACTCCTTAGTCACTTCATCCCATGTTCTCAAAGAGTTTGGGTTCACCTCCTTATCTAACCACTCTATGGCACGTCCAATAAGAGAGAAAGGGAAAAGCTTAAGTCGAATAAACTCTTGAGAAACCCCGTTCACCTTGATTGTGTTGCAATACTTCTCAAATTCCTTAAGATGGTTAAGGGGGCTCTCATGCTTTGCACCACTATATTGTCGCCTCTCTATCAAAGTGATCATAGCCAGTCTTATCTCGAAATCATTTGCTGGTGTCGTAGGAGGAGCAATCCCACTTTCAAGCCTATAAGCTTGGGAGTTCCCAACTCCTTCAATGCAACTCTCGGATTAGCTCTCATGCTTTCTCGTTCTTCTTCTTCTTCTTCTTCTTCTTCTTGATGGATTTCCTCTCTTGGGGGACTTGGACTTGAGGAACGTTGGCAACCCTTATCCTTGTTATGGTCCTCTCAATTTCCGAATCAAATGGCACTAAATTTCGATCTCGTGCCCTACGCATACAAAAACTCAAAGCAAAATCTTAATAGCACGGCTACAAATGTAGCCTAAAAGGAAAAAAAAAATTGTATATTTCAAATAAAATGGAATAGACTCAATCAGCAATAGCAATCACCATGCCTTCCCCGGCAACATCGCCATTTTTGACGAGGGATGGACCTAGGTCTTTTAAAACTAGATTTCCCTATCAAAACATAATTTCTAAAACTAAACCTAACCCTAGGTATAGGGGAAAGTCCTGGTCGAACCCAAGGTAAGGCAGTTTTGCTAAAGTCTAAGCTAAGCTATTCCGAAATCTTAAAATGGTGGGTTAGTCTATGCTATCGAAATCGATTCAATCAAACAAATGAAAATCAATTATCAAAATACTAGGGAATTTAGGATCCACATGCACCAATAATAAACTTGCTAATTTGAGGGAATTTGATCAATTAAGCAATGCGACGGAAAACAAATTTCACAATCAAAATCACTCAAGAAGCTATTTCCTAGGGTCAAGCTAGATGTCTCTACAAATGACTTCAAAGGAAAATTGCTAATCAAGATAAACCGATAATAATAGCATCCAAATCAATTGTTCGTGTCATTGAAAGCTATTATGCAATCTAGCATTATCATCAAGGTTAGCTACTCCTCTTCAAATCAAACACATGCACAAGTTTAATTAACCAATTTAATCACATCAACAAATCAATCAAAAACCCCAAATTAGCTATAGATTATCACCAATACATGCTTCACCACATCCCTAGCAAAGGAACTACTCACTACTCATGGTAAAATTGAAAAGCATAACAAAAGTAATCATCGATCTCATTATCAACATTGTAATCTAAATATCAACAATCAAAATCAAACTGAACAATAGAAATTCAACAATATATCAAAATCAAACATAAAACTGCATTGAAAAGGAAAGGATTCTTACAAAACATTGATCAATATCAAAGAGGAATGAAGATTTCAATATCATAATCATCAAACACCAAGTTTCTCTCTCTAAAATCTAAGAACAATATCACAAAATCAAGAGCTTCTCTCTCTAAATTTCTTGTCAAATCAATTCTAATTCTAAAACAAGTCTCCTCTCTTTCTAGAAAATGAAGGAAATCTATATATAGTAAAACTAACTAAGAAAAAGTTAGTTAGACGTCCAAAAGAGACCTCAAAAGGCGCGACCTTTCTCACTCCTAAGCGCAGCCACAACAAAATAGGTACTGAAACAAGGGGAGGAGAGGCGCGTGCCTGCTCCTCCCTCGTGCGCGCCCGCGCATTGGAAGCAGGCGATGCCCTTTGGTTCGCTTGAAGACGACCCCGTGGGCTCCGAATGATGCATGTTTCTAAGGAAGTTCTTGAAGCCTTTTCGGTGGGTTTAACACTGTCTTTCAATGCCCACGCGGCATGAGAGCGCGGCCTTGAAGACTTGACTCTTGCACACCTTTGATTTTGAGCTTCAAGTGGGGGAACCGGGACACATCTTTGGCCTTGAATACCCCGAGAGAACTCCAATGAGCTTCTCGAACATCACCTACTTCCTAGAAACAAAGAAAAGCAAACAAGTAAAGAAGAAAATGCAAAATAAACTAAGAAAAGTAAGAAAATAAGAAAGCAACTAAAGAAAATACAAAGTAGAGAAAATATCAGAAAAGCTAAAGAAAAAGAGATGAAAGAGAAGTAAAAGAATGAAAAATCATCCTAAAAGAAGCTAAGTGAGTGCCATAAATGACACTCATCACAAAAATGTCCCCACTACGATCAAGTGTCAGGTAAAATTACCTAATATTATGTTATAAACATTTTAACTTTCACTTAGGTATGTGATACCAAGTTGCACTGCTTAACATTATTAATGTTATGCAAAAGCTACAAAGAATTGAGGCTAGCATTGGAAATGGAGCTTGAAAGGTGCACTAGAAGTGTTAGAGTGACAAGAAGTAGCTTCATAGTTTTAATTTCTGATTGTTTTACGATAATTTTAGACAATTTCCAGTTTTCATTAGACAATATTTCAGTTTTTGTTAGAATACTGGTTGGTTTTACTTGGCTTGGACAAGTGTTGATCCATGACCAAGGTAATAAATTGTTTTCATTTTGCTGGATATGAGTTAATTTCGTTTTATGACATTGATATAAGTAAATCACAAAGACAAAATTAGATGATTCAAAATAACCTTACTTATAACAAAGTAAGAATAGGTCATATAAACCAATTGCACATCCAAAGATTACAATTGGATGGACTCTTATTCTTATTTGATTATGAATCACTTGAGACTTAAAAGTCATGTTTGATAAGGTAAGATGACCAAGTCGCTTTTTAGTTGAAAGGGTGAAAGAGCTAAAATGACCTTTTGGAACTCACACATATGATGTGTAGACCAACAAGTTCAACAATTAGCAAAAGATTTAACTATCTCATTGCTTTTACTAATGATTTAAGTAAATATGTCCATAATTAGAAAAAGGTTGGACTCATTGAAATGTTCAAGAATTCTATAATGAAATGTAAAACTAGTTTGAGATAAACGATTTAACACTACAATATGATTGTTGTAATAAATATTTAACTCAAAATAAATAATCATCAAAAGGGAATTGTTGAATTAATTCACAATCCAGGAAGACTACAATTAAAAATGTGTGTTAGAAAGAAGGAAAAAAACTTTGCTTGCCATGGTTCGATCCTAGATTAACTTTAATGATTTACAAATATCGTTTTGAGGATATACATTAGAACAACAATTGCGAATATACTAAACTGAAACTCAACCAAAGTAATTGAAAAGACATCATAAGAGTTATGGATTGGAAATGTTCCAAAAGTTGTCTTTTCTAAACTAGATTAAGGGTTATGAAGTCGATGTAAAATGTTTACAAAGATGAAATAATGCACCTTAAATCAGATAAATAGTTCTTCATGGGTTTTCCCATGGAAAATAAGAGCTATTATTCCTACAATCGCGTTGATAACAAAGTGTTTGTTGCTCGCGATAGTGTCTTTGTATACAGAAATGTCTTCCTACAAAGCCAAGTGGGAGTAAGTTAGATCTCGATGAGATTCGAGACGAGCAACAAATGGATATGGATAACACCACATCAGAGACGAGGGCGCATAAAATCAGCTAATATGATAAATTATGTGTCGAAGCAAGCTAATTCAACTAGCGAGGCTTCTATCGTCCCACTTGAATGAAAAGCTTCAAAGAGTTGAAGAGAATAATTCTATTGTTGCTCATACCTATCGTAGGTTACTTATGATAAAAATAAACAGTTTACTGAAATTCTGAGAAAAGGTGGATTCTTAAATTTTCCTATTGGAATGGTTGGAACCGTAACCACAGCCTACAAGCAAGCTTTGGTAAGTACCAACTGAGGAAGTGGCTTAAGGCCATAAATCCAGTATGGACTCCATGTCTTTAAAGATGTGTTAGTGCATGATAGTCTTACAAATGGGGTCAAACCTATTAGCTGCGTAAGCCTATTCGAATTCTTCTAGTGTTTGCTGATTTTTTATTACCAAGTTTGGCATAGGATATCAAAATCACCTTCTTGAAATGTTCTTGATGGAGGATATGTATATGATACAACCTTAGGGTTTTGAAAATCCAAACATTCCTAGAAAGTTTTGCAAACTTCAGAAATTCATTTATGGATTGAAGTAAGCGTCAGGGAGTTGGAACATTTGTTTCAACAAGGCAATTAAATAGTTTGATTTCCTCAAAGAACGAAAAGTTACTTGTGTAGACAAGAATTTTAGTGGGAGCAATTTGTCTTCTTAGTCTTGTATGTAGATGACATACAATTCATGTGAAATGACATATCAATACTTAAATCAATCAAGTAATGGTTAAAGAGTTGTTTGTATATGAAAGACTTGGGAGATGTTGAGTACATATTAGGAATCAAGATCCACGAAATGAATCTTGAAGAATTATTGGACTATAACAAGAGACTTCTGTTGATAAGGTTCTTGACAAGTTCAATATACAAGAGTTTAAGAGAGGATAGCTTCCCATGTCTCATGGTATTACGTTTAGTAAAATTCAGTGCTTCAAAAGCTAGTAGATTTAAGTCATATGGATAGTGTACCTTATGCTTTTGCAAAAGGGTCCATTATATGCCATGATATGTACAAGCAAGATGTTACATATGACTTGAGCATGTTTAGCAGGTTTCAAGAAAATTCAGGATAAGCATGATGAAAGCTACTAAGAACCAATCCTTGAGTACTTGAGAAGCACCAGAGGAATGTTTCGAGTTTATGGTGGCAAAAGTGAACAAGTTTTCAAAAGGTTATACGGATGCAAGTTTTCTAAATAGGCAAGATGTTTTTAAATGTTGATCTAGATGCATTTTGTGTCTGAATGGAGAAGTACAATGAGCTTGAAGAGTTAAGGAGAATGATGTTGCATACCCAATGTCGGAATATATGTATTTAGCTACAATAGGAGTAGTTAAAGAGGAAGTTTGTATCAAATCGTCCTGTAAATAAAAGGATACCCTTTGCTAAAATAAAAGAGCCAAGGTCGCATCACAAATCCAAACAAATAGATATGAGATATCACCTCTATTATGAGATTAGTGACTGTAGCGGGATGTACATGATCTGAAAAGTTTTATTATGAGTGAGAATATCACTTCTTTATTTATTAACCCCCTTCCATAGACTTAAGTGTGAGAGTCATATTAAAGTCCTTCATTGTAGCAAGTTATATAATTCAAGTTGTGTATGTTTTGAGAAAAACATATTACATAAGGAATACATATACTTGCAAAATTATGTTTAAAAATAAATTTCATTCTTCTTATTTAATTATGGTTTTGGAAATTAAATAAAATGTCCAAAATAATTATGAATTGACGGGCTCATCAGGTTGATGACTATAGACACCCAAATGTGTCTCCCCAAAACCAAACCCGGTGATGAATACTTTTCACTTCGAATCATAATCGAATGTGAAAAATCTAGTCATGTGGTTGTATTTATTAAAATATCTCTTCTTTCTGTTTTTGAAAAGATTTCTTTTCTTACTCTATTTATGAAAACGTCTAGTCCAGGTTAGTTTGGTCCACAATAATGGTGTAGTTGGATGGGGATTGAAAAGATCTTTCCAACGATATATTATAAGCCCAATTCCGATGAATAATGAGGAAGTTATGACCAAAATACTAAACCGGGCCCAAACCAGATTTTACCTACGACCCAATGATCATGTGGAGGGTCCAAAGGTTTAATCCCATTCCTAAACTAATTAGGATTTAATTAGAAGATTATATGAGTTTCTAAAAGATCTTAATTATCATTTTTGAAAAGATAGAATAAAAGAGTTTGAAATTGAATAAAACTTTCCTTTTTTAAGTCCTAATTCTATTCGAATTTAAAAATGTTCAAAGACAGTCAGATATTATTTTTGTGCCTCATAATCTTTATCCAAATTTTATATGGTTGGATAGATCTTGAAATTATCTTTCCAATGATATATTATAATATTAATTCCGAGCTATAACGAAAAAGATATGAAAGGAATACGAAACATTATCCAAAACTAACACCCTTCCACTATTTCGGCCATATCTTTTTATCTAAATAAGATTTTAATCTAATTTTAATTGGTTTGCAAATTAGAGTTCAAGAGCTTTCCAACGACATATTATATGCCTTATTTGGACTTCTGGATCAAAAGATATGATAAAAAACAAATCTGCAAAAACTGCTGCCGACGAGTTTTATTTCGATTCGAATTCGGATTCTTTTCTTATTCTTCGACTCTCTTTTTTCCTATAAATAGAGGTCATATCTCCCCTTTTTTCAATCACCTACAATCAAAAATCATCATCTCTTTCTTTCTCTCTCTAAATCTAGAAGCTTTCTCTCTCTATTCTTTTTCTAAACCTTCCCTCTCACAAAATTCCACATTCATTGGCTCTAGACACACCTAGCCAAGTTCGAAGTTGCCTTCACCCTAGACGTGAAAGGTTATAATTTCTGAGGGTTTGGTCCCAAATCTCTATTTCAATTATTTAATTTAATTGTTTGATTTATACTTTTCCTTGAAGTTACTAACGTGTGTATTTTGTTATTAGAAAGAGGTACGAGGCATCGAAGTAAGTACTTAAATTGTTTAATTGATCTTATGATATAGAAATCATGTTAAGATTGTTCTTTTGGTTCCTAGTATCATGTTAGGATGCTTTCCTTAGTATGGTATTTCGGGTGATTTGCTTATATCAATTATGATTTCTAGAATGCTTCCTATTTTCTTTCCTAATAGCATGTTAGTATCATGCTAGGGCTAAAGCTTTGATCTTTGATGTTTAGTGACATGCTAGGGTTTGTTATTAATCTTGTTAGTATCATGCCTAGGATCTTGCTAATATTATGCTTTAACATGATTATTATTGTTATAATTATTGTTTTAATAATTATTATGATTTATGATTATCATGTTGCTTGATGCTTATATTTTGTTATTGCTTGATCACACCTTTTATGTATGTTTAAAGGGAATTTGTACTTGTAATCACGCTTAATAAGATAATTAATAATCTTGTTTAGGGCTAATATGATTATAATTCAAGTGATCGCCAATAATAGATTTACTTGTGCATTTAATTCAACCAACATAGACTAAACAGGTTTAGGGTTAACCTATTGATTGCATGTTAGTCAGAAAGCGCACATGAATACGAGAAGAATAAAGTAGAGGCCTATTTTTAGGGCAGGTTCAATCTCTTTTAGATTGGATTCGTACCCTCATCCTCGAACTTCCAGTCTTGGTTCCAGACCTATTGGAGTTAACGATCTCCTGGATCGTTAAGGAGTGTAACCTTCACCCTGTGAACGGTTTACAAGTTCCTAAAACTTGTTGGCGACACTTTTTCTCTAGCTTCCTTCCCTTTGGACGCCACCGTGCTTAAATGTATGATCACAGTGGGGTTCAAGTTTGGGATAATGCTTGAAATATTCCCTAAAATGACCTTGTGAATGAAACCCCACAGGTGAACAAAATTCATATATTATTTAAGTTCCTAATTCGAAATCATTAAAGCGGACATAAATGATTTCAATAAATGGACTAGCATCTAAGATTAATTGGATAGCGCAGTTTCATGGGCTATAGGGGCATAAGGATGCTCGGTCAATCACTTGGATATACATGAATGATATGAAATTTACCTACTTTGAAGTTCAAGTATAGAGCTTCCAGATATATTAGTGGATTCCTTTGACATGAGTGGAACATTGATTCTATTTAGTGATTGATTTAACTGTGGTACATTCAAACATCTGCCCGTAACTGGAGATTATAAAGGATGTTTCCTGGTTACTTCAATAGTTGAGTGGGGGCATTGTTGCTACAAGATTGGATTGAGACTACCTATTAAATTAGGGAATGTGTCATGGCCACTTGAAGAGGGAGAATTTTGAAAATATGTGGCCGCGTTTAAATGCATTACTCAGTTTCATTTGGTTTTGTAATTCGAACTTAGATTTCAAGAAATGATTTATAAATTAATATGAACTCGACATGGGATGAAATCATATTATCAAATCGACAAACATTGACTTAAGGAATTTGAATATTGCACACTTGTCTCACACAAGTGGGAGATTGAAGGATTTATGTCTTCGTCATGTGTAATTGCTAGATATATAAGTGGATCAAATTATGGAGATAATTAAGTTCGTTCATTTGGGTCGTCGTTATATCATAGCTAAAGGTACTAACGATAACTGGGCTACTAAAATAGGCCAAAGTTCAATTAGATGAATCCTATGAGGTCACACAAAGGGCCTAGATCGAGCACGAGAGGACGAAGCCCACGATGGGCCTCATCCCCTAGTATGGCCGGCCATATGGAGTAGTGTGGAGGATTTTGGGCTTCGTAACCTAGTCTAATTATAATAGGGATTATATAGACTAGGTGCCTATGTTTTGAACGGAATAATTTAGGATCAGTAAGATCAAACCCTGATTAGCAAACACGAAACCTAACCCCTCTCATACTCTCTCTCTCTCTCTCTCTCTCTCTCACGGCTCTCTCTCCTTGGCGCCGGTTCGTTGTGGTTCGTGGTGGTGGTGGTACGTGCGGTGGTCGGTTGTCCATTAAAGGTGGTGATCATGGTTTTTCCCTTCAGTCGACCAATCTAGTATTGGTGGACGGCTTGTTCGAATCTCATGGACTAAGTAGAGGAGCAACACTTAGGGCTCTATTCTCTCCCTGATTTGCCAGTCGAATAGGTTTGTGGAATTCACGCATTAAAGGTATGTATGTGTCTAGTGTGTTATGCATGTAATCTTAGGATAGGTGCTTATTAATATGATTCATGTTTTTCTGTAATATAGTACCTATAAACTCCTACAATCAATCCATAATTATTATGGACATTTTTTTTAACATTAAAACCATAATTAAATAGGAGAAATGATGAATTACTGAATAAACATGATTCTATAAATGAATGTATTACATATTTAATAAGTTTTTCTCAAAAAATAAATACAACTTAAATTACATCATTAGCTTCAATCTAATAGCTCTAGCATGACCCTTATGCTTAGGCTATGAAAAGGGTTTAGTAAGTGGATCAACGATGTTGTCATTCGTATGAACTTTTCACATGTTGACATCTCCCCTACAAACGATCTCTCGAATAAGGTGATGCTTCCTCTCAACATGTTTGGATTTGAAGTGTGACCTTGGCTCCTTTGATTGAGCAATGGTGCCATTGTTGTCACAATACAACTCAATTCCCTTTTGAGCACTTGGTACAATGTCCAGCTCTATAAGGAATTTCTTTATCCAAACTGCTTCCTTAGATGCTTCAACAACAACCAAATACTCTAATAATGTTGAAGAGTCTACGACAGTGCTTTGCTTTGTACTCTTCCAGCTCATCACTGCTCCTCCATTTAAACAGAGAATGTACCCTGACTGGGATTTGAAATCATTTATGTCTGTTTGGAAACTTGCATCCATATAGCCCTTGACAACCAACTCATCCTCGCCACCATATACTAGAAACATTCCTTCAGTCCTTCTTAAGTACTTAAGGATGTTCTTGACAGCTGTCTAGTGTGCTTCACCAGGATTTGTTTGAAATGTGCTACACATACTAAGAGCATTAACATCCGACCTTGTACATATCATGGCATACATGATTGACCCTATTGCAAAAGCATAAGGTTTATCAACAATACGTCTCATCTCTTCTGGCGTTTTAGGGCACTGAGATTTACTGAGCATAATGCCATGAGCAGACATGGGGAGAAATCCTCTCTTAGAGTCTTTCATCAAAAACCTATCAAGAACCTTATCAATATAAGTCTCTTGCCTTAGTCCAATCATCCTTCGAGATTTGTCTCGATGGATCTTGATTCCCAAAATGTACTCATCCTCACCAAAGTATTTCATTGAGAAACAACTCTTCAACCATTCCTTGACTGACTCAAGCATTGGTATGTTATTTCCCATGAGTAGTATGTCATATACATACAAGACTAAGAAAACTACGCTGCTCCCACTAGACTTCTTATATACACAAGGTTCTTCTTCGCTCTTGAGAAAATTAAGCTGTTTGATTGCCTCATCGAAACGAAGGTTCCAACTCCATGATGCTTGCTTCAATCCATTAATGTATTTCTGATGTTTTCATACCTTTCCAAGATTTTCAGGATCTTCAAAACCATAACGTTGTGTCATATACACTTCCTTCGTCAAGAACCCATTCAAGAAGGCGGTTTTGAGATCCATCTGGCAGATTTCGTAATTGGAAAATGCAGCGATCGCTAGAAGAATCCGAATAGACTTAAGCATAGCTACTGGGAAAAAGGTTTCATCATAGTCAATACCTGAATCTATCTGTACCCTTTTACAACCAATCTCGCTTTATAAATGTAGGCATTTCCATCCTTATATGTTTTAATCTTGTAGACCCACTTGCTACCAATGGGTTTTACCCCATCAGGCAAGTTTAACAGGGTCCACACTGCATTTTCAGACATCGATTCCATTTTAAACTTCATGGCCTCAAGCCATTTCGTTGAGTTGGGGACGTCAAAGCATGTTTGTAGGTTTTGGGTTCCTCATTCTCCAATAAGAAGATTTTAGAATCGTCAGTTAATAGAACCTCAACAAACTGTTTGGTTCTGATTTTGGCAGACCTACGAGGGGTAGGAGCAACAACAAAAATGTTCTCTTCAATTCTTTGAAGATTTTCACAAGAATTAGATTCAAGTGGGACGATAGGAGTCTCACTAGTCAAATTAGCTTGCTCCGGCACATGATTTGTCAAATTAGTCAACTCATGCTCCCTTGCCTCTAATGTCGTGTTATCCACATCCATTTGTTGCTCGTCTCAAATTTCTTTGAGAACCACTTTACTCCCACTTGACTTTGTAGAAAGAAATTCTCTTTCTAGATTGACATCATCTCGAGCAACAAACACTTTGTTATCTGTGCGATTGTAGAAGTAATAACCTTTTGTTTCTTTGGGATAACCCACGAAGAAACACTTGTCTGATTTAGGGCCTAGTTTATCGCCTTGTAAACGTTTTACATAGGCTTCACAACCCCAATTGAGGTAAGACAACTTTAGAACCTTTCCAGTCCATAACTCATATGGTGTCTTCTCAATCGCTTTGGACGGGCTTCTGTTTAGTATGTTCGCAGCTGCTTCCAATGCATATCCCCAGAACGATATGTGCAAATCAGTAAAGCACATCATGGACCAAACCATGTCTAGCGAGGTTCAATTCCTTCTTTCTGACACACCATTTAACTATGGTGTTCCTAGAGGTGTTAAATGTGAAAGTATTCCACAATTAATCAGATGATCATCAAACTTTTGAGTCAAATATTCACCACCATGATCTGATCGTAGTGCGTTTATTATATTCCCAAGCTGGTTTTATACCTCATTCTGGAATTCCTTGAACTTTTCAAAGGATTCCGACTTGTGCTTCATTAAATAGATATAGACATACCTACTTAAATCATTAGTAAAAGTGATGAAGTAGTTGAAACCACCACTAGCTTTTGAACTCATTGGTCCACACACATCCGTATGTATGAGGCCCAAAAGGTCATTAGCTCTTTCACCCTTTCCAGTAAAAGGTTATTTGGTCATTTTACCTACCAAGCATGACTCACAATTCTCAAATGATTCATAATCAAATGAAGTAAGGAGTCCATCCCTTTGTAGTTTCTGGAAGCGCGATTGGTTTATATGACCTAACCTACAATGCCACAAATAAGTTTGGTTTGATTCATCTGTTTTGCGCTTTTTCTGATCAATGTTGTAAACATGAGTTGTATAATCTAAGACATACACACCATTAATCAATTTTGTGTTAGCATGTAACATATTCTCTTTAAAAATAAAATACTTTTGTCCCTTATTTCGAAAGAACAACCTTTAGTATTTGTAAGGAAGGTGTGCCCAGCGTAGGGGATCCTTCTCCTTAAATGCCCATGGCCCTTTTAAAGCCTAGGACTTTACACTTGTTAGGGTGTATTAGGATTGGAATTCCTAACTGTTTGGGAGACCTTGAATTAGAATCGATCTTATCATCATGCTTTTTTATAAGAAACAAGTACGAGTCGCCAATGAGTTTTAGGAAAACTCATAAACCTCGAACATACCTTTCTCCCAAGTAGAGTTCAAGGTGTATTTAGCACAAATTGTAAGTTTAACCATGCCCAAATTTGTCTACATGAACCAGAAATGAGTTCGGGAGTGAGGGTACCAAGATAGCGTTACCTTTAGGGGGAATCGCTATCCTAGCCCTAGTACGGCCTCTACTAGCTCTTCCTTTTTCACAATTTCATCACCAAACAATATATGCAATGTGATACCTAAAAACTAAGTTAGTTGATTATTTACACGCGTCAATCACGTAGGAATTACATTGCAAAAGTCGTTATTCTTATTTAATCAATATTCTTGAAAGAACAATAAATAAACAAGATTCGCCTTGGCTTAAGTGATCGATCAAAAATAAATTTATTCAATTCTATTCTTTGTTTTAACGCAAGATACTATGTGGAATTAATTAATTAATTAATAGTTCGTTTAAAGTGATCAAACAACACTAATTAATTAATTAAAAGTTATTTAAACAAGAAAATAAAGGTGATTGATCTAAGTGCTCAGGAATTTACCACTTCTCCTTGCTAGCTCTTCGTTTAGAACACTTATGGACTCCTTGTTCGGGAACCTCCACCGTAGTAACAATTATTGAGGGGATGAGTGTTTAGGACAAGAGGGTTTGATAGTACACAAGTTCACAAAGTTTCTGCCGGAGTTTTAGGTTAATTTATGTCCGTTTGAGCCTCGTATTAAGCCTCTATTTATAGGGAATGGATGCGTTTAGGGTTTTGAACATTTTTCCGCAGCTGGTGTCACGCGCATCTGAAAGGGTTGCACGCATCATCCTAGCGCAAGTAATTTAGAGACGCGCTATGGGCAGCGCAACTGAGCGTCTTGCGTGCGGTATTATGGTTAGATTCGATTTTATATTTTTATGAAATTATGAATCTTTCGCAAGCACATCACTAGCAGTTACGCTGGGTGTCACGCGCAACTGATTAAGTTGTGTGTGCCAGACCAGCGCGACTCATTAAGATGCGCGCGGATTCTCTGCGGCAACATTGATTTTTAACTTAGGCGCCTCTAAATCCGTCATAATTAGGTTTTAACCTCGAGCTTAAGCCTAATTATGATCGGGCTTAGTTATTTTAGACCTTGATTCATTTTTTTTTTTGGGTTAGGCTAGTCATTTTGCATTCTTGTGATTTAATCAGATGTCCATAAGCATTCTTCACGTTGATCCAACACAAAGATGGTTTTATTTATCGTCATAGCACCACCTGTCGGGACAGGAGGCCAAAAGTAGATGTCTACAGTTAGCCCCCACTTTGATCGAGTCTAGCATAAACGAGGATCAAAGTAGTCAAGGAAATATATCCGGGACTCATTCTGCGAAGTTCCCTAAGAATAAAGAATCTTTCAGTAATGTTAAGGATGTCGAAACGATCCTTGATTCGCTAAGTGTTTTAGACAAGTAGCTATTAAGGCTAGAAAAAGTATTTTCTAATCTTAACACGTTAAAGAATCTAAATTGATCCTTTGCAAATGTAGAACGCTTTTACAAGAAAAGGTTGTCATGGGTGATGTCAATTCATGAGAAGAAATCAGTTTAAAAAGGATTAAAGAGGATGATATCCTCTTAATTATAGCATCGTTGGTCAAAAGTCCCTCGATATGTCATTGAAACTTTAGCCTGATTTTAACAAATATAAAAAGATGATAAAAGGGGAGGTGTTTCGGCATTCGTAGCCTAACACGTGAATAAAGTCCTTGACACTCTCTTGTCAAAACGCAGTATTTAATGTCCACAAGATAGAAATACATGTCTTAGGACTGGAGGCATATATCCAAATCCAATGAGAGAAAAGAAAATCGGCAACTCTCTTAGCAGTTTTTGTCCACAAGATGAAAACACGTGTCTCAAGACTGGGGGCACGTGTCTAAATAGATGCGACATCGCATGTCGCTCTTTATACAGGGGGTGGTCGGACACCCTAACTTTCCGATAAGCTATTAAGCTCACTAACTACCGTATTTTCTTCCAATCGAGAATGTGCCTTATCCTCGATGGTTCGATGCGCCAGTCGACTCGTTTGGATAACGCCTAAAGAAATTCTACCTTTTAGCTACGAGAGTTAGACCAAGTTGGTTACGAAGAGGTAAAATTTTACGCAACACCTATGCCATACAATTTTACGCTGTATGATAACGCCATCCTTTTTGCTGTGATCGCCAAAAAGAAAGAAAAGAACGTGACATTTCTAAAGTCAGTACAGTAAAATAACAAACCTGTCTATGGGATCTTTTACGTAAAGCACCACTACGGAACTTCTTAAGACACGCTCACGAAAAACGTCCAAAACATATGCTTAGGTCAGGCACAAAGCACGGTGTGCATGCAGCATGATGCAAAAAACTATCAAAGAAGAAAAGAAACTACTGAATGCAAAGCAATTTTAAAATATTTCGATAATTCGCGCATTATTACGTTTAACAGCGTACAAAACCGTTGGAAAAAAATTCAAAACGAATCGAAATCTGAGTACTGGTCTTTTAAGTGACCAGTGTCCACGCGCAACTTAGTAGATATTGCTGGCTAGGCGCGCGCAAGAAACTAGGTTGCGCTGGGATGCCATGTGCAACTTGATGAGTTGCACGCAACATTTTAATTAGTAAAAAGAGTTGGAGAAGCGTGATCTACGACTCACTCTCTTCTTCTCCTCTTTCTCCAATTTTGATCTCTTTCCATTTTTTGGTTGTCGTTTGAAGCTAAGGAAAGTAAATCTTGCTCCTTTTATTTTACCAGACTTTGAACTTGGTCAATAAAATGGAGAAAGCCGAATGAAGAATCCTAACTAGAAGTTGGGGTTTTTGATTCGACTTGTTCTCATGAATTTGTTTGCTTGTTGTAGTGACATGTTTAAGCAATATATTGCAACAAATTTTATGTGAAGTGGTAAAGTATTGATCCTGTATGAGCATGTACAAGCATATATTTTTTTTTTATTTAACTTTGAATTTGTGCTTGACTTTATTTCTCTTTTCTTTTTGCTCACATAGACTATACTTGTTAATTTCAATGTAAATTGAAGTGTTTAGAACAACAATTATGCATTAAAATAAAATTATAAATGAAATTTTAAACTTTGATAATAGCATGAAATTGTTCTTGCGACTCATGTTTATTTTTTCACGCGTAAGTTGCAAAATTGGTTTTATCAATAATAAAAATAACCAATGGTTATTATTATTCACTTATAAAACTGTGGTTTCAAGATTTGCACAAAACTAGTTAGTTTAGGAAATTCTTGAAGACATCATCGAATTATAGTAGTTTGGCTATACTTCGGGCCTTTGAGCCCCCATTTAATGTTTTTCGAATATAGTAGCCCCCAATATTGGGTGACTTTGATGACTTGTTTGTTTTTAATAATTAGACCCTTTCATGTTGCTTGAAATGGGTCTAGAAATCCTATGTTTCGTCTTATTATGATAACAACTATGATCTTGGAAACGATTAAACTAGTGCGTTTAAAATGTTTTCGACCATTCATATCTTTAACAAATGAAATTTGCTAAGTCCAATAATATTGGTCATTTGTTAGAACAAGTAAGAGGGAAAATGAAATGTTGTTCAATTTTTTTCCTCTATTCTCACTACTTTCGAATTCTTTGAGTTCAAATTTTGTTAATGATTTGAATCTCGAGAAAGCAGATGTTATCCTCCTTGTGTTAAACAACATAGAAAAATGAAGAGCTCTTATTTAGAATTTAGGAGTCTTATTCTAACTCATGAAATTGGTTGTCTTATGTTAATGAAGTGTTTTGATACAATTTTCATGATGAATGATTGAGTACTAAACTTTCGTATGAGCAAGTATGTTGTATGCATTTGAATTCTATTTTGAAACTCATGATTTTTTTTCTTTTGCTCTATACTAGTCATACTCTCTAACCTTTAGAGTAAATTGAAGTATCAAAACAACAATTATGCTCTAAGATTAGTTTTTGAAGTTGAACTTGAAAATGGCTCGAATATGTTTTATGTTTGTAGTTTGTTTCTATGGCCAAGTTTAGTTGCGAACTTAGTTTTCAAAGGAACAAAATGATTATTAAATCATTGTGATACATTTGAAAATTGTAAGGCTCAAGATCTACATAAACCATTTGTAGTTTAGGCGATTCTCGAAAGTAGCTCAAATGGCATAAATATCTCTTTTTTTTTGTGGATATTAGATCCCCCATGTGTCGAGTTATGCGCATTCTTGCTATTTCACAAGTCTTGAAACCTCCAATTTGGGGTAGTTCTAATGACTTGCAATTGTTTAGGCCATTCATACAATCATGATATTGAGATGGACCTATGTATATATCCTATTTTTGTTTTGAGATATTTAGGACAATAACATGGCTTTCGCATTTTAGGTAAAGTCATGTTCAAGAAAGCAAGTTAGTTCTTTCCTTGTTTACAAACCAAAAACAATTGTGTTTAAGGTTTAGTAATCTTACCTAATATCTAAACGTCCGTAAAGATCATTGCGGTGATTTTATTCTCTAAGTTGATTTAGAACATCAAATATTTTCTTTGTATCTTTGATTTTGGTCTTGTAGGTGGTTCGTTTACCATCCCTAAGCAAATATTCGCAGGAGGACTAGGCGAGAAAAAGTTCGAGTCGAGAAGAAGTCAAATCTTAGTTCATTCATTTTGGAAATATTTATGTATATACATGTATTATCCAAACGGTAATTGAGAATCTTGAAAATTATTTATTTGAAAAAAAGAAACAAAAATTCAGAATGGAAATTTTGAATGCTTTTTCAAACTAGATTTCAAAATTTGAAAAGGGTCCAATAATTTAAACGAAAGTCTGTTTTGAAAAGCAACTTTTTCTAGTTGGCAAAATACATAATCATATTATTTTCAAAATTGGACCCAAAATTGAAAGAAAAGTCTAGTCGTAATTAAGTGTAACTTTTTTTGTCCAAGATTGATGAAGGTAAGTTGTAATTTACAACTTATTTCAAAAAAGATATGAAAATGTGAGCAAACTTTCGTATATCTAATTTTGTTTATGTTTTTCTTTTTAGTGTTTGTCATCATTGTCATATTTTTCTAATTGAAAGTGAAGTTCTTTCAATTAAATAAGCACCTTAGTTTGAAAATGAATGCTTATCAAACTTAGGTTTGGTGGAGTGTTAGAATAATTTATAAAATCGTTCTAATCACTTTCCCAAAATATGGTCTTATTTAAAAACGAAAGTTGAGGTGAGACCTATATTTTTGTAGCCCCAAGTGTGGACTTAGGTGACTTTCAAAATTCATGTATACATATGCTAGGGGATGTTTCTCATATTTATTTGATGCCCCAAGATTTGTGTTTTAAACTTGTGGGATTTTCACATATTTATCATGAAATATTTAATCAAGTAGGAAGTAATATTCTTCCTTTTGTCATTTAAAGTTATTAAGATGATTCATAATAAGATTTGCATGAAATTGATGTTGTGACATAATTAGCGAGTTCAAATCTGTAAATAGAGGGAAGTAGGGATGTCCTGGCTTTTTTGAGCCCCCAAATAGAAAAAAGTTGTTACCTTTTTTGGAGTTTTAATTTGCCAATGGGAGGGATCATTCCGAATTACCCCCCAAAAAAGAAACAAACAAAAAAGACGGATTTGCATAAAAGGAAGGGGAATCCCAACTTTCCCGTAGAAGAATAAAGAAAGAGAATTAGACATGTTTTCGAAAGCAAGGATTATTGACTTAATAGTTGAATCATTGTGATGACTTGGCAGTGAGGCATACGTGTAATAGCGATAACAATCATTTTTTCATGTAGGGATCATGTTTAATCAATGTTCCTCGCTTAGAGAGGATGAAGAAATCCCACGCAAGCGGACATATTAGTTGTTCATGATAAGTGAGAAGACCAATGCTCAAGTGTTGTAAAAGACATCTAAAGTTGACGTCGAGGCTGCCAATATATCAAATCAATTTACTGTATTAACTCGTTTTCTTTCCAGGCAACGTATATAGAATTTGAATCACTTTGGTAATAAATATCCCTATTATTATAAGAAAATAAGATGATTGTTTTTTAAAGTGGTAGTCATCTCGTTTTTCTTGGCAAAAGGTATGGAAAACATCGAATTTAGTTTGATTTGATTGTTTTACTAAAATGGTGTCATCAAGCCAATGGCTATCAAATCATCTAAATCATTTGATTTTTTTATAAATGATTTTGTAATCATAACTCAATAGTTCATGCATTTTATGTATGGGCATAACTACTCAATAGTAGGTCCATATGTGCAAAGGCCTAAGGTTGGCCATATTTTCTTGGCATGATGATTTTGGTACATGGTTATGGTCTACCTCAAGGAGGGTCTTTCCAAGGTTGTAACGTGGCTAGGCTTGGGGTTATGAAGAATGAACAGGCTCAAGTATACTCCTTTAATCCCTTACTTTTGGTGCTTCTCAAATTAAAACCTTTCTACTTTGTGTGACAACTCCTATATTAGGTGTCTTTTCCTTGTTTTCCCTCTCTTTCTCTTTTCTCTTTTTTTTTTTTTTTTTTTGACAAGTTTGGTTTTGGGTTTAGAATGATTTTGCATTTGGTCTTTCCTTTTTTTTGGTTTAGATTAATCTTGTGTCCTCCTCTTATGTCTCGTTCCCCAAATTTTCACTTGTATCTCTTTGCACCATTCCCATCCCAAGGCTTGGAATAATGTAGGTTGAATAAGTAAGGCTCAATTGACAAATCTCAAAAGGGGTAACAAAAAATAGATTGTTCTAAGGTTATTGCATGGAATATTTACGTGGAGTTTCAAGTTGCCTCATGTGTTGGTGTAATCATCACATCCTTTCTTTGTAGGCCAAAGATGGGCCTCTTTTTATTCGATAAATCTAGTAAGCCAAAGCTCATCAAGATTCTTAAAGTGTTGAGTTTGTATGCCTTTTTGATATTGCATGTTTGTATGTATACGTTTCATTTACTTTGAGCTAATAACAATAAAGAGATTGAAAAGAGAACAAGATAGACGTACATGAAAATATAATTTTTTATTCATTAATTAATGAGAGTACAAAATAAGTATATTCGACAGCATGAATCTCTTGGTCTATTATAAAGAAAAAACAAAAGGAAAGAAACAAAACATCACCTAGGGTGCTACATCTTGAAGTGTTGACAACTTCTTGAGATTGCGTCTTCGAGCTTTGTCTATTTCCAACGTAGGTGAAATCCTCCCTAAAAATCTAGTCCATCTATATGATTCATGGTTTCATTTATCAAGTCCCTTTCAGTTAATGTTCCCACAGTATAGACCTTTTGAATTATGTCTAAACCAAGGTATTGTAAATGGCACTTGTATGGTGGAGACATATTGTCTATGAACTTTGGGACAAGTTCATGATCCGGAAGTCTTTGTGAAAGAAGAGCAATGTAACCTTTGATCGCCACCTGGAAAAGAAGTCAATAAGGCCTTCTTCTTCCCCTTGCTTAAGCAATTCAAGATCACGCAAGGTAGTTGTGAGCTCGATGTTATCTCCATATTGGGTTAAGAACGCTTTTACAACGAAGCTCGATGTTATCTCCATATTGGGTTAAGAACGCTTTTACAACGTCACTCAAAGTGGAAGTTTGTTTTGCATCGAGGTTATAAAACCATTATCTAGCAATTGGGTCCAATGAAAGAGGAAAAGTACATGCATTTAGGCTTGGCTCAACCCCTTTCAATGCCATATTTCCAATAAATCTCATTAAGTGAATCCTAGGATTGTCTATAACCTTAAAGGTTGGTAAATCCGTAGTCAAGAATTTTCTAGGAGAGTCTTGCCACTAGGTTGTGGAGCAAGCTCATAATTGAAGTACTTATTCCCTGAGCTAGCTCGAAGGACAAGTTTCTCCAAGGCCTTTACTCTTTCGGCTCTTGCTTTTTCTTGCAAAATGTTTTCTTTTTATTTCTCTGCTTTTATTTTAGCCTTTTCTACTTTTTTATGAGCCTTCATTTGGGCTTCATCTTCTCGTAGGGCCTTTAGGTTTTGGAGTTCCTCTCGAAGTTTCTCCAATGCTGCTTTGTCACCCATGATTGGACTAGTATGCGAATGTGGAAGATGATCTAGTAATGTGTATCACGAGAAATTGAGCGCGTTCACTTAAACCTTTTTTGCCAAACATTCAAACAACGATCAAAAGTCAAAATGATAGTCTTTTTTTTAATCCTTGTAATATGAATTCACTTTAAGCAAGTTTGTTGATTAAAAAAAATGTCAAAAAATTCACGAACAATGGAATGTCATGATTTGTGTTGACGTCAATAAGGTAATCATCAAAGGATTTTACTTTAAATGAATTGTTTTCGAAAAAAGGTAGAAGAGAAAGAAAGGGAAAGTTGGATTGACATGCTCATCAAATTTTTAGAAATATTAGTCAACCATAGTACACTCCTTAAAATGATCAACACACTAGAAATATGGTATTTGTTGATCATTTAGATTATACTAGAGATCTTTATCGTTTTTTTTTTTATTTATTATGATTCTCATATTGCTCATCTTTAAAGGATAGTTTATTACTATTTGCTTGAAAGAATGATGGCCTCCGAATGTAAAATCCAAGAAATAATTAAATCATTTTCTCGGTTTTATCATTCATTATCTTCTCTCTATTTTTTTAGGATAATAACATTTTGTATCATATTATTCTCTTTCTGTCTTTTTTTTTTTTTTTTAAGAACGATTTCTTGATTTTTTCTTCGTTCCATTTTTTTCGAGAGGCAATCATCCCAAGTAAGGTTCTCGGGATTTTCTTGTTAAACCATAGAAGAGGTAAATAAATTATTCTCTTAAGTCAAGGTTGACTAATTACAACTAAAAGATGCCGACCATGAAAATAGGCACGTTTAAGAATGGGAATATTGATGACGCCCTATCAAGAGATGCGAACTTCTAATGACGAACCTTATGAGAAATAGTGTCATTAGTTCGATTATAAAGTACATAAATGAATCATCATAATCGAAAACACTATCGCACGCAATTTTCCATCTTGCGCTAAGGTGGAAAGTGCAACTTCGAGAGTAGCGCCTGCCACACGCATTTTATTTATTTATTTATTTAATTCATAAAGAACGATAAAAGACTATCTTTTTTTTATTGGGAAATGAAAAGGACGATTAAAAGACATGTTTTTTGATTTTTTTTCAACAAAGAATGATTAAAGATCTAAAACGAAAAGAAGAACAATTAAAAAAAACAACTAAGTTAGACAAGATCGTTAGCCAAAGAAATATTATTAGCACCTACTTAATGATTAACCATGAAACGGTAGTATCGTTTTCTTCGTATAACATTTCTTGTAACGAGTCAAAATCAACGTTGAACAATGGGCGCGCGCAAGTTACAGAGTTGCGCGGAAGGGCCGCACGCAACTTGTGGACTTACGCTTGGAGGGTGCGCGCAACTTTGATAATTGCGCGCGCCACCTGGTAGGTTCGACTTTTTTTTTTTTTAACGAAAAACGCAAAAAGAACGATAAAAGGTTTTTTTTTTTTTTTGTCGAACCATAATGTGTTTAGAAATTTTTTAATATCTTTAGGTAAAAAGTTGGAATTAATTAGATTAGACACGAAACATATAATAAGCACATATTCATGTAGTCACATAAGCACATAAAAGGGACCGTCAAAGAGTACAATGCTATTCTAAGGCAAGGCTTGGATTTCCAAAGGTACCATATCTTAAGGGACGATGCACGAATCAATCACTCAATGTGTTGACCCACGACATAGCCCTCCCAACATTTTGTTGGTGATATGGGTGGGATAATTGTTATTGATTTTGTGATAGAAGCCTAGTGTTGGCAACCCCTAGTCAATGAGCCAATCCCCAATGGTTAAAGTGTACTATGATTATGCATGATGCAATGTTGCTTGTTTGACTTTTACTTTTATGAAAACGGAAGATATTATGCGTTCAAGTCTCGCTCTCTAACTAGAATTTATCCAAGTTAGTTCTCATTATAACCCATAGGTAACCTAGTGTTGGAAACCTTGAACCATAACTAAGAACTAATCTTGTAACCTCTAAGTCCCCAGTGGAGTCACCACTGTAAGGAGGGTGTGCCCATCGTAGGAGATCCTTCTCCTTAAATGCCCATGGCCCTTTTAAAGCCTAGGACTTTACACTTGTTAAGGTGTATTAGGATTTGAATTCCTGACTATTTGAGGACCTTGAATTAGAATTGATCTTATCATCACACCTTTTTATAAGAAACGAGTAGGAGTCGCCAATGAGTTTTAGGAAAACTCATAAACCTCGTTCATGCCTTTCTCCCAAGTAGAGTTCAACGGATATTTAGCACAAATCGTAAGTTTACCCATGCCCAAATTGTTCTACATGAACCAGAAATGAGTTCGTGAGCAAGGGTACCAAGATAGCGTTCCCTTTAGGGGGAATCGCTATCCTAGCCCTAGTACGGCCTCTACTATCTCTTCCTTTTTCACAATTTCATCACCAAACAATGTATGCAACGTGATACCTAAAAACTAAGTTAGTTGATTTTATTTACACACGTCAATCACGTAGGAATTACATTACAAAAGTCGTTATTCTTATTTAATCAATATTCGTGAAAGAACAATAAATAAACAAGATTCGCCTTGGCTTAAGTGATCAATCAACAATAAATTTATTAAATTTTATTCTTTGTTTTAACGCAAGATACTATGTGGAATAAATTAATTAATTAAAAGTTCGTTTAAAGTGATCAAACAACACTAATTAATTAATTAAAAGTTTTTTAAACAAGAAAATAAAGGTGATTGATCTAAGTGCTCGGGAATTTACAACTTCTCCTTACTAGATCTTTGTTTAGAACACTTATGGACTCCTTCTTGTTCGGGAACCTCCACCGTAGTAACAATTATTGAGGGGTTGAGTGTTTAGGCAAGAGGGTTTGATAGTACACAAGTTCACAAAGTTTCTGCCGGAGTTTTAGGTTAATTTTTGTCCGTTTAAGCCTCGTATTAAGCCTCTATTTATAGGGAATGAATGCGTTTAGGGTTTTGAACATTCTTTCGCAGCAGGTGTCGCGAGCATCTAAATGGGTTGCGCGCGACATCACAGCGCAAGTAATTTAGATGCGCTGCTATGGGCAGCGCAACTGAGTGTCTTGCGCGTGGTATTATGGTAAGATTCGATTTTATAATTTTATGAAATTTTGAATCTTCCTCAAGCGCATCACTAGCAGTTGCACTGGGTGTCACGCGCAACTGATTAAATTGTGTGCGCCAAATCAGCGTGACTCATTGAGATGCGTGCGGATTTCTCTGCGGCAGCATTGATTTTTAACCTAGGCGCCTCTAAATCCGTCATAATTAGGTTTTAACCTCAGGCTTAAACCTAATTATGATTGGGCTTAGTTATTTTGGACCTTAATTCATTTTGTTTTGGGTCAGGCTAGTCATTTTGAATTCTTGTGATTTAATTAGTTGTCCATATGCATTCTTCACATTGATCCAACACAAATATGGTTTTATTTATCGTCATAGCACTTCCTGTTGGGACTGGAGGCCAAAAGTAGATGTCTATAGTATATAAAACAAGAACTGAAATAATGTTCTTGGTAATTGTTGAGACAAAATAACACTTATTAAGTACTAAAATAAGACCAGACGGACATCTCAAGTGATAGTTTCTAATAGCAAGTGCAGCAACTTTTGCTCCATTTCCTACTCGAAGTGTGACTTCCCCTTTAGCTAACTTCCTATTCTCTCTTAGGCCCTGCATGTTATTAACAATGTGAGCACCACAACCGGTATCGAATACCCAATTGCAAGAAGAGGTAAGATTGATTTCAACAACAAAAACATTAAGTAACTCCTTACCTTCTGTTTTCAGTGGAGTGTTGTGAGGAAAACCTGGTTTATGGCAAGACCACCTACCGCAATAGAAGAATTAGTTTCCCTCCTTCTTCAACTACTCCTCTATATGGTTGATCAATAGATTGACAAGCATAACTGTCGAGCCTTCCTCATCATTAATTAGCTTGACGAGATCAAATCCATTATGGAGTGAAAACAGAATAGTGTCATGTGCGAAGTCATCATTAAACGATCTCCCTAAGATGTCCATCCGATTGAGTAAATCAATCAGTTCCTTTACATGGTTCTTAACTGACTGACCAGGAATGAGTTTCTTAGCACTTATCTTATAATAAATATTGTAAGTCTCAAACCTTACACTATCAATCCAGGAGTAGTATATTTGAGGGATTTAATTAACGACCTCTCTAAAATTTTGATCGTTGATGCCTTCACTTCCTATTTCCTCAATGCCACCTCGATAGATGGCACGCACACATTCTCGTAGTTTGGTCAACTCATAATCCTTGAACTTACGGAAGTAAGATTCTAGGTCGCATATTCTAAAACTCCCCCAATCAAATAAAATTTATACCAAACCTAGCCCTAGTATAGGGGTAAGTCCGAGTTGAACCCAAGGGAATTGAGGTATATGCTATGGTCTTAAGTCAAGCTATTCCGATGTCTAGACAAACGGTTTGGTCTTATACAAAAGAAAATCAACACAACAAATATTAAGAATAGAAATCGATATCAAGATACTAGGGAATTAGGATCCACATGCATTCACAATAAACATGCTAATTTGATGGGAAGTTGATCAATAAAAAAAAGCGAGGGAAAATGGTATTTGCAATCAATATAACTTGAAAAGCTATTTCCTAGGGTCAAACTAGTGGTCTCTACGAATGACTATCAAAGGACAATCACGAGACAAGTTCAATCGATAGTAGTAGCTTCAATCAATGTGTCGTATCAATGAAGACTACTATGCAATGTAGCTTGATAATCAAGGTTAGCTGCTCATCAACAAATCAAACACATGCACAAATTTCGTCAACCAATTTAATCACAATATCAAATCAATCAAAATCCCCAAATTAGCAATAGTCTATCATTCATACATGCTTCACCACATCCCTATCAAAGGATCTACTCACTACACATTCTAGAATTGAAAAGCATAACTAAACAAATCATCAATTTTATAATCAACATTGTAATAAAAATATCAACAATCAAATCAAACAAACAAATAGAATTTCAACAATATATCAAAGATCAAACACTAAAATTTCATTAAAGTGAAAGGAATTCTTACAAAACTTTGATCAATATCAAAGAGAATGAAGATCAAAATATAGCAATCATCAATTACCAAGTTTCTCTCTCTAAAATCTAGAACAAAAGTTTCCAAAAATCTTGAGCTTCTATCTCTAAAAATCTATTCTATTTAATTTTTCCTCAAATTTTAGTCTAATTTTTTTTCTCTAAAAAGAAGAAAATCTATATATAGTAAAACTAACAAAGGAGAAGTTAGTTAGACGTCCAAAAAGAACCCGTACAGATGCGCCCTCTCCTTAATATGCACGGCCGCGGAGAAATGGGTACGGAACGGGGAAGGCAGGGCTGCACGGCCGCACCTCGCACATGCGCGGTTGCATCCCTGCTCTGCGCGCCCGCGCCTAGGAGCAGAGCAGAGCAGCTTCTCTCGTGCGTCCGTCGACGCCTCTGTGCGCTCCACTTGATGAACATTAGGGGTGGCAGTTTCCAAGGGCTCCCACGGTGGGTTCAACATCATTATTGATGCCCACGCAGCTTGAGAGCGCGGCCTATAAGACTTGGACTTTGCACCCCTTAACACTTGAGCATCAAAAGGGAGAGACCGACTTGCATCTTGAGCCTTACAAATCCCGAGAAAAAGCCATTAAGATCCTTGATCATCACCAATCTCTTGAAATCAAAGAAAAGCAAACAAATTAAAGAGAAAAGATAAAATAAACTAAGAAAAGCAAAAAAAGGGGAAAACAACTAAGCAAAACACAAACTAGAGAAATAGAAGATAAAATAAAGAAAAAGGGATAAAAGAGCTATAAAAGAGATTAAAAATCCTCCTAAAAGAGGCTAAATGAGTGCCATTAATGACACTCATCATGAACCTTCTCTTCCAACAAGTTGGAATAGATGCCAATATGAGATTCCTGATTTTCTCTGCATCCAAAACATCTTTTGGTTGCCTATCAGGAGTGAAACCTACTGTGAATCTACTTTCAATGGGAATATAGAGTTGAGCCTCGCGCTTGTGGCTCTTAGGAACACTTCTTAACTCTTCTTCCCATTCCCTTAATTTTCTGAGATTTAGCCTTGTTTTAAGTTTGGTTGGCAAATTAGTGTTGTCGTTAAAGCTATTCATCTACAAACAAAAATCAAAACGAGGCATGTTCAATAATTATGTTTAATAAAATTAAAGTACCATAAGCGAATTAAATTGGTAAGTTTAAAACACTTCATTCAATTTAAATGATCCCAATTTGAATTAAGTGATTCCAAGACCCTTTATTTGTGCAATTGACCGGACTTTGGCCCTACCATCAACCATTACATTTTCAAGGTGAGTAAACTCTTTACTGATTACAACTCTTGTATTCTTGGTTGAATAATTAACCATCACATGTTTAATTATTACCCTTTGCTTCAAGGTTCTAAACTCTTTAAGTAACCTTGTTGAGTATAACCAATTAAAATTGTAAAACTTGATTTACCCCAACTCTCCCAAGTTATAAAATGACACCCAGCTTTGGCATAACCTAACATAAATGTTAAAGGTTTATTGGGTTTTTAATTGGAAAAGCAACCTCGATATTATCAGGACCTAGATTCATTATGTTTGTGATTATTTTAGTGAACAAGCGCATCATCACAAGCATTAATAAAATCTAACATGCATAATCTACTAATGCATAAAGAAAATGACATAGAACAACCCCTTAATACTATGAAAACTAATAAAGTAAAACTCCCACTTGAACCTTCATGGATCTCATCCATCTAGCTCCTTTGGGCCTTCACTCCATTGGCTTCTTGGATTAACTGAAACTTGTAATATTATTCTATTCTATCTACTACTTAAATAAAATAAAATAATTACTAAATACTTAATGGTACACGGACCGTATTTTAGATTACAAAAATACGAAACTATGTGCAGATTGCATTTAGAATCTATAGGCCATACTAGTCTATATATAGCAATAAATAACATCATATGTTATAAAGTGCCATATAGTAAATCACTCATCATGCTTTCCTAAACTACAACATCGAATGTTCATAATTAAGGAATCATGGCATCTAAATATCTAATATTTTAATTAAATTACCGCAATTAGATAATATTATATATATATATATATATATATATATGTATATATATATATATATATATATATATATATATATATATATATATATATATATATATATATAATTCATTACCAACATAAAATATCATATATGCTATTTTAGGTATGAGATAGAATCAAATCATATTTTAATTATGGAAGATAAATCATATTAATTTTCCATGATTATCTTAACTAATTTAGGAGATTCTATCCTAATTGCCTAGCCAATCACAATATTTTAAATCAATTATATTCTAAAACAATTATGGGATAATCTCATTATTTAATCAATTATTATCTATACAGAATCTTTTGCTCAAAAATTATTCAAACTTATCAAAATTAACAACTTTAATTTTGATAATTATCTTTTCAAAATTAAAAACTTATCTTTTATTTTAAAATATGATTTTAATTAAAAAAAATAAATAAATTTTTTTTGAAATACGCGCCAGCCACCGTAGTGTGGCCAGCCGAAGCCAGCCATGGTGGTCGTACACCTAGCTGGTGTACGCTGCATAGCAGCGACGCAAGGCAGTAGCAGCGTGCAACTATTGCACGCGGCTACTATTGCTGCCCCGCCCTGCCCTCCTTCCTGGACCACCAGCTGCGGCAGCCGCCGTGGCTGTGCCACCCAGCCGTGACTGCTGCACAAAAAACCTTTTTTATTTTAATTTAAATTAAAACAAATACTTTTGTTAAAAATAAATTAAATTAATGTGGTCCAATTATTTTCAAAATTAAATCATATTCAATCTTAAAATAACAGTTCTTCATGAATTTAATCCCCAATTCAATTTAACTCTTAAATTAAATAATTTGATCATGAAAATTTCATAATTTAACATGAAATCAAATAGATTAAATTCATGAATCACATAGCAATCGAATTAAATCAAAACCAAAACACAAAAATCAGAATTTAGGGTTAGGGGGTTCGAACTTTTCGAACCTTTTAGGGCAAAATTCAGACTTTTCTATGGCTAATTTTGAGCAAATTAAACAACTTTTAATAATTCCATATGTTAAATCACATTTAAAATAATAATTGATCCATAATTAAATTATTCTCCCTCCTAACTGAATAAAAATTGTGGACATTGAAAGAATTAATAATTCAATGTGTACATGCATATGCTAACTGATACCACTATAGGACTTTAGATACTCTAAGCGGAATTGCATGAATCATATTCATAAGCATCTAAACACCAAAATCAATGCATAACACATAAAGAACAAATAATAATACCTTTGAAGTGTGAATCCACGTGTAATCAAGCAAGAACAACGGGAGATAAAGAACCCCAAGTGTGATTCCTCTACTTAGTCCACGGGCAAAAATCAAACCTCCACTAATGCTAGTTAGTTGTGATTGAACGCTTCAATCAACCTTCAACGGAGAAGAGAGACACGAACTAACCACGATCCACCACCATGAACACCACGCGCTACCAAGGGGGTGGTCGGCCGTATGGATAGGGGGAGAGAGAGGAGGGCCGTGGGTGAGAAAGAGAGATTAGGGTTTATGACTTGGTTGCCTTGAGTTACAATTCACTGAATGTTAATTGTTAATTTAATCTAAGCCATGGATCTTATTTATAGATTATATCTCTAAATACGAGTCCATGTCAAGCCCAAACTCCTTGTCATACTCAAACTATTCTAGCCCAACACTCCATATGGTATGTCATGATCTCATGACGCCCATTAATGGGTCTCTTACTTGTTTGACCTAATACCCTTGTTGTGTGACCTTATAGGACCCATTCTATTGGGTTTTGGACTATTTTACTAGCCTAAAAATCATTTGCCATATCTATCGCCAAACAATGACGACCCTATAGAATGAACTAATTATCTCCATAATAGTGATCCTTGATAATTCTAGTAATTGCACTTATCCAAGACATAATTCCTTCAGAGGCCAACCGAGGAATTAAATGGACGGGTGTGTCATAATTTATCTGGAAAAATATCATCACTCGTTATGGTGTGCAACATTCATTGGTATTCGACAATGGACCTCAATTTAAAACAGGCCAACTTAAAAATTAGCTAAGTGACCAGGGCATTACTCACTGTTTTACCTCGGTCGGACGCCCACAGGCCAACGGCCAAGTTGAAGCTTACAACAAGCTGATCTCCAGCAACATTAAGCGCAAGTTTGAAAAAGCAGGCGGCGTATGGGCAGATGAGTTGGTCAATGTACTATGGTCCATTCGTACGACAGCAAAAAGTTCAACAGGGGAAACCCCATTTTTTCTAGTCTATGGCGCTGAAGCCGTGCTCCCAATTGAGATGTACGAGCCTACTCTCTGAGTAATGATGTATGATGAATCGGCCAATTGAGAGGCCATGAAGACTGACCTGGACTTTCTTCTAGAAGCTAGGGGTAATGCGGCGCTTAGGCACGGAATATATCATCTAAGGATGGCGAGGGCATATTTTCACAAAGTGTCTAAGCGGCCGCTGAAGATGGGAGATCTAGTCTTCAGAATGATGGAAGCGGTAGGCCGAGAAAACGAGGACGAAAAACTAACCCCAAATTAGGAAGGGCCCTACCGAATCAAAGAAGAAATGCGTGATGGTACAAACCATCTCGAAGCCTTAGGTGGCCGTCCTATTCCTCGTACATGGAATACGAACAACCTAAAAAAACACCATGTGTAAGATCTAGCCAAAAGTTGTATGTTCAACTAGCCCTGAACGCCTAAGCAATGTAATTAAGCCTTAATGGCCGACCAATGTAATTAAGCCATATGGCCGCAAACAATGTAAGAATTTGACAATTATTAATGAAAAGTCAAGCATTGTTATTTAAATTCTTGCCATTTACTGTTAAGTACGTCTATATTGTTAAGCTAAAATACCTGATGCAAATAACAATAAGGAGGCTTGCAGCAATTCTGATCGACCACCAACAGTAGACATAGCAGCCGCCCGAAAAGAGGGGCATAAGGAGGTGGTCGAGTAAAAACTCACCAAAATCATATCAAAATTGAAAGACTCGGTCACACCTACTCGAACAACAAAATTCCCTATCCAAAGAGGGGCACTATAGATTGGCCGAGTAAAATGTTAAGCAAAGGCATCCCTTAGCTAAACTACTCGGCCATAGAGTCCAAACGGACGATGAATCCATCTGGCCCTATACTGGACGAACAGTTCACCATCAGGAAAGTCCCTAAAAGTGCTGACTACAAAGTTTGGCAAGGACATCCCTATTCCATTCGCTCGGTCAAATAGCCTACAAGGCCAATCTTATTATTCGGCCTCAAAAAGGTTAAAGGAAAGAAGAATGGGAAGTTTAAAATTTCCCTAAGGTATTTACTACCCAATTAGCTTCAACGGACAATTCAAACAAAGCCAATAAACGGTCGTATATCAAATGTTGATTCGGCATTTACCTAGTCCAAGGGAAATCATTATTATGATTTGATTAGCTTACTAGTCGTCATACCCTTTAAGGTATAAAATCTACTAAGATAATCAAACCACTTGGTATATGGACTAGGCGAACGCCGAATAAAGGGGCATACCCCTGATATTCGTACGAACAAGCATGAATAAGGCATGAAAATTTAAGTATGAAAAGCAAAAAATCCATCAATTAAAATTAAAACCGCTAAGCATGCCGAGGAATTAAAAGTTTTACAAACACCGCTCAAACAGGCAGCAAGGTGAAAATTGTTCAATAATAAATAGATAATAATAACAGAAGATATAAAGCTGAAAAAATAGCTACGAAAGGGGAAAGCTCCTCAAGAGGCCGCCTCTTGACCATCGGCTGGCTTATCAGCGGTTGCATCCTTCACCTTGGCCGGCTCCTCATCCTTGGCCGGCTCCTCATCCTCGGCCAGCTCCTCCTCCTTCTCCTCTTTGTCCGAGTCGTCCGACTCGCTTGGAGTAGATTCTCGACAAAGGGTTAGACACTCGTCTCTCATAGTGACAAAGTCCCGCCTCCTGGTGAAGCGCTCCAAGTAATAGCCGATCTCACTACTACCCACCATCATGGAGAAGACCTCGCCGAAGCGGTTCTTGAGTTGGGTGAGGGCCGACTGCTCAATTTTGACCACCTCCGCCGGAAAGATTTGCCTTGGAGCCTTGAGTTGTTCTTTCAGCTCTTCCACCTCCTTTTTGAGGCGCTCGGCATCTTGGTTCCGCTCGTCTGCAACCTTCAATGCCAACTCTAAGGCCTCTATGTAGGACTCCATCTTATCCTAGAGCTTATCAAAAGCCTCGGCCGCCTCCTTCCATGTAGCCGCCTGGGAAACCGTCTCGCCCCTCTCCCACGTGAGAGCCTCATTGGCCAGCATTTCTTTCTAAAGGGCATTTCCTAGTTTGACGATGTCCTTAATTTGTTTAACCGCCTTCTCAGTTATTGTATTGAGGGCAGTTTTGTGTCGGACCTTTTCCAAGGCCAGAGGCTATTGTTCTCGTCCTGTAGCCTCCAGACGTTGTCCCAGGCCGCTTAGATCTCGAGCCTTTATTGCGAACTCCAGTTTTGGAAGGCAAAGGGACTAAGGAAGAGATGGGAATGAACAAAAAAAAATCAGTGGAATAATAAGAAAAATAATAAGCTAAGTGTTGAAGTTTAGAGTGAATTTTTGAATACCTCAACACAGCTATTGATCATCGGTCTGGGGCGCCCATCATGGATATCCCGAAATTTACCTTGAGTCTCAGCCGAGACGGCCCTAAGCATGGCATCCCGGAAAACCTTCCACTCAACCCCTGTTAGAAAAGAGCCAAGGAGTTGAACGTCCATTTCTTCAAAAATGTCTGCAAAAGAAAACACAAGTTAGAAAGGTTGAGACAACAACTCAAAAGTAACAAAGAAAAGGGTTGTACGAGTACCTTCCGAGAAAGAGGGTGGTGCTTGTGAATGCCTCTCCAGAGTTGGTGTAGGCGTAGGCTGCTGCTCGTCCGCCTTAGGCGGGGACAACTACCCTTTTTCAGCCTGGGAACCTGTTAGCTGAGTCCCCAAAAACTCGACATGCGGAGTAGAGTTATCGCCGACCGTTTGGTCTAGGGACGACTTTCCCTCTTCGTCCTTTTGGACGGTCTAGTCTGGGGCCACCTTGGACGGCTGTGGCTCCGAGGGCTTGTACCAGCTAGGGTTGTTCTCCTTTCGGTTGCTCTTTGGCAACCCGCGACCTTGCCTTGGCCGCCTACGCCCCAAACGGGGTCTTGGATGCAAAAATCTTGTAAGACTTGAACGACCCCCCATCCTTTGAAGCAGACGCCGACCGCTTCCTCGCTGGCTTTGGGGTAGCTGAATAAGAAAAGTAAAGGCAAAATCGTTAGCTTCATAGGACGAGTAAGAAGTTCATGAACTACCCTTCTATCAAAGTCAGTTCGGCCATTAGAAGTCAGTCTACCATGTCCGAGTAGAAGTGAAGGGAAAGACCTTCCAAAGTATATCCACTCGGCCAGGTTGAAGAACACCAGGATTGTTCGAATGAAAGTGAAAGGAACTTCATCAAAAGCATAGTCGAACGGACGCAAAAAAAAAATAAAAAAAAAAAAGAAAAAAGAGAAGAGTTAAGGGAAGAACTAGAAAAGTGTGTTCATATCCCCTTAGCCGCCTCATATTCCTGCCTCGGGAGCCGGTAGCGCTCCCAGTTGAACTCTTTCATGTCTATCTCTCCCTTCTGTGCCGAGTCGAGCTGAGGCATGGCTTATTCTGTCAAAAAGGAAGAACAAAGTGTTAGATAATATTTCAAGAATAAACCTATTCGAGTAGGAATGACACGAAAGTCCACATGGAGTATAATTTCGGAGCAGGCTGAATGAGGATATGAATGATGGATCCCTCAGCCAACTTACTAAGGGAATCCATTTGGGAGAACAGATACTCGTTGACCCCCTCGGTACACCTTCTTGACCTTGAAATAGTCAAGTTGATGGGCATGGTCCGGATGGATGACAGGCTGGTAGTCGTATCACCTTATCAAAAATAATTCCCAAATCCTCTAACTATGCAAATAGGGAAGAAGGGTCGAACCACAGGGAAACAAGTTGATTTATTCCTAATTAATTAAAGTAATCATAATTATAAATTAGTAACTGAATTATTATTATTAAAAGGGAACTAAACTACTAAGATTAAGAATAGGAAGAATCAATGAAAAAGAGGCCTAGGGTATATAGGTTCACCAATAAATAATATTCCAAGGTAAAACATAACAATCAATCATCGATGCATCAAATAATCAGATTATAAAGGGCTTTCTCTACGTATTACAATCACAGAATTAATCTACCGGTATTAAATCGCATCTCTCGAATCTTGACTTAACCATTTATAAATTAACCTGCCTATTGAAACTAAGCCTTAACATCAATTCTCATCTCTCGAATCTTGAATTAATATTGCTAAACTCATACAAATTAAATCTGTGCAAATCTAATTGCATAGCATTAAAACAATCAATAGAAAATTAATCAAGCATTGACAATCAACGATAATAAATTACCCTTTCATATTATTTATGGATTCCCACAAACCCTAGAAAGAAAACTACTCACACATAATTAAATCTAAACTAATTGAAGCAAATAAAGAAGACATCATGAATTAAAGAAATTAAAATACTGAAAATAGTAGAGAAGAAATCGTTACCAAAGTTAACGAAAATAAAGGATTGAATTAAGAAACAAAGTTGTAGAGAGAGAAACAAGAGAGAAGTTTAAGCTTAAGAGTTTAATTAAGGGGAGGGAGAGAAAGAGAGTCAGAAGTCGTGCTAAACTCGCTTAATAAAAGCGTACTTATACTAAGCTAGAAAATCCTAAGTTAAAACAAAGTAAAATGACGCCTAATCTCCCTCAAGAAACACGCGCCCGATCGGGTAAGGCACTGCCCAAATGGCCGCTCCTTTTTCATCAAGTACGCTTATCTCACGCCCGGTCGAGCGCATTACAGGGCAAGAGATGCTGCAACCTTGTTCTTCCGCTTAGCCCGGTCGGGCGCGCCTCAGGGCAAACCCCCTTGAACCGAGCGACCACTCTTTGGGCATACTTGAACTTCGATTGGGCTTCACTTCTTAGCACAATCCGAATTTCTCTCTTGGGACTTGATAATTCGGTCAAATGCCTCGTCTCGTCATATGTCGAGCCCTTAATCACCGATTTGATGACTCCAACCAGCCTTGGGCTACGAAAGGTGATCGTGCTCTTCCAATGCTCGTAGTTGCTCTAAATAATCCTGGGAAAATGCTCCAAATGTGCAAATTTCCTACAAAACTCAACCAAAACTACGAAAACACTAGAAAACACAAATTAGTAATAAAAGCGGCTCTAGAGAGCCAAAAACACTACTAATTATGACCAAGGGACGGGGTAAATTACTATATTTTTAATAGACATATCAAACTCCCCAAAGCCAAACCTTTTCTTGTCCCTAAGCAAAGAGCTCATCAATGAATAAATTAAACATGCCTCACCCCAAATAACCAAAATCAAGAACAACCAATTCAAGGCAAATCTAACAAACATGCTTTAATATCAACCAATCTCATCCATCTAATCACTCATCCTCCCTAAAAATTGCCAAGTAGAGCAAACCACAAGAGCATATAGAATTCAAGACTAACGCTCAAACACTCAATTCTCATTTATGTGGTGAGTAAAAGATGTACTCGATCGTTCTCCATCCCAACCCCTTCATATGGGAACAATGCCCTCCCAACTCACACTCTCGCGTGTTTAAAAAGACATACACTCAACCTAATAGTCGACTCGGAATATTTCAAGTCATCCTTTGCATTGATAAACAACTAATTTCACATTCACACAACTCTATGCACAAAGGTCAGAAGGTCTTTAAAGCTTGTAATGTAAGGCCAGGGTAAAGGGTAGGAAATATTTGGGAAAATGTGAGAACAAAGCTATGCTTAAGGGATCCAAAATCCTAATAAAACCAAGGTTAAAAGTAAATAATGACCAACATCTTCAACACAACTCAACTCCACCAAAAATTCACCAAATACAACTCCAATCATAACAATAATTCCCAACACTTACAATTTTACTCATAAAAATATAACAATGTAGATCTTGAGTGAATAAACAAACTTTAACTTTCAAACTTGATTTTTTTCTCATTGAAACTCATTTTTTTTCTTTTGATCAACCTTCTCTTAGAACATTTGAACATTGAACAATTTTTCCTCTTTTTGCTCTTTTTTTTTCTTTTAAAGTTCACATATTTTATCATTTTTTTTCTTGAACTTCTCTTTTTTTTTTCAATATCATGCTTTATTTTTTCAAGAAATTCATCTTTCAAGTTCATCAAAAATAAACCACAATGAAGAACAAAACAACTTCGCAACACCCACCCACATTGTGCAAATAATAAGCACGCTACAAAACTCCTTCACCTCACTCACTAATAGCTCCCCCAAGCCGAGCTTGGGACTAGTAACCAATGGGGCAAAATTGGCTTGTAATGCGGTTAATAAACAACAAATAGTCAAGGCAAAAACATAGGTAGCAACAAGAGAACAAATGTCTCTAATATCATCTGAAAGCCACATAAAAGAACAAACGCCTTCGTCCTCCTTAATGTGCATAATAATGAGTCATACAAATATTACTCAAAGTTGCAAACCAATACTCAAATTCATTGACATACTAGGAACTAACACACAATTCCTTACCAAATCAACTAGTCAAGCACTATATTTACAAGTAGTTGGACAAAATTGACTCATGTTAAGATTTCAAGGCAATCAAATATCAAATCATGATCAACTAATCCACAATATTTATCATCATATACCAAGAATCAAAACATTTTCGAAAAATTTTCATCAAGGGGTATAGGGAAGTATGATTTAGTATTCATTGGAACGTATTTTTGGATTTTTTTTTTTTATATGTTTTGAATGCAATAAAAACTAACCTAGAAAGCAATAAATTTAAACTAATAAAGCAATAAAATCTAGACTATGAAAGCATTAAAACTAAACTAGGCACACCAAAGAAAATAAAAAGAACAGGGAAAAAAGAGTACCTATATATATACAAGAAATTCCCCCAAGCTAAATCAGGCAATGTCCTCATTGGCTTAAAGGGAATCTAGTAACCCAAGTGACTACCTCTCATCATCAAACTCATATCCACCACCATCCCAAACATTGCAATGCATCACCTTGGTACAATTTTGGACAAAAAAGAAGCAAAGTGTTAGTAAGAGAAGAGGCAAAAACGAGTCATGTTCACTATTTTGCTCATAACGTTTTTTATACAAACGATAAGGGAGTGATTCCAATTTCATTGAAAATTAGACTTGAAGAGCTTTCCAATGATAAGTCACCCCGCAAAATTTTGTTAAGAAGCGCAAAAGTTATAGCGTTTTGAAGTTGGCCAGTTTTGCTGCCGTGCTCTCGCGCCCGATCGGGCGAGCGTGGGCCGACCGGGCCCGACTCCCAAGTCCAACCAGGTGGTTTTTCACCACTTGACGCATGAAATTGCTTTATAGCTTCAATTCCCTTCGTATTTTTGCTTGATAGAACAAATTTCACCCGATCAGATGGAACTTTCTCTAAGGGCTTGATTTCTGTAATTTGTTTCTCTCTCTCCACTTGTTCATCTTCAAACCCAAGCCCTACACAATTTAGAGATCTTTCTATAGCATCAACATCATATTTTCAAGTATTAGTTTTTCTTGCAGAAGATGCAACACAAAATACCGCCTCCAAGGGATCTCTAACGAGAGCTTAGGGTTTATTAGAAAAATTATTTATATCAACCACATCAATACTAAAACACTTATCCTCTAACATGGGACTTTTAGGGACATTATTTAGATTAAAAGTAATATTATCATCCCCTACACATAATGTAAGTTTACCACTTTTCACATCTATTATTGCCCCTATAGTGTGAAGGAATGGTCTACCCAAAATAATTGGAATTTGCAAATCTTCCTCCATATCAAGAACAACAAAATCAAAAGGTATATAAAATTTACCTACTCTAATAGGAACATCCTCTAAAACACCTAAAGGGTATTTCACAGAACGATCGGCCATTTGTAGAGTAATATTGGTAGCTTTTAATTTACCCATATTTAATTTAAAGCTCACAGATAATGGCATAACACTTACACTAGCACCCAAATCACATAAGGATTTATCAATCATCATATTACCAATATGACATGGAATAGAAAAACTACCCGGATCTTTTAGTTTAGGTGGAAATTTATTCTGTAATATAGCACTACATTCCGCAGTAAAAGAAACTGTCTCTACCTCGCTAATAGATCTTTTTCTAGTCAAAATTTATTTCATAAATTTAGAATATGTAGAAACTTGAGTAATTAAATTTGTGAAAGAAATTGTTACCTGCAAATTCTTCACAACCTCCAAGAACTTACCAAATTGCTTATCCAACTTACTCTTTAAATGTCTATTAGGGAATGGAAGTTTGATAGCAAGACCCTGCACATCTCCACTCTTATCTTGGGGTTTACCCTGCAAAGAATTATTAGAAGAGTTAGTTTTACCCAGTAACCCTGCAGGGCTAGTAACAACATTGTTTGGTTTAACAGAATCAAGATTAGCAATTTTTGTTGTAACAGGTTCATCATCTTTGGGCATAGGAGACCCATCATAGTATGAACCATTCCTCAGGGTAATTGCATTTGCGTATTCTGTTGGTTGTACTGGCTGTGATGGTAGGGCTCCCTGGTGGCGTGTTTGCAGAGTAAAGGAAAGTTGCGCAATTTGATTATATATGATTTTATTATGTGCTAGGATCGAGTCTATTTGCGCATCTCTACTCTGCATCTGCTTCTGCATATTGGCTAACATTGTTTTGATTTCTGATAGGCTAGAATCAGATAGAGGAATAACAACCTATTGTGGTCTCTGATGTGGAGGTTGGTAGTACCTCTGTTGTGGTTGTTGTACCTGTGATGGAGGGTTAAGCACATTCTTACTATTGTACTTCATATTTTGGTTATTTTTCAACCCTGCATTGTAGGTGTTAGAGTATGGACTAATTTTCTTATAGGTCTGAAAAGCATTAGTTTTCTTAAGTGAACTCCTACAGTTCTGCGCCCAATGACCTACAAGACCACAATTTTCACAAAATATTGCAGAGTTAGTACCAATAGCAGAAACATTAGCAACAGAAGATGAATTAGAATTATTAATATTGTCTAGTTTCTGGCTAATAGAAGTCAATTGTGCTTGCAAAAAGGATAACGAATCGACTTGGTGTTTTCCCTTGTTTGCAATTCCTCTTGGATTCCTATATTGGGAATTGTGAACAACCATCTCTTCAGCAACATTGCTCGATATATTCTCATCTAAATTCATAAATCTCCCATAAGCTGCAGAGTCCAAAATCATTCTTGAATTATATCCGAGCCCATTGTAGAAAGCTTGGATTATCTGCCATTGTGCTAGCCCATGATGGGGACATTCTCTCTGCAAATCCTTAAATCTTTCCCAAGTTGTCCTCACATATAAACTTTATCCGCTTCTTGGGCAAAATTTACGATCGAACTCCTTAACAAAGCTGTCCTCACTGTAGGGTAATATTTATTATAGAAATTCAAAGCAAGAGTACTCCAGTCAGTAATGCCAAGGGAAGTCCTATTCAATCCATTGTACCACAATTTAGCTTTACCACATAAAGAAAAGGGAAAAAGAATCTCCTTGATTTGGTCATGAGTGACCCCAATTTTCCTAATAGTGTTTCAATATTGGCAAAAATCCAAAATATGAAGATTTGGATCTTCACCCTTAGCTCCGCTAAATTGCTTCCTTTCGATCATAATAATAAACTGGGGTTTAATCTCGAAATACTCCATCGAGATTAGGTGTAGGAGCAAGATGTGGAAAATCTATCAGGGATGGCTGCGAATAATCGCTAAGCTTACGAACAAGAGGAGGTGGTGGCAGTGGTTGCGTTATTTCTGATTCTGCAGATGTACTAAACAAATAAATATGAGAAATTATGCCAAAGAACTTGCATTCTCTGAGACGAAAGAAAATAATTTAGACTACAAAAATAATCAGAAATAAAAATAAAACTGTTTCCCCGGCAACGGCGCCAAATTTTGACAGGCTGGTAGTCGTATCACCTTATCAAAAATAATTCCTAAGTCCCCTACCTATGCAGATAGGGAAAAAGGGTCGAACCACAAGGAAACACGTTGATTTATTCCTAATTAATAAAGCTATCTAAATTATTAGAAACAGAATTATTATTATTAAAAGGGAACTAAACTACTAAGATTAAGAATAGGAAAAATCAATGAAAAAGAGGCCTAGGGTATAGGTTCACCAATATATAATATTTAAAGGTAAAACATAACAATCAATCATCAATGCATCAATTAATCAGATTATAAAAGGCTTTCTCTACATATTACAATCACAGAATTAATCTACCGGTATTAAAACGCATCTCTCAAATCTTGACTTAACCATATATAAATTAACCTGCCTATTGAAACTAAGCCTTAACATCAATTCTCATCTCTCGAATCTCGAATTAGTATTGCTAAACTCATACAAATTAAATCTGCGCAAATCTAATTGCATAGCATTAAAACAATCAATAGGAAATTAATCAAGCATTGACAATCAACAATAATAAATTACCCTTTCATATTATTTATGGATCCTCACAAAACCTAGAAAGAAAATACTCACACATAATTAAATCTAAACTAATTGAAGCAAATAAACAAGACATGATGAATTAAAGAAATTAAAATACTGAAAATAATAGAGAAGAAATCGTTACCAAAGTTAACGGAAATAAAGGATTGAATTAAGGAACAAAGTTGTAGAGAAAGAAACAAGAGATAAGTTTAAGCTTAAGAATTTTATTAAGGGGAGGGAGAGAAAGAGTGTTAGAAGTCGTGCTAAACTCGCTTAATAAAAGCGTAGTTATACTAAGCTAGAAAATCCTAAGTTAAAACAAAGTAAAACGAAGCCTAATCTCCCTCCAGAAACACGAGCCCGTTCGGGTGAGGCATCGCCCGACCGGGCGCGCCTTTTTCATCAGGTTTGCTTCTCTCGCGCCCGGTCGGGCGCGAGACAGGGCAAGAGATGCTACAAACTTGTTCTTCCGCCCTGCCCGGTTGGGCGCGCCTCAGGGCGAACCCCCCTTGAATCGGGCGACGACTCTTTGGGAATTCTTGGACTTTGATTGGGCTTCACTTCTTAGCCTACCCCGGATTTCCCCCTTGGGATTTGATAATTCGGTCCAATGCCTCGTCTTCTCATATGTCGAGCCCTTAATCACCGGTTTGATGACTCTAACTGGCCTTGGGCTACGAAAGGTGATCACGCTCTTCCAATGCTCGTAGTTGCTCCAAATAATCCTGGGAAAATGCTCCAAGTGTGTAATTTTCATACAAAACTCAACCAAAACTACAAAAATACTAGAAAACACAAATTAGTAATAAAAGCGGCTCTAGAGAGCCAAAAACACTACTAATTATGACAAAGTGACGGGGGTAAATTACTATATAAAATAGTCATATCAATGGACTGGGAGGCGGCTCGGTCAGTGATCCCCTCATCCAAGTTGAATAGGAGAAGAAATAAAGTTGTTCATCATCCTATTAAAATTTCGGTCCTTGCACCAGACGAGGTAAAACTGTTGCTTCCAATCACGCCATTTTGAAGGCTTGTGCAGGACCACCATATATTCTGGTCGAGTGTTCAAAACGTACCACCCGTCCAAGTCTGCTTTCAGCTTCAACATGTTAAGCATTGTGCAGTAGACTAGGAAGTTAGGGGCGAAGCCATTCCTGAGGCAAGTCACCAAGTATCCGAAAATATTTACCTAGTTATTCGACGACAGCTGGAACAAAGCAATTAGATATTCCCCCAACAGCTCCTGGACGAATAGGTGAAAAGGAAATCGCAGGCATACCTCCAAGGCAGCCTTATAAACTTTGAAGCCCTGACAAGTAATGATCGGGTCGTCGGAAGCAGCCACTGAACTTAAAGTTCTTGGCGGACGGATCTTAAAGTCCTCCCCCAGTTTGAGGAACCACTCAAACTCCTCAAACCTTTTGTTGAGGAAACCCAGAGCCGTTTTCCCCATTTCACAACCGTACGGGCTGTCAAAGTCATTCTCTTCCTCCACAACCACGGCGTTAGGGTTTTCATCTCCTTGTTCGGTCGGTTGTGGTTCGGGTGCCCTCACCGAACCAAAGTTGACGGACAGAACCCTTTCGAGCTTAACCGTGGCAGTCGAGCTTCCTCTGACCAAGCCGTGCCTTAGCTCGACCATCACCACTCCTTCAGGCACTAAGGAGACCTTGCCACCCTCATATATGTGACTTCCAGATGATATGGTACGGGGGCGGTTTGTGGGCTCAGCAATGTGAATGCAAGTCCTAGGCTTGGCCAACCTGATATGTTGAGAGGAGGGGTGGCGGTTGATTTTGTTCGGATGCCACCGGGACCATGGCTGATTTAGGGAAGATAGAACAGCGCCCAACTGAGATAAAGAACGAGGTCTTCAAAAGAAACCAGCTCCAACGACCTTATGTCCGAGCTGGTATGTTGTGCTGGGGGTTGATCCGGGTTCACCTGGACGCCAACCTAGAAGAAAAAGTGTTTAGCTGATGAGTATTTGGGTTTCGCCCGGACGTAGAAGTGCCTTTCTGATTTTGGCGCTCCTCAAAAGAAGTGGTCACCTCGATCACCAAGCATGCACTACCACCAGCAGTGGTAGATGTGTTTGTGTTTGAGGTTTCCCTAATTGCATTATTCGGATCAAGGGAGGCCAAAGGCTATATCATGCTGCCATCCGAATTCCGAGCAGCATATCGGTCATACGTCTGCCTCATACGTGCCATGTTCGACTGTAGGGACATAGAAGAATAGGTGGGGGTGAGTTGGTACGCGCTAGAAAGGACCCACTCCATAAAGACGAGGACTCATCCCCGTCCACTCTAGACTCCTCAGTCTTAGGCGAACAGACAGCCTCATGAGGAGAAACGGATGAGGCCGAATGTTGAGCCAGTGTGTGTTTGGAAATAAAACGGGTATAAAAAAAAGGAAAATGGAAAAGGAAAGTATCGGTTACCTATCACCGAGTAGAAAACTTGAAGACTTCGAAGATCTTGGATGAAGATTGACCTGAAAACTCAAACCTTTGACCGATAAACTCAAAATGCACGTTTGAACTCTTGAAGATATGAAGAAAAGTGACTTTCTCTCTCTAGAAACTATGACTTCTCTCTAGAAAGTTAAATAATCCAATGTAACAAAATGAAGTCAAACCCTTGCTATTTACAGGCAAAAATTTATGAGGGCAGGATGGTAAAAATCACCATTCACGCCTAAGAAGTCCCAACATTTAAACATTCAAAAAGTTTAACCTCGAAGACAAACAGTTAAAAACCGCTCTGTCATTAAAAAAAGGAATTCAAACGGGCGTCATAAAGACCCGTCAAAGTTAACGTTTCTCTTGGAACTTTAACCATTTTTTCGGAAAATACAGAGGAAAGTTGGCCACTTCCTAAAGGCCATTCGGCTTGCACCGACCGCCTGACTATCAGACATAGTCAAGCAATGAAATCAGGTGAACTGGACAAGGCACCTAGCCCAAAAAATTTTCAGGTGGTTGAAATACGAATGCTCAAAAAAGCCTAAGTAGACGAGTGAAAGATCAGAGGAGGCGGCCCGTAGTGTACGAGTCACCCCCTTCTGAGGGGCAAATGTTTAGGGTAAAAATACCCCTAAATACGTGGTCCAATCCCATAGAGATATATGGCCAAAATTAAAAGGCAACACATGTCCCTATAAGAAGATGACACGTGTAATCCTTAAAAGGAGCACCTAAAAAGAGAGAATAAAGGACCTCTTTCCATTATGAGGCCCAAATTCCAAAGGAAAGCCGCTAAACGGCACCCCCTAGGACAAGTGCCCTCTCCTGATTGCGCCGCCAATCAGAGCACGGAAAATTAGGGTAGTAATTCTAAGGAGCACAATTCCCCACCCCTATAAATACCCCATTCATTTATGATGGGAGGGGTGGATTGTGAAATAACATTAAAAAGAGCATTAAGAGCTCTAACTTCTCTCTACTTTCTCTCTCTAGCTTTTCCATTTCCGTTTCCAGTTACTAACTTAACCGTCAGAGGCAAATATTCCGGCAAACGGAATATTTGTTATTTTGCAGGTGTCCAAGCCCATCTATCTGAAAAACGTGACCAGTATCCCAAGGGAATCACAAAAATCATCAAAACAATTAGTGATCCTCAAATTTTGCCAATGCTTCATCATGCTGAATAAGCGCTCTTCCAATGCTTCGGTGGACTTAACCAATGTTTCGGTGCAATTTGCTTCGCCAATGCCTCGCCGGATTTTAGATGTAGTGAGCCAGTGCTTAGGCGCTTATGCTTTGCTTGCGAACCAACGTTTAGGTGTTTGTTCTTTATAATGACCCATCATTTAGGCGCTTCAATGACATGACCGTCGTCAGCCGATCATCAATCAAGATCGTAATCGGCCGACTACTAATCAAATCAAATTGTTTAGGAGCTAAATGGCGTATCAAGGAGCCCAAACGCTAAAGAGATTCCACATAGTCCATCTATGGGGCCCACAAGGTCCATCGCTAGAGGCAGAACGCTCATCGCGTATCGCTAGGCTTCATCGCATCGCGATGGATTTATCGCAACGCGATAAATTCTCGTTTTCCGGATTTAAACCCTTCTTCCTCATTTCGCTGATATAATACTCCTTATTTTTATATATTTTTATATATAAATTATTTATTGTATTCATTTTATTCATTAAAATGATTCGTTTCATTTTAAAAAGAAATTAATAATATAAATAAATTGTAAGTGTGTATAAATTAAATGAATCATGAATTGAGGCAATAAAAGCATTTTTAATTGGGTCAATCTTATTTAAATGAGTGGACCAACTTATTGGGAAGTTGAGGAACTTAAAGGCCCAATAAGTTGGCCCCAAAGGAAAAGTTTAGGGGGAGTAGGATTTAGTAATGGCAATGTTATAATTACGAGTTTTTGTTTCAAAAGGGGAGTATAAATACTCTAAAACCTCAAGATTTTTCCACTCAAGATTCATAATTATCAGATTTCATAAAAGTTTTAAAGGTTTTCTCTTTATTTCCTCACTCCTCTTTCTCCTTATTTTTCTTCTTCTTTTTTTCTCTCTTCTCTCCCACGCCACTCTATCTCTCTTCTTCCCCTTACCCACTCCGTCAGCGGCCATCGGCACCATCACCAGCCACAAGCGACCATCGGCGGCCAACAGTAGCAGTGATATGTCTATTTTATATAGTGATTTACCTCCGTCCCTTGGTCGTAATTAGTAGTGTTTTTGGCTCTTTGGAGCAACTTTTATTACAATTGTGTGTTTTCTAGTGTTTTCGTAGTTTTGGTTGAGTTTTGTAGGAAATTGCACACTTCGAACATTTTCCCGGGATTATTTGGAGCAACTACGAGCATTGGAAGAGCACGACCATCTTTCGTAGCCCAAGGCCGATTAGAGTCATCAAACCGGTGAGTAAGGGCTCGACTTTGAAGATACCGAGGCATTGGACCGAGTAATTAAAGCCCCAAGGAGGAAATTTAGTTTGGGCCAAAGTTAATAGCCCAAACAAGAAGTCCAAGTCGCCCCAAGTGGCCTCGCCCGGGTCAGGCACCTCGCCCTGAGGCGCGCCCGACCGGGCGGGGCGGAAAAAGGACTAAGGCGTTCCTTGCCCTGTCTCGCGCTTGGCCGGGCGTGAGAGATGCTCTTAAAGGAAAAAGGCAAGCCCGACCGGGCGGTGCCTTGCCCGACCGGGCGCGTGTCTTGGAGGATTATTTCCGGGGATTTTACTTAGTTTCTAATTAGGATTTTTAGAGGCATTGTATAAATTCGTTTTTAGTTGTTTTGATACAATTATATCTTCTCTTAGCTTTTCTCTCTCTACTTAGTTTTTAGCTTAAACTTCTCTCTTGTTTTCTCTCTCTATAACTTTGTTCTTTAATTCAATTCATAATTTCCGTTAACTTTGGTAACGATTTATTCTCTATTATTTTAAGTAATTTAATTTTTTTAATTCATCATGTCTTGTTTATTTGCTTTGATTAGTTTAGATTTAATTATGTGTGAGTAGTTTTTTTTCTAGGGTTTTTGGGGATCCATAAATAATATGAAGGGGTAATTTGTTGTTGTTGATTGTCAATGCTTGATTAATTTCCTATTGATTGTTTTAATGCTATGCAATTAGATTAGGCTTGGTTTAATTGTATGAGTTAAGCAATAGTGATTCGAGATTCGAAAGATGAGAATTGATGTTTAGGCTTAGTTTCAATAGGCAAATTAATTTATAAATGGTTAAGTCAAGATTCGAGAGATGCGATTTAATACCGGTAAATTAATTCTATGATTGTAATACGTAGCGAAAGCCCTTTATGATCTGGCTAATTGATGCATTGATGATTGATTATTATGTTTTACCCTGGAATATTATTTATTGGTGAACCTATACCCTAGGTCTTTATTATTTCTCCTTACTTTAATCTCCTTAGTTTAATTCTTTTTACAACAACAATTTGGTTACTTAATAATTTAGATTATTTTAATTAATTAGGAATAAATTGACTTGTTTCCCTGTGGTTCAACCCTACTTCCCTATGTACTTTAGTTAGAGGACTTAGGTTATTCTTCTGATTAGGAGATACAACTTTATCCTGTCAAGCAGCCGGCGTACCACCGCCGGTCACAGTCTCTCTCCTCCTCCTCTCCTCTTTTACAGTTTGGTATTTTAAAAAAAGAAAAAAAAAACTCTCTTTCTCTTTCTAATTTAATTCTATTATTTTATTGATTTTAAAGCATGATTTTAATTATGTTTTGGTATTGATTTTGGGATTATGATGTTGTTAAATTATTGATATAAATTTCTGATTTTTATTCAATTAAGAACCCTAAATTATGAACCCTAGAACTAGGGATTTTGTGTAATTGGTTAGGGATTGATGCTAGGTTGTTGTTATTGATTAATTCATGGTCTAAACATGTTTTTAATAAGTTTAAAGCCCTCAATTTAAGGCTGTAATTTAATATACACACTACTCTTTAATTATTGAGTTAGGGTTTGATTACCCATAAAAGGAAAATTGGTTTTGATGATTTAAATACGATTTCCTAGTCTAAAAATAATGTTTTATATTAAATAAGTATGCTTGAATTTTATTTAAGTCATGAAAACTAAGTCTCTTTGAAAGGATTTGAAAAACCCATTAAAAAAAAAGGTTTTATGGCTTTTATGTCATTAAATTAGGTTGATTAGTAAGGTTTAAAGAATATTATAGTTGCTAGAAATTTGTGTCAATAGTGGATTAATTATAGTTATGTATTTTTATTTGTAGGAAGCATCGAGCTAAATGAATTCTAGCGAGTGTGGCTGATTTTAAGCAATATTCAAGGTACGTACGTGCACAAGAATATTTGTGTATGTGTATTATCATACTAGGATTGTAAATTATGATTTAAGTGATGAATTAGTAGCAGTGGTTGATTATATGCTTGGAATTGATGTTGGATGAACATGAATTATTATGCAAGAGCATGTGAATATGATATTTGAAGCATGATATAAGTTGAATATATGTGAATCATAGAAGTATGTTTTATTTTCAAGTATCAAGGAAGCATGACATTAATAAGCAAGGCTTATGTATGTTTAAAAGAGATATAATTAGAATTATCGAGCATGATTCATGAATTTAATTCTCACCCATTTATTATTAGTGTTGAGTCAAGAAGTTAGTTTATATATTTACTCACTCAAGTAAGTTCAGACTGAGTCAATGAAGTTTATTAGTGCATTCTATGCACCAAGGTAGTAATCGTGCAATTTTGTGCACAAAAGTAGGCAAGGAACCTTAATTAAATAAATAGTATGTGATCACTAATTAATTCAAGAATGAGTTGGAAGTATGTATTGAATGTTGATGTGTTTATTCTTGATTGATTGGTTGGAGTCTTCACATGTAAAATTGGTAAATCACGTAAAGTGTAAGAGGATACGCACCAAAACTCTTGGAATGTATATACCTTGTAATACCCCGTATTTTTATGTACTTTTTATAAAGTATTTAAATATTTTAAAGGGTTAAAGTATTTTATGTATAAGGTTTTATAAAAGTAAAATATATTTTGGACCAAACGTTTATTAATTATTGGGCAATGTAAATTATTCCTACATACTCTTATTGGAATAACCCATTCCAAAACCCATAACTTAAGCCCTATCCCATAACTTAAGCCCACATTTTTATAAGCCCAAATTTAACCCTACACTCCCTAATCTATAAATACACCATGAATCCCCAAAAATTTCCCACACAAAAAGGTTAGTCTTATTTTCTTTCTCCTTTATGTTATTAATTTGTGGTTTTGATTTTATTGTTTGAAATTAATTTAATTAGTATCAAATTGTATTTTGATGATTAAACTTTATAATTTCAGATTTTATAAATGTCATAATTTTCAGATTTTGTAAATTTTATAACCTAGGGTTTTTAATTTTTAAAAATCATGATTTTAGGGTTTTTATGAAAAATTGATTTAGTGCTTTTATAGTAATGATGTTTTGAAATTTTGGTGATTATAAATAATGATTAGATTAACTTAATTCCAGATTATTTTGAACACGTAAATTCGTGTTTTAATTTTTAGATTTCCGTTCGTTAATATTAATCCCGTTTTAATCCCGATCAGGTTCTGAACTCATCCGATTTTGATAAAAAAAAAAGTAGTGTTTTCCATGTGGAAACAATGTTTTAAGAAAGACTCACTACCTTTAGTAAGAACCACCCTCTCGTGGCCAAACTCAGCCTCTAAATATGATTTTCGGGCAGTTTTTTTATTTTTAACGAAGTTTTTTTTATGCTTCTAAACCTATAAAATAATTATGGTGAGTATTTTGTGATTGAAAAAGCTTTGAACTTTATATTCTAACTTTAAAAATAATTTTCAGATTTCATACCTTTTATTTTGAAGCCTCTAATTGCATTGAATTGATATATTTTTGGGTTTTTAACACACTAACTTGCTATATAATGACTATTTCAAGTAATTATGCTTATGGGGTTATTTTATATTCTTAAAACAAATTTCCTGATTTATTTACCCACTTTAAAGTTGCTGTAATTTGATATAAAACACTATATTTTCATAAATTTAACATATAAACTTGAATTTGGGATGTTATATTACTAACCTTGATTTTGGGGACAATTTAAAGGCTTTATTTTGATGATTTAAGAGGTTTTAAAGTAGTTTAGTATTGCTGTAATTTTAATTGCTTTGGTATTCATTTATTTCTAATTGTTTGGTTTAGGAGAGGACTTTGTAGAAGGCGACTTCTAGTTTTAAAGTGGCCAATCGAATTGTTTACTCAAGGTACGTACAAGTTACGAAACCTTGCTTGTAGGTGCATGTTTAAGGACGGATCGAGAACTTAGTATCATGTATAGGATTGACTGGTTTAAATTGTCTGGTTATACATTGTGAATTTCAAATGATGTGCACTAGTTTATAATGCAAGTATTATGTGTGCTTTAATTATGCAAGGTGCGCTTAAAGGCAAAGGTATGTGATTGGTGTAAAGATCAAATTATTACTCATTCATGATTATGTAAACAGGATGAGTAAAGGAGAGATTCAAGTCTTGTAAGATGAGGTTAAGGTTTTGGGGTACCTTATGCACTCAAGGTGTTTATACACCGAGGTAGTAATGGAATAATTAATAAATGTTGTTTATCACTATTAAATCAAGAATCTAAATTGAGAATTTGCCATGTTTGATTGAATTGTTTGGGATGTTTGTATTGAAATGTATATGAGTCATTACCAAGTCTAAACCTGTAAATCACGTAAAGTGTAAGATGGATGAGCAATAAAACTCTGGAATGGTGCACATCTGGAGTAATGACAATCAGGGGTTGGGGTACATGGGGTATTAGCCGTGTACTTTTATCGAGGCCGTCTGATCTACGAGTCTCCACTTTCAAATATTATTTTTCTAAAACTAGGAGTTAGGTGAGATCTCATACTAACTACGGTCACGGAGTCGCGCCCGTGGTCGTTGGATGTTTATTGATGTTTCCGAAAGGGGGCATGGGGTTTTTCTATATTGATGTTCCAAATGGGTTATGGGTTGGACAACCTTGTCTATTGCTAAATCCAATGAACTAATTAAATGAGTCAGTCAGTATCCATTAGTGAGGTCTTAATAAATTTAATAGCCGAGTCATGAATTGAGTCTATATTTAATGATCCTTGTGCTTGATTATTAGTAGCATGTTAGGTATTTTCTTAATTTGATTTCGCAGCCTGTATGTACTCAGCTTTGCTGACTGCGTGCTTTTGTGTGTGTATTTCTTTGGTCATGGCCTTCGCCTTTCAATGACCCTGTGACGATCCAATTTTTACACTTGTAATATTGGGGAGCAGAATAACCACAGGTTCTTACACATGCAGCATTCATCAGGGTTGTGGGATCTTGAGTAGAGAGTTGGTTGTTTGCATTTTATTTCTTTGGCAAGTTTGAATTTATTTTAATTCGATTTCATTTGACACTAATTCCTTTGGGTTTGAATTTATTTGAACACTGAATTTAATCACTTACTACTTTTATTGGGTTTTAAATAAGGGCCTTGATGGTTCCAACTTGTAATACTTATTTTGATTTAATTCATTTGTTTTGAGGTTTATTTAAAACTGTTTTGGTTTTCCGCTGCTAATTTCTGAGATAGCCTTAACGTTTGAACACGTGGCGGTAGCACGCCAGTAATTCTCTTGAAATTGTTCAGGTTATATACGGTTTCTCACAGGTTTTTAAGAGAGAATTATTGGGGTGTTACAAAGTGGTATCTGGGAGCTTAGGTTAGATTTAATTACCACTAAAGCCAATTAGCTTAGTATCTTAGGCGCCTAACTAACAGTTGAGGATTTAAGTTCAAAGGCTAAAGTGATTTTTCGAAACTTAGTATGTTTGAAACGTTTTATCTAAAATGATTTTGAAGCTTATTTTGTCTACTTAGTGAGCTTTGGGTAGACTTAAGAAGGGAATGCATGCATATTTCATACATATCTTTTCATTTAATTGCCACATGAAGTGTTATTTTTTCTTATTTATTTAACATGTTGTAATTAATGTCCTAATTGATGTGTTTTATGATGTGCTTGTGTTATGCTCTTGTATGTTCGTTGCGTCGGGTTGCCGTAGAAAAGAAATGAGTGACTCAGTAAGCACGTCTGAAAGCACGAATAATGGTACTAGGAACAACCCCGTTGTTGTGTCTGAGGATGAGAATGATGCTCGAAGTGAAGATACTCTAGAGAGGTTTGAAAGGACTATCACGCCAGCTAATCCTGATGAGGAAGATTACCAATATATACATGAGTTTAAGACTGCAAAGAACAAAAAGCATAAGATTAAAACCTACCAAAGAATGTTCCATGACTATACTCTTATTGAATTTTCAGATGAGAATAACCTTGAATGGCTACAACCACCACCTGAAGATCCAAATGCTGGAATGAGAGCTACTAGGAATCCTAATCCGCTTTACAAGGCAATAATTATTGAAGACTCAGATGATGAGAAGGATCTCGATTTTGATGTTAATAATTATGATGAGAAGAAAGATAAAAACAGCAATGTGACACCTTGAGTTTTATTTTTGTTAGGGTAGAGTTAGCATGAATAAGGCAATTTGCCATTAATCACGGTTATTAGAACTTCATTATAGTATGATTTAGATGATTAATTTAAATAAGTAGCTAGTACTACAGAGTCATTATTTGGGATTGATACCTTTATTCAAGTTATAATAAGAAGTTGATATTTTATTTTAAGAGCCTTATTCTACTTTTCTTTGTGAGTAAGATCAAGTCTAATTTTTGTGATCATATAATTTTGGGAAAAAATTTCTTTGTTTATGATTAAAACTTAGTATGAGTGGCGCGGGATGGGGGAAATATTTTCTTAATTTCATTTAATCCTGCGTATGAACATCAAATGATTATAATGTATGGTTTTGCTTGGAACAAGGGGGTGCAATCTCAAAGTACCCTTTTGAACCAATTTATATGACGAATGCAATATTGTGATTCCATGAATATGTGTGAATAGTATTTGGATTTCATTTAAAATAGAGTGCACCTTTATTTTATTTCAGGCGTACCACTAGAATGGCTGGGAACACTGCCTTAGCTGATGCTATTCGTTTGCTGGCTGAAAATCTTAACCAAAATCGGGGAGACCAAGTCGACCCACAATCAGAGATGTTTAAGAAGTTGGCCCAGGTTAGGCCACCAGTTTTTAAAGGAGGTGCTGACCCTACTTTCCTAGAAAACTGGATTAGGGAATTTGATAAGCTGTTTGTGGCACTGAACTGTCCTGAGGGTATGAAAGTGGACCAGGCAGCTATGTATCTTAAGGACGAAGCTGATATATGGTGGAGAGATAACTCGGTACTAGTGAGAGCCAGACCTAACTTTGGGTGGGAAGTGTTCAAAACCGCTCTGAGAGATAAATTTTACCCTCCTTTCCTAAAGAAACAGAAGGCTCAGGAGTTCATAAACCTGAATATGGGACAGATGACAATTTCTGAGTATTACAATAAATTTATGACCCTTGCCAGGTTTGCTCCTAAGGTAGTACCCACAGAAGAACTGAAGGCTCAGAGGTTTGAGCAGGGGTTAACTGACCAATTACAGAAAGACTTAGCTGGAAAGGTATTTAAAACCCTTGATAAGGTATATGAGAGAGCTGCTCACATGTACCACCTGAATTCAAAGAGTGTGGGCGAGAGTACTAAGGCCGGAGAAAAAAGGAAAGACTTTGGGAGACCCGAACACCAAAGTAGCTTTAAGAGGCCTAGAAATGGAAACTCATTTGATAGAGGTAACCAAAATGTTATCAACTCTTCTAATGCTAACAATGAGAGAGAACCTACCATTGTAAGAGGTGTAGGAGAAACCACCCTGGGAGAGACTGTGATGGGAATTTGGTGACTTGCCGGTTCTGTAATAAGAGGGGGCACAGGGAATATGAGTGTTACACCAAACAGAAACAACAGGGAAATGGTGGGAATGGTGGGAACACTCAACAGAGGCCTAACAACTTCAACAATCAGGGGAACAAGGGAAATGGTCAGAATGGGAAGTTTGGAAATGGTAGCAACAACAACGACAGATCTGGCAATGGCAGCAACAACTCGGGCAACAACAACAATGGTTACCAGGCAAGAAACAACACTCCCGGGCGCTTGTCTGTGATGAGCAAGGGAGAAGCTGAGAGGTCCTCGGATGTAGTTACTGGTACTTTTTCTATTCATTCTGTCTCTGTCAACACTTTGTTTGACTCTGGAGCAGCTTACTCTTTCATTTCTTCTTCTGTTGTGCGCAAGTTAAACTTAACTGAATCGAGTTATGTTGATGTGTCAGTTAGTTTGCCTACGGGTAAACTTGTCCATTGTAATAGAATATTCAAAGGCTTGCCTTTGAAAATAGGAGAAGCTATATTTCCATTGAATCTTATTGAGTTTAATCTAGGGGATTTGGATGTAATTTTGGGGATGGATTGGCTGAGTTTATACAAGGCCAAGATAGACTATGAGATGCAGAGGGTGCAATTGAGAGTTCCTTTGGGTAAGACGGTGTCCTATAGACATTTAGGGAAGCCTAAGGGTTTTGGGATTATTTCAGCTTTGAAGGTCAAGAAGCTAGTGAATAAGGGATGTCCATTGTACTTTTGTTGTGTCCAAGATTTGAGTATGAGTGAGAGTAGGCGGATGGAGGATGTACCCATTGTGAATGAGTTTTTAGATGGCTTTCCAGAAGAGATTTCGGGAATGCCACCTAAGAGGGAAGTTGAGTTTACCATTGACTTAGTCCCAGGAGCTGCACCTATCTCAAAAGCACCTTATAGAATGGCACCAGCCGAGATGAGTGAGCTAAAGACTCAATTACAGGAGTTGGTAGACAAGGGTTTCATTAGGCCTAGTGCATCACCTTGGGGAGCACCTGTGTTATTTGTGAAAAAGAAGGATGGAAGTTTAAGGCTATGTATTGATTACAGAGAGTTGAATAATGTGACTGTGAAGAATAAGTACCCTTTACCTAGGATAGATGACTTGTTTGACCAGCTAAAGGGAGCAAGTGTGTTTTCGAAGATTGATTTGAGGTCGGGGTACCATCAGTTGAAGGTTGCAGATAAAGACATTCCAAAAACAGCCTTTAGAACTCGGTATGGGCATTACGAGTTTATTGTCATGCCTTTTGGGTTAACCAATGCACCAGCCATATTTATGGACTTGATGAACCGAGTGTTTCATGAGTATTTGGATAAGTTTGTAGTTGTGTTCATTGATGACATTTTGGTGTATTCGAGGAATGAGGAAGAGCATGCTGAGCACTTGAGAACTACCCTTGAAACTCTTAGAAAGAACAAGTTGTATGCTAAGTTTTCTAAGTGCGACTTTTGGTTGGAGAAAGTTGCATTTTTAGGGCATTACATTTCGAAAGAGGGTGTATCTGTGGATCCTGCAAAAATCAAGGCGGTGAGTGAGTGGCCTACACCTAAGAATGTGACTGATGTTCGTAGTTTCTTGGGATTAGCTGGGTATTATAGAAGGTTTGTTAAGGATTTTTCGAAGATAGCTAGACCTATGGCTACCCTTATGAAGAAGCAGAGCAAGTTTGAGTGGAATGAGAGTTGTGAGTCAGCTTTTCAAACCCTCAAAGAGCGATTGACCACTGCACCAGTGCTGGTATTACCTGATGGGAGTGAAGGATTCGAAGTGTATAGTGATGCCTCGAATCATGGTTTGGGATGTGTCCTACAGCAGAATGGAAAGGTGATCGCATATGCATCGAGACAACTGAAGAAACATGAGGTTAATTACCCTACCCATGACTTGGAGTTTGCAGCTGTTGTGTTCGCTTTGAAGATTTGGAGGCACTACCTTTACGGTGTTTCTTGTAAGATCTTCACAGACCATAAGAGTCTAAAGTACATCTTCACCCAAGACCACTTGAATATGCGGCAACGTAGATGGCTAGAGTACCTCACAGACTACCATATCCACATCCAGTATCATGAGGGAAAGGCGAATGTAGTTGCTGATGCCCTTAGCAGAAAGTCGAGTCATAATGTCAATGCTTTGATTGTGGTCAATGAGTTGTGTGAAGATATGAGGAGATTGAACCTTGAGGTTATCAATCAAGGAGAGTTAGAGGGATTACTGAGTGCTTTAACCATCCAACCTTCAATATTTGAGGAGATTAAAGAAAGGCAGCTGGAGGATGAGTCGTTTCAGAAGATTAGGGATCGTGTGACTAGTGGTGCGGAGACTGAATTCAAGATTCATGTGGATGGGAGCTTGAGATATAAGGAGAGATGGTGTATACCACAGAAGTGTGAGGATGTTAAGAGAAAAATCATGGAGGAGTGCCATAATACACCTTATTCAGTTCACCCTGGGGGAGATAAGTTGTATAAGGACTTGAAGGAGTTCTATTGGTGGCCGAATATGAAGAGAGAAGTTGATGAGTTTGTATCAAAGTGTCTGACGTGCCAGAAGGTGAAGATAGACCACAAAAGACCCATGGGAAAGGTGCAACCAAAGATGTGAAGATAGTGAAAGTCCTTTGGTCGAACCAAGAGTACGAAGAGGCTACTTGGGAGGCCGAGGAAGAGATGAGGACCAAGTATCCGGAGTTATTTGACGAGGTGAGTTAAGAGGGCATAACTCTTTTCTTTTGAGGGGGGGTACAATGCGATATGATTTCGCGTTTTACCTCAATTATACCATTTATTGCTTGATTTTGCATGTTTTGATTATTATTATGCATTAGTATTGCGGTTACACACAATAAAAGTATATAAACTTTGGCCAAATATGAGTTTACTGAGTACAAAGTTCAGTTTGTTGAGTATACATGTTGAGGATCAAGCAATTTACAGCAATACAAAACACAAAAAGTTTGAATGATTTTGGAAACTTATGGTTTTTGGGTTAAGTTTCGAGGGCGAAACTTCTTTTAAGAGGGGTAGATTGTAATCCCCCATAATTATGTGAATACAAAAAAATTTATATTTATGTGAATATTTAACTATGATTATTTATTTATATGATTTATTCTACCATTTCAAAAAGTTTTCGTACCTAAGTTTCGAGGACGAAACTTCTTTTAAGGGGGGTAGACTGTAATACCCCGTATTTTTATGTATTTTTTATAAAGTATTTAAGTATTAATAAAATGTATTGTTAAGGGCTCAAGTATTTTAATTAAATATTTTAAAGGGTTAAAGTATTTTAAGTATAAGGTTTTATAAAAGTAAAATATATTTTGGACCAAACGTTTATTAATTATTGGGAATGTAAATTATTCCTACATACTCTTATTGGAATAACCCATTCCAAAACCCATAACTTAAGCCCTATCCCATAACTTAAGCCCACATTTTTATAACCCCAAATTTAACCCTACACTCCCTAATCTATAAATACACCATGAATCCCCAAAAATTTCCCACACAAAAAGGTTAGTCTTATTTTCTTTCTCCTTTATTTTATTAATTTGTGGTTTTGATTTTATTGTTTGAAATTAATTTAATTAATATCAAATTGTATTTTGATGATTAAACTTTATAATTTCAGATTTTATAAATGTCATAATTTTCAGATTTTGTAAATTTTATAACCTAGGGTTTTTAATTATTGAAAATCATGATTTTAGGGTTTTTATGAAAAATTGATTTAGTGCTTTTATAGTAATGATGTTTTGAAATTTTGGTGATTATAACTAATGATTAGATTAACTTAATTCCAGATTATTTTGAACACGTAAATTCGTGTTTTAATTTTTAGATTTCCGTTCGTTAATATTAATCCCGTTTTAATCCCGATCAGGTTCTGAACTCATCCGATTTTGTTAAAAAAAGTAGTGTTTTCCATGTGGAAACAATGTTTTAAGAAAGACTCACTACCTTTAGTAAGCACCACCCTCTCGTGGCCAAACTCAGCCTCTAAATATGATTTTCGGGCAGTTTTTTATTTTTAACGAAGTTTTTTTTATGCTTCTAAACCTATAAAATAATTATGGTGAGTATTTTGTGATTGAAAAAGCTTTGAACTTTATATTCTAACTTTAAAAATAATTTTCAGATTTCATACCTTTTATTTTGAAGCCTCTAATTGCATTGAATTGATATATTTTTGGGTTTTTAACACACTAACTTGCTATATAATGACTATTTCAAGTAATTATGCTTATGGGGTTATTTTATATACTTAAAACAAATTTCCGGATTTATTTACCCACTTTAAAGTTGCTGTAATTTGATATAAAACACTATATTTTCATAAATCTAACATATAAACTTGAAGTTGGGATGTTATATTACTAACCTTGATTTTGGGGACAATTTAAAGGCTTTATTTTGATGATTTAAGAGGTTTTAAAGTAGTTTGGTATTGCTGTAATTTTAATTGCTTTGGTATTCATTTATTTCTAATTGTTTGGTTTACGAGAGGACTTTGTAGAAGGCGACCTCTAGTTTTAAAGTGGCCAATCGAATTGTTTACTCAAGGTACGTACAAGTTACGAAACCTTGCTTGTAGGTGCATGTTTAAGGACGGATCGAGAACTTAGTATCATGTATAGGATTGACTGGTTTAAATTGTCTGGTTATACATTGTGAATTTCAAATGATGTGCACTAGTTTATAATGCAAGTATTATGTGTGCTTTAATTATGCAAGGTGCGCTTAAAGGCAAAGGTATGTGATTGGTGTAAAGATCAAATTATTACTCATTCATGATTATGTAAACAGGATGAGTAAAGGAGAGATTCAAGTCTTGTAAGATGAGGTTAAGGTTTTGGGGTACCTTATGCACTCAAGGTGTTTATACACCGAGGTAGTAATGGAATAATTAATAAATGTTGTTTATCACTATTAAATCAAGAATCTAAATTGAGAATTTGCCATGTTTGATTGAATTGTTTGGGATGTTTGTATTGAAATGTATATGAGTCATTACCAAGTCTAAACCTGTAAATCACGTAAAGTGTAAGATGGATGAGCAATAAAACTCTGCAATGGTGCACATCTGGAGTAATGACAATCAGGGGTTGGGGTACATGGGGTATTAGCCGTGTACTTTTATCGAGGCCGTCTGATCTACGAGTCTCCACTTTCAAATATTATTTTTTCTAAAACTAGGAGTTAGGTGAGATCTCATACTAACTACGGTCACGGAGTCGCGCCCATGGTCGTTGGATGTTTATTGATGTTTCCGAAAGGGAGCATGGGGTTTTTCTATATTGATGTTCCAAATGGGTTATGGGTTGGACAACCTTGTCTATTGCTAAATTCAATGAACTAATTAAATGAGTCAGTCAGTATCCATTAGTGAGGTCTTAATAAATTTAATAGCCGAGTCATGAATTGAGTCTATATTTAATGATCCTTGTGCTTGATTATTAGTAGCATGTTAGGTATTTTCTTAATTTGATTTCGCAGCCTGTATGTACTCAGCTTTGCTGACTGCGTGCTTTTGTGTGTGTATTTCTTTGGTCATGGCCTTCGCCTTTCAATGACCCTGTGACGATCCAATTTTTACACTTGTAATATTGGGGAGCAGAATAACCACAGGTTCTTACACATGCAGCATTCATCAGGGTTGTGGGATCTTGAGTAGAGAGTTGGTTGTTTGCATTTTATTTCTTTGGCAAGTTTGAATTTATTTTAATTCGATTTCATTTGACACTAATTCCTTTGGGTTTGAATTTATTTGAACACTGAATTTAATCACTTACTACTTTTATTGGGTTTTAAATAAGGGCCTTAATGGTTCCAACTTGTAATACTTATTTTGATTTAATTCCTTTGTTTTGAGGTTTATTTAAAACTGTTTTGGTTTTCCGCTGCTAATTTCTGAGATAGCCTTAACGTTTGAACACGTGGCGGTAGCACGCCAGTAATTCTCTTGAAATTATTCAGGTTATATACGGTTTCTCACAGGTTTTTAAGAGAGAATTATTGGGGTGTTACATACCTTGAGTATGAACATATGGGGAGAGTTATGGGGTATGATATTTAACCATAGCTTCTACAGGGGTATAGGACGTTGTACTTTCTTTATTTATTATTATGCGCTAGAATTCCGTCATAAGGTGACACTAGTTGGTACTCACTTAGTTAGCTCCCAAATGAGAGGTCCCTTATTATTTTAAGGGATAGTTAAGGCAAGGAAACCCGTTCGATGCGTAATCCAAAGCTATTAATAATAGTTAATATTATTAGTTATGAGTCAAAGAATGTAAGTTGACTTGTGATTGTATGGAAAGCATGTTTTATTTATTTTACTAATGATAGGTTATTCATGTTAGTGTGGTGCATATGTACTCAACTTTTGTTGATTCGTACTTTTGTGTTTGTGTTTGGCTTTCCTTTGGTTGGCCCTACTATGACCCATTTATATGGTGAGTAGAGGGTTGAAATAAAGGGGAAGTGACAGGTACTTGAAGCATGAAGAGCATGATGGGAATGAGTGTAGAGAGCTACTTGTTATGCTTTCCTAGTTTTATGTTTTGAATTATTAGCTTATTTATTATGGACTAACATTGTTATGTTTCTTTTAAATTGGATTTTAACTTGTGGATTATTTAATTCTACTATTGTTTTGAGGTTGTGAACTCAAGTTTTATTTTGAAAGTTGGTTTTTATTTTAGACTTTCGTCGTGTGACTTTGAAAATTAGCCTTAGCCGTTATCATGGTGGCGATAATATTTTGGATATTTCCTAAAAAGAGTTTTATTTAGAGTAAAAAGTGTATTTTTAAAAAAGGGAATTTGTAGGGTACTACAAAGTGGTATCTGGGAGTTTTGGTTGCATTTTTATTACCACTAAAGCCAAAAACGTTTTTTTAAAAAAAGGTATCTATGTTTTTAAAGCATGTCAAGTGCTTATTTAAACAAGTTCGAATATTTTTTTTAGAGGTCCGAAATTTTTTTAGGATCGAAATTCTTCTTTTTTTTTTTCTTATGTGGTCCGAATTTTTTTTTAATATAGTGAGGGCCGAAATTTTGTTTACAAAGGAGTTCGGATTTTTTTTATCTGCTCAAATAAATACTTTTGAAAAGAAATTTTGAATTTAAATAAAGGAAAAATTAAATTATGTGTACATCTATGCGAAGCAATTATGGTATGTAATTATGTGTTAATTGCTTTTAAAATCATGTGATGAGATTAGGTAGGAAAGAATGGGCATATAGGTTAGAATTGTATGTCTTTTTATGTGCATATTTTATTTTTATGTGGTGTTCAAAGCATGTTGAATGATATGTATCTATGTGAAAGAATGTTTATGTGTGGTGACATAAATTGTATGATTGAACACCAAACTTAAATTTTTGCAAAGAACTTTATACTTGATTAAATAAAGAGTTTTCATTTTTGAGTCATAACCCAAAATACCTTGCAGGATGTTTGATTTACCTAGTAGATTCTCTTCCATGGGATTATATTCGCAGGATTCGCTTTTACTGTACCTATAGATCTGATGTGTTTAAGGAGCGTCATCTAGACAATCAGATTATGTCTCAGCCATGATTGTTCACTATTTACATAACTATCCACCCTATGAAGCTATTAACATTCGCTTTCGTGATTTTCATTTGCCTAATGGTGTAGCTAACTATACTAAGTATAAGGATTCTAATGGTCAGTGGGGAGCGGATTGGAGATATTTACATCGTTACATTGCTCACAAATAATTTATTTATCTTAACCCTCAATATGCTTCTCAACCTCTTCCTTGCCATAACTTTGTGGATCCAATTCCACATCAAAATGCACCCTACTACTCTTCAGAAAATGATGATCCCATGTCTGAGTCAAAACTTGAGTAAAGTTATGAGAGTCAAGGTGAACCTATGGAGCAAGATAGTGTGTCTGGAGATTCTTCATGTGAAATCATTCCTAATCCAAATCCTGAGTATAATCTAAGGAAGTACAAAGAGATCAAAGACAAGATTGACAATGTCAACATTTGAAGATTTTAGATTAACTTTCTTTTAGTGTTTTGAGTATTTATTCTTTATTCATAGTTAATGTTTAATAAAGTTTGAGTGAGTAATAAGTACCAAACTACATTGGGATATTCCAAACATTTCTTTTCAATATTTCAATAAAGTATTATTATTTCTTTTCAAATTCATTTCCTTTTCTTTAAATGAGCTTACTAAATGTTATATATTACTATTGCTTTCTGTAAATGGTATCAAGGGAAATGACTCGAAAATATTTTTCTGATGTGTTTACTTAAGTAAAATGGTTGCATGCCAACCAATACAATGTGTTGAATTATTAGTGGGAGAATGAGTAGTTACTTCTACTATAATTCAAACGACTGCTTGTATGCTTGGATTCAAGTAGTTTAGTTGTTGTTTAGTTGCAAGAGAGTTGTGACCAACCTAATAGTAGTCATTTCTTTATTTAGGAGGTCTAGGATGGCAAGAAGAAATAACAATAACAATGATCTGAATGAAGTAGTAAGACAATTAGCTGCTATAGCTCAATAGTTAGCTGAAAGGAATAATAATAACAATCCTGACCCTGCTGGGGATTTGTTTAAGAAGATAGCACAAATCAAACCTCCTACCTATCAGGGAGAACCTAACCAAACTGTCCTTGAGAACTGGTTGAGAGAGTTTGATTAGTTATTTGTGGCAATAGCATGTCCAAATGAGTGCGAAGTGAGTAGTGTAACTTATTACCTAAGGGGTGAGACAGATTTATGGTGGCAGCAGAATGAGCAGACTGTAAGAGCATTACTTAACTTTGGATGGAACATGTTCAAGGAGCAATTGAGGGATAAGTTCTACCCTATGTTCTTGCAAAAGCAGTAAGCTGATGAGTTCGAGAGCTCAAGATGGGGAATATGTCGGTGACTCAGGATTACACTAAGTTTATCGAGCTGTCTAGATTTGCTGAGGATATTATGGCTACTAATAGGTAGAAAGCTACAAGTTTGGAGAGAGGATTGCCTCTTTCTCTCCAAGGGAAGTTGTTAGGACAAGTATTTGACAATTTGGATGAGTTGTATGGTAGGGCAACGCACTTACATGCATCGGAGTTGAAGGAGAAAGCTGAAAAGACTGAGTTGGGAGCTAAGGAGAAAAGAAAGGAGCCTATGACTAGTTGAGGACCATTTGGAACCCATAATAACTTTAAAAGGCAGAAGTTTAACAACCTCCAAGGCAATAACTTCCAGAACAATAGGAACAACTAAGGTGGGCGTAATTTCCCTAAGGGAAATAGAAACCAATCTAGATACCAGGCACAAAGAGTATACCATTGCAAGAAATGTCCTAATAACCACACAAGAAAAAACTGCAATGGTAACATGGTCACTTGTAACCTATGTAACTAATAGGGGCATAGGGAGTACGAGTGTTACTCTAGGAATCGAGGGGGTTAAGGAAATAATCAGTTTAAGGGAAATGAGAAAAAGTGGAATCAACATAAAGGAGATCAAGGTAATAATGGGAATCAAGTGAACAAGGGGGCGTAGTTTCAAAATGGGAATAAGAATACTAATGGAGGTAACACTCAAGTAAAAAGTGGAACACCAGGGAAGCTTAGTATGATGGGTTCACGTGAAGCCGAAGCGGCAAGAGATGTTATTAATAGTACATTTTCTATAAACTCAGTTCCTTTTAAAGTGTTGGTTGATTCTGGTGCAACATATTCTTTCATTTCTAAAGTTATACTTCCAAAACCATCAAACTGTTTGAAAACTGTAGATGACATAGATATTCCTGTAGAACTTCCAACAAGGGGTGTAGTTCATTATATTAAGGTCTATAAAGATGTACCTATAAAGATTAAGGGTAAGGAACTCTTGTCCAACCTGATTGAATTCGAATTAGGAGACCTTGATATAATTTTGGGAATGAATTGGTTATGTCGCTACAATGCTGAGATTCGATGTCAATCACAGAAAATCCACTTGAAAACGACTCAAGGGGAGCTCGTAATTCATTGGAGACATGGAAAACCTAGGAATACTAAGATCATTTATGTGTTGAAACTGGCAAAATATATGAAGAAAGGGAACCCAATCTATTTCTGTAGTGTGAGAAACTTGGAGTATGAGGAACCATCTAAACCCGAGGATATTGAGGTGGTGGAGGAGTTTTTAGATGTGTTTCCAGAAGATATTGCGGGGATGCCGCCCAAAAGAACTATAGAATTTACCATAGACCTAGTACCCAGAACAACACCTATCTCTAAGGCACCATACAAGATAGCACCTGCAGAGATGAGTGAATTGAAGAATCAAGTGCAAGACTTGTTGGAAAAGGGATACGTTCGTCCAAGTGCATCACCAAGAGGAGCACCTGTGTTATTTGTGAAGAAGAAAGATGGTAGCATGAGGCTATGCATTGATTATAGGGAGTTGAACAAAGTAACCATCAAGAACAAATACCCTTTGCCTAGGATAGATGACTTGTTTGATCAGTTGAAAGGCGCAGCATTGTTTTCTAAGATTGATTTGAGATCAGGGTATCATCAACTAAGAATTGCGGAAGATTGAGGACATTCCGGAAACGGCATTTAGGACGAGTTATGGACACTATGAGTTTACAGTAATGCCTTTTGGGTTGACAAATGCACCTGCAATTTTTATGGACTTGATGAATAGAGTGTTTTAACCTTTCTTAGACCAATTTTTGGTGGTATTTATTGACGAAATTTTGGTTTATTCCAAGAACAAAGAGGACCATGCAAAGCATTTGAGATCGGTGTTAGCTACTTTAAGGACAAATCAATTGTATGCCAAATTCTCGAAGTATGAGTTTTGGTTGGAGAAGGTAGAACTTTTGGGACACTTTATATCCAAAGATGGAGTGGAGGTAGATCATGCGAAGATTGAAGTAGTGAAGGGATGGCCTACACCCAAGAATGTGTCGGATATTCGAAGTTTTCTTGGTTTAGCGGGGTATTATAGACGATTTGTAAAGGATTTCTCGAAGATAGCTAGACCTATGACTTCTTTGATGAAGAAATAATTTAAGTTCATTTGGTGCGATATGTGTGAAGAAGCATTTCAAGCCTTGAAACAGAGCTTGACAACGACACATGTGTTTACCTTACCTGATGGAAGTGGTTCTTATGATGTGTATAGTGATGCATCTAAGAATGGGCTTGGATGTGTTTTGATGCAACATGGAAAGGTGATTGCATATGCATCAAGGCAATTGAAGAAACATGAAGTTAATTACACTACTCATGATCTAGAACTTGCAGCAGTAGTGTTTGCATTAAAGATATGGAGACATTATTTATATGGAGTGAAGTGTGGGATATTAAGAAACCATAAAAGTTTGAAGTACCTTTTCACACAATCAACCTTGAACATGAGGCAACGTAGATGGATAAAATTTTTCAATGATTATGAACTAGATATCCAATACCACGAGGGCAAAGAGAATGTAGTTGTGGATGCTTTAAGTCGCAAAGCAACTCATGGATTGCATGCTTTGGTAGTGGCAGACGAACTGTGTTGGAAGATGAGCAATTTCAACCTCAAGGTAGTGCCACATGGAACGTTGGAAGGAATGCTTAATAATTTGAGTATCAAAAAAACGATATTTGATGAGATTAAGGACAACCAAGAAGGAGATGTGAAATTAGATCACATAAGAGAGAAAATTAAGCAAGGAAATGCGACTGATTTTAAAATTCATGATGATGGAAGTACTAGATTTAAAGGGATATGGTGTGTACCATAGAAATGTGAGGAGTTAAAGAAGAAGTTGATGGAGGAAGGGCATAATACACCCTATTCAATACATCTAGGAGGACATAAGCTTTACAAGGACTTGAAAAATGTGTATTGGTGGCCTAAGAAGAAAAAAGAAGTAGCAGAATTTGTAGCTAAGCGTCTAACCTGTCAAAAGGTTAAAATAGAGCATAAGAGACCTCAAGGAACAGTGCAACCACTCAAGATCTTGACTTGGAAGTGGAATTGCATCTCGACGGATTTTTTCACTAGTTTACCTAAGTCTAAGAATGGGAATGATACCATCTAGGTTGTAGTGTATAAACCTACCAAATCAGTAGTGTTTATACCAATGAAGAAGACTTGGAAAATGGAACAACTTGCAAAGGCTTACATTAATAACATTGTGAGGCTACATGGAGTTCCTAAGGATATCATTTCTGATAGGGATTTCAGGTTTCTTTCGAAATTCGGGAAAAGTGTCCAGGAGAACTTTGGTACGACATTGAAGATGCGTACAACATTTCACCTTGCAACAGATGGACAATCTGAGAGGACTATCCAAACCTTAGAGGATATGCTACGATCCTATGTGTTAGACAACAAAGGTGGATTGGAAGATAGCTTAGACTTGGTAGAATTCTCTTACAATAATAGTTACCATGCAAGCATTGGCATGGCACCATTTGAGGCCTTGTATGGAAGAAAGTGCAGAAGTCCACTATGTTGGAGTGACATTAGTGAGACAATAATTCTAGGTCCTCAATTAATCGAAGAAACAACAAAGCAAGTGAGAGAAATACAAGCTAAGATTCAAGCTGCCCAGGATCGACAAAAGAGTAGTTACGCGGATTTGAAGCTTAGAGAAGAGGAATTCCAAGTTGGTGATAAATTTTTGCTTAAGGTTTCACCAATGAAAGGAGCTATGATATTTGGGAAGAAAGGGAAGTTGAGTCCAAAGTACAGTGGCCAGGCCATATGAGATTTTGCAACGGATAGGAAAAGTTGCTTATAGGTTAGTATTACCTATGGACCTTAGCAAGGTACACAATGTGTTTCATGTTTCTCAATTGAGAAAGTATATTCCGGACAAGTCGCATGTCCTACAACCTAAAACTATAGAACTAGACCAAAGCCTTACCTACGAGGAAAGACATGTAATGATTCTTGATATTAAAGTGCGTAGTACACGCAAGAAAGATGTCAAGATAGTAAAGGTTTTGTGGTCAAACCAAGAGATTGAGGAAGCGACTTGGGAAGCCAAAGATGAAATGAAAAAGAAGTACCCTGAATTGTTTAAGGGGGGTAGAATGCGATATAATTTCGCGCTTTTTACCTTATTTTGAAGCATTTTTGTGCATTTTTAGTATATTTTGCACAATTTTATGCAGAGTTTAGGAAGAAAAAGATCAAGGAAGGTTATAAAAAGTACAACAACTATAAGTATTAAGAAAAGTTTTTATTAAGTGGGTGAAAAAGTACGAATTTAAATAAGTTTTGAATAAAGTTTTATGATTTTCGTGCTCAAGTTTCGAGAACAAAACTTCATTTAAGGGGGGTAGACTGTAATACTCTGTATTTTTATTATATTTTTATATGTATAAATTATTTATTCTATTCATTAAAATGATTCGTTTCATTTTAAAAAGAAATTAATTATTTAAATAAAATGTAAATGTATATAAATGTAATTAGTCATGAATTGAGGCAACAAAAGCATTTTTAATTAGGTCAATCTTATTTAAATGAATAGACCAACTTGTTGGGAAGTTAAGGAAACTTAAAGGCCCAATAAGTTGGCCCCAAACGAAAAGTTAAGGGGGGGTTAGGATTTAGTAATGACAATGTTGTAATTATTAGTTTTTGTTTTAAAATGAGAGTATAAATACTCTAAAACCTTAAGATTTTTCCACTCTAGATTCATAATTGTCAGATTAAATAAAAGTTTTAAAGGTTTTCTCTTTATTTTTCTCTCTCCTCTTTCTCCTTATTTTTCTTTTTCATTTTTTCTATTTTCTCTCCCACGCCACACTCTCTCTCTTCTTCCCCTCACCCACGCCGGCAGCAGCCACCGGCGACAATCAGCAGCCAGCAGTAGCAGTCGTCGTACCACCGTCGGCCACCGTCTTTCTCCTTATCCTCTCTTCTTTTGCAGTTTGGTATTTAAAAAAAAAACAGACTCTCTTTCTCTTCCTAATTTAATTCTATTGTTTAATTGATTTTAAAGCATGATTTTAATTATGTTTTGGTATTGATTTTGGGATTATGATGTTAAATTATTGATATAAATATAAGATTTTTACTTAATCAAGAACCCTAAATTATGAACCCTAGAATTTGGGGATTTTGTGTAATTGGTTAGGTACTGATGCTAGGTAGTTGTTATTGATTAATTCATGGTCTAAACATGTTTTTAATGAGTTTAAAGCCCTCGGTTTAAGGTTGTTATTTAATTATACACAATACTCTTTAATTATTGAGTTAGGATTTGATTACCCATAAAAGGGAAAAAGGTTTTAATGATTTAAATATGATTTCCTAGTCTAAAAGTGATGTTTTATATTAAATAAGTATGCTGGAATTTTATTTAAGTCATGAAAACTAAGTCTTTTTGAAAGGATTTGAAGTACCCACTTAAAGAAAAGGTTTTATCGCTTTTGTGTCATTAAATTGGGTTGATTAATAAGGTTTAAAGAGTATTATAGTTGCTGGAAATTTGTGAAAATAGTGGATAATTATAGTTATGTATATTTATTTGTAGGAAGCTTCGAGCTAAGTGAATTCTAGCGAGTGTGGTCGATTTTAGGCAATATTCAAGGTACGTATATGCACAAGAAAATTTGTGTATGCATAGTATCATGCTAGGATTGTGAATTATGATTTAAGTGATGAATTAGTAGCATGTTTGGTTGATTATATGCTTGGAATTGATGTTGGATGAACATGAATTATTATGCAAGCATGTGAATATGATATTTGAAGCATGATACAAGTTGAATATATGTGAACCATAGAAGTATGTTTTATTTTCAAGTATCAAGGAAGCATGACATTAATAAACAAGGCTTATGTATGTTTAAAAGAGATATAATTAGAATTATTGAGCATGATTCATGAATTTAATTCTCACCCATTTATTATTAGTGTTAAGTCAAGAAGTTAGTTTATATATTTACTCGCTCAAGTAAGTTTAAATTGAGTTAATGAAGTTTATTAGTGCATTCTATGCACCAAGGTAGTAATCGTGCAATTTTGTGCACAAAAGTAGGCAAGGAACCTTAATTAAAATCAATAGTATGTGATCACTATACTACTTTCCCTAACTTCCCTCTTCCCTAAACTCACTACTCCCCAGATCTCTCTCAAACTCTTTTTTTCGCTCCACTCGTCGTCTTTTGTTTTTTGGTTATGGTTTAACAAAGAAAATAATCTAGAGAGTTGGTAACTTGGTGGATAGGGCCAAGTTGGGCCGTACTGAGCCTATATTGGCCCTTTCGTCACTTCTAGGTGATATGCATGAAAACAATAGTTGAGAGCCCTGCACTACCATTTAACATTATCAATAATCAATTAGTAGGATGCCTCAACATAGAACAAAGTTCATAATCCTATAACATCAGTTCTGATTCTACAATTTTCTGGTATCATCAATATTCAATTTTTGTAGTCCTAAAGTTTCTTTACCAAAGTAACTTCCCTACATAACCCACATTTTCCTAGAGAATCCCAGCTAATATGTCTTCCAAAAAGTGTTATAAAGTGAGAATCAACCTCATATTGTTCTCAGAAAATGGCAAGGCAAATCATGTTTAATACATTTACTCATTATCTTATAAGTTAGACTCTAATCAACGTGGCTTGTCCTATTATCCACCACTAATGAATTTTACAATAATGAATTTCTAGGCTTGAATTCTACAAAGTAATTTCTAATAATGCTTGAACCTCTCATACCTGATCACTTTGATGTGCACTTACTATGTTCTCATCGAGTAGTGTCACCGAAGACATATTCAGCTCATTATGATCAACCATCTCTAGCAACTGCATGGCAAAGACAATGACATATGAATCTGTATGACTAAATTAAAGAGTTTACATTCAAGGCCCTAGGGCTTCATTCAGAAATGTGTCAGAAGATAGTACATATAGTTGAGTTTACATCCTTGGAAGTGAAGATCTTTGTAAGACTTTGCTTTGCTTTAACAAGCTCACTCTGCATTTTATCATACGCTTCTGCATACCTGCAAAGGACCTAAACACATGATGAGTTAAACGTGCAAAAGAAAAAGACGATCAAAAAATCATCTAAGATTAATAATAACAGAGATGTTGCTTCTGAAATAGCCTTCTGCAATGCCTCAAGTCTCCAACTCAATCAATCTGTCTCCATTTGAAGTAAGATTAGTTAATCATACTTTAATTTGATGTCAATTAAAGTATCTTTGGTAAATATGGTTAAAAAAAGAAGCACCTCGGTTTTAGCCATAGTAAAACAAAGCTGCCCCAATTCGGACTATAATTTTCTAAAAAATTCATCATTTAATATGCAAATTCCACAAAACGTTATAATATGGAAGTATGCCTCAATAGTTTTGAGCTCAAGATGCTCACTTCAAACATCCTCAAAACAGCAAATTAATCCATTTCTCTATATCTATTTTGATATTACATACAAAGTTCCTAGCTATGACTAAAAATGTGATAGTTTTTCCAAACATTCTAATATAGTATGTGTGACAATTTATTCATAATGTAGGGAGTAGTTCCGTAATTCACAAGTGATTTCGTTGAGATGAAAACATAAACATACATTCATTTCTCCTATCATCCCCATTCTTCAATTGTACAAGCAACTTGGAAAAATACTATAACTCCAAATCCAAATATTTACAACTTGATCTTATCATCGACAATATTTACAAAAACCTACGCCGACAATATTATAGCACAAGTAACACTTTGTCTTCAGGTCAAGAGACCCAGAGAACAAAAGCGAGGGTGATAGTCCAAGCAGTCAAGTCCTTATGCAACACAAATTCCAAGAAATTGGCTATGTTATTCTCACCTTATTTAAGGGCATTGTTACTTAATTCTTATTAGAATCAGACCAAATAAAACGTAATCAGAAAAATTCAAATTAGACCAGATTATGTCTTTTTTTAAAAAAAAAAAATATCAATGTCAAATATCTCTAATTCTATATTAATAAAGATTTTGAAAATTAAACATTGGAAATCGACACATTAAGATAAAACTAATAAGATCACACTAAGAGATTAGACCAAGCCTTAGGAATAGAGATCGTAACCTTTATTAGTGAACAAAATATAGCCCTAATGCCCTATACAACATGAGCACCTGAGACAAAGATCCATTATGACTCACAAAAATAAGATCCCGCTAAATAAGTCATTAAAACAAGAATATAAAGTTTCAAATTATATTAATCAGAGACCATGAAGACTTACAAAGGCAATAAAGACTTTGGTTGCATCCAGAAATTATTATCTTTCCACCAACACAAGAACCAATATACACTCTGTCAAGTTTGAGATCTTTACACTCTCTTGCTAAAAGCATGGTTGTCTTCTGAGTGAGGCTGCAAACAATTTAAAAGGATGCCAGTTGACATTAACTCAATCCCTTAACAAAGACGTGGTCAACAAAATAGACAAAAAATCCTAAATAAACATTCAATGATATCATTTACCTTTGTAACAAAAATTGCAGTGGGGTTATTTCTTACAAACATACTATACAATTTAATCATTACCCAATAATCGGCTAATCAGGACAATATCTACATATAAGCAGTATTTATTAGTTTATTACCTTTTCATGATATAAACCACTCTGCAATTCTGCTGCCCGATAATCAATAAAAAGAATAAGTTTTACTAATTGTCTAATACTAAGGTAACTATTTCTGTTTTTATTATTTGCCTCATTGGTTTGGCAAATAGATAATTCTTAGAAGAAATGGCAATGTATATCATAACAAAGCTTGAGCATAAAACTTCAAAATCATTATAGTAGTCATGATTTTAATGAAGCTACTGAGGTCATAAGAAGTAAATTCGCACACTTGAACAAACTATACGGTATCTATAGCAAAATACTAATTTTCCAAGTTAGATACACAATTACCCCCTTCACTCAATCCTTATCTAAAGGTGGCCGGTATAAGGTGGCTAATGAAGAATAATGTCAAGGTTACGGGGAAAGGAGCCTTGAATCTAGGACGACCTAAGTTGTGAGTTGATTGAAACCACGGGGTTCAATCACTTGATGTCTACTCAATTCTTGTCTAATAGCTTAATACTACGTTCTAGGAAATTGCTAGTCCTAATAAATCAAACATTCATAAATCAATCTAGTTCTAGGCTCCAAAGTTCATGCATATACATATAATAGCAGCAACATATATACTTGACATCCAAGGCATCATTCTCATAATAAAGCATACATTTTTATTGAGCCAAAACAAAATTTTGTTGTTATTTGTAACCATTAATCCAAATTATACAACCTAAATTAAGTTTCTTTATATTTTCCCCCAAATTCCCAAAACCTAAAAATAAAAAGAAAAAGGGTATATATTCTCCAATATTGGAAACCAACATGTTAAATGGTCATCTATTTAAGCAAAGAAACCTATGGCCAGAATTAGATAGCCCATAGCTGTATGTCATTCCCATCATCACCACAATGATGTACGAATCAGTATACAAATGAAAATCCGAACATACCTCTGTTAGCTGAACCTGCCTGGATACTCCTATCGGGTCCATATCAGTAACAACTGAAGTCCTTGATCTTCAACTTTGACAAGAGGTGTTAAAGAGAAATTATAATGTAAAATCTAATTACCTATGCATAGATAAAAAGGTTTTGTTTACTCCTAGTATATTGTAGCTTCTCTCCGGTATCTTCAGAAGCTTCATACTGACCAACAACAACATGAAATAAAGTTATATGCATACATACAGAAATTCATCTATCAATTTATTAATTGTAATAGCTGAATTTCCCAAAGTAATTTGGGAACTTCCACATAATTTCCTAGTTTAGCCATTTTTATTCCTTCATCTAGAGTCATGGAATTATTTATAATTATACTATAGCCTAAAACCAAGAGTTAATCAAAGAAATAAGAACATCCTACACAACAAAATCCTACGGAGTTCGGAATTTGATTCCTACAAAGGTGTATATAACTGGGAAATAGGAAGGATTTCCTATTGGTACATTGGCGGAGAGTTCCCAACCTCCTTAACAAAAATAAAATGCATTATTAACTCTTCTCTACACAATAAAAATATGACACCAAAAAAAAAAAAGATGTTACAAGAAATCTTCACCTGAGTTGATTTTGACAGTTCATTCTGATCAGCTGATGGCATAGTTAACATAGGAATTTGATACCCAACTAGTTTTGAGTCAGCATATTGGTGCCATTTAATCCAGGTTGCTGCTTATTGATGTTTGGTTTTGAAGCTCCATTAGCTGATTGAGCAGCTGCAGCCATAAGAAGACTTGGTTGTTGTGCTAGCATAGCAATTTGCTATTGATGGAGAGTAAATGGCAATACCATGTTTGACTGCATGTCAACCATATAAAACATTATTCGTGAATTTAGAGTCAAACATATAAAATTCGATACTTGACACACATTACAATTCCTAAATTCAACTTAATCAAATACAAGTATAAATTCATAAAATTGTTTATAATTATACTATAACCTAAAACCAAGAGTTGATCAAAGAAATAAGAACATCCTTCACAACACAATTTTACAAAGTTCAGAAGTTAATTCCTACAAAGGTGAATATAACTAAAACATGTGAACGTATAAATTCCCACTACAAACCTTTCCTATATCTCAACATACGAACAAATATTATAATCAACACTTAATTTAAAATAAAATCCCATATATTCATCAAAGTTTCAGATTTCATTTTTACCTCAAATAATTAAACAAATATAAGTTTCAAATTTCATTTTTACCTGATTATTACTAGGATTAATAGTGGAGATTAGAGGACCATTAGCTTTCCAATTTCGCTCACATAATCAGAAATTCATAGTTTCATACTCTTTCTGCACGAACCCCATCCCTACAATTTTCTAGAAAAACCCAGTTAAAAATTAAACACGTTTCTCAGCAACATTTTTCCCAAACATTCGAAAATTACGCATTGTTAGCATAACCATAACCAATACCAAGGCGACGCATTCGACAAAGCGTGAACTTCTGCTAAAATATACTACTTCTTTACATCCTCCAACCTTCATTTTTTGGAGCTCCTCTTCAACTAAAATTCAAAGATTATCAACAGTCCTAACACACTATACTCCTTCATTCAATCAGCTCACCTAATATACACTACCAAATTCAAAATTTATGCACAAATTAATAACATTCCTAAATTAAAATTCACAAATTAATAACATTCCCAAATTAAAATTTCAAAAAACACTATAATAAAATAACAAATTCAATAGAAATGAACAAGATAGAGATTATTAACAGATGAGCAACGAAAGAGTTCTTGAGGGAATCTGAGAAAAAGGGGCAAACACCAAACTCAAATTTCAAGTATTGCACATAAAAGTAAACGGGCAAGTTATAAAATAAACAATTTTCAGAAATCGACAAAATATTAATTAACAAAGAAAATGGCAACAATTGCAATTTAGGAGAAACTAAACTACAACTAGGTCCGTTCTTGAGCGAGGTCTGCAAGGGCGGCCGCTATGCCCAAGGAAACAAAGGTCCAATATCATAGTTCCATTCTAGTATTAATGGGCTCTGCAACCCAATAGCAACCAAACTCAATTAAATTATCGAATTGTGCCTTGCTCGCTTCACCTAAAAAAATAATATTCAGTAAAAATAATTTCAGTTCAATAAAAATAATTTCAGTTCAGCAAAATAATTTCAGTTCAGTAAAAATAATTTTAATTCAGTAAAAAATCAATAAATGTAAAGAAGAAATATAATAGAGATTCAGTAAAAATAATTTCAGTTCAGCAAAAATAATTTCAGTTCAGTAAAAATAATTTAAGTTCAATAAAAATAATTTCAGTTTAGCAAAAATAATTTAGTTCAGCAAAAATAAGGTGAATTGAATGGAGCCTTAGCCTCGAAAAATCACATGAATTTAGGCAGAAAAGGTCCAATTTCATAGTTCCATCCTAACATTAAAGGAAAATTTGATTCAAATATCAAATAATGCTCGAAAAATCACATAATTTTCTTCTCTACCAACAAAATTGCTCTTTATGATTTTTCATATTATAACGAAGAGTTCAATAATCAACTTTAGAATAACCCTAAATTGACTATACTCGATAATAAAATTAACAATAAACCCTAGATAGTGAAATTGATTTTTAATGAATACGAAAATAAATAACATCTTACCGCAGAAGCTGCTTCAATGGAGGATAGAGATGTTAGAAGTCGACTCAATGGAGATTGGTGAGTGTGGATTGCGCTTTAATGGGTCAGACTACCAGGAGATAGTGGGAGTGGGAGGAGAGAGGGTTGGTCAGAGAAAGAGAGGGAACTGGGTGAAAGAGCATGAAAGAGAAATAGGGGAAAATGAATGGAAGAGAGGAAAATAGGGAAAAAGTAAATTTGGTGACTCACCAAATGAAATGAGATGAAATGAAACTTAAATAAAACTCAAACTCTCCCCCATTTTGCCAAACTTATGAATAGGAATTTTCATTGACTTTAGACTCATAACACTATTCCTTTCATGTTTGTCAAGTTCCCACTTTTTAATGGGTAGGGTTATACAAATTACAAATAGGTTTTATATAAACCGTGCATCGCATGAGTTCTAACCAAGTAGATTTATATTTCTTATGAAAAACAATAGTAAATATAACAATAACAATAATTAATTTAACTATATGAGTTTGACGCCTTGACCCAAAGTTTCGACCCAAACATGACCTGACCCAAATTTAATCCGACCATAACTTGACTCGACAATTGGACTCAAAGATTGGCCTGAACAAAATTGACCTGATCCAAACTCAACTTGACCCGAATTGACCCGACATTTGGACCCAAAGACTGACCCGACCCTACCCTACCCAAAATGACCCTCCCTGAACTGTTGACCCGAGACCCGACCCGAATAGTCATTGACTCGAAATTATTGGCTAAAATGGCAAATAATCATAATGTTATAAATAAGTTTTTTATTTATTTATTTTTTTTTTATTTTTAATATAGAGGATATAAATTACTAATGGCTAAAATGGTAAGTAATAATAAGTTTTTTTTATAATTTACCAAACAATACCAAAGAGAATTTCCAAAAAAAAAAAAAAAAATAGATAGAATAATTTTTATTTTGAATTGTAACTGTTGAAGCTATTTCTTTATTTCTTTTTTATATATTTATTCTTTTATCCATTCTTGTGCTTACATAAAGACATATTTATTTATATAGAAGATTTAAATTACTATTGGATAAAATGGTAAGTAATGTGATCTTATATTCATGAGGTTTAAGGCCTGTTCTGATTTACTGAAATGAACTGAACTTAACTTGTTGGAGCTGAACTTATTGGAACTGAAGTGAATTGAACTGATATTTTATGAGAGATGGAAATTAAGAACGGAAACTGAACTGAATATAAGCGGAAGAGAACAGGCCCTTAGTGTTCGAATCTGTTTTTCGATTTCAAACAATCGGTTTTTAATCGGTTCAGTTCTCATTTGAAAGACGGTTCGAGTAGTGAAATAGTTTTTCTTTGAAAGTTGAGTAGTTGATAGTGCTAATTGAATTGCTTACGGAAAAAAAAAACAGAAAAAATTGATGAACAACCCTGCCTCCTCCTTCTCCATTGAAGCACACTCAATATCGGCACATCGTACTTGACTTTCAAAGTGACTTCTACACGTACTGGACTGCCATCTACATTTCAATGAAATGTTAAAAATAAAATAAAATAACACAAATTATAGTACCATTTAAAAGAAAAAAAAAACAGAAAGTGACTTTTACACGTACAACCATCTACAATACTACAATGACTTAAAATAAAATAAAATTAAAAATAATAATAAAAAAAAAGAATCACATGCTATAGCATACATAACCAGCAATTCTTTAAAAAAAAAAAACATAACCAGCAATTAATCTCAATATTCACATAACCAACAAAACTTTTCCTCAAAAAAAAAAAAAAAAAAAAAAAAAAAAAAAAAAAAACCAACAAAACTTAAAAAAAAAACCAAAAAGAGAGAAAAGAAAACAGAAGGTTCGGGTTTCAAAAAAAAAAAAAAAACATAACAGAAGGTTCGAAGAAAGAGAGAAAACAAGAACTAGAAGCAGAAGAGAGATAGAAGAAGAAAGAGAAACATTAACCGGTCGAAGCTCGAAGCCTCGCTAGTCGCCGGTGGTCTCCGGTCACCACAGAAGATTGAACCAAGTCGCACCTCCAAGGGAATCGCCGTTCGCAATTGTTAGGGTTTTTGAGAATTGGGGGAAATCGAAAATTAGGTTAGTAATTCACTGATTTTGGGGTTTTTTCAAAAAAATATGGCCTAAAATTCTAAGGAAACGTCAGAAAATGGCCTAAGCCGTCCCCAATACGTACCCGAGCAAGAGGCTAGCCGTCCCCAAATTGGCTTGCCGTACCACTTTCGAAGGGGACGCCTTGGGATGTTTCCAAGCCGTACCCGTCCCCGAAACGTTTCCGGTACGGGAGACGGCTACCATCTGACGAATCCGTGCATCCTTGCTTGCCGTCTAATACTTGTATTGAAGCAGCTTCTGAGGTAAGTTTTTGTTTCTTTTAGTAATTATCGTAATAATTTTACAATCTAGGGTCCATCTTTGATTTAATTTAATTTAATTTAATTTAAATTAATTGTCAGTGCAGTAAGTGTAGGGTTCGAAAAATTAATTCTAAAATACTAAGATTATGAAAAGAAAATTTTGGGCCTAATTTGATAATTTAATCACATATCCTTAAGATGTTGTGATTTTTCGAGATAATTGAATCAAATTTGGTTGCTAATGTATTGTACAACCCTTTAATGTTAGGATTGAACTATGAATTCGGAGAGGAGGATTACCCGTAGTTGTTCTAGATTGTTGGGAAGAAAAGTAGTTGTTGGGTTGAATTCACAAAGTAAACAAATAGGCAGGAATTTGTTCAACAATTATGAATGGAAAGCGAGGAAAGTTCTCGGTCCGGTGCAACTCTCAGCTGTTACAGAAGGTGGTGAAGTGAAAGGAAGAAGTTGTGGTAAGGGGAAGGAAAACAGAAGTGATTCTTGTAAAGGTTCTAAAACAATTAAGTCGATTTCTCTTTCTGGTTGTGTTAATAGAGGAGGTCGAAGGGGAAGACGAAACAATCTTGTTGATGATGAACATGGAAGGGATGGCAAAACAGATGATTCATGCAAACAGAAAGAGGGAAATGTGGAGAGGAGGATTACGCGTAGTGTTTCTAAAACAGATGATTCTTGCAAGCAAAAAGATGGATATGTTGAGAGGAGGATTACACGTAGTGTTTCTAAAACAGATGATTCATGCAAACAAAAAGATGGAAATGTGGAGAGGAGAATTACGCGTAGTGTTTCTAAACAGGTGGGTTTAAATTGTCAAACTATGTTGAGGCGGAGCACCCGAATGTCTTCTACAGGCAGTGGTTCATACATTAAGACTGAACCACGAATGACAATACAATGTGGTTCAGTGTTGTCTGCCTGTGTTGTAGAAGACGAGAAGAAAGATTCAAAAGACATCAAGGCTAAGAAAAAGAAATCTGATGATTGTGCTGAAGTAGATATACAAGGAAGAAGGGAATCCAAGCTGACTGGAGTGAAAAGGAGAAGAAAGCAAGATGAGCTTCAAGGGAATAGTCAAGGGTGGACAAAGGAGCAGGAAGTGGCGTTGCACAAAGCTTATTTCACTGCAAAACCAAGTCCGCATTTTTGGAAGAAAGTTGCCAAACTGGTATTTTCCCCTGATTTTTGGATCTTGATGTTTATGCCTGCTTGCTCTTTGTGTTTATTATGCACATTGCTCTGATTTGTTCTGCTAATGTGTGGACTGAGATAACGAGTAAAAGAATATCAATAGTTTTCTGCTGTGCATCATGTGTTGGAATATAGATTTTGCTTTTATATTAATCTCATTTTTGGCTCTTTGATAAATAGAATGGTTTCTTTTGATTGTCAAATTTGTTATTAATAAGCACCAATGTACCATTGCTTACAGCTCATTTCCAAAGTCTTGAAGCAGGCTATGTATAATGGGATCTAATGTAGGGATACTAGAATATTATACTTATATTAGATTAAAGTAACTTCCTACCCTTGGCCCTATCACAATACACAACATGAAAAAAGCATCTGGAAAAATAATGTTGCTACTTTCTTGAAACAAAGTATTGATTTCATCTGTGCTGCACTGCAAATATTGATGTACTTGTAGGATTTGACAATATTGACATTGCCCTGTATTTTTCTTGTTTTAAATCATTCATTCCTTTCCAAAGCTCAACCATTCTTTTTTATTTATTAGATACCTGAGGATTTTTCTCAAATAGTTTCAAATTGTGAATGAAGCTTTGACATGTTGTAATCAGTGAAGTATTCACTAGTTGGTCTATATGTATTTCCAAAATCTAAGAGTTGAGGGTTTTTGTTGATTTTTTTTTCACTTTCACCCCCCCCCCCCCCTGCTACTTCTACTTCTGAATGGGGTGCCATTGCTGCCACAACTGACTAAAAGCCATAATGTTAAGGTGACCATGCATTTTTGCTGAATACATTAACTTCTATTTTTGGCGGAGAGGATGCCTGTCAGTAGTAAGTTCCTTTTGAGCTCCATTTGGAGAATTGGAGAGGGGATGGATATGTTAGTTAAAACTTTATCAACGTCGGCTATTTTTTTATTTTATTGAATTTGTTGTTAATGTCACCTCATAAAGTCTAATGAAGTTTGATAGATAATTTTGTAGGTTTGTTAACGATAACTATAAGCTTTAGAATAAAGTTGCCAAGGTGAACTACGTTAAATGGACATGGTGTATGATGCAAGATAGTCCTTGAAAGTTAAGCTCCCAAATCTATGATGAGTTTTGCAAGAAAAGCTGCATGATCTATAGGGAACAAGCTGTCCTATGATAAAATAAGCTAACCTTTGATGTCTGCTCAAGGCACGCATATTTAGCTTAGGGAGCTTAAAAAGGGATTTTAGACCACCGTACTAATAATTAGGCTAGGCTGGTGTCAAATTCAGAGTACATGGCTGTGTTATACTGTGACACAACACTATGATTTCAAGTTGCAGAATGTAGTGTAGTGCCAGTCACATTGATGTCTACATGGTCTGCTCATACAATGGTGCTGTAGGGGTGTACATAAAGCAGACCGGAACTGAAACTGGACCGGAACCTGACCGGTGGATTCAGGTCCAGGTAAAAATTAGAATTTTCTGGTCTCGACTGGAGACCGGTCCCGCTGTATTTATTTTTATTTTTTATTTTTTAGTTTAGTTGTCAGCCTAAATTAAACCTAATGAAACCCATTCCTATAGCCGCCCAACTCCACTCTCATTCTTACTGTCTAATTTCCTCCATCTCCTCTCACGGTCTCACCCACACTCTCAATCTCTCACTATAACCCAAACGCTGGTCTAACCGGTCCAAAACCGGGTCTGATTTGAATTTCCAGGTCTGGACCAGAACCGGACTGGATGATTCAGGTCTGGTCTCTGGTCTGCGAAAATCAGATATTCTGGTTCTGGATCGGTGTACAGTGCATGTCTACAAACAACAATTCTTCAACCTTTTTTGTGATCCACATGTTTTTACACATCCTAACTATGCATGAGATTTCACTAATAATTTATTTTTTTGACCTGTTTTCATCTTTGTACTACAATTTTTTTTTTTTTTTTAACAGTATTACACTAAGAAAAGGTCTAAAGATCTGATTCTAGGGTTGGGATATATCTGAACTTGGATTAATCAAGTAGTCTCATATATACTTTCTTTGCTTTCAAAAGTTTAACTCACTCTAACTCTTTCTCTGGGAAAGTTGGGAAAAGTGAGTGTGTATAAGAAACAGGTGGATAAAGTAAGACAATTAGACAAAAACATGGGTAGATATATAAGGAAAAGGTTGATAAAATAAGAAATAGTGAGTGGAAAGTGTAAGTTAAAGATGGATAAAGTACGAGAGCGGGTGGAAAAGTGTAAATTTGTGATAGAACAAGCAGCAAGGCCACCTATCTTATCCAATATGCCAGAAGGAAGAAACAAGGGAGGACCACTGATGAGCAGCAACTACAGAATACAGAACAGCGACCAGCAGGGCAAGCAGCCACAACACACCACATCAAATAGTGGTGCATCTGACAGAGGACAGCTACTACGACAGAGGACCCAAACCTTGTATATAAGAGAGGAGGGAATGAAAGAAGGCAGCTGATTATTTGTATTTTGTTTCACATTAGAGTTGTAGCCTAAAGCTACTCTGAGTTTCTGCTATTATCTGTTATTGCCTGAGTGTGAGTCTTGAGTCCATTGCTAAATAGTGTGGGGTAAGAGGAGTAAGGTAGTGAAAAGGCTTTTGCTAAAAATGGGATGAAGTAAAAGCGACTTGAACTATCTGAAACACTCTAAAACTGAAAGTGAGTTGAACTTTTGAGAATGAAATAAGTTAGTTTTCATTTCATGTTGTAGGAGACTTTTAGCTGAATTATGTGAGAGGATTGGAAAGATGAATATAAACTTGCAGAGTCCTCAAAGTTGACACTTTAGGCCAACACCAACATTGTGAGCTTGTGACCATAGTGTGTAATGGGACATTTATAAATAGTTTCTAAGAGCTAAGATATATCTCTCTCACTCTAGATTTCATAATTATTAGGAAGAGTAAGCAATATTTAGTTTGTTGGATTTGGCCTCTAAGAATTTCTACGTGCTTGAAGGGCTGCATTATTGGAGGATTTGACTTTGTCTTTGTTTCGGAGTTTCTGGTTTTGTTCTGCTTTTCAGGTGAGGTTAAGAATTTACTTAAGAGTAGCAGAAGAGAAGGTTGATAGATTTAATATTTCAGCTGCAATTTGGTTGTGTATCAAGTCTACATTTTAAACATTATCATCCTAAATTTTGTAGATGAGATGTGCATGTGTCCAAAACAGTTGCAGCAACTTTCAAAGAACCGTCTAATGTTCATGTCTCACTGTTGTGGTTATCCAATTGTTTCAGGTTCTAGGAAAGTCTGCTCAAGAATGTTTTGATAAAGTTCACTCAGACAATCAGACTCCACTTTCCTCTAAGTCATCTTCAAGAGCTAAAAAACAGAACTCACCATCTGACTTAGTCTCTGGAAGTGAATTGTTTAAATATGTTGAAACGAAGAGAAAAAGGCCTTGCAAGAGTAAGTGTAAGAGCCGTATGGCACGTAAAACTGTGAGACAATTATTGCAGAAGTATTGTCATGTGAATCAAGATAATGAAGCAGATTTTTTTGCTGTTCTTGAGCCTTCAGTAAATTACTCAGCTGAAGCCCTTCAGCTGAATGCTGTACAGTTGACTCCAAAACAATTACTGAGAAGCCCAGATTCCTCCTCAAAGTCTTGGGACAGATCTTCTTCAGGCTGTAAGAACCACATTTCGAGGTTCAGCAATCGAAGTGCAAGCCCCCTTACAAGTCCTCCAGTTCTGAAGAAGGTGAAGAATATGGCTTTACATGAGAAGTATATTGACCAATTGCACATCAGGGAGAATAAGAGAACAGTGGCTTTCTCACGCTGTCTGAAGTCAGCTCGTAACCAATTGGATAGAAAAGAAAACTCTGTAAACTCTGTTCACGTGAAGGATATCATTAAAGCAGCGAAAGATGCCCTAGTTTTTGATGCCAAAGATGCCATTGATAAATTTCAACAGTCGCAGGCCAATACTATGGAAGGAGTTTCAGACTCTGAGGAATTTCTATATAGTGATAATGATGAAGATGAAGCTATGCTGTAAGATGCATCCTTGAGCATGCAAACTATAGTAATGGGGCTCAATTTGTTTGAGCTGCTGTAAGATCAGAAAGATCTGTTAAGATGATGGATTTAACCAGGGCTGAGGCTGCACTAGTTTCTGACCCAAGCGACTGTTATCCGAGGAAATCTTCTTTCACTGTTAAAGATAAAACAGAATTTTAAGATTCTCTCTTGAGCTTGCTAACATATTAGAACATGGAGTTAGATCTGACTTTGTAATACTGTACTATCCAACTATGAATGTATATTCAAAGTTAATCCATAGGCTTTTTACCTAGCCCCAGTCGTAACCTAGGTTAGTGATACATTTTTTGTATTGTCATTCTCTGTACATTAGTTCTGTACATTTGAGGCATCATATCTGGCTGCTGCATTTTGATTCCCAAGATAATGCTTAAATTCAGGAATTTCCTGATCAATGTGAGTGCCTGAGTTCGTATGATGTTATCATCCATTCATCCCAATATGCTCTATTCAAGATTTTTGTCTGACTTTTTTGATATTACGGATCCCGTGCAACGTAAGATTTGGAAATTATAAATGTACTACTTATTTAAGTACAACCTAAGTAATACAATAATTCACCAGGAAAAAGAAAGATAGTTAATTATGTCTAAACACCAATAGGGTTTTCCCTCTACGTTTCTTCTTGGGGGGGTATTTTTCCTAGTTTTTGCTAGGGTTTTTCCAGTTTTTTTTTTTTTTTTTTTTTTTTTTTTTTTTTTTTTTTTTTTTTTTTTTTATGGTTTTCCTTTGATTTTCTGCTTTCTCCCTTTTTCCTCCTTCATCCTTCTCTCGTTTTATCTCCATTGTGATTATTAGTAGGGGCTACCACCAGTTTCTTGATTAGTGATAAGCCCCAAAATCCCTTTTTAATCATTTATTATAATAGATATCATCCTTAATCGGTGTAGATGATTTGTCTTTTGTCATCGAAAGTTTTAATTTTTTGGTGGTGGTTTATACGGCGTTCAATCAATTGGCAGATCAACAACCACAATTAATTGAATCAAGTTTTGTTCAATTCAAAAACTATCAAAAATTGAAAGGACCCATAAAGTTGTGAAAATTTGTGCATTAGGTTTTGACACGGGTCATTATTGATATTACTGTATTACATATTACATATGACATTAAATATGCATGATATAATATATACTTTTGTTAGAGAAATGATTTTACTCTTTTAAAATTTAAGTCAATTGATAAAATAAAGTACGAGTAAATAAAACAAATAAGTTAACGGATGAATATTATATAAATAATTGGTAATAATATTATTTTAATTGATAAATATTTTAGAAATATTGGTGATGATAAAATTTTGATGTATATTACCATATTGCTTATTTTATTTATGTAATGCAAAATGTTTTTCATTTTGCCCTGACCCTAAAAAATTGAATACAATAACTGTCAATATAATTAACATAGACTAAATATTATTATTAATTATCAAAATAATATGATATCATCAAAGATATTAACAATGTTAAAAAATCGAAAAATATATGGTCATTACTATTTTATAGCCCCGTCAAAATACTATTTTATAGCACATCCGTCAAACACCTAGCCGTAACCCCGTAATTAGAGGTGTACATTATATACCCGGACCGGAAACCAGACCTGAACCAGACCGGTTTAGACTGGACTGGACCGGACCCGGACCGGTAGTTTCAAGTCTGGTCTCAGTCCTTACAAATGGGTGAATCCAATTTCCAGTCCAGTCCGGACCGAAAAACTGGTTTTTTAAGTGTATAATCAGGAAACGAAAATTTGTCACTCTTAAAAAAATTGAACGTTTCCCCTAAAAAAAAATCCTAAGTTCGGTTCTCTCTCTGGCGATTCTCTTTCTCATGGTCTCACCGGCGAATCTCTCTCACCGGCGATTCTCTCTCTCATCGGCAACTCCGCATTCATGGTTAGTACTCCCTCCGTTTTTAAATACTTGCTCCACTTTCCTTTTTCGGCCGTTTTAAAATACTTGCTCCATTTCCTTATTTGGAAATCTTTTACAATATTTAATTAATTTTTCTAACCTAGTGAACCCAACATAAATCATATTTTATTAATTTCATATACTCTCTCCTCCAATTCCCTCCACTACTTTTGCTTTTTACAATTTTTTATTCTTCCCCCTACTCCACTACCTCCATATTTTATTAATTTCTCCAATTTCTCCTAAAACTCTGCGCATGAAGAAATGGAGCAAGTATTTAAAAACGGAGGGAGTATTTTTTTTCCGTTTTTTTTTTTTAAACTCTCTCAATTTCTTAAAGTTTCAATCTAGTATTTCTCAATTATTTATGATTATTTACTAGGTTGATGTTTGCATGTTGATTTTTTGAATTGTTTTACATTTTTTGAGTGCATTTGTATGGATTTTGATTTGGGTAAAAATACCCTAGGCCAGTTGGCCCAATCGGAGTCCGCCATGTGTCACTGAAAGGGGCGCCACCTTGGACCTCTCAGAGAACGACACGTGGCAGACGGATAAAAGGACCTGGGATTGGCGGCTTTCAGGCCCAAATCCCGAGGTCTGCAAAAGCTGCGTGAATATTCCCTAGGGCACGAAACCCTAGGGAGTGCACGTTTTTCGAGAAGCTTATAAATAGGAGATGACCTCCTCATTTATGGCTACGTGAAACTTCTGGACATTCAATACGTGATACGTACACAAAGAACCCTTTACACTCCTTCCGAGGAATATTCAGTGATTACTAATCATTGTCAGAACTGTCGCTCTCAAGAGAACAGTACACCCGAGCTCGGAATCCGAGCAGATATCCTTTACATTCCGCACCTTATTCTTCAGACTTAGACTAACTTAAGCTTCGGAGGCGGACCACCGACCATTCGGTGTTCCGTTGTTTTGCAGGTACAGGCATCCAAGCGAGCATCCAGTCTTAGTGTTGTAACTCTCCCAAGGGACTCAAAAAACCCCGAAACATTTGGCGCCGTCTGTGGGGAGAGTACCTCTAAGATGGCCTCTTTGGAAACTGTACCAATTTCTCTAACCAATCGGCCACCGGAGACCAAACAGCCACCAGAGACCAATCGGTCCCTGGACGAAGTATTGGTCCAATCGGACCATGATTCAGGTGACGACGGTGACGTTGAAACCTATACTGCCAGAGATGGGTCCCTCATCTCCAGGCGCATCCGCAGCAAGGAAAAGCGGGAGCGCCCTCACTCTCAGAATGCTCCGAGCAAACCAGCCGGACATTCAAAGAAACCGTTTGATTCTACCCATGCGGAAGGGTCAGACCCAGTAACCAGAGACGAGCTCATGAAGCTTGTGAGCACTCTCCGTGGTGAGATAAAACAACTCACCAACAAGAAGTCGGCTACTCCTGCCAAGGAGCAGTCGGCCAAAAAGTCAGCCCAGACGGGCAAGCACAAATCGATCAGGGACCGACAGCCGACTCCTCATCCCAAGGACACGGCTCGGCCTCAGTTTGACCTTTCAAGACTCCGTTTCCCAGAAACGGTTGCAAGGAAAGCCATTCGACATGTTCAGCCGGATGGTAACAAGAAAACATTCTCTAACGCTCGACATTACATCGAGCAGAAGAGGAATGAGCTTTCAGAGTCGGCGTCAACGTCGACTTATCACGACAGCTCCCAGCATACCTCGTTGAGGTATTCACAATCTGTGCATGAGACTCCAATAAGCAGCCCCCTAGTTTAAGTTGGACCTCATGTCATCCAGCCGGCTCAGTACATGGCTCCGCCATTGTACCAAACGCCTGCTCAACCTTACATCCAGCCTGCTTTCTTTGGAGGACAGGCGGCATGCGGCTATCAGCCCATGGACTGGCAGCTTAGGCTGCAGCACCTTGGAGACCAACCCTCTGCTTTCTGTAAGGAAATAACCGACGCCGAACAGCCGGCCAAGGTTAAAAATGTGTTGGTAGGAACCTATGATGGGACCACCAACCCCGAAGACCACCTGCTAGCATACACCCACCTCATGTATTTACAAGGGCTGGATGATGCCGCATGGTGTCGCTGCTTTCCAGCCACCCTGAAGGGCATAGCCCAGCAGTGGTTCGGCAACTTGCCGGCTGGTTGCATCAATAGCTTCAAGACGCTTGCGTTCTTGTTTGCTTCCAACTTCTCTTGGCAATGTACAGCAGGGAGATAGAGAAGGCTTGCGTTCTTACGTCAGGCGGTTCAATCTGGTACGAATCCAGATCCATGGGCTATCTGACGAGGTCGCCTTCACAGACTTTTTCAAGGGTCTGAAGGAAGGTTCTACTTTCAAGTATGAACTCGTCCAAAAACAAATCTTCACTCTGCAGGGAGCGCTGCGAGAGGCGGAAGCCTATATACAGGCGACCGAGCTCTGCTCCTCCAACAGGCAGTCGGACTCTAAGAAGTTCGACCGACAGAAGGAGAGTCGGCCTGCTTAGCCGGCTCCCAAGCCAGAAGAGAGAAAAAAGAAAAAGCAAGTCTGGGCCATTGATAGCTCTGATCAGCCGTCCCAGAAGAAGAAGAAAGAGTGGAAACCGTACGTCCCAAGGTACAAATTCCACAAGGACTGCTGCTCTATCTTGATGGAAATAAAGGACCGGCTGACTCTTGAGAAGCCGACTCCAATGAGAGGTTCCGTTGAAAATCGGAACAAAAATAAACATTGCCATTTCCATGAAGACATCGGCCATGACACCAACGACTGTTTCAGCCTCAAACGAGAGCTTGACCGTCTGGCCGACAAAGGACAGCTGAAGTCCTATGTGAAGTCCAAAGTGACTTCAAAGGCGAATCAGGGGCAGTCCAAAAAGAAGGCTCCCCAGTCGACTGTTAGTACCGACAACGATGAAGATCCGGTATATACATAGCAGGCGGATTCGCCGGGGGTGGCCTGACCATTCGGGGCATCAAGGATCATCTGAAAAAGATGATCCATTCTGTTGAAGAGGGAGAGGCGGCAGGCACATCCGCCTTCCCCGAGGTCATCATAACCGAAAAGGACAGAGGCAAAGTCCGTCGGCCGCATGATGACCCTGTGGTCATTGAATGTAAAGTGGCCAACCAACTGGTTGGTCGAATCTTGATCGACACAGGTAGCTCCTCTGATCTCATCAGCCTCAAATGCTTGTCCAATCTCAAGTACAAGCCAGACAACATGATGGAGGTTTCTCACACCCTGGTAGGGTTTGGGGGAGGACTCGTGCACCCAGTCGGACGGATAGATTTGCCCATCCGGTTGGGGCAAAAGGGAAACGGTCGGCATATGACCATCCGTTTCCTCGTGGTTGGAGAGCTTACTGCCTACAACCTCATCTTTGGTCGACCCACTCTTAACGAGTGCAAGGCCGTCATCATTCCTGCCCTCATGCTCGTTAAGTATGAGAGGGATGATGGCACAGTCGGTTCCCTTAACGGGGACCAAAAGACAGCCCGTGAGTGCTATCTCTCGGATGTCAAGCCCGCGGTCGCAGCAACCTTCCGGGGCAAACAAACAGTCGACCTTGATGATAACAGGGAAGACCAAGAGGCCCCACCAGCTGAGAAAAAGAGAAAAGTTGATCAACTGGTGTGGTCAAAAAAGAGAGGCAATAGCAATCACTGACCAGGGAACGACCGGATGATCTCCGTCCCCAGCCGACTGGTGAACACATTGATATCCCTCTGGACGACGCTCGGCCAGAGCGGACTGTTAAAGTGGGGACGGTTGCATTTGCTAAGCTAGGTGACAGTTTGCACCAGCTTCTAAAAGAATTCAAAGACATCTTTGCCTTTGAAGTGGAAGAGATGCCTGGCATAAGCCCGGATCTCGCTGTCCACAAACTCGCCGTGGATCCCAAAAAGAAGCCCATTCGGCAAAAGAAGAGAAATCACGGCGAAGAAAGAAGTCAGGCGGCAACAGCTGAAGTTAAAAAGCTGCTGGACGCCAAGTTCATTCGGCCATGCAACTTCCCTGATTGGGTAGCTAACGTTGTGTTAGTAAAAAAGCTGAATGGTACTTGGCGGATGTGTGTTGACTACACCGACCTGAACAAGGCATGTCCGAAGGATAGTTATCCATTGCCAAAGATCGACAGTCTGGTCGATTCAACAGCCGGACATGCCCTGATGAGTTTTATGGACGCCTATTCAGGCTTCCACCAGATTCCCCTGTGGAAAAAAGATCAAGAAAAGACGGCTTTTGTCACTGATCAGGGGTTGTTCTGTTATACTGTGATGCCGTTTGGTTTGAAGAATGCGCCTGCTACTTTCCAACGAATGATTAATACGGTCTTCATTAATCAGATTGGGAGGAATGTAGAAGCATACATTGATGACATGATAGTCAAATCCAAACTACAAGCGGATCACCTTGCTGATCTCCGAGAAACATTCGCCACACTCAGGCGGCACAAGGTCATGCTAAATCCAAAAAAGTGTGTCTTTGGTGTTGAGTTTGGGAAGTTTCTCGGATTCCTGATTGATCAAAGGGGAATAGAGGCCAATCCTGAGAAAATACAGGCGGTCATCGACATGCAGTCGCCCCGTACTGTGAAAGAGGTTCAAAAGCTTACAGGTTGTCTGGCGGCCTTGGGGAGATTCCTCAGTCGGTCAGGCGATAAGTGTCTCTACTTTTTCCAAGCAATTAGGAAGAAGACTAATTTTGAATGGGGTGGTGATGCAGAGGCGGCCTTTCAAAAGTTAAAAACTCATTTGCACTCTTTGCCGAGGCTTGTTAGCCCCTTGCCCAAAGAGACGCTCTTCATGTATTTTGCCGTCTCCGATCATGCCCTCAGCGCTGTTCTCTTAGCCGAAAGAGACGGCACTCAGCTCCCAGTCTATTTCATCAGCCATGTTCTCAGGAACGCTGAGCTTCGGTACCCCATGGTTGAAAAGTTTGGTCTCGCTCTCTACATGGCCATCAAAAAATTGAAACCTTACTTCTTGGCACATGCGGTAGTGGTCTATACTGACCAGCCGATCAAGCGGCCTCTGACAACCTTGGAGTCTTCTGGACGAATGCTCAAATGGGCGATCGAAATGCAGGGATTGGAAATCACTTACGAACCCAGGAAAGCAATAAAGGGGAAAGCATTCGCCGATTTTATTGTGGAAATGACAAGGCCGGTTGCTCCGGATGATACTAGTCAGGTTTGGAAAGTGTATGTGGACGGGAGCTCCACTGCGAACGGCTGTGGTGCAGGGATTATCTGTCAGTCTCCTGAGGGGGACAAATTTGAATATGCACTACGGTTCAAGTTCCAGGTCTCTAATAATGAGGCCGAATATGAAGCCCTGCTTGCTGGCATTCGGTACTGTAAGGCAGCAGGGGCAAAGAAAATTGACGCCTGCTCAGACTCTCAATTGGTCGTACTCCAAGTCAATGGAACGTACGAGGCCACTCATCCGACCATGATAAAATATTTGCAGGCGGTCAAGGCTGAAGTTGGGACACTTGAAGAATTTACTCTAAGTCAAGTGCCCAGGTCTTCCAACAATCAGGTGGATGCCCTGTCCAAACTGGCATCATCCGCCTCTTGTGAAACGCCTCGGTCAGTCTTCTGGGAGGTCATGGAAAAAAGGAGTATCTATGAGGAAGACCTCATTGGAGTTCTTGATCGAAGCTCAACCTGGATGGACAGCATCCGGACTTACCTTACAGACGGCAAGCTCCCTGACTCACCACAGGAGGCGGCTGTTTTGAAAAAACGAGCGGCTAACTTCGAGTTGCGACAAGGAGAACTCTTCAGGGCTGGTTTTCTGAAGCCTCTGTTGAAGTGTGTTACCCCTGAGAAGGGTAAGGAAGTCCTCGAAGAGTTGCATGCAGGATTCTACGCCTCCCATATAGGGGGCAGATCCCTTGCTGCCAAAGCCAGGCGGCTCTACTTCTGGCCTACACTGGAGTCGGATGCAATGGAATTGGTGAAAAAATGTGACAAATGTCAAAAATTTGGCAAGCTCATTCATCGTCCGGCTACAGACCTGACGGCCATCCACAGCCCAATACCCTTCGCCAAATGGGGCATGGACATTCTGGGGCAATATACTGCCGCACCAGGCGGCAAGCGCTACATATTGGTGGCTGTGGATTACTTTACTAAGTGGGTAGAGGCGGAGGCGGTCAAAAACATTAGGACAAAAGATGTCATTTCCTTCATTTGGAGGAACATAATCACTCGTTTCGGGGTGCCCATGTCTATGGTTTTTGACAATGGTCCTCAATTTGAAACGCCTCAACTCAAGACTTGGCTGGGAGACCAAGGGATCTCTAGCTTCTTCGCATCAGTCGGCCGACCTCAAGCAAACAGCCAGGTCGAGGCTTTTAACAAGTTAATCTCAGACGGGATTAAAAAGAAAATTGAACGGGCTGGTGGCCTTTGGGCGGATGAATTACCACACGTCCTCTGGTCCATCAGGACGACTGCTAAAGGGGCAACTAGAGAGACCCCATTTCTTATGGTGTATGGTGCAGAAGCTGTCTTGCCCATTGAGCACTATGACCGACTCTTCAAATCATGTTGTATGACGAGGAGGTGAACTGGGAGGCCATGCGTTTAGCATTGGACTCACTACCAGAGCGCAGGGGCAATGCTGCCTTGCGCCATGAGATATACCGTCTGAGAATGACTCGGGCTTACAACAAAAGAGTACACAAGCGTCCTCTCAAAGTGGGGGACTTTGTGCTACGAAAAATGGAAGCAGTTGGTAGGGCGAATGAGCAGGGAAAGCTAACCCCAAATCGGGTAGGCCCCTACCGAATCTATGAGGAAATAGGAGACGACACCTACTGCCTGGAAGAACCAGACGGCAGGCAGCTGCCCAGAACTTGGAATGTAGACAACTTGAAAAAGTACTACTTCTAAGTACGAATGTAAATGCTTCAATTTTGTTATCTCAAAGATTTGTTAATGAGAATATGCTTCCCTTTTTCAACTTTTATTATTTTCAGCACCGTCTGTACCAGCTATAGACGACCAATATGTTTGAAAGGCGTCTGTCTCAACAGCAGACGCCCCAAACCCTTTGAAGGAGCCGATTGTTCTAAACAGTCGTTCCTACGAAATTTTATTAAGTTTATACCAACATTTACTTAATCAATTACGAGGCCTAAGGCCAGATAAAAATAAAAAGAGACCGAATGGTCACAGTCTGCTCCAACATGAGTATGACCGTCTGCTCCAACATGAGTTAGATAACCGACGACGCCCATTTGGGTGAATTCGTCGAGGAGAAGCATCTCCCATTTGGGTGGCACATTGCTCTACGAATATACAAGCGGCCCAACCGAATGCTAAGGCAGCACTCGCAGTCGTTTGTTTTAATCGAAAGTGAAATCTAAAAGGCCAGAATTTTCTATCTGTTCTAGTACAGTTCGGAAATGGTCACTGTTTCATAAGTAGAGGCTAACCGAGGCATAAAGCCGGATGCGCCTGTTTCAGCTCAGGGGCAAAACAGGCGGAATAATTTTATAAAAATGCGTTAGGTTAACTACTTAGCACTTATTTGAGGCTATCAGCCGGATGCCGCCTGATCCTTACCTATGGGGCAAGACAGGCGGACGAATTACTTTAACCAAAATCAGTCAATTCCCAGACTTAACACTTTAATCTCAGTGAGGCCAATGGCCGGATGCGCCTGTTTTTGGCTATGGGGCAGAACAGGCGGGGATTTTTCCCTAGCATAACAGCTAAGTTGGAAATTTGAGTTCTATTCGAGCCAATGGCCGAATGAACACTTATTTTTGCTAAATTCTGGATGGACGTCTGCCGCGTGGTTTGGGGCAATCACCATAGTGATTGATTGACTTAGAAACCATGAATACTCTTCTAAGTATCAATAATTTCCAAGTCAATCAATCTCATAAACCGAAACCACTCGACATCCGTCCAGGGGCAAGAACATTCGCATGGTATACAGGTTATAATACTTAGCCAAAAAACATGCAAAAATTAACAATTCCAAGGACAGAATATGAAAAACTTCAGCCAAATGGCCGAATGATTCAAATTAAAATGACCAATCGCCACCAGACGATTGGTTGAAATTGTTATCTGGCAGAGCTAGAGGAATTGTCAAATTACCCGACCCCTCGGTCGGTAAAATACATAAATACTCGGCACACAGGCCGGAAAAGCAAGTACATGGCCATTCGGCCGCAGAAACAGAAAATAAAAAGCTTAAGTGATCAGGGGAGAGCCTCTTCATTGGCAGCCGACCTGTTGTCCTTCGGCTGCTCTTCATCATCTTTCTCTCGCTCCTCCGCCTGATCTTCCTCCTCCTCCCCAGAGGACGACTCCCCAGAAGAGTCGGACCCAGAGCCTTCAGCAGCCTCGGCCTCAGCATCAGCCTTGGAAGCTTATTCCATCTCCTCAAGGAGGCGATCGTCGAGAGCTTTGCTGAGCTCATCAAACTTGGACTTCCAAATCTGATAGTCCGAGCGTGGCTGAACAGCCGCCCAAGTGTCCCGCATGATGGTCTCATTGTCCCTGATCATTTGTTTGACCAGTTCAGATCTATCTTGCTCGGCACGGGACTCAAACTTGGCCCTCAGCTGGTGCTCCTGGTTGGTGAGACGCTGCTCCAGGCGGCTCACCCTATCCTGGGCCCTCTCGGCCTCATCCTTGGCGTCCTGAAGGGGCTCGAGCTCCGCCTTAAGGGATTTGATCTCCTTCTTGAGGTTGGAGACCTGAAGGCGGGCCGAGTCCAGATCCTTCTTCACCTGCAGATTGGCCTCCGACTGCGAATACATCATATCAAGCGTCAGAAATTCATTCTGAGCAATATCAAATTGAGCCCTATCCAAGGCGGACTCGGCCTGAGCCTTAGCAGCTTTTACCTCTTTGGACTTCTCCTTGAGGGGTTTTCCGAGCCCTTGGACGCGCAGCATGGCCTGCAAAAAGAAGCCGGATGGTTAAGAACCAGGCGGATAAAAGAAAGAGACGAATGTAAAAGTGATTCAAGGCTAAGTCTACCTCACAAAGATTCCCTAGAATACCATCAAGGTCTAGGGTGCCGACTCCTCTAACGGATGCTTTATCATCCGGATTAATCGCCCTCAGCATGGACTTGGCCATTTGAACTACAGTCGGCCTCTGTACAGGAACTGCAAGAGGAAAAAGTTAGAAAAGTACTCAAGTATGGATAACTTGCAGAAAAGAAAGGGAGGACGAATGGTCTTTACCGTCGCCCTCATCCACCTCCTCTTCCCCTAGAACCCTCTTCTGACCGGTAGAAGAGGCGGGCCTTTTCCCCAAAAGCCTCTCCTTACCGGAAGAAGAGGGGGGCTTTTCCCCTAGAAACCTCTTCTCACCAGCAGGGGCGTCTGAGGGCCTCTTGGGCTTATGAGCAACGTGCTTCCGGCCGCCCTTTCCGGATGCGCTCACATCACCCGCCTTAGTCTTTTGGAGCTTAGGGTCGGATGGTTTGGACGGGGATTTGGAGGAGGTACCCTGTGTCATTGAAGACAAAACAAAAGTTAGAAAACATTCGGCAAAAACTCAGCATTAATCAGGTGGGTGCTAAGTATAGAAATCTCACCCCTGGGGTACTGGCTGGTTGCTGCTCACCCACCCTTGCAGTGGTGGCTTCCGTCCTATTAAGGACGTTTGATCTGTATCTGGCAGCAGATACAGCCGGCTTCCTGGAGGCCGAGAGTTTCTCCATTGCTTTGTCTGCAAAAAAGAATCAAGTGTTAGACACATTTAACAAGTGAAGACAAGCAAAATAAATATGGCATATTAAACAGACGGCCGACTACCTCTCGGCATCTCAGTACTTAGCCCACAAGCGGCCAAGAACGTCCCTTCCTCAAACCATTTGTACAAAGGGAGATAGCATTGAGGGGTGACTTCCTTGTCCCCCTCATCATTCGTCATCACAGACACGGTGAAAAAACCCGCGTCCATGATCTCCTCCTTTGCTCGTCTAGGAAGAGCTGACAATGCACTCCTGCCTGCTAGGAGAGGTGGATCCTTGTTCCACCTGTTATACTTTTGTTTCAGGCGGCGGTCGGCAGTTTTGACTATGTAGAACTTAGTTCTCCAGTCTTTCCACTTGTTCTCTTTGCCGACAGCCATCATGTACCCCTTGCAAGTAGTCAAGGTGTACCAGCCCTCGCCACCCCTAGCAGGCGCCGTGCTAAGATAATGCATGTGGGCGAATGCTTCAAAGCTCGCCTCCACTTCCAGCATCTCGCAGGTGGCAACGTACCCCAGAATATTGATCCAGGAATTGGGTACGAGTTGCCAGATACCAAGTTGGTATCCATCCAAAATCCTCTCCACGACCGGATGGAGAGGGAAGCGCAAGCCAGCCTAAAAGGCCGCCTCATAACAACCGAATGCTCGGTCTTCATAGCTGGCCATACTCGGCCAAGTAATGGTGTCGTCCTTATTGGGGACGCACAAAGTGAAGCCATGGCCCAGAACAACCTTACGCTTAAAACTTGTAAGGTCGTTTGCCATGATGTTCCGCCTGCTCTGCGGAACATGATGATAGTAGGGGGCTTTCTCCAAGCGCCTGGAAGCGCTCGGCTCGGCCCAGGATTCCCCCCTCTCAACTGCCAAGGACTCCCTGGCAGCGTCTATTCTGGCCCTTGCCTCCCCTGAAGAGGCGGAGGCATTATCTGAAGAAGATGATGAGGCCGACTCGTCATCAGAACTGTCATCAGAGCTAAGGGACTGCCGACTGGTGCCAGCAGGGTCCTCCCCTAGACTCTCTTCCGGCGCCTGTTCAGAAGGCCCGGCTGCATAGGTTTCATCTGCCTCCTCCAGTATCCTATCACTAGGAGTACCGCTTGAAGAGGGCGAATGGTAATAGGTGGGGGTAGGAGGAAGATAAGAAGGGCTATCAGGGTGTTCCGACACCTCACTTCGAGGCACCCTCATCGAGCCGTCAGAATAAAGAGTTGAACCATCCGACGGGAAAAAAGATCCATCGGAGTTAGTTTTTCTTGCTGTTCTTTTGGTTCTGGCCATTGTGTCCTGCACAGACACGAAACCAGTCGGATTTGGAGAAGTTCGCAAAGCACAGTCGCTGGCCAAGAAGTCGGCACTGCAAGTTCTAGATTCAGCCGTCCCCGGTGACCGGCATGCGGTTAGGATACCATTTTTTCGAAAACAAAGAAAAAATGAAAAATAAAAGAAGAAACAGGCGTTACCTTTAGAAGAAGGGTGAGAGACGCTTGGTTGGCTGAGAACAGTCGGACAGCGGGCCGAGTGTCGGATGCTTGAAAGCTAAGAAACACTTAGGGAATTTTGAGATTCTTAAAGTCAAAAGTCAAAGATTCTCCAAAGATTCGCAAAGGTGTAAAAAATCCGGGGGTGAAAACTTTCTATTTATAGAGGGGTTAAAAACCCTAAAACTTTCCCTCCACAGTAACTATTCAAAATCCGACCAATCGGATGCTGACACCTGTCACAGGAAACACGTGGCAAGCGCGTGTCACCTATGAGGGGCAAATGATTTGGGTAAAAATACCCTAGGCCAGTTGGCCCAATCGGAGTCCGCCACGTGTCACTGAAAGGGGCGCCACCTTAGACCTCTCAAAGAACGACTCGTGGCAGACGGATAAAAGGACCTGGGATTGGCGGCTTTCAGGCCCAAATCCCGAGGTCTGCAAAAGCTGCGTGAATATTCCCTAGGGAACGAAACCCTAGGGAGTTCACGTTTTTCGAGAAGCCTATAAATAGGAGATGACCTCCTCATTTATGGCTACGTGAAACTTCTGGACATTCAATACGTGATACGTACACAAAGAACCCTTTACACTCCTTCCGAGGAATATTCAGTGATTACTAATCATTGTCAGAACTGTCGCTCTCAAGAGAACAGTACACCCGAGCTCGGAATTCGAGCAAATATCCTTTACATTCCGCACCTTATTCTTCGGACTTAGACTAACTTAAGCTTCGGAGGCGGACCACCGACCATTCGGTGTTCCATTGTTTTGCAGGTACAGGCATCCAAGCGAGCATCCAGTCTTAGTGTTGTAACTCTCCCAAGGGACTCAAAAAACCCCGAAACAGATTTGAGGGTTTCTTTGAATATGTGGGTTTATGATTTTTCAATTGCTTAGATTTTGGGTTTTTGTTTTTTTTTTTTTATGCCCACCACCTGTTCAACGAAATTACCATTGATAGGAATGGTGTCCTTCGAACAAGTGTATTATTCCGATAGAGGGTTCGGGATTATTAGAAAGCTAATTATTCAGTGAGGTCAAGTGATTGGAATGCCTAGTTGGAGGCCGTTTCCGATCAGTAATATTAATCCATAATTAATATTACAGCTTAATCTTGACTGAACCCTTCAGGTCACACCCAAGCAACTAACGATCCGATATGACGAATTAATCCGGAAGGAATTAATGAGTTGCTCGAGTAGTATGTATTTAGACGTCGAAAATCGAGCTAGGAGCATCGAGACTGAGCGTCGCAAGTCGATTCGAATTAATAAAAGACGAGACGGTAAAATCAAATTAATTAATCAACAATTACCAAAATACCACTAGCATCGGAATGCCTCGAGCAAACCGAGTGTTAGGGGAAAATGGTGTTACCATGCGCACCGCACTAAGGCAATGGTGCTGGATGAGCATGGCTTCATCAGTCGCAACAAGTAGCAGCAGCAGCCAACATTGGGTGCGTATCTTGCTACGCGCAAGTGCGGGTTGGTGCAAGGCCAACACTGCTTGTGCGCCAAGCATGCAGCACCTAGCAGCAGCCCGCTAGCAAGCGTGGCATGCTTGCTGGGCTGCGTGTGCTAGCATGGGCAGCAGCAGGCCTCGGCAAGCAGCCCGCATATGTGCGTGGCTTGCTGGGCTGAGGCAACAAGCTTCCCTGCACCAAAGTAAGCACGGGCAGGCCCAACCAAGCCAAAGGCCGCCAGTTGGGCGCGCCTTGGTGCCCAAGGCTGGCGCTATGTGGCGCGCTGGGATTGGCTCGTGTGGCATGAGAAGGGCGGCTAAGGGGAAGCTTGGGGAGGAAGGAAATGGTCCCCTCCCCTTGTGGTCCTCACCTACCCTCTCCTTCCATGAATGTGATGAATGCCATTTATGGCACTCATTTAATGAGTATTTAGATTGTTTTTACCTTCTTTTCATAGCTTTCTTTCTTAATAAATGCTTAATTTTATGCATTTTCTCCTTAGTTTCCCTTTTCTCTCTTGTTCTGTGTTTTTATGTTTTTTCTAGTTTTTTCTCCTTTAATTCTTCTCTTTAGTGGTTGTAGGTATTGTACGAGGTTTGGGTCTCGATATTGGTGGTTTTCTAAGTTGGAAGATGCTTTTGGAGTAAGCTTATAGCATTGGGAAAGCTCAAGATGCAAGAAAGTGGATGCTCTAAGTTATAGCTCTTGCGCTCTCAAGCCGTGCTCTCATGAAGGATGGTGTTGAACCCACCGTGGAGGCCCTTAGAAACTTCCACCCCCAATGTTCATCAAGTGGAGCGTGTGAAGACCCATTTGCAAACGCGCGAAGCGGGGAAGAAACCCAGAAGAGCGCGGACGCGCAACCAACTAGCGCGGGTGGGCTGCCCTGCTGCGCGGGCGCGCATGCCCCGTGCGCAGGCGCGCACCCCTGCCCGCGCGGGCGCTCCTCCTTGTTTCTGGTTTTGCTCGATTCCTTTTCAGCGCCTCTTATAAATACCTATTTCTAACCCGATTTTTGTAAGAAGTTTTAGACATAATTTTGATCATAAATTTAGCTTAGTTATGAGTTTCTCTCTCTAGTTTTTGGGTTAGTTTAGGAGAAGATTTAGAGAGAGAAAGTGAGAGATTTCATTAGGGGTTTGAGGGATTTGAGATTCAAGGTTGCATGTGTGTAATTTGATTTAGGCCTTGAGAATTATGCTAGATTGCATTGTGATTTCTATTGATATGACCCATTGATTTACGAATTGCAAATATCGATTGGTTTGGATTGTGATTCTCCTAGTTTGTTATTCGTAGAGACCACTAGCTTAAAGATTATGAGATAGCTCTTTGATTCCAATTGATAGCTCTTATCATTAGTCTTCAAAACCATTGATTTGCATGTTAGTCCCAAGTCATTGCAATTGTCATGATTACTTGTTAATCCCCATTCCCTAGTGTTTAATTTGTTTAGTTCTTTTCTTTTAGCAGTTGATTAGTGTTACCTTCTTTACCTTCGACTTCGACCTAGCTTAGGCTCACAATTGGGAGCGCTTGAACATAACCGTTCCTTTGGGTTCAACCCTTGACTTACCTCTATACTTGCATTTAGGTTTGTTAAGTGTTTATAAATTTTGTTTGGATTAGGGAGGATTAGTTAACGACCTAGTTTTCCCCTCGTCAAAATGGCACCGTTGCCGGGGATCAAACCCGGGTCACTTGCGTGACAGGCGAGAATACTTACCACTATACTACAACGAGGATGAAGATTGAAAGTAGCATTCATCAAATTCACCAAGTTTCTCTCTCTAAAATCTAAGAACAAAAGTTTCCCTAATTTGAGAGTGTTCCATTTTGGGTGTACTTTAATAGACTAGAGAACTTCTTTAGTTACCATGGTTGTGATCTTTGGGAGGCTTGTGACATTTGTTATCATGATTTGAATGAGAAAACTAGAGACATTATTAAAAGCATGTTTAATGGTAGATTTCGAGCATTGTCAATCGATGATGCTTGGGACTTTTATGTATGGTTTGCTAGAGATACTTATGATCGTGGTCATGGTTATTCAAATGTTTCTATTGATAATTGTGATGTTCCGTGTTCCATGTATGATGAATCTTGCATGCCTACTTGCGCCCCCATTCCCCATTTTGATGATAGCCACTCATATCTCTAATGTTAATACCCACATGCTTGCACATGATTCCTTTCCCTATGATACTCCCTAATGCTCATCATCTTTCCAATCTTTAGAGTCTAGCTTTGAGTCTCCTCATGATCAATTGGTGGTTCATTTAAAGAATTGGAGATTAATTCTAATTTGGAGCCAAATTAGATGAGATATTTGGAGATTATGAGAAGCCAAATGGAAATGTTGAAAAGGATGGAAGAGAAAAATGAGGAAGATTGTAAGAGAAATGATGAAATAAAAAGTCAATTGTTATCAATGTTGAATGTAAATGAAGTTTCTACAACTTTGGTAGATATGGAAGATGATGATGATGATTGTTTTGAGAGGTCTAAAGTGTGTGAGGAGGATGTTAGAGATCCTATGAGTGAGGAAAAGGGTGTAGAGATGGATGTTCCTAAAGAGAGTTTGCATTTTGAACCTCTTTTCCAATTTGAATTTCGTTCCATTGAGCCTTTAGATGGAGTTGAAGAGAAACTAAAATTTTAGGCTTCACTTAATGTTGAGGAGATGGTAATTCAAGTTATGAAGGATGGGACATTGCAATTTTTGAATCGTGGAGAAGTTGTGAGGAAAGATAGTGATGATGAGGAGGATGAAGTAGTTTCCATGGGAGATTGGATGTTTGAGGGTGATGAGGATCAAAAGGTTTTGAGTGTTGAAAACCAATTGGTTAATTGTTAATTGCCCCACCCACCTCCCTTGATTATGATTTCATTCCTCCATTCCTTTATTTCGAAAGCCAATCTTCTACCACCCCATCTCCTTTGCATGATAACCATGGTTGATTTGAGGGTGAGCCCTTGAGCTTAGATGAGTTTGATGTAGATGAGGTTCAATATGAGAAGGTTGAGGAAGTAGAACTTACTCTTGATGATTATGAAGATGAGAGAGAAGTGTTTGGTGAGGTTGAGTCTCCAACTCCTATCTCAAATCTTCAACCATTGCCTTCCTCTTTCACCTTTGATGATCCCTTCTTTTCTACATTTTCCACCATTGAGACGGATGAGGCCTTTTTAGAGGGAGATTATACTTCTCATGTTTATCTTGAGCTTCCTCCCAAGTTCGACCCTCAACCCTTTGATGAGCTTCCTTTGAACCTTGATGATGATTTGAAGCATTTGAGAGCTCAGTTAGGGTGTGAAGTTTATGAGGAGAATGTGATTGAGAATGAGTTTAATTTGAATAATGATGAGTTGGAGGAGAGCCCTTTGGATGTGAGTTCATTGGATGAGAAATCTTGTGTTTCAATGGATAGTGGTGTAAGTGAGCAATCAATTCCTATTCCTTCACCTTACACCTCATTTTCAAGAAAGCTTGATCTTGTTCCCTCTTATCCCATGTCATTACCTTCTTTTCTCATATCCCCTCCTCTTGAAGAGCCTTTAGTCCGCCAAGTGCCTCATTTGATGACTTTTTAGGATAATGGTGGGATTTCCAACCAAAATTATTTTGTTGAGAAGAGAATGCCTTCTTTATTTTCTTTTATTTCTCTTCCTTTTTCTTACATTTTTGTTTTTCCCTTCTCTCCTTCCTCTTCTTGGCATACCTCTTCTCAACTCTATAGGTGTGCACTAAGCTTGTTGCATGCCTTAATTTTGTCATGTGCATACTTACTTTCTTATGAAATGTGTAGTAGTGCATTTGACAAGCTCTTCCATTCGTTGCAATAAATTATTTATTAGAGTGGTCAAGCATGGACCTTAAGCAAGCCTTTCTCGGGAAGTAACCCGTATTTTATTGCTTTCATTTTCTTTTCTTTTTAGAATAGATTTTCTCTCATAGGAATGTTTGTGTGGCTTTTCCTAGGTACATCAATTGATATACTTTGGTGAATTGGTTCGGATCAAGAATCAAGGAAGTTTGGTACCTGTAAGGAGGGTGTGCTCATCGTAGGGGATCCTTCTCCTTAAATGCCCATGGCCCTTTAAATGCCTAGGACATTACACTTGTTAGGGTGTATTAGGATTTGAATTCCTGACTGTTTGGGGGACCTTGAATTAGAATTGATTCTATCATTATGCTTTTTTGTAAGAAACAAGTAGGAGTCGCCAGTTTTAGAAAAACTCATAAACCTCGTTCATGCCTTTCTCCCAAGTAGAGTTCAAGGGATATTTAGCACGAATCGTAAGTTTACCCATGCCCAAATTGGTCTGCATGTACCAGAAATGAGTTCGGGAGCGAGGGTACTAAAATAACGTTCCCTTTAGGAGGGAATCGCTATCCTAGACCTAGTACGACCTCTACTAGATCTTCCTTTTTCACAATTTCATCACCAAACAATATATGCAACGCGATACCTAAAAACTAAGTTAGTTGATTTTATTTACAAGCATCAATCACGTAGGAATTAAATTGCAAAGGTCATTATTCTTATTTAATCAATATTCGTGAAAATAAAAATAAATAAACAAGATTCGCCTTGACTTAGGTGATCAATCAACAATTAATTATTTAATTCTATTCTTTATTTAACACAAGATACTATGTGAAATTAATTAATTAAAAGTTCGTATAAAGTGATCAAACAACACTAATTAATTAATTAAAAGTTATTTAAACAAGAAAACAATGGTGATTGATCTAAGTGATCGGGAATTTACCACTTCTCCTTGCTACATCTTCGTTTAGAACACTTATGGACTCCTTCTTGTTCGGGAACCTCCACCGTAGTAACAAGTATTGAAGGGGTGAGTGTTTAGGACAAGAGGGTTAAGATTACACAAGTTCACAACGTTTCTGCCCGAGTTTTAAGTTCATTTCTGTCTGTTTAAGCCTTGTATTAAGCCTCTATTTATAAGGAATGGATGCATTTAGGGTTTCGAGTATTCTGCCGCAACAGGTGTCGGGCGCATTAGAATAGGTTGCGCGCGACATCCTAGTGCAAGTGATTTAGATGCGCTGCTTAGGAACTATATGTCTTGCGTGTGGTATTATGGTAAGATTCGATTTTATATTTTTATGAAATTCTGAGTCTTTTGCAAGCGCATCAGTAGACGTCGCGCTGGGTGTCACAAGCAACCTTGTGAGTTGCGCGCGCTAGACCAGCGTGGCTCATTAAGATGCGCGTGGATTTTGCTGCAGCAACATTGTTTTTTAAATTAGGCGCCTCTAAATCCGTCATAATTAGGTTTTAACCTCGGGCTTAAGCCTAATTATGATCGGGCTTAGTTAGTTTGGACCTTAATTCATTTTGATTTGGGTTAGGCTAGTTATTTTGCATTCTTGTGGCTTAATCAGTTGTCCATAAGCATTCTTCACGTTGGTCCAACACAAAGATGGTTTTATTTATCGTCATAGCACTTCCTGTCGGGACAGGAGGCCAAAAGTTGATGTCTACAGTTAGCCCCCACTTTGGTCGAGTCTAGAATAGACGAGGATCAAAGTATCCAAGAAAATAATTCCGAGATTCATTCTTCGAAGTTCCCTAAGAATAGAGAATCTTTCAGTAGTGTTAATGTCGAAACGATCCTTGATTCGCTAAGTGTTTAAGACAAGTAGCTATTAAGGCTAGAAAAAGTATTTTCTAGTCTTAACGCGCTAAAGAATCTAGATTGATCCTTTGCAAATGTAGAACGCTTTTACAAGTAAAGGCTGTCATGGGGGATGTCATGTCATGAGAAGATATCAGTTTTAAAAAAGAGTAAAGAGGATGATATCCTCTTAATTATGGCATCGTTGATCTAGAGTCCCTTGATATGTCATTGAAACTTTAGTCTATGATTTTAACAAGTTAAAAGATGATAAAAGGAGAGGTGTTTCGGCATTCGTAGCCTAACACGTGAATAAAGTTCTTGACACTCGCTTGCCAAAACACAGTATTTAGGATCCACAAGATAGAAATACATGTCTCAAGACTGGAGGCATATATCCAAATCCAGTGAGAAAGGAGAAAATCGGCAACTCTCTCAGCAAATTTTTCCACAAGATAAGAACATAAGTGTCAGGAATGGGGGCACATGTTTAAACAGATGCGACATGGCACGTCGCTCTTTATACAGGGGGCGGACGGACACCCTAACTGTCCGGTAAGCCAGTAAGCTCACTAACTACCGTATTTGCTCGAGAATGTGCCTTATACTCGATGGTTCGGCGCATCAGTCAACTAGTTTAGCTAACGACTAAAGACAGAAACTCTACCGTTTTAGTTACGAGAGATAGATCATGTTTTGCTAGGAAGAGGTGAAATTTTGCGCAACACCTACGCCATACAATTTTACGCTATACAGTACGCCATTCAATTTCGCTTTGCATGATACACCATCCTTTTTGCTGTGGACGCCAAAAAGATAAAAAAGGACGTGACATTTGTAAAGTCAGTACAATAAAATGAAAAACCTGTCTATGGGAGCTCTTACGTAAAGCACCACTACGGAACATTTTAAGACACGTTTACGAAAAACGTCTAAAACATATGCTTGGGGAAGGCACAAAGCATGGTGTGCATGCAGGATGATGCAAAAAAACTAACATTAAAGAAAATAAACTACAAGAATCAAAGCAAATAAAATATTTCAATAATTTGCGCGCCATTACGTCTAACAACGAGCAAAAACCATTAGAAATAAATCAAACGGATCAAAATCAAAGTACCGGTCTGTTAGTGACCAGTATCTGCGCGCAACTCAGTGGGTCGCGCTGGCCAGGCGCGTGCATCGTTCTGAGTTGCGCTGGGCTGTCATGCGCAAATGATTGAGTTGAGCGCGACATTTAATTCAGCAAAAAGAAAATCGCTGAGCGCGATTTTTCATTTCGCTATCTCTCTCTCTCTCCTTCCTTCGCCATATTTGCTTCTTTTTCTCTCTAAAAAGCTCTAATTTCTTTGTTTTTTGAAGCTAAAGGAAGTAGATCTCGTCCCCTATTCATATTTTCCATGATCCAATGTAAGTTTTTTGCCTTTTTCCTTCATTTTTTGGCTGAATTTGGAGAATGTTCGAACCGCAAAACCCCAATTTTCTAATTTTGGGGTTTCCTATTTGCTCCATAATTCTTGAAATTGTTTGTCCTATATTGATATGCTATGTTTAAGGAGTGTTTTGCAACAAATTTCACGAAAAATGGTTGAGTATTGAACCTTGTATGAGCATTTCTTTGTTTAAATTTGCTCTTGGCATATTTCTTCAAATTTTGGCTCGAATTTGTTTGTTTTGCTTGCTCATTTTGGTTATACTTGTTGATTATGAAGTGACTTATAATATTAGAACTACAATTACTTTCATGAATCATGTTTTGAAAATTTTGAATCCGAAAAAATGGCACGAAGTATATACTTTAGTTTATTTTTGCCATATTCGAACCTCAAAATTGTTTGGTAGACGATAATCATGCTTATGTTATAATGGCATTCGATTTTTGTGTTTTTCCCTTTCGGCAGCCGTTATGCTGCCAAAATGAGTCTAGAACACGTATATTAGTCTTTTAGGAAAAAACAAACTAATAAGGAATTTTATCCGTTTTAGCATGGATTCCCCTCCATTCGTCGATACTGAGGAGGACCTAGGAGGACCCATGCCTGACGAGGCAGTTCGCCCTCGAAAGAGGGTGACACGTCCTCATGAGGAGGTTCGAGAGCGACGCGTCGGAGCTGATCGATGTCACCACGAGGATGTGGTATGGGAGGCTCCCCCCAACTGGGACCCTCAGGTCCTTAAGTGGGACCTAAACCATCACGTTTCGATTCGGAGTTGGTGCGGCATAGTGAGTTCTTTTACGTCTCTGTCTTTTTTTTATATCATCGTTTCTCTCTTTTTTGAAAAGTCATAACTGTATTTTTTCCGTATATTTCCTTCTAGAGTGAGCCTAGCATGCGTTTGTACGGCTCGGGTGACTTGAGAGGTCGCTTCGAGAGTTTGCCCGACGTGGTTAAGGAGGTGGTGGAGCTTTCGGGGATCAGCCCCCAGGTGGCCGCTCTTCGGGATTTATCGAGTCAGCCTGCATCGTCAGCTTTCCTTCGTGGGTTGCTGGAGTTTTGGTGGGATTCCACCAACACTTTCCACTTCCCATAGGGAGAGATGACGGTTACCCCTTTCGACTTTTCTATGATCATGGGTTTTCCTTTTGGAGGTGAGCCTGTGGTTATGGAGGCTATGAAGGGGTCAGACGAGAGGCTACGTGACCTTGTGGGGGACCGTCTTGCGGCGGCCCTTCATGTATACGCGCAGTCTTATCCGTATTCGGTTCTTGTCGACAAGTTGTCGAAGGACGAGGTTGATCGGCAGTGTACACCTGAGCAGCTGGCTTGGATGTACATTGCCCATGTTCTTTCCGTCACTATTTTGAGTGATCGGGGAGAACGTTTCGCTATCGGGTTATCATATGCCTAAGTAATTTGGGGCAAGTGGGTAACTTGAGTTTGGCGGAGGTGTCGTATGCCCGTATGCTTACAGCTATGGGAAAAGGCAACCTGGGTGATGGATTCCTCGGCAGCTGCTGAGGTGCCTCGGATCTCCATTTCGTGGCATGGTCGTATCCTTGAGGTGCACATCTTAATCTTTTGTAAATTTTTTTCATTGTCATTTCGGCTTCGATTAATCATATTCTTTTTCTTTAGGCTTGGGGTTACTCGTACATGCCTTTTCTAGCCCCCAGGATACTTGGGGGGGTCTCATTTTCCCATTGGCCATCGTCTGGTCACGATTAGGAAAAGACGAGCAACTTCAGCCGGCGACTTCCTTCAGAGGATTCTTTCAGTGACTCGTGCGTTGGTGATTATGATTTTGACAACACATGTTCATATATATATTTTTTGGAATGATTTTCTCATGTGGTCGTGTTTTTGATCCGTGCCATTTATGGCACCTTTAGGCTATGTTTTCTTTATATTTCTATGCTCCTTTGTAGTCGTTTATGTCGTGTTTTTAGAGAATAATGTTCGATTCGCGTGTTTTTGTGTTAGTTTAGAGAAATGCATGCTTTTAATGGTTTTCTTATCATTTTATTCATTTCTTGGCTATTTCTCTTGCTTCTCCGTTTCTTTGTCTTGTTTTGTAGGTACGTCGCGGGCTATATGCATGGGAATTGAAAATAGCACCCACTAGGATCAATATGCACTTTTCGGAATTGAATTTGAGTTTGAAACAAAGGAAAAAGAAGGATTGCAAAGTATCAAATAGGACCTTTGTGCATTGTTTTAGTCATATCTCAAGTTATACAGATCGGATTAGGGTGATTCAAGTTGGGTTGGCAACTAGACTTGAAGAGCTTTCCAATGATATGTCGCACGCCTTCATACAATTCTTAGATCGGAAGTTACAGCCTTCTGAAGTTGGCCTAGGAAAACTGCCGCGGGCGCGGGCTACAGTACCCGCGGGCGCGGGGTTGCTGTTGCTCCAAAACTGCCGTATTTGGGCAGTAAGCACCCGCGGTTGTCCCGAGGGCTCCCCGAGGGCGCGGGCTTGGGCCGCGGGCGCGGCTATCGGGGTGTCCGTTCCCCTCCGCGGGCGCGGCCGATTTCTCCGCGGGCGCGGGTTTCTGGGTCTTTTACGATTTTAAGCTTCTTTTCTCCTTTTGTTTATATAGTTTTTGGTTTCCATTATTCTTCATTCATGGAATTCTTTAGTTTTAGAATAGTTTTCTCTCTCTTAGGTTGAGAGCTTCTCTCTCTAGATTAGGAGTAGTTTTAGAGAGAGAAAGTGAAGAATTTCAATGGTGATTGAGAGATTGAAGATGCAAGTGTGACAATTGTGTTGGAGATCTTCCTAATTATCAATGAGCATTTCTAAACTCTATCTCATTCAATTGCTTTGTTTAATTTGATGTTTGTTTGGTTTGATTTTGATATTTGATGTTTGATTAGAGTAATTATTCTTGATATTTTGTTGATTCTTGTTCTCTATAGTTGATAGTAGTTTTGATCATGTTTCTTGAGTAGTTTACTTGCTAGGGTTTGGGTAAACATGTGTGATTGATGGATTGAGGTTGATTTGGGAATTTGAGTAGTTCTTGTGTTGTGATTAAATTGATTCATAGAGGTTTGCATGTTGCTTAGTTAATTGGAATAGCTAACCATGATTGCTAGCATTGATTGCATGATTGAATTGATTGACATGGCCACTTGATATTGATTTGATCATAATTGGTTGAGTATTTGATTATGTTTCTTCCTATTGTTTAACACTAGAGAAATCTATGTTAGAAAGTATGAAGATGATTAGTTGAATGCTCCTAATTGCTCCTACTATTTGTCTTTGCATTGGTTGGATTGCTTGACTCCCTAATTAGCTTGATTATCATGAATGCATGTTGATCCCCACTCCCTAGTGTTTCATTTGTTTGCTTGGTTTAGGAAGTAGAATAGCACTACCTTTCACCTTAGACTTCGACCTAGCTTAGGCGTAAATTAGAAATACTTGAACATAACCGTTCCTAGTGGTTCGACCCTTGACTTACCTCTATACTTGTATTTAGGTAGTTGAGTGATTATAAATTTGTTTGACCGTAGGGATGATTAGTTCAACGACCTAGTTTTCCCCACGTCAGTTTTGAAGATCGATCTCCGTCCTTAGAGTTTGATCGTCGGGATCCCTGAGGCTGTCCGGGCAGGCATGGTTCGTTGTCGTTTCTAGGCTTGGTTCTTAGGCGAGTTGCGTTCGAACTTGCTGGCTATCGAGGATCGAGCTCAGGCGATCCTTGGTTATCCAGCGAAGCAGCTGGTGTTGCCGGGTGCATCTTACCCGACGTTCGTCGCATCCAGGCTGACTCGTTTTCCAGCTTTCGTTCCGGTTAGTATTTTTCTTTTCTTTGTTTATTTTTCGGAACCTTGACTCCCTTGTTATCGTATTTTTAGCGAGTCGAGTTGGGTGGTTAGGTGCCTCTCACGGCGGAGATCACGTATACCGATGCTTTTGGGTCGGTAATTCGTGAGATTCTTCCAGCGGCGGAGGATGAGGACATACCGTTTGTACCGGAGATGCTTGAGTCGATATGTTTATTCTGTACATGTACATTTTTTTTCATATATCATACACATTTGTTTTGTAACTGTCCTTTATATTTATTTTTCGGAACAGGTTCCACGGGAGACCGTGAACGGCATGGTGAGGACTATGTGTGCTTTTCGAACTGCTTATCGGAGAGCCCTCGTGGCTTTGTCATTCCGTGATTATCGAATGGTCGCGGTAAGTTTGTTTGCTTTTTTGTTCAAAGTTATTACACATTTCGTGTAATAATCTTTGTTTTGGATTTTACAGGATGTACATCAACCTTCCGGGAGTCGCCGAGCATCCTGACTTCCTCTTTTATTATATTTTGATTTTTGCTTATGGAAAATGTACATATACATATTTTTTGTTATTTTTACTATTATACATATGACACACATTTTATATATATCATTTTATATTTCCATAAGTGTTTAAAAAGCGAAAAAAAATTTCCGAGGGAGGGAAAGGGTTCCTGACTTACCCTTCTCTAAAAAATAACCAAAAGGAAAAGAAAAGGAAAGAAAAAACGAAAAGAAAAATAAAGGGGAAAAAAGGTAAAAAGAAAAAAAAAATAACTTAAAAACAATAAATGAAAAAAAAGAAAAGAAAATAAAACGGAAGTTAGAAGCAAAAAAGAAAAAGAAAAATAAAATAAAAAGAATGAAGAAAGGAAACAAAACTAACAAAGACAAGCGTATTGAATAGACATAAGATTTCGTTGATATTCCGTAATTTGGTAATCCGAAATACAAAAATAGACCAACCAACATGCGACAAAACAGGGGCGCGAACAATTTGATGCGTTGCGCGCGGCTGTGGCGCGCATGTTAATTAGTTGCGCGTGGTAGACGCGCGCAACTCGTGAGATGCGCACGCCACATGCGGGTGAACTTTCCTTTGGGCGAAAAAATTACCCCGTTTGGGTCTATTTAAATGTGGTTTCATGTACGCTTTTGATCACCTCACATTCATTCGTTAGTAATATTATCAAGAAAATAATTGCTCTCTTTCTACTCGTTCTTTTTTTTTTCTGAACAATGGTAAAAACCTTTAAGCAACGTTTGAAACAATGGGTCACTTCCCTTTCAACCGAGGATAAACTATTTTTTAAAATATACCACCTTGACCCCCTATTAAGTTATATGCAACTTAATATAAATTTTGATTTCCTCCATGCTGCAGTTAATCATAGGGACTCAAACCACCATTTTTTCCTCTTTAAAGGATATGAAATTGTCCCATTATCTGGCGAGTTTGAGGCTCTACTAAGCTTCCCTGCAAATACTCTCCCTGTGACATATGCCGCTACCTTTTCAGATTCCAAACCTGTTTTTCAATGATTTTTTGGCTTGAATGACAATCATATGGAAAAAATTGGGGCAGAAGAAGGCCTGAATTTAATTCAATTTATTGAACACTTCGTCACCCCTCGAGACAACTTGACTAAACAACGTTTTAAAATTCATGCTTTATGTTTTTGTCTTGTTGTCAATTGTTTTCTTAGGACAGGTAAAGAATATGGAGATTATTATATGGTGTCCATAGTGGAGCAAATAGAGGGATGTCATTCACCCACTCCCTTAGCTTTGGCGGAAACCGTTATTTGCTTGAATCGCTTTAGAAGAGACCCGAACAAGAATGGTTTCACAGGAAGTCCACTCCTATTACACATACGTTTTTTTTACGTCGTAAATCAGCGCATTCTTGAAAGTTGCGCTGGTCATACCAGCGCAATCATTCGAGATGCGCGCGCGACTGATTGTAATGCGCGCGCCACCTGCTGGTGTAATGTCATAAATTAATTTTTCTTTTTTTTTTTTCTCAGATTTGGCTCATGGAGTGTTTGCGAATTGTTGATCAGCCGCAAAATCTTGAGGCTAACGGAGTGAGAACATTCCCTGGTCATCGCACTCTTTACAAACATAAGAATGAGGAAGAATGGACCTCATTTTTCTGTGATGGGGTTCCTAACATACACTTTGTGTTTCCTTGGTGGAACATAAGTAGTATGATTGGGAATAGTTTTAATTGTCCCTACATTAGGATTTTAGGCCTCTCTAGTACTACTTACATCTTTCCTTGCAGGGTGATGAGATAGTATGGGATGAAACAAATTATTCCCCCACAAGATTGTGATGCCCCTAAAGATGTGAATATTAGTCTAGCCTTCCCAAGTGGGTGGTGTAAAACCCCACGGCGAGCATAGTACTATCTTCCTTTTACAAAGCTTGGATGAATGTGGCGGACAAAAGGGAGTTAAATAAGGCTCGATCACAAAATCAAGCCGCCTCGGCTCGCAATCCAAAAAAATCCTCGATGCATTCGGCCACTACTACTCCTAATGGACAAAACAAAGGAGTGCGAAGAAAGTTAGACTTCTCCTCATCACCTAAGGCTCGTTCACGTTCAAGGGAACCCAAAAGGAAGGCTCCTCCTAAACCCGTGCCACAAGGCGTGAAGATTATAGAAGCTTCACCAAATCCTCGCAAGAAGGCTCCAACAAATACCAAGGACAAGGAAAGAGAATTGAAAAGGCCTGTAATACCTCGTATTTTTATTAAAATAAGTATTTTGAGAAGTATTTAATTAGATTAAAATGTTTTATTTAAAATATTTTAATTATTTATTTTAATAAGTTTGGAAATATTTATAAAAGGAAAGTTTATTTAATTAATTAATTTAATTAAGTTGGGGTTTAATTTAAGAAAAGTTCTATTTTAGTAAAGTTTTATTAGGGATGGGATTAGGAAAATTAAAAGAGGAAAGTTTAGGGAGAAGGGTCTTAGAGAAGGGGTATAAATATCCCACATATGAGGCAAATCAAACTTTGCCCAGAGTGGAGAAAACCCAAGGTAAACTTCTCTCTCCTTTCCCCTTATTTTTCTTTCTCTTTTTCCCTTTCCCTCTTTTCTTTTTTATTCGGCTCCCCCTTCACCACCACTGGCCAACCACCAGCAGCGGTGGCCGCCAGCCACCAGCAACCAGCAGCAGGCAGTCACCGGCGCCGGCAGCAGCCAGTTGGCTGTCGGCTGCCATGGTTTTCGAAAAAAAAAAATTAAAACTTTAATTTTAAAAACCAATTTATTCCTAAATCTAATTGTTAATTATGAGTTTTGGGGTTTGATTTTTTATATTTGATTATAAGTAATATGTTAATTAATTTACAGATTATGTTTTTAATTAAAAAGCCCCAATTTTTGAAACCCTAGGTTCTTGATTTGTAAATTATTAAAGGGTTATGATGTATAGTGGTTTAGACCTTTGATTAAAGTATTTTAAGGCTTACTTACAGCAAGTTTTAATTAAAATATAGTGCTGGAATTTTTAGTAGAGCATTTAAAATCAAGTTTCTTTAGGTTGCGTTTGGATATGCGAATTTCATTTCAAATAATAAAATTCAAATTCCGAAATTGAAATTCTACATTTCAAATTCAAATCATGTGTTTGGGAAATATGATAATTTCAAATTTAGGATTTCAAATTCAAATACCTGTTTGGGAAACAAGAGAATTTCAATTCTAGAATTTCAAATTCTAGTTGTTGTTTGGGAAAAACAATGGAATTCCAAATTCTAAATTTCAATAACTAAGTTCCAACTTAACTCTAATTATCTCTAAACTTACAACACTACTACTCATCTATACACAAAATGATCCAATCTAATTTTTGATCATCGGGTAAATTTTTCAGCATGTCAAACTCATCAAGGGTGCCATTTACGAATCTCTTAACCGCCCTCAAAACTTGGTGTCGAGATATTCCAAGTACACTAGACACCTCCTTGTAGATTTCTTGACTAGTTGGCCTTGTTGATTTACTCATCACGTACTCCTTGAAAGATTCGGCAAAGCTACTCACAGCATCTGCAAGACGATCCCTTTTTAACCTTTTGTTTGATTCTCCGGAAGGTGTTTCTGATGTACTTGCATTATCATTTTCATTCTCCATTGCTGCAGCAGCTTCTTCATGCTGCTCAGCTCCTTCACCAGTGGCTCTATCCGAGGCAAACAAAACACATATATCATCCCAATTCTCAATGAATTTATTCTGATATGCAGCGGCTTGGGGAGCTTCCTACATTAGCAATAATCAACATCAATGTAAGGCAAACTATAATCAGAAAAACAACAATAAATTAACATATAATCAGCATCACAACAACTCTTAAGAAGATCAAAAAAACTGACTTTACTAAGGCCATCTCAGAAAAATAGATTGGAGTAAAAACGGCTATCTCAGAAACTCAAGCCAAACAGACTGAGCTACTGGCCAACTGCTACCAATTTAAGATGATATACACAGCAAGGTGGTTATAAAATCATTTACTAAGAAAAAAAAAGACCAAAACATCAACTTGTCATGTTTTAGTTTTATTTAAGCTAATCAATGATAACAAGATTACAGGAAATCAAAGGTAAGTCCAACCACTAGTGATTTAGAGAATGAATGGATATAGTAAATGCTTTATAAGTTGATTATAACAACTGACCGTCTTTAGTTCTAATACGAAGTATCAGGTAAGCAAATAATGAAATTTCAACTTATGGTAAATTATGCTTCTATGTTAGTACGGAAAAGAGTTACTCATCCCTGTATCAACTATAAATAATTCACAGCAACTATCAACTATAAATAATTCACAGAAACTATAAATAAGAAAAGCTTGCAAAAAGCCAAAACAAGCCTAGAAGCAGAACATAAAAGTGAGTGTTCAGATGCCAAGATGAAATTAACATAAGTTCTGATTTTACCAGTATGAAATTAAGAACAATTGTTATAAAACAGATTATAACAAGCAGGGAGGGGAAAATTTCAGGTGCAAGTGAAACAATTAACAACCACAAGGATTTGCAGCATAAAATTTAATACAGTGAGCCAATGAAACAAGGAATAAATGAAGCATACCGTACAGTACGTATACCAATCAGCAAGCTGTTCTGCAGGGATCACCACCATCTTTTTTTTTCATCCCATTTGAACTTCGTGTAAGTTCGAATTTCAGTAATAACAGAATAGTGCTTCTTCCAAACCTTAATCCGATTCCTAACATGATCTACAGTTATAGACATGCCCAAGTCAGCCCTTAACTTGTCAACCACGGCTTGATATGCTTGTGACTTAAAATCTCCATCACCCTTGTTCCCTTCATTTATTTGCTCAAACAATGTAGAAGTAAGTATCTCATCCATTTTTGAATTCCACGAAACATATCCTCTTCTAATAGGAGGACCCATAGGTTGTTTGCCTTGTCTTTTAGAAGTCATTGTTCCTAAATATCACAATGTAAACATTAGCAGACAGCCAAGATAAGCAAAAAAAAAAAAAAAAAAGTCAGCTAAAAAATTATCTATGATGCATATATAGTATCATGCAGAACTTAGGTGAATCTATCAGCAATAAATGTTGGCAAACACAACACATTCCAGCACTAAACACAACACATTCAAACACTAAACAAATGCAATAATGCAAGGCAGACCTAGTTGCATACTTAAAGTAGCATATAATCAGAAATAAAACCATTAATCACCTATTATCCATTTCATTAAGTAGTTAAAATTCGAAGTCTCCTCCCTTGATACTCTTTAAACATCTTCTTGGCAAGTTTATCCCTAAACTCATTCCACTCTTTTGTTGACCGAGCACTGGTAATATAGTCTTCTTCTTCTTCTTCTTCTACATCGATTACTTCCATATTTAACAAATCTTGTTCTACCTCTTGCATAAGAGTCGTTTCTTCCATTTTTTCCTCTCTTAAAAAGTTATGGAGGATGAAACATGCATTAATTATCCTAATTTGAGTCTTTTTCCCAAAAAAACTAGGATCCCTAAGAATGCTCCAACGTTTCTTCAACAACCCAAAAGCCCTCTCAATAGTGTTTCGGGCAGAGGAATGTCGTAAATTGAAAAGTTCCATATAATTTGTTGGAGTGTTTCCCCGCCACAAATTTAAATGATAACGGGTTCCTTTGTAAGGAGCTAAAAATCCCTCACAGTTTGAAAAGCCCAAATCCACAAGAAAGTATTTGTCTGCATTATCAAATATTAGATTAATCATATAAGATTCAATATAAAATAACTAAGTTATGATGGAAAAAAAAAATCTAAACTCTTACTTCTTGGTATTTTAAGCCCATTAGGCCTCCTTAACGCATCACGAAGCACACGAGGATCTGATGCGGACCCTTCCCAACCAGGTAAAACATATGTGAAACGAAGATTTGAATCACAAGCCGCTAAGACATTAGTACTAAGGTCACCTTTCCTATCTCGATATCGAGGACAATCCTCAATAGGGACGGTCATCTTAATGTGTGTTCCATCAAGAGCTCCAACAACACCCTAGCATTATATTTCACAATACATAACTTAGGCTAATAAAAAGAAATTTATATCGTTAAAGCTATAGGTCATGTTGATTTTACCTCAAACCATTTCCACTTGTTATCCTCGGCAAAACTAGTGGTTTGGTCAACTTGCTTGATGTAATACTTTCCAATCTTCAAAATAGATTGGAGGACTATATGGAATTGACGACTCACGGTCTCTCCAGAATGGGCAAAGATAGCTTGAATTGTTCTATTTTTCAAATCTTGGGCAAGAATATGAAGAAACAATGCAAATATCTCTTTTACCGTGACATTTCTTGTTGTCTTTAAACCTCCCTTAGTTTGCAATATATGACATAATTTATTAAAACACCTTATGTCAAGCCTTAATTGCTCTCGACAAATCCTATCATTTTTTAAAGTGTTCATCCAAGTAGCTCTAGTTAAGGCACGCTCATGCTCATTCCATGTTACCTCCTTAAGCCTATACTTTTGACCATAACATGCACCTACTACTATCATAATAAAACCTATAACTACGACAATAAACTCCATATCTTCGTCATCATCCCTTACACGTTTTAGCGACTCCCGAGTAGAGACTTCCTCTGACATCTTTTCAATTATGAGCTGGAAGAATAAACAATACCCAAACTCAAACTTTGCTTATCTTAAGCCAATTCAATAGTATCACTAACAACTTGTAAGCAACAACATTTTAATCAACCATAGAAGTATAAAACAAATAGAAAACAGAACTATTTCTCCTACAGACTAAAAAAACAGAATAATAACAGAAAAGGCAAGATTTGAAGATAGGAGTATTTACAGAACCATGAAATAACATAAAAAATGAAGACACTAAAGACAAGTTTATACTCTACCAAAGTATTATTGCATGTTTGTACTATCAAGGGCCTACAAACTTCAATGCTTGGTTTTATGTATCAAACCATCAACGAGACAGATTAGACCAGTAGATAAAAACTCATGATTTTTGTAAACAATTTCTTGGCCAAGCTACTCTACTCAATTGATCATAGCATTTCAAATAGGAACACTCAAATTTCAAACATTCAGATAGCAAAGATACTATTTTGTAAACAATTTCTCACTTTAACATTTCATTAAACACCTAGAGTGCGCTGACATACTAGCGTTTTACCACACAATTTATAGTAAAAATGAACAAAAAAAGAGCGAAAAAAATCAGCAGACATTATCAATAAACCCTAGATTATGAAATTGATATTCGATTATTTAAGAAAAATTACCTCAGGAGCCGATTCAATGGAGGAATCTGCTAAAATGGAGGAGAGTGCGCCGCCGGTACACTTTGACGGAGGAGATCGAGCTTTAATGGAGCTACAATGGAGGAGAGAGAAAATTGGGAACAAGCCCTAGGAGAGAGAAGTCGACATTGACAGCATAAGAGATAGAATGAGTTGGGCTTTTTAGAATTTGAAATGACAAGTATAAGATTGGAATTTCAAAATATTAAAATATACTCTTATCTTTAAAATGTTGGATTTGGGCCAATTTCAATTCCCAGATTCAAAATATATCCAAACAGGTTGATTGGGCCAATTCCGGAATTTGAAATGAAATCATGCCATCCAAACAAGCCATTAAGGAATTTTAATTACCCATTAATTGGGATTAAAGTATGATGTTTTAAATATAATTTCAGCTTATTTTAATTAAATTATGAGGAGTTTTATAATAGTATATATTGCTGGAAATTTATGTAGAGAGGATTTTAATACTCTTCTATGATTTTAAATTGTAGGAGACTTTGAAGTGAGCGATTTTTATTAGTCGTGGCGATTTTAAGATCGTATACAAGGACATTCGCGTACTTAGCATAATTATATTGAAGTAGTAGCATGTTAAATGTGTTTGTTGATTACAAGTAGTATCATGCTAGGTTTGGATTGGAAATTATGATTTGGATGTTATTGGTAATTGGATTAAGAAGCATGATTTATTTGTGATGGATTATTGGATGGAAAATAATATCTTGGAACATTATTTATGAACCACATATTTATTTATGGCATGTTAGAGAGTATGTTTAATTAAACCGAATGTTTGATTTGGTTTGGAATATTGAAAAGGAATTTTATTATTGTTCATATCATTTTTATTGATGCTATAAGCATGAGGAAAGAGCTATATAAGTGTCTATGTACACGAGGAATAAATTGTATGTTGGTGCCTTAGTGCACTTAAGGTGTTTTTTTTAACACTGAGGGATAGGAATTGTGGCGCTTAATGCTTTTAAGGTGTCTTTGACACCGAGGTAGAATTAAAAAGGGTTCAACATTAAATGTTATGTGGTCACTAATTATTCAAGAATTAAATTGGTTTGTTTGATTGTTTGAATAATTATTGTTGATTGAATGATTATGGTTAGAGTGTCATCACCAAGTCTAATAATTTGTAAATAACGTAAAGTGAAAGAGAGTACGCACCAAAACTCTTGGAACGTATATACCTTGAGTATGAACATATGGGGGGAGTTATGTGACTTTATATTTGATCATAACTTCTACTGGAGTACAGGACGCTGTACATTCCTTTTATTATTATTATGCTCAGGAATTCCGCCACCTATGTGTGGTTATTGATGCTGGCACGGTTAGCTCCCGTGTTAGTAACCTCAAATTTATTTGGCGGAGGTTGAGTGGGAAACCCGTTGGATGCGTAGTCAACATTAAATAAATTATGTAGTGTCTAGTGAGACCTCTTATTGAATGTTGTATGCTTGAAAAACAGGTGCCACGAGGTAAGTTGTGTGTTGATAGGAAATTATGTGTTAGTGTGTTAATTACGCTTATGTACTCAGCTTTGCTGATTGTGTGTTTTGTGTGTTTGTTGGCCTTGTCTTTATCTTGGCCCTATGATGACCCATTTTTAATGGAGAGTAGTGAGAACGAATAGAGATAAGCTTTATAGGTGATGAAGCATGTTCATGAATGGGCATGAGTGAAGAGCGAATCATGCTAGTTTCTATAAGTATATGATGTGTGTTATTGCTTTATTTATTTATGACTTATTTATTATATGTGACTAACGAAAAGGGTTTTGAGTTCGGTTTTGTTTTAATGAGGTCCTACAGTGGTTCTAAGTTGTAGTTGATTTTATTTTACTTCATTTGACTTTGGTTTGACTTTACTTTCGTTAATTAACTTTTCAAAGTTGACTTGGTTTGAATTGTTTTGAAATTAGTCTTCTGCTGTGTGTCTTTTATAGTAGCCTTAACCGTTTTCACGGTGGCGGTAATGTCTCAGATATTCATATTTAAAGTTTTAAATAGGGCAAAACAGGTATTTTAAAAGGAAGGAATTTCTAGGGTGTTATAAATTGGTATCTGGGAGATTTGGTTGAGATTTTATTACCACTAAAGTTAAAAACGTGTTTTAAAGTGTTTGAATTGTAAACTTGGCCAAGTACTTATTTATTGGTAAAACTTTTAGAGAATTAATTTTCATTCTATTTTATTTTATTCTAATTATTTTATTTTGGGAAGATTAAATATTTATTGATTAAATTTTAAACCGAAAATTTCTTTTTATTATTATTTGGTTCGAATTTTTTTTTTTTTTTAAAAAAGGGGCCGAATTTTATTTTATTTTAAATGGTCCGAAATTTTTTTTTTTAGTGGGAAGGTCCGAAATTTTTAGGGAGGTCCGAAATTTTTCCTTCTTTCTTATTTAATTTCGAAAAATTTAATAAAAAAAAGGAGTCAAAAATATTTTTAGTTTGTTCATTTTGCAGGAAAGCAAGGATTAAGGTAAATATTATGTGTTAATGGCTTTTTAATAGCATGTTGGTGAGAATGGGTAGGAATGAAATTGGGCATATAAGTTAGAAATAATCATGTTCTTGTATGCATTAATATTTAGGTTATGAATGTTTAACCATGAATGTATTGCTTGAGGATATGTATTTATGTGAGTAGGAATAAGAAAATTGTTTGATTGAACATTGAACCTATTTCATGCAAGAATTGTATTATTTTGTTTTCTTTGGTAAAGGGAATTCTTTTCTAAGTCTTTTCTTTACAGGATACCGAATCTTCCTAGCAGATACACCGAACTAGGCACTCTCACTAAGAAACCTAATGAACATCCCTATGATTACGTTCAAAAGATTCGCTTTTACTGTTCCTACAGGAGCAATGTTTTAAGGGACAAAGTTTTTGATAGCCTTGATCGTATTTTAGCTATGATTGTCCGTTGCTTGCCTGATGAGCCCCTTATTATGCTGTCAAATCCAAATTTTATGATTTCTATTTACCAGGGGACATCCCGAACTACTACAAATATAGGGACTATTATGGACAATGGTAGCCGGATTACAGATATTAATTTCCTATCTTGTTAGGGTCAAGAAAGCCCATTGTCGACAACTTCACCTTCCATACCATGATTATTAATTCGAAAATCCAGTGGGGCAAAATCCTCCTTCTCCTAGTCATCAGTCAGGAAGTTCTTCTTCTTCTTCTTCTTCACAGGATGGTCAAGTAGGGAATGGAGAGCAAGGGGAGGATGATAGTTCACTTATGGAGATATCAAATCCAAATCCACCTCCAACTCCGATTCTCATAGACATCTCATCTGATGAGGAGGAAGAGGGAGAGTTTGTACAAGTAGAACCTGAACCAGAGTCACCTGAACCAATGAAGGAGGAAGATGATCCTGAGTTCGACCCTGGTAGCTACAAGCAGTCGGCTGACAAGAAAGACAACAGTCGAAAGGATTAGATTTTTATAGTTTTCCTCGTCATGAATTTTCAGTTTTAATCACAGTTATTATTATTTCAATTTTAAAATAATAAGTGGCATGACCACATTGAGTTAGTGAGCTTATGTAGTACATAAGTTTCTAGAACTCAATATTATTTTGGTAATTCAAGTTTATTTTAATTAATAAAAATCTTATTTGTTTCTTTGTTAAAATTATTTATATTATTAATAAATAAATTCATTTTATTTTCCAAAATCTTCCATTTCACATCACTATTCCAATAGCCAAATTCCAAGCAAATTATTTCCAATAATTTATTTCTAAACTACGGGGATCTATGGGAATTATTTTTATTTATCTATGTGATCCTTTATTAAATGAATGGTTGGTTAGCAATCAATAATTTATTGACAAAGCTACAAATTTAGGGAATTTTTAGCTTTTGCTATCCCAATTTGTTAGCTTAAAATGTTTCAAGGGTGTTAAGTAATAGATGAGTGAATGTCTAGAGAGCTAACCATAGCCATTTCTAATAAAGACCCTTGTTCTTAATTCAGGAGAAGCAAAATGGCAGGGGGAAATAATTCTGGTAATGATGAAAACGATTTGAACGAAGTAGTGAGACAGTTGGCAGTTGTTGCCCAACAGTTGGCCAGGAATGCAACCAATAATGTGGATGCTCAGGGTGAGCTTTTCAAGAAGGTGGACCAAAGCAAACCCCCAACCTATCAAGGAGAGCCTGACCCTACCATATTAGAAAATTGGTTAAGGGAGTTTGAGAAACTATTTGGGGCAGTTGGGTGCCCAGAAAATTCTAAAGTGGGCTGTGCTACTTATTACTTGAGAGGTGAAGCTGATCTTTGGTGGGCAGCAAAATCAGAGAACTATTAGAGCGCTACCTGGATTTAATTGGACTAAGTTCCAAGAAAAGGCGAGAGACAAGTTTTACCTTAGCTTTTTACAGAAGCAGAAGGCGGAGGAGTTCTCTAATCTCATAATGGAGGAAATGTCAGTGACTAAGTACTATACCAAGTTTATTGAGCTGTCTCTTTTGCTGAAGAGTCCGTCTCTACAGAGAAGGAAAAGGATTGGAAGTTTGAGAGTGGTTTGACTACTGATTTGCAGCTGAATTTGTGTGGACAAGTGTTTGAAACCTTGGATGAAGTGTATGGTAGAGCTGCACACTTGTATGCTCTGGAGGTGAAGAAAAAGAAGGAACTGGCTGATGTGGAAGTGAAAGAAAAGAGGAAAGAGGTGGGACAGAACTCTGGGAACCAACAGGGTAACCAGAACAATTTCAAGAAGCAGAAATACCACCATAACAATAACAACTTCCACAACAACAACAATTCCCAAAGTAACAATCGTCAAGGAGGACGTAACTTCAATGGAGGGGCTAGAAACAATAACCAAGGGAATAACATAAATGAGAGGCGTTATTTTTGCAAGAGGTGCAAGAATAACCATCCTGGAAGGGACTATAATGGAAATTTGGTTGTTTGTCGTGCTTGTAACAAGTTGGGGCATAGAGAGTACATGTGTTTCTCCAAAGGTTCTAATGGGAATAAACAAAACAATAATTCAGAATGGACCCAAAGGAACTTTCAGGGAAACAACAATAACTTCAATGGAAATAAGGGAGCGCAGCAGAATGGAGCAAAGTACAACAATAACAGCAATAATGGGAATAATAAACTAAAAAGTGGAGCTGTAGGAAAACTGAATGTGTTGAGTAGGCATGAGGTTGATTCCACAAAAGATGTCATCACTGGTACTTTTTCTATTCACTCTATTCCTGTTAAAGTTTTATTTGATTCTGGTGCAACTTTTTCCTTCATTTCGAAAAGAATTGTTTCGAAACTTAAAGATTGTTTGAAAACAGTAGAAGTAGTATATTTACTAATAACCATTCCAATGGGTAGGGTAGTGAATTGTACCAAAACTTTTAGGAATGTACCTTTAGAGATCGAGGGAAAAGTGTTTCAGTCTGAACTCATCGAGTTTGGGTTAAAGGATTTTAATGTCATCATGGGAATGGATTGGTTAAACAAGTACAATGCAGAAATAAGTTGTCGATCGTAGAAAATGAAAATGAACACAAGTCAGAATGAGCCAGTGACTTATTGGATGCATGGCGAAGCCAAATGCCCTTGGCTGATATCTGTGTTGAAGTTGGCAAAGCACATGAAGAAGGGACATCCAATGTACTTTTGTAGTGTGAGAAACATGGATTATGAGGAGGCAACTAAGCCAGAAGATATAGAAGTAGTGAATGAATTTCTAGATGTATTTCCGGACGAGATCCCTGGAATACCACATAAGAGAACAATTGATTTCACCATAGACGTAGTCCCAGGGACAACACCAATATCCAAGGCACTATATCGAATGGCACCTGCAGAAATGAGTGAGTTGAAGGAGCAACTGCAAGATTTGTTAGACAAGGGATACATCAGACTGAGTGCATCTCCTTGGGGAGCACCAGTTTTGTTTTTAAGAAGAAAGATGGAAGCATGAGGTTGTGCATTGATTATAGGGAACTAAATAAGGTGACAATAAAGAACAAGTATCCACTTCCAAGAATTGATGATTTGTTTGATCAGTTGAAAGGCGCGACTGTGTTTTCTAAGATTGACTTGAGGTCCGGATATCACCAGTTGAGGATTGCAGATGAAGACATACCTAAAACTGCTTTTAAGACAAGATATGGACGCTATGAGGTTACAGTGATGCCATTTGGATTAACAAACGCTCTAGCAATCTTTATGGATTTGATGAACAGGGTGTTTCATCAATTTATGGATAAATTTGTGGTAGTATTCATAGATGATATATTGGTGTATTCAAAGAACAAAGAAGAGCATGTAGAACACCTGAGGGCGATTCTGCAGACACTAAGAGAAAACAATCTTTATGTAAAGTTCTCTAAGTGTGAATTTTGGTTGGAAAAGGTAGCATTCTTAGGTCATTTTGTGTCTAAGGATGGCGTGGAAGTAGATCCAGCCAAAATCGAAGCTGTGAAGGGTTGTCCTACGCCCAAAACAGTGTCTGATGTTCGGAGTTTCTTAGGTCTAGCAGGATATCATAGGCGTTTTGTAAAAGATTTCTCGAAGATTGCTAAACCTATGACTACTTTAATGACGAAAGACAAGAAGTTTGAGTGGGATGATAAGTGTGAAGAAGCATTCTAACTCTTGAAACAGAAGCTGGTTACAGCACCAATGCTTACATTGCCAAACGACAGTGGTATCTATGATGTGTATAGTAATGCGTCAAAGAATGGTTTGGGATGTGTGCTTATGCAAAATGGGAAGGTAATTGCATATGCTTCAAGGCATTTAAAGATCCATGAAGTAAATTACCCAACCCATGATTTAGAACTTGCTGCAATTATCTTTGCACTAAAGATCTGGCGTCATTACTTGTATGGAGTGAAATGTAGAATTTACACAGACCATAAGAGCTTGAAGTACATTTTCACTCAAAAGGATTTGAACTCTCGACAAAGGAGATGGTTAGAATATACGATGGATTATGACTTAGACATACAATATTATGAAGGGAAAGCAAACATAGTTGCAGATGCTCTAAGTCGTAAGACTAGTCATGGATTAAATACCCTAATAGTGGCTGATGAGTTATGTAGGGTGAGTAAAATGAAATTAGAAGTTGTAGAATGGGGAGTACCAGCTGGCATTCTTGCTAATTTTACTATCTAACCAACCATATTCGACGAGATAAGGGAAAACCAAGTGGGAGATGTGAAATTGGATAGGATCCGTGAGAAAATAAAGCAGGACTAAGCTACAGATTTCAAAATTCATGAGGATGGAAGTCTGAGGTACAAAGGTTGATGGTGTGTACCTCAAAAGTGTGAGGAAATGAAGAGAAAGATAATGGAAGAAGGACACAATACACCCTATTCAGTACACCCAGGAGGGGAAAAGCTATATAAGGACTTGAAAAAGGTGTATTGATGGCCTAGAATGAAGAATGAATGAAGTTGCGGAATTTGTAGCAAAGTGTCTAACTTGCCAAAAGGCGAAAATAGAGCATAAGAGGCCACATGGAACTGTGCAATCACTGGAAATTCCTGGATGGAAGTGGGATCGCATTTCAATGGATTTTGTGACTTGCCTTACAACATCAAAGAGTGGAAATGACACCATTTGGGTAGTGGTGGACAGACTTACAAAATCTGCGGTGTTTATACCAATGAAGGAGACTTGGAAGATGGAACAACTTGCAAAAGCTTACATCAAGAATGTTGTGAGGTTACATGGAGTTCTAAAGGATATTGTGTCTGACAGAGATTCCAGGTTCCTTTCAAAATTCTGGAAAAGCGTACAGGAAAACTTTGGTACGACACTTAAGATGAGTACAACGTTTTACCCTGCCACAGATGGGCAAACTGAGAGAACCATTCAAACCTTGGAGGACATGTTGAGAGCTTGTGTTATACACTTCCAAGGAGGATGGGAGGATAGCTTGGATTTGATTGAATTTTCCTACAATAATAGTTATCATGCGAGTATTGGAACGGCTCCATTTGAGGCATTATATGGGAGAAAGTGTCGTAGTCCAATTTGTTGGAACGATATAAGTGAAACAATGATTCTAGGGCCTTAAATGATCGAGAATACAGTGAAACAAGTAAGGGAAATTCAAGCCAAGATTCAAGCAGCTCAAGATCGCCAAAATAGCTACGCAGATTTGAAGCGTAGAGAGGAGGAATTCGATGTTGCTGACAAAGTATTATTAAAGGTATCACCAATGAAAGGAGTAATGAGATTTGGAAAGAAAGGAAAACTGAGCCCAAAGTACATTGGTCCATACGAAATACTGCAAAGAATAGGCAAAGTAGCTTATAGGTTGGCCTTACCTATGGAGCTAAGCAAAGTGCATGATGTATTTTATGTGTCTCAATTAAGAAGGTACATACCTGATAAATCCCATGTGCTACAACCTGAAACCATTGAGCTACACCAAAATTTGACCCATGAAGAGAGACCTGTCAAAATTCTCGACTATAAAGTGCGTAGTACGCACAATAAGAATGTTAAGATTGTGAAAGTGTTATGGTCTAACCAAGAATATGAGGAAGCCACTTGGGAGGCAGAAGATGAAATGAAAAAGAAATACCCTGAGTTATTTCAGGTATGTTGAGTTACGGGGACGTAACTCGTTTTCTTTTAGGGGGGTAGAATGCGGTAGAATTTCTCACTTTTTCCCTATATTTTCAGTTATTTTTATGCTTTTCGCACAATTTTATCGAGTATTTTGAGTTATTGTGTTCTCAATGAGACACAAAAAGATAAAGGTATGACAAAAAGTACAGCAATATTATACTAATTAAGGAAAAACTTTGAATTTCGTTTCCCAAGTTTCGGGACAAAACTTCTTTTAAGGAGGGTAGACAGTAATACCTCGTATTTTTATACGTATTTTAATTAAAAAAATTATTTTGAGAAGTATATAATTAAATTGAAATGTTTTATTTAAAGTATTTTAATTATTTATTTTAATAAGTTTGGAAATATTTATAAAAGGAAAGTTTATTTAATTAATGAATTTAAATAAGTTGGGGTTTAATTTAAGGAAAGTTTTATTTTAGTAAAGTTTTATTAGGGATGGGATTAGAAAAATTAAAAGAGGAAAGTTTAGGGAGAGGGGTCTTAAAGAAGGGGTATAAATATCCCACATATGGGGCAAATCAAACTTTGTCCATAGTGGAGAAAACCCAAGGTAAACTTCTCTCTCCTTTCCCCTTATTTTTCTTTCTTTTTCCCTTTCCCTCTTTTCTTTTCATTTTCGGCTCCCCCTTCACCACCACCGGTCGACCACTAGCAGCCAGCAGCGCCAGCCACCAACCGCCGGCAGCAGGTAGCCACTGGTGCCGGCAGCAGGCAGCCACCGGTGCCGGCAGCAGCCAGGTGGCATGTCGGATGCCATGGTTTTCGGAAAAAAAAAAAAATTAAAATTTTATTTTTCAAAACCAATTTATTCCTAAATCTAATTGTTAATTATGAGTTTTGGGATTTGATTTTTGATGTTTTATTATAAGTAATATGTTAATTAATTTTTAGATTATGTTTTTAATTAAAAAGCCCCAATTTTTAAAACCCTAGGTTCTTGATTTTTAAATTATTGAAGGGTTATGATGTATAATGGTTTAGACCTTTGATTAAAGTGTTTTAAGGCTTAATTACAACAAGTTTTAATTAAAATATAGTGCTAGAATTTTTAGTAGAGCATTTAAAATCAAATTTCTTTAAGGAATTTTAATTACCCATTAATTGAGATTATAGTTTGATGTTTTAAATATAATTTCAGCTTATTTTAATTAAATTACGAGGAGTTTTATAATAGTATATATTGCTGGAAATTTGTGTAGAGAGGATTTTAATACTCTTCTATGATTTTAAATTGTAGGAGACTTTGAAGTGAGCGATTTTTATTAGTCGTGGCGATTTTAAGATCGTATACAAGGTACGTTCGCGTACTTAGCATAATTATATTGATGTAGTAGCATGTTAAATGTGTTTGGTTGATTACAAGTAGTATCATGCTAGGTTTGGATTGGAAATTATGATTTGGATGTTATTGGTGATTGGATTAAGAAGCATGATTTATTTGTGATGGATTATTGGATGGGTAATAATAGTTTGGAACATTATTTATGAACCACATATTTATTTATGACATGTTAGAGAGCATGTTTAATTAAATTGAATGTTTAATTTGGTTTGGAATATTGAAAAGGAATTTTATTATGGTTCATATCATTTTTATTGATGTTATAAGCATGAGGAAAGAGCTATATAAGTGTCTATGTACACGAGGAATAAATTGTATGTTGGTGCCTTAGTGCACTTAAGGTGTTTTTTTTAACACTGAGGGATAGGAATTGTGGCGCTTAATGCTTTTAAGGTGTCTTTGACACCGAGGTAGAATTAAAAAGGGTTCAACATTAAATGTTATGTGGTCACTAATTATTCAAGAATTAAATTGGTATGTTTGATTGTTTGAATAATTATTGTTGATTGAATGATTATGGTTAGAGTGTCATCACCAAGTCTAATAATTTGTAAATAACGTAAAGTGGAAGAGAGTACGCAACAAAACTCTTGGAACGTACATACCTTGAGTATGAACATATGGGGGGAGTTATGTGACTTTATATTTGATCATAACTTCTACTGGAGTACAGGACGCTGTACATTCCTTTTATTATTATTATGTGCAAGAATTCCGCCACCTATGTGTGGTTATTGATGCTGGCACGATTAGCTCCCGTGTCAGTAACCTCAAATTTATTTGGCGGAGGTTGAGTGGGAAACCCGTTGGATGCGTAGTCAACATTAAATAAATTATGTAGTGTCTAGTGAGAACTCTCGTTGAATGTTGTATGCTTGAAAAACAGGTGCAACGAGGTAAGTTGTGTGTTGATAGGAAATTATGTGTTAGTGTGTTAATTACGCTTATGTACTCAGCTTTGCTGATTGCGTGTTTTGTGTGTTTGTTGTCTTTGTCTTTATCTTGGTCCTATGATGACCCATTTTAAATGGAGAGTAGTGGGAACAAGTAGAGATAAGCTTTACAGGTGATGAAGCATGTTCATGAATGGGTATGAGTGAAGAGCGAATCATGCTAGTTTCTATAAGTATATGATGTGTGTTATTTCTTTATTTATTTATGACTTATTTATTATATGTGACTAACGAAAAGGGTTTTGAGTTCGGTTTTGTTTTAATAAGGGCCTACAATGGTTTCAAGTTGTAGGTTGATTTTATTTACATCGTTTGACTTTGGCTTGACTTTACTTTCGGTAATTGACTTTTCAAAGTTGACTTGGTTTGAATTGTTTTGAAATTAGTCTTCCACTGTATGTATTTGATAGTTTCCTTAACCGTTTTCACGGTGGCGGTAAATGTCTTAGATATTCCTATTTAAAGTTTTAAACAGAGCAAAACATGTATTTTAAAAGGAAGGAATTTTTAGGGTGTTACAAGGCCCCTATTCCTAAGTTGAAGAATAATGTTTGGGTCAAAAAGAAGGGCGAAGGGGAAAGCTCTAAGGTTGCCGAAAGTACTGCAATGGAAACTACTCCTTCGTCAACTGTGACGATTGAAGACATAGTAAAACCTTAGAGTGTTACACAATATTAGTAGTTTAATAAATTTTTTTTTGAATAAAGTGTAATCACTACTATGTTTTTTTTTTTCTCGGATTATTTATTATCTAGTTCTATGACTCTTTGTTTTTGTTGAATTTTGTTTGGAATAAATAAAAAAGAGCTTTTTTTTTATATGACCGAATCATGAAGATTGCCTACGTATTCGTATTACGAAATCAGGTCTTTGCGTAGTTCTTTTGCAAAAGATTTATATATATATATATATATATATATATATATATATATATATATTTCTTTTTAAAAATTTTCTATAATCCTACTTGTAGGAATCAAATGAAAAATTAATCAAACCTTGTTTAATAACTTAAATGAAAGTTTAATTTTGTTGTTTTCCAAGTGCACATAATGTTTGAAAAAACTCCCTTAGTTTATCGCTAGTAAAAATCGAAATTCTATTCAAGCGTAAAATTTCGGGTTCATAGTTCGTCATCAGGTGGCGCGCGCAATGTCCAAGGTTGCGCGTGCCTATCGCACGCAACTGATTTCGTTGCGCTTGACATCAGCGCGCAACTGATTTAGTTGCGCGCGACACCTGTGCTACGAGGGTTTAAATTTTTTTTTTTAATTATTATTACCCCCCAAGTGTGAAGAGTTTTTTTTTTCGTGATGTTTGAAAAAATCTGAACACTTTGAACGGTATATATTTTTTTAATTTCCCCCAAGGTGTTATGAGCTTTGTCGTGTGATTCGGTAAAGTGCATAACACTTATAATCTTTAATTGAATGCCAATAGACATGATTGTTAATTATGAATGAACGAGTTTGTCCGGATTTTTATATGTAATACTTTTTAAGTCGATCAATGTTTATTAATTGACGGATTTCATCGCCACCAATATCCATTAATCGAACGGCTCCTCCTGATAGAATTTCAATTACGCGGTATGGTCCTATCTAATTAGGTTTGAATTTCCCTCTTGGATCAGTTGGTGGACCCCTAACCTCTTTTAGTACAAAGTCACCTTCTTTAATATTATGAGGTCGTACCCTTTTGTTAAAGTGTCGCGCGATGCATCGTTGGTAGACTTGTAAATGATGAAAAGCTTTTAATCGTCGTTCATCGAGGAATAAAAGCTCTTCATACCTTTCTCGTACCCATTCTACTTCTGGTAGCTTACTTTCGAGTACGATGCGTAGGGATGGTATTTCTAGTTCAACTGGTTGAGCTGCGTTCATGACAAAAACTAAGGAGTATGGAGTTACTCCTATTGATGTTCGTATGGATGTTCTATAACCCCATAGAGCTAAGTGTAGTTTGTTCGGCCAATCCTTATAGTTTTCTGCCATTTTCTTAATGATGACTGTTATGTTTTTATTTTCCGATTCTACTGCTCCGTTCATTTGGGGTCTATATGGAGACGAATGATGATGTTTTACTTTATTAGTTCATGGTCTTAACTTCTGCTTTGAATTGAGATCCTTGGTCACTAATTAGTTCATGTGGAACTCCATATCTAAAAAATATGTTTCGTTCGAGAAACTTTGCAACATGTTTAGAAGTGATATTAACGTAAGAAGCGGCCTCGATCCACTTAGTAAAGTAATCGATGGCTACTAGTACGCACTTGTGTCCTCCTGCTCATGTTGGAGAAACTTTTCCGATTATGTCAATTCCCCAAGTCGAGAAAGGCCCAGGGGAAGTGAGGTTATATAGTTCGGATGGTGGAAGGTGTTTTAAATTAGCGAACATTTGGCACTCTAGACATTTCTTGATGTATTGTATGCAATCATGTTCCACTGTGGACCAAAAGTACCCTTGTCGAGAGATTATTTTAGCAAGCATTTTTCCATTCATGTGTGGTCCATAAACACCTTTGTGAGTATTTTCCATAAGGCGTGTAGATTCCGGGTGGTCTATACACAATAAGTTTTGGCTATTGGATCCTTTTTTGCATAATTGACCATTTAATAAACCATATTAGGCTGCGAGTGTTCTCAAAGCTCGTTGGTCTTTCGATGAAGTATTTGCAAGATATGTGCCATGAGTAATTTATTGGAGGATATGATCATACCAAGGATTTTCTCCTTCGATGTCATTTATTTCCTCTATTGCATTGCAGTAAGTTGGTTCGTCTCTTCTATCAAGGCACAATGGCATCATATTTAAGTGATTTGGAATGTTGACCATTGAGGCTAATTTAGCTAGCGCATCGACAAATTGATTCTCATCCCTTGAGAGGTATTTGAAATCAATATAATCAAAATTCTCGATGAATTGCTCTAGGTGTGCTTGCTATAATATCATTGTGGAGTTCTTAATTTTCCATTTTTTAAGTATATGATTTATTATCAAGCTGGAATCTCCATATACCTCTAATTTTTGCACACCTATGCTAACTGTTACTTCTAGTCTAATAATGCACGCTTCACATTCCGTGGCATTATTAGTAACCTCAAAGTCTAGTTTGACAAAGATTGGAGTATGTGCTCCCTCTAGACTTTTGAGTAACACTCCCACACCACATCCTTTTTGATTGGATGCACCGTCAAAGTACATTACCCTCATGTCATCTTGTGTCATGAGAATCTCTTCATTCGGAAGATGAGTAGTTTCTGCATGACTTGTTTGAATAGGATGTTGAGCCGGAAAATTTGATATTACTTTTCCTTTTATTGATTTTTCAGGAATATATTTTAGTTTTAATTCGGCTAACATTACCAACCATTTAGATATTCTTCCTTGTATGGGTGGCTGTTTAAACAAATACTATATCGGATTTTGTTGTGAAATCACATGAGTGGTGTGTGGTAGCATATAATGTCGTAATTTTTTTGTTGCCCACACTTATGCTAAACTTGTTTTTTTCCAAGGTGCTATATTTTGTTTCATATTGGATGAATTTTGCTTATATAATATATTACACGCACTACTTTTTCTACCTCTTGTGCTAACATGGCTCCTGTGGTCGTATCTGTAATGGTGATGTATAGCCTAAGAGGTAGTTTAGGTACTGGTGGTGCTAAAACTGGTGAACTTTTGAGATAATCTTTTATTTTCTCAAATGCTTCTTGGCATTGATCGTCCCATTCATGTTTTTCTTCTTTTTTACAATTTTTTAAATATTGTCTCACAAGTCATCGTCAATTTATTAATAAATCGACTAGTGTATTGTAGTTTGTCAAGGAACCCCATGATTTCTTTTTCTATTTGAGGAGGAGGCATATCAACAATTGCCTTTATCTTAGAGGGATCAATCTCAATACCACGTGTGCTAACTAAGTATCCGAGTAACTTGCCGGAAGTCACTCCGAAGGCGCATTTTTGTTGATTCAATCGCATTTTATATTCTTTTATGCGAGTGAGGAATTTGCGTAAAGCTTTTATGTGTCCCATTCTATCTTTGGACTTCACAATCATATCATCCACATACACTTCTATTTCTTTATTATGCATCGTATCTTGCAAGAGAGTCGTAGCCGTTCTTTGGTACGTAGCTCCTGCATTTTTAAGACCAAATGGCATGACTGTATAGCAATATGTACCCCAAGGGGTAATAAAGCATGTCTTTTCTTCATCTTCTTTTGCCATTAGAATTTGGTTGTAACCTGCTTATCCATCCATAAAGGATAACATCGTATGTTTAGTCGTGTTATCTACCAATATGTCAATCTGAGGTAGTAGAAAATCGTCTTTAGGGATAGCCTTGTTGAGGTCTCTAAAATCGAAAATCATGCGAACTCATCCATCCTTTTTAGGGACTGGGACGATGTTTGCTACCCATTCTTGGTAATTACGAACGCGAATGAAGCCTGTGTCTAATTGCTTTTGTACTTCTTCTTTTATTTTCAAAGCGACGTCAAGTTTCATTTGTCGAAGTTTTTATTTTACTTGTTTAGAGGTAGCTTTCAAGGGAATGGTATGCTCCGCAATTTCCCTCCTTATTCCAGGAATCTCCTTATATGACCAAGCGAACACGTCTTCGAATTCTTTGAGCGTCGATATGAGGATCGATTGCTCATCCGGATTTAAGGTTAAGCCAATTTTGACTTCCTTTTTGTTTCCATTAGTTCCTATATTGATTGTTTCAGTTTCTTCAATTACATGATTCTTTTGTTCTCATTCATTCATTAATTCAACCAGTTTGTTAATGTTATCATCTTCATTATATTAATTATTATAGCATTCAAAAGATTTAAGAGAAGGCATATACTCGGAAATAGAGCTCATATTATTGAAATCAAAAGAAAGTACATAAAGAGGAGAATCCTTTTTGGGATTCTCATCCTTAGAATTAGAAAATAAAGACTCAGTAATGGTCACAAGGCCTAAATTTCCAGCTTCCTTAAAATCTTGACTAGACTCATCATCAGATTCTTTAAACATCTCCCCTTCGCCTGTGGTGATCTCCAGCTTGTCACCTTTATGGTTAATCCACTTGAAAGTCTTCCTCTATCCATGCTCGAAGGTTTCGTTAAAAGGGGTGATCAGCGAGGTTGGGTCGAAAGCTTTATCTTGGATAGCTTTTTGATTAGTCATCGAAGCAACATGGTTTTGTTCTAGTCTAAATAGCAAGTTAAATGCTTGTCTATCATAGCACCATGGAGTTAGGTGTTTTGATTAAACAATTTCAAAATCGTCATTCAAGAAGTAGTAATCGTGGAATATTTCGAATCCAGGCTTCTTGATACCTTCTAGAACTAGTGGTTTTGGAAAGTCATAACACGGGTAATCTTCTCCCACCCTAACTGATTGTCCGTTCAGCGTTTGATTGTAGGATGGGAGTAAAGAGATTATCCCTTTCTTATTAGTCTCTACGTGCTTTGATCTTAGCATCATGAGACTCGAGTTCTTCTTTGGTTAGCTTATATCCCAATCCAAAAGAGAAGCTTTTCTTTGGGATAGGAAGTAAAAGAGATTTCTTTATTCCTATTCCCAAAGGCATCCCAGGAAAGTAACTACTCTTAAACAAGATGTTGTTTACTATTGGGGTGGAATATGGATCAAGCTTGAATGGTTCTTCAAGACTTTCCTCCATTTCTAGTGTGCAAATTTCCTTCGCGGCGAATCCCCACATGTCCTCTTCATCATTATCATGGTGTATTTCAAGAAGTGATCGATCATTTATTGCTATTTTAAGAGGAGAAGCATGTATAGTCATAGGAAGACCTTTATAGTTCAACCTAATCATTTGATGAAGCGAGGATGGTATTGCTCCAAGCTCATGTATCCAAGGAAATCCAAGAAGAAGGTTGAATGTAGGTTTAATGTCCATGACATGGAATTCAACTATCTTTTGTATTGGGCCTGTGGTAATTGGTAGCTTAATAGTCCCACACACCGATCTCCTTGATTTGTCATAGGCCTTAATGCTTTGTGTTGTTGATTGAAAGTCTTTTTCTGGATTAAGGCCTAAATATTTCCCAGTTTGTAATGGGTATATATTTACGGCATACCCATTGTTAACTTAAGTAAGAGGGATGTTGTATCCCTTGCACCCCATAGTTAGGTATATTACATTGTTGTGGGTAGTGTTTTTTGAGGGACAATCATTACTAGTAAAGGTGATTGATTTGTCGGATTTTTCTCTAGTAAGCAAGCTAACAAGATCCCGTGGAGTTGTGTCCGTACTTATAGACAAGGCTATTAAAGCATTCATAAGAGAATTCCTATGTTCTTTAGAAGTACTTAGGAGTTCCCAAATGCTAACATTCGCCTTAGATTGGCGTAGTTGTTTGACCAATGGATCTTCCACCTCAAGTGGAGGTAGTACTGGATTTTGAACATGATTTTGAGTGGCCGAAGATCCATTTGGTTGTGTTTGATAAACTCGCCTAGAACGAGTTAGATAATCTATCTTGTTTGGGTTAGTTGTAGGACTTATGAACCAACTTTCTTCTAGAGGCTTTGAATGTGCCTCCATTACAAGATACTCCATGAGTTGTGCTTGATGCCATTATTCATTCAAGGAGAGATTCGATAAATCTTGTGATTTCCCCAAGAAATGATCCCAATCAAGCGCTCCACTTGTTTTGTTTTGTAGACAAGATGGAGGTGTGACGGCGGCATACTTAGAGACATATAAGTCTTGGAAGTCTTCGTCCCATAACCCACACACTTCATTAGTTGCCCTTATGAGTGTTGTGGTTAGAGGTATCCCTATGGGAGTGATATAATTCAAAGGATTAAACTTATCGTTTCCCATGTGATCCTCATCAATGTAAAATGTCCCCAATGGGGATACATTATTGTTGGGTTTAGGTGTGGGAATTCTCCCATCGTTTAGTAGATCTTGTATTTTTTGTTTTACAACAAAGCAACGTTCGGTATCATGTCCAATACCTCTATGATAAGCACAGTAGGCATTGCCATCCCATTGAGAGTTTCTTTTTTCTAGAGGAGTGGGTGGCGTTGGCCTTGTTGGTGCGAGCAATCCTTTTTCATTTAGTTTTTCTAGTAATTCTTTATAGCTTACAGGAAATTGTGTAAACCTTCTTTCTTCTGTCCATGTTCTCCGAGGGTCATTATATCGCATTGTGCTATTATATTGCGTGGAAGTCGCAAATACATCAATAGAGGATGAAGTGTTATCATTCCCCTTTTTGTAGTTGTTCTTAGGTTGATGATGATGAGGCTTGTTTGCCTTTTCTTTAGCAAGATCATCTTCAATCCTAGTAGCCACAGAATAGACCTTTTGAAAAGTGTCTAAACCAAGGTAGCGTAAATGTTTTTTGTACTTTTCATGGCAATTGTCAATGAACTTTTGTACCAACTCGAGTTCAGGTGGCCTTTGGGCAAGGTGGGACGCCTTTTCTCGCCATCTACCGTAAAAAGCAAGGATTAAAGTGATTAATGAAGGTTTGCATGTGTGTAATTCGATTAGGCCTTGAGAATTATGCTAGACTGCATTGTAATTGCTAATGACACGACCAATTGATTTAGGAATTGCAATTATCAATTGGTTTGGATTATGATTCTCTTAGTTTGTTATTCACAGTGAACCCTAGCTTAACGATTAGGAGATAGCTCTATGATTCTAATTGATAGCTCTTATCATTAGTCTTCACAACCTTTGATTGGCCTGATCTTCCCAAGTTGTTGCAATTATCATGATTGCTTGTTGATCCCCATTCCTAGTGTTTTATTTGGTTGATTGTTAGTTTGTTAGTTGTTACTATTCCTTCTTCACCTTCGACTTCGACCTAGCTTAGGCGCATAATTGAGAGTGCTTGAACATTACCGTTCCTTTGGGTTTGACCCTTGACTTACCTCTATACTTGTATTTAGGTTTGTTAAGTGTTTATAAATTTAGTTTGACTTAGGGAGGATTAGTAAACAACCTAGTTTTCCTCTAGTCAGAGCAAAAGATAAGCTTGGGGGCTTTTGATGAGTTCCATTTATGCCACTCATTTGATGAGTATTTAGGTTGTTTTTACCTTCTTTTCATAGCTTTCTTTCTTAATAAATGCTTAGTTTTATGCATTTTCTCCTTAGTTTCCCTTTTCTCTCATGTTCTGTGTTTTCATGGTTTTTCTAGTGTTTTCTCCTTTACTTCTTTTCTTTTTGTGGTTGTAGGTATTGTACGAGGTTCGAGTCTCGATATTAGTGGTTTTCTAAGTTGGAAGATTCTTTTGGAGTAAGCTCATAGCATTAGGAAAGCTCAAGATGCAAGAAAGTGGATGCTCTAAGTTCTAGCTCTTGCGCTCTCAAGCTGTGCTCTCATGAAAGATGGTGTTGAACCCACCGTGGAGGCCCTTAGAAATTGCCACCCACAATGTTCATCAATTGGAGCGCGCGAAGACCCATTTGTGAATGCACGAAGTGGCGCAGAAGTCGAAGAAACCCAGAAGAGCACGGGCGCGCATGCCCTATGCACGGGCGCGTACCCTCGCCTGCGCGGGCGCTCCTCCCTGTTTTTGGTTTCGCTTGATTCCTTTTCCGTGCCTCTTATAAATACCTATTTCTAACCCGATTTTGTTAAGAAGTTTTATACATAATTTTGATCATAATTTAGCTTAGTTGAGAGTTTCTCTCTCTAGTTTTAGGGTTAGTTTAGGAGTAGATTTAGAGAGAGAAAGCGAGAGATTTCATTAGGGATTTGAGAGATTGAAGATTCAAGGTGACAATTGTATTGAACATCTCCATAATCAATCAATGAGGATTTCTAACTCTGTCTCATTTTATTGCTTTGTTTAATTTCATGTTTGTTTGATTTAATTTTTATGTTTGATCTTGATTAGTGTAATTGTTCTACATATTTTATTGATTCTTGATTTCATTAGTTGCTTGTTGATTAGATGATGATCTTTCAGTAGTTGTTTTGCTAGGGATTGGGTGAAACTTGTATGATTGATTGATTGTGATTAATTTGGGAATAATGTTGATTGATTGTTGAGATTAAAGTGTTTAATGTAAGTTTGCATGTGTGTAATTTGATTAGGCCTTGAGAATTATGCTAGATTGCACTGTGATTTCTATTTATATGAGCCATTGATTTAGGAATTGCAATTATCGATTATTTTGAATTGTGATTCACCTAATTTGTTATTCGTAAAGACCACTAGCTTAATGATTAGGAGATAGCTCTTTGATTCCAATTAATAGCTCTTATCATTAGTCTTCACAACCATTGATTGGCATGTTTATCCTAAGTTGTTGCAATTGTCATGATTATTTGTTGATCCCCATTCCCTAGTGTTTGATTTGTTTAGTTCTTTGCTTTAGTAGTTGATTAGTATTACCTTCTTTACCTTTGACTTCGACCTAGCTTAGGCGCACAATTGGGAGCGCTTGAACATAACCGTTCCTTTGTGTTCGACCCTTGACTTACCTTTATACTTGTATCTAGGTTTGTTAAGTGTTTATAAATTTTGTTTGGCTTAGGGAGGATTAGTCAACGACCTAGTATTCCCCTCGTCAGAATGCCACTTGTTGATTAATTATTTGTTTGAGATTTCTTTTTATTTTTTATTTAAAAATAAAATGAGAAAATTGATTTTACAAACTCTCCCACATTGATGGAGAATGGAATTTTCATATGACATTCTCTACAAATACCCTCCTTGGGAATTGGAGAAAATCACTTGAGTAGGAACTCAAAAAGGCATCTCCACTTGAGACAAAACCTTTAAGTTCATATAATACTCGAGTAGTGTTTTGGTCGGACTCGGCTAAACTCCGATTAAAGAGACCGATCGGGTCGAGTTGCGAGTGGATACCGTAGGAGGTCTTTGCACTTGCAAGACTCGGCTTCTCAAGTAAGAGCTCCGTAGTGTGAGCGAAGCACGCGACAAGGGTAAGATGGTCTTTTCTCTTTTTCTTGTTATTTATGTCATTTAGTTATATTAATTGTGAGCGGGTCTTGGGGTCGGGTTTTGTTTCGCGGAAAGTCGGACTTTCCGAAACCCAACAACCATTTGATACTAAGCTCTAATAATTATTTGGTAGTTAGTAATTGTGAAGTTATTTGTTAATTTGACTCTGATTTCAATCTAGGTTTAGGTTATTCTGCTGTTTTTAGTACAACATTGGGATTTTTTTGTAACTATTGGAGGAAGGTGGGGTGTTGAACCAAGCTGCTATGCTTGTTGCTGTTGCTAAGCCAGAGTACATTGTAAAATGATAATTTATAATTTCTATCTATAGTGGCTTTTCTTGGCCCTCCAATTCTCCTAGTAAAGAAGGTAGGCGTACCTAAATTTAGCATTGAATAAATGCCATTTAACCAATTATCCAATTCTCCTAGTAATTATTTAAGGATTAACAAGGCAATGAAACCTGATACATTGATTTAGAAATTGCAATTTAAAAAGCAATAATTAGAATTACTTAATTGCGTGTGTTGTCAGAGCTAACTACAGATTATGATTTCAATATGATTATAGATTTGCAGTTTGGAAATCAAATATTCTTGCCTTGTTTGATTCTTTTTTTTCTTGTACAACAATCTGCCACCTTTAATGTTGTCTTCTCTTTTAAATGTAGATGGACAGCTCCCAATCCAAATGAACGCCCGCTTATTCTCAAGATACGGCACAATAAATTAGTGAAGTGGATGTAGAAGAATTGTATGCTACTTTGCCTCTGGGTAAGAAGTTAAAAGTGGGGCAGGAATATTTACTTAATAGAAAGAGTAAGAGGCAAAACCTTAGTGGGAAGACTTCATTCCGTATGTTGAAGGTGAGAAACTATAAGCCGAATGTAAGTACTGTGACAAAACCTATGCTGCTGATGGAAACCTTAATGGTTTTAAAAATATTAAAAAACATGCAGAATCATGTCTTAGTAATCCTATAAATGTAAATAAGGACAAGGAAAAACAAACTAAAGTGTTTTTTGATAAAGAAAATGATAGTGACAAATCGAAGTGTGGGAATGTTAACTTAAAAGAGATTAGGGAAGCACTGATTTACATGATTATTGTTGATGAGTTACCTTTTAAACATGTAGAGAAGTCGGGTTTTAAGCACTTAATGCAAGTTGCATGTCTACAATTTCCTATTCCTTCTCGTGTGACTATTGCTTGTGATTGTTTAAAGATCTACTATAGTGAGAAAGAAAGATTGAGAGAAATGTTTAAAGCTTGTCAAAAAATTTCTGTGACCACTGATACTTGGACCTAAATACAACGAATCAATTATATGGGTCTTACGGGTCATTTTATTGATAGTGAGTGGAAATTATATACAAAGATAATCAATTTTTGTCCAATATCAAGTCACAAAGGAGAGGCTATTGGAAAAGTCATCGAGGCATGTTTAGAGCATTAGGGTATTAAGGATAAGCTTTTTACTATCACTGTTGATGATGCCTCTTTAAATGATGTTGCTTGTATGCACTTAAGTAGAATGGTTAGAAGAATCGGATGTATTAATGATAGGAAAAAAATCTTCATGTTAGGTGCATTACTCATATCATTAATATAATTGCGTGGGATGGAATCAAACAACATGGTGTGTGCATTAATAGAGTTAGAAATGCCGTGAAATATGTGAAAAATCTCCCGCTAGAATCTCAAAGATCTTGTGCAAAAAGAAAATATAGATTCCAAAGCTTCATTGTCTTTTGATGTCCCCACTCGTTGGAACTCTACATTCATAATATTGGACACAACTTTGAAATTTGCGTGTTTTTAGTGGGTTATCTCTTCTCGATGGAGAGGATTTGAATGATAATGAAAGACCTCCCAAAGAAGAAGATTGGAAAAAGTATAGAGATTGACTTTGTTTTTGAAGGGGTTCAATGTTTTGAATAAGCGTATCTCTATCTCTCAGTATATGAAAAATAATAGAGGTTTGAGTGAGATTGCTTCCATGTATAATATGTTGAATAAGTGGGAGAAAAGTGGGGATTTGAACCTTCAAGCTATGGCTATTGCAATGAAACAAAAGTTTGATAAATATTGGGGAAATGTGAATAAAATGAACAAGCTTATTTATGTTGCTTCTATTCTTCACCCTCATTGCAAGTTCATACTTGTTTAATTGTCACTAATTGATATGCATGGAAAATAAAAGGGTTCGAAACTTGCTAATGAGGTGAAGGAATTCACTTACACTTTATTTGATGAATATAGAAACATGTACACATCTTCTACTTCTTAGAGTAGCAAACAAGGAGATTTTATGCCAATAGATGTTGATGTTGATGATGCCTTTGGAATAGAAAAGGGTGATGATTACATGAAAAACCTTAGAGAAGTGGCAAAAAAATTAGAGGGGACAAGTGGGTATAGGTTCTTACATGAACGCATATGGTCGGAGGAAGAAGAACTTCATGCATTAACTTGGTGGGGTATTAATGGTCATCGTTATTCGGTTCTTAAGTGCATGGCACAAGACATCCTAGCAGTCCCACTGTCTACAGTTGCGTCTAAATCCGCTTTTAGTACGGGAGGTCGTACTCTTGATCTTTATCGGAGCTCTCTAACACCTAAGGTAAAATCTTGAGATAAACTTATGATTTTATTATTTTCTACTTGATGCTTGTGCATGATAAACTTGAATCCTGATGCTTGTTCAATGATCAGCATAAGGTCCAACTGTCAAAGTGTGTCGTATCAGTCCCACAACTTGTATGTGGATGTATAAATTCTTCTGGTAGTTAGTTGTGGGCTTTTGTATCTAATTATAAATATTTGATGTCCTACACAGTGGCTGTAGCCTGTGGACCTATGATGTATCTTGCTTACCAGTTATTTCTAGTTGTGTTCTATGTTCAGTCTTAAGACAAGGATCTTTTTTTATTTCTTCAAATTTTAGGGTCTGTATGGAAGCAAAATGGAACTGCTAGAAGATTGATGTGTATGTTTAGGATTATTGGTATTGTATCAGCCAGTGAATTTGATGAAACATTATTGGTCAATGAATACTATCTAATATAATTTATTAGTTATTGGTATTATTACTTATTAATTATTCATACTATCTAATATAATTTATTTTTGGTTTGATTCGTTTGAAGTGTGTGATTGAAGGGAGATAAGGGATCAAGCATACAATCTAATATAATCTATTTAGACTTTATGTAACTTGTTAAATATGTTTTATACTATGTTTTGATGTATATATAAGTAGATAACTATGTCCAAAAATAGGTCAATAGTTTGTCCAAAAACAGGTTCAAAACATGTCCAAAGTAGGCCTTTATAAAGAAAGAAAAGAAAACTGCTCCAAATAGGTCCAAACCTGGACCAGATCTGAATTTTCAGGTCTGGACCAGAACCGGTAGAAACAGGTCCAATTCCGATCCACGTAAGCCGGTCGAAACCGGTTCAGGTCCGGTCTGGGTCTAGACTGGTGTTCACCCCTACTCGCAATAGCCTAGCAAGTAGCTACCCATGCGAGGGTTAGGCTAGCAAGGCTGCCAACTATAAGGCATGGCTTGGCCGCAATGTTAGCTAAGCATGCTAGTGGGCTAAGTGTGTGGCAGTAAGCTTGGGCATGGCATGCTAGCCCAGCCGAGAGCACAAGGATTGAGGCAAGGGCCAACAAGTTGGCCGCTACTCATAGGGGTTAGTTATGGTTTAGGGAAGAAGAGAGGCTTATGGTCCTCACCTTACCCTCCCATTTGCTTGACATGTGTTGTTTCATTGTTTCTCTAAGTTATTTAATTTATTTTTTATTTAAATTAATTAGATAGGGTTTTCTTTTATATTGGTGATCCCACCTCTATAAATACAAAATACCCAACTAGTTTTTAAGGATTTTCAATAGATTTGAACTCTAAGGGATCTCCACAAAATTGTGAGAAAACCTTGAGCACAAAAACTCTAAGTCATGTTATACGTTAGTCTAGCCACTAATTAGGACTAAGTTTGGGCACGAGGGTGGATATCGTAAGAGTAATTGCACTTGTGATTCTTACTCTTTAGCCGAGGTGTCCAAGGTTTTGTGTTCATGTAGTGGCGAAGCACGCGTCTAGAGTATAATCTCCTATCCCTTTAATGTGATTATGTGTTTTATGTTTTATTTGCAATTGGTCGTATTAATTATGCATGAGTTCAGGGCGGGTTTGGTTGCCGCACGATTTTTAGAACACCGAAAAATCCTACACGATATAAAAAAACGGACTTATCAAAACCATCATTTTAAAGAGTTTCAAAAAGTGAGTAAATTGAATAAATAAAAGAGCATTTAAGAAGAATTAAGGGAGTTTTGAAAGAAATTAAGATCAAAATTAAAGAATGTTGTAAACATAAGGTTTGAGTAAATTTTAGAAAAGGAAAACAATACAGTTTATAAAACATTGGTGGGCTAAAAATAAAATCAAAAATGAAAATAAATTTAATATGTATATATATCATGACATGCCGTTGACGTGTATTTTCTCCCTCCACGTACACCGCCCTATCCATCACCATATTCTCCTCAATCCCCAAAGCACTCATGTCACTGTCAATCACCCTCTTCCAAGTTTTCTTAGGTCTTCCCCTACCTCTTGCGATCCCAAAACTTTGTAATTCTTCAATCCTCCTTATATAATCGGAGAATCACTTGGTCTCCTTCTTACATGGCCAAATCATCTTAAGCGATTCTCCCTCATCTTGTACTCAATCGATGTAATCCTTACTTTATTCCTTATTATTTCATTCTGTAAACGATCCTTTCTTGTATGACCACACATCCATCGAAACATATGCATCTCCGCCACATTCATCTTATATATACACGTGGCAATGCTTTACAGCCTAACATTCTGTACCATATAACAGAGCACGCCTTATTGTCGAGTGGTAGAATTTCCCCTTGAATATATGGGGTACGCGCCTGGATCACATAGAGAAACCTATCGCACTCTTTCACTTCAAATAACTTGCTTTGATCCTATGGGCTACATCTCCATCCAATTCTCTATCCTTTTGAATAATAGATCCCAGATATCGGAAGATCTCACAACTTTGAACACTCTTTCCATCCATTGTGATCACCCCTGCCTCATTATTTCCCACATTGCTAAACATACATTCCAAATACTTCATCTTAATTTTGCTCACCTTTAAGCCACTCCACAATTCAAACTTACTTCCATGCCTTCTTTCATCTCATCAATCAACACAATATCATTAAGGGCCTATTCTGATTTACTAAACTAAGCTGAACTGAACTGATTGGAGCTGAACTAAACTGAATTAAATATTTTATGAGAGAAGGAAATTAGGAACTGAACTAAACTTAACCAAGGTGAGCTTAAATGAACTAAACTAAACTGACTGAAATTAAGCTGAAGAGAATAGGCCATAACAAACATCATGCACCATGGTACATCACCTTAAATTGAACTCAATTAATTCGTCCATTACTATAGAAAAAGGAAAGGAACAAGTGCAGAACCTTGATGAATCCAATTGTAATTGGCAACTCTTCAGTCTTCCCAACAGTGGTTCGCACACTTTTTTTTGGCTTACTTGGATCCCTCACACATGTCCTTAATGATGTCAATTATTTATTTATAAAATGCATATTTACTCTTTGCAATAATTTGAGTGAATTATTATTCTGTAAAAAAAAAAAAAAAAAAATCAACTTGTTTCATATATTTCCAAACAAAATTAGATGTAATGTTGCACTAAAAGAAGATGAATTTGATTCATATATATTTTTCTAAATATGTTAAGTAACATAATGTTACATTATTTCTTGTATATTCAAAAAACAATTTGTAAGTATCTAGTATAATTAATTAATATAGAAAAAACAATTGCGTTACTTGAAAGGAATAGTGTTCTTCGAACAAGTGTATTATTCCGATAGAGAGTTCATAATCAATTACAGAGTTAATTATTCAGTAAAGTCAAGTGATCGAAAACTCGAGCTAGAGGCCATCTCCGATAAGTGATATTAATTACATTAATCTCACAACATTCCTTTGACTGAACCCAATGGGTCACACCAAGGCGTGCAACCAAACTAAGGTGATGAATTAACTCGAAGGTCTTAATACGTAAGACGAGAGGATACGTAATCCAACGTCAAATTTACAGCTTAGAGCATCAAAGTCGAACGTCAAACGTCGAGTCAAATTTTGGGAATTAACAAGATGTACAAATTAGTCAAGCAACAATAAATAGCTCAAAGCGTATAGCCCTAGCCTCGCATTGGCCTAGCCATGTGAGGGCCAGGCTAGCATGGGATGCTATAAGGCAAGCACTGGCCACAAGCCTAGCATGGTGCGCACATGCATTAGCTAGGCCTGCTGCAAGCTATGAACTAACTGCAAACCTAGCAGGCCCCTCTGGTGGGCTAGCTGGGCGTGCTTGCCAAGTGTGTGGTGCACCAGCACTGCTAGCAAGGCCCAACAGCTAGCAAAGCCCGCCAGGCCTCGCTAGCCCAGCAGCAGCAGCTTCCCGCCTTGCGTGCGGGCTTGCGAAGCAACATCAGAGCGGGTCAGCAAAAAGGCCCAACCGAATACCAAGTTGCCAACAAGGCCGACCTTGGTTCTCATGGCTTGCGCCAGCTCACTGCACGCTGTTGGAGGGTTTTTGCCTTGGGGAATAAGGAGGCCATGTGGTCTCCTTGAGGTCTTCACCTAACCCGTCCCTTGTGCTTGCCACTAGTAGTTTGATTATTTGTTTCATTCTTTTAATTTATTTTAGAATTAAATTAAATGCTTTTATTTCTCAATTTTGAAGCATTTTGATGGAATATCAAGGGGATGGAGAACACGCTCCGTTCACGGGTTCGTGTTCGTGCTAGGTGGAAAACATGCTTCAAGGGTCTCTTCCTCGTCCTCGTCATCGTCCTCCTTTCTCTCTCTCTCTATCTCTCTTTCTTTCTTTCTTTCTTTCTTTCTCTCTCTCTCTCTCGTATATGTTTATTTATATACGTACGGAATCAGTGTTTAAAATCTGATTAATTTGTGCATGTGGTCCTTTGGCGGGTTTTTAGTTCCGCGCTATTTTCGCACACCGTAAAGCCTAACAATGGTATCACGAGCCTTGTGCATTTAATTTTTACGATTCAAATTTATTAAAGGGATTTAAAATAGATTTAAAAGACTGGATTAGCAATAAAATCAAGTTATTGCTGAATTTTGAATACGAACCCTGATTTCAACTCAAAAATAGTTTTTTATTGGGAGGAATCAGTGTTTAAAATTAATCTTTACTCACGTTGTACAGTGGTTAAAAATTGGCTACTAGAGGCCAAAATATGCCTAGAAATGTGTTTTTCAAATTGTTTTTCGTTTCGAACGAGAAAATTTTAAATCTTTGGACCTTAATTAATTAATGCATATATTGATTGATTATATGAGTGATTATAGATATAATCTACTACAATTATACTCCTTGTTATGCATGAATTTGGTTATTTATTGTCGATTAATTTGGAGTGCTCAATTTTTACATAAAGTTTGAAATGCTTAATAAATCACAATTGGATTGCCCTAAGTGTTTTGGTTTGTGTTATATGTGATTAATAACCTCGTATAATAAAGATTGAATCTTTATTGGTTGAGTGATTGGATCTTTAGCTAAAATCCCATTTTGAACAAGTTTTGAATTTTACTAATTTTGAAAATTGATTAAATTTAATGATTGTTCATATGTGTCTTTGGATGATTGTTCTTCATTGAATATTGAATTCTTCAAACATGAAAGAGTCCTTATTAAAAAATTTATTTCATTAGATGGTAGATTGATTAGTGTAATTAGTTTGTCACAAAAATAATTAAATTATTAATTAGATGAGTTAATTTGATTATGGAAGCATGCCCTTATTATTTTTTTTGGATCAATAATGTAGCCTAAAATTATTAAAGAATGGTTCTTTGTAACAATTTTGGTTATTGTACTAACTTGGATTAATTAAGTTGGACTTAAAATTAATTCAAACGTGTCCAAGTATTAATTTTAAATTTAATTTGGGATTAATTAAAGTCACACAAAATTAATTAGATTAAATTCCCAAGCCACGACAAAAATCGAGACTTGGACCATCAAGCACCACACTCGGTCAGTAGGGGATGCTTGCACAGCCCGCATTAATGCTGCTGTCGGGAGTGTCTGAGAAGGGTAGTGCAAGGGTGGTGAAAATGTTCCGCTAGGGCAGAGGCTGCTAGCTATTAGCACTTGCTCCCAGCTATAGCACGCATGTGCACTGCTAGACTTGTGCGGCCAAGCGCTCGTACACATATGACCTATGAGGCAGCACCCAACCCTTGCGCCAAACATGGTTGCTTGGCTAGGTAGCCTATTAGCACCCCGCCTTGTTGTATTGGTTTCTTGGCCTTGGATTAGGGTACAAGTTTTGCAGTTATGTGTTTTATTTTTAAAATGAGGCTAAGCCTCGGGTTTTAACATAATTATGTAATTTTGAAAAAATTATGACTCGAAGTGCTCAGTAAGTTAATTGGATTAATTTATTTAAGATGGATGTGGGATTTAGTGGGAGTGTCATTAATCATTTTTTGAGCTTTTAAAGCTTTATTATGCTTGTTATTGCGTTAGTTGACATAATTTGTTAACAATTTGACTAGTTATAAATCGGGATATTAATCGGATTTACCATCTAAGTTAGTAACTAGTACGCGCTCATTTGATACAAAGTTTTGTATTATTGGTCGTATTGTTTGTAAAAATGCATGGACCATTTGTTGGGTTTCGGAAAGTCTGACTTTCCGCGGAACAAAACACGACTTCAATACCCGCTCACAATTAATATAACTAAAAGACATAAATATCAAGATAAAGTGAAAAGATAATAATACCCTTGATGCGTGCTTCGCTCGCTCCAACGAGCTCTTACTACAAAAGCCGAGTCTCGCAAGCGCGTAGACCTCCAACAACAATCCGCCCACAACAACGACACGGACGGTATCTAACTCGGAGTTTAGCCGAGTTTGAACCAAAAACAACTACTCGAGTTTTATGTGAACTTAATGGTTTTCTAACTATAATGGAGATGCCTTTTTGAGTTCCAACTCAAGTGGAATTCTCAAATCCCAATACATGGGTATTTATAGAGAATTCTCACAAAACATTCTACTCTCCCATAAATGTGGGAGAGTTGGTAAAAATCATTTTTCATTTTATTTTTAATTCAAAAACAAAAGGAAAATAGCAAAGCAATAATTAATCAACAAGTGGCAACAAGGAGGGAAAGGGGAGGTGAGGACCACAAGGGGGGTCGGGGGACCAAAGCCTTGCACCCCAAGCATCCTCAAACCGCCTCACTACCCCTCACTTGGATCCAACCACACGGTGCCACATAGTACCCAGCCTTGGGCACCAAGGCGCGTCCAGCTGGAGGCAAGGTGCTTGGCTTGGCCTGCCCCGTGTGCGCGTATGTGTGATGCGTGCGTGCTGCCTCGGACCAGCAAGTCACGCATGCTTGCGGGCTGCTGGTCGAGGTAGGTGAGCCCCCCGCTGCTAACAGTGTTAGCACGCTAGCGTATTGCTAGCTGCTAACTGCTGTTGCGCGCTAGCACGCTTGCTAGCAATGCTAGCATTGGCATGCTAGCATGCTGCGCAACGCACAAGCCAACACTACTAGAAGGCTCAGCTTGGTGCGGCGTGCACGCTAGCTGCCATTCTAGCACCACTTGCCCCCTAGCACTTGGTTTGCTCGGGGCATTCCGATGCTAGGGGTATTTTTGTAAATGTTGATTACTTAATTGATTTTTACTGTCTCGTCTTTTATTAATTCGACTCGACTTTTGAAGCTCGGTCTCGATGCTCCTAGCTCTTTTTCCGGTGTCTATGTTCATAATACTCAAGAGACTCATTAATTCCTTCCAGATTAATTTGTTGTGTCGGATCGTTAGTTGCTTGGGTGTGACCCGAAGGGTTCATTCAAGATTAAGTTGTAATGTTAATTATACATTAATATTACTGATCGGAAGCGACCTCCAATTAGGCATTCTGATTACTTAACCTCACTGAATAATTAACTTTCTTATAATTCCGAACCCTCTGTCGGAACAATACACTTGTTCGAAGGACACCATTCCTATCAATCTCCAAAACGATTTTGTTGCTCGTCCTCTCAAACTTCGTCGAGTTCGATTTTCCTCCCACTTGTCATTTTCAAAAGGTGTTCCTTCTCCAAAAAGACAATATCACGAGCAACAAACACTTTGTTCTTGGATTTGTTGAGAAGTAATACCCGTTGGTTTCTTTTGGGTAGCCCACAAAGAAGACCTTGTTAGATTTGGGGTGAAGTTTGTTAGAAATTAATTTCTTAACATATGCTTTGCATCCCCAGATCTCGAGAAAAGACAACCTAGGTAGTTTCTTCGTCCATAATTAATATGGAGTCTTTTCTACAACTTTTGATGGAGCACGGTTTAGTGTTAGTGTCGCGTATAGAAGTGTTGTCCCCAGAAAGAGATAGGAAGATCACTAAGACCCATTGTTGATCGTACCATGTCTAGAAAGGTTCGATTCCTCCTTTCAGATACTCCGTTCCATTGTGGAGTTCCTGGAAGTGTCAATTCTAAAAGTATACCATGTTCTTTCAGATGGTCATCGAATTCTTGGGTTAAGTATTCACCACCTCGATTTGATCGAAGGGATTTGATTTTCTTGCCAAGCTGATTTTCAACTTCACTTTGAAATTCTTTATACTTCTCAAACGATTCATATTTGTGTGACATAAGGTAGACATATCCATATCTACTAGTCATCTATGAAGGTAATAAAATATCAATGGCAGTTCGTTGTGGTTATTCTCATTGGTCCACATACATCGGTGTGTATTAGGCCCAATAAGTAACTTGCGCTTTCTCCCAACTTGGAGAATGGCTGCTTTATCATCTTGTCTAATAAACATCCTTCACAATTTTCAAACGATTATAAATCAAATAAGTCAAGAACACCTTCTTGTAGAAGTTTCTTGATGTGTTTGATGTTAATGTTGCCAAGACGACAATGCCATAAGTATGTGTCATTTAACCCTCTGTCGAAATAATACACTTGTTCGAAGGACACCATTCCTATCACCATTCACTTTAGAAGTGAATGAGTGAATGGAATATTATAAATTTATTATGCAGGTTTTACAAATGGTAGGCATGTAGTATCGCCGTCAAGGATAGTAAATAAATACGGACTATGTTCCATGTTAAATCTAAATACGAACTGTGTGCCATTAGTTAAATCTAAATAGATTATTTAGATTACTCTTAGTTACTAGTCTTGCATGGTTCGTGGTGAAATCAATTCAAGCAGATGGTGTTTCTTTAAAGACGAAGTCAAGTCCAAGGGGTCATGCTAGATTGCCATGTGTCTTTAAACATCTATTTATATTTGCTTATATATATAGTGATATTAGATGCATGCTTTAGGATTTTGAAAGTTGAATTGTTTATTAATTGAACTTAAACAACATAGAAACCCTCAGTCCCCATAAAATTGGGTTAAATTTGTCATTCCAAAATGACAACCTGTTAAAACTTCCAATGTTGGTAATGGGGGCATTGCCACTTTCTTAGGGAAGTAAGGTATAATAGGTATGCGCGTTAGTTTCCGTTAAACTCAACGATATCGGTAAGGAGTACTCAAATATTATGGCAAAAGAGATAATCGTCAAGAAAGCATTAGATGCGACGAATTATCAGACCAAGAGTAGCTTATAGCTATTAGCATTCAGATGATTTCTTACCTTAAAATGATAAGTGTTAAGACAGGACAAACCATACTTAATCACTTAGTGAATTTTGGGATCTTGGAATCATTTTATTCAAGTATATGAGACAAATTCAAATTGTATAAAACGTTAATAATTGATTGAAATTGCTAGTTTGCAGGTAAATTCAAGTATATATTTGTACAATTCTAAATCGAATTATGATGTTTCCAGGTAAAAGAAAATCTTTTGCTAACGATTCTCAAAGAAAGAAAAGACAATTCTAAAATACAACTTCTCATAAATGACTTTTATGGCTAAGTCCGATAGGACGGTTAGACATCATGTTTTCAAAATACTAGGTAATTTTGATAAACATGGAGTATTGAGTTGAAAAACCAACATATCTCTTTGCTTCATATACTAATGAGTTGGTGTCATCGACGTAATTGTTTAATCAAGTATGAATTACAGGAAAAGATGAAGCTTTGTTTCATGGTGTGTAAGATGTCTAACAAAGTATAAAAGTCAAAATACTTAAGAAGTGGTTCTTAAAATTATGAGATGATGTATGATAAGGAATATAGGAAACAAGGAACAAAGAAAAAGGAATTTAAGATTCCAAATCTACCTATGAGTTCATGTAATCGTAGTTCACTTAGTAACTTATTTTCACAAGTATTGGATACTACTTGAGTGCTTCACTTTTGAAGTGACCTTAAACCATGGAAGTAAAGCAAAGTTATAGACTTACGAGCTTGGAATGAAGCAAGTGATGCTTGAAAATGGGAAAATTAGGTCGTTGTCTTGACTAATCTTCCCTATGGTCAAACGAAATTTGTAATCAATGAACTTAACAAAAATACTAGTATAATGGTAAGCTAAGAGGTCGAACCACTATGAATGGAAGGTAGATATTATAATCTTTCGTTAAGCTACTTTCAAAAGGTTGAAATGGTTTGGTCTAAACTAAAACTTAAACAATTATTCAAGTATAAGAAATCAATATCACAAGCACTAGGGACTTGGGATCCACATACACTCATAATATAAATGCTAATTGGATGGGAGATTGATTAATAAAACATTGCAAGGGAAAATAGCAATTTCAATCAAAAGGACTCGATAGGCTATTTCCTAGGCGTCAAGCTAGGGGTCTTAAGAATAACTAGCTACGAACATCACAAATCAAACTCAATCGATAAATGTAACTTTCAAATCAATGTGTCGTGTCATTGGAGAATTACAATGCATTCTAGCAAGAAAAAACAAGGTTCATCACTCCTTACAAATCAAGATCATGCACAATTCTATCAACCAATTTAATCACAACATCAAATCAATAAAAATCCACCAATTAGCTATGATCTATCATTTATGCATGTTTCACCATATCCCTAGCAATGAATCTACTCACTGTAAGGAGGGTGTGCCCATCGTAGGGGATCCTTCTCCTTATATGCCCATGACCCTTTAAAAGCCTAGGACTTTACACTTGTTAGGGTGCATTAGGATTTGAATTCCTGACTGTTTGGGGGACCTTGAATTAGAGTTGATCCTATCATTACGCTTTTTTGTAAGAAACAAGTAAGTAGTCGCCAATGAGTTTTAGGAAAACTCATAAATCTCGTTCATGCCTTTCTCCTAAGTAGAGTTCAAGGGATATTTAGCACGAATTGTAAGTTTACCCATGCTCAAATTGGTCTACGTATACCAAAAATGAGTTCGGGAGCGAGGGTACCAAGATAACGTTCCCTTTATGGGGGAATCGCTATCCTAGCCCTAGTGCGGCCTCCACTAGTGTATCCTTTTTTCACAATTTCATCACCAAACAATATATGCAATGTGATACCTAAAAACTAAGTTAGTTGATTTTATTTACAAGAATTAATCACATAGGAATTACATTGCAAAAGTTGTTATTCTTATTTAATCAATATTCTTGAAAAAGAACAAGAAATAAACAATGTTCGCCTTGTTTTAAGTGATCAAATAACAATTAATTATTCAATTCTATTCTTTATTTAACGCAAGATACTATGTGAAATTAATTAATTAAAAGTTTGTTTAAAGTGGTCAAACAACACTAATATATCTATTAAAACTTTGTTTTTAAAAAAAAAAAAAAAGATGATTGATCTAAGTGCTCGGGAGTTTACCACTTCTCCTTGCTAGATCTTCGTTTAGAACACTTATTGACTCTTTCTTACGCAGGAGCCTCCACCGTAGTAACAAGTAATAAAGGGGTGAGTGTTTAGGACGAGAGGGTTAAGAGCACACAAGTTCACAAAGTTTCTACCATGGTTAATTTCTGTCTGTTTAAGCCTCGTATTAAGCCATTACTTATAGGGAATTGGTGCTTTTAGGGTTTTGAGTGTTCTGATGAAGCAGGTGTCGCGCGCATTTGAATGGGTTGCGCGCGAATGCCCAGCACGAGTGACTTAGATGCGCTGCTAAGGGCAGCGCAACTAGGCATCTTGTGCGCGGTATTATATTCAGATTTGATTTTATATTTTTATGAAATTCTGAACCTTCCGCGAGCGCATCACTAGTGGTTGCGCTGGGTGTCACGCGCAACCTTGTGAGTTGCGCGCGCCTGACCAGCGCTACTCATTGAGATGCTCGCGGATTATTTCTGCGGCATCTTTAATTTTTAACCTAGGCGCTTCTAAATCCGTCAAAATTAGGTTTTAACCTCAGGCTTAAGCTTAACTATGATCGGGCTTAGTTAATTTGGACTTTAATTTGTTTTGCTTTGGGTTAGGCTAGATGTTTTGCATTTTTGTGGCTCAATTAGTTGTCCATAAACATTCTTCACGTTGATCCAACCTAAAGATGGTTTCATTTATCGTCATAGCACTTCCTGTCGGGATAGGAGGCCAAAAGTATATGTCTATAGTTAGCCCCCACTTTGATCGAGTCTACGATAGACGAGGATCAAAGTAGCCAAGTGTAGACACCTGATTGTGTCTCCCCAAAAACCAAACCCAGTGATGAATATCTTTCACGTCATTTGATTATTGAAGGAGGTGAAATGTGAAAGGTCTTGTGGTGCAATCGTTTTAATAAAAATATTTCTTTTTGTTTTCGAAAACATCTCTATTTATGGAAAAGTCAAGTCCATTTTAGTTTTGTCCATGATAAGGGTCCAATAATAGTGTAGTTGGATTGGGCTCGATAAGAGCTTTCCAATGATATATTATAAACCCCATTCCGATGAATAATGAGGAAGTTATGGGCAAAATACTAAATTGGGACTGAATTGAGTTTTATATACGGCCTAATGATCAAGTGGAGGGCCCATTAATTATCATTCCTAAGGTCATTAGGATTGATTTTAATCTTCTAGAATATTTTAGAAGGTTATTTTAAATTCTAGTGAGATTAGGATTGATAATTATATCTTTTGGAAAAATAAAGATTTTAATTTTGAATAAAACAAGTGCTTTAAAAATATTAAATCTGATTTTATAAGATAAGTACGGATTTTAATTAATCTAATTTAATTAGATTAAGGATTCCGTACGGATTTTAGATAACGCGTTCTCCATCGCGAAACGACAAGACCCATCACGTCGCGATGGAGCCTGTCGCGCGGCGATGGACATGTTGCACAGCGATGGACCCTGTCGCGCGACAATGGACCCATTGCGCCACGATGGAAGCAGTTTTACTCCGAATCAAGATCGATCTTTTTATGATCGTTTGGGGACCTTTTTTCCTTATAAATAAGATTGTATTTTCCCGTTTTTAATCATCAAAAATCATCTATTTCTATTCTCTAGCTTATTCTTTCTCCCATTTTTCTAGCCTAGCCTTTTTACAAACACAATACTGCATTCAATAGTTTTAGACACACCTAGCCAAGTTTGAAGTTGCCTTAGCCCTAGACGTGAGAGGTTGATAATTTCTGAGGGTTTGGTCCCAAATCCCTATTTCAATTATTTAATTAATTGTTTCCTTGAAGTTACTAATGTGTGTATTGTTTTGATAGAAAGAGATACGAGGCAACAAAGTAAGTTGTTTTATTGCTATATTTTTATAGAAAGCATGCTTACATCACATTAATTCCCAGTGTCATGTTAGGATGCTTTTATTGCTTTCTAGAATCATGATTAGGTTGCTTCCTATTTTCTTCTATCATGTTAGTATCATGTTAGGAATAAAGATTTTATCTTCATGTTTAGTGACATGCTTGGATTTTTTATTAATCTTGATCACGCCCTCTCTTGCAGGTTTAAAGGGAATTTGTTCTTGTAATCACGCTTAATAAGATAATTAATAATTTTATTTAGGCTAACTTGATTTTAATTCAAGTGGTCGCCAATAATAGATTTTTTTCTGCGTTAATATTCAACAAACATAGATTAAACAGGTTTAGGATTAATATATTGATTGTCTGTTAGTCAAAAAGCGCACATGAATATGAGAAGAATTATTTTTAGCTCAGGTTCAATCTCTTTTAGGTTGGAATTTGCACCTTCATCCCCGAATATACAGTCATGGTTCCAGACCACTATGGAGTTAGCGATCTCATGGATCGTGAAGGGGTGTAACCTTCACCATGTGAACAGTTTACAAGTTCCTAAAACTTGTTGGCGACTCTTTTGCTCTAGCTTCCTTCCCTTTGGACGCCACCATACTTAAGTGTATGATCACAGTAGGTCTCAAGTGTAGGGTGCTTGAAATATTCCCTATAGTTTTTTGGCGACTCCACTAGGGAGGATTTCTATTTTAATTCCTAAAATTTATTTTGGCAATAATTTAGAATGAGTGGATGAGGCTCGGAAAGTTCGAAGTATTCATGTGCGTAATTTTGATTGACATTATTGGCATAAGCATAAAAAGTTCCGCATTGGATAAACCATTCGTAATGCGTTAAAAACATAGGATTTTTCCACGTAGGAAATTTGAGAGATATCTTTCACAACTAGAATCGAAAAAACGCAGCGAAAACTGGAAAATTCTAAGACTAAAAGAAAGCAGCTGAGGCATGTAGGGACTGGTGTTGAGAAAATAGTGCCCATTGCAGTGCGGTGGCTCTATCGGGACGCAATAGCAATATTACGGTGCGACAAGGCTATCGTCTCGCGATGGTCCCTGTTGTCTCACGCTACGTTCTTCTAATACCAAGCAAAAAATCTGCGTTCTTTCTTTGACTAGTTCTAGTACTGTTTGCTCTGTTTTACTTCCTAATTGCGTTTTTCTCACTTTTCTGAACCTATATGTGTTCTACATATGGCCATAACCCTCTGGGAATTCACGCTCCATCTACCCAATCGAACTCTCATTGCAACGAAGGGTATATCCGAGTTTGTGAATTCACCAAAACACGGAAGCAAGTTTAACTTGCGGGGTCCCATCCTTACGCGCCAACCCTTCCAAAGGTAGGGCTTCCGTGCGATGCATCCAGACTCATAACCATGGACCCTCTTTGAATAATCCTTATCCTTGAACTTTAGAGAACTAGAGCCATGGTTAGGTTGCAAACTCATTGCATCATGTAGTTGTGCTTGTTTGACTATTTGTGCATTTTTTGCTTGTGCATAATCAATGTGTGTTTACACTAACCATTTGTTTAACTTATGTATAAGTCTAAATAAACTAATCAATGACTAATGGACTTTGCTTAATTAATTGATTAATTTATTTAAGCTAATGAATATGTCTAAAATCGAGTCATAGTTCCTTTGAGTCAACCCGAATTTTTATTCCCGTATACTGCACAAGCGTCAACTTGTTTTGGTCATAACCAGAGTTCTAGGAGGAATTACGAGTCGTAAAACCTATGCATCTGTATCCTAGAGTTTTATCTTTCATTTGGCGTTGGTTTATTCCAATTCGAAAACACAGATCAAAAGTTAGGACTAAAATACTACAACCTGTCTGGTTTAGTGCACATACGTGAAGTCCTAACTTAGTCTTTGTTTGAGTCTAGTCACATAGTCATGACACGAGTCTTGAACATATCACTACACTCACAAGTATTCACACACTTTGTACATACTCTTTTCACACTATTGTTTAGGGTAAAAATACCCCCTACACGTGGTCCAATCCCGTAGTGACACATGGCCCAATCAAAGGGCGACACGTATCCCTATGGGAAGATGACGCGTGTCAGGCTCAAAAAGAGCACCTTAAAAGAGAGTTAAGGGCCTCCTGACATCAGGAGGCCCAAATCCCAAGAATGCCGTAAAACGGCGCCCCCATCTAACATGTGTCGTCAGTTGATTGCGCAGCCAATCAGGACACAGAAATCTAGGTTACAAACCCTAAAAGGGCATAATTTCCCACTCCTATAAATACCCAGTCATTTATGATGGGAGGGGTTGATTGAGACATAACATTAAACAGAGCACAAAACGCTCCAACTTCTCTCTACTTTCTCTCTCTAGTATATTCCGTTTTCCGATTACTCACTAGATCGTCGGAGGCGGATCTCCGATAAACTCGAGTTCCGTTGTTATGTTGGTGTCCGAGGCTCATTGCTAGCGAAGCATGACCAGTATCCCGAGGGATTCCAAAAAACCCCGAAACATTTGGCGCCGTCTGTAGGGATACTCGTCCGTAATGGCAGTAGATGGTCAGAAACCTAATGCCGAAACTGGCCTGTAGACACCCAAATGTGTCTCCCAAAAAACCAAACCCTATGATGAATATCTTTCACGTCGATTGATTATCGAACAGGGTAAAATGTGAAAATTCTAGTGATGTGGTTGTTTTTAATAAAAATACTTCTTTCTGTTTTCGAAAATATTCCTTTCGTACCCTATTTATGAAAAACGTGCAATCCAGTTTAGTTTGGTCCATGATAAGGCTCCAATAATAGTGAATTTGAATTGGGTTTGAAAAGACCTTTCCAGCGATATATTATAAGCCCAATTTCGATGAATAATGAGGAAGTTATGGCCAAAATACTAAACTGGGCCCAAACCGGATTTTACCTACGACCCAATGATCATGTGGAGGGTCCAAAGGTTTAATCCTATTCTTAAACTAATTAGGATTAATTAGAAGCTTCTATGAGTTTCTAAAAGATCTTAATTATCCATTTTGAAAAGATAAAATCAAAGAATTTGAAATTGAATAAAACTTTCCTTTTTTAAGTCCTAATTCTATTCGAATTTAAAGATGTTCAAAGACAGTTAGATGTTATTTTTGTGCCTCACAATCTTTATCAAAGTCTTATATGGTTGGATAGATCTTGAAATTATCTTTCCAATGATATATTATAATATTAATTCCGAGTTATAACGAAAAAGATATGAATGGAATATAAAACTCGATCCAAAACTGACATCCTTTCACTATTTCGGTCATATCTTTTAATATACATAATATTTTAATCTGATTCTAATTGGGTTGGAAATTAGAATTCATGATCTTTCCAAAGACATATTATATGACTTATTTGGACATCTGGATCAAAAGATACGATAAAAACAAATCCGCAAAAAAATTATCCCAGCCCAAAACGACATGTCTGTCGCCTGGCGCTAATACCTGTCGCCTGGCGCTGCTCCTGTCGTCTGGCTCTAACTCCTGTCTAACTCCTGTCGTTAATGACAGATGGACTTTTATTCTGAATGGGACTCGAAATCTTTTCTATCGTCTCCGAGCTATAGGGGTCATATCTCCTCGTTTTTAATCATCAACATTCACAACAATCATCTCTCTCTATTCTCTCTCTAAAAGATAAAAGCTTTCCTTATTCTCTCTATTCTTTTTCTAAACCTTTCCTTTTACAAAATTCCACATACATTAGCTCTAGACACACCTAGCCAAGTTCGAGGTTGCCTTCGCCCTAGATGTGAAAGGTTGATAATTTATGAGGATTTGGTCCCAAACCTTATTACAATTCTTTGATTAGATTTACTATTTTAATATTTTTCCTTGAAGTTACTAACGTGTGTATTTTGTTATTAGAAAGAGGTATGAGGCATCGAAGTAAGTAATTTAATTGCTTTATTGCTCTTTTGATATAGAAATAATGCTTATAGTATTTTGTTGATTCCTAGTATCATGTTAGGATGTTTTATTGCTTCCTAGTATCATGTTTAGGGTTAACTAAAATTTCTAATATCATGTATATTTTATTATGATGCTTCCTATTTCTTTCCTAATAGCATGTTAGTGTCATGTTAGGGCTAACTGATCTTTAATGTTTAGTGACATGCTAGGGTTTGTTGTTAATCTTGGTAGTATCATGCCTAGGATCTTGCTATTATTATTATGCTTTATTGAGAATATTATTATGATGATGATTGTGATTATTTATTGTTGCTTGACATATTTTTATTGTTATTGCTTGATCACGCCTTTTATGCATGTTTAAAGGGAATTTGTACTTGTAATCACGCTTAATAAGATAATTAATAATCTTGTTTAGGCTAATATGATTATAATTCAAGTGATCTCCAATAATAGATTTGCTTGTGCATTAAATTCAACCAACATAGATAAACAGGTTTAGGGTTAACCTATTAATTGTTTGTTAGTCAGAAAGCGCACATGAATACGAGAAGAATAAAGTAGAGGCCTATTTTTAGGGCAAGTTTAATCTCTTTTAGGTTGGATTTGTACCTTCATCCCCGAACTTCCAGCCATGGTTCCTGACCTATTGGAGTATATATCGTTGTAAAGTTCGGGGAATGGTTCCAGACCTATTGGAGTATATATCGTTGTAAAATGCATGGGCCATTCACAAATAGTGAATGGATGAATGGAATGTATATTCTCTCACACGTTTTATAAAATGGCAACTAGTGGGGCCCGATTAGGATAGAAAATACGAACTGCGATCCGTGATGTATTTTTGTAAATCTAAATATGGTCTGCGAACCGTTGAGTATTTTTGTACCTTAATATTTAGATTAGTCCTAATCGTAGTTACTAGTATTTGCATAGTTATGGTCATGTCTTGAAGACGGAGGTTCTTGGAAGACGAGACGATGAAGTTGCAAAAGCCGTCCCTTGAAGACTTGAAGACTCAAGGGGTCATGCTAGTTGCCAAATGCATCTTTATTTATGTTTTCGATATATATTTATGTTCATTTATATACGAATTATATGTTAGATGCATGTTTAGGATTTCGAATGTTGAGATGATTAATTAAGTTCACTTAAATCAACCAACATAAAAACCCTAGGTCCCTAAAATATTGAGTGAAATTGCCATTCCAAAACAATACTTATCGGCCTATTGAGAGTAGTGATGGACTACGTTAAAGCGAGGCATCACTATTACTCCCTGGGATACGTAAGGCATACTGGGTATGCACGTTGGTTTTGGTTATACTCAATGATATGAGTGATGGAGTCCTAACATGTCGTGGCAAAGTGAATAAATTGTTAAGAGAGCATTAGATGCGACGATTTATTCAACCAAGAGTGTCTTGGAGCCATTAGCAAAGCGTTGCTTACCTTAAGAGATTGAGTGTTAAGACAAGCCAAAGCATGCTTAACCACTCTTTTTTTCTTTGGATCTTGGAATTTTAATCTGTGAATAAGACGTTTAAATATGTTTGATTAAAATGCATGATTTCAATCTTATTTAAAATATTATGAATGGTTTTTTCATTTAAAATTATTTCAAATGTAGAATCATGTCTTCAAATAACTCAAACAACCAATTCTCGTTGCGCTCAATTCTCAACAAGGAGAAGTTGAGTGGGCCAAATTTTCTTGATTGGCAAAGGAACTTGCATATAGTTCTCATGTAAGAGCAAAAGGAATATGTCCTTGATGAGGAAATGCCCGAGACTCCCAATGAGGAGGTGACTTAGGCTGCCCAAAACCGATGGCAAAGTGCCAATCGGGATGTCAAATGCATTATGTTGGCCACAATGTCTCCTGAGCTTCAAAAGACTTTCTTCGAAAAGGAGACAACTTTTGAGATCATTTCTGAGCTGCAGAACATGTTCCAAGAGCAGGCCCGAACTGAAAGGTTTGAAACCCACAAGCAGATCCTTGAGAGAAACCTCAAGAAAGGACAACCAATCAGCCCAGACGTACTCAAAATGATAGGATTGTTTGAGAACATGGAAAGGCTTTATGTAGGGTATTCAACTGATATAGCAATTGACATCATTCTCCACTCGCTGCACAAAGGTTATGATCAGTTCAAGATGAACTATAACATGCACAACATGGAGAATACCCTCACCGAGCCTCATGGTATGTTGAAGCAAGCCGAGCCGTTCAAATTCTCATGACATGCTCATGATTAAAAGGGGCAAGCCGTTCAAATTCTCAAGCAAGAAGAAAGGCTTTAAGGGGAAGGGTAAGAAAAAGACCTTTCCGCTAAGCCTAAAGCTACGAAGGCAACAAGGAGAAAAAGGTAGAGTCTACTGTAAGAAGAAGGGACATTGGAAAAGAGATATCCTCAAGTTCAAGGAAGATAAGAAGAACAGAACCGTTGTTTCTGAATCAGGTATATTCGTTATAGGCTTAAACTTCACTAGCTCAACATCATGGGTATTAGATACCGGATGTGGATCACACCTTTGTTCCAATTCTCAAGGTCTAAGGAACATTAGGAAGCTAGCGAAGGGAGAGGTTGAACTCCGGGTAGGCAATGGAGCCAGAATTGCAGTTGTATCCGTAGGAACTCTCACTTTGTCTTTGTCCTCTTGGCTTGTTTTGGAACTTGATAGTTGTTACTATTTTCCCAACATTACCAAAAACATTATTTCAATTTTGGCGTTGGACGCCAAGGGTTTTGAATTTCGAGTAAAGAACAATGAATGTTCGTTTTACCTCGATAATGTTAGACATGGTACGATCTACAATGGGTCTTAGTGATCTTCCTATCTCTTTCTGGGGACACGCACTTCTAACTGCGGCACTAACACTAAACCGTGCTCCATAAAAAGCTATAGAAAAGACTCCATACGAGTTATGGACGAAGAAACCTCTTATGTTGTCTTTTCTAAAGTTATGGGGATGCGAAGCATATGTCAAGAAATTGATTTCTGACAAACTTCATCCCAAATCAGACAAGGTTTACTTTGTGGGCTACCCAAAAGAAACCAAAGGGTATTACTTCTACAACAAATCGGAGAATAAAGTTTTTGTTGTTGCGATGGTGTCTTTTTGGGGAAGAAGCACCTTTCCAAAATGACAAGTGGGAGGAAAATCGAACTGGACGAAGTTTGTGAGGATGAGCAACAAAATTAGAATGATAGTCAAAGTTCTCAAACAACATCTATTGACGCAGGTCAAAATGATCAAAATGTGATAAGTCAAACCGACAATGCAAAAGCTCAGTCCATTACCTTACGTAAGTCTTAGAGACCGAGATCTCAACCTGATAGATATCTTGGTTTAGTATTAACCGAGAATTAGGACATCCTGATCATGGATGGAAATGAACCGGCAACCTACAAGCAAGCATTGGAAAGCACTGACTCTGCTAAATGGCAAGAGGCCATGAGATCTGAAATGGATTCCATGTTTGAAAATCAAGTCTGGGACTTGGTTGACTTACCCGAAGCTTACACACCTATCGGATGTAAGTGGATTTTCAAGTTGAAAACTGATAAAGATGGAAATGTATTCATTTACAAAGCTAGATTGGTAGTAAAAGGTTACAGACAAGTTCATGGTATTGATTACGATGAAACCTTTTCTCCAGTCACAATGCTTAAATCCGTTCAGATCCTTCTAGCGATTGCTGCATATTACAGTTATGAAATATGGCAGATGGACGTCAAAACCGCCTTGCTAAATGGTATTTTGGAAGAAACTGTGTATATGATACATCCTAAAGGTTTTTTTGACCAAAACAATGCTGGGAAAGTTTGTAAGCTTAAGAATTCCATTTATGGGCTAATGCAAGCAAGCAGGAGTTGGAATCCGCGATTCGATGAAGACATCAGTAAATTTGGTTTTATCAAGAATCAAGATGAATCTTGTGTTTACAAGAAGCTCAGTGGGAGTGACATCGCCTTCCTAGTCTTATATGTCGATGACATATTGCTCATATGAAATAGCATTCCGTTGTTAGAGTCTGTAAAGGCCTGGCTCAGAAAGTGCTTCTCAATGAAAGATTTGGGAGAGGCTCAGTACATACTAAGCATCAAGATCTATAGGGATAGATCGAAAAGGATGATTGGATTGAGTCAAAGTACTTACATTGATAAGGTACTTGCTCGATTTGGCAAGGAGGAGGCCAAGAGAGGTCACCTGCCTATGTTACATGGAATAACCTAAGCAAGAAGCAGTGTCCACAGATACCTGATGAGCAGGTAAGGATGAATCAGATTCCATATGCTTCGCTTATTGGATCGATCAAGTATGCCATGATATGTACTAGGCCAGATGTATCGTATGCCTTAAGTGCTACGAGCCGTTACCAATCAGATCCAGGGGAGGCCCATTGGACTACGACCAAGAATATCTTAAATTACCTGAAAAGGAACAAGGATAAATTCCTGGTGTATGGTGGTTCAAAGGAATTAGTTGTTGAAGTTTATACCGACGCGAGCTTCCAGACAGACAGAGACGATTTCAAATCGCAATCTGGATATATGTTCTGTCAAGATGGTGGAGCGTTTAGTTTGAATAGTGCCAAGCAGAGCACAACTGCAGATTCTACAACTGAAGCCGAATACTTAGCAGCTGCTGAAGCAGCTAAGGAGGCTGTTTTGATTCATAAGTTCGTTGGTGAACTTGATGTTGTACCCTCAATCAAGGGTCCAATAGCCCTCTATTATGACAATAATGGAGCTATTGCTCAAGCCAGAGAGCCAAGGGTACATCAGAAGGTCAAACATGTCAAGCGGCGGTTTCAGATGATTCGAGAATGGAAATCATAAGGTGAAATCAGAATTCGCAAAGTTGGAACGGATGACAATGTAGCGATCCACTTACTAAACCTTTGCCTCAAGTGAAGCACAACAAGCACGTTGAGGCAATGTGAATCAGGCACGTTGGAGACTGGCTTTGATTTCCTTGTTTAGTGTTTTAGTTTATTTTGAACATTTAATGGAAGACACTAAGAAAAACCATTCAAGTTTTGGAGTAATATAAATTTCATGCAATATTTTATCACTCCATTTGCTATTTAATTGTGGTTTAGGATTAAATAATGAGTCCATTCGATTATGAGAATATTCAAAATAGGGTACCACGATCAGTCCTGGTAAGGAAACACCTATTAAGTGAACATTGAATATTATAATCGAAAATTATCCCTAATCGAGGTCATTTAAACGATGGACGATAAATGACCATTTGAGATTAGTGTGTAGTTTGATTTATAGCACCGTTTCTTATGCTACAAGGACATGATTGTCATAAATCATTTGCACAGGTATTGGTTTGGAACCATACTGGATCGACCTATGAGAATACTTTAAGAGATTGAAAATCGTCATAAGTATACTTCTCATTATGGCTATCGAAACGTATTTCCTCGTCCATGAGTATTGTGAGTTCACTTGTTTGAGTACTAGTCTGCTTTGATGTTGTCAAACGCTTGCCGTAATAGGGGATTATAACGGCAACACTCGGGCGGCTAGGTCCTCTCAGTAAGAGAAGCTACATTACAAGACTGGGAATGTCTCCAGAATAAAATAGGGAAGATGTCTTTGTTTTTTACAAGGCCTCTCGAAGAGCGAGACTGTAAAATGCATGGTCGTGCTCGGATGGATTTTAGAAATCATTTGTCTATTGACAGTCGGACTCGGGATCGATAAACACTTCTTGACATAATAAGGATGACAAATAAATCTTACCTTATAGTTCATGAAGAGACATTAAGTGACATAGGAAAAAGGCTGTACACTAAATGCGCACTTGTCCGAAAGGAAAACTGGGAGATTGAAAGGAATGGTGTCCTTCAAACAAGTGTATTATTCTGATAGAGGGTTCGGAATTATTAGAAAGCTAATTATTCAGTGAGGTCAAGTGATCGGAATGCTTGGGTGGAGGCTACTTTCGATTAGTAATATTAATGTATAATTAATATTACAGCTTAATCTTGACTGAACCCTTCTAGTCACACCCAAGAAACTAGCGAACTAAAGTGATGAATTAATTCAAAAGGAATTATTGAGTCGCCCGAGTAATTAATGTTTAGACATCGAAAATTCGAGCTTGGAGCATCGAAACCGAGCGTCGGAAGTGGAGTCGAAAATGATAAAAGACGAGATGAGAAAATTACTAATAAATCAACTAAATGACAAAAATACCCCTAGCGTTAAAATTCCCGAGTGCTAGGGGCATATGGTCTAGCAAGGTGGCTAGCAAGCGCACCAAGCCGAGCCTAGGCTAGCTGGTGCGTGCTAGCGCACCATCGCTAGCAGCAGCAGCAGCAGCATCGAGCTAGCAATCTAGCTTGCTAGCTAGCAGCGCGCTAGTGTGCTAGCACTGCTAGCAGTATGTGCATGCTGGCGCGCAAAGGTGTGATGCATGTGGCATGGCGCGCCACATCCTGCATACGCATCAAGCCGAAGCTAGCAGCCCGCACCAAGTGCGAGGCTTGGTAGCATGCTGCGGCTAGCAGCCCGCACCTAGTGCGTGGTGTGCTAGCACGCTGTAGCTTGCAGCCCGCACATGGTGCGAGACCTTCTATCAACGGCCTTCGGCCAGCAGCAGCAACCCGTATGCATAAGCCTGCAGGGCCAAAGGTGGCAATTAGCTATGGCAGCCCACATTGGGTTCCTTGGTGCCCAAGTAGGGCTGCCACGTGGTGCGAGCTAAATGGAGGGCTTGGTGGTGTGTTGGCCGGTTTTGGGCAAGGAGAGTGGGGAGCAAGTTCGTTCCCCTTTCCTCTAAATGGTCCTCACCTAACCCCTCATGTGAGCTTGACACTTGTTGATTTATTAGTAGCTTGCTTATTTATTTTATTTTAGATTTAAAATAAAATGAATAAAATCAAAATCTCCCACATGGAAAGATGATGGGAATTTTGAGAGCCTTTTCATATAAATACCAACCTTGGGTGTTGGGATTCTTCACTTGAGTAAGTGTTCAAAAAGGCATCACAGTGTGAAAACCTTTGAACACTAGTTACTCGGGTTTTGAGGTCGGGCCTTGTAACTCTAAGGCAATAGACCGAGTTAGGTGCTCGCTTTGCAGGTGGACTTCGAAAGAGGTCTCCGTGTGAGCGGAGCTAAAGGGCTTTCATGTAAGAGCTCGTTTTGGTGAGCGAAGCACGCTACAAAGGTAATAATCTCTTACTTAGTCTTTTGTCTATGTTAATTATGCTTATGGTTATAATTATTGTGAGTTTGGTTATGGGTTGGGTTTCTTTCTACGGTGGGTCGACTCACCGAAACCCAACAAAACCATAATTAAAATGTATCACCCCGAAAAAAGGGCATGATGTGTTGGACGACCTCCACCAAGTGCATTGTGGACCTCATATAGGCGGACGGGCCTTTGTAGAAAAGGCTACCCATCTAGGGTGTTACTAGTCGAGAATGAAAGCGGGCAAATGGTGAAAATATGTGATAAGTGCCAGAGATTCGCAACCTTGATTAACCGTTTAGCCAATAATTTGTCGGCCATAAGCAGTCCGTTCCCCTTTGTAAAATGGGGCATGGACATCTTGGGGCCGTACACACTAGCGTCTGGCCAAAGGCGGTGTGTGCTTATAGCTGTCGACTACTTCACAAAATGGGTTGAAGCCAAGGCCGTCTGAGGGATTAAGTGGACAGACGTATTAGCCTTCATCTGGAAAATTATTATTACTCGTTATGGAGTACCTCAGTCCATGGTATTTGACAATGGACCTTAGTTTAAAACGCGCCAACGCAAGGAATGGCTAAGTGACCTGGGCATCACTCACTATTTTGCCTCGGTCGGCCATCCCCAAGCCAAAGGCCAAGTTGAGGCCTATAACAAGCTAATCTCCAATGACATCAAGCGTAAGATTGAGAAAGCAGGCGGCCTATGGGCAGATGAGTTGGTCAATGTTTTGTGGTCTATATGTACAACGACGAAGAGTTCAACAGGAGAAACCCCATTTTTCTTAGTCTATGGTGCTGAAGTTGTGCTCCCAATTGAAATGTACGAGCCAACTCTTCGAGTGATGCTATATGATGAGAAGGCCAATTGGGAAGCTATGAAGACCGCCTTGGATTTTCTTCCAGGGGCAAGGGGCAACGCGACGCTTAGACATGAAATTTACTGTCTTAGAATGACGAGAGCTTATAATCATGGAGTGTCTAAGCGGCCACTGAAGATGGGTGATTTGGTCTTAAGAAACATGGAAGCGGTAGGCCGCGCCAATAACAATGGAAAGTTAACCCCAAACTGGGAAGGGCCATACCGAATTATTGAAGAAGTCCGAGATGGCACTTACCGTCTCGAAGCCTTAGATGGTTGTCCGATTCCTCATACTTGGAACACGGACAATGTTAAGATATACTATGTTTAAGTTTTCTTTTACTTAGCTAAAAGCTGTATATACAGCTAGGTCTTGATGACCGAGCAATGTAATTAAGGTCGTACGACCCCAATAATGTAATTTTGATAAATTAATGAAAAAGTCAAGAATTATTATCTTATTTTGTTTGTTTATGTCTTTCCATTATTCAGCAGAAATGCCGAGTGAAAGTAATAAAGATGGTGCTTGCAACATAGCAGCTCAGCCTTTAAACGACTGAACAAAAATGCCGAATAAAAACAATAACAAGGTTGCTTGCAACAAAACAACTCGGTCGCAAAGGATACAATCGAGCGGCCGTGCAATTGTTTAGCAAGGGCATCCCAACGTCGAAGAAAGTGTCTGACGATTAAGCACAAAGGTAGCCTGAATTTGCCTAAGGCATTTATTCCCAGAAATGGGGGGCAAGGGCATACCGAGGCATCCTAGCCCAGCCAAAACTTAGAAATTTCCAAGTTGAGATACTACTTGAAATTTCCATAGTGTGTCCGAGCGATAGTTTCAATGGACAGCTCATATAAAAACAACTAAGCGGCCGTACACCCAATGTTGATTCGGCGATTCGCCTAGTCCAAGGAAAATCATTACTATGATTTGATTAACTTACTAGTCGTCATACCCTTCTAGGTATAAAAACTACTAAGTTAATAAAACCACCCAGAGTATGGACTAGGCGAACGACGAATAAAGGGGCATACCCCCAGTTCTCGTACGAAAGCAATAAAAAGCATAAAAACCATTCAGAAGGCGGCAAAATTAAAATAAAATAAACCCGCTCAAAAGGCCGAAAAATATCTTACACACCCGCTCAAAACAGGCGGCATTCAAATTAAAAATGGTTCAATGATAGGAAAAATAAACTAAGTGCTGAAAACAAGAGGACTGAAGCTTGGCAGTTGCTGATGGAGGACCTGAGCTCTATTCAGCTAGTTTGTCATCTTCGGCAAGCTCCTCCATGGCCGACTCTTTCTCAACGGCCGCGGCAAGGGTGGACGGCTCCTCAGCTAGCACCTCCTCACCAGTCGGCTCCACCTTCTTCTCGACCTCAACTTCATCTGCCTCCTCGTCATCATCCTCATCCTCTCTTGATTTGGACGGGGTGGCAACAAGTTCAGGGGAGGGTTGCCCCGCCTTCTTGGCTTCTTCTCTTAGTGTAACATAGCTGAGGCGCTTGATGAAGCGCTCCTGGAAATAGGTGGCCTCCCCCTCGTCCTCATTAATTCAAAGGCCTCGAAGAAGTGGCTTTTCAGCCTCTCCTCGGCGTTGTGCTCGATGCGGATGATTTCAGTAGGGCTGGGCGGCCGAGGCGCCTTTAACTGCTCAATTAAGTTCGAGACGGACTTCTTCATGGTTTCCACCTCGACTCTGTGAGCGTCTGCCTTGTCAGGGGTCTTTTGAAGGTTTCGTTGGGCCAAGGTTAGATCTCCTTTCAGCTTTTCGGAGGCGTCAAAACCCTCCTTCCATTGTTGGGCGTTCAAGACCGCCACATCCCTTTCTTGCTAAAGGGTCTCCCTCGCAAAGGTCTCTCTTTTAAGATCCTTGCCCAACTTCACCAGATCTTTAGTTTGCCGTGTCGCTTTGTCGGATAGCGCACATATCTGGGTTTCCAAGTGAACCCTTTGGATGGTGGTCGTTCCCATGACGGCGTCCTCCGCCCGCCTAACATCATCCCAGGCGTGCTTCAGCCTCTCGTTCTCCTTCTCCTTCCAATGTAGTAAGGCACTGAGCCTGAGGAAAATCTACACCCGGACAAAGAAAAGTTAGCAAAAACAAACTAAGAAATATGTTTTAAATATGAAATCTAAAATGGCAAAGAGTCATGAATGGTTACCTCGGCACTGCAATGGAGCATGGGGCCGAGGAAGCCCTCATTAATTCGCCTCAGCTTATCCCGTTGCTCCTAAGGGACGACCTTAACCATGGCTTCTCTCATGGCCTTCCTGTCTGCGCTAGTAAGTGACTGGCCGGGCGGCTTCATGTTCATCTCCTTCGCAATATCTGCGCGCGGCCATGAATGGTATTAAGTTGAGCAAAATCAGCTTGAAAACAAATCAAGGATGGTTGCAATACAACACAATTTTGACTTACCATCTGAGAAGCTTGGAGGAAGAGGGAAGACAAATGGAGGGGGAGGCGGCGACTCGTCACCTCCCTCTTTGATACGGTCGGGTTGAGCCTTAGCTGACTGACTGGCAGCAGCCTGCCTATCAGATTTCTTGACTCTCTCGACAGGCGGAGTCAAGACAAGACCGGTCGATTTTGCCGGGGACGACTTACCCCCATCGTCCGCTTTCGTGGACACTCCTGAACTGACTTAGTTGTCGGATCCACGGACATGGAGACCACGCTTCATGACAGTCGGGGTGGCTCTCCTTGAGACTGCTTTGAAGCAGTCTGCGACTTCGTCTTGGCCGCCGGATCGGAAGGGTTTTTAGGAGCGCCCGTCTTCCTGGTTTTGGACGCTTGCCCATCATTGGTAGCGGAGGCTGGCTGCTTCCTTTTGGTCCTTGGAGTAGGACTTTCCAACTAAAAAAGACAAGTAAAAAGTCAGTGTGAAAGAAGAAATGAAAAATGAACTAGCGCCCGCGCAAAATTAGGAAGGAGTCTCTTCCTAATATACCAACTCAGACTAAAGGAAGAGTCCAAGAAAAATTAGGAAGGAGTTTCTTCCTAATATACTAACTCGGACGAAAGGAAGAGTCCGCGTGAAGAAGGGAAGGAGTCTCTTCCCAACATACCAACACGGACGAAAAGTATCTGTATGAAGAGGAGAACGACCTCTCCCCCAACATACCAGCTCGGCAAAAAAAAAAAAAAAAAGAAAGAGAAGAAGCTATAAGTTCTAGGTCAATGGTCTGTACATCTTTGGTCTTCTCGTACATTTTCTACCGAGCCAGGTCAATTTCGGACATGTTAACCTCCCCCTTTTGCTCCTTGTCCAGCATGGCGTACGCTTCCTCTACATAAGAAAAGAAGAAAAAGAGTTAGAAAAATTTTCAAAAAATTGGCATGCGAACGATAAAAGTTGTAAAGCCCACCTTGGGGAATGTTCCGGTTTACACCGCACGTCGACATACATATCGGGTCCCGAAGCCAGCCGGCCAAAGGAATCCAGTTCTTTGGCACCCTGACCACCATTTTGCCGTCCCTCTTCACCTTCTTGACCCTAAAGTAGTCAAGTTAATGCTCCTAGCCAGGGTGGACGGGTGGTTTATATGGTTTGTGATCCCCTCGGCCAAGCCGGATCGGCTTAGCATTAAACCGATTCATTCGCAAGTTAAACTCCACATCCTTTTTCTTGATGCGATAGAATCAGTTCTTCCAGTCTCGCCACTTTGACACATGGTCCATCACCACCATATAATCCTAGTAGTGCTAAGGATGAACCAGCCATCCGTGTGCTTCTCTAGACAAATCATGGAGTGCATCTTGCAAAATACCGGAAAATCAGGCTTGAAACCCTTTCCGATGCACGTCACCAGATAGCCAAAGATATTCACCCAGCTGTTTGGCATCAGCTGGAAGAGGTCTATGTTGCACTCATCCAGGAAGGTACGAATAAAGGGATGAAGGGGGAAGCGAAGTCCAACGTCTAGAGCGGCGCGATAGATGTTGAAAGATCTGCGGTGCGGCCGCTCATCTTCCCAGGCGGCTATAAAAAGGGATTTTCTGGGCGCCACCAGCTCAAACCCCTCTCCTAGTTCGAGGAACTCCTTTTATTCATCAATCCCATCGTTCAGGTAGCCCAAGGCCGTGCTACCAACCGTACAGGCGTACAGGTTGTTGAAATTGTCAATGTTGGCAACGGCTTCCTCTGCCGCCGCCTCATTCCCTATCTCGTTCTCTGCTTCCTTTTCATTAGGGCGAGGAGTAGCTCCAAATTCTAAGGACAAGATTCTGTCCAAATGAGCAGACTCGGCCGAGCTCCTGCTTCTGGAGCTTTGGCAGCCTCCATCCATCACTACGCCCTCAGGCGCCAAGGGACCTTTGCCCTTATCTTTTGCTCCGGCCGCCAGATTTCCCGAAGGAGGGGCACTACGAGGTGGAAATTCAGACGGCTCAGTAATTACAATGCTTTTCCTAGGCCTATCGGACCTGCTAGGTTAGAGATAGGGTTGTACAGGAGTTGGGGCGGATGACCCATCAGCGTCCGCCCGAGAAGAGGTAGGAGGCCTCTCAAGAGATAGCAACTCTGACGAATTCATGACCGAGTTGGCGCATTGGGGAAACCATAGTTCCGGAGCTTGCTCGGACGTTCCATTAGTAGAAGAGACACCTAGTGCTCTTTGGCGTCCATCGAAAGAAGTGGTCAGTTCAACCACATAACATTCAGTGCCACTAGTTGTGCCCGTGTTGGTTGCGGACTTAGTCTCGACGTTCGTGTTGTTAGGGTCATAAGGGACCCTTGGGTGCACCAGATTGTCGTCCGAGTTACTAGCGGCATCTTTGTCGTACATTAGCCTCGTACGAGCCATTTGCGACTGTAGGGAAAGAGAAGAATAGGTGGATGAGAGTTGGTACGCACTAGAAATGGACCCTTTCCATGATGGAGATTGCTCATCTCCGTCCACTCTAGACTCCTCAGTCCCAGGCGAACGGCCGGCCTCATGAGGAGAAATGGACGAAGCCGAGTGTTGAGCTAGAATTAAATAAAAAGAAAGGCTTAAGGCAAATAAAACAGAAGTAAGAGAAAAAACAGTCGGCTTACCTCTATACGTATAGAAAACTCTGAAAGTCTGCGAGGTCTTGAAGGTTGACCGGAAAACTCAGAATATGTAACCGGAAAACTCAATCACGCGGTGGAGCTCTTGAAGATTGAGGGAAAAATCACTTTCTCTCTCTAAAAGCTCTAACTTCACTCTAGAATTCTCAAAAGCTAAAAGTGCCAAAATGAGGTCAACCGGATTCTATTTATAGGCATAATTTATGAGGAAAAAATGGTAAATTTATCTTTCCCGCCCAAGAATTCAAACGGTTACTTTTTAAAAAGTTCACCTAGAATTCAGAAAGGTTAAAAGCTGAATTCTGTTATTTTGGACGGAGAAAGAGACGGACGAGCTAACGAGTTATCCAAATGGACGGCCACGTAAGCAGAATCTAAAACTAACTTCTTGGAAATTCGGGTGTCCGGGCTTCCTCTTAAAATTCCAGATGGCATGGTCTGTCCGCCCATCTCCCAGGCTTGAACGTCCCTTGGAGGAGTTTCAGGCGGACGGAGCAAAGGCAATTAGCCTGATAACGCCTTTCCTTAAAAGAGCGGACGATCTCGTCCGCCTACTCAGAAAAAAGGCTTTATTTCTGCATACTCGGACGCATCGAGATGAGTAGAGAATAAGAGGAGGTGGCCTGTAGCATACGAGCCACCCCTCTAAGGGTCCAATCCCTTAGTGACACGTGGCCCAATCAAAGGGCGACACGTGTCCCTATCGGAAGATGACGCGTGTCAGGCTCAAAAAGAGAACTTGAAAAAAGAGTGAAGGGCCTCCTTACATCAGGAGGCTCAAATCCCAAGAATGCTGTAAAGCGGTGCCCCCATCTGACATGTATCGTCAACTGATTGCGCAGCCAATCAGGACACAGAAATCTAGGGTACAAACCCTTAAAGGGCTCAATTTCCCACCCCTATAAATACCCCAATCATTTACGATGGGAGGGATGGATTGAGACATAACATTAAACAGAGTACAAAACGCTCCAACTTATTTCTACTTTCTCTCTCTATTTTATTCCGTTTTCCGATTACTCACTAGATCGTCGGAGGAGGATCTTTGATAAACCGGAGTTTCATGGTTTTGCAGGTGTTCGAGTCTCATTGCCGACGAAGCGTGACCAGTATCGTAAGAGATTCAGAAAAACCTTGAAACAACTATGACCATGTCTTAGGTTCATGCATAAGTCGCTCTTTCCGTCATTTGAGTTGGGGGTCCACTCTATTCCTAATTTTTTCCATATCTCTTCATCTACATCATCTTTCCACTCTCTACATGCTTTCTCCATGCATACCACTCCCACATTCTTCCATGATCTCTTCCCATCTATGCATGTTGAATTGAGTTTGAGTCAAACAATTAACAATAAGTATCCATGACTTCCCTTTCCACAACACTTGGTCAAGGACAGAAGGGCGCTTAATCAAGGACAACACTTTCATTCAAATATTACTATTTGATAAACCAATTCGACAAAAGAGAAAAGCTAAGAAGAAAATGGCAACTTAGGAAGAAGTCAATGAACTTAGGCAAAACCTTGCTAGTTTAACGGAGATGATGAAGACTATTGCTCTTCAAGTCAATGACCCTGTGAAACAACAACAAATGGAGCGAATGGAAGAAAGCTTGAGAAAGCTCTCCAATGACTATAAGTTCCAGGGGATTAGCTCCCAAGGGGTCTAAGTGGATAAGGAACTTCTTCCACAAAAGTTCAATGCCAATGACATCCCTAAATCCAGACCAACAGATAACCCTTATTTCCATTTGAGAGGTTTCGAAACTATAATAAATATTGAGAGAATTAATAGGAAAGCTTTCCACTCGATGTTTTCACTATCTCTAGAAACCGTTTGTCAACAATGGTTCTTTTCCCTTGACAAAAAGAAAATCACTTCTTAGGACTCTACAACAAACGCTTTCATTGATAGATACAAGTGTAACATTCAAGTTGAAACTGACCATAGAGAACTTGAGATGCTAAAGAAAAAGGAAAACGAAGGGTTCACCTCCTTCTTCAATAATGGAGGGAAACTTCCGCTAAAATGGTCGAGATTCCTACTGAAAAAGGAGTCTTTAAGGATGTTCATCAAGAACCTCCAAGAGAAGTATTCAAAGCATTTGAAATACCAACAAAATTGAATACTTTCAAGGCTATCTATGAGATAGGTATTGTTATTGAAGATGATCTTGCAAAATCGAAAGCTACTAGCCATAGTAACAACAGTGGTTGGAAAGGAAAGAAGAACGATAATCCTTCTTCTTCCGAAAACACCTACACTAGTAACAATGTTAGTACCTTAAACCTTAACAAAGGCTTATCCATGGATAACCAAAGACCTAAGAAGCAATTAAGGAAAGAGTTCACCCTATTGGGATGTACTACGATACCACTTTCGATCGACTCCATGCCAAAGGACTTATCACTCCTATAGGACCTCTTGAAGATCTAGCACCCGAAAACAGGTCATCCAACTGGGATTCCAATGCTCATTGCAAGTATCATCAAGGTAGAGGGCGTACTACCGAGAGTTGTTGGAAGCTAAAGGAGGCCACCCAATATTTAATCGATAATAACAAGCTTCCCCTACTTGTAGCTGGCAAGAAGGTCGAATGATGATATAGCACAACACACGAGTCGAGCTTCAACGACAAGATTTCTAAACCTCTTTTTCTATTTTTTTATTCTTCCTTTCCCCAATAAGTCTAGCATAGGCATTCCTTATCTCCCTCATTAGATTTATTAAGAGTTTGTTGTTTATCCTTTTCCATTATAATAAAATGAGCATTTATTTCTTTGCATATGATCATTGCATTGCATCATTAAAAATAAAATGTCGAGCTAAGCATAGAGCATACCAGTGATTTGAGGTAACCCTTGTAGCCATATCATATCACTTTCCCCTTTCGAATATACATTCCTTTCTTGATAAAGCACTTTGAGCCACGTCTAACTATAGACCTTTCTTCTTTTAGCCCACATTTACCTAACCTTGGGATGGGATGGTGTGCAACTTATGCAATTTCAAAAGCTTGAGTGATTTCAAAAGATTAAAACAGCAAAAAGAAAAAACAATATAAAGGTTTGCAAAAGGGCAAGTGTTCCAATGTCATATGAATATGTCTTCCATATGAACACGTCTCAAATTGCATCGCTTATCGAGTTCTCGGTATCGTGCCTGAGAAACATGAATGCCAAGTGAGTGGTAGACCGCATGATCGGGATTGCCCATACTTATCAAAAAAAAAAATGCAAAGCAAAAATAGAAAAGCAAAAAGAGAGCAAAAAATAAACAAAATAAAGAGTTCAAAAGTGAGAAATTTCAAGCATACAAATACAAAGATTCAAAAGCAAGGTTGCAAACCTTGAGGGCTTATCTAGGGTCTTGAGCCTTTATCCCCTTCTTTTTCGAACTTTAGCCTAACCACGTTACAACCCTTAAAAAACCTCCTTGAGGTATACACACACTTGTGTCAGGTTCAGCTAGAGCTACGTTCGGCCTAATTCCTAACGAATACGTAGGCAACCTCACATTGGGTTGCGGCCGTAATAAAAAAGCATTCACATTCACATTTACATTTATACATGATCATATCAAGGAATCTCCAATGCTCATCCCTATCCTTTTAGAGCTAGACTTGGGGGCTTGATCCCTACATCATTAGCTTACCCAGCCTAAGAGTCACCATTATTTGACTCTTTTCAAAATATTTTTCCATACACTTAGCCTTTGCGGCCTAACTTTAGTGTGACTTTCATACACATCACAGATACAAGACCAAATAATCCTTCCTTTAAGAACCCTTTGTCATGAAATCTTAACACAACGTTGAAGCATGCCTTGTCATATAGAAATCATTCATCACTTGCAATCATCATTGCATCACAAAGTATGAAGTGCTTAGCCTCCGTGCCTAAGTTACCTAAATACTTTCATCATCAAGTCAACAATTGAGATAGCCTAGGATGTTACAATCCTTGCACTATGAGATATAACATCAACCCATACATTTGTCTAAAATCATTCAATATGCACTCTCAAACATTTCACTTCTTCTTTTTCACATCCTTCTTTTTCGAGAGAAAGTCAGTACCCTCCGCAAAAATGATGGAAATTTTTTGCTTTTCTTCATTTTGAGTCAAGCATATCACAATACAATGCACACACGAGTCATGCACATTGAGTCATGTCGTGTCATATCACATCGAGTTGAGTCTAACACATGTGTCAAAACACATTAAGTCACACAAGAGTCAAACAGACTAAACCTTGAGTCAACCTCAAGTCAAAACAATCATAATGTCAAACAAAATAAACCTTAGGTCAACCCTAAGAAAAACATAAGCAAATTCCTGTTGTCCAAAACATAGATGCAGGTGCACTAAGTCCCAGACGGACAAGTGATCTTTACAAAGGTCTAAGGTATAAGACACAAGTTTTTTCAAGACATGAAAAGCTATCACTTCCAAGGTGTGAAGATGAGAGAATTTGACAAGAAGGCTCAAGGCGTAGTGATCTTTGACAACATTCCCTAGGATCAGAAAGTTGTCACCCGATTAGAGAAGATGGCTCAAGGCGAAGCGATGTTGGATGACGTTCCCTAAGATGTGGAGGTTGTCGAACAAAACAAGTTTGATTCAACAAGTTTCTCAAGGTGAAGAGATCATAATTATCGGACAAGTTTTCCCAAGACGAAGTGAAATTGTCGATTTATGCACACTTCCCAAGGCATAGAAGTTGGCAATTGCATCCCAAGGCGTGGGTACTTAGTGGAATTTTACTTGCGAGCTACTCAAGGAGTAGGGGCTCATGACAGCACTCTCAAGGCGTGGAAACTGTTAAACTATTACACTTCCCAAGGTGTGGAAAATCATCATTTAGAAGACTGCTAAAGACAAAGGACTGTACGACATGTTGCTCGAGGCGAGGAAATTTGTCGTCATTCATTTGTGAGTTGCTCAAGGCGCAGAAGCTCATGATAAGAATTCCCAAGGCGTGGAAAACCATCATCTAATTGATCGCTCGAGACGTAGTGGTTCACAATAAGAATTCCCATTGCGTGGAAGACCATCATTCAGTGAATCGCTCAAGGTGTGGTAGTTCGCTATAGAATTCCCAAGGCATGGAAGATTGTCGTCTAGTGGATCGCTCAAGGCACAGTGGTTTGCGATAGAATTCTCGAGACATAGAAGCTCGCCACAGTAAAACTGAAGATGGTTACAAGAAGCGGTCTTTGACGATGTCCCGAAGTAAAAAGGAGATTGTCTGTAGCGGCAAGGTACTGCCGTGGCGAGTTACTACCACAACTCTAGAGATGACGAGGTACAGTCACCGTCTATGATATTTCCAAGGTAATGTGGAGGATTATCACAAACAAATGAAGATAGCGAGGCACTATTACCTTTAGATGGCGTTCACGAGGCAATGTTGAAGTCGTCACCAAAAAATACAGCAATAAATTGGTTACTCCAGAGACGTGTGCTCACTGTTGTAAGATACACGTTTCTTAAATCTTTTATCTTCTGTAAACTAACGCTAGTTTGCACGTATCGGCGTTACAAGAATGATTTAGGATCGTAGAATGTTCTGAATCATTCTCCGTCCCTATCGCTAATTTGACTTTTTTTTCGAAACTTACGTTTCTCCAAACTCAGTCAAAGTGGGGGCTTCTATAGACACCTGATTATGTCTCCCCAAAAACCAAACCCAGTGATGAATATCTTTCACGTCATTTGATTATCGAACAAGGTGAAATGTGAAAGGTACAAAAATATCAAATGGAAAAGTCTAGTCCAATTTAGTTTGGTCCATGATAAGGGTCCAATAATAGTGTATTTGGATTGGGCTTGGAAAGAGCTTTCCAACGATATATTTAAAGCCCAATTTCGATGAATAATGAGGAAGTTCTGGCCAAAATACTAAATTGGGCCTGAAATGAGTTTTATATACGGTCGAATGATCAAGTAGAGGGCCCATTTATTATCATTCTTATGGTCATTAGGATTGATTTTATTCTTCTAGAATAATCTAGAAGGTTATTTTAAATTCCAGTGGGATAGGACTGATAATTATATCTTTTAGAAAAAGAAAGAGTTTAATTCGGAATAAAACAAGTGTTTTAAAAAGATTAAATCTAATTTTAAAATATAAGTACGGACTTTAATTAATCTAATTTAATAAGATTAAGGATTCCGTACGGATTTTAGATAACACGTTATTCATCGCGAAACGACAAGCCCATCGCGCCGCGATGGAAGCAGTTTTACTCCGAATCAAATTCGATCTTTTTCTAATCGTGTCGGGACCTTTTTCCTCATAAATAGGGTCATATTTCCCCGTTTTTAATCATCAACAATCATCTAATTCTATTCTCTTCTCTCTCTTGAGCAATAGCTTATTCTTTCTTACTCTTTCTAGCCTAGCCTTTTTACAAACACAATACCGCATTCAAGAGTTCTAGACACACCTGGCCAATAAGTTCGAAGTTGCCTTCACCCTAGACGTGAGAGGTTGATAATTTCTGAGGGTTTGGTCCCAAATCCCTATTTCAATTATTTAATTAATTGTTTCCTTGAAGTTACTAACGTGTGTATTGTTTTGATAGAAAGAGATACGAGGCAACAAAGTAGGTTGTTTTATTGCTATATTTTTATAGAAAGCATGCTTAAATTATATTAATTCCTAGTGTCATGTTAGGATGCTTTTATTGCTTTCTAGTATCATGATTAGGTTGCTTCCTATTTTCTTCTATCATGTTAGTATCATGTTAGGAATAGAGATTTTATCTTCCTGTTTAGTGACATGCTAGGATCTTTTATTAATCTTTTTAGTATCATGCCTAGGATCTTGCTAATATTAATATTTTGCTTTGATGAGATTGAGATTATTATGATGATGATTTGTTGTTATTATGTTGCTTGATTATATGGTTTTTGCTTGATCACACCCTCTCTTGCAGGGTTAAAGGGAATTTGTACTTGTAATCACGCTTAATAAGATAATTAATAATTTTATTCAGGCTAACTTGATTTTAATTCAAGTGATCGCCAATAATAGATTTGTTTGTGCATTAATATTTAACCAACATAGATTAAACAGGTTTAGGATTAATATATTGATTGTAAGTTAGTCAGAAAGTGGACATGAATATGAGAAGAATAAAGCAGTGGCCTATTTTTAAGGCAGGTTCAATCTATTTTTGGGGCAGGTTCAATCTCTTTTTGGTTGGATTTGCACCTTTATCCCCGAATATTCAGTCATGGTTCCATACCACTATGGAGTTAGCGATCTCATGGATCGTAAAGGGGTGTAACCTTCACCTTGTGAACGGTTTACAAGTTCCTAAAACTTGTTGGCGACTCTTTTGCTCTATCTTCCTTCCCTTAGGACGCAATCATACTTAAGTGTATGATCATAGTGGGGCTCAAGTGTGGGGTGCTTAAAATATTCTCTACACCAAGGTTATAAATCCGAGCTGAGACTCATTATGCGAAGTTCTCTAAGAATAGAGAATCTTTCAGTAATGTTAAAGATGTCAAAACGATCCTTGATTCGCTAAGTGTTTGATACAAGTAGCTATTAAGGCTAGAACAAAAAAAGTATTTTCTTGTCTTAACGCGCTAAAGAATCTAGATTGATCCTTTGCAAATGTAGAATGCTTTTACAAGTAAAGGGTGTCCTAAGTGATGTAACGTCATGAGAAGATATCGATTTAAAAAAGAGGAAAGAGGATGATATCCTCTCAATTATGGCATCGTTGATCTAAAGTCTCTTGATATGTCATTGAAACTTTAGTCCATTATTTTAAAAAGTTTAAAAGATGATAAAAAAAGAGGTGTTTTGGCATTCGTAGCCTAACACATGAATAAAGGTTTTGACACTCGCTTGCCAAAGCGCGGTATTCGGGGTCCACAAGATAGAAATACATGTCTCAAGACTGGACGCATATATCAAAATCTAGTGAAAGAGAACAAAATCGACAACTCTCTCAGTAGATTTTTCCACAAGATGAAAACACGCGTCTCAGGACAGGGGGCACGTGTCTAAATAGGTGCGACTTCGGAATGTCGCTCTTTATACAGGGGGCGGACGGACACCCTAACTGTCCGGTAACCCAGTAAGCTTACTAACTACCGTATTTGCTTCCAGTCAAGAAGTGTTTGTTCTCGATGGTTTGGCGTACCAGTCGACTCGTTTTAGCTAACGCCTAATGTTTGTAAAGAAGGTTCTACCGTTTTCGCTACGGGAGGTATATCACGTTGCTGGGGAAGAGGTGAAATTTTACGCAACACCTACGCTATACAATTTTACGCTGTATGATAACGCCATCATTTTTGCTGTGGACGCCAAAAATAAAGAAAAGAACGTGACATTTCTAAAGTCAGTACAGTTAAATTACAAACCTGTCTATAAGAGCTTTAACGTAAAGCACCACTACGAAACATTTTAAGGCACGCTCATGAAAAATGTCGAAAACGTATGCTTAGGGAAGGAACAAAGCACGATGTGCATATAGGATGATGCAAAAAACCTATCAAAGAAGAAAACAAACTATAAGTTGCAAACAATTAAAAGATTTCGATAATTTCAAAGCCATTACGTCTAATAACGAGCAAAAACCGTTAGCAATAAATCAAATGATCGAAATCAAAGTACCGGTCTTTTAAGTAATTAGTATCTGGCCAGGCGTGCGCATCGTTCTGAGTTGCACTGGGCTGTCATGCGCAACTGATTGAGTTATGCGCGACATTTAAGTCAGTCAAAAAGAAATCGTTAAGCGCGATTTTCATTTCGTTCTCTCTCTCTCTCCTTCAATCGCCATTTTCGACCCTTTCACTGTCTACAAAGCTCGAATTTCTTGTTTTATGGAGCTAAAGGAAGTGAATCTCATCCCCTATTCATAAAACCCTTATTTTCGAATTTGGGTGTTTTTTATTTGGCCTACTATTCTTGAAATTGTTTGTTCCATGTTGTTATGCTATTTTTACGGAGTGTTTTGCAACAAATTTCACAAAAATGGTTAAGTATTGAACCTTGTATGAGCATTTCTTTGTTTAAGTGCGTTCTTGATATTTTTTTCTTTCGAATTTTGTTCGAATTTGTTGTTTTTCCTTGCTCACTTGGTTATACTTTATGAGTATGAAGTGAATAATAGTATTTAAACTACAATTACTTTCACTAATCATGTTTTGAAAATTTTAAATCACAAAAAATGGCGCGAAGTATACACTTTGACTTGTTCTTTCCATGTTCGAACCTCAAGATTGTTTGGTAGACAATAATCATGTTTATGTTATCGTTATTCGTCTGAAAATAGTTGATTTTTTCCAGATTTAGGAATATAATCTCTAGAATACTTTTGTTCAAACTGGTCTAGGATGGCTTTTGTGGGTGTTAAAGCCCCCATTTACTGAGTTTAACTGCATGTATTGTAGCCCCCAAGCGTGGGTGGCATTCGATTTTTGTGTTTTGCCCTTTCGGCAGTCGTTATGCTGCCGAAATGAGTCTAGAAAACATATACTAGTCTTTTTAGGAAAAAACAAACTAATAAGGAATTTTATTTGTTATAGCAGGACTCTCCTCCATTCATCAATGCTGAGGAGGAGCTAGAAGTGCTTGTGCCTGCAAGGCGGTTCGCCCTCGAAAGAGGGTGACACGTCCCTGTGAGGAGGTTCGAGAGCGACACGTCGGGGTTGATCGACGTCGTAATGAGGATGTGGCTAGGAGGCTCCTCTCAACTGGGAACCTCAGGTCCTTAAATGGGACCTGGACCATAATGTTTCGATTCGAAGTTGGCGTAGCATAGTGAGTTCTTTTGCGCCTCTGTCCTTTCATCGTTTCTTTCTCTTTTGAAAAGTCATGACCGTATTTTCTCGTATTTTTTCTTTTAGAGTGAGCCTAGCATGCGTTTGTACAGCTCAGGTGACTTGAAAGGTCGTTTCGAGACTTTACTCAATGCGGTAAAGGAGGTGGTGGAGCATTAGGGGATCAGCCCCTAGCTGGCGACTCTTTAAGACATATCAAGTTAGCTTTCATCGTAAGCTTTCTTTCGTGGGTTGCTGGAGTTTTGGTGGGATTCCACCAACACTTTCCACCTCCAATGGGGAGAGATGACGGTTTCCCCTTTCGATTTCTATATGATCACGGGTTTTCCTTTCGGAGGTGAGCCTGTGGTTATGGAGACCATAAAGGTTTTAAACGAGAGGCTGCAGGACCTCATAGGGGACCGTCTTGCGGCGTCCTTTCATATGTACGCGCACTCTTGTCCGTACTCGGTTCTTGCCGTGTCGGCTGACGAGGTAGATCGGCAGTGTACACCTAAGCAGCTAGCTCGGATATTCATTTCCCGTGTTCTTTCCATCACTATTTTGAGTGATCGAGGAGAGCGTTTCGCTATCGGGTTACTTGTTTGCCTCAATTATTTGGGGCAAGTGAGTAATCTGAGTTGGGCGGAGGCGTCGTATGCCCGTATGCTTAAAGCTATGGACAAGGCGATCCTATGAGTGCCAAGCATATTTACAACATGCTTTAACGTAGGCGCACTTTGAACGGCGCCTGCAATTTGGCGACTCCAATTGGGAGGATTCTTGGTTATTTATCGATTTGAGTAATCGGTATTTAATCAAGATAAGTGCATGAGACTTGAAAGATTCTTGAAAATATTCCTGTGATTAAATTGGCATTTTTGCATATGCATAGACGTTTTAACGTCGTATCAGGACTGTCCCGTAGGAAAAATTGGATAACCTGGTCGTGAACGGAAAAAAAAGGCACCAGCCAGATTTCCTGACTACTGCTCCACAGAAGAGTATGTCGTGTCACGGCACTTGACACCGTCATGTGGTGTTTAGTACCGTGACACGGTATATTCTGCCGTGTAGCCGCAGTCCTGAAATCTTTCCAGTGGCTTTATTTCTCTTCTTACAGTCAGCTTCCTTCAATTTTTCTGAAAAAACGTGTGTGTTCTATATACGTCTTAGCCCCAGGGGATTTAAGCTCTATCAACCTAAAAACTCTCATGGCAATAAGGGTTCATCCGAGTTATTAAATCCACCCAAACCATGAAGTCGAGTTCAATTTCATCACGAACTTGCGGAGCCGCCCGTTGGCATACACCCTCAAGGGAGGCTGCCTTGCCAATGCGTCCAAACTCTTAACCATGGTACCCTTTGACACCAAAAATCTTGACCGTAGTTGAACATAGATCTTGACCTTAGGTTGCGAACTACGTGCTATGTGGTTTATTTGGTGCTAACCCCATATGTGTTTGTTCATGTTGGTTTTGGACTAACCTATGACTAAGGGTTTTTATTCCACATATAATTTAATACCGACTTAAATCGACTAAAATCTGGAGAAATCACAACACTGGACCCTGGAACTCTGGACCGTGTCACGGCAGATATGCTGCGCCACGGTAAGCCCTGCCGTGACACGTCGCTTTTTACCGTCTGACGGTATAAGGCACCGTGTCACGACAGTTAGCACCGTGACACGGTTCCCAGGGAAAGTCCTATGTCAGTCCTTTATGGTTTTTGTGCGTACTTATGTGGTTTGTATGTTCGGTTTAGTGTCATGTCTAGCCGTACGGTTACAACACGCATCCATAACCTCACTTAAACACTCACAAGTCATGTCGAGTTCACACACTTTGAGTTGCACACCATTTTTGTTCATGACCGTACAATAGGAAGGTCTTGTCTTTTTTCAGTTTTTTCTTTTAGGGAGTAAGTCGGATGGTATCCTCCCGTACATACTTTGACTTTTTTTTAAAAAAGAAAAATTTTCAAAAAATTTCTTGCCTTCTTTCTTTTCCGGATGGTTCAAGGTTAAGTCTAGTCATTAAAGGTGCATTTGTTTTTAATATCGCAGCACTTAGTCGAGAAGCAAAGGTAGATTTTTACAGTTCGAATCATTACCCCAACAACCTCTTAAACCTAAGAGGCGTACAAGGAAGCCTGCACAATCATCTCCATAGAATCCATCTTCGTCTACAATCCATTTTGAGTTCATTCAAATGGCCAGTAAGGAAAACGTCGAGAACCTCAACAAGACCATTGAAGCACTCGCTGCTATGGTGCAAACATTCACTACCAAAGTCTCCACCATGGAATAAATAATATTACTGTGGCTGCAATGGACAAGATAAAAGAACAAGTGAGTAAGATTTCGAAGAATTCACCTATGTACCTTTAAACCTCAACAAGGCCGATGCGCTAGCAAAATTAGCCTCAATGATCAACATTCTAGATCATTTAAATATGATGTCATTATGCGTTGATAGAAGAGAAGAACCAGCATATTGCAACACAATAGAGGAAATAAATGACATTGAAGAAGACAATCCTTGGTATGATCATATCCTCCAATATATTACCCATGACATATATCCTGAAAATATTTCATCAAAAGACCAACGAGCCCTAAGAACACTTGCGGCCCAATATGGTCTATTAAATGGTCAATTATGCAAAAAGGGGCCTAACGGTCAAAGCCTATTGCGTATAGACCAACCTGAATCCACACGCCTTATGGAAAATACTCACAAAGGCGTTTGTGGTCCTCACATGAATGGTAAAATGCTTGCTAAAATAATTTCACGACAAGGGTACTATTGGTCCACCATGGAACATGATTGTATACAATATGTTAAAATATGTCCAGAGTGTCAAATGTTCGCTAACTTACAACACCTTCCACCATCCGAACTATATAATCTCACTTCCCCTTGGCTTTTTTCGACTTGGGGAATTGACATAATTTGAAAAATATCTCCAACAGGAGCAGGAGGGCACGAGTACGTATTAGTAGCCATCAATTACTTTACTAAGTGGATCGAGGCCGCTTCTTACGCGAACATCACTTCTAAACATGTCGTAAAGTTTCTCGAAAGAAACATATTTTGTAGATATGGAGTTCCACACGAACTAATTAGTGATCAGGGATCTCAATTCAAAGCTGAAGTTGAGACCCTCTTAACTCGTTATAAAGTAAAACACCATCATTCATCCCCATATAGACCTCAAATGAATAGAGCTGTAGAATCGACCAATAAAAACATAATAGTCATCATTAAGGAAATGGAATAAAATTATAAAGACTGGCCGAATAAACTACACTTCGCTCTATGGGGTTATAGAACGTCCATACGGGGGGTTTGGTTCTTGGTTTACGCTTTACTCTGAGTTTGGTACGCCGAGTGCTATTGCTTTCCCTGAAGCAGAGAAATACAATTCGAAATGAGCGCGAACATCAATAGCAGTAATTCCATACTCCTTAGTTATTGGAATGGACGCAGTTCAACCAATCGAACTGGAAATACCATGCCTACGCATTGCACGACATATTAACAAAAGGGTACTACCCAGAAATATCAAATAAGGTGACTTTGTACTAAAAGAGGTTAGAGGCCCACCAACCGATCTAAGAGGGAAATTCAAACCTAATTGGATAGGGCCCTACCGCGTAATTGAAATTCTATCAGGAGGAGCTGTCAGATTAATGGATATTGGAGGTGATGAAATTCGCCAACTAATAAACATTGATCGACTCAAAAAATATTACGTATGAAATCCGGATAAACTCGTTCATTCATTAAATAAATCATTTTTTTAGCATTCAATTAAAAGATTCTAAGTGTTACGCACTTTACCGAATAACACGGTCAAGTTCATAACACTTGGGGGGGTAATTTAAAAAAAAACATATGCCATTCAAAAAAAATATTTAACACTCGTAACACAGGTGTCGTGTGCAACTAAACAGTTGCGCGCGACAGGCTCGCGCAACCTTAAACGTTGCGTGCGCCACCAGATGACGAACTACGAGCCCAGAATTTTTGCGCGAGAATAAAATTGCGATTTTTACTTGCGTTAAAAAAGAGGGCATTTCTCGAAAATAACATGTACTCGAAAAATAAAAATTAAGCTTTGATTTAAATTATTAAACAAAGTTTGATTAATTTTTTCATTCAATTTCTACATAAGAGGTTGAAGAAAAAAATATAAATAAAAAAAAAATGAAAAATAAAAACATAATACAAACATTGCAAAGAACTACGCAAAGACCTGATTTCGAATACGAATACGTAGGCAATCTTTATGATTCGGTCATATGAAAAATACATATATAATAAAGCTCATTTTATTCCATTCGAAATTAAAAAAAAAAACTAAAAAAAAACAAGAGGCATAGTTGAACTAGATAATAATTAAAAAAGAAAAACATAGTAGTGATTACACTTTATTCGAATTAAAATAATGACATATTGTGTAACACTCTAAGGTTTTACTATATCCTCAATTGTCACAGTAGACGGAGGAGTAGTTTCCATCGCAATAGTTTCAGCGACCTTAGAGATTTCCCCTTCATTCTTCTTTTTAACCCAAAAATTGTTCTTCAATTTAGGGATTGGGGCCTTTGCAACCTATTTTCCTTTTCCTTTAACAATTGTTGGGGCCTTCTTGCGAGTATTTGGTGAAGGTTCCTTAATCAATACCCCTTGTTGCGCATGTTTAGGAGGAGCCTTTCTCTTTGGTTCCTTCGAACGAGCCTTAGGAGATGAGAAGTCTAATTTTCTTCTCACTCCTTTGTTTTGGCCACTAGGAGGAGTCGTGGTGGCCGAATGCATCAAAGGTTTTAGTGGATTGCGAGCCGAGGCGGCTTGATTTAGTGATTGAACCTTGTTTAGCTCACCTTTGTCCGCCGCATTCATCCAAGCCTTGTAGAAGGAGGATAACACAATGCTCGCGTTAGGACTTTGTACTACCCACCTAGGGAGACTTGACCAATATTCCATCCAACGAGGGATCCTTTCAGGTTTAAAAATCACATCTTTAGGGGCATCACAATCCCGAGGGGGATAACTTATTTCATTCCGTATTGTCTCATCACCCTACAAGGAAAAATGTAAGTAGTACTAGATAAGCCTACAAGCCTAATATAGGGACAATTCACTTGAAAAAACGAAATTGACACCGGTTCAAAACCCCTCAATGCCACAGGTTTTTAATCGGTGCCAATGTGGGGGGTGCCAATTGCTTGCATGAAAAGCCACCAGTTCAAATTGATGGCAAAAATGGTTGGTTAACCGGTGCCAAAAATGGACAAAAAATATTATTTCATTGTTTTTGGCACCGGTTAACTGGTGCCAAAAGTGCCCAAAATTTTTTTTTTATTTTTATTTTTTGTCTTTTTTCACTTATAAAAAAATCGACTAAAATAAATAAGAACATCAAAATATAAATCGAATATCAATCAATATAATAGAAAATTTACAATATATAATCAAAAAAAATTACAATATATATCAATAAAATAGTTCAATTACAACATATAAATAAAAAAAATATTACAATATAAATAAAAAAATAATAAACCCCATACACATCTAAATCAATATTCTTGCATCTTGATTCTTCGATTTAAGATCTAAATCAATATACCTTTACCAATTAAAACAAAAAAAAATCAATTAATATAATTAAGCTTCGAAAAAAAAACCAGAAATTCAATCCCGAAAATTCAAATCCAGGAAAAAAAAACCAGATATTCAAACCCAGGAGAAAAAAAAAACAAACAAACCAGAAATTTTTTGAAATCGAAAATAAAAATCAAAATTGAAATAGGAAAAAAAAACCCAGAAATTGAAAAAAAAAAACTATTAAAATCGAATAAAGAAAAAACCAGAAATCGAAATAAAAAATCAAAATCGAGAAAAAAAAAATCAAAATTGAAATCGTAAAAAAAGACCCAGAAATCGAAAAAAAAAATATCAAAATTGAAATTGAAAAAAAAAACCCAGAAATCGAAAAAAAAAAATCAAAATCGAAAAAAAAAATATATTAAAATCTGAGTAAAAAAAATCAGAAATCGAAAAGAAAAAACCAAAATCGAAAAAAAAAAATCAAAATTGAAATCGGAAAAAAAAAAATCAAAATCGAAAAAAAAAATCGATTAAGAGAGATAATAGCCAACTCTATAAGGATAAAAAATCGAAATCGAAAAAAAAAAATCAAATTTCAAAACCAGAACTCAAAAAAAAAAACCAGAGAATTGAAATTGAAGGAGAACGGTCTTGGTGGTGGGGGAACGGTGTTGCATGTGTTCGTGGTGGTCTTCGAATGAAAGAGAAGGAGACGTGGTGGTCTTTGTGGTGGACACGAGGGAGAAGGAAACGTGGTAGAAGAAGTAGATCTAGATGAGAAAGAGAAGGAGGAGATGAGAAAGACGGGGTGAGCAAGAAGGAAAGAGGAGGAAAGGAGAGAGAAAGAGGAGCGGCCGAGAGAGAAAGAGAAATAGGGTTGGGGGGATTTAAGGGCGGGTTTTTTTTTAATAATAAATGGCACCGGTTCACTTTGAACCGGTGGGCTATGTGTTTTTGCCACCGGTGCCATTATAACTGGTTCATTTACCCGCCCATTTTTTAGCCTATTTTTTCCACCAGTTTGGACTTAATTGGTGGCAATTAGGGGGTGCCTTTTTGCTATTTTCTACTAGTGATTAAAACTATTTCCAACCATACTACTTATGTTCCACCAAGGAATCACAAAGCGTATGTTGGGAACCCCATGACAGAAAAACGACGTCCATTCTTCTTCATTCTTGTGTTTGTAGAGAATTCGACGTGCGGGGAATGTTCTCACTCCATGAGCCCCAAAATTTTCTGTCTGTTCAATAATTCGCAAGCGCTCCATGAGCCAAATCTGAAAAAAAAATTACGAAGAAAATTAATTTGCGACATTACACGAGCAGGTGGCGCGTGCATCAAAATCAGTTGTGCGCGCCATCCACGCGCATCGGTGAAGATTGCGCTGCTTCCTAACTTGCGCTGCTTTACGATAATAATAAAAAAAAACATACGTGTAATAGGAGTGGACTTCCCGTGAAACGATTCTCGTTAGGGTCTCATCTAAGGCGATTCAAGCATAGAACGGTTTCCACCAAAGCTAAAGGAGTGGGTGAATGACATCCCTCTATTTGCTCTACTGTGGACACCATGGATTAATCTCTGTATTCTTTACCTGTCCTAAATAAACAATTGACAACAAGAGAATAACGTAAAGCTCGAATTTTAAAGCGTTGTTTAGTCAAGTTGTCACGAGGGGCGACGAAGTGTTCAATGAATTGAACTAAATCCACGCCTTCTTCTTTTCCAATGTTAACCATATCATTGTCACTTAAACCAAAAAATCATTAAAAAGAAGGTTTGGCATCTGACAAGTTAGAAGCATATGTCACAGGGAGAGTATTTGTAGGGAATCCTAGTAAAGCCTCAAACTTGCCAGGTAATGGGACAATTTCATCCCCTCTAAAAAGAAAGAGATGGTGGTTCGAGTCCCAATGATTGACAACAGCATGGAGAAAATCAAAGTTTATAACTTGTTGCATATAATTCAATAGAGGGTCAAGGTGGTATATTTTAAAGGATAGTTTATCCTCAGTTGAAAGGGAAGTGACCCATTGCTTCAACCGTTGTTCAAAGGTTTTTGCCATTGATCAAAAGAAAAGGGAGAGGGGAAGAATTTAGAGAGATTAGTTCTTTTTAATTCTTTATAACACTACTAAGCGAATGAATGCGAGATGATCAAAAGCCTACACAAAACCACGCTTAAATAGACTCAAGAGGGGCAAATTTTCGACAATTTTCGCTCTAAGGAAAGTTCACCCACAGGTGGCGCGCGCCCGAGTTGCGTGCGCCTGCCACGCGCAACTCAGGAGTTGCGCGCGCCTGCCACGTGCAACCGATTCACACGCACGCGATAGCCACGCGCAAGACATACACTTGCGCGCGTCTGGTATGTCGCGATATGTCGTTTTGATTTATTTCCGTATTTTGAACTCCATAAGAACGAAATATTGACGAAATCTTATGAATAATCATACGCTTAAATTTTGCTATCTCTTGTGTCCTTTTTTATGATTTATTTTATTTTATTTTATTTTTCCTTTATTTTTTTATTTTCTTCTTATTTTCCTTTTCTCCTTCTTTCTTTTTTTTCCCTTCTTTTTCACTTTCCTTTTTGTGTCCTCATTTCCTTGTTTCTTTTTTTTTTTTATTATTTTTTCAAGGGGGGTATGTCGGGAACCCTTTCCCTCCCTCGGGAAAATGTTTGCTTTACTTAAACAAAAAGAAATTAAAAATTAAAAAAAAATCATGGAAACAAATGAAAAAATATTGACATATATATATAATGTGTGTTATATGTACAAAAAAAATAAAAAAATGTATATGTACATATGTTTCCAAAAAATATATATAAATAAAAAGGAAGTCAGGCGACTCCCAGACGGCTGCTGTACATCATGCAAAATCCAAAACAAAGGTTAATACACAAAACTGTGTAATAACTTTGATAAAAGAAAAAGAAATAAACTTACCGCGACCATCCGATGATCAAGGCATGATAAAGCCATGAGGGCTCTCCGAGAGGCAGCTCGAAAAGCACGTATAGTCCTCACCATGCCGTTCACAGTCTCTCGCGGTATCTGTTCCAAATACAATAACTATTAACGAACAAATGTATATGAAAAAAAAACGAAAAACGGAGGCGCGAAAGACTCACGATGCCGTGCCCAACCCCTGATCGACACGTGATGGTCTGGGTCCCACTTAAGGACCCTAGGGTCCTAGTTGGGAGGAGCCTCCCAAACCACATCCTCCTGGAGACGACGATCAGCTCCGACGCGTCGCTCCTGAACCTCCACTCGAGGACGGGTCACCCTCTTTCGAGGGCGAACCGCCTCGTCAGGCACGGGATCTCCTAGAATCTCCTCAGCATCAACAAATGGAGGCGAGTCCATGCTATGAATCGACAAAGTTTCTTTATTAGTTTATTCTAAACTAAGCTAATATACATGTTTTGGACCCATTTCGGCAGCATAACGCCTACCAAAAGGGCAAAACATAAAAAATCGAATGCCACCCATGCTAGGGGGCTACGATACCTGCAGTTAAACTCAGTAAATGGGGGGCTTCTAACACCCATAAAAGCCATCCTATACCAGTTTCAACTAAGAATTCAAGGGATTATATTTCAAAATCTCAAAGAATCAACTATGCCTAGGCGAATAATAGTAACAATGATGCAATTATCGTCTACCAAACAATCTTGAAGTTCAAACATGTCAAAAATAAGCTAAGTATACACTTCGCGCCAATTTTCGGATTCAATATTTTTAAAACATAGATTATGAAGACATAACTAGTTCTAATACTACAGTTACTTCATAATCAATAAGTATAGCCAAAATGAGCAAGCAAAATAACAAGAAACAAAAAAAATTCGAAGGACAGTGCAAAAAACGTACTTAAACAAAGAAATGCTCGTACAAGGTTCAATACTTAGCCATTTTTCATGAAATTTGTTGCAAAATAGCATGGAACAAACAATTTCAAGAATAATAGTTTGAATAAAAAACCCCCAGATTCAAAAATTGGGGTTTAATGATTTGAAAAACACCCAAATTCCGCCAAAAACAAACAAATTTAAACAAAAAACTTACATTGGATTGTGGCAAATGTGAACTAAGGGTGTGATCTGCTTCCTTTGTCTTCGAAAATCGCAAAAATACCGAAAGAGAAAGGGACGAAAATGGTGAAGGAACAAGAAGAAGAGAGTAAAATGAAAATCACGCTCAGCGATTTCTTTTTGCTGACTTAAATGTCGCGCGCAACTGAAACAGTTGCGCGTGACTGACCAGCGCAACTCAGAACGATGTGCGCGCCTGGCTAGCGTGACCCACTGAGTTGCACGCGGATACTGGTCACTAAAATGACCGGTATCCAGATTTTGATCCGTTTGATTATTTTCCAACGGCTTTTGCTCGTCATTAGACGTAATGGCGCGCAAATTATCAAAATCTTTTTTTAAAATTGCTTTGTATTTGGTAGTTTGTTTTCTTCTTTCATAGTTTTTTGCATCATTTTGCATGCACCCTGTGCTTTGTGCCTTCCCTAAGCATACATTTTTAACGTTTTTCGTAAAAGTGTCTTAAGAAATTCCGTGGTGGTGCTTTACGTAAAAGCTCCCATAGACAGGTTTGTCATTTTACTATACTAACGTTATAAATGTCCGGCTTTTCTTCTTTTTCACGTTCACAGCAAAAAGGAAGGCGTCATCATGCAGCGTAAAAATGCGAAGCGTTATCATACAGCGTAAAATTGTATGGCGTAGGTATTGCGTAAAATTTCACTTCTTCCTCAGCTTTGTGAGATCTACCTCTCGGAACTAAAAGGTAGAGAATTACTTTTCTTTAGGCGTTAGCTCACGATTCGACAGGCACGCCGAACCATTCATGAACAGATACTTCTTGATTGGAAGCAAATACGATAGTTAAGTGCACTTACTAGCTTACCGGACAGTTACGGTGTCGTCCACCCCCTGTATAAAGAGCGACGAGACGATGTCGCACCTATGTAGTCACATACCCCCAGTCCTGAGACACGTGTACTCATCTTGTGGACAAAACTGCTAAGAGAGTTGCCGATTTTCTTCTCTCTCTCACTGGATTTGGATATATGCCTCCAGTCCAGAGACATGTATTTCTATCTTGTGGACATCGAGTATTGCGTTTTGATAAGTGAATTGTCAAGAACTCTATTCCGGTTGCGAAAGCCGAAATGTTTAGGCTGCGAAAGTCTGAAGGCTACGAAAGCCGAACGGTTGCGAAAGCCGAAACATTCTTTTATTATCTTTTCAAATTGTTAAAATCAGGCTAAAGTTTCAATGACATATCGAGGGACTTTAGACCAACGATGACATGATTGGGAGGACATCATCCCCTTTTTAATCCTTTTTAAACCGATCACTTATCATGACATGACTTCACCCAGAACGCCTTTACTTGTAAAAGCGTTCTACAATTGCTAAGGATCAATCTAGATTCTTTAGCGCGTTAAGACACAAAAAATTCTTTTTCTAGCCTTAATAGCTACTTGTTTCAAACACTTAGAGAATCAAGGATCGTTTCGACATCCTTAAACATTTCTGAAAGATTCTCTATTTTTTGAGAACTTCGCAGAATAAGTCTTGGATTTATTTCCTTGGCTACTTTGATCCTCGTCTATCCTAGACTCGATCAAAGTGGGGGCTAATTGTAGACATCTAATTTTGGCCTCTCGTCCCGACAAGAAGTGCAATAACGATTAATAAAACCATCTTCGTGTTAGATCGAAGTGAAGAATGCTTATGGATGACTGGCTAAACCGCAAAGACACAAAAAGACTAGCCTAACCCAAAACAAATACAAAACAAGGTCCAATTAACTAAACCCGATCATAATTAGGCTTAGGCCCGTGCTTAATACCCAATAATGACGGATTTAGAGGTGCATAGGTTAAAATTAAAGCTGCCGCAGAAAAATCCTCACGCATCTCAATGAGTCGCGCTGGTCTGGCGAGCGCAACTAATTCAGTTGCGCGCAACACCCAGTGCAACTTCTAGAGATGCGCTCGCGGAAGATTCAGAATTTTATAAAATATAGAATCGAATCTTACCATAAAACCACGCGCAAGACGTTTAGTTGCGCTGCTATGGGAACGCAACTAAATCACTTGCGTCGTGATGTCGCGCGCAACTCATCCAGATGCGCACGACACCTGCTGCGACAGAATGCTTTAAACCCTAATTGCACCCATTCCCTATAAATAGGGGCTTAATTAGAGGCTTAAAGACACAAAAATTAACCTAAAAATCCTAGTAGAAACTCTTGTGAACTTGTGCTTCCAAACCCTCTGGTCCTAAACACACACCCCTCTTAATCTTTGTTACTACAGTGGAGGTTCCCGAACAAGAAGGAGTCCATAAGTGTTCTAAACGGAGATATAGCAAAGAGAAGTGGTAAATTCCCGAGCACTTAGATAAATCACAATTATTTTTCTTGTTTAAAAAACTTTAATCAATCAAATAGTGTTGTTTGACCACTTTAAAAGGACATTTAATTAATCGATTCCACGTAGTATCTTGTGTTAAATAAGATTAGAATTGAATAATTAATTGATTGATTGATCACCTAAGCCAAGGCGAATCTTGTTCTTTTTTGCTCCTTTCACGAATTTGAACTAAATAAAGAATAACGACTTTGCAATGTAATTCCTACGTGATAATTACTTGTATATAAAATCAACTAACTTAGTTTTAGGTATCGCGTTGCATATATTGTTTGGTGATGAAATTGTAAAAAAGGAAGAGCTAGTAGAGGCCGCACTAGGGCTAGAATAGCGATTCTCCTTTAAAGGGAACGTTATTTTAGTACCCTCGCTCCCGAACTCATTTTTGGTTTATGTAGACCAATTTGGGCATGGGTAAACTTATCATTTGTGCTAAGTATCCCATGAACTCCACATGGGAGAAAGGCATGAACGAGGTTTATGGGTTTTCCCAAAACTCATTGGCCACTCCTACTTGTTTCTTACAAAAAAAGCGTGATAATAGAATCAATTCTAATTCAAGGTCCCCCAAACAGTCAGGAATTCAAATCCTAATACACCCTAACAAGTGTAAAGTCCTAGGCTTTTCAATGGCCATGGGCATCTAAGGAAGGACCCCCTACGATGGGATCACCCTCCTTACAATACCACTCATTCCAGGTATGAAGCCTGTCAAACAAAAGCTACGCCGTATGAAGGTATGAAGCCGGATCAGAAAGCAACTGGCTGTAGGTTTCATCAAAGTATCCAAGTATCTAGAGTGGATAGCTAATGTGGTTCCAGTTCCAAAGAAAGGTGAAAGGGTCAAAATGTGTGTTGATGGGTTCCCTCTACCTCACATTGACATTCTGGTCGACAACACAGCAAACCATACACTCCTATCCTTCATGGAAAACTACGCTGGATATAATCAAGTACTGATGGCCAAGGAAGACATGGAGAAAACCACATTTATCCCACAATGGGGTACATATTGCTATACGGTAATGCCATTCGGGTTGAAAAACGTGGGTGCCACCTACCAAAGAGCAGCCACAACATTGTTACATGATATGATGCATAAAGAGGTGGAGGTCTATGTTGATGATATAATCGTTAAGTCAAAAGATCGGCAAGGCCACATCATTGCACTTCGTAAGTTCTTTGAACGACTCCGCAAATACAACATGAAATTGAATCCAGCAAAGTGTGCATTCAGAGTTACATCAGGCAAACTCCTTGGCTACGTGATCAGTTCTCGTGGGATTTAAATAGATCCCAAAAAAGTCAAGGCAATCATGGCCATGCCACCACCCAAGACTGAGAAGGAGATTCGAGGTTTTATCGGAAGGTTGCAATATATAAATAGGTTTATATCAAAACTCACAACGATATATGAACCTATATTCAAGAAGCTAAAAGAAAATGTTCCACTTACATGGGATGACGACTGCCAAAAATCTTTCGACAAGATCAAAGAGTACTTGGCAAACCCACCTGTGCTAGCTCCAGCAATACCTGACATTCCTCTTCGACTCTACCTTACGGTCACAAGAGAAACGATGGGAGCAATGCTAGCACAAGAGATCGAAAGCAAAGAAAATACAATCTATTATCTGAGTAAGAAGCTTCAAGGTTATTAGACCGGGTACACTCCACTTGAAAAGTTGTGTCTCGCACTCGTGTGGGCTGCACAAAAATTAAGACATTACATGCTCACTCATACAGTTCATGTTGTGTCAAAGATGGATCAAGTACTTGTTCAAAAAGGCCATTAAAGGTTCTACAGTTCATGTTGTGTCAAAGGTGGATAGTCAACCTTTCTCAGTTTGACTTGAAATTCGTACCACAAAAGGCCATCAAAGGTTCTGCAGTTTCTGACTTCTTAGCAGATTTTCCACTGAAAGAAGTTGAGAAAGAAGAAGAGTATGATTTCCCTGATGAGGATCTACTAATGACCGAGGATGATAGTTGGCGCTCTATTCCGATGGAGCTTTGAACCAAAAGGGTTGTGGTGTACGAGTCTTGCTCGTATCACCCAACGAAGAAATAGCTCGATTTTGATGTCACCAACAATGTTGCAGAATATGAAGCATGCATCTTGGGATTAGAAACAACTGTGGCCTCGGGAAATAAGAAGCTCATAATCTACGGCGATTCGTCACTAATTATCAACCAAATCTCCAAGAGATGGAAAGTGAGAAGTGAAAGTCTTGCTACGTATCAAGCTCATCTGGAAACTCTCACAGAGCAACTAGATTAAGTAGAATACACATATTTTCCTAGAGAAGAAAATCAGTTTGCCAGACGCACTAGCTAAGTTGGCATCAATGGTGCAAATTCAAAGAGACACAATCCGAATGCCATTGACCATAGAAAGAAGATATGAGCCGGCTTATGTTCATTCACTTGATGATGAACAAGAATCATAAGAAGAAGATGAAGAACCGTGGTATATAGACATCCTTAACTGTGTAACGAATGGAGAATACCCTCCTAACACTAATAAAAGGGCACGCCGTGCTTTGAGGCCCCTGGCCTCACGGTATGTGCTCCTCAGGGGAGAACTCCACAAAAGGACCGCACAAGGGAGAAATCTCTTATGCACAGCTAAGAGAGAAGCGCGCAGAACCATGTAAAATCTTCATGTCGGAATATATGGAACGCATATGAACGCTAAAATGTTAGTCCAAAAGATTCAACGACGGTGTTATTATTGGATACCATGGAGAGAGACGGTCACGAATATGTCAAGAAATGTATGAAATGTCAAGTCTACGCAAATTTACAGCACGTTCCACCTTCACTTCTCTACATGTACACTTCTCCATGGCTTTTCTCTACTTGGGGAATCAACATCATTGGGAAGATAACACCACCAGGACAAGCGGGACACGAGTTCATCCTTGTAGCAATAGACTAATTCACCAAAATCGGATCATCCAACAAATAGTGTTAGGCTTCTCTCTTGAGCTTTTTCCTTTGGTTCTTCGAAAATGAAGGTGGAAACTCCCCACATACTAGAAAATTAACCAAATCGGCGAACTAAGGGAGTTCCTTCACATTAATGGCATATAAAAAATCATCAAGCATTCTATTTTCAATAGGGGAACCAACATCTTGGACTTGGAAGTCTTCAAGGCGGGAGAGGTGGTCCGCCACACATTCTCCGCCTCTTTCTTGTCTCTAACCTCAATATAAAGGTATGAAGTTAAAGCACCCACCGAAGCAATCTAGGCTTTGATTCCTTCTTAGCAAAGAGATATTTGAGAGCCGCATGATCCATGAGAACAATGGTCTTAGAACCCAACAAATAACAACGGAATTTCTCAAAAGCATGCACAGTTGCCAAAAACTCCTTTTCCGTTGTTGTGTAGTTTCGTTGTGCTCCATTGAGAGTTTTTGAAATATAATAGATGACATGGAGCATCTTATCAACCCTTTGACCCAAAACACCTCCAATAGCCATGTCACTAGCATCACACATTAATTCAAAAGGTAAATCCCATCTCGGGGCTTGGACAATGGGGTGAAAGTCAAGGATTTCTTCAATTTGTTGAATGCTTCCAAGCATCTATCATCAAACACGAACTCAACATCCTTTTTAAGAAGATCATTGAGGGGCTTAGCAATTAGAGAGAAATCCTTGATGAATATCCTATAAAACCCGGCATGCCCCAAGAAAAATCTCACAACTTTTACATTGACCGAAGGTGGTAGCTTTTCAATGACTTTAATCTTCGCTTGATCCACCTCTATTCCTTTGTGGGAGATCTTATGACCAAGGACAATGCCTTCCTCAACTATAAAGTGACATTTCTCCCAATTCAAGACTAGATTTACTTTCTCACATCAAGACAAACACTTTTCAAGGTTCTCAAGGCAATCTTCAAATGAAACACCTCCCACCGAAAAATCATCCATGAACACTTCCATTTCCTCCTCCAACATATCTCCAAATATGCTCATCATACACCGTTGGAAGGTGGCGGGAGCGTTGCAAAGCCCAAATGGGCATCTAGGTGAATAGGAATTTGAAAGAAACCGGAATAATCATCAAGAAAACAATAATACTTATGCCTTGTTACTCTTTCAAGCATTTGATCAATGAAGGGAAGGGGGAAATGATCCTTTTTGGTGGATGTGTTTAGACTTCGATAATCTATACGCATCCTCCATCTTATGACCGTCCTTGTAGGAATGAGGTCACCTTTCTCATTCTCCACAACGGTCATGCCTCCTTTCTTTGGGACAACGTGGACCGGGGAAACCCACCTTAAGCTAGAGATTGGGAATATGATTAACGCATCTAATAGCTTGGTGATTTCCTTCTTGACTACTTTCCCCATTTAAGGGTGAAGTTTTCGTTGTCTTTCAATGCTTTGCGAGGCATTATCCTCAAAGAGTGATGTGGTGCATGCATAAGGCGGGACTAATACCCTTGAGGTCATCAATGGTATAGCTCAAAGCACCTTGGTGCTTTCTCAATACACCACACAACTTTTTAGCTTAGCTCTCACCCAAGCAAGAACTAACAATCACGGAAAAAGTTGAGTTAGGGCCTAAGAATTCATGCCTAAGGTGTGATGGAAGAAGTTTGAGCTCAACCATGGGGACACCTTTACCTTCTTTTGTTGTAGCTGCTTGCTATGCTTCTTGGCTAGTGATGTTCATGCATATTTGTTCATCAACATCTTCAAGGCTTACATTGAGCAAATCTTCATACAAAGCCATCTCTTTGCTAGGAACACCTATCTTTTCCTTGTTCAACAAAACATTCTCAAGAGCATCATTAGAGGTGAGCAATTGCTCATGCATAGAAGACACAACATGATCAAGAGAGTCAATCATCATACAATTCTCCAAGGAAGAACTTGGATACTTCATGCTATCATTCAAGTCAAATTTAATGACCTCATCTCTTACCTTAAGTGAAACTTTAGCACTCTTGACATCAATCATAGCATCCGAAGTAACGAGAAAGGTTCTACCTAGAATGATAGGAATGCTAGCATCTTCGTCCATCTCAAGTACCACAAAATCCACCGAAGTAACAAATTTGCTAACCCTCAAAGGGACATCCTCTACCTTACCCTTTGGAAACTTGATTAATCTATCGGCCAATTGCAAAGTAATGTTGGTCGGCAAGAGTTCTCCTAGTTTAAGTCTTTGGTACGCCGAATATGTCATAAGGCTAACACTAGCTCCTATGTCACATAAGGCATTATCGATTAGCATTTTATAAAAAGCACAAGGGATGGAAAAGTTTCCGAGATCTTTTAGCTTAGGTGGCATCTTGTTCATTATGATTGCACTACAATTCTCGGTCAAGTTCACCATCTCCACAACATCACAAGTTCTCCTACCTCTCAAAATGTCTTTAAGGAATTTTGTATAATTCGGCATTTGGGTGACAACATCAGTAAATGGTAGAGAAAGATGAAGTTGTTTGAGCATGTCAATAAATCTTCCAAATTGTTCATCCAACTTGTGTCTCATGAATCTTTGTGGATAAGGAATCTTGGTTTTCATAACTTCTCTCTCTTCCTTCACCTCCTTAGGTGGCTCTACCATTACTTCACTCGAAGATTCACCATCTCCCTCATCCTCAACTAAAATCTCCTTGGCACCCTCCTCACTCTTACTCTTGTTAGGCAAACTCCCCTCAAGCACTCTACCACTTCTTGTGACTATGACATTAACGGGTCTCTTAGGGTCTAAGCCTTGAGAAGGTAAAGAAGAAGGGCTTGCATGGTCTTTCAAAGCATTAGCAAGTTGAGAAATTTGGTTTTCAAGCATCTTATTGTGGGTCATCATTTCATTAAACTTCTTATCACTCACCGCCATGTAGGTGTTCAACAACTTGGTTTGGTTTTCAATGATTTCCTCCAAGTTAGTCCTAGAAGAAGAAGAGGGTTGAACATAGGAATTATCACTTTGGGTCTTTGGAGGTGGGGGACCCCTTTGAGCATTGTTTTGAAAATTTCCCCTATTTTGATTGTTCCAATTATCTCTACTTTGATTTTGACCATAACCTTGATTATGATTACCATAATTTTGGTTTTGATTTTGGCTACTATAACCTTGGTTGTTATAGTTACCTCGAGAATTTTGGTTCCCTTGATTCCTATTACCACCACCTTGGTTATAGTTGTCAAAATTTCCATGGTTGTTGTAATTCCTATTCCATTGACCTCTTTGATTCTCTAACCTAGAATCATTATTATTTGACACATAGTTCACATGCTCATTCACATTTCCATCTTGATCATCATAAACATCCATACATGCATGAGGGCAACTAGAAGCATCATGATTATACAATCCACAAACATCACAAAACAAGCAACCACTAGGAATGTTATTAGAATAGGGAAAGGGTTGAGAGTTAGAAGACATACCTCTCCCCTTAGATTGGGAGGGAAGATTCGTAACTTGGGAGGTAGCACTTTCCAACTTTGCCTTGATAGCGAACATTTCCTTCCCCAAGTTTGTCATTTGTGAGGATAAGTTGTTTATGGAATTAAGATGATCAACCGAGTACACCGAAGAACTACTCTTGCTAGTTGAATCCCTTTCACCATCTTGCCAATCTCTATAATACCTCACTATGTCTTCAATTATGTCTACCACTTCGTCCTTCGTTTTATTCATAATAGGACCTCTGGCTCCTCCATCAAGACACGACTTTCCTTGAGGACTTAGACCACCATAGAAGATTTTAATAATTTGGTAAGTAGAAATTCTATGGTGAGGACATTCTCTTTGATATTCCTTGTACCTCTCCCATGCTTCATAGAGGCTTTCACTAGACTTTTGCTTGAAACCTTGAATCAAAGCTCTAGCCTCTACCTTTTTCTTTTGTGGGTAGAAACTGGATAGAAATTCCTTGGTCACTTCGTCCCATGTCCTTAGACAATCGGGTTTGACCTCCTTGTCTAACCATTCCAAGGCACGCCCTATGAGAGAAAAGGGAAAAAATCTTGAGGTGGATGAATTCATGGGAAATTCCATTCACTTTGACAGTGTTGCAATAATTTTCGAATTCTTTGAGATGGTTTAGCGGGCTTTCATGTTTAGCCCCACTAAATTCTCGCCTCTCTATCAAAGTGATCATTGCCAGCCTTAATTCGAAGTCATTTGCCGGTGTTGTAGGTGGAGCAATCCCACATTCAAACCTATATGCTCCCAGAATCCCCAATTCCTTCAACGCCACCCTTGGATTTTCTCCCATCCTTACTTGTTCTTCTTGTTATGGTTCCTCTTCACTTGGAGGCTAGAACTCAAAGAACGTCTAGCAACTCTTATCCTTGCAATTGTCCTCTGAATTTCCAGATCAGGTGGCTCTAATGAACGACCACGTGCTCGACGCATACAATCTCAAAAGAAACAATTATTAGCACGGCTACAAATGTAGCCAAAAAGAGAAAAAAATCTTTTTATATTTTTCAATTAAAAATGAAGTATACTTAAAAACTATAACAAAGCACCAATATCATTCCCCGGCAACGGCGCCATTTTAACGTGTGGTAAATGTAGGTCGTTGAAATCAAAAGCACCACCAATCAAACAATTAAGAAATTCAAACTTATTCCTAGTATAGGACAAGTCCGAGTCGAACCACAAGGAATGAGAGGGAGAATGCTATAGCCTATGGTCAAGCTACTTCGAAGAATGAGAGGTGAAGTGAATTGAATTGTAACTAAGATTTCAATTAACTAATCAAGTCAAGAAATTCAATATGCCAAACACTAGGGATTAAGGTTCCACATGCCAGCTCAATGACTATGCCAATCGATGAAGAACTCAATGGATTCAAACGTTGCAAAGGGCAAACAATAGTTGCAATTAATAGAATTCAAGAGCTATCTCCTATAAGTCAAGATAGGGTTCACTATGAATTACTAACAAGAAAAATCACAATCAAATTCAACCAATTAAAGCAATTCTCAAATCAAGGGTTCATGTCATTGAAATTTTCTATGCAATATAGATTAATCATCTAGGTTGATCACTCTTAATGAAATTAATCACATGCACAACTATGTCAACCAATTTAATTGCAACAATTCAATCAACCAAGAATCATAATAGAATTGAAAAACAAAGCAAATTGAATCACAAACATCATCATTTCAAGCCTAATCAAAGAGAAAATCAAATTCAACAAATTCTCAAACCAAAGATCAACAATCAAATCAAACATTCAAGAATTAAAGGGAAAAGCAAGTAAAAGTAAATTCAAAGAAAAAAATTCTCACTAATTTTCATTGATTGAAGATGAAATCCAAGCTCAAAGATGTAATTTGAAGTATAAAACAAGTAATCTAAAGTTTCTCTCTCTACTAAATCTGGAAATAAGTCTCAAGTACAAGTGAAATTGTCCTCCCCCAAAAAAAGAAAAGTCAAGGGGTATATATAGTAAAACGAGTGTAGAGGCTCGGAGCAGGGCCGTGTGCACGCACCACACGCCTGTGCGCGCGCAGGCAAGGGTCTACACGCACGCACAAAGGGGCCTATGCGGGCACCCTTGCTGTGGTGTTGCGGCGTGAACAACTCCTCTTTCTCGCTCGTAGATCCTTGTGCGAAGTTTTGCTCCTAGCGCTCTCATGCATCCCTATTGTCGGTGCTCTTGTGATGACACCCGCGAGGAGGGCAGCTCTTGATCTTCAAATATTTGCGCTTTCATGACCTAGAATCAATGAGGGCGCAATCGTTAGAGCGCAGCAAATAAAACTTTGTAACTTCACTAATAAAAATTCAAGTAAAAGTAAGAGAGAAAGAAAAATGAATAGAAACTAAACTAAAATAGCTAAATAAGAACAAAAATCATGAAAAACTCATAAAAGTGAACGAAAAATAAAAATGAGTTATAAAGACGGAAAATAAAAAGAAAACTAGAAAGATTATATGAAAATAAAGCAAGAAAATATAGAAAAAGGAATTAAATGCTACTCTATTGAGCGCCATAAATGGCGCTCATCAATTAAGTGTTTATAAATTTTGTTTGGCTTAGGTAAGATTAGTCAACGACCTAGTTTTACCCTTGTCAGATACGGAGAAGTGAATCCCAGATAGACGTGCCCGCACAGAAAACTGGACCCCCGAGCAGGAATATTGCGTGCCCTCTCCAGGGTCGCGCAGTAGGTGCAGCAAACTCCCTGACTTGTTCTGTTCTTCTTCCTCTGTCTATGCGGGTTCTCACAGTGCTGCGTGCCCACGCAGCGTGGGTGTTCGCCTTCTCAAACCTCGCGCAGTAGTTGTGCAAAACAGTCTTCCTTAGCCCCTTTGAGCTCTCGATTTGCGCGCCTTTTCACAGTGTTGCGCACCCGCGAAGAGCTTATGTGCGCTCTCTCAACGGGACGCGCAGCGCTCTCTCTTTAGCACAAGGTCTTCTTCTCTTCAAAACAACAGTTCCTATAAAACACAAGCAAAGAAACCATGGTAGAAAATGGATAAAAGAGATGAAAACTAGAATAAAAGACAAACAAAAGAAAGGAGAACTAAAGAAAAGAAAGAGGGTACAAACGAGTTACAAGTATGGGAAAAACCGTTAAAATGAGCCCTTAATCGTGGCATAAATGCCACTCATCGAGGAGGAGAGAAAAGAGACGAAGAATGAAAGAAATAAGGAAGGGGTGAGTTTATGTTGCACGCAGCAGCACGTACGTGCCCGCGCTAGGAATTTGCGCGCCCGTGCCAAGGTCGTGCGCACCCGCACACAGCTTGGTTATGCATGGCCCTCGAATCCTTCGTGTGCACAATGGTGGGATCAATATCCTACTTTTATGAGAGCACCATAATGAACCCACCAAAACTAAATTTTAACTCATATCTCCAAACAAGCATAAAAACGCTCCAACCTCAAAATCGGTACCAAGATTGTTGGCAATCAAACTCCCTTCATATCATAACTACCTAAAATCAAAGCAAAAAGAAATAAATCAATTAAACCATAGGCATCAAAGAAGAAAAATAAAGTTATAGAAAAATGAAAAGGAAGTTAGAAAGTCGGGTTGCCTCCCGAAAAGAGCTTGTTTAACGTCATTAGCTTAACGTTCTCCACCCTTTCAAGGTGGAACATAGAGAGTCATCTTGTTAATGAGGCCGACAAAAACACCATCATAATAGCGATTGAGTCTATGGCCATTGACTTTGAATGATCTTGAGGAATCCAAAGGAGAGATTTCAACAACACCATTAGAGAAAACCTCTTTAACCATATAAGGACCGCTCTAACGAGACATAAGCTTTCCGGGAAATAAGCTTATCCTTAAATTATAGATAAGCACTTTATCACCATCATTGAACTCCTTCTTCTCGATAAGTTTGTCATACTCTTCCTTAGAACGGGATTTGTACATACTATCACAATCATAGGCATCCAAACGAAGTTCTTTCAACTCATTGAGATCTAGCCAACATTGTTCTCCTGTACTAGCCAAATCGAAGTTGATCTTCTGAATGGCCCAATGAGTGCAGTGATCAAGCTTAACTGGAAGATGACAAGACTTCCCATACACCAAGCGGTAATGAGTAGTGCCAATAGGAGTTTTAAGGGCCCTAATTAAAAGATTAAGGCTATATTCATCGAATATGAAATAAATTGAATCTTGAATAGCTCAAAAGTTAAGTGAAGTATAGAATCGACTTGGCAAGATATCAAAACGTCTGGATTATATCGAAGGGTGTTTGCTTTAGCCAAGAGTGATCATGTCAAGGTTATGAAAGTGGAATTTCATAATCAGCTCCACAAAGAATATAGTATGTATTGACGGAGACCTCGAAGCCATTTAGAAATGACTCAAATGATGATGTTGAAGGATTTATATCTTCGCCAAGTGCAATTAATAGATATAAAAGTGGATCAAATTATGGAGATAATTAAGTTTGTCCATTTAGGTTGTCGTTACTGTTAGGTTTCAAGATGTTTAACACCACGCGGAACTAAAACCCGATCCTAAGACCCGTACATAAATAAATGCAGGTAAAACATGCATATTAATTAAGAACATAATTTATAACATAATTAATAAACAAGAAATAGGAAAGACGAAATTACCCTTGACACGTGCTTTGCTCCGAATGAGCTCTTACTTGAAAGCTAGCCGAGCTTCGTAAATGTGAGAGCCTCCTACGGCTAACACCCTCAGGCCTGACCCGTACAGCCCCTACCCCAGAGCTTAGCTGGAGCTAGACCAAAAACTTAAAGTATTACGAGCTAAAGTGTTCACGCCTTTGGTGATCCTTTCAAGGTCACAATTCAAACTGGATTTTCTCAAATCCCAAGGTTGGGTATTTATAGAGAAAATCCCATTAACATTCCTCTCTCCCATCAATGTAGGAGAGTTGGTAAAATCCCTTTTCCTAAGTTAATTTATATGAAAGATCAAAAGAAAAAGGAAAAACAATCAACAAGTGTCATCATATGATCAAGGGGGTAGGTGAGGACCACAAGGGGAGGGGATCAATTTCCCTTGCTCCCAAAGCATCCTCACAAACTGTCTTCCCCTAGTGCAAGGCCAATAGCCTCATGGAAGCTGGCGCTGCTAGCCTTGGGCACCAAGGATACCCAGCTGGCTTCCTAGTCCCTTGGTTGGGCCTGCCAGCTGGTCGCATGGGCTGGAAGCCCGCGCCAGCAAGCAACGCTTCAATGCAGGCTGCTGGGCGCTGTTGTGATCACCCCCGTGCGCAAGCCTAGCAAGCCACGCTTGCTTGTTGTGAGCTGCTAGTGTGGGGGGGGGTGCGTATTGTACTACGCGTGTGGCGCTAGCAGCAACTAGCAAGGCCCTAGCATGTTGATGGCCTGCTATCGCTGCTAGCTTACTAGCACGCTAGCACGCGTAATGCGTGCTCATAGCTAGCATGGCTGCCCGCACCAGCCAACAATGCTAGCATTACTTGGCTTGGTGCGGCTTCCATTCTTGGCTACCATGCTTGACTGTCGTGTCCCTAGCACTCTGTTTGCTCGGGGTATTTCTATGCTAGGGGTATTTGTGACTTTGTTAGGTGCTTGATTTTATCGTCGTGTCGTTTCATAAATCCGACTAGACTTGGGACGCTCGTTTTCGACGCTCCTAGCTCAACATCTGATGTCTACGCTCATAATACACTAACGACTTATTATTTTCCTAGGATTAATTCATCATCATGGATCGGTTACTTTATTGGGTTTGACCCGTAACGTTCATTCAACATTAAGGTGTAATATCAATTATACATTAATATTACTAATCGGAAGCAGTCTTCAACTAGGCATTCCGATCACTTGACCTCACTTAATAATTAGCTTTCTAATAATTTCGAACCCTCTATCGGAATAATACTCTTGTTGGAAAGACACTAGTTTTTTCAATCTCCCACTTGTCCTTTCAAACAAGTGTGGTTTTAGTGTATAACATATTTCCTATGTCACTTAATGTCTCTTCATGAACAATAATGTAAGATTAATCATCATCCTTATTACGTGTAGAAGGGTTTCTCGATATCTGAGTTTGACTGTTAATAAGCAGATGATTTCTAAAATTCACCTAAGCATGACCGTGTATTTTCATAGTCTCGCTCATCGAGAGGCCTTGTAAACAACAAAGACATGTACCCTGTTTATTTAATAGGGGGACATTCCCAGTCTTGTACTATAAGCTTCTCTTACAAAGAGCACCTAGACGCCCAAGTGTTGCCGTTATAATCCTCATGGGGGAAGACGTTTGGCAGACATCAAAACGGACTAGTACCCAAACATGAAAACTTACAATACACAAGGTCGAGGAAAGAGGTTCTGTAACCATAATGAGAAATATACTTATAAAGATTTTTAATCTCTTAAAATATTCTCATAGGTCGATCCAGTATGGTTCTAAGCCAATACCCGTGCAAATGATTTACGTAAATCATGTCCTTGTAGTATAAGAAACGATGCTATAAATCATACTACACACTAATTCCAAGTGGTCATTAATCGTCCAACATTTAAATGACCTTGATATAAGGATAATTTTCGATTATAATATTCAATGTTCACTTAATAGGTGTTTCTTTATCCAATACACTGTCTTGATACCCTATTTTGAATATTCTCAAAATCGAATGAACTCATTATTTAATTCTAAACAAGAATTAAATAGAAATGGAGTGATAAAATTGCATAAGTTTACTTTACTCCAAAAACTTAATGGTTTAACATAGTGTTTTACATTAAAATATCCTTAATTAATTAAAACACATTACTAGGAAAATCAAAGCCAATCGCCAACATGCCTGATTCCCATTGTCTCAACGTGCTTGGTGTGTTTCACTTGAGGCAAAGGTTTACTAAGTGGAAAGGCTACATTGTCGTCCGTTCCAATCTTACAAATTCTGATTTCACCCGCGGATTTCCATTCCCTTTTCATGTTAAATCACCTTTTGACATGTTTGATCTTCTGATGTTCCCATGGCTCTCTGGCCTGAGCAATAGCTGCATTTTTGGCACAATAGAGGTCATTAAACCTTTTTTGGAGGGTAGAACATCAAGTTCACCAACGAACTTGCGAATCAAAATAGCCTCCTTAGCTTCTTTAGAAGCAGCCAAGTATTCGGGTTCAGTTGTAGAATCTGATATTGTGCTTGAATAACCAAATCATTACTCCCACCATACACCAGGAATTTATCCTTGTTCTTTTTCAGGTTCTTTAGGATATTATTGGCCGCAATCCAATGCGCCTCTCTTGGGTCTGATTGGTATCGGCTCCTAGCACTTAAAGCATACGATACATCCATCCTAGTACATATCATGGCATACATGATCGATCCAATAAGTGAAGCATATAGAATCTAATTCATCCTTTCTCGCTCATCAAGTGTCTTTAGACACTGCTTCTTGCTTAGGGTTATGCCATGTGACATGGGTAGGTGACCTTTCTTGGCCTCCTGCATATTGAATCGTGCCATTACCTTATCAATGTAAGTACTTTGCCTCAATCCAATCAGCCTCTTTGATCTATCCCTATAAATCTTGATGCCCAATATGTACTGTGCCTCTCCCAAGTCTTTCATTGAAAAACATTTTCCTAGCCAAGCCTTTACAGACTCCAACATTGGAATGTTGTTTCCAATGAGCAATATGTCATAGACATACAAGAAGAGGAAGGCGATGTTACTCCCACTGACCTTCTTGTAAACACAAAACTCATTTGGATTCTTTATGAGACCAAACTTGCTTATGGCTTCATCGAGTCGCAGATTCCAACTTCTGCTTGCTTGCTTCAACCCATAAATGCACTTATTAAGCTTGCATACCTTCCCAGCAATTGTTTGGATCAACAAAACCTTTAGGCTGTGTCATATACATAGTTTCTACCAAAATACCATTTAGTAAGGCGGTTTTGACGTCCATCTTCCATATTTCGTAATCATAATGGGTAGCAATTGCTAGGATAATCTGGACTTAAGCATTGTAACTGGAAAAAAGGTTTCATCATAATCAACGTTGTGATTTTACCTGTAACCTTTTGCTACCAGTCAATCGTTTTATACAAATGAATTTTCATCTTTGTCGGTTTTCATCTTGAAAATCCATTTGCAATAGATAGGTGTGTAACCTTTGGGCAAATCAACTAAATCCTATACTTGATTTTCAAACATGGAGTCCATCTCAGATTTCAGGGCTTTTTGCCATTTAGCAGAGTCGGGGCTCGTCATAGCTTGCTTGTAAGTTGTCGACTCATCTCCATCCATAACTAGGATGTCTTGATTCTCGGTTAATACAACACCGAGATGTATATCTTGTTGAGACCTTGGCCTTTGTGACCTACGTAGAGTAATGGACTGAGCATTTGCATTGTCGTTTTGACTTTACACAGTTTGACCAGCGTCAACAGATGCTGTTTGAACACTTTGACTGTTAATTTGAATTTCTTTCTCGTCCTCTCGAACTTCATCGAGTTCGATTTTCCTCCCACTTGTCATTTTGGAAATATGTTCCTTCTCCAAAAAGACACCATCGCGAGCAACAAACACTTTGTTCTCGGATATGTTGTAGAAGTAATACCCCTTGGTTTCTTTTTTATATCCCACAAAGAAACGTACGTCAGATTTAGGGTGAAGTTTGTCAGATTTTAATCTTTTGACATATGCTTCACAACCCCAAATATTGAGAAAAGACAACCTTGGAGCATTCTTCATCCATAATTAATATGGAGTCTTTTCGACAGCTTTTGATGGAGCAGAGTTCAGTGTTAGTGCCGCGGTTAGAAGTGTGTGTCCCCATAAAGAGATAAGAAGATTGTAGGAGTTTATAGGTACTAATTGCGGAAAAACATGAATCATATTCATAAAGCGCCTAATCCCAAGATCTCATTTCATAACACATAAATAACAAGTAATTATACCTTTGAAGCGTGATTCCACATGCGATCGAGCAAGAACAATGGGAGATAAAGAACCCCAAGCGTGATTCCTCTACTTGGTCCACGGGCACAAGTTAAACCTCCACTAATCCTAGTTAGTCGTGATTGAACGCTTCAATCAACCTTCAACGGAGAAGAGAGACACGAACCAACACCACGAACCACCACAAGCCAACACCAGGAACCACTTAGGGTGGCCGGCTGACGGACTTGAAGGGGAGGAAAGAGAACAATGTATGTGAGGAGAGAGAGATTGATTAGGGTTTGGAATACTGGTTGCCTCGTTTCACAATTCACTGGCTGTTAATTGTGACTTATGTCAACCCTAGGCATGGATCTTATTTATAGATCATATCTCTAAATAAGAGACCATGTCAAGCCCAAACTCCTTAGCCTAATAAAACTACTCTAGCCAAACACTCCATCTGGTATGTCATGATCTCATGAGGCCCATTAATGGGCCTCTTACTTGTTTAACCCAATACACTTGTTGTGTGACCTTATAGGATCCATTCTATTGGGCTCTGGACTATTTATCTAGCCTAAAGATCATTTGCCATATCTAGCACCAAACAATGATGACCCAAAAGAACGAACTTATTATCTCCATAATAGTGATCCTTGATATATCTAGTAATTGCACTTATCGAAGACATAATTCCTTCAAAGATCACTAAGACCCATTGTTGAACGTACCATGTCTAGGAAGGTTCGATTTCTCCATTTGGATACTCCATTCCATTGTGAAGTGTGTTGAGGTGTCAATTCTGAAAGAATACCATGTTCTTTCAAGTGGTTATCGAATTCATGGCTCAAATATTCACCACCTCGATCCGATTGAAGGGCTTTGATTTCCTTCCCAAACTAGTTTTCAACTTCACTCTGAAATTCTTTTAAATTCTCAAATGATTCAGATTTTTTCGACAAGAGGTAGACATATCGATATCTACTATAGTCGTCTGTGAAGGTGATGAAATATCGATAACCATTCCTTGCTGGTGTACTCATTGATCCCCATACATCGGTGTGTATTAGGCCCAATAAGTCACCTGCCCTTTCTTCCAACTTGGAGAATGGCTGATTTATCATCTTGCCTAATAAGCATCCTTTGTAATTCTCAAACGATTGTAAATCAAATGAGTCAAGAATACCTTTGTGTAAAACTTTCTTGATGCGCTTGATGTTAATGTGGCCAAGATGACAATGCCACATGTATGTCTAATTTGACTCAATGGTCTTATCTCTTTTGGTGGTATCATTAACATTATAAACTTTTTTCTCCAAAGAAAGAACATAAAGACCATTTTCAGAATGTGTCGTATCATAAAAAACATTATCGAGAAAAAATGAACACGTATTGTCTTTTACTCGAAATTCAAATCCTTTGGCATCTAACGCTGAAATTGAAATGATGCTTTTGGTAACATTCGGAACATGATAACAGTTTTCAAGTTCTTGAACAAGCCCGGATGGTAAAGACAAACTGAGAGTTCCTACGGATACGGCCGCAATTCTGGCTCCATTGCCGACCTGTAGTTCAACCTTTCCCTTCTCTAGCCTTCTAGTTTTCCTTAGTTCAACATTTCTTTATTATTTTCCTTCTTTTATTTTCTTATTTTCCTAACTTTGTATAAATGCCCATTATTGGGGTAATAAGAAACAACTATTATTCTATTCTTTTAATTAGTTTTAGAATAGTTTCTCTCTCTAGATTAGGGTTTAAAGAGGATTAACCTCCATAGTTAGGGTTTTAGAGAGAGAAAGTAAAAGATATTCAATGGTGGTATTTGGAACTTGAAAATTCAACTTGTGACAATTGTTTTGGAGATTTCATAATTAATTCAATGAGAATTTCTAACTTTCTCTCCTTTATTTTATTTGTTTTCTTTTAATTATTGGTTTTAGTTGTTAGTATTGCTTGTTAATCATGTTATTGTTTGGTTATTTGTTGATTAATCTTGTTATTGGCATGATTAGTGAGTAATTTCCCCATTAAGGGGATGATTGTGGTGTAGTTGGATCTTGAGCATGTTTTAGGGTTTGGAGTTGATTTGTTTGTGATTAAAGTCTTTATATGCTTGATGTTCTTCAATCTACTTGCAAAATGCATGTTGTTAGTTGATTGGGGGTGAATTATTGCTTGGTGATGCGATAGAGGACCTAGGAAGATTCATTTATATCGATTGTTATTTGATCGCACCTCCTAGTACATGGTTCTAATGTGACAATATAGAGGCTATGTTAGGAGAAGCCAATTGACCCTGACAAGTGGCTAGATTTGACCTTACTTCGATATTCAAGCGTGTTTAGTTCATGATTAATTCAACATCTATGCCTTTTCTATGCTTGAGTGGATGCTATACCTAAACATTTCCCTTAGTGTTTTATTTCTTGTCTTAGCATCTTTAGACATTAGTTTACTTATCTCCTATTCCGGACTAGCTTAGTTGTTGATAACATTTGGTGGTGTTTATTCGTTCCCTGTGGTTCGACCCCTATGCTTGCCTTATACTCTTATTAGGTTAGTTTAGGTTGTATAAATTGTATTTGATCTAGGGATAGACATTTGACGATGCGTTTATTCCCTTGTCACCCAGCAAGCAATGCTTGTTTCTGGGCGTGGTGCACTATGATGTTGCACCGCTTGTGCTAACTAGCCAGCAATGATAGCATGCAGCTAGCTAGCGATGCTAGTACGCTGCGCCCTTCGCACCAGTCTAGTGCTGCCAGCGCCTATGGCATGGTGCGGTGGGCGTGATAACTTCTATGTTAGCACCATTGCCCCAAGCACTCGATTTGCTCGGGGAATTCCGATGCTAGGGGTATTTTAGTACTTTGTTGATTAATTGATTTTTACCGTCTTGTCGTCTTATTTATTCGACTCGATTTGCAACGCTCGGTCTTGATGCTCCTAGCTCGATATCCGACGTCTATGTTCATAATACTGAGCGACTCATTAATTCCTTTCGGATTAATTCGTCGTGACGGATCGTTAGGTTGCTTGGTTGTGACCCAAATGGTTCAATCAAGATTAAGCTGTAATATTAATTATACATTAATATTACTGATCGGAAGCGGCCTCTAACTAAGCCTTCCGATCACTTGATCTCACTAAATAATTAGCTTTCTAATAATTCCGAACCCTCTATCGGAATAATACACTTGTTCGAAGGACATCATTCCTATCAATCTCCCACTTGTCCTTTCGAACAAGTGCGATTTTTGTGTATAGCCTATTTCTTATGTCACTTAATGACTCTTCATGAACTATAAGGTTATATTATTTGTCATCCTCATTACGTCTAGAAGTGTTTCTCGAAATCCGAGTTTGATAGTCAATAAGAAGATGATTTCTTAAAATCTATCTGAGCACGACCATGCATTTTCACAGTCTCGCTCTTCGAGAGGCCTTATAAACAACAAAGACATGTTCCCTATGGTTAATAGGGGGACATTCCCAGTCTTGTACTATCAGCTTCTCTTACTAAGAGGACCTAGCCGCCCAAGTGTTGTTGTTATAATCCCCATGTACGGTAGACGTTTAATGAACTTCAAAACGCACTAGTACTCAAACAAGAGAACTCACAATACTCATGGTCGAAGAAAGAGGTTCCGATAGCCGTAATGAGGGTTGTACTTATGACGATTTTAAAATCTCTTAAAGTAATCTCATAGGTCGATATAGTATGGTTCTTATCCAATACCCGTGCAAATGATTTATGACAATCATGTCCTTGTAGCACAAGAAACAGTGCTATAAATCAAAATACACACTAATCTCATGTGGTCATTAATTGTCCATCATTTAAATGACCTTGATTAGGGATAATTTTCGATTACAATATTCAATGTTCACTTAATAGGTGTTTCTTTATCCAAGACTGGCCTTGATACCCTATTTTGAGTATTCTCAAATCGAATGAGCTCAATAATTAATCCTAAACAATAATTACATAGAAATGGAGTGATAAAATTGCATGAAATTAAATTACTCCAAAATTTGAACGGTTAATCATAGTGTTTTACATTAAAATGTTCTAAAATTAATTAAAACATCAAACAAGGAAATCAAAGACAATCACCAACGTGCCTGATTCCCATTACCTCAACGTGCTTGTTCTGTTTCACTTGAGGAAAAGGTTTAGTAAGTGGATCGGCTACATTGTCGTCCGTTCCAGCTATAAAAATTCTAATTTCACCCTCTTACTTCCATTCTCTTATCATGTGAAATTGTCGCTTAACATGTTTGATCTTTTGATGTTCCCTTGGCTCTTTGGCCTGAACAATACCTCCATTGTTGTCACAATAGAGGTCCATCGGACCCTTGATGGAAGGTACAACATTAAGTTTACCAATGAACTTACGAATCAAAACTGCCTCCTTAGCTGGTACAACAGCTGCCAAGTATTCGACTTTAGTTGTAGAATCTGTAGTTGTGCTTTACTTAGCACTCTTCCAACTAAACGCTCCTCCATTTAGATAGAATATGTATCCTGACTGTGATTTGAAATCGTCTCTGTCTGTTTGGAAGCTTGCATCGGTGTAACCTTCAACAACTAATTCATCTGAGCCACCATACATCAAGGATTTATTGTTGTTCCTTTATAGGTACTTTAGGATATTCCTAGCCGTAGTGCAATGCGCCTCTCCTAGGTCTGATTGGTATCAGCTCGTAGCACTTAAAGTATATGATACATCCGTCCTAGTACATATCATGGCATACATGATCGATCCAATAAGTGAAGCATATAGAATCCAATTCATCCTTTCTCGCTCATCAGGTGTCTTTGGACACCGCTTCTTGCTTAGGGTTATGCCATGTGGCATGGGTAGGTGACCTCTCTTGGCCTCTTCCATGTTGAATCGTGCTAATACCTTATCAATGTAAGTGCTTTGGCTCAATCCAATCATCCTTTTACATCTATCCATGTAGATCTTAATGCCCAATATGTATTGTGCATCTCCAAAGTCTTTCATTGAAAAATATTTTCCAAGCTAAGCCTTTAGAGACTCTTGCATTGGAATGCTATTTCCAATGAGCAATATGTCATCGACATATAAGAATAGGAAGGCGAAGTCACTCCCACTGACCTTCTTGTAAACAAAAGACTCGTCTAGATTCTTGATAAAACAAAACTTACTGATGGCTTCATTGAATCGTAGATTCCAACTTCTACTTGCTTGCTTTAACCCATAAATGGACTTTTTAAGCTTGGATATCTTCCTAGCATTGTTTTATTTGACAAAACCTTTAGGCTATGTCATATACATAGTTTCTCCCAAAATTCCATTGAGGAAGGTGGTTTTGACGTCCATCTGCCATATTTCGTAATTGTAATATGCAGTAATCGCTAGGATGATCCGAACGGACTTAAGCATTGCGACAGCAGAAAAGGTTTCATCATAATCAACACCGTGAATTTTCCTGTAACCTTTTACAACCAGTCTATCTTTGCAAATGAATACATTTCCATCTTTATCGGTTTTAGATTTGAAAATCCATTAACATCCGATAGGTGTGTAACCTTCAGGTAAATCAACCAAGTCCCATACATGATTTTAAAATATGGAGTTCATTTCAGATCTCATGGCTTCTTGCCATTTAGAAGAGTCGGAGCTCGCCATAGCATGCATGTAGGTTGCTGGCTCATCTCCATCCACTACTAGGATGTTCAGATTCTCGATTAATACGACACCAAGATATCTATCAGGTTGAGACTTTGGCCTCTAAGACCTACATAGAATAATGGACTGAGCATTTGCATTGTCAATTTGTGTAGACACCCAAATGTGTCTCCCCAAAACCAAACCCAGTGATGAATACCTTTCGCATCATTTAATTATCGAACGAGGTGAAGGTGTGGAAAGTTTAATGATGAGGATGTTTTTATTAAAATATTTCTCTTTTTGTTTTCTAAAAATATTTCTTTTCTTACTCCTATTTTATGAAAAGTAGCTAGTCTAATTGGGTTTGGTCCATAATAAAGGTCCAATAATTGTGTAGTTGGATTGGGCTCGAAAAGAGCTTTCCAATGATATATTATAGGCCCAATTCCGATGAATTATGAAGAAGTTATGGATTAAATTAGATTACGCCAAATGATTTTCAAAGGTGGCCCAATGATCTAGAGGAGGGCCTATTAATTATTATTCCTAAAGAAATTAGGATTGATTTTGATCTTCTAGGAATATCTAGAAGGTTCTCTTTAATTCTAATAAGATTAGGATTGATAATTATATTTTTAAAAAAACGTTTTATTTAGAATAAAATATATTAAATCTGATTTCGAAAACTGCTCGAACGCTTAATTATCTACAATCGGTGTTGAAGGTAATTACGCGTGGAAAAGCACATTGACTTTTGGACCAGCGCCAGACGACGGCGTCGTCGCCAGGCGCTGACCTTTTTCTTATAAGTTAGATTACGCCAAATGATTTTCAAAGCTCGTCGTTTGCGACAGAAGGAGTTTTATTCCGAATATGATTTTCTTTGATCCCGTGCTATTTTTCTTATAAATAGGGGTTGTATCTCCGTGTTTTGAAATCATCTACATTCATCAATTCACAACCATCATCTCTCTCTAAAAAAGCTAGAATCTTTCCTTCTCACTCTATTCTTTTTTCTAAACCTTCCCGCTCACAAAATTCCACATACATTTGATCTAGACACACCTAGCAAAATTCGAAGTTGCCTTCGCCCTAGACGTGAAAGGTTTTATATTTCTGATGGTTTGGTCCTAATTCTCTATTTCAATTATTTAGTTTAATTGTTTGGTTTATTATTTTCCTTGAAGTTTCTAACGCGTGTATTTTGTTATTGGAAAGAGATATGAGGCATCAAAGTAAGTACTTTAATTGCTTTAGTTGCTTTAATTTCTTTAATATAGAAATCATGCTTTAATTATTTCCTAGTATCATGTTAGGATGTCTTACTGCTTCCTAGTATCATGTTTAGGGCTAATTAAGATTTCTAACATCATGTATGATTGTTATGATGCTTCCTATTTCTTTCCTAATATCATGTTAGTATCATGCTAGGAATAAAGCTTTGATCTTTGATGTTTAGTGACATGCTAGGGTTTGTTATTAATTTTGTTAGTATCATGCCTAGGATCTTGCTATTATTATTAAGCTTTATTGAGATTGAGATTATGATGATGATGATTGTTATTATGTTTCTTAATATGTATTATTGTTATTGCTTGATCACGCCCTCTCCTGCAGGATTAAAGGGAATTTGTACTTGTAATCACACTTAATAAGATAATAAATAATCTTATTTAGGCTAATATGATTATAATTCAAGTGATCGCCAATAATAGATTTGTTTTTGCATTAATATTCAACCAACATAGATTAAACAGGTTTAGGGCTAAACATATTGATTGTATGTTAGTCAGAAAGCGCAAATGAATACGAGAAGAATAAAGTAGAGGCCTATTTAGGGCAGGATCAATCTCTTTTAGGTTGGATTTGTACCTTCATCCCCGAATTTCCAGTCATGGTTCCAGACCTATTGGAGTTAACGATCCAGATCGTTAAGGGGTGTAGCCTTCACCTTGTGAACGGTTTACAAGTTCCTAAAACCTGTTGGCGACTCTTTTGCTCTAGCTTCCTTCCCTTTGGACGCCACAATACTTAAGTGTATGATCACAGTGGGGCTCAAGTGTGGGATGCTTGAAATATTCCCTACAGTTTTTTGGCGACTCTGCTGGGGAGGATTTCTAAATTCCTGAAATTTATTTTGGCAACGACTTAGAATAAGTGGATGAGACTCGAAAAGTTCTATGTATTTCATGTGCGTAATTTTTATTGACATTATTGGCATAAGCATAAAAAGGTTCTCATTGGAAAGACCATTTGTAATGAGTAAAAAACATAGGATTTTTACACGTAGGAATCTAGGAAAATATCTTTCACAACTAGAATCGAAATAATGCTACGAAAAAAACTTGAAAATTCAAGAAAAGAAAGCTGCTGAGGTTTGTAGTAATTAGCGCTGAGAAAACAGCGTCGACGCCTAATGTTGGCGTCGTCGCCTAGCGACAAGCTTGTCATCTGGCGACGAGGACAGCGTCTGGCGACGATGCTATTTTCTCGCGCCAAATTCTTCCATTATCGAGCCAGAAATCTACCTTCTTGTTTCGACTAGTTTTCTAGTACTGTTTTCTCGGTTCTACTTCCTGATTGAGTTTTTCCTTATTTTCTAAAACCCATATGTGTTCTACATATGGACATAACCCTCTGGGAATTCATGCTCCATCTACCCAATCGAACGCTCCTGGCAACGAAGGGTACATTTGAGAATGTTGAATTCACCAAACCATGGAAGCGAGTCTAACTCGCGGGGTCCCATCCACACGTGCCAACCCTTCCAAAGGTAAGGCTTCCGCACGGTGCATCCGGACTCATAACCATGGACCCTCTTTGACTAACCCATATCCTGAACTTTAGAGAACTAGAGCCATGGTTAGGTTGCAAACTCATTGCATCATATCGTGACTATATGACTACTTGTGCATTATTTGTTGTGCATATTCTATGTGTTTTTCCTAACCGTTTGTTTAACTTGTGTATGAGTTAAATAAATAAAAAATAATGACTAAAAGGACTTTTCTAATTTAATTAATTAATTAATAATGATTAAAGTCTAATAAATTGGTCAAACTGGACTTAGTACGACTTTTAGGCTAATCCCTTTAGAGCAAAATACTGGAAACAGTCCTAGATCGATGTAATTTTGCTCGAGTCTTCACGATGTGTCAGTTTAATCGATTTGCTAATACGGTTTAGTCAATTTTTTAATGGAAATAATTATGTTCAGTCCTTAATTGAGTTTTGGCACATAGTCCCATGGTCTCACAAACAGAGTCAAAGTATGTCACTCACATTCACTATTAAAGCACACACATAATATTTCACATTTTGACCATGTCTAGAGAGTCCTCTATGCGCGTCTTTCCGTCATTTTTTTAGGGGGGTAAGTCGGATATTAATCCTCTAATAAAACCATATTTATGTTAAAATCTTACTTGGTATTAAAAAAAAAATACATCCAATAAAGTCAAAGCCAAATTCAAGTCAAGTAATTAAAATAAATAAATGGTTTAATTTACAGCTCTAGGTCAAGAAAAGAAGGGCGGCTAATCAAAGACAACACTTTCGTTCAGATATTCCTTTTTGACAAACCCATTACTCGGAAAAGGAAAGCTAAGAAGATCATGGCCACTCAAGAAGAAGTTAATGAACTCAAGAAGGATGTAACAAACCTAACTGATTTGATGAAGAACATAGCTCTTCAAGTTAATGATCCTGTAAGGCAACAACAAATAGAGCTTATGCAAGAAAGTTTGAGCAAGATATCCAATTATTATGGGTTCCAAGGCATTAGCTCACAAGGGGTCTTGGTGGATAAGGAACTTCTTCCCCAAAAGTTCAGTGCCACTGACATCCCTAAGTTCAAGGCTACAGACAATCCCTACTTCCATTTAAGAGCATTTGAAACAATAATGATTATTAAAGGGATAGATAAGAAAATTTTCCATACACTGTTTTCTTTATCATTAGAAACTGTTTTTCAACAATGGCTCTTTTCCCTTGACAAAGAGAAAACTTTTACTTGGGATGCCATTGTGAATGCCTTTATTGATAGGTACAAATGTAACATTCAAGTTGAAACTGGTCATAGGGAACTTGAAATACTCAAGCAAAAAGAGAATGAAGGATTTACTTCTTTCTTTAATAAGTGGAGGGAACCCTCTACTAAGATGATTGAGGTCCTTACAGAAAAAGAGTGTGAGAATGTTCATAAAAAATCTCCAGGAAAAATACTCCAAGCATCTCAAATACCAAAGCAACTTGAACATCTTTAAGGCCGTCTATGACATTGGAATAAATATTGAGACGACCTTGGAAAACGAAAAGCTGCTAACACTAACTTCAACAGTGGCTGGAAAGAAAAAAAGAACGACAATCCTTCTTCTTCCAAAACTACCCACTCAATAATGTTAGCACCTTTAATTTGAATAAAGTCCTTGCTATGAACAATCAGGGACAAAAGAAATCATTTAGGAGGAACTTTACTCCTATTGGTATGAGTTATGACATCGCATTTGACCGTCTCCATGCAAAAGGTATTATAACTCCCATTGGACCATATGGGGATCCACCAGTCGAAAAGAAATCACCTTACTGGAACCCCAATGCACACTGCAAATACCATCAAGGTAGGGGCCATCTTACTAAGAATTGCTGGAAGCTAAAGGAAGCTATCCAAAACTTAATAGACAATAATAAACTCCCAGTGCCTCCTGCAAGTAAGAAGCCAAGCATCAACAGTGCGCCACTTTCTGATTCCTTGGCCATCTCTGATGAGGAAAGTTCTGTTCACCCCTCATCTTTGATCAAACCAATTGAAGAAACTCATGCCCTTGAAGAAGAAGAAGAAGTATTCTTCGACGCCATGAGCGAACCGTCCCACATGCAACAACCGCCCACTAAAGAAGACATATTTCTCCTTGTACATTCAGTGGAAAAATTTATAGGCGTGTGTAAGAAGATTCTTGAACGCAATGAACAAGAACAAAATAAACATGTCAACATAAAGGTAGCACAAACTATGAAGAAGCCATTTTCGCTTCAAGTAGTTGAAAGACCTAAAAGGAGTCATAGGTCCTACACTCCAATTGGGACCACTTATGCAAACATGTTCAAAATACTCTGCGAGGGTGGAAAGATCAAACCTCTTGAACCGAGACCATTTGAATCACTTATGAGGACGAATATGTTTTACTATCCATATCACCAATCAAGGGGACATACAATAGAACACTGTTTTAAAATTAAAGATTTAATTCAGAAACTGATTGATTATAAAAAGATAGTCCAAATTCCACAAGGAAAAGATGCTACCATTAATGGGGTTTGGGATAGGGATTATAAGGATGTCTACCTTAAAGATTTGGAAGAGACTCCACTCTCCACAATATATTCGGTAGACGACATTTGGGATGAGGAGGATTCACCCATAGATGTCCTCACAAGGTCCGGGAGAATGCAACCTCCCATTTCTGTGCAACAACCTATCCCTACAACTCAGCAAGTTCCCATACCTATCTTGGAAGACAACGAAGTTGTCAAGGAAATAAAGAAAACCAAAGTCGATATGAATGTATGGAAACTCTTAGCTACCTCCCATCAACATAGGTTGGCGGTAATGAATGCTTTGGACAAGATAGGAATAGTTTCTAAAACCACTCCTAAGGGGTTGGCTAACTTTCTCACGAGTGATCTTCCTAGTCCTATAAATTTAATCACCTTTTCAGACAAGGATTTACCTCTAGAGGGTGATAAACACAATAAAGCATTAAATCTCACGGTCATTTGCAAGAGAATGAATGTCCCAATGACTCTTGTAGATAATGGATCGACAATAAACGTCTGTCCACTCCGAACCGCAAGGATGTTAGGGATAAAAGATGAAGACTTGTCTCCGTCCACACAAGGAATAAGAGCCTATGACAATACTCGCCGCCATGCTCTTGGGACTATTACCATGAATGTAACGGTTGGAGCCATAGAACATGCCACTACGTTCCAAGTGGTAGACATTAAAGCCTCTTTCAACTTATTGTTAGGACGCCCTTGGCTTCATGACCTAAAGGTCGTCCCTTCATCCCTTCATCAGCAAGTGAAGGCTATAATTGGAGGAATCCCTATCACAATTGATGCTTCACCAATGAGGATCAAAGCTATTGAAAATCCCATAATAAACGTTGAGCACGATGAAGATGACGAGGACTTGTGGGGCTTTAACGAAGAGATCTCCTTAATCGAGGAAAATGAAAGGATCCCTCTTTACTATGACCTCCACTCCAATATGACTGTGAACGCTATCCTTAAGAAACAAGGACACCTTCCTGGGATGACCCTCGGAAAGAAGAAAGGAATAGCAAAACAAATGGGACTACCTGGCCTCCCTAAATTGGATACTTTTGGACTTGGTTTCGAACCGACTATGAATTCCCCGAACCCTTCGTCAAGAATGGGATAAGACAACCTGGATTCGAAATATTTCTGGATTGCAATTTTATAGATGATGTCCCAACTCTCATCCATAGAGAAAAAACACCCCCATGCTTTGACTTTAATGTCATGGGACTTCTCTTTGGGTATGAAAAGAATGAGCCAAAGCGCATTGAAGACAATTCCTCGCTCATTCAAACTGTACTATAGAGTGATAACTTTGATCCCTCCAAACTTATCACTCCGGCAGATGGTCTAGTTCAAGGATGGCGAAAGACCGTGAAAGCGACCTCTCCAAGCGGAAGAAAGATCTCTATAACAACCGGACAAGGGCCAATGTTCGATGAATCATCTGAGTCAGAATCTGAGTTAGAGCCTTCCTCTGTCGAGTCTTCCAAGACCTTAGTTGTAACACCCTCTTCTTCTTCTTCTTTAGTGTCTTCTCCTAGGGTAGTCAATAATCAAGTCCCAACGGACGTTTCTTTATTTGATGTAATGATTTCAGAGTTTAATAATATGTCCTCTTCTGCTTACTCCTCGTGTCATTCTTTAACTCAAGATCATGAGCATTCCTTAACTAACAATGAAAGTGACAAAGAAATAATTAAAGCAATGGAAACACTCGAAAGTAAAACACCGATAATTAAGGATACTGAAACGGTTGACATTTCAAAAAATCCAACCATTAAAAGAGAAGTTAAAATCGGAGTAACACTCAATAAAGAAGAAAGAACCGATTTTATTAATCTGTTAAAAGAATTCATCGATGTATTCGCTTGGTCATATGAAGATATGCCAGGAATTAATAGAGAAATAGCTCAACACACAATTCCACTAATTCCAGGATGAAACTTGTAAAACAGAAGTTACGACAAATGAATCCCGACGTAGCTCTTAAGATAAAAGAAGAAATACAAAAACAACTAACAGCAGGTTTTATCAGGGTATCCAAATACCCCGAATGGGTCGCAAATATAGTCCCAGTTCCGAAGAAAGATTGAAGGGTACGAATGTGTGTCAACTATCGAGATCTAAATAAGGCAAGTCCAAAGGATGACTTCCCTTTACCACACATCGATATTCTAGTGGATAATACATCAAATCATGCGCTTCTCTCATTTATGGATGGATACGCAGGGTACAATCAGATCCTCATGGCAGAAGAAGACATGGAGAAGACAACTTTCATAACACCTTGGGGCAGTTACTGCTACACGGTAATGCCATTTGGGTTGAAAAACGCGGGTGCTACTTATCAACGAGCAGCGACTGCTTTACTCCATGATATGATGCACAGGGAAGTTGAGGTTTATGTAGATGACATGATTGTGAAATCAAAGGATCGACCAGGGCATTTGGTAGCTCTAAGAAAATTCTTTGAAAGACTAAGAAAATATAACATGAGGTTAAACCCATCCAAGTGTGCTTTTGGAGTCACCTCGGGAAAGCTCTTGGGATAAGTCATTACTTTAGAGGAATAGAGATAGACCCAACCAAGATTAAAGCAATCATGTCAATGCCACCGCCCAAGACCGAGAAGCAAATTCGGGGATTCGTTGGCCGGTTGCAATACATAAGTAGGTTCATATCAAAGTTGACAACAATATGTGAACCAATATTCAAAAAGCTCAAGAAGAATGTGCCGGTAATATGGGACGATGAGTGTCAAAAATTCTTTAAGAAGATCAAAGCCTATCTCGCCAACCCTCCTGTATTAGCACCAGCACTCCCAGGAATTCCCCTTAGGTTGTAATTAACAGTCACCAAAGAGACAATGGGGGCTATGCTCGCACAAGAAGTACAAGGAAAGTAAAATACCATCTACTATCTAAGTAAGAAGATGCTCAAGTATGAAACGCGCTATACACCACTTGAGAAATTGTGCCTCGCATTGGTGTGGGCCACAACCAAATTAAGACATTACATGCTCGTTCATACAGTCTTTGTAGTATCTCGAATGGATCCACTCAAGTGTCTTTTCGAGAAATCTACACTAAATGGGCGGATATCAAGATGGATAGTTAACCCAGCCCAATTCGATGTAAGGTTCATGCCTCAACAGGCCATTAAGGGATCCGTGGTTTCCGATTTCTTAGCGGATTTCCCAATAGAAGATTCCACGCCTGTACATGAGAATGATTTTCCAGACGAAGACTTGATGGTCACAGAAGATGATACATGGACTCTCTACTTTGACGGAGCCTCAAACCAAAAGGGATATGGTGTAGGAGTTCTATTGGTATCCCAAAAAGGTGAACATGTACCAATCTCCATAAAGCTAGATTTCGACGTTACCAATAACGCCGCAGAATATGAAGCATGTGTAGTAGGCCTCGAAATAGCATTGGCATTGGGAGTAAAGAAACTTCGAAATAACCAATTTGCTGATGCCTTGGCAAGACTAGCCTTAATGGTTAGGATTCCTACAGAAATCGAGCAAATGCCTTTAACGATAGAAAAGAGGCATAAACCAGCTTACATCCAAGCAATAGAGGATGATGAAATAACCCAAGAGGAAGAGCAAGAAGAGGAAGAACCTTGGTATACGGACATCCTCAACTACGTCACAAAGGGAGATTATCCACCCCATGCTGACAAAAGGGTGAAAAGAGCCTTAAGACTTTTGGCTTCCCAATATGTGCTCATTAACAATGAGTTACACAAAAGGGTACCTAAAGGTCGAGCTCTTCTATGTATAGGCAAAAAGGAAGCCCAAAGGGCTATGAGAATAGTCTACAAAGGGGTATGTGGAACACACGTAAATGGCAAAATGCTAGTCCAAAAGATAATGCGTGAAGGATATTATTGGACTACCATGAATAGGGACTGTCATCAATTTGTCAAAAGAGGCCCTAAATGCCAAATATAAATTACAACATGTTCCTCCGTCTCTCCTCTACACCTACACATCACCATGGCGGTTCTCAACATGGGGAACAGACATCATCAGAAAAATTACTCCTCCAGGAACAGGAGGCCATGTATACATATTAGTAGCAATCGATTACTTCACTAAATGGGTTGAAGCAAAATCATATACCAAAATCACTGCAAAACATGTAGCACTCTTTATCGAAAGAAACATCATTTGTAGATATGGAGTCCCACATGAAATGATAAGTGACAATGGAACTCACTTTCAAGCAGAATGTGAAGAATTGTTAAAAAAATATGGCATTAAACACCATCATTCTTCTCCCTATAGACCTCAGGCTAATGGTGCCATTGAAGGACTTAATTAAAATTTAAAAACAATCATCGAGAAGATGACCGAAAATTACAAAGATTAGCCTGACAAAATCCACTTTTCCCTGTGGGGTTATCGCACGTCAATTCGGTCATCAACGGGGAATACGCCATTTTCTTTAGTCTATGGAATGGATGTCGTACAACCTGTAGAACTGGAAATACCTTCTCTATGCATCGCGCTAGAGAGTAAACTTGATGAAGCAGAATGGACTAGAGCGAGGTATGAAGAGCTAATTCTACTTGATGAAAAGCGACTAGAGGCTCTACATCATACTCAGTGTTATCAAACCCGTATGGCTAGGCACTTCAACAAGAAATTCCTGAAAGCATTAAGAAAAAATGTTTTACACCCAAGAGGCAAGTTTAGACCCAATTGGTCTGGACCGTACATTGTCAAAACTATCCTATTAGGAGGGGCTACAAAACAAACTGATATGGATGCCAATGCGTTCTCAAACATGACAAATCTTGACCAACTTAAGAATTACTACCCATGATTACTTGAGTAGGACACTCAAGAGAGCTACGTTAGCTTGATTCCTTAGGAAAGGATACGTAGGCAACCCTGAAAGGGTGCGGCCACTTTAATTTTTATAAACCTCGCATCCCAGCAAGACAATTCGAAGAAATTAGTGCAAATATTTACGAGCGCACCCAGTAAAAGTCGTCGCCTGACGACAAAGCCGGCGCCGTGCAACGATCAGCAGCGTCTGGCGACGACGATAGCACCAGACGACGGCGACCAACGTCTGGCGACGGAATCAAAACTCGACGCCAATTTTCTTTCATTTAACTGGGCAAATTTCGGTGTAATTCGGAAATCTTTGACTTCCGTACTCGAATATTTTCAGAAAAAATAATTAGGTGTTTTCATTGCTTTAATAATGGGTGTAAAGTAAAAAGTTGATTTAATTTAAAAGGCTGAAAATTGCATTAATAAAATAAAGTAAAATTACATTATTGATGGAATTTAAATAAAATCTTAATAAAATAAATTGACTTAAAAATTAAGTTTGTCTAATAAATTGGAAGTTAAGCAATCCTGCAATCTTTCTTCTCTTTCTTGGCTCTCTTCCAATTCTTGTCAGCTTCTTCTTCATCGTCCATTACTTTAGCAAATAAGAATCCTTTAGAGGATCTACATTTAATCTTGGAGTAAACAGTTTCTCCTTTAGCTAGAACACCATGCTTTTTCTCTACCTAAACTTTCTTTTCCGTTGAATCAGCTTTTCTTTTCTCTTTGCCTTTAGTGGTGTCCTTCTTCTTAGGTATCGTAGGTGTTTTAAACTCAACCCTTTCACCTAAGCGTTCCTTAACAGGAGTTATCTTGTCACCTAGACGATTTTTCACATTGATTCTACTTTGATCTTTCTTCTTGTCCTTTTTAGGCTTATTAAGAAGCCAATTCTTCACATCCTTGGGCAAAGAAGGAGGAACCTTTTGGGTAACCACTTCCCATAAAGGCCTAGCACTCCAATAAGTGTCAAACCTCTGTACTTCTTGTGACACAGGGAATTTATAAGGACGACGAAGATCTCTAGAGGGAATTGTCTGAGTAAGACCGTACTGCCTTTTTACCCTGCAGGGATAATAAAAAGTTATCTTAGTTAAACTTGGAAGACGACAGAAGGGTTTCTTGTTGACACCAACCATCTTCTCAATTTTCCACTATGGGATGATCCATTTGATAACAAAATCACGAGAGGCGAATATTTTTCTCCACTCACAGCGACCCATCTTTATAGAGAAATGCTTCTTTCGTCTTACAAAGCAGTTGGGAATGTATTTTTCAATGTTATCAGGAGGACTAATCAATTCTAGTCTCTCCATTAGCCACATCTGCAAAAATTCAATGCAAATAATTAATATTACTATACAAAAATATATATATTTTGGATTTCCGTAATTAAGAATATTATTTTTCTACCTGTAATAAAATTGGAGAGCCCCGAAAAGGTGCTTTTGGATTTTTCTTTAATTCATCCAAACTAAGCATTGTCTCTCTAACACTTAATGGCATTGGATTCCTCCCTGATTCAATTTGTTCCATCACAGACACTAATATTGCTTGAACCTCACGATTATTACCACTAGTGAGGAGATATTGGCTAAGCATGCAAAAGAGAAAAGCCCTTCTTCTATAAACATGAAAGGACTCAGAATGGGGTCTATCAAAATAGTGGCGTGTAAATTCTTTCAGATTAACTACGCTACCATCTACAATATTTTCTAGATCTTTGTCTTTAAGATTAAAGAAGCGCTAAAAATCTTTATAATAATACTCACTTATATTAGGAATTACTGCAAGATCCATGGAGGGAAAGCATAGAATGGCACCAAATTCTTCCGGTAAAGGACTAATTCATCATAACCTAGTCTAAAGCAATGTGTGCCTGAATCCCAATATTCTAAGGCGGTATGAATAAAATCTATATCTATATCTACCCCTTTAATACCATAGATACCTCCCATATGAAAGAAATCAAGCTCTTTTCTCTCCTTAACAGTCAAAGAACGACACCACTTACGAGTAAAATCACTAAAACTCTTAGACATGGTTGCTAAAAGAGAATTAAAGCGATAACTATTATTTTTAATCTGTTCAAAATGTAAAAAATTTGACGGATTTGGGGGCTATTTATTGACAAAACTTATGCAGTTTGTTTTCCGAACAGATTCGGAGAAAAAGAGTCTGTCACAAGACGACAGGCACATCGCCTGGCGACGAAATCAGCGTCTGGTGACGACACCAGCGCTGTGCGACAGAAAGGCGATTCGACGATCAGTTTATCCGTGCTATCTAACCATATGAGTTTTTCGATTACAACTTGATTTTCATGCATTGAATTTATGTTTTGATTTTTTTTTCTTTTTAAATATGATTTCAATTAATTTAAGCTTATTTAATTTTAGGCTTATGTTAGTCACAATTTTATTTTTTTATTTTACTTTTATTTTGGGGGAGAAAGTCGGATACTCTCCATTAATAATAAAAATGACAGAATTTTTTTTGCGCAAAAATTGATTACATTTTTTTTGCACACACTTACATGCACATAAAATAAAAAATAAAATTCAAAGATAAAATAAGCATAATAATGTTGTATATACAATTTGTCTAAAATGTCTAATAAAGAAGTCATACAAATTAGCAAAGTCCTATCAGTCAAATAAAAAAAAAACACAGGTACAGCTAAGGTGCCGGAGGACGCAAATGAGGAGGTACTCCCAAAGCATCAAAGAACAAATTAGATCGTGGAGTGTGCCCCTCACCAGTCCAAGGATCGCCACCAGTCGGGATCGACAGCGTAGGACCAGCCCACCCCGGCTCGCTATGGTGCTCAATAGCCAATAGCTGAGATTGCGGCGGCTGTTGCGACGACGAGCCAAACTCGTACGTCCCCACCACCCCTTAAAGGAGTCGATGGAATGCCTCCTTGGCCTTATGACCTAGCCTGTGCACCCTCAAAAGAAGAGCCCGAACCATCTGGTCTCTCAAGAGGAGCCGCCTCTGATTGGCCACCCTTATCCCTGGAAGAGGTACGACGACGCCTCGAGCCAGACCTCTCTCTCCTAGCCTCAGGTCTCGGTCGAGTATGAGGAGGAATAGGCTGCCCCTGCAAAAGTAAGTTATGTCAGATGAAAAACGAATAAATAAAATCATAAAATAAGAGTAAGAGAGAAACCTCTGTAGTGTCGTCTCGACGACAAGAAGCTCGATCCCTTAATCTCACCAGCTGGTGACGAAAGGCGTCCAAGCCCCTAGCCATCATCGTCACCACCTCACGAGAGAACTGTCAAAAGACAAGTCAGTAGCGATCAACAATATATATGCAAATAAAAAGGCAAATAAATGACTCACCCAAGTCTGATGTCGTGGTATCGACAGCTCGATAAAACGACGATCCTGAGGAGCTAGAGGAATTATCTCCTCAATAGGGCCATACACCCCTTGATAGGTGATGGACATAGGTGGAGCGACCAACTCCGCATGCACATCCTACAAGATAAACTAAGTAGACAGCACCTACACAGGTGGTGGAGCTAAATGCGACAACAAGGCCTTAGTATAACACATATTCGGACGAGCGTGCGTCCGCCAAGACGTTCCCTTTGGCGCCCTACTCGCCAAAGTCCTCAACCTCGCCTTATCAAATATATGTTGAGGTGGGCGAGTTGGAACAACAAAGGTCTCCGAGGAGTGCTGAATAGCCACTCTCTCGCCAAGATACACTGCAGCCTTATACGTCCCCTGAAAATAGCGAAGCTGAGCGGTGTATTACGCAGCAAGCGCAGGGATGTCATAATCGGCCCATGGCCGAAACTCTACGGTCGGTTCCTACAAAATGAATACTAATGAGACAAAATCCTACTAAAGGTAAAAAAGAGCAAGCATCTAAAAAAAGGGAAAAACATACCGAGAGGATCAACTCTCGAATGCGCCTAGAAGTAACCTCTGCACTGTAACGACCTCCCCAACTAGCAGCAACAGGGAGCTCTTGAGGTGAAGGTCTCGCCGGCGCAAGAGATGGAAAGTACTCGTAGAACCAGATCTGTGAAAGTGGAAAATGTGTCAACAGATGCCAAAATAAGTTTAGAGCTAACTTTAGTAGGAATAAAGTGTACCTCTACGACTCTCCAAAAGCTGGAAAGCGCAATATCTCCCTCGAGGGAGCCGTAGAAAGTCGCAGTCCAATCAGGAAGTGAGCATAAGCCAAGCTGGCCCAATCATACGACCCGACTGAAGCAAGGTCGCGAATAGCAGGTAGGTAGTAGAGCAGCACTCGACTACCTCTGTCAAGAGAAAAGGTCCCTAATAATAGGATCAGAGCAAAAATGTGCACCCGCTGCTCTGGGGTAATCGCAGGACCCTGAAAAAGCTATAGCAAGCGTACTCTGGCGGATGCATCTAGTACTGAGCTGCATTGAGTCAGCCTCTTCACGAGCCCGAATGGTAATGGGGCCCAACAGCTCCAGCACCTCTGGAGAGAAGACAGTGATGTCGCTATAGAAAGGGAGAGGGACAGAAGTGAACTCCAATCCCGTAATGAGACTAAAGTCGGCAGAGGTAACAGTCAGCTCACCCCAAGGAAAGTGAAAAGGGTTGGTGGTGTCCCAAAAGAACTCCACCAGAGCTCGGACTACGTGGTGGCTCTGTCCGAAAGAGTACATAGCTCGGGTGGCTCGCAGCAGTGGAGTAAAACTACATGACTCCCACAGAAGACGCAGACCAACGTTGTCGCAGAAATAGGTATCATACAATAAGCCGATGGTCGTGTTGCCCGAACCAAGGCTACAGACCCTTCCGCTGAGAATCCCTCGACGAACACGCTCTGAGATGTGGAACAACGGCACGAAATACAGAGTGTGCTCAACCGACTCTGGAAACTCCCCTAGAGAAGAGGAGGTCCCTACGGGGTCATCCTCCCAACGAGTCTCCCTAGAATGAGAACGAGAACCCGAGCCTCGTTGTCTAGCCATGCTATGTTATGCAAAATACCAAAAAATTAAGGTTATATATTATCTAAGGTTCGCCTAGCCGCATGATACTATGTTCGCAAAAACAGAGTACGTAGTACTAAAACAGAGCACAATTTCAATCCAAGCATATATAGCAAATTTCAGCAATCAAATAATTTCTTGCAATATTATGATAAAAATTGTGACAAATTTTGATAAAAATGGCAAGCAAAAACACAAAGAACAGGCCACATTGTTCTCACGAACTCAAAAGGGTCAACAATGGCAAGTCACTCGTTTCTTCACCAAATTGAGTGAAATAAGTCTCAAAACACTCTAAACATGATATACAAACATAATCCAGCAATTTCAAGGCATAAAATTCGATAAACGAAGCAAATTAAGCAAAAATGGGTTCGAAATTTTCGAATACTCGCACAAGGAACATCTCCGAATTCAGCCAAAATTGGATTAAGTTTGGGAAAAACTTAAATGGATCTGAAAAATAGATGAAACAAGCTTTTATTTGCAACATGTTTGAGTGAATTTGGTGTGCAAATAAGCAATAACGAGTGATTTGAAGATCCGAGCGAAAACGAATAGCAGCAGCAGCGTTTACGGGAAATGGGGAAGAAGGGGGTTTTATTTTGAAAACCCGACTCCATCGCCAGACGACGATTTCGTCGTCAGGCGCTGGTCTTCGTCACCTGGCCACAGAGCAAAAATTCTGCGACGTGCTTTCCAGCTTGCTCTAGTTTAGCGACAGAACACGTGGACCTCATAAATGATTATGCGGACCTTATGCAGCAATTTCGGGTTCCTTCGTATGCCAGTTAGCCCCTATAAGCAATTTGACATGATAATCGGCTCGATTACATTAAGTGATCGACCTGCTGAAAGATCGTCTCACTTAGCTTAAAGCGCCTAAACATTGGCTCATTGTAGAAGCACCGACATAATGGTTCATAAACAACAAAGGCACTGACATAACGGTTCACAAGCAGCAGAAAGTGCCGACATATTGGCACCGCATAAAATTCAGCAAATATCACGGCGGCAAAGTTCGAGCGAGCTTTAAGGATCGACGGGCGTTGATCTTCGGTAATTTTCTTCGGAATATTATCGCAACAATTGAGGATCGTTTCGGGCGAAGAAATCCTCGATCATGTTCCCTAGCTTGCGGAAGATGGTCACATGGCGGTAGAAGGTCGTTTCAAGCGAAGCAATCTTCGATAATATTCCCTAGCTTACGAAAGATTATCACAGCGTAAATTGAAGGCAGTTGCGGGCATAACAGTCTTCAGGCACTATCCCCTAGCTTGAGGAAGATTGTCAAGAAACCCAAATCGATTACTCCAGAGACGTGTGCTCGACGGTGCAAGATACGAGTTTCTTAACTCTTTTATCTATTTAATTAACGCTAGTTTGTAGGTATCGGCGTTATAAGAATGATTTAGGATCGCAGAATGTTCTAAATCATTCTTCGTCCCTATCGTTACTTTGACATTCGTTTTCGAAGCTTGCGTTTCTCCAAACTCAGTCAAAGTGGGGGCTTCTATAGAAACCCAAATGTGTCTCCCCAAAACCAAACCAAGTGATGAATACCTTTCGCGTCATTTGATTATCGAACGAGGTGAAGGTGTGGAAAGTTTAATGATGAGGATGTTTTTATTAAAATATTTCTCTTTTTGTTTTCTAAAAATATTTCTTTTCTTACTCCTATTTTATGAAAAGTAGCCAGTCCAATTGGGTTTGGTCCATAATAAAGGTCCAATAATAGTGTAGTTGGATTGGGCTCGAAAAGAGCTTTCCAATGATATAATATAGGCCCAATTCCGATGAATTATGAGGAAGTTATGGATTAAATTAGATTAGGCCGAATGATTTTCAAAGGTGGCCCGATGATCTAAAGGAGGGCCTATTAATTGTTATTCCTTAAGAAATTAGGATTGATTTTGATCTTCTAGGAATATCTAGAAGGTTCTCTTTAATTCTAATAATATTAGGATTGATAATTATATTTTTAAAAAAACGTTTTATTTAGAATAAAATATATTAAATCTGATTTCGAAAACTGCTCGGACGCTTAATTACCTGCAACCGGTGTTGAAGGTAATTACACGTGGAAAAGCGCGTTGACTTTTGGACCAGCGCGAGAGGACGCCGTCGTTGCCAGGCGTTGACCTTCGTCGCCTGGCAACGAAGCTCGTCGTTTGGCGCCGGCTTCTGTCGTTTGCGACAGGAGGAGTTTTATTTCGAATATGATTTTCTTTGATCCCGTGCTATTTTTCTTATAAATAGGGGTCGTATCTCCCTGTTTTGAAATCATCTACATTCATCAATTCACAACCATCATCTCTCTCTATTCTCTTTCTGAAAAAGCTAGAAGCTTTCCTTCTCACTCTATTCTTTTTCTAAACCTTCCCTCTCACAAAATTCCACATGCATTAGATCTAGACACACCTAGCCAAGTTCGAAGTTGCCTTCGCCCTAGACGTGAAATGTTTTATATTTCTGAGGGTTTGGTCCCAAATCTCTATTTCAATTATTTAGTTTAATTGTTTAGTTTATTATTTTCCTTGAAGTTACTAATGCGTGTATTTTGTTATTAGAAAGAGATATGAGGCATCAAACTAAGTACTTCAATTGCTTTAGTTGCTTTAATTACTTTAATATAGAAATCATGCTTTAATTATTTCCTAGTATCATGTTAAGATGTCTTATTGCTTCCTATTATAATGTTTAGGGCTAATTAAGATTTCTAATATCATGTATGATTGTTATAATGCTTTCAATTTCTTTCCTAATATCATGTTAGTATCATGCTAGGAATAAAGCTTTGATCTTTGATGTTTAGTGACATGCTAGGGTTTGTTATTAATCTTATTAGAATCATGCCTAGGATATTGCTATTATTATTAAGCTTTATTGAGATTCAGATTATGTTGATGGTGATTGTTATTATGTTTCTTGATATGTATTATTGTTATTGCTTGATCACGCCCTCTCCTGCAGGATTAAAGGGAATTTGTACTTGTAATCACGCTTAATAAGACAATTAATAATCCTATATAGGCTAATATGATTATAATTCAAGTGATCGCCAATAATAGATTTGTTTGTGCATTAATATTCAACCAACATAGATTAAACAGGTTTAGCGCTAAACCTATTGATTGTATGTTAGTCAGAAAGCGCACATGAATACGAGAAGAATAAATTAGAGGCCTATTTAGGGCAGGTTCAATCTCTTTTAGGTTGGATTTGTACCTTCATCCCCGAACTTCCACTCATGGTTCTAGACTTATTGGAGTTAACGATCTCCTGGATCATTAAGGGGTGTAACCTTCACCCTATGAACGGTTTACAAGTTCCTAAAACTGGTGACTCTTTTGCTCTAGCTTCCTTCCCTTTGGACGCCACCATGCTTAAGTGTATGATCACAGTGGGGCTCAAGTGTGGGATACTTGAAATATTCCTATAATTTGACTTTGCATAGTTTAACCAACGTCAACAGATGCTGTTTGAGCACTTTCATTGTCAATTTGATTTTGTTGCCCGTCCTCTCGAACTTCATCTAGTTCGATTTTCCTCCCAGTTGTTATTTTGGAAAGGTGTTCCTTCTCCAAAAAGACACTATCGCGAGCAACAAACACTTTGTTCTCGGATTAGTTATAGAAGTAATACCCCTTGGTTTTTTTTGGGTAGCCCACAAAGAAAGCCTTGTCAAATTTGGGGTGAAATTTGTCAGAAATTAATCTTTTGACATATGCTTCGCAACCCTAGATATTATGGAGGTTTCTTCGTCCATAATTCATATAGAGTCTTTTATATAGCTTTTGACGGAGCACGGTTCAGTGTTAGTGTTGCATTTAGAAGTGCATGTTCCTAGAAAGAGATAAGAAGATCACTAAGACCCATTGTTGATCGTACCATGTCTAGCAAGGTTTGTTTTCTCCTTTCGGATACACTGTTCCATTGTGGAGTTCCTAGAGGTGTTAATTTTGAAAGTATACCATGTTCTTTCAGATGGTCATCGAATTCATGGCTCAAGTATTCACCACCTCAATTTCATCGAAGGGCTTTGATTTTCTTGCCAAGTTGATTTTCAACTACACTCTTAAATACTTTTAATTTCTCAAACGATTCAGATTTGTTCGACATAAGATAGACATATCCATATCTACTGTTGTCACCCGTGAAGGTGATAAAATATCGATGACCGTTCCTTGTGGTTGTGCCTGTTGGACCACATACATCAGTGTGTATTAGGCTCAATAATTCACCTTCCCTTTCTCCCAACTTGGAGAATGGCTGCTTTATCGTCATGCCTATTAGACATCCTTTGCAATTCTCAAACGATTATAAATCGAATGATTCAAGAATACCTTCATGTAGAAGTTTCTTGATGCGCTTGATGTTAATGTGGCCAAGACGACAATGCCACAAGTACATCTCATTTGACTCAATGGTCTTATCTCTTTTGGTGGTATCATTAACATTATAAACATGTTTGTCTAAAGAAAGCACATGAAGACCATTTTCATAATGTGTCGTACCATAAAAAGCATTATCGAGATAAAATGAACATATATTATCTTTTACTCAAAATTCAAATCCTTTGGTGTCCAACGCCGAAATTGAAATGATGTTTTTGGTAACATTTAGAACATGATAACAGTTTTCAAGTTCTAGAACTGACTCGGAGGGTAAAGACAAACTGAGAGTTCCCACGGATACTGCCGCAATTCTGGCTCCATTGCCGACCCGGAGTTCAACCTCTCCCTTCTCTAGCCTTCTAGTTTTCCTTTGTCCTTGAGAATTGGAACAAAGGTGTGAGCCACATCCGATATCTAATACCCATGATGTTGTGCTAGTGAAGTGTTGAGTTTCGATGAGTCCAACTCTACGCGGAACAAAACCCGACCCCATGACCCGCTCACTATTAATATAACTAAAACGACATAAATAACAAGAAAAAGAGAAAAGACGATCTTACCTTTGCCGTGTGTGCTTCGCTCTCACTCAGAGCTCTTACTTCAAAGCTAAGTCATGCAAGCGTAGAGACCTCCTACGGTATCCGCCCGCAACTCGACCCCTACCGGTCTCTTTCTTGGAGTTTAGCGAAGTCGGAACAAAACACTACTCGAGTATTATATGAACATAAAGGTTTTCTGTCAAGTAGAGATGCCATATTGAATTCTTACTCAAGTGACTTTCTACAAATCCCAAGGTAGGTATTTATAAAGAATGTCCTAAGAGAATTCCACTCTCCTATAAATTTGGGAGAGTTGGTAAAATCAATTTTCCCTCTTTATTTTTAAATTAAAAATAAACAAAAATAGCAAAAAACTAATTAATCAACAAGTGGCATTCTAAGAGGAGAGGTTAGGTAAGGACTACAAGGGGAGGGGGGACCAAAACATGATCCCCATGGCTCCCAAGAACTGCCTCTCACATCTCTCGGCTCCAATGAATGGCTGCCACGTGGAAGGCCATGCCTTGGCACCCAAGCAGCCTTGCTGCCGTTTGGTGTGTGTGGCTCGGCCTGCTGCTGGGCGCACGCATGTGCGGCAGTGTGTAAGGAGGGTGTGCCCATCGTAGGGGGTTCTTGTCCTTAATTCCCATGGCCCTTTAAAAGCCTAGGACTTTACACTTGTTAGGGTGTATTAGGATTAGAATTCTTGACTGTTTGGGGGACCTTGAATTAGAATTGATTCTATCATTACGCTTTTTTGTAAGAAACAAGAAGGAGTCGCCAATGAGTTTTAGGAAAACTCATAAACCTCGTTCATGAATTTCTCCCAAGTAGAGTTCACAGGATATTTAGCACAAATAGTAAGTTTACCCATGCCCAAATTGGTCTACGTGTACCAGAAATGAGTTCGGGAGTGAGGGTACTAAAATAATGTTCCCTTTAGGGGGGAATCGCTATCCTAGCCCCAGTACGGCCTCTACTAGCTCTTCCTTTTTCACAATTTCATCACCGAACATATATGCAACGTGATACCTAAAACTAAGTTAGTTTGTTTTATTTACAAACATTAATCATGTAGGAATTACATTGCAAAGGTTGTTATTCTTATTTAATAAATATTCGTGAAAACAATGATAAATAAACAAGATTCGCCTTGACTTAGGTGATCAATCAACAATTAATTACTCAATTCTTTTCTTTATTTAACACAAGGTATTATGTGGATTTAATTAATTAAAAGTTCGTTTAAAGTGATCAAGCAACACTAATTAATTAATTAAAGTTTATTTAAACAAGAAAACAAAGGTGATTGATCTAAGTGCTCGGGAATTTACCACTTCTCCTTGCTAGATCATCGTTTAGAACACTTAAGGACTCCTTCTTGTTCGGGAACCTCCACCGTATTAACAAGTATTGAGGGGGGGTGAGTGTTTAGGACAAGAGGGTTAAGAGTACACAAGTTCATAAAGTTTCTGCCAGAGTTTTAGGTTAATTTCCGTATGTTTCAGCCTCATATGAAGCCCCTATTTTTAGGGAATGGATGCATTTAGGGTTTTGCTATTCTGCTGCAGCAGGTGTCGCGCGCTTTTGAATGTGTTGCTCACGATAGCCCAGCACAAATGATTTAGACGCGTTGCTATGAGCAGCGCAACTGATGTCTTGCGCACGGTATTTGTAAGGTTTTAGGTACTTTAATGTAGAATTTCACGAATCATATTCGTTTTCACCAAAAAGGATCTACAAGCATAACACACAAAAAATCACATAATTCATACCTTTGACGCGTGATTTCCACAACAAATTGACTAATAATTAGGGAGATAATAGAGCCCCAAGTGTTGCTCCTCTACTTAGTCCACAGGATAGGATTGAACCTCCACTATTCCTAGGTAGTTGGGCACGAACACTACGAACCACCTTCTACGGAGAGGGGAGGAGAAACCAACCACAAACACCACCACACCACCACCACCGTGCACCACCTTGCACCGGGAGGCCGTACGGCTGTTTGGATGTGAGGAAGAGAAAGAGAGAGATTGCGTGAAGCATTAGGGTTTGGTTGCTAGCTTGCCAATTCACAATTGACTAATAATTATGTTGTATCAAACCCTAGGCAAGGTCTCTATTTATACATCATATGTATAATTAGAGCCCAAACCAAGCCCACAATATTCCCTTTTCAATCCCATATCGTTGGCCACTCCATAAGGCCCAATAATGGGCTTTTTACTTTATGTTCAATCTAACACCCTTTTGTGTGACCTTATAGGATCCATTTATTGGGCTTTGGACTATTTGACTAGCCCAAAGATCATTGATCACATCTAGCAACAGATAATGACGACCCAAAAGAACGAACTTAATTATCTCTATAATTTGATCCATTATATATATCTAGTAATTGCACTTAACGAAGACATAAATCCTTCAATCTCCCACTTGTCTGAGACAAGTGTGAAATATTCAAATTCCTAAAGTTAATATGTGTCGATTTGACAATATGAATGCATCACATGTCGAGGTCATATTAATCTACAAATCTTTTCTTGAAATCTGAGTTAGAACTACAAAACAAATGATTACTAAGTAATACATTTGAGCGCGGCCACGCATTCACTGAATTCTCTCTTTTCAAGTTGCGATGACACATTCCTAATTAAATTGGTAGACTTAATCCAATCTTGTGGAAACCAAAGGTCCCACTCAATTATTGAAGTAACCAGGAAACACCCTTTATAATCTCCAATTGTGGGATGACGTTTGAATGTACTAAAGTTAAATCAATCATTAAATGAAATCAATGTTCCACTCATGCCAAAGCAATCCACTAATATATCCGGAAGTTCTATACTTGAACTGCAAAGTAGGTCAATAGTTCGATCATGCATCATCTACGCATATCCATGTGATTGATCGAGCATCACTATGCCCCTATACGCCATGAAACTGCGCTATCCAATCAATCTTACATGATAGTCCATTCATTGAAATCATTTATGTCCACTTTAATGATTTTGAACTAGGAACTTAAATAATGTATGAATTCAGTTCACCTGTGGGGTTTCGTTCACCAGGTCATCAACCTGATGAGCCCATCAATTCATAATTATTTTGGACATTTTATTTAACATCAAAAACCATAATTAAATAAGATTCAAACTTTATTTCAATTGATAAACATAATTCTGCAAGTTGATGTATTACTTATGTGATATGCTTTCTCAAAACATATATAACTTAAATTACATAACATGCTTCAATCCAAGAACCTTAGTATGACTCTCATACCTTGGTTATGGAAAGGGTTTATTAAGTATAATTCATGAGACATTCTCATAAATATGAATTTTTCAACTTCTAAATTTTAACAATAATATTCATCTCCATACACCAAGAACTTCCTTCATCCTATTACTAGGAATTAGAAATTTCGAACTGTATTCCGATGTTACATTGGATTTCGATTGAAATCTATCATCACTTGTTCTTAAAACATGTGAATCAAATAGACGAGTATAGGCCATGACATGCATGATGCATCCTTTGCAAAATGCATACGGAGCATCACTCAAAACCTTAATTTCATCAATCCTATCTCAAAGCATTGAATATTTAAGCAATGTGCCATGTTATATGGGATTGAAACTCTTTTCAATATAATGCTGAATCTCATAAGAATCTTATCAATATAAGCTTCTTAACCAAACTCAAACATCCTTCAAGACCTATCTCAATAAATCTTGAATCCCAACTGTACTCATCTTCCTCTTTAAGGTTTTTCATACAAAATGCATTAGCCATTATTTGACTCATCAAGCAATGAATAATTATTCTCTGTATTAGACCAAGAAGACTTCATAGTTCCCACTAAACATCTTGCATACATAACATATTCATTTTATGAGAATATCAACTGATTTGGTTAACTCATTAAATTAAGAATACCAACTCCATGATGCTTTCTTTGATCCATAAATGAACCTCTTATACATCCTTAGGATTATTGGATTTTCAAAACTATTCTGATTGTATCATATACAAGTCTTCTTTCATGAACCATTTCAAGAAAGTGTTTTTGAAATCTATCTACCAAATCTCATAAAATAGAAATCACTAAAATATCTTTAATAGATCTTTAACAACATGACTATTGTAAAGGCTTCATCGTAGTCATAGTCATACTATGAATTTGTTGAACCCTTTAACAAGTCTTTGCTTTGGTTAGAAATTTTTTTTCTTCCTTTTCTGTTTTACTTATAATGGGCCTCACCCAAATAGGCAAATTAATCAAGTGTCATACATTTTCTTACAGACTTAGATTCTATTTAAGACTTTCATGGTTTTTAAACCACTTGGAGTTATAACTTGTCAAATCATCTTTATTACTTGCATAATCATCATGTTCCAAAATAAATATTTTAGAACTCTTAGTCAATATGAAATCATATTTCTTTGGCTAAGTTTTACTTATACTAGTCATCATTGTGGGTTTTTATGCAACAATTGAAACTTATACAACAACTTTGTTTAGTTTTCAATGAGAAACGACAATAGAGGTTGTGTACTTGGAATGCACTACCTTCGACACATGGTTATTATTCCCATTAAATTTATTGAGACCACGCGTTTTCATTTGTAACATGAGGTGAATCATGCTCATATTGTTGCTTTCATTCGATTATTTCTTGAATTTCTTCAAGATTTTCCAATTAACTTTTCTTGAACTCTTTTAAGGCTCTCGAACTTTTTGAATTAGCTTATACTCCCACTTACCTTTTGAAGAGGTACATTTAGCATAGGGCGAACCAACCATGGTTTGAACCATGTTTGTTTGTTGCTTTTCTTGAACTCTTTCGAGATTTATACTACTCCCACTTGACATTCTGGAAATGACATGTTTTCCATAAGGGTATCTACATAAGCAACAAACATTTTTGTGCTAAGTATGACTTGTGTAGTAGTACCTCATGCTGTATATAGGACTTAAGCGTGCATTAAACGATTTAATTCAACTTTCATTCCTAGCTTTGTAGAAAGACTTTATTAGAACTTTTCTTATCCATATCATATATGAAGCCTTTGCTACATTTTGGTTTGACGAATGTAGTTTTGTAGCTTATCTTAAAAGTACATTATATCCCTTGAATAATGGTTGAAAGATAGGTAATTTTCATCCATTATCAAAATATATCTTATATAGATTGATAACTCCTTTTCATAAACGCTTCACAAGGTTTTCCTTTGGAGTTTGTTATAAAACGATTTCACAACTCTTGGATGTTTATCAAGGTTTTGGCTCAAATTCTCATTATTACGATCATATCGCAATAAGTTGAATATATATTGCCAAGTAAATCTTGACTCAAAATTTCACAATTACAATCAGATTGTAATGTAATCAATATCTTGTACAGGTTGATACTGAACTTCATACTGAACCTTTTGAGTTTTCCAAAACTTTCATGCTTTAGCTTCAACTAAGCACAAGTGATCATATCACAAATGAAGTTTCATTGTTTGTCTCTAGCCTTTGAACCTTTGGTTTTCTTACTCGATATATATACGACCTTGAGTTCATATCATCATTTCCCTAAATGGTGACTTTGTCAAAATTTTCATATTAGAATGAAGTTCACATATATCAATAGATTCATAATCTAATAATATTGAAAGTCCATCCCTTTGGATCTTCTGCATGCAATGCTCATTTTTCATTCGAATTAATTGACATTTTAGAGACAATTTATATACTTGTAGAAATGGGTTAATTATTTCAATCACATAGAACTTTAAACCTATTTAGCTTTTCAAAACACATTGTGACTCAATAAAGCATAGAATAACATTTACTCCATGTTTTTGAATCTTCAATGTTAGTCATTACTAACATTGATTAGTATTTTGACAATGGCAAGAATAAATAACATTTATGTAATTCTAGTCAATTACTAGGTAAGGTGAAAATAAGTTTCAACTTGTAATGTTGCAACTTTTGCTTCTAGACTTGTAGGTTCTACTTGTGAAGTAGCAACATTTGCTTCTAAACTTTGTAGATTTTCTCCCTTAGCCATAACTTCTTCATTTAGTTCAACCACATTCTCAATGAGAGTTAACTAAACATGGCATGACATCGCATGTCCAAGAAGTAGTAATATGCTAAATCAATTTCTGTAATATACTTCTTAAATTGGAATATTTCCATTCTTTTACCTTCCAACTGTATGAGGTTGTTTCTAATCAATTGGAATTGGTCCATTTAATTTGAAACATTTGTTGTTCATAACAACTTTTAGCATGTAAGTAGTTATAAGTTTGAGAAGTAGCAACTTGTTTGCATTTCTTGGCCTATAATTTCTTAATGCAATCCTCACATATTTTTAAACCTTTCCCATTTGAGCCACTTGGAACATTTCTCTTAGGTTCAAAATGATGTTTTGCTTAACTTTAAAGCACTTTTCATGATTTTGCTAACTCTATTCATTCATTATTCATATTAAAGTTTAATCAACTATTTTAACTCCATACGAAATGGATGAAATTTGTTAAAAAAATCCTCCTAGAAAAATAATGTCATTTGATCAACTTTTGATCATAGAAATTTCCAATCACTTTTTATATTCAATCATATTGAAGATAAGATATTTTATTGGACTTCTATACATGTGTTTTTAGAGGGTTTGTACGTCCCATCTCATTATATCCCTTGAAAAATTTTTCAAAATGAAGATGTGTTGGTATTTTACTCAAACATTTTGAATAAAACCAACCTTACACATGTGACACGGGTTTCTAAAACTTGCATTTTAGAACCATCTTAGCAAAATTGGAATATAGGTTTATGGATTATCTTTTAACCTTTTGAGAACAATTTTCAACTTTATTTTCAATCGAGGAGATTCTATATAATAATAAAATTAGAATGACATGTTACTTATAAGTAAATACAAAATTCAATTATGTTTAATAAAATTTAAAGTACCATAAGAAAATTAAATTGGTAACTTTAAAACACTTCATTCAATTTACAAGATCTTAAAACACTTCATTCAATTTAAAAGATCCAAATTTGAATTAAGTGATTCCAAGACCCTTTATTTATGCAATAATTGACCGGACTTTGGCCCTACCATCAACCATTACATTTTCAAGGTGAGTAAACTCTTTACTAATTACAACTCTTGTAACTCTTGGTTGAATAATTAACCATCACATGTTTAATTATTACCCTTTGCTTTAAGGTTCGAAACTTTTTAGGTAACCTTGTTGAGAATAACCAATTAAATTGTAAAACTTGATTTACCCCAACTTTCCCAAGATATAAAATGACACCCAGCTTTGGCATGACCTATAATAAATATCAAAGGTTTATTGGGTTTTTAATTAGAAAAGCAACCTCAATATTACGGGGACCTAGATTCATTATGTTGTGATTAATTTAGTGAACTCTAGCGCATCATCACAAACATCAATAAAATCTAACATGCATAATATACTGAATGCATAAACAAGACATAGTATGGCCCCTAATCCTAAGAAAACTAATAAAGCAAATGCTCCCACTTGAACTTTCATGGATCTCATCCACCTTGCTCCTTTGGGCCTTTCGCTTCATGGGCTTCTTGGATTAACTGCAACCTGTAATTCTACTCTATTCTATTTACTACTTAAATAAAATAAATAAAATTACAAAAATACTTTATCGGTTCGTAGACTGTACTTAGATTACAAACATACATCACGATGCGCAGATCGTATTTAGCAATCTATTAGGCCATACTAGTCATTATATAGCAACATAATATCATATATTATAAAATGCCACATAATAAATCACTCATCATGCTTTCCTAAACTACAACATCGAATGTTCATAATTAAGGAAACACGGCACCTAAATATCTCATATTTTAATTATTGCAAGTAGACAATATCATATATTATTCATGACCATGAATAAAATATCATATATTTTAAATTAAGCATGAGACAGAATCAAATCTTATTTTAATCTAAAAAGATAAATCATATTTATCCTCAAAGATTATCCTAACAAAAATAGGGGATTCTATCCTAATTACTAGCTAATCACAAAATTTAAATCAATTATATCCTAAAATAATTATGGGATAATCACATTATTTAAATCAATCTTTATCCTTATGGAATATGCTCAAAATATCCTAACAAATCATATCCAAAATTAACAACTTTAATTATGGATAATTATCAAAATTAACAAATTTAAATATGGATAATATCAAATTGAACAAATTTTGAAAGATTTGATTTCATCCCAAAAAAAAAGATTTTATTTCAAAATAATTCTATTTTACCCCAAAATAAATCATATTTATCTTAAAATATTTTAAAATAAAAATAATAAATAATTTTTTTTTTTGAAAAACCGTGCACCAGCCACCGTGGTGTGGCCAACCTAAGCTGGCTACGGTGGCCGTACACCTGACAGTGTACGATGTCGAAGCAGCGGTGCAGCAGCAGCTGCAGCAGTGCCACGCAACACTTTTGCACGATGCTACTGTTGCTCTTTTACTCTCGGAACCCTGCTACCCACCCCTGCCTTCCCTCTTAGACCACCGCCGGCGGCAGCCACCGTAGCTGCGCCACCCAGCCGCGGCTGCTGCCTGAAAGCTTCAATCAAATTTCTTTTTTTTAATTAATTTCAATTTTAATCAACAATTTTTGTTAAATAAAATTAATGTGATCCATGATAAATTAAATCATAATTTTTATGCTAATTCATCAAATCAGAATTAAATTCACAATCTAATTTTAAAATCTAGGGTTCTTCATTAAAAATAATCCCCAATTTAATTTAACATTTAAATTAAATCATTGATCATGCAAAATTCACAATTTATACATGAAATCAACTAGATTAAAATCATGAAGCATAAAACAATCGAAACTATTCAAAAAGCAAACACACAAAAATCAAAATTTTGGGGTTTAGGGTTTCGAAAAATTCGAATCTAGGGCTAAGGGTTTCGAGATTTTCGAGCATAATAGGGCGAAATTCGATCCATTCTACGCTATTTTGAGCAGAATTAAATCTCATTTGATCAAATTCCAAAAATTAAATCTCCATTTAATACAAAGATTGGACCATAAATAAATTATTCTCCCTCTTAATTGAATTAAATTTGTGCACATCAAAGAGTTATGATCAATATGCGTAATTGCAAGAGGCTAATTGATACCACTGTAGGGTTTTAGGTACTTTAATGCAGAATTTCACGAATCATATTCGATTGCACCGAAACAGGATCTACAAGCATAACACATAAAAAGTCACATAATACATACCTTTGACGCGTGATTTCCACAAGCAATCGACTGACAATCAGGGAGATAATAGAGCCCCAAACGTTGCTCCTCTACTTAGTTTACGGGATAGGATTGAACCTCCACTACTGCTAGGTAGTTGGGCACGAACACTTCGAACCACCTTCTACGGAGAGGGGAGGAGAAACCAACCACGAACACCACCACACCACTACCACCGTGCACAACCTTGCACCAGAAGGCCGTACGGTTGTATGGACGTGAGGAAGAGAGTGAGAGAGAGATTGCGTGAAGCATTAGGGTTTGGTTGCTAGCTTGTCAATTCATATCTGACTACTAATTGTGTTGTATCAAACCCTAGGCAGGGTCTCTATTTATACATCATATGTATAATTAGATCCCAAACCAAGCCCACAATATTCCCTCTTCAATCCTATATGGTTGGCCACTCTATGAGGCCTAATAATGGGCTTCTTTCTATTTGTTCAATCTAACACCCTTTTGTGTGACCTTATAGGATCCATTCTATTGGGATTTAGGCTTTGGACTATTTGACTAGCCCAAAGATCATTGATCACGTCTAGCAACAGATAATGACGTCCCAAAAGAACGAACTTAATAATCTCTATAATTTCATCCATTATATATATAGTAATTGCAATTGACGAAGACATAAATCCTTTAGTATTATGGTAAGAATTCGATTTTATATTTTTATGAAATTCTAAATCTTCCGCAAACGCATCACAAGATGTTGCGTTGGGTGTCACGGGCAACCTTTTGAGTTGCACGCACCAGACTAGCATGACTCATCGAGAAGCGCGGAATTCTCTGCGGCAGCATTGATTTTTAATCTAGGCGCCTTTAAATCCGTCATAATTAGGTTTTAACCTCGGGCTTAAGCCTTATTATGATCGGACAAAGTTAACTTGAACCTTAATTCATTTTGTTTTGGGTTTGGCTAGTTATTTTGCAGTCTTGTGACTTAATTAGTTTTCCATAAGCATTCCTCCCGTTGATCCAACACAAAGATGGCTTTATTTATCGTCATAGCACTTCTTGTCGGGATAGAAGGCCAAAAGTAGATGTCTATAGTTTGATAGGAATGGTATTCTTCGAACAAGTGTATTATTCCGATAGAGGGTTTGAAATTATTAGTAAGCAAATTATTCAGTGAGGTCAAGTGATCGGAATGCCTAGGTGGAGGCCGCTTCCGATCAGTAATATTAATGAGTAATTTATATTACAGCCTAATCTTGACTGAACCCTTCAGGTAACACCCAAGCAACTAACGATTCGACGTGACGAATTAATTCGAAAGGAATCAACAAGCCATTCGAGTATTGTGAACAAAGATGCCGGATTCCGAGCTTAGAGCGTCGGAACCGAATCTTAAAAGTCGAGCGAAAATTTAGGAATTGGCAAGATGGGAAAATGCTTCAAGTAACAAGTAAAAACCCTAGCCACGCGAAGGCTAGGGAAGCACGCCACGTGGCGGCGCACATGGCAGCACACGTGGCATCGCCCGTGGCAGCCACTAAGTGGCAGCGCGCTACATTGGCAATGCCATGTGATAACGGGCGTGGACTCCGATGACGGGTCATGGACACGGGCCCAAAAGTGGCGGCCAAACCGAACCCAACTTGGGGCTCAAGGTTGGGTGGCACATGGTTAGCTCACAATGCATGTGAGTTGCCTTGGGGAGCAAGTGAGGAAGTGGTCCTCACCTAACCATGTGACACTTGTTACTTTGTTATTCCTTGGTTTATTTAACTAAGGATTGAATTCGACATTCTTTCTATGTGGGATCATTTTGTGAAAATTCCCACATTGAAAGATGAGTGGAATTCACAAGGAAGCACTCCTTATAAAAAGCCAGGGCATACCTTGGGATTGTTCACTTGAGTAAGGTGTTAGAAAAGGCATCTCCATTGAGAAAACCTTTAAACACATATAATTACTCGAGTATTAGGTCGGGCTTAGCTAATCTCTAAGCATTGGTTCTTGTCGAGGTTGAGTTGCGGGTGAATTTCCATAGGAGGTCTTTGCGTGAGGGAGACTAAATACTTTTCCAAGTACGAGCTTAGATTACGATCGAAGCACGCATCAAAGGTTTTAATATTTCCTTAATTCTTGTTGTTTAAGTTAATTATGTCTTGTTATTATATTAATTGTGAGTGTGGTCTTGGCTCGGGTTTTCTTCTGCGGTGAGTTGGACTCATCGAAACCCAACAGCGGTATCGGAGCCTTGCTCACTTTTTTTTATAATCATAAATTTCAAGGTGTTTTTATGGCTTAATTTTTCTAGTTTTATGTTACTAATTCGATTAGTAGCTCGGTTTTATTATTTTTAAGCCCGTATTAGAGGTGACTTCAGCCCCGAACCAAGATTTTCGCTCAAAAATAGTGAATTTTATGGCACTGTGTTTTTGGCCAAAATCCGACCAAAAAGCCTTTATCGAGGGATTTTTCATTTTGAAGAAAAATTTGAAGTCTTTCTAACCTTGAATCTTAATGGCATATTTATGGAGGTTATGTATTTGGTTCTTTCCTTAATGTTTCTCCATTTTAAACCTCTTTAATCATGGACTTGTAATAATTTTTCATTTTTGGCTTATTTTATTAATTCTAAAATTAATTTGGAATTAATTATTTAGTCATGCAAAATTTGGGTTAAAAACCCAAGAATATTGCACGAAAATCGAGAGAAAAGCATCCCTTGGCGAGCCGGTCTGAATAGCAGGCCGCATGTGGCTGCCTCGAGGTGGTGCAGCCTGTGTGTGGTTGTTGCCCGTGGCTTGCTTGCGTGTGCTCGAGCCTTGTGGTGTGTGGCATGCTATGTATGTATGTATGAATGTTGGTGCTTAATAGGGGTTAGTGTGCGTAGACATTGCTTGCGAAGCAATGTGGTGCAATGAGCGCGCGCGACATGGCCATCATGGGTCACGATTTGGTGCGTGAAAGTTCGCTGATGTGGTCGGTGTAACGCGTAAGCGACATCGCAAGTCACTCCCACGTTCATTGAGCATCAATCGGTTGTGCGAGTAGTGAGCACTCCAAGTCTTGGTGCTAGGCACTTAGACATTTTGGACTACGCAATTTTGTATTCTTTTGTCAATTTAATTATTTTAATTAATTATTTTTGGTTTTAATTATTTTAATTAAATTTTGAGGCTAGGCCTTGGTTTTAAGCGGCATTGGCTAAATTTTATTATGGAAAAATTTTAGGTTTACCGACTTAATTAATTGGATTAATTAAGATGGATGCAGAATTTAGTGGGAGCTTCAATTTTAATTGCGCTAGATTACATAATCGTTTAAACAACTTTGACTAGTTTTAATTAGGCATGTTTATTGGATTAACGACCTAAATTAGTTACTAGTTTTCGCGTGTTTGTGCATTGTTGCTTGTTTATCGTTGTAAAATGCATGGGGCATTCACAAATAGTGAATGGATGAATGTAATGTCTATTCTCCCACTGGTTTTATAAAAATGGCAACTAGTGGGGCCCGATTAGGATAGAAAATACGGACTGCGATCTGCGATATATTTTTGTAAATCTAAATACGGTCCGCGAACCGTTGATTATTTTTGTACCTTAATATTTAGATTAGTTCTAATCGTAGATACTAGTATTTGCATAATTACGGTCATGCCTTGAAGACGGAGGTTCTTGGAAGACGAAGCCATGAAGTTGCAAAAGCCGTCCCTTGAAGACGCAAGGGGTCATGCTAGTTGCCAAATGCATCCTTATTTATGTTTTCAATATATATATATATATATATATATATATATATATATATATATATATTTATGATTTATATGTGTGTGATTCATATGTTAGATGCATGTTTAGGATTTCGAATGTTGGGATGATTAATTAAGTTCACTTAAATCAACCAACATAGAAACCCTAGGTCCCTAAAATATTGAGTAAAATTTGCCATTCCAAAACAATACTTCCTGACCTATTTAGAGTAGTGATGGGCTATTCCAAAGCGAGGCATCACTATTATTCCCTAGGATACGTAGGGTATGATGATGGGTTTGCCAAAGCAAGACATCGCATACATGTTTGTTTTGGTTATACTCAACGATATGTATGATGGAGTCCTAACATGTCGTGGCAAAGTGGACAAGTTGTTTAGAAAGCATTAGATGCGACGATTTATCTAACCAAGAGTGGATTTGAGCCATTAGCAAATAGTCGCTTACCTTAGAATATTGAGTGTTAAGACAAGCCAAAGCATGCTTAATCACTCATTGATTCTTTGGATCTTGGAATCGCCTTATTCTCGCCAAATGGGGACAAATTTAATGCGTGGATAAGACACTTAATAAGATTGAAAATTTGCATGAATGCTTTTAAATTTCGAACTTATTATGTTATTTTCTTGATAAATGGTTATACTTTGCACTTATATTTGTAGAATTACAAATCAAACTATGTTGTTTTCCGTGATTGGTAAAGGAAATTTTGAGAATAGTTCTCAAAGAAAGGAAAGATGTTTCTAAAATACAACTCTCATAAATGACTTTTATAAGTCCGAAAGGACGGTTGAACATCATGTATTCAAAATACTAGGTAGTTTTGATAAACATGAAGTATTGAGTTGGAAACTCAAAATTTTTCAATGTTTGACAACCAACATATCTTTTCGCTTTATACCCTGGTGATTACAAGTCATTGATGTATTAATTTAAGTACGAATTAAAGGAAAAGATGGAACTTTGTTATACGGCGCACTATATGCTTAGTCATGCCTAACAAAGTATTAAAGTCAAAGACTCTTAAAGAAATGGTTCTTAAATATTATGAGATGAAGTATGATAAAAAAATATAGGAAACAAGGAACAAAGAAAAGGAATTAGATTCTATTTCTACTAAAGAGTTCATGTTAACTTAGCAAGTCATTATCTTCACAAGTATCAGATATTGCTTGAGTGTTACACTTTGAAAGTGACCTCAAACTATTGAAGATAAGCTAAGTTATTGACTTACAAGCTTTGAATGAAACAAGAAGAGCTACATCAGTTGTAAGGTCGTATGCTTTGTTTAAAGACCTTTTAAGCTAATGCTGGAACAAATAAATGGTTATTGTGTTCCATAATCAGCAAACAATCCGTTAACACACGAAAAGACTCACATTTAAAGTAAAGAGCAATAGTTGCAAATTTATTTGGATGGCGTGGTTGTCATTCTTGACTATAAACAAACATATCCCTAACATGACAACTCACAAAGTTCAAATCATAGGCATGATTTGTGTTCCGAATATCTTTAACAATGTCACATTAACAAGAACGTACTTAAGGCTATATAGGCTCTTGACAGTTGATCGATTCGGAATCGTAGACAAGCAAGTCTTACTTGTTAAAAACCGACAAAGTAAAGAGCTATTATTCTTGGTATAGACAATTGACTCTGAAAGCTAAAGAGGATTCAATTACTTCAACGTTTCACGAAAAATTTGAAAGAATATGGCTATATTCATCAAATGTGAACAAACTTGAACTTGAATAGCTCAAGAGTTCAATGAAGTACATAATCGACTTGGCAAGATATCAAAACGTCTAGATTAGATGAAGTGATGTTTGCTTGAGCCAAGCATGACCATCACAAAGTTATGAAATTGAAATTTTCCTAAATATCTCCACAAAGAATATAGTGTGTCTTCACGGATACCTCGATGCCATTTAAAAATGACTCGAACAATGATGGATCACATCCCTTCCTATAAAGTTCTTAAAGATTTGCAGAAATGACAAATGTTACACTAAACAAAATGTTGGAGCTAAGAAAGTACACCATATTCGGTTATGGATAGAATTAACTTCTAAACGTCTTTTCAAGTATATGTCAAAAACTCTTAGCCTCAGTGGGAGCTAAGTGACTTAGTGGGAGCTTGCCAGCTTAGCAAGAGCTTGGTGGCTCAGTGGGAGCTTAATGGCTCATTAAAGGCTAAGATAGCTCAAGATAGGAGCTAACTGTTTGTTTGACAATGAACTTTTACCCAAAGACAATATACATGTCTCTTTGTAAGCATTCAAGTGAGACTACGGGCATTTCCTCCACAACCTAAATGAGAACATAATGTTTGCTGCTCTAAGTGGTGTCTTTCAAGAAAGTAATACATTTCCAAAACGACAAGTAGGAGGAAAATGAACTCGATGACTATTGAGCTTAGCAACAAACTAGAACTAAGAATCTCGGAAGACTCAAAAGGGCTTCATGAGAATGATTGATCAAGAATACTCAAAAGGACTTTACAAGTGACTTAAAAGAGAATTCATTACTCACAAAAATACTGATAAATTGGAGTAAGATCAACATAATGAAAGGGCTTTGGAAGCGCCTTGAAACTCAGTTTTGATGCAATAACCCCGTATAGGTATAGAATTCACCAAAGTTTTGGATTGAATCCTATAAATTTTCTATTAACTTAGAAATAAACCTAAGACTTACAAGTATACTATTTAGTATTAGATAGTAAGGGAATAATGCCTTGTAAGATAGCTACGACAAATCCAAATTACGAATAATGGTTAGAGGCCATAAAATCCGAAATAGACTCCATGTTTGAAAATCATGTTTAAAACTTGATTAATTTGCATGAAGGGTGAAAGACCCATCGATCGCAAATAAGTTTTCAAGGAGAAAACTAACAAATGTGGAAACGCATATGAGCTAGATTGGTTGAAAAGGATATAATTAAATTCACGGATTTTATTTTAATAAAAACCTATTCACCAATTGGAATACTCAAGTCTTTTCGTGGTTATTCTAGCAAAATTGAACATATGAAATATGGCAAAATAGATACCATAACCGCCTTTCTAAAATAGGATTTTGGAAGTGACTATAAAAATAGTCTAAGGGTTTTGAAAATCTAAATAATTCTAGATTTGAAAGCAAGTTCAACAAATCCATTATGGGATTGAAAGAAGCATTGCATAAAGGAATTGGAACGTGTTTTCTCATAAAGTTAATAAAAGGATTGGCTTATGAAGAAACATAGAAATTCTTATGAATAAGAACTTTAGTGAGAGCAAGAGTCAATCTTGTAAGGTCCAACAAGAAGTTTACGAACTCTGTTGTAAATTAACTATCAAATGCTAAATGCTTAGATTTGAAAGTATTTTCGACAATGGACCAAGCTAATAACGATACTTAGTACATATTGAAAATTAAGATATATTGTATAGACTTAATAAAATGTTTAAACGTGTAAAGGAATTTACCGTGTTAAACATGAATCGAAGGACTTTGAAAGGCTTTCGACCCGTATGTATAAAGCTAAGTAATTGTTTGAATTAAGTATGAGCTAGGCTAAATACTAAGTCAAACAAGAAAGACTCTAGTAGAGACTTTCAAACGTATCACATAGCAAACTGTTTAGCAAGACTCATTGAAACTGGATGAGCTAAAATGTAACGTGGATGGAAAAAGATTAAGAATCATTCTACAATTAAATCCTTCATGTACGCTACGATATGGAATCGTCACACGACTTACTTGCTTAGAGCATGTGAAGTATGTATATAGTACTAACCAACCTGAATCTATGTAATAGATCGGTAGATTATGGCCAAGAACATCCAAAGTACTTGGATAAGTAAAAGGATGAGTTCTTGACGCATGGAAACAAATATGATTTGAGTATTGATGTTGCAAGCACAAACCTTAACAAGGATGCCCCATTTGTAAGCACGAGCTAAGAAGCGTCGTGGCTTGAGAATGGTAACATGGATGTGCATCCATGTGTAATGTGCGGAAATTTAAGGTGAATTTCCACGATCACAAGTGATTAGGGTATCCAAAAATCATTGTGAGCCTCTTGAAGTGAAACCCAAGCAAAGCATCATCGGGAAGTCTACTAAAATATATGTTGAGAATATGGTTGCCTTAAAGGCAATAATAAGGAAAATGTTCAATGGAAAGTTCATTGTTGAACGTTAATGATTGTAGGTTGTCAAGTTGAAGATCTCAATCATGAAAATGAGTGGGAGCCATCACTTGGACAATAAATCCTAAATCACATATAATCCATGACACTCTCAAATTTTATCATCTTATTATGAAAGTGATCAGTAATGAAGATGCTAAGATTAGCAAAGTAATTATAACTAAACCTCTGCAATAAGTGAACGACAACATTCACAATTGCGCGAAAGAAATCAAGCATGTTAGATATGGGTGTGATTTCTATAAATGTTTTATAAAGAGTGTTACTCTTAAAACATTCGGAAAAAACCATTTGTCACAAGATGAACCATTCAGGTTTTGGAGTAATTTAAATTTCATGCAATTTTATCACTCCGTTTGCTATTTAATTGTGGTTTAGGATTAAATAATGAGTCCATTCCATTATGAGAATATTCAAAATAGGGTATCAAGACCAGTCTTGATAAGGAAACACCTATTAAGTGAACATTGAATATTATAATAAAAAATCATCCCTAATCAAGGTCATTTAAACAATGGACGATTAATGACCACTTGAGATTAGTGTGTAGTTTGATTTATAGCACCGTTTCTTGTGCTACAAGGAAATGATTGTTATAAATCATTTGCACAAGTATTGGTTTAGAGCCATACTGAATCGACCTATGAGAATACTTTAAGAGATTTAAAAATCGTCATAAGTATACTTCTCATTATGGCTATCGGAACCTGTTTCCTCGACCATGAGTATTGTGAGTTCTCTTGTTTGAGTACTAGTCCGTTTTGATTTTAGTCAAACATCAGTTGTAAAAGGGGATTATAAAGGAAACACTCAGGCGGCAAGGTCCTCTTAGTAAGAGAAGCTACATTACAAGACTGGGAATGTCCCCCTACTTAAAATAGGGAACATGTCTTTGTTGTTTACAAGGCCTCTTGAATAGCGAGGTTGTGAAAGCCGTGCTCGGATGGATTTCAAAAATCATCTATGTATTAACAGTCGGACTCGGACATCGAGAAACACTTCTGGACATAATAAGGATGACGAATAAATCTTACCTTATAGTTCATGAAGAGACATTAAGTGACATAGGAAAACGGCTATACACTAAAAGCACATTTGTCTGGAAGGACAAGTGGGAGATTGATATGAACGGTGTCCTTCGAAAAATTATATTATTCCGATATAGGGTTCGGAATTATTAGAAAGCTAATTATTTACTGAGGTCAAGTGATCGAAATGGCTAGGTGGAGGCCGCTTCCGATCAGTAATATTAATGAGTAATTAATATTACAACCTCATCTTGACTGAACCCCTCGGGTCACACCCAAGCAACTAACAATCCGACGCGACGAATTAATTCGAAAGGAATTAATAAGCCACTCGAGTATTGTGAACAAAGATGTCGGATTTCGAGCTTAGAACGTCAGAACCAAATCTTAAAAGTCGAGCAAAAATTTAGGAATTGGCGAGACGGGAAAATCTTCATGTAACAAGTAAAAACCCTAGCCACGCGAAGGCTAGTGAAACGCGCCACGTGGCAGCGCAAATGGCAGCAATCCATGTGGTAGCACACTTGACATCACATGTGGCAGCCACTTAGTGGCGGCAGGCCACGTAGTAGTGCGCCAAGGTGGCGGCATGCCACGTGGCAGCGCGCCAAGGTGGTGGCATGCCACGTGGCAGCGCGCCATGTTGGCAATGCCATGTGGCAACGGGCGTGGACCCTAGTATCAGGTCAAAATCATCTGTATATTTTATGATATGATCGTTTTAGTGAAAGGGTGTCAGTTTTGGGCCGAGTTTAGTATTTTGCTCATATCTTCTTTGTTCTAAATCAGAATTGGGCTTATGATTCATCATTGGTAAGCTTATTGAAAGGTTTTATCCAACCAAATAATAATTGGATTAAAATTATATAGCTGTAAAATCAAATTAGCTCGGTTTTGTAATGTGGACACGAAAAAAGGAAAACAAGTTATGGTTTGCAGAAAAAAGGCTAAGAATTAGGTTGGTTCATGAAATATATTGAATAGAAATATGGATTAAGTACTCCAAAGATTAGATACTCAACCTGACCAATAATGACGGTGAAAGGTTGTTCATCATCAGGTTTTGTTTCGGGGAGACATTTTTAGGTGTTTATAGAAGCCCCAACTTTGTCCGAGTTTGTAGAAACGTCAGTTTCGAAAACGACAGTCAAAGTAGTCGATAGGGACGGAGAATTATTTAAGACGTTATGCGATCCTAAATTACTCTGTATACGCCGATACCTGCAGAAAAATGTTAGTTCCACAGATAAAAAGAGAAGGGGTAGAATGCTTATCTAACACTAGTGTATCGGTGACGAATATGTTTGATAGTATCTGACACCAGCGTATCGGTGGCAAATGAGTTTGGTAGTTTTCTATGCTTGAAGAAATCCACCGAATGAAGATTGTTGTGATATAATTGCTGACTTCTTCGCCTTGAGTGGTGGTAATGACCAACAATTTTCCATGCTTGATGAAAAACTCGTTTGATGATGAGGTTGCAAATCTCTGTGTACGAGAACCTTGCGCAGTGAATCGTCTTCGCTTGGGAGATGATCACTAAAAATGATGATGGTTCGATTATCCCCGAACGTGGGCTGTAAATGGTTCGATTGTCCCCGAACGTGGGCTGTAGATGGTTCACTTGTCCTCGAACGTGGGCTGTAGATGGTTCACTTGTCCTCGAACGTGGGTTGTAGATGAGACCTGCAAAAATAAATTTGCCAAGGGACTCGTACATATTGTGATCGACTTGACCCACTGACTTGACTAAGCTTGACTTTACTTGTGTATGAGTTATGATTGTGTGCACGGACACAAGCAAACGAAAACGTAAAAGCAAAACTTTCTGTCATTTTTGTCATGAGTAGAGGGTACCGACTTTATCCAGAAAAAGAAACACGTGAAAATGAAATTTTGTTTTCGAACATCCCTCGATAAAAAATTTTGAAATTTTTTTTGAACTTCCCCAAAAGAAAAAGATGAAAAAGGGAAGAAGTTTTGAACTTCCTCGTTGAGCAAGACGAAATGAATCGTATGGATTGAATTGCTTGTCTTGAAACAATGTATGCATGATGCATGTTCTTAGGCCAGGAGGCTAAGGAAAATCATGTGACACGAGAAATAAATGTAGTTAGGTCATAGAGCTAAGCATCATATGTGGTGTAAACAAACGATCTTGAACGTCACTTAGGTCTGGAAGCTTAGCACAGTAGAATCGTCGATGGATGTTTCTTAGGTTTGGGAGGTAAGCATCATATACTGTATGAAAACATAATCTTGATGAACGTTGCTTAGGTTTGGAAGCTAAGCAAGGTTAAGTGATTGCTGAGTATTGCATAATGAATGTGGTCCTAAAAAATTATGAAGCGCACGCATTGATGAAACAAGATTTCATGATAAGGGGTTCCTAAGGGAAGGATGATATGGTAATGTATGTGTGATGTGTATGAGAGTGATACTAAGGTGAGGCTGCAAAGGTTATGGTGATGGAAATAGATATGATAAGAGTCAAAGATGATGACTCTTTATGCTAGGTAAGCTAAGTGATGTGGGTTCAAGCCCCCAAGTCTAGCTCTATATGGGTAGGGATAAGCATTGGAAATGACTCGATCATGTGTGGATATGAATATTAATGTGGCCGAACCTCGATGTGAGGTTGCCTGCGTATCCGTTAGGAATCAGGCCGAACGTAGCTCTAACCGAACTTTGCACAAGTGTATGTATACCTCAAAGAGGTCTCTTGAGGGTTGTAACGTGGTTAAGCTCATGGTTTGAAGAAAAAATGGATAAAGGCTCAAGACCCGAGAGAAGCCCCTAACATGTGTAATTGTCTTTTAAAATTTTGATTTCGCAAGTTTTATTTTCAACATTTTTTTTTCGATTTTTTTTAATCAATGTGGGCAATCTCAGATCACGCGGTCCATCACTAACTTAGCATTCATGTTTCTCAGGGACGGTACCAAGCACTAGATAAGAGACGCAATTTGAGACGTGTTCATATCAAAGACATTGGAACACTTGCCCTTTTATTTGATTTGCTTTGCTGCTTCTTTTTTATTTTACTTGGTTTTTGAATGTTACACAAATTACACACCTTCCCATCCCGTGATTAGGTGAATGTGGGTTGAATAAATGAGCTCAAATGTTAGACGAGGCTCAAAGTGGTTAATGAAGAAATGGAATAAGTGTTTGAAAATGGTTTTAGGGGGAATGACGGGGTTGCAAAAGTGCCTCAAGTCATTGGTGTACCTTGTGTTTAGTTCGAAAATTGATTATTTTTTTATTTTTCATTTTTTTATTTTTTTTTCTGAATGAGTGAATGAAAAATGCTATGATCGAAATGTAAAGGAAATATGCGCATTTTATTAATGGAAAAGGTGAACGAAACAAATGAAACATATAGAAATTCGAAATAGAAAACCTATGCTAGATATGAATGGGAGAATGGAGATGAATGATAAAAAAAAAAGAATAAATCATGGAATCTTGCACGAAGGATTTGATGTGCGCCTTGTGTTCATTACTTCTTGCCGCCTGGAGGGACAAGATTTATTTGTATCCACCAAGTCTTGAATGACGTCCTTCAAATTCCAACATTGCTCGGTAGTGTGGCCCCTTCCTTGATGGAACTTGCAATGGGAATTGGGATTCCATTTGGCGCTCCTTTCTTTAGGTTTTGGCTCTGGAAATGGCCCAATAGGCGTAATTAAGCCTTGATCGTAAAGGCTTTCAAAGGCCGCATGATAGGTCATTCTTAAAGGAGTGTAAATTCTTCTTTTCTTGAGCAATGGAGCATTAAGAGCTAACACTTCATTGAGATCAACTTCGCTTATGTTGTTGGTAGTATTTTAGTGCTTGGAAGGCGAAGAAGAAGGAAGGTCGTTCTTCTTGTTTTTCCAAGTGTTGTTATTGTTACTACCAGCAGTCATTATTAGCTCATCCTCGATATTGATGCCAATGTCGTATACAACTTCGAAAGTGTTCACTGGAAGAAATTTAAGATGTTCCCTATACTTGTGAGTCAGATTTTAGATGTAGAGGCGAACCATCTCTCTTTCTTTAGGAGAATCTACCAAGAGTGCATCTGTTTCCCTCCACCTGTTCAGATAAGCGGTGAAGCCTTCATTCTCTTTCTGTTTGAGAATGGAGAGTTCATGTTCAGAAGTTTTAGTTTGAAAGTTACACTTGTAACGATTCATGAAACTTTCAGTGACATCTTGCCAAGTTGCAGTATGCTTGGCATCTAGGGAATAAAACCATTGTTGACAAACATGCTCTAAGGAGAGAGGGAACACCGTAGGGAAGAGTGTTACGTCCAATCCCTTGAGAGCCATGGTTACAGAGAACGCCTTCAAATGAAATATTAGATTGTCAGTAGGCTTGAACTTTGGAATATCAGCAGTGGAGAACTTTTCAGGGAGCTTGTCCTTCATATCCAAAGGAGTGGGAGGTTGTTCCACATAGATGAAATCCTCAGATATCATGCTCATATGTTCTTTCAATTTGTCAAAGGTAGCAACAGTGACCTTTTTTTGTTCCATGGTAGTGACCCTATTGGTAAGGGTTTGCATCATGGAAGACAGTGCCTCGATGGATTTGTTGATGTTCTCGATATCTTTCTTAGTGGCCATTGGAACGAACTGAAAGTAGTTTAAAGGCGAAGTTTTCTTTGAACGCCTCTTAGATCTAAAAGATTGTTGGAGTAATGACTTGAACCGTATCTACCCCTGCTCCTTGACCAAGTACTCTGAAATAAAACAATTCACTTAAATGTTTGACTTATTTCTCAAGATAGGAAAGGAAAGGGAAAAATAGACATTTGAAAACATGTGAGAAAAAACTCCACTCATTTTTTATTATGACGAAAAAAGGGGTGCATGGACCTAGTATACGATCATAAGTGACAAAGTGCACGACTCGAATCGAAATATAAAGAAAGTGTTTGGACTTACTTGACTCATGAGTGATTAAGTGACGTTATAAGACTCGTGGTATAATTGTATGTCTAGACATGTGAACAGTAACCAAAATGACTGACGCGAGGACCAAATTAGCACGGAAGACTAAAAAAAGTTGACTGAACTGATTCCCTAGGAACCGTGACACAACAAACTGTACCGTGTCGCGATACAACCTACCGTGACATAGCAATGATTGTTGTGACGCGGCATTTCAACCGTGGCGCGATGACCAAATCCAGGTGCTTTTGTGATTTTTTTCCTGCTTTTTTTTTTTAGTTTATTTTAGTGTTTGCGTTAATTACTAAGTGAGTACAGTCCATTGGCATATTAGTTAGTCATAAAATAAACCACCATAGATAAAGAAAACTCGTTAAGGTTAAGATCAAAACGATCGCACATAGGGCACGTAGGCACAATGATGCAAAGAAGAGTTCGCAACCTAAGGTCAAGTTCTATGTTCCACTATGGTCAAGTTCATTTTGTGTCAAAAGGGTACCATGGTTAAGAGCTTGGACCACGTTAGCAAGGCAGCCTCCCATAAGGGTATATGCCTACGGGCGGCTCCGCAAATTCGTGATTAAATCGAACTGGACTCCATGTTTTGGGTGAATTTAATAACTCGGATGAACCCTTATTGCCATGAGCGTTTTTAGGTTGATAGATCTTAAATTTCCCGGGGCTAATGAAAGGAAAAGTGTCCTTCGAATAAGTGTATTATTCCGATGGGGGATTCGGAATTATTAGAAAGATAATTTTTAAGTAAGGTCAAGTGATCGGAATGCCTGGGTGGAGGCCACTTCTGATCAGTAATATTAATGCGTAATTAATATTACAGCTTAATCTTGACTGAACCCTTTGGGTCACACCCAAGCAACTAACGAGCCGAAGCGACCAATTAATTAGGAATTAATTAATAAGTCGACCGAGTAATTAATATTTAGACGTCAAAAATTCGAGCTTGGAGCGTCGAAACCGAGCGTCGGAAGTCGAGTCGAAAATAGTAAAAAGACGAGACGTGAAAATAATAATAAATCAACAATGACCAAAATACCCCTAGCATCGGAAAACCGAGTACTAGGGGCGCGGCAAATGCTAGCAGCAAGCACCAAGTGCGGGGCTATGATGAGTGTCATTTATGGCACTCATAAGGTAGTCTTTTAGGTTATTTCTTTCCCCTTTTTGTTGTTTTCTTCTCTCAGTTTTGGCCCTTTTTCCTTTAGTTTCTCCTTTTTCCTCTTTCTTTATGTTTCTCGTGTTTTTATCGTGTTTTTCCTTTATCTTGCTCTTTTTCCCTTTTATTTCCTTCCTTTGTTTACTTGTGTAGGTATTGTGAGATTCACCTTGGCAAAGGATGCAATTCGGGACCTCAATGATCAAGCAAGGAAGAAGCATTTGGCTAGAGAGGGCTTAGAGAGGCCTTGGAGAGACCTCGGAGAGGTGTCCATGGCATTCCACCAGGCCGCGGGCGCGGGACTTCAAGCCGCGGGCGCGGGATCTTATTGTTCAAAAATGCTAAAAGTTGGCAGGAACTAGCCGCGGTTGCCCCGCGGTCTCTCCGCGGGCGCGGGCAATTTGGAGAGGTCTCTCCGCTCAGAGAGACCACGACTCCCCTGATCAGCCTTTGGGAGTAGGGGACTTCGCCGCGGGCGCGGATCATCAAGCCGCGGGCGCGGGCCCCTAAGGCCGCGGGTGCTGCCCAAGCAGCCCGCGGAGGGTTCCGTACCCATTTTTCCGCGGGCGCGGGCTTATCGAGAGAGACCGCGGGAGCTGCCGATTTCTTCTTAGCCTATAAATTGAATTATATTTCCTTTTTGAATCTAACTTTTTGATAATTTTCATTAGCTTAGTTTTAGAGAGAGAAGTTAGAGAGAAGTTCTTGGTTTTGGATTTGTAACTCAACATTTGATCAATCAAGTTTGGATTTCTTCATTTTCAATCATCAATTTTAGTGATATTCTCTTCTTTCTTTCATCTTTTACTTACTTGTTATTTGATTCTTTTGCTTGATGTTTGTTTTTCTTGGATTTGAGTTTGATAATACTGAATACTTTGATTTCAATTAGATTTTGATATAGAATGATGATCAATGCAATTTCTAGTTATTTGTTCTTGAATTTCACCATGATTAGTGAGTAGATTAGTTGCTAGGGAAAGGGGGAAGCATGTTTGATTAATGGAAATGCTAGTTGATGCTCTTTGATTGGTTGATTTGTTGCAATTAAATTGGTTAACATAGTTTTGCATGAGATTGATTAGATTAGGATTGATCACCCTATAAGATTAATCTAGATTGCATTGCAACTCTTAATGACATGACCAATTGATTTAAAGGTTGCTCTAATTGATTGAGTTTACTTGTGATTCTTCTTGGTTTGCCTTTCTTAGTGACCACTAGATTGGCCTATAGGAGATAGTATTTGAACTCTCTTGATTGCTACTATTGTTTGTCCATTACAATACTTGAATTAATTGATTGAGCTTTAATCTAGCATTATCATTGATTTTGCATGTGGAACCCATATCCCTAGTTCATTTTAGTACCAACCAATATCTCAATTTCGACTCCGAGGTAGCTTGACTTAGACTTTAGTTTTCATCATTGCATTCCCTTGGGACCGACCCTTAACTTACCCTATATTCATATAAGGTTGGTTAGGTGTTTACAAATTTAGTTTGTCTTGGGGAAAGGGTAGAAAACGACATGCATTTTCCTCATGTCAAAATGGCGCCGTTTCCGGGGAACGCTATTGGTGCTTAGCTTTTGTTGTTGAGTCTACTTCATTTTATAAAAAAAATACAAAAAGATTTTGTTTCATTAGGCTACACTTGTAGCCGTGCTACTAATATTTTTGTTTGAGTTTTGCATGCATAGAACCCATGATCGTTCCCTTGTTCCCCTTGATCCGGAAATTGAGAGGACTCTTTCAAGAAGAAGAGTGGATAATAGATCTTTGGGTTATAGCTCTTCAAGTGAAGAAGAAATTCAAGAAGAGCAAGGCATGGGTGAAAATCCTAGAATGTCCTTGAAGGAGCTTGGAGTGCCCGGGGCATATAGGTTTGAGAGCGGAATAACTCCACCTACTACTCCGGCAAATGACTTCGAAATCCGGCCGGCAATGATCACCTTGATTGAGAGAAGGTAATATAGTGGGGCTAAGAATGAGAGCCCATTGAACCATCTAAAAGAGTTTGAAAAATATTGCAACACCATCAAAGTCAATGGGGTTTCTCAAGAATTCATCCGCCTCAAGTTGTTCCCTTTCTCTCTAATAGGAAGATCTTTGGAGTGGCTAGACAAAGAGGTGAAGCCCAACTCCTTGAGAACTTGGGACGATGTTACAAAGGCTTTCTTGTCCCGCTTCTACCCCCAAAAGAAGACGGCGGAGGCAAGAGCCTTGATTCAAGGGTTCAAGCAAAGGCCAAGTGAAAGCCTTTACGAAGCATGGGAGAGATTCAAAGAGTATCAAAGGGAGTGCCCTCACCACGGAATCCCCACATACCAAGTGATCCAAATCTTCTATGGCGGTTTAAGTCCCCAAGGCAAGTCATGCCTTGATGGAGGGGCCGGGGGCCCTATCATGAACAAAACCGAAGAAGAAGTTGTGGACATCATTGAGGACGTGGTGACATATTATAGGGATTGGCAAGATGGGGAGAGGGACTCTTCAAGCAAGCAATCTTCATTGTACTCTGTGGACCATCTAAATGCAATCAACAACCTTTCCTCCCAAATGACAAACTTAGGAAAGGAGGTCACCGCAATCAAAGCTAAGTTGGAGAGCACTTCTTCCCCTTCTCAAGCTTCGAATCTTCCCTCCCAATTTAAGGGGAGAGGTACTCTTTCTAACTCTCAACCCCCTCCCTCTTCACATAATATGCCTTTGGGTTGCTTGTTTTGTGATGCATGTGGATCGTATGATCATGACTCTAGTGTTTGTCCTAATGAATGTGTTGATGAGTTTGATAACCATGAGAGTGAACATGTGAATTATGTGTCGAATAATAATGGTCAACGGTTTGATAATCAAAGGGGTCAATGGAATAGGAACTTCCAAGGCCAAGGCAATTTTGACAACTATAACCAAGGTGGTGGTTATAGAAACCAAGGGAACCAAGGTTCTCGTGGTAGCTATAAGAATCAAGGTTATAGTGGCCAAAATCAAGGCCAATATTATGGTAATCAAGGCCAAAATTATGGTAACCAAAAGCAAGGTTATGGAAATCATAACCAAGGTAGTGGTAACCATAATAGGTCCCCCACCCGGGTTTGTTCCAAAAACTCAAGGTGAAAGTTCCTATTCTCAACCTTCTTCACCTAGGACTAATTTGGAGGAGATAATTGAGAATCAAACCAAGTTGTTGAACACATACATGGCCGTGAGCGATAAAAAATTCAATGAAATGATGACCCACAATAAAATGCTTGAAAACCAAATCTCTCAACTTGCTAATGCCTTGAAAGATCATGCAAGCCCTTCTTCTTTACCTTCCCAAGGTCTTGACCCCAAGAAACCCGTGAATGCTATTATTACTAGGAGTGGAAAGGTTCTTGAGGAGGTATTGCCTAGGAAGGGTGTAGATAAGGAGATTCCTAGGGAGGTTTTGGTTGAGGATGAGGAAAAAAGGGCATCATTGGATGAGGTAGTTGTTGAGACACCTAGAGAGGTGAAAGTAGAGAAAGAGATTGTGAGACCCAAACTCCCCTACCCATAAAAATTCATGAGACACAAATTGGATGAACAATTTGGGAGATTCATTGAGATGCTAAAACAACTCCACCTTTCTCTACCTTTTACCGATGTGATCAACCAAATGCCAAACTATGCCAAATTCCTCAAAGACATTTTGAATGGGAGAAGAACTTGTGAGGTTGTGGAGACCATCAATTTGACCGAAAATTGTAGTGCTATCATCAGGAACAAAATGCCACCTAAGTTGAAGGACTCCGGGAATTGATAATGCCTTATGTGACTTGGGAGCTAGTGTGAGCCTAATGCCATATTCGGTTTATCAAAGACTTGAGCTAGGGGAACTCTTACCTTCTAACATTACCTTGCAATTAGCGGATAGGTCTATCAAATTTCCAAAAGGTAAGGTAGAAGATGTCCCTTTGAGGGTGGGGAAGTTTGTGTTTCCCGTGGATTTTGTTGTTCTTGAAATGGATGAGGATGCCACCATTCCGATCATTTTAGGTAGACCCTTTCTTGCTACCTCGGGAGCCATGATTGATGTGAGGAATGCTAAGATCTCCCTTAAGGTGGGAGAGAGGTTATAGAATTTGATTTGAATGAAAGCATGAAATATCCATGTTCTTCTTTGGAAAATTGTATGATGATTGATTCACTTGATATTGTTGTGTCTTCCATGCATGAGCACTTCCTCACTTCTAACGATGCTCTTGAGAATGTTTTGTTGAACAAAGACAAGGTAGGTGCTTCATGCAAGGAGATGACTTTCTATGAGGAGTTACTTGATGGAAGTGTGGAGGACGTGGATGAGCAAACATGTTTTGGAATCTCAAGCCATGAAGCTTTGCAAGTGGCCACATCACAAGAAGGTAATGGTGTGCCTATGGTGGAACTCAAACCTCTACCATCACACCTTAGGTATGAATTCTTGGGCCCTCATTCTACTTACCCCGTGATAGTTAGTGCATTCTTGAGCGAGAGCCAAGCTCAAGCGTTATGTGGTGTTTTGAGAAAACACCAAGGTGCTTTGGGGTACACAATTGATGACCTTAAAGGTATAAGCCCCGCTTTGTGCCAACACCACATAACGCTTGAGGAAGGCGCCCTTCCTTCTATTGAACGACAAAGGAAACTACATCCCCAAATGGGAGAAGTAGTCAAGAAAGAGATCACCAAGCTTTTTGATGGGGGAATCATATTCCCCATCTCATGCTCAAGGTGGGTCTCCCCCGTGCATGTCGTCCCTAAAAAGGGGGGTATGACCGTAGTTGAGAATGAGAAAGGTGAGCTCATTCCAACTAGAACGGTCACCGGTTGGAGGATGTGTATAGACTATAGACGTCTAAACACATCAACCAAAAAGGATCACTTCCCTCTCCCTTTTATTGACCAAATGCTTGAAAGGTTGACTAGGCACAAATTCTATTGCTTCCTTGATGGATATTCGGGATTCTTTCAAATTCCTATTCATCCCGAGGATCAAGAAAAGACAACCTTCACATGCCCCTATGGTACATTTGCATATAAAAGAATGCCCTTTGGATTGTCTAATGCTCCGGCGACCTTTCAAAGGTGTATGATGAGCATTTTTGGGGACATGCTTGAAGAGAAAATGGAAGTATTCATGGATGATTTTTCTGTGGGAGGTGTTACATTTGAGGATTGCCTCAAAAATCTTGAAAGATGCCTAGAGAGATGTGAAAAGGTCAACTTGGTGCTTAATTGGGAGAAGTGCCACTTCATGGTGGAGGAAGGTATAGTGCTTGGGCACAAGATTTCAAATAGGGGCATTGAGGTGGATAAGGCAAAGATTGATGTGATTGAAAAACTTCCACCTCCGATAAATGTCAAAGGAGTGAGATCGTTCCTTGGTCATGCGGGTTTTTATAGGAGATTCATTAAGGACTTTTCACTCATTGCTAAGCCCCTAAACGACCTTCTTCAAAAAGATGTTGAGTTCAATTTTGATGACAAATGATGGAAGGCATTTGATACATTGAAGAAGGCCCTAATCTCTACTCCTATTGTTCAAGGCCCAAGGTGGGATCTTCCTTTTGAGTTGATGTGTGATGCGAGTGATTGGGCAATTGGAGGTGTTTTGGGACAACGGGTAGACAAGAAACTTCATGTGATTTATTATATGTCCAAGACTCTCAATGGGGCTCAAAAGAACTACACAACAACGGAAAAAGAATTTTTGGCAATTGTGCACTCTTTTGAGAAATTCCGATGTTACTTGTTGGGTTTCAAGACCATAGTCTTCACGGATCATGCGGCCCTCAAGTATCTCTTTGCTAAAAAAGAGTCCAAGCCAAGGTTGATTCGATGGGTACTTGAATTGCAAGCTTTTGAGATTGAGATTAGGGACAAGAAGGGTGCGGAGAATGTTGTGGCGGACCATCTTTCTCGCCTTGAAAGGGATCAAATTCATGATGATGGTCTACCAATAGAAGATAGAATGCTTGATGATTTCTTGTATGCCATAGAGGTGAAGGAACTCCCATGGTATGCCGATTTGGTCAATTTTCTAGCATGTGGGGAGTTTCCACCCTCTTTCTCCAAGAACCAAAAGAAGAAGATCAAAAGAGAGGCAAGGCACTATTTGTGGGATGACCCTATCTTATACAAACGTGGGGTTGATGGCTTACTTAGGCGTTGTGTTCCAAACGAAGAGGTGCCTAGTGTTTTAAAAATGTGCCACTCGGATCCTAGTGTTGGACACATGGGTGTTTCCAAGACCGCTACTAAAGTTCTTCAAAGTGGTTTTTGGTGGCCACATCTCTTCAAGGACTCATGGGGCTTTGTTAAGTCATGTGACTAATGTCAACGAGTTGGGAACATTTCCAAGCGAAATGAGATGCCTCAACAACCTATCCTTGAATTGGAGGTGTTCGATGTGTGGGTAATTGACTTCATGGGACCATTCCCCTCTTCATACGGGAATCAAGATATTCTTGTGGCGGTGGACTATGTTTCTAAGTGGGTTGAGGCCATTTCCTCTCCAACAAATGATCACAAGGTTGTATTGAAGTTGTTTAAGAAGATCATCTTTCCAAGGTTTGGTGTCCCAAAAGCGGTGATAAGTGATAATGGATCCCACTTTGTCCATAATGCCTTTCAAAAGATGTTGAGGAAACATGGTGTGCATCAACAATTTGGGCTTCCCTACCATCCTCAAACAAGTGGCCAAGTTGAGGTTTCAAATCGTCAACTCAAGCTTATTCTTGAAAAGACGGTTGCTCGCAATAGAAAGGATTGGTCGGACAAATTGGATGATGCTCTATGGGCTTATAGGACGGCTTTTAAGACACCCATTGGTACCACTCCATATCGCCTTGTCTATGGCAAATCATGCCATCTCCCGGTTGAGCTTGAACATCGTGCCTTGTGGGCCATCAAAAGATAAATTTTGACTTAGCAAGTGCGGGAGAGAAGAGGTGGTTGGACCTTCATGAATTAGAGGAACTTCGACTTGATGCTTACGATTGTGCTAGCACCTACAAAGCTCGATCCAAAGAGGTTCATGACAAGTTGATTGAGAAAAAGGAGTTTTGTGTAGGTGACAAAGTCCTCCTCTATAATTCTAGAATGAAGTTGTTCCCCGGAAATCTCATGTCAAGATGGAGTGGTCCGTTCTTGGTAAAGGATGTTTTTGGTAATGGTGGCGTGGAAATTTCTCCTTTGGATTCCTCATCTTCATTTAAGGTTAATGGTCATCGGCTCAAGAAGTACTTTGATGGAGTGTTTGTTGGTCTTGTTCACAAAATGATTCTTTTCCAACCACCTTGACTGGGGTGATGCACGTCGAGCTAACGGCGTTAACCAAAAGCGCTTACGGGAGGCAACCCGGATTCTCATCTCATTTTTCTTTTCTTTTCCTTCCTTTTCATTTTCCTTGTTTAGTTTTGATCTTATTTTGTGTTGGTTTTATGTTTGTTTTGTAGGTTGCCCATTGTCATCACTTGTTGGAAAGAAAGGGTTTTATGAAGAATTTAGAGTGCAGGGGAGAGGGCTCCCCGAGGGCTTGGAGAGACCTCGGGGGCCTCTCCAGCTTTCAAAGGTAATTGCAATCAGGAACTCCCCGCGGTTGCCCCGCGGTCTCTCCGCGGGCGCGGGGGAGTTTGGAGAGGTCCGGAGAGGGCGCGGCCCTTATTTCAGCTAAATTGAAGATTTTGGATCAGGACCATCCCGCGGTTGCCCCGCGGTCTCTTCGCGGGCGCGGGAAGTTTTGGAGAGGGCGCGGCAATTTTGGAGAGGGCGCGGCCAACATCAGGTATAATTTTTTTTCAATTTTGGTCAGGAACTCCCCGCGGTTGCCCCGCGGTCTCTCCGCGGGCGCGGGAGAGTTCCCGAGACCGCGGCAGTATCGGGAGAGGGCGCGGGTTCCTGGGTTACTTTTACCCGGACGCACCCCCCTCTCTCTCTCTCCTCTCTTATTTTCAAATCTCCTCTCCATTTTTCCCCTTTCTCCCTCTACATATTCTCAAACCCTAACCCCAAATCATCAATTCCTTACTCCTTTCTTCAAATTTCCATCAAATTTTCACAAAATCTACCTTATTTCTCCATTTTCATCACTTCTACTAAAGTATCTAGTGGTTTTTCGGCAAATTTCGGTAGTGTGTGGTGTTCTATGCTTGATTTGTGTCTCCAATCTTGGTACACTTCTAACCTTTGTATTATTCTTGTCAATTTCACTTGATTTCTTTACATTGGTTGGTATTATCTTGATTTTGAGCATGATTTTGTGTTTCATGGTTATTTTTGTGAAATTTGGTATTTTTGAGTGATAATTGTTTTTCTTGATAAATCTTGCATATATTTGATGGATAATTGTTGATATTGGTATTTGTTGTTGGAATTTTGGTTGTTGTGTTGATTAAAACAGGTACTTTGTAGTTTTTGGGGGTTTGGTTGGATTTGAAAGGAGGATTGTGAGTGTTTGAGGTGTTTGTTGCTCGTTTGAGGGAGTTGGATTATTCTTTGTGATTTTCTTTTGTGAATTTGTGTGGTAAACAAAATGAATTTGTTGAGAATATCCAAGAGTAGCAAGAATCGCTCGACCCAATCTCCCGGCCAAACTTCTCAAGGCCAATCCTCAAACCCTAACCCCCAAACACACTCCTCAACCCAAGATGACGCCCCTCCTCCTCTACCACCTCTAAAATTGTGGAACCGGTCTAAACAGTTGCCCATTTATAACAAAATGAAAGACCGAAGGTTTAGACCCACCCGCCATTATTTTCGTGATGACATGGCCAAGCTAGGGATAGATAATGACCTTGATATGCTTCTCAATAACCTAAGTTTAGGCGAGTTTTTGAAATCTAACCCCCGTACCTACTTGGAGCCTTCAATTGAGTTTTTCTCCACCTTTGAGTTCAATAGGGTAGGGGAAACCGACTACATCATCTCCTTCCAACTCTTCAATGTTAAACACACCATGAACCTAGCCGAGTTTAATGTGGCCCTAGGTTTTAACCCAAATGGTGATATCTTCGATCCCCTTATCTCCCTTGCCCAAAGTGAGTACAATGAGGTTGCTTGGTTGAGAACCATAGCCCACAAAAAGCAATTTGACTCCAAAATTTCCCTTGCTAGTGAGATCATTCATCCGGCCCTTAGGATCCTCCATAGAATTCTCGGGTACTCGGTTTATAGTAAGCAAGATTTGGGAAAGTTGTCTCGAGAGGAGATAATGGTTTTGTGGATGGCTACTAAGCCGGAGTTGGGATCTAGGATTAATTTTGGGTACATTTTCATAGAAGGATGCAAGGAGATCATGCATGGGGTTAAGACGGGGGAGGTTCATTGTGGGGGCATGGTGACCCGTTTGGTGAGGTATTTTAACCAAGAACGGTTCTTAGAGTCTTGCACTCCGGTTGGAGGGAGTGAAGACATTTGGATTAGTTTGAGGCAGGTTAACACCCTCCGTTTCATAACTAGTACTAAGAGAGCCGGTACCTACTCTTGGCTAGTGAGGAATACCCACCATTGCCTTCTCCCTAACCCGGCCGCTACCTCCATTTTTCGCCAAGCTAGGAATGTTTGGATGGTCCCTAGGGACAATGGTAGGATTGGTGAGGATGAGATGGAGGAAGATGCTGATTTTGTTGAGGGAGCCGGGTTTGAGGGTATGCATGAGGAGGAGGAGGAAGGAAGAGGAGAAGAACAAGAGGAACAACAACAACAACAACCATTTCAACAACAACAACAAGGAAGAAGAAGAAGGCAACAACAACAACAACAACATCAACGACAACAACCGATGAAGATATGGCGGCTATGTGGGCGCAAATGGAAAGCATGAAACTTTCCATGCAAGGTATGTTTTCTGACCACCAAACTCTTTCTTATCAAACTAGCGCCTTGTATGACGCTAGTGTACGTAGGGGGGAGGTCGCACCCCCGGTCAACTACCCTTATGTGCCGCCCCAGCAAGGGCCGGTACCTTCCCGGGGTGGTGACGGCCTCCCTACGTACCCTTATTGGCAAGGGGTTGAGACCCCCGATGTGCCGAGGCGCAACTTCCCGCCTTATGATTATAGGGTCCCGGGGGGGAGTGATTACAGGGGTGACCCCGCTTATTATTATGTTGACCCCCGTCACCCCGAGCCCCTCGTTCAACAAGAGCCCTTTGACCAATTGACCCCATCCCAACAAGACCTATTTAAGGGTCATTATGGTTTTCCTCCCGGTTTCACCGGAGGTTGGGATGAGGGTGATGGTTTTGGAGGTGATGATGGTGCCGGCCCGAGCGGCCAATAGTCCCCTCTTTGCATATTTGTCTCCCTTTTTGTTCTCCCCTTTTCCCTATTTTTGCATGTTTGTCGGCATCGGGGTCGATGCTTTCATTTTGTGGGGGGGGGGGGAGGGTCAAAAAGGATGTGTTAGCATGGGGGCGGCACCTTGGGCTCGGTGGGAAGTTTTTGATAAGGTTTTTGGTGGATCTTGGCTATTGGTCTTGTTGTTTTGTTGCTTGTTGTTGATTGTTTCTTCGGATGATGGTTTTTGGGAACTTTCTAAAAAGTTCAAGGAAATAAATTTTTGGTTTCAATGATGATGGGTTCTTCTAGGTTTTTGTATATAGTTAGTGTTTTAGTTTTTTTTTTATTGTTTGCTTTTGTTTTGAAGTTACTAACAATTTCACTTTGTATATATAGCTTTCTTTTCTTTTACTCACCTTGTTCGTAGCTCATGCGTTGGATTGCGGAACCCTTTGGAGAAGCTCGTTCTCACTCTTTGGGTACTTTAGTCTAGCATGGACGCTTGGTGAGACCTTTCTTATTTTACTCCTTTTTATTTTCACTTCTTTGTTTTCCTGGTTGCTTAGATTAAGATTAGACTTAGGGGAAGTTGAACGGTTCGAGGATGTATGAATTTAACACCTAGTGTGTTTAGGGTCTTTGGCGATGTGGCCATTAGGCCACTTGTATGTCGATTGGGATAAACGTGTTTTGATTGCATCTTTGCCCTTTCCTCTTTCCCTTTCTTATCTTTGTCTTAGTTTTCCAATTTTTTTCCTTTCTTTTCTTATCTTTTGTTCCTGTCGGTGTGCATATCTTTTTGAGGCTTTCTTTTTACTATTTCTCTTTTTGAATGTCGGACTTGTATGCAATGGACTCTTGCTTTTGAATAATAGTCTTCCTAGGTAATTATGGTATGCACGGTTTGAGATTACGTTTGGTTGATTCTAGGATAAAGCATGCTAAGATAGTTGTCTAGAACTAGCAGGATCATGAAACCGGATTCTACTTGTTTGTGGCATGTTTGGTAGTTGCTCCCTATCTTCAATTTGACAACCTTAGTGAGTTTTTGCTACAACCATGTGAGGTGTATATTTGTTCAAGCTTTCATCAAATTCTTGCATGAGCGGCATGGATCCTCGATTTTCGCAAACCTAATCTAGAATCTTAGCATATGATTCCTAAGACCGTGACTGAACTACCTAGGAAGGACAAAGGCAGCTTTTTCGGGGTGGTATTTTTCATTTTTAGGATAGTTTTATTCATTTTCTTTATTTTTGGGTTTACATTTGCCTTCTTGCAACCATTTGAGCTTTATCCCTTCTTTTCAAGCCACATCTTTAGATCTTTGGCCTTTTGTTTCATTCTCTTTCTTTTCTTGTTTTTGTGAAGCAAATTGATCATATTTGATGGAGTTTGTGGTGGTGAAGTTGGATGTTTGGTTTTTATGAGTGCAAGATTGTGTTATGTTTTCTTTGTGAATAATGGAAAGTGTTTGAGTAAAAGCCGTCCTTAATCATAAAAGGCATGGACTAATAAATTGCATTATAGAAAAAGCCGTCCGAATTTAGCAAAAGGCAAGGACATTGCAAGTTTAAGTAAAACAAAAAGAAAAAAAAAATTGAAAAAGTAAAAATTGAAAAATATTTTGATGTAATCTTTTCTCCTTCTAAGCATTGAGGACAATGCTTCCTTTAGCTTGGGGGGGGGGGGAAAGCGTTAATTCTTCACGCTTTTAGGTCTTATTTTAGTAGAGTATTGCGTTGAATAAGCTTGGGGGTGTTAATACATTTTTGTTTGGTGATTACTTAAGTTTGGTGTTGAGATTTGGCCGGTCTTTGCTTCACATTTTAGGATAACCACCAAATTTTTAAATTTTTAGCCTACCTTAACCCTTCTTGCCTTACGTTACAACCTTGGGGAAAGACCTTTGGACCTAGGAGTTGAGTCTTTCATCGGTGGAGGGAATCATAGGTTATGGACTAAGGAAAGGGGATGCGAAATCAAGATGTCGAGTAGCCTAAAAACTTTGATCTTTTTCCGGTTCCTTCGTGGAATCTATGAGATGCTCACTAAGGGGAGATATGAGATTAGTAGGGGGAACGCGGTAAGACTGTTTGGGATGAAGGTGGAGTGTGATAACTAGTTCCTATGCTTAGAATATTTATGTTTCAATCAACCTTAGGTATCTTTTAACGTGCATACCATATTTCACTTTAGAAAGGTTGTTATTCATTTGAATTATAGTCTCTTTGTAAAGTCCATTTCGTAAAGAATTTGTTTCCTTTTTCCTCTTTCTTTTCTTTCTTTGGTTTGCCTTTTGGGGGTTTGGTGGAGAGTTATGGGTAAACTCTTAGGATACCCTTACGAGAGCATCACTCGTCCTCTTGAGCGATCTAGGGGTTCAAAATGGCTTGTTGTAGCTAAAAACAACCGTGATTCCTACGACAGTGAGTCCTAGTGTAAATTCTTACCCTTCTTTTTCTTTTTATTTATCCCTCCTTATTCCTTCTTGGCCTTTGTTTTTCTCGGGACGAGCAAAAGTCTAGCTTGGGGGAATTTGATGAGTGTCATTTATGGCACTCATAAGGTAGTCTTTTAGGTTATTTCTTTCCCTTTTTTGTTGTTTTCTTCTCTCAGTTTTGGCCCTTTTTCCTTTAGTTTCTCCTTTTTCCTCTTTCTTTATGTTTCTCGTGTTTTTATCGTGTTTTCCCTTTATCTTGCTCTTTTTCCCTTTTATTTCCTTCCTTTGTTTACTTGTGTAGGTATTGTGAGATTCACCTTGGCAAAGGATGCAATTCGGGACCTCAATGATCAAGCAAGGAAGAACCATTTGGCTAGAGAGGGCTTAGAGAGGCATTCCACCAGGCCGCGGGCGCGGGACTTCAAGCCGCGGGCGCGGGCTCTTATTGTTCAAAAATGCCAAAAGTTGGCAGGAACTAGCCGCGGTTGCCCCGCGGTCTCTCCGCGGGCGCGGGCAATTTGGAGAGGTCTCTCCGCTCAGAGAGACCGCGGCTCCCCTGATCAGCCTTTGGGAGCAGGGGACTTCGCCGCGGGCGCGGGCCCCTGAGGCCGCGGGCGCGGGTGCTGCCCAGGCAGCCCGCGGAGGGTTCCGTACCTATTTTTCCGCGGGCGCGGGCTTATCGAGAGAGACCGCGGGAGCTGCCGATTTCTTCTTAGCCTATAAATTGAATTGTATTTCCTTTTTGAATCTAACTTTTTGATAATTTTCATTAGCTTAGTTTTAGAGAGAGAAGTTAGAGAGAAGTTAGAGAGGAGTTCTTGGTTTTGGATTTGTAACTCAACATTATTTGATCAATCAAGTTTGGATTTCTTCATTTTCAATCATCAATTTTAGTGAGATTCTCTTCTTTCTTTCATCTTTTACTTACTTGTTATTTGATTCTTTTGCTTGATGTTTGTTTTTCTTGGATTTGAGTGTGATAATACTGAATACTTTGATTTCTATTAGATTTTGATATAGAATTATGATCAATGCAATTTCTAGTTATTTGTTCTTGAATTTCACCATGATTAGTGAGTAGATTAGTTGCTAGGGAAAGGGGGAAGCATGTTTGATTAATGGAAATGCTAGTTGATGCTCTTTGATTGGTTGATTTGTTGCAATTAAATTGGTTAACATAGTTTTGCATGAGATTGATTAGATTAGGATTGATCACCCTATAAGATTAATCTAGATTGCATTGCAACTCTTAATGACATGACCAATTGATTTAAAGGTTGCTCTAATTGATTGAGTTTACTTGTGATTCTTCTTGTTTTGCCTTTCTTAGTGACCACTAGATTGGCCTATAGGAGATAGTATTTGAACTCTCTTGATTGCTACTATTGTTTGTCCATTGCAATACTTGAATTAATTGATTGAGCTTTAATCTAGCATTATCATTGATTTTGCATGTGGAACCCATATCCCCAGCCACAGCACCAACGTAGCAGCACCAGCCAAGCAGCAGTATGCTGCGGCTGTGCTACGTGCGTGCGTGTTGCTGCCGTAGCGCAACACATGGCTGCTGTGGTGCGGTAGGGTGTGCGAGCATTATGAGTGTGTGGCTTAGTGCGGCAAGGGTGTGCGTGTGGGCTGTGCTGCGAGCTTGCGGCATGGTGCGCACAGCTAGCAAGCTTATGCGGCCCCGTGGCTTGTGTTCTTGCACGCCCCGTAGAAGAGTCAACGCGTATGCTGTATTCTAAGTTATGGGTGTGACGCTTAGCATGAGTCACGACTGTGTGCACCTCCTTTTACTTAGCACATTAGCCCCGGTTTTTAAGGCCATGCTATTTTGCGGATTTTGCCGTTTTAATTATTTTTTAATTTAATTTGGTTCTAATTATTTTAATTAAAATTTTGGAGGATAGGCTTCGGTTTTTGAGCGGCATTTGCAAAATTCTATTTTGGCAAATAATTGGGTTTTACCGGCTTAATTAATTGGATTAATTAAGTTGGATGCGGAATTTAGTGGGAGCTTCAAATATTAATTGCGCTTATTTACATAATCGGTTAAAACAACTTTTACTAGTTTTAATTAGGCGCGTTAATCGGATTAACAACCTAGATTAGTTACTAGTTATCGCGTGTTTATGCATTGTTACTTGTTTTATCGTTTTAAATTGCATGTGCCATTCACAAATAGTGAATGGATGAATGAAATGTATATTCTCTCACAGGTTTAATAAAATGGCAACTAGTGGGGCCCGATTAGGATAGAAAATACGGACTGCGATCCTTGATGTATTTTTGTAAATCTATATACGGTCTGCGTACTGTTGAGTATTTTTGTACCTTAATATTTAGATTATTCCTAATTGTAGATACTAGTGGTTGCATAATTTTGGTCAAGTCTTGAAAACGGAGGTTCTTGGAAAACGAAGCCATGAAGTTGCAAAAGAAGACCTTTTGAAGACTTGAAGAATTCAAGGGGTCATGCTAGTTGCCAAATATGCATCAAAATGCGTATGCTTTACATATTTATGATCATTTATATATCAATTATATGTTAGATGCATGTTTAGGATTTCGAATTTTGTGATGGTTAATTAAGTTCACTTAAATCAACCAACATAGAAACCCTAGGTCCCTAAATATTGAGTAAAATTGCCATTCCAAAACAACACTAGTCGACCTATTGAGAGTAGTGACAGGCTACGCCAAAGCGAGGCATCACTACTACTCCCTACACTCATAAGGCATACCGGCTATGCAAGTTGGTTTTTGTTGTACTCAACAATATGAGTGATGGAGTCCTAACATATCGTGGCAAAGTGAATAAATTTTTGAGAGAGCATTAGATGCAACGATTTATTCAACCAAGAGTGGCTTGGAGCCATTAGCAAAGTGTTGCTTACCTTGGGAGATTGAGTGCTAAGACAAGCGAAAGCATGCTTAGTCACTCTTTGTTTCCTTGGATCTTGGAATCGACTTATTTTCACAAAATAGGGACAATTTTATGTGTAAATAAGACGTTAAATAAGTTTGAAATATGCATGAATTAAATTCAATCTTATTTAAGCATCATGAATGGTTTTTCATTAAAAATTCTTTCAATTGTAGAATCATGTCTTCAACTATCATCAACAATCTAATATTCCTAGATCTTCCCGAGAAGTTACCATTTAGCTTAAATTTGGTGAACTTCAATGAATGGGAAGAAGAACTCCGTATGACCCTCCGCAATTTCTACCTAGAGCATATCTTGATACACCCATCCCGAGTTTCTACTCAAAAGGGGTTAGGAGCGATGAGGCTCATGAGGAGTGGAGTTATGATTGCAAGAGAGTCTCACGACTCATGGAAAACTCCATTCCGGAACAGTGGAAGAAAAAATTCTCCAACTACCTTCCGGATGTACTCCTCAAAGCTCTAGAAGATGTGGTCAATCTGAGGGTCACAAAGAGCGATAGGGGCAACTATGATGGACTTGTGGGGGAAGTGACTAGGTCACTGTCTAACATTAGGATCAAGCCACCGCAAGATGGGTGTCTCAGCAAAGAGAGGCAAGAAGTATGAGCCAGGGTCTATAGTGCAAGACTTAGACCCGGGATGCCACATCAAGCCCATGTGCAAAAGATAACAAGTTAATTTACCATCTGGAACTGATTGGTAGGCCGGTGGAGGATGAGCAAGCGGCTCATATGCTTTTAATCTCACTCCACTCGGGGTACATTGCAATTAAGATGCAACTTACCAACAATCGGAACAATCTATCCTACAAGGAAGTTGTCTAAGAGCTCCAGAAAACCTATTCTTGCAAGGCGGGTAAGTTTTCTCTAAGGCCCAAGAATAAGGAGTTCAAGAACAAGGCTAAGATGCGCTGCTTCTATTGTAATACGCAAGGTCACTACAAAAGAGAATGTAGCGAGTATCTGGAAGATGAGGCAAGAGGAAAAGCAGCCTCAATCTCAGGTATCATCTTAACACTTGAATACAAGCAATTTATAAGGTATTAGATACCGAAAAATTGACTCACTTTGTGCTCCTATTTCAGGAACAAAGTGAGCGGCACTTTTCAAGTGGACATGAGTACACAAGTCGAAGATGAAGATAATCTAAAGAAATCTTGTAATCTCATGTGTTTTGTACTAAATTCTAAAACTTGTTGAGTTTTATCTACCATACTTTGATCTCATGATGTTGGACGTCATTTTAACTTTGATCACAAGAATTTTGTTTCATGTCTTGTTTATATTTATGGAAATGACACTTTCGTGTGTTTAGACAAAATTGTTTATTATGATACCAAAAGAGCTAAGACCATGGAGTCAAATCAAACTCACTTGTCGCATTGTCGTCTTGGCCACATTAACATCAAACGCATCAAGAAGCTTCTACAAGAAGGCGTTCTTGACTCTTTCGATTAGGTATATTTTGAGAATTGCGAAGGATGTATATTAGGCAAGATGATAAAGCAGCCATTCTCCAAGTTGGGAGAAAGAGCAGGTGACTTATTGGGTCTAATACATACCGATGTATGTGGACCAATGAGCTCCGCCACAAGATGGACATCGATATTTCATCACCTTCACGGAAGACTATAGTAGATATGGCTATGTTTACCTCATGTCGCGTAAATCTGAATCATTTGACAAGTTCAAAGAATTTCAGAGTGAAGTGGAAAATCAGCTTGGCAAGAAAATCAAAGCCCTTCGATCGGATCGAGGTGGTGAATACTTGAGCAAAAAATTTGATGACCATCTGAAAGATCATGGTATACTTTCAGAACTGACACCTCCGGGAACTCCACAATGGAACACAGTATCCAAACGGAGAAATCGAACCTTGTTAGACATGGTACGATCAACGATGGGTCTTAGTGATCTTTCTATCTCTCTCTGGGGAATCGCACTTTTAACTGCAACACTAACACTGAACCGTGCTCCATCGAAAGCTGTAGAAATGACTCCATACGAGTTATGGACGAAGAAACCTCCTAGGTTGTCTTTTCTAAAGATATGGGGATGCGAAGCATATGTCAAGAAATTGATTTCTGACAAACTTCATCCCAAATCTGATAAGGTTTACTTTGTGGGCTACCCAAAAGAAACCAAAGGGTATTACTTCTACAACAAATCGGAGAACAAAGTGTTTGTTGCTCGCAATGGTGTCTTTTTGGAGAAGGAGCACCTTTCCAAAACGACAAGTGGGAGGAAAATCGAACTCGACGAAGTTCGTGAGGATGAGCAACAAAGTCAAAATGACAGTCAAAGTGCTCAAACAGCATCTGTTGACAAATGTCAAAGTGATCAAAATATGCAAAGTCGAACCGATAATGCAAATGCTCAGTGCATTACCCTACGTTTGTCTCAAAGGCCGAGATCTCAACCTGATAGATATCTTGGTTTAGTATTAACCGAGAATTAGGACATCCTGATCATGGATGGAGATGAACCAGCAAACTACAAGCAAGCGATGGCAACCACCGACTCTGCTAAATGGCATGAGGCCTTGAGATCTGAAATGGATTCCAAGTTAAAAAATCAAGTCTGGGACTTGGTTGACTAACTCGGAGGTTACACACCTATCGGATGTAAGTGGATTTTAAAGTTGAAAACCAACAAAGATGGAAATGTATTCATTTACAAAGCAAGATTGGTAGCAAAAGGTTATAGACAAGTTCATGGTATTAATTACGATGAAACATTTTCTCTAGTCGTAGTGCTTAAATCCGTTCGGATTCTCCTAGAGATTGCTGCATATTACAATTATAAAATATGGCAGATGGACGTCAAAGCCGCCTTCCTAAATGGTATTTTGGAAGAAACTATGTATATGACACAGCTTGAAGTTTTTGTCGACCAAAAAAACGCTGGAAAGGTATGCAAGCTTAAGAAGTCCATTTATGGATTAAAGCAAGCAACCAGAAGTTGGAATCTGCGATTCGATGAATCCATAAGTAAGTTTGGTTATATCAAGAATCCAGATGAGTCTTTTGTTTACAAGAAGGTCAGTGGGAGTGACATCGCCTTCTTAGTCTTATATGTCGATGACACATTACTCATTGGAAATAGCATTCCGTTGTCAGAGTCCGTAAAGGCTTGGCTCGTAAATTATTTCTCAATGAAAGACTTAGGAGAGGCTCAATACATACTAGGCATCAAGATCTATAGGGATAGATTGAAAAGGATGATAGCATTGAGTCAAAGTACTTATATTGATAAGGTAATAGCTCGTTTCCAACTAGAAGGGGCCAAGAGAGGTCACCTACCCATGTCTCATGGCATGAACATAAGCAAGAAGCAGTGTCCTAAGATACCTGATGAGCGAGAAAGGATGAATCAGATTCCATATGCTTCGCTAATTGGATCGATCATGTATGTCATGATATGTACTAGGCCAGATGTATCGTATGCCTTGAGTGCTACGAGCCAATACCAATCAGACCCAGGAGAGGCGCATTGGACCGCGGCCAAGAATATCCTAAAGTACCTGAAAAGGAACAAGGATAAATTCCTGGTCTATGGTGGCAGAGATGAATTAGTTGTTGAGGGTTATACCGATGCAAGCTTCTAGACAGACAGTGACGACTTCAAGTCACAATCTGTGTACATATTATGTCTCAATGGAGGAGCGTTTAGTTGGAAGAGTGCTAAGCAAAGCACAACTACAGATTCTACAACTGAAGCCGAATACTTAGCTGCATATGAGGCAGCTAAGGAGACAATTTGGATTCGCAAGTTCATTGGTAAACTTGGTGTTGTACCCTCCATCGAGGGACCAATAGACCTCTATTGCGACAACAATGGAGCTATTAATCAGGCCAGAGAGCCAAGAGAACATCAGAAGGTCAAACATGTCAAGCGGCGGTTTCACATATTCGAGAATGGAAATCAGAAGGTGAAATCAGAATTTGTAAAGTTGGAACAGATAACAATGTAGCCGATCCACTGACTAAACCTTTGCCTCAAGTGAAGCACAACAAGCACGTTGAGGCAATGGGAATCAGGCACATCGGAGATTGGCTTTGATTTCCTTATTTTAGTGTTTTAATTAATTTTCGACAAATTTTAATGTAAAGCACTATGATGAACCATTCAGTTTTTGAGTAATTAAATTTTTAATGCGATTTAAGTCACTCTGTTAGCTATTTAATTGTGGTTTAGAATTAAATAAGGAGTCCATTTGATTCTTGGAATATTCAAAATAGGGTATCAAGACCAGTCTTGGTAAGGAAACACCTATTAAGTGAATATTGAATGTTAAAATCGAAAATTATCCCTAATCGAGGTCATTTAAACGATGGACGATTAATGACCATTTGAGATTAGTGTGTAGTTTGATTTATAGTATCGTTACTTATGCTACAAGGACATGATTGTCATGAATCATTTGCACAGGTATTGGTTTAGAACCATACTGGATCGACCTATGAGAATACTGTAAGAGATTAAAAATCGTCATAAGTATAATTCTCATTATTGCTATCGGAACCTTTTTCCTCGACCATGAGTATTGTGAGCTTTCTTGTTTGAGTACTAGTCCGCTTTGATGATTGTCAAATGTCTGCCGCAATAGGGGATTATAACGGCATCACTCGAGCAGCTAGGTCCTCTTAGTAAGAGAAGCTACATTACAAGACTGGAAATGTCCCCTTACTAAAAATTAGGGAAGATGTTTTTGTTGTTTACAAGGCCTCTCGTAGAGTGAGATTGTGAAATGCATGGCCGTGCTCGGATGGATTTTAGAAATCATCTGTTTATTGACAGTCGGACTCGGAATCGAGAAACACTTCTGGACGTATTAAGGATGACAAATTAATCTTATCTTATAGTTCATGAAGAGGCATTAAGCGACATAAGAAAAGGGCTATACACTAAAAGCACACTTGTCCGAAAGGACAAGTGGGAGATTGAAAGGAATAGTGTCCTTCGAATAAGTGTATTATTTCGATAGGGAGTTCGGAATTATTAAAAAACTAATTTTCAGTAAGGACAAGTGATCGGAATACTTGGGTGAAGGCCGCTTCCGATCAGTAATATTAATGCATAATTAATATTACAGCTTAATCTTGACTGAACCCTTCGAGTCACACCCAAGCAACTAATGAGCCAAAGCGACCAATTAATTGGAATTAATTTATAAGTCGACCGAGTAATTAATATTTAGAAATCGAAAATTCGAGCATGGAGCGTCGAAAACGAGCGTCGGAAGTTGAGTAAAAAATAGTAAAAAGACGAGATGTGAAAATAATAATAAATCAACAATGACCAAAGTACCCCTAGCATCGGAAAACCGAGTGCTAGGGGGGTGGCAAATGCTAGCAGCACGCACCAAGTGTAGGGCTAGGCTAGCATACTGCAACTAGCAGCCAGCACTAGTGTGCGTGGCTGTGCTAGCATACGATAGCTAGCAGCCCGCACAATTGGTGTGTGGCTTGCTAGGCCGTGGCAGCTAGTAGCCCGCACCAATGTGTGAGGCATGCTAGCAAGCCGCAGTGTGTAGCCGGCACCAATGTGCGAGGCATGCTAGCAGGCAGCAGCTAGCAGCCCGCACATTGTGCGCGGCGTGCTGGCAGCTAGCCTCGGCCAAGCGGCCCGCACTTGGAGCGTGGCCTTTTGGGCCGCAGCACATGGCAGCCCACCTTGGGTGCCTTGGTGCCCAAGTGTGGATGCCACGTGGGGCAATTTAATTGGGGGCTATGGGGTTGAGGTGGCCGGTTATGGGAGTGAGAGTGGGGAGCAAGTTTGGTCCCCCCCTCCTCCAAATGGTCCTCATCTACTCCTCCTTGTATGCTTGCCACTTGTTAATTTATTACTAGTTTGATATTTAATTTTATTTTAGCTTTAAAATAACATGGGAAAATCAAATTTTCCCACATTGATGGGAGATCTTTTCACACTCTTGCATTTCCCTATAAATACCCAACTCGGGGTATTTGGAAAAGCACTTGAATAAGAGTTAGAAAAGGCATCAGTAGTAGTGAAAACCTTTGAACTCAAAAGTTGAAAAAGGCATCACCTTTGTGAAAACCTTTGAACTCAATTACTCGGGCCTTGCTAACTCCAAAGAATTGGACCTAGTCGGTGTTCGAGTTGTGGGTGGACTTTCGTTAGAGGTCGTCGTATTTTTTAGGCTAGCTTTCGAAGTAAGAGCACCTCGAGGTCGGGCAAAGAACGCGTCAAAGGTATAATTATTATCTTAATCTTATCATTAAGTTAATTATGTTTATGCTTTTATTTATTGCGAGTGTGGTCTTGGTTTTGGGTTTGTTTCCGCGGTGAATCGGACGCACCAAACCCCAACAGCTAAGTCGTTGACGCGGGTTGAGACTAGGTCGTTGAAACTAATCCTCCCACGGTCAAAACTAAATTTGTAAACACTTAACACACCTAAATACTAGTATCGAGGTAAGTCAAGGGTCGAATCCAAAGGAATGGGTGGTAGTTAACTATCTTCAAAGTCAAGCTATCTCGAAGCGTAAAAAGGAATGTAAGAAGTCTAAGTTCAACTAAACCAATAAAGCAAACACAAAGTAAATCGATATACCAAACATTAGGGAATTAGGATCCACATATACTTGCAATGAATACACACTAATTGGGTTGGAGATTGATTAATTTAAGTATTGCGAGGGAAGATAGATAATGTAATCAAAAGAGCTCGACAAGATATCTCCTAGAGGTCAAACTAGCGCCAACTACGAAAGACTCTACTAGGAACATCACAAACCAAACTCAATTGATAAATGTGAGCTACAAATCAACGGCCCGTATCAATGTAAACACACAATGCAATCTAGCATGAAGAACAAGGTTGATCACTCCTTCCAATCCATACACATGCACAAAATCAATCAACCAATTTAATCACAATACAAAATCAATCAAAAACCTCCCAATTAGCTAATGATCCATCACTAATACATGCTTCACCACATCCCTGGCAAGCAAACTACTCACAATCCATTAAAGAAATCAAGAACAAAGCTATGCAATTTATCAAATTCTTCAACATCATTCCAATTAAACCAATCCAATCAAACAATCAATAAACTTGAACATTCAACAAAACAATTGAAATCAAAAGCTAAAATTGAATTAAAGTAAAGAAGATTCTTACAAGCTTGATCAAATCAAAGGAAATGTACTTAAATTCAAACCAATTGCAACTATCATCAATCATCAACCATCAATCTTCAATGTTTCTCTCTCTAAAAAATCTAAAATCTAGAGTTTCTCCCTCTAAGAAAATCAAAGCCTAATCTAATTCTCAGCTTTCTAATTCCTCTCTGTTCTAAAATTGAAGAGAAAACTATAAATAGTAAAACTAACAAAAGTGAAAGTAGTTAGTCGTCCCAAAAGAACTCGTACAGGCGCGGCCTTAACTTTGAAGATGCGTTGCCGCGAGAAAAAGGTACGGAAAAGGGTAAGCGGGAGGCGCGCCCGCGCCAGGGCACCGCGTGGCCGCGCTCGGGAACAGGGGCAGCTTCTTCCCTAAATTCTTGATGCTCCTTGTGCGCTCCACTTGTTGTGCTTGATGAACACGGAGCATGGCAGACCCCAAAAGACCCTTACGGCGGGTTCAACACGAGAATTTGTGCCCTCACGGCTTGAAGCACAGCCTATGGTCACTAGGAACTTGCACATTTCCATACTTGATCTTCAAATGGAGGACACCTAAGCATCCTCATCGATGCAAAACTCGGGGAGAAACCTCGGGAATTCTTGGACAACAATCTTAATCCTGAAAAATGAGAGAAAACAAACAAATAAAAGGGAAAAAGATAAGAAAAACCAAGAAATGCATGAAAAGGAAAATCGACTAAGGAAAATGCAAACTAAAGAAATAAAGAGCAAAAATAAGTAAAAGGGAAAGAAAAGAGCTATAAAAGAAACCTAAAATCACCCTAAAAGAGATCAATTGAGTGCCATAAATGATACTCATCAGACGTATGTAGAACACACACGTTTTTTCAGAAATATCGAAGGAAGCTAATAACGAGAAAAAGAACAGAACTACTGGAAGAATTTTACAAGCACCGTGTCACGGTGGAAATTGCCGCGACAAGGTGGAAAATGCTGCGACATGGTGGAAATTACCCCGACATGGTACAATACACCACGTCACGGTGTTTTCTACCGTGTCATGGCGCCTCTGCCATTACAAGGTGCTTGTAAAATTCAAGAAGTGCCTTGTTTTCTTCGATCGTGATCAGGTTATCAAATTTTTCCTACGGACGAACCTAAAATACGACGTTAAAAACGTCAATGTAAATGCAAAAATGCAAATTTAATCACAGGAATACGATTTAAGAATCTTTCAAGTCTCATCTACACATCTTACATAAATACCAATAACTCAAATCAATAAATAACCAAGAATCCTCACAGTGGAGTCGCCAAATTGTAGGCGTTGTTTGAGGTGCGCCTACATTAGCATGTTGTGAATATGCATAGCACTCATATGAAGTGAGAATTGACATAATACTATTAGGGACAAGGAAAGTAGGGAGCCGCCAACAAGTTTTTAAGGAACTTGTAAACCGTTCATCGATCATAAAAGGCAACCACGATAAAGGGACAACGAAAGACAGCAATGATTGACCCGTGAAGGTTACACCCCATTCATAATCCATGAGATTACTAACTCCATTTGGTTTGGAACCACGAAAGGAGGATCGGGGATGATGGTACGAAGTGAGTCATGGAGTCACATTCACCTGTATTTGGCCTCTACTCGATTTTTATAGTGAACAGTGTTCCCTGCGATCTCAAAGGCATGCAAACAAAGATTCAATTCGCTCCAAACTTTAATTATGCTAAATTGGTTGAATCCTAATGCAACACATAATTCTAAAACATTTGTGATCACTTTATTAAACAATAAGATTAAAAATAAACCTAAGCCGGTCGTCCAAATTATCTTATTAGGCGTGATTTTCAATTACATATTCTCTTTAAACATGCAATATGGTGATCAATAAATATATAATAGAATAAACATTAATATTAGAAGCAATTCAAACCTAATTTGTTAGTCAAATCAAATATAAATAAACCTAATCATGATGCTAGCAACAAGAATAAAAATAAGAGTAATTAAATTAATTAATTACTCATATTCCGCGCGTTCCTTTAAATTTCTACATCATGAATAAATTTAGTAACTTCAATAAAAATAAATTTTTGAAACAATTAAATTAAAAAGTAGAATTGATGTAGTTCAAACCTCAATTAATTATACCTTTCACGCCTTGGTTTAAGGACGGAACCTCAGGTTAAGTATGGACTCCTTTGGATTCTTAAGGAAGGAATGATGTAGATAGGAATATAAGTTTAAGGCTGAGTATAAAGAGAGAGAAGAGAATGATTTTTTTGATGTAGAAGAGAAGAAGAGAGAATGATTTTGGTGCCCTAAACTATAGAAAGGAGAGGGGTATTTATAGAGGAAATGAGTAGGGGATCACATGGACCCTAGAAAAGATAAAAACCCTAATTTGGGGCACCGTGACACGGTCAGTGTCTGTCGTAACACGTTCAGAGGGTACCGTGACATGATATAGATTACCGTGTCGCGGTGCACTAATTTGCCCTAAAATGATAAAGCACGTGTAGTTGTGTACGCGGAGAAAACACGAAAAAATCTCGTGTCATGGCATGTATGCCATAACACGGCAAAGAATGCCGCAATGCTGCAATGTTCACCGTGGCGCGGCTCGTGGCGCCGTGTCATGGTGTATGAGTTTTCCAGATTTACGTCCAAATTCATAAATGCGTGAGAAAACTCAGAAAATACACGGAAAAAGCATGGTCACACTTTGAAGAATACCGGGTCACGGCAACAGGCACTGTGCCACATCAGCTTTTGTCGTGACGTGGCATTTTAGCTGTTGCGCAGTAATTCCTGTTTTTACGCGTTTTTAAAACTATGATTACTTTTGATCAGTAACTCGGAATAAGGCATATAATATATCATTGGAAATGAACATTCATTGTCCTTTACTTGAAATTCAAAACCTTTAACGTCCAACGCCGAAATTGAAATAATGTTTTTGGTAATGTTAGGAACATAATAACGGTTTTCAAGTTCCAAAATTAGCCCGGAGGGTAAAGACAAACTGAGAGTTCCTACGGATACTGTCGCAATTCTAGCTCCATTGCTGACCCGGAGTTCAACCTCTCCCTTCGCTAGCCTCCTAGTGTTCCTTAGTCCCTGAGAATTGGAACAAAGGTGTGAGCCACATCCGGTATCTAATACCCATGATGCTGAAGTTTAGGTCTATAAAAAATACACCTGATATAGAAGCAACGGTTACATTCTTCTTATCTTCCTTGAATTTGAGGCAATCTCTCTTCTAATGTCCCTTCTTGTAGCAATATAAGCATTCGGAATCAGATTTAGAAGATGCTAAGTTCTTATCCTTGTTATATTTGGTAGCTTTTGGCTTAGGCGAAAAGGTCTTCTTACCCTTCCCCTTGAAGCCTTTCTTCTTCTTGCCTAAGCGCTTGAACGGCTTGCCCTTTTTTATAATGAGCATGTCATGCTTTCCCTCATCCTTGAGCGTATGGTCGGCTTGCTTCAACATACCATGAAGCTCGGTAAGGGTTTTCTCCATGTTGTGCATGTTATAGTTCATCTTGAACTAATCATAGCCTTTGTGCAACGGGTGGATAATGATGTCAATTGCCATCTCGGTTGAATACCCTGCGTCAAGCCTTTCTATGTTCTCAAATAATCCTATCATTTTGAGTACATGTGGGCTGACCAGCTCTCCTTTCTTGAGCTTCTCTCTAGGATCTGGTTGTGGGTTTCAAACCTTTCATTTCGGGCCTGCTCTTGAAATATGTTTAGTAGCTCAGAAATGATCTCAAAAGTTGTCTCCTTCTCAAAGAAAGTCTTTTGTGGCCAACATGTTGCATTTGACATCCCGATTGGCAGTTTGCCATTGGTTTAGGGCAGCATGAGTCACTTCCTCATTGGGAGTCTGGGGCATTTCCTCATCAAGGACATATTCCTTTTGCTCTTGCATGAGAACCATACGCAAGTTCCTTTGCCAATCAAGAAAATTTGGCCCACTCTACTTCTCCTTGTCGAGAATTGAGCACAGTGAGAATAGGTTGTTTGAGTTATTTGCAGACATGGTTCCATAATTGTAAGAATTTGAAATAAAAAACCATTCATAATACTTAAGTATGATTGAAATCATGCATATTTATCAAACTTATTTAAACGTCTTATTCAAACATTAAATTGTCCGCATTTGGTGAGAATAAGTCGATTCCAAGATCCAAAGAATCAATGAGTAGTTAAGCATGCTTTGGCTTGTCTTAACACTCAATATTCTAAGGTAAGGAACTCTCTGCTAATGGCTCCAAGCCAGTCTTGGTTCGATAAATCGTCGCATCTAATGCTCTCTCAACAATTTATCCACTTTGCCACGACATGTTAGGACTTTATCACTCATATCGTTAAGTATAACCAAACCAACATGCATACCCGGTATGCCTTACGTTTCCTAGGAGTAATAGTGATGCCTCGCTTTGGCGTAAGCCCATCACTACTCTTAATAAGTCGATAAGTGTTGTTTTGGAATGGAAAATTTTTCTCAATATTTTAGGGACCTAGGGTTTCTATGTCGGTTGATTTAAGTGAACTTAATTAATCATTGCAACATTCGAAATCCTAAACATGCATCTAACATATTATTCATATATATAATCATAAATATATATCAAAAACATAAATAAATGATGCATTTGGCAACTAGCATGACCCCTTGTGTCTTCAAGTCTTCAAGGGACTTCATTTGCACTTCATGGCTTCGTCTTCGAAGAACCTCCGTTTTCAAGACATAACCAAAATAATGCAAATACTAGTGTCTACAATTAGGACTAGTCTAAATATTAAGGTACAAAAATACTCAACGGTTTGCAGACCGTATTTAAATTTACAAAAATACATGACGAATGTAGTCCGTATTTTATATCCTAATCCGGCCCTACTAGTTGCCATTTTATAAAACATGTGAAAGAATATACATTCCATTCATCCATTCACTCTATGTGAATGGGGACCATGCATTTTACAACAATAATCAAGTAACAATTCACAAACACGCGTAAACTAGTAACTAACTGATTATGTTACAATGCACAAACACGCGTAAACTAGTAACAATGCAAAAACACGCGTAAACTAGTATCAATGCACAAACAGGCGTAAACAAGTTGTTTAACCGATTACGTAATTAAGCACAATTAAAATTGAAGCTCCCACTAATTCCGCATCCATCTTAATTAATCCAATTAATTAAGCCGGTAAACCCAAAATTGTGCTAAAACAAAATTTTGCAAGTGCCTCTCAAAATAATTAAAATAAAATAAAACGGCAAAACGCAAAATATAGCCCAACGCTTTCGTGTGCCTAGCACCAAGCAACAATGCTTAGTTTGCTAGGCACCAAGCCTCGGCTAGGGGGGTGTGCGAGGCTGCTAGTGCTGGGCTTGTGCTGCCTAGCAACCACGCCTGCACAATCCTCGCGCACTAACCTCCCTTATGCACCAAGTAGCGTACACGCTCACGCTCACGCTTGCCCAATTGCACATGTATCGCACAGCCACACACATGCACAGCAGCATGCATGGCGTACACAGCATGCGAGCTGCTATTGCGTTGCTGGCCGTGGCGCACCATGCTGCTGGTCAGCAAGCACCAGCTACGCTTGGCTGCACGCACTAAGCAGCAGCCACGCCTTGGTAGCCACATGCGGGCTGTTGTGCAGCCCGGCTAGCCAAGGGTGGTTTTGCCTTGGTTTGCGTGGCAAAACCTCGGGATTAATTCTGAATTTTTGCGTGACTTAATTAATTATTTATTGAATTAATTTAATAAGAAAAATGAAAATTATAACTAGTCTAACTTAATAAAGTCATTCAAGTTCACAAAACCAAAATTATTTCCAAGAACTATTCTTTAATAAAATTGGTTCAACTTGATACAACAAAATGAATAGGGTTATTCTCACTATTAATTTAATTAACTTAAATTAATCATGAGATTTAACAAAAATAAAGGGGATTTGGAATTATAAACACAAAATTCAAATAAAGATTCCAACTTTAACTTGTGAATCCTTGTAAAATTATATCTTCTAATATGAAGATAAATGAAATTTCTATCACAAGATTGAAAATTTTGATTCCAATCAGCTTAATAAATTAAATGATTAAATCAGAAGGTTCAACAAAAATTCATGGAATTTAGTAACTCAAAATTCCAACCACTTAAAACAATTAAAGATTGGATCTTTAGTACTTAGAAGCCTCAAATAATAAATTTTTCACACTTAATGCAATGGATTTGCAATTATGTGAAAATTTAACAAATCTTTCAAGCACTAATTACTACAAAGTAACCATGCTTAAAGAGGTCCAAAAATGCAGAAACATTAAGGAAAGAACCAAATACATAATCACCATAAATATGCCATTAAGATTCAAGGTCAAAAACGAAAAACCCTCGAAAAAAGGCATTTTTGGTCAGATTTTGGCCTATTCACTGTTCTAAAAGGGTTGAAAACTCTCTAGAACGCTGTTTCCACCCAAAGTTCACTATTTTTGGGCGAAAATATGGGTTCGGGGCCAAAAAGTCTCATAAAATGGTATTAAAATTAATAAAACCGAGCTACTAATCTAGTTAGTAACATAGAACCAGAAAAATAAAGCCATAAAAACACTTGAAAAGTTTTAGTTATAAAAATAAATGAGCAAGGTTCCAATACCGTTGTTTGATTTTGATGAGTCTAACTCACCGCGGAAATAAAATCCGAGCCCAAGGAAAAACTCACAATTAATATAACCAAAATACATAAATAACAAGATTAGAGAAAAGACTAAATTACCCTTGTAGTGTGCTTTGCTTGAACAACAGAGCTCTTACTTGAGAAAGCTAAGCCTCGCAAGCGCAACGGCCTCCGACGATATACACCCACAACGCGACCCCAACTGGTCTCTTACATGGAGGTTAGCTAAGTCGGACAAAAACACTACTCGAGTAATTAATATGCTTAAAGGTTTCTCTCAAGTGGATATGCCTTTTTGAGCTCTTACTCAAGTGAGTTTTCCCAATTCCCAAGTGGGATATTTATAAGGAATCTCAAGTGAGAAATCCACTCTCCCATCAATGTGGGAGATTTGGTAAAATAAATTTTCCCTTTTTATTTTTAAATCAAAAATAAAAGAAAATAGTCAACAACTAATTAATCAACAAATATCATTCATCGGGAGAAAGGTTAGGTAAGGACCACAAAGGGAAAGGACCATGCCTTCCACCCCAAGCTTCCCCAAACCGGCTCTCACATTGCCACACACCCCAACCAGTTCGCGCCAGCTGGCGCTGCCAGCCTTGGGCGCCAAGACTGCCTTGCTGGCTGCCTGGCCCCTTGGCTGGGCCTGCCAGCTGGTCGTACGGGCCTGCAGCGGGCGCCAGCAACCCTTGCATTGCTGCCAGCAATCCCCGCACCAGCTAGCGCGCATTGCTAGAAGTGCTAGCACACTAGCGCGCTGCTTGCTAGCTAGCACTGCTAGCTCGATGCCGCGGCTGTTCGATGCTGCTGCTTACTTGCGCTTGCTAGCGATGGTAGCTAGCCTTGTGCTAGCAGCATTATTGTTAGCGAAGGTGCGCTAGAATGCCGCACCATGCACTAACCATCCTAGCTTAGTGCGGTGCGCATGCTAGCCACCAGTTTATCCCAAGTGCCCCTAGCACTCGGTTTGCTCGGGGCATTCTGATGCTTGGGGTATTTTGGTAACTTGTTGAATAATTATTTATTTTACCGTCTCGTCTTTTATTAATTAGACTCGACTTGCGACGCTCGATTTCGACGCTCCTAGATCGATTTTCGACATCTAAATTCATATTACTCGAGCGAATCATTAATTCCTTCCGAATTAATTCGTTGTGTCAGATAGTTAGTTGCTTGGGTGTGACCCGTAGGGTTCAGTCAAGATTAAGCTGTAATAATAATGTATTATTATTATTATTGATCCGAAGCGGCCTCTACCTAGGCATTCCGATCACTTGACCTTACTGAATAATTAGCTTTCTATTAACTCCGAACCCTCTATCGGAATAATACACTTGTTTGAAGGACACCATTCCTTTTACTTAGGCCAAAGAGCCACGGGGACATCAGAAGGTCAAACATGTCAAAAGGAGATTTAACATGATAAGGAAATGGAGGTTTGAGGGTGAAATCAGAATTTGTAGGATTGGAACCGACGACAATGTATCCGATCGAATCATTCATACTTTACCTCAAGTGAAACACAACAAGCACGTTGAGACAATGCGAATCATGCATGTTGGAGATACGCTTTGATTTCCCTAGTAATGTGTTTTAATTAATTTTGGATATTTTAATGTAAAACACTATGTTAAACCATTCAGTTTTTGGAGTAATGTAAATTTTATGCAATTTTTCACTCCATTTCTGTTTAATTGTGGTTTAGAATTAAATAATGAGTCCATTCGATTTTGAGAATATTCAAAAAAGTGTATCAAGACAATGTCTTAGATAAAGAAGCACCTATTAAGTGAAAGTTGAATATTATAATAAAAAATTATCCCTAATTAAGATTATTTAAATGTTGGACGATTAATGACCACTTGAGATTAGTGTGTAGTATGATTTATAACACCATTTCTTGTGCTACAAGGACATGATTTTCGTAAATCATTTGCACGGGTATTGGCTTAGAACCATACTGGATCGACCTATGAGAATACTTTAAGAGATTAAAAATCTTCATTAGTATATTTCTCATTATGGCTACGGAACCTCTTTCCTCGACCTTGAGTATTGCAAGTTCTCTTATTTGAGTACTAGTCCCTTTTGATTACTGTCAAACGTCTGTCGTTCATTGGGATTATAACAGCAACACTCGGGCGACTAGGTCCTCTTAGTAAGAGAAGCTTACAGTACAACACTGGGATTGTCCCCCTATTAAATAAATAGGGAACATGTCTTTGTTATTTGTAAGGCCTCTCAATGAGCGAGACTATGAAAATGCATGGTCGTGCTCAGATGAATTTTAGAAATCATTTGCGTATTAACAGTCAAACTTGGATATCGAGAAACACTTCTGGAAGTAATAAGGATGACGAATAATCTTACCTTATAGTTCATGAAGAGACATTAAATGACATAGGAAATAGGCTATACACTAAAACCACACTTGTTCGAAAGGACAAGTGGGATATTAATAGAAATGGTGTCCTTTGAACAAGTGTATTATTCCGATAGAGGGTTCGGAATTATTAGATAGCTAATTATTCAGTGAGGTCAAGTGATCGGAATGTCTAGCTGTAGGCCGCTTTCGATCAGTAATATTAATGTATAATTAATATTACAGCTTAATCTTGACTGAACCCTACGGGTCAAACTCAATCAAGTAACCGATCCATGACGACGAATTAATCTTAAGAAAATAATGAGTCGTTAGAGTATTATGAGCGTAGACGTCGGATGTTAAGCTAGGAGTGTCGAAACCTAGCGTCCCAAGTCTAGTCGGATTTATGAAACGATGCGACGATAAAATAAAGCACTCAACAGTGTCACAAAAACCGTTATCATCGAAATACCCCAAGCACATCGAGTGCTAGGGGCATGGCATCCAAGCATGGCAGCCGCACCAAGCCAAGTAATGCTAGCATCGTTTGCTAGTGCGGGTAGCCATGCTATGAATGTTCACGCAATGCGCATGTTAACGTGTTAGCAAGCTAGCAGCGCTAGCAGGCCAGCAACATGCTAGGGCCTTGCTAGTTGTTGCTAGCGCCACACGCGTAGTACAGTACGCACCTCCCCGCATCAGCAGCCCGTAACAAGCAAGCGTGGCTTACTGGACTTGCGCGTGGGGGCAATTACAACAGCGTCCAACAGCCGGCTTTGATGCGTGGCTTGCTGGCACAGGCCGCCTGCCCATGCGACCAGGTGGTAGGCCCAGCCAAGGGGCCAGGAAGCTAGCTAGGCATCCTTGGTGCCCAAGGCTGGCAGCGCCAATTGGCACGCGGTTGTTGGCCGTGCACTAAGGGAAGCCAATTTGTGAAGAAGCTTGGAGAGCAAGGGAAACTGGTCCCCTCCCCTTGTGGTCCTCACCTACGCCCTTGGTCATATGATGACACTTGTTGATTGTTTTGCTTTTTTCTTTTCACTTTTGATTGAAATTAAATTAGGAAAAGGAATTTTACCAACGGTCCTACATTAATGGGAGAGAGGAATGTTCATGGATCTTCTCTATAAATACCCAACCTTGCAATTTGATAAAAACTACTTTGAGTGTTGTGCTTGAAAAGATCACCCATGGCGTGAACACTTTAGCTTGTAATACTCTATGTTTTTGGTCTTGCCCCAGCTAAGCTCCAGGGTAGGGGCTATACAAATCGAGCTTGAAGGTGATAGCCGTAGGAGGCTCTTGCATTTGCGAAGCTCGGCTAGATTTCAAGTCGATTCTATACTTCACTGAACTTTTGAGCTATTTAAGATTCAAATTATTTCGTATTCGATGAATACAGCCTTAATCTTTCTATTAGGGCCATTAAAAATCCTGTTGGCACTACTCCTTACCACTTGTTGTATGGGAAGTATTGTCATCTTCTAGTTGAGCTTTATCACTGCACTCATTAGGCCATTAAGATGATCAACTTTAGTTTGGCTAGCGTGGGAGAACAACGTTTTCTAGATCTCAATGAGTTGGAAGAACTTTATTTAGATGCTTATGATTGTGCTAGTATGTACAAATTCCGTTCTAAGAAAGAGCATGACAAGCTTATCGATAAGAAGGAGTTCAATGTTGGTGATAAAGTGCTTATCTATATTTCAAGGACGAGGTTATTTAACAGAAAACTTATGTCTTGTTGGAGCGGTCCATATATGGTTCAAGAGGTTTTCTCTAATGGTGTTGTTGAAATCTCTCCTCTGGATTCCTCAAGATCATTCAAAGTCAATGGCCATAGACTCAAGCGCTATTATGATGGTGTTTTTCTAGGCCTCATTCACAAGATGACTCTCTATGATCCACCTTGAAAGGGTGGAGAATGTCAAGCTAATGACGTTAAACAAGCTCTTTTCGGGAGGAAACCCGACTTTCTAACCTTCTTTTCATTTATCTTTGATTTTCTTTTCCTCCTTTGACGCTTATGGTTTAATCGATTTCTTTCTTTTCGTTTTGATTTTAGGTATTTGTTATATGAAGGAAGTTCATTGCCAACAATCTTGGTACTAATATTGAGGTTGAGCGTTTTTATGCTCTTTTGAAGATATGAGTTAAAATTGAGTTTTGGTAGGTTCATTATGGTTCTCTCATAAAATTAGGATGTTGAACCCACTATCAAGGGGTTTCAGGACTACCTTGTTTGGTGGGTATCATAGTCCCAGGAATGAGCTAGTTCGTTGAGCCCACCATCGTGCGCACGAAGGATTCGAGGGCCATGCGCAACCCAGCTGTGCGCGGGTGCGCAAATGCCCAGTGTGGACGCATAAAGGGGCAGCGCGGGCGCACACATGCTGCTGATTGCACCCATAAACGCACCCCTTCCTCATTGCTTTCATTCTTCATCTCTTTTCTCTCCTCCTCAATTGCGATTTTAAGCAAGGTCATTACTTTTGCTGCTACATTTCATCATATCATCTTCTTTGTTTACTTTAATTAGTTGATAATTGCTCTAACTCCCAATTTCATGCTAGACCTTTGATTTTCTCTCTCCAAAAGTTGGGATTTTGGGTACTTTTGATTGGAGTTTTGGAACATGCATTTTAGGTTGGATACTTGTTATTGTGCACCATTGTTCCATTTCACTAAGGTTTTCTACTCATTAAAGGTATGATTTCTTTGTTTCTTTAAATTTTCATGCTAAATATTTCACCTAGAAACCTTGGTTTATGCTTTAATGGTGGTTCCACTTTGCTTGGTTCATGAATCTAAATTTTTTTGATGTGGATTTAAATCCCTTAACCCAATAAAGAATTTAAAATCACACAAGTAACACAAGCCTTCCGAAAAAATAGAACAATTTATAGAACAACGAACCGGATATGACTTGTAATTCGACCGCTCCTGGAACGAACCCAAGACTACTCAAACTACTTAGACTACTCCTAGAACTAAGTATTTTGATGATCAAAACTTAGACTACTTCTAGAACTAAGAATTGAAAGCTCTAATTATCAAAACAACTCCTTGAATTGAAAACTACAAAGAAAAAGTTTAAACAAAGTTAAACAAATTGTATTGAAATTAATCTGATTTTCTATGTCTCTAAGAGCCACGAAATTCCCCTTTTCATAGACTAAAAATAAGCTAATTCCATCCCTACAAGGATTAGGACAAACCCCTAACCTTGCCCACCAAGTATCCTAACTAGAATAGGAAACTACTTCTAATTAGAATGGGAAAACTAAAACTAATCCTAAACAAAATTTACTTAATTAACTAAAAACTTTCCTAATATATTTAGGATGTTTATAGCAATTAAATAACAGAAAATAAAGGTTATCCTAAGTGCTTAAAACAAGAAAAACCTCCTCAAGTGAAAGGTAAAAACTTGGAAGCAAAACTCAAGAAAAAAAACTACGTATAAAAAAAATCTTCCATTTCACATCGCCGCCCTAACACCACCTCACGCGCCACCATAGGTGAAACGCGCCTAACCGGCGTGTACCTGGCCTCAATCCGGTGCTGGGACGCCTGCGCGTGTGCATCGTCATCGTCGTCGGAAGTGAACTTCTACAAATCTTCTTCCCTGGTGATCAAGCTGTCTTCTTTTTCAATTGATCTATTGAACCTTTCCTTGTTTATTTCCTTATTTTGGCCGCCTATAATGAAGTTATTAAGACCTTCTAAAAGTACATTAGATCCTTCAAAAGTATTCCCCTCTTGATTCACATCATTTGTGTTGATGATGTTTATTGATGATTATGTGAACTTTAGTTGCCATGATTTTGCTTGGTAAATTGCAATATTGGTGCTACCATTGTTGGTCCTCTTCTTTGAGTATGGTCATGGATGTTCTCCCTTACTTCACTTTTGATTGGAATGTTGTTGCTCATTGGTTAAATTTGATGATTCATGAATTCTTGCCATTGTTGCTGATTGAATGGGCCTTTATACTTGTTATGTTTTAATTTACTCATTCCATCTTTACTATTGGTTATTGGTTTCATTTACTCCTTTAATTCTATATCATTGAGCAACATTCCATTCATGTACCTTCTTGTATACTTATGGTGTAGATGGCACCACTCCGTCGTCTCAAGAGAGCCTATAGTATTACTTCAAAAGTGGTTATTCCACCCCCCAACAAATGTGAGTGAAACTTATGGTATTAAATTCACAAAGCAAGCACATTGGGATAATTTTGTACGTCTCTCTTCTAGGAAGCTTCTTTCAACAAGGTTCTATGATGCTTTAACAACAACCAAGCTCGGAATTGATGAGGATGTCCGCCGGTTGGCAAGTAATTTGGGCTTAGAAGATTTCATTAACCTAAATTATCCAACCTATGGTCGCCTAACCTTTGAGTTCCTCTCTTCCCTAGAGGCTCACGAGGAAGAACAAAATGGTGTCACTATCCGAACTCTCTACCTTCAAATGTTCAACAATGATCACTCGGTCCTAATCTCTTTCATCAAGGAAATTTTTAAGTTTCCCTCGCCAATGGAAGACAACGAGCACATCTATCTGGTTTTTGGGGCTTTGCAAAGCGATCATGGTTACAAAGAGCGTCGATGGTGGAGGCACATTTCAGTGGTGGCTAGCTATAGACCTCAATACTCAAAGGCGACCTCTATCATTCACCCGCCTTGAGATACTTCAATCGATTACTTACTTATGCCTTCTTCTCCATGGAGTCTCTTGGTGCTATTTCTCGAGAATAGTTGAGTTTGTTATGGTTAGCAGACCAACCCTTTTGAGAGGTCGAGGTCATCAATTTTAGGGAGCCTTTTCTTGATCTCTTCATTGATATTCGTGATGGTGTGTTTCTTTCCGGAAGCATACAACTAGGCGGTTTGATTACGATCATCGCTCTCTCTCTCTCAACAAGAAGTATGAGCGGATGCTTGTTTCCCTTAAGCCCATTCGGGATCGTCGTGAGAAGTTACCTTCCCATCTCCTTAATGTCTATGCTTTGATAAACTATAAGTTTTTGGTACGTACTTCTAAGGATGATGTGTACATTTGGAAAGTTTCAAGGATGACCGATTGGTGCATTATTCCTTATCCGGAGGCTACCGCCCGTTGCTTGAATACTTCTCTTCCTTGGCGGCCTAACAAGTGGCCAATCGATCCGTCTCTAAAAAGGTCTCCTCCGCCAAACCTTTGCCAAAATCCGAAAGCTCTCGATCTTACTCTTTCTCAAGTCTTGCCCCCGAGGTCTCGAGGAGGTACTCTTGTTATCTTTTCCTCTTCTTCTACTCCTTCTCAACTTGATTTGCCTAGCTTACATGCTAAGATGGATTCAATAGCTCTTTTGTTTTCCTCTTCTTCTTTAGGGCATGAATTTTTGCTTGGCTATGATTACCATGCAAGGCAAGTTTATGATTTTCATGTTAGGAGGGTCGAGATTGAACCTTACTTGAACTATCCTTACCTCCCGATCCAACAAGGACCCATACTTCAGTGGGTTCCTGATGATCCAAACCATGAACCTTCTCTATGCTATCCATATTAGGAGGGGCCTCATGTGCCTCCTATTTTCTATCCTTAGGATCACCCCGGCTACTTACGATTACAAGAGGCTCGGGGGATGTGACTTCGATTGTAACCCGGCCAACCCTAATCCTTTCCCTAATCCTAAGACTTCTGGTAGATGGGGACTTTCGGGTGAGCCTATGTTTGATGATTGGTCCCATTTCTTTGTTATTGTAATACCCTGTATTTTCATACGTATTTTATTTTAAATAAGTATTTTATGGGGCATTTAAATAATTTGAAATGAATTATTTATGATATTTTAATTATTTATTTAAAACAAGTTTGGAAATGTTTTATAAAAGGAAATTTTTATTTAATTAATTATTTTATTAAGTTGGAATTTAATTTAGCAAAGTTTTATTTAAGTAAAGTTTGATTAGGAAATGGATTAGGAAAGATAAAATGGGAAAGTTTAGATAAGAAGGGTTTCTAGAGAAGGGGGTATAAATATTCAACACTTGGACAAATTAAACTTTGCCTAGAGTGGAGAAAACCCAAGATAAACTTTCTCCCCCTTCTCCTTTAATTTTCTCTCTTTTTTTTCTTTCTTTCTTTTTCCCCTTCCCCTTTTTCAGATCACCACCGTCGGCCACCACCACTACCGGTGGGCCGTCGGCCACCACCAGCACCACCCGGCAGCGGCGGCGATCACCAGCAAGCTGGCAGCAGCCGACAGTGGCGCCACCTGCTGTTCGGTCGCCCCTATTCACGAAAAAAAAAATTAAATCTTTGGTTTTTATTTTTGTTTAAACCTTAGATCTAATTATAAATAATTTTATGATGATTGATATTATGTATGGTACAAATTAATTTTCAAATTTTAATTGTATTTAAAAAGCCCCAATTTTAAAACCCTAGATTTATAAATAATTGATTATTGAAGGATTATGATTTAGGGTGGTTTAAACCTTTAATTTAAGTGTTTTAAAGCATAATTACAGCAAGTTTTTATTAATATATATTGCTGGAATTTTTTGTAGTATGCTAAAAACCTACTTTCTTTAAAGAATTTTAATTACCCATTAATTGGGATTAAAGTATGAGGTTTTAAATAAAATTTCAGAATGTTTTAATTAATTTATGAGTGGTTTAATAAGAGTATATATTGGTGGAAATTTGTGTAAAGTGGATTTTTATGCTCTATTATGATTTTAATTTGTAGGAGACTTTGAAGTGAGTGAATTCTATTAGTCGTAGCGATATTAAGATCGTATTCAAGGTACGTTCGCGTACTTAGCACATTTTTGATGATTTAGTAGCATGCTAGATGTGATTAATTAATTCCAAGTAGTATCATGCTAATTATGATTGGAAATTGTGGTTTGTTGTTATTGGTGATTGAATTATGAAGCATGATTTATTTGTGATGGATTATTGACTTGGAAATAATCGTTTGGCATGTTGAATATGAACCACACTTTTATTTATGGCATGATAGTAAGCATGTTTAATTAAACTAAATGTTTTATTTGGGTTGTAATAGTAAAAGGGAATTTTATTATGGTTCATATAATTTTTATTGATGCTATAAGCATGGGAAAGGAGCTATGTAAGTGTCTATGTACACGAGGAATAAATTGTATGTTGGTGGCTTAGTGCACTTAAGGTGTTTTTAACACCGAGGGATAGGATTTTTGGCGCATTAAGGGTTTAAGGTGTCTTTGACACCGAGGTAGATTTAAAAAAAGTTCAACATTAAATATTATGTGGTCACTAATTATTCAAGAATTAAATTAAAGTGTTTAATTGTTTGAATAATTAATATGATTGTATGATTATGGTTTAAGAGTCATCACCAAGTTTAATAATATGTAAATAACGTAAAGTAGAAGAGATTACGCACCAAAACTGTTGGAACGTATGTACCTTGAGTATGAACCTATGGGGGTAGTTATGGGGTTTTATATTTAACCATAAATTCTACTAGGAGTACAGGACGCTATATTTTCCTTTTATTATTATGTGCAGGAATTCCCCCACCACTTACGAGTGGTTCTTTTATACTGGCACGGTTAGCTCCCGTGTTAGTACCCCTTTATTGGGCTAGATTAGGGGGGAAACCCGTTCGTTGCGTAATCAAAACAAAAAAAATTATTTAGTTACTTAGTTGAGAAGTTTTGTTGTATGGTGTGTGCTTGACAATAGGTGCAACAAAGTAAGTTGTGTGTTAGTGTGTTTAACTACGCTTATGTACTCAGCTTTGCTGATTGTGTGTTTGTGTATTTATTGGCCTTGTCTTTACCTTGGCCCTATGATGACCCATTTTTAATGGAGAGTAGTGGAAACAAGTAGAGAGAAGCTTTTCAGGTGATGAAGCATATTCATGATGGGCATTAACTAAAGAGCGAATCATGCTAGTTTCCATAAGTTTATGATATGTTTATTGCTTTAATTATTTTATGATATTATTTTTTTTGAGACTAACGCAACGGTTTTGAAATTGGTTTAGTTTGGTAAGGGCCTACAATGGTTCCAATTTGTAAGTTTGACCATTTTTTACTTTGGTTGACTTTACTTTTGTTGGTTGACTTTTTAAGTTGAGTCGTTTTAAATTATTTAAAGGAGAGTCTTCAGTTGTGTATCTTTGATTGTTTTCTTAGCCGTTTTCATGGTGGCGATAATGTCTTAGATTTTCCTATTTAGAGTTTTAAACAGGGAAAAATAGGTATCTTAAAAGAAAGGAATTTCTAGGGTGTTATAGCTATGGATAAGGCTAGGAGAGAGAGCAAGGTGCGGGGTAAGGTTCCTATGGAGGAGGGTGATATTGTAAGCTCCAACCGAGTGTTTTATGAGACTGATGAAGGGATTACTCATTTTACCCCTTACCATAGTGCTGAGTGATTCCTTGTTAGCTACCCCCCTTATTTGCTTGTTTCACATTGATATTGTTTCTTTTGCCTATTTAATGTTAGGATTTAAGCTTGGGGGGGGGGGGGTAGCTCTTTATAAGCTTAGGGGAATATTCATGTGTTTGGTTGTGCTTCATTTCCTTTCCCCTTTGCTTTTACGATTAACTTCGCCTCTATTTTTGAGCTTCTATTCATTGATGTTGGTGTGTTGGTGGTTAGTTGTTGATGGTTGTTTCACAAATGCTGATTGATAAAGGGTTCAGAATTATTAAAAAGCTAATTATTCAATGAGGTCAATTGATCGGAATGCCTAACTAGAGGCCGCTTCCGATCAGTAATATTAATGTATAATTAATAATACAACTTAAACTTGACTGAACCCTACGTGTCACACCTAATCAAGTAACCAATCCTTGACGACAAATTAATCCTATGAAAATAATAAGTCGTTAGAGTATTATGAGCATAGATGTCGGATGTCGAGCTAGGAGCATCGAAATCGAGCGTCACAAGTCGAGTTGGGTATATGAAACGACGCGATGATAAAATCAAGTAATTAACAAAGTAACAATACCCCAAGCATCGGAATACCCCGAGCAAACCGAGTACTATGGGCATGGCAGCCGCACCAAGCCAAGCAATGCTAGCATCGCTGGCTAGTGCGGGCAGCCATGCTAGCCATGTGCTAGCATTGCGCGTGCTAGCAACCCTAGCAGGCTTACAACATGCTAGGGCCTTGCTAGCTACTGCTAGCACCACATGCGAAGCACAACAAGCACCTCCCTGCACCAACAGCTCGTAACAAGCAAGCGTAGCTTGCTGGGCTTGCATGCGGGGGCGATGACAGCAGTGCCAAGGAGCCTGCATCGATGCGTGGCTTGCTGGCTGATGAGTGGCATTTATGCCGCTTTTCCACCCCTTTTCTCTAAAGGATTCTCCCCTCGTTTGCACTTGTTTAAGCCTCTTTAAGCGTTTTAACCTTAGTTTTGATTTTTCCTTTCTTTTCTCATGTTTCCTTTCTTTTTCCCCTTTTTGTCAATTTTACTAGAGTTTCTTTGTTGCCCTGTAGGTTCTTGGCCTAGTTGAACGAACCTTGGAATGCACGGCGTGCCATAGAGAGGGAGCGTGAAGATCAAGAGGAGCTGAAGGAAGGAAAAGCACCTAGGTTCGGCCGAACCCCACAATGGCGTGGTCGAACCTGCTTTGAGGTGCGGCCGAACCATCTTGGCAGTTTCAAGCTAGAAAATGGCAGTTTTTTAGGAGTGACCGAACCTCCCAAGTTCGACCAGACCAAGATCAGGAGGGTTCGACCGAACCTACCCAGGGTTCGTCCGAACCTACCCTGTGGTCCGGCCGAACCTTCCCCCTGTTCGGTCGGACCAACCTTTTTATTCCAGCTGCTTGTACGGTTTTGTTGGAGGCGGTTATTTAGAACGTTTTTAATGTAATAGAGGAGGATTAGCTTAGGGGGATAGTATGTACATTTTAGCCCTAATCTAGAGAGAGAAACTCCATTAGTAGAGAGAGAAAGTGTGGATTTCCATTGATGAACTTGGATATTGAAGAAGGAGCTTGATTGAATCTTTGTAAATCTTCATCTTCAATTAATGAGCAATCTCTTACTCTCTTTCTTTACTTTTGTATTTAGTTTTGTTTGCTTATTTTGATTTTCCTTCTTTGCTTATTGATCATGTTGATGCTTATTGATTAGATGATTGATATTGTCTTCAATATGATTTGTGAGTAGTCACCTAGCCAAGGGTGTGGGGATGGTGTAGTTGTTAATTGATTCATGCTTATGATGTTGGGGTTAAGTTAATGGTGATTAAAGTCTTTGTATGTTTGATATTCTTTAATCTTCTTGCAAGTGCACATTGTTGGTTGATTAAAGGTGAATCTTTGCTAACAAGAAACGGAAGTTGACCTAGTTAAGGTTCATTGTTATCGATAGGTCATTGATTGCACCTTCTAATATATGGTTCTAGTGTGGAAACATAGAGGCTATGTTAGGAGAAATCAATTAACCCCGAATGGCGGTTAGATTGAGCTTTATTTCGATATTCTTGCATGCTTAGTTTACCATTGCTTTGCTTCCGTGTTATTGCATGATCAAATGGCATCTACATCTACCCACTTCCCTTGGTGTTTAGTTATATTGATCCTTAATCATTCTTAATCTGTAGTTTAATCTCTTAGTTATTCACACTTCTTGTCCCGAGGTAGCTTAAGTCTTAAGTAGTGAATGTGGTGTTTATGCATGTCTCCTTGTGGTTCGACCCCTATGCTTGCCTTATACTCATATTAGGTTTGTTTAGGTTATATAAATTGTATTTGATCTAGGGATAGATAATTGACGACGCGTTTGTTCCCTTGTCAAATTGGCGCCGTTGCCGGGGAGACGACTTCCATTGCTTTTTCATTACTTTATTTGAGACTATCTCATTCCTTGTTTGTTAGTATTTGCTACTACTTGTTACCTGTCAGTGCTTACGTTCTCCTTAGCTTTGTTTTATGAATAGAGGACGAACCCGCTCAAGGTCTTTGATTCCCATCGATCCGGAGCTAGAGAAATCTTTGTCCTTACTTCGGAGATAAGCGAGAGCGTGGAGTAGAAATTCTCACACCCCAACGAAAGAAGGAGTAAGAGAATTGGAAGATAATCCACCATCTTCACCCTCACGTGAAGACTTAGATAGTCCTAATTCACCATCAAGTCCCGGAATCAACCCCTTTTCAATCTTTAAGTCCGAAAGTGAAGAAGGTTCTAAAATGGGAGAAAATACACCTTTGAGTCGTCTTGGGGCTCCCGAAGTCTTTAGAGCCCAAAGTGGGATCCTAACCCCTACCACTCAAGCCAACAATTTTGAAATCAAGCCCAATTTGATTGCTTTAATAGAGAGGAAACAATTCTCGGGTGGAAAATTTGAGAGCCCTCATGAGCATTTGAAAGAATTTGAGAAGTATTGTGACACGATCAAAGCCAATGGAGTGGCTCAAGAGTATATCCGCCTCAAGATGTTTCCATTTTCTTTAATTGGGAGAGGTCTAGAATGGCTAGAGAAGGAGGTGCCCCCTAATTCTCTCACAACTTGGGACCAAGTAACTACGGCTTTGTTGAGGAGATTTTATAACCATAGGAAGACCGCCGAGGCTCGGTCCTTAATTCAAGGTTTTCGCCAAAAGAGTGGTGAGACTCTAAGTGCGGCATGGGACCGGTACAAAGAGCTTCAACGTCAATGCCCACATCATGGGATACCCAAGTATCAACTCATCCACACTTTCTATGGAGGTCTCTCACCTCAAGGGAGAACAAGCCTAGATGCCGCAGCCGGCGGTCCAATCATGAACAAAGGAGAGGATGAAGTGGAATGCATCATAGAGGAGGCCGCAAAGCATTATGATGATTGGTATGAAGGAGAAAGGGAGGCTACTTCTAGCAAGGGTGTCTATGCATTGGAGCAAGCTAACACAATCAACAACCTTTCTTCCCAAATCTCCAAGATGGCCAAGCAAATGGACGAAATGATGAAAGAAAGGTCCAACCCTCATGGTAATACCTCCTCTTCAACCAAGGGAGGCAATGGTATGACTACTCCTTCCCCCTCTTCTTATAATAAAATGCATCAAGGATGCATGTTTTGCTCAAATTGTGAAACCTATGATCATGATACCTCCCATTGTGTGTATGCTTGTGAAGTTCAACCCCCTCCCTATGAACATGATGACAATGTGGAAGATGTCAATGCTATGAATTTTGCTCCTAGAATCGAAAATGTAGGGAACTTGAGGCCAAACTCCAATCAAATGGGAAATTGGAATCAAGGTGGAAACCGTGGTTGGAACCAAAGTGGTGGTGGTTATGGTAACCAATACCATGGTGGGGGAGGCCCTTCCAATTTCAATGGAAAAGGCTACTCTAACCAAAGGGGGTATGGTTATCAAAACCAACAACCCAACTCCCGATACCATGACCATCAAAATCAAAATTTTGGTGATCAAGGTAACATGGGAAACAATCGACAAAGCAATGTTCCCAACCAAGGCACCGGAGGCAATAGGGGCCAAAATGTTTCTAACCATGCCCAAACCAATAGGCCTCCGGGTTTCCATCAATCCCAACTTCCTCCACCTCAACAACCTCTTCAAATTGAGGCCCCTCCAAATTATCCTGTGATGGCTAAGCTAGATGCCATTATGAAAATGCATGAGGAGGAAAAGAAGAGAAATAAGGAGGATAAAAAGCGAGCCAATGCTCATATGAAAATGCTTGAAACCCAAATTGCTCAACTTGCTTCTAATTCCTCTTCTTCTTCCTCTTCTACTATCCCTAGTCAAGGAGTCAACGCAAAACCTTTGTATGCCGTGACAACAAGGAGTGGGAAGGTAGTAGGGAGTGACCCCTTAGTTGAGGGAGAACCCCAAAATGAAGTAGAGTTAGAGAGAGGGGATGAGAGAACCAAAGAGCCTTCTAATGTTGAGAAGGAGAAGGATGTTGAGGTGCAAAAGGAGAAAGAAACCACCCCCTTGCCCCTAAATCTCCAACCTAGAGAGGAGAGATTACCTTTTCCCCAAAGATTCGTGAGAGCTAAGCTTGACGCTCAATTTGAGAAGTTTTTGGATGTGATTAAGAACTTGCATGTTTCCCTTCCTTTTGTTGATGCCATGAAACAAATGCCCCATTACTCTAAGTTTTTGAAAGATCTATTGAGTGGGAGAAGGGAGTGTGAAACGGTGAGCTTGACCGCCAATTGTAGTGCAATCCTTTCCAACAAACTTCCCGCCAAGTTGAAGGATCCGGGTAGCTTTTCCATCCCTTGTTCTATTAATGGCATTGAGTTTGACAAAGCTTTGTGTGATTTAGGAGCAAGTGTGAGCCTCATGCCCTACTCCGTCTACCAAAAGCTTAGTGTAGGAACCCTTTCCCCCACTAACATTACTCTCCAACTAGCTGATCGGTCCATTAAGTTTCCCATGGGTAAAGTTGAGGACATTCCCCTTAAGGTAGGAAAGTTCACATTCCCCGTGGATTTTTATGTGGTAGAGATGGATGAGGATGAGAGGATTCCTATTATCTTGGGTAGGTCGTTTCTATCTACTTCTAGGGCCATCATTGATGTGAAGGAGGGTAAAATATCTTTGAAAATTGACAATAATTCAATTGAGTTTGATTTGAATAATGTCATGAAACAACCTTCCTCAAGTGGTGAATGCTTTAGAATAGATGTTCTAGATACCATGCTTAGTGAATTTTCTCGTTCCCATTTGCATGCTTCTAACGATCCCCTAGAAAGCGTATTGTTGAATGATTCTAATCTAGGTGCTCACAAGGACGACATTCAATTCTATGAGGATTTGCTAGAGGAGAGCAAGAGCGAGTGCATGGATGAGAGCATGGAGGAAGAGGCTTTTCACACCCATGATCTCTTTCAAGTTGAGGAAAGAGAGGAGAGCACCAATGGTAAGGGAGCACCAAAGGTAGACTTGAAACCTCTACCTTTGGGCTTGAGGTATGTATTTCTTGGTTCTAATGAGTCTTTCCCCGTAATTGTTAATTCCAACCTAACGGAGGAGCAAACCTCCCTCTTGATCAATGTTTTGAAAAAACACAAGAAAGCTTTAGGTTATACCATTGATGACGTCAAAGGTATAAGTCCTTCTTTATGCATGCACAAAATTGATTTTGAGGGAGATGCCAAACCCGTTAGGCAAAGGCAGAGGAAGCTTAACCCTTCCATGCAAGAGGTCGTGCGGAAGGAAGTGGCTAATAAGCTTCTTAATGCGGGAATTATATACCCAATTGCTCATAGTGATTGGGCATCTCCCGTGCAAGTTGTGCCTAAGAAAGGGGGAATGACGGTAGTGAAAAATGATCATGATCAACTAGTTCCCACTAGGCTTGTAACCGGTTGGCGCATGTGCATTAACTATCAACAACATAACACAAGTACATGCAAAGATCATTTTCCATTACCGTTTATTGATCAAATGTTGGAGAGGCTTACAAAGCATTCCTTCTATTGTTTCCTTGATTGTTATTCGGGATTTTTCCAAATCCCAATTGACCCCAAGGATCAAGAGAAGACGACTTTCACATGTCCCTACGGTACTTATGCGTATCGTAGGATGCCTTTCGGGCTTTGTAATGCTCCCGCAACATTCCAACGTTGTATGATGTCTATTTTCAGTGATATGATTGAGGATGAGATAGAGGTCTTTATGGATGACTTCTCCGTTGGAGGAGCCACCTATGAAGATTGTCTATCTAATTTATCTCGTTGCTTGGAAATATGTGAGAGGGCTAACCTCGTGTTGAATTGGGAAAAGTGCCATTTTATGGTAGAAAGTGGGATTGTTCTTGGGCACAAAATTTCCCATGTCAGCATTGAGGTTGATAGAGCCAAGGTAGAGGTCATTGAGAAACTTCCTCCCCCCACCAACGTGAGGGAAGTGAGATCTTTTCTTGGCCATGCCGGGTTCTATCAGCGTTTTATAAAAGACTTTTCTTTGATTGCAAAGCCTCTCACATCCCTATTGCAACAAGATAAAGAGTTTATATTTGAAGATGCTTGTCAAAAATCTTTTTGTAGGTTGAAAGAGGCCCTTTGCACCGCCCCTATTGTCCAAGGTCCGGATTGGTCTCTTCCATTTGAGCTCATGTGCGATGCAAGCGACGAGGCTATTGGTTCGGTTCTTGGGCAACGAAAGGATGGGAAGCTTCATGTCATATATTATTTGTCCAAAACTCTCAATGATGCCCAACGAAACTACACAACCACCGAGAAGGAGTTCTTAGCGGTTATTCACTCATTTGAGAAGTTTAGAACCTACCTCATTGGTTCTAGGACAATTGTGTACACCGACCATTCGGCTCTCAAATATTTGATAGGGAAGAAGGAAGATAAACCAAGGTTGTTGAGATGGGTTTTATTTCTCCAAGACTTTGATTATGAAATGAGAGACAAGAAGGGAGCCGAGAATGTGGTGGCGGATCACCTTTCAAGGTTGGGCGGTGCAAGGTTCAAGGATGATGGTTTGCCAATAGAGGATGGTCTAAGGGATGATGTGCTATATGTTCTTGAGGTGAAGTCGGCACCATGGTATGCGGATATTGTGAATTACTTGGCTTGTGGTGCCATACCTCCGGATTTCACTTCACAACAACGTCGAAAGCTCAACCACGAGGCAAAGAGATATATTTGGGATGAACCGATTTTGTTGAAGAGAGGGGTTGATGGGTTGTTGAGGATAAGCGTCCCCAACGACGAGTTTCAAAGTGTTCTCCATATGTGTCACTCTTCTCCTTATGGTGGGCATATGAGTGCTCAAAAAACCGCTTCAAAAGTTCTTCAATCAATGCTCTTTTGGCCTTCTTTATTCAAGGATTCTTGGATGTTTATCAAGACCTGCGATAGATATCAACGGGTGGGGAATATTTCGAGAAGGGATGAAATGCCACAAACCCCCATCCTTGAGCTTGAAGTTTTCGATGTGTGGGCTATAGACTTCATGGGCCCTTTTATCTTCTCAAATGGGAACAAATATATTTTGGTTGCCGTTGACTACGTGTCCAAATGGGCGAAGGCCGTAGATTCTCCAACAAATGACTCGAAGGTGGTGGTTAACCTTTACAAGAAAGTGATCTTCCCAAGATTCGGTGTTCCAAGAGCAATTATTAGTGATGGGGGGTCACATTTCAAGCACCACACCTTCGTTCGACTACTTGAGAAATATGGGGTATCTCACAAGCGAGGGCTTGCTTACCACCCCCAAACAAGTGGTCAAGCGGAGGTCACCAATAGAGAGCTCAAAGTGATCTTTGAGAAGACGGTTGCCAGAACGAGGAAGGATTGGTCTTCTAAACTCATTGATTCTCTATGGGCTTATAGGACCTCCTTCAAGACGCCAATTGGGACCACTCCTTACAAGCTTGTATATCGGATGAATTGTCATTTGCCCGTGGAGATGGAGCATCGTGCTCATTAGGCGATCAAGCAAATCAACTTGGATCTCCATAGTGCGGGGGAGCAAAGGCTTTTAGAGTTGCATGAGCTAGAGGAGTTGAGGTTGAGCGCCTATGAGAATGCAAGTATGTATAAGGCAAGATCAAAAGCGTGGCACGACGCTCAAATCATCAAGAAAGATTTTGTCAAAGGGCAAAAGGTGCTCCTCTTCAACTCGAGGTTGAAGCTCTTCCCGAGCAAGCTCCGATCAAGATGGAGTGGGCCATACATTGTTACGGAGGTGTTTCCGTATGGTGCATATGAAATTTTCCAAGATAGCCACTCCCCTTTCAAAGTCAACGGCCACCGCCTCAAGCCTTATTTTGAAGGATCCCCAAGTGATGAACCAATTTCAGTTACTCTAATTGATGTGCATCGTCAATTTCACCCTCTTTAATCATCTCGAAGAACGTCGAGCTAACGACGCTAACCAAAAGCGCTTCTAACCCTCTTCTACTTTCTTCTCTTCATGTTGCTTTCATTTTTCTATCTACAACTTGGATTGTTGGGATTTGTGAGTTTCGATTGTATTTGTGTCTTTGATAAACGGTGCATCTAGAATGATTGTATGGAGTTTAGATGTGTATTGAGGACTATTTTTTCTTGTGAGATTCTTTATGGGATTTTGGCCGAACCACTTTATGTTCGGCCACTGCAGCATTTTCAAGGATTATTGGCAACATTCTGCCAAGACTTGAATATTGCATTTTGGCAGGAGGTTCGACCGAACCTAAGGAAAGTGCGACCGAACTTCTAATGTAGTTCGGCAGAACTGCCCTCCATGTTCGGTCACTCCCCTATTTTCGTCAAATTTCAGGAACTTTCTACCAAAATGTGCACAGATCAGTTTTCAGAGCAGGTTCGACCGAACCCAGGGTTGGTTCGACCGAACTTCTACTGTAGTTCGGCCGAACTGCTTTCCCGGTTCGGTCACTCCCCCATTTTTGCAAATTTGCTGTAACTTCCTGCCTGTTTTTGAGAAAACATGTTTCCAGCTTGAGTTCGACCGAACCCATGGTATGTTCAATCGAACTTCTACTGTGGTCTGACCGAACATACCCTTGGTTCGGTCGTACCTATCTTCAGTTTTGAAAAAAAAAACGTTGCTGCTTCATTTATTTTGCTTCTGATTTTCGTGGCCCTCTACTCCCATTTCGCATCTCACCAACCATTTTCTCCTCTTTCTCACTCTAAACCTCCATTACAAACCCCCTTACAACCTCAAACCTCCATCAAAATCACTCCAATATTCACTTTTTCTCAATCATTTTCCATCATCTACTCAATTTCTCCAATCTCTACAAAAAAATTCCTCACAAAAACCCCATCTTTTCATTTTCCCCAATTTCAAGGGTTTAGGTGTTTTGGTGTTTTTGGTTTTCTACTTACATCCAATCAATTGTGGTATGGTTTTCCTAGCTTTTGCAAGTTTATTTCTTCAATTTCTCATAGTTTTAACATGCTTTACATGTCTAAGTATGAATTGTGGTATTATTGAAATTGTTAGTAATGACTTGTTTGAATTATGTGGTTAATTGGATTTACTAGTTGCAATTGATTGGTTGTTAATAGTGGAACATGTTCTTATGATGATTATGCATGTTTGCCTTGGTTTTATTCGATTTCAATGTTTTTTTTGAAGAATGTTGATTTCACACTAGGGTGTTTATGTTATTATTGCATGATTGAGAAACTTATGAGTGGGATGTTGTTGGAGATTGTTATTCATTGTATTGGGTTGTTTTTGATAGTTTGATGGAAGGATGTCATGGAAATTAGGGGACATCATGCTGAATTTCACCTAGAATTTGTTAGAACTCATATAGGAATGACATAGGATTTCTTATTCTAACCTTTGTTCAAATGTATTCATGCAAGCCTTGAATTGTTTACATCAATTGTATTCATGCTCTGTTTTCTTAATACATGCATACACTTTTACCTTGGCTAGTCTCCTTTGTCATTCCTTTTAATTTGTTCTAATAATATGCCCTTGGTGAATTTGTAGAACAAAAATGTGGGGCAAAAGCAAAAGCAAGGGACAATCAAAGAGGAAGAGAGTTATAGAATCATCAGGGCCACAGTTCCCACCTCCTCCCGGCATCAATGATCATGGCATTGTTGCCTCGGATGAGCAATTTTGGCCAATCTACGAGTCTCTCATCAAGCGGCCAATCCGCTCCACAAGATTCTTTTGCCCTCAAACTTTGAGGAAGCTTGGCATTTATGATGAGGTGGTCAGGTTGGCTACCAATTTTGGATGGGGTGAATTCATTCACCTCCACGCTTACACCTACGAGCGTGTCACCTTGGAATTCCTTGCCTCACTTCGCAAGGAAGTCATTGAGCCAGAAGACAATGATGAAGACCCTCAGCTTATGATCCACTTCCGAAAGTTCAACGAGGATCACTGTTTGTCGGAATCCGAGCTTAATGAGATATTCTTTTGGCACGCCACCACACTTGACCACCCGTCCGTAATGACCTCGACTCACCGCATCCCATACAACGAGCAAGAGTGGTGGAGGAGCATCACAAACAAGGATAGGTTCCAAACAAACACCTCAAAGGTTAACAACATCATTCACCTAGCCTTGAGGTATTTCGTACGGCTCCTCCAATATGCCGTTTTTTTCAAAGCCAACCTCGGGTCAATGGTGAAGGATGAGGTGGCTTGCCTATTCTTGGCCGACAATCCTCAACGGCTCAAGTTTCAATGCTCTTCAACATTCAAGCGGAGCAAGTCGTCCCCCCCTTTCAAGGGGGAGGTGAGGCATCTTCTTCTTCTTCCATTCCTCCTTTTGATTTAAATGCCCTTTGTAGTACCCTCGATGATATTCGTCGAGACAATCAAGCTTCCATTGAACAATGGGGGTACTATGCAAGGGCAAACTATGACAATCTCGTGCAAGCGGGCATTCAAGCCCCCTATGTGAACTACCCTAACCACCCTCCTCAAGAGGGTCCGGTAAACCATTGGGGACCCTATGATCCTCAAAACCCCACCCCCCCTTTCTATGCCTATTGGGAAGGTCCCATCGAGCCTTCCCAATGCATCGGCACCCCACCATACAACCCCTATCGTCCGGGTGGATGTGATCCGGCTTATGACCCGGCATCCACATCCACCCCCGAACCTTTTGATGGCGGTTGGGGTGACCAAGGGTGGCCCTATGAGCACTTCAACAAACCCCACCACCCTTTCATGGACACTCCCGGGTTTGATCCTAATAACCCCCCCTCACCCATGGGGGCAAGGAGATGATAACCAGTGATGAGGGTTCCATTTCCCCCCGGTCTTCTAACTTATAACTTTTGCTCGGGACGAGCAAAAGAATAGTGTGGGGGAGGATGTCCTTTTGGTTGGTTGAAGTGTACATAGGAAGGTAGAGTGGTAGGGTAGTTGCTTGCACATAAGGAGGATAGTGAGGATAGTGGCCTTGTGGTTTTGATGGCGTTGTGATGGTGGTGATGATGTTGTGATGATGATGTTGTGATGGTGATGTGGTGATGATATTGATGTGGTGATGTGATGGTGAAGATGATGATGTTTTATGATTGTTTTTGTTGATTTCTGATGATTTTCTTTGATGATTCCTGAGTTTTTGTAGGTGGAGATGCTCCCGAGAGAAAAATCCAAATCCAAATTCCCGAAAATCCAAATCCCCTTAATCGAAACTTTTTTCTTTTGTTTGGCTCACTTTTCTTGAAGCTTGAGACCGGAGATGAAGGAAGTTAAGGAGCAACCCAAGCTCCCTTGGTGAGATTGGTGTTATTGCCTTGTCTTCTATAATCAAGCGGCATTTGGTGAGACCTTTCCTTTATTTTTCCTTTTCTTTTTCTTTCTTTTTGAGTGCTTAATTTAGGTTAGTTTAGGAAGAGTTGAATGGTTTGAGGTTGATTGATTGCTGTTCTAAGGAACCTGGGATCGTTGATGTTGATATCAACGATCACTTGTATGTCGATTGGGATTTATTTGACTTATATGCCTCGATTAAGAACCTTTTAATTTCTTCCTCTTTCTTGTGTGTTTTTCTTGTTCTCTTTTGTGTAACAAGCATGACCTTGGCAAGTTGAAATATTTTTGTTGTGGATTTGCTCATTCATTTGGATTTGAGACTTTGTGTGCCTTCTTGATGACATGACTTTGAATGCTTACCTTCCTAGTTGATAAGGGATTACACGGTTTGAGAATGCTTAAGGTTGAATCAGACACATTGTAAGCTAAGGTAGCCCGGTTTAGAACTTTTGAGGATGTTTGAACCCCTAGTTCACGGGAAAGTGGTAAGATGGTGTTGCTCTCCGTAGTGAATAGGATTCCTTCGGTTGGTATTTACCTATTTTCATCCCGTGTGAGCGTCATTTGTTCAAGCCTCCATCATTTTTATGAGCGGCATTTTGGATCCTTAACTATGCGTGTCTTAATCCTTGTGTTGGTATCTAGCTCCCAAGATCGTGACCATATAACTCTAGAGGAGGAAGAGGGCACTTCTTCTCATTTTTCTTTGCTTTCTTTGTGTTTTGTTACAAATTTTTTTTTTTTTATTTTACTTTCACCTTCTTGCTAGCCATGTTGAGCCTTATTTCCCCTCCTTGGTTAAACCATATTACAAACCTAGCGGCCTATGTTCTACCGACCCTTGTAGTTAGTGAAACATTGGCTTGTAAGGTTTGAGTTTGATAGTGTTGATTTTGAGCAAGGAAGTTGTGTAATTTGGTTCAAACAAGGTCTTGAAAGTTCATTCATGAAAAGAGTATGTAAAAGGTTTGGCAAGGAAGTTGTAACTCTTGTAAAAAAAAAAATAAAAAATAAAAAAAAAAAGGAGATTGAAAAAAATGAGATGAATGCAAAGTATGGAAAGAGGTGTAGTATTGTTGTGTATTTTGTATTGAAGGTTGTAATTTGAGATTAGGTTCAATTCCTATGTTGTTCTTGAGAGATGGCCACTCTTATGCTTCACTTAGGAGTTTCCACCAAATTTTTCAAATTGATTCCCAACCTTAACCTCTAGCCATGACATTACAACCCTAGATATAAGACCCTTGGACTTTAGAGGGGCGTGGTCAACAAATGGTGGAGGAGATAGATTTCAACCCTATGGAGAGAGTATGTATAGTAGAGATGTCAGGATAACCTCATTGTTCCACGCAGAAATATCTTTTCCGGTTCCCTCGAGGAATCATGAGGAGCTAACCAGGGGATGAATGGAAACTAGTGGAGAGAACGTGGACCGTCTTGGTTGGGGCTAGGGCGGAAGATGAAATCATTAGTTCTCTATGCTTAGCTTAGGTTTGTCTCCTTCAACCATGAGCATCTTGGAACGTGTTTTCCCTCTTGAATTGAGAAAGGTAAGTATTCTTTGGTCCATGTCCCTACATTTGATTCCAATTGAAGCATTTCCTACCTTGAGCTTTGATCGGTTTTCTTAAAGCCTTGTCATGTCATGTTTGTTGTGTGTGTTGCCTTCTTGTCTTAGTTTCCCTTGCTTGAGGACAAGCAAAAGGCAAGTGTGGGGGATTTTGATGAGTGGCATTTATGCCGCTTTTCCACCCCTTTTCTCTAAAGGATTCTCCCCTCGTTTGCACTTGTTTAAGCCTCTTTAAGCGTTTTTACCTTAGTTTTGCTTTTTCCTTTCTTTTCTCATGTTTCCTTTCTTTTTCCCCTTTTTGTCGGTTTTACTAGAGTTTCTTTGTTGCCCTTTAGGTTCTTGGCCTTGTTGAACGAACCTTGGAATGCATGGTGTGCCATAGAAAGGGAGCGTGAAGATCAAGAGGAGCTGAAGGAAGGAAAAGCACCTAGGTTCGGCCGAACCCCACAATGGTGTGGCCGAACCTAGGTGCGGCCGAACCTGCTTTGAGGTGCGGTCGAACCATCTTGGCAGTTTCAAGCTAGAAAATGGCAGTTTTGCAGGAGTGACCGAACCTCCCAAGTTCGACCAGACCAAGATCAGGAGGGTTCGACCGAACCTACCCAGGGTTCGTCCGAACCTACCCTGTGGTCCGGCCGAACCTTCCCCCTGTTCGGTCGGACCAACCTTTTTATTCTAGCTGCTTGTACGGTTTTGTTGGAGGCGGTTATTTAGAACGTTTTTAATGTAATAGAGGAGGATTAGCTTAGGGGGATAGTATGTACATTTTAGCCCTAATCTAGAGAGAGAAACTCCATTAGTAGAGAGAGAAAGTGTGGATTTCCATTGATGAAGTTGGATATTGAAGAAGGAGCTTGATTGAATCTTTGTAAATCTTCATCTTCAATTAATGAGCAATCTCTTACTCTCTTTCTTTACTTTTATATTTAGTTTTGTTTGCTTATTTTGATTTTCCTTCTTTGCTTATTGATCATGTTGATGATTATTGATTTGATGATTGATATTGTCTTCAATATGATTTGTGAGTAGTCACCTAGCCAAGGGTGTGGGGATGGTGTAGTTGTTAATTGATTCATGCTTATGATGTTGGGGTTAAGTTAATGGTGATTAAAGTCTTTGTATGTTTGATATTCTTTAATCTTCTTGCAAGTGCACATTGTTGGTTGGTTAAAGGTGAATCTTTGCTAACAAGAAACGGAAGTTGACTTAGATAAGGTTCATTGTTATCGATAGTTCATTGATTGCACCTTCTAATATATGGTTCTAGTGTGGACATAGAGGCTATGTTAGGAGAAATCAATTAACCCCGGAAGGCGGTTAGATTGAGCTTTATTTCGATATTCTTGCATGCTAGTTTACCATTGCTTTGCTTCCGTGTTATTGTATGATCAAATGGCATCTACATCTACCCACTTCCTTTTGGTGTTTAGTTATATTGATCCTTAATCATTCTTAATCTGTAGTTTAATCTCTTAGTTATTCACACTTCTTGTCCCGAGGTAGCTTAAGTCTTAAGTAGTGAATGTGGTGTTTATGCATGTCTCCTTGTGGTTCGACCCCTATGCTTGCCTTATACTCGTATTAGGTTTGTTTAGGTTATATAAATTGTATTTGATCTAGGGATAGACAATTGACGACGCGTTTGTTCCCTTGTCACTGGCGCGGGTCCAACCCATGCAATCAGAAGGCAGGCCTAGCCAAGGGGTCAGGTAGCCAGTTGGGCATCTTTGGCGCCCAAGGCTGGTAGCGGCAGCTAGCTCGCGGCTATTGGCCGTGCACTAGGGGAAGCCGATTTGTGAAGATGCTTGGGGAGCAAGGTGAATTGGTCCCTTCCCCTTGTGGTCCAAAACCTACCCCCTTGGTCATATGATGACACTTTTTTATTGTTTTGCCTTTTTCTTTTGATTTTTGATTTAAATTAAATTAGGAAAAGGAATTTTAGCAAATCTCCCACATTGACGGGGGAGAGGAATGTTCATGGGATTTTCTCTACAAATACCCAACCTTGGGATTTGAGAAAATATACTTTGAGTTGTGAGCATGAAAGGATCACCAAAAGCGTAAACACATTCGCTCGTAATACTCTATGTTTTTTGTCTAGCCCTGGCTAAACTACGGGGTAGGGGTCATACGGGTCAGTCTTGAGGGTGTTAGCGTATGAGGCTCTCGCATTTGTGAAGCTCGGCTAGCTTTCAAGTAAGAGCTCATTTGAAGTAAGCACGCGTCGAGGGTAATTTCGTCTTTCCCATTTCTTATTTATTAATTATGTTGTTAATTAATATGCATGTTTTAGTTTCATTTATTTATGTGCGGGTCTTAGGGTCGGGTTTTAGTTCCGCGTGGTGTTGGACATCATGAAACCCAACAGCGGTATCGGAGCCTCGCTCATTTAACTTTTTTAACTATTTTTCAAGGTGATTTAAATGACTTTATAATTCTGTTTATTCTTGCAAATTAGATTAGAAGCCTATTTTGTTTTTTTTATTCTCGATTTTAAATCGAAGTTTTGCTCTAGAACCCAGATTTCGACCTAAGCCTAGTGAATTTTAGGTGAAATCGATATTTAGGAAAAGTTTTCTCCCTCGTAGGATTGTTCAAAAGCTAAATTCTGCTCGGAAACACTGTTTTTGAGGCTTTTTTCGTTTTATAAAAAAAAAAAATTTAATCTTTAAATGTTGATTGTTTAATGGAATATTAATTGTTCATTATATGTATGGTTAATATAATTAACTACTGCATATATAAGCCTCTTTTGAGCATGATTATTAAGTAATAATTAGTGCTTAAATGGTTGGCTCATTTTTAACAAAATTGCAAATTAAATGCTTTGAGTGTGAAAAATTTGTGTTTTTAAGCCCCAAGTATTAAAGTTCTAATCCTTAATTATTTTAGTTGATGGAAACTTTATATTACTAAATTACATAACTGTTTAATGAAATTTCTTGATTTAATCATTTATCCAAGTTGATTAAAGTCAAAAACTTCATATTGGAAGATGTAATTTTTCAAATGAACACAAGTTAGTGTTGGAATTGTTTCTTATTAGATGATCATTTTATTTCTAGCCTATTTTAATTTTGTCAAAACTCATTATGAATTTAATTTTGATTAAAATAATTATGAGTTTAGCCCTCATCAATTTTGTGGCATCAAGTTAAACCAAAATTATTTAAAGATTTGTTCTAGAATTAAATTTTGGTATGCACTTTAAATAGAATTTATTTGAGTTAGACTTGTTTTAATTTCATTTTTGCCAAAAATTAGTTCTAAAATTAATTTTGAATTAATTGTATACGTCACACAAAATCGGGATAAAAATCTCGAGGCAAGAGCATGCAAGCCGAACCACACAACCCACGCAAAACCCCACGGCAAGCTGGGCTGCTTGCGCAGCCCCCATGTGGCTTCAATGGGGTGCGGGGTGGTGCCTCGGCAGTGCGCTGCTCGTGCAAGGTGTACGTAGGGCAGGTGCAGCTTGATGCGCAGGCACACATGTGAGAGATAGCCATGGTGCACAAGGAGTGTAGCAGCTGCGGCATGGCGCGCCATGGTGTGCAAGCTGTTAGGCAGCGCGCAGCACATGTGTGCTTACGAGGGCTGGGGTTGCTTTCCTTGGGTAGCAGCGCAGCACATGCGTGCGTACGAGGGGTGGGTTTGCTTGCCTTGGCTAACTTGAAGCACCTATATTCTCTCGATTTCATTATTTTGCGGTTTTGCAAATTTTATTAATTTGAATAAATATTAATTATTTGAATTAAAAATGGAGGCAAGGCCTCGAGTTATTAGCGGAATTTGCAAAATTTTATTCGGCAAAATTATGGGTTTACAGGTTAATTTATAAGATTAATTATGTTGGATGTGGAATTTAGTGGGAGCATCATTATTTATTTGAGCAATTTATCGTGTTTAATCATATAATTTATTAACAAGTTTGAGTATTTTTAATTAGGCACGTTAATCGGATTAACCAACTAAATTAGTTACTACTGTACGCGTAATATTATATTGTTACTTGTTTTCATTTTAAAATGCATGGGCCATTCACATATAGTGAATAGATGACTAGAATGTATATTCTATTATAGGTTTTATGAAAATGACAACTAGTGGGGCCCGATTAGGATAGAAAATACGGACTGCGATCCGTTATGTATTTTTGTAAATCTAAATACGGTATGTGAACTGTTGCGTATATTTGTACCTTAATATTTAGATTAGTCCTAGTCGTAGTTATTAGTAGTTGCATAAATGATGGAATTGATTATGATGAATCCGTTTGGATCATCCTAGCGATTGCTGCATATTTCATCTATGAAATATGGCGGATGGACGTCAAAACCGCCTTCCTAAATGGAATTTTGGAAGAAACTGTGTATATAACACAGCCTGAAGGTTTTGTCAACCAAAACAATGTTGGGAAAGTATGCAAGTTTAAAAAGTCCATTTATGGGCTAAAGCAATCTAGCAGTAGTTGTAATCTGCGATTCGATGAAGCCATCAGTAAGTTTGGTTTAATCAAGAATCCAGATGAATCTTGTGTTTACAAGAAGGTTAGTGGGAGTGACATCGCTTTCCTAGTCTTATATGTCGATGACATATTGCTTATTGGAAATAGCATTCTGATGTTAAAGTCTGGAAAGGCCTTGCTTGGAAAATATTTTTCAATGAAAGACTTAGGAGAGGCTCAGTACATATTGGGCATCAAGACCTATAGGGATAGATCTAAGAAGATGATTGGATTGAGCTAGAGTACTTACATTTATAAGGTATTAGCTCGATTCAACATGCAGGAGGCCAAGAGAGGTCACCTACCTATGTCACATGGCATAACTCTAAGCAAGAAGCGGTGTCCATAGACACCTGATGAGCGGGAATGGATGAATCAGATTCCATATGCTTCGCTTATTGGATCGATCATGTATGCCATGATATGTACTAAGGCCAGATGTATCATATGCCTTGAGTGCTATGAGCTGATACCAATCAAACCCAAGAGAGGCGCATTAGAATACGGCCTAAAATATCCTAAAGTACCTGAAAAGGAACAAGGATAAATGCCTGGTATATGGTGGCTCAGAAGAATTAGTTGTTGAAGGTTATACCGATGCAAGCTTCCAAACAGACAAAGACGATTTCAAATCACAGTTGGAAGAGCGCCAAGTAGAGCACGATTGCAGATTCCACAACTGAAGCCGAATACTTGGCAGTTGTTCAAGTGGCTAAGGAGGTAGTTTGAATTCGTAAGTTCGTTGAGGCAATGGAAATCAGGCACGTTGGAGATTAGCTTTAATTTCCCTATTTAGTGTTTTAATTAATTTTTGGAACATTTTAATGTAAGACACTAAGATGAACCATTCAGGTTTAGAGTAATTTAATTTCACACAATTTTATCACTCCGTTTCTATATAATTGTGGTATAGAATTAAATATTGAGTCCATTCGATTCTGAGAAGATTCAAAATAGTGTATCAAGACCAGTCTGGGATAAAGAAACACCTATTAAGTGAACATTGAATATTATAATCGAAAATTATCCCTAGTATAGGTCACGTAAATGATGGATGATTAATGACCACTTGAGATTAGTGTGTAGTATGATTTATAGCACCGTTTCTTGTACTACAAGGACATGATTGTCGTCAATCATTTGCACGGGTATTGGCTTTGAACCATACTGGATCGACCTATGAGAATATTTTAAGAGATTAAAAATCTTCTTAAGTATATTTCTCATTATGGCTACGGAACCTCTTTTCTCGACCATGAGTATTGCAAGATCTCTTGTTTGAGTACTAGTCCGTTTTGATCTTAGTCAAACGTCTGTCGTACATGGAGATTATAACAGAAACACTCGGGCGGCTAGGTCCTCTTTGTAAAAGAAGCTAACAGTATAAGAATGGGAATGTCCCCCTATCAACGATAAGGAACATGTCTTTGCTGTACACAAGGCCTTTCGAAGAACGTGACTGTGAAAATGCATGGCCGTGCTCAGATGGATTTTAGAAATCATCTGTTTATTGACAGTCAAACTCGGATTTCAAGAAACACTTCTGGACATAATAAGGACGACGAATAGTCTTACCTTATAGTTCATGAAGAGACATTAAGTGACATAGGAAATAGGCTATATAAAAAAATCGCACTTGTCCAGAAAAACAAGTGGGAGATTGATAGGAATGGTGTCCTTCGAACAAGTGTATTATTCTGATAGAGGGTTCGGAATTATTAGAAGGCTAATTATTCAGTGAGGTCAAGTGATCGGAATGCCTAGTTAAAGGCCGCTTCCGATCAGTAATATTAATCTATTATAAATATTACAGCTTAATCTTGACTGAACCCTTCGGGTAACACCCAAGCAACTAACGATCCCACACGACGAATTAATTCAGAAGGAATTAATGACTCACTCGAGTATTAAATATTTAGACGTCGGAAATCGAGTTAGGAGCGTCAAAACCGAGCGTCAAAACCGAGCGTCGCAAGTCGAGTCGAATTAATAAGAGACGAGACAGTAAAATAAATAATTAAACAAAAATTTACCAAAATACCCCTATCATCGGAATGCCCTAAGCAAACCGAGTGCTAGGGGCACTTGGAATAGCAAGGTGGCTAGCATCCGCACCAAACCGAGCTTAGGTTGGTTGGTTGTTGCTGCAGCATGCTAGCGCACCACTGCTAGCACATTGCTAGCAAGCCGTGCTAGCATGCACGCTACTAACTAGCAAGCACTGCTAGCAGTGTGCGGTGTAGTGCCCTCGGCCAGCTGCCCGCAAGAATGCGTGGCGTGCTGGGCCGAGGCAGCAGCAATGTGTAGACATCTACTTTTGGTCTCGTGTCCCGACAAGAAGTGCTATGACGATAAATAAAGACATATTTGTGTTGGATCAACGTGAGGATTGCTTATGGACAACTAATTAAGTAACAAGAATTTAAAATAACTAGCCAAACCCAAAACAAAATGAATTAAGGTCCAAGTTAACTAAGCCCGATCATAATTAGGCTTAAGCCCGAGGTTAAAACCTAATTATGACGGATTAGAGGCGCCTAGGTTAAAATCACTACTGCCACAAAGAATGCCGTGTGTATCTCAATGAGTCGCGTTAGTCTGGCGCACGCAACTCAAGGTTGCGCGTGACACCCAGCACAACCTCTAGTGATGCGCTTTAGGATGATTCAGAATTTCTTAAACATATAAAATCGAATCTTAACATAATACCGCGAGCAAGACATTCAGTTGCGCTGCTCATAGCAGCCGTCTAAATCACTTGCGGTGGGCTGTCGCGCGCAACCCATTTAGATGCGCACGACGCTTACTACGGCAGAAGACGCGAAACCCTAAATGCATCCATTCCCTATAAATAAAGGCTTAATATGAGGCTGAAACAGACGGAAATTAACCTAAACTCTGGCATAAACTTTGTGAACTTGTGTACTCTTAACCCTCTTGCCTTAAACACTCACCCCCCTTAATACTTGTCACTACGGTGGCGGTTCTCGAACAAGAAGGAGTCCATAAGTGTTCTAAATGAAGATCTAGCAAGGAGAAGTGGTAAATTCTCGAGCACTTAGATCAATCACCTTTTTTTTCTTGTTTAAATAACCTTTAATTAATTAATTAGTGTTGCTTGATCAATTTAAATAACTTTTAACTAAATAAATCCACATAATATCATGTGTTAAATAATGAATAGAATTGAGTAATTAATAGTTGATTGATCACCTAAGTCAAGGCGAATTTTGTTTATTTATCATTCTTTTCACGAATATTGATTATATAAGAATAATGACCTTTGCAATGTAATTCCTACATGATTGATGTTTTTAAATTACACCAACTAACTTAGTTTTAGGTATCACATTGCATATATTATTTGGTGACGAAATTGTGAAAACGGAAGAGCTAGTAGAGGTCGTACTAGGGCTAGGATAGCGATTCTCCCCTAAAGGGAACGTTATTTTAGTACCCTTTCTCCAATACTCATTTTTGGTACACGTAGACCAATTTGGGCATGGGTAAACTTATGATTTATTCTAAATATTTCTTGAACTCTACTCGAGGAAAAGGCATGAACGAGGTTTATGAGTTTTCTAAAGCTCATTTGCGACTCCTACTTGTTTCTTACAAAAAAGCGCAATGATAGAATCAATTCTAATAAAAGGCCCCCCAAACTATCAGGAATTCAAATCCAAATAATACATCCTAACAAGAGTAAAGTTCTAGGCTGTTAAAGGGTCATGGGCATTTACGGAAAAGGATCCCCTATGATGGGCACACCCTCCTTACACTGGCGACTCTACTGGGGATTTAGAGGTTACAAGATTAATTTTTAGTTATGGTCCAAGGTTTCCAACACTAGGTTGCCTATGGGTTTAACAGGAATTAACTTGGATAATCTCTAGTTAGAGAGCGATACTTGAACGCATAATATCTTCCTTATTCACAAAAATGAAAATCAAACAAGCAACGTTGCATCATGCATAAATCATAGCACATTATAACCTTTGGGGATGGGCTCATTGACTAGGGGTTGCCAACACTAGGCTTCTATCCCGCGTGCCTTTCTCGCGTAACCTGGTTACTTGCGCGCGTCTACTGTTACGAGGTACTTTTGATTTCTCAAAGAACAATTGAGTCGTACAAACAATATCATTATTAATGAATTGAGTAAAGGCAATGTTACGTGTCTTTTTCTTTTTTCTTTCTTTTTTCGTCTTTTTGTCTTCTAAACAAGAGTATCGATTTCCTTAACCTTTCGTACTTCCTTTAGGGCTAGTTTCCAAGCTTGGGAACGAAGACTCTCGGGCACACGCATTCTACGTTTACCATCAAACAATTCACCCCTTTCAAACCATCTTCCCTCAACAACTCACTCTAGTCCAACAACGATGTCAATCATAGAGCAACTCCAAGAAGAGATTGTTTGCTTGAGAGAGGAAAGGGCTCAAGAGGCCAAGGAGAGAGAATTAAGAAACTAGAAAAAACTGAAAAGAAAAATACGGAAGCTTTGGCCTTGCAACAAAACATGGATGAACTGTCCATAAAAGAAAAGTCGTTAGAGAAGCTTGTTCTTCGTTCTACAATGGGGAACAAGTACTTTGACGCAGAAAATTTTGCTCCTCCTATAGGACCCACTTTACCAGAAAAGTTCGTAGCTACGGACTTGCCAATATTTAAGGTGACCAATAATCCAAAAAATCATTTAATGAGTTTTACTGGCACTATGCCCTTAAAGGGAGTTGATCCTAAGCTTTATGCTTTGACTTTCCTTTTATCTCTAGACCCAGCCGCGAGAGAGTGGTACTACGGGCTAGATGCTAAGTTCAAGACATAATGGGAAGATGTAGTTTCGGCTTTCATCATCCAATATGAGAGTAACGTAGAGTTCAAATCAACTTTGTGTGAACTTGAAATGCTTAAGCAAGGCGAAAATGAAGGTTTCCTTGCTTTCTATGGTAAATGGAGAGAAAAGGCGGCACACCTTGCCCAAAGGCCACTTGAACTCGTGTTAGTATAAAAGTTCATTGACAATTGTCATGAAAAGTATAATAAACATCTACACTACCTTGGTTTAGACACTTTTCAAATGGTCTATTTTGTGGCTACTAAGATTGAAGATGTTTTTGCTAAAGAAAAGGCAAATAAGCCTCATCATCAATAACCTTAGAACAACTACAAAAAGGGGAATGATAACACTTCAACCTCTATTGATGTATTTGCGACTTCCACATAATATAATGGCATAATGCAATATCATAATAATGATCCTCGGAAAAGGTGGACAAGAGAAAGAAGATTTACACAATTTCCTATGAGCTATAAAGAGTTGCTAGAAAAATTAATCAAAAAAGGATTGCTCGCATCAACAGGGCCAACGCCACCACTTTCCAGAAGAAATAAACTCCCATTGGGATGGCAATGCCTATTGTTCTTATCATAAAGGTGTTGGGCATGATACTGAACGTTGCTTTGTCCTAAAACACAAAATTCAAGATCTAGTAGACGATGGGAGAATTCCCATGCCTAAACCCGACAACAATGTATCCCCATTGGGGACATTTCACATTGATGAGGATCATGTAAGAAGTGATATGTTCAATCCTTTGAATTATATCACTCCCATAAGGAAGCCTCTAACCACAACACTCACAGGGGCAACTAATGAAGTGTATAGGTTATGGGACGATGACTTCCAAGACTTATATCTTTCTAAGTATGCTGTCATCCCACCTCCACCTTGTCTACAAAAAGAAACAAGTGGAGTGCTTGATTGGGATCATTTCTTAGGAAATCACAAGATTTATCAAATCTCTCCTTGGATGAACAATGGCATCAAGCACAACTCATGGAGCATCTTGAAATAGAGGCACACTCAAAGCCTTTAGAAGAAAGTTGGTTCACGAGTCCTACTACTAACCCAAACGAGATAGATCATCTAACTAGTTTTGGGCAAGTTTATCACACATAACCAAATGGATCTTCGACCACTCAAAATCAAGTTCAAAATCCAGTACCACCTCCATTTGCGGTGGAAGATCCATTGGTCAAACAACTTCGCCAATCTAAGGTGAATGTTAGCATTTGGGAACTCCTAAGTACATTTAAAGAACATAGGAATTCTCTCATGAATGCTCTCACAGCTTTTTCTGTAAGTAAGGACACAACTCCACATGATCTCATTAGCTTGCTTATTAGCGAGAAATCCGACAAATCAATCACCTTTACTAGTGATGATTTGCCTTCAAAAGACACTACCCACAACAATGCATTATACCTAATAGTGGGGTGCAAGGGATACAACATCCCTCTTACTTTAGTTGACAATGGAACTGCCATAAATGTATGCCCATTATGAACTGCGAAATATTTAGGCCTTAATTCAGAAAATGACTTTCAATCAACAACACAAAGCATTAGGGCCTATGACAATTCAAGGAGATCGGTGTGTCGGTCTATTATGCTACCAATTACCACAGGCCCAATACAAAAGATGGATAAATTCCATCTCATGGACATTAAACCTTCTTCTTGGATGTCCTTGGACACATGAGCTTGGAGCAATACCATCCTCGCTCCATCAAATGATTAGGTTGAACTATCAAGGTCCTCCTATGACTATACATGTTTCTCCTCTTAAAATAGCAATAAATGATCAATCCCTTCTTGAAATATGGGGATTCGCAATAGAGGCAATTTGCACACTAGAAAAGGGAAGCCTTGAAGAACCATTCAAGCTTGATCCATATTCCACCCCTATAGTAAACAACAATTTGTTCAAGAGTAGTTACTTTTTGGGGATGCCTTTGGGAATATGGTTAAAAAATTCTCCTTTAATTCCTATCCTAAAGAAAAGCTTCTCTTTTAGATTGGGATATAAGCCAACCAAAGAAGAACACGAGTCTCACGATGCTCCTATAATCAAACCCTCAACGGACAGTTTGTTAGGAAGGGAGAATATTACCCATGTTATGACTTTCGAAAACCACTAGTTCTAGAAGGTATCAAGAAGCCTGGATTCGAAATATTCCACGATTGCTACTTCTTGAATGATGATTTCGAAATCGTTCAATCAAAACACCCAACTCTAGGGTGCTATGATAGGCAAGCATTTAACTTGCTATTTGGACTAGAGCAAAACCATGTTACTACAATGACTAATCAAAATGCCATCCAAAATGGAGCTAATGACCCAACCTCGTTGATCACCCCTTTCAATGAAACTTTCGAGCATAGATGGAGGAAGACTTTCAAGTGGATTAACCATAAAGGTGACAAGATGGAAGTCACCACAGGCGAATCAGAGATGTTTGAAGAATCTGATGATGAGTCTAGTCTAGATTTTAAGGAAGATGAAAATTTAGGCCTTCTGGCCATTACTGAGTCTTTATTTTCTAGTTCTAAGGATGAGGATCCCAAAAAGGATTCTCCTCTTGATTTACTTTCTTTTGATTTGAATAATATGAGCTCTATTTCCGAGTATATGCCTTCTCTTGAATCTTTTTAATGCTATAATAATTAATCTAATGAAGATGATAACATTAACAAACTGGTTGAATTAATGAATGAACGAGAACAAAAGAATCCTTTAATTGAATAAACTGAAAAAATTAATATAGGAACTAATAAAAACAAAAAGAAAGTCAAAATTCGCTTAACCTTAAATCCGAAAGAGCGATCGATCGTCATATCAACGGTCAAAGAATTCGAAGACGTGTTCGCTTGGTCACACAAGGACATGCCTGGAATAGATAGGGAAATTGCAGAACATACGATTCCCTTGAACCCTACCTCTAAACCAGTAAAACAAAAACTTCGACGAATGAAACCTGACGTTGCTTTTAAAATAAAAGAAGAAGTACAAAAGCAATCAGACGTAGGTTTTATTCGCATATGTATTTACCCAGAATTGGTAGCGAATATTGTTCCAGTCCCTAAAAAGGATAAACGAGTTCGCATGTGTGTCGATTTTAGGGACCTCAACAAGGCTAGCCCTAAAGACGATTTTCCTCTACCTTATATCGACATATAGGTAAATAACACGGCTGAACATGCGATGTTATCCTTTATGGATGGATACACAGGTTACAACCAAATCCTAATGGAAAAAGAAGACAAAGAAAAGACATGCTTTATTACTCCTTAGGGTACATATTGCTATACCGTCATGCCATTTGGTCTAAAAAATGCAAGAGCTACGTACCAAAGAATGGCTACGACTCTCTTGCATGATATGATGCATAAAGAAAAAGAAGTATATTTGGATGACATGATCGTGATGTCCAAAGATAGAATGGGACACATAAAAGCTTTACACAAATTCTTTACTTGCATAAAAGAATATAAAATGCGATTGAATCCACAAAAATGCGCCTTCGGAGTGAATTCTGGCAAGTTACTCGGATACGTAGTTAGCACATGTGGTGTTGAGATCGATCCCTCTAAAATAAAGGCAATTGTTGATATACCTCCCCTTCAAACAGAAAAAGAAATTAGGGGGTTCCTTGGCAAACTGCAATACATTAGTCGATTTATTAATAAAATGATGATGACTTGTGAATATTTAAAAAATAGTAAAAAGAGGAAAAACATGAATGGGACGATCAATGCCCAAGAGGCCTTTGAGAAAATAAAAGATTATCTCAAAAGTCCACCAGTTTTAGCACCACCAATACCCAAACTACCTCTTAGGCTATACATCACCGTTACAGAAACGAAATTCATCCAATATATTGTATGAAACGAAATATAGCACATTGGAAAAAATAAGTTCAGCATTGGCGTGGGAAACCAAAAAATTACGACATTATATGCTACCACACACCACTCATGTGATTTCACAACAAAATCCGATAAAGTATTTGTTTGAACAACCGCCCATACAAGGAAAAATATCCAAATGATTGGAATGTTAGCCGAATTTGAACTAAAGTATACTCTTGAAAAATCAATAAAAGGAAAAGCAATATCTTATTTTCCGGCTCAACATCCTATTCAAACAAGTCATGCAGAAACTACTCATCTTACCAATGAAGAGATTTTCATGACACAAGATGACAAGTGGGTAATGTACTTCGACAGTGTATCCAATAAAAAAGGATATGGTGTGGGAGTATTACTCATAAATCCAGAGGGAGCACATACTCCAATCTCTGTCAAACTAGACTTTCAGGTTACTACTAATGCCGAAGATTGTGAAGCATGCATTATTGGACTAGAAGCAGCAGCTAGCATTAGTGTGCAAAAATTAGTGGTATATGGAGATTCCAGCTTGATAATAAATCATATACTTAAAAAATGGAAAATTAAGAACTCCAAATAACATTATACCAAGCACACCTAGAGCAAATAATCGAGCATTTTGATTATATTGATTTTAAATACCTCCCAAAGGACGAGAATCAGTTTGCCGATGCACTAGCAAAATTAGCCTCAATGTTCAACATTCCAGATCACTAAAATATGATGCCATTGTGCGTTGATAAAAGAGATGAACCAGCTTATTGCAATGCAATAGAGGAAATAAATGACATCGACATAGAGTCCTTAGTATGATCATATCCTCCAATACATTAATCATGGCATATTTCTTGCAACTACTTCATCGAAAGACAAACATGCTTTAAGAACACTCGCAGCCAAATATGGTTTATTAAATGGTCAATTATACAAAAAAGGACCCAATGGTCAAAGCTTATTGTGTATAGACCACCCGGAATCCATACGCCTTATGGAGAATACTCATAAAGGTGTTTGTGGACCTCACATGAATGGAAAAATGCTTGCTAAAATAATCTCTCAACAAGGGTACTATTGGTCCACAATGGAACATGATTGCATACAATACGTCAAGAAATGTCCAAAGTGCCAAATGTTCGCTAATTTACAACACCTTCCACCATCCGCCATCCGAACTATATAACCTCACTTCCGCTTAGCCTTTTTCGACTTGGGGAATTGACATAATTGGAAAAGTTTCTCCAACAGGAGCAGGAGGACACGAGTACGTACTAGTAACCAACGAGTACGTACTAGTAACCATCGATGACTTTGCTAAGTGGATCGAGGCCGCTTCTTAGGTTAATATCACTTCTAAACATGTCGCAAAGTTTCTCGAACGAAACATATTTTGTAGATATGGAGTTCCTCATGAACTAATTAGTGACCAGGGATCTCAATTCAAAGCAAAAATTGAGACCCTCTTGGCTTGTTTTAAAGTAAAACATCATCACTCGTCTCCATATAGACTCCAAATGAACGGGGTAGTAGAATTGGCAAATAAAAACATAACATTCATCATTAAGAAAATGACAGAAAACTATAAAGACTAGCCGAACAAACTACACTTCGCTTTATAGGGTTATAGAACATCCATACGAACATCAATAGGAGTAACTCCGTACTCCTTAGTTTTCGGCATGGACGCAGTTCAACCAGTTGAACTAGAAATACCATCCCTACGCATCGTACTCGAAAGTAAGCTACCGAAAGCTAAATGGGTACGAGCAAGGTATGAAGAGCTTGAATTCCTCGATGAGCGACGATTAAAAGATTTGCATCATGTAAAAGTCTACCAATGACGCGTCGCGCGACACTTTAACAAAAGGGTACGACCCTGTAATATTAAAGAAGGTGACTTTTTACTAAAAGAGGTTAGAGGTCCAACAACCGATCCAAGAGGGAAATTCAAACCTAATTGGAAAGGACCATACCGCGTAATTGCAATTCTATCAGGAGGAGCCATTCGATTAATGGATATCAGTGGCGATGAAATCCATCAATTAACAAACATTGATCGACTTGAAAAGTATTACATATAAAAATCCGGATAAACTTGTTCATTCATAATTAACAATCATGTCTATTTGCATTCAATTAAAGATTCTAAGTGTTATGCACTTTATCGAATCACACGATAAAGCTCATAACACTTGTGGGGGGGGGGAGAAATTAAAAAATATATACCGTTCAAAGTGTTCAGAATTTTTCGAACGTCACGAAAAAACTCTTCACACATGGGGGGTAATAATGATTAAAAAAAAATTAACACTAGTAGCACAGGTGTCGCATGCAACTAAGTCGGTTGCGTGCGGATGTCACGCGCAACTAAATCAGTTCAGCGCAACAGACACGCGTAACCTCGGACGTTGTGCTCGCCACCTGATGACGAACTACGAACCCGAAATTTTACGCTTGAATAGAATTGCAATTTTTACTAGCAATAAAATAAGGGCATTTTTCAAAAATTATGTATACTCAGGAAACAACAAAATTCAACTTTAATTTAAGTTATTAAACAAAGTCTGATTAATTTTTCATTTAATTTCTACAAGTAGGATTAAAGAAAAATTTAAAAAAATATATAAAAATAACCTTTTTGCAAAAGAACTACGCAAAGACCTGATTTCGTAATACGAATACATAGGCAATCTTTATGATTCGGTCATAAATATATATATATATATATATATATATATATATATATATATATATATATATATATATATATATATATATATATATATATATATATATATATATATATAAAGCTCTTTATTATTCCAAACAAAAAAAACAAAACATCATAGAACTAGATAATAAATAAATCGAAAAAACATAGTAGTGATTACACTTTATTCAAAATATTATTAAGCTATTAATATTGTGTAACACTCTAAGGTTTTACTATGTCTTCAATCATCATAGTTGACGGAGGAGTTGTTTCCATTGCAGTACTTTCGGTAACCTTAGAGCTTTCCCCTTCGCCCTTATTTTTGACCCAAACATTATTCTTTAACTTAGGAATAGGGGCCTTTTCAATTCTCTTTCCCTTGTCCTTTGTATTTGTTGAGCCTTCTTGCGAGGATTTGGTGAAGGTTCCTTAATCTTCACGCCTTGTTGTGCGGGTTTAGGAGGAGCCTTTCTTTTGGATTCCCTTGAACGAGCCTTAGGTGATGAGGAGAAGTCTAACTTTTTTCTCACTCCTTTATTTTTTCCATTAGGAGGAGTAGTAATGGTCGAATGCATCGAAGATTTTGGTGGATTGCGAGCCAAGGCGGCTTGATTTTTTTATCGAGCCTTATTTAACTCCCCTTTGTCCGCCGCATTCATCCAAGCCTTGTAAAAGGAAGATAGTACTATGCTCGCCGTGGGATTTTGCACTACCCACTTATGAAGACTAGACCAATATTCCATCCAACGGGGAATTCGTTCCGGTTTAAAGTTCCACATCCCTAGGGGCATCACAATCCTGTAGGGAAATCATTTGTTTCATCCCAAACTGTCTCATCACCCTGCAAGGAAAGATATAAGTAGTGCTAGAGAGGCTTAAAAGCCTAATGTAGGGACAATTAAAACTATTCCAAATCATACTACTTATGTTCCACCAAGGAATCACAAAGCGTATGTTAGGAACCCCATGTCAGAAAAAAGACGTCCATTCTTCCTCATTCTTATGTTTGTAAAGAATGTGACGACCAGGAAACGTTCTCACTCCGTTAGCCTCAAGGTTTTGTGGCTGATCAACAATTCGCAAACACTCCATGAGCCAAATCTGAAAAAAAGAGAAGGAAAATTAATTTGCGACATTACACCAGCAGGTGGCGCGCACATGATAATCAGTCGCGTGCGCCACCCATGCGCATCTCAGAAGATTGTGCTAAGACCAGCGCAAATTCCAAGATTGCGCTGATGTATGACTGTAAACACCTAAAAATGTCTCCCTGAAACCAAACCCGATGATGAAAAACCTTTCACCGCAATTATTGGTCGGGTTGATTATCTAATCTTTGGAGTTCTTAATCCATATTTCTATTCTAGATATTTCATGAACCAACCTAATTCTTAGCCTTTTTCCCCACACCAAAACTTGTTTTCCACTTTTCGTGTCCACATCAAAAAACCGAGCTAATCTGATTTTGTGGATAAATAATTTTGATTCAATTATTATTTTGTTGGATAGAACTTTCAAGAAGCTTTCCAACGATATATCATAAGCCCAATTTCGATTTAGAACGGAGAATATATGAGCATAATACTAAACTCGGCCCAAAACCGACACCCTTTAACTAAAATGGTCATATCTTAAAATCTACAAATGATTTTAACCTGATTCTAATTGGGTTGGAAAGTAGACATGATAAGATTCATGTTGACAATGTTTTATATGGTATTACACATTCATAAAATGGTATTTATGTGCTTTCATTAGACAAAAAAGTTTATAATGTTAATAATACCACCAAGAAAGCTAAGACCATTGAGTCAAATCAGACGCACTTGTGGCATTGTCATCTTGGCCACATTAACATCAAATGCATCAAGAAACTTGCACAGGAAGGTGTTATGGACTCATTCGATTTACAATCGTTTGAGAATTGCGAAGGATGTTTATTAGGCAAGATGATAAAGAAACCATTCTCCAAGTTGGGAAAAAAGGCAGGTGACTTGTTGGGCCTAATACACACCGATGTATGTGGACCAATGAGCACAACCACAAGAAACGACCATCGATATTTTATCACCTTTATAGACGACTATATTAGATACAGATATGTCTACCTTTGTCGCACAAATCTGAATCATTTAAAAAGTTCAAAGAATTTCAGAGTGAAGTTGAAAATCAGCCTGGCAAGAACATCAAAGCCCTTTGATCGGATCGAGGAGGTGAATACTTGAGCCAAGAATTGGATGACAACCTGAAAGAAAAGGGTATACTCTCATAATTGACACCTCCATAAACTTTACAATGGAACGGATTATTCGAAAGGATAAATCGAACCTTGCTATACATGGTACGATCAACAATGGGTCTTAGTGATTTTCCTATCTCTTTCAGGGGACACGCACTTCTAACCGCGACACTAACACTGAATCGTGCTCCATCAAAAGCTGTAGAAAAGACTCCATACGAGCTATGGACGAAGAAACCTCCAAGGTTGTCTCAAGATATGGGGATGCGAAGCATATGTCAAGAAATTAACTTCTGACAAACTTCACCCCAAATATGATAAGGTTTTCTTTGTGGGCTACCCAAAAGAAACCTAAGGGTATTACTTCTACAACAAATCCGAGAACAAAGTGTTTGTTGCTCGCGATGGTGTCTTTTTGGAGAAGGAACACCTTTCCAAAATGACAAGTGCGAGGAAAATCGAACTCAATGAAATTTGAGAGGATGAGCAACAAAATCAGATTAATAGTCAAACAACATCTGTCGACGCCGATCAAAATGTGCAAATTCAAACTGACAATGCAAATTCTTAGTCCGTTAGCCTACGTAGGTCGCAGAGGCCGAGGTCTTAACTTAATAGGCATCTTGGCGTTGTATTAATCGAGAATCAGGACATCCTGGAAGTGGATGGAGACGAACCGGCAACCTACAAGCAAGCGATGGGGAGCACCAACTCTAATAAATGGCAAAAGGCCATGAGATCTGAAATGGATTCCATGTTTGAAAATCAAGTTTGAGACTTGGTTGACTTACCCGAAGGTTACACACCTATCGGATGTAAGTGGATTTTCAAATTGAAAACCGACAAAGATGAAAATGTATTCATTTACAAAGCTAGACTAGTAGCAAAAGGTTACAGGGATATTCATTGTATTGATTACGATGAAACCTTTTCTCCGGTCGCAATTCTTAAATTCGTTCGGATCCTCCTAGCGATTGCTCCATATTACAACTATGGAATATGGCAGATGGACGTCAAAACCGCCTTCCTCAATGGAATTTTGGAAGAAACTGTATATATGACACAGCCTGAAGGTTTTGTAGACCAAAACAATGCTGGGAAAGTATGTAAGCTTAAAAAGTCCATTTATGGGCTAAAGCACGCTAGCTGAAGTTGGAATGTGCGATTAAATGAAGCCATTAGTATGTTTTGTTTTATCAAGAATCTAGATGAATCTTGTGTTTACAAGAAGGTTAGTTGGAGTGACATCGCCTTCCTAGCCTTATATGTCGATGACATATTGCTTATTGGAAATAGTATTCCGATGTTAGAGTCTGTAAAGGCCTGGCTTAGAAAATGTTTTTCAATGAAAGACTTGGGAGAGGCTCAGTACATATTGGACATCAAGAACTATAGGGATAAATCTAAGAGGATGATTGGATTGAGCCAGAGTACTTACATCGATAAGGTACTAGCACGATTCAGTATGCAGGAGGCCAAAAGAGTTCACCTACCCATGTCACATGGCAAACCTTAAGCAAGAAACAGTGTCTAAAGACACCTGATGAACGAGAAAGGATGAATCGAATTCTATATACTTCGCTTATTGGATCGATCATGTATTCCATGATATGTACTAGGCCAGATGTATCGTATGCCTTGAGTGCTACGAGCCAATACTAAACAGATCCAAGAGAGGCGCATTGGACTGTAACCAAGAATATCCTAAAGTACCTGAAAAGGAACAAGGATAAATTCCTGGTATATGGTGGCTCAGAAGAATTAGTTGTTGAAGATTATACCGACGTAAGCTTCCAAACAGACAGAGACGATTTCAAATCACAGTCTTGATATATGTTATGTCTAAATGGTGGAGCGTTTAGTTGGAAGAGTGCCAAGTAGAGCACAACTGCAGATTCTAAAACTGAAGCCGAATACTTGGCAGTTGCTGAAGAGGCTAAGGAGGCAATTCGGATTCGTAAGTTCGTTGGTGAACTTGATGTTGTACCCTCCATCAAGGGTCCAATAGCCCTCTATTGTGACAACAATGGTGCTATTACTCAGGCTAGAGAGCCAAGGGAACATTTGAAGGTCAAACATGTGAAGCGGCGATTTCTCAATATAAGGGAATGGAAATCAGAGGGTTAAATCAGAATTTGTAAAGTTGGACCGGACGATAATGTAGCCGATCCACTTACTAAACCTTTGCCTCAAGTGAAGCACAACAAGCACGTTGAGGCAATGAGAATCAGGCACGTTGGAGATTGGCTTTGATTTCCATGTTTAATGTTTTAATTGATTTTGAACATTTTAATGTAAGACACTAAGATGAACCATTCGGGTTTTGGAGTAATTTAATTTCATGCAATTTATCACTCCGTTTCTATTTAATTGTGGTTTAGAATTAAATATTAATTCCATTCAATTATGAGAATATTCAAAATAAGGTATCAAGACCATTCTTGGATAAAGAAACACCTATTAAATAAACATTGAATATTATAATCAAGGTCATTTAAATGATGGACAATTAATGACCGCTTGAGATTAGTGTGTAGTTTGATTTATAGCACCGTTTCTTGTGCTACAAGGACATGATTGTCAAAATTCATTTGCATAGGTATTGGTTTAGAACCATACTGGGTCGACCTATGACAATACTTTAAGAGATTTATAAATCTTCATAAGTATACTTTTCATTATGGCTATCGGAACTTATTTCTTCGACCATGAGTATTGTGAGTTCTCTTGTTTGAGTACTAGTCCGTTTAGATGTTAGTCAAACGTCTGCCGTACATGGAGATTATAACGGCAACACTAGGGTGGCTAGGTCCCCTTAGTAAGAGAAGCTGACATTACAAGACTAGGAATGTCCCCCTACTAACAATAGGGAACATGTCTTTGTTGTTTAGAAGGCCTCTCGAAGAACGAGACTGTGAAAGTGCATGGCCGTACTCGGATGGATTTTAGAAATCATCTATTTATTGACATTAAAACTCGGATTTTGAGAAACAATTCTGGACGTAATAAGGATGACGAATAATCTTAACTTATAATTCACTAAGAGACATTAAGTGACATAGGAAAAAGGCTATACACTAAAAGCACACTTATCCGAAAGGACAAGTGGGAGATTGAAAGGAATAGTGTCCTTTGAACAAGTGTATTATTCCAATAGAGGGTTCGGAGTTATTAGAAAGCTAATTATTCAGTAAGGTCAAGTGATCGGAATGCCTAGGTTGAGGCCGCTTCCGATTAGTAATATTAATGTATAATTACTATTACAGCTTAATCTTGACTGAACCCTTCGGGTCACACAAAATCAACTAACGATCTGACACGATCAATTAATTCGGAAGGAATTAATGAGTTGCTCGAGTACAATGAATTTAGACGTCGAAAATAGAGTTAAGAGCGTTGAGACCAAGCGTCGCAAGTCGAGTTGAAATAATAAAAGACGAGACGGTAAAATCAATAATTAAACTTCTTAAAAGAAAAGGAGTGGCTATTATATCACCAACCGCAACTATCAATAAGTTACCAAAATACCCCATAGCATCGGAATGCCCCGAGCAAACCGAGTGCTAGGGGCACTTAGGATAAAATGGTGGATAGCATGCGCACTGCACCAAGCCTAGGCTGGCAAGTGCATTGTGCGGCATGCTAGCACACCTTCGCTAGCAATGCTGCTAGCACAAGGCTAGCTAGCATCGCTAGCATACGCAAGCAACCAGCAGCATCGAGTAGCCGCAGCATTGAGCCGCTAGCTAGCTACCTGCATGCTAGCGTACTAGAACTACTAGCAATGTGCGCTAGCTGGTGCGGGGAGTGCTAGTAGTAGCACCCAGGAACCGCAGTAATGCGAGGCTTGCTAGCGCTCGCCATAGGCCCTTGCGACTAATTGGCAGGCCCAGCCAAGGGCCGGCAGCCAACTAGGCAGCCTTAGCGCCCAAGGCTGGCAGCGGCAGCTGGCGCGAACTATTGGGGCGTATGGCAATGTGAGCGCCGGTTTGGGGAAGCTTGCGGAGGAAGACATGGTCCCTTCCCCTTGTGGTCCTTACCTAACCTTTCTTCCTATGAATGCCACTTGTTGATTAATTATTTGTTAGCTATTTTCTTTTATTTTTGATTTAAAAATAAAAAGGGAAAATTGATTTTACCAACTATCCCACATTGATAGGAGAGTGGATTTCTCACTCGAGTTTCCCTATAAATATCCCACTTGGGAATAAAGAAAACTCACCTGAGTAAGAGCTCAAAAAGGCTTCTCCATTTGAGAGAAAACCTTTAAGCTCATTAATTATTCGAGTAGTGTTTTGGTCCCACTTGGCTAACCTCCATGTAAAAGGCCGGTCAGGGTTGCATTATGGGTGGATATCGTCGAAGGCCATTGCGCTTGCGAGGCTTAGCTTTCTCAAGTAAGAGCTCCGTTGGTCGAGCGAAGTACGCTATAAGGGTAATTTATTCTTTTCTCTAATCTTGTTATTTATGCATTTTGGTTATATTAATTGTGAGTTTTTCCTTAGGCTCGGGTTTTATTTCCGCAGTGAGTTAGACTCATCAAAACCCAACACTAAGCAATTGCTTCATTGTTGTCACAATAGAGGACTATTGAACCCTTAATGGAGGATACAACATCAAGTTCACTAACAAACTTCGGAGTCGAAACTGCCTCCTTAGCTTCTTTAGAAGCTGCCAATTCAAGTATTCGGCTTTAGTTGTAAAATCTGCTGGTGTGTTTTGCTTAGCACTCTTCCAACTAAAAGCTCCTCCATTTAGATAGAATATGTATCCTTATTGCGACTTGAAGTCATCTGTATCTGTCTCGACGCTTGTGTCAATGTAACCTTCAAAAACCAAATCATTACTCCCACCATAGACCAGGAATTTATCCTTGTTCTTATAGACACTAAATTTTGTCTCCCCAAAAACCAAACCCAATGATGGGTATCTTTCATGTCATTGAATATCGAGCAAGGTGAAATGTTGAAGAGTCTCATGGATTTTCATTTTTCTAACCTTTCTTTAAATGTTTTAAACTAAATCATTCATTTCGTGTCTTTAAACCAAAATAATTCATTTCGTGTCGCTTAAAATCATTAATTTTGTGTCCCTTAAAATCATTCATTTCGTGTCCTTTATTTAAAAACGTCCAAACCAGCTTATTTTGGTCCATAATCTGGGTTCAATTATTGTATAGTTTGATGGGGCTTAAAAATATCTTTTCAATGATATATTATAAGTCTAAATCCGAGTTACAACAACGAAGTTATGGCCAAAATACTAAACTAGGCCTAAGCCCACCTTACCTATGACCCAATGATCATGTGGTGGGACAATTAATATTAATTATATTCCTAAAAAAAATTAGGATTAATTAGAAGCTTATATAAGTTTCTTAAAGATCTTGATTATCCTTTTTGAAAATATAAGATTAAAGAGTTTGAAATTGAATCACACTTCTGTTTTTGAAAGTCCTAATTCTATTCGAATTGAATGACGTTCAAAGACAGTCAGATATTATTTTTATCCCTCATAATTTATTTCCAAATATAAAATTGTTGGATAGCTCTTGAAATTATCTTTCCAATGATATATTATAATGTTAATTCCGAGCAATAACGAAAAAGATATAAAAAAATACGAAACTCTATCCAAAACTAACACCGTCTCACTATTTCCTTCATATCTTTTATTCTAAAAAATATTTTAATCTAATTCTAATTGGGTTAAAAACTAGACTTCAAGAGCTTTGAAACGACATATTTGTTGTCTTATTCCGATTTCTTGATCAAAAGTTATGATAAAAACAAAAACTGCTGTCCATCGAAGGAGTGTTATTCTGATTCAAGTTCGGATCTTTTTCCATTCCTTCGACCCTCTTTTTTCCTTATAAATAGAGGTCATATCACCCCTTTTTCAATCATCAACATACTTGATTACCAACAATCATCAATCTTTTCTTTATCATTCTAAGCTAAAGCTTGTTCTCTCTTTCTCTCTTGAGTTTTCTAAGCCTTTCTACACCGTTTTATAAAATACATTATTCCTCATTCACGGGATTTGAATACATCTAGCCAAGCTCGAAGATTCCTTAAACCTCGACGTGAAAGGTTGATAGTTCTGAGGGTTTGGTCCCAAATCTAATTTCAATTAATAGTATTTTGAATGTTTGATTTAATTTTTTTCATTGAAGTTACTAACGCGTGTATTGTTTTGATAGAAAGAGATACAAGGCATCAAAGTAAGTAGTTTGATTACTTGAATATTCTTTTGATATATAAATCATGCTTAGATTTTTTTAATTCCTAGTATCATGTTATGATGTTTTTATTGATTTCTAGTATCATGTTAAGACTAAAGCTTTGATTTTTAATGTTTAGTGACATGCTAGGATTTGTTATTAATCTTATTAGTATTATGCTTAGGATCTTGCTTATACTATTATGCTTTGATGAGATTATGCTGATGATGATTTGTTGTATCAATATTTTTATGTTGCTTGATATTAGTGTTATTGCTTGATAGAGTCATCGTTGTGCGATAGACTCTGTTTTCTCGTGCTGACTTCTTCCAATACCGAGCCAGAAGTCTACCTTCTTGTTTTGCCGATTCGAGTACTATTTTATCGATTTTACTTCCTGATTGAATTTTTCCTTTTTTTTCGAAAACCATATGTGTTCTACATGTGGCTTTAGCCCTTGGGAATTCACGCTACATCTACCCAATAGAACGCTCCGTGCAACAAAAGGTACATCGGAGTTTGTGAATTCACCAAACCATGGAAGCAAGTTTAACTTGCGGGGTCCCATCCATATGTGCCAACCCTTCAAAAGGTAAGGCTTCCGCGTGATGCATCCGGACTTATAACCATGGACCCTATTTTGACTACCATAATCCTTGAACTTTACAGAATTAGAGCCATGGTTAGGATGCAAACTTATTGCATCATATTGTGACCATTTGACTACTTGTGCATCTCTTGCTTGTGCATAACCTATGTGTGATTAAGCTAACCATTTTCTTGACTTGCGATTATAAATATGCTTAAATAAACTAACCAATGACTAATGGACTTTGCTTAATTAATTGATTAATTAATTTGAACTACTAAATATGTCTAAAATCGAGTCATAGTTCCTTTGAGTCAACCCGGATTTTTATTCCCGTATCCTGCACAAACGTCAACTTGTTTTGGTCATAGCCGGAGTTCTAGAAAGAATTACATGTCGTGCGACCTATGGATCTGTTGCCCCGGATGTTTTGTTTCATTTGACATTAGTTTTGTCCAATTCAGAGTTACAGATGAAAATTTATGACTGAAATAGTACAGCGTGTCCAGTTTAGTTCATATACATGAGGTCTTAAATTAGTCTTTGTTCGAGTCTAACCGCATGTCTAGTACCATGGTCATTACACGAGTCTTGAACATATCACTTTCACTCACAAATCTTAGCATACACTTTGTATATATGTCACCATTCCCATGTCTTAGGTCCATACATGAGTCGTCTTTTTCGTCATTTGAGTTGATGGTCCATTCTGTTTACAAATTCTTCCATATCATTCCATCTACATCACTTTTCCATGCATTACATATCTCACACTTTCCTTTTTAAATACTTTCCACATTAATACACCACTTTCATCTTACATGCTCTCTCCATACATATCATTCCCCTCATACTCCATGATCCTTTCCCATCCATGCATGTTGAATCGAGTTTGAGTCAAATGATTAACAATAAGTATCCATGACTTCCCTTTCCGCAGCACTTGGTCAAGAAGAGAAGGGCGTTTAATCAAGGACAACATTTTCGTCCAGGTTCCACTCTTTGAAAATCCAATCCGACACAGATTAAGGGTCGTAGTAATGGCTACCCAACAAGAAGTCGAGGAGATGAGACAAAACATCACTAGTCTGACTGAGATGATAAAGACTTTTGCTCTTTAAGTCAACTTTCCTAGCAAGCAACAACGGCTTGAGTGCGTGGAAGAAAGCCTTAAGAAAGTTTCCAATGAATAAGTTTTAGGGAATTAGTTCAAAAGGGGTCTTAGTGGACAAGGAACTTCTTCCGCCGAAGTTCAATGCCAATGACATCCCAAAGTTCAAACCAACCGATAACCCTTACTTTCACTTAAGAGATTTTATGACCATAATAAGTATCAAGGCTGCCGATAAGAAGATTTGTCCCTCGCTTTTCTCACTATAACTTACAATAGTTTGTCAACAATGATTCTTCTCTCTAGACAAGGAGAAGACTTCTTCTTGGGAAACTATTACAAACACTTTCATTGATAGGTACAAGTGCAACATCCAAGTTGAAACCGATCATAGGGAACTTAAAATGCTTAAGCAGACAGAAAACGAAGGATTTACTGCTTTCTTCATTAAGTGGAGGAAAACTTCTGCTAGGATGGTTGAAGTTCCAAGTGAGAAAGAGTTTGTGAGGATGTTAATAGAAAACCTCCAGGAAAAGTATTCAAAGCACATAAAATATCAAAACAACTTGAATACTTTTAAGGACGTCTATAACATAGGTATTGACATTGAAGATGACCTTGCAAAACAAAAAGCTACTAACCATAGTAACAACGGTGGCTGGAAAGGAAAGAAGAACGACAGTCCTTCTTCTTCCGAAAACACCCACTGTAATAACAATGTTAGTACCTTTAACCGTAATGATGTCTTAGCCATGGATAATCAAGGACCTAAAAAGAAACTAAGGAAAGAGTTCACCCCTGTTAGGATGAGCTATGATGCTGCTTTCGATCGCCTTCATGCCAAGGGACTTATCACTCCTATTAGACCTATTCAAGATCCCGCACCTGAGAAAAGGTTGCCTAGTTGGAATCTAAATGCACACTGCAAGTACCATCGAGGTAGGGGTGAAGCTACCGAGAGTTGTTGGAAAGTAAAAGAGGCCATCCAATATTTGATCTGTAATAACAAGCTTCCCATTCCTCCAACTGGCAAGAAGACCGAGTGATGAAAAGCACAAAACACGAGGCGGGCTTCGATGACAAGATTTCATGATTTCTTTACTTTTTTTTATTTCCCTTTCCCTAATAAGTCTAGAAGAGGCACCCTCTATCTTTATTTAGATTTATTAGAGTTTGATTTTATCCTTTTTCATTTTAATAAAATATGTATTTATTTCCTTGCATATGATCATTACATTGCATTTCCTAAAAAAAAAAACAAATCATTATCGAGCTAAGCACAAGGTGTACCAATGATTTGAGGCACCTCGTGTAGCCACATCATATCATCTTCACCTTTCAAATATATAATTCCTTTCTTGATAAACCAGTTTGAGCCTCGTCTAAGATTGACCTTTCTTTTTTCAACCCACATCTACCTAACCTTGGGATGGGAAGGTGTGCAACTTATGCAATTTCTAAATACAAAAGCTTGAGTGATTTTTACCAAACTTCAAATTTTCAAAAAAGAAAATAGCAATAAAAGTGTGCAAAAGGGTAAGTGTTCCAATGTCTTTGATATGAACATATCTTTGATAAGAACACGTCTTAGATTGCGTCTCTTATCGAGTGCTCGGTACCGTACTTGAGAGACATGAATGCCAAGTGAGTGATAGACCACATGATCGGGATTGTCCACACTTATAAAAAAGGATTTGAATATGAAAAAAAAAAAATAAAGCAAAAGAGAGAAAAATAAAGTAAAAAAAAATAAAAAAGAGTTCAAAAGTGAGAGAACCTCAAGCATAAAATTACCAAGATTCAAAAGCAAAATTGCACACCTTGGGGTCTTATATTGGGTCTTGAACTTTTATCCTTTCTTCTTCAACCTTTAGCCTAAGCCCGTTACAACCCTTGAAAGACCTATTTGAGGTATACACACACACTTGTGCGAGGTTCGGCTAGAGCTTTGGCATGAAACCTAATAGATACGTTGGCAACCTCACATTGGGGTTCGGCCGTAATAATTATAAATTCATACTCATATTCACATTCATGCATGATCATATAAAAAGATCTTCAATGCTCATCCCTATTTATTTAGAGCTAGACATGGGGGCTTGATCCTTACATCATCAGCCTATCCAGCCTAAGAGTCACCACTATTTGATATATTTCCACACCCCTTAGCCTTTGCAACCTAACTATAGTGTCACTTTCACACAAGTCACATATACATAGCTAAATAATCCTTCCCTTAGGAGCCTTTTGTCATGAAACCATGATACAACATTGAAGTATGCCTTGTCATCTTAGAATCATTCATTACTCAAATCATCATTACATCATAAAGTATGAATTACTTAGCCTCCGTGCCTAAGTTACCCCAATACTTTCATCATCGAGTCATGAACTGAGATAGTCTAGTATGTTACAATCCTTGCACCATAACATACAACATCAACACATACATTCGATTAAGCTCATTCAGCATGCATCATCACTTGATTCAATTCTTCGCATCTTCCTTCCTTTTAAGGAAGGTCCTGCACTTTACTTCTTTCTTTTCACGTCTTTTCTTTTTCACGAGAAAGTCAGTACCCTCCACAAACAATGACGAAGAATTTTTGTTTTTTCTGCATTTTCGAGTCGCACGAGCATAATCACAATACAGTGCACACACGATTCATGTACGTTGAGTCATGTCATGTCACATCACATCGAGTGGAGTTTGCACCTTGAGTCATGCTGAGTCACACGTGCCAAAACATATTGAGTCGAGTTGATTTAAAACACATTGAGTCACACAATGAGTCAAATAGCACCAAGACTTAGGTCAACCCTAAGAAAAACATGAGCAAAGTCCAATAGTCAAAAAATATAGATGCAGGTATACTAAGAGGCAATTTGATTGAGCACAAGAGAATGAAAAGACAACATCAACAAAGCAAACCTGAACGAGCAAACAAAGCTATGACTTGGATTTAAGCTCATAACAACATAAACAACGCAACACGATGCACCCTGACGCAGCACGATGCTCCCTGACACAACACAATACAATGTAACACAGCTCTATAAACCTGTCACTGCGCGATAGACCTGTCGCTGCATGATGGCTTTGATTTCTCCTGCGTCAGCCTTTGATGGTCTCATCACTTTGATTGGTTGGTCCGTGACTAATCCATTTGAGCCTCTTGATGAAACATTTGATCCTTTTGAGCATTTGAAGGATATTTGATTGGTAATCGGCCCGATACCAGTCTTGATTGATGATCGGCCTGATGACGATCATACTTTGATCAAATGAACACCTTTAAAATGACACCTTTGATTAGTAATCATCCCAATTACAACTTGATTGATGGTGCTTGATGACACTCAAATTATCGATTGAATATTGATTAAGCGGATTTGAAAAATGATAAAGATAATCACAAAGAATTCCTAGGATGGAAGATTTATACAAAAATCAATTTGAAGACTTTAAGAATATTAAATATGGTTCTTAAGATGAGTTTTCCAAAGATGCAAAAGTCAATTACTTCTCGCAGTAAAGACAAGAAGATTTGAAGACTCACGATGAAGAAGCCTTCGATAGGAGGCTCTAAGATTAAAGGGTCTCTCGTTTTGATTTGAGAAGGGCGGTTCGAGATGAAGCGGTCTTCGGCAGCTTTTGCTATGATTGGGATGGTTATCATTTGATTTTAGAAGGGCGGTTCGAGATGAAGCGATCTTTTGACAACTTTCGCTAAGATTGTGGAGGTTTTCATTATCGATTGAATATAGAAACCATGGCACGAGATGGGCGATCTTCGACGATTTTCTCTAAGATTATTAATAAGAATAATGTCCTTCGAACAAGTGTATTATTCCGAGAGAGGGTTCGGATTTATTAGAAAGCTAATTATTCAGTGAGGTCTAGTGATCAAAATGCCTAGTTAGAGGCCGCTTTCGATCAGTAATATTAATGTTTAATTAATATTACACCTTAATCTTGACTGAACCCTTCGGGTCACACCCAAGCTAACTAACGATCCGTCATGACAAATAAATCCGAAAGGAATTAATGAGTCGCTCGAGTATAATGAACATAGACGTCGGAAATCGAGCTAAGAGCGTCGAGACCGAGCGTCGCAATTCGAGTCCAATTAATAAAAGACGAGATCAATTAATCAAAAATTACAAAAATTCCCCTAGAATCGAAATACCCCAAGCAAACCGAGTACTAGGGGCAAGTGGTGCTAGCATGGCAGCTAGCATGCGAACCGCACCATACCGAGCCTGCTAACAGCGCTGGCTGGTGTGTAACGCGGCATGCTAGCACGCGCAATTCTAGCAAGCATGCTGGCATGCGCACACAACTAGTAAGCTAGCACGGGGCCCAGCATCATGGTGCATCACGCCTAGCAGCAAGCAAGCATTGCTTGTTGAGATAGCGCGTGAGAGATGCTGGCAGGAGCGCCCAGCTGCCCGCATCATGGCGAGGCATGCTGGCGCGTTGCTGGCCATTGCGACCAGCTAGCAGGACCTAGCCAAGGGGCCAGGCAGCCAACTGGGCAGCCTTAGCACCCAAGGCTGGCAGCGCCAGCTGGCGTATGTCCGGGTGAGAGGAGTGTGAGGCAGTTATGGGGATCCTTCGGGGGCAAGGATTTGCCCCCCCCCCCCCTTGTGGTCCTTACCTACTCTCTTCCTCCTTGCTTGACACTTGTTGATTAATTATTTAATTGCTTTTTCTTTTTATTATTTTATTTAAAAATAAAATAGAAAAAGGATTTTTACCAACTCTCCCACATTGATGGGAGAGAGGAATGTTGGTGGGAATTCTCTATAAATACCCATGTATTGGAATTTGAGAAACCCACTTGAGTTGGACTCAATAAGGCATCTCCAAAGAGAGAAAACCTTTAAGTTCATAAAAACTCGAGTAAGTTTATTTTGGTCTAGCTCGACTAAACTCCGAGTTGAGACTAGACGGGTTGTGTTGTGGGTGGATTTTCGTTGGAGGTCTACGCACTTGCAAGACTCGAAGCTTTCGAAGTAAGAGCTCGTAAAGTGAACGAATTGCTCATCAAGGGTAATATTGTCTTTATGTTGTTAATTATTCTTATTAGTTATATTAATTGTGAGCGGGTCTTGGGGTCGGGTTTTATTCCGCGAAAAGTCGGACTTTTCGAAACCCAACAGCGGTATCGGAGCCTTGCTCATTTATTTTTGTAACTAATATTTTCAAGGTGTTTAAAATGGATTTAATTTCAAGTTTGGTTGCCAATTAGATTAGTAGCTCGATTTTATTAATTTTAATCTCGTTTTAATTAGAATTTTGGCTCCCGAACCCAGATTTTCACCCAAGACTAGTGAACTTTGGGTGGAATCCATGTTCTGCAAATATTCTGCCCAGAAATGCATGTTTTGAGGGATTTTTCATTTTGACGAAAAAATTTAAATCTTGAATCTTAATGGCATATTAATTGTGATTATGTGTTTGGTTCTTTCCTTTATGATTCTGCAATTTTAGACCACTTTTGAGCATAATTACTATTTAATAATTGGTGCTTAATGGTGGCACAATTTTTCACTTAATTGCAGACAAATTGTTTTAAGTGCGAAAAGTTTGTTTTTTGAGGCTCTTAAGTACTAAAGATCTAACCTTTAATTATTTTAGTTGGTTGGAACTTTGTGTTACTAAATTCCATAATTATTTATTGAACTTTCTTGATTTAATCATTTATTAAATTGATTAGAATCACAAAGTTTCAAACTTATGATTGAATTTTAATTAATCTTCATATTGAAAGATGTAGTTTTCAAAGATTCACAAGTTAAAGTTGGAATTTTTCATTGAATATTTATGTTCATCATTCCAACTCCCTTTTAATTTTGTCAAATATCATGATTAATTTATGATGGTTAATTTAATAGTGAGAGTAACCCTTCATTTTTGTTGCATCAAGATGAACCAAATTTTATTAAAGAATAGTTCTTGGAATTAATTTGGTTAGTGCACTTGAATGAACTTATTAAGTTGGACTTGTTTTAATTTTCATTTTTCTCAAAATATTATTTCTAAAATTAATTTAGAATTGATTACATTTGTCACACAAAAATTTGGGAATTAATCCCGAGGCACTAGCACGCAAACCAAGGCAAAAGCCACGACTCACCCTCGGCCAGCTAGCATGTGGCTGCCGAGGGATGGGGCTGGTGCGCTTGGTGCATGTTGTGCGTGCGGTGTGTGCGAGAGAGCTGTTATGCATAACCTTGGAACGGTGCGAAGGGCAGGCAGCCAAGTGCGTGCTGCACCTTGCAGCCCACAGCAAACGCTGCTAGGCTTGTGAGCGCCTAGCAGTGCGGGATTGGTGTGGTGCGGGCGCACACACTACGCCGCATTGCCCGAGCTGCTAGGCAACCGTGGCTAACAATGGCGCGCGCCTAGCCAATCTAGTTTTGAGTGCCATTTGCGTGCGGTCGGCTACGTATTTGTGCATTTTATTGCCGTTTTAATTATTTTATTTATGTTTATTTAATTTCATTAATTTTTGGAGGCTAGGCCTCGATTTGGAGCGACACTTGCAAATTTTTTATTTGTCAAAATATTAGGTTTACTAGCTTAATTTATCGGATTAATTAAGTTTGATCCGAAATGTAGTGGGAGCTTCATTTTTAATTGCACTTAATCACATAATCGGTTAATTACTTTGATTAGTTTTAATTAGGCGCGTTAATCGGATTAACCACCTAAGTTAGTTAATAGTTTACGCGTATTGATGCATTGTTACTTGTTTATCGTTGTAAAATGCATGGGCATTCACATGTAGTGAATGGATGAATGGAATGTATATTCTCTCACAAGTTGTTATGAAATGGCAACTAGTGGGGCCCAATTAGTATAGAAAATAAGAACTGCGTTCCGTCATATATTTTTTAAAATTTAAATACGGTATGCGAACCGTTGTGTATTTTTTACCTTAATATTTAGATTAGTGCTAATCGTAGATACTAGAGGTTGCATTATTTCGGTTATGTCTTGAAGACGGAGTTTCTTAGAAGACGAAGCCATGAAGTTGCATATCAAGACCCTTGAAGACTCAAAGGGTCATGCTATTTGCCAAATGCGTCTTTTACTTATGTTTTCAATATATATATATGCTTGTATATATATGAATGATATGTTAGATGCATGTTTAGGATTTCGAATGTTGCGATGATTAATTAAGTTCACTTAAATCAACCAACATAGAAACCATAGGTCCCTAAAATATTGATTATAACATGTCATTCTAAAACAACACTTACTGAACTATTAAGAATAGTGATGGGCTACACCAAAGCGAGACTCATGAGACTTGGTCCTTGGATTGTGACAAGGTCACACTTTCAATGAGGAATTCCCTTCAAGAGGATTGGAAGCGGAGATTCACCTCATACCTTGGGGAGCTTGTCAGTGTGTCTTCCGAGAGAAGGGACTTGAATGTTCATAACTAAACCAAGTCGTTTATAAACATGAAGATCAAGATCCCGGAGGAAGGTTGCCTTGCTAAGGAAAGGCTTGAAGTGTGAAACAAGGTCTACAATGCTAGGCTTAGACCTGGAATGCCTCTTTAACCTCATGTGCTTCGAATGATAAGGTTTTTCAAGCACTTGGAGCTCATTGAGAAGCCATTAGAGGATGAACAAGCGGCTCATATGCTACTAAGCTCACTCCACTTAGGCTATGTTGCATTGAAAATGCATTTGACGGCCAATTGAGATAAATCCTCATTGATAGAGGTTGTTCAAGAGCTCCGTAGAGCTAATTCTTGCAAGGGTACTAGGTTCTTTTTAAGGCCTAAGAAGAAGGAGTTCAAAGACAAGGCAAAGATGCAGTGCTTCTATTGTAGTAGGCATGGCCACTACAAAAGGGAATGCATCGAGTGCCTAGAAGATGAGGCGAAAGGAAAAGTAGCTCACACCTCAAGTATCTTCTTCATAACCATCACTTGAATATAAGCAATTCATAAAAGTATTAGATACCATAAATGACTCACTATATGCTCCTATTTCAGGAACTAAGTGAGAAGAAGCTTCACAAGTGGATGTGCATTTACAAGCAGAAGAAAAAGACAATCGATCCATTAAACTTGTAATTGCATAGTTTGTCTTAAAATAGAAATTATTTTAGTTTTATTGTTGAACGAATTTTTATCTTTTAGTGTCGGACGGCGGCTTGTAAGATCATAAGACTATAACTGTGATTGTTTTTAAGTCTTGTTTATATATTTTATGGCATGACACGTTCATCCAAATGTGCTTTATTTAGATAAACAAGTTTATAATGTTAATGATACCACAAAAGAAATCTAAGACCGTTGAGTCAAATAAGAATTAATTGTGGCATTGTCGTCTTGGCCACATTAACATCAAACGCATCAAGAAACTTTTACAAGAAGGTATTCTTGACTCATTCGATTTACAATCGTTTGAAAATTGCAAAGGATGTCTATTAGGTAAGATGATAAAGCAACCATTCTCCAAGTTGGGAGAAAGGGCAAGTGACTTATTGGGCCTAATACACACCGATGTATATTGTCCAATGAGCACAACCACAACGAACGGTCATCGATATTTTATCACCTTCACGGACGTCTATAGTAGATATGGATATGTCTACCTTATGTCGAACAAATCTGAATTGTTTGAGAAATTCAAAGAATTTTAGAGTGAAGTTGAAAATCAGCTTGGCAAGAAAATCAAAGCCCTTCGATCTGCTCGTGGTGGTGAATACTTGAGCCATGAAATCAATGACCATCTAAAACAAAACATGGTATACTTTCAGAATTGACACCTCCAGGAACTCCACAATGGACGGAGTATCCGAAAGGAGAAATCGAACCTTGCTAGACATGGTACGATTAAAAATGGATCTTAGTTATCTTCCTATCTCTTTCTGGGGACACGCACTTCTAACCGCGACACTAACACTGAACCGTGCTCCGTTAAAAGCTGTAGAAAAGACTCCATATGAATTATGGACGAAGAAACCTCCTAGGTTGTCTTTTCTCCAGAATTAGGGTTGCGAAGCATATGTCAAAAGATTAATTTCTGACAAACTTCCCCCTAAATTTGATAAGGTTTTCTTTGTGGGCTACCCAAAAGAAACCAAGGGGTATTACTTCTACAACAAATCAGAGAACAAAGTGTTTGTTGCTCGCGATGGTGTCTTTTTGGAGAAGAAACACCTTTCCAAAATGAAAAGGGGGAGGAAAATCGAACTCGATGAAGTTTGAGAGGACGAGCATCAAACTCAAATTGACAATCAAAGAGCTCAAATAGCATCTGTTGATGTTGGTCAAAATGTGCAAAGTCAAATCGATAATGCAAATGCTTAGTCCACTACCCTACGCAGGTCGCAGAACACCTCGACCCTAGAAAAAGTAGAGAGGTGCCTATTGTCACGAAATGTGCATCAAGGGCCAACAACTGTCCTCACAAACCAACACGAGTCCTTCCGGCACATTTTTTCCTCACTCATGCGAACCCCGGGAAAACATTCTAGGAGGTCACCCATCCCAAGACTACTTGATGAGTGACATTTTATGTCACTCCTAGGATAGTTTTTATGCCTTGTTTTAGCTTGTCTTAGGGTGTTTTGTAGTTGTTTTGCTCAAATAATGCGTGCATACATGTCTCGATGTGATTTTGATGAAATCGCGTATATTGTTGTATGCTTGCCTTCATTGCGAGTTTGCACCGTTCCCTATACCTTATTGCTTCCCTTGGTGTTAGTGCTTAGGTATTTGAAGTCTTGGATTGCAAAGAAGAAGCCAAGGAAACAGGAGAGAAGAATCGAAAAAAGCAAGGTGCAAGGGCGCAAATAATGTGCGGGCGCGCAGCCCTGTGAGAACCCGCGCAAAATTGGCGAAATTGCAGAATCGAGGCAGAAAGTTTTGCGCGGCCTGTGCGCGACATGTGCGCGGGCGCACACCCACACCGTGCGGGCGCGCACACCCAAGCACAAGCCGCGCAACCCACAAATGCGCGGGCGCGCAGCTACTTTGCGCGGGCGCGCAGGCTGCTGCGAGGGAGCGCAGGCCGCTGCGAGGGCGCACAGACCGCTGCGAGGGCGCACGCGCGGGCGCACAGCTACCATGCGCGGGCGCACAGCGGGTCTTGTTCAGCGTTTTTGCGCGATTCTTTATATATTGCGGGGCTTGTTTTGTAAAGGGAGAACTTCTTTTTTTTTAGATCTTTTTCCCTAGTTTTAGGAGAGCTTCCCTCTCTAGGTTTAGCTTAGGATTAGAGTAGTTTAGAGAGAGAAAGTGAGGGTTTCACCATTGTTGAGCTTGGATTTTGAAGAAGAAGATTGATCATCTTGTTTGTAGACTTTCATCTTCAATCAATGAGAATCTCTAACTCTCTCTCCTCTATTTTTATTGTTTTATTTTGATTATTGTTTTTGTTGTTGGTATTGCTTGTTAATCATGTTGATTCTTGATTATTTGTTGATTAATCTTGTTGTTATCATGATTAGTGAGTAATTTCCCCATTAAGGGGATGGTTGTGGTGTAGTTGGATCTTGAGAATGTTCAAGGGTTTGGAATTGATTTATTGTGATTAAAGTCTTTATATGCTTGATGTTCTTCAATCTACTTGCAAAATGCATGTTGTTAGTTGATTGGGAGTGAATCTTTGCTAACATGAAACGGAAGTTGACTTAGTTAAGGTTCATTTATATCGATTGTTATTTGATAGTACCTCCTAGTATATGGTTCTAATGTGGAAACATAGAGGCTATGTTAGGAGAAGCCGATTAGCCCCGGAAGGCGGTTAGATTGGACCTTACTTCGATATTCGAGCATGTTTAGTTCATAATTAATTCAACTCCTATGCCTTTGTTTATGTTCAAGTGAATGCTACTCCTAGACCATTTCCCTTAATGTTTTATTTCTTGTTTTAGCATATTTAGACTTTAGTTATTTTTCTCCTATCCCGGACTAGCTTAATTGTCGATAACATTTGGTGGTGTTTAACCGTTCTCTGTGGTTCGACCCCTATGCTTGCCTTATACTCGTATTAGGTTTGTTTAGGTTGTATAAATTGTATTTGATCTAGGGATAGACAATTGACGACGCGTTTATTCCCCTATCACTCCTCCCAGCCAAGCACGCTTAATTATAGAGTATCTTAGCATATAAGCTCCCTAAAAGGAAGATGCACCTTGTTGATATGAGTAGTATATCAAATCCTTTTAAATCAATCATGAGGGGTATAATAAACAACCCCACTTGAGAACGGCAACGCACTCGTTGTGCCTAGAAAGATAAGGGCTATAGTATTACGCCTAATGGCAACTGGGTAGCCAAAGTGTTACATCTAGTCTGGCTACGGCCATATTGCCCCAGAATTCTCCTCCGCTAGGCAACTGACCAAGGATTAATTATCCAAGATCGGCACGCGGTCGAAGGGTTGCTCTGATACCATTAGTGGCACCCCGACCCCAAACAAATTAGGGAGAGGCCTATTGTCATGAAATGCACATCAAGGACAAACAACTGTCCTCACAAACCAACACAAGTCCTTCCGGCGCATTTTGTCCTCACTCATGCGCACCCCGGGAAAACTACCAAGGAGGTCACCCATCCCAAGACTACTCCCAGCCAAGCACGCTTAACTTTGGAGTATCTCAGTATATGAGCTCCCTGACAGGAAGATGCACCTTGTTGTTATGAGTATTATATCAAATCCTTTTAAAGCAATCATGAGGTGTATTACACCAAAGTCTCAACCTGATAGATATCTTGGTGTCGTATTAACCGAGAATCAGCACATTCTAGTAGTGGATGGACATGAACCGGAAACCTACAAGCAAGCTATGGCGATCTCTAACTCTATTAAATGGCAAAAAGCGATGAGATCTGAAATGGACTCCATATTTGTAAATCAATTATGGGACTTGGTTGATTTACCTGAAGGTTACACACCTATTGGATGTAAATGGATTTTCAAATTGACAACCGACAAAGATGGAAATTTATTCATTTACAAAGCTAGACTAGTAGCAAAAGGTTACAGGCAAATTCACGGTGTTGATTATGATGAAACATTTTCTCCTATCGCAATGCTTAAGTGCGTTCGGATCATCCTGATTGAGAGGTGGGTTCTAGGTCGTTGAAACTAAAATTCCTTCAATCAAACTAAATTTATAACCAAACCTACACCTAGTAATAGGGAAAGTTCATGTCGAACCACTAGGAATGGGGGGAAGTTAGCTATTGCTGAATTCAAGCTATTTCGAAGCGTAAAAGGTAGTGTATGTTATCTAAGTTCCACTAATCAACAAAGTAAATCACAAAGTAAATCAATACATCAAGACACTAGGGATTTAGGATCCATATATTCTTGCAATGGACACACACTAATCGGGTTGGAGATTGATTAATTCAAGTATTGCGAGGGAAGATAGATAATGCAATCAAAAGAGCTCAACAAGCTATCTCCTAGAGGTCTAACTAGCGCTAAATACGAAAGACTCTAAAAGGAACGTCACAAACCAAGCTCAATCGATAAATGTGAGCTACAAATCAATGGTCCGTGTCAATTTAGGCACACAATGCAATCTAGTATGACAATTAAAGTTAGCTACTCTTTAACTAATCACACACATGCACAAAATCAATCAACCTATTTAATCACAATGCCAAATAAATCAAAAAATGCTTCACCACATCCCTAGCAAGTAAACTACTCACAATCCATGGAAGAAATCAAAATCAAAACTAAGCTAATCAACAAATTCATCATCATAATTTCAATCAAACAAATTCAATCAACTAGTCAACAAACTTGAAGAATCAACAAACAATTGAAATCAAAAGCTAAAGATTGCATTAAAGAAAAAAATCCTTACAAACTTTGGTGAAATCAAAGGAAAATGTGCTTAGAATCATCAATCATCAATCATCAACCATAAATTTCTCTCTCTAAAAATCTAAGAACAAGTGTTTCTCTCTTAAAACTTCTCTCTAAACTTCTACCAATTGATTCTCTAAAACTACTTCTAAAAAATGAATTCTCTCTCTAAAAATAGAATAAAAGTCTATATATAGTAAAACTAACAAAGAGAAGTTAGTTAGATCGTCCAAAATAGACCCGTACAGGCGTGACCTTCTTCAAGAGGAAGCGCAGCCAGGTCGCGCCTGGGAACAGAGAAGCTTCTTCCCCTTCATCTTGACGCTCCTCGTGCGCTCCACTTGGTGTGCTTGATGAACACGGAGCATGTATTCAAAGCTATATTCACAATCATATATACAAAAACCGTAAACGCTTCTCCCCCAAGCTTAAAGGAAGCATTGTCCTCAGTGCTTGAAAAGGGAGAATAGATTAACATCAAAATATTGTTGCATGTTCTCAATATTTCAAGTTTTTCAATTTTGCCAAAGTGGTTGAATGTGCTTTGCTTTTTCCCATATTTTTCTTTTTTTTTTCCTTCATGTTTTCACTTTATTCATTGTCCATGCCTCTTTTAACTATGGACGGTTGTTACAACTTTGCATTTGAATGTCCTTGCCTTTTTTAACTTTAGACGACTTTTTCATTTATTCACTTGCCATTATTCAAATGATATACAAAACACAAGCTTACGTACAAATAAGAACCAATATCCAAACTCATATACCACAATCTCCAAAAACATTATCAATTGCTTCACAAAAACCAAAAATGGAACAAAAATGAAACAAAAGGCTCAAAGTTCTAAGGATGTGGCTTGAAAGAAGGGAAAAAGCTCAAATGGTTAGCAAGTAGGCAAATGTAGACCCAAGGACTAAAAGTCAAGTAGAATATCCTAGAAAAGAAAAATTACAACCCCGAAAAGAAGTCTTTGTCCTCCCTAGATGGTTCGGTCTCGTGTTTGAGAATCATTAGTCAAGATATTAGATTAGGTCCGCAATAGTCAAGGATCCATGCCGCTCATGCAAGTAAGTGTAGAAGGCTTGAAAAATTATACACCTCACATGGATAAAGCAAAAACTCACTATTGGTGTCAAATCGACTATAGGAAGCAACTACCAAGCATGCCATAAACAAGTAGAATCGGGTATCATGATCCCCCTAGTTCTTAGACATGCTACCTTAGCATACGCCATCCTAGAATTAACCAAACATATTCTCAAACCATGCATACCACTACCAATTAGGAAGATGTTCATTCAAAAGCAAAAGTCCGTTGGTATATAGCCCAATTCACAAGAAGACAACAAAAAGAAAAAATTAGGCCTAAAAAACTTTATACAAACCAAAAACAAAAAGAAAAGAGAAGAGGAGAAAAGAAAAGAAAAGAAAAGAAAAGAAAAGAAAGTAAAAGTAAAGAAAAATAAAGAAAATAGGAAAACAAAGATAAAGGAATAGTAAGAAAATAAAGAAAGGAACAAAGATGCAAGTATAACACGTAATCCCCAATCGTCAAAGAAGTGGTCATTCGACAACAACGTTAATGACCCCAAACACTCTAAGGTGTTACAATCATACATCCTCGAACCGTTCAACTTCTCCTAAATCTAATCCTAATCTATGCAGCCAAGGAAAGTAAAGAAATAAAAGAAATAAAATAAGAAGGATCTCACCGGGCTTCCAAGCAATGCAAAATAAAAATAAGGCAAAAATCCACCTTCATTAAGCAATGCTAATAAAAATAAGAAATAAAACCGTTTTCTTTGTTTATAGCTCTATTTTCTATTTTTCTAAAAACCCGGATAGGGGACCATATGGATCCCATCCCCCGGTGTAACCAGGTGGCCAACCATAGTGCCCCTTGAAATTGTCCTATTGCCAAGGGGCAAGGGGAGAATATTACTCGGGCAAAGCGAGCGGTAGTGGATGATCGGGGTGGACATAGGGTTAGTTAGGAATCACTCCCACCGGGAACACGGTAATCATAGTTACCGTGCTCATCGGGAAATGAGCGAGTCTCGGTGTTGGACCCTGGAGGTCCTTGCCAATAAGGATACCCACTTGATGGAATAGGACCAAGTTGGGGTGGAAAATATGGGTAGTTAACCGCCAAGGGAGATCTCCCCACAGTTAACACTTGCATCATACAAATGTTGTTGTTGGAGAAACATACCTTGTTGCATCTTTGAGATGCCTCTCATTTTATTATATATTACTTCAAAATCTTGGTCGTACATGCCTTCCAAATGAATTTTCACCCCCTTCATTTGAGCACTTAGAGCATCCATATCGCGGTTAGCAAATATGTGTTGTTGTTGCTCTTGATGTTGTTGTTGCGGTTGTCGTTGTTGTTGTTGTTGTTGACGATGTTGTTGTTGAAATTGTTGTAGTTGTTGTTATGGAGCTACTTCTTCTTCCTTTTCATTTTCTGCTTCTCCTATTTCCTCATCATCATCATGGGGGAGGCGGTTACTTAAGGGCACATGCCATACATTAGGCACATCCTCACGGTGGATAAAAGTCAAGGAGGGGTTAGGGAGATAGCACCAATGTTTGTTCTCCCTAAGCCAATTGAACACCTCATCATCATCATTCTTAGCCAAAAATTGCACTTGCTTCAATTTTGCAATGTCGAGGTAGAGGGTGCTCGGACTACCCATTGGAGTACAAGAGGGCAAGTAGTGGCCAAGATGAAGGTTGGTCACGAACTTCGTAACCATGCTACCACAAGGGATCACTCCGGACTCCCTAGATTGCAACCTCTTGCAATATCTCAAAAACATGAACCCTAAGTTTAAACGACCTCGGTACTCCTCCCTAGTAGCCAACCATAGAATCCAGAGCTCTAATTGACTCATTTTACCCAATTCTTGCTTTGGGATTATCGAATATCCCAAAAGCCTGTGAAGAACTCCAAGACACTGTTGGAAAACTTTGCTTATCGCTGCATACCAAGTAACAAAGTCACCTTCCCTCGAAATATCATCCCACCAAGAATTTTAGTCATATTCCTCGAAGAAGAACTCGGGGTCCAAGACATCCTCCCCCGGATTAAGATCAAGTGCCGCATTAAACTCGGCGAGAAAAAGATCATGGTGAATGTTGAAGAGCTAAAAATGGACCCGGTAGTTGCCACCTTCTACTGCCTCACATGAAACCGTAGCCAAAAACTCCAAAGTTGGATCAAAGTAAGTACAGTAACATGTGTTCACAAAGGTGCTCATGCGAAGATTGTTGAACAACACCCTTAAATCCTCATCAATCCCCAATTTGATCATATCCGGTTGAAAGTAGTGAATAGAGGGCTTGAGGGAACGGTTCTTTTTGAGCTTGGCATATCGAATTTTTGTATTGGGTCCTTAATTTTTGTTTTGGGAATAGAAGTAGGTTTTTGTGTTTGGGAAGTAGATGGGTTTGAAGAAGGTTCTTCAATGGTGATAGTGATTTTTTGTTTTTTAGAGGAAAGGGCTTGAAAAAACTTTGACATTGTGTTTCCTCCAAATTAACGCATTCAAAATCCAATTAATTAACTCCACAAACACCACAATAACACCACAAAACACTTCCAAACACCAAAATCACAACTCCTTAATCAATAAAACCAATCACACAAGTAACACCTTACTACCAAAAATCCAAATTTCTAACTTCTCAAATCACCACCAAATGAACCAAATTTGCTACACAAACATACAACAACACAATGTTAAGCAAAATAAATCATCAACAACACAAATAACCAACCCAAATTTCACATTCAATCACTAAGTTCATCCAAATACATACTACTACTATTCACAATCATAAACAATCAAAATATTTCAACAATATGATATAATTATGTAAAATAAATTCAAAGAAGAAGATTATACCACACTTGAAGCAAGAGTGATCAAGAACAAGCCACCAATTCCCACCAAGTAGAAAAACCCCAAATTTGGTCTTCAACGGAGAAGAGAGATTGGAGGTTAATAATTGAAGAAAGTAGTATGATATTTGTTGTTAAGGATGAATTTTGTAGAAGGAATTTGATGATTTGTGATGGATTTATGATGATTTGATGATGAAAATTTTGATGAACAAGGCTAGGGTTTCGTTGCTTAGAGTGAGAAAGGCAAACCGTGCGTGCAAGGTTGAGGGTGAAGGGGAAATAAGGGAAAGAAAGGAGAAAGAAAAAAGATAAGGGACTTGGCCCGACCAGGTGCGCGGTCGCGCGACCTGGCTGCGGGCCTGCGCCTGGCTTTGCTCCTCTTGAAATTTTTGCTCGGTGCGTTATACTGTGGGCTCATTGTCCAATATCATCCTGGGATTATTGAACCCACCAAATATGGCAGTTTCAAAACATGTTGAGTGGGTTCAACATCCAAAAATAATGGGAGCACCACAATGAACCCACCAAGTTCAAATTTACTTTAAATTTTAACACAACTTTCCCTAACTGACCTCACTACATTACCTTACCCTTTTACCTCAAAATTCGATAAAATCGAATATATTCTCATCAAAAACACGAAACCTTTCCATTGCTCATGCTTGCTCAAAATAATCCATATCCAATGAATTTAACCTATCAATCCAAATAGAAAACAAGTGAAAGAAAAGAAAAGCAAAAGAAAGAAAATTAAGAAAAATAGAAATCAAAAGAAAAGGGTTAGAAAACCGGGTTGCCTCTCGGGAAGCGATTGCTTAAGGTCCTAAGCTCGACCCTTCCTCCAAATCATGGAGGGTCAAAGAACACCACCTTATCAAAAGTGGTGGAGAGGGTAAAATCATTGCAAAGCTTGTGAAAAGTCACATCATGAACCATGTCATCTTAAATCATGGAAACCGGATCAAACTTTTTAGGCTTCAACTTCCTCTTATATTTCTTGGAAACTCTCTTCTTCTTCCTTGGATCTTTGAGATCCACATGTCCACCACTTGAAAAACTATTCTCATCATCCTTCAAAGAAAGCTGAAACCAATAAGGCATTTCAAACTCATTCTCAAGCTTCGAGGGATCCTTGTCTTCTTCACTAACAACCTTGCCTTCAATACTTTTAGGAACATCATCACAAGCTACAAGCATATCGTTAGTAGAAGACACAAACATGGAATCATTAGCATTCGAAGGCAATGAGCTTATGCACATAATTCCTTGCACATATGATAGAGACTCATGCATCGACTTGAGCTTAAAACTTGACTTATTATTACCAACACACAAAGTAATCATGCCACCTTTTACATCTATCAAAGCACCCGAAGTTGCTAAGAATGGCCTCCCTTGAATGATAGGAATGTTGTCATCTTCCGCAATCTCTAGCACAATTAAATCAACGGGAATAGTGAACTCTTCTATCTTGAGGGGCAAATCCTTAATTCCACCCATTTGGAACTTAATAGAACGGTCGGCCAATTGAAGAGTCTTGTTTCTTGGAAAGAGCTCAACTAACTTAAGTTTCTTGAAAACGGAGTAAGGCCTGATGCTAACACTAGCACCAAGATCACAAAGGGCATTTTGAAACAATTTCCCATTAATATTGCAAGGAATGGAGAAATTTCCGAGGTCTTTCATATTTTGGGGTAAGTCATTATGGATAAAGGCACTACAACACTTCCCCAAACTTACCGGTTTAACCACATTACAATCTCTCTTACCGCTAAAGATTTCCTTAAGGAATTTAGAATAGTTAGGCATTTGCCCCAAAACATCGTTGAAAGGAATAGAAAGATGAATTTTCCTAAGCATCTCGATAAATTTCCTGAATTGTTCATCCAATTTGTACCTATTGAACTTTTGGGGGTATGGAAGTCTCGGTTTGAAATCCTCATCTTGCTTCCTCTCTTTCTCTTTTGTCTCCTCATTAGAACTCTCACTCATCTTGCTCACACTCTTCTTTTTCTCTTGATCTTCCTCTTTGCTCACACTCTTTGACACCTTGTTCCTATTTTCCTCACTTGAGTCATTCCTCTTCTCATCCTCCTCACTCATCCTAGAAACTCTCTCTTCAAGCACTCTCCCACTCCTTGGGGTAATAGAATAAACGGGTTTCTTAGGATCAACTCCTTGAGAAGGTAATGAAGAAGGGCCAACACAATCTTTCAAGGTATTAGCTAGTTGAGTGATTTGGGTCTCAAGCATCTTGTTGTGTGTACTCATCTCATTAAACTTCTTGTCACTTACCGCCATGTAAGTGTTCAAAATTTTTGTTTGATTTTCAATGATCTTTTCCATGTTAGTTCTATAAGATGGGGTTTGAGCATAGGAATTATCACCATTGCCTTGAGGTCTTGAAGCAGATCCGGGTAGGGGTCCCCTTTGATTGTTGTTTTGAAAATTGCCCCTATTTTGATTGTTCCAATTACCTCGGCCTTGATTGTTGCCATAATTTTGGGGTTGGCATCAAAGCCGTGAGATTGGTCTTGATTTCCATACCATTGGCCTTGGTTTTGATTACTATAACCTTGATTGTTATAGTTACCTCGGAAACCATGATTTTCTTAGTTCCTATAACCACCATTGTTGTAGTTATTAAAACCCCCTTGTTGGTGAGCATTCTAAGTCCCAAAATTCCTTGGACCATCAAATCTTTGTCCATTGTTATTGTTTGAAACCAAATTCACTTGCTCATAATCATTGTTTTCAACATCATCACAATTCTCAAAAGCATGTGGACAATTAGAAGAGTCATGGTCATATAACCCATAAACATCACAAAAGACACATCTAGTTGGAATATTACTTGAAGTAGAAGGAGGGGTAGAGTTAGAAGATGTACCTCTCCCCTTAATGTGGGAGAGAAGACTTGGTGAAATTGAAGAGGTACTCTGTAGCTTAGCCTTGATTAATGTCATCTCCTTCCCCAAGTTTCAGATTTGGGAAGACAAGTTACTGATTGCATTGAGATGATCAACCGAGTAGACCATTGGGCCACTTTTGCTTGTAGACTCTTTCCAATCTATGTAGTGACGAACTACATCCCCTATGATATCAACAACTTCTTCCTCGGTCTTGTACATAATCGGGCCTTGGGGACTCGATCCTCCATAGAAGATTTGTATGATTTGGTATGTCAGGATTCCATGGTGAGGACATTCTCGTTGATACTCCTTGTATCTTTCCTAAGCCTCATACAAACTCTCACTAGGCTTTTTCTTGAAACTTTGGATTAAAGTTCTTGCCTCGACGGTCTTATTTTGAGGGTAAAAAAGCGAGAAAGAAACTCTTTAGTGACATCATCCCAAGTTCTCAAGGAATTAGGCTTCACTTCTTTATCTAGCCACTCAAAAGCTCTTCCGATTAGAGAGAACTGGAATAGCTTGAGCCCTATGAATTCTTGAGAAACCCCATTGACCGTGATTGTGTTTCAATAATTCTCAAACTCTTTGTGATGATTTAGTGGGCTTTCTTGCTTGGCACCACTAAATTGCCTTCGTTTAATCATTGTTATCATCGCCGACCTTATCTCAAAGTCATTAGCCGGTGTTATTGGCGGAGCAATACCACTCTCAAATCTATAGGCACCGAGAGTTCCCAACTCCTTCAAAGCAACCCTTGGTAATTCACCCATGCATCTTTGTTCTTCTTCTTAAAATTCTTCTTCACTTGAAGAGCTAGAACTCAAGGATCGTCTAGAAACTCTTATCCTTGAGATTGTTCTCTCAATCTCCGAATCAAAAGGTACTAAAGTCCTTCCTCTTGTCCTATGCATACAATCTCAAAGAAACAATTAGTAGCACGGCTACAAGTGTAGCCTAAAAGAGAAAAATCTTTTTGTATTTTTGAAATGAAATGAAATAGACTCAACAACAATAGTAAACAACTACGCCATCCTCGGCAACGGTGCCATTTTGACCGAGAGGTGGATTCTAGGTCGTTGAAACTAAAATTCCTCCAATCAAACTAAATTTATAACCAAACCTACACCTAGTAATAGGGCAAGTTCAGGTCGAACCACTAGGAATGGGAGGAAGTTAGCTATTGCCAAAGTAAAGCTATTTCGAGGCGTAAAATGTAGTGTAGGTTTCTAAGTTCAACTAAACAACAAAGTAAATCAATATATCAAGACACTAGGGATTTAGGATCCACATATTCTTGCAATGGACACACACTAATCGGGTTGGAGATTGATTAATTCAAGTATTGCAAGGGAAGATAGACAATGCTATCAAAAGAGCTCAACAAGCTATCTCCTAGAGGTCTAACTAGCGCCAACTACGAAAGACTCTACTAGGAACGTAACAAACCAAGCTCGATCGATAAATGTGAGCTATAAATCAATGGTCTGTATCAATGTAGGCACACAATTCAATCTAGTATGACATTTAAAGTTAGCTACTCTTTAACTAATCACACACATGCATAAAATCAATCAACCAATTTAATTACAATGCTAAATCAATCAAAAACTCCCAATTAGCTATGATCGATCACTCAAACATGCTTCACCACATCCCTAGCAAGTAAACTACTCACAATCCATGGAAGAAATCAAAATCAAAACTAAGCTAATCAACAACTTGGTGTGTTGATGAACACGAAGCATGGTAGAACCTAAAACACCTCGACGGTGGGTCAACACCAGAATTGGTGTCCCCACGGCTTGAATGCACGGCATAAGGTCACTTGGAAATTGCACATCTCCATACTTGGGCTTCAAATGGAAGACATTAGGCATCCTAATCAATGCAAAACTAGGGAAGAAACCTCGGGAAACCTTGGACAACGATCTTAACCTGAAAATGAAAGAAAACAAACAAATAAAAGGGAAAAAGAGAAAATAAACCAAGAAATGCATGAAAATGGAAAATCAACAAAGGAAAGTGCAAACTAAAGAAATAAAGAGCAAAACTAAGGAAAAAGGAAAGAAAAGAGCTATAAAAGCAATTTAAAATCACCCTAAAAGAGAACAAATGAGTGCCATAAATGACACTCATCACATCTTAGCGCTTGCTGCATATTACAATTATAAATTATGGCAGATGGACGTCAAAACTGCCTTCCTCAATGGAAATTTTGAAGAAATTATGTATATGATACATCCTGAAGGTTTTGTCGACCAAAATAATGCTGGAAAGATATGCAAGCTTAAAAAGTCCAGTTATGGGCTAAAGTAAGCAAGCAGAAATTGGAGTACGCTATTCGATGAAGCCATCAGTAAATCTGGTTTTATTTGGAATCTGGATGATTCTTGTATTTACAAAAAGGTAAGTGGCAGTGACATCTCCTTCCTAGTCTTATATGTCGATGACATATTTCTCATTGGAAATAGAATTCCGATGCTAGAGTCTGTAAAGGCTAGCTAGAAAAATATTTTTCAATGAAAGACTTGGGAGAGACATAGTACATATTGGGCATTAAGATCTACAGGAATGGATCTAAAAGGATGATTGAATTGAGCCAAAGTACTTACATTGGTAAGGTACTAACACGATTCAACATTGAGGAGGCCAAAAGAGGTCACCTAACCATATAACATGGCATAACCCTAAGCAAGATGTAGTGTCCAAAGACACCTGATGAGCGAGAAAGGATGAATCAGATTCCATATGCTTCGCTTATTGGATCGATCATGTATGCCATGATATGTACTAGGCTAGGTGTATCATATGCCTTGAGTGCTACGAGCCAATACCAATTTGACCTAGGAGAGGCGCATTGGACCGCGGCTAAGGATACCCTAAAGTACCTAAAAAGGAATAAGGACAGACAGAGACGATTAGTTGTTGAAGATTACACCGACACAAGCTTCCAAACAGACAGAGACGATTTCAAATCGCAATCAGAATACGTATTTGTTCTAAATGGAGGAGTGTTTAGTTGGAAGAGTAGAAAGCAAAGCACAACTGCAGATTCTACAACTGAAGCCGAATACTTGGAAGCGGCTAAAGCAGCTAAGGAGGTAGTTTGGATTCGTAAGTTCGTTGGTGAACTTGATGTTGTACCCTCCATCAAAGGTCCAATAGCCCTCTATTGTGACAACAATGGAGCTAATGCTCAGGCAAGAGAGCTAAGGGAACATCAGAAGGTCAAACGTGTCAAGCGGCGATTTCACATAATAAGGAAATAGAAGTCAGAGGGTGAAATCAGAATTTGTAAAGTTGGAACGGACGACAATGTAGTCGATCCACTTACTAAACCTTTGCCTCAAGTGAAACACAACAAGCACATTGAGGCAATGGGAATCAGGCACGTTTATAATTGGCTTTGATTTCCTTGTGAGGTGTTTTAGTTAATTTTAAACATTTTAATGTAAAACACTATGATGAACCATTCACATTTTGGAGTAATTCAATTTCATGCAATTTTATCTCCCCGTTTCTATTTATTTGTGGTTTAGGATTATATATTGAGTCCATTCGATTTTGAGAATATTCAAAATAGGGTATCAAGACCAGTCTTGGATAAAGAAACACCTATTAAGTGAACATTGAATATTGTACTCGGAAATTATCCTTAATCAAGGTCATTTAAATAATGGACGATTAATGACCACTTGAGATTAGTGTGTAGTTTGATTTATAGCACCGTTTCTTGTGCTACAAGGACATGATTGTCATAAATCATTTGCACGGGTATTGGTTTAGAACCATACCGGATCGGCCTATGAGAATACTTTAAGAGATTTAAAAATCGTCATAATTACACCTCTCATTATGGCTATCAGAACCTCTTTCCTCGACCATGAGTATGTGAGTTCTCTTGTTTGAGTACTAGTCTGTTTTGATGTTCGTCAAACGTCTGCCATACATGGGGATTATAAGGAAACACTCGGGCGGCTAGGTTCTCTTAGTAAGAGAAGCTGACAGTACAAGACTAGGAATGTCCCCCTATTAACAATAGGGAACATGTCTTTGTTGTTTAAAACGCCTCTCGAAGAGCGAGACTGTGAAAATGCATGGCCGTGCTCAGATGGATTTTTAGAAATCATCTACTTATTGACAGTCAAACTCGGATTTTTAGAAACACTTCTCGACGTAAAAAGGATGACGCATAATCTTATCTTATAGTTCATGAAGATACATTAAGTGACATAGGAAATAGGCTATACACAAAAGCGCAGTAGTCCGATAAGTGGGACATTGATAGGAATGATGTCCTTCGAACAAGTGTATTATTCCGATAAAGGATTCGGAATTATTAGAAAGCTAGTTATTCAGTAAGGTAAAGTGATCGAAAAGCCTAGTTGGAGGCCGCTTCCGATCAGTAATATTAATGCATAATTAATATTACAGCTTAATGTTGACTAAACCCTTCAAGTCATTCCCAAGCAAACAAACGATCCATCACGACGAATTAATCCGAATGGAATTCATGAGTCGCTCCAGTATTATGAACATAGACGTCGGAAAATGAGCTAGGAGCATCGAGACCGAGCGTCGCAAGTCGAGTCAAATTAATAAAAGGCGAGACAGTAAAATCAATTAATCAACAAAAAAATACCCCCAGCATCGGAATGCCCCAAGCAAACCGAGTGCTAGGGGCAAATGGTTTTAGCATGGCAGCTAGCATGCGTGCCGCACCATGCTGGGCTACTAGCAGCGCTGGCTGGTGCGTGACGCAACATGCTGGCACGCCAATGCTAGCAATGCTAGCAAGTATGCTGGCACGCGCACACAGCTAGCAAGCTAGCAACGTGCTGGCACTGCTAGCACAGGGCGTAGCATCATGGCGCACCACGCCCAACAGCAAGCAAGCAAGCATTTATTGCTAGGCTGGCGCGCGAGAGATACCAGCAGCAGCGCCCAACAGCTCACATCATTGCGAGGCATGCTGGCGCATGTTGCTGGCCCTTGCGACCAGCAGGCAGGACCCAGCCAAGGGGCCAAGCAGCCAGCTTGGAAGCCTTGGCACCCAAGGCTGGCAGCGCCAGCTGGAGCGTGCTTATAGTTTTTGGGTGAGAGGAGCATGAGGCGGTTTTGGTGATCCTTAAGGGGCAAGGCTTTGGTCCCCCCCTTGTGGTTCTCACCTACTCTCTCCCTCCTTCCTTGACACTTGTTAATTAATTATTAAATTGCTTTTTCTTTTATTTTTTTATTTAAAAATAAAATAGAGAAAGTATTTTTACCAACTCTCCCACATTGATGGGAGAGAGGAATTTTGGTTGGAATTCTCTATAAATACCCATGTATTGGGATTTGAGAAACTCACTGGAGTTGAACTCAATAAGGCATCTCCAAAGAGAGAAAACTTTTAAGTTCATAAAAACTCGTGTAATTTTATTTTGGTCTAGCTCGGCTAAACTCTGAGTAGAGACCGGACGGGTCGTGTTACGGGTGGACTTCCCTTAGAGGTCTACGCACTTGCGGGACTTGAAACTTTCAAAGTAAGAGCTTGTAAAGCGAGCGAAGCGTGCTCAAGGGTAATATTGTCTTTCTCCTTATCTTTTTAATTATGGTTATTAGTTATATTAATTGTGAGCGGGTCTTGGGGTCGGGTTTTGTTCCGCGGAAAGTAGGACTTTTCGAAACCCAAAAATTGTGGGGGTTGGCATTTGATTCGAGAAGATGGCACGAGATGGGCGATCTTCGACGGCTTTCGCTACGATTGTGGGGGTTGTCATTTAATTCGAGAATATGGCACGAGATGGGCGATCTTTGACGAATTTCGCTAAGATTGTGGGGGTTATCATTTGATTCAAGAAGATGGCACAAGATGGGCGATCTTCGACGGCTTTCGCTAAGATTGTGGGGGTTGTCATTTGACTCGAGAAGATGGCACGAGATGGGCGATCTTCGACGACTTTTGCTAAGATTGTGGGGGTGGTCATTTGATTTGAGAAGATAACACGAGATGGGCGATCTTAGACGACATTTTCTATGATTGTGGAGGTTTTCACCTATATTCAAGAAAATAGCTCGTGATGTAGCCGACTTCAACGATGTTCCCTAGGATGTGGAAGATTGTTACAACAAAAAATTGAAGATAGCTACAAGCAGCGGTCTTCGACGATGTCCCGAAGCACAGAGGAGATTATCTACAGCGGCGAGGCACTGTCGTGGCGAAGCACGGCAACAAAAAATGATGATGGCGAGGCACGGTCACCTTCAACGATGTTCCCTAAGGTGTGGACGATTGTCAAAACAAATAAAGATAGCGAGGCACTGTTACCTTTAGATTGCATTCACGAGGCACTGTGAAGGTCGTCACAACAAAATACAGCAACAAAATCAGTTACTTTAGAGACGTGTGCTCGACAGTGCAAGATACGCGTTTCTAACTCTTTTATTTGTTTAACTAACTCTAGTTTGCAAGTATCGGCTTTACAAGAATGATTTAGGATCGCAGAATGTTCTGAGTCATTCTCCGTCCCTGTCGCTACTTTGACTTTTGTTTTCGAAACTCACATTTCTCCAATCTTGGTTTAAGTTGGGGCTTCTATAGACACCAAATTGTGTCTCCCCAAAAACCAAACCCAGTGATGAGTATCTTTCACGTCATTGAATATTGAGGAAGGTGAAATGTTGAAGAGTCTCGTGGATTTTCAGTCTTTTAACCTTTCTTTAAATTTTAAACCAAAATCATTCATTTTGTGCCTTTACACCAAAAATAATTCATTTCGTGTCCCTTAAAATCATTCATTTCATGTCCTTTATATAAAAACGTCCAAACCAGTTTATTTTGGTCCATAATCTGGGTTCAATGATTGTATAGTTGGATGGTGCTTGAAAAGAGCTTTTTAACGTTATATTATAAGTATAAATCCGAGTTATAACGAGGAAGTTATGTCCAAAAAACTAACTGGGCCTATGTCCATCTTACCTACGACCCAATGATCATGTGGAGGGTCCATTAATATTAATTATATTCCTAAACCAATTAGATCTTGATTATCCTTTTTGAAAATATAAGATTAAAAAGTTTAAAATTGAGTAAAACTTCTCTTTTTGAAAGTCCTAATTCTATTTGAATTGAATGACGTTCAAAGACAGTCAGATATTGTTTTCGTGACTCATAATTTTTATCTTAATCATATATTTTTGGATAACTCTTAAAATTATATTTCCAATGATATATTATAATGTTAATTTCGAGCAATAAGAAAAAGATATAAAAGAAATACGAAACTCTATCTAAAACTGATACCATCTCACTATTTCTTTCATATCTTTTAATCTACAAAATATTTTAATCTGATTCTAATCGAGTTAGAAAGTAGACTTCAAATCTTTCAAACGACATATTATTTATCTTATTCCAATCTTTGGATCAAAAGTTATGATAAAAACAAAAATCACAAAAATCGTTGTCCATCGAAGGAGTTTTATTCCGATTCGAGTTCGAATTCTTTTTTATTCCTTCGACCCTCTTTTTCCTTATAAATAGAGGTCATATCACCCCTTTTTCAATCATCAACAAACTTGATCACCAAAAATCATCAATCTTCTCTTTCTCATTCTAAGCTAAAGCTTGTTCTCTCTTTCTCTCTTGAGTTTCTATGCCTTTCTACACCGTTTTACAAAATACACCATTCCTCATTCACGAGATTTGAATATATCTAGCCAAGCTCAAAGTTGCCTCAGACCTCGACGTGAAAGTTTGATAGTTTTGAGGGTTTGGTCCCAAATCTAATTTCACTTAATAGTATTTTGATTGTTTGATTTAATATTTTCATTGAAGTTACTAATGCGTGTACTGTTTTGATAGAAAGCGATAGAGGCATCAAAGTAAGTAATTTTATTACTTAAATATTCTTTTGATATAGAAATCATGCTTAGATTATTTTAATTCCTAGTATCATGTTAGGATGTTTTTATTGATTTCTAGTATCATGTTAGGATTAAAGCTTTGATTTTTAATGTTTAGTGACATGCTAGGATTTGTTATTAATATTGTTAGTATCATACCTAGAATCTTGCTAATATTATTATGCTTTGATGAGATTATGATGATGATGATTTGTTGTATCAATATTTATATGTTGCTTGATATTAGTGTTATTGCTTGATCACGCCCTCTCTTGCAGGTTAAAAGGGAATTTGTACTTGAAATCACGGTTAATAAGATAATTAATAATCTTATTTAGGATAATATGATTTTAATTCAAGTGATCTACAATAGTTGTGCATTAATAATCAACCAACATAGGTTAAACAGGCTTAGAATTAATTTATTAATTATATGTTGATTGGAAAACGCACATGAATATGAGAAGAACAAAGTAGAGGCCTATTTAGGGCAGGTTCAATCTCTTTTAGGTTGGAGTTGTACCATCATCCTCGAATATCTAGTCATGGTTCAGGACCACTATGGAGTTAGCGATCTCTGTGATCGTGAATGGTTTACAAGTTCCTAAAACTTGTTGGGGACTCTTTTGCTCTAGCTTCCTTCCCTTTGGACGCCACCATGCTTAAGTGCATGCTCATAGTGGAGCTCACGTGTGGGATGCTTCAAATATTCCCTACAGTTCCTTTTCAGGTACTTTAGGATATTCTTGGCAGCAATCTAATGCGCCTCTCCAAGGTCTGATTGGTATCGGCTTGTAGCACTTAAAGCATACGATACATATGGCCTAGTACATATCATGGCATACATGATTGATCCAATAACCGAAGCATATGGAATCTTATTCATCCTTTCTCGCTCATCAGGTGTCTTTGGACACTACCTCTTACTTAGGATTATGCCATGTGACATGGGTAAGTGACCTCTCTTGGCCTCCTGCATATTGAATCGTGCCAGTACCTTATCAATGTAAGTACTTTGGCTCAATTCAATCATCCTCTTTGATCTATCCCTATAGATCTTGATACCTAATATGTACTATGCCTTTCCCAAGTCTTTCATTGAAAAAAAAATTCCAAGTCAATCCTTTACAGACTCCAACATTAAAATTTTGTTTCTAATGAGCCATATGTCATAGACATGCAAGACAAGGAAGGCGATGTCTCATCTGGATTCTTAATAAAACCAAACTTGCTTATGGTTTCGTCAAGTCGCAAATTCCAACTTCTGCTTGTTTGCTTCAGCCCATAAATGGACTTCTTAAGCTTTCATACCTTCCCAACATCGTCATATACACAGTTTCTTCCAAAATACAATTTAGGAAGGAGGTTTTGATGTCCATCTACCATATTTCGTAATCGTAATAGGCAGCAATTGCAAGGATAATCCGAATGGACTTAAGCAATGCAACTGGAGAAAAGGCTTCATCATAATCAACACCGTGAATTTACCTGTAACCTTTTGCTACTAGTCTAGCTTTGAATTCAAGTACATTTCCATCTTTGTCGGATTTCATCTTGAAAATCTATTTGCAACCGATAGGTGTGTAACCTTCAAGCAAATCAACCAAATCCTATACATGATTTTCAAACATGGAGTCCATCTCAGATTTCATGGTTTCTTGCCATTTAGCAGAGTCAAGACTCATCATAACTTTCTTGTAGGTTGCCGGCTCATCTCCATCCATAACCAGGATGTCTTGATTCTCGGTTAATACAACACCGAGATATCTATCTAGTTGAGACCTTGGCCTTTGCGACCTACGTAGGGTAATGGACTAAGAATTTACATTGTCGTTTTGACTTTACACAGTTTGACCAATTTCAACATATGCTGTTTGAGCACTTTGACTATCAATTTGAATTTGTTTCTCGTCCTCTCGAACTTCATCGAGTTCGATTTTCCTCCCACTTATCATTTTGGAAAGATGTTCCTTCTCCAAAAAGACACTATCGCGAGTAAGAAAAACTTTTGTTCTCGGATTTGTTGTAAAGTAATACCCTTTGGTTTCTTTTGGATATCCCAAAAAGAAACACTTGTCAGATTTTGTAACACCCCAATAATTCTCTCTTAAAAACCTGTATATAACCTGAACAATTTCAAGAGAATTACTGGCGCGCTACCGCCACGTGTTCAAACGTTAAGGCTATTTCAGAAATTAGCAGCGGAAAATTTAAAACAGTTATAAATAAACCTCAAAATCAAAGGATTAAATCAAAATAAATATTACAAGTTGGAACCATTAAGGCCCTTTATCAAAACCCATCAAAAAAACAGTAAGTAATTAAATCCAGTGTTCGAACAAATTCAAACCAAAAGAAATAGTGTCAAATAAAAATCGAGTTAAAATAAATTCAACTTGCGAAAGGCATAAACTACAGTCAACCAACTCTCTACTCAAAATATTGTCACAGGGTCATTGAAAGGCGAAGGCCATGACCAAAGAAGGACACACACAAAAGCACGCAATCAGCAAAGCTGAGTACATACAAGCTGCGAAATAATTTAAGGAATACCTAGCATGCTACTAATAGTCAAACATACGCATCATTAAATAATAAACTCAACACTTGACTCAACTATCCAATTTATTAAGACTTCACTAGTTAATAGTAGCTAACTTATTTCAATTTACTCATTGGATTTAGCAATAGACAAGGTTGTCCAACCCATGTCCCATTTGGAACATAAATAAAGAAAAATCCCATGCCTCCTTTCGGAAACATCAGTAAACATCCAACGACCTCGGACGCGACTCCGTGACCGTAGTTAGTATGAGATCTCACCTAACTCCTAGTTTAAGAAAAATATTTGAAATAAGAGACTCGTAGATCAGACGGCCTCGAGAAAAGTACACGGCTAATACCCCATGTACCCCAACCCCTGATTGTCATTACTCCAGATGTGCACCTATCCATAGTTTTATTGCTCATCCATATTGCACTTTACATGATTTACTGGTTTAAACTTGGTGATGACTCATATGCATAACAATACAAACATTCCAAACACAATTAAATCAAGCAAGGCAAGTTTCCGATATCAATTCTTGATTTATTAGTGACAAAACAACATTTATTATTTATTCCTTTACTACCTCGGTGTATAAACACCTTGAGTGCATAAGGCACCCCAAATTCTTAACCTTTTCTTATAAGACTTGAATCTTTCCTTTACTCATCCTATTTCATTAATCATGAATGAGTAATAAATAAATCATTTCACCAATCACATACCTTTGTCTCTAAGCGCACCTTGCATAATTAGAGCATAACCAATAATTGCAATAAGGAATAGTGCACATCAAATGAAATTGACAATGTATAACCAAACAATTTAACCCAGTCATCCCTATACATGATACTAAGTTCTCGATCCGTCCTTAAACATGCACCTAAAAGCAAGGTTTTGAAACTTGTACGTACCTTGAGTAAACAATTCGATTGGCCACTTTAAAACTAGAAGTCGCCTTCTACAAAGTCCTCTCCTAAACCAAACAATGAGGAATAAATCAATACCCAAGCAAATAAATTTACAGCAATACTAGACTACTTCAAAACCTCTTAAATCATTAAAATAAAGCTTTTAAATTGTTCCCCTTAGTCAATAATAATAATATAACATCCCAACTATTAGTTTATATGTTAAAATCATGAAAATATAGCGTATAATATAAAATTACAGCATGTTTAACTTACTAATGTATGCTGAAAATTTGTTTTATTTATAGTTTTTGCAATTCAAATAATCTATACTTATCATATTGCATAATTAGTTGTTTAAAACATATAAAAGCATTCTAAAACTTTAATTTTGGCTCCAAACTAATAAAAATCAGATTATATAAATTCTGAAAAATAATTTAAATTATAAATTTCAAACCTTTCAAGATCTCCATTCATAATTCAATAATTAGAATAGTGTATTACACATTAACCCTTTAGAACCCTTCAAATAAACATCATTAAACCCCAATCTCACAAAATATATAATCTGAAAATTAATTTTAAGTATAAAATTGTGGGTTTTATCATTATGAAATCATAGTATTGATAATTAACTTGCTTAACACGTTTTCAAACCCTAAAACATGAAAAATCAATGTTTAAACCCTAAATTATACAACATATATAAATCTCAAATTTTGTATAATAAATTAAACATGTCAAAACTCATAAATTTATAATCTTTTAGAATCCAAACATATTATCAAACCATGATAATATAATTTAGAACAAAATTTTAATTAAAGGTTGAAACTTTAAACAATTTTAATTAAGATAATAAAGCAATACAAAAAAATAAAGGAAGAGAGGGAGAAGAGGGGCGAACGGCAGCAGCAAGGGGAGGTTGGCTGGTGGCCGGCGGTGCTGCAGACGGTGACAGGGGCTGCGGCTGGGCGGCGGTGGTGCTGGCAGCAGCTTCAGAAATTTTTTTTTTTTTTTTGTCATGAAAATTCACTAGGCGAAAAAAGGGCTTGGCCACCGGTTCAAACCCCCCTTTGCCACCGGTTCAAACCCCCCTTTGCCACCGGTTTTGAACCGGTGGCCAGTGGGGGGGTGGCAAAACCTAGCACAAAAGGCCACCGGTTCAAAACTGGTGGCAAATTAATTAATTGCCACCGGTTAACCGGTGGTATTAATTAATTTGGCCACCGGTTAACCGGTGGCAAAAACCCATTCCCGCTTTTTTTAAACGGGTTTTTGGCACCGGTTTTGTTCAAAACCGGTGGCAAAAATGGCCCAAAAAAATTAAAAAAAAAAATTTTTTTTTTTGCATTTTTTCCACATAAATTGATATATAAACACTAACATATATATATACTTACATATTTTCATTAAAAAAGGCTGTAACATTACAATTTTGGTCTAAAAAAACTTTAAAAATAAACTAGTCACTGTTAAATACAAGCTAAGTCACACCAATGTAACATCCTTGGCGAGGCAGCAGCTGCAGCAGCCTTACGAGGCAGCAGCAACCTTGCGTATAGATAACATGTTCCAATAGCAACCTGCATCAAAAAACAATGATAAGAGATCTCGGAGTGTGTATTAGTCAAAGACAACAAGTAGAGCAATACTACCTTATACTCAGCCATATATACATGCAATAAGGAAGATTGAGAAGAAAAGCCTTAAGCAAAATACATTTTCATATTTTAAAAGATTCTTAACACAGAGAAAGGACGAACCTTATTTTTTATTTACACTCAAATTATTAATTCAGAATTATTACTTCAGAACATGAGTAACTTTTTGGTGGATTGATTTGTGTGGTTCTGAATATACACTCTAATTCTCTCCTCTCCTAAAACCCACCTCCCCCTCCTCCCTCCATTACTTCGCCTTCCTCAAAGGTTATAGATTAACAATCAAGCAAAACAAGAGACGAGACAATAGCATGTTCGCCAAGAAAGAGGGAGAAAAAATTATCGTGGAGAGGATGAGATTGAGTAGAATCTTAGCTAAATTAAGATATCATATACATCAAAAGCAAGTAAATGCAATTAAAGACATCTCATCGCCTAAGGATGAGGTCCACTTTTGAATTCAAGTAACAAGAAACACCTACTGTATCACTAGCTCCCTACAGCCTTGACAATCAATACGACTGAGCAAACAAGACAAGATATAGCCGCGTGACAAGAATTAAGTATCTAATATATAACTATGGAGATATCTACAATAATTAACTAATGGTTTAGCGAGCCTATATCTACTCACTTCACTACTAACAATACATGAACTAAATTCAATTCAATTTACCCAATAGCTTATTATCGAATTCATTAAAACTACCACAAATCCAAATATTCAACAAATTATTAGAAAAAGGGCAAAATCCAAATATTACTGCTTATCCATATATTCAACAAATTAATAAGGCTTCCTTCACAAAAAATGACATCCCAAGGCATTACATCTCGAACTTGTTTAACAATTTTGTCCCATTAGTTATATCATTATACGTTTCTTCATTTAAAATAGCAACATACATATAAAAATCATTCCCAGCATCTATTCTTATTTAAATTACAAGCCTATAATAAAACTATTAACATACATATAAAAATCATTGCAACAAATAACAAATTCACAAATCTGCTAACACCCAATACCAACTCCAATCATGAATACACACAATATCAAACAACAAGGATGACAATAGCAACATGTTAATAATCAAATAAACCAACTTAAGAAGCTGCAAGACTTAAAAAACGCAAAGCCTCATTTCCAATTTCAAGCATTTCATGATGCAAAGCCTAGACATGAGTTAATGTAGCAAAGAAAGAGAGTTACCAGGATATAATAAAGCAAATAAGGGCAAGAGTCCAATGAGTAGTTGAAGTATAGGGATTTCGTCGGGAACAATACAACTGCTTGCAACATTAACAATAACTTGAGCAGCTAGAAGGGCAACCGCTGCACTTGTCTCTAGCCCATAACTCCATAAGCTGGACTCCTTGGGTAAGCACAAATACCAGGTTACATTTCATTAATTTGGGAAGCCTGCAAGAAAATATTGAAATAAAGAAAAATTTAAGAAGATATCAACTAAATAAATAAATTCCATATAAAAAAAAGGAGATTGAATATAAAAAAATAAATTAAAAAATAAAATAAAATTGTTCACAGGAAACCAACCTGGGACTATGTAACCAAAAGAGCTTGCAATAGCAGATGCAGTGTGAGGCCCTTTGGCTTTAATTGTCACCTTAGCTAGTCCAAAATATGCTATCTTGGCACTGAACTCTGAGTCTAACAAGATATTGCTTGAGTTTACATCTCTATCAGTTGAAAAATCACGGTAGGATAAGGTCATTGTTTCAATTTACAATTAAAAAAGAGACAGGGCACCCATTTCAACTTACTGCCACTTTCTGCAATAGCATTTAGGACATATAACAAGTTTCAATTTTAAGACCCTAGAGCTCTCATAACATATCAAATACTACAAACTAAAGCAGGAAATTAGAGGGCAAAATTAACAAAGAAACCAAAAAAAAAAAAAAATAAGTCTCTTCAAGTTGCTCAAATTCCAGCACAAAGTAGATAATCAATTAACATATTTGATGCCAAATTATATACTACGTAATTTAAACCAAATATGCAGACAAATTAACAAGAAAACAGAGTAGCACTTATAAACAACCTTTCTCACATACCCATTTCAAATCCATAATCTGAACTAAGTGTAAATACCTAGATTATCCCACAATCCTATTATCCCACCATTAAATTCAATCAAAATTTCAATTATTCAACATTAACAACAAAAAATAAAATAACAATTTGATTAACACATGCATGTGAATAGTTGTCGAATATCTCGCTCAATCAACATAGTGTATGATCCAATTTTGTATTTAAAGGCAAAAATTGATCCTTAAATTGAAAAAAATCAGAAACCCTGGATCACGAATCGAAGAACAACATACCTTCATGAAAAAAATCCACCATATTTGCAAAGAGAAGGCACCACCACCGCCAATTACGATGGGCACGACAGCATTCGCCACAGCCATAACCCTCAATTTAAACCCTAAAACCCAGATTGCATCAAAGCACAAATAAGCAAGTACCCAGAAATCATTACCTCAAAACCAACCAAATCAAACCCTAAAAATCATTCATTCGAATTCCGCATAAAAAACATAAAAAAAAAAAAAAAAAACCCCAACAATCACAACATCACAATAGAGAAAGAAATCAAAATTAACCTCGGCAATCGGGAAGAAGCTTGATGAACCAAGCATGAAGTTTAACCCCATCAGAAGATCTGAGCCAAACATCTTCATAAAGAAGACGCAAACGAGCAGGAGTGTGAGTGTGAGTGCGGAGGGCAGGGCTACGGTGGTTGCGGCAAATTAAAGCTCGCATCTGCTACAGTGGTTGAAGAGAGAGAGTGTGAGGCAAGAGGAGATAAAGAATGTGAGACGAACTGAGGGAGGGGAAAACAGGAGAGAGAAAGAGAAGGAGCGGCTGAGAAGAGAATTGGAGAGGAGTGAGTTAGGGTTTGGGGTTTATAAGGGGGGCGTTTTTTTTTTTTAAATAACAAAGCCCACCGGTTTTGAACCGGTGGTAATAATATTTTTCCCACCGGTTCGGTTTAAACCGGTGGCAATTCTATATCCCCACAATCCCGCCCATTTTCCCTCTTTTTTTCCCCACCGGTTCGGTTTAAAGCTTGAGGGGTTTTATTAGTATAGTGGCTTAGTTTCCTAGTTCTAATAAAACTAGGATTGATACTTGGGCTTAAAGTGAGTGGGTTTTTTTTTTAAAAAAAAAAAGTAGGCTTAATGAATAACGGGTTGGACTTGTATAATAATTAAAATATGGGTGGTGAAATAATTTTTGTGAAATAGTTTTATCAACTTTTAAAATAGTAAAATAAATAATCATCTAATATTTTTTTTTTATAAATAATTTTTTATGAAATGGTAGAATAAATCATATAAATAAATAATCATAGTTAAATATTCACATAAATATAAATTTTTGTATTCACATAATTATGGGGGATTACAAATTTAAGGTGAAGTTTGTCAGAAATTAATCTTTTGACATATGCTTCGCTACCCCAAATCTTGAGAAAAGACAACCTTGGAGGTTTCTTCGTCCATAATTCATATCGAGTCTTTTCGACAGCTTTTTGACGGAGCACGGTTTAGTGTTAGTGCCGCGGTTAGAAGTGCGTGTCCCCAGTAAGAGATAGGAAATCACTAAGACCCATTGTTGAATATACCATGTCTAGCAAGGTTCAATTTCTCCTTCCGGATACTCCGTTCCATTGTGAAGTTCCTGGAGGTGTCAATTCTAAAAGAATACCATGTTCTTTCAGATGGCCATCGAATTCATGGCTCAATTATTCACCATACCTCGATCCGATTGAAGGGCTTTGATTTTCTTGCCAAGCTAGTTTTCATCTTTATTCTGAAATTCTTTGAATTTCTCAAGTGATTCAGATTTGTTCGACATGAGGTAGACATATCCATATCTACTATAATCGTCCATGAAGGTGATGAAATATCGATAACCATTCCTTGTGGGTGTACTCATTGGTCCGCATACATCGGTGTGTATTAGGCCCAATAAGTCACTTGCTCTTTCTCCCAACTTGGAGAATGGCTGTTTTATTATCTTGCCTAATAATAATCCTTTGTAATTCTCAAACGATTGTAAATAAAATGAGTCAAGAATACCTTCGTGTAAAAGTTTCTTGATGCGCTTGATGTTAATGTGGCCAAGATGACAATGCCACAAGTATGTTTGATTTGACTCAATGGTCTTATCTCTTTTAGTGGTATCATTAAATTCATAAAATTGATTGTCTAAGGAAAGCACATAAAGACCATTTTCAGAATGTTTCGTACCATAAAAAAACATTATCGAGATAAAATTAACATGTATTGTCTTTAACTCGAAATTCAAACCCTTTGGCGTCCAACGCCGAAATTAAAATGATGTTTTTGGTAACATTCGGAACATGATATCAGTTTTCAAGTTCTAGAATTAACCTAGAGGGCAAAGACAAACTAAGAGTTCCTACGGATACGGCCGCAATTCCAGCTCCATTGCTGACCTTGAGTTCAACCTCTCCCTTCTCTAGCCTTCTAGTTTTCCTTAGTCCTTGAGAATTGGATCAAAGGTGTGAGCCACATTTGGTATCTAATACCCATGATGCTGTGCTAGTGAAGTTTAAGTCTATAATGAAAATACCTGATCTAGAAGCAACGGTTCCGTTCTTCTTATCTTCCTTGCATTTGAGGCAATATCTCTTCCAATGTCCTTTCTTCTTGTAATAGAAACATTCAGAATCAGATTTAGAAGAGGCTACCTTCTTGTCCTTGTGGTCCTTGGTACCTTTTGACTTAAGCGAAAAAGTCTTCTTACCCTACCCCTGAAAGCCTTTCTTCTTCTTGCCCGAGCGCTTGAATAGCTCGCCTTCTTAACCGTAAGCATGTCATGCATCTCATAGGAATGGTGTCCTTCGAACAAGTGTATTATTCCGGTAGAGGGCTCAAAATTATTAGAAAGCTAAGTTTTCAGTGAGGTCAAGTGATCTGAATGCCTAGGTGGAGGCCGCTTTCGATCAGTAATATTAATGTATAATTAATATTACAGCTTAATCTTGACTGAACCCTTCAGGTCGTACCCAAGCAATAAACGATCTGACACGACGAATTAATTCGAAATGAATTAATGAGTCGCTCGAGTAATTGATATTTAAGCTTGGAGTTTCGAAACTGAGCGTCGTAACTCGAGTCGAATTATTTAAAGATGAGACGGTAAAATCAATATGTAATCAACAAGATTACCACAATACCCCTAATATCGGAATACCCCGAGCAAACCGAGTGCTAGGGGCCAATGGTGCTAGCAAGCGCACCACACCAAGGCAATGGTGCTTGGTGCGCATGGCTAACTAGATGTGGCGCGCAGCTGGCCAAGCTAGCAGCACCAGCCGCACGCACGCAAGCAGCAGCCAAGAATGATGCGTGGCGTGCTGCGCCCACATGCATGCTAGGTGTGCAGCATGCTAGCAGCAGTAGCACACACCTTGGCCAGCAGCCCGTAAGCACGCGTGGCTTTCTGGGCCAAGGGCAGCAGCACACACCCAAGCTGCCTTGGTGCCCAAGGGTGGGTGCAACGTGGCAGTGGCTGATTGGGGTGTTTGGGTGTAGGTGGCCGATAATGAGGAGAGCTTGGGGATCAAGTTTGACCCCCCCTCTTCCCTTGTAGTCCTTACCTAACCCTTCTTCTAAGTGTGACACTCGCTGATTAGTTAGTTGTTGGCTATTTAATTTTATTTTGATTTAAAAATAAAAGAAAAATATTGATTTTACCAATTCTCCCACATTGATGGAAGAGAGGATTTCACTCATGAGTTTCCCTATAAATACCCAACTTGGGGTATGGGAAAACTCACTTGAGTAAGAGTTAGAAAAGGCTTCTCCATTGAGAAAACCTTTAAAACTCATAATTACTTGAGTATTTTTGTCGGACTTGGCTAACCTCCAAGCAATAGACCTTGTCGGGGTTATGTTGCGGGTGGATACCGTAAGAGGTTTTCGCCCGTTGCGAGACTTAAGCTTTCTCAAGTAAGAGCTTGGTAGACGAGCAAAGCACGCTTCAAAGGTAATTTCTTCTTTCCTTAATTCTTGTTAATTATGTCTTTTGATTATATTATTTGTGAGTTTGATCTTCACTCGGGTTTTATTTTCCGCGATGAGTCGGACTCATCAAAACCCAACAGCGGTATCAGAGCCTTGCTCATTTATTTTTATAATCATAATTTTTAAGGTGTTTTATGGCTCTATTTTTCTGGTTTTATGTTGCTAATTAGTAGCTCGGTTTTATTAATTTTAATCTCGTTATAAAGCTGATTATGGCCCAGAACCCAGATTTTCGCCTAAAAATAGTGTTTGGTGGAAAAGGCATTCTGGAAATGTTTTCACCCTTTTAGGATTGTGTTTTAGGCCAAAATCGGAACAGAAATGCCTTTTTCGAGGGATTTTTCGTTTTGACGAAAAATTTTAAGTCTTTCTAACCTTAAATCTTAATGGCATATTTATGGTGATTATGTATTTGGTTCTTTCCTTAATGTCTGCATTTTTGGACCTCTTTAAGCATGGTTACTTGGTAGTAATTAGTGCTTGAAAGATTGGTTAAAATTTTCACATAATTGCAAATCCATTGCATTAAGTGTGAAAAATTTATTCTTTGAGTCTTTTAAGTACTAAAGATTCATTCTTTAATTATTTTAAGTGATTGAAACTTTGAATTACTAAATTCCATGATTTTTTGGTTGAACTTTTCATTTAAACACGTATTAACTTCATTGGAATCATAAAGTTTGAATCTTGTGATAGAAATTTCATTTATCTTCATATAGGTAGATATAATTTTTCAAGGATTCACAAGTTAAAGTTGGAATCTTTATTTGAATATTTGTGTTCATAATTCCAATTCCCCTTTTATTTTGTCAAATCTCATGATTAATTTAAATTAATTAAATTAATAGTGAGTATTGCCCTTATTTATTTTATTACACCAAGTTGAATCAATTTTATTAAAGAATAGTTCTTGGGAATAATTTTTGTTGTGTGCACTTTGATAAATTTTTCATTTCTTCTCATTAAATTAATTTTAAAATCAATTTGGAATTAATTACTTAAAGTCACGTAAAATTTCGGGTTTAATCCCGAGAGTGTGGCACGCAAACTAAGGCACACTACCCTCCGCCAGTCGGGCTACTTGGCAGCCCAAGGGCTGGTGTGGTTGGTGCGCGCCACACAATAGCAGCATGGCTAGTGCGCCCAGCCACAGCAGCACTGGCTAAACAGCAGGGCGCTGCGGATGTGTGATGCGTGCTGCTATGTTGCGGGGAGTGCGTGTGTGCGCAGCTTGATGCGGAGGAGGGTGTGCGAGAAAGAGGTCGTTGTGCGGCAGCAGCATAGTAGCTGCAGCCTTGGCGCGCCATAATGTACCGGTTGCCAGGCAGCAGCCAGCAGCACCTCGGCACGCATGGCTGGAGCTGCTAGGCAGTGCCCAGCACACGCGTGTATACAAGGGCTGGGGCTACTAGCCTTGGCCAACCCGACACACTTTGTTTTTCTCGGTTTTAATTTTGCAAATTTTGCCGTTTTAATTATTCTAAATAATTTAATTAATTATTTTTGTTTTAATTATTTGAATTAAATTATTGAGGCTAGGCCTCAGTTTTGAGCGGTGTTGGCAAAATTTTACTTTGGCAAAATTTTGAGTTTACCGGCTTAATTAATTGGATTAATTAAGATGGATGCGGAATTTAGTGGGAGCTTCAATTTTAATTGCGCTAAATTACATAATCGGTTAAACAACTTTGACTAGTTTTAATTAGGCGTGTTATCGGATTAACGACCTAAATTAGTTAGTAGTTTACGCGTGTTTGTGCATTGTTACTTGTTTACCATTGTAAAATGCATGGGCCATTCACAAATAGTTAATGGTTAAATGGATTGTATATCCTCCCACAGGTTTTATAAAAATGGCAACTAGTGGGGCCCGATTAAGATAGAAATATGGACTGCGTTCCGTGATGTATTTTTGTAAATCTAAAAACGGTCTGCGAACCGTTGAGTATTTTTGTACCTTAATATTTAGAATAGTCCTAATCGTAGATTCTAGTGTTTGAATAATTTTGGTCATGTCTTGAAGATGGAAGTTTTTGGAAGACGAAGCCATGAAGTTGCAAAAGACGACCCTTGAAGACTCAAGGGGTCATGCTAGTTGCCAAATGCATCATTATTTATGTTTTTCGATATATATTTATGATTATATATATATATATATATATATATGTATATGTATATGTATATATGTTAAATGCATATTTAGGATTTCGAATGTTGCGATGATTAATTAAGTTCACTTAAATCAACCAACATATAAACACTAGGTCCCTAAAATATTGAGTAAAATTGCCATTCCAAAACAACACTTATCGACCTATTGAGAGTAGTAACGGGCTACGCCAAAGAGAGGAATCACTATTACTCCCTAGGATACATAAGGCATACCGGGTATGCAAGTTGGTTTTGGTTATACTCAACGATATGAGGGATGGAGTCCTAACATGTCGTGGCAAAGTAGATAAGTTGTTGAGAGAGCATTAGATGCGACAATTTATCCAACCAAGAGTGGCTTGGAGTCATTAGCAAAGAGTTGCTTACCTTAGAAGATTGAGTGTTAAGACAAGCCAAAGCATGCTTAACTACTCATTATTTCTTTGGCTCTTGGAATCGCCTAATTCTCACCAAATTGGGACAATTTAATGTGTGAATAAGACGTTTAAATATGTTTGATTAATATACATCATTTCAATCTTATTTAAGTATTATGAATGGTTTTTCATTCCAAATTCTTTCAATTTTAGAATCATGTCTTCAACTAACAACGACAACAACCAGATGTGCCTGGATCTTCTCGAAAAGTTACCATTTTGCTTGAACTTGGTGAACTTTAAGGAGTGGAAAGAAGAACTCCGAAAGACCCTTTGAAATTGCTATGTAGAACACACTCTTGACATACCCATCCCGAGTTTCTACTCTAAAGGGGTTATGAGCGATGAAGCTCATGAGGATTAGAGTTATGATTGCAAAAGAGTCTCACGACTTATGGGAAACTCCATCCCGGAACAATGGAATGGGAAGTTCTCCAACTACTTTCCGGACATGCTCCTCAAAGCACTAGAGGATATAGTCAATTTGAGGGTCACCAAGAGCATCAATGGCAACTATGATGGTCTCATGGAGGAAGTGACTAGGTCACTCTCCAACATGAAGATCAAGCCACCGCATGAGGGGTGCCTAGCCAAGGAGAGGCAAGAGGTATGGGGACAATTCTACAATGCTAGACTAAGACCCGGAATGTCACTTCGAGCCCACGTGCTACGAATGACAAGGCTGTTCATTCACTTAGTGCTCATTGGCAAGCCAGTGGAGGATGAGCAAGCTGCTCTCATGCTAGTGAGTTCTCTCTACTCGGGTTATATCGCATTGAAGATGCAGCTAACTGCCAATCATGATAAAATCACTTTGATGGAGGTTGTCAATGAGCTTCAAATGGTCGACCCTTGTGGAAATGATAGACTCAAGCTTGCTCTAAAGGCAAAGAGGGAGGAGTTCAAGAACAAGGCAAGAATGCGATTCTTCTACTATTGTAGGCGGGGCCACTACAAGAGAGAATGTAGCATGTACCTGGAAGATGAGGCTAAGGGAAGAGAAATCTCCACCTCAGGTATCTTCTTTATAAACTACACTTGAATACAAGCAAGGTATTAGATAACATTAAAGACTCACTACATGCTCCTAATTCAGGAACCAAGTGAGAAGAGCTTGCCAAGTAGATGTGGATATACAAGCGGAAGAAGAAGTTAGTCTTTCTGGAAGGCTTGTAATCACATAGTTTGTCTTAACATAGAACTTGTTTAAGTTTTTATTATCAACCATACATTGATCTTTTGACGTTAGACATCATGGTTTTGTTTTAATCTCTAGACTATTGTTTCAAAATTCTTGATGTTTATGGTATGACATGTTTTATCTAAAATATCTGCTTTCTTTAGACAAACAAGTTTATAATGTGAATAATACCGCCAAGAAAGCTAAGACCATGGAGTCAAATCAAACGTACTTGTGGCATTGTCGCCTTGGCCACATTAACATCAAACGCATCAAGAAACTTGTACAGGAAGGTGTTCTTGACTCATTCGATTTACAATCGTTTGAGAATTGTGAAGAATGTATATTACGCAAGATGATTAAGCAGCCATTCTCCAAGTTGGGAGAAAGGGCAGGAGACTTGTTGGGCTTAATACACACCGATATATGTGGTCCAATGAGCTCCACCACAAGAAACGGACATCGATATTTTGTCACCTTCATAGACGACTATAGTAAATATGGCTATGTCTACCTTATGTTGCATAAATCTGAATCTTTTGAAAAGTTCAAAGAATTTCAGAGTGAAGTTGAAAATTAGCTTGGCAAGAAAATCAAAGCCTTTCGATCAGATCAAGGTGGTGAATACTTAAGCCAAGAATTTGATGACCATCTTAAAGAAAAAGGTATACTTTTATAATTGACACCTCCAGGAACTCCACAATGGAACGGAGTATCCGAAAGGAGAAATTGAACCTTGTTGGACATGGTACGATTAACAATGGGTCTTAGTAATCTTCCTACCTCTTTGTGGGGACACACATTTCTAATTGCGATAGTAACACTGAACCGTGCTCCATCAAAAGCTGTAGAAAAGACTCCATACGAGTTATGGACGAAGAAACCTCCTAGGTTGTCTTTTCTAAAGATATGGGGATGCGAAGCATATGTCAAGAAATTAATTTCTAACAAACTTCATCCCAAATATGATAAGGTTTACTTTGTGGGCTACCTAAAAGAATCCAAAGGGTATTACTTCTACAATAAATCCGAGAACAAAGTGTTTGTTGCTCGTGATGGTGTCTTTTTGGAGAAGGAGCACCTTTCCAAAATGACAAGTGGGAGGAAAATCGAACTCGATGAAGTTAGAGAGGACGAGCAACAAAATCAAATTGACAGTTAAAGATCTCAAACAGCATCTGTTGACGCTAGTCAAAATGTGCCAAATCAAATCGACAATGCAAATTCTTAGTTCATTACCCTGCGTAGGTCGCAGAGGCCGAGGTCTCAATCTAATAGGTATCTTGGTATTGTATTAACCGAGAATCAAGACATCTTGGTGATGGATGGTGAGCACCGACTTTGCTAAATGGCAAGAAGCTATGAGATCTGAAATGGATTCCATGTTTGAAAATCAAGTCTCGGACTTGGTTGACTTACCCGAGGGTTACACAACTATCGGATGTATGTGGATTTTCAAATTAAAACTGAAAAAGGTAAAAATGTATTCATTTACAAAGCTAGATTGGCAGCAAAAGGTTATAGGCAAATTCATGGTATTGCTTACGATGAAACCTTTTCTCCGGTCGCAGTTCTTAAATCCGTTCGGATCCTCCTAGCGATTGCTACATATTACAACTATAAAGTATGGCAGATGGATGTCAAAACCGCCTTCCTCAATGGGATTTTGGAAGAAACTACGTACATGAGACAGCCTGAAGGTTTTGTCGACCAAAATAATGCTGGGAAAGTGTGTAAGCTTAAAAAGTCCATCAACGGGCTTAAGCAACCTACCAGAAGTTGGAATCTGCGATTCGATGAAGCCATCAATAAGTTTGGTTTTATCAATAATCCAGATGAATCTTGTGTTTACAAGAAGGTCAATGGGAGTGACATCGCCTTCCTAGTCTTATGTGTCGATGACATATTGCTTATTGGATACACCATTCCGATGTTAAAGTCTGTAAATCCCTTGCTTGCAAAATATTTTTCAATGAAAGACTTGGGAGAGGCTCAGTACATATTGAGTATCAAGATCTAAAGGGATAGATCAAAGAGGATGATTGAATTGAGCCAAACTGCTTACATCGATAAGGTACTAGCATGATCCAACATGCAAGAGGCCAAGAGAGGTCACCTACCCATGTCATATGGAATAACCCTAAGCAAGAAGCAGTGTCCAAAGACACCTGATGCGCGAGAAAGGATGAATCAGATTCCATATGCTTCGCTAATTGGATCGATCATGTATGCCATGATATGTATTGGGCCATATGTATCATATGCCTTGAGTACTACGAGCCGATACCAATCAGACCCAGGAGAGGCGCATTGGACTACGGCCAAAAATATCCTAAAGTACCTGAAAAGGAACAAGGACAAATTCTTGGTATATGGTGGCTTAAAAGAATTTGTTGTTGAAGGTTATACTGACGCAAACTTCTAGACAAACAGAGACGATTTCAAATAACAATTTGAATATGTGTTCTGTCTAAATGGAGGAGCGTTTAGTTGGAAGAGTGCCAAGTAGAGCACAACTGCAGATTCTACAACTGAAGCTGAATACTTGGCAGCTGCTGAAGCGGCTAAGGAGGCTGTTTGGATTCGTAAGTTCGTTGGTGAACTTGATGTTGTACCCTCTATCAAGGGTCTAATAGCCCTCTATTGTGACATCAATTCAGCTATTGCACAGGCTAGAGAGCCAAGGGAACATCAAAAGGTCAAACATGTCAAGCGACAATTTCACATGATAAGAGAATGGAAATCAGAGGATGAAATCAGAATTTGCAAAGTTGGTGACAATGTAGCCGATCCACTAACTAAACCTTTGCCTCAAGTGAAGCACAACAAGTACGTTGTGGTAATGGGAATCAGACATGTTTTAGATAGGCTTTGATTTCCCTTTTTAATGTCTTAATTAATTTTGAACATTTTAATGTAAGACATTAAGATGAAACATTCAGGCTTTAGAGTAATTTAAATTTCATGCAATTTTATCACTCCATCTTCTATTTAATTGTGATTTAGGATTAAATAATGAGTCCATTCAATTATGAGAATATTAAAAATAGGGTATCAAGACCAGTCATGTTAAGAAAACACCTATTAAGTGATTATTGAATATTATAATCGAAAATTATCCCTAATCGAGGTCATTTAAACGATGGACAATTAATGACCACTTGAGATTGGTGTGTAGTTTGATTTACGGCACCGTTTCTTGTGCTACAAGGACATGATTGGCATGATTGATTTGCACAGGTATTGGTTTAGAACCATACTTGATCGACCATAAGTATACTTCTCATTATGGCTATCAGAACCTCTTTCCTCGACTTTGAGTATTGTGAGTTCTCTTTTTTAAGTACCAGTCCGTTTTGATGTTAGTTAAATGTCTACCGTACATGGAGATTATAATGGTAACACTCGGGCGGCAAGGTCCTCTGAGTAAGAGAAGCTACACTACAAGACTGAGAATGCCCCTACTAATAATAGGGAAGATGTCTTTTTTGTTTACAAGGCCTCTCGAAAAGCGAGACTGTGAAAATACATGGCCGTGCTCGGGTGGATTTTAGAAATCATCTGTTTGCTGACAATCGGACTCGGATATCGAGAAACACTTCTGGACGTAATAAGGATGACAAATAAATCTTATCTTATAGTTCATGAAGAGACATTAAGGGACATAGGAAAAAGGCTATACACTAAAAGCGCACTTGTCCGGAAGGACAAGTGGGAGATTGATAGGAATGGTGTCTTTCGAACAAGTATATTATTCCAATAGAGGGTTCGGAATTATTAGAGAGCTAATTATTCAGTGAGCTCAAGTGATCAGAATGCCTAGGTGGAGGCCGCTTTCGATCAGTAATATTAATGTATAATTAATATTACACCTTAATCTTGACTGAACCCTTTGGGTCACACCCAAGAACCAAACGATCCAACACGACGAATTAATTCGGAAGGAATTAATGAGTCGCCTGAGTAATTCATATTTAGACGTTAGAAATCGAGCTTGGAGCGTCGAAACCGAGCGTCGTAAGTCGAGTAGAATTAATTAATAACGAGACTGTAAAATCAATAATTAATCAACAAGATTACCAAAATACCCCTAGCATCGGAATGCCCCGAGCAAACCGAGTGCTAGGGGCCAATGGTGCTAGCATGCGTACCGCACCAAGGCAATGGTTCTTCGTGCGCATGGCTAACTAGCAGTGCCGCACAATTTGCCGAGCTGCAGCACCAGCCGCAAGCACGCAAGCAGCAACCCGTATTGATGCGTGGTGTGCTACGCGCACATGCGTGCTGAATGCGCAGCATGCTAGCAGCAGCAGCGTGCACCTTAGCTAATAGTCCGCAAGCATGTGTGGCTTGTTGGGCCAAGGACAACAGTAGCACACACCCAAGCTAACTTTGTGCCTAAGGGTGGGTGCCACGTGGCAGTGGCTGCTTGGGGTGTTTGGGTGTAGGTGGCCGGTTATAGGGAGAGCTTGGGGATCATGTTTGGTCCTCCCCTCCCTTGTGGTCCTTACCTAATCCCTCCTCTATGTATGACACTTATTGATTAATTAGTTTTTGGCTATTTAATTTTTTTTTTGATTTAAAAATAAAAGGAAAATATTGATTTTACCAACTCTCCCACATTGATGGGAGAGAGGATTTCACTCATGAGTTTCCCTATAAATACCCAACTTATGGTATGGGAAAACTCACTTGATTAAGAGTTAGAAAAGGCATCTCCATTTAGAAAACCTTTAAAACTCATAATTACTCGAGTATTTTGGTCAGACTTGGCTAACGTGCAAGTAATAGACCTAGTTAGGTTCGTGTTGCGGGTGGATATCGTAGGAGGTTTTCTCCCATTGCAAGATTTAAGCTTTCTCAAGTAAGAGCTCTATAGACGAGCGAAGCACGCTTCGAAGGTAATTTCGTCTTTCCTTAATTCATTATGTCTTTTGATTATATTAATGGTGAGTTTGATCTTGGCTCGGGTTTTATTTTCCACGATGAATCGGACTCATCAAAACCCTACAACTTCCCCTCATCCTTGAGTGTTTGCTCGGCTTGCTTCAACATACCATGAAGCTCGATGAGGGTTTTCTCCATGGTGTGCATGTTATAGTTCATCTTAAACTAGTCATAACCTTTGTGTAGTGAATGGGGAATGATGTCAATTTCCATCTCTATCGAATACCCCGCATCAAGCCTTTCCATGTTCTCAAATAAACCGATCTCATTTTGAGTACGAGTGGGCTGACTGGCTCTTCTTTATTGAGCTTGCTCTCAAGGATCTGCCTATGGGTTTCGAACCTTTTAGTTTGAGCCTGCTCTTGGAACATAAACTGAAGTTCATAAATGATCTCAAAAGTCGTCTCCTTCTCAAAGAAAGTCTTTTGAAGGTCGGGCGACAGTGTAGCCAACATGATGCATTTGACATCCCGATTTGCAGTTTGCCATCAATTTAGGGCAGCCTGTGTGACTTCCTCATTGGGAGTCTCGGGCATTTCCTCATCAAGGACGTATTCCTTTTTCTCTTGCATGAGAACTGTACACAAGTTCCTTTTCCAATCGAGGAAGTTTGGCCCGCTCAATTTCTCCTAGTCGAGAATTGAGCGTAACGAAAATTGGTTGTTTGAGTTATTCGTAGACATGTTTCTACAATTGAAAGAATTTGAAATGAAAAACCATTAATGAAACAATAAGTTAGAATTTTAAAGCATTCATGCAAATTTCAAGCTTATTAAGCGTTTTATCCACACATTAAATTTGTCCCCATTTGGCGTGCATAAAACGATTCCATGATCCAAAGAATCAATAAGTGATTAAGCATACTTTGGCTTGTATTAACACTTATTATTCTAAGGTAAGAAGCTCCTTGCTAATAGCTCTAAGCTATTTTTTGTTCGATATTAAGTCGCATCTAATGCTTTATGATGTTTATCTCCATTGCCACGACATCTAAGGACTTCTTACTGATATCGTTAAGTTTAACCAAAATCAAATGGTATACCTGGTATACCTTACGTCCCTAGGAAAATAGTGATGCCTCGCTTCGGCATATCCCATTACTATTCTCATTAGTTCGGTAAGTGTTATTAGGAATGACAAATTTGACTCAATATTTTAGGGACCTAGGGTTTCTATGTTGGTTGATTTAAGTGAACTTAGTTTATCATCGTAACATTTGAAATCCTGAACATGCAACAAACATATCATTCATATATAATTAAACATAAATATATATCGAAAACACAAGTATAAGATGCATTTGTTACCTAACATGACCCCTTCAGTCTTCAAGTCTTGAAGGGTCTTTATTGCAATTTTATGGCTTCGTCTTCAAACAAACGCCGTCTTCAAGACATTACCATCATTTATGCAACTACTATTAACTATGAGTAGGATTATCTAAATATTAAGGTAAAAATATACGCAACGGTTCGCAGACCGTCTTTAGATTTACAAAAATACAAAACGGATCACAGTCCGTATTTTCTATCCTAATCGGGCCCCGCTAGTTGCCATTTTCATAAAACCTGTAATAGAATATACATTCCATTCATCCATTAACCATACGTAAATGGCCTATGCATTTTACAATGAAAACAAGTAATAATGCAATAATACGCGTACACTAGTAACTAATTTAGTTGGTTAATCCGATTAACGCACCTAATAAAAACTAATAAAAGTTGTTAATCAATTATGTGATTAAACGCAATAAATGGCTCAAATAAATAATGAAGCTCCCACTAAATTCCACATCCAACTTAATTAATCCAATTAATTAAACCCGTAAACCCATAATTTAGCCAAATAAAATTTTGCAAATGCCGCTCATAACCCGAGGCCTAGCCTCCATGTTTAATTAAAATAATTAAACTTAATTAAAATAATTAAATTGGCAAAAACGCAAAATAATGAAATCGAGAGAATCTAGGTGCTTTGGGTTGGCCAAGGCAAGCAACCCCAGCCCTCGTACGCACGCATGTGCTGCGCGTTACCTAGCAGCTCGTACACCATGCATGTGTAGCTACTGTTGGGCGCTGCATGGCAGCTTGCACACCATGGTGCGCCAAGGCCGCAGCTGCTATGCTTCTTGTGCGCCATGGCTATCTCTTGCATGTTTCCCTGCGCACCAAGCCGCACTTTCCCTATGTACACCTTGGACGAACAGCACACTGCCGAGGCACCACCCCGCACCCCTTGGCAGCCACATGCGGGCTGCGCAAGCAACCCAGCTGGCCGAGGGGTTTTCCGTGGGTTGTGTGCTTCAGCTTGCGTGCTATTTCCTCGGGATTTTATCCCGATTATGTATGACGTATACAATTAATTCTAAATTAATTTTAGAACTAATTTTGGGTAAAAATGAAATTAAAACAAGTCTAACTCAAATAAATTCAATTTCAAGTGCAAAACCAAATATTAATTCAAGAACCAAACTTTAAACAATTTTGGTTTAACTTGATGCCACAAAATTGATAAGGGCTTACCTCATAATTAATTTAACCAAACATAAATTAATAATGAGTTTTTACAAAATTTAAAATTGGTTGGAAATAAAATAATCATCTAATGAAAAACAATTCCAACACTAACTTGTGTTCATTTGAAAAAATCACATCTTCCAATATGAAGACTAATTGTATTTCAATCACAACTTTTAAACTTAATGACTTTAATCAACTTGGATAAATGATTAAATCAAGAAATTTCAATAAACAATCATGGAATGTAGTAATACTACCTCCATTAAATGTTATGGGCAACTTTGAAATATTTTATATCTCACAAATAATACCCCAAAATTGCACATAATAATTAACGGAGGTAGTATAATGTTCCCATCAACTAAAATAATTAAAGATTAGTACTTTAATACTTGGGGCTTCAAAACACAAATTTTTCACACTCAAAGTAATTAATATGCAATTTTGTGAAAAATGAGCCAACCATTTAAGCACTAATTATTAGCTAATAATCATGCTCAAAATAGGCTTATATATGCAGTAGTTAATTATAATAACCATACATATAATGAACAATTAATATGCTATTAAACAGTCAAGGTTTAAAGATTAAAAAAAAAATTCAATAAAATGAAAAAACCTCGGAAGCAGTGTTTCCAAGCAGAATTTGGCTTCTAGACAGGTCTAAAAGGGTCAAAACTGTTCCAGAATATCGATTTAACCCAAAATTCACTAGTCTTGAGTCGAAATCTGGGTTTTTGAGCCAAACTTTGATTTAAAATCGAGATTAAAATAAATTAAACGAGCTTCTAATCTAATTAGCAAGCATAAATAGAATTATAAATCCATTTAAATCATCTACCTTGAAAAATAGTTACAAAGATTAAATGAGCGAGGCTAAGATACTGCTGTTGGGTTTCGTGATGTCCAACACAACGCGGAACTAAAACCCAACCCCAAGACCCGCACAAAAATAAATGCAAGTAAAACATGCATATTAATTAACGACATAATTAATAAACAAGAAAAGGGAAAGACAAAATTACCCTCGATGCGTGGTTCGCTCCGAATGAGCTCTTACTTGAAAGCTAGTGAGCTTCGCAAATGCAAGAGCCTGATACTGTTGGGTTTCAGAAAGTCCGACTTTCCGCGGAACAAAACCTGACCCAAAGACCCGGTCACAATAAATATAACTAAATGACATAAATAACAAGAAAGAGAGAAAATACCATCTTACCCTTGCCGCGAGCTCCGCGGTATCGCTCACACCGCAGAGCTCTTACTTTAAAAGTTGAGTCTTGCTAGTGCAAACTCCTCCAATGGTATCCACCCACAATATGACCAGATCGGTCTCTTACTCGAAGTTTAGCCGAGTCGGACCAAAACATTACTCGAGTATTATATGAACTTAAAGGTTTTCTCTCTAGTGGAGATTCCTTTTTTGAGTTCCTACTCAAGTGAATAATCCTAACTACTAAGGTTGGTAATTATAGGAAAAGGCTCCCTAAAATTTCTATCATCTTTTCATGTGGGAGAAGTGATAGTGTGAGAGTAAGAATGATTTAATTTAATTCTAAATTAAATTAAATATTCATGCAACAAATAAACGACAAGTGGCACAAGAATAAGTAGGGTAGGTGGGAGGACCACAAAGCCTTGGGGACCAAGGTTGGTTGTCCGCTCACCTCACGCCACATGGTAGCAGCCGCCTTGGGCAACAAGGCGTGCTGTAGCAGCAGCCTTGTGCACCAAGGTTGTGCTGCTGCTGGGCTTTGTCGCAAGGTCGGGCTGGCAGCAAGCCTTGTTGCTTGGCATAGCCGCTCGTGCACAGGCCAGCCTTGCGTGCCGAGCCTCGTGCTGGGCAGCCATGCTACTCCAGGCGGGCTGCTGCTAGGCCTTGCCGCAAGGCTCCGCTAGCAGCTAGCCTTGCTAGGCGTTGCGCCCAGCCCACGCCAAGGCTAGCCATCATGCTGGGCGGCTTGGCAGCCCGCTTGGCCTAGCATGCTAGTTAGGCCTTGTGCTACAACCATTAGCCAGCACGCACAAGCTCACCTAGCATGCTAGGCCTGAGTGGTGTGGTTGGTGTTCTTGGCACATGTTCTTGTCCTACAATCGAGGTATATCAAGACCTTTACACTAGGTATCCGAGCTTAGGTAAATATGTCGTTTGACTAATGACAAGGGAATAAACGCGTCGTCAATTTGTCTATCCCTAGATCAAATATAATTTATACACCTAAACAAACCTAATGCAAGTATAAGGCAAGCATAGGGGTCGAACCACAAGGAGACATGCATAAACACCACATTCACTACTTAATACTTAAGCTACCTCGGAACAAGAAGTGTGAATAACTAAGAGATTAAACTAGAGATTAAGAATGATTAAAAATCAATATAACTAAGCACCAAGGGAAGTAGGTAGATGTAGTTGCCAATTGATCATGCAATAACACGGAAGCAAAGCAATGGTAAACTAAGCATGCAATAATATCGAATTAAAGCTCAATCTAACCGCCTTCCGGGGTTAATCAATTTCTCCTAACATAGCCTCCATGTTTCCACACTAGAACCATATATTAGAAGGTGCAATCAAAGAACTATCGATAACAATGAACCTTAACTAAGTCAACTTCCGTTTCTTGTTAGCAAAGATTCACCTTTAATCAACTAATAATGTGCACTTGCAAGAAGATTAAAGAATATCAAACATACAAAGACTTTAATCACCATTAACAAAACCCCAACATCATGAGCATGAATCAATCAACAACTACACCGTCCCCACACCCTTGGCTAGGTGACTACTCACAAACCATATTGAAGACAATATAAATCATCAAATCAATAAGCATCAACATGATCAATAAGCAAAGAAGGAAAATCAAAATAAGCAAACAAAACTAAATACAAAAGTAAAGAAAGAGAGTAAGAGATTGCTCATTAATTGAAGATGAAGATTTACAAAGATTCAATCAAGCTCCTTCTTCAATATCCAAGTTCATCAATGGAAATCCACACTTTCTCTCTCTACTAATGAAGTTTCTCTCACTAGATTAGGGCTAAAATGTTTCTAAGTAATGATAGATCATGCACTAAACTCCCTACGACCTATATATATAGGTCCTTTAAAAGATACAAAAATACGAAATAAAAAGACTGCAACTCAGCGGTGCGCGCCCGCGCACATACACTGCGCGCCCGCGCATAAGTTGTGTGTGCGCCTTCGCAGATCTTGCGCGCCCGCAGATCTGTGGGTACGGAGAATGAAACCCGTGGATGCGCGCCTTCTCTCAGCAACACTGCGCGCCCGCTCTTGAGGAGTGTGCGCCCGCACACAAGGCGCACACAAGCCGCACGCAACACTCTGTTTTGATTCTGCTTCTGATGCTATTCTGTGCGGGTTCTCCCAGGTCTGTGCGCCCGCACACATCAAGGTCGCGCGCCCGCACACAAAATGCGCACAAATCTTCTGTTTGTGTTCTATTCTTGGAGCAATCCTGCGCAGGTTCTCACAGTGTTGCGCGCCCACACACAGGGGAGTTTGGGGTGAATTGCTCTTCTTCCAATGCCTTGATTCCTACAAAACAAAAACAAAGAAAACAAGGAGAAAGGCAAACAAAGAAAAGAGGAACAAAAGGAGAGAAAAGGGGGCAAACAAGCTACAAATGGGTGGGAAAAACCCGTAGAGAGAACACTAAATTGTGGCATAAATGCCACTCATCAAATTCCCCCACACTTGCTTCTTGCTTGTCCTCAAGCAAAGGAACCCAAGGCAAAAGACAACAAACAGAACATGACAAGGTTCAAGAGAATCAATCTAGTACCACGGTGAGAAATGCTAAGTTCGGACTCAGATATAATGACATTGATCAAAGAATACTTACCTTTCTCAATTCAAGAGGGAAAACACGCTTTAGGATGCTCAAGGTTGAAAGAGACAAACCTAAGCTAAGCATAGAGAACTAATGATTTCATCCTCCGCCCTAGCCCCATCCAAGACGGTCCACGTTCTCTCCGCTAGCTTCAATTCATCCCCTAGTTGGCTCCTCATGATTCCTCGAGGGAACCGGAAAAAATAATTCTATGTGGAACAATGAGGCTATCCCGACATCTCAACCATGTGTACTCTCTCCATAGGGTTGAAATCCATCTCCCTCCACCATTTCCTTGACCACGCCCCTCTAAAGTCCAAGGGTCTTAGTTAGGGTTGTAATGTCATGGCTAAAGGTTAAGGTAGGGAATTAATTTGAAAACTTTGGTGGGAACTCCTAAGTGAAGCATAAGAGTGGCTATCTCTCAATAACAACATAGGAATCTAACCTAAGTTTCAAATCACAACCTTCAATACAAATTACATGACAATACTACTCTCTTTTTGCAAGATTTTCATTCAACTCAATTTTTCCTTCTCAATTTCTTTTCTTTCTTTCCTCATTATTATTATTTTTTTTTTTTTTTTTTGAATGGTGTTTGGTTTTCATAGATTACAACTTCCTTGCCAAACCTTTTGCACACTTTTTCATGAATAGACTTTCAAGACCTCATTCGAACCAAATTGCACAACTTCCTTGCTTAAAATCAAGACTCTCAAACCCGAACCTCACAAGCCGATGCTTCACTAACTACAAGGGTTGGTAGAACATAGGCCGCTAGGTTCGTAACGTGATTTAACCAAGAAAGGGGAAATAAGGCTCAACATGGCTAGCAAGAAGGTACATGTAAAATAAAAAAAAACCAAATTTGTAACAAAACACAAGGAAAACAAAGAAAAATGAGAAGAGATGCCCTCTTCCTCCTCTAGAGTTATATGATCACGGTCTTGGGAGCTAGATACCAACACAAGGATTAAGACACGCATAGTTAAGGATCCAAAATGCCGCTCAACAAAAGTGATGGAGGCTTGAACAATAAACGCTCACATGGGATATGAAAGTAAGCAATTACCAACCAAGGGAATCCTATTCACTACGGAGAGCAACACCATCTTACCACTTTCCCGTGAACTAGGGGTTCAAACGTCCTCAAGAGTTCTAAACAGGGCTACCTTAGCTTAAAATGTGTCTAGTTCAACCCTAAGCACTCTCAAACCGTGAAGACCCTCTTCAACTAGGAAGGTAAGCATTCAAAAATATGTCATAGCAAAAGCATATAGGTCCACATTTCCAAATGAACGAGCAAATTCTCAATTTTCAAAAAATTTTCTCTTGTCATGATTATGAATGTCACATAAAGGAAAGAAGAAAAGAAACGTACAAAGAAAAAGGAAGAAATCAAGAAGGTTCATAAATGAGGCATGCAAATCATATAAATCCTAACCAACATACAATGATCGTTGAATACAACATCAACGATCCCAGGTTCCTTAGAACCAAATCAATCAACCTCGAACCATTCAACTCCTTCCTAAACTAACCTAAGCTATGCAACCAATCAAATATTTAAAGAGTTGAGAAGGAGAATTTGTCACCCAATTAAGCTTAGCAAACGCAAATCCACAATCGTTGAAACTCCATTGCTCGGAAAAATTTGGGGAATGCGCCCAGAAGCCCTACAAAATGTCAAAGTCCAAAACAACTCGGCAAATATTTGGTTAGTAGCAAGAGAATTATATACAAAGAAATAAAGAGAAAAACAAAATAGAGAAAAAAAAAGAAACTACTAAAGAAAAAGGACAAAGAAAGAAAAAAAAGTTTGGATTAAAGGGGAGTTTGGATTTCGAGAAAAACGGGAGCCAAAACAACACAAGGTTTCATTGAAGACATCATCATCATCATTTTTTTTTTGAAAAGAAGGGAAGGGACCTTCCAAAAAGACACCTATTGGCCCAAAATTGCGCCCCATGAGAACAAAGCCCTTAAATGAAACAATAAATGAGCACCCCCCCACACTTGAACGGAAAACCGTCCTCGGTTTGAACAAAGTGGAGAATGGGGTGGGAGGAAGGGCTAAACTCGGCCTGAGGGCCCTAGTCCTCCATGTGAGAACTAGAGCCCTCTCCATAAGGACGCCACTCATAGTCGACGTCGATAGGAGGGCCATGGGGGTCCCAACCACCGGTGTAACCCGGTGGAAAACCGCGGTTCCGGTACAACTCTTGTTGGTAGTCCGGAAGAGGGTCATAGGGAGGGGGCATCTCAAGGGGCTCGGATGTGTACATGGGGTAGTTGGGGTCCCCACGGTAATCACACCCCCCTGTGCCCTGTAATCATACCCCTCAGAGGTGGGGTAGTTCACTCGGGGGGTCCCTTGAGATGAAGGCCCGGACCAATAGGGCCAAACCGGTTGACGGGGAGTGCCGTCAGAATGCGGTTCCTCGTGAGAAGGAACCGGCCCCTGTTGGGGCGGAAAATACGGATAGTTCACCGGTGGGTCAAAGTGTCCTTGGTTTACATGCCAATCATAAATGTTGGCATTGTAAACCGAGTACCCATCGGCGGCTTCCGTCAACCGGTTTACCTGCATTGACAGGTTTTGGAACGCTCGCTCAAGGTTAAAAGAAGAAGAGGAAGAGGCCATACCTCCCTCGCTAGAGGAGGGGACGCGCAAACCTTGGGATCCCTCCCCATACTGAAAACCTTGTAGTTGAAACCCTTGTTGTTGTTGTTGTTGTTGATGAAACTGCTGTTGCTGAAATTGTTGTTGCTGTTGGAATTGTTGTTGTTGTTCTTCTTGTTGTTCTTCTTGTTGTTGTTGTTGTTGTTGTTGCTGCTGATGCCGCTCGCGGACGATCATATTTCGCTCACCTCCAAGAGCGTTAGGAAGGACACCATTGTCCTTAGGAACCTTCCACACAATCCTTGCGTTCCTCTCCAAGGAAGTGCGGCTCGGGAATGGAAGTATGCAATGGTGCTCCCTCTCAACGAACCAATCATGGAAGTTGTTCACATCGTCGGTCGGTTGGATGAAGACCGACTTCCGCATGTAGGAGATGTCCACGAATATGTCTCTGTCTCTTCCCACCCTTGTGCGAAAAGGGAAAAGAACCTCACCCCCTAGCTTCGAGGCGATCCTTGAAATCATCCCTCCTAAGGCAATCTCTCCCGTCTTGTTCCCATTCTTGATTGCCTCGCAACATAGCACAAACCAATACCCCATGTTGAGCCTCCCACTCAACTCCTCCTTTGTGGCAACCCAAAGAGTGAAAAGCTCTTCGTGAGAGAGCTTACTCAAATCTTGCTTGCTAAACACCGCAAACCCCAAGATGCGGTGAAGGATGCGGAGTACTGGATGGATAATTTGGCTTGCCACCGAGTACCGAGTACTAAACTCATCCGAATCGGTAATTGTCCGCCACCAACGGAAAGCATCGTACTCGGGGAAGAGCTCGGTGGATGGGGCAAGAAGGTCGGCGTCGGGGTTAAAGTCTAGGAGTTCATTTAGAAGCCGAAGATAGACGACATGGCGGGCATTGAAAAGTTGGAAGGAGATTTGGAACTCGTTGTTTCCAACGGGTTCCTTCTCAAAGGAAGCGAGGAACTCGTAGGTGGGTTCCTTGAAGGTTGGGTATTGGTGGTTGATGAACTCACTCATTCAAGGTTGTCAAGAAAGGACCGAAGGTCCTCATCTATCCCCAAGTCACGCATTGAGCGTTGGTAGTAGTGTTGGGTGGGGTTAAGCTTGCGTTTGAGGAGTGTTTGATGGAAGGGTGCATGGTGTCGGTTCACAAATTTTAAAGTGGGAAGAGAGGATTGTGTTTGGTTTTGATTTTGAGAGGAGGGTTGGGGTTCATCAACTGACATTCTAGGCTCCTTTCTACTCCTTCTCCTACCACTCATCTTCACCAACTTTACTTAACAACCCAAAAATACCGAGAACACCAGGGAGAGATCCACAATCAAGAATACCAAATCTTTCCCACAACAACAACAACAATTGAAGCCTTTGATTTTGTTATCTGAAAAGGGGTTAGGAGCAACAACTTTCCAGGATACAAATAACACAAGAGGAAAACAACTATCACCAACAATATTCAATGCCAAAATTTGCAATACTCAATCACTAAAGAGGCAATCACTAAGCAAATTTCAATATCAAGCATCAAAAACTCTCAACAACATACATTTTCAATTCCACATGCATTAACAATTTTCAATGCTCAATATCAAGCTAGTGATCACTCACACAATTCTCAATATCCAAGTCAAGTAATTGATAGGCAAATTGCATAAAAACAACAATTTCATCAACAATACTCACAAATCACCAAGAAATTCATGACAAATTCCACAATTGTAAGCAAAACTACCCCAAAATCACACAAAATCCATACAAGCTCAATTTTTGCTTAACAATCCTAAAACATGATCTTATCTAATGAATCAAAACCACAAAGTACTCAAGGATTAGGATTATACCACAATTGAAGAGCTTGAAGACCTTCAAGAGCCCTCACGCAACACCACCTTGACCACTGAAGAGCAACCACGAATTTGGTGAAAAATGGGTGATTTTGAGAGGGGGAAGTGATGAATTTGTGAGGAAATTGAGGGAATGTAAGGGATTTGTTGAGATTTCGAGGAAATAAGTGAGATTAGAGGGGATTTGGGAAATTAGGGCTTGAGTTCTTGAGGAGAGAGAGTGAGAATTCATGAGAGATGGTGAGAAAGTGATGAAATAAACGGGGAAAAGGAGGACTTAAGCCCTGATAAACCCAGATCTGCGCGCCCGCGCAGGTATACTGCGCGCCCGCGCAATTGTACTACGCGCCCGCGCAGATGGCGCACACATGCCGCGCAAAACCTTCTGCCAAAATCTGTATTTTTGTCTTCAATCTGCGCGGGTTCTCCCAGGCCTGCGCGCCCGCACAGCCTTTATCTGCGCGCCCGCGCAGATGTCGCGCAAAAGTTTCTGCCATGTTCTGTTTTCTGAGCTTCTCTGTGCGCGGGTTCTCCCAGGCCTGCGCGCCCGCGCACAGGGTCTTCATCAAATCCTCTCTTGCATTGCTCCTCACTCACTTCCAAGTCTCCAAACCTCAACTTAGCTCCAAATATAACACCAAACGGCCTGCAAAAATAGTCCTTAATCACACATCTAAACTCCATACAATCATGCTAGATGCACCGTTTATCAAAGACTCAAATATAATCAAAACTCACAAATCCCAATAATCCAAAGTTGTAAATTGAAAAATGAAAGTAACATGAAGAGAAGAAAGTAGAGGAGGGTTAGAAACTCGGGTTGCCTCCCGAAAGCGCTTTTGGTTAGCGTCGTTAGCTCGACGTTCTTCGAGATGATTAAGGAGGGCGGAATTGATGATGCACATCAATTAGAGTAACCGAAATTGGTTCATCACTTGGGAATCCTTCAAAATAAGGCTTGAGGCGGTGGCCGTTGACTTTGAAAGGGGAGTGGCCATCTTGGAAAATTTCATAAGCACCATACGGAAACACCTCCGTAACAATGTATGGCCCACTCCATCTTGTTCGGAGCTTGCCCGGGAAGAGCTTCAACCTCGAATTAAAGAGGAGCAACTTTTGCCCTTTGACAAAATATTTCTTGATGATTTGAGCGTCATGCCACGCTTTTGATCTTGCCTTATACATACTTGCATTCTCATAGGCACTAAACCTCAATTCCCCTAGCTCATGCAACTCTAAAAGCCTTTGCTCCTCCGCACTATGGAGATCCAAGTTGATTTGCTTGATCGCCCAATGAGCACGATGCTCCATCTCCACGGGCAAATGACAATTCTTCCCATAAACAAGCTTGTAAGGGGTGGTCCCAATTGGCGTCTTGAAAGCGGTCCTATAAGCCCATAGAGAATCAATGAGCTTAAAGGACCAATCCTTCCTCGTTCTGGCAACTGTCTTCTCCAAGATCACTTTGAGCTCTCTATTTGTGACCGCCGCTTGACCACTTGTTTGGGGGTGATAAGCAAGCCCCCGCTTATGAGATACCCCATATTTCTCAAGTAGTCGCACGAAGGTGTGGTGTTTGAAATGTGACCCCCCATCACTAATAATCGCCCTCGGAACACCGAATCTTGGGAAGATCACTTTCTTAAAGAGGTTAACCACCGCTTTTGAGTCATTTGTTGGAGAAGCTACGACCTCCGCCCATTTGGACACGTAGTCAACGACAACTAAAATATATTTGTTCCCATTTGAGGAGATAAAGGGGCCCATGAAATCTATCGCCCACACATCGAAAACTTCAAGCTCAAGGATGGGGTTTTGTGGCATTTCATCCCTTCTCGAAATATTCCCCACCCTTTGACATCTATCGCAGGTCTTGACAAATATCCAAGAGTCCTTGAATAAGGAAGGCCAAAAGAGCATTGATTGGAGAACTTTTGAGGCGGTTTTCTGAGCACTCATATGCCCACCACAAGGAGAAGAGTGGCACATATGGAGAACACTTTGAAACTCATTGTCGGGGACGCATCTCCTCAACAACCCATCAACCCCTCTCTTCAACAAAATCGGTTCATCCCAAATATATCTCTTTGCCTCGTGCTTGAGCTTTCGACGTTATTGTGAAGTGAAATCCGGAGGTATGGCACCACAAGCCAAGTAATTCACAATATCCGCATACCATGGAGCCGACTTCACCTCAAGAACATATAGCACATCATCCCTTATAGCATCCTCTATTGGCAAACCATCATCCTTGAACCTTGCACCGCCCAACTTTGAGAGGTGATCCGCCACCACATTCTCGGCTCCCTTTTTTTCTCTCATTTCATAATCAAAGTCTTGGAGAACTAAAACCCATCTCAACAACCTTGGTTTAGCTTCCTTCTTCCCTATCAAATATTTGAGAGCCGAATGGTCGGTGTACACAATTGTCCTAGAACCAATGAGGTAGGTTCTAAACTTTTCAAATGAGTGAATAACCGCTAAGAATTCCTTCTCGGTGGTTGTGTAATTTCGTTGAGCATCATTGAGAGTTTTGGACAAATAATGTATGACATGAAGCTTCCCATCCTCCGTTGCCCAAGAACCGAACAAATAGCCTCGTCGCTTGCATCACACATGAGCTCAAATGGAAGAGACCAATCCGGACCTTGGACAATAGGGGCGGTGCAAAGGGCCTCTTTCAACCTACAAAAAGATTCTTGACAAGCATCATCAAATATAAACTCTTTATCTTGTTGCAATAGGGATGTGAGAGGCTTTGCAATCAAAGAAAAGTCTTTTATAAAACGCCGATAGAACCCGGCATGGCCAAGAAAAGACCTCACTTCCCTCACGTTGGTGGGGGGAAGAAGTTTCTCAATGAACTCTACCTTGGCTCTATCAACCTCAATGCCGGCATGGGAAATTTTGTGCCCAAGAACAATCCCACTTTCTACCATAAAATGGCACTTTTTCCAATTTTACACGAGGTTAGCCCTCTCACATCTTTCTAAGAAACGAGATAAATTAGATAGACAATCTTCATAGGTGGCTCCTCCAACGGAGAAGTCATCCATAAAGACCTCTATCTTATCCTCAATCATATCACTGAAAATAGACATCATACAACGTTGGAATGTTGCGGGAGCATTACAAAGCCCAAAAGGCATCCTACGATACGCATAAGTACCGTAGGGACAAGTAAAAGTCGTCTTCTCTTGATCCTTGGGGTCAATCGGGATTTGGAAAAATCCCGAATAACCATCAAGAAAACAATAGAAGGAATGCTTTGTAAGCCTCTCCAACATTTGATCAATGAACGGTAATGGAAAATGATCTTTGCATGTACTTGTGTTGAGTTGGCGATAGTCAATGCACATGCGCCAACCGGTTACAAGCCTAGTGGGGACTAGTTGATCATGATCATTTTTCACTACCGTCATTCCCCCTTTCTTAGGCACAACTTGCACGGGAGATACCCAATCACTATGAGCAATTGGGTATATAATTCCCGCATCAAGGAGCTTAGCCACTTCCTTCCGCACAACCTCTTGCATGGAAGGGTTAAGCTTCCTTTGCCTTTGCCTAACGGGTTTGGCATCTCCCTCTAGATCAATTTTGTGCATGCATAAAGAAGGACTTATACCTTTGATGTCATTAATGTTATAGCCTAAAGCTTTCTTGTGTTTTTTCAAAACATTGATCAAGAGGGAGGTTTGCTCCTCCGTTAGGTTGGAATTAACAATTACGGGGAAAGACTCATTAGAACCAAGAAATTTATACCTCAAGCCCAAAGGTAGAGGTTTCAAGTCTACCTTTGGTGCTCCCTTACCATTGGTGCTCTCCTCTCTTTCCTCAACTTGAAAGAGGTCATGGGTGTGAAAAGCCTCCTCCTCCATGCTCTCATCCATGCACTTGCTCTTGCTTTCCTCTAGCAAATCCTCATAGAATTAAATGTCGTCCTTATGAGCACCTAGCTTAGAATCATTCAACAATACACTTTCTAGGGGATCGTTAGAAGCATGCAAATGGGAACGAGAAAATTCACTAAGCATGGTATCTAGAACATCTACTCTAAAGCATTCACCACTTGAGGAAGGTTGTTGCATGACATTATTCAAATCAAACTCAATTGAATTATTGTCAATTTTCAAAGATATTTTACCTTCCTTTACATCAATGATGGCCCTAGAGGTGGCTAAAAACGGCATACCCAAGATAATAGGAATCCTCTCATCCTCATCCATCTCTAGCACATAAAAATCCACGGGGAATGTGAACTTTCCTACCCTAAGGGGGATGTCCTCAACCTTACCCATGGGAAATTTAATGGACCGATCCGCTAGTTGGAGAGTAATGTTAGTGGGGGAAAGGGTTCCTACACTAAGCTTTTGGTAGACGGAGTAGGGCATGAGGCTCACACTTGCTCCTAAATCACACAAAGCTTTGTCAAACTCAATGCCATTAATAGAACAAGGGATGGAAAAACTACCCGGATCCTTCAACTTGGCGGGAAGTTTGTTGGAAAGGATTGCACTACAATTGGCGGTCAAGCTCACCGTTTCACACTCCCTTCTCCCACTCAATAGATCTTTCAAAAACTTAGAGTAATGGGGCATTTGTTTCATAGTATCCACAAAAGGAAGGGAAACATGCAAATTCTTGATCACATCCAAAAACTTCCCAAATTGAGCATCAAGCTTAGCTCTCACAAATCTTTGGGGAAAAGGTAACCTCTCCTCTCTAGGTTGGAGATTTAGGGGCAAGGGGGTGGTCTCTTTTTCCTTTTGCACCTCAACATCCTTCTCCCTCTCAACATTAGAAGGCTCCTTGGTTCTCTCATTCCCCCTCTCTAACTCTACTTCATTTCGAGGTTCCTCCTCAACTAAGGGGTCACTCCCTACTACCTTTCCACTCCTTGTTTTCACGGCATACAAAGGTTTTGGGTTGACTCCTTGACTAGGGATAGAGGAAGAAGAAGAAGAAGAGGAATTGGAGGCAAGTTGGGCAATTTGGGTTTCAAGCATTTTCATATGAGCATTGGCTCCCTTTTTATCCTCCTCATTTCTCTTCTTTTCCTCCTCATGCATTTTCATGATGGCATCTAGCTTAGCCATCAGGGGATCATTAGGAGGGGCCTCAATTTGAAGAGGTTGTTGAGGTGGAGGAAGTTGGGCTTGACGGAAACCCGGAGGCCTATTGGTTTGGGCATAGTTAGAAATATTTTGGCCCCTATTGCCTCCGGTGCCTTGGTTGGGAACATTGCTTTGTCGATTGTTTCCCATGTTACCTTGATCACCAAAATTTTGATTTTGATGGTCATGGTATCGGGAGTTGGGTTGTTGGTTTTGATAGCCATACCCCCTTTGGTTAGAGTAGCCTCTTCCATTGAAGTTGGAAGGGCCTCCCCCACCATGGTATTGGTTACCATAACCACCACCACTTTGGTTCCAACCACGGTTTCCACCTTGATTCCAATTCCCCATTTGATTGGAGTTTGGCCTCAAGTTCCCTACACTTTCCATTCTAGGAGCAAAATTCATAGCATTGACATCTTCTACATTATCATCATGTTCATAGGGAGGGGGTTGAACTTCACAAGCATACACACAATGGGAGGTATCATGATCATAGGTTTCACAATTTGAGCAAAACATGCATCCTTGAGGAATTTTATTATAAGAAGAGGGGGAAGAAGTGGCCATACCATTGCCTCCCTTGGTTGAAGGGGAGGTATTACCATGAGGGTTGGACCTTTCTTTCATCATTTCGTCCATTTGCTTGGCCATCTTGGAGATTTGGGAAGAAAGGTTGTTGATTGCGTTGGCTTGCTCCAATGCATAGACACCTTTGCTAGAAGTGGCCTCCCTTTCTCCTTCGTACCAATCATCATAATCCTCTCCTTTGTTCATGATTGGACCGCCGGCGGCGGCATCTAGGCTTCTTCTCCCTTGAGGTGAGAGACCTCCATAGAAAGTGTGGATGAGTTGATATTTGGGTATCCCATGATGTGGGCATTGACGTTGAAGCTCTTTGTACCGGTCCCATGCCGCACTTAGAGTCTCACCACTCTTTTGGCGAAAACCTTGAATTAAAGATCGAGCCTCGGCGGTCTTCCTATGGTTATAAAATCTCCTCAAGAAAGCCGTAGTCACTTGGTCCCAAGTTGTGAGAGAATTAGGGGGCACCTCCTTCTCTAGCCATTCTAGACCTCTCCCAATTAAAGAAAATGGAAACATCTTGAGGCGGATATACTCTTGAGTCACTCCGTTGGCTTTGATCGTGCCACAATACTTCTCAAATTCTTTCAAATGCTGATGAGGGCTCTCAAATTTTCCACCCGAGAATTGTTTCCTCTCTATTAAAGCAATCAAATTGGGCTTGATTTCGAAATTGTTGGCTTGAGTGGTAGGGGTGAGGATCCCACTTTGGGCTCTAAAGGCTTCGGGAGCCCCAAGACGACTCAAAGGTGTATTTTCTCCCATTTTAGAACCTTCTTCACTTTCAGACTTAAAGATTGAAAAGGGGTTGATTTCCGGACTTGATGGCGAATTAGGGCTATCTAAGTCTTCACTTGAGGGTGAAGATGGTGGAGTATCTTCCAATTCTCTTACTCTTTCTTTCGTTGGGGTGTGAGAATTTCTACTCCTCGCTCTCGCTTCTCTTCGAAGTAAGGACAAAGATCTTTCTAGCTCTGGATCAATGGGAATCAAAGACCTTGAGCGAGTTCGTCCTTTGTTCATACAACAAAGCTAAGGAGAATGTAAGCACTGACAAGTAACAAGTAGTAACAAATACTAACAAACAAGAAATGAGATAGTCTCAAATAAAGTAATGAAAAAGCAATGGAAGCCGTCTCTCCGGCAACGGCGCCAATTTGACAAGGGAATAAACGCGTCGTCAATTTGTCTATCCCTAGATCAAATATAATTTATACACCTAAACAAACCTAATACAAGTATAAGGCAAGCATAGGGGTCGAACCACAAGGAGACATGCATAAACACCACATTCACTACTTAATACTTAAGCTACCTCGGAACAAGTGTGAATAACTAAGAGATTAAACTAGAGATTAAGAATGATTAAAAATCAATATAACTAAGCACCAAGGGAAGTAGGTAGATGTAGTTGCCAATTGATCATGCAATAACACGGAAGCAAAGCAATGGTAAACTAAGCATGCAAGAATATCGAATTAAAGCTCAATCTAACCGCCTTCCGGGGTTAATCAATTTCTCCTAACATAGCCTCCATGTTTCCACACTAGAACCATATATTAGAAGGTGCAATCAAAGAACTATCGATAACAATGAACCTTAACTAAGTCAACTTCCGTTTCTTGTTAGCAAAGATTCACCTTTAATCAACTAACAATGTGCACTTGCAAGAAGATTAAAGAATATCAAACATACAAAGACTTTAATCACCATTAACAAAACCCCAACATCATGAGCATGAATCAATCAACAACTACACCATCCCCACACCCTTGGCTAGGTGACTACTCACAAACCATATTGAAGACAATATAAATCATCAAATCAATAAGCATCAACATGATCAATAAGCAAAGAAGGAAAATCAAAATAAGCAAACAAAACTAAATACAAAAGTAAAGAAAGAGAGTAAGAGATTGCTCATTAATTGAAGATGAAGATTTACAAAGATTCAATCAAGCTCCTTCTTCAATATCCAAGTTCATCAATGGAAATCCACACTTTCTCTCTCTACTAATGAAGTTTCTCTCACTAGATTAGGGCTAAAATGTTTCTAAGTAATGATAGATCATGCACTAAACTCCCTACGACCTATATATATAGGTCCTTTAAAAGATACAAAAATACGAAATAAAAAGACTGCAACTCAGCGGTGCGCGCCCGCGCACATACACTGCGCGCCCGCGCATAAGTTGTGTGTGCGCCTTCGCAGATCTTGTGCGCCCGCAGATCTGTGGGTACGGAGAATGAAACCCATGGATGCGCGCCTTCTCTCAGCAACACTGCGCGCCCGCGCTTGAGGATTGTGCGCCCGCACACAAGGCGCACGCAACACTCTGTTTTGATTCTGCTTCTGATGCTGTTCTGTTAGGGTTCTCCCAAGTCTGCGCGCCCGCACACATCAAGGTCGCGCGCCCGCACACAAAACGCGCACAAATCTTCTGTTTGTGTTCTGTTCTTGGAGCAATCCTGCGCGGGTTCTCACAGTGTTGCGCGCCCGCACACAGGGGAGTTTGGGGTGAATTGCTCTTCTTCCAATGCCTTGATTCCTACAAAACAAAAACAAAGAAAACAAGGAGAAAGGCAAACAAAGAAAAGAGGAACAAAAAGGAGAGAAAAAGGGGCAAACAAGCTACAAATGGGTGGGAAAAACCCGGAGAGAAAAGGGGGCAAACAAGCTACAAATTGTGGCATAAATGCCACTCATCAACTAACTAAGTCAACTCTCAGAATTAACTTGACTCACGAGGCTCGGTTTCGACGCTCTAAGCTCGGAATCCGACATCTTTGTTCGTAATACTCGAGTGACTCATTAATTCCTTTCAGATTAATTTGTCAAGACGGATCGTTAGTTTCTTGGGTGTGACTCGAAGGGTTCAGTCAAGATTCAGCTGTAATATTAATTATACATTAATATAACTGATCGAAAGCGACCTCTAACTAAGCATTCCGATCACTTGACCTCACTGAATAATTAGCTTTCTAATAATTCCGAACCCTCTATCGGAATAATACTATAAACATCTACTTTTGGCCTCCTATCCCAACATGAAGTGCAATGAAGATAAATAAAACCATCTTCGTGTTGGATTAACGTGAAGAACACTTATGGATAACTGATTGAATCACAAGAACATAAAAATAAACTGTCCTAACCCAAAAACAAATGCATTAAGGTCCAAACAACTAAGCCCTATCATAATTAGGCTTAAGCCCGAGCTTAAAACCTAAAAATGACGGATTTAGAGGCGCCTAGGTTAAAAATCAATGCTGCCGCAGAGATATCCGCGCGCATCTTACTAAGTCGCGCTGGTCTAGCGCGCGCAGCTCACAAGGTTGCGCACAACACCCAGCGCAACTGCTAGTGATGCGCTTGCAGAAGATTCAGAATTTCATGAAATATGAAATCGAATCTTACCATAATACCGCGTGCAAGAAAGTCAGTTGCGCTGCCTATAGCAACGCAACCTATTTACTTGCGCTGGGATGCCGTGCGCAACTCATTCAGATGCGCACGACACCTTTTGCGGCAGAATGTTCAAAACCATAATCGTACCCATTCCCTATAAATAGGGGCTTAATACGAGGCTCAAAGAGAGATAAATTAACCTTAAAAACTAGTAGAAACTTTGTGAACTTGTGTGCTACCAAACCCTCTTGTCCTAAACACTCACCCCGTTTAATACTTATTACTACAGTGGAGGTTCTCGAACAAGAAGGAGTCCATAAGTGTTCTAAACAAAGATCTAGCAAAGAGAAGTGGTAAATTCCCGAGCACTTAGATCAATCACCTTTGTTTTGTTGTTTAAAACAACCTTAATTAATTAATTAGTGTTATTTGATCACTTTAAACGGTCTTTTAATTAATTAATTTCACATAGTATCGTGCGTTAAATAAGAATAGAATTGAATAATTAATTGTTGATTGACCACCTAAGCCAAGGTAAATCTTGTTTATTTTGTTTAATTCACGAGTATTGATTAAATAAGAATAACGACTTTTGCAATCGTATCGTTGCATATATTGTTTGGTGATGAAATTATGAAAAAGGAAGAGCTAGTAGACGCCGTAACTAGGGCTAGAATAGCGATTCCTCCCTAAAAGGAACGTTATTTTAGTATCCTCGCTCCCGAACTCATTTCTGGTACACGTAGACCAATTTGGGCATGGGTAAACTTACGATTCATGCTAATTATCCCTTGAACTCTGCTTGGGAGAAAGGCATGAACGAGGTTTATGAGTTTTCCTAAAACTCATTGGCGAATCCTACTTGTTTCTTACAAAAAAGCGTGATGAAAGCATCATTTCTAATTCAAGGTCCCCCAAACAGTCAGGATTTCAAATCCTAATACACCTAACAAGTGTAAAGTCATAGGCTTTTAAAGAGCCATGGGCATCTAAGGAGAAGGATCCCCTACGATGGGAACACCCTCCTTACAGTGGCGACTCAACTGGGGACTTGGAGGTTACAAGATTAGTTCTTAGTTATGGTCCAAGGTTTCCAACACCAGGATACCTATGGGTTATAACAATGTCTAACTTGGATAATCTCTAGTTAGAGAGCGAGACTTGAACGCAAAATATCTTCCTTTTTCACAAAAGTAAAAACCAAACAAGCAACATTGCATCATGCATAATCATAGCACACTTTAACCATTGGGGTTTGGCTCATTGATTAGGGGTTGCCAACACCAGGCTTCAATCCCGAAATCAAGAACAATCATCCACCCACATCACCAACAAAATGTTGGGAGGGTTATGTCATGGGTTAACACGTTGAGTGATTGATTCGTGCGTCATCTCTTAAGATATGGAACCCTTGGACACCCAACCCTTGACCTTAGAATGGCATCGTATGCTTTGACGGTTCTTTTTATGTGCTTATGTGACTACATGAATATGTGCTTCGTGTCTAATCTAACTAATTCCAACTTATTACCTAGAGATATAATAAATAAATTTCGCAAAACTTATGGTTCGACAAAAAAAAAATTTGCAAAATTGTTGAACCTACCAGGTGGCACACGCAACTGTCAAAGTAGCGCTTGCCCTCCAAGCTCAATTTCAGAAGTTGCGTGCGACATCTCTGCGCACCCACTATTCAACATTGACTTTGACTCGTTACGAGCAATATCATACGGAGAAAATGATATTACCGCTTCAAGGTTAATCGTTAAGTAGGTGCTAAAAATATCTCTTTGCCTAACAACGTTGTCTAACTTAGTTACTTTTACTTTAGTCGTCTTTTTTGTTTTTTTTTTCTTTTTTTCAAAAAAATCCGAAAACATGTTTTTTAGATTGCGCAAGACGGAAAAAAATCCAAAAAAAATAAAAAAAAAATTTCGCAAGACGGAAAAATTGCAGATGCTACTCTTGAAGTTGCACTTTCCACCTTAGCACAAGACGGAAAAATTGCGCGCGATACTATTTTTGATTATGATGATTCATTTACTTACTTTATAATCGAACTAATGACATTACTTGTTATGAGGTTCGTCATTAGAAGTTTGCATCCTTTAATAGGACGTCATTAATATGTTTATAAATGTGCCTATTTTCGTGTTAATCATGTTTTAGTTGTAATTGATCAACCTTGATTTAAGAGTATAATTTATTTACCTCTTCTATGGTTTAAAAAGAAAATCCCGAGAACCTAACTTGGGATGTTTGTCTCACACACAAAAAAAAAAAAAAAAAGAGAGAAATAGACAAAAAAAAAAAGAAAAAGAAAAAATCGTTCTTAAAAAAAAGATATGATACGAAAAAAAATTATTATTCTAAAAAAAAAGAGAAAGAAGATAATGAATGATAAAACCAAGAAAATGATTTAATTATTTCTTGGATTTTACATTCGGAGACCATCATCCTTTTTAAGCAAATAGTAATATATTATCCTTTAAAGATGACCAATATGAGAATCATAATTTAAAAAAAAAAAAAAAACGATATAGATCTCTATTGTAATTTAAATGATCAACAAATATCATAGTATATTTGATCATTTTAAGGAGTGTGTTTGGGTAGATTAATATTTCTAAAATTTGATGAGCATTTTTTCAATCCAACTTTCTTGCCTTTCTTTTCTACCTTTTTCAAAAACATTTGATTTAAAGTAAAATCCATAGATGATTACCTTGTTGAAGTCAACACAAATCATGACATTCCGTAAATGATTGTTCGTGAATTTTTTGACATTCTTCATCAACAAACTTGCTTAAAGTGAATTCGTATTACAAGGATAAAAAAAAAAAGAAATAAAACAATCATTTTGAATTTGATTCATTGTTTGAATGCTTGGTAGAAAAGGTTTAAGTGAACGCGCTCAATTTCTTGTGATACACATTACTATATCATCTTCCACAATCGTGTACTAGTCCAATCATGGGTGACAAAGCAGCATTGGAGAAACATAGAGAGAAACTCCAAAACCTAAAGGCCCTACGAGAAGAAGAAGCCCAAATGAAGGCTCATAAAAAAAAGCAGAAAAGGCTAAAATAAATACACAAAAAGAAAGAGAAAACATTCTGCAAGAAAAACCAAAAGCCGAAAGAGTAGAGGCCTTGGAGAAACTTGTCCTTCGAGCTAACTTAGGGAATAAGTACTTCAATTATGAGCTTGCACCACAACGTAGTGGCAAGACTCTCCCAGAAAAGTTCTTGATTACGGATTTGCCAACCTTTAAGGTAGACAATCCTAGGACTCACTTAATGAGCTTTATTGGAATTATGTCATTGAAAGGGGTTGAGCCAAGCCTATATGCATGCACTTTTCCTCTTTCATTGGACCCAACTGCTAAATCATGGTTTCATAACCTCGATGCAAAACAAACTTCCATTTGGAGTGACGTTGTAAAAGCGTTCTTAACCCAATATGGAGATAACATCGAGCTCACAACTACCTTGTGCAATCTCGAATTGCTTAACCAAGGGGAAGAAGAAGGCTTTATTGACTTCTTTTCCAGGTGGCGATCAAAGGTTTCTGTTCTTTCACAAAGACCTCCGGATCATGAACTTGTCCCAAAGTTCATAGACAATATGTCTCCACCACACAAGTGCCATTTACAATACCTTGGTTTAGACACATTTCAAAAGGTTTATACTGTGGGAACATTCATTGAAAGGGACTTGATAAATGAAACCATGAATCATATAGATAAACTAGATTTTTAGAGAGGATTTCACCTACGTTGGAAACGAACAAATCTCGAAGACGCAATCTCAAGAAGTTGTCAACAATTCAAGATGTAGCACCCTAGGTCTTGTCTTGTTTCGTTCCTGTTGTTTTTTTTCTTTATGATAGACTAAGAGATTCATGCTGTCGAATCTACTTATTTTGTACTCTCATTATTTAATGAAAACAAATTATATTTTCAAGTACGTCTATCTTGTTCTCTTTTCAATCTCTTTATTGTTATTGGCTCAAATTAAATGAAACATATAAAAGCAGGCAATATCAAAAAGGCATACATTCTCAACACTTTAAGAATCTTGATGAGCTTTGGCTTACTAGATTTATAGAATAAAAGAGGCCCATCTTTGTCTCACAAAGAAAGGATATGATGATTACACCAACACAGGAGGCAACTTGAAACTCCGCAAAGATAATCCCATGTTCTTAACCTTAGAGAAAATCCATCTTTTTGGCTGCCCTTTTGAGCCTTTTCAGTTGAGCCTTAGTTATTCAACCTACATTATTCTAAACCTTAGGATGGGAATGGTGCAAAGAGATATAAATGAAAAATTGGGGAAACAAAGTATAAGAGGGGGACACAAAGTTAGTCTAAACCCAAAAAAAAAAATCGTTCTAAACCCAAAACAAAACTTGTCAAAAAAAAAGAGAAAGAACCAAAGAGAGAGAGGACAAGGAAAAGGCACCTAATGTAAGAGTTTTCACACAAAGTATAAAGGTTTTAATTTGAGAAGCACCAAAAGTAAGGGATTTTGGGAGTATACTTGAGCTTGTCCATTCTTCATAACCCCAAGCCTAGCCACGTTACAGCCTTGGAAAGGCCCTCCTTAAGGTAGACCCTAACCATGTACCAAAATCATCATTCTATGAAATATGGCCAACCTTAGGCCTTTGCACATATGGACCTACTATTGAGTAGTCATGCCCATATATAAAATGCATGAAGTGTTGAGTTATGATTACAAAATCATATAAAAAAATCCAAATGATTTGGATGATTTGATAGCCATTGGCTTGATGACACCATTTTAGTAAAGCAATCGAATCAAACTAAATTCGATGTTTTCCATATCTTTTGCCAAAGAAAAATGAGATTACTATCACTTTAAAAAAAAACACTCATCTTATTTTCTTTTAATAATAAAGCTATTTATTACCAAGGTAATTCAAGTTCTATATACATTTCCTAGAAAGAAAAAGATTTAATACAATAAATTGATTTGATTTATTGATAGCCTCGACGTCAACTTTAGATGTCTTTTACAACTCTTGAGAATTGGTCTTTACACTTGTCATGAGCAACTAAAATGTCTGCCTACGTGGGTTATCTCCATCTTCTCTATGCGAGGAACATTGATTAAACATGATCGCTACATAAAAAATGATCGTTATCACTATCACACGTATACCTCACTGCCAAGTCATCATGATGATTTAAATATTAGGTCAATAATTCTTGCTTTTCGAAAACATGTCTAATTCTCTTTCTTTATTCTTCAATGGGAAAGTTGGATTTCCCTTCCTTTTTATACAAATACGTCTTTTTTGTTCATTTCTTTTTTAGGGGGTAAGTCGGGATGATCCCTCCCATTTGGCAACTAAAATACTTGGAAAAAAAATAGTATAATTTTTCTGCTCTTTGCCTCAAACTGGACATCCCCACTTCTCTCTATTTGCAGATTTGAACACGCTATTTATGCTGCGAAATCAATGTCATGCAAAGCTTATTACGAACCATCTTAATAACTTTAAATGATAAAGGGAAGAATACCACTTCTTATTATTTGACCAAGATAATTAATTATGTTACTTGATCATACAATTCATGATGCAATATTCCACAAATTGAAAATACAAATCTTAGGGTTTCAAATAAACATGAGAAATATCCCCTAGCATGTGTATACATGAATTGCAAAAGTCACCTAAGGTTACACTTGGGGCTACAAAAATATAAGTCTTACCTCAACTTTCGTTTTGAAATAAGACCATATTTTGGAAAGTGATTAGAACGATTTTATTAATTATTCTAACACTCCACCAAACCTAAGTTTGATAAACATTCATTTACAAACTACGGTTCTTATTTAATTGAAAGAACTTCACTTTCAATTAGCAAAATATGAAAATGATGACGAACACTAAAAAGTAAAACATAAACAAAATTAGATATACGAAAGTTTGCTCACATTTTCATATCTTAGTTGAAATAAGTTGCAAATTACAACTTACCTTCATCAATCATGGACCAAAAAAAAGTCACACTCAATCACGAGCTAGACTTTTCTTTCCATTTTGGGTCCAGTTTTGAAAATAATATGATTATGTATTTTGCCTATGTACTAGAAAAAGTTGCTTTTCAAAACAAACTTTCGAAATATTGGACCCTTTTCAAATTTTAAATTCTAGTTCGAAATATCATGTTTCTAATAAAAAAATAGTATTCAAAATTTCCTTTCTGAATTTTTGTTTCTTTTTTTCCAAATAAATAAAATTTCAGATTCTCAATAACCGTTTGGATAATATGTGTATAGATATAAATATTTCCAAAAGGAATGAACTAAGATTCTACTTCTTCTTGACTTGAACTTGTTCTCGCCTAGTCCTCCTGCGAATATTGGCTTAGGGATGGTAAACAAACCACCTACAACACCAAAATCATAGATTGATAAGAACAAAGAAAATATTTGATGTTCTAAATCAACTTTGAGAATAAAATCACCGCAATGATCTTTACAAACGTTTTGACATTAGGTAAGATAACTAAACCTTATACACAATTGTTTTGGTTTATAAGCAAGCAAAGAACTAACTTGCTTTCTTGAACATGTCTTTAACTAAAATGCGAAAGCCATGTCATTGTCCTAAATATCTCAAAACAAAAATAGGATATATACATAAGTCCATCTCAATATCATGATCATATGAATGGCCTAAACAATAGCAAATCATTAGAACTACCCCTAATTGGGGATTCCAAGACTTGTGAAATAGCAAGAATACGCATAACCTGACACATAGGGGCTCTAATATCAACAAAAAAACAAAATGAGATATTCATGCCATTCGAGCTACTTTCGAGAATTGCCTAAACTACAAATGGTTTACGTAGATCTCGAGCTTTACAATTTTCAAATGTATCACAATGATTTAATAATCATGTTGTTCCTTTGAAAACTAAGTTTGCAACTGAATTTGGCCATTAAACAGGTTAAATACTCGAGCTATTTTCAAGTTCAACTTCAAAAACTAATCTTAGTACATAATTGATGTTTCAATACTTCAAATTTACTCTAGAGATTAGAGAGTATGACTAGTATAGAGCAAAAGAAACAAAATTATGATGCATAAAACATACATGCTCATGTGAAAGTTTAGTACTCAAGCATTCATCATGAAAATTGTATCAAGACACTTTATTAACATAAGACAAACAATTTCATGAGTAAGAATGTAAACAAAAGACTCCTAAATTCTAAATTAAGGAGTCTTCGTTTTAAATTATTCCTCCATTGTTGCACACATTGGAATTTCGCAAGGAGGATAACATCGACTTTCTTGAGCTTCAAAACAGTAACAAAATTTGAACTCAAAAGAAAGAATTCGAAAGTAGCAAGAATAGAGGAAAAATTTGAACAACATTTCATTTTCCATCTTACTTGTTTTAATGAATGACCAATACTACTAATGGTAAAAAACGATTTAAACACACTAGTTTAATCGTTTCTAAGATCCTAGTTGTTATCATAATAAGACGAAACACAGGATTTCTAGACCCATTTCAAGCAACAGGTCATCAAAGTCACCCAACATTGGGGATTACAATATTCGAAAAACATAAAATGGGGGCTACAATATTTGAAAACATAAAATGGGGGCTCAAAAGCCCGAGGTATAGCCAAACTACTCTAGTTCGATGATGTCCTCAAGAATTTCCTAAACTAACTAGTTTTGTGCAAATTTTGAAATCTCAGTTTTATAAGTGAATAATAATAACCTTCGGTTATTTTTATCATTAATAAAACCAAATTTGCAACTTATGAGTGAAAAAAAAATGAGTCGCAAGAACAATTTCACGCTATTATTAAAGTTCAAAATTTCATTTATTATTTTAATGCATAATTGTTGTTCTAAACACTTCAATTTACATTAAAATTAACATGTATATTCTATGTGAGCAAAACATGAAAAATAAAGTTCAAGCACAAATTCAAAATTAAAAAAACACATATATACTTGTACATGCTTATACAGGATCAATACTTTACCACTTCACATGAAATTTGTTGCAATATATTGCTTAAACATGTCACAACAACAAACAAACAAATTCATGAAACAAGTCGAATTAAAAACCCCCAACTTCAAGTTAGGATTCTTCATTCGATTCTCCATTTTATTGACCATGATCAAAGTCTGGTAAAATAAAGGGAGCAAAATTTACTTTCCTAAGCTTCAAATGACAACCAAAAAGTGGAAATAGATCAAAATTGGAGAAAGAGGAGAAGAAGAAAGTGAGCTGCAGATCGCGCTTCTCCAACTCTTTTACTAATTCAAATGTTGCGCGCAACTCATCAAGTTGCACGTGGCATCCAAGCGCAACCTAGTTTCTTGCGCGCGCCTGGCCAGCGCGACCTACTAAGTCAAGCTCAGATACTGGTCACTTAGATAACCGGTATTCAGATTTTGATCCGTTTGATCAATTTTTAACGGTTTTTGTTCGTCATTAGACGTAATGGCGCGCAAGTTATCAAAATCTTTTTAATTGCTTTACATCCAGTAGTTTCTTTTCTTCTTTGATAGTTTTTTGCATCATCCTGCATGCACACCGTGCTTTGTGCCTTCCCTAAGCATACGTTTTTCGTAAGCGTGCCTTAAGACGTTCCGTAGTGAAGCTTTACGTAAAAGATCCCATAGACAGGTTTGTCATTTTACTGTATTGACTTCAGAAATGTCACGCTCTTTTCTTTCTTTTTGGCGTCCACAGCAAAAAGCACGACGTTCATGCAGCGTAAAAATGTATGGCGTAGGTGTTGCGTAAAATTTCACCTCTTCCTAGCGTAACGTGATCTACCTCTCGTAACAAAAAGGTAGAATTTCTTTACTTTACTTTAGGCGTTAGCTAACGAGTCGACAGGCGTGCCGAACCATTTGAGAACAGACACTTCTCGATTGGAAGAAAATACGGTAGTTAGTGAGCTTACTGGCTTACCGGAAAATTTGGGTGTCGTCCACCCCCTGTATAAAGAAATCAAATACGGCAGTTAGTTAGCTTACTAACTTGCCGGACAGTTACGGTGTCGTCCACCCCCTGTATAAAAAACGACGTGCGATGTCGCATCTATGTAGGCACGTGCCCCTAGTCCTGAGACACGTGTTCTCATCTTGTGGACAAAAATGCTGAGAGAGTTGCCAATTTTCTTCTCTCTCATTAGATTTGGATATATGACTCCGAGAAATGTATTTCTATCTTGTGGACACTGAGTACTGCGTTTTGACAAGAGAATTGTCAAGAACTTTATTCACATGTTAGGTTGCGAAAGCCGAAACACCCTTTTTATCATCTTTACAAATTGTTAAAATCATGCAAATGTTTCAATGACATATGTAGGGACTTTAGACCAACGATGACATGATTGAGAGGACATCATCCCCTTTATTCCTTTTTAAACCGATTTCTTCTCAAGACGTGACATCACCCAAAACACCTTTACTTGTAAAGCGTTCTACAATTGCAAAGGATCAATCTAGATTCTTTAGCGCGTTAAGACTAGAAAATACTTTTTTCTAACCTTAATAGCTATTTGTCTCAAGCACTTAGCAAATCAAGGACCGTTTCGACATCCTTAAACATTTCTGAAAGATTCTCTGTTCTTTGAGAACTTCGTAGAATAAATCTCGGATCTATTTCCTTGAATACATTGTTCCTCGTCTATTCTAGACTGGATCAAAGTGGGGGCTAACTGTAGAGATCTACTTTTGGCCTCCTGTCCCGACAGGAAGTGCAATGACGATATATAAAACCATCTTCGTGTTGGATTAACGTGAAGAACACTTATGGATAACTGATTGAATCACAAGAACATAAAAATAAACTAGCCTAACCCAAAAACAAATGTATTAAGGTCCAAACAACTAAGGCCGATCATAATTAGGCTTAAGCCCGAGCCTAAAACCTAAAAATGACAGATTTAGAGGCGCCTAGGTTAAAAATAAATACTGCCATAGAGAAATCCGCGCGCATCTCACTGAGTCGCGCTAGTCTAGCGCGCGTAGCTCGCAAGGTTGCGCGCAACACCCAGCGCAACTGCCAGTGATGCGCCTGCGGAAGATTCAGAATTTCATAAACATATGAAATCGAATCTTACCATAATAACGCGCGCAAGAAAGTTAGTTGCGCTGCCTATAGCAGTGCAACCTAATTACTTGCGCTGGGATGCCGTGCGCAATCATTCAGATGCACGCAACACCTGCTGCGGCAGAATGTTCAAAACCCTAATCGTACCCATTCCCTATAAATAGGGGCTTAATACGAGGCTCAATGGGAGAGAAATTAACCTTAAACATTGGCAGAAACTTTGTGAACTTGTGTGCTACCAAACCCTCTTGTCCTAAACACTCACCCCCTTTAATACTTATTACTACAGTGGAGGTTCCCGAACAAGAAGGAGTCCATAAGTGTTCTAAACGAAGATCTAGCAAAGAGAAGTGGTAAATTCCCAAGCACTTAGATCAATCACCTTTGTTTTGTTGTTTAAAACAACCTTAATTAATTAATTAGTGTTGTTTGATCACTTTAAACGGACTTTTAATTAATTAATGTCACATATTATCGTGCGTTAAATAAGAATAGAATTGAATAATTAATTGTTGATTGATCACCTAAGCCAGGCGAATCTTGTTTATTTTGTTTAATTCACGAATATTGATTAAATACGAATAACTGGCTTTTGCAATATAATTCCTACGTGATTAAGGCGTGTAAATAAAATCAACTAACTTAGTTTTAGGTGTCACAATGCACATATTGTTTGGTGATGAAATTGTGAAAAAGGAAGAGCTAGTAGAGGCCGTAACTAGGGCTAGAATAGTGATTCCTCCCTAAAAGGAACGCTATTTAGTACCCTCACTCCCAAACTCATTTCTGGTACACATAAACCAATTTGGGCATGTGTAAACTTACGATTCATGCTAATTATCCCTTGAACTCTGCTTAGGAGAAAGGCATGAACGAGGTTTATGAGCTTTCAAATCCTAATACACCCTAACAAGTGTAACGTCCTAGGCTTTTAAAGGGCCATGGGCATCTAAGGAGAAGGGTCCCCTACGATGGGAACACCCTCCTTACAAATACACTTGTTCGATCAATCTCCCACTTGTCCTTCCGGACAAGCTAAGTGCGCTTTTAGTGTATACCCTATTTCCTATGTCATTTAATGTCTCTTCATGAACTATAAAGTAAGATTATTCGTCATCCTTATTACTTCCAAAATTGTTTTTCAAAATCTGAGTCCGACTGTCAATAAGAAGATGATTTCTTAAAATCTATCTGAGCACGGCCATGCATTTTTACAGTCTTGCTCTTCGAGAGACCTTGTAAACAACAAAGACATGTACCCTATGGTTAATAGGGGGACATTCCCAGTCTTATACTGTCAGTTTCACTTACTAAAAGGACCTAGCCACCCCGAGTGTTGCCGTTATAATCCCCATGTACGGCAGACGTTTGACGAACATCAAAACGGACTAGTACTTAAACAAGAGAACTCATAATACTCATGGTCGAGGAAAGAGGTTCCAATAGCCAGAATGAGAAGTGTACTTATGTCGATTTATAAATCTCTTAAAGTATTCTTATAGGTCAATCCAGTATAGTTCTAAACCAATACCTGTGCAAATGGTTTATGACAATCATGTCCTTGTAGCATAAGAAACGGTGCTATAAATCAAACTACACACTAATCTTAAGTGTTCATTAATTGTCCATCATTTAAATGACTTCGATTAGGGATGATTTTCGATTAATATTACTGTTCACTTAATAGATGTTTCTTTATCCAAGACTGGTCTTGATACCCTATTTTGAATATTCTCATAATCGAGTGGACTCAATATTTAATTCTAAACCACAATTAAATAGTTTTGTGGAATGATTAGAAAAATTTTATTCCACAATGAAACTTTACATCGTTTCATCTTATGATAAATTGTTTTCCCAAATGTTTTAAGAGTAATACTCTTTATAAAACATTTATATAAATCACACCCACATTTAATATGCTTGATTTCATTCGTTCAATTGTGAAAATTGTCGTTCACTTATTGCATAGGTTTAGTTATGATTACTTTGCAAATCCTAGTATCTTCATTATCGATCACTTTCATAATAAGATTATAAGATTTGAGAAAGTCATGGATTATATGTTATTTAGTATTTATTGTCCAAGTGATGGATCCCACTCATTTTAATGATTTGAGATCTTCAACTTGACAACCTACAATCATAAACGTTCAACAACGAACTTTCCATTGAATAACTTTTTTATTATTGCTTTAATGCAACAACAATATTCTCAACATATATTTCAGTAGACTTCTTAATGGTACTTTGCTTGGATTTTATTCCAAACGGGTCATAGTGATTTGGGATACCCTAGTCACTTGTGATCATGAAATTTTAACTTAAAGTCCCGCATATTACACATGGATGCACGTTGTAGACATCTACTTTTGGCCTCCTGTCCCGACAAGAAGTGCAATGACGATAAATAAACCATCTTCGTGTTGGATTAAAGTGAAGAATACTTATGGAGAACTGGTTAAGCCACGAAACACAAAAAACTAGCCCAAATTAAAGATAAAAGCCAAAACAAAGGTCCAATTAACTAAACCCGATCATAATTAGGCTTAAGCCCGTGCTTAAAACCCAATAATGACGGATTTAGGAGCGCCTAGGTTAAATTTTAGTGCTGCCGCAGGAAAAGCCGCGCGTATTTCAAACTGTCGCGCTGGGCTGCCGCGCGCAGCTACTTCAGTTGCGCGGGACACCCAGCGCAACCTCCAGAGTTGCGCTGCGGAAGATTCATAGTTATACGGAAAATATAAAATCGAATCTTACCATAAAGCCGCGCTGCCCATAGTAGCGCAACCTAATCACTTGCATTGGGATACCGCGCGCAACTCATCCTGTTGCGCGCGACACCTGCTGCGGCAGAATGCTCGTAACCCTAAAACTAATCATTCCCTATAAATAAGAGCTTAAACCGAGGCTTAAACAAACGGAAAATAACCTAAAAAACTCTGGCGAAATACTTGTGAACTTGTGCAACCTAGCCCCTCTTGTCCTAAACACTCACCCGTTTTGATATTTTGTTACTACGGTGGAGGTTCCCCAACAAGAGGGAGTCCATAAGTATTCTAAATGGAGTTCTAGCAAAGAGAAGTGGTAAATTCCCAAGCACTTAGTTAAATCACATTAATTTTCTTGTTTAAAAGAACCTTAATTAATTAATTAGTGTTGTTTGATCACCATTAAAATAATTAATTAATCAATTCCACATAGTATCTTGCGTTAAATAAAGATTAGAATTGAATTAAATAATTGTTGGTTGATCACTTAAGCCAAGGCGAATATTGTTTATTTTCTTGTCCTTTTCACAAATTTGATTAAATAAAGAATAACAACATTACGATGTAATTCCTACGTGAATTGGTACGTGTAAATAAAATTAACTAACATAGTTTTGGATATCGCGTTGCATATATTGTTTGGTGATGAAATTGTAAAAAAGGAAGCGCTAGTAGAGGCCGCACTAAGGCTAGGATAACGATTCCCCTCTAAAGGGAACGTTATTTTAGTACCCTCGCTCCCGAACTCATTTCTGGTTTATAGACCAATTTGGGCATGGGTAAACTTATGATTCGTGCTAATTATTCCATGAACTCCACATGGAAGAAAGGCATGAACGAGGTTTATGAGTTTTTCGTAAAACTCATTGGCGACTCCTTACTTGTTTCTTACAAAAAAGCGTAATGACATAATCAATTCTAATTCAAGGTCCCCCAAACAGTTAGGAATTTAAATCCTACTGCACCCTAACAAGTGTAAAGTCCTAGGCTTTTAAAGGGCCATGGGCATTTAAGGAGAGGACCCCTTACGATGGGAACCCCCTCCTTACAATGGCGACTCCATTGGGGACTTAGAGGTTACATGATTAATTCGTAGTTATGGTCCAAGGTTTCCAACACTAGGTTGCCTATGGGTTGTAACAAGAATTAACTTGGATAATCTCTAGTTAGAGAGCGAGACTTGAACGCATAATATCTTCCTTTTGCACAAGAGTAAAAACCAAACAAGCAACATTGCATCATGCATAAGCATAGCACACTTAAACCATTGGGGATTGGCTCATTGACTAGGGGTCGCCAACACTATGCTTCTATCCCGAAATCAATAACAATCATCCTACCCATATCGCCAACAAAATGTTGCGAGGGCGATGCCATGAGTCAACACGTTGAGTGATTGATTTGTGTGTCGTTTCTTAAGATATGGTACCTTTGGACACCCAAGCCTTTTTTTGACCTCATAACGGCATTGCATGAATCTTGACTTATGGCATGCTTATGTGGTTATGTGACTATATGCAACATGTTAGGATAGTCTTCCTTTTTTTCTTTTTAGTTTAGTCTAGGTTCCCAATTACGAAGTTGTCTCTTCGTGATTTAGAGTCATATTCAAAGGATAGCAAAAAAAAAATCAAATAAAAAAAAAAGATGACAAAAAAAAAAAAATTGTTCGAATTAAAAAAAACAAATCGAACTGAGTCACTTGCGCGCGCCCACTGAACGAGTCCATTTTGATTTCTCAAAAAACAAATTGACTCGTCCGAACAGTATCTTCATTGAAGAATTGTTAAGGGTGATGTTATCCGTTTGAATATATTTTGCGTCTTTTTTTTTCTCCCTTTTTAAACAAGCGTATCGATTTACTTATCCTTTTGTACTCCTTTAAGGCCGGTTTCCAAGCTTGGGAAAGAGGACTTCCGGGCACTCGCATTCTACATTTACCACCCAAAGATCAACCCCTTTCAAACCACTTTTCTTCGACAACTAATCCTAGTCCAACAACAATGCCAACCATCGAAGAAATTCAACAAGAGATTCTTCGTTTGAGAGAGGAAAAGGCACAAGAGGCGGAGGAGAGAAGAATTAAGAAAATGGAAAAGGCTGAAAAAAAATGCTGAAACCTTAGCCTTGCAAGAAAAGATGGAACAATTATCCATCAAAGAAAATTCGTTGGAGAAGCTAGTTCTTCGTTCTACAATGGGGAACAAGTACTTAGATGCAGAAAAGTTTGCTCCTCCCCCAGGACTTGCTTTACCGGAAAAGTTCATAGCTACGGACTTGCCAATATTTAAGGTGACCAATAATCCACAAAATTATTTAATGTGTTTTACTGGCATTATGGCATGAAAGGGAGTTGATCCTAAGATTTATGCTTTGACTTTCCCTTTATCCCTAGACCCAACCGCGAGAGAGTGGTACTATGGGCCAGATCCAAAATTCAAGGCAACATGAGAAGATGTAGTTACGGCTTTCATTACCCAATATGAGAGTAACGTAGAGTTTAAGTCAACTTTACGTGAACTCGAGATGCTTAAGCAAGGCGACGATGAAGGTTTCCTTGCTTTCTATGGTAGATGGCGAGAAAAGGCGGCCCATCTTGCCCAAAGGCCGCCTAAACTCAAGTTAGTACAAAAATTCATTGACAACTGTCATGAAAAGTACAACAAACATCTACGTTACCTTGGTTTAGACACTTTTCAAAAGGTCTATTCTATGGCTACTAGGATTGAAGATGATCTTGCTAAAGAAAAAGCAAATAAACCTCATCATCATCATCAACCTAAGAATAATTACAAGAAGGGGAATTATAATGCATCATCCTTTATTGACATATTTGCGACTTCCACGCAATACAATAACACAAATCGATATGTTGATCCTAGAAAAAGATGGACAAAAGAAAGAAAATTTACTCCATTTCCTGTAAGCTATAAAGAATTGTTAGAAAAATTAAATGAAAAAGGCTTACTTGCGCCAACAGGGCCAACACCACCCACTCCACCAGAAAGAAGATCTCCTCAATGGGATGGTAATGCTTATTGTGCTTATCATAGAGGCGTTGGACATGATACTGAACGTTGCTATGTCTTAAAGCACAAAATACAAGATTTAGTAGACGATGGGAGAATTCCCACGCCTAAACCTAACAATAATGCATCCCCCTTAGGGGTGTTTCACATCAGTGAGTACCATATAGGAAGTGATATGTTCAATTCTTTGGACTATATAACACCTATAGGAGAACCTCTATCCACAATACTCATAGGGGCAACTAATGAAGTATGTGGACTATGGGACGACGACTTTCAAGACTTATATGTCTCTAAGTATGCCGCCGTCCCACCTCCATCTTGTTTACAAAATGAAACAAATGGAGCGCTTGATTAGGATCATTTCTTGGGGAAGTCGCAAGATTTATTGAATCTCTCCTTGGATGAACAATGGCAATAGCACAACTCATGGAACATCTTGAAATGGAGGCACATCTAAAGCCTCTAGAAGAAAGTTGGTTTGTGAGTCCTACAACTAACCCAAATGAGATAGATCATTTAACTCGTTCTGGGCGAGTCTACCAAGCATCACCACCAAATGGATCTTCGACCACACAAAATCAAACTCAAGGTCAAGCACAAAATCCAATACCACCTCCACTTGAGTTGGAAGAGCCATTGGTCAAACAAATTCGCCAATCCAAGGCGAATGTTAGCATTTGGGAACTCCTAAGTACTTCTAAAGAACATAGGAATTCTCTCATGAACGCTCTAACGGCTTTGTCTGTAAGCACAGACACAACCCCTCAGGATCTCGTTAGCTTGCTTACTAGCAAGAAATTCGACAAATTAATCATTTTCACTAATGATGATTTTCCTTCAAAAGACACTATCCAAAGAAATGCATTATACTTAACTGTGGGATGCAAGGGATACAATATCCCTCTAACTTTGGTAGACAATGGGTCAGCTGTAAACGTATCCCCATTGAGAACGGCAAAATACTTAGGGTTAAATCCAGAAAAAGATTTTCAATCAACAACACAAAGCATTAGGGCCTATGACAATTCGAGAAGGTCGGTGTGTGGAACTGTTAAGCTACCATTTACCACAGGCCCAATTCAAAAGATGGTTGAATTCCATTTTATGGACATAAAACCTACATTCAACCTTTTACATGGACGTCCTTGGATACATGAGCTTGGTGCAATACCATCCTCACTGCATCAAATGATTAGGTTGAACTATCAAGGGCTTCCTATGACTATACATGCTTCTCCACTCAAAATAGCAATAAATGATCAATCACTCTTAGAAAAAAAACCATGATAATGATGAAGAGGACATGTGGGGATTCGCCGTGGAGCCAATCTACACAATTGAAATGGAAGAAGACTTTGAAGAACCATTCAAGCTTGATCCATATTCCACTCGGATAGTGAACAATATCTTACTCAAGAGTAGTTACTTTCTTGGGATGCCTTTGGGAATAGGAATGAAGAAATCTATCTTACTTCCTATCCCAAAGAAAAGCTTTTCCTTTGGATTGCGATATAAACCAACCAAAGAAGAATTGGAGTCTAACGATGCAAAAAAGAAAGCACGTAGAGACAATAATAAGAAAGGGATAATCACTTTACTCCCATCCTATCAACAAACCCTTAATGGGCAATTCATTAGGGAGGGAGAACATTACCCATGCTACGACTTTCCGGAACCCTTAGTTCTGGAAGGAATCAAGAAGCCTGGATTTGAAATATTTCATGATTGCTACTTCTTGGATGACGATCTTAGTATCGTTAAATCAAAACACCCAACTCCAGGGTGCTATGATGGGAAAGCATTTAACTTGCTATTTGGACTAGAGCAAAATCATGTCGCTATGATGACCAATCAAAACGCCATTCAAGATGAAGCTTTTGACCCAACCTCGTTGATCACCCTTTCAAATGAAACTTTTGAGCATGGATGGAGGAAATCTTTCAAATGGACCAATCACAAAGGCGATAAGCTGAAAATCGTCATAGGTGAAGGGAAGATGTTTGAAGAATCGGATGATGAATCTATTATAGACTCTAGGGAAGCTGAAAATCTAGGCCTTGTGGCCATTACTGAGTCTTTATTTTCTAGTTCTAAGGACTTTAATAATATAAGTCCTCTCTTTTGATGTACTCTCTTTTGAGTTTAATAATATAAGCTCTATTTCCGAGTATATTCCTTCTCTTGAATCTTTCGAATGCTATGACAATCAATCTAATGAAGATGATAACATTAATAAATTGGTTTAACTAATGAATGAACGAGAACAAAAGAACCCTATCGTTGAAGAAACTTAGTTGATATAGGAACTAACGAAAATAAAAGAGAAGTCAAAATTGGCTTAACCTTAAGTCCGGAAGAGCAATCGACCCTCATATCAACGCTCATAGAATTCAAAGACGTGTTTGCTTGGTCATACAAGGACATGCCTGGAATAGATAGGGAAATTGCGGAACATACCATTCCCTTGAACCCTACCTCTAAACCAGTAAAACAAAAACTTCGACGAATGAAACCTGATGTCACATTAAAAATAAAGGAAGAAGTACAAAAACAGTTGGACGCAGGTTTTATTCGCGTATGTAATTACCCAAAATGGGTAGCGAACATCGTCCCAGTCCCTAAAAAGGATGGACGAGTTCGCATGTGTGTCGACTTTACGGACCTTAATAAAGCTAGCCCTAAAGACGATTTTACTCTACCACATATTGATATATTTGTAGATAACACGGCTGAACATGCGATGTTATCCTTTATGGATGGATACGCAGGTTACAACCAAATTTTAATGGCAAAAGAAGACGAAGAAAAGACATGCTTTATTACCCCTTGGGGTACGTATTGCTACACAGTCATGTCATTTGGTTTAAAAAATGCAGGAGCTACGTACCAAAGAACGGCTACGACTCTCTTGCATGATATGATGCACAAAGAAATAGAAGTGTATGTGGATGATATGATCGTAAAGTCTAAAGATAGAATGGGACATATAAAAGCTTTACGCAAATTTTTCACTCGCATAAAAGAATACAAAATGCAATTGAATCCACAAAAATGCGCCTTCGGAGTAACTTCTGGCAAGTTACTCGGATACGTAGTAAGCACACGTGGCATCGAGATTGATCCCTCTAAAATAACGAGCCTTACGAACACTTGCGGCCCAATATGGTCTATTAAATGGTCAATTATGCAAAAAAGGACCTAATGGTCAAAGTTTATTATGTATAGACCAACCAAACGCCACACGCCTTATTGAAATACTCACAAAGGTGTTTGTGGACCTCACATGAATGGTAAAATGCTTTCAAAAATAATTTCACGACAAGGGTACTATTGGTCCACTATGGAACATGATTGCATACAATATGTTAAAAAATGACCAGAGTGCCAAATGTTCGCTAATTTACAACACCTTCCACCATCCGAACTATACAATCTCACTTCCCCTTGGCCTTTTTCAACTTGGGGAATTGACATAATTGGAAAAATCTCTCCAACAGGTGCAGAAGGGTACGTATTAGTAGCCATCGATTACTTCACTAAGTGGATTGAGGCTTCTTCTTACGTGAATATCACTTCTAAACATGTCGCAAAGTTTCTCGAACGAAACATATTTTGTAGATATGGAGTTCCACATGAACTAATTAGTGATCAGGGATCTCAATTCAAAGCTGAAGTCGTGACCCTCTTAACTCGTTATAAAGTAAAACATCATCACTCATCCCCATACAGACCTCAAATGAATGGAGCTGTAGAGTCGGCAAATAAAAATATAACAGTCATCATAAAGAAAATGGCAAAAAATTATAAAGGTTGGCTGAATAAACTACACTTTTCATTATGGGGTTATAAAACGTCTATACGAACATCAATAGGAGTAACTCCACACTCCTTAGTTTTCGGAATGGACGCATTTCAACCAGTCAAACTGGAAATACCGTCCCTACGCATCGTACTTGAAAGAAAGCTACCGGAAGCTGAATGGGTAAGAGCGAGGTATAAAGAGCTTTTATTCCTCGATGAACGACGATTAAGAGCTTTGCATCATGTACAAGTCTACCAAAGGCGCATTGCGCGTCATTTCAATAAAAGAGTCAAACCCAAAAAAATAAGGTGACTTTGTACTAAAGGAGGTTAGGGGTCCATCAACCGATCCATGAGGGAAATTCAAACCCAATTGGATAGGTCCATACCACGTAATTAAAATCCTAACAGGAGGAGCCGTCAGATTAATGGATATCGGAGGAGATGAAGTTCGCCAATTAATAAACATTGATCGACTTAAGAAACATTACATATGAAATTCGGATAAACTCGTTCACTCATACAACCAATTTTAATTAGCATTCGATGGAAAGATTCTTAGTGTTATGCATTTTACCGAATAACACGGTAAAATACATAACACTTGGGGGGGTAATTTAGAAATAATAAACCGTTCTAAGTGATTCAAGTAATAAACCGTTCTAACCGTTCTAAGTGTTCAATTTTTTTTTTCGAAACATTCGTAGCACAAGTGTCACGCGCAACTGAATTAGTTGCGCACGGATGTCACGCGCAACAGATTTCGTTGCGCGCGGCAGGCTCGCGCAACTACAGATGTTGTACGCGCCACCTGATGATGAACTGCGAACCCGATTTTTTTTACGTTTGAATGAAGTTGCGACTTCCACATGCGGCAAAAAGAGGGTGTTTCTTAAATATAACATATACTAGGAAAATAAAATTAAACTTTGATCTAATTCTTTTTAAACAAGGTTTGATCAATTCTTCATTTAATTTCTACCTAAGAGATTAAAGAAAAATGAAAAAATACATAATAAAAAAAAACATTAGAACTACACAAAGCCTGATTTCGTAATGCGAATACGTTAACAATCTTTATGATTCGGTCATATCAAAATATAAAAATATAAAGCTCATTTTATTTCATTCAAATTTCAAAGAAAAGAGAGACATTGTTGAACTAGATGGTAAACGAAAAAAAACATAGTAGTGATTACACTTTATTCAATTTAAAACTAATGGCGAAACTTTGTAACACTCTAAGGTTTCACTATGTCCTCAATTGTCACGGACGATGGAGGAGTAGTTTCCATCGCAGTATTTTCAGAAACCTTAGAGCTTTCTCCTACGCTCTTCTTCTTGACCCATACATTGTTCTTCAATTTGGGAATTGGGGTCTTTTCAACCTTTTTTCCCTTTTCCGAAGATTTCGTTAGAGTCCTTTTTCGAGTTTGTTGCGAAGGTTCCTTGATTATCACACCTCATTGTGCAGGTTTGGAGGGAGCTTTCCTTTTTGTTTCCTTCGAACGCGCCTTAGGAGATGAGAAGTCTAATTTTCTTCTCACCCCTTTGTTTTGCCACTAGGAGGTGTAGTGGTGGCCGAATGCATCAAGGGCTTAGGTTGATTGCGAGTCGTGACGGCTTGAAATTGAGATCGAGCCTTGTTTAATTCGCCCTTATCCGCTGCATTCATCCAAGCTTTGTAAAAGGAAGATAATGCAATACTCGCAGTAGGATTTTGTATTACCCATCTAGGAAGACTTGACCAATACTCCATCCAACGAAAAATTCGCTCGGGTCTAAAAATCACATCTTTAGGGGCATCACAATCCTGCGGGGGAATAATTTGTTTCATCCCGTATTGTCTCATTACCCTGCAAGGAAAAATATAAGTAGTACTAGATAGGCCTAAAAGCCCAATGTAAGGGAAATTGAGACTATTCCCAACTATACTATTTATGTTCCACCAAGGAATCACAAAACGTATGTTAGGAACCCCATGATGGAAAAACGACGTTCATTCCTCTTCGTTCTTATGCTTATAAAGGATTCGACGTCAAGGGAATATCCTTACTCCATTAGCCTCAAGGTTTTGTGGCTGATCAACAATTCGCAAACGCTCCATGAGCCAAACTACAGAAAAAAAAAAGTTTGTGATTTTTACACAAGCAGGTTGCACGCGCCATCAGCGCGCAGCACAGAAGATTGCGCTGGTCATGCCAGCGCAACTTCGTAACTTGCGCTGATAAACGACGAAAAAAAACGTACGTGTAATAGGAGTGGACTTCCCGTGAAACCGTTTTCGTTAGGGTCTCCTCTAAGGCGATTCAAACATATTTCCGCCAAAGCCAAAGGAGCAGGTGAATGACATCCCTCTATTTGCTCTACTATGGACACCATGGAATAATCTCCGTATTCTTTGCCTGTCCTAAGTAAAAAATTAACAACAAGACAATAACATAAAGCACGAATTTTAAAGCTTTGTTTAGTCATGTTGTCACGGGGGGCGACAAAATGTTCAATAAATTGAAACAAGTTCACGCCTTCTTCAGTTCTAATGTTGGTCATATCATTATCGAACAAGCCAAAAAATCTTTGGAATATAGGTTTGGGATCCGACAAGGTAGGCGAATAAGTCACAGGGAGAGTATTTGTAGTGAAACCTAGCAAGGCCTCAAACTCACCGGGTAGAGGGACAATTTCGTCCCCTTTAAACAAGAAAAGATGGTGGTTAGAGTCCCTATGGTTGGCTGCGGCATGAAGAAAATCAAAGTTAACCACTAGTTGCATATAATTCAATAGAGGGTCTAGGTGGTAAATTTTGAAAGCTAGTTTGTCCTCGGTTGAAAGGGAAGTGACCCATTGCTTCAAACGTTGTTCAAAGGTCTTCACCATTGTTCGAAAGAAAAAAAAAAGAGAGAGAATGAGAATTTAGAGAGATTAATTCATTTTAGTTTCTTATATTACTAAGCGAATGAATGCGAGATGATCAAAATCCTACACGAAACCACGTTTAAATAGACCCAAGAGGGGCAAATTTTCGGCAAATTCGGCTTAAAGGAAAGTTCACCAACATGTGGCGCGCGCAACTCATGAGTTGCGCGCTACATCCGCGCGCAACTAATTCACATGCGCGCGATAGCCGCGCGCAACTCAGTTAGTTGTGCGCGTCTCCCCTGTCGCAGTACATGAGCATCGGTATACGTGATCTCCGCTGTAGGAGGCACCCAACCACCTAGCTCGACCCGCTAAAATATACATGATAAAAAACGATAAAAGGGTCAAAGTTTCGAAAAAAAAAATAGAAACAAGGAAAAGAGAGAGTTAGAGTGCTAACCGGAACAAAAGTCGGAAAAGGAGTCAGCCTGGATGCTATAAAAGCCGGATAAGAAACCTCCGGCAGCACCAGCTGCTCCGCTGGATAACCAAGGATTGCCTGAGCTCGATCCTCTGTAGACAACAAGACTGGACGTAACATCCGAATTGGAGGATCCGCAGAAACCAAAGGCTCCTCAGACGAAAGCTTCTAGAGAACACGCTCGCCTAAAAACCAAGCGTCTGTCCTCAAGAGCACCGAGAGTCCCGGATAGATGGCCCGGAAACGGCAACGAACCATGCCAGACCGGATGGCCTCAGGGACTCCGACGATCAAACTCCAAGGACAGAGATCGATCTATAAAACACAACCACATGAAAAATAGTCAGAAAATAAATAAAATCAAAGTGTGTACATGTAGTTGGAATACTCACCGATGCACGAGCTGCCGAAAGGATCCTCTGGCGAAAGTCGCCGGTAGAAGTGGCTCGTCTCTTCTTAATCGCGACCAATCGATGGCCGATAGGAAAACGAGCAGCCCCAAGCACCCTGGGGGCTAAGAAAGGCAGGTACGAGTATCCCCAAGCCTGAAACCATGAAAAGATAAGCCTAAAGGAAAAAAGCGAAAGTAATAACCGAAAGAAGCTTAAAACACGTACCTCAAGGATACGACCATACCACGTAAGGGAGATCCGAGGCACCTCAGTAGCTGCCGCGGAATCCATCACCCGGGTCGCCTTGCCCATAGCTGCAAGCATACGGGCATATGACACCTCCGTCCAACTCAGGTCACCTACTTGCCCAAAATCGCTGAGGCAAATAAGTAACCTAATAGCAAAACGCTATCCTCGATTACTCAAGATGGTAATGGAAAGAACGTGAGCAATGCATATCCGAGCCAGCTACTTAGGTGTACATTGCCGATCAAGCTCGTCAGTCGACAACTCGTCGGCAAGAACCGAGTACAGACAAGACTGCGCGTACACGTGAAGGGCCGACGCAAGACGGTACCCCACAAGGTCGCGCTCTCTCTCGTCTGACCCCTTAACGAACTCTATGACTACGGGCTCGCCTCCGAAAGGAAAACCTGTAATCATAGAGAAATCGAAAGGGGTAACCGTCATCTCTCCCCATGGAAAATGAAAAGTGTTGGTGGAATCCCACCAAAACTCCAGCAATCCACGGAGGAAAGCTGACGATGCAGGCTGACTCGAGAAAACCCGAAGAGCCGCCAGCTGGGAGTCAATCCCGAAAAGTGCTACAATCTCCTTTGCCACCTCGGGCAAACTCCCAAAACGGGCTCGCAGGTCACCAGAGCCGTATAAACGCATGCTAGACTCACTCTAAATAAAAGAATAATGAAAAAAAAACGGTTATGGTTTAAAAAGGAGAAACAAAGGAAAAGAGAAAGAAACAAAGGCGTGAAAAACTTACGATGCCTCCCCACCCTCTAATCGAAACATGATGGTCTGGGTCCCACTTAAGGACCCTAGGGTCCCAGTTGGGAGGAGCCTCCCAAACCACATCCTCTTGGCGACGTTGATCGGCTGCGACGCGTCGCTCTCGAACCTCCTCTCGAGGACGGGTCACCCTCTTCCGAGGGCGAACCTCCTCGTCCGGACCACCTAGGATCTCCTCAGCATCGACAAATGGAGGCGAGTCCATGCGATGATGGATAAAGTTTCTTTAATTAGTTTACTTTATTTCCTAAACTAAACCAATATACGTATTCTAGACCCATTTCGGCAGCATAATGGCTGCTGATAGGGCAAAACACGAAAATCTAATGCCACCCATACTTGGGGGCTACGATACCTGCAATTAAACTCAGTAAATGGGGGCTTCTAACACCCACAAAGGCCATCCTATACCAGTTTCAACTAAGTATTCAAGGGATTGTATTCCTAAATTTCAAGGAATCAACAACTTATGGACGAATAACAGTAATATAAACACAATTATCGTCTACCAAACAATCTTGAAGTTCGAATATGGCAAAAATAGGCTAAGTTTACACTTCGCGCCAATTTTTCGGATTCAAAATTTTCAAAATATTAATTATGGAAGAAAAACTAGTTCCAATAATACAATTGCTGCATAATTGACAAGTATAACCAAAATGAGCAAACAAAATAACAGAAAATCAAACCAAATTTGAGTAAAATTGCAAAAAACGCACTCACACGAAGAAATGCTCATACAAGGTTCAATACTTAACCATTTTTCATGAAATTTGTTGCAAAACACTCCTCAAACATAGTATAACAACATGGAACAAACAATTTCAAGAATAATGAATCGAATCGAAAACCCCCAAATTCGAAATTTAGGGTTCAACAGTTCGAAAATCGTCCCAATTAAGCCTAAATCAAACGAAAAATAACAGAAAACTTACATTGGATTATGGCAAATATGAATTAAGGACGAAATTTGCTTCCTTTAGCTTCGAAAATCGCAAGAAACCGAGCTCTTTAGAGGGAGAAAGAGGCGAAAATAAATGAAGGAAGGAGAGAGAAAACGAAATGAAAAATCGCGTTTTGCGATTTTCTTTTTGCTGAACAGAGTGTCGCGCGCAACTGAATCAGTTGCGCATGACAGACCAGCGCAACTCAGAAAGATGCGCGCGTCTGGCCAGCGCGACCCACTGAGTTGCGCAGATACTGTCACTAAAATGACCGGAATCTTGATTTTGATCCGTTTGATAATTTTTTAACGGTTTTTGCTCGTTATTAGACGTAATGGCGCAAATTATCAAAATCTTTTAAAATTGCGTTGCATATTGTAGTTTGTTTTCTTCTTTGTTAGTTTTTTGCATCATTCTTGCATGCACACCGTGCTTTGTGCCTTCCCTAATCATACGTTTTGAACGTTTTTCGTAAGAGTGCCTTAAGACGTTCCCTGGTGGTGCTTTACGTAAAAGCACCCATAGACAGGTTTGTCATTTTACTGTATTGACGTTACAAATGTCCGGTTTTTCTTCTTTTTCACGTCCGAAGCAAAAAGGAAGGCGTTTTCATGCAGCGTAAAAATGCAAATGGCATATCGTACGACGCAAAACGTACGCAAGATCTACCTCTCGGAACTAAAAGGTAGAGAATTACTGTAGGCGTTAGCGCACGAGTCGACAGGCGCGCCGAACCATCAGAAACAGGCACTTCTTGAATGGGAGCAAATACGGTAGTTAGTGCGCTTACTAACTTGCCGGACAGTTAGGGTGTCGAATCACCCCCTGTAAAAAGAAGCGACGAGACGATGTCGCGCCTATGTAGTCACGTGCTCCCAGTCCTGAGACACGTGTACTCATCTTGTGGACAAAACTGATGAGAGAGTTGCTGACTTTCTTCCCTCTCACTGGATTTGGATATATGCCTTCAGTCCTGAGACATGTATTTCTATCTTATGGACATCCGGCTCAAATACCGGACCCGGCTTGAATACCAGACCATTTCGGCTCGAATACCGAAAACCCCTTTTCATCTTTTTACTTTGTTAAAGTCAGGCTAAAGTTTCAATGACATATCGAGGGACTTTAGACCAACCATGACACGATTGAGAGGAAATCTTCCCCTTTTATCCTTTTAAAACCGATCTATTCTCATGACTTGGCGTCACCCAGAACACCTTTACTTGTAAAAGCGTTCTACAATTGCAAAGGATCAATCTAGATTCTTTAGCGCGTTAAGACTAAGGAAAACCTTTTTCTAGCCTTAATAGCTACTTGTGTCAAACACTCAGCGAACCAAGGATTGTTTCGACATCCCTAAACATTACTAAAAGATTCTCTATCCTTAGAGAACTTCGCAGAATGAGTCTCGGATTTATTTCCTTGACTACTTTGATCATCGTCTATTCTAGACTCGATCAAAGTGGGGGCTAACTGTAGACATCTACTTTTGGCCTCTTGTCCCGACAGGAAGTGCAATGACGATAAATAAAACCATCTTCATGTTTGATCAAAGTGAAGAATACTTATGGAGAATTGGTTAAGCCACGAAACACAAAAGACTAGCCCAAATTAAAGACAAAAGCCAAAACAAAGGTTCAATTAACTAAACCCGATCATAATATGGCTTAAGCCCGTGCTTAAAACCCAATAATGACAGATTTAGGAGCGTCTAGGTTAAATTTTAGTGCTGCCGCAGGAAAAGCCGCACACATCTCAAACAGTCGCTCTAGGCTGCCGCGCGCAGCTAATTCAGTTGCGCGCGACACCCAACGCAACCTCCAGAGTTGCGCTGCGGAAGCTTCAGAATTATACGGAATATATAAAATCGAATCTTACCATAAAGCCACGCACAACACAATTAGTTGCGCTGCCCATAGCAGCGCAACCTAATCACTTGCGCTGGGATGTCGCGCGCAACTCATCCTGTTGCGTGCGACACCTGCTGCGGCAGAATGCTCGTAACCCTAAACCTAATCATTCCCTATAAATAAGAGCTTAAATCGAGGCTTAAACTGACGGAAATACATGTGAACTTGTGCAACCTAGCCCCTTTTGTCCTAAACACTCACCCCTTTTGATATTTTGTTACTACGGTGGAGGTTCCCCAACAAGAAGGAGTCCATAAGTATTCTAAATGGAGATCTAGCAAAGAGAAGTGGTAAATTCCCGAGCACTTAGTTAAATCACATTTATTTTCTTGTTTAAAAGAACCTTAATTAATTAATTAGTGTTGTTTGATCACCTTTAAAATAATTAATTAATCAATTCAACATAGTATCGTGCGTTAAATAAAGATTAGAATTGAATTAAATAATTGTTGGTTGATCACTTAAGCCAAGGCGAATATTGTTTAATTTCTTGTCCTTTTCACGAATTTGGTTAAATAAAGAATAACGACATTACGATGTAATTCCTACGTGAATTGGTACGTGTAAATAAAATCAACTAACATAGTTTTAGGTATCGCGTTGCATATATTGTTTGGTGATGAAATTGTAAAAAAGGAAGAGCTAGTAGAGACCGCACTAGGGCTAGGATAACGATTTCCCTCTAAAGGGAACGTTATTTTAGTACCCTCACTCCCGAACTCCTTTCTGGTTTATAAACCAATTTGGGCATGGGTAAACTTATGATTCGTGATAATTATTCCATGAACTCCACATTGGCGACTCCCTACTTGTTTCTGAGTTTATGAGTTTTTCCTAAAACTCATTGGCGACTCCCTACTTGTTTCTTACAAAAAAGCGTAATGATAGAATCAATTCTAATTCAAGGTCCCCCAAACAGTAATAAATTCAAATCCTACTGCACCTTGACAAGTGTAAAGTCCTAGGCTTTTAAAGGGCCATGGGCATTTAAGGAGAGGTCCCCTTACGATGGGAACCCCCTCCTTACACACATTTATGTTACCATTCTCCAGCCACAACGCATTGTAACTCGTGCTTATAAATGGCTTCCTTGTTAAGGATCTTAATCCTTCTTAAGGGTGTGCTTGCAACATCAATTCTCAAATTACATTTGTTTCCATGCGTCAAGAACCTATCCCTTTTACTTATCCAAGTACTTTGGATGTTCTTGATCATAATCTAACAATACATGACTTAGATTTATTTTGAATTGTACTTTATTCATCTCAAGCTCTAAATATGTAAATTGTGTGACGACTCCATAGCATACAATATGGTTTCAATTGCAGAATTATTCTCAATATTATTCCATTCATGTGACCTTTTAGTTCATCCTGTTTCACCGAGTCTTGCTAAACTGTTTGCTATGTGATACGATTGAAAGTCTCTACTAGAGTCTTCTTATTTGATTTAGTATTTAGCCTAGCTCATACTTAGTTCAAACAGTTACTTAGTTTTATACATACGGGTCGAAAGGCTTTCAAAGTCCTTCAATTCATATTTCACACGGTAAATTCTTTTACTCGTTTAAACATTTTACTAAGTATCGTCTTTAGCTTGGTCCATTGTCGAAAATACTTTCAAATCTAAGCATTTAGCATTTGATAGTTATTTCACAATAGAGTTCATAAACTTCTTATTGGGCCTTACAAGATTGACTCTTGCTCCCACTAAACTTCTTATCCACAAGAATTTCTATGTTTCTCCATAAGTCAATCCTTTTATTAACTTTATGAGAAAACACGTTCCAATTCCTTTATGCAATGCTTCCTTCAATCCCATAATGGATTTCTTAAGCTTGCTTTCAAATCTAGCATTATTTAGATTTTCAAAACCCTTAGACTATTTTCGTAGTCACTTCCAAAATCCTTTTTAAGGAAGGCGGTTTTGGTATCTATTTTGCCATATTTCATATGTGAAATTTTGCTAAAATAATCACGAAAAGACTTGAAAACTTATTTGCGATCGATGGGTCTTTCACCCTTCATGCAAATTAATTAAGTTTTAAACATGATTTTTAAACATGGAGTTTATTTCGTATTTTATGGCCTCTAACCATTATTCGGAATTTGGATTTGTCGTAGCTATCTTACAAGACATTATTCCCTTACAATCTAATAGTAAATATTATGCCTGTAAGGCTTAGGTTTATTTCTAAATTAATAGAAATTTATAGGATTCCATCTAAGCCATTGGTGAATTCTATACCTATACAGGGTAATTGCATCAAACATTGACTTTCAAGGCGCTTTCAAAGCCCTTTTATTATGTTGATCTTACTCCATCATTTTTGATGTTTTGTGAGTAATGAATTCTCTTTTAAGGCACTTGTAAAGTCCTTTTGAGTATTGTTGATCAATCATTCTTACGAAGCCCTTTTAAGATCTTTTGAGATTCTCAGTTCAAGATTCTTAGTTCTAGTTTGCTGCTAATCTCGATGGTCATCGAGTTCATTTTCCTCCCACTTTTCATTTTGGAAATGTGTTAATTTCCAGAAAGACACCACGTAGAGCAACAAACATTATGTTCTCAATTAGGTTGTGGAGGTAATGCCCGTAGTCTTTCTTGTATGGTTACAAAGAGACATGTATATTGTCTTTGGGTAAAAGTTCGTTGTGAAACAAACAGTTAGCTCTCTCTTGAGCTTTCTTAGCCTTTATTGAGCCATTAAGCTCCCACTAAGCCACCTAGCTCTTGTTAAGCCGATGAGCTCTCAATGAGCCACTTAGCTCCCACTAAGCTATTTAGCTCCCACTGAGCAAGTGAGCTCCCATTGAGGCTAAGAGCCTTAGACATATACTTGAAAAGACGTTTAGAAGTTAATTCTATCCAAAACAAAATATGGTGTCCTTTCTTAGCTTCAATATTTTGTTTAGTGTAACATTAGTCATTTGTGCAAATCTATAAGAGTTTTATAGGAAAGGATGTGATCCATCATAGTTCAAGTCATTTTTAAATGGCATGGAGGTCTCTGTGAAGACATACTATGTTCTTTGTGGAGTTATTTATGAAAATTTCAATTTCATAACTTTGAGATGGTCACACTTGGCTCAAGGAAATATCTCTTGATCTAATCTAGATGTTTTTGGTAGCTTGCCAAGTCGATTCTATACTTCACTGAGCTTTTGAGCTACTCAAGGTCAAGTTTGTTCACATTTGATGAATATAGCCATATTGTTTCAAATTCTTGTGAAACATTGAAGTAATTGAATCTTCTTTAGATTTTGGAGTCTATTGTCTATTCTAAGAACAATAGCTCTTTACTTTAACAATTTTTAACAAGTGAGACTTGCTTGTCTTAGAATGATTCCGAATCGATCAACTGTCTAGAGCCTATATAGCCTTGAGTACGTTCTTGTTAATGTGACATTGCTAAAGATGTTCGGAACACAAATCATGCCCATGATTTGAACTTTGTGAGTTTTCATGTTAGGGAAATGTTTCTTTATAATGAAATGTTCTTGACTCATTATACAACCATGCCATTCAAATAAATTGGCAACTATTGCTCTTTACTTTGGGTGTGAGTCTTTCCGTGTGTTAAAGGATTGTTTGTTGATTATGGAACATAATTACCATTTATTTTTTCCAGCCTTAGCTTAAAAGGTCTTTAAACAAAGCATACGACCTTACAACTGATGTAGCTCTTCTTGCTTCATTCTAAGCTTGTAAGTCAATAACTTAGCTTAACTTAAATAGTTTAGGGGTCACTTCCAAAGTTGAACACTCAAGCAGTATCCGATACTTGTGAAGATAATGACTTGCTAAGTTAACTATAATAACATGAACTCTTTAGTAGAAATGGAATTTTATTCCTTTTCTTTGTTCCTTGTTCCCTATATTTCTAATTTATAAATCATCTCACAACCCTTTATAACCGTTTCTTCAAGTTTTTTTTTTTTACTTTTATACTTTGTTAGGCATAATTAAGCATCTAGTGTGTCGTATAACAAAGTTGCATCTTTTCCTTTAATTCGTACTTGAATTAATACATCAATGAGTTGTACTCACTAGTGTATAAAGCGAAAAGATATGTTGGTTGTTAAGCATTGACAATTTGAGTTTGCAACTCAATATTTCAAGTTTATCAAAACTACCTAGTATTTTGAATACATGATGTCCAACCGTCCTTACGGACTTAGTTTATAAAAGTTATTTATGGGAATTGTATTTTAGAAATGCCTCTCCTTTCTTTGAGAACTATTCTCCAAGATTTCCTTTACCAATCATTGAAAACAATATAATTTGATTTAGGATTCTACAAATATAAGTGTAAAGTATAACCATTTATCAAGAAAATAACATAATAAGTTTGAAATTTAAGAGCATTCATGCAAACTTTAAATCTTATTAAGCGTCTTATCCACGCATTAAATTTGTCCCCATTTGGCAAGAATAAGGCGATTCTAAGATCCAAAGAATCAATGAGTGATTAAGCATGCTTTGGCTTGTTTTATCACTTATTAATCTAAGGTAAGCAACTCTTTGCTAATGGCTCCAAGCCACTCTTGGTTAGATAAATCGTCGCATCTAATGCTCTCTCAACAATTTATCTCCTTTGCCACGACATGTTAGGACTCCATCACTCATATCGTTGAGTACAACCAAAACCAACATGCATACCCGGTATGCCTTACGTTTCCTAGGAGTAATAGTAATGCCTCACTTTAGCGTAGCTCATCACTACTCTCATTAGGTCGGTAAGTGTTGTTTTGGAAAGACAAGTTTTACTCAATATTTTAGGGACCTAGGGTTTCTATGTTGGTTGATTTAAGTGAACTTAATTAATCATCAAAACAATCGAAATCCTAGACATGCATCTACATAGTATTCATATATATAAGCATAAATATATATCGAAAACATAAGTAAATGATGCATTTGGCAACTAGCATGACCCCTTGAGTCTTCAAGGTCTTGATTTGCAACTTCATGGCTTGCTTCCAAGAACCTCTGTCTTCAAGACATAACAAAAATAATGCAAATACTAGTATCTACGATTAGGACTAATCTAAATATTAAGGTACAAAATATGCAACGGTTCGCATACAGTAGTTAGATTTACAAAAATACATGACGGAACGTACTCCGTATTTTCTATCCTAATCGGGTCCCACTAGTTGCCATTTTTATAAAACCTCTGAGAGAATATACATTCCATTTATCCATTCACTATATGTGAATAGCCCATGCATTTTACAACGGTAAATAAGTAACAATTCATAAACACGCGTAAACTAGTAACTAATTAAAGTAGTTAATCCGATTAACGAGCCTAATTAAAACTAGTTAAAGTTGTTTAACCAATTATGTGATTAAGCGCAATAAAAACGTAATGAAGCTCCCACTAACTTCCCCATCGAACTTAATTAATCCGATTAATTAAGCAGATAAACCCAATATTTTACCAAATAAGAAATTTTGCAAGTGCCGCTACATAAAAGAAATAGAGAAATAATTAATATCGGCAAAAAATTTGCAAAACACATAGCCCCATCAAGCTCGAACGCCTAGAACCAAGCCACGAGGCTTGTGTTGCTAGGCATCGATCCTCGGCATGATGCGTGGCTGCTGCCCGCATAGCCCATGCTGTTGGGCTCATGCTGTCTGGCAGCCACAAGCCGCAGCTCCCCGCAAGGCCCTTACCTTCACGCATCAAGAAACGCACCAACTACTCGCACACACGCTCATACTCGCATATTGACGCACCAACCAGGAGCCTCGGCAGCCATATGCGGGTTGCGTAAGCAACCTAGCTGGCCGAAGGCTTACTCGTGGCCATTGTGCCTCAATTTGTGTGCTCTTGCTTTTCAGGTTTTTGTCCCGATTTATGTGTGACATAAAATTAATTCTAAATTGATTTTAGAATCAACATTTGAGCAAAATTAAAATAAAACAAGTCCAACTTAAATAAATTAAATTTAAGTGCACAAACCAAATTAATTCCAAGAACCATTCTTTAAATAAAATTTGGTTCAACTTGATGCAACAAAATGAAGGGCTACTCTCACTATTAATTTAACCAACATAAATTAATCATGAAATTGGACAAAATTAAAAGGGAGTTGGAATAATGAACATAAACTTTCAATGAAAAATTCCAACTTTAACTTGTGAATCTTTGAAAAAGTTACATCTTCCAATATGAAGATTATAAAATTCAATCACAAGTTTGAAACTTCATGATTCCAATCAACTTAATAAAGGATTAAATAAAAAAAGTTCAATAAACATACATGGAATTTAGTAACATAAAGTTCCAATCACTTAAAATAATTAAAGATTGAATCTTTAGTACTCAAGAGCCTCAAAACACAAGCTTTTCACACTTAAAGTAATTTATTTGCAATTATGTGAAAATTTGAGCCAACTATTAAGCACCAATTACTACCAATTAATTATGCTCAAAGCGGTCTAAAATTGCAGAAACATAAAAGAAAGAACCAAATGCATAATTAGAATTAATATGCCATTAAGATTCAAGGTTTAAAAGATTTAAAATTTTTCGTCAAAACGAAAAATCCCTCAAAACAGGCATTTCTGGGCTGAATTTGGCTTTTTCGCAACCCTTAAAGGATTAGAATGTTTCTAGAATATCGATTCCACCAAAATTCACTAGTCTTGGGCCAAAATCTGGGTACTGGAGCCAAAATTCTAAATAAAACGAGATTAAAATTAATAAAATCGAGCTACTAATCTAATTAGCAGCAACAACCAGAAATTAAATCCATTTTAAAAACCTTGAAAATTTTAGTTACATAAATAAATGAGCAAGGCTTCGATTTCGCTGTTGGGTTTTCGAAAGTCCGACTTTATGCGGAACAATACCTAACCCGCTCACAATTAATATAACTAAATGACATAAATAACAAGAAAGAGAGAAAAGACCATCTTACCCTTATCGCTTACTTCGCTCAAACCACGGAGCTCTTACTTCAAAAGCCGAGTCTTGAAAGTGTAAAGACCTCCAATGATATCCACCCACAACTCGACCCGATCGGTCTCTCACTCAGATTTTAGCCGAGTCGGACCAAAACACTACTCGAGTATTATATGAATTTAAAGGTTTTCTCTCAAGTGGAGATGCCTTTTTGAGTTCCTACTCAAGTGAATAATCCCAACTACTAAGGTTGGTATTTATAGGCAAAGGCTCCCTAAAATTCCTATCATCTTTCCATGTGGGAGAAGTGATAGTGAGAAAAAGAATGATTTAATTTAATTCTAAATTAAATTAAATATTCATGCAACAAGTAAACGAAAAGTGGCACAAGAACAACGAGGGTAGATGGGAGGACCACCAAGCCTTGGGGACCAAGGTTGGTTGTCCGCCCACCTCACGCTACATGGCAACAGCTGCCTTAGGCAACAAGGCGTGCTGTAGCAGCACCCTTGTGCACTAAGGCTATGGTGTTGCTTGGGTTTGTCGCAAGGGCTTCGTTGCCATCTAGCCTTGTTGTACGGCATAGCCAGCCCGTGTACAGGCCAGCCTTGCGTGCTGGGCCTTGTGTTGGCGGCCTTACTGCTCCATGCGGGCTGCTGCTAGGCCTTACCGCAAGGCTCGGATAGCAACTAGCCTTACTAGGCGCTACGCCCAGCCCATGCCAAGGCCAGCCATCGTGCTGGGCCTAGTGCTGGGCGGCTTGGCAGCGCGCTTGGCCTGGCATGCTAGTTAGGCCTTGTGCTACGACCATTAGCCAGCACGCACAAGGTCACCTAGCATGCTAGGCCCGAGTGGTGCGGTTGGTGTTCTTGGCACATGTTCTTATCCTAAGTCTTGTCCTACCATCGAGGTATATCAAGACCTTTACACTAGGCATCCGGGCCTAGGTAAATATGTCATTTGTCTAATTATGTCAACTCTCAGAATTGACTTTACTCACGACACTCGATTTCGACGCTCTAAGCTCGGAATCCGACGTCTTTGTTCGTAATACTCGAGTGACTCATTAATTCCTTTCGGATTGATTCGTCGAGACGAATCGTTAGTTGCTTGGGTGTGACCCGAAGGGTTCGGTCAAGATTACGGTGTAATATTAATTATACATTAATATTACTGATCGGAAGCGGTCTTCAACTAGGCATTCCGATCACTTGACCTCACTGAATAATTAGCTTTCTAATAATTCCGAACCCTCTATCGAAATAACACACTTGTTCAAAGGACACCATTCCTATTAGCTACGGCTAACACCCTCAAGCCCGACCCGTACAACCCCTACCTCGGAGCTTAGCCGGGGCTAGACTAAAAACTTAGACTATTACGAGTGAAAGTGTTCACGCCTTTGGTGATCCTTTCAAGCTCACAACTCAAAGTTGATTTTCTCAAATCCCAAGATTGGCTAATTATAGAGAAAATCCCATGAACATTCCTCTCTCCTATCAATGTGGGAGAGTTGGTGAAATTCTTTTTCCTAATTTAATTAAAATCAAAAATCAAAAGAAAAAGGCAAAACAATCAACAATCAACAAGTGTCATCATATGACCAAGGGGGTAGGTAAGGACCACAATAGGAGAGGACCAATTCCCCTTACTCCCCAAGCATCCTCACAAACCAGCTTCCCCTAGTGCACGGCCAATAATTGCGAGCTAGCTGGTGCTGCCAGTCTTGGGCGCCAAAGATGCCCTGCTGGCTGCCTAGCCCCTTGGCTGGGCCTACTAGCTGGTTGCATGGGCAAGACCCACACTAGCAAGCCACACATTAATGCGGGCTACTGGGCTCTGCTGCCATCGCCCCCTCGCGCAAGCCCAACAAGCCACGCTTGCTTGTTGCTGGCTGCTGGTGTGGGGAGGTGCGTGTTGTGCTACGCATGTGGCCCTAGCAGCAGCTAGCAAGGCCCTAACATGTTGGACTACTAGCGCTGCTAGCACGCTAGCACGCGCAATGCATGCACTTGACTAGCATGGCTACCCGGACCAGCCAGCGATGCTAGCATTGCTTGGCTTGGTGCGAGTGCCATACCCCTAGCACTCGATTTTCTCGGGGTACTCCGATGCTAGGGGTATTTTGACTTTGTTGATTTCTTGATTTTATCATCGCGTCATTTCATAAATCCTACTCAACTTGGGACGCTCGGTTTCGACGCTTCTAGCTCGGCATCCAACGTCTATGCTCATAATACTCTAACGACTCATTATTTCCATAAGACTAATTCGTTGTCACGGATCGGTTACTTGATTGGGTGTGACTCGTAGGGTTTAGTCAAGATTAAGCTGTATTATTAATTATACATTAATATTACTGATCGGAAGCAGCTTCCAGCTAGGCATTTGCATCAATTGACTTCACTGAATAATTAGCTTTTTGATAATTCCAAACCCTCTATTTTAATAATACACTTGTTCGAAATACACCATTCCTAACAGTTACATCATAGCTAGGGGTACTAACGATCCTTGGGCTAGTAAAATAGGCCAAAGTCCAATTGGACGGATCCTATAAAGTCACACAAAGGGCCTAGATCAAGCAATAGAGGACGAGGCCCATGATGGGCCTCATCCCCTAGGTGACCGGCCATATGGAGGAGTATGGAGGGTTTTGGGTTTCATAACCTAGTATCATTATAATAGGATTATAAATATACTAGGTTCCTAGGGTTGAAAATAACAATTCATGATCAATTGGATCAAACCCTAATTAGAAAACACGAAACCAACCCCTCTCATACTCCCTCTCTCTCTCACGACTCTCCTTCACTCTGGGTGCCGGTGGTGTGCCTTGTGGTAATGGTGTTCGTGTGGTGTCCGGTTGTCCATTAAAGGTGATGATCTCGATTTTTCTTTTAAGTCGACCAATCTAGTATTGGTGGACGCTTGTTCGAATCCCATGAATTAAATAGAGGAGTCACGCTTGGGGCTTTATTCTGTACCTGAGTTGTCACTCGAATAGCTACGTGGAGATCACGCTTCAAAGGTATAATTATGTGAATCTTGTGTGTTATGCATGTGATCCTCATTTTGGTGCATATGAATATCATTCACGAAATTCCTCTTATAGTACCTAAAAGTCCTACAGATGGATCACACCACTTCCTATAAATATTCTTAAAGATTTGCACAAATGACTAATGTTACACTAAACAAAATTGTTGAACCTAAGAAAGGACACCATATTTGGTTATAGATAGAAATAGTTTCTAGCGTCCTTTCAAGTATATGTCTAGGGCTCTTAGACTTAGTGGAAGCTCATTGGCTCAGTGAGAGCTAAGTGGATCAGTAAGGGATAAGGTAGCTCAAGTGGGAGCTAACTGTTTGTTTCACAAACGAACTTTTACCCATAAACAATATACTTGTCTCTTTGTAAGCATTCAAGTAAGGCTAGGGGCATTACTTCCACAACCAAATTCAGAACATAGTACTTGTTTCTATATATAAGAGGTGTCTTTCTAGAAAGTGGCATATTACCAAAATGACAAGTGGGAGGAAAATGAACTCGATGACCATCAAGACGAACAAAAAACGGAAACTGAAAATATCGGAAGAATTTAGAAAGGTTTCATGAAAATAATTGATCAAGAATACTCAAGCACTTTTACAAGTGTCTTAAGAGAATTCTTTAATTACTCACAAAACTTTAGAACTATTGGAATAAGATCAAAATAATCAAAGGGCTTTAGAAGCGCCTTGAAACTCAGTGTTTAATGCAATTATCCCGTATAGGTATAAAATTCACCAAAAGTTTTGATTAAATCCTATAAAGTTTCCATTATGTGAGAAATGCACCTAAAATTTGCAAGCATATTATTTACTATTGGATAGTAAGGGAATGTTATCTTGTAAGATAGCTACGACAAATCTAAATTCCGAAAATTTGTTAGAGGCCATAAAATCCGAAATAGACTCCATGTTTGAAAATTAGGTTTGGAACTTTATTAATTTGCATTGTTACCTTAGAGGCAATAAAAGCGAATTTGTTCAATGGATATTGTAGGTTGCCATGTTAAAGGTCTCAAATCATGAAAATGAGTGGGAGAAATCACTTGGAGAATATAATTCCTAAATCACATGGAATCCGTAACATACTCGAATTTTATCATTTTATTATGAAAGTGTTCGATAATGAAGATGCTAAGATTTGCAAAGTAATCAAATCTAGACCTGTGCAGTAAGTGAAACACAAAATTCACAATTTCATAGAAGATATCAAGCATATTAGATATGGGTGTGATTTCTATAAATGTTTTGTAAAGAGTGTTACTCTTAAAACATTTAGGGAAACCATTTATCATAAGAAGAAACGCTGACAAGTTTTATATTGGAATAAAATTGCTATTATTATTCCTTGACTATTTACTTGTGGTTTATAATTAAATAATGAGTCCATTTTATATGACGATATTCAAAATAAGGTAGCAAGATAACGTCTTGGATAAAGAAACACCTATTAAATGAACGTTGAACGTCATATCGAAATCGTCAATCGAGGTAATTTTAAAGTTGGACGGCTAATGACCGAGTGAGATTAGTGTGTAGTATGATTTATAGCACTGTTTCTTGTGCTACGAGGACGTGGATGAGATAAATCATTTGCCCATACATGATTTTGGAACTATACCGGATCGACCTATGAGAATACTTTAAGAGACTTTGATGAGTGAAATTTATGTCACTCTTAGGGTAGTATTTTTGCTTTGTTTTAGCTTGTCTTAGGTTGTTTTATAGTTTTTTTGTTTCAATAATGCGTGCATTCATATCTCGATGAATTTTTTGGATGAAATCACATATGTGCTTGAATGCTTTGCCCTTACCTTATTGTTTCCCTTGGTGTTTGTCCTTAGGTATTTGAAGTCAAGGATTGCAAAGAAGAATCCAAGGAAGCACGAGAGAAGATTGGAAGAAAGCGAGGTGCGCGAGCGCGCATAGAAGGCAAATTCCAAAGTGGAGGCGGAACCTTCGCAAGGCCTGTGCGCAGCACACATCCACCGTGCGCGGGCGTGCAAGTTGCACAAGCAACACATACCCACAAAAGCGCAGGTACACAGCCTTGTGTGCGAGCGCGCACTGGACCCCTGTCCGGCTTATTTCCGCGGCTCTATACATACGTAAGGCTTATTATGTACGGGCATTAAATACACATATTATTTTCTTCTTTGATCTTTTTCTTTAGTTTTAGGAGAGCTTCTCTCTGTAGGTTAAGCTTAGGATTTGAGTAATCTTGAGAGAGAAAGTGAGGGTTTCACCATTGTTGAGCTTGGATTTTGAAGTGGAAGATTGATCATCTTGCTTGTAGACATTCACCATCAATCAATGAGTAATTCTTACCTTCAATTCTCTTCTACATTCTTATTAATTTATTTTGATTTTGCTTTGTTGATTTCTTGTTAATCTTGCTTTTACTTGTTAATTTGTTGATTAGCTTGTTGATTACCATGATTATGAAGTAATCTCTTTTGCTAAGGTTTTGGGGATAATATAACTGAATCTTAAGCATGTTTTAGCTATATGATTTGGTTTGATCATAATTAAAGTCTTTATATGTTTAATATTCTTCAATTTGCTTGAAAAATGCATGTTCTTTGTAAATTGAAGGTGAATTGATGCTTGATGATGCGATAGCAGACCTTGTTAGATTCATTGTTGTCGATTTTGCTTGACTAAACCTTCTAGTACATGATTCTAATGCGATAATATAGAGGCTATGTTAGGAGAAACCTTTTGACCCTGATAGGTGGCTAAATTTAACCTTAATTCGGCATTTAAATATACATAGTTTTTTATCATTGTTATTCTATGCCTTTGGTTGCATAATTAAAGATTATACCCACCCATCTCCTTAGCATTTTAGCATTTGTCTTAGTCTAGTCTAGCTTAGTAGTGTTAGTTGCCTTTTCTTACCTCTTATTGGCCTATCTTAGTTTTTGGTGATGATTGTGGTAATTAGTCATTCTCCATGGATCGACCCTTGACTTGCCACTAGACTCTTGTTTAGTGTTAGGTTTATGTATTATAAATCATTGTTTGATTAAAGGTGTTTTAGCTTCAACAACCTACAATATCCTTTATCAAAATGGTGTCGTTACCGGGGAGATGGCTTCCATTATTAAGTCATTACCTTATTGAGCCTAGGCCTTTATGTATAATTTTCATTTGGTTTATTTTCTTTTTGTTTGTGTATAACACTTGAGCTTTCTTGTTTGGTTTCTATTTATTTGTCTTCATTAAGTCATGGATCAATTTGCCCAAAATGAGATGTCTTGTTCTTCTTTGCCTCAATATGAATAAGAACCCTTTTGCGTTTATTTTAATAGGTTTTAAGACTTCTCTGATTTCCAGGGTTATACCTTATGGGAGGCTTGCGAGATCATTTATTGGGGTTTGAATGAGTACACTAGGGGAAGATTGAAAGCAAGTGTAATGGTGAATTTCGAGCTAAATCTTTGGATGAGGCTTGTGATTTCTATATGTGGTTTTCTAGGGGTAGCTATTAGCAAGATACTTACGCAAATTGTAATGAATTTTCTAATTTTTGCATGAATTCTTATGATGAATATTTTGTTCCCCAAGATGAACCTATAATGCCTGATGCCAATCCCCTCCCCCATTTGTATGCTAATTGTGATGAGATGTAGTCCAATGTTGATAATGTTCATGCTATATCACAATTTTCAACAAATATGTGCATATGGATTTCAATGATTCTCCTCATACCCAAGTTCTCGATTGCATGATCTTCCTTCTACTTCTCCTAATTACTACACGATTTCCAAATGAGTTTTCCTATGTTTCTCATGAGAATATCCGTGAGGGTTACCTGATGGGATGTACAAAGAGAAACGAGATGATAGAGATGCTTGACAAGATGTTAAATGAAGAGATGAAAGCTAGGATGGAGGCACTTGGGAGCCAAATTTCCCACCTAGCTCAATCTAGAGCAAATGCCCTTCCTTCTTCTCCCCCCTCCCATATGAGTGAGCCCAAATGGGCTTTTGAGTGCATTATGGTTGAGGATGATTATGATGATGATGTTGAAAGCGACAGTGGGTGTTTGGATGATGACTCATTTGATGAAATTTTGAAAACCACCCCCTTTATCCAACTTTAACTATATGTGGGTTACTTGGATGATGACTCATTTGGCTTTCAACATCATCGTCATAATTGTAATGAAAATGTTGAGAACTGGTGGTCGATGACATTTTTAAACTTTTTGAGGTTAGTGAAGATGTGTTAGAAGGGTTCATTGGAAGAAAAGACTTGTGTTTCAATGCAAGGTGGTGTGATTGAAGTTATGAGTGAGGTACCCATTCAAGTCCTTCAACTAATACCCCTTTTTCAAGAAAGCTTACCAACATTCCTTCTTACCCCATCTAACTTCTCTATTTTCTCAAAGATCCACCAATTGAGGAGCCCCTTATCTCTTTAGCTTCCCCTTACCCTTCTTTTGAACTCAATTATGGGAATCCATCTTCTAAAAAGCAACAAAATGAGTTTGTTTCCCCCTTTCCCTTTTCTAGTTTTAGTTTTTATTTTCCTTCTTCTTATTTTCTTGATTTTTCTTTTGATTCTTTTACTTTTTATTTTCCCCATTCTCTCAAGCATAAAGTCTCTTTAAGCATTATGCTTGCTGTCAGATGAGCATCGTGTATGCTCTTTTTCTTGATATGTTTGCCAGTGCATATGACAAGCTTTTGTGTTCTCTGTCGGGTTATTTACTAGATTGGTCATGCTTGGACGTTAAGCAAGCCTTTCTCGATCAGTAACTCGTGTTTTATTGCTTTCCTTTTCCTTTCTTTTAAGTATAGATTTTCCTTTATGGAAATGTTTATGTTCCTTATTCTAGGTACATGACTTGATGTACTCTTATGCATTGGTATTGAATCAAGAATCAAGGAGGTTTCATTCTGCTTTTCCTTGCATTTGGCATACAAAGGCTAATTTTCGGGTATTTACACCCACCTATATCCGGTAATATATTTCCTTGTTCTTTCTCTAATGGTTGGTGACTTGTTGGACATGTGTTGGTGATGTAGGATTGATTTCTTCTTTTTCCCCTCCCATGAATTCTTTGGTTTATGTTTGAGCATGTTGTTTCAATCAAGTTTGGGAGAGGGTATTCTATCATGTTTGGTGGGATGTTGATTTATATATGCCATGCACAATTGTATGTGCATTTTTATGTTCTTTTTTTTCTTAATACAAAAAGATTTTTATTTACTTCAAGGAAAGTTTAGCAAAAGTGTGTTTTATTTGTTCTTATTTAAACATTGCTTGATTGGACCGTTTTCTTGAATGTGTACCTTCCTAAGTGGTAAATGTTTGCACGGTTTGAGAATGTCATTGGTTGATTCTAGGATACCATATGTTAAGGTAGCCGGGTTTAAGAACTTTAGGATCCATGAAGCCTTATTTCATTGAATGTGGTAAGATTGTGTTGCTTTTCATAGTGGATTTGAAGCCCTTAAGTTGGTATTTGCTAAATACATCCCATGTGAGTTTAATTTGTTCAAGCCTTCATCACTTTTGTTGAGCGACACCTTTGGATCCTTGGCTATGCATGTCTTGATCTTTGGTTTGAATTCTAGCCTTCATCACTTTTCATTTTCTTTTATGTTCCTTTTATTTTATTAATTTCTTGTTTTCATTTGCATTCACCTTCTTTCTACCCCTTTAAGCTTATTTCCTTTCTACCTCATTACAAGTCTTACGACCTTAACCCTTAGTTTTTTGAAGCAACTTTTGGTTAGATGTTTGTTTTGATGATCTAGTGAATACATGTTTGTTTAAGTTTGAATGTGTATGGCAAGATTAAGACTTGTGTATATAGTTGTTAGCAAATGATACAAGAAAATAAAGGAAAAAAAAAGGAGCAAGAAAAAGGAAAGATGAGAAATATGCATTAAAAAATAGAAAAAAAAAACAAAAAAAAAAGGAAGAAAAAAATTTAAAAAACAAAGAAAAGCAATAAAACTACTTTTAGCTGTGATCATTTGTTTGATGTTTTTTGGTCACTTCTTAAGTTTGTTTTGAGAATAGGCCAATCTTTTGCTTCACTTAGGAAATACCACAAAATTTTCAAACTTTTTCCCCACCTTTACCCGAAGCCATGACGTTGCAACCAATAAAAAAACCATTAGACTCTAGAGGGGTTGAGTCTACAACTGGTGGAGGGAGATAGATTTCAAGCCAATAAAGAGAGTGTGCATAGCTAAGACGTCAGGATAACCTTCTCATGTTTTCCATTTCTTTATATTTTTTCGGTTCCTTCGATGAATCATGAAAAGCTAACTTGGGGGTTGATTTAAAACTAGTGGAGAGAACGCGGAAGTATGGTTAAAACGAGGGTGGATTGAGTCTACTTTAGTACACTAGCCTTTTCGTATTGTTCATTCAAATTATGTTACTTAGAGCTGCAAAATAAAAATATATAAGTATTTACTAGCATTTAAATATATATAAACATCTCCTACTACAAACCATGACACAAAAACAAATTAAATAACCCAAACTCAATTGAAACTTGACCAAACCAATGCTTGAATAGATTTGAACTCCCTAAAAAGGATACAACCAAGTTTCGACTTGCAGAGGTTAGTCCATTAACCATGCATGATCGACGTACATTAACCCAATCTAAATTTGACTTAAATCATCCAAATTGACATCTTTTCTACATGATCATTTTTTGTTGGCACTTTGAATTTGAGACCGGATGGAGTTTGGGTCGGGTTAATTTGGATCGGGCCTATTTGGATCAGATATATTCGGTTCAAAATTACCCTTTTAATGCACTTCGGGTTGGATCAAATCACTTTCGGGTCGAGTCAAATTCGGATCAAGATTTGTCGAGTCCAAATTGGGTTTGGTTCAGGACAACTTCAGATCGGTTCATATTCGGATCGACTTAAAATGGGTTTGATTAGGTTACTCTCAGGTCGGATGACTTTGGATCGGGTTGGTTTGAAAACTAAAGTTGATAAATGCTGCCTAATATTGTACAAATTTGGTTTGAAATCAGATTTATCAAATTTGGTTCGAAAATTAAAGTTGATTCAGTATTCGTTCAATTCTGATTCAGATATTTTTCGTGTTTGGATGAATTTTTGTTAGGTTAACCATTATTTTTTTTAGATATACTACTGGTAAATGAGTAGTATTATTGCACTAAAAAGGAAAACAATCAAGTTTTCCAAAAATACAACTTCTTAGGCTGAACAAGATAGCTTAAAAACAAACTCTATACAAAAAAAAATCTATAGAATCATCCCTATATAGACAAAGCTTTAAGCCTCTCTCTATTTTGTACAGTTAACTTTGAGCTATTCACACTTAGAAGTCTAGTTTTCACCTCATTCTTGATCTATCTAGCTACCACAGGTTTATGCATAATCTTCAAATCCTAGAAAGTTGTGATACTAACCCTCCAAATCTGGTATATCACAACTAGGATATACACGTATTAAGAGTGCTTTTCTGAAATCTGGATTTGAGTCTATTACAGATTTCAATAACATTATTCAAATGTATTTTAGCCCAAAACTAATCCAACTTCTGATCTCAGTCCACAAAGTATTGATTTGCTTACAATTCCAGAACAAGTAATCATGAGTTTCTGGTACCTCAGCACATAGAAGGCAAAGTTTTTCATTATGTTGAGTGTTCATGAGCAATCTGTCTCTAGTTTTTAGCCTCCTTTGAATGGCCATCCAAGCAATACACTGATGTTTGGGAACAACTTTCTTTCCCAAACCAAAGAATCCCATCTACATCTTCTCTTTTGAGCAGAGAGTAATTCATAGCTTCTTTGATACTGTATTTACCCTGCCCAATTGAGGCAAGACTTTAGACACTCTTCAACTTTTCCTTTAATTCACAAAAAAAAATTCACTATTGTTGACACCAAATTGTGTCTCCCTAAAACCAAACCCAATGATGAGTACTTTTCACGTCATTTGATTATCGAACGAAGTGAAATGTGAAAGAGTCTCGTGATTACTCTGTTTTTAATAAAAAAATTTCTTTTTGTTTTAAAAAATGTTCCTTTTCGTACTTTATTTATGAGAAATGTCCAACTAGATTTAATTTGGTCCATGATATGGGTCCAACAATAGTGTAGTTGGGTAGGGCTCAAAAAGAGCTTTCCAACGATATATTATAAGCCCAATTCCGATGAATAATGAGGAAGTTTTGGCCCAAATATTAAATTAGATGTTAAATGAGTTTTATGGGTGACCCAATGATCAAAAGGAGGGTCCATTTAATTGTCATTCCTAAATTCATTAGGAATTACTTTAATTTTCTAAAGTAATCTAGAAGATTATTTTAAGTTCTAAAGAGATGAGGATTAATAATTATATTTTTAGAAAAGATAAAGAATTTTAGTTGGAATAAAACAAGTGTTTTAAAAGATCTAATCTGATTTTAAAAGATAAAGTACGGACTCTAATTATCGAATTATATTCGATAATGGATTCTGTACGGGTAAAAGTTATCCAGCAGCATCATTGCGACGCAATAGAGCCATCGCGTCGCAATGGCCCTGTCGTGCCGTGATGGAGCCATCGTATTGCGATGGTCTTGTCACGCCGCGATGGATGCAGTTTTACTTCGATTAAAATTCGATCTTCTCTGATCATTTCCGGATGGTTTTCGCTATAAATAGGGTTGATTTTCCCCGTTTTCAATCAACAATCATTATTCTATTCTCTCTCTCAAAGCTAGAAGCTTATTCTTTCTCCCTCTTTCTAAGCCTTCCCTTTTCAAAATACAATATTTGTCCATCACGAGACTTAGACACACCTAGCCAAGCTCGAAGTTGCCTTCGCCCTAGACGTGAAAAGTTGATAATTTCTGAGGGTTTGGTCCCAAATCCCTATTTCAATTATTTAAATTAATTGTTTGAGTTAATATTTTCATTGAAGTTATTAACGTGTGTATTGTTTTGATAGAAAGAGATACGAGGCAACAAAGTGAAGAATTTTATTGTTATATTTTATAAAAAGCATGTTTAGAATATTAAAATTCCTAGAATCATGCTAGGATGTTATTTATTGCTTTCTAGTATCATGTTTAGGTTGCTTCTTATTTTCTTCTATCATGCTAGTATCATGTTCGGGTTAAAGCTTAGATTTTTATTGTTTAGTGACATGCTAGAATTTGTTATTAATCTTGTTAGTATCATCCCTATGATCTTGCTAATATTAACATTATTATGCTTTGATGAGATTGAATATTATTATGATGATGATTTGTTGTATCAATGGTATATGTTGCTTGATATATTATTGCTTGATCACGCCCTCTCTTGCAGGATTAAAGGGAATTTGTACATGAAATCACGCTTAATAAGATAATTAATAATTTTAATTAGGTTAATATGATTTTAATTCAAGTGATTTCCAATAAGAGATTTGTTTGTGCATTAATATTCAACCAACATAGATTAAACAGGTTTAGGATTAATAAATTGATTGTATGTTAGTTAGAAAGCGCACATGAATATGAGAAGAATAAAGTAGAGGCCTATTTTTAGGGCAGGTTCAATTTCTTTTAGGTTGGATTTGTAACGTCATCCTACGCGCGCGCGTGGCTAGTGGGTGCATGCGCACGGCCCTTTGTGGTGCACGAGGCCTTGGCTCCTTCGATTTGCTTGATCAAACTCCGAGCTCCCGAGCATCCCCATCATCAATGCACTCGAGAAGATGCCCGCGAGCAAGGCAGTCCCAAAATGAGCAAATTGACTTGATTATTCACCTACAAAACACAAATAAAACAAAGAAAGAAAGCATAACAAAATAAAACTAAAACTAAAACTATGAATTATCAACTAAAAACATGAAAAACTCGTAAAAACTAATCGAGAACCAAGGTGAATTATAAAAATGAAAAATCAAATAAAACTAAGAAAATTATATGATAATGATGAAAGAAAATAAAGAAAATGAATCTAAATCTTATTCTTTTGAGCGCCATAAATGACGCTCATCAAATTCCCCCAAGCTAAACTTTTGCTCGTCCTCGAGCAAAACAAAATCAAACCCAAGGGAAAATGATGACACTATTCAAGCAAAGAAAGAAACAGGAAAACTAGAGAAGATGGGAATATACACTAACTCACTTTTGTAGGAATCACGGTCAATTTTAGCAACTAAAGACAAGCCATTTATCCCTAGATCGCCCTAGAGGACGAGTGATGCTCTCGTAAAGGTTTCCAAAGAGGTTAACCTATAACTCTTTTTATTAAAAAGGAGGCAAAGCATAAAAAAAATAAAAAAAAATAAAAATAATATATATATATATATATATATATATATATATATATATATATATATATATATATATATATATATATATATATATATATATATAATAAAAACAAAGAAAAAAAAAACAAACCTTGTTTTTGTAAATATGAATAAAATATTTTTGAGGCATTGTTTTTCTTTCTTCATCTTTCTGCTTTTACTTTGGACTTAGTACCACTTGAACTTGCACATTGCCTATTTTTCTTCCTAAAAACAATGGTTTGCACGGTTTGAGAGTATTTTTTGGTTGACTCTAGGATAGGGTATGCTAAGGTAGCGGGTTAGACCATTTGGGGCCTTGAAGCCGGATTCTTTTGGTTTGTGGTAAGACGGAGTTGCTTCCTTTGGTTGATTTGAAAACTTTATTAATTTTTTGCTACAATCGTGTGAGGATTTTTCTTTTTCAAGCCTTCATCATTTTGATAGTGCGGCGTGGATCCTTAACCTTTGCATACCTAATCTTGAATCTTGACTCATAATTCTCAAACACGAGACCAAACCAACTAGGAAGGACAAAGCCAATTTTTCGGGGTGGTAATTTTTCATTTCTAGGATTTTCTTCTTTCTTTTTAGTTCATTGGGTTTACATTTGCCATCTTGCTAACCATTTGAGCATTTCCCCTTCTTTTCAAGCCACATCTTTAGCACTTTGAGCCTTTTGTTTCTTTTTGTTCCATGTTTGGTTTTTGTGAAGCAAATGGTCATGCTTTTGGAGTTTGTGGTCTATAATGTTGGATATTGGTTTTATTTGTAAGCAAGCTCGTATTTTGTATATATTGTGAATAATGGCAAATGAATATATCACAAGAGGAAAATATAGGTCGTTATCTACCTCTCCCTAGAGCCAAACCTAATTTATAAACACTCGACCAACCTAATAACAGTATATGGTAAGTCAAGGGTCGATCCCAAAGGAATGAGTAGGAACGATGCTATAGCCTATGTCAAGCTAATTCGAAGAATATAAATGGTTGTGGTTGGTAACTAAAGTGTCAAGAAGCTAGACAAATCGAAGAATTCAATATACTAAACACTAGGGATATAGGTTCCACATGCAAGCTCAATGATTATGCTAATTTATGGATCACTCAATCGATTCAACATCACAAGGGACAAAAAATAGTTGCAATCAAAGGAATTCAAAAGCTATCTCCTATAAGCCAAGTTAGGTTCACTATGAATTACTAACAAAGAAAATCACAATCAAATTCAATCAATTAAAGCAATTCTAAAATCAAGGGTTCATGTCATTGAAATTTGCAATGCAATCTAGATTAATCTTATAGGTTGATCACTCCTAGTTTAATTAATCACATGCACAACTATGTCAACCAATTTAATTGCAACAATCTAATCAATTTAGTATCATCAACTAGCAAAAATAATTAATCAAGCATGTTTCCCCTTCTCCCTAGCAACTAATCTACTCACTAATCATGGTGAAATTAAGGAACAAAACAAATTCAATCAAATTTATATTCATTTAAAGCTTAATTAAAAGAAAATCAATCAATCAACAAATTCTAGAGCAAGGAATGTACTCTCAATCAAAATTCAAGAAACTAGAAAAAAATTGCATTAAAAGTAAATCAAAGGAAAGAAATCTTACAAACTTTCATTGAATTGAAGAAGGAATTTAAAGATCCAATTGAAATCTAAGATCAAATTCAAGTACAAACAAGTAAATCTTAAGCTTCTCTCTCTACTTTCTCTCTCTACTATTTCTGGAAAATTATCTAAAGTACAAAAGTTCAGTCGTCCTAAAAAGAAAATCAAAGGTGCACGAGGCCTTGGCTCCTTCGCTCTACTTGATTAAACTCCTCGCTCCCGAGCATCCCTATCATCCATGCACTCGAGATGATGCCCGCGAGCAAGGCAGTCCCAAAATGAGCAAATTGACTTGATTAATTCACCTACAAAACACAAATAAAACAAAGAGAGAAAGTATAACAAAACAAAACTAAAACTAAAACTATGAATTATCAACTAAAAATATGAAAAACTCATAAAAACTAATCGAGAACCAAAGTGAATTATAAACCAAACCCAGTGATGTGATTAGCTCTCAGTGTTCTCTACGCTTAGCATGCCCTATTGTAGACACCCAAAAGTGTCTCCCCAAAACCAAACCCAGTGATGAATACCTTTCACGCCGAATCACAATCGAATGAAGTAAAAGTGTGGAAAGTTTAGTGTTGCGGTTAGTTTTTATTTATTTTCTTTCTCTCTGTTTTTGAAAACCTATTTTATGAAAACAGCCAATCCAGTTTAATTTGGTCCATGACAAGGGTCCAATAATAGTGTAGTTGGATTGGGCTCGAAAAGAGCCTTCCAACGATATATTATAAGCCCAATTCCGATGAATAATGAGGAAGTTATGGCCAAAATACTAAACTGGGCCCGATTTGACTTTTATATGTGGCCCAATGATTTAAAGGAGGGCCCATTATGCTTTATGATTCCTAATGCAATTAGGATTGATTATAGTCTTTTAGAATTTTCCAGAAGGTTCTTTTGAATCCTAATGTGATTAGCATTGATAAATGAGTTTTATGAGTCTTATTTAGAATAAAAAAAAGTGTTTTAAATAAAATTACAGTTTTATCCCTCGTGCGCTCAATTTTATCAGAAATAGGAAAACGTGTGGAAAAATTATCTACAGCGCCGCACTACATGTTGTCGCCTGGCGACAGGGGCTATTGCAGCGACAGCGTCATGTTTTTTTCCTTTTTGAACTCCGATTTCTTTTTTATCATATCCGGACTATTTTCATTATAAATAGGGTCCTTGGACCTCCGTTTTCAATCATCCACAATCTACAATCAATAATCATCATCTCTCTCTTTCTCTCTCTAAAGCTAGAAGCTTTCCTTCTTTGTATTCTTTTTCTAAACCTTCCCTCAAACAAAATTCCTCATACACAACATCTAGACACGCCTAGCTAAGTTCGAAGTTGCCTTCGCCCTAGACGTGAAAGGTTATAATTTCTGAGGGTTTGGTCTCTAATCTCTATTTCAATTATTTAATTTAATTGTTTGATTTATTATTTTCCTTGAAGTTACTAACGCGTGTATTTTGTTATTAGAAAGAGATACGAGGCATCAAAATATGTAGTCTTATTGCTCTAATCTTGTAGAAAGCATGTTTGTTATTTATTAATTCCTAGCATCATGTTAGGATGTTATTATTGCTTTCTAATATCATGTTTAGGGTGCTTCCTATGCTTTCTAATATCATATCAATATCATGTTCATATCATGTTAGGGCTAAAGCTTTGATTTTTATTGCTTAGTGACATGCTAGGGTTTGTTATTAATCTTGTTAGTATCATGCCTAGGATCTTGCTAATATTATTATGCTTTGAGATTGAGAATATTATTATTATGATGATTGTTATTATGTTGCTTGATATATATTATATTATTTTTATTGCTTGATCACGCTTTTTATGCATTTTTAAAGAGAATTTGTACTTGTAATCACGCTTAATAAGATAATTAATAATCTTGTTTAGGGCTAATATGATTATAATTCAAGTGATCGCCAATAATAGTTTTATTTGTGCATTAAATTCAACCAACATAGATAAACAGGTTTAGGGTAAACCTATTGATTACATGTTAGTCAAAAAGCACACATGAATACGAGTACAATAAATTAGGGGACTATTATTAGGGCGAGTTCTTTCTCTTTTAGATAGGATTCGTACCTTCATCCCCGAACACCAGTCTTGGTTCAAGACCTATTGGAGTTGACGATCTCATGGATCGTTAAGGGGTGTAACCTTCACCCTGTGAATGGTTTACAAGTTCCTAAAACTTGTTGGCGCCTCTTTTACGCTAGCTTCCTTCCCTTTGGACACCATTATGCTTAAGTGTATGATCACAGTGGGACTCAAGTTTGGGATGGCTTGAAATATTCCCTACACCTATGTTTCAATCAACCCTTGATATCTTAAAACGTGCTTACCATTGTTGTTTTAGAAAGTTTGATATCCTTCGTGTTTTGATTATGTGCGAAAGTCCATTGTATAAGCATTTCTTTTCTTTTCAAGGTTTTAAACTTTTCCTTTTCTTATGCTTTGCCTCCCTTTTAATAAAAAGAGTTATAGGTTTCCTCTTTGAAAACCTTTACGAGAGCATCACACGTCCTCTAGGGCGATTTAGGGGTTTAAATGGCTTGTTTTTCGTTGTTAAAATTGACCGTGATTCCTACGAAAGTGAGTTAGTGTATATTCCCATCTTCTTTAGTTTTCTTGTTTCTTTCTTTTCTTGAATAGTGTCATCATAGTCCCTTGGGTTCGATTTTGTTTTGCTCGAGGACGGGCAAAAGTTTAGCTTGGGGGAATTTGATGAGCGTCATTTATGGCGCTCAAAAGAATAAGATTTAGGTACATTTTCTTTACTTTCTTTCATCATTTTAATATAATTTTCTTAGTTTATTTGATTTTTCATTTTTATAATTCACCTTGGGTCTCGATTAGTTTTTACGAGTTTTTCATGTTTTTAGTTGATAATTAAAAGTTTTAGTTTTATTTTGTTATGCTTTCTCTCTTTGTTTTATTTGTGTTTTGTAGGTGAATAATCAAGTCAATTTGCTCATTTTGGGACTGCCTTGCTCGCGAGCATCTTCTCGAGTGCACTGATGATGGGAATGCTCGGGAGCGCGGAGTTTGATCAAGCAAAGCGAAGGAGCCAAGGCCTCGTGCACCACACAGGGGTGCGTGCGTGCAGACCCAGCTTAAGATTTACTTGTTTGTACTTGAATTTGATCTAAGATTTCAATTTGATCTTGAAATAGAAAAGTAAAGGAGAAGTAGAAAGTAACAAGGAAGTAATGCTAACACACATAAATCCCAATCGACAAACAAGTGAACATTCGGCCATAACGCCAATGTTCCCAAACACACTAGAAGAAGATGTACAACCATGATTGGAAGAATCAACATGAAAATCATGAGCATATACATCACATTGGGGAGTGGGGCACAACCAAGCATATGAGATTCATTATCAAGGGAACAAAGCACATCACAAGAAGGCATGGTAAATAATGAAGATTATTGAAACACACCATTAGCATCAACTTGAGTATGTACCTAATCATCATGAGCAAAAGAGGGAATAGAGTTAAAATCATTTGTTCTAGGTTCACTAATGGGATCATGTGACAAATCATGGGAATTCATGCTAATATTAGAAGAATCAACACATTGCATATCAACATTAGAATCATGATTATCCCTATTATAGACATCCCTAGCAAACCAAACATAGAAATCCCAAGTATCATTTATAGACAATGCTCTAAATTCACCATTATGCATGCTTTCAACTTCATTCCTAGTTTGCTCATTCAAACCAAAATAACAAATCTCACAAGCCTCCCAAAGACAACAACAATTATAGTTCAAAAACCCTATAAGTCTATGGAAGTAGACATTAAAAGACTCACCATCATATTGAGGAAAAGAAAAACATGCCATTTTTTTTTCAAAACAAGCAAAAATCAAATAAAAGAAGAATATATACAAAGACCTAGACTCAAGAAATTAAAAACACTCAAATATAGGCACCGTTCCCAGGCAACGACGCCATTTTGACTAGGGGAAAACTAGGTCGTTTACTAATCCTCCCTAAGTCAAACTAAATTTATAAACACTTAACAAACCTAAATACGAGTATACAAGTAAGTCAAGGGTCGAACCCAAAGGAATGGTAATGTTCAAGCACTCTCAATTATGCGCCTAAGCTAGGTCGAAGTGGAAGGTGAAGAAGGAATAGTAACAACTAACAAACTAACAATCAAACAAATAAAACACTAGGAATGGGGATCAACAAGTAATCATGATAATTGCAACAACTTGGGAAGATCATGCCAATCAAAGGTTGTGAAGACTAATGATAAGAGCTATCAATTGGAATCAAAGAGCTATCTCCTAATCGGTAAGCTAGGGTTCACTATGAATAACAAGCTAAGAGAATCACAATCCAAACCAATCGATAATTGCAATTCCTAAGTCAATTGGTCGTGTCCATAGCAATTACAATGCAATCTAGCATAATTCTCAAGGCCTAATCGAATTACACACATGCAAACCTTCATTAATAACTTTAATCTCAACAATCAATCAACACAATCCTCAAATTAATCACAATTAATCAATCATAAAAGTTTCACCCAATTCCTAGCCAAACAACTACTCAAGAATCATTATCTATCAACAAACAACTAAGGAAATCAAGAATAACCAAAATATCAAGAACAGTTACACTATCAAGAATCAAACATCAAGATTAAACCAAACAAACATAAAATTAAACAAAGCAATAAGGACGAGATAGAGTGAGAAATGCTCATTGATTGATTAAGAAGATCTTCAATACAATTGTCATCATTGGATCTTCAATCTCTTAAACCACAATTGAAATCCCTCACTTCCTCTCCCTAAAACTACTCCTAAACTGTCCCTAAAAACTAGAGAGAGAAGCTCTCAACCTAACCTAAGATATGAGAGAGAAAGTCACTAAACTAATCTAAAAATCGTCGTCAAAAATAGAAATGATAGGCTAATTTATAATAAAACGAGCGAGGGGAAATAGGGCAAACCGTGCGCACGCACCACCTTTTTGTGCGAACGCATAGCAGGCCACAGAAGATCTGTGCGCAAGCACCACCCATGCCGCATGCGCGCACAGCTGGGTCTGCGCGCACGCACTATTCCGCGCGCGCACAGCTGGGCAGCTCCTTTATCTTCAAAGAACTTAAAAATTCCAAGCCAAAGCATCGCTTCCAAGGTCCTTATGCTTGCGGAGCTAGCTTGAATTGCATATTTGGATTCCCGAAATTAGCTCCATCAACCTCCTTGAATGCGCTCGAGCTTCCTCCTTGATAATTAAATCCCGGGAAACTCGACACACCTACAAAACAAGTGAAAGAAACGGAGAAGCGAGAGAAATAGCCGAGAAATGAATAAAATAATAAGAAAACCATTAAAAGCACGCATTTCTCTAAACTAACACACAAACACACAAATCAAGCATTATTCCCTAAAAACATGACATAAACGACTTGAACGAGTGTAAAACTAAGAAGAAAACCTAGCCTAAGAATGCCATAAATGGCACGCATCACATCGAAGGCATAGAATATAACACATTGGCAATAGAATCAAGCCTAGCATGAATGGTTGACAAATCATAAGTAGAAGGAGTAGGAGAGGGGGAGGGAATAGGCGTACCTCCCGGTTCAACCGGGGGAAGAGTTTGAACATTTGATAAGAAGGCATTGGTTGAGCGGCCTCTTGTATGGTTCGTCCTTCGTCGAATAGAAGGATCAATATCTCGCACCGGAGGCCTCAAACACAAGGAATCTTTCTCTTTTGGTCGAGTAGTTGCCTCTTTGCATGGGATTAGAACCATTCTTTAATCCGGGAAACTTTTTAGTACGATCGAGGAACTTTTGGTTCACAAGGGCGGAGATGTTGAGGAAATGAGAAGAAGATTTTTCTCGAGGATCGATAATTGGGGAAGCTCATTTGACAAAGTCTTATAGTCGTCATTGATGCAAAGAGCTAGGATAGAAATCATCCCTCCCAATTGGATGCTCCCCGATAAGCTAACTCCATCACGGATATCCGAAAATCGATTAATCAAATGCTCCGTGAAATTCACTAGCTCAATCTCAAAGTCGTTTTGGTCAGCTATCCACAACCAACAAAGCTCCTCTCGGGAGATAGCTCCCAAAGAGTCCTTGGAGCAAAGAGCGTAAGTGAGGATACGGTTGAAATACCGCATAGCCGGATGAATCATGGAAGAGGTCTTGGAATTTTAAGGCTCATACTTTCCTTCCTCCGAGATACTTCTCCACCAACGTTGCTCATTATATCCATAGTCACTTGCCATTCTACTATGTGCCGGATAGATACAATGATCCGCATCCTCGGCCCATGGAAACTTGAAGTATGAACATAGTTGAGAATCCGTCAAAGTGTGATCTTTATTGAAAAGTTGGAAAGTCAAAATCCTTGAGGAATTTTCACCCGGTTCTCGGACTACTTCAGGAGAAGAAAGAAATTCATAGGTTACCCTAGCATAAGTAGGGGCGCTCAAATCTAAAAACTCTAAAAGATCAAGGCCCTTTGCAAGAAGGCGAACGTCCTCATCTATTCCGAGAAACTTGGTTATTGCTTAATCGTAGAATCTTGTTAGTCTTAGCTTCCTCTTGGATAGACGCTTGAAACGATCCCAATGTGATTCTTTAGAAAATTCAATGTCGTATGTTTCTTCTACCTCGGGAGGAAGTGGAACAACATGCCTAGATTTGCTTAAACTTGATCTTGCCCGCTTCTTTTGACGGATTGGAGACATCTACAAGAAGGAAAACAACTCATGAGCAAATCTTTATATTTTTCATATTTCAATAATAAGCATAAGTAATTGCTCAAGAATCAAGCACAAATGCAATTATCTCAAAATAGAAGCAAGAGATGGCTACATATGAACAATGCCATTAATATTGAATCATGAATTTGAAGCAAGTAGGCATGGATTAAAGGCAAAATTGAACACAAGAGACCAAATCATGAATCAAATTGAGCAAAATAATCTCAATCATTGAATTATCAAAGCAATAAAACCATCATAAAGAATACCCATAAGAGAGAAAATTACCAACAATGGTGATTCAAGTATTCAATCAAATTATACAAATTCATCATGAAAAAGCTTCAATTCAACACTCAATGACATCATTCAACACAAATTACAAGTTGAAAGAACTAACAATGGAGTTCTACCATGAAAGCAAAAACAAGGGTTTCAAGCTTGAACAATGAGAAAGAAGATGACAAGAAAATAAGAAATTATACCTCAATGAAGCCTTGAATTACTTGCAAATTGCCCAAAATAAAGATTTAAGAACAAATAGAACACCCAAAGACAAGTTCCAAACCTCAACACAAAGCAATTAACGAAAAAACCCCAAAATTTTCGAAATTTGGGTTCGAAAATCTGGAATTTTTTTGGCTAAAATTCGAAAATGTGATGTGTTTAATGTAATTTGAAGTTAAAATGAAAATAATAGAGGTGAAATTGATATGATTTTGCAAGAGAAAATGTAGGGTTTGATGAGTGAATGAATATGGGAAACTAAGGGGAAAAATCGGGGAGACAGAAAGGAGTAATAAGGGGTGCGTTTTTGGGGAAAAAGGGGGGCGTGAACGCACCTGGCTACTGCGGCTGGTGCGTGCGCGCAGGGGCTTGGTGCGTGCGCACCATAGGGTGATCGAACTTTGTTCAAATTCCGGCAAGATTTTAGCAAAAGGCTAGGGAAGAGAAAGAAAAATACCCTTAAATATGCTTTCGTGTTTGCATTCCCACCGGCGCTATCGAGTGTCATGATCAAGTACTCAAAATTTTCACAAAAAATAATCCAAAATTTACTCGAACGTGAATATAAAAGTCAATGCAAATGCAAACACGATAACATATTACCCCAACAAACTCCTTCACCTAAGCTTAACTAAACCTCATGAAATCTTGAAGTAACACCAAAATTGTTGGAAATTTTCTTCGATCCAATCTCATGGTACCTAAAGTCAAGAGAACAAACAAAAATATAGAGAAATAAGAAAAGTTCTCAAGGATAAAAGAAATATAGAAAATCGTAAAATCAAAAGAAAAAGGTTAGAAAACCGGGTTGCCTCCTGGGTAGCGCTTGTTTAATGTCATAGCTCGACATCCTCCACCAATTAAGGTGGTTGTCAGAGAAGCAATGAGTGAACAAGGCCAACAAAATCACCGTCGAAATACTTCTTGAGACGATGGCCATTGACCTTAAACGGAGAAGAAGAATCCATCATTGAGACCTCTACAACACCACTTGGAAAAACATTCTTGACCAAATAGGGACCGCTCCATCTTCACACGAGCTTTCCCGGAAACAACTTCATTTTTGAATTGTAGAGAAGAACCTTATCGCCAACACAAAAATCTTTCTTTTCAATAAGCTTGTCGTGTGTTTCCTTGGAACGAGCCTTGTACACACTAGCACAATCATAGGCATCAAGCCGAAGCTCCTCTAGCTCATGAAGATCTAACCACCTTTTCTCCCCGGCACTTGCCAAGTCAAAATTTATCTTCTTGATTGCCCACAAAGCACAGTGTTCAATTTCAACCGGGAGATGGCATGACTTGCAATAGACTAGGCGGTATGGAGTGGTACCTATGGGGCTCTTGAAATCCGTTCGATAGGCCCAAAGAGCATCATCCAACTTTTCCGACCAAACCTTTCGATTTCTCGCTACCGTCTTTTCAAGGATAAGCTTGATTTGACGATTAGACACTTCCACTTGACCGCTCGATTGGGGATGATATGGGAGGCCAAATCTTTGATGGACTCCATTCTTCCTCAATATCTTTTGAAAGGAATGGTGAACAAAATGAGAACCGTTGTCGCTTATCACCACCCTTGGTACCCCAAATCTTGGAAAAATTATTTTCTTAAACAACTTCATAACCACCTTGTGGTCGTTAGTTGGGGAGGCAATGGCCTCGACCCACTTAGACACGTAGTCGACCGCCACAAGGATATATTGATTTCCGAAAGATGAGGGAAATGGCCCCATAAAATCAATACCCTATACATCAAACACCTCCAACTCGAGTATGGGTTGTTTAGGCATTTCATTTCTCTTGAAGATGTTCCCAACTCTTTGACATCGGTAACATGTCTTTACAAAGCCCCATGAGTCCTTAAAGAGATGTGGCAACCATAGACCGCATTGAAGGACCTTAGTGGCGGTCTTAAAGACACCCATATGGCCCCCGCTTGGATCTGAGTGGCACATTTTCAAAACACTAGGCACCTTTTCGTTTGGCACACAGTGTCTAAGTAAGCCATCGACCTCTCGCTTGTATAAGATGGGATCATTAGACACATAATGCCTTGCCTCTCTCTTGAGCTTCTTTCTTTAGTTCTTAGAAAAGGAAGGAGTAAACTCCCCACATGCAAGAAAGTTCACTAAATCAGCAAACCATGGGAGCTCATTTGCTTTAATAGCATACAAGAAGTCATCAAGCATCCTATCCTCAATTGGAGAACCAAAATCATGAGTTTGAGAATCTTCTAAACGAGAAAGATGGTACGCCACAACATTTTCCGCTCCTCTCTTATCCCTAATATCAATGTCAAAGGTTTGGAGCTCAAGAACCCACCGGATCAACCTTGGCTTGGACTCTTTCTTGGCAAAAAGATACTTGAGAGCCGCATGATCCGTGAAGACAATGGTCTTGGAACCCAATAGATAACAACGGAACTTCTCAAAAGCATGAACTATAGCCAAGAATTTCTTCTCTGTTGTAGTGTAATTCCGTTGAGCTCCATTTAGAGTCTTGGACATATAATAGATCACATGAAGTTTCTTGTCCACTCTTTGACCAAAGACACCTCCTATTGCCGAATCACTTGCATCACACATCAACTCAAATGGTAAATCCCATCTTGGAGCTTGAACAATAGGAGTAGAGATTAGAGCTTTCTTCAACATATTGAATGCCTCCAAACACTTATCATCAAATACAAAGTCGGCATCTTTTTGAAGAAGATCATTGAGGGGCTTTGCAATAAGCGAGAAATCCTTGATGAATCTTCTATAAAACCCGGCATGCCCTAAGAAAGATCTCACTCCCTTTACATTTACCGGAGGTGGAACCTTTTCAATGACTTTAACTTTAGCTTTATCCACCTCTATCCCCTTGTGAGAGATCTTGTGGCCAAGGACTATGCCTTCCTCCACCATGAAGTGACATTTCTCCCAATTCAAGACCAAGTTCACTTTTTCACACCTTGAAAGACAGTTTTCAAGGTTTTCAAGGCATGCCTCAAATGAAACACCTCCTACGGAAAAGTCATCCATAAAAACCTCCATCTCCTCTTCCAACATATCTCCAAATATACTCATCATGCATCTTTGAAATGTCTTGGGAGCATTGCAAAGGCCGAACGACTTTCTCCTACAAGCAAATTTACCATATGGACAAGTGAAGGTTGTTTTCTCTTGGTCATCTGGGTGGATAGGGAATTGGAAAAATCCCGAATAACCATCAAGAAAACAATAGAACTTGTGTTTTGTTAGTCTCTCAAGTATTTGATCAATAAAAAGGAAGGGGGAAATGATCTTTCTTTATAGATGTGTTTAGACGTCTATAGTCTATACACATCCTCCATCCCGTGACCGTCCTCGTCAGAATGAGCTCACCTTTCTCATTCTCAACGACGGTCATACCTCTCTTCTTTGGGACAACGTGAACGGGAGAGACCCACCTAGAACTAGAAATGGGGATTATGATTTCCGCATCCAAAAGTTTGGTGATCTCCTTCTTCACTACCTTTCCCATTTGGGGGTGTAGCTTTCGTTGTCTCTCAATAGAAGGTAAAGCACCCTCCTCAAGAGTTATGTGTTGTGTACATAAAGCGGGGCTTATACCTTTGAGGTCATCAATGGTATAACCCAAAGCACTTTGGTGCTTTCTCAAAACACCACACAACTTTTGAGCTTGATGCTCACTCAAAGAAGAGCTAACAATCACGGAAAAAGTGGAGTTGGGTCCCACTTGCAACGCCCACTTGCAACGCTTCTTGTCTAGAAATGCTCGAACACATTTGCTCTTCAACATCCTCAATGCCTCCATTTAGCACATCTTCATACCAAGCCATTTTCTTGCTAGGAGTACCTATCTTTTCCTTGTTCAACAAAACATTCTCAAGAGCATCGTTAGAAGTGAGCAAGTGCTCATGCATGGAAGACACAACATGATCAAGAGAATCAATCATCATGCAATTTTCTAAAGAAGATCATGGATACTTGATGCTTTCATTCAAGTCAAATTCAATGACCTCATCTCCTACCTTAAGTGAAATTTTTGCACTCTTAACATCAATCATGACACCCGAGGTAGCAAGAAAAGGTCTACCAAGAATAATAGGAATGGTAGCACTTCATCCATTTCATGAACTACAAAATCCACCGGAATCACAAACTTCCCTACTCTCAAAGAAACATCCTCTACCTTACCCTTGGAAATCTTAATTGACCTATCGGCCAATTGCAAGGTAATGTTGGAAGGCAAAAGTTCCCCTAGTTCAAGTCTTTGATAGACCTAATATTGCATTAGGCTAACACTAGCTTCTAAGTCACATAAGGCATTATCAATTTTGATCTTGTTAATGGCACAAGGGATAGAGAAGTTTCCGAGATCTTTGAGCTTAGGTGGCATCTTGTTCATTATGATTGCACTACAATTCTCGGTTAAGTTCACCGTCTCTACAACATCACAATTCCTCCTACCACTCAAAATGTCTTTGAGGAATTTTGCATAGTTGGGCATTTGTGTGACAACTTCGGTAAATGGTAGAGAAAGGTGAAGTTGCTTGAGCATGTCAATGAATCTTCCAAATTGTTCATCCAACTTATGTCTCATGAATTTTTGTGGATAAGGAAGCTTAGGTTTCACAATTTCTTTCTCCACTCTCGCCTCACTAGGCTTCTCAATCTCAACCTCACTCAAAGATGCACTATCTCTCTCATCCTCTACCAAGACTTCCTTTGGCACTTCCATAGTTTCACTCTTCTTAGGAAAACTCTCCTCAAGAACCTTACCACTCCTTGTAACAATAGAATTCACGGGTCTCTTGAGATCTAAGCCTTGGGAAGGTAAAGAGGAAGGACTAGCATGATCTTTCAAAGCATTGGCAAGTTGAGAAATTTGGTTTTCAAGCATCTTATTATGAGTCATCATTTCATTGAATTTCTTGTCACTTACGGCCATGTAAGTGTTCAACAACTTTGTTTGATTCTCAATGATTTCCTCCAAATTAGACCTAGAGGAAGAGGATTGTGAATATGAATTATCACCTTGAGTCTTTGGAGAAAATCCGGGTGGAGGGCCTTGTTGAACATTGTTTTTAAAATTGCCCCTACCTTGATTGCTCCAATTACCCCTATTTTGATTTTGACCATAACCTTGATTATGGTTACCACTACCTTAATTATGATTTCCATAATTTTGGTTTTGATTTTGGCTACTATAACCTTGATTGTTATAGTTACCTCGAGAACCTTGGTTCCCTTGGTTCCTATAACCACCACCTTGGTTATAGTTGTCAAAATTTCCATGATTTTTGTAATTCCTATTCCATTGACCTCTTTGATTCTCAAACCTAGAATCATTATTATTTGACACATAGTTCACATGCTCATTCACATTTCCATCTTGATCATCACAAACATCCATACATGCATGAGGGCAACTAGAAACATCATGATCATACGACCCACAATCATCACAAAACAAGCATCCACTAGGCATGTTATTAGAAGAGGGAGGGGTTTGAGAATTAGAAGACATACCTCTCCCCTTAGATTGGGAGGGAAGACTTGAAACTTGGTAGGTAGCACTTTCCAACTTCGCCTTGATAGCGGACATCTCCTTCCCAAAGTTTGTCATTTGTGAGGATAGATTGTTGATTGCATTTAGATGATCAACCGAGTACACCGAAAAGCTACTCTTGCTAGTTGACTCTCTTTTTCCATCTTGCCAATCTCTATAATACCTCACTACGTCTTCAATTATGTCCACCACTTCCTCTTCCATTTTGTTCATGATAGGACCTCCGGCTCCTCCATCTAAACATGATTTTCCTTGAGGGCTAAGGCCTCCATAGAAGATTTGAATAATTTGGTAAGTAGGAATTCCGTGGTGAGGAAACTCTCTTTGATACTCTTTGTATCTCTCTCATGCTTCATAAAGACTCTCACTAGGCTTATGCTTCAAACCTTGAATCAAAGCTCTAGCCTCCGCCGTTTCCTTTTGTGGATAGAAATTCCTTGGTAACCTCGTCCCATGTCCTTAGAGAATTCGGCTTAACCTCCTTGTCTAGCCATTCCAAAGCACGCCCTATGAGAGAAAAGGGAAAGAGCTTGAGGCGGATGAATTCTTGAGAAACTCCGTTCACCTTGATAGTATTGCAATATTTTTCGAACTCCTTGAGATGGTTTAGTGGGCTTTCATGCTTGGCCCCACTAAATTGTCGCCTCTCTATCAAAGTGATCATTGCCAACCTTATTTCAAAATCATTTGCCAGTGTTGTAGGTGGAGCAATTCCACTCTCAAATCTATATGCACCAGGAATCACCAATTCTTTCAATGCCACTCCGGATTTTCTCCCATTCTTGCTTGTTCTTCTTGTTGTGGTTCTTCTTCACTTGAAATGCTAGGGCTCAAAGATCGTCTAGCACCCCTCAACCTTGCAATATTTCTCTCAATTTCCGGATCAAATGGCACTAGTGAATGACCACGTGCTCTATGCATAAAATCTTAAAAGAAATGGTTACTAGCACGGCTACAAGTGTAGCCTAAAAGAAAATCTTTTTGTATTTTCAATGAAAGGTGAAATAGACTCAACAACTATAACAAAGCACCAATATCAGTCCCGGCAACGGCGCCATTTTGACAAGAGGAAAATGTAGGTCGTTATCTACCTCTCCCTAGAGCCAAACCTAATTTTTAAACACTCGACCAACCTAATACAAGTATTTGGTAAGTCAAGGGTTGAACCCAAAGGAATGAGTAGAAACGATGCTATAGCCTATGTCAAGCTAATTCGAAGAATATAAATGGTTGTGGTTGGTAACTTAAATATCAAGAAGCTAGACAAATCAAAGAATTCAATATGCTAAACACTAGGGATATAGGTTCCACATGCAAGCTCAATGATTATGCTAATTTATAGATCACTTAATCGATTTAACATCACAAGGGACAAACAATAGTTGCAATCAAAGGAATCCAAAAGCTATCTCCTATAAGCCAAGCTAGGGTTCACTAAGAATGGCTAACAAGGAAAATTACAATCAAATTCAATCAATTAAAGCAATTCTCAAATCAAGGGTTCATGTCATTGAAATTTGCAATGCAATCTAGATTAATCTTATAAGTTGATCACTCCTAGTTCAATTAATCACATGCACAACTATGTCAACCAATTTAATTGCAACAATCCAATCAATTTAGTATCATCAACTAGAAAAAATCATCAATCAAGCATGCTTCCTCTTCTCCCTAGCAACTAATCTACTCACTAATCATGGTGAAATTAAGGAACAAAACAAATTCAATCAAATTCATATTCATTTAAAGCTTAATCAAAAGAAAATCAATCAATCAACAAATTCTAGAGCAAGGAATGTAATCTCAATCAAAATTCAAGAAACTAGAAAGAATTGCATTAAAAGTAAATCAAAGGAAAGAAATCTTACAAACTTTAACCGAATAGAAGAAGGAATTTCAAGATCAAATTGAAATCTAAGATCAAATTCAAGTACAAACAAGTAAATCTTAAGCTTCTCTCTCTACTTTCTCTCTCTACTATTTCTGGAAAATTATATCTAAAGTACAAAATTTCAGTTGTCATAAAAAAGAAAGTCAAAAGCTATAAATATAAACATTGAGCGAAGGAGGCTGCACAAGGCCGTGCGCACGCACCCACCAGCCGCGCGCGCGCACAGCTGGGTCTGCGCATGCACCCCTGTGCCGCGCGTGCACCCCTGTGTGGTACACGAGGCCTTGGGTCCTTCGCTTTGCTTAATCAAACTCCACGATCCCAAGCATCCCCATCATTAGTGCACTCGAGAAGATGTCCGCGAGCAAGGCAGTCCCAAAATGAGCAAATTGACTTGATTATCACCTACAAAACACAAATAAAATAAAGAGAGAAAGCATAACAAAATAAAACTAAAACTAAAACTATGAATTATTTACTAAAAACATGAAAAACTCGTAAAAACTAATCGAGAACCAAGGTGAATTATAAAAATGAAAAATCAAATAAAACTAAGAAAATTATATGAAAATGATGAAATAAAATAAAGAAAATGAACCTAAATCTTATTCTTTTGAGCGCCATAAATGACGCTCATCAATCCCCGAATATCCAGTCTTGGTTCAGGACCACTATGGAGTTCGCGATCTCATGGATAGTGAAGGGGTGTAACCTTCAGCCTGTGAATGGTTTACTAGTTCCTAAAACTTGTTGGCGACTCTTTCGCTCTAGCTTGCTTCCCTTTGGACGCCACCATACTTAAGTGTATGATCATAGTGAGTGTGGGATGCTTGAATAATTCCCTACAGTTTTTTGGTGACTCCACTAGGGAGGAATTCTATTTTAATTCCTAAAATTTATTTTGGCAATAATTTAGAATGAGTGGATGAGACTCGAAACGTTCTAAGTATTCATGTAACACCCCCAAATCTCCCTCTTAGAAATACCAGTATAATACGTATAACTATACCGTAGAGATAGACTTAGGCGTATTACCGCCGCGTGATTACGCAAGGCTACTTAAACCTACTAAAAAAACCCAATACTTTGCAGCGGAAACTTCAAAACTCTTCTTTATTTAATAATAGACCAAAAATAGTAACCATTGTCATGAGTACTCAAAAATAAATACAAGAACCAACATTTCCTAATCTAGGTGAAACCATTCTCGGGACTCCAAATGCTCATTTATGACTTCACCTGAAATTAGTCAACACTGCTTACCATTAAGGTAAACAGAGTGAACCAAAACAAAATAAGAAATACGGATTAGCAAAATATGCTAAGTACGACAAGTGCAAGATAATTAAACTCAATTTATTAGCAAACATGCTTTCGAAATCAATTCCATCCTTTCCAATGATTTAACCAATAATTCCAACTCAAAATTCCAAACCAATTTCAATAATCAATATCAATAATCAATTCAATAAACCAATTCCTCTTTAAAACCAATTCCTTTTAATCTAATTCCTTTAAAACCAATTCCTCGCCCAAGTGTGCACACCCCCCAAGCTAGTCTCCTTATATTACAAGGCTATTCTTGAGGAAAGACCCGGTCATACAAAGTTCAAGGCCTTATCAATAAACCAAATCCGCATAGTGGGATTACCAACATGCTTGTACAGCATTAATAATAATAATTCTATAAATCCTCTTTTAATCCAATAATTCCAACTTTTAATAATAATAATTCAAACTCCCTTTTTATTTAAATCCACATGCTTTCAAAATCAAACCTTTTAAACATGAATAATAATTTTAATTATTTAAAACATGATATAAAATCAATACTCCAATTAATTTATAAAAACCAATTTATTTAAACATGCTTTTATTTCATAAATCATAATTCAATTCAATTCAATCATCATAAAATCATTCAAACATGCATATTCAAACCGATCACTTTCAAGGTATCTAGCCACCTAACGTACCTTGATCTTTGCTTAGCAAAAACAAACTAAAGGAACCTCAAGAATCTTGATCGAACACACCCTACAAATAAATATAACCTTAATCAATAAAAGGTTAACAAATAATCACAATAACTAAATTAAAAACCCCCAACTATATGTACATGAACCTTTTAAATTAATTTTCATAAACATCATTAAAAATCTGATTTAATATAATTAAAACTACTCATAATAATTTTTTATAAATCCCCCATAATAATAATAATAATAATAATAATAATAATTGAATAAGAGAAGAGAAGAAGAAAAGATACGGAATCAAGGAAAAGAGAAGAATTGGATTTGCGTTGGAAAGAATAGGCAGAACTTGCAGAGGCTGTAACTCCTTTGATATAACTCCGAATTGGGTGATTTTTGAGCCTAACCTTAAGGACTTTTTGAAAGGAACAACCTTCTGTGAAACATCAATACCCCAAAAACTAACCAGAAGTGCCCGAAAATTGGCTTCAAAGATAAATGGGATGATTTGTGTAAAAAGAGGAGAAGAAAAGAAGAGAATTGGTGTGAAGAATGTGAGAGGTATGGAGGGGTATTTATAGGCTAGCTCATGCAAGAATTATAGCAAGAGAATGTGGGCAGAATTATGGCAAGTAGGGTTTAAGGGATTACTTGGAGAAGTGAGTAAAAGAATTAAGGAAAGTTTGGATATTAAGGTGATTGTGTATAATTGAATATGGATTGTATTTATGTCATGAATGGCAAGAAAATATGATGATTAGATGTTAAAAAGATGGAGAATTAGAATTAAGGGAAATAAGAGAATTTGGGAGATAATTAAAAATATAATTTTACCAATTAAATTCCCCCAAAGTAATTCAATAGGGCCGAAAATATTGAGCTTACCATAGCTCAAATTTTCGGACTCCTATAAATATATTTAGGAAGATTTTTCTCGGTTTTTAAGGAATAAAATAATTGTATAAATAATATAAAATAAATAATTAAATAATTAATTACCAATTATTTACCAATAAATAATCAAGAAAAATCAGATTTTTCATACATGGAAAATCCGAAAATCCTAGCTAATTATTGGAAAATTTTGGCCATAATAAAATAATTAATAAAATATTTTTTTGCTTTAATTAAAATATCTGAAATATGTAAATAATCATGTTATTAAAATAGGATAAATGGATAATAAATCTTATCCAAAATAATGATTAGTTTTCAAAATACTTTTGGCGCCAAAATTCAAATATTATTTTGGCTCCAAATAATAAATTTACTAAAATACCCTTTTTGTAAAATAATTCTTAATTAATTAATTAGAAAATATGGGGTATTACAATTCATGTGCGTAATTTTGATTGACAATATTGGCATAAGCATAAAAAAGGTCCTCATTGGATAGACCATCCGTAATGCGTCAAAAATATAGGATTTTTACACTAGGAAATTTGGGAATTATCTTTCACAACTAGAATCGAAAAAACGCTCCGAAAATCGGAAAATTCTAAGAACAAAGAAAACTGTTGAGGCATGTAGGAACCGTTGCTGAGAGAACAGAGCTCATCGTAGTGCGATAGCTCTGTCACGAAGCGATGGCAACATCGCGGCGCGACAGGGCCATCTCCACGCTATTGTCCCTATTTTCTCGCGCCATGTTCTTCCAATACCGAGCCAGACGTCTGCCTTCTTGCTTTAACCGGTTTTAGTGCTATTTGGCCGATTTTACTTCCTGATTGAGTTTTTCCCTCTTTTCTGAAACCCATATGTTCTACATATGGCCATAACCCTCTAGGAAATCACGCTCCGTCTACCCAATCGAATGCTCATTGCAACGAAGGGTACATCCGAGTTTGTGAATTCACCAAACCATGGAAACAAGTTCAACTTGTGGGGTCCCATCTATACGCGCCAACCCTTCCAAAGGTAAGGCTCCCGCACGATGCATCCGGACTCATAACCACGGACCCTCTTTTGGCTACCATAATCCTTGAACTTTAGAGAACTAGAGTCATGGTTAGGTTGCAAACTCATTGCATCATGTTGTGACTATTTGACTAGTTGTGCATTATTTACTTATGCATATTTATATGTGATTAAACTAACCTCTTGTTTGACTTTTGATTATAAATATGCTTAAATAAGCTAACCAATGACTAAAGGACTTTACTTACTTAATTGATTTATTAATTTGAACCAATAAATATGCCTAAAATTGAGTCATAGTTCCTTTGAGTCAATCCGTATTTTATTCCCGTATACTGCACAAGCGTCAACTTGTTTTGGTCATAACCGGAGTTCTAAAAGAATTATGAGTCGTACAACCTATGGATCTATAGCCCCGAGTTTTATCTTACATTTGACGTTGGTTTTGTCCAATTCAGAGTCACAGATAAAAAGCTTTAACCGAGATACCACAGCCTGTCCAGTCTAGTGCATATACATGAGGTCTTAACTTAGTCTTTGTTCGAGTCTAATCACATGTCTAATCACATGGTCATGGCACGAGTCTTGAACATATCGCTTACAATCACTAGTCTTAGCACACACTTTGTATATACTTCCTTCACACCATGACCATGTCTTTGGTCCATGCAGGAGTCGTCTTTTCTGTCATTCAAGTCGAGGGCCCGTTCTATTTCGGAAATTTCCATATCTCTCCATCTACATCACCTTTCCATACATTACCTATCTCACACTTTCCTTCTTAAACACTTTCTACATTCATATTCCTTCATCTTACATGCTTCCTCCATACATCGTTCACCTCATACACTACACTCTTTTCCCATCCACGAATGTTGAATCGAGTTTGAGTCATGTGATTGACAAGAAAAAAAGGTAATGATGAGACAAAGCACGAGGCAGACTTTAATGACAAGATTTCATGTATTCTTCTTCTTTTTTTTTCAATTCTTTCCCCAATAAAGTCTAGCATAGGAACCTTTTGTCTTCCTTAGATTTATTCCATAGGTTTTTAGTTAATAAAATGAGCATTTCTTTTCTTGTATATGATCATTGCATTGCATCATAAAAAATTATAAAAAAAATAAAATCCATGCCGAACTAAGCACAAGATATACTAGTGATTCGAGGCACCCTTGTAGCCATATTATATAACTTTCACCTTTCAAATACATAATCCTTTCTTGATAAACCACTTTGAGCCTCGTCTAACGATAAACCTTTCTTTTTTCAACCCACATCTACCTAACCTTGGGATGGGATGGTGTGCAACTTATACAGGTTCTAAATACAAAAGCTTGAGTGATTTTACCTATATCTCAAAAATTCAAACAAAGAAAAAAAATAACAAAAGTGTGCAAAAGGGCAAGTGTTCCAATGTCATTGATATGAACATGTATTTGATATAAACACATCTCAAATTACGTCTCTTATCGAGTGCTCGGTACCGTACCTAAGAAACATGAATGCCAAGTGAGTAACAGACCGCATGATCGGGATTTCCCACGCTTATAAAAAAAAGGATTTTAATTTGAAAAAAATTAAAAAAACGAGTAAAAAATAATAAGAAAGAGAGTTCGAAAGTGAAAAACCACAAGCATACAAAATACCAAGATTCAAAAGCAAGGTTGCACACCTTGAGGGCTTATCTAGGGTCTTAAGCCTTTATCCCCTTCTTCTTCAACCTTTAGCCTAACCACATTAAAACAATTCAAAGACCTCTTTGAGGTATACACACACTTGTGCGAGGTTCGGCTAGAGCTACGTTAGGCCTGGTTCCTAATGGATACGTAGGCAACTGTACAATGAGGTGCGGGCGTAATAAAAATGCATTCATATATTCACATTCATGTTTACATTAATGCATGATCATATCAAGGGATATCCATTGCTCATCCTTATCCATTTAAAGCTAGACTTGGGGGCTTGATCCCTACATCATTAGCCTACCTAGCCTAAGAGTCACCATTATTTGGCTCTTCGCGGAATACATTTCCACATCCTTAGCCTTTGCAGCATAACTTTAGTGTAACTTTCACACACATCACAAATACATGACCAAATAAACCTTCCCATAGGAACCTTTTGTCATGAAATCTTAACACCACGTTGAAGCATGCCTTGTCACATCAAAATCACTCATCACTTGTAATCATCATTGCATCGCAAAGTATGAAGTACTTAGCCTCCGTGCCTAAGTTATCCAAATACTTTCATCATTGAGTCATCAACTAGGATAGCCTAGGATGCTACAATCCTTGCACCATGAGAGATAACGTTAATGCATATACTTGATCGAGCTCATTCAACATGCACCATCAAATACTTTTACTTCTTTCTTTTCACGTCTTTCTTTTTCGGGAGAAAGTCAGTACCCTCCGCAAAAATGACGGAAATTTTTTGTTTTTCTGCATTTTCGAGTCGCACGAGCACAATCGCAATACAATGCGCACATGAGTCATGTACACATTAAGTCATGTCGTGTCATCACATCGAGTTAAGTCTACAAACACGAGTCATGTACACTTCGAGTCATGCCGGGTTATCACATCGAGTCGATTTGAGTACGATGAGTTACACATCGAGTCAAGCAAAAACATTAAGTCTTACACAATGAGTCGAGTAAATACTGAAACTTGAGTCAACCTTAAGCAAATCAACTGTCAAGGTCCTTTGGCAAAATTTGATCTCTTTTGCAGGGCTTAAGAACATCTTCTTCAAATGATAATTTTTCCAAGATTGGATTGTCATCTCAAACTGACAATGTTTCCAAGAGTGGATTGTCAAGCATCTTCTGCAATGATAATTTTTCCAAGATTGTATTGACACCTTTGGCAATGTTTCCAAGCGTGGATTGTCGTGCTCCTTCTTTGTTTGGCAAGTTTTTCCAAGATTGGGTTGTCATACATTCATCAAATCTTCGACAATTTTTCCAAGATTTGTTTATCATCTCAAACTGGGAATGTTTCCAAGCTTGGATTGTCGTGCTCCTTCTCCATTTGGCAAATTTTTCTAGAGTTCGGATTGTCATCAAATCCTTGGCAATTTTTCCGAGATTGGATTGTCGTACACCTAGTTCCCTATGGCAAAATTTCTCAAAGGATTGTCGTAGGTCTTTATTCAACTTAATATTTCGGCAAAGGTTCCTCAACGTGGATTATCATTCATTTCAGTAATGGCAAATTTTCCCGAATTGGATTGTCAATCGACTTTTTTTTGTAAATGTTCCAAGACGCGGATTGTCGATTGTGGAAATATTTTCCTAAAAGGATTGTCGCATAGCATTGGCAAATTTCCAAGGTGGATTGCTTTCAAGAGTTTGTTCCTAGACGTGGATTGTCGATAGTAGCAAGGTTCTTATGACAGATTATTAGGCAGCATTGGCAACTTTTCCCAAATTGGATTTTGGCAAATTTTTTGAGATTCGGATTGTCGTTTCATCGCAGCAACATTTCCTAGGACGGATTGTTATACGGCATTGACAACTTTCCTAAACCGGATTGTCGCTCATCATTCAAGAGTTGTGATGAAGACTGTTCCTAAAGAAAAAGAGGATTGTCATCACCCCCAAAGCATCAGCATAACACACATTCAACATTACAAAGCATCGGCAAACTGAGGATCACAAGGAAACGAGATATTTGACGACTTTCACTAGGATGTGAAAATTGTCAATCAAATGATCAAGTCGCAGCAGAGACAAAATTCTGAAGATAGCTATAAGCAACGGTCTTTGACGATGTTCCCTAGGATGTGGAAGATTGCCATAACAAAACGGAGGATGGCTACAAGCAGCGGTCTTCGACAATGTTCCCTAGGATGTGGAGGATTTTCACAGCAAATGGTGATAGTGAGGCACTTTTACCTTCAGATGGCGTTCCCGAGACACTGTGGCGGTCGTCACAACAAATATGTAGCAACAAATCGGTACTCTAGAGACGTGTGCTCGACGGTACAAGATACGCGTTTCTAACTCTCTTATCTGTTTAAGTAACGCTAGTTTGCAGGTATCGGCGTTGCAAGAATGATTTATGATCGCAGAACATATTAAATAATTCTCCGTCCCTATTGCTACTTTGACTTTTGTTTTCGAAACTTACGTTTCTCCAAACTCAGTCAAAGTGAGGGCTTCTGTAGACACCAAATTGTGTCTCCCCAAAACCAAATCCACTGATGAATATCTTTCAAGTCATTGATAATTGAACAAAGCAAAATGTGAAAGATTCTCGTGATTCCTCTGTTTTTAATAAAAATACTTTGTTCTGTTTTCGAAAATCTTTCTTTTCGTACCCTGTTTATGAAAAACGTCTAGTCCAGTTTAGTTTGGTCCATGATATGGGTCCAATAATTGTATATTTGAATGGGACTTGAAAAGACCTCTTCAACGATATATTATAAGCCCAATTTTAATGAATAATGAGGAAGTTATGGCCAAAATACTAAACTGGGCCCAAACCGGATTTTATGTACGACCCGATGATCATGTGGAGAGTCCATTAATTATTATTCCGAAAGTCATTAGGATTTACCTTAATCGTCTAGAATCTTCTAAAATAATCTAGAAGGTTATTTTAAATTCTAAGGAGATTAGGATTAATAATTATACTTTTATTTGATTTTGAAAAGATCAAAGAGTTTGAAATTGAATAAAACTCCTCCTTATATGAGTCCTTGTTCCATTCGAAATGAAATATGATCAGATATTATTTTCATACCTCTTAACGTTTATCCAAATATTAGATGGCTGGATATCCCTTGAAATTATCTTTCCAATGATATATTATAATATTAATTCCGAGCTATAACGAAAAAGATATGAAAGAAATACGAAACTGTATCCAAAACTGACACCCTTCCTCTATTTCGGCCATATCTTTTATTCTACAAAATATTTTAATCTAATTCTAATTGGGTTGGAAAGTAGACTTCAAAAAATTTCCAACGACATATTATATGACTTATTTCGACTTTTGGATCAAAAGATATAATAAAAACAAAATGCACAAAAATATTGTTTTCATCGCGCCGCGATGGTTCCATCAATCGCACCGCGATGGTCCTATCACGCCGCGATACTTTTTATCTTGCCGCGTCCAAAGGAATTTTATTCCGATTTGAATTCTAACTCTTTTTTAATCGTTTTTGGATGATTTCTCTATAAATAGGGTCGTATTTCCCCGTTTTCAATCACCAACAATGAACAATCATCATCTATTCTCTCTCTCAAAACTAGAAGCTTATTCTTTCTCCCTTTTTCTAAGCCTTGCCCTTTTCAATCACCATTCCTTATTCATATACTTAGACACACCTAGCCAAGCTTGAAGTTGCCTTCTCTCTAAACGTGAAAAGTTGATAATTTCCGAGGGTTTGGTCCCAAATCTTATTTCAATTCTTTGATTAGATTTACTGATTTAATATTTTCATTGAAGTACTAACATGTGTATTATTTTGATAGAAAAAGATACGAGGCAACAAAGTAAGCAGTTGTATTGCTCTATTTCTTTAGGAATCATGCTTAGATTATTTTAATTCCTAGTATCATGTTAGGATATCTTTATGATTCCTAATATCATGTTTAGGTTATTGACTAATATTACTAATATCATGTATGTTTCTGGTATCATGCTTAGGTTGCTTCCTATTTCTTATATCATGTTAGTATCATGTTAGGAATAAAGCTTTGATTTTTATTGTTTAGTTACATGCTAGGATTTGTTATTCATCTTGTTTGTATATCATGCCTAGGATCTTGCTAATATTAATATCATGCTTTGATGAGATTGAGATTATTTTGATGATGATGATTGTTGTGTCAATATAATTTATTATGTTGCTTGATATGTTATTGTTATTGCTTGATCACGCCATCTCTTGCAGGTTTAAAGGGAATTTGTACTTGAAATCACGCTTAATAAGATAATTAATAATTTTTTTTAGGCTAATATGATTTTTATTCGAGTGATTGCCAATAATAGATTTGTTTGTGCATTAATATTCAACTAACATAGATTAAATAGGTTTAGCATTAATATATTGACTGTATGTTAGTCAGAAAGCGCACATGAATATGAGAAGAATAAAGTAGAGGCCTATTTTTAGGCAAGTTCAATCTCTTTTAGGTTGGATTTGTACCTTCATGCCCGAATATCCAGTCATGGTTCCGGACCACTATGGATTTAACGATCTCATGGATCATGAAGGGGTGTTACCTTCACCCTGTGAACGGTTTACAAGTTCCTAAAACTTGTTGGCGACTCTTTTGCTCTAACTTCTTTCCCTTTGGATGCCACCATACTTAAGTGTATAATCACATTGGGGCTCAAGTGTGAGATGCTTGAAATATTCCCTACAACTACCAACTGCAATTAGCTCTAGGCCTGGAGCTTATTCAGTTCTTACCTTTTATGTAGACTGCATTGACCCATTTAACCCATAAATATTCTTGATTCTGAGCAATGGCCCATGTATGCTTCCCCATTGGAGCTAAGTTCCAAAGTTCAACATTTTTTATACCCAAGCTTCCTTCTTTTCTCTTGCAACACACTCTTTTCTCTTACTGTCTTTTCCATGCTATAGGAAATTTCTACATATGGTATTGGTACTCTCAAATATATACTTGGAAAGGATTATAATTTGAGACCAATACACCTGGATTCTCGTAAGAACAGAGTTATCAAGACTAGGAATGGTAACGGATCGAATTCGGGTCGCATGGAGCTTCACATGCATCCATCATCCGCTCCACCCGATCCACTCGTCACCTACAAAACCCGTCACCCGTCACCCGCATCCGATTCATCCGTCATCCGCGGGTGAAACGGGTGGATCAGATGATAAACGGATGATGATTATAATTTCTTATATATAAATTCATGAAAATTTTGTATGCATGTTATTGATGTTAATACATCTAAATTATCGATATTATCCTTGTAAAAAAAAAAAAAAAAAAAAAAAAAAAAAACATTAAGTGTTGACTTTTTTGTCCTAAGTAAAATAAAAACAAAGTTTCGGCATTGTCACAAGTTAAATAAAACAAAGTTTCCGGAAACTAATCAATACAAACATGAAAATATGCATATAACATTGCACCTACTTAATAGTTTCAAAGTACATAACATTAATAAACATGAAGTTCATTTGTTATCTTTTTCCTTCAAAAGTCCATGAAATCTTCATCATCCTACAAATAAAAAAAACTATAAGTTAACATTTTATACATAAAATTTACTAATTATAATAAAATTAATCCAAATATTTATTATTACCGAATCTAAGTCGACAACTTCACTACTATTGCCACTTGCACTTCCAACATTTGGTTCTTCATCATCTTCAAAGATAGTAGTACAAGCTTGACCATTCACCATAGAAATTGAAAAAACAAAATTTATGTAAGGAAAATTACAATGAGTAGTATTAAAAATTTAATGAAATTCCACAACAAGTAATTAAATTGACCCGAATATTCTCCTTGAATCCAATTTTGCAAGCACATTAGAGCTTCTACAGTGTTACCATGAAGCCTTGAGCGATGGGGACTAACTACTCGACCACCCATGCTAAATGCACTTTCCGATGCAATGGTAGAGGCGGGAATAACTAGAATATCCTTTGCTATCTTTTGCAATATCGGGTACTTGAGTTTAATATGCCAAAATTTCAAACCCCTCATTCTCTTGATAGGCATCCTCCTCTAAGTAATGGTCAAACTCCGACCTCACATTCACCTTTCTTGTTTTTGTTTTCTTATCCTTACTCCACTTATCTCCCACATCATCATCATTAAAATTACTAGAAGACATAGATGGTTTTCCATTCACATTGCATTGCATTGAAGGTGTTAAGTTATGAATATCATCCTCTTGATACTCATACAAGAGGTAATTCATCAACATTTTTGCCCTTTCAATATTATCAAAAGTGTTGTCATCATATATGCCATTGAAGTAAAACTCCACACATTCTAATTTGTTCCTAGGATCTAAAATGGCAACAATTGCGAATATTCCATTTATGTGAGACCAATATTTGTCAAATTTCTCAATCATTTTTTAGAACATATCTCGAATGATTTGCTTATCACTTCTCGACTAAGATCTCAAAGTAATCTTAATCTCACAAAGTAGATAAAAGAATAAATTAGAAATGGAGTACTTTCTACTAGAAAAAATTTCAGTCATTTTATGAAAAATTTTCAACTTTCACAAATTATTTCTAAAAATTCCTAATCTGTTTCACTTGGAAGTACGAATTTCATCAAACAAGGGTTTTGACGTTTAATACTTGTAAACACATCTTTATAAGGAAAAGCACTAGTAAGCATTAAATACGTTGAGTTCCACCTAGTTTTGCAATCCAAAACTAATTTTCTAGCCTCCTCACCTTTCACCGATTTCACCTTATGACGTGGGGAAAACTAGGTCGTTGAACTAATCATCCCTACGGTCAAACAAATTTATAATCACTCAACTACCTAAATACAAGTATAGAGGTAAGTCAAGGGTCGAACCACTAGGAACGGTTATGTTCAAGTATTTCTAATTTACGCCTAAGCTAGGTCGAAGTCTAAGGTGAAAGGTAGTGCTATTCTACTTCCTAAACCAAGCAAACAAATGAAACACTAGGGAGTGGGGATCAACATGCATTCATGATAATCAAGCTAATTAGGGAGTCAAGCAATCCAAGCAATGCAAAGACAAATAGTAGGAGCAATTAGGAGCATTCAACTAATCATCTTCATACTTTCTAACATAGATTTCTCTAGTGTTAAACAATAGGAAGAAACATAATCAAATACTCAACCAATTATGATCAAATCAATATCAAGTGGCCATGTCAATCAATTCAATCATGCAATCAATTATGATCAAATCAATATCAAGTGGCCATGTCAATCAATTCAATCATGCAATCAATGCTAGCAATCATGGTTAGCTATTCCAATTAACTAAGCAACATGCAAACCTCTATGAATCAATTTAATCACAACACAAGAACTACTCAAATTCCCAAATCAACCTCAATCCATCAATCACACATGTTTACCCAAACCCTAGCAAGTAAACTACTCAACAAACATGATCAAAACTACTATCAACTATAGAGAACAAGAATCAACAAAATATCAAGAATAATTACTCTAATCAAACATCAAATCTCAAAATCAAACCAAACAAATATCAAATTAAACAAAGCAATTGAATGAGATAGATTTTAGAAATGCTCATTGATAATTAGGAAGATCTCCAACACAATTGTCACACTTGCATCTTCAATCTCTCAATCACCATTGAAATTCTTCACTTTCTCTCTCTAAAACTACTCCTAATCTTGAGAGAGAAGCTCTCAACCTAAGAGAGAGAAAACTATTCTAAAACTAAAGAATTACATGAAGGAAGAATAAAGGAAACCAAAAACTATATAAACAAAAGGAGAAAAGAAGCTTTAAAATCGTAAAAGACCCGGAAACCCGCGCCCGCGGAGGAAGACGGAAACCCCGATAGCCGCGCCCGCGGCCCAAGGCCCGCGCCCTCGGGGAGCCCTCGGGATAACCGCGGGTGCTTACTGCCCAAAAACGGCAGTTTTGGAGCTGCAGCAACCCCGCGCCCGCGGGTACTGTAGCCCGCGCCCGCGGGTACTGTAGCCCGCGCCCGCGGCAGAATTTCAGGGCTAACTTCGGAAGGCTGTAACTCTCAATCTATGAATCGTATGAGGGCGTGCGACCTATCATTGGAAAGCTCTTTAAGTCTTGTTTCTAACCCAACTTGAATCACATCAATCTGAGTTGTAGAACTTGAGATATGGATGAAACAATGAACAAAGGTCCTATTTGAAACTTTGCAATCCTTCGTTTTCCTTTGTTTCAAACTCAAATTCAATTCCGAAAAGTGCATATTGATGCTAGTGGGTGCTATTTTCAATTTCCATGCATATAGCCCGCGACGTACCTACAAAACAACACAAAGAAACATAGAAGCAAGAGAAATAGCCGAGAAATGAATAAAATGATAAGAAAACCATTAAAAGCATGCATTTCTCTAAACTAACACAAAAACACGCGAATCGAGCAGTATTCTCTAAAAACACGACATAAACGACTACAAAGGAGCATAGAAATATAAAGAAAACATAGCCTAAAGGTGCCATAAATGGCACGGATCACCTTATCCTCAAACATCTTAACCCATTTTTGAGTTGCTTCCCAAAATGCCACACAATCACGAATTCTCTCAATCCCACTACCAATAACATCCAAACCATCTTGCACAATCAAATTTAAAATATTTGCACTACACCTCATATGCAAAAACTTACCCTTTAACATGAGAGATTGATCATTAAATCTTGGGCTTAAAATATCGATCACAGCATTTGTTGTACAATTATCAACCACCACAGAAGAGATCTTTTTAACAATGTTATACATGTTCAAAGTGTCCAACAAAACTTGAGCAAGAGTATCTTTTGTATGTTGTGATACCCGGTATTTTTATACATATTTTAATTTAAACTTCATAAAGTATTTAAGTAAATCGAAATGAATTATCTATGGTATTTTATTAATTTTAAAAGGTTTATTTTATGTAAAGGTCCATTTTTTATTTATTTGATAGTTTTTTAAATACTATATTTTATTATTTAGAAATTTTGGGGCATATCATTTTACACAAGGAATTTTTAAAGTCAAAGGGATTTTCAAGAAAGTCAAAAGACTAGTTTGAATAAGAGAAGGGATCATTAAGGGTAGAAAGAGGAATTTAAGTTTAGGTGGGTCTTAGAGAGGAGGTATAAATATCCATCACATGGGAAAATTAAACCTTGCCCATGGTGGAGAATACCCAAAGGTAACTCACTCTTTCCCTCCTCTTATTTTCTCCTCTCCTTTAACTTTCCCCTCCTCTTTACTCACATCACACGACACACACACACACAACTCACAAGGGTGCCCGACTGCCACAACCACCATCGGCCGGCCACCACCAGTAGCAGCCGGTGGGAGGCAGCGGCAACCATCCTCCCTTCCCTTGTGCGTGTGGTTCAAACAAAAAAAAAACTTCTTCTTCTTGTTTTTATTTAATCTAGCCTTGATTCAATTATAATTTTTGGGTAGTGTGATGATTTTATGATGTTTGATTATAATTATTATTTATATAATTTTTATATTTAGTTTTTGAATTAAAAAACCGCAAATTGAAAACCCTAGGTTTCTTAAATTAATTATTATTGATGGAAATTGATTGTAGATTATTGAAACTATTAAATTAGATGTTTTAAAACATAATTAAAGCAATTTAACATGTTTTATTAAGCTGGATTTTTTATATAAAAGTTATAATTATGTTTCTTGAAAGGATCTTTAATTACCTAAGCCATTAATTGGGAATAAAAGTATGGGCTTTTAATTAATTTTCAGCTTGTTTTAGAGGGTTTATAAGTGATTTAAAGAGTGTATATATTGTTGGAAATTTATATTGAATAGATATTAATGTCTCTTTGTAAATTTAGGTTGTAGGAGAATTCCAAGTGAGTGATTTCGTATAGTCGTGGCAATTTTAAGATCATATTCAAGATAATTATTTGAGTATATAGAAGCATCCTAGGCTTTGATTAATTAATTCCAAGGCGGTATCATGATAGGTATTGATTGGAATTGTTATATGGATTGATGTTGGTGAATGATTTGTGAAGTATGGATTAATTGTGGTGAATTGATAATTGGAATTAATTATGTTGGCATGTTGAATATGAACCACACTTTTATTATTGGCATGATTGAGAGCATCTTTAGTTAAACTACATGTTTAATTGAGTTTGGAATATTGAAAAGGAATTTTATCATGGTTCATATAACTTTTATCGATGCTATAAGCATGATAAATAGAGTTATTTAAGTGTCTATGTACACGAGGATTAAATTATATTTTTGGTGCCTTAGTGCACTTAAAGTGTTTCCAACACCGAGGGATAGGATTTGTGGCCCATTATCCGTTTAAGGTGTCTTCGACACCAAGATAGATTAAAAAGGATTCAACAACAAAGATTATGTGGTCACTATTTATTCAAGAATTAAATTGGTATGATTGATTGCTTGAATGATTATAATGATTGATTGTGTTACAGTTTGAGAGCCATCACCAAGTCTAAAAATATGTAAACAACATAAAGTGAAAGAGATTACTCACCAAAATTCTTGGAACGTATATAACTTGAGTATGAACATATGGGGGGAGTTATGTGCCTTTATATTTGACCATAACTTCTACTAGGAGTACAGGATATTATTATTATTATTTATTATTATTATTATTATTATTATTATTATTATTATTATTATTATTATTATTAATATTATTATTATTATTATTATTATTATTATTATTTTAATATTATTATTATTATTATTATTATTATTATTATTAGTATTATTATTATTATTATTATTAGTATTATTATTATTATTATTATTATTAGTATTATTATTATTAGTATTATTCTTATTAGTATTATTTTAATATTATTATTATTATTATTATTATTATTATTATTATTATTATTAGTATTATTATTATTATTATTATTAGTATTATTATTATTATTATTATTATTAGTATTATTATTATTATTATTATTAGTATTATTATTATTAGTATTATTCTTATTAGTATTATTGTTCTTATTAGTATTATTATTATTAGTATTGTTGTTCTTATTATTGTTGTTCTTATTATTGTTGTTATTATTATTGTTGTTATTATTGTTATTATTATTATTACTATTACTATTACTATTACTATTACTACTACTATTACTACTACTATTACTACTACTATTACTATTACTATTATTATTACTACTATTACAATTATTACTATTACTGTTACTATTACTATTATTACTATGCGCAGGATGTTCGTCACTTCATGTGACATTTGCCTACCCGGTTAGCTCCCGAAGTTTACCTCAATTTATTTGGGACAGTGATTTGGTTGGAAACCCGTTCGATTCGTAATTAAGTTAAATAAATAATTTAGTGATTTAGTGATTGGTCATGTTGTATGTTGTGTGCTTGTGAGCAGGTACAAGGTAAGTTGTGTGTTTATAGGATAAAAGCATGCTAGTGTGTTTTGTTTACGCTTATGTACTCAACATTGCTGATTGTGTGTTTGTATGTTTGTTTGGTCTTTTCTTTATCTTGGCCCTACGACGACCCATTTATAATGGCGAGTAATGGGGACAAAGTAAAGAGAAGATTTTGAGGTGATGAATCATATTCATGATGGGCATGAGTGAAGAGCGAATCATGCTTAGTTTCCATAGGAATATGATGTGGTTTATTGCTTTAAATATTATATGTTTTGTTTGTGAGACTAACGCAAAAAGGTTTTGAGTTTTGTTTCGGTTTTAATAAGGGCCTATAATGGTTCCAAGTTGTAGGTTGACTTCATTTGACTTTACTTTCGTTTGGTTTGACTTTTTAAATTGACTTGTTTTGAATGGTTTTAAAGATAGTCTTCCGTTGTGTGTCGTTGATAATTGCCTTAGCCTTTCCTATTTCGTATTGTGAAAAGGGAAAAACAGGTATTTTAAAGGAAAGGAATTTATAGGGTGTTACATATGTGGACAAGGCACATAAGCAAACCTATAATACAATTAAAAAAAGAAGAACAATTGTATGAAAAACGACACTAAAACAGATTTTAGAACACACTAAAAACAGCCCACAAATACACCCAAACCAGTAAAAAAAATCAGCACTGCAGCAACCCACAAAACCTCAAAAATCAGCCATTAAAACACACTAAAACAGCCATAATTACAATAGTAGAAGTGCATTGTTTTTTTTTTATTTTTGTTAAGTAGTTTTATTGCATAAAAACTATTTTACAAACCAGTCCCTAACAAGGGAGCAGAACTTACTGGCATAAAAAACTGCCTAGAAAAAGAAACTCAGAGCAAGCCTATACAAATTGCTCTTGCAACCAATCCCTATCTACACTATTAATTCTTTTCGACTTTACAGTTAACAATCTATCTCTAATTTCTATTTTTACAAACTTTATAGCTGTATATATGCACAGCACCTTAGACTCCCAAAACGCAGTAATCTTAGCCTTCCATATCCAATACACAACTGCTAAAATGCAGAATCTCATCAGACATTGCTTGAACCCATGCTTGCAACACCTTGTTCTTCTGACAGCATTCTGCAGACTATAACCTCTTTTTGGAGCACTGATCCAGCTACTAATCTCATCCAAGATTCTTCTACTATATAAGCAGTCAAAGAATAAATGAGCATGAGACTCAGTTTGAGTACCACATAGCAGACACTCAATAGAGGCAGTTACACCAAACTGCTGCAATCTGACCCTACTCAGTAATCTGCCTTGGATAGCCAACCATGTTATAAACTGATGCTTTGGGATAGTCAATCTTTCCCAAATTAACTTGTCCCACCTGCATCTTTCAGCATCCTGCATCAGCTCCTTACAAACCTTGCTGATCTGAAATCGGCCTTGCCCAAAAGAACTGACAGAATGTACACTCTTGAGTTTATCTGTCACACTATAGATCTTCCTCCAATACTAACTAGAATCCATACTAGGCTGATAATTATACCAAATCTGCCCTTATAATACACAACATTTATCCATTTTACCCCTCTTTTCCTTGAGCTATTGCCCAAACAAGCTTCCCCAAGGCTGCTACATTCCAGGTCTCAGCATCCTTTAGGCCTAAACCTCCCTTTACTTTCTTCCTATAGACTTTATCCTAGGCAACATAACCAGGTTTCTGAACCAAACTCCCATGCCATAGAAAGTTTTTACAGACTCCATTAATCTTCTTAAACACATCTTTAGGAAAAATCATGATTTGAGCCCAGTACACCTGGATACACATTAAGACAGACTGATCTAGCAGCAAAGGACATATATTTAGACCCCTAAATTCTAATTCTTGCACACATTTTATCTACCAGGTGCTCACACTGAACAGTAGTTAACCTTTTAGAACAAATGGGAACCCCCAAGTACTTAAAAGGAAGGCTACCTTTACTGAACCCTGTCATGCCTAGGATTTCCACACTCTCAATCATTCTAGCACAATACACTGTTGTTTTCTCAAGGCTAGCCTATAAGCCAGTAGCTTTGGAGAAAGCATTAAACCCTCTCATCATTAACTTCACTTAATTCAGCTCACCTCTACAACACAGAATCATATCATCAGCAAAACAAAGGTGAGTAAGACCAACAGCCTTACACCTTGGGTGAAACTTGAAATTGGATTTAGTGCTCATCACTTTCAGAATCCTAGACAAGTATTCAATGCACAGAACAAACAGCAAAGGAGAAAGGGGATCTCCTTGCCTAAGCCCTCTTTTTTCACTGAAAAAACCATGCATAGATCCATTAATTTTCAATGAAAATTTAGGAGTTCTCACACAGGTCATGACCAGCATAGTAAAATGCCTAGGGAAACCCAAAGCATTTAACATTTCTTCCAGGAAGTCCCATTCAATTGGGCCATATGCTTTCTTCATATCTAACTTGATAAGGCAACTAGGTGCTATAGAAGCTCTCCTATATTGTCTTACTAGGTCTTGGGAAACCATGATGTTATGCACAATGTATCTGCTATGTACAAAGGCACTTTGATTCTCTACAATAATCTCAGCAGCACCATCCTTAATCTGCCACACAGAACCTTTGAAATGCATTTGTAAATAACATTACAACATTCTATTGGCTTGAACTCTGTCGCATTCTCAGGGCAATTCACCTTTGGTACCAATGTAATGGTAGTGTTGTTTATTTCTTTCAATATTTTCCAATTTTGGAGAAAATTAAGGACTTCTTCATAAACTTCGTTACAAATTATATCCCAGCTAACCTTATAGAAATTGCTTCCAAATCCATTTGGACCAGGAGCTTTATTTTCATATATTACAAACATTGCTTATTTCACTTCTTCCTAAGTAAAAGGAGCAATTAAAAGGGCACCCAACTCTTCAGAAATTACAAGCCCAGTCTGAATAACAGCAGCATTAGCAGGGATCCTATTATCAGCATTTGTTCCCAACAAGAGGTTATAATACTCCAAAAAAGCTTTTGGGATTTCACTCATATCAACCCTATCCCCATTAAGGTTCTTTATAGTGTACACCTTGTTCTGCATGTTCCTTTTCCTGAGAGCTCTATGAAATAGAGTTGTATTTTGATCCCCAATAGAAATCCAGTCAGACTTTGCCTTTTGCCTCAAAAAGGAGCTATACACTTCCTGAGCTTGAGTGAATAGCTCACTAGCAGTCTGTTCAACTTCCCTACTTGCTAAATCACCAAGGTTATTGTGCAATGCATTCCGTTAAGCATTCAACTTTTGTTTAGCTTTATTATATTGAATTTCAACATTTTTACATCCAAACTTATTCAGATCAATCAAACTTTTCTTCACATTCTCAGTTTCCTCAAAACTCTATACATAGGTGTCCCTTCCACACCATACTGCCAAGCTTCAATCACCAGATTTCTAAACTCAGGTCTTTTACTCCAAATATTAAAGTACTTGAAAGATTTCTTCCCCATTTGTTGCTCAGGATACACATGAACAATATCAGGGCAGTGATCAAAATCCCTTTCATTACTGAAAAACATTTCAGAGTTTTAGAACAAATCACACCATTTATTGTTCACTAAACCCCTATCTAACTTACAGAACACCCTGGCTTCTCCAGAATGCTTATTATTCCAAGTATAGAAGTTACCACTATACTTCATATCAGCCAAGTCACAACCTTCAATATAAGCTCTAAAATCAGCCATTTCATTCCAAGAGACGGGAGCTCCTATTCTTTCTTCTGCTTCTAAAACACAGTTAAAATCCCCAAGGACAATCCAAGGACTAGCAATTGAGATGCTAAGAGTCCTAAGATCATTCCAAAGAGCCATCCTTTCAGAATTAGTATTAAAAGCATAAATGAAAGTGCAATGAAAACTCTCACTCCTGCTTAAGACTAACATAACAGTGAATCAATTGACTGGGGCATAACAATATGCTTACATCAAACAACTGAGGTTTCCACGTAACAACAATTCTACCCCTAGGATGTTTACTATTATTATAAGTAAAACTCCACCCTTTAAACACAGCAAGATAAAGCTTCCCCAGATTATGAGATTTTACCTTGGTTTTAAGGAGCCCAACTAAGCCACAATTATTAGCAACAATGAATTGCTTAATCTTCTTTTGTTTACGGGCTAAGTTGGCTCCCATAACATTCCAAGAGAGAATACTATCCATGACTGTCAGAGGGTATTCCTCCCTTTGCAGCATGAATATGTTCGTCTTTTTCCTGACCCATACCATCAATGACAACAAAAGCATTCTGAGTTACCACCTTTCCCACCTTATCTAGACTCCTCCTAGCAGATCTGACAGGTTTCTGGAATACTTCATTCTGGATTAGTTCAACCTCATTGACCTCCTTCTGCTCCTGATCTCCAACCTTAGCAGGAACTATTACAGTACTGTAGGGAATATTTCAAGCATCCCACACTTGAGCCCCACTGTGATCATACACTTAAGCATGGTGGCGTCCAAAGGGAAGGAAGCTAGAGCAAAAGAGTTGCCAACAAGTTTTAGGAACTTGTAAACCGTTCACAGGGTGAAGGTTACACCCCTTCACGATCCATGAGATCGCTAACTCCATAATGGTCTGGAACCATGACTGGATATTCGGGGATGAAGGTACAAATCCAACCTAAAAGAGATTGAACCTGCCCTAAAAATAGGCCTCTGCTTTATTCTTCTTATATTCATGTGTGCTTTCTGACTAACATACAATCAATATATTAATCCTAAACAAAACTATTATTGGCGATCACGTGAATTAAAATCACATTAGCCTAAACAAGATTATTAATTATCTTATTAAGCGTGATTACAAGTACAAATTCCCTTTAACCCTGCAAGAGAGGGCGTGATCAAGCAATAAAAATAAAAATATATCAAGCAACATAATAACAACAATCATTATAACTATCTCAATCTCATTAAAGCATAATAATAGGAAGATCTTGGGCATGATACTAACAAGATTAATGACAAATCCTACCATGTCACTAAATAATAAAAATCAAATCTTTATCCTTAACATGATACTAACATGATAGAAGAAATAGGAAGCAACCTAAGCATGATACTAGAAAGAAATAAAGACATCCTAAAATGATACTAGGAATTAATATAATCAAAGCATGCTTTCTTAAAGAAATAAAGCAATAAAATTACTTGCTTTGTTGCCTCGTATCTCTTTCTTTCACGTCTAGGGCAAAGGCAACTTCGAGCTAGGCTAGGTGTGTCTAAGACTCGTGAACGCGGAATTTTATTTGAAAAGGGAAGGCTTAGAAAGAGGGAGAAAGAAAAGCTATTAGCTTGAGAGAGAAGAGAATGAAATATTGTTGATGATTGAGAATGAATAAAAACGGGGAAATACGACCCTATTTATAGAGAAAATAGCCCGGAAATGATCAGAAAAAGACCAAATCCTATTAGGAATAAAACTGCCCCTGTCGTAGAACGACAGGGTCCAGCGCTGTGCGACAAGCTTGTCGTTGCGCGCTAGGCTTGTCGTTTCGCGCTGATTCACGTGTATTCTAAAAACCTGTACGGAATCCTTAATCTAATTAAATTTGATTAACATCGTCCGTACTTATCTTTAAAAATCAGATTTAATCTCTTTTAAAACACTTGTTTTAATCCAAATAGAATTCCTTATTTTCATAAAAGATATAATTATTAATCCTAACTTCATTAGAACTCAAAACAACCTTCTAGATTATCAATCCTAATAATTTTAGGAATATTAATTAATGGGCCCTCCACTGATCATTGGGCCATAAAACCATTTCAGGCCCAATTTAGTATTTTAGCCATAACTTCCTCATTATTCATCGAAATTGGGCTTATAATATTTCGTTGGAAAGCACTTTTCGAGCCCAATCCAAGTACACTATTATTAGACCCTTATTATGGACCAAACAATAAATAAATTACATTTTCGAAAACAGAAAGAAAGAGTATTTTATTAAAACAACCGCATCACAAGACTTTTCACACTTTCACTTCGTTCGATAATCAAATGACACGAAAGATATTCATCACTAGGTTTGGTTTTGGGGAGACACAATTAGGTGTCTACAGAAGCCCCCACATTGACTGAGTTTGGAGAAACGCATGTTTCGAAAACAAAAGTCAAAGTAGCAATAGGGACGGAGAATGATTCAGAACGTTCTGCGATCCTAAATCATTCTTGTAACGCCGATACCTGTAAACTAGCGTTAGTTAAACAGATAAAAGAGTTAAGAAACGCGTATCTTGCACCGTCGAGCACACGTCTCTAGGGTAACTGTTTTTATTGCTCCATTTTGTTGTTATGATGACCTCCACAAGCTACGGAACACCATCAAAGATTGCTCTACTTGTAGCACTCTTCTGCCGTTTCGTGACCATCTTCCACATCTTAGGGAACACGATCGAAGATAACTCTGCTTGTAGTCATCCTCGGATCTTTGACAATTTCTCACATCTTAGAAAAAACTGTCGAAGATAGCTCTATTTATAACCATATTCCACATCTTAGGGACCATCGTCGAAGATCGCTCTTCTTGTAGCTATCTCCTATTTGGCGTGATAACTTTCTTTGGAAAGTTATCGAAGATCACTGCTTGTTGATCCTCAATTTGTTGGTGCTTTGTTGTAATGCTTGCTATGATGTTGCTTGTAATTTTGTTGTGCGGTTGATGTTTGAATTTGCTTTATGAACCAATATCTTGGTGCTTGTGATGAGCCAATGCTTAGGCGCTTTAAGCTACATGAGACGATCATCATCAGGTCGATCACTTACCGTGATTGTAATCGAGCTGAATACTAATCATGTCAATTTGCTTATCGGGGCTAATTAGCGTACCTAGGAAACCAAAATTGCTGCATGAGGTCTGCATAATCAATATGGGGGCCACAAATTGTGTCGCTGAGAAAAAGAAGCCAACGCGCGCTTTACGCACTGTCGCAGCGCGACATCTCTGTCATTTCGAGCTGGAGTCGGGTTTTCCAGATTTAAACCCATTCTCCTTCATTTCGTTGTTTACGCTTCATTTTTTGTTCGTTTCGTTCGAAAACTCGCTTTTGCTCGTTCTCCTTCGTTTCTCAAAAAAATTCTTCCAAATCTTTTGCAAATCAAAGCTCTTGATCTCTAGTTTACCGATCTATGTAAGTGTTGCTCAAACTCACTTTATTTTGTGCGAATTTTGTGCTTTCTTGCTCGCGATTTTCCGGAAAATTCGGAACTTTTATTGCTTAATTCACTTTGTTTGTCAAATTTTATACCAAGAATTTGCTTGTTTATGTTTGTATATCACCTTAGGAGTGTTTTGAGAATTATTTGAATCAATTTGATGAAGAAATGAGCGATTTTCCATTGTTGAACCCCTTGAGTTCGTGAGAAAAATGTGACTTGTTCTTCTTGTTTTTGCTAGCTATTCATGCTCAATTTGTCACAATATTTGTCCTAGTATTGCAAGAAATTGTTTGATTGCTTGAAAATGCTATTTTTGTTCAAATCAAAATCATGCTCTATTTTAGTACTCTGTTGTTTTTTTTCTTTTACGAACATAGTATCATGCGGCTAGGCGAACCTTAGATACTATAGAACCTTTGATTTACTGTTTGCTTGCATAATTAGCATGACTGGACGACGCGGTTCCGGCTCATTCTCTCGTGGGGCTCACCGAGAGGACGAGCCTGTCAACGCCGGCAACGGTACTCCCACCAATTTAGGGGAGTTCCCTAAGTGGGATAGGCGTACCTTGTACTTTGCGCCCTTGTTTCACATCTCGGAGCGAGTTTGCCTCGGGATGACTGACGAGCGAGTTCGTTGCCATGGCTCGGGCAACAACACGATCGGGCAGCTGTACGAGTCTTACTTTCGCAACAACAAGGAGTTGCATGGGCTGTGGGAGTTCTGTGGTCTGACTCCACATTTGTAGGCCACTCAGGCTCTCTATTCTTTGTCCTCGAGTCGTTTTTTGATTCGAGCCTTGGTGGAGTTCTTTTGGGACACCACCAAAACTTTTCACTTTCCTTAGGTGAGATGACTGTCACTCCTGTGGACTTTGCTCTGATCACCGGACTCGAGTTCCGGACTGCTGCAATTCCATTTGGCAACGATATCACCGTTTTCTCTCCCGAAGTAGAGGAGCTACTCGGTCGTATCGATGTTCGAGCTCGAGGCAAGGCTCGGCCGTTGCAGATTAGTTGCCGGTGTATTCGTCGGTCCATGCCCGTAGAGGCCTTCCGAGATGATGCGACCACCACGGAGCAGCGGGTGCACATATTTGTTTTAATTCTTTTGTCAGGGACTTTCTCTCCTGACAAGGGTAGCCGAGTGCTACTCTACTACCTGCCTGCTCTTCGTGACCTTCATATGGTCGGGACATATGATTGGACCAGCGTGGCCTATGCTGACTTCCTGCTTGGATTGCGACTCGCTTGTCGCCATTGCAAGTTTGAGGAGGAGGTCACTCTTTCTAGTTTTTGGAGGATCGTAGAGGTATACCTTGTTTCTCCTTACTAAAGTTTACTTTAGATATGTGTTAGCACTTGCAGATGCTTCTTTGTCATTTATAGGTCTGGTTCTACGAGTACTTCCCGTCTCTTTAACCAGTGAGGCCTTCGCCTCATGGGCTCCCCATTGCTGCTAGTTGGGGAGGCCTTTACAATGACCAGACTGTTATCGCCCATGTTCGAGAGTTGATTCTCTCGGCATTCTTTGTTTAAAATTTTTGCTTTTTCCGCTGTTTAGTAGGATCCTTTCTCATGGGTGTTCATTTTATAGGGGCCTGAGGTCCAATTTCGGCTATGGGCCGACTTTGACCTTCCTGCATGGGCAGTCCAGTATACAGATCAGCGTTGCTATTTCCAGGGGACATATGACATTGTGGTGTATCTGGGCGAGAGAGTTGCGATTCAGCACTCTTCCGAGTCTTTTGTGGTTCCTGCTCGTCCCCCACGGCACATGTTGAACCAGACGGATATGAGAGTCCATTTTGATGGATCGCCAGCTGGTACGGATTGGCAGCATCATATCTATTCGAGCTGGATTTATGGCGAGAGTCACATGCCACGTTTGGCTCCACCTCCTTGTATATCGGAGGAAGCGCAGGTAAATTTCGTGCCTTTGATTTATTCTCTCGATAGTCCCCTAGCAAATTTTAATTGACCTAGATTTTATTTTGACAGGCTACGGCAGCAGCTAGGGAGTTTGTGCCTCCACCGGTGTCAATCATGGGTCTTTTGGCCCGGTCGAGGAGATGATCCCTCTGCCCCTGACCCCTAGCGCTTAATAGAGGAGTAGATACCTCGCCACCAAACCTAGGTAAGTCTTTCATCATTATTTTGTTTGCATAGATGTTCTTTGATTATTTCTGACTTTATTGCTGTAATTCTCCCGCGAGGTGATGACGAGGATGGCAAGAGGCATAGACGCCTTTCATTATCAGCTGGTGAGATTGAGTCACCAAGCTAGGTGTCGTCGTGGTGATGATGGCATGGAGGTATTCCTTTTGACCTTATTGCTTACTCTGTTTGCTTACTTTTCCGTGCTTAACTTGATTTGTTTTTTCTATTTCAGCCTGTTCTTCCGATACGTACTCGTACGAGACCCGAGGATTGGAGGGAGAGATCCGGATCTGGCTCGAGGCATCGACGTACTTCGGCAGGGAGCCAGGGTGGTTGAGCAAAGTCGGACTACACCGTAGTACTGGAGGATTCCGGCTCTTTGTCTGAGGGTGCTTCGAAGAGGTCGACTGGCCAAGGAGGTGCGACATCGGCTCCTTTAGCGGGTGGTGAGACGTGTGAGGTTGGCTCATTGTCGCAGCAGCCACAGCAGCCTCAGCAGTTGGGAGTGCAGCCGTAGGGTAAGGTAGGATGGACTGGCCCCACTCTTTCCATCTCGGCCACTAGCGATGCTGGTGAGGGGTTGACTCCTCGGACTGTACAGTTCTTTAACATGTTTGACGTTCCTCTTCATTTGCATACTCCACCATCATAGCTGTATTTGTATATATTTTTATTTTGACTTTGTAGGACTTTGCTTATTTTGACTTGACACGTATGTTAGACATATTGTATTATATCCTACGATTACTATGTCTTGTTTTATATTTTGCGTTTTTATTTTTCATTTTATGTGCATATGAGTGTGTAAAAAAGGAAAAAGTGACTAATTTTTGCGCAAAAATTTACGTCATTTTTATCATTAATGGAGGGAGGGTATTTGACTTTCTCCTCCAAAAAGAAAAAATGAAAAATGAAGTCAAATTTGACTAAAAAAAGGCTTAAATTTAATTAAACTCAAAATAATCAAATATGGGATAAGTGTTTGGAATAGATTTGCCAAAAGTAATGCTTGGATAAGGCTTTGAAAATAATCAAAACCGTATAGTCAAAGTACGAATCTGAGTCAGCGAAACGCGTAATTCTGACGGGGAAAAAATTAAATTGTCGCGGCGCGACATCCCTTTCTCGGCGCGCTGGCGCCTGTCGCGGCGCGCTGGGTTTATTTTTTCAAGTCCTTTCGGGATTCGGCTTGCGTCAGCTCAGTTTATAAATAGCCCCCAAATTTGTCGATTCTGGTATAATTCGAACTGAAAAAATAATTTCCTCTTTAATTTTTCTTCATGTCTAAGAGTTTTAGCAATTTTACTCGTGAGTGGTGTCGGTCTTTGACTGCTAAAAAGATGAAAGAGCTTTGCTTTTTTCATTTGGGGGGTTTTCTTGGTATTAAGGGGGTAGATCTTGACATAGACTTTATTCATACCGCCTTAGAGTATTGGGATCCAGACACTCATTGCTTTAGATTAGGTCATGATGAAATTTACCCTTTACCGGAAGAGTTTGGTGCCATCCTTGGCTTCCCTTCTTTAAATCTTGTGGTAATTCCTAAGGTGAGCGAGTTTTATTATAAAGATTTTGAGTGTTTCCTTAACCTTAGGGATAGGAACTTAAAAGATATTGTGCATGGGAATGTGGTTAATTTGAAAGAATTTGCACGCTTTTATTTTGATAGACCACACTCGGAGTCTTTTCATGTTTATAAGAGAAGGGCTTTCCTCTTTTGCATGTTTAGCCAATATCTCCTCACTAGTGGTAATATTCGTGAGGGTCAAGAAATATTAGTGTCTGTCATGGAGAAAATTGAATCAGGAAGAAATCCAATGCCATTAATTGTTGGAGAAACAATGCTTAGTTTAGATGAGCCAAAAAGAGATCCAAAAGCACCTCTTCGAGGCTCTCCAATTTTATTACAGGTAGAAAATTAATATTTTTAATTGCAGAAATCAAAAATATAATTTTGTATAGTAATACTAACTATTTGCATTGAATTTTTGCAGGTATGGCTAATGGAGAGACTTGAATTAATCAGTCCTCCCGACAATATTGAAAAATATACACCAAATTGCTTTATAAGAAGGAAGAAACGTTTCTCCATAAAGATGGGCTGCTGGGAGTGGAGTAGAGTCTTTGAAACCTACGACTTTGCTATCAAGTGGGTTGTTCCTTGGTGGAAGATTGAGTAGATGATTGGTGTCAATAGCTACCTTTTTGTCGTCTTCCTAGCTTGTCTAAGTTGACCTTTTATTACCTCTAGAGTGAAGAGACAATATGGACTTGCTCACACCATTCCCTCCGGATTTCTTCGTCACCCTTATGAATTCCCGATTTCACAAGACATAAAGAGATTTGATGACTATTGGTGTGCTAGACCTTTGTGGGAAGTTGTTACCCAAAAGGTTCCTTCTTCTTTATCTAGGGATGTGAAACAGTGGCTAATTGGTAGATCCCAAAAGGACAAGAACAAAGCCCGAAAGATGAGCAAGACTAATGTGAGAGACCGCCTAAATGATAAGAAAATTCCTCCTAAGGAGTGCATAGGTGAAAGAGTTGAATTCAAGACCCCTGTTATGCCTAAGAAGAAAAGTACTACAAAGGGCAAGGAGAAAAGGATGACTGACTCTGTAGAAAAGAAAATATGGGTTGAAAAGAAGCATGGTGTAATGGCTATTGGAGAAACTATCAACTCTAAGATTGTGTGCAGGTCTTCTAAGGGATCCTTATTGGTGAAAGAGATGGATGATGAAGAAGAGGAGGAGAAGAATTGGAAGAGGGCCAGAAAAGAGAAGACAAATTAGAGCATTACTTTTACTATCAATTTATTAGTCAAATTTATTTTTAAGTCAATTTTATTCTTAAGTCAATTTTATTTTATGCCTTTGTTTTAATTCCATCAATAATGTAATCTTATTTTTATTAATGCAATTTTCAGCTTTTTAAATTAAATTGACTTTTTATTAATTATTAAAGCAATGAAAATGACTTGAATAAATATAGAAAATTGTTCGAGTACGGAAGTCGAAAATTCTCAAAATACACCGAAATTCGCCCAGATCGACGAAAAAATATCGGCGCTGGAACTTTGAATTTGTCGCAGCACGACGATCCTGTCATGGTGCGTTGGATCCTGTCGTTGTGCGACAGGTGCTATTGTGTAACGCTGGTCTTGAATTCTACACGTCGTTTGTTCTGTGTTGATGTGTCGATGCGGGGATGTAAGATTTGTAAAAATTAAAGTGGCCGCACCCTGTAAAGAATTACCTACATGTCTTTTCCTAAGGAATCAGGACAAACGTAGCTCTCTTGAGTATATTACTCAAGTTATCATGGGTACAACTTCTTAAGTTGGTCAAGATTCGTCATGTTTGAAAACTCATTACCATCCATATCAGATAGTTTTGCCGCAACTTCTGATAGGGTAGCTTTGACAATGTATGGTCCAGACCAATTAGGCCTAAATTTACCTCTTGGGTCTAGAACATTTTTCCTTAATGCTTTTAACACTAAGCCTTCCACTTTAATGTTTCTTGTCTTGACCTTTTTGTTAAAGTGTCTAGCCATGCGAATTCGATAGCATTGAGTATGATGTAGAGCTTCTAGTCGTTTTTCATCAAGTAGAATTAGCTCCTCATACCTTTCCCTAGTCCATTCGACTTCATCGAGTTTACTTTCCAACGCAATGCGTAGGGAAGGTATTTCTAGTTCTACAGGTTGTACGGCATCCATCCCATGGACTAAAGAGAATGGCGTATTTCCTGTGGATGAGTGGATTGACGTGCGATAACCCCAAAGAGCGAAATGGAGTTTGTCAGGCCAATCCTTGTAATTTTCTGTCATTTTCACAATGATAGTCTTTAAGTTCTTATTGGCTGCTTCTACTGCGCCATTTGCTTAGGGCCTATATGGGGAAGAGTGATGGTGTTGAATACCATACTTTTGAAGCAATTCTTCACATTCCGCTTGAAAGTGAGTTCCATTGTCACTTATCATTTCATGTGGGACTCCATATCGACATATTATGTTTCTTTCAATAAAAAGTGCTAATGTTTTGCGGTGAGTTTTGCATATGATGCTGCTTCAACCAATTTTGTGAAGTAATCAATTGGCACTAAGATGTATTCATGACCTCCTGTCCCAGGAGGGGTATTTTTCCAATGATTTCTATACCCCATGTTGAGATTGGCCGTGGTGATGTATAGGTGTAAAGGAGTGATGGAAGAACATGTTGCAAATTAGCGTATATTTGGCATTTAGGGCATCTCTTTACATATTGATGGCAATCCCTATTCATGGTAGTCCAATAGTATCTTTGGCGCATTACTTTTTAGGCTAGCATTTTGCCATTCATATGAGTTCCACATACTCTTTCGTGAATTATTCTCATCGATCTTTGAGCTTCCTTTTTGCCTACGCATAGGAGAGCTTTACCTTTAGGTACCCTTTTATGAAGTTCTTCGTTTATGAGTACATATTGGGAAGCCAAAAGCCTTAGAGCTCGCTTTGCTCTCTTGTCAGCATGAGGTGGATATTCACCTTTGGTGACATAATTGAGGATGTCAATGTACCAAGGTTCTTCCTCTTCTTCTTGTTCCTGAGCTATCTCATCATCTTCTATAGCTTGGATGTAAGCTGGCTTATGCCTTTTCTCTATTTTTAGAGGCATTTGCTCAATTTCCTTAGGATTTCTAACCATTGAGGCTAGTCTTGCCAAGGCATCAGCAAATTGATTTTCCTCTCTCAGTAGATATGTGTATTCTACCTTTTCGAGTTGATCAATAAGAGTTTCCAAGTATGTTTGATAAGGGGCTAAGCTTTCACTCCTTACTTTCCATCTTTTGGAAATCTGACAGATGATTAAAGAGGAGTCTCCTAATATTCGAAGTTTCTTTACTCCTAATGCCAAAGCAGTTTCGAGGCCTACCACACATGCTTCATATTCCACAGCATTGTTAGTAACGTCGAAGTCTAGCTTTATAGAGATTGGGATGTGTTCCTCTTTGGGTGATACTAATAATACTCCTACACCACAACCCTTTTGGTTTGAGGCTCCATCGAAGTATAATGTCCACGTGTCATCTTCTGTAAGCATCAAGTCTTCGTCCGGAAAATCATTTTCATGCATTGGCGTCGAATCTTCTATTGGGAAATCTGCTAAGAAGTCCGAGACCACTGATCCTTTAATAGCTTTTTGAGGCATAAACCTTACACAAAATTGGGCTAAGTTGACTATCCATCTTGATATTCGCCCATTAAGTGTAGATTTCTCGAAGAGATACTTTAGTGGATCCATTCGAGATACTACATAGACTGTATGAACGAGCATGTAGTGTCTTAACTTGGTTGTGGCCCACACTAGTGCGAGGCACAATTTCTCAAGTGGTGTGTAGAGTACTTCATAATCGAGCATCTTTTTACTTAAGTAGTAGATGGCATTCTCTTTACCTTCTACTTCTTGCGCAATCATAGCTCACATTGTCTCTTTAGTGATTGTTAGGTATAATCGAAGAGGAATTACCGGAAGTGCTGACGCTAATACGGAAGGATTAGCAGGATAGGCTTTGATCTTTTCAAAGGCCTTTTGGCATTCATCGTCCATATCACTGGTACATTCCTTTTAAGTTTCTTGAATATTGGTTCGCATATCGTGGTTAGCTTGGATATGAACCTACTTATGTATTGCAACCGGCCAAAGAATCCTCGAATTTACTTCTCAATCTTGGGCGGCGGCATTGACATGATTGCTTTAATCTTAGTTGGGTCTATCTCTATTCCTCTAAAGCTAATGACATAGCCAAGAGTTTCCCTGAGGTGACTCCAAAAGCGCACTTAGATGGGTTTAGCCTTATATTATATTTCCTTAATCTTTCAAAGAATTTCCTTAAGGTTACTGGATGCCCTGGACGATCTTTTAATTTTACAATCATATCATCCATAGAGACTTCTGCCTCTTTGTGCATCATGTCATGGAGTACGGCAGTCGCTGCTCTTTGGTAAATGGCACCCGCGTTTTTCAACCCGAATGGCATTACCGTGTAACAGTAAGTGCCCCATGGTGTTATGAATGTAGTCTTTTCCATGTCTTCTTCTGCCATGAGAATCTGGTTATACCCTGTGTATCCATCCATAAATGAGAGAAGTGTGTGGTTCGTTGTATTATCTACCAAAATATCGATGTGTGGTAAAGGGAAGTCAGCCTTTAGACTTGCCTTATTTAGATCTCTATAGTCGACACACATTCTTACCCTTCCGTCTTTCTTGGGGACTAGCACCACATTTGCGACCCATTCGGGGTATTTGGATACCCTTATAAAACCTGTCGTTATTTGTTTTTGAACTTCTTTTTTTATTTTTAGAGCTACGTCGGGTTTCATTCGACGTAAATTTTGTTTTACAGGTTTCATTCCTGGGATTAGTGGTATTGTGTGTTGAGCTATTTCTCTATTTATGCCCGGCATAACTTTGTATGACCAAGCGAACACATCAATAAATTCTTTTAGTAGATTTACTAAATCAGTTCTTTCTTCTTTATTAAGAGTTAGACTAATTTTAACTTCTCTTTTAATGGTTGGATCCTTTGAGATATCAACCGTTTCAGTGTCCTCAATTACGGGTGTTTTATTCTCAAGTGTTTCCATTGCCTTAATTATTTCTTTGTCATTTTCATTGTTAGCTAAGCAATGCTCATCATCTTGAGTAAGGGAATGACACGAGGAGTAAGCGGAAAAAGACATATTATTAAATTCGAAAATCATTATATCAAATAAAGAGATGTCCGTTGGGACTTGACTACTAACTATCTTAGGGGTAGACTTTGAAGTAAAAGGAAGAGCAGGGGATGCTACTACAGAAGGTACAGAAGGTTTAAAAGACTCGACTAAGAAAACTTGAATTCAGACTCAGACTATGACTCAGACTCAGATGACTCAGACTCGTCGAACATTGGTCCTTGTCCTATTGTTATGGAGATCTTTCTTTCACTTGGTGTAGTCACCTTCACAGTCTTTCTCCATCCTTGAACTAATCCCTCCGCCGAAGTAATGAGCTTTGTAGGATCGAAGTCTTTGCTTTGCAAGACTGTTTGAATAAGCGTCGATTGTCATCGATACGCTTAGGCTCGTTTTTCTCACAGAGTAATCCCATGACATTAAAGTCAAAGCATGGAGGTGCTTTCTCCTTATGGGTAGGAGTTGGGATATCATCCAAGAAATTGCAATCTAAGAATATCACGAGCCTAAGTTGTCTTATCCCATCTTTGACAAAGGGTTCATGAAATTTGAAACAAGGATAGTCCTCACCCTACCATTTAGAGTGAGAGGATATTGGTCCATTGGGATTGCTTTCTTTTGAGTACGAGCATTCCTCCGTGCATTAATCTTTTACCGGGCTTGCTTAAAGTCTTTCGGAGTCAGTTCAAAACCAAGTCCAAAATTATCTAATTTAGGAAGGCCAGGCGATCCCATTTTTGTTTCTACTCCTTTCTTCTTTCCTAGAGTCATTCTAGGAAAGTGTCCTTGTTTTCGGAGTATACCATTGACTATCATGTTCGAATGGAGGTCGTAGTGAAGAGGGGTATTTTCATCTTCGTCGATAAAAGAGACCTCTTCTGCGTTAAAGCCCCATAAGTCTTCATCGTTTTCATCGTGCTCCACATTTATAATTGGCTTATAAATTAACCTTAATTCTCATTGGAGAAGCATCGATAGTAACAGGAATTCCTCCAAATATTGCCTTCACTTATTGATGAAGGAATGAAGGGACGGCCTTAAGGTCATGAAGCCAAGGGCGCCCTAATGATAAGTGACTTTTATGTCACTTTTAGGGTATTTATCGAGTCGTTTCTCGGCTTATTTTTCCAATAATTTAACCCTTTTTGTCCTTTACTTCTTTTATTTACTTATTCTCGTCTTTTATCTTTATTTTGAGTATTTTAGTAGTTTTTAATAGTTTTTAGCTTATTTTCTTAATTTATTTAATTTATCTTATTTTCTTTGTTTTTATTTTAAGTTTTTAGTTCTTGTTATTTAATAAGTTCCTAGTTTCTTTTATTTTCTTATTTTATTTTATTTTCATATTTGTTTTACTTTGGTTTTTAGTTTTAGTTATTTTAATTGTTTTTAGTTTAGTTTTATTTCTTTTTAATTTCTTTCTTTTATTTCATTTTATTTTTCTTAGCTTGTATTATAAATACCCCTTTGGGGTTATTTCCTCATAACTTTCAACTTTCAATCAACATTTTAATTCCACCCTAGATTAGATTAGAGTAGTTTAGCACTTTTATTTTCTCTCTCTTAGGGTTAGATTAGTTTAGAGAGAGAAAGCTTGGATTTTTCATGGAGTTTTTGGGATTTTGAAGAAGCAAATTTGTGGATTTTTCCTCTCATAAATTCAATGAGTCTTCCTAACTTTCTCTCACCTTTATTGCTTTCATTTATTATTGTTTTTGCTTATTTATTTGTTGTTTTGAGTAGATTAATTAGTTTAGTTGTTTGATTCTTGCTTTCATTATTATTTTACCTTGTTTTCCATGTTTTTGTTCATCATGTTAGTTTAGGTTTTGTTCTAGGGAAATGGATGAAGGTTATGTTAATTAATTTAATGATTGATTGTAATTAGTATGAAATTGTTTCTTGATTATTGTGTATGGATGATGCTTAAATGGATTAGAATCTTTCTAGCTAATTGATTCTATGTTTTTAATTGTGTTTTCAATCAATTGTGCGAAAGTGAGTTGTTTGAGAGCCCTAAATTCCTCCATACCTTTGCTAGGATAGTTGCACGAGAGTGAATTAGTTTAGTAGGATAATTAACATGTTTAATTGTGCGAGAGTGAGTTAAATGTGTTGATTGTTCCTAATCGAGGTCATTTTCATCTAATTGTTTGATGTTATTGAACGTATTGATGTAATTGGATTCCACTTTCCCTAGTTTTAGTTATTTGTCCTTAGTTGTGTTTAGTTTAACCACTCTCTATCTCACAAGCTTTCCTAGTAGTCTAATTAGCATAGATTGATACACTTAGTCCTTTTGGGTTCGACCCTTTACTTACCCCTATACTCGTATTAGGGTAGTTTAGGATTATAAATTTCTAATTTGATTAGGGTTAGTAGACCTAACGACACTACTTAATCCCGCGATCAAATTTTGGCGCCGTTGCCGGGGACTAAGGCGTTCATTAGTTTGTGTTGATTAGATTAGCTAGATTCTTGTATATTATTTTATTTTTGTTTGCTTTTCTTTGTTTTATGTATAAAAATGGCATGCTTATCTTTTCCTCAATTTGATGATGAACCCTTTTATGCTTACTTTGATAGATTAGATGGTTTCCTTAGTTTCCATGGGTGTTCTCTTAGTGATGCTTGTGGAATAGCTTATTGGGGCCTGAATGAGTATACTAGGGGTATGGTTGAGAATATGCACAATGGTATATCCCGTCATTTGTCTATGCATGATGCTTGGAATTTCTTCACTTCGCTTGCTAGAGATTCTTATGATAGAGAAAGTCATGTTTCTTGTTTTGATTCTCAATGTCAAGATTCTTCTAATTTTTGCATGAATTATCTTGATGCTTCTAATGTGCCTTATGATGATCCAAGTATGCATGTTGACCCCCCTCCCCTCTTATGCTCATTGTGATGAGGTTTGTGCTAATTTTGATAATATGCAATTTGATTTTGATCATGAACCTCAACCCGATAACATTACTCCCCAAATTCTTTCTCAAATGCAATATCTCACCCAACAACTCCAAGAGCTTCAAGAGGAACAAAAATTGAGTGAAGTGAGGCTTGCCCAAGTGATGAGTGCTATGGTTAATGTAAATGGATGTGAGGCACCTCATTTAAAGTGTGAGAGTGTTTTTGAGAATGATGTGGGGCATGGGTGTGAAGGTGAGGAGAGATTTTCTTGTGATGAGAGGATTTTTGAGGATATTGATCCTTTTCATTTCCCATTCGAGCTTGAGTGCCATCCTTCCCCTTACTCACCCCCTTTGAGACCTTCCGTGGTGAGGATGTGAGTGAGCCATCTTCCATTTTGAATGAGGGAGTTCATGAGGATGATGATGATGAGTTTAAGCAATCAAGAGAGATTGAGAGTCCCTTGAGTGATGGTGGAAGAGTTGTGAATGAAGAAAATGTCGATTTTGAGGATTCCAACCCCCTTCCCCATCTTGATGAGTATAGCTTGCATGTTTGTGACCCTTCTATCCATGAGTCTTTGGATTCTTTTGAGGTTATGGCTAGTATGTTCATTGAAGGTGTAACAAATCATTATAGCCTTTTGAGAGAGTTCATTGGCAATGCTTCATGGGAAAGGGATGAGTTTGAGAGAAACCTTTATCCTTTCATGCATGGTTTTAAGACTCTAGGCTTTAAGTTTGTTGAGGGAGTGGTTGTGCATCGTTGTGATAGAGAGGACGATGAGGTTGTTTCTCTTGGAGAGTTTTTGTTTGAGGGAGATGTGAGTCATGAGTGTTATTTTGAGGATTCTATGATTGATTTTCATGCCCTCATTGGTGATGTGAGGCTTTGTGAGACCATTGTTTCTCCTCCCCTTCCTCATGTCCCTTTCTCAAGGAAATTCGACCATATCCCTTACTATCCTATGTTCCTCCCGTCTTTTGTCTTAAAGCCTATTGAGGACCCTCTCTTCTTTGATGAGACTCTTCCTTCTCATCCTCCCATTATTAAGGAAATGGGTGATTATGCCACCCAAAAAGATTTTGAGGAGAGTCTACCTTATTCTTTTTCTTCTTATTTTCTTGATTTTTCGTTTGATTTTTCTTCTTTCTTTTGGCATCTTCCTCCTCATTTACGTGCAATAATCTTGTTGCACGTCCTCCTTCCGTCATTTGCCTACTTGTTATCCTATGAAATGTGTAGTAGTGCATTTGATAAGCTCTTGCGTTCGTTGCAATATTATTTACTAGGGCGGTCTCGCTTGGACGTTAAACAAGCCTTTCTCGGGAAGTAACCCGAGGTTTTTATTGCTTTCATTTTCTTTTCTTTTTAGATTAGATTTTCTCTCATGGAAATGTTTGTGTGCCTTTTGCTAGGTACATGACTTGATATACACTTATGTATTTACACCTAATTTTAATACCTAATTTTGCTAGCATATGGAAATCGAGATCCAATTCAAAAGGAAATCGGCTTTGAAAGGTTAAATTGGTTCATTTGCGGGTATTTACACCCACCAATATCCGGTAATATCTTTCCTAGCTCTTTCTCTAATGGTTGGTGACTCGTTGGACATGTGTTGGTTTGTTGGGTTGATTTCTTTCTTTTCCCCTCCCATGGATTATTTGGTTTATGTTTGAGTATATTGTCTCATTCAAGCTTGGGGGAGGGTATTCTATAATGCTTTGGTGGGATGTTGATTCATATATGCCATGCACTTGAGTATATGCATTTCCATGTCTTTTCTTTTATTTTGAAAAATCCAAAAATATTTTTGTTTACTTTCAAGGTAATTTTGGAAAAATGTGTTTTGTTTAATTTGTTCTTATTTTGGATATATTGTTTTGGAATTGCATTCTTGAATGTTTTTCTTCCTAAGTGGTAAATGTATGCACGGTTTGAGAGTGTCATTGGTTGACTCTAGGATACTATATGCTAAGGTAGCCGGGTTAAGAACTTTTAGGGGTCCATGAAGCCTTAGTTCACGGGAATGTGGTAAGATGGAGTTGCTCTCTATAGTGGATTGAAACCCTTAGTTGGCATTTGTTCAGTTATAATCCCTTGTGAGCTTCATTTGTTCTAGCCTTCATCACCTTGTTGAGCGGCAATTTAGGATCCTTGGCTATGCATGTCTTAATCCTTGTTTTGACCTCTAGCTCCCAAGATCGTGACCGAGCCACTCTAGGGGAGGAAAAGGGCACATTTTCTCATTTTTCTTTATCTTCTTTTTATTTTGTTACAAATTTGATTTTCTATCTTGCATCAACCTACTTGCTAACCAATTTGAGCCTAATGTTTCCCGCTCTTGTTTAAACCGCGTTACAAACCCAATGGCCTATGTTTACCAACCCTTTTAGTTAGTGAAGCATTGGCATGTGAGGTTTGAGTTTTGAGAGTGTTGAATTTGAGCAAGAAAACTTTGTGAATTGGTTTAAGTACGGTATTGAAAATTGAGCTTGAAAAGAAAATGCAAAAAAGTTTGAGAAGAAATATGCAATTCAAGAAAATCAAATGAAGTTTCAAGAAAAAGCCGTCCATGGTTAGAAAAAGGCAAGGACACAAAAAAAAAAAAAAAGAAAAAATTGAATAAGAAACAAAAACACAATATATTTTAGTTTGGTTTCGTTTTCTTCCCTTGTTTAAGCATTGGGGACAATGCTTCGTTCAAGCTTGGGGTGGGGGGGGGGGGGGGGGGGGGAGCGTTCCTTCATTTTTTATATATATTGTGTGTTAGTGTTGAGTATGCTTGGGGGAGATGGCATTATTGGTATTTTTGTTTGATATTTTGTGACTTCTTGAGTTTGTTTTTGAGAGTAGGCCACTCTTTTGCTTCACTTAGGAAATATCACCAAAAAATTTCAAATTTTTACCCCGCCTTAACCCTTAGCCTTACATTACAACCCAATAAAAGACCCTTAGACTTTAGTGGGGTTAGGTCAAAGAACGGTGGAGGGAGATAGATTTCAAACCTATGGAGAGAGTATGCATAGTTGAGATGTCGGGATTACCTTCTCAAAGTTTTTCATTTCTTTATCTTTTTCCGGTTCCTTCGTGGAATCATGAGAAGCTAGCTTAAGGGTAGATTTGAAGCTAGTGGAGAGAACGCGGCCCGATTGGTTGGGGCTAGGGTGGATTGAGTCCTCATTAGTTCTCTATGCTTAGCATATGTTATGTTTAAATCAACCATTGACATCTTGGAACGTGCATACATTTGTCTACTTAGAAAGATTTGCATTCATTGGTGTTTTGTTCCTATCTCTTGTCCAAATATGAATTTGTGTTTTCTTTCTCGTTTTATGTTTCTTTTTCTTTTCTTTTTATTGCCTTGCCTTGGTTTTTGTCTAGAGTTGTGGGTTAAACTCTTAGGACACCCTCACGAGAGCACACTCGTCCTCTAGGGCGATCTAGGGGTTTAAAGGGCTTGTCATTAGTTGCTAAAAGTGACCGTGATTCCTACGAAAGTGAGTTAGTGTACATTATTGTCTCCTTTAGTGTTCTAGCTTTGCTTGAATAGATCATTCTCCTTCTCCCGTGTTTCATGTTAATTTGCTCGAGGACGAGCAAAAGATAAGCTTGGGGGAGTTTGATAAGTGACTTTTATGTCACTTTTAGGGTATTTATCGAGTCGTTTCTCGGCTTATTTTTCCAATAATTTAACCCTTTTTGTTCTTTACTTCTTTTATTTACTTATTCTCGTCTTTTATCTTTATTTCGAGTATTTTAGTAGTTTTTAATAGTTTTTAGCTTATTTTCTTAATTTATTTAATTTATCTTATTTTCTTTGTTTTTATTTTAGGGAAATTCTCAATTGTAACACTAAACTTTTTAATTTTCTCAGTGGTAAATTGCAAAAAAATTTATTATCCTTGATAAACTTTAATTTATTATAATTTTCAATGGTGAACTTAATGAAGCAATTTAGTTAATATTTAACCATGGTTAACATCATTTTATAATAAAAAAATAAAATTCCTAAAATATCCTCACTTAATACACTTAATACACTCAAATCCCTAAAATGTCATCACCTCACACAAACTCAACATATCGTCATCAAGATCATCATCTTCATCATCTCTTTCTTCCTCTTCACCTTTCCAACAACAACACAAACACCGAACAACCACCAATTCAACCACCACAATCAACCACCTGCCACACCTTGTTGCACATCCACGGCACGCCACCAAACCACCTTTGAACTTCAACCACCGCACCTGCCAACAACAACCCGCAATAACAACAACAGCAAACAGCCACCATTCAGCCACTACAATAGCAGCCACTAAAAAACACAACAACCACCAACCGCAACTACCACCTTCACCCAATTCACCGCCGCTTCGCCCACTAACAACACCGTCAATTACATCGATTCGCCACCAAACCACACCTTCGAACAGCCACCGATTCTCAGTCCAATAGCCCGCAACACCAATCACACCTCTGCATCCCGCAATCACCAATTCGCCACCGCAAACAGCAATTCCGCAACCAATTGTAGCGATTCCCCACCCCTCCTGCACCTAAAGCTTCGAGAATTGAAGAAACCCATGATTTTTGACCATCCCGAAGCCCCAATTATCTGATTTCGTTTCGGGATGAGAGATTGATCTAGAATTTGGGATTTCAAGGAGGGGGTTTTAGGGCTGAGGCCTGAGGGTGTTGATTTCACTCAATTATGTGAGGGGCTGGTGGTTTAGGGGGAATAGAGAGGTGCGGTAGGGGGGAGGTCGGCGCGCCGGCGAAGGGGAGGCTGGGCGTCGCATGAGTGGGGCGGGGGAAAAGTGGCTGATTGTTGGGGATGGGTAATTTTTTAAAGAAAAAAAATCTAAAATAAATATAAAAAAAAAAAAAAAAACTAACTAAAGTTAAAATTTATTATTAAGTTCACCATTGAAAATTATAATAAATTAAAGTTTACCAAGGATAATAAGAATTTTTGCAATTTACCACTGAGAAAATTAAAAAGTTTAGTGTTACCATTAAGAATTTCCCTTTATTTTAAGTTTTTAGTTCTTGTTATTTAATAAGTTCCTAGTTTCTTTTATTTTCTTATTTTATTTTATTTTCATATTTGTTTTACTTTGGTTTTTAGTTTTAGTTATTTTAATTGTTTTTAGTTTAGTTTTATTTCTTTTTAATTTCTTTCTTTTATTTCATTTTATTTTTCTTAGCTTGTATTATAAATACCCCTTTGGGGTTATTTCCTCATAACTTTCAACTTTCAATCAACATTTTAATTCCACCCTAGATTAGATTAGAGTAGTTTAGCTCTTTTATTTTCTCTCTCTTAGGGTTAGATTAGTTTAGAGAGAGAAAGCTTGGATTTTTCATGGAGTTTTTGGGATTTTGAAGAAGCAAATTTGTGGATTTTTCCTCTCATAAATTCAATGAGTCTTCCTAACTTTCTCTCACCTTTATTGCTTTCATTTATTATTGTTTTTGCTTATTTGTTTTGAGTAGATTAATTAGTTTAGTTGTTTGATTCTTGCTTTTATTATTATTTTACCTTGTTTTCCATGTTTTTGTTCATCATGTTAGTTTAGGTTTTGTTCTAGGGAAATGGATGAAGGTTATGTTAATTAATTTAATGATTGATTGTGATTAGTATGAAATTGTTTCTTGATTATTGTGTATGGATGATGCTTAAATGGATTAGAATCTTTCTAGCTAATTGATTCTATGTTTTTAATTGTGTTTTCAATCAATTGTGCGAAAGTGAGTTGTTTGAGAGCCCTAAATTCCTCCATACCTTTGCTAGGCTAGTTGCACGAGAGTGAATTAGTTTAGTAGGATAATTAACATGTTTAATTGTGCGAGAGTGAGTTAAATGTGTTGATTGTTCCTAATCGAGGTCATTTTCATCTAATTATTTGATGTTATTGAACGTATTGATGTAATTGGATTCCACTTTCCCTAGTTTTAGTTATTTGTCCTTAGTTGTGTTTAGTTTAACCTCTCTCTATCTCACAAGCTTTCCTAGTAGTCTAATTAGCATAGATTGATACACTTAGTCCTTTTGGGTTCGACCCTTTAATTACCCCTATACTCGTATTAGGGTAGTTTAGGGTTATAAATTTCTAATTTGATTGGGGTTAGTAGACCTAAAAACACTACCTAATCCCGCGATCACCTAACAACAAGTTGAAAGAAGCTTTGATATCTACCACTCGGAAAGTAGTAGCATGTTCAATGACACCTACCGTGAAATTCATAGTGATAGTCCTAAGAGCTTGGCGGCGAGTGTTGTCATAAGCCCTTATTCCTTGTGTAGATGGAGACAAATCTTCATCTCTTATCCCTAACATCCTCGCAGTTCAAAGTGTGCAAACATTGATTACTGACCCATTGTCTACAAGAGTCATTGCGACATACATTCTCTTGCAAATTACTGTGAGGTTTAAGGCCTTACTATGCTTATCACCTTTTGGAGGTAGATCCTTGTCAGAAAAGGTGATTAGATTGATGGGACTTGGAAGATCACTCGTGAGAAAATTAGCTAACCCCTCAGGTTTGGTTTCAGAATATATCCCTACTTTAGCCAAAGCATCCATTACTGCAACTCTATGCTCACGGGATGTGGCTAGTAGTTTCCATACGTTCATCTCGACCTTAGTCTTCTTGAGTTGTTTCACAACATCATTGTCTTCAATGATGGGTATGGAAATTTTTTGGGTAGTAGGAATAGGTTGTGTTGTAATGGGAGCTTGCATTCTCCCTGATCTTGTGAGGAAATCTATGGGCGAGTCTTCTTCATCCCAAATATCATCTACTGGATAGATTGTGGAAAGTGGAGTTTCTTCCAAATCTTTGAGGTAGACATCCTCATCATCGCTTTCCCAAATTCCATTGATATTAGCATCTTTTTCTAGAGTTATTTGGAATAACATCTTGTTATCAATTAATCTTTGGACTAGATCCTTGAACTTGAAGCAATGTTCAATGGTGTGTCCCCCAGATTGATGGTATGGATAATAGAATTTGTCTGCCCTTTTCAACGATTCAAAAGGACTTGGCTCGAGAGGTTTAATCTTCCCATTCTCGAAGAGCTTTTGAAACATGTATGCATAAGAGGTTCCAATTGGAGTATAAGGTTTGTTGCTCCTTTTGGGTTTTTCAACTACTTAGAGAGAAAATGGTTTTCTCTCACTAGTCTTAGAAATTGTCATCTTTTCCATATCGTTCTGATTTTGAACTCTTTTTAGACGGTCGAGGAGTTCGCAACATTGACACGAGTGTAGGTCGTCCTCTACCCTTTCCTAGAGTCATAGAAAATTTATAAACACTCGACCAACCTAATACGAGTATAGGGTAAGTCAAGGGTCGAACCCAAGGGAATGAATAGGTGTAAGCTATAGCCTAGGTCAAGCTACTTCGAAGTTTGCGGAAGATGCGGTTGGTAACTAAGGTATCAAGAAGTCTAGATGAATCGAGGAATTCAATATACTAAACACTAGGGATATGGTTCCACATGCAAACTCAATGATTATGCTAATTGAAAAATCACTCAATCAATTCAAACATTGCAAAAGACAAGCAATAGTTGCAATCAAAGGAATTCAAGGGTTATCTCCTATAAGCCAAGCTAGGGATCACTATGAATGGCTAGCTAGGAAAACTACAATCAAATTCAATCAATTAAAGCAATTCTCAAATCAAGGGTTCATGTCATTGAAATTTGCAATGCAATCTAGATTAATCTTATAGGTTGATCACTCCTAGTCCAGTCAATCTCATGCACAACTATGTCAACCAATTTAATTGCACCATTCAAATCAATCTAGCCTCATCAACTAGCAAAAATATCAATCAAGCATGCTTCCCCTTCTCCCTAGCAACTAATCTACTCACTAAACATGGTGGAATTAAGAAACAAAACAAATTCAATCAAATTCATATTCATTTAAAGCTAAATCAAAAGAAAATCAATCAATCAACAATTTCTAAAGCAAGGAATATAATCTCAATCAAAATCCAAGAAACTAGAAGGAATTGCATTAAAAGTAAATCAAGGGAAAGAAATCTTACAAATATCCATTGAATTGAAGAAGGAATTTCAAAATTTAATTGAAATCTAAGATCAAATTCAAGTACTAACAAGTAAATCTTAAGCTTCTCTCTCTACTTTCTCTCTCTACTATTTCGGGAAAAATTCTCTCTCTAGTACAAAGTTAATTCGTCACCAAAAAGAAAGTCAAAAGCTATAAATAAGAAAAATCGAGCGAAGAAGGTTGCACAGGTCATGCGCACGCACAGCCCAGCCGCGCGCGCGCACAGCTGGGTCTGAGCGCACGCACCCATGTGCCGCGCGCGCGCACCCCAGTGCGATGCATGGGCTTTGGCTCCTTCGCTTGCTTGATCAAACTCCAAGCTCCCAAGCATCCCCAACATCAGTGCACTCGAGATGATGCCCGCGAACATGGCAGTCCTAAAATGAGCAAATTTACTTGATTTTTCACCTACAAAACACAAATAAAACAAAGAGAGGAAGCGTAGCAAGGTAAAACTAAAACTAAAATTATGAATTATCAACTAAAAATATGAAAAACTCGTAAAAACCAATTGAGAACTAAAGTGAATTATAAAAAATGGAAAATCAAGTAAAACTAAAAGAATTATATGAAAATGATGAAAGAAAATGAAAAAAATGAACCTAAATCTTATTCTTTTGAGCGCCAAAAATGACGCTCATCAAACATATATCAATTGCCTCTCTCAGCGTGTTTATGAGGTGTCATACCTCTTCTTTACTGGTCGGCGATTCACCTATAGTGTGCTTCTTGGAATCGAAAAAGATTTCCTCTTCTTTTTAGATGGCATGAATTTCTTCAACCGGTTTAATGAGGGTTGTTGGATCGACATGATCCTCATCAGAAATAGCCAAGGAGTCTGAAAGTGGATCATTATTGATACTTGGCTTCTTGCTTGCAGGAGGCAATGGAAGTTTGCTGTTATCAATGAGATCTTGAATAGCTTCTTTTAACTTCCAACAATTCTCAGTAAGATGGCCCCTGCCTTGATGGTACTTGCAGTGTGCATTGGGGTTCTAACTAGACGTCCTCTTTTCGACTAGTGGATCCCTAAATGGTCCAATGGGAGTTATAAGACCTTTTGCGTATAGGCGATTAAATGCGGTGTCATAACTCATGCCAATAGGTGTGAAGTTTCTCCTAAATGGCTTCTTTTGTCCCTGGTTGTTCATAGCCAGGACCTCATTCAAATTAAAGCTGCTAACATTATTCGAGTGGATAGTTATGGAAGAAGAAGGATTGTCGTTCTTCTTTCCTTTCCAGCCACTGTTGGAGTTGTTAGCAGCTTTTTGCTTTGCAAGGTCGTCTTCAATGTTATTTCCTACGTCATAGACGGCCTTGAAAGTGTTCAAATTGCTTTGATATTTGAGATGCTTAGAGTACTTTTCCTGGAGATTCTTAATGAACATCCTTACTGATTCTTTCTTGGCGAGCACCTCAACCATTTTAGCGGAAGTTTCCTTCCACTTATTAAAGAAAGAAGTAAAACCTTCATTCTCTTTTTGTTTCAACATCTCAAGTTCTCTATGGTCAGTTTCGACTTGGAATTTACATTTGTATATATCTATGAAAGCGTTTATTATGCCATCCCAAGAAGAGGTTTTCTCCTTTTCAAGGGAAAAGAACCATTGTTGGCAAACGGTCTTTAGAGATAGTAAGAACAAAGTGTGGAAAACTTTCTTGTCAATCCCCTTAATGTTCATTATAGTTTCAAAAGCTCTTAAAAGAAAGTAGGGGTTGTCAGTTGGTTTGAACTTAAGGATGTCATCGGCATTGAACTTCTGCGGAAGAAGTTCCTTGTCCACTAAGACCCCTCATGAGCTAATCACCTGGAACTTATAGTCATTGGAAATCTTGCTCAAGCTGTCCTCCATTCGCTCCATTTGTTGTTGTTTCGCATGGTCGTTGACTTGAAGAGCAAGGGTCTTCATCATCTCGGTCAAATTAACAAGGTTTTGCCTAAGCCCATCAACTTCTTGTTGGGTTACCATTAGTATAAACTTTTTTCTATGTCTGATGGGCTTATCGAAAAGTAGAACTTGAACAAAGGTGTTGTCCTTGATTAATCGTCCTTCTCTTCTTGACCAAGTACTGTAAATTAAACCATATTTGTTTTAATGACTTGACTCAAATCGACTTTGACTTTATTGGTTTTAAAGGCAAAAAAGCAAAAATAGGATGTATATTTTTGGGAATCAAGTATAAGGTTCAAATAACATGGTTATGTTTGGAGGATTAATATCCGACTTACCCCCCTAAAAAAATGACAAAACAACACGCGCGGACAAGACTCTATAGACATGGTCAAGGTGTAACATATATAAAGTGTGTGCTTTAGAATTGAGTGAAAGTGGCATGATTTGACTCTTGTGTAAGACCATGAGACTATGTGCTTAGACTTAATTAAGGACCAAAATACGGTTTATGCCATTAATAAATTGATTAAATAGACTCGGCGTGAAGACTCAGGCAGAAAACTGGACCATCGCACAAACGATGGAACTGTCGCAATGCGCCCCATCCCTGTCGCGGCGCGACATTGCTGTCACGTCGCACCGGACACTAGCGTGTCGCGCCACAGGCCAAACTTCGGCGTCATTGCTGAAACGTCAGTTTGGGTCTGTTTCCAGTGTTCTAGCTTAGAGGGAAAATCCTATAGACATACTAAGTCAGGTTCGATCAATTTATTTAGACTTTAAAAACTCATATTAATCGGTTAATTAATTAAGCACAATTAATTAATTAATTAAGTAGTCATGTAAGCACAATTCTCGCGGGAGACAGATCTTGGATGCAACACTCGTACGGCCTGAACACCTGCAAAAAACGGATCTCCGGTTTACCGGAGATCCGCCTCCGACGATCAAGTTAGTGACCAGAAAACAGTTTTTAAAGAGAGAAAGTAGAGAAAAGTGAGAACATATTTTTGGGCAGAGTGCCTTTGGGAATTGTGTGTTCTTCTCTCCATAATGAAACATTGGGGTATTTATAGGGGAGTGGGAGTTCATGCTCTTAGGGTTTCATAACCTAGGAAGATCGACTGCCCTATACGTGGTTGACACGTGTATTACGGTTTCCTTCATGCTAGGCATGTTTCCTTAATGGGCTTTGAGCCCTTCATTTTCTGATATCTCTCTTTAGGCCACATGTCATGCTCTTATTGACCTATATTAGCTGAGCAGGATGCCACGTGTTCAGCCCTGTTCTTGGAAATTTATGGGCCCTAGACATAATGTAAGAAATGGGCCCCTTATGTAACAAATTTTTTTACACGTAATAGCTTTAAATATAAGACAATGAAAATAGCTTATATATTTGAATAGTAAGTCTCCATACACAATAATGGAGTAATAACTTTGCATAATATTTCGGTAATTGAATAAATATGAAACGGTGTAATTGAAAAGATTAATATTTTGGAGCAAATACTCATAGAAATCGGAAGATTAGAAGAAGAAGTGAAGAGGTTATATTGCATTGTTATCTCAACCTAATTGACATCTAAGTAATTTAATGTTAATTGCTAACTAAATGCAGTAATTATATTTTTGAAAATTAGCTTTTTTTTTACGAGTAAAAACTACAAAGTAAAATTCTACCGCTATACAAACTGATTTTTTTTTAAAAAAAAAAAAAAAAAAAAAAAAATTGGGCCCCTTTCTGACGTGGGCCCTAGGCAGTCGCACTCGAGGCCTACCCCTCCGAGTCGGCCCTGCAAGTGTTAGATTATAATTAGGCCACTTGTTGGCCTCTCATTTGTCTAAAAAAAAGGGGGTAAAAATACCCCTAAACATAATCCCCTCGAGAGGGGTAATTTCTCTTCTCATCAAGAGGGATTATACCTCTCGAAATGAATTTATAACTTCTTGGAATTCGGCATCATGTTTAGTTCAATTTAAAAAGGTTTGATTAACTTGGAAAATTTTTATACCTTGGCTGGTATGATATTTTCTAAGTTAATCAATCATAATAATGATTGCCCTTGAACTAGACATATGCCGATCATTATACATTTTAAGCCCCATTTTGATTGTGTTTGCGACTAATGGGTCACTTAAAATACCTTCTTATAAGGTTTGATTGGCTATTAAGCTTTTTCAATTTCCTCTTATTCATTTGAATGAGGTTTGCCCTATTTGGTCTATCATTTTACGATTATTTTGGACCTAGGATTGTTTAAAAGATATTTCCATTTAGAAAACTCTTTCTTTAATGGCTAATTAGGCTTAGGTGCTTCTTTTGCACTCATTCGGAATTTGGTTTGATTAACTTGAACCTAGGTAATTGTTGAGTAACATTAAACACTTTCCGAGGGGCTTTGCTTCGTGTCTGTGCGGAATTAGATATAGCACTTGCCGAGATTCTTAGTCTCGCCTCTATGCTACGTGGGATGAATTTTCCTTTATCTTTTCTAGGCGTCCAACGATTTTTTAGTCGTTTGGACTAACCTTTGAGAGGTCAATTGACATTATCTTTTTGGCCTCTCAATAACTTCAAGTTTTTATTAACAAGAAGTTTCATCCTATGCCCTTGTCACTTATGACTCAATTGGGCTCAGACTTAGTTGGGGCGAAACATGACCATCTGTCACTTCTTGCCCTTGCCTTTAGAATTCTATTTGGCGCAAAGGCTTAGAATTCCTACACTTTGGAGTACCCTTGAGATTTCTATTTGACATTTTTGCCGCCTCGAATCCTTGTACTTTGGGAGTTTAAGCTATACAATGTGATTTTTCAGAGTGAATCATCGGCATTGTACTTGAAGTTTTCCATTGTATTGGAAATTATACATGGCAATGTTACCGTATGTATCTTTCATCTTGGCTCTCTCCTTGCATAGGAGCTTGACATATGTGCTGTTTTTCTCTTTTTTATGTTAAGTCTTACTCGAACTTGGAAAGGTGTTGTATGAACAGCTCAACCTCTTCTAGAGGTTTTTATACTTGTTCGGATGAAAGAGCCTTTCAATATACATTCGGACCATATAAAGATTTGTACATTACCCTATTGAGGGAGGCTTATCCGAAGGTATTAAAACATTAATTGGGCCGTAGCCTTATACTAAGGGACATTTTGTCCTTAATATCATGAAGTGGCTACTCAAATAAGGAACTTTTGGACCTTAGTATTTCCTTATTGCCCTAATGTGGTGGCTTGTCTTTCAAAGAATTAAATAAAATGTGACGGATTTGGTATAGTAATTAGGCCGTTTAAAAACTAGAAGGAGCTACCCTAGCTTATCTTTGATAGGCTTTTTTCTATCTTCAATTATCAACTTAATTATATTGGAACGATACCTGACCTTGAAGCTATCTTATCAGAAATGAATGCTTGCGCAGATGGTCGAACACTTGGTAGGCATCTTTAATTCAAGGAGGGCCTACTCGGCCTAATTGCATTAGGCTTTAGAAATTTGTTTCCGCATTGCGGTCTTTAGTAATAAGTCGAGGCCTAATGGTCCTCGTCCAGTTGGCTTCTCACAAGTGCCGCATTTTCCTAAAGGAAGGTTGTTTGCTTATTGGCTGGTCGACACTTTGACTTTTATAACTTATCTTCCAAAAGAAAGATTGTTTGCTCAAGCTAGGCCTTTTGGCTCGTGCATCGGCAACTCGATCAGTTGCTTTGCTATCTTTTGCATACTAGCCCCTATCCATTAGGACTTTATGCTTGGTTAGCCTCATGTCCGTTTGATTGTCTTTTAACAGGCCTGATCTTGGTGCTCGGATTTACTTTATTGCTGGACGACTATCAAGAGGCCCAACTTCAGATATTGCATGCCGACATACGGCAAACTGCATGATTTGGCTATCTAGGACCTTAATGCCTTTCCCTTGATGTTTCTAGATACTCAGCACCGATGCCATTCGGTTGGAGCATACTAAGTCTGGACGACTCTTTTGATGCCCCTTGCCCCTTGTACAAGCCTTAAGACTCTACCTTTGGAAGCTCGGCATGTGTACTGCCTAGCCCCTGCTCATTCTTCAACAATCGGCTATCTGCAACTTGGTTAGCTGCCGGCCGCTTAGTCTTTTGGAGAGGGTCGTCCATTAGTAGCTATGCTCTTGGCTTAAAGTTATCTTGCACGCCCATCTTCAAGAGATGACATGTAACGTCTGCTTGGACAAGATGTTGGTTGGCCTTAGCTCTTGCCCACTTGGCAGTGGTTGTGTCATATGCTTGGCAATATCATTCTCGTCGCCTATTTTCTCAAAGCCAGCTTCATGTTATGGCCAGCTCGGCTTCATATCCATATTCGGCGAGGGAACCAGTAGCTAGCCGTTCTACCTTGGTGCCGAATTGTTTGTGCTGATTAACTTCTTTTGCAAAGGCCGTCTAGAAATGAGAAGGAGGTTCCTTTGCTCAATAGCTGCTCGGCTACTTAGCTCGGCATGACAAAGACCGTCTAAAAATGAGAAGATGATCCTTTGCTTAATAACAGCTCGACCACCTAGCTCGGTCAGGCTGTTGGCCGCACAAAAATGAGAAGGTGGTCATTTTCTCAATAGCAGCTCGGCCACCTAGTTTGGAAAGACAAAATCCGCCTAAAAATGAGAAGATGGTCCTTTGCTCAATAGCAGCTCAACCACCTAGCTCCATTTGGCACATTGGCCAATTCATTCCATGTACGCCTCAAAGCGGGTAGGATGTCCTTTGCTAAATAGCAGCTCGGACACCTAGCCATGGTCGACTTAGTTCCTGTCCGCCTGAAATTGGTTAGGAGGTCCTTTGCTCAATAGCAACTTGGATACCTAGTCATGCCCGGCCAACTATTCACTCGGTCAGGAAGCTCGGACAGTTTTTTTATTTATTTATTTATTTTTTTTTGGAATCAATATTCTTAATCATAATAATGATGTTTGATTTTGCCACCGAAATCAAAGGTATGCGCCAAATCTAAGGCCCATGTTTTTCGAATTTCTTCATTGCTCAAAGGCATGTGCCCGCCTAAGAGGGAGAAAATATTTCCTTACTTAAATGCAACTCGGACACCTTGTGCTCGGCCATATTACTGGCCGTCTGAATCTAGGAAAATGGGCTCTTGCTTAATAGCAGGTTGTTCAGGCTGCTTCTCGTCCAGGCTACTACTCGGCCAAACCTATGTGCTGCTACTGCCGAGTATTGCCAGGCAACTCGGTCAGGCTAATGGCTGCATAGAATTACAAAGGTAGTCTACTGCTCGAAGGCTGGTCAGACACCAAGTCATGGCCGACCAGCTATGCTTGCGAGGGTGAGATCTCGTATATCACTCGGCAAAAATGATGGCCGCACAAAAATGGAATCGAGATGCTTCTGTGATATGCGACTCGGCCAGTCTGTTGGGTTGTTGCTGCCGAGTGTTTGCTCGACCAACTACTCAGTTAGGCGTCCAGCCTACTCTGTTGCTGCTGCCAAGCTTTCTATGCTCGGCAAAGCTTGAGGGCAACTCGGCCATGCTTCAACTCTAAGTTGATGGCCGTATGAAAGCAAGAACTTGGTGGTTTGCGTGATGGTTGCTCGGCCAGGCCAGGGGCTGCTCGGCCAGGCCAAGGTAAGGCTGCTATCGGCCGACTTGCTATGCAGAGGAGAGCATACTCTGCCTTTTTACTCGGCCACCATTCAATTTTTTTCATCTTTTTGTCTCGAAAAAATGTTTGAAGGCCATTTTCGGGCCCTAAATGAACTCGGATGGCTAAAAAAGCCTGTCAATCACCGTTTTGACACTGTGAGCCCGACTAGTAGAAATCATTTCCTTTATTTTTGACGATTTTCTTCGTCGTCAAGTAGATGAAGGACGAGCTTCTATTTTAGCTGTCCGCTTGAAATTCAATAGATAATCCCTTGCTCAAAGGCAGGTTGGACACCCAACTCGGCTACTGTCCGACCACCTATTCTCGCGAGGACCATCTTCGAGTTTTTACTCGGCTTCTTGAGCAACTCGGACAGGCAGTTGGCCACACATAATAGGAAACATTGTGCTTCTTTGAAAGGCGGGTCAAATACTCTTTTGAGGCCGACCAGGCTCGCTTGCGAGGGAGAGCTTTCTCATTTCGTTCAGTCAAGCATCTCGGACAGATTGCAGGGTGCCTAAAATGAAGAGCTTGATTCGTCTTTAAAGGGCATGTCGAACCGGCAGCTTGCGGCTAGGCCAAGGTGCTGCTCGGCCAGGCTGATTGTAGCTCGGCCAGGCGGCTGGGTGCTTGACCAGGCTGCTGCACGCTAGGTTGTTACAGTCGGCTGCTCATTAGCTTGGCTAGGTAACTCGGTCAGGCAGCTCATTAGCTTGGCCGAGTTCCTATGCTTGCATGGGTGAGGTTACCTATTTCATTCGGCCAGCATGCCTAGCTTTGCCGAGTACCTGTGCTGTGAAGAGCGATCTTAAGCATATCAATCGGCGTAATTCAAGTGCCGTTTTGGTCAGCTTGCTCTCCAATTTTGCTCGAAAATTATGAACTCAAGCTTGCTCTCAAACAGTGGTTGAGTGACCTTAATGTCGATTGACTTGAGCTCCTGGAAGAGGAAATTTATATAGTAATGCAGCTCCTACATTTCCACTAATAATTGTAGCGAAATGTAGCATTTTTCTTCACTATGTATCATCACATCAGACATAAAAATGATTATATGTCTTTATGATAAATTGTTATCATAATATCTTTTAGGAATAATCTTCCCATGTAATGGAGCATGCCCACTATATATTCGGCATTATAATGCTTGGACAGATTGCATGGCAATTTGACACATGCCTTCATGTGGTGATGGCATCATATGCCATTCACCTTTCTTGATATTAAATAATAATTCTTGGATTAAAAATAATTATAATAGTATTAGGCAAACATGATATAATCATGAAAGCTTTTAGTTTGTTGCTTTCATTGCCCAGCTAGCTTCCGTATGATATAAATCATACGATCATGAGAGCTTTGCCATTTCTTCTTCCAAGATGGCTGTTTAGAAACAAAAAGGTTGGCCTTTGCTCATATGCAACTCGACCGTTGCTTTCTCACATGGTGTTCGGCCAAAAAACTGAGCAGCTAAGCTCATAGAAGGTGAGTGCTAAGCTGCTATACTTGAGAAGGCAAGCTTTCGCATTTCACTTGGCAAAAGTGTTGACCGAACAAAATTGGAGACATGATGCTTCTCTAAAGGGCAGATCGGACACCCTTCCATGGCCGACCAGGCATACTTACGAGGGCGAGCTTTCTCATTTCACTTGGACAAGCAGTTCGGACAGATTGATGGCCGCCTAGAATCAAGAACATGATGCGTCTTTGACGGGCAACTCGGCTAGACAGCTTGTTGCTGGGCCATGCTCCTTTGGCCGAGTTCCTATGCTTGCAAGGGTGACCTTTGTATTTTTATTCAGTCATCCATATTATGTAGAAACAAGGGGCCGAGTAGATATAGTTTCGAGGGCATGCTTTGCGATTTTATTCGGCCAACAAAGTTGCCACCATTGTGCTGCTTAGAAGTGAAAAGGTGAAGCTTTGGTGGAAGGCAGCTCGGCAAGCTTTACTCGGACATCAACTCGGCCAGGCTGCTCATATGATCATACTCTCATGGAGATGGATTAGAGCCGGCATCTTCACTACTTGCTGGTACCAAGTTGAGGGCCTCCTCACACTGAACTCGGCACTTGACTGTTAAATTTTTGTATGTTGGCTCGACAATCAGCTTCGATATTTCCCTCGGCATGGAGGAGAGGATGCACTCTCATGAAGCTCTATCTTTTGCGCCAACCGGCTATATGGATGCAGATAAGCTCTCAAAAATTACTCGGCCCACTATCGTTCCATGAGGTGCGTGGAATATCTTAGAACTTTGCAAGAGCTTCACTTTATTTGCTGCTCTCGTACATAACAAATATGTTCATTTAATAATAATTTTCATAGTATGAAATTATTATTAATAACATTTCATTTTTGATTTTATTTTTTCCTTTTTACATCACATATAATATATATATGGCCATTTGACTTTGCTGCATCATTCTATGTAATGTAGTATCACTCGGCAATTATAGAACTTTAGCACCTTACAGTGCCGTTCTATTGGGGCTTGCTCAGCTTGTAGCTCGGCAATGAGGGGTACTCCGAATTATGCCGCTTTGTATGCATATGCAAGCCTGCTTCCATGGACGAGCTTGTAGTTTAAGCCGCCTAAAAACAAAGAGGTGAGGTTTCCCTCACACGAAGCTCGGCCAGAATATACCTAGCAACTAGGCTCATGGGACATGGGCGGCCGAGCAGCTTGTCTTTAACAGAGCTTAGAATATAATTCACTCGGCATGAGTGCCGTGTGGATCCTCAGGGGTGAGGTTTGTAAGCTGCGCAGCTACTCCCTTTGGTGCAATCTTGGCACTTTCGCTCGGCCATGAATGCCGATTCGAAATTCAAAGCTCGAAGGTGAGTTTGATATCACATGTGCCGACCTGTGATCGTAATGGGAGTGAGCTTCAACTTTTTACTCGGCATGAGGGGGCTTGGCATTCATGCCTTAAGCAGCCATGCTCTGAGCTTGTAAGTTGTAGAGTGTAGCCATGCTCGGCATTTGAGCTCGTAGGCTGCTCATGCCGAGTTGCTATTCTTTGAGCCACCAACTTTTGCATTTCATCCGGCATTTTTACCGAGCTTAGCTAGCTTCTCCATTTGCTTATTGCTTGCAGGTCGGTATATATGTTGTTGCATAATGCATGTAACTTGCTGCCGCATGTATTTCATAGTATATGTAGTGCCTTGTTAGTATGCAGCTCACAAAGTAGTGTATAAAGTATTATACATATGAATATATAAATATACATGCAAATGTGCATATATTATATTTATAATTTGTCAACTTGCCATGCATATTCTATATATATATATATATATATATATATATATATATATATATATATATATATATATATATATATATTGCTAATTGGTTTTTTCTGGGGTTGTTCCCGTCGCTCCCCTTTTACTAGGCATCGTTCGCATTTATTTTAGGATTTTTCATTTTTACCCCTATCAAATAAATACCCACGACTCACTCCACGGAACTCACAACTCTCATACTTCACTCTCATACTCTCATTCACTCTCATTTTATCTCTCTAAAAATAAAAAAAATTAAGTAAAATCAGGAAAAAAAAAAAAAGCCACAACATTGAACAATAAAAGTACTAATACTAATTACTCAATTAATCACAAAATGAATAATAATCATAATAAAATAATAATAATACAAAGATTACAATAATAAATTTGACTAATTAATCAATTAAAAAAAAAAACTACATACATCCGCCCAAAAATTTTGGATCCACCTAGGTGGATCCTAATTTTTTAAGTGGATCCACTTAAAATTTCCGGATCCACCAAGGAAGATCCGGAAATTTTAGGCGGATGTGGGAGATCCACCTAAAATTTCCGAATCTTTCTTGGTGGATCCGGAAATTTTAAGTGGATCCTAATTTTTTAGGCGGATGTTTTATTTCAAAATTTTTTTAAAAAAAGTACGACAACTTACAGAATCCTCCGACGAAACTTCTGGTGTCGGATGTGGTAGTGTCGGGATTTTTTTTTTACCACGTGGTAGTAGGCGGAGGGGTTGAGAATGAGTCATATGCATGGCTTAACCATTTGTTGTACATGCATCCTAGCTGCCCATTCATCTTTTATACACGCATATGCTTAAGTATTGAACTTTGATTTGTATACGGCTTTAGTGAAGTCGTCCACTTGTGTACTTAATCTTTTCTTGTTCAATATTCTTGGCCATTCGGCTTATATACTTTTGTATATATATGTATTTTTTTTTGGTATCTTGGATGGTATTGAGTCGCCCTTTGACGCTATCTCTCGGACGTACTCATGAAATTTCAAGTATTTTCTCAACTTGCAAAATTTCTAAGGGCTCGTACGCCTTATGTCTTTTTGCTGGTACAGGCTGCTTGGCCGCCCTGTACGAGTAGCTATGCTTGTGTAAGCAAGCGTTTCAATTTTGCTCGGACAGGCTGCTTGGCTGCTATATACGTGTAGCTATGTTCGTGTAAGCAAGCTTCTCAATTTTGCTCGATCAGGCTGCTAGGCTGCCTGTACGAGTAGCTATGCTCGTGTAAGCAAGCTTCTCAATTTTGCTCGAAGAGGCTGCTTGGTTGCCTTGTACCATGCTCATGAGATTCTTGCCTAGCTGTTGTGTTCTTCAGGGTGAGCTTCTGTAATTCACTCAGCATAATGAGCTCAGTATTCTTGCCGACCGAGTATATAGTACATACGTTCATGCTCCTCTTTTGATGGCACTAAGAGTGGCATCCATCTTCCGCCTCTAAGTACTAGCTTACGTAACTACTCGGCATTGTATTACTCTTTCACATAGAGCTTCTCTAGTTTGCTGAACATGGAGGTGCCGAGTTGCTATACTTTGAGCCACCAAGGTTTGTATTTCTTCCAGCCTTCATTGCTTGAGCGGCATACATTGATGGCCGCTTGCATTAACTCCATTGGCTGGCAGCCTTAGCTTAAAGCCGTATGATTGGGCGCAAGATGGCTTCCAAGCTTTCATAGCCATGCAATAATATAGGACTTGATGAATACACCCCTCACGGACATAGTACAGTATGTACAATACCTTAAGCATATATTTATATATGCACATTTGCATGTATACTGTATACAGCTGGTTGCCATGCAAACTATTATTATATAAATAAATATAATAATAGTGCTAATAGTAGTGCTACAATACATTCATTAAATAAGTTGGGCGGCTTTTCCCTCTCTTTTTTTTTTCTAATCATAATAATGATGTTTAATTTTGACGCCCACATCTTGCATTCAGACAGGAGTTCGTCTCATTCTCTTAAGGACGACAATCTGAGATTATTACAACTTTGCCCCCACATTGGGTTATATTAGTAACAAAGGGCTCTACTTCATGATTTGGTGTTTAGATATGGCTAAGTGCCATTCTAGATGTGTCTCCCCACAAACAGCTCCAAATGTTTCAGGGATTTTTGTGATTTCCTGAAGGGGGGTATGGATTCCCACGGGAGACAGATCTTGGATGCAACACTCGTACAGCCTGAACACCTGCAAAACAATGGATCTTCGGTTTACCGGAGATCCGCCTCTGACGATCAAGTTAGTGACTGGAAAACGAAGTTTTAGAGAGAGAAAGTAGAGAGAAGTGAGAGCATATTTTTGGGCAGAGTGCCTTTGGGAATTGTGTGTTCTTCTCTCCATCATGAAATGATGGGATATTTATAGGGGAGTGGGAATTCATGCTCCTAGGGTTTCATAACCTAGGAAGATCGACTGCACTATGCGTGGTTGACACGTGTATTAGGGTTTCCTTCATGCTAGGCATGTTTCCTTAATGGGCTTTGAGCCCTTCATTTTCTGATATCTCTCTTTAGGCCACATGTCATGCTCTTATTGGCCTATATTAGCTTAGCAGGATGCCACGTGTTGGCTTATAATTAGGCCACTTTTTGGCCTCTCATTTGTCTAAAAAAAAAAGGGGGTAAAAATACCCCTAAACAAGTGGTACTATTTATGCATTTAGTGGTACTATGTATGCATTCAGTAGTACTAACTACGTGCATATATAGTATCACTAAATAACTAATGGTATTATATAAATTTTCAGTGGTACAATTAGGAATGGTACCACACATCTGTCTCTTTCTTCCTTTCTCTCTTTTTCATGTGACTTTTAATATTTTAGTATTTGTTATGCATTTGGAAATGCATAACACTATATTAGTAATTCCTCAATATATAAATACACTTTGCATTAAAATTAAAACCCATTACAAACTACAACATATGAATATTAGTAGTGTTGAGTAATTTAGAGTATGTAGACAAATTTTATGTTTGCTTTGCTTAATTAATATAGGTGAAGGTGCTAATATATAGGTGAAGGAGTTTTGACTAAGTATAGCAAAGAATTAGAAGCAAAATGTTTACCTCAATATTGAGGAATATAAAAAGCCTGGTAAAGGCATGCTCTTTGACGATTATTGAGGAAATAAGGATGCGTGGCTTTGCCTGAGTATACTTGACGGTTACTTCGTGACTTTTGGCTGGATTTTGCTTCTTATAAATATGTTGTAAATACATATGATGAAAGTAAGGAAAATGGGGGTCAGTTTCATTTCATGACTTTTATTTTTCATTTTCTTAGTTTTGCTTGTTTTAATTATCATCATCATAAATCATTCAAAGTTTGATTACATTAGATCACAAACATACTATACACTGTTGTGATTGTCTTCGTTGTATCTCCTAGTAATTTCGTGATACCCGGTGTGTATATAAGGGTCGAAATATTACTTTGGAAAACTGATCTTGTTCAGGCCTCGAAGTGTTAATTGTCCAATTTCGTGTCATTTTTGTGACCCGGTAAACTAATTTCCCCAACAATCCAAAGTAATATTCTTCTACAAAGATGACATGGTGTAAGAGTTATCTTGCAATTTCCATAATTTGGACAAATTAAGAGGATTTGTTTTACGAAGATGGTAAAAGTTCGTAATTGCAATTTTGGTGACATCTCTTGGAGTGGTGTTTGTTCTCATCCTCGAAGTCAATGGTAGAGGAAGACGAGACGTTGGAGGCCACAAGGAAGAAGAACAAGTGGAAGAATGGTTTGTTCGGTACCATTAAATTGATGCAATTCGCAATATTGTTATTACTGTGATATTCCATGGCAAATTGGTTAGTGTTTTCAATTTTCTATATTATTATATTTTATTCCATGCTTGAAATGATGAATGGTTTGATTATATTCATTGTTTGATTATTTATTTTATGATTATTTAGCATAGAAGATTTATTATCAATAATGTTTTTATTTGATGATGATTTTTATGGAAGTATTAACATGTATTTATTATGTTAATTGTTATTTAATATGTAATTGGTATTGCATATGCTAATTGTATTTTCATGGGATAATTTTCGATGATATTAATGTGGCAAGAACTATGCTTTAATAAAGTATTTATTGGTCTATGCATGGTAAAAGGTCCGTTGTAGTTTTCAAAGGATTATGCGGTAATGACTAATGGCCACGGTAATTAGTATAATTTTTGAGGTAATTCAAATGTCTTAATTCAATTCAAGTGATGTTCATTTTGATAGGTCGTGAACTTTTTAATATCGATAGTATGGTATATTATTGTTTATTTAATTTATTCAATTTTGAATTTATTGTTTTATTTTACAAGACTATGATTTATTTTATTTTTATGGTGTTGTCTTGTGTAATAATTTCATGGCAAAGTCAGTTGTATAAGTGTATGTGTATGAAACAAATTTTATGGCAATGAGGACGGAATTTGTCAAATTTGTATATATGTTGTATTAATTCTTATGCATGAAACTGATTTTGATTTTTGATGAATGAATTAGATGATTTTATTTTTCGTGATATATTGGAGGAAGCATTTAATTCTTAAATGTCACCATGGTGTTTTGACAAAATATCAATCTATTTTGTTGGTTTTAATGTGTCATGTGATATTGCGGTTAAGGCAACTTAGTTATGACATATTTGTTTATTTATTTTATTTCATTTGTGTTATCATATAATTGATGTTTATTTATGTTTTAATTCTCTCATTTAAATCCAATGTGAAAAGTATAATTTATTGCTTGATTAAGTGCATGTGTGATTTTCATTGCGCATTTTCCTTAGGCAATATGAAATATTTAGCAACTGTTATTGATGTTTTTTCAAAATGTTGCTATGTTTATTTATTGTGTTCTAAGGATGAAGCCTAGACATATTTAAAATCTACAAAGTGAAGTAGAGTTGTAAACAAACAGATTATTTAAAAGTTATAAATCGATAAAGGAGGTGAATGCTATAAGCCAAGTTATTTCCAAACTAGAGGTTTAGTACATGAAATTACTGCAGAATTTACACCACAACAAAAATGGTGTAGCAGATAGGAAGAACAAAACACTAGAATAAATGATTAATTCTATGTTGTCATATTCGGTTTTAAGTGATGGATTTTGGGGTGAAGCCATTTTAATGGCTTGTTACGTGTTAAATCGTGTTCCTATGAAAGGGAAAGATGTTACCCCATATGAGCTATGGTATAAAAGGAAACCAAACTTGAGTCATCTCAAAGTTTGGGGTTGTAGGGAAATTGTTAAAATGCCGGAACCTAAATGTAAAAATTAGGTGAAAGAGGAGTTGAATGCATTTTATAGGATATGCGGAACATAGCAAATCCTATAGGTTCTATGTAATAGAGCAAAATGACTTTTGGTCGGTTCACACCACCATTGAGTCAAGGGATGCATGATTTGATGAAATTAATTTTTCTTCAATTTCTAGATCAAAGGATGTAACTCCGAATACCAATGCTCAAAGGTTTGATCAAGTTTTAATTGATCAAGAGATGGATTACCAAACTCATTTAGAGGAGGCATCTACATCATCATCACAACTAAGGATAAGAAAGAGGGCGAGGAAAGGAAAATCTTTTGGCCCGGTTTTTCATGTGTATTGGTTGAAGGATCAAGAGATGAAGTTTCAACACGACATCCAAACATTTTTAATGTGGAACATGATCCTTTAACTTATGACGAGGCTATGAAGTCTCGGGATGCTTCATTTTGAAAGGTAGTAATTAATGATGAGATGAATTCATCATGAGAATGAAATGACATTTGGGTATTAGCTAATTTACCGTCTAATTTTAAACTAATAGGGTGCAAATGGATCTTCAAAAGAAATTGAGAATTGATGGAACTATTGAAAAGTTCAAGGGCCGGTTAGTGGCACAAGGTTTTATACAAAAGTCTGGTATTGGTTATTTTGATAAATTTGCATCGGTAGCTAGAATCTCAACTATTAGGTTGTTGGTTGCACTTGCGGCAATTAAGAATCTAATGATCCATCAAATGGATGTCAAGACATCGCTCTTGAAAGGAGATCTAGAAGAAGATGTTTATGTGCGACAACCAGTAGAGTTTGTTGTGGAAGGCCAATAGGCAAAAGTTTGCAAGTTAATTAAATCACTGTATAGGCACCTAAGCAATGACATCAAAGTTTGATTGTTAGTGTTGTCTAATGGTTTTAATTTAAATAATTTAGACATGTGTGTATAGCAATTTTGATGACAACGGTTATGGTGTCATAATTTGTCTATATGTAGATGACATGTAGATCTTTGAAAGGAACGGATTTGTCACAAGTTGAAATGACAAAGTTCTTCCTTAGTTCATAGTTTTCCATGAAAGACATTGAAAAAGAATGTCATTTTGGGCATAAGAATAAAGAAAGAAAAAGGGAAGTTAATTTTGTCACAATCTCATTATATTGAGAATGTGCTCAAGAAGTTTAATGTTAGTGAAAGCTTGACCTTTCTTTATTCAACACCTATGGATCCTAGCATAAAGTTATTATCTAGTAATGTTAATGCAGTTTCACAACGGGAATATGCTAGAGTGTAGGATGTTTGATGTATGCCATGATAAGTATTAGGCTGGATATCGCTTATGCGATTGGTTAATTGAGTAGGTTCATTAGTAATCCTAGAATGCTATATTGGCAAACGATTTGTTGTTTGTTGAAGTACTTGTTGAAAATCATGGATTATGGTTTGTGTTTTAGTGGGTATCCTTCGGTTATTGAAGGATATTCGGATGCAAGTTGGATTTCAAATAGAGATCATTTATCCACAAGTGGATGGGTAAACCTATATGGGGGAGGTTCCATTTCATGACCATTAAAGAAGCTAACTTGCATTGTGGATTTTATAATGACATCGGGTTTCATTGCATTACATTCTGCTTGTAAAGAAGCAGAATGGCTAAGGGTTTTAATGCATGAGATTCTTTTGTTGCAAAAGCTAATTTCACCAATGGTGATAAATTGTGATAACAATGTAATTTTTGGCTAAGGTATATAGCCAAGTGTAAATGGTGAGTTAAGGTATATTGGTGTAAGGTATAGTTACATCAAGGACTTAACAAGGATAGTGTAAAAACTATGTTTATTTTCGTACGAACACTAGTGCAAAACTAACCTCAAGTATAAAGATGGGCACGGGTCGTGCCGGCACGCGGGCGGCACGAGCCCGACACGATTCCGGCACGGCGGCCCACTTGTGGGGCGTGCTGTGAACAAAAATTTGGGAATCGGCACGAGGGGCCGGCACGCCGGCACGACACGTGGCACGAGGGCACGGCCGGGCACGGTCCGGCACGACACTCATAATTTTTTTTTTTATTATATGTATTGTTGTTTTTTTGCTAAATTAATAGAATTATTTATATAAACTTAAACATAATTAGATAAATAATTTATATAACCTTAATTAAAATAAAGTTGTTCAAAACAAAATATATTAACATTAACATAAACATAAATTAATAACATTATTTATATAAAATTAAGTTGTACTAAAAGCACGACCCGCCAGGCACGTGGGCCGTGCCGTGCCGTGGGCTGGGGTGTGCCAAATTTAGGCACGGCACGGCAAGGCACGCCCACCACCGCGGCACGGCCCGTTGCCCATCTTTACTCAAGTAACACCCAAAAAGTGTTACATAATATGGTAAAAGTGTTATTATAAACAATAGGTAACACTTTATTGGGTGATACTTCCGCCCATGTTACCTTAGGTTTTATGTAACACTTTGGGTAACGTATGGTTACACTTTGAAAAGTGTTACTATAAACCCTCTTATGTAACACTTTTTATATTATTAGTATCATTTTTAAAGTGTTAGTTTTTATATCTTATGTAACACTTACTTATCTTTAGTAACATTTTTTAATTATATAGTATCACTTTATCCGATATTATGTATCACTTTTTCAAATTAATGTAACACTTTGTTGATTACTGGGTAACATTTTTCAATCATCTTTTGACATATAGTAGCACTTTATTCGACATTATGTATCACTTTTTGTAAACTAATGTAACACCTTATTATTTAATATGTATCATTTATTATTATTATTATTATTATTATTATTATTATTATTATATAAAAAGTAATATTATTATGTACAACGACTATGAATGAAAAATTAACATATAGGATAGCCAACAATTTAGATTGAACTAATTTCATAATTCTTACAAAAAAAATCCATAAACACCAATTTTAATGATTGGCCAAACAATATATATAATAACCCAAACAAAAAGAAAATCAACTTCGATCTCTAGCTTAGAAAAACTTCTGAATTTCAAAAAACAGTCAGCGATAGCTATAAACAGCAGATAGCTAGCAGAATGGCAGCAACTAGCAGAACAGCAACAGAGGTAACAGAAGGTACTAGCAGCAGTAACAGAAGCTACCATCAGCAGAATGTAGCAGCTAACATCAGTAGCAGACAAAAGTGGCAGCAGACAACAGTAGAAGAAGTCAGCAACAGACAGCAGTGGCAGAAAAAAAACAGTGATAGCAGAATAAAACAGCAATAGCAGCAGTAAAACAGCGGTAGCAGCAGCAAAATAGCGGTAACAGTAAGTGCTTCTTGTAGCATAATCACTTGCTATCCTAATTCTTCATCTTGATCTATTTGATCTTATGTGTGAAAGCATTTTATATAAACAACGAGAACAAAAATGAAATAACACAATAAAAAGAGTTAATGCTTTATAAAAGAGAATATATATCCATTACCTCATTTTGCTCTTGTTCATTAGAGTGTACATTAGGAAAATGATCTATAGGTTCTAGATTCGATGACACATTCTCAAGTGATCGAGTCAAAATATCCAACACTTTAGAATCAATTTGCTTGAGAGTCTTTAAAATTCTACTATAGTTTCTTTCACAATTTGGCCCTTAACTGTTTATGAGATGATATAAACCATGTATAGGCAGTAGATGTGACACTGTTGCTAACTTGGTCTGGCAATTAAAAACATTTTTATAGGCATACCTTAATAGTCTGGCTGCTACTTCGGTTAGTGCCTACTGCATGTATATGAGGCAACAGGTGGTGGATTGGGATTCATAGTGATCCACTGTACAGGGTTGGACTAATGTACTGAGCAAATAGGTCAAGTGTACAATGTGCCTACTTTACTGTCTGAGAAACTCCTTAACTGTTTATGAGACGATACTTGATTGAATTTTACGGTGATCTTTCAAAATATATGGAGTATTAAGTAACAAAAACACAGAGTTTCACAAGTTGTTAAGATGTAACCAGAACCTCAAGTACAAAGGATCTTCCATTCACATTCTATAGCATTGCAAGGATAATGCTTGAAAACATGCTCTAATCTAGAGTCTACACCAGACCAAAAACGATTTAACAAAGGCAATCACTCTTGCTCTTTTGGCTTGGGTATATGATGTCAGACTGAATCAAACTCTGCCAGAATACTTTTATTGGAGTATCTAGGTTTAAAAATGAAAATCGCTCAATGAAATTTCTTCAAATATCGAGTTCAACCCCATCCCTGACAAACCTTCAGACTTTCATAATCCTGCACATGTACAATATTATCACCTCATCAATAATCTACCAAGCCAACTGCACCTTTGGGGCCATTTATTGTCATACAAAAAAGAAATAGTATAATTAAACGAACAACCAACCATGAGACTTATGAAGATGCTAATACTAAGATTACTAACCAATGTGAATATTATATGTTTCACTTTTCTAATGAAGATCATAAAAATAGAATTACATAAGCATTATGTCATAATAATTAAGGGAGTCATTCCTTGTAAAAAGACATTCAAATAGATTAGCTTCCCACTGGCCCACTAAATGAAGTTTTGATGATTAATCAACTCTTGAAGAGTATTCGATGAAGAAATACCATAGAGTAACAATAGTGAACTCCAATGGAGTAACAACATTAAAAGCAAACAAAATCAAGCTATTTCCTACCTGGAAAATATCATTGTAATTTGTTTCATGAAATTATAAAAAAGTTCATATGATAAGGAATTAGATAGATAACAGTTGACCTTAATACCTCAATCAATGACTTTGCACAATGTAAAATTGTAAGAAATTCTCACCCCGAACAAGAGCAAGATACTCTTCCTGCCAAAAAAATCTCACAAATTATCCTCGGGTCTCGCTTCCTCACCCGACAACCACAAACCTTTCAGATAACTTCTTCGACTACAAACAAATTAAAAATTTAATTCATCATTGTACAAAAGTAAAATAACATAATTTGAGATAAATAAACAATCTAAACAAAACACAAAAATTGCTGACATATAAGCCTACCTACAGAATCTCAAAGTTATTGGGGGGGGGGGGGGGGGGGGGGGGAAACAAACCTTGCCAGGAGTGTTAATTTTGGAAGTAGCAGGAATAGTAGTAGTATTTTGAATATCAAACACCATTCCTCTGAATATAAATGGCATTGCATTGAATTTCTACATCTCTTTTGCCCACAATTAAACGAGCTTAAGAGGAATCAATTCAAACAAGAAAATAATTAAATTAAAATTGGTCAGATTAGTCAACAAAGATCAAATTACAAGGTAAATCAAATCAGCAATAATCAAAAAGAAGAAAAAACAAAAATGCCAAACTCATCAAAATACTTCGACCAATTCTGATGCATAAAAATTCAGTATGAAAATAGTGAAATTAAACATGTTAATAGGCAAATTCAACAATTAAGAGGAATCAATTCAAACAAGAAAATAATTAAATTAAAATTGGTCAGATTAGTCAACAAAGATCAAATTACAAGGTAAATCAAATCAGCAATAATCAAAAAGAAGAAAAAACAAAAATGCCAAACTCATCAAAATACTTCGACCAATTCTGATGCATGTAAATTCAGTATGAAAATAGTGAAATTAAACATGTTAATAGGCAAATTCAACAATTAAGAGGAATCAATTCAAACAAGAAAATAATTAAATTAAAATTGGTCAGATTAGTCAACAAAGATCAAATTACAAGGTAAATCAAATCAGCAATAATCAAAAAGAAGAAAAAACAAAAATGCCAAACTCATCAAAATACTTCGACCAATTCTGATGCATGTAAATTCAGTATGAAAATAGTGAAATTAAACATGTTAATAGGCAAATTCAACAATTAAGAAATCATCAACAAGATTAGAGAGACGGAATTAAAACCCAAACTTTAGCTAACTCTAATTCTTGTTGATTATGGAAGGGAAAGGAAACGAAACTAACCCTAACCAAAACTTTAAGGTTGAAGCCGCCGAAGATGGAAGCCAGGATGTGCCAATCGCTGTCTTTGGAGGTGGCAATCATCACTGTCTCTTCAACTAGGAGCACGGGTTGCATAAGTCTTAAAATTAGAGCACGAGTTGCGATGAAGGTAGGCTACAATGGAGCACCGGTCGAGAGCGAGAAGGGGGTAGCGGTGGAAAGGAGGTGCCGAGGTGCAGTTTCAAGAGAACACAAGCTTGATGGAGAAACCGAGAAATACGAGGAAGGAAGAGAGTAGTGAGGCTGTGAGGGTTTTTATTTTTATTTATTTTTTTATTTTTTAATTATACCAAATTAAAAGTTTATAACCAAGTTCTACAAAAGTGTTATAAGTCTTACAAACAAGTGCTACCTAACATCAAAGTGTTACTATAAGTGTTACCTAATATCAAAGTGTTACAAAAAATATTACCTAATACCATAGCAAAAAACAATCATGAAATTTATAAAGTGTTACCAATGGATGTTACTTAAGCCCAACTTTGTAGTAGTGGAAGTTTAATCTCGCCGGTTGCTTTAAAAAACATGCATGGATAAGAGATGTTAATAAAGGATGGCAATCATTTTAGATTGGAGCCCTATGGTAATCACAATTAGGAGAATCTCAACTTAACGCCTAATAAGACGTTGGGTCTTAAGTTCAATGAGATTAATTCTCTTATTTGATGATTGGGAACTTGTTTAACCATCCAAGGTTAAGTTCCGGTTTTACTGTGATGAAAAGAGGTTGTTTTAACTTAATAGAATTCCTGATATACTGCTCGGTCACAGGAGCATGTTTAGAAGACTACCTATATAAGTACGAAGTTTAGCCGCTTCAAGAAACTATAGGGGCATAGTTTTGAAGCACTTATGAAAAGATAGGGAGACATGGCTTTACGTGTCAAGTATTAATGTAATCTTGTAATTTATCTTGTGTGTGTAATATCTTCATGAATCCAATATGTATTGCTTTTGGTTCAATCCTTTAACAACACTAAATGGATACGGGTTCTTGGAATGTGTATTGCACTAAGTGGAAGTTCAAGTCTTTGTACATTTTCATTTATGCATAAGATTGCCTTTTATGATGATGGTGTTTTAAGCAATGAGTCTAATTTATACTCTAAATGGGGGAGGATTGTTGAGTAATTTAGAGTATGTAGACAAATTTCATGTTTGCTTTGCTTAATTAATATAGGTGAAGGTGCTAATATAGGTGAAGGAGTTTTGATTAAGTATAGCAAAGAATTAGAAGCAAAATGTTTACCTCAATATTGAGGAATATAAAAAACCTAGTAAAGGCATGCTCTTTGACGGTTATTGAGGAAATAAGGGTGCGTGGCTTTGCCCGAGTATACTTGACGGTTACTTCGTGACTTTTGGCTGGTTTTTTGCTTCTTATAAATATGTTGTAAATACATATGATGAAAGTAAGGAAATTGGGGGTCAGTTTCATTTCGTGACTTTTATTTTTCATTTTCTTAGTTTTGCTTGTTTTAATTATCATCATCACAAATCATTCAAAGTTTGATTACATTAGACCACAAACATACTATACACTGTTGTGATTGTTTTCGTTGTATATCCTAGTAATTTTGTGATACCCGGTGTGTATATAAGGGTCGAAATATTACTTTGGGAAACTGATCTTGTTCAGGCCTCAAAATGTTAAATGTCCAATTTCGTGTCATTTTTGTGACCCACTAAACCAATTTCCCCAACAAGTAGGTCATTCCACCAGATTACTTGATTTATTTCCTAAGTCCTAATGACTAAATGTAAGGAATTTTAAAATCTATAGCAAGACAACAACAAAATTTAGCACTAGTGTTATGAAGCATAAAGTTCATTGACAAATATCTATCACAATTCACAATTTTTGACATTTTATCTAGCAGACCACATTTTATGACATTATTATCAAGCATAAAGTAATTTTTTCTATAATATCATCACAGGAAAGCAGAACATATTTCAATCAATAAATATTTACTCAAAATTCAGATTTATAGTAGGCTTTTTTTATAAATCACAAAAAAAAAAAAAAGTTCAGATTTCATAAGTAAATCTACAAATCAAGTCATTTTAAAAAATAAAAACAAAAATTTCAACAAAGCTAGGAATTATTAGATGGTTACTTGATTAGGGATTACACTAGAAGAGTTAGACAAAACTAACAAGAAAATTACCTTAAACGAAAATAAAATAGAGGGAGGTGCGTGAGAAGGGTCGGGCTGTCACTGGTGAGAGTAGCGCCGGATTGTCGCAGCCAGTATACCGTAGTGGTGGTAAGGGTGGCGAAACTGAGAGAGAGAGAGAATGAGTGCGAAACTAAAAGAGAGAGTGAGTGAGAGTGCGAGAGGGTGGCCTTCAAAATTAGGGGTTAGGGTTTCTGAATTTAGGGGCGTTTATGTATATATATATATATAATAATAATAATAATAATAATAATAATAATAATAATAATAATAATAATTTCGGGTGGATGACGGATCAGGTGACGGATGACGCGGAGCCCCACTCGAATCCGACCCGATCTGACACCCACTCTTCATCCATTTTATAGGGATTTCGTCCATTAAATTAAATCGGGTGGATTGGGTTGGCAGATATGCATTTACGATTGCCATCCCTAGCTGGACAAGTCTAGCAGCAAAAGAAAGGTTTCTAGAGCTCCAAATCTTAGTCCTTGCACAAATTTTGTCTATCATGTTCTCACATTCAACTGCAGAACATCTTTTTGAGCAGATTGACACCTCTAAGTATCTAAAAGACAGATGACCTCTTACAAACCCAATAAATACCCAACACCTCATTAACCAGACTTTCATTCATCCCAGTGCAGTATACTGAGGTTTTTTTTAAGACTAGCCTTCAGACCAGTTGCCTTAGAAAAGACTTCAAACCCTTTCATCATCAGCTTAATAGACTCCACATCCCCTTTACAGCAAATAATTAGGTCATCAGCAAAACACAAATGAGTCAAACCCATAGCCTTACACCTTTGGTGAAAATTGAACTTCTCCATGCAACTCACAAGTCACAACCTTCAAAATTCTAGAAAGGTATTTAATACGAAAAACAAAAAAAAAAAAAATGAGGAGAGAGGGGATCACCCTATCTCAAACCTCTTTTTGCCTCAAAACAGCCATGCAGACCCCCATTATCAACAGAGAAATCCTTAGAGTTCTTACACATATTATAATCATTTCAATGAAACTTTGAGGAAATTTCAGAGCTTCCAACATCTCTTTTATGAAATTCCATTCACCTGTATCAGATGCCTTCTTCAAATCTAGCTTAATTTAACACCCTGCATCTGCATTTGTTCTGCCATAATGCCTAACCAAGTCTTGACAGACCATGATGTTATGCACTATGTATCTGCTGTGCACAAAGGCATTTTGATCCTCAGCAATTATACAAGGGAGCACATGTCTCAGTCTCTCACATATAACTTTAGAGATGCCAACTCAAGTCAAAATCAAGTCGAGTTAAAATTGGGTTGGGTTAATAGCAGTTCGGATAAAAAACAAATTGGATTGAATCGGGTGTTTGTCGGATCAATTTCGGTTCGGATTGAGTTTAGGTCGGTTCAAATCGGTTCGGTTTGAGTTCAATTTGGGTCAAATCGTTTTGGGTTGAGTTCAAATCGAGTCAAATCGGTGCTAACTTAAGTTCAAATCGGATCCAATTCGGATTCGGGTTGAGTTTAGCTCGATTACAGATTGGGTTTGGGTGTAAAGTCTCTCAAAACAAATCGGATCAGTTATAGTTCAAAATGGATAATTTTTTGTGATTTGGTTCGGTTTTCACACTTCACTTTGAATTCTTGATTCGCTCCCTTGGTAGTATGCTGTCCAATCCCCAAAAATCAATAGCACTCTTTCTCTCCAAAAACCATCTTCCAATTCCATTCCAATGCTTCTCTAAAACCCTAACCCATCTACCATAGCACCATCAATGGAAGACACTGATGGAAGTTTGAGCTTCGATTTTGAAGGCAACCTCGACACTATCCCTAACATCCCCACTGCCTCTAATCCCGTCATCCAACCTGACCCAAATGCCCCCCCTTCCGCCGGAGCCACCGTCGCAACTGGCGGTTCTGCCCCTGCTGACCAGTCTTCAGGGCAAGGCAATCGCCGCAGCTTCCGGCAAACCGTTTGCCGCCATTGGCTTCGCAGCCTGTGTATGAAGGGGGATTCTTGCGGCTTCCTTCACCAATACGACAAGTCTCGGATGCCCGTCTGTCGGTTCTTCAGATTGTATGGCGAGTGTCGAGAGCAGGATTGTGTTTACAAGCACACAAATGAAGATATTAAAGAGTGCAACATGTATGTCTCTAATTTTTTTTAATCAATTTGTTTGTTTGTGATTTTACTTGTTTTTAAGGTGAGTAGTTATGAATTGTATTGCTTTCCCGTAGATTGATAGCCGAGCTTGTCAGATCGTTATTAGTGTTGAATTGTATTGCTTTACCGTGGATTGATAGCTGAGCTTGTCGGACCGATGTTAGTGTTGAATTGTATTGCTTTCCCGTAGATTGATAGCTGAGCTTGTCAGACTGCTGTTAGTGCTGAATTGTATTGCTTTCTAGTAGATTGATAGCGGAGCTTGTTGGACTGTTGTTAGTGTTGAATTTTATTGCTTTCCTGATTGACTGATAGCCGAGCTTGTTGGACCGTTGTTAGTGTTGAATTGGTTGGCCTGCAATTGTAGTAGGAGAATGGAAGTATGCTTTAACAATGCCATGTTTAACATGATTAAAAGTGATATTGAGGCCTGTAGTTATTGGTATATGGGTTTGTGCTGTACTTCTAATAGAAATAAGGTGAGCAGGTAGGTGTTGCCAAATACTATTTAGTGAATTATTGATTCTTTAGCAGAACTTGCTCTGAGAAGGCTTGATTAATTAGATTTATTTGGGTTAAGAAACGGCTGGGATAGGAGATGCGGTGAGAAAACACCTTATGTATTCTTATATTTGATGTGTCTTCTTTATTTTAGTAGACTAGAGTGTACCTGTCCACACGGGATTATATTGAAGTGCATTGGCGAGGCTATTGGTGTAAGTACTGGGTAGTTATTGAGATTTTTTTTTTCAAAAGATAAAGTGTTAGAATTAATAGATTAGGCTTTTGAAGCTTTCATCTTAAAACTGACTCCTAAATTAATATATACCAGTAGATTACTAAACCACTCCATACTTAAATTTATGATGATTGTGCCTGTTATAGTGTCGCCGGTTTTCCATTTTCACATCAGAAATAGATTGAAGAAGAATTTTTTGAGAGTGACCAAGGTGTTGCAGTTGTCCGGATGAGAATTTCTAGGCATGCCTTGCCCATGTTACTCTTAGACTCAAAATTTGTGGAACGGAGGAACTATAAGATTTTATCTAAAATTATTTTTATTAAGAGAAATCTTAATTAATAAAATTCTTGTTTTTGGGGGGCTAATTTTAAACATCCTTAGTATACATCCTCCATGGCTCAGATAGTTGTTAATTATTTTCCTTAGTATTGATTGTGTGAAGGAAAGGAGAGTAGGGGTTTTATTGAACATTGTATTTTCTGATATAAACCTAGGCAGCACCGTAGCGGTTACTTAGTCTGACTAAACTTTGTTTAATATATAATTGTATTCTCCAGCCAATAACAGCCTTTGTTTAGAATGGTAGTCGGTAAGCTAATAATTAGGAGAGGAAGTTCAATGAGCAATAAAAGAAGTGTATACCAATGGTACATAGTGAGTGGCTAGTATGTCCATGCCACAACTTGGATGGATCTCGACCATAGACCACCTTGAAAGGGGTCATCTAGGTCGACGAATGTGGCGACGTATTATAGGAGTACTCTGCCCATGCCAACCACTTAGCCCACTGTTTTGGTTGCCCCGCCACAAAGCACTGTAGGTAGACTTCAAGCCCCTTGTTTACTATCTCGGTTTGTCCGCCGGATTGCGGATGATAAGCGGTACTCCGTTTCAGATGTGTGCATGGAGTCGAAATAGCTCCTTCCAGAATATGCTCATGAATACCCTGTCACGATCAGAGATGATGGAAGAGGGGAACCCATGAAGGCGCACCACCTCCACATGAAACAATCGGCCACCCGCAGCGCATTAAAAGGGTGCTTTAACCTGATAAAATGGCTATACTTGGACAACCGGTCCACCACCACCAACACCGAATCTATTCCCTTGGACAAGGGCAAGCCTTCCACGAAGTCCATTGATAGATCTTCCCAAATCGTCCCCGGAATCGAAAACGGCTATAGGAGCCCAAGCGGATGTCAACAACCTTGTTCCATTGGCATACCTCACACTTGCGCACAAATTCCCCTACATCCTTCCTCATCCCTTGCCAATACCAATCGGCGGCGACCTGTAAATAGGACTTTACCTCACCATCATGGCCACCTTCAATAACTCAAGAACAAATCTGGAGTTCCTGGGTATCACGATTCTCCCTTTGTAGAGGAGCCTACTTCCCTCTTGTTTAAACCGATTTGGACCGTTTCCCTCACTTAGGGCCTTTTTAATTTGGGCTAAGCAAACATTAGCCTCTAATTCCTTCTCCAATTCTGACCATTGCAGTGAGTTGGGCCTTGGAAACAACTTGGCCTATTTCTCCTCCTATGCGGGATAGTGTATCCGCAACCCGATTAGAGGCCCCCGGTTTGTATTGCACCTCAAAATCAAACTCGACAGCTTCCTTAACCACTTTTGATAATCTCCCCCGACCTCCCTTTGTTATGTGATGTACCGAAGTTTTTGTTGGTCGGTTCTCACCACAAAGTGTCGGCCCATTAGATTATGCTTCCATCGAACTATGGCTAGGCAAATGGCCATAAGTTCCTTCTCGTAAATGGACTTGGCTTGGGCCTGAATTCCCAACATCTTGCTATAATAAGCGATGGGCCGACCAACTTGCATGAGGACCGCCCCTAGCCCATATCCTGAAGCATCGGTTTCTACTACGAACTCCTTAGCAAAATCTGGCATGGCCAACACGGGGGCGGTGACCATGGCCTCCTTAAGCCGTTGGAAGGCTTGGGTCGCTTCCTCGGTCCACCCATAACAGTCCTTTTTCAACTGGCCCTAAGTGGACCGGCGATCAAGGCATATTGAGCTACAAATTTTCGATAATAGCCCGTTAGCCCAAGGAAGCCTCTAAGCTCCCTCAAATCCTTTGGTAGGCCAATTCATGATTGCTTGCACCTTTTCTTGGTCCATGGACACCACATGACAAGATATAACATGGCCCAAGTATGCTACTTGTTCTTGACCAAACTTACATTTCTTGAAGTTGGCATAGAGCTTGTTTGTTGCCAATCTTTCAAACGCTTCTTCTAAGCGTTTGGCATGTTCACACTCATCTTTGCTATACACCCAAATATCGTCAAAAAATACTAAGATGAATTTCCGTAAGAAAGGACGGAAAATATCATTCATCAAGGATTGGAATGTGTCCGGTGCATTAGTAAGGGCAAAGGGCATTATGAGAAACTCATAATGACCCTCATGAGTACGAAAAGCGGTTTTAGGCATATCCTCGGGTTTCACCCGAATTTGATGGTAACTTGATTTTAAATTGAGTTTTGAGGAAATTCTAGCCCCATGGAGCTCATCAAGGAGTTCATCGATAATCGGAATGGGATATTTATTCGGTACCGTTTCCTTGTTTAAAGCCCGATAATTCACACAAAATCGCCAAGACCCGTCTTTCTTTTTGACAAGCAAGACCGGGCTAGAAAGGACTTGTGGATGGCCTAATTATTCCGGCCTTGATCATTTCTCGAATAAGCTTTTCCATCTCATCTTTTTGGATTTGAGGGTAGTGGTAAGGTCGGACGCTTATGGCGTTGCTACCCTCCTTAAGTGTGATTGCATGTTCATGCTCACGTTGAGGAGGAAGTCCCATTGGTATTTTGAACACCTTCTGATATTTTTCAAGAAGGCCTTCAATGAATTCTGGTATAGGCTTAGTGGTTTGGGCCTGTAGCTCCTCAATTTTGTTGATCTCCACTAAGAGCCCAACCTTTTCTTTACCCATGTTTCTCACTATAGCCTTCAACGAGACTTGTGATTTCTCAAGTGCGGAGGTCGCCCACCAAGGTCACCAGAACTTCGGCGACGGCGAATTTCATGACATGAGTTTTCCAATTTGTGATCATGGATCCCAATTTCTCCAATCATTGAACCCCGAGTATCACCTCGGCATTTCCCAAAGACAAGGGTAAGAACTCCTCGGTGATGGTAACTCCTCAATCTAGCTTGATAACCACTTTCTTGCACACTCCTTGACCTTTCACCGTATCTCCATTCTCGAGAGCCACATCGAACTCACCCTTCACGTACACTTCTAGCGGCAACTCCGACACAAGTCGAAATGAAATTATGGGTTGCCCTCGAGTCAATCATTACCACTACCCGTCGCCCCTTTACTTCACCGCCAAGCTTCATGGTCATTGAGTTTGAAAGTCCCACCACCGAACACAAGGACACTTCAATGGCGGGTTCAATAGTTTCCCACATTTCTTCTCCTTCATCCCCTTCTCCTCCATTGTTTTCCTCTTCATCGGCGACCATGAGGGTGAGCTCCTTCCGTTTATAACGGTGGCGCACCCCCCATCTTTCGTCACACCTAAAGCACAACCCTTTCGCCCTTTGATCTTGTAACTCCGATTTCGTCACCGTCGAGTGGACCCCACTGCCTTACTTCCCGAAGCTGTATTGGGTTTTACCACGCTGACTAAGGCTTGAAACGTGTCGGGGCTTGATTAAAAAAGCTAAAGGCGCACTAAGGCGAGAGGGGTTGTGTTGCGCCTAAGGCGTGCCTCTTTCAAGTGAGGCCCAATATATGGGCATTCAAAATTATTGGCTGAAGTTTGCCTCATGTGCGCCTCGGGTGCGCCTCATGTGTGCCTTAGGTGGTCATCGGGCGCTTTTTCTGCGCCTAACCCAAAACGCCTTGCCCAAACCTAATTAAGCGCTCACCCCTAATATTCGCCTTGCGCCTCAGCGCGCTTTTTCAAACACTGGCTATTACTCTCACCGAGTAGCTCGAGGCTACTAATCTCACAGTGTGTTTACACTCAATTTCTAGATATCTTCTCTACTGAGATTACTCTACTTGTACTAAGATGGTCAAGGATGCCCTTGAAGCTTAACATGTGATACTTAGCTAAATTAGAAAAACATAATTAAACAACAAAGAAACTAAGTTGCTTTCTTTCCTTCTCTTTTTCTTAATTAATGTTGTCCTCTTCTCAATTGTAGCTTCTATAATTCATAAGAGTGTTTGCTGCTATTGCTTTTTCTCCACCTTGGTTGACTTGCCTTCTTCTTGCATAGACCCGTATGGGTGGTTGACTTGCTTGGACACCTTGACTACTTGGGTCTGTGACACGTTACTACAAAACGATGTTCAAATTTAGTATATAAATAGTAAATAAAAGTCAAACGAGTCAATTATTTAGGAATAGAGGGAGTATTCATGTACACTTTTAATTGAATTAGTCTAATTGTTGATTTTCTTCATGTGAACTTTCTTTTATACTACTCCATCTATCCTTGATTTCTTGCATAACTTTCCTTGTTAGGCCACCTTAGATTACTTGTAACCTACAACTTGGATTTGTCTAGGAGTGTTGGGATATGGGCATCGGTATGGGTACAATTATGACTCGATATGACAATTTATGTAAATCGGGTTTAAATTTGGACAACATGACATTTACATAATACAATATATTTTATAAATAAAAAGAGGGTGTTAGAAAAGCAAAAGAATAACAAAAAAGTTATAGAGCAAACCTTAAGACTTCATTTGCTTTGATGTAAAATGTTTTCATAGAAAATGATTTTTCCATTTATCCTTATTTTCCTTTGTTTGGTTTTTGCACGGGTGGAAAACATTTTTCCTAATGGTAGAAAATTACACCTTATTGGTGGAAAATATTTTCCTTTACTAAAAAAAGGGAAACCACATATTCCTTCCTCCTCCTTATCCCTTTTTTACTTTCCTCTCATTAATTGTCACATTTCCACTTCTATTTTTTATTTTCTCTATAATTTTTCTTTTATGGCAAATGAGGTTTTCCTTGAAAATGTTTACTTCAAACCAAACAACGCCTAAATGTAGAAGAGTGTCAAAAAGAAAAAGAAGGTGACAACTTCACGTCTTAGATGGTGCTATTTAATGTTTTAATTTGAAGTGTTGGGCTTCGAGTAAGGCTTTGATTGATTGTGGTAACTCACAAAGTAGTACAATGTAATTTTTTAAAAATGGGTAAATTCCTCCCCCCCTCCCCCCACAAAAAAAGTAAAGAAATAAATGTTTCTTCTCTCTCTCTCTCTCTCTCTAACGCTTACCACTGCACCTTTACCACTAGACCATGTTGGCGATTGTAGGTGATGGACTTGCATCTCCCCTGCGACAAAAACCCCTATATGTATGGGCTTTGTATATGTTCGGAGATTCCCCAAGTGTATAACTTGTGGTATCCTTTTTTTTTTTTTTTTTTTTTTTTTTTTGACGAGAACTTGTGGTATCTTATCGTAGGTGACGTATTCAAGTGCACAATGTCAGGTTTGAGATAGATTTGTACTAGTATTTGGTGTCATGTTGTATCAACACGTGTTTTTCCCTAGAGTATTCTCTTACTTCACTTTGGCTCCACTACCTACTAAATATAATAAAATCCCACTTCTTGCTGAATATTTATTTCATTTCATTGTAGTTGTGTTTTTTATTTAGCATACCGGTTTGCCAATGCACTACTTTGACTTTGAACATCTTTAATTATATTTGTAAAAAAATCGTTAAAGACGTTTTAATAATATATTACAGTAGTGTAGAAGGTATTTCTCACTAATTTTATTGAATGGTGCTTTTGGACAAATATTCCTTATTGCTCTTCTTTTTATTATTGAGGTAAGTGACAAAATTAAATCTGTGGATATCACGGTCTATCATATCCTTATCTCTAACTTTTCATTTTGGGGCATGTTTATTTTCAACAGAGTTAGAGGAGTTCTAAGCTGCCTTTTTGCGTTGATTGTGATTTGGTAGTTTATATAAAATGGGCTCAACAAAACATCATCTGTGGTAGCTAGGATAAGGCTATGCTGCACACATTTAAACTTTTCTTTATCCTACTCACTTTTGGAGTCTCGTCTGAGGCATTAGGCTAATAATTGTAATGATCCTAAAAAGCGTCCTTTTTGTTTTGAAACCTCTTAGCGATTAGATTATAGATGGATTATGCTTCAGAAAATCAGAGGTAAATGGTGGTGCAGAGCAGTGAGAGAGAAAAAAAAGAAAAGAAAATAAAAACTCCTCACCACTCTCTCCTATTATAACTATACCCCTCCATATTTTCTCAATCCTACCATTTAATGTTAATCTATTTATTTAAGTTTTAAATATTATTTAAGATATTTAAACGTTACAATCAAAGTTTATTGTGTTTACTTGCGTTATATTATTTGGTTATTAAGATTAGTTTACTTGATAAACTCGATTATTTTTTTAATCAATTATTTTTTTTCAATCTCATTGGCTATTTTTTTTTCCATTAATCAAATTATAGTATAAGTGCTTATAATATTAATAATAGTAACAGTAAGTTAATTATTAATAATAATGACAATAATAGTAAGTGGAATTGGAAAAAAAGTAATTACATAGAAAATAGAGATTTTTTAAAAAATATGGTAAAATGGGTGTCTATTTATAATTAAAAATAAAGTTTATGATCGATGGTTTTTTTATTTTTTTAAGTTATAAAAATTAATTAAATGTAACGTGCGTTTTTTTTTTTTTTTTTTGGGGGGGGGCAGAGCTGCCACATTTCAGCAGCCCGTTGGCCATTAACGAAGTACTATAGCATTTGGAATTTCCTTATGGCGTTAGGAAGTTTCTCATGGGCATTTCTTGTTTCATCCATGAGTGTTGCTGCTATTTTTTCTTCCCCCCACCATTATATCTCCTCATGGGCACTTTTTTGGCCGTCACTGAGAGTGCTCTTATAGGCATTTACTGGATGTTAAATTATTGCATTGCAAGACTATTTTAGTTTAATGATAGTCTGCATTTGTGGTTCTAATTTTAAGTTGGATCGCTGACTGTAGGTACAAATTGGGTTTCTGTCCAAATGGGCCAGACTGTCGTTACCGACATGCAAAGCAGCCTGGACCTCCGCCTGCTGTTGACGAAGTACTTCAGAAGATCCAGCAACTCACCTCATACAGTTATGGTGCCTCAAATAGATTTTCTCAACAACGGAATACAAATTATTCTCAGCAAGCAGACAGATCGCAGTTTCCACAAGGTGCTAACACTGCAAATCAAGTTTCAGTCCCAAAATCTACAGCAACAGAGTCTTCCAACATACAGCAACAATTACAGCAGCCTCATCTGGCTGGTCAGGACAACATACAAAATCTTCCCAGTAATTCATCTAATCAAACAGGCAGGACAGCTACTCCACTTCCTCAAGGGATAACTAGGTGTGTCCAGAGTGCTTAAGTTTTCTATAAGGTTTATGATTCAAATTATTGTATATGATGTTTTATTTCAGGGATAATATTCTTGTACAAGCTGTATCTTTGCCTTTGCACATATAAAAAGTATATCAGGAACCTAGACATATATATATATATATATATATATATATATGTATATATATATATATATATATATGTATATATATATATATATGTATATATATATATATATGTATATATATATATATATGTATATATATATATATATACATATATATATTATATATATATATATATATGTATGTATATATATATATGTATATATATATATATATGTATATATATATATATATACATATATATATTATATATATATATATATATATATGTATATATACATATATATATATATATATATATATATACATATATATATATACATATATATATATACATATATACATATATATATATACATATATATATATATATATAAATATTTGTAAAATATTTCTACAGTGGCTATACAGAAATGGTGAAATATGTTTCATTTTTTTATTGTTGATACCTACTTTATCCTTTTTATAGAGATCTTGGCTTTCTGCATTTTTGTTTGGTCAAGGGGTGTTGGTATAATGACCACAATTTCTTATTGTGATATATATAAAAAATCCCTAGTTTCCTTTAAGTGTGATACCTTCTGTGGACCAACATACTTATATTGCTGTATGTGGAACTGATTGGTGTTAGAGAAGGGGTACACTTTCCTCTTTGTTATTGCATTGGACCACTAATTTTTTTAAGTTTTTTAGATGAAAGTGAAACTAATTGGTATATTACTGTCCCCATAATTGTATATTTCTCTATAAACTTAAATAAATGATAAGAGTTATTTTAATGGACTCGGAAGGGGCAAATCTTATGTGTAAATGTGGAGGACCAGTAATTTGAAGATCCTTAAAAGAAATTAAGAGAGAGTAATTTGTACTAGAATTTTCTCCTTTTTTTTCTTCTCTTATTTACCTTACCACTGGATCATTAAGGCCCGGGGGGGGGGGGGGGGAGGAGGGGGGGGGGGGGGGGGGGGGGCGGGGTTGGAGGAGTATGTGTATTGAGAACTTTGAAATTTTCTGTTGGCAGGCTCCTAGAAAGCTAAAATTACCTTGTTTCATTTAATATTTGGTCCAAAGAGATTAAGGTTTAGCCCACAAACTTATATTAATTTTAATTAGTTTTGTTTTGCAAACACTTATTCTTTTTAAACAAATTACTACATTGGCATCAATGCAGTAAATTAACCGTTGAATACCATGAATTACTTGGGGAATAGTGTTTCTGTCTGAATTCATTGTGCTTTTCTTTGTAAATACATCATGGACCAGTTCTTTTGAATTAATGGGGGCACTTAGGGTATAGTGTTCCTTGTCTATTCATCTTTTACCTCTATTGTTATTGAAGATTCAGTGTTATTTTAACAATATGTACTTGCTGGACCGTTCTATGTTCTATTTAGGATCTGAGAAGGTGAAAGTCCCGTTGGTTTTTTTTTTCTTGTTAAAATTGTTAAAGCGGAAGTTGTTGACAGAAAGTGTTATATTGAACTTATGCACCCACACTGTTTGGAGATTAGAAATTCTATTCAGATGAAGTTTGCATACAGCTGCATTATATAGAGGTTTAGGACAAGGAGGGTAGAGGATATGGAACTGGTAGCAACTTGTTCTATTTTCTAGTGTTGTTCAGTGTTTCATGGGATGGTTAAGGAAATTTGTTTTTTGTTGTAATCCTTAATTCATGTGCTGTATTGATGTTCTCTTGCTCTATCAACAGGAATGTTGTTGTAGTTGTAGAGTATTGTTGTTTAGTTTACTCACTTGCTACATTTCTATGTGAGTTGATTTTGTTGTCAAATAATTACTTTTTGAAAGAACTTGATGATATTCAGGCACACTAAAGCTGCTATAATAAATTTCATTTAGATCATTCAATATAAACGCATGCTCTGATATACCTGCACCAATGCAAACCATCTAGCTTCACATGTCTTCCAAAAACCGTATCTTGCAGCACAGATTAGCATATTTAATGTGGGTAAAGAGGAAAATGGGAAAAATGGGGAGCGGAAGGGAAGGGTATATAAAAATTACCAGATCATGTATGTTATGATGCCATGCTTATCATATCAGTTTCATCCCTTTGAAACCAAGTTGACTCTTTGCAAACAATTTCATACATTTTTCTGGTTGGGGATTTTTATAAAAAACTTTCTTGGATATTCTTCCTTCATTTCGATTTGTTGAAATACAGGTATTTTATTGTGAAGAGCTGCAATCGTGAAAACTTGGAGTTATCTGTTCAACAAGGTGTATGGGCTACCCAAAGAAGCAACGAAGCCAAATTGAATGAAGCTTTTGATACTGTTGAGCATGTAATCTTAGTTTTTTCTGTTAACCGTACTCGACATTTTCAGGTGGGGTTTCATAATTCTTTCTGGCAATTTAGATGATGATGGGTTTGCCAAGTTTATAGACACCACTGATAGAATGCTTATTTTCTACTGCTAGGGCTGTGCAAAGATGACATCGAAAATTGGTGAGACTGCTAGTGGTGGTAACTGGAAGCATGCACATGGGACAGCGCATTATGGGAGAAATTTCTCAGTCAAATGGTTGAAGGTATGTTCATTATGAAATAAGTTGTGATTGCAATTTACAATTATTTTAATTTTATCTTTTTTTGTGAAGAGCCAAATGTGGAATAATTTAGTATATACTTCTTCCGTTGTTTTTAGGTTGGAACATTTTAAATTTCGCACATGTTAATACATGACTTCAACCATTAATTTATGTAATTATCAGTAAGACAGTAAAAAATGTGGAAAGTTGATATTTAACAGTTGTACATTGAGACATATCCCACTTGATTATGATTTGCCTTTGTGTAAAATTTACCAATAGTAGTCAAAGAGGAGTGTGTGATCAGTGCTAAAGTCAACCAATTTCTTTTTGTTTTTTTAAGGTTTTTAGTTGATGGACATTGTAATTTGTTGCATACTGTAACAGGCTTCTATATGAATTAATTTATGAGAACATATAAAACCAATGTACTCCGTAGACTTGGTATGCTCACTTCCTTTTTCATTTTTCTCAAATTTGATTGCCCATGTCTAAAAATGGCAAGGGCCCATGGTTTTGGGTTTCAGACGATCAAGCAACATATTTCTTAAAACTATGTGCCGTGTTAAGTGAGCACAGTGATTAGGGATGCGGGAGTAGAATGAAAGAAAAGGCTATTTTTTTTTTTTTTTTTAAAAAAAAAAAAAAATCTCTGTCACACTACGTAGATGTTTGAAAGAAAAAGAAGAAGAAGAAGAATAATGGAAAATTTAGGGTGAACAAGTAGAATAACTACCAAATTACGTACTCAATCTATAAATACATAGTCGAAATAGGTCTTAATTGTCCGAGCTCTTTTATAGAGAGCTCTCACTAGGATTTAGTGTAGCCAGAGTCCCCGAACTGGTTCGAAAAAATAGTTGGATCGAATTAGTCTCGAGGATTGACTGCAGACTCAAACCTCCACGCTCTTTAGCACAAGATTTTGAGCTAACCTGACCCCGCGTTACCCGACTCCGAGGGAAAATAAGAGGGATAAATTGGGAGAGTTCAAACAATTGCTTCAAATACAATATCTAGAAGTACTGCACTTAGCCGCTTACGTGCGGAATCAAAGAAAAAATGTGATGTTTTTTCCGTTAAGACTGCTTTAATCTGTCAATGGGCTCTCATGTAGTTTATGTTTATCAGTTAACCATAAACTTTGCGTTTAAATCCCCCAAGAAGGGAGTTTGGGTTCTGTCTTACATCTAACCTAGGCAAGTTTCTTGGTGTCCAAAGGCCACCCCTCGCCCGCCCATCACCAATTGGCATGCTAGCCTAGAGCAATGGGCTGAGAAGAGGTGTAGCCAGTATTTTCTTTATGGTATGAGTAAGCGATAGGGTTTGGTGAATCAGCAACCCTTGTTGACGACTCAGACTCACCCACTTCAAAGGTGGAACGTCCATGTGACGAGCGTTGAGCACCAGGACATGCATCCGGCAAGCGAGCCTCATTTACAGACATTATAGAAGGCTCCTAGTAGAATAGGAGTCACTATCATTGGACCTAGCAGTAAATTAAGTTTACAGGTCCTTTTTAATTGGGTTTCCACCTAACACCATCCTTTTTTTCTCACATATTGTTGTTTAGTTTCTTTAACTTACTCTTTTATTTTTCTTGTTTCATTTCTCATGGACAGTTTCTTATGTTGATTCATTTTACCTGACTTCAAATCATTATGGGAAATGGCGATGTTGTTGTTGTTGGTGTTGTTGTTGTTGTAACTCTTTATGTGATGCTGTCTTACTTTCCCAAATGAATTATACTGTTTTATAGGTCCATATACACATTTAATAGCACTATTTGCTTCATTGTGGCAGTTGTGTGAGCTGTCTTTCAACAAAACTCGGCATTTGAGGAATCCTTACAATGAGAATTTGCCAGTGAAGGTATTTTATGGCTTTGTTTAGACAACAGCAGTGCCGTACTTTGACTAGCAAATTCAAATGCTCTATAAAATGTTTTTTCAGATTATGCACCACATATTCTTTTGTCTTTTAACTAGCATTTTCTTTTTATCTTATGTAAAGACAGCAGGTTTTAAAGTTAATGATGTGGTTCAACCTAGGTTAGAATAGTGTTTAAATTTAAATCTATAGTTTTATAAATTAGTATATTTAATTCATATGTTCAATGCCTTCTTTAGCTGATTTAACATAATGAATGTTAGTCTGATCTTAAAAAATGTGTTGCAGAATGGCATAATCCAATAGTGTTTTAGCCTCCACATTTAGCAATCTAATAATCTATGTAATGCTTTAACATTCTTTATGATTTGATATGTAGGAAGAGAATGGAATTTTATTGTAAAAGCATGATTGTAAAAGCTTGAGTTTAACACATTATCCATTGAAAGTTGTCCCTTACTTCTTCCATTTCTTTTTAGTCGACACATTTCTATAGGCACATTTTCTCATGCAGATATTGAACTATGATTATCTTTAATGATTGTTAAGGAAAAAATTATTAATTTATATTTTGAATATATATGTCAAGACAATTTTAACAAAACACAACGTGTCTATATTTTTTGTTACATTTAAATTATAAAAGACGGTAAAAGGGAACTGTGTGAATAGTGCTAAAATCTAAACATGTCAACTAAAGAAATGGAGGAAGTAAAGGGTTGGACCAACAAATATTTCTAATATCTACAATTAAAGGTTGGTCCACTTTTTTTCTTTCAGATAAACAATAGATAAACAATTGTCCTGCCTCTCATAATAAAAAAGTATTCCACTATCTCATATCTTCTCTACCTTTCTCATAGAAAAATTGGTTTATTTAATCTCAACTTTTGGTTTATTCACTTTTATTGGTGCCAACCGATTATAACAGAGACACGTGTCACCACCTCTGGAACCCCAACCCCCTGAAACGGCCACTTCAAGCAGCCCAACCCCCCGAAACGGCCACCCCTCCCCACCTCGACCCCCCAAAACCGCCGCCCCTCAGCCCACCACCACAAAACTGTCTCCCTCTCGAAGAAATTTTGAGGCTCAATCTCCACTCAGGTTGCATTTCCGGTATTTTATTGCCACCCCCCCCCCCCCCCTTTTCCTAGCCACAAAACCCCTCCCCTTTCCCGTTGTCGCCTCCTCCCTTGTCGTTTCCTTGCGCTACCCGCTGCAGCCAACATTTACCCAATTATAACTCTCTCTCTCTCACTCTCTCTTTCCCTGTTCTACCACTTAAAAAAACTGTTTCTCTATATTCTAGGGTTATCCACATGAACCATCAAACAAAATTCGCCCAGAAATACCGTTACATCTCGTCAAAGTTTGCATCCACGGCGATTATCCATAAAAGAAACAACAAACAGGAGAGAGAAAGTCGGAAAGAAAGAGGTTTTTTTTTTTGGGGAGTGGGGGTGGGAATTTGGGTGGTCTTGTTAGTGGGTTGGAAAGGGGGACGGTTTTGGGTGGTGTGGGTGGTTTTGGTGGTGGGAAATGGGGTGGTTTTGGTGGGGGTGGGACTGCTGGAGATGTGGTTGGGGGAAGTGGCGTGGCTGGGGTGTTTTTGTTTAAATTTTTTTTTTTTAATTTTCCTTTTTTTTTTTTATAAATTTCATTTCATTTTTGACCAATTATGTGGTGGGACGTGTCCAATAAAAAAAAAAAAAACCTATTTAACAGGTTACTAGTCACTCGGGACCAATAAAAGCGAATACGCCCCAAAGTTCGGATTATTTTAAAATAATCTTGGCATTATTAAAAGCGAATATGTGAAAGTTGGGATTTCCAAAAATATTTTTAGTAGCCCACTCCAAAAATTCCTACAACTATGTGCCCAGCAAAGTGCTTAAAGCTGTATGGGATGGAGGGAGCAATGATCTGTTTCATTGTCACTAATCTAATTATGTTTTATTCTGATTGTTTCAAGTAATAACTCAACAGTTTTTATCTCAGCGAACTAATTTATTCCTTTGGAATCACAAAATATAACATTATGGGGAATTAACCAAATTCTGAAAGCAAACAAAAATTTAAAGTTACAAGAAGGCAAATGGCAATCTTATTGATTTAATTAATAACTAAACTTTGAACAAAAGGGTCAAATATTAGTCTTTTCTTTGAAATCTTTGTATATATGGTTTTGGATTGTGGAAATTTCTAAAGTTCCTTATTTCCGGTTTTAAATTAATGTTTCAGATTAGTAGAGATTGCCAGGAGCTTGAGCCTTCTGTTGGGGAGCAGCTGGCTTCCTTGCTTTATCTTGAACCTGACGGTGAACTTATGGTATGTTTGTTTATATGGTTTCATCATGATATTGTTATTATAATTTTTTAAAATTTCAACGTAGAATTACGTAAGCACCTGAAAATATTGCATCTCTTCTCTATTGAGAATCTCAAGTCATATGATCTGTGGATCCTGTAATCTCAGCTGGGAAGACCATATTAGATGTACCGAAAACTGATAATAGAAGCCTAGATGGACACATGAACCCAGTTAATACAACGTTTTAGTCTGGAATGAATTAATGTGAGCTGATGGTGTTTCTGATATTGTCTTATTTGAGACCTTAATTTTCCATATCAGCTGTGGGTTGACTCGGAAGTCGGAACCATCCATACCATATATTTCTTTTCTGATGCTGGAAACAGAGATTTCTCAAACAATTTTATTTCTTATTTTCATATGGGTATTATTAAATGCTTAAATGGCTGTGGGAGAACATTAATGATACATAGAGAATTAATTTATAGGAGATATATGGACACGGGAACCCAGTTTTGTCAGTGGGTTTAGTCAGGATTCAGTTTTTTCAGACCCAGGTGTCTGATCCAGAATGGTATACATGATACTAATCAGGGATCTTTTTCAGCGAATTATCTAAGACAGCATTATATTATTGCCCTGTTGATTAGGTAAAAGTTTGGAGAAAATGTGACATGCTATTATTGGAAATGGAATGACAAATACTAATAATTCCTGCTGCTGTAACACTTTTTGTAACCATTGAAAGAGAACCAAAGGTTTTCTATCTTGTACTTCGGCTCCTATGATGAAGCAGAAACTGCAGAACATAAAATTTATCATTGGTACTCTCTATGGTGTTCCAATCCCTCCTTTTCAGACCATTTCTATCCCTAGTTGTGCCTTGTGTGTTAAATTTATCTTTTGCTGAAAAGATAAAAATAATTCAGCTTTCAACCTGTCACTTATGGTTAGTTCAAACTAGGGAAAAGATAAATCCTATATTCCTATGATAAAGAGCCTTTTCAAGGTCTCCCTTAATCATGCAACTACCATCACAACAAGTCACTCTTGGATAAATCCTATAATTAACTAAAGTGTTTAATGTGCCACATTTTAAGTGCTTTAGCTGATTAATCTTTTGCGCATGATGCTAAATTTAGCTAATTAATCTTTTGTGCATGATGCTAAATTAAAATTAAAATTTAGAAACAAGGAGAAATTTAGCTAGTGCTAGTAGTAGGGAATGGAAGTGGGAACGAGTTTTGGCAACCTAGAGGGTGGTCAGAACAACTTCAGGAGTTCCCCTAATACAATAATAACTATCACTCTATCAGAGTGGGCACATGTTGACGTAGGGTATTATAGATGGTATCATATGTGTTAAAAGAGGCTGCATATGATCAGCTCTGGTAATATGATGCAGCTACAATGCCTTAGTGCGTCCCGTTGAACATGCTTTACCTAGACCTTTTTAATCTTAAAGACAGCTGTGCCTCAACTGCACTTTTCAAACAGTACATCTGTTTTATCCCACTCCCGTCCTCTTATTCTTCCTTATTCCACCCCTTGTCAAATTACTGCAGTAGCATTTTCATTGATGAAGATATTGTTTGCAATTAAAAATTACTCTGAAATAACAGTTTTGCAACTCTATATGGTTTAAAATTCTCTTTTGGCACATTAGAAGTGCATTGAATATTAATGGAACTCTTTGGCTTTTTAATTTATATTATTTTTTATTAATGGTAATTCATTTATTGAAATGTATAAGGAAGACAGTTCAAATATCTAATTAGCAAATATCTTTTTTTACAGTATTAAATTTTCTACTAGAAAAACAATGTCCATTGTAGATTAATTTTGACAAATTTTCCTACCCTCTTTCGTATTGTGTAATTTTCCTTGAGGAGTTCATCAACTTTTAGTTTTGATCTTGGTCTTGATTAGATTCACTTAATTGTAGACAAAGGAATAAAATATGCTGCAAGACTGCATTAGTTTGTAGTAGAATATGGAATAACTACACCCTAAACTCACAAGAAGAACAATGAAATCTGATATCTGATATCTGATTTGGATATTGCTATTACATTTTTCAAGTTTAAAAATCAATTTATTATTTAAAAAAAAAAAAAATATTATTAAAAAAAAATATCATGTGTAATACAGAGGAGAGTCTTCGGAGACATCTAATAAAATTGGGGTCAGTACCATGTTTGCTTCGGCTTATCTAATTATTTAATAAGGTTTTTTTAAAATTGTTTATTTGTTCTTTCTTTGCATAAACTCACAGTTTTCTCAAATTCTTGTAAAATTTGTTAGGCGACTCTAGTTGCAGCTGAATCCAAACGCGAAGAAGAGAAAGCGAAAGGAGTTGACATAGAAAATGGAGCTGAGAATCCAGACATAGTTCCATTTGAGGACAATGAAGAGGAGGAAGAGGAGGAAGAAAGTGAAGAAGAAGACGAGAGTTTTGGTCAGGCACCTGGGAGTGTTGCTATTCAAGGCAGAGGAAGGGGAAGAGGGATGATGTGGCCACCAAATTTTCCTATGGGTCGAGGAGGTATGCGTCCTATGCCTGGGATGCGGGGCTTTCCTCCTGGCATGATGGGGGTGGATGGTTTTAATTATGGACCTGGACCTGACAACTTTCCAATGCCTGATCCTTTTGGCATGGGTCCTCGTCCTTTCGTGCCCTACGGCCCAAGGTTCTCCGGTGAATTTACAAATCCTTCACCTGGTATGATGTTTCCTGGTCGGCCTTCACAACCTGGAGGGGTCCATCCTGGTGGTGGGTTTGGGATGATGATGGGCCCTGGGCGTGCTCCATTCATGCCTGGAGGAATGGGTATCGGTGGGAGAGGTGGTCGACCAATGGGTATGCCTCCTATCTTTCCTTCCCAGCCTGGACCACCTCAAGGTGGCAATCGGGGTCCTAAGAAAGATATTAGAGGATCAGGTAGTGATTGGGGTGAGACATTTGGATCAGTTCCAGATCAAGGGAAGTTGCAGGATATGGGTGGACGTGGTGATGACTCATCAAATCAAGGTGCTGAAAAATTTGTCTCTCGAAACAATCTAACAAATGATGACAGTGAAAGTGAGGATGAGGCTCCTAGGAGGTCAAGACATGGTGAGGGAAAGAAAAAACGTCGAAGCCTGGATGGTGATGTGCCTGCTTTAGACCCATGAAGATGTCATTACATGTTGATGATGCACGGTCAACAATAATGGATCGATTCTTTGTCGTCGATATAGAACCTCGTGAAACACCTTCAGCTTATCACGACCTCACTGTAGTTATTTCAGTTCTACTTAAATCTCCCCGAAGTGATGGGGGTAGGGGGTAAAAGATCAGCATAATTTCTTACAGTACAAAATATTAACCTTTTGTCTCATAGTTTTTGAAGGCTAGAGAATCTCAGGAATTTGTGTTTTGTACATTGTATAAATATGTACACGAAGATGTGCAATGGAGGGTGATAGACTGATAGATAGAACGTTAGATTGATGGTCTAGTGTTACTGGTGTTGACCGACCTAATTGATTGTCTTGGTCGTAATTATCACTGTACCTTTTAATTTTTACATGCTGTATCATTTTTATTAATGGTCTTTCAATGTATTTTGATCTATTAATTTTTGCCTACTTTATGTCGATTGAAAATACCTAAAATGTCTTTACATTTTAGGCCTGTTTATATTTATTGAGGTAAGCTGAACTGAACTGAACTGAAATGAACTGATTGGAGTTGAAGTGAACTGAATTGAACGGAACTTATTCGAGCTGAACTGAACTGAATTGAATAGAGCTGAAATGAATATTTTATGAAAGAAGGAAATTAGGAGCTAAACTGAACTGAACTGATTGGAGCTGAAGTGAACTGAACTAAATTGAAATTAAGCTGAAGTGAACAGGTTCTTTAAGTACTACTTAATATTTTATAATGTTTTAAGGTTTTACACTTGCATGTAATGTTTAAGTGAACAGTCATGCATTGTGAATGCATTAATATTTTAGAATGTTTTAAGGTTTTACACTTGCATGTATAAATATACTAATTTTTCATATGTAGTTATAAAAAGTTAGTCTTGAGAATATAAATAAAACCTTATTTTTCTATAACTGTTAAACTGAAAGAAATTACTCATAATTGGTTCTAATATAGCACAGATGATAGATCTAGTTTTGAATACAAACTTTACTATGTCAAGATTACAATTTTATGTGATATGCGTAGAAGTTATAAATTACTGTATGAAAGATAATATATATAAAAAAATATACTATTACATAATGTGGCATGCTTATGTTTAGTTGTCATAATCTAGTTTAGAAGTTTATATATAAAATAAATATATTACATTCCACTTTATAAAAATATATGTGGCATCATATGTGGCATGCTTATGATTAGTTGTTATAATGTGGCACGACGTTTGGCAAAAAAGTTGGAATACCCAACTTCGACATCTTATGGCTTGACTAATTGTTCCAACTTCTATAATCAATGAATAAACACAAATACAAGGAACTGAACTTTGCAATTAATTGCAGATGAGGTACTGAAGTTTGGAGTGAAGCAAGGAGAGTACTCAAACACGTTTTAACCTTCTACAACCAGTTTGGAGAGTTTCAAGAATTGCCTGTTACAAAATAGTTGTTGCAGTTAAAAAAAATTTACTGCCCGCATATATATATTTCCATATTCTTCTTCAATATTTAGACATCTACAACCAAAATTACAGGCGCAAGAAAAAAATAATTTAGGTGAAATTCTAATTAATTTAAACATTATGTCAAGGATGAGCATAGCAGGAAGCATATCTCACTATGGGTTATTAGTCTCTAAGAGCAGGGCTTGGACAAATGACAACCATGGTAGAAGTTCCATGCTTGCCCTTACTATGATGTTGAAATAGACATAAGGGGATACAAACTTTATAGGTGAGTGGACACTGAAGACGCCACTGGTTGGTTGACTGAGGTCATTTCGGGCCTTATGCAAGAGAAGCAGGAACTGAAGAATTAGGTGATGTGTATGAGGAAGGAATTGAAGCAAGCAACATGTATGCAAGGAAGATTGAAATTGAATATTTGATGATAAAGATTAGAAGGGCTGCTAGGATGAATTTGGGGATCAATTGTGATTTTTGGAAGTCTATTCTTGTGTTGTTCGAAGCTGGAATTTGGTTTTCTATGAAGAAAAAAATGAATTAAGTATAAGATGCAGTAGTTTATGTACCTTATACGGTTAATGCCTGCCCTTTCTCTTACTCCTAGCTAAATCATGTAATGTCAAAATAATAAATTGTATGAATGTGACTTTCTAATAAAATTAATCCTTTTATGTGAAATAAGTCCATGTTTATGGCTGCAATGCTTTACTTGAAGTGGTGCTGGTATTTTGGCTTTATTGTTGACTTGACATTCGCTACTGGTCTTGATTGAAGGAGTAGACTTCAATGTTAGCGTAGACGGTCCTTTGTGCTTGTGGTTGAGAGGCTCTTTAAGAATGGTTCTAACTTCTAAACCTCTTGCAAGATTAAAAAAATGTTATGAATAGGTGATTGTTTCAATAAATTACCAAAAATACAGATTTAAATCAAAGAGTGTTATTGTACTTTTTTTTTTTTTTTTTTTTTTTTTTTTTTTTTTTTGAAAGGGAGAGTGTTATTGTACTTACTGATGCAACTCTTTGATAGCCACTTGGGTATGTGTAAACCCCAAACCCCTCGTATGCATGGGAATTGAGGCATTAGTTTCATCTACAGTACTGGTTGCCACATCTTCTACTAAGCTCCTCTGTTGGCTTTGATGTGGTGTAGCATTCTTGCAGCCCCTCTTGTTATGGCCTCTCTAGCCACACAGTCTGTGCGTAACAACACCTTTTGTTTTCCTCATTTTACTTGAAGCTGTTATCTCTCCCATTTGATATCTCTTCTTAGTTATAAGTCTGTCCTGAACATTTTTTCAATTGTGGCGGACCATCTAAAGGCTCCATCCGGAGTCATATGCTTTCATATAAGTCTCCTTGGTGAAATAATCATTGACATAGTGCTCTGGTTGATCAACCTTGTTCCAGATTTCAACTATAACATGCATACAAGGTATCCTGATGACTTATCCAACAAGTTGACCACAAAATTTTCTTGTGTGCCCCCCTATCTTACCCTGGCCCATAGCAGAAGACATCATCTTAAAAAGCATTCCCGTCCCTTGCTCATAGCTTGTTCTTTTCTAATATTTATTGAATTCTACGGCGCAAAAGCACTTTTTTCATACCAATTTTGTCTTTTTTATGGAGTCTCCCCATTAAGCCCTCCCTAATGTCTTCTAGCATAATGATGATGGGCTTATGCTAGGGGATGAGAATATAGGCATTGAACATCTCATTCATGTTGTTATCAACACTATCACAACATGACATAGAAGTATTGTAACACCCTAGAAATTCCTTTTCTTTAAAATACCTGTTTTGCTCTTTTAAAACTTAAAATAGGAAAATCTAAGACATTACCGCCACCTTGAAAACGATTAAGGCAAGTATCAAAGACACACAGCGGAAGACTATCTTTAAAAACATTCAAAACAATTCAACTTTAAAAGTCAACCAAACGAAAGTAAAGTCAAACCAATGTAAAATGAAGTTAACCTACAACTTGAAACCAATGTAGGCCCTTATAAAAACAAAACCAACTTAAAACCTTTGCGTTAGTCTCACATATATAATATAATAAAATAATCAAAGCAATAAACCACATCATAAACTTATGGAAACAAAGCATGATTTGCTCTTCACTCATGCCCATCATGAATATGCTTCTCTCTACTTGTCCCCACTACTCTCCATTAGAAATGGGTCATTGTAAGGCCAAAATAAAGACAAGACCAAACAAACATATAAACACATAATCAGCAATGCTGAGTACATAAGCGTAATTAAAGCACACTAACATGCTTTCACCTATCATCACACAACTTACCTTGTTGCACATGTTAACAAGCATACAACATAAAACACGACCCTCAAATAAATAACTAATTGATTCATTCAGCATTGATTACGCATCGAACGGGTTTCCCCCCTAACCCGCCCCAATAAAGGGGTATTAACACGAGAGCTAACCGTGCTAGTATAAAAGAACCACTTGTAAGTGGCGGAATTCCTGCGCATAATAATAAAAAGGAATATACATCGTCCTGTACTCCTAGTAGAATTTATGATTAAATATAAAACCCCATAACCCCCCTATATGTTCATACTCAAGCTATGTACATTTCAAGAGTTTTGGTGCCACTAGTAGAATAATGCAATTAGCCACCGGTTCAAAACCGGCTTATCCCACCGGTTTTGAGCCGGTGGCTATTTGAGCGATGGCAATTTCGGGGTTTTTGCCACCGGTTCAAAACCGGAGGGAAAAGTGGTTAATGCCACCGGTTAACCGGTGGAAATACTAGGTTATTAGCACCGGTTAACCGGTGGCAATACTGTCCCAAATTTTTTTTTTTCATTTTTTTCACTTAAAAATCAGTATACACTTAAATATAATCATAATATACATAAATTACATAATATAAATAAATTAAATCTGCAAAATTACATACATAAATTACATAAATATACATAAATCTGCAAAATTACATACATAAATTACATAAATATACATAATATAAATTAATTAAATATGCAAAATTAAAAAAAAAAAAACCACGACCCATAACCCACCACTCACGACCCACCACCCCCTACCACCACCAACCGTCACCCCATACCAGCAGCTCCAACCCCAGCCCAAACCCTCAACAGACCCACCCAAACCGCATCCAACCCCACCACCCATCACATAAACCCAAAACCAAACCAAAACCAAACCAAAACCCTACCCATCGCCACCCATCACCCAAACCCACACCCACCACGACAGCATCCAACCCTACCACCCATCACCCAAACCCACCCAAACCCTGACCGAACCCAAAACCAAACCAAAACCCTACCCACCGCCACCCATCACCCAAACCCACACCCACACCCACCACGACAGCATCCAACCCCACCACCCATCACCCAAACCCAAACCCACACCCACCACGACAGAAACCACAACAATAACCAAAAAACAAAAAAAATTAAAAAAAAAACCAAAAAACATACCAGTAATAACCGAAATTGGTTTGAATTTGGTTTAATAAAGCCAAATTCGACCATGAAAATTCTAGATCTAGAGTTTTAATGGTCGAATTTAACCTTAAAAACCATTAATTTTTTAACACCACTAACCAACGAAACCGCCGGCAATAACAGAGAGGAGGAGAGATAAGTGGGATGAGAGAGGAGAAAGAGGGTGAGAGAACAACCGGCGACGAGAGAGCTTTGAGACGAGAGAGGAGAGAGAGGGTGAGACGAGCAGGAGAGAGAGAGAGAGAGAGCAGGAGATAGAAGGAGGAGAGGGGAGGGAGGAGAGAGGCTGAGGAGAGGAGAAAGTTTGGGTTAGGGGTTTATAAAGGGGGGGGGGGGCGGTTTTTTTTATTTTTTTTTATTTTTTATTTATTTTTTTTTATAACAAAGCCACCAGTTCAAAACCGGTGGGATTAATATTTTCCCCATTGGTTCGGTTTGAACCGGTGGCAATACCCTTCCCTCCTTTTTTCCCCTATTTTTTCCGCACCAGTTTTTAAAAACCCGTGGGCATTACTCGGTGCGTAATCTCTTTAACTTTACGATATTTACATATTATTAGACTTGGTGATGACTCTCAAACCATAACACAATCAATAATATAATTATTCAAACAATTAAACATACCAATTTAATTCTTGAATAATTAGTGACCACATAATATTTAATGTTATACCCTTTTTAATCTACCTCGGTGTCAAAGACACCTTAAATGCATAATGCGTCAAAATTCTTATCCATTGGTGTTAAAAACACCTTAAGTGCACTAAGGAACCAATATATAATTTATTCCTCGTGTACATAGACACTTAAATTGCTTTTTCCTCATGCTTATAGCATCAATAAAAATTATATGAAGCATAATAAAAATTCCTTTTTAATATTCCAAACCAAATTAAACATTTAGTTTAATTAAATCATGCCAATAATAAAAGTGTGGTTCATATACAACATGCCAAATTAATTATTTTCATTCACTAACCCATCACAAATAATCCATTCTTCATAATTCAATCACCAACATCAACCAAATAATAAATTCCAATCAAAATCTATCATGATACTATTTGGAATCATTTATTCAAAGCCTAGCATGTTCCTACATCACCAAATAAATACCAAGTACACGAACGTACCTTGAATACGATCTTAAAATCGCCACGACTACATGAAATCACTCACTTGGAAGTCTCCTACAATCCAAAATTACAAAGAGGCATTAAAATCTACTCCACTCAAATTTCCAGCAATATATACCCTCATTAACTCACTCATAATTTAATTAAAACAAGCTGAAAATTAATTTAAAATCCCTTACTTTAATCGCAATTAATGGGTAGTCCAAAATTCCTTCAAGAAACTTAATTATAGCTTACTAACAAAGTTCTAGCTTTATCAAATCATTAAAACTTGCTGTAAATATTTTTTAAAACCCTCAAATCAAAGATTTAAACTACCCTAAATCAAATTCCTTTAATATACAATAATTTAGAAACCTAGGGTTTTTAATTTGGGGCTTTTTAATTGAAAATCAAATCTGAAAATTTCATACTACCTATAATCAAACATCATTAAAATCATCACAAAACCCATAATTAATAATTAGATTAAGGAATTAAAGCAAAAGAATTAAAAAAAATAATTTTTTTTTCGAAAATTGCAAGTAGCAACAGCCACCACGACACACGGCTGGGCTGCTGCCGCTGTAATACCCGGTATTTTTAGACGCATCTTAATTTAAATAAGTATTTTGTGAAGTATTTAAAATAATTTCGAAATGAATTATTTATGGCATTTTAATTATTTATTTTAATAAAGTTTGGAAATATTTTTATAAAAGGAAAGTTTTATAAAAGGAAATTTTTATATAAGTCAAAGTCAAAAATAAGTTTGAATGGGAAAATGTTAGTAAGGATAGGAAAGGGAATACAGGACGCTGTATATTCCTTTTATATGTGCAGGAATTCCGCCACTTACGAGTGGTTCTTTTATAGTGGCACGGTTAGCTCCCGTGTTAGTACCCCTTTATTGGGGCAGGTTAGGGGGGAAACCCGTTCGATGCGTAATCAATACTAAATGAATAAATTAGTTATTTAATTGAGGGTCATGTTGTATGTTGCGTGCTTGTAAACAGGTGCAACAAGGTAAGTTGTGTAATGATAGGTGAAAGCATGTTAGTGTGTTTTAATTACGCTTACATACTCAGCATTGCTGATTGTGTGGTTGTATGTTTGTTTGGCCTTGTCATTACTTTGGCCCTACGATGACCCATTTCTAATGGAAGTAGTGAGGACAAGTAGAGAGAAGCTTTTCAGGTAAGCATATTCATGATGGGCATGAATGAAGAGCGAATCATGCTTAGTTTCCATAAGTTTATGATGTAGTTTATTGCTTTGATTATTTTATTATATTGTATTTTTGAGATTAACGCAAAAGGTTTTAAGTTGGTTTGGTTTTGATAAGGGCCTATAATGGTTCCAAGTTGTAGGTTGACTTCGTTTTACTTTGTTTTGACTTTACTTTCGTTTGGTTGACTTTTAAAGTTGAATTGTTTTGAATGTTTTTAAAGATAGTCTTCCGCTGTGTGTCTTTGATAGTTGCCTTAGCCGTTTTTACGGTGGCGGTAATGTCTTAAAATTTCCTATTTTAAGTTCTAAAAGAGCAAAACAGGCATTTTAAAGGAAAGAAATTTCTAGGGTGTTACAAAGTGGTATAAGAGGTTTAGATTTTATTACCACTAAAGCCAAAAATGTGTTTTAAAATGTTTTGTTTTGAAACTTGGCCAAGTGCTTATTTAATTGTGTAATTTCTAAAGTGAGTTATTTAATTTAATTTTGATTTAAGAAGGTCAAATATTTTATTTAATTATTTTAAAAATCTGGAATTTTTTTTTTAAGGGATGAGGTCCGAATTTTTTTAATTGGGACATCCAATTTTTGTAAAGGATGTTCGATTTTTTTTTTCTTTTGTGATAGCCAAATTTTCTCGCCCCTTTTTTTCGAAGGTTATTTTCGAAATTGTTTTTAAAAAGAGGAGTCAAAAATATTTTTAGTTTTTTCATTTTGCAGGAAAGCAAGGATTGAGGTAAGTATTATGTCTTAAAAGCTTTTAAAAGCATGTTGGTGTGTTTGGGTAGGAAAGAATTTGGGCATATAAGTTAGAAATTATTATGTTCTTGTATGCATTAATATTTAGGTTGTGATGTTTAATCTTTGGTTTGATTGAAAAGTATGTGATTTTATGATTAGAAATAAATGAGATTGTTTGATTGAACATTGAACCTAATTCATGCAAGAACTGTGTTATTTTAGTTTTCTTTGGGAAGGGAATTCTTTTCTAAGTCTTTTCCTTTATATGATGACGATTCTTCCTAACAAATACACCCAAATTGGTACTCTTATTAAGAAAGACGATGAACACCCCTATGATTATGTAGAGGAAATTCTCTACTACTGTTCTTACATGAGTAATGTTCTAAGAAACAAGCTTTATGACCTTCCCGACCGTATTTCTGCCATGATTATTCATTGTCTTCCGGGTGAGCCTCCATATCTCGCTGTTAAAGCAAGGTTCTCTGATTTCTATCTTCCAAGGGACGTTCCAAACTACTACAAGTATAAGGATTATTTTGGTCAATTGTATCCGGACTATCACTATTTAATTACTTATCTCATTAAGGTCGAGAAATGCCATTGTCAGCGCATGCATATCCCATATCCAGACTACTACTATGATAATCCAGTAGGGAATAATTCCCCTTCTTCTAGCCACCAGTCAGGTATTTCTTTTTCCACGGGAAACCAAGTAGGGGTGAATGGAGTGCAAGAAGAGGAAGAGGTGATGGAAGAGAGTAACAATATTATTGACAGTTCCATTATGGAAATTTCTGATCCAAATCCACCTCCAACCCCGATTATAATCGATATTTCATCTGATGATGGGTAAGAGGGAGAATTATTCAAGTAGAGCCTTAACCGTAGTCACCTAAACCAATGGAGGAGGTAGATGATCCTGAATTCGATCCTGGAACCTACAAACATTCCACCGATAAGAGGGATAATGTTCGAAAGGACTAGATCTTTGTAGTTTCATTTCTAATAGGGATTCTTAGATTCGTTTCTCCTTATTGTTCCTTTCAGTTTTAGTAAAGTAATAAGTGGCATGTCCACAGTGAGTCAGTGAGGTTATGTGGATGCATAAGTTTTTAGAACTCATTTTATTTCAGTATACTATTCATTTTCTTACTTATCAATAAAATTCCATTTATTTCCTTGTCAATTAATTCATTTCATTCCCAAAATTATTCATTTCATGTCATTATTCCTATGAGCCAATCCTCACTCAAAAGCAATCTAATAAATTATTTCTAAGCTTTGGGAATTCATGGAATTATTTTTATTTATTTATGTGATGGTTTATTAAATGCATGGTTGGTTAGCAATCAATAATTGATTGACAAAGCTACAAATTTAGGGAATTTTTAGCTCTTGCTATCCCAATTTGTTAGCTTCAAATTTATTGTGTATGTTTCAAGGGTATTAATTAATAGATGAGTGTATACCTTGAGAGCTAACCAAGACCATATTTAATATAGACCCTTGTTTTAATTCAGGCGAAGAAAGATGGCAGGGGGAAGTAACAATGATGGAGGAGAGTTGAGTGAAGTTGTGAGGCAATTGGCAGCTGTTGCCTAATAGTTGGCAAGGAATTCAACCAACAATGGGGATGCTCAGGGAGAGCTTTTCAAGAAGGTGGCACAAAGCAAGCCTCTAACCTATCAGGGGGAGCTTGACCCTACCGTACTGGAAAATTGGTTGAGGGAGTTCGAGAAACTGTTTGGGGCAGTTGGGTGCCTAGAGAATTCTAAGGTGGGTTGTGCTACTTATTACCTGAGAGGTGAAGGCTGACCATTGGTGGCAGCAAAGTGAAGCTACCATTAAGGCATTACTTGGATTAAATTGGACTAAGTTTCAAGAGAAAGTGAGAGATAAGTTTTACCCTAGCTTCTTACAGAAGCAAAAGGCCGAGGAATTTTCAAACCTTAAAATGGAAGAGATGTCAGTCACTTAGTACTATACAAAGTTTATCGAGTTATTGCTGAGGAGTCTGTTGCTACAGAAAAAGAGAAGGCTAGGAAATTTGAGAGTGGCTTGACTACTAATTTGCAGCTGAAGTTGTGTGGGCAAGTATTTGAAACCTTGGATGAAGTGTATGGGAGAGCCGCACACCTTTATGCACTAGAAGTGAAGAAGAAGATAGAACTAGGTGAGATAGAAGGGAAGGAGAAGAGAAAAGAGGTGGGACAAAATTCTGGAAACCAACAGGGTAACCAGAACGGCTTTAAGAATCTGAAATACCACCATAACAACAACTTCCACAACAACAATAATTCCCAAGGTAACAATTGTCAAGGGGGACGAAATTTCAATGGAGGAGCTAGGAACTTTAACCAAGGGAATAACAAGGATGGAAGGCGTTAGTTTTGTAAGAGGTGCAAGAATAACCACCCTAGGAAAGATTGTGATGGCAATCTAGTCACGTATCGTGCTTGCAATAAGCTGGGGCATATGGAGTCAAGGATCCTAATCGAAACAAGCAGAATAATAATTCAGGAGGGTCCCAAAGGAACTTTCAGAGGAACAACAACTATTCTGGGAATAAAAGAGTGCAGCAGAATGGAGCAAAGGGCAACACCAATAGCAATAGGACTAACCAACAAAAAGGTGGAGCTGCAGGAAAGTTGAATGTAATGAGTAGGCATGAGGCCGATTCCACTAAAGATGTCAACACTAATACTTTTTCTATTAACCCTATTCTTGTTAAAGTTTTGTTTGATTCTGGTGCAACTTTTTCTTTCATTTCAAAGACTATTGTTTTGAAACTTAAAGACTTTTTGAAAGCAGTAGAAGTAGTAGACTTGCCTATAGCCATAACCACGGGTGAGGTAGTGAAATGTACTAAAACCTTTAGGGATGTGTCTTTAAAAATAAACGGGAAAGTATTTCTGTCTAATCTCATCGAGTTTGGATTGAGTGACTTTGATCTTATTCTGGGAATGGATTGGTTGAGCAAGTACAGTGTAGAAGTCAGTTGTTGATCGCAGAAAGTAAAAATGAGTACGAGTGAAAGTGTGTCGGTAACATATTGGATGCATGGTGAGACTAAGTGCCCAAGGTTGATATCTGTGCTAAAGTTGGCAAAGTACATTAAGAAGGGACATCTAGTATATTTCTATAGTGTGAGAAACATGGATTATTTGGAGACGACTATGCCAGAGGATATAGATGTGGTGAATGAATTACTAGATGTGTTTCCAGAGGAGAACCCTAGAATGCCACCTAAGAGGGAAATTGATTTCACAATAGAATTAGTCCCAGGGACAACACTAATTTCCAAAGCACCATAACGAATGGCACCTGTAGAAATGAGTGAGTTAAAGGAGCAATTGCAGGACTTATTGGAAAAGGAATACATTAGACCAAGTGCATCACCTTGGGGAGCACCAGTCTTGTTTGTTAAGAAGAAATATGGAAGTATGAGACTATGTATCGATTACAGGGAGCTGAATAAGGTAACAATAAAGAACAAGTACCCATTGCCAAGGATTGATGACCTGTTTGATCAGATGAGAGGCGCAATAGTGTTTTCTAAGATTGATTTGAGGGTTGGATATCAACAATTGAGGATTGCAGATGAAGACATTCCTAAGACTGCATTTAGAATAAGATATGGATATTATGAGTTTACAGTGATGCCATTTGGATTGACAAATGCTCTAGCAATCTTTATGAATTTGATGAATAGGGTGTTTCATCAATTTATGGACAAGTTTGTGGTAGTATTCATAGATGATATATTGGTGTATTCAAAGAGTAAGGAAGAACATCTAGAACACCTAAGGGCAACTCTACAAACACTAAGAGAAAACCATCTTTATGCAAAGTTCTCTAAGTGTGAGTTTTGGTTGGAGAAAGTAGCATTCTAGGTAACTTTGTGTCCAAAGATGGAGTAGAGGTAGATCCAGCAAAGATCCAGGCAATGAAGGGTTGGCCTACGCCAAAAACAGTATCTGATGTTCGGAGTTTCTTAGGTTTAGCAGGATATTATAGGCTTTTGTGAAGGATTTTTCGAAGATTGCTAAACTTATGACCACTCTAATGAAGAAGGACAAAAAGTTCGAGTAGGATGACAAGTGTGAGGAAGCATTCCAACTCTTATAACAAAAGTTAATTACAACACAAGTGCTTACAATGCCAGATGATAGTGGGATCTATGATGTATATAGTGACGCATCCAAGAATGGCTTGGGATGTGTGCTTATGCAAAATGGAAAGGTGATTGCGTATGCATCAAGGCAGCTAAAGACTCATGAAGTAAATTACCCAACTCATGACTTTGAATTAGCTGTAATTATTTTTGCACTAAAGATTTGGCGGCATTACTTGTATAGAGTGAAATGTAGGATTTATACAGACTATAAGAGTTTAAAATATATTTTCACTCAAAGGGATTTAAACTCACGCCAAAGAAGATGGTTGGAATATACGACAGATTATGACTTAGACATACATTATCATGAAGGGAAAGCAAATGTAGTTGCGGATGCTTTAAATCGTAAAACCAATCATGGATTGAATACTTTGATAATGGCCGATGAGTTGTGCAGAGAAATGAGGAAAATGAACCTAGATGTTGTAGAATGGGGAGTGCCAGCAGGCATACTTGCGAACCTAACCGTCCAACTAACAATATTCGATGAGATAAAGGAAAATCAGGCAGGAGATTGAAGTTGGATAGGATTCGCGAGAAAATAAAACAAGGCAAAGCTACAGATTTCAAAATTCATGAAGACAGGAGTTTAAGGTACAAAGGTCGATGGTGTGTACCACAGAAATGTGAGGAAGTTAAGAAAATTAATGGAAGAGGGTCACAATACACCATATTCAGTGCACCTAGGAGGGGACAAGCTATACAAGGATTTGAAAAAGGTGTATTGGTGGCCTAGAATGAAGAATGAAGTTGCGGAATTTGTAGAAAAGTGTTTGACTTGTCAAAAGGTGAAAATAGAACACAACAAACCCCAAGGAACTGTGCAATCATTGGAAATTCCTGGATGGAAGTGGGATTGTATCTCAATGGACTTTAAGACTTGCCTCCCAAAGTCAAAGAGCGGAAATGACACTATTTGGGTAGTGGTGGATGGACTTACAAAATCTACAAGACTCGGAAGATGGAGCAACTTGCAAAAGCTTACATCAAATATGTTGTGAGGTTACATGGGGTTCCAAAAGATATTGTGTCTGATAAAGATTCTAGGTTTCTTTCGAAATTCTGGAAAAGTGTACAGGAAAACTTTGGTACAACACTTAAAATGAGTACATCGTTTCACCCTGCCACAGATGGACAAACTGAGAGAACCATTCAAACCTTGGAAGACATGTTGAGAGCTTGTGTTATAGACTTCCAAGGAGGATGGGAAGATAGCTTAGACTTGATTGAATTTTCCTATAATAATAGTTACCATGCAAGAATATGCATGACTCCATTTGAGGCTTTTTATGGAAGAAAGTGTCGCAGTCCAATTTGTTGGAACGACATAAGTGAAACAATGATCTTAGGGCCTTAAATGATCGAGGATACAGTAAAACAAGTGAGGGAGATTCAAGCTAAATTTCAAGCAACTCAAGATCGTCAAAAGAGCTAGGCAGATTTGAAGTGTAGAGAAGAGGAATTTGAGGTTGGTGATTGTAGGGAACATTTCAAGCATCCCACACTTGAGCCCCACTGTGATCATACACTTAAGTATGGTGGCGTCCAAAGGGAAGGAAGCTAGAGCAAAAGAGTTGCCAACAAGTTTTAGGAACTTGTAAATCGTTCACAGGGTGAAGGTTACACCCCTTCACAATCCATGAGATCACTAACTCCATAGTAGTCTAGAACCATGACTAGATATTCGGGGATGAAGGTACAAATCCAACCTAAAAGAGATTGAACCTGCCCTAAATAGGCCTCTACTTTATTCTTCTCATATTCATGTGCGCTTTCTGACTAACATATAATCAATATATATTAATCCTAAACCTGTTTAATCTATGTTGGTTGAATATTAATGCACAAACAAAACTATTATTGGCGATCACTTGAATTAAAATCATATTAGCCTAAATAAAATTACTAATTATCTTATTAAGCGTGACTTCAAGTAAAAATTCCCTTTAAACCTGCAAGAGAGGGCGTGATCAAGTAATAACAATAATATCAAGCAACATATAAATTATTGATACAATAAATCATCATCGTAATAACAACCTCAATATAGCATAATAATATTAGCAAGATCCTAGGCAGGACACTAACAAGATTAATAACAAATCCTATCATGTCACTAAACAATAAAGATCAAAGCTTTAGCCTTAACATGATACTAACATGATAGAAGAAATAGAAAGCAACCTAAACATGATACTAGAAAGCAATAAATAACATCCCAGCACGATACTAGGAATCAAAATAATCTAAACATGCTTTCTAAAGAAATAAAGCAATTAAATTACTCACTTTGTTGCCTCGTATCTCTTTTTATCAAAACAATACACACGTTAGTAACTTCAATAAAAATATTAAACAGTAAATCTAATTAAAGAATTGAAAAGATTTGGGACCAAACCCTCAGAAATTATCAACCTTTTACGTCTAGGGAGAAGGCAACTTCGAGCTTGGCTATGTGTGTCTAAGTCTCGTGATGGAAGAATGGTGTTTGAAAAGGGAAGGCTTATAAAGAGAGAGAAAGAACAAGCTTCTAGCTCTGTGAGAGAGAATAGAAAAAATAGATAGATGATTGTTGATGATTGAAAACGGGAAAAATCGACCCTTTTTATAGAGAAAACATTCGAAAACGATAGAAAAGAGTTAGAATTTGAATCGGAGTGAAACTGCATCCATCGCGGCGTGACAAGACTATCGCGACGCGATGGTGCTGCAGGATAATTTTAGCCGTGCGGAATCCTTTATTGAATATAATTTGATAATTAGAGACCGTAATTTATCTTTTAAAATCAGATTAAATCTTTTAAAACACTTGTTTTATTCCAACTAAGATTCTTTATATTTTCTAAAAAATATAATTATTAATCTTAATCTCTTTAGAACTGAAAATAACCTTCTAGATTATTCTAGAAAGTTAAAGTAATTCATAATGACTTTAGGAATGATAATTAAATGGACCCTCCTCTTGATCATTGGGTCATCTATAAAAACTCATTTAATATCCAATTTAATATTTGGGCCATAACTTCCTCATTATTCATCGGAATCGGGCTTATAATATATCCCTTGGAAAACTCTTTTCGAGCCCCATACAACTACACTATTATTGGACCCATATCATGGACCAAATTAAATTGGATTGGATATTTTCATAAATAAGGTACGAAAAAAATATATTTTGAAGACATAAAGAAATATTTTTTTATTAAAAATAGAGGATTCACGAGACTCTTTCACATTTCACCTCGTTCGATAATCAAATGACATGAAAGGTACTCATAACTGGGTTTGGTTTTGGGGAGACATAATTTGGTGTCTATAGAAGCCTCCACTTTGACTGAGTTTGGAGAAATGTAAGTTTTGAAAAAAAGAAGTTAAAGTAGCGATAGGGACGGAGAATGATTCAGAATGTTCTGCGATCCTAAATCATTCTTGTAACGCCGATACCTGCAAACTAGTGTTAGTTAAACAGATAAGAGAGTTAGAAACGCGTATCTTGCACCGTCGAGCACACGTCTCTAGGGTTACCGATTTTGTTTGCTGCATTTGTTGTGACGACCTCCACAAGCTAGGGAACGCCATCATTTGAAGGTGACTGCTTGTAGTCATCCACAATTTTGCTGTGACAATCTTCCTCAAGCTAGGGAACACCGTCGAAAATGACTGCTTGTAGCCATCTTCAGTTTGTTTATGAAAATCCTCCACAAGCCAGGGAACATTGTCGAAGATCGCTGCTTGTAGCTATCTTCAGTTTTTGTGGCAACACCTTGTCACGGTAGTACCTCGCCGTTGTAGACAATCTCCTTTGTACCTCGGGACATCGTCGAAGATCGCTGCCTATAGTGTTCTCCAGTTTTGTGGCATTACCTCGCCACGGCAATACCTCGTCGCTGTAGAAGACCGCTTCTTGTAGTTGCATCCAAAATCTCGTCTATACCTCGACTTGATTATTTTGATTGACAACTTTCACACCTAAGTGAAAGTCGTTGAAAACCATTGCTTGCAATGATCTTCAATTTGCTAATGCTTTGCTTGAACGTTTGCTGTGTTGTTTTCTTTGCTTGAATGCTTGTTGTGATTTTACCGTGCCAGTACCTCGGCACATTTGTAGATGTAATGAGCCAGTACTTTGGTGCTTGCATTTGCTTGTGAACCAATACCTCGGTGCTTGTGATGAGCCAATACTTAGGCGCTTAAGTAAAGTGAGATGATCGTCGTTAGGCCGATCAATTATTTCGATTGTAATCGAGCTGACTACTAATCATGTCAATTTGCTTATAGGGGCTAACTGGGGTACCAAGGAACCCACAATGCTAATTTAAGTCCACATAAGTCATTTATGGGGCCCAAGAGTTGTATCGCGGAAGGAAGGAGAGCCAACGCGCGCTGCCACGAGTCATCGCAACGTGTCAGTCTTGTCGCGGCGTGACAGCTCTTTCGCGGTGCGATAGTTCCATCGCGGCGTGATGGAGTCAGGTTTTACGGAATAAAACCCCTTCTTCCTCATTTCGCCATTTGCTGCTCATTTCGTTCGGTTTTCGCTCAAACCTTCACCTTGGTCGTTCTTGGTTGTTTCTCAACCAAATTCGCTCAAATTTCTTGCAAATCGAAGATCTCAATCTCTAGTTTTCCTATCTATGTAAGTTTTTCTCAAACTCCTCTCAATTTGGAAGAATTTCATGTGTTTTATTTGCAAATTTTCGAAAAATTCGAAAATGCCTTTGCTTGTTTTGCTTTGTTTATCAAATTTCTTGTCATGAAATTGCTTGTTTATGTTTGTATATCACCTTAGGAGTGTTTTGAGACTTGTTTGGCTCAATTTGGTGGAGAAACGAACGTTTTTCCATTGTTGGGCACCTTGAGTTCATGAGAAAAATGTAGCTTGTTCTTCATGTTTTTTCTTGCTCTTTGTGCTTAATTTGTCACAATATTTTCCGTAATAATGTAAGAAATTGTTTGATTGCACTGAAATGCGGTTATTGCTTAAATAAAAAAACATGCTCTGTTTTAGTACAATTTTTTTTTACGAACATAGTATCATGCGGCTAGGCGAACCTTAGATACTATAGAACCTTTTAATTTAATTCCTTTATATTGGAATATAATTAGTATGGCTTGACGTCGTGGTTTCGGCTCATGCTCTCGCGGGGCTCACCGAGAGGACGAGCCTGTCGATGCATGCGAGGGTATGTCCACCAGTCTTGGGGAGTTCCCTGAGTGGGACAGGCGTACTCTGTACTTCGCGCCCACTTTTCACATTTTGGAGCGCGTTCGGCATGGTATCATTGATGATCGCGTTCGTTGCCATGGCTCAGGCAACAACGACACAGGGCATCTCTAAGACACCTACTTTCGCCACAAGCGGAGCTGCGCACGCTTTGGGAGTCATGTAGTTTGACTCCTTTGCTTCAGACTATGCAGGCGCTTCACTTTCTAGACTCGAGTCGTTTCTTAGTGCAGGATTTGGTGGAGTTCTTTTGGGACACCACCAACACGTTTCATTTTCCTTGGGGTGAGATGACTGTCACTCCCCTCGACTTCTCTATTATTATCGGATTGGAGTTCCGGTCGAATGTTGTTCCTCTTGGTAGGGATATTACTCTTTCTTCTCCTGAGGTGGAAGAGCTGTTAGGTCCTATCGTTGTCCGAGCTCGTGCTGAGTCTAGAGCAGGAAAGCTGAGCCGTCGATCCATTCGCCGGTCTTCGCTGATGGCAGCTTGATGAGTATTTAGGTTGTTTTTACCTTCTTTTTACAACTTTCTTTCTTAATAAAGCTTAGTTTTATGCATTTTCTCTTTATTTCCCTTTCCTCTCTTGTTTTTTGTTTTTATGGTTTTTCTTTTGTTTTCTCCTTTATTTCTCCTCTTTTTGTGGTTGTAGGTATTATACGAGGTTTGGGTCTCGATATTGGTTGTGTTCTAAGTTGGAAGATGCTTTTTAGATTAAGCTCATAGCATTGGGAAGCTCAATATGCAAGGAAGTGGATGCTCCAAGTTCTAGCTCCTAAGCTCTCAAACCCGTGCTCTCATGAAAAGATGGTGTTGAACCCACCGTGGCGGCCCTTGGAAATTGCCACCCCAACATGTATCAAGTGGAGCTCACAAGACCCATTTGCGAGCGCACAAAGCGGCAAAGAAGTCGAAGAAACCCAAAAGAGCGCGGGCGCGCACCCCTGCCTGCCAGGCTGCCCTCTCTGTTTCCGGCTTCGCTCGATTTCATTTTTCGCGCCTCTTATAAATACTTATTTAACCCGATTTTTCTAAGGATTTTTAGACATAATTTTGATCATAATTTTAGCTTAGTTGAGAATTTCTCTCTCTAGTTTTAGGAGTAGATTTAGAGAGAGAAAGTGAGGAATTTCATTGGGGATTTGAGATATTGAATATTCAAGGTGACAATTGTATTGAAGATCTCCATAATCAATCAATGAGGATTTCTAACTCTATCTCATTTTATTGCTTTGTTTAATTTCATGTTTGTTTGGTTTGATTTTGATGTTTGATTCTTAATTAGTGTAATTATTCTTCATATTTTGTTGATTCTTGATTTCTTTAGTTGTTTGTTGATAGATGATGATTCCTTAATAGTTGTTTGGCTAGGAATTGGGTGAAACTTGTATGATTGATTAATTGTGATTAATTTGTGAATTGTGTTAATGTAAGTTTGCATGTGTGTAATTTGATTAGGCCTTGAGAATTATGCTAGATTGCATTGTAATTGCTGATGACACGACCAATTGATTTAGGAATTGCAATTTTCGATTGGTTTGGATTGTGATTCTCTTAGTTTGTTATTCGTAGAGACATCTAGCTTAATGATTAGGAGATAACTCTTTGATTCCAATTGATAGCTCTTATCATTAGTCTTCACAAGCATTGATTGGCATGTTCTTCCCAAGTTGTTGCAATTGTCATGATTACTTGTTGATCTCCATTCCCTATTGTTTGATTTGTTTGGTTGTTTGTTATATTAGTTAGTTTTGCAGCGCCTCCTGATAGAACGGTTTTGACTATGTATGGTCCAGACCAATTAGGCCTAAATTTGCCTCTTGGGTGTAGAACATTTTTCCTTAATGCTTTTAACACCAAGTCTCCTACTTTGATGTTTCTTGTCTTGACCTTCTTGTTGAAGTGTCTAGCCATGCGAGTTTGATAGCATTGAGTATGATGTAGAGCTTCTAGTCGTTTTTCATCGAGTAGAATTAGGTCCTCATATCTTTCTCTTGTCCATTCAACCTCATCGAGTTTACTTTCTAGTGCAATGCGTAAAGAAGGTATTTCCAATTCTACAGGTTGTACGACATCCATACCATATACAAAGGAAAATGGCGTATTTCTTGTGGATGAGCGAATTGACGTGCGATAACCCCAAAGAGCAAAATGGAGTTTGTCAGGCCAATCCTTGTAGTTTTCTGTCATCTTTTCGATGATAGTCTTTAAGTTTTTATTGGCTGCTTCCACAACGCCGTTTGGTTGAGGTCTGTATGGAGAAGAGTGATGATGTTGAATGTCGTATTTTTGCAGTAATTCTTCACATTTTGCTTGAAAGTGAGTTCCATTGTCACTTATCATTTCATGTGGGACTCCGTATCGACATATAATGTTTCTTTTGATGAACAATGCTACATGCTTTACAGTGAGTTTTGCATATGATGCTGCTTCAACCAATTTTGTGAAGTAATCAATTGCAACTAGGATGTATTTATGGCCTCCTGTCCCAGGAGGGGTGATTTTTCCAATGATATTTATTTCCCATGTTGAGAATGGCCATGGAGATGTATAGGTATAAAGTAGTGATGGTGGAACATGTTGCAAGTTTGCGTATATTTGGCATTTAGGGCATCTCTTTACATATTGATGGCAATCCCCATTCATGGTAGTCCAATAGTATCCTTGGCGTATTATCTTTTGGGATTCATATGAGTTCATATGAGTTCCACATGCTCCTTCGTGGATTATTCTCATCATTCTTTGAGCTTCCTTTTTGCCTACACATAAGAGAGCTTTTCCTTTAAGTACCCTTTTATGTAACTCATCATTTATGAGCACAAATTGGGAAGCCAAAAGTCTTAAGAGCGCATTTTGCTCTCTTGTCAGCATGAAGTGGATATTCTCCTTTGGTGACATAGTTAAGGATGTCAATGCACCAAGGTTTCTCTTCGTCTTCTTCTTTTTCTTAAATGGTTTCATCATCTTCTATGGCTTGAATATAAGTCAGTTTATGCCTTTTTTCTATTGTTAAAGGAATTTGTTCAATCTCCTTAGGAATTCTAACCATTAAGGCTAGTCTTTCCAAGGCGTCAGTAAATTGATTTTCCTCTCTTGGTAGATATGTATATTCTACCTTCTCGAGTTGGTCGGTAAGGGTATCTAAGTACGTTTGATAAGGGGCTAAACTTTCACTACTTACTTCCATCTTTTTGAGATTTGGTTGATGATGAGAGAAGAGTCTTCGAATATGCGTAGTTTCTTTACTCCCAATGCCAAAGAGGTTTCAAGGCCTACCACACATGCTTCATATTCCGCAACATTGTTGGTAACGTCGAAATCCAAATTTATTGAGATGTGGGACGTGTTCTTCTATTGGTGATACTAATAATACTCCTACCCACATCCTTTCTGGTTTGAGGCTCCATCGAAGTATAATGTCCAAGTATCATCTTACGTGACCATTGAGTCTTCGTCTGGAAAATCATTTTCATGCATTGGTGTCGAATCTTCAATCGGGAAATCTGCCAAGAAGTCCGAAACCACGGTTCAAATGCTAGTATTGGCACCCCTCAAATGCTTAACGGTTCGAAACCGGTGGCATTGAGGGGTTTTGAACCGGTGGCAATCACCTTTTTTCTACTAGTGCACTGATCCTTTGATGGCTTTTTGAGGCATGAATCTTACATCAAATTGGGCTAAGTTAACTATCCATCTAGACATTCGCCCGTTGAGCGTAGAATTCTCAAAGAGGTATTTAAGATGATCCATTCGTGATACTGCATACACTGTGTGGACAAGCATGTAGTGTCTTAACTTGGTTGTGGCCCACACTAATGCGAGACACAATTTTTCAAGTGGTGTGTAGCGAACTTCATACTCGAGCATCTTTTTTCTTAAGTAGTATATGGCATTTTCTTTATTCTCTACTTCTTGTGCTAGCAAAGCTCCCATTGTCTCTTTGGTAACTGTTAAGTACAATCGAAGAGGGATTCCTGGAAGCGCGGGTGCTAATACAGGAGGATTAGCGAGGTAGGCTTTGATATTATCAAAGGCTCTTTGACACTCGTCGTCCCATATTACTGGTACATTCTTCTTGAGCTTCTTGAATATTGGTTCACATATCGTAGTGAGTTTAGATATGAACCTACTTATATATTGCAAACGGGCAATAAATCCTTGAATTTGTTTCTTGGTTTTGGGCGGCGATATTGACATAATTGCTTTGATCTTGGTTGGATCTATCTTTATTTCTCTAGAGCTAATGACATAGCCTAAGAGTTTCCCTGAGGTGACAACAAATGCACACTTGGCTGGGTTTAGCCTCATGTTATATTTTCTTAATCTCTCAAAGAATTTCCTTAAGGCTATTAGGTGTCTTGGACGGTCCTTTGATTTTACAATCATATCATCCACATATACCTCAACCTCTTTATGCATCATGTCATGGAGTAAAGTAGTCGCTGTTCTTTGGTAAGTGGCACCCGCGTTTTTCAACCCGAATGGCATCACCATGTAACCGTAAGTGCCCCAAGGTGTTATGAAAGTAGTCTTTTCCATGTCTTCTTCAACCATGAGGATCTAGTTATATCCTGCGTATCCATTCATAAACGAGAGAAGCGCGTGATTCGCTGTATTATCTATTAAAATGTCGATGTGTGGTAAAGGGAAGTCATCCTTTGAAATTTTCCTTATTTAGATCTCTGTAGTCGACACACATTCTTACCCTACCATCCTTCTTAGGAACCGGTACCACATTTGCGACCCACTCGGGGTATTTGGATATAAAACCTGCATTTATTTGCTTTTGCACTTCTTCTTTTATTTTAAGAGCTACTTTGGGTTTCATTCGACGTAACTTTTGTTTTACAGGTTTCATTCCTGGGATTAGTGGTATAGTGTGTTGAGCAATTTCTCTATTTATTCCTTGCATATCTTCATATGACCAAGCGAAAACATCGATAAATTCTTTTAGTAGATTTACTAAATTAGTTCTTTCCTCTTGATTAAGGGTTAAACCAATTTTAACTTCTTTTTTAACAGTTGGATCTTTTGAAATATTAACCGTTTTGGTGTCTTCAATTACCGGTGTTTTATTTTCAAGTGTTTCCACTGTTTTAATTATTTCTTTATCGTTTTCATTGTTAGTAAAGCAACGCTCATCATCTTGGGTAAGAGAATGACACGAGAAGTAAGCGAAAGAAAACATGTTATTAAACTCTGAAATCATTACATCGAAAAGAGATACGTCCGTTGGGACTTGACTGTTGACTATCCTAGGAGTAGGTTTTAAACTAGAGGGGCTAGAAGGAGACACAACTATAGAAGGTTTAGAAGACTCGACTACAAAAGATTTGAATTTAGACTCAATCTAAGACAACGACTCAGACGACTCAAACTCGTCGAACATTGGTCCTTGTCCTGTGTTGATGGAGATTCTTCTTCCACTCGGCGTAGTCACCTTTACAATCTTTCTCTATCCCTGAACTAATCCTTCTGCCGGAGTAATGAGCTTTGTTGGATCAAAGTTTTCACTTTGTAATACCGTTTGGATAAGCGTAGAATCATCGTCGATATGCTTAGGCTCATTTTTCTTGTACCCAAAGAGGAGAACCATAACATTGAAGTCGAAGCATGGGGGTGCTTGATCCTTGTATATGGGAGTTAGGATCTCATCTAAGAAATTACAGTCCAAGAATATATCAAACCTTGGTTGTCTTATCCCATATTTGACAAACGGTTCGGGGAATTTGTGGCATGGATAATCTTCACCCACTTTTATGAATTGTCCATTTAGAGTGAGGGCATATTGATCTATTGGAATAACCTTTTTCTGGGTACGAGCATTTCTCCGTGCATTGAACTTTTCCCGATCTTGCTTATAGTCTTCCGGAGTTGGCTCAATACGAAGTCCAAAAGTATCTAATTTAGAAAGGCCAGTCAATCCCATGCGCTTCGCTATTCCTTTCTTCTTTCCTAGAGTCATTCCAGGAGAGTGTCCTGATTTTCTGAGAATACCATTGATTATCATGTTTGAATGGAGGTCGTAGCGAAGGGGGGTCTTTTCATCTTCCTTAATGAAAGAGACGTCTTCGGCATTAAAGCCCCATAAGTCTTCATCATTCTCATCACGCTCCACATTTATGAGTGGTTTATCAATTGCTTTGATCCTCATAGGGGAAGCATCGATGGTGACAGGAACTTCTCCAACTATAGCCTTTACTTGTTGGTGAAGGGATGAAGGGACAACCTTAAGGTCGTGAAGCCAAGGGCGTCCCAACAATAGGTTGAAAGTGTCTTTAATATCTACTACTTGAAAAGTAGTAGCATGCTCAATAACTCCTGTCGTGACATTCATAGTAATAGTCCCAAGAGATTGACGACGAGTGTTATCATAAGCTCTTATGCCTTGTGTTGATGGGGACAAATCCTCATCCCTTATTCCTAATATTCTTGTGGTTCGAAGTGGGCAAACTTTAATTGCCGATCCATTATCCACGAGGGTCATTGGAACATTCATCCTTTTGCAAACCACTGTGAGATTTAAGGCTTTATTATGCTTATCATCTTCAGCAGGTAAATCTTTGTCAGAAAAGATGATCAAATTGATGGGACTGGGAAGATCACTAGTAAGGAAGTTAGCTAAACCTTCAGGTGAGGTTTTTGAATCTGTCCCTACTTTAGCTAAGGCATCCATTACTGCGAGCCTATGCTCGTGGGATGTAGCTAGGAGCTTCCATACATTCATTTCTACCTTAGTTTTTTTCAATTGTTTGACAACATCGTTATCTTCTATAATTGGAATTGGGACTTGTTGAGTGGTAGGAATGGGTTGATTTGTGATGGGAGGTTGCATTCTCCCTGATCTTGTGAGGACGTCGATACAGGTATCTTCTTCATCCCAAATATCATCGACTGGATAGATCGTGGAGAGTGGAGTTTCTTCTACATCTTTGAGGTAGACATCCTCATCATCACTTTCCCAAACTGTATTGATGTTAACATCATTTTCTGGTCGAATCTGAACCAAATTTTTACTGTCAATCAATCCTTGGACTAGGTCCTTGAATTTAAAACAGTGTTCTATGGTATGTCCTCCTGATTGATGGTACGGACAATAGAATCTATTTGTCCTTTTCAGCGTTCAAATGGTCTTGGCTCGAGAGGTTTGATCTTCTCATTCTCGAAGAGCATTTTGAACATGTTTGCATACGAAGTCTAATAGGTGTGTATTCCTTATTATTCTTCTTGGGTGATGCGACTACTTCGAGAGAAAAAGGTTTTCTTTCAATAGTCTTAGTGGGCATCATCTTCTCAGCAATGCGTCTTACCTCCATCTTTTTTGCCTCCTGGATGGAATAGTGAAGTTGGGTCATCGCCGCTCTTATTGTGTTTATGAGGAGCCATACTCTTCTTTAGTGGCAGATTCTTCAGGTGGAGGAAAATCACTCATGGCATCTGTTTTGGGTAATTTTACCCATGCCACATGGGCAAATCAAGGCCTGACACGTGTCATACTTTGGTTGGTCCGAATTGGACCAGTCTCCATTTGACACGTGTCCCTCCTAGAGCTTGGGAGAAAAAAGCGGCGTTCAAGGGCCCAAATCCCGAGAAAGCCGTAATACGGCGCAGCCCAGCAGAGCTAGGTCAGAGTGACCTAATCAGGGGCACGTTTCCCTATTACCCTACAAATAGGGAAATTCCCCCATTTTCGGGACAAGGAATTAATTATTACAGCAGACCCTACATTCTCTTACATCAGAGAAGCACCTGATCTCGGAATCCGAGAAGATCTCACTTTTCATTTTCCGTACCTTCTCCTACATACATTCAAGTACTAACTTGACCGTCGGAGGCGGAGCTCCAAACGTCGGAGTCTCTGTTGTTTTGCAGGTACAGGAGCAGTCGGATTAGTCCTCGAGCTGTAATTCTCCCGAGGGACAAAATCACCTAAAACATTTGGCGCCGTCTGTGGGGAGAGTACCTCAAGGATGGTTCAAGAGTCTGTACCGCCTCCTGACCCCAAGGTTGTCCAAGCGGAGGTCTTTGTAGATAATGAGGATGATGATCCTTAAGTGGAAACGTACATAGCCAAAGATGGCTCTCTCATTACTAAGTGCATCCGTCCCAGAGAGACACTGAAACGAGGTGAAAGCCAGGAGGGTACCAATAGGCCCTCTGGTCAGCCGGAAGAGGAAACCCAGTCGGCAAGAGGTTAGGCTCCAGTCACCAGAGACGAGCTCATGAAATTCATGACGAGTTTCAAGGGTGAGATCAAGGATCTGATCGAAAAGAAAACGGCTGGCTCTAGCAAGAGTCAGCCGGCTAAGAAGTCTCCTCGAACTGCGAGGAAGAAGCCAGTCAGGGACAGGCAGCCAACTCCGCATCCAAAGGACAAGGCAGCCGCAACCCTTGACTGGTCCAAGATCCTTCTGTTCAAGGTATGGATCCAAGGGTTTTGCTGGGTGAGCTGGGCCCCGTCGACAACCTACACAAGGCAACACACATAAACTGCCCTCGGGGGTGGCTCGAGGTACCCCCCTCCTATGCCTAAGTTAGAAAGTGTTTAGAGAGAGAAAGTGTACTTAGAGAGATGTAGAGAGTATAATAACTTGTGTGTCTAACCTCCTTTCCGTTGTACTTTGCCCTCTATTTATAGGTGTACGATCTCCTTTGTGGAGAGTTCGACCTGGTCAGCTCTGCGGGCTGACTCCATCGGGCTGGTGAGCCCCTCACAGTTGTTCTCTCGGCCATGAGTGCGCACCCTGGGAGCTGGGCGATATTTCAGCCGGAGCTATCCTATACAATGAGCCCCTCAAGAGGTGGTATGAGGTCACTCATGCCGACTCTTACTTGCGCGGTGGAATCTTCCCAACTAAGCCCTGTTGGAAGGGATAGCTCAGTAGGAGCTATCCCCTTCAACTAGCCCCTCAAGAGATGGCGTAAGGTCATTCATGCCAGCTATTCTGAGCGTGTGGCCTTATCGGCCGTGGCTCAACGGGTCGTCTGGCTAAATTACCCTGCACACTCCTAGCCCCTCAAGTCTTTGGGTTGTTAATGCGATCCGGAGACTTGGGAGGTCAGGTCGTAATTCTGGTGATGGTGCTACCGTACTGCTGGGTTTTTATGATGGCTCTATTCCTGCCTGCTAGGCACACGTCTGGTCGTGACTTGCCAAGACCGCAGGGAGAGATTTTGATCACTCCTGCTGAAGTCTAAGAAATGACGATCTTGCGGAGAGGAATTTCGATCACTCCCGCTGAAGTCTGAGAAATGACGATCTTGCAGAGAGGAATTTCGATCGCTCCCGCTGAAGTCTGAGAAATGAAGAGCTTGCGGAGAGGAATTTTGATCACTCCCGCTGAAGTCTTAGAAATGACGAGCTTGCGGAGAGGAATTTCGATCACTCCCGCTGAAGTGCGCTTTTTTGTTTGTTTGTTTTTTTTTTTTAGGCAGGAATAGCGTTTGCATGAGTGGGACACGTGTTGATGATCCAAGCCTTCGGTTTCGATTTTACTGAAGTGACATGGCGGTTTGGCTTTACTTCATGCCCAACCGCCCATTTACTTCGTATTAAATTCACTGTTCCCCCCTTTTTCATTTCTTTTACTTTCCTCACTTTTTTTTCATCTTCCCTTCTTCTTCATTTTCATTTCAAAAATTTCGCTCTTTGTTTTCTTCTTCAGACGCTCTCTGTTCCTCCATTGTTGCGATAAGTTCTTGCTTCCTTCATCTTTGCTTTTGCTTCAATTTCCTGTCATATTTACTTTTCTCCTCTTTGTGGGCTTTTTGTCTTTGTAGATTTCATAATGTCTGACGCTTCTGATAGTCAGAACATAAGTGAGCCTCAAGTGGGCACTGAGTCGGATTCTCCTTCCCGATCATCCCCTTCATGTGAGCGCCCTGCGCACACTCCCCTGTTTCTCGTTCTTCTTCCCCCACTCCTATACAAGTGGTTATGCCTTTTGATTGTCCCCCCGCTGCGAGCGGGACGGGTACTGCTGCGACTCCTACTGTTACATCTGGGTCAGGCAGTAGTCGTCCTGCTGAGGGTAGTGCTTTTCGCCCTTTTCAGCGCAAGCCTCGCCCTGACTTCTTTGATCCTTACTACGAGCGGGTGCTTGTTTTGGATGGGATTCCTTTGTCCCATCTCACCCGTTTGAGGATAAGCGCAATGCGCCATAAACAGTTAGCCGACGCAGTCAAGGCTAATCCCCCTGATGTGTCCCTTGTTAGCCCCATTCCCCATGTTCAGCCTTAAAACAGTTTTGCTTGGCTTGATGACATGGCTGATGTGAATCGGTTTGACCATTATGTAGTGCGGGGTGGTAGTGCTGAGACTTCATCACCATCTCCCTCTCCAGCCGTCCATTCGAGCAGGATGACTGAATCCCCAGGTGATTGCTCTTTTTATGATTGTCAGCCCACTTATGTTGTGGAGCCTGTAAAGGAAGGCAAACCTGAGTTCTTTCTGGATGACAAATGTTATGGGCCCAAGAACTGCGTGCTGGATTCCAGTTGACGTAAGGACGCCAAGAGGTTGAACCTTGCTTCTGTTGGGCAGAAGTTGGACCTGCCCGCTGATGGTGCGAAGCTATCTGCTCCCCCTGATAGTCATATTGCTGTGCTTTCTTCTCAACTGGATTTGGGTCTGAGGTTTCCCCTTGACCCTACTCTAGAGAAGGTGTTTCATGCCTTCAATATTTGTATATCTTTGATGCATCCAGCTTCCCTTCACACCTTGATCTGCCTACTATGGTTCTTGCAGTTTCAAAGGTATCCTGAGTCCCTGCACCTATTTAAGTCTTTAATGAGCCTGAAAAGGTCTGCTTCTGGGACTGAGTCTGGGTGGTACTACGTAGCTCCCAAGGATGGTAGAATTCTGTCCTTCCCAAAGCTTGGTCGCTTTAGGGATTGGACTGGTAAGTTCTTCTGGGTGAAGGTGCCCTCTACTTTTGTTGTGCCGCGCAATTTTCGGGAGATTCGTACCAACATGGCTGGGGTTACTGTCTCCCCATCTGAGTCTGCCCGTGAGACGGAGGCCTTTGACGCTCTGCAGGGAGCGGGGACTGGTGACTCGAAATTTCCCATGATCTGGCTGCCCAACTCTATATACATTGTGGGCAACGAGCAGCTCTCTGCTATGCGTTTGTGCTATATGCATGAGGCTGGTAAGTTTTTGCCTTCCTTTCTTCCCTTTCTTTTTTTTTTTTTTTGGTCCTTATGTTATTTTGTTTCTTTGTTTCCCCTTTTCAGGTTATGACAAGCTGGATAGGTGCATTCTTGGGTTGGCTGATAATTAGAGGGACCCCTTAACTGCTACCCCTGATAATCCCCTAGAGCTTTTTAGCACTCTAGAGGTATATGCTGGTTCCCTGGAGAATGAGGTGCGCCTAGCTCCAGCTGAGCTGCGGGCTGTCTTTGGCACTGTGACAGCTGCTGATCATGCAGGATCCAGTCGTGCTGAAGCTGAGACCTCATCCTCCACTGTTGGGAGTAGACGCGATACTCGATCTACCCCCCGAAGAGCGGCTTCAGATTCTGAGGCGTTAGTGGCGCATGGTGCTTCTTCTGAGAAGCAGCCTGCTGCGGCTTCTGGCCAGGTGGCACATCAGACCTCTGCTGCCAAAAAATAACTTGACCAAGCTTCTGATGATCCAAAGAATACCAGTGATGATTTTGCGGATAGCGTTCTCAAGTTTCCCTTTGATGAGGTTGAGACTACTACTGCTACGGGTGTAAAGCCCACTTCTTCTGCTAAGCATGTTCTGCTCTTTTCTTCTGATATCGATACTGATACTGCTGCGAAGGATACTGTAGCTCCTTCTGCTGAAGCCACTGATTTCCAGCTTCCTGATGAGACTATCATGGAGCTTCTAAAAGTTTCTGTCGCGCCCTTTCGGACTGCGAGGGCGGCTCCAAAGCACCACCTGGGGTGGGAACTCTCAGGCGGGGAGTACTCACAAGCAGGATTAGCCAATTATTGATTTGGAGGATGATCCTGTGACCTCTGCCCCTGCTGAGGATGAGCCCGCTGCCAAAAAGGCTCGCACCTCCTCTGGCCTTGATCCTTTTGCTTCTCACTCTGCTAAAACCGGGCTTCCTGGTGGGAATGCTGACAGGGGAGTCGATACTCGGAATTCCAGTGAACTTAATCATTGTGTTCACCAATTCTTGAGTGATGCCTTTGAGACCCCGCTGTCTGCTACCTCAATCTCTACTGGGGGTACCTTTCGCCCTACTGGGCCCATTGAATTTTCTAAGGTCCCCATTGATGCCCACCTTCATCCCTTGCTGTGCCCTACTGGAGCTGAGAATGCTCCTTTTCGCCCTAAGATGAACGTAAGGGCTGATGAATCTTTGTTCGTGGATGATCCCCAGAAGGGTGGTACCTTGGGGTATCGTCTTACTCAGGGAGTTTGTCTCCCCGCTTATTCTACATGCAGCTCGGTCAGTCTTCCTGCAGCTATGGCTTGTCATGACTTGCAGAAGGTTAGTCCTTGCTTTTAGTCTTTTCTTCTCTGATTCTGGTTTCTTTTTCTTCTTTTGCTTATTCTTTTGTTAATGCCTTGTCTTATTTTTATCTTTAATTAATTTCTATTTTGGCTTATTCTTTCCTTTCTCTGCCTTTCTGTAGCTTGTTAGGTCTGTTGGGTACTTATCCAATGCCTTGCTTACAGTGGAGTAGGAGTACCAGAATCAAGGTCTGATTCTTTCTCAGAAGAATTTGGAAGTTCAGCAGGCTCGTACTGAGAGGGATGCCATGGTCAGTGAGGTGACTCCTCTAAGGGAGAGGGCGGACGCCCTGCAGATCCAGTTGGGAGAATTTCAGCTCACCTAGACCAAACTGGTGAGCTGCGAGGAGCAGCTGCAGACTTCTCAGGCCAGGGTGCAAACGTTGGAAGTAGAGATTGCCAATATGCGGGCTGGGCATATAATTGAGCTGGAAGCTGCTAGGAAGGAGGCACTTAAGGCCTTTGTGCTTTCTCGTGCTTTTGCTAATTTATTGGCTGATCGCCATGAGGGTGGATGGGAGGCTGCTGCCCGCTGCGTGAGCAGCTTGTATGGTGAAGTTGAAGAGCAGCAGGCTTGTTTCAACACTTTATGGGCTAAGGTTGAGGCTGCTGGCGACGCTGGCTTATTCGACCTGCCCGCTGACCATCCTCGTGCTGCTAGCTGCAAGGTTCCTGACCATGCCGTGCTGAACTTGGAGGTTCCCCTCTGCCCTAACGTTGCTGCAGCTATTGGGGTGGAGTCTTTGGCTGGTGGACAATAATTAAAGGTTATGGCGGCTGTCACCTTCCTACTCTAGTGGTTCCTCTGAGTTTCTCTCACCTAGATCCGTGGTAACTAGGTAGCTTTTGTTGCTGTCTTTGGGGTGTATAGCAGCCAAAGATTATATTTTCTTGTGTCTTCTCAGAATACTTTATCTTTTGTTGCTGGGCCTGTCCAGCGTAACTTGAATTCATGCTTCCTTGACTTATTTTGCTGAGTGTTTCCTCGTCTTGGTGGACGAGGGCTCAGCTTTGCATATATTGTAATTGACTTGCTGGATGTTTACCATGTCCTGGTGGGCAGGGGTTCAGCTTTGTGTTGTATGTACGTAATGATTTTTCTACTATTTTGTCCGCTGATTGTTTTGTGGTCTGCGTGCTCGTTTGAACCTGATGCTGAGCCAAGGTGTAGTAGTACCTAGGCCTTAGCACAACAACCCCTTTGTTGCGCTCAGTGAAGCCTCGTAGGTTGGGCCTACCTGTTTTCTTTATTTGGCTGCTGAGGGCTTTCTTACCTTCTTTCTCTCTTCTATGTTTAGCTGGAGCTTCAATGAGCTTTGCTCTTTCTGCCCTGTTTGTACTATATGTTTATGCTTCATGTACTCTGCTTAATTCTTGTAGAGACTTGCTTTCATATTGGCTAGTTTATTCAATTGTTGACTGTTTAGCATCATTCAGTCTACTCTGCTGAGACTTACTTGTGTCAACCAGCTTTTGGATGCTTGTTTGACTGTTTGGCATCATTTAGTCTGCTCTGCTGAGACTTACTTGTGTCAACCAGCTTTTGACTGCTTGTTTGACTGTTTGGCATCATTCATTTTGCTCTAATGAGACTTACTTCTGTCAACCAGCTTTTGGCTGCTTGTTTGACTGTTTGGCATCATTCAGTCTGCTCTGCTAAGACTTACCTGTGTCAACCAGCTTTTGGCTGCTTGTTTATGTCATCCAGGTTATTTCGCTATGACTTGCTATTTATGTCATTTAGCTTGTTTATGTTGTGACTTATTGCTTTGTGCCTCCTACTTTTCTTCTTAAGGGCTTATTATATGTCTATCTCCTCCTCCTCTCCCCCTCAAAGAGATGAGCTGAGTGGGACTAAGATAACCTTAGTGTTGCCCGCGCAGCTCATCCTTCTTCGTTTTTACTGCCCTTTCCTGCTCAAGTTGAACGTGCTAGGCCTCCCCTCAGGCGTCTCCGAGGTGGTTCCCTGTTTAACTTTGAGCAGGTAAGGTGAGATTTTAGGGAGGGATGTTCTTTTGCCGTTTAACGTTGTTTCGCTGCTCCATGCTAAGGTGCTTTCTGCCTTCAGCACTTCCATGCTTTTTATTTTTTTTTCTGCATGTTAGTGTATGATGCTAAAGCATGATATATTTAAACGGGTTTATGCAATATACTCCTCACATAGAGGCTCATATTTCATTGAATTAAAATGGCTTAAATGCCTTAATTGACATAACATGAACTAAACAGAGTTCTTGTAAAATTGAAACAATTATCCCAGTTCTACTTAATTTCTTGCCTTTTTAAACAAAATATTTCTTTAACACATCAGCATTGAAACTATTCCTTAAGACCTGACCTTCTTGATCTGCGAGGAGGAATGCACCAGGTCCTACCTGCTCATGAATGATGAAGGGGCTTTCCCAATTGGCTGACAGCTTTCCATGCTGGTTTCCTCTTCCCACTGTTGTTGTCCTTCTGAGGACCAAGTCTACAGGCAGGAGCTCCCGGTGCTTGACTCTTTTGTTGAAAGCTTTGGAAATCTTGCTCTTCTGGGCTGCCAGCTTGAGAGCTGCTTTTAGCCTTACTTCCGGCAGGAAGTCTAGCTCTTTCAGCATGCGCTTTTCATTTCCTTGTGGCTCATAGTGTTGTATCCTCAGGCTGGGAATTTGTACTTCCACTAGGACAACTGCATTTTCCCCATAGGCTATAGTGAAAGGGCTTTTACCAGTGGATTCTTTCTCAGTGGTTCTGTTTGCCCATAACACCTCTCGGACTAGGTCAGCCCATAGACCTTTGTGCTCCTCCAGCTTCCTCTGTAGGGCTGTTAAGATCAGCTTGTTTGCTGCTTCAGCTTGGCCATTACTCTGCGGGTGACAGACTGAGGCACTTGCGTGCTTGGTGCCCATGTCCTCCAGGTAATCTTTGATGGTGTCACAGTCGAATTGGCACCTGTGGTCAAAGACTATGCACTGCGGTACCCCGAACCTTGTGATGATGTTTTTCCATATGAACGTCCGCACTTGGGTTGCCTTTATGTACTTAGTGGGCTCGGCCTCTATCCACTTGGTAAAATAGTCTACTGCCACTATGAGGTACTTCCTGCCCGCTGACCCAGTGGTGAAGGGTCCTAATATGTCCATTCCCCACTGAGCAAACGGGATCGGGCTGAGGATTGGGGTCAGATCATTTGCTGGCTGGTTTATGACTAGGGAATATTTTTGACACTTGTCACACTTTTTCACATATGCCAGTGTGTCTTGCGTCAGAGTTGGCCAGTATGCACCCCTACTGGGAACTTCTACTCCCATTGCCTTTCCACCAATGTGGTTGGCATATATTCCTGAGTGTACTTCTTCCATGATTTTCTCCTGCTCCCACTCTGGAATACACCTTAGCAGTGGTTTTGAGAAGCCCTTCTTGTTGAGCTCCCCATTCATCACCACGTACCAGTTAGCGTCTTTCTTCACTTTCTTAGCTTGCACTTCATCGTCTGGCAGCGAGCCATGAACTTTGTATGCCAGTATGTCTGTGAAACAAGCTCGTTGCTGTCCGATGCAGTTCACCTGCTCTTTTTCGGCGATGTTGCTTTTCTCCAGGACTTCCACCATCACTGCCCTTGTGAGGCTCTGCAGGGTGGAACTAGCTAACTTTGATAACGCATCAGCCTGGGAGTTTCCCGCTCTAGAGACCAAGTCTATCTGGAAGTGAACTAGATGAGAGTCAATCTGCAGATGGACTTTCTTGGCTCCGACTGCGATACTCATACGCAGACCTGCCAAAGCTGCCTCGCACTCTGCCTCGTTGTTTGATGCCTTGAATTTGAACTTAATGGCATACTCAAATACATTTCCCTCTGGGATGTCACTATGATCCCTGCTCCGCTCCCTGTTTGGGCTGATGATCCATCTACCTCTACCTTCCAGATTCCAATATCATCTTCTTTCTCCTCGTACGAGGCTTCCACGATGAAGTCTGCTAGGGCTTGCGCTTTGATAGCTGCCCTAGGTTTGACCTCGAACTCATACTCGGAGAGCTCAATGGCCCACTTCAAGAGTCTACCTGACGCGTCCATTTTTTGTAATGCTTTCTCCAGTGGGTGATTTTTGAGGATTTGTATTATGTGCGTGTCAAAATATGGTTTCAACTTCCTTGATGTAGTTACCACCGCAAAAGCCAGCTTCTCCACCAATGGGTACCTTTGCTCGGCCTCAGTCAGCACGTGGCTCGCAAAGTATATTGGCCTTTGCTGCTTTTGTCTTTCTACCAGGAGAACGGTTGCGATTGTTTGAATTGACGCCAAAATGTACAACTGTAATTTTTCTTTCAGCTCCGGGCTGATCATTGTTGGGAGCTTAGTCAGATGCTCCTTGATGCCCTCAAAGGCTTCTTTTTCTACGGCTCCCCATTTAAATTCCATGTTCCCTTTCAGCAGCTGGTAGAACGGTAAAGCTTTGTCGGCCGACTTGCTGATGAACCTAGTCAGTGCGGCCATTCTGCCTGTCAGCCGCATGATATCCTTAATGCACTTAGGCTCAGGTAAGCTCAGGACTGCTTCAACCTTCTCCGGGTTTGCATCTATCCCTCTCTCACTGATCAGGAAGCCCAAGAATTTTCCCAAGCTCACCCTGAAGACACGTTTCTTCGGGTTAAGTTTGATGTTATACTTATTTAGGGTGGCAAATGTTTCCTCCAGATCCATGATATGTCCTGCATGCGTGACGCTTTTGACAATTGAGTCGTCCACGTATACCTCAACATTCCTACCCTTCTGGTGCATGAACACTCTATCCATTGTCTTCTGAAAAGTAGCTCCGGCATTTTTAACCCGAAGGGCATAGCTATGTAATTGTACACTCCCCCCTCAGTGATGAATGCGGTTTTCTACCGGTCTGGGTTGTGTAAGCTGATTTGATGGTACCTAGAGAAGGCATCCATGAAGCTTAGCAGGGCGTGCCCGCTGGTTGAATCTACCAGCTGATCGATTCGCGACAGCGGGTAACAGTCTTTTGGGCAAGCTTTGTTGAGATTTGTGAAATCAACATACATCCTCCACTAGCCATTTGCCTTCTTCACCATGACCACATTGGCTAGCCACTCTGGGTAGTCGCAAGGCTCAATGAATCCAACTTCCAGGAGTTTTTCCACTTCTTCCTGGATTGCCTGATTTTTCTCTGTGGAGAAGCTTCGTTTCTTCTGCCTTATTTGCTTAATATCTTCTCTCACATTTAGCCTGTGGACCATGACTGCAGGGTCAATTCCGGGCATCTCATCTGCTGAAAATGCAAAGATGTCTTTGTTCTTTCTCAACAATTCTATGAGGTGTACCCCCACTCCAGGATCAATGTCCTTTCCAATTTTCACTGTTCTCAAAAGATCACCTTCTGTGAGCTCAATTGTAAAATGCTCCCCGCGGGGAAGTGGTCTAGCCATTTCCTCCTTTGCTGGCTTAAAATTTTCCATGGCTAGCTTCTACTTTTCCTTCTCCCTGTGATATTCTTCGCGCTTCCTTTTTCTTGACTTTTTCTCGGCTTGCTCAATGGACCTTTGCTCTAAGACAAGCTGCTGTCTGGTCCTAGCGGGCTGCTTTACAGCAGTTATGTAACATTGTTGAGCCGTCTTCTGGCTTCCCCTGAGCTTTGCCGACCGCTCTTCATTAGTTGTGTAAGCCATGGCAAGATGACAGGTGGAAACCACTCCGCCAATCTTGTAGATGAGCGGCCTTCCCATGATCACATTGTAAGGTGAAGGAGAGTCTATCACCAGGAACTCTGCTCGAACATCGCGCCTTTTTGACCTTTCACCTACTCGGACTAAGAGCTCGATTATTCCCTCCAGGGTCAGTCCAGACCCGTTAAACCCGGTGACTTCATAACTCACCCTTTTTAGATCTTTCCTGTCTAACTTCAGCTCTTTGAACGCACTGATATATATGATGTTAGCTGAGCTGCCACCATCTATAAGTATTCGGTCCACTTCCCAATTTGCAATTCTCATCGTCACCAGCAGAGGGTCATCATGAGGATAGATTATGCCCTTTTGGTCATACTCATCAAATGTAGCTCGTGGTTGCGGGGGAAGAGGTGGCCACCTGCGCTTCTCATTATAGTTTATCTGGTGTATCATTGCCCGTAGGTCCGCTCGTGCCTTGTTCACTGTTCCCCCATGTACAGGTCCTCCACTGATCACATACACCCTGCCTTCTGGCTTGCTATCTCTGTCTCTATCCTCAGCGGGACCCCTATGACCTCCTCTGCGGTCATGGCCTATTCTGTCCTCGTCTCTTCTTTTGGGAAGATTAGCAGTTTGAACTGATTCAGGTACCCCCTCCTGACTAGATCTTCTATGTTATCTTTCAGATGTGTGCATTCATCGGTTGTGTGGACATGATCCCTATGGAAGTCACACCACTTGCTGGGATCACGATTCCTATTAACCATCCTCGGGGGTCTCTGCCACTTATCGTCAGCTTTGTTCACGCTGAAGATGTGGGACCTCGAGTGAGTGAGCGGGGTATACTGGTTGAACCTTCCAGGTCTTCCTCCTCTCTTCGGATCTAACCTTCTCATCCCAACATCTCGATTCGCCTCTCCGTGACCTTGTTCAGCTTTCCTAGGCTGGTCAGCCCTGGCTGTGTTTTCTGCCCGGGTGACTTCCGCCCGCTTAACTGGGTCGTTTGGCGCCTTCCTGCTCAGCATCGCCCTGTCAGTCTCATCTGCCTTGATGAACTCATGCACTTTACCTAGCGCTTTAGCTAGCGTTTTGAGGCTCTTACGCAATCAAGAATCAATTGCATACAAATCACAATCAATCATTTAATTCATCAACATAATCTTTATCCAATTCGCTAATATAAAATCTAAGCTAACATGATAAAGAAGAACAAAAAAAACAAGGTAAAATTAGAATTAAAGCTAAAATCAAACTATTAAACTAATTAACAACTCTAATCAACACATGATAAACAAAAACAAGAATTAAAGGAAAGCACTAAAGATGAGAGAAAGTTAGGAAGACTCATTGAATATATAAGAAGAAAATCCACAAATTGCTTCTTCAACCTCTCAAAACTCCATGAAAAATCCAAGCTTTCTCTCTCTAAAACTACTCCTAAACTAGAGAGAGAATCCTAAGCTAACCCTAAGAGACAGAAAGTAAAAGAAGCTAAACTAATCTAATCTAGGGTGAATTCAAAGTTAAGAGAGTATTAAACCCCAAAGGGTATTTATATTACAAGCTTAATAAGAGAATACAAAAAGGAAATAAAATAATTAAAGAAGTAAATTAAAAGAATAAATAAAGAAGGAAAAAGAAATAAAAATAAAAGGAAAAAAGGAAGAAAAACAAAATAAAATCCCCAAAAATACAATCAGACCCACCACCCACGCATTCCACCTTCTTCTTCATTTCGAATCAAGTGGCTGCTCTGCTCTCTGATTTTCATCATTCACCATCATCACCGTTCATCATTGTCAATCGTGGCCCTTGGATTAATTGAATTAGTCCCAACCGTTGAAGCTCATTAATTCCGTACAATTGGACCCGATAAAACGGAGCGGCCGCGGCTGGCATCTCCCAAGCATCTACCAAAAATTTGCAAGGGGTGGAAGGACCCAAGGCCTCGCCCGCAGCAGCAGCAGCCGCCCTCGCAGTGGTCTGGGTTGCGGTTTACTGCTGTTGGCTGTTATTTTGCGGCTGCTGTGCAGGAATGCTTGGGGATTGCTGCTGGCGGTGATGTGGGGTAGATAGGAGGAGGTGGCTGCTGTGGCTAGGATTGGTTGTGCGCGCAATATGGTGCTGCTGATTGCGGCTGCTGCGAGGTGGTTAATTGCTGCGCTGTGTGGTGCTTAGATGCGGGCTGCTGTGAAGTGATTTTGGTGACGTTGGCCGGGAGCAGTTTGGTGGTGTGACGGTGGTGAATTGGTTGTTGCAGGTGAAGGTGGTGGTTGTAATGGGTGAGATGGAGTTGTGGGCTGCTTTGGGAGGTTGGTGTGAGGAGTTGTAGCAGGGAGCAGGGGAAATGGTGAGCAAAGGTGAGGTGCAGGTTTAGGAATTTGTGTGGTGAAGGTTTAGGGGATAGAGTGGTGATGGTTAATGGGCAGCAACAAAAGGGTGAGAGGTAGCGGCTTGTGGTTTGACACCTTTGACTCGAACCTCGGACCTCCGAACACAATCCTACACAACCAAATATACACAAAGGAGAATCAGGAACAAAACAAAAATAAAATAAAGATAAAATTAAAGTAAAATAAAATAATAAATTTAAAAGAAATAATAAAATCAAATGAAATTAAATAAAATAAAGAAAACAAACTTGAAAATAAAAGAAAATAAAAGGAGGAAAACGAGAAGATTATTATTAACTAGAACCAAGACATAAAACATTAGAGAATAAAAAACATAAATAAATTACAAAAATAAACTAAAATTTACTAAAAATTACCAAAATACTCAAATTAAAAGACAAATGACGAGAATAAGCAAATAAGTGAAATAAAGACTAAAAAGAGAGAAATTATTCAGAAAATAACTAGAAAACAACACTGAAAGGACCTCTAAAAGTGACATAAAAGTCACTTATCAAGGGTGAAACGTTGTACTCATCTTAAGTGTTGTACCAAAATTTTCCTGTACACTTTTCCAGAATTTCGAAAGAAACCTAGAATCTCTATCAGACACAATATCTTTTAGAACTCCATGTAACCTCACAACATTTTTGATGTAGCTTTTGCAAGTTGCTCCATGTTCCAAGTTTCTTTCATTGGTATGAACACTACAGATTTTGTAAGTCTATCCACCACTACCCAAATGGTGTCATTTCCGCTCTTTGACTTTGGGAGGCAAGTCACAAAGTCCATTGAGATACAATCCCACTTCCATCCAGGAATTTTCAATGATTGCACAGTTCCCTGTGGTCTCTTGTGTTTTATTTTCACCTTTTGACAAGTCAAACACTTTGCTACAAATTCCGCAACTTCATTCTTTATTCTAGGCCACCATGCAATACACCTTTTTCAAATCCTTGTATAGCTTGTCCCCTCCTGGGTGCACTGAATATGGTGTATTGTGAACCTCTTCCATTAATTTTCTTTTAACTTACTCACATTTCTGTGGTACACACCATCGACCTTTGTACCTTAAACTCCCGTCTTCATGAATTTTGAAATATGTAGCTTTTCCTTGTTTTATTTTCTCATGAATCCTATCCAACTTCACATCTCCTGCCTGATTTTCCCTTATCTTATCGAATATTGTTGGTTGGATGGTTAGGTTCGCAAGTATGCCTGCTGGCCCTCCCCATTCTATAACTTCTAGGTTCATTTTCCTCATTCCTCTACACAACTCATCGGCCACTATCAAAGTATTCAATCCATGACTGGTTTTACGACTTAGAGTATTTGCAACTACATTTGCTTTCCCTTCATGATACTGTATGTCTAAGTCATAATCCGTCTTATATTCCAACCATCTTCTTTGGCGTGAGTTTAAATCCCTTTGAGTGAAAATATATTTTAAACTCTCATGGTCTGTATAAATCCTACATTTCACTCCATACAAGTAATGCCGCCAAATCTTTAGTACAAAAATGATTGCAGCTAATTCCAAGTCATGAGTTGGGTAATTTACTTCATAAGTCTTTAGCTGCCTTGATGCATACGCAATCACCTTTCCATTTTGCATAAGCACACATCCCAAGCCATTCTTGGATGCGTCACTATATACATCATAGATCCCACTATCGTCTAGCAGTGTAAGCATCGGTGCTGTAATTAACTTCTGTTTCAAGAGTTGGAATGCTTCCTCACACTTGTCATCCCACTCGAACTTTTATCCATCTTCATTAGAGTGGTCATAGGTTTAGCAATCTTCAAAAAATCCTTCACAAAATGCCTATAATACCCAGCTAAACCTAGGAAACTCCGAACATCAGATAATGTTTTTGGCATAGGCCAACCCTTCACTGCCTTGATCTTTGCTGGATCTACTTCTACTCCATCTTTGGACACAAAGTGACCAAGAAATGCTACTTTCTCCAACCAAAACTCACACTTAGAGAACTTTGCATAAAGATGGTTTTCTCTTAGTGTTTGTAGAATTGCCCTTAGGTGTTCTGCATGTTCTTTCTTGCTCTTCGAATACACCAATATATCATCTATGAATACTACTACAAACTTTTCCATAAATTGATGAAATACCCTGTTCATCAAATCCATAAAGATTGCTGGAGCATTTGTCAATCTAAATGGCATCATTGTAAACTCATAATGTCCATATCTTGTTCTAAATGCAGTCTTAGGAATGTCTTCATCTGCTATCCTCAATTGATGATATCCAGACCTCAAATAGATCTTAGAAAACACTGTTGCGCCTCTCAGCTGATCAAACAGGTCATCAATCCTTGGCAATGGGTGCTTGTTCTTTATTGTTACCTTATTCAGCTCCCTGTAATCGATACACAGTCTCATACTTTCATCTTTCTTCTTAACAAACAAGACTGGTGCTCCCAAAAGGTGATGCACTTGGTCTAATGTATCCCTTTTCCAATAAGTCTTGCAATTACTCCTTTAACTCACTCAATTCTGCAGGTGCCATTGATGAGCGTCGTTTATGGCGCTCAAAAGAATAAGTTTTAGGTTCATTTTCTTTATTTTCTTTCATCATTTTCATATAATTCTCTTAGTTTTATTTTATTTTCCATTTTTATAATTTACTTTAGTTCTCTATTGGTTTTTACGAGTTTTTCATATTTTTAGTTGATAATTCATAATTTTAGTTTTAGTTTTACTTTTTTATGCTTTCTCTCTTTGTTTTATTTGTGTTTTGTAGGTGAATAATCAAGTCAATTTGCTCATTTTGGGACTGCCTTGTTCGCGGGTATCATCTCGAGTGCACTGATGATGGGGATGCTCGGGAGTGCGGAATTTGATCAAGTAAGCGAAGGAGCCAAGGCCTAGTGCACCGCACAGGGGTGCGTGCGTGCAGACCCAGCTGTGCACGCGCGCGGCTGGTCTGTGCGTGCGCACGGCCTGTGCGGCCCCCTTTGCTCGATTTTTTTCTTATTTATATCTTAGAGGACGACTTAACTTTGTACTAGAGAGAGAATTTTTCCAGAAATAGTAGAGAGAGAAGCTTAATATTTACTTGTTTGTACTTGAATTTGATCTTAGATTTCAATTTGATCTTGAAATTCCTTCTTCAATTCAATGACTGTTTGTAAGATTTCTTTCCCTTGATTTACTTTTAATGCAATTCCTTCTAGTTTCATGGATTTTGATTGAGATTACATTCCTTGCTTTAGAATTTGTTGATTGATTAATTTTCTTTTAATTAAGCTTTAAATGAATATGAATTTGATTGAATTTGTTTTGTTTCTTAATTTCACCATGTTTAGTGAGTAGATTAGTTGCTAGGGAGAAGGGGAAGCATGCTTGATTGATGATTTTTGCTAGTTGATGATGCTAAATTGATTTGAATGGTGCAATTAAATTGGTTGACATAGTTGTGCATGTGATTAATTAGACTAGGAGTGATCAACCTATAAAATTAATCTAGATTGCATTGCAAATTTCAATGACATGAACTCTTGATTTGAGAATTGCTTTAATTGATTGAATTTGATTGTGATTTTCCTAGTTAGCCATTCATAGTGAACCCTAGCTTGGATTATAGGAGATAGCCCTTGAACTCCTTTGATTGCAACTATTGTTTGTCCTTTGCAATGTTTGAATTGATTGAGTGATCCTTCAATTAGCATAATCATTAAGCTTGCATGTGGAACATATATCCCTGGTGTTTAGTATATTGAATTTCTCGATTTATCTAGTTTTCTCGATACCTTAGTTACCAATCGCATCTTCCCACAATCTTCGAAGTAGCTTGACCTAGGCTATAGCTTGCACCTACTCATTCCCTTGGGTTCGACCCTTGACTTACCATATACTAGGAAAGGGTAGAGAACGACCTACATTTTCCTCTTGTCAGCCATTCGATATGGTGCTTTGGAAATTGATGTTGTCCCTAGGACTAATTCTATTGTGAAATCAATTGCCCTCTTAGGTGGCATTCCAGGGATCTCTTCTGGAAACACATCCAGGAATTCATTCACCACTTCTATATCCTCTGGCTTAGTTGTCTCCTCATGATCCATGTTTCTTACACTACAAAAATACACTGGATGTCCCTTCTTAATGTACTTTGCCAACTTTGGCACAGATATCAACCTTGGGCACTTAGTCTCACCATGTTGGGTTTCGATGAGTCTAACTCACAGCGGAAGAAAACCCGAGCCAAGACCACAACCACAATTAATATAATCACAAGACATAATTAACTTAAACAACAAGAATTAAGGAAAGATTAATACCTTTGACGCGTGCTTCGCTCGTAACCCGAGCTCTTACTTGGGAAATCTTTTAGTCTCGCTCGCGCGAAGATCTCCTACGGAAATCCACCCGCAACTCGACCCCGACTAGGTCCAATGCTTAGAGGTTAGCTAAGCCCGACCTAATACTCGAGTAATTATGTGTTTAAAGGTTTTCTCAATAGAAATGCTTTTCTAACACCTTACTCAAGTGATTTTTCCCATACCCCAACTTGGGTATTTATAGGGAAAATCATGAGTGAGAATTTCTCTTCTATCAATGTGGGAGAATTGATTATTCCTTTTATTTTTAAATCAAAAATAAAATTAATTATCAAACAAGTAATAAATCAACAAGTGGCACATTTAGAAGAAGAGTTAGGTGAGGACCAAAAGGAGTGGAGGAGACCAAACTTGATCCCCAAGGAGCTCCAAATAGCAGGCCACCTACACCCTTCAATCACCAATAGCCGGCTGCCATGTGAAACCCCAAATGGAGCACCAAGGCAGCCGGTTGGGCTGCTGCCAAGGCCCAGCTAGCTGCTGCCTTGGCGCGGCTTGCGGCTACTACCGTTGGCCGGCTGCCGTGGCTAGCACCATGCTAGCCATGGTGCGCAGCACGCACCAGCCAGCCTAGGCTCGCCTTGGTGCGTTTGCTAGCCACCTCGGCTATACCAAATGCCCCTAGGCATCAGTTTGCTCGGGGCATTCCGATCCTAGGGGTATTTCGATAAATTATTGATTAATTAGTAATTTTACTGTCTCGTCCTTATTATTTCGACTCGACTTCCGACGCTTGAATTCGACGCTCCAAGCTCAAATTTCCGACGTCTAAATATTAATTACTCGAGTGACTCATTAATTACTTCAGAATTAATTCGTCGCGTCGTTTCGTTAGTTGCTTGGGTATGACCCAAACGGTTCAGTCAAGATTAAGCTGTAATATTAATTATACATTAACATTACTGATTGGAAGCGGACTCCACCTAGGCATTCCGATCACTTGACCTCACTGAATAATTAGCTTTCTAATAATTCCGAACCCTCTGTCGGAATAATACACTTGTTCAAAGGACACAATTCCTATCACACCATGCATCCAATGTGTTACCGACTCACTTTCGCTCGTACTTATTTTTACTTTCTATGATCGACAACTGATTTTCGTACTATACTTGCTCAACCAATCCATTCCCAGAATGAGATCAAAGTCACTCAATCCAAACTCGATGAGGTCAGACATAAATGCTTTTCCTTTGATTTCTAAAGGCACATCCCTAAAGGTTTTGGTATATTACACTACCCCACCCATAGGAATGGTTATAGGCAAGTCTACTACCTCTACTACTTTCAAACAATCTTTAAGTTTCGAAACAATGGTCTTTAAAATGAAAGAAAAAGTTGCACCAGAATTAAACAAAACTTAAACAGGAATAGAGTAAAAAGTACCAATGATGACATCTTAAGTGGAATCAGCCTCATGCCTACTCATTACATTCAACTTTCCTGCAGCTCCACCTTTCTGTTGGTTATTCCCATTGCTATTGTTGTTGCCCTTTGCTCCATTCTGCTGCACTCCTTTATTCCCAGAATAGTTGTTATTCCCTTGAAAGTTCCTTTAGGACCCTCCTGAATTATTATTCTGCTTATTTCGATTAGGATCCTTGGAGAAACACTCATACTCTATATGCCCCAGCTTATTGCAAGCACAACACGTAACCAGATTGCCATCACAATCTTACCCAGGGTGGTTATTCTTGCACCTCTTGCAAAAAGAACGTCTTCCATCCTTGTTATTCCCTTCGTTAAAGTTCCTAGCTCCTACTTTGAAATTTCGTCCCCCTTGACGATTGTTACCTTAGGAATTATTGTTGTTGTAGAAGTTGTTGTTGTTGTTATGGTGGTATTTCTGCTTCTTAAAGCCGTTCTAGTTATCCTGTTGGTTTCCAATATTTTATCCCACCTCTTTTCTCTTCCCCTTCCCTTCTATCTCAGCTAGTTCTTTCTTCTTCTACACTTCTAGTGCATAAAGGTGTGCGGCTCTCCCATACACTTCATCCAAGGTTTCAAATACTTTCCCACACAACTTTAGCTGCAAATCAGTAGTTAAGCCACTCTCAAATTTCCTAGCCTTTTCTTTTTCTGTAGCAACAGACTCCTCAGCAAAACGAGATAACTCGATAAACTTTGTATAATACTCACTGACTGATATCTCTTCCATTTTAAGGTTTTAAACTTCCTCAGCCTTTTGCTTCTATAAGAAACTAGGGTAAAACTTATCTCTCACTTTCTCTTGGAACTTAGTCTAATTGAATCCAAGTAATCCTTAATGGTCGCATCATTTTTCTGCCACCAAAGGTCAGCTTCACCTCTCAGGTAATAAGTAGCAAAACAAACTTTAAAATTCTCTGGGCACCCAACTACCTCAAACAGTTTCTCGAACTCCCTTAACCAATTTTCTAGTATGGTTGTGTCAGGTTCCCCCTAATAGGTTGGTGGCTTTCTTAGTACCATCTTCTTGAAAAGCTCTCCCTGAGCATCCCTATTGTTGGTTGAATTCCTTGACAACTGTTGGGCAACAGCTGCCAATTGCCTCACAACTTCACTCAACTCTCCTCCATCATTGTTGTTACCACTTCTCCCTGCCATCTTTCTTCGCCTGAATTAAAACAAGGGTCTATATTAAATATGTTCTTGGTTAGCTCTCAAGGTATACACTCATCTTGAGTGAGGATTGGCTCATTGGAAATAGTGACATGAAATGAATAATTTTGAGAATGAAACGAATTAATTGTTAACGAAATGAATTAATTGACAAACGAAATGAATTAATTGACAAGGAAATAAAATGGAATTTTATTAATAAGTAAGAAAATGAATAGTATACTGAAATAAAATGAGTTCTAAAAACTTATGCATCTAAATAAGCTCACTTACTCATTGTGGACATGCCACTTATTACTTTACTAAAACTGAAAGGAACAATAGGCAGAAACGAATCTAAGAATCCCTAAAAGAAATGAAACTACAAAGATCTAGTCCTTCCGAACATTATCCCTCTTATCTGTGGACTGTTTATAGCTTCCAGGATCGAATTCAGGATCATCTACCTCCTCCATTGGTTTAGGTGACTCCGGTTCAGGCTCTACTTGAATGAATTCTCCCTCTTCTTCATCATTAGATGAAATATCGATTATAATCGGGGTTGGAGGTGGATTTGGATCAGAAATTTCCATAATGGAACTGTCAAAAGTTTTGTTACTCTCTTCCATCACCTCTCCCTCTTCTTGCTCTCCATTCGCCCTTGCTTAGTTTCCCGTGGAAGAAGAACTACCTGACTGGTGGTTAGAAGAAAGGGAATTATTCCCTACTAGATTATCATAATAGTAGTCTGGATATGGGATATATATGCGCTGACAATGGAATTTCTCGACCTTAATGACATGAGTAATTAAATAGTGATAGTCCGGATACTATTGACCAAAATAATACTTACCCTTGTAGTAGTTTGGAACGTCCCTTGGAAGATAGAAATCAGAGAACCTTACTTTAACAGGGAGATATGGAGGCTCATCCGGAAGACAATGAATAATCATGGCAGAAATACGGTCGGGAAGGTCATAAAATTTGTTTCTTAGAACATTACTCATGTAAGAACAGTAGTAGCGAATTTTCTCTACATAATCATAGGGTGTTCATTGTCTTTCTTAATAAGAGTACTAATTTGGGTGTATTTGTTAGGAAGAATCGGCATCCTGCAAAGGAAAAGACTTAGAAAAGAATTCCCTTCCCAAAGAAAACTAAAATAATACAGTTCTTGCATGAATTAGGTTTAATGTTCAATCAAACAATCTCATCTATTTCTAATCATAAAATCACATACTTTTCAATCAAACCAAAGATTAAAAATCACAACCTAAATATTAATGCATACAAGAACATAATTATTTGTAACTTATATGCCCAAATTCTTTCCTACCCAAACTCACTAACATGCTTTTAAAAACTTTAAACACATAATACTTTTCTCAATCCTTGCTTTCCTGCAAAATGAACAAACTAAAAATATTTTTGACTCCTCTTCTTAAAAACAATGTCGAAAATAACCTTCGAAAAAAGGGCCGAGAAAAATCGGCCAATCACAAAAAAAAATTTCGACATCCTTTAAAAAAATTAAGATGTCCCAATTTATAAAAATAAAAAAAAAATTCGGACCTCATCCCCTAAAAAAAAATTCGGATTTTTAAAATAATTAAATAAAATATTTGATCTTCAATTCTTAAAAAAAATTAAATAAAAGAACTCACTTTAGAAATCACACAATTAAATAAGAACTTGGCCAAGTTTCAAAACAAAACACTTCAAAACACATTTTTGACTTTAGTGGTAATAAAATCTCAACCTGGCTCTGATACCACTTTGTAACACCCTATAAATTCATTTCCTTTAAAATACCTATTTTTCTCTTTTAAAACTTAAAATAGGAAAATCTAAGACATTACCGCCACCGTGAAAACGGCTAAGGCAACTATCAAAGACACACAGCGGAAGAATATCTTTAAAAACATTCAAAACAATACAACTTTAAAAGTCAACCAAACGAAAGTAAAGTCAAACCAAAATAAAACGAAGTCAATTTGCAACTTGGAACCATTGTAGGCCCTTATCAAAACCAAACCAGCTTAAAACCTTTGCGTTAGTCCCATAAATATATTATAATAAAATAATCAAAGCAATAAACCACATCATAAACTTATAGAAACTAAGCATGATTCGCTCTTCACTCATGTAAATCATGAATATGCTTCATCACATGAAAAGTTTCTCTCTACTTGTCCCCACTATTCTCCATTAGAAATGAGTCATCGTAGGGCCAAAATAAAGACATGGCCAAACAAACATACAAACACACAATCAGCAATGCTGAGTACATAAGCGTAATTAAAGCACACTAAATTGCTTTCACCTATCATCACACAACTTACCTTGTTGCACCTGTTTACAAGCATACAACATACAACACAACCCTCAAATAAATAAATAATTGATTCATTCAACATTTATTACACATCGAATGGGTTTCCCCCCTAACCTGCCCCAATAAAGGGGTATTAAAACGGGAGCTAACCGTGCCAGTATAAAAGAACCACTCGTAAGTGGCGGAATTCCTATGCATAATAATAAAAATATTCAACGTCCTGTACTCCCAGTATAAGTTATGGTTAAATATAAAACCCCATAACTCCCCCCATATGTTCATACTCAAGGTATATACTTTCCAAGAGTTTTGGTGTGTAATCTCTTTCACATTACATTATTTACATAATATTAGATTTGGTGATGACTCTCAAACCATAACACAATCAATCATAATATTTATTCAAACAATTAAACATACCAATTTAATTCTTGAATAATTAGTGAACACATAATATTTAATGATGAACCCTTTTTAATCTACCTCGGTGTCAAAGACACCTTAAACACATAATGCGCCAAAATTCCTATCTCTTAGTGTAAAAAACACCTTAAGTGCACTAATGCACCAATATATAATTTAATCCTCCTATATATATTCACTTAAATAGCTCTTTTCTCATGCTTATAGAATCAATAAAAATTATATGAACCTTAATAAAATTCCTTTTTAATATTCCAAACCAAATTAAACATTGAGTTTAATTAAACATGCTCTCTATCATGCCAATAATAAAAGTGTGGTTCATATACAACATACCAAATTAATTATTTTCATTCACTGATCCATCACAAATAATCCATGCTTCATAATTCAATCACCAACATCAACCAAATAATAAATTCCAATTAAAATCTATCATGATGCTATTTGGAATCAATTATTCAAAGCGTAGCATGTTCCTGCATCACCAAATAAATACCAAGTACGCGAACGTACCTTAAATACGATCTTAAAAGCGCTACAACTATATGAAATCACTCACTTGGAAGTCTCCTACAATCCAAAATTACAAAGAGGCATTAAAATCTACTCCACACAAATTTCCAGCAATATATACCCTCATTAAATCACTCATAATTTATTTAAAACAAGCTGAAAATTAATTTAAAACCCCTTACTTTAATCCCAATTAATGGGTAGTCGAAATTTCCTTCAAGAAACTTAATTATAACTTACTAACAAAATTTTCAGCTTTATCAAATCATAACCTTGTTGTAAATATGTTTTAAAACCCTCAAATCAAAGATATAAACCACCCTCAATCAAATTCCTTTAATATACAATAATTTAGAAACCTAGGGTTTTCAATTTGGGACTTTTTAATTAAAAATCAAATCTTAAAATTTATTTACATACTACCTATAATCAAACATCATTAAAATCATCACAAAACCCATAATTAATAATTAGATTAAGGAATTAAAGCAAAAGAATTAAAAAAAATATTTTTTTTTCGGAAACCGCAAGCAACAACAACCACCACGACACGCGGGTGGGCTGCCGCCGCGGCTGCTAACGCTTGTGCTGGTGGCTACGGTGGTCGGACGGTTGTGCGTGGTGGTGGTGTCGGCCGTGTAAAAAAAGGGGGAAGGGGAATTAAGAAAGAAAAGAAAAATAAGAGAGAATGGAGAGAAAATTACCTTGGGTATTCTCCACTCTGGGCAAAGTTTAATTTGTCCATGTGTTGAATATTTATACCCCCTTTTTCTCTAAAAACCCTCCTAGACTTAAATTCCTTTTCTATCCTTACTAATCCCTTTCCCATTCAAACTTGTTTTTGACTTTGACTTTATAAAAATTTCCTTTTATAAAACTTTCCTTTTATAAAAATATTCCCAAACTTAATAAAATAAATAATTAAAATGCCATAAATAATTCATTTCGAATTATTTAAATACTTCACAAAATACTTATATAAATTAAAATATGTATAAAAATACGGGGTATTACAAGTATAGAATTCCCTGTACCATTTCTTGTAATTTCTTTTCATAAAATAAAAAAAAAATTAAAAAAAAAAAAAAACAAGTTGCACACAAACAATCCCACCACACCTAGCCTACAATAACCTACTGCTACTCTTCCCTAAAAAGCCATGGAAACCCATCTATAGACATCTGATTTGTCTCCCAAAAACAAAACTAATCAGTGATGAGTACCTTTCATGTTTTGATTGATGAGTTTGATAAAGTGTTGTAGAGTCTCGCAAAGTTCTTTAAGCTTAGAAATAGGTGCACCACGCCTATTCTTTTGAACGTTTAGTGAAAAAAATCTGAACAATTGCAAATTTTGAACATTTAGTAAAAAAAAAAAAAAAAAAAAAAAAAAAAAAAAAAAAAAAAATCTAAACATTGCAAATTTTGAACATTTAGTAACAAAAATCCGAACAAACGCAATGTACCACGCCTATACTTTTGAACATTTAGTAAAAAAAAATCTGAACAATCACAAATTTAAACATGTAGTACACCAATTACAAGTATATAACACTATATAATAAATAGGGGTGTAAATGAACCAAGCCGATCAATAAACTACTCGGATTCGAGCTCGGTTGAAGCTCGTTCATGTTCGTTTACTTAATAAATGAGCCAAGCTTGAACAAAATTTAAAGCTCTTTTAATAAATGAACTTGAACACAAACATAGGTATGCTCGTTTAGATAAGTTCATGAACAACTCATTTATTTATGTTTGTGAACCACTCGTTTATTTATATTCATAAATAACTTATTTATTCACAATTGTTAATTTAATTTTTTTTTTTTTTTAATAATTAAGATTTAATCCCTAGGTTTATAATTAGGATTTAATTATTATGCTAATTTTAAGATTTTTCAAATACCAAAAGTACATAGCACAATTATTAGAGAAGCTCGTTTATTACTAAGCTCGTTCATGAAACGCTAGTTTATCAACTCGTTTAATAAATGAGTTGTTCAAGAACCATTCGCGAACATACAATGTGCTAAATGAGCCGAGCTTGAACAGATTTTTGAGCTCGCTTGAAAGCTCAGAATCATGCTCGAACTTGCCTAAGTTAAATGAACTTGAACATAAACACGGTAATCCTCGGCTCGGCTCGGCTCATTTACACCCCTAATAATAAACATCAATTTTTTAAAAGAAGTTTTTCAGACTTGTAATCATTCAATAGTTTTGTAATATAAACTAAACATTTACTGCATATAAAATGAACATGTCTTTATAAAATATGAACATATAAATTGCAAGTTTATCTTCAATTTTTGTGACGTATTCATATTTTTTAACTAAATGTTCATTTTTTGTAAAGTGTTCAAATGTTTTTTTACTAAATGTTCAAAAATATAGATGTGGTGCACCTATTTCTTGGTGCACCATGGTGCACATAATAACTATTGTAGAAGGTTGGGTAACCATTACCATTACCTAAGGGTTTGTTACCTCTCAAAAACTTAGGATAACAAATACCCTTACCCTCCTCACATATAAACAAATGGAGTAAAGTTTAACTAATTTCTTTCCATGGTTAAACCAAACAAATGAAAAAGTAATCATTAAATGATTCCTTTTCTCCCTCTTATTTATTTCCTTTCCATTTCATTTTCATTATGTGAACCAAACGCCCCTTAAAAACTTTTAAGATAACTTTAACCCGTTTTACAATGAATTAACATAAAACCGCTTTTTTGGAGAATTTGTGCAATGCAAAATCAACAATATTATTACGTTCACATATTTATTGAAACAAAAAACTCAAAATTACTTCAAATTTTACAATTGTGACGAAGATGATTACGATAAAAAATGCTACAATTGTTCATGTTCAGATCCGATTGCCCGTATCCGAGATCTGTGAAGACCCTATCGTCCGGCTAAGCACCAACACAGGAAGAGAAGATTAGCTAACCCTGGGGTGAATCCGGGGATAACCACTCCGATGATAAAGTTAGAATGTGTTTAAGAAAAAAGAGACGACGGTATGAAGAGAGAGAAATATAGAGAGAGAAAGAAAGAGAGAGACTAATAAATGCTACCTTTTTTATGGATAATCTTACCTATTTATAATAACTTCGATCGACAGATGGCTGCATGCCATGCAAACCCCTTTTATGCCAAGTGTCGATTAATCAACGTCACGTGCTCAGTTTTAAGAGGGGCCGATATGTATGACGTTATATGACGATGCCGATATTGGTATTATCACTAAAAACCCAAACCCGTTTAGTCTATCAAAGTTTGGTTATCGACACTATAGCCGTTATCGGTATCCTCCCATACAACTAGCCCCCCAAGTGAGGACGTTAGAGAAGTTAATGTTCTCACTTTTAAACGAAGCTTGTAATTTTTGATGGATTTGGACGAGCAAGCATGTGTCATATGTTTCTTGCACTCTGTTTAGCATTTTCGTGCTCGGTTTATGTTGTGCACACTTTGGTTTGTTGAAGTGTGATTGTGATTATGTTGATTTGTTTTTCTGGTGGACATTTTATGAAAGGAGCGAAAAACTCCGTTTTCCCCCTAAAGTGACCTTGTTTGCCAACTGCAAACAAGGTCTACTTAATACAGGAATAGGAGCGAAAAACTCTGTTTTCCCCCCAAAGTGACCTTGTTTGCCGACTACAAACAAGGTCTACTTTATACAGGAACGGGAGCGAAAAAATCCGTTTTCCCCCCAAAATGACCTTGTTTGCCGACTGCAAACAAGGTCTACTTAATACAGGAATGGGAGCGAAAAACTCCGTTTTCCCCCCAAGTGACCTTGTTTGCCGACTGCAAACAAGGTTTTCTTATTACAGGAAAGAGAAAAAAACTTCGTTTTCCCCCCAAAATGACCTTGTTTACCGACTGCAAACAAGGTCTACTTAATACAGGATTAGGAGCGAAAAACTCCATTTTCCCCCCAAAGTGACCTTGATTGCAGATTGCAAACAAGGTCTTATTGATACAAAAAGAAAAGTATGCTCAAATTTATTTTATGTTGTTCGCCGATTGCAGGCTGGAACATGAATCGTCCAAGTAAATGAGCGGGAAACCTAAAAAGCACTTTGACACGTGTCAACAATCTGACGCTCTAATTTCGAAATCACAAAATTACCCCCGCCGTTGGATTTCTGACGGGGTGGTCACATCAAACGTCACTTTTTAAAACCCCTTAAATTCTGGTTATCCTTACCTTGTTTTCATTTTTACTCTTATTGCAAAACGAAATTCAAGCAAGTTTGTGAGAGGTTTTCATCGTTTGCACAGCAATCACCGTTCTTTTGAAGCGAAATCGGATTTCATTCGGGGGACAATTGCATATCTTTGCTCTGGGCTAGTCGTCTAAGGTATTTACAAACCCTCAGTTTTTAATTTGCATGTTTTCGATTTTAGTTTATAGGTTGCTGCATTAGATGTCTGGTAGTAGTATTGAAGAAGAACAACCCACCCTTAGCACTGTTAGGCGCCATCTTATAAGGCAATCATTGGGAAAGGATATCGGCAAAAATAAAGGAACTGCTTCTTCTCTTTCTAATAATATTGACAACCCCTTTCAGTCGTTATCTGCGAAAGAACAAAAAGAAGCCTTTTACCGTCATAAGATATTGGTAGACTGGGAGAGAGCGGTTCGGCCCACTAACCCCAATTTGACGAACGATATTGAAGTTCTCGATATTGAGTCAGTTAGTGTTCGATATCATTTACGCAGTTTTGCTGACAGGCCCGTTATTCATCAATACGGCTCAAACGTTGGTAATATTCAAGTCTACACTACTGCAATGCCTAGGGTTAAGCAAACAAGTTATCAGCCTCAAGCTGCTGCCGATAGAGCTAAGCCTAGCAGAAGGCCTGGGCAAGCACAGGTTGTGAGCTCCAATAGCTCTGAGTCTGAGAAAGGTTCTAAATCTCCCGTGCATGAATCTGCCGTCAGGTTTGTACTTAACGATGAGGACAACCACGGTGAAGAGGTTAACCAGGAGGAGAATGCCGATATCGAAGAAAGGGCCGAAATGGTCGAGCTTATGGCACAGGTTACTCATGAGGAAATTCTTGACGAGGAGTATAAATCTGAGACTGATAATGTCGGTTATCGGCATCCCCTCAACATTCCTGCTAACAGCAAGGTTGTCGAAGCTAAGGTTAGCGACAGTTGGTTGCTGCTGGAAAAGGAGAAAGATTATTGTCGGCATGCTAAAAGGTTCTACAAGTTGCCGGATGGGTATGAGCTCACACTTCCTCCTTCATCTTCTACTGTCCTTGACTGCCCAGACGGTCATGTCGCCATCTATGCCAAGCATTTTGATTTCGGCATTCGTTTTCCTCTTCATCCTTTCATCGTTAAAATTCTTAGGGCTTGGAATGTCTGCCTTGCTCATTTTACTCCCCCTACTATCCGAGTTGTCATCATTCTAGTATGGGTTATGCTATTTAAAAATTTTCCGTTAACCCTGAATTTATTTCGAAGACTGCTATCTCTTAAACGTGATGGGTAATCCGAGGGATGGTGGTCACTGTACACAACATCACATAAATATACCATCAACCCAAAGCTCACAAGCTGTAAAGGTTGGCAAGATATGCGTGTCCCTTGTGATTTCCCTATCAGGAGAGCATTCTTTCGGCCCCACCCCCGTTTTGCACATATTTCCAATAGGGAGCTTAGCGTGCAAGAGCGTAAAGCTTTTGACTATTTTGACGCTGAGAAAATTAATATCGGGGGTGGCAAAACACAAATTGTCCCTAAAGTGTGGCTGCCGAATGTGAAGTATATTCTCGGTAATGCTCCGTTATCATATGTCAGTCTATGCTGGACTGATAATTATGGTACTTGCCTCATATTTTAACTTGCCTTCATACATTACGGCTATATCTCAGACTTACTTATCGTTATTATTTAACATGCATATATATATATATACTTTACTCATGTGTCTTATTATTTTTATATATATGTATATTATTTACTGCTACATATCGTCATTTATTTTTATTATTACCCCTCTTTTTTTTTACTCATGGACATGTTTCTTCCAAATGCAAGTGTCGATAAGCTAGATAAGAAAGCCCTGGGACTTTCTTCTGACGGCAAGAAGGTTATCAGGCGTTGTCCTCAGTCACCTAAATCCAGCTACGATACCTTGTGACATTTTGCACCCGTGCTCCTACCCGTAACCCAAAAAGGAGAGCTGAAGATATGGCCGACGAAAATGTTAGACGAAACAGACGTCTGGTATCTCTCGCCAATCGGTGCGGTGGTTGGACAGCTGTCGTTACCTCTAGAAGGGATGATGAGCAGCCATCTAAACGGCCTAGACCGAGCTCCGGGCCGTAAGAACCTCCATCTCCCTCCCCCCCTCCAACAAGCTAAGCATGTAAAAGATGACACTAATGTCGTGACGACAAGGAGAGTCGTTCCAACCGGCATTGTGGTAGAGGACATCACTGAATCTCCGCCTCAAGCCTAGGTTGCAGCCGGGATCCCTCTTCAGCCTCGAAATGTCGGTCCAGTCGGCTCCGATGTTAGCATCCCTGGTATTACTTACCGGGATAATCAATGGATAGAGCGGCCAGAAGGGAAAATTCCGGATAAGGTCGTTAAGAGAGTTGCAGCCCTAGAGGGTCGTTCTCAAGACCGGTGGCAGCCTGAGATGGATGTGCTCCGTAACGAATCTATTTTTACCGATGACCCCCTTCGAGGTGGAAACCTGGGGTATCGCCTTCTGCGGAATGTGGCCACTCCCGTTGATAGGCCCACTGGGCTTATCGGCCCTGTTACTGCATAGCACATGCACGACCTTATGAAGGTACTTGCTTAAACTTGTTTGACACCTGCAACTTGTCAACTCCATTTCATCCTCTTTCCTTTTTTTTTTTTATATGTTTCGCTTTTGGTGTTTTTGCTTGTTTTGTTTTGTTATCTTTTTATTTCTTTGCTTTTGGTGAGCAGGCCATTGCCTCGAAGACTGAGCTTGTTGAAATGTACTGGTATTACCAAGAGCAGCATCATCTGGCTTCTAAAAACCGGGAATCACTTCAATCGGCTCTGTGTAATGCCGAGCAGGCCCTTAACGGTATTAAAGTAGAAAAGGCCAAGGATGATGAGGAGCTCAAAACTTTGCGGGATAAGGTTAACAAAGTTACCAACCTTGAAGAAGAGGTGAAGCTCCTCAAAACCCAACTATCTGAAAAGAGCAAGGCTGCTGACCAACTTCCTACTGTGCAAAACGAGCTTTCAGATGCCAAAAATACCATCAGCACTTTGGAAGCTAAGATTCAGAAAATAGAGGCTGATAAGCCAGGCGTGCGTCAGAGGGTCGTCAACCGATACTTGAACTCTACCGCGTTTATTGAGAGATTGCAAGATCGGTTTGACGGCGGCTGGACTGTTGCTCATGCTGCCGGCTGGACCAAGTCTGATTGGGCTAAGGTCGAGGCTACTTCTATCAACAAGGCCCACGCAAAGCCTTCCGGCTTTGAGCAACAGCAATTTGCAGATGAAGATATCCTCAACACTATGCCGCCCGAGACTGATACCACAGTGGACCCTAGCATTTTGAATTCTCCAACACTGGAAAAGGAGAGGACTCATGTAGCTTGAAGGGGCGGGCAATCATCACTGACATCCTTATGTGGCTCTTGTGTGATTGGGCCTTATTTTCTTTTTTTAGTTTTTTAAAAAACTTGTAGTTTGTGGTATGCCTTTTTTGTGGTATGCCTGTTGATTGTCATTTCAACATTTTTATTTTCGTTAGAAGGTTGCCTAGAACTTTGTTACTTAAAAAATACACATTTGCTTAATCACTTTTACTGCCTGTTATATACGTATATGCCTCAACTTTTAAATTTTAACTTGTCTTCTGCTATAGTTAAAAAGGAATTAGATAACACTTATTTAAATGATGTGACTTATCGGCGTCTTTATCAGCATCTTAAAAATTGGCTTAAAACAACTCATATTTCCTTTTCATATTTCCGTTGTTGATGTTATCTGTTTTAATCTTTATCGGCATATACCCACAAGATGGGGTATACTACTTCCTGCCCCCGCAGTGTATATATTTGCTTTGCTACTATATACACTGTTAATCTTTACATGTGCGTATGCATATTTCAAACAACAATGTGACACATTGTTGCTGTTTCAGAGTATAACATTGGTCACTCACTCCACCTTATACTTACGGTGAGCTGAGTACCCTTCTCGGTGATCATAATTATGGCTACGCCTCAAATCGGCATATACCAGTACATGATTTTCCGGTATTATATCTTGAACCAGCAACCTCACAAGTTAATGAATACAACTGATCAGGTTACAAGAGCACTAACATCATGGAAGCGGTTTTAAGCTGTCCATCCCATTTAACGATGGACTGTTAAATGGAGGATGCCCAATCAACTTATATACCAGAATTCGTACCTTGTATTATTTATCGGTACTATCTAACCAAGATAATTAAAAAGTATTACATATTACATCATACTAAACATAATATCTTTTCAAGACTGCCGAGTTCCATACATTCTTCAATGGCTTTCCATCCATCGTTTCTAAGTAGTAGGACCCTTGCATAACCATTTCTCTGATTCGGTATGGGCCCTCCCAGTTTGCCGATAGCTTTCCATCAATATTCCCCTTTCCAGTAGCTTCCGTCCTTCGAAGGACTAAATCTCCTGTATTCGGCAGGCAATGGCTTACCCTCTTGTTATACGCTCTGGACATCCTGTCTTTATAGGCTGCTGATTTGATTGCTGCCTTTTCTCGAAGTTCTGGTAGGAAATCAAGTTGCTGCCTTAGAAGTAAATCATTTTGCTCTTCAGAATAGTGCTGAATCCTGAATGTCGGCAACCCTACCTCCGCCAGTACCACGGCTTCTGTTCCGAATACCAGATTGAAAGGGGATTCACATGTTGCTTCTCTGGTTGTAGTTCTGTTTTCCCACAGTATTTCTAGCACGAGTTCTGCCCATAAGCCCTTTGCATCTTCGATTTTCTTTTTAATTGCCGTTATTATCTGTTTATTTGCGCTTCTGCCTGGCCGTTTGACTGTGGATGACACACCGCAAAATATGCAAATTTTACCTTGTACAGGACCAGAAGGTCTTTTACTGGCTTGCAGTCAAACTGTGACCCATGATCGAAGACCATTGCCATTGGCAATCCAAACCTTATGAAGATGTTTTTCTAAATGAACTTCTTCACTTCCGCTGTCGATATCTTTGCAACTGGCTCTGCTTCTATCCATTTTGTGAAATAGCCAATTCCTACCAAAAGGAATTTCCTTCCTCCTGTGGCTGATGGAAACAGCCCTACGATATCCATCCCCCATTGCGCAAACGGAACTGGATTCAGTATCGGCATCAAGTCATTCGGAGGGAGATTAATGGCTGGTGCGAACTTTTGACATTTTTCACACCTTTTCACATATCGGATAGCATCTGCATTCATTGTCGGCCAGTAATATCCTCACCTCATTGCCTCTCGGGATAAAGCACGAGCCCTAAGATGATTTCCACATGTCCCCTCGTGAATTTCCTCAATGAGTCTTGCAGACTCAAAATCTGTGATACATCTCTGTAACGGAAGTGAGAAGCTTATTTTGTACAGCTGGCCTTGGTGTATGATGAACCACACACTATCTTTTCTCAGCCTTCTTGACTCTCCCTTGTCAAGAGGCAATGCCCCATAAAGGATGTACCCCAAGATTTTGTCATACCACTGGCTGCCGTTATCTACACACAGTACCTGCTCCGAGGTTGCATCTATACTCCTCTGTTTCAAGATTTCCACCATTACTGTTCTTTCCGGATCATTGAAACTTAAGCTTGCCAATTTTTCCAAGGCATCAGCTTGTGCATTTTGCGTCCTTGGGACCAACTGTACCTCAAAGTGTTGTAGTTGCCCCGTTAGCTGATTGATGTTTTCAAGGTACTTTATCCTCGCGCTTCGTAATCTCCACTGTACCGGCTTGATACTATCTGTGAGTCGGTTTTCAATATCAAACGTTTAGCTTCTGCCGCTATGAATAACTAAATTCCAGCTACAGCCGCTTCATACTCTGCTTCATTGTTAGTAGCTTTAAATTTTAATTTTAAAGAATACTTAAAGATTGTACCATTCGGCGCTGTTATTACTATACCAGCCCCTAACCTAGTCGATGTTGCCGATCCATCTACTGTTACCTGCCATGTTCCTAACGACTCCTCCTCATCATTGTAGGTTGTTTCCACAATAAAGTCTGATAAGGCTTATGCCTTAATCGACACCCTTGGCTTGTAATGCAACTCATACTCCGATAGTTCAACTGCCCATTTCAACAGTCGACCTGATGTATCCATTTTCTGTAATGACCTCTCCAGGGGATTATTAGTTAATATCTCTATTGGATGAGCATCAAAGGAAGGGCGCAGTTTTCTTGCCAATATCACTACAGCAAGTGCCATTTTATCTATCACTGGATATCTGCGCTCTGCTGCATTCAACACATGGCTGACAAAATATATCGGCAGCTGCTGCTTTTTTCTTTCTACCAGCAGCGCTACAGCCACTGTTTTTGGTGAAGCCGATATGTACAACTGTAACTGCTCACCTCGTTCTGGTCTAGCAACCGTTAGCAATTTTCTTAGGTGGTTCCTTACCACCTCAAAAGCTTCACTTTGGTCCTTAACCCACTGGAAAGTCTTGTTCTGCCACAAAACTACAAAGAATGGGAGTGCCTTATCAGCCGACTTACTTATGAACCGAGTCAACCCTGCCATCCTGCCTGTAAGCCTTTGTATATCACGAATTGTTTTTGGTTGCTTCATTTCAAGGATTGCATTCACCTTGTCTGGATTTGCATCAATACCTCGTTCACTCACCATAAATCCCAAGATCTTTCCTGATCGGACCCCGAATACACATTTCTCCGGGTTTAACTTCATCTGATATTACCATAAATTACTAAAGGTTTCTTTGAGGTCAGCTATGTGATCTTCCTTCACCCTACTCTTCACAATCGTATCATCCACATATACCTCTACATTTCGACCCTTCTGCTTCTTAAAGATTTTATCAAACAATTTTTGATAAGTCGCCCCTACATTCTTTAACCCAAATGGCATGACCTTGTAGCAGTAAACTTCGGCATCCGTTATGCCGTTTTTTCCCTATCTGATTCATGAAGGCTGACCTGATGATATCCCGAAAATGCATCTAAAAAGCTGAGCATTGCATGGCCTAGTGTGGAGTCCACCAGCCTATCTATTCGGGGCAAGGGATAACAATCCTTGGGGCAGGCCTTATTCAAATCTGTGAAATCTACACACATCTGCCATTTTCCTGTCAGCTTTCTCACCATTACAAAATTAGCCTGCCCCTCAGGATATGTGATGGCTCTATGAAATCTGCCACTAGGAGTTCATTGATCTCAGCCTGTATTGCCTCAATCTTCTCTGTTGAGAAGTTCCGCTTCTTTTGCCTCACTAGCCTAAATTTTCTATCAACATTCAGCTTATGTACCATCATGTCGAGGTGTATCCCTGACATTTCATCTGCCGAGAAAGAAAACACATCCGCATTCTCCCGCAGCAAACTTATCAGATTACAACTCATTTCCGAATCCATGTCGGCTCCTATTTTCACGTCCGGATAGGATCACCTGGATGAAGTTCAACTTGCAATGTTTTTCCTCCTAGTGCCGGCCTTGGTACTGCTGCCGGCCTTGTATCAAAGTTTTCCATTGACAAATCCCGAACCGACGGTTCCCTGCCCCTTTTCGGGCCATTGCATTTGAGCTTTCTCGCACCAGATTCTTCAAAGCAGTCACGTAGCAGGTCTTTGCCATTACCTGCCCCCCATGCACCTTCTCCACCTTCCCCAAATTTGATACATATGCAATGGTGAGATGATAAGTTGATACCACTGCCTGCACATCATGTATTATCGGTCTCCCAAGGATTGCATTGTACACTGATGGTACATCCACTATCAGGAATTCTGCCATGACATCCCTCGCGGCCGCGCCGTCACCAAATCTGACCGGCAAGACTATGTTGCCTTCCGGCCTCACAGTTGACCCATTAAAACCAATCACTAGATAAGACACTTGCCTCATATACTGCCTGCCTATCATCATTTCATTAAATGCCTACATAAACAGGACATTAGCCGAGCTACCTCCATCCACCAAGACTCGTTTGATGTCGGCCCCATTAATTGTCGTTATCAGCACTAGGGGATCATCGTGTGGAAAGACAATTCCCCTAGCATCCTCTTTTGTAAACGTCACATCAGGAATACCTGCCGGTCGGGGGCGGCTATCGAAATCTAATGCATTCACTTTATAGCGATGCTCCGACAAATGCTTTCGTGCTCCACTTATTGTTCCTCCGTGAATTGGCCCACCAGTTATCACATCAATATTCTTCCCAATTGACAATGGTGGCTGCCCACCATCTTCCTGCCGGCTTATTTGCACCTGCTGCCTTTTCAAGCCTTGCCTCTATCTGCTGTCGCTCTGGCTACCGATACGACGGTAGTTGATTTCCCCCCGCATGCAGCCGATATTGAGTCAGATGACCCTTTCTTATTAGCTCTTCAATGTTATCTTTTAGTTGCGTTCACTCTTTAGTGTAATGCCCGACATTTCAATGGAACATGCAGTACTTCTTAGCATCTCTTCCCTAGGCCTTCATGGGCATGGGTCTCACCCATCCCTCCTTGATTTGATTGACTAAGTATATGGCAGCCCTGGGCGTATTCAGCAGAGTGTATGTACTGTATCACATGGATTTCCTGACCGCTGACCTCCTGCCGATTTCCTCCTCTTCTCATTGAGGCCGGATTTTTCGGCATTCCACTTCCTGAGGCTGTCCCCTCAGACGATGCTGCACTCTATCGGCTGGGACAACCCGGCTGCTTGTTTTCATTAACTCTTCGCTCTTTATGTAATCATGAGCTTTGTTAAAAGCTACAGCCAATGTCGGCAAATTTTTCCTTGTTAGGTACCGCTTGAACTCAGATTCGTTCAGGCCATTCATTAATGCCATAACGGTTATCTCCTGCTGCAACTTTGGAATTGTGTTTGCCTCATTATTGAACCTCCTGATGTAGTCCCTTAGAGACTCATCCGCTTTTTGCCCTACAGCCATTAACTCCCCTGAGGTTCTCTGTCGAACATTGTTGCTAATATATTGCCCCACAAACATTTCCGTTAGCCTCTCAAAGCTATCCACCGTACCACTTCCTAGGTTATTGAACCAATCAGTTGTTGCCCCGATTAGGGTGGTCGGAAAGACCTTGCACCAAACCGCATCTGAGTTGGTGTACAAAATCATATGTCCCTCATAGGACGTTATGAACCTGCTTGGATCACCTCTTCCATCATATCTGCATGTTGGCATTTTAATCTTTTCCATCGGCTGATCCAATATTTACTGCGTAAACGGCAATGCCCTCAGCTGAACAGTCGTTCGGATCACCCCCTACCTTGCATCTGGCGAGCTTCTCTACCGCTGATTTCTGGTGTTAACGGCACGACTAGAGGATTGTGCCTCTGTCTCCTGGGAGGTTGCATGCGTCCCTTATGGCGACATTTCCCTACGAGGTTGCCTGGCGAGTTTATTGCTTGGTTGAATTGGCTATCCAGATTTACAATGGGCACCCCTCCTGCAGCCCTAGTAGTTCCAGCCTCGGCTTCCTTTCTTTTGTTGCTCTGACATCACACTGACTGCTATCTCCAAATCCTCCGAGGTAAAGTCGGCCATGGGATATGCCACTTCACCGATATGTCGTTCTGGTGTTAACGGCGTGTTAAACTGATTTCCCTCTAGAGTGTGGGTTTCATCCTTTATTTCCACCTCTGGCTGTGTTCCAGCTCCAGGGTTGATTATCCTACTTGCTCCATTGTTACTTCCAAGTGTTTCATTGTTACCGGCCATAACTTCTCTGCGTGAGGTCCTTAGGCGATAAAAGTGATCACTATCCCCTCCAAGCGCCAAATTGCTCCTATTCAGATCCGATTGCCCGTATCCGAGATCCGTGAAGACCCTATCGTCCGGCTAAGCACCTACACACGAAAAGAAGATTAGCTAACCCTGGGGTGAATCCGGGGATAACCCTCCAATGATAAAGTTATAATGTGTTTAAGAGAAAAGAGAGGACGGTATGAAGAGAGAGAAATATAGAGAGAGAAAGAGAGAGTAATAAATGCTACCTTTTATATGGATAATCTTACCTCAACTGCCAGATGGCTGCATGCCATGCAAACCCCTTTTATATCAAGTGTCGATTAGTCAAAGCCACGTGCTCAGTTTTAAGAGGCGTCGATATGTATGTTGTTATATGACGGTGCCGATATTAGTATTATCACTAAAAACCCAAACCGGTTTAGTCTGTCAAAGTTTGGTTATCGGCACTGTACCAGTTATCGATATCCTACCATACAACAATGGTGACAAATTGGAGAATATACGAAGTAGTAGAACAAAGATGTTTAAAGATAGGAGGAGTGAGGTAAGAAAGAAAATTAAACTTATTAGGAAAGAAAAAAAAAAGTGAGAATTTCGAATTGAGAAGAAAATAAAGGAGAGAGAAAATTAATAGAGGTAAAAAAGAAAAGAGAGATTAAAGATCTTAGGAGAAAAAATTGTATGTTCATTTTTAAAATACTACTTCCTTTGTTCTTTTTTACTTGACCTGTTTCTTTTATCACACTTGTCAATGCAAAACTTTAATGATCAATGACTTAAATTCTCCATTAGTAATAATTATAAAAGTTATATACTATGATAGTTCTTATTGAGACGAATCCAAAAAATCATACATGAATATATTTTTCCTTACATATTATTCACAAAAGACGGTCAAAAGAGGGGTGATGAATAGTGTAAAAGTCAAAGCGGGTCAAGTAATAAAGAACGGAGGAAGTATATGTTTATATATGGGCCCAAATAAGGTGCGCTACTACTATAAGTATAATCTAGTACACGACCAGCTCCATCAGAACCTTAAAGTTTAGTACAAATGCTCTGGAAAGAATGACTTATCATTAGCTACGGTACAAAAATAAAATATGAAAAATTAGCCCTTCCATTTTCTACGTTACAGTGAGAAGAAGACAAGTCTCCTGAGTTTTCTCAAAAAGAATCATTACTTTCTCTACTTAAGAATTTTAAACCAACTACGATGTACAGAAAATAAGCTAAGAATTACGAAGACATTTATCGAAAGGAAAATTTGACTAGTGGACAGGAAGGAAGAGTTTATCCTGCTGATTCTGTAGTTTTTCTAATGTACAGCTAGTTTCCTGCTTGAGCCAAACCAGGTTCCTCATGCCCGTCAGGGTTTGAAATCTGTTCTGCTTCAGGCAGCTTAACTTCATCCTGGGAAGTATTTGAGCTTGAGCTGGATAATGGTTCACCTATATTTTCAGCCACACCAGTTTCGCCCGAAAATTGTTGCACACCTACATCCTGGGTAACACCAATACTCTCTAAACCATCAACTGTCGAGGAAGACAGCTCAGGTGCACTTGGGCAATCCTCCTCAACCTTGTTCCCTAATTCCTCAAACTTTTTTGGTATTTCTTCTAGTTTATCTGCTTCATCAGATAAATCACTTGAATTAGATGTTTCCCTCCATTCAACCCAATCATTTTGCTCACTTGTAGCACCCCGTCCCACTTCCTCCTTAGCAGGAAGAGCAATAGGCTCATTAGTTATGGATTCTACTTCAGGCACTTGTGAAGTTGCAGTATCCATGTCATCATTGGAGTCCAAGCCATCACTTCTACTACTAACAGCACCAGGTTCCTCATCAGCAGGTGATGGAGAGGCAAGTGTATCAGTCAAACGCTCATTGTTAGCGCGGTCATCCTCAAAAGCAAACCAATTAGAATTAGTGAACAGCGATCCACTGCTCACAAGAAAATTATTACAAGCAGTCAATCAAATGATAACTTGACACGATATATGACTACCATAAATCAATCATCCACACCTAAGAACCCCAACACAAAATCAAAGACAATACAATGCCAATCAGTGACAACAGCTCTTAAAAAAATGTACAAACCATTCCAGCAAAAACATCAAGCCAAGCATTGGCACAAACAGCATATTGTGCAAAAGCTACTAAAATTTGGAACCGCAAGCAACATGCACAAATGCTGTAACTACAGCCATCAATACAATACAGATACAAAGCAATATGAATTTCTTCCACAGAAGACCACATCAAAATGTGGCTATAAATTCAATTGGAAAAAAAATGTTAGATAACAAACCTCTCTTGGTCATCTCCAAGACGCAATGAGGATATAACCACTTCAGCGGATTCATCATCAAAGTAAACATCCTAGCAAACGCAGCAGTGAAAATCGTCAATTCATTCATCAGCAAATATCAAAATTGCAAAATAATCAAACATGGAAATTACCAATCAGATCTACAAATAACACATGCAGACAACATGATTTTAAGCTTCCATTTCACTGAAGATATTCAGCCAACAAATTCAATTATTATAAAATTTATAACTACTTTACACCACAAATTGATACTCCATTAAGTAAAACTGTTGATACCGCTGGGAGAACTGTTATTCGATAAGCACAATTCTTTGTATATTCTGCTTCTATTCTAAGTTCTTTAATTTCATTGGACCCAAGACACAAACCAAAACATTACAAGTTACACAATAACCATCAAACAGTTTGGGGTGCGGGAATATATACAAAAAGTTTCCAATATTATAATAGCTAAGAAAACAGTAACTCGACAGCCGAAGAAAAACATTAACCCTTGTAGATGCTCTGACTAGACTGTAATAATCGCTAAATGACGTAAAAGAATATGCTTTTAAGTTTTCTATCAATCTAAAATATGAATTATCAAGCAAACCCAATTTCAGAGTAGCACATGAAAATACGCAGGAATAAATCAATAGAAAATGCCAAGGGCACTAAGTATGCTACCACTAAAGCTCTTTCACAAAGTAAGATAGAAAAGCATACCTCCTCATCTCGTTCAAGTGATGCTTGAACCTGCACAAATCAAGAAAAAAGATTCATCTACAGTTCACAGATTTGAAAAAAAAAAAAAGAAATTAAATGGAATAATATCAACTCAGGCAAGAAATAATTTTATATAAAGAAAATTAAAAAATTATCTAGGAGAATAAATTTTCTAGTTCCCTTTTCTTCTTTTCTTTGGCAACTGGGCGGTGGGGGAAAGGTGGTTTATTGGATAGGGTTGCCCAATTTGGGAAATATTTAAAAGGTTTTGACGTTTTTAGTTCTTACACGACTGGATAAAGAGCTTTGCAATAGAAGGGTCATTATAGGGTTTTTATTTGGCAGCACAATTATCTTAGAGTGGAGGGATAAAGGGCTTTGTGATAGAAGGGTCTCCTCTAGGGGTGTCCATTATTCGGACTCCAGTCTGAAATCCAATCCAATCCAGTCCAAATAAGCTATTCGGATTGGACTTTTTTTAATTTGGATTGGATTTGGACTCAAAAATTTTGAAATTTGGATTTTTGGATTGGAATTGGACTCAAATTTTTTAAGTCCAAAAAGTCCAATCCAGTCCAAATAGTCCGAATTTATATATATATAAACCTCAACCCATATAACATTATTAAGCCAAAATCCAATAGCCCATTATGAATTTTTTTAGGAATTTTTTTTTATTATTAATTCAGATTTGTTTTGTTTATTAGAGTTATGATTCTTATGAATTTCTTAGGAAATTTTTTTATTATTATTAATTCGGATTGGATTTGGACTTTGAGATTTTAATTTGGATTGGATTTTGAAAACTTTGGATTTGGATTTGGACTATAAAATGAGAGTCCAAATATATTTCGGATTGGATTGGACTAGGCTTAAGTCCAATCCAAAGTCCGAATGGACACCCCTAGTACTCTCCTCTACACTCCTCCATCCCTTTTCAGGCCTCCCCACCCCATAGCTCATTGCTCCTGACTCAATAAAGATTTCTAAGATAACCATCCTCTCCCTTATTTGCTTACTTCTCAAAAGATTAAACTAATTACTAGATGTTTATCTTCTAAAATTAATGTAGTGGGTTTTTTTATTCTTATCTCTGCTTATAAGTGGTTATATACTCACATCCCTTTTTACAAAAATTATTAACCTGATTGTTTAAATAAAAACAAAGGATGGAGTATAAACAATATCCAAATTGTTAAGCAGAATTTTATATTACAATCTTAACAAATTGCTATATTTTTCTAGCCCGTAAGAGACCCTTATTAATCAATAAATCTCTGACTCACAAATTTTAATTTCCCAACAAACCCCAAATACATAATATTAATTCAATTCGATAACACTAAACTTTGGGAGAGTCAAATTGTTGCAATAATAATAGAAATAAAATTTAAAAAAAAAAAAAAAAAAAAACAAAACAAAACAAAGGTACAAAGGGAATACTAAATAATATCCAAATTAGTGTTACCTAAAACATAATACGATCCAATATGTGGAACGAATACGAATTTGCAATACGCTAGGTGGGAGTACTGTAATAGGATCTTAACAAAGTTCGGTCTTGTCTTTTTCTAGCCCGTAAGCGACCCTTAGTTTAGATGGTACACATCCTGACCCAAGTCGCCTTTATCTTTATTGTACCCCATTAAAATTCCAAGCTGCTCTCAGCTAACCAGCCCCACTAATGACCCATACCGACCCACCCAATAACCGGCTCTAGGTTGGGGTAGCGATTTGGGAGTCCCCACAAGAATCAAGTGGTTCTCGTTGAAAATCATACACTATATGTGAGAAAACATAATGCATAAAAAAAAAAAAAAAAAATAAATAAATAAATTAATTAATTAATTTAGAAGATTATTGATTCCATATAGCTGCTAAAGGACGATTAAGATGACATTACATTCACGGGCCCACAATCCAATACCAAAAGACTTCACATGCTCGCACTTCTAAAATCAAGCGGGACATGAGGTTGGAAAGGGAACAGGCGTGCGCCTTAAAAGAAAGGTGAAAAAAATACAAGATACTCAGTCCTTTCTTTTAAGTGTTACTTTGACCGGCACATAGTTTTAGACAAATTTTAATTGACTTATATAATAAGATAAGAGCTAGTTGGGGTATTAAAAATTATAGAAAAGATAGTGAGTTAATAATTGAAAAAGTAAGGAATGTGGGAAAGAAATAATAATAAAAAATAGTAATGGGTGTGAGTGGGGATCATACGAGGAGAGATATAATATTCAAATGTAGTTGTTTGGAGTGCAGGATATGAGAAGCTCTCTGTATAAGCCGAAATATACAAGCACAGTTGGTATAATTTAGCAAAAAAAAAAAAAAGAAAAAGAAAATAGGGAAAAAACAAAAACTGAAAGCATTTAGAAGAGAACAAAAGACCATTCAGCAGTATAATTTAGCAACACACCTCTTCTAATTCATTACTATATATGCCATAGTGGAAGGCCTGGCTTAAATTGTTAGCAAGAGCTGCAACATCATAGTCTCTATCCTGGTAATCATCATCATCACTATCCCTGGTGCGATCTTGTAGAGCAGTTGGTCTCCTGTTACATAGAAAAGAAATTAGTCGTAACAAAAGTATTGTTTAGGGGACAAGGAGTGACATGAAAGACTCCCTAAGCACTTAGAATAGGCTAGGGTTGTTCAGATCAAATTGATTTTTCAAATCAGGCCATATTAGTCACAACATTTTTGGGTCAAGTTTAGTTCAGGCCTAAAATGGGGGATAAAATTTTGGGTACATTTCTGGTTTTTGTTGGGTAATTGACTACAGTTCTATTAATCAAGGTCAGTTATTAATAGGAGCAGCCCTACTAATATCTCAACCAGAACAGCCACATACATTATAATGCAAGGGATATCTAATACTTCTTAAGACATATACAAAGGCATGTTTAGGTAGTACAGATGGTAAATTTCCATTGTGTCTGTGTGTGTGTGTAGGTGGAATTAAATACACTAAAGTACCAACAAAATGAAACATAGAAAGGATCTGGTACAAAATAAACGCTACCTGCACTAATTTTTAAAAAAAGTCAATGAACAAAGTCAGTAATCACAAACTCTTTCTGATAACATCCAGCAATCAGGGTTGTAACTACAAAGATTAACTTTTTCATAAGCAAAGAAAAATCAAGAAAGGCCTACCCGCAGACCCATTGATAAACATTTTCCACAGCATTGCGCTTAGATAAGATATTTGAACACCAGTCGAGCCATTCAGTATTATCCTACATTGTTAAAAGAAAACATGTATCAGAAAATCAAAACCCAAGTAAATCACTCAAGATCAAAATCACTAGAGACCCAAGTAAATCAAAACCTATGATAAGGCTTTGTAAATGTTCTAAATTCTACCACATCACCCTAGCAAATAATTCAAATCATGTCAGCATGTTACTCACTATAAACATAAAGCATAGATGGTTATATAACCAATATGCTATATAAAGTATTCAAAGCCAGAAGGCTAGTTTATAAATCACAAAATATCCATTGTAAACAGGCCAAACCAATACAATGTTTTCTTGAACACATCTTTCCACATATGTACATTCAGATAACACATGCATATGTAAGCAAATGTAAAATGACAAGCAAGAATCAAAAAGAAGTTGAGAACAAAGAAAATATTTCACACGGGCCAGAGAAGGTTGTTTAACCATCAATAATCTGAAATCTCAGACAGAAGTTGTTGTGTACAGAAAATATTCTCTACGCTATATATATCCTAGTCTCCATATGTGAAAAAGCATACAGATTTATAAAAGTATGTTTCCCTTGAATCCTAGGACCTTTGGCTGCTTAATTGAACTTCTGGAAATAATATTAAGAGATAATTCAGCAAAATGGAACTTATGATTGATGCACAAGCAAAAAAATAAATAAATAAAATAATTTTAAAAAAAAATCATATAAGAGCACAAAAGTAGTCCTGTACGTAGGTCAAGGAAATCAGCAGCTAAAATACAGACCTGAAAAAAGGCCTGAATGTCAGAGTTCGTGTTACTAAGATGGACAAGTTTGTTAGATATGCGAGTCAGGTGACCAATATTTCCCACTCTGGGAGGGTCTCTTCCATCAATACACACTGTGGGCTGCTAGAAAATTCGCAAAACAAATGTCAGTGCTTTAGTAAATTACTCATAAAGGGATCCAAATGCAACTTATCGATTGTTAATCACCTTGCTTGAATCACTTGATAACAAAGGACTTTTTTCAGCTTCCATTATCTTTCCAACAAGATCACAATCATTCAGTAGATGCTCGACAAGGATAGAACTTTTGCTCTCAAAGCAAGACAGAATAATGTTTTCCACATGATGATGCAAAAAGTTATTGTAAGGGTACCTGCAGCGCATGCAAATATATGATTTTCTGAAGCAAATTAATTCCATATATTAGCATATCAAATCCAACTTACTCGAAAAACATATCTAAGATTCTTTTCACTGCACCAAATCGAATGACTTCCTTTTCAGCAGCTTCATTTCCACTTGAGAGTAAGACTAAAATGAATTCAATGATCTAGAAACAACAAAAAATACGTAAGTAAAAGATATAGATGATAAACATCAAAATAAAATAAAAGGCAACATCATGCATAAGCAAACATTGTTACTTAAAAAATGATTTAATAATTCATTGAAAAAAATATCAGTGTTGGGCTCATCATCATCATTAGCTTAAACTCAAAACACAAGTCCATATATACTCTATAGAGTTACAAGAGTATTTGAACCTTTAAGTAATACTTTGCTTCTATCAGACCCTTATCCGTAGGTCAACTTAATTAATTTCTTTATGGACATTTAAAATACATAAGCTGCCTAATCCTTCAAGCTATTACTCTTTTTGACATTCTTCAGAATCCCACCCAACAAAAATTTCAAATAAAACATATTAACTCTGTTTATTATTGATCTTAACATTTAATATTTGCACAAATTTTAAGAAGATAGGGAGTTGGTGGGTAGGGGGTTATAAAAAGGTGGCTATGGTAAAATAGAGAATGAAAAAAAAACCACTGGTGTAAGAAAAAGGTATATGAAGTAAAAAAGAGTGAGACAATGAAAATATGGTGGGGAAAGAGGGGTAATGAAATAGAAAAAAAAAAGTTGTTTCCCAAAAATGGAATTAAAGAGAAAGTATAGTAAATTTTAGAAACAAACCAAAATGGAAAGTTTAAACATCATCAGAAATTGTGGTAGTATTAAATGTTCCTCTAAGTTCATAAAAAATATCAAAAAAAAAAAAAAAAATCCACAGAACTTATGAGTTACAAAAATAAATAAATAAAAAATACAGAGGGAGATGCATCGTCATATCGGAAGACACTAAAAAAATGCTTCCGTATTATTTTTAGAATGAGTTAAAATAAGTCAAGCCATTTAAAGACATAAAACCCAAAGATTTAATTTTAAGGTACGGGAAAATGATAACATTTCCAGCAGTTTTGTTTTAAGTTACAAATTTTAGTCTCTTATGATTTACTCCCTCCGTTTTTAAATACTTGCTCCACTTTCCTTTTGCGGCCGTTTTTAAATACTTGCTCCATTTCTTTATTTAGAAAGCTTTTATAATATTTAATTCATTTCTCTCAACTACTGGGGCCTAATTTTATTACTTTTAGATTCTCCCTCCTCTAATTTACCTTCCACCAACCCCACTACCTCTATATTTTATTACTTTCTCCAAAATCTCCTAAAACTCCGCGCATGGAGAAATGGAGCAACTATTTAAAAACAGAGGGAGTACCACATTACGAATCAATATCAATCACTTTTCTTTCGTCTATCTATCACTCTGTTACCAAAAAAAAAAAAAATCCATCACCAAGATTGTCAATTCTAGCCATAAGAAACTGGATCATCCGGAGTCCCCATTATTAGTCAAACTTAGGCTAGAACCCGTGCGATACACGGTTTATATAAAACCTATTTTTAATTTGTACATTTTAAAAATAAATCACTATTATACATGAATATAAATAAGAATTACGTATACTTTGTAATTTTAAAATTTTATATTTTCACCAAAATTATGTTATAGTATTTGTTCAACATTGTCTAATTCATAGTTCAATATAGGAGGTCATTTATTAATGTGCTATTTAAAATTGTTTCAATTTCCTACGATAAATTGATAGGTTTTAGTTGTAATGTACAAGCTTTCAATATTTAAATTTCAAAAATGTTAAATAAGATAGCTCTACAAAAAAAATAAAAAAATAAAAAAGATAACATCCTCATTGCAATTAGGCGGGAAAACTTTTATTGAGAAAGCGAAACATGGGCAATGGCGACGTCAGCAACTTCTGTTTTAGTAATAGTTAATAGATATAACAATGAAAAACATACTCAGACAAGCATTCATCATTAGCATTAATTTAGCTGTGCTTTTGCCCCCATCTCCACAACACCCCCCCCCCCCGAACTTAGAATAAGAAACTATAATTTTTATAAAAAGGGAGAGTACACTACTGCAGGAGGCAGCCCGCAGCCTTAAAGCTGTGCCCTCTTGCACTTCCTTCTTTATATCCAAACTAATTTATAAAGAACAAAAATTTTAAAAAAAAAATCAACAAAACCCACCAATCCACCACTAGTTGACTCCTACACACATGACACACCCAACCACCCCCCCCCCCTCTCTTTTTCAAGATCATTTTCTGAAACATGCACTTCACATCTACCCCTTTTTCCAGCTTTCTTATATATCTGATTTGTATCAAAATGTATCCATGTTAAAACTCGTGCTGATTTGATATTAGTTTTAAAAAGCGAAGAGCCAAGGCATAGGCCAGAACGTCTTGGCCTTGCCGGGCATTGTGCAATCCAGCGCCTCTAGTATTAAAAAGTGTCTTGGCCTTGCTGGGCATTGTGCCGATGTGATATTAGTTTTAAAAAGCGAAGAGGGCCTCTACCAAGTCGTGAGGCGCAGCGCCTGTTTAGACGTGAGAGAAGATGAGATCTGAGTAAAATATTTTTTAAAAGACCAAAAATTCTTCAAATTACACCATACCCAATCTAAAATGTGCAAATTCGATCCAAAGCCTTCATTTAATTGAATAATTTAACTTCAATTTTGTCCCAATTAGTTTGCCCTATTTTTTTAAAACCCTAATTTGCAGATTGTGGTGCAATTGAGAAACTGGTGATTACTGCTATGACAGAGGTTGCCTGCAATAAATCCCCGGTGGTTATCAGCACCAGGTCTCGCACCAATCATCACCATTCAAGGCTTTCAGGTTACTTCTGTTAAGTCTCTTCTTCTTCTTCTGTCATTCTCTCACTTCCATCTACTATTCTACTTTCTTCCGCTCTTCATTCTCTCTCTCCTGTTCAACCTCTACTACAAACATTTAAAGTGGTACCCCCCCCCCCCTCCCTCTTATTCTGCAGTCACATTGGCCCCTCTCCCTCTTCTGAATTTTTAAAACGTTTCACTTTTGTTTTAAAGTAAAATTAATTGATAAAAGAGACAAATAACATCTACAATAGAAATCAAAACTACCAAATACAACATAAGCACCCATTAAACTTGTTTTTAATTTTCATTTTTTAAATTAACAATCTAGTAAAAAAATAAAATAAAATAAAAAAAAAACAGTAAATTAAAGATAACATACACACACAAACCAAAAAAAAATAAAATAAAATAAAATAAAATAAAAAATTAATAAATTTGCGAACTAAGGATGTGATGCTTTCATAACACAATGGATATTAAAAAGGAAATTACACAGCATAAAATACCTTCAAACGCTGTTTTCCTAGTGGTGGCTGCAATTTACCATACGTAGTAAGCAAGATACTATCATCTGATGAAACATCCAACAACTTAAGTAAACTACCTGCATAACAAAAGAAATCTCATTGGGGCATCACACATTTGCGAGTTGCGATGAATCCAACATCATTAATGAAATACCGCATAGTCAATAAATCACGCACCATAAACAGTAGGCGAACATTTGTTTATCATGAAAAAAATTAATTGTAAAAATAGAAAAATAAATACTGAGATTTTTTAAAAAGTAAAAATAATTATTTTCAAATGGCAACAAAGTATACACAAAAATTCACAATGAAAAAGAGAAGGAATATGAAAAGAGTATCATGCTGGAAGGATACCTTTGTTCATCTATATTAAAAAGATATACATATTTAAAATAAAAATATTAAAAATAAATAAAATAAATAAAAATCGATCATTCTTTTCTGAGGCTAAAGTTCAGAAAATTAGACCATTATTAAAATATATGGATGTAGTACATGTTCATTCTTTAAATCAGATAACAGTCTAATTTTCTGAAATAAAGAAAATTACTGATACAGAAAAAAAAATGAGCTTAACATAAAACTATAATGAACTGGTAATATAATGAACAGGTACTACATCATTATATTTTGTATCAGTAATTTCTAATGAACAGGTACTACATCAGTAATTGCTAGATCTTTAATCACCCTTTCTGATACAAAAAAAAAAAAATAAAAAAAAAAATAAAAAAAAAAAAAAAAAATTGAACAAAATAAAGACCTAAAGCACTCACAGAAAATTACTGTGACACAGATGTGAAATTATTTCAGTGTAGAATGATTATTCCAAGATATTTAACAGCTAAATACAGAGTCTGAGCTAACCATTTTTGTTCTCTTTAAGACTACCACCACCTTCCCCCACCCCCCAACCCCAAAAGGTATTTCACTGGAACAATAGATATATTAACAGCTCAAAAATAGATTTTCAGCTAACAATCTCTGTTCTCTTAGACTTAACCCCCCCCCCCCCCCCCCCTCTTCTTCTCTTCTTTCTTTCTGATAACAAATGTAACAATAAACCTATCAGGTAGCCCCATTTGACCAATTAGCTTATTACGGTATCCTTAAATCAGGAAACCTCCTTTGACCTATTATGGTATCTATTAAGTGGTCTACAGTTCTCATTTATTCGGCCTATTTTCAGTTTATTACGCTTTCTGAATTGAGAATACTATACAAACTCCCTAGGGTTCAACCTAGCATCTGCACTATCATCGAGGACGAGATCAATATAACTCTTCTCTCGCCTGCAGACGTAGCTAACTCATTGTTAGTGAACCACGTAAATTTTGTGATGGCTGTTAATTTTTTTTATTAACTTTCTTGCATCTGTTATTAAGAAACACAATGATCCAACAATACACTTACAACAAAGATTTAGGGAAAAAATTACATTGCTTTAAACTACTGTAAAAACACAATCCAATGGACACAGAAGATCAAGCCTACTTAATCCAACAAAGAATGAATCACCAATAAGTTATAGGAGCTTAACATAAAACTAAATCATCTTACCCAAACTCCCAAGCATGCCATCAACAGTTTCATGATTAGCAGTTATTGAGGGTCCTTGAGAAAATTGGCGATTGTATGTATGGTATGTACCAAAAGTTAGCCTCTTTGGATCTAACAAGGAGATGCATACAGAAAGGGAATTAAACAAAACTGATTTTGGCCGAGACTCTTCCAGAGCATTGTGGAACAGTCTTCCTATCAGCCTGCACAAATAAAAAGATCTTGTAACAAAAAGCAGACAACATTTATGTCTGGAATAAGTTTATCTAACATCAGGTATGTGCCCCAACGGAAATTCAAATGAGCCTCAAATAGGTAAATTAACATAGTCCAGCATATGTTAAATCTGTCCCTAATTATACTCTTCACCTGTATCCTAGAAGCAAAAGTAATTATTGACATTTTCCTAAGATATTTTTCTCCATTACAGAAACAGCCACATTAATAATACTCAAAAGAGCCAAAACAGTAAGAGAAAGCTTGAAGCTACCTTGAACTAGTAATTTTAGCTGATATGCCAGGGGGAGCATATCTAGTAATGGCACAAAGTGTCTCTGCAGCATTAGCATGGACTTCAGGAGAATCCTGTAAAACCACAGCATTAATTCTTCACACATCAGTCGAACAAACAGTAAACTTTCCACATCTACAAGCATGAGAAGAAATCACTCACAGAAGAACTAAATTTATCCACAATCATCTCCAAGACATCTGTATCTTCCAACCAGCGCATAGCTTCTGCATAGTTCGCATATATATGTTCATCAGCACCAATAAGGCGAACCAACACCTGTAAAGACAGAAGACAAAATGAATTCAGCCAGCCTAATCATATATCATTATGCCAATAAGTAATGTGCAAGGAAAATCATTTCCTAGTACTTTTCCTTGTCACCATTCACACAGGGAAATTTCTATCCAAACATGCAAAAAAAATATTGGGTTAGGGATAATTGACAAGCCTACTACTCCCTCCGTGTTTTAATAAGTGTTACACTTTGACCGGCACATAGTTTTAGGCAATTTATTTGACTTAAATAAAACAAGAGGTAAGTGGGTTAGTTGGAGTATTAAATAATTGTAAAAGAAATATAGTGGGTTAATAGTTTATTGATAAGTAATGAATGTGAGGAAAGAAATAATAAAAATAAATTAAATAAAAAAGTAGTAGCGGGTTTGAGTGGAGACCATGAAAGGAGATATATATATTTTAAAAATGTTGTTTTTTGCCAAAAAAGGAAGTGTAACAATTATTAAAACAGGGTTGCATTTGGTAAGTGTAACACTTGTTAAAACACGAAGGAAGTATTTGTAAACAATAACTTGATTGATACTATCACTTTAATCAAGGAAACAAGGGAGCATAAGATTTTGTAATAACATGCACGATTCCACGGAAAAAAAAATAAATAAAAAAAATAAAAAATAAAAAAATTATCAAAGGAAACTGATGAAGGGTAAAAATAAACCAATGTTACTTGGACTCGTTTATAAGTGTCGTGTCCGACAAGGTGTGTCGGGTGGGTCTGACACCTTCGGTCCTAAATTTTGGTCGACACTTCGATACGGTCAAGGGAGTGGCTTGACTAATATCTAGGATACGGCTACCGTATAAAGTGCCCAAAAAATTTAATCCGACACTTAAAAATAAAAAATAGATAAAAGTCAAAATAAAAAAAAAATAATACGGAGTAATACATAGGGAACATCTACAGTCTTAACATATTCCAATACAGTTTTTTTAGTCTTCTTTTGTTTCCTTTCTTCTCTTTCTACGTATTCTTTTGTTACAAATTCCAATACACTGTTTCAAACTATGGTCTTATCTTTCTATCTTCTCTCTCCTCCATTAAATCAGATGCATGCTTCAAACCCCTCTTTCTCTTCTCTTTCAAATTTCAAAGGCGGCATGTCACTTGTTTTTGCAAACACTTCTTTGTTCTTTCATTCAACAACCAGCCACCACAAATGGCAACCACAACTCGCCGGCGATCTGTTCAATGTGCCTGAAAATACATCGGTGAAATAGGAATTTTCAGGCGACCAAAAGCCCTATACTTTTATTGTCTGTATGTGTCCTTGCAATTCAGCAATTTACGAAATTTTGGTAGATTTTTGAACTAAACCCTAAAATTTTAAATTACAAATCTTGATTATCTGAAATCGGCGACACTTGTTTCGGACACTTTTCCAATCCCCGAGTCGGCACTTTCCCGGAGCCGTGTCAAGGGTCGTGTCGCGCGTCGTGTCGTGTCGACACACGACATCCATTGCCAAGGCAGGTGTCGGAGTAACACAGAAATAAACTATCAAATAGTTTAAGGAAATGAGGTCAATAAGTTGTGTCCCAAAAACAATGACGAAACAGAAATAACAATGTACTTGAAAATTAACATTATTGCTTATATGAAGGCACTGATAACTGAAATAGATGGGAGTGAGAAAGCTTGTAAAAACAATGCACAAAATCCCCCACAATGATATTAAAGAATGCAGAAGAAGAGTGAAAATAAACTATTGAGTACATGCTGTGATTTAGACAATCAAGTATATAACCTCAAAGATGACTTAGAAGACTGAGTAATGCAAGCAACAAGACCATATTGGCTAATAGTGCAGATAACAACACCAACCTCCATAATAGACGTAATTCCAATAAGATCAACCAGCTGTCTGATGATTTCTTGATGAGCCTGGGAAATTTTCATAGGTAGCCAAAGTAACAATTTATTAAACAAGACTTCTCAACCAAAAAAAAAAAAGTCATTGGCATCTTGCATACTCACCTGAATATATTCCATAAGTGAAACAGTCTTTCGCATCAAAAGGCAAATCACGACCTGGAAAAAAGAAAAATGAAAGGCTCAATTAAAAAGTTCGTAAGCAAAGGATAACAGAGGGAAAAGAAAAAAAAAAAACAAAACAAATATAAACTGAAGTTTTTTTTTAAAAAAAAAAAAATATGGATAAAGCACTACACATAAAAATAAGCATCTACCTTGCTAAAGTATCCCGCCAATAAGGTGCTATGTGAGTGTTCAGGATCCAAGAATGAGAATAACAGATTCATCAGCTGCCAAAAAGGATAAAACAAGCATAAATAAAGGATTAAAGGCAAATAGAAATGAAAGGAAAAGCTATAACCTCAGAAAATTAATAATACCTCCTCATCTTCTACCAAAGTTTTAAGAATAATGTCAACTTCACATGTGAAAATCTCACAAGAAATGAAAGGAAACCTAACACAGACAGAACAGAATATTAATGGATCAAAAAAAAAAAAAAAAAAAAAAGATTGTAAAAATTCTGCAGAAAAAAGTATTCTAAAAAAAATTGAAATCGCACTTAAAATTTCTCTGTCTTTCAGCATCCTCTGGAGCTTCCTCTACGATATAACGAATAAGTTGCTCAACCTGTGGTCTCTCACGCAAGCTGTAAATAGGAATAGCATTAGTATAAAAGCAGATTCATCTGTATGACTAATATACATGCACATCTCAAGCTCAAATAGCAACTTAGTATCTCGACCGTTTATTCCTTTATGGGAAACCCAACATTTAAGGAACAACAAGTCATATGAACTTACAATCAAGTTGTCATTACATAACAAAAAGTTCCAAAAATAAGTGAGTCGTGAAGCAAGTACTGAAAGCATTTTTCCCTTTTGGTCATGTGTATTCAAAAAATCTAAATCATTTGAAAAAAAGATAGAAAAGGTATTTAACACATTTTCATATAACCATATTTACTAAGCCAGAATTTTCTTATCCTAGCTCCTACAACCACTTGATCACTACCTTAGTGTATCATGTCTATTGCTTCCACTTCAAAAAATAAAAAATAACAAGTAGAAAGATCATTTTAAATACTAAACTCATACGGAAAAATTAACAAGCAAAGAGGACGATCCAATAAGTGAAAAACAGAATGACCCAGCTGACTAACATATACCAGGTTAAGGGATAAACAAAATTATTTCAGCAAGATATCCTATCAGGGAACACTAAAATAAAATGGAAAACAGGCGCTAGAAACTGTGGGAAACACAGCACAAAGCAACAGATCCAAGCACAGGTGCTAAGTAGAGGTATACCAAAGCATTTACCGTGCCATAGCCCAATAATCTGTCCGGCAACGATGTCCTAATTTGGACAGGGGCACAGGGACAGAGAACACTACTAAGGAATAAGGCTGCATACATCTAAACTTCCCAAGACCCATCTTGACTAGGTTTATACATATTTGAAGTTGTTGCAAGGACACAACATTAATTTCAAGAACTTCCAAATTTATCAAACTAGGGATTTCAAGCTAGCCCTTTGAAAAGAATTATTACCAATGTTCTTTATGCCCTATACCTGTTTGTGTAATATTGTATTAAAACTATTTGCATATAGAAGATAAATGTGTTGGATATAGTGTATTTGTGCAATGTTCTAAACTTTAGTTAAGCTACTTTGGTTTAGTGACGGTGAAAAAATATTGAGTTCGATGTACAAATATAAATGTCTAATAAATTCTAAATAGGAAAATTAAAACAAAAAGAAATAGAGAGAGTAATAGATGGATTTAAATATTGAAATAAACATAACTTTTTAAATCAATTTAGGAAATTCAAGAGACAATTAAAAGGTTTTTGAAATCAAATGGGGTCAAATATGTAAAAGAACATTTTTAGGGATATAAATGTCCATGCACTATTCATACGAGCTTTCTTAAACTTTATATAAGGTTGGGAATCACACTAACTTTAATGATAAAACAGATGATAAAATGAGGTGATATTGAATTTCTTTCGGTTATGTAATAAAGCTAAAAATAAAACACATCATATATTAAGGACTTTTTCTCGATAATTTTTACTTATTCTTGACAAAATAAAATCAGATCACATCAGATAAAGAAAAATTCAAGTCATACCAGAAACAGAACTTTTAATTCTCGTTTACTTATTACTAAAATCTATAATTGCGTGTTAAATAAATTTATGGAGATTACATGTTGAAAAGTACACGATAAGACCAATCTAACAAGATCCAATTTGATAAGATTTTTTATCTTATAGAGTAGTGTAAATATGCAGTAAAAGTTCAGTCAAATTAAGCCATCAAATCAGCCAGGACATTTCAGATCAGGCAGAGTCAGCAAAACAATCTAACTAGAATCAAACCAGATCACCTCAGTTAAGGCAAAGAGAACAAGTCGCCTCATAGTATTTACTCTATTCAACCTTTCTCATACCAATAAATATAAGAAAAGTACTACAATGAAGCCCTTTATTCTTTCAATTTCGAAGTGCACTTCCAAACCTTTTGTTAACCAAATACAAATGTGTTCAATGAAAAGGGAAAAAAAATACATGCTTATAACCTAAATATATTTATTCTCCCTTAAACCTTTAGCATCTCCTATGTCTCTCTCTTTGACCCTCAATAAACAAACACAACTCAAAACACTCGAAAATGTATGAAATCAATGGTTGCAGCTTCAATTTACTTTCCTCCACCTCTGCAAAGTTTAAACCTGCACTAGCAAGGGTACACAGCCTGCTAGCAACATTGGCATCACGTGCTTTCCAAATGTGACTACCAGCATCAGAAATCAGACTCTAACGGCCAAAAGTTCACTGGAGATTTACTTCACAAGTTGGCTACAGACATATTATGTCTTTCCTCCATCTCAGTGATACTGAAATCAAACACCAACAGACCAGCAGTAGAGAGAGTACACAGCCAGCTAGTACACAGGCTATCCCAATGTCATTCCCAGCAACAAAAATTAGACTCTAACTGCCAAAATTCACTGGAGTCTGGAGATTGATCCCAGGAGCTGGCTACAGAGATTTCATGCCTTTCTACCCCATTCTCCTCCAGCATCTTCCTTTACCTCTCTGACTGCCATATCCAACTGGAAATTTAGAGGATCCAACTCGGATAGGCCAGGACTCTAATTTTAAGTTCACATGGGTAAGCCTGGGGAATCTACGAGTCTAGGCAACATAAGCACACGAGAACCATAAATAAACCACTGCTGTCAAGCATATGGAAATACGACAATGCTAATATAACAAATAAAAGGTAATTTATTAAACATCAAAGAGGAGATGGCTGACAGAACATGAAAATTAAAGCAACCAAGCCATGAGCACTAGGAAAACCTAAAAGGAGTAGAAGCTTTACAAATTAATAAGCCGAGCATTCAGAGCTTTGCATTCTTGTATTATTTCATCCTCATCAAGAAGCTCATCCAGTGTAAAGTTATCCTTGTCCAAAATGGTCTCCACCTGGAACCACATGCATGATAAAAAGCTCTTCCTTTTAGCTCAACCAATTAAATTTCTATGCTGATGAAACCGAAAAGAAAGCAGAAAGCCTAGTATAGGATATATAATAAAATGCACAAAAGAACTCACACACAACTTGTCCTTCCCCCTTTCAAGGAAGAGAATCACAAGGGTGGGGTGTAAAATCTTGATAAATGAAAACGAGAGGAATTATTTTAGTTTTTACAATATATATATATATAAAGAAAAAAGAAAAAAAAAAAAAAAAAAAAAAAAAAAAAAAAAAAAAAAGCGCAAAAAATTTCCAGTATGTCTTCTTCAATCAACATAATCAATTGCAGACTGCAAAAGGTTATAATTTCAAAAAAAAAAAAAAAAATCTATCAAAATCTTAAGAAGGTTCTACAAATAAATGCTTGCACCTAAAGAACATTCCTCTTGACACGCTAATACAACTGTGATAATAGCATCAGTCTAAATTGCTTCCTATTGCTTTCAAATTTCAAATTTGAGTTCACACATAAACAGTTAAATTACACTCACAACTTCTAGACAAACTTCCTTGAAAAAAGGTTTTCCACACATGCAATATATTGGATGTACAGACTAACATAGGAAGCCAAATCCTCACATGATTGCAGATTAAATCACTAGGAGAATTCATAAAACTGAATAATTTGGCGCAAAGAAGTACTTAAATATACAACACTCTGAGTTATTTTGGGTCACACCATCCCTAAACCCTCTATTGCTCTATAAATAGGAGTTCCATAGGTACCCTTGGTAACCATACTTTACAAATATACTACCTACATATTCCTAAGGTAATCTTTAGTGTCACTACTACACTATAGTTTCTACAAAAAAATATAAGCCATAATTTAGGCATTCAAAACACAATAGCAACAACGAACAAAAGGAAAGTTCAGCATTGAAATAATTTTTTTTCAAAGTAAATAAGAGAAGAAAAGAAAAGGTAGCGCCTCAGAACTGTGTAGCAGCTAGAGTTGAAGTTTGCAAAGCAGTTTTATGACAGCAGAAGATAATCTCTTGCCATGAGTCACAAGATCCCAAGGTATAAAGTAGGTAAATCATTAACTGCACTCTCCATCCAACTCAATTGAGAAATAAATTAAATTTTTTGTAGAAAAGCTATAATGAGAGGTTTCTGAAGTGCGCGAAGATAATAAGAATTAGAGGTTAACCATACTTTACGAATATACTACCTACATATTCCTTATTTGATTGGTCCATAGCACAACGGTCCTGATTAACCGATCACAATATGCAGATATATACTGCATTGTGGAGCAGGCCGATTAAAATGGAAATATGTTCAGCTTTTGATTGAAAGGAAACCATAGCAGAACGATCTTAAATTACTTATGCATTCCCATAAAAATTGGGAGAACCGAAAACATACTTCCTAAGTCAACAAAACGAAAAAGAACCAGCTGGGCAGGGCTACTGGCTACAAGCCTACTATTCAACTGAGTCCTGCGAGCAATTGATAAATATGAATCGAGTAGTCGAGTACCGAACTTCTGACAAATTTTAGCAAAATTATACCACATAACCACACACAATAGAATTATTTCGGGATAGCGACACGTTGCTTCAGCAAGCAAAAGTAATTCACATTAGAAATTCAACCACAAGAATAAGGTGATCAGAAATACACTAGGTCGTCTGATTAACAGATTCAATAAGTTTATCAGCTACTAGCAATTCACAAGAATCAAGTACAAAAAAATATGAAAAAATACAAAATTTAAAAAATGGATCTAAATAACTCACCGGAGATGCAGTGGACAAACCCGCCATACGCCAAAACATCTTGAATTCGCCTTTAAAAACGCGGTTCCCAAATTCAGATCTAAAACAACTAAAAACCCTAATTAAATTCCCAAATAACAAGTAAAAATAAGAAATGAATTTATACAATAGTAATGGAACCCTAAAATCAATGAAACTCCTTCTCCTAACCAAAATTAAAGCCAAAAAGATCAACAGATACGTATCAAACCTGCGAAATCAGATTACCTGGAATTGACAGTAAAATCGAATACAATCAACTATGATTTTGGGGAAGAAATTGAGGGAAACAACACAGAAAAGATTCAGGGAATTGCAGGTAAAGGAGAGAGAGAGAACGAGAGAAGGGTTGCTAAGCGCCGATCTCGAACTCAAGAGCGCCTTGCAAAATCTGAACTTTGGTTTTCGTTGTTGTTATGATTGCCTTTTTTTTTTTTTAATAAATTTTTTGGGGTCTGTTTTTCTCAATCACAACTTGATCGAAATGAATTTTAAGACGAAAAGGAACGATCAGTTAACCTCTCTCACTAGATTATAATTTGTGTTTTTTTATGGTTTTTTGAAAAATATATTCTAATATTGGGCAATTCCAAGTTCCTCTTTTTGAGAAATAAAAATTGTTTCTCAAGGGGATAATATCGGGATTTCGTCTTTGTTGTCGGGGGTATGAATGGGAAGGAAAATAATCAGTTATCTGGTGTATTGGTTTAAAGTGTATTAAAATATGACAGATCATGTTTTCATTTACGAATCCATTTGACGGAATTAAGTAGATCAGTTAACTTTTCTTTTTACTGCAATTCGAAGAATTACCCAAAATCAAATAAAAAGCGAATCAACTTGTTCGTTCTTGGTTTGCTATTCAAATTATTTTCGTAAGTAATGGCGAATTGAATTAGGATTCAGGATTGATGTCAGTGTGTGGATTATTTCGGGTTGGTTGTAGTTTCAGTTGAAAGAATTGTTTTGACGTGGATTGTTTAGGATTTGCAGTTCCAGTTCGGGTGGGAGTACTTCTTATCGAGGACCAAAGGTAATTGTATTTGAAAGTATAGGGTAATATTAATTGGCTCTGCAATATGCAATTCAATGATGTAAATGTAATTGTATTTGAAAGTATAGGGTAATTAGTGCGACTCTAGATTGTTATTAATGGAATTAGGGTAGTATTACACCTTATTTGGATAGACGGAAAAGAAGGGAGGAGAATGGGAGGGGGACAACTCTTTTGTTTGGGTAAACGATTAAGGAAAGGAAATGAAAGCAGAGGGAGGGATCCATTTTCCCTCTTTTTAATAAGCATAATCCCTCCAAAATTGAAGAGATTTGGAGGGAAAATGAAGTTCAACTTCCCCTCCCTTCTTTCCCCTTCCCTTCCTCCTATTCCCCTCCCCTTCCTTATTTGCTATCCAAACGAAGCGCTAATTAGTTGTAGATTCATGCAACTATGTTGCTCATTCTTTAATTGGAATGTTATTAAATGAGGTGAACTATTCATTCTTTGTAGTTCATTATTCATTCTTTCTCTGTGTTATTGTAATACCTATTAAACTTATTATTTATTAAAATATTATTTTACAATTTTCATATATTTAAACCTATTTTATTAGTATGATAACTCTTTTTTTTTGGTAATTAAGCACCTACACGTATGTATATATTCATTAAACCCTAACTTTTTATTTTTTAACCTTAATTTTATTTTGTAGTTTTTTCGTATTCTTATATATGCAATCATATGACGTTGTGCGTGAGGGACTATGACATATTTCTTGTACAAGCCTCAATAATCAAATTCAACCTCTCAATTCCTTTTGTACAACTTTCAAAAGAGGAAAAAAAAAGGCTTCGACAACCATGGATTCATTCCCTGATTATCAAGCTTTTCAGTGGAAGACTTGGTTATATGGGATTGATGAGAAGACTCAAGAAGAAATGGAATATTAGAGGTGAATTGTCCCTGACTGACATTGGGTGTAGCTTCTACATTGCACGGTTTACCAATTAAGCTGATTATAATTATGTTCTCACGCAAGGCCCTTGGATGATTGATGACAACTACTTAACTATTCGGAAAAGGGTACCTAACTTTGTGCCTGATGAATCTCCCATTAAGGTACTCATAGCTTGGGTTCGTATACCCAATTTGCCTGTGGAGTATTTTGACCTTAATTTTCTTAGCAAAATTGGGTCAAAAATTGGCAAAGTGTTACGTGTTGATAAGACTACTACTCAAGTGGAAAGAGGTCAATTTACAAGGCTTGGTGTTGAGATTGAACTTTCAAAATCACTATTGTCTAAGTTTTGGCTTAAGGGTAAGATTTGGCGCATACAGTATGAAGAATTAAGATGGTCTGTTTCAAATGTTGTAAACTAGGCCATATCGAGGATGAATGTCAACCTGCTGTTATTGAGGGACAATCCAAAGAGATGATTGTGCATGATAATCCCTTGCATATGCAAAATCACAAGCCTGAGGAAGTTGAAGACTTTGGCTCTTGGATGCTTGTTAAGAAGCCAGTACGGAAAAAAAAATCCAAAGGTGAATAAAGAATCAGAGGCAGGTCCTCAAGGTGCTCAGCATGGTCAGAAGGGTCAGGACAAACCGATGTCTGGTGCAGCTCAACCAAGGGTGGATAAGGGAAGAATATTCAGAATATTGAAGTTAACAAAAATCAAGGAATTGGTTCCAGATTTGCGGCCTTAGAAATTGAAGAGATAGAATGTAATACCCCGTATTTTTATACGTATTTTATTTAAAATAAGTATTTTGAGAAGTATTTAAATAAATTGAAATGTTTTATTTAACGTATCTTAATTATTCATTTTAATAAGTTTGGAAATATTTTATAAAAGGAAAGTTTATTTAATTAATTATTTTATTTAAGTTGAGGTTTAATTTAGGAAAGTTTTGTTTTAGTAAAGTTTTATTAGGGAAGGGATTAGGAAAGATTAAAAAGGGAAAGTTTAGGAGGAAGGGTTTCTAGAGAAGGGGTATAAATATTCAACACTTGAGGCAAATCAAACTTTGCCCATAGTGGAGAAAACCTAAGGTAAACTTCTCTCCTTTCTCTTTATTTTTCTTTTTCTTTTTCTTTCTCTTTTTCCCCCTTCCCCTTCTCGGCTCCCCTTCACTGCCGACCACCACCAACAACGGTGGTCGCCGGCCGCCAGCAGCGCCAACCACCGGCGCTGGCAGCAGCCGTGGTGGCTGTAGCTGCCACCCCCCAAAAAAAAATATTTAAAACTTTGTTTTAAAAACTAGTTTAATTGTAGATCTAATTATTAATTATGAGTTTTGTGATTTGATTTTTGATGTTTGATTATGAGTATTATGTAAATTAATTTTCAGATTTTATTTTTAATTGAAAAGCCCTAAATTTTGAAACCCTAGGTTCTTGAATTATGAATTATTGAAGGATTATGATATATAATGGTTTAAACCTTTGATTAAAGTGTTTTAAGGCTAAATCACAGCAAGTTATCATTAAAATATAATGCTGGAATTTTTGGTAGTGCATTAAAAATCAAGTTTCTTTAAGGAATTTCAATTACCCATTAATTGGGATTAAAGTGTGATGTTTTAAATATAATTTCAGCTATTTTAATTAAATTATGAGGGGTTTTATAATAGTATATATTGCTGGAAATTTGTGTAGAGAGGATTTTAATACTCTTCTATGATTTTAAATTGTAGGAGACTTCGAAGTGAGTGATTTCTATTAGTCGTGGCGATTTTAAGAACGTATACAAGGTACGTTCGCGTACTTAGCATAATTTTATTTGTGTAGTAGCATGCTAAATGAGTTAAATTGATTACAAGTAGTATCATGCTAGATTTGGAATGGAAATTATGATTTGGATGTTATTGGTGATTGAAGTATGAAACACGATTTATTTGTGATGGATTAATGGATGGAAAATTATAGTTTGGAATATTGTTTATAAACCACACTTTTATTTATGGCATGTTAGAGAGCATGTTTAATCAAACTAAATGTTTAATTTGGGTTGGAATATTAAAAGGGAATTTTATTATGTTTCATATAATTTTTATTGATGCTTTAAGCATGGGAAAGGAGCTATGTAAGTGTCTAAGTACACGAGGAATAAATTATATGTTGGTGCCTTATTGCACTTAAGGTGTTTTTAACACCGAGGATAGGATTTGTGGCGCTTTATGCGTTTAAGGTGTCATTGGCACCGAGGTAGAATTAAAAAGGGTTCAACATTAAATATTATGTGGTCACTAATTAATCAAGAATTAAATTGGTATGTTTGATTGTTTGAATAATTATTGTTGATTGAATGATTATGGTTTGAGAGTCATCACCAACTTTAATACTATGTAAATAACGTAAAGTGAAAGAGATTACGCACCAAAACTCTTGGAATGTATATACCTTGAGTATGAACATATGGGGGGAGTTATGTGACTTTGATCATAACTTCTACTGGAGTACAGGACGTTGTACATTCCTTTTATTATTATTATGTGCAGGAATTCCGCCACTTACGAGTGGTTATTGATGCTGGCACGGTTAGCTCCCGTGTGAATAACCTCAATTTATTGGGGGAGGTTAGTGGAGAAACCCATTCGATGCGTAATCAACGCTAAATAAATTATGTAGTTGTCTAGTGAAAAGTTTTGTTGAATGTTGTATGCTTGAAAAACAGGTGCAACAAGGTAAGTTGTATGTTGATAGGTAATTGCATGTTAGTGTGTTAATTACGCTTATGTACTCAGCTTTGTTGATTGTGTGTTTTGTGTGTTTGTTGGCCTTGTCTTTATCTTGGCCCTATGATAACCCATTTTTAATGGAGAGTAGTGGAAACAAGTGGAGAGAAGCTTTTCAGGTGATGAAGCATATTCATGAATGGGCATGAATGAAGAGCGAATCATGCTAGTTTCTATAAGTATATGATGTGTTTAATGCTTTAATTATTTATGATATTATTATTATGCATGACTAACGCAAAAGTTTTGAAGTTGGTTTGGTTTTAATAAGGGCCTATAATGGTTCCAAGTTGTAGGTTGATTTTATTTTACTTCGTTTGACTTTGGTTTGACTTTACATTCGTTGATTGACTTTTCAAGTTGACTTGTTTTGAATGGTTTTGACATTAGTCTTCCGTTGTGTGTCTTTGATAGTTGCCTTAGCCGTTTTCAAGGTGGAGGTAATATCTTAGATGTTCCTATTTAAAGTTTTAAACAGGGCAAAACATGTATTTTAAAAGAAAGGAATTTAGGGTGTTACATAGAAAGTATGGAGCAAGAAGTGGAGCAAAATAAGGAGAGGGAAGATATTATTTCCAATTCTCAAGATAAAGATGGATTTAAATTTCTATCTATCAATCAAGGAGATAATTCCCAATTCAATTTGCTAAAAGATAACTTTGTGCCCAATTTTCGAATCAATAATATCCCTTTAAATCAAGCAAAATCAAAAAATAAGAAGATTGCTACTAAGACTTACCAAGAAAAAGGTAGGAAATACTCCACGCAAGATACTACAGGGTCGCTTAAGGAAAAAGAAGTCAACACGAGTGAGTCCATACCTAAAGCTAGCAAAACTGTAGGGCAGGGCAAAGAAAATTCCTTTTTTCTCTTTGAATCACACCACAAGCAAGTAAATAAGCAACCCTTGAGCAAACAAAAGGAACTGAGAAGTCGAACCAACTCAACGAGAAAGCTACACAAGCCAGTTAGGAGGTGTCTCTTTCCATAGACCATGTCTCAAGTTCCATCCCCGATCACTCTGAACATCCCCCGGAGAAAACTCTATTCATTGGACACGAAATGGAACAGCCTTATATGATGATCACGAACCCCATGTCTCATGTACTGGAGATGGATGTGGATTTGTACCTACCACCAATCTCAATTCCGAAGGAATTGGTGGCAACTTTGAAGATCCTAATGGAATTTCAATGTCTGTTGAGATTCATTAGCTAAGCATATCTATCAACCCTCTCTAACATACCGGTTTCTATGGAAGAAGTTTACCAATTTGGCTCTAGATACTTTACCAATCACGTGCATGGTATGGAATGTGCAAGGTGCAAGGAGTAGGAATTTTATTACTTCTCTAAAAGATTTGACTCGTACTCATAACCCCAATGTTTTGGCTTTAGTTGAGACGCATATGGGAGGTGAGCAAGCTAAAAAAGTTGCTAATATTATTGGCTATGATGGACATAAAAGAGTAGATGATGTGGGTTTCAATGGTGGAATATGGGTTTATTGGAGAACGAATATCGTCACTGTCAGTCCTATTGTTAAGCACAATCAACACATCTCTATGGAAATCTCTCGAGTTGGAGCGATGTCATGGTATTTTTCAGCTGTATATGCTAGTCCAGACCCAATGAAGAGAAGAGAGGTTTAGGAAGAGTTGTGGCTGTTTGCTAGGCAACATAATAAACCTTGGCTTGTAGCTGGGGATTTTAATGATACAAGGTTCCATTCGGAACGAAACTCTTCTTGTAAGGAAACAGATCGAAGGTCAGTTCTGTTCAATAATTGGATAGAAGACATGGATCTTCTAGAGGTGGAATTCTCTAGGGCTGCACATACTTGGGCTAGAGGGTGTTCCCTTGAAACAAGACAGAGTGGAAGACTTAATCGTGCACTGTGCAATGAGGATTGGGCCTTGAGGTTTGATAAAGCTTCCATGAAACATCTCACGGCCATTCACTCGGATCATTGTCCTATATTCATTTCGCGTAATGGTTTTGTTCCATTGCAAGTTGTCCATAGACCGTTCAGATTTTAAGCAACATGGATGTCTCATGAGAATTTCACTGATTTTGTGACAGAAAAATGGGATAAAAATAGCTCCTTGATGCCTGCTCTTTCCAAGCTTTCGAGTGACTTGCAAACCTGGAATCGAGATACCTTTGGTAACATATTCAAGAAAAAATGTACTCTTGTTGCTGGAATAGGAGGAATACAAAAAATTCTTTCAACTCGACAGGATAGGGGGTTTGCTCAAATTGGAGAATAAGCTTCGACGAGATTTAAATGAAGTTTTAAGCCGAGAAGAAACTTTGTGGTATCAAAAGGCTCGAATGGATTGGTTTAAAGATGGGGATAGGAACACGACTTTTTTCCACCTAAGTATAATAGTACGAAGATGGAAAAATTGTATTCAAGAGATCAAAGCCAATGATGGAGAATGGATTAAAGAGAAAAATGCAGTTAAAGATCATATGGTTAGGTATTTTGCGAACTTGTTTGCTGAAGAAGGAGAGCCTAATTACTTCGATGTCCCTCAAGATGTCTTTCCCGAGCTTCCAATTACAGATTGGAGGCTTCTCACTTGTCCCTATGCTAAGCTAGAAATCGATGAAGTGGTGAAAGACATGGCAACCCTCAAAGCTCCGGGTCCGGATGGCTTCCAAGCTTTTTTTTACCAAAAAAATTGGGAGCTAGTAGCAAAGACAGTCTATGATACTATAATACCAATATTAGAGGGAAAAGAGATGCCAGAGGGAGTCAATTCTACTTTTCTTGCACTAATTCCTAAACTTGAGAAACCGGAGCTTGCTTCTCAATTCCGTCCCATAGGCTTATGTAATGTCGCTTATAAGATCATTACAAAAGTCATTATTAATCATCTCAAGCCCATCTTGCCGAATCAAATTTCCAACACTCAATTAAGTTTTGTCCCGGGTAGACAAATCACGGATAATATTGCGATAATGCAGGAAGTTCTTCACACTATGCGGATAAAACAAGGTGCTAAGGGTTACATGGCTCTCAAAATTGATTTCGAAAAAGCCTATGATAGGCTTATATGGTCATTTATTCGAGATAACCTTGTCCAAATGAATCTCCCTATCACTTTGATTGAGATCATTATGGAATGTGTCACCACGGCCTCTTTACGAGTATTGTGGAATGGTGAACCTTCAAGGAGTTTCAAACCAAGTCGTGGAGTTCGGCAAGGTGACCCTTTATCACCATACCTCTTTGTTATGTGTATGGAAAGATTTTACCAAGTTATTGAGGCGGCTATAGTGAATGGGTATTGGAAACCAATACGTGTTAGTAGGGATGGACCCCTCTTTTCTAATCTCTTTTTTGCGGATGATGTGGTCTTATTTGCTGAAGCTTCAGTTGATCAAGCTTTAATTATAAAGGCATGTATGGATAGATTTTGTAATGCTTCTGGTCAAAAGGTTAGCAAATCAAAATCCAGAATTTTCTTCTCGAAGAATGTTGACAGTGGGCTGCAACAAGAAATAAGTGAGGTGTTGGAGATGGAAGTGACCACCGACCTTGGGACTTATTTGGGAATGCCGACTTTGACAAGTCGAGTCACAAAAGACACTTATAGCCATCTTTTGTGAGAAGATTGATAAAAGACTTGCCGGTTGAAAATCAAAGTATCTATCTCTTGATGGACGCATTACTTTGGTTAAATCCACTTTATCAACTATGTCGCTATATTCCATGCAAACAACAAAAATCCCTCGTTTAATTTGTGATAATATTGATAAGAATACAAGGAGGTTTATTTGGGGTGGAGATGAAGATAAGCGCAAAGTTCACCTTTTGGCCTGGGAAACATTGCAAAAATCGAGGGAACATGGTGGTATTGGAATCTACTCGGCTAAACAAGCTAATGCAGCATTTTTAACAAAGTTAGGGTGGAGGGTTCTCACGCAACCTCATTCCCTATGGTCGAGGGTTTTACGATCTAAATACTGCAAAGGTCGTTGTGACATTGATATGTTCGAACCCAAAGCTGGTATGTCGAATGTTTGGAGTGGAATAACCGAAAATGCTAAGTTGCTTGGAGAGGGTATGCATATTGCGATAGGAAATGGAAACAATACTCTTTTTGGGACCATAAGTGGGTTGAAGACAAGCTTTTAAGCAACATGGCAGTTCAACCAATTCCCATCGAGTTATCTAGGGCTACTGTGGCTGATATGTGGGAGGATAATTGTGGTTGGAGATGTAATATTTTTGCAGAATTTCTTCCTGAAGATGCTTTAAAGCTAATACAGAATCACGAGCTTCGAACTGATCCAAGCATAGGGGATTTGGTCTACTGGAAAGGTGACTCAAAGGGGCGCTTCACCATCAAATCTACTCTACGTATCATGATGCATGAAACGGATGTATTAGATGAAGACCGCTAGAATGAGGTCTGGACAACTCCAGTTTAACAAAGAATTCGGGCCTTCCTATGGCTAGCTTGCCATAATCGAATTCTTGGTAACATGAATATGTTTAAGCGAAAGATGCGTGATGATGCAAAGTGCTATGTGTGTGGAGATGATGAGGAAACAACTCTGCACATATTAAGGGTTTGCCCTGCTGCTAAGATGGTTTGGAGAAAACTTGTTAAGCCTACACAATTCTTCCAATTTTTCCATGGATCGATTAAGGAATGGATCACATTGAACCTTTTGAATTCTGGAAATATGATGGATGAAGACTGGCCAATTATTTTTGGCACTTCTCTTTGGTGGATATGGAGGTGGCCTAATTGTCGAGTTCATAATAGGAAGGATGAAATTCCAGTGGATTTGGGGGCCTTTCTTCGAATGAGAGTTGAGGAAATAAAACGAAGCCTATGTCGTGGCCTACCGAGTAACCTATACCATCTAAGTAATAGAGTGGCTATCAATGTGGCGTGGCAGGCTCCTCAATTGGATTGGTATGTCCTGAATTGTGTTGGGGCAGCTAAGGGGAATCCTGGTGCAGCTGGAGGAAGTGGCATCATTCGAAATTGTGAAGGTCGGTTTGTATCGGGTTTTACAGTAAGTTTTGGTGTTTTCTCAGCATTTCGAGCTGAAACCTTAGCCCTTTCTAAGGGTCTTAAGTTAGCTCAAAACCTCCAAATTAAGCAACTGGAAGTACAACTCAATAATTTAGCTTGCATCCAAATTTTGTGTAAAGGAGAAAGGGGTGGAGGTGAGAACACACATGTCATAAGTGAGTGTATGAATATGCTGCGAAGTAATAGTTGGAAGGTGAAAGTGGCTCATATTTACAGAGAAAGTAATCGCGCAACGGATTGGTTGGCCAACTGCGGAGTCTCTCAAGACACAAATTTTAGCATTTAATTTTATTCCTTTAGAATTTCGTAGGATCTTAGAAGAGGATGCAAGAGGGGCTTTATAGCCTCGATTTGTACCTCCCTAAGTTTTTGTTTTTCGTTTTGGTTTAGCTTTTCTTGTATTTTCTTTTCTTGGATTTCAATCCTCTTCTGGATAAAAAAAATTCTTTGTGTACATCATCTTTGATTATTTCCCTAGCACTTGATTGTCATGCGGGAAATCATCATTATCATAAAGGAGCTCTGTTAAACTCCCACCATATATAGATCTTCTTATTTTACAACAATCATACTTGTCTCATGCGAGTACACTATTTGTGTCAATGCAGGGTCTCGATCGGATAGGTAATCACACGATTTTATATAATTGTTTTTATATAATTATTGTATGATTTGCTATTTATAAGTATGATTCATGTATATAGTTATTATATGATTTGATCTGATTTAATTGTCTTGTTACTATTGGTGTATATGATTGATTATGTTATTATGCTAGGGTTTTTAATGTTGTTGCTCTAAGGAGTATTATTTGAGGTTTTAGGGTTACTAATATAATCTTGGGTTGAGAGTTAATTATATTTGGGTATTAGAATTATTGCCCTATAAGAGTGGAGATATTTTGTCAAAATGTTGAGAATTATTATTTTGTTATTGGTTTGAGGCTTAGCATTATAGACCTTAGTCCTTGGCATGTTGGTAAGGAGATGATAATCATGAGTTAAGAATGAGATACAATCTTATTATTTATTTTTCTATGGTCCCCTATAGTGGGATTTGACCCATATTGGTCATGGTTAGAGGTGTTTTCTGGTTATTGAGAGTATTCAAAATTTTATACTTGTTTGTTATTCGAATAACCTATGTCCAAGGCTAGGTATAGAACAAAGTGCATGACACACTTATGGGATATATGAGTTAATTGAGTAAAGGTTCATATTATTATTTCAGGTTGTGTTGACGAAAGTTATTTTTCAGAGTACAATGTGTAATGTACTTTTGAACTACATTGTTTAATTGAGCTAGCAATGTTAATTATTCTATTATTATTTGTGTTCTGATATGCGGTGATTACTCAGCTTTTTACTGACATGTGTGTTATTTTGTTCTGCTACTTGTGTTTGCGGCCATGTCTTTTTCTTATGGTGGCCCTGCGACGATCTATTTTAGAATTTGTCCTTAATGGTGAGCTGTCAAGTTTGTCTAAATAGGTTGATCAAGTGGTCGTAGCTAAAGAGCTTAAGTGTTTCGATTAGTTTGTTATAACGAGTTTGTAAAGTTGTATAAATAATTCACTTAGATTTATTGGGTTGTAATTATTGGGATTTTTGTAAGCCTTAGCACTTGACAGGTTGTTGAGTGTGGCAGTAACACCTCCAATTTAGGTGTATGCTTCCGCAGTTTTATTTAAATGTTGTTTATTTTTCCTTTAATTCTTATTTATTATTAGTTAGTAAATCGGGGGTGTTACAGTTATGGTGTGAAACGTATTGAGTTTGGATTTGTTATGATGGAATTGGGTATTAATCTCATTGCAAGGGTAGATTGATTGTTGTGTGTAGATTGAGTATATAATTATGTGCATTGTAGTTAATAAAAGGAATTTGATATATTTGTTCTCTACAGGATTATGAAAATGTTAGCTGGGAATGGTAATCGTAAATGTACAATGGTAAGGGTTTCTTAGAAATATTCATTTACATTAGGTTTAATGTGGAACAAGATTATGTTTGATTATGGTTTGATGATTTGGTGGGTATGTTGTGGTTATGTAGGTGATATGACTATTTTATATAGTGATTTACCCCCATCCCTTGGTCATAATTAGGAATATTTTTAGCTCTTTAGAGCCACTTTTATTACTAATACTTCCTCCGTTTCTTTTTAGTTGACACGTTTCTTTAGTTACGTTTGCCAATGTACAAATTCAATCATTAATATCTTTAATTACCGATAAGCAATACAAAAAGTTGATATTTTGAAAATATACATTGCGCCGAATCTAACAAGATTACTTGACTATATTTTTCTTCACATATGAATCACAAAACATGGTCAAAGGGAGATGTATGAATAGTGCTAAAGTCAAAACGTGTCAACTAATAAAAAATGGAGGTAGTATGTGTTTTCTAGTGTTTTCGTAATTTTGGTATTATTTTATAGGAAATTACTTATTTTGAGCATTTTCCCAGATTTATTTGGAGCTACTATGAGCATTAGAGAATCACGATCGTCTTTCGAAACCCAAGGTCGGTTAGAATCATCAAACTGGTGATTAAGGGCTCAAAATAGAAGGAATGTGGCAATGGACCGAGTGATTAAAGCCCCAAGGAGGAAGTCCGGAATGGGCTAAGATTTGTAGCCCAATCGAAGTCCAAAGCTTGCCCATGAGCTCCGCCCGACTAGATGGAGGCTCGCCCGAGCGCACCCGACCGGGCGGGGAAGGAGAGTGAAGAAGTCTCGCGCCCTATGTTGAGCCCGACCGGGCGCGAGAGAAGCTATCCCTCAAGAAAAGGTAGGCCCGGCCGGGCGAGATGGCGCCGGATCGGGCGCGTGATTTGGAGAAGTATTTTTGACGATTTTACTTAGGGTTCATTTGGCATCACCGTGGTTCTGTTTTTTGGTTTTTTGTTTTTTAAAAGTATATTATATATGTCACATAATGAATCAAAAATTATTTAGACTTATTAAAATCATGATAATTTTAAAAACTGACAACAGAAAAGTGGAAACACCTTTTTCTTGTTTCCTATTTTTGGTTTTTAGTTTTAAAAAAAAATAGGAAACTAAAAACCAAAAATGATGCCAAACAAGCCCTTAGTTTCTAATTAGGATTTTAAGCTTTTGTTTAAATACGTTTTGTTTAGTTTGAGACGATTATCTCTTTCATTAGCAAAAACTCTCATACTTAGTTTTTAAGCTTAGACTTTTCTCTTGTTTCTCTCTCTACAACTCTTGATTTATACAATTCATTATTTCTGCTAATTTTGGTAACAATTTCTTCCCTTTTTATTTTCAGTACTTTAATTGCTTTGATTCATCATGTCTTGTTTAATTGCTTTGTTTAGTTTAGATTTAATTACTTGTGAGTAGATTATTTTCTAGGGTTGTGGGGATCCATAAATAATATGAAGGGGTAATTTATTATTGTTGATTGTCAATGCTTGATTAATTTCCTATTAATCGATCTAATGTTATGCAATTAGATTAGGCCTGGTTTAATTGTATGAGTTATGCAATATTGATTCGAGATTCGAGAAATGAGAATTGATGTTTAGGCTTAGTTTCAATAGGCAGGTTAATTTATAAATGGTTAAGTCAAGATTCGAGAGATGCGATTTAATACCGGCATATTAATGCTGTGATTGTAATACGTAGCGAAAGCCCTTTATGATCTGATAAATTATTGCATTGGTGATGGATTATTATGTTTTACCCTGAAATATTATTTATTTGTGAACCTATACCCTAGGCTTTTATTTATCGATTTCTCTCTACTTTTATCTCCCTTAGTTTAATTCATCATATCTATAATTTAGTTATTTAATAATAGATTATTTTAATTAATTAGGAGTAGAAAGACTTGTTTCCCTGTGGACTCGACCCTACTTCCCTATCTGCTTTAGCTAGCGGACTTAGGAATTATTTTTGATCAGGTAATACGACTTTAGCCTGTCAAAATTTGGCATCGTTGCCGGGGAAAAAGTTTTATTTTTTATTTCTAATTGTTTTATTTTCTCTCATCTTAGAGAACGTAAGTTCTTTAGGACAAATTTCTCATATTTGTTTGTTTAGTTATGTGTTTATGCCCAGGGGTTCTAGATCAGGTTACATTCCATTCTATCCTTAAATCGAAAGATCTTTTCATAGACAGAAGAACTTTTCCAGACAGATACAAGCTTCTTCCAAGGGTAATACACCTTTAGAACCCCCATCTGATTCCAGCGATTCGGAAGTTTCTTCAGAACCAGAATAAGAGATGACGGCACCACCACCCCCTCCACCTCGCAAGCTTAGCGATTATTCGCAACCATCCCTACAAAATTTTCCTTATCTTGCTCCTACACCTAATCTTGAGGGAGTGGAATTTGAGATTAAACTCCAGTTTATTACTATGATTGAAAGGAAGCAATTCAACGGAGCTAAGGGTAAAGATCCAAATATTCATATTTTAGATTTTTGTCAGTATTGCAATACTATTAGGCAAGCTGAGGTCACTCAAGACCAAATCAGGGAGATTCTTTTTCCCTTTTCTTTGTGTGGTAAAGCTAAATTGTGGTATAATGGATTGAATAGAACTGCACTTGGTATTACTGACTGGGATACCCTTACTTTTAATTTCTATAATAAATATTACCTGCAGAGAGGACAACTTTATTAAGAAGTTCAATCCAAAATTTTGCCCAAGAAGCTGATGAAAGTCTATATGATGCTTGGGAGAGATTTAAGGATTTGCAAAGGGAATGTCCCCATCATAGATTAGTGCAACGGCAGATAATCCAAGCCTTTTACAATGGGCTTGGAAATTCATCTAGATCAATCCTTGACTCAACAGCTAATGGAAGATTTATGAATCTTCAAGTAGATCTAGCAGGAACAATTATCGAAGAGATGGAAATTCACAATTCCCAATACGGGAATCCTAGAGGCTTTGCAAACAAAGGCAAACATAGTGTCGATTCCGTATCCTTTTTGCAAGCTCAATTAACTTTTTTTTGTCAGAAATTAGATAACCTTAGTGCTGTTTATCCTGCTTCTGTAGCTAATACTTCCGCTGTCAATAATACTAATGAAGCTTTTTGTGAAATTGTGGAATTGTAGGTCATTGGGAGCAAGATTGTAGGAGTTCTATGGAGCAAGTTAATGCCTTTCAAACCTACAGGAAAAATAACCCATACTCTAACACCTATAATCCTGGCCTCCAAAGTCATCCATACCTATCTTACCGGAGTACCAATGTGCAAAATCCTCCAACTCCATAACCATCACAACCACAAGCACCACAATAACCACAACAAAAATACTACCAAACCCCTCATCAAAGGACCCAATCACCGACTCCACAACCATCCACTGACACTGCCTTGTCAGAAGTTAAAACGATGTTAGCTAGTATGTAAAAGCACATGCAGAGAGTAGGGATGCACAAATTGATTCAATCTTAGCACTAAATAAAATCATGGATAATCAGATTACGCAACTTTCCTCTACTCTACAAACTCGCCAGTAGGGAGCTCTACCATCACAGCAAGTACATCCTACGGATCATGCTAATGCAATTAATCTGAGGTGTGGTTCACACTATTATGGGCCTTCTATGCCCAAAGATGATGAACCTGTTACAACAACAATTGCTAATCCTGATTCCCTTGTACCAAGTGGTAATGTTACTAACCATGCAGGGCCCTAGGAGAAAACTAACTCATCTAATGTTTCTTTGCAGGGTAAATCTTAGGATAAGGTTGGAAATGTGCAGGGTCCAGTTATCAAACTTCCATTCCCTAATAGACATTTGAAGAGTAAGTTTGATAAGCAATTTGGTAAGTTTTTAGAGGTTGTGAAAAATCTGCAGGTAATAGTTCCTTTCATTGATTTAATCACTCAGGTTCTTGCATATGCTAAATTTATGAAAGATATTTTGAGTGGAAAAGGGCCTTTAATGAGGTAGAAACTGTAGCTTTTACTAAGGAATGTAGTGCCTTATTGCAAAATAAATCCCTTTCTAAATTAAAAGATCCTGGTAGTTTTTCTATTACTTGTTGATAAGTGTCATTTATGACACATTTTAGGGCGTTTTTCTCCTTTTATTTTAGGTTTATTTTGGTCTTTCTCGTTATTTCTTGTATTTAGTCTCGTTTTAGTTAATAATGCTTTAGTTTATGTTTTCAGGCCTTAATTTGTAATATTTTGCATTTTGGTCGGTTTCTAGCTTGTTTTGCGTGATTTTGTTTGTGATCTTTCACTCTTTCTCTCGTGTTCTATTTTGTCTAGGTAATTGGAATTTTCCTTGATATTTACGACCAGAGAGAAGGCTGGAGTCTTCATGAGAAAAAGCGTTGAAGCAAAGAAAGCTATGAAGCAAGCACGAGCATCACCAAGGAGCATCATGGCAGCGGCCCTCGAGCAGCCAAGCAGCGAGCCCACAACAGCAAGCAGCGCAGCCGCGGGCGCGGCTCAGCCACCCGCGGGCGCGCCTTAGCCACCGCGGGCGCAGCCCCCTACACTCCCAGCCACTCCAAATTTTAGTAGATGGCTGGAGATGCCAGCCAGCGAGTGCGGCTCTCCGGACACCGCGGGCGTGGCTTTCTGGGTTTTTCTCGTGGTTTTGTTTTGTTTTTGCTCGGTTTTTCGGGATGTATATATGTTGTACGACCTTCTTAAGACATGTTTATCTTCCAATTTCTTAGTTTTGGTCTTACTTTCTCTTTCATCTAATTAGGATTAGGGTTAGATTAGAGTAATCTAGAGAGAAGTAGTAGTGTAGATTAGGATTTTCTCCATTGTTGCACTTTGATTTTCTTCAAGCTTTGTCAATTCAAATCTTCCATTAGTAATCTCTTCTTCCATATCTCTTTACTTTAGTTTATTGCTTTCATTTTGTTTACTTATTGTTTTGTTATTTCATTACTTGCTTAATTGTTCTTGCCTGTTTGATTTTCATGTTCAACCTTGTTAATTATGCTTTCTTACATTGTTTAGTTTTCATGGTTAGTTTCTCTTCCCTAGGCTAAGACTTTAGCTAGGGGATGGGGGTGAAAAACATGTGTTAATATTGATGATTGATGATGATTTGATTGAACTCATGCCATAAATTGATGAAAGATATGATTTTTGATAGCTTGAGATTATTAGTAGCACATTATTTGATGTTCCCTAATCTAGATGCATGAGAATGATTTGAATTAGGATAATATCACCTTTAATTTAATGATTGCATGAAAATGAATTCTTGAAATAGAGTTTTATGTATTGTGCACTCTTAATCTCTCAATTTTCTTAGAGTCTAATTGGATGCGCGAAAGTGATCTCGATTAGGCCAAGACCTCATTCATTGATTTGCTTGGACAATAGCATGAGAGTGAGTTGTTTAGGTAGAATTTAGTATTCTATAGCATGTTCTTCATGATAATCATCGTTGTTCACCTTTGTTTAATCGTGTTTGACACCCCCGTACCCCTTAGCGTCGTTTCCCTTTGGTTTAATCCTTCTTTATCTTTCTTTCTTAATTGTTTTAGTGTTTTAAAACAAAGAAACCCAACAAATATATACTTTCCATTGACTCTTGCATTAGTGAATATGGTGTTTAAACTGGTGTGCTTCCTTTTGGGTTCGACCCTTTACTTGCCACTAACTAGTTTAGTGTAAGTTTAGGTATTATAAATATCTAATTTGATTAGGGTAGTAGACCAACGACCTACTTCACCTTCGATCACTTGTCATATTGGTAATGTCTTCATTGATAAAGCATTGTGTAATTTAGGTGCTAGCGTTAGTGTTATTCCATCGTCTGTGTGTTCAAAGCGTAATATGGGTGATTTAAAAGTTACTAACATTACCTTGCAAATGGCATATCGTTCTGTTAAATACCCCTTAGGTATTTTAGAGGATGTTCCTGTTAGGGTAGGTAAATTTTTTATCCCTGTTGATTTTGTTGTTTTAGACATGGCAGAGGATACTCAAATTCCTATAATTTTGGGTAGGCCTTTCCTCCAAGAGCCGTTATTGATGTTAAAAATGGAAAACTAACCTTTTCTGTTGGAGATGATAATATCACTTTTAATTTAGGGACGGTTTTGAAAGGACCTATGTTAGAGGAAAATTGTTGTCTGATTGATGTTATTGATGTCATGGATGTTATTTGTGAAGATAGTTTACCACATGTTCTTGCAAGGGATCCCTTGGAGGAAGTTCTTTGTGGTGAATTAACTACAGGTGAAGCAGGCGTTTGGAGCAAAGAGGTGGATGCCATAGAAAGAGCTCTTGATATAGATGAACTAGATCCTACAGAGAGTAATAAGGTAGTAAAATTAGTTCAAGAATTAAAGCATGTAGAGGTTAAGAAACCTGAAATAAAACCTCTTCCTTCTCATTTAAAGTATGTTTTTTCTTGATGAGCAGGAACTACACCCTGTGATCGTTAGTACTGCACTTGATGACCCACAAACTCCCCAACTTCTAGAGGTTCTTTGAACCCATAAAAGGGCAATAGGGTATAGTATTGATGATCTCAAGGGTATTAGTCCTGATTTTTGTATGCACAGGATACACTTAGAGGAAAATTACAAGCCATGCATTCAACTCCAGAGGAGGTTGAATCCTAACATGCAAGAAGTAGTCAAGAAAAAGGTTATGAAATTACTTGATGCAGTTATTATCTATCCTATTTCTGACTCAAAGTGGGTAAGTCCTGTACAGGTGGTTCCTAAAATGGGTGGGATGACTGTAGTAAAAAATGATAAGAATGAATTAATTCCCACTAGAACTGTTACAGGGTGGCGTATGTGCATTGATTATCGTAGATTAAATATCGCCACTAAAAAAAGATCATTTCGCTCTCCCTTTATTGATCAAATGGTTGAGAGGTTGGCTAATCATAAGTTCTTTTGCTATTTGGATTCGGTATTCTCCCAAATTCCAATTCATCCTGAAGATCAGGAAAAGACTACATTTACATGCCCTTATGGTACTTTTGCATATCGTAGAATGCCCTTTGGTTTGTGTAATGCCCCTGCTACCTTTCAACGTTGCATGATGAGTATCTTTTCTGATTTCATAGAGTCTATCATGGAAGTCTTTATGGTTGATTTTAGTGTTTATGGGTTTTCATTTGATGGAAATTTTGTCAACAACTACCAATTAAAGCATGTGTTTTGAAAATAACTACCTATTAAATGTTTTTTTTAAAAGAACTACCACAAAGTTGTAAAAAGTTTAAATAGCACTACCACTCTAACAATTTTGGCTAAAATTTTCGGCATGTGGGTCTCACTTTTCATCAATTTTTAACCTTTTTGAAGGGTAATTTAGTCAATTTAGATGGTGATTTTATGAGCTAAAGGTAAAAAGTGGAACCTACATGCCGAATATTCTAGATGGAATTATTAGAGTGGTAGTGCTACTTAAACTTTTTACAATTTTGTGGTAGTTCTTTTAAAAGAAATTTTTAATAGGTAGTTGTTTTCAAAACACGCGCTTTAATTGGTAGTTCTTGACAAAATTTCCTCATTTGATTCATGTCTTGGTAATCTAGCTAAAATCTTGAAAAGATGTGAGGAATGCAATTTGGTTCAAAATTGGGAAAAGCGTCACTTTATGGTGACAGAGGGAGTAGTTCTTGGTCATATTGTATCTGATAAGGGTATACAAGTAGATAAGGCTAAAGTTTCTGTGATTGAGCAATTACCTCCACCAGTTAATGTTAAAGGGGTTAGAAGTTTCTTAGGTCATGCGGGGTTTTATCGTCTCTTTATCAAAGGTTTTTCTAAAATTGCTAAACCACTAACTCAGCTTTTACTCAAGGATGCCCCATTTGATATTACTGACGAGTGTCTTGAGGCTTTTAACAGGATTAAGCAGGCTTTGATATCGGCACCTATCATATGTGCTCCCGATTGGAATCTTCCTTTCGAGATCATGTGTGATGCCAGCAATTTTGCATTAGGAGCCGTGCTAGGACAGAGAAAGAAAAAAGTTGCATGCTATTTATTATGCAAGTAAAACTTTAGATGAAGCCCAAGTTAATTATGCCACTACGGAGAGAAGGAGTTTCTTGCTGTGATTTATGCTTTAGAAAAATTTAGATCATATCTAGTTGGTTCTAAAGTTATTGTTTTTACTGACCATGCAACTTTGAAATATTTAATAGCCGAGGCGTAATCAAAGCCTAGGCTCCTCCGTTGGGTTATCTTGCTCCAAGATTTTGATGTGGAAATTAAAGAAAGAAAGGGTGCAGAGAACGTAGTGGCAGACCACTTGTCACGAATCAGGTATGACGAGGGTAAGGATTCTCTTCCTATAGATGATTCTTTCCTTGATGACCACTTGTATGCAGTTGTAGAGCAACACCCTTGTTATGCCGACTATGCAAATTATTTGGTGGGCGGTACTCTACCTTCTAATGTGTCCTACCAACAGAAAAAGAAGTTCCTTTATGATGTTAAACATTATTTTTGGGATTATCCTTTTTTGTTTCGTGAGTGTGCAGATGGATTATTTCGTAGGTGTGTTCCCGAATAGGAAGTTCACGGTGTTCTCACTAGATGCCACAACTCACCTTATGGAGGACATCATGGTCCCACCAAGACGGTTGCAAAGATCAAAGAGTAGGGTTTCTATTGGCCTACCATGTTCAAGGACGCTCACTCTTTTGTTCAAGCTTGTGATTCTTGCCACAAGACTGACAACATCTCGCGGTGGCATGAAATGCCTCAAACAGGTATATTGGAAGTTGAAATTTTTGATGTTTGGGGTGTTGATTACATGGGACCTTTTCCTTCTTCAAAAGGGAATCGCTATATCCTTGTCGCCGTTGATTATGTATCCAAGTGGGTTGAAGCCATCGCCTCACCCACCAATGATGCCAAGGTGGTCCAAAAGCTATTCAAGAAAACAATTTTTCCTAGATTTAGAGTCCCTAGAGCAATTATTAGTTGTAATACCCCGTATTTTCATACGTATTTTCTAATTAATTAATTAAGAATTATTTTATAAAAAGGGTATTTTAGTAAATTTATTATTTGGAGCCAAAATAATATTTGAATTTTGGCGCCAAAAGTATTTTGAAAACTAATCATTATTTTGGATAAGATTTATTATCCATTTATCCTATTTTAAAAACCGGATTATTTACATATTTCGGATATTTTAATTAAAGCAAAATAATATTTTATTAATTATTTTATTATGGCCGAAATTTTCCAATAATTAACTAGGATTTTCGGATTTTCTATGTATGGAAAATCTGATTTTTCTTGATTATTTATTGGTAAATAATTGGTAATTAATTAATTAATTATTTATTTTATATTATTTATACAATTATTTTATTCCTTAAAAACCGAGAAAAATCTTCCTAAAAATATTTAAAGGCGCCCGAAAATTTGAGCTATGGTAAGCTCAATATTTTCGGCCTATTGAATTATTTTGGGGGAATTTAATAGGTAAAATTATATTTTTAATCATCTCCCAAAATCTCTTATTTTCCTTAATTCTAATTCTCCATCTTTTTAATATCTAATCATCATATTTTCTTGCCATTCATTCTTCTTAATTATTCCCCAAGTAATTCCGATTTCCTTATTATTTTTCATGACATACATACATTCCATATTCAATTATACACAATCACCTTAATATCCAAACTTTCCTTAATTCTTTTACTCACTTCTCCAAGTAATCCCTTAAACCCTACTTGCCATAATTCTTCCCACATTCTCTTGATATAATTCTTGCATGAGCTAGCCTATAAATACCCCTCCATACCTCTCACATTCTTCACACCAATTCTCTTCTTTTCTTCTCCTCTTTTTACACAAATCATCCCGTTTATCTTTGAAGCCAATTTTCAGGCACTTTTGGTCAGTGTTTGGGGTATTGACGTACCACAGAAGATTGTTCCTCTCAAAAACTCCTTGAGGTTAGGCTCAAGAATCACCCAATTTGGAGTTATATCAAAGGAGTTATAGACTCTGCAAGTTCTGCCTATTCTTTCCAATGCAAATTCAATTCTTCTCTTTTCCTTGGTTTCTTATCTTTTCTTCTTCTCTTCTCTTATTCAATTATTATTATTATTATTATTATGGGGGATTTATAAAAATTATTATGAGTAGTTTTAATTATATAAAATCAGATTTTTAATGATGTTTATGAAAATTAATTTGAAAGGTTCATGTACATATAGTTGGGGTTTTTTTATTTTTTTTTATTTTTTTATTGTGATTATTTGTTAACCTTATATTGATTAAGGTTATATTTATTTGTAGGGTGTGTTCGATCAAGATTCTTGAGGTTCCTTTTGTGTGTTTTTGCTAAGCAAGGATCAAGGTACGTTAGGTGGTTAGATACCTTGAAAAAAAAAGATTGATTTGAATGAGCATATGTGAATGATTTCTTGGATGATTGAATTAAATTGAATTGAATTATGATTATGAAATAAAAGTATGTTTAAATAAATTGGTTTTGATAAATAAATTGGAGTATTGATTTTATATCATATTTTAAATAATTAAAATTATTATTCATGTTTAAAAGGTTTGATTTTGAAAGCATGTGGAATTAAATAAAAAGGAGTTTGAATTATTATTAAAAGTAGGAATTATTGGATTTAAAGAGGATTTATTGAATTATTATTATTAATGCTTTACAAGCATGTTGGTAATCCCACTATGCGGATTTGGTTTATTGATAAGGCCTTGGACTTTGTATGACCGGGTCTTTCCTCAATAATAGCCTTGTAATATAAGGAGACTAGCTTGGGGGGTGTGCACACTTGGGTGAGGAATTGGTTTTAAAGGAATTGGATTAAAAGTAATTGGTTTTAAAGAGGGATTGGTTTATTGAATTGACTATTGATATTGATTATTGAAATTGGTTTTGGAATTTTGAGTTGGAATTATTGGTTAAATCATTGGAAATGATGGAATTGATTTCAAAAGCATGTTTGCTAATAAATTGAGTTTAATTATTTTTCACTTATCGTACTTAGCATATTTTGCTAATCCGTATTTCTTTTTTTGTTTTGGTTCGCCCTGTTTACCTTAATGGTAAGCAGTGTTGACTAATTTCAGGTGGAGTCAATAATTGAGCATATGGAGTCCCGGGAATGGTTTCACCTAGATTAGGAAGTGTTGGTCTTGTGTTTTATTTTGAGTACTCATGACAATGGTTACTATTTATAGTCTATTATTAAATAAAGAAGAGTTTTGAAGTTTCCGCTGCAAAGTATTGGTTTATTTAGTAAGTTTGAGTAGCCTTGCGTAATCACTCGGCGGTAATACGCTTAAGTCTATCTCTACGGTATAATTATACGTATTACACTAGTATTTCCGTACAGGGAGATTTGGGGGTGTTTCATTAGTGATGGAGGATCTCACTTTCATGAGCGGAAGTTAGATACCCTTCTCAAGAAGTATGGTGTATGCCATAGGACGAGTTTAGCTTACCATCCCCAAACCATTAGCCAAGTTGAAGTTTCTAACCGTGAGATTAAGGCCATTCTAGAGAAGGTGGTAGCAAAATCTAGGAAAGATTGGAGCGATAAGTTAGATGAAACCCTTTGGGCATATAAAACCGCATTTAATACCCCAATTGGTACTACCCCTTCTAGACTTGTGTATGGGAAAGCATGTCACCACCCGGTGGAATTAGAGTACAAAGCATATTAGGCTATTAAAGAGCTCAATTTGGATGCTAAGCTAGCGGGAGAAAAGAGTCTTCTACAACTTAACCAATTAGATGAGTTTAGGTTGATAGCCTATGATAGTGCACGCGTCTACAAGGAGAAGACCAAGAGATGGCATGACAAGGTGGTCCTTTCAAGAGAATTCAAAGAGGGTGACAAGGTTTTGTTATTTAACTCTATACTTAAACTTTTCCCATGAAAGTTGAAATCAAGATGGTCGGGTCCTTTTACCGTGAAGAGGGCAAACAAATTCGGTTATGTGGAATTAATTGATGAACATGGTGGTGAGTTTAAGGTAAATGGCCAAAGACTAAATTTGTACCACGAAAGGGCTACAATTAGTGCGGTTGAATTACTTCACCTATTCGATTCTGTTTCATCTTGATCGACATATGGTAAGAAGGTCGTGCGGGACCTAGATAAATGTAATACCCTATATTTTTATACGTATTTTATTTAAAATAAATATTTTGTGGGGTATTTAAATAATTTGAAATGAATTATTTATGATATTTTAATTATTTATTTTAAACAAGTTTGGAAATATTTTATAAAAGAAAAGTTTTATTTAATTAATTATTTTATTAAGTTGGAATTTAATTTAGGAAAGTTTTATTTTAGTAAAGTTTAATTAGGAAAGGGATTAGGAAAGAGTAAAAAGAGAAAGTTTAGGTAAGAAGGGTTTCAAGAGAAAGGGGTATAAATATTCAACACTTGGGCAAATTAAACTTTGCCTAGTGTGGAGAATACCCAAGGTAAATTTTCTCTTCCTTCTCCTTTATTTTTCTCTTTTTTTCTTTCTTTTTCCTCTTCCCCTTTTCGGTTCACCACCGCCGGCCACCACCACCATCGGTGGGCCGCTAGCCATCACCAGTACCAGCTAGTAGCAGCGGCGGCACCACTAGCAGGCTAGCAGCAGCTGGTTGTGGTGCCGGCCTGCTGTTCGGCCACCTTCTTTTCGAAAAAAAAGTCCGGCCACCTTATTTTAAAAAAAATTAATATTTTTGTTTTTCTTTTGTTTAAATCCTAGATCTAATTATAAATTATGGGTTTTGTGTTAATTTTATGATGATTGATATTAAGTATGGTGCAAATTAATTTTCAGATTTTAATTCTAATTAAAAAGCCCCAATTTTGAAACCCTAGATTCATAAATAATTGATTATTGAACGATTATGATTTAGGGTGGTTTAAACCTTTAATTTAAGGGTTTTAAAGCATAATTACAACAAGTTTTTATTAATATATATTGCTGGAATTTTTGGTACTATGCTTAAAAATCAAATTTCTTGAAAGAATTTTAATTACCCATTAATTGGGATTAAAGTATGAGGTTTTAAATAAAATTTCAGCTTGTTTTAATTAAATTATGAGTGGTTTAATAAGAGTATATATTGTTGGAAATTTGTGTAGAGTGGATTTTAATGTCGTAGTATGATTTTGGTTTGTAGGAGACTTTGAAGTGAGTGATTTCTATTAGTCGTGGCGATTTTAAGATCGTATTCAAGGTACGTTCGCGTACTTAGCATATTTTTGATGATGTAGTAGCATGCTAGATATGATTAATTAATTCTAAGTAGTATCATGCTAGATTATTGTGATTTGGTTGATATTGGTGATTGAATTATGAAGCATGATTTATTTGTGATGGATTATTGATTTGAAAATAATCGTTTGGCATGTTGAATATGAACCACACTTTTATTTATGGTATGGTAGAAAACATGTTTAATTAAACTAAATGTTTAATTTGGTTTGGAATATTGAAAAGGAATTTTAAAAAGGAATTTTATTATGGTTCATATAATTTTTATTGATGCTATAAGCATGAGGAAGGAGTTATGTAAGTGTCTATGAACACGAGGAATAAATTTTATGTTGGCGCCTTAGTGCACTTAAGGTGTTTTTAACAACGAGGGATAGGATTTGTGGCGCATTATGCGTTTAAGGTGTCTTTGACACCGAGGTAGATTTAAAAAGGGTTCAACATTAAATATTATGTGGTCACTAATTATTCAAGAATTAAATTGGAATGTTTAATTGTTTGAATAGTTATAATGATTGATTTCATTATGGTTTGAGAGTCATCACCAAGTTTAATAATATGTAAATAACGTAAAGTGAAAGAGATTACGTACCAAAACTCTTGGAACGTATATACCTTGAGTATGAAAATATGGGGGGAGTTATGCGACTTTATATTTGACCATAACTTCTACTGGGAGTACAGGACGCTGTATTTTCCTTTTATTATTATGCGTAGAAATTCCGCCACTTACGAGTGGTTCTTTTATACTGGCACGGTTAGCTCCGTGTTAGTACCCCTTTATTGGGGCAGGTTAGGGGGGAAACCCGTTCGATGCGTAATCAATACTAAATAAATTATTTAGTTACTTAGTTGAGAAGTTTTGTGGTGTGTTGTGTGCTTGTGAACAGGTGCAACAAGGTAAGTTGTGTATTGATAGGTAAAAGCATGTTAGTGTGTTTAACTACGCTTATGTACTCAGCTTTGCTGATTGTGTGTTCTTGTGTTTGTTGGCCTTGTCTTTACCTTGGCCCTATGATGACCCATTTTTAATGGAGAGTAGTGGAAACAAGTAGAGTGAAGCTTTTCAGGTGATGAAGCATATTCATGATGGGCATTGAGTGAAGAGCGATTCATGCTAGTTTCCATAAGTTTATGATATGTTTATCGCTTTAATTATTTTATGATATTAATGTTTGTGAGACTAACGTGAAGGTTTTGAATTCGGTTCGGTTTTGTTAAGGGCCTCTGATGGTTTCAAGTTATAGGTTGACTTGTTTTACTTTGGTTTGACTTTACTTTCGTTGGTTGACTTTTTAAGTTGAGTCGTTTTAAATATTTTAAAGGAGAGCCTTCCGCTGTGTGTCTTTGATAATTGCCTTAGCCGTTTTCACGGTGGCGGTAATGTCTTAGATTTTCCTAATTTGAGTTTTAAACAGGGCAAATTAGGTATTTTTAAAGAAAGGAATTTCTAGGGTGTTACAATAAACCATCGCTTTACGGGAGGCAACCCATATTTTCTTGGTTTTTAGAATAGTTTGTTTCTTTCCTTTTATTTTGTGAGAGGAGAGAGGAGGGAATTTAATGTGTTTTAGAGTATTTTGAACAGGTAGGAGAAAAAGATTTAACAAAATTTAGAGAAAAAGAGAAGAAAATTCGGACTTAAGTGATGTAGCGCGCCCGACCGGGCACGAAAAGGAGTCCGTATACGAAGAAAATTGCCCGACCGGGCGCGAGACTAAAGAAGAATTCGAGGCAAAAATTTGCCCGACCAGGCAAGCCCTGCCCTACCGGGCGCGAGAAGTGAACTTGGAAAGAGACTAGTTTTCGAACGATCGGGCGATGGTCCGCCCGACCGGGCGCGAGAGGAAGCCAATTAAGTATATTATTAATCGCCCAATCAGTCGATAGAACGCCCGACCGGGTGCGAGCCTAGAAATCCGAAACCCCTCAGATCGCCCGATCGGGCGAAAGGGCGCCTGACCGAGCGCGCCATTATGTTAACCGGGCACCTCTTTATTTTCTTCCTCTTCCTTCTTCCTTTTCTCCTTATTTCCCCTTTCCTCCATACTTTCTCTCTCTAAAACCTTCAAATTCTCTACCTTCTCTATAAGATCTCCTCTCCAATTCTCACATAAATCCAAAATTTTTTACATATTCTTTCTCCTCTCTTCATCCTTTACAATCCTACACCAATTTTGTTCACTTTTGAACAATTTTTTTTCTAAACCCACTTCTCAAATGGATTCAAAGAGGGCAAGGATTCTAGGAGGACGTGGTTTGGGTTCAAGCTAAGCATACGACTCGGAGTTGCAGCTCGAACAATGGATAAGTATCCGGATTACAACCTCGACCCAAAGAGACCGACTCGTCAAGCTCTATGAGCGTGTGGTAATCTCTTCTCGGTGGTTACAACGACCCACTCTTGAATCTTTAGGTTTATATGAGTAAGTTAGGAGATTTATGAATGATATTGGTATGAGGAAATTCATTGTATGCATTATCCGACATTGATGAGTGTCATTTATGGCATTCATTTAGCTTCTTTAAGGATGATTTTTCATTGTTTTACATCTCTTTTATCTCTTTTTCTTTAGTTTTACTTGTAATTTCTCTATTTTGCATTTTCTTTAGTTGTTTCCTTACTTTCTTAAATTTCTTAGTTTATTTTGCATTTTCTCCTTTACTTGTTCGCTTTTCTTTGATTTTAGGAAGATGGTGATGTTCGAGAAGCTCATTGGCGTTCTCTCGGGGCATTCAAGGCCAAAGATGCAACTCAATTCCCCCTCTTGAAGCTCAAAAGCAAAGGAGTGCAAGAGTCAAGTCTTCAAGGTCGCGCTCTCATGTCGCGTGGACATTAAAAGACGGTGTTGAACCCACCGTAAGGGCCTTAAGTGACTGCCTCCGCAACATGCATCATATAGAGCGCACGGGGGCATCTTCGAGCGCACCAAGCCATATCCCCTGCTCCTAGGGCGCGGCCGCGCGTGAGGGAGCAGTGGTCGCGCAGGTGGATGGCGCTGTTGCGCAGGTGCTAGGAGCGACCGCGCATCCCTCTCTCCCTTGTTCCGTACCCATTTTGTTGCGGCCGTGCTTAGGGATGAGAGGCCACACCTTTTGGGGTTTCTTTTGGACGTTTAACTAACTTCTCCTTAGTTAGTTTTACTATATATAGAATTCCTTCATTTCTAGAGAGGGGATTAAGCTTTAGATTTAGTTTTTGATGAAAATTTGATTAGAATTTTAGAGAGAGGAGCTCTTGATTTTGAAGATTTTGTTCTTAGATTTTAGAGAGAGAAACTTGGTAATGTTGATGAATGCTACTTTCAATCTTCTCCCTCTTTGATTTTGATCAAAGTTTTGTAAGAATTCTTTACTCTTTAATGCAATTTCATGTTTGATTTTTGATTTTGATTGAATTACTTGTTGTTTGTTTGATTTGATTTTTGATAAGTTTGAGCATATTTTAATTACTATGTTGATGATGAAATTTGTGATTGGATTAGTTTTGTTGTTCAAAATTTCAATGTGTAGTGAGTAGATTACTTATTAGGGATAGGGTGAAGCATGTATGAGTGATAATTCATGGTTATTTGGGGGATTTTGATTGATCATCATTGTGATTAAATTGGTTGGTGAAATGTGTGCATGTGTTTGATATCTTGAGGAGTGATTAACCCTTTTTTTTTTTTTTTTTTGGTAAGTAAGCAGTATATTATAATCATCAGTTGTACAAAACGTATAAGAATACAAAGCCTTACAAAGAGGCAACTCCTAACTACACACAACCCCTAAGAGCCACACCACCCACCTAAATCTGAAGTTTCTCCAATTGCCACTTTCTGGGAAGGGTTCTAAAGGAAGAAACACAGATCCACCTACCTAGACTCAACCCCTTTGCTACCTTCTAGGAAGGGCACAGGGAGCAGGACCAGGACAAACAAAAACTAAGAACCCAAGAACTGAAAAACAATAACAAAACACAGACACAACATCAATCAGTTCTCAATCTCAGACCTAAGACTGTATAACCATCTGCAATCTTCTGTATTCCACTTCCTGCTATTCAATTGATGAGCTCTTCTTGTAATCTCTTTCTTGATAGCCGCAGACAACTTCTTTGGGTGTAAAACTACCTTGAACCAAAAGACATGGTTTCTGGCCAGCCAGATATGATAAACAACAACAACAACAATAACAGACATATACAAATGTCTTTAGACCTCCCTTTTTCCCTGCTTTCTCCGGTTCTTCCATGTCACATCAATAGAGAACTGACTTTCTGTAATTCCCAACCAGCTGCAGATATAAGAGATACATCTTCTGCTGTAATTACAGTAAAAAAAACAGATGGTCAATAGACTCTTCACACTCCCCATACAGCATACAGGAGCTACCCTCACATACCCCATACTACTTGAGCTTATCCCTTGTTTTTAGCCTTCTCAGCATACTCAGCCATATAATAAAGGAGTGCTTAGGAACATTAAACCTGTTCCACACCCAAGTACTCCAAGGAACTTTCTCCCAGTTCCCCTGCATCCACTTACAGCAATCAACAATCTTATACTTCCTATTCATCCAATTTTCAGCATAAAAACCAGGTCTAAGCTCATCCTTAATCTTGCACAACAATTTCCACCCCCAACCAACATCTCTCTAAGGCTTATAACCCCACCAGTCTTGTTCTTTAATGTACACTCAATGCACCCATTTCACCTAAAGAGAATCAGTTTTCTTAGCTATTTTCCAAACATAGCTACCAAGAGCAGCTTTGTTCCACTTTCAATAGTCCCTAACTCCCAAACCTCTAGCTTTCTTTGGTTTGCAGACCTAATCCCAACACAAGGGAGGAGCCTTGGACAAAGTTGCATTCCCATCCCACAAGAAAGCTCTATATAGTTGGATAATTCTAAGCATAACCTTCTTTAGAAACATCAAACACTGAGCCCAATAAGTATGAAAATTCATCAACACAGCATTAATAAGCACCACCCTTGTAGCATAGGAAAGGTTCCTTCTACTCTAGCAATGTAATCTGCTAAGCATCTTGTCAATCAAAACATTATAGTCTGTAGCTCTTAAATATTTGACATTTAGAGGGATGCCAAGATATCTAAAAGGAACAGACCCCACCACAAAACCAGACATGGCTAAAATAGCATCCTCCACATGACTCTGCACATTACCAAAGTAAATAGATGTCTTATCACAATTAGCCTGTAAACCAGACCTATGCTTAAAAGGCTTCAGAGTTCTCAGGAGAAAACCAATTGAATCTGCATTCCCATAAGAAAACAGCATCAGATCATCAGCAAAGATTAAGTTATTTAACTTCAGCTGCTCACACCTCTGATGATACTTGAACTTCCTTTTCTTCATTACTTTTTTCAACAACCTGGTTAAGTACTCCTTTACTATCACAAACAATAGGGGTAACATAGGGTCACCTTGTTTGATCCCTTTCTGACCTTTGAAGAATCCATGGATTCCACCATTGATCATAAGAGAAAAGGAAGGGGTAGTCACACATTCCAAAACCCATCCAATAAACTAAGCTAGAAAACCCAAAGCATACATCATCTCTTCAATAAAACCCCAACTAACAGAATCATAAGCCTTCCTAAGATCCACCTTGATAGTGCATCTAGGAGGTTTCCTTTTATTGTTATAAGCCTTTAACATGTCCTGACAAACCATGATATTGTCCAGGATTGATCTCCCTGCTACAAATGCTCCCTGGCAAGGGTCAATGAGCACAAGAAAAACCTCTTTTAACTTGTCACAAATCAGTTTAGAGATGATTTTATACACCACATTACAGCAAGCAATGGGCCTACATTGAGTAACTTTTGTAGCATCCTCTACCTTAGGAATCAGGGTTAGAGTAGTAGCATTAATTTGCTTAAGAAGCTTACCACTCTTAAAGAAATCAAGAACAACATTATAAACATCATCACCTATTATATCCCAGGTTGCCTTGAAAAACTTACTGGAAAAACCATCAGGCCTTGGAGCTTTATTGTCTTCTATACTCTAGAGAGCATTCTTAACATCCCTTTTGCTGAAACTCCTGCACAGACTCACACCTTGCTCTCCAGAAAGAACCTCCCCTTTAAGCTATAACAACAGCATGAGCTTTCCCAGTTGCCTTAGCACTTGTCCCTAGCAAACTCTGATAATATTCCAGAAAGGCACTACAAATCTGCCCTGGTTCAGTCACCTGATCTCCATCCTTACCCTCAATAGCATAGACACTATTATGCATCCTTCTTTTCCTAATAATAGCATGAAAGTAGACAGAGTTCAAATCCCCATCCTTGAGCCAGTGCAATTTTGCCTTCTGCTTCAGGAAACTAAATCTAGCTGAGCGAGTTTCAGAAAAGTGATTTCTAGCTTCCTTCTCCTGACTAATCAGAACTGCATTCCTTGGATCATTGCAACTTTGTTTGAATATCAGCCAGCTTAGCTTCTGCAACAGCATCAGCATACTCAATATCTGAGAAATTGATCAAGTTCAATTTCTTCAGCTGCCCTTTCACCTCCTTTAATTTCTGCATACACTGAAACATCTTTGTGCCAAACACAGGTTTCTTCCAAGCTTCTTCAACACCTGGTCTGAATTCAGGAGAATCAACCCACATATTAAAGAACCTGAAAGGCTTCTTAGAGTTATACCCAACACCAAAGATATTGATCACATAAGGACAGTGATCCATCAAACCCTCACGTAAAAAGTTAGCTTACATATCAAGACAACTATCCAACCACTTAGTATTCATAAGAATTCTATCAATTTTAGTGTAGATTATGTCACCCCCCTCCTGATTATTATTCAAAGTAAAGAAGCTACCTCCAGCCTGCCAATCAAACAAATTACTCTTCCTAAGACAAAGCCTAAACTGTTCCACCTCCTCCAAAGAAATTGGAGAGCTCACCCTGTCTTCCAGATTGAGAACATTATTAAAATCCCCTCCTACAAACCAAGCATCCTCCATACTCCTGCTTATACTCACAATCTGATCCCTTAATTGCAGCCTCTTACTTACATCATTCATTCCATAAACTATAGAGCAACTAAAAGCAAACCTAGAAGCCTTATGGACCACCTTGAGATGAATCAACTGTAGCTCTAGCAACACCACAGTGACATCAAATGAGGTAACTAGACTACCCAAATTCTACCTCCTTTATGCTTGGAATAGTTTGCCACTACTGACCAGTCCCCTCCCATTCTTTCAAAAACCCTACTAAAGTTCACTGCCCTCACCTTAGTCTCAAGAAGACCAAACAAGCCTACTCCATGATGCCTCATAAACCAGAGAACATCACAGATTTTACTAGACTTATTCATCCCTCTTACATTCCAGAAGCCACACTTATCCATTCACAAGATAAGAGCACTCCCCCTCATCCAACATCCGGAATCTACTTCCATTTTCAACCACCTGTTCCTTTCCAGGCCTGTGAACAACCTTAGATTGTGCTCCATCTCCCTGGCTTGCCTCTATCTTCTCCTTGCCTTTACACTCCTTACTATCCTTGTCATGCTTCTCCTGCTGCCTGTTAACTAGTCTCCAAACCTTCTTAATAGGCTGATACTTCTGCTTCCTAGCCTGAACTTTGTGGTTAGGGCATTGGCTTTCACTATGGCCCATACCACCACACATCTTGCACTTGATTGGATTCCATTCATAGACCACCTCCTGCTTCACTGTTCTTCCAGTCTCATTAATGAACTCATTGATATCTGGCAAATCCCCATGAAATTTAACTTCAACCATGATCCTGGAAAAATCCAGCTTCTCTTTCTCAGCAGTTGCTCTATCAGATTTGATAGGGTTACCAATCAGACTAGCAATCTTCATTAAGGTTTTCTGCCCCCAAAACTTGAGATCTAAACTAGGAAGTCTCACCCAAACTGGAACTTCAGTGACAGCTTCCTTAGCTAGATCCAAATTAGGTCTCCATTTCTTCACAATAATTGGCCTTTTATCAAACAGTACAGGTCCAGCATTTATTGCCTTGTCCCTCCCTTCACCAGTTCTAAAACAAACCAAGAAAACCCCACTAGGCATAATAGACACCTTATCCACACCATACTTTCCCCAAATTCTCCTATTAAACCCATTAATAACAGACAATGACGGTTTAGCACACACAACGTAGCAAACAAGGGCAGTTTGCCAAAAATCAATTTTCGGTTGAACATCCTCCATTGTTAACTGAAGTTTCCCATTATTATCATTTTTAGTCTTCTTCCCTCCTTCAGACAAATTTTACCCTTCATCAATAGTATTCTTGAACAAACTATCCTTCCAATTCGAGGTATACCTCAAATTGATTACAAGCACCGAAACATGGGTTCGAAATTCTGGGTTCTCTGCAATTGGGGAAAAATTATGCCCTCTCTCAGTGTTACTCTGATTAACATTCTCAGTATTACTCCCATTAGCAATAATCAATAAGGGGGTCGGATTATCAAATTCAAGCACACTATCACAACAATCTATTGTTCTATTGAAATTTTCAATGGATTTTAAAGAACATTGGATTGCCTTTAGCCATTGATTAAACTGTTCTTGATATTGCTCACGTTCCTCAATCAAAATCTCCTTCAGTGGCACAGTGTTCTCCATCATCGAATCCAGCCAACTCTCGATTGAAACATCCTCCGAAGCAATGCTCTATTCCTTTCTCTTTGTATAATTTCTTGTTATGGGTTTCGATTTTTGCTTTGATTTCTGCTTTTTCTTAGTATTTGAGCTTGAATTCTTACTCTCTCTACACTTCTTACCCTTCGCCATGAAAATCGAGGTCCAAATCGAAGATGAAAATGGCGGGTTTTAATCCATATCCAACACAACTCCTCTCGAGATATAGCACCCAAAGAATCTTTCGAGTAAAGAGCATAAGTGAGGATGCGATTGAAATATCGCATGGCCGGATGAATAATAGATACGGCTTTCGAAGTTTGAGGCTCATACTTTCCTTCATTGGAGATGCATCGCCACCATCTTAGCTCGTCATATTCATGGTCATCACTCATCTTTCCACTAGCCGGGTACACAAGGTGATCTTCATCCAAGGCGGTAGGAAATAAAAAATAAGCACCAAGTTGAGACTCCGAGATTCGATGATTGTTTTGGGTGTTTTTGTCCCTCGGGAGAGTTACAGCTCGAAGACTGGTCTGGGGCGGCCTGTATCTGCAAAACAACGGAGACTCCGGGTGGTTGGAGCTCCGCCTCCAACGATCAAGTTAGAACGCTTGGGAGAAAGTAAAAAGTGCGGAAAGGTAAAGGTGCGATCTTCTCGGATTCTGAGATCAGGTGTTTTCTCTGATGTGAGAGAATGTAGGGTATGCTGTAATAAATTGTAGATGTCCCCGAAAATGGGGGGAATCTCCCTATTCATAGGGTCATCGGTAAATGTGCTCCTAATTAGGTCACTCTAACCTAATTCTGATGGGCTGCGCCGAATTACGACTTTCTCGAGATTTGGGCCCTGAAGGCCGCCTTTTTTCCCAAATCCTGGGAATGACACGTGTCAAAAATGGAGATTGGTCCAATTCAGACTAATCTGAGTCTGACACGTGCCACTATCTGGTTGGCCCACGTAGCTTGGGTAAAAATTACCAAAAACAATGATCATTATTGAATAGTTAGAACGTCAATGTCCTCGAAGAATCACCACTATTTTCTCTTATCACCTCGAGAGATGAGAGAAATTCGAATGTCAATCGGGCATATGTGGGCACATTTAGATCCAAGAATTCCAAAAGCCCCAAATTCTTAGCAAGAAGTCGAACATCTTTATCAATCCCTAGCATTGTCGTTGTTGCTTGATCATAAAAACGACTGGACTTTAGCTTCCTCTTTGTCAATTGAATGAATCATTCTCAATGTAGTTCCTTTGAAAATTCAATACCATATGTTTGAACCACCTCGGGAGGAGGAGGGACAACATGCCGGGATTTGGTTGTGCTAGTGCGAGCCCTTTTCTTGCGACGTATAGGAACCATCTACAAGAAGAAAGGTCAAGCATAAGCAATTCATCATGAATTTGGATCAAACACACAAGTGCACAAGAAGTAATACCATCACCAAATTATCATAGAGAATAGCTTAAGAAATTTAAGCACAAAAATAACCCCAAAATGGATGAATCAAGAATTGTCACATAGAACTAATGTCATGACTATAATAGCAACATAGAAATATTCAATGAGAACTAAGAAGCAACTAACATCAATTCAATGGAAAAAGTTTATCATGGAAGCACAAATTCATGAACATCATAAGCAAAATTAACCAAGATATTGAATAAGCAAAGAAACAAAGCTACCATGAACAATACCCATGAGAGAGAAAGATGACCAACAATGGTGATGTCAAGAATTCAAGCAAGTTAAACAATTTCATCATGAAAAAGCTTCAAAGTATCATCAAATAACATCATACAACACAAAATACAAGCAAAAAGAACTAACAATAGAGTTCTACCATTAAAGCCCAATCAAGGGTTTCAAGCTTCAAAATGAGGAAGAAGATGAATAGAAATGGAGAAATCATACCTCAATGATGCTTTAAAACACTTGAAAATGGAAGAATTAAAGGTAATAAGCCAATTAGAACACTAATTTGCAAGCTCCAATTCCAAAATTAAAACCCCAAAAATTCGAAAAATTAGATCCCAAAAATTCGAAAAATGCCACTTAAAAATCTGAAATTTCGTAGCTTAAAATTGTATTTTTGTTGTTGTAATTTGTTGTAAGTTGAATTATAATGATGAAAAGAGAAACAATTTCTAAAATAAAATTTAATTGAGATGAAGGAGGGGAGGAGGAGTGAAATCGGGGAGAGAAAAAGTGAAATAAGGGGGGCTGATTTGCGGACAAAAGAGAGGAAGGGGGCTGCCTTGGCCGTGCGCACGCACACACCCTCTCGTGCGCGGGCACAACCAAGCAGCAAGGTGGGGGGTGCGCTTGGAGTGTGGTGTGTGCGATGGTGAGTGCGGATGTGCGGTTTGTGTGCAAGGTGTGTGCGGTGCTCTCATCAACGCTCTCGAGTGTCAAGCTCGAGTGATGCCCACGAGAAGGACAGACTAAAAATCACAAAATTCATAAAAAAGCACTTGTTCATGATTAAATTCCATGAGAGCACAGCCATGAGAGCGCCCCCTCATATCAATCACATCTTCACTTTTAACTCAATTCCAACCTCTTGAAACCTTCAAATGACACCAAAATTGTCGGAAATCTAAATCCAATTAATCCCAAGGTACTTAAAATCAAGAAAACAAAGAAAAATAAGAAAATTTCCAAAAATATAAGGAAATAAAAAAAGAAAAATGAAAGAAAGGGTTAGAAAACCGGGTTGCTTCCCGGGAAGCGCTTGTTTAACGTCATAGCTCGACGTTCTCCACCTATCAAGGTGGTTTGAGAAGAATCATTTTATGAACTAGGCCAACAAAAGCACCATCAAAATACTTCTTGAGCCGATGGCCATTGACCTTGAAAGAAGATGATGAATACAACTTAGAAACTTCAACGACACCATTTGGAAAGACACCTTGAACCAAATAAGGACCACTCCACCTTGACATGAGTTTTCCAGGGAACAACTTCATCTTAGAATCATAGAGAAGAACTTTGTCACCTACACAAAACTTCTTTTTCTCGATAAGCTTGTCATGAGCTTCCTTAGAACGAGCTTTGTAAGTGCTTGCACAATCATAAGCATCAAGCCGAAGTTCTTCTAATTCATGAAGATCCAACCACCTTTGCTCTCCCGTACTTGCTAAATCAAAGTTGATTTTCTTGATTGCTGAAAGAGCGCGGTGTTCAAGCTCCATCAGAAGATGGCATGATTTCCATAGACAAGATGGTATGGAGTGGTGCCTATGGGAGTCTTAAAAGCCGTTCGATATGCCCATAAAGCATCATCAAGCTTGTCTGCCCAATCTTTTCTATTCCTAGCAACCGTCTTCTCAAGAATCAACTTTATTTGACGATTGGACACCTCAACTTGTCCACTAGTTTGAGGATGGTAGGGAAGGCCAAAACATTGATGAACGCCATGCTTTTTCATCATCTTTTGGAAGGCATTGTGTACAAAATGCGATCCATTGTCACTTATCACCGCCTTGGGCACACTGAATTTTGGGAAGATGATCTTTTTGAATAACTTCATCACCAACTTGTGGTCATTTTTTGGGGAGGCAATGGCCTCAACCCATTTTGAAACATAATAAAACGCCACAAGAATGTATTGGTCCAAAAGAAGAAGGGAATGGTCCCATGAAATCAATGCCCCATACATCGAAAACTTCCAACTCTAGGATAGGTTGTTGAGGCATCTCATTCCTCTTTGAAATGTTTTCGGTCCTTTGGCACCGATCACAAGACTTGATGAGACCCCAAGTATCCTTAAAAAGATGTGGCCACCATAAACCACTTTGGAGAATCTTTGAAGCGGTTTTGGAAACTCCCATGTGACCACCACTAAGATCCGAGTGGCACATCTTCAAGGCATTCGGCACTTCTTCATTTGGAATATAACAACGAAGCGAACCGTCAACTCCTCACTTATACAAGATTGGATCATCCCACAAATAGTTTCGAGCTTCTCTCTTGAGCTTATTTCTTTGATTCTTAGAAAATGAAGGTGGAAACTCCCCACATGCTAGAAAATAACCAAATTGATGAACCAAGAAAGCTCCTTCACATCGATTGCATATAAGAAGTCATCAAGCATTCTATCTTCGATAGGAGAACCATCATCTTGAACTTGGAAGTCCTCTAGGTGAGAAAGATAATTCGCCACTACGTTCTCCGCTCCTTTCTTGTCTCTAACCTCTATATCAAAGGTTTGAAGTTCAAGCACCCACCGGAGGAATCTAGGCTTTGATTCCTTTTTAGCAAAGAGATATTTGAGAGCCGCATGATCCGTGAAGACAATGGTCTTAGAACCTAACAAATAACAACGGAATTTTTCAAAAGCATGCACAATTGCTAAAAACTCCTTTTTCGTTGTTGTGTAATTTCGTTAAGCTCTGTTGAGGGTTTTTGACATATAATAGATGCATGGAGCTTCTTATCAACCCTTTGACCTAATACACCTCCAATAGCCGTGTCGCTAGCATCGCACATTACCTTAAAAGGTAAATCCCATCTTGGGGTTGGACTTTGGGGGTGGAAGTCAAAGCTTTCTTCAATTTTTTGAATGCTTCCAAGCATCTATCATCAAACACAAACTCAACATTCTTTTGAAGAAGATCATTGAGGGGCTTAGCAATTAGAGAGAAATCCTTGATAAATCTCCTATAATACCCGGCATGTCCCAAGAAAGATCTCACACCTTTCACATTAACCGGAGGTGGTAGCTTTTCAATGACTCCAATCTTCACTTGGTCCACCTCTATTCCTTTGTTGGAGATCTTATGACCAAGGACAATGCCTTCCTCAACCATAAAGTGACATTTCTCCCAATTCAAGACTAGATTCACTTTCTCACATCGAGACAAACACTTTTCAAGGTTCTCAAGGCAAGCTTCAAATGAAACACCTCCCACCAAAAAATCATCCATGAACACTTCCATTTCCTCTTCCAACATATATCCAAATATACTCATCATACACCTTTAGAAGGTGGCGGGGATGTTGCAAAGCCCAAATGGCATTCTCCTATAAGCAAAGGTTCCATATGGGCAAGTAAAAGTTGTTTTCTCTTGGTCATCTGGATGAATAGGAATTTGAAAGAAGCCGGAATAACCATCGAGAAAACAATAATACTTATGCCTTGTTAGTCTTTCAAGTATTTGATCAATGAAGGGAAGGGGGAAATGATCCTTTTTGGTTGATGTGTTTAGACGTCGATAATCTATACACATCCTCCATCCTGTGACCGTCCTTGTAGAAATGAGCTCGCCTTTCTCTTTCTCTACAACGACCATGCCTCTTTTCTTTGGGACAACGTGGACCGGGGAAACCCACCTTGAGCTAGAGATGGGGAATATGATTCCCGCATCCAATAACTTAGTGATTTCCTTCTTAACTACTTCCCCCATTTGAGGGTGAAGTTTTTATTGTCTTTCAATGCTAGGTGAGGCGCCATCCTCAAGAGTGATATGGTGCATGCATAGAGCGGGACTTATACCCTTGAGGTCATCAATGGTATAGCCTAAAGCACCTTGGTAATTTCTCAACACACCACACAAATCTTGAGTTTGGCTCTCACTCAAGGAGGAACTAACAATCACAGGAAAAGTTGAGTTAGGGCCTAAGAATTCATACCTAAGGTGTGATGGAAGAGGTTTGAGCTCAACCATGGGAACACCTTTACCTCTCTTTGTTGTAGCCACTTGCAATGCTTCTTGGCTAGTGATGTTCATGCACATTTGCTCATTAACGTCTTCAACGTTTCCATTTAGAAAATCTTCATACAAAGCCATCTTTTTGCTAGGAACACCTATCTTTTCCTTGTTCAACAAGACATTCTCAAGAGCATCATTAGAGGTGAGCAATTGCTCATGCATAGAAGACACAACATGATCGAGAAAGTCAATCATCATATAATTCTCCAAGGAAGAACTTGGATATTTCATGCTTTCATTCAAGTCAAATTTAATTACCTCATCTCCTACCTTAAGTGAAATTTTAGCACTTTTGACATCGATCATGGCACCCGAGGTAGCAAAAAAAGGTCTACCAAGTATGATAGGAATGCTAGCATCTTCATCCATTTTAAGAACCACAAAGTCCACCGGAATAACAAATTTTCCCACCCTCAAAGGAACATCTTCTACCTTACCTTTTGGAAACTTGATTGATCTATCGACTAATTGCAAGGTAATGTTGGTAGGCAAGAGCTCCCCTAGTTCAAGTCTTTGATAAACCGAATATGGCATAAGGCTAACACTAGCTCCTAGGTCACATAAGGCATTATCGATTAGCATCTTATATATAGCACAAGGGATGCAAAATTTTCCGGGGTCTTTTAGCTTTGGTGGTATCTTGTTCATTATGATTGCACTACAATTCTCGGTGAAGTTCACCGTCTCCACAACATCACAAGTCCTCCTTCCACTCAAAATGTCTTTAAGGAATTTCGCATAATTTGGCATTTAGGTGACGACATCGGTAAATGGTAGAGAAAGATGAAGTTGTTTGAGCATCTCAATAAATCTTCTAAATTGTTCATCCAACTTGTGTTTCATGTATCTTTGTGGGTAGGGAAGCTTGGGTTTCACAACATCTCTCTCTTCTTTCACCTTCTTAGGTGGCTCTACCACTACTTCACTCAAATATGCACCATCTCCCTCATCCTCAACTAAAACCTCCTTGGCACCCTCCTTACCCTTACTCTTGCTAGGAAAACTCTCCTCAAGCACCTTACCACTCCATGTAACTATGGCATTAACGGGTCTCTTAAGGTCTAGGCCTTGAGAGGGTAAAGAAGAAGGGCTTGCTTGGTCTTTCAAAGCATTGGCAAGTTGAGAAATTTGGTTTTCAAGCATCTTATTATGGGTCATCATTTCATTAAACTTCTTATCACTCACCGCCATGTAAGTGTTCAACAACTTGGTTTGGTTTTCAATGATTTCTTCCAAATTAGTCCTAGAAGAAGAAGAGGGTTGAGCATAGGAATTATCACTTTGGGTCTTTGGAGAAAAACTGGGTGGGGGACCCCTTTGAGCATTGTTTTGGAAATTTCCCTATTTTGATTGTTCCAATTACCCCTATTTTGATTTTGACCATAACCTTGATTATGGTTTCCATTACCTTGGTTATGATTACCATAATTTAGTTTTGATTTTGGCCACTATAGCCTTGGTTATTATAGTTACCTCGGGAGTTTTGGTTCCCTTGGTTCCTATAACCACCACCTTGGTTATAGTTGTCAAAATTGCCATGGTTGTGGTAATTCCTATTCCATTGACCTCTTTGATTTTCAAACCTTGAATCATTATTATTTGACACATAGTTCACATGTTCATTCACATTCCCATCTTGATCATCACAAACATCCATACATGCATGAGGGAAATTAGAAGCATCATGATCATACGAACCATATACATCACAAAACAAGCAACCACTAGGCATGTTATTAGAGGAGGGATGAGGTTGAGAGTTAGAAGACATACCTCTCCCCTTAAATTAGGAGGGAAGATTCGAAACTCGGGAGGTAGAACTTTCCAACTTTGCGTTGATAACGAATATTTCCTTCCCCAAGTTTGTACTTTGTGAGGACAAGTTGTTCATGACATTAAGATAATCAACCAAATACACCGAAGAGCTACTCTTGCTAGTTGGTTCCCTTTCACCATCTTGCCAATCTCTATAGTACCTCACTACGTCTTCAATGATGTCTACCACTTCCTCATCCGTTCTATTCATAATAGGACCTCCGGCTCCTCCATCAAGACACGATTTCCCTTGAGGACTTAGGCCACCATAGAATATTTGAATAATTTGGTAGGTAGGAATTCCGTGGTGAGGACACTCTCTTTGATACTCCTTGTATCTCTCCCATGCTTCATAGAGGCTTTCACTAGGCTTTTGCTTAAAACCTTGAATCAAATCTCTAGCCTCCGCCGTTTTCTTTTGTGGATAGAAACGGGATAGAAATTCCTTGGTCACTTCGTCCCATGTCCTTAGAGAATTTGGTTTGAATTCCTTGTCTAACCATTCCAAAGCACGCCCTATGAGAGAAAAGGGAAAAAGCTTGAGGCGGATGAACTCTTGGGAAATTCCATTCACTTTGATAGTGTTGCAATTTTTTGAACTCTTTGAGATGGTTTAGCGGGCTCTCATGTTTGGCCCCACTAAATTGTCGCCTCTCTATCAAAGTGATCATTGCCGGCCTTATTTCGAAGTCATTCGCCGGTGTTGTAGGTGGAGCAATCCCACTTTCAAACCTATATGCGCCCAGAATCCCCAATTCCTTCAATGCCACTCTCGGATTGTCTCCCATGCTTGCTTATTCTTCTTGTTATGGTTCTTCTTCACTTGGAGGGCTAGAACTCAAAGAAAGTCTAGCAACTCTTATCCTTGTAATTTTCTTCTCAATTTCCGGATCAAGTGGCACTAAAGAACGACCAGTGCTCAAAAGAAACAATTAGTAGCATGGCTACAAATGTAGCCAAAAAGAGAAAAATATTTTTGTATTTTTCAATTAAATGAAGTAGACTCAACAACTATAGCAAAGAACCAATGTCATTCCCCAGCAACGGCGCCATTTTGATGTGTGGTAATCTAAGTCGTTGAAATCTAAAGCACCACTAATCAAACAATTAAGAAAATCAAACTTATTCCTAGTATAGGATAAGCTGAGTTGAACCACGAGGAATGAGGGGGAGAATGCTATAGCCTATGGTCAAGCTACTTTGAAGAATGAGAGGTAAATTGAGGTGTAACTAAGGTTCCAATCAACTAAACAATGAAGAAAATCAATATGATAAACACTAGGGATCAAGGTTCCACATGCAAGCTCAATGATCATGCCAATCGATGAAAAACTCAATTGATTCAAACGTTGTAAGGGACAAACAATAGTTGCAATTATTAGAATTCAGAGCTATCTCCTATAAGTCAAGCTAAGGTTCACTATGAATGACTAACAAGGAAAATCACAATCAAATTCAACCAATTAAAGCAATTCTCAAATCAAGGGTTCATGTCACTGAAATTTGCTATGAAATGTAGATTAATCATCAAGGTTGATCACTCCTAATCAAATTAATCACATGCACAACTATGTCAACCGATTTAATTGCATCAATTCAATCAATCAAGAATCATAAACTAGCAAAGATCATCAATCAAGCATACTTCCCCTTCTCCCTAGCTACTAATCTACTCACAAGACATAATGAAATTGAAAAACAAAACAAATTGAATCACAAATATCATCATTTCAAGCTTAATAAAAAAGAAGATCAAATTAAACAAATTCTCAAACCAAAGATCAACAATCAAATCAAACATTCAAGAATTAAAGGAAGAATCAAGCAAAAGTAAATTCAAGGGAAGAAATTCTAACTAATTTTCATTGATTAAGGAAGAAATCCAAGCTTAATGAAGTAATTTGAAGTACAAATCAAGTATTCAAGTGTTTCTCTCCCTACTTTCTCTCTCTACTAAATTTGGAAAAATGTATCAAGTATTAGAAAAAACGTCATCCCCCCAAAAAGGAAAGGTCAAGGAGTATAAATAGTAAAATAAACATAAGGGGACGGCACGTGATGGTGAGCGCACAGCAGCCCCGTGCGCGCGCACACAGGGGTCTATGTGCATGTACAGGGGGGCTTGCGCGCACGCACCCCTACTGCGCTCTTGCGGCACGCGGATCCTCTTGTGCTAGCTCGTGGCCCCTTGCGTGAAGCTCCGCTCCTAGCGCTCTTGTGCATCCCTATCGACGATGCTCGCGAGGAGGGCAGCCCTTGAACTTCACAACATTGCGTGTTCATCACCTAAAATCAATGAGAGCGCAACCGTGAGAGCGCGGCAACTTAAACTTTGAAACTTCACTTACAAAATTACAAGTAAAAATAAGGGAGAAAACAAAATGAAATGAAACTAAACTAAAACCACAAATTAAGAACTAAAATCATGAAAAACTAATAAAACTAATCGAAAACCAAAATGAGTCATTTAAACGGAAAATCAAAGAAAATTAAGAAAATTATTTGAAAATAAAGCAAAAGATATAGAAAAAGGAACTAAAACTATTCTATTGAGCTCCATTAATGACGCTCATCAGGTACTAAAATAATGTTCCCTTTAAGGGGAATCGCTATTCTAGCCCTAGTCCGGCCTCTACTAGCTCTTCCTTTTTCACAATTTCATCACCAAACAATATATGCAACGTGATACCTAAAACTAAGAGTTTGTTTGGCATCGTTTTCAGTTTTACGTTTTTTCAGAACTGAAAACTTATTTCAGTTTTTGATTATTTGTTTTTAAAAACTGTTTTCATTTTTCAGTTTTTAGTTTACAATCAACTCTTAAAATACTACCAAATCATTTATAGCTTTGATCAACTCTTATATGACCTATAATTATTTATTATTATTATTTATTTATTTATTTTTTTTAATAGCTGCTTATTTATTTTCACAAAAAAAAAATACAATTATTTCAATAATAAATTTATTGATTGAATAAGGTTATAACAAAATTTAAAGGAACAACTACGAAAAAAAGTAACAATAAAATAGTCAAATGCAATTTAATATTTATTTCTCGTCGAAGACTTTCATTGTGAATTTTGTCTTTCCCATAATCGTGTTGCCAAACGATCTCGAAACTGAGCCATTCTTTGAAGTTCTTGTTGTCTTACAGAAGGAGTCACTAGGTCCTCGTATCCATTGTTGTTGATTGCATCATCTTCTAGTTCGACATTTTCATCCGCATACTGTATGAACAAAGGATCTCCGTCCTTGCACATTTTTATGAAATTGTGGATAACAAAACACGACAAAATTATATATTTTTATCGTTTTAAGTGATATGAAGGCATATCTCTGAGAATGGGAAATCTAGCTTTTAATACCCTAAAACATCTTTCAATAACGTTTCGCAATGAAGAATGTGTATAATTAAATATTTCCTCAAGACCTTGTGGGCTCGTTGCTCCTCTATAATCACACAAATGATATCGTTCTCCACAATACGGTGAAAGAAATCTTGGCATATTTGTATAGCCTCAGTCTACAAGATAATACTTTCTAGTAGGAGGCATAGGAAACTTGGTCTCTTCTACATTTATAATTGTTTCCCAAAAAATTCTTGAATCATTTACCGAACCTTTCCAACCATCACAAATGTAAATTTCATGTCAAACGAGCAAGCACACATTACATTCATTGTAGGCTTTTTTTCTTTTCCATGATAGGGAATTTGATCATCTTGTGGCACACGTGCTGATACATGAGTTCCATCAATAGCTCCTATGCAATTCTATAATAAATCGTTAAATTCAAACTAAATACTTTATGAATTAATACATAGATAATATGTATAAATTAAAAATTAATGACAAAAAATTACCTTAAAAATTGGATAGTATCTTGAGTTATTTTTTTTTTCTGGAGGTGTTTCATCAAATACCGGAGGAACAATCCAATGCTTCGATAATGATGCAATGGCATACAAAACCTTTCGAAAAATGGCGGTGAGCAGATTCTAAGGAATGTTGAAATCTATCCGCTATAAGTCTGTGCCTCGAATTATGAGAAATAATAAAAAGAAACATTGCAACCTGTTCTTGAATTGATATAAATTTAGAATCTTTCAACTTTTCACTTTTTTTCAATTCTTCACACAAGCTAATAAAGATATGAAAGGAATGGTGTCCTTCGAACAAGTGTATTATTCTGATAGCGGGTTCAGAATTATTAGAAAGCTAATATATTCAGTAAGGTCAAGTGATCGGAATGCCTGGGTGGAGGCCGCTTCCGATCAGTAATATTAATATAATTAATATTACAGCTTAATCTTGACTGAACCCTTCGGGTCACACCCAAGCAAATATATGCGAACCAACTCGACGAATTAATTCGGAAGAAATTAATTCGTCACCTGAGTGTTAAATATTTAGACGTCGGTAATTTGAGCTTAGAGCGTCGAAACTGATCGTCGGAAGTCGAATCTAAAATGATAAAAGACGAGACGCGCAAAATAATAATAAATCGACCATATTCCCGAAAATACCCCTAGCATCGGTGTGCCCCGAGCATCCGAATGCTAGGGGCAAGACGAGCTAGCACACCGTGCTAGCAGCCGCGGCTAGGCACAGCAGCAGCCGCACCACGGCAGCAGCCGCACCAAACCGCAGCAGCAGCCGCTGGTGCGGGCTGGGCTCGAGTTAGGTGCAGGCTGGGCTCGGGCCAGGTGCGGCCTGGCTGTGGGCCACGTGCGGGCTGGTGCGGGCCGGGCTCGGGCTAGGCTCGTGGCTTGGCTCGGGCCATAGGGCCATAAATAAGGGGAAGCTTGGAATATGGGAGTAAGCGGGAGAGGACATGTGGCACAAGGAGAGTATTGAGTGGGGAGCAAGTATGGTCCCCTACTCTCCATGTGGTCCTCACCAACCCATCTCACATGGTTATGCCACTTGTAGATTTATTATTAGTTTGCAATTTTAATTTAATTTAGCTTTAAATTAATTTAAGGAATTTCATGATCCCACATTGATGGGATAGAAATTCCCACTCATACTTTCCTCTATAAATACCAACTTTGGGTTTTGGAGTAAAGTGCTTGAGTGGGAGTTAAAAAGAGCATTCCATAATTTTTGGGAAAACTCTTAAACTCACATAACACTCGGGTTTAGGTCGGACCTTGCTAACCCCAAGGTAGTAGACCTTAAAGTTGTGTTCGCCCATTTGTGGGTGGATACCGTCGGAGGCGCGACGCTTGACGTGCTAGTAGCTTTCAAGTAAGAGCCCCGGGTTTTGGGCGAAGCTCGCTTCGAGGGTAAGATTCGTTATCTTTTCTTTGTGAATATTTATTTATGCTTTGTGATTTTAATTATTGCGAGTGGTTCCTCGGGAGGGGTTGTTTCCGCGGTGAGTCGGACTCATCAAACCCCAACAGCGGTATCGGAGCCCCGCTTGTTTATTTTTATAATCATGTTTTTCAAGGTTTATTTTTGGCTTATTTTTCTGGTTTATGTTGCTAATTAGATTAGTAGCTCGGTTTTATTTATTTAATCCCGTTTTTAATGTTGAATTTGGCCCAGAACCCAGATTTTCGCGCAAGACTAGTGAATTTTGGGTGGAAAACGTGTTCTGGAAATGGTATTACCCCGTTGGTGCTGTGATTTTAGCCAAATTCTGACCAGAAATGCCTTTTACGAGGGTTTTTTCGTTTTTGACGAAAAATTTTAAGTCTTTTCTAACCTTGAAATCAATGGCATAAATTGTTGATTATATGGTTGATTATTTGCATAATTTTCTGCACTTTTATGTCCCCTTAAAGCACACTTACTTGGTAGTATTTGATGCTTAAAGGTTGATTTATTTTCACATAATTGCAAACTAATTGCCTTTTAGTGTGAAAATTTTATTTTTGAGGCTTCCTAAGTGTTAAAGATTCAATCTTTATTTATGATAAGTGATTGAAACTTTGAAAACCACTAAATTCCATGTTATTTTGAGTTGAACTTTGTTGTTTTAATCATTTTGAGTTGATTAGAAACATAAAGTTTCGATTTTTGTGATAGAAATTTGGTTATCTTCATGTTGGAAGATATAATTTTCAAGGATTCACAAATTTTAGATGTTGGAATTTTCATTTGAACATTAAAGTTCATATTTTTTTCCAACTTCCCTTTACTTTGTCAAATTCTCAAGTTTAATTTAAAATGAATAAATTGAAAGTGAGAAATTGCCTCAATTTTATTTTGCACCAAGCTAAACCAATTTAATTAAAGATGGTTCTTGGAATTATTTTGGTTATTGCACTTTGAAAATTTTATTAAGTTAGACTTGTTTAAAATTTTATTTTGCTCACTAAATTAGTTCTAAAATTAATTTAGAATTAATTATTTTTGTCTCGCGGAAAAAGGGATCAAATCCCAAGGTAGTGGCACGCAAAACGAGGCAATGCACCACCATGGCGAGCCGGGCTGCACAGCAGCCCGCATGTGGCTGCCACGGTGGTTGCGCCGCCTCGATGGTGGGCCACACGCGCGGCAGCAGCCACGCACAGCAGCAGCCACGCGCGGCAGCAGCTGTGGCAGCGGCTCGCGGCCGTGTGCCGTGGGCCGTGTGTTCGTGGTCTTGGCGTGTGCGTATGCTTGGTGCGGTGAGGTGACTAGCCGTAGTAGGCTTGATGTTAATTATTTTTCCGTTTATTTATTTTAATTAATTTTGTTAATTTTAATTAAAATTTTGGGAGGCTAGGCCTCGGGTTTGTTGAGCGGCATTGGCAAAATTTCATTTTGACAAGTTTGGGTGCTACCGACTTAATTAATTGGATTAATTAAGGAAATGCGGAATTTAGTGGGAGCTTCAATTATTAATGACGTAATTTATATAATCGGTTAAACAACTTTGACTAGTTTTAATTAGGCGTGTTAATCGGATTAACCACCTAGATTAGTTACTGGTGCGCGCGTTGTTTGAATGCATTTTACTTGTTAGTTTTGTAAATTGCATGGGCCATTCACAAATAGTGAATGGATGAATGGAATATATATATTCTCTCTCTCACAGGTTTTATGAAATGGCAACTAGTGGGACCCGACTAGGATAGAAAATACGGACTACGTGCCGTTATGTATTTTTGTAAATCTAAATACGGTCTACGCACCGTTAAGTATTTTTGTACTTTAATGTTTAGATTATTCCTAGTTGTAGACACTAGTTTTGCATAGTTTGGTTAAGTCTTGAAGACGGCGTATCTTGGAAGACAAAGCCTTGAAATGCAAATGAAGACCTTTTGAAGATATGAAGATTTCAAGGGGTCATGCTAGTTGCCAATATGCATCTATTATTTCGCTTTATATTTTATGGTTATATATATGTGTGTGTGAAATATTCGTTAGATGCATGTTTAGGTTTTCTTGATGTTGCGATGATTAGTTAAGTTCACTTAAATTAACCAACATAGAAATCCCAGGTCCCTAATAATATTGAGTCAAACTTGCCTTTCCAAAACAACACTTACTAACCGGACGATGGTGATGGTAGGCTACGCCAAAGCGAGGTTCCATCACTCCTCTAAGGGGCATAAGGCACACCGGGTGTGCACGTTGGTTTTGGTTTAACTTATTGGTATGAGTGAGGAGTCCTCACATACCGTGGCAAAAGAGACACATCGTCAAAGATGCATTAGATGCGACGATTGTCTAACCAAGAGTGGCTTAGAGCCATTAGCAAGGCAATGCTTACCTAGAAGATTGAGTGTTTAAGACAAGCCAAAGCATGCTTAACCACTCTTTGTTTCTTTGGATCTTGGAATCGCCTTATTTTCGCCAAATAGGGACAATTTTTATGCGTAAATAAGACGTTTAATAAGATTGAAGTTTGCATGAATGCTATTAAATTTCAAACTTATTATGTTCTTGATAAATGGTTATATTTTGCACTTATATTCATAGTACTCTAAATCAAATAATATTGTTTCCATGATTGGTAAAGGAAATCCTTGAGAATAGTTCTCAAAGAAAGGAAAAGCATTTCTAAAATACAATTCTCATAAATGACTTTTATAACTAAGTCCGAAAGGACGATTGGACATCATGTATTCAAAATACTAGGTAGTTTTGATAAAACATGAGGTATTGAGTTGCAAACTCAAGATTGTCAATGTTTGACAACCAACGTATCTTTTCGCATCATACATAATTGAGTAGGACTCATTGATGTAGTAATTCGAGTAAGAATTAATGGAAAAGATGGAACTTTGTTTTACGGCGCACTAGGTGCTTGATTATGTCTAACAAAGTAATAAGAGTCAAGGTACTTAAAGAAATGATTCTTAAAGTAAGAATATGAGATATTGTATGAAAAGAAATGTAGGAAAGAAGGAACGAAGAAAAGGAATTAGATTTCATTTCAACTCATGAGTTCATGTTATTGTAGTTTACTTAGCAATTCGTTATCTTCACAAGTATCGGATACTGCTTGAGTGTTCCACTATGATAGAGACCTCAAACTATTGAAGTTAAGCTAAGTTATCGACTTACAAGCTTAGAATGAAGCAAGAAGAGCTACATCAGTTGTAAGGTCGTATGTTTTGTTTAAAGACCTTTTTAAGCCAAAGGCTGGAACAAGTAATGGTTATTATGTTCCATAATCAGCAATTGATCCGTTTTCACACGGAAAGACTCACATTCAAAGTAATGAGCAATAGTTGCGAGATTTATTTGAATGGGATGGTTATCCAAGCGTTGAGTCAAGAATGCTTGATTTTCCCTAACATGATAAACTCACCAAGTTCAAGTCATGGGCTTGATTTGCGTTCCAAACATCTTTAGCAATGTCACGTCGACAAGAACGTACTCAAGGCTCTATTAGATAGGCTCTTGATAGTTGCTCGAATTGGAATCGTTCTAAGACAAGAAAGTCTTACTTGTTGAAACCGACAAAGCAGAGAACTATTGTTATTGGTATAGACAATTGACTCCGAAGGCTAAAGAAGATTCAATTACTTCAACGTTTCATAAATAATTTTTAAGGATATGGCTATATTCATCAAATGTGATCAAACTTGACTTGAGTAGCTCAAGAGTTCAGTGAAGTACAGAATCAACTTGGCAAGATATCAAAACGTCTAGATTAGATCGAGCGATGTTTGCTTGAGCCAAGCGTGACTATCTCAAAGTTATGAATGGAAATTTCATAAATAACTCCACAAAGAACATGGTGTGTCTTCACGGAGACCTCGGTGCGTGTCATTTGAAAATGACTCGAACGATGATGGTTCACAACCCTTCCTATAAAGTTCTTATAGATTTGCACAAATGACTAATGTTACACTAAACAAAATGTCGAAGCTAAGAAAGGACGCCATATTTAGTTATGGATAGAAATAACTTCTAAAAGTCTTTTCAAGTATATGTCTAAGGCTCTTAGTCTCAGTGGGAGTTCACTAGCTCAATGGGAGCAAAGTGGCTCAGTGGGAGCTAGGTGACTCAGTGGGAGCTGAATGGCTCAATAAAGACTAAGATAGCTCAAGTAGGAGCTAACTGTTTGTTTCACAACGAACTTTTACCCAAAGACAATATACATGTCTCTTTGTAAGCATTCAAGTGAGACTACGGGCATTACCTCCACATCCTAATTGAGAACAAAAATTGTTTGTTGCTCTAAGTAGTGTCTTTCTGGAAAGTAACACGTTTCCAAAACGACAAGTGGGAGGAAAATGAACTCGATGACCATCGAGCTTAGCAACAAACTAGAACTGAGAATCTCGGAAGACCTTAAAGGACTTCGTGATAATGCTTGATCAAGAATACTCAAAAGGACTTTACAAGTGCCTTAAAAAGAGAATTCATTACTCACAAAACATTAAAGATGTTGGAGTAAGATCAACATAATCAAAGGGCTTTGAAAGCGCCTTAAAACTCAGTGTTTGATGCAACTGTCCCGTATAGGTATAGAATTCACCAAATGCTTGGATTGAATCCTATAAATTTTCTATTAAGTTAGAAACAAACCTAAAACTTACAAGCATACTATTTACTATTAGATAGTAAAGGAATAATGTCTTGTAAGATAGCTACGACAAATCCAAATTCCGAATAATGGTTAAAAGCAATGAAAATCCGAAATAGACTCCATGTTTGAAAATCATGTTTGAAACTTGATTAATCTGCATGAAAGGTGAAAGACCCATCGATTGCAAATAAGTTTTCAAGGAGAAAACTGACAAATGTGGAAATGTATATGCATACATTGCTAGGTTGGTTGAAAAGGATATAATTAATTTCAAGGAGTTGATTTTAATAAAATCCCATTCACCAATCGGAATGCTCAAGTCTTTTCATGATTGATCTAGCAAAATTGCGCATATGAAATATGGCAAAATAGATACCAAAACTGCCTTCCCAAAATAGAATTTTGGAAGTGACTATGGAATAGTCTAAGGGTTTTGAAAATCTAAATAATGCTAGATTTGAAAGCAAGCACATGGAATCCGTCATGGGATTAAAGAAAGCATTGCATGAAGAAATTGGAACGTGTTTTCTCATAAAGTTAATAAGAGGATTGACTTATGGAGAAACATAGAAATTCTGATGAACAAGAAGTTTAGTGGGAGCAAAAGTAATGGTCCAACAAGATGTTTACGAACTCTATTGTGAAACAACTATCAAATGCTAAATGCTTAGATTTGAAAGTATTTTTGACAATGGACCGAGCTAAAGACGATACTTAGTACATGTTGGGAATTAAGTTCTATGGTATAGACTTAATTAAAATGTTTAAATGAGTAAAGGAAATTACCATGTTAAACATGAAGGACTTTGAAAGGCTTTCGACCCATATGTATGAAGCTAAGTAAATGTTTGAACTAAGTATAAGCTAGGCTAAGTACTAAATCAAACAAGAAAGACTCTAGTAAGAGACTTTCAATCATATCATATAGCGAACAATTTGGCAAGACTCAGTGTAACTGTATGAGCTAAAGGTCACATGGATGGAATAAAATTGAGAATCATTCTAGAATTAAATCCATCATGTAAGGCTATGATATGGAATCGTCAAATGACTTACATGCTTAGAGCATGTGAAGTACGTATATAATACCAATCGACATTAATCTAAGTATTAGATCATTAGATTATAGTCAAGAACATCCATAGAACTTAGATAAGTAGTAGGATGAAGTTCTTGACGCATGGAAACGAATATAATTTGAGTTTTGATGTTGCAAGCACAAACCTTAACAAGGATTAGATCCTTAGCAAGGAAACTATTTACAAGCACGTGGCAAGAAGTATCGTGGCTTGAGAATGGTAACATGGACGTGTATCCATGTATAATGTGCGGGAATTTAAGGAAAATTTCCATGCTCACAAGTGATTAGGGTATCCCAAATCGTTGTGAGTCGCTTGGAGTAAAACCCAAGCAAGGCATCATCAGGGAGTCTACTAAAATATATGTTGAGAATATTGTTGCCTTAAAGGCAATAATAAGATAGATGTTAAATGGAAAGGTTCGTTGTTGAACATTAATGATTGTAGGTTGTCAAGTAGAAGGTCTCAAATCATGAAAATGAGTGGGAGCCATTGCTTGGACAATAAATCTTGAATCACATGTAATCCATTAACACTCTCAAAATTTTATCATCTTATTATGGAAATGGTGGATAATGAAGATGATAAGGTTTGCAAAGTAATGCAATAAGTGAACGACAACATTCATAATTGCATGAAAGAAATCAAGCATATCAAATATGAGTGTGATTTCTATGAATGTTTTATGAAGAGTATTACTCTTAAAACATTTGGGAAAAACCATTTATCATAAGATGAAACATTGTGAAGTTTCATAGTGGAATAAAATATTTCTAAATATTCCACAAAACTATTTAATTGTGGTTTAGAATTAAATAATGAGTCCATTCGATTTTAATAAATATTCAAAATAGGGTATCAAGTCAATGGCTTGGTTAAAGAAACACCTATTAAGTGAACATTGAATATTTTAATCGAAAATTATCCCTAATCAAGGTCGTATTTTGTGGGCGAATAATGACCATCAGAGATTAGTGTGTAGTATGATTTGTAGCACCGTTTCTTGTGCTATGAGGATACAAATCATTTGCACAGGTATTGGTTTAGAACCATACTGGACAGACCTATGAGGATGCTTTAAGAGATTAAAAATCGTCATAAGTATTTTCTCATTATTACTATCGGAATTCTTTTCCTTTGACCATGAGTAGTGGGAGATCTCTTGTTTGAGTACTGGTCCGTTTTGGTATCCGCCAAACGTCTGCCGTAATTGGGGATTATAAAGACGGATATCGGGCGGGTGAGTCCTCTTAGTAAGAGAAGCTACATTACAAGACTGGAAATGTCCCCCTACTAACAATAGGGAACATGTCTTGTTGTTCACAAGGCCTCTCGAAGAGCGAGACTGTGAAAAATGCATGGCCGTGCTCAAATGGATTTTAGAAATCATCTGCTTATTGACAGTCAAACTCGGATTTTGAGAAACACTTCTAGACGTAACAGAGATGACTAGTAATCTTACTCTGTAGTTCATGAAGAGACATAGGATAAGGGCTATACACTAAATGCACACTTGTCCGGAAGGACAAGTGGGAGATTGAAAGGAATGGTGTCCTTCGAACAAGTGTATTATTCTGATAGCGGGTTCAGAATTATTAGAAAGCTAATATATTCAGTAAGGTCAAGTGATCGGAATGCCTGGGTGGAGGCCGCTTTCGATCAGTAATATTAATATAATTAATATTACAGCTTAATCTTGACTGAACCCTTCGGGTCACACCCAAGCAAATATATGCGAACCAACTCGACGAATTAATTCGGAAGAAATTAATTCGTCGCCTGAGTGTTAAATATTTAGACGTCGGTAATTCAAGCTTAGAGCGTCGAAACCGATCGTCGGAAGTCGAGTCTAAAATGATAAAAGACGAGACGCGCAAAATAATAATAAATCGACCATATTCCCGAAAATACCCCTAGCATCGGTGTGCCCCGAGCATCCGAATGCTAGGGGCAAGACGAGCTAGCACACCGTGCTAGCAGCCCCGGCCAGCCGCGGCTAGGCACAACAGCAGCCGTGCCGTGCCACGGCAGCATCCGCAGCCGTGCCGTGCCACGGCAGCATCCGCAGCCGTGCCGTGCCACGGCAGCATCCGCAGCCGCACCAAACCGCAGCAGCAGCTCGTGCGGGCTAGGCTCGGGCCAGGTGCGGGCTGGCTGCGGGCCACGTGCGGGCTGGTGCGGGCCGGGCTCGGGCTTGGCTCGTGGCTTGGCTCGGGCCATAGGGCCATAAATAAGGGGAAGCTTGGAATATGGGAGTAAGTGGGAGAGGACATGTGGCACAAGGAGAGTATTGAGTGGGGAGCAAGTATGGTCCCCTACTCTCCATGTGGTCCTCACCAACCCATCTCACATGGTAATGCCTCTTGTAGATTTATTATTAGTTTGCAATTTTAATTTAATTTAGCTTTAAATTAATTTGTGGAATTTCATGATCCCACATTGATGGGATAGAAATTCCCACTCATACTTTCCTCTATAAATACTAACTTTGGGTTTTGGAGTAAAGTGCTTGAGTGGGAGTTAAAAAGAGAATTCCATAATTTTTGGGAAAACTCTTAAACTCACATAACACTCGGGTTTAGGTCGGACCTTGCTAACCCCAAGGTAGTAGACCTTAAAGTTGTGTTCGCCCATTTGTGGGTGGATACCGTCGGAGGCGCGGTGCTTGACGTGCTAGTAGCTTTCAAGTAAGAGCCCCGGGTTTTGGGCGAAGCTCGCTTCGAGGGAAGATTCGTTATCTTTTCCTTGTGAATATTTATTTATGCTTTGTGATTTTAATTATTGCGAGTGGTTCCTCGGGAGGGGTTGTTTCCGCGGTGAGTCGGACTCATCAAACCCCAACAGATATGAGGAGTCATTCGAAGCATATCATATCATGTCATTGGATGATCGTTAAGTAGTTCTAGGACATATTGGTGACTAGTTAACTTTGAAATTCTTTGCAAACGGGGTTTCTTTTTAAGGAACCCATTATTTTGTAAGCTAATATAAATTGTCAATATTTGTTGAAAATCTTCCTCATCATAATCCGATAAAATATCTTCAATGTCGAAATCCATAACTATCTGCATTTTTTACATACATATAATTGTTATACGCAAACTAATAGAATATTATCAGTACATATAAATGTTATAAGCAAGCATATAGATTATTTCGAGTTATTCCGAGTTACAGATCAGAAGTTATCGTAGTTTTAAAAACGCGTAAAAACTGGAATTACTGCGCAGCAGCTAAAATGCCACGACGCGGCAAGAACTAACGTGGCATGGTGCATATTGCCGTGACACGGTACTCTACACTGTGTCCCAGTGCCTTTTTCATGTATTTTTCGCATTTCCTCACGCATTTCGAAAAAAAGTACACCGTGACACGGCGCCACGGTGGACTTTGCCGCGTCACGACATTTTCTGCCGTGTCACGGTATATGTGTCGTGTCAAGGAATTTTCCCTTGTTTTCTCCGCGTAAAACCTGCACGCGTTTTATCATTTTAGGGCAGCTATTGCACCGCGACACGACATTTTCTATCGTGTCCGGCACGTTTTGCCGTGTCGCGGCAACCTCTGCCGTGTCACGGCGCCCCAAAACTACGATTTTATCTTTTTAGGGTTCCGTGTGTTCCCTCTACTCATTTTCTCTATAAATACCCCCCTCCTTTCTATAGTTCAGGGCACCAAAAAATCATTCTCTCTCCCTCTACACCAACAATCATTCTCTTCTCTCTTTCTCTCTTGCTTTAGCCTAAACCCTAGCCACCTTATTTTTCCATAATACTTCCCTTAAGCACTCCAAGGAGTTCTTACAACACCCGAGGTTCTGTCCTTAAATCAAGGCGTGAAAGGTATAATTAACTGAGGGTTTGGATAAAATCAACTCTACTTTTGATTTAATTTAATTTAATTTCAATTTAATTTATATTTTATTGAAGTTACTAACAATTTATTCATGATGTAGCAATTTTAAGGAACGCGGTAATGTGACTAATTAGTTATTTTAATTAGTTATTTTATTTTTATATTGCTAGTATCATGATTAGGTTAATTTATATTTGATTTGACTAACAATTTATTGTTAAATTGCTTCCAATATTAATGCTTATTCTATTATATATTTATTGATCACCATATTGCATGTTTAAAGGTAATATGTAATTGAAAATCACGCCTAATACGATAATTTGGACGACCGGCTTAGGTTCATTTTTAATCTTGTTGTTTAATTAAGTGATTACGATATTTTAAAATTATATGTTGCATTAATATTCAACCAATTTAGCTTAATAATAGTTTGGAGCAAATTGAATCTTTGTTTGTATTCCTTTGAGATCGTAGGGAATACTTTTCACTATAAGAATCGAGTAGAGGCCAATACGGGCGAATGTGACTCCATGACTCACTTCGTACCATCATCCCCGATCCTCCTTTCGTGGTTTCAAACCATATGGAGTTAGTAATCTCATGGATTATGAATGGGGTGTAACCTTCACGGGTCAATCGTTGTTGCCTTTCGTTGTCCCTTTATCGTGGTTGCCTTTTATGATCCGTGAACGGTTTACAAGTTCCTTAAAAATTTGTTGGCGGCTCCCCACTTTCTTTATCCCTAATCGTATTATGTCAATTCCCACTTCCTAAGAGTGCTAAGCATATTCACACATGCTTAACGTAGGCGCACTTCAAACGCCTACATTACGATAATATCTAAATTGAGTTTAAACCCTCAAACATGCATTATTGAAGGGAAAAAAATATTTATACTAACGAGATGATGCTTAAAGATTGAGCACAAAATTTATCTTCCTATTATTTGGAAATCTAAGAAACATTTTCCTCCACAATGGATCATCATGTATTAGTTTAGTTGCCTTTGCAAATGAAGCTCCATCAATTCCCTCAAGAGCACTTAATGCATCTACACATTCCATGAGCAAAACATTATCCTCCTTGGACTGATGCCCACCTTCATCATTGCCATTAAATTTTCTCTGGATAAGTTCAAGCTTTTTCTTGGAATTTTCACTCATTGTAACTAAGGCATCCGCCATTGCTACATTAACACTATCGCTAAGTTTCTTACGATTGACATTAGGCTTGATTTTTTTTTTCTTTTTAGGACCCTCTTCACATTGTTTTTTTGAGTCACCCCCTTCTCCATCTGTGTCATCTTCATCCTCACTCTTAGAAGGACTTTTAGTAGAAGGATGTGAACTAGCACCAGTAGCGATTATATCCCCATAAATTGTGCATAATTTATCATAATGCTTACATCCCTTTTTTCTAAAAGTTTTGGCAGACTTATGTTTCTGTAACAATCATACATTCACATCGAATATCACAAAAATAAAAGCTTATTAGTTTAATAATATCCCTACTTGATCCATAAAAGAATAGAATCAAAATAAACTTATCGACAATTACCTCATACAAATTTTTCCATACAACATCCTCAGTAGAAAGTTGATAGGCCATAGGATTGTATCCCAATCTAGTTTCTTGTACTAATTTACTAAATTCCTTCCATCTTTGTCTTAGTTGATTATATTTGTTCTTAAGTTGTTCCTGACTATAATCCTTTTTTGTCTTCTCCTTTAGTTTTTGCTTGATAAGCCTCCAAGCTTGTTTGGTTAGAGTGGTTGTTGGTCTATTTCCTTTTTTTACCTCCTCCTCTATCAGGCTTACAAGGTAAGATCCAATATTTTCATTCCATACTCCAACTACTCCAGTAGATTCAATCTCAACAACTTCATCTTCGCACTCATCATTTTTCAAATTTGACATCTATAAAGTAATTCACTATTAGACATAATAATCATCTAAGTCAACTAAACAACCAATGTGCAGCAACTAGAAAAACAATAGCATATGCAAACTTCACCAACATCATACTAGCAACAAGATAAATCTATGACTTTTTTTTATGTTATGATCATATTACAAAGTTTTTGATAAATTGTAGAAAATAAAAGTAAACTCAATTATCTAACAAGATCTATGTATGTACAGTGATCTGAGCAAGCATGTCTATTAATTGTAAAGCAACAATTTTCTCCAATATGTACAATCATATTACTTTAAATGGCATGTCTTGATTTTGCTAACAATTTAGATACACACCTCCACCACTAACAACAATGGATCAAAGAAATTAACCCAAGTCCTGAATAGTTTCTTGGCATTCTTCTTCCTCCTAACCCCTGATTATAGTTAGTGAGCACTTCCACTAGCTACACAATCACACCGTCTATATTCAATTAAGGGGTTCGTCACTGCTACTGTTACAAAATGATGACCCTCTATTTTTACTTTCTAATCAAAGTCCAAACTATAAATTCAAATCAAATTCAACCCCAACAAACCAAATTATGCAATCAAACAATTAACACTCGTATAGAATAACAGCGAAAGCAATTTAAAGACCTGATATTCTGCCCACAAATTCAAGTGATTACAACATGATATAATTAGTCAATTTACACTAACAATTAATAAACACAGTATTATTTCAGAAAAAAACCCCAAATATAAAAACCCAAAATATATTATATACAAATTAGACAAAAAACGATTAAAATTCAGAAAAATAAAGAACAAAAATAACCAATTTTGATCAAAGAAATTTAATACAACCAAATTTAACAACAAAAACATCAATAAATTAACAAAGTAGAAAGAATAATAGGGAGAAACGTGGTGATTACAATTGAAATTAAAAGAAAAGATAGAGATGAACACTCCATTCCTGTAATTGCTCCTTGAATCTTAAGAATGATTAGGGTTTGAGGAAGAAAGATGAGATATTGAATTTGAAGGAGATACAATTGATGATATGAACGTAGCATTGATAGGGCTTTTTTTTTTTTTAAAAAAAAAAAGAACCTCAAAAACTGCTTTAAGGTGTTTTAGGTTTACCGTTTTTGTTTTTACAAAAAAGCTGTAAAGTTGTTTTTTTAACCTATTTTACCAAACAGTGTTTTGTTTTATTTTGGGGGTAAAAAACAAAAAAACCAAAAACAGCAATGATGCCAAACAACCTCTAAGTTAGTTGATTTTATTTACAAGCATTAATCACGTAGGAATTACATTGCAAAGTTGTTATTCTTTATTTAATTCAAATTCGTGAAGAGGAACAATAAATAAACAAGATTCGCCTTGACTTAGGTGATAAAACAACAATTAATTATTCCAATTCTAATCTTGATTAACGCAGGAAGCTATGTGAAATTGATTAATTAAAGTTTATTTAAAGTGATCAAACAACACTAATTATTAATTCAAAGTTTAAACAATAAAAAAGGTGATTTATCTAAGTGCTCGGGAAACTAACCACTTTTCTTTGCTAGATCTTCGTTAAGAACACTTATAGACTCCTTCTTATTCGAGAACATCCACCGTAAGGACAAGTAATAAGAGGGGTGAGTGTTTAGGACAAGAGGGTTGGTAGTACACAAGTTCACAAAGTTTCTGCCAGCTTTTCGGGTTAATTTCTATCTCTTTAAGCTTTGTATTAAGCCCCTATTTATAGGGAATGGGTGCATTTAGGGTTTTGAGCATTCTGCCGTAGCAGGTAGTGCGCGCATCTCATAGGGTCGTGCGCGCCTACTGCGCGCAAGTAATTTGGATGCACTGCCAGGGGCAGTGCAACTAATGTTCATGTGCGTAGTATTATGGTAAAATTCGATTCAGTATTTTTGCAAAATTCTGAATCTTCCATGGGCCCAACACTACGCTAGGTGACATGCATAACCTTGTGAGTTACGCGCTCCAGATCAGCGCAACTCGTTGAGTTACGCGCAGATTTTCCTACAGCAGCTTTGGTTTTTAACCTAGGCGCCCCTAAATCCGTCAAATTAGGTTTTAACTCCAAGTTTAGGCCTAATTATTGATCGAGCTTAGTTAATTGGACTTTAGTTCATTTTGTCTTGTATTTTTGTGACTTAATCAGTAGTCCATAAGTATTTTTCACGTTGATCCAACACAAAGATGGTTCTATTTATCGTCATAGCACTTCTGGTCGGGACAAGAGGCCAAAAGTAGATGTCTACAATTAGCCTCCACTTTGTTCGAGTCTAGAATAGACGAGGATTAAAGTAGCCAAGGATATAAATCCGACACTCATTCTTCGAAGTCCCTTAAGAATAAGGAATCTTTTAGTAGTATTGAGGACGTCGAAACTATCCTCGATTCGGCAAGTGTTCGAGACAAGTAGCTGTTAAGGCTAGAAAAAGTCTTCTCCAGTCTTAACGTGCTAAAGAATCTAGATTGATCCTTTGCAAGTGTAGAACGTTTTACAAGTAAAGGATGTCCTGGATGATGTCATGTCATGAGAAGATATCGGTTTAAAAAAGAGTAAAGAGGATGATATCCTCTTAATATGGCATCGCTGATCTAAAGTCCCTTGATATGTCATTGAAACTTTAGTCCATGATTTTAACAAATTAAAAGATGATAAAATAAGAGACGTTTCAGCATTCGGAGCCTAACACGTGAGTAGAGGTTTTAACACTCGCTTGCCAAAACAAAATATTCGAGGTCCACAAGATAGAAATACATGTCTCAAGACCGGAGGCATATATCCAAATCCAGTGAGAAAGGAAAAAATCGACAACTCTCTCAGCAGTTTTGTCCACAAGATGAAAACACGCGTCTTAGGACTGGGGGCACATGTCTAAATAGGTGCGACTTTGTCACGTCGCTCTTTATACAGGGGGTGGATGGACACCCTAACTGTTTGGTAAGCCAATAAGCTCACTAACTACCGTATTTTCTTCCAATTGAGAAGTTTCAGTTCTCGATGGTTCGGTGCTCCAGTCGACTCGTAAAGCTAATGCCTAAAGTTTGGAAAGAAATTCAACCGTTTTTGTTACGGGAGGTAGATCACGTTGCTGGGAAGAGGGTGCAATTTTACGCAGCACCTACGCCATACAATTTTATGCTATACGATACGCCATTCTTTTTGCTGTGGACGCTAAAAAAACGAAAAAACGTGACATTTCTAAAGTCATTTTAGGTGCTTATCTACACTCAATTGCTTATAGATTTAGAGATCTAAGGTGTATTTTTACATTACTTGCTTAGATTATGCTATACTACTCTATGTTTGTGTGTTTTGATGAATTTCAAGTGATTTAGATGCAAATGGATTATGGTTGGCTATTCTTGAGTACAATAATCATGGACTATGAAGCTAAGTCGCTCAAGGATCTCATATCATGTCTTCGAGAGGAAATAAGGATAGAAAGAAGCAAAGGCGTTGATGAAAGACTTGACGGATATGAGTCTCATCCCCTATTTTGATCATAACTTTTGATCTATAAACGATTTTGGAGTGATTCAAATTGCATTGGAAAGTAGACTTCAAGATCTTTTCAATTAAATATTACACGTCTCGAACAAAGATATAGAGCTCAAGTTATGATTGTTTTAAGAAGAGCTACACGTGCAGTAGCGAGACACAAACGTGCCTCATGCTAGCACGTCCGTGCAAGGACGATAAATCATCTTATTAGCGGATTATTTTCCTAATTATAACCTAATGCCTAGCTTTATTATAAATACTCCTTAGCTTTATTATCCCAAGACCTCATTAGTTTAGAACTCTTTCTTTTTCTCTAGTTTTATTTTATTCAAGTATTATATTTCTTTCTTCTCTTTCTTTTATTTTATTTTCTTTTATTATGTTAGTGTAGATTATTAATCTAGGGTTTGGTTGAACCCTAGCAATGATTGATACTTGACTTGTTCTTTTAATTCTCAATTAAATGTTTATATTATTAATGCTTAATTGATTGTGCTTATGCCAATACTAGATAAGGGATAATTGGTATTGTTATTATTCCATTGTCTTGACCGCAACGGAAGTTGGGTTTTGACGTATTTGAATAGATCAATTAAGGGTATGAAATTCTCCACGGAAGTAGGTAGAATGGATTATTAGGAAGTTAGGGTGCCAAACTTAGTGTCTTTAATTTACATGATTCCACGGACGTAGGTTTGATTGTTAATTAGGGAAGCCATTGACAACTCGGGAGAGATATTTGGTATTTTATAGGGCGTACCTTTTCCTTGTGAATGTATAATTAATTGACTGGGATAAGAATTTGTCTTGTATGGATTATTCTAGTGGTGATGCTTAATTCTAGATTTTTTATTATTATTTTATTCATAATTGATATTTTAGTAGTCATAGTTATTTAATATATTATTCTATCTCTTATTTAGTTTTGTCATTAGTAAACGTTGATTGTTAAACAACCTTCTCTCTGTGGGATCGACCCTAACTTACCCTACTACATAATTAGGAGGTTTAGTTAGGTATCATTTTTATTAGGTTTGCGACCACCTATCAAATTTTGGCGTCGTTGCCGGGGAGACGGTATTGTTTTATATATTTAACTTTTATTATTGTTGGGACTAAATTGTATATATTATTTTTTTATGGCTATTTTTTCTTTTCCTTATTTAAACATGAGGCGTTTTGGAGGTATTATAATAGACTAGGCGATTTTGTTGGTCTTAATAATGGAATTGAACATTGGGATATGTGCCTAGTGTTTTATGAGGGATTTAATGAAGAAACTAGGACAATCATAGAATCAATGTGTAATGGATGGTTTCTAGCCCAATCACCTGAACATTATTGGGATTTAATTGAGTGGTTGGCTAAGGAAACCTATGAGCGGGAGATGACTTTACCTAGTAGACCTATGTTAGATAATCCATTCTTTATTCCTTCATTGAGTACAACCCTTTCTCATTGTTCTTATTGTCACTCTACATATCATGATGATTCTTTGTGTGATGAATGACCACTTCCTTATATTTATGATGATGATGAGGGGTGGATTAGAAATCAGAACTATTGGGGTGGTGATAAAATTAAGGAAGGGATACATGCCATGAGTCTTTTAGAGGATGAAGAACCTTTGGTTGAAAGTCCTATAGAGGAAAATACACTTGAGAGTAAGGTGATTGAGGAGTCGATTGATGAGTCCTTGTTTGTTAATTCGATTGTCGATGAGTCTCATGTCCTTTTTTGCAGGGAAACTCGATATTGTCCTTTCTTTTCCATTTTTAGCTCCACCGTCACTTCCCTCTTATCCTCTTTGAAGGATGCTTATGACCATGTTTGTGATAATGTGTCATTGAAGGAGACTAACATTATTTTTGTTATTTTTCTTGTGAGCATAGTTATTTATTCTCTTTTTATTTTTCTAGGTTTAATAGATTTTTAGGGCTAATTTATTATATTTTTCCTTATATTTGCTACATAATATTTTCTGAATTGTTTGCAGGAACATATGATAAGCTCCTCAGAGCACTAAATTGTTCTGCATTGGTCTATTTATTTTTTAGTTTTTACTATTAGAATTAAGGTTTCTTTATTTTTATTCACTTTTTTATAAACGTTTTGTGCATTTAATTAGTAGAGTAGTTTTGTTTCTTGTTTTTTTTATGGGTTAGGTAGTTAATAGTCTTGATAATATGTAGCTTTTTCCACCTTGTATTGATCCTCTGTACTTAGTATGTGAATGTAGGTGGAAGCAGCTTACCACAAAGCTTAAAGCCCTCGTATCACAACAATCTTAACTCTCAACAGCCTAGTCCACAAGCAGGTAGCGGCAACCTCCTTTCTTCCACAGCCTAGTTGTGGCGACCCTTTTATCGTGCATCAATTCAGTTTAGTCTGCAACCACCCCATGGAGAGCAGTAGCTAGCCACAACCAGCCTGTGGTTGGGTACCTGATGATAATTTTTTTGAGGTAAAGAGAGGGAACCTACAGAGCAGCTTAATTCCCTCAAGACCTCCATTAATCTCTGATTTTATGGGTTCGAATTTACAGCGATATTGGCTGATATTTGCAGCAATTCTTGATTCAACTCCTTGCTCCTCATTCATCTCTTATCCTATGCGCTTTGTTGTAGGTGTTTGCGTGTTTGATTTTGATGCCAATTGGGGGTAATAATCACTGCAAGTACACAGTACTTCTTTCTCGAACTTTTTCTCTTGAATTTGTCGGCAATTTTGGGGAAATTTTTTGGGTAATTGTGACTGAATTTGCTGTGAACATCACTCATCATTGAATTGCTTTCAATTGAACATTATGATGGAATTGACGAAATTTGCGGGAATATTTAGAGTTCATTTATTTAACTCTGACTTACTTGGCTGCAATCTAATATCAAAAATTGTGTGGGTAGTGGTATTAGTTTATTGCTATATTGACACGATTTTGATATGATGATATAATTGGGTGGATATTTGGGTTTAATTGAAATATTGTGTGCCACTACTGTTCCATTGTTTCTTGAAGGACCGTATGAGGACTTGTGATATTTAATTATTGAATATCATGGCTGTGATTTGACGCAATTTCGATTGCGATGCATTATTATTATATTAATTACTCGAGCTCTCCTCGTCTACCTCCATTATAATGCTTTGTGAGTACTCTTTTCCCCCATTTTAATTATTCATGCTATATTATTGCACTGTGGACATTGTAATATTCAAGTGTAGGGGAGGTTATTATTATTATTATTCATTGTATATACTAGGCTGTGGTAGTTAATAGTTTATAGTGTCATATTGAATTTCCATTCCAAAATGTGAAACAAGTGATTTTCGAAAAAAAATATATATATTTTTCTCTATTTTTCATGAGTTGATTGGCATTTTCTTGAGTAATTCGATAAGTAGCGTAAATCCTTTTGATGACAATTGTTTGTGGTAAGATGGTTTCGCTTTTCTCTTGTGCGATAAGTACCTATTGGAGGGCCACGAACCTCGTAAGACTCAATTCGAACATCCTCCTTCTTGATCGCCCCAATTGAGACTTGCATTTTGGCTTCCTGAGATCGATTACCGAATTGTTTATGTAATACCCCGTATTTTTGAAACATAATTTCTAATTAATTAACTAATTAGTATTTTCTAAAAAGGGTATTTTAAGTAATTTATTTTACTATTTGAATTTTGGAACCAAATTGATATTTGAATTTTGGCGCCAAAATTATTTTAAAACTCAATTATTATTTTGGATTTTGGATAAGATTTATTATCCATTTATTTTATTTAAAAACCGGATTATTTATATATATTCCGGATATTTTAATTAAATAAAATTATATTTTATTATTTATTTAAGATGGCTTAAAATTCTTAATTTAATGACTATGATTTTCGGATTTTCTATGTATAGAAAATCTGATTTTCTTAGTTATTTTATTTAGTGAATAATTGGAATTTTATTAATTAATTATTTTATACAATAAATATTATTTACACAATTATTTTTAATTTCTTAAAACTAGCAAATTAATTCCCTAAATATCTAAAGGGAGTTCCGAAAATATGAGCTTATGGAAGCATAAATTTTCGGCCACCATGATGGATTTCTGGATGACTTATTTTGGTAAATTATATTTTTAATTATCTCCTTAAAATCTCTTAATTTCCTTACTTCTATTTCTCCATCTACTAAATATTTTATCATCTTATTTTCCTATCTTATATCTTCCTTGATTATTCCCCAAATAATCTCTTTTGTCATATTATATTTCATGACAACACACCTTCCTTAAATTAATTATTCTTAGTCACCATAATATTAAACTTTCCATAATTCTTTAACCCTTTTCTCTAAGTAATTTCCTTATTTCTTTTTACTATAACTCTTTCTACATTCTCCTACCATAATTCTTTCATTCATGAGCCTATAAATACCCCCTTCATACCTCTCATATTCTTCACACCAAAACTCAATTCTCTTCTTCTCTCTTATTTTTCTTTTCCCTAAACCTTTTCATACTTTTCTTCTCCTCTTTTCATACAAATATTATCCCGTATACCTTTAAAACCGGTTTTCGGGCACTTTTGGTCAGTTTTTGGGGTATTGATGTTTCACAGAAGACTGTTCCTCTCGAAAAATCCTTGAGGTTAGGCTCAAGAATCACCCAATTCGGAGTTATATTGAAGGAGTTATGGCCTCTGCAAGTTCTGCCTATTCTTTCCAACGAAAATTCAATTCTCTTTAATCCTATTCTTTTATCTTCTTCATGGTTAATTTTATATTAAAGTATTATTTTAAAAGTGTTTTAAAGTCCAAGCACATTAGATTTGAGTTTATGTTGTGATAAACTTATGGTTATGTTATTTGCAAGATGTATTCGTGATTGAACTTTAAAAGTGCGAAGTGTTGATTGATATTCGGAATCAAGGTACGTTTAGGTGGCTAGATACTTTTGTAAGTGATTGTTTGAATGGCCTGTTTTATATGATTTATTGGTGATTAAATTAACTTGATTTGAAATATGATTTATGAAATAAAGTATGTTTGGAGGTATTGATTTTAATATTTGTTTTAATAAATGTATTTTTAAAGGATTGATTTTCATATCATGTTTTGAATGGTTTGAATTAAAGAAATTGATTTGAAAAGTTTGATGAATTAAATAAAAGATCTTTTGCAAAGAAAAGTTATTTATATGAGATTTATTTCTCAAGTATTTATTAAAAGGTTGATTTTGAAGCATGTTGAAATTAAGTACAAAAGGAGTTTTGAGTTAACCTATTATAAAGGTTGATTTTATTCAAAGAGGATTTTTATGAGGATTTATTGAATTATTTATTTAAAAAGCTTTACAAGCATGTTTGTTATATTACTCCCACTATGCGGATTCATTGAAGACTATGGACTTTGTATGACCTAGTGTTTCTCCAAAAATAGCCTTGAAATAGTAGGAGACTAGCTTGGGGGGTGTGCACACTTAGAGAGGAGATTGAGTTTTCGAAAATCATTGATTTTATTAATCATTATTATTGAGTTATTGGAATTGTTTTGAGAATATTTAAGAATTGGTTTTGAATCATGAGTTTGGAATTTATTGGATTAATTATTGGAATTGGTTTTAAAAGCATGTTTGCAAATAAATTGAGTTTACTTATCTTGCACTTATCGTACTTAGCATATTTTGCTAATCCGTATTTCCTATTTGTTTTGGTTGGCTCTGTTTATCGTAATGGTAAGCAGTGTTGACTATTTTCAGGTGGAGTCATGAATGAGCATATGGGAGTCCCGGGATTTACTTCACCTAGTTTAGGAATGTTGGTTTTTATTTTGAGTACTCATAACAGCGTTACTATTTTTACAAGTATTAATAAAAGAAAGTTGAGTTTCCGCTACAAGTTTTGTTATTGAGTTAAGTATTTTGATTAGCCTTGCGTAATCACGCAGCGGCAACACTTCTAAGTCTATCGCTACGGTATAATTATACGTATTATACTAGTATTTCCGTAGAGGGAGATTTAGGGGTGTTACAGTTTGGGAAATATGATTGAGGCATATATTTTTTTTTTAATTTAGAGCTTTTAGAGTCATCTTTAGGAATTTTTCTTTACATGTTATATCCTTCTCTTCTTGATAGCCCCTTTGAGCCTTATTTTCTTTCTTGACTACTTGTGTTACAAGATTATGGTTTCGTAATGAATTGTTTGGATAGGAAGAGTATTTCGCTAAGGTATGTTGATTTGTATGATGGGCTATTTGAAGGAAGGTGGTATGAAAAAAAAGGAGAAAAGAAAAAGTGAATAAAGATGTTAAAAAAAATAAAAAAAATAAAAATTTAAAAAACAAAAAGAAACAAGTATTGAAAAAATGATGATGAGAAATAAAGAAGGGTGAATTTAATGTTGAATCAATGGAGTTGATAAGGAAGAGTAATGCGTTCATTGTTGGCGGTGTGATGTTTGATCTCATTAATTCATGGTTGATGTTTCTTTATTTCTTGCATAATACATTCAAGGGTGTTATGTATGATTTTTATATTGGATTGATTTTAAGCACCACATTCCCAAATTTACATCTCTTTCACCCTATCACCCGAGCTTACCCTTTAAAAGTCCACTTGATTTTCCTTGCAATTTGGTCCTTCTATCGGTGGAGGGCAAGATTTTGTGCAAGTCTTGACGAAGGTCATCAAATCGAAGTGAGGTATGAGCTAATATGGTTGAGCATCCTTGGGGAAGGTTCAAGCTTGAGGAAAGGAAGAGCAAGATTGGTTGGTTATTGAAGGGTGCTACAATATATCGTTTCATCCATGCCATTTATTTGGGATACATAAATTGAATCTTGAATTAAAATGATTTTGGTTTTCAAATTAATCACTTGGTTAAGCTAATTGGTTTGGAAGTTCTTAATTTGTCTTTATAGGTATGCCTTCTGAAAACCTTCACGAGGCCATACTCGTCCATTAGGGTAGCCTAGGGGTTTAAAGGACTTGTTGCACATGCTAAGTGCAATTGTGATTCCTATGAAAGTGAGTTAGGTTTATTGCTTTTAGATTAGTTTTTTCCTTTTTTGTTTTGTTTACTCGAGGAAGAGTAAATGTTAATTGTGGGGGAATTTGATAGGTCCTAATTTGTACACATTTTAGGTGCTTATCTACACTCAATTGCTTATGGATTTAGAGATCTAAGGTGTATTTTTACATTATTTGTTTAGATTATGCTCTACTACTCTCCGTTTGTGTGTTTTGATGAATTTCAGGTGATTTAAATGCAAATGGATTATGGTTGGCTATTCTTGAGTATAATAATCATGGACTATGAAGCTAAGTCACTCAAGGATTTCATATCATATCTTTGAGAGGATATAAGAATAGAAAGAAGCAAAGGCGTTGATGAAAGACTTGACGGATATGAGTCTCATCCACTATTTTGATCATAACTTTTTATCTATAAATGATTTTTGAGTGATTAAAATTGCATTGGAAAGTAGACTTCAAGATATTTCCAACGATATATTACACGCCTCAAACAATGATCTAGAGCTCAAGTTATGACCATTTTAAGAAGAGCTACGCGTGCAGCAGCGACACACGGACATGCCTCATGCTAGCATGTCCGTGTAAGGACCATAAATCATCTTATTAGCAGATTATTTTCCTAATTCTATTCTAATTCCTAGCTATATTATAAATACTCCTTAGATTTATTATCCCAAGACCCCATTAGTTTAGAACCCTAGTTTTTTCTCTAGTTTTATTTTATTCAAGTATTATATTTCCTTCTTCTCTTTCTTTTATTTTATTTTCTTTTATTATGTTAGTGTAGATTATTAATCTAGGGTTAGGTTGAACCCTATCCATGATTGATACTTGATTTGTTCTTTTAAATTTTTAACTAATTGTTTATGTTATTCATGCTTAATTGATTGTGCTTATGCCAATACTAGATTAGGGATAATTGGTATTGTTATTATTCCATTGTCTTGATCGCAACGAGAGTTGGGTTTTGACGGATTTGAATAGATCAAGTAAGGGTATGAAATTCTCCACGGAAGTAGGTAGAACGGATTATTAGGAAGTTAGGGTGCCGAACTTAATGTCTATAATTTACATGATTCCACGGAAGTAGGTTTGATTGTTAATTAGGGAAGACATTGACAACTCGGGAGAGATCTTTGGTATTTTATAGGGCGTACCCTTCCTTGTGAACGTATAATTAATTGACTGGGGTAAGAATTTGTCTTGTATGGATTATGCTAGTGGTGATGCTTAATTCTAGATGTTTTTTTATAATTATTTGATTCGTATTTGATATTTTAGTAGTCACAGTTATTTAATCTATTATTCTATCTCTTATTTAGTTTTGTCATTAGTAAAACTTGATTGTTAAACAACCTTCACTCTGTGGGATCGACCCTAACTTACCCTACTACATAATTAGGAGGTTTAGTTAGGTATTATTTTTGTTAGGTGTGAGACCACCTATCACAAACCTGTCTATGGGAACTTTTACGTAAAGCACCACTACGGAACGTTTTAAGACACGCTCGATGCAAAAAGCTAACAAAGAAGAAAATAAACTATAAATTGTCTTGTTTTATCTTGTTTTTGCCATGTTTGAACTTCGAAATTGTCTGGTAGATGATAATTATGTTTGTATGATTATTATTCATCTAAAAATAGTTGATTCTTTGTGATTTGTAGAAGTAATCTCTAGAATGCTTTAGTTAAAACTGGTATAGGATGGCTTTGTGGGTTTTACAAGCCCCCATTACTGAGTTTAACTGCAGGTATCGTAGCCCCAAAGCGTGGGTGGCATTCAATTTTTGCGTTTTGTCTTTTCGGCAGTCGTTATGCTGCTGAAATGGGTCTAGAGCTCGTATATTAGTTTTTGGAAACTAAACTAATCACGTAAAAATTTTATCGATTATAGTATGGACTCCCCTCCATTCATCGATGCCGAGGAGGATCTAGCAGGACCAGTGCCTGACGAGGCGGTTCGCCCTTGAAAGAGGGTGACACGTCCCCGTGAGGAGGTTTGAGAGCGACACATAGGAGCTAATCGACGTCTCCATGAGGTTGTGGTTTGGGAGGCTCCTCCCAACTGGGACCCTCAGGTCCTTAAGTGGGACCCAGCCCATCACGTTTTGATTCGGAGTTGGCGCGGCATAGTGAGTTCTTTTGCACCTCCATTTTCATTGCTTCTCTCTTTTCCTATTTTTTTTTTTATTTGAAAAGTAATAATCGTATTTTCTTTATATATATTTTGTAGAACAAGCCTAGCATGCGTTTATATGGCTTGGGGGACTTGAGAGGTCGTTTCGAGAGACTACTCGAGGTGGTGAAGGAGGTAGTGGAGCTTTCGGGGATCAACCCCCAGCTGGCGGCTCTTCAGGATTTACCAAGTCAGCCTGTGTCTTCAGCTTTCCTTCACAGGTTGTTGGAGTTTTGGTGGGATTCCACCAACACTTTTAACTTCCCGTGGAGGGAGATGACAGTTACCCCTTACGACTTCTCTATGATTACGGGTTTTCCTTTCGGAGGCGAGCTCGTGGTTATGGAGGCTATTAAGGGGTCAGATGAGAGACTACGTGACCTTGTGGGGGACCGTCTTGTGTGGCCCTCCACATGTATGCACAGTCTTGTTCGTACTCGGTTTTTGCCGACGAGCTGTCGGCTGACAAGGTTGATCGGCAGTGTACTCCTAAGCAGCTGGTTCGGATATACATTGCCCACGTTCTTTTCGTCACTATCTTGAGTGATCGGAAAGAGCGTTTCGCCATCGGGTTACTTATTTGCCTTAGTGATTTGGGGCAGTAGGTAACTTGTGTTGGGCGGAGGTGTCGTATGCCCATATGCTTTAGGCTATGGGCAAGGCAACCCGGGTGATGGATTTCGCAGCTGCTACTGAGGTGCCTCGGATCTCCCTTTTATGGCACGATCGTATTCTCGGGGTACGTGTTTATTTCATCATTTTTTTCTTTTTTTTTATTTTCTTTTTCTGGCTCCTTTGGTTACATTGCATTCTCTTTTTCAGGCTTGGGGATACTCGTACCTCCCCTTTTTAGCCCCCAAGATACTCGGGGAGGCTCGTTTCCCTATCGCCCATTGCTTGGTCGCGATAAAGAAGAAGCGAGCTACTACAGCCGGTGACTTTCGCTAGAGGATTCTCTCGGCGACACGTGCGTCGATGAGTATGATTTTGACAACACATCACTTTTATATATATATTTTCTCTAGTGATGTTTTTATGTGGTTGTGTTCTCATAGATCGATCTCCGTCCTTGGAGTTTTATCGTTGAGGTCCTTGAGTCTGTCCGGGCAAGTTCAGTTCATTGCAATTTCTAAGCTCTTTTTCAGGGACTCCCTGTACTTCAGTGAACGGACGCTTAGTTTTAAGGCGAGTGTGTCGTCTGGTAGTTTTCGACCTAGGGGCCTTTGGTTCCTGCGGACCCTCCGATCCGGATGCTGCGTCTGGACCTGCTGTCTACCAAGGATCGAGCTCAGGCAATTCTTGGTCATCTAGTAGAGCAGCTGATGCTGCCAAGTGCATCTTACCCGGCATTCATTGCATCTAGGCTAACTCCTTTTCCAGCTTTCGTTCCGGTTAGTATTTTTCTTTTCTTTTTATATTTTGATTTTTGTTCGGAACTTTGACTCCTTTTGCTATTTCATTTTTTTAGCGGGTCGAGCTGGGTGGTAGGGTGCCTCCTATGGCGAACTCACATATATCGATGCTTTTGGATCAGTAATTCGTGAGGTTCTTCCGACGGTAGAGGATGAGGACATACCGTTCGTACTAGAGACGGTTGAGTCGGTATATTTATTCCTTAATTACATGTATATTTTTCTTTTCGATATATCATATACATTTTTATGACTATTCTTGTTTTTGGAACAGGTTCCACGGGAGACCATGAACGACATGGTGAAGACTATATGCACTTTTCGAGCTGTTTATCGGAGAGCCCTCGTGGCTTTGTCATGCCGTGATTATCGGATGGTCGCGGTGAGTTTTGTTTGTTTTCTTATCAAAGTTATTATACATATGCGTATTAATCTTTGTTTTGGGTTCTGCAGGATGTACAACAGCCTTCTTGGAGTCGCCGAGCACCTTGACTCCCATTTCTTTATTTTTTTATGGAAAATGTATATATTTGTTATTTTATACGATTATTGTATATATGATGTTTTTTTTATACATATTGTATTCTGTTTTTATTTCCATAAGTTATTTTCATTTAATTATTATTATTATTTTATTAAAAAGAAAATGAAAAAAAATTTCGAGGAAAAATTTTCCAAGGGAGGGAAAGGGTTCTCGACTTACCCCCGTCGAAAAATAAAATAAAGAAGTTGACAACAAAAAATAAAAAAGAAAATAAAAACAAAGGGAAAGAAAAGAAAGGTAAAAAAAAAACTCAAAAAAAATAAAAGAAAAGGAAAGAAGAGAATTTTAGAAAAAGGAAAAAGAAAAAAAGAAAGGAAAAGAAAAGGAAACAATAACAAAAGGCAAGCGTATGGATTAGTCATAAGATCTCGTTGATATTCCCATTATTTTGTAGTCTAAAGTACGGAAATAACCCAAAAAACATGTCGCGACAGAACAGGTCGCGCGCAACTGAATGAGGTACGTGTGACTGGCGCGCGCAACTCATGAGATGCGTGCGCCACATGCGGGTGAACTTTCCTTTAGGCGAAAATTGCCGAAAAATCGTACCGTTTTGGCTTTTGTTCATCTCACATTCATTCGTTAATACAAAGAAAATTATTGTTCTCTAGTTTTTCTACTCTTTTTTTTTTTTTTTTTTTTTTGAACAATGGTGAAAACTTTTGAGCAACGCTTAAAACAATGGGTCACTTCCCTTTCTAATGAGGATAAACTAGCTTTTAAAATATACCACCTTGATCCCCTATTAAGCTATATTGAACTCAATATAAATTTTAATTTTCTCCATGCTGCGGTTAATCATTAGGACTCAAACCATTGTCTTTTTCTTTTTAAAGGGGATGAAATTGTCCCATTACCCGGTGAGTTTGAGGCTCTACTAGGATTCCTTGCAAATACTCTCCCTGTGACTTATGCCCCTAACTTGTCGGATTCGAAACCTGCGTTTCAGCGATTTTTTAGTTTGAATGACAATGATATGGCCAAAATCGAGACAGAGGAAGGCTTGAAATTGATTTAATTTATCCAACACTTCGTTGCTCCTCGTGATAACTTAACTAAACAACGATTTAAAATTCGTGCTTTGTGTTTTTGTCTTGTTGTTAATTGTTTACTTAGGACAGGCAAAGAGTATGGAGATTATTCAATGGTGTCCATAGTGGAGCAAATAGAGGAATGTCATTCACCCGCTCCATTAGCTTTGGGGGAAACCGTACTTTGCTTGAACCGTCTTAGAGGAGATCCAAATGAGAATGGTTTCATGGGAAGTCCACTCCTTTTACATGTACGTTTTTTTTCCGATTCATTAACCAGCACAATTTTGAAAGTTGCGTTGGTATGACCAGCACAATCTTCCAGGATGCGTGCGGGTGGTGCACGTGACAGTTTGTCTTGCGCGCGCCACCTGCTGTTATAATGCCGCAAGCTAATTTTTTTCTCTCTCTCTTCTTTTTAGATTTAGCTCATGGAGCACTTGCGAATTGTTGATCAACCCCAAAATCTTGAGGCTAACGGAGTGAGAACATTCCCTGGTCGTCGCATTCTTTACAAGCATAAGAATGAAGAAGAATGGATGTCTTTTTCAATTGTCCCTATATCCGGCTTCTAGGCCTTTCTGGTACCACTTATATTTTTCCTTGCAAGGTTATGAGATAATACCGGATAAAGCAAATTATCCCTCCACAGGATTGTGATGCTCCCAAGGATGTGAGTTTTAAGGCCAAAAAATTCCTCGCTGGATGGAGTATTAGTCTAGTCTCCCTAAGTGGGTGGTACAAAATCCCATGGCAAGCATAGTGTTATCTTCCTTTTACAAAGCTTGGATGAATGCGGCTGACAAGGGAGAAGTAAACAAGGCTCGTCAACAAAATCAAGCCGCCTTGACTCGCAATCCACCCAAGCCTTTGATGCAATCGGCCACCACTACTCTTCCTAGTGGCCAAAACAAAGGAGTGAGGAGAAAATTAGACTTCTCCACATCACCTAAGGCTCGTCCAAGAGAACCCAAGATAAAGGTTTCTCCTAAACCCACGAAATAAGGCTTAAAGATTAAGGAACCTTCATCAAATCCTCGCAAGAAGGCTACTTCAAACTCTAAAGACAAGGGAAAGAGGGTTAAAAGAGCTCGTATTCCTAAATTGAAGAACAATGTATGGGTTAAAAAGAAGGTGGAAGGAGAAAGCTCTAAGGTTGCCGAAAACACTGCTATGGAAACTACTCCTCCTTTGACCGTGACGATTAAGGACATAGTAAAACCTTAGGGTGTTACATAATAATAATAGTTGTTTTATATTTTTTAATAAAGTGTAATCACTACTAGTTTTTTTTTTCTTTTTTTTATTTTTAATTATTTATTATCTAGTTCTATGTTGTTCTTTTCTATAAGATTATGTTTGGAATAAAAAGAGCTCTTTTATTTATATGACTGAATCAAAAAGATTGCCTACGTATTCGTATTACGAAATCAGGTCTTGTGTAGTTCTTTGCAAAAAAAGTATTTATTTTATTATTTTTCTTTAATCCTACTTGTAGAAATTAAATGAAAAATTAATCAAACTTTGTTTAATAATTTAAATCAAAGTTTAATTTGTTGTTTTCAGAGTATATGTAATGTTGGATACCCCTTATTTTATCGTCGGTAAAAATTGAAATTTTATTCAAGCGTAAAATTCCAGGTTCGCAGTTTGTCATCAGGTGGCGCACGCAACGTCCAAGGTTGCCCGTGCCCGCCGCGCGCAACTAATTTGGTTGTGCGCGATGTCCGTGTGCAACGTTTTTAGTTGCGCACGACACATGTGCTATGAGTGTTTTAAATTTTTTTTTTTCATTACTATTACTCCCCAAGTGTGAAATGTTTTTCGTGACGTTTGAAAAACTCTGAACACTTTGAATGGCATATTTTGTGGCTACCCCTCCAAGGGTTTTGAATTTTACCATGTGATTCGGTAAAGTTCATAACACTTATAATCTTTTATTTGAATGTTTAGAGACATGATTGTGAATGATGCATGAACGAGTTTATCCGGATTTTTTTATATGTAATACTTTTTAAGTCGATCAATATCGTCACCAATATCCATTAATCGAACAGCTCCTCCTGATAGGATTTCAATTACACGGTATGGTCCTATCCAATTGGGTTTGAATTTTCCTCTCGGATCGGTTGGTGGACCCCTAACCTATTTTAATACAAAGTCACCTTCTTTAATGTTACGGGGTCGTACCCGTTTGTTAAAGTGTCGCACAATGTGTTGTTGGTAGACTTGTACATGATGCAAAGCTTTTAATCGTCGTTCATCGAGGAATAAAAGCTCTTCATACCTGGCTCGTACCCATTCGGCTTCCATAGCTTACTTTCGAGTACAATTCGTAGGGATGGAATTTCCGGTTCAACTGGTTGAACTACGTCGATGCCAAAAGCTAAGGAGTATGGAGTTACTCCTATTGATTTTTGTATGGATGTTCTATAACCCCACCATAGAGCGAAGTCTAGTTTGTTTGGCTAGTCTTTGTAATTTTCTGCCATTTTCTTAATGATGACTGTTACATTTTTATTTGCCGATTCTACTGCTCCATTCATTTAGGGTCTATATGGGGACCAATGATTATGTTTCACTTTATAACGAGCTAGGAGGGTCTCAACTTCCGCTTTAAATTGAGATCCTTGGTCACTAATTAGTTCATGTGGAACTCCATATCTACAAAATATGTTTCGTTCGAGAAACTTTGTGACATGTTTAGAAGTGATGTTAACGTAAGAAGCGGCCTCAATTCACTTGGTAAATTAGTCGATGGCTACTAATACGTACTCGTGTCCTCCTGCTCCTGTTTGATGAGCGTCATTTATGGCACACAAAAGTATAAAATTTAGGTCCTTTTTCTATATTTTCTTTCATTATTTTCATATAATTTTCTTAGTTTTCTTTGATTTTCCATTTTAATAACTCATTTCGGTTTTCGATTAGTTTTTATGAGTTTTTCATATTTTTAGTTCTTAATCCATAGTTTTAGTTTAGTTTTATTTTTAATTTTGTTTTCTCCCTTAGTTTTATTTGTGTTTTGTAGGTGAATAATCAAAGTTCAAGTTGTCGCGCTCTGGTGATTGCGCTCTCATCATTTTTGGCGATGAACAAGACAATTTGCACATTTAGGGGTTGCCTTGCTTGTGGGCATCACATGAGGTCGACAGTCGAGAGCACAGACGAGCCACTCCAACTCCTACTCACGCATAGCCTCACAACTCAACAAGCAACTTCCCCAATTCACGAACACCAATCAACCATCATCTCCATGCAACACCAAACTGACCACCAATTCAGCCACCAACAGCCACCCTTCGCACCACCTTCCAGCCATAACCAACGCCGCAAAACCACCTCCTCACACACCTCCAGGAATCCGTAATTTTAGCTCCCCCGTTCCCCCAACAGAGCACTAACCAGCCACCATTTTCACCTCCGCAAACCTCCACCTTCCCGCAACAGAAAAACCGACCAGCCACAATAGCTGCCCGCCATAACTGCAGCTGCTACCCCTGCTCCAGCCACCAATGCCACCTTCTACCTCCACGCAAACCGTAGCTTGCAGCCCTGCAAACTCCGCCGGCAGCCCATTCAACCTCTTGGTGCGTGCGTGCGCACATTTGGGTTTCAATTTCAGCCGTTGATCTTGATTAAATTGATGGATGTCACGAAATATTTCCGTAGTTTTCATTAGAGTATAGCAAGCGTTTATATACAACCTAGAAAAATATATTAGGGCTCATGAGATAGGCCCGATAACTATACACTATACACAATAATAGGCCCTAACACCCCCCCTCAAGTTGGAGCATGTAAATCACAAATGCCCAACTTGCCAAGTAAATACATGAATTGACTTTTACTCAAAGCCTTGGTGAATATATCCGCTAATTGGTCCGTTGTCTTCACATAAGACGGACTAATGATACCATCCTGAATCGCATCACGAAGATAATAACAATCCACCTCAATGTGCTTGGTACGCTCATGGAAAACCGGATTCTTCGCAATATACAAAGCAGATTGATTATCACAAAACAAACTCATAGCACGGGGATGCGAGACACCCAAACTCAGAAGAAGGGCCTTTAACCATTTCAACTCATCAGTAGTTTTAGACATTGAGCGGAATTCGGCCTCTGAAGAAGACTTGGCCACAGTGTCCTGTTTCTTAGTCTTCCAAGATATAGGAGAAGCACCAAGAAACACCAACCAGCCAGAGATAGAACGGCGCGACAAGGGACAACCTGCCCAATCTGAATCACACCAACCTGAAATATGTAAATCACAATCTGAACTCAAAAGGATTCCCTGACCTGGACATCCCTTCAAGTAGCGCACTGTACGAAGGGCCGCTTCCCAATGGTCCTGTCGCGGTTGTTGCATAAATTGAGACAAAATATGCACCGCGTATGCCAAATCCGGTCTAGTAAAAGACAAATAGATCAGACGACCCACAAGCCGTCGATACTGCTCTGGATCAGAAAAGAAAGGGGACTCTGATTTCGCCAGAGTATGATTCTGCTCAATAGGAGTACCTGCCGGACGAGCACCTAGCAAACCAGACTCTGCAATAATGTCAAGTGTATATTTCCGTTGACATAAAAATATGCCTTCCGGACTACGAGCAACCTCAACGCCAAGAAAATACTTCAAAACACCCAAATCTTTCATATGAAAATAGTCACTCAAGTATGACTTGAATGTAGAAATCGCAGAAGAATCATTACCAGAAATTATCAAATCATCAACATACACCAGAACACTAAGTTGAATAGACCCAGATTGCAGAGTAAAAAGAGAATAGTCAGAGTAGGATTGCACAAATCCGTACCTTGTCAGAGAGGCGGCCAATTTAGAATACCAACAACGAGGTGCTTGTCGAAGACCATACAACGACTTTAGAAGACGACACACCATACCAGGATGAGAGCCATGAAACCCAGGAGGAAGCTTCATATAAACTTCCTCATCAAGATCACCATGAAGAAATGCATTGTGGACATCCATCTGATGCAATTCCCAGTTCTTTGCAGCAGCGACAGCAAGAAAAGCACGAACAGTGACCATTTTAGCAACGGGAGCAAAAGTCTCATTGTAATCAATACCCTCAACCTGATGATTACCAAAGATAACAAGACGAGCCTTCAATCTCTCGAGTGTGCCATCAGAATTAAGTTTGACCTTGTAAACCCATCGACACCCAAGAGCTTTCTTACCCGGAGGCAATTTTTCCATGACCCATGTGCCATTATTTTCTAATGCATCAATTTCTGTTTGCATGGCCGCTTTCCACCCCTCATCTTGCATTGCCTCCTTGAAATTTCGAGGCTCAACTACCGTATCAACCGCTGCAATAAAAACACGGTGTTGCACAGAAAATTTATCACAATTCACAAAATGTGCTATAGGATAGGGAGTACCTGAGGAGCATGGAGTAGACAGTGAACTAGGAGGGATAGATGGACTCGGAACAGAAATAGTATGTGCAACATAATCCCGATGCCAACCTGGGGGATGTCTATGTCGTTGACCACGATCAAGATCAAGAGATGATGTAGAGGAGAGGCTCGTAGCAGCAGAGGGCTCAGAATCGGCAATAGTGTGAGTATCATGAGGGGTAGCACAGGTAGTGACATCGGCATCACAAGCAGTGGCAGGGCTGCTCGGTGCTTGTGGTGAACCGCGTTCAATAGAGGATTCACCGACCTCCAACACATTTTCCAAATCATCCAAAAAATCATGATCAACTACCACAATTTCGTGTTGCACATCCTCGGTTCCCACATTAGTATTAAGAGAGTCACTAGTAGACACAAAGGGGAATTCATTCTCATAGAACTTGACATCACGTGAGACGAAAATTCCACCAGTTTCAAAGTCATATAACTTCCAACCCTTCTTGCCATGGGGATAACCCACAAACACACATTTCCTACTCCTAGGAGCAAATTTGTCACCCTTAGCTTTTTGATTATGGGCGAAGCAAAGACACCCAAAAACACGCAATGCATCAAAATCGGGTTCTTTGCCAAAAAGCATTTCATATGGAGTTTTCTTATCAAGTAAAAGAGAAGGAGTGCGATTAATAACATAAACCGCTCCAAGAATACACTCACCCCACAAATCAATTGGCAAATTGCCTTGAAACATCAATGCTCTACCAAAGTTCAATATATGTTGGTGTTTACGCTCTACCCGACCATTTTGTTGAGGAGTACCAACACAAGAGGTTTGAAAGAGAATGCCATGTTCATCAAAATAGGGAAGCATGTGTTTGAATTCAGTTCCATTATCACTCCGCACACACTTAACATTAACATCAAATTGATTTTTAACCATAGCAAAGAAAGAACAGAAAGAGGAATACACTTCAGTTTTATCATTCAGCAAATAAACCCAAACACCTCTTGAAAAATCATCCACTATAGTTAAAAAATAATGAGCACCACAAGTAGAAGCTGTCTTATACGGTCCCCACAAATCACAATGTATCATTTCAAGAACACGACTAGCACGACTATCACTATCAGGAAAACTGGCTCGGGTTTGTTTTGCTAGAGGACAAATTTCACATGCTTTATGTAAACACTTAGGATTAGAACTACCTCGAATAGCAGGAAGCAATTTGACAATTTTCTCCGACGGATGCCCCAAACGACGATGCCACAACTCAAATGTAGAAATGTCCGGACCCGTGAGAGCACATACTTTTGGGAGACGCCGGAAGTAATATAGTCCATCTATCCGTTCACCGCCTCCAATTAAGCTCCCCGAGGATTGATCCTGTATAGCACAAAGAGAATTAGTGAATCGGACAAAGCAATTAGAGTCATCAATCAACTTAGACACCGAAATCAAATTGCAATTCAATTGCGGAACAAAAAGGACATGTTCAAGAGTAATGCCATCCGCCAAGACAACACGACCCTCCTTAGTAGCCATGGCCTTAGCACCATTGGGAAGACCAACGGGACAAGAGATAATAGTATGAGCATCTTGTAAAAAACTGTCATTGCCGGTAACATGATGGGATGCACCGGTGTCAATAATCCATGAGAATGATAGAGAATCACTAGCCATAAAAGTCGTAGTAGTCGTAGGGGGATCAAACACACCCAAAATAGAAGAGGTAGTAGTAGTTGTAGGTAGCCGAGGAATAGCAGCAGCAACGCAGGAGGCAGCAGCCGCGGGGTGAGGTCGCGGGATATCCCCGCGGCCTGGCAGAACATCCTGGATCGTAGTGGCACCCGCGGGACAGGGGCGCAGGCCATCCCCGCGGTCTGGCAGATTGTGCGACAGGGTAGTAGGCAGAGTAGCAGTAGGTAGAGAGGAAGCGGTAGCCGTTGTCGACGATCGAGCATATTTGTTCAACCACCATTCGGGGAGGCCATGAACAAGGAAGCAACCACCATAATCGTGACCCGGACAATGGCAATGAGTACAATAGAGAGTGGACTTGCGGTTTGGAGTAGTAGAAGAAGACATAGGATTATTGTCATTCACCATGATTGATCAAGAAGAAGCAGGAGAGAAGTACGCATACCACAGCGACGCAACAAAAGAAAGAAACCCAAATTTTGACGCAGAGCAGCAAGTAGAAATTGAATTAGGGAAAATCCCAAAATTTGCAAGAAAACCTGATTGGTCGATCAAATTGATTGGAAAAGAAAAAAAAAATTTCGGAAATTGATTGAAGAGATTAGAATAGAAATTAATTTAGGGATTAGAGTTTAGAAATTAGAAATGGATTTTAGGAATTAGAATGATTTTGGCTCCGATACCATGTCACGAAATATTTCCGTAGTTTTCATTAGAGTATAGCAAGCGTTTATATACAACCTAGCAAAATATATTAGGGCTCATGAGATAGGCCCGATAACTATACACTATACACAATAATAGGCCCTAACAATGGAGCTTGATGATGATTGTGATGGAGCGAAATAGGGGATTAATTCCCACTTATAAGAGCAGCCAAAAAATCGAAAGTCCTCTTCAATTGCTTTTCAATTTCTTTCTTTTATATTTTCTTTTTATTTTTCTTTTATAATTATTTTCCTTTTACTTTTCTTTTCCTTTCTTATTTTATTTTATTTTATTTTCATTTCCTTTTCTTTTATTTTCTTTTCTCTTTTATTTTCTCTTAACCTTGAAAATATAAATACCCATTTTGGGGTAAAATTAATAGAATAATTTTAGGACAATTAGAATCCAATTTTAGATCTCATATTTTCTTAGCTTAGGTTGAGATCCTCTCTCTCTAGATCTAGGGTTAGTTTAGGAGTAGTTTTAGAGAGAGAAAGTGAGGGATTTCAATGGTTATTTGAGAGATTGAAGATTTAAGATGACAATTGTATTGAAGATCTCCATTATCAATCAATGAGGATTTCTCACACTCTCTCCTCTTTATTACTTTGTTTAATTTCATGTTTGTTTGGTTTAATTTTGATGATTGATTCTTGATTAGTGTAATTGTTCTTGATATTTTGTTGATTCTTGATTTCTTTAGTTGTTTGTTGATAGATGAGGATTCTTGAGTAGTTGTTTGGCTAGGAATTGGGTGAAACTTGTATCATTGATTGATTGTTATTAATTTGGGAATTGTGTTAATTGATTGTTAAGATTAAAGTGATTAATGAAGGTTTGCATGTGTGTAATTGATGAGTGGTATTTATACCACCCTTTTACCCTTTTCTTTAAGGGTTTTTCCCTTCACTTGACACTTGTTTGAGCCTTTTCAAGCACTTTGTTTTAGATTTCTTTGCCTTGTTCCTTTTTGTGTTTTCCCCTCCTTTTTACTTTGTTTTTTTTTTGGCCTTGCTTTGCCGCTTCCCCTCTTTTCTATGCTTACGTTTGTGTATGAGTGTTTGAGCAGGTTCGATGGAGTGCTCGCGTGGTCCTGCTCGAGGCTTGGTCAACCTTTTGAGTGCATTGGAATAGCGGAAGAGAGGAGCATGGATTTGGAGAAGAGTCCGGAGCTATAAAGAGGAGCGCCCGCTCACCATAGAGGAGCGCCCGCTCCATTCTTCTGGTCTGATTTCTGATTTCCAGACTTGTGGAGCGCCCGCTCCACCAGGGAGGAGCGCCCGCTCCATTTCCTCTGCTGATCCCCTGTTTCCCAGACTTATGGAGCGTCCGCTTCATCAGAAAGGAGCGCCCGCTCCACACCTGGAGCGCCCGCTCCTGTCTGGGAGAGCGCCCGCTCCATTAAGGCGGCTGTTTAGATTAATACCCTCTGGAGCGTCCGCTCCTCCTCGATGGAGCGGCCGCTCTCGTGGGTATTTCCGTGCATTTTAACTCATCTTTAGAGTAATGTGAGGGGATATTAAGACCCCTAGTTTTGTAATGAGAACATTATGTACATTTTAGCCCTAATCTAGAGAGAGAAACTTCATTAGTAGAGAGAGAAAGTGTGGATTTCCATTGATGAACTTGGATATTGAAGAAGGAGCTTTCTTGAACCTTTGTAAATCTTCATCTTCAATTAATGAGCAATTTCTTACTCTCTTTCTTTGCTTTTGTATTTAGTTTTATTTGCTTATTTTAGTTTTCCTTCATTGCTTATTGATCATGTTGATGCTTATTGATTTGATGATTGATATTGTCTTCAATATGATTTGTGAGTAGTCCCCTAGCCAAGGGTGTGGGGATGGTGTAGTTGTTGATTGATTCATGCTATTGATGTTGGGGTTTTGTTAATGGTGATTAAAGTCTTTGTGTGTTTGATGTTCTTTAATCTTCTTGCAAGTGCACATTGTTAGTTGATTAAAGGTGAATCTTTGCTAACAAGAAACGGAAGTTGACTTAGTTAAGATTCATTACTATCGATAGTTCTTTGATTGCACCTTCTAATATATGGTTCTAGTGTGGAAACATAGAGGCTATGTTAGGAGAATTTGATTGACCCCGGAAGGCGGTTAGATTAAGCTTTAATTCGGTATTCTTACATGCTTAGTTTACCATTGCCTTGCCTCCGTGTTTTTGCATGATCAATTGGCTACTACATCTACCTACTTCCCTTGGTGCTTAGTTATATTGGTTTTAATCATCCTTAATCTCTAGTTTAGTTTCTTAACTTCTCACACTTCTTGTTCCGAGGTAGCTTAAGTATTGAGTAGTGAATTTGGTGTTTATGCATGTCTCCTTGTGGTTCGACCCCTATACTTGCCTTATACTTGTATTAGGTTTGTTTAGGTGTATAAATTATATTTGATTGAGGTGTAGTCGTTTGACGACGCGATTATTTCCTTGTCAAATTTGGCGCCGTTGCCGGGGAGACGGCTTCCATTAATTTTTCACTACTTCATTTGAGACTATCTCATTCCTTGTCTTTTAGTATTTGTTACTTCTTGTTACTTGTCAGTGCTTACGTTCTCCTTAGCTTTGTTGTATGAACAGAGGACGAACTCGCTCAAGGTCTTTGGTCCCCATTGATCCGGAGTTAGAAAGATCTTTGTCCTTACTTCGAAGAGAAGCGAGAGCGAGGAGTAGAAATTCCTACACCCCAACGAAAGGAGTAAGAGAATTGGAAGATACTCCACCATCTTCACCCTCAAGTGAAGACTTAGATAGCCCTAATTCGCTATCAAGTCCCGATATCAACCCCTTTTCAAACTTTAAGTCCGGAGGTGAAGACGGTCCTAAAATGGGAGAGAATACACCTTTGAGCCGTCTTGGGGCTCCCGAAGCCTTTAGAGCCCAAAGTGGGATCCTAACTCCTACCACTCAAGCCAACAACTTCGAAATCAAGCCCAATTTGATTGCTTTGATAGAGAGGAAACAATTCTCGGGTGGGAAATTTGAGAGCCCTCATGAGCATTTAAAAGAATTTGAGAAATATTGTGACACAATCAAAGCCAACGGGGTGACTCAAGAGTACATCCGTCTCAAGATGTTTCCATTTTCTTTAATTGGGAGAGGTCTAGAATGGCTAGAGAAGGAGGTGCCCCCTAACTCTCTCACAACTTGGGACCAAGTGACTACGGCTTTCTTGAGGAGATTTTATAACCATAGGAAGACCGCCGAGGCTCGATCGTTGATCCAAGGCTTTCGCCAAAAGAGTGGTGAGACTCTAAGTGCGGCATGGGACCGGTACAAGGAGCTTCAACGCCAATGCCCACATCATGGGATACCCAAGTATCAACTCATCCACACTTTCTATGGAGGTCTCTCACCTCAAGGGAGAACAAGCCTAGATGCCGCCGCCGGCGGTCCAATCATGAACAAGGGAGAGGATGAAGTGGAATGCATCATAGAGGAGGCCGCAAAGCACTATGATGATTGGTACGAAGGAGAAAGGGAGGCCACTTCTAGCAAAGGTGTCTATGCATTGGAGCAAGCCAACGCAATCAACAACCTTTCTTCCCAAATCTCCAAGATGGCCAAGCAAATGGATGAAATGATGAAAGAAAGGTCCAATCCTCATGGTAATACCTCCCCTTCAACCAAGGGAGGCAATGGTATGGCCACTTCTTCCCCCTCTTCTTATAATAAAATGCCTCAAGGATGCATGTTTTGCTCAAATTGTGAAACCTATGATCATGATACCTCCCATTGTGTGTATGCTTGTGAAGTTCAACCCCCTCCCTATGAACATGATGATAGTGTAGAAGATGTCAATGCCATGAATTTTTCTCCTAGAATGGAAAATGTAGGGAACTTGAGGCCAAACCCTAATCAAATGGGGAATTGGAATCAAGGTGGAAACCGTGGTTGGAATCAAAGTGGTGGTGGTTATGGTAACCAATATCATGGTGGGGGAGGCCCTTCCAATTTCAATGGAAGAGGCTACTCCAACCAAAGAGGGTATGGCTACCAAAACCAACAACCCAACTCCCGATACCAAGACCATCAAAATCAAAATTTTGGTGATCAAGGTAACATGGGAAATAATCGACAAGGTAGTGTTCCCAACCAAGGAGCCGGAGGCAATAGGGGCCAAAATGTTTCTAACTATGCCCAAACCAATAGGCCTCCGGGTTTCCATCAATCCCAACTTCCTCCACCTCAACAACCTCTTCAAATTGAGGCCCCTCCTAATGATCCCGTGATGGCTAAGCTAGATGCCATCATGAAGATGCATGAGGAGGAAAAGAAGAGGAATGAGGAAGAAAAGAAGCGAACCAATGCTCATATGAAAATGCTTGAAACCCAAATTGCCCAACTTGCTTCCAATTCTTCTTCTCCTTCTTCTTCCTCTATCCCTAGTCAAGGAGTCAACCCAAAACCTTTGTATGCCGTGACAACAAGGAGTGGAAAGGTAGTAGGGAGTGACCCCTTAGTTGAGGAAGAACCTCGAAATGAAGTAGAGTTGGAGAGGGGGAGTGAGAGAACCAAGGAACCTTCTAATGTTGAGAGGGAGAGGGATGTTGAGGTGCAAAAGGAAAAAGAGGCCACCCCCTTGCCCCTTAATCTCCAACCTAGAGAGGAGAGACTACCTTTTCCCCAAAGATTTGTGAGAGCTAAGCTTGATGCTCAATTTGGGAAGTTTTTGGATGTGATCAAGAACTTGCATGTTTCCCTCCCTTTTATAGATGCTATGAAACAAATGCCCCATTACTCTAAGTTTTTGAAAGATCTTTTGAGTGGGAGAAGGGAGTGTGAAACGGTGAGCTTGACCGCCAATTGTAGTGCAATCCTTTCCAACAAACTCCCCACTAAGTTGAAGGATCCGGGTAGTTTTTCCATTCCTTGTTCTATCAATGGGATTGAGTTTGACAAAGCTTTATGTGATTTAGGAGCGAGTGTGAGCCTCATGCCCTACTCCGTCTACCAAAAGCTCAATGTAGGAACCCTTTCCCCCACCAACACCACTCTCCAACTAGCGGATCGGTCTATTAAATTTCCCATGGGGAAAGTGGAGGACATCCCCCTTAGGGTAGGGAAGTTTACATTCCCCGTGGACTTTTATGTGCTAGAAATGGATGAGGATGAAAGGATTCCTATTATCTTGGGTAGGCCGTTCTTAGCCACCTCTAGGGCCATTATTGATGTGAAGGAAGGCAAAATATCTTTGAAAATTGACAATGACTCAATTGAGTTTGATTTAAATAGTGTCATGCAACAACCTTCCTCAAGTAGTGAATGCTTTAGAGTAGATGTTCTAGATTCCATGCTTAGTGAATTCTCTCGTTCCCATTTGTATGCTTCTAACGATCCCCTAGAGAATGTATTGTTGAATGATTCTAAGCTAGGTGTTTGCAAGGACGACATTCAATTCTATGAGGATTTGCTAGAGGAAAGCAAGAGCAAGTGCATGGATGAGAGCATGGAGGAGGAGGCTTTTCACACCCATGACCTCTTTCAAGTTGAGGAAAGAGAAGAGAACACCAATGGTAAGGGAGCACCGAAGGTAGACTTGAAACCTCTACCTTTGGGCTTGAGGTATGTATTTCTTGGTTCTAATGAGTCTTTCCCCGTGATTGTTAATTCCAACCTAACGGAGGAGCAAACCTCCCTCTTGATCAATGTCTTGAAAAAACACAAGAAAGCTCTAGGCTATACCATTGATGACATCAAAGGTATAAGTCCTTCTTTATGCATGCACAAAATTGATCTAGAGGGAGATGCCAAACCCGTTAGGCAAAGGCAAAGGAAGCTTAACCCTTCCATGCAAGAGGTTGTGCGGAAGGAAGTGGCTAAGCTTCTTGATGCGGGAATTATATACCCAATTGCTCATAGTGATTGGGTATCTCCCGTGCAAGTTGTGCCTAAGAAAGGGGGAATGACGGTGGTGAAAAATGATCATGATCAACTAGTCCCCACTAGGCTTGTAACCGGTTGGCGCATGTGCATTGACTATCGCCAACTCAACACAAGTACATGCAAGGATCATTTTCCATTACCGTTCATTGATCAAATGTTGGAGAGGCTTACAAAGCATTCCTTCTATTGTTTTCTTGATGGCTATTCGGGGTTCTTCCAAATCCCGATTGACCCCAAGGATCAAGAGAAGACGACTTTCACTTGTCCCTACGGTACTTATGCGTATCGTAGGATGCCTTTTGGGCTTTGTAATGCCCCCGCAACATTCCAACGTTGTATGATGTCCATTTTTAGTGATATGATTGAGGATGAGATAGAGGTCTTTATGGATGACTTCTCCGTTGGAGGAGCCACCTATGAAGATTGTCTATCTAATTTATCTCGTTGCTTAGAAAGATGTGAGAGGGCTAACCTCGTGCTAAATTGGGAAAAGTGCCATTTTATGGTAGAAAGTGGGATTGTTCTTGGGCACAAAATTTCCCATGCCGGCATTGAGGTTGATAGAGCCAACGTAGAGGTCATTGAGAAACTTCCTCCCCCCACCAACGTGAGGGAAGTGAGGTCTTTCCTTGGCCATGCCGGGTTCTATCGGCGTTTCATAAAAGACTTTTCTTTGATTTCAAAGCCTCTCACATCCCTATTGCAACAAGATAAAGAGTTTATATTTGATGATGCTTGTCATGAGTCTTTTTGTAGGTTGAAAGAGGCCCTTTGCACCGCCCCTATTGTCCAAGGCCCGGATTGGTCTCTTCCATTTGAGCTCATGTGCGATGCAAGCGACGAGGCTATTGGTTCGGTTCTTGGGCAACGAAAGGATGGGAAGCTTCATGTCATACATTATTTGTCCAAAACTCTCAACGACGCTCAACGAAACTACACAACCACCGAGAAGGAATTCTTAGCGGTTATTCACTCATTTGAGAAGTTTAGAACCTACCTCATTGGTTCTAGGACAATTGTGTACACCGACCATTCGGCTCTCAAATATTTGATAGGGAAGAAGGAAGCTAAACCAAGGTTGTTGAGATGGGTTTTAGTTCTCCAAGACTTTGACTATGAAATGAGAGATAAAAAGGGTGCCGAGAACGTGGTGGCGGATCACCTTTCAAGGTTGGGCGGTGCAAGGTTCAAGGATGATGGTTTGCCAATTGAGGATCCTTTAAGGGATGATGTGCTATACGTTCTTGAGGTGAAGTCGGCTCCATGGTATGCGGATATTGTGAATTACTTGGCTTGTGGTGCCATACCTCCGGATTTCACTTCACAACAACGTCGAAAACTCAAGCACGAGGCAAAGAGATATATTTGGGATGAACCGATTTTGTTGAAGAGAGGGGTTGATGGGTTATTGAGGAGATGCGTTCCCGATGACGAGTTTCAAAGTGTTCTCCACATGTGCCACTCCTCTCCTTGTGGTGGGCATATGAGTGCTCAGAAAACCGCCTCAAAAGTTCTCCAATCAATGCTCTTTTGGCCTTCCTTATTCAAGGACTCATGGGTATTTGTCAAGACCTGCGATAGATGTCAAAGGGTGGGGAATATTTCGAGAAGGGATGAAATGCCACAAAACCCCATCCTTGAGCTTGAAGTTTTCGATGTATGGGCGATAGATTTCATGGGGCCTTTTATCTCCTCAAATGGGAACAAATATATTTTGGTAGCCGTTGACTACGTGTCCAAATGGGCGGAGGCCGTAGCTTCTCCAACAAATGACTCAAAAGTGGTGGTCAACCTCTTCAAGAAAGTGATTTTCCCAAGATTCGGTGTTCCGAGGGCAATCATTAGTGATGGGGGGTCACATTTCAAACACCACACCTTCGTGCGACTACTTGAGAAATATGGGGTATCTCACAAGCGGGGGCTTGCTTATCACCCCCAAACAAGTGGTCAAGCGGAGGTCACAAATAGAGAGCTCAAAGTGATCTTGGAGAAAACAGTTGCCAGAACGAGGAAGGATTGGTCCTCTAAGCTCATTGATTCTCTATGGGCTTATAGGACCGCTTTCAAGACGCCAATTGGGACTACCCCCTACAAGCTTGTATATGGGAAGAATTGCCATCTGCCCGTGGAGATGGAGCATCGTGCTCATTGGGCGATCAAGCAAATCAACCTTGATCTCCATAGTGCGGGGGAGCAAAGGCTTTTAGAGTTACATGAGCTAGAGGAATTGAGGTTGAGTGCTTATGAGAATGCAAGCATGTATAAGGCAAGATCAAAAGCGTGGCACGACGCTCAAATCATCAAGAAAGATTTTGTCAAAGGGCAAAAGGTGCTCCTCTTCAATTCAAGGTTGAAACTCTTCCCGGGCAAACTCCGATCAAGATGGAGTGGGCCATACATTGTTACGGAGGTGTTTCCATATGGTGCTTATGAAATTTCCCAAGAGGGCCACTCCCCTTTTAAAGTCAACGGCCACCGCCTCAAGCCTTATTTTGAAGGATCTCCAAGTGATGAACCGGTTTCAGTTACTCTAAGTGACGTGCATCGTCAATACAACCCTCCTTGATCAACCCGAGGAACGTCGAGCTAACGACGTTAACCAAAAGCGCTTCCGGGAGGCAACCCGAGTTTCTCGTTATTTTCTTTAGTCTTTTGATTTGTGGATTTGGATTAATTTGGATATTTGGTTACTTGGATTGTTGTTGTTTGATGTTGTAGGGTAGGAATGGAGTAGAATATGAGGCTAAGTGAAGGAAAGGAGTTCAAATTCCAAGGAATTAGAGGGCAAAACCAGTTGAATGGTGCGCCCGCTCCACCCCTGTGGAGCGTCCGCACCATTCCAGCAGTTCAGGTAAATTTCAGACTAATGGAGCGTCCGCTCCACCAGAGGGGAGCGCCCGCTCCATATATGTGGAGCGCCCGCTCCACATTGTGGAGCGTCCGCACCATAATCCCCCAAAAATCAGAGTTTTCTTTCAGAAGAATGGAGCGTCCGCTCCACCCTTATGGAGCGCCCGCTCCAATCAGTAGGGAGCGTCCGCTCCCACTCGTGGAGCGCCCGCTCCATACGAATTTCCGGAAAAAAAAACGAGCTTTAAGCTTGTTTTTCCCCCTTTCCTCCTCATTTTTCCCTCATTTCACACTCTCACTCAAACCCTAAGAAATCCACTTCCCTCATTCCTCACAATTTCTCACTTTAAATCACCCTCACACAATCAAAATCACAAATTTCACTCCAAATTTCACCTCAAAATCAACTCTTCATCTTCTAGTGTCGAGATCGGCGAATTTCATCCAATTTGGGTCTTTGTTCTTTGAATTTGTTTGAAGCAACTTGGTATGAATTTCTTACTCTACTTCACTTAATTGTTGATCTTGTAAGTATAATTAGCCATCTTGTTTCTTAATTTGTGTTTTGGAGACTCGAATTTGTTTAAATTTCATGACTACTTGTTCATTCATGTACTACTAGTTTATGGTGTTTGAATAGGTTGAAATTGAGTAGTATGTGTTTGAAATTGTCATGTTTGGGCTTTAACGTTGTTTGGATGAAGTTTTTGGTTGGTTTTGTTTGCAAATTTTCATACTTGCATCATGGGATAAATTTCGCTCATGCTAGCATAATTCTTGTTCTTGATGTTTAATTCAAGCTACACTACAACTATTCATGCTAGTATTGTTTGATTTGATATGATATTGGTATTTGTATGATTTTTGCCAAGATGAATTGTTCTTTTGAGCATTGTGTTATTTGGATGGCTACTCCTATTTCAACATGCTAATTTTTGGCTAGTTGTCTTGATTGTGGATGATTTATGTTCATGAGATGAGTATTTGAAGTTGGATTCTTTGTTGTTTGTAGGTACCTATCCTTTGTACTCCTTCTTGTTGCAAGCTATTAGCATAAGTCATGTCTCGCCGATTAAGAGATATGTTGCCCGGGTCTTCCTCCCGCAAATCACAAAAGGGTTCATCCTCTCAAGCCGCATCTAGCTCCGCGGCGGTGCCCAGCACACCTCCTCAACCCTATAAGGTGAAGTTTGCTTCACCTTATCAAGAAAAGTGCTATAACGAGCTTTCCAAGCGGGCCGTTCGATCCACCCGTTTCTATGACATGGAGTGTTGTCAGGCTTTGGGCATCGATGCCGATGTCCGGGACATGGCTGAGTCCTTCGGGTGGCAAACCTTCCTCAACATCAAGGTTCCATCAAAATTCACCCATAACCCGGAGGCCGAGCCCAAGGCACCATTCACTTACCGGGAGCTCACCCTCGAATTCCTCTCTTCATTCAACCTTCAATCCATCGAGAGGCGAGGGGTGAAAGAACTCGAGCTTAACTTCCGCATGTTCAACAACCCGCGGAAGGTTCCAATGAGTGAGCTCAACCGGATGTTCGGGTGGGATCCCGAGGCCCCAGTGCATAGAGCCTTTGACAACGACAGGATGTGGCAAGGCTATGACGAGCAAGAGTGGTGGGGCACCATCACCCAAGGCAACACCAAATTCAAATCAAGATCGGCAAAGGCGTCGGAAATCATCCATCCGGCCCTCCGGTACTTTCACAGGCTAATGGTGTATGCCTTATTTTCCCGCCAAGAGCTCGGGAAAATCAACCAAGAAGAGCTCGTTCTACTGTGGTTGGCCACCGACGGGTACATCAACTACGACCATGGGATGAATTTCGGGGGCCTCCTCACCGACCGCTTCCATGAGACGCAACTTGGTGTCTCCCTCGCTGGTGATATTCAGTTGGGGGGGATGATTACATGGATAGCCTACAAGTTAGGCTATGGAGCGGAGCTAGCCAAGCTTACCCCAGTCGATGAGCAGCCCTACTTGAACCTAGGGGCCCTCAAGACGGCCGGGATGATCCGCGAGGTGCCTACTCGCGTTGGGGGAGATGAGCGGGTTTGGATGGTCCGCGACTCTTCTTGGTGCCTCCTCCCGAACGACTACATCACCAACCCGCCGGAAGATGAAAATCAATGGCGCGTTCCTCGAGCTAACCTTGAGGAGGGTAGCTTGTCGTTGAGGGAGAGAGCTCCCCGGGCCCCAAGGCAAAGGCGGCAGCAAGAACAACAACAATTTCAACAACAACAATTTCAAGAACAACAATTTCAGCAACAACAACAAGGTTTTCAACATTTCGAGCATCAATCCTTCCACTATGGGGAAGGATCTCAACAAGTGAACGTCCCCCCCTTTAGCGGGGGAGGTATGGCTTCTTCTTCCTCTTCTTCATTTAACATCGAGTCAGCTTTTCAGAATTTGTCTATGCAAGTAAACCGGTTGACGGAAGTCGCCGATGGGAACTCGGTTTACAACGCCAACATTTATGATTGGCATGTAAACCAAGGACATATTGACCCACCGGTGAACTACCCGTATTTTCCGCCCCAACATGGGCCGGTTCCTTCATACGAGGAACCGCATTCTGACGGCACTCCCCGTCAACCGGTTTGGCCCTATTGGTCCGGGCCTTCATCTCAAGGGACCCCCCGAGTGAACTACCCCACCTCTGAGGGGTATGATTACAAAGCACCGGGGGGGTGTGATTACCGTGGGGACCCCAACTACCCCATGTATACATCCGAGCCCCTTGTGATGCCCCCTCCCTATGACCCTCTTCCGGACTACCAACAAGAGTTGTACCGGAACCGTGGTTTTCCACCGGGTTATACCGGTGGTTGGGACCCCCATGGCCCTCCTATCGACGTCGACTACGAGTGGCGTCCATATGGAGAGGGCTCTAGTTCTCACATGGAGGGCTAGGGCCCTCGGGCCGAGTCTAGCCCTTCCTCCCACCTATTTGCCAATTTTGATCAAACCGAGAACGGTTTTCGTTCAAGTGTGGGGGGGTGCCTATTCATTGTTTCATTTAAGGGCTTTGTTTTATGGGGCATTTTCATGGCCAATAGGTGTCTCTTGCATATGTTTTTTTTTTTTCTCGGTGTTGGTTGATGCTCACCTTCTATGTTCTCTGATTTGATGATAGCCTTGTGTTGTTTTGCTCCCATTTTCAAAATCCAAACTTCCCCTTTAATCCAAACTCTTTTCTTCTTTTCTTTGTCCTTTTTCTTTAGTAGTTTTTACTTTTATTTATTTTTTTTTTTATTTTATTTTTTTATTTTGCTTTCTTTTCTTCTTATTTTCCTCTTCTCTTGCTACTAACCGAATATTTGCCGAGTTGTGTTGGATTTTGACATTTTGTAGGGCTTATTGGCGCGTCCCTCAAATTTTTACCAAGCAATGGAGCTTCATTGATAGTGGACTTGCGTTTTCTAAGCATATTTGGGTGACAAATTTCCCTTCTCAACTCTTTAAATATTTGAATGGTTGCATAGTTTAGTTTAGATTAGGAAGAAGTTGAATGGTTCGAGGTTGTTTGATGTGGTTCTAAGGAACCTGGGATCGTTGATGTTGTATTCAACGGTCATTGTATGTCGATTGGGATTTATGTGATTTACATGCCTCTCTTTTGAACCGTTTTGATTTCTTCCTTTTTCCTTTGTGGGTTGCTTTTCTTCTTTCTTTTTGTAACTTTCATAATCATGACAAGAGAAAATTTTTGAAAATTGAGAATTTGCTCCTTTATTTGGAAATGTGGACCTTTATGCCTTTGTTATGACATATTTTTGAATGCTTACCTTCCTAGTTGAAGAGGGTCTTCACGGTCTGAGAGTGCTTAGGGTTGAACTAGACACATTTTAAGCTAAGGTAGCCCGGTTTAGAACTCTTGAGGACGTTTGAACCCCTAGTTCACGGGAAAGTGGTAAGATGGTGTTGCTCTCCGTAGTGGATAGGATTCTTTTGGTTGGTAATTGCTTAAATTCATATCCCATGTGAGCGTTTATTGTTCAAGCCTTCATCACTTTTGTCGAGCGGCATTTTGGATCCTTAACTATGTGTGTCTCAATCCTTGTGTTGGTATCTAGCTCCCAAAACCGTGATCATATAACTCTAGAGGAGGAAGAGGGCATCTCTTCTCATTTTTCTTTATTTTCCTTGTGTTTTGTTACAAATTTGGTTTTTATTTTGCATGTACCTTCTTGCTAGCCATGTTGAGCCCTATTTCCCCTTTCTTGGTTAAACCACATTACAAACCTAGCGGCCTATGTCTTACCAACCCTTGTAGTTAGTGAAGCATCGGCTTGTGAGGTTAGGGTTTGAGAGTCTTTATTTTAAACAAGAAAGTTGTGCAATTTGGTTCGAATGAGGTCTTGAAAGTCTATTCGTGAAAAAAAAAAAAAAAAAAAAATATATAATAATAAGAATTTGAAAAATTTTGAGTGAAATGAAAAATCTTGAAAAGAGAGTAGTATTGTCATGTAATTTGTATTGAAGGTTGTGATTTGAAACTTAGGTTAGATTCTTATGTTGTTATTGAGAGATGGCCACTCTTATGCTTCACTTAGGAGTCTCCACCAAAGTTTTCAAATTAATTCCCTACCTTAACCTTTAGCCATGACATTGCAACCCTAACTAAGACCTTTGGACTCTAGAGGGGCGTGGTCAAGGAAACGGTGGAGGGAGATGGATTTCAACCCTATGGAGAGAGTACGCATAGTAGAGATGTCGGGATAGCCTCATTATTCCACATAGAATTATTTTTTTCCGGTTCCCTCGCGGAATCAAGAGGAGCCAATTAGGGGATGAATTGAAGCTAGCGGAGAGAACGTGGACCGTCTTGGATGAGGCTAGGGTGGAGGATGAAATCATTAGTTCTCTATGCTTAGCTTAGGTTCGTCTTTTTCAACCTTGAGCATCTTAAAGCGTGTTTTCCCTCCTGAATTGAGAAAGGTAGGTATTCTTTGATCAATGTCATTATATTTGAGCCCGAATTGAGCATTTCTCACCGTGGTATTTGATCGATTGTCGTAAGCCTTGTCATGTTATGTTTGTTGTGTTTGCTCGTTGTTTTGATTCATCTTGCTTGAGGACAACCAAGAGGCAAGTGTGGGGGATTTTGATGAGTGGTATTTATACCACCCTTTTACCCTTTTCTTTAAGGGTTTTTCCCTTCACTTGACACTTGTTTGAGCCTTTTCAAGCACTTTGTTTTAGATTTCTTTGCCTTGTTCCTTTTTGTGTTTTCCCCTCCTTTATACTTTGTTTTTTTTTGGCCTTGCTTTGCCGCTTCCCCTCTTTTCTATGCTTACGTTTGTGTATGAGTGTTTGAGCAGGTTCGATGGAGTGCTCGCGTGGTCCTGCTCGAGGCTTGGTCAACCTTTTGAGTGCATTGGAATAGCGGAAGAGAGGAGCATGGATTTGGAGAAGAGTCCGGAGCTATAAAGAGGAGCGCCCGCTCACCATAGAGGAGCGCCCGCTCCATTCTTCTGGTCTGATTTCTGATTTCCAGACTTGTGGAGCGCCCGCTCCACCAGGGAGGAGCGCCCGCTCCATTTCCTCTGCTGATCCCCTGTTTCCCAGACTTATGGAGCGTCCGCTCCATCAGAGAGGAGCGCCCGCTCCACACCTGGAGCGCCCGCTCCTGTCTGGGAGAGCGCCCGCTCCATTAAGGCGGCTGTTTAGATTAATACTCTCTGGAGCGTCCGCTCCTCCTCGATGGAGCGGCCACTCTCGTGGGTATTTCCGTGCATTTTAACTCATCTTTAGAGTAATGTGAGGGGATATTAAGACCCCTAGTTTTGTAATGAGAACATTATGTACATTTTAGCCCTAATCTAGAGAGAGAAACTTCATTAGTAGAGAGAGAAAGTGTGGATTTCCATTGATGAACTTGGATATTGAAGAAGGAGCTTTCTTGAACCTTTGTAAATCTTCATCTTCAATTAATGAGCAATTTCTTACTCTCTTTCTTTGCTTTTGTATTTAGTTTTATTTGCTTATTTTAGTTTTCCTTCATTGCTTATTGATCATGTTGATGCTTATTGATTTGATGATTGATATTGTCTTCAATATGATTTGTGAGTAGTCCCCTAGCCAAGGGTGTGGGGATGGTGTAGTTGTTGATTGATTCATGCTATTGATGTTGGGGTTTTGTTAATGGTGATTAAAGTCTTTGTGTGTTTGATGTTCTTTAATCTTCTTGCAAGTGCACATTGTTAGTTGATTAAAGGTGAATCTTTGCTAACAAGAAACGGAAGTTGACTTAGTTAAGATTCATTACTATCGATAGTTCTTTGATTGCACCTTCTAATATATGGTTCTAGTGTGGAAACATAGAGGCTATGTTAGGAGAATTTGATTGACCCCGGAAGGCGGTTAGATTAAGCTTTAATTCGGTATTCTTACATGCTTAGTTTACCATTGCCTTGCCTCCGTGTTTTTGCATGATCAATTGGCTACTACATCTACCTACTTCCCTTGGTGCTTAGTTATATTGGTTTTAATCATCCTTAATCTCTAGTTTAGTTTCTTAACTTCTCACACTTCTTGTTCCGAGGTAGCTTAAGTATTGAGTAGTGAATTTGGTGTTTATGCATGTCTCCTTGTGGTTCGACCCCTATACTTGCCTTATACTTGTATTAGGTTTGTTTAGGTGTATAAATTATATTTGATTGAGGTGTAGTCGTTTGACGACGCGATTATTTCCTTGTCAGTAATTCGATTAGGCCTTGAGAATTATGCTAGATTGCATTGTAATTGTTAATGACACGACCAATTGATTTAGGAATTGCAATTATCGATTGGTTTGGATTGTGATTCTTTTAGTTCGTTATTCATAGTGAACCCTAGCTTAACAATTAGGAGATAGCTCTTTGATTCCAATTGATAGCTCTTATCATTAGTCTTCACAACCTTTTATTGGCATGATTTTCCCAAGTTGTTGCAATTGTCATGATTACTTGTTGACCCCCGTTCCTAGTGTTTTATTTGTTTGGTTGTTTGTTTGTTAGTTGTTAGTGTTCCTTCTTCACCTTCGACTTCGACCTAGCTTAGGCACATAATTGAGAGTGCTTGAACATTACTGTTCCTTTTGGTTCGACCCTTGACTTACCTCTATACTCCTATTTAGGTTTTGTTAAGTATTTATAAATTTGTTTGGCTCTATGGAGGATTAGATAACGACCTACATTTTCCCTACGTCACTATTGGAGAGATTTTACCAATTATGTCAATTCCCCAAGTCGAAAAAGGCCAAGGGGAAGTGAGATTATATAGTTCAGATGGCGGAAGGTGTTGTAAATTAGCGAACATTTGGCACTCCGGACATTTCTTGACATATTGAATGCAATCATGTTCTATTGTGGACCAAAAGTACCCTTGTCGTGAGATTATTTTAGCAAGCATTTTTCCATTCATGTGAGGTCCACAAACACCTTTGTGGGTATCCTCCATAAGGTGTATGGATTAGGGTTGGTCTATACCCAATAGGCTTTGACCATTAGGTCCGTTCTTGCATAATTGACCATTTAATAATCCATATTGGGCTTCGAGCGTTTTTAAAGCACGCTGATCTTTTGATGAAGTACTTGCAAGATATGTTCCATGAGTAATGTATTGGAGGATATGATCATACCAAGAATTTTCTCCTTCAATGTCATTTGTTTCCTCTATTGCGTTGCAATAAGCTGCTTCATCTCTTCTATCAACGCATAATGGCATCATATTTAAGTGATCTGGAATGTTTGATTGATGGGCGTTAGAACGGTCGCACGTTCCACACTCAATCAAACACATTTATAAACAAACATCCCACAAACCAAGCACAATGATAAGTAAGAGTTCGGTCCACAAGGAACGTGATATGATTGCTAAGGATCTTAACACTTAAGCTAATTTGTAGTCTTTTGTGATTGGAGGTTCGTCAAGTAGACAAACTATAATTCTAATTCAAGTGATTAAAGACACTAGGGAATGGGATCCACTCAACCATGAAAATTAGGCAAATTGGGAGTAAAATAGACAAGAGATAGCAAAGACTATATGTAAGATCAACCTCATGCAATTAGGAAACAACTCACACTACTAAACTTAGATCTCTTATTAGTTTAGCAATAGAAGATACATAATCAAATTGTAATAATTAATGACATACTCAATTCACATTTCCATGTCAAACTTAGCATACCATGCTATCAAGCTCCTAAATCAAGGGTAGCTAATCCTATCATGAAGAGCAAACAAGCAATCTCATACAATCAATTTAATCGCAAATCAAACATCAATACTTCTCCCAAGTTTTCATAACTAACCGTTAGGTTGGGCTTCACCTAACCCCTAGCAAAGAGGACTACTCACAACTCATTTTAAGTGACATGCAAACAAGGATTAGGGTTCTAACGGCTTTAATAATTGGGGAAAAGTGATTAACTAATGATAAAACTATCATCCAACAACAAATTTTAAAGAACTAAAGAGACTTAAATAACATGCAATGATTAAGTAGAGAAAAGTAGAAGAAAGTTACTAGTTGAAGCTCCAAATGTTGAGTACAAAGTGTTGAATCTTGAGAATAATCCCTTAAACTAACTATTACAATGATTAATTTAAAGGAAAACTAAGCTAAATCATCAAAGTGGATTCTTTCAAACTAAGAGGAGATGCTGAAAACTATACTACTGCTGTTTATCTCTAAAAAGAACTAAAGGGGAAGTATTTATACTCTCCGAATTTCATAGGTTAATCCGTCATAACAAGACGGATTTCCAGCGAGTAGCGCCCACTCCAGAATGAGGAGCGCCCGCTCCTAAATTATGTGCGCTCGCTCCTGCTAGCTTCAGAAGAAGGTAGATTCAAAAGTGTTGAGGGTGCACGCCCGCTCCCCTGTTCATGGATGATAGGCAGATTCAACTTCAAGGGGAGGAGCGCCCGCTCCAAGAGTTCTTCATGCCCGCTCCTCACTGCTTCAGAAAAGGGGCAGAATGTTTGGGATAGGAAGGAGCGCCCGCTCCTGGAGAGGTGCACGCTCGCTCCTCCAGGAGTGGACTCTCCTTTCTCTATTTTCCTGGCTTAAATCATCCACGAGCTTTGATTGCTTGTCAAAGGGAGTCATAATACATGCAAATCATGGAAAAACACATACAAAGAGGGGGCAAGGCTAAGACACAACATTTATATACAAAACGGGTTAGAAAGAGGGGAACGGATTGCAAAACCGGGTTAAAATCACCACAATAAGTGGTCAAATAAACCACTTATCAAATCCCCCTAAGCTAGCCAAATACTTGACCTCAAGCAATTCACATTGCCCAAAAACAAACCAAAAGATCAATTTGCTCAAAGAAAAGCACATGCATAGATAAAGGAATCCTTAAGCAATAAAACTCAAGCATGAGGTATATGCCTAAGATCAACCACGGTCATGACTAACCAAGGCCTAGCTAACCTTCTCGAAAATACTCAACTTAAGCCTATTTAACACATCTTACCGCGTCCCCATCACAAAGTTCGAATTCCCCTTAATTGTAGTGTCTCATCATGACTCCTTGAAGGAGCCGGAAAAACAAAGACAAAGCGGGTTTTAAAACACTCGATATCTTAAAGAAAAAGTACCCTCTCCATATGCTTGTTAATCAACTCCCTCCATGATGATGGCTCAACTACTCTTTCTAACAATTCATAAAAATATGAAGATCTTGACACCAAGTTAAGGCAAAGAAGAAAACTAAAAGAGCTTGTATTCGACTCCAAGCTAAAATGCAGCCCATTAGGAACAACTCTAACTTTGATTTCCCAAATACAAATTTTGGCAAAAATGCACCCCAAGCTTGTTTATTTGCGTGGGCGGTGACTAATCATCACAACCTTTTGTTTTTCTTTTTTTTTTTCTTTTGATTTTTTTTACAACAAATACAGAACCAAACATTATCTATAATGAATCAAAGAAAATACACTTGATAAAACTAAAATCGAAAGCCTTAACTAGTAACAAGAGTAGTTTAAGCCGCGATATTAGGAGTAGTTTAAGCCGCGATATTAGGAGTTGAGACTCAAGTTCTCGATCTAGGTACTAATTCAAGGAGGATCCTCGCCACTCATTCAAAATGTTGATGGCTTGAAAACATAAAACCTCACTTTTTGGGTTAAATGTGGGATTAAATACTACCTTTCGGGGTTCAAATTTCTTTAAGACAGGCAACACCATCTTACCACAAACCTAGACTTTAAATCTCATACATTCGGTAAGGTTATTCTCACACTAGCCTAAATTAGCCAATTCTATGTTCAACCAAGGGCATCTAAATCATGCTCGAATTTTTATTACAAAAAGAAAGCAAGTATCTACCACATACAATCCATTATCATAATTTTAAACCGATCAAAGGCAAAACAAATTTTTTTTTTTTTTTTTTTTTTTTTTTTGTTTTTAAAAGCTCATTTTTTTGTTTTTTTTTTTCTATAGATAAAGCTGAAAATGGGGGATAAGAAAACTAATTAAAGAATTTGGATATTAGGAATTTGGATATTAGGGGTAAGAAGATTTGAAGAAGGGAAGAAATTTGGATATTAGGGGAAAAACCAACATCATCAATCATCAAAAATCATCATCAAAGCATCATCAAAGCATCATCAAATAGACCACATGCAAGTCAACCATACCATGCATTCAACCATCACAATAACCAGCCAACAAATGGACCAAAGCTAATCATATAAGAAAGATGCTCTAAAGTACACATATAGTGGAGAAGTGAGACAAATACATCAATATGCAATCGCTCTAGCCTAGGCGTGCCATATCATCATGAATTGAACATCAACCAACCTAAAATAGGCACGCAACCTAGAACATAATACAACATGAATCCTACCACAAGTCCCAAAGGCTAAGCTAAGCCTTTTATGCCAAACATTCCACATACAAACTCAAACTTCTCCATACATTGCACAAAATAGCATCACATGAAAGCACATAGTCTATCAAAACCGAAAACTACCCTAGACACAAAGACCCCAAGACCTCCCTTAAGGTAGACATTTAATTACTATTCCCACGATAAAGTGGACACAATGAGAAACATTTCCCCCAAAGCTAAAACTCGACACCGGCCTCGGTGTTACAAATGACGGGAAGGAGGAGAAGGGAACGGTAAATACAAATGTCTAATAGCTACTCCCAATCATCCCCTCTCGGCGGCGATGACATGTAATTGTAGTTTGGGTCTACATCGCCGGAATAGGAAGGTTGATCCACGTATAGAGGAAGATCATAGTTGGGGCTAATTCAGTAGTGACCTAAATCCGGTGAACTACTTATGCCCTAACCACCATCATACCCGGGTGGAAACCTAAAGTATCCCCTTAAGGGGTGGTTATTGATCTCCTCGGGAGCCATATTACCACATGTCTTAGGGACGTGGTAATAAGAAGGGCCCCCCCTAAAATCATAACCCCCGGGTTGTGTATAATCATAGGGAGGGAAGGATTGTAACTCCAAAATGGAGCTACAAGGTCCTTGCCAATATGAGTAGGTGGGTTGGTTATTGTTCTAACCCGCAACCAGCCCCTCTTGAACGGGGCGGTTAGGATAGTTGACATAGCGGAGAAAGTCTCCCCTCTCAACTTGGTTTTGATAGGACATTTGAGAAACATAGCTTTGATATTTACTCTCTTGCATAACTCTTTGGTTAGTTGGATTTAGATACCGAAAGGCCGATTCAAGATCAAAGGAGGAAGAAGAAGACGAGGAGGGGCCGCCCATAAAGCTAGGAACGGTAGAAATGCTATGGCGGCGAGATTGAGATGGTTGGTTAAGGTCGGGAACATTCGCGGGTAGTGGCTCAATTGGCACTTGACAATTGTTCCCCACATTGTTCATTACCGCTGCATTAGGGAGAATGCAACGTTGCTTACACTTGACCAACCAAGAGTATGTGGTCACATTGCCACGGAGTTCCACAAGCATATGCATTGAGGAAAATCCAAGAATGTCAAGGACATTAGACCCGTTCACCGGGGTCAATTGCTCAACCCAATTGGTAAAGCCCAATGCCTTGGCAATTATCGTGATCATACCACCGCATTTTATTTCTCCCCTCAACTCCGTACTCCTCTTAATTTCAAGGCACCGTTGGATAAACAAGTATCGCATATAACTACAACAAATTAATCTTTATGCCACGACTGAAACCGTGGCACAAGTTAAAAATTCGCGTGGCTATGCAATATAGCCACGAGAATTTTAAAATTTACTCCCGTGGCACAAGAGGCCGTGGCTAGGAATTTGCCACGGGAAAATGGATGTCGAGGCTAATTTTAAAATTTATGTCACGGGTTTTCACGTGGCTAATAAATTCTCTTGCCACGAATACTACATTGCTAACAAATTATTTGCCACAAATTCTACTGTGCTATTAAACTTTGTTGTCACAAATATTACCGTGGCTAATAAGCACTTTTTCCATAGCTATGGCTAATTAACTTTGTTACTACAAATATTGTTGTGGCTAATGAAGTTAAAAGCACCAATTTTTAACCGATGTATTTGTATTGGTGCCTTTGCCGAGTCAAAATCAGTGCCCTTTTTCATAAAGGCACCAGTACACAGTCAAAAACGATGCCTTTACTTCACTTTAGGCACCAGATTTTTTTTTTACCACTGCCTTTTATGCATACATTTTTTTTTTCACCCATATTGATCAATAGACAAATATAGTCATAAAAATTATATAATTTCATTAATTACTTGTAAATTTACACTTTTAATTCAAAAAAAATTAAAAAAAATACAATTATAATATAATAAATAAAATGGGGGTAGCAACGCTTAGAAGAAGCAACAACAGTGTCCAGCCACTAGTTTAATCATCACCATGCCGTCTCATCTTTAAGCATAGCTTCCTACAAATCATTATGCTTGCCAATGGAATTTAGTATAAATGCAAGAAAGTCCAATAATCTATGAGAGTTTATAAAATTCGGTATAGAATTATAACTCACAGCATTCTTTTCCTTCAAAAGATAGGTCAAATGTAAAAATAAAAATGGCTTCAACTCCATGAGATCATCACAGATTTCTTTTACATTTTGCATTACATAAGTCAACAATTTCAGCTTATTATTTCATACAATAAATCAATGACTCGATCTTTAAAGCATATTAATACATTATAAGTTTGATCAAAGTTAATAACAAGCCATCAACTTCCTATATACCTTAATAAAGAAAGAAGATCGAACATCAAAGTGATCAGTTTCATAACAAATTTATTTTTGTAAAAATTATAAAAAGAAAGATCTTCATATGGTCTTTATTGATTTAGAGAAGGCATATGACAAGGTGCCAAGAGAGATACTTTGGTGGGCAATGTTGAAGAAAGGTATCCCACGAAGGTATGTAGACCTAGTTAAGGATATGTATCGGGATGTGTCAACAAATGTGAGGACATGCGGAGGGTTGACAAAAGATTTCCCTATTACAATCGGATTGCATCAAGGGTCTGCATTAAGCCCTTTTCTTTTTGCAACGGTTCTAGATGAATTAACTAGACCAATTCAAGATGAGGTTCCATGGTGTATGCTGTTCGCAGATGATATCGTTTTGGTGGATGAGACTAAGGATGGGGTTAATGTCAAGTTGGAGCAATGGAGGCAAAGGTTGGAATCTAGAGGGTTTAAGCTAAGTCGGAGTAAGACTGAATATTTGGTATGTCGTTTTGGCACTCAGAGGGGGACAAGCAATGAAGTGGTGAGTTTGGATGGAAAGGATTTGACCATGAGTGAATGTTTTAAGTACCTAGGGTCGATCATCCAGAAGAATGGTGACATTGATCAAGACGTGACCCACAGGATTAAGTCAGGGTGGCTTAAATGGAGAGCGGCCACGGGAGTGTTATGCGACCGCAGCATTCCCTTAAAGTTGAAGGGAAAATTCTACAGGACTGCCATAAGACCAGTGTTGCTCTATGGTACAGAATGTTGGGCTTCTAAGAAAGAGCATATTAAAAAGATGGAGGTTACGGAAATGCGCATGTTAAGGTGGATGTGTGGAAACACTTTAAGAGATAGAATCAGAAATGAGGTTATTCGCAAGAAAGTAGGTGTGGCGGGCATTGTAGATAAATTAAGGGAAAATCGTCTGCGTTGGTTTGGACATGTAAGACGGAGACCCGAGGGTGCACCGGTGCGAAGAGTGGAAGAGTGGGACCATGGAGGGATTAAACGAGGAAGAGGGAGACCAAAGATGACTTGGTTGGAAGGAGTGAGGAAGGATATGAAGTGCATGGATTTACGTGAGGATGAAGTTTTGGATCGTAAGGGATGGAGGAGAAAGATTTATGTTGATGACTACACGGAATAATCAAATTTGGTTCATGTTAGCCGACCCCACTTTTGGGATTAAGGCTTTGATTGATTGATTGATTTTTGTTACATAGTAAACTGGGATCTCCGTATATTGCGCAACAAACACTCTAATAAACTTGTATAACAAAACTAACAAAGCTTCACAAATAATACCTAACCCAATTTCAATTAGGATAAAACAAAATTTACAAACAAAGAATTCAACAAAATCTTTCCTTAATAAAAAACAATTAAATAATAGCAAGTGAGCTACAAACGAACCTACATAGCTCTCCCCAGTAAGAAACATATGAATTCAGGAAGCTCCACCATCTAGTTCAACAGAAATGTGAGCATATCCTTACCTACAAAAAAAAAAAAAAAAAAAAGTTGAATATCAATATTTAGAAAAAGGTCGGACAATTTCAGAATCAAAAAATTCACCAGAAGGCTAATAATCAGCAACAAATAGATGTTATCCCAAACCAGAGGTTGCATCCTCGATATTAAAAAAGACGATGTGTTTAAATACCACCATCCCACTCCAGCAAGCAATTCAACAAAGAGTAGATCAAAATGGTTTATCAAGAGGGGAGTGCAGTGGTTAAAAATTGTTTAAATCAGCATCGAGTAATCTTTTTAGACCATGATGTTAAAGCTGACAAACCTAAAACAGTAAAGAGGTTTCTAAAAGAAAGAAAGAACCAAAAATAATACAAGGAAAGGAGATTGGCAAGTTTAGAATAATACATGGGAGAAGAATTTGCACGTAGATGAAAATAAAGGTGGGGTTGCTTTGTCAGCAGAAACTACTTCATCATTATCTTTCTACACATAGGGTTGCTCTTAGATCCGGTTTTTATAGTGACGGAGTCACATGGGATTATTTTGTGAATTTTAAAGTGTTAAAATATCAATGAAAAAGTTAAGTTGAGGTGCATTCACAGATAGTTATATTTGGAGGATTGGGAAAAAAAAGGTTATATTATGCGTATGTGAATATATACATAGTTCCTCAATAATAATAATCCTGAGATTTGTTGTTTTCTCTCTGTATCTCTAACACTATCTTTATTCAATTATATTTACAACCCTTAGTTAACTAATAGTGAAAAGGTTTTATTTAAATTATAACCCACTGACTATTTGATAAGAAAACCAACAAAAAAAAAATCAAATTGATCAATGTCAGATTAAAGATCAACTAGTCCCACAAAGAAAAATTATGTGAAAGCAAAATCATTTCAAGTCATATGCCAATATGGGCAAGGCTTAGGGTCATATGCTAGTAGAGTAAATGGGAAAGTTAAACAATTGATAAACTACATCTAAGCAAGTTTCTATACTTACAAGTCTCTAGGAGCACAACAATATTCACTTTCTCTAACATATCATTGTAAATGAAATTTGTTATATCAAATAGCATAGAAGGGAAACTGGATTTGAATGTCTCAAATATTTACGATTAAAATGTGCAAAGTTACTTTTCTAGTCCAACTAAGCATACAACCAATAGTCCATAAGTATTAGACACCTCACCCCCCCTCTCCCACACAGGCCCAATTAATCAAACCAACTATACATCTAACTAGTAGCCCCAAAATATTAGACACCTCCTACAGAAATTGCAACTTTATGGGGTGCACTTGTATCCAACTAAACAAACACTGAAACATGATAAAGTTCAAAGTTAAAGCACTAAACTTCCAAAGAACAAATAGGATATATATAAGTGCATGTATCCAGCCAAACAAATACTAAATATGATCAATTCTTGACCTTAGAGCACTGAAATTTTAAGCCGCATGAACGAAACTCACATTCCTTGCATGTTGGGATTAAAATTCTTAGTGGAAGCAGCAGGCACATTTCCTAATAAAATATAACACAATCAATACGAGACTATCAAACAACACTATAATCGTCAAAATCATGCTTCAAGAGTAGATAATATGCACCAAAAAAATAGAAATCGTATTCTGTTTGTTAACTGATATCAATAATTGTTATTAGTATGCTTCTTTGAAGCCATGTAGAGGTGCTATCATATCTATTTTGAACCCAACACTAGTTTGAACCCAGCAAAAAACACAAGCTTGTTCCCTATAAACTGTCTGGAAATTGACTCTTCTCTAACTTAATTTGATTGTAAACAAAAGGTAATTTTTTTCACAATTGAATCAAAACAATAACAACAAAATAAAATCTAATAATATTTATATACAAAGAAACCTTGAAATCTCTATGCCCTTCATTAATTAACTAAACCCATATCTGACAATGATTTTGTATCACTATTGAGAGATCAAACTCTAAAATCAATTCCAAATAATAAAAGGAAAAAAACCCCAAAATGAAAAGATAAATTACCTCAATATCATCGGCAATTCAACACTGAAATTGACGAAATTGATTACAATTATTGACAATGATCTGAATTTGAAATTGATGTACCTTAACTTCAAATTGATTTAGAGAGAGACCAAAATCACCTTAATTCGAAATAGAAATAGAGAGGGATGAAAATATGAATCTGAAACTGATGTAGCAAACTTTGAAATTGATTCAAAGAGGGGAAAAAAATCTGTATTTGAGATCGATAAACGTCATTTCGAAATCGACTCAAAGAGGGCTAAAATCTGAATGCGTAGAATTCTAAAGAAAGAAGAATAGTTAGGGTTCATAATAATCAAAGTACAATAGGAAGGAGATGGTATTTGTTCCGCAATTTTGTAACGAAAAACTTTTGTATACACCCTGTTTAGACTAATATTAGTGTACATCGAATAGTATAAGGGTAACTTTTTACTAATTTTAGGGTAACTTTTGCCTTTTTTTGGGTAACTTTAAACCTTATACAATTTTTATATAAATAGACAATAACAAAAGTTTTATAAAGGTAATTTAATTACATTCAATGACTAATAATTGATTTTTAGTCATTTAAAATGTGATTCTTTACTAATAAAGAGTAGATAATTTTTATTTGTATTGGGTTACTTTTATACATATTGGGGTAACTTTTATTCATTTCAAGGGTAATTTTTGATCACTTTAGGCTATATTTATAATAGATGTACAATAACTATTGTACACCCGATTATTTTTAAATGTTTGTGTTTTGTAAATGTCGGTTTGGCAGTTTTTATTAATATACTTACAATAATAAAAAATTATTGTAATGTGACATAAGTGTTACGATGAATACAAAAATAAATCCCGTGGTGCAAGTGTTTTTTTGCCACGGGAATAAAATTAGTCGTGACACACATGCAAATTAGCCACGGGAAAAAAATTACCCGTGGCATAAGTGTTTGTTTCCACGGGAAAAAAAGTTAGCCATGGCACTAGTTTCAATTTGCCAAGAATTTTTTTTCCCGTAGCATAATATTTTTATGCTCAATTAATTTTTTGGGTTGACTACATTTTCCCATGGCAAGCTCAAATTATGCCACAAATTTTTTATTCCTGTGGCATAATTCGTGGCAGAAGTGTCATTTTGTTGTAGTGTATTCACATTACCCACAAGGTCTTCCTCAAATCGGGAAGCTATAAAGAGGCATTTGATCTCCTCTTTGGTTAGCTTCCTGAGGTCTTGCTAGCAAGCGTACCCCATAATTCTCATGAATATACAGAGTGCGGGGTGGATAGTGTGGCTAGCATGGCTAGACCGGGTGGTGAAATTTGGATACCTCGCAACAGTATTCCACCAATTTTGCTCTTCGTAGCTAGAAAGGTAGAAACTATCGGGGTTGTCTATTTGATTATATATGGGCCACTCAAATATTTCATTGAGGTGAGTTAAGGTTAAAGTCTTTTCTTAATTGAAAAATTTAAACTTAATTTCGCATTCAAGAGGCTCTCCCTCACCATTGATTCGGCGCATGGTTGGGGTTGAAAAGAACTCGAGAGTGATCGATTCGTAGGTTAGCTCCCTCTTCTTGAGGAAGTTTAAACATCTGAAATTATCGGTCACTCGCCGAATTCCTTCATCACTCGCCAAAGCTTCTTGGTCATAAAATCACGTGGGTAAGGATTTTTCGTTTTGAAAGCTCGGAGTAATACTTTTTGAATTTTTTGGAAATTTTAATGGAAGGAGGACCATTTCCTTGGTTTTGTGTTTGGCTTTGGTTTTGGTTTTGGTTTTCGGTGGATAGGTTTCGGTTATTTGGATGCCGGAAGTCTTTCTTTTCTTTCCTCCCGCACCTCTAAATAATCTTAGAACCATTTTGACAAATGTGGGAAAAGGATTAAAAGGGTCACTCAAAATACCTCACACAAACACCAAAATTCACCACACACAACCTCCTTAACTTCAAACCCCCGATTAACACCAAGTACCTGTTTCAACAATTCCAAATATATAATCCAACACAATCCACGAAGATTTCCAACACAAAATTCACAATGAACAATAATTCCAATCAACACACAATAATTTTAATCCACAATAATCATAATTCTCAAACACCAAGATTAATTTACCACTAACTCAAACTAATTTCAAACACATCAATTCTCAAATATTCAGCAAATCATGAAGTAAACTACACAATTCATCAAAAATAACCAAGAAAAATGAAATTTGAAGGGAAATCAATAAACTTAAGAACAAGAAAGAAGAAGTGAAGGAGATTTATACCTAAAAGAGTATGAAAATACTCTTAAACCTCCAAGCTTTGCTCAGTTCTTCCTTCCTTTGCTCCAATTTCTTGAAATCCAAGCTTTCCCTTATTAATAATGGTGGTCTTTTAGGGTTTTGAAAATTTGTGTTTGAATTTGGGTAAATTTTGTGTTGTTAGAAAGAGAATTTAGTGGAGAAGAGGAATTTGTGAATTTTTGGTGTGAGAAAATTGATGAGAAGATGGAGGTTTAGAAGAAAGAAGTTGGAGAAAAATGGGGTTTTTAGAGAGAGAAGGATATGGGAAAGAGGAGAGAGAGAGTATGAGAGTTTGAATGATTGGTGAGAAATGGGGAAAAAAGGGTAAAAAGAGATAAAGAGAATCACTTTTTTCTTTTACCCGGACTAGAAGGAGCGGGCGTGCAAGGAGGTAGGAGCGCCTGCTCCTGCCTTGGTTAATAATCCTATTTCTTTGGCCCAGCTAGGAGCAGGTGATATGTCCATTTTATATAGTATTTTACCCCCGTCCCTTGTTCGTAATTAGTAGTGTTTTTGGCTCTTTAGAGCCACTTTTGTTACTAATATGTGTTTTCTAGTGTTTTCGTAGTTTTGGTTGAGTTTTGTACGGAATTGCACCTTTGGAGCATTTTCTCGGGATTTTATGAAGCAACTACGAGCATTGGAGGAGCACGACCGTCGTTGAAGCCCAAGGCCGGCTAGATCCATCGAGCCGGTGATTAAGGGCTCGGTATCTGGAATACCGAGGTTTGGACCGAGTACTCAAGACCCGAAGTGGAGATCCGGATTGGGCCGAGGAGTCGAGCCCAATCGGAAGTCCAAAGCCTCGAGGAGCCATAAGGGCCCGATCGGGCAAGCATAGCCCCGATCGGGCAAGGCAACGCAGCACCAAGCCTCGAGTGCTAGGCGCGCTCGATCGTGCGAGGCCTAGCACGATCGGGCGAGGTGCGCAGCAAAGGGCATCGAGAAAAAGGCGCGCCCGATCTGGCGGCCCTTAGCCCGATCGGGCGCGTGTTTCTGGGGAGCTGAGTTGTTGAGGCACTTAGTTTCTAATTAGGATCGTTAATTATTTTCGTTTAAGTACGTTTTAGGATTGTAATTTGTTACACACTCTTTCCTTTTACTTTCTCTCTCTAATTAATATTTTCTCTCTCTAGACTTTTCTCTCTACCTTACTCTTGTTCTTGACTACTTTGTAATTCCGCCGTCTTTGGTACGATTTCTATTTCAATTAATTTCAGTAATTTCTTCCTTTCAATTCCTTATGACTTGTTTTATTACTTTGCTTGCTTTAGATTTAATTATGTCCGAGTAGTTTAATTCTAGGGTTTATGGGGATCCATAATTAATATGAAGGGATAATTTGTTATTTTTGATTATTGATATTTCATGATAATTTCTTATTGAATTGTTTTAATTCTTTGCAATTGGATTATGAATCGAGTAGATGTAATTTGATTGTGAATGTTTAGCAATATTGAATTGATGAATCGAGCAGATGTTAATTTAATGTTAAAGGCTATTTTCAATAGGAACTTAGATCTAGTAAATTGCGAGAGCCTGTTAGATCTATTTTGGTTAATAAATTGCGAGAGCCTGTTAATCATGTTATCCGTGCAATGTTAATTAATTGATTGTTATGTTTTATCCCGGAATATTAATTATTGGTGAACCTATGACCCTAGGCCTTCTTATTATCGACTTTCTCTCTAAACTTAATCTCCGTAGTATAATTTCATATTAATCACAATAAATTGGTTACCTTAATAATTTAGATTATATTAATTAATTAGGAGTAGAAAGACCAGTTTCCCTGTGGATTCGACCCTACTTCCCTATCTACTTTAGTTAGAGGACTTAGGTATTACTTTTGATTAGGGGATACGACTTTACCCTATCAAAATTTGGCGCCGTTGCCGGGGAGACGGTTTTATTTTTATTTCTAATTGTTTTTGTAGTCTAGATTATTTTCTTTTTGCCTCAAAGGTCATTAGTTCTTTGAGGTAGTTCTAATATCTGTCTTTTTAGTTCTTTGTTTATGCCAGGTGTTCCAGATCAGGTTACATTCCATTCGATCCTGAGATCGAGCGCTCTTTTCATAGACAAAAGAATTTTTATAGGCATATTCTGGCAGGTTCTGGGAGTAACGATATTCCTAGAAATCCATTACCTAATTCTAGTGATTCGGAGCACTCTTCTGATTCAGAACTAGAGATGGGTACACCACCACCACCTCCACCTCGCAAGCTCAGTGATTATTCGCAGCCGTCCTGACGGATTTTCCACATCTTTCTCCTACACCTGATCTCGAGGGAGTCCAGTTTGAGATAAAGCCCCAGTTTATAACGATGATAGAAAGAAAGCAGTTCAGTGGAGCTAAGGGTGAAGATCCTAATCTTCACATTGCGGATTTCTGTTAATACTGCAACACTATTAGGTAGAATGGGGTAACGCAGGACCAAATCAGGGAGATTCTTTTTCCCTTTTCTTTATGTGGAAAAGCTAAATTGTGGTTTAATGGTTTGAATAGAGCTGCACTTGGTATTACTAACTGGGAGACACTTGCTTTGAATTTTTATAATAAATATTACCCTGCAGAGAAAACAGCTTTACTGAGAAGCACCATTCAAAACTTTGCCCAAGAGCCAGATGAAGCATTATATGAGGCTTGGGAAAGATTCAAAGATCTGCAGAGGGAGTGTCCCCACCATTACTTGGCAAAGTGGCAGTTAATTCAAGCTTTCTACAAATGGATTAGGGAATGCATCAAGGACAATTTTAGACTCCGCAGCTAGCGGTAGATTTATGAATCTTAATGTTGATGATGCAGGTCAGGTTATCGAAGATATGGAAATACACAATTCCCAATATGGGAATACTAGAGGTTATGCAAATAAGGGCAGCACCATGTTGATTCAGTAACCCTTATGTAAGCCCAGCTTACATCTATTTGCCAGAAATTAGATAATCTTAGTACTACTATTCCTAATTCAGTTGCTAATGTTTCTGCTGTTACTAACAATGCTAACGATGCTTTCTGTGAAAATTGTGGAAGTGTAGGTCATTATGAACAAGATTGCAGGAGTTCAATGGAGCAAGTTAATGCTTTCCAAACTTACAAGCAAAATAACCCATACTCCAACACCTACAATCCTGGCTACCGGAACCATCCCTACCTATCTTACCGTAGCACCAATGTTTAAAATCCTCCACCTCCACAACAAGCACAACAAGCACCCCCTCCACAGCAGAAATATTACCACCCTCATGCTAACCAGAAAGCCCCAGCACAAACCCCTACTACATCTTCTGACCCTGCTTTGTCAGAAATTAGAGCAATGCTGACCAGTATGCAAAAGCATATGGAGAGTAGAGACCAACAAATTGACTCTATTATAGCCCATAATAAAGTCATGGACACCTAAATTGCCCAATTGTCCTCTACCCTTCAATCTCGCCAGTAGGGAGCCCTACCAGCGCAGGGAATTCAACCTACGGAACATGCGAATGCAATTACCCTTAGGAGTGGTTCACACTACGATGAGCCCCAAATGCCCAAAGAGGATGAACCTGATTTAATTAATATTGCTAATCTTGATTCCGTTGTACCAAATGCCCCTACAGGGCTCCAGGGTAAAATTGTTAATACTAATATTTCTGATGATTCATTGCAGGGTACAACCTCAGGGAAGGATGCACCCCAGGAGAAGAGTAGGGAAGCACCACCAGTTATCAAGCTACCATTCCCCAACCGTCACTTGAAGACTAAGTTGGATAAGCAGTTTGGTAAGTTTTTGGAGGTAGTAAAAAATTTGCAGGTAACAGATCCTTTCACAGAACTTATTACTCAGGTTCCTGCATATGCTAAATTCATGAAAGATATTTTGACTAGGAAAAGGGCCTTTAATGAAGTAGAAACTGTAGCATTCACTGAGGAATGTAGTGCACTTTTACAAAATAAATCCCTCCTAAATTAAAGGATCCCGGTAGTTTTTCTATCCCTTGTCATATTGGAAATGTCTTCATTGATAAAGCATTATGTGATCTAGGTGCTTCAGTTAGTGTGATGCCATCGTCTGTATGTTCTAAATTGAATATGGGTGATTTAAAAGTTACTAATATAACTTTGCAAATGGCAGATCGTTCTGTTAAATACCCCTTAGGTATTTTAGAGGATGTACCTGTTAGAGTTGGTAAATTTTTTATCCCTGTTGATTTTGTTGTTTTGGACATGGCTGAGGATACGCAAATTCCCATTATATTAGGTAGGCCTTTTCTCCATACTGTAGGAGCCATTATTGATGTCAAAAATGGTAAACTAACCCTTTTTGTTGGCGATGATAATATCACTTTTAACTTAGGGAAAGTTTTAAAAGGTCCTATGCTTGAAGAAAATTGTTATTTAATTGATGTGCTTGATGTAATGGATGATATTTGTGAGGAAAGCTTACCACAGGTTCTTGCAAGGGACCCCTTGGAGGAAATTCTTTGTGGAAATTTGTCTGCAGGTGACATGAGCATATGGAGCAAGGAGGTGGATGACATAGAAAGAGCTCTTGCCACCAAGGAATTTGATGCTAATGATTGTGTGGAGGTAGTAAATTTGGTTCAGGAATCAAAACCTGCAGAGGTGAAGAAACCTGAACTAAAACCTCTCCCTTCTCATTTAAAATATGTTTTTCTTGATGAGCAGGAATTGTACCCTGTGATCATTAGTACTACACTTGAAGACCCACAAACTTCCCAACTTCTAGAGGTTCTCAAAACCCACAAAAGGGCAATAGGGTACAGTATTGATGATCTCAAGGGTATAAGCCCAGATTTTTGTATGCACAGGATACACTTAGAGGACAAGTACAAGCCCTGCATTCAACCCTAGAGGAGGTTGAATCCCAATATGCAAGAGGTAGTCAAGAAAGAGGTTATGAAATTACTTGATGCAGGTATTATCTATCCTATTTCTGACTCTAAATGGGTAAGTCCTGTTCAGGTGGTTCCTAAGAAGGGTGGGATGACTGTTATAAAAAATAATAAAAATGAATTAATTCCCACTAGAACTGTTACAGGGTGGCGTATGTGTATTGATTATCGTAGAATTAAATATCGCCACTAAAAAGGACCACTTCCCTCTCCCCTTTATTGATCAAATGCTTGAGAGGTTAGCGAATCATAAGTTCTTTTGCTATTTGGATGGGTATTCGGGATTTTTCCAAATCCTGATCCACCCTGACGATCAGGAAAAGACTACATTTACATGCCCTTATGGCACTTTTGCATATCGTAGAATGCCTTTTGGTTTATGTAATGCACCTGCTACTTTTCAACGTTGCATGATGAGCATATTTTCTGAGTTCATAGAGTCTATCATGGAAGTCTTTATGGATGATTTTAGTGTTTATGGTTCTTCATTTGATGCATGCTTAATTAACCTTGCTAAAATCTTGAAAAGATGTGAAGAATGCAACTTGGTTTTAAATTGGGAGAAGTGACACTTTATGGTGACAGAGGGAGTAGTCCTTGGTCACATTGTATCTGATAAGGGCATCCAGGTAGACAAAGCTAAGATTTCAGTGATTGAGCAATTACCTCCCCTAGTTAATGTTAAGGGAGTTAGGAGTTTCTTGGGTCATGCGAGGTTTTATCGCCGTTTTATCAAAGATTTTTCTAAAATTGCTAAACCACTAACTCAGCTTTTGCTTAAGGATGCCCCTTTTGTTTTTACTGACGGGTGTCTTGAGGCTTTTGACAGGATTAAGCAGGCTTTGATATCGGCACCCATCATATGTGCACCCGATTGGAATCTTCCATTCGAAATCATGTGTGATGCAAGTGACTTCGCTCTAGGAGCCGTGCTTGGACAAAGGAAGGACAAGGTTTTGCATGCTATTTATTATGCAAGCAAAACTTTGGATGAGGCCCAAGTCAATTATGCCACCACGGAAAAGGAGTTTCTTGCTGTTATATATGCTTTGGAAAAATTTAGATCATATCTTGTTGGTTCTAAAGTCATTGTTTTTACTGACCATGCAGCTTTGAAGTACCTAATAGCTAAGGCGGAATCCAAGCCAAGGCTACTCCGATGGGTTCTTTTGCTCCAAGATTTCAATATTGAGATAAAGGATAAAAAGGGAGCAGAGAACGTAGTGGCAGACCACTTGTCACGAATCAGGTATGATGAGGGTAAGGATTCTCTTCCTATAGATGATTCATTCCCTAATGACAACCTGTATGCAGTAGTAGAGCATCACCCTTGGTATGCGGACTTTGCTAATTATTTAGTGGGTGGTACTCTACCTCCTGACTTGTCCTACCAACAGAAAAAGAAATTCCTTTCTGATGTTAAACATTATTTTTGGGATGATCCTTTTTTGTTTCGTGAGTGTGCAGATGGATTATTTCGCAGGTGTGTTCCCGAATGGGAGGTTCACGGCGTTCTTACAAGTTGTCACACTTCACCCTATGGTGGACATCACGGCCCCACTAAAACGGTGGCTAAGATTAATGAGTCAGGCTTCTTTTGGCCTACCATGTTTAAAGATGCTAACACTTTTGTGCAGGCTTGTGACTCTTGCCAGAGGACTGGCAACATTTCGCGGAGGCATGAGATGCCCAACACTGGGATTCTTGAAGTGGAAATATTTGATGTTTGGGGTATCGATTATATGGGGCCGTTCCCATCTTCCAATGGGAATTGTTACATACTTGTAGCCGTAGATTATGTGTCCAAGTGGGTAGAAGCCATAGCCTCACCAACAAACGATTCTGAGGTAGTCATTAAGCTATTTAAAAAGATCATATTTCCCAGGTTTGGTGTTCCACGGGCTATTATTAGTGATGGGGTGTACCCACTTCCATGAAAGACAATTGGATAACCTACTTAGGAAGTATGGTGTGTATCATAGAATCGGGCTTAGTTACCATCCCCAAACTAGTGGTCAAGTTGAGGTCTCTAATAGGGAAATCAAGGCGATCTTAGAAAAGGTTGTAGCCAAGTCTAGGAAGGATTGGAGTTTGAATCTTGATGACACACTTTGGGCATACCGAACAACATTTAAGACACCGATTGGTACTTCACCTTATAGACTAGTTTATGGTAAGGCATGTCATCTTCTCGAAGAGTTGGAGTACAAAGCTTTTTGGGCAATCAAAGAGCTTAATATGGATTCTAAGGCCGCGGGTAAGAAGAGACTTCTCCAACTCAATGAGTTGGATGAGTTTAGATTGGCAGCATATGATAGTGCACGGATCTACAAGGAGAAGACCAAGAAGTGGCATGACAAGAGGATCCTACCAAAAGAGTTCGCACCGGGTGATAAGGTTCTTCTCTTTAACTCTAGATTAAATATTTTTCCAGGAAAGTTGAAGTCTAGATGGTCCGGTCCCTTCACTGTCACAAAGGTGAACAAGTTTGGTTCGGTGGAGTTGGTGAATGATAAAGGCGAAGAGTTCAAGGTTAACGGCCAAAGGTTGAAGGTGTATCACGAAGGTGCTACCATTAGAGATGTGGAGGAGACTCTCCTAACTCCACTTCCAAAATGAGCTCAAAGGTGGTAAGAGGGTCGTGTGGGACCTAGATAAACCAGCGCTTTGCGGGAGGCAACCCGTATTTCTTGCTTTCTAGACTAGTTTCCTTTTCTCTTATTTTTATTTTTATTAGAGAGCTGAGGAGAGTGATATTTTACCATTTATAAGTGTTGTTGTACAGGTATGAATTTGACAGGTAAAAAGAGTTAGAAAAATTTGAAGAAGAAAAGAAATCGGAGAAGGCATGAACTCCAGGGCTTGGTACGGGCCCGATTGGGCAAGGCTCGCCCGATCAGGCGCGCAAGTGAAGCTGAGAAATCGAGCAAAATTCGCCCGATCGGGCGCGCAAGCATAGTTGTTTTCGGGGATAATTTCGCCCGATCGGGCGCATTTTTGTTGAAAATCGAGTGAAGGAAAAGAAATTTCGGGCGAAGCTCACCCGATCGGGCGAGAAATTTAGCGAAAATTAAGTTCGTGTTCGCGCTCGATCGGGCGGAGCTCGCCCGATCTGGCGCGCAACTGCAGTTTGGGATTTCTGGAAATTCGCCCGATCGGGCGAGGCTTGCCCGATTGGGCGCGCCGTCAGTCACGACTCCCTTTATTTTCTTTCGTCTTCTTTCTTTCCTCACTTTCTCCTTATTTCATCTTCTTCATCTCACTTTCTCTCTCTAAAACCTCCATTTTCAAACCTTCAACTCATACTTCAATCCTAGATCTTCTCCAATTCTTCCATCCAAACTCAAGAATTCTTACATTTTCCAACTCCTCTCATCTCCCTCTACAATCTACACTAAGTTTTCATCACTTTCTCTCAATTCTCACTCAAACCCTAAGAGAGAGAAAGCTTCAATTCCTACCAATTTACAAAGAAAATGGCATCAAAAAGGTCTAGAATGCAAAGGGGTGAAGGATCGAGGCAACAAGCACCTAGTATTGACCCGGAGTTGCAAATTCCGGGGTGGGAGAGGGTGGTCATCACTACCCAAGAGCAAAAGCAAAGGATGCTCAACCTCATCTCACGACAGGTAATTCCTACCCGCTTTATTCATCACCCAACACTCTCTAGACTAGGAATTGATAAGCATGTTGAAAAATTATTCAAGGGAATTGGCATGAGTGGTTTGTTCACATTACACTATGATACTTATGATTATTTGACTTTAGAATTCATTTCTAGTTTTAATGTCATAAAATCAAATGTTTTAATCTCTCATGTTCAATTTCGATTGTTTAATAATGATATTAGATTGTCTTTGAAAGATTTTGGAAAATTGTTTGATTTGAAAGCCGATAGACCAATTGAACCACCCCAAGACAACATTACCTTTGTCTACCATGCTTTAACGGGGAATCCTAACTTGAACCTCCACCATGCCAAGGGCACTTGGATTCAACATCCCGTGCCAAAACTTTGGCAACGGTTTGTTGGCCTCACCATCTTTGGGAGGCATGAACCCGCAAATGTGAGGAGGGATGAACTAGAACTATTAGGGTTTTACATGATCCCTAGGAGTGACAAGCTAAACATAGTTCATAGGATGGCCCAACACTTCCAAAGGGTGGCCAACGCGGCCGAATCGGGTAGGTCTAGGGTCCCAATTTATTTTGGTGGGTTAGTAACCCACATAGCGGTCAAACACCTTGGTTGGACCCCTAGCGGTGATGGTAAGGTAGCCGGCCCAACCTTAATGGACGCACCCTACTTAGGAGGCCTTAATTGGATAAATGTGACAGGGGGTGAGACTTGGTGGGTGATTCATAGGGAGTCGGGTAGAAGGGACAATGCTTTCACCTTGCCTAACCCGGCCATGACCAAATTTGAGAAGGGTCTTCCCTCCTATACCTTTGAATTAGGAGACCAAGGAGATACCCAACCACACCACCAAGCACCTCCCTCACCACCACAACATTTCCACCAACCATCACCCCAACACTACACACATAACATTCCTACTTCCTCAACCAACTACAACATCGACCCTAACGCCCCATATGAATTTTCGGCTTTTAGAAGCCAATTGGACCGGATAGAGAGTGGGTAAGGGAGGATGGAGGGTATGGTTAGGAACTTGGACACTAGGGTAGGATCCCTAGATGCTAGGGTTGGGGTGGTGGAGAGGAACCTAGGGCGGGGTTTATACCCCATGTACGATGATTATGCCCGTCGGGGGGCTATTCCCCCCGAATCATTTGTTCCCGATTGGTTCCAATATCCCCAAGGGGGATACACGGACCCAAGTGCCTACGGTACCTATGTGGACTATTCATCGGTCCATGGATATGGGACCGATGCTCCTTTTGGTGGGCTTGGGGGGAATGTAGACCCTAACTATTTTGCAGGTGGTTCGGGTTATGGAGGTGGTGGTTCGAGCCATGGAGGGGCCGATCCTAGTCATGGTGGTAGGGGCTATTCGAGGATGGATGAGGATGAGGAGTAGGTTACATTCCCAAGTCAATGAGGGCATTTCTTGATTTGGCTTGGGGGGGTATCTTTCGCTTGGTAACTCTCTTTCCTTTCTCTCTATTTACTTGCTTTCTAGTGTAGGTTTTTATTTGCTTTCTAGTTTAGTTTTATTGCTTTCCTTATATGAAAAACACAAAAAAATTAAAAAAATCAAAAAATCAAAAAAATACGAACCGATGAATTGTAAATCTTGCTTCCCTGTGCCCCATACTTGAGAAAAAATTGTTTTGATTCTTGGTATTTGATTTTGAACATTGTGGATTTGTTGATCATGATTTGAAGTTTAATTACTTGGATTCCTAAACTTGCGTCAATTTTGTCCAACTACTTGTGAATATAGTGCTTGACTAGTTGATTTGGTTAGGAATGTGTGATTAGTTCCTGGTATGTCAATGAATTTGAGTATTGGTTTGCAACTATGAGTAGTGTTTCATGACTCAATTTTATGCACATGTGGAGGACGAAGGCATTTGTTCTTTTAGGTAGCCTTCAAATTTATTTAGATACATTTGTTCCCTTCTTTCTACCCATGTTGTTGCCTTGACTTTTTGTTGTTTATAGCCACATTACAAGCCATGTTTGCCCCATTGGTTACTAGTCCCAAGCTTGGCTTGGGGGAGCTATTAGTGAGTGAGGTGAGGGAGTTTGTAGTGTGCACATTATTTGCACAATTTGGGTGGGTTTGAGAAGTTATTTGTTCTTGATCATATTTTTGTTTTGATGAGTTTAATAGTGTATATATTTGAAAAAATAAAAGTGTGGTGAAAAAGGAAAAAAAAAGAGAAGTTCAAAGAAAAAAAGTGAGAAAATAGAAAAAAAGAAAGTGAACTTCTAGAAAAAGAGAAAAAAAAAAATGAAAAAAAAAGAGCAAAAAGAAAAAAAAAAAGTGTTTGATGTTCAAATGGTCTAAGTGAAGGTTTATCAAAAGAAAAGAAAAAGAAAAGTTGAGTTTCATTGTAAATATTTGAGTTTGAGTTCAAAGTTTGTTTGTTCACCCAAGTTCTTTATTATCATATTTTTAGGGGTGAAATTTTATAAGTATTGGGTTTGATTTTTATGATTGGAGTATATTTGGTGGATTTGTGTTGGAGTTAGTTATGTTGGAGATGTGTATGATCATTATTTTTGATCATGGGTTTATTAGGATATGGCTCCCTTTTAGCATAGCTTTTCTCTCACATTTTCCCAAATTTATCCTACCCTTTTACCCTAGCCTTACATTACAAGCTTTAAAAGACCTTTTGACCTTGTGCATAGAGTTGTGTAAATGTGAAAGTGTTGTTTATCAATGCAAGTTATGACTTGACATATTCCGAGTCGACTATTAGGTTGAGTGTATGTCTTTTTAAACACACGAGTGTGTGAGTTTGGGAGGGCATTGTTCACATAAAGGGGTTGGGACGGAGAGCGATCGAGTACATCTTTTACTCGCCACATAAATGAGAGTTGAGTGTGTGAGCACTAGTCTTGAATTCTATATGCTCTTGTGGTTTGCTCTACTTGACAATTGTTGGGGAGGAAGGGTGATTAGATGAATAGGATTGGTTGATTTTGAAGCATGTTCACTTGATTTGCCTTGAATCGTTTGTGCTTGATTTTTATATTGGGGTGAGGCATGTTTTATTGTTCATTGAGGAGCTCTTTGCTTAGGGACAAGCAAAGGATTGGCTTGGGGGAGTTTAATATGTCCATTTTATATAGTATTTTACCCCCGTCCTTTGGTCGTAATTAGTAGTGTTTTTGGCTCTTAGAGCCACTTTTGTTACTAATATGTGTTTTCTAGTGTTTTCGTAGTTTTGGTTGAGTTTTGTAGGGAATTGCACCTTTGGAGCATTTTCCCGGGATTTTATGAAGCAACTACGAGCATTGGAGGACCACGACCGTCGTTGAAGCCCAAGGCCGGCTAGATCCATCGAGCCGGTGATTAAGGGCTCGGTATCTGGAATACCGAGGTTTGGACCGAGTACTCAAGACCCGAAGTGGAGATCCGGATTGGGCCAAGGAGTCGAGCCCAATCGGAAGTCCAAAGCCTCGAGGAGCCACAAGGGCCCGATCGGGCAAGCATAGCCCCGATCAGGCAAGGCAACGCAGCACCAAGCCTCGAGTTCTAGGCGCGCCCGATCGTGCGAGGCCTAGCACGATCGGGCGAGGTGCGCAGCAAAGGGCATCGAGCAAAAGGCGCACCCGATCGGGCGCGTGTTTCTGGGGAGCTGAGTTGTTGAGGCACTTAGTTTCTAATTAGGATCGTTAATTATTTTCGTTTAAGTACGTTTTAGGATTGTAATTTGTTACACACTCTTTCCTTTTACTTTCTCTCTCTAATTAATATTTTCTCTCTCTAGACTTTTCTCTCTACCTTACTCTTGTTCTTGACTACTTTGTAATTCCGTCGTCTTTGGTACGATTTCTATTTCAATTAATTTCAGTAATTTCTTCCTTTCAATTCCTTATGACTTGTTTTATTACTTTGCTTGCTTTAGATTTAATTATGTCCGAGTATTTTAATTCTAGGGTTTATGGGGATCCATAATTAATATGAAGGGATAATTTGTTATTTTTGATTATTGATATTTCATGATAATTTCTTATTGAATTGTTTTAATTCTTTGCAATTGGATTATGAATCGAGCAGATGTAATTTGATTGTGAATGTTTAGCAATATTGAATTGATGAATCGAGCAGATGTTAATTTAATGTTAAAGGCTATTTTCAATAGGAACTTAGATCTAGTAAATTGCGAGAGCCTGTTAGATCTATGTTGGTTAATAAATTGCGAGAGCCTGTTAATCATGTTATCCGTGCAATGTTAATTAATTGATTGTTATGTTTTATCCCGGAATATTAATTATTGGTGAACCTATGACCCTAGGCCTTCTTATTATCGACTTTCTCTCTAAACTTAATCTCCGTAGTATAATTTCATATTAAACACAATAAATTGGTTACCTTAATAATTTAGATTATATTAATTAATTAGGAGTAGAAAGAACAGTTTCCCTGTGGATTCGACCCTACTTCCCTATCTACTTTAGTTAGAGGACTTAGGTATTACTTTTGATTAGGGGATACGACTTTACCTTGTCAGCAGGCGTGCAATTAAGATGGAGCGCCCGCTCAAAATTAACTTTTGGCTATGACCTTCGGTCAGAAGCGGGTGTGCAGTAGGGTTGGAGTGCCCGCTCCTGACTTAATTCTTGAACTCTAAGGTCGATTGGAGCGCCCGCTCTAAAACTTAAAGAAGTTCCTGCCTAGCAATTGCATCGTTTGGAGCGAGCGTGTAGCTAACTAGGAGCGCCCGCTCCGAACCTTAATCCTCTTTTCTGATTTGTTAACCCATTCAGGAGCAGGCGTGCATATGAGTAGGAGCGCCCGCTCCTAATCTGAAAAGAACTTCCTGATTGCATTTGGTCATTTTGGAGCGGCTGTGCATGGTTTCAGGAGCGCCCGCTCCAAATCCAAAAATAGTTCCTAGTCAAAATTATATATCTAGGAGCGGGTGTGCAGGTACACAGGAGAGCCCGCTCCAAACCTTGAAAGCATTTTGTTACCCAGCAACCTAGATTGGAGCAGGAGTGCATGCTCTTTAAAATGCCTGCTGCAGGTCTTAAATGAGTTCTTGTTCAAATTTCGACAGAAGGATCGGGCGTGCAAGATCAGAGGAGCGCCCGCTCCTACCTAGCTTGAAGGTTTCCGTTTCTTCCGTTGAGCTTGGAGCGGGTGTGCGTAGTGTTTGGAGTGCCCGGTCCAAGCTGTTGGTAGCTTTGATGTTTTCTTTTCTTTGCTTGTTTTTGCTCCAAATACTTATATCAATCCACAAGAACATAAGTTCAACCAAATTGTTAACCAAATCAGATAGATTTTACTATCTTCTCCATTATTTCACTCATTCAATTTTTTATTTCTCACTCTCTTTCTCCTTTTTTTCTTTTTTTTTGTTTTTTTTAACTCGGTTTGCCTCTCGAAAGCGCTTCTTTAACGTCAATAGCTTGACGACCTCCAAACTCAAGAGGTAAGATTACATTGCAATGATTCAACTAAACCAACATGAGCACCCTCATAGTAGAGCTTGAGGCGATGCCCATTGACTTTAAATGATCTCAATCCGTCCAAATCCAATATTTCCACGGCTCCATGGGGAAACACTTCTTTCACAACAAAAGGACCACTCCACCTCGATAAAAGTTTCTGGGAAACAATTTCATCCTAGAGTTGTAGAGAAGTACCTTTTCTCCTACAAAAAATGTTTTCTTTTCAATATTACGATCATGGCATTCTTTTGTGCGAGTCTTGTAGTTGCTAGTACACTCATAGGCCTCCAATCGAAGTTCTTCAAGGTCATGGTAAATCAAGCCATCTTTGCTCTCCCGCACTAGCCAAATCAAAAATGATCTTCTTAACGACCCATTGAGTTCGGTGTTCAAGCTCCACTGGAAGATGACAAGATTTTCTATACACAAGACGATAAGGAGTTCTACCTATTGGGGTTTTGTATGTTGTTCTATATGCCCATAGAGCATCATCAAGTTTTTTCGACCAATCGTTCCTATTTCTTGCAACCGTCTTCTCAAGGATTAACATGAATTGACGATTGGACACTTCCGCTTATCCACTAGTTTATGCATGGTAGGTTGATGAACTCCATGCTTTCTTAGCATCTTTTGGAAAGCACTATGCACAAAATGTGAACCGTTATCACTTACCACAGCTCTAGGAATTCCAAATCTTGGAAATATGACTTTCTTGAACAATTTCATGACTGCCTTGTGGTTATTTGTTGGGGAGGCAATGGCCTCAACCCATTTTGAAACGTAGTCAATCGCCACAAGGATGTAGGTATTGATTCCCATAAGAAGAAGGGAATGGTCCCATAAAGTCGATACCCCATACATTAAATACCTCTAGCTTAAGTATCGGTAGTTGAGGCATCTTATTCCGCTTGGATATGTTGCCGGTTCGTTGACACCGGTCACAAGTCTTTACAAACCCCCAAGCATCCTTAAAGAAATGAGGCCACCACAAACCGCTATGCAAGACTTTCAGAGCTGTTTTGTTTGTTCCCATATGGCCTCCACAAGGATTAGAATGGCACATCTTGAGCATACTTTGCACTTCTTCATCCGAAAACACCTTCAAAGCAAACCATCTACTCCTCTTTTGTATAGAATGGGGTCATCCCACACATAATGCCTTGATTCTCTTTTAAGTTTCTTCCTTTGATTCTTGGAGAAATCGAGAGGGAACTCCCCACATGCCAAGTAATTCACCAAGTCGGCGAACCAAGGAAGCTCTTTCTCATTCAAGATATAAAGCACATCATCTCTTAATTCATCACATATGGGGATCTCATCATCACTTGCTTGCACATTCTCTAGACGTGAAAGATGATCCGCAACTATATTCTCGGCCCCTTTCTTGTTTTCAAAATCAAATTGTAGAAGAGAAAGGACCCAACGAAGAAGACGAGGCTTGGACTTTTTCTTTGCCACAAGGTACCTAATAGATGCAAGATTGATGTAGACAATAGTTTTGGAACCAATGAGGTAGTTCCAAAACTTCTCAAAAGCATGTACCACGGCAAGAAACTCTTTCTCCGTCGTGGTGTAGTTCCGTTGAGCTTCATTCAAGGTCTTAGACATGTAATAGATGACATGAAGCTTCTTCTCTATTCTTTGCCCCAACACACCTCCAATTGCAACATCATTAGCATCGCACATGAGTTCAAATGGAAAATCCTATCTTAGCCCTTGTATAATTGTCACCAACCACTTAGATATTCTTCCTTGTATGGGTGGTTGTTCAAACAAATCTTTATCGGATTATGTTGTGAAATCACATGAGTGGTGTGGGGAAGCATGTAATGTCGCAATTTTTTAGTTGCCCACATTAATGTTAAGCTTATTTTTTCCAAAGTGCTATATTTTATTTCATATAGAAAGAATTTATTACTTATATAGTATATTTCACGTTCTACTTTTTCTACCTCTTGTGCTAGCATAGCTCCTGTGGCCGTATCCGTAACAGTGATGTATAGTCTAAGAGGTAGCTTGGGTACAGTTGGTGCTAAAATTGGTGGAATTTTGAGATAGTCTTTGACTTTCTCAAAGGCTTCTTGGCATTGATTGTCTCATTCATTTTTTTCTTCTTTTTTAAGTTTTTTGAATATTAGCTCGCAAGTCATTGTTAATTTATTGATGAATCGATTAATGTACTGTAACTTGCCAAGGAACCCCCTAATTTGTTTTTCTATTTGAGGGGAAGGCACATCAACAATTGCCTTTATCTTAGAAGGATTGATCTCAATGCCACGTGTGTTTCATCCTGGATGGAATTTTGATTAACCCATCTGAACGTCTTCCTCCATCCATGCTCGAAAGCTTCATCCTGGATGGCATTTTGATTAGCTATTATAGCAACATGGTTTTACTCTAGTCCAAATAGCAAGTTGAATGCTTGATTAACATAACACCCTGGAGTTGGGTGTTATGACTGAACGATTTTGAAATCGTCATTCAAGAAGTAGCAATCGAGGAATATCTCGAATCAGGGCTTTCTTGATACCTTCTAGAACTAGTGGTTCTAGAAAGTCATAGCATGGGTAATCTTCTCCCTCCCTAACGAATTGTCCGTTGAGGGTTTGATTATAAGATGAAAGTAAAGAGATTATCCCTTTCTTGTTATTTTCTTTACGTGCTTTGATCTTAGCATCGTGAGACTTGAGTTCCTCTTTTGTTAGTTTATATCCCAATCCAAAAGAAAAGCTTTTCTTTGGGATAGGAAGTAAAACAGATTTCTTCATTCTTATTCCCAAACGCATCCCAGGAAATTAACTACTCTTAAATAAGATGTTGTTTACTATTGAGGTGGAATATGGATAACGCTTGAATGGTTCTTCATGGCTTTCCTCCATTTCTAGTGGGCAAATTGCCTCTGCGGTGAATCCCCACATGTCCTCTTCATCATTATCATGATTTATTTCTAAAAGGGATTGATCATTTATTGCGATTTTGAGAGAAAAAGCATGTATAGTCATAGGAACACCTTGATAGTTCAACCTTATCATTTAGTGAAGCGAAGATGGTATTGCTCCAAGCTCATGTTAAATGTAGGTTAAATGTAGGTTTAATGTCCATGACATGAAATTCAACCATATTTTGTATTGGGCCTGTGGTAATTGGTAGCTTAACAGTTCCACACACCGATTTCCTTGAATTGTCGTAGGCCCTAATGCTTTGTGTTTTTGAATGAAAATCTTTTTTTGGATTTAGGCCTAAATATTTTGCAGTTTGTAATGGGCATACATTCACGGCGGACCCATTGTCAACTAAAGTAAGAGGGATGTTTTATCCCTTTCACCCCGCAGTTAGATATAAATATTATTGCGGGTAGTGTATTTTGAAGGCAAATCATCACTAGTAAAGGTGATTGACTTGTCGGATTTTTCGCTAGTAAGCAAGCTAACGAGATCTAGTGGAGTTGTGTCCGTACTTACAGAAAAAGTGGTTAGAGCCTTCATTAGAGAATTCCTATGTTCTTTAAAAATACATAGGAGTTCCCAAATGCTAACATTCCCCTTAGATTCTCACTAATTTTCATTGATTGAAGATGAAATCCAAGCTCAAAGATGTAATTTGAAGTACAAAACAAGTAATCTAAAGTTTCTCTCTCTACTAAATTTGGAAATAAGTCTCAAGTACAAGTGAAATCGTCATCCCCCCAAAAAAGGAAAAGTCAAGGGGTATATATAGTAAAATGAACGTAGAGGCTCGAAGCAGGGCCGTGCGCACGCACCACAGGCTCGAGCGCGCGCACGCATAGAGGGGTCTGCGCGCGCGCACCCCTGCTGTGGTGTTGCGGGGTGCACGGCTCCTCTTGCTCGCTCGTAAATTTTTGTTCGAAGTTTTGCTCCTAGCGCTCTCGTGCATCCCTATCGTCGGTGCTCTCGTGATGATGCCCGCGAGGAGGGCAGCCGTTGACCTTCAAATATTTGCGCGTTCATAACCTAGAATCAATGAGAGAGTAACCGTGAGAGCGTGGCAAATAAGACTTTGAAACTTCTGTTACAAAAATTCAAGTACAAGTAAGAGAGAAAGTAAAATGAATAGAAACTAAACTAAAATAGCTAAATAAGAACAAAAATCATGAAAAACTCATAAAAGTGAACGAAAAACCAAAATGTGTTATAAAGACGGAAAATAAAAGAAAACTAGAAAGATTATACGAAAATAAAGTAAGAAAATATAGAAAAAAAGAAATTAAAAGCTACTCTATTGAGCGCCATAAATGACGCTCATCAAATTCCCCCAAGCTAGACTTTTGCTCTTCCTTAAGCAAAACAAGATCAAACTCAAGGAAAGATGATGACATTACTCAAGCAAAGTAAGAAACAAGAAAACTAGAGAAGATGAGAATCTACACTAACTCACTTTCGTAGGAATCACAGTCAATTTTAGCAACCAAAGACAAGCCATTTAAACCCCTATATACCAAGCTTTCTTAACAAACAAGGGTAGGCACGTTTTGAGATTTCTAAGGTTGATTAGAACATAGAACATGCTAAGCATAAAGAACTATCAAGACAAAATTCACTTTCATCTCAAAACATTTTCAACACATTCTCCCAATTAGCTTCAAATCTATCTTTAGTGAGCATCTAATGGCTCCCCGAAGGAACCGAAAAAAGAAAGAGATTTGAGGCTACTCGATGTCTCAACTATTGCTTACCGCTCTATAAGCTTGACCTACATCTCCCTCCACCGACTTGTGACTCAACCACAAAGGTCAAAAGGTCCTGGAAAGGGTTTTAATGTAAGGGCGAAAAGGGTGAAGGTAGGATAAAATTTGAAATTTGGTGGTATACCTAAATTGTGAAGCAAAGATTGGCCAAATCTCAACACCAAAACCAAGTAATCACCAAACAAAAATACCAACATCCGCAAGCTTATTCAAAGCCAAAATCACAAACATGTACACAAAAAGCGTTAGAACACTTCCCCCCAAGCTTGAACAAAGCATTGTCCTCAATGCTTAAAATAAGGAGAAAGACACTTACATCAAAATATTATTAAAATTTTTCATTTTTCACTTTTTTCAACTTTTGCCAAAGCTTTTGAATTTGCTTTACTTTTTCTCATTTTTTCATTTTTTCACTTTATTTCATTGTCCTCGCCTTTTTTAACTATGGACGGCTTTTTCAACTTTTGCAATTGCTTTGTATTCGCAAAATATTTACAAAATAAAATTGATATCATTATAAGAACCAAACAATCATTCTCATCCACCAAAACTTTAACAATAGAGACCAAATGCTTCACAAAAACCAAATATGGGAACAAGAATGAAACAAAAGGCTCAAATTCTAAAGATATGGCTTGAAAAGAAGGAATATAGCTCAAATGGTTAGCAAGTAGGCAAATGAAAACCCAAAATAAAGAAATAGAAAACTATCCTATAAAAAGAAAAATTACCATCCCGAAAAAATGCCTTTGTCCTTCCTAAATGGCTCGATCGCGATCTCGGGAGATGAAAGTCAAATTCTAGATAAAGCATACAATAGTCAAGGATCCATGCGCCACTCATGAAAAATATGGAGAAGGCTAGAAAAGAATGAAACCTCACATGGTTGTAGCAAAACTCACTATTAGTTTCAAATTCACCAAAAGGGAGCAATTGCAAATTTTCAAAAACAATAGAATTCGGCTTCAAGGTCCCAAAAGTTCTAAACGACTACCTTAGCATACTCTATCCTAGAGTCAACCAAAGATATTCTCAGACCGTGCGAACCATTGTCTTTTAGGAAGGGTGATATCTAAAAATGCAAGTCCAAGTGGTACTAAGTCCAAAGCAAAAGCAAAAACAAGAAGAAATAAGAGCAATGCCTCAAAAAGAAATGTTTTTTTTTTGTTTGTTTAAATTTTATTTTGTAAAATTCAAAAAGAAATATAAAGAAAAGAGAAAGAGATAATAAAAAAGAATAAGCAAAACAAAAAGAAAAATAGAAGAAAAGGAAAAAGAAAAGAGAAAGAAAAGAAAGAAAATGAAGAAGATGAAGAAGGAATAGAAAAACACAAGGAAGCAAGCCAAACACATAATATCCCAATCGTCAAACAAATGGTCATTCAGCTACAACGCCAATGACCCCAAACACAGTAAGGTGTTAAAAGCAAGCAACCTCGAACCATTCAACTCCTCCTAAACTTCATGAGAAATATCTACACAAAAGAATGTTAGTAACTTCATGAGAGAAGAAAGGAAAGAAATAAAAGGGATACAGGTAACTCATAAGGGATACGGTGATGCAGGACAGTAGCAGAATCATCCGGAAGCAGAATCAGGAAGCAGAAATCAGAAATCAGATAATCATCAGGAAGCAGAAAGCATATCAAACAATAATCAATCGAATAATCAACAATATCGGAAACTAAAGCAGATAATCCTTCGGTAAGAAACCATCATCAGCCATCAGAACAACAGATAAGCATGAGACAAACAATGATCAACACCAGCAAGCAAAAGAGACCAAGAGTGAACCATAAAAGCCAAGGGGGGAACGGTGAAGCACACAAACAACATAAAACACCCCCAAGCTTGAAATGAACTACCCCCCAAACTCAAATCCTAATAGCATATGGGCATAAAGAGAACAACATAGAAAGCAAACAAGTAAGGGGTAGACAAGATGGAATCACTCGGCACTATGGTAAGGGGTAGAATGAGTACTCCCCTCACCGGTCTCCAAGACTACATGACTAGAGCTAGCGTAATTACTCACCTCCATGGGAGCCTTGCCCCTCAACCTACCCTCTCTCCTAGCTCGATCCACCTCGAAAAAGTGAGACTAATCATCTAAGATTGGCTCGCCCGACAAGCCCCACCTATCAAATGTCTCGGGGTTCGAGAAAGGGAAAGGATTCAAAGGATCATAAGTAAAATCGCACCCACCGGTCCGCTTATAATCGTATGTGGCTGGGATGGTGCCAACAATAGCACTAGGGGGGACATTAGGACCTTCCCAATAAAGGTAACAAAGACTAAGTCCACGGGAGGGGTCATAGGGTTCCCATTGAGGGATAGGTCCTTGTTAGACCGGGAAGAACATAGAGCATAGGTGAGAATACGATTGAAGTATCTCATGGCCGGATGGATGATAGATGCGGCCTTTGAAGTTTGTGGCTCATATTTCCCTTCATTAGAGATGCGCCGCCACCACTTTAGCTCATCATACTTATGATCATCACTCATCTTAACATTGGCCGGATATACAATGTGATCTTCATCCACGGCCCAAGGAAATCGAAAGTATGTACAAAGTTGAGATTCCAAAATCCGATGATCATTATTGAATAATTGGAAAGTCAATGTCCTTGAAGAATCACCATTATTCTCAAGAATCACTTCAAGAGACGAAAGAAATTCATATGTTACTCTAGCATAAGTGGGCGCATTTAAATCCAAAAACTCCAAAAGGCCTAAATTCTTGGCAAGTAGACGAACATCTTCATCAATTCTAAGCAATTTTGTAGTCGCTTAATCATAAAAGCGGGTGGATTTAAGCTTTCTCTTTGTCAATTGGATGAATCTATCCCAAAGGAGTTCCTTTGAGAATTCAATGCCATATGTTTCAACCACCTCGGGAGGAGGGGGAACAACATGCTGGGATTTGCTTGTGCTTGTTCTAGTCCTTTTCTTGCGACAAATAGGGGCCATCTACAAGAAGAAAGGCCAAGCATGAGCAATTCATCAAGAAATTGGCTCAAACACACAAGAGCATAAGAGATAAAATCATCACCAAATAATCAAAGAGAATTGTCCAAGAAATTTCAAGCACAAAGATAATCCAACATGAATGGAACAAGTATTGGCCACAAAGAACTAATGCCATAAATATAGTAGCAACCATAGAAATATTCAATGAAAAATAAGAAGCAACTCATCATTAATCCAAAGGCAAAAGTTTGTCGTGAAAGACCAAAATCATGATTCATCATAGGCAAAATTATCCAAAAACATTGAATAATCAAAGAAACAAAGCTACCATGAACAATAGTGATGTCAAGAATGGTGATGACCAACAATGGTGATGTCAAGAATTCAAGCAAGGCAAACAATTTCGTCATGAAAAAACTTCAAAGTATCATCAAATAACATCATACAACACAAAATACAAGCAAAAAGTACCAACAATGGAGTTCTACCATTAAAGCCCAAACAAGGGTTTCAAGCTTCAAAAATGAGGAAGAAGATGACTAGAAAATGAGAAATCATATCTCAATGAAGCTTTAAAACACTTGAAATGAAATAATTGAATATTATAAATCAATTAGAACACCAAGATGCAAGTTCCAAACCCCAATTTGAACATCCAAAATTCGAAAAATCCAAGACCCAAATTTCGAATTTTTGTTCGAAAATTTCGAATGAAAAATTGTGTTTTTATTGTTGTAATTTGTGAATTGATGAATTAAAATGATAAAAAGTGACGATTTTGTGAAGATTTGTTAAGAGGAAGAAGAAGTAAAGTGAAGGAGAAGGGAGGATGAGAAAATCGGGGAGAGAGAATGAGAAATGAAGGGGAGGGTTGCTAAGGGGCACGAAAAAGGGTGGGGTGGGCTGCCCCAGCCGTGCATGCGCGCAAACCGTGTTGTGCGTGCGCACAGCTGGTCGGCTAGGGGGGGCTGCGCACATCGGCTTTAGTGCTCGTGTGTGCGGTGCTCTCGTCGATGTTCTCAAGCGTCAAGCTCGAGTGATGCCCACGAGAGGGACAGACCAAAAATCACCCAATTTTTCAAAAATCACTTGTTCATGATTAAAATCCATGAGAACGCAGCCATGAGAGCACTCTTGCACATCAATCTCATCTTCACTTTAATTCAATTAAAACCTCTTGAAACTTTCAATTGACACCAAAATTGTTAGAAATCTTAATCAACTCGATCCCAAGGTACCGAAAATCAAGAAAACAAAGAAAGATTAGAAAATTTCTCAAAAATAAAAGAAATAAAAAGAATGAAAAATCATAAGAAAGGGTTAGAAAACCGGGTTGTCTTCCGGGAAGTGCTTGTTTAACGTCATAGCTCGACGTTCTCCACCTATCAAGGTGGTTGACGAAGAATCATTTTATGAACTAGGCCAACAAAAGCACCATCGAAGTACTTTTTGAGTCGATGGCCATTGACCTTGAACGGAGATGATGAATCTAACATAAAAACTTCCACAACACCATTTGGAAAGACACCTTGAACCAAATAAGGACCACTCCACCTTAACATGAGCTTTCCAGGGAACAACTTCATCTTAGAATTATAAAGAAGAACTTTATCACCTACACAAAACTCCTTTTTCTCAATAAGTTTGTCATGAGCATCCTTAGATCGAGCTTTGTAGGTACTTGCACAATCATAAGCATCAAGCCTAAGTTCTTCTAATTCATGAAGATCCAACCACCTTTTCTCTCCCGCACTAGCCAAATCAAAGTTGATTTTCTTGATTGCCCAATGAGCGCGGTGCTCAAGCTCCACAGAAAGATGACATGATTTTCCATAAACAAGACGGTAGGGAGTGGTGCCTATGGGAGTCTTGAAAGCCGTTCGATATGCCCATAAAGCATCATCAAGCTTGTCCGCCCAATCTTTCCTATTCCTAGCAACCGTCTTCTCAAGGATCAACTTTATTTGACGGTTGGACACCTCAACTTGTCCACTAGTTTGAGGGTGGTAAGGAAGACCAAAACGTTGATGAACGCCATACTTTCTTAACAACTTTTGGAAACATTATGAACAAAATGTGATCCATTGTCACTTATTACCGCCTTGGGCACACCGAATCTCGGAAATATGATCTTTTTTAATAGCTTCATTACCACCTTGTGGTCATTTGTAGGGGAGGCAATGGCCTCAACCCATTTAGAAACATAATCGACCACCACAAGGATGAATTGGTTTCCAAAAGAAGAAGAGAATGGTCCCATGAAGTTAATGCCCCATACATCGAAAACCTCCAACTCAGGGATGGGTTGTTGAGGCATTTCATTCCTCTTTGAAATGTTTTCGGTCCTTTGGCATCTATCACAAGACTTGATAAAACCCCAAGTGTCCTTAAAAAGAAACGTCCACCATAAACCACTTTGGAGAATCTTTGAAGCGGTTTTGGAAACTCCCATGTGACCACCACTAGGATCCGAGTGGCACATCTTCAAGACATTCGGCACTTCTTCACTTAGAATGTAACGATGGAGCAAGTCATCAACTCCTCGCTTATACAAAATAGGATCATCCCACAAATAGTGTTGGGCTTCTCTCTTGAGCTTCTTCCTTTGATTCTTCGAAAATGAAGGTGGAAACTCCCCACATGCTAGAAAATTAACCAAATCGGCGAACCAAGGGAGTTCCTTCACATCAATGGCATATAAAAAATCATCAAGCACTCTATCTTCAATAGGGGAACCATCATCTTGGACTTGGAAGTCCTCAAGGCGAGAGAGGTGATCCGCCACAACATTCTCCGCCCCTTTCTTGTCTCTAACCTCAACATCAAAGGTTTAAAGTTCAAGCAACCACCGAAGCAATCTAGGCTTTGATTCCTTCTTAGCAAAGAGATATTTGAGAGCTGCATGATCCGTGAAAACAATGGTCTTAGAACCCAACAAATAACAACGGAATTTCTCAAAAGCATGCACAATTGCTAAAAACTCCTTTTCCGTTGTTGTGTAGTTTCGTTGAGCTCCATTGAGGGTTTTTGATATATAATAGATGACATGGAGCTTCAAACTCCTCCAATAGCTGTATTACTAGCATCACACATCAATTCAAAAGGTAAATCCCATCTCGGAGCTTTGACTATAGGGGTGGAAGTCAAGGCTTTCTTCAATTTATTGAATGCTTCCAAGCATTTATCATCAAACACGAACTCAACATCCTTTTAAAGAAGATCATTGAGGGGCTTAGCAATTAGAGAGAAATCCTTGATGAATCTCCTATAAAACCCGGCATGTCCCAAGAAAGATCTCACACCTTTTACATTGACCGGAGGTGGTAACTTTTCAATGACTCCAATCTTCGCTTGTCCCACCTCTATTCCTTTGTGGGAGATCTTATGACCAAGAACAATTCCTTCCTTAACCATAAAGTGACATTTCTCCCAATTCAATACTAGATTCACTTTCTCATACCGAGCCAAACACTTTTTAAGGTTTTCAAGGCAAGCTTCAAATGAAACACCTCCACTGAAAAATCATCCATGAACACTTTCATTTCCTCCTCCAACATATCTCCAAATATGCTCATCATACACCGTTGGAAGGTGGCGGGGGCGTGGCAAAGCCCAAATGGCATTCTCCTATAAGCAAAGGTTCCATATGGGCAAGTAAAAGTTGTTTTCTCTTGGTCATCCGGGTGAATAGGAATTTGAAAGAAATCGGAATAACTATCAAGAAAACAATAATACTTATGCCTTGTTAGTCTTTCAAGCATTTGATCAATGAACGGAAGGGGGAAATGATCCTTTTTGGTGGATGTGTTTAGATATCGATAATCTATACACATCCTCCATCCCGTTACTGTCCTTGTAGAAATGAGCTCACCTTTCTCATTCTCCACAATGGTCATGCCTCCATTCTTTGGGACAACGTGGATCGGGGAAACCCACCTTGAGCTAGAAATGGGGAATATAATTCCCGCCTCCAATAGATTGGTGATTTCCTTTTTGACTACTTCCCCTATTTGAGGGTGAAGTTTTCGTTATCTTTCAATGCTTGGTGAGGCATTATCCTCAAGAGTGATATGGTGCATGCATAAGGCGGGACTAATACCCTTGAGGTCATCAATGGTATAGCCCAAAGCACCTTGGTGCTTTTTCAACACACCACACAACTTTTGAGCTTGGCTCTCACTCAAGGAGGAACTAACAATCACGGGAAAAGTTGAGTTAGGGCCTAAAAATTCATACCTAAGGTGTGATGGAAGAGGTTTGAGCTCAACCATGGGGACACCTTTACTTTCCTTTGTTGTAGCCGCTTGCAATGCTTCTTGGCTAGAGATGTTCATGCACATTTGCTCATCAACGTCTTCAAGGCTTCCATTGAGCACATCTTCATACAAAGCTATCTCTTTGCTAGGAACACCTATCTTTTCCTTATTCAACAAAACATTCTCAAGAGCATCATTAGAGGTGAGCAATTGCTCATGCATAGAAGACACAACATGATCAAGAAAGTCAATCATCATACAATTCTCCAAGGAAGCACTTGGATACTTCATACTATCATTCAAGTCAAATTCAATCACCTCATCTCCTACTTTAAGTGAAATTTTGCACTCTTAACATCGATCATAGCACCCGAAGTAGTGAGAAAGGGTCTACCTAGAATGATAGGAATGCTAGCATCTTCGTCCATCTCAAGTACCACAAAATCCACCGGAATAACAAATTTGCCAACCCTCAAAGGGACATCCTCTACCTTACCCTTTGGAAACTTGATTGATCTATCGGCCAATTGCAAACTAATGTTGGTAGGCAAGAGTTCCCCTAGTTCAAGTCTTTGGTACACCGAATATGGCATAAGGCTAACACTAGCTCCTAGGTCACATAAGGCATTATCGATTTGCAGTTTGTAAATAGCACAAGGGATGAAAAAGTTTCCGAGATCTTTTAGCTTAGGTGACATCTTGTTCATTATGATTGCACTAAAATTCTCGGTCAAGTTCACCGTCTCCAAAACATCACAAGTCCTTTTACCACTCAAAATGTTTTTAAGGAATTTTGCATAATTTGACATTTTAGTGACAACATCAGTAAATGGTAGGAAAAGATGAATTTGTTTGAACATGTCAATAAATCTTCCAAATTATTCATTTAACACTACCAAACCCTTGCTTTTCCTACACTTTTTTCTCAACACTTTATACACTGTCGCTGTTTAAGTTTTTTTCCCTTGTAATTCCGACACTTCGTTCCTCGCTTTATAGTGTCATGATTTATCCCAATTAAATTTGAAGTTACTAGCTAGGCAGGATATGAAATTTTAATTGACGCTCCTACTCTAATTATCAAAAAGAGGCGGCAAACATTAAAAACCAAAAAAATTAAAAAAACAAGAGAGAGAAATAAAGTGCTCTGGCGAAGTAAACCTAAAGCTGGGAAATTGGGGGCGATTATTTTCAATCAATTCCTAAAATCCAACAAGTGAAGATCTCTAAAACCTAACTACTGAAGAACAATTCTTGATAAATTTGGGGTTTCTTTGCTGAAAACGTCAACCCCTTCAGATCGTGAGGTAAAAAGTCCTTTAATTTTTTTTTTTCTCTTCTTGAATTGATTTCTGGGCATCAAATTGTTTAAATTCTCGAATTTGTTCCTGTGAATTCTAGTTTTCTTTATTTTTTTCTACATGTAATCTGTTCTGATTTGTTTCGGGCTTTTATATGTTTCAATTATTCTGTCTGTTCAAACGATTAATAAATCTAAAAAAAATTATGTTCTTCAATTGAACCGAGTAATACGAGTAACACATGCAATCAGTATTGAATTTAGTTAATCTTTGTCGATTAATATTTGATTGCCGATTTTTTTTTTATAATTTTTTTGTCCATAATGATAATTCAGAAAAACAATTAACTGGTATATATAGAGTGATGCCTCAAGAAAACCTGATATGGCAGGTTGATATATGTGGCTGCTAGTTTACATAGTAGTGCAGCCTAGAAACCATAGACATCAGAATTTCTGAATACTATTAGCTTTCCCTCATTATCATATATCAACTACCACTTTTGTGGCCAAGTATACTAAAGTAAGAGCTTAGCAGAAATAACTCCAAGCAGGCAAGCGTAATTTTAAAAATATGAGATTAATGTGATGGAGTTGTGATACCAAAATAGGAAATACGTGTTTATCATTGGTAGTACTCATACTTCAGTGTAATTTTTTATATGCTTAAGTTTAATTTGTGTAGCTTATACTTGTTCATAATATAGTAACTAAACTTTATATTTATGCTTCATTATTGCTTGTTTATTTATTTTCAATTTTTTTTTATGCAAGGATAGTATTATATGTTCTGGCCAGCTTGTTTTAATTTCTTTTATATGGAGAATAATCTCTTTCTATTTGGTTATAACCAAGGTTATTGTATATGTCTAGCATGCTTGCCATTAGATCTAAAAGCTAGATATTTTAATCCAACTATACGAACCAGAACAGAAATTGAGAATGACAATGCACCAGGAATTGTTCGAGAGGATTGGCTTGATTTAGTCAAATATTGGTATTCGGACAAAAGCAAGGTACATTTATTCTTTGATTCATTCTTTTATTATTTCATATTTTCTTCCTTTTGTCAAGTAACGTGAATGGGTTTGATTTAACAAAATCAAGCTACATTTGTTGTGCCTGGAGCTTTTCAGGTTTTGGGTGCCGTACAATGAGGTAATATCTCAAATGAAATGTTAGATGCTACTTGTTCAGCATTACGTTCGATAAGTGCTCAGGTCAGCATCCTTATCTAAATTTTTTCCAATTGTTAATATGTGATTCCTCCCATTTAACTATTTGGCTATGTGGATTATCTGGTTGAGTAGATTGGTCTTATATGTAATGGTGTTACTATCTGTCCCATGTGTTGTTCAGTGGGGGAACAATATCTTTGTTGGCTCTATTATGAGAAAAGGTGGCAGGGAAGATTATTCAATACTATGAAGGGATATTATCATTCAATCTTTTGGGCAGTTTCGCAATATAACTCTTTCATTGCTGTCGTTATAAGCATAAACTATAGAGCAGTTAAACTGAATAGGACATGTGTTATAATTGAGAATGGAGAAAAGAGACAAAGAGGAAGCGAACAGGTTAAGGAAGGTAGTCTGATGCAGTCTTGATTGCCATTTATAATAACTACCTAGATGGGAAATCAGTCTGGATTCTTCCTCAGCCTAGACTACAGTAAAGGAAGTAAGAGTGGTTTTGCAAAAGATCAAACTAAAATTGGCTGATTTTAACAATTTTGTTATAAGAAAAGTTGATAGATCTTGTATCTTTGAGTAGAATCTAAAAAATGGCCTTAGTGTTTGTTCTGTATTCTTGGCACTACACTCCCCTGACATGCGATCTATTTTCATGTTATCATTTAGAAAAGCATCACTACTATTTTTGTCTAATTATTGCCTGGTGTGGATCAGTTCGTTCCTGGTGTGGATCTTTTAGATCTTGATTGTGTGTGTGTGGGTGTGTCATGTACTTCAAGTAAATGTATATGATAATTTTTTTAATTTTATTTTATTTTATTTTTTTATTTTTTTATTTTTTTTATCTTTTTTCATTGATGGTTTTGTCTATTTGACCTCGTTCATTATGTTTGGTCTACTTTTTTTTTTTTACATCTTGACCTTTACTCAAAATTTTTGCATTAACGTATTTTTTTGGTAGAATGTCGGGGCTTCAAATGGAGAAATTGGCGATGATGAAGATGATGAGGATCACTTGGATGATTCAGCTTGACTTGCTTGGAAATATTATTAGCACATTTAACTTGTTCATCTAATTGTTCTTGCTTAGTTCTTGTTTAAACTTTTAATAATTTCTTAATTACGTATGTATGACGGTTGGATATATATTATGTATATTATTATTATATAAATTTATTTATATTATCTCTTTTTATTATTATTTTTTGTAATTCATTGTATTTCATTTTTTTTGTTAATGCGATGTGCATGCGACAACTAATTATCAATAATTTATTTTGTAGCTGGAAAATTTTTGACACTTCAAAATGTCATAAACATTAGCACCATATTTCTAGAAGCATATTATCGACACTTTAAAGTGACAATAATATTAGGAGGGAATTTTTTTTGAATTATCGTCTGAAACTTACCGACGCTTTAAAGTGACGGTATATCAATTCTCGATCCTTTAATGTGTCGGTAATCTCGATACATCTATGTGTCGGTATTATCGACATATTAAAGCGTCAGAAAGTCTCGACACGTGAAATTCCGACACTTTACTAAAGCGTTGGTAGTAAAACTTCCGACGCTTTGAAGTGTCGAAATTACACAGAAAAAGTGTAGCAAAAGTAAGGGTTTTGTAGTAGTGCAACTTGTGTCTCATGAATCTTTGTGGATAAGGAAGCTTGGGTTTCACAACTTCTCTCTCTTCCTTCACCTCCTTAGGTGGCTCTACCATTACTTCACTCAAAAATGCACCATCTTCCTCATCCTCAACTAAAACCTCCTTGGCACCTTCCTCACTCTTACTCTTGCTAAGCAAACTCTCCTCAAGCACCCTACCACTCCTTGTGACTATGGAATTAACGGGTCTCTTAGGGTCTAGGCCTTGAGAAGGTAAAGAAGAAGGGCTTGCATGGTCTTTCAAAGCATTGACAAGTTGAGAAATTTGGTTTTCAAGCATCTTATTGTGGGTCATCATTTCATTAAACTTCTTATCACTCACCGCCATGTAGGTGTTCAACAACTTGGTTTGGTTTTCAATGATTTCCTCCAAGTTAGTCCTAGAAGAAGAAGAGGGTTGAACATAGGAATTATCACTTTGGGTCTTTGGGTAAAACTAGGTGGGGGACCCCTTTGAGCATTGTTTTGATTTTGACCATAACCTTGATTATGATTACCATAATTTTGGTTTTGATTTTGCCTACTATAACCTTGGTTGTTATAGTTACCTCGGGAATTTTGGTTCCCTTGGTTCCTATTACCACCACCTTGGTTATAGTTGTCAAAATTTCCATGGTTGTTGTAATTCCTATTCCATTGACCTCTTTGATTCTCAAAGCTAGAATCATTATTATTTGACACATAGTTCATATGCTCATTCACATTTCAATCTTGATCATCACAAACATCCATACATGCATGAGGGAAATTAGAAGCATCATGATCATACAATCCACAAACATCACAAACCAAGCAACCACTAGGCATGTTACTAGAAGAGGGAAAGGGTTGAGAGTTAGAAGACATACCTCTCCCCTTAGATTGGGAAGAAAGATTCGAAACTTGGGAGGTAGCACTTTCCAACTTTGCCTTGATACCGGACATTTCCTTCCCCAAGTTTGTCATTTGTGAAGACAAGTTGTTTATGGCATTAAGATGATCAATCGAGTACACCGAAGAACTACTCTTGCTAGTAGACTCCCTTTCACCATCTTGCCAATCTCTATAGTACCTTACTACATCTTCAATTATGTCTACCACTTCCTCCTCCGTTTTATTCATAATGGGACCTCCGGCTCCTCCATCAAGACACGAATTTCCTTGAGGACTTAGGCCACCATTAAAGATTTGAATAATTTGATAAGTAGGAATTCCGTGGTAAGGACATTCTCTTTGATACTCCTTGTATCTCTCCCATGCTTTATAGAGGCTTTTACTAGACTTTTGCTTGAAACCTTGAATCAAAGCTTTAGCCTCCGCCAATTTCTATTGTGGGTAGAAACGGGATAGAAACTCCTTGGTCACTTCGTCCCATGTCCTTAGAGAATTGGGTTTGACCTCCTTGTCTAGCCATTCCAAGACACGCCCTATGAGAGAAAAGGGAAAAACCCACGGATGAATTCTTAGGAAATTCCATTCACTTTGATAGTGTTGCAATACTTTTCGAATTCTTTGAGATGGTTTAGCGGGCTTCATGTTTAGCCCCACTAAATTGTCGCCTCTCTATCAAAGTGATCGTTGCCGGCCTTATTTCGAAGTCATTTGCCATTATTGTAGGTCGACCAATCCCACTTTCAAACCTATATACAGCCGGAATCCCCAATTCCTTCAATGCTACCCTTGGATTTTCTCCCATCCTTGCTTATTCTTCTTGTTGTGGTTCCTCTTCACTTGGAGGGCTAAAACTTAAAGAACGTCTAGCAACTCTTATCCTTGCAATTGTCCTCTCAATTTCCGGATCAAGTGGGCACTAGTGAACGACAACGTGCTCTACGCATACAATCTCAAAAGAAACAATTAGTAGCTCGGCTACAAATGTAGCCAAAATGAGAAAAATCTTTTTGTATTTTCCAATTAAAAATGAAGTAGACTCAACAACTATTACAAAGCACCAATATCATTCCCCGGCAACGGCGCCATTTTGACGTGTGGTAATCTAGGTCATTGAAATCTAAAGCACCACCAATCAAACCATTAAGAAAGTCAAACTTAATCCTAGTATAGGACAAGTCCGAGTCGAACCACGAGGAATGAGAGGGAGAATGTTATAGCCTATGGTCAAGCTACTTCGAAGAATGAGAAGTGAAGTGAATTGAATTGTAACTAAGGTTTCAATTAACTAATCAAGTCAAGAAAATCAATATGCTAAACGCTAGGGATTAAGGTTCCACATGCAAGCTCAATGACTATGCCAATCGATGAAGAACTAATTGATTCAAACGTTGCAAAGGACAAACAATAGTTGCAATTAATAGAATTCAAGAGCTATCTCCTATAAGTCAAGCAAGTTCACTATGAATGACTAACAAGGAAAATCACAATCAAATTCAACCAATTAAAGCAATTCTCAAATCAAGGGTTCATGTCATTGAAATTTCCTATGCAATCTAGATTAATCATCTAGGTTGATTATTCCTAATCAAATTAATCACATGCACAACTATGTCAACCAATTTAATTGCAACAATCCAATCAACCAAGAATCATCAACTAGCAAAAATCATCAATCAAGCATGTTTCTCCTTCTCCCTAGCTACTAATCTACTCACAAATCATAATTGAATTGAAAAACAAAGCAAATTGAATCATAAACATCATCATTTCAAGCTTAATCAAAGAGAAAATCAAATTCAACAAATTCTCAAACCAAAGATCAACAATCAAATCAAACATTCAAGAATTAAAGGAAAGAGCAAGCAAAAGTAAATTCAAAGAAAGAAATTCTCACTAATTTTCATTGATTGAAGATGAAATCCAAGCTCAAAGATGTAATTTGAAGTACAAAACAAGTAATCTAAAGTTTCTCTTTCTACTTTCTCTCTCTACTAACTCTGGAAATAAGTCTCAAGTACAAGTGAAATCGTCATCCCCCCAAAAAAGGAAAAGTCAAGGGGTATATATAGTAAAATGAGCGTAGAGGCTCGGAGCAGGGCCGTGCGCACGCACCACAGTCCCGTGCGTGTGCACGCAAGGGTCTGCGCGCGCGCACCCCTGCTGTGGTGTTGCGGGGTGCACGGCTCCTCTTGCTCGCTTGTAAATTTTTGTTCGAAGTTTTGCTCCTAGCGCTCTCGTGCATCCCTATCGTCGGTGCTCTCGTGATGAAGCCCGCGAGGAGGGCAGCCCTTGATCTTCAAATATTTGCACGTTCATAACCTAGAATCAATGAGAGAGTAACCGTGAGAGCGTGGCAAATAAGACTTTGAAACTTCTGTTACAAAAATTCAAGTACAAGTAAGAGAGAAAGTAAAATGAATAGAAATTAAACTAAAATAGCTAAATAAGAACAAAAATCATGAAAAATTCATAAAAGTGAACGAAAAACCAAAATGTGTTATAAAGACGGAAAATAAAAGAAAACTAGAAAGATTATATGAAAATAAAGTAAGAAAATATAGAAAAAGAAATTAAAAGCTACTCTATTGAGCGCCATAAATGACGCTTATCACCTCCATTTCGAGATGTTCGATGAGTTGTGCTTGATGCCATTGTTCATCTAAGGAGAGATTTGATAAGTCTTGTGATTTCCCCAAGAAATGATCCTAATCAAGCGTTCCACTTGTTTCGTTTTGGAGACAAGGTGGAGGTGGGACTGCGGCATACTTAAAGACACATAAGTCTTTGAAGTCGTCATCTTATAACCCACACACTTCATTAGTTGCTCCTATGAGTGTTGTGGTTAGAGGTTTCCCTATGGGAGTGATATAATCCAAAGGATTTAATGTATCACTTCTCACATGATCCTCATCAATGTGAAATATTCCCAATGGGGAAACATTATCATTGGGTGTAGGCGTCTTCTAAATCTTGAAATTTGTACTTTAGGACAAAGCAACATTCAGTATCATGTCCAACACCTCTACGATAAGCACAATAGGCATTGCCGTCCCACTGAGAATTTCTCTTTTCCAGGGAAGGGATTGGCGTTGGCCTTGTTGGTGTGGAAATCCTTTTTCACTTAGTTTCTCCAGTAATTCTTTATAGCTCATAGGAAATTGTGTAAATCTTCTTTCTCTTGACCACCTTTTTCGAGGGTCGTTATTATTATATTGCATTGTGCTATTATATTGCGTGTAAGTCGCAAATACATCAGTAGAGGATGAAGTGTTATCATTTCCCTTTTTGTAGTTATTCTTAGGTTGATGATGATGAGGCTTGTTTGCCTTTTCTTTAGCAAGATCATCTTCAATCCTAGTAGCCAAAGAATAGACCTTTTGAAAAGTGTTTAGACTTAGGTAGCGTAGATGCTTGTTGTACTTTTCATGACAATTGCCAATGATTTTTTGTACCAATTAGAGTTCTAGTGGCCTTTGAGCAAGATGGGCCGCCTTTTCTCGCCATCTACCATAAAAAGAAAGGAAACCTTCGTCGTCACCTTGCTTGAGCATTTCAAGTTCACGTAAAGTTGATTTGAACTCTACGTTACTCTCATATTGGGTGATGAAAGCCGAGACTACATCTTCCCATGTCCTTTTGAATTTGGCATCTAGCTCATAATACCACTATCTCGCGGATGGGTCTAGAGATAAAAGAAATGTGAAAGCATAAAGCTTAGGATCAACTCCTTTTAAAGCCATGGTGCCAGTAAAACTCATTAAATGATTTTTTGGATTATTGGTCACCTTGAATATTGGTAAGTCCGTAGCCACGAACTTTTCCGGTAAAGTGAGTCTTGTAGGAGGAGCAAACTTTTTAGCATCAAAGTACTTATTTCCCATCGTAGAACGAAGAAAAAGCTTTTATTTTTTAGAAAAAAGAAGAAAATCGATACGCTTGTTTATTTTCTAGAAAAAAGAACAAAAAAAAAAGGAAAAAAAAAACGCCAAAATACATTTGAAAGGATAACATCACCTTTAAACAATTCATTAATAATGATATTGTTTGCACAAGCCAATTGTCCTCGAAGAATCAAAGTGGTCTCGTAGCAGAAGGCGCGCGCAAGAAACTAGGTCACACGGGGATGGCGCGCACAACCTTATTTTTGTGCTGGGAGTGGTCGCGCAACTTATTGAGTTGTGCGCGCAACCTATTCGTGTAATTTTTTTTTGTCGAACATTTTTTTCTTTCTTTCGTGTCTCTTATTTTACGATTTTTTTTTTACTTTTTTTTATTATGATATCCTTCGAATGTGACTCAAAATTACGGAGGGACAACTTCGTAATTGGGAACCTAAATCAAGACTAGAAAGCTATCCTAAGCACGTCACAAATTTTCATGTAATCGTGTAAGCATACCATAAAGTCATTGATCCACATAATGCCTTTCTAAGGTCGAAGCTTGGGTGTCCAAAGGTACCATATCTTAAGAAACGATGCACAAATCAATCACTCAACGTGTTGACTCATGACATAATCCTCCCAACATTTTGTTGGCGATATGGGTAGGATAATTGTTATTGATTTCGGGATAGAAGCCTAGTGTTGGCAACCCCTAGTCAATGAGCCAATCCCCAAAGGTTATAGTGCGCTATGATTATGTGTGATGCAATGTTGCTTGTTTGGTTTTTACTTTTGTGAAAAAGGAAGATATTATGCGTTCAAGTCTCGCTCTCTAACTAGAGATTATCCATGTTAGTTCCTGTAGGACTTTAGATACTCTAAGCGGAATTGCATGAATCATATTCATAAGCATCTAATAACCAAGATAATTTCATAACACATAAAGAACACATAACTGTACCTTTGAAGCATGATTCCACGTGCAATCGAGCAAGAACAATGGGAGATAAATAACCCCACGCGTGATTCCTCTACTTGGTCCACGGGCATAGATTAAACTTCAACTAATGCTAGTTAGTCGTGACTGAACACTTCAATCAACCTTCAACGGAGAAGAGAGACAAACTAACCACGAACCACCATGACAAACACCACGAACCACCACCAATAGGCGCCGGCCATATGGACGTGAGGAGAAGGGAAGGGCCGTGAGTGAGGAGAGAGAAAAGGAGAATTTAATGAAATCATTTATGTCCATTTGAATGATTTCGAACCAGGAACTTAAATAATATATGAATTTTGTTCACCTGTGGGGTTTCATTCACCAGGTGATCAACCTGATGAGCCCATCAATTCATAATTATTTTGGACATTTTATTTAATACAAAAACCATGATTAAATATTATTGAAACTTTGTTTCAATTGATAAACATAATTCTGCAAGTTGATGTATTAATAATGTGATATGATTTCTCAAAACATATATACAACTTGAATTACATAACTTGCTTCAATCCAAGAACCTTGGTATGACTCTCATACCTTGATCATGGAAGGGGTTTAGTAAGTACAATTCATGAGACATTCTCATGAATATGAATTTTACAGCTTCTAAATTTTATAATAATATTCATCTCCATATACTAAGAATTTTCCTTCATCCTTCGCAAGCAACTTAGGAATTTCTAACTTGTATTCCAACGTTACATTGGATTTCGATTGAAATCTATCATCACTTGTTCATAAAACGCATGAATAAAATAGACGAGTATAGTCCATGAGATGGATGATGCATCCTTGTAAACTATATAAGGAGCATCACTCAAAGCCTTAATTTCATCAACCTTTCTCAAAGAATTGAATCTTTAAGCTATGTGCCATGTGACATGGGATTGAAACTCCTTTCAATATAATTTCTAACTTTATAAGAATTTTATCAATATAAGTTTCTCAATAAAGGTTAAACATCCTTCAAGACCTATCTTTATAGATCTTGAATCCCAAATGTATTGGTCATTTTCATATAAATTGCATTAGCCATTACTTGACTCTTCAAGCAATGAATAATTTCTCTTTATACTAAACCAAGAAGACTATATAGCTCCCACTAAACATCTTGTATACATAACACTTTTTTTCATTTTATGAGAACATCAAACAATTTTGACTAACTCACAAAAATTAACAACATTAACTCCTTGATGCTAACTTCAATCCATTAAAGGATCTTTTATGCATCCCTAGGATTATTGGATTTTCAAAATCATTCTGATTGTATCATATACTAATCTTCTTTCATGAAGAATTTCAAAAAACTGTTTTGAAATACATCTACCAAATCTCATAAGGTAGAAATCACTAAAATATCTTTAATAGATTTTTGCAACGTGACTAATGTAAAGGTTTCATCGTAGTCATAGTCATACTATGAATTAGTTAAATCCTTTAACAAGTCTTTGCTTTGTTTAGAAAACACTTTTTTTTTCTTGTCTATTTTGCATACAATGGGTCTCACCCAATTAGGCAAATTTATCAAGTGTCATATACTTGCTTACAGACTTAGAATCTATTTCAGATTTCATGGTTTTTAAACCACTTGGAGTTATAGCTTGTCAAATCATCTTTATTACTTGCATAATCATCATGTTCCAAAATAAATATTTTAGAACTCTTAGTCAATATGAAATCATATTTCTTTGGCTAAGTTTTACATATGCTAATCATCATTATGGGATTTTATGCAACAATTGAAACTTATACAACAACTTTGTTTAGTTTAGAATGAGAAACGACAATAGAGGATGTGCACTTGGAATGTACCACCTTCGACACATGCTTCTTATTCTCATTACACTTAATGAGAACACACGTTGTCATTTAAAACACGAGGTGAATCATGCTCATATTGTTACTTTTATTCGATCATTTCTCAAATTTCTTCAAGATTTTCGAATTATCTTTTCTTGAACTCTTTCAAGGCTCTCAAACTTTTCGAGATTCTTATTCTCCCATTTGCCTTTTGATGAGGGATATTTAGCATAGGGTGAACCAACCATGGTTTGAACCATGTTTGTTTGTTGCTTTTTTTTCGAACTCTTTTGTGATTTACACTACTCCCACTTGACCTTTTTAAAATGACATCTTTTCCATAAGGGCATTTACTTGAGCAATAGCCATTTTGTGCAAAGTATGACTTGTGCATTAGTACCCCGTGCTCTGTATAAGAATAGAACGTGTATCAAAAAATTTAATACACCTTTTATTCCTTTCTTTGTAGAAAGACTTTATAAAAACTTTCTTATCCATATCACATATGAAGCCTTTGCTACATTTTGATTTGACATATGTAGTTTTGTTTTGTTTTGTAGTTCATTTTAAAAGAATATCCCCTGAATAATGGTTGGAAGATAGGTTATTTAAGTTCATTATCAAAATATATCTCATATAAATTGATAGCTCCTTTTCATTGACACTTCATAAGGTTTTCTTTCGGATTTTGTTGTAAAACGATTTCACAACTCTTGGATGTTTATGAAGGTCTTTGCTCAACTTCTCATTATTACGATCATATTGCAATACTTTGAATATATTTCCATGTAAATGTTTGGACTCAAACTTTCACCATTACAATCATATTGTGGTGTATTTATTATCTTGTCAAGTTGATTCTGAACTTCAAATTGAACCTTTTGAACTTTTCAAAATTTTCACACTTTAGCTTCAACTAAGTATAAGTGATCATATCACAATTGAAGTTTTATTGTCCATCTCTAGCCTTTGAACCTTTGGTTTTCTTACATTGATATGTATTTGACCTTGAGTTCACATCATCATTTCTCTAAATGGTAACTTTGTCAAAATTCCAAATTAGAATGATGTTTACATATATCAATGGATTCATAATCTAATGATATTGAAAGTCCATCCCTTTGGATCTTCCGCATGCAATGTTCATTTTTCATTCGAATTAATTGACATTTTAGAGACAATTTATTTATATAGAACTGGTTTATCTATATCTCCTATATAGAACTTTTAAACCTATTTAGTTTTTCAAAACACATCGTGACTCAATAAAGCATAGAATAACATTTACTCCACATTTTTTGAATCTTCAATGCTTAATCATTACTAACATAGAATGGTGTATGTTTTGATAATGGCAAGAATAAATAACATTTATTTAATTCTAACCAATAACTAGGTAAGGTGAAATATAGGTTCTACTTGTAAAGTTGCAACTTTTGCTTCCAGACTTGTAGATTCTACTTGTGAAGTCGCAACATTTTGCTTCTAAACTTGTAGATTTATTTCTCCCTAAGCCATTGATAATAAGGGGAAATAGGTCGTTTACTACCTCCTCCTAGTCAAATTATATTTATACACTTCACTACCCTAACACAATTACAAGGGCAAGCAAAGAATAGATCCACGAGGAAAAGGGGTTTTGCTCAATTAAGATGAATTATGAATCTATTGCAAAGGGGTATTTTGAATTTTTTTTTTTGTGTTTTTTTCAATAGCCAAATTACTACTACGAAGGAATGAAAACAAGCTAAATAAGAAATTGAAAGCTAGAACTAGAATAAGGGAAACAACGCTAGGGGTTACGGGGGTGTCAAACACGATTAACAAAGATAGATAATGATGATTATCATGAAGAACATGCTATATAATACAAAATTCTACCTAAACAATTCACTCCCATGCAATTGTCTAAGCAAATCAATGAATGAGGGCTTGTCCTAATTGAGATCACTATGCGCATCCAATTAGACTCTAATCAAATCGAGAGATTAAGAGTGCACAATACATAAAGCCCTACTTATACAATTCATTTTCAGGCAATCATTAAAGTAAAGGTGATCTAATCCTAATTCAAATCACTCCTGTGCATCTAAATTAGGGAACATCAAACAATGTGCTACTAATAATCTCAAATCATAAAAAATCATACATTCATCAATTCATAGCACGAGCACAATCAATCATCATCAATCATCAATATTAATCCATGCCTTTCACCCCCTTTCCCTAGCTAAAAACTTAGCCTAGGGAGGAGAAACTAAACATCATAACTAAACTAAATAAGGATTCAATCAACATAAAACTAAACATGATTAAAAACAAAGGAAAAACAAAACCAGCAAGCTCAACTAAAGAAATAGATGAAAAACAAGAAACATCAAAGCAAATAAATCAAACTAAAGGAAAGGATAAGAGAATACTAATGAGAAACTTGATTAAAGATGGAAACTTGAAATTCTAGCATTGGATTGAAATAACCTTGACCAAGTCTTGATTACAATGATAAAACTTGAAGAATAAGAAACTTTCTCTCTCTAAAATACTAGGTTCTAATGTTGATTGGAAAATAGGATGATTACAAAATTCAATAAGAAGGCTATTTATATGCATCACCTTTCAAATGGATTGTTGCTTATGCTAAAAGAAAATTCGGCTTTTCTTTATTAGCTTTAGCTCTTCTAGTTTTCTTTGCTTGAGGACAAGCAAGAGGCAAGTATGGGGGATTTTGATGAGTGGCATTTATGCCATTCTTTTATCCTTTTTCTCTAAGGTTTTTCCCCTCATTTGCACTTGTTTGAGCTTTTTCAAAGCGTTTTATCTTCATTTTTGTGTTGTTTTGTCTTTACTCGTGTTTTTCCTCTTTATTCTCCCCTTCCTTGTGTTTTCTTAATTTTCTTTGATATTTTGTAGGTTCCGGCCCCTTTTGATAAAGCCTATGGATGCATATGGAGCTAAGGAAGAGAAATAGATGCTCAAGGAGAGGGCACGCAGCAAAGCATAGGCCAAGGGCGCGGGGCTAGAAGCCACGGGCACAGATCGCAGCTTTGAAGGTTCTTCAAGGTTGCGGTAGATGCCTCTCCTCATCCACCCGCGGGCGCATCATCTATGGCCGTGGGCGTGGTGTTTCGAGGTTCATTTTCCCTTATTCCCAGGTCGCGGCCTGTCCTCAACTGGAGAGGCCTCTCCAGTCTCCACCCGCGGGTGTGACCATATAGGCCACGGGCATGACAACATAGGCTAGGCAGTTCCATACCCAGCCAGGAGAGGGCGCGGCATGTGAAGAGAAGGCTCTCCTTGGGTCTTTATTTCCGGAACCTCAAGGTCGCGAATGAGGAAGAGTTGTGATCTCGTGAGGGTTTCCAGAGAGTTTGCCCCACAACTCTCACAAAATTGCGTTCAAGACAAACCAAGAAGGAGAAAACAAGAAGATGAATCAACGAGCACATGAAAATCCTAATCAAATCAAGCTTTTAAAGACAACAAGCATAAGAGGATGGCAAGCTTTATAAGTAGTATAAGTGAGCATGCAAGGGGATGCCAATGGTTGATAAAAGGATAAACCATGCTAAGCATAGAGAACTCTAACATGTGCCACTCCCCCGGCATTCCATACATTCTTATCGCGTTACCTCATCTAGATTCAAATCCACCCTTGGAGGTAGCATCTCATGACTCCTCGAAGGAGACGGAATAAAGATAAAACAATATAAAATAGGGGAACTCGATATCTTACCAAGTCATGCTTTTCTCCATACATGAAATCTAGCTCCCTCCACCGACTAGAGACTCAACCAACCTAGGTCAAAAAAGCATTGAAAGGGTTGTAACGTTGGCTAGGGGTAAAGGTGTGGAAAAATTTGAAAATTAGTGCTTAGCCTAATTGTGAAGAGAAGGGTGATCAAGCCTCTTTTCTAAAATCAAACATCTACCAATTTTTCAAACTACATTCTCACAAACTTGAATTACATTGCCAACTATGAACTTTCATCTTCCTCTTTCATCATCATTCAACAACTCTTTATTCTCTTTTTCATTTTGCAAAGTTTCTATTCTACCTTTTTTTGTATTTTTCTCTCTTTACTTTTGGTTTTTTTTTTTTTTTTTTTTTTTTTTTTTTTTTTTTTGTTTTTACTTTATTCAAACGTCCTTGCCTCTTATATCTATGGACGGCTGTTTCTAAGATTTGCACTTGCTTTTATTGAACACATATTCACAACATCACAATCTTACTTCCCATTAAGAACCATTACCTTCCACATTTCAAATCAAAACATCAATAAGCTTTCATGGCTTGAGCTTCACGATCCTAAGGGTGAAAGTAAAACAAAAGGCCATGGGCTTATAATGTGCTATAATCAAGGAGGGGAAGACTCAATATGGGAAGAAAAAGGGGCAAATGCAACCCAAAAAATATAAGACACAATAAAATAAAAGCTAATCTTAGAAAAGAAAATAGTCACCGAATGAAGAATGTTCTTTGTCATCCCTAAGTTAGCTCGGTCGCGATCTTGGGAGTTAGACGCCATTTTCTAGATCTAAACATGCCTTGGTAAGGATACTACGCCACTCTTACAAAGAAATGTTGGAGGCTTGAACAATGAAAGTCACATCGGGTTACAAAAACTACCTCTAGGGCTTCAAATCCCCTAATGAGAGCAACATCTTCTTACCATAAACAAGTGAAATTGGGTTTGATGGGCCTTACGAGTTCTAAACCGGCTACCTTAGCATGGACCTATCCTAGAGTTAACCGATGGCAATCCCGAAGCGTGCAAACTTTTAACATTTAGTAAGAAAGACATTCAATCACACAAGTTAACTTTTATTATGCTCAAAATGAAGATGAAACATTAAAGTTTTCGTGGTTTGTCTTGAAACAATAAAGACAAATTTTTTTCATTTTTCAATCCATTTTTTTTTCTTTTTTTTTCAAAAAGGAAGTAGAATAAAAGTAATCAAAGGTAAGTAAACATTTAATTCCCAATCGACAAACAAAGATCGTTCGACATCATACCAACGATCACCAAATTCCGTAGAATCAAATGCATACAACCTCGAACAATTAACTCCATCCTAATCTAACTAACTATGCACACAAGAGAAAATAAAAGAGAGTAAAGGAAATGTCTCACCCAAATGTTTCTTGAAGAAAAATAAAGCAACCAAACCACTTACCATAGCTCCATATGTTGCTTCCAATGTTCTTCAAAGCTACAAAACAGAGATAAAAGCAAAAACAAAAACTATGCAAAGAAAAATGTTAGAGAAACATCTACAAACTTGAACCTTGGGCACAACCAACTACCCAAATCATCATCCAATCATCATCATCATCATCAAAGACATCGTCAACAACAATCTAAAACAAAAAAACCAAAAGCTATAAAACCCAACACCCAACAACAATACCAAACATAAATCCCTCAAATGCTCCCGTGAGTCCTTGGGGCCTTCCACCATACTTACCCAAAACTACTCCCTTTTGACTCAAACACCCCCCATACTAGATAAGAGCATCGTCCTCGATGCTTCACATGCAAATAAAAACACAGGGGAGGGACCAAAAGGGGAGAGGAAAACATGCATACCAGAAAGGGAACTATTGGCCACTAGGGACGACACCATCATCATCCCCATTCCAACTATCATAGGAAAAACTCGAGGGGGACCATGGGGATCCCAACCTCCGGTGTAACAGGGGGGCCACCCATAATGACCCTTGAAAAGATCAAGTTGGGATTGGGACAATTGGTCAAATGGCTCGGGTAGGGGTAGTTTGGGTTGCCCCTATAATCGCTCCTACCCGAAACCCGGTAGTCATAGTGACCGGACTCATCAGGGAACTGACACCTCGGCTCATCGGGGTCCAAGACACCCGACAAATAGGGGTACGTAGGTTGGTTGTCACCCCTCCATGATGGCACGGGCCCTTGTTGGGCTGGCGTATATGGATAGTTATTTGGAGGAGTGACCTCCCCTCTACGTACACTAGCATCATATAAGGCGTTAGTTTGAAAGACATTATGTTGTTGAGAGGCAAACATACCTTGCATGCTAAGTTTCATGCTCTCCATTTAAGCTCTCATCGCTGCCATCTCATGATGAAAATCGGGTTATTGTTGTTGTTATTGTTGTCGTCTTCTTCTTCTTCCTTCTTGTTGTTGTTGTAGTTGAATCGGAGGCACCTCCTCCACCTCATCCTCTTCTTCTCCATCAATATCAATCTCCTCATCCAATTCATTCACTTCATCCATATCAACCTCCATCCCGTCATGGGGAAGGACACCCGAATCTTTTCTCACCCACCAAGGGTGATTAACTCCCTCTCTAGTATGGGAAGTGAATTTCGGCTTAGAGAGGAAACAATGATGCTTGCGGGCGACTAGAAAACTCCAAATCCCGTTTACCTTAGTCTCTTTGATGAATTGCATCGTCTTAAGTTGCTTCGTGTCGAACCAAATGTCACTCTCATCAACTTTCCCTGCTACGGTGCAAGAGCGCAACTTATCCCCGTGACCCAACTTCTCCGCCTACCGAGTCACCATAGCTCCACAATGAATCTCCCTCGTTTTTGTTCCCAATACAATAGCATCAATACACTTAGTGAAGACATAACCCAAGTTCACACTATGTCCGAAATCCGGCCTAGAGGCAAGCCACAAGATTCGGATCTCTTCTAGTGTTATCTTCCCTAAATCTTGCTTGTTGAAGACCATATAACCAAGAATACGGTGAAGAAGTCCAAGAATCCAATTTCATCTTTGCAGAAATAGCGTTTCAGACGATGACCATTAACCATAAACTTTTGATCGGCCACTTCCAACTCAAATGATCCATAAGGAAGTCTTAGAAATCACAAAAGGCCCCGACCACTTGGACTTAATTTTTCCGGGAAACAAACGAAGTCTTAAATTGAGTAACAAGACCTTGTCTCCAACCTTAAAGCTCTTGTTTCGAATGTGTTGGTCGTGCCACTTCTTTGTCTTCTCCTTATATAACCTCGAGCTCTCATAAGCATCATCTCTAAGTTCTTCGATTTCATTGAGCTTTAACAATCTCTTCTCACCGGCCAATGATAAATCCATGTTGAGCTCCTTGATGGCCCACCAAGCCTTGTGTTCCAATTCCACCGACAAGTGACAAGACTTCCCATAGACCAACCTATAGAGGGTTGTGCCAATTGGAGTCTTGTACACCGTCCTTAGAGCCCATAGCGTGTTACAAGCTTGAGAGACCAATCCTTCCTAAACTTGTTCACCATTCTCTCAAGAAGATTGATGAGTGGCATTTATGCCACAATTTAGTGTACTCTTTACGGGTTTTTCCCACCCATTTGTAGCTTGTTTGCCCCCTTTTCTCTCCTTTTTGTTCCTCTTTTCTTTGTTTGCCTTTCTCCTTGTTTTCTTTGTTTTTGTTTTGTAGGAACTAAGACATTGGAAGAAGAGAAATTCACTTCCAAACTCCCCTGTGTGCGGGCGCGCAGCTCTGGGAGAACCCACGCAGGATGGCTCCTTGAGCAGAACACAAACAGAAGATTTGTGCGCCTTGTGCGCGCTCAGTGTGCGGGCGTGTGACTTTGATGTGTGTGGGCGCGCAGCTCTGGGAGAACCCGCGCACAGCACAGCATCAGAAGCAGAATCAAAACAGAGTGTTGCGTGCGCCATGTGTGCGGGCGCACACCCCTCAAGCGCGGGCGTGCAGTGTTGCTGAGAGAAGGCGCGCATCCATGGGTTTCATTCTCCGTACCCACAGATCTGCGGGCGCGCAAGATCTGCGAGGGCGCACACCCAACTTCTGCGCGGGCGCGCATTGTATGTGCGCGGGCGCGCACCGCTGAGCTGCAGTCTTTATTATTTCGTATTTTTGTATCTTTTGGGTGGACCTATATATAGAGGTCGTAGAGAGTTTAGTGCATCATCTATCATTACTTAGAAACATTTTAGCCTTAATCTAGTGAGAGAACTTCATTTTTTTAGATCTTTTTCCCTAGTTTTAGGAGAGCTTCCCTCTCTAGGTTTAGCTTAGGATTAGAGTAGTTTAGAGAGAGAAAGTGAGGGTTTCACCATTGTTGAGCTTGGATTTTGAAGAAGAAGATTGATCATCTTGTTTGTAGACTTTCATCTTCAATCAATGAGAATCTCTAACTCTCTCTCCTCTATTTTTATTTTTTTTATTTTGATTATTGTTTTTGTTGTTGGTATTGCTTGTTAATCATGTTGATTCTTGATTATTTGTTGATTAATCTTGTTGTTATCATGATTAGCGAGTAATTTCCCCATTAAGGGGATGGTTGTGGTGTAGTTGGATCTTGAGAATGTTCAAGGGTTTGGAATTGATTTATTGTGATTAAAGTCTTTATATGTTTGATGTTCTTCAATCTACTTGCAAAATGCATGTTGTTAGTTGATTGGGAGTGAATCTTTGCTAACATGAAACGGAAGTTGACTTAGCTAAGTTCATTTATATCGATTGTTATTTGATAGTACCTCCTAGTATATGGTTCTAATGTGGAAACATAGAGGCTATGTTAGGAGAAGCCGATTAGCCCCGGAAGGCGGTTAGATTGGACCTTACTTCGATATTTGAGCATGTTTAGTTCATAATTAATTCAACTTCTATGCTTTTGTTTATGTTTAAGTGAATGCTATACCTAAACCATTTCCCTTAATGTTTTATTTCTTGTTTTAGCATCTTTAGACTTTAGTTTATTTATCTCCTATTCCGGACTAGCTTAATTGTCGATAACATTTGGTGGTGTTTAACCGTTCTCTGTGGTTCGACCCCTATGCTTGCCTTATACTCGTATTAGGTTTGTTTAGGTTGTATAAATTGTATTTGATCTAGGGATAGACAAGTGACGACGCATTTATTCCCCTGTCAAATTGGCGCCGTTGCCGGGGAGACGGCTTCCATTAATTTTTCACTACTTCATTTGAGACTATCTCATTCCTTGTCTGTTAGTATTTGTTACTTCTTGTTACTTGTCAGTGCTTACGTTCTCCTTAGCTTTGTTGTATGAACAGAGGACGAACTCGCTCAAGGTCTTTGGTTCCCATTGATCCGGAGTTAGAAAGATCTTTGTCCTTACTTCGAAGAGAAGCGAGAGCGAGGAGTAGAAACTCTCACACCCCAACGAAAGAAGGAGCAAGAGAATTGGAAGATACTCCACCATCTTCACCCTCAAGTGAAGACTTAGATAGCCCTAATTCGCTATCAAGTCCGGAAATCAACCCCTTTTCAAACTTTAAGTCCGGAGGTGAAGAAGGTCCTAAAATGGGAGAGAATACACCTTTGAGTCGTCTTGGGGCTCCCGAAGCCTTTAGAGCCCAAAGTGGGATCCTAACTCCTACCACTCAAGCCAACAACTTCGAAATCAAGCCCAATTTGATTGCTTTGATAGAGAGGAAACAATTCTCGGGTGGAAAATTTGAGAGCCCTCATGAGCATTTAAAAGAATTTGAGAAATATTGTTACACAATCAAAGCCAACGGGGTGACTCAAGAGTACATCCGCCTCAAGATGTTTCCATTTTCTTTAATTGGGAGAGGTCTAGAATGGCTAGAGAAGGAGGTGCCCCCTAACTCTCTCACAACTTGGGACCAAGTGACTACGACTTTCTTGAGGAAATTTTATAACCATAGGAAGACCGCCGAGGCTCGATCGTTGATCCAAGGCTTTCGCCAAAAGAGTGGTGAGACTCTAAGTGCGGCATGGGACCGGTACAAGGAGCTTCAACGCCAATGCCCACATCATGGGATACCCAAGTATCAACTCATCCACACTTTCTATGGAGGTCTCTCACCTCAAGGGAGAACAAGCCTAGATGCCGCCGCTGGCGGTCCAATCATGAACAAGGGAGAGGATGAAGTGGAATGCATCATAGAGGAGGCCGCAAAGCATTATGATGATTGGTACGAAGGAGAAAGGGAGGCCACTTCTAGCAAAGGTGTCTATGCATTGGAGCAAGCCAACGCAATCAACAACCTTTCTTCCCAAATCTCCAAGATGGCCAAGCAAATGGATGAAATGATGAAAGAAAGGTCCAACCCTCATGGTCATACCTCCCCTTCAACCAAGGGAGGCAATGGTATGGCCACTTCTTCCCCCTCTTCTTATAATAGGATGCCTCAAGGATGCATGTTTTGCTCAAAATGTGAAACCTATGATCATGATACCTCCCATTGTGTGTATGCTTGTGAAGTTCAACCCCCTCCCTATGAACATGATGATAATGTAGAAGATGTCAATGCTATGAATTTTGCTCCTAGAATGGAAAATGTAGGGAACTTGAGGCCAAACCCCAATCAAATGGGGAATTGGAATCAAGGTGGAAACCGTGGTTGGAACCAAAGTGGTGGTGGTTATGATAACCAATACCATAGTGGGGGAGGCCCTTCCAATTTCAATGGAAGAGGCTACTCTAACCAACGAGGGTATGGCTACCAAAACCAACAAACCAACTCCCGATACCAAGACCATCAAAATCAAAATTTTGGTGATCAAGGTAACATGGGAAATAATCGACAAAGCAATGTTCCCAACCAAGGAACCGGAGGCAATAGGGGCCAAAATGTTTCTAACTATGCCCAAACCAATAGGCCTCCGGGTTTCAATCAATCCCAACTTCCTCCACCTCAACAACCTCTTCAAATTGAGGCCCCTCCTAATGATCCCGTGATGGCTAAGCTAGATGCCATCATGAAGATGCATGAGGAGGAAAAGAAGAGGAATGAGGAGGAAAAGAAGAGGAATGAGGAGGATAAAAAGCGAACCAATGCTCATATGAAAATGCTTGAAACCCAAATTGCCCAACTTGCTTCCAATTCTTCTTCTTCTTCTTCTTCCTCTATCCCTAGTCAAGGAGTCAACCCAAAACCTTTGTATGCCGTGACAACAAGGAGTGGAAAGGTAGTAGGGAGTGACCCCTTAGTTGAGGAAGAACCTCGAAATGAAGTAGAGTTGGAGAGGGGGGGGGGGGGTGAGAGAACCAAGGAACCTTCTAATGTTGAGAGGGAGAAGGATGTTGAGGTGCAAAAAGAAAAAGAGACCACCCCCTTGCCCCTAAATCTCCAACCTAGAGAGGAGAGGCTACCTTTTCCCCAAAGATTTGTGAGAGCTAAGCTTGATGCCCAATTTGGGAAGTTTTTGGATGTGATCAAGAACTTGCATGTTTCTCTTCCTTTTGTAGATGCTATGAAACAAATGCCCCATTACTCTAAGTTTTTGAAAGATCTATTGAGTGGGAGAAGGGAGTGTGAAACGGTGAGCTTGACCGCCAATTGTAGTGCAATCCTTTCCAACAAACTTCCCACTAAGTTGAAGGATCCGGGTAGTTTTTCCATCCCTTGTTCTATTAATGGGATTGAGTTTGACAAAGCTTTGTGTGATTTAGGAGCGAGTGTGAGCCTCATGCCCTACTCCGTCTACCAAAAGCTTAGTGTAGGAACCCTTTCCCCCACCAACACCACTCTCCAACTAGCGGATCGGTCCATTAAATTTCCCATGGGGAAAGTGGAGGACATCCCCCTAAGGGTAGGGAAGTTCACATTCCCCGTGGACTTTTATGTGCTAGAAATGGATGAGGATGAAAGGATTCCTATTATCTTGGGTAGGACATCCCCCTAAGGGTAGGGAAGTTCACATTCCCCGTGCTAGAAATTGTCCTCAAGTAGTGAATGCTTTAGAGTAGATGTTCTAGATTCCATGCTTAGTGAATTCTCTCGTTCCCATTTGCATGCTTCTAACGATCCCCTAGAGAGTGTATTGTTGAATGATTCTAAGCTAGGTGTTCACAAGGACGACATTCAATTCTATGAGGATTTGCTAGAGGTAAGCAAGTGCAAGTGCATGGATGAGAGCATGGAGGAGGAGGCTTTTCACACCCATGACCTCTTTCAAGTTGAGGAAAGAGACGAGAGCACCAATGGTAAGGGAGCACCAAAGGTAGACTTGAAACCTCTACCTTTGGGCTTGAGGTATGTATTTCTTGGTTCTAATGAGTCTTTCCCCGTGATTGTTAATTCCAACCTAACGGAGGAGCAAACCTCCCTCTTGATCAATGTTTTGAAAAAACACAAGAAAGCTTTAGGCTATACCATTGATGACATCAAAGGTATAAGTCCTTCTTTATGCATGCACAAAATTGATCTAGAGGGAGATGCCAAACCCGTTAGGCAAAGGCAAAGGAAGCTTAACCCTTCCATGCAAGAGGTTGTGCGGAAGGAAGTGGCTAAGCTTCTTGATGCGGGAATTATATACCCAATTGCTCATAGTGATTGGGTATCTCCCGTGCAAGTTGTGCCTAAGAAAGGGGGAATGACGGTAGTGAAAAATGATCATGATCAACTAGTCCCCACTAGGCTTGTAACCGGTTGGCGCATGTGCATTGACTATCGCCAACTCAACACAAGTACATGCAAAGATCATTTTCCATTACCGTTCATTGATCAAATGTTGGAGAGGCTTACAAAGCATTCCTTCTATTGTTTTCTTGATGGTTATTCGGGGTTTTTCCAAATCCCGATTGACCCCAAGGATCAAGAGAAGACGACTTTCACTTGTCCCTACGGTACTTATGCGTATCGTAGGATGCCTTTTGGGCTTTGTAATGCTCCCGCAACATTCCAACGTTGTATGATGTCCATTTTTAGTGATATGATTGAGGATGAGATAGAGGTCTTTATGGATGACTTCTCCGTTGGAGGGGCCACCTATGAAGATTGTCTATCTAATTTATCTCGTTGCTTAGAAAGATGTGAGAGGGCTAATCTCGTGCTAAATTGGGAAAAATGCCATTTTATGGTAGAAAGTGGGATTGTTCTTGGGCACAAAATTTCCCATGCCGGCATTGAGGTTGATAGAGCCAAGGTAGAGGTCATTGAGAAGCTTCCTCCCCCCACCAACGTGAGGGAAGTGAGGTCTTTCCTTGGCCATGCCGGGTTCTATCGTCGTTTTATAAAAGACTTTTCTTTGATTGCAAAGCCTCTCACATCCCTATTGCAATAAGATAAAGAGTTTATATTTGATGATGCTTGTCAAGAGTCTTTTTGTAGGTTGAAAGAGGCCCTTTGCACCGCCCCTATTGTCCAAGGCCCGGATTGGTCTCTTCCATTTGAGCTAATGTGTGATGCAAGCGACGAGGCTATTGGTTCGGTTCTTGGGCAACGAAAGGATGGGAAACTTCATGTCATACATTATTTGTCCAAAACTCTCAACGACGCCCAACGAAACTACACAACCACCGAGAAGGAATTCTTAGCGGTTATTCACTCATTTGAGAAGTTTAGAACCTACCTCATTGGTTCTAGGACAATTGTGTACACCGACCATTCGGCTCTCAAATATTTGATAGGGAAGAAGGAAGCTAAACCAAGGTTGTTGAGATGGGTTTTAGTTCTCCAAAACTTTGATTATGAAATGAGAGATAAAAAGGGAGCCGAGAACGTGGTGGCGGATCACCTTTCAAGGTTGGGCGGTGCAAGGTTCAAGGATGATGGTTTGCTAATTGAGGATGCTTTAAGGGATGATGTGCTATACGTTCTTGAGGTGAAGTCGGCTCCATGGTATGCGGATATTGTGAATTACTTGGCTTGTGGTGCCATACCTCCGGATTTCACTTCACAACAACGTCGAAAACTCAAGCACGAGGCAAAGAGATATATTTGGGATGAACCGATTTTGTTGAAGAGAGGGGTTGATGGGTTATTGAGGAGATGCGTTCCCGATGATGAGTTTCAAAGTGTTCTCCACATGTGCCACTCCTCTCCTTGTGGTGGGCATATGAGTGCTCAGAAAACCGCCTCAAAAGTTCTCCAATCAATGCTCTTTTGGCCTTCCTTATTCAAGGACTCTTGGATACTTGTCAAGACCTGCGATAGATGTCAAAGGGTGGGGAATATTTCGAGAAGGGATGAAATGCCACAAAACCCCATCCTTGAGCTTGAAGTTTTCGATGTGTGGGCGATAGATTTCATGGGGCCTTTTATCTCCTCAAATGGGAACAAATATATTTTGGTTGTCGTTGACTACGTGTCCAAATGGGCGGAGGCCGTAGCTTCTCCAACAAATGACTCAAAAGTGGTGGTCAACCTCTTCAAGAAAGTGATTTTCCCAAGATTCGGTGTTCCGAGGGCAATTATTAGTGATGGGGGGTCACATTTCAAACACCACACCTTCGTGCGACTACTTGAGAAATATGGGGTATCTCACAAGCGGGGGCTTGCTTATCACCCCCAAACAAGTGGTCAAGCGGAGGTCACAAATAGAGAGCTCAAAGTGATCTTGGAGAAAACAGTTGCCAGAACAAGGAAGGATTGGTCCTCTAAGCTCATTGATTCTCTATGGGCCTATAGGACCGCTTTCAAGACGCCAATTGGGACCACCCCTTACAAGCTTGTATATGGGAAGAATTGTCATTTGCCCGTGGAGATGGAGCATCGTGCTCACTGGGCGATCAAGCAAATCAACTTTGATCTCCATAGTGCGGGGGAGCAAAGGCTTTTAGAGTTACATGAGCTAGAGGAATTGAGGTTGAGCGCTTATGAGAATGCAAGCATGTATAAGGCAAGATCAAAAGCGTGGCACGACGCTCAAATCATCAAGAAGGATTTTGTCAAAGGGCAAAAGGTGCTCCTCTTCAATTCAAGGTTGAAACTCTTCCTGGGCAAGCTCCGATCAAGATGGAGTGGGCCATACATTGTTACGGAGGTGTTTCCATATGGTGCTTATGAAATTTTCCAAGATGGCCACTCCCCCTTCAAAGTCAACGGCCACCGCCTCAAGCCTTATTTTGAAGGATTCCCAAGTGATGAACCAATTTCAGTTACTTTAATTGATGTGCATCGTCAATTCCACCCTCCTTAATCATCTCGAAGAACGTCGAGCTAACGACGCTAACCAAAAGCGCTTCCGGGAGGCAACCCGAGTTTCTAACCTTCTTCTACTTTCTTCTTTTCTTGTTAGTTTTTCATTTTACAACTTTGGATTATTGGGATTTATGAGTTTTGATTATAATTGAGTCTTTGATAAACGGTGCATCTAGCATGATACATGACTATTTTTGCAGGCCGTTTGGTGTTATATTTGGAGCTAAGTTGAGGTTTGGAGACTTGAAAGTGAGCGAGAAGCCATGCACAAGAGGAATTGATGAAGACCCTGTGCGCGGGCGCGCAGGCCTGGGAGAACCCGCGCACAGGGAAGTTCAAATTCACAGATTCTGGCAGAAACTTTTGCGCGACGTGTGCGCGACATCTGTGCGGGCGCACAGATAAAGTCTGTGCGGGCGCGCAGGCCTGGGAGAACCCGCGCAGATTGAAAGGCAAAATTCCAAATACTGGCAGAAAGTTTTGCGCGACGTGTGTGCGCCATCTGTGCGGGCGCGCAGTTCACTAGCGCGGGCGCGCAGTATACCTGCGCGGGCGCGCAGATCTGGGTTTATCGGGGCTTAAGTTCTCTTTTTCCCGTTTCTTTCATCATTTTCCCCAACCTCATTCACGATTCCCACTCTCTCTCCTCAAGAACTCAAACCCTAACTTCCCAAATCTCCTCTAATCTCACTTATTTCCCCGAAATCTCAACAAATCCCTTACATTCCCTCAACTTCCTCACGAATTTATCACTTTTCCCTCTCAAAATCACCCATTTTTCACCAATTTCGCAAGTGCTTCTTGGTGGCCGAAGTGGTGGTGCGTGAGTGGTCGTGGTGGTCTTCATGCTCTTCAATTGTGGTATAATCCTAAACCTTGACTACTTGGTAGCTTTAATTCATTAGATAATACCATGTTTTAGGATTGTTAAGCAAAATATTGAACTTGCATGAATTTTGTGTGATTTTGAGATAGTTTAGCTTATAATTGTGGATTTTGTTGGGATTTTCTTGGTGATTTGTGTGTATTGTTGATGAAAATTTTTGTTCTCATGAATCTTGGCTAGCAATTACTTGGCTTGAATATTGAGAATTGTGTGTATAATCACTAGTTTGATTTTGAGCATTGAAGATTGTTAATGTATGAGGATTGAAAATGCATGTTGATTGAAAGTTTTGATGCTTGATTTTGAAACTTGCCTAGTGATTCTTCATTTAGCGATTGAGTATTGCGAATTTTGGCCTGGATTTTTGTTGTTCATAGTTGTTTCTTGCTTGTAATATTTGTGTCTGGAAAGATTGTTGCTCCTAACCCCTTTTCAGGTACCAGAATCAAAGGTTTCATTTGTTGTTGTTGTTGTGGGAAGGTTTTGGTATTTTTGAGTGTTGGACTCACTCCCTGGTGTTCTCGGTTTTTTTTTTTTGGATTGTTGAGTAAGTTGGTGAAGATGAGCGGTAGGAGAAGGAGTAGAAAGGAGCCTAGAATATCAGTTGATGAGCCCCAACCCTCCTCCCAAAATAAAAACCAAACACAATCCTCTCTTCCCACTCTAAAGTTTGTGAACCGACACCATGCACCCTTCCATCAAACACTCCTCAAACGCAAGCTTAACCCCACCCGACACTACTATCAACGCTTAATGCGTGATTTGGGGATAGATGAGGACCTTCGGTCCCTTCTTGACAACCTTGGGATGAGTGAGTTCATCAATCACCAATACCCAACCTTCAAAGAACCCACCTACGAGTTCCTCGCTTCCTTTGAGAAGGAACCCGTTGGAAACAACGAATTCCAAATCTCCTTCCAACTTTTCAATGCCCGCCATGTCGTCTCTCTTCGGCGTCTAAATGAACTCCTAGACTTTAACCCCGATGCCGACCTTCTTGCCCCATCCACCGAGCTCTTCCCCGAGTACGATGCTTTCCGTTGGTGGCGGACAATTACCGATTCGGATGAGTTTAGTACTCGGTACTCGGTGGCAAGCCAAATCATCCACCCGGTACTCCGCATCCTTCACCGCATCTTGGGGTTTGCGGTGTTTAGCAAGCAAGACTTGAGTAAACTCTCTCATGAGGAGCTTTTCACCCTTTGGGTCGCCACAAAGGAGGAGTTGAGTGGGCGGCTCAACATGGGGTATTGGTTTGTGCTTTGTTGCGAGGCAATCAAGAATGGGAACAAGACGGGAGAGATTGTCTTAGGAGGGATGATTTCAAGGATCGCCTCGAAGCTAGGGGGTGAGGTTCTCTTCCCTTTTTGTACAAAGGTGGGAAGAGACAGAGACATATTCGTGGACATCTCTTACATGAGGAACTCGGTTTTCATCCAACCAATTGACGATGTGAACAACTTCCATGATTGGTGTGTTGAGAGGGAGCACCATTGCATACTTCCATTCCCGAGCCGCACTTCCTTGGAGAGGAACGCAAGGAATGTGTGGAAGGTTCCTAAGGACAATGGTGTCCTTCCTAACGCTCTTGGAGGTGAGCGAAATATGATCATCCGCGAGCGGCATCAGCAGCAACAACATCAACAACAAGAAGAACAACAACAACAATTCCAACAGCAACAGCAATTTCAGCAACAGCAGTTTCATCAGCAACAACAACAACAAGGGTTTCAACTTCAAGGTTTCCAGTATGGGGAGGGATCCCAAGGTTTACGCGTCCCCTCCTCTAGCGAGGGAGGTATGGCCTCTTCCTGTTCTTCTTTTAACCTTGAGCAAGCTTTCCAAAACCTGTCAATGTAGGTAAACCGGTTGACGGAGGCCGCCGATGGGTACTCGGTTTACAATGCCAACATTTATGATTGGCATGTAAACCAAGGACATTTTAACCCACCGGTGAACTATCCGTATTTTCCGCCCCAACAGGGGCCGGTTCCTTCTTACGAGGAACCGCATTCTGACGGCACTCCCCGTCAACCGGTTTGGCCCTATTGGTCCGGGCCTTCATCTCAAGGGACCCCCCGAGTGAACTACCCCACCTCTGAGGGGTATGATTACAAGGCACCGGGGGGGTGTGATTACTGTGGGGACCCCAACTACCCCATGTACACATCCGAGCCCCTTGAGATGCCCCCTCCCTATGACCCTCTTCCGGATTACCAGCAAGAGTTGTACCGGAACCGCGGTTTTCCACCGGGTTACACCGGTGGTTGGGACCCCCATGGCCCTCCTATCGACGTCGACTACGAGTGGCGTCCTTATGGAGAGGGCTCTAGTTCTCACATGGAGGACTAGGGCCCTCGGGCCGAGTTTAGCCCTTCCTCCCACCCCATTTTCCACTTTGTTCAAACCGAGGACGGTTTTCCGTTCAAGTGTGGGGGGGTGCTTGTTTATTGTTTCATTCAAGGGCTTTGTTTTATGGGGCGTGATTTTGGGCCAATAGGTGTCTTTTTGGAAGGTTCCCTCCCCTCTTTTCAACAGAATGATGATGATGATGTTTTAATGAAACCTTGTGTTGTTTTGACTCCCTTTCTTTTCGAAAATCCAAATTCCCCTTTAATCCAAACTTTTTCTTGTGTTGCTTTTGCTTTGTATATATTTCTCTTGCTAATAACCAAATATTTGCCGAGTTGTTTTGGTCTTTGACATTTTGTAGGGCTTATGGGCGCATTCCCCGAATATTTCCGAGCAATGGAGTTTCAACGATTGTGGACTTGCGTTTTCTAAGCGTAACTGGGTGACAAATTCTCCTTCTCAACTCTTTAAATATTTGATTGGTTGCATAGCTTAGGTTAGTTTAGGAAGGAGTTGAATGGTTCGAGGTTGATTGATTTGGTTCTAAGGAACCTGGGATCGTTGATGTTGTATTCAACGATCATTGTATGTCGATTGGGATTTATATGATTTGCATGCCTCATTTATGAGCCTTCTTGAATTCTTCCTTTTTCTTTGTGTGTTGCTTTTCTTCTTTCCTTTATGTGACATTCATAATCATGACAAGAGAAAAATTTTGGAAATTGAGAATTTGCTTGTTCATTTGGAAATGTGGACCTATATGCTTTTGCTATGACATATTCTTTTGAATGCTTACCTTCCTAGTTGAAGAGGGTCTTCACGGTTTGAGAGTGCTTAGGGTTGAACTAGACACATTTTAAGCTAAGGTAGCCCGGTTTAGAACTCTTGAGGACGTTTGAACCCCTAGTTCACGGGAAAGTGGTAAGATGGTGTTGCTCTTCGTAGTGAATAGGATTCCCTTGGTTGGTAATTGCTTACTTTCATATCCCATGTGAGCGTTTATTGTTCAAGCCTCCATCACTTTTGTTGAGCGGCATTTTAGATCCTTAACTATGCGTGTCTTAATCCTTGTGTTGGTATCTAGCTCCCAAGACCGTGATCATATAACTCTAGAGGAGGAAGGGGGCATCTCTTCTCATTTTTCTTTGTTTCCCTTGTGTTTTGTTACAAATTTGGTTTTTATTTTACATGTACCTTCTTGCTAGCCATGTTGAGCCTTATTTCCCCTTTCTTGGTTAAACCACGTTACAAACCTAGCGGCCTATGTTCTACCAACCCTTGTAGCTAGTGAAGCATCGGCTTGTGAGGTTCGGGTTTGAGAGTCTTGGTTTTAAGCAAGGAAGTTGTGCAATTTGGTTCGAATGAGGTCTTGAAAGTCTATTCATGAAAAAGTGTGCAAAAGGTTTGGCAGGGGAGTTGTAATCTATGAAAACCAAACACCATTCAAAAAAAAAAAAAAAAAAAAAAAAAAAAAAGAGAAAAGAAAAAAAAGAAAAAAAAATTATTGCAAAAATCAAGTTGGTAGAAATTGAGAAGGAAAAATCAAGTTGAACGGAATTATTGCAAAAAAAAAAAAGAGAGTAGTATTGTCATGTAGTTTGTATTGAAGGTGGTGATTTGAAACTTAGGTTAGATTCCTATGTTGCTTTTGAGAGATGGCCACTCTTATGCTTCACTTAGGAGTTTCCACCAAAATTTTCAAATTAATTCCCTACCTTAACCTTTAGCCATGACATTACAACCCTAACTAAGACCCTTGGACTCTAGAGGGGCGTGATCAAGGAAACGGTGGAGGGAGATAGATTTCAACCCTATGGAGAGAGTACGCATAGTTGAGATGTCGGGATAGCCTCGTTGTTCCACATAGAATTGATTTTTTTTCCGGTTCCCTCGCGGAATCATGAGGAGCCAACTAGGGGATGAATTGAAGCTAGCGGAGAGAACGAGGACCGTCTTGGATGGGGCTAGGGCGGAAGATGAAATCATTAGTTCTCTATGCTTAGCTTAGGTTTGTCTCTTTCAACCTTGAGCATCTTAAAGCGTGTTTCCCCTCTTGAATTGAGAAAGGTAAGTATTCTTTGATCAATGTCATTATATCTGAGTCCGATCTGAGCATTTCTCACCGTGGCACTAGATTGATTCTCTTGAACCTTGTCATGTTGAGTTTGTTGTCTTTTACCTTGGTTTCCCTTGCTTGGGGACAAGCAAGAAGCAAGTGTGGGGGAATTTGATGAGTGGCATTTATGCCACAATTTAGTGTACTCTTTACGGGTTTTCCCACCCATTTGTAGCTTGTTTGCCCCCTTTTCTCTCCTTTTTGTTCCTCTTTTCTTTGTTTGCCTTTCTCCTTGTTTTCTTTTTTTTTGTTTTGTAGGAACCAAGACATTGGAAGAAGAGCAATTCACTTCCAAACTCCCCTGTGTGCGGGCGCGCAGCTCTGGGAGAACCCGCGCAGGATGGCTCCTTGAGCAGAACACAAACAGAAGATTTGTGCGCCTTGTGCGCGCTCAATGTGCGGGCGCGCGACTTTGATGTGTGCGGGCGCGCAGCTCTGTGAGAACCCGCGCACAGCACAGCATCAGAAGCAGAATCAAAACAGAGTGTTGCGTGCGCCATGTGTGCGCCTTGTGTGCGGGCGCACACCCCTCAAGCGCGGGCGCGCAGTGTTGCTGAGAGAAGGCGCGCATCCATGGGTTTCATTCTCCGTACCCACAGATCTGCGGGCGCGCAAGATCTGCGAGGGCGCACACCCAACTTCTGCGCGGGCGCGCATTGTATGTGCGCGGGCGCGCACCGCTGAGCTGCAGTCTTTATTATTTCGTATTTTTGTATCTTTTGGGGGGACCTATATATAGAGGTCGTAGAGAGTTTAGTGCATCATCTATCATTACTTAGAAACATTTTAGCCCTAATCTAGTGAGAGAACTTCATTTTTTTAGATCTTTTTCCCTAGTTTTAGGAGAGCTTCCCTCTCTAGGTTTAGCTTAGGATTAGAGTAGTTTAGAGAGAGAAAGTGAGGGTTTCACCATTGTTGAGCTTGGATTTTGAAGAAGAAGATTGATCATCTTGTTTATAGACTTTCATCTTCAATCAATGAGAATCTCTAACTCTCTAACCTCTATTTTTATTGTTTTATTTTGATTATTGTTTTTGTTGTTGGTATTGCTTGTTAATCATGTTGATTCTTGATTATTTGTTGATTAATCTTGTTGTTATCATGATTAGTGAGTAATTTCCCCATTAAGGGGATGGTTGTGGTGTAGTTGGATCTTGAGAATGTTCAAGGGTTTGGAATTGATTTATTGTGATTAAAGTCTTTATATGCTTGATGTTCTTCAATCTACTTGCAAAATGCATGTTGTTAGTTGATTGGGAGTGAATCTTTGCTAACATGAAACGGAAGTTGACTTAGCTAAGTTCATTTATATCGATTGTTATTTGATAGTACCTCCTAGTATATGGTTCTAATGTGGAAACATAGAGGCTATGTTAGGAGAAGCCGATTAGCCCCGGAAGGCGGTTAGATTGGACCTTACTTCGATATTTGAGCATGTTTAGTTCATAATTAATTCAACTTCTATGCTTTTGTTTATGTTCAAGTGAATGCTATACCTAAACCATTTCCCTTAATGTTTTATTTCTTGTTTTAGCATCTTTAGTCTTTAGTTTATTTATCTCCTATTCCGGACTAGCTTAATTGTCGATAACATTTGGTGGTGTTTAACCGTTCTCTGTGGTTCGACCCCTATGCTTGCCTTATACTCGTATTAGGTTTGTTTAGGTTGTATAAATTGTATTTGATCTAGGGATAGACAAGTGACGACGCGTTTATTCCCCTGTCAAAGATTCTTGATTTCTCTATATGACACCTCCACTTGTCCTTGAGTTTGAGGGTGGTAAGGTAGGCCAACTTTGTGGTGAACTCCATACTTCTTAAGAAGGGCTTCGAGTTTCTTCTTGGCAAAGTAAGAGCCTCTATCACTAATGAGCACCCTAGGAACCCCAAATCGAGGAAAGATAATTTTCTTGAGAAGCTTAAGCACAACCTTATGATCATTGGTAGGGAAAGGTATGGCCTTAATCCACTTAGTCACATAATCGACCGCTACCAAGATATACAAGTTCCCACAAGAAAAAACAAAGGGCCCCATGAAGTCAACCCCCCATACATCAAAAGGTTCGACCTCCAAAGTATTTTGTTGAGGCATTTCATCTTTCTTGGTTATGCCACCACTTCTTTGACACCAATCACATCTTGAAACGAACTTGTGCGCATCCTTATACATCGTTGGCCACCACAATAGAGATTGAGAAATATTTTCCATCGTCTTGTCAACTCCTCCATATTGATGCTCAAGAACTCCTTCAATTTCATGATTTGGAACACATTTCCGAAAAAGGCCATCTCCACATTGTTTGAACAAGTCTAGGCCATTCCAAAAGTACCTTCTTACTTCTTTGAAAAACCTTTTCTTTTGTTGAGAAGAGAGCTCCGGGGGAATGACTCCACAAGCAAGATAATTAGCAATACCCGCATACCAAGGGCTAAATGTTGAAGCTATAGCCATAAGAGTTTCAGATCCCATCTCCTCGTTTATTGGTACATCATCTTTATTCTCAAAAGGAAGCCTAGACAAATGATCCTCAACATAGTTCTCTGCTACTTTCTTGTCTCTCATTTCCATGTGGAAATCTTAAAGTGAGAGAACCCAACATATAAGGCGAGGCTTTGCTTCTTTCTTAGTCATGAGATATCGAACCGCTATATGATCAGTGTACACAATCACCTTAGAGCAAATAAGATAGGACCTAAACTTGTCAAAGGCAAACACAACTTCTAGCATTTCCTTCTCTGTCGTTGTATAATTTTTTTGAGCTTCATCTAGAGTTCTACTTGCATAGTAGATGACATATGATTTTCCTTCCTTCTTTTGCCCAAGCACGACACCTACTGCAAAGTCACTAGCATCGCACATTAGGTCAAAAGGCAAACACCAATCCGAAGCTTGCACAACGGGAGAGGAAATGAGAGCTTCCTTGAGCTTATGAAATACCTCAAGGTAAGCCTCATTGAAGCTCAAAACTTTAATAAATCTCTGGTAAAAGCCGGCATGCCCAAGAAAAACTCTTACTCCCGTGATAGAAGTAGGAGGGGGCAACTTTGCAATCTCCGTAACTTTGGTCGGATCAACTTCAATGCCATTCTTTGAAACTTTATGGCCAAGGACAATACCCTCCTTAACCATAAAGTGGCATTTTTCCCGATTCAAGACCAAACTCGTCTCTTGACTCCATTTCAAAACTTTTTCAAGATTATAAAGACAAGTGTCAAAAGACGAGCCACCAACACTAAAATCATCCATGAATACTTCAATTTCTTTTTCAAGCATCTCGGAGAAAATAGAAGTTATGCATTGTTGGAATGTTGAAGGAGCATTGCATAACCCGAATGGAATTCTCCAGTATGTGAATGTTCTATAAGGACATGTGAAAGTAGTTTTCTCTTGATCACTTGGATGGATAGTGATTTGGAAAAATCCGGAGTACCCATCCAAGAAACAAAAGAAAGCATGGTGAGAAAGTCTTTCCAACATTTGGTCCATGAATGGGAGAGGAAAATGGTCTTTCTTTGTATTTTTGTTCAACCTCCTATAGTCAATACACATTCTCCACCCAGTCAACGTCCGGGTGGATATTTCCACTCCTCCTTAACCTTTGATGATGGTCATTCCACCCTTTTTTGGAACTACATGAACAGGGCTAACCCACTTGCTATCGGAGATAGCATAGATGATGCCCGCTTCACGTAGTTTCAAAATTTCCTTCTTGACAACCTCTTGGAGGTTGGGGTTCAACTTCCTTTAAGGTTCAATGGAGGTGGATTGATCATTTTCAAGATGAATACGATGCATGCACAAAAAAGGGCTAATACCCTTGATATCATCAATTCTATACCCTATCACATCTTTATATTTTCTCAACACATCAAGCAATTTTTCCAAATCAAGTCCATCAAGGGTAGCATTGACAATAATAGGGTATTTTCCCTCATTATCAAGATAAGCATATTTAAAAGAAGGGGGGAAGGGGCTTGAGTTCTACCTTGGGAGGAGGCTTTGAACTCTCCTCCAATTTCTCCTCTTTATGCTCTAGCTCGATCTCTTTTTGTTTTTCAACCTCTTTATCCTTTGAGGCTTCTTCCATAGCCATGACAAACTCTCTTGCCTCTTGAAAATGGAACTCTTCCTTGCATGTAAGAGCTTCAATCATTGGATCTTTGAGGCTTCATCATTACCCTCCCCAAGGAATCTAACTCCTCATTCACAACATCAACTCTAAAGCATTTCTCTACCATGGAAGTCTTGAGTAATTTGGAAAACTCAAAGACAATCTTCTCATCGGCCACTTCATATGTAATAGTATTATTCTTACAATTGATGACCGCCCCCAAGGTTTTAAGAGCTTCACGACCCAAGATCAACGGAGTATCAACATCTTCCTCCATATCCATCACTACAAAATTACATGGCATATAGATATGCCTAACTTGGATAGGAACATCCTCAAGTTCACTATTGTAGCTTAAAGGTTTTGATGATGATAGACTTAAACTCAAGCAAACTTGACTAAAGATTTCTTTGAGTGTTTGATTAAGAACAGGTGAAGTGGACCTTGGTGGTGGAAGAGTAACCTTGACTAAGAGGACATGAAGAGAAGACTTTAAAAAGGTTAAACAAGATAAAATAAGAGTTCCCTAACAGGAACTTAGTTCTCTCACAAGAACTACCTAAGTTCCCTAACAGGAACGTTCCCTAACAGGAACTTGAAGACAGCAGGAATTTGGCCTTGGTCTGCGTGAAGCCCAAGCAATCTTTGAGTACAGAATAAACGGCGCAGCAACTTAATTTAGTTAAGATTTTATCTTCTAGATATGTTGTTAAATATGTTAAGTAGGATATGCATGAAATCTATTAGAAGTGTGACAAAGACTTGGCAAATTTATGAAAACGAAAAAAGATATAAAGATAGATTTTAAGAAAAGATTTTCTAAATGATTTAGTTCTTAAAGATATTGTTCTTTTTGATAATCTTTCTTTATCCTCTTTTCCGAAAAGATTTTCTTTGAAAAATAATTTATTTAAAACCGTGTTTTGAGATTTGGTTAATTTAACATAATTATCTTTTTTAAAACCCTACTTGCTATACAAGCTAGTCTTGTATAAATAGTAGAAATCTTATTTCATAGTTTTCTGTGAGTTTATGCATGAAGAAATCATTCGTGCTTTAATTGTGTAAGTTTGCCAAGCTTATAACTTTGTCATATTAGTTTCGGGTTTCGTGCATAGCTTGCCTAACATATACTAGTGTCATATATTTTGTATTAGTTGGGTTCTTGGGTGAGTGTGTGAATTATATCTTGCATATAGTGTGTAAGCTTCTAGCGTGAGGCTGAGAGAGTACTTTGGGAGTACGAGCGAATCTAAGTTTGTGACTTAGATTGGGTAGGATATGGTCCTAATGTGTAGCAAGTTCAGTGTGGAACTTGTGAGTAAAGGTCTGTGTATAATAGGTTGTAATTCGGGATTGCCCTATTATAGTGAAGTGATTTGGTTTTGAAAATCCCTTAGGAAGGGTCGAGGTTTTACTTCTAGTTGGGCCCTGGAAGGTTTCCTCGTAAAAATCTATGTGCATTCCAAGTTCCTTTACGGTTTATTTATATTCCGCAAAAAGTAGCTGTAGAAACTTACATACGATTCACCCCCCCTCTTGTAGTGTTTGTCTCAACTATTAATTGGTATCAGAGCGCGGTTCTCATGTGCAAGTAGATAACTTTGTTGAGTAAGTTCCTGAGGAGAGATGAATTACAAGGAGAAACTTAAAGAAGGGTATTCTACCCAACGTCCACCTATGTTTAATGGTAAGTTTTATACCTACTGGAAAAATAAGATAGAGAATTTCATCAAGGCAGAAAATTACCAGGTATGGCGTGTGATTGAATCTGGTGATTTTGAGGTAACCGCAACCAATGACAAAAACGAGGTAGTTCCTAAACTTATTTCTGATTATGATAAAGAATACTATCAGAAACTTGAGTTAAATGCTCTAGCTATTAAATATTTACACTGTGGTCTTGGACCCCATGAACATAATCGTATTATGGGATGTAAGACAGCTAAACAGATTTGGGATTTGCTAGAGTTAACTCATGAAGGAACTAATGAGGTAAAACGTTCTAAAATTGATTTATTGATGTCTAGGTATGAAAGGTTTGAAATGCAGTCTAAGGAAACCATAGAAGAAATGCTTACAAGATTTAAGATATAATTAATGAACTGAGTTCCCTTGGCACGCATATTCCTATAGATGAACAGGCAAGAAAGATCTTGAGGGGTCTACCACATGATGAACGCTGGAGATCTAAGGTTACTGCATTGCAGGAAGCTAAGGACTTCACTAAGTTCAATATGGAACAACTAGTAGGTTCCTTGATGACTCATGAACTTCACCTGAGTTCCAATACTAAAAGTTCCAAAATCAAGAGTATCGCACTTAAGGCACAAGACTCAGATGACTCAGAAGTTGATGAGGATGAGATGACAATTCTAGTAAGAAGATTCAAGAGAATGATGAACAACCGGAATTTTGATAGGAACAAGAAGGCTACAAGTTCCAGGGACACTACCTGTTTCAAGTGTGGCTCAAAAGATCATTTTATTAAGGACTGTCCAATCAAGGAAGGTGATAAAGGAAAGACTAAAGGAAAGGATCAATAAAAGGATTCCAGAGTCTATAAGTTATACTTTACTAAGGACAATGTAAAGAAGGCTATGCTTGCTGCCTGGGGAGACACAGACTCAGAAGAAGAAGAAGACCAACCTTCAGAAGAAACCGCGCATCTGTGTCTAATGGCCAAAACTGATGAAAAGGCAAAATTGAAGGAACTCGAGGCTGTGGTATGGTTTTCTCAAAATGAATTAAGAAATTTTTCTAAAGAGAAACTAATATGTGATGTTTTGGACATTCAAGAAGAGCTAAAGAAGTACATAGAGCAAAACAGCAAAGTGATAAGGCTTTGTTAACTTACAAAGAAAACAATGAATGGGTAGACAATATGAAGTTTGATATTCAACATAGGTTCTTTACTCTCTTTGATGACAATGTTGTCCTAAAAGAAACTATAGAAAAATTGAAACATGATAACATAATTTTGAATGTGGAATTATCTTTGTTAAAACTTAGTGTTGATACTCCTAACTCTGAAGTTCCTCCACTTATGCATTATCCGAATTTTAAAAAATTAAAATCTGATTTGGAAGATCTAAAAACGGATAAGGCAAGACATGAGGGGGAACTTGAGAGAGCTAGGAAAGGAAAGCAACCCATAGAATATAAAGTTCCAGATTGGATTGCTAAAGCTCAGACCAAGAAAACAGAGGGACTAGGTTTTAAAAAGAAGTTCCTAAAGGAAAAGAAGTATGTAGATCTGCCAAGTAGTATTGTTTGCTATTTTTGTGGAAACGCAGGACACAAGCAGGTTAAGTGTCCTAAGAAAGAAAAAAGCACAGAGAAGAATGAAAAACATGTAGAACAGATTTGGGTTAAGATAGATAACCCCACTCATGTTACATAGGAACCCAAGGAAACCTGGGTTCCTGACTCTAACGTTTGACTCTTCATGCAGGTTCCAGTGAGGGGGAACAACACTTGGTACCTCGACAGTGGTTATTCTAAGCACATGACTGGAGACAAATATAGATTTCTCTCACTAGATGCCTATTATGGTGTGACTGTGACCTTTAGTGATAATATGAAAGGAGATATAGTGACTATTGGCAAAGTAGGAAGGTCAAGTTCCCATGTTATTGATAATGTATTTTTGGTCGAGGGTCTCAAACACAATTTGCTAAGTATCTCACAATTTTGTGACAAAGGTAACTCCGTTAGCTTTACTTCCAATAAGTGTAAAATCATCCACAATGACACTAGGAACATAATTCTAGAAGGAACGCGTAAAGGGAACACATATGTTGTGGATCTAAATGAGGTTCCTAATAGCAGTCTAACATGTCTTAGTGTTATTTAGGATGATCCTCTATTATGGCGTAAAAGATTTGGTCATGCAAGTTTTACTTTGCTTGATAAACTTAGATCAAAGGAATTAGTGGAAGGACTTCCTTGCATTAAGTTCCTATATGATAAAGTGTGTGATGCTTGTGTTAGAGGAAAACAGACTCAAATTTCCTTTAAATCTAAAAAAAATGGTAAGTACCAAAAGACCTTTGGAACTTATTCAAATGGATCTCTGTGATCCAATGAGAATCCAAAGTAGAAGTGGTAAGAGATATGTAATGGTTATTAGTGATGATTATTCAAGGTATACTTGGATGTTCTTTCTTGTTAGTAAAGATGAAACGTTTGATGAGTTTGTTGCCTTTGTGAAGAAAGAACAGAGAAGAACGGGTAATCAATTGATACATCTCAGATCAGACCATGGAACAGAATTTGAAAATTCCAAGTTTGATGAATTCTGCACAAAACATGGAATGGATCATAAATTCTCTACACCAAGAACTCCACAATAGAATGGTGTTGTGGAACGCAAGAACAAAAGCCTTGAAGACATGGCCAGAACTATGCTGATTTCAAGTAGACTGCCTAGGAACTTCTGGGCAGAAGCAGTGAACACAACATGTTACATTCTCAACAGAGTATCTGTTAGAGCCATCACCAACAAAACTCCCTATGAACTCATTAAAGGGAGAAAGCCTAACATTTCTTACTTTAGATCTTTTAGTTGTAAATGCTTTGTTCATAACAATGGTAAAAGGAATTTGGGAAAATTTGATTAATGTAGTGATGAGGCAGTATTCTTAGGATATGTCTCAAATAGTAAAGCCTATAGAGTATATAATAAAAGAACAATGTGTGTTGAGGAATCTGTACATATTATAGTTGATGAAACTGAACAGTTAATTGATGTACAGGATTGTGATGATGATTTTAAAATTGGACTTGTACGTAAGCAGGATCTAGATGAGGAATCAACATCATTGCATAAGCAGCAGGTTGAAAATGAAGGTGAAGCAAATGGAGAACCTACAATGGAGAATGCACCAGGAACTCCACAAGATCTAGAATAAAATGTAGAAAATGAAGAAGTTCCTGAAGAAGTGCAAACTGAGAAACAAGTTGAAGTTCTTACTAAAGAACCAATCAACAAAAATGAAGAAAGATTGTATCCAATCAAGGATTTTACACCAAAACCTTGGAAATATCAGAAGTCACATCCAGTGGATACAATCATGAGCGATATCACAAAAGGAACTCAGACCAGATCTCAGCTTAGGAACTTCTGTGCATTCTATGCGTTCCTATCCACTATGGAACCTAAAAATTATGTTGAAGCTTTAACTGACGCTGACTAGATTAATGCTATGCAAGCTGAACTTAATGAGTTTGAATGAAATAAAGTTTGGCATCTGGAACCTAGACCTAACAAGAAGAAGACTATTGGATTAAAATGGGTGTTTAGGAACAAGCTACATGAGCATGGTATTATTGTCAGGAACAAGGTAAGACTTATTGTACAAGGTTTCAATCAACAGGAAGGAATTGACTATGAAGAAACATTTGCTCCTGTAGCCAGGTTAGAGGCTATTCGCTTACTTATTACTTTTGTTGCTTATATGAGATTTAGGCTGTACCAGATGGATGTTAAATGTTCCTTTTTAAATGGATTTCTAGATGAGGAATTCTATGTGGAACAGCCTCCTGGATTTGAAAATCCAGAGTTCCCAAACCATGTCTATAAGCTTGACAAAGCTCTTTATGGGTTGAAGCAAGCTCCTAGAGCATGGTATGAAAGATTATCTAAGTTCCTTTTGAAAAATGGTTTTAAACGTGGAAAAATTGATAAAACTTTGTTTTTAAAGTCAAATGGAACTGATATCTTAGTTGTACAGATTTATGTTGATGATATTTTGTTTGGTGCAACTAATGAGTCTTTGTGCAAGTATTTTGCTGACCTAATGAGTGGAGAATTTGAAATGAGTATGATGGGTGAGTTAAACTTCTTCCTCAGCTTGCAAATCAAACAAACTGAAGAAGGAATCATGATCCATCAACAAAAATATATCAAGGAACTGATCAAGAAATACAAGATGGACAATGCTAAAACCAACAAGACTCCTATGGGTACTGGAACTAGATTGGATGAAGATCCATCTGGAACTTGCATAGATCAAACTATGTATCGAGGTATAATTGGCTCTCTACTTTACTTAACAGCTAGTAGGCCTGACATATCTTTTAGTGTAGGTCTATGTGCTAGGTTCCAAGCCAATTCAAAGGAATCTCACTTGATAGCAGTAAAGAGAATCCTTCAATACTTGAAAGAAACTGATGACTTGAGTCTCTGCTATCATAGAAGTGATTCTTTTGATTTAAATGGCTTTACTGATGCTGACTATGCAGGTGACTTGGTTAATAGAAAAAGTACTTCAGGTATGGTACAGTTTTTAGGACCTTGTTTAGTTTCTTGGGGTTCCAAGAAGCAAAACACAGTTGCATTATCTAAAGCGGAAGCTGAATATGTGGCAGCAGTAGCATGTTGTTTACAAATTCTATGGATAAAGCAACAGGTTAGAGATTTTAGTATTATATTTGAATGTGTTCCTATTTATTGTGATAATACCAGTGCTATATGTATTTCAAAGGATCCAGTTCAACACTCAAAGGTAAAACATATCCACATTAGGCATCACTTTCTAAAAGACAATGTGGAACAAGGGAATATTAAGTTAGAATTTTGTCAAATTGAAAATCAAATTGCAAACATTCTAACCAAGCCCTTGAACAGAGAAAGATTTGAGAAATTGAGACTGGAACTTGGGATGATCAAGCTGATTTGATTGCTGCTGAAGTTCCAAGATATGGCATGTCAAAAATAATGTAAACAGAGCTAAAAGAGCATTTAGCACAATTTTGGTGTGTTAAACATAGCTGAAGTGTCACCGTTGTTGATCACTGAAGGTTAGTTCACTAAACGCTTAACTATACAAGTAATTAGTAATGTACATTGCATGTGTGTGTAAAGCGTGTTCCAAATACGTGTAATTTTAGAAAATCATTTCTCTTTGGAAATTAAATGAATTTGGAAAGAAAAGGATTTTTGGTAAATTCATCCTGATTAAATTGTTTTAAAATTAGTTGAACTTGTTCAATTAAATGACTAAAACACTTAAACCCCTCGTTTCCACTACACCGCTTCATTAAATATAAAAGGAATCTCTCAACCACCTTACATCATCACTGTCAAATCAATTTACCCACTGTGAAAATTTTCTACAACCTTCCTAAAACCTTTAACTGCAAAATCATGGCCATCATTACTTCCCTAAGCTTCGAAAACACTCAAAATAACCACAATTCTGAATAGGAAGAAGTCTCCTCACTCCCCATGGTAACCTACAAAGAAACTCAAGCCGAGAGCGAACCAACCTCATCCTCGATCAAACAAAACCCTAAGCCTGCTGAAACAGAGAAATTAACTTCCGAGACAATTCTTGAAAAATTGAAAGAGCGGAAGCAAATGAAAGAAAAGAGAAAAACAGTAGAAGAACACATTGAGGAAGTGGAGGAGTTCATAAAGGAAATAGAAGACTTTGAGAAGGAGGATTCCGAGAAGGAGGAGGATGACGAAACTGCATAACAAGCGAAACTTGAGTCACAGGCAGGGAGGTATGTTGTTGGTCATCGAATTGATTTAAGTTCGTGTAGAAAACCTAGGTTCCTAGAATTTCTTGATTTGATTAAGTTCCAAGGTTGGGAACATATGTTGTCTAATGCATCAAATAATTGCATGTATCCGATTGCTATGACTGAGTTTTGTCAAAATTTTCAAGCAAAATTGGGTGTAATTTCTAGTGAAGTTGATGGTATTAAGATTGAATTTAATGTAGAAACCCTAGGCCAGATTCTAAAACTCCAACTGTGGGGTATGAGACTTATATCAAGGGAAAATCAAGCATGAAAGTAGGAAATTACCTGAGTGGTGATATTGTCGAAAGCTTTAGGAGGAAAATGGGGGAAGAATACCATGAGTCACAATGATCTGAGTCCTCTAAACAAGTTACTTTTTAATCTTGTTCAAAAGACAATATTGCCTAGGACTGCTAAGAAGGGGGAAGCATGTCTAATGGACATGGCTGTAATCTTTTTATCTGTCTAGAAGAATGAAAGTCAATTTTCCTGCTTTGATGTACCAACACTTGGCACATTGTGTCCCTAGAAAGACTAAGGTATGATATGGAGCTATTCTGTCTACTGTCTTTGAGTCTCTTGGAGTTGTTTTAAAAAGAAAATATGGGGGTTTGAATGAGAATCCTGAAAATGTGATCAATGAAGAAACTCTTCTGGGAATCAGCCTAAGGTGGTTAATGGGAATGTTCAAAAGGTGGAGGATAAGAAAGAGAAGGGAACAGGAAAGAGAAAAGAGAAAGAGGTACTAGAACAACCTCTAAGAGAGAGCAGAAGATTGTCTATAAGCTCTTTCCCTTAGACCAGTATGGAATAGCCTCTTGAGTTGGACACTTATGAAAAATTTCTTGAAGGGCAAGTTTCTGAGCTTACTGATAGAGCTGAGATAGCTGAGAAGCAGCTAAAAGAGGCTATGGGAAAAATTCAAAAGATGGATAGAGGAGTACAGGGACTGGAAAAGAGTGTTAGGGAATAGAAGGTGGAGTTCCAGAAGACTTTTCAAGACTTGGAAGATAAACTGGAAGCTAGTATTGAGCATCAAAAGAAAGACAACGAGAAGATACTGGAGTTCCTTCAGAGTTAACCAGTTTATATCTCACAGCCTATCATCAACCTAGCCCAAATTGCCTAGCCTATTTCTTTTTTGTTTTAGTCATGAATAATTTCAGTTTCCGTTTTGATTTTTGAACAATTTTCTTTGGTTTGTAATAATTTTAAAGAGCAGGATGTTAATCTTTTGGTTTTAATTGAATGTTTTGGAACTCTGCCTATACATGTGTGTCTATGTATGTTATGAAAACTTATGCAGGGAAGTGGAACTAACTCAAGGGAAGTTAGCAGCGCTGCCTTCAGTTTCCCACACTCGATGAATTGCTTGTGTGGTTGTGGCTAGATGCTTAATAACCTTGAAAATACAGGACTTTTTGATAATGACAAAAGGGGGAAAAGAAGAACCAAACTTTGAGGCTGAAGTTGTTATGGGTTCCAGTTGAGAGAGTATCAGAAATTTCTCTAAGTATTAGAAAGTTCTATCTGATATTGATGCCAGTAGTTCTTTAACTTAGTTTAATTTCGTGTTCTATTTTATTTTTAAGTTTTCTTATTTTTGTTTTTATTTTTAATTTCTGTTGTGTGTTTATTTTCAGTCAATAAAATCAAAAATGAAAAGATACTACCTTTTGTTTTATTTAACTTTCTAACGAGTTTGCGTAAATTTGTCATCATCAAAAAGGGGGAAATTGTTGTAGCTTAAAGGTTTTGATGATGATAGACTTAAACTCAAGCAAACTCGATTAAAGATTTCTTTGAGTGTTTGATTAAGAACTGGTGAAGTAGACCTTGGTGGTGGAAGAGTAACCTTGACTAAGAGGACATGAAGAGAAGACTTTAAGAAGGTTAAACAAGATAAAAGAAGAGTTCCCTAACAGGAACTTAGTTCTCTAACAAGAACTACCTAAGTTCCCTAACAGGAACTTGAAGACAACAGGAACTTGGTCCTGGTCTGTGTGAAGCCCAAGCAATCTTTGAGTACAGAATAAACGGCGCAACAACTTAATTTAGTTAAGATTTTATCTTCTAGATATGTTGTTAAATATGTTAAGTAGGATATGCATGAAATCTATTAGAAGCGTGACAAAGCCTTGGCAAATTTATGAAAACTGAAAAAGATATAAAGATAGATTTTAAGAAAAGATTTTCTGAATGATTTAGTTCTTAAAAACTGAATATTGAAAAGATATTGTTCTTTTTGATAATCTTTCTTTATCCTCTTTTCCGAAAAGATTTTCTTTGAAAAATAATTTATTTAAAACCGTGTTTTGAGATTTGGTTAATTTAACATAATTATCTTTTTTAAAACCCTACTTGCTATACAAGCTAGTCTTGTATAAATAGTAGAAATCTTATTTCATAGTTTTCTGTGAGTTTATGCTTGAAGAAATCATTCGTGCTTTAATTGTGTAAGTTTGCCAAGCTTATAACTTTGTCATTTTAGTTTCGGGTTTCGTGCATAGCTTTCCTAACATATACTAGTGTCATATATTTTGTATTAGTTGGGTTCTTGGGTGAGTGTGTGAATTATATCTTGCATACAGTGTGTAAGCTTCTAGTGTGAGGCTGAGAGAGTACTTTGGGAGTATGAGTGAATCTAAGTTTGGGACTTAGATTGGGTAGGATAGGGTCCTACTGTGTAGCAAGTTCAGTGTGGAACTTGTGAGTAAAGGTCTGTTTATAATAGGTTGTAATTCGGGATTGCCCTATTATAGTGAAGTGATTTGGTTTTGGAAATCCCTTAGGAAGGGTCGAGGTTTTACTTTTAGTTGGGCCCTGGAAGGTTTCCTCGTAAAAATCTTTTTGCATTACAAGTTCCTTTACAGTTTATTTATATTTCGCAAAAAGTAGCAATTGGAACTCACATACAATTCACCCCCCGTCTCAACTAACATTCACCATAAGGAAGTTTGATCGAGCGGTCGACTAATTGAAATGTTTTTCTTGTGGGTATCATTTCTATATTGAGTTTTTGTGCAATGGAGAAGGGAATTAAGCTAACACTTGCTCTTAAATCCGTCAAGGCACCCTAGGTTCCATGTTGCCGATTTTAACCGGTAAAGTAAAGCTTCCCGGGTCCTTCTCTTTCTTTGTCATCTTGTGTTGAACGAGTGCACTAACTTTATGAGGGAGGGTAATGAGCTTATCATTGAGCTTCCTCTTGTTGGTTAGGATGTCTTTGAGAAATTTGGAGTACGAAGGCATTTGGGTAACAACTTCTATGAAGGGGAGACTTATGTGTAAGTTCTTCATTACACTAAGGAATTTTGCGAAATTATCATTCAACTTTCTCTTCGCAAGCCTCCCGGGAAAAGGAACCGGCTCATTTAGATTCCTAGTCTCACTAGGACTTGAAGTTGTCTTCTCATCATTAGGCTTCTTCTTCTCCATATTCTCTTTTTTCCGAACAACCTTGTCTTCTTCAACTCTTTTCTCCCCCTGCATACCTTCTTCTCCTCCTTTATTTTCCTCACTATCTCCCTCTTTTGGCCTTTCATAGGATGTGCCCGATCTCAATGTGATTTCCTTGCAAGAGTCGGGTATTAAGTTATGAGAGGAGTTTGCTTGTGGTTGTCCAGGTAAAGTAGAAGGTGAGTGGAAAGGTACTCTCTCGGGTATTATCAGAAAAAGATCGAATTTGATTTGGAGTAAAACTGCTTCCATCGCGGCGCGATAGGGTCCATCGCCGCGCGACAAGTCTATCGCCGCGCGATGGGTCCTGTTGTTTCGCGATGGAGAACGCGTTATCTAAATCCGTACGGAATACTTAATTAGATTAATTAAAGTCCGTACTTACCTTTTAAAATTTGATTTATCCTTTAAAACACTTGTTTTATTTTAAATTAAATTCTTTATTTTTTTCTAAAAAATATAATCCTAATTCCACTAGAACTTAAGAGAACCTTCTAGATTATTCTAGAAGATTGAAGCCAATCCTAATGATTTTAGGAATGGGCCCTCCGCTTGATCATTGGGTCGTATATAAAATTCATTTCGGGCCCAATTTAGTATCTTGGCCATAACTTCCTCATTATTCATCAGAATTGGGCTTATAATATATCGTTGGAAAGCTCTTTTTGAGCCCATTCCAACTAAACCATTATTGGACCCTTATTATGGACCAAACTAAAATGGACTAGACATTTTCCATAAAATAGAGCATGAAAAGAAGTATTTTTATTAAAACAACTGCATCACAAGACTTTTCACATTTCACCTTATTCGATAATCAATGACATGAAAGATATTCATCACCGGGTTTGGTTTTTTGGGAGACACAATCAGGTGTCTACAGAAGCCCCCACTTTGACTGAGTTTGGAGAAACATAAGTTTCGAAAACAAAAGTCAAAGTAGCGATAGGGACGGAGAATGATTAAGAACGTTCTGCGATCCTAAATCATTCTTGTTACGCCAATACCTACAAACTAGCGTTAGTTAAACAGATAAAAAAGTTAGACACGCGTATCTTGCACCGTCGAGCACACGTCTCTGGGGTAACCGTATGTTTTGTTGAATGCTGTTGTGATGACCTCCACAGTACCCCGTGAATGCCATCTGAAGGTGAATACTTTTAGCCATCTTCAATTTTTGCTGTGGCAGTACCTTGCCGCTGTTGATGTTGAGGTCGTGCTTCGCCACTGTTGATGTTCACTCGTTTCTGAACAAAAGAGCCTTTTTTGAGATGTCCACGGGTCTCTAAACAAAAGAGCCTTTGTTGAGAAATGTTCACTCGCCTCTGAATAAAGAGCTTTTGATGATATGTCCATGCGTCTCTGAACAAAAGAGCCTTTGTTGAGAAATGTTCACTCGCTTCTGAACAAAGAGCTTTTGATGATATGTCCACGCGTCTTTGAACAAAAGAGCCTTTTGATGTGGGATGTTCACTCGTCTCTGAACAATGGAGCTTAGGGGAGATGTCAATGCGTCACCGAACAAAGAGCTTTGGTAGAATGCCCACGCGTCTCTGAGCAAAAGAGCTTGATTGATAGGAATGTCCATGCGTCTCTGAACAAAAGAGCTTGATTGAAATGTCCACGCGTCTCTAAACAAAAGAGCTTGATTGAAATGTCCACACGTCTCTGAACAAAAGAGCTTGATATTTTGTTGAGATCGTTCGGTTGGCTGCGAACAGGAGCTTCAATGATTGGTTATATCCTGTAAAATCAAAGATTGCCAAAAGACTTTGCTGGTGTTTTCCTTAGGGTTGACCTAAGGCCATTATGATTGCTTTGACTTGAGGTTGACTCAATGTGTTTTGACACATGCGTGCATTGTTTTGTAATGTGCTTGACTAAAAATGCAGAAAAGCAAAAATTTTCCGTCATTTTTGTGGAGGGTACCGACTTTCTCTCGAAAAAGAAAGACGCTAAAAGGAAGAAGTGAAGTGTTTGAGGGTGCATGTTGAATGAGCTTAATCAAGTGTATGCGTTGATCGTTGTATCTCATGATGCAAGGGTTGTAACATCCTAGGCTATGTCAATTGTTGACTTGATGATAAAAGTATTTAGGTAACTTAGGCACAGAGGCTAAGCACTTCATACTTTGTGATGCAATGATGATTGCAGGTGATGAATGATTTTGATATGACAAGGCATGCTTCAACGTTGTGTTAAGATTTCATGACAAAGGGTTCCTAAGAGAAGGATTATTTGGTCATGTATCCGTGATGTGTTTGAAAGTGACACTACAGTTTGGGCGCAAGGGCTAAGTGTGTGGAATATATTTTGAAAAGAGCCAAATAATGATGTCCCTTAGGCTGGGTAGGCTAATGAAGTAAGGATCAAGCCCCCAAGTTTAGCTCTAAATGGATAGGGATGAACATTGGAGATCCCTTGATATGATAATGTATGAATGTGAATGTGAATGAATGCATTTTTATTACGGGCGCACCCCAATGTGAGGTATCCTATGTATCCGTTAGGAATCAGGCCGAACGTAGCTCTAGCTGAACCTCCAAAAGTGTGTGTATACCTCAAGGAGGTCTTTTAAGGGTTGTAACGGGGTTAGGCTAAAGGTTGAAGAAGAAGGGGATAAAGGCTCAAGAACCTAGATAAGCCCCCAAGGTGTGCAACCTTACATTTGAATCTTGTATTTGTATGCTTGAGATTTCTCACTTTTGAACTCTCTTTGTTTATATTTTTGCTCTCTTTTTTTTTGCTTCATCATTTTTTTAATTTTGAAAAGTGAGGGCAATCCCGATCATGCTGTCTATCACTTACTTAGCATTCATGTTTCTCAGGCACGGTATCGAGCAATCGATAAGAGACGCAATCTAAGACGTGTTTATATCAAAGACATGTTCATATCAATGACATTGGAACACTTACCCTTTTGCACACTTGTATTATTTTTTGCTTTTTTGAATTTTTGAGATCTAGGTAAAATCACTCAAGATTTTGTATTTAAAATTTGCATAAGTTGCACACTATCCCATCCCAAGGTTAGGTAGATGTGGGTTTATCAAGAAAGGATTTATATTTTTAAAGGGTGAAAGTGATATGATATGGCTACAAGGGTGCCTCGAATCACTAGTATACCTTGTGCTTTATTTTTTTAATGCAATGCAATGATCATATGCAAGGAAAAGAAATGCTTATTTATTAGAAGGAAAAAAGAAAAAACCTACAAAATATAATCTAAGAAAATTAAAAGGTGCATATGCTAGACTTATTATTGGGGAAAGGAAAATCAAAAAGAAGAAAAGAAATCACGAAATCTTTTTGTTGAAGTCTTGAGCTTATCATACTCGATCTTCTTGCCAACTGGAGGGAATGGAAGCTTGTTTGCATCGATGAGGTCTTGAATGATATTTTGAAACTTATAACATTGATTTGTAGTATGAACGTTGCTTTAATGGTACTTGCAATATGAGTCTGGGTTCCACTCGGGTGTTCTCCTTTCAGGAGGAGGATCTTGCATAGGTCCAATTGGTGTGATGAGTCCCTTAGCAAGGAGTCAATCAAAGGTGATATTGTAGCTCATCCCAATAGGAGTGAACTTTCTTTCTAGTTCTTTTGCCTTTAAAATCTTTTTATCGATACAACTTCCATTCTGATAGGAAGAAACGGAAGAGGATTGTCGTTTTTCCTGCTCTTGCCATCATTATTATTAATTTTGACCTTCTTGTCACTCGGAGAAATACAAAGGCAATTCGAATCAAGAAGATCTTGAAATCGGTCTTTGAGGGTGAAGCACTCTTCAGTGGTGTGACCATGGCTTCTATGATATTTGCAATAGGATTTTGGATCCCAATTGGGAGACCGTTTCTCAGGTGGTGAGTCTTGACTTGGATCGATGGGATGAATAAGGTTTCAACAGTGAAAATAGTCAAGAGCTTCATTATAAGTCATTCCTATTGGTGTGTATTCTTCAATGGCCCGTTTTGCCCGTGGCTTAGGAGCATTGAATTTTCCCTTAAGTTCTTGATGGGAAGAAGAAGAAGGAGGATGCTTGTCCTTTTCATTCTTATGGTTTTGGTGATGATAGCGTTGTTCGATGACTGACATCCAATTTACTAGGCCTTCCACCATATTTAAGAGCATGGCGATGATATCTTGCAGTTTTTGAACGTCTTCTTTTAGACTTGTCGAGTTTTCCTTGGCATCGTCTAAGAAAATTCCTTCATCCTCCTCAATCATGGTAAGTTCATCGATAGAGGTTATATGAATTGCCTCGATCATGGGCTCACCTACAGGTGTGATAAGGAGCGAAGGATCGAAGGACATTTAATCTTCTACGATTGCTAGAATCTTGGATGTTTTATTGTTATCGATCAGGTCTTGAATAGCTTCTTTGATTTTCAAACACTCCTCAGTGTCGTGACTCTTTCCTTGGTGATATTTTCAGTGTTTATTAGGATCTCACTTAGGTGGCCTAGCTTCTAGAACTGGGTCTTTGATAGGTCCTATGGGCATGACTAGTTTGCAGTGTTCATTCTTCTGAAACTGGCATAGCTTCTGGTCCTATGTAGCTTTTCGAATGCTGTCTCGTAACTCATACCAAGTGGAGTCAACACTCTTTTCGACCTTTGGATTCGTGGTTTAGAGGTGTTTGTAGCATGTACTTCACTAATGGGAGAGGAAGAAAAGGGATGGCTGTTCTTCTTTCCCTTTGCATTATCAACTTTTAAAAGGTCGTTTTCAATATCAGTGCCTATGTCATAGACAGCCTTAAAAGTATTCAAGTTGTGTTGGTATTTTAAGTGCTTTGCATATTTTTCATGAAGGTTTTTGATGAACATCTTTACAGACTCTTTTTCAGTAGGGACTTTAACCATCTTAGCGAAAGTTTCCCTCCACTTGTTGAAGAAAGAAGTGAACCCTTCATTTTCTTTTTGCTTTTCCACTTCAAGTTTCCTATGGTCTGTGTCGACTTGGATGTTGCACTTGTATCGATCAATGAAAGCGTTTATAATAGAGTCCTAAGAAGAGATCTTCTCTTTGTCTAAGGAAAAGAACCATTTTTGACAAACGGTTTCTAAAGATAGTGAGAACAACGAGTTGAAAGCTTTCCATCCAATCAATTTCCTTAATATTCATTATAGTTTTGAAAGCTCTTAAATGAAAGTAAGGGTTGTCAGTTGGCTAGAACTTAGGGATGTCATTGGCATTGAACTTCTGCGGAAGAAGTTCCTTGTCCACCGAGACCCCTTGTGAGCTAATCCCTTGAAACTTGTAGTCATTGGAGACTTTGCTCAAGCTTTCTTACATTCTCTCCATCGGTTGTTTCGCAGGGTCATTGACTTGAAGAGCAATAGTCTTCATCATCTTAGTTAAACTAGCAAGGTTTTGTCTAAGTTCATTGACTTCTTCCTGAGTTGCCATTTTCTTCTTAGCTTTTCTCTTTTGTCGAATCGGTTTATCAAATAGTAATATTTGAATGAAAGTAAATACCTCTCTCCCCTTGACCAAGTACTATGGAAAGGGAAGTCATGAATGTTTATTATTAATTATTTGACTCAAACTCTATTCAACATGCATAGCTGTGAAGAGATCATGGAAGAATGGGGGGATTGACATGTATGGAGAAAGCATGTGGAGCGTGGAACGATGATGTAGATGGAGAGATATGGAAAAATTTGGAATAGAGTGGACCCCTAACTCAAGTGACGAAAAGAGCGACTCATGCATGAACCTAAGACATGGTCATGGTGTGAAAAGAGTATGTACAAAGTGTGTGAAAACTTGTGAGTGTAAGTGATATGTTCAAGACTCGTGTCATGACCATGGGACTAGATTATGTGAGTAGACTCAAACAAAGACTAAGTTAAGACTTAACGTATGTGCACTAAACTAGACAGGCTGTAGTATTTTAGTCATAACTTTTGATTTGTGACTCCGAATTGAACGAAATCAATGCCAAATGAAAGATAAAACTCGGGGCTACAGATTCCTAGATTATACGACTAGTAGTTCTTTTTAGAACTCTGGTTATGACTAAAACAATTTGACGCTTGTGCAGTTGATGAGCGTCATTTATGGCGCTCAATAGAATAGTTTTTAGTTCCTTTTTCTATATTTTCTTGCTTCATTTTCAATTTATTTTCCTAGTTTTCTTTAATTTTTCGTTTTAATAACTCATTTTGGTTTCGATTAGTTTTTACGAGTTTTTCATATTTTTAGTTCTAAATCTGTAGTTTTAATTTAGTTTTATTTTATTTTGTTTTCTCTTTTTAATTGGCCTCTTTTGTAGGTGATTTTTTGGGGTCGACTTATGTGTTTCAAGTCCATTTGCAAGTTTAAGTTGTCGCGCTCTCGTGATTGCGCTCTCAATAATTTTGGTGATGAACAAGTAAAATTTGAGCGTTTGGGGCTGCCTTCCTCGTGGGCATCACATGAGGTTGACAGTCGAGAGCGCAGACGAGCCCACCACACCTTCTCACGCACAACCTCACCACTCAAGCACTTCCCCTGTTCTCCTGTTCCACCAACAACCTCAACCTCTGCCTTCCCACCTGCACTAATCAGCCACCGTTCCCACGAACCAACCAACACCATTTCCTTCGCAACACAACCACCTATTCACCAATTGCACCACCGCACCCAGCCACCTTGCTGCCTATAATCAGCTCTTAGACCTCCAACAAACCAGCCACAGCTACCAATTTCCTCCAACAACAGCCGCACAAATCAGCCACCTTTACCACCAAGATCCCGCAAAAGCAAACCCCTAATAACCGTACCTGCAGCCCCGCAAACACCGCTGCGTCTCCAACTCCAGCAATGCTTCTAATACCCACTGACGCACGCGCGAAGACCCTTCGATGCGGGCGCACAAATTGGGTCATTGATCTTGATTAATCTTGGCAATCGAACGGCGATGACGATGGTGATTTGTGGTGCTGTGCGAATCATGGGATAATTCCCAAATGAAGAACCAAAACCGAGTTGACTTCGGTTATTTTGTTTTATTTCCTTTAAATTTCTTTCTTTTCCCTTTTTATTTTCTTTTACTTTTGTTTTCTTATTTATTTTTATTTCTTTTTCATTTCTTTTTCTTTTCTTTTGTTTTCCTTTCTCTTTTATTTTTCCCTTTTAACCTTGTAAATATAAATACCCATTTTGGGGTGAAAAATTAGAGAGAATGAGAATCCAATTTTAGATCTCATATTTTAGCTTAGGTTGAGAGCTTCTCTCTCTAGATCTAGGGTTAGTTTTAGGAGTAGCTTTAGAGAGAGAAAGTGAGGAATTTCATTGGGGATTTGAGAGATTGAAGATTCAAGATGATAATTGTATTGAAAATCTCCATAATCAATCAATGAGGATTTCTAACTCTATCTCATTTTATTGCTTTGTTTAATTTCACGTTTGTTTGATTTGATTTTAATGTTTGATTTTTGATTAGTATAATTATTCTCCATATTTTGTTGATTCTTTATTTCTTGGTTGTTTGTTGGTTAGATGATGATTCTTGAGTGTTGTTTGGCTAGGGATTGGATGAAACTTGTATGATTAATTAATTTTGTTTAATTTTGGAATTGTGTTGATTGATTGTTGAAATGAAAGTGATTAATGAAAGTTTGCATGTGTGTAGTTTGATTAGGTCTTGAGAATTATGCTAGTTTGGATTGTGAATTTCCTTGTTAGTCATTCATAGTGAACCCTTACTTGACTTATAGGAGAAAGCTCTTTGATTCCAATTGATATCTCTTATCATTAGTCTTCACAACCATTAATTGGCATGTTCTTCCTTATTTGTTGCAATTGTCATGATTACTTGTTGATTTCCATTCCCTTGTGTTTCATTTGTTTGTTTACTTGTTTAGTAGTTGTTTAGTGTTACCTCTTTACCCTTGACTTCGACCTAGCTTAGGCATAGATTAGAAATACTTGAACATAACCGTTCCTAGTGGTTCGACCCTTGACTTACCTCTATACTCCTATTTAGGTTTGTTAAGTGATTATAAATTTGTTTGGCTCTAGGGAAGATTAGATAACGACCTACTTTTCCGGCGACAGTCTAGATTCTTACTCGAGTCATCACGACGAGTCTAATTAAACAGTCTGCTAATCAGTTTAACCAATTTGTTAATGGCTTTAGCCATATTTAAGTCCTTAATTGAGTCTAGGCACTTAGTCCCATGGTCATACACAAGAGTCAAAGCATGTCACTTGCACTCACTTATAAAGCACACACTTAATATGTATGTCACACCTTGACCATGTCTAGAGAATCTTGAATGTGTGTTTTCCGTCATTTTTTTTAGGGGGGTAAGTCGGATATTAATCCTCCAATTAAACCACTTGTTTGAACCCATTCCCAAAAATATGCACCCTAATTTTGCTTTTTTTAAACCATAAAATCAAAGTCAACTTGAGTCAAGTCATTAAAACAAATATGGTTTAATCTACAGCGCGTGGTCAAGAAAGGAAGGGCGTTTAATCAAGGACAACACTTTCGTTCAAGTCTCACTTTTTGATAAGCCGCGGTCGAAAAAGGAAAGCTAAGAAGATAATGGCAAGTCAGGAAGAAGTCAACGAACTCAAGGGACAAGTGGCTAACATGGCTGAAATGTTGAAGAATCTGACTCTTCAAATCAATGACCCTGTGAGACAACAGCAAATGGAGCTCATCCAAGAAAGTTTGAGCAGATTATCCAATGACTATAGATTCCAGGGCATTAGCTCACAAAGGGTCTCGGTGGACAAGGATCTTCTTCTACAGAAGTTCAATGCCAACGACATCCCGAAATTCAAGGCAATGGATAACCATTATTTCATTTAAGAGCCTTTGAAATTGTAATGAATATGAAGGGAATAGATAAGAAAGCTTTTCATTCTGTGTTTTCTCTATCTTTCGAAACTGTTTGTCAGCAATGGTACTTTTCTCTTGATAAAGAGAAAACCTCTAGTTGGGAGTCAATTGTAAACGCTTTCATTGATAGATATAAATGCAATGTTCAAGTTGAAACTGATCATAGGGAACTTGAAATACTTAAGCAGAAAGAGAACGAAGGCTTTACTTCCTTCTTTAATAAATGGAGGGAAACTTCTGCAAAGATGGTTGAGGTGCCTAGTGAGAAAGAGTCTGTGAGGATGTTCATCAAGAACCTCCAAGAAAAATATTCTAAGCATCTCAAATACCAAAATAACTTGCACACTTTCAAGGCCGTCTATGACATTAGTATCAATATTGAAGATGACCTAGCTAAACAAAAAGCTGCTAACAATAGTAACTCTAATAGTGGTTGGAAAGGCAAGAAGAACGACAATCCTTCTTCTTCCAAAACCACCCACTCAAATAATGTTAGCACCTTTAATTTGAATGAAGTCCTCGCTATGAATAATCAAGGACAAAAGAAACCATTTAGGAGGAACTTTACTCCTATTGGTATGATTTATGACACCGCATTCGATCGCTTACATACAAAAGGTCTTATAACTCCCATTGGACCGTTTGGGGACCCACATGTCGAAAAGAGAACGGCTAGCTGGAACCCCAATGCACATTGCAAGTATTATCAGGGTAGGGGCCATCTCACAGAAAATTGTTGGAAGCTAAACGAAGCAATCCAAGATTTAATTGATAACAAAAAACATCCATTTCCCCCTGCAAGCAAGAAGCCAAGTATCAATAATGCACCACTGTCGGATTCCTTGGTTATTTCCGATGAGGAAAATCAGGTTGACCCCTCGAATCTAATTAAACCTGTCGAAGCCATTGAAGAAGAGGAGGAAGTCTTTGAGGATGCCGAGGATCATTTTCCTTGTGGATAAGAACCTGCGACCAAACAAGAAGTGTGTAATCCTTATTCAGGTTGTGTTGGAAGCAAGAGAATTATTACGCGAGGCCATGGAGGTTATAAAAGAACGAAACAAACTACTCAAAAGTAGACCTCTACCTAAAGAGAAGAAATCGTTCTCCCTCCAAGTAATTGACATACCCAAAAAGAGCAATAGACCATACACTCCAATTGGAACTTCTTATGCAAATATGTTCAAAATGCTCTCCGAGAATGGTAAAATTCAACCTCTCAAACCGAGACCATTTGAATCACTAAAAAGGACAAATAAGTACTACTGTCCATATCATCAATCGGGAGGACATACTATAGAAAATTGTTTCAAGTTCAAAGACTTGGTCCAAAGATTGATTGATAACAAGAAACTAGTTCAAATCCCACAAGAACAAGATGCTACCATTAATGGGGTTTGGGATAGTGATGACCAGGATGTCTACCTCAAGGACATCGAAGAAACTCCACTTTCGACAATATATCAAGTAGGTGGCATTTGGGATGAAGAGGATTCACCTATAGATGTCCTCACAAGATTCGGGAGAATGCAACCTCCCATTACTATACAACCTATTCCCGCTACTCAACAAGTTCCCATACCAATCATAGAAGACAACGATGTTGTCAAACAATTAAAAAAGACTAAGGTTGAAATGAACATATGGAAACTTCTAGCTACATCCCGAGAGCATAGAGTTGCGGTCATGGATGCCTTAGCTAAAGTAGGGATAGATTCGGACACCACTCCTAAGGGGTTGGCTAACTTCCTCACGAGTGATCTCTCAAGTCCTATTAATTTGATCACTTTTTCCGACAAAGATCTACCGCCAGAAGGTGACAAGCACAACAAAGCTCTCAACCTCGCAGTAATTTGCAAGAGAATGAACGTCCCTATGACTCTTGTAGATAATGGATCGGCAATTAACGTTTTCCCACTTAGAAAAGCGAGGATGTTAGGGATAAGAGATGAAGATTTATCTCCATCAACACAAGGAATAAGAGCCTACGATAACTCACGTCGCCAAGCATTAGGCACAATTACTATGAACATAACGGCGGGAGTAATTGAACATGCCACCACATTCCAAGTGGTAGATATTAAGGCCTCGTTCAACTTACTGTTGGGACGCCCTTGCTTCATGACCTAAAGGCCATCCCTTCATCTCTTCACCAACAAGTGAAAGCCATAGTTGGAGGAGTACCAATTATAATCAATGCTTCACTCATGAGGATCAAAAAGTAGAAAATCCATTAATCAATGTGGAGCACGATGAGAATGACGAAGATCTGTGGGGCTTTAATGAAGAGGTATCCTTAATCGAGGAAGATGAAAGGACCCCTCTTCGCTATGACCTCCACTCCAACATGATAACCAATGCTATCTTGAGAAAACAAGGACACTTCCCTGGAATGACTCTAGGAAAGAAAAAAGGGATAGCAAAACAGATGGGACTACCTGGCCTCCCTAAATTAGATACTTTCGGACTTGGTTTCGAACCGACTCTCGAAGATCTAAAGCGAACCCGAGACAACCTGGGTTCGAAATATTTCTAGATTGTTGCTTTCTAGATGAGATCCCAACTCCTATCCATAAAGAAAAAGCACCCCCATGCTTTGACTTTAATGTCATGGGACTTCTCTTTGGGCGAGAAAAGAATGAGCCAAGATATATAGAGGATAACTCCTCACTCATTCAAACAGTCCTACAAAGCGAGAACTTTGATCCGTCCAAGCTCATCATTCCAGCAGAGGATTTAGTGCGAGGATGGCGCAAGATAGTGAAGGTGACTACTGCAAGCGAAAAGAAGATCTCAATAACTACAGGACAAGGGCCAATGTTCAAAGAATCGTCTGAGTCAGAGTCTGAGTCAGAGTCTTCCCCTATCGAGTCCTCTAAGTCTCTAGTTGTAGCACCTCCCTCTAACTCTTCTATTTCAGCATCTACTCCTAGGATAGTTAGCAATCAAGTCCCAACGGACATTTCTTTATTCAATGTAATGATTTCTGAGTTTAATAATATGTCTTCTTCCCTTTATTCCTCGTGTTTTTCTCAAGATGACGAGTATTGCTTAACTAATGATGAAAATGACAAAGAAATTATTAAAGCAATGGAAACACTTGAAAATAAGACACCAATAATTGAGGACACTGAAACGCTCGATATCTCAAAAGATCTAACCATTAAAAGAGAAGTTAAAATCGGACTCACACTAAACAAAGATGAAAGAACCGATTTAATCACTAGTAGAAAAAACCAATTTGGAAGCCCTAAATTAGAAGCGGTTTTTCAATTCCGCTTCCAAAAACCCACAAAAACACTACAAAAAAAAAACAAAGATTTGCAAAGGGAAGCGATTTGAACCGAACCGCTTCCATAAATCAAAAGGGAAGCGGTTCAAACCGCTTCCTTTTAAAAAAAAATTTGCCGCCCAACACAAAACCAGCTCTCTGTTTTTCGATCTCCCTCCTCTCATTTTTCATTCCAAATTCACATTTCCCTCCACTCCTCTCATATTTTCGTTCCCCTCTCATTTCAGACCTTCTCCTTTTTCGAGACTCCACCACCACCACTCCTCTGTTCGTGGGTGTTGCTGCTGGTCGTGGTTGTTGCTGCGGGGTTGCTGGTGCTCATAGGTGGTTGCGGGGGTGTTGTGCAGTGGTGGAGCTGGTCGTGTTGTTGTGGTTGTTGTTGTGGTGTTGCTGCATGTAGGTGGGTTGCTGCAGCCGGAAGCTGGTGGCGTTCGTGGTGTTGTTGCTCGGGTTTGCTGTTGGTGTTCACCTCTCCTCCTTGCCATAAGTACCTAGTACCACCACTACACCTCCCTCTCTCACTCCACATTCCTTCTCTTTCTCACTCTCAAATTAGGGTGAGTTGTTGCTCAATTTTACTTTCATTTGAAATAATTGTTTGTTTATTCCAAACTTAAAAGTTAGGGTTTCAAATTTAGTTAACACAATTTTTACTTAATTGTTTAATTAATTGTTTGTTTATTTCATATTGTTAATTTTTTGTTTAATTGTTTACATGTTACATATTTATATGTTGTGTGAATTAAAGTAGCTTTAAAGTAATTTTATTGAATATATTACTTGTTAGTTAACTAGTTAGTTTGTTAAAATTGGTTAGTAAAATATAATTTGTGAATGGATTGTTATGAATGAATGTATGGATTTTAAAGTAACATTAGTTTTCTTGTAGGTACTCTAATTAGCACTATATAAATGAATGAACTTGTGTATTGTTGAATGTCAAATAAATGCAAATTATTGAATGCTTGCATCATCATATGCCTAGATACCCGTTCGAGTCTTTCTTATTAGGAGAAAGTCTTGAATAGTCCCCGGTTGGGACTATTCTTGGACGTTTGATCTCACTTAGGTAGTGAATGTATGTCTCTTTTTTGATTTTAAGGAATATCCTGGCTTATCATTTTCCCACCTTGTTCTCTGGGTGCATATGTAGGTAAGTTATTACCTACATAGTTTACTTGGAGAATTGGGGGGAAATGCTGCCGGATTTTCCCTAAAATTGGAAAGTTGACATACATTCACTAGTGAGATTAAACGTTCAAGGATGGGTTAGGTTGGAGTGATAAGGACCTTTTTGGAGCATTCATTTTTACGCAATATAAATGATATATATGGATTGTACTCTGATTGACATCATAAATGTGTTGGTATGCTTAATCATATATGTATTAGTATGCTTAAAGGCAGTTTAAAACGTCGATGGATCGCGGTTGGATGTATGGTAGACGTGATTCATTGGAATTCTTTAATGGTGTTCAAGAGTTTTGCAAGACTGCTTCACAATATCAGCTCAGAACGGGTGTCAATGCCCTTTATTGCCCTTGTGTGAATTGTAATAATGTCACATTGGTCGATAGTGTTGATACTATCATGGTTCATGTACAATGTCATGGGTTTAGGCCTCAATATCATGTGTGGGTTTGGCACGGTGAAAAGGGTCTTATAGAGAGAATGTTGTTGGAAATGATACGCATGATAAGAGTGCCGAGATTTGTGTGGAAGAGGAATATGGGACTGATGATGGTGGAGATGGGGATGAGGGGAGGGATGAGATCGAGGATGGTGGCGTTGATCACTTAGATGAGATGATGCATGATGTTGAAGGTGACTTTGGGGACCGATCTGATGTATTTGAGTCCTTATCAAAGGCTGCCAAAAAGCCTTTGTATCCCGAGTCCAAAAAATACACAAAACTCTCGGTCGTGCTAACACTTTTTAACATTAAGTCAAAGCATAACTGGAGTGACACTAGTTTCACTTCTTTGTTGACTGCGTTATATGACATGTTGCCAGAAGGGAATGAACTTCCTAATTCCTACTATTATGTAAAGAAACTCATGTGTCCATTTGGTTTGGAGTATAAAAAGATTCATGCATGTCCTAATGATTGTGTTCTGTATCGAAATGAATATGAAGAGTTGGAAGAGTGTCCACGTTGCGGTAAGTCGCGTTACAAGCGAACAAGCTGCAATGCTGGGATGAAGGGACCTCTTGCTAAGGTGTTGTGGTATCTTCCCATTATTCCAAGGTTTAAGCGTCTATTTTCAATTCCAAAAGACGCTAAGAACCTGAGATGGCATGTAGAGGGAAGAAAGAAAAATGGTTTGTTGAAGCATCCGGCCGACTCTCCACAATGGAAGAACATTGATATGAAGTTTAGGGCATTTGGTGATGAAGTAAGAAATTTAAGGCTTGGGTTGTGCACGGACGGTATGAATCCATTTGGCACTCTTACCAAACATAGCACATGGCCGGTTCTTTTAGTAATCTACAACTTGCCTCCATGGTTGTGCATGAAACGCAAATACGTAATGCTTTCACTTTTGATATCGGGGCCAAGGCAACCTGGAAATGACATTGATGTTTACCTTGAGCCCCTTGTTGATGATTTGAGAAAGATGTGGGATGAAGGAGTTTCCGTTTATGATGCCCATAAGAACGAGATGTTCCTATTGCGTGCAGCCTTGTTGTGGACCATTAATGATTTTCCAGCATATGGAAACATGTCCGCGTACAAGAACAAAGGGCACAAAGCATGTCCCATTTGTGTCGATGACACACCGAATGTGTACCTTGATTACTACGGCAGAGATGTGTACGTGAGGACCCAAAGATTTCTTAGGCGAGATCACCCATATCGTAGGCAGAAAAAAGCCTTCAATGGGAGAGTAGAAGAGGATGCTGCTCCTAGGCCATTAAGTGGACAGGAGGTTTATGCTCGAGTGAAGGGTATACCAACTGTGTTTGGTAAAACATCAAAACCTGTTGATCCACATGCTCTCTTTAAAAAGGAATCAATCTTTTGGAAGCTTGAGTACTGGAAAGAACATGATGTCAGACATTGTCTCGATGTGATGCATATAGAGAAGAATGTTTGTGATGTAATTGTTGGGACAATTATGAACATTCCAGGCAAAACAAAGGATGGAAAGGGTGCGCGATTAGATTTGGAAGTGTGGGGGGTTCGTCCGGAATTGTGGGTTAAGCCAAAGGCAGGGAAGGCAAAGGAAAAGGAAAAGGGAAGCGAAGATGCTGGCAAAACACGTAAGGGGAAGCGCAAGGGAAAGGCCACGGGTGTATCAAAGAAGACAGATGATAGACCCGGAATGAAGGAAAAGGTTTATTTACCTCCAGCATGCTACACATTGTCAAAGGAAGAAAAACGAAAGTTCTATGCTTGTTTGTATGACATCAAGCTTCCATCTGGGTTCTCGTCAAACATGAAAAGATTCGTTTCCTTAAATGGAGAATTGATGTTGACCAGTATGAAATCCCATGATTGTCACATGATGATGCAAGTATTTCTACCCATTGCAATTCGTGGTATTTACTGAAGCACGTTAGAGAAGCTATTACTTGTCTTTGTTCGTTTTTCAATACTATATGCAGCAAAGTGCTTGATCCTTTTACACTTGTTGCTCTCCAGGCGAATGTTGTTGTTACTTTGTGCAAATTTGAGATGTATTTCCCGCCGTCACTTTTTAACATAATGGTGCATTTGATTTTTCATTTGGTTCGTGAGATTAAGTTGTGCGGTCCAGTCTTTATGAGATGGTGCTACCCTTTTGAAAGACACATGGGTACATTGCAAGATAAAGTTAGAAATCCAGCCCATCCGGAAGGTAGTATGATTCAGGGGGTTATTGCTGAGGAGATTGGTAATTTTGTTGCAGAGCATATTGCCATTGCCAAACATATTGGGCTTCCCACTTCCTGACATGAAGGGAGACTTGATGGTCATGGCACAATCGGGTCGAAACAGATCTCACCCACTCGAGAACAATTCTTGCAAGCTCAGCTATTTGTGCTTCATCATGTTGCGGAGGTTCACCCATATTTAGAAGAGCGCATGGAAAGCTTGCGAGTTGAATTTCCATCAAAAGGGGAAAGGGCACTAATGCAGTTGCATAATAAGATATTTGTGACGTGGTTCCATGATCGAGTGATGCGTCAATTGGATGACAGTGTCTCTGATACAATAAAGTGGTTAGCTTATGGTCCAAAGGAAGATGTTCATTCATTTGAGGGATATGACATAAATGGGTATACATTTTGGACTGAGCGTCGGGATCAGAATTCCTTATCGAGTCAAAATAGTGGTGTGACTCTAGTGGCTTCATCAAGAGAGTTTGCAAGTGCAAAGGATACATCACCAGTTGACGCACTATTATCCTACTACGGTCGAATTAAAAAAATATGGGAATTGGATTACCGTGAGTTCAAGGTAGGTCTTTTCAAGTGTAAATGGATTGATAATAATAGGCGCAACGTAAGACATGACGACTTCACTCTTGTAGACCTTGGCCATTTGCAGGATAGTTTGGAACCACTCATCCTTGCGTCACAAGCTAAGCAAGTGTTCTATGTAACCGACCCAACCGATCCAAAATGGTCTATCGTCTTAGCTGGCAAACGAAGGATTTTAGGGGTTGGAGATGTGGAAGATGAGGAAGAATATGATGCGTTTGATGATTCTCCACCTTTCACTGCTCCTAGAGTTGATATAGCAAATGATGTAGACAGTGATGCAAATTATATTCGATGTGACCACAACGAGGGAATACTCGAATGAGGTACTTTATTTTTGCGTTTTAGAACTTAATTCGCTCTTAAAATCTTGTTTGGGCATGAAATCAAGTACTTTTAAGCAATTTCAACTTGTAATCATTGTAAGAACCTCATTTGGGCCATTTTGAACTTATTTCGCTCCTAGAAGCTTGTTATTGCATTAAAACAATTACTTGTGATCATTTTGGACTTATAAAGATGTTATGTATACCAATTATGAGTTTTTATTTGAATTACATGTTATTTTTAATGACTATGTAGAATAAGGGACGTAAGAACCTCATTTAGGCCATTTTGAACTTATTTTGCTCCTAGAAGCTTGTTTTTGCATGAGAACAATTACTTGTGAGCATTTTGTACTTATAAACATGTTTCATAGTCTAAATATGAGTTGTTAGATGAATTAGATATAGACATGTAATGACTATTTAGAACTAGGGAAGTTAGAACCTCATTTGAGCCATTTTGAATTTATTTCGCTCCTAGGAGCTTCTGCAGCTTGAAAACAATTACTTGTGAGCATTTTGTACTTATAAACATGTTATATATACCACTTATAAGTTGTTAGGTGAATTAGATGTGAACTTGTTTTCAAAACAAAGAAGTTGGGTAACTGTTTGGCTATTTTGGGTACTCACCATTAATTTGATTGTCTTTTAATGATGACTAATGATTTGGTTTGCTTGTGATGTTAGGTGTGTATATATAATGGGCAGTGATGATGAGTACCTTCATTGTGATGACAATATGGATGATGAAGACCTTGGGAATTCTCAATCTGATGATGAGGCGTATGATATCAATAAGGAGACAGATTTGGGTGAACTAGAAGACCAAGCTCACGATGAGTTGCTACGTAGGCTTGACGAATATGAGAGATCAACTGAATGTGCTCCCCCTATTGCGGATAATGTTGTTACCGAGTTTGTAACTGATTCACAAGGACAAACGCAAACACAAACTCAATTGAAGACCACCGTTGGTGGAGGGGGGGTAAAGGCACCGGTGAAAAGAAAGGGACGGGGTGCAACAAAAGCTTTTAAAAAACCCGGGGTTCCCATGGTTCTCGAGTGCGATGAGTTTGATCAACCTATTGGCCAATGGCTCCGCCAATATTCTAGTCACATTGGCATACTTACTCGTAAAATACCCATTACACTTGATTGGGGCGAGGTACTTGAAGGGTTGCTTCAGACGTTTTGGGATGATACAACGGTAAGTGATTTTATTTCCGATTAGCTTTGTATATGTAAATGATAAGTGAAGTGGCAAATGTTGCACGGAAAAGGAAAAAAAAGTCAAGTCCCAAGGTTATGCCGCTGCCCGGGCCTGCTCCAGCTCCCTATGAAGCTGCCTAGGCTGCAGCAGCACCCAGGACAGCTGCCTGGGCTGCTGCAGCTACTTGGGCAGCTGCCTGGGGTGCTTTTGCAGCTCCTTGTGCAGCTGCCTGGGCTGCTGCAGCTTGCCTGGGCAGTTACCTAGGGTGCTGCTGCAGCTTCCTGTGCAGCTGCCTTGGGTGTTGCAGCTGCCTGGGCTGATGCAGTTGGCCTAGGCAGCTGCCTGGGGTGCTGCTGCAGCTCCCTGGGTAGTTGCCTGGGGTGCTGCAGCTGGCCTGAGCACCTGCCTGGGGTGTTGCTGCAGCTCCTTGGGCAGCAGCTTGGGCTGCTACAGCTGGCCTATGCAGCTGCCTGGGTTGCTGCTGCAGCTTCCTGGGCCTCTGCTTCAGCTCCCTAGGCAGCTGCCTGGGCTTCTACAGCTGGCCTTGGCAGCTGCCTGGGGTGCTGTTGCAGCTTCTGGGCAGGTGCCTAGGCTGCTGCAGCTGGCATGATCAGCTTCCTGGGCTACTACAATGGCCTGGGCAGCTGCCTGGGCTACTGCACTGGCCTGGGCAGCTGTCTGGGCTACAGCTTGTGGTCCCATTTTTTTATTTTGTTTTATTATTTTTCTTTATTTTGCCATTGCCTAACGAGGTCGTTTTCATATAATGTTTCAGAGTGTGTTCAATGTTGTTGATGAGCCGGCCAAGAGAAAATCTTTTTCCGCATTTGTTCAAGAGAGGTTCAAAAACTTCAAAAGTTCCTTGAGAACAAGATGGATCCATAAGACAAGACGGAAAAGTTCGAAGAACAAAGTGAAAGCTAATGGAGATCAGGAGGAACCTGAGAAGAAACCATGCGATGTATATCAACAAATAACGGTGATGGAGTGGGAGAAGTTTATGGCGAAATCAACTAGTTTTACTGCACTTGTATTTAGTTATCTATCTATCAATTAGAGTTGACAAATAAATATGGTTCAATTCAAATAATGATGCTAACATTTCGTAATGTGTAGGAAAAAAGTGAGCAAGCTAGAATCAATGCGGGGAAGAAATTGTATAGCCATCATATGGGTTGTAAGACATTTGCGAAAAGTAGACCAAAGTGGATCAAAGAGGGTCTATACCCCACATCAAAGCTATCAACATCTGATAAACCAATGTCGTCCACAGTCTCCACTTTGGTATGTCGTGCAATTGATTGGTGGTTTGCTATGCATGGTATCGACAAGGGCATCGGCAAGTATGTCATCTCGCGTCCGGATACTAAAGTCGTAGCAGATGCACTTGTGAGCAATCTATGGTACTTATGATAATATTACAACCTTAGTATTATGTATTTTCATATAAACTACAACCTAACTTTGAACTGGAATTTTTTGGTGTTGTTACAGCTCGAGCATACGTCAGAAGTGGTTGAAGGCAAGCTCACTCAGAGCATAGACAACGATCCTTTCACCTTAGATCTTGGAAAACCATATCACCCTGGGCGAGTTATTGGATCGGGAGGAAAACAATTAGGGTGGGAAAAGGTGATGGGTCCAGAATACATCAGATCAGGAAGAAGTAGATCAAGTGTTAATTCGCCACACCGTATGAATGAAAAGGAAAAGGAATCAATTAAGGCGGAGATACGCAAAGAGGTGAAAGAACAATTGCAAAGTCAATTCAATGCCATTTTGAAGCACATGAACTTGTCGATCTTGTCGTTGCCCTCGAATACTCAAGTGGACTCATGTAGTCATTCAAAAGGCGTCGGGGATGATCCAGTTGTTGACAGTGAGGTAATTTTATTACAATCAAATTTGGTGAAAATATGAACGTGGTTCATACACTTGTTGAGAGCGAGTTACTTATTTTACTATTGCAGGTTCCTAGTCCTATGCATGCAGACATATTGGAGATTGCACATCCAACACCTGATCCTTTGCCAGATATTAAGGTAAACGTCAGTAACTAATCAAATGTGCTTCTATTAGACTTATGTCGGTCACTTCATAACTCATGTCCTAATCTAATGTGTAAGAAGAGACACCTTATGAGCTTCTTCACCCTGGGGAAAACATAGATGGAAAGTTCAAGTTGGTGGGGTATGGTAGCGCACAACCGTTTGACAAGGTCCATTCCAAGTCTAATACTAGTACCCGGTATATTTCGGTCGGCATCAATTCTATACTACCTGGTTTTGAGGACTTACCACTACCGGTGCCTAGAGAGGAGTATGACTTCTTGAAGCTACAAGATTCGACAGGCAGCTTTGTGCAATGGCCACGTGATTGGGTGAGGTTCATAAGAGGGGTAAGTATCAAATACCTTTTTTTTAAAACAAATATAACATATCTTGTAATATGACATGTGCTTTTATGTTACTAGATTTCAAAGGAAAATCAACCCTCAAAAAGGAAGAAGGTGGAGAAGGTGGAGAAGACAAAATCCAAGGTCGTCCAACCTCCAAACAGCATGGAAGAAGGACAAGGGTTGAAGGGTGAACACTTGTCGAAGAAGAGCTCGAGAGGTTCTGCCTTGAGCTGTACTCCACTAGTTGAAGCTGATGTCCTTCGTTCGCTCTCTAAGGCTTGTACTTTTCTTCACAACCGCGTTAGTGAGTTGCCATTTGGTGGATCTATTGAAGTAAATTTACCTAAGGTGTTGTTCCACTATGATGAAGATGCAATCGCATTTATTTTAAGAGTGGATGTGACAGAATTTCTAACCGGTTCTATGCTTAAAATTTCCATCATTCAAACTTTCATGAGGTAATTCAATGACACTATTCCTAATTATCTTGTTGTTGCATTTCGAATGTGGATAGTGCATTTAATAAATGATCCAAACATTGCTTTCATGAAGGTCACTACAGGAGCACCTTCTTAGTAAAGGTAATTCTGAGGCTACAATTGGGTGGTTATGCCTTGAGCAAACTTCCGTTACCAGATGCTTATGCAACCCGCGTGATGTGCAAGATTACCTCGAGCGGAGTATTAAGGAATCAACCCAAGTGCGAGACAAGTTCATATTAGCACCATGCTTTGAGGATTACGTCTAAATATGTTATAATTCAGTTGATTGCTTAGTAATTATGTTGACGTCTAATCATTAATGGATTGTTATTTGGTTAATATATATGTAGTGCTCATTGGACTCTTTTAGTGATTTGTGTTTCCAATAACACAATCTACCATTTTGATTCGGCTTGTGTGAGTCCACCGCGAAAGATGCTAGTGAAGAACCTACTGAATAGGTACAAATTGCAATCCCTTGTTGAATGCCCTCACCTAAGTTATTGGCTAGTTATATTTCTAACTTTGAGCTTATTTTCCTACAGTGTTATGAAGAAGCTAAATTGTCGTTCGGTTGCGGGTCCTACGTTGAAATATGCAAAGGTAATGCCTTGACATAGTGACTTGTTTGATAAACTTCGCATCGATAATGGCTATGCATGATATCATTAACACATGGTATTTTAGTGTGCGCAACAAGACAACGGAGTTGACTGTGCCCTGCACGTGATGAGGTTTATGCTAGACATAGTCAATAGTTGCACAGAAGCTCAACACATTGATGAGGTATCGATTTATTTTATTATTTTTTTTTCCGTTCGATCAATACTAGCTTCCATTATTGCACCGAACACATAAATTGGAAAGAGAAAACCCGAGGCATAGTCTGAGGTAGCTGCACCTGAGATAGCTGCACCCAGGACAGCTGCACCCGAGATAGCTGCACCCGAGGCAGCTGCACTCAGGTTACCTGCCCAGGCAGCTGCACCGACAGCCCAAGCACCTGCAGCAGCAGCCAAGGCAGGGCTGCCCATGGAAGCTGCAGCAGCTGCCAGCCAGGTGCTCAGGCAGCTACAGCAGCAGCCAAGGCACGGTTGCCAAGGCAGCTGCAGCAGCAGCCCAGGTACCTGCCCAGGCAGCTGTAGCAGCAGTCGAGGCAGCTGCTGCATCGCCGCCGGGGAGTAGCCGAGGTGATTCTTGTGAATGTGTTTACCTTTCGTGAATTTAGTTAATTTTTGTGAACTTGGTGCGTAATTTTTGCTAAAATTGGTTAATGGGCATAGTAGAAAGAAACACTTCATTTGATAAGAAATGTAGAAAATGGGCATAGTAGAAGTCGTATAGGCCTTATATAGGCCATTTTGGATGGAACGCGTCCTAAAACTTAGTAAATTGCTATATTAGTGTGATTTCAAACATTAGACACTTAAGACTAGGTAATATTGACATGTATGAGAAGGAAACACTTCATTTGATAAGAAATGTAGAAAATGGGCATAGTAGAAGTCGTATAGGCCTTATATGGGCCATTTTGGATGGAATGCGTCCTAAAACTTAGTAAATTATTATATTGGTGTGATTTCAAACATTAGACACTTAAGATAAGGTAATATTGACATGTTATGAGAAAGAAACACTTCATTTGATAAGAAATGTAGAAAATGGGCAAAGTAGAAGTCGTATAGGCCTTATATGGGCCATTTTGGATGGAATGGGTCCTAAAACTTAGTAAATTGCTATATTGGTGTGATTTCAAACATTAGACACTTAATAATAGGTAATATTGACATGTTATGAGAAAGAAACACTTCATTTGATAAGAAATGTAGAAAATGGGCAAAGTAGAAGTCGTATAGGCCTTATATGGGCCATTTTGGATGTAATGCGTCATAAAACTTAGTAAATTGCTATATTTGATGTGATTTGTCAATGCATGACGTCAAAGTTTGTGAAAGAAACATTTTTTTTAACTTTTTCATGTCATACGCATGATATACTGATATATAATAATGGTTGGTTGACTTTTTTTCCAAAGGTTTGCAAGATTCAAAAGGAAGGCCTGTTAACAAGCAACGAAATCAAAGAAATTCGCGACATGTGGGCTTTTTTCGTGACATTTGATGGCATCTACTGAGATCGAGCTAGTTTAGATTACTTGTGAACATTATTTTATTAGTTATGTTTTTAAATATTATTATGTCAATTATATATTAACGGTAATTACTTATAATTAAATAGGACTTTTAATTAAATATATTAATGATGTTACTCATTTTGATATTTATGATAATTACATGATATTTGTATTTTTGTTGTATTTAATATTAATTAATAATATATATTAATTATTATTAATTAATATTACTAATTAATAATAATATTAATATTAATATTAATAATAATTAATATATATTATTATTAAATAGTAATATTATTATTATTATTGTCATAGGTCACTAATATAATTATTATAAATAATAAATTAAAAAAAAAATTCAAAAGGGAAGCGGTTTGGCGCCAAAACCACTTCCCATTACCCTTACCATAATGCTGCCAAAATTCCAAAAGGGAAGCGGTTTAGGGCCAAAACCGCTTCCCTTTCACCCAAAAAGGGAAGCGATTTGAACCGCTTCCTTTTCCAAAGCCTAAAGGGAAGCCCCCCAAGCCGGAGCGGTTCAAAACCGCTTCCCTTTTGAGGGTTTGAACTGCTTTCAAATTGGTTTTTTCTACTAGTGAATTAATCTACTTAAAGAATTCATTGATGTATTCGCCTGGTCATATGAAGATATGACAGGCATTAATAGAGAAATAGCTCAGCGCACTATACCACTAATCCCAAGAATGAAACCTGTAAAACAAAAGTTGCGTCGAATGAAACCCGACGTAGCTCTTAAAATAAAAGAAGAAGTACAAAAACAAAAAACTGCAGGTTTTATCAGGGTATCCAAATACCCCGAATGGGTTGCAAATGTAGTCTCAGTTCCAAAAAAGGATGGTAGGGTTCGAATGTGTGTCGACTATCGAGATCTAAATAAGGCAAGTCCAAAGGACGACTTCCCTTTACCACACATCGATATTTTGGTAGATAATACAGCAAATCACGCACTTCTCTCATTTATTGATGGATACGCAGGGTACAACCAGATTCTCATGGCCGAAGAAGACATGGAGAAAACAACATTCATAACACCTTGGGGTACTTACTATTACACGGTAATGCCATTCGGGTTGAAAAACGCGGGTGCCACTTACCAACGAGCAGCAACTGCCCTACTCCATGACATGATGCACAAAGAAGTCGAAGTATATGTGGACGACATGATTGTGAAATCTAAAGACCGTCCAGGACATCAAGTGGCCTTAAGAAAATTCTTCGAGAGGCTAAGAAAATACAACATGAGGTTAAATCTATCCAAGTGTGCTTTTGGAGTAACCTCAAGAAAACTCTTGGGATATGTCATAAGCTCTAGAGGAATAGAGATAGACCCAACCAAGATCAAAGCAATCATGTCAATGCCACCGCCCAAAACCGAGAAGCAAATTCGAGGATTTATTGGCCGGTTGCAATATATAAGTAGGTTCATATCTAAGCTAACAACAATATGTGAACCGATATTCAAGAAGCTTAAGAAAAATGTGCCAGTAATATGGGACGACGAGTGTCAAAAAGCCTTTGAGAAAATCAAAGCCTATCTCGCCAATCCTCCTGTATTAGCCCCAGCGCTTCCAGGAATCCCTTTAAGGTTGTACTTAACAGTCACCAAAGAAACAATGGGAGCTATGCTCGCACAAGAGGTAGAAGGAAAAGAAAACACCATCTACTACCTAAGAAAAAAGATGCTCGAATATGAAGCACGCTATACACCACTTGAGAAATTGTGCCTCGCATTGGTGTGGGCCACAACCAAGTTAAGACACTACATGCTTGTTTACACAGTCTTTGTAGTGTCACGAATGGATCCTCTTAAGTACTTATTTTTGAAATCCACGCTTAACGGACGCATCTCAAGGTGGATAGTTAACCTAGCCAAGTTTGATGTAAGATTCATGCCTCAAAAGGCTATTAAAGGATCTTTAGTCTCAGACTTCTTAGCGGACTTTCCAATAAAAGATTCGACACTAATAAACGACAATGAATTTCCAGATGAAGACTTGATGGTAACGGAAGATGATACTTGGACTTTATACTTCGATGGAGCCTCGAACCAAAAGAGATGTGGTGTAGGAGTCCTATTAGTATCACCTAAAGAAGAGCATGTTCCAATTTCAATAAAGTTAGATTTCGACGTTACCAACAACGCTGCAGAATATGAAGCATGCGTGGTAGGCCTCGAAACAGCTTTAGCATTGGGTGTAAAGAAACTTCGAATATTCGGAGATTCTTCCTTGATCATCAACCAAATCTCCAAAAGATGGAAAGTAAGGAGCGAAAGCTTAGCCCCTTACCAAACCTATCTGGAAACTCTTATCGATCAACTAGAAAAGGTAGAATACACATATCTACCTAGAGAAGAAAACCAATTTGCCGATGCCTTGGCAAGACTAGCCTCAATGGTTAGGATTCCTAAGGAAATTGAGCAAATGCCTCTAACTATAGAGAAAAGACACAAACCAGCATACATTCAAGCTATAGAGGATGATGAAACAATCCAAGAAGAAGAAGAAGAAGAAGAAGAACCATGGTATACTACTATACTCAATTATGTCACCAAAGGAGAATACCCTCCTCATGCTGACAAAAGAGCAAAACGAGCTTTAAGACTTTTGGCTTCCCAATACATACTCATAAATGATGAGTTACACAAAAGGGTACCTAAAGGTCGAGCCCTATTATGTGTAGGCAAAAAGGATGCTCAAAGAACTATGAGAATAGTCCACGAAGGAGTATGTGGAACGCATGTTAATGGCAAAATGCTAGTCCAAAAGATAATGCGAGAAGGATATTATTGGACTACCATGAATAGGGATTGTCATCAATATGTAAAAAGATGCCCTAAGTGCCAAATTTATGCAAATTTGCAACATATTCCTCCTCTTCTCTACACCTACACCTCACCATGGCCATTCTCAACATGGGGAATCGATATAATTGGAAAAATCATACCTCCTGGAACAGGAGGTCACGAGTACATCTTGGTAGCAATCGATTACTTCACAAAGTGGGTTGAAGCACAATCATATGCTAAACTCACTGCAAAACATGTAGCACTCTTTATCGAAAGGAACATAATTTGTCGATACGGAGTCCCACATGAGATGATAAGTGACAATGGAACTCACTTTCAAGCCGAATGTGAAGAATTGTTACAAAAGTATGGTATTCAACATCACCATTCTTCCCCTTATAGACCTCAAGCAAATGGAGCAGTTGAGGCAGCTAATTAAAATTTATAACTATCATCGAGAAAATGACAGAAAATTACAAGGATTGGCCTGACAAACTCCATTTTGCACTTTAGGGTTATCGCACGTCAATTCGAACGTCAACATGAAACACACCATTCGCCCTAGTCTATGGAATGGATGCCGTACACCCTGTAGAACTAGAAATACCTTCTCTACACATTGCATTAGAAAGTAAACTCGATGAAGTTGAATGGACTAGAGCACGGTATGAAGAGTTAATTCTACTTGACGAAAAACGACTAGAAGCTCTACATCATACCCAATGCTACCAAACTCGTATGGCTAGACACTTCAACAAGAAGGTCAAGACAAGAAACATCAAGGTTGGAGACTTGGTACTAAAAGCACTAAGGAAAAATGTTTTGGATCCAAGAGGCAAATTCAGGCCTAATTGGTCCGGACCATACATTGTCAAAACAATCTTGTCAGGAGGTGCAGCTCAATTAACCGACATGGACGGCAATGAATTCTCAAACATGACCAATCTTGACCAACTTAAGAAGTACTACCCATAATTACTTGAGTAGGACACTCAAGAGAGCTACGTTTGGCCTGATTCCTTAAGAAAGGATACGTAGGCAACCCTTTAAAGGGTGCGGCCACTTTAATTACTAAGAATGCCGTGTCCCAGCATCGACAAAAGAATAAACTTAAAAAAAAAAAGAGAGAGAGAGAGAGAGACCTTGTCGCTAAACGACAAGTGTGTTGCCAGGCGACAAGTGGAAAAGTCTGGCGACAGACTCGTATGAGCAGCACCAATTTTCTGTGGACATCTGGACAACTTTGGTGCATTCTGGAAATTTTTTCGACTTCCGTAATTGAAGAAATTTTTTCGAAAAAAAATATTTTATGTTGTTTTCATTGCTTTAAATAATCAAATGTAAAGTTAATTTAATTAAAAAGCTGAAATTGCATTAATAAATAAAGAATTACATTATTGATGGAATTTAAATAAAGCTTAAAAAATTAAAATTAACTAAAAAAAAAAAACTTAAATTGTCTAATAAATTGAAGAAAAAGCAATGCTCTAATCTTTCTTTTCATTCTTAGTCCTTTTCCAATTCTTGTCAGAATCTTCCTCTTTATCCATCACTTTTGCTAAGAGACATCCATTAGAGGATCTACATTCGATTTTAGTATGGATAGTCTCTCCCACAGCTAAAACTCCATGCTTTTTCTCTACCCAAACCTTCTTTTCTGTAGAGTCCACCTTTCTTTTCCCTTTTTCTTTATTAGCACTCTTCTTCTTAGGCATCACAGGAGTCTTAAACTCAACTCTTCCACCTAGGTGTTCCTTAGCAGGAATTTTCTTGTCACCAAGGCGAGTCTTCACGTTGGTCTTCTCTACTTTGGTTCGGTCCTTTTGAGATCTACCAATTAACCATTACTTCACATCATTAGACAAAGAAGGTGGAACCTTTTGGGTAATCACTTTCCATAAAGGCCTAGTACACCAATACTTATAAAATCTTTCAACTTCTTGTGAAACGGGGAATTCATAAGGGCGATGAAGATCTCCCGTAGGAATGGTTTGCGCAATCCCATATTGCCTCTTTACTCTACAGGGATAATAAAAGGTCAATTTTGACAAACTAGGAAGACGACAAAAGGGTTGGGTATTACAACCAATCATCTTTTCAAGCTTCTACCAGGGAACGACCCATTTAATGGAGAAGTCACAACAGGAAAGAACTTTGCCCCACTCACGGCGACCCATCTTCAAGGAGAAATGTTTCTTTCGCCGAACAAAGCAATTGGGGGTATATTTGTCAATATTATCAGGAGGACTAATTAATTCTAGTCTCTCTATGAGCCACATCTGTAAAAATCAATGCACATAATTAGTATTGCTATACAAAAATATGTTTTTAATTTTTGTAATTAAGAATATTATTTTTCTACCTGTAATAAAATTGGAGAGCCTCGAAGAGGTGCTTCTGGATTCTTTTTCAATTCATCAAGACTATGCATAGTCTCTCCAACGATTAATGGCATTGGATTTCTCCCAGATTCAATTTGTTCTAGCACAGATATTATAATTGCTTGACCATCATTATTTTTACCAATAGTAAGAAGATATTGGCTAAGCATGCAAAAGAGGAAAGCTCTTCTCCTATAAACATGAAAAGATTCAGAGCGTGGTCTATCAAAATAAAAACGTGCAAATTCTTTTAAATCAACATTATTACCATGCACTATGTTATTTAGATCTTTACCTCTAAGGTCAAGGAAACGCTCATAATCTTTGTAATAATACTCACTCACCCTAGGCATTACCACAAGATTTAATGAAGGAAAACCTAGAATGGCACCAAACTCTTCCGGTAAAGGGCAAATTTCATCATAGCGTAATCTAAAGCAATGAGTATTAGGATCCCAGTATTCTAAGGCGGTATGAATAAAGTCTATATCAAGATCTACCCCCTTTATTCCATAAATACCCCATATATGGAAAAACTGAAGTTCTTTTCTCTCCTTAGCAGTTAAAGAACGACACCACTCACGAGTGAAATCACAAAAGCTCTTCTTAATTAAAGCCATGATTAATTTTTTAATCCAATAAGTTGTTAATCTGTTCGAATTATACAGAAATCGTCAGATTTGGGGGCTATTTTTAAACAATTTTTTTGCAGATTTCGAATTCTGAAAGGATTTGGAAAAAATAAGTCTGTCGCCAAACAACAAATTTGGCGCATGGTGACAACGCTTGTCGCGTGGCGACAAAGGAAACGCGTGGCGACAACGTGTCTAAGCCAGCGACAATTACGTGTTATACAAACTGCGTTTTTCTGACTTCGATTCGACTTTGATTTCGCACATTACACCCCGTTATTCAATACCCCTATATACAAATCCAATCCATATTGCCTTTTTCTTTTGATTAAATTGATCTTAGGCTTATTTTTAGTCGAAATCATTTTATTTTTCATTTTTTTTCTTTTGGGGGAGAAAGTCGGATACCGTCCATTGATAATAAAAATGACGGATATTTATGCGCAAAAATTAAGTCATAATTTTTTTTTGCACACACTGACATGCACATAATATGAAAAATAAAATGCAAAGATAAAACAGGCTTAATATAAAAAGTTTGTATATACAATATGTCTAATATGTGAGTCATATAATACAATGGACAAAGTCCTATGAAGTCAAATAAATAAATAAGCACAGGTACAAACTATGGTGCCGGAGGCCGTAGATGATGAGGTATGCCCATCATATCAAAGAACACTGTAGTGCGGGGTGCATGCCCCTCACCATCCCCTGACCCGCCAGTCGGCGGAAACCTTAGCTGAGGGCCAGTCCACCCAGGCTCAACCCGATAATCAATCGAAAACGGCTGAGGCTGCAAGGGCTGCTGCGACGACGAGCCAACCTCGTACGTCCCACCACCCATCGAAGGAGCCGATGTCACGCCTCCTTGGCCCGTCGGCCCAGCAAAGACATCCTCAGGCGAAGAAACCGAGTCCTTGGTTAGAGCAGCCTTAGACCGGCCACCTCGGCCGCCAGCAGAAGTGCGGCGACGCCTTGAGCCAGATCTAGCCGGCTCTTTCCTACCCTCGGGTCTCGACCGAGTGCTGGGTGAAGGAATAGGATTTCCCTGCAAAGGTAAATCAAGTCAGATACCAAGTAAAGAATATAATAAAATGTGACACAAAAGAAAGACAAGAGAGATACCTCCTCAACGTTGTTCCCCCGACAGATAGCTCGGCCCCGTAACCTCACGAGCTGGCTATGAAAGACGTCTATACACCTCGCCATAGCTGTCACCACCTCGCAAGAAAACTATCAAAGGAATAAAGTTAGTAATAATACAGAACAAATACAAAAGCAAGAAAATAGATAAGCTCACCCGAGTCTGGTGACGAGGAATGGAGCGCTCCACAAAACGTTGATTCTCGGGGGCTGGAGGAATCATCTCCTCAATCGGTCCGAACATACCCTGGTAACGGATAGACATCCTCGGAGGGACGAACTCCCTAGGCCCAGCCTGATAAAATAAAATTCAAATGATCAGAATTCACTTGGGGGCTACCTAATGAAAAATAAAAGGTAAAGCATACCGCTGCCTCCTCATTCAAAACAGGGGCCGGCGCTAGCAAAGGCAGCAAGTCATCCTCGTAACTCTGCCCCAAATGGACATGAGACCGCCAGGGAGTGCAAGGAGACGACCAACTCGCGGAGTCACGCATCAACGCCTCATAAAACATATCTCGAAGCGGGCAAGTGGGGACAACGAAAACATCCGAGGACTGCTGAATAGCTACTCTCTCGCCAAGATACACTGTAGCGTCATGCGTCCCCTGAAAATAACGACGCTCGATAGTATACCGCGCGGCCGGCGCGGGTATAGCCAAATCAGCCCATGGTCGGTATACCACGCCAGGCTCCTACAAAACAGCTATGTTAGATAAATGCCCTCAAAAGAGTAATATAAAAAAAAACAAGTGTTCACGAGAATCTACCGAGAGGATCAGATCTCGAATACGTGCAGTCTCGACCTGGCCGGTGCGACCTCCCCAACTGGCGCCAACGGGGAGCTCGCGAGGTGAAGGTCTCACCAGTGCAAGCGAGGGGAAGTACTCGTAGAACCAAATCTACATAGATAAGAGAAAGTCAGCAAATGCTTGCACAAGTCTAGGGCTAATTTCAAAAGGATAGAAATATACTTCTACGACCCTCCAGAAACTGGAAAGTGCGATCTCTCCAGACAAGGCCCTGTGACGGTAGGAACGTCGCAGGCCTAGAAGAAAGTCAGCATAGGCCAAGCTGGCCCAGTCATACGTCCCGACCAGGTGAAGGTCGCGAACAGCTCTCAGATAATAAAGGAGCACTCGACTACCCTTGTGAGGAGAAAAGGTCCGTGACAGCAAAATAAGAACAAAGATGCGCACCCGCTGCTCGCGAGTGATCGCATCATCCTCAAAAGCCGCTACTAAGGTGGAACGGCGGATGTACTGGGAACTAAGTTGTCCCGGCTGAGCCTCCGCACGGGCCCGAAAAGCAATCGGACCCAATAAATCCAATACCATCGGTGAGTACACAGTAATATCACCGTCAAATGGCAGTGGAGAAGAACGAAACTCCAAACCCGTGATGAGACTAAAGTCGACAGGAGTGACCGTCATCTCACCCCAGGGAAAGTGAAAGGTGTTGGTAGTGTCCCAAAAGAACTCCACCAAAGCTCGGACGACGAGGTTACCCCCATCATAGGAGTACATGGCCTGAGTAACCCGAAAGAGGGGAGTCAACCTGCAGCGCCTCGTCTCTACTGAAGTATGCGTTGTATAGCGTACCGATGACGTTGTTGCCAGAACCATGACTGCAAGTCCTCCTGCTGATGAGCCCGCGTCGCACCCGCTCAGAAATATGGTGCTCAGGGGAAAAGAAAAGAGTGTGCTCATCCCACTCTAGGAGAGGTCCAAGTCTAGTAGAGGGATCCTCCCCCTCGCCGACAGGCTCGTCCTCCCGGCGTGTGTCCCTCGACTGAGAACCAGAGCCGTGTTGCCTAACCATGCTATATTATGCAAATAATAAAAATTAAGGTTCTATAGTATCTAAGATTCGCCTAGCCGCATGATACTATGTTCGCAAAAAAATAGAGTACGTAGTACTAAAATAGAGCACAAATTCAATATAGGCATAATTAGCATTTTCAAGCAACCAAACAATTTCTTGCAATACTATGATAATTATTGTGACAAATTGTACAAGAAGAACTAGTAAAAACACAAAGGTTAGATCACATTGTTCTTCACGACCTCAAGAGGTCCAACAATGGTGAATCGCTCATTTCTTCACCAAATTGAGTCAAACAACTCTCAAAACACTCCCAAGGCAATGTATAAGCATAATCAAACAAGTTCAAGGCATAAAATTCAACAAACAAAGAAAAGTAAGCAAGAACATGTTCAATAAAGAATGCATAATTCAGCAAAAACCAAGTTGATTTTGAGTAAAAATTACATAGATTGGGAAAATAGATGAAATAAGCTTTGGTTTGCAACAAGTTTGAGTGAATTCAGTTGAGAATTGAGCAAGAACGAGAAGGTTGAAGTTTTGAGCAAATGCGAAAAAAACAGAACAGCAGCAGCGGAAAATGAAGAAGAAAGGGAGGGTATTTAAAAAACCCAACCCTGTCACCAAATGACATGTTTGTCGCATGGCGACAAAGCCTGTCGCTTGGCGACAAGAAGAAATAGCGGTGACAAGCAAATCCGGCTAGTGCTTGAGCGGCGACAGAGTACACGGCTCCATAATATGCTTATGTGAACCTTGTGCAGCGGTTTGGGTTCCTTGGTACGCCAGTTAGCCCCTCTAAGAAACTTGACATGATTTAATGATCGGCTCGATTACGATTAAATCAAGTGATCGACCTGGTAAAAAGAACGTCTCACTTCGCTTAAAGCGCCTGAATATTGGCTCATTACAAAGGCACCGACATAATGGTTCATAAACAGCAAAAGCACCGATGTAATGGTTCACAAGCAGCAAAAGCGTCGACGTACTGGCATAGCGGAAGCAAAGTTCAAGCGAGCTTTAAAAGATCAACAAGCGTTGGTCTTCGATAATTTTCTTCGGAATATTATCACGACAATTGAAGGTGATTTCAAGTAGAGTTATCTTCGATCGTGTTCCCTAAGATGTGGAAGATGGTCACAAAGCGGAAGAGGATCGTTTCAAGCAAAGCAATCTTTGATAGTGTTCCCTGACTTGCGGAAGATTATCACAGCGGAAATTGGAGGCAGTTACAAGCATAGCAGTCTTCAGGCGGGATGGCGTTCTTTAGCTCGTGGAAGGTTGTCCAAACAAAATGCAACAAATCGGTTACCTTCAGAGACGTGTGCTCGACGGTGCAAGATACGCGTTTCTTAACTCTTTTATCTGCTTAACTAACGCTAATTTGCAGGTATCGACGTCACAAGAATGATTTGGGATCGCAGAACGTTCCGAATCATTCTCCGTCCCTATCGATACTTTGACTTTTGTTTTCGAAACATGCGTTTCTCCAAACTCAGTCAAAGTAGGGGCTTCTGTAGACACCCATTTGTGTCTCCCCAAAACCAAACCCAGTGATGAATACCTTTTGCGTCGAATGATAATCGAATAAAGTGAAAGTGTGAAAGGTCAGGTGTTGCGGTTAGTTTTTATTAAAAATTCTTTCTTTCTGTTTTCGAAAAACAACTCTATTTTATGAAAATAGCCAATCCAGTTTAGTTTGATCCACGACAAGGGTCCAATAATAGTGTAGTTGGATGGGGCTTGCAAAGAGCTTTCCAAAGATATATTATAAGCCCAATTCCGATGAATAATGAGGAAGTTATGGCCAAAATACTAACCTGGGTTCGGTTTGATCTTTACATGCAGCCCAATGATCTAGGGGAGGGCCCAATGTTAATTATTATTCCTAAAGTTATTAGAATTAATTATAGTCTTCTAGAATTCTCTAGAAGGTTCTCTTAAGTCCTAATAGAATTAGAATTAATAATTATATTTTGATAAGTTTTCCTTGGAATAAAATATTATTTTATGAAAAATACGATTTCAGTTTTCATACGGACTTTACAAGTCAATTTTGATTGATAAGTGGACTCCGTGTTTGAAAGCGCGTAGGAATCCAGGCTGTCACCAAACGACAGGCCTGTCGCTATGCGACAAGTTGGTCTTGCGGCGACAACGTGGAGTTTAATTCCTTATCAAATTCTACCTATTTCCGGACTATTTTCGTTATTAATAGGGTCTTGAACCTCTGTTTTTATTTATCTACAATCTACGATCTACAATCAACAATTAATCTATTCTCTAAATTCTCTCTAAGCTCTCATCTCTCTAGCTTTTCACAAACACAATTCCGCATACACGAGATCTAGAAGCATCTAACCAAGTTTGAAGTTGCCTTCGCCCTAGACATGAAAGGTTACAATTTCTGAGGGTTTGGTCCCAAATCCAGTCTAAACTTTTTAATCTTTATTTAATTTAATTGTTTGATTTTATACTTTTCCTTGAAGTTACTAACGTGTGTGTTTTGTTATTAGAAAGAGATACGAGGCATCCAAGTAAGTACTTTAATGGTTTCATTGATATTATGATAAAGAAATCATGTTTAGGTTCCTATTTTGATTCCTAATATCATGTTTAGGGAAAAGGTTATAATATCAAATATGCTTATTATGATTCCTGCGATGCCTTTTATTGTCTTTCCTAATAGCATGTTAGTATCATGTTAGGGCTAAAGCTTTGATCTTTAATGCTTAGTGACATGCTAGGATTTGTTATTAATCTTGTTAGTATCATGCCTAGGATCTTGCTATTATATTTAAGCTTTATTATTAACATGATTATAATTGTTATGATTATTATGATAATTATTATGTTGCTTGATGTTATATATTATTGTTATTGCTTGATCACGCCTTTTATGCATGTTTAAAGGGAATTTGTACTTGAAATCACGCTTAATAAGATAATTAATAATTTGGTTCAGGTTAATATGATTTTAATTCAAGTGATCGCCAATAATAGATTTATTTGTGCATTAATATTCAACCAACATAGATAAACAGGTTTAAGATTAATCTAATGTTTGCATGTTAGTCAGAAAGCGCACATGAATACGAGAAGAATAAAGTAGAGGCCTTTTTAGGGCAGGTTCAATCTCTTTTAGGTTGGATTTGTACCTTCATCCCCGAACACCAGTCTTGGTTCTAGACCTATTGGAGTTAATGATCTTCTGGATCGTTAAGGGGTGTAACCTTCATCCTGTGAACGGTTTACAAGTTCCTAAAACTTGTTGGCGACTCTTTTGCTCTAGCTTCCTTCCCTTTGGACGCCACCATGCTTAAGTGTGTGATCACAGTGGGGTTCAAGTTTGGGGTAATGCTTGAAATATTCCCTACAACGCGACTTATTCTTCCGCGGGCGCGGTCTTCGTGGTGTGTAAAACCGTATCACGAGCTTCTCACGTAATATTTATCAAGATCGAGCGGCCAAGATTATTTGCTTATAATTATTGATGGTGCTAATTTGATGATGGATGCTTGCGATGGTGGTGATAATGGTTATTCGATGATTATAAGCAGAGCAGCCACGAAATGAAGAGGCAAGGGGTGTGTTTGATTTGATTTTTGGTTGATTTTGGTGTTATTTTCCTTTTTATTTTCTTTATATTTTTAGTTTTGTTTATTTATTTATTTTAATTAGTTTTATTTATATTTTATTTTTTTAAATTGTAACATAAATATCCTTTGGGGTTTAATATTCTCTTAACAATTTTTCACCTTAGATTAGTTTATCCTTTTTTATTTTCTCTCTCTTAGGGTTAAATTAGGATTCTCTCTCTAGTTTAGGAGTAGTTTTAGGGAGAGAAAGCTTGGATTTTTCATGAAGTTTTGAGAGGTTGAAGAAGCTATTTGTGGATTTTCTTCTCATACATTCAATGAGTCTTCCTAACTTTCTCTCATCTTTATTGCTTTCCTTTATTTCTTGTTTTTGTTTAATTTTTTATTGATTAGAGTTGTTTATTAGTTTAATAGTTTAATTTTAGCTTTAATTCTAGTTTTACCTTGCTTTTCATGTTCTTCTTTATCATGTTAGTTTAGATTTTATTCTAGGGAATTGGATGAAGATTATGTTAATGAATTGAATAATTTTATTGTGATTTGTATGCAATTGATTCTTGATTATTGTGTATGGATGATTCTTATATGGATTAGAATCTTTCTAGCTAATTGATTCTATGTTCTTAATTGTGCTTTCAATCAATTGTGCGAAAGTGAATTGTTTGAGAGTCTAAATTCTTCCATAACTATGCTAGGCTAGTTGCACAAAAGTGAATTAGTTTAGTAGGATAATTAGTATGCTTAATTGCGCGAGAGTGAGTTGAGTGTGTTGATTGTTTCTTATTGAGGTCATTTTTATCTGATTGCAAATTTTGTTATTGAATGCGTTGATGTAATTGGATTCCACTTTCCCTAGTTTTAGTTGTTTGCTCTAAGTAGTGTTTAGTTGAACCTCTCTCTATATCTCGGTCATCCTAGTAGTCTAATTAGCAAAGATTGATACACTTAGTCTTCTGGTTCGAGCCTTTACTTGCCACTAACTAGCTTAGTGTAAGTTTAGGTATTTTAAATTTCTTATTTGGTTAGGGTATGTAGTCCCAACGATCTACTCTACCCGCGATCAGTCCCGCAAGCGCGTGGACCTCCAACGGAAATCCACCCGTAACAACGACCCGAATAGTCCCTAACTCGGAGTTTAGCCGAGTTGGACCAAAACAACTACTCGAGTTTTATGTGAACTTAAAAGTTTCTCCCTTTTATGGAGATGGCTTATTGATTTCCAAATCAAGTGAAGTTCTCCAATTCCTAATGTGGGTATTTATAGAGAACTTCATATGAGTACTCCACTGTCCCATCAATGTGGGAGAGTTGGTAAAAAATCAATTTTCCATTTTATTAAAAATAAAAAATAAAAAAAAAATAGGAAAGCAATAATTAATCAACTGTTAGCATGGTTGCGGGCTGTTGGCCGAGGCTTCTTTCTAGCATTAGCGTGCTAGCATGCCACGCTAAGCACCAGCCACCACTGTTAGCAGGCTCGACTTGGTGTGGCTCGCATGCTAGCACTACTTGCCCCTAGCACTCGGTTTGCTCGGGGCATTCCAATGCTAGGGGTATTTTGGTAATTTTTGATTAATGATATTTACCGTCTCGTCTTTTATTAATTCGACTCAACTTACGACGCTTAGCCTCGAAGTTCCTAGCTCGATATCAAACGTCAATGTTCATACTCGAGCAACTCATTAATTCCTTTCGGATTATTTCGTCGTGACGGATCGTTAGTTTCTTGGGTCAAGATTAAGCTGTAATACTAATTATACATTAATATTACTAATCGGAAGCAGCCTCCAACTAGGCATTCCGATCACTTGACCTCACTGAATAATTAGCTTTCTAATAATTCCGAACCTTCTATTGGAATAATACACTTGATCGAAGGATACCATTCCTATCAGCCAAAAGCTTCCATACATTCATTTCCACCTTAGTCTTTTGAAGTTATTTGATGACATCGTTGCTTAAAGGGTCGATGAGATCAACTATTACTTGTGCTTGCGGTGGAGGTGGACTAGGTTGTTGCAACCTTCCATTCCTGGTGAGAACCTTGACCTTGAGGTCCCACCAAATATCTTGAATAACTTCATAGTTGACAACGCTAAAAGGTGGACAAGCCATGTCTTTGAGATAGATGTCTTCATCGTCATCACTATCCCAAATTCCATTAACTTCTTCATAACTTGGAACAAAAATAACTTTCAGCAGAAGTTCATCCACTAATTGAAAGAGTAGAGACGGATCAAAGGAAACCTCATCTCTCGTGACAGTCAAAGCATCAGAAAGAGGACCTGTTTGAATATTAGGCTTCTTGGCCCCTAGAGGGACATGAAGCTGATTGACATCAATCAAGTCTTGAATTGCATCCTTCAACTTCCAGCATTTCTCAGCAGTGTTACCCTTACCTTGGTGAAACTTGCAATGAGCATTGGGGTCATAGCTAGCACTTATATTCTCATGTCTAGGCTCTAGAAACGACCTAATAGGCATGATCAATCCTTCACTGTGCAGGCGATCGAAAATAGTATTGATTTGGGTATTTCTACCCCGCTATATGGTCCATTAAGAGCGCGACACGTGTCTCTTAAAAAGTCTCCAAGGGGTTCATCCAGGAATTGACACGTGTCAAGCAGATAGACCCTCAGGAATTAGCGGCCTTCAAGGCCCAATTCCCGAGGGAGCCGCAAAACGGCGCAGCCTAAGATCCTAGGTCACCAAACGCTAGGACAGGGCACCCATTTCTAGGACCCTAAAAACAGGGAGGTTCCTCCATTTATTAGGACACGTTCTAATCATTACCTCACCCATCACTCTTGAAAACAGAGAAACACCTGATCTAGAATCTCGAAAAGATATTTACTCTTTTGCATCTTTTTCACTCCAATCCTGTACTAACTTGACCGTCGAAGGCAAATCTCCGGACATCCGGAGCTTCCGTTATTTTGCAGGTATAGGCGACTTGGATCTAGTCTGCAAGCTGTAACTCTCCCGAGGGACACAAAAAACCCCAAAACATTTGGCGCCGTCTATGGGGAGAATACCTCAAAGATGATTTCACAAAAGCCTGTAATGCCTACATAAACCAACCGGCCTCCGGTTGAGGGAGAAGTCTATTCCGACCAAGATACAGACAACGAATTTGATGTCGAAACCCATGTGGCCCTTAACGGGTCACTCATCTCTAAACGCATCTGTCCCAAGGATAAACTAGAACGGAATAATGACCAAGCGGGTATAAGATAGCCCTCTAGACAAACCGTCTCTTCAGACATAGGCAGGAGGCTCTACCCCAGTCACCCGAGACAAACTCATGCAATTCATGACATGTTTCAAGGGTGAAATCAAGGACTTAATCACCAAACAGAAGGCTGCTCCTAGAAAAGAGCAGTCCGCTAAAAAACCAGCTCAATCTGAGAGAGCTAAGTCAGTCAAAGACCGACAACCTACTCCCCATCCTGAAACGGCAAAGAGAAAAGCCATCCGGCATGTTCAGCCGGACGATAGTAAAAGACTTTTTCTGATTCCTAACTTTACATCAACAAAAGGAGAACCAGTAGCTGTCCGAGTCGGCCTCCACGTCGACTTACCAAGACAGCTTCAAGAATACCTTAGTGAGGAATATAAAATTTGTACATGGAACTCCGTTAGGCGGTCCTTCTGCCACACGGGTCCCCATGTCATTATTTCAGCTCAGTATGTGACCTAGTCGTTATATCGGCCGCCTGCATTGCCTTACATTCAGCCTGCCTTCTTTGGAGGCCAGGAGGCATACAATGTCCGGCCTATGGACTGGCAGCTCCGGCTACAAAACCTTGGAGAATAACCCTCTACGTTATCCAGGGAAATAACCAAGGCGGAATAGCCGGTCAAGGTTAAAAATGTGTTAGTGGGCACCTATGATCATCTTCCGTCATACACCCACCTCATGTATCTACAGGGGTGGGATGATGCCGCCTATTGTCGATGCTTCCCAACTACCCTGAAGAGCATAGCCCAACAGTGGTTTGGCAATTTGCCAGCTGCATGTATAAATAGCTTCAAGACGCTTGCGTTCTTGTTTGCTTCAAACATTTCTATGAATATCCCTTCTAAGAAAACAAGTCTCGATCTGAGCAATGTGCAGCAGGTGGATAAGGAAGGACTCCACTCCTAGGTCAGGCGATTCAATCTGGTGAGAATCTAGATTGAAGGGATGTGTGACGAGGTAGCCTATACATACTTTTTCAAGGGTCTTAAGGATGGGTCAACGTTAGAGTTTGACCTCGTCCGAAAGATAGTTTTTACTCTCCAGGGTGGCTCTGATAATGGCGGAAGCCTATAAACAAGTGACCGAGCTCTGCTCCTCCAACAAGCAATCGGACCTTAAAAAGTCTGATAAGCAGAAAGAGAGTCGGTCTGCTCAGCCGGCTCAGAAGTCTAAAGAGAGCAGAAAGAGAAAAGAGATGGGTGGTAAATAATTCTAACTAGCCGTCCTAAAAGAAAATAAGGAGTTTAAACCGTACATCCCAAGGTACAAGTTTAATAAGGACACTTACTCCATTCTCATGAAGATAAAGGACCGACTGACCTTAGAGAAGCTCATAAACACAGGCAACTCCTCTGATATCATCAGTTACAAGTGCTTAAAGAAACTCAAGTACAAGCCAAGCATCATGCATCCGGTCGCACACCCCTTAGCTGGATTAGGGGGTCGCGTGGTGCACCTGATAAGTAGGATTAACCTACCCATCCGGCTAGGAGAAAAAGGGAAAGGACGCCACATGGTCGTCAAGTTCTTGGTCGTCGAGGAACTAACCGCCAACAATCTCATTCTAGGCCATCCTACCTTGAACAAATCCAGGGCAGTCATTATCCCCTCCCTTATGCTGCAGAAATATGAAAGGGACGATGGTTCCATTGGCTCCCTGAACAAGGACCAGAAGACGGTCAGAGAGTGCTATCCTTCGGACGTCAAGCCCATAGTGGCCGCAGCCGACCCAGGTGAGGAGCCAATAGACCTTAACGATGTCAAGGATCCCGAGCCAGCCTTACCAGCAGCCGAAAAGAAGTGAAAAGCTGATCATCTGGTGGTGGTAAAAAAGGACAGGCAATAGCAATCACATACCAGGGAACGGTCAAACGACCTCTGTCCCTAGCCGGCTGGTGAACACATTGATATTGTTCTGGATGACAGTTGTTCGAAGTGTACTGTTTAGGTGGGGACGGTTGCTTTTGCGAAGTTGGGTGCAGACTTGCACCTTCTACTGAGAGAATTCAAGGACATTTTTGCCTTAGAAGTGGAAGAGATGCCAGGCATTATCTTGGATCTTGCTGTCCACAAACTCGCCGTCGATCTAAAAAAGAAGCCCCTCTTGCAAAAGAAAAGAAATCACGGCGAGGAGAGAAGTCAAGCGGCAGCTGCCGAGGTTAAAAAGTTGTTAGACGCTAGGTTCATTCGGCCATGTAAATTTCCTAATTGGGTTGCGAACATTGTGCTTGTAAAGAAGCGAAATGGAACCTGGCGCATGTGTGTTGATTACACGGACTTAAACAGAGCATGTTCAAAGGATAGTTATCCGCTTTCAGAGATCGACAGTCTGGTCGACTATACAGCCAGACATGCCCTGATGAGTTTCATGGACGCCTATTTAGGCTTTCATGATATTCCCCTGTGGAAAAAAGATCGAGAGAAGACGTCATTGGTCACCGATCAAGGGTTATTCGGTTATACTGTGATGCCATTTGGCTTGAAAAATGCGCCTGCTACTTTCCAACAAATGATTAATACAGTCTTCATTAATCAAATTGGGAGGAATATAGAGGCATACATTAATGACATGATAGTCAAATCCAGGCAGCAAGCGGATCACCTTGCTGACCTCTGAGAAACCTTTACCACACTCAGGCAGCATAGGGTCATGCTCAATCCTAAGAAGTGTGTTTTTGGTGTTGAGTATGGGAAGTTTCTTGTGTTCCTAATTGCCCAGAGGGGGATAGTGGTCAACCTTAAGAAAATACAGACGGTCGTTGACATGAAGTCACCCTATACTGTCAAAGAAGTGCAGAAACTAACAAGTTATCTTGCGGCCCTGGGGAGATTTCTTAGTCGGTCAGGCGACAAGTGCCTTTACTTCGTCCAAGCAATTAGGAAGAAGACTATGTTTTAATGGGGGGATGATGCTGAGGCGTTCTTCTAAAAGTTAAAGCAACACTTGCACTCTTTGCCAAGGCTAGTCTACCCTCTGCCCAAAGAGATACTCTACATGTACTTAGCCGTTTCAGATCATGCCCTCAGTGTTGTTTTCCTTGCTTAAAGAGACGGCATCAAGCTCCCGGTCTATTTCATCAGCCATGTTCTTAGAAATACGGAGCTTCGGTACCCTATGGTTGAAAAATTTAGCCTCGCTCTTTTTATGGCTGTCAAGAAGTTGAAACCCTACTTCTTGACACATCTAGTAGTGGTCTACACCAATCAGCTGGCCAATGACAACTTTGGAATCATCCGGCCGAATGCTCAAATGGGCTATTGAAATGCAAAGTCTAGAAATCACTTCAGAACCAAGAAAGGCAATAAAAGGGTCAGGCAGTCGCCAACATCATCGTCTAAATGCATGACAAGGCTGGCTGCGCCGAATAACACTAACCAAGATTGGAAGGTGTATGTGGACGGGAGCTCCACAATGAACGGATGTGGTGTATGGGTTATATATCATTCTCCTAAAGGGAACAAGTACGAGTATACACTACGGTTCAAGTTTTAGGCCTCAAACAATGAGGCAAAATACAAAGCCCTGCTAGCCGATATCCGCTTGTGCAAGGCGGCAGGGGCAACCAAAATTGACGCCTGCTCTGACTCTCAGTTGGTCGTAACCCAATACAATGGTGAATATGAGGCCACCCATCCGACTATGATCAAATATTTGTAGGTGGTCAAAGCTGAGGTCGGGATACTTGAAGAATTCAATTTGAGTAAAGTGCCCTAGTTCGAGAACAATCAGGCAGATGCTCTCTCTAAGCTGGCATCATCCGTCTCATGTGATACACCTCGATCAATCTTTTCGGAAGTTATGGAAAACCAAAGCATTGAAGAGGATCCCATTGGAGTACTAGACCGAACCTCCACCTTGATGGATACAATCCGAGCATATCTGTTAGATGACACGCTGCCAGACTCAACTCCAAAAGCAGCCGCACTGAAAAAAGCGTGCGGCTAATTTTGAAATTCACAAAGGAGAGATTTTAAGAAAGGGTTTCTACAACCACTCTTGACATGCACCACCCTAGAAAAAGGGCAAAGAGATTCTAGAGGATTTGCATTCGGGCTTCTATGCCTCACACATAGGGGGCAGTTCTCTAGCAGAAAGGGCCAGGTGGCAAGGCTACTTCTGGCCCACCCTTGAGGAGGACGCCATGGCTTTGGTGAAGAAATGTGATAAGTGTCAAAAATTTGGCAAACTCATACATCATCCGGCCATGGATCTGACGGCCATACATACCCCAGTTCCATTCGCCAAATGGGGCCTGGACATTCTTGGGCCCTATACTCCTGCATCAGGCGGGCGGCGGTATGTCCTTTTTGCCGTGGATTACTTCACTAAATGGGTGGAGGCAGAGGTTGTCAAAATCATCAAGACAAAGGACGTCATCTCCTTCTTTTGGAAGAACATATCACCCGATTTGGGGTGCCTATGTCTATGATTTTTGACAATGGTCCTCGGTTTGAGACTCCTCAAATTAAGACTTGGTTGTGAGATCAAGGGATCTCACACTATTTTGCATCAGTCAGCCGACCCCAAGCAAACGGCCAGTTCGAAGCCTTCAACAAGTTAATCTCAAACGACATAAAAAATAAAATTTAAAGAGATGGCGGCCTTTGGGCGGATGAGCTACCTGACGTCCTTTAGGCCATCAGAATAACAGCAAAAAGGGCAACTGGTGAGACCCTTTTTCTCATGGTATACGGTGTAGAGGCCGTCTTGCCCATTCAACACTATGAGCCAACTCTTCGAGTCATGCTATATGACGAAGAGGCAAACTAGGAGGCCTTGCGGCTAACATTGGACTCACAACCTAAGTGCCGGGGTAATGTCGCCTTGAGTCATGAGATCTACCGCCTGAGAATGACTAGACCCTACAGCAAAAAAGTACACAAGATGCCCTAAAAAGTTAGGGACTTTGTGTTACGAAAAATGGAGGCAGTTGGTAGGGAAAATGAACAAGGAAAGTTAACCCCTAATTGGGAGGGCCCCTACCAAATCTATGAAGAAATAAGAGGCGGCACCTACCGTTTGGAAACACCAAACGGCAGACAGCTACCCAAAACTTGGAATGTAGATAACCTGAAAAAGTACTAGTTCTGAAATTTGGTAAACCATTGAATGAAAAGCTCATCAATGAGAGTCGCTTTTTATTTCCAAATTCAGCTCATTTATTGCTTTAATTACATATTAAGGTACAATCTGTATGATGTGAAAACGGCCCGATTGCACTTAATTAATACAAGCTAAGTTCTAAAAACTTAGCGACTAACTTTCGTCTTAAAATGAGCCAATGAGGCCAATGGCCGAATAATTCTAAACGACCAACCGTCTGCTCCAACATGAGTACGACAACCAGCATTGCGCATTTGGGTGGATTCATCGAAGAGAGCATCTCCCATTTGGGTGGTACATTGCTCTATAAACTAAAAGCAAACGGCCCTACCGACTATCTAGATTGAGATAACGCTCGTAGTTGTTTTACTTAAGCTAATTTGAAACCTAAAAAGCTTAATTTCTCAACTGTTCTAATGCAGGAGAGAAGCGGCTACTATTTCATTTTAGAGGCTTCAACATATATGTGTCACCGCCTATTATTGCTCTTGGGGCAATACAAGCGGACATATTCTATTAATGATTATAAGTCAAGTCCGAAGACTTAGCAACTTAGAGTTTCATTATAAATGACTCATCAAGGCTTGTGGCCGGATATTCCTAGCATTTACCCGTCTGCTGAAGATGGCCGACTGTTCGCTTGGTTTGGGGCAACCATCATACTAATTGATTGACTTAGAAACCAATCATACTCTTTTAAGTATCAATAATTTCTAAGTCAATCAATCCACCTTTGAAACCAAGCGAACATCCGGCCAGGGGCAAAGGAATCCGATAGTACAAACAATCACATAGTATACAGGCAAGTAAAATACTTAGCTTACATCTATGCATACAAAAAAAATTTCAAAGCTTTAGAAATTTTAAGGCAAAAAAGATAAATGTGATAAAAACCGATCACATGACCGGATGATTCATTAATTAACCAGTCGTCCCTATGGACAGCTGTAAATGTTAACCAGTGCAACCGGAAGAAACTGTTGATTCAACCAACCCCCTGGTCGGTGAAAGTACAAATTTACACGGCCCACAGGCCGGAAGTAATAACAAATGGAAATTTGGCCACAAAAACAACATAAAAGCATAAGTATCAAGAGTGGGGTTTTTCAGTATCGATAGCCGCACCATCCTTATTGCCCTTAGGCGCCTGCTCGTCAGTTTCCTTTTCCTCCCCCTCCTCCTGATCATCATCCCCAAAGGTTGACCCCTCTGTAGAGTCGGACACCTTAGCATCATTGGCCGTCTCTTCCTCGGCTTGCTTTAGGAGCTCGACATTGAACTCATCATTGGCCACATCAAACTTGCCTTTTCAAATCTTGTAGTCGGAGCCTGGAGAATTGACTGCCAGGTCATCCGCATGATGGCCTCGTAATCTTCCATCATTTACTTGAACAGGGCTTCTTTCTCTTGCTCGGCCCACGACGTCCTAAGTTGGGCCTCCTAGTTCTCCAGCCGACCCTAAAGCTTGCCAGCATACTCCTTCAGCTTATCAGCCATCTTGTCCGCCACCTCAAGGGGATCAAGCTTTGTCTTGAGGCCCTTGACCTCATCCTGAAGCTCGATTATCCGCCTCCTCATTGCGTCCAAGTCTTGCTTGACCTGCAGATTGGCCGACGCCTGGGAATACATCATATCAAGTGTTAGAAGGTTATTTTGAGCAATCTCAAAACTGGCAGTATCTATTGAGGAGGCGACCCGATCTTTTGCAGCCTTTACATCTTTGAACTTCTTGTTAAAAGGCCTTTGAGACCGTTTACTCGCACCGTGGCCTACATTCAGCAAAAAGTGGGAAATGTTAGTAACAAACATTCACATACATTATGCAAGATAGAAATATTTTACAAGTGTTGTATCTCGCAAAATAGCGCCAAGATGTTATCAAGGTTGAGGGAGTCGATTCCTTTGACAGATGTCTTGTCCTCAGGGTCAAGCGCCTTCAGCGTCTTATTTGCTAGTTGTTGGACATTCGGCCTCTGGGGGGCATTTGCACATTCAATATTCTATAAGTAGATGTTGTAAATCCGGCCGAATGATCGAGTATCTTCTTAGGTACCAGACGACTATTTATTGAACTTTACCCTACAAGGATAGGGTTAAGGATGAAAAGAAGAAATACCTTCCGCCTCCTCCTCTTGGGGAGGTTTTCTCCCACCCACTGCTGAGCCACAAGCAGTGTTGAGTGGCTTGCCACTCTTTTATACCCAATGGGTATCCGTCTTAGTAGGGTTCCTACCAGATGTAGGGTGGGAGCCGTCCGTTGCCTTCTTTCCAAGCTTGTGGGCGATGTGTGTTTCTAGACTTGCTAGACACATCACACCCCCGTCTTCTCTTAAAGTTTCCGGTCCGGCTGTGTAGAGGGGGAAGCTTTGGATAAACCGCCCTACACAAAATAAACAAAGTTAGAAAGCAAGCGGCAATACGAATTTCTATTCAAGTCAAGTTGAAAGGATCCTTACCTTGGGAGTTTTGCCTGAATCAGCCTCATGTTCTTCCATTTGACCAGAAGGAACGAACAGTAGTATGCTGCTGAGTGGGCAGCCGACTTCTTTGAGGCCGAGAGCTTTTCCATCACTTTGTCTGCACAAGAAAACAATTGTTAGAAACAAACAAGTAAAGGTGAATTCATCAAAGTATTAAAGAACAATCGGCTAGCTACCTCTCGGCAACTCAGTGCTAAGATTGCAAGCAGCCAAATACGTCCCGTCAGATAGACACTCATGGCGGGGAATATAATTTTGTGGCTAGGAGGGGAGGTTTCCGATTCCACCGGTTATATTTTTTGTTTTGCAGGCGGTCGGGGGAAGAGACTATGTAAAACATTCTCCTCCAGTCCTTCTATTTGGATTCTTTCCCGACAGTCATCATGTAACCCTTATGGCTGGTAATGGTGAACCATCCGGTCCCACTTGATTTTGGGGTCCGGCTAAGATAGTGCATGTAGGCAAAAGCCTCAAAGCTTGGCTCCACCTCAAGCATCTCGCAGGCGACAACAAAGCCCATGATGTTGACCCAAGTGTTTGGGGCAAGTTGCTAGATACCCAGTTGGTGCCCATCTAAAATCCTCTCAACAACCGGATGGAGAGGAAAACAAAGACCTGCTTGGATGGCCGCTTCATAGCAGCCAAAACATTCGTCCCGGTAGGTAGACTATTCTTGCCATACTATCGTGTTAATAGCATCCGGGGCGCTCAAAAGAAAGTCATGTCCCATGATATGCTTGGAGATAAATTCCCCAAATTTATCTGTCATTGCTGTCCGCCTACCTTTGGGGACATGCTAGTAGTAGGTAGAGAACATCATTCGGCGTGAGGCAGATGGCTCGGCCCAACCCTCGCCCCTGTTAACTAACAGGGGCTCTCTTGCTGCGTCTAGCTTGGAACACGCCTCCTCCGAATCCATGGACGTGCTGTCAGAAGTTGATGACTCAGAATCGTCGTCAGAGCTCTCGGACCTTGTGTCCGAATTGGGGGCCTGATGGCTAGGGCCAGCAATGTCCTCCCTCATCTCATCATCCGAAACTAGATCAATCGGCTCTGAGACATGTTGTTGAATCTCATCCCCAAACTCCTCAAAAATTGAAGAACCCGGGGTACTAGGAGGATTAGGCAGATGGTCAAAGACCTCACTTAGAGGCACCCTAAAGGAGTCGTTAGAATTTTCTACCTTGGTCGTTCTGGCCATTCTGTCCTGCACAGACACAGAGTCGGTCGAATTCGGAGAAGTTCGCAAAGGAGAGTCCAAGAGTGAGCAGTCGACAGTCCTAGTTCTAGTTTCAGCCGTCCCCGATGACCGGCTGATCGCCAACCTAGGCCGTGGCGTGCGCATTTGTGAAACCATTTTCTAAAGAAAAATCTAAAACTAAAACAAATGAAAGGAAAACAGACGGTTACCTTACGAGTGAAGCTACGAGAGCCGCTTGAAAAGGCTCTGACGTCTGTCAAACAGGCGGACTAGGTCGCGAACGACGGATGTTTTCACAGAAAAGGACAAACTCTCAAAAGTCAAAGATTCTCTCAAAGATTTTTCACCAACGTGTGAAAATGAAGGGGGGGTCAACTTCTATTTACAGAAGGGTGAAAATTCTAGGGTAGAAACTCTAATTTTTACCCCTAGTAAACGGTAAAAATTCGGACCAATGCATAGCTGCCACTTGTCACAGGCGTCACGTGGCATGCCACGTCACCCCTGTGAGGGAAAAATGATTTGGGTATTTCTACCCTGCCATATGGCCCAATAAGAGTGCGACATGTGTTCCCTGAAAATGTCTCCAAGTGGACCATCCAGGGATTGACATGTGTCAAGTAGATAGACCCTTTGGAATTGGCGGCCTTCAAGGCCCAATTCCCTAGGGAGCCACTAAACGGCGCAGCCCAATATCCTAAATCACCAAACCCTAGGACTGGGCACCCATTTCTAGGATCTTATAAATAGGGAGATTCCCCCATTTATTGGGACACGTTCTAATCATAACCTCACCCATCACTCTCGAAAACAGTGAAACACTTGATCTCGAATCTCGAGAAGATATTTACTCTTCCGCATCTTTTTCACTCCGATCCCGTACTAACTTGACAGTCAGAGGCGGATCTCCGAACATTCGGAGATTCCGTTATTTTGCAGGTACGGGCTTCTTGGATCTAGTCTATGAGCTGTAACTCTCCCGAGGGACACAAAAAACCCCAAACCAAGTATCATAATTCATTCTCAAAGATGTATAAACCCTCCTTTTATGGCACTTACATGAAGAAGTTATCTTTGTATAATCAGAAGGCATATGAAGAACCATTCGGTGGGCATGATAAATCCTATGCGTTGCTTCCCGCTTATAAGAAGATGATCCTTGAAACAAACCCCAATTCCTTAGCATTCTACTCATGCACTGAAATCGGCCACTCTAAAAAAGAATTACAATTTAGCTCCATGTTCATATCATTTGCTGCTCAACTAAAAGGATTCACCTCAGGTTGTAGGTCATTGATAGGGGTTGATGGCACTCACTTGAAAGACAACTATGGTGAAATACTCTTGTCAACCTTAGCCTTGGATGGAAATAATGAAATATTTCCTTTAGCTTATGCAGTAGTTTAAAATGAGGATAATTGGTCTTTTTTTTTTTTTTTTTTTTTTTTGAACTTGTACAATCAATTGAAAGATGCCAGAAGGGATGACTTAAAAATTAAATCTGATAGGCAGAAGGTAATGGCCCATGTTTTTAGCATGCTATGATTTTGTAGCCTTGTTTAGAACTTGTATTATTTGGAAGAATTTTCAGTCATATATTCTTTGAATTTGATTTTCTTATGTGTTACCAAGGAGTAGATTTAGCTTTGAAGAATGTATGGCCCTCTACCAAAAGACGATATTGTTGTAGACATCTAAGTAGAAATTTCAAAAAAAAAACATTTCCAGGGCCTCTAATATATATACTATTTTGGAGAGTCTGTAATGCCACTAATCCTTACTCATTCAAAAAGGTAATGGAAAGACTAAGAAAAGAAAGAAAAGTACCAGTCATGAAATGGTTTGCTCAGCTAGGTAATCAGGCAAAATGGACCAAACACAAATTTGATCCCAATTTATGTTGTGATACCAATACTAGTAACTTTGTGGAAAGTTTCAACTCTACATTATATTGGATGTGGATATGTGTACGCCTATTCTGACTTTGTTGGAAGGTATATGTGCTTAACCCTATTAACTAATTTAAGTCGAGTTTAATTGGTTTGGTAAGGTCAGTTTATATTCAGTTTAATTGGGTGAAAATTTGACACCTCTATACATCCACCACTTTGTTAATTCAATTTTCTATTAATCCTATTAATAATTGGTACTCTATACTTGCAGGCATAAGAAGGGTGTGTATGGTGAGGATTGCAACTAGGAAAGAGCAATGTAAAAATTGGGATGAAAATGGAATATGTCCCAAGATTGTTAAACTTATTAAGGAAATAGGACAATTAATAAAGTTTTGAACATCCCACATGTCAGCACCAGGAGAGTTTGAAATACATGAAGGAAATTCATAGTTTCCCTTAAGTTTAAATTAGGGAAAATGTGCTTGTGGAGCATGGCAATGGACATGGATCCAATGTAGGCATGGTGTTAGGGCAATGATTTACTCAAAGTTGGACCCTCACAGCTATGTTAGCCACTGGTACTCTGTAAAGAAATACAAGGCAACATATAGTAATAACTTAGCTCCTATTCCCGACTACAAACAATGGCCTTATTTTGAAGTCCTCCCTCAAATTTTTCCACCACCACAGAAGAGGGGTGTAGGGAGACCATGTAGAAATAGGTGAAGAGAAGAGGGTGAACAAGCAAAAGTAAAGAGGGCCAAAACTATTAGGTGCAAGAATTGTGGACATTTTGGACACAATATTAGAACATATAAAGGAAGCCAACTCAAAGGGAGACTGCTGCAAATGAGCCACTTGTGAGTAAGAATAAAAGGAAAAGAGATCAATTTATCAAGGGTAGCAATCAAAATAATGCTGCAAAATAAGTTTAGGATGTTTTCACTCAAACTGGAAGTCAACCTTTAAGCCTCTCTTAGTTTGAAGACAAGTGACAGTGTCAAGTTATTTTGTGTATTTCTTTTAAAGTTGTCGTGGTTATTTTTACGGTTATTAGAACATGGAGTTTCTATTTTATGGTTTTTTCATATGTTTTTTTAGAAGTCACTAATGCTAGTTTTTGTTAAGACTATTATTAGAACATCAGTTTTTCTTATGAACACCTGTGTTTAATAAAATTGGTTACTCAAATCTTAGTGTGTAGCCACTATGTTACCGATAATACAAAACAATTACCATAATTATTACCTCACATAATTCTACTATCATCATGTTGTCTGAGGGAAGTAAGATAAGCACATGTTTCTTAATCTATTTAGCTACTAAGGAAATTGCAGATGCATCATTACTAAGAATAAAACTATTAAAAGGAACACTGAAAAAGGACGTAGAATAATCATAGAAATTACTTCATATACCTCATCAAGCATATATACTCCCATCTACTCTATTAGCCGAGGAGTATAGCTTGTTGTAAGCATTTGAAAATAACAGAACCCTTTCAGTACTACTGAATCCATGATCATTATCTGATTTTCCGAACACTGAAGAGATTTAATGGCTTTTGGAGAATGTTATGAGCGTCCACGATTTAGGGTATTAACCAGTTGTTCATAAAGGCAAGCTCAGATTGATCATATCTTGTAAGTTAGACAACCTGTTGATTTTCAATTAAATCAATATCCAAGATTTTTAAAGTATTAGAAATAAAGTAAACAAGAAATAAGTAATAAACTAGATGCTTTTGGTTTACCATTTACCAAGATAAATGTGGACAGATCATTTCCATATCTCACATTTAAAAAACTAATTTTATAACTTAATCAAACAATGTCTACGAAATACACTAGTGTTAGTGTATCATACATAGATTAAAAAATTGGAACTTAGCAACAATATTAAAGTAAAGACAATCGCATGTTCAGAGAGATAAAGCAAAACTATTCAGACACATATATTAGCCAAACTAAAGTAAATCTCAATTGCAATTTTAATTTTAATTCAAAATCAAACAAATATAGTGTTGGAAGTTCTTGATATAAAACAAGAGTGTTGGGAGAAAAACAATAGAGAGAGAGAACCACAAATGAAAGGGTAAAAGTCCCACATTGGTTGGGGGAGAGTTTTTCCCTTGTTTATATATTGGAGTGCTTTAGCACTACTTAGTTGAGTGACTTGGAAGTGGGTATTGTACCTGTAGACACCTAAAAATGTCTCTCCAAAACCAAACCCGACTATGAACAACCTTTCCTCGCCATTATTAGTTGGGTTAAGTATATAATCCTTGGAGCGCTTAAATCCATGTTCAACCCAATGCATTTCATAAATCAACCAAATTCTTAGCCCATTTTCCCCAACAATACATATTTTCCTCTTTTCGTGTCTACATCACAAAACCGAGCTGAAATGATTTTATGGCCCTATTATTTTGATCCAAGTGTTATTTTGTTGGATAGTCCTTTTAATAAGCTTTCCAACTATACATCATAAGCCCAATTTCGATTTAAAACGAAGAAGATATGAGCAAAATACTAAACTCAGCCCAAAACCGACACCCTTTCACTAAAATAGCCATATCTTAAAATCTGAAGATGATTTTTACCTGATTTTAATTTTGTTGAAAGGTAAACTTGATAAGCTTTCCAACAATATACTATATGCCTTATTTTGAGTTACGGATAAAATGTTATCATAGTGTTAAAAACGCGTAAAAAACTGGAATTACCGCACAACAGCTAAAACGCCGTGATGCGGCATAAGCTGATGTGTCACGGTGCTTTGTACCGTGACACGGTATTCTGCACCATGCGCCAGTACACATCCCGTGACACGGTGCTTTCATGTGTCTTCTTCGTGTTTTCTCTCACGCGCTTATGAATCTGGACGCATTTTTAGACAAATTGTACACCGCAACAAGGTGTGCTTCACCGTGCCACGGTGGGCAGCACCGTGTCACGGTGTCCAGTGCCATGTCACGGTACACACACTGGACACGGTTCCCAATTAGATTTTTTTACGCGGCTCTTATCTCTTCTAGGGTTTCGTGTGATCCCCTAATCATTTCTTCTATAAATAACCCCTTCCTTTCTGCAGTTCAGGGCACTAAAAATCATTCTCTCCCCCTCTACACCAACAATGATTCTCTTCTCTCTTTCTTTCTTGCTTTAGCCTAAACCCTAGCCACCCTATTCTTCCATAATACTTCCCCTAAGCACTGCAAGGAGCCCATACTTGACCCGATGTTCTGTCCTTTAACCAAGGCGTGAAAGGTAGAATTAAGTGAGGGTTTGGACCAAATCAATTCTGCTATTATTTAATTTTATTTCCATTTGATTTAAATTTTTATTGAAGTTACTAACAATTTATTTATGATGTAGCAATTTAAAGGAGTACGCGAAAATGTGAGTAATTAATTAATTTAATTACTTATTTAAATTGCTAGTATCATGATTAGGTTTATTATTGTTATTTTATTTGACTAACGATATTATTGTTAAATTGCTTCCAATATTAATGTTGATTTTATTATATTTTTATGATCACCATATTGCATGTTTAACAGGTATATGTAATTAAATCACGCCTAATAAGATAATTTGGACGACTGGTTTAGATTCCTTTTCAATCTTGTTATTTAATTCAAATGATCACAATATTTTAAAATTATATGTTGCATTATTATTAAACCAATTTAGCATAATAATAGTTTGGAGCAAATTAAATCTTTGTTTGCATGCCTTTGAGATCGCAGGAAATACTTTTCACTATAAGAATCAAATAGAGGCCAATACGAGCGAATGTGACTCCATAACTCACTTTGTTCCTCTAGACACCTGATTGTGTCTCTCCAAAAAACCAAACTCAATGATGAGTACTTTTCACGTCATTTGATTATCAAACGAAGTGAAATGTGAAAGAGTGTCGTGATTCCTCTGTTTTAATAAAAATACTTCTTTCTATTTTCAAAAATTTCTTTCTGTACCTAATTTATGAAACATGTCCATTCCAATTTAATTTGGTCCATGACGTGGGTCCAATAATGGTGTAGTTGGATGAGGCTCTAAGCCTAATTCCGATGAATAATGAGGAAGTTATGGCCAAAATTCTAAATTGGATCTTAAATGAGTTTTATGGGCGACCCAATGTTCAAGTGGAGGGTCCATTTTATTATACCTAAAGTCATTAGGATTTACTTTAATCTTCTTGTATAATCTAGAAGGTTATTTTAAGTTCCAAAGAGATTAGGATTAATAATTATATTTTATTTGATTTTGAAATGATAAAGGATTTTATTTGGAATAAAAAAGGTGTTTTAAGGATTAAATTTGATTTAATAACAGATAAGTACGGACTCTACTTAGCCAAATTCAATTGGAAGAAGGACTCCGTACGAATTTTATCGTACAACATCCATCGCGTCAAGATAAGGTCCATCGCGACGCGATGGCTCTGTCGCGTCGCGATGAAGTCTTTTGCGTCGCGATGAAGTCTGTCGCGTCGCGATTAAGGCTTTCGTGTCGCGATGACACTGTCGCATCGCGATTAAGGCTTTCGCGTCGCAATGACGTTGTCGCGTCGCGATGGGACCAGTTTTACTCCGAGTCGAATTCTGACTCTTTTCTATGGTTTACGGCCGTTTTTCTCTATAAATAGTGTCTTTTTCCTCTGTTTTTAATCATCAACAATTGACTAACAATCATCAACAAAGTCATCTATTCCATTCTCTCTCTCTAAAAGCTAGAAGCTTGTTCTTTCTCCCTCCTTCTAAACCTTGCCTTTTCAAACACCATACGTCCATTACGAGACTTAGACACACCTAGCCAAGCTTGAAGTTGCCTTCGCCCTAGACGTGAAAGGTTGATAATTTCTGAGGTTTTGGTCCCAAATACCTATTTAAATTATTTAAATTAATTGTTTAATTTAATATTTTTATTGAAGTTAATAACGTGTGTATTGTTTTGATAGAAAGAGATACGAGGCTACAAAGTGAGTAATTCAATTGCTCTATATCTTTAGAAAGCATGCTTATATTATTTTAATTCCTAGTATCATGTTAGGATGTTATTTATTGCTTTCTAGTATCATTGTTTAGGTTGGTTCCTATTTTAATTTATCATGTCAGTATTATGTTAGGGATAAAGATTTAATCTTTATTTCTTAGTGACATGCTAGGATTTGTTATTAATCTTGTTAGTACCATGCCTAGGATCTTGCTAATTTTATTACGCTTTGATGAGGTTGATTTTATGATCATGATGATGATTTGTTGTGTCAATATTATTATGTTGCTTGATATTATTGTTATTGCTTGAACACGCCCTCTCTTGCATGTTTGAAGGGAATTTTTACTTGAAATCACGCTTAATAAGATAATTAATAATTTTATTTAGGCTAATATGGTTTTAATTTAAGTGATCGCCAATAATAGATTTGTTTGTGCATTAATATTCAATCAACATAGATTAAACAGGTTTACACTACAAAAAAAATGAGAATCGGTAACACACAAAATTGTAACAATTTTACAAATGTTACTTTTTACTATCAAAGGCAACAAAAACGTGTTTGTTACCTTGATCCTAAATAATGTATACTACACTACAATGCAACGGTTTAAAAAATGTTGCTTTAGACAATGTAGGACAACAATATGTAAAATATAGCCCTTTTCAAATGTTGTCCAAAAATATAACAACAATAAAATTGTTTCCTATGCAACAATTTTAAAAACATTGTTTCAAGGCATATAAGACAATGATTGTTTCATGTGTTTCCATTGCCTTATGGAATTGATTGGAGTCTTATAGGAAAAGTGTAAGCACGATGAGTAAGGTATGATAGCAAAGAGTCAAGTTTATTGAGACTTTTGAGAGTATTTGACTTCAGAATTTCACACAGTAACTTGACTTAACATAGCAATGAAGTAGAATCAGTCCAGACTACAGAGATGTTTGTAGCTTTCAGAAATGAATTAACACTTTGACCATCAAAAAATAGAACTTGTAGTATTATACAAAACTGCAACATATGAGTAATTTTTTATCTAATTCACAGGCATATTGAGTAAAGTGACAGTAATTAGTACATCAAATACTCAAGAGCATGTCTATCTTTTTTTTTTTAAAAAAAAACAAAAGAAAAGATCACAAAGAAGACTAATTTCTAGTGTTCTACATTGCTAGCACAACAGCTTGAAACTTTCACTTTTTCTTCATAGCACCCTTCTTTTTAGACTTATTACAACTATTTCCACTTTCCTGTCAAGAACAAAATCAAGTATTGTCATCTTCCTAAAGTGCAAATAGAAATGACCGACAATGTTGTGGTGTTTCATGCACTTTCACTGAATTCTAGCAGGAAATAAAGAACGGAGAATTTTCATGGTACAAATGAAAAAAACTGCCAAAAAAAAAAACTAAAATAAAAAAATATCACCATTGGGAAATAGCCAAATAGGAAGGTCTTTTAGTAGCAAATATAAACTGTTGATGGTAATTCTATTCTTGAATCATTAATCGTATGAACCAAAAGTAGCACAAAAAATTAATACTTGGAACTTTGGAATTCATCAAGTAAAACAAGGATGCTCCACGTGTTGTAAAAGATGAAGTTTCAAGCAGGTTTTCTTTCAGCAATACAGGATAGCTCAGCTATATTCAGAAAAATCAGTTTAACATAAATCTACTTTTTCTTTCGTATCAAAATATATCTACCTCCAATTAACACTAATTATTTCATCCCGTAAGAAAACATATGCAGCAACTTAAAGTAGTCAAACAACTGAAATCATCAAGAAAATGCTAATTGCTTTATCAAACAGTTGACTGTGATTAAGCAAACGCACTTCTGGTTCATTACATCTTCACCTTCTTTCATTTTCTGCTAAAATCCAACGACCAGCAGATTGACCATTAGCATGAACACTTCTCTTGCCAGCATCTTTTGGAGTGCTGGCTTTCTGTCTAGGGTTAATCCAGTCTCCAATTTCAAGTGATGTTCCTTCTATACCCGAGTTCTTAGATTTCTTTCTTCCCTTTCTGGAGCTTTTCTCTAAAGTGACTTGTCTGCTAGTTTGCCGTTTACCACCATCCTGACCAAATTGACTCCTGGTTCAAACAACAAGGAATCATCAGACTCTAGATCTTAAAAATTCTTTAGTGTTTAAAATACAAAAAAAAAAAAAAAAAAAAAAAAAAAAAAAGCAAAGTACATGTAATCTATATATGACGCATTATGTGATTTCGATCCTGCATCAGTAGAAGTCAATGGGAAAAAGTAAGGTAAACGACTCCGGAATAATCTCTGGATCCTCAAATCATTATGGTAAAAGTAATGGTGAGATGGAGGAACAGCAGATCCTGAATTTTTGTCTTGGAATATATTTTGGGTTGTTCACGCTTATTTCCTATTCACTTGAGCACAGGTTACGAGAACCTGGGGCTGGTTTTATTGATTTTACAAATTGAAAATATTTAGTACAGAATTCATCAAAAGCCGGAGTCTGTACAGTAGACTTATCACTAGTACAAAAATCTTTCCACAAATCCTACTGCTGTGAAATATGAGGCTGCAAATCTACATTTTTGCCAAGGGATTTTCTGTGACTTTTATCGTTGGGCTCTTTCTGTTTATTGTTTTTGGAAAAATCAACCCCACTAAATTCTTTGTCAATGTGTTCACAGTCTGATTAAAAATCAAGTAGCTAGCTTGAATCTTTCTCGAATACTGTATTCTTCTGGATTAATGTTTTTTGAAAAGTTAAATGTGCTAGCGTCTCTGTCATTGTGAGCATCTGATAGATTAACTGAATCAGATTCGGAATCACTTAGCTTGAATCCTACTTGAATATTGTATTTTTTTTATTGCTATGCTTATTGTGTATAGTTTAATCATGGTCTCACACCACTCCATCATTGATAAATCTATCTATTCTCATAGGGAAAATCTATCTAGCTTCCTTCCATCTCACACACCACTACACCAGTGATAAGCTTGCATAATTTCCAAGGGGGATACCACGACATTCCTGAAAATAGCTTGGTTCCTTCATACTAGGGCTTGCAAAAGCTGATCCAACCCGACAACCCAACCCGAAACCAACCGGAAATTAATAGGTTTTGATTAAAATTTTCAACCCATTTATGTAATTAGGTCAATCCGATCCCGACCTAAAAATAAACAAGTCGGGTTCAAGTTGGAAATCTCAACCCGAAAATAACCCGCCTAACCCGTTTAACTAATTTGGGTCAGATATAAGTTGGGTCAACCTAATCACAACCCGTTTAACCCATCAGCAAATTTAATTTTTTTGGCCAAGCACAATGCAATAAATAGTCATATAAATATAAACTAAACCTTAAATGAAATTGATTCTACATTTCTACCGCCTCTCCTCCTATCTCCTCATTCTCTCTCTTCACTGGGCTCATTCACTCTCTCTCCTGGTCTCCACTATGGAGGCTCACTCAATGCCACTTTCCTCTAACTTTCTTCTCCTTCATTGTTTTTGGAAACAGAATACTCCTCGGGGTTGATGTAATAATATCAAGATGTCCTAAGGCTAAGTCCAATAACTGTCCAAACGTCCTTCGGCTCCGCCTTGCTGTCCGAGAGCTCGGCCTGCAAAAGAGAGAAGATTAACTGCCCCGAGGGTGTGATCCGGGAGAGCCCTTCCGATGATTAAGTTAGCGAGTGTACTTTTTAGAGAGAGAAAATAGAGAGAAGGTTAGAGAATTAGAAAAAAGTTACCATCATTAATGATTGAAGAGCTATTTATAGTTGTACTTTCAGGTGGCAGAAGTTGTACTTAGTTGGATAGATTAGGGGTAAATTTGTACTTTACTCTGACTAATGATGGGCTGGATCATGGAGGGGTATTTTCGTAATTCTAGGTCAATGGGTTTAGGACAATGGACTTGGCCCAAACATTCACTAATACACTAATTGAGGTAGTAGATTAGGTGAGGGTTATTCTTAACTTCTCTTCTTCACTTTCTAGCTCTTGAATTTTGATATTTCTTTACCATGAAATTACTCATGAAAAGAAGAATCAATGCAACCGAGACAAGCTGGAGAATATTGATTATTAGTTTTTTGCAAAAGTTAATTTTTGTCGAAAATTGCAATACAAAATTTATACGAATTTGTGATTGTAAATATGTATTATATGATTCAATTTTTTAAGAATATTAATGGTTACAGTATGTTAATTCGAGTTGGGTAAACAACAATTTTGTTTGGTTTTAACTTTTAAGACTCATAAACACGCTTTAAAAAAAAATCAGGTTAAACAGGTCGGGTTCGGATCAACCTGTAAATAGGTCGGGTTCAGGTTTGGGAGTGTTAACCCATTTATCTAAACAGGTCGATCTGAACCTTACCCGACCCGAGCTAATTTTTAGCCCTACTTCAAACCAAATACTCCAGAATTACTAATCTCACTTACACAATACCAACAATAAAAGAAATAATAATTCCCTTGAACAAACGATGTAGCATCAAGCTGAAAACAATCAGACTCAAAACTATCATCACAATCTTATATGTCAAAAATCCAAATTCAGAAGGGATTGTGCATGCGTGTGAAGTTTCTCAGTCCTATGTTAAGTGGGAGACGTTGATAGTTTAGGCCAAGGCAGTGTTGCTAGGTTTGCAGATGGCGAAGGATGCAGGGGTTGATCACTTGGTGCTGGAAAGTGATTGTATGCAAGTATAAGCTTTATAAGAATAAGTCCTGCGGCTCTAGTTCTTTCTTTTTATTCATAGATGATATATTGGATTTTTGTTGTAGTTTTTCTAGTGTTTGCTGGACTTTTGTGAGAAGAGGAGGGAACAAAATTGCACATGAATTGGTTCACCTTCAACCATGGGAAGTTGGTCGCCGTTTGTGGCGTGATGCCTTTCCATCTTGTGTAATTGCACTTGCTTCAGTTGATTTAATGAATTAGTCTCGCCCTTTGGGGTTGTTGTTTTTTAAAAAAGAAAAAGAAATACTAGTACTAAAATTTTAGACTGACCTTGTAACTCATAACTGTTCGTAATAAGTGTAATGAGCAAGAAATGCAACGAAATCAATAGAGGACCTCACATCCCTTGCCCCAATTGCCTGCAAAACGAAGCCAACCTTAGTCTTATCCTCTCTCTTCGTCTATTTAAGAGTCGTAATATAATTTATGGTTCTGTAGACACCTAAAAATGTCTCCCCGAAAACAAACCCGATGATGAATAATTTTTCACCAACGTTATTGGTCGGGTTGAGTATTTAATCCCGAGAGTGCTTAAAATCCATGTTCAATCAAAATCAGTTCACAAAATAGTCAATGGATCTGTCCTAATGTTTAGTCAAAGCATAGTCCAATTTATATTTTGTCCCGAACCTTTTTAATCCATTTCATATTATTTATTAATTTAGCCCAATTAATGAATAATAAACATAAATAGCACGAAATTATAAAACGGCACTAAAAATACTGAACGTAATTAGGTTTAAAATGAACATGGACACAAAAGTGGAAAAATGTCCACCATGTCACAGCATCTTGTGCCACGCCACGGTGAAATGTGGCGCGTCGTGGTATATTTTGCCGTGTCAGGGTGCACATGCCATGACACGGGATTGTCCCGTGTTTGCTCCACGTAAAACCTGAACCTGTTTTATCATTTTAGGGCTGCTACTTCCCCATGTCACTCTAAATTATCCCGTGTCACGCCAGATTTTGCCGTGTCGCAGAAGTCTGCTATCATGTCACGGCAACTAAATTTAGGGTTTTTATCTTTTTAGGGTTCCGTGTGTTCCCTCTACTCATTTTCCTTGTAAATATAACCCTCGTTTCTGCAGTTCAAGGCATTAATTAATTCTCTCTTCTATGCTCTGTCCTAAACACTAGCCTACCCTATTCTTTAAAAATACTTCCTTTAAGCACTCTAAGGAGTCCGTACTTTACCCGAGGTTCCATCCTTAAACCAAGGCGTGAAAGGTAGAATTGTTTGAGGGTTTGGCCCCAAATTAACTCTATTTAATTTAATTTTAATTATTGTTTTATTTATTTCCTTGAAGTTACTAACTTGTTTATTGTTTTATAGTTGCAAGCAAGCAAAATCAAAGTAAGGAATCATGTTCCTTTTATTTCTATTATTTTTCTAACAATTTTATATTATTGGATTGTTGTTAAATTTCTTCTAATATTAATGTTTATATATTTATTGATCACCATATTGCATGTTTAAAGGGAATATCTAATTGAAAATCACGCCTAATAAGATAATTTTGATGACCGGTTTAGGTTCCTTTAATCTTGTTATTAATTGAAGTGATCACGAATATTTTAGAATTATATGTTGCATTAATATTCAACCAATTTAGCATAATAATAGTTTGGAGCGAATTGAATCTTTGTTTGCATGCCTTTGAAATCGCAGGAATCACTTTTCATTATAAGAATCGAGTAAAGGCTAATTCGGGCGAATGTGACTCCATGACTCACTTCGTACCATCATCCCCGATCCTGATTTCGTGGTTCCGAACCATATGGAGTTAGTATTCTCATGGATTATGAATGGGGTGTAACATTCACGGGTCAATTGTTGTTGCCTTTCGTTGTCCCTTTATTCGTGGTTGCCTTTTATGATCCGTGAACGGTTTACAAGTTCCTTAAAGACTTGTTGGCAGCTCCCTACTTTCCTTGTCCCTAATCGTATATGTCAATTCCCACTTCCTATGAGTACCAAGCATATTCACACATGCTTAATGTAGGCTCTCTTCAAACGAAGCCTACAATTTGGCGACTCCACTGAGGAGGATTCTTGGTTATTTATCAATTTAAGTGGGTATTTAATTAAGATGAGTGGATGAGACTTGAAAGATTCTTGAAAATATTCTTGTGATTAAATTGGCATTTTTGCATATGCATAGACGTATTAACGTCGTATTTCAGGTCTGTCCCCAAGGAAAAATTGGATAACTAGGTCGTGAATGAAGAAAATAGGGCACCAGTCAGATTTCCTGACTGCCGCGCCACGGTAGTGCTTGCCGTGTACGGTGCTGGACACCGTCACGCGGTATTTAGCACCGTGACACGGTATATTCTGCCGTGTCGCGGTAGTCCTGAAATCTTCCAGTGGCTTTATTTATCTTACACAGTCAACTTCCTTCGATTTTTCTAAAAAAACGTGTATGTTCTACATACGTCTTAACCCCGGGGATTTAAGCTTTATCAACCTAAAATCGCTCATGGCAATAAGGGTTCATCCAAGTTATTAAATTCACCCAAACCATGGAGTCGAGTTTGATTTCATCACGAACTCGCGGAGCCGCCCGTTGGCATACACCCTCAAGGGAGGCTGCCCTTCCAACGCATCCAAACTCTTAACCACGGTACCCTTTGACACAAAAACATTTGACCATAATTGAACATAAATCTTGACCTTAGGTTGCAAACTTTTTTTTCGTATCATCGTGACTAAGTGCTATGTGGTTTATTTGGTGCTAACCCCATATGTGTTTGTTCATGTTAATTTTGGACTAACCTATGACCGAGGATTTTTATTCCACATAGAACTTAATACGGACTTAAATTGACTAAAATCTGGAAAATCACAAAACTAGACCCTGGAACGATGCACTTTGTCACGGCAGATATGCCGCGCCACGGTGTGCTGTGCCGTGACACGGCGCCTTGTACCGTCTGACGGTATTGAGCACAGTGTCACGTCAATTAGCACCGTGACACGGTGCCCAGGAAAAGTCTCTGTCAGTCTTTTTTTTGGTTTTTGTGCGTGCTTATGTGGTTCGTATGTCTTGTTTAGTACCATGTCTAGCCATACGGTTATAACATGTGTCCATAACCTCAATTAAACACTCACAAGTCATGTCAAGTTCACACACTTTGAGTCACACACCATTTTCGTTCATGACCGTACATTAGGAAGGTCTTGTCTTTCTTCCGTTTTATTTTAGATAGTAAGTCGGATGGTATCCTCCCATACATACTTTTTTTTTAAAAAAACAAAAAATTTTAACTTTCTTGCCTTCTTTCTTTTCCGAATGGGTCAAGGTTAAGTCTAGTCATTAAAGGTGCATTTGTTTGTAATAACGCACCACTTGGTCGAGAAGCAAAGGTAGATTGTTACGGTTCGAATCATTACCTCAACAACCTCTTAAACCTAAAAGGCGTACGAGGAAACCTGCACAATCATTTCCTTAGAATCCATCTTCGTCTCGAGTCCATTTTGAGTTTATATTCCAATGGCCAGTAAGGAAGACGTCAAGAACCTCAACAAGACCATTGAAGCACTCGATGCTATGGTGCAAATGCTCATTACTAAAGTCTCCCATGGAACAGAATAATGTCACTGTGGCTGCAATGGACAAGATCAAAGAACAAGTGAGCAAGATTTCTAAAGACTTCACCTACGTGGAGCAACCTGCCAATTCTCTGAATGTCAAGGACAAGCTTCCCGAGAAGTTGTCTACTGCTGACATCCCAAAATTCAAGCCTACTGATAATCCCATGTTTCATTTGAAGGCTTTTTTTACAACTATGGCTCTCAAAGGATTAGATGTAGCAATCTTCCCTATTGTGTTTCCTCTTTCCTTGGAGCATGCTTGTTAATAGTGGTTTTACTCTTTGGATTCCAAGCATACTGCAACTTGGGAGGATGTTACTGAAAGCTTTATGAGTCGTTACAAGTGTAACATCCAAGCTAAGACTTCTGAACGTGAACTCTCCATTCTCAAACAGAAGGAGAATGAAGGCTTCGCTACATATCTGAATAGGTGGAAAGAAACGGCTGCACTCCTAGTGGATCCTCCCAAAGAGAAGGAGATGGTTAGTCTCTTCATTCAGAATTTGACCCATAAATACAAGCAACATTTGAAGTTTCTGCATTTGGACACCTTTGAAGCTGTGTATGATATTGGAATCAATATTGAGGATGAGTTGATGAAGACTGCTGGTAGCAACAACAACAACACTTGGAAAAACAAGAAGAACGACAATCCTTCTTCTTCGTCTTTCAAGCCCAATAATACTACCAACAACATTAACCTCAATGATGTGTTGGCCCTTAATGCTCCCAATCAGAGATTCCAAAGGCAAAGGAGGGTTTACACACCTTTGGAAATGAGCTATGATGTTGCTTTTGATCGCCTGCATAGTCAAGGATAGATCATGCCTATTGGGCCGTTTCCAAAACACAGACTAGTTAACAGAAATGCTAGCTATAACCCTAATGCTCATTGCAAGTTTCACTAAGGCAAAGGTCATACTACTGAGAAATGTTGGAAGTTAAAAGATGCGATTCAGGACTTGATTGATGTTAATCAGCTTCCTGTTCCTCCAGGGGGCAAGAAGCCTAATATTTAAACAGGTCCTCTTTCTGATACTTTGGCTATCATGGGAGATGAAATCTCCTGTGATCCGTCACTACTCATCCAATCTGTGGATGAACCTCTACCAGAAGTTGTTTTTGTTTCAAGCTTTAAGGAAGTTAATGGAATTTAGGATAGTGATGACGAAGACGTCTATCTCAAAGATATGGTTGGTTCATCTCTTGGCGCTGTCAACCATGAAGATAGCGAAAATGTTTGGGGGGACCTTGAGGTCAAGGTTCTCACCAGGAATGGAAGGTTACATCAACCTAGTCCACCTCTACCTCCACCGCAATCATAACCAATAGCTAATCCCGTCGACCCTTTAAGCAATGATGTGATTAAGCAACTGCAAAAGACTAAGGTGGAAATGAATGTTTGGAAGATTTTGGCTACCTTCCATGAGCATGGAAAGGCTGTAATGAATGCTCTTGTGAAGATAGGGGTTGATAGTGACATGACTCCTCAAGGGATAGTCAGCTTTCTCACTACTGAATTGCCGAGTACCAACAATTTGATTTCCTTTTCTGATAAGGATTTGCCCCCAGAAGGGGATCAACATAACAAGGCCTTACACCTTACTGTGGTGTGAAGGCAGATGAATGTTCCCATGAGCCTAGTTGATAATGGCTCAGCAATCAATGTATGATCAATGCGCACTACGAAGAAGCTGGGCATAAAAGATGAAGAATTGATTCCCTCTACTCAAGGGATTCATGCTTATGATAATACCCGCCGTCGGCCGTGGGTACTATCATGTTAAATATAAAAACTGGAGCCATTGAACGTCGCACCAAGTTTCAGGTGGTGGACATTAAGGCTTCTTTCAATCTGTTGTTAGGTCGTCCTTGGTTTCATGAGCTAAAGGCGATCCCATCATCACTGCATCAGAAAGTCAAAGTCATAGTTGGAGGGGTTCCAATCACCATTGATGCCTCTCCTATGCGTATTCAAGTCATTGATACTCCCTTCGTACATGTCGAACACGATGAGGAAAATGAAGATCTTTGGGGCTTCTCTCTAAAAGACGTTCTCAGGATCGAAGAAGAGGAGAAGTGTCATCTCGACTTTGATCCCTATTCAAATACCAACATTAATGCAATCATGAATAAGCAAGGGCATTTCCATAGAATGACCCTTGTACTTAAAAAAAAGATGGCTGAACTTTGGGGCCACCCTGGTGCACCCAAGAAAGACACCTTTGGCTTGGGATTCAAGCCAACAAAGGAAGATGTCAAACAAGCTCTCTTGAAGATGAAAGCTCGTAACAATGCTCAAACCATGAAAACAGAAATGGCCATGGATCCTTATCCTTTTACTCTCAATGGCCAGTAAATCAAAGAATGGGAAGATTTCCCTTGCTATGAATTTCCCGAGCCTTTCATCCACGATGGGAAACGTAAGCCAGGTTTCGAGGTGTTCCTAGATTGTGATTTCATCGACAAAGGCGATGAGTTCTCAACAACTGATAAACCAATTAGTCCGAGTTTTGATAATATGAATATTAATCTTCTTTTCGGGCTAGAAAAGTATGAACCCAAGCTCATTAAAAATGACAATTCTAAGCTCATTCAAGCCGTCATGTCGAGCAAAGATTTCGACCCCTCCGAGTTAATTGTCCCAGCTGATGGTGTTCTAAAGGGATGGCACAAGACGGTGAAGATCACTACGCCGAGTGGAGAAAAGCTGGAAGTGACCACTAGGGAAGGCCCTATGTTTGATGAATCTGAATCGTCTAGGTCAGAGTCCGAGTCTGAGTCTGTTGATGAGTCTCTAGGATCTAAGGCCGACCCCCTTTCTGCTGTTGAGTCTTTTTCTGTAGTTCCTCCTAGTGTTGAGCCTCTTGTTGAGTCTCCTCCTTCTATCCCAAATAATTCCGGTGAGGTCGCAACTGACCTCGCCCTCTCTGATGTAATGTTTGATGAATTCAATAAGATGAGTACCTTTGCTTACGATGTGAGTCATTCCCCTAACCCTGATCAATATTGCTTTGCTAATGATAAAGATGAAAAAGAAATAATAAAAGCAATGGAAGAACATGAAAATAAAACTGCAATTATTAAAGATACAGAAACAATTAATATTTCCAATGATACGACCGTCAAAGAAGTTAAAATTGGATTAACACTAATTCAAGAAGAATGCAAAGAGCTAATTAACTTGCTTAGTGAATTTATTGATGTATTTGCTTGGTCATACCAAGATATGCAAGGGATTGACAAGGATATAACTCAGCATACGATACCATTCATTCCAGGTATGAAGCCTGTCACACAAAAGCTACGCCGTATGAAGCCGGATGTGGCTCTCAAAATCAAGGAAGAAATCAGAAAGCAACTGGTTGCAGGTTTCATCAAAGTATCCAAGTATCCAGAGTGGATAGCTAATGTGGTTCCAGGTCTAAAGAAAGATGGAAGGGTCAGATGTGTGTTGATTACAAGGATCTTAACAAGGCAAGCCCAAAGGATGGGTTCCCTCTACCTCACATTGATATTCTGGTCGACAACACAGCAAACCATGCACTCCTATCCTTCATGGACGGCTATGCTGGATATAATCAAGTATTGATGGCCGAGGAAGACATGGAGAAAACCACATTTATCACACAATGAGGTACATATTGCTATACGGTAATGGTGCCACCTACCAAAGAGCAGCCACAGCATTGTTACATGATATGATGCATAAAGAGGTGGAGGTTTATGTTGATGATATGATCGTTAAGTCAAAAGATCGGCCATGCCACTTCATTGCACTCCGCAAGTTCTTTGAACGACTCCGCAAATACAACATGAGATTGAATCTAGCAAAGTGCGCATTTGGAGTTACATCAGGAAAATTCCTTGGCTATGTGATCAGTTCTCGAGGGATTGAAATAAATCCCACAAAAGCTAAGGAAATCATAGCCATGCACCACCCAAGACAGAGAAGGAGATTCGAGGTTTTATCGGAAAGTTGCAATATATAAGTAGGTTCATATCAAAACTCACTGCGATATGTGAACCTATATTCAAGAAGCTAAAGAAGAATGTTCCATTTACATGGGATAACGACTGCCAAAAAGCTTTCGACAAGATCAAAGAGTACCTGGCAAATCCACCTGTGTTAGCGCCAACAATACCTGACTTTCCTCTTCGACTCTACCTTATGGTCACAAGAGAAACGATGGGAACAAGCTAGCACAAGAGATTGAAATCAAAGAAAATGCAACCTATTATTTAAGTAAGAAGCTTCAAGGTTATGAGACCGGGTACACTCCACTTGAAAAATTGTGTCTCACACTCGTGTGGGCCGCTGTAGGCATCGTTCGAAGCGCGCCTACTTTAAGCATGTTGTGAATATGCTTGGCACTCATAGGAAGTGGGAATTGACATAATAAGATTAGGGACAAGGAAAGTAGGGAGCCGCCAACAAGTTTTTAAGGAACTTGTAAACCGTTCACGGATCATAAAAGGCAACCACGATAAAGGGACAACGAAAGGCAACAACGATTGACCCATGAAGGTTACACCCCATTCATAATCCATGATATTACTGACTCCATATGGTTCGGAACCACGAAAGGAGGATCGGGGATGATGGTACGAAGTGAGTCATGGAGTCACATTCGCCGTATTGGCCTCTACTCGATTCTTATACTGAAAAGTGATTCCTGCGATCTCAAAGGCATGCAAACAAAATATTCAATTTGCTCCAAACTATTATTAGGCTACATTGGTTGAAAATTAATACAACACATTATTCTAAAATATTGTGATCACTTCAATTAACAACAAGATTAAAAAGGATCCTAAACCGGTCGTCCAAATTAACTTATTAGGCGTGATTTTCAATTACATATTCCCTTTAAACATGCAATATGGTGATCAATAAATAATAATAGAATAAACATTAATATTGGAAGAAATTTAACAATAAATTGTTAGTCAAATCAAATATAAATTAACCTAATCATGATACTAGCAATATAAAAATAAAATAAGTAATTAAATTAATTAATTAGTCACATTACGCGCGTTCCTTAAAATTGCTACATCATGAATAAATTGTTAGTAACTTCAATAAAATATAAATCAAATGAAAATTAAATTAAATAAATGTAGAGTTGATTTGGTCCAAACGCTCAGTTATTTGTACCTTTCACACCTTGGTTTAAGGACGGAACCTCGGGTCGAGTATGGACTCCTTGGAGTGCTTAAGAGAAGAATGGTGCAATTAGGAATGTAGGTTTAAGGCTTAGAGTATGAGAGAGAAAGGAGAATGATTTTTGGTGTAAAAGAGAGGAAGAGAGAATGACTTGGTGCCCCAAACTGTAGAAAGGAGGGGGTATTTATAGGGAAAATGAGTAGAGGAACACAAGGAACCCTAAAAAGATAAAAACCCTAAAAAAGGTTGTTGCGACACGTCAGCAGTATGTCGTGACACGACAAAACATACCATGTCACGGCACACCTTAGTGTGACGCGGTGAAATTTGGTGTGACGCAGGATAGGATTTACATACGGAAGATAAAAGCGTGTGAAGAAACACAGAACAGCCCCATGTCACGGAATGGGCACCGTGACACGGGAAATTGTACCGTGACGCAGTGCGAAATCCCGTGGCGCGGCAACTGTTCCCGTGACACGGTTGATTTTCAGGCGGAAAAAACATAGAAAAAAGCACCATGACACAATGAAAAGTACCGTGTCACAGCCCCAGGCACCGTGCCACGTCAGATTTTTCCGTGACACGGTGTTTTATACTGTGTGCTGTAATTCCAGTTTTTTACGCGTTTTCAAATCCATGATAACTTTTGATCCGTAACTCGGAATAAGGCATATAATATATCATTGAAAAGATTATCAAGTCTACTTTCCAAAACAATTAGAATCAGGTCAAAATAATTTGTATATTTTATGATATGGTCGTTATAGTGAAAGGGTGCCAGTTGTGGGCCGAGTTTAGTATTTTGCTCATATCTTCTTCATTTTAAATCGGAATTGGGCTTATGATATATGGTTGGAAATATTATTTCAAGGCCTATCCAACCAAATAATAATTGGATCAAAATTATTGGGCCACAAAATCAGTTTCTCTCGGTTTTTTGATGTGGACACGAAAAGTGAAAAGTAAGTTATGGTGTAGGGAAATGAGCTACTAAATGGATTGGTTTATGAAATGTATTGAATGGAAACATGGATTTAAGCACTCCAAAGATTAAATACTCAACTCGACCAATAATTTCGATGAAAGGTTGTTCATCATCGGGTTTGGTTTTGGGGAGACATTTTTAGGTGTCTACAAAAGCCCCCACTTTGACTGAGTTTGTAGAAACGTTAGTTTCGAAAACGATAGTCAAAGTAGTCGATAGGGACGGAGAATGATTTAAGACGTTCTGTGATCCTAAATCACTCTTTATATGCCGATACCTGCAGAAAAATGTTAGTTCTACAGATAAAAGAGTAAAGGGATAGAATTCATATCTGACACCAGTCTATCGGTGACAAATGAGTTTGGTAGCTTCCTGTGCTTGAAGGAATCCACCAGATGACGTTTTTTTGAAATATTTTCCATGCCTGAGGAAAGTCGGCAGATGAGTTTGGTAGCTTTCTAAGCCTGGAGAAATCTACCGGATGATACTTTCCATGCTTGAGGAAAGTCGACATATGAATTCGGCGGCTTTCTATACCTGAAGAAATCCACCTGATAATACTTTCCATGCTTGAGGAAAATCGACAGATGAATTTGGCGGTTTTCTATGCTTGAAGAAATCCACTGATAATACTTTCCATGCTTGAGGAAAGCCGACAGATGAATTTGGCGGTTTTCTATGCTTGAAGAAATCCACCGATAATACTTTCCATGCTTGAGGAAAGCCGACAAATGAATTTGGCGGTTTTCTATGCTTGAAGAAATCCACCGATAATACTTTCCATGCTTGAGGAGAGTCGATAGATGATATAATTGCTGACTTCTTCGCTTTTGAGAGGTGACAACAACCGACAATTTTCCATGCTTGAGGAAAAACTTGTCTAATTAGATTGCAAGTCTCTGTGCCGTGAAATGATGGTGGTCCCTGAACGTGGGCCGTAGATAATCAGACCTTCAAGTCGGTTATTCGACCATATTAGGTATTTTGAAATATGACTTTGATGCTTGCTAGGGGCAAAATGGTAATTTAGGTACCATTGAAATATCAGCTAGAATTTTCTAGCAAGTTTTCGGTGAGAAAATAACTGTCCAAAAGCTACAGAAGATCGTCCAAACCTGGTCAAAGATGCCAGGAACATTCGCTGGAAAAAGGCATAACACAAATGCACACCGTGCCACGTGGTATTTTGCCGTGACACGGCATAAACTACCGTCAGACGACATTTTTCCTTTTTTTTTGTTTACTGAGCTGCTGACAGATTGCGCATGTCACGTGGCAAAATGCCAGGAAACGGCAGTTCATCCCGTTACACGGCAATAATTTGTGTGGCAAGGTAAAGCTTTTTCCGCTGAAACAGTCAGCGTACTCGAATATTGCGCCCGTTGACTCCGTTAATTATAAGTTCGCGTGGGATTTACCGTGACACGACACGTGTCCCCGTGTCACGGCTTCAGTTACCGTGTCACGGTGCCGTTTTGGTGCCTTTAAATTCGAAAATCGTAGCTGCTTCTTCCTTTTTTCATTTTACTGCGGCTCGAGCCATTTTCGCCGTTCTTGAAGATCATCTTTCTCGTTTTTTTTCTTTATTTTTCGCTCAAGTTACCGCGCTGCGGCTTTTAGCACCGTGACACGACGACTATTACCGTGTAGCGACGTTCAGATACCGTGCCGCGATGTGTCTGTTTTCTACTCCGTCGCTGCTGCTTTACGAGCTTGCCGTCGCCATTTTCGCCACGTCGCATGGGTCAATACCGTGATACGTCAATTTTTACCGTGTCACGGTGGTCTCTCTGCTCCCGTTGTTGATGTTCGACTTCCTTGCTGCGATTTTTTCGAGCTCCATTTACTCATTTCTTTACCATTTTTACTCAAAACTCTTGCAGACTTCCCCATTTTCGAATTCCTACAAGGATCCATGTAAGGTTCTTTGATTTTTGTCTCCAATTTCGCTGTAAATGTGTCATTTTTGCTTGAAACCCTTAAAAAATAAAATAAAGGGTTTTTTATTTCGAGCTTCTCTGTCGAAATTCTTGCCATGAATTAGCTTGTATATGAATATATGTTGGTTTATGAGCAATTTAAGACCAAATTTGCATGATTTGGTGAAGAAATGAGCAAATCACCATTTTTGGGGCTATTTTATGCGTGAGATGGTGTTCTTGTTGCTTTTGTTGTTTCTTGCACTTGGAACGATGATAGAATTGTTGTAGACTTTGTAAATCATGCTATGATGTGCCGACTTATTGTTTTTGTGCAATTTCGAAACATGCTTTGTTTTTGTGTATGTACTATATTGTCATGGAGAGCATAGTATCATGCGATTAGGAGAACTGTAGTATTAGTTTGTCATGGAGAAACTAAATACTGGAAATAATTCTATTATTTTGCTAATTTCTAGCGCATAACAGAAAATGCAACTTGAGGTAGTTGTTAAGCTGTTTTTGAATAAATAACTAAATAACTTAGGAAATGATGCTAAGTATTTAGATTTTTTTTTTGTTGAACATAATAGCATGCCTAGACAACGAGATCGATACATTTCTACTCGTGGCCGGCGTTAGGCTTTCCGAGATTCTTATAATGAAAAGTGTTTCCTGCAATCTCAAAGGCATGCAAACAAAGATTCAATTCGCTCCAAGCTATTATTACGCTAAATTGGTTGAATATTAATGCAACATATAATTCTAAAATATTTGTGATCACTTCAATTAATAACAAGATTAAAGGAACCTAAACCGGTCGTCAAAATTATCTTATTAGGCGTGATTTTCAATTACATATTCCCTTTAAACATGCAATATGGTGATCAATAAATATATAAACATTAATATTTGAAGGAATTTAACAACAATCCAATAATATAAAATCGTTAGAAAAATAATAGAAATAAAAGGAACATGATTCCTTACTTTGATTTTGCTTGCTTGCAACTATAAAACAATAAACAAGTTAGTAACTTCAAGGAAATAAATAAAACAATAATTAAAATTAAATTAAATAGAGTTAATTTGGGGCCAAACCCTCAAACAGTTCTACCTTTCACGCCTTGGTTTAACGATGGAACCTCGGGTAAAGTACGGACTCCTTGGAGTTCTTAAGGGAAGTATTTTTAAAGAATAGGGTAGGCTAGTGTTTAGGCTAGAGCATAGAAGAGAGAAGTAATTGATGCCCCAAACTGCAGAAATGAGGGTTATATTTACAGGAAAAATGAGTAGAGGGAACACACGGAACCCTAAAAAGATAAAAAAACCCCTAAATTTAGTTGTCGTGACACGTCAGCAGACTTCTGCGACACGGCAAAATCTGGGGTAACACGGGATAATTTAGAGTGACGCGGGGAAGTAGTAGCCTTAAAATGATGAAACAGGTTCCACAGAAAAATGTTAGTTCCACAGAAAAATGTTAGTTCCACATATAAAAGTGTAAAGAGATAGAATGCTTATCTAACACCAGTGTATCAGTGGCAAACGAGCTTGGTAGTTTTCTATGCTTGAAGAAATCCACCGGATGATGTTTGTTGAGATACTTTCCATGCTTGAGGAAATTTGATAGATGATAATGTTTGTTGAGATACTTTCCATGCTTGAGGAAAGTCGACCGATGATATAATCGCTGACTTTTTCGCCTTGAGAGGGAGCAACGACTGACAATTGTCCATGCTTGAGGAAAAACTTGTCTGATGATGAGATTGCATGTCTCTGTGTATTGAGAACCTTGTGCCATGAATCGTCTTCGCTTGGGAGATGATCACTAAAATGATGATGGTTCGATTGTCCCCGAACGTGGGCTGTAAATGGTTAAATTGTCCCCGAACGTGGGTCGTAAATAGTTCGCTTGTCCTTGAACGTGGGTTGTAGATGATTAGACCTTCAAGTCGACTATCTGACCATATTAGGTGCTTGAAATATGACTTCGATACTTGGTTGGGGTAAAATGGTAATTTTAGTACCATTTAAATATCAGTTATAATTTCCCGCGAGTTTTTTGGTGGAAAAATAATTTTCATAAAGTTGCGGAAAATAATTCGAACTGGTCAAGGATGCTTGGAATATTCCAAGAACAAGCACCGTGCCACGTGGCAGGTTGTTGTGACGCGGGATGTTCTGCTGTCACGCGGCAAACAATTTCATGACACGTGCTTCTTTTTCTGCTGCTGAATTGGTCAAAAAACTGTCGGAATATTCGCGCTTATATCGTGTCACGTAGCTGGGCGTCGTGACACGGCGTTATCCGCCGTCACGCGGCAATATTTTGCATGACGCGACGATTTTTTCTCCTGAAACGGTTATGGTTCCTCGAATTCTGCGCCGTTTGACCAGCTTTATTGCCATGCCACGTCAGACATACCGTTACGCGGCATCAGGTATCGTGGAAAGGGGCATAACGCCGTGTAACGGCTCTTGTTTTGCCTTTAAATTTCCAATTTTCGGCCTCCTTCATTTCATGTTGCTGCTGCTGCTGTTCGTGTTCTCCGCTAGCATTTTCGAGCTTCCCTCACTCAATTGTCCATCAAATTCACTCAAATCTCTTGATAGCATCCTCATTTTCGAATCTCTACAAGAATCTATATAAGTGTCTTTGCTTTTTGTCTTGAATTTCGTTGTAAATGAGCAATTTTTATGTAAAAACCCTTAAAAAATAAAATTGGGAATTTTTGATTTTGAGGTTTTATGCCAAAATTCTTGTCATGAATTAGCTTGTATATGAATGTATGTTGGTTTGTGAGCAATTTCAGACCAAGTTTGCATGATTTGGTGAAGAATTGAGCAAATCACCATTTTTGGTACTACTTTGTGCGTGAATGGTGTTCTTGTTGTTTCTTTGCACTTAAAATGATGATAGAATTGTGTAGATTTTGTAAAACATGGTATGATGTGCCGACCTATTGTTTTCGTGTAATTTCAAACATGCTCTGTTTTATTGTATGTACTACATTGTCATGGAGAACATAATATCATGCAATTAGGAGAATTGTAGTATTAGTTTGTCATGGAGAAACTAACTACTAGAAATAATTCTATTATTTTGCCAATTTTTAGCCTTGAGGTAAAAATTTAGCGTATAATAGAAAAAGCAAGTTAAAGTAGCTGTTAAGCTGTCTTCGAATAAATAACTAAATAACTTAGGAAATGATGCTAAGTATTTAGATTTTTATCTTTTGTTTAAACATAATAGCATGCCTAGACAATGAGATCGAGATAATTCTACTCATGGCCGGCGTCAGGCTTTCCGAGAGGACACTCCCACGGTTCCTTCAGATATAAATGATGCCTTGGAGACCGAGCCTCGCCCCTCTACGAGTAGGGGTAGGTGGACTCCACCTTCGTGGACACCAGACGAGTTGGTTTTCTGTCGTGAGAACCATATTTCCCACCGCCCGCTTACCGGGATAGTCGATGGTGTACTTCGCCATCATGGCTCAAGAGCTAGAGACTTAATTTCCCGTTTATACAGGATCATCACAGGGGATCCCATCACCAACTCCTTGTGGGAGTCTGCTGGTTTAGGAGATTTTTATTCAGCAGTTGTGGGATTTCGCAGCCCCCGAGGCTATGGTTCGATAGTCGTTCGAGTGATGTTAGAGTATTTTTGGGATACTACCAATACTTTCCATTTCTCTTGGGGGGAGATGACAGTGACTCCTCTAGATTTCAGCATGATCAGCGGCTTGCGTATCACCTATCGCCCTGTCCAGCAGATTCCTGACCTCACTTGGGGGGCGAATGAGGCAGTGGAGCTGTTAGGTCCTATCATTCATCATATCAGGACTCGACAGGTTCCTCGGGGTGGTCCTAGGAGTGGGCGATCAGAGTCGGCTTCTGTTCTCGCCATGGTTTTGATATAGCTGAGACGACGCCTGAGCAGCGAGTACGGATCTTCATCTTGATCCTTATTTCCGGAACTCTTTCTCATGATAGGAGTTCTCGCGCACTCGTCTGTTACCTTCCGCCTCTGACCAGGATCGCTGAGATAGGATCCTTTAGTTGGGCTAGTGTGGGGTACGCTGATCTGCTCTTGTCGCTGCGTCATGGCTGCAGGCAGCTGAACGATCAGTCCCCTGTCGTTGTCTATGGTCGTTGGAGAGTCGTAGAGGTGACAATCTTTTCTTCTTCGTGTTTTGCTTTTACCGGTTTAGCTCATGTGCTTAGAGATTATTCTTGTTGCAGCTGTGGTTCTATGAGTACTTTCCGGGATTATCCCCTCGACGGCGTCGTGGAGCGGTCCACGATTTTCCTGTCGATGCCAGCTAGCGTGACCGGGGCGAGTCACGAGTGGAGTCAATACTGAGTCTGCGAGGGCTGCTGCGTCGGGGTACCTCTACTGTTGGCGTAAGGATCGACTTCACAGTATATTTCTTTCACTTTGATGTTATTTTTCGGCTTTCACTGCATTCTCTTATGGTTTTCAGGTCCCCATCGAGATCCAGTATCGGCCTTCGGCTGGCTTAACCGACCTTCCTAAGGCTTTGGTAGATCACGTTTTGTTTGGTACCTTGGAGAGCGTGTTGTCCGTCAGCACAGCGTTGATCATTTTATCGTGCCATTGCCTCCACCTGAGTCGATGTTGCACTCACACTTGTTGGAGGAGCTGCTGAACAGGAGAGAGCACTATCAGTTCCCTTGGCATGAGCTCGTGCGCATGGACGACGATTATTCCCAGGAGTTGCTTCCTTACTCGCCCCGTCTTCCGGAGGTTTGATTTTCTTTGAGAATTTTGTTGCTAGTTTCTATTTAAACCGTTGAATAACCTGATTATTCGATCATGGTTTAAACGACTGTTCGTCATAGGGGGAAGTTTAAGATCCAACCTATGTCTGTCCGTTACCCGGGACCGATTGGTATGGTTGAGGAGCATATTGCTGATGCACCAGAGGGTTTTAGACATGTGCAAGAGTCCTTGCACAATGAGTTCGAGCCAGTAAGCTTTCGTACATATCTTTCATCCTTCTTAATATTACTTATTACTGATTATTTGCTTTTGGGTCACGCACTCGGATATGATGGGCTTTATGAAGTTAATTGATGTTCCAAAGCATTATGTCATCAAGCTACGACGCGGTGCGAGTTGTCAGAGTGGTTCAGGCGATGTTCACGAGGTATATTCACCTGTTTTCCCATGTTTACCTTTTGTATTATCTGACACCACTGATATCTTTTCATTTTGTGTCTTTTAGGAGCGACGGAGGTCTCACTCGCGCTCGAGGCATAGAGGCTCAGACGAAGGGGAGCCCAGTCACCGTAGAATATTCCCCGAGGTTCGTCGGCATTCTCAGACCCAATGGCAGCAGTCTCAGACTTCTCAGGCATTTCAGGGGTTTCAGACTCAATGGCGGCATCCACAGTCTTCTCAGCCATTTTAGGAGACTCATTGGCAGCAACCTTAGTTTTCTCAGCCGTTCTAGCACTCTCAGACCCAGCAGCATCAGTCTTCTCAGCCATTCCAGCACTTTCAGGCTCAGTGGCATCGTCCCCCATCTTCCCAGCCATTAGAGCCTTCACAGCCTGAGTTTCGGCCGGTCATCACTCCTGTGGATCAGGGCTTATTTTCGGTTCCATTGTCTGGGACGATGCCTCCACTGACACTTCCTACATCTTGGAGTTAGCCTACGCAATTTACTAGCTGGACAGGTCCTGCTTTGAGTATGTCTTCTGCTGGAGTTGTGGGGACTAGTGGGGACACTACTCCTCGTATTCGGATGATGGGGGGTATTTTTTGTCCGCCATTCCCTTACTCACGGTCTTGTAATGACACTTATCCTAGTTCTATTGGATCTTGAGAGTTTTGATAGAGGGTTTTATTATGTACATTGACACTACTTGTACCATGACTCATTCTTGTACATTTTATTCACGCTTTATGCATTTGACATTTATTTACTCATTTAGTGTGTATGTTAGTGTGTGCTTGTAACTATTGGTGTGTAATCGTGTATTTATTAATGATGCAAAAAAAAGTTGTTGTTTGAACTAAGGCGTGAAAAGTAGAACTGTTTGAGGGTTTGGCCCCAAATTAACTCTATTTAATTATTGTTTTATTTATTTCCTCGAAGTTACTAACTTGTTTATTGTTTTATAGTTGCAAGCAAGCAAAATCAAAGTAAGGAATCATGTTCCTTTTATTTCTATTATTTTTCTAACGATTTTATATTATTGGATTGTCGTTAAATTGCTTCCAATATTAATGTTTATATATTTATTGATCACCATATTGCATTTTTAAAGGGAATATGTAATTGAAAATCACGCCTAATAAGATTAATTTGGACGACTAGTTTATGTTCCTTTAATCATGTTATTAATTGAAGTGATCACAAATATTTTAGAATTATATGTTGCATTAATATTCAACCAATTTAGCATAATAATAGTTTGGAGCGAATTGAATCTTTGTTTGCATGCCTTTGAGATCGCATGAATCACTTTTCGTTATCGAGTAGAGGCTAATACGGGTGAATATGACTCCATGACTTACTTCGTACCATCATCCCCGATCCTCCTTTCGTGGTTCCAAACCATATGGAGTTAGTAATCTTATGGATTATGAATGGGGTGTAACCTTCACGGGTCAATCATTGTTGCCTTTGGTTGTCCCTTTATTCGTGGTTGCCTTTTATGATCCGTGAACGGTTTACAAGTTCCTTAAAGACTTGTTGGCGGCTCCCTACTTTGCTTGTCCCTAATTGTATATGTCAATTCCCACTTCCATGAGTGCCAAGCATATTCACACATGCTTAACGTAGGCTCACTTCAAATGACGCCTACAGGTTCAAACAAACATAAGCTTGGTCATAAAAGAGCATTGTGAGCTTCATAACAGGACTAACAGTGCAAGTCTGTAATTATTCTTTAAGGTTTTGTCATAGATTTGTATGTATACCATCCTATCCAAGATCATTTGAACTCCAAGGACGATGAAAAAAATCAAATACCTTTGTATAGAAAAAGAATTTATCTTGAAAATAATTTGATGATGATAGTGACTACCCAGCAAAGAACTCTTAGAGGGGAGAACAATATACAGGGAGCCCAAGGTGAGGTTAGCAAATGTAAAAGTGAGCATCGGGAGCAACTCTGGGATGTGATTTTCCTTCCCCATAAAGAGCTAGGTAAGCATGATCAGCAAGTCAGTGTGCCTACAAAAACAAGTAATAATGACCAAAAGCATAAAGAGGAAATTCATACTTTTCTTTGATAAACATATCCCTACAATTCTGCAAAAAAAAAGACAAGTAAAAATCAATAACAGTTCTACCAATTATGAAATTAAAATAATAACTATCAAATGATTAATAATTCATACTCCATTTTTTTTCCTTTTTGTATGCTATATGAAATTAGAAAAGGGTGGAGTGAAGTTACTAACAATTTATTCATGATGTAGCAATTTAAAAGAGTGCGCAAAAATGTGAGTAATTAATTAATTTAATTACTTATTTTATTGCCAGTATCATGATTAGGTTTATTATTGTTATTTGATTTGACTAACGATATTATTGTTAAATTGCTTCCAATATTAATGTTGATTTTATAATATTTTTATGATCACCATATTGCATGTTCAAAGGGTATATGTAATTGAATCACGCCTAATAAGATAATTTGGACGACCGGTTTAGGTTCCTTTTTAATCTTGTTGTTAAATTTAAGTGATCACAATATTTTAAATTATATGTTGCATTAATATTAAACCAATTTAGCATAATAATAGTTTGGAGCAAATTAAATCTTTGTTTACATGCCTTTGAAATCGCAGGAAATACTTTTCATTATAAGAATCGAGTAGAGGCCAATACGGGCGAATGTGACTCCATGACTCACTTTGTTCCTGTAGACACTTGATTGTGTCTCCCAAAAAACCAAACCCAGCGATGAGTACTTCTCACGTCATTTGATTATCGAACGAAGTGAAATGTGAAAGAGTCTCATGATTCCTCTGTTTTAATAAAAATATTTCTTTCGGTTTTTTAAAATTTCTTTTTGTACCTTATTTATGAAAAATGTCCAATTCAATTTAATTTGGTTCATGACGTGGGTCCAATAATGGCGTATTTAAATGAGGCTCGAAAAGAGCTTTTCAATGATATATTATAAGCCCAATTCTGATGAATAATGAGAAAGTTATGGCCAAAATACTAAATTGGATCTTAAATGTGTTTTATGGGAGACCCAAAGTTCAAGTGGAGGTTCCATTAATTATTATTCCTAAAGTCATTAGGATTTACTTTAATCTTCTTGAACAATCTAGAAGGTTATTTTATGTTCCAAAGAGATTAAGATTAATAATTATATTTTATTTGATTTTGAAAAGATAAAGGATTTTATTTGGAATAAAACAGGTGTTTTAAGTATTAAATTTGATTTAATAACAGATAAGTACGGACTCTACTTAGAAAAATTCAATTGGAAGAAGGACTCTGTACGAATTTTATCGTACAGCATCCATCGCGTCAAGATAAGGTCCATCACGACGCGATGGCTCTGTCGCGTTACGATGAAGTCTACCACGTCGCAATGAAGTCTGTTGCATCGCGATGGGACCAGTTTTACTCCGAGTCGAATTCTGTCTCTTTTCTATCATTTACGGTCGTTTTTCTCTATAAATAGGGTCTTTTTCCTCCATTTTTAATCATTAACAATTGACTAACAATCATCAACAATCATCTATTCTATTCTCTCTCTCTTAAAGCTAGAAGCTTGTTCTTTCTCCATCTTTCTAAACCTTGCCTTTTCAAACACCATACGTCCATCACAAGACTTAGACACACCTAGCCAAGTTCGAAGTTGTCTTCGCCCTAGACGTGAAAGGTTGATAATTTCTGAGGGTTTGGTCCCAAATACTTATTTCAATTATTTAAATTAATTGTTTGATTTAATATTTTTATTAAAGTTACTAACGTGTGTATTTTTTTCATAGAAAGAGATACGAGGCTACAAAGTTAGTAATTCAATTGCTCTATATCTTTAGAAAGCATGCTTATATTATTTTAATTCCTAGTATCATGTTAGGATGTTATTTATTGCTTTCTAGTATCATTGTTTTGGTTGGTTCCTATTTTCATTTATCATGTTAGTATTATGTTAGGGATAAAGATTTAATCTTTATTGCTTAGTGACATGCTAGGATTTGTTATTAATCTTGTTAGTATCATGCCTAGGATCTTACTAATTTTATTAAGCTTTGATGAGATTGATATTATGATGATGATAATGATTTGTTGTGTCAATATTATTATGTTGCTTGATATTATTTTTATTGCTTGATCACGCCCTCTCTTGCAGGTTTAAAGGGAATTTTTACTTGAAATCACACTTAATAAGATAGATAATAATTTTATTTAGGCTAATATGGTTTTAATTCAAGTGATCGCCAATAATAGATTTGTTTATGCATTAATATTCAATCAACATAGCTTAAACAGGTTTAGGATTAATATATTGAATGTATGTTAATCAGAAAGCGCACATGAATATGAGAAGAATAAAGAAGAGGCCTATTTTTAGGGCAGGTACAATCTCTTTTAGGTTGTATTTGTACCTTCATCCCCCAATATCCAGTCATGGTTCAAGACCACTATGGAGTTAGCGATCTCATGGATCGTGAAGGGGTGTAACCTTCACCTTGTGAACGGTTTACAAGTTCCTAAAACTTGTTGGTGACTCTTTTTCTCTAGCTTCCTTCCCTTTGGACGCCACCATACTTAAGTGTATGATCACAGTGGGGCTCAAGTGTGGGATGCTTGAAATATTCCCTACAATACCATCATCCCTGTTCCTCCTTTTGTGGTTCCGAATCATATGGAGTTAGTAATCTCATGGATTATAAATTGGGGTGTAACCTTCACAGGTCAATCGTTGTTCCCTTTCGTTGTCCCTTTATCGTTGTTGCCTTTTATGATTTCATGAATGTTTTACAAGTTACTGAAAAACTTGTTGGCGGCTCCCTACTTTATTTGTCCCTAATCGTTTTTATTTCAATTCCCAATTCCTTTGAGTGCCAAGCATATTCACACAAGGCACACCTCAAACGACGCCTACAATACCACACACACACGCGCGTTCGCCGAGCCGGGTTTGGTCTGGCTTGGGACTCGTGTACTCGTGGACTTGGGGTCTTGGGATGCACGGGCGTCGGTCCCTTTTATTTTTTTTTTGGAGTTTTTTGGTTCCTTTAAATTCGTTTTTAACTGTTGAGATTTTCACTTTTACGGAATTTATTCAGCCATTATATGGACGTTTTTCTTGCCGATCAGTTTCCTAATTTTCTGCTAGTCGTTTTCCCCTTGTTGCCTATATATACTCGGTTTCTCATCAGCAAAAAATACAACAATTTGTACCTCTCTCTCTTCTCTAAAATACTAAACACTGTTCTTGATTTTCTTGGCAAGTATTCTGAATTCCAGTCGGGTTTGTGAGTGCACATAAACTCTGGCGTCGTGCTTATCCTAGAGGGCGACCGCTTCTTGTCTACTGCACCGAGAGGTAGCGCGGAATCGTCTTTTAGGTCAGTAGTTCTCAACGACACAACTATTGTCAGTTTTGATTCACGCATCAAGAGATAAGTAATTTTTGTTTTATTGCTTATAGTATAACTATCTAAAACACGATTATGGCTTCTAAATTTTTTATTCCTGATATGTCTAAGTTAGAACGTCTTGATGGAACGAATTATAAACGTTAGGCTGTTAGGATGCATTTTTATTTTGAACAAATTAATGTTGCGCATGTGCTTGATGATATTGTTGAACATGTTGATAAGGATGATTTGTCTAAAACTGATGTTAAGTTTGCTAAGGATGATAGGACTTGTAAGGGCATGTTGTTGCATTATATGTCAAATAATCTGTCGGATATTTATATGGGTTTTTATCATGCTGAGGATATTTGGGATGCTTTAGAGAAAAAATATGGGATTTATGATGCTGGTACTAAACGTTATTGTGTTAGTAAGTGGTTGAGTTTTCAAGTTGTTGATGATAAGCCTATTATTGATCAGATTCATGCTTATGAGAATGTGTGTATTAATATGGCTGCTGAAGATCTGTCTATTTGTGATATTACCCTTGCTATTGTTTTGATTGAGAAACTTCCTCCCTCTTAGAAAGATTTTTGCAACCAATTGATGCACAAAAATAAAGACCTAACCTTAGAGGAGCTTGTAGGACACCTCAAAATTAAGGAGGAAATCTGTATCAAAGACAAAGGTCATTCTGTTTCCCCTTCCTCTTCTTCTGCCAAAGCCAATCTTGTTGAACCCAAACCAAACAACCAGTCCAAAGCCAAATATAGTTCTCTTAAGCCTAAGCGGAAGGTTCAAAAGTACAAGTTTAAGGTTTCCTGTTTTGAGTGTGGTCTGACTAGTCACAAGGCTAAGGATTATAGGGTCAAGAAGAAGAATGAAGAGAGTTAAGCGAATCTTATTGAGGATTCTAACGTTATTATTGTTGTTGTTTTAGAAGAAAACTTTACCGGGAATGCAGTTAAGTGGATTGTTGACACTGGAGCAACCAGGCACATCTGCGCCAACAAGGACATGTCCACCACCTATGACAAAGTTGAAGGTGAAAATGTCTTCATGAGCAACTCAGCTTCTGTTGTATCAAAGGCAAAGGGAAGATCGTTCTCACTCTCACTTCTAGAAAATTGCTTACTCTCACTAATGTTTTGCATGTTCCAGAAATGAGCAGGAATTTACTTTTTGGCAGTTTTCTAATGAAAAAAGACTGAAGCTCTCCTTTGATTCTGATAGACTGAATTTCTGGGGAAGGCCTTTTGTAATGGGGAGCTTTTTACTCTTGATGTTAAAGTTGACACTCTGAATGAGAATGCTAGTACTTTTTCTACTTATATTGCAGAGTCTATGGATTTATGGCATGCTAGATTTGGTTACATTAATATTTATTCGATTAAAAGGCTTAAACACTTAAATTTGATTCCATATTTTCTATCACTGGTTTTTCAAAATTTCAAATTTGTGTTGAAGCCACATTTACAAAAAAAAAAAGCTATTTAAATCAGTAGATAGACAGACTGAAGTACTAGAACTTGTTCATAGTGACTTGGGTGATTTTAATAATCACGAGAGCAGAGGGGGTAAAAAGTATTACATTACCTTTGTTAATGACTGTTCACGTTTTTGCATGGTTTATCTTCTCAGGTCTAAGGACGAAGCTGAGGTAGAAAACAAATTGAACAAGAAGATTAAAAGGTTAGGAGTGACAAAGGTGGTAAATACAGCCCTAACACTCTTAAGGCATTTTGTGAGAAACTCAGCATTGTACATGAGACGATAGCTCCCTATTCACCTGAACAAAACGGTATAACTGAAAGGAAAAATAGAACTTTAAAGAATATAAAAAATCCATGAATTATATGCTTATTAGTTCTGGGCTTCCTAATGACATGTGGGGGAGGATGTTCTTTCTGCTTTTCATGTTTTGAACAGGGTTCCTCACAAGAAGCTTGACAAGACTCCATATGAAATATGGAAGGGTCGAGTGCCAAACCTGAAATACATGAAAGTGTGGGGGTGCCTAGAAAAAGTAGGCATACCTAATTTCAAGAGGGATAAAATTGGTTCTAAAATAGTTGATGCTATTTTTATTGGCTATGCTTATCAAAGTGCAGCTTATCATTTCTTTGTTAAGGCTACCAACAACTCTCATGCAGGTGGCCATATAATTGAGGCAAGAGATGCGAATTCTTTAAGAACATTTTACCTTGAAAAATTTCTCCTACTAATGGTAGTGAATTACCTGCTAGTAGTTATGTTAGTTTACCTATTGTTAATGCTCCTATTACTAACGATGATTCTATTTTGGAGCCAAGAAGAAGCAAAAGGGCACGAAAAGACATCAGTTTTGGGCCTGATTTAATTACTTCCTTTTTATCTGAATCTTCCTTAATTGATGATGATTTTGTCCATATATTTGTTTTGTAAGATGATCCAAGAACCTATAATAAGGCAATGAGGTAAGTTGATGTTGTTTTTTGGAAAGAAGCAATTGATAGTGAGTTGCAATCAATTCTCAATAATAACACTTGGGAATTGGTTGAACTTCCTAGAGGTTGAAAGCTCATTACTTGTAAATGGATCGTTAGGAAAAAATTGAAAGCCGATGGATCCATAGATAAGTATAAGGAAAGGATAGCGATAAAAGGGTTTTACTTAAAAGTTTGGCATTGATTATTTGATACTTACTCCCCTGTCACTAAAATTGCAACCATTAGGACTTTAATTTCTCTTGCTTGCATTTTTGATCTTATTGTTCACCAAATGGATGTCAAAACTACATTTTTGAATGGTGACTTGGATGAGGAGATTTACATGGTCCAACCCGAAGGGTTTGTTGTTCTAGGTTAAGAAAACAAGGTTTGTAAGTTAGTTAAGTCATTGTATGGTCTTAAGCAAGCTCCAAAGCAATGGCATGAAAAATTCGATAAGGCTATAACTGGTAATGGTTTTCATGTTAGTGAAGGTGACTCTTGATTTTATTAAAAGCATGATAGTCTTGATTGTGTGATTATTTGTCTTTATGTGGATGATATGTTAATTTTTGGGACTGAATTGGATTGAGTAAAAAAGACAAAATAGTTTTTGAGTTTGAATTTTGAAATGAAAGACATGGGTGAGGCAGATGTGATTTTTGGAGTAAAAATCAAAACTACTCCAAAAGGCATCTGTCTTAATCAGTCACATTATGTTGAAAAACTTATTAAAAAGTTTAATTCATTTAATGTCGATCCAATTAAGACTCCATATGACCCAAGTTTCCATCTAAAGAAAAATAATGGTGATCTAGTTAATCAGTCTGAGTATGCTAGAATTATTGGTAGTACTATGTTTCTTATAAACTACACTATACCTGACATTGCTTATTTTGTTAGTAGGTTGAGCAGGTACATAATAACCCAAGTAGTGATCATTGGATTGCTCTAAGGAGGTTGCTTAGGTACCTTGAGAGTACTATGGATTGGGGTTTGCACTACTCCAAATTTCCTGGAGTTTTGGAGGGTTTTTGTGATGCCAATAAGATATCCAACAATTATGAAGTTAACTCCACTAGTGGCTATGTCTTTACCCTTGGGGGTGGAGCTTGATGTCCACTATGTGTTAATTCAAGTCGCAAGACATTAACCCTTATGCAATTGTTTTGTTTTGCCTTCCTTTCTTTTTCATATCTTCAAACCTGCGGGGGATTGTTAGAAGTTCTTGATTTAAAACAAGAGTGTTAGGAGAAAAACAAGAGAGAGAGAAACACAAATGAAAGGGTAAGATTCCCACATTGGTTGGAGGGAGAGTTTCTCCCTTGTTTATATATTGGAGTGCTTTAGCACTACTTAGTTGAGTGACTTGGAGGTGGCTGTTGTACCACACACACAAGCGAGCGCGCGCCGAGCCGAGCCGGGTCGGGTCGGGCTAAAGACTCGTGGACTTGGGGTCTTGGGGAATGCAATGTGTGGGTGTCGATCCCTCTTATTTTTCTTTGGAGAAATTTTATTTCCTTGTTGATAGAATATTCTTATGCCTTTAAGTCCGTTTTTTATTGTTGAGATTTTCTAATTGTTACAGAATTTATTCAGCCATTAATCCCTTAATTATAGCTGACCGTTACTCTCCTTGATTATTGCTCCACATTAATCAAGTTAATCTTGACATTTTTCTAGTCGAGCAATTTCCTTCGTTTCTGCTATCCGTTTTCCCCTTGCTGCCTATATCTACTCAGTTTCTCATCAGCTAAAAATACAACAATTCGTACCTCTCTTTCTTCTCTAAAATACTAAAAAATGTTCTTGATTTTATGGGCATGTATTCTGAATTCCAATCGGGTTTATGATTGCACATAAACTCCGACGCCGTGCTTATCCTGGAAGGCGGCCGCTTCTTGTCTACTCCACAGAGAGATAGCGCGGAATTGTCTTTTAGGTCAGTGGTTCGCCAAGACACAACTATTGTTAGTATTGGTTCAGGCATCAAGAGATAAGTAATTTCTATTTTATTGCTTATAATACAACATACAGTAAATAATTAGAAAATCAAAAACCAAAATTTTCATTTTTAATTAACTCTTCCACCAATTTCAAAGCTAATTTACATGAAAATAACAAGAAATTTACAAATAAAATCAAAAACAACAAAATTGACAAAAGATTCAAACAACAAGAAAATACAAAAATATATTAAAAGCCCATTAATTTAAATTGAAACACTGCAGATTTGTTTAATGGGGAGAGAGAAAATGAATTTGAAAATAAGGATATTGAAGAAAATAATGAACCTGAAGAGCGCACAGGAAAGATGAGCAAGAAATGAGGCTGGTGCTCTCGAGATTCCATATTTGTTACTCGTGAGTCATGACCAGAACAACACAAGAGGGAAAGGGCGATCTGACCAAGAGGAAATGACGAGCTTGTTCTGCCATTAAAGAACTAAAGCTACTAGAGTAAGATGACATGATGAGTTTGAGTTGTCCAAGAGCCGCACCTGTCATTTCAAAGACAAATGGGATGGGCAAGACAACAATTACAAGCTAAGGGTAAAAATATAATTTCAAATCTAGTTATCTAACTCACATAAAAGTGTAATTAACGTTTAATTTAACGGAGTATTACTGCGGTAATTAAGTATAATCTTGGATGGTACCATATGGAAGGAAAAATAAATTTGGGTACTGTAGACACCTAATAATTTCACCCCAAACCAAACCCGATGATGAACAACATTTCATCGCCATTATTGGGCGGGTTGAGTATTTAATCTCGGGAGTGCTTAAAATTCATGTTCAATCGAATACAGCTTAAAAAACAGTCAACAGATCGGTCGTAAGGTTTAGTCAAAGCATAGTCCAACTCACATTTTAGCCCAAATCCTTTTTAATCCATTTCGTGTTATTTCTTAATTTAGCCCGATTAATAAATAATAAATCCCTAAGTCTAATAAGCCTGGAATTCTAAAACGGCACCTAAATATCACGTACTTCATGATTAAGAATTAGAGTTAAATGAATCTGGACGGTTTTAAGGAAGAGCTAAATACAGTGTCACGGCAAACATGCCGCGTGACGGCATTTTCTATCGTATAACGATACAAAGTGCCATGTCATGGCACAAATACTGTGACACGGCGTTTGCCTAGGGTTTTTCCGCAGCGCCTTTTCATTTTTTAGGGTTTTGTGCTTCACCCTACTCATTTCCTCTATAAATACGAGGCTGATTTCCTCAGTGTTTCGGGGGACCAAAAAATCATTCTCTTTCTCTCCTATTCTCTACCCTAAAAACTAGCCTACCTTATTCTCTCAAAATACTTCCCTTAAGCACACTAAGGAGTCCTACTTTACCCGTAACTCTACACTTAAACCAAGGCGTGAAAGGTAGAAATGTTTGAGGGTTTGGCCCCAAATCAACTCTAGTTTAACTTAATTTAATTTCCATTATTATTTATTAATTTTCCTTAAAGTTACCAACGCATTCATTATTTTATAGTTGCAAGCAAACAAAATCAAAGTAAGGAATCATGTATTAATTGTTGGATATTATTGTTAAATTTCTTCCAATGTTGATGTTAATTTTATTATAATTTATGATCACCATATCGCATGTTTAAAGAATATGTAATTGAAAATCACGACTAATAAGATAATTTGGACAACCAGTTTAGGTTCCTTTTTAATCTTTTTGTTTAATCAAGTGGTCAAAAATATTTTAGAATATGTGTTGCATTTATATTCAACCAATTTGGCAAAATTATAGTTTGGAGAAATTGAATATTTGTTTGTATGCCTTTAAGATCGCAGGAATCACTTTTAACAATAAGAATCGAGTAGAGGCCAATACGGCGAATGTGACTCCATGACTCACTTTGTGCCATCATCCTCGATCCTCCTTTCGTGGTTCCAAAACATATGGAGTTAGTAATATCATGGATTATGAATGTGGTGTAACCTTCATGGGTCAATCTTTGTTGCCTATCGTTGTCCCTTATTCGTGGTTCACTTTAATGATACGTGAACAGTTTACAAGTTCCTTAAAAACTTGTTGGCGGCTCCATACTTTCCTTGTCCCTAATTGTTGTCTTTAATCATATATGTCAATTCCCACTTCCTATGAGTGTCAAGCATATTCACAACATGATTAATGTAGGTGTGTTTCGAATGACGCCTACAAGTACCATATGAAAAAGACAAAAGTCTGATGGTACTATATGGAAAGTCCCTTATAAATTTAAAATTAAGTTTCTTTTTTTTAAGCAAGAAATAAACATTTATTCCTAATCTTATATATTATCTTTATAATAATTGTATTCATTTTATTTTGTGTTCTATTTAGTTAAAATAGTTACATAAGATTTTGAGACCTTTTAAATTTTTTTTTGAAGCCTTTTAATTAAGGAAGAATAAACTATAATTTAGAAGATTGATACATGGTGGAGAGTATAAAATAATGGAGCCAAAAATACGATGAGCAAGCCTTGTTTTATAACCTAGATAAACAAATTATTTTTATAAAATGGAATTTTCTTAAATAAGTTGCATTAGAAATTGTGTTTTTAGATAAAATATATATATATATATATTTACGGTTTGTGGGCCACTATGAGAAGTTGGACAGATTTTCAAAGTTAACACCGTTAAATTAACTCTCTGTTTGCTACTATTCATCATCTTCTTTCCTCCCACCTTCTTTTTCTTCATGTTCATCTTCTTCCTCTTGTTCGTATTTTAACTTCCCATCCACATTAATCTTTTCCCTTTAATCTCTGCCTACTTTATCCTTCTCTTTCATGTCCGTTCAACTCAAAGCCGACGAAATTGAACGAAAACCGTAATAACAAAAGAAGAAATTAATGGCATGGTTAACCCATAAGGGTAGCTGAGTTTTCCTTCCTCCATTAAATTCGACTAAAGCCGATATTAAACGAAAACCCAAATAACAAAGTGAAAATAACGGGCATGGTTTACCCTAAATGGTAAATAAGCTTTTCTCCCTCCATTGATTTCGACTTGTTTGACGTCATATAGTGAAAAGGTGTACTTTCTACCATTGAAATTTAAGGTTGAAGGAGAAGAAAGAAAACAACAAAAGTTGAAGGAGGAGAGAGAAAATTAGAAAATAATAAAAGGTTGAAAAAGGAGAGAGAAAACAACAGTTAACCAAAGTTAGATGCAATTTACATATACATTGGTTATAAACTTGTATTTTCTCAAATATATACAATATTACCATTTTATAGTGTGCAATAGTGGGGTTCAATAGAAAAAAAATATATATTCATGGTGTTGATTTGAAATCTTGTGAAATAATAATAATTAAGTTAATTTTATGTTAAATATTTCTGAAATAACTTTACCAACTTATACTCCAATAGTAATTTTTTTTCCTTCAAAAAATCGATTAACTATTATTAAAACATACAGGTCATGCCTACATCGATCATTTTGGACATATGTTGCTATAATTGAAAAAATTTCCGCCAATACAATATATGATGAATGTCAGCTTTAAGTTTTTTTTTTTTTTTTTTTTAAAAAAAAAAAAAATTACTCTACCTAGCTTATTTTTTGGAAGTATATTGTATAGTTTCTTTTTGCACTTAAATTAATTCATTAATAAAAAGTCATACGACATCTATTTTATAATTTTTTTTAGAATAACATGAATAATAAATGTAATATAAGTATACCATTTTTTTTTATATTTTCAACACAACAAATCAATTTTTTTTTTCTTAATTGTAGTTTTAATAATTTTTTCCTTATTATTTCATCTTTCTTATATGCATTATATTTTTTTATTCCACATATGCTGCTTCATTTTTATATTATATCACAAATTAGTTATAGGAAAAAAAATCGATTTTTTCACCATATACCCCTGAGTTTTTTGTTTATTCACCATATTACATGAAATTTTTCAAATTCATCATATATCCCTGAGTTGTTAAAAAAATTCATCATATACCCCTAATGACAACAATATGAGTGGAATTTTATTAATTATGCATCGAAACGACCTTAAATCTCTCCCCCCCATCTCCGAAACTACTCTTCTCCTTTGTCCAATCCCTGACACCACTCCAAATCTCCATAACCATATCCATATGATTGACTTTGAGGATGAGAAAAGGAAATTTGGGGTGGTTTTAGGAGTGGGAAAAGAAATGTGGGTGACTTTGGAGGTAGGGGAATGTATTTAGGTTGGTTTCAGGTCATAATTAACTCTAAAGATTGATAAAGTTAACATTCATAAGTCATCAAGGGTATATGGTGTATTTTTATGAAAACTCAGGGGTATATGATTAATTTTAAAAAGTTCATTGGTATATGGTGAATAAACAAAAAACTCAGGAGTATAGGAGTATATGGTGAAAAACCCGAAAAAAATAATTTATTAATATTGTGCATCGCACGGGCACTAATCTAGTGTATCCAATAAATATTACCTGTTACCATAAAAATTGCTAAAGGTACCCATAAATGGACTGTTTTACAATAAAATTAACGTAAATGCACCTTATATAAGACTTAGAATAATATTATTTGTATAAATGATACGTTTAGAATTTGACATATAGATAAAATAAAAATTTATATTAAATTTTAATAGGAAAATTTGCCAAAAAAAATGATCTTTTAGCGTTCTTCAAAAATGGAATTACTTTTGGATTTTTTCAAAAATGGAACGACCTTTGACATAAATCTACAAAGATTGGAACAAAACACCAATCACTTGTTTTGTAGGTTACATTGAACACGTGTCACATTGTGATTAGCCAAGGTTTTTTTAACATTTTGGTTTATCAAAATTCTACCGTAATCGTCGACTACGGACGACTATGGTCGATGACAATAAGAGATTAAATCTGGACCGTTAATATATTAGTTGTCTAATTCTAGCAACCCAATCCAACACCTATGCTACACAGTCATCAAGGGATTGTTTGGTTACTTTTATTTCGTACACTCATGAATATTTTTTTTATTAAAATCGAAAAAATAGAAAATTTTAAATATTTGATCTTCAACCTAAATCATCTTTTACATTATCAATCTTTATAGTTTGTATGAATTTGAACTTCATCTTCAACCTATGTCATCTGTAGGAGTTTATAGGTACTATAAAGCGGGAAATCATGAATCATATTCAATCAAGTACCTAATCCCAAGATCGCATGCATAACATAAAAGACACATAATCATACCTTTGAAGCGTGAATTCCACGAAGCTATTTGACAGGAAAATTAGGGAGAGAATAGAGCCCCAAACATTGCTCCTCTACTTAGTCCACGAACTTTGAACAAGCCGTCCACCAATACTAGATTGGTCGAGTGAAAGGGAAAACCGCGATCACCACCACAAAGTCGACCACCACGAACCACCTTGAGAGGCGCCGGGAAGGAGAGAGTGCCGTGAGAGAGAGAGATTTGAGGGGCTTGGTCTCGTGTTTGCTAACTCAAGTTTTGATCTTACTGATCAATTGAATTGCATCATGCAAACCCTAGGCACCTAGTCTATTTATAATCATATTATAGTTAGAATAGGTTAGGAAGCCCAAAACCTTCCAATCCTCTCCATATGGCCGGCCATACTAGGGGATAAGGCCCATCATGGGCCTCGTCCTCTCATGCTCGATCTAGGCCCTTTGTGTGACCTTATAGGATCCGTCCAAGTGGGCTTTGGCCTATTTTACTAGTCCAAAGATCGTTAGTACCTCTAGCTATGATATAACGATGACCAAAATGTACGAACTTAATTATCTCCATAATTTGATCCATTTATATATCTAGTAATTGCACACGACGAAGACATAAATCCTTCAATTTCCCACTTGTCTGAGACAAGTGTGCAATATTCAAATTCCTTAAGTCAACATGTGTCGATTTGATAATATGATTGCATCACATGTCGAGATCATATTAATCTACAAATCGTTTCTTGAAATCTGAGTTAGAATTACAAAACCAAATGATTACTGAGTAATACATTTGAACGCAGCCACGTATTTTCTGAATTCTCCCTCTTCTAGCGGCCATGACACATTCCCTAATTTAATAGGTAGACTCAATCTAATCTTGTGACAACAAGGCTCCCACTCAACTTTTGAAATAACCAGGAAACATTCTTTATAATCTCCAGTTACGGGAAGACGTTTGAATGCACCACAGTCAAAACATCCATTGAATGAAATCAATGTTCCACTCATGTCAAAGGAATCCACTAATATATTCGGAAGCTCTATACTTGAACTTCAAAGTAGGTCAATAGTTCGATCATGCATCATTCATGCATATCCAAGTGACCGACCGAGTATCACTATGCCCCTATAGCCCATGAAACTACGCTATGTAATCAATCTTACATGCTAGTCCATTTATTGAAATCATTTATGTCCACTTTAATGATTTCGAACTAGGAACTTAAATAATATATGAATTTTGTTCACCTGTGGGGTTTCATTCACCAGGTCATCAACCTGATGAGCCCATTAATTCATAATTATTTTGGACATTTTATTTCATTTTCAAAACCATAATTAAATAAGAGAAATGAAATTTCTATTTTAAACATAATTCTGCAAATATATGCATTCCTTATGTAATATGCTTTCTCAAAACATACACAAATTGAATTATATAATTTGCTACAATCTAAGACTTTAATATGACTCTCATATCTTAGTCTATGGAAGGGGTTTAGTGATTTCTCACTCATAATAAAACTTTGCAGATCACGACATCCCGCTTGTCATTGATCTCATAAATGAGGTGATATCCCATATCTATTTGTTTGCATTTGTGATGTGACCCTGGCTCCTTTGTTTTGGCAAAGGTGTCCTTTTAGTCACAAGACAATTTGATCCAAACTTCCTCTTTAACTACTCTTATTGTAGCTAAACACACATATTCTGACATTAAGTATGCAACAGTGTTGTGCTTTGAACCTTTCAAACTTACTGTACTTCTCCATACAAACACAAAATGTACTTAGATCAACATCTAAAGTCATCTTGCCTGTTTAGAAAACTTGCATCCGTATAACCTTTTGACAACTTGTTCACTTTTCACACCATAAACTAGAGAAATTCCTTTAGTCCTTCTCAAGTACTTAAGGATTTGCTCTTGGCAACTTTCAGTATGCTTATTCTGAATTTACTTGAAACCTGCTACACATGCACAAGTCATATGTAACACCTTGCTTTGTACATTTCATGGCACATATAATGGACCCTTTTTCAAAAGCATGAGGCACATTATACATACAACTCAACTCTATTAGCTTTTGAAGGCACTGAGTTTTACTGAGCGTAATACCATGAAACATGGGAAGACATCCTCTCTTAGAGTCTTGCTTTATGAACTTGTCAAGAACCTTATCAACATAAGACTCTTGATGTTGTCCAATAATTCTTCAAGATTCACTCTGTGGATCTTGATTCCCAATATGTACTCAACATCTCCTAAGTCTTTCTTATAGAGACAACTCTTTAACCACTGCTTGACTTATTCAAGCATTGATATGTCATTTCATATGAATTGTATGTCATCTACATATAAGACTAAGAAGACCAATTTCTCCCACTAAACTTCTTGTCTCTACAAGATTCCTTTTCGTACTTTGAGGAAATCAAACTGTTTGATTGCCTTGTTGAAACGAATATTCCAACTCCCTGATGCTTACTTCAATCCATTAAATGAATTCCTGAAGTTTGCAAAACTTTCTATGATTTTTGGATTTCAAAACCCTTAGGTTGTATCATATACATATCCTCCATCAAGAACATTTCAAGAAGGTGATTTTGATATCCAATGCTAAACTTCGTAATCGAAAATTTCAGCAATCACTAGAAGAATCCGAATAGGCTTACATAACTAATAGGTTTGACCCCATTTGTAAGACTATCATGGACTAACACATCTTTACAGACATGGAGTCCATTCTGGATTTCATGGCCTTAAGCCACTTCCTGAGTTGGCACTTACCAAAGCTTGCTTGTAGGTTATGGGTTTTGGTTCTAACCATTCCAATAGGAAAATTTTAGAATCCACCTTTTTCTCAGAATTTCAACAAACTATTTCGTTTTGATCCTAAGTAACCTACAATAGTTGTGAGCAACAATAGAATTATTCTCTTCAACTCTTTGAAGCCTTTCATTCAAGTGGGATGATAGAAGCCTCGCTAGTTGAATTAGCTTGCTTCGACATATGATTTATCAAATTAGTTGATTTCATATGCCCTCGTCTCTGATGTAGTGTTAACCACATCCATTTTTTGCTCGTCTCAAATCTCATCGAGATCTAACTTTACTTCCACTTGGCTTTGTAGGAAGAGATTTCATTCTATAAAGACACTATCTCGAGCAACAAACGCTTTGTTATTTACGCGATTGTAGGAATAATACCTCTTACTTGATTTAGGGTGCATTATGTCATCATTGCAAACATTTTACAATGATTCCATAAAGACAACTTTTGGAACATTTCCAAATCATAATTTTTATGACGTCTTCTCAATTGCTTTGGTTGAGTATTTGTTTAGTATAGTCGCAACTGTTGTTCTAATATGTATCCTCAAAATGATTGTTTATCTCAGATATTTATCACAACAATCATATTGTGGTGTTAAATTGTTTATCTCAGATTGATCACACATTTCATTTTGGAATTCTTGAACATTTTAATGATTCCAAGCTTTACTTCATTAAGCAATTATCGATATAGTTACTTAAATCGTTAGTAAAAGCAATGAAATAGTTAAATCTCTTGCTAATATTTGAACTTATTGGTCCACACACATCATATGTATGAGTTCCAAAAGGTCATTAGCTCCTTCACCCTTTCAACTAAAAGGCGACTTGGTCATTTTACCTTTATCAAGCATGACTTTTAATTCTCAAGTGATTCATAATCAAATAAGAATAAGAGTCCATCCAATTGTAATTTTGGATGTGCAAATAGTTTATGTCACCTAACCTTACATTGTTATAAGTAAGTTTATCTTTAAATCATCTAATTTTTCTTTTGTGATCTACTTATATCAATGTCATAAATAAAATTAACTCATATCTAGCATAAATGAAAACAATTTTTATTATGTTAGTCATGGATCAACACTTGTCCATGCCAAGTAATAACTGAATCAGTATTCAAACCAAAACTGAAAATTGTCTCATTAAAAACTGGAAATTATTCTAAATCATCATAAAATATTCAGAAATAAAACTATGAAGCTATCTCTGGCCACTCGAACAATTCTAGTGCACTTTCAAGCTTCATCTCCATGCTAGCTTCACTTGTTTACAGTTCTTGTCCAACATTAATAATGTTAAACACTGCAACTTGGTATCACATACCTAAGTGAAAGTTAAAATATTTATAACAGGATACCTGAGATTGATGCTCCATTCTTCTTGAGGAAGTCAAGGTATTTATGGCAGTTGCGCTTCCAATGCCCTTTCTTCTTGCAGTAAAAGAATTCACTTTCACTTGCAGCCTTGGGTTTTGGAATCGCTTTAGGCTTTTCAGGAGCTTTAGCAACTGACTTGCCCTTGCCCTTAGCCTTCTGCCCCTTCTTCTTGAACCCCTTTCCCTTTTGAACCATGAGAACCTCTTTCATAGGTTCTTTAGGGATTTGCGTCTCAGCACTAACCAACATGGCATGCAACTCATTCATGGTCTTTGTAGCATCAGACATGTTAAAGTTCATGATAAATTGGTTGAAAGTTTCTAGAAGTGAATGGAGAATTGACCGAGAGGTGGATTCTAGGTCGTTGAAACTAAAATTCCTCCAATAAAACTAAATTTGTAACCAAACCTACACCTAGTTATAGAGCAAGTTTGAGTCGAACCACTAGGAATGGGGGGAACTTTGCTATGGCCAAAGTCAAGCTATTTCGAAGCGTAAAGGTAGTGTAGGTTAACTAAATTCAACTAAATAACAAAGTAAATCACAAAGTAAATCAATATATCAAACACTAGGGATTTAGATTCTTACAATGGACACACACTAATCGGGTTGGAGATTGATCGATTCGAGTATTGCGAGGGAAGATAGAAAATGCAATCAAAAGAGCTCAACAAGCTATCTCCTAGCGGTCTAACTAGCGCCAACTACGAAAGACTCTACTAGGAACGTCACAAACCAAGCTCAATCGATAAATGTGAGCTAAAAATCAATGGTCCGTATCAATTTAGGCACACAATGCAATCTAGTATGATAATTAAAGTTAGCTACTCTTTTAACTAATCACACACATGCACAAAATCTATCAACCAATTTAATCACAATGCTAAATCAATCAAAAACTCCCAATTAGCTATGATCCATCACTTAAACATGCTTCACCACATCCCTAGCAAGTAAACAACTCACAATCCATGGAAGAAATCAAAATCAAAACTAAGCTAATCAACAAATTCATCATCATCATTTCAATCAAACCAAATTCAATCAACTAATCAACAAATTTGAACAATCAACAAACAATTGAAATCAAAAGCTAAAGATTGCATTAAAGTAAAAGAAATCCTTAAAAACTTTGGTGAAATCAAAGGAAAATGTGCTTAGAATCATCAATCATCAACCATGAATTTCTCTCCTTAAAATCTAAGAACAAGTGTTTTTCTCTCTAACTTCTCTCTAAACATCTACAATCTACTTCTCTTTCTAAAAATGAATTCTCTTCTCTTCTTAAAAATTTTCTCTCTAAAAATGAAAGAAAAATCTATATATAGTAGAACTAACAAAGAGAAGTTAGTTAGATCGTCCAAAATAGACTCGTACAGGCGCGGCCTTCTTCAATAGGATGCGCGGCCACACAAAAATGGGTACGGAACAGGGGGAGCAACAGGCGCGGCCGCACCATAGTCGTGTGTGCCCGCGCCAGGGAACAGGGAAGCTTCTTCCCCTTCATCTCGAAGCTCCTCGTGCGCTCCACTTGATGTGCTTGATGAACACGAAGCATGGCAGACCCTAAAGCACCTTGATGGTGGGTTCAACACCAGAATTGGTGCCCCCACGGCTTGAATGCACGGCCTAAGGTCAATTGGAACTTGCACATCTCCATACTTGGGCTTCAAATGGAGAACACTAGGCATCCTAATCAATGCAAAACTCGGGAAGAAGTCTCGGGAATCCTTGGACAACGATCTTATCTAAAAATGAAAGAAAACAAGCAAATAAAAGGGAAAAAGACAAAATAAACCAAGAAATGCATGAAAACGGAAAATCAACTAAGGAAAGTGCAAACTAAAGAAATAAAGATCAAAACTAAGGAAAAAGGAAAGAAAAGAGCTATAAAAGCAATCTAAAATCACCCTAAAAGAGAACAAATGAGTGCCAAAATGATACTCATCAAGAATGATGTGTGTTGCCATCTCATCACTGTATGGGTGCCTTAGTTTCTCCATATTCTGAATAAGGCTGATCATTTTGAAAACATGATCATGAACTCTGGTACCCTTCTCCATCTTACAATCCAGAATTTCACGATGGAGCTCGTACCTTTCAACTCTTTCTTGTTTCTTAAACAAGGCTTTGAGTTCTTGTATGATTGTATACGCATCCTGATCCTCAAAACGCTTTTGAAGACTAGGCTCCATAGTAGGAATCATTAGGCAAGTAATAGGCACAGCTCTGTCATGAGTTTCCTTGTGCTTCTTGATCTCTGCCGAAGTTGCATTATCTAGCAAAGGTCCTGGAAATGCGGTGTCAATGACATCCTCTCTACCCTCTGATTTCACAACAAGTCTCAGCATTCTTTTCCAGTTGGAAAAATTATCCCCTGTCAACCTATCCTTCTCAACGAATGGTCGAAGATTGTAAATGTTGTAATCATTGTGATTACGGCTACCCACCTATGTCAAGATAAGGCAAAGTTTAATAATTATGTTTAATTTAACAATTAAAGTACCATAAATGAATTAATTTTGGTAACTTTAAAAGCACTTTATTCAATAATAATTGATCCCAATTGAATTTTAAGTGATTCCATGACCCTTTATTCGTGCAATAATTGACCGGACTTTGGCCCTACCATCAACCATTACATTTTCAAGGTGAGTAAACTCTTTACTGATTACAACTTTTGTAATTCTTGGTTGAATAATTAATCATCACATGTTTAATTATTTCCCTTTGCTTCAAGGTTCTAAACTCTTTAGGTACCCTTGTTGAGCATAACCAATTAAAATTGTAAAATTTGATTTACCCCAACTTCCCAAAGATATTATATGACACCCAGCTTTGGCATGACCCATCATAAAAATCGAAGGTTTCATTGGGTTTTTAATTGGAAAAGCAATCTCAATATTACTGGGACCTAGATTCATTATGTTGTGATTATTTAGTGAACTCTAGTGCATCATCAATCAACATAAATAAAATCTAACATGCATAATCTACTAATGCAATAAAACATGACATAGTATGGCCCCTTAGTCCTAAGAAAACTAGAAATGAAAAGCTCCCACTTGAATCATCATGGATCTCCATCCACCTTGCTCCTTTGGGCCTTCACTTCATGGGCTTCTTTGGACTAACACTATTTAAATAACTAATCTATTTACTTTAAATAAAATTTACAAAAATACTTAACGATACGTAGATCGTATTTAGATTACATAAATACATCACGATGCGCAGATCGTATTTAGAATCTATGGGTCATACTAGTCTATATATAGCAACATAATATCATATATTATATAAGTGTCATATAATAAATCACTCAACATGCTTGTCTAAACTATAACATCGAATGTTCATAATTAAGACAACGCATTTCCTAAAATATCATATTTTAAATCATAATTAGATAATATCGTATATTATTCATGACCAATTATAAAATATCATATATTTTAATTTAGGTATGAGATATAATCAAATCTTATTTTAATCTAGAAAGATAAATCATATTTAATCTTCCATGATTATCCTAACAAACTTAGGAGATTCTATCCTAATTATTACCCAATCAAATAATTTTAAAATCAATTATATCCTAATCTAATTATGGGATAATCACATTATTTAAATCGATTATTATCCTTTTGGAATATGTTCAGAATATCCTAATCAATCTTATCCAAAATTAACCACTTAATTATGGATAATTATCAATTTAACAACATTAAATATGGATAATATCAATATAACAACTTTTGTAAGATTTGATTTTCTCCTAAACAAAAGATTTTATTTCAAAATAAAAGATCATATTTTTCAAAATATCTTATTTTATCCCAAAATAAATCATATTTATATTGAAATATTTTAAAATAAAATAATTAAAATAATTTTTTTTTTTTGAAAAACCGTAAGCCACCACCGCCAGCCACCGTGGTTGGCTAGCCAAAGCTAGCCACGGTGGCTGGTTGCCTGTTACAGCAGCCACTGCCGCAAGGAAGCAGCGTGGCAGCTGCTTGTGCTGCACTGCAGGCCACCGTGTGCGGCCAGCCAAGGCTAGCCACGGTGGTTGGCCGCCTTACGGCAGCCACTGCCCCCGAAGCAGTAGCAACAGCACATCACAACCGTGGCAGCAGCTGTGCAACACTTGCACGCTGATGCCCCGGCCACTGGACCAGCTACCCTCCCCTTCCCTTCCCTCTTGGACCGCCACCTGGTCGGCAGCCGCCGTGGCTGCACCACCCAGCTGCGGCTGCCGGCCTTAAATAATTTTTTTTTTGTTTTTAATTTAATTAAAATAACTTTTATAAAAAAATAAATTAAATCGGTCCACAAATTAAAATTAAATCATCATTCAATTTCAAAATTAGGGTTTATCATAAAATTAATCCCAATTTAATTCTAACTCTTAAAATTAAATCGATGATTATACACAAAACATTTTTATGTAAAATCAATCCGATAAAAATTATGAAACATAAAACAATTCGAATTAAATCAAAAATTAAGCACAAAATCATATTTTAGGGCTAGGGTTTTCGAAAAATTCGAAATTTATTAGGGTTAGGGGTCGACAATTTCGAATGCTCTAGGGGTTAAATTCAGTCCTCTTCATGGCTAGTTTGAGCATAATTAAATCATATTCAATCAATTCCAAAAGTTTAATCACATTAAAAATAATAATTGAACCATAATTAAATTAATTTCTCCCTCTTAATCGATTATAAAATTAACATGGACTTCAAATAATCGTATTATTATGATGTAGCGCATTCATGCAAGAGGCTAACCGATACCACTGTAGGAGTTTATAGGTACTATAAAGTGGAAAATCATGAATCATATTCAATCAAGTACCTAATCCCAAGATCGCATGCATAACACACAAGACACATAATCATACCTTTGAAGAGTGAATTCCACGAAGCTATTTGACAGGAAAATTAGGGAGAGAATAGAGCCTCAAGTGTTTCTCCTCTACTTAGTCCACGAGTTTCGAACGAGCCGTCCACCAATACTAGATTGGTCGAGTGAAAGGGAAAACTGCGATCACCACCACAAATTCGACCACCACGAACCACCTTGAGAGGCGCCGGGAAGGAGAGAGTGCCGTGAGAGAGAGAGAGAGAGAGAGAGAGAGAGAGAGAGAGAGAGAGAGATTTGTGGGGCTTGGTCTCGTGTTTTCTAACTCAGGTTTTGATCTTACTGATCAATTGAATTGCATCATGCAAACCCTAGGCATCTAGTCTATTTATAATCATATTATAATTAGACTAGGTTAGGAAGCCCAAAACCTTCCAATCCTCTCCATATGGCTGGCCATACTAGGGGATGAGGCCCATCATGGGCCTCGTCCTCTCATGCTCGATCTAGACCCTTTGTGTGACCTTATAGGATCCGTCCAAGTGGGCTTTGGCCTATTTTACTAGTCCAAAGATCGCTAGTACCTCTAGCTATGATATAATGACGACCCAAATGTACGAAATTAATTATCTCCGTAATTTGATCCATTTATATATCTAATAATTGCACACGACGAAGCCATAATTCCTTCAATCTTCATCAAACCTTCATCTTCAACAAAAAAAAACATTCATCCTCCAAAAATCTAAAAATTTAAAATTCATCTTCAACAAAAAAAAACATTCATCCTCTAAAAATTTAAAACTTAAAAATTCATTAAAGTGGTGTACATTTGGTTGAAAAATTAAGGAATTAATTATTTAAACGTAATTAGTTATAAGAGCTGAAATTATTAACAAAAAAGAAACGATATTATAAATAAAAAGAAATTAAAGTTAGTTTTATCTTCAATTCTCATCATCAATAATGTTCAATTCAACCTTCATCAACGGCTTCTTATGAAAAAAAAAGAATCTTCATTGCCAACCTTAACCTTTAATATCTATATTTGAAACTTTATCATCATCATCATCATCAATTATGTGAAATTAGAGAAATTATAATGATCACATTATTGCCTACGTTTTTTTTAGTCAATATAAATTGTAATATGACATTAATTATATGTTTTATGTCTAATCCTCTCTATTGATGAATATAAGTTATCATGTAAAAATAAGCAGCATTTATTTCCTAAAAAAAATAGCAATTAAAAATTTTGCTAATAATTTTAACTGTTTTATTAAAAAAAATTAAATTAAAAAAAAAACAATGAATCGGAAATTAAGGCGTGATTAGAGGAAATCTTTTTGTCTCCAATTCTCCACTATCCTTTCCTTAGATAAGATCATGGTGTTTTATTAATAAGAATTTTTTTTATTTACTTCCTAAATCAAATGGTGTAATTTTTTTTTTTACTTTAAATATAATTAACGTAGATTATTTATCCATGGTATATTGGTATTTACTTAATTACATGTATTGGAATAATCAAATATAGATTTTCATTTTCACATTTAAAATTTCTAAATATGAGTAGGCCATGCTCTCTTCAGCTTATTTTCAGTTTAGTTCAGTTCAGATCCAATCAGTTCAGTTCAGTTTTTAATTTCCTTCTCTCATAAAATATTCACTTCAACTCAGCTCCAATCAGTTCAGTTCAGCTTGGTTCAGTAAATCAGAACAGGCCCTAACTAACATTGTTTTTTTTTTTTTGAATGGTAATAACTAACATTGTTTACTAACATAAGAGTATATTTTCCTATAATTAATTACTCATCATGTTTAGTTAATAATATTTTGTTTCTTTATTTTACCTAAAAAAATCCCAAAACAAAGTCCAAAAAAAATGAAAACTTGCGTGATGCCATACATGACTTAAGGTGGAATATGCTAACCTTAAGTATACCATGAAACAATTTTGGCAATATTTTTCTATTATCTCTGACTTTCTCATTCATCAATTTATCAATACATACACAAGGTTACTTTTGTTCTAGGCTAAATATAAGGAGATTAGGAGAGAAATTAGAAAACTAATTTATACAGTTGACTAAGTACGATGTATTTATTCCTCAAAAAAAAAGTATGATATATTTATATATAACTTAACACTTTTTCTATTTGTCTATAATAAGTATATTACCCATCATATATAGTTATGTTAATATTCATATAACTAATATATAAAGCTAAACTATTTCCAGGTCACGAGACAGTGACACTTGGCTTTTCTATTGTTCGCCAAGTGTCACGCCACATAGGCGACAATTGGATATTGGTATCACACATAAGATGTATTTGAATATTTTTTTTATAGACTAGAATAAAAAAAAAATGGATAAATTTAGATAGATTTTGTAGGATTTAAAAAAAAGTTATTTTAGAGTTTTATCTTCAATAAAATTTTGGATAGATTTTTAAGATAAAATTTTTGGTTTAGAATTTTATATTTAATAAAATACCAGTATTTTCTGTTTATATGTAGTATGTACAAGTGTAAAAAAAATAAAAGAGATTTGTTATTATATATAAGTATATATAATTGGTATCTTAAGTCTTAGCCTGGAACCAAGAGAAAACAAAAAGAGATCACAATTTTAGATAACAGACTCCTACAACCCTATATTACACTTCTGTCAAACCCAACTTTCTAAGTATTTGCTTTATTTTATTATTTATTCTTTTTTCTTTTTATCCAAAACACTCAAATGTTTTTTTTTTTAAAAAAAAATTTGGTATTACTCACCGTACATAAATCTTGACACTACTACAAAATCTGGAAAAAAGACCCTTAATAAAAGAATCGTCATCTTAATAATGGGTTTGTTTGATGTAGGAGATCTACTCTTAGAGATAACAAGTCTTTGATGTGCAATAGGTCCCACCAATTTATTTAGAAGAGAGATAAGAAACCCGTTGTGAAACCTAACGGGTCTCTTTAATGCAGTAGGGTCCACTAATACTGGGATGGAAAAAACAATAAAAATCTAAGAGACCCGTTGTGAGACTGAACTGGTTTCTTACCCTATTAATTCTTTTATATTAGTAAGTAATTCGAGCCTTTATTTCCTCCACTCCCATACCTAACCCTTATCTCTTCCCTTCTCTATAATGTCGTCATAGTTATTAACGCCCCACTTAAAAACCCATATATTGAAATTCTCTTAATTAATCTATCTTCATTACCTTAATTTGTAAATATGCTTTAATGGTGACGAAAGAAGATTCAATTGAGCATGCTTTAATGGTGACGGAAGAAGATTCAATTGAGCATGCTTTAATGGTGACGGAAGAAGATTCAATTGTTTAAGCAGTAATTAAGAGGCGAGAGAGAGAGATTGAGAGATCTTAGAACAACTCAAGCACCTTTCAAACCGCAGATGAGGATTCTTTACAACCCAGAAACAACTCCAAGGATGGAGATGCTGGTAACAATGAAAACAGGTTTTTGATTCTATTTATACTCTCGAATTTTCTTCTTTTCATTATATTGATTATAATCCTTTTGTTAGATCTAATGAAAGATTATGTGATTGTGTAATTTGCGCTCTAATCATTGTGATAGATCCAGAGTTTTCGAGAAAAGGTCCGAAAATATATAGGAGAAAGGTCCGAAGATTAAAAACAAGTTTTTTCATGGTGGTCGTTTTGATTTTTGATTTTTTCGTGGGTGAGGATGGTTTTAGGGGGGTTGTTGGGGTGTAGCTTTAGATTGTTTTTGGCGGTGAGGCAGTGGCGGCGGCTAGGGTATTTATTAGGGTTGGGCCGTTAAGGGTGGTTTATAAGGGTGTGGACTGTGGAGGTAGTCTAGTGGTGTTGAATTGTTTTTTTTTTTTTTGACAATTTATTGGCTTCCTGGGTTAGAATAAAACAATAGCAGGTTGCTGGAAAAGGACAATCTCTCTTGGAGTCGAGTATATTAGACGTTACAAAGGCAACCTTGCGGATGTGGAGCAATCTCTCATTGCGGATGTGCTGCTTGAATGATGCCAGGTGTGGAGACTTCTTGCTGTATTTGCTCAGAAGCAGCCTTGCAATTATCAAGCAAAATTTTATTTTCTTTATCTGATTTTTTTAGTTTAAATGTTAAATTAGATTATTGCTCTTCATTTAACTGAATATTGACTTGTTTATTGGCTCATAATTTAGCAAGATATATTTTAATTTCATATAACTACATAACATTTTGCATAATTGTTCCTACTATTGTTATATTATTGGGCATAATTATTCCTAATATTTTTTATATCATTGAACAGGTAAAGCTATTGATAATCATTAAAGGAATACAAAGTACAAGATACACTATTAATGTATGGCTGTATGGAGTATATACCTGTAAATTATTCAATAAGCTACCACTTGTAAATTCTAGTAATTATTTTGTAAATTTCAATAATTAATATATGTTGTTTATTGAATTACATATTCAAAATGTATTTTCAGTTTCCGCCAATTCAATAAAGCAACGAAATTCAAATTTCAAAATACGAGAATTTTTTTTTTAAAAAAAAAGAAGAAGAAAGAGACCCGTTATGTAGCATATGGGGTATGTTTGATACCCCACCGAAAAGACCTGTTATGTTCAATAACAGGTCTCTTATCCTTCTAAATAATTTTTCAAAATACTAGTCTGACAAACCTGACTTCTTAATTAACGGGTCTGTTATGTTTTTTATACAGACCCCTCCTAAGAGGCGGTTTGTTTATCTGACAGACCCCTTCGCTAGAGACCCGTTGTTTGGCGGTTTGTAAAGCATTTTTGAACGGGTCTCTTTGCTACTTTTTGTAGTAGTGTTGAACATAAAGCACTACTAGCAAATAAGAGTATAAATTAATTATCTTGCTTCATGAACTTCATATTATTAATATTTTATGGTTTCCTAATGTTAAATTACCTTAAATTTATATTAAAATAAGAGCTTTTGAATTATTAGTTCTAAATTTAGTACTCTCATCTGTAAACTTTATTCTACCTCCGTTAATTATTATGTGTAACAAAAGAAAAATTTATGTCTCGCAAATAATACCCTTATGTTGTACATAATAATTAACGGAGGTAGTATTTTCTTTCCTTTAACACAAAAACTTTATGTTTTAATACTTTTATCCATAGTATTAAATTCACAATTTATGTTAGAAACTTCATCCATTAATGTGAAAATGGGTGAAACTTCAAATTAATTTCTTCTAATGCTACTTGCATTACTTTCAAGAACTATCAAATAGCCTAAACTCATTCCTAAAACCACCCATATCTTTATGAAAGGTAGTACTATATTTATTTTTATTTTTTTTACAAGTATGATTATCTAGGTGATTATGAATCAATGAGTAGAAATTCCGAATAACATAAAAAGTTTATCTTAAAATTAAATTCAATAAATAATTCGAGCATCGCACGGGCACAAAACTAGTCTAATATATAAGGGGAGTTTGATATATGTGTTTTATATGTTATTTTATCCTCCATCCCATGGTCATTTTTATGCATATTTGAGCTCTTCAAAGCTACTTTTAGTACTAATGTGTGGTTTCGAGTGTTTTTGTAGAGTTGACATTTGTTTTTTAGGAATTTCCCGAATTTGTCGGTAAAATCTATGGTTTTTATGCCACTACGAGATATCAAAGCTTGTATCACATTTATGACCGTTGATCGTGGCCCAAGATCGATCATATTGGTGATTAAGGGCTTGGTTCGTGGATTTGGTCCGAGCTATGGACCAAGGAAGATAAGGACTTGGGCCCTGTAAGAGTTGAAGCCCAAAGTAGAAGAGAAGCAAAGGATTCGGCCAACAAAAGACCGGGCCCGATCGGGCGGATGCCCAGATTGCGAAGGAGAAGAATAAGGCGGGCCCGATCAGGTGGCCCTTCACCCGATCGGGTGCATGTATTTCTGGGGGGTTTAGGAATCGTCGTTTTGGCTAATTCTTGAGCTTAGTATTAAAAATCTTTTTTTTGTAATCTTTATTAGCTACGTTTTCATTACTAATCTTTTCATACTTAAATCTAGAGAGATTCTTAGTTGGATTTATTGTTGAACTCAAGTCTTCCCCTTTAAGTGCAATTTCATGATTCCTTCTTTCGGTATTATTTCTTCTCTCTTTTATTGCTTATTTCATTGCTCTGATTTCAATTGCTTTGTTAATTTGTGTTTTGATTTCAATCATGTCTTATTCATATGCTTTGGTTAGTTCAGATTTAAATATGTGTGAGTAGTTTAATTATAGGGTTCTTGGGGGATCCATAATTAAAATGAAGGGATAATTTGTTATTGTTGACTATTGATATTGCATGATAATTTCTTATTGAATTGTTTTAACTCTTTACAATTGGATTATGAATCGAGCAGATGTGATTTGATTGTAAAAGTATAGCAATATTGAATTGATGAATCGAGCAGATGTTAATTTGATATTTAAGGCTATTTTTAATAGGAACTTAGATCTAGTAAATTGCGAGAGCCTGTTAGATCTATGTTGATTAATAAATTGCGAGAGCCTGTTAATCATGTTATATGTCCAATATTAATAGTTGATTGTTATGTTTTATCCCGAAATGTTAATTATTGGTGAACATGTTACCCTTAGCTTTCGTTTATCTATTTTTCCCTAATTTTTCTTCTTAGTTTAATTCCTTTAAAAATAATTTGGTTACTCAATAGTTATGATTATATTAATTAATAAGGAATAAAAGAATGTTGTTTCCCTATGGATTCGACCCTACTTCCCTATCTACATTAGTTAGAGGACTTAGGTAATACTTTTGATTAGGTGATACGACTTTAGCATGTCAAAATTTGGCGCCGTTGCCGGGAAACGGTTTTATTTTTATTTCTAATAGTTTTTGTAGTCTAAATTTATTTTCTCTCGTCTTAGAGAACGCAATTTCTTTGGGACAAATTTCTCATATTTGTTTGTTTAGTTCTGTGTTTATGCCCAGGGGTTACATTCCATTCGATCTTAGCGATTATTCATAGCCGTCCCTGACAAATTTTCCTCATCTTGCTCCTACATCTAATCTCAATGGAGTGGAATTTGAGATTAAACCCTAATTTATTACTATGATTTATATGAAGCAATTTAGCGGAGCTAAGGGTGATGATACAAATCTTCATATTTTGGATTCTGCCAATATTGCAATAATTTAGGCAAACTGGGGTCACTCAAGACCAAATTAGGGAGATTCTTTTTCCCTTTTCTTTATGCGGTGAAGTTAAATTATGGTATATTGGATTGAATAGATCTACACTTGGTATTACTTGTTTTGGGTGTTTTTGTGTTCCTTGGGAGAGTTACAACTCGAAGACTAGATCCAATGAAGCCACCTGTACTTGCAAAAGAACGGAGCTCCGGATGTTCGGAGGTCCGCCTCCGAAGATTAAGTTAGTACAGATTCGGAGTAAAACTGTAATACCCCGTATTTTCGTACGTATTTTCTAATTAATTAGTTAGGAATTATTTTATAAAAAGGGTATTTTAGTAAATTTATTAGCCAAAATAATAATTGAATTTTAGCGCCAAAAGTATTTTGAAAACTAATCATTATTTTGGATAAGATTTATTATCCATTTATCTTATTTTAAAAATCGGATTATTTACATATTTCGGATATTTTAATTAATGAAAAATAATATTTTACTAATTATTTTAAATGGCTGAAAATTCCCAATATTTAGCTAGGGATTTCGGATTTTCCATGTATGGAAAATCTGATCTTTCTTGGTTATTTATTGGTGAATAATTGGTATTTAATTGATTAATTATTTAATTATTTAGTCTATATTATTTATACAATTATTTTATTCCTTAAAACTGAGCAAAATCTTCCTAAATAATCCTAGAGAAATCCAAAAATCTGAGCTATGGGAAGCTCAAGATTTTCGGCCCTCTCTAATTATTTTAGGGGAATTTATATTGGTAAAATTGTATTTTTAATTATCTCCCAAAATCTCTTATTTTCCTTAATTCTATTTCTCCATCTTTTTAATATTTGATCATCAAATTCTCTTGCCTTTTATTCTTCTTAATTATTCCCAAGTAATTCTAATTTCCTTATTATTTTTCATGATAAACATACCTTCCATATTTAATTATACATAATCACCCTAATATCAAAACCTTCCTTAATTCTTTTACTCACTTCTCCAAGTAATCCCTTAAACCCTACTTGCCATAATTCTTCCCACATTCTCTTGCTATAATTCTTGCATGAGCTAACCTATAAATACCCCTCCATACCTCCCACATTCTTCACACCAATTCTCTTCTTTTTTTCTCCTCTTTTTACACAAATCATCCCGTTTATCATTGAAGCCAATTTTCGGGCACTTCTGGTCAATTTTTGGGGTATTAACGTTTCACAAAAGATTGTTCCTCTCAAAAAATCCTTGAGGTTAGGCTCCAGAATCACCCAATTCAGAGTTATGTCCAAGGAGTTACAGCCTCTACAAGTTCTGCCTATTCTTTCCAACGCAAATCCAATTTTTCTCTTTTCCTTGGTTCCTTATCTTTTCTTCTTCTCTTCTCTTATTCAATTATTATTATTATTATTATGGGGGATCTATAAAAATTACTATGAGTAGTTTTAATTATATAAAATCATATTTTTAATGATGTTTATGAAAATTAATATTAAAGGTTCATGTACATATAGTTTGGGGTTTTTAATTTAATTATTGTGATTATTTGTTAACCTTATATTGATTAAGGTTATATTTATTTGTAAGGTGTGTTCGATCAAGATTCTTAAGGTTCCTTTTGTGTGTTTTTGCTAAGAAAGGATCAAGGTACGTTAGGTGGCTAGATACCTTGAAAGTGATTGGTTTGAATAAGCATGTTTGAATGATTTTATGATGATTGAATTAAATTGAATTGAATTATGATTTATGAAATAAAAGCATGTTTAAATAAATTGGTTTTGGTAAATAAATTGGAGTATTGATTTTATATCATGTTCTAAATAATTAAAATTATTATTCATGTTTAAAAGGTTTGATTTTGAAAGCATGTGGAATTAAATAAAAAGGAGTTTGAATTATTATTATTAAAAGTTGGAATTATTGGATTTAAAGAGGATTTATTGAATATTATTATTAATGCTTTACAAGCATGTTGGTAATCCCACTATGCAGATTTGGTTTATTGATAAGGCGTTGGACTTTGTATGACCGGGTCTTTCCTCAAGAATAGCCTTGTAATATAAGGAGACTAGCTTGGGGGGTGTGCACACTTGGGTGAGGAATTGGATTAAAAGGAATTGGTTTTAAAGGAATTGGATTTTAAAGAGGAATTGGTTTATTAAATTGACTATTGATATTGATTATTGAAATTGGTTTTGGAATTTTGAGTTGGAATTATTAGTTAAATCATTGGAAAGGATGGAATTTATTTCAAAAGCATGTTTGCTAATAAATTGAGTTTAGTTATCTTGCACTTATCGTACTTAGCATATTTTGCTAATCCGTATTTCTTATTTTGTTTTGGTTCGCCTTGTTTACCTTAATGGTAAGCAGTGTTGACTAATTTCAGGTGGAGTCAATAATTGAGCATACAGAGTCCCGGGAATGGTTTTACCTGGATTAGGAAATGTTGGTCTTGTGTTTCTTTTTGAGTACTCATGAAAATGGTTACTATTTATAGTCTATTATTAATAAAAGAAGAGTATTGAATTTTTCCGTTGCAAAGTATTGGTTTTGTCTAGTAAGTTTAAGTAGCCTTGCGTAATCATGTAGTAGTAATACGCCTAAGGCCCTGTTCTTTTGAGCTTCTGGGCAGAGCAGAGCAGAGTAGAGCAGATTTCAGCAGAGTAGAGCAAAGCAGAGCAGAGCAGAGCAGATTTCAGCAGAGCAGAGCAGAGCAAAGCAGAGCCGAGCAGAGCAGAGCAGATTTCATTAATATTAATATTATTATTATTACTAATATTATTATAATTACTAATATTATTATTACTATTATTATTATTATTATTATTACTATTATTATTATTATTATTTTTACTATTATTATTATTATTATTATTATTACTATTATTATTATTATTATTATTATTATTATTATTATTATTACTACAATTATTATTATTACTACTGCTGCTGCTACTACTACTACTACTACTACTATAATCATTAAATTTTATTATTAAATATTAATTATAATTAATAATATTTATATTATTAAATATTAATTATATTATTATTATTAATATTATTATTATTATCAAATATTAATTATGTTATTATTAATATTATTATTATTAAATATTAATTATATTATTATTAATATTATTATTATTTAATATTAATTATTATTATTATTATTAAATATTAATATTTAATTATATTATTATTATTAAATATTAATTATATATTATTATTATTATTAAATATTAATTATATATTATTATTATTAAATATTTATTATTATTATTAAATATTATTTATATATTATTATTATTAAATATTAATTATATATTATTATTAAATATTATTTATATATTATTATTAAATATTAATTATTTATTATTATTATTAAATATTATTTATTTATTATTATTATTAAATATTAATTATTATTATCATTAAGTATTAATTATTTATTATTATTATTATTATTATTATTATTATTATTATTATTAAATATACATTATTATTATAATAATTCAATATTAAGTATTAATTTTAAGCAGAGCAGAGCAGAGCAGGGCAGAGCAGAGCAGATTGAAGCAGAGCAGAGCAGATTTCAGCAGAGCAGAGCAAAGCAGAGCAGATTTCAGCAGAGCAAAGCAGAGCAGAGCAGCTCTAAAGAACGCGGCCTAAGTCTATCTCTACGGTATAATTATATGTATTATACTAGTATTTTCGTAGAGGGAGATTTGGGGGTGTTACAAAGTGGTATCATTTTTAACAGTCCTTAAAAGATTAAAATTGGAGTGATAATAAAATTGTGGGTAGACTTAAGAAGGGCATATAGGATAGATAGAGTTTCACATTTGTGTGAGAGTCAAAAGCTTTATTTTTATATAAAACTATTTTCCTATTTGTGGAAAGATGAATGAGAAAATGATGCTCGAGTTCTCTACGGAGGCCTATAATGGGTACGACTCTCTATCTAGGAAAGGCTCTCCTCAACGTCGTAGGTAATTTTCCTGGGAGACACGGGCTCGACCGTCCTATAATCATGATTCAAGTACATATTTATTATTTTCCAAAATAAAAAGAATTGAAATTATTTGAAACTTGAGTATGCGATTATGTGTGCATTAAAGTTGGTGTTAAAACACCTTAGAGCTTGGTCAAGAGGTCCGAAATTTTTGAGTTATTACCCATGGTTGGGTGATCTTGAGTTATGCTTGATTGATTGAGTTATGAATTGCTTATTGCAAATGGATTTTGAATTGAATTGTTTGTGTGATTTAGCATTTAATTAGTTATTTTGCATGTGTGTGTGAAACAGATGGAAAAGATTGATGAAATAAGACACAATTATTTTAACATTCACTACTTGAAAGATAGTGGAGTCACAATTAGTGAGTTCATGACTGGAATTGTCACTTTGGCCTTAACCCTTTATGAGAAGTTTGATGAGGAAGTCTTAACCCAACAACCTTGGATGGTCCTTTTGGCCTTGGCCCATTTACCTAGAATTGAGAAATATCAACCTCTCTTTGACAAATATGGGGATGTGATCAAAGAAAATGGGATGTGGAATGAGAAGCATTATCATGAAGGGAAATGGTTAGCAAGCTTGTCTAGCCTTAAGAGGGACTAGCACTATGTGGAGCGCAAGTATGACCCTAGGAGGAAAGTTGTGAAAATTCTCAAGCCCCCAAAGAATTGCACCTTTGGAGTAAATGACCAAATGTACTACCTAAATGCCCAAGTACCCTTTTCTTACCCAAGGAAGCATCATGAATATATGGAATCTAGTGATGAGTCCATACCACCTCTTGGTAGGGGAAAGAATTACCATTCTCCTAGCCAAACTCCAAGCTATGAACCTCCAAAACGTCCTAGCCCAAAAGTCCAATTCCATGTTGCAAAAAGGCCTAGAACTCGTTCTTAAACTGCAAAAGAAAGAGCCCGAAACCCTAACGCTTCTTCAAGCCAACCTCGTGGTGATGTAAGCCCATTAAAAAGCCCAAGTTATACTCCTGGCCCGAACAGAAATATAAGTAAGTCTGGGTCAAGCTCATCAGGCCTTATTCCAAGCTATAGTGGTTACAACCCAACTCTCATGGCCGAACCAAGTAATAGAAGTGATGATCTAGATTATGATCCTATTGAAGATGGTTATGCTCGTAGTGTTGTTTGATTGAATGATTTTGAACTATGGTTTTTGTTTAATGTTTCAATAATTGTCCTAAATGACAAATTTGTATTTTCATTAATTATTAATGAAATAAAATGAATTATTTGAAATTTCTCTATGTTATTAAGTGAATTAAATGCTTATATGATAGAACTTGTTTTAATTTTCAAAGTGTGATAATTAAACCCAGGAAGTATGTCTTCAAGAATGAGAGACCAAGTGAGAAGTAAGCACACTAGTTCCAAAGTAGGGAAGGTCCTTAGAAAGCTAACCCATATTACTGAACATCACAAAAGTGGTGAACAAAGGAAACCGAAGCTTTGACCTTGACTCCTATAGTGAGGTTTTCAAGAGAGTTGTTGTAGCCAAACCACCTATTTACCTGGGAAAGGAGGACCCTGCCAGTCTTGAAAACTGGATTAGGGAGTTTGATAAGTTGTTTGATGCAATCAATTGCCCAAGTGAGCTGAGGGTGAACAATGGGGTTTATTATCTGAGGGAGGAAGTTGATTTATGGTGGGCCCAAAGAAAAGATGAGGTGTTGAAGAAACCAAACTTTGGGTGGGATAAGTTTAAGGAAGCCTTGAGAGAAAAGTTTTACCCTTCCTACCTGAGAAAGCAGAAGTGCATGGAGTTCACCAACCTAGGGATGGGGAACATGTCAATCAGTGAATACTACAACAAGTTCATTGAGTTGATGAGGTTTGCCCCGGAAGTAGTCCCTACTGAAACCATTAAGGCTCAGAGATTTGAGCAAGGCCTAACCTTGACCCTTCAAGGGAAGCTAGGGGGAGTGACCTTTGAGACCCTGGATGAAGTGTATGGCCATGCATCCCATTTGTACGGAATCAAGGGGAGGAAAATGGAGCATGCTGGAGAGAAAAGGAAGAACCCGGACTCTTCTCACGGGGGTGAAAAGAGGCATAAGCCCAATGGGAGCTACCAAGGGAATTCTTGAGATAGGAGGGACAACAAGGGAAACTTTGGAAAAGGGAATGGGGGCCAGTCGTCCAACTAGAAGGGGAATGGGAACCAAAGGGGTGAAAGACCCAAGAGGAAGTATTTCTGCAAGAGGTGTGAGAAAGACCACCCAAGAAAGGATTGTGAGGGGAACCCGGTAACTTGTCTTTACTGTCAGAAGTTGGGACACCGTGAGTACGAGTGTTTCAAGAAGGAAGCTGATGTTAAGTCTGGGAAAGTGAAAGAGTCTAGTGCACCTAGTAAACCACCTCAGTCTAGTGGACCTACACCTAAGGCTGGAACCAGTAGCGGTGCGGGAGGTGCCCCAAAGGGTCGTATGTTCGTGATGAATAGCCATCAGGCTGAGTCTGCTAATGATGTGGTAATTGGTGTTTTCTTTATAAGTTCTTTGCTTGTAAAAGTCTTGTTGATTCAAGGGCGTCACATTCTTTTATTTCTAAGAATGTAGTTGGGAGTCTCGGGTTAGAGAGTCCTGAGTCAGTTTCTCTAGATGTGTCTATTCCGTATGGGGAAGTAAACAGTTGTTCGAGATTGTTTTTGAGTGTGCCTATTTCCACTTCTGGGGTAGAATTTTTGGCAGATTTGATCGAGTTCGATTTGAATGACTTCGATCTAGGTATGGATTGGTTGGGAAAGTATGAAGCAAAGATTGATTGTGCGGCTCAATAGGTTACTTTGTCTAGCCCAATTAAGACCAAAGTGGTATAAAAAAAGGAAGGGAAAAGTTCAGGGTTGAGAATCGTGTCTGCAATGGAACTACAGAAGCTGGTTAAGAAGGGTTGTCCTTTGTTTTTGTGTAGTGTTTAAGAGATGGAAAGTGAGGAAAAAAAGGGTGATGAGAGTATTCCTATTGTAGAAGAGTTTCCAGATGTGTTTCTAGACGAGATTCCGGGTATGCCACCAGTAAGGGATGTTGAGTTCACTATCGACCTAGTGCCTGGTACTGGACTTAATTCTAAGGCTCCATATAGGATGGCTCTAGCTGAGATGAGGGAGTTGAAGACTCAGTTGGATGATTTGTTGGAGAAAGGTTACATTAGACCTAGTTCATCACCTTGGGAACCCCAGTATTGTTTGTGAAGAAGAAGGATGGAAGTATGAGGTTGTTTATTGATTATCAGGAATTCAACAAGGTGACAGTGAAGAATAAGTATCCATTGCCGAGGATAAAATGATTTGTTTGACCAGTTGAAAGGAACAGGAGTATTTTCAAAGATAGTTTTGAGATCAGGGTATCACCAGTTGAGAATTGCGAAGCAAGATATTTCAAAGAGTGCTTTTAGGACCCGTTATGGTTATTATGAGTTTACAATCATGCCATTTGGTTTGACCAATGCACCTGCAGTGTTCATGGATTTGATGCATAGGATTTTCAGGCCATACTTGGACAAGTTTGTAGTGATGTTTATTGATGATATTTTGATTTATTCAAAGGATGAAGAAGAGCATAAGGAGCATTTGAGGCAAGTGTTATCATGTTTAAGGGAGCATCAGTTGTATGCCAAGTTATCTAAGTGTGAGTTTTGTTTGGAGAAAGTAGCATTTTTGGGCCATGTGATTTCCAAGGATGGAGTTGCAGTGGACCCAAGCAAGATTCGAGCTGCGAATGATTGGCCAACCCCAAAGATTGTGTCGAATGTAAGGAATTTTCTGGGTTTGGGAGGCTATTATAGAAGGTTTGTGAAAGATTTTTTAAGGATTTCAAAGCCTATGACCAGTTTAATGAAAAAGGAGCATAAGTTCTTATGGACTCCAGAGTGTGAGGAGGCGTTTAAGATCCTGAAAGAAAGGTTAACCACAGCACCTGTGCTGGCTCTGCCAGATGGAAGTGATTTATATGAGGTTTATATTGGTGCATCGAGGTTTGGATTGGGATGTGTTTTGATGAAAAGTCGAAGAGTGATTGCGTATGCTTCGAGGCAATTGAAGGCCCATGAGGGGAATTATCCAACCCATGATCTGGAGTTAGCTGCAATAGTGTTTGCCTTGAAGATTTGGAGGCATTACTTGTATGGGGTGACTTGTAGGATTTTCACGGATCATAAGAATTTGAAGTACATTTTCACCAAAAAGCATTTGAATGGGAGGTAGAGATGATGGTTGGAGTATGTGAGTGATTATACATTGGGCATTTAGTATCATGAGGGAAAGGCTAATGTGGTGGGAGATGCTTTGAGCAGGAAGTCAGAAAATACGATGAATGTGATGGTAGTACCAGATCAGTTGTGTGTGGAATTTCAAAAGTTGAACTTGGAAGTGATGGAGCATGGTGAAGTGACTAGGATGTTGAATGCCTTGGTGATTCAACCATCCATTTATGACGAGATAAGGGAAAGTCAATTGGAAGATGAGAAGTTAATGACAATTAAGAAGAAGATTGATGAAGGACAAGTGTTGGATTTCACCATTGGTGATGAAGGAAGTATCCATTTTAAGGGAAGATGGTGTGTATCGCAGAATCGTGGAGATCTGAAACAAAGATTGATGGAAGAAGCCCATAATTCTCCTTATTCAATGCATCCTGAAGGGGATAAATTGTATAAGGACATGAAGAAGACTTTTTGGTGGCCCAATATGAAGAGAGAAGTGGCTGAATTTGTGGCTAAGTGTTTAACATGTCAGAAGGTGAATATTGAGCATCGCAGGCCTCAAGGAAAGGTCCAATCCTTGGAGGTTCCCAAGTGGAAATGGGATTCGATTTCTATGGATTTTGTGGGAGCTTTGCCAAAGACCAAGGCAGGGAATGACACTACTTGGGTAATAGTGGACAAGTTAACGAAGTCAGCAGCGTTCATACCCATGAGAAGTACTTGGGCTATGGATCAGTTGGGAAGAGCTTATGTGAACTTTGTGGTGAAGTACCATGGGGTACCCACAGATATCATTTCGGATAGAGATTCAAGATTTTTGTCTAACTTTTGGAAAAGTTTGCAAAGGCAATGGGAATGAAGTTGTTAATGAGCACATCATTTCACCCGGCAACAGATGGTCAAATGGAAAGAACGATTCAGACATTGGAGGACATGTTGAGAGCCTGTGTGATGGAATATCAAGGGTCTTGGGAAGACCATTTGGATTTGATAGAGTTCTCTTACAATAACAGTTACCATGCAAGCGTTGGAATGACACCGTTTGAAGCATTGTATGGTCGGAAGTGTAGAAGCCCAGTTTGTTGGAATGATATAAGTGAGACTATGGTTCTTGGGCAAGAGATGATTGAGGATATGGTGAAGCAGGTCAAGTTGATCCAAGAAAAGATTAAAGCAGCCCAAGATCGACAGAAGAGCTATGCTGATTTGTAAAGAAGGGAGGAAGAATATGAAGTTGGAGAGAAGGTTTTGTTGAAGATTTCACCAATAAAGGGTGTGATGAGGTTTGGGAAGAAGGGAAAGTTGAGCCCAAAGTATATAGGGCCTTATGAGATCCTCCAGAAAATGGGAAAAGTGGCTTATAAGTTGGATTTGCCTAACAAGCTAGAAAGGGTTCACAATGTGTTCCATGTGAGCCAAATTCGAAAGTATATTCCGGATGTGACACATGTGTTGCAACCAGAAACCATTGAGATGGATGAGAATTTGACTTACGAGGAAATACCGGTAAAGATTCTTGATTCTAAAGTCTGGAGTACCAGGAGCAAGGATGTGAGTATTGTGAGAGTGTAATGGTCAAATTAGAAAAGTGAGGAGGCTACATGGGAAGCTGAGGCTGATATGAGGAAACGTTATCCAGAGCTGTTTGCCTAAGGTTAGTGGTCGAGTTACGGGGGCGTACTCCTTTTAAGGGGGATAGAGGGCGATAGAGTTTTGCGCGTCTACTTTTCGATTCATTTTTGAGTGATTTCGAGTCTTACTTGAGTTTGGTTGGAGTCTTGAGTCAAGTTAGGATGTGCATGAACCAATAATTTCAAAATGATTTTCATTTCTTTTGGCTAAGTTTCGGGTCGAAACTTATTTTAAGGGGGGTAGACTGTAATACCCCGTATTTTCGTACGTATTTTCTAATTAATTAGTTAGGAATTATTTAATAAAAAGGGTAATTTAGTAAATTTATTAGAATTTTGGCGCTAAAAGTATTTTGAAAACTAATCATTATTTTGGATAAGATTTTGATAAGGGAATAATCGCGTCGTCAAACGACTAAGCCTAGATCAAATATAATTTATACACCTAAACAAACCTAATACAAGTATAAGGCAAGTATAGGGGTCGAACCACAAGGAGACATGCATAAACACCACATTCACTACTCAATACTTAAGCTACCTCGGAACGAGAAGTGTGAAAAGCTAAGAAATTAAACTAGAGATTAAGAATGATTAAAACCAATATAACTAAGCACCAAGGGAAGTAGGTAGATGTAGTTGCCAGTTGATCATGCAATAACACGAAAGCAAAGCAATGGTAAACTAAGCATGTAAGAATATCGAATTAAAGCTCAATCTAACCGCCTTCCGGGGTCAATCAAATTCTCCTAACATAGCCTCCATGTTTCCACACTAGAACCATATATTAGAAGGTGCAATCAAAGAACTATCGATAACAATGGATCTTAACTAAGTCAACTTCCGTTTCTTGTTAGCAAAGATTCACCTTTAATCAATTAACAATGTGCACTTGCAAGAAGATTAAAGAACATCAAACATACAAAGATTTTAATCACCATTAACAAAACCCCAACATCATAAGCATGAATCAATCAACAACTACACCATCCCCACACCCTTGGCTAGGTGACTACTCACAAATCATATTGAAAGCAATACCAATCATCAAATCAATAAGCATCAACATGATCAATAAGCAATGAAGGAAAAATCAAAGTAAGCAAATAAAGCTAAATACAAAAGCAAAGAGAGAGAGTAAGAAATTGCTCATTAAATGAAGATGAAGATTTACAAAGATTCAATCAAGCTCCTTCTTCAATATCCAAGTTCATCAATGGAAAGCCACACTTTCTCTCTATACTAATGAAGTTTCTCTCACTAGATTAGGGCTAAAATGTTTCTAAGTAATGATAGATGATGCACTAAACTCTCTACGACCTCTATATATAGGTCCCCCAAAAAGATACAAAAATACAAAATCATAAAGACTGCAGCTCAGCGGTGCGCGCCCGCGCACATACACTGCGCGCCCGCGCAGAAGTTGGGTGTGCGCCCTCGCAGATCTTGCGCGCCCGCAGATCTGTGGGTACGGAGAATGAAACCCATGGATGCGCGCCTTATCTCAGCAACACTGCGCGCCCGCGCTTGAGGGGTGTGCGCCCGCACACAAGGCGCACACATGGCGCACGCAACACTCTGTTTTGATTCTGCTTCTGATGCTGTGCTGTGCGCGGGTTCTCCCAGAGCTGTGCGCCCGCACACATCAAAGTCGCGCGCCCGCACACTGAGCGCGCACAAGGCGCACAAATCTTCTGTTTGTGTTCTGCTCAAGGAGCCATCCTGCGCGGGTTCTCCCAGAGCTGCGCGCCCGCACACAGGGGAGTTTGGGAGTGAATTGCTCTTCTTCCAATGTCTTGGTTCCTACAAAAAAAAAACAAAGAAAACAGGGAGAAAGGCAAACAAAGAAAAGAGGAACAAAAAGGAGAGAAAAGGGGGCAAACAAGCTACAAATGGGTGGGAAAAACCCGTAAAGAGTACACTAAATTGTGGCATAAATGCCACTCATCAAATTCCCCCACACTTGCTTCTTGCTTGTCCCCAAGCAAGGGAAACCAAGGCAAAAGACAACAAACACAACATGACAAGGTTCAAGAGAATCAATCTAGTGCCACGGTGAGAAATGCTCAGATCGGACTCAGATATAATGACATTGATCAAAGAATACTTACCTTTCTCAATTCAAGAGGGGAAACACGCTTTAAGATGCTCAAGGTTGAAAGAGACAAACCTAAGCTAAGCGTAGAGAACTATGATTTCATCTTCCGCCCTAGCCCCATCCAAGACGGTCCTCGTTCTCTCCGCTAGCTTCAATTCATCCCCTAGTTGGCTCCTCATGATTCCGCGAGGGAACCGGAAAAAAAAAAAAAAAAAAAAAATCAATTATATGTGGAACAACGAGGCTATCCCGACATCTCAACTATGCGTACTCTCTCCATAGGGTTGAAATCTATCTCCCTCCACCGTTTCCTTGATCACGCTCCTCTAGAGTCCAAGGGTCTTAGTTAGGGTTGTAATGTCATGGCTAAAGGTTAAGGTAGGGAATTAATTTGAAAATTTTGGTGGAAACTCCTAAGTGAAGCATAAGAGTGGCCATCTCTCAAAAGCAACATAGGAATCTAACCTAAGTTTCAAATCACCACCTTCAATACAAACTACATGACAATACTACTCTCCTTTTTTTTTTTTTTTTTTTTTTTTTGCAACAATTCCATTCAACTTGATTTTTCCTTCTCAATTTCTACCAACTTGATTTTTGCAATAATTTTTTTTTCTTTTTTTCTTTTCTCTCTTTTTTTTTTTTTTTTTTTTTTTTTTTTTTGAATGGTGTTTGGTTTTCATAGATTACAACTCCCCTGCCAAACCTTTTGCACACTTTTTCATGAATAGACTTTCAAGACCTCATTCGAACCAAATTGCACAACTTCCTTGCTTAAAACCAAGACTCTCAAACCCGAACCTCACAAGCCGATGCTTCACTAGCTACAAGGGTTGGTAGAACATAGGCCGCTAGGTTTGTAACGTGGTTTAACCAAGAAAGGGGAAATAAGGCTCAACATGGCTAGCAAGAAGGTACATGTAAAATAAAAACCAAATTTGTAACAAAACATAAGGAAAACAAAGAAAAATGAGAAGAGATGCCCCCTTCCTCCTCTAGAGTTATATGATCACGGTCTTGGGAGCTAGATACCAACACAAGGATTAAGACACGCATAGTTAAGGATCCAAAATGCCGCTCAACAAAAGTGATGGAGGCTTGAACAATAAACGCTCACATGGGATATGAAAGTAAGCAATTACCAACCAAGGGAATCCTATTCACTACGAAGAGCAACACCATCTTACCACTTTCCCGTGAACTAGGGGTTCAAACGTCCTCAAGAGTTCTAAACCGGGCTACCTTAGCTTAAAATGTGTCTAGTTCAACCCTAAGCACTCTCAAACCGTGAAGACCCTCTTCAACTAGGAAGGTAAGCATTCAAAAGAATATGTCATAGCAAAAGCATATAGGTCCACATTTCCAAATGAACAAGCAAATTCTCAATTTCCAAAATTTTTCTCTTGTCATGATTATGAATGTCACATAAAGGCAAGAAGAAAAGCAACACACAAAGAAAAAGGAAGAAGTCAAGAAGGCTCATAAATGAGGCATGCAAATCATATAAATCACAATCAACATACAATGATCGTTGAATACAACATCAACGATCCCAGGTTCCTTAGAACCAAATCAATCAACCTTGAACCATTCAACTCCTTCCTAAACAAACCTAAGCTATGCAACCAATCAAATATTTAAAGAGTTGAGAAGGAGAATTTGTCACCCAGTTACGCTTAGAAAACGCAAGTCCACAATCGTTGAAACTCCATTGCTCGGAAATATTCGGGGAATGCGCCCATAAGCCCTACAAAATGTCAAAGACCAAAACAACTCGGCAAATATTTGGTTAGTAGCAAGAGAAATATATACAAAGCAAAAGCAACACAAGAAAAAGTTTGGATTAAAGAGGAATTTGGATTTTCGAAAAGAAAGGGAGTCAAAACAACACAAGGTTTCATTAAAACATCGTCATCATCATTTTGTTGAAAAGAGGGGAGGGAACCTTCCAAAAAGACACCTATTGGCCCAAAATCACGCCCCATAAAAACAAAGCCCTTGAATGAAACAATAAACAAGCACCCCCCACACTTGAACGGAAAACCGTCCTCGGTTTGAACAAAGTGGAAAATGGGGTGGGAGGAAGGGCTAAACTCGGCCCGAGGGCCCTAGTCCTCCATCCATAAGGACGCCACTCGTAGTCGACGTCGATAGGAGGGCCATGGGGGTCCCAACCACCGGTGTAACCCGGTGGAAAACCGCGGTTCCGGTACAACTCTTGCTGGTAATCCGGAAGAGGGTCATAGGGAGGGGGCATCTCAAGGGGCTCGGATGTGTACATGGGGTAGTTGGGGTCCCCACGGTAATCACACCCCCCCGGTGCCTTGTAATCATACCCCTCAGAGGTGGGGTAGTTCACTCGGGGGGTCCCTTGAGATGAAGGCCCGGACCAATAGGGCCAAACCGGTTGACGGGGAGTGCCGTCAGAATGCGGTTCCTCGTAAGAAGGAACCGACCCCTGTTGGGGCGGAAAATACGGATAGTTCACCGGTGGGTTAAAATGTCCTTGGTTTACATGCGAATCATAAATGTTGGCATTGTAAACCGAGTACCCATCGGCGGCCTCCGTCAACCGGTTTACCTGCATTGACAGGTTTTGGAAAGCTTGCTCAAGGTTAAAAGAAGAAGAGGAAGAGGCCATACCTCCCTCGCTAGAGGAGGGGACGCGCAAACCTTGGGATCCCTCCCCATACTGGAAACCTTGAAGTTGAAACCCTTGTTGTTGTTGTTGCTGATGAAACTGCTGTTGCTGAAATTGCTGTTGCTGTTGGAATTGTTGTTGTTGTTCTTCTTGTTGTTGATGTTGTTGCTGCTGATGCCGCTCGCGGATGATCATATTTCGCTCACCTCCAAGAGCGTTAGGAAGGACACCATTGTCCTTAGGAACCTTCCACACATTCCTTGCGTTCCTCTCCAAGGAAGTGCGGCTCGGGAATGGAAGTATGCAATGGTGCTCCCTCTCAACACACCAATCATGGAAGTTGTTCACATCGTCGGTTGGTTGGATGAAAACCGACTTCCTCATGTAAGAGATGTCCACGAATATGTCTCTGTCTCTTCCCACCCTTGTACAAAAAGGGAAGAGAACCTCACCCCCTAGCTTCGAGGCGATCCTTGAAATCATCCCTCCTAAGGCAATCTCTCCCGTCTTGTTCCCATTCTTGATTGCCTCGCAACAAAGCACAAACCAATACCCCATGTTGAGCCGCCCACTCAACTCCTCCTTTGTGGCGACCCAAAGGGTGAAAAGCTCCTCATGAGAGAGTTTACTCAAGTCTTGCTTGCTAAACACCGCAAACCCCAAGATGCGGTGAAGGATGCGGAGTACCGGGTGGATGATTTGGCTTTCCACCGAGTACCGAGTACTAAACTCATCCGAATCAGTAATTGTCCGCCACCAACAGAAAGCATCGTACTCGGGGAAGAGCTCGGTGGATGGGGCAAGAAGGTCGGCGTCGGGGTTAAAGTCTAGGAGTTCATTTAGACGCCGAAGAGAGACGACATGGCGGGCATTGAAAAGTTGGAAGGAGATTTGGAATTCGTTGTTTCCAACGGGTTCCTTCTCAAAGGAAGCGAGGAACTCGTAGGTGGGTTCTTTGAAGGTTGGGCATTGGTGATTGATGAACTCACTCATCCCAAGGTTGTCAAGAAGGGACCGAAGGCCCTCATCTATCCCCAAATCACGCATTGAGCGTTGATAGTAGTGTCGGGTGGGGTTAAGCTTGCGTTTGAGGAGTGTTTGATGGAAGGGTGCATGGTGTCGGTTCACAAACTTTAGAGTGGGAAGAGAGGATTGTGTTTGGTTTTGATTTTGGGAGGAGGGTTGGGGCTCATCAACTGATATTCTAGGCTCCTTTCTACTCCTTCTCCTACCGCTCATCTTCACCAACTTACTCAACAATCCAAAAAAAAACCGAGAACACCAGGGAGTGAGTCCAACACTCAAAAATACCAATACCTTCCCACAACAACAACAACAAATGAACCTTTGATTCTGGTACCTGAAAAGGGGTTAGGAGCAACAATCTTTCCAGACACAAATATCACAAGCAAGAAACAACTATGAACAACAAAAATCCAGGCCAAAATTCGCAATACTCAATCGCTAAATGAAGAATCACTAGGCAAGTTTCAAAATCAAGCATCAAAACTTTCAATCAACATGCATTTTCAATCCTCATACATTAACAATCTTTAATACTCAAAATCAAACTAGTGATTATACACACAATTCTCAATATTCAAGCCAAGTAATTGCTAGCCAAGATTCATGAGAACAACAATTTTCATCAACAATACACACAAATCACCAAGAAAATCCCAACAAAATCCACAATTATAAGCTAAACTATCTCAAAATCACACAAAATTCATGCAAGTTCAATTTTTTTGCTTAACAATCCTAAAATATGGTATTATCTAATGAATGACAGCTACCAAGTAGTCAAAGTTTAGGATTATACCACAATTGAAGAGCATGAAGACCACCACGACCACTCACGCACCACCACTTCGGCCACCAAGGAGCACTTCCGAAATTGGTGAAAAATGGGTGATTTTGAGAGGGAAAAGTGATAAATTCGTGAGGAAGTTGAGGGAATGTAAGGGAGTTGTTGAGATTTCGGGGAAATAAGTGAGATTAGAGGAGATTTGGGAAGTTAGGGTTTGAGTTCTTGAGGAGAGAGAGTGGGAATCGTGAATGAGGTTGGGGAAAATGATGAAAGAAACGGGAAAAAGAGAACTTAAGCCCCGATAAACCTAGATCTGCGCGCCCGCGCAGGTATTTTGCGCGCCCGCGCAAGTGAACTGCGCGCCCGCACAGATGGCGCACACACGTCGCGCAAAACTTTCTGCCAGAATCTGGAATTTTGCTTTTCAATCTGCGCGGGTTCTCCCAGGCCTGCGCGCCCGCACAGATGTCGCGCACACGTCGCGCAAAAGTTTCTGCCAGAATCTGTGAATTTGAACTTCCCTGTGCGCGGGTTCTCCCAGGCCTGCGCGCCCGCGCACAGGGTCTTCATCAATTCCTCTTGTGCATGGCTCCTCGCTCACTTTCAAGTCTCCAAACCTCAACTTAGCTCCAAATATAACACCAAACGGCCTGCAAAAATAGTCATGTATCATGCTAGATGCACCTTTTATCAAAGACTCAATTATAATCAAAACTCATAAATCCCAATAATCCAAAGTTGTAAAATGAAAAACTAACAAGAAAAGAAGAAAGTAGAAGAGGGTTAGAACTCGGGTTGCCTCCCGGAAGCGCTCTTGGTTAGCGTCGTTAGCTCGACGTTCTTCGAGATGATTAAGGAGGGTGGAATTGACGATGCACATCAATTAGAGTAACTGAAATTGGTTCATCACTTGGGAATCCTTCAAAATAAGGCTTGAGGCGGTGGCCGTTGACTTTGAAGGGGGAGTGGCCATCTTGGAAAATTTCATAAGCACCATATGGAAACACCTCCGTAACAATGTATGGCCCACTCCATCTTGATCGGAGCTTGCCCGGGAAGAATTTCAACCTTGAATTGAAGAGGAGCACCTTTTGCCCTTTGACAAAATCCTTCTTGATGATTTGAGCGTCGTGCCACGCTTTTGATCTTGCCTTATACATGCTTGGATTCTCATAAGCGCTCAACCTCAATTCCTCTAGCTCATGTAACTCTAAAAGCCTTTGCTCCCCCGCACTATGGAGATCAAAGTTGATTTGCTTGATCGCCCAGTGAGCACGATGCTCCATCTCCACGGGCAAATTAGAATTCTTCCCATATACAAGCTTGTAAGGGGTGGTCCCAATTGGCGTCTTGAAAGCGGTCCTATAGGCCCATAGAGAATCAATGAGCTTAGAGGACCAATCCTTCCTTGTTCTGGCAACTCATCATCGGGAACGCATCTCCTCAATAACTCATCAACCCCTCTCTTCAACAAAATCGGTTCATCCCAAATATATCTCTTTGCCTCGTGCTTGAGTTTTCGACGTTGTTGTGAAGTGAAATCCGGAGGTATGGCACCACAAGCCAAGTAATTCACAATATCCGCATACCATGGAGCCGACTTCACCTCAAGAACGTATAGCACATCATCCCTTAAAGCATCCTCAATTGGCAAACCATCATCCTTGAACCTTGCACCGCCCAACCTTGAAAGGTGATCCGCCACCACGTTCTCGGCTCCCTTTTTATCTCTCATTTCATAATCAAAGTCTTGGAGAACTAAAACCCATCTCAACGACCTTGGTTTAGCTTCCTTCTTCCCTATCAAATATTTGAGAGCCGAATGGTCGGTGTACACAATTGTCCTAGAACCAATGAGGTAGGTTCTAAACTTCTCAAATGAGTGAATAACCGCTAAGAATTCCTTCTCGGTGGTTGTGTAGTTTCGTTGGGCGTCGTTGAGAGTTTTGGACAAATAATGTATGACATGAAGTTTCCCATCCTTTCGTTGCCCAAGAACCGAACCAATAGCCTCGTCGCTTGCATCACACATTAGCTCAAATGGAAGAGACCAATCCGGGCCTTGGACAATAGGGGCGGTGCAAAGGGCCTCTTTCAACCTACAAAAAGACTCTTGACAAGCATCATCAAATATAAACTCTTTATCTTGTTGCATTAGGGATGTGAGAGGCTTTGCAATCAAAGAAAAGTCTTTTATAAAATGACGATAGAACCCGGCATGGCCAAGGAAAGACCTCACTTCCCTCACGTTGGTGGGGGGAGGAAGCTTCTCAACGACCTCTACCTTGGCTCTATCAACCTCAATGCCGGCATGGGAAATTTTGTGCCCAAGAACAATCCCACTTTCTACCATAAAATGGCATTTTTTCCAATTTAGCACGAGGTTAGCCCTCTCACATCTTTCTAAGCAATGAGATAAATTAGATAGACAATCTTCATAGGTGGCCCCTCCAACGGAGAAGTCATCCATAAAGACCTCTATCTCATCCTCAATCATATCACTAAAAATGGACATCATACAACGTTGGAATGTTGCGGGAGCATTACAAAGCCCAAAAGGCATCCTACGATACGCATAAGTACCGTAGGGAGAAGTGAAAGTCGTCTTCTCTTGATCCTTGGGGTCAATCGGGATTTGAAAAAACCCCGAATAACCATCAAGAAAACAATAGAAGGAATGCTTTGTAAGCCTCTCCAACATTTGATCAATGAACGGTAATGGAAAATGATCTTTGCATGTACTTGTGTTGAGCTGGCGATAGTCAATGCACATGCGCCAACCGGTTACAAGCCTAGTGGGGGCATGTTGATCATGATCATTTTTCACTACCGTCATTCCCCCTTTCTTAGGCACAACATGCACGGGAGATACCCAATCACTATGAGCAATTGGGTATATAATTCCCGCATCAAGAAGCTTAGCCACTTCCTTCCGCACAACCTCTTGCATGGAAGGGTTAAGCTTCCTTTGCCTTTGCCTAACGGGTTTGGCATCTCCCTCTAGATCAATTTTGTGCATGCATAAAGAAGGACTTATACCTTTGATGTTATCAATGGTATAGCCTAAAGCTTTCTTGTGTTTTTTCAAAACATTGATCAAGAGGGAGGTTTGCTCCTCCGTTAGGTTGGAATTAACAATCACAGGGAAAGACTCATTAGAACCAAGAAATACATACCTCAAGCCCAAAGGTAGAGGTTTCAAGTCTACCTTTGGTGCTCCCTTACCATTGGTGCTCTCGTCTCTTTCCTCAACTTGAAAGAGGTCATGGGTATGAAAAGCCTCCTCCTCCATGCTCTCATCCATGCACTTGCTCTTGCTTTCCTCTAGCAAATCCTCATAGAATTGAATGTCGTCCTTGTGAACACCTAGCTTAGAATCATTCAACAATACACTCTCTAGGGGATCGTTAAAAGCATGCAAATGGGAACGAGAGAATTCACTAAGCATGGAATCTTGAACATCTACTCTAAAGCATTCACTACTTGAGGAAGGTTGTTGCATGACACTATTCAAATCAAACTCAATTGAATCATTGTCAATTTTCAAAGATATTTTGCCTTCCTTCACATCAATAATGGCCCTAGAGGTGGCTAAAAACGGCCTACCCAAGATAATAGGAATCCTTTCATCCTCATCCATTTCTAGCACATAAAAGTCCACGGGGAATGTGAACTTCCCTACCCTTAGGGGGATGTCCTCCACTTTCCCCATGGGAAATTTAATGGACCGATCCGCTAGTTGGAGAGTGGTGTTGGTGGGGGAAAGGGTTCCTACACTAAGCTTTTGGTAGACGGAGTAGGGCATGAGGCTCACACTCGCTCCTAAATCACACAAAGCTTTGTCAAACTCAATCCCATTAATAGAACAAGGGATGGAAAAACTACCCGGATCCTTCAACTTAGTGGGAAGTTTGTTGGAAAGGATTGCATTACAATTGGCGGTCAAGCTCACCGTTTCACACTCCCTTCTCCCACTCAATAGATCTTTCAAAAACTTAGAGTAATGGGGCATTTGTTTCATAGCATCTACAAAAGGAAGAGAAACATGCAAGTTCTTGATCACATCCAAAAACTTCCCAAATTGGGCATCAAGCTTAGCTCTCACAAATCTTTGGGGAAAAGGTAGCCTCTCCTCTCTAGGTTGGAGATTTAGGCGCAAGGGGGTGGTCTCTTTTTCCTTTTGCACCTCAACATCCTTCTCCCTCTCAACATTAGAAGGTTCCTTGGTTCTCTCACCCCCCCTCTCCAACTCTACTTCATTTCGAGGTTCTTCCTCAACTAAGGGGTCACTCCCTACTACCTTTCCACTCCTTGTTGTCACGGCATACAAAGGTTTTGGGTTGACTCCTTGACTAAGGATAGAGGAAGAAGAAGAAGAAGAAGAAGAATTGGAAGCAAGTTGGGCAATTTGGGTTTCAAGCATTTTCATATGAGCATTGGTTCGCTTTTTATCCTCCTCATTCCTCTTCTTTTCCTCCTCATTCCTCTTCTTTTCCTCCTCATGCATCTTCATGATGGCATCTAGCTTAGCCATCACGGGATCTTTAGGAGGGGCCTCAATTTGAAGAGGTTGTTGAGGTGGAGGAAGTTGGGATTGATGGAAACCCGGAGGCCTATTGGTTTGGGCATAGTTAGAAACATTTTGGCCCCTATTGCCTCCGGTTCCTTGGTTGGGAACATTGCTTTGTCGATTATTTCCCATGTTACCTTGATCACCAAAATTTTGATTTTGATGGTCTTGGTATCGGGAGTTGGGTTGTTGGTTTTGGTAGCCATACCCTCTTTGGTTAGAGTAGCCTCTTCCATTGAAATTGGAAGGGCCTCCCCCACCATGGTATTGGTTATCATAACCACCACTACTTTGGTTCCAACCACGGTTTCCACCTTGATTCCAATTCCCCATTTGATTGGGGTTTGGCCTCAAGTTCCCTACATTTTCCATTCTAGGAGCAAAATTCATAGCATTGACATCTTCTACATTATCATCATGTTCATAGGGAGGGGGTTGAACTTCACAAGCATACACACAATGGGAGGTATCATGATCATAGGTTTCACATTTTGAGCAAAACATGCATCCTTGAGGCATCCTATTATAAGAAGAGGGGGAAGAAGTGGCCATACCATTGCCTCCCTTGGTTGAAGGGGAGGTATTACCATGAGGGTTGGACCTTTCTTTCATCATTTCATCCATTTGCTTGGCCATCTTGGAGATTTGGGAAGAAAGGTTGTTGATTGCGTTGGCTTGCTCCAATGCATAGACACCTTTGCTAGAAGTGGCCTCCCTTTCTCCTTCGTACCAATCATCATAATGCTTTGCGGCCTCCTCTATGATGCATTCCACTTCATCCTCTCCCTTGTTCATGATTGGACCGCCGGCGGCGGCATCTAGGCTTGTTCTCCCTTGAGGTGAGAGACCTCCATAGAAAGTGTGGATGAGTTGATACTTGGGTATCCCATGATGTGGGCATTGGCGTTGAAGCTCCTTGTACCGGTCCCATGCCGCACTTAGAGTCTCACCACTCTTTTGGCGAAAGCCTTGGATCAACGATCGAGCCTCGGCGGTCTTCCTATGGTTATAAAATTTCCTCAAGAAAGCCGTAGTCACTTGGTCCCAAGTTGTGAGAGAGTTAGGGGGCACCTCCTTCTCTAGCCATTCTAGACCTCTCCCAATTAAAGAAAATGGAAACATCTTGAGGCGGATGTACTCTTGAGTCACCCCGTTGGCTTTGATCGTGTCACAATATTTCTCGAATTCTTTTAAATGCTCATGAGGGCTCTCAAATTTTCCACCCGAGAATTGTTTCCTCTCTATCAAAGCAATCAAATTGGGCTTGATTTCGAAGTTGTTGGCTTGAGTGGTAGGAGTTAGGATCCCACTTTGGGCTCTAAAGGCTTCGGGAGCCCCAAGACGACTCAAAGGTGTATTCTCTCCCATTTTAGGACCTTCTTCACCTCCGGACTTAAAGTTTGAAAAGGGGTTGATTTCCGGACTTGATAGCGAATTAGGGCTATCTAAGTCTTCACTTGAGGGTGAAGATGGTGGAGTATCTTCCAATTCTCTTACTCCTTCTTTCGTTGGGGTGTGAGAATTTCTACTCCTCGCTCTCGCTTCTCTTCGAAGTAAGGACAAAGATCTTTCTAACTCCGGATCAATGGGAACCAAAGACCTTGAGCGAGTTCGTCCTCTGTTCATAAAACAAAGCTAAGGAGAACGTAAGCACTGACAAGTAACAAGAAGTAACAAATACTAACAGACAAGGAATGAGATAGTCTCAAATGAAGTAGTGAAAAATTAATGGAAGCCGTCTCCCCGGCAACGGCGTCAATTTGATAAGGGAATAATCGCGTCGTCAAACGACTACACCTAGATCAAATATAATTTATACACCTAAACAAACCTAATACAAGTATAAGGCAAGTATAGGGGTCGAACCACAAGGAGACATGCATAAACACCACATTCACTACTCAATACTTAAGCTACCTCGGAACGAGAAGTGTGAAAAGCTAAGAAATTAAACTAGAGATTAAGAATGATTAAAACCAATATAACTAAGCACCAAGGGAAGTAGGTAGATGTAGTTGCCAATTGATCATGCAATAACACGAAAGCAAAGCAATGGTAAACTAAGCATGTAAGAATATCGAATTAAAGCTCAATCTAACCGCCTTCCGGGGAAAATCAAATTCTCCTAACATAGCCTCCATGTTTCCACACTAGAACCATATATTAGAACGTGCAATCAAAGAACTATCGATAACAATGGATCTTAACTAAGTCAACTTCCGTTTCTTGTTAGCAAAGATTCACCTTTAATCAACTAACAATGTGCACTTGCAAGAAGATTAAAGAACATCAAACATACAAAGACTTTAATCACCATTAACAAAACCCCAACATCATAAGCATGAATCAATCAACAACTACACCATCCCCACACCCTTGGCTAGGTGACTACTCACAAATCATATTGAAAGCAATACCAATCATCAAATCAATAAGCATCAACATGATCAATAAGCAATGAAGGAAAAATCAAAGTAAGCAAATAAAGCTAAATACAAAAGCAAAGAGAGAGAGTAAGAAATTGCTCATTAATTGAAGATGAAGATTTACAAAGATTCAATCAAGCTCCTTCTTCAATATCCAAGTTCATCAATGGAAAGCCACACTTTCTCTCTATACTAATGAAGTTTCTCTCACTAGATTAGGGCTAAAATGTTTCTAAGTAATGATAGATGATGCACTAAACTCTCTACGACCTCTATATATAGGTCCCCCCAAAAGATACAAAAATACGAAATAATAAAGACTGCAGCTCAGCGGTGCGCGCCCGCGCACATACACTGCGCGCCCGCGCAGAAGTTGGGTGTGCGCCCTCGCAGATCTTGCGCGCCCGCAGATCTGTTGGTACGGAGAATGAAACCCATGGATGCGCGCCTTCTCTCAGCAACACTGCGCGCCCGCGCTTGAGGGGTGTGCGCCCGCACACAAGGCGCACACTTGAGGGGTGTGCTTCTGATGCTGTGCTGTGCGCAGGTTCTCCCACAGCTGCGCGCCCGCACACATCAAAGTCGCGCGCCCGCACACTGAGCGCGCACAAGGCGCACAAATCTTCTGTTTGTGTTCTGCTCAAGAAGCCATCCTGCGCGGGTTCTCCCAGAGCTAAATGCCACTCATCAGATTTATTATCCATTTATCTTATTTTAAAAATTGGATTATTTACATATTTTGGATATTTTAATTAAAGAAAAATAATATTTTACTAATTATTTTAGATGGCCAAAAATTCCCAATATTTAGCTAGGGATTTGGGATTTTCCATGTATGGAAAATCTGATTTTTCTTGGTTATTTGTTGGTGAATAATTGGTAATTAATTATTTATTTATTTAATTATTTATTCTATATTATTTATACAATTATTTTATTCCTTAAAACCGAGCAAAATCTTCCTAAATAATCCTAGAGAAATCCGAAAATCTGAGCTATGGGAAGCTCAAGATTTTCGGCCCTCTCTAATTATTTTAGGGGAATTTATTTTGGTAAATTTGTATTTTTAATTATCTCCCAAACTCTCTTATTTTCCTTAATTCTATTTCTCCATCTTTTTAATATTTGATCATCAAATTCTCTTGCCTTTTATTCTTCTTAATTATTCCACAAGTAATTCTAATTTCCTTATTATTTTTCATGATAAACATACCTTCCATATTTAATTATACACAATCACCTTAATATCAAAACCTTCCTTAATTCTTTTACTCACTTCTCCAAGTAATCCCTTAAACCCTACTTTCCATAATTCTTCCCACATTCTTTTGCTATAATTCTTGCATGAGCTAATCTATAAATACCCCTCCATACCTCCCACATTGTTCACACCAATTCTCCTCTTTTCTTCTCCTCTTTTTACACAAATCATCCCATTTATCTTTGAAGCCAATTTTCGGGCACTTCTGGTCAGTTTTTTTGGGATATTAATGTTTCACAGAAGATTGTTCCTCTCAAAAGATCCTTGAGGTTAGGCTAAAGAATTACCCAATTCAGAGTTATATCGAAGGAGTTACAGCCTCTGCAATTTCTGCCTATTCTTTCCAACGCAAATCCAATTCTTCTCTTTTCCTTGGTTCCTTATCTTTTTTTCTTCTCTTCGCTTATTCAATTATGGGGGATTTATAAAAATTATTATGAGTAGTTTTAATTATATAAAATTAGATTTTTAATGATGTTTATGAAAATTAATTTAAAAGGTTCATGTACATATAGTTGGAGGTTTTTAATTTAATTATTGTGATTATTTGTTAACCTTATATTGATTAAGGTTATATTTATTTGTAGGATGTGTTCGATCAAGATTCCTGAGGTTCCTTTTGTGTGTTTTTGCTATGAAAGGATCAAGGTACGTTAGATGGCTAGATACCTTGAAAGTGATTGGTTTGAATAAGCATGTTTGAATGATTTTATGATGATTGAATTAAATTGAATTAAATTGAATTGAATTATGATTTATGAAATAAAATAATGTTTAAATAAATTGGTTTTGATAAATAAATTGGAGTATTGATTTTATATCATGTTTTAAATAATTAAAATTATTATTCATGTTTAAAAGTTTCGATTTTGAAAGCATGTGGAGTTAAATAAAAAGGAGTTTGAATTATTATTATTAAAAGTTGGAATTGTTGGATTTAAAGAGGATTTATTGAATTATTATTATTAATGCTTTACAAGCATGTTGGTAATCCCACTATGCGGATTTGGTTTATTGATATGGCCTTAGACTTTGTATGACCGGGTCTTTCCTCAAGAATAGCCTTGTAATATAAGGAGACTAGCTTGTGGGGTGTGCATACTTGGGTGAGGAATTGGTTTAAAAGGAATTGGTTTTAAAGGAATTGGATTTTAAAGAGAAATTGGTTTATTAAATTGACTATTGATATTGATTATTGAAATTGATTTTGGAATTTTGAGTTGGAATTATTGGTTAAATCTTTGGAAAGGATGGAATTGATTTCAAAAGCATGTTTGCTAATAAATTGAGTTTAATTATCTTGCACTTATCGTACTTAGCATATTTTTCTAATTTGTATTTCTTATTTTGTTTTGGTTCGCCCTGTTTACCTTAATGGTAAGTAGTGTTGACTAATTTCAGGTGGAGTTAATAATTGAGCATATGGAGTCCCGGGAATGGTTTCACCTGGATTAGGAAATGTTGGTCTTGTGTTTCTTTTTGAGTACTCATGAAAATGGTTACTATTTATAGTCTATTATTAATAAAAGAAGAGTATTGAAGTTTTCTGCTGCAAAGTATTGGTTTTGTTTAGTAAGTTTGAGTAACCTTGCTTAATCACGCGACGGTAATACGCCTAAGTCTATCTCTACGATATAATTATATGTATTATATTAGTATTTCCGTAGAGGGAGATTTGGGGGTGTTACAAAACGTATGGAAAGTAAGTATCTTCTCAGATTTCGAGATCAAGTGTTCTTTGTTTTCGAGAGCAATAAATGATGTAATGATTAAGACGTTCCCCAATAATTGGAGGAATCTCCCTATTTATAGGGTCCTAGAAAGGTGTGCCCTGTCCTAGGGTTTGATGACCTAGGATTTAGGGCAGCGCCGTTTTGCGGCTCCTTGGGATTTGGGCGTTGAAGGCTGCCACTCTCAAGGGCCATATCTGTATGACACGTGTCATCATCTAGGAAGTCCATTTGGACGCCTCTTTTTACGACATGTGTCGCACTCACATTGGGCCACTTGGCGGGGTATAAATACCTAAATCATTTGTCTCTCACAGGGGTGACGTGGCTCGCCACGTGACGCCTGTGACAGGTGTCCGCTTCTCATTGGAGCGACTTTTTAATGTTTACCATGGGAGAATCTAGGGTTTTTACCCTAAGACTTTTCACCCTTTTTATAAATAGGGGTTGACCTCTTCATTAAGTTCACACGTTTACGTGAATCTAGAGAGAAAATCTTGAATCTTTGACTTTTGAGAATTTGTTTTCTTTTGTGATAGCATCCGACACCCGGCCTCTTATCCACCTGTAAGCAGATTTCCAAACCAAGTGGCTCTCGTACCTTCATCTAAGGTAACCGTATGATCTTCTCTTTCCTTATTTTTGTTTTTTCTTTTTCAAAAATGGTTTCCCTAACGCACCCGGCACGGCCTAGGTTAGAGATCAGCCGGTCACCGGGGACGGCTGAATCTAGAACTAGGAGTGCCAAATGCTTATTCAAGGACTCCCCTTTGAGAACTTCTCCTAATCTAACCGTGTCTGTGGCTGTGCAGGACACCATGGCCACAACGAAGCAAACTAGTAGGACGTATAGGACGGATAGTACCTGGTACCATTCGAAAAGCTCGATCGTATACTCAGAATGCTCCATTAGGGCGCCTATTTCCGAAGTCTATGATAATCCGCCTAGTGCCACTAGCACCCCAGGCTCCTCGATTTTGGAGTAGTCTGATAATGAACGACAAGTTCCCGGGTCGAATGATTTGGTACCGGATGAGGAAATGGGGGAGGACACTGCCGACACTAGCTAGCAGGCCCCTAACTTGGACGATAGCTCTGATGATGACTCTGATTCATCATCTTCTGACAGCGCCTCCATTGACTCGGAGGAGGCGCGCTCGAAAATAAACGCTGCTAGAGAGTCCCTGTCAGTGGACAAGGGGGAAGGATGGGCGGAGCCATTTGCTTCACGCCGGCTGGAACGTGCTCCTTATTATTTGCAAGTTCTCAAAGGCAGGCGGGTGAAGATGATGGAGGATTTTGGGAAGTTCATTTCCAACCATGTCATGGGACATGGGTTTCTTCTCTCTATGCCGGACGCTGAGGATACAATCGTCTGGCCAGAGGTGGCCAGCTACAACGACCAATGCTTCGGCTGTTATGAGGCTACCATTCAAGCTGGTTTGCGCTCCCTTCTCCATCCGGCCGTGGAGAGGATTTAGATGGATACCAACTAGGTATCTGGCAACTAGCCCCCAACTCTTGGGTCAACATCATGGGCTATGTTTCCACGTGTGAAATGCTGGAGGTGGATCCCAACTTTGAGGTATTCTCCCACATACATTATCTGAGCAAGACTCCTCAATCAAGCGGCGCCGGATGGTTCACCCTTACTAGCCATAAGGGTTATATGATGGCGGTGGGGAAGGAGTCCAAATGGAAGGACTACCTGCGCAATAAGAGATACAACCGGTGGAACCGGAACCCTCCTCTCCTCGCTGGGAAGAAAGCCCTGCCGCCTATCCCAAGACAGGCGCTGGAGGAGATACTAGATTGAGGCCTATTTACTGTGGCCGTTCGAACCAATGAAGAGACGGGGGAGAAGGAGGTCACCCCGCAAAGCTACATTCCCCGTCATGAGTGGCTATCTAACGGGACATATTTGGCCGCTTGCGGTCTTAGTACTGAGAGGCCGAGAGGTAGTAGGCCGCTTGGCTTTATTTTACTTTTCTGATCTTGATTCTTTCTTTAGTGTTTAAATCTTACTTTTTGTGCAGACAAAGCAATGGAGAAGCTCTCGGCCACCAAGAAGCCGACTGCACATTTTGCAGCGAATTACCGTTCGTCCATCTTGGAAAAATGGACTAACGAGGAGCAGCCGTTAGGCCGAGCTCCTAAGGTGAGATACTTTCCCACTATACTTTGATTGAGATTCCTTGAGATCACCAGTTTACTAACTTGTGCATTCTATTCAGGGTGGTTCGTCCAAACCTTCTCCCTCCAAACAACATATTAGCAATTCTAGGAAGCCCAGGAAGCACATCGCCCATAAGCCGGATGCCCCCCCAACAGGACGACCCTGAAGCCGGATGCCCCCAGGGTATTAAAGAGTGGCAAGCCACTCAATGCTGCTATCGACTCAGTAGCAGGCGAAAGCAAAGCCGCCTGGGAGGAGGAGGCGGAAGGTATCATCACTTTAACCATTTTTCAGTGTGGTTGGAATAACGGTAACGGCTGCTAAAGCTCGGGCCGCCTCCTCATTAGACACTGCTCGGTTTGAGATTTCCCAAAATGAACTACTGACACTTGATATGATGTATTCCCAAGCGACTGCAAATCTGTAGGTCAAGAAGGACTTGGATGCAGCGAGGGGGTGGATAACCGAGCTCCAAAATGAGATCAAGGCCCTCAAGGCTAAGCCAGAGCCCCTCGAGGAGGCAGACAAGAAAGCGGGCCGCCTTGTAACACCCTCAGTTTACTAACTAATAATAAACAATAAATAAAGGAAAATAAATAACCTTTAAATAAAATTGCAGAAGCATACACCTAAATCGGAGGTATTACTGCCACACTCGACAACCTGTCAAGTGTTAAGGCTAACAAAATCCCAGCTATACTACTCAAAAAAACTAAGTGAGCTATTTATACAACTTTACAGACTCGTTATAACATACTAATCGAAACACTTGAGCTCCTTTAGCTACGATCACTTGATCAACCTGCTAAAACAATCTTGTTTGCTCACCATTAACGACAAATTCCAAAATAGATCGTCGCAGGGCCACCATAAGAAAAGACATGGCCGCAAACACAAGTAGCACAACAAAACAACACACATGTCAGCAAAAAGCTGAGTAATCACCACATATCAGAATATAGATTATAATAGAATAATTGACAATACTAGCTCAATTAAATAATGTAGTTTAAACTACATTACACATTGTACTTTGAAAGTAACCTTTGTCAAACCCAACCTCGAATAATAATACAATCCTTCACTCAATTAACTCATAACCAATAAGTGTGCCATGCTCTTTGTTTTATACCTAGCCTTGGATAAAAGTAATTCGAATAAATAAACCAACAAGTATAAAAACTTGAATACTCCCAATAACCAGAAAACACCTTGAACCAAACCACATATGGGTCAAATTCCATTGTAGAGGACCATAGAAAAATAAATAATAAAGATTGTACCTCATTCTTAACTCATGATTATCATCTCCTTACCAACATGCCAAGGACTAAGGTCTATAATGCCGAGCCTCAAACCAATAATAAAATATAATTCTCAACCTTTTGATCTCATACATCGATCAAATAATCATTCACAAACTAATAGATAATATCTCAATAATGGCACAGGTTCCCAAATTAAATAGCATAACAATTTGATTCATAAATATCTCAATTCTTAGGAAAAATAATACTAATAACCCAAATATAATCAAATCTCAACCTAATATAATAATTTTCATGAATAACCCTAAAACCTCAATATAACAATACTCCCTAGAGCTACAACATTAAAAACCCTAAAATCAACCCAATTAAAATCAATAATACAAAAAATAATACAACAACTAAATCATATATCACGACATATTAACAATATATACAATGATTGATCACATGAATAACAAATTTTGTAAACTTACACATAATAGCACGAATTATAAACCAATCAACTCGATCTATGAAAAAGTTCGTGGGATTACCTCTGGACAAAATAGCAGTAGGTCGTGCGACATTAATGTACGACCCTGTATACTTTGAGTTTTACAAACATAATATAGATAGGTTTCTATATTGATTACATCATAAAACATTATTAGATATGATGATGAGAATGAATTTCATTTTTATGAAGAAAATATCAAATCTTGGTTTGGTTTCACGCACAGCCAAAAGGAAAATGACGGCAATCTTTTTTTTTTTTTTTAATAGTCTCAAAGCAACAAGAGTCCTACTAGATATTAAATAGGATTTAAACCTTTCCAAACTAAAAATAAAATAAATATGAAATTAGGAAAGTTATTTAATAAATAAAAATAACTATTTTTTTTTATAAAATATGTAATATAAAATCATAAAATATTCAGGTATTACTATCTACTCTCTTTAAAACAAGTTTCGTCCTCGAAACTTAAAATAGAAAAATTTAGGGTATTACAATGAAATATTCGAGTATTACACGCCTGCAGGGGCAGGTTGATAAACTCAAGGGCCTGCTGTAGACCAAGAAACCTAGCTCAGGACTAAATACAAGTCCTTGGCTGAGGAGGTGAAAAAGGGCCTAATCAAACAAATGATGGAGGACTATGACTCCACATGCAAATGGCTTGGGAATCATTGCACCCGGACTCCGACACCAAATTTGAAAAGCCAAGTTAGACGTAGCCAATGATGAGTTTAACGACCGGCTCATGAAGTAGGCGGAGGAGGAGGCGGCCAGGGGCATCGAGGAATCTGACTCCTTGGACGAGTCGTCCTCGGGGGATGATGAGGATTAGGAAGAGGATGGGAACGACGATGAGCAGCCGCAAAGGAAACAACAAGGATGATGCGGCTGTTAATGCTGAAGACCTCCCCTGATCCTTTTAAGCTTTTTAGGTATCTTTCTACAGCCAGATGGCCAAGTATTTTCATTTCCGGCCTACGTGCCGAGTAACTATGTATCTTTACTAACCAGGGGGTCGGGTAAATCAACAATTTCTTCCGGTTTTACAAGCTAACTCCTCTAGGCGTCCACAGGGACGGCTGTTTTTATTTTAAATGAAGCATCCGGCCACTTTGACCGGTTTTGATTATATTGATGTCTTGCTTTAAAAATTTTTAAAGCTCTCAATTTTATTTGATATGCATAGGTTTTGGCTAAGCATTTAACTTCCTATATACTATGCGATTGTTTGTTGTACCGGATGTCCTTGCCCCTGGTTGGATGTCGATTGGTTTCAAAAATGGGTTGATTGACTTAGAAATTATTGATACTTTAAAGTGTATGATTGGTTTCTAAGTCAATCAATCACTATGGTGATTGCCCCAAACCAAGCGACAGACGGCCATTTTGAGCAGACGAATAGGCACTTGAGAGTATTCGGCCAAAGGCCTCAATTAGTCGTTTAGACACTATTAAGCCGCTAAGTCCTTGAACTTAGCTTATTATTATAAATATAGTTTGTCCGTCTGTATTGCCCCAGAGCAACAACAGGTGGTGATAGGTAAATAACGTAGCCTCTAAAATGAAACTGTAGCCGCTTTCCGTCTTTATTAGAATAGTTGAAAGACTTGACGCTTTTTAGATTCCAGATTAGATTAAATCAAACGGCTGCGAGCATCATCTTAATCCAAACAATCGGTAGGGCCGTTTGTTTTCGATTTATAGAGCAATGTACCACCCAAATGGGAGATGCTCTCTTCGGCGAATTCGCCCAAATGGACGTCGCCGGTTGTCTGACTCATATTGGAGCAGATGATTGTGGTCAATTTGGCGCAAACGGCTTTATTTATAAAACATATCCGGCCTTCGGTTTCTTTTAGAAAAGTAGTTAGCCGCTAAGTCTTTAGCACTTAGGTTATAAATGGTAAGTAAATTTAGGTTGTTTGCATATTGTGCAGGCGGTGCTTATAAGTATTCGGGCCGACTACTTATGGTGCAGGTTGTTCTCACGATCATGGTAGAATGGTTGGGTTTAGACTGTTTGCACATTGTGCAGGCGACACCCTATGATGAAATAAAATTTTGAGCTTGGTCCGTCTGCATATTGTGTAGTGGTGCTCTTAAATGTGAAAATAAATAGACATAGTCTGGGAAAGAAGGTAGATTTTTCATTAATGATTTTGAATCAAATTTACAAAATTTCAGAAGTAATACTTTTTCAAGTTATCTACATTCCAGGTTCTGGGTAGGTGCATGTCGTCTGGTATCTCCAAATGGTAGGTGCCGCCTCTTACTTCTTCATAGATTTGGTAGGGGCCTTCCCAATTTGGGGTTAGCTTTCCTTGTCCAATCCCCCTACCGGCTGCCTTCATTTTCCGTAGCACAAAGTCCCCAACCTTAAGGATCCGCTTGTGCACTCTCTTGTTATAGGCTCTAGTCATTCTCAGACGGTAGATCTCATAGCGCAAGTCGGCATTGCCCCTATGCTCCGAAAGCGAGTCCAATGCTAACCGCATGGCCTCCCAATTTGCCTCTTCATAATACAACATGATTCGAAGAGTTGGCTCATAGTGTTCGATGGGCAAGGCGGCCTTTGCACTATACACCATGAGGAATGGGGTCTCTCTAGTTTCCCCTTTTGCTGTTGTTCAGATGGCCCATAGGACGTGTGGTAGTTCATCCGCCCATAGGCCGCCATCTCTTTCAATCTTCTTTTTTATGCCGTCTGAGATTAACTTGTTCAAGGCTTCAACCTGGCCGTTTGCTTGGGGTCGGTCGACTGATGTAAAGCAATGTAAGATCCCTTGATCTCCCAACCAAGTCTTGAGTTGAGGCGTCTCAAATTGAGGATTGTTGTCAAAAACCATAAACATAGGCACCCCGAACCGGGTGATAATATTCTTTCAGATGAAGGAGATGACGTCCTTAGTCTTGATGTTTTTGACAGACTGTGCCTTTACCCATTTGGTGAAATAATCCACGGCAACAAAGATATACCGCCGTCCGCCTGACGCAGAAGTATATGGTCCTAGGATGTCCATGCCCCACTTGGCAAATGGAACTGGGCTATAAATAGCCATTAGATATGTGACCAGACGATGTATAAGCTTGCCGAATTTTTGGCATTTATCACACTTTTTCACCAATGTCATGGCTTCTTTCTCAAGGGTAGGCCAGAAATATCCCTGCCGCCAGGTCCTTTCTGCTAGAAACCTGCCACCTATATGTAAGGCACAAAAGCCCGCATGTAGATCTTCTAGAATTTTCTGCCCTTTTCGGGGGTGATGCATTTTAAGAGGGGTTGTAGGAACCTAGAGGATACACCTAGAGAATACACCTAGAGGATGATCATAGACCGATTATTCAACCACAGAGAAGGTTGAATCCTAACATGCAAGAGGTTGGTAAAAAGGAAGTTATGAAACTAATTGATGCATGTATTATCTGCCCTATCTCTAATTCAAGTGGGTAAGCCCCGTATAGGAAGTTCTAAAGAAGAGTGGGATGACAGTAATAAAGAATGATAAAAATGAATTAATTCCCACTAGAATTGTAACAGGATGGCGGATGTGTATTGATCATCGTAGATTAAATACCGTCACTAAAAAGGATCACTTTCCCATTCCCTTTATCGACTAAATGTTGGAAAGATTATCTAATCATAAATTTTTCTGTTGTTCGGATGGATACTCAGGATTTTTTCAAATCCTAATCCACCCTGATGATCAGGAGAAAACCACATTTACATGTCCCTATAGAGCTTTTTCTTATTGTAGGATGCCCTTTGAATTATGTAATGCACTTGCTACTTTTCGGCGTTGTATGATGATCACCTTTTTTGAATTCATAGAGTCTATTATGGAAGTCTTTATGGATGATTTTAGTGTGTATGGATCTTCATTTGATAATTATCTAGCTAACCTCATTAAAATTTTGAAAAGGAATGAAGAATGCAATCAACTTGGTTTTAAATTTGGGAAAAGTGACACTTTATGGTGACACAAAGTGGTATTGGGTCACATTGTTCTGACCAAGGTATACAGGTAGACAAGGCAAAGGTAGAGGTGATTGAGCAATTACCCCCACCAGTAAATGTCAAAGGGGTAAGGAGTTTCCTTGGTCATGCGGGATTTTATTGTCGCTTTATCAAGGATTTTTCTAAAATTGCTAAACCACAACCCAGCTCTTACTTAAAGATGCTTCATTTGATTTTACCGACGAGTGTCTCGAGTCTTTTAACAAGATCAAGAAATCTTTAATTTCGGCCACATAATCAACGACCACGAGTATGTAACAATTCCCTTTGGAAGATGGAAATGGTCCCATATAGTCAATACCCCAAACATCAAATATTTCAATTTCAAGAATCCCAGTTTGGGGCATCTCGTGCCTCCTCAAAATATTGCCAGTCCTCTAGCAAGAATCACAAGACATGATAAATAACTGCGCATCCTTGAACATAGTAGGCCAAAAGAAACCTGACTCATTTAGTTTGGCTACGGTTCTAGAAGGGCTATGATGCCCACCATATGGAGAGTTGTGGCAACGTTGTAAGATGCTATTCACATCCCATTCAGGGATACACTGCAAAATAGTCCATCTACACACTCACAAAACAAAAAAGGATCATCCCAAAAATAATATTTAACATCATGGACAAACCTTTTCTTTTGTTGCTTGGACATATTCAGAGGTAGTATACCGCCCACCAAATAATTGGTAGTTATGTGGAGATAGGAATGATGTCCTTCGAACAAGTGTATTATTCCGATAGAGGGTTCAGAATTATTAGAAAGCTCATTATTCAGTGAGGTCAAGTGATCGGAATGCCCAGTTGGAGGCCGCTTCCGATCAATAATATTAATGTATAATTGATATTATAGCTTAACCTTGACTGAACCCTTCGGGTCACACCTATGCAACTAACGATACGTCACGATGAATTAATCCGAAAAGAATTAATGAGTGGCACGAGTATTATGAACATAGACGTCGGAAATTGAGCTAGGAGCTAAGCGTCGAGACCGAGCGTCGCTGTTGGGTTTCGGAAAGTCCGACTTTCCGCGGAAACAAAACCCGACCCCAAGACCCGCTCACAATTAATATAACTAATAAGCATAATTAACAAGATAAGGAAAAAGACAATATTACCCTTGATGCTTGCTTCGCTCGCTTTACTAGCTCTTACATCGAAAGCTACAAGTCCCGCAAGTGCGTAGAACTCCAATGGAAATCCACCCGCAACACGACCCGTCCGGTACTTACTCGGAGTTTAGCTGAGCTAGACCAAACATAAACTACTCGAGTTTTAATGAATTTAAAGGTTTTCTCTCTTTTAGAGATGCCTTATTGAGTTCAAGTCAAGTGAATAATCCCAACTCCTAAGGTTGGTATTTATAGGCAAAGACTCCTAAAAATCCAATCATCTTTCCATGTGGGAGAAGTGATAGTGGGAGAAAAATAAGCAATTAATTTAATTCTAAATTAAATTAAAAGTCATGAAACAATAATCAAATGACAAGTGTCATCACATAAGGAGGGAGTAGGTAAGGACCACAAACCCATCCTTGGAGGGCAAGCACAAACCTACCAACCCCATGTGCATGGCACACTTGGTCAACTTAGAGAAGACCATCATCAACCATTGGGCTTAGAGAGCAAGGCAAGGGCTGCCCATATGAAACAGGTTAGCACGGGCAGCTGCCCAGCCTTGGGTAGCAAGGCCAGCTTCGTTGCCAGCCTTGCGCCACAAGGCTAGGCTGCTGGCCCCCTTGCCGCAAGCCCATGCTTGCTGCCGTAGGCCCATGCGCGTACCGCAAGCAGCAGCAAAAGCAACATAGGCTTAGTATCAGCCTTGCATGCTTGCTAGCCTTTTTTGGGCACCAAACTATTGAGAATAGTGATGAGCTACGCCAAAGCGAGGCATTAATACTTTCCTAGTGACGAGGGGAAAAACTAGGTCGTTGACTAATCCTCCCTTAGTTAAACTAAATTTATAAACACTTAACAAACCTAAATACAAGTATAGAGGTAAGTCAAGGGTCGAACACAAAGGAACGATTATGTTCAAGCGCTCTCAATTATGCGCCTAAGCTAGGTCAAAGTCGAAGGTGAAGAAGTAACAGTAACAACTAATAAACAAACAGCCAAACAAATAAAGCACTAGGAATGGGGATCAACAAGTAATCATGATAATTGCAACAACTTGGGACAAACATGCCAATCAATGGTTGTGAAGACTAATGATAAGAGCTATCAATTGGAATCAAAGAGCTATCTCCTAATCGTTAAACTAGATGTCTCTACAAATAACAAACTAAGAGAATCACAATCCAAACCAATTGATAATTGCAATTCCTAAATCAATTGGTCATGTCATTAGCAATTACAATGCAATCTAGCATAATTCTCAAGGCCTAATCGAATTACACACATGCAAACTTACATTAATCACTTTAATTTCAACAATCAATAAACACAATTCCCAAATTAACCACAATCAATCAATCATACAAGTTTCACCCAATCCCTAGCCAAACAACTACTCAAAAATCATCATTTAATCAACAAACAACAAAGAAATCAAGAATCAACAAAATATGAAAAACAATTACACTAATGAAGATCAAACATCAAAATCAAACCAAACAAACATGAAATTAAAGAAAGCAATAAAATGAGATAGAGTTAGGAATCCTCATTGATTGATTATGGAGATCTTCAATACAATTGTCACCTTGAATATTTAATCTCTCAAATCCCCAATGAAATTCCTCACTTTCTCTCTCTAAATCTACTCTTAAAACTAACTCTAGATCTAGAGAGAGAAGCTCTCAACTATGCTAAAATTATGATCAAAATTATGTCTAAAACTTCTTAAAAAAATCAACTGAAAATGGTATTTATAAGAGGCGTGGAAACCGAAATTGAGCGAAGCTGGAAACATGGAGGAGCGCCCGCGCGGGCAAGGGTGCGTGCCCGCGCACGCACCATGCGCGCTCGGGCACAGTGGTTGTGCGCCCGCGCTCTTCTAGGTTTCTTCGACTTCTTCGCCGCTTTGTGCGTTCCCAATTGGGTCTTCGAGTGCACGCAGTATGATGATGATAGACACTATAAGCATGAAAGATTCAAATGGACTCCACAGTGAGTTCAACACCACTTCTTCATGGGAGCACGGCTTGAGAGCACAAGAGCTAGAACTTGGAGCATCCACCTCTTTGCATCTAGAGCTTTTCCAATGCCCAGCTTACTCCAAAAACATCTTCCAACTTAGAAAACCACCAATATCGAGACCCAAACCTCATATAATACCTACAACCACGAAAAGAGGAGAAATAAAGGAGAAAACATAAGAAAAACCATAAAAACACAAAACGAGAAAGAAAGGGAAATAAAGAGAAGATGCATAAAACTAAGCATTTATTAAGAAAGAAAGTTATCAAAATAAGGTAAAAACAACCTAAATACTCATCAAATGAGTGCCATAAATGGCACTCATCACCTAGGACGTAAGGTATGTTGATGGGTTTGCCAAAGCAAGACATCATAATACATGTTGATTTTGGTTAGACTCAACGATATGAGTGATGGAGTCCTAACATGTCATGCCAAAAGAGATAAATTGTTACAAGAGCATTAGATGCAACAATTTATCTAACCGAGAGTAGCTTGGAGCCATTAGCAAAGTGTTGCTTACCTTAGAGTAATAAGTGTTAAGACAAGCCAAAGCATGCTTAACTACTCATTGGTTCTTTGGATCTTGGAATCGACTTATTCTCATCAAATAGGGACAAATTTAATGGGTGAATAGGACGTTCAAATAAGTTCGATATATATATATATATATATATATATATATATATATATATATTTGAATTCAATCTTATTTAAGTATTATGAATGGTTTTTCATTTCAAATTCTTTCAAATGTAGAACCATGTCTTCGACTAATACCGACAACAACTACATGTGTCCGGAACTCACAGAGAAATTGGCATTTTTTCTCAATTTGACCAATTTAAAGGAATAGGAAGAAGAACTCCAGGAAAACTCTTCGGAATTGTTCCATGGAGTACATTCTTGACATTCCCATTCCAAGCTTCTTTGCCTCAGGGATAATGAGTGATGAGACTCATAAGACTTGGTCCTTGAATTGTGATAAGGTCACACTTTTGATGAGGAATTCCCTTCCGGAGGATTGGAAGCGGAGATTCACCTCATACCTTCCAGACATGCTTCTTAATAGTCTAAAGGAGCTTGTCACTATGTCTTCCGAGACAAAGGATTGAATGTTCATAACTTAACCAAGTCATTTATGAACATGAAGATCAAGATTCCGGAGGAAGGTTGCCTTGCTAAAGAAAGGCTCGAAGTGTGGAACAAGGTCTACAATGCTAGGCTTAGACTTGAAATGACTCTTCAACCTCATGTGCTTTGAATGACAAGGGTTTTCAAGCACTTGGAGCTCATTGGAAATCCAGTAGAGGATGAACAAGCGGTTCACATGCTACTAAGCTCACTCCACTCAGGTTATGTTGCATTGAAAATGCATTTGACGGCCAATCGAGATAAACTCTGATTGATGGATGTTGTTTAAGAGCTTTGTAGAGTTGATTCTTGTAAGGGTACCAGGTTCTTTCAAAGGCCAAAGAAGAAGGAGTTCAAAGAGAAGCTAAAGATGCGGTGCTTTTATTGTAGTTGGCGAGGCCACTACAAAAGGGAATGCAATGAGTACATAGAAGATGAGGCGAAAGGAAAAGTAGCTATCACCTCAGGTATCTTCTTTATAAACCATTACTTGAATATGAGCAATTCATAAAGGTATTAGATGTCGTAAATGACACACTATATGCTCCTATTTCAGGAACTAAGTGAGAAGAGGCTTCACAAGTGGATGTGCATTTACAAGCGGAAGAAGAAGACAATCTATCCATTAAACTTGTAATTGCATAGTTTGTCTTAAAATAGAACTTATTTCAGTGTTATTGTTGAACATATTTTGATCTTTTGGCGTCGGACGTCGGGTTGTAAGATCACAAGACTATAACTGTGATTGTTTTATGACACGTTTATCCAAATGTGCTTTATTTAGACATACAAGTTTATAATGTTAATGATACCACCAAAGAAGACTAAGACCATTGAGTCGAATGACACATACTTGTGGCATTGTCGTCTTGGCCACATTAACATCAAACGCATCAAGAAACTTCTACAAGAAGGTGTTTTTGACTCATTCGATTTACAATCGTTTGAGAATTGCGAAGGATGTTTATTAAGCAAGATGATAAAGCAGCCATTCTCCTAGTTGGGAGAAAGGGCAAGTGACTTATTGGACTAATACACACCGATGTATGTGGACCAATGAGCTCAACTACAAGGAGTGGCCATCGATATTTTATCACCTTCACAGACGACTATAGTAGATATGGATATGTCAACCTTATGTCGCACAAATCTGAATCGTTTGAGAAATTCAATGAACTTCATAATGAAGTTGAAAATCAGCTTGGCAAGAAAATCAAATCCCTTCGATCAGATCGAGGTGGTGAATACTTGAGCCAAGAATTCAATGACCATCTGAAAGAACATGGTATACTTTTAGAGTTGACGCCTCCAGGAACTCCACAATGGAACAGAGTATCCGAAAGGAGAAATCGAACCTTGCTAGACATGGTACGATCAACAATGGGTCTTAGTATTCTTCATATCTCTTTCTGGGGGCATGGACTTCTAACCGCAACACTAACACTGAACTGTGCTCCATCAAAAGCTGTAGAAAAGACTCCATATGAATTATGGACGAAGAAACCTCCCAGTTTGTCTTTTCTCAAGATCTGGGGATGCGAAGCATATGTCAAAATATTAATTTCTAACAAAATTCACCCCAAATCTGACAAGGTTTTCATTGTGGGCTACCCAAAAGAAACCAAGGGGTATTACTTCTACAACAAATCCGAGAACAAAGTGTTTGTTGCTCGCGATGGTGTCTTTTTGGAGAAAGATCACCTTTCTAAAATGACAAGTGGGTGGAAAATCGAACTCGATGAAGTTCGAGAAGACGAGCAACAAAATCGAATTGACAGTCAAAGTGCTCAAACAGCATCTGTTGACGTTGGTCAAAATGTGCAAAGCCAAACCAACAATGCAAATGCTTAGTCCATTAACCTACGTAGGTTGCGAAGGCCAAGGTCTCGACCTGATAGGTATCTTGGTGTCGTGTTAAGCGAGAATTAGGACATCCTAGTAGTGGATGGAGACGAACCGGCAACCTACAAGCAAACGATGACGAGCTCTGACTCTACTAAATGGAAAGAAGCCATGAGATCTAAAATGGACTCCATGTTTGAAAATCAAGTATGGGACTTGGTTGACTTACCCGAAGGTTACACACCTATAGGATGTCAGTAAATTTTCAAATTGAAAACCGACAAAGATAAAAATGTATTCATTTACAAACCTAGAATGGTAGAGAAAGGTTACAGGCAAATTCACGACGTTGATTATGATGAAACCTTTTCTCACAACAAGAAAATAGCATTTTATTGACATAAAAAATCAGTTGGTAAAACTTCAAAATCGGTCGCTAAAGTAGTTACCGACTGAAATCGGTCGGTAAACATCGGCCAGTAAAGGCTTAGTCGGTAAAAAAAGATCTACGGACTAAATTCAGTCGATAAATATTTAACGACCGATTTTTTAGAATTACCGACTGTATTTAAATATGTTGGTAAATACCGACCAAATCCAAAGCAGTCGGTATTTACCGAGCGAAATTAAAATAGTCGGTGTTTAGTGACCGCTTTTCAGTCGCTATTCAGCGACTAATATCAATATAGTCGGCAGTTAGCGACAGATAGTCGGTCAGTAAAACATTTAGGACTATTATAAATAAAAAAAAAAAAGCCTGCATGACACAGGTCTGCAACTCCGTATTTTTTTTATACGGTACTTAATTTATACATTTTGTACTTCATATAACAGCTTCACTAATTACACAATAATTTTTACAATTTTTAAAAAGTTCTCAATAAATTGTACATTATTACACTTAAATTTAAAAATTACAACAATATCTAATTCACCGATATTCTAAAGCATGATCCAATTTTGTTGAAGTTGAACATTGAATATAACCTGCAGCAACACAAATTTCAGTTAATAAATTTACCAAAAATCATGAAAAATGAAAAGACAATATACAGTAATGAAATTAAAAAGAAATTAATTCTGTAATTTGGGCAGTCAAGAAAATCCAAAACAAAAAATCAAACAAAGATCAAACCGACTTACACATATAAAAACTAAATGGGCTAAATGAAAAAAAAAACCAAAAGAAAAAAACAGAAAATAATAGATCGAAGAATGCAAAGTTGAAAACTTTATCAACTCGGTTTTAAAAATTGAATTATGTAAAAAATAAAATAATGGGTGAAAATAATATCAACCCATAATTACAAAACTCAGATCTGAATGATCAAACATATATAGATCTATATCAAAAAAAATCAACAACATTAAAAAAAAAAAAAATCACAAACAAAAACCAATTTTTTGTTACTCTGACATACGACATTTAAATCTTAAAAATTGAAAAAATAATACAGATCTATGTCAAAATATACTACAAATAACAATTAAATCACTCAAAACGAAATCCCAAATCAAAAACAAAAAAAATAAATAAAAAAATGACATTATTAAAAAAAAATAATGAGATCTTGATTGTAACAAATAAAATTGTAAACGTAGTAAAGCAAGATCAGATATTATTTTCTTTAAAAGTAATATAAAAAAAAAAACTAAAAACGAAACTTGAAATTAGAAAAAAAAAAATCTGATTCCATACAAAAGTTGAAAACGAAACAAGGAACAAAAATAAAAAAAAATTATAAAATATTAGAATTAGATCCAAAAATTTGCGAAAAAATGGAAAAATAGAAACGAACGATAGTTACAATATTGAAAAAAATAAAATACAAAACTCACCCAGAAATTAGATCTTAAATCTTTCACATGATTGAGTAAAGATTATGTTTTGAAACAGAAGAGAAAGACTTGAAGATTGCTTGGAAAATATGAGAAGGAAGACAAACAATGATGAGAGAGAAAGAATAAAGAAATGAGAGCACAGTAGAAGAAACAAGGGGAAAGAGAGACAGAGAGAGGAGAGAGAAAGAGTAAGGGGGCGTGTAGGTTAAAGGGTGACTTTTATATTAGGGTTGTGAGACTAGTCAAATGGGCCGGATTTTGAAGTTAGGCCAATTTATTTTAAATTCGTATACAATGGTTTACCGACCAAAAATCTGTCGGTAATTGCCGACCAACTTGAAAAACGGTCGGCAATTACCGACTACTTAGTAAATTAGTCGGTAATTATCATCCGATTTACAAAACAGTTGGTAATCGCCGACCGTTCAAGAAATCAGTTGGTAAATGTTATTTTACCGACTAAAATTTTACCCGTCGGTACAATCAGTCGGTATAAGCGCGTTTTTTTGTAGTTTCTACTGTCGCAATGCTTAAGTCCGTTCAGATCATCCTAGTGATTGTTGCATATTACAATTATGAAATATGGCAGATGGACGTCAAAACCGCCTTCCTCAATGGAATTTTGGAAGAAACTGTGTATATGACACAACCTGAAGGTTTTGTCGACCAAAACAATGCTGGGAAGGTATGCAAGCTTAAAAAGTCCATTTATGGGATAAAGCAAGCTAGCAGAAGTTGGAATTTGCGATTCGATGAAGCCATCACTAATTTTGGTTTTATTAAGAATCCAGATGAGTCTTGTGTTTACAAAAAGGGCAGTGAGAGTGACATCGCCTTCCTATTCTTATATGTCGATGAAATATTGCTCATTGAAAATAGCATACCGATGCTAGAGTCTGTAAAGGCTTGGCTTGGAAAATGTTTTTCAATGAAAGGCTTGGGAAAGGCACAGGACATATTGAGCATCAACATCTACAGGGATAGATCTAAGAGGATGATTAGATTGAGCCAAAGTAATTACATTGACAAGGTACTGGCACGACTCAACATGGAGGAGGCCAAGAGAGGTCACCTACTGTAGACACCCAAATGTGTCTCCCCAAAACCAAACCCTGTGATGAATATCTTTTGCGTCGAATGATAATCGAATGAGGTGAAAGTGTGAAAGGTCAGGTGTTGCGGTTGGTTTTTATTTAAAAATTCTTTCTTTCTGTTTTCGAAAAACAACTCTATTTTAAGAAAACAGCCAATCCAGTTTAGTTTGGTCCACGACTAGGGTCCAATAATAGTGTAGTTGGATGGGGCTTGCAAAGAGCTTTCCAACGATATATTATAAGCCTAATTCCGATAAATAATGAGGAAGTTGTGGCCAAAATACTAAACTGGGCTTGGTTTGATCTTTACATGCGGCCCAATAATCTAGAGGAGGGCCCAATGATAATTATTATTCCTAGAGTTATTAGAATTAATTATAGTCTTCTAGGATTCTCTAGAAGGTTCTCTTTAGTCCTAATAGAATTAGAATTAATAATTAGATATTTTGTTAAGTTTTATTTGGAATAAAATATTATTTTATGGAAAATACGATTTTGATTTTCATACGGACTTTACAAATCAATTTTGATTGATAAGTGGACTCCGTGTTTGAAAGCGTGTAGGAATCGAGGCTGTCGCCAAATGACAGGCTTGTCGCCACGCGACAGACCCTGTCGTCAGGCGACAAGGTTGGTTTTGCGGCGACAGAGTGGAGTTTTATTCCTTATCAAATTCTACCTATTTTCGGACTGTTTTCTTATAAATAGGGTCCTAAACCTCCGTTTTTATTCATCTACAATTCACAATCAATTAATTATTATTCACAATCATCATCCACATCCATCAATTCTATTCTCTCTATGCTCTCATCTCTCTAGCTTTTTACCAACAAAATTCCGCATTCACGAGATCTAGACACACCTAGCCAAGTTCGAAGTTGTCTTCTCCCTAGACGTGAAAGGTTATAATTTCTGAGGGTTTGGTCCCAAAACTCTCTTTCAATTATTAATTTAATTGTTTGATTTTATATTTTCCTTGAAGTTACTAACGTGTGTGTTTTGTTATTAGAAAGAGATACGAGGCATCCAAGTAAGTGCTTTAATTGTTTTATCGATATTATGTTATAGAAATCATGTTTAGGGAAAAGGTTATAATATCAAATATACTTATTATGATTCCTGCAATGCCTTTAATTTTCTTTCCTAATATCATGTTAGTACCATGTTAGGGCTAAAGGTTTGATCTTTATTGCTTAGTGACATGCTAGGGTTTGTTATAATCTTGTTAGTATCATGCCTAGGATCTTGCTATTATTATGCTTTAGCGTTATCATGATTATAATTGTTATAATGATTATTATTATAATGATTATTATTTTTATGATTATCATGTTGCTTGATGCTTATTTATTGTTATTGCTTGATCATGCCTTTTATGCATGTTTAAAGAGAATTTGTACTTGTAATCACGCTTAATAAGATAATTAATAATCTTGTTTAGGGTTAATATGATTATAATTCAAGTGATCGCCAATAATAGTTTTATTTGTGCATTAAATTCAACCAACATAGATAAACAGGTTTAGGGTTAATCTGTTGATTGCATGTTAGTCAGAAAGCGCACATGAATACGAGAAGAATAAAGTAGAGGCCTATTATTAGGGCAGGTTCAATCTCTTTTAGGTTGGATTTGTACCTACATCCCCGAACCCTATTTGGTTCAAGACCTTTTGGAGTTGACGATCTCATGGATCGTTAAGAGGTGTAATCTTCACCTTGTGAACGGTTTACAAGTTCCTAATACTTGTTGGCGACTCTTTTGCTCTAGCTTCCTTCCCTTTGGACGCCACCATGCTTAAGCGTATGATCACAGTGGGGTTCAAGTTTGGGGTAGTTCTTGAAATATTCCGTACAATTTTTGGCGACTCCACTGGGGAGGATTTCTATTTTAATTCCTTAAATTTATTTTGGCAATGATTTAGAATGAGTGGATGAGACTCGAAAAGTTCTAAGTATTTCATGTGCGTAATTTTGATTAGCATTATTGTCATATGCCTAAAAAAGGTCTTCATTGGATAGACCATTCGAAATTAGTAAAAAACATAGGATTTTTACACATAGGAAACTTGAGAAATATGTTTCACAACTAGAATTGAAATAATACTGCGAAATCTGGAAAATTCTAAGAACGTAGATACCTGCTGAGGCATGTAGGAACTAGCGTCTAGAAAACAGGGCTTGTCGCCTGTAAAGTGCTTCTGTCGCTTGGAGACAAGGGTACTTTTGCGGCGACAGTCCCTGTAGTCTGGCACCAAGTTCTTCCAATACCGAGCCAGAACTCTGCCTTCTTGTTTTTACCATTTCTAGCACTATTGGCTCGATTCTACTTCCTGATTGAGTTTTTCTCACTTTTCTGAAACCCATATGTGTTCTACATATGGACATAACCCTCTGGGGGTTCACGCTCCATCTACCCAATCAAACGCTCCTGGCAACGACGGGTACATCCGAGTTTGTGAATCCACCAAACCGTGGAAGCAAGTTTTTAACTTGTGAGGTCCCATCCATACGCGCCAACCCTTCCAAAGGTAAGGCTTCCGCGCGATGCATCCGGACTCAGAACCATGGACCCTCTTTGACTAATCCATATCCCGAACTTTAGAGAACTAGAGCCATGGTTAGGTTGCAAACTCATTGCATCATGTTGTGACTACTTGACTACTTGTGCGTTATTTGCTTGTGCATACTTACGTGTGATTGAACTAACCGTTTGGTTTGACTTGTAATTATGAATATGCTTAAATAAACTAACCAAGGACTAAAAGACTTTTCTTAATTAATTAGTTAATTAATTTGGCTAATAAATATGGCTAAAATCGAGTCATAGTTCATTTGAGTCAACCCGGATTTTTATTCCCGTATACTGCACAAATATCAACTTGTTTTGGTCATAGCCGGAGTTCTAGGAAGATTTACGAGTCGTACAAACTATGGATTTGTAGCCCCAAGTTTTATCTTTCATTTTCCGTTGGTTTCGTCCAATTCGGATTCACAGATCAAAAGTTATGACTAAAATACTACAACCTGTCCAGTTTAGTGCACATACGTGAAGTCTTAACTTAGTCTTTGCTTGAGTCTAGTCACATAGTCTAGCCACATGGTCATGACACAAGTCTTAACATGTCAACTACACTCGCTAGTATTAGCACACACTTTGTATATGTCACCATGACCATGTCTTAGGTTCATGCATGAGTCGGTTTTTTCCGTCATTATTCCTAATTTTTTCATATCTCTCCATCTACATCATCTTTCCATTCTCTACATGCTTTTCCCATATCACAATATTCATTCTTCCTACCTTCTTCTATTTATTGCATGTTGAATAGAGTTGAGTCAAATAATTAACAATGAATATCCTTTAATTTCCCTTTCCACAGTACTTGGTCAAGGAGAGAAGGATGATTAATCAAAGACAACACCTTTATTCAAGTTCAACTTTTTGGTAAGCCAATTGGTCGAAAAAGGAAAGCTAAGGATATAATGGCAAGTCAGGAAGAAGTCAACAAACTCAAGGGACAAGTGGCTAACATGGCTGAAATGTTGAAGAATCTGACTCTTCAAATCAATGACCCTGTGAGACAACATCAAATGGAGCTTATCCAGGAAAATTTGAGCAAATTGTGCAATGACTATAGATTGCAGGGCATTAGCTCACAAGGGGTCTCGCTGGACAAGGATCTTCTTCCGCAGAAGTTCAATGCCAACGACATCCCAAAATTCAAGGCAATGGATAACCCTTATTTTCATTTAAGAGCCTTTGAAACTGTAATGAATATTAAAGGAATAGATAAGAAAGCTTTTCATTCTGTGTTTTCTCTATCTTTAGAAACTGTTTGTCAGCAATGGTACTTTTCTCTTGATAAGGAGAAAACCTCTACTTGGGATGCTATTGTAAACGCTTTCCTTGATAGATATAAATGTAATATTCAAGTCGAAACTGATTATAGACAACTTGAGATGCTAAGACAAAAAGAGAATGAAGGCTTTACTTCTTTCTTTAATAAGTGGAGGGAAACTTCTGCTAACATGATTGAAGCCCCTACTGAAAAAGAATCTGTGAGGATGTTTATCAAGAACCTCCAAGAAAAGTATTCAAAGCACTTAAAATATCAACACAACTTGAATACTTTCAAGGCCGTCTATGACATAGGCATCGAGATCGAAGATGACCTCGCAAAGCAAAAAGCTGCTAACAATAGTAACCACAGTGGCTGGAAAGGAAAGAAGAACGACAATCTTTCTTCTTCCGAAAACGCCCACTCTAGTAACAATATTAGTACCTTTGATCTCAGTGAAGTCTTAGTCATGGATAAACAAGGATCTAAGAAACAACTAAGGAAAGACTTCACCACCATTGGGATGAGCTATGATGCTGCTTTCGACCGACTCCATGCCAAGGGACTCATTACTCCCATTGGACCTATTCAAGATCCCGCACCTGAGAAGACGTTGCCTAGTTGGAACCGGTCAGGGTCGCGTTGTGGGTGGATATCGTCGGAGGCCGTTGCGCTTGCGAGGCTTTAGCTCCGGTGGTCGAGCGAAGCACGCTATAAAGGTAATTTAGTCTTTTCCCTAATCTTTTTATTTATGCATTTTGGTTATATTAATTGTGAGGTTTTACTTGGGCCCGGGTTTTATTTCCGCGATGAGTTAGACTCATCGAAACCCAACATAAGTAACGTAGGAAAAAGGCTATACACAAAAACCGCACTTGTCAGGAAGAACAAGTGGGAGATTGATATGAATGATGTCCTTCGAAGAAGTGTATTATTCGGATAGAGGGTTCGAGATTATTACAAAGCTAATTATTCGGTGAGGTCAAGTGATCGAAATTCCTAGTTTGAGGCGGCTTCCGATCAGTAATATTAATGTATAATTAATATTCCAGCTTATTCTTGACTGAACCCTTCGAGGTGACACCCATGCAACTAACGATCCATCATGACAAATTAATCCAAAAGGAATTAATGAGTCGGTCGAGCATCATGAACATTGACGTCGGATATTGAGCTAGGAGCGTTGAGACCGAGCGTCGCAAGTCGAGTCGAATGATTAAAATGACGAGACTTTAAAAATCAATTAATCAACAAATTACCAAAATACCCCTAGCATCAGAATGCCCCGATCAAACCGAATACTAGGGGCATGGTAAGCTAGCAAGAAAGCAAAGCTAGCAGCACCAGCCACACATAGGAGCACCAGCAGCCCGCACCATGTGCGTGGCTTACTGCGCGCATGTGCGGCCTGGTGCACTGGCCAGTAGGCTGTGCCACGCAAGAGCCTGCACAACAACACCCAACAGCCCACACCAAGGCGTGGCTTGCTGGGGCAGGCTGGCAGGCCTTGCGGCCAGCAGCTTGCACGCTCACACGCGCACGGGCATGCCCAGCCGAGCATAAGGCCGCCAGCTGGGCGCGTCTTGGTGCCCAAGGCTGGGCACCACGTTACGCCGTGTAATATGCTCCGGGTGAGGGGTGTGAGGCGATTCGGGATGCTTGGGGGGAAAGGCTTTGGTCCCCCCCACCCCCGTGGTCCTCACCTACCCTCTCCCTCCTTGTTTCCACTTATTGATTAATTATTGCTTTGCTATTTTTCTTTTGTTTTTTAATTAAAAATAAAATGGAAAAATTATTTTTACTAACTCTCCCACATTGATGGGAGAGTGGATAGGTTTTGGGAATTCTCTATAAATACCCATGTATTGGGATTTGAGAATTCCACTTGAGTTGAACTCAATAAGGCATCTCCAAAGAGAAAACAATTAAATTCATTAAAATTCGAGTTAGTTTATTTTTTGTCCGACTCGGCTAAAATCCGATTTAGAGACCGGACGGGTCGAGTTGTGGGTGGATTTCCGTCGTAGGTCTTTGCACGTGCGGGACTCGAGGCTTTTCAAGTAAGAGCTTGTCGAACGAGCGGAGCACGCGTCAAGGGTAATATTGTCTTTTCTCTTTATATTATTAATTATGTATTTTAGTTATATTAATTGTGAGCGGGTCTTTAGGTCGGGTTTTGTTCTGCGGAATGTCGGACTTCCCGAAACCAAACAATTTCTTCGAGGTAGATAGAGCTAGGAGAGAAAGTCGGTTGCAAGGTAAAACACCTATTGAGGAGGGCGATATTGTATGCTTTAGCCGTGTGTTTTTTGATACTGGTGAGGGGAGTACCCATTCTACCCCTCACCATAGTGCCGAGTGAATCTGTTTTGGCTACCTCTCCCCTTATTTGCTTGTTTTATTTGATATTGTTTCTTATGCCTTCTGGATGTTGGGTTTAAGCTTAAGGGGTAGTTCATTATAAGCTTGGGGGAATGTTTCACCTATTTGGATGTGCTTCATTTCTTTTGCCTTTGATTTTGTGGTTCACTCTGACTGTGTTTATGTGCTTTTGTTTATTGCTGACTATTTGTTTGATTGGTTGATGATGATTGTTTCCAAGTGTTGATTGGTTTCCTTCACTGATGAGTTCCTTTACCCCTTTCGATCTATATCCCTTTAATCCATGATCTTTCTAGTTAGCGCATAGTTTTATTTTGATTTTGTTTTGAAGTTACTAACAATTTTCTTTGTGTATTTTATTTTCCTTTTTCACTTGGCTTTGTAGCTTTTGCTAAAGCTTTGTGGAGTAATGTGGCGATGGAAGTCTTTCTTTGCCTCATTTATAATAGCTTAGCTTGGATTGCTATGTGAGATCTTTCTATTTTTCCTCTTTTCCTTTCTTTATTGATTCCTTAGATTAGGAATAGTTTAGAATGAGTTGAATGGTTCGAGGATGTTTGCTATTAACACTAGTGGGTGTTTGGATCATTGACGTTGTTGTTGAATGACCACTTGTTTTTTTTATTGGGACTTAAATGATTTAGCATGCATCTTTGTGCTTTTCTTTCTCTTTTCCTTTTCTTTTCCTTTCCTTTTCTCTTATCTTTCTTCTTCTTTTCTAAAAAAAACAAATAAAAAACAAAAAGTTAAAATATTGATTTTGAGGCTTTGTTTTGGTTTTCTTTGATGTTTTCGCTTATAACTTGGACATAATACCATTTGAACTTTTACTCTTATATAAGGATTTCCTATATGGTAACGGTATGTACGATTCGAGAATATGCTTGGTTGACTCTAGGATAGAGTATGCTAAGGTAGTTGTCTAGAACTTTTGGGACCTTAAAGCCCGAGTCTACTTGTTTGTGGTAAGAAAGTGTTGCTTCCTATAGTGAATTTGAAACCAAAAGTGAGTTTTTGCTACAACCATGTGAGGTTTCATTTTTCTAACCTTCAACATATTTTGCATGAACGGGCACATGGAACCTTGACCATCGCTTACTTTATTTAGAACTTGACTTTTATCTCCTGAGATCGCGACCGAACCATTTAGGAAGGATAAAAGCATCTTTTAGGGATGGTAATTTTTCTTTTTCTAGGATAGAATTTATCTTATTGGTTTTGGGTTTACATTTGCCTCCTTGTTAACCATTTGATCCTTATAACTTCTTCAAACCATATTAATAGCTTTTGAGCCATTTGTTTCATTTTTGTTTCCATTCTTGGTTTTTGTGAAGCAATTGGTCCTTATATTGTTGGAGTTTATGGTGTGTAAGTTTGGATATTTGGTTCTTATGATGAAAGAAAGTTTGTGTTGTGTATATTGTGTGAATAAAGACAAATACCTAGTTGAAAGAGGCGAGGACAATGCAATAAAGTTCAAAGAAAGCGAAGAATAGCAAATGCAAATGCTTTTACCATGAATGAAAGAGTAAATAATGAAGAAAAAAGAGAAAAATCGTAAATGGCAAAAATATTTTGATGTAAGTATGTTCTCCCTAGTTTGGAGCATTAGGGACAATGCTACATTTAAGCTTAGGGGGAAACTTTCTTACGCTTTTTGTATATATGTTTTTGATCTTTGCTTTGAATAAGATTGGGGGTGTTGGTGTTTTTGTTTGGTGATTACTTGGTTTATGGTGTTAAGAATCGGCCATTCTTTGCTTCACAATATAGGTATACCACCAAATTTCAAATTCGAGCTTAGCCTACCTTCACCTTTTTCGCCCATGCATTACAACCCTTTCCAAGCCCTTTTGACCTTTATGGTTGAGTCACAAGTCGGTGGAGGGAGATAAGAGTCGAGCCTATGGAGCGGTTTACATAGTGAAGATGTCGAGTAGCCCTAAAATTTCTTCTTTTTCGGTTCCTTTGAGGAATCAATGAGATGCTCACTAAAGGTGGATTTGAAACTAGTAGGGAGAACACGGTAAGATTGTTTGGGATGAAGGAGAATTGTGTCTTATTAGTTCTCTACGCTTAGCATTTTCTATGTTTCAATCAACCACGGATATCTTGGAACGTGCATACCCTTATTTATCTAGAAAGTTGTTTATTCATTTGTATTTGGTCATTTGCATAATTCTATTTCAAAGCCTTTGGATTTACTTTATCATTTTTTGTTTTATTCTTCTTTTATGCTTTGCCTCATTTTATCTTTGAGAGTTATAGGTCAAACTCTTTTACGAGACCTCACTCGTCCTCATTGGCGACTTTGGGGTTATAAGGGCTTGTTGTAGCAAAAAACAACCGTGATTCCTACGAAGTGAGTCTTAGTGTACATTCTTATCCCTTTCTTTCCTTTTCCTTATTCGAATAAGTCTTTCATCCTACTCCTTCTTGCTTTTGTTTTTGCTCGAGGATGAGAAAAAGTCTTACTTGGGGGAATTTGATGAGTGTTATTTATGGCACTCAAATGGCTTTATTTTAGATGATGTTTAGTCGTTTTTATAGCTTTCTTTATGTCTCTTTTTTTAGTTTTAGCGTTTTATTCTTTATGATTCTTTCCTAGTTGTTTTTCCCTTTTTCTTGCATTTTCGTAGTTTTTATCGCTTTTTCTCTTTTATTTGTTTATTTTTCTTTATTCTCAATAGAGAGATGGAGTCCAAGGCCTTTCATGGTGTTTCCTCGGGTTTGGAGATAGTGTATTATTCCGATAGAGGGTTAAGAATTATTAGAAAGCTAATTATTCAGTGAGGTCAAGTGATCGGAACTCCTAGCTAGAGTCCGCTTCCAATCAGTAATATTAGTGAATAATTAATATTACAATTTAATCTTGACTGAACCCTTCAGGTCACACCCAATCGATTAACCGAACTGAAACGACGAATTAATCCGATAGGATTAAATGAGTCATTGGAGTATTACGAACAAAGACGTCGGATTCTGAGCTTAGAGCGTCGTAAGTCGACACGATTTTAGGAATCAATGAAGACGGAAAAATAATCAAATGACACATCATGAAAAAAATTACAAGGAAAGCACAACCCCTTGTCAGGCCTCGGACCGAAGGAAAATGGCTAGGGGTTGTTAGCATCAAATTGCCTAGCCACAACAACTATCGCAAGGCCCAGCTAGGCTACCCACGTCGGGCCTGCCTAGCAAGGTTGGCACTTGCGTGCTGGTGCTCCGGGCCAGCATTGTTGTTGGCGCTTGTAGGTGCTACTGCAATACCCCGAGAAGTGCAACTGGGCCAACGTGTGCGCGTAAGCTTGCGGAAGTTGCTGGATGCTTGCGGTAATAGCCCAACAGGCCTAGTCTTGTGGCGCAAGGCTGCCAGCAAAGTTGGCCTTCCTTCCCTAAACCGGGCAGCAGCCCGGACTGACCTTAGTGGGTAGGGCAACCCCTTGCATTGCTCTCCAAGGCAATGGTGGTCCTCCCACCTACTTTCTCTAGTGTGTGGACACTTGTCATTTGCTTATTGTTTCATGGTTTTAATTTAATTTAGAATTAAATTAAATCATTCTTTTCTCACTTTATCATTTCTCCTGCATGGAATGATGATTGAAGTTTTTGGGAACCTTTGCTTATAAATACCAATCATAGGATTTGGGATTATACACTTGAGTTGAACTTAAAAAGGCATCTCCCAATAGGTGAGAAAACCTTTAACTTCGTAATACTCTAGTCTTTCTTGGTCAAGCCCCGACTAAGCTTTGAGGTAGGGGACGTTCCAGTCGGGTCTCGAAGGTGTGAGACGTTGGAGGCTTGAGCATTTGCGGGGCTCGACGCTTTCAAGTTCGAGCTCTAAGAAAGAGCGAAGCACGCATCAAGGGTAATTCCGTCTTTCTCTTCCTTGTTAATTAATTATGTCATTAATTATGTTGTTAATTAATATGCATGTTTTAGTTGCTTTATTTTATGTGCGGGTCTTGGGATGGGTTTTTGTTCCGCGTGATGTCGAACATCACGAAACCCAACAGCGGTATCGGAGCCGCTATCATTTAATTATTGTAACTATTTTTTAAGGTGATTTAAAAGGCTTTAAAATTCAAGGTATGCTTTCAAATTAGATTAGAAGCTCGTTTTAATTATTTTTTAATCTCGATTTTAATCGAAGTTTTGCTCCAGAACCCAGATTTCAACCTACGACTACTGAATATTGGGTGGATTCGATATTCTGGAATAGTTTTGTTCCTTTAAGTATTGTCCAGAAGCCAAATTCTGCTCAGAAATGATATTTTCAAGGCATTTTTCGTTTTGTCGAATTTTTTTTAATCTTTAAACCTTGATTTTTTAATGGCATATTAATTATTCATTATGCGTATGGTTATTATAATTAACCTACTGCATTTATAAGCCTTTTCAGCATGATTATAAAGTTATAATAGGTGCTTAATTGGTTGGCTAATTTTTCACAATATTGCAAATCAATTGCTTTAAGTGTGAAAAATTTGTATTTTTTGAAGCCCTTAAGTATTAAAGATCTAACCTTTAATTATTTTAGTTGGTTAGAACATTATATTACTAAATTCCATGATTGTTTATTGAACTTTCTTGATTTAATCATTTTTCCAAGTTGATTGGATTCATAAAGGTTCAAACTTGTGATTGAAATTTAATTAGTCTTCATATTAGAAGATGTAATTTTTTCAAATGAACACAAGTTAGTATTGGAATTATTTTTCATCGGATGATTATTTTATTTTCCAACCTCTTTTAATTTTTTTCAAAATTCATTATTGATTTATGTTTGGTTAAATTAATTATAAGGTTAGCCCTTTTCAATTTTGTGGCATTAAGTTGAACAAAAATTATTTAAAGATTGGTTCTTAAATTAATATTTTGTTGTGCACTTAAAATTGAATTTATTTAAGTTGGACTTGTTTTATTTTCAATGTTGCTTATCATTAGTTCTAAAATTAATTTAGAAGTAATTTATAGTTACACACAAAAATCGAAATTTAATTATGATGCATGAGCATAAAAATCGAAGCTTGAAGCTTCAAAGCACCAACTCGGTTAGCTGGGCTGGACGAATAGCCCACATGTGGCTGCCGTAGTAGGTGCGTGTGAGTGCGGGAGTGTGTGCGGAATAGTGGGAGTACGCAAAGGCAGCACGTGCTGCGTACCTTGGGGCTGCTAGGCAGCGCCCAGCACCAGTAGCACATGCGTGCAGGGGCGTTAGTGTGGGGCTATGAGGCAGCCCTTGCCCTTGCGTTAGCGAAGGTGCTTGGCTAAGCGGCCTAGTAGCACCCGACCTTCAATGGCTTGAGTATTTTGGCATTATTTTGGGCTATGTAATTTTGCTAATTATAATTATTTATTTAAAATGTTTAATTATTTTAATTAAAATTAGGCTAGGCCTCGGGTTTTACCGCCAATTGCAAATTTATTTAAAATGCTAATTTGGGTTTACCGGCTTAATTAATCGGATTAATTAAGTTGGATGCAGAATTTAGTAGGATCTTCATTTACTTGAGATATTTTATCGCATTTAATAACATAATTGGTTAATAACTTTAACTAGTTTTAATTAGGCGCGTTAATCGGATTAACCACCTAAGTTAGTTACTAGTTTACGCGTAATATTGCATTGTTACTTGTTTTCGTTGTAAAATGCATGGGTCATTCACATATAGTGAACGGATGAATGGAATGAATATTCTATCACAGGTTTTATGAAAATGGCAACTAGTAGGGCCCGATTAGGATATAATTTACGGACTGCGATCCGTTATGTATGTTTGTAAATCTAAATAAGGTCTGCGAACCGTTGCGTATTTTGGTACCTTGATATTTAGATTAGTCCTAGTCGTAATTACTAGTAGTTTCATAAATGATGGTGATGTCTTGAAGACAGTGTTTCTAAGAAGACGAAGCCATAAAATTGCAATGAAGACCGTTGAAGACTCAAGGGGTCTGCTAGTTGCCAAATGCATCTTTTACTTATATTTTTGATATATACTAGGGAGGCTCTACGCGCGCGTTCTAGTTGAACTTTAACTTGTTATTCTTGCTTTGAGATGTGGCAATGTTGGGGTCTTTTTTTTTTCACAAGTAAAAAATGAGTTTGAAAAGAAATATATATTAGGTAACTTAATAAAAAATTGATAATATAAGCTTACAGGTTTGTAACAATTTAAGAGGTTTGCTTTTGATTGTTTCCTATGGAAGGAAATAGGTTTGTAAATTAATTGACATGGCTTGGCATTTGTACTTGGATCAGAGGTAGCAAAGATGGGCATAATTTAGCAACATGTTCATTTTAGCATAGTTACTATTTATTTTTTATTATTTTTTGATATGCATAATGTTAAATGTTGTCAATACATAGGAGTTTTTATATTGTTTTCTATGCAAGAAAATAGGTTAGTAAAATAAGTAATAAGGATTTACTATTTGGTGGAAAATAAATTTTTGATATGAATAATTTTAAAAATGTAGTCAAAAGGAAGGATTTTTAATAAGTTCCTGCACTTGACTTTACTGAGATGGAAGTATGTATGGACCAAAGTTCTTGCACTTGACTTTACTGAGATTTCGATGGATAGACAGCTCTCTTTAGAGGAAAATATTTGTCTGAAGGATGGCATCGATAATGTTCTTCTTCATAATGATGCATCTTTTGTCCAATGATTTTTGCTTGGATGTTGTGGATGTTGATGCCTTTTATGTCAATTCATGGCTAATTGCTGCATCAGGGCGTTAAATGCATGAGATGGATATCGTCCTTGACAATTATTTAGATGTATGTTGTCTACCTCCAAGAGTCCAAGATTTCTTTTAAGTGAGAAACTCGTGCTTTTAAAACTGCAAGGGCCAATAAGTATCAGTGCCTTGGTGTCTTTCCATTTACCAAACTTAGAAAACCATTCATCTAATTAACCTAAAGTTTCCTGATGATGAATTCATGAAAAAGTTATCCAGTTGCCCTGTTCTTAAGGAGTTGCGCATTGTCAACTATTATGTCAAAGCTACAACAGTTTGTGTGGAGTTCCTAGCCCTAAAAACATTAATAATAAAGGAAACTCATACTTTTCAAGAAAAGGTATGTATTGCTATTAATACACCAAACCTTACATACCTCCGTCTTAATGAGCTAGTGTCGGGTATCCTAAACTAATTTTTCTTATCTTTGTAAGTAATCTATCTATCTTCACTAGTCACCCTTTTTTTTTTTTTTTTGTTAAGTGATCTTTATTAAGTGCTCTCTTTCTTTCTCTCTTAAGTGAGCTTTTGTAATTGATCTCTCTCAATCTCTCAAGTGATCTTTCTTAAGAAATTAGCTTAATAAAATGTAAAGCTTAAGTGGTTCGCATTTTAGTAATTCTTTTCCTAAGCTAATTACTCGAATATTCTTAATAAGTGATCTCTCTCTCTCTCTCTCTCTCGTTTTTAGCGAGTCTTTTCCTAAGCTAATTGTGTTTTCTTAAGCTAATTACCCTCATTTTAATAACTCTCTCTAGTTTCTTTTTACTCGGTTATCAATCATATAGGGATTATGTAGTTAGGTTAAAAGACTTTAAGTTTTTGAAAATATTGATCTATGGAAAATCATAAATGATTGTGGTTTTAATTCGTTATATCGAGATACACGTTTTGTATAGCGAAGGATATTTATAATGAAGTTTGTGTAAATTATTATGATGAGTCAATATTCAATGTCGTTAATAGATTATGTTCTTGCTTAATGGCCTCAGGTGATCTCATATGAATTTCTTGTTCTTTTAGCAAAAATCTGACTTATTTAATTATTGTAAGAATTTTGTAGCAATAACACATTTTATTTATCAGTAATTTTCATGACACGATATTTAGTACCTGAATATGTTGGTATAAAACATTAACTGGTCTCTCTATCACTCTCTCCCTATCCTAATAAGATAATTGCCTCAATTTTCTTTCTTAAGCTAGTTTCCCGAATTTTCTTATGTGGTCTCTTGATTCTCCAACTTAAGTGATCTTTCATTTCTCAAGTAACCTTTCTTCTTAAGTGATCTTTCTTTTTAACTAATTTGTTTTTCTCGAGTGGTCTTTCTTCTTAATTGATTTTTCTTACGTGGTTTCTCTCTAGCATTTAATTAATAACTCTTTAACCTAAGTTAATTATCTTAATTTATTAAATAGTTTTTGTTAAGTAGTCTCTCTTTTTTTGCTAAGTGATATTTCTTAAGTGGTCCTCCCAAAATGATCTTTCTTAATTGGTCTCTCTCTCTCTCTCTCTCTCTCTCTCTCTCTCTCGTGATTTTTTGTAAAGAAATTAGCTTAAGAAAATGTAATTAGCTAAAGTGGTCTATCATTTCATTAGTAAGCTTCCTCCTAAGCTAATTGCTCTAATTGTTAAGTGTTTCATCTCTCTACCCCTCTCATTTTAGTAATTAAGCATTTTCCTAATCTAATTGTGTTTTTTCAAGCTTATTACCCTAATTTTCTTTAGTGATCTTTCTTAAATGGTCTCCCTCTTTAATTTATTTTCTAAGTTTATTGTCTTGATGTTCTAATGTGATTGTTCTTAATGGTCTTTCATCTCTCCAAAGCCAATTGACCCTATTTTCACAAGTTATTTTTCTTAACGGATGACCTTTTTTTTCTTTCTTTCTTAAGATGAATTAATTGCCATGATTTTCTTAAATGATTTTTTTATGTGGTCTCTTTTTTCGCCGTTGAAAGTTTTTTTTTTCTCTCGGGTTTTTATAAACATTACTCCTAAACTAATTGCATTTTGCTAAGCTAATTTCCCTAAACTTCTTAGAAGATATTTATTAGATAAAACTTAAAATTTAAAGTTTAGAAACCTTAAGAATAGAAAAATTTAAGAGATTGCACACTATTTTAACACTTCCTATCTGGTCGTAAGTTTTAAATAATGTAACACTTCTTATAATGAAAATTATCTACAATATTTTTTATATTTCTCTCCTCTCATGGTATTTAGTGTATGAACCAAATACCTATATTTCCCATCGGGATAAGCAACAAAGAGCAATATAAGTTTAACGATATACAAGTATACAACATCAAAATCCAGTGTATGAAACCAATTTTTATTAAGATATTCGCATTTTCCTAAGCTAATTTCCCACCAATGTAGAGCATGTCATCTTAATCCAAGCAAAAAGGCTAGAATAAGAGAAATCAACAACATGATGCAGTTTTTTTTTTTTTTTTTTTTTTTTTTTTTTTTTTTTTTTTTAATAGCTAATTCATCAACACAAAAATACAATAGTGACACAAAAATACCAAAAAAACATGGACTCCATCAATTTTACAACGATCACCCACATTGAAAGATGCATAACAAACATAAAGATGATTGCTCCAAATACTATCTTACAGGTGTTACCAAACCCCACTTATGGGACTAAGGGTTTGATTGATTGATATAGGTGTTACCAAACTTATTATTTTAGATTAGCAAAAATTATATATTTCCGTTCTGAAGTTTATCCTTTACCAACACTCCATCCTTCCTTGGTTTGGGATCATGGCCAGTAAGCTTCAAACCATGATCTTTTAATTGCAAATGAGCTTTCAGATGATCCCACTCCGATGGATTGCTCTCCACCCATTTCTGCTCCCCCTTCTCCAGATTCTCCTTCATCCGCAACTTTAACTCCTCTTGTTCGCGACACAGATCAAGGTAGCAAACCTCTCTCTCTAAAATTGACTAAGAAAGGGAATCGTGTGTGGAAATGGGTTAAAGAAGTTTACCCTTGTAAGCGTCGTTCTACAACCCTAGATCTTCCAATTCCACGCTCTCAGGCTTCTGATGCAGGTTTGGTCTGTCTTTCTTTTCTGACACCTTTCAAGAAGTGTAAGTGTAGCGATGATGGCTCTTCTTCTTCAGGTATTAAACCGGTCGGGTTTGAGGGCATGGTGGTTGCCCGAAATGAGCCACCAACTTGGCCATGAACATAGCAGCGTGGAATTGCAAGGGACTTAGAACAGCGGACTCCCCTAAGGTTCCGTATGTCGCTTCTCTAGTCTGCGCTTTGATGGTTTTTGTGGGGTGGATGCTTTAGGCCTTAGTGGGGGTTTGGTAGTCTTTTGGTTTGCCCCCGTAGTAGTTACGCCAATTTCTGTTTCTCCTCATGTAATATTTTGCAAACTGGTGGTTCCTGGTCAAGTAATAAAATATATTATATTTGTGTATGAATCGCCTTATATTTCTTTTAGAAGTTCAGTTTAGGATGAGCTTACCTACTTCTTAAACTCAGTTCCCACTTCAGTTCTTTTAGGGGATTTTAACCAAGTTGAGTATTTTTCTGATAAAGTCGGAGGTTCCTCTAAGAATCCTGGTCGACATAATTTTATTGAGTGGAAGCTGAATTCTCAGTTAATGGACATTCCCTTTTATGGTCCTCAATTTACTTGGACTAATGGTCAACTTCTGAAAGGCTTGACAAAGTTTATGCCACCTCTTCTTGGTTGGAACTATTTCCGGAGGCATTTATCTACTATCAACAAATTTTATTTTCGGACCATGCTGCTTTAATTTTACGGGAAACGGGTTTGACCAATTTTAGGAAGCGTCCGTATAAGATAGAAAATTGGTGTTTGGGTCTGAAAGAAATTTCTGCTCTGATTACTTTTGAGTGGCAGGTTTTTCATCTTGGCTCTAAAATGTTCTCTGTCTCTCGAAAATTAGATGATGTGAAGAAAGGTTTATTGTCTTGGTGTGTTTCAAATAAGAAAAGTTGGGGTATTGTGTAAGGAGGGTGATCCCATCGTAGGGTGTCCTTCCTTAGATGCCCATGGCCATTTAAAAGCCTAGGACTTTACACTTGTTAGGGTGTATTAGGATTTGAATTCCTGATTGTTTGGGGGACCTTGAATTACAATTGATTCTATCATCACGCTTTTTTGTAAGAAACAAGTAGGAGTCACCAATGAGTTTTGGGAAAACCCATAAACCTCGTTCATGCCTTTCTCCCATGTGGAGTTCATGGGATATTTAGCACAAATCATAAGTTTACCCATGCCCAAATTGGTCTACATAAACCAGAATTGAGTTCGGGAGCAAGGGTACTAAAATAACGTTCCCTTTAAAGGAGAATCGCTATTCTAGCCCTAGTGCGCCCTCTACTAGCTCTTCCTTTTTTACAATTTCATCACCAAACAATATATGCAACGCGATACCTATAACTAAGTTAGTTGATTTTATTTACAAGCATTAATCATGTAGGAATTACATTGCAAAGTCGTTATTTTTTATTGAATTTAAATTCGTGAAAGGAGCAAAAAAATGAACAAGATTCGCCTTGACTTAGGTGATCAATCAATCAATTAATTATTTAATTCTAATCTTATTTAACACAAGGTACTACGTGGAATCGATTAATTAAATGTCCTTTTAAAGTGGTCAAACAACACTATTTTATTGATTAAAGTTCTTTTAAACAAGAAAAATAATTGTGATTTATCTAAGTGCTCGAGAATTTACCACTTCTCTTTGCTAGATCTCCGTTTAGAACACGTATGGACTCCTTCTTGTTCGGGAACCTCCACGGTAGTCACAAAGATTAAGAGGGGTGAGTGTTTATGACAAGAGGGTTTGGAAGCACAAGTTTACAAGAGTTTTTGCCAGGATTTTTAGGTTAATTTCTATGTCTTTATGCCTTGTATTAAGCCCCTATTTATAGGGAATGGGTGCTACCATGGGCAGCGCAACTGAACGTCTTGCGCGCGGTTTCATGGTATGATTCGATTCTATATTTTATAAAATTTCGAAGCTTCCGCGAGCGCATCTTTAGAAGTTGCGCGCAACTGAATTAGTTGCGCTCGTCAGACCAGCGCGACTCATTGAGATGTGCGCGGATTTTTCTGCAGCAGCTTTAATTTTAACCAAGGCGCCTCTAAATCCGTCATTTTCGGGTCTTAAGCACGGGCCTAAGCCTAATTATGATAGGGTTTAGTTTGTTGGACCTTGTTTTGTATTTGTTTTGGGTTAGGCTAATCTTTTTTTGTCTTTGTAGTTTAGCCAGTCATCCATAAGCATTCTTCACTTCAATCTAACACGAAGATGGTTTTATTTAACATCATTGCACTTCCTGTCGGGACGGGAGGCCAAAAGTAAATGTCTACAGTTAGCCCCCACTTTGATCGAGTGTAGGATAGACGAGGATAAAAGTAGCCAAGGAAATAAATCCGAGACTTATTCTGTGAAGTTCTCAAAGAATAGAGAATCTTTTAGAAATGTTTAAGGATTTTGAAACGATCCTTGATTCGCTAAGTGTTTGAAACAAGTAGCTATTAAGGCTAGAAAAAGTATTTTATGTCTCTTAACGAGTTAAAGAATCTAGATTGATCCTTTGCAATTTTAGAACGCTTTTACAAGTAAAGGTGTTCTGGGTGATGTCATGTCATGAGAAGAGATCGGTTTAAAAAGGATTAAAAAGGGGATGATGTCCTCCCAATCATGTAATCGTTGGTCTAAAGTCCCTCGATATGTCATTGAAACTTTAGCCTAATTTTAACAATTTGAAAAGATAATAAAAGAATGTTTCGGCTTTCGCAGCCGTCCGGCTTTCGTAACCTTTAGGCTTTCGCAGCCTTCAGACTTTCGTAGCCTAAACATTTCGGCTTTTAGAGCCGGAATAGAGTTATGGACAATTCGCTTATCAAAACGCAATACTCGATGTCCACAAGATAGAAATATATGTCTCAGGACTGGAGGCATATATCCAAATCCAGTGAGAGAGAAGAAAATCGGCAACTCTCTCAACAGTTTTGTCCACAAGGTAAGTACACGTGTCTCAAGACTAGGGGCACGTGACTACATAGGTGCGACATCGTCTCGTCGCTCTTTATACAAGGGGTGCACGACACCCTAACTGTCCGGTAAGCTAGTAAGCACACTTAACTACCGTATTTGCTTCCAATCAAGAAGTGTCTGTTCATGAATGGTTCGGCGTGCCTGTCGACTCGTGAGCTAACGCCTAAAGAAAAGTAATTCTCTACCTTGTAGTTCCGAGAGATAGATCTCACAAAGCTGAGGAAGAAGTGTAATTTTACGCAACACCTACGCCATACAATTTTACGCTGTATGATAACGCCTTGAATTTTTACGATGTATGATAACGCCTTGAATTTGGGGGTTTTTGATTCAGACCATTATTCTTGAAATTGTTTGTTCCATGCTATTGTTTTTAATGTTTAAGGAGTGTTTTGCAACAAATTTCATGAAAAATGGCTAAGTATTGAACCTTGTACGAGCATTTCTTTGTTTGAGTACGTTTTTTGCACTTTCCTTCGAATTTGGTTTGTTTCCTGTTATTTTGCTTGCTCATTTTGGCTATACTTATTGATTATAAAGTAATTATAGTAATAGAACTAGTTATATCTTCATAAACAATGTTTTGAAAATTTTGAATTCGAAAATTGGCGCGAAGTGTATACTTAGCTTATTTTTGCCATGTTCGAACTTCAAGATTGTTTGGTAGACGATAATTGCATCATTGTTACTATTATTCGCCTAGGCATAGTTGATTCTTTGAGATTTTGAAATATAATCCCTTGAATGCTTAGTTGAAACTGGTATAGGATGGCTTTTATGGGTGTTAGAAGCCCCCCATTTACTGAGTTTAACTGCAGGTATCGTAGCCCCCTAGCATGGGTGGCATTCGATTTTTTGTGTTTTGCCCTTTCGGTAGGCGTTATGCTGCCGAAATGAGTCCGAAACATGTATATTAGCTTAGTTTAGAATAAACTAATAAAGAAACTTTGTCCATTCATAGCGTGGACTCGCCTCCATTTGTTGATGCTGAGGAGATTCTAGGAGATCCTGTGCCTGACGAGGCGGTTCGCCCTCGAAAGAAAGTGACCCGTCCTCGAGAGGAGGTTCGGGAGCGACGCGTCGGAGCTGATCGTCGTCGCCAGGAGGATGTGGTTTGGGAGGCTCCTCCCAACTAGGACCCTAGGGTTCTCAAGTGGGACCCAGACCATCACGTCTCGATCAGGGGCTGGCGCGGCATCATGAGTCTTTCGCGCCTTCATTTTTTTTTTTCATATACGTTTGTTCGTTAACTGTCCTTGTATTTGGAACAGGTAACGCGAGAGGTCGTGAACGGCATGGTGAGGACTATAGGTGCTTTCCGAGCTTCTTATCGGAGAGCCCTCGTGGCTTTATCATGCCGTGATCATCGGATGGTCGCTGTAAGTTTATTTCTTTTTCTTTTATCAAAGTTATTACACAGTTTTGTGTATTAATCTTTGTTTTGGATTTTGCAGGATGTACAGCAGCCGTCTGGGAGTCGCCGAGCATCCTGACTTCCTTTGTATTTATATATATTTTTTGGAAACATATGTACATATACATTTTTTTTATTTTTTTGTACATATAACACACATTTTATATATATGTCATTATTTTTTCTTTTGTTTCCATGATTTTTTTTTTTTAAGTAAAGTAAAAATTTTCCCGCATGAGGGAAAGGGTTCCCGACTTACCCCCCTTGAAAAAATAACAAAAAAAAGAAACAAGGAAAAGAGGACACGAAAAGGAAAGTGAAAAAGCAGGGAAAAAAAAGAAAGAAGGAGAAAAGGAAATTAAGAAGAAAATAAAAAAATAAAAGAAAAATAAAATAAAATAAAATAAAGCATAAAAAAGGACACAAGAGATAGCAAAATTTAAGCGTATGATTATTCATAAGATTTCGTCAATATTCTGTTATTATGGAGTTCAAAATACGGAAATAAATCAAAACGACATATCGCGACAGACCAGACGCGCGCAACTGTATGTCTTGCGTGTGGCTATCGCGTGCGTGTGAATCGGTTGCGTGTGGCAGGCGCGCGCAACTCCTGAGTTGCGCGCGCCACCTGTGGGTGAACTTTCCTTAGAGCGAAAATTGTCGAAAATTTGCCCCTTTTGAGTCTATTTAAGCGTGGTTTTTTGTAGTCTTTTGATCATCTCACATTCATTCGCTTAGTAGTGTTATAAAGAATTAAAAAACTAATCTCTCTAAATTCTTCCCTTCTCCCTTTTCTTTTGATCAATGGCAAAAACCTTTGAACAACGGTTGAAGCAATGGGTCACTTCCCTTTCAACTGAGGATAAAGTATCCTTCAAAATATACCACCTTGACCCTCTATTGAATTATATGCAACTAGTTATAAACTTTGATTTTCTCCATGCTGCTGTCAATTATTGGGACTCGAACCACCATCTCTTTCTTTTTAAAGGGGATGAAATTGTCCCATTACCTGGCGAGTTTGAGGCTCTACTAGGCTTCCCTACAAATACTCTCCCTGTGACATATGCCCCTAACTTGTCAGATCCCAAACCTGCTTTTCAACGATTTTTTGGTTTAAGTGACAATGATATGGTTAACATTGGAAAAGAAGAAGACGTGGATTTTGTTAAATTCATTCAACATTTCGTCGCCCCTCGTGACAACTTTACTAAACAACGCTTTAAAATTCTTGCTTTATGTTATTGTCTTGTTGTCAATTGTTTACTTAGGACATGTATAGAATAAGAAGAATTGTCGTCGTTTTTCTGTCATGGGGTTCCCAACATACACTTTGTGATTCCTTGGTGGAACATAAGTAGTATGGTTGGAAATAGTTTTAATTGTCCCTATATTAGGCTTTTAGGCTTATCTAGTATTACTTAAATTTTTCCTTGTAGGGTGATGAGACCATACGGAATGAAACAAGTTATCCCCCCTCAGGATTGTGATGCCCCTAAAGATGTGATTTTTAAACCTAAAAGGATCCCTCGTTAGATGGAATATTGGTCAAGTCTCCCTAGGTGGGTAGTACAAAGTCCTACTGCGAGCATTGTGTTATCCTCCTTCTACAAGGCTTGGATGAATGCGGCGGACAAAGGTGAGCTAAACAAGGCTCGATCACAAAATCAAGCCGCCTCGGCTCGCAATCCACCCAAACCTTTGATGCATTCGGCCACCACGACTTCTCCTAGTGGCCAAAACAAAGGAGTGAGAAGAAAATTAGACTTCTCATCTCCTAAGGCTCGTTCGAAGGAACCAAAGAGAAAGGCTCCTCCTAAACATGCGCAACAAGGGGTGAAGATTAAAGAACCTTCACCAAATACTCGCAAGAAGGCCCCAACAATTGTTAAAGGAAAAGGAAAACAGGTTGCAAAGGCCCCAATCCCTAAATTAAAGAACAATGTTTGGGTTAAAAAGAAGAATGAAGGGGAAAGCTCTAAGGTCGCTGAAACAACTGCGATGGAAAGTACTCCTCCGTCTACTGTGACAATTGAGGATATAGTAAAACCTTAGAGTGTTACACAATATGTCATTAGTTTAATTCGAATAAAGTGTAATCACTACTATTTTTTTTTTAATTTATTATCTAGTTCAACAATGCCTTTTTTTTTTTTAATTTCGAATGGAATAAAATGAGCTTTATTATATATGTATTTTTTATATGACCGAATCATAAAGATTGCCTATGTATTCGTATTTGAAATCAGGTCTTTGCGTAGTTCTTTGCAATGTTTGTATTATGTTTTTTTTTTATATTTTTTTTCTTCAACCACTTATGTAGAAATTGAATGAAAAAATTAATCAAACTTTGTTTAATAATTTAAATCAAAGCTTAATTTTTTATTTTCGAGTATATGTTATTTTCTAGAAACGCCCTCTTTTTTATCACAAGTAAAAATCGCAGTTTTATTCTCGCGCAAAAATTCTGGGCTCGTAATTCGTCATCAGGTGGCGTGCGCAACGTCTAAGGTTGCGCGAGCCTATCGTGCGCAACTAATTAAGTTGCGTGTGACATCCGCGTGCAACTGTTTAGTTGCGCGCGGCACCTGTGCTACGAGTGTTAAATTTTTTTTTCGCATTATTACCCCCCCTAGTGTGAAGAGTTTTTCGTGGTGTTCGAAAAAAAATCTAAACACTTGAATGGCATATGTTTTGTTTTTAAATTACCCCCCCAAGTGTTACGAACTTTACCGTGTTATTCGGTAAAGTGTGTAACACTTAGAATCTTTTAATTGAATGCTAAAAAAATGATTTATTTAATGAATGAACGAGTTTATCCAGATTTCATATGTAATATTTTTTGAGTCGATCAATGTTTATTAGTTGGCGAATTTCATCGCCTCCAATATCCATTAATCTGACAGCTCCTCCTGATAGAATTTCATTTACGCGGTAGGGCCCTATCCAATTAGGTTTGAATTTCCCTCTTGGATCGGTTGGTGGGCCTCTAACCTCTTTTAGTACAAAGTCACCTTCTTTGATATTTCTAGGTAGTACCCTTTTGTTAAAATGTTGTGCAATGCGTCGTTGGTAGACTTGTACATGATGCAAAGCTTTTAATCGTCATTCATCGAGGAATAACAACTCTTCATACCTCGCTCTTATCCATTCAGCTTCCGGTAGCTTACTTTCAAGTACGATGCGTAGGGATGGTATTTCCAGTTCGATTGGTTGAACTGCGTCCATTCCAAAAACTAAGGAGTATGGAGTTACTCCTATTGATGTTCGTATGGACGTTCTATAACCCCATAGAGCGAAGTGTAGTTTATTCGGCCAGTCTTTATAATTTTCTTCCATTTCCTTAATGATGACTGTTATGTTTTTATTGGCCGATTCTATAGCTCTATTCATTTGAGGTCTATATGGGGATGAATGATGGTGTTTTACTTTATAACGAGTTAAGAGGGTCTCAACTTCAGCTTTGAATTGAGATCCTTGATCACTAATTAGTTCGTGTGGAACTCCATATCTACAAAATATGTTTCTTTCGAGAAACTTTGCGACATGTTTAGAAGTGATGTTCGCGTAAGAAACGGCCTCGATCCACTTAGTAAAGTAATCGATGGCTACTAATACGTACTCGTGCCCTCCTGCTCTTGTTGGAGATTTTTTTTCCAATTATGTGAATTCCCCAAGTCGAAAAAGGCCAAGGGGAAGTGAGAATATATAGTTCGGATGGTGGAAGGTGTTGTAAGTAGTTAGCGAACATTTGACACTTTGGACATTTTTTAACATATTGTATGCAATCATGTTCCATGGTGGACCAATAGTACCCTTGTCATGAAATTATTTTAGCAAGCATTTTACCATTCATATGAGGACCACAAACGCCTTTGTGAGTATTTTCCATAAGGCGTGTGGATTCAGGTTGGTCTATACACAATAAGCTTTGACCGTTAGGCCCCTTTTTGCATAATTGACCATTCAATAGACCATATTGGGCCGCAAGTGTTCTTAGGGCTCGTTGGTCTTTCGATGAAGTATTTTCAGGATATGTGCCATGGGTAATATATTGGAGGATATGATCATACCAAGGATTTTCTCCATCAATGTCATTTATTTCCTCTATTGCGTTGTAATATGCTGGTTCTTCTCTTCTATCAACACATAATGGCATCATATTTAAATGATCTGGAATGTTGATCATTGAGGCTAATTTTGTTAGCGCATTGACAAATTGGTTATCATCCCTTAGGAGGTATTTAAAATCAATATGTTCAAAATGCTCGATGAGTTGCTCTAGGTGTGCTTGGTATAATATCATTGTGGAGTTCTTTATTTTCTAGTTTTTTAGTATATGATTTATAATCAAACTAGAATCTCCATATACCTCTAATTTTTGCACACCTATGCTAGCTGCTGCTTCTAATCCAATAATACACGCTTCACATTTTGCGACATTATTAGTAACCTCAAAGTCTAGTTTGACAGAGATTGGAGTATGTGCTCCCTCTGGACTTATGAGTAACACTCCCACGCCACATCCTTTTTTGATTGGATGCACCATCGAAGTACATTACCCATTTGACATCTTGCGTCATGAGAATCTCTTCATCCAGAAGATGAGTAGTTTCTGCATGACTTGTTTGAATAGGATGTTGGGCTAGAAAATCGAAAATTACTTTTCCTTTTATTGATTTTTCAGGAATATATTTTAATTCAAATTCGGCCAACATCACCAACCACTTGGATATTCTTCCTTGTATGGGCGGTTGTTCAAACAAATACTTTATTGGATTTTGTTGAGAAATCACATGAGTAGTGTGTGGTAACATATAATGTCGTAGTTTTTTAGTTGCCCACACTAATGCTAAACTTATATTTTCCAAAGTGCTATATTTTGTTTCATATTGAATGAATTTTTTACTTATGTAGTATATTGCACGCTCGACTTTCTCTACCTCTTGTGCTAGCATGGCACCTGTGGCCGTGTCTGTAACCGTGATGTATAGCCTAAGAGGTAGTTTGGGTACTGGTGGTGCTAAAATTGGTGGACTTTTGAGATAATCTTTGATTTTCTCAAAGGCCCTTTGGCATTGATCGTCCCATTCATGTTTTTCTTCTTTTTTCAATTTTTTGAATATTGGCTCACAAGTCATAGTCAATTTGTTGATACACCGACTAATGTATTGTAGTTTGCCAAGAAACACCCTAATTTATTTTTCAGTTTGAGGGGGAGGCATATCAACAATTGCCTTTATTTTAGAGGGATCGATCTCAATACCACGTGTGCTTACTGCGTATCCGGGTAACTTACCAGAAGTTACTCCGAAGGTGCATTGTTGTGGATTTAATCGCATTTTATATTCTATTATGCGAGTGAAAAATTTGCGTAAGGCTTTTATGTGCCCCATTCTATCTTTGGACTTTACAATCATATCATCCACATACACTTCTATTTCTTTATGCATCATATCATGCAAGAGAGTCGTAGCTGTTCTTTGGTACGTAGCTCCTGCATTTTTTAGACCAAATGGCATGACTGTGTAGCAATATGTACCCCAAGGGGTGATAAAGCATGTCTTTTCTTCATCTTCTTTTGCCATTAGGATTTGGTTGTAACCTGCGTATCCATCCATAAAGGATAACATCGCATGTTCAGCCGTGTTATCTACCAATATATCAATATGAGGTAGAGGAAAATCGTCTTTAGGGCTAGCCTTGTTAAGGTCCCTAAAGTCGACACATATGCGAACTCGTCCATCCTTTTTAGGGACTGGGACGATGTTCGCTACTCATTCTGGGTAATTACATACACGAATGAAACCTGCGTCTAATTGCTTTTGTACTTCTTCTTTTATTTTCAAAGCGACATCAGGTTTCATTCGTCGAAGTTTTTGTTTTACTGGTTTAGAGGTAGGGTTCAAGGGAATGGTATGTTCCGCAATTTCCCTATCTATTCCAGGCATGTCCTTGTATGACCAAGAGAACATGTCTTCAAATTCTTTAAGCGTCGATATAATAATCGATCGCTCTTCTGGATTTAAAGTTAAGCCCAATCTTGACTTCTCTTTTGTTTTCATTAGTCCCTATATTGACTGTTTCAGTTCTTCAATTATAGGGTTCTTTTGTTCTCGTTCATTTATTAATATTATCATCTTCATTAGATTGATTGTTATAGCATTCAAAAGATTCGAGAGAAGGCATATACTCGGAAATAGAGCTCATAATATTGAATTCAAAAGAGAGTACATTAAGAGAAGAATCCTTTTTGGGATCTTCGTCCTCAGAACTAGAAAATAAAGACTCAGTAATAGCCACAAGGCCCAAATCCTTCCTTAAAGTCTAAGCTAAACTTATCATCCGATTCTTCGAACATTTTCCCTTCTCCTGTGATGATCTCCAGCTTATCACCTTTTTGATTAGTCCACTGGAAAGATTTCCTCCATCCATGCTCGAAGGTTTCATTAGAAGGGGTAATCAACGAGGTTGGGTCAAAAGCTTCATCTTGGGTGGCATTTTGATTAGTCATGGTAGCAACATGGTTTTGCTCTAGTCCAAATAGCAAGTTGAATGCTTGCCTATCATAGCACCCTAGGGTTGGGTATTTTGATTCAACAATTTCGAGATCGTTATTCAAGAAGTAGCAATCATGAAATATCTCAAATCCAGGCTTCTTGATTCCTCCCAAAACTATTGGTTCTAGAAAGTCATAGCAAGGGTAATCTTCTCCCTCCCTAATGAATTGCCCATTCAGGGTGTGTTGTTAAGATGGGAGCAAAGTGATTATCCCCTTTTTATTGTTGCCTCTGCATGCTTTGTTTTTAGCATCGTGAGACTCTAGTTCTTCCTTGGTTTGTTTGGATCCCAATCTAAAAGAGAGACTTTTCTTTGGGATAGGAAGTAAAAGAGAATTCTTCATTCCTATTCCCAAAGGCATCCCAGGAAAGTAACTACTCTTAAACAAGATGTTGTTTACTATCGGGTGGAATATGAATCAAGCTTAAATGATCCTTCAAGGCTCTCTTCCATTTCGATTGTGTAGATTGGCTCAGCGGCAAATCCCCACATGTCCTCTTCATCATTATCATGGTTTATTTCTAGAAGTGATTGGTTATTTATAGCTATTTTGAGAGGAGAAGCATGTATATTCATAGGAAGCCCTTGATAGTTCAACCTAATCATTTGATGAAGTGAGGATGGTATTGCACCAAGCTCATGTATCCAAGGACGTCCAAGTAGAAGGTTGAATATGGGTTTAATATCCATGGCATGGAATTCAACCATCTTTTGAATTGGGCCTGTAGTGACTGGTAGCTTAACAGTTCCATACACCGATCTCCTCTAGTTGTCATAGGCCCTAATGCTTTGTGTTGTTGAATGAAAATCTTTTTCTAGATTAAGGCCTAGATATTTTGTTGTTCGTAGTGGGCACATATTTACAGCTGACCCATTGTCTACTAAAGTGAGAGGGATATTGTACCCTTTGCACCCCATAGTTAAGTATAATCCATTGTTGTGGGTAGTGTCTTTTGAAGGCAAATCATCATTAGTGAAAATGATTGATTTGTCGGATTTCTCGCTAGTAAGCAAGCTAACGAGATCCTGGGGAGTTATGTCTGTACTTATAGACAAATCCGTTAGAGCGTTCAGAAGAGAATTCCTATGTTCTGTAGAAGTACTTAGGAGTTCCCAAATGCTAACATTTGCCTTGGATTGGCGAAGTTGTTTAACCAATGGATCTTCCACCTCAAGTGGAGGTGGTATTGGGCTTTGTACTTGACCTTGAGTTTGATTCTGTGTAGTCGAAGATCCATTTGGTGGTGCTTGGTAAACTCGCCCAGAACGAGTTAGATGATATATTTCGTTTGGGTTAGTTGTAGGACTCGTGAACCAACTTTCTTCTAGAGGCTTTGAATGTGCCTCCATTTCAAGATGTTCCATGAGTTGTGCTTGATGCCATTAAAAATCCAAGGAGAGATTTGATAAGTCTTGTGACTTCCCCAAAAAATGATCCCAATCAAGCTCTCCATTTGTCTCACTTTGGAGACAAGATGGAGGTGGGACGGCGGCATACTTAGGGACATATAAGTATTGAAAGTCGTCGTCCCATAACCCACACACTTCATTAGTTGCCCCTATGAGTTTTGTGGTTAGAGGTTTCCCTATAGGTGTGATATAGTCCAAAGGATTGAACGTATCATTTCCCATATGGTCCTCATCAATGTGAAATACCCCTAGTGGGGATACATTGTTGTTAGGTTTAGGCGTGGGAATTCTCCCATCGTCTACTAGATCTTATACTTTGTGTTTTAAGACATAGCAGCGTTCGGTATCATGCCCAACGCCCCTATGATAAGCACAATAAGCACTACCATCCCATTGAGCGTATCTTTTTTCTGGTGGAGTGAGTGGTGTTGGCCCTGTTGGTGTAAGTAGACCTTTTTCGCTCAATTTTTCTAATAATTCTTTATAGCTCACAGAAAATAGTGTAAATTTTCTTTCTTTTGTCCATCTTCTTCGTGGATCATTACTGTTATTATATTGCGTGGAAGTCACAAACACATCAATAGAGGATGAAGTATTATCATTCCCCTTTTTGTAGTTATTCCTAGGTTGATGATGATAAGATTTGTTTGCTTTTTCTTTAGCAAGATCATCTTCAATCCTAGTAGCCACATAATAGACCTTTTGAAAAGTGTCCAAACCAAGGTAACGTAGATGCTTGTTGTACTTTTCATGACAATTTTCAATGAACTTTTGTACTAACTCGAGTTCAGGTGGCCTTTTGGCAAGGTGAGCCGCCTTTTCTCGCCATCTACCATAGAAAGCAAGGAAACCTTAATCGTCGCCTTGCTTAAGCATTTCAAGTTCACGTACAGTCTATTTGAACTCCACGTTACTCTCATATTGGGTAATGAAAGCCGAAACTATATCTTCCCATGTTGTTTTGAATTTTAGATCTAGCCCATAGTACCAGTCTCTCGCGGTTGGGTCTAGAGATAAAGGGAACGTCAAAGCATAAAGCTTAGGATCAACTCCCTTTAATGCCATGGTGCCAGTAAAACACATTAAGTGGTTTTGTGGATTATTGGTCACCTTAAATATTGGCAAGTCCGTAGCTACGAACTTTTCCGGTAAAGCAAGTCCTGGGGGAGGAGCAAACTTTTCTGCGTCGAAGTACTTGTTCCCCATGGTGGAACGAAGAACAAGCTTCTCTAACAACTTTTCTTTGACGGATAATTGTTCCATCTTTTGTTGCAAGGCTAGAATCTCCGCATATTTCTTTTCAGCCTTTTCAAGTTTCTTAATTCTTCTGTCTTCGGCTTCTTGAGCCTTTTCTTCTCTTAAGCGAGCAATCTTATCTTATAGTTGCTCAATGGTTAACATTGTTGTTGGACTAGGACTAGTTGTCGAGGGAAGGTGGTTTGAAAGGGGTGGATTGTTTGATAGTAAACGTAGAATGCGAGCGCCCGGGAGTCTTCGTTCCCAAGCTTGAAAACCGGCCGTAAAAGAAGTACGAAAGGATAAGTAAATCGATACGCTTGTTTTAGAAAAAGAAGGAGAAAGAACGCAAAATATATTCGAATGGATAACATCACCTTTAAACAATTCTTCAATGAAGATATTGTTTGAACGAGCCAATTTGTTTTCGCAAAAATCAAAAGGGCTCGTAACAGTAGGCGCGCACAAGTGACTAAGCTGCGCGCGACTGGCGCGCGCATCTGAATCACTTGCGCTGGCTGGGGTTGCGCAACTCTATGAGTTGCGCGCGCCACCTGCTCGTAAAGTTTTTTTTTTTTTTTTAATTCGTGCTTTTTTCTTTTTTTTTATTTATATATTTACCATCATTTTTTCGATTTTTTTTTATGTTACCCTTCGAATATGACTCAAAATTGCGAAGAGACAACTTCGTAATTGGGAACCTAAACCAAACTAAAAGAAAAACAAAAAAATAAAGCTATCCTAACATGTCGCATATAGTCACGTAATCACATAAGCATACCATAGGCCAAGATACGCATAATGCCATTCTAAGGTCAAAGGCTTGGGTGTCTAAGGGTACCATATCATAAGAAACGATGCACAAATCAATCACTCAACGTGTTGACTCATGAAATCGCTCTCTCAACATTTTGTTGACGCCATGGGTGGGATGATTGTTATTGATTTCGGGATAGAAGCCTGGTGTTGGCAGCCCCTAGTCAATGAGCCAATCCCCAAAGGTTAAAGTGTGCTATGATTATGCATGATGCAATGTTGCTTGTTTGCTATTTACTTTTGTGCAAAAGGAAGATATTATGCGTTCAAGTCTCGCTCTCTAACTAGAGATTATACAAGTTAATTCCTGTTACAACCCATAGGCAACCTGGTGTTGGAAACCTTGGACCATGTAACCTCTAAGTCCCCAGCGGAGTCGCCACTGTAAGGAGGGTGATCCCATCGTAGGGGGACCTTCCTTAGATGCCCATGGCCATTTAAAAGCCTAGGACTTTACACTTGTTAGGGTGTATTAAGATTTGAATTCTTGACTGTTTGGGGGACCTTGAATTAGAATTGATTCTATCATCAAGCTTTTTTGTAAGAAACAAGTAGGAGTCGCCAATGAGTTTTGGGAAAACCCATAAACCTCGTTCATGCCTTTCTCCCATGTGGAGTTCATGGGATATTTAGCACAAATCATAAGTTTACCCATGCCCAACTTGGTCTACATAAACCAGAAATGATTTCGGGAGCGAGGGTACTAAAATAACGTTCCCTTTAAAGGAGAATCGCTATTCTAGCCCTAGTGCGGCCTCTACTAGCTCTTCCTTTTTTACAATTTCATCACCAAACAATATATGCAACGCGATACCTAAAACTAAGTTGATTTTATTTACAAGCATTAATCACGTAGGAATTACATTGCAAAGTCGTTATTCTTTATTTAGTTCAAATTCGTGAAAGGAGCAAAAAATGAACAAGATTCGCCTTGGCTTAGGTAATCAATCAATCAATTAATTATTCAATTCTAATCTTATTTAACACAAGATACGACGTGGAATCGATTAATTAAATGTCCTTTTAAAGTGGTCAAACAACACCATTTTATTGATTAAAGTTTTTTAAACAAGAAAAATAATTGTGATTCATCTAAGTGCTCGGGAATTTACCACTTCTCTTTTCTAGGTCTCCGTTTAGAACACTTATGGACTCCTTCTTGTTCGGGAACCTCCACCGTGGTAACAAAGATTAAGAGGGGTGAGTGTTTAGGAAAAGAGGGTATGGAAGCACAAGTTCACAAGAGTTTCTACCAGGATTTTTAGGTTAATTTCTGTTTCTTTAAGCCTCGTATTAAGCCCCTATTTATAGGGAATGGGTGCAATTAAGGTTTTAAGCATTCTGTCGCAGCAGGTGTCACGTGCATCTGGATGAGTTGCGCGCGGCATCACAGCGCAAGTGATTTAGTTGCGCTGCTATGGGCAGCGCAACTGAACGTCTTGCGCGCGGTTTTGTTGTAAGATTCGATTCTATATTTTATAAAATTCTGAATCTTCCACGAGCGCATCTCTAGAAGTTACGCTGGGTGTTGCGCGCAACTGAATTAGTTGCGCTCGCCAGACCAGCGCGACTCATTGAGATGCGCGCGGATTTTTCTGCGGCAGCTTTAATTTTAACCTAAGCGCCTCAAAATCCGTCATTTTTGGGTCTTAAGCACGGACCTAGGCCTAATTATGATCGGGTTTAGTTAATTGGACCTTGTTTTGTATTTGTTTTGGGTTAGGCTAGTCTTTTGTGTCATTGCAGTTTAGCCAGTTGTAGACACCCATTTGTGTCTCCCCAAAGCCAAACCCAGTGATGAATACCTTTTGCGTCGAATGATAATTGAATAAAGTGAAAGTGTGAAGGGTCAGGTGTTGCGGTTAGTTTTTATTAAAAATTCTTTCGTTTTCGAAAAACAACTCTATTTTATGAAAATAGCCAATCTAGTTTAGTTTGGTCCACGACAAGGGTCCAATAATAGTGTAGTTGTATGGGGCTTGAAAAGAGCTTTCCAACGATATATTATAAGCCCAATTCCGATGAATATTGAGGAAGTTATGGCCAAAATACTAAACTGGGCCTGGTTGGATCTTTACATACGGCCCGATGATCTAGGGGAGGGCCCAATGTTAATTATTATTCCTAAAGTTATTAGAATTAATTATAGTCTTCTAGAATTCTCTAGAAGGTTCTTTTAAGTCCTAATAAAATTAGAATTAATTATTATATTTTGACAAGTTTTTCTTGGAATAAAATATTATTTTATGAAAAATACGATTTCAGTTTTCATACGGACTTTACAAGTCAAATCTGATTGATAAGTGGACTCCGTGTTTGAAAGCGCGTAGGAATCCAGGCTGTCGCCACGCGACAGAGCTTGTCGCCAAGCGACAAGTTGGTTTTGTGGCGACAGCGTGGAGTTTTGTTCCTTATCAAATTCTACCTATTTCCGGACTGTTTTCTTATAAATAGGGTCCTGAACCTCCGTTTTTATTCATCAATAATCATCAATTCTCATCTACAGTAAATCAATTCTCTCTAAGCTCTCATCTCTCTAACTTTTCACACAATTCCACATACACAAGATCTAGAAACACCTAGCCGAGTTCGAAGTTGCCTTCGCCCTAGACGTGAAAGGTTATAATTTCTGAGGGTTTGGTCCCAAATCTCTATTTCAATTATTTGATTTAATTCTTTGATTTAATTATTTTCCTTGAAGTTACTAATGCGTGTATTTTGTTATTAGAAAGAGGTACGAGGCATCAAAGTATGTAATCTTATTGCTCTATTCTTGTAGAAAGCATGTTTAAATTTGTTTAATTCCTAGCATCATGCTTAGGATGTTATTATTGCTTTCTAGTATCATGTTTAGGGTGCCTTTTACTCTTTTCTAATATCATGTTAGTATCATGAGAGGTTTAAAGCTTTGATCTTTAATGCTTAGTGACATGCTAGGATTTGTTGTTAATCTTGTTAGTATCATGCCTAGGATCTTGCTAATAATATTATGCTTTAACATGATTATAATTGTTATGGTTATTATGATTGTTATTGTGGTGTTTGATGTTTATTTATTATTATTGCTTGATCACGCCTTTTATGCATGTTAAAAGAGAATTTGTACTTGTAATCACGCTTAATAAGATAATTAATAATCTTGTTTAGGGCTAATATGATTATATTTCAAGAGATCGCCAATAATAGTTTTGCTTGTGCATTAATATTCAACCAACAAAGATAAACAGGTTTAGGGTTAATCTGTTGATTGCATGTTAGTCAGAAAGCGCACATGAATACGAGAAGAATAAAGTAGAGGCCTATTTAGGGCAGGTTCAATCTCTTTTAGGTTGGATTTGTACCTTCATCCCCGAACCCTATTTGGTTCCAGACCTTTTGGAGTTGACGACCTCATGGATCGTTAAGGGGTGTAACCTTCACCTCGTGAACGGTTTACAAGTTCCTAAAACTTGTTGGCGACTCTTTTGCTCTAGGTTCCTTCCATTTGGACGCCACCATGCTTAATTGTATGATCACAGTGGGTTTCAAGTTTGGGGTAATGTTTGAAATATTCCCTACACCAGTCATCCATAATTATTCTTCACTTCGATCCAACACGAAGATGGTCTTATTTATCGTCATTGCACTTCTTGTCGGGACAGGAGGCCAAAAGTAGATGTCTACATATTGATTGGCAAGATTTGCAGAGTTCAGTGGTCTCCGGTTATTCTAACTTGCAATATGAGCAGGATCGAGGTGATCTTCTAGTACTTCAACAAGATAAAATCTCTCGTGCTCAAGCCGCTTTCTTATTCTGGAAACAGCGTTGTATGATTTGCTGGGATGCTTTAGGAGACACTCATTCCAGTCTTCTTTTTCGTTTAGTGCAGGCCCGTCGTCGTCGGAATAAAATTATGAGTCTACGGGATTACAATGACAATTGGGTTTCTGACTTTCCTCGGATTTCGGAACTCCTACAGAAGCATTTCTCTTGTTTATATAACTGTTATGATTCTTCTCCTCCTGCTTCTCTTTGTCACTGGGAAGATTTGGAGATTCCTACCCTTTCTTCTGAGGATTGCAAATTTCTTTTACATCCTTTCTCCCCTTTGGAAATTAAGGATGCGATGTTCCATATTGGTTCAGATAAATCTCCAAGTCCAAATGGGTTTACAGCGGGTTTCTTCAAGTCGCACTGGGCGGTGGTAGGTTCCTAGATTGTTGAGGCTGTTCAGTATTTCTTCGTTCATGACTACTTGTTAAAGGAGTGGAATCGTACCTTTTTGGTTTTACTTCCTAAAGTTGAAAATCCTAAAACTCCTTCCCAGTTTTGATCCATCGGTTTATGTAATGTGCTTTATAAATGCATTGCGAAGTGCCTCACAAATCGACTTCGTCAGGTTTTTCCATCTTTGATTTTCGACACACAGAATGCCTTTGTCCCGCACCGAATAATGGCGGATAATGGTCTTCTATCCCATGAGCTGCTTTGTATATGTCCACATCGACTACTAGACTGTGTTTGGCGGCCTTAAAGCTTGACATGAATAAAGCTTATGATAGGGTGAATTGGGAGTTCCTTTGGGATACACTCCGGAGATTTGGTTTTCCACCGTACTGGGTTCACATTTTGCAACAATGTGTTACCTCGGTTTCGTATCAAATTCTGGTGAATGGTTCTCCTTCCTAGCCGTTTCCTAAATGTGGTTTACGCCAAGGAGATCCATTATCTCCTTATCTTTTTGTTCTCTATATGGAAGTTTTCTCCTTGATGCTTCGTCGTGAGGAAAAGAAAGACTTATTCCAGGGGCTGCGTGTGTCGCGCCAAGCTCCTTCTGTCCCTCACCTCTTCTTCTCGGATGATGCGTTATTGTTATTCCGAGTTTCCCCGTCGGTTTGTGACCAGATTCTTTAAGTGACGAATGAGTTTTGCTCGGTCTCGAGTCAGATGATTAATTTACAGAAATCTTTTGTCAGCTTTAGCTCTAATACTCCTGATGATTATCGACATTATTTATCTTCTAGCCTTAGAATTTCAGTTTATGGTGGACAAGGTGGTTCAACGCCCTTCATTGGAGAGTATTTGGGTCTCTCGGTTGATTTGGGCCGTCGAAAATGCAAGAAATTTCAGTTTATGGTGGACAAGGTGGTTCAACGCCTGTCGTCGTTTGCCTCGCTCCACTTGTCACCGGCTGCAAAGATGGTCGTTATTAACTCTAATACGGTGGCTACCTTCAACCATGTTCTTTCATGTTCAAGGTTCCTTCTACTATTTGTGATCAAATAGATTCGTTGCTTTCTCGGTTTTGGTGGAGTTTTGGTAGGGAATCCAAGGGTTTGGCCTTTGGCTCCTTCTATAGCATTGCATCTCCCCAAAGGTTTAGGGGGATTGGGTGTCCGCCATCTCCGGTCCTTTAACAGGGCTTTATCCGCTAAGCAAACGTGGAGGCTGAGACTTAATACGCAGCTCCTGGCTTCTCGTGTCCTCAAAGCTAAATATCCTTCCCTCTCATCGTTTAATCCTTCTGTCACTTGTTCTACGCCTTCTTGGGGAAGTCATGGGTTAGTAGAGGGGGTTGTAGCTTTATCCAATGGTATTGCTTGGAAGGTTGGTTCGAGAGCCAAAGTTACTATTCTTAATGATTGCTAGCTGCTTAATGTAACATTTACTTTTAAGGATTCTATTCCAGAAGGAGACCGTCCTTCATTGGTGTCAAAGTTGATGGTTCCAGATTCGTGTGCTTCGAATGCATCCCTGGTTTGGCATCTTTTCCCTAATTCTGTTGCTTCAGCGATTCTAGGTTTGGATCGTCCGTTACAGATGATTGATGACTTTGTTTACTGGAAATTCACCCGGGATGGATCCTTCTCTACCAAATAAGCTTATAATAGTTTACTTTCTCAGAATATCCCCCCAGCCTCCTAACTTGTTATCTTCTACATGGTGGAAACGCTTGTGGGGTTTACCTGTTCTTCCGAAATGGAAGATTTTTGCTTGGAAGGTTTTGCATAATACGCTTCCTACTGTAGCATTACTTGTACTCAGAGAGCTTCCGATTGATTCGACTTGCGTTTTTTGCGTTCTGCTGAGTCTATGGACCATTTATTCCGAGATTGCTCCTTTTCTCAGCGTCTTTGGGATTCTCTTCCTTGGGACGCTGGGCCCATGCCGGAAACTCCTCTTCCTTTCCATGGTTGGTTTTCGGATATATTCTCAAGCTATGATATTTCCAAGAATTGGTTTGCCCTAGATCGGTTTTTCAGGACTTGTTGGGCTATCTAGTTAACTCGGAACAATGTTAGGTTATGATCGACGGTTTATTCTCTGTAGTCTGTTCTTGACTTAGCTTTTGATTGGTGTGACAGAAGTAAAAAGGATCATGAATTCACATTTTCTCTTGCTAGTTCTCCTTTCGGTTCTCTTCCCCTCCTTTGATTCTGGTTCTTTGGGGTGATCTTCACACTACCTGTGATATCTTTATGTGTGTTTATGGTGCTTGGGAACAGGAGAATTATAATGCTGGTATAGGTTGGTGCTTTCGTGAGTTTTCTTCTTTCCAGGCTCTAGGGGGTAGTGCACGGGCATGTATGGCTAGTTCTGCTCTTCATTCTGAATTGTTAGCTTGTCTTTATGGTCTTAGTCATGCTCGGCAATGGGGCTTTACTCGGCTTAGCCTGCACACTGATTGTATGGTGATTCCTCAGATATTATTGGATCTTGGGTCTACAGATATTTCGGTTGTCTTGATATTACAGGAAATCCAGGTTATATTATCCTCTTTTGTTACTTGTCATTTTCGGAAGGTCTCTCGGGCTTCGGTTACAGAGGCTCACTCTCTTGCCACTGCTGCTAGGCGTAGGGAGTTATGTTATTATACCTTTTAGTTTCTTTCTTTGTTTGTTCCCTTTGTCAATACTGCCAATGAGCTGGTGCTTGTTCATGCTGGCTACCATTAGAACCTTCGCCGATACTATAGCCTCATAGATATCAGTCCCTACTTTATCAATTCAGGTGGCTGAAAGGAAGCATGACATCACAAAACTTGACAAGAAAATTTTCAAGGGCACTAAATTTCAAAGAAACTAATTCTCTATTTCTGCACAGTGTATGGGGATATTGACATTAAGAAATTAACACTACTAACAAGACAGTTCAACATAGTGATAACTATAGTTAATCTAGATCAGCAGCCAAAAAACTAACTCTCAAAGAGAGTACCACCAATAGTTCAAGGCTTCAGGAACGAGACAAATTCAATGAAACTAAAATATATGAAATTGAGAAAAATAAATTGCTAAATTAGTTGCAGAATGTCGCAGTTCAACAGAATAATAAAGTTATAAGCTTCTTAAAATAGTCGTACACAAAACGTGTATTCCAGCTAAAAAATCTAGAATTAAGTAGTTTTTATGAAATTGAGAATAATATACGCACGCTCGCACGCACGCATGCACATGTTATCTTTCAGTACTACAAACTTACCATCTGAATTCGATCTTCTTTCAATTATTGAGCTACGGCTTCAAAAGACGAAGCATTCAGAACATATGCACATATGGGTACTTAGACTTTACCAAATGTCATAATTTGCTAGTAGTCAGAGGCATCTTCTTGGCTTTTCCATTCAAAATAAAATAAGTTAAGAATGACAAAGTCACATACAAGTTTTAAGCATTAGCATTGCACATACAAGAACTAAGCAGAATGGTAAATATCAATGCAGGCTTTCAAATACCTATTTCCAAGAGTACTTTATTAGGAAATATATAACCAGTGCATTTATCCTCTGCATGGGCAATAGTATCCCTCTAATCACAGAGACCCTGCGGATAGATATCAAATAATTAGAATAAGTGATAACAAGAGGTGACAACACACTCTTAATATATTAGAGGATTTTAAGTTTTAGGTAGGAAAGGAGTGAAATTATCACAATTAAAACAATACTTTCTTTATATAAAAAATTCCAATATGCAAGAATGTAAAAATTTCCCTATTGGCTCATGCAAGGCAGTGCAATAGTGACGAGGGAATACCCTAGGTCGTTGGTGACTAAGTTCCCCGATCAAAACAAAATTTATACAACCAAACCCAACCCTAGGTATAAGGGTAAGTCCAGGTCGAACCCTAGGGATGTGATATTTACTACGGGCTCAAGCTAAGCTATTCCGAAGGTTAAATAAGGGTTGGTCTAACAAGTCTAACAACTCAATTAAACGCGTACTAGAAAGATATAAAGAATGCTAGGAAGTCGGGATTCACATGCACTCATGATAAGTACTTTAATTGGGAAAGAAATCGATCAAGCATACAATGCGAGGGAAAGAAAGAAATGCAATCAAAATCACTCAAAAGGCTATTTCCTAGGGTCAAGCTAGATGTCTCTACAAATGACTTCGAAGGAAAATCGCAAATTGAGATCAATCGATAATAATAGCTTCCAAATCAATTGTTCGTGTCATTGAAACCTATTATGCAATCTAGCACGATATTTGAGGTTGATCACTCCTCAAGAATCAAACACATGCACAAATTTCACTAACCAATTTAATCACAAATATGATCAATCCAATTCCCCCAACTAACCATGAATTATCACTTATACATGCTTCACCCTATCCCCAACAAGTAATCTACTCACTACTAATTGCAAATTTGAACAACAAAGCTAATCTAATCACAAATTTCATCATCAACATAGTAATCCAAATATGCTCAAGCTTATCAAAATCATATCAAAAAAAACAACAAGTAATTCAATCAAAATTAAAATCAAACATGAAATTGTATTAAAGAGTAATTCATTCTTACAAAACTTTAATCAAAATCAAAGAGAAAGAGGAATGAAAGTAGCATTCATCAACATTACCATGTTTTTCTCTCTAAAATCTAAGAACAATCATCAAAATCAAGAGCTTCTCTCCCTAAAATTCTAATCAAAACTAAATCTAAAGCTTAATTCTATGATATTCTAGAATGACCCTCCCTCTAGGAATGAAGGAAATCTATATATAGTAAAGTTAACTAAGGAGAAGTTAGTTAGACGTCAAAAAGAGACCTCAAAAGGCGCGGCCTCTCACCCCTAAGCGCGGCCGCAACAAAATGGGTACGGAAATAGGGAAGAAAGAGTGCGCGACTGCTCCTGGCTCGCGCGCGGCCGCGCCACCCACCTGCGCGGCCGCTCCTCCCCGGTGCGCGGCTGCGCCCTGAGAGCAGGGCATGTGCCTTGGGTACGGCCGAAGTTGCCCCCGTGCGCCCCGGATGATGCATGATGCTAAGGCAGTTTCTTGAAGCCATTACGGTGGGTTCAACACCGTCTTTTCATATCCACGCAACATGAGAGCGCAGCCTTGAAGACTTGACTCTTGCACACATTTGCTTTAGGGCTTCAAAAGGAGGGATCGAGATGCATCTTTGGCCTTGAATACCCCGAGAGAATGCCAATGAGCCTCTCGAACATCTCCAACTTCCTAGTATCAAAGAAAAGCAAACAAGTAAAGAAGAAAATGCAAAATCAACTAAGAAAAGCAAGAAAATAAGAAAGCAACTAAACAAAATGCAAAGTAGAGAAAATACAAGTAAAACTAGAGAAAAGGAGATAAAAGAGATGTAAAATCAATGGAAAATCATCCTAAAAGAAGCTAAATGAGTGCCATGAATGACACTCATCAAACTCCCCCAAGGTAGACTTTTGCTCGTCCTCGAGCAAAATAAAAGCAAGAAGAATTAGGATGAAAAACTTATTATTCAAACCAAGAAAAGGGAAGAAAAAGATAAGAATATACACTAAGACTCACTTTCGTAGGAATCACGGTTGTTTTTAGCTACAACAAGCCCTTTAAACCCCAAAGTCGCCAATAAGGAAGAGTGAGGTCTCGTAAGGGTATCCTAAGAGTTTGACCCATAACTCTTGGTAAAAATGAGGCAAAAATCATTGAAAGAAAGTAAAATAAGAAATTCAAATAAATAGCTTTTGACATGGACTTTTGCAAATGATCAAACGCAAGAGAATAAGCAACTTTCTATACAATAGGGGTATGCATGTTCCAAGATATCTAAGGTTGATTGAAACATAAGATATGCTAAGCGCAGAGAACTAATGAGGCACAATTCACTTTCATCCCAACCAATCTTACCACGTCCTCCAAATTAGCTTCAAATCTACCTTTAGTGAGCATCTCAATGGTTCCTCGAAGGAACCGGAAAAGAAAGAAGTTTGAGGCTACTCGACATCTCGATTATTGCATACCGCTCTATAAACTTGACCTACATCTCCCTCCAGCGACTTATGACTCAACCACAAAGGTCAAAAGGTCTTGAAAAGGGTTGTAATGTAAGGGCGAGAAGGGTGAAGGTGGGCTAAAATTTGAAATTTGGTGGTATACCTAAATTGTGAAGCAAAGATTGGCCAAATCTCAACACCAAAACCAAGTAATCACCAAACAAAAACACCAACACCCCCAAGCTTATTCAAAGCCAAAATCACAATCATATATACAAAAAGTGTAAGAATGCTTCCCCCCAAGCCAAAATAAAGCATTGTCTTCAATGCTTAGGGAGAAAACCACTCACATCAAAATATTTTTGAACTTTTGCATTTTTTCACATTTTTTTCACTTTTGTCAAAGCTTATTGAACTTGCTTTGCTTTATCTCATATTGTTCAAATTTTTCATTTTTGAACTTTATTGTCCTCACCTCTTTTAACTATGGACGGCTTTTCAACTTGCATTTGCTTTTTTTTTATTCACAAAATATTTACAACACAAACTTGCGTACAATGAAAGAACCAAATAATCATTCTCATCACCAAAACTCAACCAATAGATACCAATGCTTCACAAAAACCAATGATGGGAATAAAAATGAAACAAAAGGCTCAAAAGCTAAAGATGTGGCTTGAAAAGAAGGGTATAAGGCTTAAATGGTTAGCAAGAAAGCAAATGTAAACCCAAAATAAAGAAAAGAAAACTATCCTAGAAAAGTAAAAATTACCACCCCGGAAAGATGCCTTTGTCCTTCCTAAGTGGCTCGGTCGCGATCTCGGGAGATGAAAGTCAAATTTTAGATAAAGTACACAATAGCCAAGGATCCATGCGCCGCTTAATTAAGAAATGTTGAAAGCAAGAACAAATAAAACCTCACATGGTTGTAGCAAAAACTCACTATTAGCTTCAAATCCACTAAAGGGAGCAACTCCTTCTTACCACAAACCAATGGAATCCGGCTTCAAGGCCCCAAAAGGTATAAACCGCTACCTTAGCATACCCTATCCTAGAATCAACCAAAGATACTCTCAAAACATGCACAACAATACAACATAGGAAATTATTCATTCAAATGCAAAGGCTCGGATGGTATTATGTCCAAATACAAAAGCTAAATAACTAAAAAGAAGAAAACAAAGCCTTAAAATCTTTTTGTCTTTTTCATATTTGGAAGAAAAATAAAAAACAAGAGGGAAAAAGAAAAGAAAGAAAAAGGAAAGTAAAATAAAAAGAAATGCGCAAGAATGCATGCAAGACATGTAAAACCCAATCGACATACAAGTGGTCATTCAGCAACATCGCCAATGACCCCAAACACTCTAAGGTGTTACAAGCCAAGCATCCTCGAACAATCAACTCATCCCAGACTAAACCTATTCTAAGCAAACAAGAAAGTAAAGGAGAAAGAAGAAATAAAATGATCTCACCGGGTACTCCAAGCAATGCTAATGAATAGAAATGAAATGAAGCATAAACCTTCATGATGCTCTAAAAGCAGAAGCAAGGATAAAAGTCCAAGTAAGAAATTAAAAGCTATATACAAAAAGAAATTGTTAGTAACTTCCAAACAAAAACTCGAAACATCTAAATTGAGATGAAAATGATTATAGAATCAGAGAAGCATAATCAAATAGCAGAGAGAAAACACATTCATCCAAAAAACAATCAATCAGCAGGAAAACCAACAATCAATCAACATACCAACATCACATCATCATCAGAAATCAACCTCATCAGACAGAAATCATCATAAATCAACAGCAGAAATGAGACACAAACTCAAAGACAGAACCGTAGTGAACTATAGAAGCAAGGGGGGACCAAAGCAGCACAACAAACATAAGAATACTCCCCCAAGCCTAAAATGAGCTACCCCCCCAAGCCAAAACCTAGCAACAAGGAAGCAAAAGAAGAACATCAATGCAAAACAAGCATAAAAGGGAGGGTAGCCAATATGGTATCACTCGACACTATGGTAAGGGGTAGAACGGGTACTCCCCTCACCAACCTCAGAAGAAACATGGCTAACTACATCATCCACCACCATCGGACTCTGTCCCGTCAACCTAATCTCCCTCTAGGCCTTATCTCTAACAAAATAGTGGGACCAATCATCTAGAACCGGCTCACCCGAGAGCGCCCATCGACCGAAGGCTCGGGATTAGGGAATGGGTTTGGGTTAGCCAGGTCGTATGCAAAGTCATAGCCTCCTGGCCTCTTATAGTCGTAAGAGGCCGGAGAGGTCCCCCTAATCGCATGGGGGGCACATGAGGCCCCTCCCAATAGGGATAGCACAAACTAGGTCCATGGGCAGGGTCACTCGGGACCCATTGAGGTATGGGTCCCTGCTGGACCGGGAGGTAGGGATAGTTTACATAAGGTTCAATTTCCCCCTTCATCACATGCATATCATAGACTTGCCTTGCATGGTAATCATAGCCTAATACAAATTCATTGCCTAAAGGTGAAGAATTCAAAACATTAGCAATAGAATTGATATTCGCACGCAAAATAGACAAGTCATAATTAGAAGAAGAGGATGAAGAGGAAGGGATCAAAGGTGTACCTCTCCGGGACACCGGGGGAAACTCTGGAGGGAGAGTATGGATAGGAACACAAGGATTGATACGGAGATTGGGCCGAGGGGCTCGCTTGAGCGAGGGGTCAATGGGCCACTTGTTGGGCTGCCAAGGGAGAGGGGTGTCGACATACCGAGCGGTGGACTTCGGGTGAGGGATAGGGCATCAATCGGTCGTCCGAGAAACCTTCCAAATGAACAAGTCCTCTTTAGTAGTCCACTTCAAAAAACTTTTGGTTGATCAAAGAATATATGTTGAGGAGGTAGGAGGAGGACTTCTCTCGACGGTCCCTAATGGGCTCAAGGGACAAAATCATCTTCTCATACTTCTTATTAAGAGAAAGGGCAATGATGGTGATCAAACCACCCATTTGGATGCTCCCCGAGAGGAAAGCACCATCGCGAATGTCAATGAACCGATCTATCAACTGAGTCTCATAATCAATGACCCCAATATCATCGGAATGATGATCCGCTAGCCATAACCAACTGAGTTCTTCCCTCGAAATTGCACCAAGAGACTCCTTTGAGAAAAAGGCATAAGTGAGCAATCGATTAAAGTATCTCAAAGCCGGGTGAATTATCGAGGCCGCCTTGGAGTATTGAGGTTGGTAAGAATCCTCAACTGAGATGTGCCGCCACCATCGACACTCAATGTAATCATGATTGTTTTGCAACACCTCAAAATCCGGGTAGATATACTCGGCATCCTCCAAAGGGGTGGGAAGCTTGAAAATCTCATTAAAGAAAAAGAGAGGGATGGAATGGTCGTTGTTAAACATTTGGAATGTCAATGTGCAAACCGTCTCACCATCCACTTTTTCTTCATGTATTTCAAGAGAGGAGAGGAACTCGAAGGAGAGGCGAGCATAAGTCGGAGCGTTCAAGCTAATAAACTCCTCCAACCAAAGATTTCGGGCTAATCGCCTCACATCCTCATCAATTCCAAGCTTTGTAGTCGTTGATCGATCATAGAACCTTGTTAAAAGAAGCTTTTGGGAAGAGAGCCAGACAAAGTTATTCCAATGCTCGCTCTTTGCAAATTCAATACCGTAGGTCTCACTCACATTTAGTGGTGGTGGCAGCACCTCACGTGTATTAGAGCCACGAGCTCGTTTGGGACGACGAAGGGGAGCCATCTACACAAATAAACCAAGACAATATGTCAAAGGTATGAAAGAGATGGTGCTCACAACAAGTTGCATAACCAAAATCAATGAATCCACAACAATCATTGAGCAAGAATGAATAATAGGTCACATAGCAAGTATGTAAGCACATTCAAACCACAATTTAAGCAAGGATTCACAAACCAATTGAGATCAAAGAGTGAGCAACAACATCATACAAATAGGGTGAACAACATTCACGAGCCCTATGACCACATCAAAGAGGTGAAGACCAACAATGGTGATAGCAAAATAGTAGCACAATAAAGCAAAATCATAGCATCACAAGTTCATAAATTCACCAACAATCATCATGAATGCAAAATTTGGGGTCATGAAATAGGGAAGTTTGAATCACCATTAAAGAGTACATCATAACATTTAAATTCAACAACACAAAACAAGGTGTGAAATTTAACATGAAATTCAATTGAAATGGAGAATTCATACCTTGAGTGATGGTCTAATTCAAATGAAATGGAGAACTAAGCACAACTTTAAGCAAATAACCCCAAACTTGCAAGTTTCAAAAACCCCAATCAACAATACCAAAATTCTCAACTTTGGAGAGAGAAAATCAATTTCAAAGCATAAAAGTGAGAATTTAAAGTGATTATCAACTAAGAAAATTGAAAAATGATGATTTTATGATGAAAAATAGCAGCCAAAATAGAGAGAATGCTTAAACACTACTATGGAAAATGAAGCAAAATGAAATAGGAGAGAGAAAAAGGAAAGGGGTGCGTTTAAGGGGGAACGCAACAGAGGCGCGCGCCCGCGCTACCCCTCTGCACGCCCGCGCAGGCCAGCTGCGCGCGCAGCCGCTCCTTTCTGGGTTGCTTATGCTCGAACAATTTTTGGTGCGCACAACATTCATGATGATGATTAACACAAACATAGGCAGTTTTGTTCTAAACCCATTTTCGATGGGTTCAACATCCATAATTCATTTTCCCACCATCTTGAACCCACCAAAGCTCAATTCTTCTCAAACCTTCCAATAAACACAAGAACACTTCATCTTTAAAATTTGCTACCAAGATTGTTGGAAAACTAACCTCCATCATCTCAAAACTACCTAAAATCACAACAAAAATAGAAAATTGGTTAGTCCATAATCATCAAGAAGAAAGATAAAATAAAAAGGAAAATGGAAAGAAAGTTAGAGAGTTAGGTTGCCTCCCGAGAAGCGCTTGTTTAACGTCATTAGCTTGACGTTCTCCACCCCTTCTCAAGGGGGGTCATATAGAGTCATTCTATGAACAAGGCCAACAAAAACGACATCATAATACTTCTTGAGCTGGTGGTCATTCTCTTTGAAAGGAGATGATGAATCCATTGAAGAAATTTCCACAACTCCATTAGGAAAGACTTGTTGCACCATGAAAGGACCACTCCATCTAGACATGAGCTTTCCGAGGAACAACTTCATCTTGGAATTGTAGAGGAAAACCTTGTCACCAACACAAAACTGCTTTTCTCGATAAGCTCGTCATGAGCTTCCTTAGAACGCGCATTGTAGGTGCTAGCACAATCATATGCATCAAGTCGAAGCTCCTCTAATTCATTAAGATCTAACCACCGTTTCTCTCCCGCACTTGCTAAATCAAAGTTGATTTTCTTGATCGCCCAAAGAGCACGGTGTTCAAGCTCCACCAGAAGATGGAAAGACTTGCCATAGACAAGACGATAAGGAGTAGTGCCAATAGGGGTCTTAAATGCCGTTTGATATGCCACAAGGCATCATCAAGTTTGTCTGCCCAATATTTTCTATTTCTAGCAACCGCCTTCTTAAGAATCAACTTGATTTGATGACACCTCAACTTGACCACTTGTTTGAGGGTGATAAAGAAGACCAAAATGTTGATGAACCCCATGCTTCTTCAACATCTTCTGAAAAGCATTATGCACAAAATGTGAGCCATTGTCACTAATCACCGCCTTGGGAACACCGAACCTTGGGAAAATGATCTTCTTAAACAATTTCATCACCACCTTGTGGTCATTTGTTGGGGAGGCAATGGCCTTAACCCATTTTGACACATAATCCACCGCCACAAGAATGTATTGGTTCCCATAAGAAGAAGAAAACGGTCCCATGAAATCAATTCCCCACACATCAAATACTTTCAACTCAAGAATTGGTTGTTGAGGCATTTCATTGCGCTTTGAGATGTTCCCGGTACATTGACATCGATCACATGTCTTGAAAAACCTCCATGTGTCCTTGAAAAGATGAGGCCACCACAAAACACTTTGAAGAATCTTAGTGGCGATTTTAGAAACACCCATATGACCACCACTAGGATCCGATTGGCACATTTTCAACACACTTGGCACCTCCTCATTTGGAACACAACGTCTTAGTGAGCCATCGATTCCTCTTTTGTACAAGATGGGATCATCCCACAAATAGTGCCTACCCTCTCTCTTGAGCTTCTTCTTTTGGTTTTTAGAGAATGTGGGCGGAAACTCCCCACATGCAAGATAGTTTACCAAGTTGGAAAACCATGGAATCTCTCACATTAACGACATACAAGGAGTCATAAAGCATCGTATCTTCAATTGGAGAACCATCATCTTGGATTTGACAATCTTCAAGGCGAGAAAGATGGTCCGCCACAACATTTTTTCGCTCCTTTTTTATCTCTAATCTCAATGTAAAAAGTTTGAAGCTCGAGCACCCAACAGATCAACCTTGGCTTAGATTCCTTTTTGGCAAAGAGATATTTGAGAGCCACATGATTCGTGAAGACAATGGTCTTAGAATCCAAAAAGTAGCAATGGAACTTTTCAAAACCATGCACAATTGCTAAGAACTCCTTCTCCGTTGTTGTATAGTTCCTTTGAGCTCCATTGAGGGTCTTTAACATATAATAGATGGCATGAAGCTTTTTATCCACCCTTTGACCTAAAACTCCTCCAATGGCTGTATCACTAGCATCGCACATCAATTCAAAAGGCAAATCCCACCTCGGGGCTTGGACAATGAGAGTAGAGATCAAAGCTTTTTTCAACTTATTAAAAGTTTCCAAACATCTATCATCAAACACAAATATGGAATCTTTTTGAAGAATATCATTGAGAGGTTTTGCAATAAGAGAGAAATCCTTGATCAATCTTCTATACAACCCGGCATGCCCCAAGAAAGACCTTACTCATTTCACATTAACCGGAGGTGGAAGCTTCTCAATCACTTCAATCTTTGCTTTGTTCACCTCTATGCCCTTGTGTAGACACCCATATGTGTCTCCCCAAAACCAAACCCAGTAATGAATACCTTTCATGTCATTTGATTATTGAACGAAGCGAAAGTGTGAAAAGCCTAGTAATGAGGATGTTTTTATTAAAATATCTCCTTTCTGTTTTTGAAAATATTTCTTTTCTCACCTTGTTTTATGAAAATGTGCAGTCCAGTTTAGTTTGGTCCGTTATATGGGTCCAATAATAGTGTAGTTGGATGGGCTTGAAAAGACCTTTCCAACGATATATTATAAGCCCAATTCCGATGAATAATGAGGAAGTTATGGCCAAAATACTAAACTGGGCCCAAACCGGATTTTACCTTCGCCCCAATGATCATGTGGAGGGTCCAAAGGTTTAATCCTATTCCTAAACTAATTAGGATTAATTAGAAGCTTCCATAAGTTTCTAAAAGATCTTAATTATCATTTTTGAAAAGATAAAATCAAGGAATTTTAAATTGAATAAAAACTTTCCTTTTTAAAAAAAACTTTTCCTTTTTAAGTCCTAATTTTATTCGAATTTAAAGATGTTAAAAGACGGTCAGATATTATTTTTGTGCCTCATAGTTTTTATCCAAATCTTATATGGTTGGATAGATCTTGAAATTATCTTTCCAATGATATATTATAATATTAATTCCGAGCTATAACGAAAAAGATATGAATGGAATACGAAACTCTATCCAAAACTGACACAGTTACACTATTTCGGTCATATCTTTTTATACAAAAAATATTTTAATTTGATTCTAATTGGGTTGGAAATTAGACTTCAAGATATTTACAACGACATATTATAAGACTTATTTGGACTTCTGTAACAAAAGTTATGATAAAAACAAAATTCACAAAAACTGCTGACCGACAAGTTTTATTTCGATTCGAAATCGGATTCTTTTCTTATTCTTCGACTCTCTTTTTTCCTATAAATAGAGGTCATATCTCCCTTTTTTTCAATCATCTACAACAATCATCTTTATCTCTCTAAATCTAGAAGCTTTCTTTCTCTATTCTTTTTCTAAACCTTCCCTCAAATACAATTCCTCATACATTAGCACTAGACACACCTAGCCAAGTTCGAAATTGCCTTCGCCCTAGACGTGAAAGGTTATAATTTCTGAGGGTTTGGTCCCTAATCTTTTAATCTTTATTTAATTTAATTGTTTGATTTTATATTTTCCTTGAAGTTACTAACGCGTGTATTTTGTTATTAGAAAGAGGTACGAGGCATCAAAGTATGTAATCTTATTGCTCTATTCTTGTGGAAAGCATGTTTAAATTTGTTTAATTCCTAGTATCCTGTTTAGGGTGCCTTTTACTCTTTTATAATATCATGTTAGTATCATGCTAGGGCTAAAGCTTTGATTTTTATGTTTAGTGACATCCTAGGGTTTGTTATTAATCTTGTCAGTATCATGCCTAGGATCTTGCTATTAATATTATGCTTTAACATGATTATGATAATTATGGTTATTATGATTGTTATCATGATTATGATTATTATTTTTATCATGTTGCTTGATGTTTATTTATTGTTATTGCTTGATCACGACTTTTATGCATGTTAAAAGGGAATTTGTACTTGTAATCACGCTTAATAAGATAATTAATAATCTCATTAAAGGCGACTCTTTTGCTCTAGCTTCCTTCCCTTTGGACGCCACCATACTTAAGTGTATGATCACAGTGGGGTTCAAGTTTGGGGTAATGCTTGAAATATTCCCTACACCTTGTGACCAAGGACAATGCCTTTCTCAACCACGAAATGACATGTCTCCCAATTCAAAACCAAATTAACCTTCTCACATCAAGCCAAACATTTCTCAAGATTCTCAAGGCACGCCTCAAATGAAACTCCTCCTATTGAAAAATCATCCATAAACACCTCCATTTCCTCTTCCAACATATCTCCAAATATGCTCATCATACATCGTTGGAAAGTGGCAGGGGCGTTGCAAAGCCGAAATGGCATTCTTCTATAGGCAAAAGTTCCATATGGATAAGTAAAAGTTGTTTTCTCTTGGTCATATGGGTGAATAGGAATTTGGAAAAACCTGGAATATCCATCAAGAAAGCAATAATATTTGTGCCTTGTTCGTCTTTCAAGCATTTGATCAATGAAAGGAGGGGGAAAATTGATAGGAATGGTGTCCTTTGAACAAGTGTATTATTCCGATAGAGGGTTCGGAGCTATTGAAAAGTTATTTATTCAGTAAGTTCAAGTGATCGGAATGCCTAGGTGGAGCCTGCTTCCAATCAGTAGTATTAATGCATAATTAATATTACAGCTTAACCTTGACTGAACCCTTCGGGTTACACCCAAGCAACTAACGATCCAACACAACCAATTGATTCGGAAGGAATTACTGAGTCGCTCGAGTAATTAATATTTAGACGTCGGAAATTGAGCTAGGAGCGTCGAAACCGAGCTTCGAAAGTCAAGTCGAATTAATTAAAGACAAGACGGTAAAATCACTAATTAATCAACAATTTACCGAAATACCCCTAGCATCGGAATGCCCCACCGAGTGCTAGGGGCATTTGGTATAGCCATGATGGCTAGCAAGCGCACCAAGCCAAGCCTAGGTTGGCTGGTGTGTGCTAGCACACCATGGCTAGCAAGGTTGCCAGAACATGACTAGAGAGCCACGCTAGCATGTGCATTGCAATTGCAGCCAGCTAGCAACAATGCGCGCATGGCGCGCTAGCCAACTGTAGCCAGCCCGCGGTAGCATGGCGAGCATGGTGCTGCGCCCAGCCACGCTAACAGTAGGCCAGCCGCACACCAAGGGCTAGCTGGGCTGCTTGGGTGCCTTGGCTTGGCCTGCCATGTGGCAGCATGCTATTGGGGCAAGTGGGAGCTCTTGGCCGATTTTACTTGAAAGCCTTGGGGATTAAGTTCGGTCCCCTCCCCCCTTTTCCTTGTGGTCCTTACCTAACCCCTCCGCTTAGTATGCCACTTGTTGATTAATTAGTTATTGGCTATTTTCTTTTGTTTTTGATTTAAAAATAAAAGGAGAAAATTGATTTTACCAACTCTCCCACATTGATGGGGGAGTGGATTTCTCACTTGAGTTTCCCTATAAATACCCAACTTGGGATATGGGAAAACTCACTTGAGTAAGAACTCAATTAGGCATCTCCATTTGAGAGTAAACCTATAAGCTCATTAATTACTCGGGTAGTCCTTTTTGTCGGACTTGGCTAAACTCCAAGTAGTAGACCGGTCGGGTCGAGTTGTGGGTGGACTTCGTTGGAGGTTCTTGCCATTTGTGAGGCTCGGCTTTTCTCAAGTAAGAGCTCTTTTCGGTTGAGCGAAGCACGCTACAAGGGTAATTCAGTCTTTTCTCTATTCTTGTTATTTATTCATTTTGTTATATTAATTGTGAGTTTGTTCTTTGGCTCGGGTTTTATTTCCACAGTGAGTCGGTCTCATCGAAACCCTACAGCGGCATTGGAGCCTTGCTCATTTATTTTTATAACAAATAATTTTCAAGGTGTTTTTAATGATTTATTTTTCTGGTTTATGTTACTAATTAGATTAGTAGCTCAGTTTAATTAATTTTAAACCCGTTTTAAAGCTGATTATTGGCCCCGAACCCAGATTTTCTCCCAAAAATAGTGAATTTTGGGTGGAAACAACGTTATGGATATGTTTTTACCCATTTAGGACTGTAAAAAAGTCTAAAATCTGCCAGAACTGCCTTTTTCGAGGGTTTTTCATTTCGACGAAAATTTTTAAATCTTTTAACCTTGAATCTTAATGGCATATTTATGGTGATGATGTATATGGTTCTTTCCTTAATGTTTCTGCACTTTTTGACCTCTTTAAGCATGGTTACTTTGTAGTAATTAGTGCTTGAAAGATTGGTTAAATTTTCATATATTGCAAATCCATTGCATTAAGTGTGAAAAACTTATTCTTTGAGGCTTCTAAGTATTAAAGATCCAATCTTTAATTGTTTTAAGTGGTTGGAACTTTGAGTTACTAAATTCCATGAATTTTTGGTTGAAATTTTGATTTAATCATGTATTAAGTTGATTGGAATGATAAAGTTTGAATCTTGTGATAGAAATTTCATTTATCTTCATATTGGAAGATATAATTTTTTAAGGATTCACAAGTTAAAGTTGGAATCTTTAATTGAATTTTATGTTCATAATTCCAACTCCCCTTTTATTTTGTCAAGTCTCGTGATTAGCTTAAATTAATTAAATTAATAGTGAGTATTACCCTCATTTATTTTATTGCACCAAGTTGAACCAATTTTATTAAAGAATAGTTCTTGGGAATAGCTTTGGTTGTGTGCACTTTGATGAATTTTATTTAAGTTGGACTTGTTATAATTTTTCATTTTGCTCATTAAATTAATTCTAAAATTAATATGGAATTAATTAATTAAAGTCACGCAAAATTCGAATTTAATCCCGAGAGTGTGGTACGCAAACCAAGGCACATTACCCTCGGCCAGCCGGGCTGCTAAGTAGCCCACATGTGCTTGCCAAGGGCTGGTGCGCTTGGTGCCGACACAACGCGTGGCTGTTGCCTGCTAACAAGCAGCATGGTGCACCATGGCCAGCCAAGAAGCCGCAGCCCAGCACAGCACGTTGCTGTGCGCGCATGGGTGCGAGGCGTGGCTGGGGTGCGTGCTGATGTGGGCAGCGAGCATGTTTGTGTGCTTGGTGTTGTTGCGGGGAGTGTGTGTGGGGTGTGCTACATGCTTGCGGCATAATGCGCACAACCCCACAATTGGCACTTTAGCCCCGGTTTTTAAGGCAATGCTAATTTGCGGTTAAGGCCGTTTTATTTATTTTAATTAAATTTTGGAGGCTAGGCCTCGGTTTTGAGCGGCATTTACAAAATTAATTTTGGCAAAATTTTGGGTTTACCGAGTTAATTAATTGGATTAATTAAGATGGATGTGGAATTTAGTGGGAGCTTCAATTTTAATTGCGCTAAATTTCATAATCGGTTAAACAACTTTGATTAGTTTTAATTAGGCACGTTAATCGGATTAAAAACCTAAATTAGTTACTAGTTTACGCGTGTTTGTGCATTGTTACTTGTTTATCATTGTAAAATGCATGGGCCATACACACATGGTGAATGGATGAATGGAATGTATAATCTCTCGCAGGTTTTATAAAAATGGCAACTAGTGGGGCCCGATAGAAGTTACGGACTGCATTCCGTCTCGTATTTTTGTAAATCTAAATACGGTCTGCGAACCGTTGAGTATTTTTGTACCTTAATATTTAGATTAGTCCTAATCGTAGATACTAGTAATTTCTTTATTTTGGTTATGTCTTGAAGACGGAGGTTCATAGAAGACGAAGCCATGAAGTTGCAAAAGACGACCCTTAAAGACTTGAAGACTCAAGGGGTCATGCTAGTTGCCAAATGCATCATTATTTATGTTTTCGATATATATTTATGATTATATATATGAATTATATGTTAGATGCATGTCTAGGATTTTGAATAATATTGCGATGATTAATTAAGTTCACTTAAATCAACCAACATAAAAACCCTAGGTCCCTAAAATATTAAGTAAAATTGCCATTCAAAAACAATAGTTATCGACCTATTGAGAGTAGTGATGGGATACGCCAAAGCGAGGCATCACTATTACTCCCTAAGATACATAAGGCATACCTGGTATGCTAGTTGGTTTTAGTTATACTCAACGATATGAGTGATGGAGTCCTAACATGTCGTGGCAAAGTGGATAAGTTGTTGATGGAGCATTAGATGCAACGATCTATCTAACCAAGAGTGGATTGGAATCATTAGCAAAGAGTTGCTTACCTTAGAATATTAAGTGTTAAGACAAGCCAAAGCATGCTTAACTACTCATTGTTTCTTTGAATCTTGGAATCGACTTATTCCCACCAAATGGGGACAATTTAATGTGTGAATAAGACGTTTAAATAAGTTTGATAATATGCATGATTTCAACATTATTTAAATATTATGAATGGTTTTTCATTTCAAATTCTTTCAATTGTAGAACAATGTCTGCAAATAACTCAAACAACCAATTCTCGTTGTGCTCAATTCTCGACAAGGAGAAGTTGAAAGGGCCAAATTTTCTCGATTGGCAAAGGACTTTACGTATAGTTCTCATGCAAGAGCAAAAGAAATATGTCCTTGATGAGAAAATTCCCGAGACTCCCAATGAGGAAGTGACTCAGGCAGCCCTAAACCGATGGCAAATTGCCAATCGGGATGTCAAATGCATCATGTTGGCCACAATGTCTCCCGACCTTCAAACGACTTTCTTTGAGAAGGAGACAGCTTTTGAGATCATTTCTGAGCTACTGAACATGTTCTAAAAGTAGGCCCGAACTGAAACGTTTGAAACCCACAAGCAGATCCTTGAGAGCAAGCTCAAGAAGGAGAGTCAGTCAGCCCATATGTACTCAAAATGATAGGATTATTTGAGAACATGGGAAGGCTTGACGCAGGGTATTCAACCGAGATGGCAATTGACATCATTCTCCACTCGCTGCACAAAGGCTATGATCAGTTCAAGATGAACTATAACATGCATAACATGGGAAAACCCCTTACCGAGCTTCATGGTATGTTGAAGCAAGCCGAGAAAACGCTCAAGGATGAGGGGAAGCATGATATTCTCATCATAAAAAAGGGAAAGCCGTTCAAACACTCAAGCAAGAAGAAGAAAGGCTTTAAGGGGAAGGGTAAGAAAAAGACCTTTCCGCCTAAGTCAAAGGCTACCAAGGATAACAAGGAGAAGAAGGTAACATCTTCTAAATCTAATCTGAATGCTTCTATTGCAAGAACAAGAGACATTGGAAGAGAGATTGCCTCAAATTCAAGGAAGATAAGAAGAACGGAACCGCTGCTTCCGGATTAGGTATATTCGTTATAGACTTAAACTTCACTAGCTCAACATCATGGGTATTAGATACCAGATTTGGCTTACACCTTTGTTCCAATTCTCAGGGACTAAGGAACACTAGGAAGCTAGGAAGGGAGAGGTTGAACTTCGGGTCGGTAATGGAGCAAGAATTGCAGTCGTATCCGTAGGAACTCTCAGTTTGTCATTTCCCTCGAGGCTAGTTTTGGAACTTGAAAACTGTTTTTATGTTCCCAACATTACCAAAAACATTATTTCAATTCCGGCGTTGGACGCCAAAGGTTTTGAGTTTCGAGTAAAGGACAATGAATGTTCATTTTATCTCGATAATGTTTTATGTGGTATTGCACATTCTGAAAATGGTCTTTATGTGATTTCATTAGAAAAACAAGTTTTTAATGTAAATAATACTGCTAAGAAAGCTAAGACCATTGAGTCAAATCAAACATACTTTTGGCATTGTCGTCTTGGCCACATTAACATTAAACACATCAAGAAACTAGTATAGGAAGGTGTTCTTGACTCATTCGATTTACAATCGTTTGAGAATTACAAAAGATATTTATTAGGCAAGATAATTAAGCAGCCATTCTCCAAATTCGGAGAAAGGGCAGGGGACTTGTTAGACCTAATACACACTGATGTATGTGGACCAATGAGCTCCACCACAAGAAACAACCATCGATATTTTATCACCTTCACAAACGACTATAGTAGATATGGCTATGTCTACCTCAGGTAGCATAAATCTAAATCGTTTGAAAAGTTCAAAGGATTTCAGAGTGAAGTTGAAAATCAGCTTGGCAAGAAAATCAAAGCCCTTCGATCTGATCGAGGTGGTGAATACTTAAGCCAAGAATTCGATGACCATCTGAAAGAAAAGGGTATACTTTCATAATTGACATCTCCAGGAACTCCACAATGGAACGGGGAGCATCCGAAAGGAGAAATCGAACCTTGTTGGACATGGTACGATCAACAATGGGTCTTAGTGAACTTCCTATCTCTTTCTAGGGACACACACTTCTAAATGTGGCACTAACACTGAACCGTGCTCCATCAAAAGCTGTAGAAAAGACTCCATACGAGCTATGGACGGAAAAACCTCCTAGGTTGTCTTTTCTAAAGATATGAGGATGCGAAGCATATGTCAAGAAATTAATTTCTGACAAACTTCACCCCAAATCTGACAAGGTTTACTTTGTGGGCTACCCAAAAGAAACCAAAGGGTATTACTTCTACAATAAATCCGAGAACAAATTGTTTGTTGCTCGCGATGGTTTCTTTTTGGAGAAGGAACACCTTTCCAAAATGACAAGTGGGAGGAAAATCGACCTCAATGAAGTTCGAGAGGACTAGCAACAAAATCAGATTAACAGTCAAAGTGCTCAAACATCATCTGTTGACGCTGGTCAAAATGTGCAAAGTCAAACCGACAATGCAAATGCTCAATCCGTTACCCTGCGTAGGTCACAGAGGCCGAGGTCTCAACCTAATAGGTATCTTGGTATTGTATTAATCGAGAATCAGGACATCCTGATAATGCATGGAGACGAACCGGCAACCTACAAGCAAGCGATGGCGAGCACCGACTCTGCTAAATGGCAAGAGGCCATGAGATCTAAAATGGATTCCATTTTTGAAAATCAAGTCTGGGACTTGGTTGACTTACTCGAGGGTTACACACTTATTGGATGTAAGTGGATTTTTAAATTGAAAACAGACAAAGATGGAAAGGTATTCATTTACAAAGCTAGATTGGTAGCAAAAGGTTATAGGCAAATTCATGGTATTGATTACGATGAAGCCTTTTCTCCGATCGCAATGCTTAAATCCATTAGGATCCTCCTAGCGATTGTTGTACATTACAACTATGAAATATGGCAGATGGACGTCAAATTGCCTTCCTAAATGGAATTTTGGAAGAAACTGTGTACATGACACAGCCTGAAGGTTTTGTCGACCAAAACAATGCTGGGAAAGTGTGTAAACTTAAAAAGTCCATCTATGGGCTAAAGCAAGCTAGCAGAAGTTGGAATCTGCGATTCGATGAAGCCATCAATAAGTTTGGTTTTATCAAGAATCCAGATGAATCTTGAGTTTACAAGAAGGTTAGTGGGAGTGACATCGCCTTCCTAGTCTTATATGTCGATGACCTATTGCTCATTGGAAATAGCATTGCGATGTTAGAGTATGTAAAGGCCTAGCTTGGAAAATGTTTTTGAATGAAAGACTTGGGAGAGGCTCGGTACATATTGGGCATCAAGATCTATAGGGATAGATTGAAAAGGGTGATTGGATTGAGCCAGATTACTTATATTGATAAGGTACTGGCACGATTCAGGATGGAAGAGGCCAACAGAGGTCACTTGCCCATGTCACATGGCATAACCTTGAGCAATAAGTAGTGTCCAAAGACACCTGATGAGCGAGAAAAGATGAATGAGATTCCATATGCTTTGCTAATTGGATCGATCATGTATGCCATGATATGTACTAGACCAGATGTATCGTATGCCTTGAGTGCTATGAGCCGATACCAATCAGACCTGGGAGAGGCGCATTGGACTGCGGCCAAGAATATCCTAAAGTACCTGTGTAGACACCCAATTGTGTCTCCGAAAAAACCAAACCCAGTGATAAATATCCTTCACATTGCTTGATTATCGAACAAGGGGAAATGTGAAAAGTCTTGCGATGCGGTTGTTTTAATAAAAAATACTTCTTTCTGTTTTTGAAAATATTTCTTTTAACACCCTATTTATGAAAATAGCCAGTCCAATTTAGTTTGGTCTATGATAAGGGTCCAATAATATTGTATTTGGATTGGGCTCAAAAAGAGCTTTCCAACGATATATTATAAGCCCAATTCCGATGAATAATGAGGAAGTTATGGCCAAAATACTAAACTGGGCCCAAACTGGATTTTACCTACGACCCAATGATCATGTGGAGGGTCCAAAGGTTTAATCCCATTCCTAAACTAATTAGGATTTATTATAATATTTTATAAGTTTCTAAAAGATCTTAATTATCCTTTTTTGAAAAGATAAGATCAAAAAATTCGAAATTGAATAAAACTTCTCTTTTTAAGAGTCCTTATTCTGTGCGAAATGGAAGATGGTCAGAAATTATTTTTGTGACTCATAATTTTTATCCCAATATTATATGGTTGGATAGATCTTGAAATTATCTTTCCAATGATATATTATAATATTAATTTCGAGCTATAACGAAAAAGATATTAAAGAAATACCAAACTCTATCCAAAACTGACACTCTTTCACTATTTCTGCCATATCTTTTTATCTACCAAATATTTTAATCTTATTCTAATTGGGTTGAAAATTATACTTATAGAGCTTTCCAACTACATATTATATGACTTATTTGCACTTCTGGATTAAAAGATATGATAAAAACAAAATCCGCAAAAAACTTTTCCAGTGCCAAACGACAGAGCCTGTCGCCTGGCGTTACTACCTGTCGCCTGGCGCTAATACCTGTCGTCTGGCGCTAAGTCTTGTCGTTGGCGACATGAGGTCTTTTATTCCGAATGGGACTCGAACTCTTTTCTATCGTTTTCGGACTATTTTTCTATAAATAAGGGTCGTATCTCCCCGTTTTTAATCATCAACAATCATCTCTTTCTTTCTCTCTCTAAAAGCTAGAAGCTTTCTCTATCTCTATTCTTTTTCTAAACCTTCCCTCTCACAAACTTCCACATACATTAGTTCTAGACACACCTAGCCAAGTTCAAAGTTGTCTTCGCCCTAGACGTGAAAGGTTGATAGTTTCTGAGGGTTTGGTCCCAAGTCCTATTTCAATTCTTTGATTGGATTTACTGTTTAATATTTTCCTTGAAGTTACTAACGCGTGTATTTTGTTACTAGAAAGAGATACGAGGCATCCAAGTAAGTGATTTAATTGTTATTATTTTGATATAGAAATCATGCTTTGATTGTTTTGATTCCTAGTATCATGTTAGGATGTCTTTATGATTCCTAGTATCATGTTTAGGGTAATATTTAAGGTTTCTAATATCATGTATGTTTCTAGTATCATGCTTAGTATGCTTCCTATTCTTTTCTTATATCATGTTGGTATCATATTAAGGATAAAGCTTTATTCTTTATTGTTGAGTGACATGTTAGGATTTGTTATTAATCTTGTTAGTATCCTGCCTAGGATCTTGCTATTATTATGCTTTATTGAGATTTTTATTATGATGATGATTGTGATTATGTTGCTTGATATATTATTATTGTTATTGCTTGATCACACCTTTTATGCATGATTAAATGGAATTTGTACTTGTAATCACCCTTAATAAGATAATTAATAATCTTGTTTAGGCTAATATGGTTATAATTCAAGTGATCGCCAATAATAGATTTGTTTGTGCATTAATATTCAACCAACATAGATTAAACAGGTTTAGGGTTAACCTATTGATTGTATGTTAATCAAAAAGCGCACATGAATATGAGAAGAATAAAGTAGAGGCCTATTTTTAGGGCAGGTTCAATCTCTTTTAGGTTGGATTTTTACCTTCATCCACGAATATCCAGGCATGGTTCCAGACCACTATGGAGTTAGCGATCTCATGGATCGTGAAGGGGTGTAACCTTCACCCTGTGAACAGTTTACAAGTTCCTAAAACTTGTTGGCGACTCTTTTACTCTAGCTTCCTTCCCTTTGGTCGCCACCATGCTTAAGTGTATGATCACAGTGGGGCTCAAGTGTGGGATGCTTGAAATATTCCCTACAGTTTTTTGGCGACTCCGCTGGGGAGGATTTCTATTTTAATTCCTAAATTTATTTTTGCAATAATTTAGAATGAGTGGATGAGACTCGAAAAGTTCTAAGTATTTCATGTGCGTAATTTTGATTAACGTTATTGGCATATGCATAAAAAGGTCCTTATTGGAAAGACCATCCGTAATGCGTCAAAAAAATAGGATTTTTATACGTAGGAAATTAGGGAAATATCTTTCACAACTAAAGTCGAAAGAACGCTGCGAAAAAAGTGGAAAATTCAAGAACAGAAAGCTGCCGAGGCATGTAGGAATTAGCGCTAAGAAAACAGCGCCATCGCCAAGCGATGGCTCTGTCACTTGGCGACGGTAATTGTCTTCTGGCTACAGGCATTGTTATCTCGCGCTGAATTCTTCCAATACTGAGCCAGAAATCTACCTTCTTGTTTCGACTAGTTTCTAGTACTGTTTGCTCGGTTTTACTTCCTGATTGAGTTTTTTCCTTTTTTCTGAACCCATATGTGTTCTACATATGGCCATAACCCCCTGGGAATTAACACTCCATCTACCCAATCGATCACTCCTGACAATGAAGGGTACATCCGAGTTTGTTGAATTCACCAAACCATGGAAGCGAGTTTAACTCGCGGGGTCCCATCCACTCGCGCTAACCCTTCCAAAGGTAAGGCTTCGGCGCGGTGCATCCGGACTCATAACCGTGGACCCTCTTTGACTAACCTATATCCTTGAACTTTAGAGAACTAGATCCATGGTTAGGTTGCAAACTCATTGCATCATATTGTGTTTACTTGACTACTTGTGCATTATTTTCTTGTGCATACCTACATGTGACTAAACTAACCATTTGGTTTGACTTGTGATCATAAATATGCTTAAATAAACTAACAAAGGACTAAAGGACTTTGCTTAATTAATTAATTAATTAATTAATGCAAGCAAATAAATATGTCTAAAGTCGAGTCATAGTTCCTTTGAGTCAACCCGGATTTTTATTCCTGTATACTGCACAAGCGTCAACTTGTTTTGGTCATAGCCGGAATTATAGGAATATTTACGAGTCGTACAACCTACAGATCTGTAGCCCCGAGTTCTATCTTTCATTTGGCGTTAGTTTCGTTCAATTCGGAGTTACAGATAAAAAGTTATGACTAAAATACTACAGCCTGTCCAATTTAGTGCACATACGTGAAGTCTTAGCTTAGTCTTTGTTTGAGTCTAATCACATAGTCTAGTCACATAGTCATGACACGAGTTAAACATGCCACTTACACTCATTAATCTTAGCACACACTTTGTGAATATGTCACCATGACCATGTCTTAGGTTCATGCATGAGTCGATTTTTTCCGTCATTTGTGTTGGGGGTACATTCTATTCCTAATTCTTTCATATCTCTCTATCTACATCATCTTTCCATTCTCTACATGCTTTCTCCATATCACAATCTTCATTCTTCCAACCTCCTTCCATCTATTGCATGTTGAATAGAGTTTGAGTCAAATAATTAACAAAAAGTATCCATAACTTCCCTGTTCACAGCACTTGGTCAAGGAGAGAAGGGAGATTAATCAAAAGCAACGCCTTTGTTCACGTACTACTTTTTGACAAACCAATCAGTTGGAAAAGAAAAGATAAGAAGGTAATGGCAACTCAAGAAGAAGTCAACGAACTTAGGAAGGACGTGGTTAACGTGACTGAAATGATGAAGGCTATAGCCCTTCAAATTAATGACCCTGTGAAGCAACAACAAATGGAACTCATGCAAGATAAGCAAACTCTCCAATGACTATAGATTCCAGGGCATTAGCTCACAAGGGGTCTCAGTGGACAAGGAGCTTCTTCCGCAAAAGTTCAATGCCAATGACATCCCTAAGTTCAAGCCAACTGACAATCCTTACTTTCACCTAAGGACTTTTGAAACTATAATGAACATTAAGGGGATTGATAGGAATATTTTCCACTCTTTGTTCTCACTATCTCTAGAAACCGTTTGTCAACATTAGTTCTTTTCTCTTGATAAAGAGAAGACCTCTACTTGGGATGGAATAATAAACTCTTTCATTGATAGATATAAGTGCAACATTCAAGTTGAAACTGATCATATACAACTTGAGATGCTAAAGCAAAAGGAAAACGAAGGGTTCACCTCTTTTTTCAACAAGTGGAAGGAAACTTCCGCTAATATGGTTAAAGTTCCTGCTGAAAAGGAGTCTGTAAGGATGTTCATCAAGAACCTTCAAGAAAAGTATACAAAGCACTTGAAATATCAACACAACTTGAATACTTTCAAGGTTGTCTATGATATAGGCATTGACATCGAAAACGATCTTTAAAAAGTTGATAGTGCGAAAGGAAAGAAGAACGACCATCATTTTTCTTCCTTTCCCACTAATGAAATACATGCTACGAACACTTCTAAACAACGAATCCAAAGGTTGAAAAGAGTGTTCACTCCACTTGGTATGAGTTACGAGACAGCCTTCGAAAACCTACACCACAAGGGACTCATCACAACAATTGGACCTATGCAAGATCCTCCTCCGGAAAGGAGAACATCTGAACGGAATCCAGATTCCTATTGCAAGTACCATCAAAGCAACGGTCATACTACAAATCAATGTTATAAGTTTCAAAATCTCATTCAAGACCTCATCGATGCAAACAAACTCCCGTTCCCTCCAGCTGGCAAGAATAGCGAGTGATGATAAGGCACAAGACACAAGGCGAGCTTCAACGACAAGATTTCGTGACCTCTTTTTTCTATTTTCTTTTATTCTTTTTTTTCCCCCAATAAGTCTAGCATAGGTACCTTTCATTTTCCTTAGATTTTATTCTTAGAATTTTTACCCTTCACTTTTTAAATAAAATGAGCATCTATTTTCTTGCATATGATCATTGCATTAAAAATAAATAAATAAATAAATAAAATAATAATAATAAAAAAAAATACATGTCGAATTAAGCACAAGGTATCACCCCTTGTAGCCATATCATATTACCTTTCACCCTTCAAATATACAATCCTTTCTTGATAAACCACTTTGAGTCTCGTCTAACGACATACCTTTCTTTCTTCAACCCACATCTACCTAGCCTTGGGATGGGAAGGTGTGCAATTTATGCAATTTTCAAAGAATAAAAGCTTGAGTGATTTTATAAAAATTTCAAAAGAATAAAATAGCAATAAAAGTGTGCAAAAGAGCAAGTGTTCCAATGTCTTTGATATGAATATATCTATGATAAGAACACGTCTCAGATTACGTCTCTTACCGAGTGCTCGGTACCCTGCCTGAGAAACATGAATGCCAAGTGAGTGATAGACCGCATGATCGGGATTGCCCACACTTATCAAAAAATGCAAAAGGAAAAAAAGAGAGCAAAAAATAAAAATAAACAAAAGAAAGAGAGTTAAAAAGTGAGGAAACCTCAAGCATAAAAATATAAAGATTTCAAAAGCAGGATTGCACATCTTGGGGGGCTTATCTAGGGTCTTGAGCCTTTATCCCTTTCTTCTTCAAACCTTTAGCCTAACCACGTTACAAAACTTCAAAGACCTCGTTGAGGTATACACATACTTGTGCGAGGTTCGGCTAGAGCTACGTTCGGCCGGATTCTTAATGGATACGTAGGCAACCTCCCATCGAGGTGCGGCCGTAATAAAAAATTGCATTCATATTTACATTCATAATTAATCATATCAAGAGATCTCCAATGCTCATCCCTGTCCATTTAGAGCTAAACTTGGGGGCTTGATCCCTACATTATTAGCTTACCTAACCTAACATTCACCACTATTTGACTCTTCTCAAATATCTTTCCACACACTTAGCCTTTGCAGCCTAGCTTTAGTGTCATTTTCACACACATCACAGATACATAGACAAATAATCCTCCTCTTACGAACCTTTTGTCATGAAATCTTGACACAACGTTGAAGTACGCTTTGTCATATCAAAATCAATCATCATTGCATCACAAAGTATGAAGTGCTTAGCCTCCTTGCCTAAGTTATCCAAATACTTTCATCATCAAGTCAACAATTGAGATAGCCTAAGATGTTACAATCCTTGCATTATGAGATACAACATCAATCCATACACTTGATTAAGCTCATTCAACATGTACCATCAAACACTCACTTCGATTCTTTTTACGTCTTTCTTTTTCGGGAGAAAGTCGGTACCCTCCACAAAAAAAATGACGAAATTTTTTTCTTTTCTGCATTTTTGAGTCGCGACCATCACAACACAATGCACACACGAGTCATGTAAGTTGAGTCATGTCACCTCGAATTGAGTCTAACACATGTGTCAAAACACATTAAGTCACACAAGGGTCACACACGTGTCAAAACACATTGAGTCAACCTCAAGTCAATCAATCACCTTAGGTCAACCCTAAGAAAAACACCAGCAAAGTCTTTTGGCAATCTTTTGATTTTTACAGGATACAACCATTCAGCAAAGCTCCTGTTCGCAGCCAACCGAACGATCTCAACAAACATTCAATCATCAAGATCTTTAGTTCAGACACGCGTGGACATATTTTTAAGCCCTTTTGTTTAGAGACGCGTGGACATATTATCAATCTCTTTTGTTCAGAGACCCGTGGACATTCCTTTCAAGCTCTTTTGTTCAGAGACGCGTGGACATATCAAAGCTCTTTTGTTCAGAGACGCGTGGATATTCATATCAAAGCTCTTTTGTTCAGAGACGCGTGGACATTCCTATCAAGCTCTTTTGTTCAGAGACGCGTAGACATATTAAAGCTCTTTTGCTCAGTGACACGTGGGAATCCTATCGAAGCTCCATTGTTCAGAGACGAGTGAACATCAACAGTAACAAAGCACCACCACAACATCAACAGCAGTAAAACTGAAGATGGCTACAAGCAGTCACCTTCGACGACGTTCCATAGGATGTGGAGAATTGCCATAAACAATAGAAGATGGCTACAAGCGGAGTTATCTTCGATCATATTCCCTAGGATGTGGAAGATGGTCATAAAACAGCAGAAATTGAAGGCATCTACAAGCGGAGCAGTTTTCAGGCGATATCCCCTAGCTTGAGGAAGATCGTCAAATAAAAATCGGTTACTCTAGAGACGTGTACTCGACGGTGCAAGATACGCGTTTCTTAACTCTTTTATATATTTTAACTCATGCTAGTTTGCAGGTATCGGCATTACAAGAATGATTTAGGCGCAGAACGTTCTGAATCATTCTCCGTCTCTATCGCGACTTTGACTTTTGTTTTCAATACTTGCGTTTCTCCAAACTCAGTCAAAGTGGGGGATTCTGTAGACACCCAATTGTGTCTCCCCAAAAACCAAACCCAGTGATGAATATTCTTCACGTCGCTTGATTATCGAACAAGGTGAAATGTGAAAAGTCTTGCAATGCGGTCGTTTTAAAAAAATACATCTTTCTGTTTTTGAAAATATTTCTTTTTACACCCTATTTATGAAAATAACCAGTCCAATTTAGTTTGGTCCATGATAAGGGTCCAATAATAGCGTAGTTGGATTGGGCTCAAAAAGATCTTTCCAACGATATATTATAAGCCCAATTTCGATGAATAATAAGGAAGTTATGGCCAAAATACTAAACTAGGCCCAAACCAGATTTTACCTACGACCCAATGATTATGTGGAGGGTCCAAAGGTCTAATCTCATTCCTAAAATAATTAGGATTTATTAGAAGCTTTTATAAGTTTCTAAAAGATCTTAATTATCCTTTTTTGAAAAGATAAGATCAAAAAATTTGAAATTGAATAAAACTTCTCTTTTTGAGAGTCCTTGTTCTGTGCGAAATGGAAGATGGTCAGAAATTATTTTTTTGACTCATAATTTTTATCCTAATATTATATTGTTGGATAGATCTTGAAATTATCTTTCCAATGATATATTATAATATTAATTTCAAGCTATAACGAAAAAGATATTAAAGAAATACCAAACTCTATCCAAAACTGACACTTTTTCACTATTTCTGCCATATCTTTTTATCTACAAATTATTTTAATCTTATTCTAATTGGGTTGGAAAGTAGACTTCAAGATCTTTCCAACGACATATTATATGACTTATTTGGACTTCTGGATCAAACGATATGATAAAAACAAAATGCGCAAAAAACTTTCCCAACGCCAAACGACAGAGTTTGTCCCCTGGCGTTACTACCTGTCGCCTGGCGCTAATACCTGTCGTCTGGCGCTAAGTCTTGTCGTTGGCGACATGAGGTCTTTTATTCCGAATGGGACTCGAACTCTTTTCTATCGTTTTCGGACAATTTTTCTATAAATAGGGGTCGTATCTCCCCGTTTTTAATCATCAACAATCATCTCTTTCTTTCTCTCTCTAAAAGCTAGAAGCTTTCTCTATCTCTATTCTTTTTCTAAACCTTCCCTCTCACAAACTTCCACATACATTAGTTCTAGACACACCTAGACAAGTTCAAAGTTGTCTTCGTCCTAAACGTGAAAGGTTGATAGTTTCTGAGGGTTTGGTCCCAAGTCCTATTTCAATTCTTTGATTGGATTTACTGTTTAATATTTTCCTTGAAGTTACTAACGCGTGTATTTTGTTACTAGAAAGAGATACGAGGCATCCAAGTAAGTGATTTAATTGTTATTATTTTGATATAGAAATCATGCTTTGATTGTTTTGATTCCTAGTATCATGTTAGGATGTCTTTATGATTCCTAGTATCATGTTTAGGGTAATAACTAAGGTTTCTAATATCATGTATGTTTCTAGTATCATGCTTAGGATGCTTCCTATTCTTTTCTTATATCATGTTGGTATCATATTAAGGATAAAGCTTTATTCTTTATTGTTGAGTGACATGTTAGGATTTGTTATTAATCTTGTTAGTATCCTGCCTAGGATCTTGCTATTATTATGCTTTATTGAGATTTTTATTATGATGATGATTGTTATTATGTTGCTTGATATATTATTATTGTTATTGCTTGATCACACCTTTTATGCATGATTAAATGGAATTTGTACTTGTAATCACCCTTAATAAGATAATTAATAATCTTGTTTAGGCTAATATGGTTATAATTCAAGTGATCGCCAATAATAGATTTGTTTGTGCATTAATATTCAACCAACATAGATTAAACAGGTTTAGGGTTAACCTATTGATTGTATGTTAATCAAAAAGCGCACATGAATATGAGAAGAATAAAGTAGAGGCCTATTTTTAGGGCAGGTTCAATCTCTTTTAGGTTGGATTTTTACCTTCATCCACGAATATCCAGGCATGGTTCCAGACCACTATGGAGTTAGCGATCTCATGGATCGTGAAGGGGTGTAACCTTCACCCTGTGAACGGTTTACAAGTTCCTAAAACTTGTTGGCGACTCTTTTACTCTAGCTTCCTTCCCTTTGGTCGCCACCATTCTTAAGTGTATGATCACAGTGGGGCTCAAGTGTGGAATGCTTGAAAAATTCCCCACAACCTGAAAAGGAACAAGGATAAAATTCCCGGTATATGGTGGCTCAGAAGAATTAGTTTTGAAGGTTATACCGACGCAAGCTTCCAAACAGACAAAGACGATTTCAAATCACAGTCTGGATATGTGTTCTGTCTAAATGGAGGAGTGTTTAGTTGGAAGAGTGCCAAGCAGAGCACAACTGCAACAATTGGGCTAAGGAGGCAGTTTGGATTCGTAAGTTCGTTGGTGAACTTGATGTTGTACACTCTATCAAGGGTCCAATATCCCTCTATTGTGACAACAATGGAGCTATTTCTCAGACCATAGAGACAAGGGAACATCAGAAGGTCAAACATGTCAAGCGGCGATTTCACATGATAAGAGAATGGAAATCAGATGGTGAAATCATAATTTGTAAAGTTTTAACGGATGACAATGTAGCCGATCCACTTGCTAAACCTCTGCCTCAAGTGAAGCACAACAAGAACGTTGAGGCAATGAGAATCAGGCACATTGGAGATTGGCTTTGATTTCCCTGTTTAGTGTTTTAATTAATTTTGAACATTTTAATGTGAGACACTAAGATGAACCATTCAGGATTTGGAGTAATTTAATTTCATGCAATTTTATCACTTTGTATTCTATTTAATTGTGGTTTAGGATTAAATATCGAGTCCATTCAATTTTGAAAAATATTCAAAATAGGGTATCAAGACCAGTCTTGGATAAAGAAACACCTATTAAGTGAACATTGAATATTATAATCGAGAATTATCCCTAATTGAGGTCATTTAAAAGATGGACAATTAATGGCCTCTTGAGGTTAGTGTGTAGTTTGATTTATAACACCATTTCTTGTGTTACAAGGACATGATTGTCATAAATCATTTGCACATGTATTGGTTTAGAACCATACTAGATCGACATATGAGAATACTTTAAGAGATTTAAAAATCGTCATAAGGATACTTCTCATTATGACTATCAGAACCTCTTTCCTTGACCATGAGTATTGTGAGTTCTCTTGTTTGAGAAGTAGTCCGTTTTGATGTTAGTCAAACGTCTGTCGTACATGGAGATTATAACGGCAACACTCAAACAGCTAAGTCCTCTTAGTAAGAGAAGCTTACATTACAAGACTGCGAATGTCCCCCTACTAATAATAGGGAACATGTTTTTGTTGTTTGCAAGGCCTCTCGAAGAGCGAGACTGTGAAAATGCATGGCCGTGCTCGGATGGATTTTAGAAATCATCTGTTTATTAACAGTCAAACTCGGATTTCGAGAAAAACTTCTGGACGTAATAAGGATGACGAATAATCTTACCTTATAGTTCATGAAGAGACATTAAGTTACATAGGAAAAAGGCTATGCACTAAAAGCATATTTGTCCAGAAGGACAAGTGGGAGATTGATAGGAATAGTGTCCTTCGAACAAGTGTATTATTCCGATAGAGGGGTCGGAGCTATTGAAAAGCTATTTATTCATTAAGTTAAAGTGATCGGAATGCCTAAGTGGAGGCCGCTTCCGATTAGTAATATTAATGCATAATTAATATTACAGCTTGATCTTTACTAAACCCTTTGGGTCACACCCAAGCAACTAACGATCCGACACGACGAATTAATTCGAAAGGAATTAATGAGTCGTTAGAGTAATTAGTATTTAGACGTCGAAAATCGAGCTAGGAGCATCGAAACCGAGCGTCGCAATTCGAGTCGAATTAATTAATGACGAGACGGTAAAATCACTAATTAATCAACAATTTACCGAAATACCCCTAGCATCGGAATGCCCCGAGCAAACCGAGTAATAGGGGCATTTGGTATAGCCAAGGTGGCTAGCAAGCGCACCACGCGAGCCTAGGCTGGCTGGTGCGTGCTAGCGCACCATGGCTAACAAGGCTACCAGCACATGGCTAGCAAGCCATGCTAGCATGTGCGTGGCAGCCGCAGCCAGCTAGCAACGATGCGTGCATGGCGCCTAGCCAGCAGCAGGTCAGCACACGTGGCGCGCCAGCTCGTAGTAGCTAGCAGGAGCATGGCACACATGGTGCTGCGCCTAACCATGCTAGTAGCAGGACAGCCGCACACCAAGCGCTAGCTAGGCTGCTTGGGTGCCTTGGCTTGGCCTTCCACTTGGCAGCATGCTATTGGGGCAAGTGGAAGCTATTGTCCGGTTTTCTTGAAAGCCTTGGGGATCAAGTTTGGTCCCCCCCCCCCCCTTTTCCTTGTGGTCCTTACCTAACCTCTCCTCTTAGTATGCCACTTGTTAATTAATTAGTTATTGGCTATTTTCTTTTGTTTTTTATTTAAAAATAAAAGGAGAAAATTGATTTTACCAACTCTCCCACATTGATGGGAGAGTAGATTTCTCACTTGATTTTCCCTATAAATACCCAACTTTGGATATGGGAAAACTTATTTGAGTAAGAGTTTAATTAGGCATCTCCACTTAAGAGAAAACCAATGAGCTCATTAATTACTCGGGTAGTCCCCAACTTGGCTAACCTCCAAGTAGTAGAACGGTCGGGTCGAGTTGTGGGTGGAGTTCGTTAGAGGTCTTTGCCATTTGTGAGGCTCGACTTTTCTCAAGTAAGAGCGTTTTCAGGTTGAGCGAAGCACGCTACAAGGGTAATTCAGTCTTTTCTCTATTCTTGTTATTTATGCATTTTGCTATATTAATTGTGAGTTTGTTCTTAGGCTCGGGTTTTATTTTCACGGTGAGTCGGACTCATCGAAACCCAACAAAAATGATCCTTTTTGGTGGATGTGTTTAGACGTCTATAGTCTATACACATTCGCCATCCCGTGACAGTTCTTGTAGGAATGAACTCACCTTTCCCATTCTCTACAACGGTCATTCCTCCTTTCTTTGGGACATCATGAACCGGGGAAACCCATCTAGAGCTAGAGATGGGGAATATGATTCCTACATCCAATAGTTTAGTGATTTCCTTCTTAACTACCTCCCCCATATGAGGATGTAGCTTTCGTTGTCTTTATATGCTAGGTGAGGCGCCATCCTCAAGACTAATATGGTGTGAACATAAAGTCAGCCTTATACCTTTAAGGTCATCAATTGTATAGCCCAAAGCACCTTAGTGCTTTCTCAAAACATCACATAACTTTTGAGCTGGACTCTCACTCAAAGAGGAACTAACAATGACGGGATAAGTAGAATTGAGGCCTAAGAATTCATACCTAAGGTGTGATGGTAGAGGTTTGAGCTCTACAATTGGCTCATCTTTACCTTCCTTAGTTTAGGGCACTTGCAATGCATTTTGGCTTGAAATTCCCATTCAAATGTGATCATCACTCTCCTCCAAACTCTCATCAATGACTCTTTCAAAGAAAGTCATTACCTTGCCATTCTCACCTATCCTTTTCTTGTTCAACAAAATACACTCAAGTGGATCATCAGAGGTGAGCAAGTGCACATGCATAGAATTCACAATATCATCTAAGATTTCAACTCTCATGCAATTTTCAAGTGAAGAAGAAGGATATTTCATGATTTCATTCAAATCAAATTCAATAACTTCTTCTCCAATTTTGAGAGAAATCTTAACATTTTTAACATCAATCATGGCACCCGGTGTAGTAAGAAAAGGTATATCAAGTATTATAGGAATATTGGAATCCTCATCCATTTCAAGAACAACAAAATCAACCGGAATTACAAACTTTCCTACCCTCAAAGGAACATTTTCTACCTTACCTTTTGAAATCTTAATTAATCTATCGGCTAATTGCAAGGTAATGTTGGTAGGTGAAAGTTCTCCTAACTCAAGTTTTTGATAAACCGAATATGGCATAAGGCTAACACTAGCTCCTAAGTCACACAAGGCATTATCATCTTATAGATAGCACAAGGGATAGAAAAGCTTCCGGGGTACTTCAAGTTGGGCGGCATCTTGTTCATAATGATTGCACAACAATTCACGGTCAAGTTAACCGTTTCCGCTATATCACAAGTTCTTCTTCCATTCAAGATGTCCTTAATGAATTTTGCATAATTCGGCATTTGTTCAATGACATCGGTAAATGGAAGGGTTAGATGAAGTTGTCGAATCATCTCTATGAATTTGTCAAATTGTTCATCTAACTTGTGCCTATTAAATTTTTGGGGGTATAGGAGCTTAGGCTTGATAGCTTCTCTCACTTTATCCTTTTCTTTCTCAATTTATTTTTCAACTACATCCTCATTCAAAGAGCTTTTTCCTTTCCTCATTTTCAACCAAAACTTCCGTAGGACTTTCCTTAGCCTCACTCTTCTTAGGCTCTACATTCTCAAGAATCTTACCACTCCTTGTCACTATCGCATTAATTAGTCTCTTAGGATCTACACCTTGAGATGGTAGGGAAGAAGGACTAGCATGCTCTTTCAAAGCATTTGCTAATTGAGATATTTGATTCTCCAACATCTTACTATGAACCATCATGTCATTAAACTTCTTATCACTAGATGACATGTAAAGTTTTCAACACCTTGATTTGATTTTCAATGACATCCTCCAAACTATCTCTTGAAGGAGATGATTGGGCATAAGAACTATCATTTTGACCATGAGCCTTTGGAGTGAAACTGGGTGGGGGACCCCTTTGATTATTATTTTGAAAATTGCTCCTACTTTGGTTACTCCAATTGCCCCTACCTTGATTTTGGCCACCTTGATTATGATTACCATAATTTTGATTATGATTCTCATATCCTTGCTCTTGGTTTTGACCACCATAACCTTAGTGGTTATAGTTGCCTCGGAAACCTTTGTTTCCTTGGTTTCTATAACCTGCATTGTGGTTATAATTATCAAAATTCCCATTATGATAGTTCCTACTCCCATTATTTCTTTGATTATCAAATCTAGGTTCAACATTTTTATTAGACACATAGTTTACATGTTCATTCTCATCGCCAACATAATCATCACATCCATTAAAAGAAGCATCAGGACAATTTGAAGCATCATGGTCATATGATTCACACAAATTACAAAACATATAACCACTAGACATGTTGCTAGAAGGGAGAAGGGGATTTGAGTTAGGAAATGTACATATTATTTTGGGCGGGAAGAATTGGTGCATGAGAAGAAGCACTCTCAAGTTTGGCTTTGATAGAGGTCATTTCCTTCCCTAATTCCGAGATTTGTGAGGACAAGTTGTTGATAGCATTGATGTGATCAACCGAATACACCGAAACACCGCTTTTGCTTGTTGTTTCACGCTCATCATCTTGCTAATCCATATAATGCCTCACTACATCTTCAATGACGTCCACCACTTCCTTCTCCGTCTTGTTCATTATTGGTCCTCCGGCTCCCGCATTAAGACAAGATTTTCCTCGAAGGCTTAGACCTTCATAGAATATTTGAATGATTTGATAGGTAGGAATTCCATGGTGTGGGCACTCTATTTGGTATTCTTCCTTATAACTCTCCCATGCCTCATAAAGACTTTTATTGGGTTTTTGCTTGAAGCTTTGGATAAGAGCTCTAACTTCGGTTGTTTTCTTTTGAGGATAGAACCGAGATAAAAACTCCTTATTCACTTCATCCCATGTCCTCAAGGATTTTGGATTCACCTCCTTGTCCAACCACTCCAACGCACGTCCAATGAGAGAAAAAGGGAAAAGCTTAACGCGAATAAACTCTTGAGAAATCTCATTCACCTTGATTGTGTTGCAATATTTCTCGAACTCATTAAGATGATTGAGAGGACTCTCATGCTTTGCACCACTATATTGACGCCTCTCTATCAAAGTTATCATGGCCAGTCTAATCTCAAAGTCCGTTGCCGGTGTCGTAGGTAGAGCAATCCCACTCTCATACCTATAGGCTCTCGGAACTCCTAACTCCTTCAATGCACTCTTGAACTTTCTCCCATGCCTCAAATGACACTAGAGAACGACCACGTGCTCTATATATACAATCTCAAAAGAAGCAATTAGTAGCATGGCTACAAATGTAGCCTAAAAGAAAGAAAATCTTTTTGTATTTTTTAAAATAAATGGAATAGACTCAATCAACAATAGCAAATAACTATGCCATTCCCCGGCAATAACGCCATTTTTTATGAGGGAATACCCTAGGCCATTGGAGACTAAGTTCCCCGATCAAAACAAAATTTGTACAACCAAACCCAACCCTAGGTATAAGGGTAAGTACGGGTCGAACTCTAGGGAATGTGTTATTTACTACGGTCTCAAGCTAAGCTATTCCGAAGGTTAAATGAGGGTTGGTCTAACAGCACGATTAAAAGATTATTAGAAAGATATAAAGAATGCTAGGGAGTCGGGATTCACATGCACTCATGATAAGCACGTTAATTGGGAAAGATCAAGCATACAATGCGAGGAAAAGAAAGAAATGCAATCAAAATCACTCAAAAGGCTATTTCCTAGGGTCAAGGTAAATGTCTCTACAAATGACTTCAAAGGGAAATCGCAAATTGAGATCAATCAATAATAATAGCTTCCAAATCAATTATTTGTGTCATTGAAACCTATTATGCAATCTAGCACGATAATTGAGGTTGAACACTCCTTAAGATATCAAACACATGCACAAATTTACTAACCAATTTAATCACAAAGATGATTAATCAAATTCCCCCAATTAACCATGAATTATCACTCATACATGCTTCACCCTATCCCCAACAAGTAATCTACTCACTACTCATTACAAATTTGAACAACAAAGCTAATCTAATCACAAATTTCATCATCAATATAGTAATTAGAATATGCTCAACCTTGTCAAAATCAAATCAAAATAAACAACAAGTAATTCAATCCAAAATCAAAATCAAACATGAAATTGCATTAAAGAGTAAAGAATTCTTACAAAACTTTGATCAAAATTAAAGAGGAAAAAGATTGAAAGTAGCATTCATCAACATTACCAAGTTTCTCTCTCTAAAATCTAAGAACAATCATCAAAATCAAGAGCTTCTCTCCCTAAAATTCTAATCAAAACTAAATCTAAAGCTTAATTCTATGATATTTTAGAATGATCCTCTCTCTAGAAACGAAGGAAATCTATATATAGTAAAACTAACTAAGGAGAAGTTAGTTAGATGTCCAAAAGAGACCTCAAAAGGCGCAACCTCTCACCCCTAAGCGCGGCCGCAAAAAAACGGGTACGGAAACAAGGAAGAGAGAGTGCGCGGCCGCTCCTGACTTGCGCGCGGCCGCACCCTGGGAGCAGGGCATGTGCCTTGGGTGCGGCTCAAGTTGCCCCCGTGTGCCCCGGATGATGCATGATGCTAAGGTAGTTTCTTGAAGCCATTATGGTGGGTTCAACACCGTCTTTTCATGTCCACGCGACATGAGAGCGCAGCCTTGAAGACTTGACTCTTGCACACATTTGCTTTTGGGCTTTAAAAGGAGGGACCGGGATGCATCTTTCGCCTTAAATACCCGGAGAGAATGCCAATGAGCCTCTCGAACATCGCCAACTTCCTAGAATTAAAGAAAAGCAAACAAGTAAAGAAGAAAATGCAAAATAAACCAAGAAAAGCAAGAAAATAATAAAGCAACTAAAGAAAATGCAAATTAGAGAAAATACAAGTAAAACTGGAGAAAAGGAGATAAAGGAGATGTAAAATCAATGAAAAATCATCCTAAAAGAAGCTAAATGAGTGCCATAAATGACACTCATCAAGCAGCAGATGACAAAGCACTGCCTTTAGCACTCTTTTTCACAATGTCAGACATAGGATAAAGAACAAGATATTGATTAGTAAGGAGCTAAAGCTAATAGACTATACAAAACATTGCTCTGTAATGAGTATCTTTTACAAGGCCTAGACTTTAGATTTGGAGCTTTTAAGGTATTATCAAGAGTCACTCTGAAGGGTTTTGATTGGTACTTCAATATAATGCATGATGAAAGCCCTTTAGAAATTGGTATTCAAACATGGAAACCCATGCAATTCACATTACACAAGTTTAGCATTAAATTGGCCAAAAACTGACATCAAATTGCTATACTAATCATACTTACAGGAATAATGGATAGCTGCTGCAATGTATGCTACTTAACCTATTAGTCATAGCAATTAGTTGAAGATATAAACAAAATAAGAGATGAATGGGATCACTTACCCCCCAATTAATAAGTGCCCATCTGTTGATCCTTTTACCATCAAGAACTCCTTCAAACGAATTTATGCTGGAAAAATGTAAATCAATGGCTTCGATACTCTCATTGAATCTAATTCTCCCAAGTTCCATTAACAAATATTCAACAAATCAACATTCAGAAGCTCATAGCATAATTCTATAAATGCCTAAATCTATGATACTAACATTTATTATTTATACCATCAAAAGGTTGGCAAAAAAGGAAAATTTCAGAAAAATATAATCTAAAATGATTGAAACGTTACACTACATGGAAATTAATTCAATCACCATATAATTGACCTATTTTTCTCCCAAATTAAATATCACTCATGTAATCTTGCAGATCTTTACTAATTATAATTCAAGAGAAGTAAGGTGATGATATGGGTCATAGACAGCCACACAAATCTGCAGATCTTTAATAATTATAATTCAGGAGAAGTAAACTCTGGTGACCGAATAGAAGAAATCAAGTGTGCCCTGTGCTTTAGCAGCAAGCTTGTCTCGACACTCTTAACGCATTCTAGATGTACTGCTGGTCTCATTTTGCCGAGAGCTTGTCTCAACACTCTAATGCACGCATGCACATGTAATCTTCCATTACTACTGCGCTGATGGCTATCATCACAAATCCAATCAATGCAAATTCACATATAACAACACTATCATGTTGTTGAAATTGTTAAAGTAAACAAGCAAAGTGTATGGGTATATGTCGGACAGACTTCCTAAAATCAGAAACTCAATGGTAATTATACAGAACAAGGGAAAAAAAAGGATGAGAAAGTACCAATTTTAAAGACATTTTTTTTTTTTTTTTTGCATTGTGTTTGTTGTTACAACGAGCCCAACGATGGTGAATTTGTGACTTGTGATGTGATATGCCAGCTTCTGAAAAGAAAATCTTAAAAGGAAAAAAAAAACTGATAAATCCAACAAGCCGAGTATGTTTCTTCTCTCTCTCTCACTCTCTCTCTCTCTCTCTCTCTCATTTAGTTACCTTTTTTTCTAAGCTAATTACCTCAGTTTTCTTAAATAATCTTTCTTATGTGGCCCCTCTCTCTCTCTCTCTCTCTCTTCTAAGCTAATTACCTAATTTTTGTATGTCATCATTCTTAATTCGTCTCTCACCTCTCCAAAGTCATTTGACCCTTTTTCATAAATAATTTTTCTAAAGTGGCTTCTTTCTCCTTTTCTCTCTTAAGATAATTACCTTGATTTTCTTAAGTGAACTTTGAATAGTCTCTTTTTCTCTCGCATTTTAGTAAGCCTTTTTCTTAAGCTAATTGTGTTTTTATAAGCTACACACCCTAACTTTCTTAGGTGATGGATCTTTCTTAATTAAGTTGTCTCTCTCACTCATGGTTTCTTTCTTTCCCTCTCCTAACTAATTTTTCTAATTGCCCTAAGTTTCTCTCCTAAACTAATTGCCCTGATTTTCTTAACTAATCATTCTTTTCTTTAGTAATCTTTCTTCTTCTTCTTGAGTGATTTTTTTTCTTAAGTGATATTTCTTAAGTGGTCTCTCTTTCTTTTTAGCATTTTAATAACTTTTTTTCTAAGCTAATTTTTCTTTTTTTAAGTGATCTTTCTTAAGTTGTCTATCCTTTTTTATGTTAAGTTACCTTTCTTAAGTAGTCTCTAGTCTATTAATAGGCCGCTTCCTAAGCTAATTGCCCTGATTTTCTCTCTTTCTCTCTCATTTTAGAAAGCCTTTTCCTAAGCTAATTGTGTTTTCCTAAGCTAATTGCCCTAATTTTTGTAAGTGATCTTTCTTAAGTGACCCTTCTCTCTCTCTCACTTCTAAGCTAATATCCTTTATTTTTGTATGTGATCTTTCTTAATTGGTCTCTCATCTTTTCAAAGCCAATTGACCCTCTTTTCTTAAATGATTTTTCTTAGGTGGTTGCTCTTTTTTTTCTCTCTTCAGAGCACTCTTAATGATTCTTTCAACCAAAGCATTAATATAACCTATTCTTTAGAAGTTAATTTCCTTGAGCTTCTTATTTTGTTGATCACTTCGATTAGTCGACAAAAATCCTTTCATCTTAAAGCAATGGTCTCTATTACAAATAGTTATGTTAAGCAAAATTGATCAAAAGATAGAATGATGAAGGAATTGATACATCATGAATACTCTAATGGATATTAATTTAGAAAAGTTTACAGCTTTTATATTACATAAAAGTGTTTAGGAAGACCAATAACATATTCTCATGTTGTCTCACTTTCCATTAATGGTTTTTTTTTTCTACTCACCTTACTTAATTTCATTTTGGCATACTGTAGGGAATATTTCAAGCATCCCTCACTTGAGCCCCACTGTGATAATACATTTAAGCATGGTGGCGTCCAAAATGAAGGAAGCTAATGCAAAAGAGTCGCCGACAAGTTTAGGAACTTAGAGTGAAGGTTACACCCCTTCACGATCCATGAGATCGCTAACTCCATAATGTCTGAAACCATGACTGGATAATCGGAGATGAAGGTACAAATCCAACCTAAAAGATATTGAACCTACCCTAAAAATAGGCCTCTACTTTATTCTTCTCATATTCATGTGCGCTTTCTGACTAACATACAAACAATAATATATTAATCATAAACTTGTTTAATTTATGTTGGTTAAATATTAATGCATAAACAAACCTATTATTGGCGATCACTTGAATTAAAATCAAATTAGCCTAAACAAGATTATTATTTATCTTATTAAGCGTGATTACAAGTACAAATTCCCTTTAATCCTGCAAGAGAGAGTGTGATCAAGTAATAACAATAATAATATATCAAGCAACAATAATAACAACAATCATCATCAAAATCTCAATCTCAATCTTATGAAAGCATAATAATAGTAAGATCCTACACATGATACTAACAAGATTAATAACAAATCCTAGCATATCACTAAACATTAAAGATTAAAGTGTTAGCCCTAACATAATACTAACATGATGAAAAAAATAGGAAGCAACCTAAACATGATACTAAAAAGCAATAGAGACATCCTAACATGACACTAGGAATTAAAATAATATAAAGAACATGATTTCTAAAGATATAGAGCGATTAAAACAACTTACTTCAATGTCTCGTATCTCTTTCTATCAAAACAATACACACGTTAGTAACTTCAAAGAAAATTAAATCTAACTATTAATTTAAATAATTGAAATAGGGATTTAGGACCAAACCCTCAGAAATTATCAACCTTTCACCTCTAAGGCGAAGGCAATTTCGAGCTTGGCTAGGTGTGTCTAAGACTCGTGAATGCGGTATTATATTTTGAAAAAAGGAAGACTTAAAAAAGGGAGAAAGAAAAGCTATTAGCTTAAGAGAGAGAAAGAATAGAATTAGATGATTGTTGATGATCAAGCTTGTTGATAATTGTTGGTGATTAAAAACAGGGAAATACGATCCTATTCATAGAGAAAATAGCCCGGAAAAGATCAAAAAAAGACCGAATCCTATTAGGAGTAAAACTACCTCTGTCGCAGAACGACAGAGTCAAACGCGATGCGACAGGCTTGTCGTTCAGCGCGGACGCGTTTTCTAAAAACTTGTACGGAATCCTTAATCTAATTAAATTCGATCAACAACGTCCATACTTATCTTTTAAAAATCAGATTTAATCTTCTTAAAACACTGGTTTTATTCCTAATAGAATTCTTTATTTTTATAAAAGATATAATTATTATTCCTAATCTCATTAGAACTCAAAATAACCTTCTGGATTATTCTAAAAGATTAAAATCAATCCTAATAAATTTAGGAATATTAATTAATGGGCCCTTCACTAGATCGTTGGGCCATAAAACCATTTCAGGCCCAATTTAGTATTTTGGCCATAATTTCTTCATTATTCATCGGAATTGAGCTTATAATATATCGTTGGAATGCTCTTTCCGAGCCCAACCCAACTTCACTATTAAAAGACCCTTATCATGGACCAAACTAAATTGTACTTGATATTTTCAATAAATAAGGTACATTCTTTAAAACAGAAAGAGTTATTTTCAATAAAAACAACTGCATCACAAGACTTTTCACACTTTTACCTCGCTCGAATAATCAAATGACGTGAAAGGTACTCATTACTGGGTTTGGTTTTGGGGAGACACAGTTACGTGTCTACACATACCCTTATACCATTTTACCCCTCTTATTTCACAATATATACACCTTTCCAAACTCTCTCTCTCTCTCTCTCTCTCTCTCTCTCTTACTTTTTGTTACACCCACCCAACTTTTTCAATACACACACATACAAAAGAAACAGAATCATCAATGAATTTCAGGTATCATATATAATGCAAAGCTAATTTATAAGGCATATTTTAATGAGTTTAAGGTAAAGGAGTATCATAATTCATATACCTAACGAAATAATACCCAAGCATAACATGTATAGTGGATGGTCTCTGTTATTCCCAACACACGCCATGTTGCCTTCAAAAGCTCCAAAATCTCTTCCACTTCCTATATTTTAGATGGGTTATATAAATAGAAATGTTTTCAAAAATATATGCACTATACGAGCCAATTTAAAAGATCAAACCAAAAAGGGATATGAAAAGGCTGACTCATGACTTCATGAGAACCCTAAATATATCAACCTTCAGCAAACTAAATGGTAATAAAGTGACATGCTTTAAAAGGCTAGGGAGGCTTACTGCCTACATCTATCATAGATGAATTATCCTAAAAAATGAATTCAATTAATTATCTGCAGATTTATTCCATTTAACTCAAAGTATCTACTTGAGTATGGTTGTATACATCCAAACCTCCATAAAAGTAACTTAACCCCAAAGTTGTTTCTAATTAACCACTAATGTGATACACAGCAACTCATGATTGAGCACAGGGTAAATTTAAATGAGAATCATTTGTGAAGCTGATAAGTTAAATGCACGATTCTGAGACTTCTTAGTATATCATCATGAAATAAAAATTAGAAGGAATACCAAATGTTTGTTTTCAATTCCCAGCATCCCCATAATTTCCTTTATTTATTTTTGAGGACGGGAATTATGAATACTGACCTCTGTAAGCTTTCCTTCATCCAGAATATCAAAGATACTAAGTAGCAACTTCTCATACAGTCAAACATTAAGGTGATAGCCATCAGCCTAATGACAAATTTCACCGGTTAAGTCACCACAATCTGTCCTGTCTGTAAGAGTATTAGCAACATCCTTAAGAGATTTTAAAGACCTTTATTTTAATCACATTTTCCAAGACAGAAATTCAATAATCAATTGATGAGTGACATTTATGGCACTCATTTAGTCCCTTTTTGGATGAATTCTATTTCATTTTATCACTCTTTTCTTTAGTTTTTCCTAGTTTTATTCTTGTTTTCTTCATTTTTATGCTTTTTGTAGTTAGTTTCTCTATTTTATGTATTTTCTAGTTTACTTGCTATTTTTTCCCTTTTACTTGCTTTTTATCCTTTGTTTGTAGGTGGTGATTGATTGTCCAAGAATTCCCGAGCTTCCTCTCTATGATCTTTCATTGTTTTCATGCCTAAAGCTTGTGCAAGAAGTTTCAAGTCTAAGGTGGATCCAAGGGGCATGCTTCAAGGCCTTGTATTTGCCTTTCTCATGGCTTATACTCTTCAAGAAATTCAAAAAAGTTTCTGCCTACCTTGTCCTCCATCATCATCATCTAGGATGTGTGCACCACTTGAGCTAGGACAAAGAGAAGAAGGGGGAAAGACCCAGCTAGGTGCGGGCGCACCCAGGGAGTGTGCGGCCGCACACCTGGTGCGTGCGGGCGCACCAATCTGGGTGTGTTCCCGTGCGCGCCACTCTCTCTCCTCCAAGCGCCCGCACCGACGTGGGTCTATTTTTGGGCGTCAATACCGACCTCCTCTTTGTATATATAGTTATTTCTTTCTATTTTTGAGAGAGTTTTTTTGGAGAGATTGGATTTCATATAGTTAGTTTTTGATTAGAATTTTAGAGAGAGAAACTCAAGGATTGAAGAGAGAGAAACTCATGGTTTTTGGTGATTGTTCAAGAATTCTTCATTGTAATTGATCTTTAGATCAAAGTTTTGTAAGGATCTTCTTCTTGATTTCAATACAAGTTTGATTCTAGTTGATTTCATTTGTTTTCCATGTTATTGTTGATTGATTGAAGTTTTATTGATTTTTTGATTGATTGTTGTTTTGATCTTTGATTTCAATTATGTTGATGATGAAATTGATGATTAGTGTAGTTTTGATCTTGATTTCCATGGCTAGTGAGTAGTTTTCTAGCTAGGGAAATGGTGAAGCATGTTTGAGTGATGGATTAGAGTAATTTGGGGATAATTGATGGAGTTGATGATATGATTAAATTTGGTTGATAATTCATGTGCATGTGTGTGATTGATTGAAGTTTGGCCATCTTTGATTATTGCACTAGATTGCATTGTGAGCTTGCTATGATACGGACCATTGATTAGTAACTTGCAATTTCACGATTGAGGTGCTTTGTGACGTTCCCTATGTAGTGTTTAGAGTAGTTGACGCTAGTTAGACCTCTAGGTGAACTAACTTGGTATGCTCTTTTGGATACATGATTGATCTTCCTTCATATCACTTGACTTAGTCGGTTTGACCTCTCAAATTACCATTTTCCATAACAATTACATGTGGATCCATTGCCCTAGTGTCTTTTAGATTGATTTCATACAAGTTCTTGCATCATTTAGCCCTAGCTCTAGTTTCCTTCATAAACCCCTTTATTTGACTTCGGAATAGCTTGACTTAGGCATTGTGCATTCGACCTCCATTCCCTTGGGTTCGACCTTGACTTACCACTACACTTAATAGGGGTTTGTTGAGTTACAAATTTTGTTTGATTGGGTGGGGTGGTAGCCCAACGACCTACCGTTCTTCATCCCATCAAAATGGCGCCGTTGTCGGGGAATGGTGCTTTGAGTGCATGTTGTTGTTGAGTCTATTTCACTTTATTTGCAAAATACAAAAAGATTTTACACTTTAGGCTACACTTGTAGCCGTGCTACTTATATTTTCTTTGAGTTTTGTATGCATAGGTCCCGAGATCGTTCATTTGTTCCCTTTGATCCGGAGATTGAAAGAACTCTCTCAAGGAGGAGAGTAGCAAACAAGACATTGGATTATAGTTCCTCAAGCGAAGAAGAGATTGAACAAGAGCAAGTCATGGGAGAACAACCAAGAGTTGCCTTGAAAGAATTGGAAGTGCCCGGTGCATATAGGTTCGAGAGCGACATAGCTCCACCTACAACACCGGCAAACGATTTTGAAATTAGGCCGGCAATGATCACCCTAATTGAGAGGAGACAATATAGTAGGGCAAAGAACGAGAGCCCATTGAACCATCTTAAGGAGTTTGAAAAATATTGTAACACAATCAAGGTTAATGGAGTGTCTCAAGAATTTATCCGCCTTAAGTTGTTCCCTTTCTCCCTCATAGGAAGGTCTTTGGAATGGCTAGACAAAGAGGTGAAGCCCAATTCATTGAGAACGTGGGATGATGTCACTAAAGCTTTCTTGTCCCGTTTTTATCCTCAAAAGAAAACGGCGGAGGCAAGGGCTTTAATTCAAGGGTTCAAGCAAAAACCAAATGAGAGTCTTTATGAAGCATGGGAAAGATTCAAGGAGTACTAAAGAGAATGTCCTCACCACGGAATTCCAACATATCAATTGATCCAAATCTTCTATGGTGGTTTGAGTCCTCAAGGCAAGGCATGTCTTGATGGAGGGGCCGGTGGTCCAATCATGAACAAAACCGAAGAAGAAGTTGTGGACATAATAGAGGATGTGGTGACTTACTATAGAGATTGGCAAGATGGGGAAAGAGATTCTTCAAGCAAGAAATCTTCGTAGTACTCGGTGCACCATCTCAATGCCATCAACAATCTTTCCTCTCAAATGACAAACTTGGGAAAGGAGATGACGGCAATCAAGGCCAAGTTGGAAAGTGTTTCTTCCTCTTCTCAAGCTTCAAATCTTCCCTCCCAAATTAAGGGGAGAGGTACTTCTTCTAACTCTCAAACTCCTTCTACTTCACATAATATGCCAATGGGATGTTTGTTTTGTGATGTATGTGGATCATATGACCATGATTCTAGAAATTGCAACAATGAATGTGTTGATGAATTTGACAACAATGAGTGTGAGCATGTGAATTTTGTGTCAAACAACAATGTCCAAAGGTTTGATAATCAAAGAGGCCAATGGAATAGGAATTACCAAAACCAAGGCAATTTTGACAGTTATAATCATGGTGGTGGTTATAGGAACCAAGGGAATCAAGGTTCTCGTAGTAACCATAACCAAGGTTATAGTGGCCAAAATCAAAGCCAAAATTATGGTAATCAAAACCAAGGTTATGGAAATCATAACCAAGGTAATGGTAACCATAGTCAAGGTGGTGGTAACCATAATCAAGGTTATGGTCAAAATCAAAATAGGGGTAATTGGAACAATCAAGGAAGGGGAAATTTTCAAAACAATGCTCAAAGAGGTCCCCCTCCCGGATTTGTTTCAAAGACTCAAGGTGAAAATTCCTATTCACAACCTTCTTCTCCTAGGACCACTTTGGAGGAATTGATTGATAATCAAACCAAGATCATTAACACCTATATGGCGGTTAGTGATAAGAAATTCAATGAGATGATGACTCACAATAAGATGCTTGAGACTCAAATAACCCAATTAGCAAGCACTATTAAGGATTATGCTAGTCCTTCATCTTTGCCTTCCCAAGGTGTTGAACCAAAGAAACCCGTGTACTCTATTGCCACTAGTGGAGGAAATGACTTTAGTGAGGGAGTTTCTTGTTCAAAAGAGGGAGAAGATGAGAGTGGTGCTATGGAGAATGAAGATGAGAGGGTTGAGTCTAAGGAAATTTATTGTGAGGTTGAGGAAAAAGAAGAAAGTGTTGTTGAAAAGATTAGTGAGGTAGAGAGATTTCCCGATCTACCATACCCCCAAAAATACTTGAGATTCAAAATGGATGAGCAATTTGGGAAGTTCCTTGAAGTTCTTAAGGAAGTCCATGATTCCACACCCTCTACCGAGCCAATTCCCGATATGTCTAAGTACTCCAAGTTTCTTAAGAAGATACTAGAGGAGAAGGAAAATTTTGATGAGGGTAGTTCGGTGGAAGGAGGGAAGTGTTTTAGTGCTCTTGTCCATGGTGAGCTTCCGGAGAAAATGGAAGATCCGGGGAATTTTTCAATCCCTTGACAAATCAAAAAGATGGTTTTTGAGAGTGCTTTGTGTGACCTAGGGGCTAGTGTGAGTATTATGCCCTTTTCGGTTTTCAAGAGGCTGGATCTAGGTGAGCCTCAACCATCTAATATAACACTTCAATTGGCCGATCGCTCTATTAAGCTTCCTAAGGGGAGAATTGATGATATCCCTCTAAAGATTGGAGAGTTTGTCTTTCCCGTGGATTTTGTTGTTTTGGAGATTGAGGAAGATGAGCATATTCCAATCATTCTAGGGAGACCTTTCTTAGCCACCTCGGGAGCCTTAATAGATGTGAAGGGAGGCCGAATCACTTTGAGATGTGGAAAATTAGAAGAAAGTTTTAAGTTGAAGCCAATGCATGAGTCCTTATCTTGTGTGCAAGATATAGCATGTGCTAGTCTTTCTCGTTCCATTGATGATGTGTGCATGGTTGATTCTTCTACTAACAATACTTTTGAGATTGTCGATGATGTTTGTGCAAGTTTTAATGATGTTAGTGAAGAAGAAATTGTAATTCCAAAGCTAAGGGATGAAAAAGAAATTGAGATTCCAAATTGGTTCAAGCTTAATTCTCAAGATGAAGAGACAGCTTCCATGGTTAAGGATGTTGAAGTCAAGCCGAAGAAAAAAGCCCGTGACTCGAAAAAATCAAGAAAACGAAAGAAATTGAGAAAAGAGAAGGAAGAATTTGAAAAGAATTTTGTGAAGGTTTCATTAAGCAACGATGAGAAGTTGCCAAAATTGAAGAAGATTTTGCTCCATCAACTACCTTGAAGAAGGTGGTGTTCTTTAACCCTCCATGATTTGGAGGAAGGGTCGAGCTTAGGACCTTAAGCAAGCGCTTCCCGGGAGGCAACCCGGAGTTTCTAACTTTTCCTTTTGATTTTTGAATTTTCTTATTTTTGGTTTCTTTTATTACTTTTGACTTTTCTTTCACTTTTCTACTTGATTGAATTTTTAGGATGACTTTTGCGGGATTGGAATTCTACAAGAATGCATGGTGAATAGAAGGTGTTCGTGGCACAAACTATATTTTGTTCGATTCTAATCGAAATTTGAGGTAAAAAGGGTAAGAATTTTAGAGAGGTAAGATAGAAAATCCATGTTTTAAAAGTTGGAGGAATTTGATACTTAGTGAATTTTTGTGGTGAACACATGAATTTTCAACTTTGAGGTCTTTGAAAATGATTTTAGCTACTGCCTATGTTGTTCCTCATCACCATCATGATTCATGTGCGCACCCAAATAGGCAGTAAGTATCAAAAATATGAGAAAAAGGAAGATTTGGAGACGCACAGGGGTGTGCGGCCGCACACGAGGCTTGTGCGGGCGCACAGCCTTCGTGTGCGGGCGCACACCAGTTTTGTGCGGTCGCACATAGCTGGACGTGCAATATATCTTCTTCCTCCTCCTTCTTCCCTTCATTTCATCACTTCCCCTTATCTTCCTCACGCATAACCCTCCTCCAAACCCTCTTATGCGCACCTCTAACCCCCTTATTCACCATCAAAAATCTCTCAAATCCTCACTAAAATCACTCCATTTCCACTCAAAATCACTCACAAACCTTCCTACACTCAAAATTCCTCACAAATTGACCCAAATTTCACTCACTCTCTCTCCTACTCTTGTTGGCCGAAAATTGGGGCTTTTGTAAGGAGTCGAAATTGCTTGCTCTAAGTTGGTTAATCTTGCTTCTTTTATGGTATAATCACTAATCCTTGCTTTAATTTTGCCAAATATATCATAATTTTGCATAGATTGAAAAATTGTATGAGCATGAATAGTGTAGTATTGGTTTTGTGATTTTTGATGCTTGATCTTGATATTGGTTGTGATTTGGTGATGTTTACTGATTGATTTTGCATAACATTGTATTGTTTGTTGATTTTGTAGTGATTCTCATCATTTTTGGTTGATATCTTGTGAGTTGGATTTTTGGAATATGGGTAGTATGTTGTGATTGTTGGTATTGGTCTTGTGGTTGTTCTTGAATTGTTGAAAGGAGTTTTTCTTGGATTATTGGTGTTGTTGATTGGTTTGGAATTGGTTTTGATTGAAAGGAAGTGTGAAATTGGAGTTTGGTGATTTTGGTAGTAAGAGGTGAATTTGGGTGTGGTATTCTTGGTTCATTGGTTTTGCTCATTGTTCACTGTTGGTGACCTTTCTTAAACTCTTAAACATGTCTAAATACTTCAAGAAACTCACCAAGAAAAGAAAAACCGATGTTAGCATCGATGAGCCTCGCCCAAGTACCTCCTCAAGGCCGAGTACATCTTCTAGGCCAAGTACTTCCAACCCCTCTTCCTCTCAAACACGACCTCCAACCTCTCTACCCAAAAAGAAAAATTTCACCGACAAACAAAAGACCTTCTACCAACAGTTGAAGGAAGAGAGAACCCTCAAACAAACCCGCCATTATTTCCAACCCGACATGGTAAAATTGGGGATTGATGATGATGTGCAGTCGTTGCTCTTAAACCTTCGGTTGGGTTCTTTCATCACCGATGCCTATCGCACCTACAAGGAGCCTACATTGGAATTCTTGGCTACCTTGGAGCTTGTACCCGTAGGAGGGGTATATCGGGTGCGATTCCAATTGTTCAACCATATCTTCGATCATTCCTTGGAAGAGTTCAACGCGGCATTGGACTTTGATCCCCATGGGGATATTTTGAACGTTGAACCCTATATCTTCCCGGAGTACGATCACAACTCATGGTGGGAAGACATCTCGGGTGGTAACGAGTTTATCACCAACAAGGCTAAGATTTCATCGGTGTACCAACCTTGCCTTAGGGTTGTGCACCGTCTTTTGGGCTATGTGGTGTTCCCTAAACAAGAGTTGGGGAAATTAAGCAAGTTGGAGCTCAAGGTCTTGTGGTTGTCTACCCGCCCGGAGTATGTGGGCCGGTTGAACTTGGGGTATATCTTTGCCCAATATTGTGTAGACCTTCGTGGCCGGAGTTCGGGAGAGATCCCATGCGGGGGCATGGTGACTAGGCTCTTAACTCACCTTCGTCTTGATGCATATCTCCCATTTTGTAAGGAGATTGGGGATAGCAACTCCTTCTACCTTGACATGCAACAATTGGGTCAAATCCAATTCATCTCCAAGAGCTATAGTGAAGGGAGATATGAATGGCTAAGGGGCAATGAGCATTGGTGCTATTTGCCTAACCCCGGCTTGACTTCTTTGGCCCGGATCGCCAACAATGTGTGGCATGTCCCCAAGTCCTTTCGGCATCCTAACTTCGACTCCGATGAGGATGAGGAAGATGATGAAGAAGAACAACAACAACAACAACAATTTCCACAACAACAAGCTCCTCAAGAACAAGAACAAGGGCAACATGCTTATGCCAATGCCGATTTGAGGGCTCTTAGTGAGCAAATGAGTGGATTGAAAATCCACGTGGATGACATGTATGATCAAGACTTTGGGGCTATCTATGAACAACTAAGAGGTATTCAAGAAATGCATCAAGGTATGTTTGCTCAACAACAACTAATTTATGATGCGGAAGTTAACCGTGGGAACATTACTCCCCCGGTTAACTATCCGTATTTCTCGCCCCAACAAGGTCCTCTACCTTCGTATGGGCATCCATATTGGTCGGGGCCTTCCAACCCCGATACTGAGCGTCGCTACTATCCGGATGAGCACGGTAACTATGATTACAAGGCTCCGGGTGGTAGTGACTATCAAAATAACCTTCTGGATTATTCTAAAAGATTAAAATCAATCCTAATAAATTTAGGAATATTAATTAATGGGCCCTTCACTAGATCGTTGGGCCATAAAACCATTTCAGGCCCAATTTAGTATTTTGGCCATAATTTCCTCATTATTCATCGGAATTGAGCTTATAATATATCGTTGGAATGCTCTTTCCGAGCCCAACCCAAATTCACTCTTAAAAGACCCTTATCATGGACCAAACTAAATTGTACTTGATATTTTCAATAAATAAGGTACATTCTTTAAAACAGAAAGAGTTATTTTCAATAAAAACAACTGCATCACAAGACTTTTCACACTTTTACCTCGCTCGAATAATCAAATGACGTGAAAGGTACTCATTACTGGGTTTGGTTTTGGGGAGACACAATTAGGTGTCTACACATACCCTTATACCATTTTACCCCTCTTATTTCACAATATATACACCTTTCCAAACTCTCTCTCTCTCTCTCTCTCTCTCTCTCTCTCTCTCTCTTACTTTTTGTTACACCCACCCAACTTTTTCAATACACACACATACAAAAGAAACAGAATCATCAATGAATTTCAGGTATCATATATAATGCAAAGCTAATTTATAAGGCATATTTTAATGAGTTTAAGGTAAAGGAGTATCATAATTCATATACCTAACGAAATAATACCCAAGCATAACATGTATAGTGGATGGTCTCTGTTATTCCCAACACACGCCATGTTGCCTTCAAAAGCTCCAGAATCTCTTCCACTTCCTATATTTTAGATGGGTTATATAAATAGAAATGTTTTCAAAAATATATGCACTATACGAGCCAATTTAAAAGATCAAACCAAAAAGGGATATGAAAAGGCTGACTCATGACTTCATGAGAACCCTAAATATATCAACCTTCAGCAAACTAAATGGTAATAAAGTGACATGCTTTAAAAGGCTAGGGAGGCTTACTGCCTACATCTATCATAGATGAATTATCCTAAAAAATGAATTCAATTAATTATCTGCAGATTTATTCCATTTAACTCAAAGTATCTACTTGAGTATGGTTGTATACATCCAAACCTCCATAAAAGTAACTTAACCCCAAAGTTGTTTCTAATTAACCACTAATGTGATACACAGCAACTCATGATTGAGCACAGGGTAAATTTAAATGAGAATCATTTGTGAAGCTGATAAGTTAAATGCACGATTCTGAGACTTCTTAGTATATCATCATGAAATAAAAATTAGAAGGAATACCAAATGTTTGTTTTCAATTCCCAGCATCCCCATAATTTCCTTTATTTATTTTTGAGGACGGGAATTATGAATACTGACCTCTGTAAGCTTTCCTTCATCCAGAATATCAAAGATACTAAGTAGCAACTTCTCATACAGTCAAACATTAAGGTGATAGCCATCAGCCTAATGACAAATTTCACCGGTTAAGTCACCACAATCTGTCCTGTCTGTAAGAGTATTAGCAACATCCTTAAGAGATTTTAAAGACCTTTATTTTAATCACATTTTCCAAGACAGAAATTCAATAATCAATTGATGAGTGACATTTATGGCACTCATTTGGTCCCTTTTTGGATGAATTCTATTTCATTTTATCACTCTTTTCTTTAGTTTTTCCTAGTTTTATTCTTGTTTTCTTCATTTTTATGCTTTTTGTAGTTAGTTTCTCTATTTTATGTATTTTCTAGTTTACTTGCTATTTTTTCCCTTTTACTTGCTTTTTATCCTTTGTTTGTAGGTGGTGATTGATTGTCCAAGAATTCCCGAGCTTCCTCTCTATGATCTTTCATTGTTTTCATGCCTAAAGCTTGTGCAAGAAGTTTCAAGTCTAAGGTGGATCCAAGGGGCATGCTTCAAGGCCTTGTATATGCCTTTCTCATGGCTTATACTCTTCAAGAAATTCAAAAAAGTTTCTGCCTACCTTGTCCTCCATCATCATCATCTAGGATGTGTGCACCACTTGAGCTAGGACAAAGAGAAGAAGGGGGAAAGACCCAGCTAGGTGCGGGCGCACCCAAGGAGTGTGCGGTCGCACACCTGGTGCGTGCGGGCGCACCAATCTGGGTGTGTTCCCGTGCGCGCCACTCTCTCTCCTCCAAGCGCCCGCACCGACGTGGGTCTATTTTTGGGCGTCAATACCGACCTCCTCTTTGTATATATAGTTATTTCTTTCTATTTTTGAGAGAGTTTTTTTGGAGAGATTGGATTTCATATAGTTAGTTTTTGATTAGAATTTTAGAGAGAGAAACTCAAGGATTGAAGAGAGAGAAACTCATGGTTTTTGGTGATTGTTCAAGAATTCTTCATTGTAATTGATCTTTAGATCAAAGTTTTGTAAGGATCTTCTTCTTGATTTCAATACAAGTTTGATTCTAGTTGATTTCATTTGTTTTCCATGTTATTGTTGATTGATTGAAGTTTTATTGATTTTTTGATTGATTGTTGTTTTGATCTTTGATTTCAATTATGTTGATGATGAAATTGATGATTAGTGTAGTTTTGATCTTGATTTCCATGGCTAGTGAGTAGTTTTCTAGCTAGGGAAATGGTGAAGCATGTTTGAGTGATGGATTAGAGTAATTTGGGGATAATTGATGGAGTTGATGATATGATTAAATTTGGTTGATAATTCATGTGCATGTGTGTGATTGATTGAAGTTTGGCCATCTTTGATTATTGCACTAGATTGCATTGTGAGCTTGCTATGATACGGACCATTGATTAGTAACTTGCAATTTCACGATTGAGGTGCTTTGTGACGTTCCCTATGTAGTGTTTAGAGTAGTTGACGCTAGTTAGACCTCTAGGTGAACTAACTTGGTATGCTCTTTTGGATACATGATTGATCTTCCTTCATATCACTTGACTTAGTCGGTTTGACCTCTCAAATTACCATTTTCCATAACAATTACATGTGGATCCATTGCCCTAGTGTCTTTTAGATTGATTTCATACAAGTTCTTGCATCATTTAGCCCTAGCTCTAGTTTCCTTCATAAACCCCTTTATTTGACTTCGGAATAGCTTGACTTAGGCATTGTGCATTCGACCTCCATTCCCTTGGGTTCGACCTTGACTTACCACTACACTTAATAGGGGTTTGTTGAGTTACAAATTTTGTTTGATTGGGTGGGGTGGTAGCCCAACGACCTACCGTTCTTCATCCCATCATCAATATCTCATACCATATTTTGGTAAATTCAACAATCACCCATCTATATTAATTTGTTTTAATCAAGACAATAAATAAATGGATAGAGAAGAGGAAAGTGATGGCATTATAAATTAATAATCAATCACAAGAATACATAACTCATATTACCTACAAATACATAGTCATGCGTTCCAGCTTACTGTATTTTCCCCTGATAGAAGGCCTTTCCCCACGTTTCCGACCGGTAACGAGGGAAGAAAGTGCTTCCATGGCAATCTCATAAGAACGTGAACGGGAAAATTCCCAAGAGCATTCCTCAATTACTTCATTCCTTGTTAGGTTTTCTACAACATCCGTTGATATCGTTCCAGATATGAGACCTCAGACAGAAGCTAGAGTAAGTTAGAAACCATAGAGTAACATATGTCACAATACACATATGGATCTAACAAAGCCATATATTAATCTATCACCTCAAAACCAAATTTCTTTTTCAGGAAGCCAGGGGATCGCGCCACAAGAACTGCTCAGCTGTAGAAGGAAACTCAACCCCATCAAAACCCTCACCTTCACCATTACTATAAACAAAAGTAGCCTCTTCATATTCCAAAGTTTTGAGGGTCTTCAATCCAGCACCATAAGTGCACCACTATTATTTCAGCTCAGCAAACACTCTTGGAGCAACCTGCATTCCCACAAAATAAGTTTCAAATGAAGATGAAAGCTACTAGCTTGATATGTTTTAACCATTACCTATCATAAACACTCAAGAATGCTCCACAAATATCACAGACACGTAGCTTCTGATCAGTCTGCCAAAACACAAAACAAAGGATCAGGACATTGCATAGTTAATACAATTTTTTATATAAATAATAATAAAGATATTTTAAGGAAAAAAAAAAGTAATGCAAACATAATAATGGTAAAATTGAAATGGTATAGACCACAGTACCAAAGAAAAGGAATCTCATATACCAGACATCATAATGATTAGAAAAATGGATTATAGTGATCATGTTGTTTAACATTACGTAGTATTTGATTTATTTCAAATAACTTGGGATGAGAAAGAAAACAAGGACCTGCAATCTGACATTGTTCTATAAGCCAACATACACGAATCCCAAATCAAAAATTGATTACTCCATCTGTATGTTACTATGTCAGCATGCCTATAAGATATCCATGGTTGCTTTAAAGTACATATGAATACTCTTTATTCTAAAATTATAAGGACACCTCGATACTAAACCATCTAGCAGACACATGGTGCAAATATAGGAACAACAGCAAATAACAATTAGAAAAACAACTACAGTTACAAAATTTGTCTTACTAAAGAATATGTAAATGCAGACTTTCTATAATAGCAAATAACCTGCAAGTTTGTTATTGAAGTTCAAAATTGAGCCAAACCATTTACCCACCAGCCATTGGATTAAGAGGGAATCAGACAATCAGTTACCCATTCCAATATTGAAGAAAAGAAGAAAACAGAATATAATTTTGATAATTATAGAGAGGAGTCGGCAATTGGAAACTAAATAGCAAGATTGTGCTATAACCACACCCCATCAAAATCAATTACCATATCACAAAGAGGCTTGAGAGCCCTTAAGAAGCTAAATGATAAAGCTTTGAACCTGAGTCAGAGGAAGAGGCGGAGAACGTTGATAGGATTAATTTTTGAGCCAAGCCTACCCTTTTCGAGCTCAGAGTGAAACTGATGAGCCTCAAAACCCAAGCATGGATCGGGCTCATGGGCTCGATTCGAAAAATACAACTCATCAGCAACCAAAATTGACATAATTATCAAATTAGTCTGGAAAATCACAAACAAAATTACAACAGTCGCTCGTTATAAATTCTCATAATTTCAGTAACTTATAGCCAATAATTCAGTAACCCACCTAAGAAGAACCCTAATTTGACTAAATTGACAATTAAATAAACGATAGAGTGAAATTAAACCCTAGATGGTGAAAATTATATAAGGTTATTGAAAAAAAGAAAAAACATTATACCTCATAAACTGATTCAATGGAAAAGAGAAAACTCAAAGTAGGCTTCAATGGAGAACACAGAGTGCGCTTCAATGGAGGAGAGAGAGAAACAGAGAAGGTGAATTGTAGAAGTGAAAAGCTGAAAGGGGAGAAAATGAAAAAAGTGAAAACCATATGCAATGCATTACTGTGTTTTTCTGTTTTTTGGTTTTTTATTTTTTAAAAGTATATAATATATCACGTAATAAATCAAAAATTATTTAAATTTATTGAAATTATGATAATTTTGAAAACCGACAATAGAAAAGTGGAAACACTTTTTTCTTGTTTTCTGTTTTTGGTTTTCAAAAAAATAGGAAACTGAGAACTATAAATGATGCCAAACAAACCTTTAGGAGTAAGATGGTACACATGGTGTTGTTTGCTCCCATCTCATCATACACGTGTGGTACACATGTAAAAAAATGTTGAGGGCAAATTAGGGAACACACTATTCATAAGGAAATCCAAAGGAAATTTTAGGGGTAGTGTGGGGAGGACACTATTCATAAGAAGTCGCTTCTATTTTGTATCTTGGTGCTTTTATAGGTTTAGGGATTAGGGATGTATGCTTAATTATATATGAATGATATGTTAGATGTATGTTTAGGATTTCGAATGTTGCAATGATTAATTAAGTTCACTTAAATCAAACCAACATAGAAACCCTAGGTACCTAAAATATTGAGTCAAATTTTCCATTCCAAAATAACACTTACTGAACTAATGAGAATAGTGATGGGCTATGCCAAAGTGAGGCATCACTACTTTCCTAGGAACGTAAGATATACCGGGTATAGAAGTTGATTTTGGTTAAACCCAACGATATCAGTAAGGAGTCCTTAGATATCGTGGCAATGGAGATAAACGTCATAAACCATTAGATGCGACGTCTTATCCAATCAAGAATAGCTTAGAACTATTAGCAAGGGAATTGCTTACCTTAAAATATTTAGTGTTAAGACAAGCCAAAGCATGCTTAATCACAACCTAATTTTTGGGATCTTGGAATCGTTTTATTCTCGCCTAAAAAGGGATAATTTTAATGCGTGGATAAGACGCTTAATATGATTGAAAGTTTGTATGTATGCTTTTAAATTTCAAACTTATTATATCATTATCTTGATAAATAGTTATACTTTACACTTACATTTGTATAATTCTAAATCGAATTGTATTGTTTTCAATGATTGGTAGAAGGAAATATTTTTTGAGAATGTTTCTCAAAGAAAGGAAAAGCATTTCTAAAAATACAACTCTCATAAATGACTTTTGTAAACTATGTTCGAAAGGACGGTTAGACATCATGTATTCAAAATACTAGGTAGTTTTGTTAAACATGAAGTATTGAGTTGCAAATTCAAATTGTCAATACTTGACAACCAACATATCTTTTCGCTTCATACACTAATGAGTACAACTCATTAATGTAGTAATTCAAGTACGAATTAAAGGAAAAGATGGAACTTTGTTTTACGGCGCACTAGATGCTTAATTATGCCTAACAAAGTATAAAAATCAAAATACTTAAAGAAATGGTTCTTAAAGGTTATGAGATGATGTATAATGAGAAATATAGGAAACGGAACAAAGAAAAGGAATGAATTCCATTTCTACCAAAGAGTTCATGTTATTGTAGTTAACTTAGCAACTTATTATCTTCACAAGTATCAGATACTGCTTGGGTGTTCCACTTTGAAAGTGACCTCAAGCCATTGAAGTTAAGCTATGTTATTGACTTACAAGTTTAGAATGAAGCAAAGAAGTGCTACATTAATTGTAAGGTCGTATGCTTTGTTTTAAGAACTTTTAAGCTAAAGCTAGAAAAAATAATGGTTATTATTATGTTCCATAATCAGCAAATGATCCATTTACACACAAAAAGACTCACATTCAATGTAAAGAGCAATAGTTGCGAATTTATTTGAATGGCATGGTTGTTTAAGCCATGAGTCAAGAATACTTGATTATAAACATACATTTCCCTAACATGAAAACTCATAAAGTTCAAGTCATGGGCATGATTTGTGTTCCGAACATCTTTAGCAATGTCACATTGACAAGAACGTACTTATGGCTATATTAGATAGGCTCTTGATAGTTGATTGATTCGAAATCGTCCTAAGACAAGCAATTCTTACTTGTTGAAACCAAAAAAGTAAAGAGATATTGCTCTTGGTATAGACAATTAACTCCGAAAGCTAAAGAGAATTCAATTATTTCAACGTTTCACAAGAATTTGAAAGAATATGGCTATATTCATCAAATGTGAACAAACATGACCTTGGGTAGCTCAAATTTCAGTGAAGTACAAAATCGACTTGGCAAGATATCAAAAACGTCTAGATTAGATCGAGCGACATTTGCTTGAGCCAAGTGTGACCATCTCAAAGTTATGAAATTGAAATAACTCCACAAAGAACATAGTATGTCTTCACGGAGACCTCGATGCCATTTGAAAATAACTCGAACGATGATGGATCACATCCCATCCTATGAAGTTCTTAAAGATTTGTACAAATGACTAATGTTACACTAAATAAAATGTCGAAGCTAAAAAAGGATGCCATATTCAGTTATGGATAGAAATTACTTCTAAACGTCTTTTCAAGTATATGTCTAAGGCTTTTAGCCTCAGTGTAAGCTAAGTGGCTTAGTGGGAGCTCACTAGCTCATTGGGAGCTAGGTGGCTCAGTGGGAGCTTAATAGGTCAATAAAGGCTAAGAAAGCTTAAGTGGGAGCTAACGGTTTGTTTCACAACGAACTTTTACCCAAAGACAATATACATGTCTCTTTGTAAGCATTCAAATGAGACTACGGGCATTACCTCCACAACCTAATTGAGAACATAATATTTTTTGCTTTAAGTGGTGTATTTATGAAAAGTAGTACATTTCCAAAACGACAAGTGGGAGGAAAATGAACTCGATGACCATCAAGATTAGCAACAAACTAGAATTGAGAATCTCGGAAGACTTCAGAAGGTCGAGAGAATGATTAATCAAGAATACTCAAAGGACTTTACAAGTGCCTTAAAAGATAATTCAAACAAGAAAGATTCTAGTAGAGATTTTTAACCGTATCACATAGTAAATAGTTCAGTAAGACTCAGTGAAACTAGATGAGCTAAAAGGTCATATGAATGGAATAAAATTGAGAATAATTCTACATTTGAAACCATCATGTATGCTATGATATGGAGGCGTCACACAATGTACATGCATAGAGCACGAGAAGTATAAAGTACCAATCAACTTAAATCTAAGTAATGGATCGTTAGGTTATGATCAAGAACATCCAAAGTACTTGGATAAGTAAAAGGGATGAGTTCTTGACGCATGGAAACAAATCTAATTTGAGAATTGATGTTGCAAGCACATCCTTAGCAAGGATCAAGATCCTTAACAACGAAGTCGTTTATAAGCACGAGCTAAAATGTGTCGTGGCTTGAGAATGGTAACATGGACGTGCATCCATGTGTAATGTGCGGAAATTTAAGGTAAATTTCCATGATCACAAGTGATTGGGGTATCCAAAATCATTATGCGCCGTTTGGAATGAAATCCAAGCAAAGCACCAATAGGAAGTCTACATAAATATATGTTGAGAATATTATTGCCTTAAAAGGCAATAATAAGAAAGTTTTTCAATGGAAAGTTCGTTGTTAAACGTTGATGATTGTAGGTTGTCAAGTTGAAGATCTCAAATCATGAAAATGAGAAGGAGCCATCACTTAGACAATAAATCCTAAATCACATGTAATCCATAACACTCTCAAATTTTATCATCTTATTATTATGAAAGTATTCGATAATGAAGATGCTAAGATTTACAAAGTAATCATAACTAAACCTACGCAACAAGTGAACGACAACATTCACAATTGCATGAAAGAAATCAAGCATATTAAATATGGTTATGATCTCTATTAATGTTTTGTGAAGAATATTACTCTTAAAACATTTTGAGAAAACCATTTATCATAAGATGAAACATTGAAAAGTTTCACAGAGGGATAAATTTATTAATTATTCCACAAAACTATTTAATTGTGGTTTAGAATTAAATAATGAGTCCATTCAATTTTGAGAATATTCAAAATAGGGTATTAAGACAGTTTCTTGGATAAAGAAACACCAATTAAATTAACATTGAATATTATAATCAAGAGCTATCCCTAATCAAGGTCATTTAAATGTTGGACGATTAATGACCACTTGAGATTAGTGTGTAGTATGATTTATAGCACCGTTTCTTGTGCTACAAGGACATGATTGTCATAAATCATTTGCACATGTATTGGTACAGAACCATACCGGATCGACTTATGAGAATACTTTAAGAGATTTATAATCGTCATAAGTATATTTCTCATATCGCTATCGGAACCTCTTTCCTCGACCATGAGTATTGTAAGTTCTCTTATTTGAGTACTAGTCCGTTTTGACGTCTGTCAAACGTCTGCCGTATATGGGGATTATAACGGCAACACTTGGGCGGCTAGGTCCTCTTAGTAAGGGAAGCTAACAATGCAAGACTAGGAATGTCCCCATATTAACAACAGCGAACATGTCTTTATTGTTTACAAGGCTTCTTGAAGAGCGAGACTGTGAAAAAGCATGACCATGCTCAGATTAATTTTAGAAATCATCTGCTTATTAACAATAGGTTATACACTAAAAGCGCACTTGTCTATAAGGACAAGTGGGAGATTGAAAGGGATGGTGTCCTTTGAAAAACTTTATTATCCCGATAGAGGGTTCAGAATTATAAGAAAGCTAATTATTCAGTGAGGTCAAATAATGGGAATGCCTAGCTAGAGGCCGCTTCCGATCAGTAATATAAATGAATAATTAATATTACAGCTTAATCTTAACTGAACCCTTTGGGTCACACCTAATTGAGTAACCGAACCAAAACGACGAATTAATCCGATAGGATTAAATAAGTCATTAGAGTATTACGAATAAAGACGTCGGATTCGAGCTAAGAGCGTCGAAATCGAGCGTCGTACGTCGAGACGATTTTAGAAATCGACAAAGACGGAAAAATAATCAAATGACGCATCGTACGAGAAATTACGAGGAAAGCACGACCCCTATCCATGCCTCGGATCAAAGGAAAATGGTTAGGGGCCACAATAACCAAAGTGCCTAGCCTCAACAACCATCGCAAGGCCCAGCTAGGTTGGCCGTTGCTTACGGGCTGGCTGGGCTGGCCAAGCAGCCTGCACACCAAGGCAGCCCACAGTTGGCCTAGCAAGGCTGGTGCTTGTGTGCTGCTGCTACGGGCCAGCATTGCTGCTGGCGCTTGCAGGTGTTGCTGCAATGCCCCGAGCAGTGCTGCTGGGCCTGCGTGTGCGCGTGAGCCTGCGACAGCTGCTGGGTGCTTATGGAAATAGATCAGCAGGCATGGCCTTGTGGCGCAAGGCTTGCCTTGCTGCCCATGGGTGAGCAGCTGCCCGGATTGAACGTAGTGGGTAGGGCAGCCCCTTGTCTTGCTCTCCAAGTTTAAGGTGTTCCTCCCACCTACTCTCTCTAGTGTGTGACACTTTTCATTTGCTTATTGTTTCTTGGTTTTCATATAATTTAGAATTAAATTTAATCATTCTTTTCTCAATCTATCATTTCTCCCATATAGAAAGATGATTGAAGTTTTTGGGAACCGTTGCCTATAAATACCAACCTTTGGAGTTGGAATTATACACTTGAGTTGAACACAATAAAGCATCTCCCAATAGGTGAGAAAACCTTTAAGTTCATAATACTCTAGTCTTTCTTGGTCTAGCCCCGACTAAGCTTCGGGGTAGGGGTCGTTCGGGTCGGGTCTCAAGGGTGTGAGACGTTGGAGGCTTGCGCATTTGTGGGGCTCGACGCTTTCATGTCCGAGCTCTAAAAAAGAGCGAAGCACGCATCAAGGGTAATTTCGTCTTTCTCTTCCTTGTTAATTAATTATGTTGTTAATTAATAATATGCATGATTTAGTTGCTTTAATTTATGTGCGGGTCTTGGGATGGGTTTTTGTTCCACATGATGTTGGACATTACGAAACACAACAGAGCTCACATGAAGACGTGATGTCGAACCCGCCGTCAACTCGTTGTGGGACTTCCATACGCAATGGTGATCAAGTGAAGTGCACGACTTGCATTGGTGAACGCTCGGAGGAAGTCCCCTGCTCTAGGGGCGTGGGCGCGCAGTTGATTGGCGCGGGCGCGCACGATGATGGGCGATCTAAGCATGTTGTTAATTGCTTAAACCTCATCAACAAAATTTGTAAACTCAATGACAGGATAAAGTCGCATCACCTAGTCAAAAATAATTCCTAAGTCCACTAACTATGTAGATAGGGAAGAAGGGTCGAACCACAGGGAAACGAATTAATTTATTCCTAATTAAATTAAATAATCTAAATTATTAAGTAACTAAATTATAGATATGATAAATTAAACTAAGGGAGATGAAAGTAGGGATAAATCAATTAATAAAAGCCTAGGGTATAGGTTCACCAATAAATAATATTCCGGGGTAAAACACAATAATCAATCATCAATGCATCAACTAATCAGATCATAAAGGGCTTTAGCTACGTATTACAATCAAAGAATTAATCTACCGGTATTAAATCGCATCTGTCGAAGTTGACTTAACCATTTATAAATTAACTTGCCTATTGAAACTAAGCCTAAACATCAATTCTCATCTGTCGAATCTCAAATCAATATGCTAAACTCATATAATTAAACCAGGCCTAATCTAATTGCATAGCATTAAATCAATCAATAGGAAATTAATCAAGCATTGACAATCAACAATAATAATTTACCCCTTCATATTATTTATGGATCCCTACAACCCTAGAAAATAATCTACTCACTCATAATTAAAACTAAACTAACCAAAGCAATTAAGCAAAACATGATGAACAAAAGCAAATAAATTACTGAAATAAAAAGGGAAGAAATTGTTACCAAAGTTAACGGAAATAATGATTTGAATTAAATCAAGAGTTGTAGAGATAGAAACAAGAGAGAAGTTTAAGCTTAAGAGAAGATTAAACTAATAGAAGAGAGATAATTGTATCAAAACAACTAAAACGTATATATACAAAACATAAAAAAACCTAATTAAAATCTAAGTAAAGAAAACGCTGAAAATACGCTCCAGACACGCCCCCGGTCGGGCGCTAGCTCGCCTGGCCGGGTCTGGCTTTTTGGTTCTTGAGACTCCTCTCGCGTCCGGCCGGGCACGAGACAGGGCAAACATAACCTTTCTTTGTTCTTCCGCCCTGCCCGGCCAGGCGCGCCTTCGGGCGAGGCCCTATTCAGACGGGCGAAGCCTTGGGCTCTTCCTTGGACTTCTGTCTAGGCTATTAACTCGGCCCAAATGCTAATTTCCTACTTGGGGCTTGAATCACTTGGTCCATAGCCTCGGCTTCTTACATGTCGAGCCCTTAATCACTGGTTTGATGACTCCAACCAGCCCTGGGCTACAAGAGATGGTCGTACTCCTCTAATGCTCGTAGTTCCTGCAAATAATCCTGGGAAAATGTTCCAAATGTGCAATTTCCTACAAAATGCTACCAAAACTACGAAGACACTAGAGAGAACACATTAGCAATAAAAGTGGCTCTAAAGAGCCAAAAATACTCCTAAATATGACCAATGGACAGGGGTAGATCACTATATAAAATAGACATATCAAACTCCCCCAAGCCAAACCTTTGCTTGTCCCAAAGCAAAGAGCTCATCAATGAACAAATAAAACATACTTCACCCCAAATCGATCAAAAACAAGCATAACCAATTCAAGGCAAATCCAACAAGTATGCATCAAAATCAACCAATCAAATCCATCCAATCACTCATCCTCCTTAACAATTGTCAAATAGAGCAAACCACAAGAGCATATAGAATTCAAGACTAGTGCTCACGCACTCAACTCTCATTTATGTGGCGGATATAAAATGTATTCGATCGCTCTCCATCCCAACCCCTTTATGTGAACAATGCCCTTTCAACTTACAACACTCGTGTGTTTAAAAGACATGCACTCAACCTAAATAGTCGACTCGAAATATGTCAAATCATCCTTTGCATTGATAAACAACTTATTTCACATTTACACAACTCTATGCACAAAGGTCGGAAGGTCTTTAAAGCTTGTAATGTAAGGCTAGGGTAGACGATAGGATAAATTTGGGAAAATGTGAGAGTAAAGCCATGCTTAAGGGAGCCATAATCCTAATAAAACCAAGGCCAAAAATAAATAATGACCATATCATCTCCAACAAAACTCAACTCCACCAAAAATTCACCAAACAATAATCCAATCTTAACAAACATTCTCAACACTTACAATTTCACTCATAAAAATATAATAAGGTAAAACTTGAGTGAATAAACAAACTTTGAATTCTTTTTTTTTTTTCAACTTGAACTTGAATTTTTTTTTTTCTGATTTTTTTTTTCTATTTAGGAACCCTTTTTTTTTTTTTTTTTTTTTTTTTTTTTTCTCTCTTGAGCAACTTTCAATTAGAACACTTGAACATTGAATTTTTTTTTTTTTGCTCTTTTTTTTTCTTTTATTTGAAGTTCACTTTATTATTTTTTTTTTTTCACTATCATGTTTTATTTTTTCTCAAGAATTTCAACTTCCAAAACATCAAAAACAAAACACAATCAAGAAAAAAACAATTTCTCATAACCACCCAAATTGTGCAAAATAATAAGCACACTACAAACTCCCTCACCTCACTCACTAATAGCTCCCCCAAGCCAAGCTTGGGACTAGTAACCTATGGGGCAAAAATCGGCTTGTAATGTGGCTAATAAACAACAAATAGTCAAGGCAACAATATGGGTAGCAAGAAGGGAATAAATGTATCTAAATTATTCTGAAGGCTACCTAAAAGAACAAATGCCTTCGCCCTCCTCAATATGCATAATAATGAGTCATACAAACATTAGTCAAAGTTCCAAACCAATACTCAAATTCAATGACATACCAGGAACTAACACAGAATTCCTTACCAAATCTAGTCAAGCACTATATTCACAAGTAGTTGGACAAAATTGACTCATGTTAAGGCATCCAAGCAATCAAACATCAAATCATAGCTAGCCTATCCACAATACCCATCATCATATACCAAGAATCAAAACAATTTTCACTTGTATGGGGCACAGGGAAGCATGATTTATCTTTCATTGGATCGTATATTTGTATTTTTTTTATTTTTCTAATTTTTTTGTATTTTTCAATTTTTCTCAAAGCAATAAAATCTATACTAAAAAGCAATAAACTATACTAAAAATACCAAAAATAAAAGAAAAAGAAGAAGAAAAATACCAATATCAAAAAATCTCCCCCAAACCAAGATCAGACAATGTCCTCATTGGCTCGGGAATTAGCCCAGCACGGCTAATCCTTATCCTCATCCACCGGGTCAAATCCTCTGCCGCTGTAACCTGCACCACCAGAAGAACTACCACCAAAATAGTTAGGGTTATAAGTCCTCCCCGAAGGCCCCCCCAAAAGGAATGTCTTGGCTATATCCATGAAAGGCCGTATAGTCCGTGTAATTGCCATGGGAGGTGGGATCGACGTATCCCTAAGTTGGGGTCTGAAACAAATCGGGGTAGAGAGCATCGTCGGGAATAGCACCCCGATGAGCATAATCATCAAACATGGGATATAAAGCTCTACCCTGGTTTCTCTCAATGTACCCTAACCATTGGTCTATGGAACCAACCATCTGCCTAAGCTCCCCATAAGACCACTCAATACGGCCTATGGCCTGTCCTATACTCTGTAAATCCCAAGCGGTCTCGGGATCGTGCCTAGGGGGAGGTGGAGGTGCATGATATGGCATGTGAATCGGTGATGGTGGTGGCATATGCTTAGGCTGTGGCACATGAGGTGATGGTGGTGGTGGTGGTGCTCGCCCCTAGGCATAGGCAACTAAAAGGTCATAAGTGTAACACTCTTGCCCAGGGGGAAAAGTGGTTAACTGGGGGCTAGGTACGGGAAAGATACGCAATGGGTCATTTCCAACCCTAACACACCAATGGGGGATTTGCTGACAATCTAGTTCTATCCAATCTAGACTCTGCAAATACCTAGTGGTCATGAAAGTATCCCCCCCAACAGTTAGTGAAACCCTCATCCCTAGTTTCACTAAACCCGGCTTTTTTAACCGCTATCCTAGTAATTAGGCCTCCTAATCGAATAGGGGTCCTAGTGGTGGTACTAGCGGTGGCATGTCGACTCAAATGGTGTATAATATACCTACCAATGTTCAGTTTACCAAATCCAAACACATAGTGACCTACTATAGCTGGTTCATTAGTTTGAGAGTTATGTGGTTCATACCTACCTAAAAAACAAGCGCCCGCAAATCTTTGCCAGATTTTAGGGACGGGATGATGAATAGGTCGAGCACTAGCATTTTGGGAGTTTGGGGCTGGTAAACCAGTTAAAACACGATAAATATCTTCCATTTGTAATTTTCATGCCAAGTGGTGGGGAGTTCCGATTCCAATTTAAACAATTTGCAAAATTCAATATAAGTTAAACTAATATTTCTATTGTTCAACCTAAATTGAAAATTTAGGACCGTTTTTAGTATTAACAACATTCAAAGAAGATAGGAAATCACATGTTAGTTCACGATATGTAGGATAATGCATATCAACAAATTTTCTCATTCCTATATCATTCATGAATCGTCTAACATGATCATACAAACCTAGAGATTTTCAAGAGACGGTCGATGAAGCCACCGAGAAGGAATTACCTCGCGCTCATAGAGCTTGATGAGCCGTTCCCGTTGGGTTGGTGTTGTAATACGGATCGTCGGCCATTCCTCGAGTTGTAATTCCAGGTCATATGCTTGGCTTGAGCTTGAACCACGCCCCCTTGAGTTCTTGACCTCTTCGATGCCATGACTGAGAATGGGTTTGAAAAGACTTATTCAAAAGTGAAAAAAATTGGTATAGATATGTAGAGGGTGAAGAGAGGGGAAGGAATATGTAAAAATATTTGGACTTGGGTGAGAAATGGAGGGAAGATCTTAGAGAAAAGGTAGAGGTTTTGAGTTTTTACAGAGAGAAAGAATGGAGGAAGGAGAAATAAGGAGGAAAGAAAGAAGAAAGAATAAGAAAGAAGAAGAAAGAAGAAGAAGAAGAGGTGGGACGGCTGTATCGCGCCCGGTCGGGCGGGTCGTCGCCCGATCGGGCGGTCTAAGTGATTATTTTTTGCCGCTCTCGCGCCCGGTCGGGCGCCAGCTCGCTCGATCGGGCGAACCAACCCTTTGAAATTTTCCAACTCTCGCGCCTGGTCGGGCACGCCTGCGCCCGATCGGGCGAACAAATTAGTCCGTACTCATCAACTCTCGCGCTCGATCGGGCGAAGATACTTGAAAATTCCACCTTCTTCTCGCGCCCGGTCATGCGACTAATCTTCTTTTCTTGGCTTCCTCTCGCGCCCGCTCGGGCGGAGCTTCGCTTGGTCGGGCGCGCTACAGCAAAGAGGGGTCCGATTTTTTTCTTCTCTTTTTTTTCTTTACTCCAAATTTTCCTAACTCTATTTCTCCAAACCTGTACAAAAACTTTGAAACTCGTTAAATTCGCTCCACTCTCCTCTCACAAGAAAAAGAAAGGAAAAGAACTAAACTAGAAAGCGAGAAAATACGGGTTGCCTCCCGCAAAGTGCTGGTTTATCTAGGTCCCGCATGACCTTCTTACCATATGTTTATCAAGATGGGACAGAATTGATTAGGTGAAGTAATTCTACAGCACCAATCGTAGCCCCCTCGTGCTATAGCTTGAGTCTTTGAGCATTTACTTTGAATACCCTACCATGATCATCGTATAATTCCACAGAACCGATTATTTGCCCTTTTTACTGTAAAAGGACCCGACTACCTTGACCTCAACTTTATTGGGAAAAGTTTAAGTCTAGAGTTGAATAACAAAACCTTATCACCCTCTTTGAATTCTCTTGGAAGGATCATCTTGTCATGCCATCTCTTAGTCTTCTCCTTGTAGACGCGTGCACTATCATAGGTCATCAACCTAAACTCATCTAACTGATTAAGTTGTAGGAGCCTCTTTTCTCCCACTAGCTTAGCATCCAAATTGAGCTCTTTAATAGCCCAATATGCCTTGTACTCTAATCCACTAGGAGGTGACATGCTTTCCCATACACAAGTCTAAAGGGAGTAGTACCGATTAGGGTCATAAAAGCGGTTTTATACGCCCAAAGGGTGTCATCCAACTAGTCACTCCAATATTTCCTAGATTTTTCTACCACCTTCTCTAGAATGACCTTGATCTCACGGTTAGAAACTTCAACTTGGCCACTAGTTTGGGGTTGTATGCTTAACCTGTCCTATGGTATACACCATACTTCTTGAGAAGGGTGTCTAACTTCCGCTCATGAAAGTGAGATCCTCCATCACTAATTATCGCTCTAGGTACTCCAAATCTAGGAAATATGATTTTTTTGAAAAGCTTATGGACCACCTTGGCATCATAGGTAGGTGTGGCAATGGCTTCAACCCATTTGGATACATAATCAACGACGACAAGTATATATCGATTCCCTCGTGAAGAGGGAAAAGGTCCCATGTAATCAACACCCCAAACATCGAAAATTTGAACTTCCAATATACCTATTTGAGGCATCTTATGCCGTCGCGAGATGTTGCCAGTCCTGGCAAGAGTCACAAGCCTACACAAAAGACTTAGCATCCTTGAACATGGTAGGCCAGTAAAATCCTGACTCAGTGATCTTAGACACCGTTTTGGTGGGACCATGATGTCTTCCATAAGGTGAGTTATGGCATCTAGTAAGAACACCGTGAACTTCCCATTCAGGAACACACCTGCTAAATAATCCATCTGCACACTCACGAAACAAAAAAGGATCATCCCAAAAATAATGTTTAACATCAGAAAGGAATTTCTTTTTCAGTTGGTAGGATAAGTCAGGAGGTAGAGTACTGCCCACCAAATAATTTGCAAAGTCGGCATACCAAGGATGTTGCTCTACAACTGCATACAGGTGGTCATCAGGGAAAGAATCATCTATAGGTAGAGAATCCTTACCCTAATTATACCTGATTCTTGACAAGTGATCTGCCATAACGTTTTCTGCACCTTTCTTACTTTTAATCTCCACATCAAAGTCTTAGAGCAAGAGAACCCAACGGAGGAGCCTAGGCTTTAAAACTTCCTTGGCTATCAAATATTTCAAAGCTGCATGGTCAGTAAAAACAATAACTTTAGAACCAACTAGATATGATCTAAATTTTTATAAAGCATAAATCACAGCAAGAAACTCCTTCTCCGTAGTGGCATAGTTAACTTGGGCTTCATCCAAAGTTTTGCTTGCATTATAGATAGCATGCAAAACCTTGTTCTCTCTCTGTCCTAGCACGGCTCCTAATGCAAAGTCACTAGCATCACACATGATCTCGAAAGGGAGATCCCAATCGGGAGCACATATGATAGGTGCCGATATCAAAGCCTGCTTAATCATGTTAAAATCCTCAAGACACTCATCAGTAAAAATAAATGGGCATGCTTGAGTAAATGCTGAGTTAGTGGTTTAGCAATTTTAGAAAAATCTTTGATAAAGCGACGATTAAAACTCGCATGACCTAAGAAACTTCTAACCCCCTTAACATTAACTGGAGGAGGTAATTGCTCAATCACAGAAACTTTAGCTTTATCTATCTGTTTACCCTTATCAGATACAATATGACCAAGAACTACTCCCTCTATCACCATAAAGTGACACTTCTCCTAATTTAAAACCAAATTGCATTCTTCACATCTTTTCAAAATTTTAGCGATATTTACTAGGCATGCATCAAATGAAGACCCATACATACTAAAATCATCCATAAAGACTTCCATGATAGACTCTATGAAATCAGAAAATATACTCATCATGCAACGTTGAAAGGTGGCAAGGGCATTACACAAACCAAAGGGCATTCTACGATAAGCAAAAGCGCCATAAAGGCATGTAAATGTAGTCTTTTCCTGATCTTCAGGGTGAATTGGAATTTGGAAAAATCCCGAATACCCAACTAAATAGCAAAATAACTTATGATTAGCTAACCTCTTAAGCATTTGATCAATAAAGGGGAGAGGAAAGTGATCTTTTTTACTGGCGATATTTAATCTACGATAATCTATGCACATATGCCACCCTGTAACAGTTCTAGTGGGAATTAATTCATTTTTATCATTTTTTATAACAGTCATCCCACCTTTTTTAGGAACCACCTGAACAACACTTACCCACTTTGAGTCAGAAATAGGATAGATAATACCTGCATCAAGTAATTTCATAACCTCTGTCTTGACTACTTCTTGCATATTGGGATTCAACCTCATCTGGGGTTGAATGCATGGCTTATAGTTGTCCTCTAAATGTATCCTGTGCATACAAAAATCAGGGCTAATACCCTTGAGATCATCAATACTGTACCCTATTGCCCTTTTGTGGGTTCAAAGAATCTCTAAAAGTTGGGAAGTTTGGGGTTATCAAGTGCAGTACTAATGATCACAGGGTATAATTCCTGCTCATCAAGAAAAACATATTTTAAATGCGAAGGGAGAGGTTTTAGTTCAGGTTTCTTGACCTCTGCAGGTTTTGATTCCTGAACTAATTTTACTACCTTCTTTCTCTCTATAGGATCAAGTTCTTCAATTGCGAGAGCTTTTTTTATGACGTCCACCTCTGTACTCCAAATACTCGCATTACCTGTAGTTAATTCGCCACAAAGAATTTCCTCCAAGGGATCTCTTGCAAGTACCTGTGGTAAGCTTTCTTCACAAATATCATCCATTATATCAATCACATCAATTAAACAATAATTTTTCTCTAGCATAGGTCCTTTCAAAACCTTCCCTAAATTAAAAGTGATATTATCAACTCCAACAAAAAGGGTTAGTTTTCCATTTTTCACATCAATTATGGCTCTTGCAGTGTGGAGGAAAGGCCTACCTAATATAATGGGAATTTGTGTATCCTCAGCCATGTCTAAAACAACAAAATATATAGGGATAAAAAATTTACCAACTCTGACAGGAACATCCTCTAAAATACCTAAGGAGTATTTAACAGAACAGTCTGCCATCTGTAAAGTAATGTTAGTAACACACAGGCGATGGCATAACACTAACGCTAGCACCCAAATCACATAATGCTTTATCTATGAGGACATTACCAATATGACAAAGGATAGAATAACAACTACCAGGATCTTTTAATTTAGGAGGGGATTTATTTTGCAATAAAGTACTACATTCCTCTATAAAAGCTACAGTTTCTACCTCATCAAAGGCCCTTTTCCTAGTCAAAATATCTTTCATAAATTTAGCATATGCAGAAACCTGAGTGATTAAATCAGTGAAAGGAACTGTTACCTGCAAATTTTTCACAACCTCCAAGAACTTACCAAATTGCTTATCAAACTTACTCTTCAAATGTCTATTTGGGAATGGAAGTTTGATGACAGGGCTTGCACATCTCCAACCTTGTCTAGAGATTTACCCTGCAAAGAAACATTAGAAGGGTTAGTTTTCTCTTGTAGCCCTGCAAGGTTAGTAACATTAGCACTTGGTACAAGGGAATCAGGATTAGCAATAGGTTCATCATCCTTGGGCATAAGAGGCCCATCATAGTGTGAACCACTCCTTAGAGTAATTACATTGGCATGATCCGTAGGGTGGATTGATTGTGATGGTAGGGCTCCCTGCTAACGGGTTTGTAGGATACATGAAATCTGCGCAATTCGATTATCCATAATTTTATTATGAGCTAGAATCGAATCAATTTATGCATCCCTACTCTCCATGTGCTTTTGCATACTTAATAGCATCGCTCTAATTTTTGACAAAGCAGGGTCAGAAGATGAGGAGGGTTGTGATTGGGTTTTCTGGCCAGAGTTAGGATGGTAATATTTTTGCTGTGGTAGTGGTTGTTGTTGTGGTTGTTGTGGAGGTGGAGGATTTTGTACATTAGTACTCCGGTAAGAAAGATATGGATGGTTCCGGAGGCCAAGATTATAAGTGTTGGATTATGGGTTATTTTGCCTATACGTTTGGAAGACATTAACTTGCTCCATGGAACTCCTACAATCTTGCTCCCAATGTCCTATAATTCCACAATTTTCACAAAATGCTTCATTAGTATTATTGACAGCGGAAACATTAGCTATAGAATTATGAATAATATTACTAAGATTATCTAATTTCTGGCAAATAGATGTCAATTGAGCCTGCACAAAGGATACGGAATCAATATTATGTTTTCCTTTGTTAGCAAACCCTCTAGGATTCCCATATTGGGAATTAAGAATTTCCATATCTTCGATAACTTGACCTGCATTATCAACATTAAGATTCATAAATCTCCCACTAGCTACAGAATCTAGAATTGTTCTAGATGTGTTTCCAAGCCCATTGTAAAAAGCTTGAATCAACTGCCATTGTGCTAAATTATGGTGAGGGCATTCTCTCTGCAAATCCTTGAACCTTTCCCAAGCCTCATATAGAGTTTCATGTGGCGCTTGGGCAAAGTTTTGAATTGCACTCCTTAGTAAAGATGTTCTTTCTGCAGGGTAATATTTATTATAAAAATTTAAAGCAAGAATTTCCTAGTTAGTAATACCAAGTGCAGTTTTAATCAAACCATTAAACCACAGTTTACCTTTTCCACATAAAGAAAAGGGAAAAAGAATCTCCCTGATTTAGTCTTGCGTGACCCCAGCTTGCCTAATGGTATTGCAATACTGACAAAAATCTGCAATGTGAAGATTAGGATCTTCACCCTTAGCTCCACTGAATTGCTTTCTTTCAATCATCATGATAAATTGGGGCTTGATCTCGAATTGCACACCATCAAGAGCCGGAGTTGGAGTAAGATGTGAAAATCCGTCAGGGACGGTTGCAAAATAATCGCTAAGCTTGCGAGTTGGAGGAGGTGGTGGTGCCGTCATCTCTGATTCAGGTTCTGAAGAAACTTCTGAATAGCTAGAATCAGATGGGGGTTCCAAAGGTGGATTACCTTCAGAAGTGTCTCGTACCTGTCTGTAAAGGTTCTTTTTGTGTATGAAAAGATCTTTCGATTTGAGGATCGAATGGAATGTAACCTGATCTAGGAACCCTAGGCATAAACACAGAAATAAACAAACAAATACGAAAAATTTGTCTCAAAGAACTTGCATTCTTTAAGACTGGAAAAAATAACCTAGACTACAAAACAATCAAAAATAAAAATAAAATCGTTTCCCCGGCAACGGCGCCAAATTTTGACAGGATAAAGTCGTATCACCTAGTCAAAAATAATTCCTAAGTCCACTAACTATGCAGATAGGGAAAAAGGGTCGAACCACAGGGAAACGAATTAATTTATTCCTAATTAAATTAAATAATCTAAATTATTAAGTAACTAAATTATAGATATGATAAATTAAACTAAGGGAAATGAAAGTAGGGAGAAATCAATTAATAAAAGCCTAGGGTATAGGTTCACCAATAAATAATATTTCGGGGTAAAACACAATAATCAATCATCAATGCATTAACTAATCAGATCATAAAGGGCTTTCGCTATGTATTACAATCACATAATTAATCTACCGGTATTAAATCACATTTTTCGAATCTTAACTTAACCATTTATAGATTAACCTGCCTATTGAAACTAAGCCTAAACATCAATTCTCATCTGTCGAATCTCGAATCAATATTGCTAAACTCATACAATTAAACCAGGCCTAATCTAATTGCATAGCATTAAATCAATCAATAGAAAATTAATCAAGCATTGACAGTCAACAATAATAAATTACCCCTTCATATTATTTATGGATCCCCACAACCCTAGAAAATAATCTACTCACTCATAATTAAATCTAAACTAATCAAAGCAATTGAGCAAAACATGATGAACAAAAGCAAATAAATTACTGAAATAAAAAGGAAAGAAATTGTTACCAAAGTTAACGAAAATAATGAATTGAATTAAATCAAGTGTTGTAGAGAGAGAAACAAGAGAGAATTTTAAGCTTAAGAGACGATTAAACTAATGGAAGAGAGACAATTGTATCAAAACAACTAAAACGTATATATAAACATTAAAAAACCTAATTAAAATTTAAGTAAAGAAAACGTCGAAAATACGCTCCAAGACACGCGCCCGGGCGAGTGCTAGCTCACCTGGCCAGGTCTGGCTTTTTGGTTCTTGAGACTCCTCTCGCGTCCGGTCGGGCACGAGACAGGGCAAGCATAACCTTTCTTTGTTCTTCCGCCCCGCCCGGCCGGGCGCGCCTTCGGGCGAGGCCCTATCTAGACAGGCGAAGCCTTGGGCTGTTCCTTGGACTTCCGTCTAGGCTATTAACTCGGCCCAAACGCTAATTTCCTCCTTGGGGCTTGAATTACTTGGTCCATAGCCTCGTCTTCTTACATGTCGAGCCCTTAATCACCGGTTTGATGACTCCAACCGGCCTTGGGCTACAAGAGATGGTCGTACTCCTCCAATGCTCGTAGTTGCTCCAAATAATCCCAGGAAAATGCTCCAAATGTGCAATTTCCTACAAAATGCTACCAAAATTACGAAAACACTAAAGAGCACACATTAGCAATAAAAGTGGCTATAAAGAGCCACAAATATTCCTAACTATGACCAATGGATGGGGGTAAATCACTAAATAAAATAGACATATCACTCAACTACACCTAGACATAGTATAGGGTTGGTCGAGGTTAATCCACGAGGAATTGAAGGTTAAGTGCTATAGTCTTGCGTTGTTCGAAAATAATTGAAATGGTTTGGTGTAGACTAGGTTAACAAAAAATCAAGTTTGAAAGATCAATATAACCACTAGTAGAAAAGTATAAAAGAGCACCAGTTCAAAACCCCCCTAAAGCACCGGTTTCGAACCGGTGTTCATTTAAAAGATGCCTAAAAGTGAGATTTTTCACACCAGTTCAGAACTGATGGCAATAATAGTTATTAGCATCGGTTCGATTCAGAACTGGTGCCCTTTGTTTTGGGCGTTTTTAGTCTCTCGGGAGAGTTACAGCTCGAAAACTAGTCCGGTGCGGCCTGTACCTACAAAACAACAGAGACTCCGGGTGATTGGAGCTCCACCTCCGACGATCAAGTTAGAACGTGTTTGGAGAATGTAAAGAGTGCGGAAAAGTAAAATGAGATCTTCTCGGATTCCGAGATCAGGTGTTTTCTCTGATGAAAGAGAATGTAGGGTAGTGTAATAACTGAACGTGTCCCCAAAATGGGGGAAATCTCCCTATTTATAGGGTCATGGGAATATGTGCTCATTAGGTCATTCTGACCTAATGGGCTACGCCGTTTTACGGATTTCTCGGAAATTGGGCCTTTAAGGCAGGAATTCTAGCTGATATCTGAGGCTGACACGTGTCAGCTGGTGAGTGGCCCATGTTGGACCTGTCCAAGCTTGACACATGTCCCTCTCTAATTAGGCCACGTGTCTAGTGTATTTTTACCCTAAACATTTGCCCCTCACAGGGGTGACGTGGCAGACCACAGGGCGCCTATGACACGCGTCTCCCTGCGAGTGGTGAACAGTAAAAAGACTGTTCACCTTATAAGGTGTGACGGGGATGCCTCTGTTTTCACCCCTCTATAAATAAGGTTTTACCCCCCTCTTTCTTCCCCATCTTTGACCAATCTTAAAGTCTAGAGAGAGAAAGAGAGAATTTTTCTAGAGAGAGAGGCTCTGATTCCGCCTGTAGTGATTTTTCAAGCTTCCGCCTACCTTTTTAGCGCATACAATTGGTCACCGCTTGAGGCTGTTTTCAGAGTTCCAGAGTTAAACAATTTGGACCTGCCTTGCTCATCCCCGAATCCCTCCGTCTCTGTGTCTATGCAGGACACGATGGTCAGAGTAAAACAAACGGCTACCAAGCCAAAGAGACGATGAAGTTACTCCGGATGGGGAGGATGAGGGTTCAAATGAGCAAGAAGGATACTCTCCAGGTGGCACCCCGTCCACTCCTAGAGATGGGATCTTGAGGGAGTCAGGCGGGGAAGAGGCCGCCTCTGTCCATAATTCGAACGAGGAGTCAGGTGGCAAAGAGTCCGCGGAATGACCCGGCTCAAAAGCTTCCAGCTCTGACCAAGAAGATGTTGCAGCTGATTATCAGCAGCCGGCCAGGGGGGCATCTGTGGTAAACCCCACACAAGCGGGCATGTCCCTTAAGGACATTGCTACCTTGGAGGGTAGCTTTAAGGCTTTTTCATACAAACACCCATTAGGGACAACTAGGACATTGTAGTACCGCATGCGGAGGAAATGGTGGCCTTGGAAGATGATATTGCAAACGCCGTTAACTATTTCGGATGCTACGAGGCTGTGATTAGAGCCGACCTCCACTTCCCCCTTCACAGGGGAATAAAAAGAATTTTGAAGGGGTATGAGTTAGGTGTCTAGCAACTCACCCCCAATTCGTGGATTAATATCTTATTCTATATAGCCGCCTGTGAGTTCCAAAACCTTGAGCCTAGCTTTGAGGCTTTTTCTCACATGCATTACATGAGCCGGGCGCCAAGAGGATTTAGGGCATGGTACACTTTGACTACGCATCCGCAACATATGATGACGTTAGACAAGCCTTCGAAGTGGACCGGTTGGAAGGAGAAGTTTTACTTGATCTCCTTGCCCTTTTTAGGCCACAACCGGTTCCTTCGCCGGTACAATAACGACCCAGCTTTGCTGGGTAAAAAGTGTGCCCTTCCTTGCATTCCTTCCAGGGCTTGGGAGCAAATAATAGAGCCAGGATTTTTTTAGACCACCACCGAATCTTTGGATGACGGGACTCACATAATTGTACCCCAAAATTAGGTACCTCACTCGGATTTTCTGAAGGATGAGGCGTTTCTCTCCGCCTGTGGTCTTAGCACCATGTTTGAGAAATGTATGTAATTTGTTCCGGCTGCTATTTCTCTTAATGTTTGTTTTAAACTAACTTGTTGTAAAGTAACTAACCAGCAGATTTTTGTCTGTAGAAGAGGCTTTGGAAATGGTGGATGCTAACAAGACACCTGCCAAGCCGGCTGCTCAATTGAGGAAGGAGCAGTTGGAAGAAGAAAGGCAACTTTGGACGCCAAATAAGACGCGGTAAGGCCCGCCTGTCATGCTTTCTTGTAATTGTATTGTATTATTTTCATATGAAGTATGTAACCCCTTTTCCTGGTTTTAAAGAGTGGCAGTAAGCCCATACCCTGCTCCATCAGCAAGATGTTCAAGCGGCTTGGGGACGAGTTGAAGAAGACCCCGGCTAAGGTGGGGAGACAAAACCCACCCTGACCAACTTCTTCTGTTCAGCCGGCCCTTACACACCCCACAACCGGTGGAAAGGGCCCAGCTGCACTTAAGGCCTTGAGCGAACGCTCAGGACCATCTGCGAAGTTATCGGACGCCTTTACGGCGTCGAAGAGTGGCGAGCCAACCGAAGCTACAACCGGTAATGCAGTGGTTGGGGAAGGGGGGACCTCCCAACCTAAGGATCAAGGTAAGAATAAATGATTTGAACCCCCAAGGGCGCTTGGTTTCATGAGATTCACGACTCGAGTGAGCCCGTCTGGAGATTCACTTAGCAGCCGATACAATTTAGGTGCCGTCTATAATGCCTTCTCACCAAGTACTTCTTGTGGTGCAGATGCCTTCAGCAGCCGGCCTGATGTCCAACAATACACCAAGCGGATGCTTAGGACCCTCACTAGGTCGGAGAAGGACAAAGTGTTTAGGCTGCAGGTGGTCAACTTTGACCAGATCCTGGCCCTGCTAGCTGAGGTAACTTAGAATTTATTTTAAGCACTTTACTCTTTTTGTCCGAATTCTAACTTGCCTTCTGTATTCTATAGACGATGCTGAGGGTAGACGGGCTCAAGGTCCCGTTCAAGTAGAAGTAATAAAAGGTAAATGATGCTAAACAAAGGGCCGAAGCTGCTCTCAGCTCTGCTCAATATCAAAATACAATGAGTGAAATAGAAATTAAAGCTCAAGAGTTGAAACAGGAAGAGCTGATAAAGACTCTAACGGCTTCTGTTAAGGAAGCCAACACCAAAGCCACCAACTTAGGGTTTGTTTGACATCACTGTGGTTTTCTGTTTTTTGTTTTTTTTGTTTTAAAAAGTATACCATATATGACACACAATGAATAAAAAATTATTTAGACTGATTAAAATCATGATAATTTTGCAAACTGACAACAGAAAAGTGGAAACACATTTTTCTTGTTTCCTGTTTTTGGTTTTTAGTTTTAAAAATTATAGAAAATTGAAAACAAAAAATGATGCCAAATAAGCCCTTAGAGTTGGAGTTAAAAAATGTCAAGTCAGAACTGAAGGCTTTGGAGGCGGCGGACAAGGAGAACCTCCACCTAAAGGACGAGAACAACCGACTCAAAATGGAGATAATTGAAATGAGAAACAATCATCAAGAGGAGCTGTCCAAAGAGCTAAACTGGCTGGTCGCTGAAAATGAGAAAGACACTGAGGCCCGACTGAGGCTGGCTTGGGATCTTGTTCACCCTGTGTATGACTTTGAATATCTCCGGCTGAAGTATGAATACGCCACAGCGGTGTATGATGCTGAGGTCTTGAAGGAGCAGGCACCGCCTCTGTTCAAGGAATGGGCCTTAGAACAGGGCATTGAGATTGCTTCTGAAGAAGAAGAAGAAGAAGAAGAAGAAGAAGAAGAAGAAGAAGAAGAAGAGAAGGCGAGGGATAACACTGATCAAGCCCCAGTTCAGCAAACCGAAGCAATCCTCCCAACAGCCAGAGCAAACTCAGCAGCCTTAGATCAACAACCTTAGATTTCTGCGGCAGTATGCCAACCTTATTTTCTACGGCCTGCGTGCCGCGTAACTTTATATTTTACCGACTAGGGAGTCGGGTAGATCAACAATTTTTTGAATTTCTTGCTTTGCCCGGATGCGTATCCGGATAACATTATCATCCGACCATTTGGTCGGTTTTAAATTTATGAAGTATATCGACTGAGTCGGTTTTGTTCCATTACTTGTTCTAACTTTTGCATTTTTCTTTTGAATTTTGAATTTTGCATATGTATATAAACTTGAATTTTTGCCAAACTCCTTGAGATCATACGACATATGTTGAACCGGTTGTGCTTGCCCCTGGGCGTCTGTGTGGTTGGTTTCAGTACCTTGCTGATTGATTGGCTTGGGAACTTTTGATAATTTAAGAAGTATGAGATGTTCCCAGGTCAATAAATCACAATAGTGATTGCCCCAAACCAAGTACACAGTCGTCCAGTCATACAGGAAAGTAGTCGTTAGCCTAGGCGGTGACATAGTTATACTCAACTTCCTTCTCCTCCGCCTGGGGTATTTGCATTCTAATTACACTCAATGTCCTTTTGCCCAATTGGGAGGACTTGCATAATTTCAAAAATAATCTAAATAGGAACTTCGGCCAGTAACCGGCTGCTGTCCTTGGACATTCGGTTTCGGTAAACTTAGTCATTCTTTAGATTATCCTGGTCAGACGGCTGTGAGTTGACCAATTAGGTCGTTCAATCTTTGTCGTCTGTATGAGTTTGTAGAGCACTTTGTTACCCGGGTAGGAGATACTCTCTGCGACGATTCCACCCAGATGGGCGTCGCGGACGCTATACTCACGTTGGAGCAGACGAATTTATAAAGTAAAGTATCATCCGGCCATTGGCCTCACGTCTATCAGACGTCTGTTCAGCTTACTAAGTTTTTAACTTAGTTTATCATCCGGCCATTGGCCTCAAGTCATTTGGACATTGGTTTAACTACTTAGTTTAAATTTAGTATGTCAAGGTCGACTGTCTGTACGTTGTGCAGGCGGTGCTTGAGACATTACGCATGTTTATAAAGAAGTAAACAACATATTAGAAAACAAAAAGCAACTTTTTCATTGATAGACTTTTTATAAAAATTTACAAGTCTCAAAAGTAGTACTTTTTTAAGTTATCTATATTCCAAGTTCTGGGCAGCCACCTACCGTCTAGAGTTTCCAGGCGATAGGTGTCGTCTCTTAATTATTCATAGATCCGTTGGAGGCCTTCCTAATTAGGAGTTAGATTTCCATGCTCATTGGCCCTACTGGTTGCCTCCATTTTCCGTTACACAAAGTCCCCAACTTTCAAGGGCCGTTTGTGTACTCTTTTGTTGTAGGCACGGGTCATTCTCAGACGGTAAATCTCATGACGCAAGGCGACATTGCCTCTGCGTTCCGGGAGTAAGTCCAATGCTAGCCGCATGGCCTCCCAATTTGCCTCTTCATCGTATAGCATGACTCGTAGAGTCGGCTCATAATGCTCGATGGGCAAGACAGCCTCAGCACCGTATACCATGAGAAATGGGGTTTCACCGGTTGCCCCTTTTCCAGTTGTCCGGATGGCCCATAGGACGTGAATTAATTCTTCAGCCCATAAACCACCGGCTCTTTCTATTTTCTTTTTGATGCCGTCTGAGATGAGTTTGTTGAAGGCTTCAACTTAGTCGTTTGCTTGGGGTCAGCCGATTGATGCAAAATAATGTGAGATCCCTTAATCTCCCAACCAAGTCTTGAGCTGAGGCATTTCAAAATGAGGACCATTATCAAACACCATAGACATAGGTACCCCAAACCGGGTGATGATGTTCTTCCAAATGAAAGAGTTGACATCCTTTGTCTTGATGCTCTTGACCGCCTCTGCCTCCACCCACTTGGTGAAGTAATCCACAGCCACCAAAATATATCATTTTCTTCCAGGTGCAGATGTGTAAGGACCTAGAATGTCCATGCCCCATTTAGCAAACGGGACTGGGCTGTGGATTGCTGTTAGGTTAGTTGCCGGTTGATGGATGAGCTTGCCAAATATTTGGCACGTGTCTCATTTTTTGACCATCTCCATGGCATCTGACTTGAGAGTGGGCTAGAAGTAACTCTGCCGCCTTGTCCTGATAGCAAGGGATCTGCCGCCTATGTGAGAGGCGCAGTATTCCGCATCCAGTTCTTCGAGAACTTCCTGCCCCTTTTCTAGGGTGACACACTTCAACAACGGCTTTAAGAAACCCGCCTTGAAGAGTTCTCCGTTTCTTATCTCAAATTTTGCTGCTCGCTTCTTCAGGACAGTCGATTCCTGTGGTGAGTCAGAAAGCATACCGTTTTGAAGGTATACCTGAATGTCATCCATCCAGGTAGAGCTTCGGTCAAGAACTCCAATGGGCTCTTCTTTAGTTATACTTCGTTTCTCCATAACTTCCCAGAAGACTGACCGAGGTGTATCACAGGAGGCGGAGGATGCCAATTTTGACAGTGCATCCGCCTGATTGCACTGTCAAAATTGGCGTCCTACAGGGCTTCATATTCTGACTCGTTGTTTGAGGCTTGGAACTTGAACCGTAGTGCATACTCGTATTTGTCCCCATTAGGAGACTGACAGATTATGCCTACACCACAGCCGTTCATGGTAGAGCTCCTGTCTACATACACATTCCAAACCTGATCAGGATCGTCCGGAGCAACCGGCCTTGTCATTTCGACAATGAAGTCGGCAAACGCCTGACCCTTCACTGCCTTTCTAGGATTGAAAGTGATTTCAAGACTTTGCATTTCAATAGCCCATTTTAACATCCTACCGGATGACTCCAAGGTTGTCATTGGCCGCTTGAGAGGTTGGTCTGTGTAAATCACAACCAGATGTGCTAAGAAGTATGGTTTCAACTTCTTCACAGCCATGTAAAGTGAAAGGCCAAAATTTTCAAGCATGGGGTACCGTAGTTCAGCATTTCTAAGTACATGGCTAATGAAATAGACCGGGAGTAAAATGTCGTCTCTCTCAGCAAGGAGAACGGCACTGATAGTTAAGTACATGTATAACGTCTCATTAAGCAGAGGGCTAAAAAGCCTTGGCAAAGAGTATGTGTTCTTCCAATATTTAAAAGGCCGCCTCAGCATCATCCCCCCATTCAAACCTTGTCTTCTTCCTGATTGCCTGGAAGAAATAGAGACACTTATCACCTGATCGGATGAGAAATCTTCCCAATGTCGTCAAGCAACTATAGACACTTGATTGTGTCTCTCCAAAAACTAAACCCAGTGATGAATATCTTTCATGCCATTAATTATCGAACAAGGTGAAGTGTGAGTCTTGTGGTGCGGTCGTGTTTAATAAAAATACTTCATTATGTTTTCGAAAATATCTCTTTTCTTACTCTATTTATGGAAAATGTCCAGTCTAGTTAAGTTTGGTCCATGATATAGGTCCAATAATAGTGTAGTTAGATTGGGCTCGAAAAGAGCTTTCCAACGATATATTATAAGCCCAATTCCGATGAATAATGAGGAAGTTATGGCCAAAATACTAAATTGGGCCTGAAATGAGTTTTATATACGGCCCAATGATCAAGTGGAGGGCCCATTAATTATTATTCCGAAAGTCATTAGGATTGATTTTAATATTCTAGAATAATCTAGAAGGTTATCTTGAGTTCTAGTGGGATTAGGATTAATAATTATATCTTTTAGGAAAAATAAAACAAGTGTTTTAAAGGATTAAATCTAATTTTTAAAGGATAAGTGCGGATGTTAATTGGTCTAATTTAATTAGATTAAGAACTCCGTACGGTTTTAAATTAACGCATTCACCATCGCGAAACGACAACTCCATCGCGCTGCGATGAAGCCATCGCGCCGCGATGGGCACTGTCGGGCCGCAATGGGAGCAGTTTTACTCCGAATCGAATTCGATCTTTTTCTGATCGTTTCGGGCCTATATTCTCTATAAATAGGGTCGTTATTCCCCGTTTTCAAAGGGACAAAGAATCAACAATCATCTATTCTTTTTCTTCTCTCTCTTAAGCTAGTAGCTCATTCTTTCTCCTTCTTTCTAAGCCTTTCCTTTTCAAAAATAACATTCATCCATCACGAGACTTAGACACACCTAGCCAAGCTCGAAGTTGCCTTCGCTCTAGACGTGAAAGGTTGATAATTTCTGAGGGTTTGGTCCCAAATCCCTATTCCAATTATTTAAATTAATTGTTTGATTTAATATTTTCCTTGAAATTACTAACGTGTGTAGTGTTTGTTAGAAAGAGATACGAGGCAACAAAATAAGTTGTTTTATTGCTATATCTTATAGAAGGTATGCTTAGATTATTTTAATTCCTAGTATCATGTTAGGATGTTATTTATTGCTTTCTAGTATCATGTTTAGGTTGCTTCCTATTTCTTCTATCATGTTAGTATCATGTTAGGGATAAATCTTTGATCTTTATTGCTTAGTAACATTCTAGGGTTTGTTATTAATCTTGTTAGTATCATGCCTAGGATCTTGCTATTACTATGCTTTATTGAGGTTATCACTATAATGAAGATTTGTTGTTAATATTTTGTTGCTTGATATGTTATTGTTATTGCTTGATCACGCCCTCTCTTTCAGGTTTAAAGAGAATTTGTTCTTGAAATTACACTTAATAAGATAATTAATAATTTTATTTAGGCTAATGTGATTTTAATTCAAGTGATCGCCAATAATAGATTTGTTTGTGCATTAATATTCGACCAACATAGATTAAACAGGTTTAGGATTAATATATTTATTGTATATTAGTCAGAAAGCGCACATGAATATGAGAAGAATAAAGTAGAGGCCTATTTAGGGCAGGTTCCATCTCTTTTAGGTTTGATTTGTACCTGAATCCCCGAATATCCAGTCATGGTTCCGGACCACTATGGAGTTAGCGATCTCATGGATCGTGAAGGGATGTAACCTTCACCCTGTGAACGGTTTACAAGTTCGTAAAACTTGTTGGCGACTCTTTTGCTCTAGCTTCCTTCCCTTTGGACGCCACCATACTTAGGTGTATGATCACAGTGGGGCTCTAGTTGTGTATGCTTGAAATATTCCCTACATTATTTGGCGACTCCGCTAGGGAGGATTTCTATTTTAATTCCTATTATTTATTTTGGCAATTATTTAGAATGAGTGGATGAGACTTGAAATGTTCTAAGTATTCATGTGCATAATTTTGATTGACATTATTGCCATAAGCATAAAAAGGTACGCATTGGATAGATCATCTGTAATGCGTCAAAAACATAGGCTTTTTACACGTAGGAAATTTGGAAAATATCTTTCTCAACTAGAATCGAAAAAACGCTGCGAAAACTGGAAAATTCTAAGAACACAGACAGCGTTTGAGGCATGTAGGAACTGACGCTGAGAAAACAGTGCCCATCGCAGTGCGATGGCTCTGTCGCGACGCGAAAGCAATATCGCACCGCGACAGGGCTATCGTCTCGCGATAGTCGCTGTTGTCTCGTGCTACGTTCTTCCAATACCGAGCCAGAAATCTGCCTTCTTGCTTTGACCGACTCTAATACTGTTTGCTCAATTTTACTTCCTGATTGAGTTTTTCTCACGTTTCTAAACCCATATGTGTTCTACATATGGCCATAACCCTCTAGGAATTCATGCTCCATCTACCCAATTGAACGCTCATTGCAACGAAGGGTACATCTGAGTTTGTGAATTCACCAAACCATGGAAACAAGTTTAACTTGTGGGGTCCCATCCATATGCGCCAACCCTTCCAAAGGTAAGGCTTCTGCGCGATGCATCCGAACTCATAATTATGGACCCTCTTTGACTAACCCTTATCCTTGAACTTTAGAGAACTAGAGTCACGGTTAGGTTGCAAACTCATTGCATCATGTTGTGACTATTTGACTACTTTGGCATTATTTACTTGTGCATATTTATATGTGATTAAACTAACCGTTTGGTTTGACTTGTGATTATAAATATCCTTAAATAAACTAAGCAATAACTGAAAGACTTTGCTTAATTAGTTGATTAATTAATTTGAGCTAATAAATATGTCTAAAATCGAATCATAATTCCTTGAAGTCAACCTGGATTTTTATTCCCGTATACTGCACAAGCGTCAATGTGTCTTGGTCATAACCGGAGTTCTACAAAGAATTACGAGTATTAAAACCTATGGATCTCTAGCCCTGAATTTTATCTTTCATTTGGCGTTGGTTTCGTCCAATTCGAAGTCACGGATCAATAATTATGACTAAAATACTACAGCCTGTCCAATTTAGTGTACATACGTGAGGTCACGTGAGGTCTTAACTTAGTCTTTGTTTGAATCTAGTCACATAGTCTAGTCACTTGGTCATGACACGAGTCTTGAACATATCACTTACACTCACAAGTATTCACACACTTTGTACATACTCTTTTCACACCATGACCATGTCTTAGGTTCATTCATAAGTCGCTCTTTCCATCATTTGAGTTGGGGGTCCACTCTATTCTTAATTTTTCCATATCTCTCCATCTACATCATCTTTCCACTCTCTACATGCTTTCTCCATGCATACCACTCCCATATTCTTCCATGATCTCTTTCCATCTATTGCATGTTTAATTGAGTTTGAGTCAAAATAATTAATAATAAACATCCATGACTTCCCTTTCTACAGCACTTGGTCAAGGAGGGAAGGGCGTTTAATCAAGGAAAACACTTTCATCCAAGTCTTACTTTTTGATAAACCGATTCGACAAAGAAGGAAAGCTAAGAAAGTGGCATCCCAACAAGAAGTTAATGAACTAAGGCAAAACATGGCTAACCTGACCGAGATGATAAAAACTCATGCTCTGCAAGTCAACGATCCTAGTAAACAATGACAATTTAAGCGAATGGAAGAGAGCTTGAGCAAAATCTCCAATGACTACAGATTTCAAGGGATTAGCTCACAAGGGGTCTCGGTGACAAGGAACCTCTTCCGCAGAAGTTCAATGCTAATGACATCCCTAAGTTCAAGACAACTGACAACCCCTACTTCCACTTAAGAGCTTTTGAAACAATAATGAACCTTAAAGGGATTGATAGGAAGGCTTTTTACTCGTTGTTTTCACTATCTCTGGAAACCGTTTGTCAACAATGGTTCTTCTCCCTTGACAAAGAGAAAATCTCTTCTTGGGACTCTATAACAAACGCTTTCATTGATAGATACAAGTGTAACATTCAAGTTGAAACTGACCATAGGAAACTTGAGATGCTAAAGAAAAAAGAAAACGAAGGGTTCACTTCTTTCTTCAACAAGTGGAGGGAAAATTCCGCTAAGATGGTTGAAGTCCCTACTAAAAAAAAGTCTGTAAGGATGTTCATCAAGAACCTTCAAGAAAAATATGCAAAGAACTTAAAATACCAACACTACTTGAATACTTTCAAGGCTGTCTATGAAAGTTGATAATGTGAAGGGAAAGAAGAACGACCATCCTTTTTCTTCCTCTCCCATTAATGAAGTACATGCTACAAACACCTCTAAATAATGAATCCAAAGGTCGAAAAGAGTATTCACTCCACTTGGTATGAGTTACGAGACAACTTTCGAAAAGCTATACCACAAGGGACTAGTCATGCCCATAGGACCCATCAAAGACCCAGTTCTAGAAGCTAGGCCACCTAAGTGGGATCCTAATAAACACTGCAAATATCACCAAGGAAAAGGATCACGACATTGAGGAGTGCTGGAAACTCAAATAAGCTATTCAAGACTTGATCGATGACAATAAAACTTTCGAGGTTCTAGCCATCGCAGAAGATCAAATATCCTTCGATCCTTCGCTCCTTATCACACCAGTAGGTGAGCCCATGATCGAGGCAGTTTATATAACCTCTATTGATGAGGTGACCATGATTGAGGAGGATGAAGGAATTTTCTTAGATGATACCAAGGACTTAAAGGAAAATTCAATGCTCCTAAGCCACGGGTAAAACGGACCATTGAAGAATACACACCAATAGGAATGACTTATAGTGAAGCCTTTGAATATTTTCATGGTCGGGGTCTCATTCACCCCATTAGTCCAAGCCAAGACCCACCACCTGAGCAACAGCTTCTCAGCTGGGATCCAAACTCCTATTGCAAATATCATAGAGGCCATGGTCACACCACTGAAGAGTGCTTCACCCATAAAGACCGAATTCAAGACCTTCTTGATTCGAATTGCCTTCATATTTCTCCGAGCGACAAGAGGTCAAAATCAATAATAATGATGGCAAGAGCAGGAAGAACGACAATCCTTCTTCCGTTTCTTCCTATCAGAATGGAAGTTGCATCGATAAAAAGACTTTAAAGGCAAAAGAACATGAAAGAAAGTTCACCCCAATTGGTATGAGCTACAATATCGCCTTTGATCGACTCCTTGCTAAGGGACTCGTCACACAAATTAAACCTATGCAAGATCCTCCTCCTGAAAGGAGAACACCCAAGTGGAATCCAGACTCCTATTGCAAGTACCATCAAAGCAACAATCATACTACAAATCAATTGTTATAAGTTTCAAAATCTAATTCAAGACCTCATCAATGCAAACAAGCTTCCATTCCCTCCAGATGGCAAGAATACCGAGTGATGAAGCACAAGACACGAGGCGGGCTTCAACGAAAAGATTTCATGACCTCTTCTTTTTTTTATTTCTCCTTTCTCCAATAAGTCTAGCATAAGCACCTTTTAATTTCCTTAGATTTTATTTTGTAGGTTTTTTCTTCTTTCCTTCTAATAAATAAGCATTTCTTTTTCTTGCATATGATCATTGCATTGCACTCAAAAAAATAAAAAATAAAAAATAAAAAATCCACGTCGGACTAAGCACAAGGTATAGTGATGATTAGATGCACCTCTTGTAGCCATACCATATCACCTTTACCCCATTCAAATATACAATCCTTTCTTGATAAACCACTTTGAACCTCGTCTAACGATTGACCTTTCTTTTTTCAACCTACATCTATCTAACCTTGGGATGGGATGGTGTGCAACTTATGCAATTTCAAAAGCTTGAGTGATTTCAAAAGATTAAAATAGCAAAAAGCAATAACAATATAAAAGTATGCAAAAGGGCAAGTGTTCCAATGTCATTGATATGAACATGTCTATGATATGAACACGTCTCAGATTGCGTCTCTTATCGAGTGCTCGGTACCGTGCCTAAGAAACATGAATGCCAAGTGAGTGATAGACCGCATGATCAGGATTGCCCACACTTATCAAAATAAAAAAAAGTGTAAAAGCAAAAAAGGAGAGAGAGCAAAAATATATATAAAAAAAAAAAAGAGTTCAAAAGTGATGAGGAAACCTCAACCATACAAAAACAAAGATTCAAAAGCAAGGTTGCACACCTTGAGGGCTTATCTAGGGTCTTGAGCCTTTATCCCCTTTCTTCTTCAACCTCTAGCCTAACCACGTTACAACCCTTAAAAGACCTCTTTGAGGTATACACATACTTGTACGAGGTTCGGGTAGAGCTACGTTCGGCTTGATTCCTAACGGATACGTAGGCAACCTCACATTGAGGTGCGGCCGTAATAAAAATGCATTCATATTTACATTCATCATGATCATATCAAGGGATCTCTAATGCTTATCCCTATCCATGTAGAGCTAGACTTGGGGGCTTGATCCCTACATCATTAGCCTACCCAACCTAAGAGTCACCATCATTCGACTCTTTTCAAAATATATTTTCCACACACTTAGCCCTTGCGGCCTAATTTTGCGTCACTTTCACACACTGCACAGATACATAGACAAATAATATTTCCCTTAGGAACCCTTTGTCATGAAATCTTAATACAACATTGAAGCATGCCTTGTCATATCAAGATCACTCACTATCATAAAACATCATTACATCAAAAAGTATAAAGTACTTAGCCTTCACGCCTAAGTTACTTAAATACTTTCATCATCAATCGAGATAGTCTAGCATTATCAATCCTCGCACCATGAGATACAACTATCAATGCATACACTTGATTAAGCTTATTCAACATGCACCGCAAACAATCAAACACTTTACTTCTTCCTTTTCACGTCTTTCTTTTTCGGGAGAATGTCGGTACCCTCCACAAAAATGACGGAAAATTTTCGCTTTTTGCTTTTTTTGCATTTTCGAGTCGCACAAGCACATCACAATACAATGCACACAGGAGTCATGTACGTTAAGTCATGTCGTGTCATATCACATCGATTTGAGTCTACACACACGTGTTAAAACACATTGATTCCGAGATCAGGTGTTTTCTCTGATGTGAGAGAATGTAGGGAAGTGTAATAAATGAACGTGTCCCCAAAATAGGGGAAATCTCCCTTATAGGGTCATGGGAATACATGCTCATTAGGTCATTCTAGCCTAAGTGGGCCTTGAAGGCCGCAATTCTAGCTGATATCTGAGCTGACACATGTCAGTTGGCGAATGGCCCATGTTGGACCTGTCCAAGCTTGACACATGTCCCTCTCTATAGACACCTTATTGTGTCTCCCCAAAAACCAAACCCGGTGATGAATATCATTCACGTCATTGATTATCGAACAAGGTGAAATGTCAAAAGTCTTGTGATGCGGTCGTTTTAATAAAAACACTTCTTTCTGTTTTCGAAAATATTTCTTATCGTACTCTATTTATGGAAAATGACCAGTCCAGTTTAGTTTGATCCATGATGAGGGTCCAATAATGGTGTAGTTGGATGGGGCTCGAAAAGAGCTTTCCAACGATATATTATAAGCCCAATTCCGATGAATAATGAGGAATTTATGGTCAAAATACTAAATTGGGCCAGAAATGAGTTGTACATACGGCCCAATGATCAAGTGGAGGGCCCATTAATTATTATTCCTGAAATCATTAGGATTAACTATAATCTACTAGAATAATCTAGAAGGTTCCTTTAAATACTAGTGAAATTAGGATTAATAACTATATTTTTGAAAATAAAGAGTTTTATTTGGAGTAAAACAAGTGTTTTAAAAGATTAAATCTGATTCTTAAAGGATAAGTACGGATGTTAATTAGTCTAATTTAATTAGATTAAGGACTCCGTACAGTTTTAAATTTACGCGTTCACCATCGCGAAACGACAGCTCCATCACGCCGCATTGGACACTGTTGCGCTGCGATGGAAGTTGTTTTACTCCGAATCGAATTTGATATTTTCTGATTGTTTCGGGACTATTTTTCTCTATAAATAGGGTCTTTATTCCCCGTTTTTAATCATCAACAATCATCTAATTCTATTCTTCTCATCTCTTCTCTCTCTTAATAAGATAAATAGCTTACTCTTTCTCCCTCATGTTTTCTATCCTAGCCTTTTACAAATACAATACCGCATTCACAAGTTCTAAACACACCTATCCTAGCCTTCTCTCTCATGCATTCACAATTTCTGAGGGTTTGGTCCCAAATCCCTATTTCAATTATTTAAATTAATTGTTTGATTTAATATTTTTATTGAAGTTAATAACGTGTGTATTGTTTTGATAGAAAGATATACGAGGTAACAAAGTAAGTTGTTTTATTGCTCTATATCTTTAGAAAGCATGCTTAGATTATTTTATTAATTCCTAGTGGCATGTTAGGATGCTTTTATTGCTTTCTAGTATCATGTTTAGGGTATTAACTAATATTTCTAATATCATGCATGTTTCTAGTATCACGTTTAGGTTGTTTCCTATTTCTTTTATCATTCTAGTATCATGCTAGGGTTAAAGCTTTGATCTTTAATGTTTAGTGACATGCTAGGATTTGTTATTAATCTTGTTAGTATCATGCCTAGGATCTTGCTAATATTATTGTGCTTTGATGAGATTAAGATTATTTTGATGATGATGATGATTTGTTGTATCAATATTATGTTGCTCGATATATTATTGTTATTGCTTGATCACGCCTCTCTTGCAGGTTTAAAGAGAATTTGTACTTATAATCACGCTTAATAAGATAATTAATAATTTTATTTAGGCTAATATGATTTTAATTCAAGTGATCGCCAATAATAGATTTGTTTGTACATTAATATTCAACCAATATAGATTAAACAGGTTTTAGGGTTAATCTAATGATTGTATGAGTCAGAAAGCGCACATGAATATGAGAAGAATAAAGTAGAGGCCTATTTAGGGCAGGTTCAATCTCTTTTAGGTTGGATTTGTATCTTCACCCCCGAATATCCAGTCATGGTTCAGGACCACTATGGAGTTAGCGATCTCATGGTTCGTGAAGGGGTGTAACCTTCACCCTGTGAACGGTTTACAAGTTCCTAAAACTTGTTGGGGACTCTTTTGCTATAGCTTTCTTCCCTTTGGAGGCCACTATACTTAAGTGTATGATCACAGTGGGGCTCAAGTGTGGGATGCTTGAAATATTCCTACTGTTTTTGGCAACTCCGCTGGGGAGGATTTCTATTTGAATCCTAAAATTTATTTTGGCAATAATTTAGAATGAGTGGATGAGACTCGAAAAGTTCTAAGTATTTATGTATGTAATTTTGATTGACATTATTGGAAAAAGCATAAAAAAGGTCCACATTAGATAGACCATCCGTAATGCGTCAAAAGTATAGGCTTTTTACACGTAGGAAATTTGGGAAATATCTTTCACAACTAGAATCGAAAAAACGCTGTGAAAACTGGAAAACTCTGAATAAAGAGAGCTGCTGAGGCATGTAGGAACTGGCGCTGAGAAAACAGTGCCGATCGCAGTGCGATGGCTCTGTCGCGGCGCGATAGGGCTATCGTCTCGCGATTGTCCCTGTTGTCTCGCGCTAAGTTCTTCCAAAACTGAGCCAGAAATCTGCGTTCTTGCTTTGACCGGTTCTAGTACTGTTTGCTTGATTTTACTTCCTGATTGAGTTTTTCCCTCTTTTCTGAACCCATGTGTGTTCTACATATGGCCATAACCCTCTGGAAATTCACACTCCATCTACCCAATCGAATGCTCATTGCAACGACGTGTACATCCGAGTTTGTGAAGTCACCAAACCATGGAAACAAGTTTAACTTGTGGGGTCCTATCCATACGCGTCAATCCTTCCAAAGGTAAGGCTTCCGCGCATCCGGACTCATAACCATAGACCCTCTTTGACTAACCTTTATCCTTGAACTTTAGAGAACTAGAGCCATGGTTAGGTTGCAAACTCATTGCATCATGTTGTGCTTACTTGACTATTTGAGCATCTTTTGCTTGTACATAATCTATGTGTTTAAACTAACCATTTGGTTCAACTTGTGATTATAAATGTGCTTAAATAAACTAACCAATAACTAAGGGACTTCGCTTAATTAATTGATTAATTAATTTGAGCTAATAAATATGTCTAAAATCGAGTCATAGTTCCTTTGAGTCAACCCGGATTTTTATTCCCGTATAATGTACAAGCGTCAACTTGTTTTGGTCATAGTCGGAGTTCTAGGATGAGTTATGTGTCGTACAGCCTATGAATCTGTAGCCCAGAGTTTTATCTTTCATTTGGAGTTGGTTTCGTCTAATTCAGAGTCACTGATCAAAATTTATGACTAAAATACTATAGCCTCTCCACTTTAGTGCACATACGTCTTTGTTTGAGTCTAGTCACATAGTCTAGTCTCATGGTCATGACACGAGTCTTGAACATATCCCTTACACTCACAAGTATTCACACACTTTGTACATACTCTTTTCACACCATAGTCCATGCATGAGCCATCCTTTCCGTCATTCGAGTTGGGGGTCCGTCCTATTCCGGAAATTTCTATAGCTTTCCACGTTCTTTCACATCACTTTCCGTACATTACATACCTCACACCTTTCTTCTACTTTCATCATACATGCTTTCTCCATACATATCACTCCCACATTCTTCTATGATCTCTTCCCATCTATTACATGTTGAATTGAGTTTGAATCAAATAATTAATAAACATCCATGACTTCCCTTCCCACAGCCAGTACAAGATATTATATCTCGCCCTCTTAGGTTCAAATTTCGCCCTATTAGGCAAAGAGGGTGATTTTATAATCGCCCCCAAGTCGCCCTACTAGCTTCGTCCTATTAGCTTCAAAGGGCATACAAATCTTTCGCCCTCTTTGTTAAATATCAAAGAAGGCAAAAAATTTCTCCCTCTTTGATCAAAATCAAATAGGGCAAAATTTTCGCCCGATTTGATAGAATCAAGCAAGATGGAAATATATTTTTTCCTATGTGAACAACTCAAACAAGTCAATTCATATTGCCCTCCTTGCTCAAAATTCGCCCTGTTTGATCAAATTTTAAAGGGTAAAATCAAAGTCGCCCTCTTTGTTCGATTTTTAGTTTTTTAAAAAAAATAATTTTAGGAGGGATTACATTTAGAAAAAAAAGGTGTTAATAGGCATAAATTCTAATTTTGTCGTTATATGTACAAAAGTATTAACCAAGTTATCCTAAATAGCAAATATTTAATAATGTTTTTTCTAGGACTATCAAGCAATCTTCTCATCCTTGCACCTTCTACCATCCCCTTTTTTCCATCTGATCATTTTTCCAAGGAATGCAACCAGCCTTTTGGTGTCCTCCATCCCCAAAACATTGACTTGATCCCCTAACTGCAAACTTGAAAGAAACAGGACTAATGTAAATTAATAAAGAAACACTGGATTTGTAGACTTGCATTGAGCAGTGAACAAATTGCTCAAGCATTCTGCTGAATGTCAACCAATAAACTTGAACCCCCCAAACAATATACAAGCAGTTGATATAAGTAACAATACCATAGGATAAAATAAATATGAACAAAATCCAATCTACATTACCTGAATAATATAGGAAAAACCAATTAAACATCACAAATTACTTCGACATATACACAGCTATAATTAAAAGCAAAAGTAATCAAATCTGCTGAACAAATGCAATCATACCCAAAACAACATTCCAGAGCAATTAACCAAAATCAACCAAATCAACAGATGATTAATTAAAGATAAAGCAACGAATTTGATAGAATAATCAGATAAGATTAGAAAAAAAAACTACTGTATTAATGATTCTTGACAAAATCCATGATAACATATGCAATTATAAAAAAAGGAAATGACGGAGAAAAACATATCCATACTATGATGAAAATCAATGAATAGTGTAAGTACATATTGTAAAAGATATTAAATATTTTGATCCCAGTATGATGAAAAACAATAGACCTAAAATCCCAGACGAGTAGTTCCAAGACAGAGCATTGGCTATGCAAAATTAACACAATATACATTGCTATCAGGTACAGCAAGACAAGGAACTAAACCGGTTTCTATGGACACAAGTTCATGTTTCTATGGACACAAAATTCAGGTACAGCAAGACATGAAAAAATTGAGTAAACAATTACCTGAGCTCAACACATATAAAGCAAATCAATTATATAACATGTCCAAGATTCCTCTTAACATAATCAGCTAACATAACCCTGGCTTGAAAATTCATCCACAAGGCAATTTTATGCAAAGAGTGAGCTAGAAATTATTACCTCTATCAAGCAAAGGCCAATCTTCTCCATGACTAACCGAAGCTTTTGTTCTAGGTCTTCTTGTTTCTTCTTAGACGCTTCCAATTGAGCTCGCATCATATTATTTTCATTTTGTAATTTTTCAACATTATGTTCTAGCTCAGCTCTTCCTATCTTTCCATCTTTAGCCGACACCGGGTGCCCTTTGCCTAAACCTCGGGCATAACCTGAACGATGTCCAAGAACCTTCACATAAGCTTCTTCAAGAATAAGATTATCAACCCCTTTTTCACCAATTTCTTTCTCATGCAACTCCCTTAATTCCTTGAACTTCTCCTCGGCCTCATCGTCAAACTTCCCATTTTTATGCCTTAAAAGATAAAACAAAGTCAGAATTTCAAAATAAAGAAAAACAAAGTTGTTCGTGCATTAGACAAATATTCAATATACCTCTTTGACTTCTCCCATAACTTTAAATACATGGGATCATCATTAGCTTGGGATGAGGTGGTTACATTTGAACTAGAACCATTGATTTCAGTGACCTCATTCTCATTTTCACAAGCTTGTGCCTCAAGTTCCTATCAAATCACACACATACACTTATTAATTTCAGCAAGATCAATCCATTTAGGAAAGTATTTCTATTTTCTGATACAATCCATTTCAGATAGTATTTCAGATAGTATTTCTGTTTTCTGATACAATCAATTTATTTAGGAAACAATAATAATTCGAGCAAATATTTCTGTTCAAATAATAATCACCAATTCATAAATTTTCTAGGTTTTTTTGTAACAGGTCATTGACAGACAAATGGATGATCATATCAAACTCTATATGCATATCTTTATACAAAGCAATACAGGCTAATGGATTAGAAAATACAGGCTAATTGATAACAGAATCATAGAAAAATGTGAGCTCAGAAGATCATCTGATGTAACCACAATGAAAATTCCACACAACAGACTGTGTCACTAATTGGTAAATGATTATTTGATATCTAAATTAAAGGGAAACAGAACCAGAAATTAAGATTAGGCTGATCTGTACGCCCTTTCTGCTGCTAGGGTCGGAAATTAATTTTAACATTTATACTCACCAATTCATAAATTATGCAAGCTGTTGATTTCGTACCACATGCTGATTTGATCTTCTTTGCAAGAGCATTTGCCCGATTCTTCTCACTCCTTTCCTAAATGTTACAAAACAACATATAGGATTAGTAAAGGGGAAGAAATGCCAATTGCAAAATTTTGATTACAAGAGCATTCCCATAACTTACCTCCTGTTTAGGAGAGCTCCAATAGTTATAAACAAGCCACTTCCATTGGTCAAGTTCTATTGAAGGTGGGCAAGCACGCTCCGCCTCTAATAAAGATTTGCGATTTGAAAAATAGTCGGCCTTCAACCTTCTCTCCTATGCCTATAAAGGGTTGAGCATTGAATCTTTATTGCTTTGCGAATGTGTGAACCTTCGCCCAATTCGTACTTTGACTACAAGAATATTTAAATTTTTAGTGATATGAACCTTTTACAGCACACTAAAGATCAGAAATGTTAACTATTGTCCTGTCAACAATAGTTGTAATTCCAAAAGACCAGAAAATAGGCATATACTTCAACAAGGCAGCATACTATTCAGCATATTCTAGCCTTTGCAAGATCATCATATACCTTAATCCTTGCATATAATCGATCTACAATCCCTTCAGGCATATCACTCCATTTAGGAACATCAAGGGGGCAAATCTCCATCATCCAATAAGCACACTCAGCAACAAATTAATTTGCACGCTCACCCACAACAGCTCCTAATGCTTTCCGGGTTGAATGCTTCGCAACTTTTTATACTTAAGTGCTCTACTTGGACCAAGAAAGGGACCTAATTGAAAATACATTACACAAATCAGCTAGAAAACAGAACTATAAATAGAAAACAGAACAGAAAGCAGAACACATTACCTTTTCTTTTCTTAGGTTGTTGAGAGGTCGACCCTACAAACTCATTACTATTATTATTAGAATCTAATTGCGATAACGATGATCAAGTCTCCAGATTCATTGTTCTTCTTTCTATAACAAACAAAATTCTGGTTATCAACAATTTAAGGGAAAACAAAATGACATAAATCAAGAACTATAAACAGAAAACAAAATCATTAATAGAAAACAGAAAATAAATAGCAAAACAGAAAACAGAAACATAGAACAGTAAACAAAAAACATAAACAGAAAACAGAAACATAAACAAAAAAACAGAAAATAAAGTTGTAGACAGAAATAGAAACATAAATAAAAGTGACGTATTATAAGAATAATGCTTATGGTTAGTTATGTACTCGTATGTCTACAACAACTAATTAAATTATATAATGAGTATTTTATAGGTAATCACACAAGAAAAACCAATCCTAGCTACAATACAATATATCAGATAATGGAATTATAAACTAGAAAATGAAATTAGAAAATTTTCCACCTTATTAATATAAGAAGCACAGCTGCACAGGTACATATGTTGATAAATACCTCAAATATAATTTCATGTAAGACTAATAAATTACGGAGTATAAACTAAGGAGTATCTCAATTCAATAAGTCCAACAAAATGGCATACATGTCATCATATCATAGTTCATAGGTATAAACTATAAATACATAGAAATAGTTGATGGATCAACAAGAACAACCACACTCTTGTCATCAAAAAAAAAAAAAAAAAAAAAGATAAAACATCATACTTTCTATCAAACTTAAAGTCATTACTGAGTACTAAATTAATTACAATACTTTTAGCTTACTGCAATGTTGGGCAACCTTAAACTTGATCATCAGTTTCATCATATTATTTCACCTAATGTACTTATTAATTAGTAACCTTAAAGCCAATTTAAACGTACACTGTTATACCCTTGGATGTTTGGTGAATATTACCTCACTGGCTCACTACTAGCTAGTATAATACTATAATATAAACAGCAGCTTTAGCAACTAAGAAGGCACATGCGCATATTTCCAAACAGAGTAATCAATTATCACAATTCACAGTAATCAAAACAAATTACAATTATCACAATTCACAGTAATCAATAGCTCATACAATCAATTAAGCAATTGATTTGATAAGCCGCTGATAAAATACGAATAATCCTAATTTGCTTCTCCATAATCTATCTGACATTACTTGCATAAATAACAACTCCCAAAAACTTGCAGAATCAACAAATTGACAAAAAAATTGACAAATTTAAAGCAATACTAACATGCAGGAACAAATTGACAAAAAAATCAACAAATTGACAAAAAAATCAACAAATTTAGAGCAAGGATTTCGAGAATCAACAAATTCTTACAAAATCAAAAGCTTAATCACATAGTTTTGAGCCAAAATTTACCAAAATTATGAGATACCTGAACGGCTGGCAATCTGACCGACTTCGAGCAATGATTTGGAACAACAATGTGTGAAATCTGAACGTCTATTTGGAGTGAAGAATTAGAGTAGCAATTTGTGAGAATCAGAGCGAAGAATTAGGTAGCAATTCGAGCAGAATTCGAGTAGGAAAAAAAATAGGGTTCATACATTTTTGGGGGTGAATAAGTTCAGACTTCAGAGAGAAAACGTTTAATTTTTTATGCCTTTTTGTTTTGATAGAGAAAACGTTTAAAAACCTTTGTTTTATTTTATTACATTGTTTATTGACCAACGACTGCAAAAATGGAATTCGCCCTCTTTGCTATTGACCAACGAGGGCAAAAATGGAATTCGTCCTCTTTGCTTGAAAATAGAGGACGAAAATTAAATTCGCCCTCTTTGCTTTAAAATAGAATAGCCGAAAGTAAATTTCGCCCTCTTTGCTTTGCAATAAAAGAACGATTATAAGTTCGCCCTCCTTGATAGAAACTAAAAAGGTAAAGTACAACTCGCCCTCCTTGATTGATTTATGTCGCCCTCTTTGATATTTTTTGTTGTAGTGAGCACTTGGCCAAGGAGAAAAAGGCGTTTAATCAAGGACAACACTTTCATTCAAGTGCTACTCTTTGATAAACCGATTCGACAAAAAAAGGAAAGCTAAGAAAATGGCATCCCAAGAAGAAGTTAATGAACTAAGGCAAAACATGGCTAGCTTGACTGAGATGATCAAAACTCTCGCTCTTCAAGTCAATGACCCTGTAAAACAACAACAGTTTGAGCGAATGGAAGAGAGCTTGAGCAAAATCTCCAATGACTACAAATTTCAAGGGATTAGCTCACAAGGGGTCTCGGTGGACAAGGAACTTCTTCCGCAGAAGTTCAATGCCAATGGCATCCCTAAGTTCAAGCCAACCGACAACCCTTATTTTCATTTACGAGCTTTCGAGACTATAATGAATATTAAGGGAATTGATAGGAAAGTTTTCCCTTCACTATTTTCGCTATCTCTAGAAACCGTTTGTCAACAATGGTTCTTCTCCCTAGACAAAGAGAAGATCTCTTCTCGGGACTCTATCATAAACGCTTTCATTGATAGATACAAGTGCAACATTCAAGTTGAGACTGACCATAGAGAACTCAAGATTTTAAGACAAAAAGGAAACGAAGGATTCACTTCCTTTTTCAACAAATGGAGGGAAACTTCCGCTAAGATGGTCAAGGTCCCTATTGAAAAGGAGTCTGTAAGGATGTTCATCAAGAACCTCCAAGAGAAGTATTCAAAGCATTTAAAATACCAACACAACTTGAACACTTTTCAGGCCGTCTATAACATAGGCATTGAAGATGACCTTGCAAAACAAAAAGCTATTAACAATAGTAACAACAGTGGCTGGAAAGGAAAGAAAGACGACGATCCTTCTTCTTCCGGAAACACCTACTCTAGTAACAATATTAGTACCTTTGACCTTAACGATGTCTTAGCCATGGATAATCAAGGACCTAAAAAGAAACCCAAAAGAGAATTCACACCCATTAGAATGACCTATGATGTTGCTTTCGATCGTCTCTATGATCGAGGATTAATCAAACCTATTGGCCCTACTGAAGATCCAACGCCAGAAAAGCAATCTTTGAGATGGAATCCCAACTCTTATTGCAAGTACCATCGAGGAAATGGTCATACCACGGATGAATGTTACGGATTTCAAAATCTCATTCAAGATCTCATAGATGCAAACAAGATTATGTTGCCTCTAGCTGGCAAGAAGACCGGGTGATGATAAAGCAAAAGACACAAGACGAGTTTTAACGAGACGATTTCGTGACTTCTTTTCTTCTTTTTTATTTCCCCTTCCCCAATAAGTCTAGCATAGGTACCTTTTGTCTTCCTTAGATTTATTCCATAGGTTTTTCTTTTTTCCTTTAATAAAATGAGCATTTCTTTCCTTGGATATGATCTTCGCATCGCATTAAAAAAAAAATCAAAAAAAAAATCCATGCCGAACTAAGCTCAAGGTATACCAATGAATTGAGGCACCTCTTGTAGCCATATCATATCACTTTCACCCTTTTGAATTACAATCCTTTCTTGATAAAACGCTTTAAGTCTCGTCTAACGACAGACCTTTCTTTTTTCAACCTACATCTACATAGCCCAATTCCGATGAATAATGAGGAAGTTATGGCCAAAATACTAAACTGAGCCCAGTTTGATCTTCACATGCGGCCCGATGATCTAGGGGAGGGCCCAATGTTAATTATTATTCCTAAAGTTATTGGAATTAATTATAGTCTTCTAGAATTCTCTAGAAGGTTCTTTAGTCCTAATAAGATTAGAATTAATAATTATATTTTGATAAGTTTTATTTGGAATAAAATATTATTTTATGAAAAATACGATTTCAGTTTTCATACGGACTTTACGAGTCAATTTTGATTGATAAGTGGACTCCGTGTTTGAAAGCGCGTAGGAATCCAGGCTGTCGCCACGCGACAGAGCTTGTTGCCAAGCGACAAGGTCGGTTTTGCGGCGACAACGTGGAGTTTTATTCCTTATCAAATTCTACCTATTTCCGGACTGTTTTCTTATAAATAGGGTCCTGAACCTCCGTTTTCAATCATCAATCATAATCATCATCAATCAATAATCTTCTCTTTCTCTCTCCCTCTCTAGCTTTTCATAAACACAATTCCTCATACATTAGCACTAGACACACCTAGCCGAGTTCGAAGTTGCCTTCGCCCTAGACGTGAAAGGTTATAATTTCTGAGGGTTTGGTCCCAAATCTCTATTTCAATTACTTAATTTAATTGTTTGATTTTATATTTTCCTTGAAGTTACTAACGCGTGTATTTTGTTATTAGAAAGAGGTACGAAGCATCAAAGTATGTAACCTTATTGCTCTATTCTTGTAGAAAGCATGTTTAAATTTGTTTAATTCCTAGTATCATGTTAGGATGTTATTATTGCTTTCTAGTATCATGTTTAGGGTGCCTTTTACTCTTTTCTAATATCATGTTAGTATCATGCTAGGGCTAAAGATTTGATTTTTATTGTTTGGTGACATGCTAGGGTTTGTTATTAATCTTGTTAGTATCATGCCTAGGATCTTGCTATTATTATGCTTTAGCATCGATATGATTATTTTAGTTGTAACTATTATTATGATTTATGATTATTATGTTGCTTGATATATTTTATTCATTGTTATTGCTTGATCACACCTTTTATGCATGTTTAAAGGGAATTTGTACTTGTAATCACGTTTAATAAGATAATTAATAATCTTGTTTAGGGTTAATTTGATTATAATTCAAGTGATCGCCAATAATAGTTTTATTTGTGCATTAAATTCAACTAACATAGATAAACAGGTTTAGGGTTAATCTGTTGTTTGCATGTTAGTCAGAAAGCGCACATGAATACGAGAAGAATGAAGTAGAGGCCTATTTAGGGCAGGTTCAATCTCTTTTAGGTTGGATTTGTACCTTCATCCCCGAACCCTATTTGGTTCAAGACCTTTTGGAGTTGACGATCTCATGGATCGTTAAGGGGTGTAATCTTCACCTTGTGAACGGTTTACAAGTTCCTAAAACTTGTTGGCGACTCTTTTGCTCTAGCTTCCTTCCCTTTGGACGCCACCATGCTTAAGTGTATGATCACAGTGGGGTTCAAGTTTAGGGTAATGCTTGAAATATTCCTTACAGTTTTTGGCGACTCCACTGGAGAGGATTTCTATTTTAATTCCTGAAATTTATTTTGGCAATGATTTAGAATGAGTGGATGAGACTCGAAAAATTCTAAGTATTTCATGTGCGTAATTTTGATTAGCATTGTTGTCATATGCATAAAAAGGTCCTCATTGGATAGACCATCCGAAATGAGTCAAAAACATAGGATTTTTACACGTAGAAAACTTGAGAAATATCTTTCACAACTAAAATTGAAATAATACTGCAAAATTTGGAAAATTCTAAGAACGTAGATACCTGCTGAGGCATGTAGGAACTAGCGTCTAGAAAACAAGGCTTGTCACCTGTAAAGTGCTTCTGTCGCTTGGCGACAGGGGTACTTTTGCGGCGACAGTCCCTGTAGTCTGGCGCCAAGTTCTTCCAATACCGAGCTAGAACTCTGCATTCTTGTTTTGACCATTTCTAGCACTGTTGGCTCGATTCTACTTCCTGATTGAGTTTTTCTCTCTTTTCTGAAACCCATATGTGTTCTACATATGGACATAACCCTCTGGGGGTTCACGCTCCATCTACCCAATTGAACGCTCTTGGCAACGACGGGTACATCCGAGTTTGTGAATCCACCAAACCGTGGAAGCAAGTTTTTTAACTTGCGGGGTCCCATCCATACGCGCCAACCCTTCCAAAGGTAAGGCTTCCGCGTGATGCATCCGGACTCATAACCATGGACCCTCTTTGACTAACCCATATCCTTGAACTTTAGAGAACTAGAGCCATGGTTAGATTGCAAACTCATTGCATCATATTATGACTATCTGAACTATTTGTGCATTCTATGCTTGTGCATACCCTATATGTGCTAACCGTTTATTTGACTTGTGTTTAAGTCTAAATAAACTAATTAATGACTAAAAAGGACTTTGTCTAACTAATTAATTAATTAATTAATTAATTTGACTAATTAAAGACTAATAAAGCAATCAATCTGATTTAGTACGACTGTAGGCATGTCCTCTTAGAGTAAACTTACTGGAACAGTCCCAGATTAATGTTCCAGCGATGGCGCAGAAGTTTGGGATGTGGCACCGCAGTTTACTCTTTGTCGCCTGGCGACAAATTTGTCGTTTGGCGACAAGCTTCAAACTGTGGCGACAGTTCTGTTGTTCCAGCGACAGTCCAAATTCTTACTCGAGTCATCACGACGAGTCTAATTAAACAGTTTGCTAATCAGTTCGATTATTTTATTAATAAACAGTACCTTTGTTAAGTCCTTAATTGAGTCTAGTCACATAGTCTAGCCGCATGGTCTTGCACAAGAGCCTTAACATGTCACATATACTCACTAGTGTTAGCACACACTTTGTATATGTCACCATGACCATGTCTTAGGTTCATGCATGAGTCGGTTTTTTCCGTCATTTGAGTTGGGGATACATTCTATTCCTAATTTTTTCATATCTCTCCATCTACATCATCTTTCCATTCTCTACATGCTTTCCCCATATCACAATATTCATTCTTCCTACCTTCTTCCATCCATTGCATATCGAATAGAGTTGAGTCAAATAATTAACAATGAATATTCCTTAATTTCCCTTTCCACAGTAATTGGTCAAGGAGAGAAGGACGATTAATCAAAGACAACACCTTTATTCAAGTTCAACTTTTTGATAAGTCAATCGGTCGAAAAAGAAAAGCTAAGAAGATAATGGCAAGTCAGGAAGAAGTCAACGAACTCAAGGGACAAGTGGCTAACATGGCTGAAATGTTGAAGAATCTGACTCTCCAAATCAATGACCCTGTGAGACAACAACAAATGGAGCTCATGCAAGAAAGTTTGAACAGATTATCCAATGACTATAGATTCCAGGGCATTAGCTCACAAGGGGTCTCGGTGGACAAGGATCTTCTTCCGTAGAAGTTCAATGCCAACGACATCCCGAAATTCAAGGCAATGGATAACCCTTATTTTCATTTAAGAGCCTTTGAAACTGTAATGAATATTAAGGGAATAGATAAGAAAGCTTTTCATTCTGTGTTTTCTCTATCTTTAGAAACTGTTTGTCAGCAATGGTACTTTTCTCTTGATAAGGAGAAAACCTCTACTTGGGATGCTATTGTAAACTCTTTCATTGATAGATATAAATGTAATATTCAAGTCGAAATTGATTATAGACAACTTGAGATGCTAAGACAAAAGGAGAATGAAGGATTTACTTCTTTCTTTAATAAGTGGAGGGAAACTTCCACTAACATGATCGAATTCCCTACTGAAAAAGAATCCATGAGGATGTTCATAAAATATTTACAAGAAAAGTATTCAAAGCACTTAAAATATCAACACAACTTGAATACTTTCAAGGCCGTCTATGACATAGGCATCGAGATCGAAGATGACCTCGCAAAGCAAAAAGCTGCTAACAATAGTAACCACAGTGGCTGGAAAGGAAAGAAGAACGACAATCTTTCTTCTTCCGAAAACGCCCACTCTAGTAACAATGTTAGTACCTTTGATCTCAGTGAAGTCTTAGCCATGGATAACCAAGGATCTAAGAAACAACTAAGGAAAGACTTCACCCCCATTGGGGTGAGCTATGATGCTGCTTTCGACAGACTCCATGCCAAGGGACTCATTACTCCCATTGGACCTATTCAAGATCCCGCACCTGAGAAGAGATTGCCTAGTTGGAACCCAGATTCACATTGCAAGTACCATCAAGGTAGGGGTCATACTACTGAGAGTTGTTGGAAGCTAAAAGAGGCTATCCAACATCTGATCGATAATAACAAGCTTCCCATACCTCTAGCTAGCAAGAAGAGCGAGTGATGATAAAGCAAACGACACAAGACAAGAGGCGAGCTTCAACGACCAGATTTCATGACCTCTTTTTCTTTTTTCATTTTTTCCTTTCCCCAATAAGTCTAGCATAGACACTTTTTTCTTTTTTTTTTCCTTTAGATTTACTTTGTAGATTTTTTTTATATCTCCCTTTCAATAAAATGAGCATTTTATTTCTTGCATAAGATCATTGCATTGCATCGCAAAAAAAAAAAACATAAAAAAACAAAAAAGAAAAAAAAAATTCATGACAAACTAAGCACGAGATATACCAATGATTTGAGGCACCCCTTGTAGCCACATTATATCACCTTTCACCCTTCAAATATGCAATCCTTTTTTGATAAACCACTTTGAGCCTCGTCTAACGATAGACCTTTCATTTTTCAAACCATATCTACCTAACCTTGGGATGGGATGATGTGCAACTTATGCAATTTTCAATTTCATAAAATCCTTGAGTGACTTCAAAAGATTATAATAGCGAGATAGAAACAATAAAAGTGTACAAAAGGGCAAGTGTTCTAATGTCTTTGACATGAACATGTCTTTGATATGAACAAGTCTCAGATTGCGTTTCTTATCGAGTGCTCGGTACCGTGCCTGAGAAACATGAATGCCAAGTGAGTGATAGACCGCATGATCGGGATTGCCCGCACTTATCAAAAAGGTTCAAAATAAAAAATGCAAAAGCAAAAAAAAGAAAAAAGAGTTAAAACACTTAAGCATAAAAATACAAAGATTCAAAAGTAAGGTTGTACACCTTGGGGGCTTACCTAGGGTGTTGAGCCTTTATCCCTTTCTTCTTCAACCTTTAGCCTAACCACGTTACAACCCTTAAAAGACCTCTTTGAGGAATACACACACTTGTGCGAGGTTCGGCTAGAGCTATGTTTGGCCTGATTCCTAACGGATACGTAGGCAACCTCACATCGAGGTGCGGCCGTAATAAACATGCATTCATATTCACATTCACACACTCACACCATGATCATATCAAAGGATCTCCAATGCTTATCCTTTTCCATTTAGAGCTAGACTTGGGGGCTTGATCCTTACAATATTAGCCTACCCAGCCTAAGAGTCACCACCATTTGACTCTTTTCAATATATTTTTTTCCACCGTTAGCCCTTGTGGCCTAACTTTAGTGTGAATATCACACACATCACAGATACATGACCAAATAGTCCTTTCCTTAGGAACCCTTTGTTATGAAATCTTAACACAACATTAAAGCATACTTTGTCATAACAAAATCATTCATCACTCATCATTGCATCACAAAGTATGAAGTGCTTAGCCTCCGTGTCTAAGTTACCCAAATACTTTCATCATTGAGTCAACAATTGTGATAGCCTAGGATGAGTTAATCCTTGCACCTTGAGAGATAGTATCAAACAACGTTTGACTAAGCTCATTCAACATGCACCATCAAAAACCTCTTCCTTTTTGCGCCTTTCTTTTTCGGGAGAAAGTCGGTACCCTCCACAAAAATGACGGAAATTTTTGTTTTTCTGCATTTTGAGTCATGTACATATCGAGCTTCATGAGTCAACACTATGCACACACGAGTCACACGAAGTGAGTCATCATTAAGTCAAGTTTATACCTTGAGTCATGTCAAGTCAATGAGTCAAGCAACACTAAGTCTTAGGTCAACCCTAAAGAAAGATAAGCAAAGTCCTATAGTCCAAAATATAAATGCAGGAACATCCCAGCAAGCAAGAACATTCCCGGATTTTTTCGAAAAACCGCGAATATGACACATGAGATTCTTCCAAGATGAGAGGAGTTACAAAGATTAGTAAATTAGAGATGAAGAGCTTTAATTTACAAAAGATTTGAGCGGATTTGGAAACGACCAAGTTCAAAGTTCGGAGCGAAACCGAGCAACGAACAGCAGCAGCAAGAGCAAAATAAGGAAGACCCGACTCCAGCTCCAGACGAAAAGGATGTTGCCTGGCGACAACATCTATCGACCGACGACAGAGAAGAATTACAGCGACAATATGTTCCAGTGTGCGCCGGTGCGGCGACAGGATACATGGCCCTCATAAGTGACTATGTGGACCTTATGCAGCAATTTCGGGTTCCTTGGTATGCCAATTAGCCCCTATAAGCAATTTGACATGATTAAGTAATCGGCTCGATTACAATCACAATAGGTGATCGACCTGATGAAAGATCGTCTCACTTAGCTTAAAGCGCCTAAACGTTGGCTCATCGCAAAAGCACCGACATAATGGTTCACAAGTAGCAAAAGGCTGACATAATGGTTCACAAACAGCAAAAATGCGCCGACGTATTGGCACCACGGAAATTACATCAAAAAAAAAAATTTGCAACAGCAAAGTTCAAGCGAGCTTTAAGATCGACAAGCGTTGATTTTCGGTAATTTTCTTTGGAACATTATCGTAACAACTGAGGATGACTTCAAGCGAAGTTATTTTCGACAGCGTTCGCTAAGATTGTGGAGGTTGTCATTAAGATTTGAGAAGATAGCACGAGATGAGCGATCTTCGACAGCGTTCGCTAAGATTGTGGAGGTTGTCATTAAGATTTGAGAAGATAGCACGAGATGGGCGATCTTCGACGGCATTCGCTAAGATTGTGGAGGTTGTCACCAAGATTTGAGAAGATAGCACGAGATGGGCGGTCTTCGACAGCATTCGCTAAGATTGTGGAGGTTGTCACCAAGATTTGAGAAGAGCGGTTCGTGATGAGGCGGTCTTCGACGACTTTTGTTATGATTGGGAGGTCCTCACTATAATTCAAGGAAAAGGCTCGAGATGTAGCGGCATTGGTAGATGGCGTTCCCTAGCTTGTGGAAGGTTGTCACAACAAAATGCAACAGTACAAATTGGTTACCTCAGAGACGTGTGCTCGACGGTGCAAGATACACGTTTCTTAACTCTTTTATCTGTTTTAACTAACACTAGTTTGAAGGTATCGGCGTTACAAGAATGATTTAGGATCGTAGAACGTTCTGAATCATTCTCCGTCCCTATCCATACTTTGACTTTCGTTTTCGAAACTTGCGTTTCTCCAAACTCAGTCAAAGTGGGGGCTTCTGTAGACACCCAAATGTGTCTCCCCAAAACCAAACCCAGTGATGAATACCTTTTGCGTTGAATGATTATCGAACGAGGTGAAAGTGTGAAAGGTCCGGTGTTGCGGTTGGTTTTTATTAAAAATTCTTTCTTTCTGTTTTCGAAAAACAACTCTATTTTATGAAAATAGTCAATCCATTTTAGTTTGGTCCACAACAAGGGTCCAATAATAGTGTAGTTGGATGGGGCTTGCAAAGAGCTTTCCAACGATATATTATAAGCCCAATTCCGATGAATAATGAGGAAGTTATGGCCAAAATACTAGGATAGTCTAGGATGTTATAATCCTCGCACCATGAGATACAACGATCAATGCATACATTTGATTAAGCTCATTCAACATGCACTCTCAAACACTTCACTTCTTCCTTTTCGCGTCTTTCTTTTAGCGGGAGAAAGTTAGTACCCTCCACAAAATGACGGGAAATTTCTCCACAAAAATGACGGGACATTTTTGCTTTTCTGCATTTTGAGTCAAGCACATCACAATATAATGCACACATGATTCATGTACACTTTGAGTCATATCGTGTCATCACATCAAGTTAAGTCTACAAACACGAGTCATGTACACTTTGAGTCATGTCGGGTTATCACATCGAGTCGATTTGAGTACGTCGAGTTACACATCGAGTCAAGCAAAAAACATTAAGTCTTACACAATGAGTCGAGTAAACATTGAAACTTCAGTCAACCTTAAGCAAATCAACTGTCAAGGTTCTTTGGCAAAATTTGATCTCTTTTACAGGACTTTAGAACATTTTTTTCAAACGACAATTTTTCCAAGTTTGGATTGTAATCTCTAATTGACAATATTTCCAAGAGTGGATTGTCGTGCTCCTTCTCTATTCGGCAAGTTTTTCCAAGTTCGTATTGTCATACATTCATCAAATCTTCGACAATTTTTCCAAGATTAGATTGTCATCTCAAACTGGCAATGTTTCCAAGCATGGATTGTCGTGCTCCTTCTCCGTTTGGCAAATTTTTCATAAGTTCGGATTGTCATCAAATCCTTGGCAATATTTCCGAGATTGGATTGTTGTAGGTCTCTATTCATCTTAAAATTTCGGCAAAAGTTCCTCAAACGTGGATTGTCATTCATTTCAGTAGTGGCAAATTTTCCCGAAGTGGATTGTCGATCGACTCTTTTTTGCAAATATTACAAGACGCGGATTGTCAATTGTGGCAATATTCTCCTAAAAGGATTGTCACATAGCATTGGCAAAATTCTAAGATGGATTGCTTTCAAGAGTTATGTTCCAAGGCATGGATTGTCAATCTTAAGCAAAGTTCTTATGACAGAATGTTACGAAGCATTGGCAACTTTTCCCAAATTTGATTTTGGCCAATTTTCCGAGATACGGATTGTCATTTCATCTTGACAACATGAGTTGTTACACGACATTGGCAACTTTCCCTAAACCCAAATGTCGCTCATCATTCAAGAGTTGTGTTGACAACTGTTCCTAAAGAAAAGAGGATTGTCACCACCCCAAAGCACGCATACAAGCAAAGCACTAGCAAACTGAGGATCAACAAGTGATGGTCTTCGATAATTTTCCCTAGGATGTGGAAGATTGTCACAGCAAAATTGAAGATAGCTACAAACAGCGGTCTTTAATGATGTCCCGAAGTATAGAGGAGATAGTCTATAGCGGCAAGGTACTGCCGTGGCGAGGTATTGCCACAACACTGGAGATGACGAGGTACAGTCACCTTCGACGATGTTCCCGAGGTATTGTGGAAAAATGTCACAAACAAATGAAGATAGTGAGGCACTTTACCTTCAAATGGCATTCACGAGGTACTGTGGAGGTCGTCACAACAAATGCAACAACAAAATACGATTACTCCAGAGACGTGTTCTCGACGGTGCAAGGTATGCGTTTCTAACTCTTTTATCTGTTTAACTAACGCTAGTTTGCAGGTATCGGCGTTACAAGAATGATTTAGGATCGCAGAACGTTCTGAATCATTCTCCGTCCCTATCGTTACTTTGACATTTGTTTTCGAAACTTACGTTTCTCCAAACTCAGTCAAAGTGGGGGCTTCTATAGACACCTGATTGTGTCTCCCCAAAAACCAAACAAGGTGATGAATATCTTTCACGTCATTGATTATCAAACAAGGTGAAATGTGAAAAGTCTTGTGATGCGGTCGTTTTAATAAAAAACACTTCTTTCTGTTTTTGAAAATATTTCTTTTCGTACTATATTTATGGAAAATGACCAGTCTAGTTTAGTTTGGTCCATGATGAGGGTCCAATAATGGTGTAAGTTGGATGGGGCTCGAAAAGAGCTTTCCAACGATACATTTTAAGCCCAATTCCGATGAATAATGAGGAAGTTATGGCCAAAATACTAAATTGGGCCTGAAATGAGTTTTACATACGGCCTAATGATCAAGTGGAGGACCCATTTATTATTATTCCTGAAATCATTAGGATTAACTTTTATCTACTAGAAAAATCTAGAAGGTTCCTTTAAATTCTAGTGGAATTAGGATTAATAATTATATTTTTGAAAATAAAGAGTTTTATTTGGAGTAAAACAAGTGTTTTAAATTAAATCTGATTCTTAAAGGATAAGTACGGATGAGATTGAGATTAACTAATATTTCTAATATCATGCATGTTTCTAGTATCACGTTTAGGTTGCTTCCTATTTCTTTTATCATGCTAGTATCATGCTAGGGTTAAAGCTTTGATCTTTAATGTTTAGTGACATGCTAGGATTTGTTATTAATCTTGTTAGTATCATGTCTAGGATCTTGCTAATATTGTTGTGCTTTGATGAGATTGAGGTTATTTTGATGATGATGACTTGTTACATCAATATTATGTTGCTCAATATATTATTGTTATTGCTTGATCACGCCCTCTCTTGCAGGTTTAAAGGGAATTTGTACTTGTAATCACACTTAATAAGATAATTAATAATTTTATTTAGGCTAATATGATTTTTGTTTTGGGGAAAATTACCTTGCCACGTGGACCACTTAAATCAGGACACGTGTCCACCCGTAATTGGTTCCAAAGAAGCCAATAGCAGCTTGACACGTGGAATCCACTGTCAAGAGAAGGAAATGGCGGCCTTCATAGACCCAATTCCCGAAAAGCCGCCAAAAGAGCGGGTAGCCCACCAAATCTAGGTCAAATGACCTACGTAAAGGCACACTTTTCCAAAATGACCCTATAAATAGGGAGATTTCCCCCATTTGTGGGGCAGATTGAATTTATTACAATATCACTGACATTCTCTTATATCAGAGAAATCTCCTGATCTCGGAATCCGAGAAGATCTCACTTTTACCTTTTTTCGCACTTTTTACTTACTCCATCACGTTCTAACTTGATCGTCGGAGGCGGAGCTCCAACCACCCGGAGTTTCCGTTGTTTTGCAGGTACATGCGCTTCCCAACCAGTCTTCGAGTTGTAACTCTCCTGAGGGACAAAAACACCCAAAACATTTGGCACCGTCTGTGGGGAGAGTACCTCAAAGATGGTTTAAGAGTCTGTACCACCTCCTGACCCTAAGGCTAATCAGCCGAAGGTCTTTACTAACCATGAGGATGATGATCCTCAGGTCGAAACTTACATAGCCAAAGATGACTCTCTCATCACAAAGCGCATCCGTCCCAAAGACACTCTAGAACGAAGTGAAAGCCAGGCGGGTACAAGTAGGCCCCCTAGTTAGCCAGAAGGGGAAACCCAGTCGGCAAAAGGTCAGGCTCCAGCCACCAGGGACGAGCTCATGAAATTAATGACGAGTTTCAAGGGTGAGATTAAGGACCTGATCGAAAAGAAAACGGCTGGCTTTAGCAAGAGTCAGCCGGCCAAGAAGTCTCCTCGAACTGCGAGGAAGAAGCCAGTCAGGGACAGGCAGCCACAACCCTTGACTGGTCCAAGATCCTTCTACCCCAGAAGGGTCCAAGAAAGCCCAGCCGGGAGCAACAACCGGTGGGTAACAAAAATTCTACCCCCGACGCTCGACAAATCATCGAGCCGCAGGAGAAGTCAGCAACTGTCTAAGTCAGCCTCTAGTTCGAGCTTTCTAGACAGCTTCAAAAACACATCTGCAGGGAATATTCAATCCTTGCATGAGAGCCATACAGGTGGTTATACCGTCCATTCTGGCCCTCAGATGATCGGGAATGCACCGTACGTACCCCTCATGGTCTACGGTTCGTATTCTCCTCACTTCATGCAGCCGGCCCTCTTTGGGGGTCAGGCGGCATACAATGTCCAACCTTTGGACTGGCAGCTCAGTCTGCTCAAACTTGGAGAAAAAACTTCTGCGTTCACCAAGGAGATAACTGAGGTCGCATAGCCGGCCAAGGTAAAGAATGTGTTGGTGGGTGCTTATGACGGTACCACCAACCCGGAGGACCACCTCATGGCCTACTCCAACCTCATGCACATGCAGGGGTTAGAGGATGCTATGTGGTTCCGGTGCTTCCCGGCTACGTTGAAGGGCATTGCCTAACAATGGTTCAGCAACTTGCTAGCCGGATGCATTGACAGCTTTAGGAAGCTTGCCTTCCTGTTTGCCTCCAACTTCTCAATGAACATCCCTGCTAAGAAAACAAGTCTCGATTTGAGAACTATCCGGCAGGGAGATAAAGAAGAACTTCGCTCCTATGTCAGGCAGTTCAACCTAGTGAGAATCAAAATCCAAGGGATGTCTGACGAGGTAGCCTATACAGAATTCTTCAAGGGTCTTAAGGACGGGTCGACCTTTAAGTTCAACCTTATCCGGAAGAGGGTTTTCACCCTTCAAGAGGCGTTAATAGAGGCGGAGAGCTTGATTCAAGCCACCGACCTCTGCTCATCCAACCATCAGTCGGACTCCAAGAGGTCTGACAAGCAAAAAGAGAGTCGGTTTGCTCAGCCGGCTCAGAAAGCTGAAGTGAGCAAAAAGAGAAAAGAAGTTTGGGCGGTTAAGGAGCCTAATCAGCCGTCAAAGAAGAAAAAGAAAGAATTCAAGCCGTATGTCTCATGGTATGAATTCAATAAAGACTGTTACACCATCTTTACAGAGGTGAAGGACCGGCTGACCATTGAGAAGCCGAATTCTATGAAGAGTTCCGTTCAGTTGCGGAACAAGAATAAATTCTGCCACTTCCATCAGGAAGTGGGCCATGACACCAACGACTACTATAGTCTCAAGCAGACGTTGAACCGTCTGGCTGAAAAGGGCTTGCTGAAGTCCTATGTCTTGAAGTCCTAAGCGACTTCTAAGACGAATCCGGGGCAGTCGTCAAAAACTGTCCAGCCTACTAGTAGCTCGAATACTGACAAGGATCCGGTCTACACTATAGCAAGCGGATTCGCAAACGGTGGCCTAACCATTCGGGGTGCCAAGGATCATTTGAAGAGGATGATCCATTCAGTTGATGATGGACAGAAGTCCTCTAGTGGAACATTCCCAGACGACCTCATCACTGAAAAGGATCGGGGCAAAGTTCGTCGACCGCATGACGATCCAGTCGTCATTGAATGCAAGGTCGCCAACCAACTGGTTAGCCGGATCCTAATAGACATGGGTAGCTCCTCTGATCTCATAAACTACAAGTGTTTGTCCAGGCTTAATTACAAGCTGGACAATCTGCGCGACGTCTCCCATCCACTAGTTGGCTTTGGTGGAGGGGTCGTGCACCCAGTCGGACAGATTGATATACCCATCCGGCTGGGGGAGAAAGGGAAAAGGGGACACATGGTCGTTCGGTTCCTGGTGGTTAAAGAGTTGACCGCCTACAACATTATTCTTGGCCGACCCACTCTGAATGACTGCAAAGCCGTCATCATCCCAACTCTCATGCTTCTTAAATATGAAAAGGATGATGGCTCTGTTGGCTCCCTCAACGGGGATCAGAAGACGGAAAAGGAGTGTTATCTCTCAGACGTCAAGCCGACTGCTGCTGCAGCCGGCCAGCCGAAGGAGCCAATAAACCTTGACAATGTCAAGGACCCTAATTCACACCCTCCAGTCGCAAAGAAAAGAAAAATTGAACAGCTGGTGGAGGTGAAGAAGGAGAAGAAATAGCAATCACTGACCGGGGAACGGTCAGATGATTTCCGTCCCCAGTCGGCTGGAGAGCATGTTGATATTCCTCTGGACGACAACCATCCAGAGCGAACTGTTAAGGTGGGGACGACTGCTTTTGAAAGGTTGGGTGCAGACTGACACCTCCTACTGAAAGAATTCAAAGACATCTTTGCCTTTGAAGTGGAAGAGATGACAAGCATCAGCCCGGATCTTGCTATCCACAAACTCGCCGTGGATCCAAAAAATAATCCCATTCGGTAAAAGAAAAGAAATCACGGCGAGGAAAGAAGTTAGGAGGCAGCTGCCGAAGTTAAAAAGTTGCTGGACGTTGGGTTCATTCGGCCATGTAACTTCCCTAATTGGGTGGTGAATGTTGTGCTTGTAAAGAAGCCGAGTGGAACCTGGCGCATGTGTGTTGATTACACAGATCTCAACAAGGCATGTCCAAAGGACAGTTATCCGCTCCCAATGATCGGCAGCCTTGTCGATTCTACAGCCGGCCATGCCTTGATGAGTTTCATGGATGCTTATTCTGGCTTCCATCAGATATCCTTGTGGAAAAAAGATCAAGAGAAGACGGCCTTCGTCACATATCAAGGGTTATTCTGCTATACTATGATGCCGTTTGGTTTGAAAAATGTGCCTGCTACTTTCCAGCGAATGATTAATACGGTCTTTATTAATCAAATCGGAAGGAATGTAGAGGCGTAAATTGATGATATGATAGTCAAATCCAAGCTCTAGACGGATCACCCTGCTGATCTCCGAGAAACCTTCACCACACTCAGGCGGCATAAGGTTATGTTAAATCCCAAGAAATGCGTCTTTGGTGTTGAGTCTGGGAAGTTTCTCGGATTCCTGATTGATCAAAGGGGGACAGAGGCTAACCCCGAGAAGATACAGACGGTCATTAACATGAAGTCACCCCGCACTGTCAAGGAAGTTCAGAAACTAACTGGTTGTCTGGCGGCATTGGGAAGATTTCTCAGCCGGTCAGGTGACAAATGCCTTTATTTCTTCCAAGCAATCAGGAAGAAGACTAGGTTTGAATGGGGGGATGATGCTGAGGCGTCCTTCCAAAAGTTAAAAGAACACTTGCACTCTTTGCCAAGGCTAGTTAGCCCTCTGCCCAAAGAGACGTTATACATGTACTTAGCCGTCTTAGACCATGCCCTCAGTGCCGTTCTCCTTGCTGAAAGAGACGGCATCTAGCTCCCGGTCTATTTCATTAGCCATGTGCTCCGAAATGCTGAACTCCGGTACCCCATGGTTGAGAAATTTGGCCTCGCCCTTTACATGGCAGTCAAGAAGTTGAAACTGTACTTCTTGGCGCATCCGGTTGTGATATACACAGACCAACCCCTCAAGCGGCCTATGTCAACTTTGGAGTCATCCGATAGGATGCTCAAATAGGCTATTGAAATTCAAAGTCTTGAAATCACTTACGAACCAAGAAAGGCAGTGAAGGGTCAGGCGTTCGCCGACTTCATTGTTGAAATGACAAGACCGGTTCCACCGAATAATACCGATCAGGTTTGGAAAGTGTATGTGGATGGGAGCTCCACTATGAACGGCTGTGGTGCAGGAATTATTTATGAGTCCCCTTAGGGGGACAAATTTGATTATGCACTACGGTTTAAGTTCCAAGCCTCAAACAATGAGGCGGAGTATGAAGCCCTGCTAGCCGGCATCCGCATGTGCAAGGTGGCAGGGGCAACCAAAATTGACGCCTACTCTGATTTGCAATTGGTCGTTAGCTAGTACCAAGGTGAGTATAAAGCCACACATTCGGCTATGATCAAATATCTTCAGGCTGTCAAACAGGAGACTAGGATACTTGAAGAATTCCATCTGAATCAGGTGCCCGGGTCTAAGAACAATCAGGCGGATGTATTGTCCAAACTGGTATCCTCCGCCTGATGTGATACGCCTCGATCAGTCTTTTGGGAAGTTCTGGAAAAAAGAAGTCTACATGAGGAACCTATAGGAATTCTTGACCGAAGCTCTACCTGGATGGATGGCATCCGGGCTTACCTGACAGACGGCACGCTTCCTGATTCACCATAGGAAGCAGCTGTCATGAAAAAGCGAGCTGCAAACTTTGAGATAAAAAATGGAGAACTCTTCAAGGTAGGTTTCTTGAAGCCTCTACTGAAGTGTGTTACCCCTGAGAAAGGGAAGGAAGTTCTCAAAGATTTTCATGCAGGATACTGCGCCTCTCACGCAGGCAGCAGATCATTAGCCGTCAGAGCTAGGTAGCATTACTTTTGGCCTACTCTGGAGTCGGATGCCATGGAGATGGTCAAAAAATGCGACAAGTGTCAAAAATTTGGCAAGCTAATCCATCGTCCGGCTACTGACCTGACGGCAATCCACAGCCTAGTCCCGTTTGGGGCATGGACATCCTAGGTCCTTACACGCCTGCTCCAGGTGGAAAGCGCTATATCCTAGTGGCTGTGGATTACTTCACCAAGTGGGTGGAGGCAGAGGCAGTCAAAAACATCAAGACCAAGGATGTCATTTCTTTCATATGGAAGAGCATTATCACCCGATTTGGGGTACCTATGTCTATGATGTTTGATAACGACCCTCAGTTTGAGACGCCTCAACTCAAAACTTGGTTGGGAGATCAAGGGATCTCAAATTATTTTGCATCAGTCGGCCGACCCCAAGCAAACGGCCAAGTTGAAGCCTTCAACAAACTCATCTCAGACGGCATTAAAAAGTAAATTGAAAGAGCCGGAGGTTTATGGGCTGAAGAATTAATTCATGTAAGAAAAAAAAAAAAAAGAAAAAAAAAAGAAAAAGAAAGAGAAGAGGGGAAAGAAAAATAAGAAATTGAAAGAAAAAATTTTTTGAGTTAAATGAAAATCTTGAAAAAAAAGAGAGTAGTATTGTCATGTAATTTGTATTGAAGGTTGTGATTTGAAACTTAGGTTAGATTCTTATGTTGTTATTGAGAGATGACCACTCTTATGCTTCACTTAGGAGTCTCCACCAAAGTTTTCAAATTAATTCCCTACCTTAACCTTTAGCCATGACATTGCAACCCTAACTAAGACCCTTGGACTTTAGAGGGGCGTGGTCAAGGAAACGGTGGAGGGAGATGGATTTCAACCCTATGGAGAGAGTACGCATAGTTGAGATGTCGGGATAGCCTCATTGTTCCACATAGAATTATTTTTTTTTCCGGTTCCCTCGCGGAATCATGAGGAGCCAATTAGGGGATGAATTGAAGCTAGCGGAGAGAACGTGGACCGTCTTGGATGGGGCTAGGGTGGAGGATGAAATCATTAGTTCTCTATGCTTAGCTTAGGTTTGTCTCTTTCAACCTTGAGCATCTTAAAGCGTGTTTTCCCTCTTGAATTGAGAAAGGTAGGTATTCTTTGATCAATGTCATTATATTTGAGCCCGAATCGAGCATTTATCACCGTGGTATTTGATCGATTGTCGTAAGCCTTGTCATGTTATGTTTGTTGTGTTTGCTTGTTGTTTTGATTCTTCTTGCTTGAGGACAAGCAAGAGGCAAGTGTGGGGGATTTTGATGAGTGGTATTTATACCACTCTTTTATCCTTTTCTTTAAGGATTTTTCCCTTCACTTGGCACTTGTTTGAGCCTTTTCAAGCACTTTGTTTTAGATTTCTTTGCTTTGTTCCTTTTTGTGTTTTCCCCTCCTTTTTACTTTGTTTATGCCGCTTTCCCTCTTTTCTATGCTTATGTTTGTGTATGAGTGTTTGAGTAGGTTTGATGGAGTGCTCGCGTGGTCCTGCTCGAGGCTTAGTCAACCTTTTGAGTGCATTGGAATAGCGGAAGAGAGGAGCATGGATTTGGAGAAGAGTCCGGAGCTGTAAAGAGGAGCGGCCGCTCACCAGAGAGGAGCGCCCGCTCCATTTTCTCATCTGATCCCCTGTTTTCCAGACTTATGGAGCGTCCGCTCCACCAGAGAGGAGCGCCCGCTCCACACCTGGAGCGCCCGCTCCTGTCTGGGGGAGCGCCCGCTCCAGTAAGGCGGCTGTTTTGATTAATACCCTCTAGAGCGTCCGCTCACCCTCGATGGAGCGGCCGCGCTCGTGGGTATTTCCGTGCATTTTAACTCATCTTTAGAGTAATGTGAGGGGCATATTAAGACCCCTAGTTTTGTAATGAGATTATTATGTACATTTTAGCCCTAATCTAGTGAGAGAAACTTCATTAGTAGAGAGAGAAAGTGTGGATTTCCATTGATGAACTTGGATATTGAAGAAGGAGCTTGATTGAATCTTTGTAAATCTTCATCTTCTATTAATGAGCAATCTCTTACTCTCTTTCTTTGCTTTTGTATTTAGTTTTATTTGCTTATTTTGATTTTCCTTCATTGCTTATTGATTATGTTGATGCTTATTGATTTGATGATTGATATTGTTCTCAATATGATTTGTGAGTAGTCACCTAGCCAAGGGTGTGGGGATGGTGTAGTTGTTGATTGATTCATGCTTATGATGTTGGGGTTTTGTTAATGGTGATTAAAGTCTTTGTATGTTTGATGTTCTTTAATCTTCTTGCAAGTGCACATTGTTAGTTGATTAAAGGTGAATCTTTGCTAACAAGAAATGGAAGTTGACTTAGTTAAGATTCATTGTTATCGATAGTTCTTTGATTGCACCTTCTAATGTATGGTTCTAGTGTGGAAACATGGAGGCTATGTTAGGAGAATTTGATTAACCCCGGAAGGCGGTTAGATTGAGCTTTATTTCGATATTCTTACATGCTTAGTTTACCATTGCTTTACTTTCGTGTTATTTCATGATCAATTGGCAACTACATCTACCTACTTCCCTTGGTGCTTAGTTATATTGGTTTTAATCATTCTTAGTCTCTAGTTTAATTTCTTAGCTTTTCACACTTCTCGTTCCGAGGTAGCTTAAGTATTGAGTAGTGAATGTGGTATTTATGCATGTCTCCTTGTGGTTCGATCCCTATACTTGCCTTATACTTGTATTAGGTTTGTTTAGGTGTATAAATTATATTTGATCTAGGTGTAGTCGTTTGACGACGCGATTATTTCCTTGTCACCTATGGGTCATCCGGACAACTACAAAGGGGGCAACAGGTGAAACCCCATTTCTCATGGTTTACGGTGCTGAATCCGTCTTGCCTATCGAGCTTATGATCCGACTCTACGAGTCATGCTATACGATGAAGAGGCAAACTGGGAGGCCATGCGGCTAGCATTGGACTCACTCCCAGAGCACAGGGGCAATGCCGTCTTGCGTCATGAGATTTACCGTCTGAGAATGACTCGTGCTTACAACAAGAAAGTACACAAGCGCCCTTTGAAAGTTGGGGACTTTGTGTTACGCAAAATGGAGGCAACCGGTAGGGCGAATGAGCTTGGAAAGCTGACTCCTAATTAGGAAGGCCCCTACCGGATTTATGAGGAAGTAAGAGATGACACCTACCGCCTTGAGACCCCAGACGGTAGACGGCTGCCCAGAACTTGGAATGTAGACAACCTCAAAAAGTACTACTTCTAAGTGTTGTAAATATTTGTAAATAGAAATCCTATCAATGAAAAGCTGCTTTTTGTTTCAAAATTATTTTATCTATTCCTTTATATACATGCGTCATATCACGTGCTGCCTGTTTGATTTACAGGCAGTACATCTTCGCCTAATAACTTGAAAATTGAAATTGGAAGTTAACTACTAACGTCCAAGTAATGTGAGGCCAATGGCCAGATAATAAGCTAAGCACAAAAAGGCTTAGTGGCTATATAACCGTCTTTTAAAAGGAGACATGAGGCCAATGGCCGGATGGTTACCCATTTTATAAATTCGCCTGCTCCAATGTAAAATATGGCGTCCGGCGACGCCCCTCCGAGTGCTATCATCGCAGAGGGCATTGTATCGTCTGCTCTACAACCACATACAGACGACAAAAATTGAACGACCTAATTGGTCATCTCATAGCCGCCTGACCAAGGTAATCTAAAGAATGACTAAGACTGTGGAAGCCGGATGTTAGACACATCAATCGGCAGCCGACCGAAGTTCTAACTTAGATTACCTCACGAAATTATACAAGTCCTCCCAGCAGGGGAAAATGGACATTGAGTATAATTAGATTATGGCCACCAACCTACATAGACGGCTAGTTTTAAAATTGGCCCAATTAGGGTGACTAAGTCTCAGAAACCCATCTGAAATGGGGTGAGCACATAAGGCCTATAGAACCGACTACTATTGTGATAGAAGATTAGCAGGCGGACAAGTATAAACTTCCTAGTTCATGTAACTAGTAATATTTGTGGCATGACCATTCATCCGGACCCATTTGAAGTTGGGCAGGTGCAAAAGGCCGCCTGGAAAATATAGGACCACCTGTTGCTGTAAAAGAAGAATTTCAAGCGGACCAATGCCAACTGTACATTTTAGTTCATGCAACTTGTAATACTTGTTGCATGAACAGCCATCCGACCATGGCAGAAAGGTCTAATGACCGCCTGCAATAAGCACCGGCTACTCAATTGGCCTACTGCGCGCTTGGCTTGGGGCAATCACCTTAGTGATTGATTGACTCGAAAGTCAAACATACCTTCATCCGGTATCACACATTTTCGAGTCAATCAACCAACTTGTAAATCCAAGCACACAGCTGCCCAGGGGCAAAACCATCCGGTTTACCATCCAAACAAAAAATTCAAATTTCAAAAAATAAAACACAAGTGTTAGAAACCAAGTACAAGCATTAAAAACCGACCTACTGGTCGGATGACTCATCATTAAAAGCTGACCCCTTGGCCAGTCAAATTCAAAAGTCAAATTGTTAAACTGCTAAACAGCCTATGATAGTAAGAAAAAAGAAATTGTTGTTTAACCCGACTCCACATTCGGTAAAGAAACAAGAGATACTCGGCACGCAGGCCCGAAATGTATTTGAAATGGTCATTCGGCCGCAGAGAAACATTAAATTTAATCAGATTCGGGAGAGGACTCGGCTTCATTTTCATCCGCCATTTCATCATTGGCCGGATGTTCTCCATCGCCCTCCTTAGCCTCGTCCTCATTCTAGATCGCCTCGCTGCCATCTGCCCCCTAGCCCGCCTGAGCATCCAGGTCCTCCGTAGCTTGCTCAAAACGATACTCCCATGCGAGTAATCGTCCTTGGGAAAGAGAGCCTTCCACGCCATCTTCATGCGAGTGACGCAGTCGGCCTCATTTTCCTCAATGAGCTGTTTTTTCTCCTCCTCTACCCTGGCGGCCCATTTGGATGCGAGCTGCTTTTCTTGGTTGGCTAGCTTGTGTTGCAGCTTCTCATTTTGGCCCTTGAGACTATCCGTCTCTTTGCCAACATCATGAAGCTCTTCAACTTTTTCTTTAGCCGCCTTCAGCTCAGTCACCCTCTTTTGGGCTGCCTCCAAATCTTTCTTCACTTGCAAATTCGCAGTCGCCTGTAAGTAAAGAATATCTTGAGTCAACAACTCAGTCTTATTTACATCAAACATGGCTTTGTCAAGATTGGAAGCGGCCCTTAAGTTGGCAGCCCTTACCTCTTTCTACTTGTCGTTGAATGGTTTTTTAAGACCATTAACTTGCAGCATGGCCTGCATCCGGCCAAAAGAAAAGGACTATTAGTATACAGTTGGCAAAGGCAAAATTGGAAAATAACTTGAGAAAATACCTCTGCCAAATTTGCAAGGATGGCATCAAAGTTCAGGGAGCCGACTCCTTTAATAGAGTCACGCTGTTCAGCAGAGACGGCGGTGATCATATCCTTGGCGATCCTCTTCACATCCAGCGCCTGGGGAGCATCTGCACAATCAATACTTGGTGAGAGGCTGGCATAGATCCGGCCAATAGACCGGCTGGTTTTAGAATTGGTTGGCGAATGACTATAAGTCTTAACCCTACAAAGGGTAAGGCAAAGGATCAAAGGCGGAGGTACCTGGGATAACGACCAGATCCTGGGCGTTTTTGTCCCTCCGCCTGTTGGAAAGACCGCCTGGAGAGTCGGTAGCCCCAGTTGGAGGCTTGTCCCTAGTCAACTTGGACTCCTCCGCCTGCTTTAGAGCAGCCATGGCAGCCGGCGATTTGCCGCCGGTAGAAGGATGGGATCCGGATTAGCTTGTAGACGGCTTGTGAGCAACCGTCTTTCTCCTCTTGGTCGGCGTCGGATCCTCATCCGGAGCAGGCTGCTTTGGGGGCTTTTGACCAAGTGTTGGCAGCACAGGCGGCTTCACCGACCCTTCCTGAAAAAAGCATAACTTTGAAATGAGAAATTTGAAAAAGGCCAACAGCAAGTAGACGGATGTAGAGAAACTTACATGCTCAAGCTGCTCCTTTTTGAACATTTGGTTTTTATGCCGAACCATCTGCCGGTAAGCTGAGGCGCCGCCTCCTGGCTTCTTGTTGGGGTCTAACTGAGAAATGGCTTCTTCTGCAAAAGGCCAAATGAGATGTTAGCAAAAAAAAAAAAAAAAGCTACGCAAAAGACTCATGCGGCTGCCCACCTCTTCCGTTCTCACAACTAAGGCCACAGGCGGCCAGATAGAAGGGATCAGTTAGCCAGTTAAACTCTGGGATATAACTTTTGGGGATTGTCTCTTTCTCAAATCCCCCCTTAACAGTTTTTACTTCAACCTTGAAAAGCCCAGGTGTCAAAAGCTGATCCCAGCCTTCATCAAATACAGGCGAGAGGATGGCTTTCTGACCTAGCAGATAGGGGTTTTGGTTCCAAGAATTGAATTTTCTGTTCCGGATGGTGTCAGGGGAGGAGATGATGTAAAACTTGTTTCTCCAATCTTTCCATTTATTTTCCTTCCCTAAAGTCATCATGTAACCTTTGTTACATGACAAAGTGAACCATCCGGGGCCGGCTGATTGGGGAGCCTTGCTAAGGTAATGCATATGGGCGAAGGCCTCAAAGCTAGGCTCAATGTCCTGCATCCTACAGGCGGCCACAAACCCTAAGATATTAACCCAAGAATTGGGTGCTAATTGCCACACCCCCAGACGGTACCCATCTAGGATCCTTTCAATAGCCGGATCCAATGGGAATCTAAGGTCCGCCTGTACTGTGGCCGCATAGTACCCAAAGCATGAATCTCCATAGCTCTGGTCAAGCAGCCAGACGACTGCGTCGTCAAGGGCGGGGACGTTTATTTTGTAGCCGGCTCCCATGACATAGGTGTCCCTTAAATCTTCTAAGTTTTTCCACATGGTTCTTTGGATAGATGCGGATATATGGGTGAAGTATGGAGTGAACCTCTCTTGAAGGGAAAAAGAAGTTTCTTCCTGGCCATGCTCTATAGAGGCGGCCTCTTCTCCAGATGCTTCTTCAGCATTCACAAGCGGCTCCTCCTCACTTCTAGGACCGCCTGTGTTAGCATCCGACTGAGATGAGCCCTCTTCAGAGCCGGATGCCTCATCGCTTGAATCATTTTCTGGTTCACCCAAAATCGAGTCATCCGGCGTCATTGGGACGCCTGATGGGTAGTATGAGACGTCGCTCCTGGGCACCCTGATAGGGCTCTCGTCCTCTTCATCACTAGGTGGTCGAGCTGTCCTTTTTGTTGTAGCCATAGTGTCCTGCACAAACACAGATGGATTCGTTGGCAAGAGCAGTTCAGGACAGGCGACACCCCTAGTTCTAGATTCAACCGTCCCAGGTGACCGGCTGACAGCTATCCTAGGCCGTGCCGTGTGTGCTTGTGATACCATTTCTAAGGAAACAAACACAGGCGAAATGAAAGTAAAATGAAAAGAGAGAGAAAGAGCAGGCGGTTACCTTGAAAAGGTACTGCTGGAAGTTGATCGAGCCGACTAGGTCAGGCAGCAAAAAGCAAGCGGCAGGCGGAAGCGTTTTTTCAAGAAAAAGTCAAAGATTCTCTCAAAGATTTTTCGTAAATAAGTGAAAAAGAGAGGGGCAAAATGTTTATTTATAGAGGGGTAATTCCAGGGACACCATGGTAATTTTCCCATAAGGTGAACAGTAAAATCTGTTCTACCAGTAAAGTGACAAGTGTCACAAATGCCACGTGGCATGCCACATCACATCTGTGAGGGGCAAATGTTTTGGGGAAAATTACCCCGCCACGTGGACCACTTAAATCAGGACATGTGTCCACCCGTAATTGGTTCCAAAGAAGCCAATAACAACTTGACACGTGGAATCCACTTTCAAGAGAATGAAATGGCGGCCTTCATAGGCCCAATTCCCGAAAAGCCGCCAAAAGAGCGGGCAGCCCACCAAATCTAGGTCAAATGACCTACGTAAGGGCACACTTTTCCAAAATGACCCTATAAATAGGGAGATTTCCCCCATTTGTGGGGCAGATTGAATTTATTACAATATTCACTGACATTCTCTTACATTAGAGAAATCTCCTGATCTCGGAATCCGAGAAGATCTTACTTTTACCTTTTTCCGCACTTTTTACTTACTCCATCACATTCTAACTTGATCGTCGGAGGTGGAGCTCCAACCACCCGGAGTTTCCGTTGTTTTGCAGGTACATGCGCTTCCCAACCAGTCTTCGAGTTGTAACTCTCCCGAGGGACAAAAACACCCAAAACAATTTTAATTCAAGTGATCGCCAATAATAGATTTGTTTGTGCATTAATATTCAACCTACATAGATTAAACAGGTTTTAGGGTTAATCTAATGATTGTATGAGTCAGAAAGCGGACATGAATATGAGAAGAATAAAGTAGAGGCCTATTTAGGGCAGGTTCAATCTCTTTTAGGTTGGATTTGTACCTTCACCCCCGAATATCCAGTCATGGTTCAGGACCACTATGGAGTTAGCGATCTCATGGTTCGTGAAGGGGTGTAACCTTCACCCTGTGAACGGTTTACAAGTTCCTAAAACTTGTTGGGGACTCTTTTGCTATAGCTTCCTTCCCTTTGGAGGCCACTATACTTAAGTGTATGATCACAGTGGGGCTCAAGTGTGGGATGCTTGAAGTATTCCCTACACTCTCTGATTGGGCCACGTGTTTAGGCTATTTTTACCCTAAACAACCTTAATGCCCCAAAAAAAAATTTTTTTTTTTGCACTTTTTTGATTTAAATTGATATATAAACACTTACATATATATAAACTTACATATTTTCATTAAAAAAGGATGTGATATTACAATATTCGTCTAAAAGGTAAATTAAAATAGAATACAAGGTTACACACAAATAAACCAAAATACTGTATATGGGAAACTTTCATCTAAATTACCCTCAGAATTCACCAAATCCACCTACAATAAAGAGCAACATATGCAGCTACACTAAAGCAGCAGCATAATAGCATAAAAACAGCAGATAAGAAGCCGCAGCCTTACAGCAGTAGGGGTAGCAGCATCACAACAGCAGGGGTGCACTTTAGGCAGCAGCAGGGAAGCTAGGCAGTAGGTTCAAGTCATGCAATAAAGGCAAAAACACGGCTCAGAAAATCAAATCCAAAACCCAAAATTAAAGTTTAGAAAGCAAGGTATAGTAATAATGAAAGATGTCCAAAATTTAGAATGCTTATTAAGTTATAATTTTGAAGAACTTCTACATAAGCTGCAATATGAGGTTATAATTTCAGGCCTACAAATGCTCATTGTTCAAACTAGCAACAAGTACTCTTGCTCTGCTCACACACAGCAGCCTGTAATTTCAATTTAAGCCACAAGGCAGCCTCCATACCAACACACAATCACACCACGCATCACAGCAGCTCCAATTCATAAGCAAGTGCGTTGCAGCCCCCAAAATCATATAAATTTACATCTAAAATTATTAACAAAATCACATTAGATACTACTATACTCACAAAACCATTAAAAACAAAATAGGGCACTAAATCCGCACAACAAAGCATTCAAAATCTATCATTCAATTACTTGCATAGCATACAATTTAATAATGCATACTAACAAAGAATCAATCACATAAACCCCAGAAATTGAATCTTAAGAAGAATCAAAGTAATATTTATAATTTAAGTACTTATAATTTAAATGGAAGTTAAATTAGGGTGCCACGGACAAAGCTGAAGACTACTATTTTGATATGCATTCAGAGTTAAGATTTTATTGCCACAGAAAAAAATTGGGGTCTTTGATTCTACGCAGGATGAGTTGTTTGACATCCACAATTACTAAACAAATGAATAAGAGCATTCATTTTCCAGTTATATCTGTTTGAAAGAGTATGTTGAAAGAATCATGAATTACCATATTCCAGAGGTGTGCACATCCTTTTAATCGGAGAAACAATCAAGTTACTGTTAATTCCATCAGTAACAGCCATATCCTTCCCCGTTTACAATACTTACTCACAGAACCTTTAAAAGCAGCACAAAAAATACATCTCCCGTAGATGATAAACTTATAACATCAATATCATGTGAAATTCGGTGACATAATGAGATACAGACACACATTTTGACATACATAGTCAACGCAATTGGGATTGGAATCCCTGAATGCAACAAAGATTTAACTTTTAAGACCTATGTAACTATCAATCAACCAAGTTATAAGTTCCAATAGCCGATGAACAAAATCTTTGCATTTGTAAAAACCACTGAAAACATAATAGGATAAAAACTACAAAAGATCCATGAGAAACTCAGCCGAGATCTTCAGCTTTTCTATCTCCTCTTCCTTGTAATAGTCTGTTTACAAATTACCAACAGACAGAAACATTCTATAATCTGATCTAAACTTAATTTCCACCATAATTTCATAGCATTGTTCATTTTTACATACATTAAAATATGAATAAGACTGAAAATTAGTATTAAATGAATGTTTTAAGATGCACTAGAACCTGAAAAATCTCGTTGATCAATCAAATTGCTCCTCTTTCTTTGATTCTCTTATGCAAACGTCCTACAATATCAAGATCAATTGAAAAATCACCAATCAAAAGGCCAAAACAACATTCACTAATCAAAAAATCTTAGCAGTAGCTACCGCCTTGCCAGGCCAGCTGCAACAGCAGCCTCGACAGGGTAGCAGTAGCTGCAGCCTTACCAAGCCAGCTGTAACAGAAGCCTCGGCAGGGCAGCAGTAGTTGTAACCTTGCCAGGCCAGCTAGAACAGCAGCCTCGACATGACAGCAGCGGCTGCAGCCTTGCCATGCTAGCTACAACAGCAGCCCCGGCAGGGAAGCAGTAGCTGCAGCCTTGCCAGGTCACTTGCCTCGGCAGAGCTGCGGTAGCTATCGTTTTGCCAAGCCAGCTGCAACAGCAGCCTCGGTAGGGCAGCAGTAGCTGCAGCCTTGCCATGCCAGCTGCAGCAGCAGCCTCGGGAGGGAAGCAGTAGTTGCAGCCTTGCCAGGCTAGCTGCAACAGTAGCCTCGGCAGAGCAACAGTAGCTGCACCCTTTCAAGGCCAGCTACAGCAGTAACCTCGGCAAGGCAGCAGTAGCTGCAACCGGGCAGCAAGCTAGAGTCACTAGTCCCTCATTCCTAGTCCCTCCTAACCCTCAATGATTCGAAATTGAATGTAGAATTATATTATACAACCTACATAGCCAATCACAATAAAAAAAACTCGAGTAGTGTAGGATATGAATATACTCGGGTTGAAGATGACATTAGAAAATCCACATTATATTTCCAAAATAGTGTGTCAAGTGTCCATACCTATATTAGATTGTAGAGTAACCAACATGACAACATTGGTACTATAGGTGAAATGAAATGAAGAGTTCTGGTAATATAGCTCTCTAAAATAGATTTTTTTTTTTTTTAAAGAAAAATAAAAAAAAAAAAAAAACTAAATACAGATAGGTTAGCCACTAGAAGCTTTGATAAATGAATGCAACACATGTATACAACCTATTCCAAACACACATAAAGTAACCTGGTTCATATCTTAATTGTATCAGGATAGCCTGTGAAGATGTTACTGACAGGCTAAGTCGTATCACCTAATCAAAAGTAATTCCTAAAACACCTCACTAAAAATAGATAGGGAAGTAGGGTCTAATCCACAAGGAAACTGGTCTTTCTATTCCTAATTAATTAAAGCAATCTAAATTATTAAGTAACAAAATAATATTATGAAAGGGAACTAAACTACGAAGATTAAGGGTAAAGAAAAATCAATGAATAAAGGACCTAGGGCATAGGTTCACCAATAAATAATATTTCAGGGTAAAACACAATAATCAATCATCAATGCATCAATTAATCAGATCATAAAGGGTTTTCTCTACGTATTAAAATCACAGAATTAATCTACCGATATTAAATCTCATCTCTCGAATCTCGACTTAACCATTTATAAATTAACCTGCCTATTGAAACTAAACCTAAATATCAATTCTCATCTCTCGAATCTCGAATCAATATTGCTAAACTCATACATAAAAGACCAGTGCTAATCTAGTTGCAGAGCATTAAATCAATCAATAGGAAATTAATCTAGCATTGACAATCAACAACAATAATTTACCCCTTCATATTATTTATGGATCCCCATAAACCCTAGAAAGAGAACTACTAAAACATAATTAAATCTAAACTAAACAATGCAATTAAACAAGTCATGATGAAAGAAATAAAATAAATAACTGAGATTAAAGGAGAAGAAATAGTTACCAAAGTAATCTGAATTAAAGAGTTGAATTAAGAACAAAGTTGTAGAGAGAGAAAATAATCTAAAAACTAAGTGGAGAGAAAAAGTCTAAGAGAAGAGATAATAGAAGTAAAAAGAGAGAGATGTCCTCACTAAAAAACTCTAAAACGTATTTATATTAAACACTTAATTAATCCTAATCAAAACTAACAAAACTCGCCGAAGTTAGCTCCTTAGAAACACGCGCTCGATCGAGCGCCACACTGCCCGATCGGGCCCGCCTTTTTTCCATCATGGGCGTCTCTCGCGCCCGACAGGGCGCTAGATAGGGCGGAGAGTTGCTTTATCCTTCTTTCGCCCCGCCAGGCCGAGCGCGCCTTCGGGCGAAGCCTATTTTGGCTGGGCCACAACCTTTGTAACTTGGACTTCTTGATTGGGCTCCGATTCTTCGGCCCAATCCGGATTTCCTCCTCGGGTCTTGAATACTCGGTCCAAATGCCTCGTTATCACATGCACCAAGCCCCTAATCACCGGTTCGATGACTCTAACCGGCCTTGAGCTATGAAAACTGGTCGTGCTCCTCCAATGCTCGTAGTTGCTCCATAAAAATCTCGGGAAAATTCTCCAAAGGTGCAAATCCCTACAAAACTCAACCAAAACTACAAAAACACTATAAAACACCAATTAGTAATAAAAGTGGCTCTAAACAGCCAAAAACACTACCAATTATGACCAAGGGACGTGGGTAAAATAATATATAAAATCGACATATCAGTTACCGTGTTACTCAACTGTTTATATTCTAGACTTCGGGAAAAACACACAAAACTTCTCAGACCACTAACTCCAACAATAAAGTAAGCTTAATTATCACAAGGTTATCAGGGTTAGTATGTGAAGGTGTTATTGTTACCATGTAACCCGGCTGTTAATATTCTAAACTTGCAACTAAATGATAAGGAAAAAACACACAGCTTCTCGAATTTCATTCACTCCAGAAGATTTTACATCCCACACATAAGCAGCAGGCCACGCACCACACAAAGAAGAAACATAAGCGGCAGCAGGAACACTTTACCCACAATAAAACGCAGCAACAAATAGCAAAATAAGCAACACACAGCACCTAACATACACTGAGGCACAACGAGACATAACACCACACATTCAACACCCAACAAAATGAAGATTTTCATGCAGCGAAATAATCACAAAAAAATAAAATAAAATCACAAATCATATATGTGCATCATACCTTGTGATATGAGGATTCTGCTTATAGACTCATAGCAAGGAAACTTCTAAGCTGAGGTTTGGTATGTAGAGCTTGTGATGAGAGAGTTCTAGAAGTCTGCATCAAGTCCTTCAAAACAAATGGTGACCAATTTATCAAGGAACAATAACAAACATGTAAAAATCAAAGAAAGTGATTGAAGAACCCCAACAGAAATCAGAGAATTAAGTAACAAACTCACATGAGAAACTGGATGAATATAGACTACCTGTCTCGCCCTTCCAAATATGCCCTGTAGGAGTTGACACATTCACTAGGTGATCAAGTGAGAAAATCTCCAATACAGTCTCTTCCTTGTTATTAAAGCTAGAAATATCAAATGAAACTTAAATTTCGGTCACAAACTAATACAATCATTAAATAACACATCACTGATTCAGTTACAATACAACAACCATTTCGTCCCTAAAATTTAATATTTAAAAATATGCTATTAAAGCTAACACAACCAAAATTAATTGAAATTGGGGAAGAAATTGATATATTAAAAGCAAAAAATCAGCAAAATAAATATTAGGGGAGCTAATTCATTCATCAAATAATTTTTATACACAAACATATCATTTGTAGCTCAAAATCCAATTCAGTAACCATATAATTCAAAAATCTTAAATGCAATTATAAATAAAAAAAATAAAACAATATCATTGAAACGATCAAACTCGGCTGCAGTAAATAAATAAAGCAGATCAAGGTGTAGGAGTTTATAGGTACTATAAAGTGGAAAACATGAATCATATTCATAAATCACCTAATCCCAAGATCGCATGCATAACAAACAAGACACATAATCATACCTTTGAAGTGTGAATTCCACGTAGTTATTCGATAGGAAAATCAGAGAGAGAATAGAGCCCCAAGCGTTGCTCCTCTACTTAGTCCACGGGATTCGAATGAGCCGTCCACTAATACTAGATTGGTCGAGTGAAAGAGGAAAACCGCGATCACCACCTTTAATGGACTAACCGACCACCAAGAACCACCAACACCACGAACTACCACAACCGGCGTCGAGGGAGGAGGAGAACCGTGAGAAAGAGAGAGTTTGAGAGGGGTTTGGTCTCGTGTTTGCTGATTAGGGTTTGATCAAACTGATCACTGAATTGCAATAATGAAAAACCCTAGGCACTTAGTCTATTTATAATCCCATTATAATTAGACTAAGTCACGAAGCCCAAAACCCTCCTTATTCCTCCATATGGTCGGCCATGCTAGGGGATGAGGCCCATCATGGGCCTCGTTCTCTCGTGCTCGATCTAGGCCCTTTATGTGACCTTATAGGATCCGTCCAATTGGGCTTTGGTCTATTTTAGTAGCCCAAAGATCGTTAGTATCTCTAGCTATAATATAACAACGACCCAAATGTACGAACTTAATTATCTCCATAATTTGATCCATTTATATATCTAATAATTGCACATGACAAAGACATAAATCCTTCAATCTCCCACTTGTTTTAAACAAGTATGTAATATTCAAATTCCTTAAGTCAATGTGTGTCGATTTGATAATATGATTGCATCACATGTCGAGATCATATTAATCTACAAATCGTTTCTTGAAATCTGAGTTCGAATTACAAAACCAAATGATTACTGAGTAATGCATTTGAACGCGGCCATGTATTTTCTGAATTCTCCCTCTTCAAGCGGCCATGCCAGATTCCCTAATTTAATAGGTAGACTTAATCCAATCTTGTAGCAACAAGGCTCCCACTCAACTTTTGAAGTAACCAGGAAACATCCTTTATAATCTCCAGTTACGAGTAGACGTTTGAGTATACCACAGCTAAATCAATCATTGAATAGAATCAATGTTCCACTCATGTCAAAGGAATCCACTAATATATCCTGAAGCTCTATACTTGAACTTCAAAGTAGGTCAATAGTTTGATCATGCATCATTCATGCATATCCAAGTGATTGACCGAGCATCACTATGCCCCTATAGCCCATGAAACTGCGCTATCCAATCAATCTCACATGTTAGTCCATTTATTGAAATCATTTATGTCCACTTTAATGATTTCGATCTAGGAACTTAAATAATATATGAATTTTGTTCACCTGTGGGGTTTCATTCACCAGGTCATCAACCAGATGAGCTCATCAATTCATAATTATTTTGGACATTTTATTTAATTTCCAAAACCATAATTAAATAAGAGAAATAATCATTTCTGTTTATAAACATAATTCTGCAAATATATGCATTCCTTATGTAATATGTTTTCTCAAAACATACACAACTTGAATTATATCATTTGCTACAATCCAAGACTTTGGTATGACTCTAATACCTTAGTCTGTGGAAGGGGTTTAATGAATGATATTCTCATTCATAATAAAACTCTGCAGATCACAACATCCCGCTTGTCATTGATCTCATAAATGAGGTGATATCTCATATTTATTTGTTTGGATTTGTGATGTGACTCTGGTTCCTTTGTTTTGGCAAAGGTGTCCTTTTAGTCACAAGACAATTTGATCCAAACTTCCTCCTTAACTACTCTTACTGTAGCTAAAACATATATTCTGACATTGAGTATGCAACAGCATTCTGCTTTGAACTCTTCAAGCTTACTGTCCTTCTCCATTCAGACACAAAATGTATCTAGATCAACATCCAAAATCATCTTGCATCCGTATAACCTTTTGACAATTTTTTCACTTGTGCCACCACAAACTAGAGACATTCCTTTAGTGCTTCTCAAGTACTCAAGGATTTGAAATTAGTAGCTTTCAGTACGCTTATTCTGAATTTACTTGAAACCTGCTACACATGCACAAGTCATATGTAACATCTTGCTTTGTACATATCATGGCACATATAATGGACACTTTTGCAAAAGCATAAGGAACACTATCCATACAACTCAACTCTACTAGCTTTGGAAGGCACTGAGTTTTACTGAGAGTAATACCATGAAATATGGGAAGATATTCTCTCTTAGAGTCTTGCTTCATGAACTTGTCAAGAACCTTATCAACATAAGTTTCTCGATGTTGTCCAATCATTCTTCAAGATTCATTTCGTGGATCTTGATTCCCAATATGTACTCAACATCTCCTAAGTCTTTCATATAGAAACAACTCCTTAACCACTGCTTGACTTATTCAATCATTGATATGTTATTTCATATGAACTGTATGTCATCTACATACAAGACTAAGAAGACCAACTGCTCCCACTAAACTTCTTGTCTCTACAAAATCCCTTTTCGTTCTTTACTGAAATCAAACTATTTGATTGGCTAATCGAAATGAATGTTTCAACTCCCTGATGCTTACTTCAATCCATTAAATGAATTCTGAAGTGTGCAAAACTTTCTATGATTTCTGGATTTCAAAACCTTTAGGTTGTATCATATACATATCCTCCATAAAGAACAATTCAAGAAGGTGATTTTGATATCCAATGCTAAACTTCGTAATTGAAATCAGCAATCATTAGAAGAATCCGAGTAGGCTTACGTATCTAATAGGTTTGACCCCATTTGTAAGACTATCATAGACTAACACATCTTTATAGACATAGAGTCCATTCTGGATTTCATGGCCTTAAGCCACTTTTGAGTTGGCATTTATCAAAGCTTGCTTGTAGGGTATGGGTTCTAACCATTCCAATAGGAAAATTTTAGAATCCACCTTTTCTCAGAATTTCAACAAATTGTTTATTTTGATCCTAAGTAACCTACGATAGGTATAAGCAACAATAGAATTATTCTCTTCAACTCTTTGAAGTTTTTCATTCAAATGGGACGATAGAAGCCTCCCTAGTTGAATTAGCTTGCTTTGACATATGATTTATCAAATTGGTTGATTTCATACGCCCTTGTCCCTGATGTAGTGTTATCCACATCCATTTGTTGCTCGTCTCAAATCTCATCGAGATCTAAATTTACTCCCACTTGGCTTTGTAAGAAGAGATTTCTTTCTATAAAGACAATACCGTGAGCAACTAACACTTTGTTATCTACGCGATTGTAGGAATAATACCTCTTAGTTTCCATAGCAAAACCCGCGAAGAACTATTTACTTGATTTAAAGTTTATTATGTCATCTTTGTAAACATTTTACATCGATTTCATTACCCTTAATCTTGTTTGAAAAGACAACTTTTGGAACATTTCCAATTCATAACTCTTATGACTTCTTCTCAATTGCGTTGGTTGAGTTTGTGTTTAGTTTATTTGCAATTGTTGTTGTAATTTATATCCTCAAAACGATATTTGTATATCATTAAAGTTAATCTAGGATCGAACCATGGCAAGCAAGGTTTGATTCCTTCTTTTAACACACATTTTTATTGTAGTGTTTCTGGATTGTGAATTAATTCAACAATTCCCTTTAGATGATCTTTAATTTTGAGTTAAATATTTATCTTTACAATCATATTATGGTGTTAAATTGTTTATCTCAAACTGATTTTACATTTCATTCTGGAATTTTTGAACTTTTCAATGATTCCAAGCTTTACTTCATTAAGTAATTATCGATATAGTTACTTAAATCGTTAGTAAAAGCAATGAAATAGTTTAATCTCTTGCTAATTCTTGAACCTATTGGTCCACACATATCATATGTATGAGTTCCAAAAAGATCATTAGCTCTTTCACCCTTTCAACTAAAAGGTGACTTGGTAATCTTACCTTATCAAGCATGACTTTTAATTCTCAAGTGATTCATAATCAAATAAGAGTAAGAGTCCATCCAATTGTAATCTTTGGATGTGAAAATGGTTTATGTGACCTAACCTTACTTTATTATAAGTAAGTTTGTTTTAAATCATCTAATTTTGCTTTTGTGATCTACTTATATCAATGTCATCAAACAAAATTAACTCATATCTAGCAAAAATGAAAACAATTTATTACCTTAGTCATGGATCAACACTTGTCCATGCCAAGTAAACCAAATCAGTATTCAAACAAGAAAATGAAATATTGTCTCATAAAAAATCGAAAATCGTCTAAAATCATCATAAAATAATCAGAAATTAAAACTATGAAGCTTTCTTGGTCACTCGAACACTTCTAGTGAACCTTCAAGCTTCATTTCCTTGCTAGCCTCACTTCTTTTCAGCTTTTGCACAACATTAATAATGTTTAGCACTGCAACTTGGTATCACATACCTAAGTGAAAGTTAAAAATGTTTATAACAATAATATTAGGTAACTTTAACCTGTCACTTCACCGTAGTGAGGACATCCTTGTTCAAGCAATGGCTTATTCTCCTTTCAAGTAATTTTCTGCATGATTCTTGAGTAAATCAACTAGCTTGACCGCAGAATCCTCATCATCTTGAGAAAGTTTCTCGTGATCAAAACCATCATGTAAAGAATGTAGAATTATGTCACAAACCTCATTATTCTTGAATGGCCTCCCTAACATACTCATGTGGTTGAATAGTTGAACCATCATGTCCACATGAATTTGTACTAACTGTCCTGGCAAGAGTTTTCTATTGATTATCTCAGTAGTAATCTTGTATGCTTCAAACCTATTATTTCCAGTCCAGGAGTCGTCATTCTTGGGAACCATGGTAATGATTTCCTCGACGTTTCCATCCATTTCCCCATCAACATGGGAATTCAGTAATCCATTGCAAACATCACGTAATTGAATAAGAGATAAGGTTCATAGTCCATGAATCTTCTAGTCCAATCCTCTGGAATAAAAGACAACATGACATTACGTGAATCTCTTAGATTTTGAAACATTTCTCAAATGCTTCTCAGGAGTCATGCCTGGACTAAATCTACCCTCGATTGGTAAGTCTAAACGAAATTCGAGCTTTTCGTTCCTTAGAACACTTCTAAGTTCGCTTTCTCAATCGTTGAAGTTGAGAAAATTAAGCCTTGTTTTCATTGTTGGTGGTAAAGCATTACTGTCATCATTATTACGGCTACCCATCTATATCAAAATAAGGAAAATTTTAATAATTATGCTTAATTTAATAATTAAAGTACCATAAACGAATTAAATTGGTAACTTTAACACACTTTATTCAATATTAAGTGATCCCAATTGAATTTTAAGTGATTCCAAGACCCTTTATTTGTGTAATAGTTGACCGGACTGAGGCCCTACCATCAAGCATTATATTTTCAAGGTGAGTAAACTCTTTACTGATTACAACTCTTGTAACTCTTGGTTGAATAATTAACCATCACATGTTTAATCATTACCCTTTGCTTCAAGGTTCTAAACACTTTAGGTAACCTTGTTGAGCACAACCAATTAAATATGTAGAACGTGATCTACTCCAAATTACCCAAGATAACAAGTGACACTCTGCAGAGGCCGACCCATCACTCACGATCGAAGGATTGTTGGATATCTAATTGGAAAAGCAATCTCAATATTACTAGGACCTAGATTTAATATGTTGTGATTATTTAGTGAACTCTAGCGCATCATCAATAAGCATAAATAAAATCTAACGTATATAATTTACTAATGCAATAAAACATGACATAGTATGGCCCCTTAGTCCTTAGAAAATAGAAATGAAAAAGATCCCACTTGAACCATTATGGATCTCCATCCACCTTGCTCGTTTGGACCTTTACTTCATGGGCTTCTTTGGACTAAACTATTTAAATAACTAATCTATTTACTTTAAATAAAAGTTACAAAATACTTAACGGTTCGCAGACCGTATTTAGATTACAAAAATACATCACGATGCGCAGATCGTATTTAGAATCTATGGGCCATACCAGTCTATATATAGCAACATAATATCATATATTATATAAAATGCCATATAATAATCACTCAACATGCTTGTCTAAACTACAACATCGAATGTTCATAATTAAGTCAACGTATTTCCTAAAATATCTCATATTTTAAATCATAACTAGTGTGTGGCCCAGGCGATGCTCTGGTTTTTTTTAACACTTGTAATTGAATAGATGGGTTCATTCTTTATTTATTTATTTATTCATTATTGTTTATAATTTACAATAGTTTTTCATCAAACCTTTGAATAAGTTATTTATGGAACATCTATTGATTAAATATACAAACGTGTTCCTGTAAAAAAAAATATATATAAACATGTCCTTTGTTTATAATTTATAATATAATGAAAATAAAGACATAATTATTATTAAAATAATTATATAACTAATATTAATCTAAACCTAATAGTTAATTTTTCTTGCTTGTATGTATTACCTCGATTAGCATAATTAGCAAATAATAGGATCGATTTTTTTTTTTTTTTTTTGAGAATTGCAATTATTAAATGTTCATATCTCCATCCAATGCATATATTTATATATTTATGAGTTAGGTATAAAAGCATGATTAATATATGGATGAGATGGTAAGATACCTAATGCATATTTTTGTGGTAATGAGCTCAAATCTCATGATAGACATTTTTATTAGAATATGCTCGAAATCTCATGTTCATGCAAGAGGCTAACTGATACCACTGTAGGAGTTTATAGGTACTATAAAGCGAAAAACATGAATCATATTCATAAAGCACCTAATCCCAAGATCGCATGCATAACACACAAGACACATAATTATACCTTTGAAGCGTGAATTCCACGTAGTTATTCGACAGGCAAATCAGGGAGAGAATAGAGCCCGAAGCGTTGCTCGTCTACTTAGTCCACGGGATTCGAAAGAGCCGTCCACCAATACTAGATTGGTCGAGTGAAAGAGGAAAACCGCAATCACCACCTTTAATGGACTAACCGACCACCACGAACCACCACCACCACGGACCACCACAACCGGCGCCGAGGGAGGAGGAGAGCCGTGAGAGAGAGAGAGAGAGAGAGAGAGAGTTTGAGAGGGGTTTGGTCTCTTGTTTGCTAATTAGGGTTTGATCAAACTAATCACTGAATTACAATAATGAAAAACCCTAGGCACTTAGTCTATTTATAATCCCATTATAATTAGACTAAGTCACGAAGCCCAAAACCCTCCTTATTCCTCCATATGGCCGGCCATGCTAGGGGATGAGGCCCATCATGGGCCTCGTCCTCTCGTGCTCAATCTAGGCCCTTTGTGTGACCTTATAGGATTCGTCCAATTGGGCTTTGGCCTATTTTAGTAGCCCAAAGATCGTTAGTACCTCTAGCTATGATATAACGACGACCCAAATGTACGAACTTAATTATCTCCATAATTTGATCCATTTATATATCTAATAATTGCACATGACGAAGACATAAATCCTTCACAAGAAAACCCTAAATTACAGGGGGGAAAGCAAATAAATCATGGAAATCTAAATGTTGGGGGAAGAGTAAATTTAATAAAATATCAAAACTTAATAGAAGATAAATTCAAGCCCTATATTTAACTCAAAACCCTAAGAGGAGAGAGGAAGAGCGAACCCAGGAGGAGCGTCGGCTTCCTTAAATTCTTTCGTGGTTGCCCTTTTCTTCATTAATGGAGCTTTGATCATCATTAACCAAACGAATGCGGCGGCAATGGCGAACCTCGGGCTCTTATTCTCCTATGTCGCTACTAAGTGGAGAATTAAGAGGGAAAGGAACCTCCGGTGCTCGCGGTGGAGGAGGCGGTTGTGGTGGAGGGAGTTTAGGAGCAAGTGGCGGTAGTGTTTTCGGTGCAGGTGGCGGGCAAAGAGGAGGAAACGAGAAAGAGAAAGAATGAATCTAAGTGAAGTGGGAAAACAAAAAAAGAGAAAAGAGAAAGAGAAAGAGAAGGAAAAATAAGGGCGGATTTTTTTTTTATTTCGCACTGGTTTAAACCGGTGGGATTAATATAATTTCGCACCGGTTTGGTTTGAACCGGTGCAAATTCTCTTTACTCATATCCAGCCTATTTTTTCCCATCGGTTTTTGAAAACTGGTGGCCATTTCCCGCTGCGAATTTATGTTTTTCTATTAGTGAACAAACACTAAGGATTTAGGATCCACATACACTCACAATAGAAATGCTAATTGGATAGGAGATTGATCAATCAAACATTGCAAGGGAAAATAGCAATTGCAATCAAAATGACTCGAGAGGCTATTTCCTAGGCGTCAAACTAGGGGTCTTTAGGAATGACTAGCTAGGAACATCACAAATCAAGTTCAATCAATAAATGTAATTTCCAAATCAACGTGTCATATCATTGGAGAATCACAATGCAATCTAGATTGAGAATCAAGGTTACCTACTCCTTAACAAATCAAAAACATGCATAATTTCCATCAACCAATTTAATCACAATATCAAATCGATCAAAATCCACCAATTAGGTATGATCTATCATTTATCCATGCTTCACCACATCCCTAGCAAAGAATCCACTCACTACACATGGTGAAAATAAAGAACAAAACTAAACAAGTCATCAAAATCATCATCATTATTGCAATCAAACTATCAACAATCAAATCAATCCATAAACTTGAAAATTCAAAAAATTAACAAAATCAAATGCAAAGATTGGATTAAAGAGAAGAAGATTCTTACAAACGTTGATTAAAATCAAAGGAAAAGTGCTTGTAATCAAAGAAAGAGGAGATCAAATGTAGCAATCATCAAATCATCAAGTTTCTCTCTCTACAATCTAAGAACTAGAATTTCAAAACATAAACTTCTCTCTATAAAATTCTCTCCCTAAAAATCTAATTCTAATTCTCATTCTAATTCTATATATTCTCAAAATAGAAATAAAATCTATATATAGTAAAACTAACTAAGGAGAAATTAGTTGAACGTCCAAAAAGATGATGATCATTGTGATTTCTTTAGTTTTTTTTTCATTTCCACCATTTGTAGCGAGTATATTACTTGCTAGGGCGATGGTGAAGCATGCATGAAGGATGATTATTGATAGTTGATTGATTTTGATTGATCTAATGTTGTGATTAAATTGGTTAATAGAATTGTGCATGTGTTTGACTTGTTAAGGAGTGATCAACCTTGATTTTCAAGCTAGATTGCATTGTGCTCTCTAATGACACAACAAATTGATTTGGAGATTGTCTTTATCGATTGAACTTGATTTTTGATGTTTCTAGCTAGTCATTTGTCGAGACCACTAGTTTGACGCCTAGGAAATAGCCTATCGAGTCTTATTAATTGTGATTACTATTTTCCCTTGCAACATTTGGATTTATTAGCTTCATCTCTTCTAGCATAGTTATCGTGAGTGTATGTGGATCCTAAATCCCTAGCATTTTGAATATTGAATTTCTTCTTTGTCTAGTGTTTAATCTTAGTGTACTCCAAACCATTTCTTGATTTCGATTTAGCTTAACACACGTTAGACTATAACAAGCTTCCCCCCATTCCTCGTGGTTCGACCTCGACTTACCCTATACTTTGTCTAGGTTTAGTTGAGTCTAAAAATATTGTTGATGTGGTTTTAAGCAATTAACGACATGCTTAGATCCCCTATCAGATGCATGGTGAGACCAAGTGCCCAAGGATCATATCTTTATTAAAGTTAGCAAAGTATATTAAGAAGGGGCATCTAGTGTATTTTTGTAGTGTAAGGAACATGGAACATGAAGAGACAACTAAGCCTAAGGATATAGAAGTAGTGAATTAATTTCTGGATCTGTTTCCAGAAGAGATCAATAGTATGCCACCAAAAAGGGAAATTGATTTCACAATATAGTTGGTTCCAGGAACAGCACCAATTTCCAAGGCAACATATCAAATGGAACCTGTAGAAATGAGTGAATTGAAGGAGCAATTGCATGATTTACTGAAAAAGGGTACATTAGACCCAGTGCATCGCCTTGGGAAGCACTAATGTTGTTTGTTAAGTAAAAGGATAGGAGTATGAGGTTATGTATTGACTATAGGGAGTTGAATAAGGTCACCATAAAGAACAAGTACCCATTGTCAAGGATCGATGACCTATTTGACCAGTTAAGAGGCGCAACTGTGTTCTCTAAAATTGATTTAAGGTCTGGCTATCATCAGCTTAGAATTGCAGACGAAGATATTCCCAAGACTGCATTTATAACAAGATATGGACATTATAAGTTCACATTAATACCTTTTGGAATTACAAATGCTCCAGCAATCTTTATGGACTTGATAAATAGGGTGTTTCATCCATTTATGGAAAAATTTGTTGTGGTGTTCATAGATGATATGCTGGTCTATTCGAAGAGTAAAGAGGAACATGTAGAACATCTAAGGGTAATTCTGCAAGCGCTAAGGGAAAACAAGCTTTCAAAGTTCTCTAAGTGTGAGTTTTGGTTGGACGAAGTATCATTTCTAGGTCATTTTGTGTCTAAAGATAGGGTGGAAGTAGATCCAGGAAAGATTGAGGCAGGGAAAGGTTGGCCTACACCAAAAATAGTGTCTGACGTTAGGAGTTTCTTAGGTTTAGCAGAGTATTATAGGCGTTTTGTGAAAGATATTTCAAAGATTGCTAAACCTATGACCACTCTAATGAAGAAGGACAAAAGATTCGAGTGGGATGACAAGTGTGAGGAAGCATTCCAACTCTTAAAGAAAAAGTTGATTACAGCGCCAGCGCTTACACTGCCAGATGATAGTGGAATTTATGATGTATATAGTGACGCATCCAAGAATGGCCCGGGATGTGTACTAATGCAAAATGGAAGGTGATTGCATACGCATCAAGAAAATTGAAGACTCATGAAGTAAATTACCACTCATGACTTAGAACTAGCTGCAATCATTTTTTCACTAAAGATTTGGAGGCATTACTTATATGAAGTGAAATGTAGAATTTACACAGACCATAAAAGCTTAAAATGCATTTTCACCCAGAGATATTTAAACTCACGCCAAAGGAGATGATTAGAATATACAACGGATTATGACTTAGAGATTGAATATCATGAAGGGAAAGAGAATGTAGTTGCAGACGCTCTAAGTTGTAAGACTAGTCATGGACTAAATATCTTGATAGTGGCTGAACTGTTGTATAAAGAAATGAGGAAAATGAACCTAGAAGGGGTAGAATGGGTAGTGCCAGCAAGCATACTTGCAAACCTAAGTATTCAACCAACAATATTTGATGAGATAGGAGAAAACTAAGCAGGAGATGTAAAGTTGGATAGGATTCGTGAGAAAATAAAACAAGGAAAGGCTACAAATTTCGAAATTCATGAAGATGGAAGCTTAAGGTACAAAGGTCGTTGGTGTGTACCACAAAAATGTGAGGAGGCAAAGAGAAAATTGATGGAAGAAGGTCATAATACACCATACTCACACTACTACAAAATGCATTAATTCTCGACGCCATGCCTTCGACGCTGTGAATAGGGAGTCAGTGGAAATTTGGATTCCCGTGTTTTTACGACGCTTTTCATCGTCCTCACTTATTTTTGACTTAAATAAGCGTCCACAATACTAACCACGTGATAAGCACATGTGTTCTAGCCTACGAACTTAAACAAATTGGGGGAAAACATGAAAACCGCTCCTCCTTCACTCTCCGGTCTCCAATAATTAAACCCTAGCCGTTCATTAAAATTCTCGCTCACCAATTCATCTCTCTCCAAAATCCAATCCTAGCAACAATATTACTGAAAGATGCTCTTCGAATTCATCAAATCTGGTATTCTTTTTATTTTCAGGTACACTCTCCTTTATCTTTAGATTTTGATTTTTATTTATTTTTTCTTTTTTTTCTGATGTATTTTTCATTTAATTGAGGAACAAGAGATAAAGAAAGCTGTAATTTTGAAGATGTTTCAATATCTGATGTTAAAAAAAAATCTGAAATCGAATTTCAACGCCTTGACCCCGATGTTGCTAAGCTTATCTGCGCCTTTGCTTTCAGGTAATTTATCGCATCTAACTTGTATGTATTTTTATGCAAATATTTGAGAATGTAATTTTGGTTTAAGTAACTTTGTTTTTGTAATTTAGGAATTTTGTTATTTATTGAATTTTTAAAATTTAGACCTAGATCCACTGGGTGGGGTGGGTTAATTTGGTGCAACTTGAAGATGAAAATTAGCATCTAGAGAATATTACCAATATCATACCATTAACAAGTTAAAATGTTTTTAATTCTTGGTTATTTAGTGAATGTGATAAAAATCCGGGTCTGAATCTTCTAGTACACTTAGCAGAGAAGCACTTTGTGACATTTATTTATCTTGGTTTTGATGGTATGATAAATATATACTAGTACATAGAAATAATGGCTTGGCTAGATTCTATAGTATACTTAAGCTGAGACGTTCAAGATTACGCTAATAAGCTGCTCTTTCTAAACAAATATTGTGCATCTCCCTACATTATTATCATTGTACTTGGTATATATTGAATTGAGAATTTATTGGATTAGTGTCTTGACATAAATAATACAAACATAATTCATCCTTAGTTAAATTAGTGTCTTCTCATATAGAGAATGCTAAAATACTCTATTTCACAATCTCATGCATTCAAATAACACAATAAAAATGCACATTGGGTTACCTTTTATCCTTAGAAATGTAATGTATGCCTTGAGATCTTCATGAATCAATTATGAGGTTATGCCCATATGGCCATATGCGTATAACATTTAAGAATTGGTTTCACCTACTTCATTGAATCAAGTACAATTATAAAGCCACTGATTTTCCAAATCTAATGTTTTTTTAATGTATATACACTATTATTAAATTAAACAATTAGAATAAATGACATAGATATCTTTCTTGAGCACAATATTGAATTTATTATATGATTTCATATGTTTGTCAGTGTATGTTACAATTTACACCTTCTGAAAGTTATGCTTACTTTGGCTTCAAATCACTTTTATATGTACTGTAAACACACTTCAAGTCAAATTTGTAAAATGAATTGTGAGCATAACTGAATTTCTCTAGCAAATCTTCATATTGGAATTCTTTTTCTCTCAATTACATGTAACTATCATTGTGTATGTTATAATTCTGATTTTAGTACATTAAGCTTCAACTTTCCTTCCAGCTAACCTCCCCGTATATGATACGGTCCAAAACTGAGGTACTTCTGTGACCAGCCTGATGAAAAGATGAGCAGCTATGTGCTTGTGTCCATCAGATCCTCATATCTACGTCCTGATTTGCTAAGTATATTTAACTCCATTTTATATGTTTTACCATGAGAGCTAAACAGTCATGTAGACTCATCATAGCTAATATTTATATGACCTAATTGTTTCTTTACATTGCAACAGATGCACTGAGACTGATTCTAATTGTTGGTTTTGATAAGCCTATAATGTTTTATTTAATTTCCCATGTAATGTGAAAAGTTTATAAATGACAACCTCTAGTTTATAGTTGTTCAGGGTTGTTGCTTTTATACAGAGAGACTTGTTATTTATTAGTTTCTTGGTCATGGCTCCATTACTACAAAATGAGTGTTTTTTTGACGTTGGGGCCTCGACGCTAGGTAAGGGGAGTTAGCATGTGAATTTAGTAAACTTTTGTCCATTTTTGTCCTTTTTTAGTAAACTTTTGTCCATGTTTCAATATTTTATAAATATAAGAGAGAAATCATTTGATTAAAGAAATTATACTCTGAAATTACAAGTTAGCAAAAGATGAACTTTAATTAAAATGTACTATCTTCAACTGAATTGTAACATATTTTGCTTGAGTTGTATGCTGGAACAATTTTAGTGTGGTCCTTGTCTTGCAGTGCCTGTATATATGGAATGTCAAAGTTTTAAGTCCTGTTTTTTACACCTTAGAGTCCAATTTCACGGAAAAGCATAACACTTGATTAGAATTATACTTGGAGAAACTTTAGAGCCAAGCCAAACAGGTCTCACAAGATTATGCAAGTGATGTTTCTAATGCGGATGATCAAGCCAGTCAATTGTAAGCAAGGAAGGAACTTGGATTACTCGAGAAGTATTTCGAGTCTGTTAAAGAAGGTAATTAGATGCATAGGCATGTTTTTTATAGCATAGTTTTGACTTGTGAGTTTGTATGTATTGAATTGAGTAATTGCTTTATTAAGCTAATGAAAAATAGACTGACCTAGGATTAGATTGAATCTTGGTTTTCTGAAATCTTTGTGGCTTTGTGCATAATGAGACATAGACATAGTTTCTAGTTTGTGAAATTAGAGCTGAAATCCAGAACTGAATCCAGAGCTGAATTCAGAGCTGAATTTCATAACTGAATTCAGAGCTGAATTTTCGATCTGAAGTTCAGAACTGAAAATCAGAGCTAAAATCCAAAGTTGAATTCAGAGCAATTGAATTCAGAGCTCCCACTAAACATGACGATGTATGGTGGGATTTGTTCTGGGCAGTGGGCTGGAGTATATGGTGGAGCCGCAATGCTTGGGTTTTTAATAAGAGGAAAACTGATATAGTGGAGGTTCTGAACAAAGCAATCAACTGTGTGACTGAGTATGAAAGTGCAAATGAGATAAAGGGTGTTAAAGGAGGAAGTTGCTCTTCTCCTGCTCATTGGGTGCCGCCTGGAACAAATAAGTACAAAATTAATTGTGGTGCAGCGGTGTTTAGTGGTAGTGGCATTGGTTTAGGGGGATTAGTGAGGGATAATGTAGGAGATGTGCTAGCTTCTACTTGTCTAAAGATGGAAGGAAAGTTCGAGGTGGAGGTGGCTGAAGCTTTCGGTGCAAGACATGCATTACAGGTAGCTTTCGATGCAGGCCTTCGTAGAGTGGTACTCGAAACTGACTGCTTGAAGCTTTTCACCCACTTGAGTAAAAGGATCGCTGAGCCCACGGTCTTTGGGCCTATTGTGAAGGATATACTAGCTATTTTTTCTTTATGTACTACGGTTAAGTTTTCTCATGTTCGAAAACAAGGCAATACAGTTGCTCACAATTTGGCCAAGCTCAGCAAATCATTCACTGAAATGCGGGTTTGGCTCTAGAAGAAGCCCCTGTGGTGATCAAGAGCTTTGTAATTTCTGATTTGGCTGCTTTGACTTAATATAGAATTTTCCAGTTTGTGTCAAAAAAAATAATACAAATATTCTGGATACCTCTCTCTCCTTAGGCTATTCTATTTATACTACTTGAGATACAAGCATTTGGCCTAATGCCTTGATTGTTGCCATTTACTATTGTTTGTCCTCTAGGTAAATTTATATTGTGTAATGTACTAATTTATACTTTGTATTTTTTTTTTTTTTTTGAAGATTGGAAAAGGCAATGTAGGTGCAACAAGAGCATAGGCCGGGACACTTGAGCATCAAAACAAGCGACTATATCGTCTATAAGGCCATCATCAATCTATTTTGGTTTTTATTCTAATTATATTAGTGATGTATTTATTTAGGGACAAGCTACAATGATATGCGACGTTTTTTTTTTATTTTATTTATTTTTATTAATTGTGTTGATGTTTCTTTTATAAATTTGGTTATTAACTACGTACTCTTATTATTGTGTTGATTAATTATTATTTTTTTAATCTAGTTATATAGAATATTTATTTATTTTAATTTTAATGTTATTAATTTAATTTATGATAAATTTAAATAACTATAAATGTGTGTATGATGATAATAATTTAATAAAAGGAAAAAAAAAAGCTTAAAAAAAATTCTAGACGCTTTTTAATGTCTACATATTTTACACATTTTCATATTTCAAGAGTTTCCCGTCATACCATAGGTTGACACGAATTAACGCAAGACAACAAAAAGCGTCGCTAAATTTGAGTATGTGGACATGTAAAAGCGTCGCTAAAAACTACACAAATTTGGGATAATGCGCGAAATAAGCATTTTTCGACACTTCGTATATTATTTAGGACACTTAAAAGCGTCGATATTCTCGATGCTTTTTTGTGTCCCTCAAAATTCTCGACTCACGTATTCTCGACGCTTTTTAGCAGCGTCGAGAAATATTTTTACGACGCTTTTTAGCGTCTAAAAAAGGCCTAAAAAGCGTCTAAAATACACGCCTTTTGTAGTAGTGTCAGTACGCCCAGGAGGGGACAAGCTATATAAGGATTTGAAAAAGGTGTATTAGTTAGGTGTGAGCGTAGCAGGGTATCCTGTAAAAATCTCAGGACCCGTAACCAGAACCTGTTGCAACAGGTTCCTAAAAATAGGAACCGGAATCGAAACCTGATCAACGAGTTCCTAAAAATTGGGAACCAGAACCGTTCCTCAACAGGGTACCCTATCTTTCAAAGTAAGCTTAATAATTACTTGATAAATTTTAACAAAATTAAAGAAAAAAAATGGATGTTCACAGTAAAAGCTTACAGCTTTAATACAGTACAACAAATATAACAAACCAACACTAATTGTCTAGAATATTTGATACAATATTATAAATACTTGTATTAATACCATTAATTAAACCTTTTAAGAGTAAAATGAAAAATGAATAAGAGGAGGAAGAGAGGTATGTGATGGCTTTTATACAATTTTGATATAAGGCTTTATATTTGGGTTTAAATGATAGGTTCTGGTTTTGTGTACCCTATAGGGAACCTGTACTAACAGGGTACCCAACAGGTTCCGGGTTCAAAATCTTATTACCCGGAACCGGAACCTGTCACAACAGGTTCCCAATTTATTACCCGGAACCGAAACCAGATCTACAGGTTCCAGGTTTGGAACCTGCGGTTCTGAACAGGTTCTGGTTCCAAGTCAGTGTACCCTGAATGTTTTCTCACCTCTAGTATTGGTGGCCTAGAATGAAGAATGAAGTTGCGAAATTTGTAGCTAAATGTTTAACTTGTCAAAAGGTGAAGATAGAGCACAAGAGGCCGCAAAGAACTGTGCAACAATTGGAAATTCTTAAATCGAAGTGGGATTGTATTTCAATGGACTTTGTGACTTGCCTCCCAAAGTCAAGGAGTAGAAATGACACCATTTGGGTAGTGGTGGATAGACTTACAAAATCCGCAATGTTCCTACCAATGGAGGAGATCTGGAAGATGGAGAAACTTGAAAAATCTTACAATAAAAATGTGAGGTTACTTGGAGTTCCAAAAGATATTGTGTTTGATAGAGATTCTAGGTTACTTTCAAAATTTTGGAAAGTATGCAGGAAAATTTTGGTACAACACTAAAGATGAGTACAACATTTCACCATGCCACAGATGGTCAAATTGAAAGAACTATTCAAACCTTGGAAGACATGTTAAGAGCTTGTGTTATAGACTTCCAAGAAGGATGGGAAGATAGCTTGGAATTAATTGAATTTTCCTATAATAATATTACCATGCAAGCATTGGTATAGCTCCATTTGAGACATTATATAGAAGGAAGTGTCGTAGCCCACTTTGTTGGATTGACATAAGTGAAACAATGGTCTTAGGACCTCAAGTGATCAAAGATACAGTTAAACAAGTAAAAGAGATTCAAGCTAAGATTCAAGCAGCGCAAGATCGCCAAAAGAGTTACGCGGATTTGAAGAGTAGAAAGGAAGAGTTTGAGGTTGGTGATAAGGTATTGTTGAAGGTGTCACAAAAGAAAGGTGTAATGAGGTTTGGGAAGAAAGGAAAGCTTAGCCCAAAGTATATTGGTCCATATGAAATATTGCAATAAATAGGCAAAGTAGCTTATAGGTTGGCCTTACCTATAAGGCTAAGTAAGTACATAATGTATTTCATGTATCTTAGTTAAGAAGGTATATCCTTGATAAGTCACATGTGCTACAACCTGAAACCATTGAGTTAATACAAAGCTTAACTTATGAGGAAAAGCTTGTCAAGATCCTTGACAATAAAGTGCGTAGTACACGCAATAAAGACGTTAAAATTGTTAAAGAGTTATGGTCTAACCAAGAGTATGAGGAAGCAACTTGGGAAGCTGAGGATGAGATAAAAAAGAAATATCCGAGTTGGTTAAGGTATGTTGAGTTATGGGGACGTAACTCGTTTTCTTTAATGGGGTAGAATGCTGGAGAAATTCGCGCTTTTTCCAATAGTTGCAGTTATTTTTGTTCTTTTGCACAATTTTAACGATTATTTCGAGTAATTTTGATTTCAAAGAGACACTAATAGTAAAATTATGACAAAAGAGTACATCAATATTATACAAAGTGAGGAAAAAGTTTGAATTTCGTTACCCAAGTTTCGGGACGAAACTTATTTTAAGGGGGCTAAAGTGTAATACCCCATATTTTTATACGTATTTTAATTTAAATAAGTATTTCTTAAAGTATTTAAATAAGTTGAAATGAATTACTCCCTCCATTACATATTACTCGCAACAAAGGGGTATTATTTGTGAGACATAAAATATTCCTTTGTTACGAGTAATATGTAGCAAAGGGAGTATTTTTGAAGTTTTAGAGTTAAGATCAAATATGGTCCCTAAACTAACATATTTGTAGCATTTTAGTCCCTCAACTATTGAGTGAGGCAAATTCGTCCCTCAACCACCAAGGAGTACTATTTCCGGCTAAATAGTTTAGGGACCTTGCCTAGTCATCAATAGTTTAGGGACTATTTAAAATTATGTGGTAATTTTATTTTTATTTTTTTGACAAAGTGGCAAAATTTAATTATTATTTTATTATAATAGTTTAATGACTTGTAAAAAAAATAAAAAATAAAGTTTCTTTTACGAGAGAAATAGGGGGAGTATCTAGGACGTCCACTATTGAAATTTAAAAGTGACCTTTCACAGTTTCACCCTAAAAAAAAAAGACCTCTAATTCTCTGTTGTTAAGTTATAGTGGGATTTGGGTTTGTCATCTGATCAAAGGAGAGGAAAATCTGCAAAGCTAACATCAGGTAAAGGTAAATTTATCCTCAATTTCATCATATTTTACTTGTTTAAGTTTAAAAAAATTGAAAGATTTATAAATTCAAAAAAAATCATGCTATTTATATTACGGTTCCTAATTGATATAATAATATGTGTAGGTACTTGGTATTTGAGTTCGTAACGCACCCGCATAAATATTTGAGCATATGAACTTTTTGGATGATGAACAACAATATGAAGAACATACAACAACGATTTTTTTTATTTATAATTGCTATTTTTCTTTACATAACGAATTTTAGGATAATTTGTTGTACAAATATGTTACATTAAATGCAAATCCTTAAACTTTTACTGATTTAGTTTTTCAGCATTTTTTTCATGTAATTATAAGCAATTTTATGGAAGTCCCTAAACTATTGATGACTAAGCAGACAAAGTCCCTAAACTATTGTTAAATACGAATTACAGGTCCCTAAACTATTGATGACTAGGCAAGGTCCTTGAACTATATATTTGGCTAGAAATAGTACTCCTTGGTGGTTGAGGGAATAATTTGTCTCACTCAATAGTTGAGGGACTATAATGCTACAAATACGTTAGTTTAGGGACCGTATTTGACCTTAACTCTGATGTTTTATTAATTTAAAGAGTTTTTTTTTTTAATTAAAGGTCTAATTTATTTATTTAATAATTTTGGAAATTCTTTATTTTAAAAGCATTAGGGCATATTATTTTATAAAAGGAATTTAAAGTCAATGGTATTTAAGGAAAGTCAAAATATTAGTTTCGATAGGAAATGGATCATTAAGGGTAGGAAGAGAATTTAAGTTTAGGAGGGCTTATAGAGAGAGGGTATAGATACCCATCACATGGGCAAATTGAACTTTGCCCAAGGTGGAGAATACCCACATGTAACTCTCTCTCTCTCTCTCCTCTTATTTTCTCTTTCTCTCTCTTATTTTCCCCTTCCCCTTATTTTACACCACCACACATTGCACACACACCACCACCACCACCGATGGCCGGATGCCACCACCACCGCAGCAGACTGCTGCTAGCATAGAGCGGCAGCAGCAGCAACCGCAGGGAGGTGGCGTCGGCCACTTTGCCCTCTTCTTCCCTCTTTTTCGTGTTTACATATATATAAAAAAAATTTATTCTTTTGTTTTAATCCTAATCTAGCCTTGATTTAATTACTGATTTTGGGTTGTGTGATGATTTTTATATTGTTTGATCATAAGTATCATGTATGTAATTTTCAGATTAAGTTTTTTATTTAAAAAGCCCTAAATTGAAAACCCTAGGTTTCTGTATTAATGTATATTGATGGAATTTGATTATAGGTGATTGAAACTATTAAATTTGATGTTTTAAAACACAATTACAGCAATTTTGAATGTTTTAATAAAGCTGTAAATTTTGTATATAAGCTATAATTAAGTTTCTTGAACGGATTTTTAATTACCCATTAATTGGGAATAAAAGTAAGGGTTTTCAATTAAATTTCAGCTTATTTTTGAAGGATTTATGAGTTATTTAAGGAGTGTACATATTGCTGAAAATTCGTGTGAAATAGGTATTAATGCCTCTTTGTAATTTTGGGTTGTAGGAGATTTCCAAGTGAGTGACTTTATTTAGTCGTAGCGATTTTGAGATCATATTTAAGGTACATTCGCGTAATTGGTAATTATTTGAGTATGTTGAAGCATGTTAGGCTTTGATTAATTAATTCAAATGTAGTATCATGATAAGCATTGATTGGAATTGTTGATTTGATTGATGTTGGTGATTGAACGGTGAAGTATGGATTATTTGTGGTGAATTGATGATAGGAATTAATTATATTGGCATGTTGAGTATGAACCATACTTTTGTTATTGGCATGATTGAGAGCATGTTTAATTAAACTAAGTGTTTAATTTGGTTTGGAATATTGAAAAAGAATTTTATTATGGTTCATATAATTTTTATTGATACTATAAGCATGAAAAATGAGCTATTTAAGTGTCTATGTACACGAGGATTAAATTGTATTTTGGTGCCTAAGTGCACTTAAGGTGTTTCTAACACCGAGGGATAAAATTTATGGCGCATTATGAGTTTAAGGTGTCTTTGACACTGAGGTAGTTTAAAAAGGGTTCAACATTTAAGATTTATGTAGTCACTAATTATTCAAGAATTAAATTGGTATGTTTGATTGCTTGAATGATATTAATGATTGATTTTATTACGGTTTGTGAGTCATCCCCAAGTCTAATAATTTGTAAACAACGTAAAGTGAAAGAGATTACGCACCAAATCTCTTGTAACGTATATACCTTGAGTATGAACATATGGGGGGAGTTATGCGACTTTATATTTGACTATAACTTTTAATGGGAGTACAGGACATAGTATATTCTTTTTTATTATGCGCAGGAATTCCTCCACTTACTAATGGTTCTTTTATACTGGCACGGTTAGCTCCCGTGTTAGGTACCCTTTATTGGGGCAGGTTAGGGGGAAATCCGTTCGATGTGTAATTAAGCTAAATTATTAAATTAGTTATTTATTGAGTGGTTGTGTTGTATGTTGTATGCTTGTAAACAGGTGCAACTATTTAAGTTTTGTGATGATAAGATGAAAGCATGTTAGTGTGTTTAGTTAGGCTTATGTAATCGGCTTTGATGATTGTGTGTTCGTATGTTTGTTTAGCCTTGTCTTTATCTTGGCCCTACGACGAACCATTTCTAATGGCGAGTAGTTGAGACAAGTAAAGAGGAGTTTTTTTAGGTGATGAAACATATTCATGATGGGCATGAGTGAAGAGCGAATCATGCTTAGTTTCCATAGGAATATGATGTGCTTTAAATGCTTTGCATATTATTTATTTTGTTATGCTTGTGAGACTAACGCAAAGGTTTTTAAGAGTTTGTTCAGTTTTAATAAGGTCCTACAGTGGTTTCAAGTTGTAGGTTAACTTCATTTGACTTTGGTTTGACTTTACTTTTGTTTGGTTTGACTTTTGATTTGAATTGTTTTGAATGGTTTTAAAGATAGTCTTCCGCTGTGTGTCTTTGGTATTTGCCTTAGCCTTTTTCACGGTGGCGGTAATGTCTTAGATTTTCCTATTTTGTATTTTAAAAAGGGCAAAATAGATATTTTAAAGGAAAGGAATTTCTTGGGTGTTTCAAACTAACTGTAATAATGTTTGTAATTTATTTGAGCTTGTGTCATATTCGTAATTTATGATAGTTGTTTTGCCTATAATAAATTTCAAACGCCGCAAGCTCAATTATAGCACCAGTCATTGACAACCGTAAAGTTTTTCAAGAATTCTTAGTTGTCATGTTTGTAATTATCGTCCTTTGGCAAGTCGACACAAGTTCGATTACAAGTGTTTCTCATCGACAATAGTGAAGAGTTTCAAGAATTCCTAGTTTTTGTGTTTGTAATTTTTGAAATTGTGTTTTTTTTTGTGATTTATTATAGTTTTTTATAATTCATAGCTCCTATTATTTTTTCAAACAAGGGTGAATTTGTAAGAAAAGGATATTTCTATGGATGAGCTTTGACACCCATATAGGAAAATGTTTGTACAACGCAAGAAAACCAAGCTATGTCATTGGCTTGAGAGAGGTACATATTGTAGTTCAATGTGATTTAGGCTAACGTTTTGACTAACTTTAACATTTAATTTTATTTTTGCTGATGGGAAATATTTGGTTGGGTTAGAAGGAAAATATTCCGGCGACATTATTGGAACTTGGCTGCATCTAGAGTTTAATAATCTTGATTTCACTAGCAGATTTGTCCGAGGCAAAGGTGTCGAACGCAATGAAGAAGTGAAATTGGGTAAGAATGATCAAGTTTTGTTTTTTTTTTTGTGATCATAGATAATAGTTTATTAACTGTTTTCTGAATTGTTAAAGAAATGGAGTACCACGAAGAAACAAGAGTTAAAGATCTAGAAGATCATCTCCAAAAATCTAATGCACAGATCGAAAAAATTAGTGCATAGCACCAAGAAACTCTTCGGCGGCTTAAGATAGAACAAGAGAAGAACGCTGTACAATTTGGGAAGGTAACGCTTAAACTTGTTTCTTCACTACTAAAATTCGGCCAAATTGCGACAGTCTCTGACGGTCGTTGAATAGCAAAAACGGTCGCTGAAAATAATTGCGACCGTCAACGGTTGTAACGTGGTGGTCGTTATTTACGTGGTTGCAAAAAAACAAAATTACGACCGTTTGACGGTCGTTTTTAATATTTTCAACGATTGTAAGGGGAACGGTCGCAAATATTAATGATTGCAACTGGTTTAAGTGGCGGTTGCAAAACTGGATATTAGCGACCGTCTAAAGCCGTCGCTAAAAGTTCTAACAAAAAAAAAAAACGCACCCACCTCCCTATACTTCACAGCCAGCACCACCACCACTACCCACCCAAACCACCACCAGCCACCCCAAATACATCACCAGCCACCCCGAATACACCACCTTCACCCCCGGTAACTCCATCAGCCACCCTATAACTCACCCAACCACCACGGATTTCCATCCCTTAACCGTGAAAACCCAAATCATCCACCATAAAAGTCACCCCTCCATAAAATCAACGAAAATTCAAACATGAAAATCAAACACAATTAAACCTACTAAAATTAACGAAATTCAAATCCAAAATTAACAAAACCAAACAAAAAAAAATAAACATTGGAATTTCAACGAAAAACAAAAATCAACTAAAAAACAACCAAAATCAAACCGAAAATCAAATCAAACCCAAAAATAGACATCAAATCAAACCCAAAAACAGATCAAAAACAAACCACAAAAATTAACAATAATCAACCAAACGAAACATAAATTAACCAAAAACGAAACCAAAAGTTAACCTAAAAAAAAAACTTACCTCAAACCCCAAAATAACTTTGAACTTCATTCACCTCGAATTTGGTTTAATAAGGCCAAATTCGACCATGAAAAGTCTAGATCTAGAAATTTCATGGTCGAATTTGACCTTAAAAATCATGAACTATTCAACACCACCACCTAAGCGTCGAACCAAGAGAATATATGGAACGTGAGGGAGAAGTTTTCGAACACAGCAACACCACCGACGCTATAGGAGAAGAGGAAAGGAACTGGACTTGTTCCGAAACACATCTGGAAATAAATAAGAAAAGGAGAACGAAAATGGAGGGGGAGTGAGATGCGAAGATAATGGAGGGGCGTGAGATGCGAAAATTGGAACGAAAATAGAGCTCTGATAATGGAGAACGGAAATGGAGAAAGGAAAGAGAAGGAATAGAGGAGGGAGAGAGAAAAGAAAGAGGAGGGAGAGCGGCTGAGTGTGGAGAAACTTAGGGTTTGGAGAATGGGATTCTTTTAATACCGTATTCTTTTTTAAAAATAAAAAACTCTTTTTGCGACCGTTTTTTACGGTCGCAGAAGAGATATTTTAATTTAGAATTATTTTTTTATTTTTCAAACATCTTTGTGACCATTTAAAAGGTTAAAAACGGTCGCAAATTTGCGACCATCTTTAAAACAGTCTTAAAATTGCGACCGCATAAAAATCGGTCGCAAATTTCATATTTTGCGACCATTTTCCAGACGGTCGCAAAAAAACGGTCGCAATTTGACCGAATTTTAGTAGTGCTTGGTCTTAGACATTTAGTGAAGCTGGTTGTGGTGACCTTGCCTCTAACGTGTATTTAGGGACTGTTTATGTTTTCTCTTGTAAAAATTTTCTAGCTTGCTTCATCATATATTCGCAATTTCCCCCTTCTCCCACTTACGGCCGGGTTCATGACTTCTGAATATGTTATCTGAACTTTGTATTTTCGTTTCAGTGAGGCTGAGATTGATGTTTTTGAAGTAGTTAACCAGAAACATCGGGAGGAAGAGATGGTATTCAGCTCAAATCTCTAATCTCTCTGTGTTTTAATAAGTGTTACAAATTAATCGGCACATATTTTTAGACAATTTAACTAAATTAAATAAAATAAGATGTTAGTGGGGTATGTAGAGTATTAAAAAGTTGTACAAGAAAGATAATTGGGTTAAAAATTTACTCTGTACTAAAAAGTAATGAATGTGAGAGGGAAAAAATAATTTCAGTATACTATTTTCAATATGTGCACAGTGATATGTGCGTTACTTCCAAGGTTATATACTTAAAGTCTTAAACTAGTTATTCAAGTTTTTTAAAATTATTTTTTGTTTTTTTGTTTTGTTTTTTGTTTTTTAATATTTTTACCTCCAAATTCATACTCTTTTATTTTATAATATTTTTATTTTTCCTATGGTTTTTTAGGAATATTTTTAATTAATCTGTTTTGCATATCTTTGTAGAATAAAATATAATCATGCCCTTTCCTATTAAGATAATATAGATTATCTTATACATTTGAAACACAAAATATTAAGTTAATTTAATGTAATATTCCATGTTTCATTTTATTAATTACTTTAGTTTGTTCAAGATATTTTTAACAATTTTTATTTTTTATACTATAAACTAAATTATCAAAAGAACATAGGGAATAATTTAAATAACCCTGTGGGCGTGGCATGGGATCTAACTTAGTATTTAATTAATTATCACCCATAAAAGTGATAAAATAGTACGATTATTACTTTCAGTAAATTTTTTAGCGAATTAGCCCAATTATGTCGTCACTTATTACCTTATACACAATTTATAACATTCTAGTCTCATCTTTGTGATCTATTAGTCAATGTATTAGCCGGAAAATGTAATTTATGATGTTACTTTTTAGTTAAATTAAAAATGTAATTTATGTCATTTCAATCTATTATTATTATTATTATTATAAAATGGAGGGAGTCTTTTCAAACATTGCTAAGAAACTACATCTATGATAGGGCATGTTCTCATTGACTGAATTGAACTGAATTGAAATGAACTGAACTTATTAAAACTGAACTGAACTTATTAAAGTTAAACTGAACTGAACTAAAGTAAAATGAAAATAATGTGATGAGAATAGGACCTAAACCTACACAACAACGACTAGAAAGAACAATGTCAAGTAAAAAAAAATCCCCTTAAAACATGCCACCCAAAATGAATTAGAGGGAGTTATAACTTTATGTCAATTTCAAATACGGTCAACTTGAGTAGAGGAATCCTTTCAGTCTATCTTTTTTTTATCGTCCTTTAGTTAAATGATGAGATGGGCAAAAAGTTATTACTACTACAACACCAATCAATAATAATATTGATACTAAAAATAAAAATACAAATAAAATAAATAAATTAATTAATTAATAAAAGCAGATGAATGAAGGAGTTGATGAGGTCAGTGAGTTGGGCCATAGGACAAAACATTACACTAAAATAATAATAGCAATACATAATTATATCCAAACACATGGTGTACCAGATAGAAAGAGAAACACTGGGGTGGCCTAACGATAGAAATTGTTAAAAACAGAATTTATTTATTTATTTACTTTTTATTAAAAAAAAATAAAAAAGCTGCACCAGAGAAGCACATGGTTAAAATGTAAAGGTAACCCATAAATAAAATAAAAAGTGACTCACTTTTCTCTTTCTTTTTTGGTCTCTTTTCTTACTTTTCTTCAATTTTAATCTTTACCAAATTATTATAGAATAGTTGTAGCATACTTCGTTATAGTGCAACACGTATGAATATTATTAATTCTTAATTTCTTAGACACACACATATATATAAGCATATTATTTTTCATTATACTAGTTGGCTCGGTACGTGCTACGCAGTGTAATAATTAATAAAAATTTCAACTTTAAAATCAAATATTTAAATTATAATATTAAAAAATGTAATGTAAAAATCTAATATGCATTAACAAGTAATTATTAATATCTTTTCTAATTATTAAGGTTGTTATTAATAAGTATGTGCATCCACAATAAAAGTATTAAAAGAGAATGCATATTACGTGTTATTATATGCATAGTACGTGTTATTATGGATCATTTTTACCAAACTTAATAAAAAATTTAATCATATTAATCGACAACCAAGCTATATCAAAAGAAGAAAAAAAAATTACCGCTTGACATAAATCCTACAAATAATTAACTTAGATTGGATTAAAAAAATCATTTTAATTTGAAAGTTTATGTGATGTATTGTTAATAATAACATTAATAATTAATTAATAAAAATCATTGCTTGGATGCAGAGGCTTAAAATAATATGTGGTACAAAGAGCGAGCCTAAATATGATATGTATAAAATATTTATGAAAAAATATTGTGTAGAACGGATTCACGTGAGTTTGTTCTATTAATAGGCCCGCACGCAGCCCGATTTTATATTCTTCTTCAATTCTTATTCTTCTTCTTCATCTCTATTGCTTTTTCTGCAAACCTTCAACCACGAGAGGACTCTCAACAATGGCGGCGACCTTCTCAAATTCTATTCTTCGTCAAGAACTTATATGACTTGTACTAATTTTCTGCACTGATGTTCCCAAATAGAAGCTCGGCTGCTTTATTGATAATATGAAGCGGAATATACTCTGAGTCATCCCATACATATAGCTGCATTTTACAACAATAGTCCATTAAAAAGCATTCATACAACTTGAATTGCATTATGTGCGGTAAAACTTCATTATCTGATCAAACTTTTTAGAGTAGTATCGGAGTAACATATTTGTTGAATATTTTATACTCCCTCCGTTTTTTAATATTTGTCAAGTATTACATTTATTTTGTTAGATAATAAGTTATATTAGTCAGGTATTATATTTATTTTGTTTGATAATAGATTATATTCGCCATGTATTAGATTTATTTTGTTTGGTAATAGGATATATTGATCAGGTATTAGATTCAATTTGTTTGGTAATAGGATATATTGGTCAGGTATTAGATATATTTTGTTTGGTAATAGGATATAATGGTCAGATATTAAATTTATTTTATTTGGCAATAGGATATATTGGTCAGGTATTAGATTTATTTTGTTTGATAATAGGATATATTGGTTAGGTATTAGATTTATTTTGTTTGGTAATAGGATATAATGGTCAGGTATTAGATTTATATTGTTTGGTAATAGGTTATATTGGTCCGGTATTAGATTTATTTTGTTTGGTAATAGATTATATTGATCAGGTATTAGATTTATTTTGTTTGATAATAGTTATAATTAGTCAGGTATTAGATTTATCTTGTTTGATAATATGTATAATTGATTAGATTTATTTTGTTTGATAATAGGTATAATTGGTCGGTTATTAGACTTATAATGTTTGGTAATAGGTATAATTGTCAGGTATAACAATGCCTGAAATATCATTAAGGGTAGTGAGCTTTTTCCTTTCAGCCAGTGTAATACCAATCAAACTAAGGACTCCTTTAGCTAAATTACGAGCAGCATTTGGTAGTGTTGGAAGAGCTCTTGTACTGACATAACAATCTCCTTCAACCGTTAAATGCTTAAATCTTACTTCTACTGTTGGAAGTTGAATTCCTACCCTGTTTTAGTAATAATTGAGATAAGATTAATCATAAATACTTAAATTAATAAATAAATAAAAATTAAACAATAAAGTTGGTAAGAAGGCAACTGTTACTTTGTTTATTAAATTTCCGCCATTGTTGTTCTAGTTTCTAGTCATACCAGATTTTTGATCCGATTTTCTCTAACTTCAATTTTTGGTTGTATGAGAGAGAAAGTTAAAGTTTAATAAAAATGAAACAGGAGAAATTCTTTAAAAACAAAAAGAAGTGCTTACGGAATAAGGAGGACGGAGAGAGAATCTGGTGAGGCAAAGTGCATCTGGTGCGGGGATATGGATGTTTCGCGCTACTCGTTGAAATTCTAAGCGGTACTAATGCAGTAATGCGGAGTTGGTGTCGCGGGCCTCGTGATTGGGTTTAGTCAGCCCGCGCCTTTTTGTTGGCCTTTTATTGTTTAGCCCGGTCTCACGTGAGTCTTGTCTCACACAAAACGTTTTGAATATTTATTACTCATAATAATCTTCCTTAAAAACAAAAAGCCTGTTTAATTATATTTTGGGTCACCTATGTTCATTCAAATACTTAAGTTGACTACAGTCTATATCCATACAGGTCTTTTTTAGCTTTCAAGAATAGTGTGCGGATATTGATACCTCTAAGGAGTTGTTTAGTTAAACTTCTTGGAATGGGTTGGAATGGATTTAGAATCCATTTTATGATTTTATTTGTTTGGTTAGGTTATTTAAGTATGGAATGAATCTCATACCTAGGGGATTATAACTCCACCACATTATATTCCTTTGAAATCTCATACTCACCTCTCCTCCAAGGATTCATAATCCACACTACCACTCAATTATGAGAATCCATTCCATGATTAAACCAAACAACTTTAGATTGGTATGGGATATAGAATCCATACCACTCAATGACTCAAGTATGATAATCTGTACCAATCCATTCCACCTTAGTGAACCAAACGACCCCTAAAAATATTTGTTTATATATTGTCCCTCATTATTAATGATGCCAATAACTTAAGTTAAGACAAAAGCCAAACCAAAAATGTTTTCGAATATGGCTAATTGTATATGACGTGTGTTAGCTGCCCTAGTATAATATAAAATTATTTTAAAAAAGTGACGACGGCCTATATCTATCATCTTCTATTCTTTAACATACACACTCATTTAACCTTTTTGTGATAAATGCATTTGAATATTGGAAAAATAGTCGTGCATAATCTTATTTGATTCACCCTTTTTTATTATTTTTACTAATATGTAATTAAACCGTAATTAAATTGAATGTATTAATGATATAAAACATGCATTGATAACAACCTTGCAATAGGTTTATAAGGGGTATAATATATTTTAAAATAATAACTTTTACAAATTCTTGAATACGACTGACATTCATTATATTAACTTATTGAAAGACAGGTTAGAGTTATCCTAAAAGTTTTTAAAGTTACGCTTTTTATATAATATTAAATTTGATACTTGTATATTTAACAAATATTTTACCCTTTTAAAAACTAAATAAATAATGTATTAGTTTGATCTTATTAGCCTTATAGCTAACATGCATCCATTTGGAATACACATTAAAATATAATCAAAACCATTACAAATTAAAAGTTACCCTTAAATTAAATGGGAAAGTTACCCAAAAAAATTGTTAAAGTCACTATAATTTTCACTGTCATTCAATAAAATTAACAAAAGTCCGCCTTAATTATACAAGACATATTAGAAGGAGACGGACTCAATTATATGGAGCATTACTCTATCAATTAACCTTATAAAAAATACAATCCTATAATATATATTGTATAACATTCACAATTCTATCTACTTACAAATTCACAAGGGCTAACTATTAAATTTAGTTTTCCCTTAGGATTTTTTAAAACAAAAAACACTACATTAATTTTTTTTTTTTTTTTTTTTTTTTGTATCATGCTTCATGCATTATCTTCATTAATTTTTTTGAAGAGATTTTCTTTGATTTATTTGTTTAGCAACAATAGAGTACTTGTTGGAATCGTTTCAATGAGTATATTATTAACTTTCATTATTTACACTTATTTATAATACAAGATATTATTTGTCAAAGTTTTTCCGAGGAGAAATAGAGCACTTATTAAAATGACAAACTTTTAAATAAATCGGATGTACAATAAAATATTGTATATCCGTTATAAAGTTACCCTAAAATGAGCAAAAGTTACTCTAATATGAATAAAGATTACCTGACAAAAATAAAAGTTATGAAGTATTTATACTTAATTGATAAAAGATACCCAAACAGTTGTAAAGTGACCCTAAATTTGATAAAAGTGACCCCCAAAATACAGTAAATTACTGTACACCGGATGTATACAAAAGTTACTCTATTAAAATATGGAGGGAACAATATATATATATACCATAAAACTCCCTCCGTTTTTTTTATAAGCTAGAGTTACTATTTTCGTCCGATTTTTAAATAAGCTAGAGTTCCATTTTTGGAAATCTTTTACAATTTAATTATATATCTTTACTTACTAATGTCCCTATTGTTTTTTTACTTAATCATCTCTCACTCCTTCAATAGTTCTCAGTCCTTCTCACACCACTTTATTTTTCAACAAAATAATAACCTTATTAACCCCACTAACATCTTATTTTATTAAACAACCTAAAACTCAGCGCAATCTCATCTTTAGCCTATAAAAAACGGAGGGAGTACTAAAAAACAGGAGTTAAAATAACAAACGAATAAAATTACATAATGTTACATATAAATATAGATTACTAAATACGGAGTATTTCATTTTTACAAAAATAAAACAAAACGTGCATCGTACGAGTTTCATTACTTATCAGACTTATTACGTACTCCCTTCGTATTTAATACTCCATAAATGCTCCATTATTTATTTTTGCACTATTCGCTTGACCTATTTTGACTAATATTTCTTATTTATACATAAGCAAAAATATAGTCATACACGTACTTATTGAAATCGTCTCACACTACTAGAAAATCGCTATTTACCGATGGCAATCACCGACGGTCTAAATAAAACATCGGTAGTTATGATATTTTCCGATGGCTAATTTAATTATCGCTGTTTTTATTTATTACCGATGGCCATACTATCGGTAAATTATTGCCGATGGTGTCAATCCATCGTAAAATAATTGAAAAAAAAAAATCAGCCCAGATTCACCGATGGTTAGTTCCATCGGTGATTTTATTTAAAAAATAATATATTTTTACCGATGGCCTCTTACCATCGGTAATGCCATCGGTAAAATCTGTCGATCTTAAAAAAAAAACCCAAATCAATTATTTGGATCCTCAATTAAAACCCCAAGAGAGAGAAAAAGTGACGGACGATTGCAAGGGGTTGCTGAACCCACTTCTCTCCGGCGTTGCGACACCACCACCTTCAGGAACTCTCCGGCGGCGCAAATCACCCACTCTGTCGTCTGCAAAACGGTGTCAAGTGGTAAGTAGTGTAAACTTCATTATTTTTGTTAATTATGCATATTATACTTAATTATTTACCGACGGTTCATAAATCTTAACAGATTCGACAACCTAGTAGCAACTTTACCGACGATCTATTCCCATTGGTGAGTAATTTGATTAATTTTCAATAACAATTGTCAAAACCCTAACTTTGTGTAGTAGAATTCCTTAAATCTGTTTATACTAGTTTGTACATCCAATTCAATTTTATTTCCCTCAATAATAACTTAATTTTGGATAATTTATGTTATTACATCATTTTTATAAATAAAAAATAAATTAATTATATGTCAGTGGCTTGTTATTAGACTATTTTATTAGCTTGTTAGTAGTTTGTTAGTACCAATATATTACCTTGTTAGTACTATGTAAGTAGCTTGTTATTTGCTTGTTAATAGCTTTTTTTAGTCTGAGAACTGTAAACAAAATAACTTTTCAAATTACCCATACACATAAAGTGACAAGAGATAGGCAGTGCTATCAACACCAATCTTAAAAGTTACAGTTCATAAGCCATCAAGAAAATAATAAAGTTAGTGTGGCTCGTCTTAGAAATTACATGCAGAAAAAATAATGGATCACAATTTTGTGGCTCAACAAAATGACAAAGAGAGAACCTTAGAAATGAAAGCAATTCTTGCTTGGGTTGATCAGGATAGGCTGGATAGAGGTTGTGGTCAATAAGTTGTTTATAGTGTGTACATTTTAGGCTGTAGTAATGATTTCAAGAAACTGGCAACACAACCAACTAGGATGGCTCAATATTCTTACAGAGATGAACATCCAACTATACTTAATTTTTACTTAGTACCATCTATGTAAATTAATATGTTAGCTAGTAGCTTGTTAATACTATGTTAATAAATTGTTATTAGCATTTTATATAATATGTCATCAGTTCCCGATGGAAAAACCATCGGTATTTTTTTTACCGATGGTGTTTCCATCGGTAATATGAGATTTTCCGACGAATGGACTACCAACGGCTTTTTACCGATGGTAGCCATCGGTAAATCGTATACCGATGGTTTTCGTCTTATTTACCGATGGATTAAAGCCATCGGTAATTAGCTCCATTCTTGTAGTGTCAATAAATAGTTTATTATTTTTCAATCTTTATAATGTACACTTATAAAAACTAGAGTGTTTATTGATAAAAACTAACATTGAAATACATTCTAAGGAGAAGTGTAACACTTATTAACATATAAAGAGAGTAGTATATATCCAATACCCAAAAAAAAAAAAAAACCAAAAAAAAATACCAACGCTGCAACGCATTTATTTTATTTTTTTTGACAAGCTGCAACGCATTTATTTAGTGTACTTTAACAGTTGAACTCTAGAAGATTTTGTAAAAAAAAAAAAAAAAAAAAAAAAAAAAAAAAGAGAGAGACTAAAATAAAAAGGGATATGGATGGAAATTATGTAAAATAATTTACTGTGCATATGCCCTTTTCAAGCAAACTATGTTTTCTCTTTTTAGAATGTAATAGATATATATTATCTATAAGTAAAAATGACTTAGTTAAAAGAACTTACGAAGGATATGAAATATATGTATTTACATAAAAATTGAGGTATTTGATCGTAAGGAATAGATGAGGAAGATTTTCATGGATGAATCTACAGAATAATCACTTCTAGTTTATGCATGTAGGCGACCTAAGTTTAAGGCTTTGATTGATTGATATAACTAAAAATATATAAGGTTGACATTTTGAGTTGAGTCAGGAGTGTACAAGATCATATAGAATATATTTTGCTTTTATAAAAATCATATAAATAATTAAAAATTGCTGCATGATTTGTGTAACGGTCAAATTGAGTTTCAAATTGAGTTTCCTAAGATATTTTAGCTTTCATAGTGGTACTCAACATACAATTTTATAATAGATATTATTTACAGTAAACTATATATTGTCCAATCCTTGTATCATATTGATTTTACTCTATGATCAATTTTGTTTTATGAAATGATTTCAAAATGGAAAGAACAATACGATGAAATGGAGGTAAATTTTTTATTTTATTTATTTATTTATTTTTTTTTTTTTATTTTTAAGAATGAAATGGAGGTAATATAGATATATGTACTTTCCTTAAATAAAAGATAGTTATGTGTACTTTATATTAATTACTTAAACATCTTAAATCTCGGTCTTACGTATTATATGCATACGTTCATCATAAAAGTAATTGTATTATGTGTCCATGCTACATATACAACTTGAGATGACAAAACATAATATGTGAAATATTTTGGATATAATTGTACACATATTAAGCGCAAAAGATTTAATAATTTTTTTTTTTTTTTTATGTTGTCATTATTTTTATAATTTTATCTATAACTCTTATCATACATGCGTCTATATTTTTTTCTTTTCATTATACATTCACACATAAATTTTATCTAAGTATTCATACAGCCTCCGAAGTTACGAATATTATGAAATAAAAATACTCAGTAATTTATTAATTTATATTTTGAAAATGATAATAATCGGAGTAAAAAAAAAAAAAAAAAACAACTGGGATCACACGTAGTTTTCCTAAAGACAAATGAATAAAAATGAAACAAACTCAAACCTACGTCTTGAGCATCACTGGTCTCTGCATAAATAGAAAGATAGACAGTGATCATATTCATTCATATATATCATCTCATCTCATCTCATGAATAAATGTCTCTCTGAAGTTCACTGATTCCCATGAAGAGAGAGAAAAATGGAAAAGAGTATAAATGTACTCGTATGAATTTAGGGGAGAGTTTGTTTGTGTCTGAGAGGCTTTGTATGGTACTGAGAGCGACGACTGAATCTGTCATTAAGCGTTACAACTGTTGGCACTGAAAAACATGGTGTCTGAATCTCTATCAGCATTTATATGGTAAAAGGACCATCTATTTTTTTTTTATTTTTTTTTTTAAAATATTTAAAGAAATATATATGCCCAGTGATTAAAGTGCTTGTCTCTCTTTCTCAACATTCAAATCATTTCTCCGTATGTTTTTTATTTTATTTATTTATTTTGATTTATTTGCATCTTCTCTTTTCGTATTAAATGAGGTAAAGTACTCACAATTTGATCAACAAAATGAAAATTATACAGATCTTATTAAGGAGTGTTTTGGGGTGTTAGATAACAATTTAAAGTCTATTAAAAAAAAAATAACAATTTAAAGTTATATTAAGTTAATAGATGTATGTAAAAATCACGTATTATTCGTAAAGTTAAAGTTTGTTTTTTAAGTATTAAATCTTTTGTCATCAGTCATCTTATCTAACAATCTCGGAAAATTTGTTAATTTTTGTCTTTAACAAATTTAAAATCTAAGATTAGTTATGTTTTTTTTTTTTTTTAAAAAAAAAAACAAAAGTTCTTAATCAAATTTATCAAATGAAACAAACAAAATAAAAAAAAAGGAACATCAAGTGTATTTTCAAGCTAGGCCATTCTTAAAACAATAATGTGTCCACAATAATATACTCCGTAGCAATTAGGAAAAAAAAATTGTGAGTACGGAATACATGATTGTAACGTTATTCAAACCAAGTTGGTCGGTCCAATTTAACAAGTTAGACCTTTATAAATAGGGGACAACATATATCTCAACCTCATTTTAGTGAGATTTTATGCAAAATCTTAAGATCTTATGAAATATAGATCCCTACTAATTAATACATCAAGTAGTACATATATAAACCATGAGAATTGTACAATCTGATCTGTACAAGAATGAGATTTTAAAGTCAAATTAGAGAAATAAAAATACTAATTAATGTTTTGAGGAGGGATCAGGTCATCTCAGCTCCTTATCTGAGCCTCTGACCAACTTCACCCACTACTTGAAAACAGCTTAATTCCGACGGACAAGAAAATCCGTCGTAAAGTACGAAATTTCCGACGGAATTAAATTCCGTCGTAATTTTACGACAGATTTTTAATCCGTCGGAAATTATACCATTTACGACGGAAAATTCCGTCGTAAATGGTATAATTTCTGACGGAATTAAAATCCGTCGTAATATATGGGCTTTCCGACGGATATTTCCGTAGGAAATTACTTTTTCCGACGGATTTTTAGTCCGTCGGGAATTTCCGTCGGAATTTTTTTTTTTTTTTTTTAAAAAAAAAAAAAATCAACCCTAGAATAACACTCCTCTCTTTTCCGCCTCTTCTCCTCCTTATCTTTCCTCTTCTCTCTCCTCCCCTTCTCTCTCCTCCCCTTCTCTTTCTCTGAATCTCACTCCCCTTCTCTTTCAATTCGTTCTCACTCCTCTCTCTGATTCTCTTTCAATTCGTTCTCACTCGTTCTCCTTCTTTCGTTCTCTGAATCTTACTCGTTCTCCTTCTCTATCTCTCCTCTACTCTACTTTCCCCTCAAATCTCCCACCATAGCCGCCATCAACAACGAACAACGAACAACACCAACATCAACAACACCATCGCCGGCATCAACATCAACAATAATATTCATCTATTTCGCCCTTACTCTCTCTCTTCATGCTTAAAACAAAGGTTTTTGGGTCAAATTCGATCATGAAAACTCTAGATCTAGAGTTTTTATGGTCGAATTTGGCCTCTTAAAAACAAAGATCTAGAGGTATGTATTTCGTTTTTTTCAATTTTGATTTTATTTTGTTGTTTTATTGGAATTTTTTTTTACAATTTATGGTGGTGGTGGGTGGTGGCTGTTGGATGGAGACCGTATTTGTGGGTTTTATTTTGTTGTTTTATTTCGTTTTTTTCAATTTTGATTTTAATTTTTTTTATTTTTTTGTTAAATTCTGGATTGTGATGATTTTTGGTGGTGGCTGTGGTGATTTTTGGTGGTGGCTGTGGTGATTTTAGGTGGGTGGTGGGGTGGTAAATATGGTTAGGTGGCGGTGGTGGTTGTAGGTGGGTAGTGGGGTGGTGGATCTGGTGTAGGTGGCTGGTGGGTAGGGTTCTGGTGTGGGTGGTGATACGGTTGGTGGGGTTGGGTGTGGGTTAGGTGACTTGGTGAGTTGCTGGTTGTGTGAGGTGGGGGTAGGTGGTGAGGGGTGACGGCTTGCGGTGGCGTTGGCTGGTACAGCGTGGCGGCGGCTTTTTTTTTTGTTTTTTTAAAGCATTTTCCGACGGAAATTCCGTCAGGCATTTACGACGGAATTCAATTCCGTTGGAATTTTACGAGGGACTTTGCCGTGCTTGAAAATGTTCTCGGCGGACTGAAATCCGTCGGAAAACCCATTTACGACGGAAATTCCGTCGGAAAAGGGTGTTTTTACGACAACAACTTTTCCGACAACCGGTTACGACGGAATTCCGTCGCAAATGGGTTTTGCGACGGAAAACAAGGTGTTTCCGACGAAAAATTTCCGTCGCAATCAACCTGTTTTCTAGTAGTGACCCAACAAAGATTTCTGAATAGTCCAAGTAAGATTCCGGCTCTTTCTTAATTCTTTTACCCTAGTGTTTTAATACAATATATATGTTCCCTTAATACCAAAATCATCGCAACAATAGTAATAGCTTAAATGATTAATAAATGATTCGTTTAAATGGAGAAAAAAAAAACACACTAAATTATGTCTAAATAGTAAATGTTGCAATTATTTAAAAAAGACGACCTAACAAGAAAAGTGTTTCGATTGTTTATATTAATAGGTAGAACATAAAATAAAATACAAAGTATATTAAAGTAAACATATGAGATCTTCCTTTTTCAAGCTATTAAATTATTCTATGAGATTTTCTTAACACTAGAATGGGAATATTATTATTGATTATTCAAAGCCTTAATTCATAATCTACATATTACAAACAAAATACCAAACATTAAAGAACAAAAATATATCCTTAATGAAGGCCCTTTTTCTACTTATATTATTTATATGATTTTACCAAATTTAATCAACAAATTAACAAACCTCCCTCCACACCAGAAAAAAAAAAAAGAAAAAACAAAGACAACTAACATACTCATGAACTCTAAGTACTATCATAGGGGTCTCTCCGTCTATATATTATGGTTAAAACCTCCAAAAAGAAATATTTAACGACACAATCAAGGGCAGGCAATAGTACAGGATAATGTGCAAAGAGCTAACGTCAAAATTTTTATTGCATATTATTATCATCTTCAACCTGGCTTTCAGCAAGAGAGCTGTTCTGGTCTTCTAGATGAAGGGCATATGTTGTTGCCGTCGTCGTTGTCGTAGGCGAAGCGTTGAATTGTTGTTTACAAGCATGACAAGTAATTTGCATGAGAGTGGCACTGATTTGTTTCATAGCATGGTCTTTGAGTGTTTGAGCTTTGTCTAACTCAGCTTTCGCTTGTTGTCTTATACGCTTGGCGTTAGCAAACTCTCTTTCTGCTTGCTCAATCTGTCGCTTCGCCTCTCTTCTTGCGTCTTCTGCGTGTGCTTTTTCTGCCATTGCGAGTTTTAGTTGCTCGCTGGCTTGTTCCTTGAGCGTTGTTGTTTGATGTGAAGGACTCGATGCTGAAGCGGCCTTGTTTGATTTTGAGTTTGTTTCCGGAGTAGCGTTCTTTTCACCCATATCCGAGGTGGAACCAATGGATAGCTGAAGCTGAGTCGATTGGTTCTCGTGATCTGTAGCCTTAGGAGACACAGAGAGCTGGAGCTCAAGATTGTGAAGGTTCTCAGATAGTGATGGCTTTGACATTGTTGTCGTTGCTGTTTTCATTGTTAGGCCAGTGTTACGCCATTGACCAGCCACATTAACATTGTTGTTATTAGTAGTATCATTCGACGGGCTGGAACTCGATGCAGCTCGCGATAAACACACCGTCGGCTGCTGCTGCTGCTGATGCTGTTGTTGATGATGTTGCTGTAGTTGATTCAAATTATTGTCTCCGGGTTGATGATGATCTGTAGAGCGGAGACGTCCCATGTGACAAGCGTCTTGGTGTTCGATGAAGCTTTCAACTCTATAGTATTACAAAAGATGAAGACAAATGGAAGAAAAACAAAAAGAAAATGGGATTAGTCAAATATTCATGATAAGTTAAAATGAATAGTTTGTTGATGCTATAAAAAAGGCAGAAGAAAGTGGGTTTTTTTCAAAAGCAAGCTTCATTGCGTCGTTTGTCCTTATACATAGAGATGAGTAGTAGTCTAGTAAAGACAAATAGAGGAAGACGAAATTTTGAGTCTTGTTGATTGACTTACATACGACATGTAGGGATTTCACAAAATTATTTGATTCTTATTCTTAATAAACTTATGGAATTATCATCTCCAAAATCTTATTGTAATAAACTAAACACCATAACTTATTTGTAACAAGAAAACATATTAATCTTGTTTATAAGATCAAATTTTTAGAGTTGCAACGTGAGTTAGTTCATAGATTTTGAACAACAAATTTTGAGATTAGAAATGGAAGTTTATAGAAAATGATTATGCACAAAGCCAATGAAAACTTTTTCTAGGAAGATGTGTACTTTCATTCTTAATTAAATAGTAGCCATGGTTGTAATTAAGTAATAAGCTCCATTACCTAATAACAAATTATTCAAAAAAAAAACGTCAAAATTATATAAATTTTATACTATTATGACCATTTATAGAGTATTTAATTAACGGTTTCAAAATAATTATTTAATATCAAGTCAAAACACCCACGCCCAATTTTTTTTTTTTTTTCCTAATATTGTCATCAGATGATAATTCTGATTCTTAACCTTATAAATACTAAATCCGTTAATTTTAATTAGTTGCAATAAAGGAATTTATTATATGTCGCTAATAGTATCCTTTATTGCAATAAAAAATTAACGAAAGTAGTGTATTATGATTCCGTAGAAGACGAGTGTACCTGGAGAAGACACGGCCACAATCACAGGAGTGGCCGCGAGTGCCACAGGTCTTAAGATGAGCTTTATAATCAGATTGAACAGCGTAAGCTTTAGAGCACTTATCACAGACCCATTGCTTATGATTACTGTGTTTACGGCGGAAGTGTTTCTTGATGCCAACCAAGTCCCCGAGTGCATGGCAAGGATCATGGTGAAGGCAAGTAGGTTCGGGGCACACGAATACTCGTTTTTTAACAACCGGATTCTCTCGTTTCAGTAGCTTCCATGGTACTTTATGCCGCCTTCTATGCATCTGTAAGTTTTGATCCCTTTGAAACCCTTGATTGCAGATCTCGCAGACGTATCGGTCCGACTCTAGCAGTGTCTTCGGCGATAGCGACACCACCTCCGCATCTGGATCTGATTAATCAGACAGTAAAACATTCTCATTAATTAATCAGGATATGATATTATTATGTATGTGATGAGACAAGGTATTATTATTATGGTAACAATTGAGATAAATCACCTGGAGTACCAGCAGGGCGGCGTTTGCGCTTGCTACTATTCCCGTTGTCAGCTGGACTACTACCACCCATATTGACATGCTCCGACGACGGAGCTGAGGAAGAAGAAGAACCGCCTAACATGGTTTTGGTTGATTTTGTTGTATGTTTGATTGTCTAGAGTGTGATGGTGTAATAATATGATATGATGTTGAAAAAGAAGAATTAAGAGGAAATGGTATAATTAATTAAACTGAAAACGCTAATGATGAGTGTAGTGTGTGTTTCACTTGGGTTGAGATTTGGAGAGAAAGGAAAGTGAACATGGAAGAGGGGGGAAAAGGCAACATCTTTCGGTTTTCAGCTTTCTCTAACTTTATCTTTAAAATAAGCTTTCAGCTTTTTAAATCAGCTTTTTTGCATTGCTCCTCATCTTCATTCATTAAAGACTTTATTATAAATTATTAGTTTTTTATTTTTTTTATTTTTTGATAAATAGAACCGCTTAAAAAGTTAAGGGGATAGTAGAAGAGGAGAGAGAAAGAGAGAGAGAGATTGATTTGGGGAAGCAGAGAGATCCAACCACGTTGGTGGAAAATGAACCCACAACTTTGCAACTGGACAGAAAAGAAAAACATCCCCACAAAGAAACAAAAACCTCATCATACCTTGCGCCACTGTAAAATATATGCATGCACAAAAATAATGCAAGTATTGCCTATATCTCCGAGAATTTTCTATCTTCTTTACAAAAAGTTACATTTTTATTTTTACTTGGTAGTATTATATTAAGACAATCAAATATTTTAGGTACAGCATATGGGATCAATTTTTTTTTTTCTTCTCCGGAATTTTTAAAAAATAACACTATAAAAAACACACAATTTTGATTATAACACCAAATTTTAAAACTTTTAGGATAATTTATCAATTGCAGTCATTTAAAGTTTGTATTTTGCAAATTGCAGTCATTTAAAAAAAAAATTACAAATTGCAGCAAAAAAGTTCTTATAAATTGTAAATTGCAGGACAATTCAACCTTTTCATCAGTTTACGTGTCGAAAAATATTCGCTTAAGGTTTTAGGGATCATTTTAGTCCTTTGGGTCCGAATTGACCTCGGAATTAGCAAATAAAATAATGTAAATGCCTCGTTTATATAGCAAAAAATAGTTGCCCACAAATTGGTACATTTTTTGTTATGCAAAACGAGATACTTACATTATTTTTTTGCTAATTCCGAGCTCAATTGGGACCCTTCGACACAAAATTGATGAAAAAATTGAATTGGACTTCAGTTATAATTTATAAGAACTTTTGGGCTGCAATTTGCATTATTTTTTTAAATGGTTGCAATTTGCAAAATACAAACTTTAAATGGCTGCAATTGACAAATTTTCTAAACTTTTATTATAACACCACAAAAAAACCCAAATTGATTTCACCATCACTTAACTTTGCCATCCAAAAAATCGTTAGTGGTCCCCACTTTGTACACATGTCAATTATTTATTGAATACAAAATAAATTGAAAAAAACAGGAATAACTCTAAAATTTTAACCCAGCCACCACCGGCGCTGGTTCCCACCACCGTCACTCTAACCCAACCCTCACCCTCGTCACCCAATCCCAGCTAACCACTCTTGACCAACGAAACCAACCCACCCAATCTTGTACCCTAACCTCAATCTAAAGCAGCTGACCACCCTCATACCCAGTCCCAATTTGATTTTTGGGTACGGGTTTGGGTCTAGGTAAGGGTGAGGGATGTTTCTACAGCGGTCGTTTGAAATATGACTACCTTATTATTTTTAATGATAAACAATATGAGTGATCCATTTTTTCACACTATAAATTGGACATAATTAGTATTCTAATTTCTACAATACAAATATAATTTTTGAAAATTTAATCCAATATAAAATAAATATTTTTTGAGAAACTATAAAATAAGAGTAAACATTACATAAATAAAACTAAAAATTTGATAAATTAAAAAAATGTTGATAATAATATTTTATAGCGAAAATAGAGTAATATAATTAGTTACATGGATAAAAATACGTTAATTATGAACTATATAATCATTAAGATATTATGATAGTCATATTTCAAACGACCACTATAGAATTTTCATGAGGGTGAGGGTGAGAGACTGAGAAGAGTAGAGCGGTTTGTGGGTTTAGGTATGGGTGTGGGTTGGGGTTTCGGCAAAAGGGCGACGATTATGGGTAGGGTAGAGGAGCTTGACGACGGTGGTTTCGGCTGTGTTACGGTGATTTGGTGACGGTGTGGGCTGGGGTTTCGGCTGGTTTAGGTTGGGGTTTCGATGGTTTGGTGACGGTTTCGGAGGTTCTAGGGTTGGGTATGGTGACGGTGGTGGTTCAGCAACGATCTCGGAGCTTTGGGGGTTGGGTTTGGGTGACAGTGTAGGAACCCACCGGCGGCGGTGGCTGGTTTAACATTTTAACATTTTTCTTTTTTTAACTTTTTTTTAATCCAGACCCACTTAACGATTTTTTTGGATGGCAAAGTTAAGTGGTGGTGAAATCAATTTTTTGATTTTTTTTTTTTTTTTTTTTTTTTTTTTTTTTTTGTGGTGTTATAATAAAAGTTTTAAAATTTGTAGTGTTATAATCATTTTTTGGGTTATTTGTGGTGTTATTTTCTAAAATTTCCTTTTTTTTATTTATGTGAAAATTTTAATACTTTTGGTTTCTAAGTGTTACACTTTAACTAGAACATAGTTTTAGATCGATTATTAATCAATCAATAAATATATTAATGCTCTGTTCACTTCACCTTTAAAACTTTTTTTTTTAGTAAAACTAATTTCATTTCAGTAAAAATAATTTCATTTCAGCTAAATATAATTTTAGTTCAGTATATTTAAGTTCAATTACTAAAAATAATTGCAGTTCAGCATAAATCAATAACTTTTAAGAAGAAACATAACATAAAATCAGTAAAAATAATCTCAGTTCAACAAAAATTATTTCACATCAATAAAATTAATTTCAATCCAGTAATGTTAATTTTAATTCAACAAAAATAATTTCAATTTAACAAAATTAATTTCAGTTCAGTAAAATAACTTCAGTTCAACAAAAACAAGGTGAAATGTTTAGAGCCTAAAACACACTCCAAAAATGACATGTGTCATTTATTGTCTCTCTTAGGTTTTTTTCTTAAAAATATCTATATAGGAAACAAATCTTATACGAAGCACATAAATAAAAAGATTAGAAAAGATTGAATGTATCCTTCCACAGTATATGTTGATACCATTAACTTAAGTAAAATAAAAAACGATCAAATTCTTAATTAATTTAATTTGTGACATATACAGTGTTACATACTACCTTATCATTATTAAAACAAGGATTTTTCGTAAAGTTTTTGTATTTAATTAATTATAAAAATCTTGCCAAGAAAGATATGAAAAATTATTTTAAGTTGGTTGATTATTGAGAAAAAAAATACTACATAAGAGAGAATGAATAATAGTATGCAAAAAAAAAAAAAAAAAAAAAAAATCAATTTTCGGGTTAAATACATTTTGTAAAGATATTCATTTGGTTGCAAGAAGAAAATGATATAAATTTGTTGGTGAAATATATACTACATCCGTTACATATTAGTTGCAACTTTGAAATTTTTAATGTCTCACAAATAATACCCTAAACTTATAACTAATATGTAACGAAGGTAGTATAAATATACATATATACATACGCATTTTAAAATATCTTTTTTGCTAATAATAAATATATTTTTACGAATGAATAACTTAGCCAGATTTTTTCTATAATTAAATAAAGTGCTAAGTAAACAATAGTTATTGAAAGTTATCGTGCATGACAGGTAATATATACCAAAAGACACACCAGCAATGACACATGTCATCTCACTAGTAGAAAAACATAAATGAGCACCACAAAATGTGCAACCGTTTTTAAAAATCGGTGCAAAAAAAGGGGGGTTAATGAAAGAGTAATCACACTGGTTCAAACCAAACCGGTGCAAACTTATGTTATTTGCACCAGTTCAAACAGGTCCCAATTATCTTCGAAAAAGACCGTTGCTTTTTCTTCTTTCTCTTTCTTTCCCGTTGTTTTTTCATTTTTCATTTTCCCACGCACGACTCTTCTTGTTCCATCCTCTTCACTTCTCCTTTCTCGTGAATCCACCACCCTCCTCCACCATAGCCGCCACATGCACGCACTGGAACCCTCTCCACCACTGCCGCCACCTGCACCAAAACCCCTTCCATGACGGTCGCGTCCTCCAACGACCACCGCAAAGTCCTCTACCGTCTTCATTAAGCTTTTAGCAGCGCATGCAAAGGAGTAGCTCCGATATCCGCCACAGTTGCCTGCTCCACCGATCACCTGCGTAGGAGCAGCTGCCGTCCTCTGCCCTTTATCTCTCCTCCCCTTCCCTCCAATTATGGTGGATAATATCACCTCTTCCACCTAAGGTTAGTATTAATTTGTTGAGCATTTTGAACAATTATGTTCAATTCTCTACCTATATTTTCTTTTTCATTTTGAACAATTATTAGGCATATGAGAAAACTAAAGTTAGCTAGGGTTTCAATATAATTGAACTCCATTTTTTATTGCTACTTAAATCCGTACCTTGCTAAAAAATCGATCCTTATTTACCAACCACACTTTTCTATATTATATGTTTCTTTTTGTGAATTTTAGGTGGTTTTAATGGGAAATTTTGAATAAATTGGATATCAGTAATCTTGTTAGATAGTTGAATTTTGGTATGTAAAATTTAACACGGTTGAATTTAGCTTAAAAAAAATTATATTATTTCCTAAATTTCTAATTTTTATGAATTAATGATTAGAAATTGTGTTATAAATTAGTGAATAAATTAGTGAAATTACATTAATAACTCTAAATTTTAAATAAATTAGTGAGTAGCAACTGTTAGTTTGATGAATGATGTGTTATAATTTAACAATGTATGTAGGTATTAATTAATTACTAACTTTTTTTTTTTTATTATTATTTTTTTAATAGATTCATATGTGAAGCACAAGTTTAGCTTGAAGACTACATATTTATCTCAAGTGGGAAGTTAGAAAGTGTACATCCATTGAACTTGATATATTGGTATATATGAATTATAATCTTTACTAAGTTATATTTCATTCTCTTTATCCAGTTAATAAAAGTTTTTTCATGCTATTACAACCTGTGTATTGTTTAGTGACAAATAAATGCAACTATAGAATGCTTACATCATCAAATTCCTAGATACTCGTTCAAGGCTTTCTCATCAGGAGGAAGTCTTGAATAGTCCTCGATAAGGACTGTTCTTGAATGTTTACGCTCCCTTGGGTGGTGAATCTATCTTTTTTTTTTATTATTTATTTTAAGGAACATTCACTACTATTAAAAACCCTAACAAGTCAGACTTTAAGAGTCACCTGTACATAAGGTGCGACTTATAAACCTATTGAGTCGCCTCATACTTTTTAGGATACTTGTTAAATTGGGGTTAAAATGAACAAAGCACCTACAGAAAAAAGCGTCGCAAATTTGCGACGGAATTTATTTCCCTCGAAAAGGGATTGTTTACGACGTAAAATATCCGTCGAAAATGGTATGGTTTATGACGGAAAATTCCGTCGGAAATTCATATCAACGACGGCATTTAATCTGTCGGAAATTAGCGATGGAATTGAAATTTAAGTAAAACCATCCCGCGACAGAACTAAATCCGTCGGAAAACACCTTTTCGATGAAATTTTCCTCGGAAAATCACAAATTTCGTACAAATTGTTTTCCGACGGAATTCCGTCGAAAAGGTGATTTCCGACGGAATTTCATATTCTGTCGATGGATTTTTTTCGTCGGAAAAGGGCCTAATTCTAGTAGTGTAACAAGTCTCCCCATATATGCATGCAACTCTATAACCCGACCTAATTGGTGGCTTAAGTTAGATTTTCAAAGTCACCTGTACATAAGGTGTGACTCAAAAACCTATCGAGTCGTGACGTAGGAAATATTAGGTCGTTAACTTATTCTCCCTAAAGCCAAACAATATTTATAATCACTTAACAAACCTGGATACAAGTAAAGAGGTAAGTTAAGGGTCGAAGCAATAGGAATGGTTATGTTCAAGTGCTTTCAATGTGCGCCTAAGCTAGATCGAAGTCTTAGGTGAAGAGTAAGGTAACCAATACTAACAACTACCAAAACAAACAATAAAAAAAATGAAACACTAGGGAATGGGGATCGACATGCATTCATGATAGTTAAGCTAATTAGAGGATCAAGCAATGAAAGCAATGTATAGACAAATAGTAGGAGCAATTAGGAGAATTCAATTTATCATCCTTATACTCTCTAACATAGATTTCACTAGTGCTAAACAATAAGAAGAAACATAATCAAATTATCAACCAATTATGATCAAACCAATATCAAGTGGTCATGTTAATAAATTCTATCATGCAATCAACTTTAGCATCATGGTTAGCTACTCCAATAAAACTAGACAACATGCAAACCTCTATTAATCAATTGAATTACAACACAAGAATTAATCAAATTCCAAAATCAATATCTCAATCCATCAATCATACATGTTTACCCAATCCTTAGCAAAGCAACTACTCAAGAATCATCATCTAATTAACAAGCAAGTAATAGAAATCAAGGATCAACAAAATATTGAAGAACAATTACACTAATCAAGAACCAATCATCAAAACCAAACCAGACAAACATGAATTTAAACAAAACAATGAAATGAGATAGACTTAGGAGTCCTCATTGATTGATTATGGAGATCTTCAATACAATTGTCATCTTGAATCTTCAATCACTCAAATCTCCAATGAAATCTCTCACTTTGTTTCTCTAAATTAACTCCTAAACTAATCCTAAAACTAGAGAGAGAAGTTCTCAACTAAGCTAAGAATATGATATAGAAAATCTAAGCTATTCTCCAGTTTCCCCAAAAATAGAAAGGTCTCAAGTATATATAGCAAGGGAACAAAGTAGGCTCGGCCAACTTGTGGTGCGCATGCATAGGTGGGTGTGCGCGTACGCACCACAGGGTGTGTGTCACTCATGCTCCCTGCTACGCTCACACACCATAGTGATGGCTTGTGCACTTGGCCTCTTGCTTTGGTTCCAGCGCTTACAAGCATGCTCCTCATCGACGCTCTCGCATGATGCTCACGAGGGGGGAAGCCTTCAAATCTTTATTTTTGCGTGTTTATGATCAAGACATGCGATGACGGTGATGCACGAGAGGGCTAATGCCAAGAGTAAGAGCTTGTTTCTTATCTTGAACTCTAGGTAACCAAATGATATGATTTTTTGTCCCGAGCATCCAAAAGACTTGGAGAACCTTCCAAATTAGATCTCGAGCCCCCGAACAAAGCTAACACTAAAATAAAGCAAAGCGAGTAAAGTAGAAAAGACAAAAATACCCTTAAAATGCAAGAAATCACAAAATAAGGGAAACGAAGAAACTAAGGCATAAATGAACGAAACTAAGGCATTATTTAAAGATAAAAACTATAAAATAGAAGGAAAACGTCCTAAAATGCTACCATATGAGTGCCATAAATGACACTCATCAAATTCCCTTAAGCTAAACTTTTGCTTGTCCTCGAGCAAAACAAAAGCAAGCAAAGGAAAATGATGACATTTATTCAGATTAGAAGAGAAAAGAGGAGATGAGAATATACACTAACTCACTTTCGTAGGAATCATGGTTGTTTTTAGCTACAACAAGTCCTTAAAACCCCAAAGTCGCCAATGAGGACGAGTGAGGTCTCGTAAGGGTTTCCTAAGAGTTTACCCATAACTCTCCCAAACCAAACAAACAAGGCAAAGCATGAAAAAGAAACCAAAAGAAAATTAAAGAAAACATATGCTCTTGAAAGGACTTTTGCAAATGAACAAGCACAAATAAATGCAATTCTTTCTAAACAAGTAAGGGAGTGCTCGTTTCAAGATATCCAAGGTTTATTTAATATAAAGTATGCTAAGCGTAGAGAACTAATAAGACACAGTTCACCTTTATCCCAAACAATCTTACCATGTTCTCCCTACTAGTTTCAAATCCACCTCTAGTGAGCATCTCAATGAATCCTCGAAGGAAACAGAAAAGAAGAGATTTTAGGGCTATTCCACATCTTAACTATGCAAACCGCTCCATATGCCTGACTTCCATCTCCCTCCACCGACTTGTGACTCAACCACAAAGGTCAAAAGGTCTTAGAAAGGGTTGTAATGTATGGGCGAAAAGGGTAAAGGAAGGCTAAAATTTGAAATTTTGTGGTATACCTAATTTGTGAAGCAAACGGTGATCAATGCTCAACACCATAATCAAGTTATCACCAGATAAAAACTCCAACACCCCCAAGCTTATTCAAAGAAAAAATCACAAACATATATACAAAAAGCATAAGAACACTTCCCCCCGAGCTTAAATGGAGCATTGTCCCCAATTCTCTAAACTAAGGAGATCACACTTACATCAAAATATTTTTGTAGTTTTTCATTTTTTCCCCCTTTTTCAAAGCATTTGCTATTGCTTTCTATCTCTTATTTTTTATTTTTTTCTTTTTTTTCACTTTATTGCTTTATCCTCGCCTCTTTTGACTATGGACGTCTTTTTCAACTTTTCATTTGCCTTTATTCACACAATATCCACAATACAAACTTGCTTTCATCATAAGAACCAAATATCCAAACTTACACACCATATAAACTCCAACAATATAAGGACCAATTTCTTCACAATAACCAAGATGGAGACAAAAATGAAACAAATGGCTCAAAAGCTAATAATATGGCTTGAAAAGAAGGTATAAGGCTCAAATGGTTAGAAAGGGGCAAATATAAAACCAAAACCAAAAAGATAAAGTCTATCCTAGAAAAGGAAAAATTACCACCCCGAAAAGATGCCTTTGTCCTTCCTAAATGGTTCGGTCACGATCTCGGGAGATAAAAGTCAAGTTCTAGATAAAGTAAGTGATAGTCAAGGATCCATGTGCCACTCATGCAAAATAGGTAGAAGGCTAGAAGAATGAAACCTCACATTGTTATAGCAAAAACTCACTTTTGGCATCAAATTCACTATAGGAAGCAACACCTCCTTACCACAAACAAGTAGACTAGGGCTTCAAGGTCCCAAAGTTCTTAACACACTACCTTAGCATACTCTATCCTAGAATCAACCAAGCATATTCTCAAACCGTGCACACCGTTACCACTTTGGAAGAAAAGCATTCAAGTTCACAAGTTCAAAATTATTATGTCCAAAGGAAGAACAAAACAAAGAGACAATGCAAATTTGCCTTGAAAGAAATAAAAATCTTTTTGGAATTCTCAAAATAAAGAACATGGAAGAGCATATACAATTGTGCTAGGCATATATGAATCAACATCCAACCAAACAAGATAGAATACCCTCCCCCAAGCTTGAATGAGAAAATACACTCAAATCATAAATCAGAGAATCCATTGGAGGAGAAAAGAAAGAAATTATTCCAACAAACCAACACATGTCCAACAAGTCACCAACCATTAGATAAAGACCAAGGAAAGATATTACTGGATATTAGGTGGGCGTAAATAACCGCAAATGACCCAAGTTAACCTTTCAATTTAAAGCCAATTTCTTCTAGAGTTGAATCTCATCGTCTATATGCTAGCAAAAGTGGAGTTAAAATTTCTTGATTCTTGATCCAAACCAATGCATCAAAAGTATATCAAGTCATGTTCCTAGCAAAAGGCACACAAACATTTCCATGAGAGAAAAACTATTCTAAAAAGAAAAGAAAATGAAAGCAACAAAACACGGGTTACTTTTAGAGAAAGGCTTGCTTAAGGTCCAAGCTTGTCAAATGCACTACTACACATTTCATAAGATAACAAGTAGGCAAATGACGAAAAGAGAACGTGCAACAAGGATAGTGCACGCAAATGAGGAGAGAGATGCTAAGAAAAAGAGGAAGAATCAAAAGAAAACTCAATAAAATAGGAAGAAGAAGAATAAAAATAAAAATTAGGCAAACACTCCTCAAAATATTTTTGGGTGGCAAAATCACCCTTTTCCTCATTATAAGACGAATGAGGGACATTTAAATTATCATAGACAAAGGGGTCCCCAATAGGCTCTTTGACAAAAGAAGGGAGGGGCATAGGATAGTAAGGGATATGGTCAAATTTTCTTGAAAAAGGGATATGAGAAGAGGGAATAGGATCAATGGTCTCAAAAATGGTCTTATCTTCACCACCATTCCTCACATCACCAATAAAAGCATGGAAATCAATCATTGAATCCTCAAAAGAAGGACACTCATGATCTTCATCTTTCTCAAACATCCAACTTCCAAGAGAAACTACATCATCCTCTCCATCACAACGATGAACAACAACTCCCTTTATATCCTCAAAGCCTATAATCTCTAAACCATGCATGAATGGATGTAAATTCATTTTAAACTCATGAAGCATTCTTAATGGACTCACTGAAAAGGCTATAATTTTTCATTTGACACTCAAAGAACACATTATAAATAACCTCAAATGAGTCCAAATACTCATGGATAGAAGAATCACAATCATGCACTAGAGACTCATCAAGATAGGAGAAGGGGTTGGAATTTTCAAAATCAACACTCTCTTCAATCTCAACTCCTTCACCATCAATTAAAAGCCCACTAATGGCATCCTAAAATTCTCTTGGTTGCTCAAAATCATCATCATTATCCTCAACACACACATTAGATTGGGATTTTTCACAAACGAGCATCAAAGATGACAATTGACCTTCCAACTCTTCTTTTCTTTTCAATTATATTCTTCCTGAAAAAGCTCCGCACGCTCTCTAATCATCTCTAATTGGCTCTTCAAAGTTTCCATCATTTGTCTCGCAAAGGGCCTAAGATTGGGATTCATCTCCAAATCCCTCAAAGATTCATCAATTTTGCTATATGAAACTAGAGACTCATCACAAGTGTTTGGAGAATGAAAAGGTGAAGAGGGTAGAGGATCAAGAATGAAAGAAGAATCATAACCAAAGGTAGGATCATCAACATTATAAACATGAGCATTTTCATCAAATTGGGGAGAGAGGGAACAATCAAGCATATGAGATTCATCATTAAGGGAACAAAACACATCACAAGAAGGCATGCTAAAAAATGAAGAATTTTGAAACACACCATTAGCATCAACTTGAGCATGCACCTCGTCATCATGAACAAAAGAGGAAGCAAAGTTGAAACCATTCGTTCAAGGTTCAATAATGGGATTATATGACAAATCATGGGAATTCATGCTAACATTAGAAGAATTAAGACATTGTACATCATATTAGGATCATGACTACCCCTATTATAGACTTCCCAAGCAAACTAAACATAAAAATGTTGGGTTTCGGAAAGTCCGACTTTCCGCAGAAACAAAACCCGACCCCAATACCCGCTCACAATTAATATAACTAATAAGCATAATTAACAAGATAAGGATAAAGATAATATTACCCTTAATGCGCGCTTCGCTTGCTTTACGAGCTCTTACTACGAAAGCTTCGAGTCCCGCAAGTGCGTAGACCTCCAACGGAAATCCACCCGTAACACGACCCATACGGTCTCTACTCGGAGTTTAGCCAAGCTAGACCAAAAATAAACTTACTTGAGTTTTTATGAACTTAAAGGTTTTCTCTCTTTTGGAAATGCCTTATTGAGTTCAACTCAAGTAAATAATCCCAACTCCTAAGGTTGGTATTTATAGGCAAAGGCTCCCAAAAATTCCAATCATCTTTCCATGTGGGAGAAATGATATGGTGAGAAAAATAAGCTATTAATTTAATTCCAAATTAAATTAAATGAGCTGTGCAATAGTCAAATGACAAGTTTCAACATGTAGAAGGGAGTAGGGAAGGACCACAAACCCATCCTTGGAGGGGAAGCATGAACCCACCAACCCTATGTGCACGGCACTTGGTCAAACAAAGGAAGACCAATCCACATGCCTTTGGGCCTTAAGGCTTGGCTGGGCATGCCGCAAGCCCACGCGAGCTAGCGGGCTGCTGCTAGGCTTTGCCGCAAGGCTCGGCTAGCAGCTAGCCTCGGTAGGCGGTGCGCCCAGCCCACGCAAAGGCCAGCCATTATGCTAGGCCTAGTGCGGGGCGGCTTGGCAGCCCGCTTGGCCTAGCATGATAGCTAGGCCTTGTGCTACGACCACCAGCGAACACACACAAGGCCACTTAGCATGCTAGGCCCGAGTGGTGCGGTTGGTGTTCTCGGCTCATGTTCTTGTCCTAAGTCTTGTCCTACCATTGAGGTATATCAAGACCTTTACACTAGGCATCCGGTCCTAGGTAAATATGTCGTTTGACTAATTAAGTAAACTCTCAGAATTGATTTGACACACGACGCTCAATTTCGACGCTCTTTGCTCGGAATCCGACATCTTTGTTCATAATACTCGAGTGACTCATTAATTCCTTTCGGATTAATTCGTCGTGACAGATCGTTAGTTTGCTTGGGTGTGACCCGAAGGGTTCAGTCAAGATTAAGCTGTAATTTTAATTATACATTAATATTACTGATCGGAAGCGGCCTCCAGCTAGGCATTTCGATCACTTGACCTCACTGAATGATTAGCTTTCTAATAATTCCGAACTCTCTATCGGAATAATACACTTGTTCGAAGGACATCATTCCTATCAAAAAATCCTAAGCATCATCAATTGATAATCCTCTAATTCACCATTATGCATGCATTCAACTTCATCCCTAGTTTTCTCATTCAAACCAAAATAACAAATCTCACAAGCCTAAAAAAGACCACAACAATTATAGTCAAGAAATCCCTCAAGTCTATTGTAATATTCACAAAAAGGCTCATTTTCATATTAAGGAGATGAGAGACATGCCATTTTTTTCATAAAACAAACAAAAATCAAATAAAAGAAAAGTATATACAAAGACCTAGACTTGAACAATAAAAAACACTCAAACATAGACACTGTTCCCCGGCAACGGCGCCATTTGACGTAGAAAAAACTAGGTCGTTGACTACTTCTCCATAAAGCCAAACAATATTTATAATCATTAACAAACCTAGATACAAGTAAAGAGGTAAGTCAAGGGTTGAACCACTAGGAACACTTATGTTCAACTGCTTTCAATGGGTGTCTAAGCTAGATCGAAGTCTAAGGTGAAGAGTAAGGTAACCAACACTAACAACTACCAAAACAAACAATCAAACAAATCAAAACACTAGGGAATGGAAATCAACATGAATTCATGATAGTCAAGCTAATTAGGGGATAAAGCAATGCAAGCAATGTAAAGAAAAATAGTAGGAGCAATTAGGAGCATTAAATTAATCATCCTTATACTCTCTAACATAGATTTCACTAGTGCTAAATAATAAGAAGAAACATAATCAAATTCTCAACCAATTATGATCAAACAAATATCAAGTGGTCATGTCAATTAATTCAATCATGCAATCAAGTTTAGCATCATGGTTAGCAACTCTAATCAAACTAGACAACATGCAAACCTCTATTAATCAATTTAATTACAACACTAAAACTACTCAAATTCCCAAATCAATCTCAATCCATCAATCATATATGTTTACCCAATCCCTAGCAAAAAAACTACTCAGGAATCATCATCTAATCAACAAGCAAGTAATAGAAATAAAGGATTAACAAAATATTGAATAACAATTACACTAATCAAGAACCAATCATCAAAACCAACCAAACAAACATTAATTTAAACAAAACAATGAAACGAGATAGAGTTAGAAGTACTCATTGATTGATTATGGAGATCTTGTACTACCCGAATATTTTATGATTTTATATATTTTTATAAGAAAATATTTTATTTTTATTTATTAAATAACTTTCCTAATCTCATATTTTTAATTTAGAGTTCGGAAAGTTTTAAAACCCTATTTTAATTCAAATAGGACTCTTTTTATCAACATCTATATATTATTAACCCTAATTATTTTAATTGATTTTGTTGCTTTATGATTCAAGCCTTACTTCTGTCGTTTTCCCGTCACTTTTGCCTTTGGAACTGGAACAACCAACACCGTATACCTCTAAACCTATATTGATTGTTATCATTATTCATGAACTCAACCAAACTTTTATTATCAACCATTTATTATTTAATTACCCTTGATACAAATTTCATGGGAGCACACACCATTACCTTTTCTTGTGATCTTTTGGCCGTGGGTTTCGAGTGGCGTGCATCATATTGATTAAATTAATTTGCTCATCATTCAATGTAATTTGCGTGTCATTCTACTTGGAGTGTTAGAGTAATAGTTTCTTATTTGGCTCTCAACTGTTTCATTGTTTTAGTATTCATCGAAAAGGTAATCACACGAAACTTTTATTAGAGATATTTGCATTACATTTCGTACTATTGTGTGCAATTTTACAATATGTTATTTATATGATCAAGTTTCGTATGTATATTGGTTGATATGTCGTGATATATAATTTAATTGTCGTATTATTTTGTTATATTATTGATTATATTGATTGTGTTATAATTTCTAGGATTTTTAATGTTGTTGCTATAGGGAGCATTGTTTTATTGAGCTTTTAGGGTTACTTAGATCAAATAAATTATTATGTTGGGTTAAGATTTGATTATATTTGGGTTATTAGTATTATTTCCCTACAAGAGTTGAGACGTTTTATGAATCGAATTGTCGTGTTATTTGGGAACCTGTGCCATTATTGAGATATTATCTATTAATTTGTGAATGATTATTTGATCAAGTATGAGATCAAAAGGTTGAGAATTTATATTTTATTCTTGTTTTAAGGCTCAGCGTTATATACCTTAGTCCTTGGCATGCTGGTAAGAGGATGATAATCATGAGTTAAGAATGAGGTAAAATCTTTATTATTTATTTTTCTATGGTCCCCTACAGTGGGAATTGGCCCGTATGTGGTCTGGTTCAAGGTGTTTTCTGGTTTTTGAGAGTATTCAAGTTTTTATACTTGTTGGTTTGTTATTCGAATTACCCATGTCCAAGGCTAGGTATAGAACAAAGAGCGTGGCACACTTGTGGGATAAATGAGTTAATTGAGTGAAGGTTCGTATTATTATTCGAGGTTGAGTTAGGCAAAGGTTATTTTCAGAGTACAATGTGTAATGTAGTTTTGAACTACATTGTTTAACTGATCTAGTAATGTTAATTATTATATTATTATTTGTATTCTAATATGTGGTGATTACTCAGCTTTTGCTGACGTGTGTGTGTGTTTTTCTTTGTTGTGCTATTTGTGTTTGCGGCCATGTCTTTTTCTTAATAACAAGTTTGTAAAGTTGTATAAATAGCTCACCTAGATTTATTGAGTTGTATAGTTGGGATTTTGTAAGCCTTAACACTCGACAGGTTGTTGAGTGCGGCGGTGATACCTCCGATTTAGGTGTATGGTTCCGCAATTTTAATTAAAGGTTGTCTATTTTTCCTTTATTTATTGTTTATTATTAGTTAGTAAATCGGGGGTGTTACAAATATTCAATACAATTGTCACCTTGAATTTTCAATCACTCAAATCACCAACGAAATCTCTCACTTTCTCTTTCTAGATCTACTCCTAAACTAACCCTAAAACTAGAGAGAGAAGCTCCCAACTAACCTAAGAATATGATAGAGAAATTCTAATCTATTCTCTAGTTCCCTCAAAAATAGAAAGGTTTCAAGTATATATAGCAAGGGAGCAACGTAGGCTCGACCAATCTGTGGTGCGCACGCACCACAGGGTGTGTGCCACTTGTAAGGAGGGTGTGCCCATCGTAGGGGATTCTTCTCCTTTATGCCCATGACCCTTTAAAAGCCTAGGACTTTACACTTGTTAGGGTGTATTAGGATTTGAATTCCTGACTGTTTTGGGCACCTTGAATTAGAGTTGATCCTATCATTATGCTTTGTTTATAAGAAACTAGTAAGGAGTCGCCAATGTGTTTTAGGAAAACTCATAAACATTTTTCATGCCTTCCAAATAGAGTTCAAGGGATATTTAGCACGAATCATAAATTTACCCATGCCCAAATTGGTCTACTTGTACCAGAAATGAGTTCGGGAGCGAGGGTACTAAAATAACGTTCCTTTTAGGGGGAAATCGCTATTCTAGCCCTAGTGCGGCCTCTACTAGCTCTTCCTTTTTCACAATTTCATCATCAAACAATATATGCAATGTGATACCTAAAAATAAGTTGATTTTATTCACAAGAATTGATCACGTAGGAATTACATTGCAAAATCTTTATTTTTATTTAATCAAATTCGTGAAACTAACAATAAATAGACAAGATTCGCCTTGGCTTAGGTAATCAAACAACAATTAATTATTCAATACCTAGCCTTTGATTAACGAAAGAATACTACGTGAAATTAATTAACTAAAAGTTTATTTTTGGTGATCAAACAACACTAATTAATTGATTAAAGGTTGTTTAAACAAGAAAAGAAAAGGTAATTGATCTAAGTGTTGTTTTATGAGTGTCATTTATGGCACTCATTTAGCCTATTTTAGGATGAATTTTAATCGCTTTTATAGCAGTTTTATCTCTTTTTCTATAGTTTTACTTGTTATTTCTCTAGTTTGTGTTTTGCTTAGTTGTTTTCCCGTTTTCTTGCATTTCTTAGGTTTATTTTGCTTTTTCTCTTTTATTTGTTTGCTTTTCTTTGATTTCAGGAGATTGGTGATGTTCAAGGAGCTCAATGGCTTTTTCTCGGGATTTATAAGCCTCTAGATGCAAGCCGATCTCTCCCTTTGAAGCTTAAATGTTAAGGGGTGCAAAGTCCAAGTCTTCTAGGCCGCGCTCTCAAGCTGTGTGGGCATCAAAAATGGTGTTGAACCCATCATGAAGGCCCTTGGAAACTGCCACCCCCAATGTTCATTAAGTGAAGCGCACGGAAGCATCGACGGATGCACGAGAGGAGCTGCCTTGCTCTAGGCGCGGGCGCACACGACCGTGGTGCGGGCTCGCACAACGGTGGAGCGGGCGCGCAAGGCAGTTGTGCAGCTGTGCAGGTGCGAGGTGCGGCCGCGCAACTCTACTTTCCCCATTCCGTACCCATTTCTTTGCGGTCGCGCATGTTAAGGAGAGGGCGCGCCTATTGGGGTCTTTTTGGACGTCTAACTAACTTATCATTTGTTAGTTTTACTATACATAGATTTTTTCTTCTTTTTAGAGAGGGGGGATGATTAGAATTGTATGATGATTAGACTAGTTTTTGATTAGAAGAGACTTTAAGAGAGAGAAGCTCAAGATTTTGGGAAACTTTGTTCTTAGATTTTAGAGAGAGAAACTTGGTAATTGATGATTTCTACATTTTGATCTTCATTCTCTTTGATATGGATCAAAGTTTTGTAAGAATTCCTTTCTCTTTAATGAAATTTTAGTGTTTGATCTTTGATATATTGTTGAATTTCTATAGATAGTTTGATTTGATTGTTAATACTTTGATTACAATGTTGATGATGAAATTGATGATTAGTTTAGTTATGCCTTTTCAATTCTACAATGTGTAGTGAGTAGACCCTTTGCTAGGGTATGGTGAAGCATGTATGAGTGATAATCTATTGCTAATTTGGGGATTTTGATTGATTTGATATTGTGATTAAATTGGTTGATGGAATTTTTGCATGTGTTTGATTTGTTGAGGATTAGCTAACCTTGATTATCAAGCTAGATTACATTGTAGTTTTCATTGATACGACACATTGATTCGGAAGCTACTATTATCGATTGATCTTGTCTTGCGATTTTCCTTTGATTGTCATTTGTAGAGACCACTAGCTTGACCTTAGGAAACAGCTTTTCAAGTGATTTTGATTGCAAATACTATTTTCCCTCGCATTATTTGGTTGATCAACTTCCCGACAAATTACTATGTTTATCGTGAATACATGTGGATCCTAAATCCCTAGTACCTCGATATTGATTTCTATTGTTAGCTTTGGTTGTGTTGATTTGTTTGTTAGACCAAACCATTTGCTTAAGAATTCAGAATAGCTTAACTAGAGACCATAGCTTATACCTCATTCCCTTGAATTCGACCCGGACTTACCCCTATACTAGGGTTAGGTTTTGGTTATAAATTTGGTTTTATTGGGGAAGTCTTAAAACTCAATGACCTAGGATTTTCCTTCCGTTCAAAATGACGCAGTTGCCGGGGAATGACATGGTTATTTGCTACTGTATCCGTCTTACTTGAAAAATACAAAAAGATTTTCTTTCTTTTAGGCTACATTTGTAGCCGTGCTATTAATATTTTCCTTTGAGATTTGTATGCGTAGGGCACGAAACCGAAATTTAGTGCCATTTGATCCGGAAATTGAGAGGACCATTACAAAGATAAGGGTTGCTAATCGTTCCTTAAGCTCAAGCCCCTTAAGAGAGGAAGACCATCAAGAAGAAGAAGAAGAAGAAAAAGAAAGCATGGGTGTTAATCCGAGAGTAGCATTGAAGGAGTTGGGAACTCCGGGAACTTATAGGTTTGAAAACGGAATTCCTCCTTCCACGACACCGGGAAATGATTTTGGGATTAGACCGGTGATGAATACATTGATAGAGAGGCATCATTTTAGTGGAGCCAAGCATGAGAGTCCCTTTTGAAAGGAATGGTGTCCTTCGAACAAGTGTATTCTTCTGATAGAGGGTTCCGAGCTATTAGAAAGCTAATTATTCAGTGAGTTCAAGTGATCGGAATGCCTAGGTGGAGGCTGCTTTCGATTAGTAATATTAATGCATAATAAATATTTTAGCTTAATCTTGACTGAACCCTTCGGGTCACACCCAAGCAATGAACGATCCGACACAACGAATTAATTGGAAGGAATTAATGAGTCGCTCGAGTATTAAATATCTAGACGTCGAAAATCGAGCTAGGAGCGTCAAAACCGAGCGTCGCAAGTCGAGTCAAATAAATAAAAAAACGAGACAGTAAAATCAATAATTAATCGACAATTTACCAAAATACCCCTAGAATCAGAATGCCCCGAGCAAACCGAGTGCTAGGGGCATTTGGTATAGCAAGGTGGCTAGCATGCACACCAAGCCGAGCCTAGGCTGGCCGGTGCTACGACATGCTAGCGCACCAATGCTAGCATGGCACGCACATAGAAGCAGCTGCTATGGCGTACCAGCGAGCTAGCAAGGTACGCACATAGCAGCAGCAGCTATGGTGCGCCAGCGAGCTAGCGATGCACGCATAGCAGCAGCTGCTGCAGCCCGCGAAATCGACCGATGCGGGCAGCCTTGCCAAGGGCCTTGACACCAGCTAGGCTGCCTTGGCACCCAAGGCTAGGCACGTCACATGGCGCAGCCCAGTTGGCGCATGTGGCCTTAAGGGAGCCGGTTTGGGGAAGCCTTGGGGATCAAGTATTTGTCCCCCCCTTTCCCTTGTGGTCCTTACCTAACCTCTCCTCTTAAAATGCCACTTGTTGATTAATTAGTTGTTGCCTATTTTCTTTTATTTTTGAATTAAAAATAAAAGGGAAAATTGATTTTACCAACTCTCCCATATTGATGGGAGAGTGGATTTCTCACTTGAGTTTCCCTATAAATATCCCACTTGGGAATTCGGAAAACTCACTTGAGTAAGAGCTCAAAAAGGCATCTCCACTTGAGAGGAAACCTTTAAGCTCATTAATTACTCGAGTAGTGTTTTGGTCCGACTTGGCTAACCTCCATGTAAGAGACCCGTCGCGGTCGTGTTGTGGGATATCGTCGGAGGCCGTTGCGCTTGCGAGGCTTAGCTTTCTCAAGTAATAGCTCCAGTGGTCGAGCAAAGCACGCTATAAGGGTAATTTAGTCTTTTCTCTAATCTTGTTATTTATGCATTTTGGTTATATTAATTGTGAGTTTTTCCTTGGGCTCGGGTTTTATTTCCATAGTGAGTTAGACTCATCGAAACCCAACAGCGGTATCGGAGCCTTCCTCTTTATTTTTATAACTAAAAATTTTCAAGGTATTTTATGATTTTATTTTTCTGGTTTTATGTTACTAATTAGATTAGTAGCTCGGTTTTATTAATTTTAATCCCGTTTTAATGTGATTTTTGGCCCCAAACCCAGATTTTCGCCCAAAAATAGTAAAGTTTGGGTGGAAACAACATTCTGGAAAGTTTTCAACCCTTTTTGGGTTGTGAAAAAGCCAAAATCCGACCACAAATGCCTTTTTTCGAGGGTTTTTCGTTTTTGACGAAATTTTTTAAATCTTTTAACCTTGAATCTTAATGACATATTTATGGTGATTATGTATTGTGATTACGTATTTGGTTCTTTCCTTAATGTTTCTGCATTTTTTTTTTACCTCTTTAAGCATGGTTACTTTGTAGTAATTAGTGCTTTAGAGATTGGTTAAATTTTCACATAATTTCAAATCCATTGCGTTAAGTGTGAAAAATTTATTATTTTAGGCTACTAAGTACTAAAGATCCAAACTTTAATAGTTTTAAGTGGTTGGAACTTTGAGTTATCAAATTCCATGAATTTTTGTTGAACCTTTTGATTTAATCATTTATTAATTTAATTGGAATCATAAAGTTTCAATCTTGTGATATAATTTTAATTTATATTCATATTGGAAGATATAATTTTCAAGGATTCACAAGTTAAAGTTGGAATCTTTATTTGAATTTTGTGTTCATAATTTTAGCTCCCCTTTATTTTTGTCAAATCTCATGAATAATTTAAGTTAATTACATTAATAGTGAGAATAGCCCTATTCATTTTATTGCATCAAGTTGAACCAATTTTATTAAAGAATAGTTCTTTAAAATAATTTTGGTTTTATGCACTTGGATGAATTTATTAAGTTGGACGTATTATAATTTTCATTTTGCTCATTTAATTAATTCTAAAATTAATTTAGAATTAATTAATTAAGTCACGCGAAATTCGGATTTAATCCCGAGGTTTTGGCACGCAAACCAAGGCAAAACCACCCTTGGCTAGTGGGGCTGCACAGCTGCTCGCATGTTGCTGCCAAGGCGTGGTTGCTTGGTGTGTGCAGCCAAGCGTGGCTGCTTCTTGCTAACCAACAGCATGGCGCGCCATGGCGCAGCATGCTATGCGCGCAATGCGCGCTTCTGTGCATGTGTGTAGCTGTGCGAGGCGTGTGCGGCTGGTGCGAGCATGAGCATGTGCGTGTGGTGCTTGGTGTTGGGTTTAGATGAGTCTAACTCACCGCGGAAGAAAACCCGATCCAAGACCACACTCACAATTAATATAATCACAAGACATAATTAACTTAATTAACAAGAATTAAGGAAAGATTAATTACCTTTGACGCGTGCTTCGCTCATTACCCGAGCTTTTACTTGGGAAAGCTTTTAGTCTCGCTCGCATGAAGACCTCCTACGGAAATCCACCCGTAACTTGACCCCAACAAGGTCCAATGCTTAAAGGTTAGCTAAGCCCGACCTAATTTAATACTCGAGTAATTATATGTATTTAAAGGTTTTCTCAATGGAGATGCCTTTTCTAACACCTTACTCAAGTGAACAATCCCAAGGTATGCCTTGGCTATTTATAAGGAGTGCTTCCTTGTGAATTCCACTCATATTTCAATGTGGAACTTTTTCACAAAAAGATCACACATAGAAAGAATGTTAAATTCAATCCTTAGTTAAATAAACCAAAGAATAACAAAGTAACAAGTGTCACATGGTTAGGTGAGGACCACTTCCTCACTTGCTCCTCAAGGCAACTCACATGCATTGTGATCTAACCATGTGGCACCTAACCTTGATCCCCAAGTTGAGTTCAATTGGGCCGCCACCTTTTGTCCCGCGTCCATGACCCGCCACTCGGGTTCGCGGCCCATTGCCACATGGCATTGCCACCGTGGCACGCTGCCACCTTGGCGCGATGCCACGTGCGATGCCACGAGTGCTTCCATGTTCTCTGCCACGTGGTGCGCTTCCCTAGCCTTTGCGTGGCTAGGGTTTTTACTTGTTACTTGAAGCATTTTCCCGTCTCGCCAATTCCTAAATTTTGGCTCGACTTTTAAGATTCGGTCTAGACGCTTTAAGCTTGGAATCCGAAATCTTTGTTCACAATACTCGAGTGACTTATTAATTCCATTCGAATTAATTCGTCGCGTCGGATCATTAGTTGCTTGGGTGTGACCCAAAGGGTTCAGTCAAGATTAAGATGTAATATTAATTACTCATTAATATTACTGATCGGAAGCGGCTTCCACCTAGGCATTCTGATCACTTGACCTCACTGTATAATTAGCTTTCTAATAATTCTGAACCCTCTATCGGAATAATACACTTGTTCGAAGGACACCATTCCTATCAGTTGGTGCATAAGGGAGGTTAGTACGCGACTAGCCGAAGCTTGGTGCCTAGCAAACCAAGCATTGTTTCTTGGTGCTAGGCACACGAAAGCGTTGGGCTATATTTTGCCTTTTGGCCGATTTAATTATTTTAATTATGATTATTAATTTTAATTAAAATTTTGGAGGCTAGGCCTCGGTTTTGAGCGGCACTTGCAAAATTTTTTTTTAGCAAAATTTTGGGTTTACCGGCTTAATTGATTAGATTAATTAAGATGGATGCATAATTTAGTGGGAGCTTCAATTTTAATTGCGCTAAATTACATAATCGGTTAAACAACTTTGACTAGTTTTAATTAGGCGCGTTAATCGGATTAACCACCTAAGTTAGTTACTAGTTTACGTGTGCTTATGCATTGTTACTTGTTTATCGTTGTAAAATGCATGGGCCATTCAAAAATAGTGAATGGATGAATGGAATGTATTTTCTCTCACAGGTTTTATAAAATGGCAACTAGTGGGGCCCGATTAGGATAGAAAATGCGGACAGCGTTCCGTCATGTATTTTTGTAAATCTAAATACGGTTTGCGAACCGTTGAGTATTTTTGTACCTTAATATTTAGATTAGTCCTAATCGTAGATACTAGTATTTGCATCATTTTGGTTATGTCTTGAAGATGGAGGTTCTTGGAAGACGAAGCCATGAAGTTGCAAATGAAGACCCTTGAAGACTTGAAGACTCAAGGGGTCATGCCAGTTGCCAAATGCATCATTTACTTATGTTTTCGATATATATTTATGATTATATATATGAATAATATGTTATATGCATGTTTAGGATTTCGAATGTTGCGATAATTAATTAAGTTCACTTAAATCAACCAACATAGAAACCCTAGGTCCCTAAAATACTGAGTAAAATTTGCCATTCCAAAACAACACTTACTGACCTATTGAGAGTAGTGATGGGCTACGACAAAGCGAGGCATCACTATTTCTCCTAGGATACGTAAGGCATACTGGGAATGCATGTTGGTTTTTGTTATACTCAACGATATGAGTGATGGAGTCCTAACATGTCGTGGCAAAGTGGATAAGTTGTTGAGAGAGCATTAGATGCGACGATTTATCTAACCAAGAGTGGCTTGGAGCCATTAGCAAAAAGTTGCTTACCTTAGAATATTGAGTGTTAAAACAAGCCAAAGCATTCTTAACTACTCATTGATTCTTTGGATCTTGGAATCGACTTATTCTCACCAATTGGGGACAATTTAATGTGTGAATAAGACATTTAAATAAGTTTGATAAATATGCATGATTTCAATCTTATTTAAGTATTATGAATGGTTTTTCATTTCAAATTCTTTCTATTGTAGAATCATGTCTTCAACTAACAACGACAACAGTTTAGATAAATTCTTTCAAGTAAGACGTTTAAATAAGTTTGATAAATATGCATTATTTTCGTTAACTTTGGTAACGATTTCTTCTCTATTAATTTCAGTAATTTTATTTCTTTATTTCATCATGACTTCTTTAATTGGTTTGATTAGTTTAGATTTAATTATGCGTGAGTAGTTTTCTTTCTAGGGTTTGTGGGGATCCATAAATAATATGAAGGGGTAATTTGTTATTGTTGATTGTCAATGCTTGATTAATTTCCTATTGATTGATTTAATGCTATGCAATTAGATTAGGCCCGGTTTAATTGTATGAGTTATGCAATATTGATTCGAGATTCGAGAGATGAGAATTGATGTTTAGGCTTAGTTTCAATAGGCGGACTAATTTATAAATGGTTAAGTCGAGATTCGAGAGATGAGATTTAATACCGGTAAATTAACTCTGTGATTGTAATACGTAGCGAAAGCCCTTTATGATCTGATTAATTGATGCATTAATGGTTGATTGTTATGTTTTACCTTGAAATATTGTTTATTGGTGAACCTATGCCCTAGGTCTTTTATTCATTGATTTCCTCCTACTTTTATTTCTCCCTACTTTTATTCATCGTAGTATAGTTCCTTTAATTAACAACAATTTTGGTCACTTGATAATTTAGATTACTCTTAATTAATTAGGAATAAATTGACTTGTTTCCCTGTGGTTCGACCCTTCTTCCGTATCTGCATAGTTAGTGGACTTAGGAATTATTTTTGATTAGGTGATACGACTAAAACCTGTCAAAATTTGGCGCCGTTACCGGGGAAACGACTTTATTTTTATTTCAGATTGTTTTTTGTAGTCTAGATTATTCCCTCTTGTCTCAGAGAACGTTAGTTCTTTGATGCAATTCTCATATTTGTCTTTTAGTACTTTGTTTATGCCCAAGTGTTCCAAATCAGGTTATATTCCATTCGATCCTGAGATCGAGCGCTCTTTTCATAGACAAAAGAATCTTTACAGGTAAATCCTGGTGGGTTATGGGGATAACGATAATCAGAGAAGAGATTTAGAAGTTCCTTCAGATTCAGAATCAGAGATGACAACACCTAAGAAGCTCAGCAATTATTCGCAGCCGTCCCTAACGGATTTTCCACTCCTTACTCCTACTTCGGCCCTTGATGGAGTGCAATTTGAAATCAAACCCCAATTTATCACGATGATAGAGAGGAAGCAATTCAGTGGAGTTAAGGGTGAAGATCCTAATCTTCACATTGCAGATTTCTGCCAATATTGCAATCCCATTAGGCAAGTTGGGGTCACGCAAGACTAAATCAGGGAGATTCTTTTTCCCTTTTCTTTATGTGGAAAAGCTAAATTATGGTTTAATGGTTTGAATAGAACTGCACTTGGTATTATTGAATGAGAAACTCTTACTTTGAATTTTTATAATAAATATTAAACTACAGAGAGAACAACTTTACTAAGGAGTGCTATTCAGAACTTTGCCCAAGAGGCAGATGAAACTCGATATGAGGCTTGGGAAAGGTTTAAGGATCTACAGAGAGAATGCCCCCACCATAATCTGGCACAATGGCAGTTGATACAAGCCTTTTACAATGGACTTAGAAACTTATCTAGATCAATTCTAGATTCTACAGCTAGTGGGAGATTCATGAATCTTAATGTTGAAGATGCAGGTCAGGTTATCGAAGACATGGCAATTCACAATTCCCAATATGGGAATCCGAGAGGGTTTGCTAACAAAGGAAAACATAATGTCAATTCTGTATCCTTTTTGCAGGCTCAAAACATTTATTTGTCAGAAACTAGATAATCTTTATGCTGTTCCTAACTCTGTAGCTAATGTTTCTGCTGTTGCTAACAATGAAGCTTTTTGTGAAAATTGTGGAATTGTAGGACATTGGGAGCAAGATTGTAGGAGTTCCATAGAGCAAGTTAATGCCTTTCAATCCTATAGGCAAAATAACCTATACTCCAACTCTTATAATCCTAGCCTTCGGAACCACCCATACCTTTCCTACCGGAGTACCAATTTACAAAACCCTCCACCTCCACAACAAACACAACAGCAACCACCACCACAGCAAAAATATTACCATCCTAATTCTGGCCAGAAAAACCAGTCACAACCCTCCTCATCTTTTGACCCTGCTATGTCAGAAATTAGAGCAATGCTTTCAAGCATGCAAAAGTACATGGAGAGTAGAGATGCACAAATTGATTCGATTATAGCTCACAATAAAATCATGGAAAATCAAATTACGCAGATTTCATCTACCCTACAAACCCGTCAACAGGGAGCTCTACCATCGCAACCAATCCATCCTACAGATCATGCTAATGCAATCACTCTAAGGAGTGGTTCACACTATGATGGGCCTCCTATGCCCAAGGATGATGGACCTGTTGCTAATCCCGATTCCCTTGTACCAAATGCTGATCTTACTAACCCTACAGAGCTACAAAAGGAAACTAACCCTTCTAATGTTTCCTTACATGGTAATCTCAAGACAAGGGTGGAGATGTGCAGAGCCCAATTATCAAACTACCATTCCCTAATAGACATTTAAAGAGTATGTTTGATAAGCAATTCGGTAAGTTTTTAAAGGTTGTGAAAAACTTGCAGGTAACAGTTCCTTTCACTAATTTAATCACTCAGGTTCCTCCATATGCTAAATTTACGAAAGATATTTTGACTAGGAAAAGGGCCTTTGATGAGGTAGAAACTATAGCTTTTACAAAAGAATGTAGTGTTTATTGCAAAATAAATCCCCTCCTAAATTAAAGGATCCTGGTAGTTTTTCTATCCCTTGTCATATTGGTAATGTGTTCATTGATAAAGCATTATGTGATTTGGGTGCTAGTGTCAATGTTATGCCATCGTCTGTGTGTGCTAAGCTTAATATGGGTGATTTGAAAGTTACTAACATTACTTTGCAGATGGCAGACCGTTTTGTTAAATACCCCTTAGGTATTTTAGAGGATGTTCTTGTCAGAGTTGGTAAATTTTTTATCCTTGTTGATTTTGTTGTGTTAGACACGGCTGAGGATACACAAATTCCCATTATATTAGGTAGGCCTTTTCTCCATACTGCAGGAGCTATTATTGATGTTAAAAATGGAAAACTAACCCTTTCTGTAGGAGATGATAATATCACTTTTAATTTAGGGAAGGTTTTAAAAGGACCTATGCTAGAAGAGAACTATTATTTAATTAATGTCATTGATATAATGGATGATATTTGTGAAAAAAGCTTACCACAGGTTCTTGCAAGGGATCCCTTGGAGGAAGTTCTTTGTGGAGATTTATCTGCAAGTGATGCAAGCATTTGGAGTAATGAGGTGGATGCTATTGAGAAAGCTCTTTTAGTAGAAGAGCTTGATCTTAAAGAGACCATGAAAGTAGTGAAATTAGTTCAGGAATCAAAACCTGCAGAGGTCAAGAAGAACTAAAACCTCTCCCTTCTCATTTGAAATATGTTTTTCTGGATGAGCAGGAACTATACCCTGTAATCATTAGTACTGCACTTGATGACCCACAAACTTCCCAACTTCTAGAGGTTCTTCAAACCCACAAAAGGGGCAATTGGGTACAATATTGATGATCTCAAGGGTATTAGCCCTGATTTTTGTATGCACAGGATACATTTAGAGGACAACTACAAGCCCTGTATTCAACCCCAGAGGAGGTTGAATCCTAATATGCAAGAAGTAGTCAAGAAAGAGGTGATGAAATTACTTGATGCAGGTATTATCTATCCTATTTCTGACTCAAAGTGGATAAGTCCTTTTCAGGTGGTTCCTAAAAAGAGTGGGATGGCTGTGATTAAAAATGATAAAAATGAATTGATTCCCATTAGAACTGTTATAGGGTGGCGTATGTGCATTGATTATCGTAGATTAAATATCGCCACTAAAAAGGACCACTTCCCCCTCCCTTTTATTGATCAAATGCTTGAGAGGTTAGCTAATCATAAATTCTTTTTTTGTTTGGGTGGGTATTCGGGATTTTTCCAAATTCCAATTTACCCTGAAGGTCAGGAAAAGACTACATTTACATGCCCTTATGGTACTTTTGCATATCGTAGAACGCCCTTTGGTTTATGTAATGCCCTTGTTACTTTTCAATGTTGCATGATGAGTATTTTTTCTGATTTCATAGAGTCTATCATGGAAGTCTTTATGGATGATTTTAGTATGTATGGGTCTTCATTTGATGCATGCCTAGTAAATATCGCTAAAATTTTGAAAAGATGTGAAGAATGCAATTTGGTTTTAAATTAGGAGAAGTGTCACTTTATGGTGATAGAGGGAGTGGTTCTTGGTCATATTGTATCTGATAAGGGTATACAGGTAGATAAAGCTAAGATTTCTGTGATTGAGCAATTGCCTCCTCCAGTTAATGTTAAGGGGTTTAAAAGTTTCTCAGGTTACGCGGGGTTTTATCGTCGCTTTATCAAAGATTTTTCTAAAATTGCTAAACCACTAACTCAGCTTTTACTTAAGGATGCCCCTTTTGATTTTACTGATGAGTGTCTTGAAGCTTTTAACAGGATTAAGCAGGCTTTTATATCGGCACCCATCATATGTGCACCCGATTGGAATCTTCCTTTCGAGATTATATGTGATGCGAGTGATTTTGCATTAGGAGCCGTGCTAGGACAAAGAAAGAACAAAGTTTTGCATGCTATTTATTATGCAATTAAAACTTTAGATGAAGCTCAAGTCAACTATGCCACCACGGAGAAGGATTTTCTTGCTGTGATTTATGCTTTAGAAAAATTTAGATCACATTTAGTTGGTTCTAAAGTTATTGTGTTTACTAACCATGCAGTTTTGAAGTACTTAATAGCCAAGGCGGAATCAAAGCCTAGGCTCCTCCGTTGGGTTCTCTTGCTCCAGGACTTTGATGTGGAGATAAAGGATAAGAAAGGTGAAGAGAACGTTATGGCAGACCACTTGTCACTCATCAGGTATGATGAGGGTAAGGATTCTCTTTCTATAGATGACTCTTTCCCTGATGACCACTTGTATGCAGTTGTAGTGCAACACCCTTGGTATGCCGATTTTTCTAATTATTTTGTGGGTGGTACTCTACCCCCTGACTTGTCCTACCAACATAAAAAGAAGTTCCTTTATGATGTTAAACATTATTTTTGGGATGATCCTTTTTTGTTTCGTGAGTGTGCAGATGGATTATTTCGCAGGTGTGTTCCCGAATGGGAGGTTCACGGCATTCTCACTAGTTGCCATACTTCACCTTATGGAGGACATCATGGTCCCACCAAAATGGTGCCAAGATTAATGAGTCGAGTTTTTATTGGCCCACCATGTTTAAAGATGCTAACACTTTTGTGCACGCTTGTGACTCTTGCCAGAGGACTAACTACATCTCGCGGCGGCATGAGATGCCTCAAACTGGAATTTTGGAAGTTGAAATTTTTGATGTTTAGGGTGTTGACTACATGGGACCATTCCCTTCTTCAAGAGGCAATCATTATATACTTGTCGCTGTTGATTATGTATCCAAGTGGGTTGAAGCCATTGCCACTCCTACCAATGATGCCAAGGTGGTCCATAGACTTTTCAAGAAGACCATCTTTCCAAGATTTGGAGTACCTAGAGCTATAATCAGTGATGGAGGATCTCACTTTCATGAGCGGAAGTTAGACACCCTTCTCAAGAAGTATGGTGTATACCATAGGACAGGTTTAGCCTATCATCCCCAAACTAGTGGCCAAGTTGAAGTTTCTAACCATGAGATCAAGGCCATTCTAGAGAAGGTGGTAGCAAATCAAGGAAAGATTGGAGTGATAAGTTGGATGACACCCTTTGGGCATACAGAACTGCATTTAAGACCCCAATAGGTACTACTCCCTATAGACTTGTGTATGGTAAAGCATGTCACCTCCCGGTGGAATTAGAATACAAGGCATATTGGGCTATTAAGGAGCTCAATTTGGATGCTAAGCTAGCGGGAGAAAAGAGATTACTTCAACTTAATCAACTTGATGAGTTTAGGTTGACGGACTATGATAGTGCACGTGTCTACAAGGAGAAGACTAAGAGATGACATGACAAGATGATCCTTCCGAGAAAGTTCAAAGAGGGTGACGAGGTTTTGTTGTTCAACACTAGACTTAAACTTTTCCCAGAAAAGTTAAAGTCAAGGTGATCGGGTCCTTTTACTGTTAAAAGGGCAAATAAATTTGGTTATGTGGAACTAATCGATGAGCATGGTAATGAGTTCAAGGTAAATGGTCAAAGACTTAAGCTATACCATAAAGGGGCTACGATTGGTGCGGTATAATTACTTCACCTGATCGATTCCGGTTCATCTTGAGCGACATTGTGGTAAGAGGGTCATGCGAGACCTAGATAAACCAGCGCTTTGCGGGAGGCAACCCGTATTTCTTGCTTTCTAGACTAGGTTTTCCTTCTTTTTATTTCTTTTTTTAGAGAGGTGAGGAGAGTGAAATTTTCCCCTTTCAAAGTGTTTTTGCACAGGTTTTGAACCATCAAGTAAGAAGACTTAAAGAGAAAAAGTTGAAAAAGTGAAGTTCCAAGCTGGGTATAGGCCCGATCTGGCAGAGCTCGCCTGATCGGGTGCGAGAGCAATGTTGAAATCGAGCGTTAAAATGCCCAATCAGGCAGCCACGCTCGATCGGGCGCGCAAGCGTGAGAAATTTGGGTTGGAAATTTGCCCGATTGGGCGAAGCTTGCCCGATCGGGCGGGCAAGTAGAAGAAGAAATTGAAGGAAATTCGCCCGATCGGGCGGACTGGAGCCCGATCAGGCACGCCTTTGTTTTCACGGGCTATTAACTCCTCTTTCTCCTCTTTTCTTTCACTTTCTTCTTTCATTCATCTTTTTCATTCACACTTTCTCTCTCTAACCTCCATTTTCAAACCTTCAAACTTACTTTCTCATCAAGATCTTCTCAAATTCTCCCATCAAAACTCAAAATTTTTTACATATTCTTCATCCTCTCACCTTCCTCTACATTCTCCATCTAATTTTCACTTGTTTCTCTTAAATTTTTAGGAAACCCTAGAGAGAGAAAGCTTCAAGTTTGTCAAGAAATCAATTCAAATGGCCTTTAAAAGATCAAGGACTCAAAGGGGTGCGCAATCAAGGCAACAACCGGCACCCACGGTCGACCCGGAGCTCCAAATTTCGGGATGGAGCGAGGTGGTGGTTACTACCATGGAGCAAAAGACTAGGATGCTCAACCTCGTCGAGAGGCAGGTAATTCCTACTCGTTTTGTTCATCACCTTACTTTGTCTAGACTAGGAATTGACAAACAAGTTGAAAAATTGTTTAAGGGAATTGGCATGAGTGGTCTATTTAACTTGCATTATGATACTTATGATTACTTGACTGTGGAATTTATCTCTACCTTTAATTTGATTAAGTCTAATGCATCTGTTTATCATGTTCAATTTCGTTTACTTAACAATGATGTGAGAATGTCCTTGAAAGATTTTGGTAAACTTTTTGAGTTAAAATCCGATAGGCCTACGGAACCACCTAGGGATTATTGTGCCGAAGTCTATTTAGCTTTAACAGGGAATATGTTAGAGAACCTCTAACATGCCAAGGGAACTTGGGTTCAACATCCCGTGCCAAAATTTTGGCAAAGGTTTGTTGGCCTCACCATCTTCGGGAGGCATGAACCGGCAAATGTGAGGAGGGATGATTTAGAGTTATTGGCCACCTACATGATTCCTAGGAGTGAGAAGCTAAACATCCCACTTAGGATGGCCCAACACTTCCAAAGAAGTGCTAAGGTGGCCGAGGCCGGTAAAGTTAGGACACCTATCTACTTTGGTGGGTTAGCCACCCACATTGCGGTAAAATTGATGGGTTTTACACCCAATGACCATAGGAGAGTAGATGGCCCTAACCTTATGGACCTAACATACCTAGGAAGCCTCAATTGGGTCCAACCTACCCATAGCGTGACTCAACCTAGTGAGATGTGGGGGATAATTCATAGGGAGTCGGGTAGAAGGGATCAAGCCTTCACATTGCCTAACCCAAACTTGACCAAGTTCGATAAGGGTAAGTCCACCTACACTTTTGAACTAGGTAACCAAGGAGAGGCTCGAGAGGCTCACCACTCACCACCTCAACCACAACCCCAATTCCAATTTCCTCCACAAACCCAACCCTACATGCATGATATCCCTACTTCTTCCGTTGACTACAACATCGATCCCAATGCACCAAATGACTTCTCGGCTTTTAGGAGCCAACTTGATAGGATCGAGAGGGGGCAAGGAAGGGTGGAGGGATTAGTTCAAAACCTTGACTTTAGATTAGGTTCTCTAGATAGACGGGTTGGGTGCGTGGAGAGAAACCTAGGGAGGGGTTTATACCCCATGTATGATGACTATGCACGCCGAGGGGCTATTCCCCCCGAGGCTCTTGTTCCCGATTGGTTTCAATATCCTCAAGGAGGATATTCGACCCCCGATGCCTTTGGTAGTTATGTGGACTATTCTTTGGTCCATGGTGATGGGGCCGATGTCCCTTTTGGTGGGCTTGGGGGGAATGTGGATCCTAACTATTTTACTGGTGGTTCGGGTCATGGAGGTGTTGGTTCGGGTCATGGAGGTGTCGGCTCTAGCCATGGTGGTGGCTATGCTAGAATGGATGAGGATGATGATGATAAGTAGCTATTCCTAGCTGCATTCCCAAGTCAATGAGGACATTGCTTGATTTGGCTTGGGGGATGATCTTGTATATATGGTATCACTCTATCTCTTTCCTCCTTTTATTGCTTTCTAGGTTAGTTTATTGCTTTCTAGTATAATTTTGTTTCTTTTGGAAAAAAGAAAAATACGAAAAATTGAAAAAATAAAAAAAAAAATAATACAAAAGTACGTTCCAATGAAGAAAATGAATCATGCTTCCCTATGCCCCTTAAAAAAATTGTTTTGACTCTTGGTTGTTGATAACGAATATTGCGGATTAGTTGGTCATGATTTGATGTTTAATTGCCTAGGAACCTTAACATGCGTTAATTTTGCCCAACTACTTGTGGATATAGTGCTTGACTAGTTGATTTGGTTAGGAATGTGTGTTAGTTCCTGGTATATCAATGAATCTGAGGTGTTGGTTCGAGCCATGGAGGTGTCGGCTCTAGCCATGGTGGTGGCTATGCTAGGATGGATGAGGATGATGATGAGGAGTAACTATTCCTAGCTACATTCCCAAGTCAATGAGGATATTGCTTGATTTGGTTTGGGGGGATGATCTTGTATATATGGTATCACTCTATCTCTTTCCTCCTTTTATTGCTTTCTAGGTTAGTTTATTGCTTTCTAGTATAATTTTATTGCTTTTGGAAAAAAGAAAAATACAAAAAAATTGAAAAAATAAAAAAAATACAAAAGTACGTTCCAATGAAGAAAATGAATCATGCTTCCCTGTGCCCCTTGAAAAAATTGTTTTGACTCTTGGTTGTTGATAACGAATATTGCGGATTAGTTGGTCATGATTTGATGTTTGATTGCCTTGGAACCTTAACATGCGTCAATTTTGCCCAACTAATTGTGAATATAGTGCTTGACTAGTTGATTTGGTTAGGAATGTGTGTTAGTTCCTAGTATATCAATGAATCTGAGGTGTTGGTTCGAGCCATGGAGGTGTCGGCTCTAGCTATGGTGGTGTCTATGCTAGGATGGATGAGGAAGATGATGAGGCGCAGGTATTCCTAGCTACATTCCCAAGTCAATGAGGACATTGCTTGATTTGGCTTGGGGGGAATGATCTTGTATATATGGTATCACTCTATCTCTTTCCTACTTTTATTGCTTTCTAGGTTAGTTTATTGCTTTCTAGTATAATTTTATTGCTTTTGGAAAAAAGAAAAATACAAAAAAATAAAAGTACGTTCCAATGAAGAAAATGAATCATGCTTCCCTGTGCCCCTTGAAACAATTGTTTTGACTCTTGGTTGTTGATAACGAATATTGCGGATTAGTTGGTCATGATTTGATGTTTGATTGCCTTGGAACCTTAACATGCGTCAATTTTGCCCAACTACTTGTGAATATAGTGCTTGACTAGTTGATTTGGTTAGGAATGTGTGTTAGTTCCTGGTATATCAATGAATCTGAGTATTGATTTGTGACTATAAGTAATGTATATGTGATTCACTATTATGCACAATGTGGAGGACGAAGGCATTCATTCTTTTAGGTAGCCTTCAGACGATTTAGATACATTTGTTCCCTTCTTGCTACCCATGTTGTTGCTTGTGCCCTTTCATTGTTTATTTAGCCACATTACAAGCCTAATTAAGCCCCATTGGTTACTAGTCCCAAGATTGGCTTGGGGGAGCTAATAGTTAGTGAGGTGAGGGAGTTGTGGTGTGCACATAATTTGCACAATGTGAAAAAAGGAAGAGTGATTGTTCTTTTGATATTGTGATTGGAAAAAATGTTGACAATTTATGTTTCAAAGTTGAAAAAATTCCAATGTGAGATAAAAAGAAAAAAAAAGAGCAAAAGAAAAAAATTATTTCAATGTTCAAATATTCTATGTGAAGGTTGCTCAAAAGAAAAAGAAAAAAAGAGAAAACAAATTTAAGAATAAAAAAAAAAGTTCAAGTTTGAAAGAAGAAAAAGGAGAATGAGTTCAAAGTTTGTTTATTCACTCTAATTCTTTAATATCATATTTTTATGAGTGAATTTGTAAGTGATGGTGGTTATATGAGATATCAATTTAGTTGTTTGGTGAACTTTTGTGGAGTTTAGTTGTGTTGGAAGATGAGTTGGTCATTATTTATTTTTGACCTTGGTTTTATTAGGATTTTGGCTCCCTCAAGCATGGCTTTACTCTCACTTTTTCCCAAAATTTTCCTACCTTTTACCCTAGCCTTACATTACAAGATTTAAAGACCTTCCGGCCTTTGTGCATAGAATTATGTAGATGTGAAAGTAGTTGTTTATCAATGCAAAGGATGACTTGATGTATTCCGAGTCCACTATCTAGGTTCAGTGCTATTCTCTTTAAACACACAAGTGTTATTGACAAGAGGAAAATGTAAGTCGTTATCTACCTCTCCCTAGAGCCAAACTTAATTTGTAAACACTTGACCAACCCTAATACAAGTATATGGTAAGTCAAGGGTCGAACCCAAAGGAATGAGTAGGAACGATGCTATAGCCTATGTCAAGCTAAATCGAAGAATATAAATGGTAGTGGTTGGTAACTAAAATGTCAAAAAGCTAACAAATCGAAGAATTCAATATGCTAAACACTAGGGATATAGGTTCCACATGAAAGCTAATTGATTATGCTAATTGAAGGATCACTCAATCAATTCAAACATTACAAAGGACAAACAATAGTTGTAACCAAAGGAATTCAATAGCTATCTCCTATAAGCCAAGCTAGGGTTCACTATGAATGGCTAACTAGGAAAATCACAATCAAATTCAATCAATTAAAGCAATTCTCAAATCAATGGTTCGTGTCATTGAAATTTTCAATGCAATCTAGATTAATCATATAGGTTGATCACTCCTAGTCTAATTAATCACATGCACAACTATGTCAACCAATTTAATTGCAACATTCAAATCAGTTTAGCATCATCAACTAACAAAAATCATCAATCAAGCATGCTTCCCATTCTCCCTAGCAACTAATCTACTCACTAAACATGGTGAAATTAAGAAACAAAACAAATTCAATCAAATTCATATTCATTTAATGCTTAATCAAAAGAAAATCAACCAATCAACAAATTCTAGAGCAAGGAATGTAATCTCAATCAAAATTCAAGAAACTAGAAAGAATTGCATTAAAAGTAAATCAAAGGAAAGAAATCTTACAAACATTCATTGAATTAAAGAAGGAATTTCAAGATCAAATTGAAATCTAAGATCAAATTCAAGTACAAACAAGTAAATCTTAAGCTCCTCTCTCTACTTTCTCTCTCTACTATTTCTGGAAAAATTCTCTCTCTAGTACAAAGTTAAGTCGTTCTAAAAAAGAAAGTCAAAAGCTATAAATAGGAAAATCGAGCGAAGGGGGCCGCACAGGCCGTGCGCACGCATAGACCAGCCGCGTGCACGCACAGCTGGGTCTGCGCGCACGCACCCCTGTGCCGCGCGCGCGCACCCCTGTGTGGTGCACGAGGCCTTGGCTCCTTCGCTTGCTTGATCAAACTCCGCGCTCCCGAGCATCCCCATCATCAGTGCACTCGAGATGATGCCCGCAAACAAGGCAGTCCCAAAATGAGCAAATTGACTTGATTATTCACCTACAAAACACAAATAAAACAAAGAGAGAAAGCATAACAAAGTAAAACTAAAACTAAAACTATGAATTATCAACTAAAAATATGAAAAACTCGTAAAAACCAATTGAGAACCAAAGTGAATTATAAAAATGGAGAATCAAATAAAACTAAGAGAATTATATGAAAATGATGAAAGAAAATAAAGAAAATGAACCTAAATCTTATTCTTTTGAGCGCCATAAACGACGCTCATCAAATTCCCCCAAGCTAAACTTTTGCTTGTCCTTGAGCAAAACAAAATCAAACCCAAGGGAAAATGATGACACTACTCAAGCAAAGAAAGAAACAAGAAAATTAGAGAAGATGAGAATATACACTAACTTACTTTCGTAGAAATCACGGTCAATTTTAGCAACTAAAGACAAGCCATTTAAACCCCTAGATCGCTCTAGAGGACAAGTGATGCTCTCGTAAAGGTTTCCAAAGAGGTTAACCTATAATTCTTTTTATTAAAAAGGAGGCAAAGAAAAAAGAAAAGAAAAGAAAAAGTTTAAAACCTCGAAAAGAAAAGAAATGCTTATACAATGGACTTTTGCACATGATCAAGGCACGAAGGATATTAAACTTTCTAAAACAACAATGGTAAGCACGTTCTAAGATATCGAGGGTTGATTGAAACATAGGGTATGCTAAGCGTAGAGAACTAATGAGGCGCAATCCACTTTCATCCCAACCAATCTAACCGTGTTCTCCCTAATGGCTTCAAATCTTCCCTTAGTAAGCGTCTCTATGGTTCCACGAAGGAACCGAAAAAGAATAGAAATTTGAGGGTTCTCGACATCTTGACCTTGCATCCCTTTTCCTTAGGCTTTAACTCATAATGCCCTCCCTCGGTATATGACTCAACCACTAGGTCGAAAGGACTTTCCCAAAGGTTGTAACGTAAGGGCAAAAGGTTAGGGGTAGGCTTAAAATTTAGAATTTGGTGGTACACCTAGTTTATGAGGCAAAGGTTGGCCACACCTCGACACCAAAACCAAGAAGTCACCAAACAAAAACAAACTAATACCCCCAAGCTTATTCAAAGCTATATCCACAAGCATATATACAAAAAGCGTAAACGCTTCTCCCCCAAGCTAAAAGGAAGCATTGTCCTTAATGCTTGAAAAGGGAAAATAATCACATCAAACCGTTTCTTTTATTATTTTATTTATTTATTTTTATTTATTTATTTATTTTATTTTATTGAATTTTCTCATTTTCACACTTTTTTATGTAGTTGTCATTTTATCAAAGCAATTGTCCTCGCCTCTTTTAACTTTGGACGGTTTTACATTTATTCATTTGCCATTATTCACAATATATACAAAAGACGAGTTTGCTTACAAATAAAACCAATTTCCAACTTAATAGACCACAAACACCAAAAGCATGACCAATTGCTTCACAAATACCAATAATGGAACAAAAAGAAACAAAAGGCTCAAAGTTCTAAATATGTGGCTTGAAAAGAAGGGGAAAGGCTCAAATGGTTAGCAAGACGGCAAATGTAAACCCAATGAACTAAAAAGAAAGAAGAAAAATCCTAGAAATGAAAAATTACCATCCCAAAAAATGGCCTTTGTCCTTCCTAGTTGGTTCGGTCTCGTGTTTGAGAATTATGAGTCAAGATTCAAGATTAGGAATGCAAAGGTGAAGGATTCACACCGCACAATCAAAAATGATGAAGGCTTGAAAAAGAAAAATCCTTACACGGTTGTAGCAAAAACTAACTAAAGTTGTCAAATTCACCAAAGGAAGCAACTCCGTCTTACCACAAACCAAAAGAATCCAGCTTCAAGGCCCCAAAAGGTCTAAACCGCTACCTTAGCATACCCTATCCTTGAGTCAACCAAAGATACTCTCAACCGTGCAAACCATTGTATTTAGGAAGAAAAATAGCCAAAGTGCAAGTGCAAGTGGTACTAAGTCCAAAGTAAAAGCAAAAAGATGAAGAAAGAAAAGCAATGCATCAAAAACATTTTATTCATATTCACAAAAACAAGTTTTTTCTTTTTTTTATTTCTTTTTTTTTCGAATTGAAGAAAAGAAAAGGACTTAAAAAAAAATAAAGAGAAAAAGGGATAAAAAGAAAAGAAAAGAATAAGAAAAAGAGAAAAGGAAAACATGAAGGAAGAAGAAAACAAAAGAAAAAGAAGAAAAGGAAAATGAAATGAAAAATAGAAAAGTAAAGGAGAAGTAGAAAGCAATAAGGAAGTAATGCTAACACACATAAATCCCAATCAACAAACAAGTGAACATTCGACCACAACGCCAATGTTCCCAAACACACTAGGGTGTTAAAAAGAAAACAACCTCAAACCATTCAACTTCTCTTAGAACTAATCCTAGACTAAGAAACCAAGAAAAGAAAAAGAAAAGAAATAGAAAGATCTCACCGGGCGCCAAAGCTATTGCACATTAAGCAAGGCAAAAGAGCACCTTTATGAATCGTCGAAATTCAAAGCATAAGCAATAGAGCAAGGTGAGAAATAATATAAAAAAAAACTATATACAAAGAAAATTGTTAGTAACTTCAATACAAAAGGAAAGAAGAAAATAGAAAACAAAATGTAGGAAAATAAAGAAAAAGCAAGTAATAGTAGCAGTAAGGGTCAGAATCATCAGACTAAAATAGTATCAGGAGACAAGAAATCAGACAGTCATCATCAGGAATCATCATAACAGAGACACAGAGAAACTCAGCGGACAGCGGACATCGATCAGCAAAACAAGCAACAAACCAATAACCAGGCAGAGAAATCAGCAGAAATACAGCAGCTACATCATAAAACCAAACGACACAGAGATTAATACCAGAAGCATAGGATACCAGGAATGAACTACAAAAGCAGGGGGGATATGGTGAAGCACATAAACAAATGCAGAATGCACCCCCAAGCTTAAATTGGACTACCCCCCTAACTCTAAACCTAAAGACATATAGGCAACCGAGAAACATCATATAAAGCACATAAGAAGGGGGGTAGCCATGGTAGTATCACTCCGCACTATGGTAAGGGGTAGAATGAGAACTCCCCTCAACGGTCTCCATCACGTGACTAGAGCTAGCCATCTCACTCACGTCCATGGGAGCCTTACCCCTTAACCTACTGTCCCTCCTAGCTTTATCAATCTCAAAATAATGAGACCAATCATCTAAGACCGGCTCACCCGACCTACCCCACCTTCCAAAAGTCTCAAGGTCCGGAAATGGCGAAGGATTAGCCGGATCATATGTATAATCATAACCACCAGGCCGCCAATAGTCGTAAGTGGTCGGGGTGGTGCCTATGATAGAACTAGAGTGAACATGAGGGCCCTCCCAATAAGGGTAGCAAGGCCGAGGATCAATGGTAGGATAAAAAGGCTCCCATTGAGGAATAGGTCCTTGTTGGACCGGGAGATACGGGTAATTCACATAGGGCTCGATCTCCCCCCTCCGAACATGCAAATCGTACAATTGATTTGTATGATAATCATAACCAAGATTAGGGGTTTGCATAGAAGGCATAGAATATAACACATTAGCAATAGAATCAAGCCTAGCATGAATGGTTGACAAATCAAAAGTAGAAGAAGTAGGAGAGGGGGAAGGAATAGGTGTACCTTCCGGTTTAACCGTGGGAATAGTTTGAACATTCGATGAGAAAGCATTGGTCGAGCGACCTCTTGTATGATTCGTCCTACATCGAATAGAAGGATCAATATCTCATACAACGTGCTCGTTACGAGCAAACGCTTATCGAAATGGCCTCAACCTACGTCGGCTAGACATTTTTCTGCCGCAAAAGGCCATCGGAAGCCTCCAAGATAAGGAATCTTTCTCTCTTGGTCGGGTAGTTGCCTCTTTGCATGGGATTAAGAACCATTCTTTAACCCGGGAAAATTTCCAAATGAAGACATCATCCTTTTAGTACGATCGAGGAACTTTTGGTTCACAAGGGCGGAGATGTTGAGGAAATGAGAAGAAGATTTTTCTCGAGGATCAATAATTAGGGAAAGCTCATTTAACAAAGTCTAATAGTCGTCATTGATGCAAAGAGCTAGGATAGAAATCATCCCTCCCAATTGAATGCTCCCCGATAGGCTAACTCCATCACGGATATCCAAGAATCGATTGATCAAGTGCTCCGTGAAATCCACTAGCTCAATCTTAAAGTCATTTTGGTCGGCTATCCACAACCAACAAAGCTCCTCTCGAGAGATAGCTCCCAAAGAGTCCTTGGAGCAAAGAGCGTAAGTGAGAAGACGGTTGAAATACCGCATAGCCGGATGAATCATGGAGGCGGTCTTGGAATTTTGAGGCTCATACTTCCCTTCCTCCGAGATACTTCTCCACCAACGTTGCTCATTATATCCATGGTCATCTGCCATTCTACCATGCGCCGGATAGATACAATGTTCCGCGTCCGCGGCCCATGGAAACTTGAAGTATGAGCATAGTTGAGAATCCGTCAATAAGTGATCATGATTGAAAAGTTGGAAAGTCAAAATCCTCGAGGAATCGTCACTCGATTCTCGAAATACTTCAAGAGAAGAAAGAAATTAATAGGTCACCCTAGCATAAGTAGGGGCGCTCAAATCCAAGAACTCTAAAAGACCAAGGCCCTTTGCAAGAAGCCGAACGTCCTCATCTATGCCGAGAAACTTGGTTGTTGCTTGATCGTAGAATCTTATTGGTCTTAGCTTTCTCTTGGATAGATGCTTGAAACGATCCCAATGCGATTCTTTAGAAAATTCAATGCCGTATGTCTCTTCTACCTCGGGTGGAGGTTGAACAACATGCCTAGGTTTGCTTGAACTTGATCTTGCCCGCTTCTTGTGACGGATTGGATCCATCTACAAGAAGGAAAAAAACTCATGAGCAAATCTTACATTTGTCATATTTCAATAATAAGCATAAGTAATTGCTCAAGAATCAAGCACAAATGCAATTATCTCAAAATAGAAACAAGAGATGGCTACATATGAACAGTGCCATTAATATAGAATCATGAATTTGAAGCAAGTAAGCATGGATTAAAGGCAAAAATGAACAAAAGAGACCAAATCATGAATCAAATTGAGCAAAATAATCTCAAACATTGAATTATCAATGCAATAAAACCATCATAAAGAATACCCATGAGAGAGAAAATGACCAACAATGGTGAATCAAGGAAACAAGCAAATTATACAAATTCATCATGAAAAAGCTTCAATTTAACACTCAATGATATCATTCAACACAAATTACAAGTTAAAAGAACCAACAATGGAGTTCTACCATGAAAGCAAAAACAAAGTTTCAAGCTTGAACAATGAGGAAGAAGATGACTAGAAAATAAGAAATTATACCTCAATGAAGCCTTGAATTACTTGTAAATTGCCCAAAATAAAGATTTAAGTACAAATAGAACACCCAAAGACAAGTTCCAAACCTCAACACAAATTCACAAAATTTCGAAAAAAAAACCTCAAAATTTTCGAAATTTGGGTTCGAAAATCTGGAATTTTTTTTGGTAAAATTCAAAAATGAGATGAGTTTAATGTAATTTGATGTTAGAATGAAAATAAAAGAGGTGAAATTGATAAGATTTTGCAAAAAAAATAATAGGATTTGATGAGAGAATGAAGTTGGGAAAAATTGGGCAAAAGTCGGGGAGAGAGAAAGGAGAAATAAGGTGGTGCGCTTTGGGGTTATAAGGGGGCATGGCGCGCACCTGGCTACTGCAGCTGGTGCGTGCGCGTAGGATCTTGGTGCGTGCGCACCAGCAACAGGAAGGGGGCTGTTCTTGCTTTGGGCTGCGACGATTGGCCAAAAATCCCTGCCTACCTGGTGCGTGCACGCAGCCAGGAGGTGCGTGCGCACCAGGTAGGGGCTGGTTTAGTTCAAAAAGTCAGGCCAAACTCTGATCCCTATGGTGCGCGCGCGCAGGGATGGGGTGCGTGCGCACCAAGGGGGTACGAGGATGGTTCAAAAACCGTCAATTTTTGTCAAAGTTAGCGAAAAATTTCTGACCCCTTTGGTGCGCGCGTGCAACCTTTGGTGCGCGTGCACCAAGCAAGAATATTTCAGCCATGAATATACTCTCGTGTTTGCATAATGGGATATTTGAAAGCGCATTCGAAAAAGAGTAGAAAATCAATAAAAATGCAAACATGAGAGCATAAAACTCCAACAATTTTACACCTAAACTTAACCAAACCTCGAGAAAGCCTGAAATAACACCAAAATTGTTGGAAATTTTCTTCAATCCAATCTCATGGTACCTGAAATCAAGAAAATAAACAAAAATAAAGAGGAATAAGAAAAATATCAAGGATAAAAGAAATATAGAAAATCGTAAAATCGAAAGAAAAAGGTTAGAAAACCGGGTTGCCTCCCGGGTAGCGCTTGTTTAACGTCATAGCTCGACGTCCTCCACTAATTAAGGTGGTTGTCGGAAAAGCAATGAGTGAACAAGGCCAACAAAAGCACCGTCGAAATACTTCTTGAGATGATGGCCATTGACCTTAAACAGACAAGAAGAATCCATCATTGAGACCTATACAACATCACTTGGAAAAACATTCTTGACCAAATAGGGACCGCTCCATCTTAACATGAGCTTTCAGGGAAACAACTTCATTTTTGAATTGTAGAGAAGAACCTTATCGCCGACACAAAAATCTTTCTTCTCAATAAGCTTGTCATGTGTTTCCTTGGAACGAGCTTTGTACACACTAGCGCAATCATAAGCATCAAACCGAAGCTCCTCTAGCTCATGAAGATCTAACCACCTTTTCTCCCCTGCACTTGCCAAGTCAAAATTTATCTACTTGATTGCCCACAAAGCACGGTGTTCAATTTCAACTGGGAGATGGCATGACTTGCCGTAGACTAGGCGGTATGGAGGTGTACCTATGGGGGTCTTGAAAGCCGTTCGATAGGCCCAAAGAGCATCATCCAACTTACCCGACCAATCCTTTCGATTTCTCGTAACCGTCTTTTCAAGAATAAGTTTTATTTGACCATTAGAGACTTCCACTTGACCGCTCGATTGAGGATGATATGGGAGCCCGAATCTTTGATGGACTCCATGCTTCCTCAACATCTTTTAGAAGGCATGGTGAATAAAATGAGAACCGCTGTCGCTTATCACCGCCTTTGGTACCCCAAATCTTGGAAAGATTATCTTCTTAAACAACTTCATAACCACCTTGTGGTCATTAGTTGGGGAGGCAATGGCCTTAACCCACTTAGACACGTAATCGACCGCCACAAGAATATATTGATTTCCGAAAGATGAGAGAAATGGCTCCATAAAATCAATACCCCACACACCAAACACTTCTAACTCAAGTATGGGTTGTTGAGGCATTTCATTTCTCTTGGAGATGTTCCCAACTCTTTGACATCGGTCACATGTCCTGACAAAACCCCATGAGTCCTTAAAGAGATGTGGCCACCATAAACCGCATTGAAGGACCTTAGTGGCGGTCTTAGAGACACCCATATGGCCCCCGCTTGGATCCGAATGACACATTTTCAAAACACTAGGCACCTCTTTGTTCGGCACACGACGTCTAAGTAAGCCATCGACCCCTCGCTTGTATAAGATGGGATCATCCCACACATAATGTCTTGCCTCTCTCTTGAGCTTCTTTCTTTGGTTCTTAGAAAATGAAGTTGGAAACTCCCCACATGCAAGAAAGTTCACTAAATCGGCAAACCATGGGAGCTCCTTTGCTTCAATAGCATACAAGAAATCATCAAGCATCCTATCCTCAATTGGAGAACCATCATCATGAGTTTGAGAATCTTCTAAACAAGAAAGATGATCCGCCATAACATTTTCCGGTCCTCTTTTATCCCTAATCTCAATGTCAAAGGTTCGGAGCTCAAGAACCCACCGAATCAACCTTGGCTTGGACTCTTTCTTGGCAAAAAGATACTTGAGAGCCGCATGATCTGTGAAGACAATGGTTTTGGAACCCAATAGATAACAACAGAACTTCTCAAAAGCATGAACTATAGCCAAGAATTCCTTCCCCGTTGTAGTGTAATTCCGTTGAGCTCCATTTAGAGTCTTGGACATATAATAGATCACATGAAGCTTCTTGTCCACTCTTTGACCCAAGACACCTCCTATTGCCGAATCACTTGCATCACACATCAACTCAAATGGTAAATCCCATCTTGGAGCTTGAACAATAGGGGTAGAGATTAGAGCTTTCTTCAACTTATTGAATGCCTCCAAACACTTATCATCAAACACAAACTCGACATCTTTTTGAAGGAGATCAGTGAGGGGCTTTGCAATGAGCGAGAAATCCTTGATGAATCTTCTATAAAACCCGGCATGCCCTAAGAAAGATCTTACTCCCTTTACATTCACCGGAGGTGGAAGCTTTTCAATGACTTTAATTTTAGCTTTATCCACCTCTATCCCCTTGTGAGAGATCTTGTGGCCAATTACTATGCCTTCCTCCACCATGAAGTGACATTTCTCCCAATTCAAGTCCAAGTTCACCTTCTGACACCTTGCAAGACATTTTTCAAGGTTTTCAAGGCATGCCTCAAATGAAACACCTCCTACGGAGAAGTCGTCCATAAAAACCTCCATCTCCTTTTCCAACATATCTCCAAATATACTCATCATGCATCTTTGAAATGTCGCGGGAGCATTGCAAAGGCCGAACGACATTATCCTATAAGCAAATGTACCATATGGACAAGTTAAGGTTGTTTTCTCTTGGTCATGCGGGTGGATAGGGATTTGGAAAAATCCCGAATAACCATCAAGAAAACAATAGAACTTGTGCCTTGTTAGTATTTCAAGCATTTGATCAATAAAAGGAAGGGGGAAATGATCTTTCTTTGTAGATGTGTTTAGACGTCTATAGTCTATACACATCCTCCATCCCGTGACCGTCCTCGTCGGAATGAGCTCACCTTTCTCATTCTCAACGACGGTCATACCTCCCTTCTTTGTGACGGTCATACCTAGAACTAGAAATGGGGAATATGATTCCCGCATCCAAACGTTTGGTGATCTCCTTTTTTACTACCTCTCCCATTTGGTGGTGTAGCTTTCGTTGCCTCTCAATAGAAGGTAAAGCACCCACTTCAAGAGTTATGTGATGTGTACATAAAGCGGGGCTTATACCTTTGAGGTCATCAATGGTATAGCCCAAAGCACTTCGGTGCTTTTTCAAAACACCACACAACTTTTGCGCTTGATGCTCACTCAAAGAAGAGTTAACAATCACGGGAAAAGTGGAGTGGGGTCCCAAAAATTCATACCTAAGGTGTGATGGAAGAGGTTTGAGCTCAACCATTGGAGCACCTTTACCTTCCTTCGATGTTGCCACTTGCAATTCTTCTTGGCTAGAAATGCTCAAACACATTTGCTCTTCAACATCCTCAAAGCTTCCATTGAGCAAATCTTCATACAAACCCATCTCTTTGTTAGGAGTACCTATCTTTTCCTTATTCAACAAGACATTCTCAAGAGCATCCTTAGGAGTAAGCAATTTCTCATGCATAGAAGACACAACATGATCGAGAGAATCAATTAACATACAATTTTCTAAAGAAGAACTTAGATACTTTATGCTATCATTCAAATCAAATTCTATCACTTCATCCCCTACTTTGAGCGAAATTTTAGCACTTTTCACATCTATCAAAGCACCCGAAGTAGCAAGGAATGGTCTCCCTAGAATGATGGGAATGTTAGCATCTTCAACCATCTCAAGCACAACAAAATCCACCGGAATAACAAATTTCCCAACCCTCAAAGGAACATCCTCTACCTTACCCTTAGGAAACTTAATTGACCTATCGGCCAATTTCAAAGTGATGTTAGTAGGTAAGAGTTCCCCTAGCTCTAGTCTTTGGTACACCGAGTATGGCATGAGGCTAACATTAGCTCCTAGGTCACACAAGGCATTCTCGATTTGCATTTTATAAATGGCACAAGGGATGGAAAAGTTTCCGGGGTCTTTTAGCTTAGGTGGCATCTTGTTCATTATGATAGCACTACAATTCTCGGTCAAGTTCACCGTCTCTACACCATCACATGTCCTCCTACCAGTCAAAATGTCTTTGAGGAATTTTGCGTAGTTGGGCATTTGGGTGACAACTTCGGTAAATGGTAGATAAAGGTGAAGTTGCTTAAGCATGTCAATTATTCTTCCAAATTGTTCATCTAACTTGTGTCTCATGAATTTTTGCGGATAAGGAAGCTTGGGTTTCACAATCTCTTTCTCTACTCTCACCTCACTAGGCTTATCAATCTCAACATCACTCAAAGATGCACCATCTCTCTCATCTTCAACCAAAACCTTTTTTGTACCCTCTTTGGTCTCACTCTTCCTAGGCGAACTCTCCTCAAGAATCTTACCACTCCTTGTGACACTTGCATTAACTGGTCTCTTGGGATCTAGGCCTTGGGAAAGTAAAGAAGAAGGACTAGCATGGTCTTTCAAAGCATTAGCAAGTTGAGAAATTTAGTTTTCAAGCATCTTATTATGAGTCATCATTTCATTAAATTTCTTATCACTTACGGTCATGTAAGTGTTCAACAACTTTGTTTGATTTTCAATGATTTCTTCCAAATTTGGTCTATGTGAAGAAGAAGAGGATTGAACATAGGAATTATCATTTTGGGTCTTTGGAGCAAATCCGGGTGGAGGTCCTCTTTGAGCATTGTTTTGAAAATTACCTCTACCTTGATTGTTCCAATTACCCTTATTTTGATTTTGACCATAACCTTGAATATGGTTACCACTACCTTGATTATGATTCCCATAACCTTGGTTTTGATTACCATAATTTTGATTTTGGCTACTATAACCTTGATTGTTATAGTTACCTCGAGAACCTTGGTTCCCATAACCACCACCTTGGTTATAGTTGTTAAAATTGCCATGATTGTTGTAATTCCTATTCCATTTACCTCTTTGATTCTCAAACCTAGAATCATGATTATTTGACACATAGTTCACATGCTCATTTACATTTCCATCTTGATCATCACGAACATCCATACATGCATGAGGGCAACTAGAAACATCATGATCATACGACCCACAATCATCACAAAACAAGCATCCACTAGGCATGTTAGTAGAAGAAGGAAGGGGTTGAGATTTAGAAGACATACCTCTCCCCTTAGATTGGCAGGGAAGACTTGAAACTTGGTAGGTAGCGCTTTCCAACTTTGCCTTGATAGCGGACATCTCCTTCCCCAAGTTTTTCATTTGTGAGGATAGATTGTTGATTGCATTTAGATGATCAACTGAGTACACCGAAGAGCTACTCTTGCTAGTTGACTCTCTTTCTCCATCTTGCCAATCTCTATAATACCTCACTACGTCTTCAATTATGTCCACCACTTCCTCTTCCGTTTTGTTGATGATAGGACCTCCGGCTCCTCCATCTAAACATGATTTTCCTTAAGGGCTAAGGCCTCCATAGAAGATTTGAATGATTTGATAGGTTGGAATTCCGTGATGAGGACATTCTCTTTGATACTCTTTGTATCTCTCCCATGCTTCATAGAGGCTCTCACTTGGCTTTTGCTTGAAACCTTGAATCAAATCTCTAGCCTCCGCCGTTTTCTTTTGAGGATAGAAACGGGATAGAAATTCCATGGTAACCTCGTCCCATGTCCTTAGAGAATTCGGCTTAACCTCCTTGTCTAGCCATTCAAAAGCACGCCCTATGAGAGAAAAGGGAAAGAGCTTGAGGTGGATGAATTCTTGGGAGATTCCGTTCACCTTGATAGTATTGCAATATTTCTCGAACTCCTTGAGATGGTTTAGTGGGCTTTCATGCTTGGCCCCACTAAATTGTCGCCTCTCTATCAAAGTGATCATTGCCGGTCTTATTTCAAAATCATTTTCCGGTGTTGTAGGTGGAGTAATCCCGCTCTCAAATCTATATGCACCGGGAATCCCCAATTCTTTCAATCCCACTCTCGGATTTTCTCCCATTCTTGCTTGTTCTTCTTGTTGTGGTTCTTCTTTACTTGAAATGCTAGGGCTCAAAGATCAACTAGCACCCCTCAACCTTGCAATAGTTCTATCAATTTCCAGATCAAATGGCACTAGTGAATAATCACGTGCTCTATGCATAAAATCTCAAAAGAAATGGTTAGTAGCACAGCTACAAATGTAGCCTAAAAGTAAATCTTTTTGTATTTTCATTTAAAGGTTAAATAGTCTCAACAACTATAACAAAGCACCAATATCACTCCCCGACAACGGCGCCAATTTTGAAAAGAGGAAAATGTAAGTCGTTATCTACCTCTCCCTAGAGCCAAACTTAATTTGTAAACACTCGACCAACCCTAATACAAGTATATGGTAAGTCAAGGGTCGAACCCAAAGGAATGAGTAGGAACGATGCTATAGCCTATGTCAAGCTAAATCGAAGAATATAAATGGTAGTGGTTGGTAACTAAAATGTCAAAAAGCTAACAAATCGAAGAATTCAATATGCTAAACACTAGGGATATAGGTTCCACATGCAAGCTCAATGATTATGCTAATTGAAGGATCAATCAATCAATTCAAACATTGCAAAGGACAAACAATAGTTGTAACCAAAGGAATTCAAGAGCTATTCCTATAAGCCAAGCTAGGGTTCACTATGAATGGCTAACTAGGAAAATCACAATCAAATTCAATCAATTAAAGCAATTCTCAAATCAAGGGTTCGTGTCATTGAAATTTGCATTGCAATCTAGATTAATCTTATAGGTTGATCACTCCTAGTCTAATTAATCACATGCACAACTATGTCAACCAATTTAATTGCAACATTCAAATCAGTTTAGCATCATCAACTAACAAAAATCATCAATCAAGCATGCTTCCCCTTCTCCCTAGCAACTAATCTACTCACTAAACATGGTGAAATTAAGAAACAAAACAAATTCAATCAAATTCATATTCATTTAAAGCTTAATCAAAAGAAAATCAATCAATCAACAAATTCTAGAGCAAGGAATGTAATCTCAATCAAAATTCAAGAAACTAGAAAGAATTACATTAAAAGTAAATCAAAGGAAAGAAATCTTACAAACATTCATTGAATTGAAGAAGGAATTTCAAGATTAAATTGAAATCTAAGATCAAATTCAAGTATAAACAAGTAAATCTTAAGCTTCTCTCTCTACTTTCTCTCTCTACTATTCCTGGAAAAATTCTCTCTCTAGTACAAAGTTAAGTCGTTCTAAAAAAGAAAGTCAAAAGCTATAAATAGGAAAATCGAGCGAAGGGGGCCGCACAGGCCGTGCGCACGCATAGACCAGCCGCGCGCACGCACAGCTGGGTCTGCGCGCACGCACCCCTGTGCCGCGCGCGCACACCCCTGTGTGGTGCACGAGGCCTTGGCTCCTTCTCTTGCTTGATCAAACTCCGCGCTCCTGAGCATCCCCATCATCAGTGCACTCGAGATGATGCCCGCGAACAAGGCAGTCCCAAAATGAGCAAATTGACTTGATTATTCACCTACAAAACACAAATAAGACAAAGAGAGAAAGCATAACAAAGTAAAACTAAAACCAAAACTATGAATTATCAACTAAAAATATGAAAAACTCGTAAAAACCAATCAAGAACCAAAGTGAATTATAAAAATGGAAATTCAAATAAAACTAAGAGAATTTTATGAAAATGATGAAAGAAAATAAAGAAAATGAACCTAAATCTTATTCTTTTGAGCGCCATAAACAACGCTAATCAATTATGAGTTTGGGAGGGCATTGTTCACAATAAAGGGGTGGTTGGAGAGCGATCGAGTACATTCTTTACTCGCCACATAAATGAGAGTTGAGTGTGTGAGCACTAGTCTTGAATTCTTTATGCTCTTGTGGTTTGCTCTATTTGATAATTGTTAGGGAAGGTAGGAAGTCGGATGGATTTGAGTGATTGATTTTGATGCATGTTTGTTAGATTGGCCTTGAGTTATGTTGTGGATTTTTTATTTGATTTGGGGTGAAGTTATGGTTTATTTTGTTTCACTGCCTTGCTTAGGGACAGGCAAGGGTTTGGCTTGGGGGAGTTTGATATGTCTATTTTATATAGTATTTTACCCCCGTCCTTTGGTCATAATTGGCAGTGTTTTTGGCTCTTTAGAGCCACTTTTATTACTAATTGGTGTTTTCTAGTGTTTTGTAGTTTTGGTTGTGTTTTGTAGGGAATTGTACTTTTGGAGCATTTTCTTGGGATTTTATGGAGCGACTACGAGCATTGGAGGAGGACGACCACTTTTCATAGCCCAAGGCTGGCTAGAGTCATCGAGCCGGTGATTAAGCCGCTCGACTTATGAAATATCGAGCATTAGACTCCGAGTATTCAAGCCCCAAAGTGGAAATCCGGAGTGGGCTAAAAAGTGAAGCCCAATTGAAGTTCAAGCAAAGCCGGGCCCGATTGGGCAACCTTTGGCTCGATCGGGCGACTGCCCAGAATTAAAAGGCGAGGTAAAAGGTGAGCCCGATCGGGCGGCCCTTCGCCCGATCGGGCTCATGTTTCTGATAAGACGTTTTCGGCGATTTACTAAGTTTTTATTTAGGATTTGTCTGCAGGCTATGCTAAGGGTTAATGGGCTCAAGCGGCCATACACTCGGAAGAGAGAGTAAAAGAGCTAATAAATAGGCTAGGGATTCTGAGGATGTTGCACAATATCAATGTACAATAAATTAACTTGAATCTAAAGTCGTGGAACTGAAACAGGCGGAGCAAATCAAGAACCTGTCTATAACTCTGGAGACTGCCAAGGAGAAGGCCAGTAATGTTGAAACCTCCCTCAAGAAAGCTCAAGATGACCTCAAGGCTCTGCAGGGTGTTTCCCAGGAGAATACCGATCTCAAGGCAGGCGTTGAGCGTCTGAAGAAGGATGTTGGGCAGGTGCAGATGAACATCAAGACTACCATTGAGGCAGAGAAAGAGCGCCTTATTGCTGAGAATGAGGCCGACTCAGACGCCCGGATGAGGATTGCATGGGATGTGCACTATCCGGGGAAGGAGTATGGCATTTGGGCACTGGCTTTCCAATATGCAGAGGATGTTGTGTACAAGAGAGAGCAAGGACTGCCAGAGCCTGAGTCATTCGAAGCCTGGGCAAATGTTAAGCTTGAGGAGCCTGCTAAGAAGCTTCCTGGACCCGGTGAGGCGTTGGGCTCCATTCTGAAGAGGAAAACGAAGAGCATGCGGACCACCCCAGGTAGAAGTAGTTTCCAGCGGCAGTATGCCAAATTTATTTCTTCCGTCTTGTGAGCTGTGTATTTGAATGTTTTAATCAACAATTTTTTAAATCTTATCCTTTCCAAATGATAATCCGGTTCAACATTTTCCCCAGCTCTCTGTGGCCAAGTTTAATCTATGAAATTACCGAGTGAGTCGGTTTTGCATTTTTGAATTTAAATTTGCACTTTAATTTTGCTTATATATATGCCTAACTTAATAAGAGCATGCAGAAGGTATCATCTGGTTGTACTTGCCCTTGGGCGGCTGTGTGGTTGGTTTCAATACCTTGCCGATTGATGTCTTAGGAAATTTTGATACTTTAAAGAGTATGGGAAGTTACTAAGTCAATCAATCACAGTAGTGATTGCCCCAAACCAATCGCACAGCCGTCCAAATACTTAAGCGGGCAGTCGCCATGCCAGGCGGTGGAACTGATGACTTGCGCATTATCTCCTCCGCCTAGGGTATCTACAATCCATTATACTCAATGTCCTTTTACCCCATTGGGGGCACTTGTATTATTTCGTTAAATAATCTAAGTTAGAACTTCAATCGGCAACCGGCTGATGTTACTAGACATCCGGCTTTTGAGCTTAATCATTCTTTAGATTATTTTGGTCAGACAGCTATGAGTTGACCAATTAGGTCGTTCAATCTTTGCCGTCTGTATGAGTATGTGTAAAGCACTTGATTACCCGAATGGAAGATACTCTCTGCGACGATTCCACCCTGATGGGCGTCGCCGGACGCCTTACTCATGTTGGAGCAAAAGAATTTATAATAGAATATCATCCGGCCATTGGCCTTATAGTTTGAATATTAATTTAGCCACTAAGTTTTTAACTTAGTTTACTTCATTCAGCTGATCGTCTGCGCATTGCTCAGACAGCATTTTAACACTACGCATGTATACATATGAGTTAATAGAATTGAAAACAAAAAGCAGCTTTTTCATTGATGATCTTTTCATTTACATAAAATTTACAAATCTTAGAAGTAGTACTTTTTCAAGTTGTCTACATTCCATGTTTTGAGCAACCGCCCGTCGTTTGGAGTTTCTAGACGGTAGGTGCCGTTTCTCACTTCCTCAAAGATCCGGTAGGGGCCTTCTCAATTAGGAGTTAGCTTTCCCTGCTCATTGGCCCTACCGGTTGCCTCCATTTTTCGTAGCACAAAATCCCCAACTTTTAAGGGCCGTTTGTGTACTCTTTTGTTGTATGCACGGGTCATTCTCAGACGGTAAATCTCATGACGCAGGATGGCATTGCCCCTGCGCTCCGGGAGTGAGTCCAATGCTAGCCGCATGGCCTCTCAGTTTGCTTCTTCATCGTATAGCATGACTTGTAGAGTCGGCTCATAATGCTCGATGGGCAAGACGGCTTCAGCACCGTAAACCATGAGAAATGGGGTTTCACCGGTTGGCCCTTTTTCAGTTGTCCGGATGGCCCCTAAGACATGAATTAACTCTTCATCCCAAAAACCACAGGCTCTTTCAATTTTCTTTTTCATGCCGTCTGAGATGAGTTTGTTAAAGGCTTCAACTTAGTCGTTTTCTTGGGGTCGGCCGACTGATGCAAAACAATGTGAGATCCCTTGATCTCCCAACCAAGTTTTGAGCTGGGGCGTCTCAAACTGAGGGCCATTATCAAACACTATAGACATAGGTACCCCATACCGGGTGATGATGTTCTTCCAAATGAAAAAGATGACATCCTTTGTCTTGATGCCTTTGACCGCCTCTGCCTCAACCTACTTGGTGAAATAATCCACAACCACCAGAATATAGCGCTTTCCGCCTGGTGCAGGCGTATAAGGACCTAGAATGTCCATGCCCCATTTAGCAAACGGGACCGGGCTGTGGATTGCTGTCAGGTCAGTTGCCGGCTGATGGATAAGCTTGCCAAATCTTTGGCACTTGTCACATTTTCTGACCATCTCCATGGCGTCTGCCTCAAGAGTGGGCCAAAAGTAACCTTGCCGCCTGGCCGACAGCCAGCGATCCGCCGCCTATGTGAGAGGCGCAATATCCCGAGTGAAACTCTTCGATTACTTCTTTCCCCTTTTCTAGGATAACGCACTTCAACAAAGGTGTTAGGAAACCCGCCTTGAAGAGCTCTCCGTCTTTCTTCTTGAAGTTTGCAGCACGCTTCTTTAATACGGCCGCCTCTTAAGGTGAATCAGGAAGCGTACCGTCTGTAAGGTATGCCCGGATGCCATCCATCGAGGTAGAGCTTCGGTCAAGCACTCTAATGGGTTATTCGTCAGATATACTCCGTTTTTCTATAACTTCCTAGAAGACTGACCGAGGTGTATCACAGGAGGCGGAGGATGCCAATTTTGACAACGCATCCGCCTGGTTGTTTTCAGACCTGGGCACTTGACTTAAATGAAATTCTTCAAGTGTCCCGGCCTCAGCTTTGACCGCCTGCAAGTATTTGATCATTGCCGGATTGGTGGCTTCATAATCACCAAAGTATTGGCTAACAACCAGATGAGAATCTGAGCAGGCGTCTATTTTTGTTGCCCCTACCGCCTTGCACATGCGGATACCGGCTAGCAGGGATTCATATTCCACCTCATTGTTTGAGGCCTAGAACTTGAATCGTAGTGTATATTCATATTTATCTCCTTCCGGAGACTGACAGATTATACCTGCACCACAGCCGTTCATGGTAGATCTCCCATCCACATACACTTTCCGAACCGGATCAAGGTTGTCCGGAGCAACCGGCCTTGTCATTTCGACAATGAAGTCGGCAAATGCCCGACCCTTCACTGCCTTTCTTGGTTCGTAGGTGATTTCAAGACTTTACATTTCAATAGCCCATTTGAGCATTCTGCCGGATGAGTCCAAGGTTTTCATTGACCGCTTGAGGGGTTGATCTGTGTAGAACACCACCGGATGTGCCAAGAAGTAAGGCTTCAACTTCTTAACAGCCATGTAGAGAGCAAGGCCAAATTTTTTTACCATGGGGTAACGTAGTTCAGCATTTCTGAGAACATGGCTAATGAAATAGACCGGGAACTAAATTCCGACTTTCTCAGCAAGGAGAACGACACTGAGGGCATGATTTGAGACGGCTAGGTACATGTAAAGCGTCTCCTTTGCCAAAAGGGCTAACAAGCCATGGCAAGGAGTGTAAATGTTCTTTCAATTTTTAAAAAGTCGCCTCAGAATCATTTCCCCATTCAAATCTAGTCTTCTTCCTAATTGCCTAAAAGAAGTAAAAGCATTTGTCACCTGACCGGCTGAGGAATCTCCCAAGCATAGCCAGACAACCGGTAAGCCTCTAAGCTTCCTTGACAGTGCGGCGTGACTTCATGCCAATCACCGCCTGTATCTTCTCGGGGTTGGCCTCTATCCCCCTTTGATCAATCAGGAATCCGAGAAACTTCCTAGACTTAACATCAAAAACACACTTTTTGGGATTTAACATGACCTTATGCCGCTGAGTGTGGTGAAGGTTTCATGAAGATCAGAAAGGTGATCTGTCTGTAGCTTGGATTTGACTATCATGTCATCAATGTACGCCTCTACATTCCTCCTAATCTGATTAATGAAGACTTTATTAATCATCCGTTGGAAAGTAGCCGGCGTATTCTTCAAGCCAAACGGCATCACCGTATAACAGAATAACCCCTGATCAGTGACGAAGGTCGTCTTCTCTTGATCTTTTTTCCACAAGGGTATCTGATGGAAGCCGGAGTAAGCATCCATGAAGCTCATCAAGGCATGCTCGGCTATAGAGTCGACCAGGCTGTCGATCTTTGGGAGCGGGTAATTATCCTTTGGACATGCCCTGTTCAAGTCAGTGTAATCTACACACATGCGCCAAGTACCATTTGGCTTCTTTACAAGCACCACGTTCACAACCCAATCAGGGAAGTTACATGGCTGAATGAACCTGGCGTCTAACAGCTTTTTAGCCTCGGGAGCTGCCGCCTGACTTCTCTCCCCGTCGTGATTTCTTTTCTTTTGCCAGATGGGCTTCTTTTTAGGGTCCACGGCGAGTTTGTGGACAGCAAGATCCTGGCTGATGCCTGGCATCTCTTCCACTTCAAAGGCAAAAATGTCTTTGAATTCTTTCAGCAGGAGGCGCAAGTCTTACCCAACCTTTCAAAAGCAGTCGTTCCCACCTTTACAGTTCGCTCTGGACGGTTGTCGTCTAGAGGAATATCAATGTGCTCACCAGCCGGCTGGGGACGGAGCTCATTTGACCGTTCCCCGGTTAATGATTGCTATTTCTTTTCTTTCTTCACCACCACCAGCTGGTCAACTTTTCTTTTCTTTCAGGTTGCTAGTGCGGGTGAATCAGAGTTCTTGACATCGTCAAGGTCTATTGGCTCCTTCAGCTTAACGTCTAAGAGATAAAACTCCCTTGCCGTCTTCTGCTAGGATGATGACGACCTTGCACTCGTTCAGAGTGGGTCGGCCCAGAATGATGTTATAGGCGGTCAGCTCTTTACCCACAAAAAATTGGACGATCATATGTCGCCCTTTTCCCTTCTACCCCAGCCGGATGGGTAGGTCAATTTGTCTGATTGGGTGCACGACCCCTCCCCCAAAGCGAACCAGGGGATGGGAGACGTCGCGCAGGTTGTCCAGCTTATAACTTAGCTTGGACAGACACTTGTAGCTGATGAGGACAGAGGAGCTACTGGTGTCTATAAAGATCCGACCAACCAGCTGGTTGGCTACCTTTCATTCAATGACGACCGGGTCGTCATGCGGTCGGCGGACTTTGCCCCGATCCTTCTCAGTGAAGAGGACGTCTGGGAATGTTCCACTGGTGGACGCCTGTCTATCATTAACTGAGTGGATCATCTTCTTCAGATGATCCTTGGTGCCCCGAATGGTCGGGCAACCACTAGCGAATCCGCCTGCTATAGTTTAGACCGGATCCTTGTCGGTGTCTGAGCTACTAGTAGGCTGGACAGTCTTAGACGACTGTTCCGGATTCGTCTTGGAAGTCGCTTTGGACTTCAAGACATAGGACTTCAGTAAGCCCTTATCAGCTAGACGGTCAAACGTCCGTTGAGACTATAGCAGTCGTTGGTGTCATGGCCTACTTCCTCATGGAATTGACAGTATTTATTCTTGTTCTGCGACTGGATGGAACGCTTCATAGGATTCGGCTTCTCAATGGTCAGTCGGTCCTTTACCTCCATGAAGACAGAGTGGCAGTCTTTATTGAACTCGTACCTTAAGACGTACGGCTTGAATTCTTTATTTTTCTTTCTGGACGGCTGATCAGGCTCATCAATCGCCAAAACTTTTCTCTTTTTGCTCTCTTCAGCTTTCTGAGCCGGCTGAGCAGACCGACTCTCCTTTTGCTTGTTAGAATTTTTGGAGTCCGACTGATGGCTGGACGAGCAGAGGTCGGTAGCTTGAATAAAGCTCTCTGCCTCTATCAGTGCCTCTTGAAGGGTGAAAACCCTCTTTCAGATAAGGTCGAACTTAAAGGTCAACCCATCCTTTAGATCCTTGATGAAGTCTGTATAGGCTAATTCGTCAGACAGCCCCTGAATCTGGATTCTCACCAGATTGAACTGTAGGAGTTTATAGGTACGAATGCGGAAAACATGAATCATATTCATATAACACCTAATCCCAAGATCTTGCATAACACATAAAGAATTAGAATTAATACCTTTGTAGCGTGATTCCACGTGTGATCGAGCAAGAACAAGGGAGACAAAGAACCTCAAACGTGATTCCTCTACTTGGTCCACAGGCACGGATTAAGACCTCCACTAATGCTAGTTAGTTGCAATTGAACCCTTCAATTGGCCTTCTAAGGAGAAGAACGAGCAACGAACCAACCACGAACCACCACACGCGCCACTAGGGGTGGCCGGCCGTGAGTCCAAGGGGGTAGGAGAGAGAGAGCCGTGGGTTAGAGAGAGAGAGTGTGAGGGTTTTGATTTCTGGTTGCTTGATTCACAATCAACTATTGTTTGTGTTATATTATACAACCCTAGGCATATATTGACAGGGTAAAGTCGTATCCCCTAATCAAAAGTAATACCTAAGTCCTCTAGCTAAAGTAGATAGGGAAGTAGGGTCGAATCCACAGGGAAATTAGTCTTTCTACTCCTAATTAATTAATATAATCTAAATTATTAAGGTAACCAATTTATTGTGTTTAATATGAAATTATACTACGGAGATTAAGTTTAGAGAGAAAGTCGATAATAAGAAGGCCTAGGGTCATAGGTTCACCAATAATTAATATTCCGGGATAAAACATAACAATCAATTAATTAACATTGCACGGATAACATGATTAACAAGCTCTCGCAATTTATTAACCAACATAGATCTAACAGGCTCTCGCAATTTACTAGATCTAAGTTCCTATTGAAAATAGCCTTTAACATTAAATTAACATCTGCTCGATTCATTAATTCAATATTGCTAAACATTCACAATCAAATTACATCTGCTCGATTCATAATCCAATTGCAAAGAATTAAAACAATTCAATAAGAAATTATCATGAAATATCAATAATCAACAATAACAAATTATCCCTTCATATTAATTATGGATCCCCATAAACCCTAGAATTAAACTACTCGGACATAATTAAATCCAAAGCAAGCAAAGTAATGAAACAAGTCATAAGGAATTGAAAGGAAGAAATTACTGAAATTAATTGAAATAGAAATCGTACCAAAGACGGCGGAATTACAAAGTAGTCAAGAACAAGAGTAAGGTAGAGAGAAAAGTCTAGAGAGAGAAAATACTAAGTAGAGAGAGAAAGTAAAAGAAAAAAAAAGTATATCCAAAATTACCATCCTAAAACGTATATAAACGAAAATAAATAACGATCCTAATTAGAAACTAAGTGCCTCAACAACTCAGCTCCCCAGAAACACGCGCCAGATCGGGCTAAGGGCCGCCCGATCGGGCGCGCCTTTAGCTCGATGCCCTTTGCTGCGCACCTCGCCCGATCGTGCTAGGCCTCGCACGATCGGGCGCGCCTAGCACTCGAAGCTTGGTGTTGCGTTGCCTTGCCCGATCGGGGCTATGCTTGCCCGATCGGCCCCTTGTGGCTCCTCGAGGCTTTGGACTTCCGATTGAAATAGAACTCGTACCAAAGACGGCGGAATTACAAAGTAGTCAAGAACAAGAGTAAGGTAGAGAGAAAAGTCTAGAGAGAGAAAATACTAAGTAGAGAGAGAAAGTAAAAGAAAAAAAAGTATATCCAAAATTACCATCCTAAATCGTATATAAACGAAAATAAATAACGATCCTAATTAGAAACTAAGTGCCTCAACAACTCAGCTCCCCAGAAACACGCGCCCGATTGGGCTAAGGGCCGCCCGATCGGGCGCGCCTTTAGCTCGATGCCCTTTGCTGCGCACCTCGCCCGATCGTGCTAGGCCTCGCACGATCGGGCGCGCCTAGCACTCGAGGCTTGGTGCTGCGTTGCCTTGCCCGATCGGGGCTATGCTTGCCCGATCGGGCCCTTGTGGCTCCTCGAGGCTTTGGACTTCCGATTGGGCTAGGCTCCTCGGCCCAATCCGGATCTCCTCTTCGGGTCTTGAGTACTCGGTCCAAACCTCGGTATTCCAGATACCGAGCCCTTAATCACCGGCTCGACGGATCTAGCCGGCCTTGGGATTCAACGACGGTCGTGCTCCTCCAATGCTCGTAGTTGCTTCATAAAATCCCGGGAAAATGCTCCAAAGGTGCAATTCCCTACAAAACTCAACCAAAACTACGAAAACACTAGAAAACACATACTAGTAACAAAAGTGGCTCTAAAAAGCCAAAAACACTACTAATTATGACCAAAGGACGAGGGTAAAATACTATATAAAATGGACATATCATATATCTTATTTATAGATCTCATTTCTAAATTAGAGTCCATGACAAAGCCCAAAACCTTACTCTAATCTAACTATGCTAGCCCAATCCAATTCATTGTTAGTTACTTGCTCATGAGGCCCATAAATGGGCCTCTAACTTGCTTAACCCAATACCTTTGTGTGTGACCTCATAGGATCCATTCTAGCAGGCTTTGGACTATTTGACTAGCCCAAAGATCATTGATCATAGTCTAGCAACAGATAATGACAACCCAAAAGAACGAACTTATTATCTCCATAATAGTGATCCTTGATATATCTAGTAATTGCACTTATCGAAGACATAACTCCTTCAATCTCCCACTTGTCCGAGACAAATGCGCAATATTCAAATTCCTTAAGTCAATGTGTGTCGATTTGATAATATGATTGCATCTCATGTCGTGATCATATTAATCTACAAATCTTTTCTTGAAAATTGAGTTAGAATTACAAAACAAATGATTACTATGTAATCCATTTGAGCACGGCCATGCATTTTCTGAATTCTCCCTCCTCAAGGGGCCAAGACATATTCCTAATTAAATAGGTAGACTCGATCCAATCTTGTGGCAACCAAGGCTCCCACTCAAATCATGAAGTAACCAGGAAACACCCTTTATAATCTCCAGTTACGGGAAGGCGTTTGAATGTACACAGTTACATCAATCATTGAATGGAATCAATGTTCCACTCATGTCAAAGGAATCCACTAATATATCCGGAAGCTTTATACTTTAGCTTCAAAGTAGGTCTATAGTTCGATCATGCATCATTCATGCATATCCATGTGATTGACCGAGCTTCACTACGCTCCTATAGTCCATGTAATTGCGCTATCCAATCAATCTTACATGCTAGTCCATTTATTGAAATCATTTATGTCCAATTTAATGATTTCGAACTAGAAACTTGAATAATATATGGATTTTGTTCACCTGTGGGGTTTCATTCACCAGGTCATCAACCTGATGAGCCCATTAATCCATAATTATTTTGGACATTTTATTTAATATCAAAAACCATAATTAAATAAGATTGAAACTTTGTTTCAATTGATAAACATAATTCTGCCAATGAATGTATTCCATATGTAATAAGTTTTTCTCAAAAACAAATACAACTTAAATTACATCATTAGCCTTAATCCAGTTACATTAGCATGTTTCTCATGCTTAGGCAATGGAAAGGGTTTAGTAAGTGGATCAGCGATATTCTCATCCGTATGAACTTTGCACATCTTGACATCTCCTCTGCCAACGATTTCTCGAATGAGATGATACTTTCTCTCAACATGTTTGGATTTGAAGTGTGACCTAGGCTCCTTTGATTGAGCAATGGTGCCATTGTTGTCACAATACAACTCAATCCCTTTTTGAGCACTTGGTAAAATGTCCATCTCAATAAGGAATTTCTTAATCCAAACTGCTTCCTTAGCTGCTTCAACAGCAGCTAAATACTCTGATTCTGTTTTAGAGTCTCCGACAATGCTTTGCTTCAAACTCTTCCAGCTCACTACTCCTCCATTCAGACAGAATATGTATCCAAACTGGGATTTAAAATCATCTCTGTCTGTTTGGAAACTCGCATCCGTATAACCTTTGACAACCAACTCATCTTCGCCACCATATACTAGAAACATTCCTTTAGTCCTTTTCAAGTACTTAAGGATGTTCTTGGCAGCTGTCCAGTGTGCTTCACTTAGATTTGCCTGAAATCTGCTACACTTGCTTAAAGCATATGAAACATCCGGCCTTGTACAAATCATGGCATACATTATCGACCCTACTGCCGAAGCATAAGGTATAATAGCCATACGTCTCATCTCGTCTGGCATAACCGGACATTGAGATTTACTGAGCGTAATGCCATGGGACATGGGGAGAAATCCTCTCTTGGAGTTTGCCATCTCGAACCTATCAAGAATCTTATCAATATAAGTCTCTTGGCTCAGTCCAATCATCCTTCGAGACCTGTCCCGATGGATCTTGATTCCCAAGATGTACTTCGCGTCACCCAAGTCTTTCATGGAGAAACAACTCTTCAACCACTCCTTGACTGACTCAAGCATTGGTATGTCGTTTCCCATGAGCAGTAGTCATCTACATACAAGACTAAGAAAACTATGCTGCTCCCACTGGACTTCTTGTATACACAAGGTTCCTCTTCACTTTTAAGAAAACCAAACTGTTTGATCGCTTTATCAAAACGAAGGTTCCAACTCCTTGATGCTTGCTTCAATCCATAAATGGATTTATGAAGTTTGCATACCTTTCCAGGATTTTCTGGATCTTCAAAACCCTCAGGTTGTGTCATATACACTTCCTCCATCAAGAAACCATTCAAGAAGGCGGTTTTGACATCCATCTGCCAAATTTCGTGATCGAAAAATGCAGCAATCGCTAGTAGAATCCGAATAGACTTAAGCATTGCTACTGGGGAAAAGGTTTCATCATAGTCAATACCATGAATCTGTCTGTACCCTTTCGCAACCAGTCTTGCTTTATAGATGTAGGAATTTCCATCCTTGTCTGTTTTAATCTTGTAACCCACTTGCAACCAATAGGCTTTACCCCATTAGGCAAGTCCACCAGGGTCCACACCGAATTTTCAAACATCCATTCCATTTCGGATTTCATGGCCTCAAGCCATTCATTTGAGTTGGGGCTCGCAAAAGCTTGCTTGTAGGTTGTAGGTTCCTCATTCTCCAATAAGAAGATTTCAGAATCCTCAGTTAACAGAACTTCAACAAACTGTTTGTTTCTGATTTTGGCAGACCTACGTGGGGTAGGAGCAACAATAGAAATGTTCTCTTCAACTCTTTGAAGATTTTCGCAAGAATTAGATTCAAGTGGGACGATAGGAGTCTCGCTAGTTGAATTAGCTTGCTCCGATGCATGATTATGCGCCCTCGCCTCTGATGTGGTGTTATCCACATCCATTTGTTGCTCATCTCGAATTTCTTTGAGAACTACTTTACTCCTACTTGGCTTTCTAGAGAGGAATTCCTTTTCTAGAAAGACACCATCGCGAGCAACAAACACTTTGTTATCTTCTCGATTGTAGAAGTAAAACCCTTTTGTCTCTTTGGGGTAGCACACAAAGAAACACTTGTCTGATTTAGGGTGTAGTTTGTCGCCTTGTAAACGTTTTACATAGGCTTCACATCCCCAAATCTTGAGAAAAGACAAACTTGGAACTCTTCCATTCCATATCTCATATGGTGTCTTTTCAACTGCTTTGGATGGGCTTCTGTTCAGTACTCTAGCAGCTGCTTCTAATGCATATCCCCAAAATGATATGTGAAGATCAGTAAAGCTCATCATGGACCGAACTGCTTTGGATGGGCTTCTGTTCAGTACTCTAGCAGCTTCTTCTAATGCATATCCCCAGAATGATATGTGAAGATCAGTAAAGCTCATCATGGACCGAACCATATCCAGTAAGGTCCTATTCCTCCTTTCTGACACCCCATTTAACTGTGGCATCCCTGGAGGGGTTAACTGTGAAAGTATTCCACAATTAATCAGATGTTCATCAAATTCTTGGGTTAAATATTCACCACAACGATCAGATCGCAATGCTTTAATTGTTCTCCCAAGTTGGTTTTGTACTTCATTCTGGAATTCTTTGAACTTTTCAAAGGCTTCCGACTTCTGCTTCATTAAGTAAATGTAACCAAATCAACTTTAATCATCTGTAAAAGTAATGAAGTAACTATATCCACCCCTAGCTTTTGAACTCATAGGTCTACACACATCCGTATGTATGAGTCCCAAAAGGTCACTCGCTCTTTCACCTACACCCGTAAAGGGTGACTTAGTCATTTTACCAAGCAAGCATGACTCACAATTTTCAAATGATTCATAATCAAATGTTGAAATGAGTTCATCCTTATGTAATTTCTGGATGCGCTTTTGGTTAATATGTCCAAGCCTACAATGCCATAGGTAAGTTGGGTTTGATCCATCTGTTCTTTGCTTTTTATGATCTATGTTTTAGATATGAGTTGTATAATCTAAGACATACAAACCATTAAATTATTTCGCTTTAGCATATAACATATTTTCTTTGGAAATAAAACAACACTTATCTCTTATTTCAAAAGAAAAACCTTCAGTATCTAAAATTGGAACTGAAATAATGTTTTTAGTAATTGTTGGAACATAATAACATTTATTAAGAACCAAAAATAGACCTGACGGAAGTCTCAAATGATAATCTCCAATAGCAAGTGCAGCAACTGTTGCTCCATTTCCTACTCGGAGTGTGACTTCCCCTCTTGCTAACTTCCTACTCCCTTCTAGGCCCTGCATGTTATTAACAATGTGAGCACCACAACCGGTATCGAATACCCAAGTTGAGGAAGAAGTAAGATTAATTTCTACAACAAAAACGTTAGGTAACTCTTTACCTTCCGTTCTCACTGGTGTATAATGAGGACACCCAAGTATGTGGCAAGACCACCTACCGCAATAGAAGCACTGGCTTCCCTCCTTCTTCAAGTACTCCTTTGAGTGGTTGATCAAAAGGTTGACTAGTGTCACTGTCGAGCCTTCATCATCATGATTAAGCTTGACTAGATCAAATCCATCATGGAGCGAGAACTAGATAATATCATGTGCAGAGTCATCATTGAACGGCCTCCCTAGGACATCCATCTAATTGAATAATCCAATCAGTTCATTAACATGGGTCCTAACTGACTGACCAGGCATGAGTTTCTTAGCCATAATATTACAATGGATATTGTAAGTCTCAAACCTTACACTATCAGTCCAGGAGTAGTAAATCTGAGGTATCGAATTAACGACATCTCTTACATTATAGTCGTTGAAGCCTCCACTTTCTAGCCTTCCAATGCCACCTCGATAGATGGCACGAAGACATTCATGCAGATTGGTCAACTCATAGTGCCTGAACCTTCCTTTCCAACAAGTTGGAATATATTCTAAAATGAGATTCCTGATTTTCTCTGCATCCGAAACATCTTTCGCATGCCTTTCAGGAGTAAAACCAACAGTATATCTTCTCTCAATGGGTATATATAAACAAGCTTCAAGCTTTTGCTTTTGAGAACATTTCTCAGCTCGTTTTCCCATTCCCTGAAGTTTCTGAGATTCAGCCTTAATTTCAATTTGTTAGGCAAAATAGTGTTGTCGTAAAGGTTATTCATCTACAAACAAAAACAAAACGAGGCAAAGTTCAATAATTATGTTTAATAAATTTAAAGTCCCATAAACGATTTAAATTGGTAACTTTAAAGCATTTATTCAATATTAAATTGATCCCTATTGAATTAAACGATTCCAAGATCCTTTATTTCTGTAATAGTTGACCGGATTGAGGCCCTACCATCAAGAATTACATTTTCAAGGTGAGTAAACTCTTTACTGATTACAACTCTTTGTAATTCTTGGTTGAATAATTAATCATCACATGTTTAATTATTACCCTTAGCTTCAAGGTTCTAAACTTTTTAGGTAACCTTGTTGAGTATAACCAATTAAATGTGTAGACCGTGATCTACCCCACAATTACCTATGATAACAAGTGACACTCTGCTGAGGCCGACCCATCACTCATGATCTAAGGATTGTTGGGTATTCAATTGGAAAAGCAACCTCAATATTACTATGACCTAGATTCATTTGTGATGCGATTATTTAGTGAACTCTAACGCATCATCAATCAACATAAAATAAATCTAACATGCATAATCTACTAATGCATAAATAAATCATGTCATAGTATGGCCCCTTAATCCTAAGAAAACTAATAAAGCAGAAAAAGCTCCCACTTAAATCTTCATGGATCTCATCCATCTTATTCTTTTGGGCCTCCACTCCATAGGCATCTTGGATCAACTACAACCTGTAATATTATTTTATTCTATCTACTACTTAAATAAAATAAAATAAATTACAAGATTACAAAAATACGAGACGATGCGCAGATCGTAATTAGAATCTATGGGTCATACTAGTCTATATATAGCAATAAATAATATCATATATTATAAAGTGCCACATAATAAATCACTCATCATTCTTTCCTAAACTACAACATCAAATGTTCATAATTAAGGAAACATGGCTCTAAATATCTCATATTTTAATTAATTACTGTAATTAGATAATATCATATATTATTTCTAACCAACCATAAAATATCATATATTTTATTTTAGGTAAGAGATAGAATCAAATCATATTTTAATAATGGAAGATAAATCATATTTATTTTCCATGATTATCCTAACTAATTTAGGAGATTCTATCCTAATTGCCTAGCCAATCACATAATTTTAAATCAATTATTATCCAAAATTAATTATGGGATAATCTCATTAAATCAATTATTATCCAAATAGAATCTTTTGCTCCGTAATTATCCAAACTTAATAAAATTAACCACTTTAACTTTGTTAATTATCTTATTATAAAATCAAAACTTATCTTTTAAATTTTAATTTCGAAATCTGATTTTTATTAAAATAAAATAATTTTCTTTTGAGAACCGTGCACCAGCCACTGTGGTGTGGCCAGCCGAAGCCGGCCACGGTGGCCGTACACCGTGAGGTGTACGCTGCTTGTAGCAGTGCACAGCAGCAGCAGCAGTGTCGCGCAGCCCTTTCACGGTGCTGCTGTTGCTGCTCCTCCCTGACCCGCCTGCTGCCCCGCCCAGCCCTCCCTTCGGACCACCTGCAACGGTAGGCGCCGTGGTTGCGCCACCCAGCCGCGGTTGCCGCTGCTAAAAACCTTTTTTTTTATTTTTTTTTTATTTTAAATTAAATAAAACAAAACATATTTTTTTAAAATTAAATTAATCTTAATGTGGTCCAATTAATTTCAAAATTAAATCATATTCAATCTTGAAATTAGGGTTCTTCATGAAATTAATCCCCAATTTAATTTAACTCTTAAATTAAATAATTTGATCATGAAAATTTCATAATTTAGCATGATATCAAATAGATTAAATTCTATAAACACATAACAATCGAATTAAATCAAAACCAAAACACAAATTTCACAAATTAGGTTTAGGGTTTCGAAAATTTCGAAAATTAGGGTGGGGGTGTCGAATTTTTCGAGTGATTTAGGGGCAAAATTCGGATCTTTGATGGCTAATTAGGAGCAAATTAAACAACTTTTAATGATTCTATATTGTTAAATCATATTTAAAATAATAATTGACCCATAATTAAATTATTCTCCGTCCTAATTGAATTAAAATTGTGGACTATCAAAAAATTAATATTCAATATATGTACATGCATAGGCTAACTGATACCACTGTAGGAGTTTATAGGTACGAATGCGGAAAACATGAATCATATTCATATAGCACCTAATCCCAAGATCATGCATAACACATAAAGAATTAGAATTAATACCTTTGTAGCGTGATTCCACGTGTGATCGAGCAAGAACAAGGGAGACAAAGAACCTCAAACGTGATTCCTCTACATGGTCCACAGGCACCGATTAAGACCTCCACTTATGCTAGTTAGTTGCAGTTGAACCCTTCAATTGACCTTCTAAGGAGAAGAACGAGCAACGAACCAACCAATATCAACCAAATCACAATTTCCAATCATAATCTAGCGTGATACTACTTTGAATTAATTAGTCACATCTAGCATGCTACTACATCATCAAAAATATGCTAAGTACGCGAACGTACCTTGAATACGATCTTAATATCGCCACGACTAATAGAAATCACTCACTTCAAAGTATCCTACAAACCAAAATCATAATAGAGCATTAAAATCCACTCTACACAAATTTTCAGCAATATATACTTTTATTAAACCACTCATAATTTAATTAAAGCAAGCTAAAATATTATTTAAAACCTCATACTTTAATCCCCCAATTAATGGGTAATTAAAATTCTTTAAAGAAACTTGATTTTTAGCATACTACCAAAAATTCCAGCAATATATATTGAAAAAAACTTGCTGTAATTATGCTTTATAACCCTTAAATTAAAGGGTTAAACCACCCTAAATCATAATCCTTTCATAATCAATTATTTATGAATTTAGGGTTTCAAAATTGGGGCTTTTTAATTAGAATTAAAATCTGAAAATTAATTTGCACCATACTTAACATCAATCATCATAAAATTAACACAAAAACCCATAAATTATAATTAGATCTAAGGTTTAAACAAAAATAAAAACAAAAGGTTAATTTTTTTTTTGTCGAGAATTGGGGTGGCCGGACAACAGGTGGCGCCATTGTCGGCTGCTGCCAGCCTGCTGGTGGTCGCCGCCGCTGCCGGTTGGTGCTGGTGGTGGCCGGTGGCCCTCCGTGGGTGGTGGTGGCCGGCGGTGGTGAACCGAAAAGGGGAAGGGGAAAAAGAAAGAAAAAGAGAAAAAAAAAATAAAGGAGAAGGGAGAGAAAGTTTACCTTGGGTTTTCTCCACTCTGGAAAATGTTTAATTTGCCCAAGTGGTGAATATTTATACCCCTTTCTCTAAAAACCCTTCTTACCTAAACTTTCCCTTTTTATCTTTCCTAATCCCTTTCCTAATTAAACTTTACTAAAATAAAAATTTCCTAAATTAAATTCCAACTTAATAAAATAAAACTTTCCTTTTATAAAATATTTTCAAACTTGTTCAAAATAAATAATTAAAATATCATAAATAATTCATTTCAAATTATTTGAATACCCCACAAATACTTATTTTAAATAAAACACGTATAAAAATACGGGGTATTACAGGCAGCCCAGCCATGGGCCTTGGCACCAGCTAGGCTGCCTTGGCACCCAAGGTTGGGCGCACCACATGGCGCAGCCCAGTTGGCGCATGTGGCCTTAAGGGAGCTGGTTTGGGGAAGCCTTGGGGATCAAGTATTGGTCCCCCCCTTTCCCTTGTGGTCCTTACCTAACCTCTCCTCTTAGAATGCCACTTGTTAATTAATTAGTTGTTGCCTATTTTCTTTTATTTTTGAATTAAATATTAAAAGGAAAAATTGATTTTACCAACTCTCCTACATTGATGGGAGAGTGGATTTCTCACTTGAGTTTCCCAATAAATATCCCACTTGGGAATTGGGAAAACTCACTTGAGTAAGATATCAAAAAGGCATCTCCACTTGAGAGAAAACCTTTAAGCTCATTAATTACTCGAGTAGTGTTTTGGTCTGACTTGGCTAACCTAAAAGTAAGAGATCCGTCGCGGACGTGTTGTAGGTTGATATCGTTGGAGGCTGTTGCGCTTGTGAGGTTTAGCTTTCTCAAGTAAGAGCTCCGATGGTCGAGCGAAGCACGCTACAAGGGTAATTTAGTCTTTTCTCTAATCTTGTTATTTATGCATTTGGGTTATATTAATTGTGAGTTTTTCCTTGGGCTCGGGTTTTATTTCCGCTATGAGTTAGACTCATCGAAACCCAACACCTTCAACCATCTTAAGGAGTTTGAGAAGTATTGCAATACCATCAAGGTGAATGGGGTTACTCAAGAGTTCATTCGACTTAAACTTTTCCCCTTTTCTCTCATTAGACGTGCTCTAGCGTGGTTTGACAAAGAGGTGAAGACAAACTCTTGGAGGACATGGGATGAAGTGACAAAGGAGTTTCTATCTTGTTTCTATCCACAAAAGAAGACGGTCGAAGCTAGAAAGCTCATTCAATGCTTCAAGCAAAAGGGAATGAGAGCTTATAGGAGGCATGGGAAAGGTACAAGGAGTAACAAAGAGAGTGCCCACATCATGGGATTCCCACCTATCAAATCATCCAAATCTTATATGGAGGTCTAAGCCCTCAAGGAAAATCTTGCTTAGATGCCGGTGTCGGAGGCCCTATCATGAACAAGACGGAAGAGGAGGTGGTGGACATAATTGAGGATGTAGTGAGACACTACACGGATTGGCAAGTGGGTGAGAGAGAGTCGAAAAGCAAGAGTGATTCTACGGTGTATTCAATCGACTATCTCAATGCCATGAACAATTTGTCCTCACAAATTTCAAACTTGGGAAAGGAGATGACCTCGATCAAAGAAAAGCTCGAAAGTGCTTCATCACAAGCACCAATTCTTCCCTCCCACAATAAGGGGAGAGGTACATCTTCTAACTCAACTCCTCTTTATACTTCAAACAATATGCCAAATGGTTGTTTGTTTTGTGATGTATGTTGATCATATGAACATGATGCTTCTAATTGTCCACATGTTTTTGATAATTGTGATGATGTTGATAACAATGAATATGAACAAGTGAACTTTGTATTAAATAATAACAATGGGTAAAGATTTGATGGACAAAGGAACTTTGGGAATAATGGGCAAAGATTTGATGGACAAAGGAACTTTGGGAATAGAAATTCTTACCAACAAGGGAACTTTGATAATTATAACCAAAATGGTGGTTATAGAAACCAAGGAAATCAAAAGTTCCGAGGCAGCTATAACAATCCAGGCTATAATAATAAAAGTCAAGGTCAAGGGTATGGAAACCAAAGCTAAAATCAAGGCTATGGTAACCATCACCAAAACAATGGCGAAAATCAAAATTGGGGTAATTGGAGCAACCAAAATAAGGGCATTTTTAAAAACAACAATCAAAGAGGACCCCCACCTTTATTTTCTCCAAGAACTCAAGGCAATGGTGACAATTCCTATGCTCAACCTTCATCTTCTAGGATTAATTTGGAAGAAATCATTGAGAACCAAACCAAGATTTTGAACACTTACATGCCGGTGAGTGACAAGAAGTTCAATGAGATGATGACACACAACAAAATGCTTGAAACACAAATCATCCAATTAGCAAACACCTTGAAGGAGAGTGCTAGCCCTACTTCTTTACCCTCTCAATGAATTGATTCTAAGAAACCGGTGTATTCAATCACTACTAGGAGTGGTAAAGTGCTTGAGGAGAGTGTTTCTTAAAAAAGGAAGAGTCAAGATGCAAGAAGAAAGAGCTTTATGTGTCAAGGAAGGTGAGTCAAGATTCCAAAGAGGAAGAGAAGATTGAAGAAAAATTGCATGAGGATGTGATCAAACCCAAACTTCCATATCCCTAAAAGTTTTTGAGAAACAAGATTGATGAGCAATTTGGGAGATTTCTTGATATGCTTAAGGAAGTTCATCTTTCTATCCCTTTTACCGAAGTTATGACACAAATGCCAAGATATTCTAAGTTCCTTAAGGAAATTTTGAGTGGCAAGAGAGAGTGTAATGAGGTTGATTTGGTAAAAGTTGGGGAGTGTTATAGTGCTTTTATTCACAATGATTTACCTGAAAAGATGAAAGATCCGGGTAATTTTTCAATCCCTTGCAAGATTAATGGAAAAATGTTTCAAAATGCTCTTTGTGATCTTGGTGCTAGTGTTAGCATAATGCCTTATTTCGTTTTTAAGAAGCTTAAGCTAGGTGAGCTTCTCCCAACTAACATGACCTTACAATTGGCCGACCGTTCTATTAAGTTTCCTAAGGGAAGAGTTCAGGATGTCCCCCTCAACATAGGTGAGTTTACAATTCCCGTAGACTTCATTGTGCTTGAGATTGCGGAAGATGACAATATACCTATTATCTTAGGGAGACCATTCTCAGCTACTTCGGGTGCTTTGATTGATGTGAAAGGTGGCCTTATTACATTGTGTGTTGGTAATAATAAGGCAAGTTTTGAGCTAAAGTCAATGCATGAGTCTGTCTTTTGTAAAAGGAATTATGTGTATTAATTAACCTCATTCTAATGACAATGTATGCCTTTTTATGTCTTCTACTAACGATGTTCTTGAAGCTTGTGATGATGTTCCTTTGAGTGTTGAAAGCCAGACGGTTAGTGAAGATAACATGGAGCCCTCAAAACTTGTGGATGAGGATATGATTGATATACCTTCATGGTTTGAGCTCTACCCAAGAGAGGTTAAAGATGACTCTAAATGTGTTGATGGTGCAAAACCGCACACTATAAGGAGCAAGAGGACAAAGAAGAAAAAGAGAGATTTCATGAAGAAGAAAATGAAGTTGAAACAAAGCAAGCTTGAGTCGAAGTTTTCAATACAAGAGAATGCATCTAGGAAGTATGTGGAGTTGCCAAAGAATGGCATGAAGTTTGATCCCTCTACCGCTTTGGACAAAGTGGTTTTCTTTGACCCTCTGTGATTTGGAGGAAGGGTCGAGCTTAAGACCTTAAGCAAGCACTTCCCGGGAGGCAACCCGATTTTCTAACCTTTTTCATTTGATTTTATCTTATTTTTCTTTTAATTTCTTTCTTTGTTTCACTTGTTTTGTGTTTGGATTTATAGGTTGTTTCATGGGAATCGAATCCTTTAAGCGAGCATGAGCATAATGAGAATGAGTTTCGTGTTTGGTGACGAGAGTATGCTTGATTTTCTTGAAATTCGAGTTGTATGGGTAAGTTAATATAGGGGATAAGTAAGGAAAAATAATGCTTCAATATGAAGGAAATTTGTGCTTAGTGGGTTCATTATGGTGCACTCATTAATTTGGGATGTTGAACCCATTGCCAAGGCATTTTGAAACTGATATGTTTAGTGGGTTCAACAATCTCGGGATAATAAAGATGCATATAGCCCATAGTCAAACGCACCAAGAGAAGGAAGCAAGAGAAACAGCACGGCGCGGGCGCGCAGCCTGCGTGTGGGCGTGCACCCTCGCTGCGCAGCCGCGCACATGCCCAGCCGAGCCTATTTCTTTTTCTTTCTTCTTCTTTCCCTCATTTCGAACGCTTCCCCCTGAAGCTATAAACACAAGTTTCCAATTCTTCACCTCTCTATAAACACAAACCCTAACTCCATACTTCAAATTCTTCACTCAAATCTTCATTTGTCCTCACAAAACACTAGTAGAAAAAACCAATTTGGAAGCCCTAAATTGGAAGCGGTTTTTCAATTCCGCTTCCAAAAACCCACAAAAACCCTCCAAAAAAAAACAAAGATTTGCAAAGGGAAGCGGTTTGAACCGAACCGCTTCCATAAATCAAAAGGGAAGCGGTTCAAACTGCTTCCTTTAAAAAAAAAAATTTTGCCGCCCAACACAAAACTAGCTCTCTGTTTTTCGATCTCCCTCCTCTCATTTTTCATTCCAAATTCACATTTCCCTCCACTTCTCTCATACTTTCGTTCCCCTCTCATTTCAGTCGTCCTTTTTCGAGACTCCACCACCACTACTCATTCTCTGTTCGTGGGTGTTGCTGCTGGTCGTGGTTGTTGCTGCGGGGTTGCTGGTGCTCGTAGGTGGTTGCGGGGGTGTTGTGCTGTGGTGGAGCTGGTCGTGTTGCTGTGGTTGTTGCTGTGGTGTTGCTGCATGTAGGTGGGTTGCTACAGCCGGAAGCTGGTGGTGTTCGTGGTGTTGCTGCTCGGGTTTGCTGTAGGTGTTCACCTCTCCTCCCTGCCATAAGTACCTAATACCACCACTACACCTCCCTCTCTCACTCCACATTCCTTCTCTTTCTCACTCTCAAATTAGGGTGAGTTGTTGCTCAATTTTACTTTCATTTGATATAATTGTTTGTTTATTCCAAACTTAAAAGTTAGGGTTTCAAATTTAGTTAACACAATTTTTACTTAATTATTTAATTAATTGTTTGTTTATTTCATATTGTTAATTTTTTGTTTAATTGTTTACATGTTACATATTTATATGTTGTGTGAATTAAAGTAGCTTTAAAGTAATTTTATTGAATATATTACTTGTTAGTTAACTAGTTAGTTTGTTAAAATTGGTTAGTAAAATATAATTTATGAATGGATTGTTATGAATGAATGTATGGATTGTAAAGTAACATTAGTTTTCTTGTAGTTACTCTAATTTGCACTATATAAATGAATGAACTTGTGTATTGTTGAATGTCAAATAAATGCAAATTATTGAATGCTTGCATCATCATTTGCCTAGATACCCATTCGAGTCTTTCTTATTAGGAGAAAGTCTTGAATAGTCCCCGGTTGGGACTATTCTTGGACGTTTGATCTCACTTAGGTAGTGAATGTATGTCTCTTTTTCGATTTTAAGGAATATCTTGGCTTATCATTTTCTTACCTTGTTCTCTGGGTGCATATGTAGGTAAGTTATTACCTACATAGTGTACTTGGAAAACTGGGGGGAAATGCTGCCGGATTTTCCCTAAAATTGGAAAGTTGACATACATTCACTAGTGAGATTAAACGTTCAAGGATGGGTTAGGTTGGAGTGATAAGGACCTTTTTGGAGCATTCATTTTTACGCAATATGAATGATATATATGGATTGTACTTTGATTGACATCATACATGTGTTGGTATGCTTAATCATACATGTATTGGTATGCTTAAAGGCAGTTTAAAACGTCGATGGATCGCGGTTGGATGTATGGTAGACATGATACATTGGAATTCTTTAATGGTGTTCAAGAGTTTTGCAAGACTGCTTCACAATATCAACTCAGAACGGGTGTCAATGCCCTTTATTGCCCTTGTGTGAATTGTAATAATGTCACATTGGTCGATAGTGTTGATACTATCATGGTTCATGTACAATGTCATGGGTTTAGGCCTTAATATCATGTGTGGGTTTGGCATGGTGAAAAGGGGTCTTATAGAGAGAATGTTGTTGGAAATGATACGCATGATAAGAGTACCGAGATTTGTGTAGAAGAGGAATATGGGACTGATGATGGTGGAGATGGGGATGAGGGGAGGGATGAGATCGAGGATGGTGGCGTTGATCACTTGGATGAGATGATGCATGATGTTCAAGGTGACTTCGGGGACCGATCCGATGTATTTGAGTCCTTATCAGAGGTTGCGAAAAAGCCTTTGTATCCCGAGTCCAAAAAATACACAAAACTCTCGGTCGTGCTAACACTTTTTAACATTAAGTCAAAGCATAACTGGAGTGACACTAGTTTCACTTCTTTGTTGACTGCGTTATGTGACATGTTGCCAGAAGGGAATGAAATTCTTAATTCCTACTATTATGCAAAGAAACTCATGTGTCCATTTGGTTTGGAGTATAAAAAGATTCATGCATGGCCTAATAATTGTGTTCTGTATCGAAATGAATATGAAGAGTTGGAAGAGTGTCCACGTTGCGGTAAGTCGCGTTACAAGCGAACAAGCTGCAATGTTGGGATGAAGGGACCTCCTGCTAAGGTGTTGTGGTATCTTCCCATTATTCCAAGGTTTAACCGTCTATTTTCAATTCCAAAAGACGCTAAAAACTTGAGATGGCATGTAGAGGGAAGAAAGAAAAATGGTTCGTTGAAGCATCCGGCTGACTCTCCACAATGGAAGAACATTGATATGAAGTTTAGGGCATTTGGTGATGAAGTAAGAAATTTAAGGCTTGGGTTGTGCACAGACGGTATGAATCCATTTTGCACTCTTAGTACCAAACATAGCATATGGCCGGTTCTTTTAGTGATCTACAACTTGCCTCCATGGTTGTGCATGAAACGCAAATACGTAATGCTTTCACTTTTGATAACGGGGCCAAGGCACTCTGGAAACGACATTGATGTTTACCTTGAGCCCCTTGTTGATGATTTGAGAAAGATGTGGGACGAAGGAGTTTCCGTTTATGATGCCCATAAGAACGAGATGTTCCTATTGCGTGCAGCCTTGTTGTGGACCATTAATGATTTTCCAGCATATGGCAACCTGTCCGGGTACAAGAACAAAGGGCACAAAGCATGTCCTATTTGTGTCGATGACACACCGAACGTGTACCTTGATTACTACGACAAAGATGTGTACGTGAGGACCCGAAGATTTCTTAGGCGAGATCACCCATATCGTAGGCAGAAAAAGGCCTTCAATGGGAGAGTAGAAGAGGATGTTGCTCCTAGGCCATTAAGTGGACAAGAGGTTTACGCTCGAGTGAAGGGTATACCAATTGTTTTTTGGTAAAACATCAAAACCTGTTGATCCACATGCTCTCTTTAAAAAGGAATCAATCTTTTGGAAGCTTGAGTACTGGAAAGAACATGATGTCAGACATTGTCTCGATGTGATGCATATAGAGAAGAATGTTTGTGATGCAATTGTTGGGACAATTATGAACATTCCAGGCAAAAAAAAGGATGGAAAGGGTGCGCGATTAGATTTGGAAGTGTGGGGGGTTTGTCCAGAATTGTGGGTTAAGCCAAAGGCAGGGAAGGCAAAGGAAAAGGAAAAGGGAAGCGAAGATGCTGGCAAAACACGTAAGGGGAAGCGCAAGGGAAAGGCCACGGGTGTATCAAAGAAGACAGATGATGGACCCGGCAAGAAGGAAAAGGTTTATTTACCTCCAGCATGCTACACATTGTCAAAGGAGGAAAAACGAAAGTTCTGTGCTTGTTTGTATGACATCAAGCTTCCATCTGGTTCTCGTCAAACATGAAAAGATTCGTTTCCTTAAATGGAGAATTGAAGTTGACCATTATGAAATCCCATGATTGTCACATGATGATGCAAGTATTTCTACCCATTGCAATTCGTGGTATTTACCGAAGCACGTTAGAGAAGCTATTACTAGTCTTTGTTCGTTTTTCAATACTATATGCAGCAAAGTGCATGATCCTTTTACACTTGATGCTCTCCAGGCGAATGTTGTTGTTACTTTGTGCAAATTTGAGATGTATTTCCCGCCGTTACTTTTTGACATAATGGTGCATTTGATTCTTCATTTGGTTCGTGAGATTAAGTTGTGCGGTCCAATCTTTATGAGATGGTGCTACCCTTTTGAAAGACACATGGGTACATTGCAAGATAAAGTTAGAAATCCAGCCCATCTGGAAGGTAGTATGATTCAAGGGGTTGTTGCTGAGGAGATTGGTAATTTTGTTGCAGAGTATGTTGCCATTGCCGAACATATTGGGCTTCCCACTTCCCGACATGAAGGGAGACTTGATGGTCATGGCACAATCGGGTCGAAACGGATCTCACCCACTCGAGAAAAATTCTTGCAAGCTCACCTATTTGTGCTTCATCATGTTGCGGAGGTTCACCCATATTTAGAAGAGCACATGGAAAGCTTGCGAGTTGAATTTCCATCAAAAGGGGAAAGGGCACTAATGCAGTTGCGTAATAAGACGTTTGTGACGTGGTTCCATGATCGAGTGATGCGTCAATTGGATGACAGTTTCTCTGATACAATAAAGTGGCTAGCTTATGGTCCAAAGGAAGATGTTCATTCATTTGAGGGGTATGACATAAATGGGTATACATTTTGGACTGAGCGTTGGGATCAGAAATCCTTATCGACTCAAAATAGTGGTGTGACTCTAGTGGCTTCATCAAGAGAGTTTGCAAGTGAAAAGGATACATCACCAGTTGACGCACTATTATCCTACTACGGTCGAATTCAGGAAATATGGGAATTGGATTACCGTGAGTTCAAGGTAGGTCTTTTCAAGAGTAAATGGATCGATAATAATAGGTGCAACGTAAGACATGACGACTTCACTCTTGTAGACCTTTGCCATTTGCGGGATAGTTTGGAACCATTCATCCTTGCGTCACAAGTTAAGCAAGTGTTCTATGTAATCGACTTAGCCGATCCAAAATTGTCTATTGTCTTAGCTGGAAAACGAAGTATTTTAGGGGTTGGAGATGTGGAGGACGAGGAAGAATATGATGCGTTTGATGATTCTCCCCCTTTCACTGCTCCCAGAGTTGATATAGAAAATGATGTATACAATGATGCAAATTATATTCGATGTGACCACAACGAGGGAATACTTGAATGAGGTACTTTATTTTTGCATTTTAGAACTTAATTCGCTCTTACAATCTTGTTTGGGCATGAAATCAAGTACTTGTAAGCAATTTTAACTTGTGATCATTGTAAGAACCTTATTTGGGCCATTTTGAACTTATTTCGCTCCTAGAAGCTTGTTATTGCATTAAAAAAATTACTTTTGATCATTTTGGACTTATAAAGATGTTATGTATACCAATTATGTGTTTTTATGTGAATTACATATGATTTTTAATGACTATGTAGAATAAGAGACGTAGGAACCTCATTTAGGCCATTTTGAACTTATTTTGCTCCTAGAAGCTTGTTTTTGCATGAGAACAATTACTTGTGAGCATTTTGTACTTATAAACATGTTGTATAGTCCAAATATGAGTTGTTAAATGAATTAGATATAGACATGTAATGACTATTTAGAACTAGGGAAGTTAGAACCTCATTTGAGCCATTTTGAATTTATTTCGCTCCTAGGAGCTTCTGCAGCTTGAAAACAATTACTTGTGAGCATTTTGTACTTATAAACATGTTATATATACCAATTACGAGTTGTTAGGTGAATTAGATGTGAATTTGTTTTCAAAACAAAGAAGTTGGGTAATTGTTTGGCTATTTTGGGTACTCACCATTAATTTGATTGTCTTTTAATGATGACTAATGATTTGGTTTGCTTGTGATGTTAGGTGTGTATATATAATGGGTAGTGATGATGAGTACCTTCATTGTGATGACAATATGGATGATGAAGACCATGGGAATTCTCAATTTGATGATGAGGCGTATGGTATCAATAAGGAGACAGATTTGGGTGAACCAGAAGACCAAGCTCACGATGAGTTGCTATGTAGGCTTGACGAATATGAGAGATCAGCTGAATGTGCCCCCCCTATTGCGGATAATGTTGTTACCGATTTTGTAACTGATTCACAAGGAAAAAGGCAAACACAAACTCAATTGAAGACCACCGTTGGTGGAGGGGGGGTAAAGGCACCGGTGAAGAGAAAGGGACGGGGTGCAACTAAAGCTTTTAAGAAACCCGGGGTTCCCATGGTTCTCGAGTGGGATGAGTTTGATCAACCTACTGGCCAATGGCTCCGCCAATATTCTAGTCACATTGGCATACTTACTCGTAAAATACCCATTACACTTGATTGGGCCGAGGTACCCGAAGGGTTGCTTTAGACGTTTTGGGATGATACAATGGTAAGTGGTTTTATTTCCGATTAGCTTTGTATATGTAAATGATAAGTGAAGTGGCAAATGTTGCATGGAAAAGAAAAAAAAAAGGTCAAGTGGCAAGGTTCTGTCGCTGCCCGGGCCTGCTGCAGCTCCCTACTGTAGATCTATTGAAGTGAATTTACCTAAGGCGTTGTTCCACTATGATGAGGATGCAATCGCATTTATTTCAAGAGTGGATGTGACGAAATTTCTAACCGGTTCCATGATTAACATTTCCATCATTCAAACTTTCATGAGGTAATTCAATGGCACTATTCCTAATTATCTTGTCTTACATTTCGAATGTAGATAGTGCATTTAATAAATGATCCACACATTGCTTTCATGAAGGTCACTACAGGAGCACCTTCTTAGTAAAGGTAATTCTGAGGCTACAATTGGGTGGTTATGCCCTGAGCAAACCTCCGTTACCAGATGCTTATGCAACCCGCATGATGTGCAAGATTACCTCGAGCTGAGTATTAAGGAATCAACCCAAGCGCGAGACAAGTTCATATTAGCACCATGCTTTGAGGAGTACGTCTAAATATGTTATAATTCAATTGATTTCTTAGTAATTATGTTGACGTCTAATCATTAATGGATGGTTATTTGGTTAATATATATGTAGTGCTCATTGGACTCTTTTAGTGATTTGTGTTTCCAATAACACAATCTAGCATTTTGATTCAGCTCGTGTGAGTCCACCGCGAAAGTTGCTAGTGAAGAACCTACTGAATAGGTACAAATTGCAACCCCTTGTTGAATGCCCTCACCTAAGTTATTGGCTAGTTATATTACTAACTTTGAGCTTATTTTCCTACAGTGTTATGAAGAAGCTAAATTGTCGTTCGATTGCGGGTCCTACGTTGAAATATGCTAAGGTAATGCCTTGGCATAGTGACTTGTTTAATAAACTTCGCATCGATAATGGCTATGCATGATATCATTAACACATGGTATTTTAGTGTGCGCAACAAGACAACGGAGTTGACTGTGCCCTGTACGTGATGAGGTTTATGAATGACATAGTCAATAGTTGCCCAGAAGCTCAACACATTGATGAGGTATCGATTTATTTTATTTTTTTTTTTCCGTTTGATCAATGCTAGCTTCCATTATTGCACCGAACACATAAATGGGAAAGAGAAAACCCGAGGCAGCAGCCCAACTATATGCTGAACCCGAGGCATAGTCCGAGGTAGCTGCACCCGAGGCAGCTACACCCAGGACACCTGCCCAGGCAGCTGCACCGACAGCCCAGGCAGGGCTGCCCATGGAAGCTGCAGCAGTAGCCAGCCAGGTGCCCAGGCAGCTACAGCAGCAGCCAAGGCAGGGCTGCCCATGGCAGCTGTAGCAGCAGCCCAGGCAGGTGCCTAGGGAGCTACAACAGCAGCCCAGGTACCTGCCCGGCAGTTATAGCAGTAACCATGGCAGCAGTCGAGGCAGCTGCTGCATCGCCGCCGGGGAGTGGCCGAGGTGATTCTTGTGAATGTGTTTACCTTTCGTAAATTTGGTTAATTTTTGTGAACTTGGTGCGTAATTTTTGCTAAAATTAGTTAATAACTCATTTTAATATTCTTTGTGCCTTACACGATGGAAATGCATCCTTAAACTTACTAAAATGCTATTTTCATGTGATTATAAACCTTAAACACCTAGTACTAGGTAATATTGACATGTTACGAGAAAGAAACACTTCATTTGATAAGAAATGTAGCAAATGGGCATAGTAGAAGTCGTATAGGCCTTATATGGGCCATTTTGAATGGAATGTGTCCTAAAACTTAGTAATTGCTATTTTTGATATGATTTCAAATATTAGACACTTAAGACTAGGTAATATTGACATGTTATGAGAAAGAAACACTTCATTTGATAAGAAATGTGGAAAATGGGCATAGTAGAAGTCGTATTGGCCTTATATGGGCCATTTTGGATTGAATGCGTCCTAAAACTTAGTAAATTGCTATATTGGTGTGATTTCAAACATTAGACACTTAAGACTAGGTAATATTGACATGTTATGAGAAAGAAACACTTAATTTGATAAGAAATGTAGAAAATGGGCAAAGTAGAAGTCGTATAGGCCTTATATAGGCCATTTTGGATGGAATGCATCCTAAAACTTAGTAAATTGCTATATTGATGTGATTTTAAACATTAGTAACTTAAGACTAGGTAATATTGACATGTTATGAGAAGGAAACACTTCATTTGATAAGAAATGTAGAAAATGCGTATAGTAGAAGTCGTATATGCCTTATATAGGCCATTTTGGATGGAATGCGTCCTAAAACTTAGTAAATTTCTATATTGGTGTGATTTCAAAAATTAGAAACTTAATACTAGGTAATATTGACATGTTATGAGAAGGAAACTCTTCATTTGATAAGAAATGTAGAAAATGGGCATAGTAGAAGTCGTATAGGCCTTATATGGGCCATTTTGAATGGAATGCGTCCTAAAACTTAGTAAATTGCTATATTGGTGTCATTTCAAAAATTAGACACTTAGAATAGTTAATATTGACATTTTATGAGAAGGAAACACTTCATTTGATAAGAAATGTAAAAAATGGGCAAAATAGAAGTCGTATAGGCCTTATATAGGCCATTTTGGATGGAATGCATTCTAAAACTTAGTAAATTGCTATATTGATGTGATTTCAAACATTAGACACTTAAGACTAGATAATATTGAGATGTTATGAGAAAGAAACACTTCATTTGATAAGAAATGTAGTGGGCATAGTAGAAGTCGTATAGGCCTTATATAGGCCATTTTGGATGGTATGCGTCCTAAAACTTAGTAAATTGCTATATTGGTGTGATTTCAAACATTAGACACTTATGACTAGGTAATATTGACATGTTATGAGAAGGAAATACTTCATTTGATAAGAAATGTAGAGAATGGGCATATTAGAAGTCGTATAGGCCTTATATGGGCCATTTTGGATGGAATGCATCCTAAAACTTAGTAAATTGCTATATTAGTGTGATTTCAAACATTAGAAACTTATGACTAGGTAATATTGACATGTTATGAGAAGGAAAAACTTCATTGGATATGAAATGTAGAAAATGGGCAAAGTAGAAGTCGTATAGGCCTTATGTGGGCCATTTTGGATGGAATGCGTCCTAAAACTTAGTAAATTGCTATATTGGTGTGATTTCAAACATTAGACACTTAAGACTAGGTAATATTGACATGTTATGAGAAGGAAACACTTCATTTGATAAGAAATGTAGAAAATGGCCATAGTAGAAGTCGTATAGGCCTTATGTAGGCCATTTTGGATGGAATGCGTCCTAAAACTTAGTAAATTGCTATATTGGTGGGATTTCAAACATTAGAAACTTAATAATAGGTGATATTGACATGTTATGAGAAGGAAACACTTCATTTGATAAGAAATGTAGAAAATGCGTATAGTAGAAGTCGTATATGCCTTATATGGGCCATTTTGGATGTAATGCGTCATAAAACTTAGTAAATTGCTATATTTGATGTGATTTGTCAATGCATGACATACAAGTTTGTGAAAGAAACATTTTTTTAACTTTTTCATGTCATACGCATGATATACTGATATATAATAATGGTTGGTTGATTTTTTTTCCAAAGGTTTGCAAGATTCAAAGGGAAGACCCGTTAACAAGCAACGAAATCAATGATATTCGCGACATGTGGGCTTTTTTCGTGACATTTGATGGCATCTATTGAGATCGAGCTAGTTTAGATTACTTGTGAACATTATTTTATTAGTTATGTTTTTAAATATTATTATGCCAATTATATATTAACGTTAATTACTTATAATTAAATAGTACTTTTAATTAAATATATTAATGATGGCCTTTAAGCTGCATGGGGTCCATCAGACAGGCGGACAATATGTTCCTTGTTCCATTAACTGTCAGGCGGTAATTTCCTGTCTGGCTCACAAAGAAGTTATATGAGAATACCCGGTTGGTTAAAACGACTATCGTTGACAGCTGTGTGATTGGTTTGGGGCAACCACTACTGTGATTGATTGACTTGGTAATATTCCATACTCTTTAAAGTATCAAGCGTTCCAAAGTCAATCAATCAAAGAAGTACTGAAACCAACCACATAGCCGCCAGGGGCAAGAGTAGCCGCCATATTATCTGAATTGCCGCATGCTTTAAAAAGTTAGGCAAAAATTCAAAAATTGAAACAAAAGAGCAAATTCATCAAACCAACCCAGTCGGCAAATTTCATTCAAAATCGGTCAAAACCGGATAACATTATTTACCGGATATACATCCGGGATGAGAGAAATTATAATTGTTACCCGACCCCTCAGTCGGTAAAACTACAGGAATACTCGGCACACAGGCCGGAAAAGGACAAAGATTGGCATACTACCGCCGAAAGAAAAGGGAGGAAGCTGAATCATGGCTACTAGGCCTGACCATCCGGGACCTGACCATCCTGGACTTGATCAGCTTGAGCTTCATTAGCCTGGATCTGATCATTTGGGTCCACAGCCGGCTCCTCCTCATCATCAGAAACCTCGTACCCTTGTTCAAGGGCCCATGCGTTGAAGGGAGGCGGGGCCTCCTCGTTGAGCTGCTGTGCATCATACACCTCAGTGGCGTAATCGTATCGAAGCCTAAGCACATCAAACTCAACCTTGGGATGGAGCAGACCCAATGCAATGCGCAGCCGGGCTTCAGTGTCCCGCTCGTTCTCAGCAACCAGCCGCTTCTGCTCTTGGGCAATCTCGTCCTTGTGTTTATTCCTTAGTTGGACGAGTTCGACCCCCAGGCGGCTGACGTCTGCCCTCAGCTGGGTGTTTTCTGTGTCAGCACCTTCCAAGGCCTTGAGGTTCGACTGGGCAGTCTTCAACTCCTCTTCAAGCTTGGCTACCCGCTCGTTTGCGGCATCATTAGCAGCCATCAAGTTCTTTATCAGCTCTTCTTGTTTCAACTCTACTGCTTTAATTTCAACATCACATTGTATTTTACTGTATTCAGCAGAGTTGAGAGCTTGAACGGCCTTCTGTTTAGCGTCATTTACCTCTTCTCCCTTTCGTCTGAAGGGGACCCTAAGCTTGTCAACCCTCAGCATCGCCTGAAAAGGTGGGGTCAGACGGTTAATAAGGAGAGTTAAAAGCTTTAAAAAGATGAGGTTCTAAGGAAAAATTACCTCAGCCAACAGGCCCTGGATTCAGTCGAAGTCCACGACCTGCACATCTGGCACAGAGTGTTTCTCTGTCCGGGTAAGTGTCCACACCATCCTCTTAGCAAACACCTGCATGTCAGGCGGAGCTGAGGGAGTATCTGCAATAAAAGAAGTACTTGGTGAAAAAGCAGCATAGGCGGCACCCGACTCATGCTGGCTGCTCATCAAACCTTCAGGTGGATTGACCCGAGTCTTGACTCGCATATAGTCAACCGGCCAGGGGAGTTCGACTCGTGTCTTACCTTGGACGCGGGGCTGAGGAGACTCCCCTTCAGCCGCTACAGCGCCGACTGTAGTAGTGAGTGGCTCGCCACCCTTCGATGCCGTTGAGACATCCGGCTGTTTTCCAGCAGATCGCCCTGAGCTTTCACTCAAAGCTTTCATTGCAGCAGGGCCTTTGCCCCCGGTTGTAGGACAATCTGGGTTGGCTGAAGAAGGAGTAGATGGGTTCTTTCTCCCCGTCTTAGACGGAGTTTTGGCCAGCTCTTCCCCCGGTCGCTTGAACAATTTGGTGATGGAGCGGGGGATTGACTTGCTTCCGCCCTACAAACAATAAAGTATGAGATACAAATGGAAATTCATAAGTTGAATGAAAGGGGTACAGCCGGAAGTTTGAGTTTAACAAACGGCCTACCCCTCCCTTCTTAGCTTCCTTGGCTTCCATGGCTTCCAAGGCCGCCTTCTTCTCCAGAAGCTGCTCCTTCCTCAGAAGAGCAGCCGACTTAGCAGGCGTCATCTTAGGAGGAACCATAATCTTTGCTTCGTCTGCAGTAAGAAAGGAAACAGTTGGTCAAAAAGAGTAACAAAAAACAAACAAGGTATTAATACAGACGGCAAATCGCCGGGTGTGTTATAAGTCTACCCTGCTTGAACATAGGGCTAAGCCCACAGGCAGAGAGGAAGGCCTTGTTCTTAAAGAAGTCCGGATGAGGTATCCAGTTCCTAGGAATAATTATTTGAGTCTCATCCTCCAAGGGCATAGTTGTTGTCTTAAAAACGCCCGGCTCCATGATCTGCTCGTAAGCCCTAGAAGACATCCGGGGCAAGGCGCACTTCTTTCCGGCAGCGCCGGATCTTGATTGTACCGGCGAAGGAACCGGTTGTGCCCCAGAGTTGGAGAACAGATCAAATAAAATCTATCCTTCCACCCGGACCATTTGGACGGCTTGTCCAAGGTTATTAAGTATTTCGGGTGTATGGTTAGAGTGTACCACGCACCATACCCGCCTGGGGCCCGGCTCATATAATGCATATGAGCAAACGCAGCAAAACTAGGCTCTATGTTTTGATACTCGCAGGCGAAAATATAGCCCAGAATGTTAATCCATGAGTTTGGGGTAAGCTGTCAGACACCCAAGTCATACCCCTTCAAAATTCATTTAATCCCTTTGTGAAGGGGGAAGCGGAGGCCGACTTTAATCACGGACTCATAACAGCCAAAACAGTTATCGGCATTCTCAATATCGTCCCCCCAGGCAATCGTTGCCTCAAGCGGAGGAACCTCTATTCTCCATCCCTCTCATAGCGGGTGCGCATCCACAAAAGCCCTAAAGTTGCTTTGCATGACAGCTAAGTCCCTAGGAAGCATTTTAGTTGTCAAGGGATTTGGCTAATCAGGCCCTTTAGCTGGCTGCTGATACTCAGCCGCTACATCTTCCTAGTCAAAGACCGACGCTTCTGAGCCGGACCTTTCGGCGGCTTCCTCACCGCCTGACCCCTCTTCATTAGACCCTAGGGAAGAGGCATCGTCCTCGCTGTCTTCCCCTTCCAATATTGTGTCACTGGGGGTTGAAGAGGGGTAACCTGGAGAAGAACCTGCCTGCTCTTGCTCTTCCTCCGAACTTTCATATTCCTCATATTCTTCATCTAAAATAACTTCATCAGCGGGCACTCTTCTAGCGCGCTACCTGCTCGGCTTGACATCCGTTTGTTTAACTCTGGCTATGTTGTCCTACATAGACACAGAGACGGAGGTGTTCGGGGATGAGCGAAGCAGGTCCGAATTTCCAGAAATGGCACCCCCGGTTCTAGATTCAGCCGTACCAGGAGACCGGCTGAATGACCTAGGCAGTGCCGTGTGGGTCGATGGAGAGTCCATTTTATCTTTGAAGCCTAACTACATAAGCGGAAAAGTATAAAAAGCTTGAAAGGAGTATAGGCGGTTACCTTTAACTTAGCTCTGAATATCTGAAAACAGCTACACGCGGTGACCGGATGTGTTCCTTGAAATGCAGCAAGAAAAACGCAAAATCACAACAAAACAGATGCAGAGTTTCTCTCTCTAAGAAGTCAAAGGCTCTGGTGTGAAATGGGGAGAGAGAGAGGGTAAAACCTTCTATTTATAGAAGGGTAAAAGCAGGGGCATCCCCGTAAACCCTAGAAGGTGAATAGTTTTTACTATTCATCGTTTACTGAATGTCGCGTGTCACAGGCGCCACATGGCCAGCCACGTGCCACCTGTGAGGGGCAAATGTTTTGGGTAAAATTACCCTGTCCACGTGGAACAGTCAGAGAGGACCACGTGTCAAGCCTAGGAAGGTCCATTTGGGCCAATTGCCATCTGACACGTGTCAACCTCAGATACTTCCTGAATTGCGGCCTTTAAGCCCAATTCCCAAGAGCGCCGCAAAACGGCGCAACCCACTAAATCTAGGTCAAATGACCTAGAAGGGGCACGTTCACCAATGACCCTATAAATAGGAGATATTCCTCAAATTTTGGAGATAGACAATCATTTATTACACCTACCCTACATTCTCTCACATCAAAAAAACACCTGATCTCGGAATCCGAGAAGATCTCATTTCATTTTCCGCACCTTCTCCCACTCATATTCAAGTACTAACTTGATCGTCAAAGGCGGAACTCTAAACACCCGGAGTCTCCATTGTTTTGCAGGTACAGGCGTAGTGGGATCAGTCCTCGAGCTGTAACTCTCCCAAGGGACAAAAACACCCAAAACAGGATCGACCTATGAGAATACTTTAAGAGATTAAAAATCGTCATAAGTATACTTCTCATTATTGCTATCGGAACCTTTTTCCTCGACCATGAGTATTGTGAGCTTTCTTGTTTGAGTACTAGTCCGCTTTGATGATTGTCAAACGTCTTCCATAATAGGGGATTATAACGGCATCACTCGGGCGGCTAGGTCCTCTTAGTAAGAAAAGCTACATTACAAGACTGGAAATGTCCCCCTACTAAAAATTAGGGAAGATGTCTTTGTTTTTTACAAGGCCTCTCGTAGAGCGAGACTGTAAAATGCATGGCCGTGCTCGGATGGATTTTAGAAATCATCTGTTTATTGAAAATCGAACTCGGAATCCAGAAACACTTTTGGACGTAATAAGGATGACAAATTAATCTTACCTTATAGTTCATGAATAGGCATTAAGCGACATAGGAAAAGGGCTATACACTAAAAGCACACTTGTCCGGAAGGACAAGTGGGAGATTGAAAGGAATAGTGTCCTTCAAACAAGTGTATTATTCCGATAGGGGGTTCGGAATTATTAGAAAGCTAATTTTTTAGTGAGGTCAAGTGATCGAAATGCCTGGGTGGAGGCCGCTTCCGATCAGTAATATTAATGCATAATTAATATTACAGCTTAATTTTGACTGAACCCTTCGAGTCACACCCAAGCAACTAACTAGTCGAAGCGACGAATTAATTAGGAATTAATTAATAAGTCAACCGAGTAATTAATATTTAGACGTCGGAAATTTAAGCTTGGAGCGTCGAAACCGAGCGTCGGAAGTCGAGTCGAAAATAGTAAAAAGACGAGACGTGAAAATAATAGTAAATTAACAATGACCAAAATACCCTTAGCATCGGAAAACCGAGTTCTAGGGGCGCGGCAAATGCTAGCAGCACGCACCAAGTGCGGGGCTAGGCTAGCATACCGCAGCTAGCAGCCCGCACTAGTGTGTGTGGCTGTGCTAGCATATGGCAGCTAGCAGCCCGCACATTTGGTGCGTGTCAACTAGAAGCCCGCACCAATGTGCGAGGCATGCTAGAAAGCCGCAGCTAGTAGCCCGCACCAATGTGCGAGGCATGCTAGCATGTAGCAGCTAGCAGCCCGCACATTGTCCGCGGCGTGCTGGCAGCTAGCCTCGGCCAAGCAGCCCGCACTTGGTGCGTGGCCTGCTGGGCCGTAGCACATGGCAGCCCACCTTGGGTCCCTTGGTGCCTAAGTGTGGGTGCCACGTGGCGCAATTTTATTGGGGGCTATGGGGTTGAGGTGGCCGGTTATGGGAGTGAGAGTGGGGAGCAAGTTTGGTCCCCCTCCTCCAAATGGTCCTCACCTACTCCTTGTATGCTTGCCACTTGTTGATTTATTACTAGTTTGATTATTAATTTTATTTTAGCTTTAAAATAAAATGGGAAAATCAAATTCTCCCTCATTGATGGGAGATCTTTTCACACTCTTGCATTTCCCTATAAATACCCAACTTGGGGTATTGGGAAAAGCACTTGAGTAAGAGTTGGAAAAGGCATCACTAGTAGTGAAAACCTTTGAACTCAAGAGTTGAAAAAGGCATCACCTTTGTGAAAACCTTTGAACTCAATTACTCGGGTTTCGGTCGGGTCTTGCTAACTCCAAGGCATTGGACCTAGTCGGTGTTCGAGTTGTGGGTGGACTTCCGTTGGAGGTCGTCGTATTTTCGAGGCTACCTTTCGAAGTAAGAGCCCCTCGAGGTCGGGCGAAGCACGCGTCAAAGGTATAATTATTATCTTAATCTTGTCATTAAGTTAATTATGTTTATGCTTTTATTTATTGCGAGTGCGGTCTTGGTTTTGGGTTTGTTTCCGCGGTGAGTCGGACTCACCAAACCCCAACACTTTTGCTTGGCATGTGCTTTGTAATAAATCTCAACATCTTGCCAACTCTTAAAAACCATCCCAACCTTAGGAGATTCAAAATACGATACTACACTCACGTGATTACTAGCAACAACGGACTCTTTGTCTCGAATGCATTGATTCGGGATAGGTATTGTACCCCGTTCTGGTTATTAGACCCCTTTGGTGTGTTTATTCCCTCAACTTCTGGGACTATCTCATCAATTAACATTCCCGAACACTCAAGGTCATGATCACCTCCAGACCCATGTTTAAAACCGTCATCCATACTAACAGGCAGCATCATATATTTGCATAAAACCTTTGTTATTTTTATTTGACATTGTTACATTATCTAACAAAACAATACACAAACTCATGGGGAGTTCAACCATTACTCAAAAGGTTAACCTCTCTTTGTATCTTTACTCCCCCTAACATCCACAACCTGTGCAATCAGATATCCACTAACATTTTAATTCACATGAGCAAAAATGTACGTGTATATACTCCTCGAACATGCAGATCATTGCACCCTTATATATCATTATTTTGAATATTCATTTAAATGTAAACAGTAGAATCCTTCCTCCATCAGACATCCATGCATTTACACAAATGTTTTACTTAATAATAATGATAATTACGCCTAATTCGTCAGCTATATTATACTTTCTTGGATCACTTGAAAGTTTTAATATATTGTTAAAAACCCCATAACATTGGAAAAAAAAAATCATATCATCTCAGCAAACTAGTTACAAATCTTAAATTTGTTTTATCACACATGAAACCATGTTTAATTCTCACTCTATAAATGGGATCTTTAAATGGGATGTTAGTAGACATAATAAATATATTTATCATACACTATTATTACTTCTAAACTAAGCAAAGAACACAAAAATTTGCTTAAAAAGTTTGGCAATGAGCACTAATCGGAAAACTGTATGTTGAACACCTTTAAATCTGCTCCGATTATTCACAAACATCGTCTCTTCTTCATCGGATCAAAATCCAGCCATTTGTATGAGGACACTCGGACTTTTACGCCCTCTACCTTTAAACTTCCTGTGCAAGAAATGATGAACAAGAGGTATCCTCTGAAGAACCTAAACTAACAACTACCTAAATTAAATGAACTGTTATAAATACCGAGCTTCAGATTCAAGCAACTTGCACAAACAGACACTCTAAGGTTGTGTGCCCAAACTAAGTTGTGGTGTTACTATTTCGCTTGCCTATTTATCCATGTCGGCTGCTGACTCATTAGGGTCTAACTCCAACTACTGAGTTGATGAAATAGATTGACAAACTAAAGCAATCAAAGAGATTAACTAGGCAGCCCCCAACTCAAACAGCAAATCTTATAAACGCATCTAATTTAATATCTCCTAAACCTAACCATGATTTCTATAGTCATGGAATAATACCTTGATTGGAGGCAAGAAAAACCAGATATAGAAGTAAGAAAAGATCGTACTTTGGGTCCCTCGGAGTTGCTCCAAAGTCACGCCTCTTGTTAGCCTTGATTGATGATGTTCAAGGGTGCTTGAGTGCTTGAATAAGAGGGTAAAATATGGCAGCAACGACCCACGAAAATCTGTTGATGAATACACAAAAATTTGAGAAAGTTGGAGAGGAGAAAGTTGATGATAAAATGCAGCAACAATACATACCCAATGGTCAAGGTTTATACATACGTAATGAGAGGGGAAGAAGAAGAGTTTTAGGGCTTGATTAAGGTGTAATGATGGGGGTTACTAGGCTAAATTTGTGAAACAACTTACCTGCTGGTAAAGCTATGAGAAAGAGAAGAAGATGGGCTCAAGCAACACATGTGATTACCAAGCAAAGCCCTAAATTAAGGATGCTAATTGGACTTGTTTAGGGGGATTAACTAAGGACTATCATGGGCTTAAGGAGAGCAAATAAACAAGGTTATACAAGCCTAAGATTTTTTTAGATTTGACAACAACTATATTTTGGCAACAAAAATGTTGTAGCGAAAGAATAGTTTTTGGCAACGAAAGTAAGTCGTTGTAGATACCTTTGGTAACAACATCATGGATAACAAGCAAAAGTCGTTGCAATAAATGCAAACTTTTGCCAAAGATATTTTTAGCAACAATATGTTTAGTTGCCAAAAAATATATTTCTTGTAGTGATATATTATTAATTAATGGAAAATCAAGTGTGATTTTCATTTTTCAAAGCTGGTTTTTCAACTCCAACTAAGCTGACAGTTAAAGTTGCAATTCATCGAAAATCAAGTGGGATTTTCGTTTTTGAAAGCTAGTTTTTCAACTGCACCTAGACCAACGGTTAAGTTTCAATTAATTAAAAATCTAATAGAATTTTCATTAAACTCTGTTTATATCTTTAACGCTAATAAATTAATTGTATTTCAAAAATCAAACTTTTGTTTCTTTTCTCAACCATTGATTATCGTTTTATTCAAAGTTAATCAATAAGGGGCATTATGTAGATACTAAAATTTGATCCTATATTATTATTACTCCGTATTATTTTAAGGTGAATGAGAGCAGACTTAATACAGAGTACAAGAGAGTGTACAAAGGGCATGTTCTAATTTACTGAATTGAGCTGAACCAAACTGAATTGATTGGAGTTGAACTGAAATGAATTGAAGTGAACTGAATATTTTATGAGAGAAGGAAATTAGAAACTGAACTGAACTGATTGGAGCTTAACTGACCTAAACTGATTGGAGCTTAACTAAACTGAACTTAATCAAACTGAACTGAACTTAATCGAACTGAACTGAATATTTTATGAAAAAAGAAAATTAAAAACTGAATCATAAATAAGCCGAGGAAAGACCAGGCCCAAAGTTACAAACTACACATAAACTTCGACTGATTGCTTTGGTAAGTAATTAAATACAAGAAACGAACCTAACCACGTTTAGCCGAGAGCAAAAAGGAAGAGCTTAGGATGACAAGCACAGCAGCAATTGCACAGCCGTGCATCAACCATCACCATCTTTCCTTCAACCATGGCTATTCTCTCTCCTCTTCCGTCATTACAACAACCACCTTCTCCTCTCCCAGACTCCATCTTTTCAAAGCTTACAATTCCATCCAAATTAACAACAATCCCAACTACCATCAAGGCCAACAACACTCTCGCAATTCGACAAATTCAACCACTTTTCCCTCAATTCCGCGCAATTCCACTGGTGGGTTTTTCTTGTCTATCTCTCATTTTTTTTTTTTTAATTTTTCTTTTATAGTCTCTCTTCTCAATTCAATTTTATTGATTATTTATTTTTATTTTTTTATTTATTTTGTTTATTTTTTTCCTTCTGTGATGCAGGTGCTAGTGATTCTGAGTTGAGGGCAGTTCTTGAACTTGCTACAAATTCTGAACTTTTGGAGATTGAAAAAATCCTCTTTGGACCCAGGTATTATATTTCGGCTTTACTGCATTTTTCAGGGATTTAGTAAGTATATGAAGTTTTGATTTAAAAATGTTATTAATTCAAGTTCTGGACATTATAAGCAGTGTGTGATTCAAATTTCCATTGGCATAAAATTATGTGTGTTGCATATAAGGAGCCAGTCATGGTAACATATAATGAAAATCAAACATCAACTACACTTGTTTTTGTCCTGCATTTCAAAGTTAATATTGATTTTTGAAATATATTCAGTGCTTAATGCTAAGGGATTTACTATGTCAAATACGAAGTATGTATAAATCATATACTCCATTTGACTTTAATATGTCACATTTGGTTAGAGATCATTCATAACAAGACTCTTCTAATGATACTTTGAAAATTTGCTTATTCGAATGTCCAAACAAGAATCTTATAATGATACTTTGAAAATTTGCTTACTCGAAAGGGTGGGCATTGAAGATGGTCTTGATATAATAATTAGAATGGAGGGAGCATATTTTTTTTCAGGAATTTCATGATAATTTAGGTATGTAATTCTCTGATTTTTTTAAAAAATATTTTCCCCTTTGCTGTGGTGTCGCAGCTACCTTAGTCCCCTGCTAAAATCATTAAGTAATGGGATTGAATTGGATCGATTCATGATTGAGGAGGACTTTGAACAGCGAGGACTTTTCATTGAAGTTCTTGAGTCTCGATTTTTATATCTTGCAGCTGATGCTCGTTCTACATTGAGGTTAGTCCTCTTTAGAACTGATCATTTTTTTCATTCCTGTGCTACTTTGTTTGTCTCAGTGTTTGCTCTTAAATAACTTTATTGGTGCCTTTCATTTATATGTCTGTTGTGGTTTATGTCAAACTTTGAATAGCGACCTTACAAGCTTACTTTTTTCAGTAGTAGTTGCACCACTATACTTTCTGCTGTGTGTGTGTGAGATTTCTTCTATTACAAATTTACAAATCTTCTATTTCCCTTTAAAAAAAAAAAACCTTCTATTTCCCTTTATTCTAAATTTGATTTCAAAAAATCTTCATAAATATATGTTTGCACTAATATTTTGTTGGAAAAATGGAAATAAATAATCCCACCTTTGCGTGGTTCGACAAAAACAATCCCACCTTTTGATTATTACGAGACAATCCCACCTTGGTATGCCATCTTCTTTTAATAGAGCTTGACTTGTTGGTGACCTATTTTTGTAGGTTACATGCCACTTGTCAGATTTTAATAGGTTCATTTCATTTTTGTAAATAATAAAAAAAGCAAAAAGAAAATAAATACAAAATACAAAACAAAATATAAAAAAAAAAAAAACAACTACCAACCCTCGCCGTGAAAACCTAACCTGGCCCCAGCCACCACCGAAAACCGGCCAGCTGCTCTCCTTAACCATCGAACACGGCCGGCCGACACCTGGGTTGAGTTTTTAGGGTGTTTAAGGGGGTTTTCGAGGCTGAGATGGGGGTCTTCTGTGTAGTTAAGGAGGCTGGGTAGGATTTTTCGGGCTAGGATGGAGTTCGGCGGTGATGATTATGGTGATTATGGAGGTTTTCAACGGGAATTTCGGCGGCTAAGTGGGTTTTCTATGGTGATGGCTGCGGTGGACAGGCGGTTATGGAGGTTTTGGGGTGGGATTTGGTTCAGGGATTGATTTCGGTGGTTGTTATGGTGGTTTTCGGGGTGGGAATTAGTGTAGGGGGTGATTTCGGTGGTGGCTATGGTGGTTATGGAGGTGGGATTTGGGCCAGGGGTTCTGCCGGCCGTTTTCAGGGGTTTAGGGTGGCGGCCGGCCGATTTTTGGTGGGGCTAGGGTTAGGGTCAAGGGTTTTCACGGTGGTTACCTGGTTGGGGAGGGTTGTGGGTAATTTTTTTTTTTTTTTTTTTAATTTTTTTTTACTTGTTTTTGTTTTTAATTTTTTTTATTTTGACCAATTACTAGGCGACACTTGGCTTTACAAAAAAATAGAAAAAACATCTTAATCTGTTTAACAAGTTGTAGGTAAAAAGGTCTGTTAAAAGAAGATGACATACAAAGGTGGGATTGTCTGGTAATAATCAAAAGGTGGGATTGTTTTTGTCAAACCACGCAAAAGTGGGATTATTTATTTCCATTTTTCCTATTTTGTTCAAGTATATTTTTACAAAATAATCGAGCATGCATATTATTCTTAATTCTGCATTGACTGAAAGTTCTATTTCTATGGAGAGTTAGTTTTGTTTGTAGACAATTTTTGGTTATTGCTCATTGATGTGTTGATGATGAAGGAAATTTTGTGCCGTTAAACAGACCTCCTAAGATCAAACAACATGCAAGCACCAACTCAAATAAACTCGCCATCTAATGTCCTTTGATAAGTAGAGTCTTTAAAACCTTCATTTATTCGTTAGATTCTTCATATTCCTAGCATTATTGTGAGCATTACTACTTTTTTTTTTCTCTAAACCTCAACTATTCTCTCTCTAAAGGGCTAGAACAAACCCTAAAAAAATACACTCCTAAACTAGCCTAATCTACTCTAATGTTTTCTCGCTAAAACTAAAAATGAAAATCTGAAAAATGAATTTAAAGTCTCTTAATACCCCAATTGGGTATTTAAAGTAAGCTATAAAAGGAATCAGACTAAGTAATATAATGATAAATGAAAAGAAAAGAAAAGGAAAGATGAAATAAAGAAGTAAAGAAATTAAAATTAAAAAAGAAAATGAAAAATGAAGAAGGAAAATCAGCACCTTCTTCCATATTCTTTTCGTGGCTGCTCAATTCTCAATCATCACTCATCATCAGATTATTGGCCATCGTCAACATCAACAACAATCAATGGTCATCATCTGTAAATCATCATCTACTGCCATTATTATTGATCAATAAACGAGACCATATGATCTATTTGAATGAAATCCAGCCCAAAATAGGGAATCAATTGCTGGGAGTATGGAATTTTGTACATGGAATGCAGGGGTGTGGCAAGAAAGTGAAGGTTTCGAGTTGATGTTGTTAAGCAAGGCTATGAGGGCTTGAGGTTGGTTTTAGATGGTGGAAAGTCCTACTTGCTTTGCTATTTGTTTGTGTGGAAGTATAGAGATGTTAGTATTGTTCTGAGTGTTGGTTATGTGAGTGTTGGTTATTTTAATATAAAGAGAAAGATAAGAGAAAGAGAAGAATTTGAATATATATTTCATTAATTACATTCATCTTCAAACAAACATCACTGCCTTGCCTTATGTAACACCCTAGAAATTTCTTTCTTGTAAAATACCTGTTTTCCTCTATTTAAAACTCAAAATAGAAAAATCTAAGACATTACCGCCACCGTGAAAATGGCTAAGGCAACTATCAAAGACACACAGCGGAAGACTATCTTTTAAAACATTCAAAATGACTCAATTTAAAAAGTCAACCAACGAAAGTAAGTCAAACCAAAGTAAAACAAAGTCAACCTACAACTTGGAACCATTGTAGGCCTTAACAAAACCGAACCAATTCAAAACCTTTGCGTTAGTCTCACAAACATAATATAATAAAATAATTAAAGCAATAAAGATATCATAAACTTATAGAAACTAGCATGATTCGCTCTTCACTCATGCCCATCATGAATATACTTCATCACCTGAAAAGCTTATCTCTACTTGCTTCCACTATTCTCCATTAAAAATGGGTCATCATAGGTCCAAGGTAAAGACAAGGCCAACAAACACACAATTTTTTGCCGAGTACATTAGCGTAATTAAAACCCTAACATGCTTTCACCTATAAACACACAACTTATCTCGTTGCACCTGTTTACAAGCACACAACATACAACAAGATTTCTCAACTAACTAACTAAATGATTCATTTAATATTGATTACGCATCGAATGAGTTTCCCCCCTAACCTGCCCTAATAAAGGGGTACTAACACGGGAGCTAACCGTGCCAGTATAAAATAATCACTCGTAAGTGGCGGAAATCCTGCGCATAATAATAAAAGGAAAATACAGTGTCCTTTACTCCCAGTAAAAGTTATGGTTAAATATAAAACCCATAACTCCCCCTATATGTTCATACTCGAGGTATATACGTTCGAAGAGTTTTGGTGCGTAATTTCTTTCACTTTACGTTGTTTACATGTTAATAAACTTGGTGATGACTCTCAAACCATAACAAAATCAAACATTATAATTATCCAAATAATTAAGCATTCCAATTTAATTCTTGAATAATTAGTGACCACATAATATTTAATGTTGAACCTTTTTTAAATCTACCTTGGTGTCAAAGACACCTTAAACGCGTAATGCGCCACAATTCCTATCCCTTGGTGTTAGAAACACCTTAAGTGCACTAAGACACCAACGTATAATTTATTTTTCGTGTACATAGACACTTAAATAGCTCTTATCCCATGCCTATAACATCAATAAAAATTATATGAACCATAATAAAATTCCCTTTAAATGATAAAAGTAATATGCAAATGTGATACTCCTTGACGTAAAAAACCCTAGCCTCTCTCTCATCTCTTCTCTCTCTAAAACCCTAACCCCCATTGTTGAATTTTGAAGGGGCATCCATCGGTTTTTACCGGTAGAAAGCCCCAATCGTTGTTTTTGTGTGCTTTTTATCTTGTTTTAGGTTTATAATAACCCTTCCTCTTCTAGGAGGAATATTTCTCCCTCGAAAGACAGGGTTTTTCTTCTTCTTTAGGAGGATTTGGCTCGTTCGAAAGACCGGGTTTTTCTTTTCTCTTTTGAGGGAGGATTTGCTTTTTAATTTTCATGGATTGCTATAGAGTTGTTTCATGGGTAAAATTTTGTGCGGGATTGAAAAAGAGGTTAATATTTCGACAAAAATCTAACGAATCAGACGGAAATTTTCTACACGGCTACATCAGATCGATAGACCCCCTCGTCGAAGAAGGCTGTAATTCACAGCGATATGAAAGAGGGTATAAAGAATGTACGATTTGCAACAACGATCGTAGCTTTGCTTACGGAATGTTTTTATTTGATTCAATTATTATGTATTTGTTAGATCTAAATCTCTTTGTAGATGTCGTATGACTTATTTATGAATCAATTTTATTTCAAAAAAATAAAAAAATAATAAAAAAAAAATTTCCCTTTTAGTATTCCAAACCAAATTAAACATTTAGTTTAATTGAACATACTCTCTATCATGACAATATAAAAGTGTGGTTCATATATAACATGCCAAAATAATTATTTTCATTCAATAATCCATCACAAATAATTCATGCTTCATTCAATCACCAACATCAACCAAATAATAAATTCCAACCAAAACTATCACAATACTATTTGGAATTAATTATTCAAAGCCTAGCATGTTCTACATCACCAAATAAATACCAAATACGCGAACGTACCTTGAATACGATCGTAAAATCGCCACGACTAATAGAAATCACTCACTTTGAACTCTCCTACAATCCAAAATCATAATATGGCATTCGTCACTCATCAGGGGTTATTCTGCTATACTGTGATGTTGTTTGGCTTGAATAATGCGCCTGCTACTTTCCAACGGATAATCAATACTGTCTTCATTAATCAGATTGGGAGGAATGTAGAGGTGTACATTGATGACATGATAGTCAAATCCAAGCAACAGACGGATCATCTTGCTGACCTTCGAGTAGAGCTGCAAACGATCCGAGTCGAGCTGAATTTTAGTCTGCTCGAAGAAAACTTGATAAGAAAAATTTGTGTTCGAGCTATTTCGAGCTTGAACGATCTTTCAAAAATCTTGTTCGAGCTTGGCTTGTTAAGGATTTGACATGTTCGAGTTTTGTTCACGAACATGCTCATTTATATTTCGTGTTTAAGGTCAAGCTTGAAAGAGCTTTATTCAATTAAGGAGCCGAGCTTTATTCTATGGTTTTTGACAATGACCCTCAGTTTGAAACGTTGGGAGATCAAGGTGTCTTAAATTGTTTTGCATCGGTCGGCGGACCCCAAGCAAACGGCCAAGTTGAAGCCTTTAACAAACTCATCTCAGACGGCATCAAAAAGAAAATGGAAAGAGCCGGTGGTTTATGGATTGAAGAATTAATTCATGTCCTATGGGCCATCCGGACAACTGAAAAAGGGGCAACCAGTGAAACCCCATTTCTCATGTTATACAGTGCTGAAGCCGTCTTGCCCATCGAACATTATGAGCCAACTTTACGAGTTATGCTATACGATGAAGAAGCAAACTAGGAGGCCATGCGGCTAGCATTGGACTCACTCTCGGAACGTAGGGGCAATGCCGCCTTGCGTCATGAGATTCACCGTATGAGAATGACTAGAGCCTACAACAAGAAGGTACACAAACAACCCTTGAAAGTTGGGGACTTTATGTTACGAAGAATGGATGCAACCGGTAGGGCCAATGAGCAAGGGAAGTTGACTTCCAATTGGGAAGGCCCTTACCGGATCTATGAAGAAATCAGAGATGGCACCTACCACCTGGAAGTTGGAATGTAGATAACTTAAAAAAGTACTACTTCTAAGAGTTGTAAATTTTTGTAAATAAAAAGCATATCAATGAAAAATTGTTTTTTGTAAATTCATCTGCTCCAACATGAGTATGGTGTTCGGCGACGCCCATCCGAGTGGAATCGTCGCAGAGAGTATCTCCCATCCGGGTGACACAGTGCTCTACCAACGCATACGGCAAAGATTGAACGACCTCATTGGTCAACTCATAGCCGTCTGACGTGGGTAATCTAAAGAACGACCAAGTCTACGGGAACCGAATGTCTAAAGACATCAGCCGGTAACCGGCCGAAGTTCTAGCTTAGATTACTTTTCGAAATTATGCAAGTCCTCCCAATGGGGCAAAAGGACATTGAGCGTAATTGGATTGCAAATACGCCAAGCGGAGGAGAAGAAGTTCAATACAACAACTTCACCGCTTGGGTTAACGACTACCGTTTTGTATGCTTGGACGGCTGTGTACTTGGTTTGGGGCAATCACTCTGTGATTGATTGACTGAACAACATCTCATACTCTTTAAAGTATCAAAAGTTCCCAAGTCAATTAATTAGCAAACTTTGAAACCAATCACACAACTGCCTAGGGGCAAGTACAGCCGGGTTATCATCTGCCGCATGCTCTTAAAGAGTTAGGCAAAAATTCAAGTATATGTATGCAAAATTCAAACGCAAAAATTGAAACAAAATCTGAAGCAAATTGAATCAAAACTGACTCAGTCGGTACTTTCATAAATAAATCCCGGCCATATTAGCCAGGAGGAAATGTTGACCGGATCTGGGAAAAAAGCAAATAAATTGTTGATTCATTACAGCTAAATACTTAGCACGCAGGCCGGAGAAGAGTAATTGGCATACTGCCGCAGAAAGACTTAAGCTAAAACTACTGAGGTGTAGACAGGTGGCACTGTGCATCAGTCTTAGGCGGAGGAACGGGGGAGTCCTGTACAAATATTTTCCTCTGGCACATGCTGCTCCCCTTCTCTGCCTGCCCTCTAAGCTGTCTCCCCCTCATTAACCTCTTTGTTGGCCCAGACAGCAAACGGCTCTGGCTCCGGCTTCCCTCAAGCATAGCCTTGAAGAGAGAAGAGGTAAAATGGGCACTCTCAAGCATCAACCTCAAGCATAGCCTGGAATGTGCAAACGGTGTGTTAGGGACACAAGTGGGAAAACACTTGGAAACTTAGGGGAGATGTTATACCTCAGACAGGAGGGCCAGGATGCGTGAACACCTCTATGCCTGGGTTGGCATCCTTTTCCTTCTTAGGAATGGCCCCAAGTATGGACTTGGCATGCTACTGGACATCCGGCCACCGGGGGAGCGATCTGCACCATAATTAAGATTGGGTGAGTGAGCAGTATAGGCGGCACCTATCTGGTGATCCGTCATACGTCTGCTGTGAGTGTGATTTCACTCGTAGTGGCCAGCGAAGCTCAGGCGGAGTTTCGAAAGGGTTATCCATACCTTCGAGGACCCGTAGGCTATCATCACCTACAGTTGTTGCAGAGCCGGCTGCAGTCTTGGGTGGATTATCACCACCCGTCGGTACCGAATAGGCACCGGCTTAATCCCCATATCAATGCCCAAGCCGAAGCCTTTAAGGATGAAGCATCCGGAGCTGTCTGCATGGACGATGCCTTCTGGGACTTATTGGGGCTGGAGACGTCATTGTCCTTGGTCCGTTTCATCAGTTTTTGGAAGGACCTAGAAGGATCTCCACCCTGCAAATGAAATTGCTCATTAGGCTCACAGTCGGAAGAAATCGGTTGCATAATCTAAAATTATAATGTGTACAAAGAAGACCCAAACGGTCCATACCTTTGCCTGAATTTGGGCCCGTTTGGCTTCCGCATTATCCTTGCGGATTTGAGCGGCAGACCGCTTAGGTGTCTTGTCTTCAGGAAGCATCCTCAGAGCGGTGGCCGCGAAACAAAGGAAAGATGGTCAGATCAAGAGTTGTGCAAAATAATGGAAATGCCAATATAGACGGCTAATTGCCGGATGCATGGTAAACCTACGCTTGTCAAACATTGTGCCCAGGCCGCAGATGGACAAGAACGCCTCGTCTCTCAACCACTCATGCTTCGGAATCCAGTTTTTGGGACACTTATTAATTCCCTAGTTGAGAGGGTGTTCGTTTTCAGCTCAAAGAACCCCACCTCTATGATCTTTTTATAGTCCTCATCCGGGATAGCGGGGAACTTACACTTTTGACCCAAAAGATCAGGCTTTTTATTATATCGGCGGAGCTCATAGTTCTCACGCCGTGTGGGGGCAATAACGAAAAGAACCAATTCTTCCAGTTGTCCCACTTAGACAGTTTGTCTAAGGTCATATGATACTTGGAATAGGTGGTCAAGGTGTACCATGCTCTCCAGCCGCCTGGGTTACGATTGAGGTAGTTCATGTGGGCAAATGCCTCCCAGCCGGACAGCCCGTGCATCTCACGGGCGGCAATGTACCCAATAATGTTGACCCAAGAGTTTGGGGACAACTGCCAGACACCAAGGTCATACCCTCGCAAGATGGCCTTAACTGCATCCTGTAGGGGGAAACGGAGACCAGCCAAAAACGCCGCCTCATAGCAGCCGAAGTACTCGTTGCAGTTAGGCTGGTCGTCTTTCCATGCAATGGTGCCCAACTCAGGCGACACCCGGATCTTGTATCCCTCTCCAAGAGGCCGTTTGAGGGTACAGGACCTTTTGACATACTTTTCCTGTCTCTAACAGAGACATGGATTTTGAAGGGATCTCCACCCTCACTCCACTTCTTTCTCTCTTCAACCTCACTATCCTCAAGCGGGGAAAAAGGGGCATCACTGCTATCTAGCCGGCGGTGCTTCCCCTGTCTCTCTCTTGGGAAACCTCTTCACCGTCTAACCCCGAGGCAGACGCAGCTCTCTCCCTGTCTCCATCTTCAGGATCAAGATCTCCAAGTCCATCATTGGAGACGGCCTCTTCATCGTCTCTGCCCTCAGTCTCATATAAGATCCCGTCACTTGGGTCCTAGGGATCCCAAAAGGGGAGTATTCCCCCGAATCAACTTGCATGTCTTCCCCCTCAACCAGGGTCACTTCCTCAGACGGCACTTCCAATGTACCGTTTCTCCTTCACCGTGGCTGTTTGTTTGGTTCTAGCCATTGTGTCCTACACAGAGACGGTCGGTTTGGGGGATGTACAAAATTGCTCCTACACCTATAGCCGGCACCCCCAGTCTTATGCCGTGTGTGTTGGTGATGAATCCATTTATTTGAATATAAATGTACAAACGGAAAAAGCAAGAATGAGCTAAAGGGGGTAGAGACGGTACCTTAAAGTCTTGACTCTAAAAGGGGTCAAGCGTTGACCGGCTGCAGCAAGCGAGTTGAAGGTGATTTTGCTTGTATATAGCACAAGCGGTTGCTAACTGGTGGGCAGACGGGCGAAAATAGGAACTGTTTGTGTGCAACGCAGAGTTTCTCTCTCTAGAACTCTTTGACTTTATCTCTCTAAAACTTTTTGGAAACGTCCAAAAATGAGGGGGGTAAAAAGCATATTTATAGAGGGGTAAATACAAGGGCATCCCCGTAATTTCCCCAGAATGTGAAAAGTTAAATTTCATGGTTAAAAACATTTAAGCAGTGGTAGAGTGACATGTGTCACAGATGCCATGTGGCATGCCACGTCACATCTGTGAGGGGCAAATGTTTTGGGTAATTTTTACCCATGCCACGTGGACCAACCAGCAGGAGACACGTGTCAGCCAGGATTAGTCCAAATGGACCTATCCCCATTTAACACTTGGCGTTCCCAGAATTTAGGAGAAAAGGCGGCCTTCAAGGCCTAAATCCCGAGAAAGCTGTAATTCGGCGCAGCCCATCAGAATTAGATCAGAGTGACCTAATCAGGGGCACATTTATCGATGACCCTATAATTAGGGAGATTCCCTCCATTTTGGGGACATCTACGGTTCATTTATTACAGCCTACCCTACATTCTCTCACAACAGAGAAAACACCTGATCTCGAAACCCGAGAAGATCTCACTTTTACTTTTCCGCACTTTTTACATTCTCCAACACGTTCTAACTTGATCGTCAGAGGCGGAGCTCCTACCAATCGGAGTCTCCGTTTTTACTGGTACAGAGCGCGTCGGACCAATTTTCGAGCTGTAACTCTCCCAAAGGACAAAAACACCCAAAACACTGGTTTATAATACTTGTTATAAAGTTATAAATTGTTTAATGTAAAGCAAAAGTTATACTTATGGGATTAAGGCTTTGATTGATTGGTTGTTTGATTGTTTGATGTAAATCAAATGCTAGTAATTTAATAAAACTTAAACTCTATTACAATCTCTTATTAATAAATTATTTATTGGTTTAGATGATAGCTTCGGTGGCATCATTTTAATATTTAGAAGGTGGCATAATACTTTTTTTATTCTATAAGATGCCAAGTGGTGTGCTCTTGTGCTTAGAAAAACATGCGTTTAAGTTATGTGATATGATAGGAACAATATTTGTGATAACGGAGTTTATTTATTTATTTATTTTACCTGTTATTGCTCCAATAACTTTGCAGTCATTTTGAAATATAGGTTTGCCATGAAGTTTGTTATTATTCATTCGCTGAGAAGGCGCAAATGTTTGTTTATTTTGGTTACACTTTATGATATGATGAAACATAAATAAATGCTTAATGGAGTTGTCTCCTTAAGTCCTTCAATACATGTGACTCATTATCTTGTATATGTGAACAGAGGGTGGAGGCCTTCATATAGAAATGTCTTGCTTGATGTAAGAAAAGAACTGAAAATTACATGCTCTACAAAATTATCGACCGAGGACTTGGAGGTGGAGATCTTTATTCATATACTTGGGGAATGTTCAAGGTAAATGATGTTAATTTATACAAATAATACGAAGCTACTGTCTTATTTAACTATGAAAGTACAATAATATTGAAAGAAATTATTATCTTGTTTAAATTTGGGCTTTGGGGCCTTTGGAGTTTTTGCTAGATTGAAAATAGAGAGTTGTGGGGATTATATTGTGACTAAGGGCTCATTTGGTTCGCCTTATTTTCTCCCACTTCGGTCTGATGGTCTGAATTGACCAAATTTTGACCTTATGTGGATGATAATCTATAAAGAAAAATATGTCATGTGGGGTCTTGTTAGATTCGTAATAATATGTGCTTTATTAATTTATAATTTTTTTTCATTACAAAATTAAAGATATTCATCGATAAAATCCGCACATAAAACGATGATCTGATCTGATCATATTTTTTCTTCTGATATGAACTTAATGAACTTATTTTTTCTAAAATAAGTAAAAATAAGTTAAACTATTCAAGGCCTATCACTACTAAGAAAGAAACAGTAGTGGAGTATACCTTAGGCCATTGTGATGTCAAAGTCTAATGTTCTTAAGACATAAGGCAACATACATGCAACCTTTTATTAGGCCGCCTTATGAGTGATTGCTGTCTTATTCACTTAACTTGTTTCCACATAGAATGTCTACTTTGATTTTCTATAAATCTATGATAGTTTATTTAACTTATTAGTACATGATTTTAACTGCCCATTCATTTTTTTAAAGGAATCTACCACATTCAAATACAAGAACAATAGTAAAGTGGAAAAAAGCGAAGGCTTTATAGAAAAATAGGAAATCTTGTAAACCTCTTTAGAAGTGGAAGCATTTTGTAGATAAGATAAGATAGGATTTTAGAAGTGGAAGCATTTTGTAGATAAGATAGGATTTTATAAACTTTTCCAGTAGGTGAAAGCATTTTTCATTTAATGTGGGCAATGATTGTTTTTAATTAAAGTACTCCGTATATTTAATAAGCAGTATGCAAGCCATCTGGTGCATAAGGTGTTTTCTTTAAGTATAGGCCAGGTTTATTGAACTAGAAATATGTCGTCAGATTTCAGATTGTATTTGTTTAGTAATCCAATACTTTAACTATATGGACATGCTGTGTGCTGTCATCAACTGCTAATAAAAAATTTGTTTTTTATGAGCATGATTTGATACCTTGACTGTTGTTTAGCCATTTCTCTTTTGATTCTTTCATATTTGATTATTATTTCAGAGACTGGGACACTGCCGCTGCACTAAAAGTTGGATCAGCAGAACTATGTTCTGTGCTTCTTAAAGTATTGCATCTTTTACATCTTTCTCTAAATTTGTATATTTCTATTATACTTAATATTGGATTGTGTAATTTTTTCCTTAGTTTTGTGTTTAGGGTGGTCAATTGATTTCGATGTTGAAGCTTTCCGAATTGGTAAGACATGTACAATCATATAGATAATCAGGGAATTTGGATCCTCTCTTGCAATTTTCCTCGCTTTCCTCCTAATAGTCTGCTGTTGTGTGTCCCTTGCTAGGTTACAACTAGGCTATCAGGAAAAATGCTCTTTGAAGCAGCTAAACATAAGCTGGATAGCAAAGTTGTTAAAAAGGTGTGTATTCATATTTAAACAGATCTATATAGCTATTTGTTAATGAGACTATGAGATTGTTTCTTTTTATTACCTCCCCATCTTTAGACATACGCGTGTTACCAGTGGGGAAACAATTTGCTTATGGTTTGGACACAAATCATGTTGAACTCACTGCTTTGAATTTAAATGTGGCAAAGAATAAGATTTTGCATCCATATCAATGGTGGTAATTCCTTTATCGGAATCACAAACTATTGGGTCAGTCAAGTCTGACCAAACATTTCGTCATGTTATTTGTCTATGATTTTATGCTTGAATTGAAGAGGATGGAGAGGAAAGAGAGAAAAAAGATTGTTGATTATATTTATCCATGATTTATGCTTGAATTGGCTTGATAATTTATTGAGATTCGGATTTTTCAAAAATTACCCAAAAAATTCAATTTAGGGCTTTCATGTGTGATGTATAATTGTTGAAATTGATTGTCCTATGTGATTGTATGTTGAATTGTGAGTGTTTTAATAACAAATGCATGTATTTTGGTTGAAAAATGAGCATGTTATGCTATACCCATGAGCTTAGTACGGGATTTTTAATGGTGGTTCCGCTATTGTTGACCTTTTAATTATTTTTATAAAATAAATTCTATTATGTAGATTATATCATCTATAAGTTGGATGATATCATCTATAAGTTGGGTGATATCCTACATAAGTTAAATGATATCATGTATTGTGTCTATAATATTATGTATACGATAGATGATATCTCCTCTATTACTTTGGCGATAAATTAAAAGGGAAATGTTGCAGCTTCACCGGGTGAAATGCATGGGAGAGGTAAGGGGAGGAACCCCTGAGCTTCGTCAAGGTGAAGTGTGTATGTGCCCAACGACATGTCCCTCTCAAGGGTTCAAGCAACCTTTTTTTTATTTTTATTAATTAAAAAAAAATACTATATCAATTCTCCTTCAAAATAAAATCCTCTTTTTTTTTTTTTTTTTTCATCATTTTTTCAATATTTTTTTAATTGATTAACTTTGTATTTTTGGTTTGCATCAAATAATACATATCATACAACAAAATTTACATATCCTCTAACAAAATTTACATATCCTCTATCAAATAATATATATCATCTAACAAATTATACATCCATATCCTCCATCAAATAATATATCCTCTAATAAATTGTACATATCATTCATTAAATAATATATATCCTCCAAAGTGTTATATATATCCTCTAACAAGTTGTACATGTCCTGTATCAAATAAAATATATCCTTTAATAAATTGTACATATCCTCTATCATATACTACATACTCTATAACAAACAAATTGTTCATATCCTCTATCAAATAATATATATCCTTTAATAAATTGTACATATCCTCTATCATACACTACATACTCTATAACAAACAAATTGTTCATATCCTCTATCAAATAATACATATCCTTCAACAAACTGTACATACCCTCTATTAAACAATACATATCATATATAAATTGTGCATATCCTCCCTCAAATAATATATAACCTTCAACAAATTGTATGTATCCTCTATCAAATAACACATATCCTCCAACAAGTTATACGTATTCTCTATCAAATACCACATATTATCAACAAATTGTACTTATCCTCTATCAAGTTATACATATCCTCTAATAATAGACTGTACATACCCTCCATCAAATACTACGTACATATCATCTAACAAACTATACATATCCTCCATCAAACAATACATATCATCTATCAAATTGTACATATCCTCTATTAAATAATACATATTTTCCAACAAATTATACATATCCTCCATCAAATAATTTATATCCTCCAATAAATTATACATATCTTCTATTATAAATAAAACATATCCTCTAACAAATTGTACGTATCCTTTATCAAATAACTTATATCCTCTAACAAACTATACATATCCTCCATCAAATAATTCATATCCTCCAATAAACTTTACATATTTTATATCAAATTATATATATTCTCTAATGAACTATACATATTTTCTAACACATTACATATTCTCTATCAAATAATATATATCCTCCATCAAATAGTTTATATCATCTAATAAATTATACATATCCGATCCTCTATTAAAAAAAAATATCCTCTAAGAAATTGTATATATCCTACATCAAATAATTCATATCCTCTAACAAACTATACATATCCTCCATAAAATAATTCATATCCTCCAATAAATTTCACATATCGTATATCAAAAACTATACATCCTCTAATTAAATGTACATATTTTCTAACATATTACATATCCTCTATCGAATAATATATATCTTTCAACAAATTATATGTATCCTCTACCAAACTGTACATATCCTCTAACGAACTATACTGTAACATAGTACATATCCTCAATAAAATTGTATGTATCCTCTAAAAATAAAAAATCGAAAAAAAATTAAAAAATTTTGAAAAAAAATTGTTTTTAAAAAAAAAAACTAAAAATTAATAGGTCAACAATGGAGGAACCTCCATTGAAGGTCCCGTATTAAGCTCATGGGTATAACATAACTTGCTCATTTCTCAACCAAAATACATGCATTTGTTATCAAAACACTCACATTTCATCATACAATCCCATGAGACAATCAATATCAACAATTATAAATCATACAAAAAAGCCCCAATTCAATTTTTTTGGTTATTTTTGAAAAATCGCGATGAGTTTCTCACCGTTCAATTGTATCTCGCATAGCTTGTGATTGTTGTTGTTGGGATGATTGTTGAGTTTGTTGTTGCTGGGATGTTTGTTGCCGCACGAAATATTGGGTGCAGCTTGCCGCACCCAATACCTTCTCTATCGGAATTTACATCTCTTGGAATTATCATTCATGAGATGAGTTGATTTGGGGAAGGTGGTATGGTTTCATGAATTTGCTCCGCTTGCTGTTTCAGTCTTACTCTCTGTCTTCATTTTTTTTTTTTATTGCATATTCACGTTTAAAAATTCATTTCAGTTCTCACTTTGTAGCTTCAATTGCACCTCTAAGTTCTTGTTAACGTTATTATTTTATTACATAGATTAGTATCAAGTACATGGTGGATACTGGATATAGTCTTATCTATAAATAATTCTCTACACAGTTTTCTGCTGTTTTTTTTAGTAGTGCAGAGACTGATGAGCATCATTTCCAACATTGTCACTTCTCCTGTCAAGTTTGTTCAGTAAATATTGTGATGCTTGGGTGCTGAAGTATAACTGTAATATTTCTCTATGTTGGTAGAAATACAATTATTCTGTGTGGAAGAAGGCCAAGGTTGAAATTGCAGGCTGTTTTATTTTGCTTGCCATATGTAGTCAAAGTGAACTAGAATTACTGCCAGTCTTGCAACTTGGTCAATTTGTTGCGGTAATTGGTCATTAGATGTGTAGTGTTTTTAGAGCAATCTGCATAAATATGAATTGATGAGAAGAGGCTGCCTAAGTAGAGCTTGGGTAGACCTACGCTGTAGGCACCTGGGAAAACTGTCATGGATGCCCAATTTTCGAATCCAAAACTCATAAAAACAAACAGAACTGAAATATACTCAAATTAGATGATCCAAATATGACGTGTACACAAATTTATTATTAAATATGAAATCAATGCTAAGTCTTTGACCAATATTTATCTGAACTAAAATTGTAGCCCTGACTGAACTGATTGTAATGGTTAATTCGTCAAGGAGAACACATTACGCATATTTCTTTTGTTGATAGCTGTTTTGGTAGAACAATTTATGGCGTAAATGTGTAAATGCCTGGTAGGTATATTATCTAATCTAGTACGAGTATAATAACCCATGTCAATAAGTGTCATAGAGTTACTGCTAAGTGCTAATTGCTAATTGCTAAAGGGCTTATAGGAACCAATATTTATGAAGAGCCTAAAAGTGTTTTTTTGGTTTTGTCACGTTCCCTCCTAGATTTTTTACCAAGTACCCCCCCCCCCCCCAAAACTCCTAATTATTAGCTTCACTCAAAGTGTGATTAAACACACTCTCACAATGACTTGTGAATCACAAAACGCTCATTATCTATCAAAAAAAGTTCTGTATATATCCATCTTTGTTCCCTTTGTATTTGCAAGTAATGGCATGGCTTATTTAACTATCAATTTTTATTCCATTATTTAAACTTAGACTCTGTGTGGTTTTTTTGTAGGGGCTTACTGGGGCTGCATCAAAGTATCTTGGGTTTCACAGTCTAGCTGCATTCATTGGTCCAATGTAAGTGACTGTGCCCTAGCTTTCTTTTCCTTTTTTTTATTTTTTATTTTTTTACTTACTCTTCTTTTTTTAATTTTATTTTTGATGAATTCTCTGGTTCTGATATGTTCACTTATTCAGTGAACTCCATCACCCCTCCTTTAGGATGATGCAATTGAACATATTTTACTCTTCATTCTCTATAATTGCAATACAAATTTTGTTCATTTTCATTTTTTTTTCTTTCTGATAATAGAAGACATGAATTTGCGAAAGTCTAATAGAGTTAACATTGATTGCCATCTGCTACAGTTAGTGTGCCAGATTCCTTGGATAGAAGAGGGGGTTATTTTCACTTCTGGATTTGTTACTTGTAGTTGTTCATTGCTTTATTTTCTATTCTATATGAGGTTTTCCTTTTGCCTTATCAGTTTCTTCTCCATTCTTCTTGATTTTAAATGTTTCCCCTAATCTTTTGCCCACACCAAATTCAATCAATCAATCAAAGCCTTAATTATGTAAGTGGGGTCGGCTACATGAACCAAAAATGAAGCATGCATCTAGTTTCCTTATTGCCTGCAAAATCAATCCATGCAATTCGTAGATGCCCAAAATAGTTGGACCTTTTCACAAGAAGTTTTGATTAGGTAGCCTAGATTTAAATATCCCAACCTAAAATTAAAGGTATTTTTTAGTTAGGAGTCTATAGCTTGTGCCTAGCCTGTGGAAGTGTCATCATCCAAATGAAATAGGTTTAAAGATGTCCTACTTCTTCATTGAGGGGGCATTTGGTTTCTAAGAAGGAAACGGATACAAGGATAAAATAGAATGACAAGCCCTTGGATTTCTCATGTTTGTTTAAAAACAAAGGATGGGAAACCTAACATACAACCATCACCACCACTACCCCTCTATTTACTCTACAACAACCTCCATTGTTGCTGCCCCTATCTTCCCCCTAGATTCCCTTCTCTTTCGCCGCGGCCCTTCCCCTTAATTCATGGTAACTCCCTCTCTCTCCCTCTTTCTCTTAGATCCAATTGTTTGGTGGCTTATGGTTGTGGTTGGTTTGATTTTGGGGCAGGTGGTTGTACTGCATCCACCTAAAAGCCCACCCATTCTCTTTACTAATAGGCGGTGCAACAAAGGGTAAAAGAGTTATAGGCAGTCTGTTTCTTATAAGGAGACAAGTGATACATGAGGATGTTAGTTATGCTGAGAAAAACTGCTCTTTTTTTTGGAAAAAAAGAGCTACTTTTAGAGAGAAATTCATCATAAAAGTCTGTAATAATTCCTTTTTGTCTGGGGAAAATTAGCCTCTCGCATTGCTGGTGTAATTGCTTTCCCCTAGATAACATCATAATAATATTGCATTGTTAGTTTTCTTTCTTCTTCAGCATACAATGTATCTCTCTTCCTCTTCTTTTCCCTCTTAAATCTGTATCTGTGTATCTAATTTGTATGGCTTGGGGCTAGGAGTGTGTTGTCATACTTGCATGGGTATGTGGGTCATGTAGGCCATGGCATGCTGGCAGGCGTGCAGCTACCGCACAACATGGGGCTAGGCGTGCTAGCAGACCTGTAGTTAGGTGTCTTATTGAAGAAAACATTTATTTAAACCGTGTATTATTTTTGAAGATCTATGCGGTGCAAACCCTTGTTGGCCCAATGAAATTGCGAAAAAAAAGGCCTTTAGCATGCTTTAAGATTCCAAGTTTTCTAGAATTGATGAGTTGCGAGGCCTTGCCACAGGCTTATGTATTTAAGGGTTTGGATTAGGCCATAATCTCATTACATGGTGTTATGTTGTAGTCAGTAACACACAAGGCTTTTGCATTTTGGGCCGTGACCTTTGCTCCGTGGTCAAAGGGTGATGAGGATTAAGAATCTCATCCTCAAACTGCATGGCTTAGGCATAGGGTTTGCATTGCTTTTGGCTGGTGGGTAATGTACCCTTGAAGTCATGCTTCATCCATTCAAGCGTGAGTCATGCCTCATTCTTTTGTTCAACACTTAAAGTTTTAAGATTTTTTGAGGGCATTTGACAGTCACGTCTTTGTGAAAGGTTGATTATTGAACATGATTTTTGACTATCTTGACTTCAATCTTCTAGATAATGTGTCCTCACAAAATCATCTTTGTCAATATGGCTTGTACACTTGGCAGTGATTTTGTAAATTGCTATCTACCTTCGATTTTTGTTTGAGTTTCACTATTGATTTTGTGGATCTCCACCTTCATTTTCTATACAAGGAGCTTCTTATTCTTCACTTCAATTCATTCTCAACACATCTTTGCAGAGTTAGAGAGAGAAATCATTTCCGAGAAAGTCTTTTGTACGTGCCGAAGACTCTCTCGGAAGATGAGAAGCACTAGAGAGTCTTTTGACCTGAAGTTAAATGTGTAATGAATGATAGAAAAAACATTAGTCCCTATGTCATACATAGGAAAGATGTGAATCATGCATGTGGGAAGCACTAGAGATTAATCAAGGTCCAATAAGAATTCTTGATCTATATTCTATACTATTGAATATCATCATGATGAAATTTTCAGCATAATTATAAACGTTTTGTGATTATTGCCCTACATTTCCTAAATGAACTATGTTTTGTGACTATCTGTACTAATTGAAATCAATGTAATGTAATTTTGCCAATGCACTTTTACCATTAATGTGTTTTAGTAAAATTAAAAAATGCTGATATTTAACTACATACATCTAAACAAACTCAATAATATGATACTTCCTCTGTTTATTTTGATTGCATCATTTGGTATGGGTACAAATTTAAGAAAAAAGATTGAAAAGGTGGGAAATGTCAACTTTGCCCATGTGATACTAACATATGAAAGAGAAAAAAGGCGGAGTGATAATAGTTGTTATCAAATTCACATGTGAACAATGATAGGATATTTTGTGAAAGCATATCAATTAAGGAAATGGTGCAATTGAATAATTGATACGTAACTTTCCAAAAAGAAAATGGTGCAATTTGTACGTACCATTTGTTTTTATCTATTACTTTGCAGTAAACAAATATAGTAAAAAATTAGTATATGAATAGTGTAAAAAGTTTATATGGAACAATTGAAACAACACATAGAATGTATGTTTACTATTCTCTTCCCCCTGTCGTGGTCGTTCTTAGGGTGTGGGGAACTTTTTTGGCGGATGTCGTCATTCAAATGTTGGGGACTGATTATATCAGGATTCTGCAAGCTATTTATGCCTTGGCTCAGGTACCTTTTCTTATGGATCTGTCATGAAATGATGCTTCTTAGATGAAAGTGTATGCCTGGTTTTCTAATTAGTCATGTAATTTTTGTATTGTAAGAATCTCTAAAGAATATAATTGATGGATGCCTTACTAGCAGAGATTTTGATCATGCTTTTATTGATTTGTCATGTGAAAATGTTCTGTGAATTTAGTTGCTCAATATATAAACTCGATTTTTGACAAGCTATACAGAACTCTTCTATGTGATCATCAATTCATCACACTCAATTCATTGTGCATCATTATCGTTAAACTATTACTAGTGACCATTCTAAAGCTTTATTTGTAATATACTTCCTCCATTTCTTTATAGTAATCCTATTTACACTCCACCTTAGGACATTTGTTAACCCACTTTGCATGATTAGTAACCTCTTCTAAATGCGTCACACAATTAAGGGATGGTGTGGTGTCATATAACAATTTGTTGTACAATAAACTAGCAAACTTCTATACATGTATAGTTTACACATATTTCTTTTTTTTAAATCTTACTTCTTTCCTTTTTGTTCAGATCCGTATTCTTCGCAGATATGGTCTATACTTGGATAAGCTGAAAGCGGGATTTTGACAAGCCACCGCAGCTTCATAAACTTCTTGTGTACATTAACTATAAATTATGTATTAGTGTTACTTGTATGTATGTTATCCGTATTCATCACAGGCATGGTCTATACTTGGGGTAAACTGAGGGGCTGGGTTTTGAGAAGTTGCTGCAGTTTGATAAACTATTGTACAATTAATAGAATCATATATTTCATGTTTCATTTTCTTTATTTATCAGGTAGAATTCTGTATAGAAATATTTTTCTTTTGGTTGGTAATCTGCTAGCTGATTGGAACTCTCTGAACTAGGGAATCTGAAATACTGTATAATTTATCCAACAGAAGTTGAGTGAACTTGTGTCTGGATATCGCACTGTTGATTTGCTTTCGACGTCTTTCTGAATTAGAACAAAGCTTAGTCATGCTTAACACCATAGCTACATAGACAGAATTGGATTCGAACAATTCTATCTACATTTAGTAAGTCGTGAGTGATTATTATGTCTTTGTCCTCTTCAATTTAGCCCTGAAATCATGTTAGATTAACTCTTTTTTCAGGTTAGACGTCCACAAACTGCCTTTATATTTGCATTTTGTTCCAGGAAGATGCCTACAAAGCGAAGCGTAGGCTGTGGCATTCTTAACCAAAACAAAGGCGCTAAAAACATGCTAGTGTTGTGATTGTGGCCTTTGCACAATAAGATGAATCCACTCACCTAACTCTTCTCTTTCTTCCTCTCCCTCTCCCTCTTGCTATCTCTGTGCTTTTACAATATTTTAATGTATGTTATATATTTGCACATACATAACCAAAAACAGTTATTCGTTTTTATTTTCTCATCCACTACAAGAATTAGGCTGCTTTCCAACGGAGAGTTTCTGACGGACATGTAATTCAGTCGTAAAAACAGAAATTTCCGACGGATTTAAGGTATATTTTGGTGTTTTTTATGTTCTTTCTTTTGTTTTAAAGTTTTTTTTAAAAAAAAAATTGGGTTGTGGTGGTGGTGGCTCATTGGTGGTTTTAGGGTTGTTGTGGGTGGGTCTGGGTCAGTTTAAGGGGCTAGATGGGTGGGTCGTGGTCTGGTTTCATTTAAAGGGTCAAGTATTTAAGTGGGTGGGTCAGTCTTTGTGTTAGAAGGTTAGGAGGGTCGGTCGGTTAGAAGGTTAGGAGGGTGGGTCGGTTTTAGGGTTAGGTGGGTTGGTCGGTTTTAGGGATAGCTGGGTGACGGCTGAAAGGAGGGAGGTGGTGGTGGGTAAATCTGGGTTTTGGGTGGGGAATTTTTTGATTTTTTTTTTTTTTTTTTGTTGTGGTGCGGTGGTTTGGCGGTGGGGGTGTGGTCTGATGGTGGGTAGTGGAGGTGGTGGTTTGTTTGGGGTTAAAGTAAGTTAGGGTTTGGAGGTGTAATACGCCGCACCAGGCGTATTTTTTTTTATTTCGGTTGAAACGAAATTTCCGACGGATTTGTAAATTCCGTCGGAAATTTCCGACGGACTTTTCCGGTGCCGGAAAATCTCTTTCGACGGAAAATTCCGTCGGAAAAGACCGTTTTTCCTACTAAGCCTTTTCCGACAACCACTTCCAATGGAAATTCCGTCGGAAACCGCTTTTCTGACGGATTTCAGGGTGTTTCCGACGAAAATTTTCCGTCGGAAATGGACTGTTTTCTAGTAGTGATCCTTTATTATATCTTATAGATTTTGCAATCTATTCCCTAATATACAATGTTCTGGGGAGCCCTTATAAAACAATTTTGGGGGCTAATAGTGTGTTAATGGTCTTTCATTGGAGATGGGATCAAAGGTACCCACAATTAAGGGTATCGAGTTACTTGAATGTGTGACTTAGTTTGTGTTACCTTTTTCGCTCTGTTTTCATACCTCATTTACTAAATGTTCTAGGCACTTGATGTCTATTAGATATTGGTAATATGTATGTCAAAAGTTGTTGGTTCTTCGTTTTCCCATGCTTTCTCCAAATGCAATAGAATGTGGGATACAAAGGTAGAGGCATGTTGAAAAGCAAATGACTAAAATTTTAAACGGTTAATATCAAACAAAAAGATGTACTTTTGTTTATTTGGTTCTCTTTGTAATAAAGGAGTTAGTATGACATTTTTGAGTAATTTAAAGATTATTTAACTTCGTTTGTAAAACCATACCTTTTTTTATTTGTCATATAATATGTCAAACAAAAACTTCAAATCAAATCAAATAAAAAATATTCAGATCAGATATGTGTACCACATTTGTGGAAAAAGGCTATCAAATCCCAATAATTTGGCAATTTATCCCCAAGAAAGACATAATGTATTGTGTATTTCACTCCATATAATCTCAAGTGTTTCTCCACATCATTACGTTAAGGAATTAACCCAAGTATTATAAAAAAATACCAAGATTTCATCCAATAATTCAAAGACAAGGAAAACCACAAATCCACAAATCTATATACAAACACTAGTCACATAGGGCAAGTTAGTGGAGAACAAGTCTTAAATAACCTAAGGCAGAAGGCTGCCCATGGAGGACCTAGTTAAGGACAAAACGGTGCCTTGAATCAACATAACTCTCAACATCCCACAAAAACGACCCAAAAGTTACAGCCTCCAGAATAAGTCTTCTTAGACCACCAAATCCAATCTTGATGAACTCCTCACTAGATGAATCTATAGTTCCCTGAGGTGTCATGACTACCTCTGGTTTCCCAAACAAAGCTTCAGTGTGCTTTTCAATAATTGAAACAGCCTCCTTGGATCGAATAGTGGCATATCTTGTGAGTGTTTCTGCATCGAATGCCATGACATAGCTTCTTAGACGGGAGGGTTTTATCCCTTGGTCAAATCCCCCTGGACCAATACCACCAGCCCAAGATGAAACTTCAGGATGCAAATGCGCCTGATCATGATGGAATGAAGCAGAGTCCTCAACATCCATGTGTACCCCATTTTCCATTGTAACTTCATTTTCTCTTCCATCTATCTGCTCAGGAAGGATCTTCATGGCCTTTTCAAGCTGAAACCTCTGGTCTATGCGCTTGAGAAAGTAACCAAACATCACTGACGCTGCATATACCTGCCCAATTCTGAGCTTGCTGATCTGTGCTACTGAGCTTGAATCTTCCAACCGGTTACCAAGTATAAGAGCGAGATGATGCTGGATCATCTCATACGCTTCAGGAGAGTGCACTTCTTTTAGCTTCCCATCTGGACTAGGCCACACATCCACACGACCTGAAGGATCAGCTGAAGATGGAGTAATAGAGGGGATCAGTGAAATATTAGCATCCACGAATTTTTGTACCACTAAAGTGTATAAAATCTCTTCCAAAGCTTTTCTCCTTTCATTCGCCTTAACCTCTGCTATCCTCCTGATCACAATATTGAAAAGATGATAAATATAAGTGCTACATGAATTAAAAGTTATCTACGACATTTATGGATTAGATTTAACCACTAACCTGTATAGTACAAGATCAGTGCTTGAAGCAGATGGCTCTTCCTTCTGTTTTTCGGCTTCACAATCAGTCTGCAACTGCTCAAGTTGCTGGTCAACTGCAGCAGGGACGAGGTGTGGATGGCTGACTAAAATTTGAGACAGAAACTGCCCAACTGGAGAGACTAGCTGAAGGGGAGCGATGGGTCCAGTAGAGTCAAAAGAATTGGAAGAATTAGATGCTCGAACTACAAGAGCCTTTCTGTTCCTAGAGGACAATTTTCCAACCCTGAGCTTTACATGATATGGAGAGGTAGACTGCAAGAGGTCAACTATTAGTATCTTAATATTCTTTTACAGTGAAAGGACACCCCAAAAGAAGAACTAAATGCACAAAAGAGCACAAGCAACACAGTAAGTTGTAAATAGAAACCAAAAATTGTTGACTTATTTGAAATCTAATCTAAAAAATATAACCCATAAGGCCCTGCCCTTAACCGGTGCGACCTATGCAACCGCACAGGGCCCATAAATTGGGTACGGCCTCATGTCTAAAAATGCAGTTAAGTAAATAACACATCACATGAATATTGTTTATATGTGGCGTGGTTCAGTGGTGTTGTACAGTTGTGCACAGCCGCAAACAGAGCATAGCTGGATACGCCGTTGCTTGGAACTTTTTAATGATTTTTTATGTTTCTTTCTTTTTTTTTCTTCCTATTATATACAAGTACTTTGTATAAAATTACTCCTATTTTGATTTTTTTTTATTAATTTAATGCAGTTTTCTTATAAAAATACTCCTATCTTGTTCATGTAGCCAACCCAACTTGGCTTTGATTGATTGACCGAAGTTAAAGCAGTTTTCTTATTGGATTTTGTTTTCCTCATCCAAGTTTTCCTTATAGCACACTTTTTATAGTTAGTTTTCAAAAATGAGTAAGCAAAGATTTCTAAAATATCTAGCAATAATGATTTTTCTATGACTTGCGTTAATCTAAGAAAGGGCCAAATATTATCCCAATTGCACAGGGCCTAAACAATGATTGGGAGGCCCTGCTCACACAATCCCTGATCAATCACAATCAAGAGATAAAAACACATAGTATTGTGTTAAACTATAATACATTGAATAAAAGATAAATTAGTCCTTTAGAGTTTAAACTGTGACTTTGTAGCAACCTTGTAAAGTCATACTATGAAGCACAAGTACCCCTTCCAACAGGTGTTTCTAGTGATGAGTAGGGGTCGGATATACCCAAAATATGTACCAGGGATGGTGATTCAGAACGGGTACAACTGACTAAAAATGGGCACGGCGTGTGTGGAAATAGGGACATCTTGGGTATAGCTGAGCTCACCCTGAGCATCTTTTCCTACATACCTCTTCATAAATTAGAAAGTTTTAGCCCAAAATAAAAGGCAAGGACACATGCAGCTTCTATCTCTCTCCTATTCTCTTCTTTGAGTTTTCTCCCTTTACCAATTCAATCATTTAGACCATACACCAATTTCCATCCTTGCCAATGACACTCATCATGTCTTGACATCTAAAGCTTCACCCCTTTGTTCCTCCTCTTCCTTTTTTTTTTCTTATTTGATTTCAAGGAGACCAAAAGACTATAAATTAAAACTTAAAAGATGTGGTAGGGTTAAGGCTAAACAACTATAGGGAAATGTTGAAAATTGTAGTTGTAGAAAACTAGAAATCCATGTGACTAAACAGTTTACTCTAACTCTCCCCAGATACCCCCCGCCCCCTCTCTTATAGCTAAAGATTTATTATCACCTCAAATTTAAAAGGTTTATCAAATTGAACTATATTTTTATATTCTCTCTATTCCCGGAATTCAATTTGCTTATTAGAGACTATTGTTTCTTGGAATTCATGGAAACATAAAGTGATTGAAGTAAGAAAGAGAGGGTAAAAAGGTAGGTGAGTGTACAAGAAAAGGTAGACAAAGTAAGAGACAGTGGTAAAAAGAGTTGTAGATAGCATGGGGTAGGAGCCTAAAAGGGGTATTTGAAAATAATTAATCAAGTAGTAGTGAGATGAACTTTTTGAAACAACTCAAATTGGAAAGTAAGTTGAATTTTCCTCAATTTTTTTCGTATCCATGTCATACCCTTTATTACAATTTTGATTTAGTGGTTTTTCGTCCTTGTTCCATTATAATATCAGTGCTACTTAGTAGTCATATGTTCACCAAACAATTGGGCAAAGGTTTATACCAAGCAAGACTTGGCTCACTAGCAAAATTTCTTTGGGTTCAACTTGCAAGACCAAGACCAAGAAACTTGAGGATTCTCTTACTCCCAAGACCAAGAAATCGCGAGGTTAAGGAAGGTCTAGTCCAGTTGTCCTTTCCATTATATAAAAATATGGCTTAGGGTCGATAATGATTATTTTTATAAAAAAATTGTTTTCAATCAATCAAAGCCTTAATCCCATAAGTGGGGTCGGCTACATAAAGTGATTATACCGTGTAATCATCAACAAAAATCTTCCTCCTCCATCCCTAAAGATCTAATGCCTCATCCTCATGCAAATCCATAAACTTCATATCCTTCCTAACTCCTTCCAACCAAGTCATTTTCGGTCTCCATCTCCTTCATTTAACCCTTCCATGGTCCCACTGTTCAAATCTCTTTGTACCAATGCACCCTCGGGTCTACGATGCCTACCATACCCACTTTGTTGCGAATAACCTCATTTATGATTCTATCTCTTAGAATGTTCCCACATATCCACCTTAACATGCGTATTTCCGTAACCTCTATCTTTTTAATGTGCTCTTTCTTAGAAGCCAAACATTTGGTACCACAGAGCAATCCTAGTCAAGTCCTATGGGCCATGCCTTGATCAATCACCACCATTTTTTTTTGGATGATCGACCCAAGATAATTAAAACATTCACTCATGGTTAAATCTTTTCCATACAAACTCACCACATCATCGCTTGTCCCCCTCTCGGTACCTCTTTTAAAAATATGGTAAAGATATTTATAAATTTGCTTCAATACATCTTTTTAATTCTTATTGATGTCATTGAACCTCTTACTCAAATTATTTGCCCTTAATGCAGATACAAAAAAAGTATATGCAATCGGCGAAACCAGCATCCAAGACCAAAAAGTGTACTAAAACAGAGTATGAAGCCTACTCTTACCTAAGGCGGTTTAGGGGACCCATGTGACCAGATGTAAGCAAAGCCTTGCATTTACAACACACAGTAACAGTTACATGTCCGGTATTAATGATGATAAAAGTAAAAAATTTCATTGTACTCCCATAGGACTTTCCCGCCCCACATACCAATAAATTGCATTAAATTTTAAAAGATATAAGCCAATATTTTCGAAACTAGTTCATAAACTAGCCATATGGTGTTTAATCTCACCCCTAACATACCTAGTTCATTTCTCAGTGTTCCCAATATAGTAATGTATTCTACTATTCTAGACATTTATGCTAAAAATATGAGTTATTATTAGGTTCTCATTCTAAATAAAAAGTCCCATTATAAAAACTTCCAAATTAAACAGCATAAATATCTTGAGTTTCTAAACTAAAGAATGATTCTTACATATCTCAACTGATTAATATCGTATAGGCAAACAAGTTTTAAATATTAATCTTACCAGCATAGAGAACTTCCTTCTTGGATATGCTAGTGCAATAAGGGGTCTCAAATTTCAGAAGTTTAAACTCTAACAACCAAAAGGAAAAGATTGCAATAAAACCTTTCCTTTGGCTAGAACTCTACATTACTCTTGTCTCACAAACAAGACACAAGATACAACTCACTACCCCCAATTTCTAATTGATTGTCAAAGGCGGTCATAGTGCCCCTAATTCCTAAATGATTGCCAAACACGGTCATAGTGCCCCTAATTCCTAAATGATTGCCGAACGCGGTCATAGTGCCAACAATCCTAATTCCTAATTAATCGAACCTTAGACTATAAATGATGATATTGTATAAAGTTCTCAATATCAGTCCTCGTTTAAAAGTCAAGTCAACTAATACAAAACTTGCCCAGAAAAAGAAACTCCATAATATTGTATGTACTCACATCAAAACTCAATAAATCAATTTTGAATACTTGACATCAAAATAAAATAAAGTAAAAATCATCAACAAAAGTGCACTCAATAGCTGCTTAATGTTCAGAGAATCGAAGCTATACAATAATCAAATACTGGAAATTAATTAGAAATTTGAGAAATTCCCACCTTACTTAACCGATAATTAGAGGCAAAACGAATAAAATTGCTGCCATTTGAAACTGAAGTTGAAGGTCTTAATGGCAATCGAAGAACAGTAGCAGCTGCTTCCATCTTGACTTGAGCTGTTGTATTGCAAATTTCTAAAAAAATTCATAAACCCATTTCAAAAATTAAATAATTATTGCAAAATTAACAAATAAAAAAAGAAAAATTCGATTAGTTTACCTGAAGAACACGACGCAAAAGCAAACACGAAATTAGTAATAGTATCAGTTTTGAAGATAAACGTAAAAAAGAAGGAAAATGTGAGAGGTATTTTATAACATAACATCGAGGGAAACGAGTTTGAATAGGACAAGATTACCCCTGATTGAAATTACGATGTTGACTGATTAAGTGTGTTTTGACGAGGGTATATTGGTAATTTTACAGGGTGTGAAATGAGGAGAGACAGGGGGTAATCTGGATGCTTCTAAGCCTATTAGAGTAATTGTGATTGTAGAATGCCCACGCGTTACGATACTACTCGTATGAAAATGAAGGGTTGTTTGACTTGTGTTTTGATTCTTGGAACCGGGAGAGAGCGTGAAGCCGTGTTGGCTTATTTGTGTTGGGTTTTTTTGAGCCAGACTCAGTTAATATGCTATGTTAATATCAATAATAAAAAAAATATATATTTCTTTCATCTTCTTCCTTTAAACTCATACACAGTAGACAAATTTCTTAAAAAAAATGGCACAATACACTTGCTTCTTTTTCCTTCATCAACACCACCAACAACTCCTTCTTCCATGAACACCGACACGACGCTTAACGACATAAAGAGAACCCTAAGAAAAATACACAAATTAAGGGAATGGTTAACCCAAAATTCTAGGTATTCTCGAGGGTACCTGGGCTTTAACAATGGAGCATCTATTAGAGCTTGAAGAAAGCTTCACTTAAGTGGGGTTTGAAAAAAAAATGAAGAAGGTAAAGACCATTTAACTATTAAATTGCTCATATCATGATTCTTTCGGTGGTTCATTGTGATAAGCGGGACATTGAAGTCCATTGTTGAAGCAGATCTCCATGGTTGAAGGCTTGAACCTCTAATAATGTTGCTGAATTTACAGTCTTGTCATAAATAACTAACAAAAATGACTTTTATACCCCTATATTAACAACTTTTGTTTATATAGGATATTAACTTGTATTTTCTCGTTTTTTTTGGTACTTACGCGTCAAATTTATCAACGAGCACAACTTTGGGTTTTTTAATGATGATTGTACTTCCTCCGTTTTTATAGTTGCTATACATTTTTATTTTAAAAATTGTTAATTAGTTGCTACACTTTCTATTTTGACATTTCTTTCTTTTTATCTCTTTCCTATCTATATGGGTCCCTCTCATTTTTCTCTCTATCTCTCTCATTTTTCTCTCTATCTCTCTCCTCTTGAAAAATTGTCTTGGAAACCATGAAATTAAAAGTGTAGCAACTAAAAAAAACGAAGGAAGTATTTGTATTGTAATATAGGTTACGTGAATGAGTGAAAAAAGTGGTAGAGAAAAAGGTATGGTATAAAGTTTTATACAATGACTCCCATGAGTGTTGATTAGAGCTGGCAATCCTGATATAACACGACAACACAACCGAAACCAGCATGACACAAACACGAAGTTACTGAGAGAAAACATAAAGTTGATACGACACGACACGAAATCAACCTGAACACGACCCATTAAGATAAAGTAGTCAAATTATGCATTTATCTTACATTTTACATAATTTTATATTGATTTCATAAACAACACGAAATTAACACGAGACCATACATGAACACGACACGACTTTTTGTCAGCTCCAGTGTTTATAGTCTGATACAAACATTAGGAATGTATTACGAGCATTATGATCTAGTGTAATCCCCCATATTTTCAACTTAATTATAATATATTTATTTATTATTCATACAAATATTTTTATGTCGATTTCATTGAATAAATTATTTTTATGAAAAGATTTAAGGAAACTAATATGTTTTGACTAATTTAAAAACAATTTTAACTTAATAGCCCAAAACCTCAAGTTTACTCCTAATCTAATTAGGAAACCCAAGGCCCAAATAAAACCCCAAAAACCCTCACACTTCTTCCTCTCTCACATAAAAAAAAATTAATAAAAAAATAAATAAATAAAAAAATAATAAAAAGAGAAAACTTCCTCACTCATTGCTCCTCTTTTCACGGCTCACATAAAGAAAAAAAAATTCGAAACCCTTCGAACTGCTCACTGCTGCCCTCACCGCTTAGCCGCTGTCGCACCTCCACCACGCCACCGCCGCGCCGCTGCCCAGCCACCACTGCTGTAGTTCGCCTCCTTCTTCCTCCCTTTTCTTTACTTCTTTTTATTTTATTAAATTGATTTAAAGTTTCAATCTTTGTTTAATTTTGATTCTAAATTATTATTATTATTATTATGGTTTGATATTATACATGGGTTATAAAAGATTATAAATTGATGAATTTTAATATGTTTTATTTACAATACAAAATTTCAGATTTGTTTAATTAAGAAAATAAGGGTTTAAATATTGATTTTTCATGTTTTAGGGCTTGAAAACGTGCTAATCAAGTTACCTATTACGTTAAAGTATAATTATTTTGATTATATATAAAATTTCAGATTATTAAAGTTTCAATTTTTATGATCAAGTTGTTAATTTCATATTTTTATACTTCTAATCTCATAAAATAATGTTGTGGGTATTTTATGATTAAAAAGCCTTGAACTTTAAAGTCTAACCTCAACAATAAATTTTCAGATTTTATACTTATTATTTTGAAGCCTCTAATTGCACTGAATTGGTATAATTTTGGGTTTTTAACATACTAACCTACTATATAATGATTATTTCAAGTAAGTATGTTTATAAGGTTGTTTTATATACCTAAACTAAAATTTTCAAATTATTTACTTACTTTAAAGTTGCTGGAATTTTATGCTATAAGCTATATTTTCATGATTTTAACATTTAAACTTATAGTGAACTATTGAATTATTAACTTTGAGTATTGGGAGTAATTTAAAAGCATTATTTTGATGGTTTAAGAGGTTTTAAAGTAGTTTGGTATTGCTGTAAATTTATTTGTTTGGGTGTTGATTTAATTCTTGTTGTTTGGTTTAGGAGAGGACTTTGTAGAAGGCGACTTCTAGTTCCTAAAGTGGCCAACCGAATCGTTTATACAAGGTACCTACGAGTTACGAAACCTTGCCTTTAGATGCATGTTTCGGGATGTATCGAGAACTTAGTATCATGTATAGAGAAGACTGGGCTAAATTGTTTTGTTATACATTGTGATTTCCGTATGTTGTGCACTATTCTACATTGAAAGTATTATTTATGCATAATTGTGCAAGATGCGCTTAGAGACAAAGGTATGTGTTTTAGTGAAATAATTTATTTATTACTCATTCATGATTATTGAGATAGAACGAGTAAAGGAAGATTTTAAGTCTCATAATGTAATACCCCGTATTTTTATACGTATTTTATTTAAAATAAGTATTTTGTGGGGTATTTAAATAATTTGAAATGAATTATTTATGATATTTTAATTATTTATATTAAACAAGTTTGGAAATATTTTATAAAAAGGAAAGTTTTATTTAATTAATTATTTTATTAAGTTGGAATTTAATTTAGGAAAGTTTTATTTTAGTAAATTTTAATTAGGGAAGGGATTAGGAAAGAGTAAAAAGGGAAAGTTTAGGTAAGAAGGGTTTCTAGAGAAAGGGGTATAAATATTCAACACTTGGGAAAATTAAACTTTGCCCAGAGTAGTGAATACCCAAGGTAAATTTTCTCTCCCTTCTCCTTTATTTTTTTCTCTCTTTTTTTTTCTTTCTTTTTCCCCTTCCCCTTTATTGGTTCACCACCGCCACCCACCACCACCACCACCGGTGGGCCGCCGGCCACCACCAACACCAGTCGGCAGCGGTGGCGACCACCAGTAGGCTGGTAGTAGCCGGCAGTGGCGCCGACCTGCTGTCCGGCCACCCCTTCTTCGAAAAAAAAATTTTAATCTTTTGTTTTTATTTTTGTTTAAATCCTAGATCTAATTATAAATTATGGATTTTGTGTTAATTTTATGATGATTGACATCAAGTATGGTACAAATTAATTTTCAGATTTTAATTCTAATTAAAAAGCCCCAATTTTGAAACCCTAGATTCATAAATAATTAATTATTGAAGGATTATGATTTAGGGTGGTTTAAACCTTTAATTTAAGGGTTTTAAAACATAATTACAGCAATTTTTTATCAAAATATATTGCTGGAATTTTTGGTAGTATGCTAAAAATCAAGTTTCTTGAAAGAATTTTAATTACCCATTAATTGGGATTAAAGTATGAGGTTTTAAATAAAATTTCAGCTTGTTTTAATTAAATTATGAGTGGTTTAATAAGAGTATATATTGTTGGAAATTTGTGTAGAGTGGATTTTAATGCCATATTATGGTTTTGGTTTGTAGGGGATTTTGAAGTGAGTGATTTCTGTTAGTCGTGGCGATTTTAAGATCGTATTCAAGGTACGTTCGCGTATTTAGCATATTTTTGATGATGTAGTAGCATGCTAGACTTGATTAATTAATTCCAAGTAGTATCATGCTAGATTATGGTTGGAAATTGTGATTTGGTTGATATTGATGATTGAATTATGAAGCATGATTTATTTGTGATGGATTAATGATTTGAAAATAATAGTTTGGCATGTTGAATATGAACCACACTTTTATTTATGGCATGATAGAAAGCATGTTTAATTAAACTAATTGTTTAATTTGGTTTGGAATATTAAAAGGGAATTTTATTATGGTTCATATAATTTTTATTGATGCTATAAGCATGGAAAAGGAGCTATGTAAGTGTCTATGTACACGAGGAATAAATTGTATGTTGGTGCCTTAGTGCACTTAAGGTGTTTTTAACAACGAGGGATAGGATTTGTAACACCCCAATAATTCTCCCTTTTTCAAACCACTTACTTTAAATAAAATAGTGGAGAACCATTGACATGTTACCGCCACGTGTTAAAACGTTAAGGCTTTATCAAAGTATCGCAGCGGAAAAATCAAACTTAAGTATTTAAAATAACACAATTTAGAAAACGAATAAGTCAAAGCTTACAAATTGGAACCATATAAGGCCCTTATTTAAAACCAAACCAATATTAAAAATCCAAAACATAAATGAAATTGCAAAGCATAAATAATTTCAAAGAACGAATACACTCAATCACACCATCCCTTGACAATGCGATTGTCAAATCCCGAACTGCACATCATCAAGCTAACCTGTGCAATACTGCTCCCCAATAATACAAGTGTAATAATTGGATCATCACAGGATCATTGAAAGGCGAAGGCCATGACCAAAAGAAAACACACACAAAAGCACGCAATCAGCAAAGCTGAGTACATACAAGCTACAACGTACCAAACCTAGCATGCTCAATTAATTAAAGTAATTAAACATACAACACGAATTCATTAATCAAGTCTCCACACTTAGACAATTCAATTGACTCAACATACTTACTAACCAATTCCAAACACTTGACTCATCATATTCAATTTAATAAATTTAATTTAGTTTGGAGTAAGCAATAGACCAGGTTGTCCAATCCAGGTCCCAAATGACCATTTGAAATAAAAGTTTAGCGCGATGCAAGAATGGGCGCGACTCCATTCTCACAAAGTTAGTCTAGGATAATCAACATTACTAGCTCAATTAAATAATGTAGTTCAAAACTACATAACACATTGTACTCTGAAAATAACCTTTATCAACTCAACCTCGAATAATAATACAAACCTTTACTCAACTCTTTATCCCGTAAGTGTGCCATGCTCATTGTTCTATACCTAGCCTTGGACATGGGTAATTCGAATAAAACCAACAAGTATAAAAACTTGAATACTCCCAATAACTAGAAAACACCTTGAACCAGACCACATACGGGTCAATTCCCACTGTAGGGGACCATAGAAAAATAAATAATAAAGATGGTACCTCATTCTTAACTCATGATCATTATCTCATTACCAACATGCCAAGGACTAAGGTCTATAACGCCGAGCCTCAAACCAATAACAAAATAATCATTCTCAACCTTTTGATCGCATAGTCTGATCAAATTATCGTTCACGTGATAATAAATAATATCTCAATAATGGCACATGTTCCCAAATAACATAACAATTCGATTCATAATGTCTCAACTCTTAAAACACATACTAATAACCCAAATATAATCATATCTCAACCCAAAAATAATACTCTGCATTAATAATCCTAAAACCTCAAGAACAATACTCCCTATAGCAATAACATTAAAAAAAAAACCCCAGAAATATAGCACAATCATTCAATATAACAATAGTAGCAAGACAATTAAATCAGATCATATCATAAAATTATATACGTCAATCATATATACATACACTCAAGCATATGAATATCCAATTATACAATAATAATATAAGGTAATAATTATACAAACAATTAATCCAATATAATTCAACATGTTTGCATCCATAATTCCATACAAACATAATCAATTCACCAAAACATGTCTCATAAACATAAGCACATGAATTAATTAAATGTATAACCAAACAATTTTCATCCAAGTGTTCTCTAATCATGAAACTAAGTTCTTTTCTTTGGTACCTAAACATGATACTACTTACAACGAAGTAGACATGTACGTACCTCATACAAACAATCCTTTTGAGCCACTTTTAATCACTTAAAATTCTCCTAGGGAATAATCATCACTTCCTAGAAAACAACCAACAATTAATATTACTATCCCAAGTAATTTCCAACAATATAATATGATGAAAAACTTATTAAAATAAAAAACACATATTTATATGCTTAATTAACTTTAAACATAATTAATTTTATTAATCAAACTCAAGGATAAAATTTTAAAAATAAAAAACTTCGTTAAAAATGAAAAACTGCCCGAAAATCATATTTAGAGGCAGAATTTGGCCACGAGAGGGTGGTGCTCACTACCAAAGGTAGTGAGTCTTTCTTAAAACATCGTTTCCACATGGAAAACACTACTTTTTTGTCAAAATCGGATGAGTTCAGAACCTGATCGGGATTAAAACGGGATTAATATTAACGAACCGAAATCTAAACATTAAAATACGAATTTACGTGTTCAAAATAATCTGGAAACTAATTAGTAATATAATCACCAAAATTTCAAAACATCATTACTATAAAAGCCCTAAATCAATTGTTCATAAAAACCCTAAAATCATGATTTTCAATAATTAAAAACCCTAGGTTATAATTCATAAAATATGAAATTTATAACATAAATATAATCTGAAATTTATAATCTTTATACCATTAAAATATAATTTAATACTAAAAATATAATCTTTATACTAAAATCAAAACCCAAAACAATTAAAATAACATTAAGCAAAATAATGAAACAAAGGAGGATGAAAATAAGACTAACCTTTTTGTGTGGGAAATTTTGGGGATGTATGGGGTATTTATAGGAGAGAGAGTGGTGTAGGGTTAGTTTTAAGATTGGGCCTCATAAAATTAATGGGCCAATTAAGAAAAGAAAGTGGGTTTGGTTTGTTTGCTGGATATAAATTAGTGAAGAAAGGTTCATAAAAAGTTCTTTGTAATAAAATCGTTCATCAAACCCAAAAATAATTTGAAACTTTTGAAATTAAATCCGAAAAAAATACAAATAAATATTATGAATAAAATATAATTTCATTACTAATATATTTAAAAATACGGGGGATTACAATCTACCCCTCTTAAAAGAAGTTTCGTCCCGAAACTTAGCACAAAATCCCTTAAATTGCAAAACTTTTGCATAAAGCCATTTCAAAAATTTCAAAATTATATCCCAATTGTGTCATAATATCGACACTAATACTTTATCACCATTCCAATTTACGCACTTCACTAGATGCGTAAACAAATAAAATCGCTATGAAAAGCATGAAAACATCATAAAATAGCATAAAATAGGGTAAAAAAAAAAACGCGAAATTATACGCATTCTACCCCCCTTAAAGAACAAGAGTTACGCCCTCGTAACTCACCTCATTAAACAACTTAGGTTATCTCTTTCTCATATCATCCTCGGCCTCCCAATGGCTCATGTTTTCCTCACTTTTCGAGTATACCAAAATATCATCAATAAAAACAACTACAAACTTGTTCATGGAATACTCGATTCATCAAGTCTATAAAAATTGCAAGTGCATTGGTCAACTCAAAAGACAAAACTGTAAACTCGTAGTGCCCATATCTAATCCTAAAAGCAGTCTTAGGTATATCCTTATCAGCCACTCTTAATTGATGATACCCCGAACGTAAATCAATCTTGAAAAACACACTAGCTCCCTTCAATTGATCAAACAAATCATCGATCTTGGGTAGTGGGTACTTATTCTTTATTGTGACATTATTTCAACTCTCTATAATCGATCCACAATCTCATGCTCCCATATTTCTTCTTCACAAAATACATCCAAAACTCATTCACAATTGGCACATCTTCCACATTCACTTACTACTCATTTCCAAGTCTTGCACACAACAAAAGAACAAAGGATGTCCCTTACGTACAAGTTTTGACAACTTTAACGCAGAAATAATCCCAATACCATTTGGTTTCCCAAAACGTCTGTAATACACAATCTCCCCCAAAGAACTCCTTAAGTAAACATTCTTTATCTCACAATCAATCTTATATTAGCTTATAAGTGGCTAACCAATCTATTCCCAAAATGACATCAAGGTCATCCAACTCAAATTCTATAAGATCAGATGGAAAATCAGTCTCTCCAATCCTCAAAGGTAAACCCTTATGTATCTTGGTGCACCTCACAACCTCACTAGTAGGCAAACTAATAAGCAAGTCAATCGAATTTGGTTCAACTAGTCCTAATAGCAGCAGCTAAAGCATCATTGTTAGCCATCCTCCTTCTCTACCTAGAAATGTAACACACTCTTAGGCTGACATCAGCGCGAAAAAAAAAACTCTTCTTGCTTAATAAATCACATTCATAATCATCAAATATATATATTAAGGTAGAAAGGTGGACACGGCCACACAATCGCCCCTAATAAGTCACTTTCAAAGGAAATGATTATTTATTTTTAATCATTCCTACGCACACGAAAATTAAATAAAATAATTCCCTTGATTCAATTCCACCAAAATTCATGCATCAAGTGCATAACATCATTAAATTAACACACATTAGTAGACACATAATTACATGCTTCACACAAATAAATTAAATCATTTAAACATTTCACATTACACAAAGAATCTCATTCCATTCCATTCCATATGACATGCTTTAATCCTTAAACATGATACTAAGTGATCACTCAAGTTTGCACCATTACATGAACATACACAATTAAATAACTTGCATGATCACTTCATACAATATAAAAGCATTAAGTAATTAATTACAATGCATAAAGAAATAAATAATCTATTCTATACGCCCTTTCTAATGCTACCCAAATCTCACCGATAAGCAAAATAAGCACACAAGTTAGGAATAAAAATAAATAATTAAATTCATTTTATTTCAAAATAACAAAAATACTTTGAAAATATATAAAACAAATAAATAAACTTTTTTTTTTATTAAATGCCGAAATAAATATATTAGAATAAAATAATTTTTGAAAATCTAAGTTAACTTTAAATAAGGTAGTCGAATAAACTCATTAGATTTAAAACGTTAGGCGCCTAAAAACTTTAAATTAATTTTAGTGGTAATTAAATCGAACCTAAGCTCTCTGATACCACTTTGTAACACCCCAATAATTCTCCCTTTTTCAAACCACTTACTTTAAATAAAATAGTGGAGAACCATTGACATGTTACCGCCACGTGTTAAAACGTTAAGGCTTTATCAAAGTATCGCAGCGGAAAAATCAAACTTAAGTATTTAAAATAACACAATTTAGAAAACGAATAAGTCAAAGCTTACAAATTGGAACCATATAAGGCCCTTATTTAAAACCAAACCAATATTAAAAATCCAAAACATAAATGAAATTGCAAAGCATAAATAATTTCAAAGAACGAATACACTCAATCACACCATCCCTTGACAATGCGATTGTCAAATCCCGAACTGCACATCATCAAGCTAACCTGTGCAATACTGCTCCCCAATAATACAAGTGTAATAATTGGATCATCACAGGATCATTGAAAGGCGAAGGCCATGACCAAAAGAAAACACACACAAAAGCACGCAATCAGCAAAGCTGAGTACATACAAGCTACAACGTACCAAACCTAGCATGCTCAATTAATTAAAGTAATTAAACATACAACACGAATTCATTAATCAAGTCTCCACACTTAGACAATTCAATTGACTCAACATACTTACTAACCAATTCCAAACACTTGACTCATCATATTCAATTTAATAAATTTAATTTAGTTTGGAGTAAGCAATAGACCAGGTTGTCCAATCCAGGTCCCAAATGACCATTTGAAATAAAAGTTTAGCGCGATGCAAGAATGGGCGCGACTCCATTCTCACAAAGTTAGTCTAGGATAATCAACATTACTAGCTCAATTAAATAATGTAGTTCAAAACTACATAACACATTGTACTCTGAAAATAACCTTTATCAACTCAACCTCGAATAATAATACAAATCTTTACTCAACTCTTTATCCCGTAAGTGTGCCATGCTCATTGTTCTATACCTAGCCTTGGACATGGGTAATTCGAATAAAACCAACAAGTATAAAAACTTGAATACTCCCAATAACTAGAAAACACCTTGAACCAGACCACATACGGGTCAATTCCCACTGTAGGGGACCATAGAAAAATAAATAATAAAGATGGTACCTCATTCTTAACTCATGATCATTATCTCATTACCAACATGCCAAGGACTAAGGTCTATAACGCCGAGCCTCAAACCAATAACAAAATAATCATTCTCAACCTTTTGATCGCATAGTCTGATCAAATTATCGTTCACGTGATAATAAATAATATCTCAATAATGGCACATGTTCCCAAATAACATAACAATTCGATTCATAATGTCTCAACTCTTAAAACACATACTAATAACCCAAATATAATCATATCTCAACCCAAAAATAATACTCTGCATTAATAATCCTAAAACCTCAAGAACAATACTCCCTATAGCAATAACATTAAAAAAAAAAACCCCAGAAATATAGCACAATCATTCAATATAACAATAGTAGCAAGACAATTAAATCAGATCATATCATAAAATTATATACGTCAATCATATATACATACACTCAAGCATATGAATATCCAATTATACAATAATAATATAAGGTAATAATTATACAAACAATTAATCCAATATAATTCAACATGTTTGCATCCATAATTCCATACAAACATAATCAATTCACCAAAACATGTCTCATAAACATAAGCACATGAATTAATTAAATGTATAACCAAACAATTTTCATCCAAGTGTTCTCTAATCATGAAACTAAGTTCTTTTCTTTGGTACCTAAACATGATACTACTTACAACGAAGTAGACATGTACGTACCTCATACAAACAATCCTTTTGAGCCACTTTTAATCACTTAAAATTCTCCTAGGGAATAATCATCACTTCCTAGAAAACAACCAACAATTAATATTACTATCCCAAGTAATTTCCAACAATATAATATGATGAAAAACTTATTAAAATAAAAAAACACATATTTATATGCTTAATTAACTTTAAACATAATTAATTTTATTAATCAAACTCAAGGATAAAATTTTAAAAATAAAAAACTTCGTTAAAAATGAAAAACTGCCCGAAAATCATATTTAGAGGCAGAATTTGGCCACGAGAGGGTGGTGCTCACTACCAAAGGTAGTGAGTCTTTCTTAAAACATCGTTTCCACATGGAAAACACTACTTTTTTGTCAAAATCGGATGAGTTCAGAACCTGATCGGGATTAAAACGGGATTAATATTAACGAACCGAAATCTAAACATTAAAATACGAATTTACGTGTTCAAAATAATCTGGAAACTAATTAGTAATATAATCACCAAAATTTCAAAACATCATTACTATAAAAGCCCTAAATCAATTGTTCATAAAAACCCTAAAATCATGATTTTCAATAATTAAAAACCCTAGGTTATAATTCATAAAATATGAAATTTATAACATAAATATAATCTGAAATTTATAATCTTTATACCATTAAAATATAATTTAATACTAAAAATATAATCTTTATACTAAAATCAAAACCCAAAACAATTAAAATAACATTAAGCAAAATAATGAAACAAAGGAGGATGAAAATAAGACTAACCTTTTTGTGTGGGAAATTTTGGGGATGTATGGGGTATTTATAGGAGAGAGAGTGGTGTAGGGTTAGTTTTAAGATTGGGCCTCATAAAATTAATGGGCCAATTAAGAAAAGAAAGTGGGTTTGGTTTGTTTGCTGGATATAAATTAGTGAAGAAAGGTTCATAAAAAGTTCTTTGTAATAAAATCGTTCATCAAACCCAAAAATAATTTGAAACTTTTGAAATTAAATCCGAAAAAAATACAAATAAATATTATGAATAAAATATAATTTCATTACTAATATATTTAAAAATACGGGGGATTACAGGATTTGTGGCGCATTATGCGTTTAACGTGTCTTTGGCACCAAGGTAGATTTAAAAAGGGTTCAACATTTAACATTATGTGGTCACTAATTATTCAAGAATTAAATTGGAATGTTTAATTGTTTGAATAATTATAATGATTAATTTTATTATGGTTTGAGAGTCATCACCAAGTTTAATAATATGTAAATAACGTAAAGTGAAAGAGATTACGCATCAAAACTCTTGGAACGTATATACCTTGAGTATGAACATATGGGGGGAGTTATGCGACTTTATATTTGACCATAACTTCTACTAGGAGTACATGATGCTCTATTTTCCTTTTATTATTATGCGCAGGAATTCCGCCACTTATGAGTGATTCTTTTATATTGACACGGTTAGCTCCCGTGTTAGTACCCCTTTATTGGGGCAGGTTAGGGGGGAAACCCGTTCGATGCGTAATCAATACTAAATAAATTATTTAGTTACTTAGTTGAGAAGTTTTGTTGTATGTTGTGTGCTTGAAAACAGGTGCAACAAAGTAAATTGTGTGTTGATAGGTAAAAGCATGTTTGTGTGTTTAACTACGCTTATGTACTCAGCTTTGCTGATTGTATGTTTGTGTGTTTGTTGGCCTTGTCTTTACCTTGGCCATATAATGACCCATTTTTAATGGAGAGTAGTGGAAACAAGTAGAGAGAAGCTTTTCAAGTGATGAAGCATATTCATGATAGGCATGAATGAAGAACGAATCATGCTAGTTTCCATAAGTTTATGATGTATGATGTGTTACTGCTTTAATTATATTATGATATTATTGTTGCAAGACTAACGTGAAGGTTTTGAAATTGATTTGGTTTTGTTAAGGGCCTACAATGGTTCCAAGTTGTAGGTTTGACTTTGTTTTACTTTGGTTGACTTTACTTTCGTTGGTTGACTTTTTAAGTTGAGTCGTTTTAAATATTTTAAAGGAGAGTCTTCCACTGCGCGTCTTTGATAGTTGCCTTAGCCGTTTTCACGGTAGCAGTAATGTCTTAGATTTTCCTATTTAAAGCTTTGAACAGGGCAAAACAGATATTTTAAAAGGAAGGAATTTCTAGGGTGTTATACATAAGACGAGGTTCAGGTTTTGGGGTGCCTTATGCACTCAAGGTGTTTATACACCGAGGTAGTTAAAGGAATCAATAATAAATATTGATTGTCACTAATAAATCAAGAATTGAAATTGGGAACTTGCTTTACTTGATTGAATTGATATTGGATTGATTGTATTGTTTTGCATATGAGTCATCACCAGTCTAAACTTGTAAATCACGTAAAGTGCAAGATGGATGAGCAATAAAACTCTGGATTTGTGCACGTCTGGAGTAATGACAACCAAGGGTTGGGGTACACGGGGTATTAGCCGTGCACTTTTCTAGAGGCCGTCTGATCTACGAGTCTTTTATTTCAAATACTTTTCAAAAACTAGGAGTTAGATGAGATCTCATACTAGCTACGGTCACAGAGTCGCACCCGTGGTCGTTAGATGTTTTATTGATGTTTCCGAAAGGAGGCATGGGGTTTTTCTTTTATTGATGTTCCAAATGGAGCATGGGGTGGACAACCTTGTCTATTGCTTAATCCAATGAATAAAATGAAATGATTTAACTACTATTAACTAGTGGAGTCTTGTATAAAACTGACATTTGAGTTGTGTGTTGAGTCTATAATTTAATTGTGTGCAATGATTGAATGTTAGTAGCATGTTAGGGACTTTTTATTATATTTTGTAGGTTGTATGTACTCAGCTTTGCTGATTGCGTGCTTTGTGTGTCTTTTTTTGGTCATGGCCTTTGCCTTTCAATGACCCTGTGACGATCCAATTTTTACACTTGTAATATTGGGGAGCAGATTAACCACAGGTTCTTACACATGCAGCATTCACATCTAGGTGGTGGGATCTTGAGTGGAGTGTTGGTTGCTTTTCACATTTTATTTTGCTACTTACTTTTAAAGTTATTTAAACTCGATTTCATTTTTATACTACTTCTACTGGTTTGAGTTTTAAATAATGGCCTTAATGGTTCCAAGTTGTAAAACTTAATTTGGTTTTGTTTGTTGGTTTGAAACTTATTTATAACCGATTTAGTTTTTCCACTGCTAATTTCTGATATAGCCTTAAGGTTTGAACACGTGGCGGTAGCACGTCAGTAATTCTCTTGGATATTGTTCAGGGTACTCACAGGTTTAAAGAGAGAATTATTGGGGTGTTACATTTAGAGGTAGTATATCCTTGACTTCATACAACATAGAAATAACTTAGAACTAGTTTTTAGCCCGGAAGATGCCCTGGATAATAATTTTAGATTGAAACAAAATTTTAATAATAAAATTAGGTGACATATAATCATAAACTAGTTAATTTTTTTTTTAAAAGATTACTGTTTTTTAGAAGTACTTGTACTATTTATTTATTCAAAAATTATTGAACATCAAAATTTATTACTATATCTAATAGTAAGTATCCTAAGTTGTTCAATTATTTTAATTTCTAAGCCTTTCCCTAAAATTGACATATTTTTGGGGGAAAAAAAAAATTAACATAAAAAGTGCAATACATATTTAGATTACATATTTTAAATAGTTGTAGCCTGTAGGGTTGTATGTCTGAGCATATGTAAAAGATGAGATTAGTTTTGACAAGATTCTCTTTAAAAATTTAGGACTTGAACTTTGATTGAAAAAAAAAAAATCTAAGTGAGGAGAAGTGAAAAAAAATTAGTGTGGGTAAAGGCTCAAACCTAGGACCAGTTGTTTCATTCAAAAACTTTTTACCACCAGATCAAAGGGCAAAGACAATTTCTCATTGAATTAATTTACATAATTAGTATATACGAAGTATATAAATTGTAGAAGTGTGAAAGTTATGAACATGATTAACATTGGACTGGTGGCAAAAGTTGAATCACAATGAAGTAATGAATATGATCATGGGTTCAAACAGACACGTGACAGAATTACATGAGCTCCAATTAGTGGGTAAACACTTTGAGGGAAAAAAGACAAATAAAGTATAATATACACCCAACTCTTTCACCACAACAAAAGTATATGGAATACAAGTATAAGAGGGTGATTTTCAATGAAACAGGAATCTCAACAAGCTCATTAAGCATCAAACACCCTACATGCACATTTGTTTGATGTGATAATCTGTATCATAACTTCTAAACCACCCATCTTCAAGGACTGACTACAGGCTTTCTCACCCTCGTTTGGTAACCGCCAATCTCCTATTAAACAAGATTAGAAACTTCTTGAATTGAATGTGACAAGCTCCAATACCCTACAAATCAATATTTAAAATAGTGGGTGTAACCTAACAACTAGCTAGCTTGAAAATTAAGAAAGAATTGCAGTTTTTGAACCAGAACTTCAGCAGATCCATAAATAGGCTTGCTATTGTTCAGCCAGTCTTTCTCTAAAACCCCCATTTTAGTACTGACGCGCATCTCTTCCAGGAATTCAGATACTATTGAATAAATAGAAATCTTTAACACATCTGCTAATGCATACGACTTTGAGTGTAAAGGGCTACCCCTTTTCTTGTTCATGGCAGTAGCAATTTCTCTTCTAGTAGTGCTGTTTGTAGCCCATTTAATGCCAGCAGGACCCAATATATGATTTGGGGATTGCAAGTTAATTTTCTTTCCCATTGATGTTTCGACAGCAATCAGACAGGATAACAGCATTGATAACACCATTGCATGGCTCCCAGATAATTGAGCAACTCCAAACCTGTCTTCCTTGTGAGAGTGTACTTCTAAAGATGCAACAGTTTGGGCACACCAAGCATACATCTGCAGAAACAGGATCAGAGCCAAAGATTAGGATTATGAGGGTTTCCTTAAATATGCCACAAAAAGGAAGAAAAAGTAGATTCTGAAGAGATGCCGAAGACAAGAAGCCAACTCAGCCAGTTACACAAGGAAACCACTCTAACCAAGAATACACCATATAAAATCTTACCAGCCTAAGGTTTCGAAACTAATTCTGCCAAAGATGTTACACCATATAATAGCTTCCTACAGAAGGAGATATAGCCACGAGGAGAAATATAGCGATAAAATAGTGACCAAAAAGAGAAGAAAAACAGAACATGAAAAACTTAAAAATTTCACCTTGCTAGGCCACTGAAAATTTAAACAGTAGCTTTTAAGGGCAACTGAAGTAATATCAGATACCTGACCAGCCAAAAAGAACTTGAAGCCATCCAAGTATCTAGCCCACAAAAAAGTGAATTAAATGAAAGTCAAGCTCATTGATCCCAAGTTGGAAGAATGTCACAAACTCCTTGACCTGCTTAGTTTTTAAAATCAATGATTCATCTGATCTTATTGATTAATTTGACAAGGAAATCAATCCAAAATTTACCACAAATCATTAAGGCATTCTCCTATGTGTTTCAGTTCAAAAATTACTTTGTTTAACAGGTTACTCAATACAGAACAACTCTGATTTTTCATTGTTTTAGCTAACTGCCTAATTAATTTGATTAGCTTACACAGTGTTACCTGATTCACTAATTCACTCCTGCTAACTATGGCCCGAAACATATAAATTGGTAACTTTTGGACTAACAAAATTAGATTTTGTTTTGTATCCCAAAGCATATTGTAAATAAAAAACACTGAGCACATTGTGGCTAGAGTCAGTGGCAATCCTTCAGATCTTATATAATATTCCATATGATGATACATCCTTTTTTCCCCAATATACATTTAATTTCTGTTACCATTCCCATTTGCAACGAAGAAAATGTTCCGGGGCCATCAAAATGAAATTCTATGGGAAACCTTTGTCTTTTCACTTTGAATAAAAAGCCTAAATCAAAATACCAAATAGGCCCCTTTAACTTTGTTTCTCATTGCTCTTCTCTGATCCCCATATAGAAAATTGATGAGCTCTGAAAATAATAATCTAGACAGATCTTTAGGATCTTCAGGTGAGAAGATTTTTGTTTCATACCTTACAGCAAGAGTGTGCTAGGAGCTGGAATCAAAACAGAGAAAATTCTAAGTACAGTAGAGAGAAAATACATCATATCTTTAACTGATGATATGATGTATTGCTAATCAGTTTCATCAACAATACAACTCTCCTTCTTTCAAGAGGAAGGAATCTCTCCCAATGCTTCTCACTACAATTTTCTGGATGATTCTCTCTTCCTACAAACTCCTCTATTTATAATCAGTTGCTAACAAACTCTTACAGCTAAGAAGGAATAACAAACTAATTCCAAATTAACTACATTACCCCAAAACCCACTAACAACCTCATAACAGACTTCCCCCTTATCACTCAAGTTGCTGGAAAATTCTTTTCGGCCTTCCTGCGAGCATAAGTGATTATGGGCCGGGCTGATTCCTTGTAGAGTGATTACGAGATTGTCCACCACTCACGTTCTACACCAAGTTATTTGAATTGGTTAAGAATGGACATCAATCTGCCTCTATATTCTTTAACACTTTTGGTTTTTTCATAGCGTCATACCCAAAATCACAAACTCCCTATTGACACAAAATGTGCATTAATTTCGTTTAAATGTTTCCCTCAACCTACTCCTTAATTTTCTCCCATGCTCCTCTATTGAGCGTGATCTTGACCCTAACCCTCTTCCATAAAATCCATCAGCAATCCAAATCGAAAAGCATAATGAGGAAATGTCAACAAAGCCCCAGAAACTCCCGTGTCAGCATTTGGTGAATGAGAAGAAAGCGACTGATTATAAAAGCTTGTAAAACACCCAACAAAGCATGGGAAAGCATTAGCAGGGACCTAGCACGAACCCTCAAATCAGATTGAATCTCATAAGGGAGTTTAAGACATTAGGTATGACGAAAACCAGAGTTGAAATATGGAGAATGATTATATCTATAATCAATTAAATACATCAATTGCTAAGAGAATTTTCTAACCAAAAATTGGTGGATGACATAAAGTAACTATTCTGAAAGCACAAGACACATACACTTCATCACTATATAGATACTATAAACCTATTAAGTTAAAATTTTCACAATAAATAATTCTCTTTGAATTACGGATCAAAGGAGAGTAATGAGGATGAATGATGGTGAAAATAAAGTTTGAGTTGAAAGTAACTTTGCGGACATAATTTATAATTCAAAGGTGATAGTGTAGCATTTATAAGAAGATTAGTCATGAAGAAGAATGTTGCCGCAAAGGAAAACCCTAATGCTTCAAATGTAAAAAATGGGGCATTTGGCGAATAATTGTAGATTAAAAAAATGATTACACAAACATGGTAAAAGTGACCATGAAAGAATATAAGTTTATAATTTGTGAGTGAGCAATAGGAGGAATGACAATCGGTCACACAGAAGCCACCAATACCTTTACATGCTAGCAATGCAAGCGACACGTTGCAATGATATGGTGCCGGTAATTGCATGCATCAATAAGTATGAAATTCAAGAAATTTGCATCATGAGTGAAGAGTTCACATCTTTTAACTTGAAAATGTTAGATACTGCTACCAAATTTGTGAGGTTATATATCATGCATAAAAAGTGAATAGTTTATTAGCAAAATAATAATAACAAAATTTAGTTCACATATGCAGTCATGACTGTAGTAACGGTTGCATTGTCATGGAACAACTTGTAACGGAGAATAAAATGGATAGCATCTAACGTGGAGTAAGAATTTTAAAAAAAATCAAATTAATGGATTAAGCCTTATTTAAATTAATGTTCATGTTAGTTCCTTCAACATAATAAAATTAAATATATCATAATATGGGTGGATAACATATTTGGTGAACAAAAAATTACTTAAGATGGTATGAAATGGATAAAAACTATTTTAACACCACAAGCCACCATAGCATAATGGACAATGTTAACCCTAATGTGTTTTGATTCTGACTAAGCAAACTTAAGGATTAATGATCTTTACTATTTACTATTGTTTAGGTGTCGCCGGGTTTTGGAAACGGATGAAGCACTAGGTCTAGAATAGGAACAAACACAAATGGAAGCAAGATAAATCAACAAGGACATATTCCTTTATAGGAGCTGCAAGCTAAAGATGCAAAAGAAAGGATGCTAAATAAGATTAACTTTCTAGGATAAATAGTAAAACACTTTATTGGTTGAGATTTGTTGAGAATTTAGTTTGCGGATTGGTTCTTGGAATGTGGGGTCTCTTACGGGAAAATCAGCAGAATTGGTAGAAGTAATGAAAAGACGACGCGTGAACATCATGTGCCTCCAAGAGACAAGATGGACAGGAGAAGGAGCTCGAGGCTTGGTTTTGGGGTATAAGGTATGGTATGTTGGGCAAGAAACGAGCCACAGAACAAGGAATGGTGGAGCTAGGAACGGAGTTGGTGTGGTTCTCGATGAGAGGTTGGCAAAAGAGGTGATCGAGGTCTATCGGAAGAACGATAGGTTGATAAGGCTGAAGTTGCTATGTGGCAAGGAGATTGTGAATGTTATCAGTGCTTATGCTCCCCAAGTGGGTTTAGATGCAGAAGAGAAACGACAATTTTGGGAGGACCTAGACGAGGTGGTGCAGGGTGTCCACCACTCAGAGAAGTTATATATTGGAGGGGATCTAAATGGGCACGTTGGGGCGAGCCGAGATGGCTATGAGAGTGTGCATGGAGGCTTTGGGTATGGGCAGAGGGACGCCGGTGGTGAAGCTATTATGGATTTTGCCCAATCATATGATTTAATTTTGGCTAATACTTGGTTTAAGAAGAGGGATTCACACTTGATAACTTTTCGGAATGGAGCAAATGCAACTCAAATAGACTTCCTGCTCACAAGGAGCATAGATAGACAAAGTTGCATAAACTGTAAGGTTATCCCAGGGGAGAGTGTGGTCACCCAACACCGGCTATTGGTAATGACTATTCGTCTGAAAGAGAAGGCGAAGAAAAAAGTTAGACAAGAAGAACCAAGGATAAGATGGTGGACCCTAAGGGATGCAAAAGCTAAGGTTTTTACAGAAAAGGTAATTGAAGAAGCGGATTGGGATGGAGAGGTGGATCCGGACATGACCTGGTTACGAATGAAGAACTGTTTCCTAAGAGTGGCCAAAGAGGTCTTAGGGGAAGTAAGGGGAAGAACTTCGGTACAGAGAGATACTTCGTGGTGGAATGAAGAGGTGAAAGCAGTAATTAAGCAAAAAAGGGAATGCTATCAAGCCTTAGGAAAATGTAGGAGTGATGAAACCTTTGCAGCGTATAAGGAGGCTAAGAGTAAGGCAAAGGCAGCTGTTCGCCAAGCAAAAGAAAAGGCATATCAGGAGGTTTATGAAAAGCTTGATTCCAAGGAAGGAGAAAGGATCATTTATAAGATGGCAAAGAGAAGACAAGAGGCAAGGAAGGATATTGGCATGGTGAAGTGTGTCAAAGATAAGAACCAAATGGTCCTAGTGCAAGAGGAGGGCATCAAGGACAGGTGGAAGGGGTACTTCGATGAATTATTTAATGGAAGTAATGGAGTTGTGATAGGAGATACCTCTATGAGTGATGAAGAAATCAACATGGAGTATGTGCGAAGGATTAGGAGAGTAGAGGTGGAGATTGCACTGAGGAAGATGAAACCTAAGAAGGCGGTTGGCCCTGATGGGGTACCGATAGAGGTGTGGAGGTGTTTGGGTAAGATTGGTATTGATTGGTTAACAAACCTTTTCAACAAGATATGGACGGCTACAAGGATCCCACAAGATTGGAGGAAGAGCACCTTGGTCCCGGTTTATAAAAACAAAGGAGACGCTCAAGATTGTTCTAACTATCGAGGAATTAAGCTTATGAGCCATACTATGAAGTTGTGGGAAAGGGTGATTGAACAAAGGTTGAGGGCATGCACAAGCATTTCAGATAACCAATTTGGTTTTATGCCTGGGAGATCTACTATGGAGGCAATCCATTTGATAAGACAAATGATGGAGTTTTATAGGGTAAAGAAGAAAGATCTTCATATGGTCTTTATTGATTTAGAGAAGGCATATGACAAGGTGCCAAGAGAGATACTTTGGTGGGCAATGTTGAAGAAAGGTATCCCACGAAGGTATGTAGACCTAGTTAAGGATATGTATCGGGATGTGTCAACAAATGTGAGGACATGCGGAGGGTTGACAAAAGATTTCCCTATTACAATCGGATTGCATCAAGGGTCTGCATTAAGCCCTTTTCTTTTTGCAACGGTTCTAGACGAATTAACTAGACCAATTCAAGATGAGGTTCCATGGTGTATGCTGTTCGCAGATGATATCGTTTTGGTGGATGAGACTAAGGATGGGGTTAATGTCAAGTTGGAGCAATGGAGGCAAAGGTTGGAATCTAGAGGGTTTAAGCTAAGTCGGAGTAAGACTGAATATTTGGTATGTCGTTTTGGCACTCAGAGGGGGACAAGCAATGAAGTGGTGAGTTTGGATGGAAAGGATTTGACCATGAGTGAATGTTTTAAGTACCTAGGGTCGATCATCCAGAAGAATGGTGACATTGATCAAGACGTGACCCACAGGATTAAGTCAGGGTGGCTTAAATGGAGAGCGGCCACGGGAGTGCTATGCGACCGCAGCATTCCCTTAAAGTTGAAGGGAAAATTCTACAGGACTGCCATAAGACCAGTGTTGCTCTATGGTACAGAATGTTGGGCTTCTAAGAAAGAGCATATTAAAAAGATGGAGGTTACGGAAATGCGCATGTTAAGGTGGATGTGTGGAAACACTTTAAGAGATAGAATCAGAAATGAGGTTATTCGCAAGAAAGTAGGTGTGGCGGGCATTGTAGATAAATTAAGGGAAAATCGTCTGCGTTGGTTTGGACATGTAAGACGGAGACCCGAGGGTGCACCGGTGCGAAGAGTGGAAGAGTGGGACCATGGAGGGATTAAACGAGGAAGAGGGAGACCAAAGATGACTTGGTTGGAAGGAGTGAGGAAGGATATGAAGTGCATGGATTTACGTGAGGATGAAGTTTTGGATCGTAAGGGATGGAGGAGAAAGATTTATGTTGATGACTACACGGAATAATCAAATTTGGTTCATGTTAGCCGACCCCACTTTTGGGATTAAGGCTTTGATTGATTGATTGATTGATTGGTTGAGATTTGTGTCGAAAGATGAAATTTTAAAAAAACATGCCACAAAAAGATTTGCTTAAAAGTAGGATTTTAGTTATGTTTTTATTGAAAATGGATTTGGCGTTTATTTGGATAAATTAATAACTAAAAAGTCTATTTAATTTATGATAGAAAAATTAGTTTTGAAAATCCCACTCTTGTGACAAAGTGTTATTTATTGTGGAAGTTATAAATTACACATTTTTCATTATTTAAGGTTTGATGAGAGAAAAAAAAAAGGACACTTGAGAAAATCCCCACTCTTGTGAGTTGTGACAAAGTGTTATTTATTGTGGAAGTTATAAATTACACGTTTTCCATTATTTAAGGTTTGTTGAGAAAAATGAGGGTGCTTGGGATCTTGAGAAGTCTACTGCCCGTCATGTGCTTGTTATACTTGACCTAAAGATAAGAAACATAGGAGTTAGTGAGGAACATGGACTGTTAGTGGGTATCCTAAACTTCTACAAATAGGGTCAGGTTATTTCCAAACAAACCACCTGACAAAAGCATAAAAACAACCTTAGTGAATGATAGAAAGTGAATCCACTTGAGTCTTAATAATTCTTGTGTTTTTCATACAACTATTCTTCTTGAGTTGTAATCATAGGTAAATGGAATGTATTGAGCTCAGCAATAGATTAAAAAGTTGTTGGGTACTCAAGTTCGTTCATTAAAAATTAGAGTTTTGGCTTATAATCGGTTGTTACACTATTATAGTGAAGAGTATTGATTTAAAATCCCGAGTAGGTTAGAGGATTTAATTCTTGGTCGGGCCTTGAAAAGTTACCTCGTAAAATCTCTATTGCACATTAAGTTCCTTATAACTTTAAGTAAAAAGAAATCTATAAAGTTTAGTGTAATTGGAGCTTAGTTGGCTAATGCTCAGCGAGCAAGTTAGGAAGTTGTTACAAGTTTGTTAGGTTGTTAGTGTAATTATAAATTATAAATAATCTGTTATCTTGTAAGAGAACTCATTCATTGATTTTCAGCAATAAAAATCATCTTTCTCACTCTTTCTTTTATCTTTTTCTCTCTCCTCTGTTAAGCCAGGTATTGTTCTTCACTGATCAATAGATTCCTGCCATTGAATTGCTGGGTTTCTTAGCAAATTGCAGTAAGAATCCAGTATACTCCTTGTATACTGTTACATTTAGCTACATTGCCAATCTTAAAATTGACCACCGTCTTTTGGTATTCATATTTTGTCACACTCTGACAAGGCATTATGTAACCGGGTTTTCTGAAACAACAAATCAATAATACAGTACAAAAATGGAATGTGACAGCCAAGTTTTCATTCCAATGTTATTAGTGTTGTTTCTAAAATAGATTATATAGAAATAAAAACTGCTTAATTTTGAAATGCAGTACACAACAAATCAACTACTTGAGTCAAATAACAAATAAAGCTAAAACTTGAGGAAGCATAACCTGATAACATAGTTGACTCACTAACTATAACACAAAAATCGATGGGATCTTAAGAACCACTAATTCCAAACAATCTTTGCCACTTCCGTATTGCTTTTTGAATAACTAACTAATAAACATATGCTCCTAAGTCCTAAATACAAGGAACTGTTTTGAATTAATTGTCCAACATATTCCTTACGTTTTAAGAGTATATGTTTATCAAACATACGAAAGTTGTAGAGAATTATTAGTTGAAGTTAGTAGGCTTTAGGAACCTTTTGTTTGTTATGTCATAGTAAGTGGAAAATATATGCTATTTACTGATTCAGTTCATAGGATTAATGCTTCCCCAATCTTTAGCTTTATTTGTTTTCTGACTTAACATTAATTGTTTGTTGATGTGTATTTTTATCGGGAATAACTCAATTAGTTTAGGCTTTTTTTCATTCAATTTTCTTTGTCAAATTTGAGTGTGGAATTGTCTAGAGGAGAAAAATAAATGAAACAAGAACTTATTTTGTCTTCCCCTTAGTTTTCTTTTTGCCAAACAGGACACTCTATTGCTATTCATACCCTCTTCTTAATTGGGTAACCAGACTTTATCAAGTGGATAAAAATGCCGACAAAAAATAAGAAAAAAGGATAGGCAAGGGATAATCATATAGGAAAAGCTGATTAATAAGCATCTCCATTACATTATGACCTTCTCTAAAACTATGACTTGCATCTCCTTTGGGGTAGCTCTTCTAGAATTTAGAGCCAAGTAACAACCTCCTCTTACAAAAAAAATATACTATTTGGGGAGAGTTATAGAAATGACAGATTAACTTTGAAAGAAAGGAAAATATTTACGTTACAAAAGACCTCCAAGGCCCTACATCAAAACATTCTACAATAGAGAGGTGATGAAGGAATGTAAGTTCATATAATAACAAGTCTAACAACCTTGCCTCATGTGGAGTTCAACTTTGGAGAACATAACACTTTAAACTTCATGTATTTCACATCCATTTGCAAACATAGGTTTTAGTTTCAAAAGCAGTATGGAATTCGAAGAATTAATTCAAAGAACCATCACGAAGTCCAAGTCATCTAGGACAAATACAAATATAAAGGTTCACTAAATTAATAAGGTATATAAAAGTTTGATATAAAACAAAATATAGATATAAAATAAAATAAAAGGAATAAAACTTATTACCTGGAAATCACTAAATGATTCGAGAATTTCAGAGCTATGAAAATTTTCATTCGGTGAGCTTAGTTGATGAGATAGCTTGTTTATTTTAGAGCTTGTTAAGCCTTCAGCTAAGTTGGAAGTAAACTGCTCTAAAGGCCTTAAGCACGCTGCAACCACTCTCTTGTATGTCTCACCAGTTTCCTCAAAGAAGGCAGCTCGACGCCAGGGTTCAACATTACTTCCACACACCATGTATAAATCAAGGTATGCAAGATACTGCAGCAGAGATCTAGGTTGACTGTCCTCCAAAGCAGTAAGAAGTGATTCACTGGGATTTGTTTCCACTGCAGCAGATCCTTTTGATGGAGCAAACACAAATCTCTTCGTATGCAGAACCTATGTAAAAATAAGATTAAACAATGGTGAGAATTTGGAGTCTAGCCTTCTAGAACATACAATTTTCACAGTCAACCTTAAAAGAACATAAAAGTCACAAAATTCAACCTACATACATAAGGATATGCAAGTATAACTCAAATACATTAAAAGTATCAGCTCTAAGCTACATGGATTGTAAAGGGTTGTTTATCAGCTCTATGCAAATCCATGGACATCAAATTCATAATTATGCCTGAATTAGATGCAAGCTACAACGGAACAGTAGTAAGATTCTTACAATCTTGTAACATTCACCATGTAGATTACATCCTACTAAAACAAACGGGTCCCTCAACCACATTGACATTCCCAGCAAGAAAAGAAGCCCTTAATATATATCTCCCTACTACCCCATTCCAGAAGAATTAAAAAATAGGGGGGTGAATATATGAGGGAAAACAGATGAGACGAGGTTGTTAGGATCATGACTCCCTAATGGAAATCTCCAAGATTTCCTTGCTACCCACTTATCACACATTTGCTAATATATTACTTGCCTCATGGGCTCAATTCCACGCAACTTGCCATATCCCAACAAAAGCAAATAACTCATGCTACGAAGACTAAACACTTTACTTCCAAGTGTTAAGCATGCTAAGCAATCCACGGGATCAACCATTACACATTCATGGGCCCTGAAACCAAAATCTAGGATTGTGACTCCCTAATTATGTTAATAGCAAGCAATAAAAATGAAGAAATAAGCGCACGAAACAACAATATAGTCACACACAAAGATTGTACGTGGAAAACCAAGAACCAGAAGAAAAACCGCAAAGATTGCTACCCATGAATCACACATTACCTAAAATATTGTGTTTAGTGTCATGGGCTCAATTCAATGCCCCACTTGTCAAATCCCAAAGTAAGCAAATAACTCCATGCAAGTTGAATCTAGCACACACAACCTCACACCATAGGCCCAACCTTGTAGCTCATCCAAGATTCACACAATAGGCTCCACAACCCCAACACTTAGATATAAGACTACCAAGTCATGCCACTTGGACACTTGAGATAACAAACAATTCAATGATTAGTACCTCTATTTATTTAGTACACAAGTCAAATAAGTAAATGCTGTCAACTCATGACTTCTTATGCTTCTTATAGAGAGCTATCAATTTACCACCATTAGTAAAAAGTTTTTAACTCACCAACCCGCCTACTTTTCCACCATCACATGTTTACTTTTCTCACAATATAAAGTGAACCCATTAACTTAAATATACATTAAACAACTGACTCAATATTTTCTTAAACTATACCAATTGGCTGTTAGTGGTGATTGGGACTCCACTTGGTAGGGAAGACACGTGTTCGATCTCCCGCAACAACAATTGGAAGGGGACTGGAACCTAACCACCCAAAAATGATCCCGAATCCGAATTAGCCCAAAGGGTGAACTTGGTGGAACACCAAAAAAGAAAAAAAATTTAACTATGTCCCCAAACACATGGGTCAATTTTACCAAAACACAGAGGAAGTAGGATAAAACACTCTGGAACTTCACATGGTATGTGAAAGAATATAATTTGTAAAAAAACACAAAAAAATAAATAAATAAATAAATAAAAAGGGAGGGCATGGGATGAAACCAAGACCATCCTCACCACTTATTGACATGTTTAATCTGAGATGATGTTGGATACATGCTTTAAACTAAGAAAGACAAAGTTAGGCATAAGATGCATATTAACAAAAGCAACTACCAAACATTAGGGAAAATCTTGCAATTATTGCAAATGTCTTTTAGCCCGATTTTCCCATTATTTTTTGGCTTTCCTTTCAACAAATATATTTGGCAGACAATTTTTCCATTTACTAAAAATGAAACTGATTGAATAAATGTGTTGCCTTTTTGGCCATTGACCTATTCAGATTAAATTGCCGATTTGCCAAGAGCTAACCATATATTGTATTAATGTCTTAGAGCTAATCACCACACAACTTTTAAACAACTAATGCTACAAGTTGTATAGAACAGTCAACAACAATAACAAACATTACTGGTAGATCAACTGGTTGACCAACTGAGTAACAAGGTCTTAATATTAGTGATGAGATCACAAACAAGTCAAATTTAAGCAGAAAATTTCATATTTTATTAAATGAGTCAAGAAAAGTCAAATAGATTCTAAGATGTTTCCATGGTTGTATGAAGATAAATAACACACAGGGAAAAAATAGAACATAGCAGAACAGTATGTCAGACTAAATCAATAAGTATATTTAATAGTTAAGTTAACACATTCATCATATACATAGCAATAATATCGAATAAACATGATTCAAATCGCAAACAAACCTTATGCAAATGAAGTATCAGTTCCCAGGAGAGAAAAACTGCAAAGTTTCCTACGTAAAAGATAAAATGCTCTGAAAAATATTGTCCTGCAACCGAACTTCTGTGCTGATCAGGCAAGAGGAGAACAAACAATGCTGAAAACATGTAGGATGCAACCGAAAGCTTCAGAGCTTGTCTAACAGCTGAAAGAAGCCCCATCTTATAGCTAAAGAAAGGTGGGCGCTGTCAAAAAAACAAAATTAAGCTTACTTCAAGTAAACCATAAATTTGATAGTAACTTCTGAAAACACATTCTTATAATTAAAATGACACTGTCATAGAATAGGAGTTTAATTCATAATATACAGTATAGAATTAAGGCCTTGTTTAGTTCTCCTTATTTTTACTTATTTCGGAAAAAATAAGTTCATATCATATCACATCAGAAAAAAAATAAGTTCAAATCAGATTAGAAAAAATAAGTTCAGATTAGATCATCGTTTTATGTGCATTTTTTTATCGCTAAATATCTTTAATTTCGTAATGAAAAAAATTATGAAAATTACATGTTAATAAAATACACATTATTACGAATCTAACGAGATCCCACTTGCTATAGTTTTACCTTACAGATTATCGTACACTTAAGGTCAAAGATTAGTCAAATCAGACAATAAGATCAGTCAGAGCAAAAATCAGGTGAACTAAACAAGGCCTAAGTCCTTGGAAATCCATTCAGTTAATGACACTGACATAAATTAGCCATAAAAAGGTCTCACTAGATAATGCTTAGCAAACTCTATAGCTATATTGATTGATTTACACTCCATAACAGCTCTTCCAATAGGTTCTCTACCCAACCAAATTTCATACAGATCAGCTGTACACTGGTTGCTCACATTTAACATCCACAATTATTTAGAAATACATGCGAAGTGAAATTTTCATATCAAATGTTTAAATCAAGCTAACACCCCCCCCCCCCTTCCCCTTGATTTCATAAAACCAGATAATGGTCGAGTACTTTCGACTTCTGGCTCTCTCTCTCACCCGCTACTCTACTCATGCCGGAAAAAGATAGCCGCAGACAGATAAATGAGTAAATTCAACGAATACTAACTCGTCATTATTTGCTATCCAACTCCATGTCTATATCAAGCTCTCAGAGTGCCAAAACTTACCATATAACTCCATAACCTCATCCAGGTTCTTCTTGGGCATACCTCTTCTTCCCTAATAGTACAAGAATTTTCTTACCCATAACAAGAATCCCATATAACATCTAAAAACCTCCTCAATTCCTCATTACGCAGTCAAACCATCTAAGTCCTGCTTAAGCTTGAAAACAATTCTTGGCAGATTATCTCATCCAATTCTTCTTGGAGATACATCTTCTGCTCACATATCAAGTATCCCATATGACATTTAATGCCACCACATTACATGATCAATCCATCAAAATTTCAGCTTCTCAAATTTTAACATCGATACGAACCTACTAGTCATTCTCCCACTATTAGCTCTTTCTAAGATCACCCCTCAATCCATCCCATCTAAGTATAATTACACATTTAACTAAACATCTTGATCTCATCAGAAACTACTAACAAGATAAATAAACAAATAATTAAACAAAATAATTAATAAAAAATCAAATCGAAACATAAGTCACCTGAACAATAGGGAAATCCAACACCCAACGCTGATAAAATACACAATAAAACCCATAAAATAAACCAGCACAAAGACTCCGAAGCCCCAAAGTACTGATCAACCCACCAAATGAACAAGAAAAGCTACTCCCAACAATCGAAACCACCGCGCAAAAACCCGAAAGAGCCGAAACGCAAACAAGAACAACAGCAGTCAGTGAAGCCCGAGCTCGTCGGACAAAATCCTTGTTTAAGGAAGACAGACCACCGAAAACCAATCGGACAACACCAAGAGCAAGCTCTGGAAGAGAAGCATGGAGGCGGAACTGCGGGGAAGAGTTAAGTTGGACGGAAATGGAGAAGAGTAGCATTGAAAGGAGGAAGCAGAGAAGAGAGAGAGAACCGAAGAAGGAGGGGAAGAAGGGTTTTTGGGTGAAAGGAGAGAGAAGAAAAGCTTTGGTGAGTATGAAAATGGCGGATGATTGAATGGACTGCCATATTAAGAATGAAAGGAAGCGATTTTTTTCGATGTCTGATGGTGGCGCCATGGTCGGCGGTGGTGGTGGTGGTGGTGGTGTTGTTTTTGAAATCTGTTTCAGAGACCTAAAGTTCAGCTTGAGAGGGTTTTACACGCTTATAGAGGAATTTTGCCGAGACTAAAGCGGGATTATTTCTTTTATGGTATTTTTCGATTTAGTGAAAACAAGTAAACTGAACCAAGCTGATTGCTTGTTAAAAAAAAAAAAAAAAAAAAAAAACGAAATTGATTGGGGTTTAAATGAATAAACTGAACTGAAATTAAGAAAAATAGAATAGGCCTTTAATGGATTTGAGAGGTGGCAAGCGGTTCATATTAGAGTTTATATTTCTAGAGTGTAATCCCCCATATTTTCAAAATAAATTATTATATATTTCTATATTATTTAAATAAATATTTTATCTCGTTTTTGTTTAGGGTAAAAATATCCTAGACACGTGGCCTAACCAGAGAGGGACACGTGTCAACCCTAGATAGGCCCGACATGGGCTGCTCACCTGTTGACACGTGTCAACCTTAGAACAGATGGAATTGCGGCCTTCAGGGCCCAATTCCCAAGAGCGCCGCAAAACGGCGCAGCTCATTAGGACCTAATGAAGGGCACTTTTCCCAATGACCTTATAAATAGGGAGATTTTCCCTATTTTTTGGGACACATTTCATTTATTAAAACAACCCTACATTCTCTCACATCAGAGAAAACTCCTGATCTCGAAATTCGAGAAGATCCCACTTTTACCTTTTCCGTACCCTTTTATCTTCTACGACCAATACTAACTTGATCGTTGGAGGCGGAGCTCCTACCAACCGGAGTCTCCGTGTTTTGCAGGTATAGACAGCGCCGGACCAGTCTTGGTGACATAACTCTCTCGAGGGACCAAAAACACCCAAAACATTTGGCGCCGTCTGTGAGGAGAGTACCTCTAAGATGGTTCAAGATTCTGTATCGCCACCTGATCCCAACCGGCCTACGGTCGATGGGGAGGTCCATACGGACCATGACTCAAATAACGAATGTGAAGTCGAAACTTATGTGGCCCCTGACGGGTCACTTATCTCTAAGCGCATCCGTTCAAGGGATAGACCTGAGCGAAGCAACCACGAAGCCGGTCCCAGCAAGGTTGCCGGACTACTGCCTAGGAACACCCATGCGGCAAGGGGTCAGACTCCAATCACCCGAGACGAACTCATGAAATTCATGACAAGTTTCAAGGGTGAAATCAAGGACCTGATCAACAAAAGGACAGCTAGCTCTAGCAAGGGTCAGTCGGCCAAGAAGACTCCTCAAGCTGAGAGGAGAAAGTCAGTCAAAGACAGGCAGCCTACTCCACATCCAAAGAAGAAGACTACGCCTGCAATTGAATAGTCCAAGATCCTTCTGCCTTAGACGGGCAAAAGGAAGGTCATTTGAGCTGTTCAGCCAGATGATAGCAAGAAAACCTTCTCCGATGCTTGACACATTATCGAGCATAAATAGAGCCAGTAGCTGTCTGAGTCAACCTTTATATCGAGCTTTTCAAACAGCTTCAAAAATACATCCGCAAGGAATTCTCAATCCTTGCATGAGATCCGTAGAGGCGACAAGTCCGTCCATACTGGCCCTCAGATGATTGGGACACTCTCGTATGTGCCCTAGATGCCATACGGGCAGTATGTCCCACCATTCATGCAGCCGACCCTCTTTGGAGGATAGGCGGCACACAATGTCCAGCTAGGGGCTGGCAGCTCCGTTTGCTCAGACTTGGTGAACAAACCTCTGCGTTCACCAAGGAGATAACCGAGGCGGCACAACCGGGCAAGGTTAAGAATGAGGACCACCTCATGGCCTACACCAACCTTATGCACATGTAGGGGTTGATGATGTTATGTGGTGCCGATGCTTCCCGGCTACCTTGAAGGGTATAGCCCAACAATGGTTTGGCAACTTGCCAGCAGGATGCATTGACAGCTTCAGGAGGCTTTCCTTCCTGTTTGCTTCCAACTTCTTGATGAACATCCCTGCCAAGAAAACAAGTCTCGACTTGAGCACCATACGGCAGGGAGAGAGAAAAGGACTCCGCTCCTACGTCAAGCGGTTCAATCTGGTGAGAATCCAGATTCAAGGGCTATTTGACGAGGTAGCCTACACAGACTTCTTCAAGGGTCTGAAGGACGGGTCAACCTTTAAGTTTGACCTCGTTAGGAAGAGGGTTTTCACCCTCCAAGAGGCACTGATGTAGGCGGAGCTTTATCCATGTTTCCGACCTCTGCTCGTCCAGCCATCAGTCGGACTCCAAAAAGTCTGACAAGAAAAAAGAGAGTCGGTCTGCTCAGCCGGCTTAGAAGGCTTAAGAGAGCAAAAAGAGAAAAGAAGTCTGGGCAGTTGATGACTCTAATCAGCTGACCTAGAATAAAAAGAGAGAATTCAAACCGTACGTTCCAAGGTACTAGTTAAATAAAGACTGCTACTCCATCCTCATGGGGATAAAGGACCGGCTGACCATTGAGAAGCCGAATCCGATTAAGAGTTCTGTCCAGTCACGGAACAAAAATAAATGCTGTCACTTCCATGAGGAACTTGGCATGACACCAACGACTGCTATAACCTTAAGCAGACGTTGGACCATCTGGCTGACAAGGGGGTGTTGAAATCTTATGTTTTGAAGTCCAAAGAGACTGTCAAGACAAATCCGAGACAGTCGTCTGAGATTGTCCAGCCTGCTAGTAGCTCGGATACTGACAAACAACCGGTCTACACCATAGCAGGTGGATTCGCAAGTGGTGGCCCGACCATCCGGGGCACCAAGGATCATCTGAAAAAGATGATACATGCTGTTGATGAGAGGCAGGCGTCTGCCAGCGGTACCTTCCCGGACGTCCTCATCACTGAGAAGGATCGGGGCAAAGTCCGTCGGCCGCATGACGACCCGGTTGTCATTGAATGTAAGGTCGCTAACCAAATGGTTGGTCGGATCCTTATAGACACGGGTAGCTCCTCTGACCTCATCAGCTACATGTGTTTGTCCAAGCTGAAGTAGAAGTTGTACAACCTGCGCGACGTCTCTCAGCCTCTTGTTGGTTTCGGGGGAGGGGTCGTCCACCTAGTCAGATAAATTGACTTACCCATCTGGCTGGGGAAGAAGGGAAAAGGGCGACATATGATCTTCCGGTTTTTGGTGGTTGAGGATCTGACCGCCCACAACATTATTCTGGGCCGTCCCACTCTGAATGAGTGCAAGGCCGTCAAGCTCTCATGTTGCTAAAATATGAAAAGGATGATGGCTCTGTTTGCTCCCTGAACGGGGACCAGAAGACGGCAAGGGAGTGCTACCTCTCAGACGTCAAACCAATGGCTGCTGCAGCCGGTCATGTGAAGGAGCCAATAGACCTTAGTCGGTATATTAAAACAAAATTTAGAGCAACTAAACAAAACTGACTTAGTCGGTATATTTCATAAACTTAAAACCGACCAGATGGCCGAGTGATATTGTTAATTGGAAATACATCCGGACAAAGACAAAGTAAAATTGTTGAGTTACCCGACTCCTTAGTAGGTAAAAATACAAAGATACACGGCACGCAGGCCGGAGAAAAACTACTGGCATACTGCCGTTGAGAAATTAGGGCTGTAGGGGAGGAGGCACTGCCTGGGTCTCACTGGGCGAAAGGTCTTCCGCAGTTTGCTCAGGCTGAGCCTGGTTGGGGTCAATTGAAGCTTCTTGGTTTGGCTCTTCCTCCTCGTCTGAGGCAATCTCAATGCCTTGGGCAAGGGCCCATTCTTTGAACAGAGGCGCCGCCGTCTTTTTTAGCTGCTCGGCATCGTACACCTCAGTGGCATACCTGTACTGAAGGTTGAAGAACTCCCAGTCGGCGTTGGGGTGGACAAGGTCCCAAGCCAGCTTTAGGCAGGCCTCGGTATCCCTCTCGTTCTCCGCCACCAGCCGGTTCTGCTCCTTGGAAATTTCCTCTTGATGAGCGTTCCTCATTTGAACGATGTCAAGCTTGAGCCGACTGTTTTCTTCCCGAAGCTGGGTGTTCTCCTAGTCCGCCCCTTCCAAAGCCTTCAGGTCTGATTGAGCATTTTTTAGCGCCAACTCTAAGTTGGTGGCTTTGGTGTTGGCTTCCTCTACTGCAGCCGTCAGGGTCTTGATCAGCTCCTCCTGCTTCAACTCTTGAGCTTTAATTTCTATTTCACTCATTGTAATTTGGTATTGAGCAGAGTTGAGAGCATCCTAGGCCCTCTATTTAGCGTCATTTACCTCCTCTTGCTTTCGCGTAAATGGAGTCTTGAGCCCGTCCACCCTCAGCATCGCCTGCTCAATACAAACGGCAAATCAAACCAACTCAAGTCAAATCAAATAAAAAGACAAGGGAAAAATTTGAGATAAACTCTAAGTTAGCTCAGTTAGCAGCGCCAGTCTCTGATCGAAGTTGACCATCTGCAGCCCAGGCACTTTGTGAAAGGAATGGTGTCCTTCGAACAAGTGTATTATTCCGATAGAGGGTTCGGAGCTATTGGAAAGCTAATTATTCAGTAATGTCAAGTGATCGGAATGCCTAGGTGGAGGCCGCTTCCCATCAGTAATATTAATGAATAATTAGTATTACAGCTTCCCATCGGAATGCCTAGGTGGAGGCCGCACATGGGTAGCAGCAGCATTAAGCTAGTAGTGCTAGCTAGCTAGCAGCGCGCAAGCGTGCTAGCAGTGTGGCGCGCACTGCCCTCGGCCAGCAGCCTGCAAGCAATGCGTGGCGTGCTGGGCCGAGGCAACAGCACTGCCGCACAACAGCAGGCCTAGCCACGCGCACTAAGCGCCAGCAGGGCTATTTGGGTGCCAAGGCTTGGCCTGCCACGTGGTAGCCGCTCATTGGAGCTAAGAGTGACGAATGACGGTTTTTGGGAGCCTTGGGGATCAAGTATTGGTCCCCCCCTTCCCCTTCTGGTCCTTACCTAACCTCTCCTCTTAGAAGTCCACTTGTTGATTAATTAGTTGTTTGCTATTTTCTTTTATTTTGATTTAAAAATAAAAAGGGAAAATTGATTTTACCAACTCTCCCACATTGATAGGAGAGTGGATTTCTCACTTGAGTTTCCCTATAAATATCCCACTTGGGAATTGGGAAAACTCACTTGAGTAAGAACTGAAAAAGGCATCTCCACTTGAGAGAAAACCTTTAAGCTCATTAATTACTCAAGTAGTGTTTTGGTCCGACTTGGCTAACCTCCAAGTAAGAGACCGGTCGGGGTCGTGTTGTGGGTGGATATCGTTGGAGGCCGTTGCGCTTGTGAGGCTTAGCTTTCTCAAATAAGAGCTCCGTTGGTCGAGCGAGGTACGCTACAAGGGTAATTTAGTCTTTTCTCTAATCTTTTTATTTATGTCTTTTGGTTATATTAATTGTGAGTTTTTCCTTCGGCTCTGGTTTTATTTCCGCGGTGAGTTAGACTCATCGAAACCCAACACTTTATCCTTCTCTGACCTAGTGAGGGTCCTAAGCATCCGCTTGGCAAACTGCTGGACGTCAGGTCGGCTATTGGAGGCATTTGCACCACAAGAAGTACTTGGTGAGAGGTCAGCATAGACGACACCTATGTTATGCCGGCTGCTATGTGAATCTCCAAACGGGCTTGTTCGAGTTTTGACTCGCATAAAGTCAAGCGGCCAAGGGGGTTCAAAGCAATTATTCTTACCTTGGTCCCTAGGTTAGGAAGTCCCTCCTTCCCTAGCCGTTGCATTACCGGTTGCAACATCGAGTGGCACGCCACTCTTCGACGCTGTAGAGGCGTCCCGTAATTTCCCAGCCGGACCTAAGCTTTCGCTCAAGGCCTTCAGCATAGCCGGGCCTTTGCCACCAGTTTTTGCGTGTGTGTGATTCGGCTGGGCAGAAGAAAATGTGCGAGGGGGATTCTGTTTCCCCACCTTAGCCGGGGTCTTCTTTAACTCATCCCAGGCCGCTTGAACATCTTGGTGATGGAGCGGGGGATGGGCTTGGTGCCACTTTGTAAATCAAGCAAAGGGGTTACAGCCGACAAATGAAAATAATATAAGTCAAGGCAAGAAAGTACGGCAGACGGATCTTACCCCATCATCTTTGGCGTCTAAAGCCGCCTTTCTCTTTTGAAGCTGCTCCTTCCTTAGTAGGGCAGCTGATTTAGCAGGTGTCTTATTGGCGTCCACCATACTTAGAGCTTCCTTTGCGAAAGAGAGCCGGTTAGTTAGATATGTTATAAAAAGTTAGCTTTAAACAATCAAGGCAATGCCAACCGGAATAGGCAACATACTTCTCTCAAACATAGTACTCAGACCACAGGCGGAGAGAAACGCCTCATCTTTAAGAAGTCCGGACGAGGTACCCAATTCTTGGGCACAATTATCTGACTCCCATCATCCAAAGGAGCGGTGGTAGTCTCAAAAAATCCCAGCTCCACTATTTATTCCCACGCCTTGGATGGAATGCGTGGGAGGGAAAACTTCTTTCCGAGCAATGCTAGATCCTTATTATACCGGCGTAAGAACCGGTTGTGGCCTAGAGAGAGCGAGGAGATCAAGTAAAACTTCTCCTTCCAGCCGGTCCACTTAGATGGCTTGTCTACCGTCATCATATATTGCGGGTGTATGGTCAAACGCCCCCCATCCGCCATGAGGCCGGCTCATATAATGCATATGAGCGAATGCCTCAAAACTAGGCTCTATGTTCTGGAACTCACAGGCGGCAATATAACTAAGTATATTTATCCATGAGTTGGGGGTAAGTTGCCAAACTCCTAACTCATACCCCTTCAAGATCCTCTTGATCCTCCTATGCAGAGGGAAGCGAAGACCGACTCTGATTACGGCTTCATAGCAGCCGAAATAGTTGTCGGCATTATCAATATCGTCGTCCCATGCCACAGTCGCGTCCGCAGGCGGGACGCAAATCACCCACTCAGCCCCAATGGGGTACTTATCCTTAAAAGCCCTAAAGGTAGACTTCAGGGTCTGAATGTCCACGGCGGACATGTGCGCATCAATAGGATTGGACGTAGACGGGCCTCTTGCCGTCTACTGAACCTCATAGCCAGCCTTCGCCGAGCTTGAAGTCTCGGATCCAGACCGGTTGGAGGCTTTTGGGTCATCTTCCGGATCAGAATCATTCTGATCAGAGAAAGAGGCGGGTCCTTCACCGTCTACCTCCTATAAGATTTTGTCACTTGGGGTAGAAGGGGTGCCACCTAGCGAAGAGCCTGCCTTCTCTTCAGATCCCTATACTCCTCATCCAAAGTAATCTCATCAATGGGCACTTCCAAAGTGCGCCTTCTTTTCGGCTTAGTAGTCGTTTACTTTACTCTGGCCACCGTCTCCTGCATAGACACAGAGACAGAGGGATTCGGGGATGAGCAAAGTAGGTCCAAATGTCCAGAGACGGCACCCTTAGTTCTAGACTCAACCGTACCAGGAGATCGACTGAATGACCTACGTTGTGCCGTGTGTGTCGTTGAAGAATTCATTTTATTCGAAAAAATATATATGTACAAACAGAAAAAATTCGAAAGAGTTGAGAAGAGAAGAGACGGTTACCTCTGATTTAAAAACTCTGGAAACTTGCCTCAAACGGTGACCGGTTGAGTTCAAGAATGCTGCAGCAGGAAACTTTCTGAAAAAGTAAGATACAGGTGGTAGCAAAACATCTCTTTCTAGAAAAATCTCTCTTTCTCTCTCTAGACTTTTTGAAATGATCAAAGATGAGAGGGAAAAAGAAGGAGGGGGGGGGGGGGTAAAACCTTATTTATAGAGAATGAAAATGGGGGCATCCTCATCACCTTAACCAAAGGTAAGCAGATTTTTACTGTTCACCACTTGCAGGGGGACGCGTGTCATAGGCACCCCGTGGCCTGCCATGTCACCCCTGTGAAGGGCAAATGTTTAGGGTAAAAATACCCTAGACATGTGGCCTAATCAGAGAGGGACACGTGTTAACCCTAGATAGGTCCAACATGGGCCATTCACCAGTTGACACGTGTCAGCCTCGGATAACAGACGGAATTGCGGCCTTCAAGGTCCAATTCCCAAGAGTGCCGCAAAACGGTGCAACCCATTAGGTCATCTTGACCTAATGAAGGGAACTTTTCCCAATGACCCTATAAATAGGGAGATTTCTCCCATTTTTGGGACACAATTCATTTATTACAACAACCCTACATTCTCTCATATCAGAGAAAACACCTGATCTCGAAATTCGAGAAGATCCCACTTTTACCTTTTCTGCACCCTTTTATCTCTATGACCAATACTAACTTGATCGTCGGAGGCGGAGCTCCTACCAACCGGAGTCTCCGTGTTTTGCAGATACAAACAACGCCGGACCAGTCTTGGTGACATAACTCTCTCGAGGGACCAAAAACACCCAAAACAGTTTTCATTAAATAAATTTTTATGCCAAATTTAATTTGAACTATGTTAAATTAATAAGCACTATTTAAAAAAACAAAAAGAAATTAACTTCTTATGGTGTTATAATAATAGTAGCCAGTTTCAAGTGAATTAAGCCTACCTCTTTTTAACCATTCAATTGTGGCCCAAATAGAAGTCTTAATTCCATTAGGATGAAGAACCCTGTAGCCCATTGTTATTTAAAAAGCCTTGCACCTTATTTTCCCTTTTTTTTTACTCATGCAGATACATTCCTCCTCCCAAAATATTGCTGCTTCTACTCCCCTATTTCACGCACTCAACAAAAAAAAAAAAATATTGAAGCTGCTGCCACCGCAGCCACCGGCGACTCCTTGCTGCCGCCGCCGTCCACCGCCTAGCCAGCCCACCGTTTGCTTCTCTTTCTCTTTCCTTCTTTCCTTTTCTTTTGATTAAAATTATTCCAAGATTTATTCTTTATTTAATTTGGTTTTCGAATTGTTATTATTGTTGTTTAATAGTGTTTAATCACTCTAAAAGACTAAATTTTTATGAGTTATATTATGTTTACACTATTGAATAAATTTTCAGATTTGTGTAATTTAGAAAATAAGGGTTTAAAACTTGATTTTTCATGGTGTTAGGGATTAAAATGTGTTAATCAAGTTACTTGATCATATTATGTTTAAATTGTGTTAAAGTTCAAATTATTTTGATTATAAATAAATTTTCAGATTTCCTAAACTTTAAATTTTGGGTTTTACTTGTGGTAATTTCATATTTTCATGATTCTAATTCCTACAAATAATTGTTGGGGGTATTTTGTGAGTATAAAGCATTGAATTTTGAAGATTAGTATTAAGAATAAATTTTCAGATCTTTATAAAGTTTTAAACTTGCTGTAATTCCATGAATAAAGGTGTGTTTTAAGGTTTTCATGCACGAAATTTTAAAAACTATATATAAACTTTTGATTTTAATTAAAAGGAAGGTTTAAAAGTATTGTTTAATTGGATTTTAAAGGTCTTAAAGTAAGTTTGTATAACTATAAATTTAATTGAATTGCTTGAATGATTGATATTTGATTGGTTGTATTGTTTTGCATTTGAGTCATCAGCAAGTTTAAACTTGTAAATCACGTAAAGTGCAAGATGGATGAGCAATAAAATTTTGGATTTGTGCACATCTAGAGTATTGACAATCAGGGGTTGGGGTTCACGGGGTATTAGTCGTGTACTTTCTAGAGGCCGCCTGATCTACGAGTCTCTTGTTTACAAATACTTTTTAAAAACTATAAGGAGTTAGATGAGATCTTATACTAGCTATGGCCACAGAGTCGCGCCTGTTGCCATTGGATGTTTATTGATGTTTCCGAAAGGAGGCATGGGGTTTTTCTATTACTGATGTTCCAAATTGGAGCATGGGGAGACAACCTTGTCTATTTCTTAATCCAATGAATAAAATGAAATGAATTATTTATTATTAATTAGTGAAGTCTTAGTAATGTTAACAGTTTAATCATGTGTTTGAGTCAATAATTAAATGGTGTATGTTGGTTGATTATTAGTAGCATGCTAGGAATTCTTTATTATATTTCGTAGCTTGTATGTACTCAGTGTTGCTGATTGCGTGCTTTTGTGTGTCTTTTTGACACGAGGAAAATGTAGGTTGTTCTCTACCGTTTCCTAGAGCCAAAGAAAATTTATAAACACTCGACCAACCTAATATGAGTATATAGTAAGTCAAGGGTCGAACCCAAGGGAATGAATAGGTGTAACCTATAGCCTAGGTCAAGCTACTTCAAAGTTTGTGGGAAGATGCGGTTGGTAACTAAGGTATCAAGAAATCCAGATGAATCGAGAAATTCAATATACTAAACACTAAGGATATAGGTTCTACATGCAAGCTCAATGATTATGCTAATTGAAGGATCACTCAATCAATTCAAACATTGCAAAGGACAAACAATAGTTGCAATCAAAGGAATTCAAGGGCTATCTCCTATAAGCCAAGCTAGGGATCACTATGAATGGCTAGCTAGGAAAATCACAATCAAATTCAATCAATTAAAGCAATTCTCAAATCAAGGGTTCATGTCATTGAAATTTGCAATGCAATCTAGATTAATCTTATAGGTTGATCACTCCTAATCTAATTAATCACATGCACAACTATGTCAACCAATTTAATTGCACCATTCAAATCAATTTAGCATCATCAACTAGAAAAAATCATCAATCAAGCATGCTTCCCCTTCTCCCTAGCAACTAATCTACTCACTAAACATGGTGAGATTAAGAAACAAAACAAATTCAATCAAATTCATATTCATTTAAAGCTAAATCAAAAGAAAATCAATCAATCAACAATTTCTAAAACAAGGAATGTAATCTCAATAAAAATCCAAGAAACTAGAAGGAATTGCATTAAAAGTAAATCAGGGGAAAGAAATCTTACAAACATTCATTGAATTGAAGAAGGAATTTCAAAATTAAATTGAAATCTAAGATCAAATTCAAGTACAAACAAGTAAATCTTAAGCTTCTCTCTCTACTTTCTCTCTCTACTATTTCTGGAAAAATTCTCTCTCTAGTACCAAGTTAAGTCGTCCTTCAAAAAGAAAGTCAAAAGCTATAAATAAGAAAAATCGAGCGAAGAGGGTCGCACAGGCCGCGCGCGCACAGCCCAGCCGCGTGCGCGCACAGTTGGGTCTGCGCGCACGCACCCCTGTGCGATGCATAGGCTTTGGCTCCTTCGCTTGCTTGATCAAACTCCGCGCTCCCGAGCATCCCCATCATCAGTGCACTCGAGATGATGCCCGCGAACATGGCAGTCCCAAAATGAGCAAATTGACTTGATTATTCACCTACAAAACACAAATAAAACAAAGAGAGGAAGCGTAGCAAGGTAAAACTAACACTAAAATTATGAATTATCAACTAAAAATATGAAAAACTCGTAAAAACCAATCGAGAACTAAAGTGAATTATAAAAAATGGAAAATCAAATAAAACTAAAAGAATCATATGAAAATGATGAAAGAAAATAAAGAAAATGAACCTAAATCTTATTCTTTTGAGCGCCATAAACGACGCTCATCAAATTCCCCCAAGCTAAACTTTTGCTCGTCCTCAAGAAAAACAAAATCAAACCCAAGGGAAAATGATGACACTACTCAAGCAAAGAAAGAAACAAGAAAATTAGGGAAGATGAGAATATACACTAACTCACTTTCGTAGGAATCACGGTCAATTGGCCACACCTCAACACCAAAACCAAGAAGTCACCAAACAAAAACAAACTAATACCCCCAAGCTTATTCAAAGCTATATCCACAAGCATATATACAAAAAGCGTAAACGCTTCTCCCCCAAGATAAAAGGAAGCATTGTCCTCAATGCGAGAAAAGGGAAAAGAAACACATCAAACTATTTTTTGAATTTTTCATTTTCTCTCTCTTTTTTTTTTTTTTTTTTTTTTTTTTTTTTTTTTTTGGTAATTTTCATTATATCAAAGCAATTGTCCTCGCCTCTTTTAACTTTGGACGACTTTTTCGAGTATATTCATTTGCCATTATTCACAACATGTACAAAAGACGAGTTCGCATACAAATAAAACCAATTTCCAATTTTTTAGATCACAAACTCCAAAAGCATGACCATTTGCTTCACAAAAACCAATAAAGGAACGAAAAGAAACAAAAGGTGCAAAGTTCTAAAGATGTGGCTTGAAAAGAAGGGGAATGGCTCAAATGGTTAGCATGATGGCAAATGTAAACCCAATGAACATAAAAAAGAAAGAAGAAAATCCTAGAAATGAAAAATTACCACCCCGAAAAATGGCCTTTGTCCTTCCTAGTTGGTTCGGTCTCGTGTTTGAGAATTATGAGTCCAGATTCAAGAGTAGGGATGCAAAGGTGGAGGATCCACGCCGCACATTCAAGAATGATGAAAGCTTGAAAAAGAGAAACCTCACACGGTTGTAGCAAAAACTTACTAAAGGTGTCAAATCTACCAAAGGAAGCAACTCCGTCTTACCACAAACCAAAAGAATCCGGCTTCAAGGCCCCAAAAGGTCTAAACCGCTACCTTAGCATACTCTATCCTAGAATCAACCAAAGATACTCTCAAACTGTGCGTATTTAGGAATTAAAATAGCCAATGTGCAAGTTCAAGTGGTATTAAATCCAAAGTAAAAGCAAAAACATTTATTATATTCACAAAAACAAGGTTTATTTATTTATTTATTTATTTTTTAAGAGAAAAGAGATAAAAAGAAAAGAAAAGAATAAGAAAAAGAGAAAAAGGAAAACATGAAGGAAGATGAAAACAAAAGAAAAAGAAAAAGAAAAAGAAGAAAAGGAAAATGAAATGAAAAATAGAAAGATATAGGAGAAGCAGAATGCAAAAAGGAAATAATGCTAACACACATAAATCCCAATCAACAAACAAGTGAACATTTGGCCACAACGCCAATGTTCCCAAACACACTAGGGTGTTAAAAAGCAAACAACCTCGAACCATTCAACTTCTCCTAGAACTAATCCTAGACAAAGCAACCAAGACAAGAAAAAGAAAAGAAGTAGAAAGATCTCACCGGGCGCCAAAGCTATTGCACATTAAACAAGGAGAAAGAGCACCTTTATGAATCGTCGAAATCCAAAGCATAAGCAAAAGAGCAAGGTGAGAAATAACCAAAAAAAAACTATATACAAAGAAAATTGTTAGTAACTTCAATACAAAAGAAAAGAAGAAAATAGAAAAGAAAATGTAGGAAAATAAAGAAAATGTAGGAAAATAAAGAAAAATCCAGTAATAGCAGCAACAAGGGGCAGAATCATAAGACTAAAATAGTATCAGGAAATAAGAAATCAGACAGTCATCGGCATGAATCATCATAATAAAGACACAGAGAAACTCAGCGGACAACAAACAGCGAAACAAACAACAAACCAATAACCGGGTAGAGGAATCAGCAGAAATACAGCAGCATCATCATAAAACCGAACAACAGAAAGATCAATACCAGAAGCATAGGAGACCAGGAATGAACTACAAAAGCAGGGGGGGAAATATGGTGAAGCACAGAAAAAGATGCAAAAAGCACCCCCCAAGCTTAGACTGGACCACCCCCCTAACTCTAAACCTAAAGGCATATAGGCAATCGAGAAACATCATAAAAAGCACCAAAGAGGGGGGGGGGGGGCATGGTAGTATCACTCCGCACTATGGTAAGGGGTAGAATGAGAACTCCCTTCACCGGTCTCCATCACATAACTAGAGCTAGCCATCTCACTCACGTCCATGGGAGCCTTACCCCTTAACCTACCATTCCTCCTAGCTCTATCATCCTCAAAATAATGAGACCAATCATCTAAGACCGGCTCACCCGACCTACCCCACCGCCCAAAAGTGTCAGGGTCCAGAAACGGCGAAGGATTAGCCGGATCATATGTGTAATCACAACCACTGGGCCGCCGATAGTCGTAAGTGGCCGGGGTGGTGCCTATGATAGAACTAGGGTGAACATGAGGGCCCTCCCAATAAGGGTAGCAAGGCCGAGGACCAATGGTAGGATCAAAAGGTTCCCATTGAGGAATAGGTCCTTGTTGGACCGGGAGATAAGGGCAGTTCACATAGGGCTCGATTTCCCCTCTCCGAACATGCATATTGTACAATTGATTTGTATGATAGTCATAACCAAGATTAGAGGGTTGCATAGAAGGCATAGAATATAACACATTAGCAATAGAATCAAGCTTAGCATGAATGGTTGACAAATCAAAAGTAGAAGGAGTAGAAGAAGGGGAAGGAATAGGTGTACCTTCCGGTTCAACTGTGGAATAGTTTGAACATTCGATGAGAGCATTGGTCGAGCGACCTCTTGTATGATTCGTCCTACGACGAATAGATGGTGCAATATCTCGCATTGGAGGCCTCCAAGATAAGGAGTCTTTCACTCTTGGTCGGGAGGTTGCCTCTTTGCATGGGATTAAAAACCATTCTTTAACCCGAGAAACTTTCCAAATGAAGACATCATCCTTCTTCGTACGATCGAGGAACTTTTGGTTCACAAGGGCGGAGATGTTGAGGAAATGAGAAGAAGATTTTTCTCGAGGATCAATAATTGGGGGAAGATCATCCCTCCCAATTGGATGCTCCCCGATAGGCTAACTCCATCACGAATATCCAATAGTCGATTGATGAAGTGCTCTGTGAAATCCACCAACTCAATCTGAAAGTCATTTTGGTCGGCTATCCATAACCAACAAAGCTCCTCTCGAGAGATAGCTCCCAAAGAGTCTTTGGAGCAAAGAGCGTAAGTGAGGAGACGGTTGAAATACCGCATAGCCGGATGAATCATGGAGGCGGTCTTGGAATTTTGAGGCTCATACTTCCCTTGCTCCGAGATACTTCTCCACCAACGTTGCTCATTATATCCATGATCCTCTGCCATTCTATCATGTGCCGGGTAGATACATTGTTCCGTGTCTGCGGCCCAAGGAAACTTGAAGTAAGAACATCGTTGAGAATCCGTCAATGAGTGATCATGATTGAAAAGTTGGAATGTCAAAATCCTTGAGGAACCGTCACTCGATTCTCGGACTACCTCAAGAGAAGAAAGAAATTCATAGGTCACCCTAGCATAAGTAGGGGCGCTCAAATCCAAGAATTCTAAAAGATGAAGGCCCTTTGCAAGAAGCCGAACATCCTCATCTATGCCGAGAAACTTGGTTGTTGCTTGATCGTAAAATCTTGTTGGTCTAAGCTTTCTCTTGGATAGACGCTTGAAACGATCCCAATGTGATTCTTTAGAAAACTCAATGCCATATGTCTCTTCTACCTCGGGTGGAGGTGGAACAACATGCCTTGGTTTGCTAGAACTTGATCTTACCCGCTTCTTGTGACGGATTGGAGCCATCTACAAGAAGAAGAACAACTCATGAGCAAATCTTGAATTTGTCATATTTCAATAATAAGCATAAGTAATTGCTCAAGAATCAAGCACAAAAGCAATTATCTCAAAGTAGAAACAAGTAAGAGACCAAATCATGAGATGACTACATATGAACAAAATGCCATTAATATATAATCATAAATTTGAAACAAGTAAGCATGGATTAAAGGCAAAAATGAACATAAGAGACCAAATCATGAGTCAAATTGAGCAAAATAACCTCAAGCATTGAATTATCAAAGCAATAAAACCATTATAAAGAATACCCATGAGAGAGAAAATGACCAACAATGGTGAATCAAGGAATCAAGCAAATTATACAAATTCATCATGAAAAAGCTTCAATTTAAAACTCAATGATATCATTCAACACAAATTACAAGTTAAAGGAACCAACAATGGAGTTCTACCATGAAAGCAAAAACAAGGTTTCAAGCTTGAACAATGAGGAAGAAGATGACTAGAAAATAAGAAATTATACCTCAATGTAGCCTTGAATTACTTGCAAATTGCCCAAAATGAAGATTTAAGAACAAATAGAACACCCAAAGATAAGTTCCAAACCTCAACACAAATCCTCAAATTTTCGAAAATTAACCCAAAATTTTCGAATTTTTGGTTCGAAAATCTGGAATTTTTCTTGTAAAATTCAAAAATTAGATGAGTTAAATGTAATTTGAGGTTAGAATGAGAATAAAAAAAAGTGAAATTGATATGCCTTTCCAAGAAAAAATAATAGGGTTTGATGAGAGAATAGAGTAGGGAAAGTTGGGAAAAATCGGGGAGAGAGAAAGGGGAAATAAGGTGAATAGCTTGGGATTATAAGGGGGGCTGGCGCGCGCCAGGCTGCTGCGGCTGGTGCGTGCGCACCAGCGTAGGGGATGGTCTTGCATTGGCCGGCGACAAATGCTAAAAACCCCTGCCTACCTGGTGCGTGCGCGCAGGCGGGGGGTGCGTGCGCACCAGGTAGGGCTAGTTATGCTCAAAAATTAAGGCCAAACTCTGACCCCTGTGGTGCGCGCAGTGATGGGGTGCGTGCGCACCAAGGGGGTACGGGGATGGTTCAAAAACCAGCAATTTTTGCCAAAGTAAGTGAAAAATTTCTGACCCCTTTGGTGCGCGCGCGCAGCCTTTGGTGCGCGTGCACCAAGCAAGAATATGTCAGCCATGAATATACTCTCGTGTTTGCATAAGGGGATATTTGAAAGCGCATTCGAAAAAGAGAAGAATATCAATAAAAATGCAAACATGAGAGCATAAAACCCCAACAATATTCCACCTAAACTTAACCAAACCTCGAGAAAGCTTGAAATAACACCAAAATTGTTGGAAATTGTCTCCGAACCGATCTCATGGTACCTAAAATCAAGAATACAAATAAAAAGAAAGAGAAATAAGAAAAATCTCAAAGATAAAAGAAATATAGAAAAATGTAAAATCAAAAGAAAAAGGTTAGAAAACCGGGTTGCCTCCCGGGTAGCGCTTGTTTAACGTCATAGCTCAACGTCCTCCACCAATTAAGGTGGTTGCCGGAAAAGCAATGAGTGAACAAGGCTAACAAAACCACCATCGAAATACTTCTTGAGACGATGGCCATTGACCTTAAATGGAGAAGAAGAATCTATCATTGAGACCTCTACAACACCACTTGGAAAAACATTCTTGACCAAATAGGGACCGCTCCATCTTGACATGAGCTTTCCGGGAAACAACTTCATTTTTGAATTGTAGAGAAGAACCTTATCGCCAACACAAAAATCTTTCTTCTCAATAAGCTTGTCATGTGTTTCCTTGGAATGAGCTTTATACACACTAGCACAATCATAAGCATCAAACCGAAGCTCCTCTAACTCATGAAGATCTAACCACCTTTTCTCCCCCGCACTTGCCAAGTCAAAGTTTATCTTCTTGATTGCCCACAAAGCACGGTGTTCAATTTCAACCGGGAGATGGCATGACTTGCCATAGACTAGGCGGTATGGAGTGGTACCTATGGGGGTCTTAAAAGCCGTTCGATAAGCCCAAAGAGCATCATCCAACTTATTCGACCAATCTTTTCGATTTCTCGCAACCGTCTTTTCAAGAATAAGTTTGATTTGACGATTAGAGACTTCCACTTGACCACTTGATTGAGGATGATATGGGAGGCCGAATCTTTGATGGACCCCATGCTTTCTCAACATCTTTTGAAAGGCATGGTGAATGAAATGAGAACCGTTGTCGCTTATCACCGCCTTGGGAACCCCAAATCTTGGAAAGATTATCTTCTTAAACAACTTCATAACCACCTTGTGGTCATTAGTTGGGGAGGCAATGGCCTCAACCCACTTAGACACGTAATCGACCACCACAAGAATATATTGATTTCCGAAAGATGAGGGGAATGGTCCCATAAAATTAATACCCCACACATCAAACACTTCCAACTCAAGTATGGGTTGTTGAGGCATTTCATTTCTCTTTGAGATGTTCCCAACTCTTTGACATCGGTCACATGTCTTGACAAAGCCCCATGAATCCTTAAAGAGATGTGGCCACCATAATCCGCATTGAAGGACCTTAGTGGCGGTCTTAGAGACACCCATATGGCCCCCGCTTGGATCCGAATGGTACATTTTCAAGACACTAGGCACTTCTTCGTTTGGCACACAACGTCTAAGTAAACCATCGACCCCACGCTTGTATAAGATGGGATCATCCCACACATAATGCCTTACCTCTCTCTTGAGCTTCTTTTTTTGATTCTTAGAAAAAGGAGGAAACTCCCCACATGCGAGAAAGTTCACTAAATCGGCAAACCATGGGAGTTCCCTTGCTTCAATAGCATACAAGAAATCATCAAGTATTCTATACTCAATTGGAGAACCATCATCTTGAATTTGAAAATCTTCCAAACGAGAAAGATGATCCGCCACAACATTTTCCGCTTCTCTTTTATCCCTAATCTCAATGTCAAAGGTTTGGAGCTTAAGAACCCACCGAATCAATCTTGGCTTGGACTCTTTCTTGGCAAAAAGATACTTGAGAGCCGCATGATCCGTAAAGACAATGGTTTTGGAACCCAATAGATAACAACGGAACTTCTCAAAAGCATGAACTATAGCCAAAAATTCCTTCTCCGTTGTAGTGTAATTCCGTTGAGGTCCATTTAGAGTCTTGGACATATAATAGATCACATGAAGTTTCTTGTCCACTCTTTGACCCAAAACACCTCCTATTGCCGAATCTCTTGCATCACACATCAACTCAAATGGTAAATCCCATCTTGGATCTTGAACAATAGGAGTAGAGATTAGAGCTTTCTTCAACTTATTGAATGCCTCCAAACGCTTATCATCAAACACAAAGCCGACATCTTTTTGAAGAAGATCATTAAGAGGCTTTGTAATGAGCGAGAAATCCTTGATGAATCTTCTATAAAACCCGGCATGCCCTAAGAAAGATCTCACTCCCTTTACATTCACCGGAGGTGGAAGCTTTTCAATGACTTCAATTTTAGCTTTATCCACCTCTATCCCCTTATGAGAGATCTTGTGGCCAAGGACTATGCCTTCCTCCACCATGAAGTGACATTTTTCCCAATTCAAGACCAAGTTCACCTTCTCACACCTTGCAAGACATTTTTCAAGGTTTTCAAGGCATGCCTCAAATGAAACACCTCCTACGGAGAAGTCGTCCATGAAAACCTCCATCTCTTCTTCCAACATATCTCCAAATATACTCATCATGCATCTTTGAAATGTCGCGGGAGCATTGCATAGGCTGAATGGCATTCTCTATAAGCAAATGTACCATATGGACAAGTGAAGGTTGTTTTCTCTTGGTCATCCGGGTGGATAGGGATTTGGAAAAATCCCGAATAACCATCAAGAAAACAATAGAACTTGTGCCTTGTTAGTCTTTCAAGCATTTGATCAATAAAAGGAAGGGGGAAATGATCTTTCTTTATAGATGTGTTTAGACGTCTATACTCTTTACACATCCTCCATCCCGTGACTGTCCTCGTCGGAATGAGCTCACCTTTATCATTCTCAACGACAGTCATACCTCCCTTCTTTGGGACAACGTGAACGGGAGAAACCCACCTAGAACTAGAAATGGGGAATATGATTCCCGCATCCAAAAGTTTGGTGATCTCCTTTTTCACTACCTCTCCCATTTGGGGGTGTAGCTTTCGTTGCCTCTCAATAGAAGGTAAAGCACCCTCCTCAAGAGTTATGTGATGTGTACATAAATGGCGGCTTATACCTTTGAGGTCATCAATGGTATAACCCAAAGCACTTCGGTGCTTTTTCAAAACACCACACAACTTTTGAGCTTGATGCTCACTCAAAGAAGAGCTAACAATCACGGGAAAAGTGGAGTTGGGTCCCAAAAATTCATACCTAAGGTGTGATGGAAGAGGTTTGAGCTCAACCATTGGAGCACCTTTACCTTCCTTCGATGTTGCCACTTGCAACGCTTCTTGGCTAGAAATGCTCAAACACATTTGCCCTTCAACATCCTCAAAGCTTCCATTGAGCAAATCTTCATACAAACCCATCTCCTTGTTTGGGGTACCTATCTTCTCCTTATTTAACAAAACATTCTCAAGAGCATCTTTAGAAGTGAGAAATTTCTCATGCATGGAAGACACAACATGATCGAGAGAATCAATTAACATACAATTTTCTAGAGAAGAACATGGATACTTAATGCTATCATTCAAATCAAATTCTATCATTTCATCCCCTACTTTGAGCGAAATTTTAGCACTTTTTACATCTATCAAAGCACCCGAAATAGCAAGGAATGGTCTCCCTAGAATGATGGGGATATTAGCATCTTCATCCATCTCTAGCACAACAAAATCCACCGGAATAACAAATTTTTCGACCCTTAAAGGAACATCCTCTACCTTACCCTTAGGGAACTTAATTGACCTATCGGCCAATTCCAAAGTGATGTTAGTAGGTAAGAGTTCTCCCTAGCTCAAGTATTTGGTACACCGAGTATGGCATAAGGCTAACACTAGCTCCTAGGTCACCTAAGGCATTCTCAATTTGCATTTTATAAATGGCACAAGGGATAGAAAAGTTTCCGGGGTTTTTTAGCTTAGGTGGCATCTTGTTCATTATGATAGCACTACAATTCTCGGTCAAGTTCACCGTCTCTACACCATCATACGTCCTCCTACCACTCAAAATGTCTTTGAGGAATTTTGCGTAATTGGGCATTTGGGTGACAACTTCGGTAAATGGTAAAGAGAGGTGAAGTTGCTTAAGCATGTCTATGAATCTTCCAAATTGTTCATCTAACTTGTGTCTCATGAATTTTTGTGGATAAGGAAGCTTAGGTTTCACAATCTCTTTCTCCACTCTCACCTCACTAGGCTTCTCAATCTCAACCTCACTCAAAGATGCACCGTTTCTCTCATCTTCAACCAAAGCCCCTTTTGTGCCCTCTTTAGTCTCACTCATCCTAGGCAAACTCTCCTCAAGGATCTTACCACTCCTTGTGACAATAGCATTAACCGGTCTCTTAGGATCTAGGCCTTGGGAAGGTAAATAAGAAGGACTAGCATGGTCTTTCAAAGCATTAGCAAGTTGAGAAATTTGATTTTCAAGCATCTTATTATGAGTCATCATTTCTTTAAATTTCTTATCACTTACGGTCATGCAAGTGTTCAACAACTTTGTTTGATTTTCAATGATTTCTTCCAAATTTTTTCTATATGAATAAGAAGAGGATTGAACATAGGAATTATCATTTTGGGCCTTTGGAGCAAATCCGGGTGGAGGGCCTCTTTGAGCATTGTTTTGAAAATTGCCTCTACCTTGATTGTTCCAATTACCTCTACTTTGATTTTGACCATAACCTTGATTATGGTTACCACTACCTTGATTATGATTCCCATAACCTTGGTTTGGATTACCATAATTTTGGTTTTGAATTTGGCTACTATAACCTTGATTGTTATAGTTACCTTGAGAACCTTGGTTCCTATAACCACCATCTTGGTTATAGTTGTCAAAATTGCCATGATTGTTGTAATTCCTATTCCATTGACCTCTTTGATTCTCAAACCTAGAATCATGATTATTTGACACATAGTTCACATTCTCATTCACATTTCCATCTTGATCATCACAAACATCCATACATGCATGAGGGCAAATAGAAACATCATGCTCATACGACCCACAATCATCACAAAACAAGCATCCACTAGGAATGTTACTAGAAGAAGGAAGGGGTTGAGAATTAGAAGACGTACCTCTTCCCTTAGTTTGGGAGGGAAGACTTGAAACTTGGTAGGTAGCACTTTCCAACTTTGCCTTGATAGCGGACATCTCCTTCCCCAAGTTTGTCATTTGAGAGGATAGATTGTTGATTGCATTTAGATGATCAACCGAGTACACCGAAGAGCTACTCTTGCTAGTTGACTCTCTTTCTCCAACTTGCCAATCTCTATAATACCTCACTACATCCTCAATTATGTCCACCAATTCCTCTTCCGTTTGGTTCATGAGAGGACCTCCGGCTCCTCCATCTAAACATGATTTTCCTTGTGGGATAAGACCTCCATAGAAGATTTGAATGATTTGATAGGTTGGAATTCCGTGATGAGGACATTCTCTTTGATACTCCTTGTATCTCTCCCATGCTTCATAGAGGCTCTCATTTGGCTTTTGCTTGAAACCTTGAATCAAAGCTCTAGCTTCCGCCGTTTTCTTTTGAGGATAGAAACGGGATAGAAATTCCTTGGTGACCTCGTCCCGTGTCCTTAGAGAATTCGGCTTTACCTCCTTATCTAGCCATTCCAAAGCACGACCTATGAGAGAAAAGGGAAAGAGCTTGAGGCGGATGAATTCTTGGGAAATTCCGTTCACCTTGATAGTATTGCAATACTTCTCGAACTCCTTGAGATGGTTTAGTGGGCTTTCATGCTTGGCCCCACTAAATTGTCGCCTCTCTATCAAAGTGATCATTGCCGGTCTTATTTCAAAATCATTTGTCGGTGTTGTAGGTGGAGTAATCCCACTCTCAAATCTATATGCACCGGGAATCCCCAATTCTTTCAATGCCACTCTCGGATTTTCTCCCATTCTTGCTTATTCCTCTTGTTGTGGCTCTTCTTCACTTGAAATGCTAGGGCTCAAAGATCGTCTAGTACTCCTCAACCTTGCAATAGTTCTCTCAATTTCCGGATCAAATGGCACTAGTGAATGATCATGTGCTTTATGCATAAAATCTCAAAAGAAATGGTTAGTAAAACGGCTACAAATGTAGCCTTAAAGAAAATCTTTTTGTATTTTCAATTAATGGTGAAATAGACTCAACAACTATAACAAAGCACCAATATCATTCCCCGGCAACGGCGCCATTTTTGACACTAGGAAAATGTAGGTCGTTATCTACCCTTTCCTAGAGCCAAAGAAAATTTATAAACACTCGACCAACCTAATACGAGTATATAGTAAGTCAAGGGTCGAACCCAAGGGAATGAATAGGTGTAACCTATAGCCTAGGTCAAGCTACTTCAAAGTTTGTGGGAAGATGCGGTTGGTAACTAAGGTATCAAGAAATCCAGATGAATCGAGAAATTCAATATACTAAACACTAGGGATATAGGTTCTACATGCAAGCTCAATGATTATGCTAATTGAAGGATCACTCAATCAATTCAAACATTGCAAAGGACAAACAATAGTTGCAATCAAAGGAATTCAAGGGCTATCTCCTATAAGCCAAGCTAGGGATCACTATGAATGGCTAGCTAGGAAAATCACAATCAAATTCAATCAATTAAAGCAATTCTCAAATCAAGGGTTCATGTCATTGAAATTTGCAATGCAATCTAGATTAATCTTATAGGTTGATCACTCCTAATCTAATTAATCACATGCACAACTATGTCAACCAATTTAATTGCACCATTCAAATCAATTTAGCATCATCAACTAGAAAAAATCATCAATCAAGCATGCTTCCCCTTCTCCCTAGCAACTAATCTACTCACTAAACATGGTGAAATTAAGAAACAAAACAAATTCAATCAAATTCATATTCATTTAAAGCTAAATCAAAAGAAAATCAATCAATCAACAATTTCTAAAACAAGGAATGTAATCTCAATCAAAATCCAAGAAACTAGAAGGAATTGCATTAAAAGTAAATCAAGGGAAAGAAATCTTACAAACATTCATTGAAATGAAGAAGGAATTTCAAAATTAAATTGAAATTTAAGATCAAATTCAAGTACAAACAAGTAAATCTTAAGCTTCTCTCTCTACTTTCTCTCTCTACTATTTCTGGAAAAATTTTCTCTCTGGTACCAAGTTAAGTCGTCCTTCCAAAAGAAAGTCAAAAGCTATATAGTGAAGAGGGCCACACAGGCCGTGCGCACGCACAGTTGGGTCTGCGCGCACGCACCCCTATGCCGCGCGTGCGCACCCCTGTGCGATGCATAGGCTTTGGCTCCTTCGCTTGCTTGATCAAACTCCGCGCTCCCAAGCATCCCCATTATCAGTGCACTCGAGATGATGCCCGCGAACATGGCAGTCCCAAAATGAGCAAATTGACTTGATTATTCATCTAAAAAACACAAATAAAACAAAGAGAGGAAGCGTAGCAAGGTAAAACTAACACTAAAATTATGAATTATCAACTAAAAATATGAAAAACTCGTAAAAACCAATCGAGAACTAAAGTGAATTATAAAAAATGGAAAATCAAATAAAACTAAAAGAATCATATGAAAATGATGAAAGAAAATAAAGAAAATGAACCTAAATCTTATTCTTTTGAGCGCCATAAACGACGCTCATCACTTTTCTTGGTCATGGCCTTCACCTTTCAATGACCCTGTAATGATCCAATCTTTACACTTGTAATATTGGGGAGCAGATTTATAACAGGTGTTTACATAGTTTGGACTTGCATCAAGGTAGAGAGATTTGAGTGGAGAGTTAGTTATTGTTCGCAGTTTATTTCTTTTCATAAATTGCATTTATTTAAACTCTGGTTTGATTCATTTACCACTTTTATTAGGTTTTGAATAAGGGCCTTAATGGTTCCAAGTTGTAAGACTTGGTTTTGTTCGTTGGTTTTGAAAGTTATTTGTAACTGAATTAGTATTTCCGCTGCTAACTTTTGAATTAGCCTTAACGTTTGAACACGTGGCGATAGCACATCAGTAATTCTCTTGGGTTTTATTTAAGATATTTACAGGTTTAAAGAGAGAATTATTGGGGTGTTACACAGAGTGTACCTGTGCAAAATGCACAGGATATATATTACAGAATGATATTAAAAAAAATCTAATAATAAAATTATATTTTAAATTCGGGAGGTTGATTTTGATATACTCTGTAGTACGGAGTAACTCTTATATGTAGATGGTCACATAGTGTGGTAAACTGAGAGTTATTTTGTCAGTGTTATAAGGGTTACCCGCTCAACGTTATAGAGGTTATTACCTCGTTAGTGTTATAAGGGTTACGCGTTTAAAGTTATAGAGGGTTACTCTGTAAGTGTTATAGGGGTTACTTCGTTCTTTTACAAGCAGTCTTACCAGTGGCTTGTCGCACATAAAACGCGTTGTATATTTTTTTGGGGGGGGGGGGGTTGATAGTTATTGAATTAATAATAACGTAGTTATTGAATGATTTTTAAAAGTATGTATCAGTTGTTCATTTGCAAGTAGATACACAGTGTGGTTAGTCGCATAGAAAACATGATGTATGTATATTTTTTATTTTATTTTTCAAGATTATTGAATACCATTAAAGCAAGATAATAAGAAGAATATGATCATATTCTCAACCGCTTATGATGAACTCGACTGTTTTGGACAAATCTTAGAAAGAGAATTTCTGTGAATTTGTTAAAGGTTTTAAGGGGTATTAATAATCAAATTTGCTAAAAGAAAATAAACACATTCTCCAAATGAATGAATCAAGAGCAATAAAATTATATTAACTATAATTATAATTATAAATTGAAGAACAAATATCAAAGTAAGAGAGGCATTTCTGAGTAAGGACGAAATAATGTCAGTAAGGACGACATAAATTAGAGATTTTAGTATCAAAGTGTAGTAAATTGTATTAGACGATGTATGAATGAATATCTCCATTCTATTACAAAGAGCATCCTATTTATAATGACTTGTAAGTCTAATAGAGGTAATTATTGAAGAATCCTTGTTATTATGGTAATGTTGACAATATTGATGATCTTCATCTTTTAGGAAATGTTGACTTGGTGATTGATATTTCCTTCACTCCTTTAATCATGGGATGTAATTGTGCTTGTTGCCCAAGCAATCATCACGAGTTTTCAAATGGTTTGACCTTCGAAGGGAAGCTGTCTTTCTCAGAAAGGATCAAAAAGGCAGTCGACTTACACAGAAATGTGCAATTAAGTCTGTACTCTCCGTACTCAGTTGTGACTACTTTGCGGATAATTATTCGTCAATCAAGTGATTTATTTCCTGATTTAGCTTTGATTGATTGATTCTATAGTATTTATTCATTTCATAAGATCTTTATTTGATTGTTAACTTCTTGATTAGACTAATTAAATCCTTGATTGGTGTATGATTCTATTTAATATACTTTGATATCTTTGACCATTCATGTTTCCTTTTTTTTTTACCTTATTTCCTTATTATGTGTAATTGATCCTTTGATTGATCTTTTCCTAATTTGTAGGTTGCTAGGAATCCGCTCCCAACATCGACATCAATTCCCGTATCAGTTGAATTCAATCATGCGTTCATGCTTAATATCTTGGTTAGCTACTCCAATCAAACTAAACAAGATGCAAACCTCTATCAATCAATTTCATTACAAGACAAGAACTTTTCAAGTACCCAAATCAGTCAAGCAAGCTTTACCCAAACCCTTGCAAGTAAACTACTCACTAAGAATCATCATCAATTCAAACAAGTACTCAAAAGCATGAATCAACCAAATTTGAAGAGCAACTATTCTGATCAACTAAACTAAATCAACAAGTAATTAAAGAAAGTAATAAAGTTGAGATAAAGTAAGACATGTCCATTGAATAGTTGGGAAAATCTCCATGCAATTGTCACAATTGATGAGTCTTCAATCTCTCAAATCTCCATTGAAATTTCTCACTTTCAATCTCTAAATCTAATCATAATCTAAACCTATTCTAGAGAGACAAGCTCAACCTAAGCCTAATTAAGAGGAGAATTATCAGCTAAATTTTTTTTTTTTTACAAAAATCGCGTTTATAGGTGATGAGCCTCGTTTATGGCGCTCAAAAGAATAAGATTTAGGTTCATTTTCTTTATTTTCTTTCATCATTTTCATATAATTCTCTTAGTTTTATTTGATTTTCCATTTTTATAATTCACTTTGGTTCTCGATTAGTTTTTACGAGTTTTTCATATTTTTAGTTGATAATTCATAGTTTTAGTTTTAGTTTACTTTGTTATGCTTTCTCTCTTTGTTTTATTTGTGTTTTGTAGGTGAATAATCAAGTCTCTCATTTTGGGACTGCCTTGTTCGTGGGCATCATCTTGAGTGCACTGATGATGGGGATGCTTGGGAGCGCGGAGTTTGATCAAGCAAGCGAAGGATCCAAGGCCTCGTGCACCACACAGGGGTGCGCGCGCACGGCACAGGGGTGCGTGCGCGCAAACCTAGCTGTGCGCGCGCGCGGCTGGTCTGTGCGTGCGCACGGCCTGTGCGGCCCCCTTCGCTTGATTTTCCTATTTATAGCTTTTGACTTTCATTTTTATGACGACTTAACTTTGTATTAGAGAGAATTTTTCCAGAAATAGTAGAGAGAGAAAGTAGAGAGAGAAGCTTAAGATTTACTTGTTTGTACTTGAATTTGATCTTAGATTTCAATTTGATCTTGAAATTCCTTCTTCAATTCAATGGAAGTTTGTAAGATTTCTTTCCTTTGATTTATTTTTAATGCAATTCTTTCTAGTTTCTTGAATTTTGATTGAGATTACATTCCTTGCTTTAGAATTTGTTGATTGATTAATTTTCTTTTGATTAAGCTTTAAATGAATATGAGTTTGATTGAATTTGTTTTGTTTCTTAATTTCACCATGTTTAGTGAGTAGATTAGTTGCTAGGGAGAAGGGGAAGCATGCTTGATTGATGATTTTTGCTAGTTGATGATGCTAAATTGAATTGAATGTTGCAATTAAATTGGTTGACATAGTTGTGCATGTGATTAATTAAACTAGGAGTGATCAACCTATAAGATTAATCTAGATTGCATTGCAAATTTCAATGACATGAACCCTTGATTTGAGGATTGCTTTAATTGATTGAATTTGATTGTGATTTTCCTTGTTAGCCATTCTTAGTGAACCCTAGCTTGGCTTATAGGAGATAGATTTTTGATTCCTTTGATTGCAACTATTGTTTTTCCCTTGTGATGTTGAATCGATTGAGTGATCTATAAATTAGCATAATCATCGAGCTTGCATGTGGAACCAATATCCCTAGTGTTTAGCATATTGAATTCATCGATTTGTTAGATTTTTGACATTTTAGTTACCAACCATTACCATTTATATTCTTCGATCTAGCTTGACATAGGCTATAGCATCACTCCTACTCATTCCTTTGGGTTCGACTCTTGACTTACCATATACTTGTATTGGGGTTGGTCGAGTGTTTACAAATTAAGTTTGGCTCTTGGGAGAGGTAGATAACGACCTACATTTTCCTCTTGTCAAAATTGGCGCCGTTGCCGGGGAGTGATATTGGTGCTTTGTTATAACTGTTGAGTCTATTTCACCTTTAATTGAAAATACAAAAAGATCTTCTTTTAGGCTACATTTGTAGCTGTGCTACTAACCATTTCTTTTGAGATTTTATGCATAGAGCACGTGATCATTCACTAGTGCCATTTGATCCGGAAATTGAGAGAACTATTGCAAGGTTGAGGGGTGCTAGACGATCTTTGAGCCATAGCATTCAAGTGAAGAAGAACCACAACAAGAAGAACAAGAAAGAATGGGAGAAAATCCGAGAGTGGCATTGAAAGAATTGGGGATTCCCAAAGCATATAGATTTGAGAGTGGGATTGCTTCACCTACAACACCGGCAAATGATTTTTAAATATGATTGGCAATGATCACTTTGATAGAGAGGCGACAATTTAGTGGGGCCAAGCATGAAAGCCCACTAAACCATCTCAAGGAGTTCGAAAAATATTGCAATACTATCAAGGTGAACGGAATTTCCCAAGAATTCATCCGCCTCAAGCTCTTTCCCTTTTCTCTCATAGGGCGTGCTTTGGAATGGCTAGACAAGGAGGTTAAGCCGAATTCTCTAAGCACATGGGACGAGGATACCAAGGAATTTCTATCCCGTTTCTATCCTCAAAAGAAAACGGCGGAGGCTAGAGCTTTGATTCAAGGTTTCAAGCAAAAGCCAAGCGAGAGCCTCTATGAAGCATGGGAGAGATACAAAGAGTATCAAAGAGAATGTCCAACCTATCAAATCATTCAAATCATCTATGGAGGCCTTAGCCTTCAAGGAAAATTATGTTTAGATGGAGGAGCCGGAGTTCCTATCATGAACAAAAAGGAAGAGGAAGTGGTGGACATAATTGAAGACGTAGTGAGGTATTATAGAGATTGGCAAGATGGAGAAAGATAGTCAACTAGAAAGAGTAGCTCTTCGGTGTACTCGGTTGATCATCTAAATGCAATCAACAATCTATCCTCTCAAATGACAAACTTGGGGAAGGAGATGTCCGCTATCAAGGCAAAGTTGGAAATTGCTACCTACCAAGTTTTAAGTCTTCCCTCCCAATCTAAGGGGAGAGGTATGTCTTCTAATTCTCAACCCCTTCCTTCTTATAATAACATGCCTAGTGGATGCTTGTTTTGTGATGATTGTGGGTCGTATGATCATGATGTTTCTAGTTGCCCTCATGCATGTATGGATGTTTGTGATGATCAAGATGGAAATGTGAATGAGCATGTGAACTATGTGTCAAATAATCATGATTCTAGGTTTGAGAATCAAAGAGGTCAATGGAATAGGAATTACAACAATCATGGAAATTTTGACAACTATAACCAAGGTGGTGGTTATAGGAACCAAGGTTCTCGAGGTAACAATAACAATTAAGGTTATAGTAGCCAAAATCAAAACCAAAATTATGGTAATCCAAACCAAGGTTATGGGAATCATAATCATGGTAGTGGTAACCATAATCAAGGTTATGGTCAAAATCAAAGTAGAGGTAATTGGAACAATCAAGGTAGAGGCAATTTTCAAAACAATGCTCAAAGAGGCCCTCCACCCGAATTTGCTCCAAAGGCCCAAAATGATAATTCCTATGTTCAATCCTCTTCTTCTTCACATAGAACAAATTTGGAAGAAATCATTGAAAATCAAACAAAGTTGTTGAACACTTACATGACCGTAAGTGATAAGAAATTTAATGAAATGATGACTCATAATAAGATGCTTGAAAATCAAATTTCTCAACTTGCTAATGCTTTGAAAGACCATGCTAGTCCTTCTTCTTTACCTTCCCAAGGCATAGATCCTAGGAGACTGGTTAATGCTATTGTCACAAGGAGTGGTAAGATCCTTGAGGAGAGTTTGCCTAGGATGAGTGAGACTAAAGAGGGCACAAAAGGGGCTTTGGTTGAAGATGAGAGAAACGGTGCATCTTTGAGTGAGGTTGAGATTGAGAAGCCTAGTGAGGTGAGAGTGGAGAAAGAGATTGTGAAACCTAAGCTTCCTTATCCACAAAAATTCATGAGACACAAGTTAGATGAACAATTTGGAAGATTCATAGACATGCTTAAGCAACTTCATCTCTCTTTACCATTTACCGAAGTTGTCACCCAAATGCCCAACTACGCAAAATTCCTCAAAGACATTTTGAGTGGTAGGAGAACGTGTGATGGTGTAGAGACGGTGAACTTGACCGAGAATTATAGTGCTATCATAATCAACAAGATGCCACCTAAGCTAAAAGACCCCGGAAACTTTTCCATCCTTTGTGCCATTTATAAAATGCAAATTGAGAATGCCTTGTGTGACCTAGGAGCTAGTGTTAGCCTCATGCCATACTCGATGTACCAAAGACTTGAGCTAGGGGAACTCTTACCTACTAACATCACTTTGCAATTGGCCGATAGGTCAATTATGTTTCCTAAGGGTAAGGTAGATGATGTTCCTTTGAGGGTTGGGAAATTTGTTATTCCGGTAGATTTTGTTGTGCTAGAGATGGATGAAGATGCTAATATTCCTATCATTCTAGGGAGACCATTCCTTGATACTTCGGGTGCTTTGATAGATGTGAAAAGTGCTAAAATTTCGCTCAAAGTAGGGGATGAGGTGATAGAATTTGACTTGAATGATAGCATGAAGTATCCAAGTTCTTCTTTAGAAAATTGTATGTTGATTGATTCTCTCGATCATGTTGTGTCTTCTATGCATGAGCAATTGCTCACTTCTAACGATGTTCTTGAGAATGTTTTGTTGAATAAGGAAAAGATAGGTACTCCTAACAAGGAGATGGCTTTGTATGAAGATGTGCTCGATGGAAGCTTTGAGGATGTTGAATAGCAAATGTGTTTGAGCATTTTTAGCCAAGAAGCGTTGCAAGTGGCAACATCGAAGGAAGGTAAAGGTGCTCTAATGGTTGAGCTCAAACCTCTTCCATCACACCTTAGGTATGAATTTTTAGGACCCAACTCCACTTTTCCCGTGATTGTTAGCTCTTCTTTGAGAGGCAACGAAAGCTACACCCCCAAATGGGAGACGTAGTGAAGAAGGAGATCACCAAACTTTTGGATGCGGGAATCATATTCCCCATTTCTAGTTCTAGGTGGGTCTCTCCCGTTCACGTTATCCCAAAGAAGGGAGGTATGACCGTCGTTGAGAATGAGAAAGGTGAGCTCATTCCGACGAGGACGGTCATGGGATGGAGGATGTGTATAGACTATAGACTTCTAAACACATCTATAAAGAAAGATCATTTCCCCCTTCCTTTTATTGATCAAATTCTTGAAAGACTAACAAGGCACAAGTTCTATTGTTTTCTTGATGGTTATTCAGGATTTTTCCAAATCCCTATCCACCCGGATGACCAAGAGAAAACAACCTTCACTTGTCCATATGGTACATTTGCTTATAGGAGAATGCTGTTCGGCCTTTGCAATGCTCCCGCGACATTTCAAAGATGCATGATGAGTATATTTGGAGATATGTTGGAAGAGGAGATGGAGGTTTTTATGGACGACTTCTCCGTAGGAGGTGTTTCATTTGAGGCATGCCTTGAAAACCTTGAAAATTGTCTTGCAAGGTGTAAGAAGGTGAACTTGGTCTTGAATTGGGAGAAATGTCACTTCATGGTGGAGGAAGGCATAGTCCTTGGCCACAATATCTCTCACAAGGGGATAGAGGTGGATAAAGCTAAAATTGAAGTCATTGAAAAGCTTCCACCTCCGGTGAATGTAAAGGGAGTGAGATCTTTCTTAGGGAATGCCGGGTTTTATAGAAGATTCATCAAGGATTTCTCGCTCATTGCAAAGCCCCTCAATCCTCTTCTTCAAAAAGATGTCGAGTTTGTGTTTGATGATAAGTGTTTGGAGGCATTCAATAAGTTCAAGCTCCAAGATGGGATTTACCATTTGAGTTGATGTGTGATGCAAGTGATTCGGCAATAGGAGGTGTCTTGGGTCAAAGAGTAGACAAGAAACTTCATGTGATCTATTATATGTCCAAGACTCTAAATGGAGCTCAACAGAATTACACTACAATGGAGAAGGAATTCTTGGCTATAGTTCATGCTTTTGAGAAGTTCCGTTGTTATCTATTGGGTTCCAAAACCATTGTCTTCACGGATCATGCGGCTCTCAAGTATCTTTTTTCCAAGAAAGAGTCCAAGCCAAGGTTGATCTGGTGGGTTCTTGAGCTCCAAACCTTTGACATTGAGATTAGGGATAAAAGAGGAGCGGAAAATGTTGTGGCGGATCATCTTTCTCGTTTAGAAGATTCTCAAACTCATGATGATGGTTCTCCAATTGAGGATAGGATGCTTGATGATTTCTTGTATGCTATTGAAGCAAAGGAGCTCCCATGGTTTGCCGATTTAGTGAACTTTCTTGCATGTAGGGAGTTTCCTCCTTCCTTTTCTAAGAACCAAAAAATAAAGGAGCTTAAGAGAGAGGCAAGGCATTATGTGTGGGATGATCCCATCTTATACAAGCGAGGGGTCGATGGCTTACTTAGACGTTGTGTGCTAAACGAAGAGGTGCCTAGTGTTTTGAAAATGTGCCATTCGGATCCAAGCGGGGGCCATATGGGTGTCTCTAAGACCGCCACTAAGGTCCTTCAATGCGGTTTATGATGGCCACATCTCTTTAAGGACTCATGGGGCTTTGTCAAGACATGTGACCGATGTCAAAGAGTTGGGAACATCTCCAAGAGAAATGAAATGCCTCAACAACCCATACTTGAGTTGGAAGTGTTTGATGTGTGGGGTATTGATTTTATGGGGCCATTTCCTTCTTCTTTCGGAAATCAATATATTCTTGTGGCGGTCGATTACATGTCTAAGTGGGTTGAGGCCATTGCCTCCCCAACTAATGAGGTGGTTATGAAGTTATTTAAAAAGATAATCTTTCCAAGATTTGGAGTACCAAAGGCGGTGATAAGCGACAGCGGTTCTCATTTTATTCACCATGCCTTCCAAAAGATGTTGAGGAAGCATGGAGTCCATCAAAGATTCAGCCTCCCATATCATCCCCAATCGAGCGGTCAAGTGGAAGTCTCTAATCGTCAAATCAAGCTCATCCTTGAAAAGACAGTTGCTAGAAATCGAAAGGATTGGTCGGATAAGTTGGATGATGCTCTTTGGGCCTATCGAACGGCTTTTAAGACCCCCATAGGTACCACTCCATACCGCCTAATCTATGACAAGTCATGCCATCTCCCGGTTGAAATTGAACACCGTGCTTTGTGGGCAATTAAGAAGATAAATTTTGACTTGGCAAGTGCGGGGGAGAAAAGGTGGTTAGATCTTCATGAGATAGAGGAACTTCGGTTTGATGCTTATGATTGTGCTAGTGTGTACAAAGCTCGTTCTAAGGAAACGCATGACAAGCTTATTGAGAAGAAAGATTTTTGTGTTGGCGATAAGGTTCTTCTCTACAATTCAAAAATGAAGTTGTTTCCCAGAAAGCTCATGTCAAGATGGAGCGGTCCCTATTTGGTCAAGAATGTTTTTCCAAGTGGTGTTGTAGAGGTCTCAATGATGGATTCTTCTTCTCCGTTTAAGGTCAATGGCCATCGTCTCAAGAAGTATTTCGACGGTGCTTTTGTTGGCCTTGTTCACTCATTGCTTTTCCGACAACCACCTTAATTGGTGGAGGACGTCGAGCTATGACGTTAAACAAGCGGTACCCGGGAGGCAACCCGGTTTTCTAACCTCTTTCTTTTGATTTTACGATTTTCTATATTTCTTTTATCCTTGAGAATTTTTCTTATTCTTCTTTATTTTTGTTTGTTTTCTTGATTTTAGGTACCATGAGATTGGATCGAAGAAAATTTCCAACAATTTTGGTGTTATTTCAAGCTTTCTCGAGGTTTGGTTAAGTTTAGGTGGAAAATTGTTGGGGTTTTATGCTCTCATGTTTGCATTTTTATTGATTTTCTACTCTTTTTCGAATGCGCTTTCAAATATCTAATTATGCAAACACGAGATTATATTCGTGGCCGAAATATTCTTGCTTGGTGCACGCGCACCATAGGTTGCGCGCGCGCACCAAAGGGGTTAGAAATTTTCACTAACTTTGACAAAAATTGACGGTTTTTGAACCATCCCCGTACTTCCTTGGTGCGCATGCACCCCATCCCTGCGACGCGCACCACAGGGGTCAGAGTTTGGCCTGTTTTTGAACCAAACCAGCCCCTACTTGGTGCGCACGCACCTCCTGGCTGCGCGCACGCACCAGGTAGGCAGATATTGTTTGCCAAGCATCGCAGCCCATAGCAAGAACAGCCCCCCCCTGCTGTTGCTGGTGCGCACGCACCAAGCCCTTGCGCACACGCACCAGCCGTAGCAGCAGGTGCGCTTCTCCTAACCTTATTACCCCAAAACGCACCAACCTTATTTCTCCTTTCTCTCTCCCTGACTTTTGCCCATTTTTCCCAACTTCATTCTCTAAAAAAAAACCCTATTATTTCTCTTGCAAAATCATACCAATTCTACCTCTTTTATTTTCATTTTAACATCAACTTACATTAAACACATCACATTTTCGAATTTTAACAAAAAAATTCTAGATTTTCGAACCCAAATTTCGAAAATTTTGGTTTTTTTTTTTCGAAATTTTGAGAATTTGTGTTGAGGTTTGGAACTTGTCTTTGGGTGTTCTATTTTTTCTTAAATCTTCATTTTGGGAAATTTTCAAGTAATTCAAGGCTTCATTGAGGCATAATTTCTTATTTTCTAGTCATCTTCTTCCTCATTGTTCAAGCTTGAAACCATGTTTTTGCTTTCATGGTAGAACTCCATTGTTGGTTCTTTTAACTTGTAATTTGTGTTGAATGATATCATTGAGTGTTAAATTGGAGCTTTTTCATGATGAATTTGTATAATTTGCTTGATTCCTTGATTCACCATTGTTGGTCATTTTCTCTCTCATGGGTATTCTTTATGATGGTTTTATTGCTTTGATAATTCAATGTTTGAGATTATTTTGCTCAATTCAATTCATGATTTGTTCTCTTATGTTCAATTTTGCCTTTAATCCATGCCTACTTGCTTCATATTCATGATTCTATATTAATGGCATTATTCATATGTAGCCATCTCTTGTTTCTATTTTGAGATAGTTGCATTTGTTCTTGATTCTTGAGCAATTACTTGTGCTTATTTTGAAATATGACAAATGTAAGATTTGCTCATGAGTTGTTTTCCTTCTTGTAGATGGCTCCAATCCGTCACAAGAAGCGGGCAAGATCAAGTTCAAGCAAACCTAGGCATGTTGTTCCACCTCCACCCGAGGTAGAAGAGACATACGACATTGAATTTTCTAAAGAATCACATTGGGATCGTTTCAAGCGTCTATCCAAGAGAAAGCTAAGACCAACAAGATTCTACGATCAAGCAACAACCAAGTTTCTCGGCATAGATGAGGACGTTCGGCTTCTTGCAAAGAGCCTTGGTCTTTTAGAGTTCTTGGATTTGAGCGCCCCTACTTATGCTAGGGTGACTAATGAATTTGTTTCTTCTCTTGAAGTAGTCCGAGAATCGGGTGATGATTCCTCAAGGATCTTGACTTTCTAACTTTTCAATCATGATCACTCATTGATAGATTCTCAACTATGTTCATACTTCAAGTTTCCATGGGCCGTGGATGCGAAACATTGTATCTATCCGGCGCATAGTAGAATGGCAAATGACCATGGATATAACGAGCAACGTTGGTGGAGAAGTATCTCGGAGGAAGGGAAGTATGAGCCTCAAAATTCCAAGACCGCCTCCATGATTCATCCGGCTATGCGGTATTTCAACTGTCTCCTCACTTACACTCTTTACTCCAAGGACTCTTTGGGAGCTATCTCTTGAGAGGATCTTTGTTGGTTGTGGATAGCCGACCAAAACGACTTTGAGATTGAGCTAGTGGATTTCACGGAGCACTTGATCAATCGATTCTTGGATATCCGTGATGGAGTTAGCCTATCGGGGAGCATCCAATTTGGAGGGATGATTTCTATCCTAGCTCTTTGCATCAATGACGACTATAAGACTTTGTTAAATGAGCTTCCCCCAATTATTGATCCTCGAGAAAAATCTTCTTCTCATTTCCTCAACATCTCCGCCCTTGTGAACCAAAATTTCCTCGATCGAACTAGAAAGGATGATATTTTCATCTGGAAAGTTTCCCGGATTAAAGAATGGTTCTTAATCCCATGCAAAGAGGCGACTACCCGACCAAGAGAGAAAGATTCCTTGTCTTGGAGGCCTCCGGTGCGAGATATTGATCCTTCTATTCGACGTAGGACGAATCATACAAGAGGCCGCTCAACCAATGCTCTTTAATCGAATGTTCAAACTATTCCCACGGTTGAACCGGAAGGTACACCTATTCCTTCCCCCTCTCCTACTCCTTCTACTTTTGATTTGTCAACCATTCATGCTAGGCTTGATTCTATTGCTAATGTGTTATATTCTATGCCTTCTTTGCAAACCCCTAATCTTGGTTATGACTATCATTCAAATCAATTATACGATTTGCATGTTTGGAGTGGGGAGATCGAGCCCTATGTGAATTACCTGTATCTCCCGGTGCAACAAGGACCTATCCCTCAATGGGAGCCTTTTGATCCTACCATTGGTCCTCGGCCTTGCTACCCTTATTGGGAGGGCCCTCATGTTCACCCTAGTTCTATCATAGGCACCACTCCAGCCATTTACAACTATCGGCGGCCCGGTGGTTGTGATTATAATATGATCCGGCTAATCCTTCTCCCTTTCCGGACCCTGAGACTTTTGAAAGGTGGGGTAGGTCGGGTGAGCCGGTCTTGGATGATTGGTCTCATTATTTTGAGATTGATAAAGCTAGGAGGGAAGGTAGGTTAAGGGGTAAGGCTCCCATGGACGTGAGCGAGATGGCTAGCTCTAGTCATATGATGGAGACCAGTGAGGGGAGTTCTCATTCTACCCCTTACCATAGTGCGGAGTGATACTACCATGGCTACCCCCCCTCTTCTTATGTGCTTTATATGATGTTTCTCGGTTACCTATATGTATTTAGGTTTAGAGTTAGGGGGGTAGTCTAGTTTAAGCTTGGGGGTGCTTTATGTCATTTGTTTCTGTGCTTCACCATATCCCCCCTGCTTTTGTAGTTCATTCTCGGTCTCCTATGTTTCTGGTATTGATCTCTGTGTCATTTGGTTTTATGATGTTGCTGTTGTATTTCTGCTGATTTCTCTGCCCGGTTATTGGTTTGTTGCTTGTTTTGCTGATCGTTGTCCGTTGAGTTTCTCTGTGTCTCTGTTATGATGATTCCTGATGATGACTGTCTGATTTCTTATCTCCTGATACTATTTTAGTCTGATGATTCCGACCCTTGCTGCTACTATTACTTACTTTTTCTTTATTTTCCTACATTTTGTTCTGTCTTTTCTTCTTTTCTTTTGTATTGAAGTTACTAACAATTTTCTTTGTATATAGTTTTTTATTTCTCACCTTGCTCTATTGCTTATGCTTTGGATTTTGACGAATCATAAAGGTGCTCTTTCGCCTTGTTTAATGTGCAATAGCTTTGGCGCCTGGTGAGATCTTTCTATTTATTTTCTTTTTCTTTTATTGGTTGCTTAGTCTAGGATTAGTTCTAGGAGAAGTTGAATGGTTCGAGGTTGTTTGCTTTTTAACACCCTAGTGTGTTTGGGAACATTGGCGTTGTGGCCGAATGTTCACTTGTTTGTTGATTGAGATTTATGTATGTTAGCATTACTTCCTTATTGCTTTCTACTTCTTCTTTACTTTTCTATTTTTCATTTCATTTTCCTTTTCTTCTTTTTCTTTTGTTTTCTTCTCCCTTCATGTTTTCCTTTTCTCTTTTTCTTATTCTTTTCTTTTCTTTTTATCCCTTGTTCTCTTTATTTTGTTTTTAGTCCCTTTCTTTTCTTGTAAAAAAAAAAATAATATTATAAATAAAAAAAACAAAAAAAAAAAAAAACAAACAAAATTTGTTTTTGTGAATATGAATAAAATGTTTTTGAGGCATTGCTTTTATTTCTTCATCTTTTTGCTTTTACTTTGGACTTAGTACCACTTGAACTTGCACATTGGCTATTTTTATTCCTAAATACAATGGTTTGCACGGTTTGAGAGTATCTTTGGTTGACTCTAGGATAGGGTATGCTAAGGTAGCGGTTTAGACCTTTTGGGGCCTTGAAGCCGGATTCTTTTGGTTTGTGGTAAGACGGATTTGTTTCCTTTGGTGGATTTGACACCTTTAGTAAGTTTTTGCTACAACCGTGTGAGGATTTTTCTTTTTCAAGCCTTCATCATTTTTGATTGTGCGGCGTGGATCCTTCACCTTTGCATTCCTCATCTTGACTCATAATTCTCAAACACGAGACCAAACCAACTAGGAAGGATAAAGGCCATTTTTCGGGGTGGTAATTTTTCATTTCTAGGATTTTATTCTTTCTTTTTAGTTCATTGGGTTTACATTTGCCATCTTTCTAACCATTTAAGCCTTTCCCCTTCTTTTCAAGCCACATCTTTAGAACTTTGAGCCTTTTGTTTCTTTTTGTTCCATTATTGGTTTTTGTGAAGCAAATGGTCATGCTTTTGGAGTTTGTGGTCTATTAAGTTGGAGTTGGTTTTATTTGTACGCAAACTCGTCTTTTGTATATATTGTGAATAATGGCAAATGAATAGATGAAAAAGCCGTCCAAAGTTAAAAAAGGCAAGGATATAATAAATGCAAATTCGAAAAAGCCGTCCAAAGTTAAAAGAGGCGAGGACAATTACTTTGATAAAATGAAAATTACATAAAATAAAAAGTGTGAAAATGAGAAAATTCAAAAAACAGTTTGATGTGATTCTTTTCCCTTTTCAAGCATTGAGGACAATGCTTCCTTTTAGCTTGGGGGGGGGGGGGGAAGCGTTTACGCTTTTTGTATATATGCTTGTGGATATAGCTTTGAATAAGCTTGGGGGTATTAGTTTGTTTTTGTTTGGTGACTTCTTGGTTTTGGTGTCGAGGTGTGGCCAACCTTTGCTTCATAACATAAGTGTACCACCAAATTCTAAATTTTAAGCCTACCCCTAACCTTTTTCCCTTACGTTACAACCTTTGGGAAAGTCCTTTCGACCTAGTGGTTGAGTCATATACCGAGGGAGGGCATTATGAGTTAAAGCCTAGGGAAAAGGGATGCAAGGTCAAGATGTCGAGAACCCTCAAATTCTATTATTTTCCGGTTCCTTCGTGGAACCATAGAGACGCTTACTAAGGGAAGATTTGAAGCCATTAGGGAGAACGCGGTTAGATTCGTCGGGATGAAAGTGGATTGTGCCTCATTAGTTCTCTACGCTTAGCATACCCTATGTTTCAATCAACCCTCGATATCTTAGAACGTGCTTACCATTGTTGTTTTAGAAAGTTTGATATCCTTCGTGCCTTGAACATGTGCAAAAGGCCATTGTATAAGCATTTCTTTTCTTTTCAAGGTTTTAAACTTCCTCTTTTCTTTTCTTTTTTCTTTGCCTCCTTTTTAATAAAAAGAGTTATAGGTTAATCCCTTTGGAAACCTTTACGAGAGCATCACTCATCCTCTTGAGCGATCTAGGGGTTTAAATGGCTTGTCTTTAGTTGCTAAAATTGATCGTGATTCTTACGAAAGTGAGTTAGTGTATATTCTCATCTTCTCTAATTTTCTTGTTTCTTTATTTGCTTGAGTAGTGTCATCATTTTCCCTTAGGTTTGATTTTGTTTTGCTCGAGGACGAGCAAAATTTTAGCTTGGGGGAATTTGATGAGTGTCGTTTATGGCGCTCAAAAGAATAAGATTTAGGTTCATTTTCTTTATTTTCTTTCATCATTTTCATATAATTATCTTAGTTTTATTTGATTTTCCATTTTTATTATTCACTTTGGTTCTCGATTAGTTTTTACGAGTTTTTCATATTTTTAGTTGATAATTCATAGTTTTAGTTTTAGTTTTACTTTGTTATGCTTTCTCTCTTTGTTTTATTTGTGTTTTGTAGGTGAATAATCAAGTCAATTTGCTCATTTTGGGACTGTCTTGTTCGTGGGCATCATCTCGAGTGCACTGATGATGGGGATGCTCGGGAGCGTGGAGTTTGATCAAGCAAGTGAAGGAGCCAAGGCCTCGTTCTTAGAAGAGGCAAGAAAACGAGAACTAAGTAAACACGGGAAGCAAGGATGCGCGCTTGCATAAGAAGGGCTGCGTGGGCGCACACAGCTTGGCTTGCTTGAAGCTTGGTAGCAACTGGGCACTCACACCACAACCCCTTGTGTTTCGGGTATTTTTGCGATTTGCCCTGGGACACTGGTCGTGCTCTCTAAATAGACGGCCCGGACACCTGCAAAAAACACAAATATCCTATTACCAGAATATTTGCCTCCAACGGTCAAGTTAGTAACCGGAAAAAGAAAAAGGTTAGAGAGAGAAAGTAGAGAGAAGTTGGGGCTGTTTTAATGCTCTATTGAATGTTATGTCACAATCCACCCCTCCCATCATGAATTATTGGGGTATTTATAGGGGTGGGGAATTGTGCCCCTTAGGGTTGCTGCCCTAATATTCCGTGCTCTGATTGGTGGCGCAATTAGGAGAGGATACGGGTCCTAGGGGTGATAGGTTTAGTCGTATCACCTAATCAAAAATAATTCCTAAGTCCACTAACTATGCAGATAGGGAAGAAGGGTCGAACCACAGGGAAACAAGTCAATTTATTCCTAATTAATTAAGAGTAATCTAAATTATCAAGTAACCAATTGTTGTTAATTAAAGGAACTATTCTACGAAGAATAAAAGTAGGGAGAAATAAAAGTAGGAGGAAATCAATGAATATAAGACCTAGGGCATAGGTTCACCAATAAACAATATTTCAGGGTAAAACATAACAATCAATAATTAATGCATCAATTAATTAGATCATAAAGGGCTTTTGCTACGTATTACAATCACAGAGTTAATTTACCGGTAAATCTCATCTCTCAAATCTCGACTTAACCATTTATAAATTACCCCGCATATTGAAACTAAGCCTAAACATCAATTCTCATCTCTCGAATCTCAAATCAATATTGCATAACTCATACAATTAAACCAGGTCTAATCTAATTGCATAGCATTAAATCAATCAATAGGAAATTAATCAAGCATTGACAATCAACAATAAAAAATTACCCCTTCATATTATTTATGGATCCCCACAAACCCTAGAAAGAAAACTACTCACGCATAATTAAATCTAAACTAATCAAAGCAATTAAACAAGTCATGATAAAATAAAGAAATAAAATTACTGAAATTAATAGAGAAGAAATTATTACCAAAGTTAACGGAAATAATGAGTTGAATCAAGAACAAAGTGTAAAGTTGTAGAGAGAGAAAATAAGAGAGGAAATAAAACTAAGTAGAGAGAGAGAGTCTAAGAGAAGAGGTAACCTGTACCAAAAACACTAAATTGTACTTATACAAAGTTCATAACAAATCCTAATTAGAAACTAAGTAAATCGCCGAAAACGACCTCTCAGAAATACGCGCCCGATCAGGCGAAGGGCCGCCCGATCGGTCCCGCCTTTTTCTTCGCTCTCTAATTCTGGGCAGCCGCCCGATCGGGTCAAAGGTTGCCCGATCGGGCCCGGCTTTGCTTGGACTTGGATTGGGCTTCACTTCTTAGCCCACTCCGGATTTCCACTTTGGGGCTTGAATACTCGGTGTCCAATGCTCGGTATTTCATATGCGAGCCCTTAATCACCGGCTCGATGACTCTAACCTGCCTTGGGCTATGAAAGTGGTCGTGCTCCTCCAATGCTCGTAGTCGCTCCATAAAACCCGGGAAAATGCTCCAAAAGTGTAATTCCCTACAAAACTCAACCAAAACTACGAAAACAACTAGAAAACACCAATTAGTAATAAAAGTGGCTTTAAAGAGCCGAAAACACTACCAATTATGACCAAGGGACGGGGGTAAATTACTATATAAAATAGACATATCAATTCCCCCAAGCTAAACCTTTGCTTGTCCCTAAGCAAAGAGCTCATCAATGAATAAATAAAACATGCCTCACCCCAAATAATCAAAATCAAGAGCAACCAATTCAAGGCAAATCCAATAAGCATGCATCAACGTCAACCAATCTCATCCATCCAATCACTCATCCTCCCTAACAATTGTCAAATAGAGCAAACCACAAAAGCATATAGAATTCATGACTAGTGCTCACACACTCAACTCTCATTTATGTGGCGAGTAAAAGATATACTCGATCGCTCTCCATCCCAACCCCTTTATGTGAACAATGCCCTCCCAAACTCACAACACTCGTGTGTTTAAGAAAAAATTCACTCAACCTATAGTCGACTCGGAATATGTCAAGTCATTCTTTGCATTGATAAACAACTAATTTCACATTCACATAACTCTATGCACAAAGGTCGGAAGGTATTTAAAGCTTGTAATGTAAGGCTAGGGTAATATGTAGGATAAACTTGGGAAAATGTGAGAGTAAAGCCATGCTCAAGGGAGCCATATCCTAATAAAACCCAAGGTTAAAAACAAGTAATGACCATATCATCTCCAACATAACTCAACTCCACCAAAAATTCACCAAACAACTCCAATCATAATAAACAAATCCCAACACTTACAAATTCACTCACAAAAATATAACAATGTAAACTTAAGTGAATAACAAACTTTATTTTCCATTGAAACTCAACTTCAATTTTTTTCTTTTGATCTTTTGATCAACCTCCAATTAGAACATTTGAACATATAACAAACTTTTTTCTTTTTCTTTTTGCTCTTTTGAAGTTCACTTTTTTTTTTCAATTTTTTTCAATATCATGCTTTATTTTTTCAAAGGAACTTAACTTTCAAGATCATCAAAATCAAGAACAAAATCAACTCCTCATATCCACCCAAATTGTGCAAATAATGTGCACACCACAAAAATCCCTCACCTCACTCACTAATAGCTCCCCCAAGCCAAGCTTGGGACTAGTAACCAATGGGGAAAATCGGCTTGTAATGTGGCTAATAAACAACAAAAAGTCAAGGCAACAACATGGGTAGCAAGAAGGGAACAAACATATCTACAATCATCTGAAGGTCACCTAAAAGAACAAATGCCTTTGTCCTCCTCAATGTGCATAATATTAAGCCATACAAACATTACTCAAAGTTGCAAACCAATACTCAAATTCATTGACATACCAGGAACTAACACACATTCCTAACAAAATCAACTAGTCAAGCACTATATTCACAAGCAGTTGGACAAAATTGATGCATGTTATGGCATCCAACCAATCAAATATCAAATCATGGCTAACCTATCCACAATGCTCATCATCATATACATTCAAGTATGGGGAAAAGGGAAACATGATTTACAATTCATTGGAACGTATAAACTAACCTAGAAAGCAATAAAAGGAGGAAAGAGATAGAGTGATACCATATATACAAGATCATCCCCCCAATCCAAATCAAGCAATGTCCTCATTGACTTGAGAATGTAGTTAGGAATAGTTACTCCTCATCATCATCCTCATCCATCCTAGCATAGCCACCACCATGGCTAGAGCCGACACCTCCATGGCTCGAACCAACACCTCCATGACTCGAACCACCTGCAAAGTAGTTAGGATCTGTATTCCCCCCAATCTCACCAAAAAGGAACATCGGTCCCATAACCATGCACCGAAGAATAGTCCACATAGCTACTAAAGGCACCGGGGGTCGAATATCCTCCTTGTGGATATTGAAACCAATCGGGAACAAGAGCCTCGGGGGGAATAGCCCCTCGGCGTGCATAGTCATCATACATGGGGTATAAACCCCTCCCTAGATTTCTCTCCATGTACCCAACTCGTCTATCTAGATAACCTATTCTAGAGTCAAGGTTTTGAACTAAGCCCTCCACCCTTCCTTGCCCCCTCTCGATCCTATCAAGTTGGCTCCTAAAAGCCGAGAAGTCATATGATGCATTGGGATAAATGTTGCAGTCAAAGGAAGAGGTAGGGATATCATGCATGTAGGGTTGGGTTTGTGGAGGAGGTTGGAATTGGGGTTGTGGTTGAGGTGGTGAGCCTCTCGAGCCTCTCCTTGGTTACCTAGTTCAAAAGTCTAGGTGGACTTACCCTTATCGAACTTGGTCAAGATTGGTTAGGCAATGTGAAGGCTTGATCCCTCCTACCGGACTCCCTATGAATTATCCACCACATCTCATTAGGTTGAGTCACGCTATGGGTAGGTTGGACCCAATTGAGGCTTCCTAGATTTTTTAGGTCCATAAGGGTAGGGTCATCTACTCTCCTATGGGCATTGGGTGTAAAACCCATCAATTTTACCGTAATGTGGGTCGCTAACCCACCAAAGTAGATAGGGGTCCTAGCTCTACCGGCCTCGGCCGCCTTAGCACTTCTTTGGAAGTGTTGGGCCATCCTAAGTGGGATGTTTAGCTTCTCACTCCTAGGAATCATGTAGGTGGCCAATAACTCTAACTCATCCCTCCTCACATTTGCCGGTTCATGCCTCCCGAAGATGGTGAGGCCAACAAACCTTTTCCAAAATTTTGGCACGGGATGTTGAATCCAAGTTCCCTTGGCATGTTGGAGGTTCTCTAACACATTCCCTGTTAAAGCTAGGTAGAATTCGGCACAATAATCCCTAGGTGGTTCCGTAGGCCTATAGGATTTTAACTCAAAAAGTTTACCAAAATCTTTCAAGGACATTCTCACATCATTGTTAAGTAGACGAAATTGAACATGATAAAAAGATGCACTAGACGTAATCAAATTAAAGGTAGAGATAAACTCCACAGTCAAGTAATTATAAGTGTCATAATGCAAGTTAAATAGACCACTCATGCCAATTCCCTTAAACAATTTTTCAACTTGTTTGTCAATTCCTAGTCTAGACAAGGTAGGGAGATGAACAAAGCGAGTAGGAATTACCTGCCTCTCGACGAGGTTGAGCATCCTAGTCTTTTGCTCCATGCTAGTAACCACCACCTCGCTCCATCTCGGAATTTAGAGCTCCGGGTCGACCGTGGGTGCCGGTTGTTACCTTGATTGCTCACCCCTTTGAGTCCTTGATCTTTTGAAAGCCATTTGAATTGATTTCTTGATAAATTTGAAGCTTTCTCTCTGTAGGGTTTCCTAAAAATTTGAGAGAAACAAGTGAAAATTAGATGGAGAATTTAGAGGAAGGTGAGAGGATGAAGAATATGTAAAAAATTTTGAGTTTTGATGGGAGAATTTGAGAAGATCTTGATTGGAAAAGTGAGTTTGAAGGTATGATAATGGAGGTTAGAGAGAGAAAGTGTGAATGAAAGAGATGAAAGAAGGAAGAAAGTGAAAAGAAAAGAGGAGAAAAGAGGTAAGTAGCCCGAAACAAAAACGGGCGCCCGATCGGGCTTAGGTCCGCCCGATCAGGCGAAACTCCAGAATTCCAGATCGTGAGTTGCGCGCCCGATCGAGCGATCTCCGCCTGATCGGGCGTGAGTGGGACTTGAATTTCTCTCGATCCTCTCGCCCGATCGGGCGAGCTTCACCCGAGATATCTTTTTCTATCACTCGATTTCTCCATTTTTGCTCCCGATCGGGCGAATTTTCCTTCGAATTTTTCTTCCACTTGCGCGCCCGATCGGGTGAGCCTCGCCCGATTGAGCGAATTTCAGACTCCAGATTTCTTGACTTGCACGCCCGATCGAGCATGGCTGCCCGATCGAGCGATTTGACGCTCGAATTCAGCTTCACTCTCGCGTCCGATCAGGTGAGCTCCGCGTGATCGGGCCCGTGCCCAGCTCGGAACATACACTTTTTTCAACTTTTTTTTATCTTTAAATCTCCTTACTTGTTGATTCGAAACCTATACAAAAACACTTTGAAGGGGTAAAATTGCACTCTCCTCACCTTTCTAAAAAAAAAAGAAAAATAAAAGGAAGGAAAAACTAGTCTAGAAAGCAAGAAATACGGGTTGTCTCCCGCAAAGAGCTGGTTTATCTAGGTCCCGCATGACCCTCTTACCACAATGTCACTCAAGATGAACCGGAATCGATTAGGTGAAGTAATTCTACTGCACCAATCGTAGCCCCGTCATGGTATAGCTTAAGTCTTTGACCATTTACCTTGAACTCATTACCATGCTCATTGATTAGTTCCACAGAACCAAATTTATTTGCCCTTGTAACAGTAAAAGGACCCGACCACCTTGACTTTAACTTTCCTGGGAAAGGTTTAAGTCTAGAGTTGAACAACAAAACCTTGTCACCCTCTTTGAACTCTCTCGGAAGGATCATCTTGCCGTGCCATCACTTAGTCTTCTCCTTGTAGACACGTGAACTATCATAGGCTGTCAACCTAAACTCATCAAATTGGTTAAGTTGAAGTAGCCTCTTTTCTCCCGTTAGCTTAGCATCCAAATTGAGCTCCTTAATAGCCCAATATGCCTTGTATTCTAATTCACCGGGAGGTGACATGCTTTACCATACACAAGTCTATAAGGAGTAGTACCTATTGGGGTCTTAAATGCAGTTCTGTATGCCTAAAGGGTGTCATCCAACTTATCACTCCAATCTTTCCTTGATTTTGCTACCACCTTCTCTAGAATAGCTTTGATCTCACGGTTAGAAACTTCAACTTGGCCACTAGTTTGGGGATGATAGGCTAAACCTGTCCTATGGTGTACACCATACTTCTTGAGAAGGGTGTCTAACTTTCGCTCATGAAAGTGAGATCCTCCATCACTGATTATAGCCCTAGGTACTCCAAATCTTAGAAAGATGGTCTTCTTGAAAAGTCTATGGACCACCTTGGCATCATTGGTAGGAGTGGCAACGGCTTCAACCCACTTGGATACATAATCAACGGCGACAAGTATATAACGATTCCCTCTTGAAGAAGGGAATTTTCCCATGTAGTCAACACCCCAAACATCAAAAATTTCAACTTTCAAAATTTCAGTTTGAGGCATCTCATGCTGCCGCGAGATATTGCCAGTCCTCTAGCAAGAGTCACAAGCCTGCACAAAAGTGTTAGCATCTTTAAACATGGTGGGCCAATAAAAACCCGACTCATTGATCTTGGCCACCATTTTGGTGGGACCATGATGTCCTCCATAAGGTGAAGTGTGGCAACTAGTGAGAATGCCGTGAACCTCCCATTCGGGAACACACCTGCGAAATAATCCATCTGCACACTCACGAAACAAAAAAGGATCATCCCAAAAATAATGCTTAACATCAGAAAGGAATTTATTTTTTTGTTGGTAGGACAAGTCAGGAGGTAGAGTTCCACCCACTAAATAATTAGCAAAATCAGCATACCAAGGGTGTTGCTCTACAATTGCATACAAGTGGTCATCAGGGAATGAGTCATCTATAGGAAGAGAATCCTTACCCTCATCATACCTGATACGTGATAAGTGGTCTGCCACAACGTTCTTTGCACCTTTCTTATCCTTTACCTCCACAGCAAAATCCTGGAGCAAGAGAACCCAACAGAGTAGCCTAGGCTTTGATTCTGCCTTGGCTATTGAGTACTTCAAAGCTGCATGGTCAGTAAAAACAATAAATTTAGAACCAACTAGGTATGATCTAAATTTTTCTAAAGCATAAATCACAGCAAGAAACTCCTTCTCCGTGGTGGCATAGTTGACTTGAGCTTCATCCAAAGTTTTACTTGCATAATAAATAGCATGCAAAACTTTGTTCTTTCTTTGTCCAAATGCAAAATCACTCACATCACACATAATCTCGAAAGGAAGATTCCAACCGGGTGCACATATGATGGGTGCCGATATCAAAGCCTGCTTTAACCTGTGAAAAGCCTCAAGACACTCGTCAGTAAAATCAAAAGGGGCATCCTTGAGTAAAAGCTGAGTTAGTGGTTTAGCAGTTTTAGAAAAATCTTTGATAAAGCGACGATAAAACCCCGCATGACCTAAGAAACTTCTAACCCCCTTAACATTAACAGGAGGAGGCAAATGCTCAATCACAGAAATCTTAGCTTTATCTACCTGTATACCCTTATCAGATACAATATGACCAAGAACTACTCCCACTGTCACCATAAAGTGACACTTCTCCCAATTTAAAACCAAGTTGCATTCTTCATATCTTTTTAAAATTTTAGTGAGATTTACTAGGCATGCATCAAATGAAGACCCATACACACTAAAATCATCCATAAAGACTTCCATGATAGACTCTATGAAATAAGAAAAAAATACTCACCATGCAACGTTGAAAGGTAGCAGGGGTATTACATAAACCAAAGGGCATTCTACGATATGCAAAAGTGCCATAAGGGCATGTAAATGTAGTCTTTTCCTGATCTTCAGGGTGAATTGGAATTTGGAAAAATCCCGAATACCCATCCAAATAACAAAAGAATTTATGATTAGCTAACCTCTCAAGCATTTGATCAATAAAAGGGAGGGGGAAGTGGTCCTTTTTAGTGGCGATATTTAATTTACGATAATCAATGCACATACGCCACCCTGTAACAGTTCTAGTGGGAATCAATTCATTTTTATCATTTTTAATCATAGTTATCCCACCCTTTTTAGGAACCACCTGAACAAGACTTACCCATTTTAAGTCAGAAATAGGATAGATAATACTTGCATCAAGTAATTTCATCACCTCTTTCTTGACTACTTCTTGCATATTAGGATTCAACCTCCTTTGGGGTTGAATACATGGCTTGTAGTTGTCCTCTAAATGTATCATGTGCATACAAAAATCAGGTCTAATACCCTTGAGATCATCAATACTGTACCCAATTGCCCTTTTTTGGGTTCGAAGAACCTCTAGAAGTTGGGAAGTTTGTAGGTCATCAAGTGCAGTACTAATGATCACAGCGTATAGTTCATGCTCATCAAGAAAAACATATTTCAAATGAGAAGGGAGAAGTTTTAGTTCAGGCTTCTTGACCTCTGCAGGTTTTGATTCTTGAACTAATTTCACTACCTTCATGGTCTCTTTAGGATCAAGCTCTTTTATTGAAAGAGCTTTTTCAATAACAGCCACCTCATTACTCCAGATGCTTGCATCACCTGCAGATAAATCTCCACAAAGAACTTCCTCCAAGGGATCTCTTGCAAGAACCCGTGCTAAGCTTTCTTCACAAATATCATCCATTATATCAATGACATCAATTAAACAACGGTTTTCTTCTAGCATAGGTCCTTTTAAAACCTTCCCTAAATTAAAAGTGATATTATCATCTCCTATAGAAAGGGTTAGTTTTTCATTTTTAACATTAATAATGGCTCCTACAGTATGGAGAAAAGGCCTACCTAATATAATGGGAATTTGTGTATCCTCAGCCATGTCTAACACAACAAAATCAACTGGGATAAAAAATTTACCAACTCTGACAGGGACATCCTCTAAAATACCTAAGGGGTATTTAATAGAACGGTCTGCCATCTATAAAGTAATGTTAGTAACTTTCAAATCACCCATATTAAGCTTGGCACACACAGACGATGGCATAACACTGACACTAGCACCCAAATCACATAATGCTTTATCAATGAAGACATTACCAATATGACAAGGGATAGAAAAACTACCAGGATCCTTTAATTTAGGAGGGGATTTATTTTTCTATAAATCACTACATTCCTCTGTAAAAGATACATTTTCTACCTCATCAATGGCCCTTTTCCTAGTCAAAATATTTTTCATAAATTTTTCATATGCAGGAACCTGAGTGATTAAATCAGTGAAATGAACTGTTACCTGCAAGTTTTTCACAACCTCCAAAAACTTACCAAATTGCTTATCAAACTTACTCTTTAAATGTCTATTGGGGAATGGTAGTTTGATAACTGGGATTTGTACATCTCCACCCTTGTCTTGAGATTTACCCTATAAAGAAACATTGGAAGGGTTAGTTCTTTTTGTAGCCCTGCAGGGTTAGTAAGATTAGCATTTGGTACAAGGGAATCATGATTAGCAACAGGTCCATCATCCTTAGGCATAGGAGGCCCATCATAATGTGAACCACTCCTTAGAGTGATTGCATTAGCATGATCTGTAGGATGGATTGGTTGTAATGGTAAAGCTCCCTGCTGACGGGTTTGTAGGGTAGATGAAATCTGCACAATTTGATTGTCCATGATTTTATTGTGAGCTATAATCGAATCAATTTGTGCATCCTTACTCTCCATGTGCTTTTGCATGCTTGAAAGCATTGCTCTAATTTCTGACATAGCAGGGTCAAAAGATGAGGAGGATTGTGACTGGTTTTTCTGGCCAGAGTTAGGATGGTAATATTTTTGCTGTGGTGGTGGTTGATGTTGTGTTTGTTATGGAGGTGGAGGGTTTTGTACATTGGTACTCCGGTAGGAAAGATATGGGTGGTTCCGGAGGCCAGGATTATAAGAGTTGGAGTATGGGTTATTTTGCCTATAGGATTGGAAGGCATTAACTTGCTCTATGGAACTCCTACAATCTTTCTCCTAATGTCCTACAAATCAACAATTTTCACAAAAAGCCTCATTGTTAGCAACAGCAAAAACATTAGCTACAGAGTTAGGAACAACAGTAAGATTATCTAGTTTCTGACAAATAGATGTTAACTTAGCCTGCAAAAAGGATACAGAATCGACATTATGTTTTCCTTTGTTAGCAAACCCTCTCGGATTCCCATATTGGGAATTGTGAATTGCCATGTCTTCGATAACCTGACCTGCATTTTCAACATTAAGATTTATGAATCTCTCACTAGCTGCAGAATCTAGAATTGATCTAGATGAATTTCCAAGTCCATTGTAAATGGCTTGGATCAACTGCCATTGTGCCAGATTATGGTGGGGGCATTCTCTCTGTAGATCCATGAATCTTTCCCAAGCTTCATATAGAGTTTCATCTGGCTCTTGGGCAAAGTTCTGAATAGAACTCCTTAGTAAAGTTGTTCTCTCTACAAGGTAATATTTATTATAAAAATTCAAAGCAAGAGTTTCCCAGTCAGTAATACCAAGTGCAGTTCTATTCAAATCATTAAACCATAATTTAGCTTTTCCACCTAAAGAAAAGGGAAAAAGAATCTCCCTGATTTGGTCTTGCGTGACCCTAGCTTACATAATAGTGTTGCAATATTGGCAGAAATCTGCAATGTGAAGATTAGGATCTTCACCCTTAGCTCCACTGAATTGCTTCCTCTCTATCATCGTGATAAATTGGGGTTTGTTTTCAAATTACACTCCATCAAGGGCCGGAGTAGGAGTAAGGTGTGGAAAATCCGTCTGGGACGGCTGCGAATAATCTCTAAGCTTCTTAGGTGCTGTCATCTCTGATTCTGAATCTGAAGGAACTTCTAAATCACTAGAATTAGTTGGAGGGTCTCTGTGATTATCGTTATCCCCAGAACCCGCCAAGATTTGCATTTAAAGATTCTTTTGTCTATGGAAAGAGCGCTCGATCTTAGGATCGAATGGAATATAACCTGATCTGGAACACCTGGGCATAAACAAAGAACTAAAAGAAAAATATGAGAATTGCCTCAAAGAACTAACGTTCTCCGAGAGAAGAGGGAATAATCTAGACTACAAAAAACAATCAGAAATAAAAATAAAACCGTTTCCCCGGCAACGGCGCCAAATTTTGACAGGTTTAGTCGTATCACCTAATAAAAAATAATTCCTAAGTCCACTAACTATGTAGATAGGGAAGAAGCGTCGAACCACAGGGAAACAAGTCAATTTATTCCTAATTAATTAAGAGTAATCTAAATTATTAAGTAACCAAAATTGTTGTTAATTAAAGGAACTATACTACGAAGAATAAAAGCAGGGAGAAATAAAAGTAGGAGGAAATCAATGAATAAAAGACCTAGGGCATAGGTTCACCAATAAACAATATTCAAGGGTAAAACATAACAATCAATCATCAATGCATCAATTAATCAGATCATAAAGGGCTTTCGCTACGTATTACAATCACAGAGTTAATTTACCGGTATTAATCTCATCTCTCGAATCTCGACTTAACCATTTATAAATTACTCCGCCTATTGAAACTAAGACTAAACATCAATTCTCATCTCTCGAATCTCGAATCAATATTGCATAACTCATACAATTAAACCAGGTTTAATCTAATTGCATAGCATTAAATAAATCAATACGAAATTAATCAAGCATTGACAATCAATAATAGCAAATTACCCCTTCATATTATTTATGGATCCCCACAAACCCTAGAAAGAAAACTACTCACGCATAATTAAATCTAAACTAATCAAAGCAATTAAACTAGTCATGATAAAGTAAAGAAATAAAATTACTGAAATTAATAGAGAAGAAATCGTTACCAAAGTGAACGGAAATAATGAGTTGAATCAAGAACAAAGTGTAAAGTTGTAGAGAGAGAAAATAAAAGAGGAAATAAAACTAAGTAGAGAGAGAGAGTCTAAGAGAGGAGGTAACTTGTACCAAAAACACTAAATCGTACTTATACAAAGCTCCTCACAAATCCTAATTAGAAACTAAGTAAATCGCTGAAAACGACCTCTTAGAAACACGCACCCGATCGGGCCCACCTTTTTCTTCGCTCTCTAATTCAGGGCAGCCGCTCGAGGGGGTCAAAGGTTGCCCGATCGGGCCCGGCTTTGCTTGGACTTAGATTGGGCTTTACTTCTTAGCCCACTCCGGATTTCCACTTTGGGGCTTGAATACTCGGTGTCCAATGCTCGGTATTTCATATGTCGAGCCCTTATTCACCGGCTCGATGACTCTAACCAGCCTTGGGCTATGAAAAGTGGTCGTGTTCCTCTAATGCTCGTAGTCGCTCCATAAAATCCCGGGAAAATGCTCTAAAAGTGCAATTCCCTACAAAACTCAACCAAAACTATGAAAACACTAGAAAACACCAATTAGTAATAAAAGTGGCTCTAAAGAGCCAAAAACACTACTAATTATGACCAAGGGACGGGGGTAAAATACTATATAAAATAGACATATTAAGGGGGGGCACCGCTTTGCGACTTTCTCAGGATTTGGGCCTCCTGATGTAAGGAGGCCTTTTTCTCTCTTTTTCAGGTGCTCTTTATGGGGCTTGTATACGTGTCATCTTCATATAGGGACACGTGTCACTATTGGATTGGTCTACGTTTTGAGGGTAATTTTTACCCTTAACACCTTGCGTGATGCACATGCACGAGGGCACAAAATCTTCGTGATGGTCACCAAGTGTGGCAGATTATTTGCGATTTTGTGGCTTTAAAGAAGCACGGGTGGTTTCGACGCTCTAAGCTCGAATTACCGACGTCTAAATATTTAACACTCAGGCGACGAATTAATTTCTTCCGAATTAATTCGTCGAGTTGGTTCGCATATATTTGCTTGGGTGTGACCCGAAGGGTTCAGTCAAGATTAAGCTGTAATACTAATTATATTAATATTACTGATCGGAAGCGGCCTCCACCCAGGCATTCCGATCACTTGACCTTACTGAATATATTAGCTTTCTAATAATTCTGAACCCGCTATCAGAATAATACACTTGTTCGAAGGACACCATTCCTTTCAATCTCCCACTTGTCCTTCCGGACAAGTGTGCATTTAGTGTATAGCCCTTATCCTATGTCTCTTCATGTCTCTTCATGAACTACAGAGTAAGATTACTAGTCATCTCTGTTACGTCCAGAGGTGTTTCTCGAAATCCGAGTTTGACTGTCAATAAGCAGATGATTTCTAAAATCCATCTGAGCACGGCCATGCATTTTTCACAGTCTCGCTCTTCGAGAGGCCTTGTAAACAACAAGACATGTTCCCTATTGTTAGTAGGGGGACATTTCCAGTCTTGTAATGTAGCTTCTCTTACTAAGAGGACTCACCCGCCCGATATCCGTCTTTATAATCCCCAATTACGGCAGACGTTTGGCGGATACCAAAGCGGACCAGTACTCAAACAAGAGATCTCCCACTACTCATGGTCAAAGGAAAAGAGTTCCGATAGTAATAATGAGAAAATACTTATGACGATTTTAAAATCTCTTAAAGTATCCTCATAGGTCTATCCAGTATGGTTCTAAACCAATACCTGTGCAAATGATTTGTATCCTCATAGCACAAGAAACGGTGCTACAAATCATACTACACACTAATCTCTGATGGTCATTATTCGTCCACAAAATACGACCTTGATTAGGGATAATTTTTGATTAAAATATTCAACGTTCACTTAATAGGTGTTTCTTTATCCAAGCCATTGACTTGATACCCTATTTTGAATATTTATTAAAATCGAATGGACTCGTTATTTAATTCTAAACCACAACTAAATAGTTTTGTGGAATATTTAGAAATATTTTATTCCACTATGAAACTTCACAATGTTTCATCTTATGATAAATGGTTTTTCCCAAATGTTTTAAGAGTAGTACTCTTCATAAAACATTCATAAAAATCACACTCATATTTGATATGCTTGATTTCTTTCATGCAATTATGAATGTTGTCGTTCACTTATTGCATAGGTTTAGTTATAATTACTTTGCAAACCTTAGCATCTTCATTATCCACCATTTCCATAATAAGATGATAAAATTTTGAGAGTGTTAATGGATTACATGTGATTCAGGATTTATTGTCCAAGCAATGGCTCCCACTCATTTTCATGATTTGAGACCTTCTACTTGACAACCTACAATCATTAATGTTCAACAACGAACCTTTCCATTTAACATCTATCTTATTATTTCCTTTAAGGCAACAATATTCTCAACATATATTTTAGTAGACTCCCCGATGATGCCTTGCTTGGGTTTTACTCCAAGCGACTCACAACGATTTGGGATACCCAAATCACTTGTGATCATAGAAATTTTCCTTAAATTCCCGCACATTATACATGGATGCACATCCATGTTACCATTCTCAAGCCACGACACTTCTTGCCTCGTGCTTATAAATGGCTTCCTTGCTAAGGAACTAATCCTTGTTAAGGTTTGTGCTTGCAACATCAAAACTCAAATTATATTTGTTTCCATGCGTCAAGAACTCATCCAACTACTTATCTAAGTTCTTTGGATGTTCTTGACTATAATCTAATGATCTAATACTTAGATTAATGTCGATTGGTATTATATACGTACTTCACATGCTCTAAGCATGTAAGTCATTTGACGATTCCATACCATAGCTTTACATGATGGATTTAATTCTAGAATTATTCTCAATTTTATTCCATCCATGTGACATTTAGCTCATACAGTTACACTGAGTCTTGCCAAATTGTTCGCTATATGATATGATTGAAAGTCTCTTACTAGAGTCTTTCTTGTTTGATTTAGTACTTAGCCTAGCTTATACTTAGTTCAAACATTTACTTAGCTTCATACATATGGGTCGAAAGCCTTTCAAAGTCCTTCATGTTTAACATGGTAATTTCCTTTACTCATTTAAACATTTTAATTAAGTCTATACCATAGAACTTAATTCCCAACATGTACTAAGTATCGTCTTTAGCCCAGTCCATTGTCGAAAATACTTTCAAATCTAAGCATTTAGCATTTGATAGTTGTTTCACAATAGAGTTCGTAAACATCTTGTTGGACCATTACTTTTGCTCCCACTAAACTTCTTGTTCATTAGAATTTCTATGTTTCTCCATAAGTCAATCCTCTTATTAACTTTATGAGAAAACACGTTCTAATTTCTTCATGCAATGCTTTCTTTAATCCCATGACGGATTCCATGTGCTTGCTTTCAAATCTAGCATTATTTAGATTTTCAAAACCCTTAGACTATTCCATAGTCACTTCCAAAATTCCATTTTGGGAAGGCGGTTTTGGTATCTATTTTGCTATATTTCATATGCGCAATTTTGCTAGATCAATCACGAAAAGACTTGAGCATTCCGATTGGTGAATGGGATTTTATTAAAATCAACTCCTTGAAATTAATTATATCCTTTACAACCAATCTAGCTATGTATGCATATACATTTCCACATTTGTTAGTTTTCTCCTTGAAAACTTATTTGCAATGGATGGGTCTTTCACCTTTCATGCAGATTAATCAATTTTCAAACATGGAGTCTATTTCGGATTTTCATGGCTTTTAACCATTATTCGGAATTTGGATTTGTCGTTGCTATCTTACAAGACATTATTCCTTTACTATCTAATAGTAAATAGTATGCTTGTAAGTCTTAGGTTTGTTTCTAACTTAATAGAAAATTTATAGGATTCAATCCAAGCCTTTGGTGAATTCTATACCTATACGGGGTAATTGCATCAAACACTGAGTTTTAAGGCGCTTTCAAAGCCCTTTCGTTATGTTGATCTTACTCCAACATCTTTAATGTTTTATGAGTAATGAATTCTCTTTTAAGCCACTTGTAAAGTCCTTTTGAGTATTCTTGATCAAGCATTCTCATGAAGTCCTTTAAGGTCTTCCGAAATTCTCAATTCTAGTTTGTCATCGAGTTCATTTTCCTCCCACTTGTCATTTTGGAAACGTGTTACTTTCCAGAAAGACACTACTTAGAGCAACTAACAATTTTTTGTTCTCAATTAGGATGTGGAGGTAATACCCGTAGTCTCACTTGAATGCTTACAAAGAGACATGTATATTGTCTTTGGGTGAAAGTTCGTTGTGAAACAAACAGTTAGCTCCTACTTGAGCTATCTTAGTCTTTATTGAGCCATTCAGCTCCCACTGAGTCACCTAGCTCCCACTGAGCCACTTTGCTCCCACTGAGCTAGTGAACTCCCACTGAGACTAAGAGCCTTAGACATATACTTGAAAAGACTTTTAGAAGTTATTTCTATCCATAACTAAATATGGCGTCCTTTCTTAGCTTCGACATTTTGTTTAGTGTAACATTAGTCATTTGTGCAAATCTTTAAGAACTTTATAGGAAGGGTTGTGAACCATCATCGTTCGAGTCATTTTCAAATGACACCGAGGTCTCCGTGAAGACACACCATGTTCTTTGTGGAGTTATTTATGAAATTTTCCATTCATAACTTTGAGATAGTCATGCTTGGCTCAAGCAAACATCGCTCGATCTAATCTAGACGTTTTGATATCTTGCCAAGTCGATTATGTACTTCACTGAACTCTTTAGCTACTCAAGTCAAGTTTGTTCACATTTGATGAATATAGCCATATCCTTTCAAATTCTTTGTGAAACGTTGAAGTAATTGAATCCTCTTTAGCCTTCGGAGTCAATTGTTTATACTAAGAACAATAGCTCTCTGTTTTGTCGGTTTCAACAAGTAAGACTTGCTTGTCTTAGAACGATTCCAATTCGAGCAACTATCAAGAGCCTATCTAATAGAGCCTTGAGTACGTTCTTATCGACGTGACATCGCTAAAGATGTTTAGAACGCAAATCAAGCCCATGACTTAAACTTAGTGAGTTTATCATGTTAGAGAAATGTTTGTTTATAATCAAGCATTCTTAACTCAACGCTTGGATAACCATCCCATTCAAATAAATCTCGCAACTATTGCTCATTACTTTGAATGTGAGTCTTTCCGTGTGTAAACGGTTTAATTGCTGATTATGGAACATAATAACCATTACTTGTTCCAGCCTTTGTCTTAAAAGGTCTTTAAACAAAACATACGACCTTACAACTGATGTAGCTCTTCTTGCTTCATTCTAATCTTGTAAGTCGATAACTTAGCTTAACTTCAATAGTTTGAGGTCACTATCATAGTGGAACACTCAAGCAGTATCTGATACTTGTGAAGATAACGAATTGCTAAGTTAATTACAATAACATGAACTCATGAGTTGAAATGAAATCTAATTCCTTTTCTTCGTTCCTTCTTTCCTATATTTCTTATCATACAATATCTCATAATCTTACTTTAAGAATCATTTCTTTAAGTACCTTGACTCTTATACTTTTTTAGGCATAATCAAGCACCTAGTGCGCCGTTAAGCAAAGTTCCATCTTTTCCATTAATTCTTACTCGAATTACTACATCAATGAGTCCTACTCAATTATGTATGATGCGAAAAGATACGTTGGTTGTCAAACATTGACAATCTTGAGTTTTCAACTCAATACCTCATGTTTTATCAAAACTACCTAGTATTTTGATTACATGATGTCCAACCGTCCTTTCGGACTTAGTTATAAAAGTCATTTATGAGAATTGTATTTTAGAAATGCTTTTCCTGTCTTTGAGAACTATTCTCAAGGATTTCCTTTACCAATCATGGAAACAATATTATTTGATTTAGAGTACTATGAATATAAGTGCAAAGTATAACCATTTATCAAGAACATAGTAAGTTTGAAATTTAATAGCATTCATGCAAACTTCAATCTTATTAAACGTCTTATTTACGCATAAAAATTGTCCCTATTTGGCGAAAATAAGGCGATTCCAAGATCCGAAGAAACAAAGAGTGATTAAGCATGCTTTGGCTTGTCTTAAACAGTCAATCTTCTAGGTAAGCATTGCCTTGCTAATGGCTCTAAGCCACTCTTGGTTAGACAATCGTCGCATCTAATGCATCTTTGACGATGTATCTCTTTTGCCACGGTATGTGAGGACTCCTCACTCATACCGATGAGTTAAACCAAAACCAAAGTGCACACCCGGTGTGCCTTATGCCCCTTAGAGGAGTGATGGCACCTCGCTTTGGCGTAGCCTACCATCACCATCGTCCGGTTAGTAAGTGTTGTTTTGGAAAGGCAAGTTTTACTCAATATTATTAGGGACCTAGGATTTCTATGTTGGTTGATTTAAGTGAACTTAACTAATCATCGCAACATCAAGAAAACCTAAACATGCATCTAACGAATATTTCACACACATATATATAACCATAAAATATAAAGCGAAATAATAGATGCATATTGGCAACTAGCATGACCCCTTGAAATCTTCATATCTTCAAAAGGTCTTCATTTGCATTTCAAGGCTTTGTCTTCCAAGATACGCCGTCTTCAAGACTTAACCAAACTATGCAAAAACTAGTGTCTATAACTAGGAATAATCTAAATATTAAAGTACAAAAAAACTTAACGGTGCGTAGACCGTATTTAGATTTACAAAAATACATAACGGCACGTAGTCCGTATTTTCAATCCTAGTCGGGTCCCACTAGTTGCCATTTCATAAAACCTGTGAGAGAGAGAGAATATATATATTCCATTCATCCATTCACTATTTGTGAATGGCCCATGCAATTTACAAAATTAACAACAAGTAAAATGCATTCAAACAACGCGCTCACTAGTAACTAATCTAGGTGGTTAATCCGATTAACACGCCTAATTAAAACTAGTCAAAGTTGTTTAACCGATTATATAAATTACGTCATTAATAATTGAAGCTCCCACTAAATTTCGCATTTCCTTAATTAATCCAACTAATTAAGTCGGTAGCACCCAAATTTGTTAAAATGAAATTTTGCCAATGCCGCTCAAAAACCCGAGCGTAGCCTCCCAAAATTTTAATAAAAATAAACAAAATTAATTAAAATAAATAAACGGCAAAATAATTAACATCAAGCCTACTACGGCTAATCACCTCACCGCACCAAGCATACGCACACGCGAAGACCACGAACACGGGCCCCACGGCACACGGCCGCGAGCCGCTGCCACAGCACAGCCGCGCGTGGCTGCTGCTGTGCGTGGCTGCTGCCGCGCGTGTGGCCCACAATCGAGGCGGCGCAACCACCTTGGCAGCCACATGCGGGCTGCTGTGCAGCCCGGCTCGCCATGGTGGTGCATTGCCTCGTTTTGCGTGCCACTACCTTGGGATTTGATCCCTTTTCCGCGAGACAAAAATAATTAATTCTAAATTAATTTTAGAACTAATTTAGTGTGAAAAATAAAATTTTAAACAAGTCTAACTTAATAAAATTTCAAAGTGCAATAACCAAAATAATTCCAAGAACCATCTTTAATTAAATTGGTTTAGCTTGGTGCAAAATAAAATTGAGGCAATTTCTCACTTTCAATTTAATCAATTTAAATTAAACTTGAGAATTTGACAAAGTAAAGGGAAGTTGGAAAAATATGAACTTTAATGTTTAAATGAAAATTCCAACATCTAAAATTTGTGAATCCTTGAAAATTATATCTTCCAACATGAAGATAACCAAATTTCTATCACAAAAATCGAAACTTTATGTTTCTAATCAACTCAAAATGATTAAAACAGCAAAGTTCAATTCAAAATAACATGGAATTTAGTGGTTTTCAAAGTTTCAATCACTTATCACAAATAAAGATTGAATCTTTAACACTTAGGAAGCCTCAAAATTAAAATTTTCACACTAAAAAGCAATTAGTTTGCAATTATGTGAAAATAAATCAACCTTTAAGCATCAAATACTACCAAGTAAGTGTGCTTTAAGGGGACATAAAAGTGCAGAAAATTATGCAAATAATCAACCATATAATCAACAATTTATGCCATTAATTTCAAGGTTAGAAAAGACTTAAAATTTTTCGTCAAAAACGAAAAAACCCTCGAAAAAGGCATTTCTGGTCAGAATTTGGCTAAAATCACAGCCCCAACGGGGCAAAAACCTTTCCAGAACACGTTTTCCACCCAAAATTCTTTAGTCTTGGGCGAAAATCTGGGTTCTAGGCCAAATTCGACATTAAAAAACGGGATTAAATAAAACCGAGCTACTAATCTAATTAGCAACATAAACCAGAAAATTAAGCCAAAAAAAAACCTTGAAAAACATGATTATAAAAATAAATGAGCGGGGCTCCGATACCGCTGTTGGGGTTTGGTGAGTCCGACTCACTGCGGAAACAACCCCTCCCAAGGAACCACTCGCAATAATTAAAATCACAAAGCATAAATAAATATTCACAAAGAAAAGATAACGAATCTTACCCTCGAAGCGAGCTTCGCCCAAAACCCGGGGCTCTTACTTGAAAGCTACTAGCACGTCAAGCGCCGCGCCTCCGACGGTATCCACCCACAAATGGGCGAACACAACTTTAAGGTCTACTACCTTGGGGTTAGCAAGGTCCGACCTAAACCCGAGTGTTATGTGAGTTTAAGAGTTTTCCCAAAAATTATGGAATGCTCTTTTTAACTCCCACTCAAGCACTTTACTCCAAATCCCAAAGTTGGTATTTATAGAGGAAAGTATGAGTGGAAATTTCTATCCCATCAATGTGGGATCATGAAATTCCACAAATTAATTTAAAGCTAAATTAAATTAAAATTGCAAACTAATAATAAATCTACAAGTGGTATTACCATGTGAGATGGGTTGGTGAGGACCACATGGAGAGTAGGGGACCATACTTGCTCCCCACTCAATACTCTCCTTGTGCCACATGTCCTCTCCCACTTACTCCCATATTCCAAGCTTCCCCTTGTTCATGGCCCTATGGCCCGAGCCAATCCCGAGCCCGGCCCGCACCTGACCCGAGCCCAGCCTGCACCAGCTGCTGTTGTGCGGCTGCTGCTGCGGTTTGGTGCGGCTGCGGCTGCTGCCGTGGCACGGTGTGGCTGCTGCTGTGCCTAGCCGCGGCTGGCCGGGGCTGCTAGCACAGTGTGCTAGCTCGTCTTGCCCCTAGCATTCGGATGCTCAGGGCACACCGATGCTAGGGGTATTTTCGGGAATATGGTCGATTTATTATTATTTTGCGCGTCTCGTCTTTTATCATTTTAGACTCGACTTCCGACGATTGGTTTCGACGCTCTAAGCTCGAATTACCGACGTCTAAATATTTAACACTCAGGTGACGAATTAATTTCTTCCGAATTAATTCGTCGAGTTGGTTCGCATATATTTGCTTGGGTGTGACTCGAAGGGTTCAGTCAAGATTAAGCTATAATATTAATTATATTAATATTACTGATCGGAAGCAGCCTCCACCCAGGCATTCCGATCACTTCAGCTTACTGAATATATTAGGTTTCGAATAATTCTGAACCCGCTATCAGAATAATACACTTGTTCGAAGGACACCATTCCTTTCAGTACGGTGTTGTACGTCTGTATCTCTATGTATCTCTTAGATCCATTACTAGGATATGGATACATTGAAATACATTGTTTGATATTGTAGACACCAAATTGTGTCTCCCCAAACACCAAACCCAATGATGAGTACTTTTCACGTCATTGATATCGAGTAAGGTGAAATGTTGAAGAGTCTCGTGATTTCTCTGTTTTTCATAAAAATTAATTCATTTCTATTTTCGAAAATCATTCATTTCGTATCCTATTTATGAAAAGCGTCCAATCCAGTATATTATAGTCCATGATCAGGGACCAATAATTGTGTAGTTGGATGGGGCTTGAAAAGACTTTTCCAACGATATATTATAAGCCCAATTCCAAGTTATAACGAGGAAGTTATGGTCAAAATACTAAATTGGGTATAAACGAGTTTTATGTGCGACCCAATGATCATGTGGAGGGTCTATTAATCTTAATTATATTCCTAAACCAATTAAGATTAATTAGAAACTTCTATAAGTTTTTAAAAGATCTTAATTATCCTTTTTGAAAAGATAAGATTAAAGAATTTGAAATTGAATAAAACTTCTCTTTTTGAAAGTCCTAATACTATTCGAAATGAAAGACGTTCAAAGACAGTCAGATATTATTTTTGTACCTCATAATTTTTATCCAAATCTTAGATTTGGATATCTCTTGAAATTATCTTTCCAATGATATATTATAATATTAATTCCGAGCTATAACGAAAAAGATATGAAAAAAATATGAAACTCTATCCAAAATTGACACCCTTCAACAATTTGGCCATATATTTTATTTTACAAAATATTTTAATCTGATTCTAATTGGGTTGGAAATTAGACTTCAAGGGCTTTACAACGACATATCAAATGACCTATTTTGACTTCTGGATCAAAAGATATGATAAAAACAAAATTTGTAAAAAAACTGTTTTCATCGCGCCGCGATTGTCCAATCGCGCCGCGATTCTTTTTATCTTGCCGCGTCGAAAGGAATTTTATTCCGATTCGAATTCTAACTCTTTTCTAATGGTTTTTGGTCGTTTTTCTCTATAAATAGGGTAGTATTTCCCTATTTTCAATCATCAACAATCATCTTTCTATTCTATTCTCTCTCAAAGCTAGAAGCTTATTCTTTCTTTCTCCTTCTTTCTAAGCCTTGTCTTTTCAAAAACAACATTCTTCCGTCACGAGACTTAGACACACATAGCCAAGCTCGAATTTTCTTTCGCCCTAGACGTGAAAGGTTGATAATTTCTGAGGGTTTGGTCTCAAATCTTATTTCAATTCTTTAATTAGATTTATTGTTTAATATTTTTTTTTTATTGAAGTTACTAACGTGTGTATTGTTTTGATAGAAAGAGATACGAGACAACAAAGTGAGTAATTCAATGGCTTTATTTCTTTAGAAAGCATGTATTCCTAATATCATGTGTTAGGGTGTTAACAAATATTTCTAATATCATGTATGTTTCTAGTATCATGCTTAGGTTATTTCCTATTTATTCTATAATGCTAGTATCATGTTAGGGCTAAACCTTTGATCTTTATTGTTTAGTGACATGCTAGGATTTGTTACTAGTCATGCCTAGGATACTTGAAATCACACTTAATAAGATAATTAATAATTATATTTAAGCTAATATGATTTTAATTCAAGTGATCGCCAAACCAACACAAATCTTTTCGGCGCATTTTGACCTTACTTATGCATACCCCGAGAAAACTTCCCAGGAGGTCACCCATCCCAAGACTACTCCCAACCAAGCACGCTTAACTGTGGAGTATCTTAGCATACGAGCTCTTTAAAAAGAAGATGCATCTTGTTGATATGAGTAATATATCAAATCCTTGTTAAAGCAGTCATGAGAGATATTACAATAGTAATCCATCTTTATAATATTCATTGACATACATAGTAGAACACTTCAAATACTTTCTACAACATGCAACCCAAACAAATAATAACCATGATTCTGACGTATTAGAAAAATATCTTGATATATAAAATTTTGAGAGGAAGTAGCTCGTTCCTAATTTGAAGAAGATATAAGTCTTAGTAGTAATAAGTTCATTAAAAATGAAGATGGTGGATAGGGCATTCATCAATTACTTTTGTATGTGTTTTAAACCACACAAATTTTATATCCTTGTCACATAGAGTCATAGGTAAAATAAAAATAAATAAATAAAAACTTGGTTAGTGAAAGTAAAAGAAGATTTATTTACAGTATTATTTATACATGACAATCAAATCCCTTTTTTTAATTCTCAATAATATATACAATTTATCATTTAGTGCATCTTACCTTGTTATTTCCTTCACTGATCTTACTTGTAATTTTGTTAACACTAGTTTTTTTTTTTTTTTTTTTTCTTTGAACTTATATAAGACCTAACAAACTAGGTGTAAATAATATAAATAACATATTAGAAATTAGGCACCGTTTGGATTTTCTAAGGACTTGGCACTCACCTTCCAAAATTCAACCTAGTAAAAAACAACAGTTCAATATGATTCATCGCAAAGTGCTAAAAGATGAGGCTTCCGGAGTGAAATTCAAGGTAAGAAAGAGTAATTGTTTACTAGAAATTCAATTTTCCAATTCGGTCTTAGAGATTCCGAGTTTAATGTTGTTGAATCTTCGAAAAATTTTAATTCACAACATCTTAGTTTTAGAACAAAGCCATCATATGGACAACTTGTTTTGTCGATAATGTATTATTTCTTGATGCTTTGATCGACACTCCTTACGATGTGCAAATACTAGTTAAACACGGTATAATCAAGAATAGGCTTGGGAGTGATGTCGAATTAACAAGTGTCATGAACTAACTATTCACATACATAATGATCCATTCTCATTTCTACTATTATGATATTACTAAAAAATTGAATGCACATATCAACACGAGGAGGAACAAATAGATGTCTATACTAAGGAAATACTACTTCAATCATTCTTATTTAATTTCTTTCATCAATTTCATGACTAGTCTTGTCTTCAATGTGTTACAAATGTATACTGGTTTTACTAAGTAATAGTAAGTTTTGGTTAGATTATTTTCTTTCTTTTGTAATATCTATTGAGTGTATAATAATATTCACTAATTTATTTTTCACATTTATTCTTCTTCTATATTGTACTGCATTAAATTTGTAATGCTTCAAAGTATCAGTACAGTCTTCGTGAGTCTTTGCGTCGTTGTGCAATTTCAATTTTGAGGTAAAGGCGGACCTAAGTTCAAGAAAATAAGGTCAATTGACCCCCCTTAATTTTCTTAAGAATAAAATATTAGAAAAATTGAGAAGATAATTTTTTTTTTTCTACTATTTTAACTTGAATTATTTAATATGAGAAATTCAATATTAAAACTCAGATAATTTAAATATATAAATATAAAGCATACTAGTATTTGTCAATTAAGTAGGTATATATGCACATATGTGCAATATATAATATATAAGATGTAATATATAATGACCTTGTTTTTTGGATTTTTACATTGTTATGAAAGTTTATATAAATATTTTTATTAATAATTTAGAATAATAAAGTCATTAAAATTTGATTAATAATTAATTTAAATTGATTTAAAACTTGTTCAAAAGCTTGTTCCGCCACAACTCTGAGTCTCGAACACCTAATTAATCATATTTGATTTGTCCTGCCGTTGCAATGAGGAATAATTTGTATGATAAAAAGGGTCAGTTGTACTATGAGTAATGACAAACTCACAATGAGGGGCAAAGTAATTTACCTTTTTATTATTATTATTATTATTATTATTATTATTATGGTCATAAACTCTATAGCACCATATTTCATTAAGCTATATTATCAACTACTCATTGTGACAAAAAACATAACATTGGTTTGCCGGCTTTTGTAAATAAACTAAACGTGCATTGAATATGAATTTTGTCTTGTAATTTTCTTCACTTGGCTTTTTGAGAAAAACAGAACCAAAATTTTAAGTTTTTTTTTTATTTTTTTATTTATTTATTTATTTATTTTTTTTTTTCTAAACGCTTATGCTAAACCTTTTTGAAATTATTTTGTTTACGCCTTGTTATCTTTTTATGAGACTTCCTTTTGCCAATCGCTAATGCTAAACCATTTTAGAAGTCGTTTATTTATGTCTTGTTATCATTAGTAGGAATCATCTACTATTCTAGAGATTAATAATAAGCTACTATTTTCAATGATGCTTTAAACTACCATATTGTTAACAAAATTTTGATAGTAAATATACTTTTCTTTAATCTACCATTCTAATGACAATTCTTAATAATTGACAAAGCTTTATAGTCAACCTACTATTCTCCATGACACTGTTATATAAAGCAACAAAATTTCAGTTTTATAAAATAACATAACTTCAGTATTACAAAGCAACAAAATTTTCATTAACATTTAATAAGCTACTCAATCATAATCAAAGTATAAAATAATTTTCCCAAAAGCCGTGGTCAAATTGCATATTTGATTTCCAATAGTTGAGGTAAAAAGCTTATTGAAATTTTAAATTTTTTTTTTTTTTTTTTTTTTTTTTGTAAATGACCATGTAAATTTCTTATAATAGTTCTTCAATAAAATAATTGAGTACAAGGTAGTGGAAAATCCAAGAATATAAGAATGAGGGACGAATATATACATGAAAAAAATGTTGGGTTTCGGAAAGTTTGACTTTCGTGGAACAAAACCCGACCCCAAGACCCGCTCACAATTAATATAACTAAATGACATAAATAACAAGAAAGAAATAAAAGACAATCTTACCCTTGTCGCGTGCTTCGCTCACACCACAAAGCTCTTACTTGAAAAGACGAGTCTTGCAAGTGCAACAACCTCCTACAGTATCTACTCGCAACTCGACCCAATCGGTCTCTTACTCGGAGTTTAGCCGAGTCGGACCAAAACACTACTCGAGTATTATATGAACTTAAAGGTTTTCTCTCAAGTGGAGATGCCTTTTTGAGTTCCTACTCAAGTGATTTCCTCCAATCCCCAAGGTGGGTATTTATAGAGAATGTCAAATGACAATTCCACTCTCCCATCAATGTGGGAGAGTTAGTAAAATCAATTTTCTCATTTTATTTTTAAATCAAAAATAAAAAGAAATCTCAAACAAAATAATTAATCAACAAGTGGCAACATGGAGGGAGAGGGTAGGTGAGGACCACAAGGGGAGGGGACCATTTCCTTCCTCCCCAAGCTTCCCCTTAGCTGTCGTTCTCAAGCCACACGGACCAATCCCCGTGCGCCATGTGGCACCAGCCTTGTGCCCCAAGCCTTGCCTCGGCTGGGTTGGCTGTGCGCGCTACGTGCGTGTGCGCTGGTCGAGTGCTCGGCTCAGCAAGCCACGCGCATATGCAAGCTGCTGGCTGAGGCATGCTGCCAACCATGCTAGCTTGGCGCGCGAGCAGCAGTGTGCTGGCATTGCACCAGCCCGCACATGCGCGCACACGCAATGCGGGCTGCTGCTGCTACTGCTACTTGTGCGTGGTTGGTGCTGCTAGCGTTGCGCCAGCTAGCTAGCTATCCATGCACAACCAACACTCTAGCCTTAGTGTGGTGCGCATGCTAGCACCATTGCGCCTAGCACTCGGTTCGCTCGGGGCATTCCGATGTTAGGGGTATTTTGGTAATTTGTTGATTAATTATAGATTTTACCATCTCGTCTTTTATTAATTTGACTCGACTTGCGACGCTCGGTCCGACGCTCCTAGCTCGATTTCCGACGTCTAAATTCATAATACTCGAGCGACTCATTAATTCATTCCGGATTAATTCGACGTATCGGATCGTTAGTTGTTTGGGTGTGACCCGAAGGGTGCAGTCAAGATTAAGCAGTAATATTAATTATGGATTAATATTACTGATTGGAATCCAACTAGGCGTGACCTTGCTGTATAATTAGCTTTCTAATAATTCCGAACCCTCTATCAGAATAATACACTTGTTCGAAGGACACCATTCCTATCAAATAACCCTTAGAAAATACTAGTCCTTGCATGTGTCTAGAGAAGATCTTCATTAAGGCTCATAGGAGTGCGACTCTTACAATTTTTGTAAGAGTTACTAGACGTGTGGAATAAATATATTGCCTTTGATAAAATAATATATCAAGTGGCAAATCAAGCACTTTTTTCAAGTTGTTTCAAATAAATTAAAGTTAATTAGTATTTAATCAAACAAAAATACTTTTATTACTTAATTAAATAAAAATTAATATTTAAATATATTTTGAGCGAGGCTTTAAAATTTTACTCTCGAATAAAAACATTACAAATTTATTCTATAACTCCCAATTATCAATTACGACAAAGCTAAATTTTTTTTCCAATATATTACAAATATTAAACTATCTTTTTTTGTATTTTTGTACATGTATCGTAATATGTTTTCTTCATCTATTGACCCATATACGTTTGTTTAAATTATATTTAAAGGTCAAACTCATATATTGGCCATGTTAGGCAAACAACTTATTGGCGGGTAAATTAGCTTATTTGACTAGTCAATAAGCTAATACTAGTGTTTGGTGGTAAGATTATTGAAAGAGCTTATCCACCTTAATAAGCTTTTTTTTACAAAACGTTGGTACGAGCAACGTTTGCGAAGAGCTTATTTGGTTGGATGGCTTTAAATTACGAATTTTCCCTCTTGTTTATGACCAAAACCACATACAACCAAGCAATTAATCCATTTTTCACTTCTTCTCGTTGCCACTCCACATACTTCATAGCAAATCTAATTCTCAAGGTTAGGGCCTTTTCTCTTCAGCTTAATTTCAGTTCAGTTTAGTTCCTAATTTTCTTCTCTCATAAACAATTCATTTTAGTTCAGTTCAGCTCATTCAGCTCAGAACACGCCCTTAGTTTTCTCTGTGTTTCTTAATTTCTCTTCCTTAAACTTTTTTTAAAAGAATTTTTTTCTTAATTTTCCTTTTTTTATTACTGTTTTTTAAACTATTATTTATGTGTTTTTTTTTTTTTTTATATTATCTAATTTTAAAACTAATTCTTCAATGTTAAATATGCTAATGTCCTTATAGGTCATTTTCAAACTCAAATAGCTTTAGGTAATAAGCTATTTACCATACACTTTTATACAATCAGCTAATACAATAAGTTAGTCAAATCAGTTAATAAAATCAGCTAGTTAAAATAAGTTAATTCAATTAGGTTCAGCTTTCCCCCAAACATGGCCATTGTTTCCTCATGTTAATTAATTTATTATCCATCTTTTAATTGTAACTGTTTTGGGTAAAAATACCCTAGACACGTGTCAAGCGTGGACAGGTCCCACATGGGCCACTCACCAGCTGACACGTGTCAGCCTCAGATATCAGCTGGAATTGCGGCCTTCAAGGCCCAATTCCCGAGAAAGCCGCAAAGCGGCGCATCCCATTTGGTCAGAATGACCTAATGAGCACGTATCCTTATGACCCTATAAATAAGGAGATTTCCCCCATTTTTGGGATAACTACATTCATTTATTACACTACCCTACATTCTCTCTCATTAGAGAAAATACCTGATCTCGGAATTTGAGAACATCCCACTTTACTTTTCCACAACCTTTTACATTCTCCTACGCGCTCTAACTTGATCTTTGGAGGCGGAACTCCAACCACCCGGAGTCTGCGTTGCTTTGCAGGTACAGGCGCCACCGGACTAGTCTACGAGCCGTAACTCTCCCGAGGGACAAAAACACCCAAAACATTTGGTGTCGTCTGTGGGGAGAGTACATCTAAGATGGTTCAAGAGTCTGTACTGCCACCTGAACCCAACCGGCCTAGAACCAATGGTGAGGTCTATTCAAACCATGATACATACAACGGCTGTGAAGTCGAAACCCGAGTGGGCCTTGATGGGTCACTCCTCTCTAAACCCATCCGTTCTAGAGATAATCTGGAAAGAGTCAACAATGAAGCTGGTACCAACAAGACTGCTGGACCACCGCCTGGTAACACCCAGGCTGCAGGAGGTCAGGCTCCAGTAACCCGTGATTATGTGTCTTGTGTGTTATGCATGTGATCTTGGGATTAGGTACTTATATGAATATGATTCATGATTTTCCGCTGCGTAGTACTTATAAACTCCTACAGTGGTATCAGTTAGCCTCTTGCATGAATGCGCTTGATCATATTAATACGATTGATTTGAAGACCATGTTAATTTTATAATCAATTAAGAGGGAGAAATTAATTTAATTATGGTTCAATTATTATATTTAATGTGATTAAACTTTTGGAATTGATTAAATGAGATTTAATTATGCTCAAATAGCCATGAAGAGGACCGAATTTAGCCCTAAAATGTTTGAAATTTTCAAACCCCCTAACCCTAATTTCGAATTTTTCGAAAATTCATAGCTTAAAATATGATTTTGGTGCTTGATTTTTGATTTTATTCGAATTGTTTTATGTTTCATAATTTTAATCGGATTGATTTATGCATAAAAATGTTTTATGTATGATCATTGATTAAGTTTTAAGAGTTAGAATTAAATTGGGATTAATTTTATGATGAACCCTAATTTTAAAGTTGAATGTTGATTTAATTTTAATTTTTGGACCGATTTGATTTAATTTTGATAAATTATATTTTAATTAAATTAAAAACAAACAAAAAAATTATTTTAAAGTCGGCAGCCGCGGCTGGCTGGCGCAGCCACGGCGGCTGCCGACCTGGTCGCGGTCCAAGAGGGAGGGGAAGGGAGGGCGGAGGTCCGTGGTGGCTGTGGGGAACAGCGTGCAAGCGTTGCACGGCAACCGCCACGGCTGCCAGTGCTGCTGCCACGCTATTGCCCTTGCGACAGTTGCTGCTGTTGGCAGCCAGCCACCGTGGCTAGCTTCGGCCAGCCAACCACGGTGGCCGGCGTGGTGGTGCTCGATTTTCAAAAAAAAAAAAAAAATTGTTTTTTGAAAAATATTTTAAGATAATTACAAAATTTTTTTGGGATAAAATCGGTTTTATTTGGATAAAATATTTTATTTTAGGATAAAATCAAATATTCAAAAGTTGTTTTATTTGATATTATCCATATTTAAAGTTGTTAAATTGGTAATTATCCATAATTAAAGTGGTTAATTTTGGATAAGATTGATTAGGATATTCTGAGCATATTCTAAAAGGAAAATAATTGATTTAAATAATGTGAGTATCCCATAATTAGATTAGGATATAATTGATTTTAAAATTATTTGATTGGCTAATAATTAGAATAGAATCTCCTAAAGTTGTTAAGATAATCATGGAAGATTAAATATGATTTATCTCTTCAGATTAAAATAAGATTTGATTCTATCTCATGCCTAAATTAAAATATATGATATTTTATGATTGGTCATGAATAATATACGATATTATCTAATTATGATTAAAATATAAGATATTTTAGGAAATGCGTTGCCTTAATTATGGACATTTGATGTTGTAGTTTAGACAAGCATGTTGAGTGATTTATTATATGGCACTTTTATAATATATGATATTGCGTTGTTGTATATATAGACTAGTATGGCCCATAGATTTTAAAATACAATTTGCGCATCGTGATGTATTTATGTAATCTAAAATACTGTCTGTGTACCGTTAAATATTTTTGTAACTTTTATTTAAAGTAAATAGATTAGTTATTTAAATAGTGTTAGTCCAAAGAAGCCCATGAAGTGAAGGCCTAAAGGAGCAAGGTGGATGGAGATCCATGATGATTCAAGTGGGAGCTTTTCATTTCTAGTTTTCTTACGACTAAGGGGCTATACTATGTCATGTTTTATTTCATTAGTAGATTATGCATGTTAGATTTTAGTTATGTTGATTGATGATGCGCTAGAGTTCACTAAATAATCACAACATAAATGAATCTAGGTCCCAGTAATATTGAGATTGCTTTTCCAATTAGATACCCAACAATCCTTTAATCGTAAGTGATGGGTCGGCCTCAACAAAGCGTCACTTGTTATTTTAGGTAATTTGGGGTGGATCACGTTCTACATATTTAATTGGTTATGTTCAACAAGGTTACCTAAAGAGTTTAGAACCTTGAAGCAAAGGGTAATAATTAAACATGTGATGGTTAATTATTCAACCAAGAGTTACAAGAGTTGTAATCAGTAAAGAATTTACTCACCTTGAAAATGTAATTCTTGATAGTAGGGCCTCATTCCGGTCAACTATTACACAAATAAAGGATCTTGGAATCACTTAAAATTCAATTGGGATCAATTAATATTGAATAAAGTGCTTTAAAGTTACCTATATAAATTGTTTATGGTACTTTAATGTTAAATTAAACATAATTATTAAACTTTGCCTTATTTTGACATAGATGGGTAGCCGTAATCACAATGACAACAATATTTACAATCTTCGACCATTCCTTGAGAAGGATCGGTTGACAGGAGAAAAATTTTCCACTTAGGAAAGAATGCTAAGGCTCGTTCTGAAATCTGAAGGTAGAGAGGATGTCATTAACACCCCATTACCAGGACCTCTGCCAGAATCTACAACTACGGCAGAAGTCAAGAAGCACAAGGAAGCTCATGATAGAGTTGTGCCTATCACTTGCTTGATGATTGCTACCATGGAACCTAGTCTTCAAAAGCGTTTTGAGGATTAGGATGTGTACACAATCATGCAAGAACTAAAAGCTTTGTTTAAGAAACAAGCTAGAGTTGAAAGGTATGAGCTCCATCGTGAGATTCTGGATTATAAGATGGAGAAGGGTGCCACAGTTCATGATCATGTCTTCAAAATGATCGGCCTTATTCAAAGTATGGAGAAACAGGGGCACCCATACAGGGATGAGATGGCAACAGACATCATTCTCCACTCACTTCCAGAAAGTTTTAACCAGTTTATCATGAATTTTAACATGACTGCGACTGCAAAGACTATGAATCAATTGCATGCAATGCTGGTTAGTGCTGAAAAGCGAATCCCTAAGGAACCTAAGAAGGAAGTTCTTATGATTCAAAAGGGAAAGAGGTTCAAGAAAAAGGGGCAAAAAGCTAGTGCCAAGAGCAAGGGCAAGCAAGTTGCCAAGGCTCCTGAGAAGCCTAAGGCGAACCCAAAACCCAAGGCTGCAAGTGAAAGTGAATGGTTTTACTGCAAGAAGAAGGGGTATTAGAAAAGCAATTGCCAGAAATACCTTGACTTCCTCAAGAAGAATGGAGAATTGACCTCAGGTATCTTGTTATAAACATTTTAACTTTCACTTAGGTATGCGATACCAAGTTGCAGTGCTTAACATTATGAATGACGCGCAGGAATTGCATGCAAGTAAGGCTAGCAAGGAAGTGAAGCTTGAAGGTGCACTAGAAATGTTCGAGTGGCCAGAGATAGCTTCATAGTTTTAATTTCTGAATATTTATCATGATTTTAGAACAATTTCCAATTTTAATGAGACAATTTTCAGTGTTAGTTTGAATACTAATTCGTTTTTCACTTGGCTTGGAGAAGTGTTGATCCATGACCAAGGTAATAAATTGTTTTCATTTTGCTAGATATGAGTTATTTTGCTTTATGACATTGATATAAGTAGATCACAAAAGCAATTTTAGATGATTAAAGTAAACTTACTTATAACAAAGCAAGATTAGGTCACATAAACCATTTTGCACATCCAAAGTTATATTGGGTGGACTCTTATTCTAAATTGATTATGAATTACTTGAGAATTAGAAGTCATGCTTGATAAGGTGAAATGACCGAGTCGCCGTTTAGTTGAAAGGGTAAAAGAGCTAAAATGACCTTTTGGAACACAAACATATGATGTATGTGGACCATAAGTTCAAGAATTAGCAAAGAGATTTAACAATTTCATTGCTTTTACAAACGATTTAAGTAAATATATCGATAATTACTTAATGAAGTAAAGCTTGGAATCATTGAAATGTTCAAAAATTCCAAAATGAAATGTAAAATCAATTTGAGATAAACAATTTAACACCACAATATGATTGTTGAGATAAATATTAACTCAAAATCAATGATCATCTAAAAGGGAATTGTTGAATTAATTCACAATCCAGAAACATTACAATTAAAATGTATGTTTATGAAGAAGGAATCAAACTTTGCTTGCCATGGTTCGATCCTAGATTAGCTTTAATGATTTACAAATATCGTTTTTAGAATATGCATTACAACAACAATTGCGAATATACTAAACAGAAAACTTAACCAAAGCAGTAGAAAAGATGTCATAGAGTTATGATTTGGAAATGTTCCAAAAGTTATCTTTGGAAAACAGGATTAAGGGTTATGAAATCAATGTAAAATGTTTACAAAGATGAAATAATAGACCCTAAATCAGACAATAGTTCTTCATGGGTTTTCTCATGGAAACTAAGAGGTATTATTCTTACAATCGCGTAGAAACAAAGTGTTTGTTGCTCGCGATAGTGTCTTTATAGAAAGAAATCTCTTCCTACAAAGCCAAGTGGGCGTAAAGTTAGATCTCGTTGAGATTCAAGACGACCAACAAATGGATGTGGATAACACCACATCAGAAACGAAGGCATATGAAATCAGTTAATCTGATAAACCATGTGTCGAAGTAAGCTAATTCCACTAGCGAGGCTTCTATCGTCCCAACTTGAATGAAAGGCTTCAAAGAGTTGAAGAGAATAATTCTATTGTTTCTCATACCTATTGTAGGTTACTTGGGATTAAAACAAACAGTTTGTTGAAATTCTGAGAAAAGGTGGATTCTAAAATTTTCCTATTGGAATGGTTATAACCCATGCCCTACAAGCAAGCTTTGGATAAGTGTCAAATCAAGAAATAGCTTAAATACAAGATATCAAGTATGGACTCCATGTCTATAAAGATGTGTTAGTCCATGATAGTCTTACAAATAGGGTCAAACCTACTAGATGCGTAAGCCTATTCGGATTCTTCTAGTGATTGCTGATTTCGATTACGAAGTTTAGCAATGGAGATCAAAATCACCTTCATGAAATGTTCTAGATGGAGGATATGTATATGATACAACGTAAGAATTTTGAAATCCAGAATTCACAGAAAGTTTTGCAAACTTCAGAAATTCATTTTATGGATTGAAGTAAGCATAAGGGAGTTGAAACATTCGTTTCGATTAGGCAATCAAACAGTTTGATTTCCTCAAAGAATGATAAGGAATCTTGTAGAGACAAGAATTTTAGTGAGAGCAATTGGTCTTCTTGGTCATGTATGTAGATGACATACAATTCATATGAAATGGCATATCAATGCTTGAAATTAGTCAAGCAGTGGTTAGAGAGTTGTTTCAATATGAAAGACTTAGAGATGTTGAGTACATATTGGGAATCATGATCCATGAAGTGAATCTTGAAAAATGATTGGAATGAATCAAGAGACTTATGTTGATAAGGTTCTTGACAAGTTCATGAAGCAAGACTCTAAGAGAGGATGTTTTCCTATGTTTCATGGTAGTACGCTCATTAAAACTCAGTGCTTTCAAAAGCTAATAGAGTTGAGTTGTATGGATAATGTGCCTTATGCTTTTGAAAAAGGGTCCATTATATGTACCATGATATGTACAAAGAAAAATGTTACTTATGACTTGTGCATGTGTAGCAAGTTTCAAGTAAATTCAGAATAAGCATACTGAAAGTTGCAAAGAGCAAATCCTCGGGTACTTGAGAAGGACTAAAGAAATTTTTCTAGCTAATGGTGTTAAAAGTGAATAAGTTGTCAAAAGGTTATACGGATGCAAGTTTTCAAACAGGCAAGATGACTTTAGATGTTGATCTAGATACATTTTGTGTTTGTATGGAGAAGTACAATAAGCTTGAAGAGTTCGAAGCAGAGTACTGTTGCATACTCAATGTCAGAATATGTGTATTTAGCTACAGTAAGAGTAGTTAAGGAGGAAGTTTGGATCAAATTGTCCGGTGACTAAAAGGATACTTTTTCCAAAACAAAGGAGTCAGGGTCATATCACAAATCCAAACAAATAGATATGAGATATCACCTCATTATGAGATCAATGACAAGCGGGATGTCATGATCTGCAAAGTTTTATTATGAGTGAGAAATCACTAAACCCCTTCCATAGACTAAGATATGAGAGTCATATTAAAGACTTGCATTGAAGCAAGTTATGTAATTCAACTTGTATATGTTTTGAGAAAACATGTTACATAAGGAATGCATCAATTTGCAAAATTATATTTAAATAGAAATATCATTTCTCTTATTTAATTATGGTTTTGGAAATTAAATAAAATGTCCAAAATAATTATGAATTGATGGGCTCATCAAGTTGATCACCTGGTGAATGAAACCCCACAGGTGAACAAAAATCATATATTATTTAATTTTCTAGTTCAAAATCATTAAAGTGGACATAAATGATTTCAATAAATGGACTAGCATGTAAGATTAATTGGATAGAGCAGTTTCATGGGCTATAGGGGCATAGTGATGCTCGGTCAATCACTTGGATATGCATAAATGATGCATGATCGAACTATTGACTTACCTTGAAGTTCAAGTATAGAGCTTCCGGATATATTAGTGGATTCCTTTGACATGAGTGGAACATTTATTCCATTCAATGATTGATTTAACTGTGGTACACTCAAATGTCTGCCCATAACTAGAGATTATAAAGTGTGTTTCCCGAATATTTTAAAAGTTAAGTGGGAGCTTTGGTTGTCACAAGATTGGATTGAGTCTACCTATTAAATTAGGAAATGTGTCATGGCCGCTTGAAAAGGGAGAATTTTGAAAATACGTGGCCGCGTTAAAATGCATTACTCAGTATTCATTTGGTTTTGTAATTCTAACTCAGATTTCAAGAAACGATTTGTAGATTAATATGATCTCAACATGTGATGCAATCATATTATCAAATCGACACATATTGACTTAAGGAATTTGAATATTGCACACTTGTCTCAGACAAGTGGGAGATTTAAGGATTTATGTCTTCATCGTGTGCAATTACTAGATATATAAATGGATCAAATTATGGAGATAATTAAGTTCAGACATTTTGGTCGTCGTTTTATCATAGCTAGAGGTACTAACGATCTTTGGGCTAGTGAAATAGCCTAAAACCCAATTGGACGGATCCTATAAGGTCACACAAAGGGACTAGATCGTGCACGAGAGGACAAGGCCCATGATGGGCCTCATCCTCTAGTATGGCCGGCCATATGGAGTAAGGTTGAGGGTTTTTGGCTTCCTAACCCTAGTCTAATTATAATGTGATTATAAATAGACTAGGTGCCTAGGGTTTGCTAGATGTATGCAATTAACTGATCAGTGAGATCAAACTCTAATTAGCAAACACGAGACCAACCCCTCTCAAACTCTCCTCTCTCTCCTCCTCGGCGCCAGTGTGGTGGTTCGTGGTGGTGGTGGATCGTGGTGGTCGGCTTAGTCCATTAAGGGCGGTGATCGCGATTTTCCTCAATCACTCGACCAATCTAGTATTGGTGGACGGCTCGTTCGAAGCTCGTGGACTAAGTAGAGGAGTAACGCTTGGGGCTTTATTCTCTCCCTGATTTGTCAATCAAATTGCTACGTGGAATTCACGCTTCAAAGGAATGATTATGTGTCTTATGTATTATGCATGTGATCTTGGGATTAGGTACTTTGATGAATATGATTCATGATTTTACGCTGCGTAGTACCTATAAACTCCTACATATATATAGTAAAACGAGCGTAGAGGATCGGAGCAGGGCCGTGCGCACGCACCATAGGCCCGTGCGCGCGTACGCAAGGGTCTGCGCGCACGCACAAAGGGGCCTGCGAGCGCGCAACCCTACTGTGGTGTTGCGGCGTGCACGACTCATCTTGTTTGCTTGTAGATCCTTGTGCGAAGTTTTGCTCCTAGCGCTCTCGTGCATCCCTATCGTCGGTGCTCTTGTGATGATGTCCGCGAGGGGGGCAGCCCTTGATCTTCAAATATTTGCGCTTTCATGGCCTAGAATCAATGAGGGCGCAACCGTGAGAGCGCAGCAAATAAAACTTTGAAACTTCACTAACAAAAATTCAAGTAAAAGTAAGAGAGAAAGCAAAATGAATAGAAACTAAACTAAAATAGCTAAATAAGAACAAAAATCATGAAAAACTCATAAAAGTGAACGAAAAACCAAAATGAGTTATAAAGACGAAAAATAAAAGAAAACTAGAAAGATTATATGAAAATAAAGTAAGAAAATATAGAAAAGGAATTAAAAGCTACTCTGTTGAGTGCCATAAATGACGCTCATCACTCGAACTCTAAGTTGGTGACTTTGGCTTTGGCCTCTTTAACAGCAGCCGTTGTGGACTTGACCAGCTCAACCTGTTTCAACTCTTGAGCTTTAATTTCTATGTCACTAGTGTATTTTGATATTAAGCAAAGTTGAAAGCAGCTTCGGCCCTTTGTTTAGCACCATTTACCTCTTCTTGCTTCCGCCTGAACGGGGCCTTGAGCCATCATCCCTCAGCATCGCCTGTGTAATACAGAAGGCGAGTTAAAATACGGACAAGAAGATTAAAATACTTGAAATAAATTCTAAGGTACCTCAGCAAGCAAGGCTAGGATCTGGTCGAAGTTGACCGCCTACAGCCCTGTCACTTTGTCTTTCTCCGACCTAGTAAGGGTCCTGAGCATCCGCTTAGCCTATTGCTGGACGTCAGGCCGGCTGTTGGAGACATCTGCACCACAAGAAGTACTTGGTTAGAGGGCAGCATAGACGGCACCTAAGTTGTGCTGGTTGCTAAGTGAATCTCCAGACGGGCTCACTCGAGTCTTGACTCTCATAAAGTCAAGCGGCCATGGGGGTTCAAAGCATTTACTCTTACCTTGGTCCTTAGGCTGGGGAGACCCTCTTTTCCCAACAGCTGCATTACCAGGTGCAGCATTGAGTGGCTCGCCCTCTTCGACGCCGTAGAGGCTTCCGGCAATTTTGCAGATGGCCTTAAGCTTTCGCTCAAGGCCTTGAGTTCAGCTGGGCCCTTTCCACCGCTTGTGGGCCGTGTAGGGTTCGGCTTAGCAGAAGAAGATTGTCGGGGTGGGTTTTGCTTCCCCACCTTAGCCGGGGTCTTCTTTAACTCATCCCTAGGCCGCTTGAACATCTTGCTGATGGAGCGGGATATGGATTTGCTGTCATCCTGCAAAACCAGGAAAGGGGTTACAGGCGGAACAACGAAAAATTGCAAGATAACATAGAAGGCGGCGCTTACCCCTTCATTTTTGGCATCTAAGGCCGCCTTCCTTTGCAGAGCCAGCTCCTTCCTCAGCTGGGTAGCCGGCTTGGTAGGCGTTTTGCTGGCGTCCACCATCTTTAGTGCTTCTTCTGCAAATAACAGAGAAAAAAAGTTAAGTATAATAACAAAATGGTTAGTGTATCAATAGAGGTGGTATATAGCCGGATGTATAGCAAGTCTACCCTTTGGGAACATGGTGCTAAGGCTGCAGGCGGAAAGAAATGCCTCATCTTTCAGGAAGTCCGGATAGGGTATCCAATCCTTGGGCACGGTTATGTAAGTCCCATCATCCATAGGTTCGGTGGTGGTCTCAAAAAATTTCGGCTTCATTATCTTCTCCCAGGATTTAGACAGAATGCAAGGAAGAGCGCATTTCTTTCCAACCAGAGCCAGATTTTTATTGTACCAGCGAAGAAATCGGTTGTGTCCCATGGTGGGCGAGGAGACTAAGTAAAACTTTTCCTTCTAGTCGGTCCACTTAGAAGGATTGTCCAACGACATCATATACTGCAGATGTGTTGTCAAAGTGTACCATGCCCCAAATCCGCCTGCGGCTAGGCTCATATAGTGCATGTGAGCAAAAAGCCTCGAAGGTAGGCTCAAGGTTTTGGAACTCACAAGCGGTAATATAACTTAATATATTTATCCATGAGTTGGGGGTGAGTTGCAGACGCCTAACTCATACCCCTTCAAAATTTTCTTTATTCCCAAGTGTAGGGGGAAGCGGAGGCCGGCTCTAATAACGGCCTCATAGCAGCCGAAGTAATTGTCGGCGTTTTCAATGTTACTCTCCCAGGCAATTTTTGCCTTCACAGGAGGCACCTCTACGTGCCAGCCGTCCCCTATAGGATGCTTGAAAGCTACTCTGCAAGGTAGCAATGTCCCGAAAGGACATGCCCGCCTGTGTAGGGTCGGTCACAAATGGTCCCCTAGCCGACTGCTGATAATCAGCCGCAATATCCTCATGATTAGAGCTAGAAGCCTCTGAACTAGATCTTTCGGCGGCCTCTTCCCCGCCTATCTCCTCTTTGGACACACTACCAGAGGCGGTTTCCTCGCCGCCTGACTCTCTTAGAATCCCATCACTGGGAGTGGAAGCAGTGTCGCCCGGAGAAGAATCTGCTCGCTCTTCCGACCCCTCATACTCCTCATCTGGAGTAATCTCTTCGGTGGGCACTTCTAGAGCACGTCATCTCCTTGGCTCAGTAACCGTCTGTTTAACTCTAGCCATCGTCTCCTGCATAGACACAAAGATGGAGGGATTCGGGGATGAGCAAAGCACGTCCAAAAGTCCAGAACAAGAACCCCCGGTTCTAGACTCAGCCGTACTAGGAGACCGGCTGAATAACCTAGGCAGTGTCGTGTGTGTTGATGGAGAGTCCATCTTTATTTGGAAATCTATGTACATAAACGGAAAAAGCGTAAAAAACTTGAAGAAGGTAGAGGCGGTTACCTTTAAATTTTGCTCTTCAAAGTTTGAAAACAGCCTTAGACGGTGACCGGTTGTGTTCGTCTAGAACACAGACGGAAGCTTCAAAAAGTTGCTGCAGACAGAGTTAGAGCCTCTCTCTCTAGAAAACTTCTTTCTTTCACTCTCTAGACTTATAAAAAGGGTCAAAGATGTGGGAGGAAAGGAGGGTAAAATCTATTTATAGAGGGGAAAAACGAGGGCATCCCCGTCACACCCCAGAAGGTAAACAGTTATTTTAACTGTTCACCACTCACAGGGAGGCACGTGTTACAGGCGCAACGTGGCCTACCACGTCACCCTTGTGAGGGGCAAATGTTTAGGGTAAAAATACCCTAGACACGTGGCCCAATCAGAGAGGGACATGTGCTAAGCCTGGACAGGTCCCACATGGACCACTCACCAGCTGACACGTGTCAGCCTCATATATCAGCTGGAATTGCAGCCTTCAAGGCCCAATTCCAGAGAAAGCCGCAAAGCTGCGCAACCAATTATATCCGAATGACCTAATGAGCACGTATCCCCATGACCCTATAAATAGGAAGATTTCCCCCATTTTTAGGACAACTACATTCATTTATTACATTATCCTACATTTTCTCTCATTAGAGAAATCACCTGATCTCGGAATCCGAGAAGATCCCACTTTACTTTTCCGCAACCTTTTACATTCTCCTATCTGCTCTAACTTGATTGTCAGAGGCGGAACTCCAACCACCCGGAGTCTCCGTTGTTTTGCAGGTACAAGTGCCACCAGACCAGTCTTCGAGCCGTAACTCTCCCGAGGGACAAAAACACCCAAAATAGTAACAATCATTTACAAAAGTTATTTGGGGTTGATTAACCCTGTTGCTTTAAACTTGACTTCGCTCATATCATTGTTATTTTTCAATAGTTAGATATCTATAATTTTAATTAAAGGTATATGTTCGAAACTTGGTCCCCATACCTTAGTCTAATAAGATCCACCACTAAATGTGTCCCATCCTCTTCAAATGTTGTCCATAATATAATTATGGGGAATTCTCTTTGGTAACAATGAACTTTTTATTTTTCTATTTGGTGAATTGCATGTTAAAAATCTTAAATGTATATATATTGCCTAATATGTGGATTAACCTACCATAGTTTTATTTTATCATTTTAGCATGACTTAGATGTGTTTAATTATGAAGCGTTAAAGCGTTGATACAACTGCTGCAATTTTTGGGTGTTAATAAAGGTGTCGAATCGTTGTGCTTTATAGTATAATAACCATGTTTTTAGCACCGCTTCGCCAATAGTTGTGCACGTAGTGTATTGTGATATTTTGTTATCATTAGATTTGTACCAAAATCCAGACAATAAGAGTTCGTGACACCTTGTCATGAAAAGTGGTTTTGTATATTATTAAAGAATTTTGTAGGTAAACTCTTTTGAAGGATTTTTTTTATTGAATTTTTGTCTTAATAGTAAAGGCTTGTAATACACTAACTTGGGGTTGATTATCCTTAAATGTGTTTGGATGAATTTTTAAGATGTTTATAATGTTGTATAATTAGTGAGTGTAAGACATTCATTAAGTTGCGCAATTTAATGGTTGAAATATGTCAAAACTTCGGGCTGTGGGATTCGAGTAGGAAAACCGAGAGTTTGGTCATTCTTAAACACAGATGATTGCGGGTTCGTCTGAAAGTTTTCCCCAATAAGCCTTTGGACATGGACTTTGGGATTCACTGACATTCATATTTTATATGCTTGCATCACTTTCAAAAAAATAAAAAAGTTAAAATATTTTTTGTTTTAAAAATTATTGCTATTTTAGGAAGGAGCCTTTATAAGGATTAATTATTGTTTATAAGAATTTAGCGCTCAGTTTTGGGTGTTATTATTTATATTATATAATCTTATAGTAATATATTTTGTACTCTCTCCGTCCCTTATTGATAGTCCCTTATGACCAATTATAAGACCCGCAATAATAGTCTCATTTGCTTTTTTCAAGTACCATTAATATTAATTTTTTACCAAAATTCTCTTCAATTTGCAACAATAATTTGTGCAAATACCTTTCCCATGTAAATTTTGTTTTTCCATGTACTTTAATTACTTTCTCTCTCTATTTTTTTGCATACCCATGTAAATTTACTTTTCCAATGTACTTTGTTACTACTTGTTTATGTTTATTAATTCCCGTGAAAATTGTCTATAACGGACGGAGGGAGTACGTTGTTGCATTAACAGATTTGATTTGTATTATAATCATGTTTCCATATTTTATTTTCCCTTTGAGTTTATTCTGTTATTTTGTTTGATGAGTTAATATTCTTGTTTTTTTTTTAAGTTTTATTCTTGTGTCTAAGTTTATAACACCTCCAAATTACTATCCAATAATAATAATTATATAACATGATTTAAGGAGTAACTTAGAGATATTACCGCCCCGTGGTAGATCGGAGTTGGCCGAAGTCAAAATGGAAAAAAATAATTTTTTAAAACCTATTTAACAAGTTATTGTTCACTTAGTTTTGATAAAAGTCAATACCTCTAAAGTTTAGATTATTCAAGAATAATCCAAAATTGGACTTATTAAATTTTTTTTTCCAAATAGTAATACGCTCTCCATCTCATATTACAAAGATTAATTGTATTCCTTTGTTGGGTAAACCAAAATACAAAGCCTAGTTCAGAATCTTTGTATTTTAGGCTATAATTTTGAACTAAAATAAACTCATTCCCCATAATTAATACCATATAAGTCCCAAAACAAAGTGAGGTGTCGCATATAATTAATACTTGTATCTCATCCCTCTGTTTCGTAATAATAGTAACACTAGGTGTTGCACAAAGTTTTATAAAAAAATTTATACGGTGGGGTTACAAAGGAATAAAAACACGTCGTTAAGTGCCTAACCCTAAATCAAATAAGATTTATATAACCTAAACGAACCAAATACAAGTATAAGGTAAGCAAAGGGTCGAACCGCAGGGAGAAGCTAAACACTGTGATCACTACTAATCAATTAAGCTATCTCGGGACAAAGAATGGAATTATCTAAGAGATTAAAGTAAGAATGAAGTGAATTAAAGACAATATAAAGAACATGGGTAGATGTAGGTTTCACTAGAACATGCAATAACATAGGAACAAATCCATAATGAACTAAACATGCATGAATATCGATATAGAGGGTCTAATCTAGCCACCTGTCGAGGTCAATTGGCTTCTCCTAACATAGCCTCTATGTTGTCACATTAGAACCATATACTAGGAGGTGCTATCAAGTAACAATCGATACAAATGAACTTAGCTAAGTCAACTATCGTTTCATCTAGCAAAAATTCACCTTTAATCAACTAACAACGTGCACTTTGCAAGAAGATCAAAGAACAATCAAGCATGTAAAGACTTTAATCACAATCATCTTGAATCCTAACACTATAAACATGAAAAAATTCCAACTACATCATCCCATACCCTTGGCTAGATAACTACTCACTATCCATGGCAATCATAAAGTCAATCATGATATTAACAAGAAAAAGCATGATTAATGAGTAATTAACAAAGCAAAAACAATCTAGAACAAAATCAAATAGAAAAGTAAAGAGAAAAGAGTAAGGAAATGCTCATTCATTGAAGTTGAAGTTGTACAAAGAGGTTGATTAAGCTTCTTCTTCAAAATCCAAGCTCAACAATGGAGTAATCCACACTTTCTCTCTCTAAAATGCCAAAACTAATGGTTTTTCTCTCTCTACTAAGTTCTAAGATTAATTGGAAATTAAATGATCCTTATAAAATTTAAGATGAGGCATATTTATAGTGCTTTACAAAACCGAAAATAAAGACTCAAGGAGAGCCTTCTCTTTACATGCCGCGCCCTCTCATAGCCGGGTACGGAAGTGCTTAACCCATCAAGCCGCGCCCGCGGGTGGAAGGTGGAGAGGCCTCTCCAGCTGAGGAGAGGCCGCAGCCTGGGAACAGGGGAAAAAAGGACTCGAAAAGTGGCGCCCGCGTCTACTGGGTTCCGCGCCTGCAGGTGTTGAGGAAAGGCTGCTCCTGGGGCGCGGGCTAAGCATCTTCCGGATCATCAGAAGGAACTGCATAGCAGCACCCGCGCCTGCGGCAATTGGCTCCTGCTTGGCTGCACGCCCTCTCCTTGAGCATCTCTTTCCCTTCCTTAGCTCAAATGCAACCATAGGCTTCACCAAAAGGGCCAAGAACCTTCAAAACATCAAAGTAAACTATGAAAATGGAAGAAAAAGGAGAAAAAGAGAGAAAACATGAGAAAAGATAAAACATCACAAAAATGAAGATAAAACACTTAAAAAGGCTCAGACAAGCGCAAATGAGGGGAGAATCCTTAGAGAAAAAAGGATAAAAGAGTGGCGTAAATGCCACTCATCAAAATCCCCTACACTTGCCTCTTGCTTGCCCTTAAGCAAAGAAAGTTAGAAGAGCTAAAGCTACCAAGGAAAAACCGAATTTGCTTTTAGCAAAAGCAACAAGCCATTTTAACCTCAAGGTTGCCGGTAAGGACGAGTTGTGATCTCGTGAGGGTTTCCATAGATCTTACCCCACAACTCTCACAAAATTGTGTCCAACACAAACCAAAAAGGAGAAAACAAGAATATGAATCAACAAGCACATGCAAATCATAATCAAATCAAGCTTTCATATACAACAAGCATAAGTGGATGACAAACTTTCTATGTAGTGAAAGTAAGCACGTAAGGGGATGCCAATGGTTGATTGAAGGATAAATCATGCTAAGCATAGAGAAGTCTAACATGCACCACTCCCCCCGTATTCCATACAATCTTACCGCGTTCCCTCATCTGGATTCAAATCCACCTTCGGAGGTAGCGTTTCATGAATCCACAAAGAAGCCGGAACAAAGATAAAACATTACAAAATAGGGAAAACCCGACATGCTCTCTCCATATGCTTGAAATCTAGCGCCCTCCACCGACTAGTGACTCAACTACCCTAAGTCAAAAGAGCATTAAGAGGGTTGTAACGTTGGCTAGGGGGTAAAGGTGTGGTAAACTTTGGAAATTGGTGTTTAGCCTAATCGTGAAACAAAGGGTGATCAAGCTTCTTTTCCAAAATCAAACATCTACCAATTTCAAAATACATTTCCACAAACTTGAATTACATTGCCAAACATTTTTGAACTTTCATTGTTCTTCTTTCATCGTCATTCAACAACTCTTTATTCCTTTTTTTTTTCATTTTGCAAAAAATTCTCTTCTCTTTTTGTTTTTTCAATGTCCATGCCTTTTATAACTATGGACGGCTTTTTCTAGGATTTGCACTTGCTTTTATTTGAACAAATATTCACAACATCACTATTTCACTTTCCATTAGAACCATTACCTTCCACATTTCAAATCAAAAAATCAATAAGCTTTCGTGGCTTGAGTTTCACGATACTAAGGGTGAAAGCAAAACAAAAGGCCATGCGCTTGTATTGTGCTATAGTCAAAGAGAGGAAGGCTTAACATGGCAAGCAAAAGGGGCAAATGTAACCAAAAATACAAGAGAAAATAAAAGCTAATCCTAGAAAACAAAATAGTCACCGAATGAAGAATGATCTTCGTCATCCCTAAAGTAGTTCAGTCGCGATCTCGGGAAGCTAGACGCCAAGTTCTAGATCTAAGCATGCCTTGGTAAGGATCCTATGCTTCTCATACAAAAATTGTTGGAGGCTTGAACAATGAAACTCACATTGGGTTACAAAAACTATCTTTAGGGCTTCAAATCCCCTAATGAGAGCAACACCTTCTTACCACAAACAAGTGAAATTGGGTTCGATGGGCCTTACGAGTTCTAAACCGGCTACCTTAGCATGAACCTATCCTAGAGTCAACCGATGGCAATCCCGAAGTGTGCAAACTTTTAAAAGTTAGTAAGAAAGACATTCAATCACACGAGTTAACTTTTATTATGCTGAAAATGAAGATGAAACAACTACAGATTTTGTGGTTTGTCTTGAACGAAAAGGGAAAATCTTTTTTCATTCTTTTTCAATTTTTCACTTTTTTTTTCAAAAAGGAAGGAGAATAAAATGATAAGAGGCAAGTAAACATTTAATTCCCAATCGACAAACAAAGATCATTTGGCATCATACCAACGATCACCAGATTCCGCAAAATCAAATGCATACAACCTCGAATAATCAACTCCATCCTAAACTAACTAACTAACCATGCACACAAAGGGAAATAAAAGAGAGTAAAGGAAAGGTCTCACCCAAATGTTTCTTGAAGAAAAATAAAGCAACCAAACCATTTACCATATCTCCATATGTTGCTTCCATCGTTCTTTAAAGCTACAAAAGAGAGAGAAAAGGCAAATACAAGCACTATGCAAGGAAAAAGGGTTTGAAAACGAAAAAGAAGATCGAAAATTATCTACAAACTTGAACCTTGGGCACAACCGACTACCCAAATCATCATATCATCATCAAAGACATCATCAATCAACAACAAGCTAAATCAAACAAAGCATAAGCTATACAACCCAATACCCAACAACAATGCCAAACATAAATCCTTCAAACGCTCCTATGAGTCCTTGGTGCCTTCCCTCACACTTACCCAAAACTACTCCCTTTTGACTCAAACACCCCCCCACACTAGATAAGAGCATCGTCCTCGATGCATCACATGCAAGTAAAAATAAAAGGGAGGGACCAAAAGGGGAGGGGAAAACATGCATATCAAAGAGGGGAAACTATTGGCCACTAGGACCGGCACCACTATCACCCCCATTCCAACTATCATAGGAAAAACCCGAGGGGGGCCATGGGGTTCCCAACTTCCGGTGTAACCGGGAGGCCACCCATAATTTCCCCTAAAAAGATTTAGTTGGGATGAGGACAATTGGTCGTATGGCTCGGGTTGCACTAAAGGCAAAGGGTGAGAGGGATGAACGTAGGGGTAGTTTGGGTCACCCCTATAGTCACTCCCACCCGAAACCTAGTAGTCATAGTGACCGAACTCATCAGGGAACTCACGCTTAGGCTCATCGGGGTTTAAGACACCCGGCCAATAGGGGTACGTAGGTTTTTTGTCACCCGTCCACGAAGGCACGGGCCCTTGTTGGGTCGGCGTATATGGATAGTTAACCGGAGGGGTGACCTCCTCCCTACGTACACTAGCATCATAAAGGGCGTTAGTTTGAAAGACATTATGTTTGTGAGAGGCAAACATACCTTGCATGCTAAGTTTCATGTTCTCTATTTGAGCTCTCATCCTTTCCATTTCTTGTTGAAAATCGGGTTGTTGTTGTTGTTGTCTTCTTCTTCCTTATTGTTGTTGTTGTTGTTGTTGTTGTTCCTCCACTTCATCCTCTTCCTCACCTTCAACACCAATCTCCTCATCCACTTCATTTACTTCGTCCAAATCCACCTCCATCTCGTCATGGGGGAAAGACACCCGAGTCTTTCCTCACCCACCAAGGATGAACAACTCCCTCTCTAGTATGAGAAGTGAATTTCAGCTTAGGGAGGTGACAAGGGAATAAACGCGTCGTCAATTTGTCTATCTCTAGATCAAATATAATATATACACCTAAACAAACCTAATACAAGTATAAGGCAAGCATAGGGGTCGAACCACAAGGAGACATGCATAAACACCACATTCACTACTTAATACTTAAGCTACCTCGGAACAAGAAGTGTGAATAACTAAGAGATTAAACTAGAGATTAAGAATGATTAAAAATCAATATAACTAAGCACCAAGGGAAGTAGGTAGATGTAGTTGCCAATTGATCATGCAATAATATGGAAGCAAAGCAATGGTAAACTAAGCATGCAAGAATATCGAATTAAAGCTCAATCTAACCGCCTTCCGGGGTTAATCAATTTCTCCTAACATAGCCTCCATGTTTCCACACTAGAACCATATATTAGAAGGTGCAATCAAAGAACTATCGATAACAATGAACCTTAACTAAGTCAACTTCCGTTTCTTGTTAGCAAAGATTCACCTTTAATCAACTAACAATGTGCACTTGCAAGAAGATTAAAGAATATCAAACATACAAAGACTTTAATCACCATTAACAAAACCCCAACATCATGAGCATGAATCAATCAACAACTACACCATCCCCACACCCTTGGCTAGGTGACTACTCACAAACCATATTGAAGACAATATCAATCATCAAATCAATAAGCATCAACATGATCAATAAGCAAAGAAGGAAAATCAAAATAAGCAAACAAAACTAAATACAAAAGTAAAGAAAGAGAGTAAGAGATTGCTCATTAATTGAAGATGAAGATTTACAAAGATTCAATCAAGCTCCTTCTTCAATATCCAAGTTCATCAATGGAAATCCACACTTTCTCTCTCTACTAATGAAGTTTCTCTCACTAGATTAGGGCTAAAATGTTTCTAAGTAATGATAGATCATGCACTAAACTCCCTACGACCTATATATATAGGTCCTTTAAAAGATACAAAAATACGAAATAAAAAGACTGCAACTCAGCGGTGCGCGCCCGCGCACATACACTGCGCGCCCGCGCATAAGTTGTGTGTGCGCCTTCGCAGATCTTGCGCGCCCGCAGATCTGTGGGTACGGAGAATGAAACCCATGGATGCGCGCCTTCTCTCAGCAACACTGCGCGCCCGCGCTTGAGGAGTGTGCGCCCGCACACAAGGCGCACACAAGGCGCACGCAACACTCTGTTTTGATTCTGCTTCTGATGCTGTTCTGTGCGGGTTCTCCCAGGTCTGCGCGCCCGCACACATCAAGGTCGCGCGCCCGCACACAAAGCGCGCACAAATCTTTTGTTTGTGTTCTGTTCTTGGAGCAATCCTGCGCGGATTCTCATAGTGTTGCGCGCCCGCACACAGGGGAGTTTGGGGTGAATTGCTCTTCTTCCAATGCCTTGATTCCTACAAAACAAAAACAAAGAAAACAAGGAGAAAGGCAAACAAAGAAAAGAGGAACAAAAAGGAGAGAAAAGGGGGCAAACAAGCTACAAATGGGTGGGAAAAACCCGTAGAGAGAACACTAAATTATGGCATAAATGCCACTCATCAGGAGGAAACAATGATGCTTGCGGGATACTAGTAAACTCCAAATCCCGATAACCTTGGTCCCTTTGATGAATTGCATCGTCTTGAGTTGCTTCTCATCGAACCAAATATCACTCCCGTCGCCTTTTCCCACTATGGTGCAAGAGCGTAACTTCGCCTCATGACCCAATTTCTCCACTAACCGAGTCACCATAGCTCCACAATGAAAATCCCCCGTCTTTGTTCCCGAGACAATAGCTTCTATGCACTAGGTGAAGATATAACCCAAATTCACTCTATGCCCGTAATCCGACTTAGAGGCAAGCCATAAAATCCGGATCTCTTCAAGTTTTATCTTTCCCAAATCTTGTTTGTTGAAGACCATATACCCAAGAATATGGTGAAGTAGTCTAAGAGCCGGGTGCATGATCTCACTAGCCAATGAATACTTAGCATCGAAGCTATTCATTCGGGATATAAGCTTCCACCAACGAATGGGGTTGTAATCAGGTAATTTCTCATACTCGGGGAGGAAAATGTTGGCATCGGGATTGAGGTCGAGGTACTCATTGAATTGTCAAAGGGACATGGTTTCTTTTTTGTTAAAGAGTTGGAATGAGATGGAAATGTTGTTGTTTCCGGTGGCATGTGTTTCAAAGGAGGCTAAAAACTCCAAGGTAGGCTCACGGTATGTGTTATAGGCTTTCGTTACACAGGAGTTTAGCCTTAGATTGTTGAAGAAAAACCAACAATCTTCATCAATTCCCAATTTTGTTGTTGTAGGTTGATGATAGTGTTTGGTGGGTAGGATTTTTCGTGATTGTAGGGCGTCGAATTTGGTTTTGTGATATTTTGGTGAATTTAGTTTGAGGCAAAGGTGGTGGTGGTTGTTCAACATTTTGAGGGGTTTGGGAGGATGAAGCTTGGGGCTCTTTTCCACTCTTCCTCTTCTTTGATCCCAAACTAAGCACCATTTTCACCTTCTTAAACAATCAAAGCAAACTACTCCAAATTCACCCAACAATCCAATATAACACAACTTTCACAATCAAAAAACTCTTCAAACACCAAACAACACAAGAATACCACAAAAATCCACAAGAAATTCCAAGGATCAATTTACAAACAACAAACAACTATGAATAATCAAGAAAAACCAACAATAATCACCAAATCAAGCATCAAAACCACCAAAGAAAATCACAAGAACAACCATTTAAACATTAAATATATGCTCAAAAATTAAATAAAAACTAGAAAGAAGAAGATTATACCAACTATGAGAGGCAAAACCAACTCCAACTAGCCCAAAGAACCAAATTTTAGAACAAGCTTCAACCACCTTAAATGGATTTCCGCGCGAATTTCGGACTAAAATGAGTGGAAAATGGTGAAGATGATGATTTTGAAGGAGTGTGGTGAATATTTGAAGGAATTCTAGTGAGAAATTGATGAGAATTGAGGTGTTTTGGGGTTAGGGTTTGAGAATTGGGGGTTTTTAGAGAGAGAGAGAGTGTGAGGAAGATTATAAAAAAAAATATGAAGTGAGGTGCGAATTTGGGGAAAAAGGCTGAAATAAGTCCGGGTGACCCCGACTGCGGCGCCCGCGGGACCTGGGCCGCGCCAGCGGGTTCTTTATCGCACCTTCTCCTGGGGCGCAGCTGGGCATCTACTGAATTTTGAGCTTGCTTTGCAATTCTCCAGCCGCGCCCTCTCCTCCTATTGTCGCGCCCATGGGCCCCTTGAGAGGGCTCTCCTTGGGCGCGGGCTTCTCTTGAAGCTTGAGACTTCAATTTTTCATACTTCCTCGTACTCAACTCAATCTTAGCTTGTCAAATCATGACCCTAAGGCCTCAAATTCTAAACCACACACATAGTAACCAAGGGTCCAAGCGTTCAAGTACCTACAAAGAAAACCCAAACAATATAAGATACTGACTAGCAACAAAATCGACCAAAAAGAAAGAAAAGAAGAATGAAAAGAGGTAAGGACTCGGGTTGCCTTTCGAGAAGCGCTTTTGTTTAACGTCGTTAGCTCGACGCTACTTGAGCTCAATCAAGGAGGATCATATGGATGATGCACATCAAGAAGCGCTGTGGTAATTGGTTTATGATTGGATGTCCTTCATAGTAAGGCTTGAGACGGTGACCATTAACTTTGAACGGGGGGTGCTCGTCATTAGAAATTTCGAAAGCACCACAGGGAAACACTCTTGTGATGACGAATGACCTACTCCATCGTGATCTAAGCTTGCCCGGGAAGAGCTTCAAACGAGAGTTGTAGAGGATGACTTTTTGGCCTTCGACAAATTCCTTCTTGACAATTTGAGCATCATGCCAAGCTTTAGTCCTTGCCTTGTACATACTTGCACTATCATAGGCATTCATTCTCAACTCTTCTAACTCATGTAGCTCAAGAAGTCTTTGCTCACCCGCACTATGGAGGTCAAAGTTGATTTGCTTGATAGCCCAATGAGTTCGGTGCTCCATCTCTACGGGTAAGTGGCAATTCTTCCCATAAAAAAGCTTGTAGGGAGTAGTCCCTATTGGAGTCTTGAAAGCGGTCCTATATGCCCATAAGGAGTCAATGAGCTTTGAGGACCAATATTTCCTTGTTCTAACTACCGTCTTCTCCAAAATCACTTTGACACTACTAAAAAACAAGTGAATTGCGACCGCCGCAAACGGTCGTAAAAGTAAAGGAAAACGGTCGCAAAGTGTAATTGTGACTGTCACCCGTCGCAACAGACCCGTCGTTATTTTGTTGGTCGCAAAAAAAGGAATCTACGACCACTTGGCGGTCGCAGATCAAATTGCGACCGTTTCTGTATTTTCAACGACCGTTTTATTAGCAGATGTAATTTGTTATTTGCAATTGATATGGTGGTCGCAAAAATCTAAAATTACGACCGCCTATGACGGTCGCAAAAAGTTGCATAATTGCGACAGGTAGTGACGGTCGCAAAAAAATCCGAAATTGCGACAGGCAGAGACGGTCGCAAAATGTTGCAAAATTACAACAAGTAGAGACGGTCGCAAAATTACATCTGGCATAGACGGTCGCAAAATGTTGCAAAATTACGACTGGCATAGACGGTCGCAAAATGTTGCAAAATACGACTGGCACAGACGGTCGCAATTTTTGAGTATTTGCAACAGGCCGAGACAGTCGCAAATATCATGTAAATGGATGCAATTTTCATAATATTACTGTTTGCATTTACGTTGTCATCCTAACCTGAACTTATAACCTGTTATCATATTACAGAATTTAAAAAATAATAAAAAATAAAAATAAAATGCATAATTCATATTATAATAAGTCCAACAACAATACTTACAATAACAATGTTCAAGTAAATAATAATAGTAATTAGTTAGTAATAGTTTACAAAGCTAAATTTAAAAACTAAGTTAGGCCTATATGAATTGTAGTTAGTAATGGCCTATGTTCTTTCAAAAATAGATAAGGCCAATATACATGCCTATATGAATTATAGTTAGTAATGGCCTATGTTGTTTCAAAAATAGATAAGGCCAATATATATGAACAATATAATACCAAGTTAAGGCCTATATCCCCCCAAAAAAGCTAAGGCCTATATTCCCAAAAACGCTAAGGCCTATATTCCCCCCCAAAAAAAACTAAGGCCTATATGAACAATAATAATCTAAGAGCTATATGAATAAATAAACTACGACACCGGAGTGTGGTGACCAACCCCACCACCACTCATGTCCGGGTCATCTTCCCTACGAAGCTGAAAATGAAGGACCACATGAACAGTTAGAGAACAAGTTCTGCAACATCGTCTAAATCATTCGCTTACTCTCAATTGTCGCCTCCTCCCGCTCCTTCTTCAATGCCTCCTACAATTGCGTAGCAAACTGTGCCTCCATTTGTGCCTGTATCTGCACTTTTGCCTCCTCTATTCGCTCGGTAACCTCGACTTGCACACGTTCTTCCAACTGTGAAGCTATAGAAGGATTGTACGATTGCGAGACTTTCTCAGAAGAGGGGCTATAAAACAAACTAGCGCTTGCACCTAGGCCCTTCACTACACCCTCTTTCCTACCACCAACGACCTCCCAATATAGCTGGTTAGGGTCTGGTTGTGACCCTTGAGTGGAAGACTCGTCAAGCTTCTTTTGGTAGGCATCCTGTAATCAAAAAAATCATATTTAGCATATTAAACATGTTTATAGTTTCAAATGGCTTAATAATAGACATTTTCATGCATTTACGAGGCTATAGGATCATACTAGCTTAAATGACCTTCTAACTTACCCATTTCCTTTGTTTTTCCTATATTCTAAGAGTTTATCATTCAAATAACTCATATTTAGAAAATGAAACAATTTTATAGGTTTAAATTGCTTAATCATAGACATTTTCATCCATTTACAAGGGTATACGGTCATAACTAGGCTAAAATTGCTTAAATGGCCTTCTAACTTACCCATTTCCTTTGTTTTTGCTATACTCTAAACGTTTATCATTCAAACAAATCATATTTAGCATATTAAACAAGTTTATAGGTTTAAATTGCTTAATCATAGACATTTTCATCCATTTACAAGGGTGTACGGTCATAACTAGGTTAAAATGGCTTAAATGGCCTTCTAACTTACCCATTTTGTTGGTTTTTGCTATATTCTAAGAGTTTATCAATCAAAAAACTCATATTTAGCATATGAAACATGTTTATAGATTCAAATTGCTTAATCATAGACATTTTCAAGCATATACAAGGCTATAGTGTCATAACTAGGCTAAAATGGCATAAATGGCCTTCTAACTTACCCATTTTGTTTATTTTAGATATATTTTAAGAGTTTATCAACCAAAAAACTCATATTTAGCATATCAAACATGTTTATAGATTTAAATTGCGTAATCAAAGACATTTTCAAGCATATACAAGGTTATGGGGTCATAACTAGGCTAAAATGGCTTAAATGGCCTTCTAACTTACCCATTTTGTTTATTTTTGATATATTCTAAGAGTTTATCATTCAAACAAATCATATTTAGCATATGAAACATGTTTATAGATTCAAATTGCTTAATCATAGACATTTTCAAGCATTTACAAGGCTATAGGGGCATAACTAGGCTAAAATGGCTAAAATAACCTTCTAACTTACCCATTTTGTTTATTTTTGATATATTCTAAGAGTTTATCATTCAAACAACACATATTTAGCATATGAAACATGTTTATAGGTTTAAAATGGTTAATCATAGACATTTTCATGAATTTTCAAGGCTATAGGGGCATAACAAGGCTAAAATGGCTTAAATGGCCTTCTAACTTACTCTTTTTGTTTGTTTTTGAAATATTCTTAGAGTTTATCATTCAAACAACACATATTTAGCATGTGAAACATGTTTATAGGTTTAAATTGCTTAATCATAGACATTTTCATGCATTTAGAAGGCTATAGGGGCATAACTAGGCTAAAATGGCTAAAATGACCTTCTAACTTACCCATTTTGTTTATTTTTGATATATTCTAAGAGTTTATCATTCAAACAACACATATTTAGCATATGAAACATGTTTATAGGTTTAAAATGCTTAATCATAGACATTTTCATGCATTTACAAGGCTATAGGGGCATAACTAGGCTAAAATGACCTTCTAACTTACCCATTTTGTTTATTTTTTATATATTCTACGAGTTTATCAATCAAAGAAATCATATTTAGCATATGAAACATGTTTATAGATTCAAATTGCTTAATCATAGACATTTTCAAGCATTTACAAGGCTATAGGGGCATAACTAGGCTAAAATGACCTTCTAACTTATCCATTTTCTTTGTTCTCTTTATAAACTAAAATTGAACCTAACATACTAATATTGAAAAGTATTAGGTGCCTAAAGTTTCAAATCACAAGTATAAGTGCCTATGTTTTGCTTTCTTCCTTAAAAAATTATTTCATTCGTTTCCAAAGTTAGATGTGTTACCGAGGTTTGTTGTGCCCTCTTGTTTGCCGTAACTTTTCCTTTTCCAAGAACTTCCTTTAAATGGGTCTTTAGGAAGACCTCAGGGGCAGTTGGAAGCACTCCACCGGCTTTCTGAGCCTGGACAATTCAAATAACTCCTTAAATGCTTAGTGTATGTAACTACTAAAATTTATCATTATCATTATATACCATTAAGTACTACCATTTTCTTTACATGCTTTGATGCAGAGATAGAACCTTGGAAGTGTGACGGCTCAATTGGATTAGAAGGGGAGACGCCCCTCCTTTCTTCTTAGCTTTTTCTGACCTCTCCAGAAAGTCCTTCTCCTTTCTTTTTGCCAAAATTTGTTCAAACATACACTGTCCCATCCATTTAGGAATTGACTTGTTTCTGACAGAAGCATTGTATGTAATCTCTTTCAACCTCTTATGTGCCTTCTTTTCATACTCCTTATTTACAAGGGTATCAAGATCAGCATTCCAAAGGTATTGTTTCTGTAAATTTTTTTAAGAAACAAGAAAAATAATATGTTTAATAATATATTGTAATAAGTAACCAACAAACACCAAAGTTAGATAAGTAAATTGAACTTGGGGGTTTTATAATACCATAAACTGGTTCCACCAATGGGACTTAGTAATCTTGTCAACCTCTTCATAGTTAAGCCATGGTTTGCGCCAATGTGCTTGAAAAATACTTGTAATGGAGGTGCTCACGGTGTTATCATCGAACCTTAGTACCAATAAGCAAACAAATGAAGTCATTACATACATAAAATACAAATATAACCAAGATTGTTCAAGTTGGAATGCAAATTAAGCTAACCATGATTAACTTACCATAACCCTGTAGGGTGCAAAGTCCTTCTTGCAACGGGGGTAGGTACCTCACCCATGGGAGAGTTATCGTCTTGCGTCTGAGGAACCTGAGTAGTTGTCCCAGAACCATCCACGTGTGACTCAAGGTATGGGGTAACTTCCGGAGAAGTTTCCGTATTTGCATGGCTTGTCTACGGAAACAATTCTCTCGGGGTGGCATGTCCCAGCATCCGACGACCACCACCAGCCATGACAACCTACAGTAAGAAAAACATTATGAATATCAGTAAAAATCATATAGTCATGTTATCGCGATCTATAAGCTACTGTCACACATAACTTTGGCTTTGCAAAATATCAATAATAACATATCAAATTAAAACTAGGATGGTCTTTTAAAACTAGGATGGTCTTTTAAATTAAATTGAAATCCATAAGATTACATAATAAAAAAGTTAAAACAAGGTTACAATCAATCTCGTAATTCTCAGTTGAATCACCCTCCCCATCAACACTAAGATCATCATCATTATCGTCATCCCAAAATCTGTCATCCTCATCCTCGTCCTCACTATCAGTAGATTCGAAACTGGACTCATCTAGAGGGGCATCGGGCAGCACTTCATTTTCAGCCGAATCTCCAAATCCATCTTCATCACCTTCATAGTCTGGAATGTCATCCGGAGCACAAAGAGTTGGAATGTCAGTAGTGGTTTCTTGTAGAAAGTCTTCGTCAACTGGTGCATCAACAACAGACCTCGCCTTTGTCTTGAACACTGCCCACCATTGAGCCTTATCTCTTTTCAGACTTGAGTAAGGTGCATAGTAGACTTGGTTAGCTTGGTAAGAAAGCACAAAAGGATCGTACTTGGGGTATTTTTTGGTATGATTGACTTCTATAAGCTTGTATTGACCAATGTTCATACCCCTAGTGGAATCCATCCAACTGCACTTGAAGAGAATAGTTTTATAAGTCCGTAGGGCACCAGTGAACTCCAACTCGATGATATCCTCTAGAAAACAAAAATAATCTCCACCATCTTCATTGGATACGCTTACTCCATAATTCATGGTTGACTTATGTTTTTCATGGCCATAAGTTTGGAATTTGTATCCGTTCACATAGAATGGGCTCCAAGTACGCACTTTCTTAGATGGGCCCATAGCCAAAGCAAACAATATTTCATCATTTGGCTTATCTTGAATCACCTGCTCATATGGCATAGTTATATTAAATTGATATATGTCATGAAGTTATAGCAACAAAGTAAGAAAACGTGTTGATGTCAAATGCGTAAAACACTTACTTTCAACCTAAACCACTCGAGGAATTCAGCTTCATGTTTAATCCACACATCTTCTTTGCGAATAGTGGGTTGCATTAGAACAATGTGGTCCTCAAACTGTCTTCCATATAACCAGAGAAAGAGTATTAATGATGGTGGTCGACATTGGATACGTTGCAAAATTCAATGAAATCTTAGTGAGTGTGATAATAGACAAATTTAATACCTCTCATATGGTTCCAGAATTCCACTATTTCCCAAAACATATAAATGAGCACATTGTAGTTCTTTCTCATTCAAAAAGCGGCACACTCCACCAATAGAAGCATGTCCATGATCAACCCTAAACAGTTCCGGGACACTATCATCCAAAGTGCTCTCAACATCATCATGAACATTATGACCTAACTCACGTGTTTTAGTATCCACTCCTTGTTGGAAGTAGTTAGAGAAAAAGTACCCTATCTTTTCCGTTAGATAAGCGTTGCAGATTGAACCTTCAACACGAGCCTTATTGCCAATTTTATGTTTCAAATGATTAAGGAACCTATAATTAAAAATATTGAATAAGTTTTATGTTATGCAAACAACTATAGGTGTATAAACAAAAATAGTAGCTATGAGTTTGTAGGAGCTAAAACCTTTCAAACGGATACATCCAACGATATTGGACAGGACCACATAACCTAGCTTCATAAGGTAGGTGAACTGGTAAGTGTTCCATAGAGTTGAAGAACGCCGGTGGAAATATCTTCTCGAGCTTACAAAGAATTTTTGCAATGTTGTGTTCCAATCTTTCATATCACTCAATTTGATGGTGGAACAACAAAGGTCACGGAAGAAAAGACTAATCTCAGTAATAGCTTTCCAAACATGGACCGGGAGCAATTCCTTCAAAGCAACTGGCAACAATCTCTCCATGAAGACATGACAGTCGTGGCTCTTTAAACCATGAAGCTTACATGTTTGTAAATCTACACATCTACTCAAATTAGAAGCATAACCATCGGGAAATTTCAAGTTCCTTACCCACTCGCATAACACTTTCTTTTGAGCCTTGTCTAGTGAGAATGGGGCTTTCGGCAAAGTTTCTTTCCCTCTCGCATCCTCCGTTACATGTAGTTGTGGTCGTTTGCAATATTTGGCAATGTCATTTCTAAATGCAACTGTGTCTGAAGTATGTTTTTTCACATCCATCACTGTGTGAATTAGTTGGTCAAAGAAATTCTTTTCAATATGCATGACATCGAGGTTGTGGCTGAGGAGAAGAGTCTTCTAGTACGGTAGCTCCCAAAGAATGCTTTGTTTAAACCACCCTAGTTTCTTCTTTTTCAAGCTTGCGAGTGCTTCAGGTCCATCTGTTGCCTTAGCCAAGTGTTGAACTTGTTGCCATAGCTCGTCGCCGGACATTATGTGAGGTGGTGTCCCCTTTTCAACCTTATTCTTACAAAAAGCAATTTTGTTGTTTCGAAAAGGATGTTCGGGAGGAAGAAATTGGCGGTGACAGTCAAACCATGACATTTTACCACCATGTTCAAGCCAAAAAGCTTTTGATTTGTCCAAGCAATATGGACATGCATTTTTACCAGCTGTTGCCCATCCAGAAAGCATACCATAGGCTGGGAAATCACTTATAGTCCACAAGATTGTTACACGCAAATTGAAGTTTTTTCTTTGCGAGATGTCGTAAGTTGTTGCACCAACATCCCACAGTTGTTTCAATTCTTCAATTAACGGTTACATATACACATCCAAGTTCCCCTTCGGGTTTTTAGGACCAAGAACGAGCAAAGAAAGGAACATAAATGGTTTTTTCATGCACATCGATGGAGGCAAGTTATAAGGGGTCAGAATGACTGGCCAACGTGAATACTGACGCCACCAAACTTGCCATTAGGAGCAAACCCATCGGTACACATACCAAGTCTCACATTTCTAGGTTCAGATGCGAAATCGGGGAAGGATCTATCTAAGTGCTTCCAAGCTTCACTATCATTAGGATGCGCCATTGTGCCTTGGACTCTTGGATTTTTGGAATGCCACGTCATTTCCTCCGCAACGTTCTTTGTTGCAAACAACCGTTGTAGCCTTGGAGTGATGGGAAAATAGATAAGTTCGTTTATTGGAACCAATGACCCCTTTGAAGTCCTCTTGTATATGTCCTTTTTGCACACTCTACACTTATCCAACTCAGTATCAGCTTTCCAAAATAACATACAATCCTTTGGGCATGCGTGGATCTTCTCGTGCGGAAGCTCAAGTCCGTTAAGAATCTTCTTTGTATCATAGAATGTTTTCCCCATCTTATTATTGTTAGGAATCGCTTCGTTCAGTAATGAAGCAATTCCATCAACACTCCTATGGGGCAAATTGTATTCCGACTTCAAAGATATTATTCGAGAAGCCATTTCTAGCACAGACATGGAGCTACCTTCGTACAATGGTTGCTCGGCGGCCTTTAAAAGCTCTTGAAATGCTTTTGCTTGAGCATTTGGCTCTTCATCTGAACATCTAGTACTATCGTCACCCGATGGTTCATGATTACTCCCAAGAGCATCGAGAACCATTTCACGATAAGTATTTGGTTGCTCTACACTTTATGTAGGGAATCCTTCACCATGAGAAACCCACTCATAGTAATCAGGTATAAACCCCTTTTTGTACAAATGGAGTTTTACTGTGTTGGCATCATGAAGACGTCTATTCTTACATAACAGATAAGGGCATCTTACTTCATCTATGCCCGGGCTCTCAGGATGAGCTTCACAAAACCGTATGAATTGTTCAACACCATCCACAAACTCTTGCCTAAGTCTACGGGCATTACTGCCATCGTATCTATCATACATCCACCAACGCTTTTTCCTTTTCATGGTGACAAATTCTACAACACTATGAAAAACAAATCACATTAATCATTCACACTGAACTTGTTTTCATTACAATAATGGCATACGATAAATGAGAATCGAAATGATATCCAAAGGTCCTTATCATGAGTTGAACGGGAAAGCTGATTTCACATTCTTTATTAAGAGATTTAAACATATGTTGATGTCACATGCTTCTAAATTTTTACTCATCAAAATTAATGTTGTTCTCACAAGTAATGTTGACCATTAACTATAAAAAATATTATTTATTCCGATCCATGCAAGGGTTAACTTTTTACCAAATTACTTGAGAAATATTTAAAATTTTTATAATGTTTTCTTAAATACTTATTATATATAATTTACAATATTGCTTAAATTATTTATAACTTACACTAATAAATTATATTTTACCAATTTCACAGTAAATTGATGTAACATTAATAAAATCAAAGAAGCATTATGATTTGTATAGTTAACAACGATGGGAGTTTGATAACAAAAATCAAAATATAAAAATATTTAAAAAAAACCACATGTAAGATGTAACCCTTCATGAAAAAAATTGAAAAAACAAAATAATTTACAAAATATATTATAGAACCATAATACAAATTAATGTTCAAAAGATTATCATAACCCCTTAAACATAAATATTTCTAATAAAGCTAAAACAATTCTATAAGAATCATTTTTTTTAAACGAAAACGAAAATTATCAAACACATGACTTCATACCAACCAATAGTCCTACATTGGACATAAAGCAAAATAAATATCTATTCCAATCAAAACACATCCAAGTTCAAGCCTACGCACAATAAAGCATAAAAAATCCGACAATGAACCAAGCTATTAATAGCAAACCTCTTGCTAATACTAAACTGACCATTTAAGAATCATTAGGAAAACCCGCTTAAACAAGTAGCACATTCACAAAGTAAAGCAATGATAATAAACTGAAATCAAAATGCAACTAATAAGGATGCTTTTTTAAAAAAATATAGATCACAACTCCATAAACAACTAACATAAATATGAATCATATTGTACAAGTAAAAGAAGTAGTTACATAATAAGGGAAGAAAACACACACTAGGGGAGTTGACCGAAAAAGCAGAGGCGGGGACGAAGGTGGTCCTGGTATACGGTGGTGATACACTTTTAGGCAGGGTAATTATAAAAAACTTTAAAATTAAAATAATAAATAACTACACACTATTTACCAGGTGGCGACGACGGAAAAAGACAGAAAAAGGAGGAGGGACGGGCACAAGAGGAATCTGACGACGGTGGAGCTGCAAAGGGGGTTAATTTACGACCCACAATTAGCTATTTCAGACAAAATAACCAAATTAAAAAAAAAATCAACCTAAAGTTCAAGACTGAGAACATAGCTTTAATGAAAAGTTTAAGACTGAATTTTTCCCATATTTAACCCAAAATTAGCCAAAAAAGCTATTTCTATTGTGTAAAGAAAAAATTCAACTATGTAGCCTGATATAGAAGTAATTACAATGAGATAAACCCATGTATTAATACACATTTACGATACGGTAGCTTATTTGGAATGCACATTTACTGAGTTGCCCATGTCTAATTCTTAACTGGTCATTATGAATCTTGCATATTAGACAAAATCATGTACAAATTCAACAGTAAATCTCAAAGCTAACAAAGTATCTGGCTAATTTCTGTTCCATTTGGAGTATCAAATGAATTTCATTTGTTCCTGTCATATTTTCTCTCCTCGTCTCTTTACTTACCTCTTTGCTAGTAACCTAGATAGATACCTCACAAGAGAACATTTGATCCACCAAAAACAGAAATGTACTAACATGATCCATGTTCTTAAGGAGATTTAATTTTCATGCTGACGCTTTCTATTGAAAAACTCAAGAGTCATTGGGTTGCATCATTAGCTTAGGTCTGTACTTGTACTTTTTTAAGAAACAAAGTCGACTCGACGCACAAATAGATAAATGAAACATAGCAAAAAACTAGAAAAACTCGAAAATATGAAAGGCCAAATACTCAACCAGCCATAAAATTTCAAGTCCCAGCAAGATTTGTAAAGCTCAATCAAAAATTAAAGATAGTCATTTCTTTGGTTGGTTACTAAGACACAAAACACTATTAAATGCTTATTTAATCAATTCAAGACAAAAAAATTTCATTACATCCAAACTTAATCTCAAAATCACATGCATGCTGTAAACTTCACTGAGATTAACATATAGGTGATGCCCCAAGGTCCCATGCTTCTATGATAGTATGTCCAGTTAATAGTGTTCCTGTTTGCAATCTACTCTACGAATTTCATCACTTAGATTTCTAGTACTACTTATCCCAAGTTCACAACACCCTAATAGGCCAACAACTATCGAAAAGAAAGATGAATATTTCAATCCAGTAGAATTGGTGATATAAATCATATTTTACACAAGGTCTCAAATTCACTTGGGCAAACTCTAAAAATAATTGTTTTAACAAGAAAGGCATATGTAAACTAAGGAAGGTACAAGGAAGTCTTTGCAATCGACGAGCAAAGACAACCTGAGTCCACTTTAACATTGTGGAAAATTATACCCAACAACACTTGGCATAGATTCCTGTAGCTTCTAAAACCAACTTTACTCCCATATCATCTCAAATCCATCTATACCCAACACTTATACCATCATACATTGAGAGATAATACTCACAAATTTGCTAAAAACAATTAGCTACAATAGGGTCAGAAACATGAATTCTTTTAATATCAAGCACCAAAACAAAAATGACCATAGATAACTCTCTCTTTACTAAATTAAACTATTATCAAACGGAGCAAAGTGAATTCAATCACCAAAATCATGAGATATGTGATAGCATGTTTACTCAATCCGGTCACTTTTATTAAACACGGGTACATGTCTAAGTGTAATTGATCATACTCATGTCCGAGTGTCGATAATCCAACACAGGTAATTAATAAGAAATTGAAAAACATACAAGGTACACTTAAAGAAATAAAATCATACCGAGACAATATCAAGGGGTTTAGGAGCATCTCTATCAGACCCAGAACTATTTCCATACCCTTCCACAAACTTTCCAAGACTAGAATTCACATTTTCAATTCCATAAATGACTTCCTTGTTAACGAACGCAACCTAATTTTGAAAAAAAAAATTACAGCGACTAACCTGACTTAACTCGACGGAAAACGGAGGAGAGACGGAGAGAAGAGGACCCCGGTGAGGCAGCGATGGTAGCCCTGCGAAGAGGTTCATTTGTGACCCAAATTTAGGGTTTTCGCCCAAATTAATTAAATAAAAAAAACAAATGCAGCGACATACCTGAATACCGGCGTCGGAGAACAAGGAGGGACGGGCAGGAGGGGAAGCTGGCGACGGTGGTCCTGCTTGGGGGTTTGATTTGCGACCCATTGTTAGGGTTACGGAACAAAGTAACGAATTAAAAAAAAAAATTAAGATAAACTACCGAATGCAGCGTCGCCGACCGGAGAATGCTCGTCGGAGGGAAGAACGTGTGGAGTAGCGGCCGTTTTCGCCTTCTTCTCTTCGTTGTTCCCTCTTTTCCCTTCTTCTATGTTTCTTCTTTCCCCTTCCCCTTGCAAATGAAAATACCACGATATATTTTAAATTTCTTTTAAAAAAATTACGACTGGTCGTAATTATTTTCAAAAAAAAAAATTAATCACACAATTTCAACGACCGGCACAACGGCCGCAAAAAATTAAAAAACGGTCGCAATCATAGAATTTTACGACAGGCTTTTTAACGATCGTAATTAATAAGAATTGCGACCGTTTTTATAATAGTCGCAATAAAACGCTTGTAAAATCACCGAATGTTAGTAGTGTAAGCTCCCTATTGGTGATCTCCGCTTGACCACTCGTTTGAGGGTGGTAAACAAGCCCTCGCTTGTGAGATACACCGTACTTATCAAGAAGTCTAGTAAAAGTATGATGCTTGAAATGCGACCCTCCATCACTGATTATAGCCCTCGGGACACCAAATCTCGGAAAAATCACCTTTTTAAAAAGATTAACAACCACCTTAGAATCGTTTGTAGGAGAAGCCACGGCTTCCGTCCACTTAGAGACATAATCAACGGCGACCAAAATAAACTTGTTTCCATGTGAAGAAATGAAAGGGCCCATGAAATCTATAGCCCACACATCAAAAATCTCGAGCTCAAGGATGGGGTTTTGAGGCATCTCGTCCATCCTATAAACATTCCCCATCCGTTGACATCTATCACAAGTTTTGACAAATCTCCAAGCATCCTTGAATAGAGAAGGCCAAAAGAGCATAGATTTCAAAACCTTGGAGGCGATCTTTTGAGCACTCATATGCCCACCACAAGGAGAAGAGTGGCACATATAGAGAACACTTTGAACCTCGTCGTTAGGGACGCATCTTCTCAATAAACCATCAACCCTTCTCTTCAACAAAATTGGGTCATCCCATATGTATCTCTTAGCCTCATGCTTGAGTCTTCGACGTTATAGTGAAGTGAAGTCCGGAGGTATGGCACTACAAGCCAAATAATTCACTATATCCGCATACCACGGCTGCGTTTTCACCTCAAGAGCATATAGCACATCATCCCTTAGGGCATCCTCTATTGGCAAACCATCATCTTGAAACCTTGGACCACCTAACCTTGAAAGGTGATCCGCCACCACATTTTCGGCCCCCTTCTTGTCTCTCATTTCATAGTCAAAATCTTAAAGAACTAAAACCCATCTCAACAATCCTTGTTTAACTTCCTTCTTGCTTATCAAATATTTGAGAGCCGAGTGGTCGGTATACACTATTGTCCTAGAATCAATGAGGTAGGTTCTAAACTTCTCAAATGAATGGATAACCACCAAGAATTCCTTCTCGACAGTTGTATAATTCCTTTGAGAATCATTGAGAGTTTTGGACAAGTAATGAATGACATGAAGTTTTCCTTCCTTTCATTGCCAAGGAACGAGCCAATGGCCCCATCGCTTGCATCACAAATTAGTTCGAATGGTAGAGACCAATCCGGTCCTTGGACTACGGGAGCGGTGCAAAGAGTTTCCTTCAACCTACAAAACGACTCTTGACAAGCATCATCAAACAAAAATTCTTTATCTTGTTGCAAGAGGGATGTGAGAGGTTTGGCAATTAATGAAAAATCTTTTATAAATCGCCGATAAAACCCAGCTTGGCCAAGAAAAGATCTCACTTCCCTCACATTGGTGGGGGGAGGAAGTTTCTCAATGACCTCTACCTTAGCTTTATCCACCTCGATGCCGGCGTAGGAGATTTTGTGCCCAAGAACGATCGCACTCTCTACCATAAAATGGCACTTCTCCCAATTCAACACGAGGTTAGCCCTTTCACATCTTTCTAAGCAACTAGATAAATTGGATAGACAATCTTCATAGGTGGCTCCTCCGACGGAGAAATCATCCATGAAGACTTCTATCTCATCCTCAATCATATCACTAAAGATTGACATCATACAATGTTGGAATGTTGCGAGGGCATTACAAAGCCCGAAAGGCATCCTACAATACGCATAAGTATCGTAGGGACATGTGAAATTCGTCTTCTCTTGATCCTTGGGGTCAATCGGGATTTGGAAGAATCCCGAGTAACCATCAAGGAAACAATAGAAATAGTGCTTTGTAAGCCTTTCCAACATTTGATCAATGAACGGCAATGGAAAATGATCTTTGCATGTACTTGTGTTGAGTTGGCAATAGTCAATACACATACGCCAACCGGTAACAAGCCTAGTAGGAACTAGTTGATCATTATCATTTTTCACCACCGTCATGCCACCCTTTTTAGGCACAACTTGTGTTGAAGATACCCAATCACTATGAGCAATTGGGTAAATGATTCCCGCATCTAGAAGCTTAGCAACTTCCTTCCACACAACTTCTTGCATGGAAGGATTAAGCTTCTTTTGCCTTTTCCTAACGGGTTTAGAATCTCCCTCTAGATCAATTTTGTGCATGCATAAGGATGGACTTATACCCTTGATGTCATCAATGGTATAACCTAAAGCCTTCTTGTGTTTTCTTAAGACATTGATCAAGAGGGAGGTTTTCTCCTCCGTTAGATTTGAATTTATTATTACGGGAAAAGATTTATCGGAATCAAGATATGCATACCTCAAGCCTAAAGGTAGAGGTTTCAAGTCTACCTTTGGTGCTCCCTTACCATTGAAGCTCTCTTCTCTTTCTTCAACTTGAAAGAGGTCGTGAGTGAAAGGAGCCTCTTCCTCCATGCTTTCATCCTTGCACTCCTTTTTGCTTTCCTCAAGCAAATCCTCATAAAATTGCATGTCTTTCTTGTGAGCACCTATCTTAGGTTCATTCAATAACACACTTTCAAAAGGATCATTAGTAGCATGAAAAGGGGTGTGAGAAAATTCATTAAACACATTATCAAGAACATCAACTCTAAAACATTCACCACTTAAGGAAGGTTGTTGCATGACACTATTCAAATCAAATTAAATTGAGTCTTTGTCAATTTTTAGGGTCATCTTACCCTCCTTCACATCGATGATTGCTCTAGAAGTGGCTAGAAATGGTCTACCCAAAATTATAGGAATCCTCTCATCCTCATCCATCTCTAGCACATAAAAATCCACGGGAAATGTGAACTTTCCAACCCTAAGGGGGATGTCCTCAACTTTACCCATGGGAAACTTGGTAGAATGGTCCGCTAGTTGGAGAGTAACATTTGTGGGTGAGAGGGTTCCTACATTAAGATTTTGGTAGATGGAATAGGGTATAAGACTCACACTTGCTCCTAAATCACACAATTCTTTGTCAAACTCGACACCATTAATGGAACAAGGAATGGAGAAACTACTCGGATCTTTCAACTTGGTAGGAAGCTTGTTGGAAAGGATGACGCTACTATTGGAGGTTAAGTCACTGTTTCACACTCCCTTCTCCCACTCAAAAGGTCTTTCAAGAACATAGAATATTGTGGCATTTGTTTCATAGCATCAACGAAAGGAAGAGAAACATGCAAATTCTTTATCACATCCAAAAAATTCCCAAATTGGGCATCAAGCTTAGCTCTCACAAATCGTTGTGGAAAGGGTAGCTTTTCCTCTCTAGGTTGGCGATTTAGGGGCAAGGGGGTAACTTCCTTCTCCTTTGGTACCTCAACATCCCTCTCTTTCTCACTACTCAAAGACTCGTTGGCTTTCTTACTCTCATCCTCGAGTTTCACTTCTTCTTGAGGCTCTTCCTCAACTAAAGAGTCACTTCCCACTACCTTTTCACTCCTAGTTGTCACTTCATATAAAGGTTTTGGGTTGACTCCTTGACTCGGAATGGTGGAAGAAGAGGAAGGGGATGAATTAGAGGAATTAGATGCAAGTTGAGCAATTTGAGTTTCAAGCAATTTCATGTGAGCATTTGTTCACTTTTTATCCTCTTCATACATTTTCATTAAAGCATCTAATTTAGCCATCACGGGATCATTAGGAGGAGCTTCAAGTGAAAGAGGTTATTGAGGTGGGGGAAGTTGGGGTTGATGGAAACTCGGAGGTCTATTAGTTTGGGCATAATTAGAAGCATTTTGACCCCTATTGCCTCCGGTGCCTTGGTTAGGAACATTTCTTTATTGATTGTTTCTCATGTTACTTTGATCACCAAAATTTTGATTCTAATGGTCATGGTATCGGGAGCTAGGTTATTGGTTTTGATTACTGTTTAGGGTAAAAATACCCCATAAACGTGGTTCAACCCCGTAGCGACACGTGGCCCAGTCAAAGGGCGACAGGTGTCCGTATGGGAAGATGACGCGTGTCCAAGGCTCAAAAGAGCACCTAAAACCAATGCATAAAGAGGCCTTATTGCATCATAGCCCAACTCCCGAGAAATATTCTTGAAAGCCGCAAAACGGCGCCCCCGTATTACGCGTGGCACACCCTGATTGCCCAGCCAATCATGTCACGGCATTTTAGGTCACAAACCCTAAAGGGGCACAAACTCCCACCCGTATAAATACCCCAATCATTTATGATGGGAGGGGTGGATTACGACATTACAAAAAAAGAGCATAAAATAGCTCCAACTTCTCTCTACTTTCTTTCTCTAGTCTTTCCGTTTTAGATCTCTAACTTGATCATCGGAGGCGAATATTCCAGTAAAGGAATATTCGTTCATTTTGTAGGTGTCCGAGTCTCATTACCTGAAGAGCGCGACCAGTATCCGAGGAGATCCAAAAAACACCCGAAACATTTGGCGTTGTCTGTGGGGATACTCGTCCGTTATGGCAATAGATGGTCAGACACTTAATACCGGCCCTCGTTCAAGCGAGGACGGTCATATAGAGGATATAGTCCCTACAATTCATTCCAGTGACCCTTTGACCGCCTCATTTTAAGAGGCCGATGATCCTTTAGTTACTGCTGCTTCCTTGCAGACCATACTCAACAAACTTCGGAAGGAGTTTGAGAGCATCCGAGCTTCTACCTCTAGGCAGCCGCCCAGAAAAGAGGGAGAAAGAGCTCCAAAGAAAACTCATAACAGACAAATCAATGCAACAGATGCTGGGAACACCCCATTTCGTCGGCCGAATGGAAGGTCTCTTAGGGTGCCAAGAACGAATTGGTCTAGTCTGTTAGCGAAAACCCAATCGGCTAGGGGGAGGGGTAGACAGCCTTGAAGAGAGGAGACAGAGTCGTCTCGACGCTGGAAGGACACGAGAGACTACCTTCGGGATAAACAACGAGAACGTGGCGCTTACTCAGACACGGCCTCCACTCCCACAATGCCGGATGAATTTTCTAACCACTCTCTTTCCCAACATAGCAACTCGACCATCTCCAGCAAGAGTCAGGTTGTTCGTACTCTAACCCCCATTCTAGTACAACCGCTTCAGCTTCAGTCCCCCTAGGGTTTCAACGGCATTCTGCAGCCGAGTCCCCAGGTCTTCGGACAATATGGGCCATTTGGCCAAACGTTCGGCCAGACGCACTATTTGGCCGGGCAGTCCGTGCAGCCCCAGCGAATTGATTGGCAGATGCATTTGCTGACTCTTGGAGATAAGCCGCCTCTGTTTTCGCAAGAAATTTTAAGCGCTCCTCAGCCGCCGAAGGTGAAGAGTGTACTTGTGGGCGCCTATGATGGTACTAGTAACCCCGAGGAACACATCACTTTATATAGAAACCTGATGTACTTGCAAAGCGTAGATGACGCTACCTGGTGCAAATGCTTCCCGGCCACTTTGAAGGGTGTGGCGCAGGATTGGTTCAATAGTCTTCCGGCCGGGTGTATCAATTGCTTTACTACACTCAGTTTGTTGTTCGTGGGGAATTTCTCTTACAACATACCACCTCGAAAGACAAGTCTCAATTTGGCAACAATTGTGTATGAAAAAAATGAGGGCCTATGTTCGTACGTCCAAAGATTTAACCAAGAAAAAGCCCAGATTCATAATTTGCCGGATGAAATGGCTTACTCTGAATTTCTCCGAGGATTAAGGCATAATGGTTTTAAGTTTGATTTGGTAAGGAAAAAGGTTCGGACATACGCAGGCGTTCTGCAGGAAGCCGAGGCCTACATTGAAGCAGCCGACTTTTGTTCGCTTCAAAAGCAGAGGCACCGACCAAGGGGGCTGAGAAGAAATAATCTACTCAACAAGACTCGACCGGTAAAAAGAAGGAAGGAAGCAAAAGGAAAGAAGTTTGGGTGGCCGACGGCCAACAACCAAAATCAAAGAAAGTCAAGACGTACGAGCCCCAATTCAAGTTCAACAAGGATTGTTACTCTATCTTGATGGAAATCAAGGACAAGTTCGAGTTTGAAAAGCCCCAGCCGTTAAGCGGCTCGGCCTAGTACAGGAACAAAAACAAGTACTGCCACTACCACAAAGATGTGGGGCATGACATAAACGATTGTATCAATCTGAAGAGATTGTTAGACAAGCTAGCCGAAAAGGGCATGCTGAACTCCTATGTGATGAAGTCCAAATTCACTTATACACGGACAGACAATACGTCCGAGAGGAAAAAGAAAAATGATAAGGAAAATGATGGGAATAATACCGATTTAGGCTTTGTGGCTGTAATATCGGGGGAATTCGCCTCAGGCGGCCCCACCATGAAGGGAATCAAGCAGAACGCTTGGAACTTAGGAAAGGTGATGCAGACGGACGCGGTGAAGGTCGAAGCCTTCCCCGAAGTAACCGTTAGTGAGGCCGACCGGGGGGAGGACAAAGCCCTGCACAACGATCCTATGGTGTTCATCATGAAGATAGCCAACTTGAAAGTGGGCCGAATACTGATAGATACGGGCAGCTCATCTGATATTATCAGCCTGGCTGCCTTGAAGAATTTAAAGTTCCCAAAAGATGCTCTGAAAGACATCACTCATCCCTTAGTGGGGTTTGGAGGAAGCATCATTCACCCAATCGGACAGATAGATTTGCCAGTCCGAATTGGGCAGAAAGGGGAAGGAAGGGATATGGTTGTCCGATTCTTAGTGGTGAAAGAATTGACTGGCTATAATGTCATACTCGTCCATCCCACCCTAAATGCTACTAAGGCTGTGATCGTCCCCCATTTGATGCTGTTGAAGTTTGAGCGATCGGACGGAAAAATTGGTTCGATTCAAGGAAGTCAGAAGATGACAAAAGAATGTAATTAGCTAGCTGTTAAGCCAACAATTCGTGGACATGGAACACCGTCCGAGTCAAAAGGGGAAGAACCCCCACTCCAAGCATACCAGGTCGGCCAAAAGCGAAAGCAGGCCATTGCCGAACAGGCATAGCAGTTAATGACCGTCGGCCGGCCTGAAGAGCTGAGACCTCAACCGGCCGGCGATCACCAAGATGTGGTGCTCGACCCCGATCAACCAGGTCGGACGATCAGTGTAGGCACTAGAGCTATGGGTCTGCTTGGGGAGGAGGTAGTTCAGCTGTTGAGAGAGTTTAAAGATGTGTTTGCATTCGAAGTTAGTGAAATGCCAGACATAAGCCCTAACCTGGCTGTGCACAAGAAATCATGGAGAAGAGAGGAATCAAGCGGCCACAGCTGAAGTGAAAAAGCTCTTGGACGCTGGTTTCATTCGGCAATGCTACTACCCAGATTGGGTAGCTAACGTAGTTCTTGTGAAAAAGCCGAATGGGACTTGGAGGATGTGCGTGGAGTATAACCCTGAAAATATTCAAGCTGTCTTGGACATGAAGTCCCCAAGAACAATTAAAGAGGTGCAAATATTAACCGGCTATTTAGCAGCACTCGGTCGATTTCTGTCAAGATTAGGGGATAAATGCCGATACTTTTTTCAAACTATAAAAAAGAAACCCATGTTTGAGTGGACGGAAGAAGCCGAGGAAGCATTCGTACAGTTAAAGAGTCATTTGCATACATTGCCTCGGCTCTTCAGTCCACTCAAGAATGAGAAGTTGTACATTTATTTCGCCATCTTAGATCACTCTTTAAGTGTCGTCCTTCTTGCTGAAAGGGACGGCTACTAGATACCATTCTATTTTATCAGTCATGTGCTACACAACGCCGAGCTTAGGTATCCTCCTGTTGAAAAGTTTGGTCTAGCATTGTACATGGCATCAAAGAAGCTGTGGCCGTACTTCCTGGCACATTCAATTGTAGTCTACACAGATCAACCACTCAAGAAGTCCTTTGCAACTTTAGAAGCTAGTGGGCGCATGCTTAGATGGGCTTTAGAGCTGAGAGGCTTTGACATCATGTTCGAGCCCATGAAAGCTATAAAGGGGCAGGCCTTTGCTGATTTTTTGGCTGAGATGACACGGCCAGACCTACAACCGCCTGGAGACCATATCTGGAAAGTATATGTAGATGGTAGTGCAACGGCGGCCGGGATTATCTGTCAATCTCTAGAGGGAGATTATCTGTCAATCTCCAGAGGGAGATAAGTTTGAATATGCAATGAGATTTCAGTTCCAAGCCTCCAATAATGAGGCCGAGTATGAAGCGTTGCTGGCCGGCCTTAGAATGTGTAAGGCGGCAGAGGCGACTAAAGTTAATGTGAGCTCGAATTCCCAGCTTATAGTCAACCAAGTTAATGGTAACTTTGAAGCCAAGGAGCCGGACATGATGAAATACTTGCAAATGGTAAAAGAAGAAGCCAAGGGTCTAGAGCACTTTACCCTGCAGCAAGTCCCCCGTTCATCCAATCACCAAGCGGACGCCCTCTCCAAATTAGCATCCTCGGCATCATGTGATACTCCCAGATCAGTGTTTTGGGAAGTAAAGGAAAAGAGGAGTATTGATGTCGAGCCAGTAGAGATCATTGATAAAAGCTCAACTTGGATGGATGGAATCATTTCCTACCTTATGGATGGATTATTCCCAGCCAATCTGAAAAAGAGCTGACTGATGAAAAAGAGAGCAGCCTGGTTCGAGATGAAGAAGGGGGAGTTATTTAAGAAAGCTTTTGTAAAGACTTATCTGAAGTGTATTACCCCTGAAAGGGAGCATGATGTGCTGGACGACCTCCACCAGGGGCATTGCGGTTCCTACATTGGAGGACGAGCTTTGGCTGAAAAGGCCACCCACTTAGGATAGTACTGGCCGAGCCTGAAATCAAACGCCATGAAAATGGTAAAGAAATGTGACAAGTGCCAGAGGTTCGCAACCCTAATTCATCGCCCAGCCAACAGTTTGTCGGCCATAAGTAGTCCGCTCCCCTTTGCAAAATGGGGCATGGACATCTTGGGTCTGTATACACCAACGTCTAGTAAAAGGCGATATGTGTTGGTAGCAGTAGACTACTTCACGAAATGGGTCGAGGCCGAGGCCGTCCAGGGCATTAAGTGGACGGATGTGTCAGCTTTCATATGGAAGAACATAATTACCCGCTATGGAGTACATCAATTGATGGTGTTCGATAATGGGCCCCAATTTGAAACACGCCAGATCAAGGAATGGTTGGGAGACCATGGCATAGCTCATTTCTTTGCCTCAGTCGGCCGACCACAAGCCAATGGCCAAGTAGAGGCCTACAACAAGTTGATCTCCAATGGTATCAAGCGCAAGCTTGAGAAAGCGGGCAGCCTATGGGCCGATGAGTTGGTCCATACGAACAACAGCAAAAAGTTCCACAGGGGAGACTCCATTCTTTTTGGTCTATGGTGCCGAGGCAGTTCTCCCAATAGAAATGTACGAGCCTATCCTCCGGGTGATGTTTTATGATGAATTAGCCAATTGGGAGGCCATGAAGACCGCCTTGAACTTTCTTCTAGAAGCTAGGGGCAATGCGGCGCTTAGGCACGAAATCTATCGCTTGAGGATGACAAGGGCATATAATCCCCGAGTGTCTAAGCGTCCGCTAAAGATGGGAGACCTGGTGCTGAGATGAATGGAAGCTGTAGGGCGAGCAAATAAGGATGGTAAGTTAACCCCAAACTGGAAAGGGCTGTATCAAATCAACGTAGAAGTTCAAGATGGTACGTTCCGTCTTGAAGCCCTAGATGACCGTCCAATTTCACGAACATGGAACACGGAAAATCTAAAAAAATATTATGTTTAAAGTCTTTTGTACTTAGCCAAAAAGATGTATATACAGCTAGGTCTTAATGATCGAGCAATGTAATTAGAGCCGTACGACCCCAACACTGTAATCTTGACACATTAATAAAAAAGTCAGGCATTGTTATCTTATTGAGTTATCTGATTTCTTTTGCATATGCTTTTTGAAAGGCCGAGTGAAAATCATAACTATGTTGCTTGCAACATAGCAACACGGCCTATAAGAGCTGAATAAAATTGTTTACGATATAACAAGATGGTCACAAGGGACCACAAAAAAAAAAAATATATATATATATAAAAGTATATATATGAATAATGACTGGAAAGTCACAGGTAAACCCCTATCAGGGCGGACGATAAAAGCATCAGATACCCTAAATCTGTCAAGGGCATACCTAGGCATAATAGCCCAGCCAAATTTAGAAATTTCTTAGTTGAGATATTACTTGAAATTTCCTAAGCACGTCCGAGCGATAGATTCAACGGACGGCTCACATGAGGCACATCAAGCGGCCGCATAAGCTGTTGATTCGGCGTTTCACCTAATCCAAAGGCAATCATTACTATGATTTGATTAACTCGCTAGTTCTTATACCCTTTAAGGTATAAAAACTACCGAGTCAATCAAACCACTCAGAATATGGATTAGGCGAACGCCGAATAAAGGGGCATACCCCCCTAGTTTCATACGAAAGCATAAAAGCGTAAAAATGCGCAAAAATTTGCTAAGTATAGAACAGATAAAATGAAAACCGCTCAGAAGGCGGCAAAATATCTTACAAAGCCGCTCAAAACAGGGGGCACCAAATAAAAAAAAAAAATTTCGTTCAACAAAAACAGAAGTTAAAGACTGAAAGGCTTGAATTGAGGAACGGCTAGAGGAGGACCTGGGCTCTATTTAGCCAAGTCTTTGTCTTGGGAAAGCTCCTCAGAGGCAAGAGTGGATGCATTATCAGTAGGCTGTGTCTCTTCTTCTTCGCCTTCTGCCTCGTCCGCCTCACCCTCCTCACCCTCCTCATCTTCCTCCTCGTCCGAAGTGGCTTGTGTAACGACCAGTTCGAGAGAAGGGTGTCCGGCCTTCTTGGCCTCCTCTTTGAGGCAGACGAAGTTGAGACACTTAGCGAAGCGCTCCTGATAATAGGCGGCCTCCCCTTCCTCCACCATCAGCTCGAACGCCTCGAAGAAGTGGCTTTTCAACCTCTCCTCAGCGTTGTGTTCAATACGGACGATCTCGGTGGGGTTGGGCGACCGAGGTGCCTTAAGCTGCTCAGACAAGTCTGAGACATTCTTCTTCAGCATCTCCACCTCCGCCTTGAGGGCCTCCGCCTCTTGGAGGGCCGTCTCCAAGTTTCGTAAAGCAAGGGCCAGGTCCCCCTTCAGATTTTCGGACGCCTCAAAGCCCTCCTTCCATTGTTGGGCGTTAAGGATAGCCTCGTCCCTCTCCTGCCAAAAGGTGTCCCTGGCTAAGGTCTCCTTTTCAAGAGCCTTCCCCAGCTTCACCAGATCCTCAGCTTGCCGCGCCGCCTTGTCGGACAGCGCGTTAATCTGGGTCTCCAAGTGAACCCTTTGGATGGCGGTCGTCCCCGTCACTTTATCCTGGGCCTTTCTGACAGCGACCCAGGCCTCTTTCAGCCGTTCATTCTCCTTCTCCTTCCACTCTAGGAAGGCAGAGAGCTTGAGAAAGAGCTACGCGCGGGCGGAGATTCGTAAGTAAGAAAAATTATTCAGGTATAGAAGCTAAAATAGCAAGTGAACGCAGACAGTTACCTCAGCGCTGCAATTTATCATGGGGCCGAGGAAGCCCTCGTTAATTCCCCGGAGCTTGTCCCTATGCTCCTGAGGGACGGCTCTAGCCATGGCCTCCCTCATAGCTTTTCTGTCTGCACCAGTCAGTGACTGGCCGGGCAGCCTCATATCCATCTCCTCTCCAATATCTGTACACAATCGCAAAAGCTGTTAAGTCAGGAAAAAGATTGCAAAAAAAAAAAAAAAAAAAAAAAAAACAAAAAAAAAAGGGGGAAAACACAAGTATGGAATTCCTCTCTAACCAGTTGAGAAGCTGGAAGGAGATGGGCCGTTGAAGGTGAAGGGAGGAGGAGGTTGAGGTTCGTCCTCCTCTTCACCTCTACAGCTGGTTAAATCTTCAGTCGAGTGACTGGCAGCCGCTTGCCAGTCCGACTTCTCAACCCTTTGAACAGGGCACCCGTCCCCTCCCAAGGACAGGTCGTGGACCGACCTTGTTGGCGGGTCCACGGACTTGGAGTCCCCACTCGTTGCCAGCTGGGGTTGGTCTCCTTTGGATTGCTTTAAAGCAACCCGCGGCGTCGTCTTGGCCGCAGAAGCTGAAGGGGTCCTAGCAGAGACTGACTTCCTTTGTTTGGACGCCTTCTCCTTGTCCTTGGAAGAGGTGGTCGGTGCCTTTCGTTTTGCCCTTGGGGTAGGGGTGGCCAGCTGCAAAGAAAGGAGGAAATTAGCGCAGGAATAATTAAGGCAAGTAAGCGTCCGTGCTAAAAAGGGAAGGAGACCCCTCTAAACATAGCAGCACGGACATGAAGAAAAGTTTGCGCAAAAAAGGTGACTCCCCCCATAGTAGCAGCACGGACAGAAGAAATTTATGAAGGACAGCAAATTGTTTTCTAGTAATAAGTGGTATTATAAGTACTAAATAATATTTAATAAAAAAAATAATGTGACACTTTCGTTGATAAACACATAGGGTGTTTGTAACTTTGTACTTCTTTTGGTTAATGAGAAATTCGGATATCCGAAAATCGAATATCCGATTTTTCTCGGATCGGATTCGGATCGGTTTTTAGCCTATCAAAAATTTTTGGATATCTGAAATTTCGGATCGGATCGGATATCCAATATGGTCAGCCCTACTGGAAGAGTTAATGAAATTAATATCACCCTTGGGATTTACCTTCACGTCTTGGTAAAAAAAGGTAGAACTTTCGAATGTTGTTTTAGAATTAGAATTTCTTTAATAGGATTAGAAATAAAGCTAAGAACAATAGAAACTGTGCGTCGAACCTTTACGTCTAAGCCTTTTGGGAAATGCGGGGATGAAATATAGTTGTCGGGATCTCAAATTCTCCTCCCCAAAAATCAAAAAAGATGGTGATATTTGTAGGTTTAAAATCGAGTGAAGATAAGATTTCAAAAGAAGATAGATTTTAGAAAACGCGTCGCGTGGGTCAGCAGTTTTGCGGTTTTTGTTTTAATCATAACTTTTGATCTACAACTCGAAATAAGATAAATAAAATATCGTTAGAAAGAAATAAATATATAATTTCCAAATCAATTAGAATCAGATTGATATAATTTGTAGAATAAAATATATGGCCGAAATAGTAGGACGGTGTTAGAGTTTAGTATTTCAATCATATCGTTTTCGTTGTAACTCGGAATTGGAGTAGAATATATCATCGGAAAGCTTATTTCAAGGGATATCCAAGCATATAAGATTTGTACTAGTATAAAAAAAAATATGAGACATGATAATCAGAATAGCTCAGTTTTTGGCTGTAGTTACGAAAATAGGAAATTGGATGAATGTTTATAGATTTTTGGCTACAAAAATATGGTTTGGGTTATTGATATGATTAAAATGGCTTAGAAAATAATAATGGGCTAGAACAGAAGGTATATTCAAGTAATTCTTAGATCCATCAGGCGAATCGGACCAAATTAGGCAATGAAGGTTGTTTCGTCATCAGGCTTTGGCCGGGGATACATTTTTAGGTTTACACACATTCTTCTTGCTAGCACAGTTCTATTTATAATGCTAGGTCATCCTCCTTGGCTTCTTCAACCCAACTCATAACTTAACAAGCAACCAAGTCAACACTTGAAAAAGCTTGTTCCTCTAAACTAACATATTATGTGTAAAGTCATCCTCACCATTTAATGGCTCAACCAACTTGGAATTTAGTTCACAAACATTTCCCCGATCATCCACTACTACCTCTTTTTTCATTTCTTCTTCTTAAAACATTAATATTATTACTAACAATAATTATATTATTACTTACTTATATTGTGATTTGGGGAGAATAACCTACCTAACAAATTCCTCCCTCAACCCAAATCACCAAATATCTCTACTACATCACAAAAACAAGCCTTCTTTTCAATTTTGTGGCCACGAACAACTTTGCCCTTCAGATACAAAAAAAATTTATCGGCCTTCCAACTACCTTTGCAGTTGTTTTATACCGTCGTTATCACTCACGGGACATTAACAACATAGGATGGACACGCCTCCTAACTGTCCACATTATTTGGAGAACTTTCAACTTAAGACATTAACAACATAGGATGGATCTCTCAACTTGCATCATCGCTACTAGCTATCATCCAAAACACGCTACCTAACCAACACAATATTAGGTAGACTTTCGATACAAGGCTACAACACCGTAGTATAGATCTCTTATCTTTTACCGCCGCTACCACCACAGATCACGCCACTTGACCGTCACAATGTCAAGTGAACTTTCGATACAAGGCTACAACTCTGTAGCATGAATCTATCATCATGTAAAGCTGATGTAGCTATCACCTGCGAGACTCACCATCATCGTATTTTCTCAAATCCTTCCCCTACTAGATGCTCTTCACTATACTGTTGATACTAGTTGTTGGAGACAGAGTGGCATATAAACACAATATCAGAAAAAATAATAAAATGCGAAACAAAAAAAATACACAAAAATGTTACGTGGAAACCCCGCCTCAACAATAAAGGGGAAAATCACGGTCCCCATCTCCAAGGGCGAAAACAAATTCACTATCAATAATTTTGGGAGTACAATGATAACCACTACAATTACAATATTAGATACAATGTATTTACAGGATAGTCTACACTAATTATGTAATACCCAAATATTTTATGATTTTATATAATATATTTTTATAAAAAATAGTTTATTTTATTTATTAAATAACTTTTCTAATCTCATATTTTTATTTTAGAGTTCGAAAAGTTTTAAAACCCTATTTTAGTTTAAATAGGACTTTATGTTTTTTTAAAGCATTTATAACTATTTTAAATTCCATAAATATTCTAAAACCCTACACACACACACACACACACACACACACACACACACACACACACATACACGGACACACACACAAACACACACATATGTGTGTGTGTGTGTGTGTGTGTGTGTGTGTGTGTGTGTATATATATATATATATATAATTGAGATCATGTGAGAACCAAGGTGAATAATAGGAACTAGGAACTAATCTCAGCCATTGATCACACTCCATCATATGGCTCACATTGCACTCGCTCTCATGAATGGCATTCTGATGAGCGTCATTTATGGCGCTCAATAGATTAGTTTTCGATTCCTTTTTCTATAATTTCTCGTTTTATTTTCATATAATATTTTTAGTTTTCGCTTATTTTCCGTCTTTATATAGCTCATTGTGGTTTTCCGTTCACTTTTATGAGTTTTCCATGATTTTTGTTCTTAATTAGCTATTTTAGTTTAATTTCTATTCTTTTTGCTTTCTCTCTTACTTTTACTTGATTTCTTGCAAGTGAAGTTTTGAAATCTTGTTTGCCGCTCTCTTACGGATGTTTTCTCATTGATTTTAGGTCCGGAGTGCGCAAATATTTGAAGATTAATAGGCTTCCCTCCTCACGGGCATCACCTCGAGAGCGTCGATGAGAATCATGCTTGTGAGCGCTAGAACTAAAGCAAGAGGTCGAGTGCACGACCATCACTATGGTGCATGAGCGCAGCAGTTTGCATGACTGGCACACCATATGGTGCGCGCGCGCACACCCTCCTGTGCGTGCGCACCATAGGTTGGTGGGCGCGCACACACCCTCTTGTGCGTGCGCACCATGGCTCTCTGTCCCTTTTGTTTTTCTTTGCGATATATACTTGCGACCTTTCTATTTTTTGGACAACTTTAGACTAGCTTAGAATTTCTCTCTCATATTTTAGCTTAGGTTGAGAGTTTCTCTCTTTAGTTTTAGGGATAGTTTAGGAGTAGTTTTAGAGAGAGAAAGTGAGGGATTTCAATGGTAGTTTGTGAGATTGAAGATTCAATGGTGACAATTGTATTGAAGATCTTCATAATCAATCAATGATCATTTCTCACTCTTTCTCCTCTTTATTGCTTTGTTTAATTTCATATTGTTTGGTTAATTTTGATGATTGACTTTGATATTGGTTTGATGATTGATTTTGATGTTTGGTTTAGTTTTGTTTTTCATCTCTACTATGATTCTTGAGTAGTTTCCTTGCTAGGGATTGGGTAAACATGTATGATTGATGGATTGAGATTGATTTGGGAATTTGAGTATTCTTGTGTTGTAATTAAATTGATTCATAGAGGTTTGCATGTTGTCTAGTTTGATTGGAGTAGCTAACCACGATGCTAACATTGATTGCATGATTGGATTGATTGACATGGCCACTTGATATCAATTTGATCATAATTGGTTGAGTATTTGATTATGTTTCTTCTTGTTGTTTAGCACTAGAGAAATCTAGGTTAGAGAGTATGAGGATGATTAGTTGAATGCTCCTAATTGCTCCTACTATTTGTCTTTGCATTGCTTAGATTGCTTGTTTCCCTAATTAGCTTGATTATCATGAATGCATGTTGATCCCAATTCCCTAGTGTTTCATTTGTTTGTTTGGTTCTTGGTTTAGGTAGTTGATTAGTGTTACCTTTTCACCTTGACCTCGACCTAGCTTAGGCGTTAATTAGAAGTACTTGAACATAACCGTCCCTAGTGGTTCGACCCTAGACTTACCTCTTTACTTGTATTTAGGTTTGCTAAGTGATTATAAATTTGTTTAACACTAGGGAGGATTAGTCAATGACCTAGTTTTCTCTACATCACATTCTGGTAATTTCGCTGTTTTCAAACTTTTTTCCAGTTTTTTTTAACTTTTAAGGAAATTTCATTTACTTTAAGACTGATTTCATTTAATTTTACTAAATTTTTATTTACTTTTGAGAAATGAAACTGGAAACTACTTTATAAAGTTGAAATATTACAAAAATGCCATTAATCACACGGGAAGCATGTGAGCCGTCCGATTAACATGATCTAAGGGCCTAGATTAGTTCCTAGTTCTTATTTTAGCCTTGGTTCTCATTATAACTTGGTTAATATATATATATATATATATATATATATATATATATATATATATATATATATATATATATATATATATATATATATATATATATATATATATATATATTTCAGTTGTTGTATATGAAGGCGTTACTTCACTTTTGTTTGAGATTGCTAAACAAAACTAACGTGATGATGAGACTTTTAATATGATGTATGATAAGTATTTTACTCATCCTTTAAACCTATATATTATATATTCTCCCACTTTCTAATGTAAAATTTGCAATTGACTAAGCCTCATCAAGTTTGTTCATGCGAATATGATTTTTTGGGTATTTGTGAACATGGTGTAATTAGCACTCTGAGTTGGGTCGCACGAGAATTTGGCTCAAAAAGAAAAAAGGTAATCACACGATCTACTTTGTTTGATTGGTTGAATTCTTGCCCCCGATTTAGGGTGTACCATGTGCATGGTACATTCGAAAGTACATTTACATATAAATAAATAAAATATTGAGACAAATTTAATGTTCTTGTGTATTTATATGTAATGTACTTTTTTTTTTTGAAGAAAGTTCTATGTAATGTTCTTTATTTTATATGAAATATTCATTTCATCCGTTCATTTTATCTCTCTTCTCTCCCTTCAACTTCTTCATTCATTTTATTTCTTGATTTTAATAGCTTTAATTTGGTTATTTATCACTCACAAACACATTTTTACAAGATTTAACACTCCAAAATCCGACTTTCACAACCAAATTTTTGAATTTTTCATTATTTGAGAATTTTAGGGTATTTTTTATTTGGAAAAATTGACTAGAATAATCCCAAATTTGCCTCATTCGCTCAAAATAATCCCAACTTTGGATTAATTTTAAATAATCCGAACTGTGTTATCAATTTACTTCTAATAGTCCCAACCGGTCATCTAACTTATTCTAACAAGTTATATGACACGTGTTGGCATGTAAATGGTTAATAAAAAAATTTAAAAATAAATTAAAAATAATTCCAAAAATAATTAATTCAATAACAAAAAAACCCACCACCTCATCCTCCACCAACCCAACCACCATATCTGCCCAAACCTCCGCCCCTGCCCCTTATGCTACCTCTTAAACCACCAGTACCCCAATCCCGAAACCCTTCTCCCTTCACTGAGAACCCCTAAAAATCTCCTCCCCACCGCAAAAGCCCTCAACTAATCGGAACTAGGTCTCTTTTGCTGCAGATTAAAGTAACATTTTCCTTAATAATCAAGAATCAACCAATGAGAAATTTAAATCAATCACAATCATCTGCAAGAAGAGGAAGAAATATCTAGGATTTATACTTGGATTGCGAAAGAAGCCGCCTGATGGATGAAGCTCGAGGTTTGAAAATGAGGTTAAGATAGTACGAGTAAACAATGATGAAAAAGAGATCGAGAGATATTTGTTAAAGGCGTAAATGTAATGGCAATGTTGAGGACTACCCCTCCTCCACCTTCGAAACCCTAGCCCGATAATCAAATGTTGCAATTGAGAGCCTTTTTCTACTTTAACGCGAACGGCGCTTTCAACGGAGAATAATCAGATAGTGGTGGCATAATGGAGATGACGAAAATTAGGAATGGTGGGGAGTAGAGGCGAGAAACTGATCAAGGATCTCACCATTGTTGGGTATGGTAGTTTAGGGGGTGACGTATGGGGGAAGAGTGAGGGCAACGTCGATGCGGGGGAAGGGGGTCTGAGGACGGCAGGATGGGGCGAAGGGCTAGGCTGGGCGGGGCGAGGGGGGAGGGTGGTTGGTGGTAGTGGGTTTATTATTTTTCTTTTAAATTAATTAGTTTTATTGAATAGTTAAGTGTTAATTAATAACTAAGAGTTTTCTTAAATGTAAATTAGTATTTTTTTTTTGACAAATTACGTTGTGACACGTGTAAATTGAACTTTAAAAAACACTTATTCAATTGGTTACTGATGAGTGTCATTTATGGCACTCATTTGGCCTCTTTTAGGATGAATTTTTCGTTGTTTTTCTATCTCTTTTTCTTTAGTTTTACTTGATATTTCTCTATTATGTGTTTTCATTAGTTGTTTTCCCATTTTCTTATATTTCTTGATTTATTTTGCTTTTTCTCTTTTATTTGTTTGCCTTTCTTTAATTTTAGGAAATAAGTGACGTCTAAGGATCCAAATGACCTTCTCTCGGGATTTACAAAGCTTAAGGTGCAAGCCGGTTCCTCCCCTTGAAGCTCATAAGTGAAGGAGTGCAAAAGTCAAGTCTTCAAGGTCGCGCTCTCATGCTGCGTGGACATCAAAATCGGTGTTTAACCCACCGTGAAAACCTCTAGAGACTTCATCCCCCAACATGTATCAAGTGGAGTGCACGAGAGCATCAACGACTGCACGAGAAGGAGGTGCGCTGCTCCTAGGCGCGGGTGCGCACGAGTATGGTGCAGGCGCGCAGGCCCTGTGCGCAGCCGCACAATTGGTAGGTACGGCCGTGCATCTTTCTTCCCCCTGTTCCGTACCCATTTCTTTATGGTTGCGCATTAAGAGGAGAGGTCGTGCCTATTGGGCTTCTTTTTGGACGTTTAACTAACTCTTCCTTTCTTAGTTTTACTATATATAGAATTTCTTCATTCCTAGAGAGAGAATTAGTTTTGAGTTAGCTTAGAATTAGATTTTGATTAGAATTTTAGAGAGAAAAGCTTAAATTGGGGAAACTTTTGTTCTTAGATTCTAGAGAGAGAAACATGGTGAATTTGATGAATGCTACTTTTAATCTGCTTCCTCTTTGATTTTGATCAAAGTTTTGTAAGAATTCTTTACTCTTTAATGCAATTTTAGCTTTTGATTCTTGAATTTAATTGAATTACTTGTTGTTTGTTTGATTTGATTTCTGATAGCTTGAGTATATTTTGAATGCAATGTTGATGATGAATTTGGTGATTAGTTTAGTTTTCCTATTCAATTTTTCAATGTGTAGTGAGTAGATTACTTGTTAGAGATATGGTGAAGCATGTATGAGTGATAATTCATGGCTAATTGGGGGATTTTGATTGATCGTCATTGTGATTAAATTGGGTTGGTGAAATTTGTGCATGTGTTTTATCTCTTTTTCTCTACTTTGTGTTTTTTTAGTTATTTTCCCATTTTCTTGAATTTCTTGATTTATTTTGCTTTTTCTCTTTTATTTGTTTGCCTTTCTTTGATTTCAGGAAATTGGTGACGTCTAAGGATCCAAATGACCTTCTCTCAGGAATTACAAAGCTTAAGGTGCAAGCCGGTTCCTCCCCTTGAAGCTCAAAAGTGAAGGAGTGCAAAAGCCAAGTCTTCAAGCCGCGCTCTCATGCTGCGTGGACATCAAAATCGATGTTGAACCCATCGTGAAGACCTCTAGAGACTGCCTCCCTCAACATGTATCAAGGGAGCGCACGGGAGCATCAACGACCGCACGAGAAAGAGGTGCCCTACTCCTAGGCGCGAGCGCGCAGGCCCTGTGCGCGGCCGTACAGGTGGTAGGTACGGCCGCGCATCTTTCCTCCCCCTATTCCGTACCCATTTCTTTGCGGCCGCGCATTGAGAGGAGAGGCTGCGCCTATTAGGTTCTTTTTGGACGTTTAACTAACTCTTCCTTTGTTAGTTTTACTATATATAGAATTTCTTCATTCCCAGAGAGAGAATTAGTTTTGAATTAGCTTAGAATTAGATTTTGATTAGAATTTTAGAGAGAGAAGCTCAAATTGGGGAAACTTTTGTTCTTAGATTCTAGAGAGAGAAACATGGTGAATTTGATGAATGCTACTTTTAATCTTCTTCCTCTTTGATTTTGATCAAAGTTTTGTAACAATTCTTTACTCTTTAATGCAATTTAGCTTTTGATTCTTGAATTTGATTGAATTACTTGTTGTTTGTTTGATTTGATTTTTGATAGCTTGAGTATATTTTGAATACGATGTTGATAATGAATTTGGTGATTAGTTTAGTTTTGCTATTCAATTTTGCAATGTGTAGTGAGTAGATTACTTGTTAGGGATTTGGTGAAGCATGTATGAGTGATAATTCATGGCTAATTGGGGGATTTTGATTGATCATCATTGTGATTAAATTGGTTGGTGAAATTTCTGCATGTGTTTGATATCTTGAGGAGCGATCAACCTTAACTATCAAGCTAGATTGCATAATAATTTTCATTAATACGAAAAATTGATTTGGAAGCTATTATTATTGATTGATCTTGTTTTGCGATTTTCCTTTGAAGTCATTTGTACAGTCATCTAGCTTGACTCTAGGAAATATCTCTTTAAGTGATTTTGATTGCATTTGTTACTTTCCGTCACATTGTTTGATTGGTTGAATTCTTGCCCAATTATTATGATTGTCATGAGTGCATGTGGATCCTAATTCCCTAGCATCCTTAATATCGTTCTTGTATTCATTCAATAGTGTTGTTTAGTTTGTTCGGACCAACCCTTACCTAGACTTTGGGATAGCTTAATTTGATACTTAGCTTGTACCACATTCCCTTGGGTTCAACCAAGACTTACCCCTATACTTAGGGTTGGGTTTGGTTTATTAAATTTGGTTTAGGATCGGGGATACTTAGAAATCAACAACCTAGGTTTCACCCGCGTCAGTTACAAATCACTTTAGACTATTGAGAATAAATTCACATTAAAGGTCGGATTATTAAAAAATAATCAAAAGTTGGGATTATTTTGGGCAAATGAGAGAAAGTTCAAATTATTTTTGTCAATTTTTTCTTTTTATTTTGGTTAAAGAACTTGCAACTAGGTGTTATACTTGCTTGTTTTCTACTATTAATTCACTTTACAAGGGTTTCCTTCTCATTTGAGGTATGAGTTCTCTTTTTTTGTTCATCTTTATTCTACTGCATTGAAACCCTAGGTTGTGTGTGCTTCAGTGGTTACTTTCTTTGCTTATTCTTTTTACTTATTTTTTGTGTTTTGTAATGATGTTTGTTGTTCGTATGAAGCTTTATAATCATAAAATTACTTGATTGTTTGAATTTTTGGCACTACTATTGTTGATCATCTTCTTCCATGGGTTTGGGTAACAACATTTTTCCATTATTTATATGTAATGTTCTTTTTCAAAAAGGTAACGTTATTTTATTTATAAATTATGTTCTTTTATTTATATGTAATGTTCATTATTCTATATGTAATGTTCTTTTACAGAATACATGATGTACTCTATTTTCGTTTGTAACTACGATATTTTAATTTATAGGTTATGCTTTTTATTTTTTATTTATATGTAATATTCTTTTCTTTATATGTAATGTTGTTTTATTTATAAGTTATGTTCTTTTTTTGTAAGTAATGTTCTTTTATTTATTATATTTGTCATTTATAGAGTAATGTTCTTCCTGGTGTACCATGCGCATGGTACACCCATCTGTACGAAACAATAATTGCATTCACAAATATCTCCCCAACCGTCCACTACTACCTCTTTTTTGAACAAATTATGTCTTCGATAAGTGCAATTACTAGATATATCAAGGATCGTTATTATGGAGATAATCAGTTCATTCTTTTGGGTCGTCATTGTCTGGTGCTAGATATGGAAAATGATCTTTGGACTAGTTAAATAGCCCAAAGCCCAATAGAATGGATCCTATAAGGTCACACACAAGGGTATTGGGTTAAACAAGTAAGAGGCCCATTAATGGGCCTCATGAGATTATGACATACCATGAAAGGTGTTGGGCTGGAGCGCAGATTTTTACAAAGGTCGCGCTCAGCCAGCGCTGGCTGATGTCGCACCTAGCAAATGAAAATTAAATATAAAAAAATGAACATTTAATTCTGAATATTACATTATATAAAAATGAACATTTATAATATAAGAGTAAAATATAAAAATAAATAAAATAAAAAAAAATTGTACATTTATCAATTCATTACAATGTTTTGTACGGGTTTGTTATGTGTTACCAAACTGTCAAACTTCTGTCGTAAGGGTCAATTTTCCATTTTACTCTAACTTGGGGTTTTGTTATATGCTTTTTTTAACATAGAATATTCTCTCTTAAATAATAATAATCGTAAGGTATGGTAAAGTTTCCCCATACTTCTTGCTCATCCAGAGTTCCCATTCATGTGAAAAGAATTGATAGAAAATGGGCATTATAATTGCTTTCTGGTCATTAATGTACTTAAGGGTGGAGTTTCTATTTGTATCTTTGCTAGTTGACATATCAGACTATTCTCTATTCTTTTTGGCCGATTCAGTTTCTAGGTGGTACACTGGAATACTCCGTATGAGCATTCTTGTTAGACTTAAGAGTATTGCCGTTGGATGACCATGGACAAAGTAGTCATGACATTTTTTTTATCAATTTCTCTCTCTTCCACCTCATTCATGCCCAACTTCCATACCCACTTATGCCCATGCCCTCCCATTAGTTGCCCTCTAATTTTATGGTTATTGATTTTCTCTTTCCTACTTTTACTCTACTCCACCATAATTATATGAATTAAATAATTAATGAAAATGATTTCATTATTTAATCAACATTAATTAAACATAATTAATAATGAATAATTATTAATGTGAATTGTTATCTAATAATCGTTAATTAAGTAAAAATGATAAGATGATACGATAACATATTATTTGACTATACAATAACAAATCTTAAAAATACAACAATATATAGAACATTTCTTTAAAACAAAATTAGCATGATTATTTAAATAAAGATAATGCTAAAATTGCAATAACACATTACTGTCGATTATTATGCCTATTATTACCCCCAAACTTGAGCCACAAATGTTCCACTAAATACGATTTTAGAGCTTTATGCATATCTTCATCACGAACACAAGCTCTATTTGAAAGGAATGGTGTCCTTCGAACAAGTGTATTATTCTGATAGCGGGTTCAGAATTATTAGAAAGCTAATATATTCAGTAAGGTTAAGTGATCGGAATGCCTGGGTGGAGGCCGCTTCCGATCAGTAATATTAATATAATTAGTATTACAGCTTAATCTTGACTGAACCCTTCGGGTCACACCCAAGCAAATATATGCGAACCAACTCGACGAATTAATTCGGAAGAAATTAATTCGTCGCCTGAGTGTTAAATATTTAGACGTCGGTAATTCGAGCTTAGAGCGTCGAAACCGATCGTCGGAAGTCGAGTCTAAAATGATAAAAGACGAGACGCGCAAAATAATAATAAATCGACCATATTCCCGAAAATACCCCTAGCATCGGTGTGCACCGAGCATCCGAATGCTAGGGGTAAGACGAGCTAGCACACCGTGCTAGCAGCCCCGGCCAGCTGCGGCTAGGCACAGCAGCAGCCGCACCACGGCAGCAGCCGCAGCTGCACCAAACCGTAGCAGCAGCCGCACAGCAGCAGCTGGTGCGGGCTGGGCTCGGGTCAGGTGCGGGCTCGGGCCAAGTGCGGGCTGGCTGCGGGCCACGTGCGGGCTGGTGCGGGCCGGGCTCGGGCTTGGCTCGTGGCTTGGCTCGGGTCATAGGGCCATGAATAAGGGGAAGCTTGGAATATGGGAGTAAGTGGGAGAGGACATGTGGCACAAGGAGAGTATTGAGTGGGGAGCAAGTATGGTCCCCTACTCTCCATGTGGTCCTCACCAAACCTTCTCACATGGTAATGCCACTTGTAGATTTATTATTAGTTTGCAATTTTAATTTAATTTAACTTTAAATTAATTTGTGGAATTTCATGATCCCACATTGATGGAATAGAAATTCCCACTCATACTTTCCTCTATAAATACCAAGCTTGGGATTTGGAGTAAAGTGCTTGAGTGGGAGTTAAAAAGAGCATTCCATAATATTTGGGAAAACTCTTAAACTCACATAACACTCGGGTTTGGGTCGGACCTTGCTAACCCCAAGGTAGTAGACCTTAAAGTTGTGTTCGCCCATTTGTGGGTGGATACCGTCGGAGGCGCGACGCTTGACGTGCTAGTAGCTTTCAAGTAAGAGCCCCGAGCTTTGGGCGAAGCTCGCTTCGAGGGTAAGATTCGTTATCTTTTCTTTGTGAATATTTATTTATGCTTTGTGATTTTAATTATTGCGAGTGGTTCCTCGGGAGGGGTTGTTTCAGCGGTGAGTCGGACTCACCAAACCCCAACAGCGGTATCGGAGCCCTGCTCGTTTATTTTTATAATCATGTTTTTCAAGGTTTATTTTTGGCTTAATTTTCTGGTTTATGTTGCTAATTAGATTAGTAGCTCGGTTTTATTTATTTAATCCCGTTTTTAATGTCAAATTTGGCCCAGAACCCAGATTTTCGCCCAAGACTAGTTAATTTTGGGTGGAAAACGTGTTTTGGAAATGGTTTTACCCTATTGGGGCTGTGATTTTAGCCAAATTCTGACCAGAAATGCCTTTTTCGAGGGGTTTTTCGTTTTTGACGAAAAATTTTAAGTCTTTTCTAACCTTGAAATTAATGGCATAAATTATTGATTATATGGTTGATTATTTGCATAATTTTCTGCACTTTTGTGTCCCCTTAAAGCACACTTACTTGGTAGTATTTGATGCTTAAAGGTTGATTTATTTTCACATAATTGCAAACTAATTGTTTTTTAGTGTGAAAATTTTATTTTTGAGGCTTCCTAAGTGTTAAATATTCAATCTTTATTTATGATAAGTGATTGAAACTTTGAAAACCACTAAATTCCATGTTATTTTGAGTTGAACTTTGTTGTTTTAATCATTTTGAGTTGATTAGAAACATAAAGTTTCGATTATTGTGATAGAAATTTGGTTATCTTCATGTTGGAAGATATAATTTTCGAGGATTCACAAATTTTAGATGTTGGAATTTTCATTTGAACATTAAAGTTCATATTTTTCCAACTTCCTTTACTTTGTCAAATTCTCAAGTTTAATTTAAATTGATTAAATTGACAGTGAGAATTTGCCTCAATTTTATTTTGCACCAAGCTAAACCAATTTAATTAAAGATGGTTCTTGGAATTATTTTGGTTATTGCACTATGAAAATTTTATTAAGTTAAACTTGTTTAAAATTTTATTTTGCTCACTAAATTAGTTCTAAAATTAATTTAGAATTAATTACTTTTGTCTCGCGGAAAAAGGGATCAAATCCCAAGGTAGTGGCACGCAAAACAAGGCAATGCACCACCATGTCGAGCCGGGCTGCACAGCAGCCCGCATGTGGCTGCCACAGTGGTTGCGCCGCCTTGATGGTGGGCCACACGCGCGGCAGCAGCCACGCACAGCAGCAACTCACGCGCGGCAGCAGCAGCCACGCGCGGCTGTGCTGTGGTAGCGGCTCGCGGCCGTGAGCCATGGGTCGTGTGTTCGTGGTCTTGGCATGTGCGTATGCTTGGTGCGGTGAGGTGACTAGCCGTAGTAGGCTTGATGTTAATTATTTTTCCGTTTATTTATTTTAATTAATTTTGTTCATTTGAATTAAAATTTTGGGAGGCTAGGCCTCGGGTTTTGAGCGGCATTGGCAAAATTTCATTTTGACAAGTTTGGGTGCTACCGACTTAATTAATTGGATTGATTAAGGAAATGCGGAATTTAGTGGGAGCTTCAATTATTAATGACATTATTTATATAATCGGTTAAACAACTTTGACTAGTTTTAATTAGGCGTGTTAATCGGATTAACCACCTAGATTAGTTACTAGTGCGCGCGTTGTTTGAATGCATTTTACTTGTTGTTAATTTTGTAAATTGCATGGGCCATTCACAAATAGTGAATGGATGAATGGAATATATATTTTCTCTCTCTCTCACAGGTTTTATGAAATGGCAACTAGTGGGACCTAACTAGGATAGAAAATACGGACTATGTGCCGTTATGTATTTTTGTAAATCTAAATACGGTCTACGCACCGTTAAGTATTTTTGTACTTTAATATTTAGATTATTCCTAGTTGTAGACACTAGTTTTTGCATAGTTTGATTAAGTCTTGAAGATGACGTATCTTGGAAGACAAAGCCTTGAAATGCAAATGAAGACCTTTTGAAGATATGAAGATTTCAAGGGGTCATGCTAGTTGCCAATATGCATCTATTATTTCGCTTTATATTTTATGGTTATATATATGTGAGTGAAATATTCGTTAGATGCATGTTTAGGTTTTCTTGATGTTGCGATGATTAGTTAAGTTCACTTAAATCAACCAACATAGAAATCCTAGGTCCCTAATAAATATTGAGTAAAACTTGCCTTTCCAAAACAACACTTACTAACCGGACGATGGTGATGGTAGGCTACGCCAAAGCGAGGTGCCATCACTCCTCTAAGGGGCATAAGGCACACCGGGTGTGCACGTTGGTTTTGGTTTAACTCATCGGTATGAGTGAGGAGTCCTCACATACCGTGGCAAAAGAGATACATCGTCAAAGATGCATTAGATGTGACGATTGTCTAACCAAGAGTGGCTTAGAGCCATTAGCAAGGCAATGCTTACCGAGAAGATTGAGTGTTTATGACAAGCCAAAGCATGCTTAACCACTCTTTGTTTCTTCGGATCTTGGAATCGCCTTATTTTTGCCAAATTGGGACAATTTTTATGCGTAAATAAGACGTTTAATAAGATTGAAGTTTGCATGAATGCTATTAAATTTCAAACTTATTATGTTCTTGATAAATGGTTATAATTTGCACTTATATTCATAGTACTCTAAATCAAATAATATTGTTTCCATGATTGGTAAAGGAAATCCTTGAGAATAGTTCTCAAAGACAGGAAAAGCATTTCTAAAATACAATTCTCATAAATGACTTTTATAACTAAGTCCGAAAGGACGGTTGGACATCATGTAATCAAAATACTAGGTAATTTTGATAAAACATGAGGTATTAAGTTGAAAACTCAAGATTGTCAATGTTTGACAACCAACGTATCTTTTCGCATCATACATAATTGAGTAGGACTCATTGATGTAGTAATTCGAGTAAGAATTAATGGAAAAGATGGAACTTTGTTTTACGGCGCACTAGGTGCTTGATTATGCCTAACAAAGTATAAGAGTCAAGGTACTTAAAGAAATGATTCTTAAAGTAAGATTATGAGATATTGTATGATAAGAAATATAGGAAAGAAGGAACGAAGAAAAGGAATTAGATTTCATTTCAACTCATGAGTTCATGTTATTGTAGTTTACTTAGCAATTCGTTATCTTCATAAGTATCGGATACTGCTTGAGTGTTCCACTATGATAGTGACCTCAAACTATTGAAGTTAAGCTAAGTTATCGAGTTACAAGCTTAGAATGAAGCAAGAAGAGCTACATCAGTTGTAAGGTCGTATGTTTTGTTTAAAGACCTTTTAAGCCAAAGGCTGGAACAAGTAATGGTTATTATGTTCCATAATCAGCAATTGATCCGTTTACACACGGAAAGACTCACATTCAAAGTAATGAGCAATAGTTGCGAGATTTATTTGAATGGCATGGCTATCCAAGCGTTGAGTCAAGAATGCTTGATTATAAACAAACATTTCCCTAACATGATAAACTCACTAAGCTCAAGTTATGGGCTTGATTTGCGTTCTAAACATCTTTAGAAATGTCACATCGACAAGAACGTACTCAAGGCTCTATTAGATAGGCTCTTGATAGTTGCTCGAATTGGAATCGTACTAAGACAAGAAAGTCTTACTTGTTGAAACCGACAAAGCAGAGAGCTATTGTTCTCGGTATAGACAATTGACTCCGAAGGCTAAAGAGGATTCAATTACTTCAACGTTTCACAAAGAATTTGAAAGGATATGGCTATATTCATCAAATGTGAACAAACTTGACTTGAGTAGCTCAAGAGTTCAGTGAAGTACAGAATCGACTTGGCAAGATATCAAAACGTCTAGATTAGATCGAGCGATGTTTTCTTAAGCCAAGCGTGACTATCTCAAAGTTATGAATGGAAAATTTCATAAATAACTCCACAAAGAACATGGTGTGTCTTCACGGAGACCTCGGTGTCATTTGAAAATGACTCGAACGATGATGGTTCACAACCCTTCCTATAAAGTTCTTAAAGATTTGCACAAATGACTAATGTTACACTAAACAAAATGTCGAAGCTAAGAAAGGACGCCATATTTAGTTATGGATAGAAATAACTTCTAAAAGTCTTTTCAAGTATATGTCTGAGGCTCTTAGTCTTAGTGGGAGTTCACTAGCTCAGTGGGAGCTAGGTGACTCAGTAGGAGCTGAATGGCTCAATAAAGACTAAGATAGCTCAAGTAGGAGCTAACTGTTTGTTTCACAACGAACTTTTACCCAAAGACAATATACATATATCTTTGTAAGCATTCAAGTGAGACTACGGGTATTACCTCCACATCCTAATTGAGGACAAAAAAAATTGTTTGTTGCTCTAAGTAGTGTCTTTCTGGAATGTAACACATTCCAAAACGACAAGTGGGAGGAAAATGAACTCGATGACCATCGAGCTTAGCAACAAACTAAAACTGAGAATCTCGGAAGACCTTAAAGGACTTCGTGATAATGCTTGATCAAGAATACTCAAAAGGACTTTATAAGTGCCTCAAAAGAGAATTCATTGCTCACAAAACATTAAAGATGTTGGAGTAAGATCAACATAATAAAAGGGCTTTGAAAGCGCCTTAAAACTCAGTGTTTGATGCAATTACCCCGTATAGGTATAGAATTCACCAAAGGCTTGGATTGAATCCTATAAATTTTCTATTAAGTTAGAAACAAACCTAAGACTTACAAGCATACTATTTACTATTAGATAGTAAAGGAATAATGTCTTGTAAGATAGCCACGACAAATCCAAATTCCGAATAATGGTTAAAAGCCATGAAAATTCGAAATAGACTCCATGTTTGAAAATCATGTTTGAAACTTGATTAATCTGCATGAAAGGTGAAAGACCCATCGATTGCAAATAAGTTTTCAAGGAGAAAACTAACAAATGTGGAAATTTATATGCATACATAGCTAGATTGGTTGTAAAGGATATAATTAATTTCAAGGAGTTGATTTTAATAAAATCCCATTCACCAATCGGAATGCTCAAGTCTTTTCGTGATTGATCTAGCAAAATTGCGCATATGAAATATGGCAAAATAGATACCAAAACCTCCTTCCCAAAATGGAATTTTGGAAGTGACTATGGAATAGTCTAAGGGTTTGAAAATCTAAATAATGCTAAATTTGAAAGCAAGCACATGGAATCCGTCATGGGATTAAAGAAAGCATTGCATGAAGAAATTGGAACGTGTTTTCTCATAAAGTTAATAAGAGGATTGACTTATGGAGAAACATAGAAATTCTGATGAACAAGAAGTTTAGTGGGAGCAAAAGTAGTGGTCCAACAAGATGTTTACGAACTCTATTGTGAAACAACTATCAAATGCTAAATGCTTAGATTTGAAAGTATTTTCGACAATGGACCGAGCTAAAGACGATACTTAGTACATGTTGGGAATTAAGTTCTATGGTATAGACTTAATTAAAATGTTTAAATGAGTAAAGGAAATTACCATGTTAAACATGAAGGACTTTGAAAGGCTTTCGACCCATATGTATGAAGCTAAGTAAATGTTTGAACTAAGTATAAACTAGGCTAAGTACTAAATCAAACAAGAAAGACTCTAGTAAGAGACTTTCAGTCATATCATATAGCGAACAATTTGGCAAGACTCAGTGTAACTGTATGAGCTAAATGTCACATGGATGGAATAAAATTGAGAATAATTCTAGAATTAAATCCATCATGTAAAGCTATGATATGGAATCGTCAAATGACTTACATGCTTAGAGCATGTGAAGTACGTATATAATACAAATCGACATTAATCTAAGTATTAGATCATTAGATTATAGTCAAGAACATCCAAAGAACTTAGATAAGTAGTTGGATGAGTTCTTGACGCATGGAAACAAATATAATTTGAGTTTTGATGTTGCAAGCAAAAACCTTAACAAGGATTAGTTCCTTAGCAAGGAAGCCATTTATAAGCACGAGGCAAGAAGTGTCGTGGCTTGAGAATGGTAACATGGATGTGCATCCATGTATAATGTGCGGGAATTTAAGGAAAATTTCCATGATCACAAGTGATTAGGGTATCCCAAATCGTTGTGAGTCGCTTGGAGTAAAACCCAAGCAAGGCATCATCGGGGAGTCTACTAAAATATATGTTGAGAATATTGTTGCCTTAAAGGCAATAATAAGATAGATGTTAAATGGAAAGGTTCGTTGTTGAACATTAATGATTGTAGGTTGTCAAGTAGAAGGTCTTAAATCATGAAAATGAGTGGGAGCCATTGCTTGGACAATAAATCCTGAATCACATGTAATCCATTAACACTCTCAAAATTTTATCATCTTATTATGGAAATGGTGGATAATGAAGATGCTAAGGTTTGCAAAGTAATTATAACTAAACCTGTGCAATAAGTGAACGACAACATTCATAATTGCATGAAAGAAATCAAGCATATCAAATATGAGTGTGATTTCTATGAATGTTTTATGAAGAGTACTACTCTTAAAACATTTGGGAAAAACCATTTATCATAAGATGAAACATTGTGAAGTTTCATAGTGGAATAAAATATTTCTAAATATTCCACAAAACTATTTAGTTGTGGTTTAGAATTAAATAATGAGTCCATTCGATTTTAATAAATATTCAAAATAGGGTATCAAGTCAATGGCTTGGATAAAGAAACACCTATTAAGTGAACGTTGAATATTTTAATCGAAAATTATCCCTAATCAAGGTCGTATTTTGTGGACGAATAATGACCATCAGAGATTAGTGTGTAGTATGATTTGTAGCACCGTTTCTTGTGCTATGAGGATACAAATCATTTGCACAAGTATTGGTTTAGAACAATACTGGATAGACCTATGAGGATACTTTAAGAGATTTAAAATCGTCATAAGTATTTTCTCATTATTACTATCGGAACTCTTTTCCTTTGACCATGAGTAGTGGGAGATCTCTTGTTTGAGTACCGGTCTGCTTTGGTATCCGCCAAACGTCTGCCGTAATTGGGGATTATAAAGACGGATATCGGGCGGGTGAGTCCTCTTAGTAAGAGAAGCTACATTACAAGACTGGAAATGTCCCCCTACTAACAATAGGGAACATGTCTTGTTGTTTACAAGGCCTCTCGAAGAGCGAGACTGTGAAAAATGCATGGCCGTGCTCAGATGGATTTTAGAAATCATCTGCTTATTGACAGTCAAACTCGGATTTCGAGAAACACTTCTGGACGTAACAGAGATGACTAGTAATCTTACTCTGTAGTTCATGAAGAGACATGAAGAGACATAGGATAAGGGCTATACACTAAATGCACAGTTGTCCGGAAGGACAAGTGGGAGATTGAAAGGAATTTTGTCCTTCGAACAAGTGTATTATTCTGATAGAGGGTTCAGAATTATTAGAAAGCTAATATATTCAGTAAGGTCAAGTGATCGGAATGCCTGGGTGGAGGCCGCTTCCGATCAGTAATATTAATATAATTAGTATTACAGCTTAATCTTGACTGAACCCTTCGGGTCACACCCAAGCAAATATATGCGAACCAACTCGACGAATTAATTCGGAAGAAATTAATTCGTCGCCTGAGTGTTAAATATTTAGACGTCGGTAATTCGAGCTTAGAGCGTCGAAACCGATCGTCGGAAGTCGAGTCTAAAATGATAAAAGACGAGACGCGCAAAATAATAATAAATCGACCATATTCCCGAAAATACCCCTAGCATCGGTGTGCCCCGAGCATCCGAATGCTAGGGGCAAGACGAGCTAGCACACCGTGCTAGCAGCCCCGTCTAGGCACAGCAGCAGCCGCACCAAACCGCAGGAGCAGCCGCACAGCAGCAGCTGGTGCGGGCTGGGCTGGGGCCAGGTGCGGGCTGGTTGCGGGCCACGTGCGGGCCGGGCTCGGGCTTGGCTCGTGGCTTGGCTCGGGTCATAGGGCCATGAATAAGGGGAAGCTTGGAATATGGGAGTAAGTGGGAGAGGACATGTGGCACAAGGAGAGTGTTGAGTGGGGAGCAAGTATGGTCCCCTACTCTCCATGTGGTCCTCACCAACCCTTCTCACATGGTAATGCCACTTGTAGATTTATTATTAGTTTGCAATTTTAATTTAATTTAGCTTTAAATTAATTTGTGGAATTTCATGATCCCACATTGATGGGATAGAAATTCCCAGTCATACTTTCCTCTATAAATACCAAGCTTGGGATTTGGAGTAAAGTGCTTGAGTGGGAGTTAAAAAGAGCATTCCATAATTTTTGGGAAAACTCTTAAACTCACATAACACTCGGGTTTGGGTTAGACCTTGCTAACCCCAAGGTAGTAGACCTTAAAGTTGTGTTCGCCCATTTGTGGGTGGATACCGTCGGAGGCGCGGCGCTTGACGTGCTAGTAGCTTTCAAGTAAGAGCCCCGGGCTTTGGGCGAAGCTCGTTTCGAGGGTAAGATTCGTTATCTTTTCTTTGTGAATATTTATTTATGCTTTGTGATTTTAATTATTGCGAGTGGTTCCTCGGGAGGGGTTGTTTCCGCGGTGAGTCGGACTCACCAAACCCCAACACTATTAGATATGTAATTATCCAAGCTTGCAATTCGATTTTCACTATTTTGAAATTGAAAGGGTTCATTATTATTTCTGCTGCTTGAAGATGGAGGTGATGCCTGATCATATGCAATCGGATCATAATAAGTTGTATATGTATCTCGTTCATCCTCAACGATCATGTTGTGCATAATAATGCAAGCTATCATAATTTTTCCCGACATTTATGCATCACGAGCAAGAGCGAGATTTCTTATAATTGCAAAGTGAGCCTATAATACCCCAAAAGCACGCTCAACGTCCTTTCGCATACTTTCTTGTTTCTTAGCAAAATGACCCTCTTTTTCGTTTTGTGGGAGGGATATGGTGGGAATAAATGCCGCCCATCTAGTATATATACCATCAGTAAGGTAATATCCCATATTGTATCGGTGGTTGTTAACGACATAGTTAATAGGTGGTGCACGACCTTCAATCACATCGTTAAATAATGGAGATCTATCAAGAACATTGATATCATTACGACTACCCGGTGTCCCAAAAAGTATGCCAGATCCAATGATCATATGATGCCACAGCTTCCAAAATTAATGTGGGCTTACCAGCTTTTCCAAAAAAAACATCCCTTTTAATCTAAGAGGGCAATTCTTCCACCGCCAATGCATACAATCGATGGATCCGAGCATTCCTGGGAAACCTCTTCGTTTTCCAATTCTCAGTAATCTTACCAAATCTTCTTCGTTGGGTGTCCTAAGGTATTCATCGCTAAAGCAAGAGACAATACCTTCTACAAAATGTTGTAAGCAATCTCTTGCAAGAGATCCACTAATCCGAATGTAGTCTTCCACGGAATCAGCATAGGTGCCGTATGTTATTAACCTCATAGCCGCTGTGCATTTCTGCAATGCTGAAGCACCAAATCTACCAGTAGCATCCTGCCTCTGTTGGAAGAACAAATGACGTTCTTCCAAAGTGTTTCTTATACGGAGAAAGACATGTTGCCTCATTCGAAATCTTCAACGAAATAGATGTATAGGGAACACCGGAGGATCTTCAAAGTAGTCGTTCCATAAACGAGTTTGTCCATCTTCACGATGTTTTTCAACATGTTTCCTTGGTGCCCTTGGAATTTGATTTTAAGTTTGATATATTTCAACTGGATTAGACATCAATACTTGATCCATCATTCGATTAACAACTCGATTCGTTTGTCTACGCCTTTCATAACATTCATCATCACTGTCATTTGATAATTGGGTTATAGGTTAGAAACATTTTCAGAATTTGAAGAATTGGAAGAAGAATTAGAAGAGTTAGAAGTTTCTTCTAAAGACATATTTTATGAAAGACAGTTGAATTTGAGAATAGAAGGTTGAATGAAATGCAAATTGATATAAACCATTTTATAGCACAATAGTGTATGTATGCTATTAAAACACATACGTACACACAATAACTGCATTACTCAAAACAATAAATGTCTTCCATTGAGCAGTCATATCAATTGTATTTTTGTGATAATTCATGACTGTAAAGATGTTTATATATTAATACTTTATGTAATGTATTATCAATGCACCAGTTTTTTCAGTAAGCATTCAAGTGAGACTACGGGTATTACCTCCACATCCTAATTGAGGACAAAAAAAATTGTTTGTTGCTCTAAGTAGTGTCTTTCTGGAATGTAACACATTCCAAAACGACAAGTGGGAGGAAAATGAACTCGATGACCATCGAGCTTAGCAACAAACTAAAACTGAGAATCTCGGAAGACCTTAAAGGACTTCGTGATAATGCTTGATCAAGAATACTCAAAAGGACTTTATAAGTGCCTCAAAAGAGAATTCATTGCTCACAAAACATTAAAGATGTTGGAGTAAGATCAACATAATAAAAGGGCTTTGAAAGCGCCTTAAAACTCAGTGTTTGATGCAATTACCCCGTATAGGTATAGAATTCACCAAAGGCTTGGATTGAATCCTATAAATTTTCTATTAAGTTAGAAACAAACCTAAGACTTACAAGCATACTATTTACTATTAGATAGTAAAGGAATAATGTCTTGTAAGATAGCCACGACAAATCCAAATTCCGAATAATGGTTAAAAGCCATGAAAATTCGAAATAGACTCCATGTTTGAAAATCATGTTTGAAACTTGATTAATCTGCATGAAAGGTGAAAGACCCATCGATTGCAAATAAGTTTTCAAGGAGAAAACTAACAAATGTGGAAATTTATATGCATACATAGCTAGATTGGTTGTAAAGGATATAATTAATTTCAAGGAGTTGATTTTAATAAAATCCCATTCACCAATCGGAATGCTCAAGTCTTTTCGTGATTGATCTAGCAAAATTGCGCATATGAAATATGGCAAAATAGATACCAAAACCTCCTTCCCAAAATGGAATTTTGGAAGTGACTATGGAATAGTCTAAGGGTTTGAAAATCTAAATAATGCTAAATTTGAAAGCAAGCACATGGAATCCGTCATGGGATTAAAGAAAGCATTGCATGAAGAAATTGGAACGTGTTTTCTCATAAAGTTAATAAGAGGATTGACTTATGGAGAAACATAGAAATTCTGATGAACAAGAAGTTTAGTGGGAGCAAAAGTAGTGGTCCAACAAGATGTTTACGAACTCTATTGTGAAACAACTATCAAATGCTAAATGCTTAGATTTGAAAGTATTTTCGACAATGGACCGAGCTAAAGACGATACTTAGTACATGTTGGGAATTAAGTTCTATGGTATAGACTTAATTAAAATGTTTAAATGAGTAAAGGAAATTACCATGTTAAACATGAAGGACTTTGAAAGGCTTTCGACCCATATGTATGAAGCTAAGTAAATGTTTGAACTAAGTATAAACTAGGCTAAGTACTAAATCAAACAAGAAAGACTCTAGTAAGAGACTTTCAGTCATATCATATAGCGAACAATTTGGCAAGACTCAGTGTAACTGTATGAGCTAAATGTCACATGGATGGAATAAAATTGAGAATAATTCTAGAATTAAATCCATCATGTAAAGCTATGATATGGAATCGTCAAATGACTTACATGCTTAGAGCATGTGAAGTACGTATATAATACAAATCGACATTAATCTAAGTATTAGATCATTAGATTATAGTCAAGAACATCCAAAGAACTTAGATAAGTAGTTGGATGAGTTCTTGACGCATGGAAACAAATATAATTTGAGTTTTGATGTTGCAAGCAAAAACCTTAACAAGGATTAGTTCCTTAGCAAGGAAGCCATTTATAAGCACGAGGCAAGAAGTGTCGTGGCTTGAGAATGGTAACATGGATGTGCATCCATGTATAATGTGCGGGAATTTAAGGAAAATTTCCATGATCACAAGTGATTAGGGTATCCCAAATCGTTGTGAGTCGCTTGGAGTAAAACCCAAGCAAGGCATCATCGGGGAGTCTACTAAAATATATGTTGAGAATATTGTTGCCTTAAAGGCAATAATAAGATAGATGTTAAATGGAAAGGTTCGTTGTTGAACATTAATGATTGTAGGTTGTCAAGTAGAAGGTCTTAAATCATGAAAATGAGTGGGAGCCATTGCTTGGACAATAAATCCTGAATCACATGTAATCCATTAACACTCTCAAAATTTTATCATCTTATTATGGAAATGGTGGATAATGAAGATGCTAAGGTTTGCAAAGTAATTATAACTAAACCTGTGCAATAAGTGAACGACAACATTCATAATTGCATGAAAGAAATCAAGCATATCAAATATGAGTGTGATTTCTATGAATGTTTTATGAAGAGTACTACTCTTAAAACATTTGGGAAAAACCATTTATCATAAGATGAAACATTGTGAAGTTTCATAGTGGAATAAAATATTTCTAAATATTCCACAAAACTATTTAGTTGTGGTTTAGAATTAAATAATGAGTCCATTCGATTTTAATAAATATTCAAAATAGGGTATCAAGTCAATGGCTTGGATAAAGAAACACCTATTAAGTGAACGTTGAATATTTTAATCGAAAATTATCCCTAATCAAGGTCGTATTTTGTGGACGAATAATGACCATCAGAGATTAGTGTGTAGTATGATTTGTAGCACCGTTTCTTGTGCTATGAGGATACAAATCATTTGCACAAGTATTGGTTTAGAACAATACTGGATAGACCTATGAGGATACTTTAAGAGATTTAAAATCGTCATAAGTATTTTCTCATTATTACTATCGGAACTCTTTTCCTTTGACCATGAGTAGTGGGAGATCTCTTGTTTGAGTACCGGTCTGCTTTGGTATCCGCCAAACGTCTGCCGTAATTGGGGATTATAAAGACGGATATCGGGCGGGTGAGTCCTCTTAGTAAGAGAAGCTACATTACAAGACTGGAAATGTCCCCCTACTAACAATAGGGAACATGTCTTGTTGTTTACAAGGCCTCTCGAAGAGCGAGACTGTGAAAAATGCATGGCCGTGCTCAGATGGATTTTAGAAATCATCTGCTTATTGACAGTCAAACTCGGATTTCGAGAAACACTTCTGGACGTAACAGAGATGACTAGTAATCTTACTCTGTAGTTCATGAAGAGACATGAAGAGACATAGGATAAGGGCTATACACTAAATGCACAGTTGTCCGGAAGGACAAGTGGGAGATTGAAAGGAATTTTGTCCTTCGAACAAGTGTATTATTCTGATAGAGGGTTCAGAATTATTAGAAAGCTAATATATTCAGTAAGGTCAAGTGATCGGAATGCCTGGGTGGAGGCCGCTTCCGATCAGTAATATTAATATAATTAGTATTACAGCTTAATCTTGACTGAACCCTTCGGGTCACACCCAAGCAAATATATGCGAACCAACTCGACGAATTAATTCGGAAGAAATTAATTCGTCGCCTGAGTGTTAAATATTTAGACGTCGGTAATTCGAGCTTAGAGCGTCGAAACCGATCGTCGGAAGTCGAGTCTAAAATGATAAAAGACGAGACGCGCAAAATAATAATAAATCGACCATATTCCCGAAAATACCCCTAGCATCGGTGTGCCCCGAGCATCCGAATGCTAGGGGCAAGACGAGCTAGCACACCGTGCTAGCAGCCCCGTCTAGGCACAGCAGCAGCCGCACCAAACCGCAGGAGCAGCCGCACAGCAGCAGCTGGTGCGGGCTGGGCTGGGGCCAGGTGCGGGCTGGTTGCGGGCCACGTGCGGGCCGGGCTCGGGCTTGGCTCGTGGCTTGGCTCGGGTCATAGGGCCATGAATAAGGGGAAGCTTGGAATATGGGAGTAAGTGGGAGAGGACATGTGGCACAAGGAGAGTGTTGAGTGGGGAGCAAGTATGGTCCCCTACTCTCCATGTGGTCCTCACCAACCCTTCTCACATGGTAATGCCACTTGTAGATTTATTATTAGTTTGCAATTTTAATTTAATTTAGCTTTAAATTAATTTGTGGAATTTCATGATCCCACATTGATGGGATAGAAATTCCCAGTCATACTTTCCTCTATAAATACCAAGCTTGGGATTTGGAGTAAAGTGCTTGAGTGGGAGTTAAAAAGAGCATTCCATAATTTTTGGGAAAACTCTTAAACTCACATAACACTCGGGTTTGGGTTAGACCTTGCTAACCCCAAGGTAGTAGACCTTAAAGTTGTGTTCGCCCATTTGTGGGTGGATACCGTCGGAGGCGCGGCGCTTGACGTGCTAGTAGCTTTCAAGTAAGAGCCCCGGGCTTTGGGCGAAGCTCGTTTCGAGGGTAAGATTCGTTATCTTTTCTTTGTGAATATTTATTTATGCTTTGTGATTTTAATTATTGCGAGTGGTTCCTCGGGAGGGGTTGTTTCCGCGGTGAGTCGGACTCACCAAACCCCAACACTATTAGATATGTAATTATCCAAGCTTGCAATTCGATTTTCACTATTTTGAAATTGAAAGGGTTCATTATTATTTCTGCTGCTTGAAGATGGAGGTGATGCCTGATCATATGCAATCGGATCATAATAAGTTGTATATGTATCTCGTTCATCCTCAACGATCATGTTGTGCATAATAATGCAAGCTATCATAATTTTTCCCGACATTTATGCATCACGAGCAAGAGCGAGATTTCTTATAATTGCAAAGTGAGCCTATAATACCCCAAAAGCACGCTCAACGTCCTTTCGCATACTTTCTTGTTTCTTAGCAAAATGACCCTCTTTTTCGTTTTGTGGGAGGGATATGGTGGGAATAAATGCCGCCCATCTAGTATATATACCATCAGTAAGGTAATATCCCATATTGTATCGGTGGTTGTTAACGACATAGTTAATAGGTGGTGCACGACCTTCAATCACATCGTTAAATAATGGAGATCTATCAAGAACATTGATATCATTACGACTACCCGGTGTCCCAAAAAGTATGCCAGATCCAATGATCATATGATGCCACAGCTTCCAAAATTAATGTGGGCTTACCAGCTTTTCCAAAAAAAACATCCCTTTTAATCTAAGAGGGCAATTCTTCCACCGCCAATGCATACAATCGATGGATCCGAGCATTCCTGGGAAACCTCTTCGTTTTCCAATTCTCAGTAATCTTACCAAATCTTCTTCGTTGGGTGTCCTAAGGTATTCATCGCTAAAGCAAGAGACAATACCTTCTACAAAATGTTGTAAGCAATCTCTTGCAAGAGATCCACTAATCCGAATGTAGTCTTCCACGGAATCAGCATAGGTGCCGTATGTTATTAACCTCATAGCCGCTGTGCATTTCTGCAATGCTGAAGCACCAAATCTACCAGTAGCATCCTGCCTCTGTTGGAAGAACAAATGACGTTCTTCCAAAGTGTTTCTTATACGGAGAAAGACATGTTGCCTCATTCGAAATCTTCAACGAAATAGATGTATAGGGAACACCGGAGGATCTTCAAAGTAGTCGTTCCATAAACGAGTTTGTCCATCTTCACGATGTTTTTCAACATGTTTCCTTGGTGCCCTTGGAATTTGATTTTAAGTTTGATATATTTCAACTGGATTAGACATCAATACTTGATCCATCATTCGATTAACAACTCGATTCGTTTGTCTACGCCTTTCATAACATTCATCATCACTGTCATTTGATAATTGGGTTATAGGTTAGAAACATTTTCAGAATTTGAAGAATTGGAAGAAGAATTAGAAGAGTTAGAAGTTTCTTCTAAAGACATATTTTATGAAAGACAGTTGAATTTGAGAATAGAAGGTTGAATGAAATGCAAATTGATATAAACCATTTTATAGCACAATAGTGTATGTATGCTATTAAAACACATACGTACACACAATAACTGCATTACTCAAAACAATAAATGTCTTCCATTGAGCAGTCATATCAATTGTATTTTTGTGATAATTCATGACTGTAAAGATGTTTATATATTAATACTTTATGTAATGTATTATCAATGCACCAGTTTTTTCAGTAAATAATTGGTACTTGTTGCAGTGATACATACACCAATGCACTATACTCTTTGGAAAATAATTGGTACTTTTTTACAGTGATATGTACATCAATGCACCAGTATTTTAGTAAATAATTCATAAAATAATATATTTATTTAAAAAAACTCTAGTAATTAAACATATATTATTAAGTAAAAAACGACAATACAATAAAACATAATTATTAATATCTAAAACGCACTTAAACTTAATTGCGGAAAAAAGAAATACAACAATGGCAAACATAAACTAATTATAACCAAACACAATAACTAAAAGCGAACAATAATGAACTAATTTGATAGAAATAACTTCTTCACCAAACTATTCCTCAACTCCTGGTCTGCTTCAGATAAGTATGACTTTGAATCAAGATGTTTGAACAACTCCATATTAATTTTCCTTTGCTTTCTTGCTTCTCTTTCCCTTTCTAACTGAGTCTTTTCCCTTTCCACCTGAAACAACTTTACTTCTTTTTCTCTCCGGTACTTTAATCTTGTAAGTTCAATTTCTATTTCTGTTTGTCATGTTATGTTCATGTTTTGGACCGTGTCTAACCAATTTTGCCATGCTTCTGATGGCATATTCGCCATTTTACTCTTACCTTTGTTTTTGCTGGATTCATTGCTTAAAGGGAAGCTAGAACAGCTAATATCACCACTGGTTAGTGTATCTGGATTTGTTGATGATGGGTAGTTCCCATCTTCATTGTTACTCATTCTTTTTGAGTCGCTACCTTGAGTGGATGTCTTTTTCTTGCAAGTGCCAACAATATTTTAGCCGGCTTCCAAGCAACATGTTAAGTTAGAATATCCCAAGCATGCTGATCGTGGAAGGTTTTAAACATCAACTTTGTCTTTGTTTTGTAAGCAGCATAGATCTTATAGGCTATCTTCATAACATCCTCATCACTCTCACCACTTCCCCTTCTAGATTCAGCACTAGCAAATGATCCACAAAATTTAGAGCATGAAGTGTTTATCCTTCTCCACTGGCATCTAAGTTGCTCTAAACCTCTAACCTTTAACAAATCTTCTTGTGTAATCCCTTCATTACCTTCCTCAAAACACTTTTGTTTATATACTCTAACATTATCATACAATTGTTCAATTTTCTTCCAGAAAACATCCCCTTTCTAGTTGGTATTAGTTTTTTTTTTTTTTTTTGACTAACCTCAAGCCAAGCCTTCACAAGAGTTACTTCTTCAGCTTTTAACCAAAATCGATTGCCTAGTTGATTACCTCCTTCATTAGCTCTATCAATTTCTTCAACTTCTTCCTCATCATCACCGTCATCTGATGGTGCGTTCGATCTATATGAACAATCAAAACCCGGAAATGCAGCTTCACCTTGTGACATAGTAAAATGTGTTAAGATAGAAAATGTGGATTCATCTTGAGATAATTGAAAATTTTGAAAAGATGAACAATTTGTAGCTGGAAAATCATCTTGACTAAATGAGATGTTTGGATATTGTGGTAGCCGTGGAGGGAATTGAGTACAAGAATTTGGATTTGAGAAATTCACATTTCCAGAAACGTAAGTAGAAAATTGTGTTAAATTAGGTTCTAAATCAGAATTTAAATAATTAGGATGATTAGAAAAAGAGGGATGAATATTTGAATTATTTTGAAGTTGTGATGATTTTTTGGATTTTGTGGGATTTTTTTTCCTTTGGGATTTTGGGTTATTCATCTCCAAAAGTTTTAAATCCACTAACCTTGGATTACCACAAAATTTTTCTTACTTAAATATAGGATTAATAATTGATGAAAAAAAGTTGAATTAAAATACCTCAAAATTATATTCATTTTATAGAGGGGAAAAAATTAGAGCCATTGGTATTATTATTTTTTAAAAAAAGTTTTTATTTTAAAAGTTATGGGTTGTAAATTTTACAACGTTCATATTTTATGTTAATTGCAGACCATTGGATTCAAAATTGCAAAACGAACATGATGATACCATGTGTCACTTCCTAAATAAATTAACCCAACTTTCTTCCCTCCTCCAATACCGACGTGAAAGCATATACATAAAATAAAAAAAATTCCAGCAACCAATAGCTCTTGGACAATTGTCACCATACATATGCATTGCCCACTCTTGGAGCAACCAATAGTTCTTGGACAAGTGTCACAAATGGGCATGGCCATGACCTGGTCATGCACCATTTCCCTCAAAAAGTACATAATTTTATTATTTTAATCTTTTTTTTTAATTTTCTCTCTCTTCTTGACCACCCAAAGAGGGCAACCAATGGCAATACTCTGAGAGCATCAAATGGGAAAAATATAACTGAACATAATGCTATTTTTAATTGAACATCCTTTATTATAAAAAGGAACATTTTATACAACTGAACAAACACAAAAAATTGTATTAATTAAAAAATAAAATGAACATTTATTTTTATAAGAATGAACATCATACGGCATGAAAATGATCATTTATTTATAAGAATGAACATTATACTGCATGAAAATGAACATTTAATAATTGAAAAATACAAAATTATTGTAAAATATGTTCAGTTAGAAAATGTTCATTTCTATTATACTAAATGTTCATTTAAGCTGCGACCTCAGCTAGCACTGGCTGAGGTCGACCTCAGCCATTAACAACTGGGGCTAGAGTAGTTTGATTAGGATAAGATATTTGGGCTTGACATGAAATCTTATTTAGAGATATGATTTATAAATAAAATTCATACCCTAAGGTTGACATAAGACACAATTAACAAGTCAGTGAATTGTGACACAAGGCAACCAAGTATTCCCAAACCCTAATCCCCCACTCTCTCCTCACATACACGGCCCTCCCCTCTTTCTCTCCCATCCGTCGGCTGGCCACCTACGTAGCGTGTGGTGTTCGTTGTGGTAGATCGTTGTTATTTATTTCCTCTCCTCTCCGTAGAAGGTTGATTAAAGGGTTCAATCACAACTAACTAGCATTAGTGGAGGTTTAATCTGTGCTAGTGGACCAAGTAGAGTAATCATGCTTGGGGTTCTTTATCTCCTATTATTCTTGCTCGATCGCACGTGGAATCACGCTTCAAAGGTCTAATTATATGTTCTTTATGTGTTATGCAATGATCTTGGTTATTAGATGCATATGAATGTGATTCATGCAATTCTGCTTATAGTATCTAAAGTCTTATAGTTTTTTTTCATTTCTTCTTCTTACAACATTAATATTATTACTAACAATAATAATATCTATACTAATCTATTAAAAGGTGTTCTTAACAATGTTGATGTGCCACGTAATAGTGTAGTACCCTCAACCTATTATAAGAAAGATGACTATTTAACCATCGAAGTCAATCAGTAACTTTGTTATTAATATGTTAAAAAAAAAATCTATATAAGTAAATAAACCACAAGGTTCAATTTAGAAAAAAAAATAATACTCAAAGCATAACTCAATTTTGGTTTGACAATGACTATTACAGTTTTGAAAATTCTTTACAAAAATTTATCGATTGCATGTTTACAACAATAGCAACTCGAGGCAACCCCCAAGCTATTTACTAGTTACTTACTTAAATTGTGATTTGGGGAGAATAACCCTACAATATGCTTTGTAATAAGAGACAGATAGAGTACTACTTAACTTAACTACTCCCTCCGTTACATATTACTCGCAATAAAGGGGTATTATTTGTGAAATATAAAATATTGCTTTGTTGCGAGTAATATGCAACGGAGGGAGTATATGATTTGGGTATATATATATATATATAAATATATATATATATATATATATAATATATATAATATAATATATATATATATATATATATATATATATATATATATATATATATATATATATATATATATATATATATATATATATATAGTTGTTAAGTCCGAAACTCCGAATGCAATCACAAAGTATGACACGGTGACACCAGCCAATAATCCACGCAATATAGTAAAATGCAAAACTCAGTATGCACTATGAAGTGGCGTATCCAGAAATTTCGAAGAGTGAGTTCAAAATCGGGGTAAAAAAAATGAAAATTTTTTAATTAAAATTTTAAATTTTGACTTTTACCAAAAAAAAAAAAATCAAAAAAATTGTTTTTTACCACCAAAACTTCTAAAACTTTTATTTTACCACCAAAAAATATTCTAAAAATTGTTTTTTTACCATCTAACGTCAAGAAAACCGTTAAATCTAACAGTTTAAAAAAATTTCTTCGAATTTCGTGCGCAAACATGTTCTTCATAGGTTTAGGGGGGTATTTTGGTTCTATGGGACCAATTTGAGGTCAAAATTGACAAATGATCGAAAATGCCTCGTTTTGCGTGTTTTACGCAAATCGAGGTATTTTTAAACTTGCAAAACGAAGTATTTCTAATCATTTTTTTGTCAATTCTGACCTCAAATTGGGCCCTTAGGACCAAAATGCTCCCAAAAACCCCTAAAGACCATGTATTTGACATGAAAATCGAAGAATTTAAAAAATTCCGTTGGATTTTTTACGCCAGGTGGTAAAAAACAATTTTTAATTTTTTATTTAGTGGTAAAATAAAAGTTTTAGAAGTTTTGGAGGTAAAAAACAATTTTTTGATTTTTTTGGTGGTAAAAGTCAAAAAATTCAAATTTCAATATATAAGTTTAAATTTAAAAATAAATAAATAAATTTTTTTAAAAAAAAAGAAAGAAAAAAAAACACTACTACATATAAAAGCATTTTTCATAGTTTAGAATCGTGTCAATACATCATCACCTTTTTTTTTTTTTTTTTTTTTTTAATACAGTTAATGTAAAATTGTAAATCAATACTGTAATCCTTTTTTTTTATAAAAAAAAAAAAACAAAAAAAAAAAAAAAAAAAAAAAAAACAATGTCGTAATACATAAAAATCAATCATGTAACTTTTATCCCTAAATAATTTAACATTCTAAGTTCGAACTCCAAAATGACAAAAATTAATATTACACACAAATTAAAAACTATATACAATTGAATTAAAAACTGTCAATTATATATATCAAGTAACAACCAACTATTTAATTTGTCAATTATATATCAAATTAGGCAATTAGCAATCGTCAAATATTAATAATCAGGTAAAATTTTAAAATTTTAAAAAAGCGATGAGGGTAGGATCCGAACCCTTAATCTACAAGACTGGTGTAGGGTAAAAATTACCATTGAGTTGCACTTCAACATCTAGCCTAACATCTCTCAAGTATTAATTATAACCTTTTTTCAGAAAAAATTGTGGGTTCAATGAACCTGTTTGAACCCAACATGTATCCGCCCCTGTTAGTATAGGGGTGGTAATTTGAGTCAGCGGGTCAGGTTCGGGACAGATTTCGGGTTATGCTTAGAAACTATAAAAATAGTGTAAAAGTTAATATAATTATTATGAAAAATGAAATTTGGGTCAAATCGGGTCGAATTCAAATTGTTCGGGTTCGGGTTGGGTCGAGCTCGGGTTTCTCTTAGTAACTTCAGGTCGGGTTATCGGTCGGGTCAGGGATTACATGAGTGCTATAAGTAGAAAAGAAATACTTTGCCACTGATCTTCAACAGTTCACTATCAATTAAGAAGAAAATACATGCAGTTGTGCAAGTCTCGACTTCTAAACAGAAAGAATGAACGAACGCTCGTTATTCTTCCATACCTCAACAGCCCACTTGCACATTCATAGAGAGCAACAACATCAAAAAAAAAGTCGCGCTCATCAATATATTCTGGTTTATAAAAACTGTAATCGATTTCACATCTACTCTCCTCCTATTCGTTGAATTAACCAGTCAGTTATATCATGGAATACAGTTTTTCGTTCAGGTTCGAAGAGAATGTCATGCAACAATCCATCATACAATTTGATGGCCTTGTCAATTGATGAGGCTTCTTCATACAATTTCTGGGAACCTTTTGGGTCAGTCACAGCATCAGCAGATCCATGTAGTACAAGGAATGGAACTCTCAATTTCATCAAGTTATCTTGTAAATACGCAGATATGCGGAGAATCTCACAGCCGGTCCTTACACGAATAGCACCTGTGTATACAAGGGGGTCTGAATACTTTGCTTTCAGTGCCTCTGGATCTCTACAAACTACTGTGCCTGATTTGTTTGCAGCATGGCATTGATACCTTGGAAATAATAAGGACGCAATTGGGGCAATGACCTGAAATAACAATAGTACAATAGTACCATAAGATTACATGAGAGCAGCAAAGGCACCAATTCTTTGCACCACTTAATCAGACTTGTTCATGAAACATATTAGAGTTTCATAATACTGAACTTTGGCTGGCACATAATACTCCTGCAGATTCAAGAACCTTTAGTAATAGTCTAATATAGCTCCTATCTCCAAAATCTTGCCTAGATAACAAAAGACTAAGCCAACTCCAAGTGATTCTTCAAAGAGTCTGATAATAGTACCCTTATTCAACAGCACAAAAGGCATGCTAAACAAACATATAAAATAAAAATAAAAACTGAGGCAAAAGATCAGTACCATTATGAATTTTTACCTCAATGAACTGCACTACTTGCAGATAAAGATTCTACTACTATTTTGACTTATTGTTATGAACCCAACGGGAGGTTCCAAGCTTCCACAAAATTCTCCAGATTTACAAAGTCATGGAATTCAGTTGCAGTTACACAGTGCAAATGAAGATAAGGATCAGATGGATGATTAAGATTTTCTCAGAAGGTTGATTGTAGGTTTGAATCACAGCATACAAAAGGAATTTTCTTCTTAAGATAACAAAGTAATTAAATGGGACTTGGTAATAAGTGGATTGGTGGACAATCATTTAAGTCTCTACAATTATGTATATTGAAAAAGGCATACAGAATTCTCTGCTACAATAGTATCAAGTTTGAAGAAATTACAAAGGAGAAACTTACATTAAATATTGGATGGGATGGATTTACACCAACTGCTGGAGATGTCAAAACTATGCCACTTATTTGAGCTTCAACCTTAGGGTCAAGAGCAGCCTGCATTTTTGACATAACTGCATTAAGTTTTTGGAGGAATATGTACTTATAGTCAACAAGATAAAGAGAAATCAAGAAAGTTCATTGGTCTCGGAGAGAATACTCACTTTAAGTAAAATAGCTGCACCTGTGGAATGTGCAAAGCAAAAGCAGGGAAGTCCAGGATTCTCTGACAAAATTGCATCTAGAAATGCTTTCTGCATTGGCATAATCAGCAGATATTATTAATAAGTTAAATAGAGAGTTGTCTTGCTACCTATGGCTGATTAAAGCTTACCATATCAACAACAGCATCGTCGAGGGATGGGACATAAGCATGCAGTCCATCACTTCCACCATGACCTAAAATTAAGGAAATTGGGAACCCAACAACATTAGTCAACCAGCAGCATTAACAAATAGAGATAAAGGATACAAAACAAAATTTTCCTTTTCCTGCCTAATGAAGGTAGTAACTGATCGATTAAAAAAAAATAGAAAAAATGCAATCCTCCGAAATTGAAGCTTAGTCAGGTTATGCAATGAAAATCACAAACTTCATCTGAAACTCATGAAGGAAAGAAATTAAATTTGAAAAAAAAAAAAAAAAAGAATAAAAGACAAATACAATAATCCAGCATAGATAAATCCCTACTCTCACATTAGCATGCAACACCTAGAAGTTTGCATTGAAGAAGATTACCTCACAATTATACAGCTCAAATGAGCGCAAACCAGGGTTTTTTTTATTATCACACAGAAGAAGAAAAATAAGTTACAAAGATAGGGATAATTGAAAATACACTTGTTTTCGCTACAAAGGGCAGTAAAACAACAAAAAACTTCATCTAAACTTAAAAAGGAAAGAATCAAGTTTTACATTTACAATAAAAAAGGAAAAAAAAAATAGACATGATAATCCAGCACATTAAGGTTTTCTTATGCACAAGAGACGAAAATTAAGTCACAAAAATGAAGAGAGCATTGTGAATCATTACTTGTTTTAGCAACAACGTGCTAGATGTTTATGTCATTAGATTTTTTAGAACTATACATCAGGTCTTTACTATTTTAATCAAACTCAAAACTCAAATAACAAGATTACATATTAAGAGAAGCTTCATATGTTACTTTTTCAGCACAAGACTCAAATAACAAGCTTACATATTAAGAGGAGCTTCATAGCTTACTTTTTCAGCACCACAGGGCACCCAATCAGAATGCTCAATCCTGCAACATTAACATATAGATGCACAGAAGCATGACTTCTACACTCTCAAGCAGTAATGACAAGAATTGGACTTCATTAATATAACATGAGGATGCATGGGAACTACGAAATCTAACTTTTACTCTTTCATTTTAGTTCTTTTGGAGGTTTTGGGGGAAGGGAGGGTTGCGTCAGGGAAATACATATCGCAAATTAGATTCCGATACCAAAAAGCACCTAGCACCTTTTCATTTTGATTTTCAAAACTTTAAAGGGCTGGTTTGGTATCATAGCTAGTGAAAGCTTTTGGATTTATGCCATATAATATAAGTTGTATACTATTGAACTCATAATTAGTCAAACTTAACTCCACACCCTCCCCCCCCCCCCCCCAAAATAAAAAAAAAATAAAAAAAAAACCCCTCACAGTAAAGGCTCTCTTGTCTAATCTCCAACGATTCATTGCAAATAGAAGAAAAAAAAAAAACAAAAAAAAAAAGGCATCCCACTATTATTCCCGTTTCCTTATCTTCAGGGTATCTGCTTGGATCCCTTGACTAATTAAGAGGATAAGTTAACATATTTATCATTTTTGCAATATTCCTAGGGTAATACTAAATTGCAAACCCACCACCTCACAAATTATGGCAAACAACTTGCTACCATAATAATTCTCTTGCAAACCACCATATACGAGAATAGAATTTATAAGGAATTATGTTAGAAGGTGCGAAATTAATGGGTGCAGGAGCTGCTACAATTGCTTTAGCAGGAGCTGCAAGAAAAACAAGGAACTGCGGATGCGGTATCCTTTAGCTGCAGCAAGACAATAAGGCAATGGTTGTGTAGCGGCGGGGGGGGGGGGGAGGTCGGGCCCTACGCGCAGGCATCCCCCACAACGCAAGCAGCATTGTTCGCCACTACCCGAAAAGCAAAAGATTCGAGACTCAGGATGGTGAGACAAAAGAGAAAGAAGTTTGATCATTTCTTATGTGATGGAGATAGCACTGGCTAGGGATAGTTGCAGTGGAATAGTGGATATTCACATTCCCTAAAATACCTAAAGAAATTGTAGATTGGAAAGAGAGATAGAGGGGAAGAGAGGGAAACAGTGAAACACCGAAGTTGGATTAATTTGACTCCATGGTAGTTAAATTTAGTTTTCTACCAGCAAAAATTTGAAATTTGCATCCTTAATTATTCAAGTTGAAAACAGCAATCTCGTTGGCAATCAAATTGAGGTGGTGGCGGTAGGAAATATATGGTGGTGGTCCTGGTGGAGCCATAGAGGTTGACTGGGAAAAGAGAGAGAAATGGAGGAAGAAAGATGGAGCCATGGATATGAAGCAGACGGGTGACGAAATATGATGGACAGAAAAATCAGATTAATTGTTAAAAGGGGGAAAGATTATTTTAGGGAGCTCCTGGGTAACCATTACTCTCATTTTTAGGGTAATAGCGTAATGCATTAACCCCATCAAATCTTCACTCCTATTCTAGGCATGTAAAAACCAGTTATTAATTTTTTATTATTTTACTCTACATTTTCCACCCCAACTCATGGCCTTAGGTACAGTCCCATGAGATAGACATTCAAGAAACTACCTGAGAAGCATAAATTAATGAAAAACTGAAACAGATTTCCTTGAGGAATTTTTTTGTAGTTCACACCAAATTGCCAGAGTTCCCACCACAACAATCAAGTTCCAAATACTTATCAATCAGAATATTGGATCGCTAATTCACCGCCTGTCATGACACGAGCTAAGAGCGAATCCCTGATTTACTGACCATTTACCCGAGATAGGAGGCAAACTAGGTTACTACTTTCACGACAGTAAGTAAAATCTCAATAAAATCATGTCTAATACTTAGAGGTGTCAGTCATAGCATTGAGGTAATGAAGGCTTTTTCCACTGGACCTTTTGATCTAAAAAGAACCTGCTATTTCGTTTAACCAGCACAACCAAACTTGTAATGATCAATTCTACAGGTTGTACCTCTCTATCCTTAGACACCAAGGAGACAGAAAACAGATCATTTAACCAGCCAATTGATTCATCTTCGTAATCTAAGGCCCAAGAATAATGGGTTTTTCCATTTGGTATAAATCAATAATCGATAAACAAAATTAATAAACCTAGGATACTGGATCTTAGAAGACTAAGCTCCCCCCCCCCCCCCCCCCCACCCCCCAACATACACTCAAGTATCAGTCCACAGGAACATTTTATATCCAATCATCATTGGTTTAAGCTAAGAGGTAGAATCTGGTTGACAGTTTTGCAGTGAATATTTTGCATTATCTCCAATTTCTGACTCGATACAAGTTACCTACTGAACTAAATGATATAGAATCCTCTTACTGAACCATGAAATTTAATCTCATATAATTCTAAAAGCCCAATGGATCAGTGTCAGGTGAGTCAGGCCCAGCTGTGGTTTTTACTCAAAGGACCAGTGTATAAATATGTATATCAATAATTGCAGACTTTTCAAAGTATCATCTCAAAAAAGAGGACACAACCAATTAATATCTCAAAAAACCCTTGTTCCTTTTTAACATTTAATTAAATTTTAGAACCATCAATTGGCAAACATACAACACTCTAGCTTAGCTTATACAAACTATGACACATATACTGCAAAAAAAAATTATGCACAAGTTATACAATCTGTTCTGGATAAGCTACAATTGCACTGTCTCTTAGTACTTATTTCTTACATAATTAATCCACAGAGTTGTATTGAAGGGAGGATCAAACTAATAATTAGTTAATAGAGAGATCATTAACAATCAATCAATCAAAGCCTTAATCTCATAAGTGGGGTCGGCTACATGAACCAAAAGTAATTATTCTGTGTAGTCATCCACAAAAATCTTCCTCCTCCATCCCTTACGATCAATTACCCCATTCTCATGCAAATCCATTTGCTTCATATCCTTCCTAACTCCCTCCAACCAAAGTCATTAATAGATTTTTAAAATTCCTCTCATGACAAATTATTAAATGAAACAATGACCTCGACACCAATATTTTGACCATAATTCAGGGAAAGTAAAATTTCCACCCATCGAAATTATGACAAGATACTAATGTAGTACACCCTCCGTCTCATATTGATGTTCCTAGATTCTTTATTTAAGGTTTTAGACAGATGGTCCTATTGTTTATCTTTGCCGCTTTTGGTGAAGTTGTTACCCCAGTTTCCCCTCATGGAAATTGTACTTCTCAATGCAACTCCATATGTCACAATTATGCAACCACTAGAGAGAGAAGCATAGGGTTATAAGATTCTAAGAGAGAGTATAAGATTCTAGGAGCATAAGTACAAAATAGAGGTAGTAATAGAATAAAGACCAAGAGATATTTTGTTCAAAATCAAGTGTCATAGATGTAGCACTATTTGTGTGATAAATATTTACACACATACACAACCTTGTTTGCAGCAGAAGCATTTGCACACTCTCTAAATTGGGGTTTAAAAATCTTCTCTCTCTTACTTTGTGATATGCAAACTTGAATCTTCACTCTGTTCACCCTCATTGCCCTAGCCCCTAGGTTCTATTAGAAACCCTCCTCCATGCTTACCCTAGAGGTTCAATCGTAAGGGTGCTGAATAAGGTGAGCATAAAACAAGGAGAACTCTATGTATTTTTCTTCTTATCTGATGGAATGCTTGAGAGAACTATGTCAAAAGGATTTAGTAAAATGACTACAAAATATCACACACCACTCATTACACAACACTTTGGAATGTGAGTTTTTAGATTATTGATCCATATTTTTGTTGTCCAGTTTTAAAAAGTAATAAGATACATTACATGAACCCGTTCCAAGAGCTGGAAATCATTTCCTGATATCATCAGAGATAGTTATAAGCATACCAAACTTTCATCCAATACTTAATTGTTAATACACACATAGACTAAGACAATACTCACAAGAAAACTCTTTGACAAGTCACAAATTCACCAAGGAAATAGCAAATAGTGAATAACGAGGATATGTAAATTATTACAAGATATTCTGCTGCAGACATACAGTTTATATCAGATATCATTTAAACAATGATGGCACTAAAGAACTTACCAATCCAGTCCATTCCATAAACCTTGATTCCAATCTCATTTAGCTGCTTCGCGAAGTCACTGTATCGGCCACTGTAATCAAATGCAAATGTCTTAACAATTCGCATGTCCAATCTAGAAGGTAAAATAAATAAAATACACCAGAAAAACCATGACAAACCTGTGTTCATTAAGGCCATGCAATAGCAACACAACTCCCCTGCATAAAAGTAACCAAAGCATTAGACTACTGACAGGAGAATAAATAGCCTTTATACTACAAACATATACTACGTAGTATGCATCCTGAATTTCATGTTAGACCAATATGATGAAATTAGCTGACTCACGTCTAAACAACATACATATTTGAGAAAGTTTAATTGTTAAGTAGATTAAAGCATAAAAAATCTAAATCGTAGAATGTTTATAATATGAAATGGACTATCAGCAAATCTAGGACGAAGACAGTGTGAAGAAACGTCAATGTCAAACAGCACCACACGCAGAATTTTGTGGGTTTCAAACTCAGAGTAAGGCTCGTAAATACAGGCCAATTAGTGCTGAAATAAGGGTATTATGGACTGAAAAGAAACGAGGTTAACTAATTTGGAATAGAGGAATTAGAAGATTATCAAATCAGTTATAAGTACATCACATCAATATTCCCTGAATCAATATAATAAAATTGTGATCTGTATGACATAAAAACATTGTTCGAAAATAGTTTAACAAATACCTTGAGATCATACTCTAAATGTAAGCTTAATATATGTTGTAACTAAAAACACAAATGACTAGTAAATTTACATAAATCATGAACTTAAAACCAAAAACCCTTTTTATTTTTATTTATGGACTTAGCTTCTACTACTAGATAATTAGCAGCCATTTCCTCTCTCCCCCTCTTTGCTCTTTGGTTCACAAAATTAAGGATCCCAAGGCCAAAATTAGCCAATATTGCTGTTAAATCCAGTAATAATATATCATTTGAAACTTTGAAACTGGTAAATGCCATTAGGGTAGTGTTTGTACTTCATTATCACCTGATACAAGAAGTTTCTTTGGCAAAGATTTAAGATGGATCAATACAAAATCAATATTTCTCCTACAATTAAGTGAATCAAACGAAAATCATTTTCATGACTAACAAATCATTAGGCCCTAGGTAAAGATCACTTTAAATCACATCGATATAATCGAAAGAAGTTTTAAGTGTAACTCCAATGATTTTAGCTAGGGACTTCCTCGTAATTTTAAATAGTTCCCAGCTATTAGCTTGACAATTGAAGCTAAAATATGCAATTGGCTTGGCAAGCAAGCTAATTTGCTTGAAAATAACTTGCCAAAAAGAAAATACTAAAAGTAAATTAGTAATTAAGATAAAAACAATAAATTAATAATTTAAACAGTAAGCAGGTCAAACTAACTTGAAAGATAATTAGCTTAAAAGCTTATGTGGCATGAACAATTAGCATGCCATTGAAGTTGCTCGAATATGCTTTGCGTTTTTTGAATTAATGCTCTAAACTTCTTTTGTATATTTCGGATAATGTTTTCATCAACCAACCAAATTGTTATTCTCTTCAATTCCCTTTTGTTAGTCCCTTTTTACCAAATCATCAAATGCACATGTTCAAACAAATACTACATATATCTTCAAACAACACATTAAAAACACATACTTACAATGTAAAAACGTTATATTAAAATTACCTATCATCCACCCCCCTGTGGCTCTCTAAAATAAAATAAAATAAAATAAAATAAAAAACATATCTAACAATATCATTGTTTTTTTAGGGGTGGGGTCTAGGGGGGCTAAAACAGAACCATTAGAATTACACATACAAATCAAAATTGATAGCAACAACCAAAACTAAAAGATGGACGTAATCTTAAACCAAATTTAATGCCAAAAAACATATCAATCAAAAAATAAATATATACCTGACATTTCTAGAAACAGGAGACCAAGATTGCGTAAAAAGTGTAACACCTCTCTTGGTACCAAAAATCGAATAATCCCTCAAACACTTGTCATCTTTATCCTCCTTAACCCTCTTAATCGCTATCATCCGCCTCGACGCCACATCCTGCTCCACCACCACTCTCCTCACAATCGCCGCCGGCAATCTCACCACCGCCCCTCCACCGCTACCGCCACTGCTCACTACCTTCTCCTCCTTCGATACCAACGACACCGATTTCTCTCTCCTCTTTCGGAACGGCACCACAATCACGAACAAAATTGCTAAAATCAAATTCATCACACTCCTCCATGCACTCAATGATATCAAGGCGCTAACTCTCCCACTTGCTCCGGATGTTAACATCTCCGACGCCATAATTGTTGATTATAAATATCGAATTATGCAATTTTTTACCAAAAGTAATCAACAATTTTGTACCAGAATAAGGGAGGAAAAATTATTTAATTTATTTGTAAAAATTCAAACAGGTAATATCAAAATTCAAATTCGATTTTGTGTAGTATGATAAACTTAAATATTTTCCCTCCCTTATTCTGGTATTTTCTTTGATTTGAGTTGATTTCAGAAACTTCAAGAGAATGGTAATTAAGGAATAACGTAGGAAATTGAAAGGCAAGGAAAGGCTAAATTTAGAGAGTTTTTTTTTTAATTTTTTTGTTTAAGTTTGACGAGATAATACTTTTACTAGAAATGCGGGTTACCTGTTATGTATAACAACGGAAGCTAATTGGGTGGGGTCCACCTCATATGATGTCATTTTATAACAGTTACATGTTTTATTTTCTTTCTGGCTTTTTATGCTCGTGTCAAAGGCGATATTTTGTTAGGTTTTATTTTATTTTTTTTGAGATGAATAACGAAAGAAGAAGATAATTTTTATTTTAATTGAGATGAGAATTTTTTTGATTGGAAGGGAAGAAGTGCATATCTACTGGATGTGAGGTGTGCCACGTGTGTGGTGTTGGGCGAAGTTAATCTTCTGGAATTTGCTGATATAGTGATATGATATTGCTCATGTCGACTTACATACTGTCGTAGTATAAGGCCTTTGAACGGTTGAAAATTGGAATAGTCTGGGCTGGTTTGAATTAGATGGACTTGTCACATGTAGCAGAATCCACCTCCTCATATAGAATAGAGGTGATCAATGGACAGATCAAGCAGAAAGAAAAAAAAAAGAAAAGGCACACTTAATCAGGTCGGGCCAACAATGTTTGCCTTAAATCTGTAAAATTAGACTATTCGGTCCAGGCCTAAAAAAATAAAAATAAAATAAAAAATAAAATTCATATTGCTTGTTGTTTATGCAAAAGAATTTTGGGATCTGGGTAGTGGGGGAACCTACTCGCCTAACAAAACCGAGTCCTGCAAACAACGAAAATCAACTACCTCGGGGGTGTTCCCAAGAAAGCCCCAAGTCAGTCAACTGTGTTTAGAGAGAAAGTTTGTAGAGAGAGAGAGTGGAGAAAATTAATTATCTCGCTAATCTGTAAAGATTAGTATTTATAAGAGATGATTAACTAACTTGATTAGGGTTAGGATTAGGGTTTATGGCCGTTTTGGGCCGTATTAGGCCCTGTTGGGCTATGTTAGAGTTTCTCGGGATGCGTGTTGTGCATGATGCTGGAATTTTCCCGTTTAGGGTTTAAGTAAGGGCATTTTGGTAATTTTCGTATTTAATGAACGTGGCCCATAGGGGGTCCAAACATTAAGCCCACGACAAAGTCGTAATGTGCACTCCGCCATTTGGGTGTTTGTCGGAAAGACATCGATTGAATTAAATCAACCGGCTCGGTGACATGGACTGTGTTCGAGTTGCGTCCTCATAACCATAATTTATTTTTTTTTTTTTAAGTCGAGCCTAGTGCCGGCGAACTAGGATTGGGCTGCTTCCAGGTGGGCCACTAGGGTGCCCTTGCCTGGCCTGGACGAAGATGCCTAGGCTGCTTGGATGCCATTGCCTGGGCGCTGCTGCCCGGGCGAGCTGCCTGAACTTGCTGCCTGCGCATGCTGCCTAGGTGTTAAAATCCGACTCCTTTTGATGTATTAGATTCCTTTAGAAGCTTTCTTAAAGTTTAATTTATGTTTTCTAAGCTTGAGATCCCATTATTGTGTTATTGTCAGTTCATTGTTCACTAGGGATTCTCCTTGTAATCAAATTAAAACTCTTAAGAGGGTGAATGATAAATGAAATCTTAAGCCTTCTACCAAGTGTTGCCTTACTTTTATGCTTGTTTTTTGTTAGACCTTAATAGATATTGTGTCTTACTTGCATAATAGCTCCCCTCCAAACCAACTTGATGCACTAAAAACTTGTGGTTTAGACCTGCTTGTGCCCGCCTTGAAATATCGGCCGTCACAAGCCCCAACCACCCGCACTCCGTCGCCCAAATAGACGTGAGTGCTCCTATGATTTAAGTTCCCGCTTGTGTTTCTTTGTACTCGCAAGCCCCTCTTCCTCTCAAAGCTAGCGTTCTTGCTGCCAAAAGGCAAGAGTGCGCCGCACGTTTCGGGGTCCAAACTTCCGGACTGTGACAGTTGGTATTAGAGCCAAGGTACAAACCTCTTCGCAAGAAACCCGTGTAGGCACCAAGGAGGGCTACACGAAGATGAAATTCATAGAGGAAAGACTTGGTTGGCTCGAGACGAAAACGGACAAATGGTCCCAACTGCAAGTCATTGTACACGAGCAAGCAGAGCAAATTGTAAAATTGATGGAAGATAGAGATGCTCTCCGCGAACAATTACAATTTGTTCAAGAACAAGCCGATGAAGCACTTGAGAAATGTGCTACCCTAATGCGCGCTGTGGGCAGAGACGCACTTGGTGTTGGTGCGGCGAAGATCAAGCCGCCCAAACCTCGCGACTACAATGGCGCTAGAGATGCCAAAGAAGTCAACAACTTCCTGTTCGACATGGAGCAGTACTTCCAAGTATGTCAATTGAGTGACGATCAGAAAGTGGATACTGCTATCATGTACTTGTCCGAAGATGCTAAGATTTGGTAGTGCATCAAGCACGCAGACATCGAAGCAGGAAGGATAAAGATTGATACATGGGCGGAGTTCAAAGAGGAACTCAAAGAACAATTCTACCTCGACAACACAACCTTTGTTGCTCGGATGAAGTTGCTAGAGTGCCGCCAGAAGGGCTCTCTTCGCGACTATGTGAAGGAATACTCGGTGATAATGTTGGACATCACAGACATGAACGAGAAAAATCGTGTGTTTAAATTTTTCAATGGGTTAAAGGAATGGGCGCAGCAAGAGAATTTAAGGTAGAAGATTGATACCCTCGCTGTTGCTATGTGCGCTACTAAGAGATTGATGGATTACTCAGTCGGGAAGGGCCGTCAATCCGAGAATGATTCAAGTGGGACGTCAACACACTCTAATAGCCCGACTCTAAGCTCTTCAAAGGGTACAGAGAATGGCCCTTGAGTATCATCCAACACCGTCAATACATATCATAGAAGAAGTGTAGGAGGTGATGCCTAGAGATCAACATCTACCCCCTCCCACAACTTCGGAAACTCAAAGGCAGGCACGTCCTCGGCAAACATAAGGCCGATAAACTACATACTTTGTCGAGGCCCACACAAATGGTGGGAGTGCGAGCATAAAGAAGAGCTTGACAAGATCCAGAAGAGATTGTCATCCATGTCCGTTTAGGAGGCCCCAAGAAAGACCCGCGGCGATAAGGAGCCACATGCAGGATGGGTTCCCTGTAGTGAATGAGTGCTATGAGAGTGGTAGTGCCTGAGGAAGTACCCAAAGTACCTATCGACAATGCGAGTGATGGAGCCAGAGAAGAAGGCGACATCGAAGAAACAAGCTCGCGCTAGAGACACCCGGAAGCGAGAGATGAAGCCAAGTGAGTCGGCAACTTCCAAGATACACCCCCGCCAAACCCAAAATCAGACTCTCGGTTCGAAGCAAAGAACGACGAGCCTAGAGACACCCAAGGAGAACCTCCCAAGAGAGAGGAAAACAGTGCTCGAGCAAACAACGAAGGTCACGTGTAGGGGATCAAGGAAACAATGGTCACCGAAGAGGCACCAACTGTAAATTGAAGCTCACCACCACATTCCCAAGGAAGCAGCTCCCCAACAGATGATCGAGGAAGCAGCTCGCCGTCAGAAACTACAACATTCAGCTCCCATGAGGTAATTCGGAGATGAAGCTCTTAACAAGTTGTTCGAGCAGAGCCACCCCAGAGACAAGCTCCTCGTCAACAACGAAGATCCAGCTCTAGAGTCAGCAAAGATTCAAGAATTCAGCCGCACCAACGGCGCACCAGAGACTCAAGATAATTTAGGAATTTCTAATTTTAATTGTAATTCTTGTAAGTCGACGAGGTTGTCGAAAGCATAAGTGGGGGAGGATGTTAGAATCCGACTCCTTTTGATGTATTAGATTCCCTTTAGATGCTTTCTTAGAGTTTACTTTATGTTTTCTAAGCTTGAGGTCCCATTATTATGTTACTGTTAGTTCTGTGTTCACTAGGGATTCTCCTTGTAATTAAATTAAAGCTCTTTAGAGGGTCAATGATTAATGAAATCTTAAGCCTTCTACCAAATGTTGCCTTACTTTTATGCTTGTTTGTTGTTAGACCTTTATAGATATTATATTTTACTAGCATAATAGCTCTCCTGCAAACCAACTTGATGCACTAAGAACTCGTGGTTCGGAACCGCTTGTTCCCGCCTTGACGTATCGGCCGTCACAAGCCCCGACCACCCGCACTCCGTCGCCAAATAGACGTGAGTGCTCATGTGATTTAATTGCCCGCTTGTGTTGCTTTGTGCTTGCAAGCCCCTCTTCCGCTCAAGGCTAGCGTTCTTGCCGCCAAAAGGCTAGAACGCGCCTCACGTTTTGGGGTCCAAACTCCCGGACTGTGACAGTTGGTATTAGAGCCGAGGTCCGAACCTCATCGCAAGCAACCCGTGTAGGCACCAAGGAGGGCTACACGAAGATGGAATTCATAGAAGAAAGACTTGGTTGGCTCGAGACGAAAGCGGACAAATGGTCCCAACTGCAAGTCATTGTACACGAGCAAGCCAAGCAAATTGTAAAATTGATGGAAGATAGAGATGCTCTCCGCGAATAATTACAATTTGTTTAAGAACAAGCCTATGAAGCACTTGAGAAATGTGCTACCCTAATGCACGCTGTGGGCAGAGACGCACTTGGTGTTGGTGCGGCGAATATCAAGCCTCCCAAACCTCGCGACTATAGTGGCGCTAGAGATGCCAAAGAAGTCGACAACTTCCTCTTCGACATGGAGCAGTACTTCCGAGTATGTCAATTGAGTGACGATAAAAAAGTGGATACTTCTATCATGTACTTGTCTTAAGATGCTAAGCTTTGGTGGCATGCCAAGCACACATACATCGAAGCAGGAAGGATAAAGATTGATACATGGGCGGAGTTCAAGGAGGAACTCAAAGAACAATTCTACCTCGACAACACAAACTTTGGTTCTCGGATAAAGTTGCTAGAGTGCCGCTAGAAGGGCTCTCTTCGCGACTATATGAAGGAATATTCGGCAATAATGTTGGACATCACAGACATGAACGAGAAAGATCATGTGTTTAACTTTGTCAATGGGTTAAAGGAATGGGCGATGTAGACACCTGATTGTGTCTCCCAAAAACCAAACCCAATGATGTGTATTTTTCACGTCATTAATTATTGAACGAGTTGAAGTGTTGAAGTTTCTCGTGAATTCTTCTGTTTTATAAAATGTTTTAATAAAAATAATTCATTTATGTTTTCGAAAATCATTCATTTCGTATCCTATTTATGAAAAACGTCCAATCCAGTTTAGTATAGTCCATAATCAGGGTCCAATAGTTGTGTAGTTGGATGGGGCTTGAAAATACCTTTCCAACAATATATTATAATCCCAATTTCGAGTTATAACGAGGAAGTTATGGTCAAAATACTAAACTGGGCCTAAAACGAGTTTTATGTGCAACCCAATGATCATGTGGAGGGTCCATGAATCTTAATTATATTCCTAAACAATTAGGATTAATTAGAAGCTTCTATAAGTGTCTAAAAGATCTTAATTATCCTTTTTGAAAAGATAAGATTAAAGAATTTGAAATTGGATAAAACTCCTCTTTTTGAAAGTCCTAATTCTATTCGAAATGAAAGACGTTCAAAGACAGTCAGTTATTATCTTCGTGCCTCATAATTTTTATCCAAATCTTAGATGGTTGGATATCCCTTGAACTTATCTTTCCAATGATATATTACAATATTAATTCCGAGCTATCACGAAAAAGATATGAAAGAAATACGAAACTCTATCAAAAACTGATACCCTTCCACTATTTCGTTCATATCTTTTATTCTACAAAAGATTTTAATCTAATTCTAATTAGGTTAGAAATTAGACTTCAAAAGCTTTCCAACGACATATTATATTCCTTATTTTGACTTCTAGATCAAAAGATATGATAAAAACAAAATCCGCAAAAACTGTCGTATTGCGACAAGGTCTGTTGCGCCGCGACATATCAGTTTTATTCCGATTCGAATTCTAATTCTTTTCTGATTGTTTTTGGTCGTTTTTCTCTATAAATAGGGTATTTTTCCTCCGTTTTTACTCACTAACAATCATCAATTCTCTCTCTCTCTCTCTCTCAAAGCTAGAAGCTTGTTCTTTCTCCCTCTTTCTAAGTCTTGACTTTCCAAAAATACCATTCCCCCTTCACAAGACTTAGACACACCTAGCTAAGTTCGAAGTTGCCTTCGCCCTTGACGTGAAAGGTTGATAATTTTTGAGGGTTTGGTCCCAAATCCTTATTTCAATTATTTAAATTAATTATTTGATTTAATATTTTTTTTATAGAAAAAGATATAAGGCAACAAATTGAGTAATTTCATTGCTATATGTAGACACTTACTTTTGGCCTCCTTTCCCGACAGGAAGTGCGATGATGTTACAAAAATCCATTCTTCATGCTAGATCAAAGTTGAAGTGTTTATGGGCTATGAAATACATTATGAAGTAATTTACAACCCATATTTGAGACCAAGTTATCTTAGAGACTTGTCCGATTACTAATTAGGCCTAAAACTTTCTCATACATGTTTAAACATGATTAATAACGGACCCAAATGCGTCAAATGCAATGATTGGATCCAATGGATCTTACATTGTTAAAAACCGAGCCAATAAGATAAAACAACCATCAAATTTCTATATAAGGCCAATATAGATGGAAAGCCCTTTCAAAGAGATTTCCAACGATATATTATAAGCCCAATTCCGAGTTAAAATGAAGAAGTTATGATCAAAACACTTAACCGGGCCCTAAAGCCAACACCCTTGTACTCCAACGGCCATATCTTTTGATCCATAACATATTTTAACCTAATTCTAATAGCATTGGAAAGTAGATATTTAGAGCTTTCTAATGATATCTCACAGGCCTTAATCCGACTTTACAATCAAAAGTAATGGAAGTTTTAAAAACGCGTTTTCGTATAAGGCAAACCGCACCGAGCGCAACTCAGTGAGTTGCGCGCGCCTGGCGCCCGCGAGTCATTGAGATGCGCGCGGCACCCAGCGTGGCTTAGATTGTTGCGCACACCACCTGACGGAGTGGCTCTAAAACCCTAAACCTAGATCCTACACCTATAAATAGGGGTCTTCGTTCAACCCTAAAGGGGACGAAAAAATCAAAATTCTAACCCTAGCATTCTTAAAACCCAATCTCTCAAGTTCTCTTACTATCATACTACTTTTCTTCTCTCTTCCCAAATACTTTCCAATCCTAGTTGAATCCATTGAAGTCTTTTGAGGTATGAAGAAGAAAGAAAGTCCATAAACGCATTAAACGGAGATTTAGCATAAAAGAAGAACGGGTAGTTTCCTGAGCACTTAGATAAATCACTTTCCTTTTATTGTTGAAATAAATTTAATTGAATAAATAGTGTTGTTTGATCACTTTAAACAAAATTTTAATTAATTTAATTCACATAGTATTCTTGTGTTAATCAAGACTAGAATTTGAATAATTAATTGATTGTTTTATCACCTAAGTCAAGGCGAACATTATTTATTTCTTGTTCTTTTCACGAATTTGAATAATAAAAGAATAACGACTTTTGAAATGTAATTCTTACGTGATTAATGCTTGTAAATAAAATCAAATAACGTAGTTTGTAGGAACCACGTTGCATATATTGTTTGGTGATGAAATTGTGAAAAAGGAAGAGCTAGTAGAGGCCGCACTAGGGCTAGAATAGCGATTCCCCCTAATGGAACGTTATTTTAGTACCCTCGCTCCCGAACTCGTTTCTGGTACATGTAGACCAATTTGGGCATGGGGTAAACTTATGATTCATGCTAAATATCCCTTAAACTCTACTTGGGAGAAAGGCATGAACGAGGTTTATGAGTTTTCCTAAAACTCATTGGCAACTCCTTACTAGTTTCTTACAAAAAAGCATGAAGGATCAACTCTAATTCAAAGGTCTCCCAAACAGCCAGGAATTCAAATCCTAAAACACCCTAAAAAGTGTAAAGTCCTAGGCTTTTAAAGGGCCATGGGCATATAAGGAGAAGGATCCCCTACGATGGGCACACCCTCCTTACACTATATTTCTTTAGAAAGCATGCTTAGATTATTTGAATTCCTAGTATCATGTTAGGATGTCTTTATGATTCCTAGTATCATGTTTAGGGTATTAACTAATATCTCTAATATCATGTATGTTTCTAGTATCATGCTTAGGTTGCTTCTAATTTCTTATATCATGTTAGTATCATGTTCGGGTTAAAGCTTTGTTCTTTATTGCTTAGCGACATGCTAGGGTTTGTTATTAATCTTGTTAGTATCATGCCTAGGATCTTGCTAATATTATTATGCTTGGGTGGGATTGAGATTATTATGATGATGATGATTTGTTGTATAAATATTATATATTGCTTGATATATTATTGTTATTGCTTGATCACGCCCTCTCTTGTAGGTTTAAACGGAATTTGTACTTGAAATCATGCTTAATAAGATAATTAATAATTTTATTTAGGCTAATATGATTTTTATTCAAGTGATCGCCAATAATAGCTTTATTTGTGCATTAATTTTCAACCAACATAGATTAAAAAGGTTTAGGATTAATATATTTATTGTATGTTGATCGTGAAGAGGTGTATCCTTCACTCTGTGAACGATTTACAAATTCCTAAAACTTGTTGGCGAATCTTTTGCTCTAGCTTCCTTCCCTTTGGACGCCACCATGCTTAAGTGTATGATCACAGTGGGGCTTAAGTGGGATGCTTGAAATTATTCCCTACATTTTTTGGCGACTGAACTGGGGAGGATTTCTATTTTAATCCCTAAAATTTATTTTGGCTATAATTTAGAATGAGTGGATGAGACTCGAAAAGTTCTAAGTATTCATGTGCATAATTTTGATTGACATTATTGGCATAAGCATAAAAAGGTCCGCATTAGAAAGACCATCCGTAATGCGTCAAAAACATATGCTTTTTACACATAGGAAATTTGAGAAATATCTTTCACAACTAGAATCGAAAAAACGCTGCGAAAATCGGAAAATTCTAAGAACACAGAAAATTGTTGAGGCATGTAGGAACCGTCACTGAGAGTACAGAGCCCATCGTAGTGAAATGGCTCTGTCGCGACGTGATGGCAACATTGCGGCGCGACAGGGCCATCTCCTCGCGATGGTCCCTGTTTTCTCGCCCCCCCCGTTCTTCCAATACCGAGCCGATATCTTAGAACGTGCCTACCATTGTTGAGTTAAAAAGTTTGATATCCTCTCGTGTTTTGATCATGTGCAAAAGTTCATTGTATAAGCTCTCTTTTTCTTTTCTCGGTTTTAATTTTCTCTTTTCTTCTTTTATGTTTTGCCTCCTTTTAATAAAGATTTATGGGTTAACCTCTTAGGAAACCCTTACGAGAGCATTACTCGTCCTCTAGGGCGATATAGAGGTTTAAATGGCTTGTCAATTATTGCTAAAATTGACCGTGATTCCTACGAAAGTGAGTTAGTGTATATTCTCTTATCCTCTAGTCTTTCTCGTTTCTTGCTTGCCTAATAAATGTCATCATTTTCCTTTAAGTTTGATTTTGTTTTGCTCGAGACGAGCAAAGGTTTAGCTTGGGGGAATTTGATGAGTGTCATTTATGGCACTCTAAGGCTAGGTTTTCTTTATAGTTTTCTTCTCATTTTTAGTCCTTTTTGCCGTTTTTTTACATAATAATGCTTGCTTTGCGTGTTTGTGTGTAAGTTTAGAGAAATGCATGCTTTTATTAGTTTTCTTGTCATTTTGTTCATTTCCCGACTATTTCTTTCGATTCTTTGTTTCCTTGATTTGTTTTGTAGGTATGTTGAGTTTCCTGAGGTATGATCACCAAGGAGAAAGCTCAAGCATATTCAAGAAAGTTAATGGAGCAAAGTTCGGGATTCCGAAAACGCAATTCAAGTTAGCTCCACGAGCTCGAGGGCCTTGGAAGTTATGCTTTGGCTTGAGGCATTCTAATGCTTGGAAGATAAAGGATCTGCCCTTCTCACAAAGATATCCTTGAGTGCACCAATGATAAGGAGCTCGGGAGCGCAGAGATTGATCAAGCAAGCGAAGGAGGCAAGGCCACGAGCACCGAGCAAGGGTGCGCGCGCGGCACAGGGGGTGCGTGCGCGGAGACCCACCTGTGCGTGCGCGCGGCCTGGTGGTGCGCGCGCACCAGGCGCCCCGCCCCCTTCGCTCGTTTCTTCTATTTATACCCTTTATCTTTTCCTTTTTGGGGGACGACTCATTTTTTGTACTTGACATATATTTTTCCAGATTTAGTAGAGAGTGAAAGTAGAGAGAGAAGCTTAAGATACTTGATTGTACTTGAATTTGATCTTGGATTTCAATTTGATCTTGGATTTCTTCTTCTCATCAATGAAAGTTTGTGAGATTTCTTTCCTTTGAATTTACTTCTATTGCAATTTCCTTTAATATTGAATGATTGATTCGAATTTCTTTCTTTGCTTTAGAATTTGTTGAGAGATTGAATTCCTTCTTGATTAAACTTGAAATGAATATGATTTTGATTGAATTTGTTTTGTTTTTCAATTTCACCATGATTAGTGAGATTAGTTGCTAGGGAGAAGGGGAAGCATGCTAGATTGATGATTTTTGCTAGTTGATGATCCTTGATTGATTGAATTGTTGCAATTAAATTGGTTGACATGGTTGTGCATGTGATTAATTAGACTAGGAGTGATCAACCTATAAGATTAATCTAGATTGCATTGCAAATTTCAATGACATGAACCTTGATTTGAGAATTGCTTTAATTGATTGATTTTGATTGTGATTTTCCTAGTTAGCGTTACCAACAACATGTTCCCTCAATCTTTGAAGTAGCTTGACCTAGGCTATAGCTTGCACCTACTCATTCCCTTGGATTCGACCCTTGACTTACCATATACTCGTATTAGGTTGGTCGAGTGTTTATAAATTTTCTTTGGCTCTAGGAAAGGGTAGAAAACGACCTACTTTTCCCTACGTCAGCACCTTATTTCAAAAACTTCATCATTTTCTATGTAATGACCCGTTGTGCTTATGGTGTTTATCCAACTACCATATTGCGACGAGCTTTCACCATCATTGGCTCCCCTACTATAGTCACCACATATTGTGATGATGCCCCATGATGTTCTCATTCTTAGCTTTTGATGTATGCTAGATGAGACTGCTTTACACCCGTGCAGCTAAGGTCTCCCTAGTAACAAGTTGCATGAGAGTCAAAAATCCACTACCATAAACTCTATGCTGAACAGAACATTCTCATGTACCAAAGGTAAGACTATAGACCCCGTCACTTCCCTTGGAAATTGGTCAAAACCTCTAAGAAGAATAGAGTGGTAAGTGATATGTAAATCATTGTACCCTAGCTCGTACAAGTATTCTCGGGAACAGAGATTAACGTCAGATCCGGTGTCAACCAGTATGTGATTAATATAACTTGAACCATGTCGAAGAGTGATATGCAGTGGTTCATATGATATTGATTAGGGGGTAAATCGCTATCTGTAAAGGTGAGCCTTAGATCGACATCGTAATGTTAGATGTTTTTCCCTTTTCGTGAGGAAGAGTGAAAAGCGTCTAAGGTTTTAAATACATTTTGAGAATACATTGATTCATGGATAGGCACATCATATAGTAATTCGGGACTAGTTTGACGAGAATGGGGGACAGTGTTTTCTTGGCAAGAGGCCTCGGATCGTTCTATAGTGGAAACCTTTGGATGCGGGCTTTTATCATTTAGAGATGCAGGCCGTAAGGTTAAAATCTTAGAGTCATCATGGAAGGTTAAAGATTCACGAAGCTGTGCCGGCGTATTTTGGGATTGAACTAACATGAGGGGATGAAATTGGTAAATCCAAGGCTGACCAAGTTTGATATCATAGGGAACTGGTATATCACAAATTATGAAACTTGTGGTGAAACTTAAACCTTTGTATTTAACAATAGCATCAATTTTACTACATACATTTTCATATACATCGTTGTTACAAAAATTATCCATTGTTACAGGTTTAAGTTCTTCCTCCTCGAATTCCTAATCAACAAATGTATGGTACGGGCACATATTAATGGAAGACTCTTCATCAATGTGAACATGATGATACTTGATGTTATGACAAATCATTGCATGATCCAGTGAGTCATTTATAAAACCCTTTCTAATCAAATCGTCTTTGACCTGGCAAGGATCAAGTTTGAAGATTTCCCTTAAATCTCTTAAAGAGGTTGAGGCATTTATGATTGTTCTTTTGAGATAATCACTAAAATCCTCACGATACATTGAGGAATTTGATAGTAAGTCCCATAATGATCTTTCATAATTCTCCTTCTTCGGTCTCAAAGTCGAACCTTCCCCAAAACTCACCATATTGCACACCGTGGTTGCCATGTTCGGTAAGACTGCATCCTCATGAATGGTTATCACACCACCCGGGGTTAAAAATCGGACCTTTTGATGAAGTGAAGAGGCAATTGCCCCTATATGTTGTAACCATGATTTCCCCAAAGTAAAGATGAGGCTTTCCGGGTCATCGATTACTTGGAACTCAGCATTACCAACCTAATCATGATATCCTAATGGTAGGGTGATTTCTCCAATTGCCTGCATAAGAGTGCGACCGCTTGTTCTAACCACCATTTTTGAGGGTCTTACAGGACCGTCTTCACACCCTAATTTCTCAAGAATGGTTTTGCTACAAATGTTGAATGCCCGAACTCACTGTTTAACGAAATTCCTAAGACTTTGTAACAATCCGATACCAAGGTAATGAACAAGGGCCGATCATTACTGTAGTCATTTGACAAATATGCATTGGTGAATCTTAGAGTAGGCGGAGTCCACGATCTTGGAATTGGAATTTTCCCATCATCAATCAGTTGTTGGACTGCATGTTTTAGATCACTACGAACATTTGTATTGTGCCCGTAGTCATGACAATAGTTACAATACTTTCCCATGTCAGCCCAGGAGACGGCATAGTGTAGTTATTGTCTTTTGACTTGAGGAAACCCTGTAACTTCAGCCGATGATATATAACACTTAGTGATTCACAACCTCCTAGAGTAAATTTGGCGAATGGAACCCCAACGGCCTCCTCCACTACACATTTGTGCTCCTATATCCATATCTCGGTCTCTAAACAACAGGTGAACTGCGATTTCCATAAACATGGTTAAGCAAACCTTCAAGGTATTGAGGGGTGTAAGACTTTTCTTTGAACAAAACATTAACTCATATATAAACTTATCAATAATGATTAAACCATTCTTTAAGTTGAAAAGGTTTTAATGTAAGATTTTGGCATTGCTTAAAATGCACCACATGTGGTGTTTGTTAGTATTTAGAAAATTAAACCCTTCTGAGATAACATGAGGGAAGGTCTAAGCTTTCTAAAAACGGTTTCACTTTAAAAAAAAAACGAGTTTTTGGTAAAAAATAACCTTTCATGACAACACAAATGAATCATTAACACAAATGACCGTAGAGACATCGTGTATGTATTGATGCACATGCTTCTTAATCTAAAGGGCAATCCATTTTGAGGAAATTTTTAACCAAGTGGCCTCGTATCACTTCCAACTGTGAACATCAAGGGTGGACGTTCCTAATAGAGCCGATTGCAATAGCGCACGGATGTAGGTTTACGCCCTTAATTCATTAATTTTGTTGTCTAAATCCGACCTTACCAATAGGCAGAGGTGTCGGCCTACAAAAAAATGCTCATGCTCATGACAATTGATGAATGATGAATGACCCCATATGTACACTTAAACGAATTAACAACACAATTTCAGGTTTAAACCACTACACATTTTATATAAAAAGAAACTCCCCAGTGGAGTCGCCAGACTGTGGTACCTGGTTTTGTAGCGGACAAAAATTGGTCTATAAAGGTTCCACTTAAGTGTCTGATAAGACTTATAATTAAAAACTTAGAGTCACCACCTTATTTTTATCTGAATAAGGATGGATTTTAAAACAGTCAAATTTAAGAAATAAAACTAAAAAAAAATCAACTGCTAACTCCATAAAAATAAATAAGGCACAGGGTTCGGGGTTTAGGTTAAGAGAATCGAACATCTGGAACTCGTCTTCCCTTCCGTTCTAAGGAACAGGCTCTTACTATTGCGTTGTTAAAAATCAAGTTTTAAGACATGTTAATCACATTAAACGACATAATAATTAATATAAGGTAGGTTAGAGCACCAAAGTTGCACTACGTATCGATCATAGTGAGATTTTGAATTCACTCACGGATCAAAACCTTCGTAGTTCGGACTGATGCCATGTTTTAAGTAATTAAGTCCATTGGGTTTTTAATTTGGGTAGTTGACGTAAACGTCATTTTTGTAAGTGGGATTTTAGTGATATTTGACGGATTCACTCATAAAAGTAAAATGAACCACCTTGGTTGAGGAAAATCACCCCGATTGGTGATCACCAAAAATGTCTTTTGAACAAGAGAATTCAACAAATGCGTCGCAATTGACGACTTTTTAGTGGGTCAAGGTATTTTTTGGAGTGAAGCTGTAAGGGTTCACCGTATAATCTCACTTTAGGTTTTAAAAAAAAAATTCAAGGGTAATTTTTGTAAGGTTTTAAGGGTTATGTGTTTAGGCTTAATGGAATTGACCAAGTAAAACACGACACCTGTCAAGGCCTTACTTCCAAATAAAAGGGAACAATAAACTATTTAATCATATCCGATTGTCAATTAATCCATCGGGTAATTTTAATGGGATCCGGGCTTATTTTTGTGGAGATGGATAATTGTTACAACCTTATACAACTAAATAATTAATCTTAGCTTCATGTTTGGAAATGAGGCCATAACCTCATATTAACTATCATTAATTATTAAAAAAAAAAAAAATCAAAGTTATGATTCATTCTTGTGTTACAAAAGGGTTTGAAATAAGAAGGTCCACAAAATTATAAAAGATTTTATTTCTAAAATCGTCTTATAGTAAAGAAAATAAAGTTTGTTAAAATTTTCATTTCTGAAGTCGTCTTAAAATAAAATTAAAGTCCTTAAAACATCATTTATTTCGAAAGTCATCTTAAAAATACAATTAAAGATTTTTTTTTTTTAAAAAAACCTTTTAGAATTAAAGTTTGGTAAAAATTCTTTTTTCTAAAGTCATCTTTAGAATAAGATTAAGGTTTCTTAAAACCAAATTTAGAATTAAAGCTTGTTAAAACTCTTATTTCTGAAGTCGTCTCTAGATAAAATTAAAGGTACTTAAAACTCCTAATAATTAAAGTTTCATAAATGAAAAATACATAATATAGTGTAATATTGGTTGTATGACACCATTAGTTTCTTAAAAATAAATTAATACACTTTTAAAAATAAATTAAAAGAAAAAACGTGCCTTTTTCGTCTCTTTGATAGCTTGAACTAAAAAAATCATTCATAGAAAAATCGAAAAAATTATTGTGAGATATGGTTGGAAAGCTCTTGAAAAATTCTATCACTTGAGCTAAAGAAAAGGAACTGTTTCATGACGTCAGTGTTGTTTCATAGGCCATCTTTGGGACGTGGTAAATTACTGTTTACTCATGAACATCCTTTACATAAACTCTTAATTCCTTAGGTCTTTAGGCTCACTTTAAGAAGGAAATTATTCTTAAAAATATACCTTAGGAAGACACATGAATGTATCAACCTTTTATATTTTAAATGCATTAGAAATAGATGCAATGTAAAATGCAATTAACCACCCTCTTTTATAACCTATCATCTCACCAATAGGCTGGGCTTTCTAATGTGGAGTAATGAAAGATTTAGGGCTAATTTAGCACCTAATATCGTCATTACCCCTATTGGTAACATCACATGGAAATAAACACATTAGTTAGCATAATAATAATAATTAAGGAAATTAAGAGAGGAATAAAGATAATACCTTGAGCTAGATGTAGCAATTTTTTTTGGATAATCCTTCTTTCTTATCAAGGATTAAAAGATGATAACTCCTTAATTAAAGTGAAATAAAAGAGACTAAGTGATATTTTTTTTAGAATTTTGAGATATTAAAAGAAATTAGTGTAAAATAAAGCTAATGAACTTTTTTTTGATTTTTGATTATAGAAAATAAACTTGAAAAATAAAACTAAATCTTGAGAAATAAACTTATTTTGGTTTTAATATAGACTAGGAATACTTAAGCAATTAAAATAATATTTTTTAACAAGGATAATAAAGAATAATGCTTGAACTTGAATATTTTTGTGTTTTTTTTTAGGAATTAAAGATAATAACAATACTTAAATAAAATTAAAATGACAACTTAATTATATGATGCTTTTAATAAGATAATAACTTAAAAATAAAGCTAAATTAGAGAGTTTTTAACTAAAGCAAAAGATTAGAGGAGAATTTTTAGAGAGAGAATTCGTAGGAAATTTTTTGTGTCCCCAAAATGAGAAAATTAGGGGGTTATTTATAGGAAAATAAAGGGGTTAATTTGTAAATAAAAAAAGTAAATAAAATATAATTCAAGGATTTAAATGGTAAATATCAAGATTTTGGTAATAATGAGAATCTTGATATTAAATTCTTTCATTTTATATGTAACAAACTACTTAATCTGTTTCGCAACACTTAAAATGATAAAATAAAGAAAACCGTAATTAAATCAGACTCTAATATTCATATAATAAAAAGGTTCTAAAATGTCATGGTATTACAAAAAAGAAAATATATAACCAAGTCATGTGCCAACTCAAAATACTCACGTGGTATACGTATAACAGAGTGCCTAAATTTAATTAGTGACTATTATACTCACCAAGGTACTAAAACAACAATTATAAAATAAATATTAGCTTTGAGATGTCAGCTTTAAAAGTTACACAAAGACATTAGGTTACAATTCTAGTAAGGTTGAAAAAAAAATATTTTTAGAGCATATAAAAAAATAATAATAACCCTTGCCCTTATTAGACAGTACATATAAATTTACCCAAGAACATCTAACCATACGAAAAAATCTTATACGTACGAGCATTACAAACAATGACCCTTTCTAAAAAAGGTAAAGTAATGTAAATCATATATAAAAAATTGAAGTGGTCAGAGTAAAATATACTTTGTAAAACCATATAACAAAAAGTTGACATGGTTAAGAATAATAATTATTAAGTTATTAAGTCATACGACATAAAGTTAAGGTAGTCAAGAGTAAAATATATTCCCTTAACCTTAACCGAATGACCTTTAAAAAAAGGTGAACTCTTATCTTGCCTTACTCTACTAAAACACAAATTTATATTTATCATAGTCGCATTATTACAATTGACGATGACAAGAGATACAAAATTGGATCAAAGCAAACTAAAGAAACGAAGAAAAAAAAAGGGAATAAGATGCATAGAAAGGGCTTCATCATCATGATGAGCTCGTAACTAACTGCTACACACTCACATAACCACTATGGATTCATGCATTCATATCCTAACTAACTACTACAAGCTTAAAGTACCATTGTAGATTCATGCATACGTATCCTATCTAATTGCTACAAGCTTAAAGTACTACTGTTGAGTCATGCATTCACATCCTCACGAGTCACTACTGTAGCTTCATGCATCCATACCTACACTATTTGAATAACCCTGCTACTCCATGCATACATATCTCTTACAATCCGCATTATACTCCAAAAGCTAACAAAAATATACTGTGCTTCCTTATAAATTTTGGCCATTATCAGCCTGTTTTATTCCTATCCACATACACGCTTCCTATCGCTAAATGATCATTAATTCAATTGATCCGAATTGATATCTATTGGATCCAATATTAACCGTGGGGGATAAAAAAAAAGTAGCATTATTTCACTATTGACAATTGTTCATCAAAATTGACGAAAGGTTACAAAAACTAGACTGAAATAAACAAGTTATACAAAATAAATAAGATGTATAAAAAAAAAGAAAAAAAAAGGACAAAACAAAATAGCCAAAAAGAAATGTCAGATTGACATGAATTCAACAGCAAAGAGAAAGAATGATTGAAACCTAAAAAAAAAACATGATCATAATTATACATTCCCATCCATACGTATCCCTCTTTTTACTCTTATCCTTACAACACCTAGATAAATATCGACGAGTTTGGTCCGAACTTGTATTTATCGGATCAAGTATTAACTGCGGAACAAAAAGACAATGATATTCTGGTCTGTGGTAAAACAAGTGTATATAGAAGGAGGTCCCTTTAGTAATATGACATGTAATACCTCTTTAGGTGTGGGAATGTTTTTCATTTCCCTACATTGGTTGGGCATGAGTCCTTGGAGTAGTGGACTTTATAGGTAAGCTGGCCAAATAATAGAGTATTGCACAAATCGTAAAAATCACTAAAATAAAAAAGTATTCTAACACTCTAAGTGAATATATCAATATACTTACTATACTTTAAAGGATTAAACAATACTTATTTGTAAAGAAAATGACAAATTCCCCTGGCGGGACAAAAATATTGTATTTTATACTATACGATTATTATACATATATGTACAAAAATACTGTATAAAACACCTACATTTTACTATAAAAAGAAAATTATCCTTATCAAAAATCTCCACTCACCACTCACTTCTTATCTTCTTCCATCTCCCTCCTTACCCGAAAAAACCAAACAAAACCACCATTAATTTCGGCCACCATGTTTTAAGACAACCAGGAAGATCAGCCTGTCTTCACCTTTGAGGAAGACATGAGGATGATACGGGTGCACTTCATGTACATTGTGGGGCTAGTGGTTCTCCTAATGGCTGCATTAATTTACTTGCTAAACCACAAGTAAAGCTCGAAAATTACTTCGGTGGAGCTGGGTAAAAATACATGTGGTGTTAGCTGTACTTCAGTATTTTGTAATTTAGTAGTTTAGAAGTATGAATTGTAACATGTATTTTGGAAATTATGAATAAAAATCATTATTATTACTCGTTTTCTTCGTTTTAAATAATAAAAAAAAACGTCATTAAGTTTATAAAAATATTTAGCAAAATAATAGTAATTATTTGCAAAAACAATAACTATAATAATAAAAGATAATAATAGTGATAATTACAAAAGTAGGATCAAAATTTGTTGTCTACACTAACGTGTGTATTGTTTTGATAGAAAGAGATATAATGCAACAAAGTGAATAATTTCATTGCTATATTTCTTTAAAAAGCATGCTTAGATTATTTTAATTCCTAGTATCATGTTATGATATCTTTATGATTCCTAGTATCATGTTTAGGGTATTAACTAATATTTCTAATATCATGTATGTTTCTAGTATCATGCTTAGGTTACTTCTTATTTCTTATATCATGTTAGTATCATGTAATGGTTAAAGCTTTGATCTTTATTGCTTAGCGACATGTTAGGATTTGTTATTAATCTTGTTAGTATCATGCATAGGATCATGCTAATATTATTATGCTTGGGTGGGATTGAGATTATTATGATGATGATGATGATTTGTTGTATCAATATTATATGTTGCTTGATATATTATTGTTATTGCTTGATCACGCCCTCTCTTGTAGGTTTAAAGGGAATTTGTACTTGAAATCACGCTTAATAAGTTAATTAATAATTTTTTTTAGGCTAATATGATTTTAATTCAAGTGATCGCCAATAATAGCTTTATTTGTGCATTAATATTCAACCAACATAGATTAAATAGGTTTAGGATTAATATATTTATTATATGTTGAGTGGAAAGCACACATGAATATTAGAAGAATAAAGTAGAGGCCTATATTTAAGGCAGGTCCAATGTCTTTTAGGTTGGATTTGTAATTTCATCCCCGAATATCCAGTAATGGTTCAGGACCACTATGGAGTAAGCGATCTCATGGATCGTGAAGGGGTGTAACCTTCACCCTTTGAACAATTTACAAGTTCCTAAAACTTGTTGGCGACTCTTTTGCTCTAGCCTCCTTCTCTTTGGACGCCACATGCATGCTTAAGTGTATGATCATAGTGGGGCTCAAGTGTGAGATGGTTGAAATTATTTCCTACAGTATTTGGCGGCTCCAATGGGGAGGAATTCTATTTTAATTCCTAAAATTTATTTTGGCAATAATTTAAAATGAGAGGATTATTGGATAAACATAAAAGGTCCGCATTGGAAATACCATCCGTAATGCGTCAAAAACATGTGCTTTTTACACGTAGGAAATTTGAGAAATATCTTTCACAACTAGAATCGAAAAAACGATGCGAAAATTAGAAATTCTAAAAACACAAAAAAGTGCTGCGGCATGTAGGAACCGTCGCTGATAGAACAAAACCCATCGCAGTGCGATGGCACTGCCGCGATGCGATGCCAACATCGCGGCGCGATAGGGCCATCTCCTCGTGATGGTCCCTGTTTTCTCGCCCCCATGTTATTCCAATAATAAGCCAGACGTCTGCCTTCTTGATTTGACCGGTTTTAGTACTGTTTGGCCAATTTTACTTCCTGATTGAGTTTTTCCCTCTTTTCTAAAACCCATATATGTTCTACATATGGCCATAACCCCCCGGGAATTCACACTCCATCTACCTAATCGAACGCTCATTTCAATGAAGGGTACATCTGAGTTTGTGAATTCACCAAACCATGGAAGCAAGTTTAACTTGCGGGGCCCCATCCATACGCGCCAACCCTTCTAGAGGTAATTGTAGACACCTGATTGTGTCTCCCCATAAACCAAACCCAGTGATGAATACCTTTCACGTCAGTGATTATCGAACGAGGTGAAATGTGAAAGAGTCTCGTGATGCACTTGTTTTAATAAAAATACTTCTTTTTGTTTTCCAATGTATTCCTTTTAATATCCTATTTATGAAAAAATCCAGTCCAGTTTAGTTTGGTCCATAATATTGGTCCAATAATTGTGTAGTTGGATGGGGCTTGAAAAGCCCTTTCCAACGATATATTATAAGCCCAATTCCGATGAATAATGAGGAAGTTATGGCCAAAATACTAAAATGGGCCCAAATCGGATTCTACCTACGACCCAATGATCATGTGGAGGGTTCAAAGGTTTAATCCCATTCCTAAACTAATTAGGATTTATTAGAATATTCTATTAAATTCTAAAATATCTTAATTATCTTTTTTGAAAAGATAAGATCAAAGTGTTTGAAATTGAATAAAACTCCTCTTTTTAAAAGTCCTTGTTCTGTGTGAAATGAAATATGTTTAGATATTATTATTGTGCCTCATAATATTTATCCGAATCTTATATGTTTGGATATCTCTTGAAATTATCTTTCCAATGATATATTATAATATTAATTACGAGCTATAACGAAAAAGATATGAAAGAAATATGAAACACTATCCAAAACTGACACCGTCCCACTATTTTGGCCATATCTTTTATTATACAAAATATTTTAATCCGATTCTAATTGGGTTGGAATTTATACTTCAAGAGCTTTCCAACGACATTATATTTATCTTACTCCAACTTCTGGATCAAAAGTTATGATAAAAACAAAAACCGCAAAAACGACTGTCCATCGAGTTTTATTCCGATTCGAATTCGGATTCTTTTCTTAATCCTTCGACCATCTTTTTTCTCTATAAATAGAGGTCATATCACCCCTTTTTCAATAATCAACAAGGTTGATCACCAACAATCACCATCTCTCACTTCCCTCTTTAAGCTAAAGCTTATTCTTTTCTCCCTCTTGCTTTCTAAACCTTGCTTTTTCAAAACATCATACCGCATTCACGAGATTTAGACACACCTAGCCAAGCTCGAAGATTCTTTCGTTCTCGACTTGAAAGGTTGATAATTTCTGAGGGTTTGGTCCCAAATCCCTATTTCAATTATTTAAATTAATTGTTTGAATTAATATTTTCATTGAAGCTACTAACGCGTGTATTGTTTTGATAGAAAGAGATACGAAGAAACAAAGTAAGTAGTTTTATTGCTATATCTTTAGAAAGCATGCTTAGATTATTTTAATTCCTAGTATCATGTTAGGATGTTATTTATTGCTTTCTATTATCATGCTTAAGTTGCTTCCTATTTTCTTCTATCTTGTTAGTATCATGTTTGGGCTAAAGCTTTGATCTTTATTGCTTAGTGACATGCTAGGATTTGTTATTAATTTTGTTAGTATCATGCCTAGGATCTTGCTAATAATATTATTGCTTTGAGATTGAGATTATTATGATTGTGATGATGATTTGTTGTGTCTATATATTATTATGTTGCTTAATATTATTGTTATTGCTTGATCACGCCCTCTCTTGCAGGTTCAAAGGGAATGTATACCTTAAATTACGCTTAATAAGATAATTACTAAATTAATTTTAGGCTAATATGATTTTAATTCAAGTGATCGCCAATAATGTATTTGTTTGTGCATTAATATTCAACCAACATAGATTAAATAGGTTTAGGATTAATATATTGATTGTATGTTAGTCAGAAAGTGCACATGAATATGAGAAGAATAAAGTAGAGGCCTATTTTTAGGGAAGGTTCAATCTCTTTTACGTTGGATTTGTACCTTCATCCCCATCCCGTCATAGTTCCAGACCACTATAGAGTTAGCGATATCATGGATCGTGAAGGGGTGTAACCTTCATCCTATGAAAGGTTTACAAGTTCCTAAAACTTGTTTGCGACTCTTTTGCTCTACCTTCCTTCCCTTTGGACGCACCATTCTTAAGTGTATGATCACCGTGGGGCTCAAGTATGGGATGTTTGAAATATTCCCTATAGTAAGGCTTACACACGGTGCATCCCGACTCATAACCATGGACCCTCTTTTGACTACCCTTATCCTTAAACTTTAAAGAACTAGAACCATAGTTAGGTTGCAAACTCATTGCATCATATTGTGACTACTTGACTACTTGTGCATCTCTTGTTTGTCCATAACTTATATGTGATTAAACTAACCGCTTATTTGACTTGTGATTATAAATATGCTTAAATAATCTAACCAAAGACTAAGGACTTTTCTTAATTAATTGATTAATTAATTTGAGGTAATAAAATATGTCAAAAATCGAGTCATAGTTCCTTTGGTTTAACCCGGATTTTTATTCCCGTATACTGCTCAAGCGTCAACTTGTGTTGGTCATAAACGGAGTTATATAAAGAATTACAAGTCGTACCACCTATAGATCTAGAGCCCCGAGTTTTATCTTTCATTTGGCGTTGGTTTCGTCCAATTTAGAGTCACAGATAAAAAGTTATGATTGAAATACCACAACCTGTCCAATTTAGTGTACATAGATGAAGTCTTAACTTAGTCTTTGTACGAGTCTAATCACATGTCTAGTCACATGGTCATGACACGAGTTTTGAACATATTAATAGGAATGGTGTCCTTCGAACAAGTGTATTATTCCGATAGAGGGTTTGGAATTATTAGAAAGCTTATTATTCAGTGAGGTCAAGTGATCGGAATGCCTAGGTGGAGGCCACTTCCGATCTGTAATATTAATGCATAATTAATATTACAACTTAATCGTGACTGAACCCTTCGGGTCACACCCAAGCAACTAATGATCCGACATGACGAATTAATTCGGAAGACATTAATGAGTCGCTCGAGTAATTAATATTTAGACGTCGGAAATCGAGCTAGGAGTGTCGAAACCGAGTGTCGCATGTTGAGTCGAAATAATTAAAGACGAGATGGTAAAATCACTAATTAATCAACAATTTACCAAAATACCCCTAGCATCGGAATGCCCCGAGCAAACCGAGTGCTAGGGGCATTTCGTATAGCAAAGGTGGCTAGCAAAAGCACCAAGCCGAGCCTAGGCTAGCTGGTGCGTGCTAGCACACCATGACTAGCAAGGCTGCCAGCACATGGCTAGAAAGCCATGCTAGCATGTGCGTGGCAGCCACAACCACCTAGCAGCATTGCGCGCATGTGTGCTACCAAGCAGCCATGCCGTAGCAGCTAGTAGCAGGGCCAGCACGCATGGCGCGCCAGCCTGCAACAGCATGGCGCGCATGGTGCTGCGCCAGCCACGTTAGCAGCAGGCCAGCCGCACACCAAGCGCCAACTAGGGGCTTCTTGGGTGCTTGGTTTGGCCTGCCACGTGGCAGCTACTGATTGGGGGAAGTGGATCTCAAGGGTCGGTTTTCCTCAAGCCTTGGGGATCAAGTTTGGTCCCCCCTTTCCCTTGTGGTCCTTACCTAACCCCTCCTCTAAATGTGCCACTTGTTGATTAATTAGTTGTTGGCTATTTTCTTTTGTTTTTGATTTAAAAATAAAAGGAGAAAATTGATTTTACCAACTCTCCCACATTGAAGGGAGAGTCGATTTCTCACTTGAGTTTCCCTATAAATACCCAACTTGGGATATGGGAAAACTCACTTGAGTAAGAACTCAATTAGGCATCTCCACTTGAGAGAAAACCTATAAGCTCATTAATTACTCATGTAGTCTTTTTGGTCGGACTTGGCTAACCTCCAAGTAGTAGACCAGTCGGGTCGAGTTGTGGGTGGACTTCGTTGGAGGTCCTTGCCATTTGTGAGGCTCGGCTTTTCTCAAGTAAGAGCTCCATCCGGGTGAGCAAAGCACGCTACAAGGATAATTTAGTCTTTTCTCTATTTTTGTTATTTATGTATTTTTGTTATATTAATTGTGAGTTGTTCCTAGGCTCGGGTTTTATTTCCGCGGTGAGTTGGACTGATCGAAACCCAACATCGGTATCAGAGCCTTGCTCATTTATTTTTATAACAAATAATTTTCAAGGTGTTTTTAATGATCTATTTTTTTGGTTTATGTTACTAATTAGATTAGTAGCTCGGTTTTATTAATTTTAAACCCGTTTTAAAGCTGATTATTGGCCCCGAACAAGATTTTCGCCAAAAAATAGTGCATTTTGGCTGGAAACAGCATTCTGGAAATGTTTTTACCCTTTTAGGACCGTAAAAAAGGCCAAAATCTATCGTTTGGGGGACCTTGAATTAGAATTGATTCTATCGTTATGCTAAGAAACAAGTAGGAGTCACCAATAAGTTTTAGGAAAACTTATAAACCTCGTTTACGCCTTTCTCCTAAGTAGAGTTTAAGGGATATTTGGCACAAATTGTAAGTTTACCCATGCCAAAATTGGTCTACGTGTACCAGAAATGAGTTCGAAAGCGAGGGTACTAAAATAACGTTCCCTTTAGGGGGGAATCGCTATCCTAGCCTTAGTACGACCTCTACTAGCTCATCCTTTTTAACAATTTCGTCACCAAACAATATATGCAACGTGATACCTAAAACTAAGTTAGTTTATTTTATTTACAAGCATTGGTCACGTAGGAATTACATTACAAAGGTCGTTACTCTTATTTAATCAATATTCGTGAAAAGAACGATAAATGAACAAGATTCGCCTTGACTTAGGTGATCAATCAACAATTAAATATTCAATTCTATTCTTTGTTTAAGACAAAATACTATGTGGATTTAATTAATTAAAAGTCCGTTTAAAGTGGTCAAACAACACTAATTAATTAATTAAAAGTTTGTTTAAACAAGAAAAAATAAAGGTGATTGATCTAAGTGTTCGGGAATTTACCACATCTCCTTGCTAAATCTTCATTTAGAACACTTATGGACTCCTTCTTGTTCGGGAATCTCCACCGTAGTAACAAGTATTGAGGGGGATAAGTTTTTAGGACAAGAGGGTTAAGAGTTCACAAAGTTTCTGCCGGCGTTTTAGGTTAATTTCTGTCTGTTTTAGCCTCTATTTATAGGGAATGGATGTATTTAGGGTTTCAGGGATTCTGCAGCAGCAGGTGTCGCGCGCATCAGAATGTGTTGCGCGCGAAAGCCCAGTGCAAGAGATTTAAATGCGCTGCTCAGGGCAGCGCAACTAGATATCTTGCCACGGTATTATGGTAAAATTCGATTTTATATTTTTATGAAATTCTGAATCTTCCGCAAGCGCATCACTAGAGGTTGCGTTGGTTATCACGCGCAACCTTGTGAGTTGCACGCGCTAGACCAGCGCGACTCATTGAGATGTTCGCGGATTTCTCTGCGGCAACATTGATTTTTAACCTAGGCGCCTCTAAATCAGTCATAATTAGGTTTTAACCTCGAGACTAAGCCTAATTATTGTCAAGCTTAGTCGACTTGGACCTTAATTCATTTTGTTTTGGGTTTGGCTAGTTATTTCTGCATTTTTGTGAGTTAATTAGTTGTCCATAAGCATTCCTCACCTTGATCCAACACAAAGATGACTTTATTTATCATCATAGCACTTCTTGTCGGGACAGGAGTCCAAAAGTAGATGTCTACAGTTAGTTCCCACTTTGATCGAGTCTAGAATAGACCAGGATCAATGTAGCCAAGGAAATAAATCCGATACTCATTCTGTGAAGTTCCCTAAGAACAGAGAATCTTTCAGTAGTCTTAACGCGCTAAAGAATCTAGATTGATCCTTTGCAAATGTAGACTGTTATTACAAGTAAAGGCTGTCCTGGGTGATGTCATGTCATGAGAAGATATTGGTTTAACAAGAGTAAAGAGGATGATATCCTCTCAATTATGGCATCGTTGATCTAAAGTCCCTCGATCTGTTATTGAAACTTTAGTCTGATTTTAACAAGTTAAAAAGAGGATAAAAGGAGAGGTGTTTCGGCATTCGTAGCCTAACACATGAATAAAGTTCTTGACACTCACTTGTCAAAATGCAGTATTCGGTGTCCACAAGATAGAAATACATGTCTCGGGACTGGAGGCACATATCCAAATCCAGTGAGAGAGAAGAAAATCAGAACTCTCTCAGCACTTTTGTCCACAAGATGAAAACACGTGTCTAAGAACTGGGGGCACGTGCTTAAATAGATGTGAAATCACACTTCGCTCTTTATATGGGGGTGGAGGACACCCTAAATTTCCGGTAAGCCAGTAAGCACACTAACTACCGTATTTTCTTCCAATCAAGAAGTGTCTAATCTCGATTGGTTCGGCGCGTCGGTCGACTCATTTTAGCTAACGCCTAAAGAAAGATAGAAACTCTACCGTTTTAGTTACGAGAGGTAGATCACGTTGGCTGGGAAAAGGTGAAATTTTGCACAACACCTACGCCATACGATTTTACGCTGTACAATAACACCATCCTTTTTGATGTGGAAGCCAAAAAAAAAGAAAAGAACGTTACATTTCTAAAGTCAGTATAGTAAAATGACAAACCTGTCTATAGGAGCTTTTACAGCGCCACTACGGAACGTCTTAAGACAAGCTCACGAAAAACGTCCAAACGTATACTTAGGGAAGGCACAAAGCACAGTGTGCATGCTGGATGATGCAAAAAACTATCAAAGAAGAAAATAAACTACGAGATGCAAAGCAAATTAAAAGATTTTGATGATTTTGTGCGCCGTTATGTCTAACAACGAGCAAAAACCGTTAGAAATAAATCAAACGAATCAAAATCAAAGTACCGGTCTTTTAGTGACCAATATCCGCGCGCAACTCAGTGGGTCGCGCTGGCTAGGCGCGCGCATCGTTCTGAGTTGCGCTTGGCTGTCACGCGCAACTGCTTGAGTTGCGCGCGATATTTAAATCAGCAAAAAGAAAATCGCAGAGCGCGATTTTTCATTTCGCTCTCTCTCTCTCTTTCCTTCGCCATTTTCGCTTCTTTGTCTCGGTAACAAGCTCGGATTTCTTTTCCTTTCGAAGCTAAAGGAAGTAGATCTCGTCCCTTATTCATATTTTCCACAATCCAATGTAAGTTTTTACTAGTTTTGTTCTATTTTTTGGCTGAATTGGGGAATATTCGAAACGCAAAACCCTAATTTTCGAATTTGTGTGTTTCCGATTTACTCCATAATTCTTTAAATTGCTTGTTCCATGTTTTCATGCTATGTTTGAGGAGTGTTTTGTAACCAATTTCATAAAAAATGATTGAGTATTGAACCTTGTGTGAGCATTTCTTCGTTTAAGTTCGTCCTTGGCATATTTCTTTGAATTTTGGCTCAAATTTATTGTTTTGCTTGCTCATTTTGGTTATACTTGTTGATTATGAAGTGAATTATAGTATTAGAACTTCAATTACTTTCATGAATCATGTTTCGAAAATTTTGAATCCGAAAAAATAGCGCGAAGTATATAAATTTTCATGTTTTTGCCATGTTTGAACCTCAAAATTGTTTGGTAAACTGTAATTATGCTCATATTATTATTATTATTACTATTCGTCTAAAGATAGTTGATTCTTTGAGATTTAGAAATGTAATCCCTAGAATACTTTAGTTGAAATTGGTATAGGATGGCTTTCGTGGGTGTTAAAAGCCCCCATTTACTAAGTTTAACTGCAGGTATCGTAGCCCCCAAGCTTTGGTGGCATTCGATTTTTGTGTTTTTCCCTTTCGGCAGCTGTTATGCTGCCAAAATGAGTCCAGAACTCGTATATTAGCCTTTTTAGAAAAACAAACGAATAAGGAATTTTATCCGTTATAGCATGGATTCCCCTCTATTCGTCGACGCCAAGGAGGACTTAGGAGGACTCGGACTTGACGAAGCAGTTCACCCTCGAAAGAGGGTAACACGTCCTCGTGAGGAGGTTCGAGAGCGACGCGTTGGAGCTGATCGACGTTGCCATGAGGATGTGGTCTAGGAGGCTCCTCCCAACTGGGACCCCCAGGTCCTTAAGTGGGCCCAGACCATCACGTTTCGATTTGATAGTGATTTTTTTTTATTTTTTTTTATTTTTTTTATTTTTTGTGTCTCCGTTTTGTTGTATATCATCGTTCCTCTTTTTTGAAAAGCCAAAACCGTATATTTTTCGTATATTTCCTTTTAAAGCGAGCCTAGCATGCGTTTGTACGGCTCGAGTGAATTGAGAGGCCGCTTCGAGAGTTTACCCGACGTGGTAAAGGAGGTGGTGGAGCTTTCGGGGATCAGCCCCCAGCTGGCGGCTCTTCGGGATCTATCGAGTGAGCCTGCATCGTCAGCTTTTCTTCGTGGGCTGTTGAAGTTTTGGTGGGATTCCACCTACACTTTCCATTTCCCATGGGGAGAGATGACGGTTACTCATTTTGACTTTTCCATGATCACGGGTTTTCCTTTCGGAGGTGAGCCTATGGCTATGGAGGCCGTGAAGGGGTCAGATGAGAGTCTACGTTACCTTGTGGGGGACCTACTTGCAGCGGCCCTTCATGTGTACGCACGTCTTGTCCGTACTCGGTTCTTGCTGACTAGTTGTCGGCTCATGAGGTTGATTGACAGTGTACACCTGAGCAGCTGGCTCGGATATACATTGCCCATGTTCTTTTCCATCACTATTTTGAGTGATCAGGGAGAATGTTTTGCAATCGGCTTACTCATTTGCCTTAGTGATGTAGGGCAAGTGGGTACCTTGAGTTGGGCGGAGGTGTCGTATGCCTATATGCTTACAGCTATGGGCAAGGCGACCTAGGTGATGGATTCCGCGGCAGCTGCTGAGGTGCCTCGGATCTCCATTTCGTGGCACGGTCATATCCTCGAGGTGCGTATCTTAATCTTTTGTATTTTTTCATCATCATTTTTGCTTTCGATTAATCGTATTATTTTTCTTTAGGCTTGGGGGTACTCGTACCTACCTTTTCTAGCCCCTAGGATACTTGGGGAGGCTCGTTTTCCTATCGGCCATCGTCTGGTCATGGTTAGGAAGAAACCAGCGACTTCAGCCGACGACTTTCGCCAGAGGATTCTTTCGGCGACTCGTGCGTTGTTGAGTATTTTGACAACACACATGTTCATATGTACGCATATTTTTTTTGAATGATTTTCTAATGTGGTTGTGTTTTGTAGATCTACCCTCGTCCTTAGAGTTTGATCATCAGGGTTCCTGAGGCTGTCCGGGTAGGTATGGCTCGTTGCCGTTTCCGGGCCCTTTATCAGGGACTCCCTGTCCTCTAGAGGACGGACGCTTGGTTCTTAGGCGAGCGCATTCTCTGGCAGTCTTCGTCCGAGGAGCCTTTGGTTCCTGCGGATCCTCCAATCCGGATGCTGCGTCCGGACCTAATGTCTACCAAGGATCAAGATCAAGCGATTTAGCAGAGCAGTTGGTGCTGCTAGGTGCATCTTACCCGACGTTCGTCGCATCCAGACTGACTCCTTTCCCAGCTTTCGTTCCGGTTAGTATTTTTCTTTTCTTTTATTATTATTATTATTATTATTATTATTATTATTATTATTATTATTATTATTATTTTACTTTGCGGAACCTTGACTCCTTTGTTATCATATTTTTAGCGAGTCGAGCTGGGTGGTTGGGTGCCTCCCACGGCGGAGTTAACGTATACCGATTCTTTTGGGTCGGTAATTTGTGAGATTCTTCCAGCGGCAGAGGATGAGGACATACCGTTCGTATTGGAGAGGGTTGAGTCGGTATGTTTATTCTATACATGTATATTATTATTTTTTTTATGTATCATAAATTTGTTTTATAACTATCCTTTATATTTGTTTTTTTTTGGAACAGGTTCCGCAGGAAACCATGAATGACATGGTGAGGACTATGCGTGCTTTCCAAGCTGCTTATCGGAGAGCCCTCGTGGGTTTGTCATGCCGTGATCATCAGATGGTCGCGGTAAGTCAGTTTTCCTCTTTTTTTTATTCAAAGTTATTACACATTTCGTGTATTAATCTTCGTTTTGGATTTTGCAGGATGTACAGCAGACCTCCGGGAGTTGCCGAGCATCCTGACTTCCATTTTTTTTGTTTTGTTTTTTTTTTCTTATGGAAAATGTACATATACACATTTTTTTATTTTTATTGTTGTACATATGACACATATTTTTTATATATCATATATTTTTTTTCCATAAGTGTTTATAAGCGAAAAAAAGAAAAAATTCCAAGGGAGGGAAAAGGGTTCCCGACTTACTCCCCTTCGAAAAAATAACCAAAAAAGAAAAGAAAAGGAAAAGAAAACTAAAGGGAAAAGAAAAAAAGGTAAAACGAAGTTAGGACTTGGCTAACCTCTAAGTATATATTAGACCGGTCGGGTCGAGTTGCGGGTTGACTTTCGTTGGAGGTCCTTGCCATTTGTGAGGCTCGGCTTTTCTCAAGTAAGAGCTCCATCCGAGTGAGCGAAGCACACTTCAAGGGTAAATTAGTGTTTTCTCTATTCTTGTTAATTATGCATTTTGTTATATTAATTGTGAGTTTGTTCTTTGGCTCGGGTTTGATTTCTGCGGTGAGTCGGACTCATCAAAACCCAACATGCGGTTGGCGCGCGCAACTCGTGATATGCGCACGCCACCTGTAGGTGAGCTTTCCTTTCGGCGAAAATTGCCAAAACATTACCCGTTTGGGTCTATTTAAATGTGGTTTCTTGTAGGCTTTTGATCATCTCACATTCATTCATTAGTAGTATTATTAAGAAAACTTATTGCTCTCTTTACTTGTTCTCTCTTTTTGTAACAATGATAAAAATCTTTGAGCAACATTTGAAACAATGGGTCACTTCCCTTTCAACCAAGGAAAAATTAGCTTTTAAAATATACCACCTTGACCCCCTATTAAGCTATATGCAACTGAATATAAATTTTGATTTTCTCCACGCTGCAATTAATCAATGGGACTCAAACCACCATCTTTTCCTTTTTAAAAGGGATGAAATTGTCCCATTACCTGGCGAGTTTGAAGCTTTACTAGGCTTCCCTGAAAATACTCTCCCCGTGATATATGCCCCTAACTTGTCAGATTCCAAACCTATATATCACTCGCTTGCTCCCTTAGCTCTGGCGAAAATTGTTCTGTGCTTGAATCGCCTTAGGGGAGACCCTAACAAGAACGGTTTCATCGGAAGTTCACTCGTACTTTTTTTTCGTCGTACATCAACGCAATGTTGAAAGTTGCGTTGGTCTGACCAGTGCAATCTTTTGAGATGTGTGCGCCACCTGCTGGTGTTATGTTTCAAATTAATTTTCCTTTTCTTTTTTTTCAGATTTGGCTCATGGAGCGTTTGCGAATTGTTAATCAGCCACAAAACCTTGAGGCTAACGGAGTGAGAACATTCCCTGGTCGTTGCATTCTTTACAAACATAAGAATGAGGAAGAATTGACGTCTTTTTTCTATCATGGGGTTCCTAACATACGCTTTGTGATTCCTTGGTGGAACATAAGTAGTCTGATTGGGAATAGTTTTAATTGTCCCTACATTGGGCTTTTAGGCCTCTCTAGCACTACTTATATCTTTCCTTGCAGGGTGATGAGACAGTATGGGATGAAACAAATTATTCCCCAACAGGATTGTGATGCTCCTAAGGACGTAAACTTTAAACCTGAACGAATTCCCCGTTGGATGGAATATTGGTCTAGTCATCCTAAGTGGGTGGTTCAAAATCCCATGGCGAGCATAGTACTATCTTCCTTTTACAAGACTTGGATGAATGCGTCGGACAAAGGGGAGTTAAATAAGGCTCGATCACAAAATCAAGCTGCCTCGGCTCGTAATCCACCAAAGCCTTCGATGCATTCGACCACTACTACTCCTCTTAATGGCCAAAACAAAGGAGTGAGAAGAAAGTTAGACTTCTCCTCATCACCTAAGGCTTGTTTAAGGGAACCCAAAAGAAAGGCTCTTTCTAAACTCGCACAACTAGGCGTGAAGATTAAGGAACCTTCACAAAATCCTCGTAAGAAGGCTCCAAAAAATAGAAAGGACAAGGGAAAGAGAATTGAAAGGGCCCCTATTCCTAAGTTGAAGAATAATGTTTGGGTCAAAAAGAAGGGCGAAGTAGAAAGCTCTAAGGTTGCATAAAGTACTGCAATGGAAACTACTCCTCCGTCAACTGTGACAATTGATGACATAGTAAAACCTTATACTGTTACACAATATTAGTAATAATAATTTTTTTAATAAAGTGTATATTATTTTTTTAATTCTTCCCCCCAAGTGTTATGAGCTTTACCGTGGGATTCGGTAAAGTGCATAACACTTAGAATCTTTGATTAAATGCTAATATACATGATTGTTAATTATGAATGAACGAGTTTATCCGGTTTTATATGTAATACTTTTTAAGTCGATCAATGTATATTAATTGACGGATTTCATCGCCACCAATATCCATTAATCGAACAACTCCTCGTAATAGAATTTCAATTACACGGTACGGTCTTATACAATTAGGTTTGAATTTCCCTCTTGGATCGGTTGGTGGACCCCTAACCTCTTTTAGTACAAAGTCACCTTTTTTAATATTACGGGGTCGTACCCTTTTGTTGGTAGACTTGTACATGATGCAAAGCTTTTAGTCGTCCCTCATCGAGGAATAAAAGCTCTTCATACCTTGCTCGTACCCATTCAGCTTCCGGTAGCTTACTTTTGAGAACGATGTGTAGGGATGGTATTTCTAGTTAAACTGGTTGAACCGCGTCCATGCCGAAAACTAAGGAGTATGGAGTCACTCCTATTGATGTTCGTATGGATGTTCTATAACCCCATAGAGAGAAGTGTAGTTTGTTCGGTCAGTCCTTATTTGCCGATTTTCTTAATGATGACTGTTATCTTTTTATTTGCCGATTCTACTGTTCCTTTCATTTGGGGTCTATATGGAGACGAATGATGATGTTTTACTTTATAACCAACCAAGAGGGTCTCAACTTCTGCTTTGAATTGAGATCCTTGGTCACTAATTAGTTCATGTGGAACTCCATATCTACAAAATATGTTTCGATCGAGAAAATTTGCGACATGTTTAGAAGTGATATTAATGTAAGAAGCGGCATCGATTGACTTAGTAAAGTAATCGATGGCTACTAGTACGTACTCGTGTCCTCCTGCTCCCGTTGGAGAAACTATGATGTCAATTCCCCAAGTCGAGAAAGGCCAAGGGGAAGTGAGGTATTGTATGCAATCATTTTCCATTTTGGACCATTTGGCACTCCGGACATTTGGCACTCCGGACATTTCTTGACGTATTGTATGCAATCATGTTCCATTTTGGACCAAAAGTATCCTTGTCGAGAGATTATTTTAGCAAGCGTTTTTCCATTCATGTGAGGTCCACAAACACCTTTTGTAAGTATTCTCCATAAGGCGTGTGGATTTCCGGTGGTCTATACACAATAAGCTTTGACCATTTAATAAACCATATTGGGCTGCGAGTGTTCTCAAAGCTCATTTGGTCTTTTGATGAATTATTTGCAGGGTATGTGCCATGAGTAATGTATTGGAGGACATGATCATACCAAGGATTTTCTCCTTCGATGTCATTTATTTCCTCTATTGCGTTGAATAAGCTGGTTCGTCTTTTCTATTAACGCATAATGGCATCATATTTAAGTGATTTAGAATGTTGATCATTGAGGCTAATTTTGCTAGCGCATCGGCAAATTGATTCTCATCCCTTGGGAGGTATTTGAAATCAATATAATCAAAATGCTCAATAAGTTTCTCTAGGTGTGCTTGGTATAATATCATTGTGGAGTTCTTAATTTTCCATTTTTTAAGTATATGATTTATTATAAAGCTGGAATCTCCATATACCTCTAATTTTTGCACACCTTTGCTAGCTGTTGCTTCTAGTCCAATAATGCACGCTTTACATTATGTGGCATTATTAGTAACCTCAAAGTCTACTTTGACAGAGATTGGAGTATGTGCTCCCTCTAGATTTATGAGTAACACTCCCACATCACATCCTTTTTGATTCAATGCACCGTCAAAGTGCATTACCCACTTGTCATTTTGTGTCATGAGAATCTCTTCATCCGGAAGATAAGTAGTTTCTGCATGACTTGTTTGAATAGGATGTTGAGCTAGAAAATCGGATATTACTTTTCCTTTTATTGACTTTTCATGAATACATTTTAGTTCGAATTCGGCCTATATTACCAACCATTTGGATATTCTTCCTTGTATGGGTGGTTATTCAAACAAATATTTTATCGGATTTTGTTGTGAAATCACATAAGTGGTGTGGGATAGCATATAATGTCGTAATTTTTTAGTTGCCCATACTAATGCTAAACTTGTTTTTTCCAAGGTGCTATATTTTGTTTCATATTGGATTAATTTTTTCCTTATATAATATATTGCACGCTTGACTTTTTCTACCTCTTGTGCTAACATGGCTCCTGTGGCCATTTCTGTAACGGTGATGTATAGCCTAAGAGGTAATTTGGGTACTGGTGGTGCTAAAACTGGTGAAATTTTGAGATAATCTTTGATTTTCTCAAAGGCCTCTTGGCATTGATCGTCCCATTCTTTTTTTAAATTTTTAAATATTGGCTCACAAGTCATCGTTAATTTATTAATAAATCGACTAATGTATTGTAGTTTGCCAAGAAATCCCCTAATTTCTTTTTCTGTTTTAGGGGGAGGCATATCAACAATTGCCTTTATTTTGGAGAGATCGATCTCAATGCCACGTGTGCTAATTACGTATCCGAGTAACTTGCAAGAAGTTACTCCGAAGGAACATTTTTGTGGATTCAATTGTATTTTATATTCTTTTATGCGAGTGAAGAATTTGCGTAAAGCTTTTATGTGTCCCATTCTATCTTTGGACTTCACAATTATGTCATCCACATATACTTTTATTTTTCTATGCATCATATCATGCAAGAGAGTCGTAGCCGTTCTTTGGTACGTAGCTCCTGCATTTTTTAGACCAAATGGCATGACGGTATACCAATATGTATCCCAAGGAGTAATAAAGCATGTCTTTTCTTCGTCTTCTTTTGCCATTATTATTTGGTTGTAACTTGTGTATACATCCATAAAGGATAACATCGCATGTTTAACCGTGTTATCTACACATATGTCAACATAAGGTAGAGGAAAATCTTTTTTAGGGCTAGCCTTGTTGAGATCCCTAAAATCGACACACATGCGAACTCGTCCATCCTTTTTAAGGGCTGGGACGATGTTTCCTACCCATTCTGGGTAATTACATACGCGAATAAAACCTGCGTCAAATTGCTTTTGTACTTCTTTTATTTTCAAAGCATCGTCAGGTTTCATTCGTCGAAGTTTTTGTTTTACTGGTTTAGAGGTAGGGTTCAAGGAAATGGTATGTTCCGTAATTTTCCTATCTATTCCAGGCATGTCCTTTTATGACCAAGGGAACACGTCTTCGAATTCTTTGAGCGTCGATATGAAGATCGATCGCTCTTCCGGATTTAAGGTTAAGCCAATTTTGACTTCCTTTTTGTTTTCATTAATTCCTATATTAATTGTTTCAGTTTCTTCAATTACAAGATTCTTTTGTTCGCGTTCATCCATTAATTCAACCAGTTTGTTAATGTTATCATCTTCATTGGATTGATTATTATAGCATTCAAAAGATTCGAGAGAAGGCATATACTTAGAAATAGAGCTCATATTATTAAAATCTAAAGAAAGTACATCAAGAGGAGAATCCTTTTTGGGATCCTCATCCTTAGAACTAGAAAATAAAGATTGAGTAATGGCCACAAGGCCTAAATTTTCAGCTTCCTTAAAATCTAGACTAGACTCATCATCAGATTCTTCGAACATCTCCCCTTCGCCTGTGGTGATCTCCAGCTTGTCACCTTTATGGTTAGTCCACTTGAAAGTCTTCCTCCATCCATGCTCGAATGTTTCATTGAAAGGGGTATTCAACGAGGTTGGGTCAAAAGCTTCATCTTGGATGGCATTTTGATTAATTATAGTAACATGGTTTTGTTCTAGCCCAAGTAGCAAGTTAAATGCTTGCCTATCATAGCACCCTAAAGTTGGGTGTTTGATTGAACGATTCTGAAATCGTCATTCAAGAAGTAGCAATCGTGGAATATTTCGAATCCAGGCTTCTTGATACCATCTAGAACTAATGGTTCCGGAAAGTCATAGCATGAGTAATCTTCTCCCTCCCTAACAAATTGACCGTTGAGGGTTTGATTGTAGGATGGGAGTAAAGGGATTATCCCCTTCTTATTATTGTATCTACGTGCTTTGATCTTAGCATCATGAGACTCGAGTTCTTCTTTGGTTGGCTTATATCCCAATTCAAAAGAAAAGGTTTTCTTTGGGATAGGAAGTAAAAGAAATTTCTTTATTCATATTCCCAAAGGCATCCTGATTTGGGTATTTATACCCCGCCAAGTGGCCCAATGAGAGTGCGACACGTGTCACAAAAAGAGGCGTCCAAATGGACTACCCAGTTGATGACACGTGTCACGCAGATATGGCCCCTAAGAATGGTGGTCTTCAAGGCCTAAATCTCAAGGAGTCGTAAAACGGCGTTGCCCTAAATCCTAGGTCATCTAACCCTCGGACAGGGTACACCTTTCTAGGACCCTATAAATAGGGAGATTCCCCCATTTATTGGGGCACGTCATAATTATTACATCATTTATTGCTTTCAAAAACAAAGAACACCTGATCTCGGAATCCGAGAAGATACTAACTTTTCGCACGTTTTACTCTGAATCCGTACTAACTTAATCTTAGAAGGCGGATCTCCGAACATCCGGAGCTCCGTTCTTTTGTAGGTACAAGCGGCTTAGTAGGATCAAGTCTTCGATTTGTAACTCTCCTAAGGGATACCAAAACACTCGAAACATTTGGCGCCGTCTGTGGGGAGAGTACCTCAAAGATGGTTTCACAAGAACCTGTACCGCCTCCAGAGACCAACCGGCCTCTAATTGATGGAGAGGTCCATTCGGACCATGACTCTGGTAACGACTTTGACGTCGAAACCTATGTGGCACATGATGGGTCATTCAACTCAAGGAGCATCTGTCACAAAGAGAGACGGGAGCAGAACATTGACAAGGCGGGTTCAAGCAAGCCCCCTACGCAGCTGTCTGATCAGACTCAGGCGGTAGGATCAGCCCAAGTCACCTGAGACGAGCTCATGAAGTTCATGACAAGGTTCAAGGGTGAAATTAAGGAATTAATCACCAATAGGACGGCTGCTCCTAGGAAGGGATAGTCGGCCAAAAAACCAGCTCAGGCTAAGAAAGCTAAGTCAGTCAGGGACCGACAGCCTACTCCTCACCCTGCTACGAAGGAGAAGGCTCGGCCCTAGATTGATATCTCCAAACTCCGTTTCCCAGAAACGAACAAAAAAAAGCTATCCCGCATGTGCAGCCGGACGACATCAAAAAGACCTTCTCTGATGCTCGACACTACATTGAGCAAAAGAAGAACCAACAGCTGCTTGAGTCGGCTTTCACGTCGACTTATCCAGATTGCTTCAAGAATACCTCAGTGAGGAACTCACAATCTTTACATGGGACTCCGTCAGGCGGCCCCTCTGTCCATATGGGTCCCCATGTAATCAACTCGGCACAGTATATGGTCCATCCATTATACATGTCGCCTGTTTTGCCTTACATCCAGGAAGGACAGGCGTCATACCATTACCAGCCGATGGACTGGCAGCTTCAGCAACAAAACCTTGGAGAACATCCCTCTACGTTCTCTAGAAAGATAGCCGAGGCCGAACAATCGGCCAAGGTTAAAAATGTGTTGGTAGGGACCTATGATGGTACCTCTAACCCAGAAGATCACCTTCTGGCATACACCTACCTCATGTACGTACAGGGGTTGGATGATGCCACATGGTGTCGCTGCTTCCCAGCTACCCTGAAGGGCATAACCCAACAGTGGTTCGACAACCTGTTGGCTGAATGCATTAACAGCTTTAAGACGCTTGCGTTCTTGTTTGCTTCCAACTTCTCTATAAACATCCCTGGAAAGAAAACAAGTCTCGACCTGAGCAATGTGCAGCAGGGAGATAGAGAAGGGATGTGCTCCTACGTCAGGCGTTTCAATCTGGTGAGAATCCAGATTCAAGGGTTGTCTAATGAGGTAGCGTATACAAACGTCTTAAGAGGTCTGAAGGACGGGTCGACCTTCAAGTTCGACCTCGTCCGCAAGAAATCTTCACCTTAAGGAGCCATGATGGAGGCGGAAGCCTATATACAGGCGACCGTACTCTGCTCTTCAAATAAGCAGTCGGACTCTAAGAAGTCTGACATGCAGAAGGGAGAGTCGGCCTGCTCAGCCGGCTCAAAAACCCGAAAAGAGAAAGAAGAAAAAAGATATCTGGGCGGTTGATAACTCCGATCATTCGGCCTAGAAGAAGAAAAAAGAATGGAAACCGTACGTTCTGAAGTATGAGTTTCAAAAGGACAACTACTCTATCCTCATGGAGATAAAGGATCAGCTGAACCTAGAGAAGCCGACTCCAATGAAGGGTTCCCCTGAAAATCGGAACAAAAACAAACATTGCCATTACCATGTGGACGTCGGCCATGACACTTATGACTGCTTTAGCCTTGAGCAGACGCTTGACCGTCTGGCCGACAAAGGAGTGATGAAGTCCTATGTGAAGTCCAAAGTGACTTCAAAAGCGAATCTGGGGCAGTCCTCTAAGAAGACTCCCCAGCCTACTAGTAGTTTTGTAACCGATGAGGAGCCGGTCTACACAATAGCAGGCGGATTCGTCAGAGGTGGCCTGACCATGCGGGGCACCAAGGACCATCCTGAAAAAGATGGTCCATTCTAATGAAGAGGGACAGGTGGCTGGCACATCCACCTTCCCAAAAGTTGTCATTACAGAGAAAGACTAGGGCAAAGTCAGCCGGCCGCATGATGACCCTATGGTCATAGAATATAATGTGGCAAATAAAAAAGTTAGCCGCATTCTAATTGACACAGGTAGCTCCTCTATCATCATCAACCACAAATGTCTATCCAATCTGAAGTATAAGCCGGATAGCATGCATGATGTCTCCCTTTCGCTTGTCGGATTTGAGGGAGGAGTGGTGCACCAAGTCGGACGGATAGATCTCCCTGTCCGGCTGGGAGAAAAGGGCAACGGTCGGCACATGACCATTCGATTTCTGGTGGTCGAAGAGCTGACCTCCTACAATCTCATTCTCGGCCGACCCACTTTGAACGAGTGCAAGGCCATCATCATCCCTTCTCTCATGCTGGTCAAGTATGAAAGGGATGATGGCACCGTTGGCTCCTTGAACGGGGATCAGAAGACGGCTAGAGAGTGCTATCTCTCGGACGTCAAGCCTGCGGCTGTTGCAGCCGGACGGGGGAAAGAGCCAATAGACCTTGATGATATCAAGGATGACCATTCGGCCCCCTCAGCCTCAAAGAAAAGGACGATTGATCAGCTGGTGGTGGTAAAAAAATAAAAGCAATAACAATCATTGACCATGGAACGGTCAGACGACCTCCGCCAAACTGAAAAAGTTGTAACTTCCCTGACTAGGTTGCGAACGTTGTGCTCGTAATGAAGCCGAATGGTACCTGGCGGATGTGTGTTGACTACATTGACTTGAACAGAGCATGTCAGAAGGATAGTTATCCACTTCCAAAGATCGCCAGTCTGGTCGACTTTACAGCCGGACATGCCCTGATGACCTTTATGGACTACTCAGGCTTCCACCAGATTCCCCTGTGGAAAAAGGATCAAGAAAAGAAGACATTCGTCACCTATCAGGGGTTATTCTAGTTTGTTACACCGTGATGCCGTTTGGTAAAAAAAAAGAATGCGCCTACTACATTCCAACGAATGATTAATACTGTCTTCATTAAATAGATTGGGAGGAATGTAGAGGCGTACATCGATGACATGATAGTCAAATCCAAGCAACTGGCGGATCATCTCGCTAACCTCCTAGAAACATTCGCCACACTCAGGCGGCACAAGGTCATGCTCAATCCCAAGAAGTATGTCATTGGTGTTGAGTTTTGGAAGTTTCTCGGATTCTTTATTGACCAAAGGGGGATAGAGGCCAACCCTGAAAAAATACAGGCGATCATTGACATGCAGTCGCCCCGCACTGTCAAAGAAGTACAAAAGTTAACAAGTTGTCTGCCGGCCCTGGGGAGATTCCTTAGCTGGTCAGGTGACAAGTACCTCTACTTCCATGCGATCAGGAAGAAGACTATGTTCGAATAGGGGGATGATGTTGAGGTTGCCTTCCAAAAATTGAACCAACATTTGCACTCTTTGCCAAGGCTAGTCAGCCCTCTGCCTAAAGAGATGCTCTACATGTACCTGGCTGTCTCAGATCATGCCCTTAGTGCCATTCTCCTTGCTGAAAGAGATGACACCCAGCTCCCGGTCTATTTCATTAGCTACGTTCTTAGAAACACAGAGCTTCGGTACCCCATGGTTGAAAAATTTGTCTTCGCTCTTTACATGGTGTTAAAAAAGTTGAAACCTTACTTCTTGGCACATCCGGTAGTGGTCTACACTGAACAACCGATCAAGCGGCCAATGACGATCCTAGAATCGTCAGGCCGAATGCTCAAGTGGGCTATTGAATTACAAGGTCTTGAAATCACTTTATTGTCGAAATGACAAGGCCGCCTGCGCCGGATGACACTGACCAAGTTTGGAAAGTGTACGTGGACGGGAACTCCACTATGAACGACTGTGGTGCAGGATTTATATATCAGTCCCCTGAGAGGAATAAGTACGAGCATGCACTACGATTCAAGTTCCAGGCCTCAAATAATGCGGCAGAGTATGAAGCCCTGCTAGCCGACATCTGCATGTGCAAGGTGGCAGGGGCAACTAAGATTGACGCAATTGGAGAGACCCCATTCGTCATGGTGTATGGTGCAGAGGCCGTCTTGCCCATAGAACACTATGAGCCGAGTCTTCGAATCATGTTGTATGATGAAGAGGCAAATTGGGAGGCCATGCAGCTAGCATTGGACTCGCTTCCAGAGCGCAGGGGAAATGCCGCCTTGTGCCATGAGATCTACCATCTAAGAATGACTAGAGCCTACAACAAAAGAGTGCACAAGCGGTCCCTTAAGGTTAGGGACTGTGCTACGGAAAATGGAGGAAGTCGGTACGATGAATGAACAAGGGAAGTTAACCCCAAATTCGGAAGGCCCCTACCAAATCTATGAAGAAGTAAGAGGCGGCAACTACTGTTTGGAGACACCAGACGGCAGGCAGCTACCCAGAACCTGGAATGTAGATGACTTGAAAAAGTACTACTTCTGAAATTTTGTAAATTTTTAATTCAAACTCATTAATGAAAAATCTGCCTTCTTTCCCAAACTATCTATTTATTTTAACATTCAAGAGCGCCGCCTGCACAATGTGCAGACAGACCAAGCTCAAAATCTTATTACATCATAGGGTGCCGCCTGCACAATGTGCAAACGGCCTAAACCCAACCATTCTACCATGATCGTGAGAATTGCCTACACAATATGCAGGTGGCCCCAACTCACTTCTAATTTTGCATCAATAAGGACCGCCTGCACCTTAAGCATTCGGCCCAAATACTTGTAAGCAGCGCCTGCACAATATACAGATGGTCCAAATCTACTTACCATTTATAAGCTAAGTGCCAAAGAGTTAGCGACTAACTACTTTTCTAAAAGAGGCCAAAGGCCGGATATGTTTTATAAATTACACCGTCTGCTCCAACATATGTACGAACGTCTGCTCCAATATGAGTCAGACAACCGGCGACGTCCATTCGGGCGAATTCGTCGAAGAGAGAATCTCCCATTTGTGTGGTACATTGCTCTATAAATCAAAAACAAACGGCCCTATCGACTGTCTGGATAAAAATGACGCTCGCAGTCGTTTGACTAAATCTAATCTGAAATCTAAAAAGTGTTAAAGTTTTTCAACTGTTCTAATATAGACGGAAAGCGCTACTGTTTCATTTTACAGGCTACTTTTTTTACGTATCACCGCCTGTTATTGCTCTAGGGCAATATAGACGGACATACTATACTTATAATAATAAGCTAAGTTCAAGGACTTAGCTGCTTAATAGTGTCTAAACGACTAATTGAGGCCTTTGGCCAGATACTCTCAAGTGCCTATTCGTCTGCTCAATATGGCCGTCTTTTGCTTGGTTTGGGGCAATCACCATAGTGATGATTAACTTAGAAATCAATCATACTCTTTAAAGTATCAATAATTTCTGAGTCAATCAACCCATTTTTGAAACCAATCGACGTCCGGCCAGGGGCAAGGACATCCGGAACAACACACAATCGTATAGTATATAGGAAGTTAAATACTTAGCCAAAATCTATGCATATCAAAAAAAATAAAAGCTTTAAAAAATTTCAAGCAAGACGCCAATATAATCAAAACTGGTCAAAATGGCCAAATGCATCATTCAAATTAAAAACAGCTGTCCCTGTGGACGACTGGAGAAGTTAGCCGGTAAAACTAGAAGAAATTGTTGATTTACTCGACCCCCTTGTCGGTAAAGATACATAGATACTCGGCACGCAGGCCGGAAATGAAAATACTTGGCCATCTAGCAGCAGAAAGATACCTAAAAATCTTAAAAGGATTATGGGAGGTCTTCAACATTAACAGCCGCATCATCCTTGTTGTCCCTTTCCGACTACTCATTGTCGTTCCCATCCTCCTCCTAATCCTCATCATCCCCCGAGGACGACTCGTCCGAAGAGTCAGATTCCTCGATGCCCCTGGCTGCCTCCTCTTCCACCTCCTTCATGAGCTGGTCGTTAAACTCATCATTGGCTACATCAAACTTGTCTTTCCAAATTTGGTAGTCAGAGCTCGGCTGCAATGATTCCCAAGCCATCCGCATGATGGATTCATAGTCCTCCATCATTTGTTTGATTAAGTCCTTTTTCTCCTCCTTTGCCAGGCACTTCTATTTAGAGCTGAGCTGGGTCTCTTAGTTTTGCAGTCGGCACTTGAGTTTATCAACCTACCTTGCAGGCGCCCCGCTTTCTTGTCCGCTTCCTCGAGGGGTTCCAGCTTAGCCTTGAGGTCCTTGACCTCATTTAGGAGCTCGGTTATCCGCACCCTCGCTGCATCAAAGTTCTTCTTGACCTGCAGATTGGCTAACGCCTGGGAATACATCACATCAAGTGTAAATAGGTCAATTTGGAGCCGTTGCCGGGGAACGGTGTCTATGTTTAAGTGTTTTTGATTGCTTGAGTCTAGGTCTTTGTATATACCTTTCTTTTATTTGATTTTTGTTTGTTTTGTGTAGAAAAAATGGCATGTTTTTTTTTTTCCTCAATGTGATGGTGAGTCTTTTAATGTCTACTTCCATAGACTTATATGGTTTTTGAACTATAATTGTTGTAGTCTTTGGGAGGGTTGTGAGATTTGTTATTTTGGTTTGAATGAGCAAACTAGGGATGATGTTGAAAGCATGCATAATGGTGAATTTAGAGCATTGTCAATTGATGATGCTTGGGATTTTTATGTTTGGTTTTCTAGGGATGTCTATAATAGGGGTAATTATGATTCTAATGTTGATGTGCAATGTGTTGATTCTTCTAATATTAGCATGAATTCCCATGATTTGTCAAATGATCCCATTAGTGAACCTAGAACAAATGATTTCAACTTTATTTCCCCTTTTGTTCATGATGATGAGGTACATACTCAAGTTGATGCTAATGGTGTGTTTCAATTTTCTTCATTATTTACCATGCCTTCTTGTGATGTGCTTTGTTCCCTTAATAATGAATCTCATATGTTTGATTGTGCCCCCACTCCCCAATGTGATGTATATGCTCATGATCTTAATGTTGATTTTTCCAATCTTAGTTGTACTTCTTCTTCTCTTTTTGAGCCTTAACCTTCTACACCTTTTAAATCTCTTTTTGATATATTTGAGTCTCAAATTAGGCGCATTGAGCTTGATAATGATCTTGGGCCTAGTAAGGAGATGATTCTTAAATCCATGAGAGGTCAATTAGAGATAATGAAAAAGAATGAGGAGCGTCTTGAGGAGGAAAAGAGAAGAAGAGATGAGTTAGAAAGTCAATTGTCATCCTTGATGCTTGTTTGCGAAAAATCCCAATCTAATATGTGTGTTGAGGATGCTGATGATGATTTTGAGCAACCAAGAGGGTGTGAGAATCCCATTAGTGAGCATTTGAGTGATGGTGAAGGAGTTGAGAATGTAAAGAGTGTTGATTTAAAAAACCCCAACCCTCCTTCCCATCTTGATGAGTCTCTAGTGCATGATTGTGAATCTTCTATCTATGAGTATATAGACTCTTTTGAGGTAATGTCCCATTTGTTTTTTGAGAGTCATATGAGGACTTATAGATTTTTAGATAATTTCATCGAGAACGCTTCTTGGGACTTAGATGAGTTTGAGATGAATCTACCTCCATTCATGCACGGTTTTAAGGCCTTGGGTTTTGAGATAGTTAAAGGAAAGGTTGTTTATTGTGGTGAAAAGGAGCTTGAGGTTGATTCCCTTGGAGTTTTTGAGCTTAAGGGAGGTGTAGATTGTGAGAGTTCTACATTTGAGGACTCTATGATTGATATTTGTGCCCTCATTGGCGATGTGAAACCTTGTGGTGAGGGAGTAGCTACCCCTTTTCTCATTTCTCATACCCCTTTTTCTCAAAGTTTTGACCACGTCCCTCTTTTCTCTATTTCTCTCACTTCCTATCTCAAAGAGTCTATTGGGGAGCCATCTTGTATGGATGATTTTCATGTCCCTTATTCCATCATTGTTTAGGAAGAGAGGAAGTATGCTAACAAAAAACTTTAGTGAGGAGGATTTGCCTTTTGTCTTTTTCTTTCCATTCTTCTTTTCCCCCTTCCACTTCTTATTTTCTTGAATTTCCTTTAGATCCATCTTCTTCTTTCTTTTGGCATCTCTCTTCTCACTTCCGTGCAATGATCTTGTTGCACATTCTCTTTTTGTCATGTGCCTACTTGTTATCTTACGAAATTTGTAGATGTGCATTTGACATGATCTTGCGTTCGTTCCAATATTATTTTCTAGAGCGGTCAAGCTTGGACCTTAAGAAAGCCTTTCTCGGGAAGTAACCCGTGTTTTATTGCTTTCATTTTCTTTTCTTTTTAGAGTAGATTTTCTCTCATGGAAATGTTTGTGTGCCTTTTGCTAGGTACATGACTCGATATACTTTGGTGCATTGGTTTGGATCAAGAATCAAGGAAGTTTGACTCCTATTTTTGCTAGCACATGGAAAACAAGATTCAATGATAGAGGAAATTGGCTTTGAAGTGTTAAATTGGGTCATTTGTGGGTATTTACACCCACCTAAATCTGGTAATATCTTTCCTTGCTCTTTCTCTAATAATGGTTGATGACTTGTTCGACATCTGTTGGATTGATCTCTTTGTTTTCCCCTCCCATGGATCTATGATTTACGGATTTTTCACCAAATACCATTGAGTTTTAACATAATTCACCAAATACCACCAACATTTTTCAAATTCACCATATAACATTCAGTTTTATAAAAATGTCACAACATGACATTAATGACTAACGGACGTTAACACCATTAGTCATTAAGGCTAATAATGACACGTGGAACCTTGTAATTGGTTCCCTTCTAAATTATTTAATTTTAAAATAAATTATTTAACTAATTATCAAAATATAAAAAAAAAAAATAAAAAGAAAGAAATACAGCCACCAACAACGTCCCCCCAACCACCACCCTATCCTAACACCCCCCCTCGCCGGCATAGAATCAGACCAGAACTGGCGCGGAATCCAACCGACCAAACCCCTCACCGGCGCTCCTCCCCTTTCTCTGAACCACCGTACCCATATCTCTCTTGAAAAACCCTAACCACCGTACCTGCATCACTCGAAAAACCCCAAACCTCCCTCGAAAAACCATCCCTGAACCATAAGCCAACGCCCAAACCTCCCTCCCCTGTGTCGGCGAACGAATTCACCTCGATCAAGTGCCATCTCTACCCCACTGAACCACCACGTATGTCGAACCCCTAAAACCAAAATCTAGGGATTTGATTTTATTGTTTTAGGGTTTCATGGTGGTGTTTTTCGTCAAGTTGGGCGACGGCGAGGTTGTGGGAGAGGGTTTGGGCTTTCGGGGAAGGAGGTTTCGGGGTGATAGGTGGGTTTTTGGCTAAGGTGGAAAGCTGCGGAGTGGTTGAATTCGGTGAAAGTGATGGCTGGGGATTTCGGGTAAAGTGGTTGCTGGGATTTCGGCTGCGGTGGTGGTTGGGGTCGGGGTTGTCGCCGTCGAGGAAGGGGGATGGCTGTCGGCTAGCCGAGAAGTGGCTGGGGTCGGAATCGTCGCCGGTGGGGGCGGCGGTGGCTTGTACTGGTGGTGTTTTAATTTTTTTTTATTTTTAAAATAATTTTTCTAAAATTAATTAATTAATGAAACAATATTAATAAGAACCAATTACAAGCTGCCACGTGGCACAATTAATGTTAATGACTAACGGAGTTCACTGAAATGGCATGTTGTCACATTTTTATAAAACTGAATGTTATACGGTGAATTTGAAAAATGTTGGTGGTATTTGGTGAATTATGTTAAAACTCAATGGTATTTGGTGAAAAATGCGTATGATTTATGTTTGAGCATGTTGTCTCATTCAAGCTTGGGGGAGGGTATTCTATCATGTTTGGTGGGATGTTAATTCATATATGCCATGCACATTTGTATATGCATTTTCATGCTTTTTATTTTGAAAAACTCCAAAAAGATTTTTGTTTCCATCAAGACAAATTTGCAATGTGTTTTGTTTTTTTCTTGCTTTGGACATAATACTTTTGGACTTGTATAGTTGAATATTTTTCTTCTTGAATGGTAACGGTGTGCACGGTTTGAGAGTATGTTTGGTTGATTCTAGGATAGAGTATGCAAAGGTTGTATCTTTAGAACTTTTGGGACCTTGAAGCCGGATTCTATTTGTTTTTAAAAATTTGCAATTGCTCCCTTTTGGTGAATTTGAAATTAATAGTGAGTTATTGTTACAACCATGTGAGGTTTAATTCTTTTCAAGCTTTCTACATATTTTGCATGAGCGACACATGGATCCTTGACTATTGTATGCTTTATCTAGAATTTGACTTTCATCACCCGAGATCGCGACCGATCCATTTAGGAAAGACAAAGGCATCTTTTCGTGGTGGTATTTTTTCCTTTTCTAGGATAATTTTTCTTTTTTATCTTTATTTTGGGTTTTCATTTGCCTACTTGCTAACCATTTGTGCCATAAACCTTCTTTTCAAGCCATATCTTTAGATTTTGAGCCTTTTGTTTCATTCTTGTTCCTATCATTGGTTTTTGTGAAGCATTTAGTCTCCATTGTTGGAGTTTTGGTGTATGAAATGGATTGTTTGGTTCTTATAATGAAAGCAAGTTTGTGTTGTAAATGTTTGTGATAAAAAAGCAAATGCAAAGTTGAAAAAGCCGTCCATAGTTAAAAGAGGCGAGGACATGAAATAATGAAAAAAATGAAAAACTGAGAAAAAGCAAAGCACATTCAAAAGCTTTGGCAAAAATTGAAAAAAGTGAAAAATGAAAAGCTCAAAAATATTTTAATGTAAGTGTCTTTCTCCCTATTTTAAGCATTGAGGACAATGCTTTGTTCAAGCTTAGGGGGAAGCGTTCTTACGCTTTTTGTGTATATGTTTGTGATTTTGGCTTTGAATAAGCTTGGGGGTGTTGGTGTTTTTGTTTGGTGATTACTTGATTATGTTGTTAAGATTTGGCCAATTTTACTTCACAATTTAGGTATACCACCAAATTTCAAATTTTAGCCTACCTTCACCCTTTTCGCCCTTACATTACAACCCTTTCAATGACCTTTTGACCTTTGTGGTTGAGTCACAAGTCGGTGGAGGGAGATGTAGGTCAAGCTTATAGAGCAGTGTGCAATAGTCGAGATGTCGAGTAGCCTCAAATATCTTTCTTTTCTGGTTCCTTCGAGGTACCATTGAGATGCTCATTAAAGAAAGATTTAAAGCTAATTGGGAGAATGTGTTAGAAATGTCTTGAGATGAAAATGAATTGCGTTTCATTAGTTCTCTATGCTTAGCATATTCTATGTTTCAATCAACCTTAGATATCTTTAAACGTGCACTCCCTTAAATGTTTAGGAAGAATTGTATCCATTTAGTGCTTGTTTATTTGAAAAAGTCCTTTTAAGAACATATGTTTTCTTTAATTTTCTTTTGATTTCCTTTTTATACTTTGCCTTATTTGTTTGGTTTGTGAGAGTTATGGGTTAATCTCTTAGGAAACCCTTACGAGAGCATCACTCGTCCTCTAGAGTGATCAAGGGGTTTAAATGGCTTGTCTTTAGTTGCTAAAATTGACCGTGATTCCTACGAAAGTGAGTTAGTGTATATTCTCATCCTCTTTAGTTTTCTTGTTTCTTTCTTTGCTTGAATAACGTCATCATTTTTCCCTTGGGTTGGATTTTATTTTGCTCGAGGAAGAGCAAAAGTTTAGATTAGGGGAATGATGAGAGTCATTTATGGGGCTCAAAAGAATAAGATTTAGGTTCATTTTCTATATTTTCTTTCATTATTTTCATATAATTTTCTAAGTTTTATTTGGTTTTCCGTCTTTATAACTCATTTTGGTTTTTCGTTTACATTTATGAGTTTTTCATGATTTTTGTTATTTTATTGCTATTTTAGTTTAGTTTCAATTCATTTTGCTTTCTCCCTTATTTTTACTTGAATTTTTGTAGGTGAAGTTTCAAAGTTTTATTTTCCGCGCTTTCACGGTTGCACTGTCATTGATTATAGGTCATGAACACGCAAATATGTGAAGATCAAGGGCTGCCCTCCTCGTGGGAATTATCACGAGAGTGCCGTCGATAGGGATGCACGAGAGCACTAGGAGAAAGACTTCACACAAGGGACTACGAGCAAGCAAGAGGAGCCGTGCGCGGCGTAAGGATGCAGCAGGGGTGCGTGCTCATAGACCCCCCTGTGCGTGCGCGCGGGCTTGTTGCGCGTGCACACCGTGATTCTCTGTCCCTTTTGTTTTTCTTTGCTATATATAGTTGCGACCTTTCTAATTTCGAACAACTTTAAACTAGGTTAGAATTTCTCTCTCATATTTTAGCTTAGGTTGAGAGCTTCTCTCTATAGATCTAGGGATGGTTTAGGAGTAGTTTTAGAGAGAGAAAATGAGAGATTTCAATGGTTATTTGAGAGATTGAAGATTCAAGATGACAATTGTATTGAAGATCTCCATTATAAATCAATGAGGATTTCTCACTCTCTCTCCTCTTTATTGCTTTGTTTAATTTCATGTGTGTTTGGTAAAATTTGATGTTTGATTCTTGATTAGTGTAATTGTTCTTGGTATTTTGTTGATTCTTGATTTCTTTAGTTGTTTGTTGATAGGTGATGATTCTTCAGTAGTTGTTTGGCTAGGAATTGGGTGAAACTTGTATGATTGATTGATTGTGATTAATTTGGGAATTGTGTTGATTGATTGTTGAGATTAAAGTGATTAATCAAGGTTTGCATGTGTGTAATTCGATTAGGCCTTGAGAATTATGCTAGATTGCATTGTAATTGCTAATGACACGACCAATTGATTTAGGAATTTCCATTATCGATTGGTTTGGATTGTGATTCTCTTAGTTTGTTATTCATAGTGAACCCTAGCTTAACGATTAGGAGATAGTTCTTTGATTCCAATTGATAGCTCTTATCATTAGTCTTCACAACCTTTGATTGGTATGATCTTCCCAAGTTGTTGCAATTGTCATGATTTTTTGTTGATCCCCGTTCCTAGTGTTTTATTTGTTTGGTTGTTTGTTTGTTAGTTGTTAGTATTCCTTCTTCATCTTCGCCTTCGACCTAGCTTAGGTGCATAATTGAGAGTGCTTGAACATTACTGTTCCTTTGGGTTTGACCCTTGACGTACCTCTATACTCGTATTTAGGTTTGTTAAGTGTTTATAAAATTGTTTGGCTCTAAGGAAGATTAGATAACGACCTACATTTTCCCTACGTCACATTAATATTAGAAGCAATTCAAAAATAATCAAACAATTAATATATGACAAACATAATAAATATTATTAGAAAAATAATAGAAATAAAAGGAACATGATTCCTTACTTTGATTTTGTTTGCTTGCAACTACAAAACAATAAACACGTTAGTAACTTCAATAAAATTAATAAAACAATAACTGAAATTAAATTAAATTAAATTAAGGTTGATTTGGAAGCCAAACCCTCAAACAGTTCTACCATTCGCGCCTTGGTTTAAGGATAGAACCTCGGGTAAAGTATGGACTCCTTGGAGTGCTTGGGGGAAGTATTGTGAAACAATAAGGTAGGCTAGTGTTTAGGCTAGAGCATAGAAGAGTGAATAGAGAGTTATTCGATGCCCCAAACTGCAGAAATAAGGCTCGTATTTATAGAGGAAATGAGTAGGGGATCACACGAAACCCTAGAAAAGATAAAACCCTAATTTTGGGCACCGTGACACGAAATGTCTACCGTGACACGGTACAGATTCCCGTGTCGCAGTGCACTATCTTTCCCTGAATACGTTCAGATGGATAAAGCGCGTGGAACATTGTTCGCGGATTGAACACTGACAAATCCGGTGTCACGGTATGTGTACCGTGACACGGAAAAGAATGTCACGACGTAGCAATGTCCACCGTGGCGCGGCACGCGGCGCCGTGTCGCGGTGTACAGTTTTTCCAGATTTGCATCCAAATTCACTTTTAACCTAATTACGCTCGGTATTATTAAGTGTCGTTTCATAATTTCAGGCTATTTAGATTTATTATTCATTAATTAGGCTCAATACGAAATGAATTAAAAAAGGTTCGGGCCAAAATACCAATTAGACTATGCTTTGACTAACTATTAGGACTGACCCGTTGACTATTTTGTGAGCTGAACTTGATTAAACATGGACTTTAAGCACTTCTAGGATTAAATACTTAACCTGACCAATAATGGCGGTGAAAGGTTGTTCATCATCGGATTTGGTTTTGGGGAGACATTTTTAGGTGTCTACAGAAGCCCCCACTTTGACTGAGTTTGTAAAACGTCAGTTTTGAAAATGATAGTCAAAGTGGTTGATAGGGACGGAGAATGATTTAAGACATTCTGCGATCCTAAATCACTCTGTATACGCCGATACCTGCAGAAAAATGTTAGTTCCATAGATAGAAGAGTAAAGGGAAAGAATGCATATATGACACCATTGTATCGGTGGCAAACGAGTTTGGTAGTTTTCTATGCTTGAAGAAATCCACCAGATGATGTTTGTTGAGATACTTTCCATGCTTTAGGAAAGTCAACAGATGATATAATTGCTGACTTATTTGCCATGAGAGGTGGCAACGACCGACAATTTTCCATGCTTGAGGAAAAACTTGTTTAATGATGAGATTGCAAGTCTCTGTGTATCGAGAACCTTGTGTTGTGAATCATCTTCGCCTAGGACATGACCACAAAACGCTTGAAAAAATGATGGTGGTTTGGTTGCCCCCGAACGTGGGCCTTAGATGGTTCGCTTGTCCCCGAACATGGGTCGTAAATAATTAGACCTTCAAGCGAGTATCCAACCGTATTAGGTGCTTCAAATATGACTATGATGCTTTCTAGGGGTAAAATGGTAATTTTGGTACCATTTAAATATAAGTTAGAATTTCCCGCGAGTTCTTCAGTGAAAAAATCACTGACAAAAAGCTGCAGAAATTCGTTCAAACTGGTCAAAGATGCTTGGATTATGCCTGGAATATTCGCTGGAAAAGTTCCTGAGGTGTGCAGGTCACGCGCGTACACTGTGCTACGTGGGAAATTGCCGTTACACGGTGTATTTTGCCGTCATGCGGCATTTTATTATGTGACACAGGGCTTATTTTCCTGCTGAAATAGTCACGTGTGCTCGAATTTTGCGCCCGTTGACCTGCTATATTGCTGCATCACGTTAGGTGGTACCATGACACGGCAACGGATACTGTGACGCGGGACATTACGCCATGTCACGACGTTTTTACTTTGTCTTTCGATTCCAAAAAAACGTGCGCTTTCTTCGTCACTTCATTTTCCTGCTGCTCAAGTTCTCTATTTCACGATTGCTGTCACGGTTTTTCGAGCTTTTCTCACTCGATTGTTCACCATTGTCGCTCAAATTTCTTGCAAAGTTCCTCATTTTCAAACCTCTACAAGGATCTATGTAAGTTTTTTCAGTTTTCTCTTCGAATTTTGCTGTACATGGATGATTTTCGCATGTAAACCCTTGAAAAATCAGATTGGGGGGTTTTTTTTTTTGGAGCTTTTATGTTAAAATTCTTGCCATGAATTAGCTTGTATATGAATGTATGTCGGTTCGTGAGCAATTTGAGACCAAGTTTACACAATTTGGTGAAGAAATGAGCAACTCACCATTTTTGGTACTGTTTTGAGTGTTTTTAGTCCCTCAAGAGAGTTACAGCTCGAAGACTAGTCCGGTGTGGCCTGTACCTGCAAAAACCATGGAGACTCCGGGTGGTTGGAGCTCCGCCTCCGACGATCAAGTTAGAACTTGTTTGGAGAATGTAAAGAGTGCGGAAAAGTAAAATGAGATCTTCTCGGATTCCGAGGTTAGGTGTTTTCTCTGATGAGAGAGAATGTAGGGTAGTGTAATAAATGAACTTGTCAGGCTTAACACATGTCCCTCTCTTATTAGGCCACGTGTCTAGGGTATTTTTACCCTAAACATTATCCCCTCATAGGGGTGACGTGGCAGGCCACGGGGCGCCTATGACATGCGTCTCCCTACGAGTGTTGAGCAGTAAAAAGACTGTTCACCTTTTGAGGTATGACGGGGATGCCCCCCCTGTCTTCACCCATATATAAATAGGGTTTGGCGATGAAATTGTGAAAAAGGAAGAGCTAGTAGAGGCCGTAACTAGGGCTAGAATAGCGATTCCTCCCTAAAAGGAACGTTATTTTAGTACCCTCGCTCCTGAACTCATTTCTGGTACATGTAGACCAATTTGGGCATGGGTAAACTTACGATTCGTGCTAATTATCCCTTGAACTCTACTTATGAGAAGGCATGAACGAGGTTTATGATTTTTCCTAAAACTCACTGGTGACTCCTACTTGTTTCTTACAAAAAAGCGTGATGGGAGGATCATTTCTAATTCAAGGTCCCCCAAAAAGTGAAGAATTCAAATCCTAATACACCCTAACAATAGTAAAGTCCTTGGCTTTTAAAGGGCCATGGGCATCTAAGGAGAAGTATCCTCTACGATGGGAACACCCTCCTTACAGTGTTGACTCTACTGGGGACTTAGAGGTTACAAGATTAGTTCTTAGTTATGGTCCATGGTTTCCAACAATAGGTTGCCTATGGGTTGTAACGAGAATTAACTTGGATAATCTCTAGTTAGAGAGCGAGACTCGAACGCATAATATCTTCCTTTTTCACAAAAGTAAAAACCAAACAAACAACATTGCATCATGCATAATCATAACACACTTAAACGTTTGGGGATTGGCTCATTGACTAGGGGTTGCCAACACTAGGCTTCTATCCTGAAATCAATAACAATCATCCCACCCATATCGCCAACAAAATGTTGGGAGGGCTATGTCATGAGTCAACACATTGAGTGATTGATTTATGCATCGTTCCTTAAGATATGGTACCTTTGGATACCCAAGCTTATGACCTTAGAATGGCATTGTGTGAACTTTGGCTTATTGTATGCTTATGTGATTACATGACTATGTGTGACATGTTTAAGATAGCTTTTTTCTTTTTAACTTGGTTTAGGTTCCCAATTACGAAGTTGTCCCTTCGTAATTTCAACTCGTATTCGAGGGGTAACATTAAAAAAACATCAAAAAAAAAATCAAAAATGATGAAATACAAAAGAAAAAAAAACTGCTCGAATAAAAAAAAAAATATTGCACGAGCAAGTGGCGCGCGCAGCTCGTTGAGTTGCGCAACCACGTCTAGTGCAAGAGCCAGAGATGAGCGCGCCTTCCGCGCGCAACTTGGTTACTTGCGCACGCCTACTGTTACGAGCCTTTTTGATTTTTTCGAAAAACAAATTGGCTCGTTCAAACAATATCTTCATTGAAGAATTGTTTAAAGGTGATGTTATCCGTTCGAATATATCTTGCGTTCTTTCTTCTTCTTCTCTTGTCTCCTAAACAAGCGTATCGATTTACTTATCCTTTCGTACTTCTTTTAGGGCCGGTTTTCAAGCTTGGGAACAAAGTCTCCCGGGCGCCCGCATTCTACGTTTACCATCAAACAATCCACCCCTTTCAAACGACTTTCCCTCAACAACTAGTTCAAGAAGAGATTGCTCGTTTGAAAGAAGAAAAGGCTCAAGAGGCCGAGGAGAGAAGAATTAAGAAACTTGAAAAAGGGCTAAAAGAAAAATGCCGAAACTTTAGCCTTGCAACAAAAGATGGAACAACTATCCATCAGAGAAAAGTCGTTGGAGAAGCTTGTTCTTCGTTCTACAATGGGGAACAAGTACTTCAACGCAAAAAAGTTTGCTCCTTCTACAGGACTTACTTTACCGGAAAAGTTTGTAGCTACGGACTTGCCAATATTCAAGGTAACCAATAATCCACAAAACCATTTAATGTGTTTTACTAGCACTATGGCATTAAAGGGAGTTAATCCTAAGCTTTATGCTTTGACTTTTCCTTTATCTTTAGACCCAACCGCAAGAGAGTGGTACTATGGGCTAGATCCAAAATTACCCAATATGAGAGTAACGTAGAGTTCAAATCGAGTCTACGTGAACTTGAAATGCTTAAGCAAAGCGACGATGAAGGTTTCCTCGCTTTCTATGGTAGATGGCGAGAAAAGGCGGCTCACCTTGCCCAAAGGCCACCTGAACTCGAGTTAGTACAAAAGTTCATTGACAATTGTCATGAAAAGTACAACAAACATCTACGCTACCTTGGTTTAGACACTTTTCAAAAGGTCTATTCTATGGCTACTACGATTGAAGATGATCTTGCTAAAGAAAAAGAAAATAAGCCTCATCATCATCAACCTAAGAATAACTACAAAAAGGGGAATGATAACACTTCATCTTCTATTGATGTATTTGCGACTTCTACGCAATACAATAGCACGACACAATATCACAGTAATGATCCTCGAAAAAGATGGACAAAAGAAAGAAAAGTTACACAATTCCCTGTAAGTTACTAAGAGTTGTTAGAAAAATTAAGCGAAAAAGGTTTACTTGCACGACCAGGGCCAACGCCACCCATTCCACTAGAATAAAGATACGCCCAATGGGCTGACAATGCTTATTGTACTTATCATAGAGGTGTTGGGCATGATATTGAACATTGCTATGTCCTAAAGCACAAGGTGCAAGATCTAGTAGACGATGGGAGAATTCCCACGCCTAGGCCCAACAATAATGTATCCCCGTTAGGGGCATTTCACATTGATGAGGAACATATGGGAAGTGATACGTTCAATCCTTTGGACTATATCACACCTATAGGGAAGCCTCTAACCACAACACTCGTAGGGGCAACTAATGAAGTGTGTGGATTATGGGATGACGACTTTCAAGACTTATATGTCTCTAAGTACGCCGCCGTCCCACCTCCACCTTATCTATAGAATGAGACAAGTGGAGCGCTTGATTGGGATCATTTCTTAGGGAAATCATAAGATTTATCAAATCTCTCCTTGGATGAAAATTGGCATCAAGCACAACTCATGGAACATCTTGAAATGGAGGAACACTCAAAGCCTCTAGAAGAAAGTTGGTTCACGAGTCCTACAACTAACCCAAATGAGATAGATCATCTAACTCGTTCTGGGCGAGTTTATCAAGCACAACCAAATGGATCTTCGACCAATAAAAATCAAACTCAAGGTCAAGCTCAAAATTCAATACCACCTCCGCTTGAGGTGGAAGATCCATTGGTCAAACAACTTCGCCAATCCAGGCGAATGTTAGCATTTGGGAACTCTTAAGTACTTCTAAAAAACATAGGAATTCTCTTATGAACGCTCTAACGGCTTTGTTTGTAAGTACAGACACAACTCCCCAGGATCTCGTTAGATTTCTTACTAGCGAGAAATCCGACAAATCAATGATTTTTACTAGTGATGATTTGCCTTCAAAAAACACTACCCACAACAATGCATTATACTTAACTATGGGGTGCAAGGGATACAACATCCTTCTTACTTTGCGGGACAATGGGTCAACTGTAAATGTATGCCCATTACGAACTGCAAAATATCTAGGCCTTAATCCAGAAAAAGACTTCCAATCGACAACACAAAGCATTAGGGCCTATGACAACTCGAGGAGATCGGTATGTGGAACTGTTAAGCTACCAATTACCACATGCCCAATTCAAAAGATGGTTGAATTTTATGTCATGGACATTAAACCTACATTCAGTCTTCTTCTTGGATGTCCTTGGATACATGAGCTTGGTGCAATACCATCCTCACTTCATCAAATGATTAGGTTGAACTATCAAGGTCTTCCTATGACTATACATGCTTCGATCTCCTCTCAAAATAGCAATAAACGATCAATCACTTCTAGAAATAAACCATGATAATGATGAAGAGGACATGTGGGGATTCGCCGCAGAGGCAATTTGCACACTAGAAATGGAGGAAAGCCTTAAAGAACCATTTAAGCTTGATCCACTCTACCCCAATAGTAAACAATATCTTATTTAAGAGTAGTTACTTTCCAGGGATGCCTTTGGGAATAGGATTGAAGAAATCTCTTTACCTTCCTATCCCAAAGAAAAGCTTTTCTTTTGGATTGGGATACTAACCAACCAAAGAAGAACTAGAATCTCACGATGCTAAAATCAAATCACGTAGAGACAACAATAAGAAAGGGATAATCACTTTACTCCCATCCTACAATCAAACCCCTAATGGACAATTCATTAGGGAGGGAGAAGATTACCCATGCTATGACTTTCCAGAACCACTAGTTCTAGAAGGTATCAAGAAGCCTGGATTCGAAATAGTCCACGATTGCTACTTCTTGACAATGATTTTGAAATCATTCAATCAAAACACCCAACTCCAAGGTGCTATGATGGGAAAGAATTCAACTTGCTATTTGGACTAGAGAAAAACCATGTTGCTACAAATCAGAACGCCGTCCAAGATGAAGCCTTTGACCCAACCTCGTTAATCACCCCTTTTAATGAGAACTTCGAGCATGGATGGAGGAAGTCTTTCAAATGGACCAATCATAAAGGTGATAAGCTGGAAATCATCACTGAATCTGACGATGAGTCCACTTTAGATTTTAAGGAAGCTGAAAATTTAAGCCTTGTGGCCATTACTGAGTCTTTATTTTCTAGTTCTAAGGACGAAGCTCCTAAAAAGGATTCTTCTCTTGATGTACTTTCTTTTGATTTCAATAATATGAGCTCTATTTCCGAGTATATGCCTTCTCTTGAATCTTTTAAGTGCTATAATAATCAATCTAATGAAGATGATAATATTAACAAATTGGTTGAATTAATGAATGAAGGAGAACAAAAGAACCCTATAATTGAAGAATCTAAAACAATTAATATAGGATTTAATGAGAACAAAAGAAAAGTCAAAATTGGTTTAACTTTAAATTCGGAAGAGCGATCGATCCTCATATCGACGCTCAAAGAATTATGCGTGTTCGCTTGGTTATACAAGGACATGCCTGGAATAGATAAGGAAATTGCGGAACATACCATTCCCTTGAACCCTACTTCTAAACCAGTAAAACAAAAACTTCGACGAATGAAACCTAATGTCGCTCTGAAACTAAAAGATGAAGTACAAAAGCAATTAGACGCAGGTTTCATTCGCATAGGTAATTACACAGAATGGGTAGCAAACATCTTCCCAGTCCCTAAAAAGGATGACGAGTTCGCATGTGTGTCGACTTTAGGGACCTTAACAAGGCTAGCCCTAAGGACGATTATCCTCTACCTCATATTGACATATTGATAGATAACACGGCTGAACATGCGATGTTATCCTTTATGGATGGATACGCAGGTTACAACCAAATTCTAATGGAAAAAGAAGACGAAGAAAAGACATGCTTTATCACCCCTTGTGGTACATATTGCCATACAGTCATGCCATTTTGTCTAAAAAATGAAGGAGCTACGTACCAAAGAACGGCTACGACTCTCTTGCATGATATGATGCATAAAGAAATAGAAGTGTATGTGGATGATATGATTGTAAAGTCCAAAGATAGAATGGGACACATAAAAGCTTTATGCATATTCTTCACTTCCATAAAAGAATATACAATTCGATTGAATCCACAAAAATGCGCCATTAGAGTAATTTCTGGCAAGTTACTCGGATACGTAGTAAGAACACGTGTTATTAAGATCGATCCCTCTAAAATAAAGGCAATTGTTAATATGCCTCCCCCTCAAACAGAAAAAGAAATTAGGTTGTTCCTTGGTAAACTAAAGTATATAAGTCGATTTATTAACAAATTGACTATGACTTGTGAGCCAATATTTAAAAAATTGAAAAAAGAGGAAAAGCATGAATGGGACGATCAATGCCAAAGGGCCTTTGAGAAAATCAAAGATTATCTCAAAAGTCCACCAGTTTTAGCACCACCAGTACCCAAACTACCTCTTAGGATATACATCACAGTCACAGACACGGCCACAGGGGCCATGTTAGCACAAAAGGTAGAAAAAGTCGAGCGTGCAATATATTACATAAGTAAAAAGTTCATTTAATATAAAAAAAAATATAGCACCTTGGAAAAAACAAGTTTAGCATTAGTGTGGGAAACTAAAAAATTACGAGATTATATGCTACCATACACTACTCATGTGATTTCACAACAAAATCCGATAAAGTATTTGTTTGAACAACCACCCATACAAGGAAGAATATCCAAGTGGTTAGTATTGTTGGCCAAATTCGAACTAAAATATATCCCTCAAAAATCAATAAAAGGGAAAGTGATATCCGATTTTCTAGCCCAACATCCTATTCAAACAAGTAATGCAGAATCTACTCATCTTCTGGATGAAGAGATTCTCATGACGCAAGATGACAAATGGGTAATGTACTTTGATGGTGCATCCAATAAAAAAGGTTGTGGTGTGGGAGTGTTACTCATAAGTCCAAAGGGAGCACAAACTCCAATCACTGTTAAACTAGACTTTGAGGTTACTAATAATGCCGCGGAATGTGAAGCGTGCATTATTGGACTAGAAGCAGCAGCTAGCGTAGGTGTGCATAAATTAGTGGTATATGGAGATTCTAGTTTGGTAATAAATCATATACTTAAAAAATGGAAAATAAAGAACTCCACAATAATATTATACCAAGCACACCTAGAGCAACTCATTGAGCATTTTGAACATATTGACTTCAAATATCTCCCAAGGGATGATAATCAAATTGCCGATGCGCTAGAAAAATTAGCCTCAATGATCAATATTCCAAATCACTTAAATATGATCCCATTACGCGTTGAGAGAAGAGAAGAACCAACGTATTGCAACGCAATAGAGGAAATAAATGACATCGAAGGAGACAATCCTTGGTATGATCATATCCTCCAATATATTACTCATGGCACATATCTTGAAAATACTTCATCGAAAGACCAACGAGCCTTGAGAACACTCGCAGCCAAATATGGTCTATTAAATGGTCAATTATGCAAAAAGGGGCCTAATGGTCAAAGGTTATTGTGTATAGACCAACCAGAATCCACATGCCTTATGGAAGACACTCACAAAGGTGTTTGTGGACCTCACATGAACGGAAAAATGCTTGCTCATAATCTCACGACAAGGGTACTATTAGTCCACTATGGAACATGATTGCATACAATATGTCAAGAAATGTCCAAAGTGCCAAATTTTCGCTAATGTACAACATCTCCCACCATCCAAACTGTACAACCTCACTTCCCCTTGGCCTTTCTCTACTTGGGAAATTGACGTAATTGGTAAAATTTCTCCAACAAGAATAGGAGGACACGAGTACGTACTAGTAGCCATCGATTACTTTACTAAGTGGATTGAGGCTGCTTCTTACGTAAATATCACTTCTAAACATGTCGCAAAGTTTATCGAACGAAACATATTTTGCAGATATGGAGTTCCACACGAACTAATTAGTGATTAGGGATCTCAATTCAAAGAAGAAGTTGAGATCCTCTTAGCTCGTTATAAAGTAAAACATCATCACTCATCTCCATACAGACCTCAAACGAACGAAGCTGTAGAATCGGCAAATAAAATCATAACAGTCATCATTAAGAAAATGGCAGAAAATTAGAAAGACTGGCCGAATAAACTACACTTCGCTCTATGGGGTTATAGAACATCCATGCGAACATCAATAGGAGTAACTCCATACTCCTTAGTTTTCGGAATGGACGCAGTTCAACCAGTTGAACTTGAAATACCGTCTTTACACATCGTACTCAAAACTAAGCTACCGGAAGCTGAATGGGTATGAGGGAGGTATGAAGAGCTTTTATTTCTCGACGAACGACGATTAAGAGTTTTGCATCATGTAAAAGTCTACCAACGACGCATTGTGCGACATTTTAACAAAAGGGTAAGACCCCGAAATATTAAAGAAGGTGAATTTGTACTAAAAGAGGTAAGAGATCCACCAACCGATCCAAGATGGAAATTCAAACCTAAAGTTCATAAACATTGATCTACTTAAAAAATATTACATATAAAATCCGGATAAACTTGTTCATTCATTAAACAATCATTTTTTTTAGCATTCAAATAAAGATTCTAAGTGTTATGCACTTTACCGTGGTTTTACCAAATACCACGGTAAAGTTCATAACACTTGGGGGATAATTAAAAAAAAACATATACCATTCAAAGTGTTCAAATTTTTTCGAACATCACGAAAAACTCTTCACACTTGGGGGGGGGGGGGGTAATTATACGATAAATCCCGAAGAGCCGCCAGCTGGGGGTTGATCCCTGAATGTCCCGTTACCTCTTTTACCACGTCGGGTAAACTCTCAAAACGACCCCTCAAGTCACCGAGCCGTACAAACGCATGTTAGGCTCCGACGCGTCGCTCTCGAACCTCCTCACAAGGACGTGTCACCCTCTTTCGAGGGTGAACTACCTCGTCAGGTACGGGAACTCCCAGATCCTCCTCGGCATCAACAAACAGAGGGGTCTCCATGCTATAAACGGACAAAGTTCCCTATTAGCTTATTTCCTAAAAGTTAGACTAAGCTAAATGTACATGTTCTAGACCCATTTCGGCAGCATAACGGCTACTGAAAGGACAGAACACAAAAATCAATTGTCACCCATGCTTGGGGGCTACGATACTTGCAGTTAAACTTGGTAAATGGGGGCTTTCAACACCCACAAAAGGCATCTTATACCAGTTTCAACTAAAGAATTCAAGAGATTATATTCCTAAATCTCAAAGAATCAACTAATTTTAGGCGAATAATAGTAACACAAACATAATTATCGTCTACCAAACAATCTTGAAGTTCGAACATGCTAAAAACAAGCTAAGGATATACTTCGCTCCATTTTTCGGATTCAAAATTTTCAAGACTTGATTCATGAAAGTAATACTAGTTCTAATACTATAATTTACTTCATAATCAACAAGTATAACCAAAATGAGCAAGCAAAACAACAAATTCGAGCTAAATTTCGAAGGAAGATTGCAAAAACGCACTTAAACAAGGAAATGCTCATACAAGGTTCAATACTTAACCATTTTCCATGAAATTTGTTGCAAAATACTCCTTAAACATAGCATAACAACATGGAACAAAAAATTTCAAGAAAAATAGACCGTATCAAAAACCCCCCAAATTCGAAATTTGGGGTTTTGCGGTTCAAAAATTGTCCAAATTAAGCCAAAAACAAACAATTTTTAAGAAGGAACTTACATTGGATTATGGCAAATGTGAATAGAGGACGAGATCTACTTCCTTTAGCTTCAAAAAACAAGAAAATCCAAGCTTTTTAGAGAGAGAAAGGGTCAAAAATGGCGAAGGAAGGAGAGAGAAAGAGTAAATGAAAATGGCGCTCCGCGATTTCTTTTTGCTTATTTAAATGTCGCGCGCAATTGAATCAATTGTGCGTGACAATCCAGCGCAACTTAGAACGATGTGCGCGCCTGGCCAGCGCGACCCACTGAGTTGCGCGAGGGGACTAGTCACTTAAAAGACCGGTGTTTGAATTTTGATCCGTTTGATTAACTTTTAACAGTTTTAGTTCGTTGTTAGACGTAATGGTGCGCAAATTATCGAGATTTCTTTTAATTGCTTTGCATTTTGTAATTTGTTTTCTTCTTTGATAGTTTTTTGCATCATCTAGCATGCACACCGCGCTTTGTGCCTTCCCTAAGCATACGTTTTGGACGTTTTTCGTACGCGTGTCTTAAGATGTTACGTAGTGGTGCTTTACGTAAAAGCTCTCATAGACAGGTTTGTCATTTTACTGTACTGACTTCAGAAATGTCACGTTCTTTTCTTTCTTTTTGGCTTCAACAGCAAAAATGACGAAGTTCATGCGGTGTAAAAATGTATGGCGTAGGTGTTGCGTAAAATTTCACCTCTTCCCAGCTTAACGTGATCTACCTCTCGTAGTTAAAAGGTAGAATTTCTTTAGGCATTAGCTCACGAGTCCGCAGGCGCGCCGAACCATTCGAGAACAGGCACTTCTTGATTGGAAGCAAATGCGGTAGTTAGTGAGCTTACTAGCTTACCGGACGGTTAGGGTGTCGTCCACCCCCTGTATAAAGAGTGATGTGCGATGTCGCATCTATGTAGGCACGTGCCCCTAGTCCTGAGACACGTGTTCTCATCTTGTGGACAAAACTGTTGAGAGAGTTGCCGATTTTCTTCTCTCTCACTTGATTTGGATATATGCCTCTAGTCCTGAGACATGTATTTCTATCTTGTGGACACCGAGTATTGCGTTTTGACAAGTGAATTGTCAAGAACTTTATTCACATGTTAGGCTTTGAAAGCCGAAACACTCTTTTTATCATCTTTACAACTTGTTAAAATCAGTCTAAAGTTTCAATGACATATCGAGGGACTTTAGACCAACGATGACATGATTGAGAGGACATCATCCCCTTTAATCCTTCTTAAACTGATTTCTTCTCACGATGTGACATCACCTATAACACCTTTACTTGTAAAAGTGTTCTACAATTGCAAAGGATCAATCTAGATTCTTTAGCGCGTTAAGACTAGAAAATACTTTTTTTTTTAACCTTAATAGCTATTTGTCTCAAGCACATAGCGAATCAAGGACCGTTTCGACATCCTTAAACATTTCTTAAAGATTCTCTGTTCTTTGAGAACTTCGCAGAATAAGTCTCGGATCTATTTCCTTGACTACTTAGATCCTCATCTATTCTAGACTCGATCAATCTGCTTTTGGCCTCCTGTCCCCGACAGGAAGTGCAATGACGATAAATAAAACCATCTTCGTGTTGGATTAACGTGAAGAACACTTATGGATAACTGATTGAATTACAAGAACATAAAAATAAGCTAGCCTAACCCAAAAACAAAAGCATTAAGGTCCAATCAACTAAGCCCGATCATAATTAGGCTTATGTCCGACCATAATTAGGTTTAAGCCCGAGCTTAAACCCTAAAAATGACGGATTTAGAGGCTCTTAGGTTAAAATTAATGCTGCCGCAAATAAATCTGCGCGCATCTCAGTGAGTCGTGTTGGTCTGGCGCGCGCCACTCACAAGGTTGCACGCAACACCCAGCGCAACTGCTAGTGATGCGCTTGCGGAAGATTCAGAATTTCTTAAAAATATGAAATCGAATCTTACCATAATACCACGCGCAAGATGATCAGTTGCGCTGCCTATAGCAGGGCAACTAATTCACTTGCGTTGGGATGTCGCGTATAACCCATTCAGATGCGCGCGACACCTGTTGCGGCAGAATGCTCAAAACCCTAATCGTACACATTCCCTATTGTAGACACCCAAATGTGTCTCCCCAAAACCAAGCCCAGTGATGAATACCTTTTGCGTTGAATGATAATCGAATAAAGTGAAAGTGTGAAAGGTCAGGTGTTGCGGTTAGTTTTAAAAGTTCTTTCTTTCTGTTTCGAAAAACAACTCTATTTTATGAAAACAGCCAATCCAGTTTAGTTTGGTCCACGAAAAGGTTCCAATAATAGTGTAGTTGGATGGGGCTTGCAAAGAGCTTTCAAACGATATATTATAAGCCCAATTTCGATGAATAATGAGGAAGTTATGGCCAAAATACTAAACTGGACCAGGTTTGATCTTTACATGCAGCCCGATGATCTAGGGGAGGGCCCAATGTTAATTATTATTCCTAAAGTTATTAGAATTAATTGTAGTCTTCTAGAATTCTCTAGAAGGTTCTCTTAAGTTCTAATAGAATTAGAATTAATAATTATATTTTGATAAGTTTTACTTGGAATAAAATATTATTTTACGAAAAATACGATTTTAGTTTTCATACGGACTTTACAAGTCAATTTTGATTGATAAGTGGACTCCGTGTTTGAAAGCGCGTAGGAATCTAGGCTGTCGCCAAACACCAGGCCTGTCGCTACGCGACAAGCCTTGTCGCCACGCGACAGACCTTGTTGCCAAGCGACAAGTTTGGTTTTGCGGCGACAGCGTGGAGTTTTATTCCTTATCAAATTATACCTATTTCCGGACAGTTTTCTTATAAATAGGGTCTTGAACCTCCGTTTTTTGAGGATCCACGTTCATCATCTACAGTCTACAATCAACATTCATCAATTCTCATCAATTATCATCAATCAATCATTCTCTCTGAAGTTGCCTTCGCCCTAAACGTGAAAGGTTATAATTTCTGAGGGTTTGGTCCCTAATCTCTTTTTAATCATTATTTAATTTGATTGTTTGATTTTAATATTTTCCTGGAAGTTTTTAACGCATGTATTTTGTTATTAGAATGAGGTACGAGGCATCAAAGTATTTAATCTTATTGCTCTATTCTTGTAGAAAGCATATTTAAATTTGTTTAATTCCTAGTATCATGTTAGGATGTTATTATTGCTTTCTAGTATCATGTTTAGGATGCTTCCTATTTTCTTTCCTAATAGCATGTTAGTATCATGTTAGGGCTAAAGCTTTGATCTTTGATGTTTAGTGACATGCTAGGGTTTGTTATTAATCTTGTTAGTATCATGTCTAGGATCTTGCCATTAATATTATGCTTTAACATGATTATGATAATTATGATGATTGTTATAATGATTATTATTATGATGATTGTTTTTCGTTATTATGTTGCTTGATGCTTATTTATTGTTATTTCTTGATCACACCTTTTATGCATAATTTGTTTAAAGGGAATTTGTAGTTGTAATCACACTTAATAAGATAATTAATAATCTTGTTTGGGGTTAATATGATTATAAATCAAGTGAGCGCTAATAATAGTTTTGCTTGTGCATTAAATTCAACCAACATAGATAAACAGGTTTAGGGTTAACTTATTGGTTGCATGTTAGTCAGAAAGCGCACATGAATACGAGAAGAATGAAGCAGAGGCCTATTATTAGGGCAGGTTCAATCTCTTTTAGGTTGGATTTGTACCTTCATCCCCGAATCCTATTTGGTTCAAGACCTTTAGGAGTTGACGATATCATGGATCGTTAAGGAGTGTAACCTTGACCTTGTGAACGGTTTACAAGTTCCTAAAACTTGTTGGCGACTCTTTTGCTCTCTTTTCTTTCCCTTTGGACGCCACCATGCTTAAGTGTATGATCACAGTGGGGTTCATGTTTGGGGTAATGCTTGAAATATTCCCTACACCTATAAATAGGGGCTTAATACGAGGCTCAAAGAGACTGAAATTAACCTAAAACACTGGCAGAAACTTTGTGAACTTATGTGCTACCAAACCCTCTTGTCCTAAACACTCACCCGCTTTAATACTTGTTACTATGGTGGAGGTTCCCGAACAAGAAGAAGTCCATAAGTGTTCTAAACGAAGATCTAACAAAGAAAAGTGGTAAATTGTACTTAGATCAATCACCTTTGTTTTGTTGTTTAAAACAACTTTAATTAATTAATTAGTGTTGTTTGATCACTTTAAACGAATTTCTAATTAATTAATTCCACATATTATCTTGAATTAAATAAGAATAGAATTGAATAATTAATTGTTGATTGATCACCTAAGCCAAGGCGAATCTTGTTTATTTTGTTCTTTTCACGAATTTGAATTAAATAAAGAATAACGACTTTGCAATGTAATTCCTACGTGATCAATGCGTGTAAATAAAATCAATTAACTTAGTTTTAGGTATCGCGTTGCATATATTGTTTGGTGATGAAATTGTGAAAAAGAAAGAGCTAGTAGAGGCCGAAACTAGGGCTAGAGTAGCGATTCCTCCCTAAAAGGAATGTTATTTTAGTACCCTCGCTCCCGAACTCATTTCTGGTACATGTAGACTATTTTGGGCATGGGTAAACTTACAAGTCGTGTTAATTATCCCTTGAACTCTACTTGGGAGAAAGGCATGAACAAGGTTTAGGAGTTTTCCTAAAACTCATTGGCGACTCTTACTTGTTTCTTACAAAAAAGCGTGATGAGAGGATCATTTCTAATTCAAGGTCCCCCAAACAGTCAAGAATTCAAATCCTAATACACCCTAACAAGTGTAGAGTCCTAGGCTATTAAAGGGCCATGGGCATCTAAGGATAAGGATCCCCTACGATGGGAACACCCTCCTTACACGTATCCGGATAACATTATCATCCGGCCATTTGGTCGGCTTTAAATTTATGAAGTATACCGACTGAGTCGGTTTTGTATCTGTACTTGTTCCAATTTTTGCATTTTGCTTTTGAATTTTGAATTTTGCATATGTATATAAACTTGAATTTTTGCAAAACTCCTGGAGAGCATACGACATATGTTGAACCGGCTATACTTTTCCCTGGTCGGTTGTGCGGTTGGTTTCACTACGTTGCCGATTAATTGGCTTGGGAACTTTTGATACTTTAAGGAGTATGAGATGTTCCCAGGTCAATCAATCACAGTAGTGATTGCCCTAAACAACTACACAACCGTCCAATCATACAGGAAATCAGCCGTTTGCTCAGGCGGTGACATAGTTATACTAAACTTCCTTCCCCTCCGCCTGGGGTATTTGCAATCCAATTACGCTCAATGTCCTTTTGCCCCATTGGGAGGACTTGCATAATTTCAAAAATAATCTATGTAAGAACTTCGGCCGGTAACCGACTGGTGTCCTTGGACATCCGATTTCAGTAAACTTAGTCGTTCTTTAGATTATCCTGGTCAGACAGCTATGAATTAACCAATTAAGTCATTCAATCTTTGTCGTCTGTTAGTGCACTTTGTTACCTGGATGGGAGATACTCTCAGTGACGATTCCACCCGGATGGGCATCGCCGGACGCCATACTCATGTTGGAGCAGACGAATTTAAAAAATAAAGTATCATATGGCCATTGGCCTCATGTCTATCAAATGTCTGTTCAGCTTACTAAGTTTTTAACTTAGTTTATCATCCAGCCATTGGCCTTAAGTCATTTGGACGTTGGTTTAACTACTTAGTTTAAATTTAGTATGTGAAGGTCGACCGTCTGTACGTTGTGCAGGCGGTGTTTGCATGTTTATAAAGAAGTAAACAACATTATAGAAAACAAAAAGCAACTTTTTCATTAATAGACTTTTTACAAAAATTTACAAGTCTCAAAAGTAGTACTTTTTAAAGTTATCTACATTCCAAGTTCTGGGCAGCCGCCTAGCACCTGGAGTTTCCAGGCGGTAGGTGTCGTCTCTTACTTCTTCATAGATACGGTAGGGGCCTTCCCAATTAGGAGTTAGCTTTCCATGCTCATTGGCCCTACCCGTTGCCTTCATTTTCCGTAACACAAAGTCCCCAACTTTTAAGGGCCGTTGGTGTACTCTTTTGTTGTTGGCACGGGTCATTCTCAGATGGTAAATCTCATGACGCAAGGCGGCATTTCCCTTGCGTTATGGGAGTGAGTCAAATGCTAGCCGCATGGCCTCCCAGTTTGCCTCTTTATCATATAGCATGACTTGTAGAGTCGGCTCATAATGCTCGATGGGCAAGACGACCTCAGCACTGTATACCAAGAGAATTAATTCTTTAGCCCATAAACCACCAGCTCTTTCTATTTTCTTTTTGATGCCGTCTGAGATGAGTTTGTTGAAGGCTTCAACTTGGCCGTTTTCTTGGGGTCGGCCTACTGATGCAAAACAATGTGAGATCCCTTGATCTCCCAACCAAGTCTTGAGATGAGGCGTTTCAAACTGAGGACCATTATCAAACACCATAGACATAGGTACCCCAAACCGGGTGATGATGTTCTTCCAAATGAAAGAGATGACATCCTTTGTCTTGATGCTCTTGACTGTCTCTGCCTCCACCCACTTGGTGAAGTTATCCACAACCACTAGAATATATCGTTTTTCGCCTGGTGCAGGTGTGTAAGGACCTAGAATGTCCATGCCCCATTTAGCAAACGGGGCTGGGCTGTGGGTTCTGTCACGTTAGTTGCTGGCTGATTGATGAGCTTGCCAAATCTTTGGTATTTGTCACATTTTTTAAACATCTCTATGGCGTCTAACTCAAGAGTGGGCCAGAAGTGACCCTGCCGCCTGGTCCTGACAGCCAGGGATATGCCGCCTATGTGAGAGGCGCAATATCCTGCATGTAGTTCTTCGAGAACTTCCTGCCCCTTTTCTGGGGTGACACACTTCAATAGCGGCTTTAAGAAACTCGCCTTGAAGAGTTCTCCATTTCATATCTCGAAGTTGCTGCTCGCTTCTTCAGGACAGTCGCTTCCTGTGGTGAGTTAGGAAGCGTACTGTCTTGAAGATATGCCCGGATGCCATCCATCCAGGTAGAGCTTCGGTCAAGAACTCCAATGGGCTCTTCATCAGTTATACTTCGTTTCTTCATAACTTCCCAGAAGACTGACCGAGGCGTATCATAGGAGGCGGAGGATGCCAATTTTGATAGTGCATTCTCCTGATTGTTTTCTGATCTGGGCACTTGACTCAGATGGAATTCCTCAAGTGTCCCAACTTCAGCTTTGACTGCCTGAAGGTATTTGATCATAGCCAAAAGGCGCAGCCTCGTAGTCACCATGGTATTGGCTAACGACCAACTGTGAATCAAAACAGGTGTTAACTTTTGTTGCCCCGCCGCCTTACACATACGGATATCGGCTAGCAGGGCTTTATATTCTGCCTCGTTGTTTGAGGCTTAGAACTTGAACCGTAATGCATACTTGTATTTGTCCCCTTCAGGAGACTGACAGATTATGCCTACACCACAACAATTCATGGTAGAGCTCCTGTCTATACTTTCCAAACTTGATTAGGATCGTGCGAAGCAACCGGCCTTGTCATTTCGACAATGAAGTCGGCAAACGCCTAGCCCTTCACTGCCTTTCTAGGTTCGAAAGTGATTTCAAGACTTTGAATTTCAATAGCCCATTTGAGCATCCTATCGGATGAATCAAAGGTTTTCTTTGGCCGCTTGAGAGGTTGGTCTGTGTAAATCTCAACCGGATGTGCCAAAAAGTATGGTTCCAACTTCTTGACAGTCATGTAAAGTGCAAGGCCAAATTTTCAACCATGGGGTACCATAGTTCAACATTTCTTAGTACATGGCTAATGAAATAGACTGGGAGCTGAATGCCGTCTCACTTAGCAACGAGAACGGCACTGAGGGCAAAATCTGAGATGGCTAAGTACATGTAAAGCGTCGCTTTGGGCAGAGGGCTAACATGCCTTGGCAAAAAGTGTAAGTGTTCTTTCAATTTTTGAAAGGTCGCCTCAACATCATCCCCCCATTCAAACCTTGTCTTCTTCCTAATTGCCTGGAAGAAATAGAGACACTTGTCACCTATCCGGCTGAGAAATCTTCCCAATGCCGCCAAGCAACCTGTGAACTTCTGAACTTCCTTGATAGTGCGGGGTGACTTCATGTCAATCACCGCATGTATCTTTTTTGTGTTAGTCTATATCCCCCTTTGATCATTTAGGAATCCGAGAAACTTACCAGACTCAAAACCAAAGACACATTTCTTAGGATTGAGCATGACCTTGTCCCGTCTGAGTTTGGTGAAGGTTTCTCGGAGGTCAGCAAGATGATCCGTCTGTTGCTTAGATTTGAGTATCATGTCATCAATGTACGCCTCTACATTCCTCCCAATCTGATTAACGAAGACAGTATTAATCATTCGTTTGAAAGTAGCAGGCGCATTCTTCAAGCCAAACAGCATTACAGTATAATAGAATAACCGCTGATCGGTGACGAAGGCCGTCTTCTCTTGATCTTTTTTCCACAAGGGTATCTGATGAAAACCTGAGTAGGCATCCATAAAACTCATCAGGGCATGCCTGGCTGTAGAGTTGACCAAACTGTCGATCTTTAGGAGCGGGTAACTGTCCTTTGGACATGCCTTGTTTAAGTCAGTGTAATCTACACACATGCGCCAGGTACCATTCGGCTTCTTTACAAACACAACGTTTGTAACCTAATCAGGGAAGTTACATGGCCAAATGAACCCAGCTTCTAACAGCTTTTTGACCTCGGTAGCTGGCGCCTGACTTCTCTCCTCACCGTTATTTCTTTTCTTTTACCGGATGGGCATCTTTTCAGGATCCATGGCATGTTTATGGACAGTGAGATCTTGGCTGATGCATACATCTCTTCTACTTCAAAGGCAAAGATGTCTTTGAATTCCTTTAGCAGAAGGTGCAAATTTGCACCCAACCTTTGAAAGGCAGCAGTCCCCACCTTAACAGTTACCTTTGGGCGGCTGTCATCCAGAGGAATATTAATGTGATCGGCAGCTGGCTGGGGATGGAGCTCATCTGACCGTTCCTGGTCAGTGATTGCTATTTCTTCACTTTCTTCACCTCTACCAACTGATTAGCTTTTCTTTTCTTTCCAACTATTGGTGGGGCTGGGTAAGAGTCCTTGAAATCGTTAAGGTCTATTGGCTCCTTCGGATGACCGGCTGCAGCAGCCGTTGGTTTGATGTCTAGGAGGTAAAACTCCGTTGCCGTCTTTTGATCCTCGTTCAGGGAGCCAATAGAGCCATCATCCTTTTCATATATTAACAACATGAGAGCTGGGATGATGACAACCTTGTAATGTTCTAGGCGGTCATCTCTAATAGCAATGGTGTCCTTCGGACAAGTATGTTATTCCGGTAGAGGGTTCGAAATTATTAAAAAGATAATTATATAGTGAGGTCAAGTGATCAAATGCCTAAGTGGAGGGTGCTTCCGATTAGTAATATTAATGTATAAGTAATATTACAACTTAATCTTAACTGAACCTTTCGGGTGACACCCAAGCAACTAACGATCCGACACGACGAATTCAAAGAAGAAGTTGAGATCCTCTTAGTGATTAGGGATCTCAATTCAAAGAAGAAGTTGAGATCCTCTTAGCTCGTTATAAAGTAAAACATCATCACTCATCTCCATACAGACCTCAAACGAACGAAGCTGTAGAATCGGCAAATAAAATCATAACAGTCATCATTAAGAAAATGGCAGAAAATTAGAAAGACTGGCCGAATAAACTACACTTCGCTCTATGGGGTTATAGAACATCCATGCGAACATCAATAGGAGTAACTCCATACTCCTTAGTTTTCGGAATGGACGCAGTTCAACCAGTTGAACTTGAAATACCGTCTTTACACATCGTACTCAAAAGTAAGCTACCGGAAGCTGAATGGGTATGAGGGAGGTATGAAGAGCTTTTATTTCTCGACGAACGACGATTAAGAGTTTTGCATCATGTAAAAGTCTACCAACGACGCATTGTGCGACATTTTAACAAAAGGGTAAGACCCCGAAATATTAAAGAAGGTGAATTTGTACTAAAAGAGGTAAGGGATCCACCAACCGATCCAAGATGGAAATTCAAACCTAAAGTTCATAAACATTGATCTACTTAAAAAATATTACATATAAAATCCGGATAAACTTGTTCATTCATTAAACAATCATTTTTTTTAGCATTCAAATAAAGATTCTAAGTGTTATGCACTTTACCGTGGTTTTACCAAATACCACGGTAAAGTTCATAACACTTGGGGGATAATTAAAAAAAAACATATACCATTCAAAGTGTTCAAATTTTTTCGAACATCACGAAAAACTCTTCACACTTGGGGGGGGGGGGTAATTATACGATAAATCCCGAAGAGCCGCCAGCTGGGGGTTGATCCCTGAATGTCCCGTTACGTCGGGTAAACTCTCAAAACGACCCCTCAAGTCACCGAGCCGTACAAACGCATGTTAGGCTCCGACGCGTCGCTCTCGAACCTCCTCACAAGGACGTGTCACCCTCTTTCGAGGGTGAACTACCTCGTCAGGTACGGGAACTCCCAGATCCTCCTCGGCATCAACAAACAGAGGGGTCTCCATGCTATAAACGGACAAAGTTCCCTATTAGCTTATTTCCTAAAAGTTAGACTAAGCTAAATGTACATGTTCTAGACCCATTTCGGCAGCATAACGGCTACTGAAAGGACAGAACACAAAAATCAATTGTCACCCATGCTTGGGGGCTACGATACTTGCAGTTAAACTTGGTAAATGGGGGCTTTCAACACCCACAAAAGGCATCTTATACCAGTTTCAACTAAAGAATTCAAGAGATTATATTCCTAAATCTCAAAGAATCAACTAATTTTAGGCGAATAATAGTAACACAAACATAATTATCGTCTACCAAACAATCTTGAAGTTCGAACATGCTAAAAACAAGCTAAGGATATACTTCGCTCCATTTTTCGGATTCAAAATTTTCAAGACTTGATTCATGAAAGTAATACTAGTTCTAATACTATAATTTACTTCATAATCAACAAGTATAACCAAAATGAGCAAGCAAAACAACAAATTCGAGCTAAATTTCGAAGGAAGATTGCAAAAACGCACTTAAACAAGGAAATGCTCATACAAGGTTCAATACTTAACCATTTTCCATGAAATTTGTTGCAAAATACTCCTTAAACATAGCATAACAACATGGAACAAAAAATTTCAAGAAAAATAGACCGTATCAAAAACCCCCCAAATTCGAAATTTGGGGTTTTGCGGTTCAAAAATTGTCCAAATTAAGCCAAAAACAAACAATTTTTAAGAAGGAACTTACATTGGATTATGGCAAATGTGAATAGAGGACGAGATCTACTTCCTTTAGCTTCAAAAAACAAGAAAATCCAAGCTTTTTAGAGAGAGAAAGGGTCAAAAATGGCGAAGGAAGGAGAGAGAAAGAGTAAATGAAAATGGCGCTCCGCGATTTCTTTTTGCTTATTTAAATGTCGCGCGCAATTGAATCAATTGTGCGTGACAATCCAGCGCAACTTAGAACGATGTGCGCGCCTGGCCAGCGCGACCCACTGAGTTGCGCGAGGGGACTAGTCACTTAAAAGACCGGTGTTTGAATTTTGATCCGTTTGATTAACTTTTAACAGTTTTAGTTCGTTGTTAGACGTAATGGTGCGCAAATTATCGAGATTTCTTTTAATTGCTTTGCATTTTGTAATTTGTTTTCTTCTTTGATAGTTTTTTGCATCATCTAGCATGCACACCGCGCTTTGTGCCTTCCCTAAGCATACGTTTTGGACGTTTTTCGTACGCGTGTCTTAAGATGTTACGTAGTGGTGCTTTACGTAAAAGCTCTCATAGACAGGTTTGTCATTTTACTGTACTGACTTCAGAAATGTCACGTTCTTTTCTTTCTTTTTGGCTTCAACAGCAAAAATGACGAAGTTCATGCGGTGTAAAAATGTATGGCGTAGGTGTTGCGTAAAATTTCACCTCTTCCCAGCTTAACGTGATCTACCTCTCGTAGTTAAAAGGTAGAATTTCTTTAGGCATTAGCTCACGAGTCCGCAGGCGCGCCGAACCATTCGAGAACAGGCACTTCTTGATTGGAAGCAAATGCGGTAGTTAGTGAGCTTACTAGCTTACCGGACGGTTAGGGTGTCGTCCACCCCCTGTATAAAGAGTGATGTGCGATGTCGCATCTATGTAGGCACGTGCCCCTAGTCCTGAGACACGTGTTCTCATCTTGTGGACAAAACTGTTGAGAGAGTTGCCGATTTTCTTCTCTCTCACTTGATTTGGATATATGCCTCTAGTCCTGAGACATGTATTTCTATCTTGTGGACACCGAGTATTGCGTTTTGACAAGTGAATTGTCAAGAACTTTATTCACATGTTAGGCTTTGAAAGCCGAAACACTCTTTTTATCATCTTTACAACTTGTTAAAATCAGTCTAAAGTTTCAATGACATATCGAGGGACTTTAGACCAACGATGACATGATTGAGAGGACATCATCCCCTTTAATCCTTCTTAAACTGATTTCTTCTCACGATGTGACATCACCTATAACACCTTTACTTGTAAAAGTGTTCTACAATTGCAAAGGATCAATCTAGATTCTTTAGCGCGTTAAGACTAGAAAATACTTTTTTTTTTAACCTTAATAGCTATTTGTCTCAAGCACATAGCGAATCAAGGACCGTTTCGACATCCTTAAACATTTCTTAAAGATTCTCTGTTCTTTGAGAACTTCGCAGAATAAGTCTCGGATCTATTTCCTTGACTACTTAGATCCTCATCTATTCTAGACTCGATCAATCTGCTTTTGGCCTCCTGTCCCCGACAGGAAGTGCAATGACGATAAATAAAACCATCTTCGTGTTGGATTAACGTGAAGAACACTTATGGATAACTGATTGAATTACAAGAACATAAAAATAAGCTAGCCTAACCCAAAAACAAAAGCATTAAGGTCCAATCAACTAAGCCCGATCATAATTAGGCTTATGTCCGACCATAATTAGGTTTAAGCCCGAGCTTAAACCCTAAAAATGACGGATTTAGAGGCTCTTAGGTTAAAATTAATGCTGCCGCAAATAAATCTGCGCGCATCTCAGTGAGTCGTGTTGGTCTGGCGCGCGCCACTCACAAGGTTGCACGCAACACCCAGCGCAACTGCTAGTGATGCGCTTGCGGAAGATTCAGAATTTCTTAAAAATATGAAATCGAATCTTACCATAATACCACGCGCAAGATGATCAGTTGCGCTGCCTATAGCAGGGCAACTAATTCACTTGCGTTGGGATGTCGCGTATAACCCATTCAGATGCGCGCGACACCTGTTGCGGCAGAATGCTCAAAACCCTAATCGTACACATTCCCTATTGTAGACACCCAAATGTGTCTCCCCAAAACCAAGCCCAGTGATGAATACCTTTTGCGTTGAATGATAATCGAATAAAGTGAAAGTGTGAAAGGTCAGGTGTTGCGGTTAGTTTTAAAAGTTCTTTCTTTCTGTTTCGAAAAACAACTCTATTTTATGAAAACAGCCAATCCAGTTTAGTTTGGTCCACGAAAAGGTTCCAATAATAGTGTAGTTGGATGGGGCTTGCAAAGAGCTTTCAAACGATATATTATAAGCCCAATTTCGATGAATAATGAGGAAGTTATGGCCAAAATACTAAACTGGACCAGGTTTGATCTTTACATGCAGCCCGATGATCTAGGGGAGGGCCCAATGTTAATTATTATTCCTAAAGTTATTAGAATTAATTGTAGTCTTCTAGAATTCTCTAGAAGGTTCTCTTAAGTTCTAATAGAATTAGAATTAATAATTATATTTTGATAAGTTTTACTTGGAATAAAATATTATTTTACGAAAAATACGATTTTAGTTTTCATACGGACTTTACAAGTCAATTTTGATTGATAAGTGGACTCCGTGTTTGAAAGCGCGTAGGAATCTAGGCTGTCGCCAAACACCAGGCCTGTCGCTACGCGACAAGCCTTGTCGCCACGCGACAGACCTTGTTGCCAAGCGACAAGTTTGGTTTTGCGGCGACAGCGTGGAGTTTTATTCCTTATCAAATTCTACCTATTTCCGGACAGTTTTCTTATAAATAGGGTCTTGAACCTCCGTTTTTTGAGGATCCACGTTCATCATCTACAGTCTACAATCAACATTCATCAATTCTCATCAATTATCATCAATCAATCATTCTCTCTGAAGTTGCCTTCGCCCTAAACGTGAAAGGTTATAATTTCTGAGGGTTTGGTCCCTAATCTCTTTTTAATCATTATTTAATTTGATTGTTTGATTTTAATATTTTCCTGGAAGTTTTTAACGCATGTATTTTGTTATTAGAATGAGGTACGAGGCATCAAAGTATTTAATCTTATTGCTCTATTCTTGTAGAAAGCATGTTTAAATTTGTTTAATTCCTAGTATCATGTTAGGATGTTATTATTGCTTTCTAGTATCATGTTTAGGATGCTTCCTATTTTCTTTCCTAATAGCATGTTAGTATCATGTTAGGGCTAAAGCTTTGATCTTTGATGTTTAGTGACATGCTAGGGTTTGTTATTAATCTTGTTAGTATCATGTCTAGGATCTTGCCATTAATATTATGCTTTAACATGATTATGATAATTATGATGATTGTTATAATGATTATTATTATGATGATTGTTTTTCGTTATTATGTTGCTTGATGCTTATTTATTGTTATTTCTTGATCACACCTTTTATGCATAATTTGTTTAAAGGGAATTTGTAGTTGTAATCACACTTAATAAGATAATTAATAATCTTGTTTGGGGTTAATATGATTATAAATCAAGTGAGCGCTAATAATAGTTTTGCTTGTGCATTAAATTCAACCAACATAGATAAACAGGTTTAGGGTTAACTTATTGGTTGCATGTTAGTCAGAAAGCGCACATGAATACGAGAAGAATGAAGCAGAGGCCTATTATTAGGGCAGGTTCAATCTCTTTTAGGTTGGATTTGTACCTTCATCCCCGAATCCTATTTGGTTCAAGACCTTTAGGAGTTGACGATATCATGGATCGTTAAGGAGTGTAACCTTGACCTTGTGAACGGTTTACAAGTTCCTAAAACTTGTTGGCGACTCTTTTGCTCTCTTTTCTTTCCCTTTGGACGCCACCATGCTTAAGTGTATGATCACAGTGGGGTTCATGTTTGGGGTAATGCTTGAAATATTCCCTACACCTATAAATAGGGGCTTAATACGAGGCTCAAAGAGACTGAAATTAACCTAAAACACTGGCAGAAACTTTGTGAACTTATGTGCTACCAAACCCTCTTGTCCTAAACACTCACCCGCTTTAATACTTGTTACTATGGTGGAGGTTCCCGAACAAGAAGAAGTCCATAAGTGTTCTAAACGAAGATCTAACAAAGAAAAGTGGTAAATTGTACTTAGATCAATCACCTTTGTTTTGTTGTTTAAAACAACTTTAATTAATTAATTAGTGTTGTTTGATCACTTTAAACGAATTTCTAATTAATTAATTCCACATATTATCTTGAATTAAATAAGAATAGAATTGAATAATTAATTGTTGATTGATCACCTAAGCCAAGGCGAATCTTGTTTATTTTGTTCTTTTCACGAATTTGAATTAAATAAAGAATAACGACTTTGCAATGTAATTCCTACGTGATCAATGCGTGTAAATAAAATCAATTAACTTAGTTTTAGGTATCGCGTTGCATATATTGTTTGGTGATGAAATTGTGAAAAAGAAAGAGCTAGTAGAGGCCGAAACTAGGGCTAGAGTAGCGATTCCTCCCTAAAAGGAATGTTATTTTAGTACCCTCGCTCCCGAACTCATTTCTGGTACATGTAGACTATTTTGGGCATGGGTAAACTTACAAGTCGTGTTAATTATCCCTTGAACTCTACTTGGGAGAAAGGCATGAACAAGGTTTAGGAGTTTTCCTAAAACTCATTGGCGACTCTTACTTGTTTCTTACAAAAAAGCGTGATGAGTGGATCATTTCTAATTCAAGGTCCCCCAAACAGTCAAGAATTCAAATCCTAATACACCCTAACAAGTGTAGAGTCCTAGGCTATTAAAGGGCCATGGGCATCTAAGGATAAGGATCCCCTACGATGGGAACACCCTCCTTACACGTATCCGGATAACATTATCATCCGGCCATTTGGTCGGCTTTAAATTTATGAAGTATACCGACTGAGTCGGTTTTGTATCTGTACTTGTTCCAATTTTTGCATTTTGCTTTTGAATTTTGAATTTTGCATATGTATATAAACTTGAATTTTTGCAAAACTCCTGGAGAGCATACGACATATGTTGAACCGGCTATACTTTTCCCTGGTCGGTTGTGCGGTTGGTTTCACTACGTTGCCGATTAATTGGCTTGGGAACTTTTGATACTTTAAGGAGTATGAGATGTTCCCAGGTCAATCAATCACAGTAGTGATTGCCCTAAACAACTACACAACCGTCCAATCATACAGGAAATCAGCCGTTTGCTCAGGCGGTGACATAGTTATACTAAACTTCCTTCCCCTCCGCCTGGGGTATTTGCAATCCAATTACGCTCAATGTCCTTTTGCCCCATTGGGAGGACTTGCATAATTTCAAAAATAATCTATGTAAGAACTTCGGCCGGTAACCGACTGGTGTCCTTGGACATCCGATTTCAGTAAACTTAGTCGTTCTTTAGATTATCCTGGTCAGACAGCTATGAATTAACCAATTAAGTCATTCAATCTTTGTCGTCTGTTAGTGCACTTTGTTACCTGGATGGGAGATACTCTCAGTGACGATTCCACCCGGATGGGCATCGCCGGACGCCATACTCATGTTGGAGCAGACGAATTTAAAAAATAAAGTATCATATGGCCATTGGCCTCATGTCTATCAAATGTCTGTTCAGCTTACTAAGTTTTTAACTTAGTTTATCATCCAGCCATTGGCCTTAAGTCATTTGGACGTTGGTTTAACTACTTAGTTTAAATTTAGTATGTGAAGGTCGACCGTCTGTACGTTGTGCAGGCGGTGTTTGCATGTTTATAAAGAAGTAAACAACATTATAGAAAACAAAAAGCAACTTTTTCATTAATAGACTTTTTACAAAAATTTACAAGTCTCAAAAGTAGTACTTTTTAAAGTTATCTACATTCCAAGTTCTGGGCAGCCGCCTAGCACCTGGAGTTTCCAGGCGGTAGGTGTCGTCTCTTACTTCTTCATAGATACGGTAGGGGCCTTCCCAATTAGGAGTTAGCTTTCCATGCTCATTGGCCCTACCCGTTGCCTTCATTTTCCGTAACACAAAGTCCCCAACTTTTAAGGGCCGTTGGTGTACTCTTTTGTTGTTGGCACGGGTCATTCTCAGATGGTAAATCTCATGACGCAAGGCGGCATTTCCCTTGCGTTATGGGAGTGAGTCAAATGCTAGCCGCATGGCCTCCCAGTTTGCCTCTTTATCATATAGCATGACTTGTAGAGTCGGCTCATAATGCTCGATGGGCAAGACGACCTCAGCACTGTATACCAAGAGAATTAATTCTTTAGCCCATAAACCACCAGCTCTTTCTATTTTCTTTTTGATGCCGTCTGAGATGAGTTTGTTGAAGGCTTCAACTTGGCCGTTTTCTTGGGGTCGGCCTACTGATGCAAAACAATGTGAGATCCCTTGATCTCCCAACCAAGTCTTGAGATGAGGCGTTTCAAACTGAGGACCATTATCAAACACCATAGACATAGGTACCCCAAACCGGGTGATGATGTTCTTCCAAATGAAAGAGATGACATCCTTTGTCTTGATGCTCTTGACTGTCTCTGCCTCCACCCACTTGGTGAAGTTATCCACAACCACTAGAATATATCGTTTTTCGCCTGGTGCAGGTGTGTAAGGACCTAGAATGTCCATGCCCCATTTAGCAAACGGGGCTGGGCTGTGGGTTCTGTCACGTTAGTTGCTGGCTGATTGATGAGCTTGCCAAATCTTTGGTATTTGTCACATTTTTTAAACATCTCTATGGCGTCTAACTCAAGAGTGGGCCAGAAGTGACCCTGCCGCCTGGTCCTGACAGCCAGGGATATGCCGCCTATGTGAGAGGCGCAATATCCTGCATGTAGTTCTTCGAGAACTTCCTGCCCCTTTTCTGGGGTGACACACTTCAATAGCGGCTTTAAGAAACTCGCCTTGAAGAGTTCTCCATTTCATATCTCGAAGTTGCTGCTCGCTTCTTCAGGACAGTCGCTTCCTGTGGTGAGTTAGGAAGCGTACTGTCTTGAAGATATGCCCGGATGCCATCCATCCAGGTAGAGCTTCGGTCAAGAACTCCAATGGGCTCTTCATCAGTTATACTTCGTTTCTTCATAACTTCCCAGAAGACTGACCGAGGCGTATCATAGGAGGCGGAGGATGCCAATTTTGATAGTGCATTCGCCTGATTGTTTTCTGATCTGGGCACTTGACTCAGATGGAATTCCTCAAGTGTCCCAACTTCAGCTTTGACTGCATGAAGGTATTTGATCATAGCCGAAAAGCGCAGCCTCGTAGTCACCATGGTATTGGCTAACGACCAACTGTGAATCAAAACAGGTGTTAACTTTTGTTGCCCCGCCGCCTTACACATACGGATACCGGCTAGCAGGGCTTTATATTCTGCCTCGTTGTTTGAGGCTTAGAACTTGAACCGTAATGCATACTTGTATTTGTCCCCTTCAGGAGACTGACAGATTATGCCTACACCACAACAATTCATGGTAGAGCTCCTGTCTATACTTTCCAAACTTGATTAGGATCGTGCGAAGCAACCGGCCTTGTCATTTCGACAATGAAGTCGGCAAACGCCTAGCCCTTCACTGCCTTTCTAGGTTCGAAAGTGATTTCAAGACTTTGAATTTCAATAGCCCATTTGAGCATCCTATCGGATGAATCAAAGGTTTTCTTTGGCCTCTTGAGAGGTTGGTCTGTGTAAATCTCAACCGGATGTGCCAAAAAGTATGGTTCCAACTTCTTGACAGTCATGTAAAGTGCAAGGCCAAATTTTCAACCATGGGGTACCATAGTTCAACATTTCTTAGTACATGGCTAATGAAATAGACTGGGAGCTGAATGCCGTCTCACTTAGCAACGAGAACGGCACTGAGGGCAAAATCTGAGATGGCTAAGTACATGTAAAGCGTCGCTTTGGGCAGAGGGCTAACATGCCTTGGCAAAAAGTGTAAGTGTTCTTTCAATTTTTGAAAGGTCGCCTCAACATCATCCCCCCATTCAAACCTTGTCTTCTTCCTAATTGCCTGGAAGAAATAGAGACACTTGTCACCTATCCGGCTGAGAAATCTTCCCAATGCCGCCAAGCAACCTGTGAACTTCTGAACTTCCTTGATAGTGCGGGGTGACTTCATGTCAATCACCGCATGTATCTTTTTTGTGTTAGTCTATATCCCCCTTTGATCATTTAGGAATCCGAGAAACTTACCAGACTCAAAACCAAAGACACATTTCTTAGGATTGAGCATGACCTTGTCCCGTCTGAGTTTGGTGAAGGTTTCTCGGAGGTCAGCAAGATGATCCGTCTGTTGCTTAGATTTGAGTATCATGTCATCAATGTACGCCTCTACATTCCTCCCAATCTGATTAACGAAGACAGTATTAATCATTCGTTTGAAAGTAGCAGGCGCATTCTTTAAGCCAAACGGCATTACAGTATAATAGAATAACCGCTGATCGGTGACGAAGGCCGTCTTCTCTTGATCTTTTTTCCACAAGGGTATCTGATGAAAACCTGAGTAGGCATCCATAAAACTCATCAGGGCATGCCTGGCTGTAGAGTTGACCAAACTGTCGATCTTTAGGAGCGGGTAACTGTCCTTTGGACATGCCTTGTTTAAGTCAGTGTAATCTACACACATGCGCCAGGTACCATTCGGCTTCTTTACAAGCACAACGTTTGTAACCTAATCAGGGAAGTTACATGGCCAAATGAACCCAGCTTCTAACAGCTTTTTGACCTCGGTAGCTGGCGCCTGACTTCTCTCCTCACCGTTATTTCTTTTCTTTTACCGGATGGGCATCTTTTCAGGATCCATGGCAAGTTTATGGACAGTGAGATCTTGGCTGATGCATACATCTCTTCTACTTCAAAGGCAAAGATGTCTTTGAATTCCTTTAGCAGAAGGTGCAAATTTGCACCCAACCTTTGAAAGGCAGCAGTCCCCACCTTAACAGTTACCTTTGGGCGGCTGTCATCCAGAGGAATATTAATGTGATCGGCAGCTGGCTGGGGATGGAGCTCATCTGACCGTTCCTGGTCAGTGATTGCTATTTCTTCACTTTCTTCACCTCTACCAACTGATTAGCTTTTCTTTTCTTTCCAACTATTGGTGGGGCTGGGTAAGAGTCCTTGAAATCGTTAAGGTCTATTGGCTCCTTCGGATGACCGGCTGCAGCAGCCGTTGGTTTGATGTCTAGGAGGTAAAACTCCGTTGCCGTCTTTTGATCCTCGTTCAGGGAGCCAATAGAGCCATCATCCTTTTCATATATTAACAACATGAGAGCTGGGATGATGACAACCTTGTAATGTTCTAGGCGGTCATCTCTAATAGCAATGGTGTCCTTCGGACAAGTATGTTATTCCGGTATAGGGTTCGAAATTATTAAAAAGATAATTATATAGTGAGGTCAAGTGATCAAATGCCTAAGTGGAGGGTGCTTCCGATTAGTAATATTAATGTATAAGTAATATTACAACTTAATCTTAACTGAACCTTTCGGGTGACACCCAAGCAACTAACGATCTGACACGACGAATTAATTCGGAAGGAATTAATGAGTCGCTCGAGTAATTAATATTTAGACGTTGAAAATCGATCTAGGAGCGTCGAAACCGAGCTTCGCAAGTCAAGTCAAGTCGAATTAATTAAAGACGAGACGGTAAAATCAATAATTAATCAACAAGATTACCAAAATACCCCAAGTACCGTAATGCCCCGAGCAAACCGAGTGCTAGGTGCTGATGGTGCTAGCATGCGCATCGCACCAAGGCAATGGTTATTGGTGCGCATGGGTAGCTAGCCGTGGCGCGCATTTGGCCTTGCTAGAAGCACCAGGCGCACGCACGCAAGCAGCAGCCCGCATTGATGTGTGGCGTGTTGCGCACACATGCGTGCTGGGTGCACAACATGCTAGCAGCGGCTGGCAACTAGTAGTAGCAGCGCGCTGATGAGCGTCATTTATGGCGCTCAAAAGAATAAGATTTAGGTTCATTTTCTTTATTTTCTTTCATCATTTTCATATAATTTTCTTAGTTTTATTTGATTTTCCATTTTTATAATTCACTTTGGTTCTCGATTAAATTTTACGAGTTTTTCATATTTTTAGTTGATAATTCATAGTTTTAGTTTTAGTTTTATTTTGTTATGCTTTCTCTCTTTGTTTTATTTGTGTTTTGTAGGTGAATAATCAAGTTAATTTGCTCATTTTGGTACTACCTTGCTCGCGGGCATCATCTCGAGTGCACTAATGATGGGATGCTCGAGAGCGCGGAGTTTGATAAAACAAAGCGAAGGAGCCAAGGCCTCGTGCACCACACAAGGGTGCGCGCGCGCGGCTGGTGGGTGCGTGCGCACGGCCATAGGCAGCCCCCTTCGCTCGATTTTTCTATTTAAAGCTTTTAACTTTCTTTTTTATGAAGGGGGAACTTTTGTACTTTAGAAATAATTTTCCAGAAATAGTAGAGAGAGAAAATAGAGAGAGAAGCTTAAGATTTACTTGTTTGTACTTGAATTTGATCTTAGATTTCAATTGGATCTTGAAATTGCTTCTTCAATTCAATGAAAGTTTGTAAAATTTCTTTCCTTTGATTTAATTATGCAATTCTTTCTAGTTTCTTGAATTTTGATTGAGATTACATTCCTTGCTATAGAATTTATTGATTGATTGATTTTCTTTTGATTAAGCTTTAAATGATTATGAATTTGATTGAATTTTTTTTGTTCTTTAATATCACCATGATTAGTGAATAGATTAGTTGCTAGTGAGAAGGGGAAGCATGCTTGATTGATGATTTTTGCTAGTTGATGATACTAAATTGATTGGATTGTTGCAATTAAATTTGTTGACATGGTTGTGCATGTGATTAATAAAACTAGGAGTGATCAACCTATAAGATTAATCTAGATGGCATTGCAAATTTCAATGAAATGAACCCTTGATTTGAGAATTTCTTTAATTGATTGAATTTGATTGTGATTTTCCTTGTTAGCCATTCATAGTGAACCCTAGCTTGGCTTATAGGAGATAGATTTTTTGGATTCCTTTGATTGCAACTATTGTTTGTCCCTTGTGATGTTGAATCGATTGAGTGATCTATAAATTAGCATAATCATTGAGCTTGCATGTGGAACCTATATCCCTAGTGTTTAGTATATTGAATTCTTCGATTTGTCTAGCTTCTTGCAACTTTAGTTACCAACCACAACCATTTATTATTCTTTGAATTATCTTGACATAGGTTATAGCATTGTTCCTACTCATTCCTTTGGGATCGACCCTTGACTTACCATATACTTGTATTAGGTTGGTCGAGTGTTTACAAATTAGGTTTGGCTCTAGGGAGAGGTAGATAACGACCTACATTTTCCTCTTGTCAAAATGGCGCTGTTGCGGAGGAATGATATTGGTGCTTTGTTATAGTTGTTGAGTCTATTTCACCTTTAATTGAAAATACAAAAAGATTTTCTTTTAGGCTACACTTGTAGCCGTGCTACTAACCATTTCTTTTGAGATTTTATGCATAGAGCACGTGGTCATTCTCTAGTGCCTTTTGATCCGGAAATTGAGAGAACTATTGCAAGGTTGAGGGGTGCTAGACGATCTTTGAGCTCTGGCATTTCAAGTGAAGAAGAACCACAACAAGAAGAACAAGAAAGAATGGGAGAAAATCCAAGGGTGGCGTTGAAAGAATTGGGGATTCCCGGTGCATATAGATTTGAGAGTGGGATTGCTATGCCTACAACACCGGCAAATGACTTTGAAATAAGATCGGCAATGATCACTTTGATAGAGAGGCGACAATTTAGTGGGGCCAAGCATGAAAGCCCACTAAACCATCTCAAGGTATTCCAAAAATAGTGCAATACAATCAAGGTGAACGGAATTTCCTAAGAATTCATCCGCCTCAAGCTCTTTCCTTTTTCTCTCATAGGGCGCGCTTTGTAATGGCTAGACAAGGAGGTCAAGCCGAATTCTCTAAGGACATGGGATGAGGTTACCAAGGAATTTCTATCCCGTTTCTATCCACAAAAGAAAACGGCGGGCGGAGGCTAGAGCTTTGATTCAAGGTTTCAAGCAAAAGCCAAGTGAGAGCCTCTATGAAGCATGGGAGAGATACAAAGAGTATCAAAGGGAGTGTCCTCATCTCGGAATTCCAACCTATCAAATTATTCAAATCTTCTATGGAGGCCTTAGCCCTCAAGGAAAATCATGTTTATATGGAGGAGCCGGAGGTCCTATCATTAACAAAACGGAAGAGGAAGTGGTGGACATAATTGAAGACGTAGTGAGGTATTATGGAGATTGGCAAGATGGAGAAATAGAGTCAACTAGCAAGAGTAGCTCTTCCGTGTACTCAGTTGATCATCTAAATGCAATCAACAATCTATCCTTACAAATGACAAACTTGGGGAAAGAGATGTCCGCTATTAAGGCAAAGTTGGAAAGTGCTACCTACAAAGTTTCAAGTCTTCCATCCCAATCTAAGGGGAGAGGTATGTCTTCTAATTCTCAACCCCCTCCCTCTTCTAATAACATGCTTAGTGGATGCTTGTTTTGTGATGATTGTGGGTCGTATGATCATGATGTTTCTAGTTGCCCTCATGCATATATGGATGTTTGTTATGATCATGATGGAAATGTGAATGAGCATGTGAACTATGTGTCAAATAATAATGATTCTAGGTTTGAGAATCAAAGAGGTCAATGGAATATCAATGGAATATGCCTTTTTCGAGGGATTTTTCGTTTTGACGAAAATTTTTAAGTATTTCTAACCTTGAATCTTAATGACATATTTATGGTGATTATGTGTATGGTTCTTTCCTTAATGTTTCGGCTTTTTTGAACCTCTTTAAGAATGGTTACTTGGTAGTAATTAGTGCTTGGAAGATTGGTTAAAATTTTCACATAATTTCAAATCCATTGCATTAAGTGTGAAAAATTTATTCTTTAAGACTTCTAAGTACTAAAGATCCAATCTTTAATTGTTTTACGTGGTTGGACTTTTAATTAATCATCTATTAAGTTGATTGGAATCATAAAGTTCGAATCTTGCAATAGAAATTTCATTTATCTTCATATTAGAAGATATAATATTTTAAAGATTCACAAGTTAAAGTTGGAATCTTTATTTGAATATTTGTGTTCATAATTCCAACACCCCTTTATGTTGTCAAAATCTCATGATTCATTTAAATTAATCAAATTGATAGTGAGTAATTGCCCTTACTTATTTTATTGCACCAAATTGAACCAATTTTATTGAAGATTGGTTCTTGGGAATAATTTTTGTTGTGTGCACTTTGATGATTTTTTATTTAAGTTGGACTAGTAATAATTTTTCATCCTTTTCCTCATTGAATTAATTTAGAATTAATTATTTAAGTCACACTAAATTCGGTTTAAATCTCGAGGCTTTGGCACGAAGATCGAGGCAGTAACCTCCTTTGCTAGCCAGGCTGCACAGCAGCCCGCATGTGGCTACCAAGGGGTTGGCTGCCTTGCGTGGTTGCTGCTCGCTGCCAGCGGCATGGCGCGCCAACCAGCAAGCAAGCATCAGCATGGCGCAGCAGCAACGATCATGATGTGCGCGCCACGCGTGCTGCTGTGTGCGCATGGCTGTGCGAGCGTGGCTGGGCGAGCAAGCGAGCACTTGTGGTGCGGGGTATGCCGTGAGTATGTGCATCTTGGTGCATTGCAAAGGGGCAAACAACCTTGTGCGTGTTACCTTGCACCTTGCAACCGTAGCAAATGAAACTAGGCTCGGCCTAGCTAGTGCTACGTAGGGTGGTGCGGGAGCACGCACCAAGCCGCAATGCCCAAAGGGTTCAAGGCACCCTTGGCTAGGAATGGTGCGCCCTAGCTAGTCTTGGTGCACAAACAATTTGCGTGCGGTTGGCTACGTGTTCGCTTATTTTGCCGTTTTAATTATTCTAATTAATTTAATTCTTTTGGTTTTAATTATTTAAATTAAATTTTGAGGCTAGGCCTCGATTTTGAGGCTAGGCCTTCGTTTTGAGCGGCATTGGAAAAATTTTGGGTTTAACGGCCTAATTAATTGGATTAATTAAGATGTATACAGAATTTAGTGGGAGCTTCAATTTTAATTGCGCTAAATTACATAATTGGTTAAACAAACTTTACCTAGTTTGTGCATTGTTACTTTTTTGTCGTTGTAAAACGCATGGACCATTCACATATAGTGAATGGAAGAATGGAATGTATATTCTCCCGCAGGTATTATAAAAATGGCAACTAATGGGGCCAGATTAGGATAGAAAATACGGACTGCGTTCCGTGATGTATTTTTATAAATCTAAATACAGTCTGCGAACTGTTGAGTATTTTTTACCTTAATATTTAGATTAGTCCTAATTGTAGATACTATTATTTGCATAATTTTGGTTATGTCTTGAAGACGGAGGTTCTTGGAAAACGAAGCCATGAAGTTGCAAATGACAACCCTTAAAGACTTGAAGACTCAAGGGGTCATTCTAGTAGCCAAATGCATCATTGTTTATGTTTTTGATATATATTTATGATTATATATATGTGAATTATATGTTAGATGCATGTTTAGGATTTCGAATGTTGCGATGATTAATTAAGTTGACTTAAATCAACCAACATAGAAACCCTAAGTCCCTAAAATATTGAGTAAAATTGCCATTCCAAAACAAAACTAATCGACCTGTTTATAGTAGTGATGGGCTACGCCAAAGCAAGGCATCACTATTACTCCCTAGGATACGTAAGGCATACCGGGTATGCAAGTTGGTTTTGGTTATACTCAACGATATGAGTGATTGTGTCCTAACATGTCGTGGAAAAGTTGTTGAGAAAACATTAGATGCGACGATTTATCTAGCAAAGAGTGGCTTGGAGCCATTAGCAAAGAGTTTCGTACCTTAGAATATTGAGTGGTAAGACAAGCCAAAGCATGCTTAAGTACTCATTGATTCTTTGGACCTTGGAATCAACTTATTCTCACCAAATGGGGACAATTAATGTATGGTTAAGACGTTTAAATAAGTTTGATTAAAAATGCATGATTTCAATCTTATTTAAGTATTATGAATGGTTTTTCAATTCAAATTCTTTCAATTGTAGAATAATGTCTGCAAATAACTCAAAGCACAGGGTATCAAGACCAGTCTTGGATAAAGAAACACCTATTAAGTGGAGAATGAATATTGTAATCGACAATTATCCCTTATTAAGGTCATTTAAATCATTGACGATTAATGACCACTTGAGATTAGTGTGTAGTTTGATTTATAGCATCGTTTCTTGTGCTACAAGAACATGATTGTCATGAATCATTTGCACAGGTATTAGTTTAGAACCATACTGAATCGACCTATTAGAATACTTTAATATATTTAAAAATTGTCATAAGTAAACTTCTCATTATGGCTATCGGAACCTCTTTTCTCGACCATGAGTATTATGAGTTCTCTTGTTTGAGTACTAGTCCGTTTTGATGTTAATCAAACGTCTGCCGTGCATGGAGATTATCACGGCAACATTTAGGCGGCTGGGTCCTCTTAGTAAGAGAAGCTACATTACAAGACTGGGCATGTCCCCCTATTAATAATAGAGAAGATGTCTTTGTTGTTTACAAGGCCTCTCGAAGAGCAAGACTGTGATAATGCATGGCCGTGCTCGGATGGATTTTAGAAATCATCTGTTTGTTGACTGTCGGACTCAGATATCAAGAAAAACTTCTGGACGTAATAAGGATGACGAATAAATCTTACCTTATACTTCATGAAAAGACATTAAGCGACATAGAAAAAAGGTTATACACTAAAAGCACACTTGTCCGGAAGGACAAGCGGGAGATTCAAAGGAATGGTGTCTTTCAAACAAGTGTATTATTCCGGTAGAGGGTTCGAAATTATTAGAAATCTAATTATTCAGTGAGGTCAAGTGATCGGAATGTCTAAGTGGAGGCCGCTTCCGATCAGTAATATTAATGTACAATTAATATTACAGTTTAATCTTGACTGAACCCTTTGGGTCACACCCAAGAAACTAACGATCCGACACGATGAATTAATTTGGAAGGAATTAATGAGTCGCTCGAGTAATTAATATTTAGACGTCGAAAATCGAGCTAGGGGCATAGAAACTGAGCGTTGCAATTCGAGTCAAATTAATTAAAGACGAGACGGTAAAATCAATAATTAATCAACAAGATTACCAAAATACCCCTTGCATTGGAATGCCCCGATCAAACCGAGTGCTAAGGGTTGATGGTGCTAGCATGCACACCGCACCAAGGCAATGGTGCTTGGTACGCAAGGCTAGCTAGCTGTGGCGCGCAACTGGCCTTGCTGGCAGCACCAGCCGCACGCACGTAAGCAGCAGCCCGCATTGATGCGTGGCTTGCTGCGTGCACATGCGTGATGGGTGCACAGCATGCTAGCATGCTAGCAGCAGCAACGCACATCTTGGCTTGCTGGGCCAAGGGTAGTAGTAGTGCGCATGGGCCAGCAGCCCAGCCAGGCACAAGGCCGCCAGCTGGGTGCGCCTTGGTGCCCAAGGCTAAGGTGCCACTTGGCGGCTGCTGATTGGGAGTGATGGGAGCATGTGGCTGGTTTTCGGGAAGCCATGGGAATCAAGTTTGGTCCTCCCCTCTCCCTTGTGATCCTTACCTAACCCCTCCTCTAAATGTGCCACTTCTTGATTAATTAGTTGTTGGCTATTTTTCTTTTGTTTTTGATTTAAAAATAAAAGGAGAATATTAATTTTACCAACTCTCCCACATTGATAGGAGAAAATATTTCACTCATGAGTTCCCAACTTGGGGTATGGGAAAACTTACTTGAGTAAGAGTTAGAAAAAGCATCTCCACTTGAGAGAAAACCTTTAAACTCATAATTACTCGAGTAGTTTTGTCGGACTTGGCTAACCTCCAAGTAATATACCTAGTCGGGGTCGTGTTGCCGGTGGATACCATAGGTGGTTTTCGCCCGTTACGAGACTTTAAGCTTTCTCAAGTAAGAGCTCGGTAGACGAGCGAAGCACACTTCTAAGGTAATTTCCTCTTTCCTTAATTCTTGTACATTATGTATTTTGATTATATTAATCGTGAGTATGATCTTGGCTCGGGTTTTATTTTTCGCGATTAGTCAGACTCATCAAAACCCAACAAGCTCTTCAACCACCAAAAATCGGACGATCATGTGTCGCCCTTTTCCCTAATAGGAATGGTGTCCTTCAAACAAATGTATTATTCCGATAGAGGGTTCGGAGCATATGAAAAGCTATTTATTCAGTAAAATCAAGTGATCCGAATGCCTAGGTGGAGGCCGCTTTTGATCAGTAACATTAATGCATAATTAATATTACAGATTAATCTTGACTGAACCCTTCGAGTCACACCCAAGCAACCAACGATCCGACATGACGAATTAATCCGAAAGGAATTAATGAGTCACTCAACTATTGTGAAGAAAGACGTCGTATTCCAAGCTTAGAGCGTCGGAATCGAATCTTAAAAGTCGAGGCAAAATTTAGGAATTGGCGAGACGGGAAAATGCTTCAAGTAACAAGTAAAAACTCTAGCCACACGAAAGGCTAGGAAAGCGCGCCAAATAAACGTGCGCCACTTGGCAATCACCAAGTGACAGCGCGCCACGTTGGCAGTGCCATGTGGCAAGGGCCGCGGACCCGGGTCACGGGTTATGGATGCGGGCCGAAGGGTGGTGCCCAACCGAACCCAACTTGGGGCTCAAGGTTGGGTGCCACATGGTTAGCTCATAATTCATGTGAGTTTCCTTGGGGAGCATGTGAGGAAGTGGTCCGCACCAAACCATGTGATACTTGTTACTTAGTTATTCCTTGGTTTATTTAACTAAGGATTGAATTCAACATTCTTTCCATGTATAAGATCTTTTTGTGAAAAAGTCCCACATTGAAAGATGAGTGGAATTCACAAAGAAGCACTCCTTATATATAGCCAAGGCATACCTTAGGATTGTTCACTTGAGTAAGAAATTAATTAGGCATCTCCACTTAAGAGAAAACCTATAAGCTCATTAATTACTCAGGTAGTCTTTTTGGTCGGACATGGCTAACCTCCAAGCAGCAGACCGGTCGGGTCGAGTTGTGGGTGGACTTCGTTGGAGTTCCTTGCCATTTGTGAGGCTCGGCTTTTATCAAGTAAGAACTATTTCCGGTTGAGCGAAGCAAGCAACAAGGGTAATTTAGTCTTTTCTCTGTTCTTGTTATTTATGCATTTTGTTATATTAATTGTGAGTTTGTTCTTGGGCTCGGGTTTTATTTCCACGGTGAGTCGGACTCATCGAAACCAAACAGCGGTATCGGAGCCTTGCTCATTTGTTTTTATAACAAATAATGTTCAAGGTGTTTTTTATGATTTATTTTTCTTGTTCCTGTTGCTAATTAGATTAGTAGCTCGAAACTATTAATGTATTAAAAGCTGATTATTGCCCCCGAACCCAGATTTTCGCCCAAAAATAGTGAATTTTGGGTGGAAACAGTGTTCTAGAAATGTTTTTATCTTTTAGGACTGTAAAAAAGGCTAAAATTTGACCATAAATGCCTTTTTTTTTAGGATTTTTTGTTTTGACGAAAATTTTTAAATCTTTTAAACTTGAATCTTAATGGCATATTTATGGTGATTATGTATACGGTTTTTTCCTTAATATTTCTACATTTTTTACCTCTTTAAGCATGGTTATTTTGTAGTAATTAGTGCTTGAAAGATTGGTTCAATTTTCACATAATGCAAATCCATTGCATTAAGTGTGAAAAAATTCTTTGAGGCTTCTAAGTACTAGAGATCCAATCTTTAATTGTTTTAAGTGGTTGGAACTTTGAGTTAATAAATTCCATGAATTTTTGGTTGAACTTTTGATTTAATCATGTATTAAGTTGATTGGAATCATAAAGTTTGAATCTTGTGATAGAAATTTCATTTACCTTCATATTGGAAGATATAATTTTCAAGGATTCACAAGTTAAAGTTGGAATCTTTATTTGAATTTTATGTACATAATTTCAACTCCCCTTTATTTTATCAAGTCTCATGATTAATTTAAATTAATTTAATTAATAGTGAGTATTGCCCTTATTTATTTTATTGGACCAAGTTAAACCAATTTTATTAAAGAATAGTTCTTGGGAATAATTTTGGTAATGTGCACTTTGATGAATTTTTATTTAAGTTGGACTTGTTATAATTTTTCATTTTTGCTCATTGAATTAATTCTAAAATTATTTTGAAATTAATAAATTTATGTTACGCAAAAAATTCAGGTTTAATCCCGAGAGTGTGGCACACAAACCAAGGCACATTACCCTCGGCCAGCCGGGCTGCTAAGCAGCCCACATGTGGCCGCCAAGGGCTGGTGCGCTTGGTGCGCGCCACACACTAGTAGAGTGGCTAGTGCACCCAGCCGTAGCAGCAACAGCCAGGCAGCAACGCGTTGTGGCTGTGCTGTGTGCGTGCATGTTGCTGCCTTGGTGCGAGCAGTGTGTGCGTGCTGCTGTGTTGCAGGGAGTGCATGTGTGTTCTTGGTGCTATTGCGGGGAGTGCATGTGGGGTGTGATGCGTTCTTGTGGCACGACGTGCACAACCCCACACTTGGCACTTTGTCCCCGGGTGTTAAGGCAATGCTAATTTGCTAAATTTGCCTTTTTAATTATTCTAATTAATTTAATTATATTGGTTTTAATTATTTTAATTAAAAATTTTGAGGCTAGGCCTCGGTTTTGAGCGGCATTTGCAAAATTTAATTTTGGCAAAATTTTAGGTTTACGGGCTTAATTAATTGAATTAATTAATATGGATGCGCAATTTAGTGGGAGCTTCAAGTTTAATTGCGTTAAATTTTAATTAGGCGCGTTAATTGAAATTAACAACCTAAATTAGTTACTAATTTACACGTGTTTGTGCCTTGTTACTTGTTTATCGTTGTAAAATGCATGGGCCATTCACAAATAGTGAATGGATAAATGGAATATGTATTCTCCCACAGGTTTTATAAAAATGGCAACTAGTGGGGCCCGATTAGGATAGAAAATATGGACTACGTTCTGTCTTTGTTTTTTCGTAAATCTAAATATGATCTGCGAAACCGTTGAATATTTTTGTACCTTAATATTTAGATTAGTCCTAATCGTAGATATTAGTACTTGCATTATTTTGATTATGTCTTGAATACAGAGGTTCTTGGAAGACGAAGCCATGAAGTTGCAATTCAAGACCCTTGAAGACTTGAAGACTAAAGGGGTCATGCTAGTTGCCAAATGCATCATTTACTCATGTTTTCGATATATATGTATGATTATATATATGTGAATTTTATGTTAGATGCATGTTTAGGATTTCGAATATTGCGATGATTAATTAAGTTCACTTAAATCAACCAACATAGAAACCCTAGGTCCCTAAAATATTGAGTAAAATTGTCATTCCAAACCAACACTTATCGACCTATTGAGAGTAGTGATGGGCTACGCTAAAGCGAGAAATCACTATTACTCCTTAGGAAACGTAAGGCATACTGGGTATGCAAGTTGGTTTTGGTTATACTCAACGATATGAGTGATGGAGTCCTAACATGTCGTGGAAAAGTGGATAAGTTGTTGAGAGAGCATTAGATGCAAGGATTTATCTAATGAAGAGTGGCTTGGAATTATTTGCAAAGAGTTGCATACCTTAGAATATTGAGTGTCAAGATAAGCCAAAGCATGCTTGACTACTCATTGTTTCTTTGGATCTTGGAATCGACTTATTGTCACCAAATGGGGACAATTTAATGTGTGAATAAGACGTTTAAATAAGTTTGATTAATATGCATGATTTCAATCTTATTTAAAAATTATGAATAGTTCTTCATTTCAAATTCTTTCAATTGTAGAATCATGTCTTCAACTAACAACGACAACAACCTAATGTGCCCGGAACTTCCCGAAAAGTTACCATTTTTCTTGAATTTGGTGAACTTTAAGGAATGGGAAGAAGAACTCCGAAAGACCCTGCGAAATCGCTACTTAGTGCACATTCTTGACATACCCATCTAGAGTTTTTAACTCAAAAGGGGTTATGAGCGATGAGGCTTATGAGGAGTGGAGTTATGATTGCAAAAGAGTCTCACGACTTATGGTAAACTCCATCCCGGAATAATGGAAGGGGAAGACATGCTCCTCAAAGCTCTAGAGGATATAGTCAATTTGAGGGTCAACAAGAGCATTAATGGCAAATATGATGGTCTCATGGAGGAAGTGACTAGGTCACTCTCCAACATAAAGATCAAGCCACCGCAAGAGGGGGGCCTAGCCAAGGAGAGGGAAAAGGTATGGGGATAGGTCTACAACGCTAGACTAATACCCGGAATGTCACTTCGAGCCCACGTGCTTCGAATGACAAGGCTATTCACTAACTTGGCGCTCATTGGCAAGCCAGTGGAGGATGAGCAAGCTGCTCTCATGCTATTGAGCTCTCTCCACTCGGGTTATATCGCATTAAAGATGCGGCTAACTGCCAATCGTGACAAACTCACTTTGAGGGAGGTTGTCAATGAGATTCAAATAGCCGACCCTTACGGAAGTGATAGACTCAAGCTTGCTCTAAAGCAAAAGAGGAAGGAGTTCAAGAAGAAGGCAAGGATGTGATGCTTCTACTATAGTAGGAGGGGCCACTACAAGAAAAAATGCAGCATGTACCTGGAAGATGAGGCAAAGGGAAGAGAAATCTCCACCTCAGGTATCTTCTTTATAAACTACACTTGAATACAAGAAATTCATAAGGTATTAGATACCATTAATGACTCACTATATGCTCCTATTTCAGGAACTAATTGAGAAGGGCTTGCCAAGTGGATGTGGATGTACAAGCGGAAGAAGAAGTTAATCTTTCCAGAAGGCTTGTAATCACATAGTTTGTCTTAACATAGAACTTGTTTAAGTTATTGTTATCAACCATACATTGATCTTTTAACGTTGGATATCATAGTTTTGTTTTGATCACGAGAATATTGTTTTAAAAGTCTTGATGTTTATGGTATGACATGTTTATCTAAATTGTGTGCTATCATTACACAAACAAGTTTATAATGTAAATAGTATCACTAAGAAATCTAAGACCATTGAGTCAAATCAAACATTCTTGTAGCATTGTTGTCTTGGCCACATTAACATCAAACACATCAAGAAACTAGTACATGAAGGTGTTCTTGACTCATTCGATTTACAATCGTTTGAGAATTGCGAAGGATGTTTATTAGGCAAGATGATTAAGCAGCCATTCTCCAAATTGGGAGAAAGGCAAGGTGACTTGTTGGGGCTAATACACACCAATGTATGTGGACCAATGAGCTCCACCACAAGAATCGGGCATCGATATTTTATCACATTCACAGACGACTATAGTAGATATGGCTATGTCTGCCTTATGTCGCATAAACCTAAATCGTTTGAAAAGTTAAAAGAATTTCAGAGTGAAGTTGAAAATCAGCTTAGCAAGAAATCAAAGCCCTTCGAACGGATAAAGTTGGTGAATACTTGAGCAAAGAATTCGATGACCATCTGAAAAAAAAGGGTATACTTTTAGAATTGACACCTCCAGGAACTTCACAATGGAACGGAGTATCTGAAAGGAGAACTCGAACCTTGTTGGACATGGTACGATCAACAATGGGTCTTAGTGATCTTCCTATCTTTTTCTGGGGACACGCACTTCTAACTGCGACACTAACACTAAACCGTGCTCCATCAAAAGCTATAGAAAAGACTCAATACGAGCTATGGACAAAGAAACCTCCTAGGTGGTCCTTTCTAATGATATGGGGATGCGAAGCTAATTATGGTAATCTAGGTCGTTGAAATATAAAGCACCCTAATCATACAACTAAGAAAGTCAAACTTATTACTAGTATAGGAAAAGTCCGAGTCAAACCACGAGGAATGAGAGGGAGAATGTTATAGCCTATGGTCAAGCTACTTCAAAGAACGAGAAGTGAGGTGAATTGAATTTTAAATAAGGTTTTAATTAAATAATCGAGTCAAGAAAATCAATATGATAAACACTAGGGATTAAGGTTCCACATGCAAGCTCAATGGTTATGCCAATCGATGAAGAACTCAATTGATTCAAACATTGCAAAGGACAAACAATAGTTGCAATTAATAGAATTCAAGAGCTATCTCATATAAGTCAAACTAGGGTTCACTATGAATGACTAACAAGGAAAATCACATCAAATTCAACCAATTAAAGCAATTCTCAAATCAGGGGTTCATGTCATTGAAATTTGCTATGCAATCTTGATTAATCATCTAGGTTGATCACTCCTAATCAAATTAATCACATGCACAACTATGTCAACCAATTTAATTGCAACAATTCAATCAACCAAAAATCATCAACTAGCAAAAATCATCAATCAAGCATGCTTCCTCTTCTCCCTAGCTACTAATCTACTAACAAAACATAATGGAATTGAAAAACAAAGCAAATTGAATTACAACAATCATCATTTCAAGCTTAATCAAAAAGAAAATAAAATTCAACAAATTCTCAAACCAAAGATCAACCATCAAATCAAACATTCAAGAATTAAAGGAAAAATCAAGAAAAAGTAAATTCAAAGAAAGAAATTCTCACAAATTTTCATTAATTGAAGATGAAATCCAAGCTCAAAGATGTAATTTGAAGTATAAAACAAGAAATCTAAAGTTTCTCTCTCTACTAAATCTGGAAATAAGTCTCAAGTACAAGTGAAAAACGTCATGCCCAAAAAAGAAAAAGTCAAGGGGTATATATAGTAAAACGAGCGTAGAAGATTAGAGCAGGGCCATGCGCACGCACTACAAGCCCGTACGCGCGCATGCACAGAGGGGCCTGCGCGGGCGCACCCCTGCTTTGTTGTTGCGGCGTGCACGGCTCCTCTTGCTCGCTCGTAGAACCTTGTACTAAGTTTTGTTGCTAGCGCTCTCGTGCATCCCTATCGTTGGTGCTCTCGTGATGATGCCCGCGAGGAGGGCAGCTCTTGATCTTCAAATATTTGCGCTTTCATGACATAGAATCAATGAGGGCGCAACCGTGAGAGCACAACAAATAAAACATTGAAACTTTACTAACAAAAATTCAAGTAAAAGTAAGAGAGAAAGCAAAATGAATAGAAATTAAACGAAAATAGCTAAATAAGAACAAAAATCATGAAAAAACTTATAAAAGTGAACGAAAAACCAAAATGAGTTATAAAGACGGAAAATAAAAGAAAACTAGAAAGATTATATGAAATAAAGCAAGAAAATATAGAAAAAGGAATTAAAAGCTACTCTATTGAGCGCCATAAATGACGCTTATCAAATTCCCCCAAGCTAGACTTTTGCTCGTCCTCGAGAAAAACAAGATCAAACCCAAGGAAAGATGATAACATTATTTAAGCGAAGCAAGAAACAAGAAAACTAGAGAATATGAGAATGTACAGTAACTCACTTTCGTAGGAATCACGGTCAATTTTAGTAACTAAAGACAAGCCATTTAAACCCCTAGATCGCTCTAGAGGATGAGTAATGCTCTCGTAAGGGTTTCCTAAGAGATTAACCCATACTCTCAAGTAAAATGAGGCAAAGCACTAAAAGGAGAAAAGAGAAAGTTAAAACCAAAAGGAAGAAAAATGCGCTTACAATGGACTTTTGCAAGTAGACAAAACACAAGTAGATACCAGGCTTTCTAAACAAACAAGGTTAGGCACGTTCCGAGATATGTAAGGATGATTGAAACATAAAACATGTTAACCATAGAGAACTATCAAGACACAATTCACTTTTATCTCAAAACTTTTTTAGCACATTCTCCCAATCAGCTTCAAATCTACCTTTAGCGAGCATCTCAATGGTTCCTTAAAGGAACCGGAAAAAGAAAGAGATTTGAGGCTACTCAACGTCTCAACTATTGCATACCTCTATATAAGCTTGACCTACATCTCCCTCCACCGACTTGTGACTCACCCGAAAAGGTAAAACGGTCTTGGAAAGGGTTGTAATGTAAGGGCAAAAAGGGTGAAGGTAGGCTAAAATTTGAAATATGGTGATATACCTAAATTGTGAAGCAAAGATTGGCCAAGTCTCAACAACAAAACCAAGTAATCACCAAACAAAAACACCAACACCCCCAAGCTTATTCAAAGCCAAAATCACAAACATATACACAAATTGTAAAGCAAAGATTGGCCAAATCTCAACACCAAAACCAAGTAATCACCAAACAAAAACACCAACACCCCCAAACTTATTCAAAGCCAAAATCACCAACATATACACAAAAAGCGTAAGAACGCTTCCCCCCAAGCTTGAACAAAGCATCGTCAATAAATCTTCCAATTGTTCATCCAACTTGTGTCTCATGAATCTTTGTGGATAAGGAAGCTTGGGTTTCACAACTTCTTTCTCTTCCTTCACCTCCTTAGGTGGCTCTACCATTACTTCACTCAAAGATGCACCATCTCCCTCATCCTTAACTAAAATCTCCTTAGCACCCTCCTCACTCTTACTCTTGCAAGGCAAACTCTCCTCAAGCACCCTACCACTTCTTATGACTATGGCATTAACGGGTCTCTTAGGGTCTAGGCCTTGTGAAGGTAAAGAAGAAGGGCTTGCATGGTCTTTCAAAGCATTGGAAAGTTGAGAAATTTGGTTTTCAAGCATCTTATTATAGGTTATCATTTCATTGAACTTCTTATCACTCACCGCCATGTAGGTGTTCAATAACTTTGTTTGGTTTTCAATGATTTCCTCCAAGTTAGTCCTACAATAAGAAGAGAGTTGAACATAGGAATTATCACTTTGGGTCTTTGGAGCAAAACCGGGTGTGGGACCCCTTTGAGCATTGTTTTGAAAATTTCCCCTATTTTGATTGTTCCAATTACCTCTACTTTGATTTTGACCATAACCTTGATTATGATTACCAGTCGACTTCATCTAGTTGGCTTTGTAACGCAATCCGTAGAGAAGGGATCTCTAACTCTATTGGTTGTATGGCTTCAACTCCATTGACTAAAGAGAAAGGGGTGGCCCCAGTTGATGTCTGAACAGAAGTTCGATGAATTGAGCATTTCGTGCGGTACCCCACAGAAGCATATGATGTTTTTCTCGATGAATTGAGCTACATGTTTTGCTATGAGTTTGGCATGTGAAGTAGCTTCGACCCATTTGGTGCAGTAGTCGATTGCTACAATGATGAACTCATGTCCCCCCTGTCCTGGTGACGTTATCTTCCCAATGATGTCGATTTCTCAAGTGGAGAAAGGACATGAAGAAGTGTATGTAGAGAAGCGAAGGTGGAACGTGTTGTAGATTTGCGTAGACTTGGCACTTCATACATTTCTTGACATATTCGTGGCAATCTCTCTCCATAGTAGTCCAATAATAACCTTGTCGTTGTATCTTTTTGACTAACATCTTACCATTCATATACATTCCACATCTTCAGGCATGAAGGTTTTCCATGGGTCCGTATGCTTCTTTTTTAGCTATGCATAACAGGTTTCTGCCGTGTGCGGTCCTTTTGTGGAGTTCTCCCCTGATGAGCACATACTGTGAGGCCAAGAGTCTCAAAGCACGGCATGCCCTTTTATCAGCGTTAGGAAGGTATTCTCCCTTCGTTACATAGTTAAGGATGTCTGTATACCATGTCTCTTCATCTTCTTCTTGTGATTCTTAATCATCATCAAGTGCATGATTATAAGCCGGCTCATATCTTCTTTCTATGGTCAATGGAATTCTGATTGTGTCTCTTGGAATTTGCACCATTAACGCCAACTTAGCTAGTGCGTCAGTAAACTAATTCTCTTCTCCAGGCAAGTATGTGTATTCCACTTCACCTAGTTGCTCCGTGAGAGTTTCCAGATGAGCTTGATACGTAGCGTGACTTTCACTTCTTACCTTCCATCTCTTAGAGATCTGGTTGATGATTAGTGACGAGTCGTCGTAGATTCTGAGCTTCTTAATTCCTAAGGCCACAACTATTTCTAATCCCAAGATGCATGCTTCATATTCTGCAGCGTTGTTGACATCAAAATCAAGCTTCATGGAAATTGGGATGTTTTCTTCGTTAGGTGATACGAGCAAGACTCCTACATCACAACTGTTTTGGTTCGAAGCTCTATCAAAATAGAGCGTCCAGCTATCATCTTCGGTCATGAGTAGATCTTCGTTAGGGAAATCATACACTTCTTCTTCTTTCTCAACTTCTTCTAGTGGAAAATCTGCTAGGAAGTCAGAAACCGCAGAACCTTTGATGGCCTTTTGTTGTACGAATTTCAAGTCAAACTGAGAAAGGTTGACTATCCACCTTGATGATCTGCCATTGAGTGTTGCCTTCTCGAACAAGTACTTGAGAGGATCCATCTTTGATACGACATGCACTGTATGAGTGAGCATGTAATGTCTTAATTTATGTGCGGCCCACACGAGTGCGTAACACAACTTTTCAAGTGGTGTGTACCAAGTTTCATAACCTTGAAGCTTCTTACTCAAATAGTAGATTGCATTCTCTTTGCTTTCGATCTCTTGTGCTAGCATTGCTCCCATCGTTTCTCTTGTGACTACAAGGTAGAGTCAAAGAGGGAAGTCAGGTATTGCTGGCGCTAGCACGGTTGGATTTGCCAAGTACTCTTTGATCTTGTCGAAAGCTTTTTGGCAATCATCATCCTATGTGACTGGAACATTCTTCTTAAGTTTCTTGAATATAGGTTCACATATAATAGTTAGTTTGGATATGAACCTACTTATATATTGCAACCTTCCTATAAAACCTCAAATCTCTTTCTCAGTCTTAGGTGGTGGCATAGCCATGATTGCCTTGACTTTTGTGGGATCTATTTCAATCCCTTGAGAATTGATCACATACCCAAGAAGTTTGCCTGGTGTAACTCTGAATGCACACTTTGTTGGATTCAATCTCATGTTGTATTTACAGAGTCGTTCAAAGAATTTGCGAAGTGCAATGATGTGGCCTGGTCCATCATTTGACTTGACAATCATATCACAAACATAGACCTCCACCTCTTTATGCATCACATCATGTAACAATGATGTGGTTGCTCTTCGGTAGGTGGCACCCGTGTTTTTCAATCCAAATGGTATTACCGTATAGCAATATGTAACCCATTACATAATGAATGTTGTTTTCTCCATGTCTTCCTCGGCCATCAGTACTTGATTATATCCAGCGTAGCCGTCCATGAAGGAGAGGAGTGCATGGTTTGCTGTGTTATCGACCAGAATGTCAATGTGAGGTAGAGGGAACCCATCCTTTGGGCTTGCCTTGTTGAGATCCCTATAATCAACATACAATCTGACCCTTCCATCTTTCATTGGAACTGGAACCACATTACCTATCCACTCTGGATACTTGGATACTTTGATGAAACCTGCAGCGAGTTATTTTATAATTTCTTTCTTGATTTTGAGAGCCACATCCGGTTTCACACGACGTAGCTTTTGTTTGACAGGTTTCATACCTGAAATGAGTGGTATTGTATGCTGAGCTATAATCCTGTCAATACCTGACATATCTTGGTATGACCAAGAAAATACATCAACAAATTCACTAAGAAAGTTAATTAGCTCTTTGCATTCGTCTTGAATTAGTGTTAATCCAATTTTAACTTCTTTGAGAGTCACATCATTGGAAATATTAACTGTTTCTGTATCTTCAATAATTGCAGTTTTGTTTTCATGTTCTTCCATTGCTTTTATTATTTCTTTGTCATGTTTATCATTAGTAAAGAAATATTGATAAGGGTTAGGGGAATGACTTGCATCGTAAGCAAAGGTGTTCATCGTATTTAATTCTTTAAACATTATATCAAAGAGGGCGAGGTCAGTTGCGACCTCACCGGAATTATTAGAGATAGATGGGGGAGACTCAACAAGAGACTCGACACTAGAAAGAACTACAGAAAAAGACTCAATAGCTGAAAGAGGGCCGGGCATAAAACATACAGGCTCATCAATAGACATAAACACGGACTCGGACTCAAATGATTCAAATTCATCAAACATGGGGCCTTCTCCAGTGGTCACTTCCAGCTTTTCTCCACTTGGCGTAGTGATCTTCACCGTTTTGCGCTAACCCTTTAGGACACCATCAGCTGGGACAATCAACTAAGAGGGGTCGAAGTCTTTGCTTGACACGACAGTTTGAATGAGCGTAGAGTTATCATTGTCGATGCGCCTAGGTTCATTCTTTTCTAGCCCAAAAAGAAGATTAATATTCATATCATCATCGTCTAGACTAGTTGGTTCTCGAGCTGTTGAAAACACATCACCTTCGTCGATAAAATCACAATCAATGAACACCTCTAACCCTAGCTCACGTTTCCCATTGTAGACGAAAGGTTCGGGAAATTTGTAGCACTGGAAGTCCTCCCCTTCTTTGATGTATTGGCCATTAAGAGTGAGGGGATAAGGATTCATAGGTATATCTTTGTTTATATTACGAGCTGTGTTTTGAGCAACCATCTTGATCACAGCTTGCTTCATATCTTCTTTTGTTGACTTGAATCCCTAGCCAAATGTGTCCTTTTAAGGTACTCTAGGATAGCCCCAAAGTTCGGCCATTTTCTTTTTAAGTCCAAGGGTTCTTCCAGGGAAATGCCCTTGCTTCTTCATAATTGCATTGACGTTGACATTTGAATAGGGATCGAAGTCGAGATGACACTTCTCCTCTTCTTCGATCATGAGAACTTTAGGGTTTTAGGTGCTTTAATGTGGAATTATACAAATCATATTCGGTCGCACCTAAATAGGATCTACAAGCATAACATATAAAGAATCACATAATACATACCTTTGAAGCATGATTTCCACCAGCGATTGACTGTCAATTAGGGAGATAATAGAGTCCTAAGCGTTACTCCTCTACATAGTCCACGGGATAGGATTGATCCTCCACTACTGCTAGGTTGTTGGGCACGAACACTTCAAACCACCTTCTACGGAGAGGGGAGGAGAAAACCGACCATGAACACCACCACACCACCACCGTGCACCACTTGGACTAGGGGGCCGTACCGTTTTACGGATAGGAGGAAGTGAGTAAGGAGCGAGATTTTGTGAGGCTAGGGTTTGGTTTCTCACTAGTCAATTCTTAATTGACTGGTTAATTGTGTTGTACGTCAAACCCTAGGCAACGCCTGTATTTATAAATCATATATATAACTAGAGTCCAAACCAAGCCCACAATACTCTCCCTTTTATCCCATATGGTCGGCCACCTTCCATGAGACCCAATAATGGGCTTCTTTCTTTTGTTCAATCCATCACCCTTGTTTGTGACCTTAAAGGATCCATTCTATTGGGCTTTGGACTATTTGACTAGCCCAAAGATCATAGATCACGTCTAGCAACAGACAATGACGACCCAAAAGAATGAACTTAATTATCTCCATAATTTGATCCATTATATATATAGTAATTGCACTTGACGAAGACATAAATCCTTCAATCTCCCACTTGTCCGAGACAAGTTTGCAATATTCAAATTCCTTAAGTCAATATGTGTCGATTTGATAATATAATTGCATCACATGTCGATTTCATATTAATCTACAAATCATTCTTGAAATCTAAGTTAGAAGTACAAAAAAAATGATTACTAAGTAAGACATTTGAGCGCGGCACCGCATTCTCTGAATTCTCCCTCGTCAAGGCGCCATGACACATTCCTAATTAAATAGGTAGACTCAATCCAATCTTGTAGCAACCAAAGCTCCTACTGAATTCTTGATGTAACAATGAAACATCCTTTACAATCTCCAGTTATGGGTAGACATTTGAATGTAACACAGTTAAATCAAACATTGAATGAAATAAATTTTCTTATCATGTCAGAGGAATCCACTAATATCTCCAGAAGTTCTATACTTCAACTTCAAAGTAGGTCAATAGTTCGATCATGCATCATTCATGCATATCCATGAAACTGCACTATCTAATCAATCTTACATGCCAGTCCATTTATTGAAATCATTTATGTCCCATTTACTAATTTCAAACTAGGAACTTAAATAATGTATGAATTTATTAGTTCACCTGTGGGGTTTCCTTCAACAGGTCATCAACCTTATGAGCCCATCAATTCATAATTATTTTGGACATTTTATTTAATATCCAAAATCTTAATTAAATTAAATTGAAACTTTGTTTCAATTGATAAACATAATTCTGCAAGTTGATGTATTACTTATGTAATATGTTTTCTTAAAACATATACAACTTAAATTACACTACTTGCTTCAATCCAAAAACCTTGGTATGACTCTCATACTTTGGTCATGGAAGGGTTTTAGTTACTACAATTCATGAGAAATTCTCATAAATATGAATTTTTGCAACTTCTAAATTTGATAATAATATTCATCTCTATACACTAAGAATTTTTCTTCACCCTTTCACTAGGAATTAGGAATTTCTAATTTTATTCTGATGTTACATTGGATTTCAATTGAAATCTCTCATCACTCGTTCTTAAAACACGTGAACCAAATCGACGAGTATAGGCCATGACATGCATGATGCATCTTTTGCAAAATGCATAAGGAGAATCACTCAAACCCTCAATTTCATCAACCTTTCTTAAAGCATTAAATCATTAAGCAATGTGCCATGTTACATGGATTGAAACTCTTTCAATATAATGTTGAACCTCATAATAATCATATTAATATAAGTTTCTTAACCAAACTCAAACATCCTTCGAGACTAATCTCAATAGATCTTGACTCCCAACTGTACTCATCTTCCTCTTCAAGGTTTTTCATATAAAATGCATTAGCCATTACTTGACCCTTCAAGCAATGAATAATTGCTCTTTGTACTAGACTAAGAAGACTTCATAGCTCCCACGCACTAAACATCTTGTTATACATAACATCTTCATTTTATGAGAACATCAAACAATTTTGAATAACTCACAAAATTAAGAATATTAACTCTATGATGCTTTCTTTGATCCATAAATGAACCTCTTATATGTCGGATTATTGGATTTTCAAAACTATTCTGATTGCATCGTATACAAATCTTCTTTCATGAACCATTTCAAGAAAGTGTTTTTGAAATCTATCTACCAAATCTCACAAGGTAGATATCACTAGAATATCTTTAATAGATCTTAGCAACATGACTATTGTAAAGGCTTCATCGTAGTCATAGTCATACTATGAATTTGTTGAACCCTTTTACAAGTCTTTGCTTTGTTTAGAAAACATTTTTCTTTCTTGTCTGTTTTGCTTATAATGAGTCATACCCAAATAGGCAAATTAATCAAGTGTCATACATTTGCTTACAGACCAAGAATCTATTTCAAATTTCATGGTTTTTAAACCACTTGGTGTTATAACTTTTCAAATCATCTTTATTACTTTTCAAATCATAATGTTCCAAAATCAATATTTTAGAACTCTTAGTCAATATGATATCATATTTCTTTGGCTAAGTTTCACGTATGCTAGTCATCATTGTGGGTTTTATGCAACAATTGAAACTTATACAACAACTTTGTTTAGTCTTCAATGAGAAACGACAATAGAGGAGATGCAATTGGAATGTATTACCTTCGACACATGGTTATTATTCCCATTACAACGTGTTGTCATTTGTAACATGAGGTGAATCATGCTTATATTGTTGCTTTTTTCGATTATTTCTCTAATTTCTTCAAGATTTTCGAACTTACTTTTCTTGAACTCTTTCAAGACTCTCGAACTCTTTCGAGATTCATATACTCCCACTTGCCTTTTGAAGAGGCATATTTAGCATAGGGTGAACCAACCATGGTTTGAACCATGTTTGTTTGTTGCTTTTCTTGAGCTCTTTCAAGATTTACACTACTCCCACTTGACCATTTGTAACAATTTTCATAAGGGCATGTGCTTGAGCAAAAAACATTTTGTGCTAAGCATGACTTGTGTAGTAGTACCCTGTGCTTTATATAGGTCTTGAACGTGTTAAACGATTTAATACAACTTTCATTCCTTGCTTTGTAGAAAGACATTATAAGAACTTTTCTTATCCATATCACATATGAAGCCTTTGCTATATTTTAATTTGACATTTGTAGTTTTGTTTAGTTTTGTAGCTTATCTTAAAAGTATATCCCTTGAATAATGGTTGGAAGATAGGGAATTTTCATCCATTATCAAAATATATCTTATATAGGTTGATAGCTCCTTTATAAACACTTCATAAGGTTTTCTATTGATGTTTGTTGTAAAACGATTTCACAACTCTTGGATGTCTATCAAAGTTTTGGTTTAAATTCTCATTGTCACGACAAATCGCTATAAATTGAACATATATTGCCAAGTAAATGTCTTGTCTCAAACTTTCACAATTGCAATCATATTGTAATGTAATCATTATTTTGTCAAGTTGATACTGAACATCATACTGAACCTTTTGAACTTTTCAAAATTTTCACACTTTAGTTTCAACTAAGCACATGTGATCATATCACAAATGAATTTTCATTGTCCGTCTCCAATTGCTGAACCTTAGGTTTTCTTACATCGATATGTATTCAACCTTGAGTTCACATCATCATTTCTCTAAATGGTGACTTTGCTAAAATTTCAAATAAGAATGATATTTGCATATATCAATAGATTTATAATCTAACGATATTGAAAGCTCATCCCTTTGGATCTTTCGCAAGCGATGTTCATTTTTCATTCGATTAATTGACATTTTAGAAACAATTTATATATATGTAGAAATAGTTTAATTATTTCTGTCATATAGAACTTTAAACCTATTTAGCTTTTCAAAACACATTGTGACTCAATAAAATATAGAATAACATTTACTCCACGTTTGTTAATCTTCAATGCTTAGTCATTACTAACATTGATTAGTGTGTTGATAATGTAAAGAATAAATAACATTTATTTAATTCTAGCCAATAACTAGGTAAGGTGAAAATAAGCTTCTACTTGTAAAATTGAAATCTTTGCTTCTAGACTTGTAGATTATGCTTGTGAAGTAGCAACATTTGCTTCTAAACTTGTAGATTTATTTCTCCCTAAGACATACTTCTTCATTTAGTTCAACCACATTCTCAATGAAAGTGAACTAAACATGACATCACAAATCCAAGAAGTATTAATATGCTAAATCAATTTCTATAATATACTTCTTTAATTGGAACATTTCCATTCTTTTACTTTCCAACTGTTATGAGGTTGCTTCTAATCAATTGGAATTGGTCCATTTAATTGGAAACATTTGTTGTTCATAACAACTTTTAGCATGTAAGTAGTTCTAGGTTTAAAAAGTAGCAACTTCTTTGCATTTCTTGGCCTATAACTGCAATCCTCATATATTCTTAAACCCTTCCCATTTAAGCCACTTAGAACATTTCTCTTAGGTTCAAAATGATACTTTGCTTAACTTTTAAGCACTTTTCATGATATTTCTAAGTCTATTCATTCATTATTCATATTTGAGTTTAATCAACTATTTAACTCTATATGAAATAGATGAATAATAATGTCATTTGATCAACTTTTGATAATAGAGACATCTAATTACTTTCTTATATTCAATCATACTAAAGAAAAAGAGATTTTATTGGACTTCTATACTTGTTTTTTTAGAGGATTTGCACCTCCCAGATCTCATTCTAACCTTTGAAACACCTTTAAAAATGAAGATATTTTGGCATTTTACTCAAACATTTTGAGTTAAAGTAAACCAACTTTAGACATAATACATGAGTATCTAAAACTTGCTTTTTTTAGTACCATCATAGCAAAATTGGAATATAGGTTTATGGATTATCTTTTAATCTTTTGAGAACGTTTCTCAACTTTATTTTCAATCGAGGAGATTACATATAATAATAAAATTAGAACGAAATATTATTTGTAAATAAAAGCATAATTCAATTATGTTTATCTTTGATGTACCTAAATTAAAGTTATAGATTACTTCAACACTTTATTCATAATATGTGTCCCAATCGAATTAAGTGATTCCAAAATCCTTTATTCGTGTAATAGTTTACCAGACTGAGGCCCTACCATCAAGCATTACATTTTCAAAGTGAGTAAACTCTTTACTAATTGCGATTCCTGCAACTCTTGGTTGAATAATTAACTATCTTATGTTTAATTATTAACCTTTGCTTCAAAGTTCTAAACTCTTTAGGTAACCTTATTAAGCACAAACAACAAAATGCGTAGAACGTGATCTACCCCAAATTACCCAAGATAACAAGTGACACTCTGCTGAGGCCAACCCATCACTTACGATCGAAGGATTGTTAGGTATCTAATTGGAAAAGCAATCTCAATATTATCGGGACTTAGATTTATTATGTTATGATTAATTTAGTGAACCCTAACGCATCATCATTAACATCAATAAAATCTAACATGCATAAAATACTTAATGCATAAACAAGACATAGCATGGCCCCTAATCTTAAGAAAACTAATAAAGTAAATGATCCCACTTGAACCTTCATGGATCCCATCCACCTAGCTCCTTTGGGCCTTCACTTTATGGGGTTATTGGATTAACTACAACCTGTAATTCTACTCTATTCTATTTACTAATTAAATAAAATAAATAAAATCACAAAAATGCTTTATCGGCTCTTAGACCGTACTTAGATTACAAAAATACATCACGATGCGGAGATCGTATTTTGCAATCTACTGGGCCATACTAGTCATTATATAGCAACATAATATCATATATTATAAAATTGCAACATAATAAATCTCTCATCATGCATTCCTAAACTACAACATCGAATGTTCATAATTAAGGAAACACGACACCTAAATATCTCATATTTTAAATACTGCAGTTAGATAACATCATATATTATTCATGACCATCAATAAAATATCATATATTTTAAATTAGGCATGAGATAGAATCAAATATTATTTTAATCTTAAAAGATAAATCTTCAAAACACTTGGCACCTCCTCATTTGGAACATAACGCCTTAGCAAGCCATCAACTCCTCTTTTGTACAAGATAGGATCATCCCACAAACAGTGTCTAGCCTCTCTCTTGAGCTTCTTCTTTTGATTCTTGGAAAATGAAGGCGGAAACTCCCCACATGCAAGGTAATTTACCGAATCGGATCGACAAACCATGGAAGCTCCTTCACATAAACGACATACAAGGAGTCATCAAGCATCCTATCTTCAATTGGAGAACCATCATCTTGGATATGGGAATCTTCAAGGCGAGAAAGATGGTCTGCGACAACATTTTCCGCTCCTTTTTATCCCTAATCTCTATTTCAAAAGTTTGAAGCTCGAGCACCCAACGGATCAACCTTGGCTTGGATTCCTTTTTGGCAAATAGATATTTGAGAGTCGCATGATCCGTAAAGACAATGGTCTTAGAACCCAACAAGTAACAACGAAACTTTTCAAAAGCATGCACAATTGCCAAGAACTCCTTCTCCGTTGTTGTATATTTCCTTTGAGCTCCATTGAGGGTCTTTGACATGTAGTAGATGACATGGAGCTTTTTATCCACCCTTTAAACTAGAACTCCCCCAATAGCCGTGTCACTAGCATCGCACATCAATTCAAAAGGAAAATCCCACCTTAGGGCTTGGACAATGGGAGTAGAGATCAAAGCTTTTTTCAACTTGTTTAAAGCCTCCAAGCATCTATCATCAAATACAAATACGGTATCTTTTTGAAAGATCACTGAAAGGTTTTACAATAAGAGAGAAATCCTAGATGAATAGTCTATAGAACCTGGCATTCCCTAAGAAGGTTCTCACTCCTTTCATATTAACTTGAGGTGGAAGCTTTTCAATCACTTCAATCTTTGCCTTGTCCACCTCTATGCCTTTTTGAGAGATTTTGTGACCAAGGACAATGCCCTCCTCAACAATGAAATGACATTTCTCCCAATTCAAAACCAAATTCACCTTCTCACATTGAGCCAAACATGTCTCAAGATTTTCAAGGCAAGCTTCAAATGAAACACCGTCTATCGAAAAATCATCCATGAACACCTCCATTTCCTCTTCCAACATATCTCCAAATATGCTCATCATACATCGTTGGAAAGTGGCAAAGGCGTTGCAAAGCCCAAATGGTATTCTCTTATAGGTAGAAGTTCCATATGGACAAGTAAAAGTTATTTTCTCTAGCATGATCATCTAGGTGAATAGGAATTTGGAAAAACCCAGAATATCCATCAAGAAAATAATAATACATGTGCCTTATTAGTTTTTCAAGCATTTGATCAATGACGGGAAGGGGAAAATAAATGATCCTTTTTGGTGGATGTGTTTAGACGTCGATATATATAGTCTATACACATTCGCCATCCCGTGACCGTCCTTATCGGAATGAGCTCACCTTTATCATTCACTACAACGGTCATTTCTCTTTTCTTTGGGACAACATAGACCGGGGAAACCCATTTAGAGCTAGAGATGGGGAATTTGATTCCCACATCCAATAGCTTAGTGATTTCCTTCTTAACTACCTCCCCCGTTTGAGGGTGTAGCTTTCATTGCCTTTCAATGCTAGGTGAGGCGCCATCCTCAAGAGTGACGTGGTGTGAACATAAAGCCGGGCTTATACCTTAGAGGTAATCAATTGCATAGCCCAAGGCACCTTGGTGCCTTCTCAAAACACCAAATAACCTTTGAGCTTGACTCTCACTCAAGGAGGAACTAACAATGACGGGATAAGTAGAATTAGGGCCTAAGAATTCATACCTAAGGTGTGATGGTAGAGGTTTGAGCTCTACAATTGGTACACCATTACCTTCTTTGGTTAAGGCCACTTGCAATGCATCTTTGCTTGAAATTCACATACAAATGTGATCATCACTCTCTTCCATGCTCTCATCAATGAATCTTTCAACGAAAGCCATTTCCTTGCCATGCTCACTCATCTTTTCCTTGTTCAACAAAACACACTCAAGTGGATCATTAGAAGTGAGCAAGTGCTCTTGCATAGAATTTGTAATATCATCAAAGATTTCAACTCTCATGTAATTTTCAAGTGAAGAAGAAGGATATTTCATGATTTCATTCAAATCAAATTCAATAACTTCTTCTCCAACTGTGAGAGAAATCTTATCACTTTTAACATCAATCATGGCACCCGAAGTAGTAAGAAAAGGTCTACAAAGTATGATAGGAATATTAGAATCCTCATCGATTTTAAGAACAACAAAATCAACTAGAATTACAAACTTTCCTACCCTCAAGGGAACATCTTCTACCTTATCATTTGGAATCTTAATTGACCTATTGGATAGTTGCAAGTTAATGTTGGTAGGTGAAAGTTCTCCTAACTCAAGTCTTTGATAAAACGAATATGGCATAAGGCTAACACTAGCTCCTAAGTCACACAAGGCATTATCAATTTGCATCTTATAGATAGCACAAGGGATAGAAAAGTTTCCGGGATCCTTCAACTCTGGCGGCATCTTGGTCATAATGATTGCACTACAATTCTCGGTCAAGCAAACCGTTTCTGCCATATCACAAGTTCTTCTTCCATGAAAGATGTCCATAAGGAATTTTGCATAATTCGGCATTTGGTCAATGAGATCGGTAAATGGAAGGGTAAGATGAAGTTGCCTAAGTATCTCTATGAATTTGCCAAATTGTTCATCTAGTTTGTGCCTATTGAACATTTGGGGGCATGGGAGCTTAGGTTTGATAACTTCTCTCACTTTCTCTTTTTCTTTTTCAATTCTTTCTCACTCACATCCTAATTCAAAGAGCTTTTTCCTTCATCATCTTTAACCAAAACTTCTTTAGGACTCTCCTTAGCCTCACTATTCTTAGGCTCTACATTCTCAAGAATCCAACCACTCCTTTTAACTATGGCATTAATTGGTCTCTTAGGATCTAAACCTTTAGATGGTAGGGAAGAATGGCTAGCATGCTCTTTCAAAACATTTTCCAATTGAGATATTTAATTCTCCAACATCTTATTATGAGCCATCATGTCATTAAACTTCTTATCACTAGATGACATGTAAGTGTTTAGCACCTTAATTTTATTTTCAATGACATCCTCCAAACTACCTCTAGAAGAGGATGATTGGGCATAAGAACTATCATTTTGACCTTCAGCCTTTGGAGTGAAACCGGGTGAGGGGCCCCTTTGATTGTTGTTTTGAAAATTGCCCCTGTTTTGGTTACTCTAATTGCCCCGACCTTGACTTTGGCCACTTTGGTTATGATTACCATAATTTTGATTATGGTTCCCATATCCTTGCCCTTGGTTTTGACCACCATACCTTGATGGTTATAGTTGCCTCGGAAACCTTTGTTTCCTTGGTTTCTATAAGCCCCATTGTGGTTATAATTATCAAAATTCCCATTATGATAGTTCTTATTCCCATTATTTCTTTGATTATCAAATCTAGGTCTAACATTGTTATTAGACACATATTCACATGTTCATTCTCGTTGCCAACATAATCATCATATCCATCAAAAGAAGCATTAGGATAATTTGAAGCATCATGGTCATATGATTCACACAAATCACAAAACATATAACCAATAGACATGTTGCTTGAAGGGGGAAGGGGATTTGAGTTAGGAAATGTACCTCTCCCCTTATTTTGGGAAGGAATAATTGGTGCTTGAGATGAAGCACTCTCAAGTTTGGCTTAAATAGAGGTCATCATTTCCTTCCCTAATTCCGAGATTTGTGAGAACAAGTTGTTGATGTCATTGATGTGATCAACCGAGTACACCAAAGCACCACTTTTGCTTGTTGTTTCACGCTCATCATCTGTCCAATCCATATAATGCCTCACTACATCTTTAATGACGTCCACCACTTCCTCCTCCGTCTTGTTCATTATTGGTCCTCCGGCTCCCGCATCAAGGGAAGATTTTCCTCAAGGGCTTAGATCTCCATAGAATATGGATGATTTTATGGGCAGGAATCCCATGGTGTGGGCACTCTCTTTGGTATTCCTTATACCTCTCCCATTCCTCATAAAGACTTTCATTGGGTTTTTCCTTGAAGCTTTGAATAAGAGTTGTTACTTCGGCTATTTTCTTTTGAGGATACAACCGAGACAAAAACTCCTTAGTCACTTCATCCCATGTCCTCGACGAGTTTTGTTTCACCTCCTTGTCCAACCACTCTAATGCACGTCCAATGAGAGAGAAAGGGAAAAGCTTAAGGAGAATAAACTCTTGAGAAATCCCATTCACCTAGATTGTATTGCAGTACTTCTCGAACTCCTTAAGATGATTGAGGGGACTCTCATGCTTTGCACCACTATATTGACGCCTCTCTATCAAAGAAATCATGGCTGGTTTAATCTCAAATTTGGTTGCCGGTGTCGTAGGTAGAGCAATCCGACTCTCATACCTACAGGCTCCCGGAACTCCTAGATCCTTCAATGCCACTCTAGGATTTTCTCCCATGCTTTCTTGTTCTTCTTCACTTGACGGGCTAGAACTCAAAGAACGATAGCAACTCTTATCCTTGTAATTGTCCTCTCAACTTTCGGATCAAATGGTACTAGAGAACGACCATGTGCTCTATGCATATAATCTCAAAAGAAACAATTAGTAGCACGACTACAAACGTAGCCTAAAAGAAAGGAAATCTTTTTGTATTTTTCAAATAAATGGAATAGACTCAGTCAACAATAGAAAATAACCATATCATTCCCCGAAAATGGCGCCATTTTTAACAAGGGATAAACTTAGGTCATTGGTCACTAAGTTCCCCGATCAAAATAAAATTTATAAAACCAACCCCAACCCTAGATATAGGGGTAAGTCCGGGTCGAACCCAAGGGAATGTGGTATTTACTAAGGTCATAAGCTAAGCTATTCCGAGGCCTAAATGAGGGTGGGTCTAGCAAACCTAACAATGCAATTAAACGAATACAAGAGTGATATAAAGGATGCTACGGATTTGGGATCCACATGCACTCATGATAATCACACTAGTTGGGAAAGAAATCGATCAATCATACAATGCGAGGGAAACCAACAAATGCAATCAAAATCACTCAAAGAGGTATTTCCTAGGGTCAAGCTAGATGTCTCTACAAATAACTTCAAAGGAAAATTGCAAATTAAGATCAATTGATAATAATAGCTTCCAAATCAATTTTTCGTGTCATTGAAAACTATTATGCAATCTAGCTTGATAGTTAAGGTTGATCACTCCTCAAGATATAAAATACATGCACAAATTTCACCAACCAATTTAATCACAATGATGATCAATCAAAATCCCCCAATTAACCATGAATTATCACTCATACATGCTTCACACTATCCCTAACAAGGAATCTACTCACTACACATTGCAAATTTGAACAACACTCTAATTACAAATTTCATTATAAATATAGTAACCAAAATATGCTTAAACTTATCAAAAATCAAATCAAACAAACAACAAGTAATTTGATAGGAGAGTGTCCCCATCGTAGGGGATCCTTCTCCTTAAATGCCCATGGCCCTTTAAAAGCCTAGGACTTTACACTAGTTAGGGTGTATTAGGATTTGAGTTCCTGACTTTTTGGGGGACCTAGAATTAGAATTGATTATATCATTACGCTTTTTTGTAAGAAACAAGTAGGAGTCGCCAATAAGTTTTAGGAAAACTCATAAAGCTCGTTCATACCTTTCTCCCAAGTAGAGTTCAAGGTATATATTTGGCACGAATCGTAAGTTTACCCATGCCCAAATTGGCCTACATGTACCAGAAATGAGTTCAGGAGCGAGGGTACTAAAATAATGTTCCCTTTAAGGAGAATCACTATCCTAGCCCTAGTACGACCTCCATTAGCTCTTCCTTTTTCACAATTTCATCGCCAAACAATATATGCAACGTGATACCTAAAAACTAAGTCAGTTGATTTTATTTACATGCATTAAACACGTAGGAATTACATTGCAAAAGTTGTTATTCTTATTTAATCAATATTCGTGAAAAGAACAATAAATAAACAAAATTCGCCTTAACTTAGGTGATCAATCAAAAACTAATTATTCAATTCTATTCTTTATTTAACACAAGATACTATGTGGAATTAATTAATTAAAACTCGTACAAAGTGATTAAACAACACTGATTAATTAATTAAAAGTTATTTAAAGAAGAAAACAAAGGTGATTGATCTACGTGCTCTGGAATTTACCATTTCTCCTAGCTAGATCTTCGTTTTAACATTTATGGACTCCTTCTTGTTCGGGAACCTCTACCGTAGTAAACAAGTATTGAGGGGATAAGTGCTTAGGAGAAGAGGGTTAAGAGTACATAATTTCACAAAGCTTCTGCCAGAGTTTTAGGTTAATTTCTGTCCTTTTAAGCCTCGTATTAAGCCTCTATTTATAGGGAATGGATGCATTTAGGGTTTCGAGTATTCTGCTGCAGTAGGTGTTGCGCGCGATAGCCCAGTGCAAGTGATTTAGATATGCTGCTTAGGGCAGCACAACTAGATGTTTAGCGCGCGGTATTATGGTAAGATTCAATTTTATATTTTTATGAAATTCTAAATCTTTTGCAAGCGCATCACTAGACGTTATGGGTGTCACGCGCAACCTTGTGAGTTGTGCGCGCCGGACCATGATGAGTGTCATTTATGGAACTCTTAGGCTAGGTTTTCTTTATAGTTTTATTCTCATTTTTAGTCCTTCTTGCCGTATTTTTACTTAATAATGCTTGCTTTGCGTGTTTGTGTGTAAGTTTAGAGAAATGCATGCTTTTAATGGTTTTCTTGTCATTTTGTTTATTTCTCGACTATTCCTCTCGATTCTTTATTTTCTTGATTTGTTTTGTAGGTGTCTTAAGTTTCCCAAGGTATGATCACCAAGGAGAAAGCTCGAGCACATTCAAGAAAGTTGATGGAGCAAAGTTCGGGATTCCGAAAACGCAATTCAAGCTAACTCCGTGAGCTCGAGGGCCTTGGAAGTTATACTTTGGCATAAGGCATTCAAACGCTTGGAAGATAAAGGAGCTTCTCTTCTCACGAGCATCCGCCTCGAGTGCACCAATGATAGGGATGCTCGGGAGCGCGGAGATTTATCGAGCAAGTGAAGGAGGCAAGGCCACGCGCACTAAGCAGGGGTGCGCGCGCGCGGCACATGGGGTGCGTGCGCGCGCGCGACCTAGTGGTGCGCACGCACCAGGCGTCCCGCCCCCTTCGCTCGTTTCTTCTATTTATATCCTTAAACTTTTCCTTTTTAGGGGGACGACTTAATTTGTACTTGACAGATATTTTTCCAGAATTAGTAGAGAGAGAAAGTAGAGAGAGAAGCATAAGACTACTTGATTGTACTTGAATTTGATCATTGATTTCAACTTGATCTTGGATTTCTTCTTCTCATCAATGAAAGTTTGTAAGATTTTTTTCCTTTGAATTTACTTCTATTGCAATTTCCTTTAATTTATGAATGTTTGATTTGAATTTCCTTTAATTTTTGAATGTTTGATTTGAATTTCATTCTTTGCTTTAGAATTTGTTGAGAGATTGAATTCCTTCTTGATTAAGCTTGGAATGAATATGTTTGTGATTCAATTTGTTTTGTTTTTCAATTTCACCATGATTAGTGAGTAGATTAGTTCCTAGGGAGAAGGGAAAGCATAATTGATTAATTGTTTTTGCTAGTTGATGATCCTTGATTAATTAAATTGTTGCAATTAATTTGGTTGACATGGTTGTGCATGTGATTAATTAGACTAGGAGTGGTCAACCTATAAGATTAATCTAGATTGCATTGCAAATTTCAATGACATGAACCCTTGATTTGAGAATTGCTTGAATTGATTGAATTTAATTGTGATTTTCCTAGTTAGCCATTCATAGTGAACCCTATCTTGGCTTATAGGATATAGCTCTTGAATTCCTTTGATTGCAACTATTGTTTGTCCTTTGCAATGTTTGTATTGATTGAATGATCCTTCAATTAGCATAATCATTGAGCTTGCATGTAGAACCTATATCCCTAGTGTTTATTATATTGAATTTCTCGATTTACCTAGCTTTCTTGATACCTTAGTTACCAACCATATCTTTCTTCAATCTTCGAAGTAGCTTGACCTAGGCTATAGCTTGCACCTACTCATACCTTTGGGTTCCACCCTTGACTTACCATATACTCGTATTAGGTTGGTCGAGTGTTTATAAATTTTCTTTGGCTCTAGGAAAGGGTAAAAAACGACCTACATTTTCCCTACGTCAGACGAACGCGACTAATTGAGATGCGCCCGTATTTTTTGGCGGCAACATTGGTTATTAACCTAGGCGCCTCTAAATCTGTCATAATTAGGTTTTAACCTCGGGCTTAAGCCTAATTATGATCAGGATTAGTTAGTTTGGACTTTAAGTCATTTTGTTTTGGGTCAGGCTAGTCATTTTTCATTCTTGTGACTTGATCAGTTGTCCATAAGCATTCTTCACGTTGATCTAACAAAAAGATGGTTTTATTTCTTGTCATAACACTTCCTGTCGGGACACGAGGCCAAAAGTATATGTCTACAGTTAGGCCCCTCTTTGATCGAGTCTAGAATAGAAGAGGATCAAAGTAGCCAAGGAAATAAATCCGAGACTCATTTTGCGAAGTTCCCTAAGAATAGAAAATCTTTCACTAGTGTTAAGGATTTCGAAACAATCCTTGATTCGCTAAGTGTTTAAGACAAGTAGCTATTAAGGCTAGAAAAAGTATTTTCTAGTCTTAACGCACTAAAGAATCTAGATTGATCCTTTGCAAATGTAGAACGCTTTTACAAGTGAAGGCTATCCTGGGTGATGTCATGTCATGAGAAGTGTAGACACCCAAATAAGGCTCCCCAAAACACAACCCGGTGATGAATACCTATCGCGTCGAATTATAATCGAATGAAGTGAAAGTGTGGAAATTCTAATGACTGTGGTTAGTTTTTATTAAAAATCTTTCTTTCTGTTTTCAAAAACTGCTCTATTTTATGAAAATAGCCAATCCAGTTTAGTTTCGTCCATGAAAAGGGTCCGATAATGGTGTGCTTGGATTGGGCTCGAAAAGAGCTTTCCAACGATATATTATAACCCCAATTTCGATGAATAATAAGGAAGTTATGGCCAAAATACTAAACTAGGCCCGGTTTGGTTCTTATATGCGGCCTAATGATCTAGAGGAGGGCCTATTATGAATTATCATTCCTAATGCAATTAGGATTGATTATAGTCTTCTACAATCTTCTAGAAGGTTCTTTTGAATCCTAAAGGGATTTGGATTGATAATTATGTTTTTTGAGTTTTATTTAGAATAAAAGAAGTGTTTTAAATGAAATTACGATTTTGCCCTTCGTACGGATTTTACGACTTGATTGAAAACACGTGGAAAACCTTCTGCATCGCCAAACGACAGTTTCGTCGCCTGGCGACGAAGCCTGTCGCCTGGTGATGAGCCCTGTCGCTGGCGACAGAAGAGTGTTCTATTCCTTTTCGAACTCTGATTCTTTTCTATCGATTCTGGACTATTTTCTTATAAATAGAGTCCCAGGACCTCCGTTTTCAAATCATCAACTCTCAACCAGAATTCTGTAATTCTTCTCTCTCTAAGCAAAGGCTTATTCTCTTTCTCTCTATTTTTAGCCTAGCCTTTTACAAACACAATTCCTCATACATTAGCACTAGACACACCTAGCCAAGTTCGAAGTTGCCTTCGCCCTAGACGTGAAAGGTTTGATATTTCTGAGGGTTTGGTCCCAAATCTCTATTTCAATTATTTAATTTAATTGTTTGATTTTATACTTTTCCTTGAAGTTAATAACGTGTGTATTTTGTTATTAGAAAGAGGTACGAGGCATCCAAGTAAGTAATCTAATTGCTTTATTGATCTTTTGATATAGAAGTCATGCTTAGATTATTTTATTGATTCTTAGTATCATGTTAGGATGTTTTATTGCTTCCTAGTATCATGTTTAGGGTAATGAATATGTTTCTAATATCAAGTATGATTAAAAGAATGCTTCCTATTTCTTTCCTAATATCATGTTAGCATCATGTTAGGGCTAAAGCTTTGATTTTTTGATGTTTAGTGACATGCTAGGGTTTGTTATTAATCTTGTTAGTACCATGCCTAGGATCTTGCTATTATTATGCTTTAACATGATTATTATGATTATGATTATTATTATTATGATTATCATGTTGCTTGATATATATTATTATTTGTTATTGCTTGATCACACCTTTATGCATGTTTAAAGGGAAGTTGTACTTGTAATCACGCTTAATAAGATAATTAATAATCTTGTTTAGGCTAATACGATTATGATTCAAGTGATCGCTAATAATAGTTTTATTTGTGCATTAATATTCGACCAACATAGATAAACAGATTTAGGGTTAATCTATTGATTGCATGTTAGTCAAAAAGCGCACATGAATACGAGAAGAATAAAGTAGAGGCCTATTATTAGGGCAGGTTCAGTCTCTTTTAGGTTGGTTTTGTACCTTCATCCCCGAACTTCCTGTCTTGGTTCCTAACCTATTGGAGTTGACGATCTCCTGGATCGTTAAGGGGTGTAACCTTCACCCTGTGAACGGTTTACAAGTTCCTAAAACATGTTGGCCACTCTTTTGCTCTAGCTTCCTTCCATTTGGACGCCACCATGCTTAAGTGTATGATCACAGTGGGGTTCAAGTTTGGGATAATCCTTGAAATATTCCCTACAGTTTTTTGGCGATTCCAATGGGGAGGATTTCTATTTTAATGCTTAAAATTTATTTTGGCAATGATTTAGAATGAGTGGAGGAGACTCGAAAAATTCTAAGTATTTCATGTGCGTAATTTTGATTAACATTATTGTCATATGCATAAAAAGGTTCTCATTGGAAAGACCATCCGTAATGAGTAAAAAAAATAGGATTTTTACACGTAGGAAATTTGAGAAATATCTTTCACAACTAAAATCGAAATAATACTGCGAAAACTGGAAAATTCTAAGAACATAGAAAGCTGTTGAGGCATGTAGGAACTAGCGTCTAGAAAACAGAGTGTGTCGCCTGAAAAATGGCCTCGTCGCCTGACGACAATTTTGTCGTCTGGCGGCGGAGCTATTTTCTGGCGACAAACTCTTTTGTCTGGCGCCAAGTTCTTCAAATACCGAGCAAGAACTCTACCTTCTTGTTTTGACTAGTTCTAGCACTGTTGGCTCGATTCTACTTCCTGATTGAGTTTTTCTCTCTTTTCTGAAACCCATATGTGTTCTACATATGGACATAACCCTCTGGGAATTCAAGCTCCATCTACCCAATCGAACGCTCTGAGCAACGAAGGGTACATCCGAGAATGTTAAATTCACCAAACCGTAGAAGCGAGTTTAACTCGCGGGGTCCCATCCACACGCGCCAACCCTTCCAAAGGTAAGGCTTCCGCGCGGTGCATCCGAACTCATAACCATGGACCCTCTTTGACTAACCCATATCCTGAATTTTAGAGAACTAGAGCCATGGTTAGGTTGCAAACTCATTGCATCATATCGTGTCTACTTGACTACTTGTGCATTATTTGATGTGCATACTTTATGTGTTTTTCCTAACTGTTTGTTTGACTTGTGATTAATTCTAAATAAACTAATGACTAAAAGGACTTTGCTTAATTAATTAATTAATTAATTAATTTGAGTAATTAAAGGCTAATAAATTTATCAAACTGACTTAGTACGACTTTAGGCCTGTCCCTTTAGAGTAAAAATACTGAAAACAGTCCAAGATAGATGTTCCAGTAATGGCGCAAAAATCAGGGCTGTGGCGCCAAACGCTGATGTGCAACACCGGGCGACAAACTTATCTTCTGGCACTGCACTGCAGAGTGCGGCGACAGTTCTGCTGCTTTGGCGACAGTTCATTTTCTTGCTCGAGTCATCACGATGAGTCTAATTAAACAGTTTATTAATCAGGTTGTTCATCTTGTTAATAGCAGTAGTCATATTTAGTCCTTAATTGAGTATAAGCACTTAGTCTCATGGTCATACACAAGAGTCAAAGCATGTCACTTGCACTCACAAATAAAGCACACACTAATATGTATGTACACTTTGACCATGTCTAGAGAGTCTTGTTTGCGCGTGTTTTCCGTCATTTTTTTTAGGGGGTAAGTCGGATATTAATCCTCCAATTAAACAACACTTGTTTGAACCCATATACTTGATTCGCAAAAATATGTACCCTATTTTTGCTTTTTTCCTTTTCATGAACCAATAAAGTCAAAGTCAATTTGATTCAAGTCATTAAAACAAATTAAATTGTTTAATTTACAGCACGTGGTAAAGAAAGGAAGGGCGTTTAATCAAGGACAACCTCTTTGTTCATGTTCAGCTTTTTGATAAACCAGTCAGTCGGAAAAGAAAAGCTAAGAAGATAATGGCGAGTCAAGAAGAAGTCAATGAGCTTAAGAAGCAAATGGCTAGCGTTACTGAGGTGCTGAAGGCTTTAACCCTCCAAATCAATGACCTGGTGAAACAATAACAAATGGAGCTCATGCAAGAGAGCTTGAGCAAAATATCCAATGACTATAGATTCCAGGGCATTAGCTCACAAGGGGTCTCGGTGGACAAGGAGCTTCTTCGCAGAAGTTCAATGCCAACTTCATCCCAAAGTTCAAGGCAACAGACAACCCTTATTTCCACTTCAGAGATTTCGAGACAATAATGAATATTAAGGGGATTGATAGGAAGGTCTTTCATTCTTTGTTTTCTTTATCTCTTGAAACCGTTTGTCAACAATGGTTCTTTTCCCTTGACAAAGAGAAAACCTCTACTTGGGAATCTATTGTAAACGCTTTCATTGACAAGTATAAATGTAATATTCAAGTTGAAACTGATCATAGAGAACTTGAAATACTTAAGAAAAAAGAGAATGAAGGTTTCACTTCTTTCTTTAATAAGTGGAGGGAAACTTTCGCTAAGATGATTGAGGTACTGAGTGAAAAGGAATATGTGAGGATGTTCATTAAGAACCTCCAAGAAAAGTACTCCAAACATCTTAAATATCAAAACAACTTGCATACCTTCAAGGCCGTCTATGACATTGGAATTAACATTGAAGACGGCCTTGCTAAATAAAAAGCTGCTAATAATAATAACTCTAACAGTGGCTGGAAAGGTAAGAAGAACGACAATCCTTCTTCTTCCAAAACCACCCACTCAAACAATGTTAGCACTTTTAATTTGAGTGAAGTCCTTACCATGAACAATCAAGGACAAAAGAAACCATTTAGGAGGAACTTTACTCCTATTGGTATGAGTTATGACACCGCATTTGACCGATTACATGCAAAAGGTCTTATAACTCCCATTGGACCGTTTGGAGATCTACTTTCCGAAAAGAGGACGGCTAACTGGAATCCCAATGCACATTGCAAGTATCATCAAGGCAGGGGCCATCTCACTGAAAATTTTTAGAAGCTTAAGGAAGCTATCCAAGACTTAATTGATAATAATAAACTCCCATTGCCCCCTGCAAGCAAGAAGCCAAGTATCAATAATGCACCACTTTCTGATTCTTTGGCTATCTCTGATGAGGAAGACCATGTTGACCCCTCATCCCTCATCAAACCAGTTGAAGAGGTTCATGCTATCGAAGAAGAGGAGGAAACCTTTTTCGATGCCATGAGTGATTTCCCTCCTGGACAAGAACCTGCAACTAGAGAAGAAGTATGGATTCTCACACGATCAATGTGGGAAGGAATAGACTTGTTACGTGAAGCTTTCGAGTTCGCAAAGAAACAAGAAAAGGTGGTCCAAAGCAAGCGTGTCAACAAAAAATTTCAACCCATGGAGAATAAACCATTTTCACTCCAATTAATTGACACACCCAAAAAGAGTAATAAGCCTTACACTCCAATTGGGATTTCCTATGCTAACATGTTCAAAATGCTCTCCGAGAGTGGTAAGATTAAACCTCTCGAACCAAGACCATTTGAATAATTAAAAAGGACAGATAGATTCTACTGTCCATATCATCAAACAAGCGGACATACCATCGAGCATTGCTTCAAATTTAAAGATTTAATCCAAAAGCTGATTTATAACAAGAAGCTAGTCCAAATTCCACAATAACAAGATGTTATCAATGGGGTTTGGGACAGCGATGACGAGGACGTCTGTCTGAAGGATATGGAAGAACCTCCACTTTCAATTATATATCCAGTAAGTGACTTTTGGGATGAAGAAGATTCACCCATAGACGTTCTCACAAGATCTGGGAGAATGCAACCTCCCATCACCACACAACCTATTCTTACTACTCAACAAGTTCCCATACCGATTATAGAGGACAACGATGTTGTCAAACAATTGAAAAAGACCAAGGTCGAGATAAACGTATGGAAACTTCTAGCTACATTGTTGGCGGTAATGAATGCCTTGGATAAAATAGGGATAGACTTCGAAACCACTCCTGAGGGGTTGGCTAATTTTCTCACGAGTGACCTTCCTAGTCCTATCAACTTGGTCACCTTTTCTGACAAAGATCTACCTCCAGAAGGTGACAAACATTACAAGGCTCTAAACCTCACAGTAATCTGCAAGAGAATGAATGTCCCAATGACTCTTGTAGATAATGGATCGGCAAACAATAATTGTCTACTTAGAACTGCGAGGATGCTAGGAATAAGGGATGAAGATTTAACCCCGTCAATGCAAGGAATAAGAGCCTATGACAATACTCGTCGCCAAGCTCTTGGAAAGATTACCATGAACGTAACTGCGGGAGTAATAGAACATGCCACTACCTTCCAAGTAGTGAATATTAAAGCTTCATTTAACTTATTGTTAGGACGCACTTGGCTTCATGACCTTAAGGCCGTCCCTTCATCCCTTCATCAACAAGAAAAAGCTATAGTTTGAGGGATCCCTATTACGATCGATGCTTCACTTATGAGGATTAAAGCTATTGAAAATCCAATTATTAACGTGGAGCACGATGAGAACGATGAAGATTTGTGGGTCTTTAATGAAGAGGTCTCCTTAATCGAAGAAGATGAAAGGACCCCTCTTTGCTACGACCTCCACTCTAATATGACAATAAATGCTATTCTCAAAAAACATGGACACTTTCCTGGAATGACTCTTGGAAAGAAAAAGGAGATAGAAAAACAAATGGAACTTCCTGGCCTCCCTAAATTAGATACTTTCAAACTTGGTTTCGAACCAACTCTAGAAGATCTAAAGCGAGCCCAAGAAATGTCCAAGGCGCGGAAGAACGCTCGCAAAAGAAATCCCAATGGACCAATATCCCCTTACTCTTAATGGACAATTTATAAGAGAAGGAGAGGACTATCCATGCCACGAATTTCCCGAACCCTTTGTTGTAAATGGCATAAGGCAACCTGGGTTCAAAATCTTTCTGGATTGCTACTTTTTAGATGAGATCCCAACTTCTATCCATAAGGAGAAAGCACCCCCATGCTTTGACATTAATGTCGTGGGACTCCTCTTTGGGCGCAAGAAGAGTGAGCCAAAATATATAGAAGACAACTCCTCGCTCATTAAAACGGTCTTACAAAGTGAAAACTTCGATCCTTCGAAGCTCATCACTCCAACAGAGGGTTTACTGCAAGGATGGCGCAAAACAGTCAAGGTGACTACTCCAAGTGGAAGAAAGATCTCCATAACAATAGGACAAGGACCAATGTTTGAAGAGTCATCTGAGTCAGAGTCCGAGTCAGCGTCTTCTCCTATAGAGTTTTCTAAGTCCTCAGCTGTAGCACCTTCTCCTTCTATTTTAATACTTACTCCTAGGATAGTTAGTAATCAAGTCCCAGAGGGAATTTCCTTATTTGATGTAATGATTTCAGAGTTTAATAATATGTCCTTTTCCTCTTACTCCTCGTGCTATTTTATAACCCAAGATGACGAGCATTGCTTAACTAACAATGAAAGTGACAAAAAAATCATTAAAGCAATGGAAACACATGAAAATAAAACACCGGTAATTGAGGATACTGAAACGGTTGACATCTCAGACGATCCAACCATTAGAGAAGTTAAAATCGGACTAATACTTAATGAAGATGAAAGAACCGATTTAATTAATCTATTTAAAGAATTTATCGATGTATTTTCTTGGTCATATGAAGATATGCCAGGTATTAACAGAGAAATAGCTCAACACACTATACCACTAATTTCAGGAGTGAAACCTGTAAAACAAAAGTTGCGTCGAATGAAACCCGATGTAGCTCTTAAAATAAAAGAAGAAGTTCAAAAGCAAATAACACTGCAGGTTTTATCAAGGTATCCAAATACCCTGAATGGGTTGCAAATATGGTCCCAGTTCCAAAGAAGGATGGAAGTCGACTATCGAGATCTAAATAAGGCAAGTCCAAAGGACGACTTCCCTTTACCATACATTGACATCTTAGTAGATAATACAGCGAATCATGCGCTTCTCTCGTTTATGGATGGGTACGCAGGGTACAACCAGATTCTCATGGCGGAAGAAGACATGGAGAAAACAACATTTATAACACCTTGGGGTACTTATTGTTACATGATAATGCCATTCGGGTTATAAAACGCGGGTGCCACTTACCAACGAGCATCAACTTCCCTACTCCATGACATGATGCACAAAGAGGTTGAAGTCTACGTGGATGATATGATTGTAAAATCAAAAGATTGCCTAGGACATCAAGTAGCCTTAAGAAAGTTCTTCGAAAGGATAAGGAAATACAACATGAGGTTAAATCCATCCAAGTGCGCTTTTGGATTCACCTCAGGCAAACTCTTGGGATATGTCGTAAGCTCTAGAGGAATAGAGATAGATCCAACCAAGATCAAAGTAATTATGTCAATGTCGCCGCCCAAAACCGAGAAACAAATTCGAGGATTTATTGGCCGGTTGCAATACATAAGTAGGTTCATATCAATGCTAACAACAATATGTGAACCAATATTCAAGAAACTAAAAAAGAATGTGCCAGTGATATGGGACAATGAGTGTCAAAAAGCCATTGAAAAGATCAAAGCTTATCTCGCAAATCCTCCCGTATTAGCACCAGTGCTTCCAGGGATTCCTCTTAGGTTGTATTTAACAGTCACCAAAGAGACAATGGGGGCTATGCTCGCACAAGAAGTAGAAGGAAAAGAAAATGCGATCTACTACCTAAGAAAGAAAATGCTCGAGTATGAAGTACGCTACACACCACTTGAGAAATTGTGCCTTGCATTAGTGTGGGCCACAACCAAGTTGAGACATTACATGCTCGTGCATACAGTCTTTGTAGTATCTCGAATGGATCCACTCAAGTACTTATTTGAGAAATCTACTCTTAATGGGCGCATATCAAGGTGGATAGTCAACCTAGCCCAATTTGATGTAAGGTTCATGCCTCAAAAGGCCATTAAAGGATCCGTGGTCTCGGACTTCTTAGCAGATTTTCCAATAGAAGATTCGACTTCAATACATGACAACAAATTTCCAGATAAAGACTTGATGGTCACTAAAGATGATACTTGGACTTTATACTTCGACGGAGCCTCAAACCAAAAGGGATGTGGCGTTGGAGTACTATTAGTATCACCTAAAGAAGAACATGTTCCAATCTCCATAAAGTTAGATTTCGACGTTACCAACAACGCTACTGAATACAAAGCATGCGTGGTAGGGCTTGAAACAGATTTGGCATTGGGAGTAAAGAAACTTCGAATATTCGGAGATTCTTCTTTGATCATCAACCAAATCTCTAAAAGATGGAAAGTAAGGAGTGAAAGTTTAGCCCCTTACCAAACTTATCTAGAAACTCTCACCAACCAATTGGAAAAAGTAGAATACACATATCTACCTAGAGAGGGAAATCAATTTGCTGATGCCTTGGCAAGACTAGCCTCAATGGTTAGAATTCCCACGAAAATCGAGCAAATGCCTTTAACCATAGAGAAAAGGCATAAACCGGCTTACATTCAAGCCAAAGAAGACGACGAAGTGGTCAAAGATGTAGAAGAAGAAGAAGAAGAAGAAGAAGAAGAAGAACCATGGTATACAGACATACTCAATTATGTCACCAAATGAGAATATCCTCCTCATGCTGACAAAAGAGCAAAACGAGCATTAAGACTCTTGGCTTCCCAATATGTACTCATAGATAACGAGTTACACAAAAGGGTACCTAAGGGTCGAGCTCTCTTATGTGTAGGGAAAAAGGAAGCCCAAAGAGCCATGAGGATAGTCCACGAAGGCGTTTGTGGAACTCATGTTAATGGCTAAATGTTAGTCCAAAAGATAATGCGAGAAGGGTATTATTGGACTACCATGAATAAGGACTGTCATCAATACGTAAAAAGATGCCCTAAATACAAAATATACGCCAACTTGCAACATGTTCCTCCATCTCTACTCTACAACTACACATCACCATGGCCATTTTCAACATGGGGAATTGATATCATCGGTAAAATTACCCCTCCAGGGACAGGAGGCCACGAATACATTCTAGTAGCAATCAATTACTTCACTAAGTGGGTTAAAGCATAGTCATATGCTAAACTCACTGCAAACATGTAGCCCTCTTTATCGAAAGGTACATTATTTGTCGATATGGAGTCCCACATGAGATGATAAGTGACAATGGAACTCACTTTCAAGCAGAATGTGAAGAATTGCTACAAAAATATGGTATTCAACACCATCATTTCTCTCCTTATAGACCACAAGAAAATGGAGCAGTTGAGGCGGCTAACAAAAATTTAAAGACTATTATCGAGAAAATGACAGAAAATTACAAGGATTGGCCTGACAAACTCCATTTCGCACTTTGGGGTTATCGCACGTCAATTCGTACATCAACAGGAAATACGCCATTCTCCTTGGTTTATGGAATGGATGCCGTACAACCTGTAGAGCTAGAAATACCTTCTCTACACATTGCATTGGAAAGTAAACTCGATGAAGTTGAATGGACAAGGGCAAGATATGAAGGGCTAATTCTACTCGATGAAAAGCTACTAGAAGCTCTACATCATACTCAATGCTATCAAACCCGTATGGCTAGACACTTTAATAAGAAGGCCAAGACAAGAAACATCAACGTAGGAGACTTAGTGTTAAAAGCATTAAGGAAAAATGTTTTGGATCCAAAAGGTAAATTTAGGCCTAATTGGTTTGGACCATATATCGTCAAAACCATCTTGTCAGGAGGCACAGCAAAATTAAGTGATATGGATGGTAATGAGTTCTCAAACATGACGAACCTTAACCAACATAAAAAGTACTACCCATAATTACTTGAGTAGGATACTCAAGAGAGCTACGTTTGGCCTGATTCCTTAGGAAAGGATACGTAGGCAACCCTTTACAGGGTGCGGCCACTTTAATTCTCACAAATCTCGCATCCCAGCATCAACAAAAATTCAACGCAGCATCAGCGCAAAATAAAAAGTCTGTCGCCAGACGACAGACTGCAGCGCAAGGCGACGAAGCCTGTCGCCTGGCGACGACATAATTAAAACCGCAGCGCCGATTTTCTGCGAATATCTGGGCAAATTTCGGTGTATTTCGGCTAATTTTCCCCTACCGTACTCGAGAAATTTTCTGGAAAATAATTTAAGTTGTTTTCATTGCTTTAATAAATTAAATGTAAAGTTAATTTAAATTAAAAAAAAGCTGAAATTTCATTAATAAAATAAAGTATAATTACATTATTGATGGAATAAAAGCTTGATAAAATAAATTGACATGAAAATTAAACTAGTCAAATAAATTGGAAGTCAATTAAGCAATGCTTCAATCTTTCTTCTCTTTCTTTGCTCTTTTCCAATTCTTGTCAGCATTTTCTTTATCGTCCATGACTTTAGCTAGTAGGCATCCTTTAGAGGACCTACATTCAATCATGGAGTAAATAGTTTCTCCTTTAGCTAGGACACCATGTTTCTTTTTCACCCAAACTTTCTTTTCTGAAGAGTCAGCTTTTTTTTCTCTTTGCCTTTAGTAGTGTCTTTCTTCTTAGGCATCATAGGAGTTTTGAATTCAACCTTTTCGCCTAAGCGTTCCTTAATAGGAATTATCTTGTCACCTAGACGATTCTTCACATTGGTTCTGCTTTGATCTTTCTTCTTGTCCTTTTTAGGCTTATTAAGAAGCCAATTCTTCACATTATTGGGCAAGGAAGGAGGAACTTTTTAGGTTATCACTTCCCATAAAGGCCTAGCACTCCAATATGTGTCAAACCTCTCAAATTCTTGTGAAACAGGGAATTCATAGGGACGACAGAGATCCCCAGAAGGAATTGTTTGAAGTAGACCGTACTGCCTTTTTACCCTGCAGGGATAATAAAAAGTCATCTTGGTTAAGCTTGGAAGACGGCAGAAGGGTTGCTTGTTGACACCAACCATATTCTCAATTTTCCACCATGGGATGACCCATTTGATAGCAAAGTTACAAGAGGCAAATATTTTACTCCACTCAAGGCGACCCATTTCTATAGAGAAACGTTACTTCCGCCTTACAAAGCAGTTTGGAGTGTATTTTTCAATATTGTGTTAGGAGGACTATTTAATTCTAGTCTCTCCATTAGCCACATCTGCAAAAAAAAATTCAATGCAAATAATTAGTATTACTATACAAAAATATGTTTTTAATTTCTGTAATTAAAAATATTATTTTCCTACCTGTAATAAAATTGGAGAGCCCCGAAAAGGTGCTTTTGGATTTTTCTTTAATTCATCTAGACTAAGCATAGTCTCTCCAACAATTAATGGCATTGGATTCCTTCCAGATTCAATTTGTTCCAAGACAGATATTATAATTGCTTGACCCTCATTATTTCTACCACTAGTGATAAGATATTGGTTAAGCATGCAAAAGAGGAAAGCCCTTCTTCTATAAACATGAAAAGATTCAGAATACGGTCTATCAAAACAGTGGCGTGCAAATTCTTTTAGATTAACTATGCTACAATCTACAATATTTGTTAGATCTCTGTCTTTTAAATTAAAGAAGCGCTCAAAATCTTTATAATAATACTCATTCACTCTAGGAATTACCGCAAGATCTAAAGAAGGGAAGCCTATAATGGCACCAAATTCTTCCGGTAAAGGGCTAATTTCATCACAGCCTAGTCTAAAGCAATGCGTGTATGTGTCCCAATATTCTAAGGCGGTATGAATAAAGTCTATATCAATATCTACCCCCTTAATACCATAAATACCTCCCAAGTGAAAAAAGTCAAGTTCTTTCCTCTCTCTAGCAGTCTAAGACCGATACCATTCGCGAGTAAAATCGCTAAAACTCTTACTAATTGAAGACATGATTACTTGTTGAGAAGTTAAGATTATGATTAATGATTAATCTGTTCGAATTATACATAAATCAGCAGATTGGGGGGCTATTTATGCACAAAACTGGTGCAGATCGACTCCTGAAAGGATTCGGAGGAACGCACTGCAGCGCCAGACGGCAAATTCGTCGCCTGGCGACGAAAGCAGCGCCTGGCGACGACATGCAGCGCGTCGTGACTAATGACGTCGCAACGCCAGCTCAACGCCCTATGCAAACCGCGTTTTTTTTTACTGCGATTCGACTTCGTACAATGACTTTACACTTATGCCCTTTGTTCAATCACCCTATACACAAAAAATCAATATATTTTTCCTTTTTCTTGGATTTAATCAACCTTAATTCAATTTAGACTTATTTTAGTCCAAACTACTTTTCATTGTTTTTCTTTTTGGGGGAGGAAGTCGAATACCCACCATTAATAATAAAAATGACGGAAATTTTTGCGCAAAATTAATCACAAATTTTTTGCACACACGCATATGCACATAAAATGAAAAATAAAAAGGCAAAGATAATACAGACATAATAGATAATAAATTGTATATACAATGTGTCTAAAATGCAAGTCGTATAAAATAAGCCAACAAAGTCCTACAAAGTAAAAATAAATAAAAAGAACAGGTACAACTATGGTGCTGGAGGACGCAGATGAGGTGGAATGTTCATCATATCGAAGAACATCGCAGACCGAGGAGTATGCTCCTCACCAGCTCCGGACTCGCTAGTAGGCGGGAACATTAAATCAAGGCCAGTCCACCCTGGCTCACCCTGGTACTGAATCGACAAAGCCTGAGGGTGTTGTGGCTACTGCAACGACGAGCCAAACTCGTACGTCCCACAACCCACCAAAAGAGCCGATGTCGCCCTTCCTTGGCCCATCGGCCCAGTTTGCGCACCCTCAAACGAAGAACCTAAACCCTTCAATGTCTCGGTCCGAGTAGCATCAGATCGGCCACCTCGGCCACCAAAAGTAGTGCGACGATGCCTCGAGCCAGACCTACACGGCTCCCTCCTAGCCTCGGTTCTCGCCCAATGCAAAATTAAGTCAGGTCAGATGCAAAGAAAATTGGATAATAAACAATATAAAGGAAAAAGAGATACCTCCCCAGCAACGTCATTGCGACGACAGGAAGCTAGGTTCCTCCTTTTCACCAGCTGACTCCGAAAAGCGTCTATACACCTCGCCATCGCTGTCACCACTTCGCCAGAAAACTGTCAAAAACAAGGTCAGTAACAATACAAGATAAGTATAAATAAACAGCAAGCAGGAAACTCACACGAGTTTGGTGACAAGGAATAGACTACTCGACGAAGCGCTGATCCTTAGGAGCCGGAGGAATCATTTCCTCAACTGGGCCGCACGTCACCTAGTAGTTGATGGACATCCGAGCAAGAACGAACTCAGCAGGCGCAGCCTGGCAAAAAACAAATCTAAAGTGATTAAAGTCCACTTGGGAGCTATCTAGCAAAAACAAAATGGATAAAAAGCATACCGCTGCCTCCTCAAATAAAACAGGGGCCGGATCTAGCAGTGGCAGCAAATCCTCCTCGAAGCACCGCCCTGGATATGCATGAGATCGCCAAGGGGTACCAGCAGGCGACTTCTCCGCCAAGTTTATCAGCATCGCCTCATGAAACACGTGTCGAGGTGGAGGAGCAGGGACAACAAAAGTATCCGAAGAGTGCTGGACAACCACTCTTTAACCAAGGTACACCACAGCCTCGTACGTACCCTGAAAGTAGCGACGCTCGGTAGTGTACTGCGCAGCCACCTCAGTAACAGCCAAATCAGCCCATGGCCGATACACCATATCAGGCCCCTACAAAACATGTCTATGAGATAAAAGGCTATTAAAAAGCGATACAAGAGGCAAGCGTCCAAAAGAACATACCGAGAGGATCAAGTCTCGAACGCGGGTAGTAGTGGCCTCGCTACTGATGCGACCTCCCCAACAGCCGCCAATAGGGAGCTCGTGAGGAGAAGGTCTCGCCGGCGCAAGCGATGAAAAATACTCGTAGAACCAAATCTACAAAGCCAAAAGAAGATCATCAAATGCTAATAAAAATCTAGAGCTAAAGTTTAAAAGGAATAAAGTATACCTCTACGATTCTCCAGAAGCTGGAGAGTGCGATATCTCCTGTGAAGGCTGTGTGACGACAAAAGCGTCGCAAGCCCAGCAAGAAATCAGCATAGGCCAAGCTAGCCCAGTCATAGGTCCCGACCAACTGAAGGTCGCGGAGAGCAGGCAGGTAGTAGAGAAGCACTCAACTACCTCTATCAGGAGAAAAGGTCCTTGACAGCAAGATAAGAACGAAGATGCGCACCTGCTGCTCATTGGTGGTCGCATCATCCTCAAAAGCCATCGCTAGAGTAGACCGGCGAATACATCGAGCACTAAGCCGTGTCGGCTCAGCCTCGGCACAGGCCCGAAGAGTAATCGGACCCAACAACTCCTCGACCATCGGAGAAAGGACATTAATCCTACTGTCAAATGGTAGTGCAGCAGAACGGAATTCCAGTCCCGAGATAAGACTGAAGTCAGCGGGGGTGACGGTCATCTCGCCCCAAGGAGAGTGAAAGGTGTTGGTGGTGTACATGGCCTGAGTAACCTGAAACAAGGCAGTCAACCCACAAGACTCCCAGAGAAGTCACAACTCCTCATCGGTGCGGAAATATTTGTCGTACAACGAACCAATGGTCTCGTTGCCAGAGCCGTGGCTACGAGTCGTCCCGCTGACGATCCCACGACGCACCCGCTCAGAGATGTGGTGCTTGGGAGTGAAAAACAAAGTGCCCTTATCCCACTCAGGGAAGGGTCCTAAAGAGGTGGATGGCTCCTCGCCCTCACCGACGGGCTCGTGCTCCCGTCGAGTATCCCTAGATTGAGAACCGGAACCGCGTTGTCTAGCCATACTATATTATGAAAAAATTAAGGCTCTATAGTATCTAAGGTTCTCCTAGCCACATGATACTATGTTCGCAAAAAAAAAAAAACAACAGAGTACGTAGTACTAAAACAGAGCATGAATTCAATTCAAGCATATATAGCATTTTCAAGCAATCAAAAAATTTCTTGCAATACTATGACAATTATTGTGACAAATTGTACAAAAATAGCTAGCAAAAACGCGAAGAACAAGCCGCATTGTTCTCACGACCTCAAGGGGTTCAACAATGGTGAATTGTTCGTTTCTCCACCAAATTGAGTCAAACAAGTCTCAAAACATTCCTAAGGCAATATACAAGCATAATCAAGCAATTTCAAGGCATAAAATTCAACAAACAAAGCAAATTAAGCAAGTATGTTTCGAATTTTCAGAAAATTCGTGAACTAACATGAGAAAATTCAGCAAAATTCGGAGTGACTTTGAAGAAAACTTACATAGATCAGTAAACTAGATGAAATAAGCTTTGATTTGCTAGAAGTTTGAGCGAATTTGGTTGAGAAATGAGCGAGAACGAGTGAATTGAAGTTTGGAGCGAATTGCGAACAACAGCAGCAGCAAAAGGCGAAATGAGGAAGAAAGGAGATTTATTCGAAAATCCCGAGTGCAGCGCCAGACGACGAAATTGTCGCTTGGCAACAAGCAAAATGTGCGGCGACGGCGTCTTCCAGCAGACACTGGTGTGGCGCAAAGTGTATGGCCCCGTAATATGCTTATGTCGATCTTCGGTAATTTTCTTCAGAATATTATCGCAACAAATGAGGATGACTTCAAGCGAAGATATCTTTGACAGCGTTCCCTAGCTTGCGGAGGGTTGTCACTAACAACTAAGGATGACTTCAGGCGAAGCAATCTTCGATCATGTTCCCTGGCTTGCGGAAGATGGTCACAAAGCGGTAGAAGATCGTTTCAAGCGAAGCAATCTTCGATAGTATTCACTGGCTTGCAGAAGACTATCACAGCAAAAATTGGAGGCAGCTGCAAGCATGGTAGTCTTCAGGGGAAATCCCCTAGCTTGAGGAAGATCATCAAACAAAATCAGTTACCTTCAGAGACGTATGCTCGACAGTGCAAGATACGCATTTCTTAACTCATTTATCTGTTTAACTAACGCTAGTTTTCAGGTATCGGCGTTACAAGAATGATTTAGGATCGCCAAACATTCTGAATCATTCTCCGTCCCTATCGTTACTTTGACATTCGTTTTTGAAACATTAGTTTCTCAAAACTCAGTCAAAGTGGGGGCTTCTGTAGACACCCAAATGTGTCTCCCCAAAACCAAACCTGGTGATGAATACCTTTCGCGTCGAATCATAATCGAATGAAGTGAAAGTGTGGAAAGTCTAATGATTGTTAGTTTTTATTAAAAAATCTTTCTTTTCTGTTTTCAAAAACCTGCTCTATTTTATGAAAATAGCCATTTCAGTTTAGTTTGGTCCATAACAAGGGTTTGATAATGGTGTGGTTGTATTAAGCTCGAAAAGAGCTTTCCAAAGATATATTATAAGCCCAATTCCGATAAATAATAAGGAAGTTATGGCCAAAATACTAAACTGGGCCCGGTTTGGTTCTTATATGCGGCCTAATGATCTAGAGGAGGGCCTATTATGAATTATCATTCCTAATGCAATTTGGATTGATTATAGTCTTCTATAATCTTCTATAAGGTTCTTTTGAATCCTAAAGGGATTAGGATTGATAATTATGGTTTTTGAGTTTTATTTGGAATAAAAGAATTGTTTTAAATGAAATTACGATTTTACCCTTCGTACTAATTTTACGACTTGATTAAAAACGCGTGGAAAACCTTCTGCATCGCCAAACAATAGTTTCGTCGCCTGGCGACGAGCTCTGTCGCTGTTGACAGAAGAGTGTTTTATTCCTTTTCGTACTCTGATTCTTTTCTATCGATTCCGGACTTTTTTCTTATAAATAGGGTCCCAGGACCTCCGTTTTCAAATCATCAACTCTCAACCAGAATTCTTTAATTCTTCTCACTCTAAGCTAAAGCTTATTCTCTCTCTCTTTCTTTCTAGTCTAGCCTTTTACAAACACAATTCCTCATACATTAGCACTAGACACACCTAGCCATGTTCGAAGTTGCCTTCACCCTAGACGTGAAAGGTTTGATATTTATGAGGGTTTGGTCCCAAATCTCTATTTCAATTATTTAATTTAATTGTTCGATTTTATACTTTTCCTTGAAGTTAATAACGTGTGTATTTTGTTATTAGAAAGAGGTACGAGGCATCCAAGTAAGTAATCTAATTGCTTTATTGATCTTTTGATATAGAAGTCATGCTTAGATTATTTTATTGATTCTTAGTATCATGTTAGGATGTTTTATTGCTTCCTAGTATCATGTTTAGGGTAATTAATATGTTTCTAATATCAAGTATGATTAAAAGAATGCTTCCTATTTCTTTCTTAATATCATGTTAGCATCATGTTAGGGCTAAAGCTTTGATTTTTTGATGTTTAGTGACATGCTAGGGTTTGTTATTAATCTTGTTAGTACCATGCCTAGGATCTTGCTATTATTATGCTTTAACATGATTATTATGATTATGATTATTATTATTATGATTATCATGTTGCTTGATATATATTATTATTTGCTATTGCTTGATCACATCTTTTATGCATGTTTAAAGGGAATTTGTACTTGTAATCACGCTTAATAAGATAATTATTAATCTTGTTTAGGCTAATATGATTATAATTCAAGTGTCGCCAATAATAGTTTTATTTGTGCATTAATATTCAACTAACATAGATAAACAGGTTTAGGGTTAATCTATTTATTGCATGTTAGTCAGAAAGCGCACATGAATACGAGAAGAATAAAGTAGAGGCCTATTATTTGGGCAGGTTCAGTCTCTTTTAGGTTGGATTTGTATCTTCATCCCTGAACTACCAGTCTTGGTTCTAGATCTATTGGAGTTGACCCTGTGTAACCTTCACCCTGTGAACGGTTTACAAGTTCCTAAAACTTGTTAGCGACTCTTTTACTCTAGTTTCCTTCCCTTTGGACGCCACCGTGCTTAAGTGTATGATCACAGTGGAGTTCAAGTTTGGGATAATGCTTGAAATATTCCCTACAAGAAGATATCGGTTTTTTTTTAAAAAAAAAAAAGTAAAGAGGATGGTATCCTCTCAATTATGGCATCGTTGATATAAAGTTCCTCGATATGTCATTGAAACTTTAGTCCATGATTTTAATAATTTAAAAGATGATAAAAGGAGAGGTGTTTTGGCATTCGTAACCTAACACATGAATAAAGTTCTTGATACTCGCTTGCCAAAACGCAGTATTCGGGGTGCACAAGATAGAAATACATATCTCAGGACTGGAGGCATATATCTAAATCTAGTAAGAGAGAAGAAAATCGGCAACTCTCTCACCAGTTTTGTCCACAAGAGAAGAACACGTGTCCTAGGACTGGGGGCACATGTTTAAAAAGATGAGACATCGCACATCGCTCTTATACAGGAGGTGGACGGACACCCTAACTGTTCGATAAGCCAGTAAGCTCAATAACTACCGTATTTGCTTCCAATCGAGAATGTGCCTTGTCCTCGATGGTTCGGCGCACCAGTCGACTAGTTCATCTAATGCCTAAAGACAGAAACTCTACTGTTTTAGTTACGAGAGGTAGATCACGTTTCTAAGAAGAGGTGAAATTTTGCGCAACACCAACGCCATACAATTTTACACTGTACGATACGCCATCCTTTTTGTTGTAGACGCCAAAAAGAGGGAAAAAAAGTGACATTTGTAACGTCAGTACAGTAAAATGACAAACCTGTCTATGGGAGCTCTTGCGTAAAGCACCAGTATGGAACATTTTAAGACACGCTTATGAAAAATGAAAGGAATGGTGTCCTTTGAACAAGTGTATTATTCCGATTGAGGGTTCGGAGTTATTAGAAAGCTAGTTATTCAGTAAGGTCAAGTGATCAGAATGCCTAGTTGGAGGCCGCTTCGGGTCAGTAATATTAATGTATAATTAATATTACAGCTTAATCTTGACTGAACCCTCCGGGTCACACCAAAGCAACCAGCGATACACCACGACGAATTATTTCGGAAATAATTAATGAATCGCTCTAGTAATATGAATTTAGACGTCGGAAACTGAGCTAGGAGCGACGAGACCAAGCGTCACAAGTCGAGTCGAATTAATAAAAGACGAGACGGTAAAATCAATAATTAATCACCAAGTTACCAAAATACCACTAGCATCGGAATGCCCCGAGCAAACCGAGTGCTAGGGGCCAATGGTGCAAGGTACGCATGGCTAGTTGGCTGCTGGCGCATAGCTAGCTTAGCTTGCAGCACCAGCCGCACGCACACAAGTAGCAGCCCGTATTGGTGCGTGGCGTACTGCAGGTATGTGCGTGCTTGGTGCGCGCCATGGTAGCAGCACCTAGCAGCTAGCATGCCAGCAGCCAAGCGCATGCCTTGGCCAACAGCCCGCAAGTGTGCGTGGCTTGCTGGGCCAAGGACAGCAGCAGCACATCGCTAGCTAGCACGCACGGGGCAGCAGCCCAGCCTAGCACAAGGCCGCCAGCTAGGCTCACCGTGGTGCCCAAGGCTGGGGTGCCACGTGGCGGCATGAGAGGGCAGCCGAAATTGGGAAGCTTGGGAAGGAAGGCATGGTCCCCTCCCCTTGTGGTCCTTACCTAACTTTTCTTCCTATGAATGCCAGTTGTTTATTAATTAGTTGTTGCCTACTTTCTTTTATTTTTGAGTAAAAAATAAAAATGGAAAATTGATTTTACCAACTCTCCCACATTAATAGGAGAGTGGATTTCTCACTTGAATTTCCCTATAAATATCCCACTTGGGAATTGGGAAAACTCACTTGAGTAAGAGCTCATAAAGCCATCTTCATTTGAGAGAAAAACTTTAAGCTCATTAATTACTCGAGTAGTGTTTTGGTCCGACTTGGCTAACCTCCAAGAAATAGACCGGCCGGGGTCGCGTTGTGGGTGGATATCGTCGGAGGCCGTTGCGCTTGTGAGGCTTAGCTTTCTCAAGTAAGAGCTCCGTTGGTCGAGCGAAGCACGCTAAAAGGGTAATTTAGTCTTTTCTATAATCTTGTTATTTATGAATTTTGGTTATATTATTTCCGCGGTGAGTTAGACTCATCAAAACCCAACAGCGATATCGGAGCCTTGCTCATTTATTTTTATAACTAAAAATTTTCAATGTGTTTTTATGATTTTATTTTTCTTGTTTATGTTACTAATTAGATTAGTAGCTTGGTTATAATAATTCTAATCCCATTTTGATCTAATTTTTGGCCCCGAACCCAGATTTTCGCCCAAAACTAGTTAGTTTTGGGTGGAAACAACATTCTGGAAAGTTTTTATTATTTAAGGCTTCTAAGTACTCAAGATCCAATCTTTAATTGTTTTAAGTGGTTGGAACTTTGCGTTACTAAATTCCATGAATTTTTGTTGAACTTTTTGATTTAATCGTTTATTAAGTTGATTGGAATCATAAAGTTTAAATCTTGTGATAGAAATTTCATTTATCTTCATATTGGAAGATCTAATTTTTCAAGGATTCACAAGTTAAAGTTGGAATCTTTTTATGAATTTTGTGTTCATAATTCCAACTCCCCTTTACTTTTGTCAAATCTCATGATTAATTTAAGTTAATTAAATTAATAGTGAGAATAGCCCTATTCATTTTATTGATCAAGTTGAACCAAATTTATTAAAGAATAGTTTTTGGAAATAATTTTTGTTTTGTGCACTTGAATGAATTTATTAAGTTGGAATTTTTATTTTTCATTTTGCTCATTAAATTAATTCTAAAATTAGTTTCGAATTAATTAATTAAGTCACGTAAAAATTGCGAATTAATCCCGAGGTTTTGGCACGCAAACCAAGGCAAAACCATCCTTTGCTAGCCGGGCTGCACAACATCCCGCATGTGGCTGCCAAGGCGTGGTTGTTGCTTGGTGAGTGCAGCCAAGCGTGGCTGGTGCCTGCTAACCAGCAGCATGGTGCGCCACGGCCAGCAAGGCAGCAGTAGCATGGCACAACAGCAGCTTGCATGTTGTGCGCGCCATGCGTGCTGCTGTACGTGTGTGTGGTTGTGCGTAGCATGTTCGGCTGGGCGAGCGTGAGTGTGTGTGTGCGCTGCTTGGTGCATTAGGGAGGTTAGTGTGCGAGGGTTGTGCGGGCGTGGCTTCTAGGCAGCACAAGCCCACCACAGCAGCAAGGCTAGTGCCAGCACTAACAACCTTGCAATCCCCTCTAGCCGAGGCTTGGTGCTTCGAAAACCAAGCGTTATTGCTTGGTGCTAAGAACACGAAAGCATTGGCCTATCTTTTGCGTTTTTCCGTTTTATTAATTTTAAATATTTTAATTATGTTTATTAATTTTAATTAAAATTTTGGACGACACTTGCAAAATTTTGAACGGCACTTGCAAAATTTTATCTTGGCAAAATTTTGGGTTTACCAGCTTAATTAATTGGATTGATTAAGATGGATGCAGAATTTAGTGGGAGCTTCAATTTTAATTGCGCTTAATTACATAATCGGTTAAACAACTTTGACTAGTTTTAATTAGACATGTTAATCAGATTAACCACCTAAGTTAGTTACTAGTTTACGCGTGTTTGTGCATTGTTACTTGATTATTGTTGTAAAATGCATGGGCCATTCACAAATAGGGAATGGATGAATGAAATGTATATTCTCTCACAGATAATATAAATTAGCAACTAGTGGGGCCTGATTAGGATAGAAAATACGGACTGCATTTTGTTATGTATTTTTGTAAATCTAAATACGGTATGCAAACCGTTGAGTATTTTTGTACCTTAATGTTTAGATTAGTCCTAATCGTAGATACTAGTATTTGCGTTATTTTGGTTATGTCTTGAAGACGGAGGTTCTTGGAAGACGAAGCCATGAAGTTGCAAATGAGGACCTTGAAGAATTGATGACTCAAGGGGTCATGCTAGTTGCCAAATGCATCATTTATTTATGTTTTCGATATATATTTATGATTATATATATGAATAATATGTTATACACATGTTTAGGATTTTGAATGTTGCAACAATTAATTAAGTTAACTTAAATCAACCAACATAGAAACCCTAGGTTCCTAAAATATTGAGTAAAATTTGCCATTCCAAAACAGCACTTACCGACCTATTGAGCGTAGTGATGGGCTACGCCTAAGAGAGGCATCACTATATGCATGTTGGTTTTGGTTATACTTAGTGATATGAGTGATAGAGTCCTAACATGTCGTGGCAAAGTGGATAAATTGTTGAGAAGGCATTAGATGCGACGATTTATCAAACCAAGAGTGGCTTGGAGCCATTAGCAAAGAGTTGCTTACCTTAGAATATTAAGTGTTAAGACAAGCCAAAGCATGTTTAACTACTCATTGATTCTTTAGATCATGGAATCGACTTATTAACACCAAATGGGGACAATTTTAATCTGTGAATAAGACGTTTAAATAAGTTTGATAAATATGCATGAATAGTTTTTTATTTCAAATTCTTTCAATTATAGAATCATATCTGCAAATAACTCAAACAACCAATTCTCGTTGCGCTCAATTCTCGACAAGAAGAAGTTTAGTGGGCCAAATATTCTTGATTGGAAAAGGAACTTGCGTATAGTTCTCATGCAAGAGCAAAAGGAATATGTCCTCAATGAGAAAATGCCGGAGACTCCAAATGAGGAAGTTACTCATGCTGCCCTAAACCGATGGCAAACTGCCAATCGGGATGTTAAATGCATCATGTTTGCCACTATGTCTCCCAACCTTTAGAAGACCTTCTTTGAGAAGGAGACAACTTTTGAGATCATTTCTGAGCTTCAGAACATGTTCCAAGAGCAGGCCCGAACTGAAAGGTTTGAAACCCACAGGCAGATCCTTGAGAGAAAGCTCAAGAAAGGAGAGCCGGTTAGCCCACATGTACTCAAAATGATAGGATTATTTGAGAGCATGAAAAGGCTTGACGCAGGGTATTCAACTGAGATGACATTTGACATCATTCTTCACTCGTTGCACAAAGGCTATGATCAGTTCAAGATGAACTATAACATGCACAACATGGAGAAAACCCTCACCGAGCTTCATGATATGTTGAAGAAAGCCGAGAAAATGCTCAAGGATGAGGGAAAGCATGATATGCTCATGATAAAAAAAAGGGCAAGTCGTTCAAGAGCTTAGGTAAGAAGAAGAAAGGCTTCAAGGAGAAGGGTAAGAAGACCTTTCCGCTTAAGCCAAAAGCTACCAAAGATTACAAGGATAAGAAGGTAGCATCTTCTTAATTTGATTCCGAATGCTTCTATTGTAAGAAGAAGGGACATTGGAAGAGAGATTGCCTTAAATTCAAGGAAGATAAGAAGAACAGAATCGTTGCTTCTAGATCGGGTATATTCGTTATAGACTTAAACTTCACTAGCTCAGCATCATGGGTATTAGATACTGGATGTGGCTCACATCTTTATTCCAATTCTCAAGGACTAAGGAACACTAGGAGGCAAGCGAAGGGAGAACGTGAATGTCAGGTCGGCAATGGAGCCAGAATTGCAGCCGTATCCATAGGAACTCTCAGTTTGTGTTTGCCTTCGAGGCTAGTTTTGGAACTTGAAAATTGTTATTATGATCCCAACATTACCAAAAACATTATTTCAATTTCGGCGTAGGACGCCAAAGGTTTGAATTTCGAGTAAGGGACAATAAATGTTTGATGTGTGTCATAAATGGCACACATTTGACGAGCATTTAGGTCATTTCTATTCTCTTTTCATAGCTTTTATGCTTAATAAGTGCTTAGTTTTATGCTTTGTTGCTTAGTTTTACCTTTCTTCTCTTATTTTGTAGCTTTTGTGCTTTTCGTTGGTTTTCTAGCCTTTTCTTCTTTATTTGCTCTATTTTCGTGGTTGTAGGTATTGGAAGAGGTTCGGGTCGTGATTTTGGTGATCCACTATGGTGGAAGAAGCTTTAGGATCAAGTTCATGGAGTTTGGGAAGCTCAAGATGCAAAGAAGTGGAAGTTCCAAGTCTTGGTTCTTCTCTTGTGCTCCTTTCAAAGGAAGTGTGTTCCCTCAATATTAAGCCTTAGCTACTGCCTTCCTTGTCCTCCATCACCATCATAAATCATGTGTGCACCCCTTGAGCTTGAAGAGTTGAAGATTCGAAGAAACCCAGCTGAGTGCGGCCGCACGCGCAGAATGTGCGGGCGCACACGAGGGATGTGCGGCCGCACACCATGGTTGTGCGGGCGCACATCATGGTTGTGCGGGCGCACATCCCCTGTTGTGTGGCCGCACCAACGTGGGTCTTATCCGTTCGGATTTCAACGATTTTCTCTCTCTTCTTATACCTATTTGAACCCAATTTTTGTAAGAAGTTTTCATAATAGAATTAGATCATTTTCTTAGCTTAGTTGAGAGCTTCTCTCTATAGATTTAGGGGTTAGTTTTAGGAGTAGATTTTAGAGAGAGAAAGTGCAGAATTTCAATGGTGATTGAGAGATTGAAGATCCAATGGTGACAATTGTATTGGAGATCTACTCTATTATCAATGAGCATTTCTAAACTCTATCTCATTTTATTGTTTTGTTTAGTATTCATGCTTAGATTGTTTGATTTTGATTGGATTTTGATGATTTGATGATTAATGTTTGATTAGAGTAATTGTTCTTCTTTGATTGTAGATTGTTGATTACTTTAGTTGTTTGTTGAATTGATGATGTTTCTAGAGTAGTTGTTTGGTTAGGGATTTGGTGAAGCTTGTATTATGTAATGAATTGATGTAGATTGGGGATTTTGATGGAGTTGATGATGTGATTAAATTGGTTAATTGATTATGTGCATGTGTGTATTTGATTTAGGCTTGATCACCCTTGTTATTCACACTAGATTGCATTGTAAGTTCACATTGATATGGACCATTGATTTGTGGCTTGCATTTACACGATTGAGGTGTCTTGTGATGTTTCCTAGTTAGAGTTTATCGTAGTTGACGCTAGTTAGACCTCTAGGAGAATAGCTCGACATGCTCTTTTGGTTGCATGATTGATTTTCCCTCACATTGCTTGACTTAGTCGACTTTCCATTCCAATTTGCTATGTTCATTGCTATTATTTGCGGATCCTAATCCCTAGCTCTTATATTTGTTTGGTTTCTTCGTTTTAGTAGTTGTTAGAGTCACCTTTTATCTCTTGTCTTCGACCTAGCTTAAGCACATAATTGAAAGCACTTAGACATTACCGTTCCTTTGGGTTCGACTCTTGACTTACCTCTATACTTGTATTTAGGTTTGTTGAGTGTTTATAAATTTTGTTTGGCTTAGGGAAGATTAGCCCAACGACCTAGTTTTTCACACGTCAATGTTCGTTTTTTCTCGATAATGTTTTATATGGTATTGCACATTCTGAAAATGGTCTTTATGTGCTCTCGTTAGAAAAAAAATGTTTATAATGTTAATAATACCACCAAGAAAACTTAGACCATTGAGTCAAATGAGACGTACTTCTAGCATTGTCATCTTGGCCACATTAACATTAAACGCATCAAGAAACTTTTACAGGAAGGTGTTCATGACTCATTCGATTTACAATCGTTTGAGAATTGCGAAGGATGTTTATTAGGCAAGATGATAAAGCAGCCATTTCCCAAGTTGGTAGAAAGGGCAGGTGACTTGTTGGGCCTAATAAACACCGATGTATGTGGACCAATGAGCACAACCACAAGAAACGGCCATCGATATATTATTACCTTCACAGACGACTATAGTAGATATGGATACATCTATCTTATGTCGCACAAATCTTAATCGCTTTGAAAATTCACAGAATTTCAGAGTGAAGTTGAAAATCAGCTTGGCAAGAAAAACTAACCCCTTCGATCGGATCGAGGAGGTGAATACTTGAGCTAAGAATTCGATGACCATCTGTAAGTAAAGGGTATGCTTTCAGAATTGACACCTCCAGGAACTCCACAATGGAATGCAGTATCCGAAAGGACGAATCGAACCTTGCAAGACATGTTAAGATCAACAATGGGTCTTAGTGAACTTCCTATCTCTTTCTAGGGACACGCACTTCTAACCACGGCACTAAAACTGAACCTTTCTCCATCAAAAGCTGTAGAAAATAATCCATACGAGCTATGAACGAAGAAATCTCCAAGGTTGTCTTTTCTCAAGATATGGAGATGCGATGCATATGCCAAGAAATTAATTTCTGACAAACTTCACCCCAAATCTGACAAGGTTTTCTTTGTGGGCTACCCAAAATAAACCAAAGGGTATTACTTCTACAACAACTCCGATAACAAAGTAATTGTTGCACGCGATGGTGTCTCTTTGGAGAAGGAACACCTTTCCAAAATGACAAGTGGGAGGAAAATCGAACTCGATGAAGTTCGAGAGGACGAGCAACAAAATCAAATTGACATCCAAAGTGCTAAAATAGTATCTATTGATGCTGGTCAAAATGTGCAAAGTCAAACCGATAATGCAAATGTGCAGTCCGTTACCCTACGTAGGTCGCACAGGCCAAGGTCTCAACCTGATAAGTATCTTGGTGTTATATTAACCGAGAATCAGGACATCCTATTAGTGGATGGAGATGAACTGGCAACCTACAAGCAAGAGATGTCGAGCACCAACTGTGCTAAATGGCAAGAGGCCCTGAGATTGCATGTTTGAAAATCAAGTCTGGGACTTGGCTGACTTACCCGAAGGTTGCACACCCATCAAATGTAAATGGATTTTCAAATTAAAAACGACAAAGATGGAAATGTATTCTTTTACAAAGCTAGACTAGCAAAAGGTTACAGGCAAATTCATGCTATTGATTACAATGAAACCTTTTCTCTGGACGCAATGCTTAAATCCGTTTGGATCCTCCTTGCGATTACTGCGTATTACAATTATGAAATATGGCAGATGGATGTCAAAACCACCTTCCTCAATGGAATTTTGGAAGAAACTGTTTATATGACACAGCCTGAAGGTTTTGTCGACCAAAACAATGCTGGGAAGGTGTGTAAGCTTAAAAAGTCCATTTATGGGTTAAAGCAAGCTAGTAGAAGTTAGAATCTACGATTCGATGAAGCCATCTGTAAGTTTGGTTTTATCAAGAATCCAGATCAATCTTGTGTTTACAAGAAGGTTGGTGGGAGTAACATCGCCTTCCTAGTCTTATATATCGATGACATATTGCTTATTGGAAATAGCATTCCGATGTTAAAGTCTGTAAAGGCCTGACTTGGAAAATGTTTTTCAATGAAAGACTTGGGAGAGGCTAAGTACATATTGGGCGTCAAGATCTATAGGGATAGATCTAAGAGGATGTTTGGATTGAGCCAGAGTACTTATATCGATAAGGTATTGGAACGATTTAGTATGCAAGAGGCCAACAGAGGTCACTTACCCATGTCACATGGCATAACCCTAAGCAAGAAGTAGTGTCTAAAGACACCTGATGAGCGAGAAAGGATGAATCAGATTCCATATGCTTCGCTAATTGGATCGATCATGTATGCCATGATATGTACTAGGCTAGATGTATCATATGCCTTGAGTGCTACGAGCCGATACCAATCAGAATCAAGAGAGGCTAATTGGACTGCAGCCAAGATATCCTAACATACCTGAAAAGGAACAAGAATAAATTCCTGGTATATGGTGGCTCAGAAGAATTAGTTGCTGAAAGTTATACCGACAGAAGCTTCCAAACAGATAGAGACGATTTCAAATCACAGTCTAGATATGTGTTCTGTCTAAATGGAGGAGTTTTTAGTTGGAAGAGTGCCAAGCAAAGCACAACTGCATATTCTACAACTAAAGTCGAATACTTGGCAGCAACTGAAGCGGCTAAGGAGGCAGTTTCGATTCGTAAGTTCGTTGGTGAACTTGATATTGTACCCTCCATCAAGGGTCCAATAGCCCTCTATTGTGACAACGATGGAGCTATTGCTCAGGCTAGAGACCCATGGGAACATAAGAAGGTCAAACATGTCAAGAGGCGATTTCACATGATAAGGGAATGGAAATCAGAGGGTGAAATCAAGATTTGTAAAGTTGGAACGGATGACAATGTAGCCGATCCACTTACTAAACCTCTGCCTCAAGTGAAGCACGACAAGCACATTGAGGCAATGGGAATCAGGCACGTTGGAGATTGGCTTTGATTTCCCTTTTTAGTGTTTTAATTGATTTTGAACATTTTAATGTAAGACTCTAAGATGAACCATTCAGGTTTTGGAGTAATTTAATTACATGCAATTTTATCACTCCGTTTCTATTTAATTGTGGTTTAGAATTAAATATTACGTCCATTCGATTTTGAAAATTAAATATTGAGAAACAGCAAAGAAAATTTAAATGCTTTGGCAAAATTGAAAAATGTGAAAAATGAAAAGTCCAAAAATATTTTGATGTAAGTGTATTCCTCCCTATTTTGAGCATTGATGACAATGCTTCATTTTAGCTTGGGGGGGAAGCGTTCTTAAGTGTTTTGTATATATGTTAGTGATTTTGGCTTTGAATAAGCTTGGGGGTGTTGGTGTTTTTGTTTGGTGATTTCTTTATTATGGTGTTGAGGATTGATCACCCTTTGCTTCACAATTTAGGTATACCACCAAATTTCAAATTTTAGCCTACCTTCACCTTTTTCTCCTTTACATTACGACCCTTTTGACCTTTTTGGTTGAGTCACAAGTCGGTGGAGGGAGATGTGAGTCAAGCCTATGAAGCGGCGTGCATAGTCAAGATGTCGAGTAGGCCTAAAATCTCTTCTCTTCCGGTTCCTTCGAGGAAACATTGAGATGCTCTCTAGAGGTGGATTTGAAACTAGTTGGGAGAACGTGATACGATTGTTAAAGATGAAGGTGAATTGTGTTTCATTAGTTCTTTATGCTTAGCATATTTTATGTTTCAATTAACCTTGGATATCTTAGAACGGGCACACCCTTATTGTATAGAAAGTTGTTTATTCATTTGTATTTGATCACTTGTAAAACTCCATTTCAAAGGCTATTTGTTTTAATTTTTCCTTTTTGATTTTACTTTCTTTTTAATGATTTTGCCTCATTTTTACCTTCAAGAGTTATGGGTCAAACCCTTTGGATACCCTTACGAGACCTCACTCGTCCTCATTAGTGACTTTGGGGTTAAAGGGCTTGTTATAGCTAAAAACAACCGTGATTCCTACGAAAGTGAGTTTTAGTGTACATTCTTATCTTTTTCTTTCCTTTTTCTTGTTTGAATAAGTTTTTCATCCTATTTCTTCTTGCTTTTGTTTTGCTTGAGGACGAGCAAAAGTCTAGCTTGGGGGAATTTGATGAGTGTCATTTATGGCACTCATTTAGTTTCTTTTAGGATGAATTTTAATCAGTTTTATAGCTCTTTATCTCTTTTTCTTTAGTTTTACTTCTTACTTCTCTAGTTTGTATTTTTCCTTAGTTGTTTTCCCGTTTTCTTGCATTTCCTAGATTATTTTACCTTTTCTCTTTTATTTGTTTGCTTTTCTTTGATTTTAGGAGATTAGTGATGTCTAAGGAGCTCAATGGCTTTTTCTCAGGATTTGTAAGGCTTAAGATGTAAGCCGGTCTCTCCCTTTGAAGCTCAAAGTGTTAAGGGATGCAAAGTCCAAGTCTTCTAGGCCGTGCTCTCAAGCTGCATAGGCATCCAAATGTTCGGTTTCGATGAGTCCGACTCACCTCGGAAATAAAACCCGAGCCCAAGAATAAACTCACAATTAATATAACAAAATGCATAAAAAACAAGAATAGAGAAAATACTAAATTACCCTTGTAGCGTGCTTCGCTCAACTGGATAGAGCTCTTATTTGAGAAAAGCCTAGCCTCACAAATGGCAAGGACCTCTAACGAAGTCCACCCACAACTCGACCCGATCAGTCTACTACTTGGAGGTTAGCCAAGTCCGACCAAAAAGACTACCCGAGTAATTAATGAGCTTATAGGTTTTCTCTCAAGTGGAGATGCCTAATTGAAGCTCTAACTCAAGTGAGTTTTTCCATTTCCCAAGTGGGATATTTATAAGGAAACTCAAGTGAGAAATCCACTCTCCCATCAATGTGGGAGAGTTGGTAAAATCAATTTTCTCCTTTTATTTAATTCAAAAACAAAAGAAAATAGCCAACAACTAATTAATCAACAAGTGGCATACTAAGAGGAAGGGATAGGTAAGGACCACAAGGGAAGAAAGGGACCAAAACTTGATCCCCAAGGCTTCCCCAAAAATTGGCCATATGCTCCCACTTGCCCCAATCGGGTGCTTCCACGTGGCAGGCCAAGCCAAGGCACCCAAGCAGCCCAGCTGGCGCTTAGTGTGCGGCTGGCCTGCCGCTATGCGTGGCTGGGCGCAGCACCATGCGCGCTACGCTGCTGCGGTGTATGATGGTCGTAGAGCCATGCGTGCTCGCCTGCTGGTAGCATGGTGTGGCATGTGCTGCTGGCTGGCACACCATGCACGCATTGCTACTAGCTTGTTGCGTTTGCCACGCACATGCTAGCATGGCTTGTTAGCCATGGTGCGCTAGCACGCACCAGCCAGCCTTAGCTCGGCTTGGTGCGCATGCTAGCCACCTCGGCTATACCAAATACCCCTAGCACTCGATTTGCTCAGGGCATTCCGATGCTAGGGGTATTTTGGTAAATTATTGATTAATTAGTGATTTTACCGTCTCGTCTTTGATTTATTCGACTCGACTTGCGACGCTCGGTTTCGACGCTCCTAGGTCGATTTTCGACGTCTAAATATTTATTACTCGAGCGACTCATTAATTTCTTCTGAATTAATTCGCCGTATCAGATTGTTAGTTGCTTGGGTTTGACCCGAAGGGTTCTGTCAAGATTAAGCTGTAATATTAATTATACATTAACGAGACTGATTGGAAGCGGCCTCCACCTAGGCATTCCGATCACTTGAACTTACTAAATAAATAACTTTTTCATTAGCTCCGAACCCTCTATCGGAATAATGCACTTGTTTGAAGGACACCATTCCTATCAATGTCCCACTTATCCTTCCGGAAAATTGCGTTTTTAGTGTATAGCCTTTTTCTTATGTCACTTAATGTCTCTTCATGAACTATAAGGTACGATTTTTCGTCATCCTTATTACGTATAGAAGTGTTTCTCAAAATCCGAGTTTGAATGTTACTAAATAGATGATTTCTAAAATCCATCCGAGCAAGGCCATGCATTTTCACAGTCTCGCTCTTCAAGAGGCCTTGTAAACAACAAAGACATGTTCCCTATTATTAGTAGGGGACATTCCCAGCCTTGTAATGTAAGCTTCTCTTACTAAGAGGACCTAGTTGTCCGAGTGTTGCCGTTATAATCTCCATGTACGGCAGACGTTTGACTAACATCAAAACAGACTAGTACTCAAACAAGAGAACTCACAATACTCAAGGTCGAGGAAAGAGGTTCCGGTAGCCATAATGAGAAGTATACTTATGACGATTTTTAAATCTCTTAAAGTATTCTTATAGGTCGATCCAGTATGGTTCTAAACCAATACCTGTGAAAATGATTTATGACAATCATGTCCTTATAGCATAAGAAACGGTGCTATAAATTAAACTACACACTAATCTCAAGCGACCATTAATCGTCCATCATTTAAATGGCCTCGATTATGGATAATTCTCGATTAAAATATTTAATGTACACTTAATAGGTGTTTCTTTATCCAAGACTTGTCTTGATACCCTATTTTGAATATTCTCAAAATCGAATGGACACAATATTTAAACCTAAACCATAATTAAACAGAAAACGGAGTGTCTGACATTAAAATGTTCAAAATTAATTAAAACACTAAACAGAAAAATCAAAGCCAATCTCCAACGTGCCTGATTCCCATATCCTCAACGTGCTTGTTGTGCTTCACTTGAGGAAGAGGTTTAGTAAGTTGATCGGCTACATTGTCATCCGTTCAAACTTTACGAATTCAGATTTCACCCTCTAATTTCCATTCTCTTATCGTGCGAAATCGCCGCTTGACATGTTTGACCTTCTGATGTTCCCTTTGCTCTCTAGCCTGAGCAATAGCTCCATTATTGTCACAATAGAGGGCTATTGGACCCTTGATATAGGGTACAACATCAAGTTCACCAACGAACTTGTGAATCCAAACTGCTTCCTTAGCCGCTTCAGCACCTGCCAAGTATTCGGCTTCACTTGTAGAATCTGCAGTTGTGCTCTACTTAGCACTCTTCTAACTAAACGCTCCTCCATTTAGACAGAATACATATCCAGACTGTGATTTGAAATCGTCTCTGTCTGTTTGGAAGCTTGCGTCGGTATAACCTTCAACAACTAATTCTTCTAAGCCACCATATACCAGGAGTTTATCCTTGTTCCTTTTCAGGTACTTTAGGATATTCTTGGTCGCAGTCCAATGTGCCTCTCCTGGGTCTGATTGGTATCGGCTCGTAGCACTCAAGGCATACGATACATCTGGCCTAGTACATATCATGACATACATGATCGATCAAATTAGTGAACCATATGGGATCTCATTCATCCTTTCTCGCTCATCAAGTGTCTTTGACACTGCTTCTTGCTCAAGGTTATGCCATGTGACATGGGCAAGTGACCTCTCTTGGCCTCTTCCATCCCGAATCGTGCCGTAGCTTATTAATATAAGTACTCTGGCTTAATCCAATCATCCTTTTAGATCTATCTCGATAGATCATGATGCCTAATATGTACTGAGCCTTTCCCAAGTCTTTCATTGAAAAACATTTTCCAAGCCAGGCCTTTACAGACTCTAACATCGGAATGATGTTTCCAATGAGAAATATGTGATCAACATACAAGACTAGGAAGGAAATGTCACTCCCACTTAGGAAGGTGATGTTATTCCCACTGACCTTCTTGTAAACACAAGATTCATCTAGATTCTTGACAAAACCAAACTTACTGATGGCTTCATCGAATCGCATATTCCAACTTCTGCTAGCTTGCTTTAGCCCATAGATGGACTTTTTAAGCTTACACACTTTTCCAACATTGTTTTGGTCGAAAAAACCTTCAGGCTGTGTCATAACACAGTTTCTTCCAAAATTCCATTGAGGAAGGCGGTTTTGATGTCCATCTGCCATATTTCACAGTTGTAATCTGCAGCAAACGCCAGGGGGATCCGAACGGATTTAAGCATTGTGATCGGAGAAAAGGTTTTATCATAATCAATACCATGAATTTGCCTGTAACCTTTTGTTACCAATCTAGTTTTGTAAATGATTACATTTCCATCTTTGTCGGTTTTCAATTTGAAAATCCACTTACATCCGATAGGTGTGTAACCCTCGGGTAAGTCAATCAAGTCCTAGACTTGATTTTCAAACATGGAATCCATTTCAAATATCATGGCCTCTTGCCATTTAGCAGAGTCGGTGCTCGCCGTCGCTTGATTGCAGGTTGCCGGTTCGTCTCTATCCATTATCAACATGTCCTTATTCTCGGGTAATACAATACCAAGGTATTTATCAGGTTGAGACCTCGGCTTCTGCGACCTACACAGGGTAACAGACTGAGCATTTGCATTGTCGGTTTAACTTAGCACATTTTGACCAGCGTCAACAGATGTTGTTTGAGCACTTTGACTGTCAATCTGATATTGTTGCTCGTCCTCTCGTACTTCATCGAGTTCGATTTTCCTCCCACTTGTCATTTTAGAAAAGTGTTCCTTCTCCAAAAAGACACCATCGCGAGCAACAAACACTTTGTTCTCGGATTTATTGTAGAAGTAATACCCTTTGGTTTCTTTTGGGTAGCCCACAAAGAAAACCTTGTCAGATTTGGGGTGAAGTTTGTCATTCTTGACATATTCTTTGCATCCCCATATCTTTAGAAAAGACAACTTAGGAGGTTTCTTCTCCCATAGCTCGTATGAAGTCTTTTATACAGCTTTTGATGGAGCACAGTTCAGTGTTAGTGTCGCAGTTAGAAGTGCGTGTCCCCAGAAATAGATAAGAAGATCACTAAGACCCATTGTTGATCGTACCATGTCTAACAAGGTTTGATTTCTCCTTTCGGATACTCCGTTCCATTGTGGAGTTCCTGGAGGTGTCAATTCTGAAAGTATACCCTTTTCTTTTAGATGGTCATCGAATTCTTAGCTCAAGTATTCACCACCTCAATCTGATCGAAGGGCTTTGATTTTCTTGCCAAGCTAATCCTCAACTTCACTCTGAAATTCTTTGAACTTTTCAAACGATTCAGATTTATGCGACATGAGGTAGACATAGCCATGTCTACTATAGTCGTCTGTGAAGGTGATAAAATATCGATGTTCCTTCCTTGTGGCAGAGCTCATTGGTCCACATACATCAGTATGTATTAGACCTAATAAGTCTCCTGCCCTTTCTCCCAACTTGGAGGTTGGTTGTTTAATTATCTTGCCTAATAAACATCCTTCGCAATTCTCAAACGATTCTAAATCGAAAGAGTCAAGAACACCTTCTTGTAGAAGTTTCTTGATGCGTTTGATGTTAGTGTGGTCAAGACGACAATGCCACAAGTACGTTTGATTTGACTCAACGGTCTTAGCTTTCTTGGCGGTATTATTAACTTTATAAACTTTTTTGTCTAATGAAAGCACACATTTTAGATAAACATGTCATACCATAAACATATAAACAAGACCTTTAAAACAATAGTCTTGTGATCAAAACAAAACATGACGTCCAACGTCAAAAGATCAATGTATGGTCGATAACAAAAAGTTAAAGAAGTTCTATATCAAGACAAACTATGTGATTACAAGCCTTCCGAAAAGATTAACTTCTTCTTCCACTTGTATATCCACATCCATTTGGTAAGCCCTTCTCACTTGGTTCCTAAAATAAGAGCATATAGTGAGTCATTAATGGTATCTAATACCTTATGAATTTCTTGTATTTAAGTGTAGTTTATAAAGAAGATACCTGAGGTGGAGATTTCTCTTCCCTTTTCCTCATCTTCCAGGCAAATGATGCATTCTCTCTTATAGTGGCCCCGCCTGCTATAGTAGAAGCATCGCATCCTTGCCTTGTTCTTGAACTCCTTCTTCTTTGCCTTTAGAGCAAGCTTGAGTCTATCACTTCTGCAAGGGTCGGACATTTGACGCTCATTGATAACCTCCATCAAAGTGAGTTTGTCACGATTGGTAGTTAACCTCATCTTTAATGCAATATACCCGAGTGGAGAGAACTTAATAGCATGAGAGCAGCTTGCTCATCCTTCACTGGCTTGCCAATGAGCGCTAAGTGAGTGAATAACCTTGTCATTGGAAGCACGTGGGCTTGAAGTGACGTTCCGGGTCTTAGTCTAGAATTGTAGACTTGTCCCCATACCTCTTGCCTTTCCTTGGCTAGGCACCCCTCTTGCGGTCCCTTGATCTTCATGTTGGAGAGTGACCTAGTCACTTCCTCCACGAGACAATCATAGTTGCCATTGATGCTCTTAGTGACCCTCAAATTGACTATATCCTCTAGAGGTTTGAGGAGCATGTCCGGAAAATAGTTAGAGAACTTTCTCTTCCATTGTACTAGGATGGAGTTTGCCATAAGTCGTGAGACTCTTTTTCAATCAAAACTCCACTCCTCATGAGCCTCAACGCTCATAACCCATTTTGAGTAGAAACTCGGGATGGGTATGTCAAGAATGTGCTCTAGGTAGCAATTTCGGAGGGTCTTTCGCAGTTCTTCTTCCCACTCCTTAAAGTTCACCAAGATCAAGCAAAATGGTAACTTTTCGAGAAGTTTCGGGCACATTAGGTTGTTTTCGTTGTTAGTTGAAGACATGATTCTACAATTGAAAGAACTTAAAATAAAGAACCATTCATAATATTTAAATAAGATTGAAATCATGCATATTAATCAAACTTATTCAAACGTCTTATTCACACATTAAATTATCGCCATTTGGTGAGAATAAGTAGATTCCAAGATCCAAATAAACAATGAGTAGTTAAGCATACTTTGGCTTGTCTTATCACCCAATATTCTAAGGTAAGCAACTCTTTGCTAATGGCTCTAAGCCACTCTTGGTTAGATAAATCGTCGCATCTAATGCTCTCTCAACAACTTATCCACTTTGCCACGACATGATAGGACTCCATCACTCATATCGTTGAGTATAAGAAAAACCAACTTGCATACCCGGTATGCCTTACGTATCCTAGGGATAAATAGTGATGCCTCGCTTTGGCGTAGCGCATCACTACTCTCAATAGGTCGGTAAGAGTTGTTTTGGAATGGCAAATTTTACTCTATATTTTAGGGACCTAGGGTTTCTATGTTGGTTGATTTAAGTGAACTTAATTAATCATTGCAACATTCGAAATCCTAAACATGCATCTAACATATAATTCATATATATAATCAAAAATATATATCAAAAACATAGATAAATGATACATTTGGCAACTAGCATGACCCCTTGAATCTTCAAGTCTTCAAGGGTCGTCTTTTGCAACTTCATGGCTTCGTCATCCAAGAACCTCCATCTTCAAGACACAACCAAAATAATGCAAGTACTAGTATCTACGATTCGGACTAATCTAAATATTAAGGTACAAAAATACTCAACGGTTCGTAGACCGTATTTAGATTTACAAAAATACATGACGGAACACAGTCCGTATTCTCTATCCCAATAGGGCCCCACTAGTTGCCATTTTTATAAAACCTGCAGAAGAATATACATTCCATTCATCCATTCATTATTTGTGAATGGCCTATGCATCTTACAACAATAAACAAGAACAATGCACAAACACACGTAAACTAGTAACTAATTTAGCTAGTTAATCCGATTAACACACCTAATTAAAACTACTCAAAGTTGTTTAACCGATTATGTAATTTAGCGCAATTAAAATTGAAGCTCCCACTAAATCCCGCACCAATCTTAATTAATCCAATTAATTATGGCGGCAAACCCAAAATTTTACAAAAATTAATTTTGCAAATGCCGCTTAAAAAACCGAGGCCTTGCCTCCAAAATTTAATTAAAATAATTAAAACAAACACAATTAAATTAATTAGAATAATTCAAACGACAAAAATTGCAAACACGTAGCCAACCGCACGCAAGTGGCTCGCACACCTAGACTAGCTAGGCGCACGCCTTGCCTAGCAGCCCCGAGCAATGCGGCTTAGAGCGTGCGCCCGCACCACCCCGACACAACACTGCTAGGTGCCAAGCGTAACAGCGTTTGCTGCGGGTTACAAGGTGCAAGGCCACCCCTCGCACAGCCATGCGCGCACAGCAGCGCACTTTGTTAGCAGTTGATGTTGTGCTGTGTTGCGGCTTGCTGGCTGGCCATGGCGCGCCATGCTGCTGGTCAGCAGGCAGCAGCCACGCACGACAGCGCACACCTGGCAGCCACATGCGGGTTGCTGTGCAACCCAGCTAGCCAAGGGTGGTTTTGCCTCGGTTTTCGTGCCAAAGCCTTGGGATTCTAAAACCGAATTGTACTTGACTTTAATTCATTAATTCCAAATTGATTTTAGAATTAATTTAATGAGAAAAATGAAAAATTATAACAAGTCCAACTTAAATAAAATTCATTTAAGTGCACAAAACCAAAATTATTCCCAAGAATTATTCTTTAATAAAATTGGTTTAACTTGGTGCAATAAAATAAATAAGGGCATTACTCACTATCAATTTAATTAATTTAAATTTATCATGAGATTTGACAACATAAGGGGGAGTTGGAATTATGAACATAAAATTCAAATAAAGATTCCAACTTTAACTTGTGATTCCTTGAAAAATTATATCTTCTAATATGAAGATAAATGAAATTTCTGTCACAAGATTGAAACTTTATGATTACAATCAACTTAATACATGATTAAATCAAAAGTTCAACAAAAATTCATGGAATTTAGTAACTCAAAGTTCTAACCACTTAAAACAATTAAAGATTGGATCTTTAGTACTTAGAAGCCTCAAAGAATAAATTTTTTACACTGAATGCAATGGATTTGCAATTATGTGAAAATTTAACCAATCTTTCAAGCACTAATTACTACAAATTAACAATCCTTAAAGAGGTTAAAAATGCAGAAACATTGAGGAAATAACCATATACATAATCACCATAAATATGCCATGAAGATTCAAGGTTAAAAGATTTAAAATTTTTTGTCAAAAACGAAAAACCATCGAAAAAAGGCATTTCTGGCCGGATTTTAGCCTTTTTTACAGGCTTACAAAAGGATAAAATATTTCCAGAACAATGTTTCCACCAAAAATTCACTATTTTTGAGCGAAAATCTAGGCTTGGGAGCAAAAATCAGCTGTAAAACGAGTTTAAAATTAATAAAACCGAGCTACTAATCTAATTAGTAACATAAACCAGAAAATAAATCATAAAACACCTTGAAATTTATTTGTTATAAAAATAAATGAGCAAGGCTCCGATACCGCTGTTGGGTTTCGATTAGTCCGACTCACCGCGGAAATAAAACTCGAGCCCAAGAGCAAACTCACAATTAATATAACAAAATGTATAAATAACAAGAATAGAGAAAAGACTAAATTGCCCTTGTAGCGTGCTTCGCTTAGCCGGATGGAGCTCTTACTTGAGAAAAGCCGAGCCTCACAAATGGCAAGGACCTCCAACGAAGTCCACCCACAACTTGACCTGACCGATCTACTACTTGGAGGTTAGCCAAATCCGACCAAAAACACTACCCAAGTAATTACTGAGCTCATAGGTTTTCTCTCAAGTGGAGATGCCTGATTGAGCTCTTACTCAAGTGAGTTTTCCCATTTCCCAAGTGGGATATTTATAGGGAAACTCAAGTGACAAAATCCACTCTCCCATCAATGAGAGAGAGTTGGTAAAATCAATTTTCTCCTTTTATTTTTAATTCAAAAACAAAAGAAAATAACCAGCAACTAATTAATCAACAAGTGGCATACTAAGAGGAGTTAAGTAAGGACTATAAGGGAAAGGGGGGACCAAACCTTGATCCCCAAGGCTTCCCTATAAACCGACCATATGCTCCCACTTGCCCCAATCGGGTGCTGCCACGTGGCAGGCCAAGCCAAGGCACCCAAGCAGCCTAGCTGGCGCTTGGTGTGCGACTGGCCTGCTGCTATGCGTGGCTGGGCGCAGGACGATGCACGCTACGCTGTTGTTGTGTACAGCTGCCGTAGCACCATGCGTGCTGGCCTGCTGGTAGCATGCTGCAGCATGTGCTTCTGGCTGGCGTACAATGCACGCATTGCTGCGGCTGCCACGCACATGCTAGCATGGCTTGCTAACCATGTGCTAGTAGCCTTGCTAGCCTTGGTGTGCTAGCACGCACTAGCCAGCCTTGGCTCGACTTGGTGCGCATGCTAGCCACCTTGGCTATACCAAATGCCCCTAGCACTCGGTTTCCTCAGGGTATTCCGATGCTAGGGGTATTTCGGTAAGTTATTGATTAATTAGTGATTTTACCGTCTTGTCTTTAATTAATTCGACTCAACTTGCGACGCTCGATTTCGACGCTCCTAGCTCAATTTCCGACGTCTTAATATTTATTACTCGAGCGACTCATTAATTTCTTCCGAATTAATTCTTCTTGTCGAATCGTTAGTTTCTTTGGTGTGACCCGAAGAGTTCAATCAAGATTAAGCTGTAATATTAATTATACATTAATATTACTGATCGGAAGTGGCCTCCACCTAGACATTCCGATGACTTAAACTTACTGAATAAATAGATTTTTCAGTAACTCCGAACCCTCTATCGGAATAATACACTTCTTCGAAGGACACCATTCCTATCACAAAAATGGTGTTGAACCCACCGTCGAGGCCTTTGGAAACTGCCACCCCCAATGTTCATCAAGTGGAGTGCATGGAAGCATCGACGGTCGCACCAGAGGAGCTTCCCTACCCCAAGCACGGGCACGTACGAAGGTGGCGCAAGCGCGCAGGGTAGGGCAGAAGCGCGGCCGCGCAGGTGCAAGGTACGGCCGCGCAGTTCTGCATCCCCGTTCCATACCCATTTCTTCGTGGCCACGCATATTGAGGAGAGGGCGCACCTATTGGGGTTCTTTTTGGATGTCTAACTAACTATATATTGATTTTCATCCTTTTAGAGAGTAGGATGATGAGAATTGTATGAGAATTAGACTAGTTTTAGGTAGAGAAGCTCAAGATTTTGGGAAACTTTGTTCTTAGATTTTAGAAAGAGAAACTTGGTAATTAATGATTGCTACATTTTTTTATCTTCATTCCCTTTGATATTGATCAAAGTTTTGTAAGAATTCCTTTCTCTTTAATGCAATTTTAGTGTTTGATCTTTGATATATTGTTGAATTTCTATATATTGTTTGATTTGATTGTTGATATTTTCATTACAATGTTGATGATGAAATTAATGAAGTTTAGTTATGCTTTTCAATTCTACAATGTGTAGTAAGTAGATCCTTTGCTAGGGATGTGGTAAAGCATGTATGAGTGATAATCTATTGCTAATTTGGGGATTTTGATTGATTTAATATTCTGATTAAATTGGTTGATGGATTTCGTGCATGTGTTTGATTTGTTGAGTAGCTAACCTTGATTATCAAGCTAGATTGCATTGTAGTTTTCAATGATGCGACACATTGATTTGGAAGTTACTATTATCGATTGATCTAGTTTTGCAATTTTCCTTTGAATGTCATTCATAGAGACCACTAGCTTAACCCTAGGAAATAGCTCTTTAAGTGATTTTGATTGCAAATACCATTTTCCCGCGCATTATTTGATTGATCAACTTCCCGACAAATTAGCATGTTTATCGTGAATGGATGTGGATCCTAAATCCCTAGTACCTTGATATTAATTTCTATTATTAGCTTTAATTGTATTTATTTTATTGTTTAGACCAAATTGTGTGCTTAAGATTTCGAAATAGCTTAACTAGAAAACATAGCTTATACCTCATTCCCTTGGGTTCGACCCGGACTTACCCCTATACTGGGGTTGGGTATAATTATAAATTTGGTTTGAACTCAACGACTTAGGTTTTCCTCCCGTCAAAATGGCATCGTTTCCGGGGAACGGCATGGTTATTTGCTATTGTTAATTGAGTCTATTCCATTTTATTTGAAAAATACAAAAAGATTTTCTTTCTTTCTTTTAAGCTACATTTGTAGTCGTGTTATTAATATTTTCCTTTGAGATTTGTATGCGTAGGCCATTTGATCCGAAAATTGTGAGGACCATAACAAAGATAAGGGTTGCTAATCGTTCCTTAAGCTCAAGTCCCTCAAGAGAGGAAGACCATCATGAAGAAGAAGAAGAACGAGAAAGCGTGGGTGCTAATCCAAGAGTAGCATTGAAGGAGTTGGGAACTCTAGGATCCTGTAGGTCTGAAAGTTGAATTGCTCCCCCCACGACATCGGCAAATGACTTTGAGATAAGACCGGCGATGATTACATTGATAAAGAGGCGTCAATTAGTGGAGCTAATCATGAGAGTCCCCGCAACCATCTTAAGGAATGTGAGAAGTATTGCAATACCATCAAGGTGAATGGGGTTACTCAAGAGTTCATTCGACTTAAACTTTTCGCTTTTTCTCTCATTGGACGTGCTCTAGAGTGGTTAGACAAAGAGGTGAAGCCAAACTCTTTGAAGCAAGGACTCTTATTAAAACTTCAAGCAAAAGAGGAATGAGAGCTTATATGAGGCATGGGAAAGGTACAAGGAGTATCAAAGAGAGTGCCCACATCGTGGGATTCCCACCTATCAAATCATCCAAATCTTCTATGGAGTTCTAAGCCCTCAAGGGAAATCTTGCTAAGATGCCGGTGCCGGAGCTCCTATCATGAACAAGACGGAGAGGAGGTGGTGGACTACATAGTGAGACACTACATAGATTGGCAAGAGGGTGAGAGAGAGTCGACAAGCAAGAGTGGTTCTACGGTGTATTCAATCGACCATCTCAATGCCATCAACAATTTTTCCTCACAAATATCAAACTTGGGAAAGGAGATGACCTCGATCAAAGGAAAGCTTGAGAGTGCTTTGATGAGTGTCATTTATGACACTCATTTGCTCTCTTTTAGGGTGATTTTAGATTGCTTTTATAGATCTTTTCTTTCCTTTTTCCTTAGTTTTGCTCTTTATTTCTTTAGTTTGCACTTTCTTTAGTTAATTTCCCATTTTCATGCATTTCTTGGTTTTTCTTATCTTTTTCCCTTTTATTTGTTTGTTTTCAGGTTAAGATCGTTGTCCAAGGTTTCCCGAGGTTTCTTCCCGAGTTTGCAATTATTAGGATGCCTAGTGTCTTCCATTTGAAGCCCAAGTATGGAGATGTGCAAGTTTCAATTGACCTTAGGTCGTGCATTCAAGCCGTGAGGGCACCAATTCTGGTGTCAAACCCACCGTCGAGGTGTTTTAGGTTCTTCCATGCTCCATGTTCATCAAGCACACCAAGTGGAGCGCAAGAGGAGCGTCAAGATCAAGGGGAAGAAGCTGCCCTGTTCCCAGGCGCGGCCTCGTGGCCTGGTGGCGCGACCGCACGTGGCCTTGGCGTGGCCTCTTCTGTTGCTCCCCCTGTTCCGTACCCATTTTGGCGCGGCCGCGCATCCTCTTAAAGAAGGTTGCGCTTGTACGGGTCTATTTTGGACGATCTAACGAATTTCTCTTTGTTAGTTCTACTATATATATATTTTTCTTCTATTTTTAGAGAGAGAAAATGGAGAGGGATTTTTCATGAGAGAATTCATTTTTTAGAGAGAGAATTAATTAAAGTTTTAGAGTAGAGATTTTTAGAGAGAGAAATTCATGGTTGATGATTGATGATTCTAAGCACATTTTCCTTTGATTTCACAAAAGTTTGTAAGGATTTCTTTTACTTTAATGCAATCTTTAGCTTTTGATTTCAATTGTCTGGTGATTGTTCAAGTTTGTTGATTAGTTGATTGAATTTGTTGGATTGAAATGATGATGATGAATTTGTTGATTAGCTTAGTTTTGATTTGATTTCTTTCATGGATTGTGAGTAGTTTACTAGCTAGGGATGTGGTGAAGCATGTTTGAGTGATGGATCATAGCTAATTGGGAGTTTTTGATTGATTTAGTATTGTGATTAAATTGGTTAATTGATTTTGTGCATGTGTGTGATTAGTTAAAGAGTAGCTAACTTTAATTGTCATACTCTATTGCATTGTGTGCCTACATTGATACGGACCATTGATTTGTAGCTCACATTTACCGATCGAGCTTGGTTTGTGACGTTCCTAGTAGAGTCTCTCGTAGTTGGCGCTAGTTAGACCTCTAGGAGATAGCTTGTTGAGCTCTTTTGATTGCATTGTCTATCTTCCCTTGCAAATACTTGAATTAATCAATCTCCAACCCGATTAGTGTGTGTCCATTGCAAGAATATGTGGAACCTAAATCCCTAATGTCTTGATATATTGATTTACTTTGTTATTTAGTTGAACTTAGATAATCTACACTACCCTTTACGCTTCGAAATAGCTTAACTTAGGCAATAGCTAACTTCCCCCCATTCTTAGTGGTTCGACCCGAACTTGCCCTATTACTAGGTGTAGGTTTGGTTATAAATTAGTTTGATTGGAGGAATTTTAGTTTCAACGACCTAGAATCCACCTCTTAGTTAGAGTTTTTCTCATTTGACTTAGTATTTAGCCAAGCTTATACTTAGTTCAAACATTTACTTTGTTTTATACATACGGGTCGAAAACCTTTCGAAGTCCTTCATGTTTAACATGGTCAATTCCTGTACTCGTTTAAACATTTAATTAAGTCTATACCACAAATCTTCAATCCCAATATGAACTAAGTATCGCCTTTAGCTTACTCCATTGTCAAAACTACATCCAAATCTAAGCATTTAGCATTTGATAGTTATTTCACAATAGAGTTCATTGATGAGTGACATTTTATGTCACTCCTAGGATAGTGTTTATGCCTTGTTTTAGCTTGTCTTAGGGTGTTCTGCAGTTGTTTTGTTCAAATAATGCGTGCATACATGTCTCGATGTATTTTTAATGAAATCGCGTATATTGTTGAATGCTTGCCTACATTGCGTGTTTGCACCGTTCCCTATACCTTATTGCTTCCCTTGGTGTTTGTGCTTAGGTATTTGAATTCTTGGATTGCAAAGAAGAAGCCAAGGAAGCATGAGAGAAGAATCGAAGAAAGCAAGGTGCAAGGGCACGAATAATGTGCGGGCGCGCAGGCCGCTGCGAGGGCGCACAGACCGCTGCAAGGGCGCACGCACGGGCGCACAACTACCATGCGTGGGCGCACAGCGGATCCTGTTCAGCGTTTTGGCGCGATTCTTTATATATTGCGGGGCTTGTTTTGTACGGGAGAACTTCATTCCTTTAGATCTTTTTTCCCTTGTTTGAGGAGAGCTTCTCTCTCTAGGTTTAGCTTAGGATTAGAGTAGTTTAGAGAGAGAAAGTGAAGGTTTCACCATTGTTGAGCTTTGATTTTGAAGAAGAAGATTGATCATCTTGTTTGTAGACTTTCATCTTCAATCAATGAGAATCTCTAACTTTCTCTCCTCTATTTTATTTGCTTTCTTTTGACTATTGTTTTTGTTGTTGGTATTGCTTGTTAATCATGTTGATTCTTGATTATTTGTTGATTAATCTTGTTATTATCATGATCAGTGAGTAATTTCCCCATTAAGGGGATGGTTGTGGTGTAGTTAGATCTTGAGCATGTTCTAGGTTTAGAATTGATTTATTTGTGATTAAAGTCTTTATATGCTTGATATTCTTCAATCTCCTTGCAAAATGCATGTTGTTAGTTGATTGGGAGTGAATCTTTGCTAACATGAAACGGAAGTTGACTTAGTTAAGGTTCATTATTATCGATTGTTATTTGATAGTACCTCCTAGTATATGGTTCTAATGTGGAAGCATACAGGCTATGTTAGGAGAAGCCAATGAACCCCGGAAGGTGGCTAGGTTGGACCTTACTTCGATATTTGAGCATGTTTAATTCATAATTAATTCAACTTCTATGCCTTTGTTTATGTTCAAGTGAATGCTATACCCAAACCATTTCCCTTAATGTTTTATTTCTTGTTTTAGCATATTTAGACTTTAGTTTATTTATCTCCTATTCCGGACTAGCTTAATTGTCGATAACATTTGGTGGTGTTTATCCGTTCTCTGTGGTTCGACCCCTATGCTTGCCTTATACTCGTATTAGGTTTGTTTAGGTTATATAAATTGTATTTGATCTAGGGATAGACAATTGACGACGCGTTTATTCCCTTGTCATTCATAAACTTCTTGTTGGACCTTACAAGATTGACTCTTGCTTCCACTAAACTTCTTATCCATAAGTATTTTTATGTTTCTCCATAAGCCAATCCTTTTATTAACTTTATGAGAAAACACGTTCCAATTCCTATATGCAATGCTTCCTTAAATCTCATAATGGATTTCTTGAGCTTGTTTTCAAATCTAGCATTATTTAGATTTTCAAAACCCTTAGACTATTTTCATAGTCACTTCCAAAATCCTATTTCAGGAAGGCGGTTTTGGTATCTATTTTGCAATATTTTATATACGCAATTTTTTCTAGAATAACCACGAAAAGACTTAAGCATTCCGATTAGTGAATAGGTTTTTATACACCACGTGAATTTAATAATATCCTTTTCAACCAATCTAGCTATGTATGCATATACATTTCAACATTTATTAATTTTGTCCTTGAAAACTTATTTGCGATTGATGGGTCTTTCACCCTTCATCCAAAATAATCAAGTTTCAAACATGATTTTCAAATGTGGAGCCTATTTTGAATTTTTTTATGGCCTCTAACCATCATTCGGAATTTAGATTTGTCGTAGCTATCTTACAAGACATTATTCCCTTGCTATCTAATAGTATGCTTGTAAGTCTTAGGTTTATTTCTAACTTAATAGAAATTTATAGGATTCAATCCATGACTTTGGTGAATTCTATACCTATACGGGGTAATAGCATCAAACACTGAGTTTCAAGGCGCTTTCAAATCCCTTTGATTATGTTGATCTTACTCCAAATTTTTTAAATTTTTGTGAGTAATGAATTTTCTCTTTTAAGGCACTTGTAAAGTCCTTTTGAGTATTCTTGATCAATCATTCTCACGAAGCCCTTTTAAGGTCTTTCGAGATTATCATTTCTAGTTTGTTGCTAATCTCGATGGTCATCGTGTTTATTTTCCTCCCACTTGTCATTTTGGAAATGTGTTACTTTCTAGAAAGACACCACTTAGAGAAATAAACATTATGTTCTCAATTAGGTTGTGGAGGTAATGCCTGTAGTCTCACTTGTATGCTTACAAAGAGACATGTATATTGTCTTTGGTTAAAAGTTCATTGTGAAACAAACAGTTAGCTCCCACTTGAGCTATCTTAGCCTTTATTGAGCCATTAAGCTCCCACTAAGCCACCTAGCTCTTACTGAGGCTAAGATCCTTAGACATATACTTGAAAAGATGTTGAGATGTTATTTTTATCCATAACTGAATATGGCGTCCTTTCATAGCTTTGACATTTTATTTAGTGTAACAGTAGTCATTTGTGCAAATCTTTAAGGACTTTATAGGAAGGGATGTGATCCATCATCGTTCGAGTTATTTTCAAATGACATCAAGGTCTCCGTGAAGACATACTATGTTCTAATTTCCATTCATAACTTTGACATGGTCACACTTGACTCAAGCAAACATCGCTCGATCTAATCTAGACGTTTTTGATATCTTTCCAAGTCGATTCTGTACTTCATTGAAATTTTGAGCTACTCAAGTCAAGTTTGTTCACCTTTGATGAATATAGCCATATTCTTTCAAATTCTTGTGAAACGTTAATTGTCTATGCCAAGAATAATAGCTCTTTCCTTTGTCCACTAGTAGAATAAATGTGATGGGAAGCTATTATTGGCAAGCGGTTTTAATAATCCGCTTCCCATTACTTAATTAAAAAAAAACCAATGAAATGGCAAGCGGTTATGGCGCGAACCGCTTGCAATTTAACTAATGGCAAGCGGTTTAGGGTTGAACCGCTTACCATTAGTTAAATTGGCAAGCGGTTCAACCCCAAACCGCTTGCCATTTTTAAAAAAACCCTAAAACCGTGCCCACCCCTCCCTTTATTTCTCTCTCTCCTCTTTCTTTAGTCAGCTCTCTCTCTCCTCTTCCATTTTCGGTGCTCTGATCTATCTCTCTCCTCTTTCTTTCTCCCGTTTTCCCCCTCTCTCCTCTTCTCTTTCCTTCAATAATCCTTTCTTCTTTCACTTTCTTTTTTTCTTTGTTCTTTCTCATCTCCAAAAAATCGAACCAAAACCAAAAAAATTCGACCAAATTCAACCAAAACATCAAGTTTTCGAGCAGATTGAGGTCAATTTCGAGCAAATTTCGAGTACAATTTCAAGCAAATTCGTGCATGCGTTTGGGTGGGTGGAGGTTGTGGTGGGCTAGATGGTTTTTTTTTTAAAGGTGGGTCGATTTTTTTTTTTTAAATTTCTATTGTAGATTTATTTTTGGTGGGGGTACGGTCGTGGTGGGTGGTGGGTCGTGGTTTGGGTGGGGTCTTGTTGTGTGGGTGGCGATTGTGGTTTGGGTTAGGGTTTTGGTGGGTTTCGGTGAGGGTTTTGGTGGGTGGGGGTTAGTTGGTGGTTCTGGTGGGTGAGGGGTGGTGGGGGGTCGTGGTGGGTGGCGATTGTGGTTTGGGTTAGGGTTTTGGTGGGTTTCGGTGAGGGTTTTGGTGGGTGGGGGTTAGTTGGTGGTTCTGGTGGGTGAGGGGTGGTGGGGGGTCGTGGTGGGTGGCGATTGTGGTTTGGGTTAGGGTTTTGGTGGGTTTCGGTGAGGGTTTTGGTGGGTGGGGGTTAGTTGGTGGTTCTGGTGGGTGAGGGGTGGTGGGGGGTCGTGGTGGGTTTTGGTGGGTTTCGGTGAGGGTCAGTTGGGGTTCTGATGGTGGTGGCTGCTCGTGGGGGTCGTGGTGGGTGGTGGTGCTGGACGGTGGTGTTGGTGGTCGTGGCTGGAAGTCTGATCTGGAACATGAGTTTTTTTTTTTTTTTAATTATTTGTATTAATTTTTTTTTTTTGAGGAATATTATTTGTATTAATTTTATTAGTTGAATCAATTTTTTTTAATGTAAATGTAATATTACAACAAATAATTAATAAAAGTATTAATGTTTTTACATATGTTTGGTTTATATTTCAATTTTTGTGGAAAAAACCCAAAAAAAAAAATTATTTTTTTTTTAATTTTTTATACCCATAATGGGCAGCGGTTTGGCGCCAAAACCGCTGCCCTTTCTCTAGTAATGGCAAGCGGTTTTGAACCGCTTGCCATTTAAATGGCTAATGGCAAGCCCCCTAATCCCATGCGGTTCAAAACCGCTTACCATTAGGGGGTTTGAACCGCTTGCCATTACGTTTATTCTACTAGTGGTCGGTTTCAACAAGCTAAGTAAGACCTGCTTGCCTTAGAACGATTCCGAATCAATCAACTATCAAGAGCCTATCTAATACAGCCTTGAGTACGTTCTTGTTAATGTGACATTGCTAAAGATGTTCGGAACACAAATCATGCCCATGACTTGAACTTTATGAGTTTCTCATGTTAGGGAAATGTCTATTTATAATCAAGAATTCTTGAATCATGGCTTAGATAACCATTGCCATTCAAATAAATTAATAACTATTGCTCTTTACTTTGAATGTGAGTCTTTTCGTGTGTAAACAGATTGTTTTCTGATTATGGAACATAATAATAACCATTATTCGTTACAGCCTTTAGCTTAAAAAGTCTTTAAACAAAGCATACGACCTTACAACTGATGTAGCACTTCTTGCTTCCTTCTAGGCTCGTAAGACAATAACTTAGCTTAACTTCAATATTTTGAGGTCATTTCAAAGTGGAACCCTCAAGCAGTATTCGATACTTGTGCAGATAATGACTTGCTAAGTGAACTATAATAACATGAACTCTTTAGTAGAAACGAAATTATATTCCTTTTCTTCGTTCTTTGTTTCCTATATTTCTTATTTATACATCATCTCACAACCTTTAAGAACCGTTTCTTTAAGTGTTTTGACTTTTATACTTTGTTAAGTATATTTAAGCATCTAGTGCGCCGTATAACAAAGTTCCATCTTTTCCTTTAATTTGTACTTGAATTATACATCAATGAGTTGTACTCACTAGTGTATAAAGCGAAAAGATATGTTGGTTGTCAAGCATTGACAATTTGAGTTTGCAACTACCTAGTATTTTGAATACATGATGGCCAGCCGTCCTTACGGAATTAGTTTATAAAAGTCATTTATGAGAATTGTATTTTAGAAATGTCTTTCCTTTCTTTGAGAACTATTCTCCAAGATTTCCTTTTTCAATCATTGAAAAAAATATAATTTGATTTAGGATTCTACAAATATAAGTGCAAAGTATAACCATTTATCAATAAAGTAACATGATAAGTTTGAAATTTTAAAAGCATTCATGCAAACTTTCAATCTTATTAAGCGTCTTATCCCGCATTAAACTTTCAAAGATAATGAGTTACTAAGTTAACAATAATAACATGAACTCTTTAGTAGAAATGGAATCTTATTCCTTTTCTTTGTTCCTTGTTTCCTATATTTCTTATCATACTTTATCTCATAATCTTTAAGAACCGTTTCTTTAAGTGTTTTGACTTTTATAATTTATTAGGCATAATTAAGCATCTAGTGCACCGTAAAACAAAGCTTGAATTACTACTCATCTATGTATGAAGCAAAAAGTTATGTTGGTTGTCAAAATTGACAATTTGAGTTTGCAACTCAATACTTTATGTTAATCAAAACTACCTAGTATTTTGAATATATGAGGTCCAACCATCCTTTCGGACTTAGTTTATAAAAGTCATATACTTCCTCCATTTTTATTTTATTGCACCATTAGGACTTTTACACTATTCACTTAATCTTCTTTGACCATCATTTGTGATTTATACATTAGGAAAAATATAATCACGTGGGATCTAGTTAGATTCGTATAGAACTCTACTTTTCAAATATCAAATTTTTATAATTTTTACAAAAGTATAATTGAAGATATTGATAACTAAAGTAATGCATTGGCAAGCGTGAAATCCCTTATGGTGCAATAAAAAAAGAACGAAGGATGTATGAGAATTGTATTTTAGAAATGCCTTTCCTTTCTTTGAGAACCACCCTCAAAGATTTCCTTTACTAATCATGGAAAGCAATATAATTTGATTTAGACTACTACAAATATAAGTGCAAAGTAAAACAATTTATCAAGAGAATAACATAATAAGTTCAAAATTTAAAGCATACATGCAAACTTTCAATCATATTAGGAGTCTTATCCACGCATTAAATTTGTCCCCATTTGGCGAGAATAAGGCGATTCCAAGATCCAAAGAATCAAGAAGTGATTAAGCATGCTTTGGCTTGTCTTAACACTTATTATTCTAAGGTGAGAAACTCTTTGCTAATGGCTCCAAGCCATTTTTGGTTTGATAAATCGTCGCATCTAATGCTCTCGTGACAATTTATCTCTTTTGCCACGATATCTAAGGACTCCTTACATATATCGTTGAGTCTAACCAAACTAAGCATGTATCTGATGTCTTGCTTTAGCAAACCCATCAACATACCTTATGTTCCTAGGGAGATAGTGATTCCTAGCTTTGGCATAGCCCACCACTATGCACATTAGTTTGGTAAGTGTTATTTTGGAATGGCAAGTTTTACTCAATATTTTAGGGACCTAGGGTTTCTATGTTGATTGATTTAAGTTAACTTAATTAATCATCGCAACATTTCAAAATCCTAACATGCATCTAACATATCATTCATATATATAAGCATAAATGTATATCAAAAACATAAGTAAGTGATGCATTTGGCAACTAGCATTACCCCTTGAGTCTTCAAGTCTTCAAGGGTTTTTTCTTGCAACTTCATGGCTTAGTCCTCCAAGAAAATCCGTCTTCAAGACATAACAAAAATTATGCAAATACTAGTTACTACGATTAGGATGGATTAATCAAAATATCAAGGTACAATAATACGCAACAGTTCGTAGACCGTATTTAAATTTACAAAAATACATAACAGAACGCAGTCCGTATTTTCAGTCCTAATCGGGCCCTACTAGTTGCCATTTCATAAAAACTATGAGAAAATATGCATTCCATTCCTCCATTCACTATATGTGAATGGCTCATGCATTTTACAACGAAAAAACAAGTAACAATGCATCAACACGTGTAAACTAGTAACTAACTTAGATGGTTAATCCGATAAACGTGGCTTATTAAAACTAGTCTAAGTTGTTAACCGACTATGTCATTAAACGCAATGAAATAGCTCAAATAAATAATGAAGCTTCCACTAAATTCCGCATCCAACTTAATTAATCCGATTAATTAAGTCGGTAAACCCAAAATTTTACCAAATAAAATTTTATAAGTGCCGCACAAACCCAAGACCTAGCCTCCAATATTTAATTAAAATAAATAAATGAATAAATAATTAAAATCGGAAAAATACACAAAATTACATAGCCCTATCAAGCTCGAGTGCCTAGCACCAAGCAATGAGGCTTGCTTTGCTAGGCACCGAGCCTTAGCTTGTTGCGTGGCTGCTGCCCGCACAGCCCTTAGCTTGCTGCTATGCTGGGCTTATGCTGCCTAGAAACCACAAACCACAGCTCCCTGCAAGGCCTTTCCTTAAAGCAGTGCACCATCCACTAGCACACACGCACACACTCGTACATCAGTGCACCAGCCAGCAGCCTCGAGCGCCACATGCGAGCTCGATTTGCGTGCTCGTGCTTTTCGGGTTTTTGTCCTTATTTTGTGTGACATAAAATTAATTCTAAATTGATTTTAGAATCAACATTAGAGCAAAATGAAAATAAAACCAGTCCAACTTAATTAAATTTAATTTTAGTGAACAAATAAAAATTAATTCAGCAATCATTCCTTAAATAATATTTGGTTCAACTTGATGCTACAAAATTGAAAGGATATTCTCACTATTAATTTAACAACCATAAATTAATCATGAGACTTGAAAAAATTAAAAGGAGTTGGAATAATGAACATAAAATCAATGAAAAATTCCAACATCAACTTGAGAATCTTTGAAAAAATTACATCTTCCAATATGAAGAATAATTAAATTTGAATCACAAGTTTGAAACTTTATGACTTTAATCAACTTAAAAAAATGATTAAATCAAGAAAGTTCAATAAAACATCATGGAATTTAGAAAGTCAAGATCCAACCAAATAATCAATTAAAGATTGAATCTTTAACACTTTTGGGACTTCAAAATCACAAAAAATCACCATAAACATTCACACTTGAAGCAATTAATTTGCAAAAATGTGAACTTTCAAGTTTATGTACGTGAAAAATGAGCCAACCATTAAGCACCAATTACTACATAGTAAACATGCTCAAAAGTGGTCTAAAATTATAGAAATTTAAAGGAAAGAACCATACATATAATCACAATTAATATGCCATTAAGATTTAAGGTTTAAAAGATTTAAAAATTTTCGTCAGAACGAAAAATCCCTCGAACTAGGCATTTATGGGAAGAATTTAGCTTTTTCACAACCCTGAAAGAATCAAAACATTTCCAGAACATCGATTTCACCCAAAATTCACTAGTCTTGGGTGAAATCTGGGTTCGGGAGCCAAATTCTAATTAAAACGAGATTAAAATTAATAAAATCGAGCTACTAATCTAATTAGAAACCACAACAAGAAATTAAAGCCATTTTTAAAACCTTGAAAATATTAGTTAAAAAAATAAATGAGCAAGGCTCCGATACCGCTGTTGGGTTTCGGAAAGTCCGACTTCCCCCGGAATACAAAACCCGACCTTAAGACCCGCTCATAATTAATATAACTAATGCATAGTTAATAACATAAATAACAAGGAGAGAGAAAGACTATTTAACCCTTGTAGCGTGCTTCGCTCCTTAAAGAGCTCTTAATTCGAAAGCTAATTTGAGTCACGCAAGTGCGACGACCTCCAACGGATTCCACCCGCAAAAACGACCGGTCCGGTCTTTACTCGGAGTTTAGCCGGGCTTGGCCAAAATAAAACTACTTGAGTATTACGAACTTAAAGGTTTTCTCCCCTTAAGAGAGATGCCTTATCAAGTTCATCTCAAGTGAAGTATTCCTAACTCCTAAGGTTGGTATTTATAAGCAAAGGATCCTAAAAATTCCTATAATCTTTCCATGTGGGAAAAAATGATAGTGTGAGAAAAACAAGCAATTAATTTAATTCTAAATTAAATTAAATTGCTAGACAAATAATCAAACTACACTTGGCACACACATAAGAGTGGTTAGGTAAGGACCACAAGGAGGACCACACGCAAGCTACGCGGGTTGATAGTGCGGTGCTCGGCTTCGCCTACCAGCACGCACCACAAACCCACGAGGCCGCTTTGTGCGCTGTTGGGCCTCGGCCAGCCAGCACGCACCGCAAGCCCATGCGGCTGATGTGCGCTGCTTGGCTGCCGATGCAGGCTGGCCAGCATGCCTTGCTAGTAGCCCACAGCTGCCCTTGCTAGCTGCTTGGTGCTTATGGCAGTGCGTGCTAGCCTAATATGTCGTGTCATTTGATTATTTTACGCCTCATCGACTTCTAGAATTGTCTTTGACTATAAACGCTCGGCTTCGACACTCTAAGCTCAGAATCTGACGTCTTTGTTCGTAATAACACTAATGACTTATCAATTCCTTTCGGATTTAATTCGTCATTACGGATCGTTTATTTACTTCGATGTGACCCGAAGGGTTTATTCAAGATTAAGCTATAATATTAATTATACATTAATATTACTGATCGGAACCGGCCTCCAACTAGGCATTTCGATCACTTAACCTCCTTGAATAATAAGCTTTCTATTAATTCCGAATCCTCTATCGGAATAATACACTTGTTTGAAAGACACCATTCCCATCAGCGAGAGGCCGAGGGAGCGAGAAATGTTATCACTGGTACATTTTCTATAAAATCAGGGGGTGTTTGGTATGAAAATTTATAATGTAGGAAATGTAAACGAATAAGTGTTTTCATTATTATTAGTTTGGTGTGAGCTACAAGTAACAAATATCGTTTTCAAAGGGTAATAAAATCCCCCAAATTGTTACCCTTATCCAACTAGTGGAAACAAAATGTGTTTCACTCCACAATCATAAACTCCTTAATTTGTTTCCATTTCATAAAGATACCAAACATATATTAAAAGTAACGTGTATCATTACCCTTTCCCCTACTTATATAAATTCTTTCCATTCTGTTTACGGAAATTATACCAAACACCCCCTCAGTTCCTGTTAAAGTTTTGTTTGATTCTGGTGTAACATACTCTTTCATTTCTAAAGCTATATTTCCAAAACTTTCAAATTGTCTGATAACTATAGATGACATAGATATTCCTATGAGGGGTGTAGTTCATTGTACTAGGGTCAATAAAGATGTGCCTATAAAGATTAAGGGTAGGGAAATCTTATCAAACCTAATTGAATTTGAATTAGGGGACCTTGACATAATTTTAGGAATGGATTGGTTATGTCGCTATAATGCTGAAATATGATGTCAGTCATAGAAAATCCATTTGAAAACGACTCAGGGAGAGCTCGTAACTCATTGGAGACATGGTAAACCTAGGCCTACTAAGATCATTTCTGTGTTAAAACTGGCAAAGTTAATGAAGAAAGGTAACACAATCTATTTCTGTAGTGTGAGAAACTTGGAATGTGAGGAACCATCTAAACCTAAGGATATTGAGGTGGTAAAGGAGTTTTTAGATGCGTTTCCAGAAGATATTCCAAGGATTCTACCCAAGCGAACTATAGACTTTACCATAGACTTAGTACCTCGAACAACACCTATCTCTAAGGCACCATACAGGATGGCACCTGCGGAGATGAATGAATTAAAGAACCAATTGCAAGATTTGTTGGAAAAGGGATATATTTGTCCAAGTGTATCACCATGGGGAGCACCTGTATTGTTTGTGAAGAAGAAAGATGGTAGCATGAGGCTATGCATCGATTATAGGGAGTTGAACAAGGTAACCATCAAGAACAAATACCCTTTTCCTAGGATAGATGACTTGTTTGACCAATTGAAAGGTGCATCAGTATTTTCTAAGATTGATCTAAGATCAGGGTATTATCAACTGCGAATTGCGAAAGAAGACATTCCGAAACGGCATTTAGGATAAGATTTGGACATTATGAGTTTACAGTAATGCCTTTTGGGTTAACAAATGCACCTGCAATCTTTATCGAATTGATGAATGGAGTGTTTCAACCATTCTTAGACTAATTTGTGGTAGTATTTATTGATGATATTTTGATTTATTCCAAAAACAAAGAGGACCATGAAGAGCATCTAAGGTAGGTGTTAGCTACTCTAAGGACAAACCAGTTCTATGCCAAGTTCTCGAAGTGTGATTTTGGTTAGAGAATGTAGAATTTTTAGGACATTTTATATCCAAGGATGGAGTAGAGGTAGATGCTACAAAGATTGAAGCAGTAAAAGAGTGGCCTACACCTAAGAATGTGTCGAATATTCGAAGTTTTCTTGGTTTAGTAGGATATGATAGGCGATTTGTGAAGGATTTCTCGAAAATAGCTAAACCTATGACTTCGTTGATGAAGAAAGAATCTAAGTTCATTTGGTGCGATAAGTGTGAGGAAGCTTTTCAAAATTTGAAAAAGAGTTTTACAACGGCACCTGTGTTGACCTTGCCTGATGGAAGCGGTTCTTATGATGTATATAGTGATGCATCTAAGAATGGGCTTGGATGTGTTTTGATGCAACATGGAAAGGTAATTGCGTATGCATCAAGGCAATTGAAGAAACATGAGGTTAATTATCCTACTCATGATTTAGAACTTGCTGTTGTAGAGTTTGCATTGAAAATATGGAGACACTATTTATATGGAGTGAAATGTAGGATATTCACATACCACAAAAGTTTAAAATAACTTTTCACACAATCAACCTTGAACATGAGGCTACGTAGATGGATTGAATTCTTCAATGATTATGAACTAGATATCCAATACCACGAGGGTAAAGCAAATGTAGTTGTAGATGCTTTAAGTCGCAAAGCAACTCATGTATTGAATGCTTTGGTTATAGCAGACGAACTGTGTAAAGAAATGAGTAAGTTAAACCTTGAGGTAGTGCCACATGGAACGTTGGAAGGGATGCTTAGTAATTTAAGTATCAAACCAACGATATTTGATAAGATTAAGGATAATCAAGTAGGGGATGTGAAATTAGATCGCATAAGGGAGAAGATTAAGCAAGGGAAGGTGACTGATTTAAAAATCCATGTTGATGGAAGTATTAGATTTAAAGGGAGGTGGTGTGTACCACAATAATGTGAGGAGTTAAAGAAAAAGTTGATGAAAGAGGGACATAATACCCCATATTCAATAAATCTAGGAGGGGATTAGTTTTATATAGACTTGAAAAAGGTGTATTGGTGGCCTAAGATGAAGAAAGAAGTAGTAGAGTTTGTAGTTAAGTGCCTAACTTGTCAGAAAGTTAAGATAGAGCATAAGAGACCTCAAGGAACAATGCAACCACTCGAGATCCCGACTTGGAAGTGTGATTGTATCTCGATGGATTTTGCCACTAGTTTACCTAAATCTAGGAATGGGAATGATACCAACTAGATTGTAGTGGATAGACTTACCAAATCAGTAGTGTTTATACCAATGAAGGAGACCTAGGAAATGAAACAACTTGCGAGGGCTTACATTAAAAATGTTGTGAGGCTACTGATAGGCTAAAGTCGTAATCACCCAATCAAAAATAATACCTAAATCCACTAACTATGTAGATAGGGAAGAAGGGTCGAACCACAGGGAAACGAGTTAATTTATTCCTAATTAATCAATATAATCTAAATTATCAAGTAACCAAATTGTTATTGTAAAAGGGAACTAAACTACTAAGAGTGAAAGTGGGAAGGAATAAAAGTGGGAGGTTAATCAAGGAATAAAATACCTAGGGCATAGGTTCACCAATAAATAATATTCCAGGGTAAATCATAACAATCAATCATCAATGCATCAATTAATCAGATCATAAAGGGCTTTCGCTACGTATTACAATCACAGAGTTAATTTACCGGTATTAAATCTCATCTCTCGAATCTCGACCTAACCATTTATAAATTAGGCTGCCTATTGAAACTAAGCCTAAACATCAATTCTCATCTCTCGAATCTCGAATCAATATTGCTAAACTCATACGAATTAAATCTGGCCAAATCTAACCGCGTACCATTAAATCAATCAATAGGAAATTAATCAAGCATTGATAATTAACAATAATAAATTACCCCTTCATATCATTTATGGATCCCCATAACCCTAGAAAGAAAACTACTCACACATAATTAAATATAAACTAAACAAAGCAATTAAACAAGTCATGATGAAAGAGAGAGAAAAAATAACTGAGGTTAAAGGAGAAAAAATCATTACCAAAGTTGAAGGAAACAAGAGATGGAACTAAACAAAGAGTTGTAGAGAGAGAAAATAATACTAGAGTTTAAGAGGAGAGAGAGAGAGAAAATTTAGAGAGAGAAAGAGAGAGAGTAAGGAAAAGGGAGAAAAGAATACTAAACTCGCTCAACAAAAGCGTATCTATACTAAGCTCGAAAATCCTAAGTTAAAACAACTTAAACAACGCTTAAACTTCTCCTCAGAAACACGCGCCCGATCGGGTGAGGTACCGCCCGATCGGGCCCGCCTTTTTTTTCTTCGTGAGCTTCTTTTCTCGCGCTCGATCGGGCGATGCACCGCCTGATCGGGCCCGCCTTTTGGGCGGAGACCCTTGCACCGGGCGGTGACACTTTGGGCTACTTGGACTCCTTGTTTAGGCTTGTAACTCGCCCCAAACCAAATATCCTCCTTGGGGCTTTAATCATTCGGTCCAATGCCTCATCTTCTCATAAGTCGAGCCCTTAATCACCGAGTCAAATTCATTTAACTTGGTCTTGGGCTTTAGATACTTGGCCATAAAATACGAACAAACTCCAATATTTTTGTAGGGGCTTAATAAGCTCGAGAATCATCATAATTCTGCAAATTCCTACAAAATAATACCAACTCTACAAAAACACTAGAAAACGTATATTAGTAATAAAAATAGCTCCACAGAGCTCAAATAAGCACAAATATGACCGTGGGACGGGGAATATATATATATATATATATATATATATATATATATATATATATAATAGACTTATCAAACTCCCCCAAGCATAAACTTTGCTTGTCCCTAAGCAAAGCAATGAATAAATAAACCAATACTTCACCCCAAATACAATTTAAATCAATAAATATAATTCAAGGCAAATCCAATTATTATATATCAAAGTCAATTAATCAAATCCATCCAACTACCAATCTTCCCTAACAATTGTCAAGTAGAGCAAACCACAAGACCATATAGAATTCAAGACTAGTGCTCACCCACTCTACTCTCATTTATGTGGTGAGTAAAGAATGTACTCGATCGCTCTACAACCACCCCTTTATTGTGAACAATGCCCTCCCAAACTCACAACACTCGTGTGGTTAAAGAGACATGCACTCAACCTAATAATCGACTCGAAATATATCAAATCATTCTTTATATTGATAAACAACTAATTTCACATTCACACAACTCTATGCACAAAGGTCGGAAGGTCTTCAAAGCTTGTAATGTAAGGCTAGGGTAAAGGGTAGGAAATATTTGGGAAAATGTGAGAGAAAAGCAATGCTTAAAGGGATCCAAAACCTAATAAAACCCAAGGTCAAAAATAAATAAAGACTAATCATCTCCAACATACTCAACTCCAACAAAAGTTCGCCAAATATACACCAAACATAACAAACAATCCCAACACTTACAATATCACTCACAAAAGATATGATGATATAGAACTGGAGTGAATAAACAAACTTTGAACTCAATTTTGATACTTTTTTTTTCTTTCTTTTCTTTTGATTAACCCTCACATAGAATACTTGATCATTGAAACATTTTTTTCTTTTGCTCCTTTTTTTTCCTTTCGAAGTTCACTTATTTTTCACTTTTTCTTTTCTTTTCTGGAACTTCTTTTCCTTTTTTTTTTCTATCATACTTTCTCAAGAAATTCAACTCTCAAAATCATCAAAAATAAACCACAATGAAGAACAAATAAAACTTCTCATAGCCACCCAAATTATGCAAATAAATAGCACACCACAAAATCTCTCACCTCACTCATTAATAGCTCCCCCAAGCCAAGCTTGGGACTAGTAACCAATGGGGAAAAATAGGCTTGTAATGTGGCTAATAAACAACAAAAAGGTCAAGGCAACAACTTGGGTAGCAAGAAGGGAACAAATGTATCTAAACCATCTGAAGGCTACCTAAAAGAATGAACGCCTTCATCCTCCACAATGTGCATAATAGTGAATCATATAAACATTACTCATAGTTGCAAACCAATACTCAAATTCATTGACATACCAGGAACTATCACACATTCCTAACCAAATCAACTAGTCAAGCACTATATTCACAAGTAGTTGGACAAAATTGACGCATGTTAAGGTATCTAAGCAATCAAAAATTCAAATCATGATCAACAAATCCACAATGCTCATCGTCATATATCAAGAATCAAAAAAAAATTTCAAGTATGGGGCACAGGGAAGCATGATTCACAATTCATTGGAACGTATTTTTTAATTTTTTTTCAATTTTTTTGTATTTTTCAAATAGGAAAGCAATAACACTATACTAGAAAGCAGTAAAAGAAAGAAACCATACCTCAATCCGAAAACTCCCCCAAGCCAGAATCAGACAATGTCCTCATTGGCTCAGGAAGTAGCCTAGCATGGCTAAACGTCATCTGGTTTTAAGAAGGAGACAAGGCAAAGAGGGAAAATATAAAAAAAATTAAAGAAAAAAGAAAAAGAAAAATAAAGCGGGAAAGGGGAGGGGTATGGCGTGCCCGGTCGGGCAAAAATAAGGACATAAACTCGTTAACCTTGCGCCCGATCGGGCGGCTCTTTGCCCGATCGGGCGATTTTGTGTCCTCGATAAAGTTCTTTCACGCGCCCGGTCGGGCGCCATCTCGCCCGGTCGGGCAAAATTTGTCGTATACGGACCTCTTCTCCCGCCCAATCGGGCGGGTGTTCGCCTGATCGGGCGAAATTAAGGCCACAATCTTTCTTCTGCTCGCACCCGATCGGGCGTGATCTCGCCTGATCGAGCGGATCTTCCATAGCTTGTACTGGGGGTTCTTTATCATTAATTGCAAGGGGCACCTCCTTAGGCTCAAATTGCCTTGGTTCCCCACTCGACTGAGCCACTACTACTCGATCAGGTGGGACTCTCATTAAGGGATCAATTATCGCAACCTGTTCACCTTACTCCTGGTCCTCATCATCAAAACCAAGCCCTTCACAATATAAAGCTCGTTCTATTACATCCACTTCTCCCTTCCATGTCTTAGTTTTACCTGTAGAAGATGCAACACAAGATACCGCCACCAAGGGATCTTTAACAAGAGCTTGGGGCTCATTAGAACAATTATTTTCAACCACATCAATGCTTAAACACTTCTCCTCAATCATGGGGCTTTTAGGGGCATTATTTAAATTAAAAACAATATTGTCATCCCTTACTGATAGTGTCAATTTTCCACCTTGTACATCTATAATTGCTCCCGCAGTATTAAGGAATGGTCTACCTAAAATGATTGGAGTTTGCAAATTCTCAGCCATATCAAGAACAACAAAGTCAACGGGTATAAAAAATTTACCTACTCTAACGGGAACATCCTCCAAAATACCTAGTGGTATTTAAAAGAACGGTCGGCCATTTGCAGAGTAATATTAGTAGATTTTAATTTACCCATATTTAGCTTTGAACACATAGACAATGGCATGACACTAACACTAGCACCCAAATCACATAATGCATTATCAATCTTCAGATTGCCAATATGACAAGGAATAGAAAAACTACCGGTCTTTTAGTTTAGGTGGAGATTTATTTTGTAGTACGGCACTACATTCTGCAGTAAAAGCGGCAGTCTCTACCTCACTAATAGACCTTTTCCCGGTCAATATTTCCTTCATGAATTTTGCATATGCAGGAATTTATGTAATTAATTTAGTGAAAGGAACTGTTACCTGCAAATCTTTAACCATCTCCAGGAACTTACCAAACTGCTTATCCACTTTAATTTTCAAATGTCGATTGGGGAATGGTAGTTTAATAGTTGGCTTTGGAGCATTATTAATCTTATCTTGAATTGCAACCTTCCTTGGAGATTTACCCTGCAATGTAACATCAGAAATATTAGTACAACCTTTTAGCCCTACAAGGCTATTAACATTGTTAGGTTTAATGGAATCAAGATTAGCATTATTCATTAAAACAGGTTCATCATCTCTGGGCATAGGGGGCCCTTCATACTGTGAACCACTTCTTAGAGTAATTGCGAAAGCTTGATCCGTAGGCCTGGTTGGCTGTGCCGACAGGGCTCCTTGTTGACAGGATTGTAGAGTAGAAGAAATTTGCGCAATCTGATTATCTACTATTTTGTTATGTGCTATGATCGAATTAATTTGAGCATCTCTACTCTCCATGTGCTTTTGCATACTTCCTAACATCGCTCTTATTTCTGCCAAAGCAGGATCAGTAGGTGGAGGAGTTTGTGGTTGGGAATTCTGGCCAGCATTGGGGTGGTAATATTTCTATTGGGGTTGTTGTGGCGCCTGTGATTGTTGTGGAGGTGGCGGATTTTGAACATTGGTGCTCCGGTAAGAAAGATATGGATGATTCCGGAACCCAGGATTGTAAGTGTTGGAGTATGGGTCATTCTGCCTATAAGCTTGAAAGGTATTGCTTGCTCTACGGAACTTCTGCAATCTCGCTCCCAATGACCTACAATTCCACAATTTTCACAGAAAGCCTCATTAGCATTATTTTTAATTGCAGAAACATTAGCTATATTTGCAGTACTAAGATTATCTGATTTTTGAGAAATAGAGGTTAATTGAGCTTGTAAAAAGGATACAGAGTCGACACTATGTTTCCCTTTGTTAGCAAAGCCTCTAGGATTCCCATATTGGGAATTGTGGATTGCCATATCTTCCATAACTTGACCTGCATCATCAACATTGAGGTTCATAAACCTCCCACTAGCTGCAGAATCCAATATTGTTCTAGATGAATTTCCAATCCCATTATAAAAGGCTTGGATTAACTACCACTGTGCCAAATTATGGTGGGGACACTCCCTCTGCAGATCTTTAAATCTTTCCCAAGACTCATACAAAGTTTCATCTGGCTCTTGGGCAAAGTTTTGAATTGCGCTTCTTAGCAAAGCTGTCCTCTCTACAAGATAATATTTATTATAGAAATTTAAAACAAGAGTCTCCCAATTAGTTATACCAAGTGCAGTTCTATTTAATCAATTATACCATAACTTGGCTTTTCCACATAAAGAAAAAGGAAAAAGAATCTCCCTAATTTGGTCCTTTGTGACCCTAGCTTGCCCGATGGTATTACAATATTGACAGTAGTCTGCAATATGAAGATTTGGGTCTTCACCCTTAGCTCCACTAAATTGCTTCCTTTCTATCATTGTGATAAATTGGGGTTTAATCTCGAATTTTACCCCATCAAGAGCCAGAGTGGGAGTAAGATGTGGAAAATCTGTAAGCGTCGGCTGCGAATAATCACTGAGCTTCTTAGCTGCCGTCATCTCTGATTCTGAATCCGAAGGTACTTCTGAATCACTAGAATCAGTTGGAGACTCTCCCAGTTAGTTATGCCAAGTGCAGTTCTATTTAATCCATTATACCATAACTTGGTTTTTCCACATAAAGAAAAAGGAAAGAGAATCTCCCTGATTTGGTCCTTTGTGACCCCAGCTTGCCCGATGATATTACAATATTGACAGTAGTCTACAATATGAAGATTTGGGTCTTCACCCTTAGCTCCACTGAATTGCTTCCTTTCTATCATTGTGATAAATTGGGGTTTAATCTCGAATTGTACCCCATCAAGAGCCGGAGTGGGAGTAAGATGTGGAAAATCTGTAAGCGTCGGCTACGAATAATCACTGAGCTTCTTAGCTGCCGTCATCTCTAATTCTGAATTCGAAAGTACTTCTGAATCACTAGAATCAGTTGGAGAGTCTCGGAGATTATTGTTATCCCAAAACCCGCCAGGATTTTCCTGTAAAGATTCTTTTGTCTATGAAAAGAGCATTCGATCTCAGGGTCGAATAGGATATAACCTGATCTTGAACACCTGGGCATACACAAAGACCTAGAAGAAAAATATGAGAAATGTCCCAAAGAACTGACGTTCTCTGGGACGAAAGAAAATAATCTAGACTATAAAAGCAATCAGAACTAAAAATAAAACTGTATCCCCTGCAACGACGCCAAATTTTGACAAGCTAAAGTCGTAATCACCCAATCAAAAATAATACCTAAATCCACTAACTATGTAGATAGGGAAGAAGGGCCGAACCACAGGGAAACGAGTTAATTTATTCCTAATTAATCAATACAATATAAATTATCAAGTAACAAAATTGTTATTGTAAAAGGGAACTAAACTACTAAGAGTGAAAGTGGGAAGGAAAAAAAGTGGTAGGATAATCAAGGAATAAAATACCTAGGGCAAAGGTTCACCAATAAATAATATTCCAGGGTAAATCATAACAATCAATCATCAATGCATCAATTAATCAGATCATAAAGGGCTTTCGCTACGTATTACAATCACGGAGTTAATTTACCGGTATTAAATCTCATCTCTCGAATCTCGACCTAACCATTTATAAATTAGGCTGCCTATTGAAACTAAGCCTAAACATCAATTCTCATCTCTCGAATCTCGAATCAATATTGCTAAACTCATTCGAATTAAATCTGGCCAAATCTAACCGCATACCATTAAATCAATCAATAGGAAATTAATCAAGCATTGATAATTAACAATAATAAATTACCCCTTCATATCATTTATGGATCCCCATAACCCTAGAAAGAAAACTACTCACACATAATTAAATATAAACTAAACAAAGCAATTAAACAAGTCATGATGAAAGAGAGAGAAAAAATAACTGAGGTTAAAGGAGAAAAAATCATTACCAAAGTTGAAGGAAACAAGAGATGGAACTAAACAAAGAGTTGTAGAGAGAGAAAATAATACTAGAGTTTAAGAGGAGAGAGAGAGAGAAAATTTAGAGAGAGAAAGAGAGAGAGTAAGGAAAAGGCAGAAAAGAATACTAAACTCGCTCAACAAAAGCGTATCTATACTAAGCTCGAAAATCCTAAGTTAAAACAACTTAAACAACGCTTAAACTTCTCCTCAGAAACACGCGCCCGATCGGGCGAGGCACCGCCCGATCGGGCCCGCCTTTTTTTTCTTCGTGAGCTTCTCTTTTCGCGCCCGATCGGGCTAGGCACCGCCCGATCGGGCCCGCCTTTCGGGCGGAGACCCTTGCACCGGGCGGTGACACTTCGAGCTACTTGGACTCCTTATTTAGGCTTGTAACTCGACCCAAACCAAATATCCTCCTTGGGGCTTTAATCATTCGGTCCAATGCCTCATCTTCTCATAAGTAGAGCCCTTAATCACCGAGTCAAATTCATTTAACTTGGTCTTGGGCTTTAGATACTCGGCCTTAAAATACGAACAAACTCCAATATTTTTGTAGGGGCTCAATAAGCTCGGGAATCATCATAATTCTGCAAATTCCTACAAAATAATGCCAACAATACAAAAACACTAGACGGCGCCAAATGTTTCGGGGTTTTTTGAGTCCCTTGGGAGAGTTACAACACTAAGACTGGATGCTCGCTTGGATGCCTGTACCTGCAAAACAACAGAGCACCGAATGGTCGGTGGTCCGCCTCCGAAGCTTAAGTTAGTCTAAGTCCGAAGAATAAGGTGCGGAATGTAAAGGGTTATCTGCTCGGATTCCGAGCTCGGGTGTACTGTTCTCTTGAGAGTGACAGTTCTAACAATGATTAGTAATCACTGAGTATATCTCACGTAAAGAGTGTCAAGATGTCTCACACGTTGCGTAGCCCACAAATGAGGAGGTCATCTCCTATTTATAGGCTTCTCGAAGAACGTGCACCCCCTAGGGTTTCGTGCCCTAGGGAATACTCACACAGCTTTTGCAAACCTCGGGATTTGGGCCTGAAAGCCGCCAATCCCAGGTCCTTTTATCCGTCTGCCACGTGTCATTCCCTGAGAGGTCCAAGGTGGCGCCCCTTTCAGTGACACGTGGCGGACTCTGATTGGGCCAACTGGCCTAGGGTATTTTTACCCAAATCACTAACTAATTAATTCAAGAATTAATTGGAACAATGTGTTGATTACTATTATGTTTATTCTTGATTGATTGGTTGGAGTCTTCATATGTTAAATTGATAAATCAAGTAAAGTGTAAGAGGATACGCACCAAAACACTTGGAACGTATATACCTTGAGTATGAACATATAAGGGGAGTTATGTGACTTTATATTTGAGCATAGCTTCAACAGGGGTACAAGACGTTGTACATTCTTTTATTATTATATATACGCTGGAATTCCGTCGCCAAGGTGTGACATAGTTGGTGTGAATTGGGGTAGCTCCCTGGTTGGAAGCTCCATTTTAATGGGCTATATTTTTAAGGAAGGAAACTCGTTCGATGAATTTTCCAAAGCTATTAATTAATAACTAATATTGCTAGTTATGAGTCAAAGGTAAGTTGACTGTGATTGTATGGCATGCATATTTTATTACTATTCTTATTGATACGATGTTCATGGTAGTGTGGTGCATATGTACTCAGCTTTTGCTGATTTGTACTTTTGTGTTTGTGTTTGGCTTTCCTTTGGTTGGCCCTACTATGACCCATTTATATGGTGAGTAGAGGGTTGAAATAAAGGGGAAGTGACAGGTACTTGAAGCATGAAGAGCATGATGGGGATGAGTCCCAAGAGTTACTTGTTATGCTTTCCTAGTTTTATGTTTTAAGTTTTTTTTTATTATGGATTAACCTTAATGTGTTTATTTTAAGTTGGATTTTCAAAAGGGCCATAATTGGAATGGTTCCAACTTGTGATTTAATTATTTTATTTTGTTTTGAGGTTGTGAACTCAAGTTTTATTTTAAAAGTTGGTTTTTATTTTAGACTTCCGCTATGTAACTTTGAAAATAGCCTTAGCCGTTGTCACGGTGGCGGTAATATTTTGGATATTTCCATAAAATAGTTTTAATTAGAGTAAAGATAGTATTTTAAAATAAGGGAATTTCCAGGTTATTACAATCAGAATATAGAAGTGCACTGCAAAATGAACATTTGGTCATCCAAATCAGAACATATTATCATATAATATATTTAACTTTTAAGTTAAATTAGTATAAGTATTTACCTTTCATCTTTTCCACTAAGATCAAAGCCCTACTACAATTTGATTCATTGTATTCTCATCTTTGAAAATATATTTGTATTTAACCAAGTAAGGAGACTGGAAAGCAAGAGGAATTGTTTGTCTTTCACGTTGTGGTCTTGTTGTTTCATTAAAAATAGTCCAATTAAAGTAAGAACATTATTCCTTTTATAAATGAACATTTAAAATGTATATGAGGAAGTTTGAAATTATACCTTTCAACAATAGACTTTTTCTTTTCATCAACAATAGACTTTTTATTTTCACCTACTTTTTTGACACTGTTTAAAATATAAAAAAAAAATTGAGCATTTGGCTATCTATAAATTATCAACTTTATAATATTAATTGAATAAAATACCTTAGATTTGTTTCCTTGTTTTTTTCTTTAATGACCTTCTTCTCATCTTTCCTGAACATATTACATTTTACAAATGAACATTTACCTCTACAAAAATGATCATGTATATGTGGTTAAAAAACATTATTATTTATTATTATTAGAAAACAAATAAACTAAGTGTTTTTGTACCTTTCTTTTAGTTTTTCTGATGTTGAATCTTTTTTATTCTTTTCACGAAAACATCAAAGAAAGTAATTAGTAGGTAATGAAAATGAACAATCATACATCATTAAATGTTCATTTTTAAAAAAAAAAACTATCTTTGCAAAACTTCTTATATTCAAATACTAAAAAACATAAATAATACAACCATAATGTGTCCATACTGAATTACGTAAATTACATTACTTAATTTTTTTAAATCAAACTAAATATTCATAATAGTTACATAACCAAAATAATTTAATTTTTCATTTTATATTACATAAACATTACTATTACACATAAGATCATGAATTTGTTTTTACCCCTGTACACCATCCTGGTTTGTCTTGTCATCATTTGTAACATCATTCAGACTTTTGCATGTTGGGGAAATATCTTCTTCATTTCTTTCTCTAGTGGGCAGAATTTCTTCATTTAATTTTTCTGACTGTTCAAGGTTTGTTGCACCACTCTTTGGATCTGTAATCTCAATAACAACAATAACTGATCATCATAAATTATATACATAAGATTAAAGATGAAATACATTTAAATATTTGAAAATGATCATTATTACTAACATTTATGAACATGTTTTACCTGAAGCTTAAGTTCTTTCATTAGCTTTTCCAGTTGCTTCTATAGTAGAGACACATTCCTTTCTTCTATAAGACATGATAAATTTATTTTAAAAATTCAAATATTAAAACTGAATTCTTTTATAAATTATAGAAATGAACAATGAGGATTAAATTTATTTAGATATTTGAAAATGAACATTATGACTATTAAATATGTACATATTGAACCTGAAATAGAAGTTCCTTCATTAGCTTTTCCAATTGATTAGAGGCTACATTTCTATCAACTGTATTAGATGAAAATATTTTAGATATTTAACTATTTAACATGATTTATTATGAAAAAAAAATGGAATATGAACATCTGCCATTGTTTAGGAACTGTTGGTTCAATAATAATAGCCTTTGTTGAAGTTGGACTTGTTTCTGTTTTGAGATAAATCTAGTTAGTGAAAGAGAACTTTTTAAATAAATTCATAATATTATATTTTAAAAAGAATTTAGTTAGTATTTACCAATGGTTGGAGATGGTGGAGTTAAATGTAAGCTGAATGCTTTTCTGACGTCATAATCTTGCGTTTTCCCTTTCTCTTTTTGTTCCTTTCCATTTTAGTTGCTTCTATTAGATCTTTTTCAACTTGAGCAATTGCATTCAAGAAATCCTTTGTGCCATATATTTCTTCATCTTGTCCTAGGATTGATTGCTCCCTAATAGCCATTTTTCCTAAAACTTTATCAACCTTTTTGACCAAATTATTTTCAGGAATTATTTCCTTTGCCTCCACCAATTTAGTTGAAAGTCTTGATAGGTTTGCACCAGTTTCTTTCACCAGGGTAACAAAATCATCCATGAAAATCTAGAATGGAAATCAAATAATTTACCAAAATATATTTAGCATAACCAAACTGAACATTTATGTCAATAAAATTGATCATTTTCCTAACCTATGGACTCTGTTCAACTATTACAGCAATTCTTGGTAAGATTTTCCCTCTTCCAAACCCCCGTTTATACTTGGTGTTTAACTTTTTTGGAACCGTGTCTCTTTGCCATGCTGATATAATGAGGAGTACGTGTTCTTGGAGGCTGTTTTCCTAACCTTTGAACCTTATCAAAATAAAACAGATACAAGACAAAATAGAAAATGAACATTAACGAAAATAAAAATGTACATTATGTTGGGTTTCGATGAGTCCGACTCACTGCAGAAAATAAAACCCGAGCCCAAGGAAAAACTCATAATTAATATAACCAAAATGCATAAATAACAAGATTAGAGAAAAGACTAAATTACCCTTGTAGCGTGCTTCGCTCGACCAAATGGAGCTCTTACTTGAGAAAGCTAAAGCCTCGCAAGCGCAAGGGCCTCCAACGATATCCACCCACAACACAATCGCGACGGGTCTCTTGCTTGGAGGTTAGCCAAGCCGGACCAAAACACTACTCGAGTAATTAATGAGCTTATAGGTTTTATCTCAAGTGGAGATGCCTAATTGAGCTCTTACTCAAGTGAGTTTTCCCAATTCCCAAGTGGGATATTTATAGGGAAACTCAAGTAAGAAATCCACTCTCCCATCAATGTGGGGGAGTTGGTAAAATCAATTTTCTCCTTATATTTTTATATCAAAAACAAAAGAAAATAGCCATCAACTAATTAATCAACAAGTGGCATTCTAAGAGGTTGGGTTAAGGACCACAAGGGAAAGGGGGGACCAATACTTGATCCCCAAGGCTCCCAAAATAGGCTCCCCCAATGCCAAATGCCCCAATGGGCTGCTGCTATAATCCTTATAGCACAAGAAACGGTGCTATAAATCAAACTACACACTAATCTCAAGCGGTCATTAATCGTCCATCATTTAGATGACCTCGATTAGGGATAATTTTCGATTATAATATTCAATGTTCTCACTTAGTAGGTGTTTCTTTATCCAAGACTGGTCTTGATACCCTATTTTGAATATTCTCATAATCGAATGGAGTCAATATTTAATTCTAAACCACAATTAAATAGAAACGGAATGATAAAATTGTATGAAATTAAATTACTCCAAAACCCGAATGGTTTATCTTAGTGTCTTACATTAAAATGTTCAAAAATTAATTAAAATACTAACAGGGAAATCAAAGCCAATCTCCAACGTGCCTGATTCCCATTGCCTCAATGTGCTTGTTGTGCTTCATTTGAGGCAAAGGTTTAGTAAGTGGATCGGCTACATTGTCATCCGTTCCAACTTTACAAATTCTGATTTCCATTCCCTTATCATGTGAAATCGCCGCTTGACATGTTTGACCTTCTGATGTTCCCTTGGCTCTCTGGCCTACGCAATAGCTCCATTGTTGTCACAATAAAGGGCTATTATACCCTTAATGCAGGGTACAACATCAAGTTCACCAACGAACTTACGAATCCAAACTGCCTCCTTAGCCGCTTCAGCAGTGCCAAGTATTCAGCTTCAGTTGTTGAATCTGCAGTTGTGCTCTTCTTGGCACTCTTCCAACTAAACGCTCCTCCATTTAAACAGAACACATATCCAAACTATGATTTGAAATCGTCTTTGTCTGTTTGGAAGCTTGCGTCGGTATAACCTTCAACAACTAAGTCTTCTAAGCCACCATGTACCAGGAATTTATCCTTGTTCCTTTTCAGGTAATTTAGGATATTCTTGGTCGCAGTCTAATGCGCTTCTCTTAGGTCTGATTGGTATCGGCTCGTTGCACTCAAGGCATACTATACATCTAGCCTAGTACATATCATGGCATACATGATCGATCCAATTAGTGAAGCATATGGAATCTCATTCATCCTTTCTCGCTCATCAGGTGTCTTTGGACACTGCTTCTTGCTCAAGGCTATGCCATGTGACATGGGCAAGTGACCTCTCTTGGCCTCTTCTATCCTGAATCGTGCCAGTACCTTATCAATATAAGTACTTTATCTCAATCCAATCATCCTTTTCCATCTATCCCTATAAATCTTGATGCCCAATATGTATTGAGCCTCTCCCAAGTCTTTCATTGAAAAACATTTTCCAAGCGAGGCCTTTACATACTCTAACATCGGAATGTTGTTTCCAATGAGCAATATGTCATCGACATATAAGACTAGGAAGGCGATGTCACTCCCACTGACCTTCTTGTAAACACAAGATTCATCTAGATTCTTGATAAAACCAAACTTACTGATGGCTTCATCAAATCGCAGATTCCAACTTCTGCTAGCTTGCTTTAGCCCATAAATGGACTTTTTAAGCTTACATACTTTACCACCATTGTTTTGGTCGAAAAAACCTTCAGGTTTTGTCATATACATAGTTTATTCCAAAATTCCATTGAGGAAGGCGGTTTTGACGTCCATCTGCCATATTTCATAATTGTAATATGCAGCAATTGCTAAGAGGATCCGAACGGATTTAAGCATTACGACCAAAGAAAAGGTTTCATCATAATCAATACCATGAATTTTCCTGTAACCTTTTGCTACCAATCTAGCTTTGTAAATGAATACATTTCCATCTTTGTCGGTTTTCAATTTGAAAATCCACTTACATCCGCTAGGTGTGTAACCCTTGGGTAAGTCAACCAAGTCCCAGACTTGATTTTCAAACATGGAATCCATTTCAAATCTCATGGCCTCTTGCCATTTAGTAGAGTTGGTGCTTACCATCGCTTGTTTGTAAGTTATCGGTTCGTCTCCATTCATTACCAGGATGTCCTGATTCTCGGTTAATACAACACCAAGATACCTATCAGGTTGAAACCTCGACCTCAGCGACCTACATAGGGTAACGGACTGAACATTTGCATTGTCGGTTTGACTTTGCACAATTTGACGCGTCAATAGATGCTGTTTGAGCACTTTAACTGTCAACCTGATTTTGTTGCTCGTCCTCTCGAACTTCATCGAGTTTGATTTTCCTCCCACTTGTCATTTTGGAAAGGTGTTCCTTCTCCGAAAAGACACCATCGCGAGCAACAAACACTTTATTCTTGGATTTATTGTAGAAGTAATACCCTTTGGTTTCTTTTGGGTAGCCCACAAAGAAAACCTTGTCAGATTTGGGGTGAAGTTTGTTAGAAATTTATTTCTTGACATATGCTTTGCATCCCCAAATATTTAGAAAAGACAACCTAGGAGGTTTCTTCGTCCATAGCTTGTATGGAGTCTTTTCTACAGCATTTAATGGAGCACGGTTCAGTGTTAGTTCCGCGGTTAGAAGTGCGTGTCCCTAGAAAGAGATAGGAAGATCACTAAGACCCATTTTTGATCGTACCATGTCCAGCAAGGTTCGATTTCTCCTTTCGTATACTCCATTCCATTGTGGTGTTCCTAGAGGTGTCAATTCTGAAATTATACCCTTTTCTTTCAGATGGTCATCGAATTATTGGCTCAAGTATTCACCAACTCAATCCGATCGAAGGTCTTTGATTTTCTTGCCAAGCTGATTTTCACCTTCACTCTGAAATTCTTTGAACTTTTCAAATGATTCAGATTTGTGCGACATAAGGTAGACATAGACATATCTACTATTGTCGTCTGTGAAGGTGATAAAATATTGATGGCCATTTCTTGTGGTGGAGCTTATTGGTCCACATACTGAAAGGAATGGTGTCCTTCGAACAAGTGTATTATTCTGATAGCAGGTTCAGAATTATTAGAAAGCTAATATATTCAGTAAGGTAAAGTGATCGGAATGCCTAGGTGGAGGCCGCTTCCGATCAGTAATATTAATATAATTAGTATTACAGCTTAATCTTGACTGAACCCTTCGGGTCACACCCAAGAAAATATATGCGAACCAACTCGACGAATTAATTCGGAAGAAATTAATTCGTCGCCTGAGTGTTAAATATTTAGACGACGGTAATTCGAGCTTAGAGCGTCGAAACCGATCGTCGGAAGTCGAGTCTAAAATGATAAAAGACGAGACGCGCAAAATAATAATAAATCGACCATATTCTCGAAAATACCCCTAGCATCGGTGTGCCCTGAGCATCCGAATGCTAGGGGCAAGACGAGCTAGCACACCATGCTAGCAGCCCCGACCAGCCGCGGCTAGGCACAGCAGCAGCCGCGCCATGCCACGGCAGCAGCCGCACCACGGCAGCAGCCGCACCAAACCGCAGCAGCAGCCGCACAGGTAATGGGCTCGGGCCAGGTGCGGGCTGGGCTCGGGCCAGGTAAGGGCTGGTGCGGGCCGGGCTCGGGCTTGGCTCGTGGCTTGGCTCGGGTCATAGGGCCATGAATAAGGGGAAGCTTGGAATATGGGAGTAAGTGGGAGAGGACATGTGGCACAAGGAGAGTATTGAGTGGGGAGCAAGTATGGTCCCCTACTCTCCATGTGGTCCTCACCAACCCATCTCACATGGTAATGCCACTTGTAGATTTATTATTAGTTTGCAATTTTAATTTAATTTAGCTTTAAATTAATTTGTGGAATTTCATGATCCCACATTGATGGGATAGAAATTCCCACTCATACTTTCCTATATAAATACCAACTTTGGGTTTTGGAGTAAAGTGCTTGAATGGGAGTTAAAAAGAGCATTCCATAATTTTTGGGAAAACTCTTAAACTCACATAACACTCGGGTTTAGGTCGGACCTTGCTAACCCCATGGTAGTAGACCTTAAAGTTGTGTTCGCCCATTTGTGGGTGGATACCGTCGGAGGCGCGGCGCTTGACGTGCTAGTAGCTTTCAAGTAAGAGCCCCGGGTTTTGGGCGAAGCTCGCTTCGAGGGTAAGATTCGTTATCTTTTCTTTGTGAATATTTATTTATGCTTTGTGATTTTAATTATTGCGAGTGGTTCCTCGGGAGGGGTTGTTTCCGCGGTGAGTCGGACTCACCAAACCCCAAACACATACATCGGTGTGTATTAGCTCCAACAAGTCACCTACCCTTTCTCCCAGTTTGGATAATGGCTGCTTTATCATCTTGCCTAATAAACATCCTTTGCAATTTTCAAACCATTGTTAATCGAATGAGTCAAAAACACCTTCATGTACAAGTTTCTTAACGCTTTTGATGTTAATGTGGCCAAGACGACAATGTCATAAGTACGTCTGATTTGACTCAATGGTCTTAGCTTTCTTTGTGGTATTATTAACATTATAAACTTGTTTGTCTAACATAAGCACACATTTTAGATAAACGTGTCATACCATAAACATGTAGACAAGACTTTTAAAACAATAGTCATGTGATCAAAACAAACATGACGTCCAACGTCAAAAGTTCAATGTATGGTTGATAACAAAAACTTAAACAAGTTATATGTCAAGAAAAACTATGTGATTACAAGCCTTCCGGAAAAACTATCTTCTTCTTCAGCTTGTATATCCACATCCACTTAATAAGCCGTTCTTACTTGGTTCCTGAAATAGGAGCATATAGTGAGTCATTAATGGTATCTAATACCTTATGAATTTCTTGTATTCAAGTGTAGTTTACAAAGAAGATACCTGAGGTGGAGATTTCTCTTCCCTTTGCCTCATCTTCCAGGTACATGCTGCATTTTCTCTTATAGTGGCCCCACCGCCTACAGTAGAAGCATCGCATCCTTGCCTTATTCTTTAACTCCTTCTTCTTTGCCTTTAGAGCAAGCTTGAGTCTATCACTTCTGCAAAGGTCGGCCCATTGAAGCTCATTGACAACCTCCATCAAAGAGAGTTTATCCCAATTGGAATTTAGTCGCATCTTCAATGCAATATAGCCGAGTGGATAGAACTCAATAGCATGTGAGCAGCTTGCTCATCCTCCACCGGCTTGCCAATGAGCGCCAAGTGAGTGAATAGCCTTGTCATTCGAAGCACGTGGGCTCGAAGTGGCATTCCGGGTCTTAGTCTAGCATTGTAGATTTGTGCCCATAACTCTTGCCTCTCCTTGGCAAGGCACCCCTCTTGTGGTGGCTTGATCTTCATGTTGGAGAGTGACCTAGTCACTTCCTCCACGGGACCATCATAGTTGCCTTTGATGCTCTTGGTGACCCTCAAATTGACTATATCCTCTAGAGCTTTGAGGAGCATGTCCGGAAAATAGTTAGAGAATTTCCACTTTCATTGTTCTGGGATGGAGTTCGCCATAAGTCGTGAAACTCTTTTGCAATCACAACTCCATTCCTCATGAGCCTTATCGCTCATAACCCCTTTAGAGTAGAAACTAAGGATGGGTATGTCAAGAATGTGCTCTAGGTAGCAATTTCGGAGGGTCTTTCGGAGTTCTTCTTCCCACTTCTTAAAGTTCACTAAGTTCAAGAAAAATGGTAACTTTTCGAGAAGTTCAGGGCACATTAGGTTGTTGTCGTTATTAGTTGAAGACATGATTCTACTATTGAAAGAATTTTAAATGAAAAACCATTCATAATACTTAAATAAGATTAAAATTATGCATATTAATCAAACTTATTTAAACGTCTTATTATCACATTAAATTGTCCCCATTTTGTGAGAATAAGTCGATTCCAAGATCCAAAGAATCAATGAGTAGTTAAGCACGCTTGGCTTGTCTTAACAATCAATATTTTAAGGTAAGCAACTCTTTGTTAATGGCTCCAAGCCACTCTTGGTTAGATAAATCGTCGCATCTAATGCTCTCTCAACAACTTAACCACTTTGCCACGACATGTTAGGACCCCATCACTCATATCGTTGAATATAACCAAAACCAACATGCATACCCGATATGCCTTACGTATCCTAGGGAAAAATAGTGATGCCTCGCTTTGGCGTAGCCCATCACTAATCTCAATAGGTCGGTAAGTGTTGTTTTGGAATGGCAAATTTTACTCAATATTTTAGGGACCTAGGGTTTCTATGTTGGTTGATTTAAGTGAACTTAATTAATCATCGCAACATTCGAAATCCTAAACATGCATCGAACATATAATTCATATATATAATCATAAATATATATCAAAAACATAAATAAATGATGCATTTGGAAACTAGCATGACCCCTTGAGTCTTCAAGGGTCTTCATTTGCAACTTCATGGCTTCGTCATCCAAGAACCTCCGTCTTCAAGACATGACCAAAATAATGCAAATACTAGTATCTACGATTAGGACTAATCTAAATATTAAGGTACAAAAATACTCAACGGTTTGCAGACCGTATTTAGATTTACAAAAATACATGACAGAGCGAACTCCGTATTTTCTGTCCTAATTGGGCCCCACTAGTTGCCATTTTTATAAACCTGTGAGAGAATATACATTTCATTCATCCATTCACTATTTGTGAATGGCCCATGCATTTTACAACGATAAACAAGTAACAATGCACAAACACGCGTAAACTAGTAATTAATTTAGGTGGTAATCCGATAAACGCGCCTAATTAAAACTAGTCAAAGTTGTTTTAACCGATTATGTAATTTAGCGCAATTAAAATTGAAGCTCACAGCAAATTCCGCATCCATCTTAATTAATCCAATTAATTAAGCCGGTAAACCAAAAATTTTTGCCAAAATAAAATTTTGCAAGTGTTGCTCAAAATCGAGGCTTAGCCTCTAAAATTTTAATCAAAATTAATAATCATAATTAAAATAAATAAAATGACCAAAACGCAAAATAAACATAGCCTTAAAACCGGGGCATGAGTGCCAAGTGTGGAGTTGTGCGCATCGTGCCGCAAGCTAGCAACACACCCTACACGCACAGCCACCAACCGCACCAAGCAGTGCACGCAAGCAGCTCGCACCAAGCAGCAGCATGCGCACATAGCCGCAGCATGCTGCTGTTGCTTTGTGGCGCACCAGCCACGCAGCTGAATATGGAACGCACCAAGCGCACCCATCCCATGGCAGCCACATGTGGGCTGCTTAGCAGCCCGGTTGGCCGAGGGTGGTGTAGCTTTGGTTTGCGCGCCATGCTCTGGGATTAATTCCGAATTTTTAGTGTAACTTAATTAATTAATTCCAAATTAATTTTAGAATTAATTTAATGAGCAAAATGAAAATTATAACACATCCAACTTAAATAAATTCATCCAAGTGCACAAAACAAAAATTATTCTCAAGAACTATTCTTTAATAAAATTGGTTCAACTTGATGCAATAAAATGTATAAGGGCTATTCTCACTATTAATTTAATTAACTTAAATTAATCATGAGATTTGACAAAAATAAAGGGGAGTGGAATTATGAACACAAAAATTCAAATAAAGATTCCAACTTTAACTTGTGAATCCTTGAAAAATTATATATTCCAATATGAAGATAAATGAAATTTCTATCACAAGATTGAAACTTTATGATTCCAATCAACTTAATAAATGATTGCATCAAAAAGTTCAACAAAATTTATGGAATTCAGTAACTCAAAGTTCCAACCACTTAAAACAATTAAAGATTGGATCTTTAGTACTTAGAAGCATCAAATAATAAATTTTTCACACTTATGCAATGGATTTGCAATTATGTGAAAATTTAACTAATCTTTTAAGCACTAATTACTACAAAGTAATCATGCTTCAAGAGGTCAAAAAATGCAAAAACATTAAGGAAAGAACCAAATATATAATCACCATAAATATGCCATTAAGATTCAAGGTTAAAAGCTTTAAAAAAATTTCGTCAAAAATGAAAAATCCTCAAAAAAAGGCATGTCTGGTCAGATTTTGGCTTTTTTACAGTCCTAAAAGTTTGAAAACTTTCCAGAACAATGTTTCCACCCAAAATTCACTATTTTTAGGTGAAAATCTAGGTTTAGGGCCAAAAATCAGATTAAAATGGTATTAAAATTATTAAAACAGGGCTACTTAGTAACATAAACCAGAAATAATAACATAAAAACACCTTGAAAATTTTTATTTACAAAAATAAATGAGCAAGGCTCCGATACCGCTATTGGGTTTCGATGAGTCTGATTCACCACGGAAAATAAAACCCGAGCCCAAGAAAAAATTCACAATTAATATAACCAAAATGCATAAATAACAAGATTAGAGAAAAGACTAAATTACCCTTGTAGCATGCTTCGCTCGACCAAATGGAGCTCTTACTTGAGAAAGCTAAAGCCTCGCAACGGGTCTCTTGCTTGGAGGTTAGCCAAGCCGGACCAAAACACTACTCGAGTAATTAATGAGCTTATAGGTTTTCTCTCAAGTGGAGATGCCTAATTGAGCTCTTACTCAAGTGAGTTTTCCCATATCCCAAGTTGGGTATTTATAGGGAAACTCAAGTGAGAAATCCACTCTCCTATCAATGTGGGAGAGTTGGTAAAATCAATTTTCTCTTTTTATTTTTAAATAAAAAACAAAAGAAAATAGCCAACAACTAATTAATCAACATGTGGCAGGCCGAGCCTTGGCACCCAAGAAGCCCAGCTGGCGCTAGGTGTGCGTGGCTGGCCTGCTGCTATGTCCGGTTGTGCGGCTGGTTGAAGCATCATGCACGCAACGCTGCTAGTAGTGCTAGCAGCTAGCGCGCTGCTAGCCAGCTAGCACTGTTAGCCCATTGCTGCGGCTGCCCCCGCACATGCCAGCATGGCTTGCTAGCCATGTGCTGGCAGCCTTGCTAGCAATTGTGCGCTAGCAAGCCGCAGCGCCTAGCCAGCCAGCCTAGGCTCGGCTTGGTGCGCATGCTAGCCACCTTGTTATACCAAATGCCCCTAGCACTCGGTTTGATCGGGGCATTCCGATGCTATGGGTATTTCGGTAAATTGTTGATTAATTAGTGATTTTACTTTCTCGTCTTTTTTTTATTCGACTCAACTTGCGACGCTCGGTTTCGACGCTCCTAGCTTGATTTCTGACGTCTTGATATTTAGTACTCGAGCGACTCATTAATTCCTTCCGAATTAATTCGTCGTGTCAGATCGTTAGTTGCTTGGGTGTGACCCGAAGGGTTCAGTCAAGATTATGTTGTAATATTAATTATGCATTAATATTACTGATCGGAAGCGGCTTCGACCTAAGCATTCCGATCACTTGAACTAACTGAATAATTAGCTTTCTAATAGCTCCGATCCCTCTATCGGAATAATACAGTTGTTCGAAGGACACCATTCCTTTCACATTAATCATAATATGAATGACCATTTATCACATTAGAATTGAATATTTTATAAAACCATATATTACCATTAGAAATAGTAGAGGGCCTTTGTAGAATCCTTTACCTTGCTGCTTTCTCCAATCAACATGACTTTTGATAAGTGAGTCATATACATACTGACACCAATTCAAATTTCTTATTCTTTCTTTGTCCATTATAGAATAAAGAAACTTGAAATGACACTGATTGTTTGTTATGCACTTCATCACGCAGTTCACATCTACTACTAAAAAGTTGGTTATGAAATGTTCACTTGGTCGTCTGTTATTTATGAATCTTTTATGCATGTATCCATTCACAATCTGTAAAGAAAATGAAAAAAAAAATGTAACAATTTTTTATCATTTAATTTATTAAAAATGAACATTTAAAGAAAGTTTCTGATCATACCTGACTCACAAATGGAATTTTTCCTGCCCATGACTTTTTTCCATTTCTTCAAAATTTCCTCATATTCCTCACTAGTTTTGTCAGACTTTGCCTCAACAATGGGAATTTATCCTGTAGGCAAGCCATAAACTACCCTCACATCCTCTACCTCAACTTTTATTTTTTCATTCTTTAGCAATTTAAAAGTCTGACTACTCTCTGCAATAATATCCAATTACAGAACTTTTGATCAAGTTGTGGTAATTTGATGTCAAGAAGTGATCCTAAACCTATATCAACAACTTGTTGTTTTTGATCACTTGTTATTTCATTTATCATATCCATGCCATGAACTTGACATGTCCTCCTCTTTTTGTTGATTTCTCTTCCTCAAACTGCTCTTCTTCAATTTCCTCAGCCTAAACTAATTCTGTTTTCTGTTTCCTTCTTCCCCTACCCTCTCCTTTTTCTTATTTATACACTACCAACTTCTGCTCCCCCTTATCAATCCTTTCCTTCACTAACTTCTACTCCTTCTCCTTCTTTGCCTTTTTCTTCTTTGGCTTTATTTAAACCTCCTTCTCCCCCAATTTATCTTCTTCCCTACTGACAGGCTCTGTTTCATCTTTATAAACATAATCTTCACTATCATCACCACTATTAGTGGAATTTTCATCAGAAGGATCCTAAGATGGTTCATCAGATGGTGCTTCTTGTATTTGCTGTTCCTTTACCCAACATTCTTCTTGGCAGACAACTGAAAATTGAAATCAATATAAAAGTCATCACATAAGATCATTCAATGTATTCAAAATGAACATTTATCAAATGATGATTATTTACTTTTTTTAATACACATTAAATGGTGTATATATGTTATTACCAATAATTATGCAGTATATGTAAAATAAATTAACATAAATGTTAGTGTATATATGATTATTCTATTTTTTGAAAATGAACATTCATAAAGAGCACGATTATACCGGATTTCTTAGCAATCTTCTTTATTCCTCCTGCTAGTGTGGGAGCAGATCTCTTTTTCCCTCCTATATAAATTTATCAAATAATTTTAGTTACTAGTTTCATAGTGTATAAATTTTATTATAAATTTATAACATAATAAATTAAATTAATTTTTATACCTATTTGAATAACTTTTTTAGCAGGAGCACCTGGTCTCTTTTGAATAGGACTAATGTCCTTTGGTTGACCTCTTTTATTAGTAGAAATTGTCTTTTTTCCTCCTATAAAATTAATATACATGATCATTTTTGTAAATGTAAATGTTCATTTGTAAAATGTAATATGTTCATTTCTTTTTTCCTCCTATATAAAATTATCCAAAAAATTAATATATTGAATATTTACCTTTTTGAATTACTTTTTCAGCAGGAGCACCTGACTTCTATTTTATAGGACTAATATCCTTTGGTTAACCTTTTTTCTGACCTTTTGTAGCATGTCTAGATTGTTTTTCTTTAGCAAGAGCACTTGCCTTTTTTTTTTTGGTGAAGTTTCCTTGATAGCAGGTTCAGATTGTGATGCTTCAGATTGAATATTTCCCTCTTCTTGTAATTAGATAACGACAATTTGATAACGACAATTATAAAAAATTTCATCACTAGAAAACTATACAAAATTAATACCTTTATCTTTGCTTCTTGTAACTCTTCCAATTGACATCTCTTCTACTAATGGGCTATTCTTTTTGCTTTCCCTCCTTGCAACCATTTTTAATCTTTTTTTCTCATTGATGCCCCTTCACTCACATCAAATGAAGCAATTTTCTCAAGACGTATTTCAGCTTCCCCTCCTTCCTTTTCTTTTTCCATGAGGTAAGTCTCATCCTCAATAAGGACATAAGTCGTTGATGTCTTTGCTGCTTTAATTTTACAGTTATATCAAATGATCCAATATAGAATATTAAATGAACATTTATGTAAAAACAGTAAACATGTTCATTATATGATACATTTGATCATTTTATATAACAAATATGAACATTTTACTTCTCATTTTCAACAGTCTGATTCAGCTCTGTTATCTTTGGAATATCAGCTTCAACATTTTCCTTTAGAACGCTCTTTTCCATTTCATGGCTTTTTTCTTTTACAGGCCTTTGTTCTTCTGGAATATCATCTGGAACATAATAACATTATTAGATATTTATAACCATTTAACAACAAATATTTAATATATGTTTTATTTATGAACATTTACCTTCTTTCAACTTCTTGCTTGCTTCCATTTTCTTTATCTTTCTCCCCTTTTCGATTCTTTTCAAATTTTGCATAATTCTGATAGTTGATTCTTTGTACTTCCTATAATTGTGAGGTAGTTTTATGAAATCTTAATATATGTACAACATTTTTTTATATTATTTAGTTATTCAATTTTGAATGTACTTTGGGTTACTCTCTATGTCTAAATGTATTTTTTGCATCTTCCCTTTTAGAGTGATTAACTGATTCTTTTTCCTTCCTAGCTTCACCTGACCATTACCTTTGGGTTTTCTGATAAACCATATGAAACATATTTGGATTTATAATTATGACTAAGAAAATATGTAAATGAACATATAGTATATACCAAATGAACATTTCAAATATCTTACTTTGGGCCAGAAGGTTTTTTATCTTCAGTATTTTTCTCTGGCTTTTTTTGCAAATCTGATTGAATAGCTTCCAGCTTGCTGTAATCAATGTTAAGTAATATTACTAACAAAAATGCACATAAATGGTACATAAAAATGAACATTTGATAGTAAAAAAATGAACATTTTTGCTAATTCCTTTGATCTACATCATGTTTGTTCTTCTCAAAGGTATTCGCATCTTGTTTTTGCTCCACATCTTTTTCACTAAATATTATTTAAATTTTATTAATTATAAAAAATGAACAATTATTGTATGGAAAATGAACATTTATGTAAACAAAAATGAGCATTGTTAATATATTTGGATTTATATTAAAAAAAAAATGAACAATTTTTCTAATACCTTTGATCCACATTCTCTTTGTCCTTCTCAAAGCTATTTGCATCCTATTTTTGCTCCACATCTTTTTCACTGAATATTGTTTAAATTTTATTAATTATAAAAAAATGAACAACTATTGTGTGGAAAATGAACATTTATTTAAACAAAAATGAGCATTGTTTCTTAATTGTACCATATATGAATTAATATACCCTTGATCCCTGTCCTATTGTCTCTTTTGATCATATTAATCCCAATCTAAGTTGTGGTATGAGTACTGTTTTGGGTAAAAATACCCATGCTAAGTGGCCCAATCATAAGGTGACACGTGTCACCTTCTAATTGGGCCACTTGTTATGGGTATTTTTACCCAAAACATTTGCCCCTCACAGATGTGACATGGCGTGCCATGCGGCATCTGTGACATTTGTTACTCTATTACTGATAGATTAATTTTAACTGTTAATTAGGTTTAACCTTTCACATTCTTGGGAAATTACAGGGATGCCCCTGAATTTTACCCCTCTATAAATGTGACTTTTACCCCCTTATTTTAGACGTTTCCATAAAGTCTAGAGAGAAAAAGTAAAGATTTTCTAGAGATAGAGAGTCTGATAACCGTCTGTGTTAATCACAACCAGTTGATTTTGTGCCCGCTTGTGATAACCGGTCAGCGCTTGACACCTTAAGAGTCAAACACATTTTTAATGTATTTCCACTCCCCCTCTCATCTGCTCTTTTATACATTTTTCGTTTGTGTATATATCTTGCAATAAATGGATTCACTATCATCACACACGGCACAGCCTAGAACAATAGTTAGCCAGTCTCCTAGTACGGCTGAGTCAAGGACTGGGGGTGCTAGCTCTAGATGCATGGAGCAGCTTTGTACACCTCCAAATATGACCGTCTTTGTGTCTGTGTAGGACACAATTGCTCGAGTTAAACAAACTGCCCGAAGACGGAAAAGGAGAAACGGTACATTGGAAGTACTGTCTGACGAGGTCACACCGGTTGAGGGGGATGATATGGCGGCTGACCAAGAAGTTGACTTCCCTCCGGCTGCAGGAGAGAGAGGATCTCCTACGAGTGCACCCTCAACCCCAAGTGATTTAATCTTGGAGGAGTCAGAATAGGGAGACGGTGAAGAGGCCGCCTTTATGTATGGTTCCAAAATTTATGAGGAAGCCCCTCCATATCTGGCTCAATAAATGATGAGGCCGCCTCTAGCTCTGGCAGCAGCGAGGACGACCTTCCCCCGCTTAAGGACAACGAGCAGGAAGAGCGCAAAAAATGGAAGGACGAAGACAACCCGGCTGGTCTATGTATCAGCTAAAGACAGAGCTGCGATGGAGAAAGGCTTGGAGGACTTCAAAATCATACGTCCTCTTGGGGAAGGATACAACATCCGGGTGCCACCTGAGTTGGGCACCATCGCTTGGGAGGACGACTAAAGAAACGCCGACTACTATTTGGCTGTAATGAGGCGGCATTCTTAGCCGGTCTCCGCTTCCCTCTCCATGATGCAATAAAGGCTATCCTTAGAGGATATGGCCTAGGCGTGTGCAGTTGACCCCAAACTCCTAGGTCAATATTATAGGCTACATCGCCGCCTGTGAATGGCAAGGGCTTCAACCCTTCTGGGAGGCCTTTGCACACATGCACTATCTCAGCCGCAACCCAGGTGACTAGCGAGCGTGGTATACTCTAACCACATACCCCAAATACCAAATGACCTTAGATAAACCGTCTAAGTGGGATACTTGGAAATAACGGTTTTATCTTGTTTCTGCCTCCAAGCGGCGAGAAAACCACGAGTACCGCCGGTGCAACAGAAAACCTGACCTGCTGGGTTAAAAGTGCTCCCTTGAAAAGGAATAAACCTAGGTCATTGGTCACTAAGTTCCTCGATCAAAACAAAATTTATAAAACCAAACCCAACCCTAGAAACAGGGGTAATTCCGAGTTGAACCCAAGGGAATGTGGTATTTACTAAGGTCTCAAGCTAAGCTATTCTGAAGCCTAAATGAGGTTTGGTCTAGGAAACCTAACAACGCAATTAAACGAATACAAGAGTGATATAAAGGATGCTAGGGAGTTGGGATTCACATGCACTCATGATAATCACACTAGTTGGGGAAGAAATCGATCAAGCATAAAATGCGAGGGAAAGCAACAAATGCAATCAAAATTACTGAAAGAGCTATTTCCTAGGGTCAAGCTAGATGTCTCTACAAATAACTTCAAAGGAAAATTGCAAATTAAGATCAATCGATAATAATAGCTTCCAAATCAATTTTTCGTGTCATTAAAAACTATTATGCAATCTAGCTTGATAGTTAAGGTTGATCACTCCTCAAGATATCAAACACATGCACAAATTTCACCAACCAATTTAATCACAATGATGATCAATCGAAATCCCCCAATTAACCATGAATTATCACTCATACATGCTTCACCCTATCCCTAACAAGGAATCTAGTCACTACACATTGCAAATTTGACCAACAAAACTAATCTAATCACAAATTTCATCATCAACATAGTAATCAAAATATGCTCAAACTTATCAAAAATCAAATCAAACAAACAACAAGTAATTCAATAAAAATCAAGAATCAAACATGAAATTTCATTAAAGAGTAAAGAATTCTTACAAAACTTTGATCAAAATCAAAGAGGAAGAAGATTGAAAGTAGCATTCATCAACATCACCAAGTTTCTCTCTCTAAAATCTAAGAACAAAGTTTCCCAAATCAAGAGCTTCTCTCTCTAAAATTCTAATCAAAATCTAATTCTAATTCAATTCTAATGTAATTCTCCCTCTAGAAATGAAGGAAATCTATATATAGTAAAACTAACAATGGGAGAATTATTTGAGCGTCCAAAAAGAACCCCAAATGACGCGGCCTCTCATCCCATTGTGCAGCTGCAACAAAATGGGTACGGAACAGGGAAGGGGAGGTGCGTGGCCGCACCTCACACTTGCGTGACCGCACACAGGGCTTGCCCGCCCGCTCCAAGGTCGTGCGCGCTCGCGCCTAGGAGCAAGACGTATTCTTCTTGTGTGGCCGTAAATTCTCCTGTGCACTCCACTTGATACATGTTGGGGAGGCAGTCATTAGAGGCCTTTACGGTGGGTTCAACACTGACTTTTACGTCCATGCAACATGAGAGCGCGGCCTTGTAGACTTTACTCTTGCACTCCAACACTTTAGAGCTTCAAGAGGAAGAACCGGGTTACATCCTAAGATTTGTATGTCCTAAGAGAACGACAATGAGCTTCTCGAATATCACCATTCTCTTTAAAACAAAGAAAAGAAACAAGTAAAGGAGAAAAAGGAAAAACAAACTAAGAAATGCAATAAAATGAGAAAGCAACTAAGGAAAACACAAACTAAAGGAAAAATAAGTAAAACTAAATAAAAGGAGATAAAAGAGATGTAAAATCAATGAAAAATCATCCTAAAGGAAGCTAAATGAGTGTTATAAAAGACACTCATCAGTCCCCCGGATTGAGAGACATTGAGAGAATCATTTAGCCAAGCTTCTTCAAACTGGCCGATGAACCCCTCTCAACCGGGGAACTCATATCCATGCCAAATAACTGGATACCCATGCACGAGTGGTTGAGAGATTCTTGTCGTCCTGCGGCCTTAGTACTGTAAGGAGGGTGTGCCCATCATAGGGGATCCTCCTCCTTATATGCCCATGGCCCTTTAAAATCCTAGGACTTTACACTTGTAAAGGTGTATTAGGATTTGAATTCCTGACTGTTTGGGGGACCTTGAATTAGAGTTGATCCTATCATTATGCTTTTTTTATGAAATTAGTAAGGAGTCGCCAATGAGTTTTAGGAAACTCATAAACCTTGTTCATGCCTCTCTCCCAAGTAGAGTTCAAGGGATATTTAGCACGAATCGTAAGTTTACCCATGCCCAAATTGGTCTACTTATACCAAAAATGAGTTCGGGAGCAAGGGTACTAAAATAACGTTCCCTTTAGGGGGGAATCGTTATTCTAGCCCTAGTGCAGCGGCCTCTACTAGCTCTTCCATTTTCGCAGTTTCATTACCAAACAATATATGCAACGTGATACCTAAAAACTAAGTTAGTTGATTTTATTTACAAGCATTAATCACATAGGTATTACATTGAAAAAGTCGTTATTCTTTATATAATTTATAATCGTGAAAAGAACAATAATAAACAATATTTGCCTTGTCTTAAGTGATCAAACAACAATTAATTATTCAATTCTATTTTTTATTTAACGCAAGATGCTATGTGAAATTAATTAATTAAAAGTTTGTTTAAAGTTGTCAAAAAACACTAATTAATAAATTAAAGATTTGTTTAAACAATATAAGAAAAGTGATTTATCAAAGTGCTTCGGAATTTACCACTTTTCCTTGCTAGATCTTCATTTAGAACACTTATGGACTCCTTCTTGTTCGAGAACCTCTACCGTAGTAACAAGTAATAAAGGGGGTGAGTGTTTAGAAAAAGAGGGTTGAGAGTACACAAGTTCACAAAGTTTCTACCAGCGTTTCGAGTTATTTTCCGTCTGTTTAAGCCTTGTACTAAGCCTCTATTTATAGGGAATGGGTGCATTTAGGGTTTCGAGTGTTCTGTCACAGCAGGTGTCGCGCGCATCTTAATGGGTTGCGCGCGACTGCCCAACGCAAGTGATTTGGATGCGCTGCCAAGGGCAGCGCAAACTAAATGTCTTGCGCTCGGTATTATGGTAAGATTCAATTTTATATTTTTATGAAATTCTAAATCTTCCGCGAGCACATCACTAGTAGTTGCGCTGGGTGTCACCCGTGACCTTGTGAGTTGCGCTTGCCAGACCAGAGTGACTCATTGAGATGCGCGCGGATTTTTCTGCGGCTGCTTTAATTTTTAACCTATGCACCTCTAAATCCATCAAAATTAGGTTTTAACCTCGGGCTTAAGCTTAATTATGACTAGGCTTAGTTAATTTGGACTTTAATTCATTTTTTTTAGGTTAGGCTAGTCATTTTGTATTTTTGTGACTTAATCAGTTGTCCATAAGTATTCTTCACGTTGACCCAACACAAAGATGGTTTTATTTATCGTATAGCACTTCCTATCGGGACAGCAAGCCGAAAGTAGATGTTTACAGTTAGCCCCCACTTTGATCGAGTCTAAAATAGACGAGGATCAAATTAGCTAAGGAAATAAATCCGAGACTCATTCTGCAAAGTTCCCTAAGAATAGAGAATCTTTCAGTATTGTTAAGGATGTGGAAATGATCCTTGATTCGCTAAATGTTCAAGAAAAGTAGCTGTTAAGGCTAGAAAGTACTTTCTAGTCTTAACGCGCTAAAGAATCTGGATTGATCCTTTGCAAGTGTAGAACGCTTTTACAGGTAAAGGCTATCCTAAGTGATGTCATGTCATGGGAAGATATTAGGTTTAAAAAAGAGTAAAGAGGATGATATCCTCTCAATTATGGCATCGTTGATCTAAAGTCCCTTGATATGTCATTGAAACTTTAGTCTATGATTTCAACAAGTTAAAAGATGATAAAAAGGAGAGGTGTTTCGGCATTTGTAGCCTAACATATGAATAGAGGTTTTGACACTTGCTTGCAAAAATACAGTATTCAGGGTCCACAAGACAGAAATACATGTCTTAGGACTGGAGGCATATATCCAAATCCAGTGAGAGAAAAGAAAACCGGCAACTCTCTCAGCAGTAAGCTCACTAACTACCGTATTTGCTTTCTCAGCAGTAAGCTCACTATCCAAATCCACAAGATGAAAACACGTGTCTCAGGACTAGGGGCACGTGTCTAAATAGGTGCGACTTCGGTATGTTGCTCTTTATACAGGGGGTGGACGGACACCCAAACTGTCTAGTAAGCCAGTAAGCTCACTAACTACCGTATTTACTTCCCAATCGAGAAGTGTCTTCTCGATGGCTCGGCGTGCTAGTCGACTCATTAAGCTAACGCCTAAAGTTTGTAAAGAAGTTTGACCGTTTTCATTATGGGAGGTAGATCACGTTGCTGGGAAGATTTGAAATTTTACGTAACACCTAAGCCATATAATTTTGCGTTGTACGATACGCTAGTCTTTTTGATGTGGACGCCAAAAAAGAAAGAAAAGAACGTGACATTTCTAAAGTCAATACTATAAAATGACAAAACTGTCTATAGGAGCTTTTACGCAAAGCACCACTACGGAACGTTTTAAGACACGCTCACGAAAAGCGTCCAAAACTTATGCTTAGGGTAGGCACAAAGCACGGTGTGCATGCAGGATGATGCAAAAACTATTAAAGAAGAAACTAAACTACGAGATGCAAAGCAAATTAAAAGATTTCGATAATTTGCGCATCATTACGTCTAATAACGAGCGAAAAACGTTAGAAATAAATCAAATGGATCAAAATCAAAAGTACCGGTCTTTTAAGTGACTAGTATCTGCGCGCAACTCAGTGGGTCGCGCTGGCCAGGCGCGCAAATCGTTCCAAGTTGCGCTGGGCTATCACGCGCAACTGATTGAGTTGTGCGCGACATTTAAGTCAGCAAAAGGAAATCGCTGAGCGCAATTTTCCCATTTTGGTTTCTCTCTCTTTCCTTTTCCAGTCTCGACTCTTTCTTTCTCTATAAAGCTCGAAATTTTTTGTTTTTTGAAGCTAAATCGTCCCCTATTCCTATTTTCCACAATCCAATGTAAGTTTTTGCTTTTTTCACTTTGTTTTTTGGCGGAATTTGGGGAAAATCGAACCTTAAAACCCTAATTTTCGAATATGGGGGTTTTTTATTCGGTCCATTATTCTTGAAATTGTTTTTTCTATGATGTTGTGCTATGTTTAAGGAGTGTTTTGCAACAAATTTCATGAAAAATGGTTGAGTATTGAACCTTGTATGAGCATTTTTTTGTTTAAGTATGTTCTTGGCATTTTTCTTCGAATTTAGTTCGAATTTATTGTTTTTGCTTGCTCATTTGGTTATACTTGTTGATTATGAAGTAAATTATAGTACTAGAACTACAATTAATTTCATGAATCATGTTTTGAAAATTTTGAATCCGAAAAATGGCGCAAAGTATACACTTTAGCTTATTTTTGCCATGTTCGAACCTCAGCTCAAGATTGTTTGGTAGACGATAATTATGTTTATGTTATTACTATTCGTCTAAAAATAGTTAATTTTTTGAGATTTAAGAATATAATCTCTTGAATACTTTAGTTGAAACTGGTATAGGATGGCTTTGTGGGTGTTAAAGCCCCCATTTACTAAGTTTAACTACAAGTATCGTAGCCCCCAAGCGTGGGTGGCATTCGATTTTTGTGTGTTGTCCTCTCGGCAGTTGTTATGCTTCCGAAATGGGTCTAGAACACGTATATTAGTCTTTTAGGAAAGTAAACTATTAAGGAATTCTGTCGATTATAGTATGGACTCCCCTCCATTTGTTGATGCTGAGGAGGATCTAGGAGGAGTGCCTGACGAGGCGGTTCATTTCTTCTATCAACGCATAACGGCATCATATTTAAGTGATCTAGAATGTTGATCATTGAGGCTAATTTTGCTAGGGCATCAGCAAATTGATTCTCATCCCTTGGGAGTTATTTGAAGTCAATAAAATCAAAATGCTCGATGAATTGCTCTAGGTGTGCTTGGTATAATATCATTCTAGAGTTTTTAACTTACCATTTTTTAAGTATATGATTTCTTATCAAGCTAGAATATCCATATACCTCTAATTTTTGCACACCTATGCTAGCTGCTACTTCTAATCCAATAATGCACGCTTTACATTCCGCGGCATTATTAGTAGCCTCAAAGTCTAGTTTGGAAGAGATTGGAGTATGTGCTCCCTCTGGACTTATAAGTAACACTCCCACACCACATCCTTTTTGGTTGGACGCACCATCGAAGTACATTACCCACTTGTCATCTTGTTTCATGAGAATCTCTTCATCTAGAAAATGAGTTTTTTCTGCATGACTTGTTTGAAGAGGATGTTAAGCCAGAAAATTGGATATTACTTTTCCTTTTATTGATTTTTCAGGAATATATTTTAGTTTGAACTCGGCCAACATTACCAACCATTTGAATATTCTTCCTTATATGGGTGGTTGTTCAAACAAATATTTTATCGGATTTTGTTGTGAATGAGTGGTGTGGGGTAGCATATAATGTCGTAATTTTTTTGTTGCCCACACTAATGCTAAACTTGTTTTTTCCAAGGTGCTATACTTTGTTTCATATTGGATGAATTTTTTACTTATATAGTATATTACACATTCTAGTTTTTCTACCTATTATGCTAACATGCCTCCTGTGGCCGTATCTCTAACAGTGATGTATAGCTTAAGAGGTAGTTTGGGTACTGGTGGTGCTAAAAGTAATGGAATTTTGAGATAGTCTTTGATTTTCTCAAAGGCCTCTTGTCATTGATCGTCCCATTCATGTTTTTCTTCTTTTTTCAATTTTTTGAATATTGGCTCACAAGTCATTGTCAACTTATTGATGAATCGACTAATGTACTATGGTTTTCCAAGGAACCCCTTAATTTCTTTTTCCGTTTGAGGGGGAGGCATATCAACAATTGCCTTTATTTTAGAGGGATCGATCTCAATACCACGTGTGCTTACTACGTATCCGAGTAACTTGCCGAAAGTCACTCCAAAGGAGCATTTTTGTGGATTCAATTGCATTTTACATACTTTTATGCGAGTGAAGAATTTGCGTAAAGCTTTTATGTGTCCTATCCTATATTTAGACTTCACGATCATGTCATCCATATATACTTCTATTTCTTTATGCATCATATCATGCAAGAGAGTCGTAGCCGTTCTTTGGTACTTAGCTCCTGCATTTTTTAGACCAAATGGCATGACTGTATAGCAATCGTACCCTAAGGGGTAATAAAGCATGTCTTTTCTTCGTCTTCTTTTGCCACTAGCATTTAGTTGTAACCTGCGTATCCATCCATAAAGCATAACATCAAATGTTCAGCCGTGTTATCTACCAATATGTCAATATGAGGTAGAGGAAAATCGACTTTAGGGATAGCCTTGTTGAGGTACCTAAAGTCGACACACATGCGAACTCGTCCATCCTTTTTAGGGACTGGGACGATGTTTGCTATCCATTTTGGGTAATTACATACGCGAATGAAACTAGCGTCTAATTGTTTTTGTACCTCTTCTTTTATTTTCAAAGCGGCATCAGGTTTCAATCGTCAAAGTTTTTATTTTACTGGTTTAGAGGTAGGGTTCAAGGGAATGGTGTGTTCCGCAATTTCCCTATCTATTCCAGGCATGTCCTTATATGACCAAGCGAACACGTCTTCGAATTCTTTAAGCGTCGATGTGAGGTTCAATCGCTCTTTCGGATTTAATGTTAAGCCAATTTTGAATTCTTTCTTATTTTCATTAGTTCCTATATTGACTGTTTCAGTTTCTTCAATTACATGATTCTTCAATTACATGATTCTTTCATTAATTCAACCAGTTTATTAATGTTATCATCTTCATTAAATTGATTATTATAGCATTCAAAAGATTCAAGAGAAGGCATATACTCGGAAATAAAGCTCATATTATTGAAATCAAAAGAAAGTACATCGAGAGGAGAATCCTTTTTGGGATCCTCATCCTTAGAACTAGAAAATAAAGACTCAGTAATGGCCACAAGGCCTAAATTTTCCGCTTCCTTAAAACCTAGACTAGACTCATCATCAGATTCTTCGAATATCTCTCCTTCGCCTATGGTGATCTCCAGCTTGTCACCTTTATAGTTAATCCACTTGAAAGTCTTTCTCCACCCATGCTCGAAGGTTTGGTTGGAAGGGGTGATCAACGAGGTTGGGTCGAAAGTTTCATCTTGGATGGCATTTTGATTAGTCATTGTAGCAACATGGTTTTACTCTAGTCCAAATAGCAAGTTAAATGATTGCCTATCATAGCACCCTTGAGTTGGGTGTTTTGATTGGACGATTTTAAAATCGACATTCAAAAAGTAGCAATCGTGGAATATTTCAAAATCAGGCTCCTTGATACCTTCTAGAACTAGTGGTTCTGGAAAGTCATAGCATGGGTAATCTTCTCCCTCCCTAACGAATTGTCCGTTGAGGATTTGATTGTAGGATGGGAGTAAAGAGATTATCCCTTTCTTGTTATTGTCCTTACGTGCTTTGATCTTAGCATCGTGAGATTTGAGTTCCTCTTTGGTTGGCTTATATCCCAATCGAAAAGAAAAGCTTTTCTTTAGGATAGGAATTAAGATATATTTCATTATTCCTATTCCCAAAGGCATCCCAGGAAAGTAACTACTCTTGAATAAGATGTTGTTTACTATTGGGGTGGAATATGGATCAAGCTTGAATGGTTCTTCAAGGCTTTCCTCCATTTCTAGTGTGCAAATTGCCTCCATGGAGAATCCCCACATGTCCTCTTCATTATGATCATGGTTTATTTCTAAAAGAGATTGATCATTTATTGTTATTTTAAGAGGAGAAGCATGTATAGTCATAGGAAAACCTTAATAGTTCAACCTAATCATTTGGTGAAGCGAAGATGGTATTGCTCCAAGATCATGTATCCAAGGATGTCCAAGAATAAGATTGAATGTAGGTTTAATGTCCATGACATGAAATTCAACCATCTTTTGTATTAGGCCTGTGGTAATTAGTAGCTTAACAGTCCCACACACCGATCTCCTTGAATTGTCGTAGGCCCTAATGCTTTGTGTTGTTGATTGAAAGTCTTTTTCTGGATTAAGGCCTAAATATATCGCAGTTCGTAATGGGCATACATCACTAGTAAAGGTGATTAATCAGTTGGATTTTTCGCTGGTAAGCAAGCTAACGAGATCATGTGGAGTTGTGTCCGTACTTACAGACAAAGCAGTTAGAGCATTCATAAGAGAATTCCTATGTTCTTTAGAAGTACTTAGGAGTTCCCAAATGCTAACCTTCGCCTTAGATTTGCGAATTTGTTTAACCAATGGATCTTCTACCTCATGTGGAGGTGGTACTGGATTTTGAACTTGATTTTGAGTGGTTGAAGATCCATTTGGTTGCGTTTGATAAACTCTCCCAGCACGAGTTAAATGATCTATATCGTTTGGGTTACTTGTAGGGCTCGTGAACCAACTTTCTTCTAGAGGCTTTGAATGTTCCTCCATTTCAAGATGCTCCATGAGTTGTGCTTGATGCCATTGTTCATCCAAGGAGATATTTGATAAATCTTGTGATTTCCCCAAGAAATTATCCCAATCAAGCTCTCCACTTGTTTCGTTTTGGAGACAAGGTGGAGGTGGGATGGCGGCATACTTAGAGACATATAAGTCTTGGAAGTCGTCGTCCCATAACCCACACACTTCATAAGTTGCCCCTATGAGTGTTGTGGTTAGAGGCTTCCCTATGGGAGTGATATAATTCAAAGGATTGAATGTATCACTTCCCATATGATCCTCATCAATGTGAAATGTTTCCAATGGGGATATATTGTTATTGGGTTTTGGCGTGGGAATTCTCTCATCGTCTACTAGATCTTGAATTTTATGCTTTAGGACAAAGCAACATTCGATATCATGTCCAACACCTCTATGATAAGCACAATAGGCATTGCCACTCCATTGAGAGTTTCTTTTTTCTGGAGGAGTGGGTGGTGTTGGCCCTATTGGTGCGAGCAATCCTTTTTCATTTAGTTTTTCTAGCAACTCTTTATAGCTTACAGGAAATTGTGTAAACCTTCTTTCTCTTGTCCACCTTTTTCGAGGGTCATTATTATTATATTGCATTGTGCTATTATATTGCGTTGAAGTCGCAAATACATTAATAGAGGATGTAGTGTTATCATTCCCCTTTTTGTAGTTATTCTTAGGTTGATGATGATGAGGCTTGCTTGCCTTTTCTTTAGCAAGATCATCTTCAATCGAATCCTAGTAGCCACAGAATAGACCTTTTGAAAAGTGTCTAAACCAAGGTAGCATAGATGTTTGTTATACTTTTCATGACAATTGTCAATGAATTTTTTTTGTACCAACTGGAGTTCAGGTGGCCTTTGGGCAAGGTGGGCCTTCTTTTCTTGCCATCTACCATAGAAATCATGGAAACCTTCGTTGTCGCCTTGCTTAAGCATTTCAAGTTCACGCAAAGTTGATTTGAACTCTACGTTACTCTCATATTGGGTGATGAAAGCCGAAACTACATCTTCCCATGATGTCTTGAACTTAGTATCTAGCCCATAGTACCACTCTCTCGCGGCTGGGTCTAGAGGTAAAGGGAAAGTCAAAGCATAAAGCTTAGGATCAACTCCCTTTAAAGCCATGGTGCCAATAAAACTCATTAAATGATTTTTTGGATTATTGGTCACTTTGAATATTGGCAAGTCCGTAGCTACGAATTTTTCTGGTAAAGTGAGTCCTGTAGGAACGAAGAACAAGCTTCTCCAACGACTTCTCTTTTATGGATAGTTCATCCATCTTTTGTTGCAAAGCCAAAGCTTCGGCATTTTTCTTTTCAGCTTTTTCAAGTTTCTTAATTCTTCTCTCTTCGGCCTCTTGAGCCTTTTCCTCCCTCAAGAGAGCAATATCTTCTTGGAGTTGCTCTATGGTTGACATTGTTGTTGGACTAGAGTGAGTTTTTGAGGGAAGATGGTTTGAAAGGAGTGAATTGTTTGATGGTAAACGTAGAATGCGAGCGCTCTGGAGTCTTCGTTCCCAAGCTTGGAAACCAGCCCTAAAGGAAGTAAGAAAGGTTAAGGAAATTGATACGCTTGTTTATAAGACAAAAAGAATAAAAAAGGAAAAAAGAAAAGATGCAAGATGAATTCGAATGGATAACATCACCTTTAAACAATTCATTAATAATGATATTGTTTATATGAGTCAATTGTTCTTGAGGAATCAAAAAAATCTCGTAACAGAAGGCGCGCGTAATTAACTAGGTTGCGCGCTGAAGGCGCGCGCATCCCTGGCTCTGCGCTGGTCGTTGTCGCGCAACTGACGGAGTTGCGCACGCCACCTGCTCATGCGATTTTTTTTTTCGAGCAGTTTTTTTTGTTTGTGTCTCTCTTTTTTTTTAAACGATTTTTTTCTTCATGATACCCTTCGAATGCGACTCGAAATTACGAAGGGACAACTTCGCAATTGGGAACCTAAACCAAAACTAAAAAGGCTATCCTAAAACACATCGCACATAGTCATGTAATCACATAAGCATACTATAAGTCAAGATTCACATAATGCCTTTCTAAAGTCGAAAAGCTTGGGTGTCTAAAGGCACCATATCTTAAGAAACGATGCACAAATCAATCACTCAACGTGTTGAATCGTGACTTAGTCCTCCCAACATTCTGTTGGCGATGTAGGTGGGATGATTGTTATTTATTTCAGGATAGAAGCCTAGTGTTGGCAACCCCTAGTCAATGAGCCAATCCCCAAGGGTTATAGTGTGCTATGATTATGCATGACCAATGTTGCTTGTTTGGTTTTTACTTTTGTGAAGAAGTAAGATATTATGCGTTCAAATCTCGCTCTCTAACTAGAGATTATCCAAGTTAATTCCCGTTACAACCCATAGGCAACCTAGTGTTGGAAACCTTAGACCATGACTAAAAATTAATCTTGTAACCTCTAAGTCCCCAGTGGAGTCGCCACTCTAAGGAGGGTGTGCCCATCGTAGAGGATCTTTCTCCTTATATGCCCATTGCCCTTTAAAAGCCTAGGACTTTACAATTGTTAGAGTGTAATAGGATTTGAATTCCTGACTGTTTGGGGGACCTTGAATTAGAGTTGATCCTATCATTATACCTTTTTTGTGAGAAACTAGTAAGGAGTCGCCAATGAGTTTTAGGAAAACTCATAAACCTCGTTCATGTCTTTCTCCCAAGTAGAGTACAAGGGATATTTAGCACGAATCGTAAGTTTACCCATGCCCACATTGGACTACATATACCAGAAATGAGTTCGGGAGCGATGGTACTAAAATAACGTTCCCTTTAGAGGGGTAATTGCTATTTTAGCCCTAATACGGCCTCTACTAGCTCTTTCTTTTTCGCAATTTCATTACCAAACAATACATGAAACGTGATACCTAAAAACTAAGTTAGTTGATTTTATTTACAAGCATTAATCACGTAGGAATTACATTGCAAAAGTCGTTATTCTTTATTTAATTTATATTCTTGAAAAGAACAATAATAAACAATATTCGCCTTGTCTTAAGTGATCAAACAATAATTAATTATTCAATTCTATTCTTTATTTAAAGCAAGATTCTATGTGAAATTAATTAATTAAAAGTTTGTTTAAAGTGGTCAAACAACACTAATTAATCAATTAAAGGTTTGCTTAAACAATAAAAGAAAAATGATTTGTCTAAGTGCTCGGGAATTTACCACTTTTCCTTGCTAGATCTTCGTTTAGAACACTTATGGACTCCTTCTTGTTCGAGAACCTCCACCACAGTTACAAGTTATAAAGGGGGTGATTGTTTAGGATAAGTGGGTTGAGAGTACACAAGTTCACAAAGTTTCTACCAGCGTTTCAGGTTATTTTCTGTTTGTTTAAGCCTTATATTAAGCCTTTATTTATAGGGAATGGGTGCGTTTAGGGTATCAAGTGTTCTGTCGCAGCAGGTGTCACGCGCATCTGAATGGGTTGCGCGCGACTACCCAGCGCAAATGATTTGGATGCGCTGCTAAAGGCAGCGTGAACCGAATGTCTTGCGCGCGCTATGGTAAGATTCGATTTTATATTTCTATGAAATTCTGAATCTTTCGCGAGCGCATCACTAGTGGTTGCGCTGGGTGTCACGGGCGACCTTCTAAGTTACGCGCGCCAGAACAGCGCGACTCATTGTGATGTGCGTGGATTTTTCTGCGGCAGCTTTAATTTTTAACCTAGGCGCCTCTAAATCCGTCAAAATTAGGTATTAACCTCGGGCTTAAGCCTTATTATGATCTGGCTTAATTAACTTGGAATTTAATTCATTTTGTTTTGGGTTAGGCTAGTCATTTTGTATTCTTGTGACTTAATCCGTTGTCCATAAGTATTCTTCACGTTGATCCAACACAAAGATGGTTTTATTTATCATCATAGCACTTCCTGTCGTGACAGAAGGCCAAAAGTAGATGTCTACAAGTACTATGTTTAGTAGACGTACGTTTCGTATACACCGTTTGTACTGCATTTGTGTCATATTTGTCTTTCTTTTACTAACATGAGGTTTCTTTGCAGAAAAGGGTAAAGAAATGTTTTCTGAGGAGAAGACTCCCAAATGGTCTGCAGCCCAAATCCGCAAGGATAAGGCGAAGAAGCAAAGGGCTAAGCTGGCAGCCAAGGGACAGGTATACACCGCATAACCTTACTGCCTTGTACTTCATTGTTTATTTCCAACTAGAGGCGACTTTTGCCGGTTGTATACTTAATGACTCATTTTGTGTTTCAGGATGGAGGCAAGGGTTCTCCTCGTTCCTACACAAAGTTGTTCAAGCAGAAGCCGGAGGATGAGGTCAACAGCTCCGCTAAGTCTTAGAAAGTGTCGTCTACTCAGATGGCTCCTGAACTTCCGCTTAGGAAGGGCTGTTTAAGCATCGGGGCTAAAAGAATCATCCTGAAGGGCTTTGGTCTAGGGATAGACCTTGGAAAGAAGCTGGGTGCTGAGGCTGCGCCTAAGGGAAGTAAGCAACCCAAAGCTGCACGCAGCTCTACAGTGACTGTAGTTGACGACAGCCTGCAGATTATCAAAAGGTATGGCTAGTCCTTTCAGATTCCCGGTTAAGCCTCCCTGGCCCATGCGGGTGAAATCGCACTCGCAGGAGACGTCTGAAGGTTCATCAGGCAGCCGTCAGCAGATAGGTGCCGCCTATATAGCTCACTCACCCAATCTTGGTTATGATGCAGATTCCCCCCGGTGGGCGGATGTGCAGCAATATGCAAAGTCCATGCTTAGGGCCATCCCAAGAAGGAGAAGGACGACATCCCTAGCGTAGTGACGTTCAACGTTGAACGGATTGTGGCCCTCCAGTTTGAGGTATGACATTTTCCTTCAATTTCTTTAAGTACATTTTCGCTTGCATTCTTAACACACCGTGTGTGTCACACAAGCTATGCTGAGAGTTGACGGGTTGAAGAGGCCATGGACCTGCAAGTAGAATGAGGTAAAGCGAGCCAATAAAGCGGGGGGAGACTCCGCAAACGTTGCTCAATATCAAACTACAATAAATGATCTTGAGACTAAAGATTTCGAACTTATGCAGGCAGAAAACGTCAGCCATCTGACAACTGGGCTGGAAACCGCCAAGAAGAAGGCCTCTAACTTCAAGGCTGCGCTTAAAAATGCTTAGGAGGACTTCAAGACTCTTAAGGGGGTTGACAAGGAGAACACTGATCTCCAGGCAGACGTCAACCGCTTGAAGAATGAGGCGGCCCAGGCCCAGGCAAACTTCATAGTAACGTTGGAAGCCGAGCAGGATCGGATCTTTGAAGAGAACGAGTCCTACTGCACATAATGTATGAAGATAGCCTGGGGGGTTTTACATCCGGGGCAGGAGTACGGTATCTAGGCATTGGCTTATCAGTATGCTGATGAAGTCATTACTGCCAGGGATGAAGGCAAGCCAGAGCCTGGGACTTTCGACACCTGGGCCAGCAAGGAAGATGTAGAGGAGCCGGCTCAGGTTGCAGGCGGGGGAGAGAAAGAGCAAGAGCCCCAACAGGACCTTCCCAAAGACTCCGTTGTTCCCCCGCCTGAAGAGGATGGTCAGGGCCACCCGTCTGCACCCTAGTGACTTCAAGCTTTAGTTTTTTCTGCGGCAGTATGCCAAGTATTTTCTCCAGCCTATGTGGCATGTAGTTTGAATGTAATCAATCAACAACTTTTTATTTTGCCGGATGTGGATCCGGTGTAACAATTACTTCCCCGGCCGTTTTCTTCGGGTTTATTTTATGAAAGTATCAACTGAGTCGGTTTTGTTTAGTTTCCTTCAATTTTCAATTTTTGCATATATGTAAATTTTTGCCCAACTTATTATCAGTAGGCAGTTACTAACAAACCGATTGTGCTTTTCCCCTGGGCGGCTGTGTGGTTGATTTCAAATCTTGATTGATTGACTTGGGAAATTTTGATACTTTAAAGAGTATGACATGTTCTTGAGTCAATCAATCACAGTATTGATTGCCCCGAACTAAGTACACAACCGTCTAATCACACAGGCGGGGTAACCATTAACCCAAGAGGTTTGAGTAGTTATATTGAACTATTTTTTCGCCGTCTGGGGTGGTTGCAATCCAATTGTACACTCGATGTCCTTTTGCCCTAGTGGGAGGACTTTTTAGAAGTGCATAATTTCAATAAATAATCTAAGATAGAACATCTCTCGGTCACGGTTCTTCCTGACCCGGTTGAGTTCTTTTTAGATTAGGTTAGACGGCTATGAGTTGACCAATTAGGTCGTTCAATCTCTACCGGCTTTATGCGTTCATAGAGCAATGTGCTACCCAAATGGGAGATGCTCTCTGTGACGAATTCACCAAGATGGGCATCGTTGGACGCCATACTTATCTTAGAGTAGAGGGATTTATAAATTTTAATATTATACGGCTATTAGCCTCAAGTTGTCTTTTTAAGACGGTTGTTTAGCTACTAAGTTTTCAGACTTAGCTTATATTTGATTTTAAAAAAAAGGTCGTCTACACAATACACAGACGACGCTTGAGACATAATACGCATGTATATAAAGCAATAAATAACCAAATTAAAAATAAAAAGCGAATTTTCATTGATAGGCTTTTCATTTACAAAAATTTACAAGTTTTAGAAATAGTACTTTTTTAAGTTGTCTACATTCTAAGTTCCGGGAAGCCGTCTGCCGTCTGGAGTTTGCAGGTGGTAGGTTTTGCCTTTTACTTCTTCATAGATCCGGTAGGGACCTTCCCAATTAGGGGTCAGGTTGACTTGCTCATTGGCCCTACCGATTTCCTCCACTTTCCGTAACACAAAGTCTGCCCTCTTTCAGAGGGCGTTTGTGTACTCTCTTTTAGTAGGCTCTCATCATTATCAGACGGTAAATCTCATGACGCAAGGAGAAATTGCCCCTGCGTTCCAGGAGTGAGTCCAATGCTAGTCGCATGGCCTTTCAGTTTGCCTCTTCATCGTATAGCATGACTCGGAGAGTCGGCTCACAATGCCCGATGGGCAAGACGACTACAGCACCGTATACCATGAGAAATGGGGTTTCACCGGTTGCCCCTTTTTCAGTTGTCCGGATGGCCCACGGGACATGAATTAACTCTTCTGCCCTCGGATCTACAACTGGTGGCTTTTGTTTGCGGCTTTTTTTTAGGTTTTCCACTCTTGTTTGAATAAGTTGATCATCATCATCTCTGTTTTTTAACGAATTTGTTAATGCTTTTGCTAATAAATCCATTATTTAAGTAACAAATACACATTTTCTTTGAAATGAAACTTACATTTCTTCGGCATCCGTCTTCTCTGACGGAACCTTCGAAGTGTTCTTCTCTGTTTTGATCCTACAAAAATACCACCAAATATAGTAGATTTTTGTCTATTTTGCACAAAAATAAGTGAAATTATAGTATATTATGTTTCAAAATATCAAAACACAAATTAGAATTTAAAATCTAGGGTTTACACTCAAAATTCAACTAAAATGAACAAATTCTTACTCTTCTTTCTCAGAATCTAGTTGCCATTGAAGAACTTCATCGCGAATGTCAGACATTTTTAGAAGTTTTGATGCAATTTGCAGTAATTTTAAAGCAATTTGTTGTGAGTTTCTTCCGTGTTTTTGGTTTTGAAGAGAGAGAAATTGACGTGTTTTGAAAGATGGTTTTGATTTTTTTTTAATTTGTATATATATGTGAAAAATGGGTGGTTACTTGCAATTACCGTGGTTAGTGGGGGTAACTACATGTAATTGTATTGTTAGTGGGGTGTGGGTAAGGGTTTTATTGTAATTTCAAGGGGGTAGGTAGTTATGGCTATAGGGGGTGTGGCCATTAGGAATTACTATAAATCTGTATATTGCTTGCCTAGACCCGATTTCAAGCCACCAACACCTTAAAATTTGGGGGGGGGGGGGGGGGGGGATGCTTATTTGATCACCACTAGGCCCATATGAGATATGTGTAATGTTTCTCCCTTTGTTAAAAAAAATGTTCTTTTTTACTTTTGCAGTATTCATGTACACTATATTGATTCTATTTGTACTTTATATACAAGATTAAATATAACTGGGGGTGCTTATCTTGATCACCTTTTGGCCCATAGCCTTGTTTTACTCAACATAACCCTTTCTCCCCACGTTTTCCACTTTTATTAATTAAATCATACAATTCGCTTCCATATGTTCTCTCACTCGTTAGGGGTTGCTAAATGCAACCTAGTCTTACTTGACGTAACCCTATCTCTCATTTTCCACTCTTAATAATCTTTCATCTTCACTTCCATATCATGTTTTCTGACTCGCTCGTTATGAGATAACACCGAATCCTAACAAAAAATAGTTGTTTTTTTAGTACCTAATTAACATTATGACTACAGCAAATGATTATTTTGACTTGAAAGCCTAATATTGGATGTTAGCTTTTCATATTTTTTTAATCCATTTTTTTGTAGGTTAGGAGTGGATCGTATGAAACCAATAGGCCCGTTTTAAACATACCCAACGAGATAATTGGGATTATTTTACACAACCATTGGCACATCTTGAACAAAAATATTGCAATACCCGTATTATGATACGTATTTTTCTAATTAATTAATTATTATATTCTAAAAAGGGTATTTTAGTAATTTAACACTATTTGAATTTCGGATTCAAAATGATATTTGAATTTTGACGGCAAAAGTATTTTGAAAACCTAATTATTATTTTTAGATTTTGGATAAGATTTATTATCCATTTAATTTATTTTAGAAACCGGATTATTTATATATTTCGGATATTTTAATAAAATCAAAAACTATATTTTATTACTTAATTAATAAGGTCCGAAAATCATAATTATAAGCTAAGATTTTCGGATTTTCCTAGGTTGGAAAATCTGATTTTCTAGGTTGATTTATTTAGTGAATAATTGGTATCTTTTTAATTAATTATTTTATACAATAAATATTATTTACACAATTATTTTGAATTCCATATCTAGCAAAATAACTCCCTAAATTATACTAATAGGATCCAAAAATTTGAGCTATGGAAGCTCAATATTTTCGGCCCTTATGGTCAAATTTTGGGTGATTTATTTTGGTAATTCGTATTTTTAATTATCTTCCTCAAAATGATTATCTTCCTCAATTTTATTTCTCCATCTCCTAAATATTTAATCATCTTATTTTCCTACCTTATATCTTCCTTGATTATTTTCCCCAAGTAATCTCTTTTGCCATATTAATTTTCATGACAACACACTTTCCTTAATTTTATTATTCTTAATCACTAATATCAAGACTTTTCATATTTCTTTATTCACTTCTCCAAGTAATTCCTTAACTCTTCTTGCCATAATTCTTCCTACATTTTTCTACCATAATTCATGCATGAGCTAGCCAATAAATACCCATTGATTCATATTGATTCATGGCCAAACACTCACACTTATTCACTTAATTCTCTTCTCTTTTCTTTTCTTTTTTCTACTTTTGTGCACCACTACCACCGGTCACCACGACCATCGCCAGTTGTCGCCTGGCCAACCACCAGTCACCACCTCCAGCCACCTGCCGGAAGGCTGCCCCACCTTGACGCCACCTCTCTTCTCCTTCTTCTTTGGTTTCCTACCTTTTCTTCTTCTCTTCGCTTATTTAATTAATTATTATTATGGGGGATTTGTAAAAATTATTATGAATGGTTTTAATTAAATAAAATCAGGTTTTAGTTATGTTTATGAGAAAATAATTTAAAAGGTTCATACACATATAGTTGGGGGTTATAAATTCAATTGTTGTGATTATTTGTTAACCTTATACTGATTAAGGTTATATTTATTTGTAGGGTGTGTTTGACAAGAGTTCTTGAAGTTTTCTTTGTGTGTGCTAAGCACGGATCAAAGGTACGTTTAGGTGGCTAGGTATATTTGAAAGTGATTGGTTTGAATAACATGTTTATATGATTTTATTTATTTGTGGTTGAATTAAATTGATTTGAAATATGATTTATGAAATAAAAGCATGTTTAATTAAATAATTGGTTTTGATAAATAAATTAGAGTATTGATTTTATATCATGTTTGAGTAATTAAAATTATGATTCATGTTTAAAAGGTTTGATTTTGAAAGCATTTGAAATTAAATAAAAAGTAGTTTTTTATTATATTGGAATTAGTGGATTGAAAAGGATTTATTGAATTATTAAATTATTATTATTAAAGATTTACAAGCATGTTTTTAGTAATCCCACTATGTGGATTTGGTTGATAAGAGTACTTTGGGCTTTGTATAATCGAGTCATTCGTCAAGAATAGCCTTGCAATATAAGAAGACTAGCCTTGGGGGGTGTGCACACTTGGGTGAGGAATTGGATTTAAAAAGAAATTGGTTTTATTATATGAATATTGAATCATTGAAATTGGTTTTGGAATAATGAGTTTGAAATTATTAAATTATTTATTGGAATTGAATTTAAAAGCTTGTTTACAAATAAATTGAGTTTACTTATCTTGCACTTATGGTACTTAGCATATTTTGCTAACCCGTACTTTCTTATTTGTTTTGGTTCGCCTTGTTTACCTTAATGGTAAGCAGTGTTGACTAATTTCAAATGGAGTTAATATATGAGCATGTGGAGTCCCGGGAATGTCTTCATCTAGATTAGGAATGTTGATCCTTGTTTTTAATTATGAGTACTCATGACAATGGTTACTCTTTATAGTTAATTAATAAAGAAAGAGTATTGAAGTTTTTCGCTGCAAAGTATTGGTTTTTATTAGTAAGTTTGAGTGGTTTGGCGTAATCACGCAGCGGTAATACGCCTAAGTATATCTCTACAATATAATTACACGTATTATACTGCTATTTTCGTAGAGGGAGATTTGGGGGTGTTACAAATATGACACACAAATTAAACAAATTAATCAACACAATACGTACCTAATATATAATTTTAGATTCAATCGGTAAGGAGCTTCCAAAACCCCAATCTAGCTTTCTCGTTCACTCCCACTTAAAAATCTACTCCCTCTTTTTTCTCCAACAAAAAAATTTATCCAATTTAAATATAAATTTTTTTAAAAATAAATTATAAAAAAATTATAAAAATAAAAAAAAAAAAAAAAAAAAAAAAAACAATAACACATTGTTATTTCACTTTTTTATTTTTAAACCTATAACTACCATCCCGCTACTGTTTTTTTTTTTTTTTGTATTTTTTAAATGGACTCCAATACCTATTAACATTTCACCTTTTTTATATTATTTTGTATTTTTTGAAACACTAAATATTTCACTTTGTGTTGTTTTTTTTTACGCGTATAATATTTCACATTAACATGGGTATACAATCCTTTTTTCAACAATTCACCATAGCACTCCAAAAGCTCAATCCTTCAATTATATACATACTGTTTTGGGACTATCCTCCAAGCAACTTCCATTTCTCTAATTATAAAATATTTTTAAAAAAGCCTCGAAATAACCCACTACTACTATTTTTAGTATTTTTTTTAACACACATATCTATTTAACTTATTATTAATTACCAAAACCAAAAAAAAAAAAAAAAAAACCACACAAAACTACTTGTAAACATCATTGGAAGTGCGCCTACGTTAAGCATGTGTGAATATGCTTGGCATTCATAGGAAGTGAGAATTGACATATACGATTAGGGACAATGATTAAGGAAAAATAAACTAGGGAACCGCCAACAAGTTTTTAAGGAACTTGTAAGCCGTTCACGGATCATAAAAGGCAACCACGATTAAGGGACAACGATAGGCAACAACGATTGACCCGTGAAGGTTACACCCCATTCATAATTCATGAGATTACTAACTCCATATGGTTTGGAACCACGAAAGGAGGATCGGGGATGATGGTACGGAGTAAGTCATTGAGTCATATTCGCCTGTATTGGCATCTACTCGATTCTTATAGTGAAAAGTATTTCATGCGATCTCAAAGCCATGCAAACAAAGATTTAATTCGTTCCAAACTATTATTTTGCTAAATTGGTTGAATATTAATACACATATAATTCTAAAATATTGTGACCACTTGATTAAACAACAAGATAAAAAGGAACCTAAACAGGTCGTCCAAATTATCTTATTAGGCGTGATTTTCGATTACATATTCCCTTTAAACATGCAACATGGTGATCATAAAATATAATAGAATAAACATCAACATTGGAAGCAATTTAACAATAAATTGTTAGTCAAATAAAATATAAATAAACCTAATCATGATACTAGCAACAAGAATAAAAATAAGAGTAATTAAGTGATTAATTACTCGCTTTCTGTGTTTCCTTGAATTGCTACATCATGAATAAATTTTTAGTAATTTTAATGAAAATAAAAATCAAATTGAAATTAAATTAAATTAAAATTAGAGATGATTTGGTCCAAACCCTCGGTTAATTACACCTTTCACGCCTTGGTTTAAGGATGGAACCTCCGGTGTTGTATGGACTCCCTGGAGTGCTTAAAGGAAGTATTATGGAAGAATAAGGAGGCTAGTGTTTAGGCTAAAGAGGGAGAAGAGAATGATTTTTGGTGTAAGGAGATAGAGAATGATTTTTGGTGCCCCGAAACTGAGGAAATCAGGTTTGTATTTATAGAGAAGATGTGTAGGGTGAAGCACGGAACCCTAGAAGTGAAGTACCGTGAAGAAAAAACCCTAGAAAAGCACCATGTCACGGTGCAAAATACCATGACTGTTGGGTTTCGATGAGTCCGACTCACCGCGGAAATAAAACCCGAGTCCAAGAACAAACTCACAATTAATATAACATAATGCATAAATAACAAGAATAGAGAAAAGACTAAATTACCCTTGTAGCGTGCTTCGCTCACCCGGATGGAGCTCTTACTTGAGAAAAGCCGAGCCTCATAAATGGCAAGGACCTCCAACGAAGTTCACCCACAACTCGACCTGACCGGTCTAATACTTGGAGGTTAGCCAAGTCCGACCATAAAGACTACCCGAGTAATTAATGAGCTTATAGGTTTTCTCTCAATTGGAGATGCCTAATTGAGCTCTTACTCAAGTGAGTTTTCCCATATCCCAAGTTGGATATTTATAGGGAAACTCAAGTGAGAAATCCACTCTCCCATCAATGTGGGAGAGTTGGTAAAATTAATTTTCTCTTTTTATTTTTAAATCAAAAACAAAAGAAAATAGCCAACAACTAATTAATCAACAAGTGGCACACTAAGAGGAGGAGTTAGATAAGGACCACAAGGGAAGGGGGGACCAAACTTGATCCCCAAGGCTTGAGGAAAACCAACCCTTGTGCTCCACTTGCCCCAATCAGTAGCTTCCACGTGGCAAGCCAAGCCAAGCACCCAAGCAGTCCCTAGCTAGCGCTTGGTGTGCTGCTAGCTGTTGCTGGCTGGCGTGCCATGCGTATTGGCCCTGCTGCTAGCTGCTACGGCATGGCTGCTTGGTAGCATGCCATGCGCGCAATGCTGCTAGGTGGTTGTGGCTGCCACACACATGCTAGTAAGGCTTGCTAGCCATGTGCTGGAAGCCTTGCTAGCCATGGTGCACTTGCACGCACCAGCCAGCCTAGACTCGGCTTGGTGCGCTTGCTAGCCACCTTGGCTATACCAAATGCCCCTAGAACTCGGTTTGCTCGGGGCATTTTGATGCTAGGGGTATTTCGGTAAATTGTTGATTAATTAGTGATTTTACCGTCTCGTCTTTAATTAATTCGACTCGACTTGCGACGCTCGGTTTCGACACTCCTAGCTCGATTCCCGACGTCTAAATATTAATTACTCGAGCGACTCATTAATTCCTTCTGAATTAATTCGTCGTGTCGGATCGTTAGTTGCTTGGGTGTGACCCGAAGGGTTCAGTCAAGATTATGCTGTAATATTAATTATGCATTAATATTACTTATCGGAAGCAGCCTCCACCTAGGCATTCCAATCACTTGAACTTACTGAATAAATATTTTTTCAATAGCTCTGAACCCTCTATCGGAATAATACACTTGTTCGAAGGACACCATTCCTATCAATGACACGGTATAAGGTGTCGTGACACGTCACAATCCAGCGTGGAGCACCGTGGAGCGGCATATATACCGTGACGCGGTATTTCCAGTTTTCACACATTTTTAAAACTATGATAACTTTTGATCCGTAACTCGGAATAAGGCATATAATATATCAATGGAAAGCTTATCAAGTCTACTTTCCAACCCAATTAGAATCAGGTCAAAACCTTTTAGAAAGGTTGTCGGTTTTGGGCTGAGTTTAGTGTTTTGCTCATATCTTCTTCGTTTTAAATCGAAATTGGGCTTATGATATATCGTTGGAAAGATTATTGAAAGGCCTATCCAGCCAAATAATATATGGATTAAAATTATAGGGCCATAAAATCAGTTTAGATTGGTTTTGTGGTGTGGACACGAAAAGAAGAAAATAAGTAATGGCTTGGGGAAATGGGCTAAGAATTGGGTTGGTTCATTGAATGGAACTATGGATTAAGCACTCCAAAGATTAAATACTCAACCTGACCAATAATAGTGGTGAAAGGTTGTTCATCATCGGGTTTGGTTTTGGGGAGACATTTTTAGGTGTCTACACTACTTATTTTGTTATATTATCTAGAAACCCCAATCACTCTCAGTTCTTCTTTTGAGCATGATGAAGAGCTCTTATCGGCTTGAGGTTTCTTTTCATAATCGAATAATAGAAATCTCATAAGAGAAGAAAGGTTCAAAAATGGTTGGGAATAGTACGACCGGGTCATCCCTTTGTCCAGTTTGTTCGAAAAGAATCATTAATCATATAATATAGTTAGGATATGAGAGGGGAATAATTGAAAAGGAATAAACTAAGAATGACAAACATGAAACCGTGAATGAAAAGACGTTGGGAGAATGATCGACTCTATTATGTTAGAAGGTGCAAAATTTTTCATGATTTTTATCTTTATTTTTGTATTAATTGCCCTATACTACCTTTTTCGCTTTGTTGTCCAACCAACACGAGATTTGATGGCCCAGCCTTCTATCTTCTTTATTCTTCTCACAGCCATGGGGCTGGGTTGGTTGGTTTGGGAAATCAAACAAACCAGGTTTATGGTGCACTTTCTTCAAACGGGTTTCAAACAAATCTTTAAATTATGTGCACTTTTTTTTTTAAGAAAATAGTATAGCCTCCATAAGTTACATTAGTTTCCTGTAAAAATAATCTTCCATCATTATTTTTGTTAATATTTTAAAAAATCAATTATTAATCAATTAATCATCAAAGTAACCCCCATTCTAGCTAACGACGCTATGTGACCATTCACATAGAGTAAGTTATTATATCAAAATCAACTTCCTGCATTTGAAATACATTTTTATAAATTATATTTTTAATATCTTTCTATATAATTTATATCCCATGTATTTGCACGGGTACACTCTACTTGTATTTTCACAAAATTACAACCACTCATGTTTGGACTGTAAGGGATCTCCATTAATAGTGAGAAAACCTTGAGTAAGAATCTCTATGTAGTGTTGTGATTTGGTCTAAGCCACTAAATCACGACCAAGTTTCGGCATGTGGGTGTGAGACGTTGGAGGACTTGCGCTTGAGATTCCCGCTCCCGTACGTGGTTGCGGTTTTCGAGGTTTGTGCTCGTGTTTCATGAGCTGAGAAGCACGCTCCAAAGGTATAATCACTAAACTCGATTACTTGATTATGTGTTTATATAATTTTAGTCGCATTAATTATACATGGATCCGGTGGGTTTTGGTTTCCACACAGTGTTTAGAACACCGTAAACCGTAAAACACGACAATGCTCATGGGCTATTCGCCTTTCCCCCTCTAATGTGATGCTTTAGAATTTTTTGTAACCTTATTTTTTTTCTATGGGCATAAATCTCCCCATTAATGTGAATAATCTACAGAACTTCCTTTTAGATCTTACTCAACTTTTTGAATTTACTTTATACTAGCTTAAGTCTCGTGCAACGCCCGTTACTTAATCTAATTATGAATTACGATGTGAATTTAACAATAATTTGCCAAAAAAAAAAAAACCATGCTTTCAATTGAAACAAATTAATTTGAGGTAAAATTGGTATAAACCACCTTTTTTGTCCGACTTTTTTGAAAAAACCACCTTTTAAGTTTTTTTTTTAATTAAACCACCTTTTAAGTACCTAAATTTTTTATTGCACCACCCCTATTTCAAATCTAACATATTGTATCTCAACCATCCACTTCCAAATCATGAACCATAGCAAATCTTTCCCTTCCATCTCAACCATCCATTTCAATTACCTCAATTTGGGTTTTGAGAATAAACAAATACTACAATTTAATTTTTGTAGCAAAATTAAGTTTGGTTTTTTAGAGCTTTACTCAATTTAGTTATGCATATATATAAAGGGGAGGGTCAAATGTTTTTGGAGGTGAAAAAAATACATGATTTAGGAGCGAAAGTCACAAGTTGTGGGCCCCTTTGACGTTTTTAGTTAATTTTTTCGTCATAATTTGAAATAGGGGTGGTGCAATTAAGAATTTAGATACTTAAAAGGTGGTTTAATTAAAAAAAAAAAACATAAAAGGTGGTTTTTTCAAAAAAGTTGAACATAAAAGGTGGTTTTTACCAATTTATCTTAATTTGACTTTGTTTTTCAAAAAAATAAATTTAAAAAAAAAAAAAAAAAAACCTTGAATATTGTCAAAAGTTATCTACAAGTGTTAAACGTTTTTAAAAAATGTACTTATAATGAAAAGTAAGTCCTCCCATGCAATGTACTTATATACCCCATCCATCTCTATTTAGTTGACTTATAACTCTTTTTTTGGCGATAATTAATGATCAATTTATATTGAAAGTTATTGAATAGCAGTGTTATTATTATTATAAATAAATCAATAAATATAAACAATGCTAAATGCCAATCCCGATTGGAGCAAAAAAAACTTTCTAAGAAAATATACAAAGTTGAATGATAGTATTCTACGGAGTAATATATTACCTTATAAGTAGTATATGTTTATATTTTTATAGAAAAAATACCTAATATAAAATACATGAAAGACGTGTTAAATTTTTCTTCTTTTCTTTTTTTTTTTTTTTTTAGTGCAATATAGAATATATTTCATATATGATTGCCAATATATAAAGATTTGGCAAAATAAAGAAAATGAAAGCAGAAAAGGAGGGAAAATTTTCAACCCAAAAATAACATGTGTCATTCTTAGTTTCGCCTTTATTATATAATTATTGACTAGGTTAAAATCCCGTACATTGTTAAATATTTTTTACAATAATATTACAAAATATAAAGTATGTAAAAGATATTCAAAAATATTTCATTTGGGTACATATGGAATATGACTGTCAAATTGCAAAGAAAATGTATAAGGTATATACATAAGGTATAAATAGTTTACTTAAAGATTTTGCACAAAAAAAGAAAAAAAAGAAAAAAAAACAAATAAGGCGGAAATATTTTTCACAAGGTAATGACATGGGTCATTTAATGATTTGCTTTTATTATAGGTTAATAGATTCTCATCAAACAATAGACTTGCAATGACGTAAAATTTTCCAAGGCATTGAAAATACGAGTAAGGTGATACCAAGCTAGAAGGTGAATTTTCTTCGTGGAGGCGTATGTACCAAGCACGCTACATTCAACCTTTAAATATTTTTTTTTTTAGGAAAAGGTGAAATGAACATATAGTTGTTTTGTAAAGAACAAATAACTATTTTGTAAATAGCATATATCTGTTTCGTAAAGAACATTCAGGTTTATGTTCTTTTTGTATGTATAAAGAACATCTGTAACATTAATAAAGAACGTGATAATGTTAAATAAAGAACATTTTTTATACTCACCCACTATAATCTAAAAACAAAATTCAAAGAACATTTCACAATAAACAATGATCATTATGTGACAAATAAAAGTACACTACATTGACAATTAAATAATATGGAGATAAAGAACATTATTTAAAAGTATGTTCTTTTCACTCTAGGTATATGTTCATTACATCTTAATAGTATGTCCTTTTTACTGTAACTATATGTTCATTACATCTGTATAATATGTTGTTTTAGCTTTTTTTTAATGAAATGTATATACCATTGCATGGTACATGCGCCTCTATGAACCAAGCATTGGCTAGAAGGCCAATTTGAGATAACTCAAACCAAACCTATATCGTTTAAGGTTTTTCTACACCACATTTATTAAATGGAAAAATTGTAAATAACCACCCCTCAAATCACCTAAAATTGATTTTACCACCCATTTTTTTGTTTATTTTAAATTACCACCCCTTAAAGTAAAAAAAAATTAGAAATCACCACCCCTTAACTAAAAGTTCTTTTACTTATCAATTACTTAAAACAGTGATAACATTTTATATGATTTGAGAGCATTAATTAATTAGCTACATTTATGTTATGATTCCAACCAATCCCGAATTAGACGATAACATAATTCGGTTAGTTTAGATCTACTTTAATTATTTTTCAAGCACTAATGTTTATATGAGTTAAATTAACAATTAGGGATTTAACTTTTTTACTTTTCACTTTTTGGAACCGGAATTTTTTTTTTTTTTCACCATTTGAGACCAGTGGTTAATTCTTAAGCAATATAACCCATATAAGAAACTTACTAACCAACCTAAGCATCAATTGGAGTTAAACAACATGATCCAAGCAAATTAAAATCGTGGTGCGGAATTGTTGCCTAATTTTCAACCTTTTGTTGCTTCTTTGTTACCTATTTCACTTTTGCTGCATGGAAATGGTAGGAAGAGATGGTAATGGTGTGGAATTGTGGATGTTATCTTGCCAAACTTTATACTTGTAATTCTACTAGTATTGTATCATATAGTAAAATGAACATAAATTGAGTGGGCCTATAGTTACCATGAAGGGGCTGAATTGCTGAATAAGAATATGGAAATGGGTGGGCATGGTTTCAAAAGCAATTTTACACCGGGTTAGATACAATTGTATAAACAAAATAATTCTAAATTGACCCCAAATTGAAATTCAAAATTCTAAAATACAAGAACAAACAAATAAATTCAACACTCAGCATCAATTTCAGCATCATAATTATTCATGAATACCCATAAAATTTTATTAACAATAAACCCTAAACCCGGTAATAAATTATGAGAAAAAACAAAATTTGAAGTAAACAAGTTTTACAAGATTCATAGAGAACTTGTGCTAAGATGCTTGAAAAGCCGCTAATAATCTAACAAAAATAGATTACTCAATTTATTTTTTTAATAATAATAATCTAACAAGATTCATAGAGAACTTTTGCTAAGAGAACTTTTTTTTTTTTTTTTTTTTTTTGGGGAAAGGGAGAACAATAGACACCTTTTTTGGGGGGTAAAAAGCATTACTCAATTTTTTTTTGAAGAAAACGAATAAAAATTATATTTTGCAAATAAATTAGGACATAAAATAATTAGTGGCCCCCACTGCTTAACCATAGTTAAATTTTTCAATTGAAATTCTTTCTTAGGTCCAAATGATGAAAGAAAAAAGTTCAGGTCCCAAAGGTGAAAACTAAAAAAGTTTAGTCCCTAATTGTTAGCTTAACTCATGTTTATATCTACTTTAATTATTTATAAATCACTAACATCAATTGTTTAATAATAAATCCCTACCATTAAGATAATTTGAGATAAAATCTTATGAATAGTGTTAAAACAATTAATCCTTCTAAAATGTTAATTTACTTGTCTTCATTAATATTACTTGTTTTCTCTTGTAAAAAAAAATGAATAAATAAAATAAAAAAATTGTATCTTGTTTTCTTTTCAAAAATCTATATTATTTATTAAAAGGCGTTTTTAAGAATGCCAATGTGCCATGTACTCTCTTTTTTGTTGCACCATGTCATCTTCCCAACATATCATGATGCCATATTATCACTCAAACAATGCCACATCACCCAAACAACCAACATTACTCCATATAAAAATGTTAGGATAAGGAATATCGATCCCTCAACCTCTTATAAGAAAAATAACAATTATACCATCTAAGTTAAATATCAAAATATGTTATTAATATGAACAAAAAATTTATATAAGTGCAAACCACAAGTTTCAATTTTATTTTTTTTAAAAAAAATACTAAAAAAAAAACTCAATTTTGATTCGATAATTACAGTTAAAGTTTTGAAAAGTCTTTTAAAAAAAATTATTGATTACATGTCTACAACAGCAGCAACTTGGGGCAACGCCCGAGCTACTCACTAGTTCTAAATAATAATGTGCGACCGTTTGTAAGCTATCAATATTTGTTTACAATATTTTCCATCATTAATGTCATCAACAACTAAACCAAACTAAAGAGTTTTCCAAACATGGCTAGTAATGAGGCCCACATCTCATGTTTCTCAACGGGGCAAATTTGACATTTTCAAATAAGTTGGGTTAGTGTTGAAAATTTGTCTTAAAAAATTTGTATTTTCTAGCAAAAGAAGAGTTTTCATTGAAGAACCACAATCAAACGATAATGGAGAAGCAAGACTTCAACGGGGAATCAAACATGGAGAAGCTAGTCTTCAATGGAGGTGGACGTAACCCTTTCCATTAAGAGTTAATCATACCCTTGTTTTCACCATTTTCGGTTAGGGTTTTCGTTTAGAAAATATGGTGGTGAAAGTGGTGTTCATGAGTTACTACAATGGAGGAGCAATAAAGCAAGAAGAAAATGTAGTATGAAGAAGTTAGAGGATGAAGAAGATGGAGGAGGAGAAAAAGGTTGGAGGAGGAAGAAGATGGAGTACGAAGAAGAAGAAAAGGACAAAAGAAAAGTACTAAAAATCATAATATTCTTCTTATTTACATAAATACCATTTTTAGAAATACCCCATATTTCTTATGTTGAGAAATTGGGGTTCCCTCATTGATATTATGTAAAAAAAAAAAAAAAAAAAAAAAAAAAAAAAAAAAAAAAAAAAAACATTCGCACGAGTTCTAATTAAATTCATGTCTATATGTAGATTCTAGATATCAAGTTATCAACATGTTATAATTTTTATATATTATACCTAATTATAGATATTAATTCTTAAACTTTTACCTCGATATAAACACAAAAAGGTAAAATTTAATTAATAAATGTAAGGAATGTATATTTACCAAATATAACAACTAACAAGACTCCTCATAATTATATTTTCTTTCTTTACAAATAAAATCACCAATAATAGAGATAGCACAATGTTTGAATAGTGCAAATTATGAAGTGGTTCCAGTTAAGGGGAAAACAAAAAAGAAGATAATACTGCAGTAGTAGGAAACTTTTGCTTGTTTGCATCCTAGAGCTCTTTACTGAAAGAAAACCTAAAAGTTCGTATCTCCAAAAGAGCCAAAACTATTTAATCTCTTCGTTTTTAAATACTTGCTCCACTTTTTTTTGACCGTTTTTAAATACTAGCTTTATTTCTTTATTTGAAAAGCTTTTATAGTATTTAATTTATTTCTCTCATCTAATAGATCCAACATAAATTTTATTTTATTAATTTTATATTCTCTCCTCCAATTCTCTCTACTACTTTTGATTTTTTTAATTTTTTATTCTACCACTTACCCCACTACCTCCATATTTTATTACTTTCTCCTATAATTCTGTGCATGAAAAAATAGAACAAATAATTAAAAACGAAGGGAGTAATGGACAACACAAACTAATACCAAGGACAACCATTTCAATCCCTGCATTCCTTCTAACAAAGTTCTTGGTAGTTGTTACTTGTTATACTACCTTATGTCTCATGAATAATACCTCTTTGTTGCAATTAGTATGAAAAGGAGATACCATGAGAAGCTAAAAATGTGACTGAACTAATCCTCGTGTAAAATCACTTATCGTAAATAAAACCACGCTTCCTAAAGTTTAAAGCTTCAAGAGTGTCGCACGTTAAATCCTGTTTATAAAATGCAACACGAAAAGGCAGAACTATCAACAATGTTCCTAAGGTTAAAATAGCTTGTCAGCAGTCATCTATCTAAGGCTACCAAGGTCATAACAAGAAAACCAGTCTCATCAGTCATCACTTATATGGATATCAATAGAATCCTACACATACATGGAATACACTAAATAAAAAGCTTCAACAGCAGCTACATGATCCTATGATACATCACTTCGATCTTCAATTTTACAAGATTAAGAAGCTCAAGATATACCACAGCCAAAAAAACTAAACAAATAAATACATAATCATACTTGTATTAATTAAATTCAATCAGCATTACTAACACATCTATTTTTTTCTCAGGCACATTATTGAAATAGAACAAATTCCACCTGTTCGCATCCTAAATTTGCCCTGCAATGGCAATATCACTAAAATTCTAAACACAACAAACTAATTCAACTTCCAACTCCACAAAGAAGAAGAAGAAAAAAAAAAAAAAAAAACTAACAAACTTGATGAGCTAACTTTCAGCAACCCATTACAAAGTGCAACTTCTAGGAAAAGGAGAGTATATAAAGAGCCAAACCCCAACCATAACCTATTTTTTATAAATGGAAGATCAACAGATGGGTTCAACTGCAGTAATATTCAACACTATTTCACTTAACATGCCTTTAAAAGCCTAGTCAAATTCCAGCCCAATTTCAAAGGACATGATACAAATAACTCCCATACAAAGCATATCACATAACTGATGCTACACATCCACAAATACAACCAATTAGGTCACTCAATATATAGCCAATTCAAGCAATGATTTCAACTTCAATTGCAAATTTTAAGCTAAGAGCCTGCAAACATAAAACCCTGAACCAGGTAAGACCTGCAATTTTTCAACAAAAAAGAAAAAAAAAATGATACACGAACTTTGGATAAATGAAGAGGACAGAACGTCACAGAAGCATGTCAAGAAAGGGGGAAAGGAAACACCAATTTCTATCAAAAAATGCTCTAAAGTTGAAACAATTGAAATACCATACAGTAAATTCTAACTAGATTAACCATTTGCCAAAACTTAAGAAAGATGAGAATGCAACACTTAGTTTATTATACTATAAATAGCAACATACTTCAATGTTCAAATTCAAATGGGAACCAGAGGTAAAAGAAGCACATATAAGCACTGCGTGATGTTCCATCTTAAATTAATACTCCCTCCGTGTTTTTTTAAGTGACACACTTTCCTTAAACGGCCGTTTTTTTTTAAGTGACACACTTCCTCTTTTAGAAATTCCTTACATTTTAATAATATATCTTCACCCTACTATCTCTTACTTTATCATTTCTCACTCCTTTCATGGTCCCCACTTCCTCTCACATTCTTTTACTTTATCATTTCTCACTCCTCCAACCTACCCCACTAACATCTTATTTCATTAAAGCCAATAAAATCTCCTAAAACTACGTGTCGGTCAAAGTGTGTCACTTAAAAAAACACGGAGGGAATAGGACAGAAAGTCAAAATGGATAACACGTTAATATGGATACGACTTCCATGTAAGGCCGGTCATCCATTAGATCTATTACCAATAAACTAGAAAAAGGGTAAAGCATACTTCGTATAAATATACACAAAAATTCCATTTAAAAAATGCACTCACAAAGCAGATCGAGATAATATTCATGAAATTAAAGACTGAAATGCCTAAATTACAAATATTCACATAAATTGACAATTTCTTTTGTTTCCTAATAATTAATAAAGAAATTTCAGAAAGTAAAAGAATTAAAACATACTTCAACACTTCAAAATTAATAAATTTCACACTATATAATCTCTATTTTTGGTAAAAAAAATTCTGTAAGCAAAAAAAAAAAATCATGAAGGGTCTTATTAGGTTCGTCTTGATTTACAATCTTTAGTTACTAATAATTAAAGTAATGGTTAATAATTAACATTGGCACACGTGAAACAAGAAGTGTTTCATCAATAAAAAAAAATAAAATAAAGATATGCCAACATGGGTAAAAGTAACCAACACTAGCTCACCAGAAAACATATTACTTGATTACTATATAGTTACAATGCATAAACAATTTAGCAAAAACAATACAGATAATTCATACTAATTTTAAAATAAACGTATTCGGTACATTATGCCAAAAAAAGGAACACTATCACATTATGACTCAAGTCAAAGACAAAAGTAGCGCAACACAAAAAAGTCAATACTATCCAATCTAAAATCATAAGCCACAAAATACGAAGAACAGCAATAAGTAAAATTTTAAAAGAAAAATATCGTAAGAATTTATGCCAATAAAGAAAGATATGTTCAAATGCAAAGCAAAAGGTCACAGGATCATAAGAATCACAATCAGTCCACTACTACACGAGCTATAATGAAGTTCACAAAATTTCACATCATAAATTCATCCAGCATCACTATATAATCCAGGAAAATTACCTAAAACAAATTTGTGATTAAAATTATGTCCAACTTCACCATAGATAACACTAACACCCTTCTGAGCATAACTACCAAGTTTTATGAAATAAAAATATATAAACAATCAAAAGCTAAAACACATGTACAGGTTCTGCAACTGGATTTAAGAAGCCAAAGCTAGTAGAAATTAATGAAAATTTCTGGTAACAGATTGAGTTCACAACTAGCTTAAAGCATTGTGGGCACAATGACCAACAAGATAGCACCTTCAAATGAGAGACAAAACCATGACATCAAATCGACTGGTCAGCAGAAGTAAACCTTTATAAGGAAGATAGTTATCTGTCAACATGATACTGTCAACTATGAAGCTTAAGCTCCAAGGAAGAAATAAATAAAATCTCGTCCACTACTTTCACTAACCAGGCAGAGATACATTAGTGGAATTCCTAATACTACAAGCAGAATCAAGAATGAAACAACAAATCTTAGAAACCCAAAAGGTAGTAAATTTCGAGAACATATGGAAAAGGATAATTCATGGACTACAAACCATTTAAACGAGCCTCAGTTTCAGGCGACATACATATGTACATGAGAAGCAGGCCGAACGCAAAGTGAGGCCAAATGTAGAATCTGAATTGTACATCTACCTGATAGTCACAAACTTGTTGGTACCATGTTTAGCCCAATGAGTCCTCAAATCAATTGGGTTAGTAAAGTTATAACCTTCGGCTGCCAACTTTTCCAACACCTTCTTGAATGCCCCCAAACTCATCTTTCTCCCAGCTATCCTTGCTCCACGTCGTTTAGAACTCATTGGTAAGGGGTACGTTGACAAACTCGTTGTACAGCACGCTGACTGCCACCCACCAGAACCCCATCGATAACATTGTTGAGGAGCCCCAGTGCAAGAACAAACTGGAATCGGAATACTAGAAATATCCATATCAATTCCATTTATGATAACCTCCGTGGTTTTCTTCGCAGACTTAGCCCTTTGACCTGAACCACTGCCCCCTTCCTTAGGGCCACTAGGTGCCTTCTTTGGTTTCTTCATTTTAGGAGCCTTTTCAGATTTCCCAGCTGATCTCTTTTTCATGGGACCATTATTGATTTCACATACTGGCTCAATTCGGACTGTCCTTTCCTCGTTTGAAGATTCAGGTTGCCGAAGCATTTGCATAGGGTGATGAGTTGGGGCAGTCTCAGTCGAAATAGCATAACTATGACTAGTAGGCAACATATTAAAAAATTTATTATCTCTATGGATCCAAGCTTCCCTCATATTATAATCAACCGGGTAATGAGAATTCGGAACCACATAATCCCTCTGATGAAACCCGGCATTCGAATTCGTAATTAAAGCCGACTCACGGCTTCCAAGTAGCGGTTTCCGGTCCGCCATGTTAGACATGAGCTGCAAATTCAGATGCTTCATGGGAGGATCATAATATCCCCAATTTCGCATATTAAGACCACCATCGCCGTCCATCGGAAAACTAGGTTGAACAAAAAAATTGAAAAAAAAAAAGGAAAAGAGGGGAAAATTGTTAATTAGAGATGAATTTACAAACTCCAACCCGTTCTCTGTCCGACATTACGTTCCTCATTACACACCCTAAAACAACAAAACATACAAAACCCAAAACTCAATCAAATAGAACGACATTAACAATGAAATCAACCAAAATTCAATAAAATCACGACAAAGTCAAACCCAGATAAAATAAACAAACACCCATCATGATTTCAACAGCATTGATGTTAAACAACCAAATTACAACAATCAAATCACTTCAATTGTAATTCTATCAATCTACATTTCGATTCCGATTCCGATTCCAATGCATGAACAAGATTTAAAATTTAAAAAAGTGAGATCTCAAATGTGATAAACTGCTTAAAAATTCAGATCTCAAAAATGGATAACAGATGTAGAAGCATTAAAAGAAGTTTGTAAAAGGAGAGACAGAATAAATAGATAAGGGAAGAGAGAGGAAGAGGAGAGAGACAAGAGAAGACAGAAGAGAGAGAAAGGGTACTTACTGACGAAGAACGGGAATAGCCGGGTTAGGGTTCTTTCTTCGGATGGAGAGAGAAAGGGGAGGAGAGAGAATGGGAAAAGAGAGGAGAGAGGAGAGAGGAGAAAGAAAGACTCAAATGGAATAAAAGGAGCCGAATATGCACGCCATCTTAAAATCTAAAAATTCATTAATTCCACATTACCACGTACGAAATAATAATACTAGATCCATTAAAATCTGACCCGATCTGAGAATCCGACCTGAAGCGGCAATAATCTAAATCTGACCTATACCCGAATAATGGGGTGAAACTAGTGACATGTAACCCGATCTGACTCCGACCTGTTGTTAATCGACAACCGATTTAATCCAATATTTTACAACCCGAACCCAAACCTGCACCTGAATTAATAGTAACCGTTAACTGATTTAATCCGACCCGACTACAATCTGACTCCAAACTAGTACCCGATCAATTAGAACCTGAAAACGGTTACAACCCAACACAACTTGTTATTGACCTGAGTATCATGGAAGGTTTAATAAAATTTTATATACCTTTTGATTTAGCTTATATATTGGACAATTTTGTAAACCTTCATTCCTTAATAACATATTGGTACAATTTGTTCACTTATATACCTTTTATTCTCCATTACTTTGTATTAGGTTTAATAAAATCTTGATAATGGTTGATCGAATTATGGAAGGCGTAATTATATAGGTTCAAATTGACCACATCGATATTTATACGAATTGAATTTGAACCAAAACTAAGAATGATCCAACTTTACGATTCCGACCAAATAATTATCTGACTCAACCCTAACCCGACCCGAATGTACCATTCATTAACCTGCCCAAACCCGTCTCAACACAACCCGAACCTGAAATTGAACCCGATTTGAATTTGACTTGAATCGAACCCGACCTACACCCGAAAGGGTGAACGACCTAATAACCTGAACCAAAATTGTCCCGACCTAATTTTAAACCTGTTCTGAGACTAGATTGACCCGGCAGAACCTGATCCTGATTTGACCCGATACTTAATTTGACCCAATCCGAACCCAACTTGAATACCCGAATGGACAGTTTTAACTAGTAATACTAATGTGTTTAGTCTTGCTCCCTCTATTATTTGTTTATTTTTATAAAAGAAAATCCATGTTGATCTCGGAGAAAAACAAAAAACATTTATCTCGGGGGTCGAACAGTTAATTCACAAGCATGAGTAAGGGTAAATTTGGAATGTGATTATTTGACGATGTAAACATAGTAAATGGCTGTGTATTTTTTACTAGTGGTCTAGGTAACACTATTGCAAACGAAACCCAAAGAGAGAGAAAAGTTCGAACATTATGCTGGTAGCTGGTTTGAGGGAGAAGACTAGAGGCGATTGTTTAGTTTGATCGAGAAAATAGTACTTGGGTTGTTGTGGCCTTTCTGGCTGATCCTAGCGTTTGTCTTCATCGTTTCGAGAAGTTTGTTTGAGCTATTTTGACAATTTCGTTGATCGTCCTATTCAAATTTTGGTGCACTGAACTTTGCTGTAAGTATAGTAGGCTTCATTATGTGTTGTTAATATAAAGCTGAACCTTAAGTTGTTGTTTTAATTTAGTACTGTTGTATGAATGATGCTTATTCAATGAATTATTAATTTAATTAAATGAAATTGAAACCTACGTAATTGGTTAATTGAACGCGGTGAAATTAGGTCATTGACTAACCTTCTCACGGTCAAACAAAATTTTTATAATCCTAAACTAACCCCTAAACAAGTCTAATGGTATGTTCGGAGTCGAACCACAAGGAACACTAATGTTAGGTTATTCTCGATCTAATACTTAAGCTACACCGAAGTCGGTTTATGGATAGAGGACACTACCACTACACTAACACACATATAATGAACAAGATATTATAAAGTCTACAAGGGGCAAAGATCCACTTTGAACAATTAACAAGTTAATGAGAATCCATTTAATAATTAATCATGCAAAGAAAGAACTAAAATAGGAATTAATTACACTCAAGAGCAATCTCTCAAATTTCTAGCCTAGATCCCCTCATTGACTAGGTACATAGAAGAAATTTACCAAAAATACAATTAAATATATCAATTCTAATTCACAATCCCTTGTCAAACTAGAATTAATATGCAATTAAGATTGCTATCATGGGAGATCAATCCAATCTAAAACAAACAACATGCCATCATCAATTCAATCAATTTAATCACGCAATTATCATCAAATTTATCTCAAATAGCTCAATTAACCATTACAAAGCTTCACTCAACACCTAGTAGAAGGAAATCTATTCAAACATGATTACCAAAGATTTTAAAGAAAGCATAAAGAGAAAAGAGAGTAAGAATGCTCATTGATATAGGATGGAGATCTTCAAATCATCAAATTCCTCCTTTGATTATCCAAAATCCATGAAAACCATTGTGTTTCTCACTTTCTCTCTCTAAAAACCTAAACCTAACCTAAAAACTACTGAAAAAATGAATTCCTCTCTCTAAAATGAGCAAAAAAATCTATTGATACTTGTAAGGAGGGTGTGCCCATCGTAGAGATCCTTCTCCTTAAATGCCCATGGCCCTTTAAAAGCGTAGGACTTTACACTTGTTAGGGTATATTAGGATTTCAATTCCTTATTGTTTGGGGGACCTTGAATTAGAATTGATCCTATCATTACGCTTTTTTTGTAAGAAACAAGTAGGAGTCGCCAATGAGTTTTAGGAAAACTCATAAACCTCGTTCATGCCTTTCTCCCAAGTAGAGTTCAAGGGATATTTAGCACGAATCGTAAGTTTGCCCATGCCCAAATTGGTTTACGTGTACCAGAAATGAGTTCGAGAGTGAGGATACTAAAATAACGTTTCCTTAAGGGGAATCGATATCTTAGCCCTAGTGTGGCCTCTACTAGCTCTTCCTTTTTCATAATTTCATCACCAAACAATATATGAAACGTGATACCTAAAAAATAAGTTAGTTGATTTTATTTACAAGCATTAATCACGTAGGAATTACATTGCAAAAGTCGTTATTCTTTTGTTATTCAAATTCGTGAAATGAACAAGAAATAAATAATGTTCGCCTTGACTAAGGTGATGAAACAATCAATTAATTATTCAAATTCTAGTCTTGATTAACACAAGAATACAATGTGAATTAAATTAATTAAAAGTTTTTTTAAAGTGATCAAACAACACTATTTATTCAATTAAAGTTATTTAAACAATAAAAGAAAAGGTGATTTATCTAAGTGCTCTGGAAACTAACCACTCTTCTTTTATGCTAAATCTCCATTTAATGCGTTTATGGACTTTCTTTCTTCTTCGTACCTTCAAGGACTTCAATGGATTCAATTAGGGTTGGAAAGTATTTGGGAAGAGAGAAGAAAAGTAGTATGATAGTAAGAGAACTTGAGAGATTAGGGTTTTGAGAATGTTAGGGTTAGAATTTTGATTTTTCCGTTCCCTTTAGGGTTAAAAGAAGACCCTTATTTATAGGCTTGGGAATCTAGGTTTAGGGTTTTAGAGCTACGTTGTCAGGTGGCGCACGCAAATCTCTGAGTCACGCTGGGTGCCGCGCGCATCTCAATGACTTGCGCACGCAGGCGTGCGTAACTCATTGAGTTGCGCTCAGTGCGGTTTGCCTTATACGAAAACACGTTTTTAAAACTTCCATAACTTTTGATTTCAAAGTTGGATTAAGGCGTGTGAGATATCATTGGAAAGCTCTGAATGTCTAATTTCCAATGCCATTATAATTAGGTTAAAATATGTTATGGATCAAAATACATGGATGTTGGAGTGCAAGGGTGTCGGTTTTAGGGCCTGGTTTAGTGTTTTGATCATAACTTCTACGTTTTAAGTCGGAATTGGGCTTATAATATACCGTTGGAAAGCTCTTTGAAAGGGATATCTATATGTATTAGTCTTGAATAGAAATTTTTATGGTTGGTTTATTTGATTGACTCGATTTTTAACAATGTAAGATCCATTGGATCTAACCATTGCATTTGACGCATTTGGGTCCGTTATTAATCAAGTTTAAACATGTATGAGCACGTTTTATGCCTAATTAGTAATCGGACAAGGCTCTAAGATAACTTGGTCTCAAATATGGGTTTTACCTTACTTCATAATGCATTTCATAGTCCATAAACACTTCAATTTTGATCTGACATGAAGAACGGATTTTTGTAACATCATCGCACTTCCTGTCAGGACAAGAAGCCAAAAGTAGGTGTCTACAGTTAGCCCCCACTTTGATCGAGTCTAGAATAGACGATGATCAAAGTAGCCAAGGAAATAAATCCGAGACTCATTCTGCAAAGTTCCATAAAAATAAGGAATCTTTCAATAGTGTTTGAGAATGTCGAAACTATCCTCGATTCGCTAAATGTTCAAGACAAGTAGCTGCTAAGGCTAGAAAAAGTATTTTCTAGACTTAGTGCGCTAAAGAATCTAGATTGATCCTTTGCAAATGTAGAATGCTTTTACATGTAAAGGCTGTCCTAAGTGATGTCATGTCATCAAAAGATATCGGTTTAAAAAGATTAAAGAGGATGATATCCTCTCAATTATGGCATCGTTGATCTAAAGTCCCTCGATATGTCATTGAAACTTTAGTGTATGACTTTTGTAGGGATTTAGATACACTAAGCGGAATTTCATGAATCATATTCATAAGCATTTAATAACCAAGATCAATGCACAACACATAAAGAATAAGTAATTATACCTTTGAAGCGTGATTCCACGTATGATCGAGCAAGAACAAGGGAGACAAAGAACCTCATGTGTGATTCCTCTACTTGGTCCACGAGCACGGATTAAACCTTCACTAATGCTAGTTAGTTCCAATTGAACCCTTCAATTGACCTTCTATGGAGAAGAGAGAGCAACAAACCAACCACGAACCACCACAAGCCACCACATGAACCGCCACAAGGGGGTGGTCGTACAGACAAGGGGAGGAGAGAGAGAGGGCCGTGAGTGAGAGAGAGAGGATTAGGGTTTTAGGACTTGGTTGCTTGAATTACAGTTAACAGACTTGTCAATTGTTGTGTCAATCTAAGTCACGGATCTTATTTATAGATCACATCTCTAAATAAGAGTCCATGGCAAGCCCAATTCCTAATCCTAATCAAATTACTCTAGCCAACACTCTATATGGTTTGTCATAATCTCATGAGGCCCATTAATGGGCCTCTATCTTGTTTAACCCAATACTCTTGTTGTGTGACCTCATAGGATCCATTCTAAAGGGCTTTGGACTATTTGACTAGCCCAAAGATCATTTATCATAATCTAGCAATAAACAATGACGACCCAAAAGAACGAACTTATTATCTCCATAATAGTGATCCTTGATATATATAGTAATTGCACTTATCGAAGACATAACTCCTTCAATCTCCCACTGTCTGAGACAAGTGCGCAATATTCAAATTCCTTAAGTCAATGTGTGTCGATTTAATAATATGATTGCATCTCATGTCGTGATCATATTAATCTACAAATCTTTTCTTGAAATCTGAGTTAGAACTACAAAACAAATGATTACTATGTAATCCATTTGAGCACAGCCATGCATTTTTTGAATTCTCCCTCTTCAAGGGGCCAAGACACATTCCTAATTAAAATAGGTAGACTTGTGGTACCTGGTTTTTAGTGGACAAAGATTAGTCTATAAAGGTTCTACTTAAGTGTTTGATAAGACCTATAATTAAAAACTTAGAGTCGCCACCTTATTTTTATCCGAATAAGGACAGATATTAAAACAATCAATTTTAAGAAATAAAACTAAATAAAAATCAACTGCTAACTCAATAAAAAGAAATAGGCACAGGGTTCGGGGTTTAGGTTAAGAGAATCGAACGTCTGGAACTCGTCTTCCCTTCCGTTCTAAGGAACGGGCTCTTACTAATGCATTGTTAAAAATCAAGTTTTAAGACATGTTAATCACATAAAAAAAAATATATGGTAGGTTTGAGCACCAAAGTTGCACTACGTACCGATCATAGTGAGATTTTGAATTCACTTGCGAATCAAAACCTTCGTAGTTCGGACGGATGCTATGTTTTAAATAACCAATTCCATTGGGTTTTTAATTTGGGTAGTTGACGTAAATGTCATTTTGTAAGTGGGGTTTTAGTGATCTTTGACGGATTCACTCATAAAAGTAAAATGAACCACCTTGGTTGAGGAAAATCACCCCGATTAGTGATTACCAAAATTGTCTTTTGAACAAGACAATTCATCAAATGCGTCCCAATTGACGACTTTTAGTGGGTCAAGGTATTTTTTGGAGTGAAACTGTAAGGGTTCACTGTATAATCTCACTTTAGGTTTAAAAACACTCAAGGGTAATTTTTGTAAGGCTTTAAGGGTTATGTGTTTAGGCTTAATGGAATTGACCAAGTAAACCACGACACCTGTCAAGGCCTTACTTCCAAATAAAAGGGAACAATAACTATTTAATCATATCCGATTGTCAATTATCCATCGGGTAGTTATAATGGGATATAAGATTATTTTTATGGAGATGGACAATTGTTACAACCTTATACAACTAAATAATTAATCTTAACCTCATGCTTGGAAATGAGGCCATAACCTTATATTAACTATCATTAATTATTATTAAAACAAACAAGCAAAGTTATGATTCATTCTTGTGTTACAAAGGGGTTTGAAGTAAGAAGGCTCACAAAATTATAAAATATTTTATTTCTAAAATCGTCTTAAAGTAAAGAAAATAAAGTTTGTTAAAACTCTTATTACAGAAGTCATCTCTTAAATAAAATTAAAGCATTTAAGACTCTTAATAATTAAAGTTCCATAAATGAAAAATACATAATATAGTGTAATATAGGTTCCATGATACCATTAGTTTCTTAAAAATAAATAAATACAAATTTAAAAAGCAATTAAGAGAAAAAACGTGCCTTTTTCATCTCTTTGATAGCTTAAACTAAAAAAATCATTAAAAATCATAGAAAAATCGAAAAAATTATTGTGAGATACGGTTGGAAAGCTCTTGAAAAGTTCTATCACTTGAGCTAAAGAAATAGAACTTCTTCTGGACGTAAGGGTTGATTCATAGGCCATATTTGGGACATGGTAAGTAACTCTTCACTCTTGAACATCCTTTACATAAACTCTTAATTCCTTAGGTCTTTAAGCTCACTTTAAGAAGGAAACTATTTTTAAAAAATATATCTTAGACAAACACATGAATGTATTAATGTAGACATCCACTTTTGGCCTCCCGTCCCGACAGGAAGTGCAATGACGATACATAAAACCATCTTCGTGTTGGATCGAAGTGAAGAATGCTTATGGATGACTGGCTAAACCGCAAAGACACAAAAAGACTAACCTAACCCAAAATAAATACAAAACAAGGTCCAATTAACTAAACCCGATCATAATTAGGCTTAGGCCCGTGCTTAAGACCCAATAATGACGGATTTAGAGGTGCCTAGGTTAAAATTAAAGCTGCCGCAGAAAAATCCGCGTGCATCTCAATGAGTTGGGCTGGTCTGGCGTGCGCAAGTAATTCAGTTGCACGCAACACCTAGCGCAACTTCTAGAGATGTGCTCGCGGAAGATTTAGAATTTTATAAATATAAAATCGAATCTTACCATAAAACCGCGTGCAAGACATTCAATTGCGCTGCCCATAGCAGCGCAACTAAATCACTTGCGCTGGGATGCCGCGCGCAACTCATCCAGATGCGCGCGACACCTGCTGCGACAGAATGCTTAAAACCCTAATTGCACCCATTCCCTATAAATAGGGGCTTTATACGAGGCTTAAAGACACATAAATTAACCTAAAATCCTGGCAGAAACTCTTTGAACTTGTGCTTCCAAACCCTCTTGTCCTAAACACTCACCCCTCTTAATCTTCGTTACTACGGTGGAGGTTCCCAAACAAGAAGGAGTCCATAAGTGTTCTAAACGGAGATCTAGCAAAGAGAAGTGGTAAATTCCCGAGCACTTAGATAAATCACAATTATTTTTCTTGTTTAAAAGAACTTTAATCAATAAAATAGTGTTGTTTGACCACTTTAAAAGGACATTTAATTAATCGATTCCATGTAGTACCTTGTGTTAAATAAGATTAGAATTGAATAATTAATTGATTGATTGATCACCTAAGCCAAGGCGAATCTTGTTCATTTTTTTGCTCCTTTAACGAATTTGAATTAAATAAAGAATAACGACTTTGCAATGTAATTCCTACGTGATTAATGCTTGTAAATAAAATCAACTAACTTAGTTTTAGGTATCGCGTTGCATGTATTGTTTGGTGATGAAATTGTAAAAAAGGAAGAGTTAGTAGAGGCCGCACTAGGGCTAGAATAGTGATTCTCCTTTAAAGGGAACGGTTATTTTAGTACCCTCGCTCCCGAACTCATTTCTGGTTTATGTAGACCAATTTGGGCATGGGTAAACTTATGATTTGTGCTAAATATCCCATGAACTCCACATGGGAGAAAGGCATGAACGAGGTTTATGGGTTTTCCCAAAACTCATTGGCGACTCCTACTTGTTTCTTACAAAAAAGCGTGATGATAGAATTCTAATTCAAAGTCCCCCAAACAGTCAGGAATTCAAATCCTAATACACCCTAACAAGTGTAAAGTCCTACGCTTTTAAATGGCCATGGGCATCTAAGGAAGGACCCCCCTACGATGGGATCACCCTCCTTACAGTGGCGACTCCATTGGGGACTTAGAGGTTACATGATTAGTTCTTAGTTATGGTCCAAGGTTTCCAACACCAGGTTGCCTATGGGTTATAACGGGAATTAACTTGGATAATCTCTAGTTAGAGAGCGAGACTTGAATGCATAATATCTTCCTTTTGCACAAAAGTAAAAACCAAACAAGCAACATTGCATCATGCATAATCATAGCACACTTTAACCTTTGGGGATTGGCTCATTGACTAGGGGCTTCCAACACCAGGCTTCTATCCCGAAATCAATAACAATCATCCCACCCATGTCGTCAACAAAATGTTGAGAGAATGATGTCATGAGTTAACACGTTGAGTGATTGATTTGTGCATCGTTTCTTAAGATATGGTACCCTTAGACACCCAAGCCTTTGACCTTAGAATGACATTATGCGTATCTTGGCTTATGGTATGCTTATGTGATTACGTGACTATATGCGACGTGTTAGGATAGCTTTCTTTTTTTTTTTATTTTTTTTTTATTTTAGTTTGGTTTAGGTTCCCAATTTCGAAGTTGTCTCTTCGTAATTTTGAGTCATATTCAAAGGGTAACATAAAAAAAAATCGTAAAAAATGATGGCAAATATAAAAAAAGCGCTCGAATTAAAAAAAAAACTTTACAAGCAGGTGGCGCGCGCAACTCAATGAGTTGCGCGACCCCAGCCAGCGCAAGTGATTCGGATGCGCGCGCCAGCCGCACGCAGCTTAGTCACTTGCGCGCGCCTACTGTTACGAGCCCTTTTGATTTTTGCGAAAACAAATTGGCTCGTTCAAACAATATCTTCATTGAAGAATTGTTTAAAGGTGATATTATCCATTCGAATATATTTTGCGTTCTTTCTCCTTATTTTCCTTAAACAAGCGTATCGATTTACTTATCCTTTCGTACTTCTTTTAGGGCCGGTTTTCAAGCTTGGGAATGAAGACTCCCGGGCGCTCGCATTCTACGTTTACCATCAAACAATCCACTCCTTTCAAACCACCTTCCCTCGACAACTAGTCCTAGTCCAACAATAATGTCAACCATTAAGCAACTATAAGAAGAGATTGCTCGCTCGAGAGAAGAAAAGGCTCAAGAGGCCGAAGAGAGAAGAATTAAGAAACTTGAAAAGGCTGAAAAGAAAAATGCCAAGACTCTAGCCTTGCAACAAAAGATGGAACAATTATCCGTCAAAGAAAAGTCGTTGGAGAAGCTTTTTCTTCGTTCCACCATGGGGAACAAGTACTTCGACGCAGAAAAGTTTTCTCCTCCCCCAGGACTTGCTTTACCGGAAAAGTTCGTAGCTACGGACTTGCCAATATTTAAGGTGACCAATAATATACAAAACCACTTAATGTGTTTTACTGGCACCATGGCATTAAAGGGAGTTGATCCTAAGCTTTATGCTTTAACTTTCCCTTTATCTCTTGACCCAACAGCGAGGGAGTGGTACTATGGGCTAGATCCGAAATCCAAAACAACATGGGAAGATGTAGTTTTGGCTTTCATTATCCAATATGAGAGTAACGTGGAGTTCAAATCGACTCTACGTGAACTTGAAATGCTTAAGCAAGGCGACGATGAAGGTTTCCTTGCTTTCTATGGTAGATGGCGAGAAAAGACGGCTCACCTTGCCCAAAGGCCACCTGAACTCGAGTTAGTACAAAAGTTCATTGACAATTGTCATGAAAAGTACAACAAGCATCTACGTTACCTTGGTTTGGACACTTTTCAAAAGGTCTATTATGTGGCTACTAGGATTGAAGATGATCTTGCTAAAGAAAAAGCAAACAAATCTTATCATCATCAACCTAGGAATAACTACAAAAGGGGAATGATAATACTTCATCCTCTATTGATGTATTTGCGACTTCCACGCAATATAATAACAGTAATGATCCACGAAAAAGATGGACAAAAGAAAGAAAATTTACACCATTTCATGTGAGCTATAAAGAATTATTAGAAAAATTGAGCGAAAAAGGTCTACTTACACCAACGGGGCCAACACCACTCACTCCACCAGAAAAAAGGTACGCTCAATGGGATGGTAGTGCTTATTGTGCTTATCATAGGGGCATTGAGCATGATACCGAACGTTGCTATGTCTTAAAACACAAAGTACAAGATCTAGTAGACGATGGGAGAATTCCCACGCCTAAACCTAACAACAATGTATCCCCACTAGGGGTATTTCACATTGATGAGGACCATATGGGAAATGATACGTTCAATCCTTTGGACTATATCACACCTATAGGGAAACCTCTAACCACAACACTCATAGGGGCAACTAATGAAGTGTGTGGGTTGGGACGACGACTTTCAAGACTTATATGTCCCTAAGTATGCCACCGTCCCACCTCCATCTTGTCTCCAAAGTGAGACAAATGGAGCGCTCGATTGGGATCATTTTTTGGGGAAGTCACAAGACTTTCAAATATCTCCTTGGATGAACAATGGCATCAAGCACAACTCATGGAACATCTTGAAATGGAGGCACATTCAAAGCCTCTAGAAGAAAGTTGGTTCACGAGTCCTACAACTAATCCAAACGAAATAGATCATCTAACTCGTTCTGGGCGAGTTTACCAAGCACCACCAAATGGATCTTCGACTACACAGAATCAAACTCAAGGTCAAGTACAAAACCCAATACCACCTCCACTTGAGGTGGAAGATCCGTTGGTCAAACAACTTCGCCAATCCAAGGCGAATGTTAGCATTTGGGAACTCCTAAGTACTTCTAAAGAACATAGGAATTCTCTTATGAATGCTCTAATGGCTTTGTCTGTAACTACAGACACAACCCCCCAGGTTCTCGTTAGCTTGCTTACCAGCGAGAAATTTGACAAATCAATCATTTTCACTATTGATGATTTGCCTTCAAAAGACACTACCCACAATAATGCATTATACTTAACTCTACAATATCCCTTTCACTTTAGTAGACAAATGGGTCAGCTGTAAATGTGTTCCCACTACGAACATCAAAATATCTAGGTCTTAATCCAGAAAAAGATTTTCATTCAACAACACAAAGAATTAGGGCCTATGACAACTCGAGGAGATCGGTGTGTGTGGAACTGTTAAGCTACCAGTCACTACAGGCCCAATTAAAAAGATGGTTGAATTCCATGTCATGGATATTAAACCCACATTCAACCTTCTACTTGGAAGTCCTTGGATACATGAGCTTAGTGCAATACCATCCTCACTTCATCAAATTATTAGGTTAAACTATCAAGGGCTTCCTATGACTATACATGCTTCTCCTCTCAAAATAGCTATAAATGACCAATCACTTCTAGAAATAAACCATGATAATTGTGAAGAGGACATGTGGGGATTTGCCGCTGAGCCAATCTACACAATCGAAATGGAAGAGAGCCTTGAAGGATCATTCAAGCTTGATCCATATTCCACCCGGATAGTAAACAACATCTTGTTTAAGAGTAGTTACTTTCCTAGGATGCCTTTGGGAATAGGAATGAAGAAATCTCTTTTACTTCCTATCCCAAAGAAAAGTCTCTCTTTTGGATTGGGATACAAACCAACCAAGGAAGAATTAGAGTCTCACGATGCTAAAAACAAAGCACGTAGAGGCAACAATAAAAAGGGGATAATCACTTTGCTCCTATCTTACCAACAAACCCTTAATGGACAATTCATTAGGGAGAGAGAAGATTACCCTTGCTATGACTTTCCAGAAGCAATAGTTATGGGAGGAATCAAGAAGCCTAGATTTGAGATATTTCATGATTTCTACTTCTTGAATAACGATCTCGAAATCGTTGAATCAAAATACCTAACCCCAGGGTGCTATGATAGACAAGCATTCAACTTGCTATTTGGACTAGAGTAAAACCATGTTGCTACCATGACTAACCAAAATGCCATCCAAAATGAAGCTTTTGACCCAACCTCGTTGATTACCCCTTCTAATGAAACCTTCGAGCATGGATGGAGGAAATCTTTCAAGTGGACTAATCATAAACGTGATAAGCTGGAGATCATCACAGGAGAAGGGAAGATGTTCGAAGAATCGGATGATGAGTTTAGCTTAGACTTTAAGGAAGCTGAAAATTTGAGCCTTGTGGCTATTGCCGAGTCTTTATTTTCTACTTCTAAGGACGAAGATCCCAAAAAGGATTCTTCTCTTAATGTACTCTATTTTGAATTCAATAATATGAGCTCTATTTCCGAGTATATGCCTTCTCTCGAATCTTTTGAATGCTATAACAATTAATCTAATGAAGATGATAATATTAATAAATTGGTTGAACTAATGAATGAACGAGAACAAAGAACCCTATAATTGAAGAAACTGAAACAGTCAATACAGGGACTAATGAAAACAAAAGAGAAGTCAAGATTGGCTTAACTTAAAATCCGGAAGAGCGATCGATTCTTATATCGACGCTTAAAGAATTCGAAGACGTGTTCGCTTAGTCATACAAGGACATGCCTGAAATAGATAGGGAAATTGAGGAACATACCATTCCCTTGAACCCTACCTCTAAACCAGTAAATCAAAAACTTCGACGAATGAAACCTGATGTCGCTTTGAAAATAAAAGAAGAAGTATAAAAGCAATTAGACGCAGGTATCATTCGCGTATGTAATTACCCAGAATGGGTAGCGAACATCGTCCCGGTCCCTAAAAAGGATGGACGAGTTCGCATGTGTGTCGACTTTAGGGACCTTAACAAGGCTAGCCCTAAAGACGATTTTCCTCTACCTCATATTGATATATTGGTAGATAACACGGCTGAACATGCGATGTTATCCTTTATGGATGGATACCCAGGTTACAACCAAATCCTAATGGCAAAAGAAGATGAAGAAAAGACATGCTTTATCAACCCTTGGGGTACATATTGCTACACAGTCATGCCATTTGGTCTAAAAAATGCAAGAGCTACGTACCAAAGAACGGCTACGACTCTCTTGCATGATATGATATATAAAGAAATGGAAGTGTATGTGGATGATATGATTGTAAAGTCCAAAGATAGAATGGGACACATAAAAGCTCTACGCAAATTTTTCACTCGCAAAAAAGAATATAAAATGCGATTAAATCCATAAAAATGCGCCTTCGGAGTAACTTTTGGTAAGTTACCCGGATACGCAGTAAGCACACGTGGTATTGAGATCGATCCCTCTAAAATAAAGGCAATCGTTAGTATGCCTCCCCCTCAAACAGAAAAAGAAATTAGGGGGTTTCTTGGCAAACTACAATGCATTAGTCGGTTTATCAACAAATTGACTATGACTTGTGAGCCGATATTCAAAAAATTGAAAAAAGAAGAAAAACATGAATAGGACGATCAATGCCAAAGGGCCTTTGAAAAAACAAAGATTATCTCAAAAGTCCACCAATTTTAGCACCACCAGTACCCAAACTACCTCTTAGGCTATACATCACGGTTACAGACATGGCCACAAGTGCCATGCTAGCACAAGAGGTAGAGAAAGTCGAGTGTGCAATATACTACATAAGTACAAAATTCATTCAATATGAAACAAAATATAACACTTTGGAAAAAACAAGTTTAGCATTAGTGTGGGAAACTAAAAAACTACGACATTATATGTTACCACACACTACTCATGTGATTTCTCAACAAAATCCGATAAAGTATTTGTTTGAACAACCACCCATACAAGGAAGAATATCCAAGTGGTTGGTGATGTTGACGAATTTGAATTAAAATATATTCCTGAAAAATCAATAAGAGGAAAAGTAATTTTTGATTTTCTCGCCCAACATTTTATTCAAACAAGTCATGCAGAAACTACTCATCTTCCGGATGAAGAGATTCTCATGACGCAAGATGACAAATGGGTAATGTACTTCGATGGTGCATCCAATCATAAAGGATGTGGCATGGGAGTGTTATTCATAAGTCCAGAGGGAGCACATACTCCAATCTCTGTCAAACTAGACTTTGAGGTTACTAATAATGCCGCAGAATGTGAAGCGTGTATTATTGGATTAGAAGCAGCAGTTAGCATAGGTGTGCAAAAATTAGAGGTATATGGAGATTCTAGTTTGATTATAAATCATATACTAAAAAATGGAAAATAAAGAACTCCACAATGATATTATACCAAGCACACCTAGAGCAACTCATCGAGCATTTTGAACATATTGATTTTAAATACCTCCCAAGGGATGAAAATCAATTTGCCGATGCGCTAGCAAAATTAGCCTCAATGATCAACATTTCAGATCATTTAAATATGATGCCATTATGCGTTGATAGAAGAGAAGAACCAGCATATTGCAACACAATAGAGGAAATAAATGACATTGAAGGAGACAATCCTTGGTATGATCATATCCACCAATGTATTACCCATGGCACATATCATGAAAATACTTCATCGAAATACCAACGAGCCCTAAGAACACTTGCGGCCCAATATGGTCTATTAAATGGTCAATTATGCAAAAAGGGGCCTAACGGTCAAAGCTTATTGTGTATAGACCAACCTGAATCCACACGCCTTATGGAAAATAGTCACAAAGGCGTTTGTGGTCCTCACATGAATGGTAAAATGCTTGCTAAAATAATTTCACGAAAAAGGTACTATTGGTCCACCATGGAACATGATTGCATACAATATGTTAAAAAATGTCTAGAGTGTCAAATGTTCGCTAACTTACAACACCTTCCACCATCCGAACTATATAATCTCACTTCCCCTTGGCCTTTTTCGACTTGGGGAATTGACATAATTGGAAAAATATCTCCAACAGGAACAGGAGGGCACGAGTACGTATTAGTAGCCATCGATTACTTTACTAAGTGGATCGAGGCCGCTTATTACGCGAACATCACTTCTAAACATGTCGCAAAGTTTCTCAAAAGAAACATATTTTGTAGATATGGAGTTCCACACGAACTAATTAATGATCAGGGATCTCAATTCAAAGATGAAGTTGAGACCCTCTTAACTCGTTATAAAGTAAAACACCATCATTCATCCCTATATAGACTTCAAATGAATGGAGCTGTAGAATCAACAAATAAAAACATAACAGTCATCATTAAGAAAATGGCAGAAAATTATAACGACTGGCCGAATAAACTACACTTCGCTCTACGGGGTTATAGAACGTCCATACAAACATCATAGGAGTTTTGGGGGACCTTGAATTAGAATTGATTCTATCATTACGCTTTTTTGTAAGAAACAAGTAGGGAGTCGATAATGAGTTTTAGGAAAAACTCATAAACCTCATTCATGCCTTTCTTCTATGTGGAGTTCATGGAATAATTAGCACGAATCATAAGTTTACCCATGCCCAAATTGGTCTATAAACCAGAAATGAGTTCGGGAGCGAGGGTACTAAAATAACGTTCCCTTTAGAGGGGAATCGTTATCCTAGCCCTAGTGCGGCCTCTACTAGCTCTTCCTTTTTTACAATTTCATCACCAAACAATATATGCAACGCGATACCTAAAACTATGTTAGTTGATTTTATTTACACGTACCAATTCACGTAGGAATTACATCATAATGTCGTTATTCTTTATTTAATCAAATTCGTGAAAAGGACAAGAAAACAAACAATATTCGCCTAGGCTTAAGTGATCAACCAACAATTATTTAATTCAATTCTAATCTATATTTAACATAAGATACGATGTGGAATTGATTAATTAATTATTTTAAAGGCGATCAAATAACACTAATTAATTAATTAAGGTTCTTTTAAACAAGAAAATAAATGTGATTTAACTAAGTGCTCGGGAATTTACCACTTCTCTTTGCTAGATCTCCGTTTAGAATACTTATGGACTCCTTCTTGTTGGGGAACCTCAACCGTAGTAACAAAATATCAAAAGGGGTGAGTGTTTAGGACAAGAGGGGCTAGGTTGCACAAGTTCACAAGTATTTTGCCAGAGTTTTTTAGGTTATTTTTCTGTCTGTTTATGCCTCGGTTTAAGCTCTTATTTATAGGGAATGATTAGGTTTAGGGTTACGAGCATTCTGCCGCAGCAGGTGTCGCGCGCAACAGGATGAGTTGCGCGCGGCACCCCAGCGCAAGTGATTAAGTTGCGCTGCTACGGGCAGCACAACTAATTGTCTTGCGCGCGGCTTTATGGTAAGATTCGATTTTATATTTTCCGTATAATTTTGAATCTTCCGCAGCGCAACTCTGGAGGTTGCGCTGGGTGTCGCGCGCAACTGAATTAGCTGCGCGCGGCAGCCCAACACGACTGTTTGAGATACGCGCGGCTTTTCCTGCGGCAGCACTAACCTAGGCGCTCCTAAATTCATCATTATTGGGTTTTAAGCACGGGTTTAAGCCTAATTATGATCGGGTTTAGTTAATTGGACCTTTGTTTTGGCTTTTATCTTTAATTTGGGCTAGTCTTTTGTGTTTTGTGGCTTAACCAGTTCTCCATAAGTATTCTTCACTTTGATCCAACATGAAGATGGTTTTATTTATCGCATTGCACTTCCTGTCGGGACAGGAGGCCAAAAGTAGATGTCTACAGTTATCCCCCACTTTGATCGAGTCTAGAATAGACGATGATCAAATTAGTCAAGGAAATAAATCCAAGACTCATTTTTCGAAGTTCTCTAAGGATAGAGAATCTTTCAGTAATGTTTAAGGATGTCGAAACAATCCTTGGTTCGCTAAGAGTTTGAAACAAGTAGCTATTAAGGCTAGAAAAAGGTTTTCCCTAATCTTAATGTGCTAAAGAATCTAGATTGATCCTTTGCAATTGTAGAACGCTTTTACAAGTAAAGGTGTTCTGGGTGATGTCAAGTCATGAGAAGAGATCGGTTTTAAAAGGATAAAAGGGGAAGATTTCCTCTCAATCGTGTCATCGTTGGTCTAAAGTCCCTCGATATGTCATTGAAACTTTAGCCTGACTTTAACAAAGTAAAAAGATGAAAAGGGATTTTCGGTATTCGAGCCAAAATGGTCCGGTATTCGAGCCAGATGTCCACAAGATAGAAATACATGTCTTAGGACTGGAGGCATATATCCAAATCCCGTGAGAAGGAAGAAAGTTAGTAACTCTCTCAGCAGTTTTGTCCACAAGATGAGTACACGTGTCTCAGGACTGGGGGCACGTGACTACATAGGCGCGACATTGTCTCGTCGCTTCTTTATATAGGGGGTGATTCGACACCCTAACTGTCCGGTAAGTTAGTAAGCGCACTAACTACCGTATTTGTTCCCATTCAAGAAGTGCCTGTTCCTGATGGTTCGGCGCGCTTGTCGACTCGTGAGCTAACGTCTACAGTAATTCTCTACCTTTTAGTTCCGAGAGGTAGATCTCGCAAACCTTAGGCTGAAATGAAATTTTACGCAACACCTACGTCGTACGATACGCCATTTGCATTTTTACGTTGCATGAAAACGCCTTCCTTTTTGCTTCGGACGTGAAAAAAGAAGAAAACCCGGACATTTGTAACGTCAGTACAGTAAAATGACAAACCTGTCTATGGGTACTTTTATGTAAAGCACCACCACGGAAAGTCTTAAGGCACTTTTACCAAAAACGTTCAAAACGTATGCTTGGGGAAGGCACAAAGCACGGTGTGCATGCAAGAATGATGCAAAAAACTAACAAAGAAGAAAACAAACTACAATATGAAAAGCAATTAAAAAAGATTTTGATAATTTGCGCGCCATTACGTCTAATAACAAGCAAAAACCGTTAAAAAAAATGATCAATCGGATCAAAATCAAGATTCCGATCATTTTAGTGACCAGTATCCGCGCGCAACTCAGTGGGTCGCGCTGTCCAGGCGCGCGCATCTTTCTGAGTTGCGCTGGTCTGTCGAGCGTGACTGATTCAGTTGTGCGCGGCACTCAGTTCAGCAAAAAGAAAATCGAAAAACGCGATTAGTCATTTCGCTTTCTCTCTCCTTCCTTCATTTATTTTCGCTTCTTTCTCTCTCTAAAGAGCTCGGTTTCTTGCAATTTTCGAAGCTAAAGGAAGCAAATTTTGTCCTTAATTCATATTTGCCATAATCCAATGTAAGTTTTCTGTTATTTTTCGTTTGATTTAGGCTTAATCGGGATGATTTTCGAACCGTTGAACCCTAAATTTCGAATTTGGGGGTTTTCGATTCGATTCATTATTCTTGAAATTGTTTGTTCCGTGTTGTTATACTATGTTTGAGGAGTGTTTTGCAACAAATTTCATGAAAAATGGTTAAGTATTGAACCTTGTATGAGCATTTCTTCGTATGAGTGCGTTTTTTGCAATTCTACTCGAATTTGGTTTGATTTTCTGTTATTTTGTTTGCTCATTTTGGTTATACTGTCAATTATGCAGCAATTGTAGTATTGGAACTAGTTTTGCTTCCATAATTAATATTTTGAAAATTTTGAATCCGAAAAATTGGCGCGAAGTGTATACTTAGCCTATTTTTGCCATATTCGAACTTCAAGATTGTTTGGTAGACGATAATTGTGTTTTTATTACTGTTATTCGTCTAGAAGTAGTTGATTCTTTGAGATTTTGGAATACAATCCCTTGAATACTTAGTTGAAACTGGTATAGGATGGCCTTTGTGGGTGTTAGAAGCCCCCATTTACTGAGTTTAACTGCAGGTATCGTAGCCTCCAAGTATGGGTGGCATTCGATTTTCGTGTTTTGCCCCATTGGCAGCCGTTATGGTGCCGAAATGGGTCTAGAATACGTATATTAGTTTAGTTTAGGAAATAAAGTAAACTAATTAAAGAAACTTTATCCATCATAGCATGGACTCGCCTCCATTTGTCGATGCTGAGGAGATCCTAGGTGGTCCGGACAAGGCGGTTTGTCCTCGGAAGAGGGTGACCCGTCCTCGAGAGGAGGTTCGAGAGCGACGCGTCGTAGCCGATTGACGTCGCCAGGAGGATGTGGTTTGGGAGGCTCCTCCCAACTGGGACCCTAGGGTCCTTAAGTGGGACCCAGACCATCATGTTTCGATTAAAGGGTGGCGAGGCATCGTGAGTTTTTCGCGCCTTTGTTTCTTTCTCTTTTCCTTTGTTTCTCCTTTTTAAACCATAACCGTTTTTTTTTTAATTCTTTTATTTAGAGTGAGCCTAGCATGCGTTTATACGGCTCTGGTGACCTGCGAGCCCGTTTTGGGAGTTTGCCCGAGGTGGTAAAGGAGATTGTAGCACTTTCCGGGATTGATTCCCAGCTGGCGGCTCTTCGGGATTTATCGAGTCAGCCTGCATCGTCACTTTCCTCCGTGCATTGCTGGAGTTTTGGTGGGATTCCACCAACACTTTTCATTTTCCATGGGGAGAGATGACGGTTACCCCTTTCGATTTCTCTATGATTACAGGTTTTCCTTTCAAAGGCAAGCCCGTAGTCATAGAGTTCGTTAAGGGGTCAGACGAGAGACTGCGCGACCTTATGGGGGACCATCTTGCGTCGGCCCTTCATGTGTACGCGCAGTTTTATCCGTACTCGGTTCTTGCCGACGAGTTGTCGGCTGACGAGCTTGATCGGCAGTGCACACCTGAGCAGCTGGCTCGGATATACATTGCTCATGTTCTGTTCGTCACCATCTTGAGTGATCGAGGAAAGCGTTTCGTTATTGGGTTACTTATTTGCCTCAACGATTTAGGGCAAGTAGGTGACCTGAGTTGGGCGGAGGTGTCGTATGCCAGTATGATTACAACTACGGGCAAGGCGACCCAGGTGATGGATTCCGCGCCAGCTACTGAGGTGCCTCAGATCTCCCTTACGTGGCATGGTCGTATCCTTGAGGTACGTGTTTTAAGCTTCTTTCTGTTATTACTTTCGCTTTTTTCCTTTAGGCTTATCTTTTCTCGATTTCAGGCTTGGGGATACTCGTACCTGCCTTTCTTAGCCCCCAGGGTGCTTGGGGCTGCTCGTTTTCCTATCGGCCATCGATTGGTCGCGATTAAGAAGAGACGAGCCACTTCTGCCGGCGACTTTCTCTAGAGGATCCTTTCGGCGACTCGTGCGTCGGTGAGCATTCCAACTACATGTGCATTCTTTGATTTTATTTATTTCCTAACAATTTTTCATGTGGTTGTGTTTTATAGATCGATCTCCATCCTTGGAGTTTGATCGTCGGAGTCCCTGAGGCTATCCGGTCTGGCATGGTTCGTTGCCGTTTCCGGGCCCTCTATCTGGGACTCTCGGTGCTCTAGAGGACAGGCGCTTGGTTTTTAGGCGAGTGTGTTCTCTGGCAGCTTTCGTCCGAGGAGCCTTTGGTTCCTGCGGATCCTCCGATCCAGATGTTACGTCCGGACTTGCTGTCTACAGAGGATCGAGGTTAGGTAATCCTTGGTTATCCAGCAGAGCAGCTGGTGCTGCCGGAGGTTTCTTATCCGGCTTTTATAGCATCCAGGCTGACTCCTTTTCCGGATTTTTTTCCGGTTATCACTCTAACTCTCTCTTTTCCTTGTTTCTATTTATTTTTCGGAACTTTGACCCTTTTATCGTTTTTTGTCATGTATATTTTAGCGGGTCGAGCTAGGTGGTTCGGTGCCTCCTACAACGGAGATCACGTATACTGATGCTGTCGGATCGGTAATTCGTGAGACCCTTCCAGCAGCGGAGGATGATGAGGGGATACCGTTTGTACCTGAGACGGTTGAGTCGGTATGTCTTTTGTGTATATGTATTTAAACATTTCTATTTATTTTTTGTTTCATATACATTTGTTTACTAACTGTCCTTGTATTCTTGAAACAGGTTCCGGGGGAAACCGTGAACGGCATGGTGAGGACTTTACGTGCTTTCCGAGCTGCTTATCGGAGAGCCTTCGTGACTTTATCATGCCGTGATCACCGGATGATCGTGGTAAGTTTTATTTCTTTTCTTTTCAACGAAGTTATTACATTTCATGTATTAATCTTCGTTTTGGATTTTGCAGGATGTGTAGCAACCGTCTAGTAGTCGTCGAGCACCCTGATTCCTTTTGTACACATATTTGTTATTTATTTTAGGAAACAGATGTATATATATATTTTTTGCATTGTTGTACATATGACACATTTGTATATATGTCATCATAATTATATTTTTTGTTTCCATGTGTACATTATTATTATTTTTATTATTAAAAGTAAAAAATTTTCGAGGGAGGGAAAGGGTTCCCGACTTACCCCCCTCGAAAAAAATTACCAAAACTTGAAAAAAGGAAGGCGAAAAGAAAACAAAAAAGAAGAAAAAAGAGAAAAAAGAAAATAATAAAAAAGAAAATAAGGAAGTGGGAAAATAATAAAAAATAAAATAAAAAGAAAATAAGAAAGTAGGAAAAAATAAAATAAAATAAGAAAGTAGGAAAATAATAAAAAAAAAGAAAATAAAAAGAAAATAAGAAAGTATGAAAATAATAATAAAAAAAAGATAAAACGAAAATAAGAAATTATGAAAGTAATAATAAAAAAAAGAAAATAAGAAAGTAGGCAAGAAAAGGGACACAAAGGGTTAAAAGGCAAGCGTATGATTCGTCTTAAAATTTCATGAAGATTCCGTCATTATGTTAGCCAAAATACGAAAATAAACCCAGCTCATATGCTGCGAAAGGGGAGACGCGCGCAACTGCGTGAGTTGTGCGCGGCTGTCGCGTGCATGTGAATTAGTTGCGCGCGGATGTCGCGCGCAACTCATGAGTTGCGCGCCACCTGTTGTGAACTTTCCTTTAAGCCGAATTTGCCGAAAATTTGCCCCTCTTGGGTCTATTTAAACGTGGTTTCGTGTAGGCTTTTGTTCATCTCGCATTCATTCTCTTAGTAATATAAGAAACTAAAAAGAATTAATCTCTCTAAATTCTCATTCTCTCTTTTTTTTTTTGAACAATGGTGAAGACCTTTGAACAACGTTTGAAGCAATGGGTCACTTCCCTTTCAACCGAGTACAAACTAGCTTTCAAAATTTACCACCTAGACCCTCTATTGAATTATATGCAACTAGTGGTTAACTTTGATTTTCTTCATGCTGCAGTCAACCATTGGGACTCAAACCACCATCTTTTCTTGTTTAAAGGGGATGAAATTGTCCCTCTACCCGGTGAGTTTGAGGCCTTGCTAGGTTTCCCTACAAATACTCTCCCTGTGACTTATTCGCCTACCTTGTCGGATCCCAAACCTATATTCCAAAGATTTTTTGGCTTGTCTGACAATGATATGACCAACATTGGAACTGAAGAAGGCGTGAACTTGATTCAACTTATTGAACATTTTGTCGCCCCCATGACAACATGACTAAACAACGCTTTAAAATTCGTGCTTTATGTTATTGTCTTGTTGTTAATTGTGTTACTTAGGACAGGCAAAGAATACGGAGATTATTCCATGGTGTCCATAGTAGAGCAAATAGAGGGATGTCATTCACCCGCTCCATTGGCTTTGGCGGAAACCGTTCTATGTTTGAATCGCCTTAAAGGAGACCCTAACGAAAACGGTTTCACGGGAAGTCCACTCCTATTACACGTATGTTTTTTTTTTGTCGTTTATCAGCGCAAGTTACGAAGTTGCGCTGGCATGACTAGCGCAATCTTCTGTGCTGCGTGCGGATGGCGCGCGCAACTGGTTTTGATGCGCGCGCCACCTGCTTGTGTAAAAATCGCAAATTGATTTTTTTTTTTTTTTTTTTTTTTTTTTTTTTTTTGTAGATTTGGATCATGGAGCGTTTGCGAATTGTTGATCAGCCACAAAATCTTGAGGCTAATGGAGTAAGGACATTCCCTGGATATTGAATCCTTTATAAGCATAAGAACGAAGAGGAATGGACGTCGTTTTTCTGTCATGGGGTTCCTAACATACGTTTTGTGATTCCTTGGTGGAACATAAATAGTATGGTTGGGAATAGTCTCAATTGCCCTTACATTAGGCTTTTAGGCCTATCTAATACTACTTATATTTTTCCTTGCAGGGTAATGAGACAATACGGGATGAAACAAATTATTCCCCCGCAAGATTGTGATGCCCCTAAAGATGTGATTTTTAGACCCGAGCGAATTTTTCGTTGGATGGAGTATTGGTCAAGTCTTCCTAGATGGGTAGTACAAAATCCTACTGCGAGTATTGCATTATCTTCCTTTTACAAAGCTTGGATGAATGCGGCGGATAAGGGCGAATTAAACAAGGCTCGATCTCAATATCAAGCCTTCACGGCTCGCAATCAACCTAAGCCCTTGATGCATTCGGCCACCACTACTCCTCCTAGTGGCCAAAACAAAGGGGTGAGAAGAAAATTAGACTTCTCATCTCCTAAGACGCGTTCGAAGGAAACAAAAAGGAAAGATCCCTCCAAACCTGCACAACGAGGTGTGATAATCAAGGAACCTTCACAACAAACTCGAAAAAGGACTCTAACGAAATCTTCGGAAAAGGGAAAGAAGGTTGAAAAGACCCCAATTCCCAAATTGAAGAACAATGTATGGGTTAAGAAGAAGAGCGTAGGAGAAAGCTCTAAGGTTTCTGAAAATACTGCGATGGAAACTACTCCTCCATCGTCCGTGACAATTGAGGACATAGTAAAACCTTAGAGTGTTACAAAGTTTCGCCATTAGTTTTAAATGAATAAAGTGTAATCACTACTATGTTGTTTACAATCTAGTTCAACAATGTCTCTCTTTTCTTTGAAATTTGAATGAAATAAAATGAGCTTTATATTTTTATATTTTGATATGACCGAATCATAAAGATTGCCTACGTATTCGCATTACGAAATCAGGTCTTTGCGTAGTTCTAATGTTTTTTTTATTATGTATTTTTTTATTTTTTTTAATCTCTTAGGTAGAAATTAAATGAAAAATAGATCAAACCTTGTTTAAAAAGAATTAAATCAAAGTTTAATTTTATTTTCCGAGTATATGTTATATTTAAGAAACACCCTCTTTTTGCCGGAAGTAGAAGTCGCAACTTCATTCAAACGTTAAAAAAAAAAATCGGGTTCGCAGTTCGTCATCAGGTGCCGCGCGCAACATCAGTAGTTGCGCGAGCCTGCCGCGCGCAACGAAATTTGTTGTGCGTGACATCCGCGCACAACTAATTCAGTTGCGCGCGACACCTGTGCTACGAATGTCCCGAAAAATTCTGTATTATTACCCCCCCAAGTGTGAAGATTTTTTCGTGATGTTCGAAAAAAATTTGAACACTTAGAACGGTTAGAATGGTTTATTATTTCTAAATTACCCCCCCAAGTGTTATGTATTTTACCGTGTTATTCGGTAAAATGCATAAAACTTAGAATCTTTCCATTGAATGCTAATTAAAATTGGTTGTATGAGTGAACGAGTTTATTCGGATTTCATATGTAATATTTCTTAAGTTGATCAATGTTTATTAATTGGCGAATTTCATCTCCTCCTATATCCATTAATTTGACGGCTCCTCCTGATAGGATTTCAATTACGCGGTAAGGACTTATGCAATTGGGTTTGAATTTCCCTCTTGGATCGGTTGGTGGACCCCTAACCTCCTTTAGTACAAAGTCAGCTTCTTTTATATTTCTAGGTTTGACTCTTTTATTGAAATGACGTGCAGTGCGCCTTTGGTAGACTTGTACATGATGCAAAGCTCTTAATCGTCGTTCATCGAGGAATAAAAGCTCTTCATACCTCGCTCTTACCCATTCAGCTTCCGGTAGCTTACTTTCAAGTATGATGCGTAGGGACGGTATTTCCAGTTCGACTGGTTGAACTGCGTCCATTCCGAAAACTAAGGAGTATGGAGTTACTCCTATTGATGTTCGTATAGACGTTCTATAACCCCATAATACGAAGTGTAGTTTATTCGGCCAGTCTTTATAATTTTCTGCCATTTTCTTCATGATGACTGTTATATTTTTATTTGCCGCCTCTACAGCTTCATTCATTTGAGGTCTGTATGGGGATGAGTGATGATGTTTTACTTTATAACGAGTTAAGAGGGTCTCGACTTCAGCTTTGAATTGAGATCCCTGATCACTAATTAGTTCGCGTGGAACTCCGTATCTACAAAATATGTTTCGTTCGAGAAACTTGCGACATGTTTAGAAGTGATATTCACGTAAGAAGCAGCCTCAATCCACTTAGTGAAGTAATCGATGGCTACTAATACGTACTCGTGCCCTCCTGCTCCTGTTGGAGAGATTTTTCCAATTATGTCAATTCCCCAAGTTGAAAAAGGCCAAGGGGAAGTGAGATTGTATAGTTCGGATGGTGGAAAGTGTTGTAAATTAGCGAACATTTGGCACTCTAGACATTTTTTAACATATTGTATGCAATCATGTTCCATAGTTGACCAATAGTACCCTTGTCGTGAAATTATTTTTGAAAGCATTTTACCATTCATGTGAGGTCCACAAACACCTTTGTGAGTATTTTCCATAAGGCGTGTGGCTTCCGGTTGGTCTATACATAATAAACTTTGACAATTAGGTCCCTTTTTGCATAATTGACCATTTAATAGACCATATTGAGCCGCAAGTGTTCGTAAGGCTCGTTGGTCTTTCGATGAAGTATTTTCGGGATATGTGCCATGGGTAATATATTGGAGGATATGATCATACCAGGGACTGTCTCCTTCGATGCCATTTATTTCCTCTATTGCGTTGCAATACGCTGGTTCTTCTCTTCTATCAACGCATAATGGCATCATATTTAAGTGATTTGGAATGTTGATAATTGAGGCTAATTTTGCTAGTGCATCGGCAAATTAATTGTCATCCCTCGGGAGATATTTAAAATCAATATGTTCAAAATGCTCGATGAGTTGCTCTAGGTGTGCTTGGTATAATATCATTGTGGAGTTCTTTATTTTCCATTTTTTAGTATATGATTTATAATCAAACTAGAATCTCCATATAGCTCTAATTTTTGCACACCTATGCTAGCTGCTGCTTCTAATTCAATAATGCACGCTTCACATTCTGCGGCATTATTGGTAACCTCAAAGTCTAGTTTAACAGAGATTGGAGTATGTGCTCCCTCTGGACTTATGAGTAACACTCCTGCGCCACATCCTTTTTGATTGGACGCACCGTCGAAGTACATTACCCATTTGTCATTTTGTGTCATGAGAATCTCTTCATCTGGAAGATGAGTAGTTTCTACACGACTTGTTTGAATTGAATGTTGTGCCAGAAAGTCGAAAATTACTTTTCCTTTCATTGATTTTTCAGGAATATATTTTAACTCAAATTCAGCCAACATCACCAACCACTTAGATATTCTTCCTTGTATAGGTGGTTGTTCAAACAAATACTTTATCGGGTTTTGTTGAGAAATCACATGAGTAATGTGTGGTAGCATATAATGTCATAATTTTTTAGTTGCCCACACTAATTCTAGGCTTGTCTTTTCCAAGGTGCTATATTTTGTTTCATATTGGATGAATTTTTTACTTATGTAACATATTGCACGCTCGACTTTTTCTACCTCTTGTGCTAACATGGCGCCTGTGGCTGTGTCTGTAACTGTAATGTATAGCCTAAGAGGTAGTTTGGGTACTGGTGGTGCTAAAATTGGAGGACTTTTGAGATAATCTTTGATTTTCTCAAAGGTATTTTGGCATTGATCGTCCCATTCATGTTTCTCCTCTTTTTTCAATTTTTTTAAATACTGGCTCAAAAGTCATAGTCAATTTGTTGATAAATCGACTAATGTATTGTAGTTTGCCAAGGAATCCCCTGATTTCTTTTTCTGTTTGAGGGGGAGGCATGTCAACAATTGCCTTTATTTTAGAGGGATCGATCTCGATGCCATGTGTGCTTACTACGTATCCAAGTAACTTGCCAAAAGTTACTCCGAAGGAGCATTTTTGTGGATTCAATCGCATTTTGTATTCTTTTATGCGAGTGAAAAATTTGCGTAAAGCTTTTATATGTCCCATTCTATCTTTGGAATTTACGATCATATCATCCACATACACTTCTATTTATTTGTGCATCATATCATGCAAGAGAGTCGTAGCCGTTCTTTGGTACGTAGCTTCTGCATTTTTTAAACCAAATGGCATGACTCTGTAGCAATACGTACCCCAAGGGGTAATAAAGCATATCTTTTCTTCGTCTTCTTTTGCCATTAAAATTTGGTTGTAACCTGCGTATCCATCCATAAAGGATAACATCGCATGTTCAGCCGTGTTATCTACCAATATATCAATATGTGGTAGAGGAAAATCGTCTTTAGGGCTAGCTTCATTAAGGTCCCTAAAGTCGACACACATGCGAACTCGTCCATCCTTTTTGGGGACTGGGACGATGTTCGCTACTCATTCTGGGTAATTACATACGCGAATAAAACCTGCGTCCAACTGTTTTTGTACTTCTTCGTTTTATTTTTAATGCGACATCAAGTTTCATTCGTCGAAGTTTTTGTTTTACTGGTTTAGAGGTAGGGTTCAAGGGAATGGTATGTTCCGCAATTTCCCTATCTATTCCAGGCATGTCCTTGTATGACCAAGCAAACACGTCTTCAAATTCTTTGAGCGTCGATATGAGGGTCGATCGCTCTTCCGGACTTAAAGTTAAGCCAATTTTGAATTCTCTTTTATTTTCGTTAGTTCCTATATTAACTATTTCAGTTTCATCAACGATAGGGTTCTTTTGTTCTCATTCATTCATTAGTTCAACAATTTATTAATGTTATTGTAGACACCCATTTGTGTCTCCCCAAAACCCAACCTAGTGATGAATGCCTTTCACGTCGAACCATAATCGAATGAGGTGAAAGTGGTTGAAAGTCAAGTGTTGCGGTTTAGATTTATTAAAATTCTCTTCTCTCTGTTTTTTGAAAATAACTCTATTTATTTGAAAATAGACAAACCAGTTTAGTTTGGTCCATAATTAAGGCCCAATAATGGTGTAGTTGGATGGGGCTCGAAAAGACTTTTCCAACGATATATTATAAGCCCAATTCCGATGAATATTGAGGAAGTTATGGCCAAAATACTAAATTGGGCCCGATTAATTATTTACATACGGCCCAATGATCTAGAGGAGGGCCCAATGTTAATTATTATTCCTAAAATTATTAGGATTAATTATAATTTTCTAGAAGTTTCTAGAAGGTTCTTTTTATTTCTAATATTATTAGATTTAATAATTATTTATTTTTAAAATAGACTTTTATTTGGAGTAAAACATTATTTTATTATTATTATTATCTTAAAAATATGTATTTTATCTTCTGTACGGATTCCGTAGATCAAGTTGATTAAATATCGGATTCCGCGTGAAGAAAACACGCTAATACAGGTTGTCGCCAAACGACAAGTCTGTCGCCACGCGACAGAGTCGATTCCTGGCGACAGCGTGTAGTTTTATTCCTTATCAAATTCTGTATTTTTAAGGACTATTTTCATTATAAATAGGGTCCCGAACTTCTATTTTCAGATCATCAAGGATCATCATCAATTCTTACTATCAATTCTCTCTACTCTCCCTCTAAGCAATATAGCTTGATTCTTTCCCTCTATTTCTAAACTACCCCTTTTACAAAACACAATATTCCGCATTCACAAGACTTAGAATCACTTAGCCAAGTTCGAAGTTGCCTTCGCCCTCGACGTGAAAGGTTGATATTTTATGAGGGTTTGGTCCAAAACTAGTCAAAACTTTATTTAATTTGATTTCAATTTAATTCTTTAATTATTTTTTATTATTTTCATTGAAGTTTACTAACTTGTGTATTTTGTTATTAGAAAGAGGTACGAGGCTTCAAAGTAAGTAGATTAGCTTACTCCCTATTTTATTCACAATGTAGATTGCATGCTTATTATTGTTTTATGCTTCCTAGTATCATGTTAGGATGTTATTTTATGCTTTCTAGTATCATGTTTAGGGTGCCTTTATTCTTTCTAATATCATGTTACTGTCATGTTAGGTTTAAAGCTTTGATCTTTATTGTTTAGTGACATGCTAGAATTAGTTATTAATCTTGTTAGTATCATGCTTAGGATCTTGCTATTATTTTCAAGCTTTATTATGCCTTATCATGTTATTGTCATTATTATTGTTTTATTGATTTATTATGTTGCTTGATATATTTCATTGTTATTGCTTGATCACACCTTTTATGCATGTTTAAAGGGAATTTGTACTTGAAATCACGCTTAATAAGATAATTATTAATTTGGTTTAGGCTAATGTGATTTTAATTCAAGTGATCACCAATAATAGTTTATTTGTGCATTAATAATCAACCAACATAGATAAACAGGGTAGGTTTAATATAATGTTTGTATGTTATTCGAAAAGCGCACATGAATACGAGTAGAACAAAGTAGAGGCCTATTTTATAGGGCGGGTCCTTTCTTTTGTAGATTGGATTCGTACCCTCATCCCCGGACCCTGTTTGGTTCTAAGAACACAGAAACTTGCCAAGGCATGTAGGAACTAGCGTCTAGAAAACAGGGCTTGTCGCCCGTAAAATGTTTCTGTCGCATGGCGACAGTTCTGTCGTTTGGCGACAGAGGCTTTTTTTCGGCGACAGTCCCTGTAGTCTGGCGCCAAGTTCTTCCAATACCGAGCCAGGGGTCTGCCTTCTTGCTTTGGCCATTTCTAGCATTGTTGGCTCGATTTTACTTATTGATTGAGTCCTTTTCTCACTTTTCTGAACCCATATGTGTTCTACATATGGATATAACCCTCTGGGGGTTCCTGCTTCACCTGCCCAATGGAATAATCCACTATCATGTGCAAAGTTCAAATTTGGGTACGTGCAAAGTTTGTGAACCCACCAAACCATGGAGTCGAGTTCAATTTCATCGCGGACTCGCGGGATCCTGTCCATTCGCTCCAACCCTCACGGTAGGCTTGTGTGCAATGCATATGGATTTATAAACCATGGACCTTTTTGACTTAACCCATATCCTTGAACTTTAGAGAACTAGAGCCATGGTTAGGTTGCAAAATCATTGCATCATATTGTGACTATGTGAACTACTTGTGCATCCTTATTTGTGCATACTATATCTGTGTTAACCGTTTGTTTGACTTGTGGTTAAGACTAAATAAACTAACCAATGACTAAAGAACTTTTTTTAATTAATTAATTAATTAATTTGAACTAATAAATAAGCCTAAAATCGAGTCATAGTTCCTTTAAGTCAACCCGGATTTTTATTCCCGTATACTGCACATGTGTCAACCTGTTTTGGTCATAGCTGGAGTTCTAGGAAGAACCACGAGTCGTAAAACCTATGGATCTGTAGCCCCGAGTTTTATCTTTAATTTGGCGTTGGTTTCGTCCCAATCAGAGTCACAGATCAAAAGTTATGACTAAAATACCACAGTCTGTCCAGTTTAATGCACATACGTGAAGTCTTAACTTAGTCTTTGCTTGAGTCTAGTCACATAGTCTAGCCACATGGTCATGACACAAGACTTAACATGTCAACTACACTCACTACTCTTAGCACACACTTTGTATATGTCATCATGACCATGTCTTTGGTTCATGCATGAGTCGTCTTTCCGTCATTTGAGTTGGGGGGTCCATTCTATTCCTAATTCTTCCATCTTCTTCCTACTCTCCACATACTTTCTTCCATATTTCTCCATCCACATCATCTTTTTACTCTCCACATGCTTTCTCCACACATATCATACGCTTCATCCTTTCATGATCTCTTCCCATCTATGCATGTTGAATCGAGTTTGAGTCATATAATTGACAAGGAAAAAGTAATGATGAGACAAAATACAAGGCAAGCTTCTCACCAAGATTTCATGCTTTCTTCTTCTTTCTTCAAACCCTTCCCCAATAAGTCTAGCATAGGCACCCTTTGTCTACCTTAGATTTATTACATAGGTTTTTTATTTTGTTCCCCTTTAATAAAATGGGCATTTTAATTTCTTGAATATGATCATTGCATTGCAAAAAAAAAAAAAAAAAAAAAAAAAAAAAATCCATGTCGAATTAAGCACAAGGTATACCCATGATTAGAGGCACCTCTTGTAGCCATATCATATCTCTTACCCTTCAAATATATAATCCCTTTCTTGATATACCCTTTGAGCCTCATCTAACGATAGACCTTTTTTTTTCTTCAACCCACATCTACTTAACCTTGGGATGGGATGGTGTGTAACTTATGCAATTTACAAATATGAAAGCTTGAGTGATCTCAAAAGAATAAAATACAAATAAGTAAATGAATAAAAGTGTACAAAAGGGCAAGTGTTCCAATGTCTTGGATATAAAAATATCTTTGATAAGAACATGTCTCAGATTGCGTTTCTTATCGAGTGCTCGGTACCGTGCCTGAGAAACATGAATGCCAAGTGAGTGATAGACCGCATGATCGAGATTGTCCACACTTATAAAGCAAAATAAAAGAAGAGCAAAAAATAAAAAAAAGAAAGAGAGCTCAAAAGAGAGAAAACCTCAAGCATAAAAATAAAAAAGATTCAAAAGCAAGGTTGCACACCTTGGGGGCTTATTTAGGGTCTTGAGCCTTTATCCCCTTCTTCTCTAACCTTTAGCCTAACCACGTTACAACCCTTAAAAAGACCTTTTTGAGGTATACATACTTGTGCGAGGTTCGGCTAGAGCTACGTTTGGCCTGATTCCTAACGGATACGTAGGCAAGCTCATATTGAGGTGCGGCCATAATAAAAATGCATTCATTTTCACATTCACACACTTACACCATGATCATATCAAGGGATTTCCAATGCTCATCCCTATTTACTTAGAGCTAGACTTGGGGGCTTGATCCTTACATCATTAGCCTACCTAGCCTAAGAGTCATCATTATTTGACTCTTATAAAATAATACTTTTCCATACACTTAGCCTTTGTAGCCTAACTTTAGTGTCACTTTCACACACTGCATAGATACATGACCAAATAGACTCCCAATTAGGAACCCTTTGTCATGAAGTCTTAACATAATATTGAAGCATGATTTGTCATATCAACATCACTCATCACTTATAATCATCATTGTATCAAAGTATGAAGTGCTTAGCCTCCGTTCCTAAGTTACCTAAATAATTTCATAATCAAGTCAACTATGATAGTTTAGGAGGAATTAATCCTTGTACCTTGAGGGATAGTATCAAATGCATATACTTGATAAAGCTCATTCAACATGCACCATCAAACACTTCGATTCTTTTTCGCGTCTTTCTTTTTCGGGAGAAAGTCGGTACCCTCCACAAAAATGACGGAAAATTTTTGCTTTTTTGCATTTTCAAGTCGCACTTTACACACGAGTCATGTACATTGAGTCATGTCGTGTCATATCACATCGAGTGAAGTCTAGCTAACACATGCGTCAAACTCTTTGAGTTGAGTCATGTCAAATTAATGAGTCAAGCAACACTAAGCCTTAGGTCAACCCTAAGATAATAAAAGATGAGCAAAGTTCTATAGTCTGAAATATAGATGCAGGTACATTCCAGCGAGCAAGAATATTTCCGGATTTTTTCGAAAAACCGCGAATATAGATGTATGAAACTTTTCCAAGGCAATGAACAGCAGCAGCAGCAGTAGAAATGGAAAAGGAATCTGTCGCCAAACGACAGGTTTGTCGCCTGGCGAAAGAACGATATTGCGGCGACAGAAGGTTCTGGCATGCGCCAGTGCAGCGACAAAATGTGTGGCCCCATATTGGATTATGTGGACCTTTTACAGAAATTTCGGGTTCCTTGGTACGCCAGTTAGCCCCTCTAAGCAATTTGACATGATTTAGTAATCGGCTCGATTACAATCAACAATAAGTGATCGACCTGACAAAACATCATCTCACTTAGCTTAAAGCGCCTAAGCATTGGCTCATCGCAAGCACCGGAGTAACGGTTCACAACGATTTCCTAGGATGGAAGATGATTTGAAGGTTCAAGAAGACAAAGCCTTCAACAGGGGGCTTTAAGATTTAAAAGAGTCTATTGCTTGGATTTGAGAATGGCGGTTTGAGATGAAGCGACCTTCAATAGCTTTCACTATGATTGGGGAGGTTATTATTAGATTTGAGAAGAACGATTCAAGATGAAGCGGTCTTTGATAGCTTTCGCTAAGATTGAGGAAGTTATCGCTAGATTTGAGAAGATATCACGAGATGAGCAATCTTCGACGACCTTCGCTAAGATTGTGGAAGTTGTCATCAAGATTTGAGAAGATAGCACGAGATGGGAGATCTTCGACAACATTCACTAAGATTGTGGAAGTTGTCACCTTGATTTGAGAAGATAGCACGAGATGAGCAATCTTCGACAACGCCCGCTAAGATTGTGGAAGTTGTCACTTATATTTGAGAAGAGCAGTCCGTGATGAGGCGTTCTTCGACGACATTCACTAAGATTGTGGAAGTTGTCACCTATATTTAAGAAAAGCGGTTCGTGATGAGGCGGTCTTCGACGACATTCGCTATGATTGGGAAGGTTGTCACCATGATTCAAGGAAAAGCTCGAGATGTAGCTACAATGATAGACAACATTCCCTAGGATGTGGAGAGTTGTCACAAATTCTGAAGATGACAAGATATGGTCACCTTCGACGGTCCCTCAAGGTAAAGAAGAGATTGTCTATAGCGGCGATACACTACCGTGGCGACATACGGCCACAACCCTGGAGATGACGACATACAGTTATTTTCGACGATGTTCCCGAAATACTGTGGAGGATTGTCACCAAGAATATTAAAGACGACGACATACGGTTATTTTTAATGATGGCGTTCACGAAATACTGTGGAGGTTGTCACAAACAACAGATGAAGCAGCAAAATGGTTACTTTCAGAGACGTGTGCTCGATAGTGCAAGATACGCGTTTCTTAACTCTTTTATCTGTTTAACTAACATTGTTTGCAGGTATCGGCGTTACAAGAATGATTTGGAATCGTAGAACGTTCTGAATCATTCTCCGTCCCTATTGCTACTTTGACTTTTGTTTTCGAAACATAAGTTTCTCCAAACTCAGTCAAAGTGGGGGCTTCTGTAGACACCCATTTGTGTCTCCCCAAAACCCAACCCAGTGATGAATGCCTTTCACGTCGAACCATAATCGAATGAGGTGAAAGTGGTTGAAAGTCAAGTGTTGCGGTTTAGATTTATTAAAATTCTCTTCTCTCTGTTTTTTGAAAATAACTCTATTTATTTGAAAATAGCCAAACCAATTTAGTTTGGTCCATAATTAAGGCCCATTAATGGTGTAGTTGGATGGGGCTCGAAAAGACCTTTCCAACGATACATTATAAGCCCAATTCCGATGAATATTGAGGAAGTTATGACCAAAATACTAAACTGGGCCCGGTTAATTATTTACATACGGCCCAATGATCTAGAGGAGGGCTTAATGTTAATTATTATTCCTAAAATTATTAGGATTAATTATAATTTTCTAGAAATTTCTAGAAGGTTCTTTTTAAATATTATTAGATTTAATAATTATTTATTTTTAAAATAGACTTTTATTTGGAGTAAAACATTATTTTTTTATTATTATTATCTTAAAAATATGTATTTTATCTTCTGTACGGATTCCGTAGATCAAGTTGATTAAAGATCGGATTCCGCGTGAAGAAAACGCGCTAATACAGGTTGTCGCCAAACGACAAGTCTGTCGCCACGCGACAGACCCTGTCGCCTCGCGACAGAGTCGATTCCTGGCGACAGCGTGTAGTTTTATTCCTTATCAAATTCTGTATTTTTAAGGACTATTTTCATTATAAATAGGGTCCCGAACTTCTGTTTTCAGATCATCAAGGATCATCATCAATTCTTACTATCAATTCTCTCTACTCTCCCTCTAAGCAATATAGCTTGATTCTTTCCCTCTCTTTCTAAACTACCCCTTTTACAAAACACAATATTCCGCATTCACAAGACTTAGAATCACTTAGCCAAGTTCGAAGTTACCTTCGCCCTAGACGTGAAAGGTTGATATTTTCTGAGGGTTTGGTCCAAAACTAGTCAAAACTTTATTTAATTTGATTTCAATTTAATTCTTTAATTATTCTTTATTATTTTCATTGAAGTTTACAAACTTGTGTATTTTGTTATTAGAAAGAGGTACGAGGCTTCAAAGTAAGTAGATTAGCTTACTCCCTATTTTATTCACAATGTATATTGCATGCTTATTATTGTTTTATGCTTCCTAGTATCATGTTAGGATGTTATTTTATGCTTTCTAGTATCATGTTTAGGGTGCCTTTATTCTTTCTAATATCATGTTAGTGCCATGTTAGGTTTAAAGCTTTGATCTTTATTGTTTAGTGACATGCTAGGATTAGTTATTAATCTTGTTAGTATCATGCTTAGGATCTTGCTATTATTTTCAAGCTTTATTATGCCTTATCATGTTATTGTCATTATTATTGTTTTATTGATTTATTATGTTGCTTGATATATTTCATTGTTATTGTTTGATCACACCTTTTATGCATGTTTAAAGGGAATTTGTACTTGAAATCACGCTTAATAAGATAATTATTAATTTGGTTTAGGCTAATGTGATTTTAATTCAAGTGATCACCAATAATAGTTTATTTGTGCATTAATATTCAACCAACATAGATAAACAGGGTAGGTTTAATATAATGTTTGTATGTTATTCGAAAAGCGCACATGAATACGAGTAGAACAAAGTAGAGGCCTATTTTATAGGGCGGGTCCTTTCTTTTGTAGATTGGATTCGTACCCTCATCCCCGGACCCTGTTTGGTTCAAGACCTTATGGAGTTGACGGTCCTTTGGATTGTCTTTTGGGTTTACAAGTTCCTAAAACTTGTTGGCGACTCTTTTGCTCTCTTTTTCTTCCCTTTGGAACGCCACCATACTTTAGTGTATGATCATAGTGGGGTTCAAGTTTGGGGTCATAATGCTTGAATTATTCCCTACAGTTATCGTCTTCATTAGATTGATTGTTTAGCATTCAAAAGATTCAAGAGAAGGCATATACTCGGAAATAGAGCTCATATTATTAAAATCAAAAGAGAGTACATCAAGAGAAGAATCCTTTTTGGGATCTTCGTCTTTAGAACTAGAAAATAAAGACTCAGTAATGGCCACAAGGCCTAGATTTTCAGCTTCCTTAGAGTCTATAATAGATTCATCGTCAGATTCTTCAAACATCTTCCCTTCGCCTGTGACGATTTTCAGCTTATCACCTTTGTGATTGGGCCATTTGAAAGATTTCCTCCATCCATGCTCAAAAGTTTCATTTGAAAGGGTGATCAACGAGGTTTGGTCAAAAGCTTCATCTTGAATGGAGTTTTGATTGGTCATTGTAGCGACATGATTTTGCTCTAGTCCAAATAACAAGTTAAATGCTTGCCCATCATAGCACCCTGGAGTTGGGTGTTTTGATTTAACGATACTAAGATCGTCATCCAAGAAGTAGCAATCATGAAATATTTCAAATCCAGGCTTCTTGATTCCTTCCAGAACTAAGGGTTCTGGAAAGTCGTAGCATGGGTAATCTTCTCCCTCCCTAATGAATTGCCCATTAAGGGTTTGTTGATAGGATGGGAGTAAAGTGATTATCCCTTTCTTATTATTGTCTCTACGTGCTTTGTTTTTTGCATCGCGAGACTCCAATTCTTCTTTGGTTGGTTTATATCCCAATCCAACGGAGAAGCTTTTCTTTGGGATAGGAAGTATGAGAGATTTTTTCATTCCTATTCCCAAAGGCATCCCAGGAAAGTAACTACTCTTGAGTAAGATGTTGTTTACTATCCGAGTGGAATATGGATCATGCTTGAATGGTTCTTCAAAGTCTTCTTCCATTTCAATTGTGTAGATTGGCTCCGCGGCGAATCCCCACATGTCCTCTTCATCATTATCATGGTTTATTTCTAAGAGTGATTGATCATTTATTGCTATTTTCAGTGGAGAAGCATGTATAGTCATAGGAAGCCCTTGATAGTTCAACCTAATCATTTGATGCAGTAAGAATGGTATTGCACCAAGCTCATGTATCCAAGGACGTCCAAGTAAAAGGTTGAATGTAGGTTTTATTTCCATAACATGGAATTCAACCATCTTTTGAATTGGGCCTGTGGTAATTGTTAGCTTAATAGTTCCACAGACTGACCTTCTCGAATTGTCATAGGCCCTAATACTTTGTGTTGTTGATTGAAAATCTTTTTCTGGATTTAGGCCTAAGTATTTTGCCGTTCGTAATGGGCATACGATTACAGCTGACCCATTGTCTACCAAAGTTAGAGGGATATTGTATCCCTTGCATCCCACAGTTAAGTATAATGCATTGTTGTGGATAGTGTCTTTTGAAGGCAAATCATCATTAGTGAAAATGATTGATTTGTCGGATTTCTCGCTAGTAAGCAAGCTAACGAGATCCTGAGGGGTTGTGTCTGTGCTTACAGACAAAGCCATTATAGCGTTCATGAGAGAATTCCTATGTTCTTTAGAAGTACTTAGGAGTTCCCAAATGCTAACATTCGCCTTAGATTGGCGAAGTTGTTTGACCAATTGACCTTCCACCTCAAGTGGAGGTGGTATTGGATTTTGTACTTGACCTTGAGTTTGATTTTGTGTGGTCGAAGATCCATTTCGTGGTGGTGCTTGGTAGACTCGCCCAGAACGAGTTAAATGATCTATCTCATTTGGGTTAGTTGTAGGACTCACAAACCAACTTTTGATGGGCGTTAGAACGGTCGCACATTCCACACTCAATCAAACACATTTATTAGCAAACACCCTGCAAACCAAGCATAATGATAAGTAAGAGTTCGGTCCACAAGGAACGGGATATGGTTGCTAAAGATCTTAACACTTAAACTAATTCGAAGTCTATGGTCAATTGGGGGTTCGTCAAGTAGACAAACGAACTATGATTCTAAATCGGTGGATTAAAGACACTAGGGAATGGGATCCACACAACCAAGGCAATTAGGCAAACGGGGAGTAAAATAGACAAGGTATAGCAAGGACAATATGTAAAATCAACCTCACGCAATTAGAAAATAACTCACACTACTAAACTTAGATTCCTCATTAGTCTAGCAATAGATGATACATAATCAAATTGAAATAAGTAATGACATACTCAATTTACATTCCCATGTCAAACTAAGCATATCATGCTATCAAGCTCCTAAGTCAAGGGTAGCTAATCCTATCATGAAGAACTAACAAGCAATCTCATATAATAAATTTAATTGCAATACAAACATCAATGCTTCTCCCACATTTGCATAGTTAACCCAAAAGGTTGAGCTTCACCCAACCCCTAGCAAGAAGACTACTCACAACTCATGTTTATCAACATGCAAACAAGTATTAGGGTTCTAATTTCTTCAATAATTGGGAAAAAGTGATTAACAATTGAAATAACTATCATCCAATAACAAATTATAAAAAAACTAAGAAGATTTAAATATCATGCAAGCACAAATAAAATCAGAAATTGAATGGAGGAAAGTAGAAGGAAATTACTAATTGAAGCTTGGAAATGTTGAATACAAAGTGCCAATTCTTGAGGATGAATTTTGAAACCAACTATTACAATGATTAATTTGGTGAAAACTAAGCTAAATTAATGTTTCAAACTAAGAGGAGTTTCTAAAAACTAGTCTATTTCTGTCTCCCCCCACAAATGAACTAAAGGGGAAGTATTTATACTACCCGAAACACATGGGGAAATCCGTCAAAAGAAAACGGATTCCCAGCGAAGGAGCGCCCGCTCCAGATTGCTGCACGCCCTCTCCAGCTGCCTTCAGAATACAAGCAGTTTTGAAAGGTTAGGGAGGAGCGCCCACACCTCACAGGTGCACGCCCGCTCCTCATACGGTGCACTTGGAAGTAAGTTTGCAGGAAGTTTGGAGCGCCCGCTCCTGACAGGTGCTCGCCCGCTCCTCACAGGATGACTTGGCAGTAAGTTTGCAGGAAGTTTGGAGCGCCCGCTCCTGAGAGGTGCACGCCCACTCCAGCAGGAGTGGGCTCTCCTTTCTCTAATTTTCTTGCCTTAGACAAAATCCATGCATCGAATGCTTGCCAAACTGAATCAATAAACCTGCAAAACATGGACAAACATAAACCAAGGAGAGGAAAGGCCGAGATAAAACATTTTCATTCAAAACGGGTTAGAAAGAGGGGAAATGAATGCAAAACCGGGTTTAAATTAACACAATAAGTGGTCAAATAAACCACTTATCAAATTTCTTCTAGAGGATTTGGATGTGCCTCCATTTCAAGATGTTCCATGAGTTGTGCTTGATGTCATTGTTCATCCAAGGAGAGATTCGATAAATCTTGCGACTTCCCCAAGAAATGATCCCAATCAAGCGCTCCATTTGTTTCATTTTGTAAACAAGATGGAGGTGGGACGGCGGCATACTTAGAGACATATAAGTCTTGAAAGTCGTTGTCCCATAGTCCACATACTTCATTAGTTGCCCCTATGAGTATTGTGGGTAGAGGTTTTCCTATAGGTGTGATATAGTCCAAAGGATTGAACATATCACTTCCCATATGGTCCTCATTGATGTGAAACACCCCTAAGGGGGATGCATTATTGTTAGGTTTAGGCGTGGGAATTCTCCAATCGTCTACTAAATCTTGTATTTTGTGCTTTAAGACATAGCAACGTTCAGTATCATGTCCAACGCCTCTATGATAAGCACAATAAGCATTACCATCCCATTGAGGAAATCTTCTTTCTGGTGGAGTGGGTGGTGTTGGCCCTGTTGGCGCAAGTAAGCCTTTTTCATTTAATTTTTCTAACAATTCTTTATAGCTTACAGGAAATGGAGTAAATTTTCTTTCTTTTGTCCATCTTTTTCTAGGATCATTATATCGATTTGTGTTATTGTATTGTGTGGAAGTCGCAAATACGTCAATAAAGGATGATGCAGTACCATTCCCCTTCTTGTAGTTATTCTTAGGTTGATGATGATGATGATGTTTGTTTTCTTTTTCTTTAGCAAGATCATCTTCAATCCTAGTAGCCACAGAATAGACCTTTTGAAAAGTGTCTAAACCAAGGTAACGTAGATGTTTGTTGTACTTTTCATGACAGTTGTCAATGAATTTTTGTACTAACTCGAGTTCAGGCGGCCTTTGGGCAAGGTGGGCCGCCTTTTCTCGCCATCTACCATAGAAAGAAAGGAAACCTTCATCGTCGCCTTGCTTAAGCATCTCGAGTTCACGTAAAGTTGACTTAAACTCTACGTTACTCTTATATTGGGTAATGAAAGCCGAAACTACATCTTCCCATGTTGCCTTGAATTTTGGATCTAGCCCATAGTACCACTCTCTCGCGGTTGGGTCTAGGTATAAAGGGAAAGTCAAAGCATAAAGCTTAGGATCAACTCCCTTTAATGCCATAATGCCAGTAAAACACATTAAATGATTTTGTGGATTATTGGTCACCTTAAAATTGGCGAGTCCGTAGCTACGAACTTTTCCGGTAAAGAAAGTCCTGGGGGAGGAGCAAACTTTTCTACGTCAAAGTACTTGTTCCCCATTGTAGAACGAAGAACTAGCTTCTCCAACGACTTTTCTTTGATGGATAATTGCTCCATCTTTTCTTGCAAGGCTAAGGTTTCAGCATTTTTCTTTTCAGCCTTTTCCATTTTCTTAATTCTTCTCTCCTCGGCCTCTTGAGCCTTTTCCTCTCTCAAACGAAGAATCTCTTGTTGAAGTTATTCGATGGTTGGCATTGTTGTTGGACTAGGATTAGTTGTCGAAGAAAAGTGGTTTGAAAGGGGTTGATCTTTGGGTGGTAAACGTAGAATGCGAGTGCCCGGGAGTCCTCTTTCCCAAGCTTGGAAACCGGCCCTAGAGGAGTATGAAAGGATAAGTAAATCGATACGCTTGTTTAAAAAGGGAGAAAAAAAAAAGACGCAAAATATATTCAAACGGATAACATCACCCTTAACAATTCTTCAATGAAGATATTGTTCGGACGAGTCAATTTGTTTTTTGAGAAATCAAAATTGACTCGTTCAATGGGCGCGCACAAGTGACTCAGTTGCGTGCAACGGAATCTCTTGCGCTGGGGGGGGGGGTTGCGCGACTCACTGAGATGCGAGCGCCACCTGCTTGTAGGATTTTTTTTTAATTCGAGCATTTTTTTTTTGGTCATCATTTTTTATATTTGATTTTTTTTTGCTATCCTTTGAATATGACTCTAAATCACGAAGAGACAACTTCGTAATTGGGAACCTAGACCAAACTAAAAAGAAAAAAAAGAAGACTATCTTAACACGTTGCATATAGTCACATAATCACATAAGCATTCCATAAGTCAAGATTCACGCAATGCCGTTCTAAGGTAAAAAAAAGGCTTGGGTGTCCAAAGGTGCCATATCTTAACAAACGACAAACAAATCAATCACTCAAACGTGTTGGCTCATGGCATCGCCCTCCCAACATTTTGTTGGAGATATGGGTGGGATGATTGTTATTGATTTCGGGATAGAAGCCTAGTGTTGGCGACCCCTAGTCAATGACCCAATCCCCAATTGTTTAAGTGTGCTATGCTTATGCATGATGCAATGTTGCTTGTTTGGTTTTTACTCTTGTGCAAAAGGAAGATATTATGCGTTCAAGTCTCGCTCTCTAACTAGAGATTATCCAAGTTAATTCTCGTTACAACCCATAGGCAACCTAGTGTTGGAAACCTTGGACCATAACTACGAATTAATCATGTAACCTCTAAGTCCCCAGCGGAGTCGCCACTGTAAGGAGGGGGTTCCCATTGTAAGGGGTCCTCTCCTTAAATGCCCATGGCCCTTTAAAAGCCTAGAACTTTACACTTGTTAGGGTGCAGTAGGATTTGAATTCCTGAATGTTTGGGGGACCTTGAATTAGAATTGAATCTATCATTACGCTTTTTTATAAGAAACAAGTAGGGAGTCGCCAATGAGTTTTAGGAAAAACTCATAAACCTCGTTCATGTCTTTCTTCCATGTGGAGTTCATGGAATAATTAGCACGAATCATAAGTTTACCCATGCCCAAATTGGTCTATAAACCAGAAATGAGTTCGGGAGCGAGGGTACTAAAATAACGTTCCCTTTAGAGAGGAATCGTTATCCTAGCCCTAGTGCGGCCTCTACTAGCTCTTCCTTTTTTACAATTTCATCACCAAACAATATATGCAACGCAATACCTAAAACTATGTTATTTGATTTTATTTACACGTACCAATTCACGTAGGAATTACATCGTAATGTCGTTATTCATTTAATCAAATTCGTGAAAAGGAAAAGAAAATAAACAATATTCGCCTTGGCTTAAGTGATCAACCAAAAATTATTTAATTCAATTCTAATCTTTATTTAACGCAAGATACTATGTGGAATTGATTAATTAATTATTTTAAAGGCGATCAAACAACACTAATTAATTAATTAAGGTTCTTTTAAACAAGAAAATAAATGTGATTTAACTAAGTGCTCGGGAATTTACCACTTCTCTTTGCTAGATCTCCGTTTAGAATACTTATGGACTCCTTCTTGTTGGGGACCCTCCACCGTAGTAACAAAATTTCAAAAGGGGTGAGTGTTTAGGACAAGAGGGGCTAGGTTGCATAAGTTCACAAGTATTTCGCTAGAGTTTTTTAGGTTATTTTTCTGTCTGTTTAAGCCTCGGTTTAAGCTCTTATTTATAGGGAATGATTAGGTTTAGGGTTACGAGCATTCTGTCGCAGCAGGTGTCGCGCGCAACAGGATGAGCTGCGCGCGGCACCCCAGCGCAAGTGATTAGGTTGCGCTGCTACGGGTAGCGCAACTAATTGTCTTGCGCGCGGCTTTATGGTAAGATTCAATTTTATATTTTCCGTATAATTCTGAATCTTCCGCAGCACAACTCTAGAGGTTGCGCTGGGTGCGGCAGCCCAGCATGACTGTTTGAGATGCGCGCGGCTTTTTCCTGCGGAAGCACTAAAATTTAACCTAGGCCCTCCTAAATCTGTCATTATTGGGTTTTAAGCACGGGCTTAAGCCTAATTATGATCGGGTTTAGTGAATTGAACCTTTGTTTTGAATTTTATCTTTAATTTGGGCTAGCCTTTTGTGTTTTGTGGCTTAACCAGTTCTCCATAATATTCTTCACTTTGATCCAACACGAAGATGGTTTTATTTATCGTCATTGCACTTCCTGTCGGGATAGGAGGCTAAAAGTAGATGTCTATAGCATCGTACTTGAAAGTAAGCTACCGGAAGCTGAATGGGTAAGAGCGAGGAATGAAGAGCTGTTAAAAGCTTTGCATCATGTACAAGTCTACCAACGACGCATTGCACGACATTTTAACAAAAGGGTACGACCAGAAATATCAAAGAAGGTGACTTTGTACTAAAAGAGGTTAGAGGCCCACCAACCGATCCAAGAGGAAAATTCAAACCTAATTTGATAAGGCCCTACCGCGTAATTGAAATTCTATCAGGAGGAGCTGTCAGATTAATGGATATTGGAGGTGATGAAATTCGCCAATTAATAAACATTGATTGACTTAAAAAATATTAAATATGAAATCCGGATGAACTCGTTCGTTCATTAAATAAATCATTTTTTTTAGCATTCAATAAAAAGATTCTAAGTGTTACGCACTTTACTGAATAACACGGTAAAGTTCATAACACTTGGGGGGGTAATTTAAAAACAAAACATATGCCATTCAAGTGTTCAGATTTTTTTCGAACACCACGAAAAACTCTTCACACTTAGGGGGGGTAATAATGCGAAAAAAAATTTGTTTAACACTCGTAGCACAGGTGCCGCGCGCAACTAAACAGTTGCGCGCGGATGTCACGCGCAACTTAATTAGTCGCGCGCGACAGGCTCGCGCAACCTTAGACGTTGCGCGCGCCACCTGATGACGAACTACGAGCCCAAAATTTTTGCGCGAGAATAAAATTGCGATTTTTACTTGCAATAAAAAAGAGGGAGTTTCTCGAAAATAACATATGCTCGAAAAATAAAAATTAAGCTTCGATTTAAATTATTAAACAAAGTTTGATTAATTTTTTCATTCAATTTCTACATAAGAGGTTGAAGAAAAAATATAAAAAAAAACATAATATAAACATTGCAAAGAACTACGCAAAGACCTGATTTCGAATACGAATACGTAGGCAATCTTTATGATTCGGTCATATAAAATATATATATATATATATATAATAAAGCTCATTTTATTCCATTCGAAATTCAAAAAAAAAAAAAAAAAAAAACAAGAGGCATTGTTGAACTAGATAATAAATTAAAAAAAAACATAGTAGTGATTACACTTTATTCGAATTAAACTAATGACATATTGTGTAACACTCTAAGGTTTTACTATATCCTCAATTGTCATAGTAGACGGAGGAGCAGTTTCCATCGCAGTAGTTTAAGAGACCTTAGAGCTTTCCCCTTCACTCTTCTTTTTAACCCAAACATTGTTCTTCAATTTAGGGATTAGGGACTTTGCAACATGTTTTCCTTTTCCTTTAACAATTGTGGGGGCCTTCTTGCGAGTATTTGGTGAAGGTTCTTTAATCTTCACCCCTTGTTGCGCATGTTTAGAAGGAGCCTTTCTCTTTAGTTCCTTCAAACGAGCCTTAGGAGATGAGAAGTCTAATTTTCTTCTCACTCCTTTGTTTTTGCCACTAGGAGGAGTAATGGTGGCCGAATGCATCAAAGGTTTGGGTGCATTGCGAGCTGAGGTGGCTTGATTTTGTGATCGAGCCTTGTTTGGCTCACCTTTGTCCGCCGCATTCATCCAAGCCTTGTAGAAGGAGGATAACACACTGCTCGCATTAGGACTTTGTACTACCCACCTAGGGAGACTTGACCAATATTCCATCCAACGAGGGATCCTTTCAGGTTTAAAAATCACATCTTTAGGGGCATCATAATCCTGAGGGGGGATAACTTGTTTCATTCTGTATTGTCTCATCACCCTACAAGGAAAAATGTAAGTAGTACTAGATAAGCCTAAAAGCCTAATATAGGGACAATTAAAACTATTTCCAACCATACTACTTATGTTCCACCAAGGAATCACAAAGCGTATGTTGGGAACCCCATGACAGAAAAACGACGTCCATTCTTCTTCATTCTTGTGTTTGTAGAGAATTCGACGTCCGGGGAATGTTCTCTCTCCATGAGCCCCAAAATTTTCTGGCTGTTCAATAATTCGCAAGCGCTGCATGAGCTAAATCTGAAAAAAAAACGAAGAAAATTAATTTGCGACATTACACGAGCAGGTGGCGCGCGCATCAAAATCAGTTCCGCGCGCCATCCGCGCGCATCGGTGAAGATTGTGCTGGTAAGGCCAGCGCAACTTCCTAACTTGCGCTGCTTTACGATTAAAAAAAATAAAAAAATAAAAACGTACGTGTAATAGGAGTGGACTTCCCGTGAAACCATTCTAGTTAGGGTCTCCTCTAAGGCGATTCAAGCATAGAACGGTTTTCGCCAAAGCTATAGGAGCGGGTGAATGACATCCCTCTATTTGCTCTACTATGGACACCATGGAATAATCTCCGTATTCTTTACCTGTCCTAAGTAAACAATTGACAACAAGACAATAACATAAAGCAAAAATTTTAAAGCGTTGTTTAGTCAAGTTGTCACGAGGGGCGACGAAATGCTCAATGAATTGAACTAAATCCACGCCTTCTTCTTTTCCAATGTTAACCACATCATTGTCACTCAAACCAAAAACTCGTTGAAAAACAGGTTTGGAATCTGACAAGTTAGGGGCATATGTCACAGGGAGAGTATTTGTAAGGAAGCCTAGTAGAGCCTCAAACTCGCTAGGTAATGGGACAATTTCATCCCCTTTAAAAAGAAAGAGATGGTGGTTTGAGTCCCAATGATTGACAGCAGCATGGAGAAAATCAAAGTTTATAACTAGTTGCATACAATTCAATAGAAGGTCAAGATGGTATATTTTGAGGGATAGTTTATCCTTAGTTGAAAGAGAAGTGACCCATTGCTTCAATCGTTGTTCAAAGGTTTTTGCCATTGATCAAAAGAAAAGGGAGAGGGGAAGAATTTAGAGAGATTAGTTTTTTTTTTAATTCTTTATAAACTACTAAGCGAATGAATGCGAGATGATCAAAAGCCTACACAAAACCACGCTTAAATAGACCCAAGAGGGGCAAATTTTCGGCAATTTTCGCTCTAAGGAAAGTTCACCCGCAGGTGGCGTGCGCAACTCAGGAGTTGCGCGCGCTTGCCACGTGCAACTGATTCACATGCGCGCAACAGCCACGCGCAATGCATACAGTTGCGTGCGTCTGGTCTGTCGTGATATGTCGTTTTGATTTATTTCCGTATTTTGAACTCCATAATAACGGAATATTGACGAAATCTTATGAATAATCATGCGCTTAAATTTTGCTAACTCTTGTGTGTGTTTTTATGCTTTATTTTATTTTATTTTATTTTATTTTATTTTCTTATTTTCTTCTTATTTTCCTTTTCTCCTTCGTTCTTTTTTTCCCTTCTTTTTCACTTTCCTTTTCGTGTCCTCTTTTCCTTGTTTCTTTTTTTTTTGTTATTTTTTCAAGGGGAGTAAGTCGGGAACCCTTTTCCTCCCTCGGGAAAATTTTTGCTTTACTTAAAAAAAAAGTCATGGAAACAAAAGAAAAAATAATGACATATATATAAAATGTGTGTTATATGTACAAAAAAAAATGTATATGTACATATGTTTCCAAAAAATATATATAAATTCAAAGGAAGTCAGGATGCTCGGCGACTCCCAGACGGCTGCTGTACATCCAGCAAAATCCAAAACAAAGATTAATACACAAAACTGCGTATATTTGATAAAAGAAAAAGAAATAAACTTACCGCGACCATCCAATGATCACGGCATGATAAAGCCACGAGGGCTATCCGATAAGCAGCTCGGAAAGCACGTATAGTCCTCACCATGCCGTTCACGGTCTCTTGCGGTACCTGTTCCAAATATAAGGACAGTTAACGAACAAACGTATATAAAAAAAATATAAAAAATAATATAAAAACAAATACATATACGAAATAAACATACCGACTCAACCGTCTCAAGAATACACATTATGTCCTCATCCTCCTCCGCTGCTGGGAGAATCTCGCAAATTATCGATCCAAAAGCATCGGTATACGTGACCTCCGCTATGGGAGGCACCCTACCACCCAGCTCGACTCGCTGAAAACACAATAAGAGAGTCAAGGTTCCGAAAATAAAAGAAAAATATAAAAACTTATGAAAAATACTAACCGGAATAAAAGCTGGGAAAGGAGTCAGCCTGGATGCGATGAAAGCCTGGTAAGATGCATCTGGCAGCACCAGCTGCTCCGCTGGATAACCGAGGATCGCCTGAGCTCGATCCTCGGTAGACAGCAAGTCCGGACGCAACATCCGGATAGGAGGATCCGCAGGAATCGCAAGCTCCTCGAATGAAGAATGCCAGAAAACACGCTCGCCTAAAAACCAAGCGTCTGTCCTCTGGAGGACTGTATGTCCCTGATAAAGGGCTTGGAAACGACAACGAATCATGCCAAAACGGACAGCCTCAGGGACTCCGACGATCAAAATCCAAGGACGGAGATCGATCTATAAACACGGCCACATGAAAAATCATTAGAAAAAAAAATGCACATGTGGTTGAAATACTCACCGACGTACGAGTAGCTGAAAGGATCCTCTGGCGAAAGTCGCCGGCTGAAGTGGCTCGTCTCTTCTTAATCGTGACCAGTTGATTGCCGATAGGAAAACAAGCAGCCCCGAGCATCCTGGGGGCCAAGAAAGGCAGGTACGAATATCCCCAAGCCTATGAGAAGAAAAAAATAATAAGAAAAAAGAAAATAAAAATGGCGATTAAAAGAAAAGAAAAAAGGATAAGTACGCACCTCAAGGATACCACCATGCCATGAAAGGGAGATCCGAGGCACCTCAGTAGCTGCCGCGGAATCCATCACCCGGGTCGCCTTGCCCATAGCTGTAAGAATACGGGCATACGACACCTCCGCCCAACTCAAGTTACCTACCTGCCCCATATCACTGAGGCAGATACGTAACCTAATGGCGAAACGCTCTCCCCAATCACTCAAGATATTGACGGAAAGGATGTGAGCAATGTATAACCGAGCCAGCTGCTCAAGTATACATTGCCAATCAACCTCGTCAGCCGACAACTCATCGGCAAGAACCGAGTACGGACAAGACTGCGCATACATGTGAAGGGCTGCCGCAAGACGATCCCCCACGAGGTCACGCAGTCTCTCGTCTGACCCCTTCACGACCTCCATAGCCACGAGCTCACCTCCGAAAGGAAAACCCGTAATCATAGAGAAATCGTAAGGGGTAACCGTCATCTCTCCCTATGGAAAGTGAAAAATGTTGGTGGAATCCCACCAAAACTCCAACAATCCGCGAAGGAAAGCCGATGACGCAGGCTGACTAGATAAATCCCGAAAAGCCGCCAACTGGGAGCTGATCCCCGAAAGCTCCAAAACCTCCTTTGCCACCTCAGGCAAACTCTCAAAACGACCTCGTAGATCACCAGAGCCGTATAGGTGCATGCTAGGCTCACTCTTAAAAAGGGAAGGCACAAAAGAGAGTGAAAAACTTGTTTTAAAGAAAAAAGAAAAAAAAATAAAAAACGGAGGCGCGAAAGACTCACGATGCCGGGCCAACCTCTCATCGAGACGTGATGGTCTGGGTCCCACTTGAGGACCCTAGGGTCCAAGTTGGGAGGAGCCTCCTAAACCACATCCTCCTGGCGACGACGATCAGCTCCGACGCGTCGCTCCCGAACCTCCTCTCGAGGACGGGTCACCCTCTTTCGAGGGCGAACCGCCTCGTCAGGCACGTGATCTCCTAGAATCTCCTCAGCATCAACAAATGGAGGAGAGTCCATGTTATGAATGGACAAAGTTTCTTTATTAGTTTATTCTAAACTAAGCTAATATACATGTTTTGGACCAATTTCGGCAGCATAACGCCTACCGAAAGGGCAAAACACAAAAAATCGAATGTTACCCATGCTAGGGGGCTACAATACCTGCAGTTAAACTCAGTAAATGGGGGCTTCTAACACCCATAAAAGCCATCCTACACCAGTTTCAACTAAGCATTCAAGGGATTATATTTCAAAATCTCAGAGAATCAACTATGCTTAGGCGAATAATAGTAACAATGATGCAATTATCGTCTACCAAACAATCTTGAAGTTCGAACATGGAAAAAATAAGCTAAGTATACAATTTCTTGACGTATGCTTCGCATCCCCATATCTTTAGAAAAGACAACCTAGGAGGTTTCTATAACCATAACTCATATGGAGTCTATTCTACAGCTTTTGATGGAGCACGGTTCAGTGTTAGTGCCATAGTTAGAAGTGCGTGTCCCTAGAAAGAGATAGGAAGATCACTAAGACCCATTGTTGATCGTACCATGTCTAACAAGGTTCGATTTCTCCTTTCGGATACTTCGTTCCATTGTGGAATTCCTGGAGGTGTCAATTATGAAAGTATACCCTTGTCTTTCAGATGGTCATCGAATTCTTGGCTCAAGTTTTCACCACCTCGATCCGATCGAAGGGCTTTGATTTTCTTGCCAAGCTGATTCTCAACTTCACTCTGAAATTCTTTGAACTTTTCAAATGATTCAAATTTATGCGACATGAGGTAGACATACCCATATCTACTATAGTCGTCTGTGAAGGTGATAAAATATCGATGTCTGTTCCTTGTGGCGGAGCTCATTGGACCACATACATCGGTGTGTATTAGACCCAATAAGTCTCCTGCCCTTTCTCCAAGCTTGGAGAATGGCTGCTTAATCATATTGCCTAATAAACATCCTTCGCAATTCTCAAACGATTCTAAATCAAAAGAGCCAAGAACACCTTCGTGTAGAAGTTTCTTGATGCGTTTGATGTTAATGTGGCCAAGACGACAATGCCACAAGTAAGCCTGATTTGACTCCATGGTCTTAACGCTTTTAGTATCATTATAAATAATTTTGTCTAAACACACAAACGTGTCATTCCATAAATATAAACAAGACATAAAACAAAAGTCTTGTGATCAAAGTCAAAATGATGTCCAACGCCAAGAGATCAAAGTATGGTAGATAATACTAAACAAGTTTTAACTCTAGTTAAAAACATGAGATTACAAGTTTTCTTTGGATAGATTATCATCATCTTCCACTTATGTACTCATATCCACTTGAAAAGCTCTGCTCACTTTGTTCCTGATATAGGAGCACATAGTGAGTCATTTTTCCGGTATCTAATACCTTGTAAATTGCTTATATTCAAGTGTAAAGATGATACCTGAGATTGAGGCTCCTTTTCCTTTTGCCTCATCTTCCAGATACTCGCTACATTCTCTCTTGTAGTGACCTTGTTTACTACAATAGAAGCGGCGCATCTCTTCCTTATTCTTGAACTCCTTCCTCTTAGGCCTCAGAGCAAACTTAACTGCCTTGCAAGAATAGGTTTTCTGGAGCTCTTGGACAACTTCCTTGTAGGACAGTTTGTCCCGATTGTTGGTAAGTCGCATCTTAATTGCAACATACTCCGAGTGGAGTGAGCTTAAAAGCATATGAGCCGCTTGCTCATCCTCCACTAGTCTACCAATCAGCTCTAGGTGGTTGAATAACCTTGTCATCTTGAGCACATGGGCTTGAAGTGGCATCCCGGGTGAGCCTATTCTTTCCCATACTTCCTGTCTCTCTTTGGTGAGACACCCATCTTGCGGTGACTTGATCCTCATGTTAGACTATTCTGGAATGGAGTTTTCCATGAGTCGCGAGACTCTCTTGCAATCATAACTCCACTCCTCATAAGCTTCATCGCTCATAACCCCTTTTGAGTAAAAACGCGGGATGGGTGTGTCCAAGATATGATCTAGGTAGCAATTACGGAGGGTCATACGGAGTTCTTCCTCCCATTCCTTGAAATTTACCAAATTCAAGCTAAATGGTAACTTCTCGGGAAGTTCCAGACACATTAGATTGTTGTCGATAGATGAAGACATGATTCTACAATTTGAAAGAATTTTAAATGAAAAACCATTCATAATGCTTAAATAAGATTGAAATCATGCATTTTAATTAAACTTATTTAAACGTCTTATTCACACATTAAAATTGTCCCCATTTTGGTGAGAATAAGTCGATTCCAAGATCCAAAGAAACAAAGAGTGGTTAAGCATGCTTTGGCTTGTCTTAACACTCAATCTCCTAAGGTAAGCAACGCTTTGCTAATTGCTCCAAGCCACTCTTGGTTGGATAAATCGTCGCATCTAATGCTCTCTCAACAACTTATCCACTTTGCCACGACATGTTAGGAATCCATCACTCATATCGTTGAGTACAACCAAAACCAACTTGCATACCCGGTATGCCTTATGAATCCTAGGGAGTAATAGTGATGCCTCGCTTTGGCGTAGCCTATCACTACTCTCAATAGGTCGATAATTGTTGTTTTGGAATCGAAATTTCACTCAATATTTTAGGGACCTAGGGTTTCTATGTTGGTTGATTTAAGTGAACTTAATTAATCATCACAACATTCGAAATCCTAAACATGCATATATAATTCATATATAAATACTCATATATATCGAAAACATAAATAAAGATGCATTTGGCAACTAGCATGACCCCTTGAATCTTCAAGTCTTCAAGGGACGGCTTTTGCAACTTCATGGCTTCGTCTTCTAAGAACCTCCATCTTCAAGACATGACCATAATCATGCAAAAACTAGTATCTACGATTAGGACTAATCTAAATATTAAGGTACAAAAATACTCAATGGTTCGCAGACCGTATTTAGATTTACAAAAATACATCACGGATCGCAGTCCGTATTTTCTATCCTAATCGGGACCCACTAGTTGCCATTTTATAAAACCTGTTAGAGAATACACATTCCATTCACCCATTCACTATTTGTGAATGGCCCATGCATTTTACAACGATAAAACAAGTAACAATGCATAAAACGCGCGTAAACTAGTAACTAATTTTGGTCATTAATCCAATTAACATACCTAATTAAAACTAGTCAAAGTTGTTTAATTGATTATGTAATTTAGCGCAATTAATAATTGAAGCTCCCACTAAATTCCGCATTCATCTTAATTAATCCAATTAATTAAGCCGGTAAACCCAAATATTTGCCAAAATTAAATTTTGCAAATGCCGCTCAAAACCCGAGGCCTAGCCTCTAACATTTATTAAAATAATTAAAACCAAATTAAATTAATAAAAATAATTAAAACGGCAAAATTAAGCAAAAATTACGTAGTCCAAGACTTGTGAGCACTCAAAGTGCCTGGCACCAAGACTTGGAGTGCTCCCTACTCGCACAACCGATCGATGCTCAATGAACGTGGGAGTGGTCCGATGTCGCTAAGCGTTAGACCGTCCACATCAACGAACTTTCACGCACCAAGTCGTGGCCCTTGATGGCCATGCTGTATGAACTCATTGCACTGCATTACATCACAAGCAATGCCTACGCATACTATCCCTATTAAGTACCAAGCAACGCACATAACACTAGCTCGAAGCATGCCCCGGCACATGGCTAGCCACGGCCAGCCACGAGGCTGTACGCATGGTGCGCGCGCACAGTAGCTAGTTGCTGCTGCACCATGCTGCGGCCTTGGCTGCGATGGTGCGCCATGGCGCCGCACAAGCAGCAGCCACGCCTCACACAGCCGCACCAATACCTCGGCCAGCCCACTTGGCAGCCACATATGGGCTGCTACGCAGCCCGACTAGCCAAGTGAGGCACTTGCCTCAGCTTGCGTGCCTTAGCTTCGGGTTTCCAACCCGATTTTTGCGTGACTTGCAATTAATTCTAAATTAATTTTAGAACTAATTTATGAGCAAAAATGAAAAATTAAACAAGTCCAACTTTAATTAAAAATTCATAAAAGTAAATACAACCAAAATTATTTCCAAGAACCATTCTTTAATAAAATTGGTTTAACTTGGTGCAATGAAATAATATGAGCAATAACTCACTAATAATTTAAATTAATCATGAGATTTTGACAGAATAAAAAAGAGTTGGAAATATGAACAAAAGTTCAATAAAAATTCCAACTTTAACACTTGTGAATCCTTGAAAAATTATATATTCCAACATGAAGATAAATGAAATTTCTATCACAAGATTCAAACTTTATGATTCCAATCAACTTAATACATGATTAAATCAAAATTTCATCCAAAAAATTCATGGAATTTAGTAACTCAAAGTTTCAATCACTTAAAACAATTAAAGATTGAATCTTAAGTACTTGGAAGCAACAAAGAACAAACTTTTCACACTTAATGCAATTAATTTGCAATTATGTGAAAAAATAAAACTAAACTTTCAAGCACCAATTACTACCAAGTAAACCTGCTTAAAGAGGTTTAAAATTGCATATAAATTAAGGAATGAACCACATACATAACCACCATAAATATGCAATAATATTTCAAGGTTAGAAAGACTTAATATTTTTCGTCAAAATGAAAAATCCCTCAAAAAGTGCATTTCTGGTCGTTTTTTGGCTAAAAACACAGTTCCTAAAGGGTAAAACCATTTCCAGAATGCCTTTTCCACCCAAAATTCACCATTTTTGGGCGAAAATATAGGTTCGGGGCTAAAATCAGCTCTAATACGGGTTTAAAATTAATAAAACCGAGCTACTAATCTAATTAGCAACTTAAAACCAGAAAAATTAAGCCATAAAAACACCTTGAAAAATATGATTATAAAAATAAATGAGCAAGGCTCCGATACCGCTGTTAGGTTTTGATGAGTGCGACTCATTGCGGAAAATAAAACCCGAGCTAAGATCACACTCACAATTAATATAATCAAACCCAAGCCCCTGCGCCAGCACGCACGCACAGCTAGCAGTGCTAGCACGCTAGCGCGCTGCTAGCTTGATGCTGCTGCTGCTAGGCTATGCTAGTGATGCTTGCTAGCCATGCGCCAGCAGCACTGCCAGCGTTGGTGCGCTAGCACGCACCAGCCAGCCTAGGCTCGGCTTGGTGCGCTTGCTAGCCACCTAGCTAGGCCTTATGCCCCTAGCACTCGGTTTGCTAGGGGTATTTTGGTAATTTTTTTATTTATTAGTAATTTACTCGTCTCATCTTTTATTATTTTTGACTCGACTTCCGACGCTCTGTTTCGACGCTCCAAGCTCGAATTTCCGACGTCTAAATATTAATTACTCGGGCGACTCATTAATTTCTTCCGAATTAATTCGTCGCTTCGGTTCGTTAGTTGCTTGGGTGTGACCCGAAGAGTTCAGTCGAGATTAAGCTATAATATTAATTATACATTAATATTACTGATCGGAAGCGGCCTCCACCCAGGCATTCCGATAACTTGACCTCACTGAATAATTAGCTTTCTAATAATTCCGAACCCTCTATCGGAATAATACACTTGTTCGAAGGACACCATTCATTTCAGATAGGCACACCCTCCTTAAAGTGGCGACTCCGCTGCGGACTTAGAGGTTACAAGATTGACGGGGGATAAACCTAGGTCGTTGGTTTCTAGATTCCCCGATTAAAACAAAATTTGTAAAACCAAACCCAACCCCCCAATAAGTGGTCGGTCGTCCGTTGTCTCTAAGTGTAGGGGTAAGTTCGGGTCGAACCCAAGAGAATGTGGTATTTACTACGGTCTCAAGCTAAGCTATTCTGAAGCTTAAATGAGGGTTGGTTTAGCAAGCCTAACAACATAATTAAACGATTACAAGGATGCTAGGGAGTTGGGATCCACATGCACTCATGATAATCATGCTAATTGGGAAACAAGTTGATCAAGCATATAGGGAAAGCAACAAATGCAATCAAAATCACTCAAAAAGCTATTTCCTATGTCAAGCTAGATGTCTCTACAAATGACTTCAAAGGAAAATCGCAAATTGAGATCAATCGATAATAATAGCTTCCAAATGAATTTTTCGTGTCACTAAAACCTATTATGCAATCTAGCATGATAGTTAAGGTTGATAAGTCCTCAAGATATCAAACACATGCATAAATTTCACCAACCAATTTAATCACAATGATGATAAATCGAAATCCCCTAATTAACCATGAATTATCACTCATACATGCTTCACCCTATCCCTAACAAGTAATCTACTCACTACACATTGCAAATTTGAACAACAAAACTAATTTAATAGCAAATTTGATCATCAACATAGTAATCAAAATATGCTCAAACTTACCAAAATTCAAATCAAACAAACAACAAGTAATTCAATCACAATCAAGAATCAAACATGAAATTGCATTAAAGAGTAAAGAATTCTTACAAAACTTTGATCAAAATTAAAGAGGAAGAATATTGAAAGTAGCATTCATCAACATCACCAAGTTTCTCTCTCTAAAATCTAAGAACAAAGTTTTCAAAATCAAGAGCTTCTCTCTTTAAAATTCTAATTTAAATCTTATTCTAATTTAATTCTAATGTCCTTTCCTTTCTAGAAATGAAAGAAATCTATAAATAGTAAAACTAACTAAGGAGAAGTTAGTTAGACGTCCAAAAGAAACCTCAACTGGTGCGGCCTCTATCCCTAAGCGTGACCGCAACAAAATGGGTACAGAACAGGGGGACAGGAGCTGCGCGGCCGCTCCTGACATCTGCACGGCCGCGCCTGGGAGCGGGGGATATAGGCTTCATGCGCTTGATGATGCTCCCGTGCGTTCCACATGATACATGTTGGGGAGGCAGTCACTTGAGGCCTTTATGATGAGATCAACACCGAATTTAATGTCCACAAGGCATGAGAGTGCGACCTTGAGGACTTGGCTCTTGCACTCCAACACCTTTGAGCTTCAAGAGGAAGAACCGGGTTGCATCCTCGGCTTTGTATGCCTCGAGAGAATGCCAATGAGCTTCTCGAACATCACCATCTCCTAAAATCAAAGAAAAGCAAACAAGTAAAGGAAAAAACCAAAATAAACCAAGAAAAGCAAGAAAATAAGGAAAGAACTAAAGAAAATGCAAAATAGAGAAATTACAAGTAAAACTAGAGAAAAGGAGAAAAAAGAGATACAAAAGCAATGAAAAATCTTCCTAAAAGAAACTAGATAAGTGCCATAAATGACACTCATCAAACTCCCCCAAGCTAGACTTTTGCTCATCCCCGAGCAAAACAAAGCAAGAAGAAATAGGATGAAAGACTTATTCAAATAAGAAAAAGGAAAGAAAGAGATAAAAATATACACTAAGACTCTCTTTCGTAGGAATCACAGTTGTTTTTAGCTAAAACAAGCCCTTTAAACCCCAAAGTCGCCAATGAGGACGAGTGAGGTCTCGTAAGGGTATCCTAAGAGTTTGACCCGTAAGCCTTGGTAAAAATGAGGCAAAATCATTGAAAGAAAGTAAAATAAAAAATTCAAACAAATAGCTTTTGACATGGACTTTCGCAAATGATCAAATGCAAGTGAATAAACAACTTTCTATACAATAAGGGTATGCATGTTCAGATATCCAAAGTTGATTGAAACATAAGTTATGCTAAGCATAGAGAACTAATGAGGCACAATTCACCTTCATCCCAAACAATCTTACCGCGTTCTCCCAACTAGCTTCAAATCTACCTTTAGTGAGCATCTCAATGGTTCCTCGAAGGAACCGGAAAAGAAAGAAGTTTTAGGCTACTTAACATCTCGACTATTGCATACGCTCTATAAGCTTGACATAAATCTCCCTCTATCGACTTGTGACTCAACCACAAAGGTCAAAAGGTCTTGAAAAGGGTTGTAATGTAAGAGCAAAGAAGGTGAAGGTAGGTTAAAATTTGAAATTTGGTGGTATACCTAAATTGTGAAGCAAAGATTGGCCAAATATCAACACCAAAACCAAGTAATCACCAAATAAAAACACCAACACCCCCAAGCTTATTCGAAACCAAAATCACAATCATATATACAAAAAGCTTAAGAACGTTCCCCCAAGCCAAAATAAAGCATTGTCCTCAATGCTTAGGGAGAAAACCACTCACATCAAAATATTTTTGAACTTTTTCATTTTTCACTTTTGTTTCACTTTTGTCAAGCTTTTGAATTTGCTTTGCTTTTTCTCATTTTTCAAATTTTCACATTATTTCATTGTCCTTGCCTCTTTTAACCATGGATGGCTTTTTCAACTTTGCATTTGCTTTTTATCCACAAGATACTTACAACACATACTTGCTTACTTTTAAAAAGAACCAAACAATCATTCTCATCCACTAAAACTCCAACAATAGAGACCAAATGCTTTACAAAAACCAATGATGGGAACAAGAATGAAACAAAAGGCTCAAAAGCTAAAGATGTGGCTTGAAAAGAAGTGTATAAGGCTCAAATGGTTAGCAAGAAATTAAATGTAAACCCAAAACAAGGAAAACAAAACTATCCTAGAAAAGTAAAAATTACCACCACGAAAAGTTGCCTTTGTCCTTCCTAAATGGCTCGGTCGCGATCTCGGGAGATGAAAGTCAAATTCTAGATAAAGCATACAATAGTCAAGAATCCATGTGCCGATCAATCAAGAAATTTTGAAAGCAAGAAGAAATAAAACCTCACATGGTTGTAGCAAAAACTCACTATAAGCTTCTAATCCACTAAAGGGAGCAACTCCTTACCACAAACCAATGGAATCTGGCTTCAAGGCCCCAAAAAGTCTAAACCGCTACCTTAGCATACCCTATCCTAGAATTAACTAAAGATCTTCTCAAAACATGCACACCGATACGACATAGGAAATTATTCATTCAAATGCAAAGGCTCAAATGGTATTATGACCCTATTTGGTAATTAGCTGGTTGCATTAGCTGTTTTGACTAGCTGATTGTTAAAAGCTTATTATGTAGATTTTTTTGGTAAAATTATCTTATTAATTGTATTTGTTTGTTATTTGAACAAATGAAATGACAATTTAGGACATTGGCATTTTTATTTTACTTGTAAATAATAATAACATTGCAAACTATAATACTAAAAAAAAAAAGTTACGTTTTTACAAAGCAATTTCATATGGTTCCATAATTGAGAAATAAAAAAAAACACTTGCTTATTACAATTATACATAAACTAAGAAACACAATTATTTTTTAACCAATTCAACAAGGCCTATAGTTATCAAAATTGTCGTCTTCGGCGTCGTCTAGCCGCCATCAAACTAATAGTGATATCTTTACGAACACTTGCCATCTCTCCTGTTCCCACTTCCTCATTTCCTTCTTGCATAATATTTCCTTCTACATCATAATATTATTCATGAGGAATAAAATCAGGATCTTCATCTACAATCTTAAATATCAGGTTAGGAATTTTGCTTAACCTGATGTAGTTATGTAATGCAAATGCTGCACAAATAATTCTATTTTGATCTTGTAATGAATATCTTGGAATTTTGTCTAATATCTTCCATCGTCCTTTTAAGACGCCAAATGACCTCTCAATACAATTCTTAGCGATGAATGAACATGATTAAATATTTCCTGACATCCTCTTGGATTTGCGCCACAAAATTCAGATGGATGATACTTTGTCTTTGGGTAAGGTGTTAAGTATCCTTTTCTTTCGAGAAATGCTTTATCAGCCAAATAGTATTTGTCTAAACATAAAAAAAATAACCATTAACTAAAATGACAATCAATGGCCTAGAGTTTTTAATATGCAATTACATAGTGTAAAAAGACTAAAGTTTTACCTTGAGGAGGTTTTAGAAATTTTAGATTTGGGTTACCAATGGTGTCTAGAAAAATACGTGAATCATGAGCTGATCCCTCCCAACGAGTTAATACGTATGTAAACAACAAGTCAAAATCACAAGCTGCAAGAACCTTAGTAGTAGTGTTTCCTTTTCGTCCTCTATATCTCAATTGATCCTCTTTGGGAACTAGTAGTGATATGTGAGTACCATCAATAGCTCCTATGCAATCCTAATATTCAAATGACAAGAACGTTAATTAATAAGTAAAATTAGAATAAATGTTAAACTTTACACAATTAACTTAAAGTGTGGCATGTATATGCTGTCATTGGCAATTTGTGGAGGAATTTCTTTGAACTCTAGATCTCTAGGTCACAAAATATCTCTTGTCAAGCCATCAATTACACCTAAAACTTCCTTAAAAACTCTACTTATGGTTTCACCTGAATGTTGGAATCTCTCTTGTGCATCTCGATTTGATGCGCCCTTAGTAAGGATATGCACAAAAATACCTAGCTTCTCAAATGTTGACATTCTACCAGATGGCATTAAACCATACTTATATTCCAATTCCATGCATAATTGTTTGAAAAGTTGGTGACGTCATTCTAAGCATGTTATAACATCGTTTTTCATGACCATATAACAATTCTTTAATCCATTTTTCTCCGGTTTGAAGTGAAGTCATGCATGGTACTATGTGTATATATTTAACATAATAAATACACATATAACCCAATGCACAAGTAATCAAATCCCAGAACTCACTATCTTCTCTACGCCTTTTTTGAATTTTCCTTCTTGCAACATGTAAATCCACGCCTATAAGTATATCATAGTAATTACTACCACCTTCAAACAAATAGTACAATATAAATATACAACAAGACAATTATTAAAAATTATCCTCATATTAAACAAATTCAAGGTCATACAAAAGGGAATTTCATAAATACATATTGCAAGTAGAACCACAAATTCACAATACATGTACTATCCATGATCAAGTACTTTATCAATTACAAATGTAAGCGAAAAATACCATGATAGAGCTTCCATACATATATTGTCCAAAGCTGCTAACTAGCTTTTAGTCAGTTATATATAGAAGCTAGTAATTGGTATGAGATTTTAAGAAATCAAAAGGCAGCTCAAAAGTTTTTTAAACAACCACAAAAAGTAAACTTTTTCAATTGATATGCATCACTAAGTGCTACGTTCCTTAAATAAGAACTTGATCCATTCGACTCTTGATTGGTCATCTGGTAAGCCATGAAGTATTGTTCTTTTTTGGGGATCCTCAATCAGTGAACGAGCAAAGAAAAATTCAAGGGAAGTCGGGTTTAGACTAAGCATTGACATTATCGTTGCTAGAGAATCAGCTACAGAATGAGTTGGTGTTTCTTTGTTTAATAACTCTAATTCTTTGTTATTCCTCTCACTCACAATTTTTACCATGGAATCAAGCTTTTCCATCAACAATGTAGCTCCTCTAACCTTTTTAGAACTACAACCGGTACTTTCAGTCTTACAACTCTTACTTTTTTCATTATCTTGAAATTCAGAACCTCTCTTATTGTCATTTCTTTGACCACGGTCAGCATACTGTGAAGAGGGAATAAAAGTAGATGTAGGAGTCATAGGACTAGGAGAAGGAGGATTAACATCTTCCCAAACTTCTTGCCACCTCTTGTTTGCTTGGCTACTGCAAAGTTACTACTCTGATTTACATTATCAGAAACACCATCATAAATTCCATCTCCACTAAATGCATTTACATGTGGTGGTGAAGGGACATCCACATTTTCCACCTCATTTTCATCCTCATCCTCCATGTCAAAAGAGCGCTCACGATCCATCAAAGGAGTATACTTAAGTGCCCCTTGAGCTACCGAAACCCTAAATAAAACATCCATTTTACTCTCAAGTTCAAATTCAATGCCTTCATCTTGAAAAGCTTTGAAATTAGGATTTTCCTATCAAGAAAGAAAGCAAAATAAGCCAATGTATCTAAAAAATACACTTGAAAATTAAATAGTATTTTTTTTTTAATATTCTAAAGTAGTGAAATTAGTTGGGACAATTGGACTACCTCAATTTTTTTCTTCCACCACTCCTCATTAGCATTAATAGTTCCTTTTTCATGATCCCAACCTAACCCTGTCTCTTTCCCTTTCAATGTCTTCCAAAGACTCCATCGATTTCTTATCCAATCCCACTTGTTCTTCAATTGGGATCTATCATATGCTAAGTTTGTTCGTTTACAGAACTCTACTTCAAGTATCTTCCATGGCATTCTTTAAGAGACAGTACCACCACGTTTTCCCTTGCTCTTCTCGGCATATTGGATGCATAAATCAAGAAACACGTGTAATGTCTCTTTAGACTAACTAGCTCGACTTACTTCTTTTCCTTTACCTTCTTCATTGGTAGTACTAGTTTTGTGTGGTGGCATCTAGTTATTGACCATGTGAGGGAAGACAAATTAATACAATTATAGCTATGCTTTATGATTTCAATTAGATATAATTGTTTCAATTATCACAAATTTTGCAAATTACCAATATCAAATCACAAAATGTGAACTACCATGTTTAGACTAGTAGTTTAGTATCCCATGCCACCTACAATTTAACTAAAAAATTTATATCTTAGTTCAAAGCCTAAATGGTAGCAATGTAGTGTTGTATATTAAGCAATGTAAATTAATGCAATTACAGACATAATATGATAATATTCATACTATAAATATAATGTAATTTTTGATTCTTTGCATTAATGTTTTTACCCAAAGATCTTTCAGCCTATGTAGTAAGCATGCTAATTTCATCTTTTTGGTCTATACTCATATAAAGCACCATAAAAATAAAAATTAAAAAAAAACCCACTAAGTAACAGAACATGATATCACAATATAATGAACTTACCTTCTTTAACGATGTTGTTCAATTTTTTCTGTAGTTTTAAATATTTGCGTTGTAATACAAGTAAGAAAAATAAAATTTGTCCTTTCAAAAAAAATAGAAAAATAAAATTTGTGATAATTGAAAACAAAGCTAAAGTGGGTATCCAATTCAAGTTATTTTTGTAAGATGAAAGTATTAATTAATTTCAATTAGTGTTTCATTTTCGATGCAATTGACGATTATGGACACTTAAATCCAAAAATTAAGAAAATAAAAATAAAAACATGGAATGTAAATTATGAATAGGGAAAGGAAATTAGCTTACCTTAGTGACACTATGGATAATGAAATTGGAAGATGCTTAATAGTGGGCTATTTTCACTTCCACACACCTTTAGACCTTTAGTTGCTTCATGGAGGAAAGAAGGAGATGCTTTGGTAAAAAAAACGGATGGAATGCTTCATGGTTGAATAGTTTTAGGGTAAGAATTTGGGAGGGCAAAAATGTCATTTGATATTTATTATTCAATCAACTAACTTAAAAAGCTCTATTTTTTAGCTTTTTACAATTTAGCTGATTTGCCCCAATCAGCTCATTTAAAAAGCTTTTTTACCGAACACCCAAAATAGATGATTGGGGCAGTCAAACCTCTAACTTGGTCAAATAACCTCTTTTTTGGTTAAAACTCTAATTACGAAACATCCCCTATGTCCAAATACAAAAGCTAAACAACTAAAAATAAGAAAACAAAGCCTCAAAATCCTTTTGTCTTTTTCATTTTTGGTTGAAAAAAATAGAAAACAAGAGGGAAAAAGAAAAGAAAGAAAAAGGAAAAGAAAAAGAAAAAGAAATGCGCAAGAATGCATGCAAGACATGTAAAACCCAATCGACATACAAGTGGTCATTCGACAACATCGCCAATGACCCCAAACACTCTATGGTGTTACAAGGAAAGCATCCTCGAACAATCAACTCATCCTAGACTAAACCTATTCTAAGCAAACAAGAAAGAAAAAGCGAAAGAAGAAATAAAAATATCTCACCGGGTACTCCATGTAATGATAATGAATAGAAATAAGAAGAAGCATAAACCTTCATGGTGCTCCAAAAGCAAAGGCAAGGATAATACGCCAAATGAGAAATAAAAAAAAACTATATATAAAGAGAAATTGTTAGTAACTTCCACACAAAGACTCGAAACATCTAAACTGAGACAAAAATGATCATAGAATCCGAGAAGTAGAATGAAATAGCAGAGAGAAAACTCATCCATCTAGAAAACAATCAATCAGTAGAAAACAACGATCAATCAACAGACCAACATCATATCATCATCATCAAAAAACAACCCATCAGACAGAAATCATCATCATATATCAGCAGCAAAAATGAGACAGAAACTCAAAGACAGAACTACAGTGAACAATAGAATTAAAGGGGAGACCAAAGAAGCACAACAAATCATAAGAATACTCCCCCAAGCCTAAAGTGAGCTCCCCCCCCCCCCCCCCCCCAAAGATAAAACCTAGCAACAAGCAGGCAAAAGAACAACATCAATGCAAAACAAGCATAAAAGGGAGGGTAGCCAACATGGTATCACTTGGCACTATGGTAAAGGGTAGAATGGGTACTCCCCTCACCGACCTCAGAAAAGACATGGCTAACAACATCATTGACCACCATTGGGCCTTTACCTTTCAACCTACTCTCCCTCTAAGCCTTATCTCTAGCAAAATAGTGAGACCAATCATCAAAAACCTGCTCACCCGAGAGCCCCCATCGACCAAAGGTTTCGGGATTAGGGAAGGGGTTTGGGTTAGCCGGGTCATAGGTAAAAACACAACCTCCGAGCCTCTTATAATCGTAGGAGGCCGGAGTGGTCCCTCTAATTGCATTGGGGGGCACATGGGGCCCCTCCCAATAAGGGTTGCACAAAGAAGGCCTTTGGTCTGGGTCATATGGGACCTATTGGGGTATGGGTCCTTGTTGGACCGGGAGGTAGGGGTAATTCACACAAGGCTCAATCTCCCCTCTCATCACATGCAAGTCATTGATTTATCTAGCATGATAGTCTTATCATAGCACAAAGTCATTTCCCAAAGGTGAAGAATTCAACACATTGGTAATGGAATCAATCTTTGCATGCAAAATAGACAAATCACAATTAGAAGAAGAGGATGAACAAGAAGAGATCATAGGAGTACCTCCCCGGGACACCGAGGGCAAATCTTGAGGGAGAGTATGAACGGGAACACAAGGCTTGATGTGAAGGTTGGGCGGAGGAGCTCGCTTGGGAGAAGGATCAATAAGCCATTTATTGGGCCGCCAAGGAAGAGGAGTGCCTAAGCACCGAGCGTTGGCCTCCGGATGAGGGATAGTGCACTACTCGGTAGTCTGAGAAGCCTTCCAAATGAAAAAAAATCCTCTTTAGTAGTCTGCTTCAAAAACTTTTGGTTGATCAAATCATATGTGTTGAGGAGGTAGGAGGGGAACTTCTCCCGACGGTCCCGAATGGGATCAAGAGACAAGATCATCTTCTCATACTTCTTGTTGAGAGAAAAGGGCAATGATGGTGATCAAACCACCTAATTAGATGCTCCCGGAGAGGAATACACCATCGCGAATGTCGAAGAACCGATCAATCAACTGAGTCCCATAATCAATGACCCCAATCTCATCGGAAGGATGATCCACTAACCATAACCAACTGAGTTCTTTCCTCGAGATGGCACCAAGAGACTCCTTTGAGAAAAAGGCATAGGTGAGCAGCTGATTAAAGTACCTCGAGGCCGGATGAATTATCGAGGCCGCCTTGGAGTATTGAGGCTGATAAGATCTCTCGACCGAGATGTGCTGCCACCATCAGCCCTCATTGTAATCATTATTGTTTAACAAAACTTCAAAAGCCGGGTAGATATACTCAGAATCTTACGAAGGGGCGGGGAGTTTGAAAACTCACTAAGGAAGGAGAGAGGGATGGAATGGTCGTTGTTAAACATCTAGAACTTCAATGTGCAAACAGGCTCACCATCCACTTTTTCTTCATGAACTTCAAGAGAGGAGAGGAACTCAAAAGTGAGACGGGCGTAAGTCGGAGCATTTAAGCTAATTAAATCCTCCAAACCAAGATTCCAGGCCAAATACCTCACATCCTCATCAACGCCAAGCTTTGTAGTCGTTGATCGATCATAAAACCTTGTTGATAGAAACTTCCGAGAAGAAAGCCGGACAAAGTTCTCCCAATGCTCGCTTTTTGCAAATTCAATTCTGTAAGTCTTACTCACATTTGGCAGGGGTGACACCACCTAACGGGAACTTGAGCCACGGGCTCGTTTAGGACGTTGGAGAGGAGCCATCTACACAAACAAGCCAAGACAATATTACAAAGGCAAGAAAGATATGGTTCTCACCACAAGTTGCATAAACAAAATGGATGAATCCACAACAATCATTGAACTAGAATGAATAATTTGTCACTGAACAAGTATGTAAGCATATTCAAGCCACAATTTAAGCAAGGATTGACAAGCCATTTGAGAATAAAAAGTGAACAACAACATTCATTCAAAGAGGGTGAACAACATTCATAAGCATTATGACCATTTCAAATAGGGTGAAAACCAACAATGGTGGTATCAAGATAGTAGCACAATCAAGCAAAACCATAGCATCACAAGTTCATATATTCACTAATAATCATCATGAATGCAAAATTTGAGGACATGAAATAGGCAAAGTAGAAACACCATTAAAGCATACATCATAACATTCAAATCCAACAATACAATACAAGGTGTGAAATTTAACATGAAAATCAATTGAAATAGAAAATTCATACCTTGAATGATGGTTTAATTCAAATAAAATTGAGTAGAAAGCACAACTACTAGCAAACAATCTCAAACTTAAAAGTTCCAAAAAACCCCAATCAACAATACCCAAATTCTCAACTTTGGAGAGAGAAAATCAATTTCAAAGCATAAAAATGAGTATTTGAAGTGATTATAAACCAAAAAAATTGAAAAATGATGATTTTATAATGATATATAGCAGTAAAATAGGGAATGCTTGAACACTATAATGAAAAATGAAGTAAAATGAAATATGAGAGAGAAGAAAAGAGAGGGGTGCGTTTAAGGGGGAACGCAACAGAGGTTCTCGCCCGCACCACTCCCCTGTGCGCCCGCGCAGACCACCGTTTGCGCGCCCGCGCAAAACTTGTTTCTTATGCTCGAGCAAAATTTGGTGTACACACTGGTGCGCACAACACTCATGATGATGATAAACACGAACATAGGCAGTTTCTAAACCCCTTTTTAGTGGGTTCAACATCCATAATTCATGAACCCACCATCTTGCACCCACCAAAGTTCAATTCTTACTCAAACCTTCCAATAAGCACAAGAACACTCCATCTTCAAAATTTGCTACCAAGATTGTTGGTAAATTAACCTCCATTATCTCAAAACTACCTAAAATCACAACAAACAAAGAAAATTGGTTAGTCCATAATCATCAAGAAGAAAGATAAAATAAAAAGAAAAATGGAAAGAAAGTTAGAAAGTCGGGTTTCCTCCCGAGAAGCGCTTGTTTAACGTCATTAGCTTGACGTTTTCCACCCCTTCTCAAGGGGGATCGTAAAGAGTCATTCTATGAACAAGGCCAACAAATACACCATCATAATACCTCTTAAGTCGGTGGCCATTTACTTTGAAAGGAGATGATGAATCTATTGAAGAAATTTCCACAACTCCATTAAGAAAAACTTCTTGCACCATGAAAGGACCACTCCATCTAGACATGAGCTTTGTGGGGAACAACTTCATATTGGAATTGTAGAGGAGGACCTTGTCACTGACAAAAAACTCCTTTTTCTCGATAAGCTTGTCATGAGCTTCCTTAGAACGCGCTTTGTAGGTGCTAGCACAATCATATGCATCAAGTCGAAGCTCCTCTAACTCATTAAGATCTAATCACTGTTGCTCTCCCGCACTTGGTAAATCAAAATTAATCTTCTTGATCGCCCAAAGAGCACGGTGTTCAAGTTCCACCAGAAGATGGAAAGACTTGCCATAGACAAGACGATATGGAGTGGTTCCAATAGGAGTCTTAAATGCAGTTCGATATGCCCACAAGGCATCATCAAGCTTGTCCGTCCAATCTTTTCTATTCCTATCAACCTTCTTCTCATGAATCAACTTGATTTGACGATTTGACACCTCAACTTGACCACTTGTTTGAGGATGATAATAAAGGCTAAAACGTTCATGAACCCCATGCTTTTTCAACATCTTCCGAAAAGCAATGTGCACAAAATGTGAGCCATTGTCACTAATCACCGCCTTGGGAACACCGAACCTTGGGAAAATGATCTTTTGAAACAATTTCATCACCACCTTGTGGTTATTTGTTGGGGAGACAATGGCCTCAACCCATTTATTGATTCCCATAAGAAGAAGGAAATGGTTCCCTGAAACAATTCCCCAAACATTAAATACTTTCAACTCAAGGATTTGTTGTTGAGGCATCTCATTGCGCTTTGAGATGTTCCCAGTACGTTGACACGATCACATGACTTGACAAAACCCCATGTATCCTTGAAGAGATGAGGCCACTACAAACCACTTTGAAGAATCTAAGTGGCGGTTTTAGAAACACCCATATGACCACCACTAGGATCCGAATGGCACATCTTCAAAACACTTGGCACCTCCTCATTTGGAACACAACGCCTTACCAAGATATCAACTCCTCTTTTGTACAAGATGGGATCATCCCACAAATAGTGCCTAGCCTCTCTCTTGAGCTTCTTCTTTTGATTTTTAAAGAATGAAGGCGGAAACTTCCTACATGCAAGGTAGTTTACCAAGTCGGCAAACCATGGAAGTTCCTTCATATTAACGGCATACACGGAGTCATCAAGCATCCTATCTTCAATTGGAGAACCATCATCTTAAATTTGGGAATCTTCAAGGCGAGAAAGATGGTCCGCGATAACATTTTTCGCTCCTTTTTTATCTCTAATTTCTATATCAAAAGTTTGAAGCTCGAGCACCCAACGGATCAACCTTGTCTTGGATTCCTTTTTAGCAAAGAGATATCTGAGAGCCGCATGATCCGTAAAGACAATAGTCTTAGAATCCAACAAGTAACAACGAAACTTTTCAAAAGCATGCACAATTGCTAAGAATTCCTTCTCCGTTGTTGTATAGTTCCTTTGAGCTCCATTAAGGGTCTTTGACATGTAGTAGATAACATGGAGCTTTTTATCTACCCTTTGACCTAGAACTCCTCCAATAGCCGTGTCACTAGCATCACACATCAATTAAAAAGGCAAATCCCATCTCGTAGCTTGGACAATGGGAGTAGAGATCAAAGCTTTTATCAACTTGTTAAAAACCTCTAAACATCTATCATCAAACACAAATATGACATCTTTTTGAAGAAGATCATTGAGAGATTTTTAATAAGAGAGAAATCCTTGATGAATCTTCTATAGAACCTAGCATGCCCTAAGAAAGATCTCACTTCTTTCACTTTGACCGGAGGTGGAAGCTTCACAATCACTTCAATCTTTGCCTTGTCCACCTCTATGCGCTTATGAGAGATCTTGTGACCAAGGACAATGCCTTCCTCAACCATGAATGACATTTCTCCCTATTCAAAACCAAATTCACCTTCTCACATAGAACCAAACATTTCTCAAGATTTTGATGCGTGGTAATATAGGTCGTTGAAAACTAAAGCACCACCAATCAAACAATTAAGAAAATGAAACTTATTCCTAGTATAGGACAAGTCCGAGTCGAACCACAAGGAATGAGAGGGAGATTGCTATAGTCTATGGTCAAGCTACTTCGAAGAATGAGAGGTAAGGTGAATTGAATTGTAACTAAAGTATCAATTAGCTAATCAAGTGAAAGAAAATCAATATGCTAAACACTAGGGATATAGGTTCCACATGCAAGCTCAATGATTATGCTAATCGATGGATGACTCGATTGATTTAAACATTGCAAAGGACAAAAAATAGATGCAATTAATGGAATCCAAAAGCTATCTCCTATAAGCCAAGCTAGGGTTCACTAAGAATGACTAACAAGGAAATTCACAACAAAATTCAACCAATTAAAGCAATTCTCAAATCAAGGGTTCATGTCATTGAAATTTGCTATGCAATCTAGATTAATCTTATAGGTTGATCACTCCTAATCTAATTAATCACATGCACAACTATGTCACCCAATTTAATTGCAACAATTCAATCAACCAAGAATTATCAACTAGCAATAATCATCAATCAAGCATGCTTCCCCTTCTCCCTAGCTACTAATCTACTCACTAATCATGGTGAAATTAAGAACAAAAATTATGAAAAACTCATAAAAGTAAACGAAAAACCAAAATCAGCTACAAAGACGGAAAATAAAAGAAAACTAGAAAGATTATAAGAAAATAAAGCGAGAAAGTAAAGAAAAAGGAATAAAAAACTACTCTATTGAGCGCTGTAAATGATGCTCATCAGATTCGCAAGACACGCCTCAAATAAAACTCCACCTACCAAAAAATCATCCATGAACACCTCCATTTCTTCTTCCAACATATCTCCAAATATGCTCATCATACATCGTTGGAAGGTGGCGGGGGCATTGCAAAGCCCAAATGACATTCTCTTATAGGAAAAAGTTCCATATGGACATGTAAAAGTTGTTTTCTCTTGGTCATCCGGGTGAATAGGAATTTAGAAAAATCCGGAATATCCATCAAGAAAGAAATAATACTTGTGCCTTGTTAGTCTTTCAAGCATTTGATCAATGAAGGGAAGGGTAAAATGATCCTTTTTGGTGGATGTGTTTAGACGTCGATAGTCTATACACATTCGCCATCTCATGACCGTCCTTGTAGGAATCATCTCACCTCTCTCATTCTCTACAACGGTCATTCTTCCTTTCTTTGGGAAACATGGACCGGGGAAACTTATCTAGAGCTAGAGATGGAGAATATGATTCCCGCATCCAATAGCTTAGTGATTTCCTTCTTAACTACCTCCCCTATTTGAGGGTGTAGCTTTCGTCGTCTTTCAATGCAAGGTGAGGTGCCCTCCTCAAGAGTGATATGGTGTGAACATAAAGCCGGGCTTATACCTTTGAGGTCATCAATTGTACAGCCCGAAGCACCTTGGTGCATTCTCAAAATACCACATAACTTTTAAGCTTGACTCTCACTCAAGAAAGAACTAAAAATGACGGGATAAGCAGAATCGGGGCCTAAGAATTCATACCTAAAGTGTGATGGTAGAGGTTTGAGCTCTACAATTGGAACACCTTTACCTTCCTTAGTTGAGGCCACTTGCAATGCATCTTGGCTTGAAATTCTCATACAAATTTTATCATCACTCTCTTCCATGCTCTCATCAATGACTCTTTAAAAGAAAGCCATTTCCTTGCCATTCTCACCTATATTTTCCTTGTTCAACAAAACACACTCAAGCGAATCATTAGAAGTGAGCAAGTGCTCATGCATAGAATTCACAATATCATCTGAGTTTTCAACTCTCATGCAATTTTCAAGTAAAGAAGAAGGATATTTCATGCTTTCATTCAAATCAAATTCAATAACTTCTTCTCCAACTTTGAGAGAAATCTTAGCACTTTTAACATCAATCATGGCACCTGAGGTAGCAAGAAAAGGTCTACCAAGTATGATAGGAATATTGGAATTCTCATTCATTTCAAGAACAACAAAATCAACCGGAATTACAAACTTTCCTACTCTCAAAGGAACATCTTCTACCATACCTTTTGGAATCTTAATTGATCAATTGCCTAGTTGCAAGGTAATGTTGGTAGGTGAAAGTTCTCCTAACTCAAGTCTTTGATAAACCGAATATGGCATAAGGCTAACACTAGCTCCTAAGTCACACAAGGCATTATCAGTTTTCATCTTATAGATAGCACAAGGGGTAGAAATTTTTTTGAGGTCTTTCACCTTGGGTGGCATCTTATTCATGATGATTGCACTAAAATTCTCGGTCAAGCTGACCGTTTCCGCCATATCACAAGTTCTTCTTCCACTCAAGATATCCTTAAGGAATTTTGCATAATTCGGCATTTGGTCAATGACATCCGTAAATGGAAGGGTAAGATGAAGTTGCCTAAGCATCTCTATGAATTTTCCAAATTGTTCATCTAGTTTGTGCCTATTGAACTTTGGGGGTATGGGAGCTTAGGTTTGATAACTTCTCTCACTTTCTCTTTTTCTTTTTCAATTGGTTTTTCAACCTCATCCTTATTCAAAGTGCTTTTTCCTTCCTCATCTTCAACCAAAACTTCCTTAGGACTCTCATTAGCCTCACTTTTCTTAGGCTCTACATTCTTAAGAATCCTACCACTTCTTGTCACTTGGTAAGGCCAATGCACTAGCCAGCCAGTGTGGTGGCGAACACTCTGTGCTGTAAGCTAAGCTGTTCACCTTGTAGACGGAGGAGATATATAAAGTGTGCCGCGCATGATTCATAAGATTCTATAAAAGCATTAGTCAATTATTTCATGGCATTAATTGGTCTCTTGGGATCTACACCTTTAGATGGTAGGGAAGAAGGGCTAGCATGCTCTTTCAAAACATTTGCCAATTGAAAAATTTGATTCTTCAATATCTTACTATGAGCCATCATGTCATTAAACTTCTTATCACTAGATGACATGTAAGTGTCCAATACCTTGATTTGATTTTCAATGACATCCTCCAAAATACCCCTAGAAGGAGATGATTGGGCATAAGAACTATCATTTTGTCCTTGAGCCTTTAGAGTGAAACCGGGTGGGGGACCCCTTTGATTGTTATTTTGAAAATTGCCCCTATTTTGGTTACTCCAATTGCCCCGACCTTGATTTTGGCCACCTTGGTTATGATTACCATAATTTTGATTATGGTTCCCCTATCCTTGCCCTTGGTTTTGACTACCATAACCTTGGTGGTTATAGTTACCTTGAAAACCTTGGTGTCCTTGGTTTCTATAACCCCCATTGTGGTTATAATTATCAAAATTCCCGTTATGATAATTCCTATTCTCATTATTTCTTTGATTATCAAATCTAGGTCCAACATTGTTATTAGACACATATTTCACATGTTCATTCTCATTGCCAACATAATCATCACATCCATCAAAAGAAGCATTAGGAGAATTTGAAGCATCATGGTCAAATGATTCACGCAAATCACAAAACACATAACCATTAGACATGTTGTTAGAAGGGGGAAATGGATTTGAGTTAGGAAATGTATCTCTCCCCTTATTTTGGGAGGGAAAAATCAATGCTTGAGATGAAGCACTCTAAAGTTTGACTTTGATAGAGGTCATTTCCTTCCCTAATTTCGAGATTTGTGAGGACAAGTTGTTGATGGCATTGATGTATCAACCGAGTACACCGAAGCACCACTTTTGCTTGTTGTTTCACGCTCTTCATCTTGCCAATCCATATAATGCCTCGCTGCATCTTCAATGACGTCCGCCACTTCCTCCTCCGTCTTGTTCATTATTGGTCCTCTAGCTCCCGCATCAAGGCAAGATTTTCCTCGAGGGCTTAGACCTCCATAGAATATTTAGATGATTTGATCGGTATTCCTTATATCTCTTCCATGTCTCATAAAGATTTTCATTGGGTTTTTGCTTGAAGCTTTGAATAAGAGCTCTTGCTTCAGATGTTTTCTTTTGAAGATAGAACTGAGACAAAAAATCCTTAGTCATTTCATCCCATGTCCTCAAGGAGTTTAGTTTCACCTCCTTGTCCAACCACTCCAATGCACGTCCAATAAGAGAGAAAGGGAAAAGCTTAAGGCGAATAAACTCTTGAGAAATCCCATTCACCTTGATTGTGTTGCAATACTTCTCGAACTCCTTTAGATGATTAAGGGGACTCTCGTGCTTTGCACCACTATATTGACGCCTCTGTATCAAAGTAATCATGGCCGGTCTAATCTCAAAGTCGGTTGCCGGTGTCGTAGGTAGAGCAATCCCACTCTCATACCTATATGCTCCCGGAACTCCTAGCTCCTTCAATGCCACTCTAGGATTTTCTCCCATGCTTTCTTGTTCTCCTTCACTTGACGGACTAGAATTCAAAGAACCTCTAGCAACTCTTATCCTTGTAATTGTCCTCTCAACTTCCAGATCAAATGGCACTAGAGAACAACCACGTGCTCTATGCATACAATCTCAAGAGAAACAATTAGTAGCACAGCTACAAATGTAGCCTAAAAGGAAGAAAATATTTTTGTATTTTTCAAATAAATGGAATAGAATCAATAAACAATAGCAAATAATCATGCCGTTCCCCGGCAACGGCGCCATTTTTTACGCAGGATAAACCTAGGTTGTTGGTTTCTAGATTCCCCGATCAAAACAAAATTAGTAAAACCAAACCCAACCCTAGGTATAGGGGTAAGTCCGTGTCCCAAGGGAATGTGGTATTTACTACGGTCTCAATCTAAGCTATTCCGAAGCTTAAATGAGGGTTAGTCTAGCAAGCCTAACAACGCAATTAAACGATTACAAGAATGATATAAAGGATGCTAGGGAGTTGGGATCCACATGCACTCATGATAATCACGCTAACTGGGAAAGAAGTTGATCAAGCATACAATGCGAGGGAAAGCAGCAAATGCAATCAAAATAACTCAAAGAGCTATTTCCTAGGGTCAAGCTAGATGTCTCTACAAATGACTTCAAAGGAAAATCGCAAATTGAGATCAATTGATAATAATAGCTTCCAAATCAATTTTCGTGTCATTAAAACCTATTATGCAATCTAGCATGATAGTTAAGGTTGATCACTCATCAAGATATCAAACACATGCACAAATTTCACCAACCAATTTAATCACAATGATGATCAATCAAAATTCCCTAATTAACCATTAATTATCACTCATACAGGCTTCACCCTATCCTTAACAAGTAATCTACTCACTACACATTTCAAAATTTAACAACAAAACTAAGCTAATCACAAATTTCATCACCAACATTGTAATCAAAATATGCTCAAACTTATCAAAAATCAAATCAAACAAACAACAAGTAATTCAATCAAAATCAAGAATCAAACATGAAATTGCATTAAAGAGTAAATAATTCTTACAAAACTTTGATCAAAATCAAAGAGGAAGAAGATTGAAAGTAATATTCATCAACATCACCAAATTTCTCACTCTAAAATCTAAGAATAAAGTTTCCAAAATCAAGAGCTTCTCTCTCTAAAATTCTAATCAAAATCTAATTCTAATTCAATTCTAATGTCCTTCCCTCTCTAGAAATGAAGCAAATCTATACATAGTAAAACTAAATAAGGAGAATTTAGTTAGATGTCCAAAAGAAACCTTAATTGGCGCGGCCTCTCATCCCTATGCGCGGCCGCAACAAAACGGGTACGGAATAGAGGGGAGGGAGCTGCACGGCCGCTCCTGGCATCTGCGTGGCCACTCCTCCCTTACGTGCGGCCGCGCCTGGGAGCAGGGGATATATTCTTCGTGCGCTCGATGATTCTGTCGTGCGTTCCACATGATACATGTTGGGGACGCAGTCACTTGAGGCCTTTATGGTGGGTTCAACACCGACTTTAATGTCCACGCATCATGAGAGCGCGGCATTGAAGACTTGGCTCTTACACTCCAACACCTTTGAGCTTCAAGAGGAAGAACCAGGTTGCATCCTTGGCTTTGTATGCCTCGAGAGAATGCCAATGAGCTTCTCGAACATCACCATACTCCTAAAATCAAAGAAAAGCAAACAAGTAAAGGAAAAAAAGCAAAATAAACTTAAAAAAGCAAGAAAATAAGGAAACAACTAAGGAAAATGCAAAATAGAGAAATTACAAGTAAAACTAGAGAAAAGGAGATAAAAGAAATACAAAAGCAATTAAAAATCATCCTAAAAGAAGCTAAATGAGTGCCATAAATGACACTCATAAAAGATTAGTTCATAATTATGGTCCAAGGTTTCCAAAACTAGGTTACCTATGGGTTGAAACGATGGCTAACTTGGATAATCTCCAGTTAGAGAGTGAGACTTGAACGCATAATATATTCTTTTTTCACAAAAGTAAAAGCCAAACAAGCAACATTGCATCATGCATAATCATAGCACACTTTAACCATTGGGGATTGGCTCATTGACTAGGGGTTGCCAACACTAGGCTTCTATCCCGAAATCAATAACAATCATCTCACCCATATCGCCAACAAAATGTTAGGAGGGCTATGTCATGGGTCAACACGTTGAGTGATTGATTCGTGCATCGTCCCTTAAGATATGGTACCTTTGGACACCCAAGCCTTGACCTTAGAATATCATTGTATGCTTTGATGTTTATTGTATGTGCTTATGTGACTACATGAATATGTGCTTATTATGTGCTTCGTGTCTAATCTAATTAATTTTAACTTGTTACCTAGAGATATTAAAAAAAATAAATAAATAAAATCACAAAAAATGTGGTTTGACAAAAAAAAAAAAAGCACTTCGATTTTCGCAAAAAAAAACAAAAAAAAAAGTCAAACCTACAAGGTGGCACGCGCAACTGTCAAATTTGCGCGCACCCTCCAAGCGCAAGTCCAGGAGTTGCGCACGGCCCTTCCGCACAACTCTATGTCTTGCACGCGCCTGCTGTTCAACGTTGACTTTGACTCGTTACGAGCAATGTTATACGAAGAAAACGATATTACCGTTTCAAGGTTAATCGTTAAGTAGTGCTAATAATATCTCTTTAGCTAACAATGTTGTCTACATTAGTTGTTTTTTTTTATTGTTCTTCTTTTCGTTTTAAAAAAAAATCTTTAATCATTCTTTGTTAAAAAAAAAATAAATCAAACATGTCTTTTAATCATCCTTTATATTTCCCCCCCCCCCAAAAAAAACGTCTTTTATCGTTTTTTATGCGTTTTTAAAAAATAAATAAATAAAAATAACCGTGTGTGGCAGACGCTACTCTCGAAATCGCACTTTCCACCTTAGCGCAAGACGGAAAATTGCGCGCGATACTTTTTTCAATTATGATGATTTATTTATGTACTCTTTAATCGAATTAATGACACTACTTCTCATAAGGTTCGTCATTAGAAGTTCGCATCTCTTGATAGGGCGTCATCAATATTCCCATTCTTAAACGTGCCTATTTTCATGGTCGTCATCTTTTAGTTGTAATTAGTCAATCTTGACTTAAGAGCATAATTTATTTACCTCTTCTATGGTTTAAAAAGAAAATCCCGAGAACCTTACTTGGGATGATTGCCTCTCAAAAGAAAAAAAAAAATTTGTCATCTTTCTAAATATTTTATGAGCATGTCAATCCAACTTTCCCTTTCTTTCTCTTCTCCCTTTTTCAAAAACAATTCACTTCATGTAAAATCCTTAGATGATTACCTTGTTGAAGTCAACATAAATCATGACATTTCATTAATCATTGTTTGTGAATTTTTTTGACATTTTTATCAATAAACTTGCTTAAAGTAAATTTGTATTACAAGGATTAAAAAAACGAAATAAAACAATCATTTTGACATTGATTTATTGTTTAAATGCTTGGCAGAAAAGGTTTAAGTGAACGCGCTCAATTTCTCGTGATACACATTATTAGGTCATGTACCCCATTTGCGTACTAGTCCATTCATGGGTGACAAAGTAGCATTGGAAAAACTTAGATAGGATCTCCAAAACCTAAAGGCTCTACAAGAAGAAGAAGCCCAAATGAAGGCTCATAAAAAAGCAAAAAAGGCTAAAATAAAAGGAAAGAAAGAAAAAGAAAACATTCTGCAAGAAAAAGCAAGAGCCGAAAGAGTAGAGGCCTTGGAGAAACTTGTCCTTTGAGCTAGCTCAGGGAATAAGTACTTCAATTATGAGCTTGCACCACAACCTAGTGGCAAGACTCTCCTAGAAAAGTTCTTGACTACGGATTTACCAACCTTTAAGGTTACAGACAATCCTAGGACTTACTTAATGAGATTTATTGGTATTATGGCATTGAAAGGGGTTGAGCATAGCTTATATGCATGTACTTTACCTCTTTCATTAGACCCAATTGCTAGATCATGGTTTTATAACATTGATGCAAAACAAACTTCCATTTGGAGTAACATTGTTAAAGCGTTTTTAGCCCAATATGGAGACAACACCGAGCTCACAACAACCTTGCGTGATCTTGAATTGCTTAAGCCAAGGGGAAGAAGAAGGCTTTATGGACTTCTTTTCCTGGTGGCGATCAAAGGTTGCTCTTCTTTCACAAAGACCTCCGGATCATGAACTTGTCCCAAAGTTCATAGACAATATGTCTCCACCATACAAGTGTCATTTACAATACCTTGGTTTAGTCAAATTTCAAAAAGTCTATATATACTGTGGGAACATTAATTGAAAAGGACTTGATAAATGAAACCATGAATCATATAGATGGACTAGATTTTTAGGGAGGATTTCACCTACGTTGTAAATGGAAAAAGCTCGAAGACGCAATCTCAAGAAGTTGTCAACAATTTAAGATATAGTACCCTAGGTCTTATTTTGTTTCTTTTGTTTTCTTTATGATGGACTAAGAGATTCATGCTGTCGAATCTACTTATTATGTACTCTCATTAATTAATGAATAAAAATTATATTTTCACGTATGTCTATCTTGTTCTTCTTTCTATTTCTTTGTTGTTATTAGCTCGAATTAAATAAAACACATACATACATACAAGTAATATCAAGAAGGCATACATACTCAACACTTTAAGAATCTTGAAGGGCTTTGGCTTACAAGATGTATTGAATAAAAAAGGGGCCCATATTTTGGCCAACTAAAAAGAGATATGATGATTACACCAACACAAAGGCAACTTAAAACTCCACATAGACAATTCCATGTTAATAACCTTAGAATAATCCATCTTTTGTTAGCCCTTTTGAGCTTCGTTAATTGAGCCTTACTTATTCGACCTACATTATTCCAAACCTTGGGATGGGAATGCTGCAAAAAGATACAAACGAAAAAAATTTGGCAAACGAAACATAAGAGGGGGACACAAAGTTAGTCTAAACCCAAAATGAAAGATCCAATGCAAAAGAAAGAAAAAAAATCGTTCGAAACTCAAAACCAAGATTATCAAAAAGGAGAGAAAAAAAAAGGAAAGAGAGGGAAGACAAGAAAAAGGCATCTAATGTAGGAGTTGTGACACAAAATAGAAAGGTTTTAATTTGAGAAGCACCAAAAGTAAGGGATTAAGGGAGTATACTTGAGCCTGTCCATTTTTCATAACCTTGAGCCTAACCACATTACAACCCTAGAAAGGCCCTCCTTGAGGTAGACCATAACCATATACCAAAATCATCATTCTACGAAAATATGGGCCACTTTAGGCCTTTTGCACATATGGACTTACTATTGAGTATTTATTTCCATACATAAAATGCATGAAGTGTTGAGTAAATCATTACAAAATCATGTAAAAAAAATCAAATAATTTTGATGATTTGATAGGCATTGGCTTAATTACATCATTTTAGTCAAGCAATTTAATCAAACTAAATTCGATGTTTTCCATATCCTTTGCCAAGAAAAATGAGATGACTATCACTTTAAAAAACAATCATCTTATTTTCTTTTAATAATAGGTCTATTTATGACACAAGTGATTCAAGTTCTATATACATTGCCTAGAAAGAAAACGAGCTATTGAGTATCATTAAGGGCACTCTTAGGCTAGGTTTTCTTTGTAGTTTTATACTCGTTTTTAGTCTTTTATGTCGCGGTTTTGCATAATAATGCTTGTTTTGTTTGTTTGTGTGTAAGTTTAGAGAAATGTGTGCTTTTGATGGTTTTCTTTCTATTTTATTCATTTCTCGGTTATCTTTTCTCGCTTCTCTATTTCTTTGACTTGTTTTGTAGGTGTGTTGAGTTTCCTGGGGTTTAATTGCCAAGGAGGAAGCTCAAGTGCATTCAAGGAGGTCGATGGACCTAAGTTCGGGAATCCAAACATGCAATTCAAGCTAGCTCCGCAAGCACAAGGACCTTGGAAGCAATGCCTTGGCTCGAAGTGCTTGGAAGATAAATGAGTTGCGCTCCTCACGAGCATCGCCTTGAGTGCACCAATAATAGGGATGCTCGAGAGCGCGTAGATCGATCGAGCAAGCAAACGAGGCAAGGCCACGAGCACTAAGCAGGGGTGCGCGCGCGCGGAATAGGTGGTGCGTGCGCGCAGACCCAGCAATGCGCGCGCGCGGCCTGGGTTGTGCACACGTACCAGGCGCCTCGTTCCCCTTCGCCCGATTTTCTATTTATAGCTTTAGACTTTTCCTTTTTCGGGGGGGACGACTTATTTTGTACTTGATGCTTATTTTCCAGAAATAGTAGAGAGAGAAAGTAGAGAGAGAAAGTAGAGAGAGAAGCTTAAGATTACTTGATTGTACTTGAATTTGATCTTTGATTTCAACTTGATCTTGGATTTCTTCTTCAAATCAATGAAAGTTTGTGAGATTTCTTTCCTTTGAATTTACTTTTATTGCAGTTTCCTTTAATTCTTGCATGTTTGATTTGAATTCCATTCTTTGCTTTAGAATTTGTTGAGTGATTGAATTTCTTCTTGATTAAACTTGAAATGAATATGATTGTGATTGAATTTGTTTTGTTTCTTAATTTCACCATGATTAATGAGTAGATTAGTTGCTAGGGAGAAGGGGAAGCATGCTTGGTTGATGATTTTTGCTAGTTGATGATCCTTGATTGATTGAATTGTTGCAATTAAATTGGTTGACATAATTGTGCATGTGATTAACTAGACTAGGAGTGATCAACCTATAAGATTAATCTAGATTGCATTGCAATTTCAATGACATGAACCCTTGATTTGAGAATTGCTTTAATTTATTGAATTTGATTGTCATTATCCTAGTTAGCCATTCGTAGTGAACCCTAGCTTGGTTTATAGGAGATAGCTCTTGAATTCCATTGATTGCAACTATTGTTTGTCCTTTGTAATGTTTTAATTGATTGAGTGATCCTTCAATTAGCATAATCATTGAGCTTGCATGTGGAACATATATCCCTAGTATTTAACATATTGAATTTCTCGATTTATCTAGCTTTCTCGATACCTTAGTTACCAACCATATCTTTCTTCAATCTTTGAAGTAGCTTGACCTAGGCTATAGCTTGCATCTACTCATTCCTTTGGGTTCAACCCTTGACTTACCATATGCTCGTATTAGGTAGTTCGAGTGTTTATAAATTTTGTTTGGCTCTAGGGGAGGGTAGAAAACGACCTACTTTTCCCTACGTCAAAAATGGCGCCGTTGCCGGGGAATGATATTTGGTGCTTTGTTATAGTTGTTGAGTCTATTTCATCTTTAATTGAAAATACAAAAAGATTTTTCTTTTAGGCTACACTAGTCATTTACTCATTTCTTTTAGTCATTTATTTTGAGATTGTATGCATAGAGAACGTGGTCATTCACTAGTGCCATTTGATCCGGAAATTGAGAGAACTATTGCAAGGTTAAGGGTTGCTAGACGATCTTTGAGTCTTAGAATTTCAAGTGAAGAAGAACCACAACAAGAGGAACAAGCAAGAATGGGAGAAAATCCAAGGGTGGCGTTGAAAGAATTGGGGATTCCCGGTGCATATAGATTTGAGTGTGGGATTGCTCCACCTACAACACCGGCGAATGACTTTGAAATAAGACCGGCAATGATCACTTTGATAGAGAGGCGACAATTTAGTGGGGCCAAGCATCAAAGCCCGCTAAATCATCTCAAAGAGTTCTAAAAATATTGCAATACTATCAAGGTGAATGGAATTTCCCAATAATTCATCCGCCTCAAACTCTTTCCCTTTTCCCTCATAGGGCGTTCCTTGGAATGGCTAGACAAGGAGGTCAAGCCGAATTCTCTAAGGACATGGGACAAAGTGACCAAGGAATTTTTATCCCGTTTCTATCCACAAAAGAAAACGGCGGAGGCTAGAGCTTTGACTCAAGATTTCAAGCAAAAGCCTAGTGAGAGTCTCTACGAGGCATGGGAGAGATACAACGAGTATCAAAGAGAATTTCCTCACCACAGAATTCCTACTTACCGAATTATTCAAATTTTCTATGGAGGCCTTAGTCCCCAAGGAAATCATGTTTAGATGGAGGAGCCAGAGGTCCTATCATGAATAAAACGGAAGAGGAAGTGGTAGACATAATTGAAGACGTAGTGAGGTATTATAGAGATTGACAAGATGGAGAAAGAGAGTCAACTAGCAAGAGTAGCTCTTCGGTGTACTCGGTTGATCATTTAAATGCAATCAACAATCTATCCTCACAAATGACAAACATGGGGAAGGAGATGTCCGCTATCAAGGCGAAGTTGGAAAGTGCTACCTACCAAGTTTCAAGTCTTCCCTCCCAATCTAAGGGGAGAGGTATGTCTTCTAATTCTCAACCCCCTCCCTCTTCTAATAACATGCCTAGTAGATGCTTGTTTTGTAATGATTGTGGATCGTATGATCATGATGTTTCTAATTTCCCTCATGCATGTATGGATGTTTGTGATGATCAAGATGGAAATGTGAATGAGCATGTGAACTATGTGTCAAAGAATAATGATTCTAGGTTTGAGAATCAAAGAGGTCAATGGAATAGGAATTACAACAACCTTGGCAATTTTGACAACTACAACCAAGATGGTGGTAATAGGAACCATGGGAACCAAAATTCCTGAGGTAACTATAACAACCAAGGTTATAGTAGCCAAAATCAAAACCAAAATTATGGTAATCATAGCCAAGGTTATGGTAACCATAATCAAGGTAGAGGTAATTGGAACAATCAAAATAGGGGAAATTTTCAAAATAACTCTCAAAGGGATCCCCCACTCGGATTTGTTCCAAAGACCCAAAATGATAATTCCTATGTTCAATCCTCTTCTTCTTCTTCTCATAGGACTAATTTGGAAGAAATCATTGAAAATCAAACGAAGTTGTTGAACGCTTACATGGCCGTAAGTGACAAGAAATTTAATGAAATGATGACTCATAATAAGATGCTTGAAAACCAAATTTCTCAACTTGCTAATGCTTTGAAAGACCATGCTAGTCCTTCTTCTTTACCTTCCTAAGGCCTAGATCCCAAGAGATCGGTCAATGCTATTGTTACAAGGAGTGGTAAGGTTCTTGAGGAGAGTTTGCCTAGGAAGAGTGAGACCAAGGAGGCCTCATAAGAGGTTTTGGTAGAAGATGGTGAGGTTGAGATTGAGAAACCTACTGAGGTGAGAGTGGAGAAAGAAATTGTGAAACCCAAGCTTTCTTATCCACAAAAATTCATGAGACACAAGTTAGATGAACAATTTGGAAGATTTATTGACATGCTCAAGCAACTTCACCTTTCTCTACCATTTACCGAAGTTGTCACCCAAATGTACAACTATGCAAAATTCCTCATTGACATTTTGAGCGATAGGTAGACTTGTGCTGTTGTAGAGATGGTGAACTTGACCGAGAATTGTAGTGCAATCATAATGAACAAGTTGCCACCTAAGCTAAAAGACCCCGGAAACTTTTCCATCCCTTGTGCCATTTACAAAATGCAAATCGAGAATTCCTTGTGTGACCTAGGAGCTAGTGTTAGCCTTATGCCATATTCGGTGTACCAAAGACTTGAGCTAGGGGAACTCTTACCTACTAACATCACTTTGCAATTGGCCGATAGGTCAATTAAGTTTCCTAAGGTAAGGTAGAGGATGTCCCTTTGAGGGTTGGGAAATTTTTTATTCCGGTGGACTTTGTGGTGCTTGAGATAGACGAAGATGCTAGTATTCCTATCATTCTAGGGAGACCATTCCTTGCTACTTCGGGTGCTTTGATAGATGTGAAGAGTGCTAAAATTTCACTCAAAGTAGGGGATGAGGTGATAGAATTTGACTTGGATGATAGTATAAAGTATCCAAGTTCTTCTTTAGAAAATTGCATGTTGATTGATTCTCTTGATCATGTTGTGTCTTCCATGTATGAGCAATTTCTCACCTCTAACGATGCTCTTGAGAATGTTTTATTGAATAAGGAAAATATAGGTGCTCCTAGCAAGGAGATGGTTTTGTATGAAGATGTGCTCAATGGAAGCCTTGAGGATGTTGAAGAGCAAATGTGTATGAGAATTTCTAGCCAAGAAACGTTGCAAGTGGCTACATTAAAGGAAGGTAAAGGTGTTCCAATGGTTGAGCTCAAACCTCTTCCATCACACCTTAGTTATGAATTCTTGGGACCCAACTCCACTTTTCCTGTGATTGTTAGCTCTTCTTTGAGTGAACGCCAAGCTTAAGAGTTGTGTGATGTTTTGAGAAAGCACCAAGGTGCTTTGGGTTATACAATCAATGACTTCAAAGGTATAAGCCTCGCTTTATGTACACATCACATAACCCTTGAGGTGGGTGCTCTACCTTCTATTGAGAGACAACGAAAGCTACATGTCTAAATGGGAGAGGTAGTGAAAAAGGAGATCACCAAACTTTTGGATGCGGGAATTATATTCCCCATCTCGAGTTCTAGGTGGATCTCCCCCGTTCATGTTGTCCCAAAGAAGGGAGGCATGACCGTCGTCGAGAATGAGAGAGGTGAGCTCATTCCAATGAGGACGGTCACGGGATGGAGGATATGTATAGACTATAGACGTCTAAACACATCCATCAAGAAAGATCACTTCCCCATTCCTTTAATTGATCAAATGCTTGAGAGACTAACGAGGCACAAGTTCTATTATTTTCTTGATGGCTATTCGGGATTTTTCCAAATCCTTATCCACCCGGATGACCAAGAGAAAACAACCTTTACTTTTCCATATGGTACGTTTGCTTATAGGAGAATGTCATTTGGCCTTTGTAATGCTCCCGCATCATTTTAAAGATGCATGATGAGTATCTTTGGGGATATGTTTGAGGAGGAGATGGAAGTGTTTATGGATGATTTCTCCGTAGGAGGTGTTTCATTTAAGGCATGCCTTGAAAACCTTGAGAAATTTCTAGCAAGGTGTGAGAAGGTGAACTTGGTTTTGAATTGGGAGAAGTGTCATTTCATGGTGGAGGAAGGCATAGTCCTTGGCCATAAGATTTCTCACAAGGGGATAGAGGTGGACAAATCAAAAATTGAAGTTATTGCGAAGCTTTTACCTCCGGTTAATGTGAAAGGAGTAAGATCTTTCAAAGGACATGCTGGGTTTTGTAGAAGATTCATCAAGGATTTCTCGCTCATTGCAAAGCCCCTCAATGATCTTCTTCAAAAGGATGTCGAGTTTGTATTTGATGACAAGTGTTTGGAAGCATTCAATAAGTTGAAGTAGGCTCTAATCTCTACTCCTATTGTTCAAGCCCCAAGATGGGATTTACCTTTTGAGTTGATGTGTGATGCAAGCGATTTGGCAATTAAAGGTGTCTTGGGTCAAAGAGTGGAAAAGAAGCTAAATGTGATCTATTATATGTCCAAAACTCTAAATGGTACTCAAAGAAACTACACCACAACGGAAAAGGAGTTTTTGGCTATTGTTCATGCTTTTGAAAAGTTCTGTTGTTATTTGTTAAGTTCTAAGACCATTGTCTTCACGGATCATGCGGCTCTCAAGTACCTTTTTTCCAAGAAAGATTCCAAGCCTAGGTTGATACGGTGGGTGCTTGAACTTCAAACCTTTGACATTGAGATTAGAGATAAGAGAGGAGCGGAAAATGTTGTGGCGGACCATCTCTCTCGCCTTGAGGATTCTCAAATTCATGATGATGGTTCTCTAATTGAGGATAGGATGCTTGATGACTCTTATATGCTATTGAGGCAAAAGAGCTCCCGTGGTTCGCCGACTTAGTGAACTTTCTTGCATGTAGGGAGTTTCCACCTTCTTTTTCTAAAAATCAACGAAAGAAGCTCAAGAGAGAGGCAAGACACTATGTGTGGGATGATCCCATCTTGTACAAGTGAGGAGTCGATGGCTTAATTAGGCGTTGTGTTCCAAATGAAGAGGTGCCTAGTGTTTTGAAGATGTGCCACTCGGATCCGAGTGGTGGCCATATGGGTGTTTCTAAAACCGCCACTAAGATTCTTCAAAGCGGTTTATGGTGGCCGCATCTCTTCAAAAGATGTTGTGAAAGCATGGAGTTCATCAACGATTTGGCCTTCCATATCATCCTCAAACAAGCGGCAAAGTCGAGGCTTCCAATCGTCAAATCAAGTTAATCCTTGAAAAGACGGTTGCAAGAAATAGGAAGGATTGGTCGAACAAGTTGGATGATGCTCTTTGGGCCTGTAGAACGGCTTTCAAGACACCTATAGGTACCACTCCATACCGCCTAGTCTATGGCAAATCATGCCATCTCCAGGTAGAGCTCGAACACCGTGCTTTGTGGGAAATCAAGAAGATAAACTTTGATTTGGCAAGTGCGGGGGAGAAAAGGTGGTTAGATCTTCATGAGCTAGAGGAGCCTCGACTCGACGCTTACGATTGTGCTAGTATTTACAAATCTCGTTCCAAGGAAACTCATGAAAAGCTTATTGATAAGAAAGAGTTTTGCGATGGTGATAAAGTTCTTCTCTACAATTCAAAAATGAAGTTGTTTCCCAGAAAGTTCATGTTAAGATGGAGCGGTCCTTACTTGGTTTAAAACGTCTTTCCTAGTGGTGTTGTAAAGGTTTCCATAATGGATTCTTCATCTCCATTTAAGGTCAATGGCCATCGGCTAAAGAAGTATTTCGATGGTGCTTTTGTTGGCCTTATTCACATATTGCTTCTCCGACAACCACCTTAATAGGTGAAGAATGTCGAGCTATGACGTTAAACAAGCGCTTCCCGGGAGGCCACCCGGTTTTCTAACCCTTTTCTTTTGATTTTTCAATTCTCTATATTTCTTTTATTTATGAGAACATTTCTTATTTTTCTTTGTTTTCTTGATTTTAGGTACCATGAGATTGGATCAATGATGATTTCCAACTATTTCGGTGATTAATTCAAAGTTTCTTGAGGTTTGGTTAAACTTAGGTGAAGGAGTTTGATTGGGGATACATGCTCTCGTGTTTGAGTTATCATGAATTTTTATTTATGATCTAGTGATTTTCGAACTATTTTTTGTGTGATTTTTAAGCACTCGATCATGACACTCGTTAGCGCCGATGAGAGCGCAAGCGCGAGAGTATGTTCAAGAGCGCAAATTTTCTCCCCCTAGTTGAAAGGAATGGTGTCCTTTGAACAAGTGTATTATTCTGATAGCGGGTTCAGAATTATTAGAAAGCTAATATATTCAGTAAGGTTAAGTGATCGGAATGCCTGGGTGGAGGCCGCTTCCGATCAGTAATATTAATATAATTAATATTACAGCTTAATCTTGACTGAACCCTTCGGGTCACACCCAAGCAAATATATGCGAACCAACTCGACGAATTAATTCGGAAGAAATTAATTCGTCGCCTGAGTGTTAAATATTTAGACGTCGGTAATTCGAGCTTAGAGCGTCGAAACCGATCGTCGGAAGTCGAGTCTAAAATGATAAAAGACGAGACGCGCAAAATAATAATAAATCGACCATATTCCCGAAAATACCCCTAGCATCGGTGTGCCCCGGTCATCCGAATGCTAGGGGCAAGACGAGCTAGCACCACGTGCTAGCAGCCCCGACCGGCCGCGGCTAGGCACAGCAGCAGTCGCGCCGTGCCACGGCAGCAGCCGCAGCCGCACCAAACCGCAGCAGCAGCCGCATAGCAGCAGCTGGTGCGGGCTAGGCTCGGGTCAGGTGCGGGCTGGGCTCGGGCCAGGTGCGGGCTGGTGCGGGCCGGGCTCGGGCTTGGCTCGTGGCTTGGCTCGGGCCATAGGCCATGAATAAGGGGAAGCTTAGAATATGGGAGTAAGTGGGAGAGGACATGTGGCACAAGGAGAGTATTAAGTGGGGAGCAAGTATGGTCCCCTACTCTCCATGTGGTCCTCACCAACCCATCTCACATGGTAATGCCACTTGTAGATTTATTATTAGTTTGCAATTTTAATTTAATTTAGCTTTAAATTAATTTGTGGAATTTCATGATCCCACATTGATGGGATAGAAATTCCCACTCATACTTTCCTCTATAAATACCAAGCTTTGGGTTTTGGAGTAAAGTGCTTGAGTGGGAGTTAAAAAGAGCATTCCATAATTTTTGGGAAAACTCTTAAACTCACATAACACTCGGGTTTAGGTCGGACCTTGCTAACCCCAAGGTAGTAGACCTTAAAGTTGTGTTCGCCCATTTGTGGGTGGATACCGTGGGAGGCGCGGCGCTTGACGTGCTAGTAGCTTTCAAGTAAGAGCCCCGGGTTTTGGGCGAAGCTCGCTTCGAGGGTAAGATTCGTTATCTTTTCTTTGTGAATATTTTTAATTATTGCGAGTGGTTCCTCGGGAGGGGTTGTTTCCGCGGTGAGTCGGACTCACCAAACCCCAACACTAGTATTTGTTTGGTGCGCACGCATCATAGGTTGTGCGCGCGCACCAAAGGGGTCATAAATTTAAGATTATTTTGATGAAAATTGGTCGAATTTTGAACCCCCCGTTACCATCCTGGTGCGCACGCACTACCCTCCCTGCGCGAGAGCACCAAGGGGGTCAGAATTTTCGGCCTTGTTTTGGTGCTTCTCAAGGCAAAGAAACCCCCTCATCTGCCGCAGCTGGTGCGCACGCACCACCCTAGCTGCGCGCACGCACCAGCCACAGCTGCCCACCCCCTCTTTCGTGCCCATTCTTCTCACAAACCCCCTCCCCCTTTTCACTCCGTTTTTTTCTCCCCGACTTCCCTCATTCCACCACTCACCTTTCTCTTTCAAACCCGTCCAAACCCTTTGAAATTTCAATCAAATACACCTTTTTAATTTCATTTATTCACAAATTACATTAAACCATAATCAAATCTTTTCTAAAACAATAAAAAATCTGAAATTCAAAATTTTTGGCTCAAATTCGACTTTTGAAGGTTTAGTTTTGGTGCTTAGAACTTGTCTTTGGGTGTTCTAATTGTTCTATATTCTTCAAATTGTGCACTTTGCAAGTAATTTAAAGCTTCATTGAGGTATAATTTCTCACTTTCTAGTCATCTTCTTCCTCATTTTAAAAGCTTGAAACCCTTGTTTTTGTATTCATGGTAGAACTCCATTGTTGGTTCTTTTAGCATGTATTTTGTGTTGAATGATGTTATTGGATGTTAAATTGAAGCTTTTTCATGATGAATTTGTGTACCTTGGTTGAATCCTTGATTCACCATTGTTGGTCATTTTATCTCTCATGGGTCTTCTATATGATAGTTTAATTTCTTTGATAATTCAATGTTTTGGGATTAATTTGCTCATAATGATTCATGATTTGGTCTCTCGTGTCCAATTTTTCCTTTACTTCATGACTAGTTGCTTCAAGCTTATGTCTCTATATTCATGGCATAGTTCATATGTGACCATTTCTTGTTTCATTTTTAATTGAATAATGTTTGTGCTTGATTTTAGAGCAATTTCTTATGAACCTTTTTAAACATTGATAATGGTAAATGAATTGCTCATGAATTGCTTTGCTTCTTGCAGATGTCTCCTATCCGTCAAAAGAAGCGTGCTAGATCAAGTTCAAGCAAAGCTAGGCACATTGTTCCACCTCCTCCCAGGTAGTAGAAAGATATGGCATTGAATTCTCTAAGGAATTACATTGGGATCGATTCAAGCAACTATCAAAGCGGAAGCTCAAGTCAACGAGATTCTACGATTAGACAACAACCAAGCTACTTAGAATTGATGATGACGTTCGCTACCTAGCCAAGAACCTCGGTCTCTTAGAGTTCTTGGATTTGAGCGCCCCTACCTATGCTAGGGTGACCTTTGAATTTCTATCATCCCTTGAAGTGGTCCGAGAGACAAGTGGTGACTCCTCATGGACTTTGACCTTTCAACTATGTAATAATGATCACATATTGTAGGAGTCACAACTATGTTCTTAATTTCGGTTTCCATGGGCCGTTGATGAAGACCATCTTATCTATCCGGCCAATGGTAGAATGACAAGTGACCATGGGTATAACGAGCAACGATGGTGGCGGCGTATCTCCGATGAGGGGAAGTATGAGCCTCAAACTTCTTAGTCCGCATCAATTATTCATCCGGCTATGAGGTACATCGACCGTATTCTCACATACGCTCTTTGCTCGAAGGACTCTTTGGGAGCCATCTCCCAAGAGAAGCTTTGTTGGCTATGGATATCCGACCAAGAGTCGCATGAGATAGAGCTCGTGGATTTCATGCAACACTTGATTAATCGGTTCTTAAACATTCGTGATGGGCTTAGCCTTTCGGGAAGCATCCAAATAGGAGGGATGGTCTTTATCCTTGCTCTTTGCCTCAATGACTCTTATAAGGATTTGTTATGCGAGCTCCCTCCCATAGTCGACCCACGGGAAAAGACACCTTCTCATTTCCTCAATGTCTATGCCCTTGTCAACCAAAAATTCTTTGATCGTACCAAGAGGCGTAGTATTTTCATATGGAAGGTATCCCGAGTGAAGGATTGGTTCTTGATTCCAAGCAAGGAGGCTACTAACCATAAAATGAAGAAGGATTATTTGACTTGGAGACCTCCGAGGTGCAATATTGACCCCTCTCTTCAGCGAAAGACGAACCATACAAGAACCGCCTCCAATGATGCTCTCTCGACGGACTTCCAAGCTTTACCCCCGGTTAAACGGGGAGGTACTCTTATCCCTCCTTATACTTCTACTTCTACATTTGATTTTTCTACTATTCATGCAAAGCTTGACTCCATTGCTAATGTATTGTGTTCCATGCCTTCGGGGCAAAATTCGTCTCTTGGCTATGATTTTCATGCTAATCAATTGTATGACTACCATGTGAGGAAGGGGGAGATTGAACCTTACTTGAACTACCCATACCTCCCAGTCCAACAAGGACCTATCCCTCAATGGGAACCCTTTGACCCTACCGTGGGTCCTAGACCTTGTTACCCCTATTGGGAGGGTCCTCATATCCCTCCTAGTGTCATCATGGGAACCACCCTGGCCACTTACGACTATAAGCGGCCCAGTGGATGCGATTATACCTATGATCCCGCGAACCCTATGCCTTTCCAAAACCCCGAGACTTTTGGTAGGTGGGGATTATCGGGCGAGCCGATTTTGGATGATTGGTCTCATTTCTTCGCGATAGACCGTGCTAGGAGGGAGGGGAGGTTAAGGGGAAAAGGTCCTATAGAGGTGAGTGAAATGGCTAGCTCAGTTCATGTCTTAGTGACCGGTGAGGGGAGTTCTCATGCTACCCCTTACTATAGTGCGGAGTGAGACTATTGTGGCTACCCCCTTTCTTATGTGCTTTATATGATGTTCTCTTTTGCCTATATGTTATCAGGTTTAGAGTTTGGGGGGTAGTTCATTTTGAGCTTGGGGGTGATTTACTTTCTTATGTGCTTCTCTGTTGATGATGATGTACTTCTGCTGATTTCTCTGTCTAGTTCTTGGTATTGTTGTTTGTTTCGCTGATCGTTGTCTTCTGTGTATCTCTGCTTCTTTATAATTATGCTTCCTGATGATGATTGTTTGATATCTTGTTTCCCGACTGTGCTTCTATCTGATGATTTTATTTCCTAATTTCGTTACTTGACCCTATTCCTGATGCTATCATATATTGCTTTTCCCTTATTTACATACATTATCTCTTTTATATCTTTCTTTTCTTTTATTTTGAAATTACTAACATTTTTCTTTGTATATAGTTTATTTTCTTTCTCACCTTTCTTCTTCGCTTATGCTTTGGATATTGGTGCTTCATTAAGGTGCTCTTTCACTTTGTTTGATGTAGCATAGCTTCGACGCCTGGTGAGATCCTTCTAATCTTCTTCTCTTTATTTTTCTTTTCTTGGATGCTTAGTTTAGGTTTAGATTAGGAGAAGTTGAACGGTTCGAGGATGTTTGCTTTTTAACACCTTAGTGTGTTTGGGAACATTGGCGTTGTGGCCGAATGTTCACTTGTTTGTCGATTAGGACTTATGTGTTCGCTTACTTCCTTCTTGCATTTCTACTTCTCCTTTGCTTTTCTATTTTACCTTACGTTAGAATCTTTTTCCTCGTTTTCTATTTTCTTATGGTCTTCCTTTTTCTTTTTGTTTCCTTTTTCTCTTTTCTTCTACATTCCTTTTTGTATTTTGCTTTCATATGTTTTGATTTCATAAAATAGCAAAACTAAAATCACAAAAAAGTTTTTGTAAATAAAAATAAAATGTTTATGAGGCATTGCTTTTCTTTCTTAATAATTTTTCTTTTGCTTTGGGCTTAGTACCACTTGGACTTGCACATAGGCTACCATTCTTCCTAAAAACAATGGTTTGCACGGTTTGAGAGTATCTTTGGTTGACTCTAGGATAGAACATGTTAAGGTAGTCATTTAGAACTATTGGGACCTTGAAGCCGGATTCTTTTGTTTTTGAAAACTCGCAATTGTTCCCCTTTGGTGAATTTGAAGCTTTTAGTGCATTGTGAGGTTTCATAGTTTTCAAGCCTTCTACAATCACTTGCATGACCGGCATGGATCCTTGACTATTGCGGACCTAATATTGAATCTTGACTCATAATTCTTAAACACGAGACCGAACCATCTAGGGAGGACAAAGGCATCTTTTTGGGCTGGTAATTTTTCTTTTCTAGGCTAATCTTCTTTATTTTTAGTTCTTGGGTTCACATTTGCCTACTTGCTAACCATTTGAGCTTTTTCCCTTCTTTTCAAGCCACATCTTTAGAACTTTGAGCCTTTTGTTTCTTTTTGTTCCAATTTTGGTTTTTATGAAGGAAATGATCATGTTCTTGGAGATTGTGATATATGCTTTTGGATATTAGTTCTTATTTGTAAGCAAGCTTGTGTTTTGCATATCTTGTTAATAATGGCAAGTGAATAAATGAAAAAGACGTCCATAGTTAAAAGAGGTGAGGACAATGAGTAAAAGCAAAGCAATTTCATTTAGCTTTGGCAAAAAATTAAAAAAAAAAAGTGAAAAATACAAAATTTCAAAAATATTTTGATGTAAATGTTTCTCCCTATCTTATGCATTGAGGACAATGCTTTGTTCAAGCTTGGGGGGAAGCGTTTTACGCTTTTTGTATATATGATTGTCGTTATAGCTTTGAATAAGCTTGGGGGTGTTAGTTTTTTTTTGTTTGGTGACCACTCGGTTTTGGTGTTGAGATTTGGCCAATCTTTACTTCATAACTTAGGTGTACCACCAAATTCTAAATTTTAAGCCTACCCTAAACCTTTTTCCCTTACGTTAGAACCTTTGGGAAAGCCCTTTTGACCTAGTGGTTGAGTCATATACCGAGGGAAGGCATTATGAGTTAAAGCCTAAGGAGAGGGGATGCAAAGTCAAGATGTTGAGAAAACCTCAAATCTATTGTTTTTCGGGTTCCTTCGAGGAACTTTAGAGATGCTTGCTAAAAGAAGATTTGAAGCCAATTGGGAAAATGTGCTAAAATTGTTTTTAGGGTTAATCTCTTAGGAAACCCTTACGAGAGCATTACTCGTCCTCTAGAGCGATCTAGAGGTTTAAATGGCTAGTCAATTGTTGCTAAAATTGACCGCAATTCCTATAAAAGTGAGTTAGTGTACATCCTTCTATTCTCTAGTCTTTCTCGTTTCTTGATTGCCTAAATAATGTCATCATTTTACTTTAAGTTTGATTTTGTTTTGCTTGAGGACGAGCAAAAGTCTAGCTTGGGGGAATTTGATGAGTGTCATATCTGGCACTCTTAGGCTAGGTTTTCTTTGTAGTTTTATACTCATTTTTAGTCTTTTATGTCGCGGTTTTGCATAATAATGCTTGTTTTGCGTGTTTGTGTATAAGTTTAGAGAAATGTGTGCTTTTGATGGTTTTCTTTCTATTTTATTCATTTCTCAGTTATCTTTTCTCGCTTCTTTGTTTCTTTGACTTGTTTTGTAGGTGTGTTGAGTTTCCTGGGGTTTAATTGCCAAGGAGGAAGCTCGAGCGCATTCAAGGAGGTTGATGGAGCTAAGTTCGGGAATCCAAACATGCAATTCAAGCTAGCTCCGCAAACACAAGGACCTTGGAAGCAATGCTTTGGCTCAAAGTGCTCAAATTCTTGGAAGATAAAGGAGACGCCTTCCGCACAAGCATCGCCTCGAGTGCCCTAATGATTGGGATGCTCGGGAGCGCGGAGATCAATCGAGCAAGCGAACGAGGCAAGGCCACGAGCACTAAGCAGGGGTGCGCGCGCGCGGAATAGGGTTGTGCGCACACACCAGGCGCCTCGTTCCCCTTCGCCCGATTTTCTATTTATAGCTTTAGACTTTTCCTTTTCGGGGGGGGACGACTTATTTTGTACTTGATGCTTATTTTCCAGAAATAGTAGAGAGAGAAAGTAGGGAGAGAAGCTTAAGATTACTTGATTGTACTTGAATTTGATCTTTAATTTCAACTTGATCTTGGATTTCTTCTTCAAATCAATGAAAGTTTGTGAGATTTCTTTCCTTTGAATTTACTTTTATTGCAGTTTCCTTTAATTCTTGCATGTTTGATTTGAATTCCATTATTTGCTTTAGAATTTGTTGAGTGATTGAATTTCTTCTTGATTAAACTTGAAATGAATATGATTGTGATTGAATTTGTTTTGTTTCTTAATTTCACCATGATTATTGAGTAGATTAGTTGCTACGGATGAAGGGGAAGCATGCTTGATTAATTATTTTTTCTAGTTGATGATCCTTGATTGATTAATTGTTGCAATTAAATTGGTTGACATAGTTGTGCATGTGATTAATTAGACTAGGAGTGATCAACCTATAAGATTAATCTACATTGCATTGCAAATTTCAATGACATGCATGAACCCTTGATTTGAGAATTGATTTAATTGATTGAATTTGATTGTGATTTTCCTAATTAGCCATTCATAGTGAACCTTGATTTATAGGAGATAGCTCTTGAATTCCATTGATTGCAACTATTGTATGTCCTTTGTAATGTTTGAATTGATTGAGTGATCCTTCAATTAGCATAATCACTGAGCTTGCATGTAGAACCTATATCCCTAGTGCTTAGCATATTAAATTTCTCGATTTATCTAGCTTTCTCGATACCTTAGTTACCAACCATATCTTTCTTCAATCTTCGAAGTAGCTTGACCTAGGCTATAGCTTGCACCTACTCATTCCTTTGGATTCGACCCTTGACTTACCATATACTCGTATTAGGTTGGTCGAGTGTTTATAAATTTTGTTTGGCTCTAGGGGAGGGTAGAAAACGACCTACTTTTCCCTATGTCACAAGCTAAAACAATAAATTGACTTGATATATCAACAGCCTCGACGTCAACTTTAGATGTCTTTTACAACTCTTAAGCATTGGTCTTCTCACTTATCATGAGAAACTCATATGTCCACATGTAGGGGATATCTTCATCCTCTCTATGCGAGGAACATTAGTTTAATATGATCGCTACATGAAAAAATGATTATTATCGCTATCACACGTATACCTCACTGCCAAATCATCACGATGATTCAAATATTAAGTCAATAATCCTTGCTTTTCGAAAACATGTCTAAATCTCTTTCATTATTCTTCTACGGGAAAGTTGGATTTCCCTTCCTTTTTAGGCAAATCCGTCTTTTTCATTCATTTCTTTTTTGGGGGGTAAGTCGGGACGATCCCTCTTGTTTTGGGTAATTTTACCCATTCCACGTGGGCCAACCATATCGTGACACGTGTCATACCCCGATTGGTCCAAATCGGACCAATCTCCATTTGACACGTGGCACTCCCAGAATTTTAGAGAAAAAGGCAGCCTTTAAGGGCCCAAATCCCAAGAGCCGTAATTCGGCATAGCCCAGCAGGATTAGGTCAGAATGACTTAATCAGGGGCACATTTCCCGATGACCCTATAAATAGGGAGATTTCCCCCATTTTGGAGACACCTACAATTTATTACAGCATACCCTACATTTCTCTTACATCAAAGAAACACCTAATCTCAGAATTCGGGAAGATCTCACCTAAATTTCCGCACCTTTTTCCTATTCTCTTTCAAGTACTAACTTGATCGTCAGAGGCAGAGCTCCTACCACCCGGAGTTTCCATTGTTTTGCAGGTATAAGCGCAGTCGGATCAATCTCTGAGCTGTAACTCTCCCGAGGGACAAAATCACCCAAAACATTTGGCGCCGTATATGGGGAGAGTACGTCAAAGATGGTTCAAGAGTCTGTACCGCCTCCTGACCCCAATAGTCATCAGCCGGAGGTCTATACAGACCAGGAGGATGATGACCTTCAGGTTGAAACATATGTCGCCAAGGATGGGTCACTCATTACCAGGCGCCTTCGTCCCAAAGATAACCTGGAACGAGGTGAAAGCCAGGCGGGTACAAGAAGGCCCCCTTGGCAGCCGGAATGGGAAACCTAGTCGGCAAGAGGTCAGGACCCAGTCCCTAGAGACGAGCTCATGAAACTCATGAAAGACCTGATCGAAAAGAAAACGACTGGCTCCAGCAAGTGTCAGCCGGCCAAGAAATCTCCTCGAGCTGCGAGGAAGAAGTCACTCAGGGACAGGAAGCCTACTCCACATCCGAAGGAGAAGACTGCTCCTGCCCTTGACTGGTCAAAGATCTTTCTGCCCCTGAAGGACGCAAGGAAGGTCATCCGTGCTGTTCAGCCGGATGGCAGCAAAAAGACTTACACTGACGCTCGGCATGTCATCGAGCAAAATCGAAACCAGCAGCTGTCTAAGTCAGCCTCTACCTCGAGCTTTCTAGACAGCTTCGAAAATTCATCCGTAAGGAATACTCAATCCTTACATGAGAGTCGTACAAGCGGTAATACCGTCCACTCTAGCCCTCAGATGATTGGGAATGCACCGTACGTACCCCCAATTGTCTACGGTCCGTATTCTCCTCATTTCATGCAGCCGACCCTTTTTGGGGGTCCGGCGGCATATAATGTCCAACCTTTTGGACTGGCAGCTCCGTCTTCTCAAACTTGGTGAACAGACTTCTGTGTTCACCAAGGAGATAACCGAGGCGGTACAGCCGACCAAGGTTAAGAATATGTTAGTGGGCGCCTATGACGGTACCACCAACCCGGAGGACCACCTCATGGCCTACTCCAACCTCATGCACATGCAGGGGTTGGAGGATGCTATGTGGTGTCGGTGCTTCCCGGCTACATTGAAGGGCATCGCCCAACAATGGGTTTGGCAACTTGCCAGCCGGATGCATTAACAGCTTCAGGAAGCTTGCCTTCCTGCTTGCCTCCAACTTCTCAATGAACATCCCTGCCAAGAAAACAAGTCTTGACTTGAGTACCATAAGGCAGGAAGAGAGAGAAGAGCTACGCTCATATGTCAGGCGGTTCAATCTGGTTACACATACTTCTTCAAGGGTCTGAAGGATGGGTCGACCTTTAAGTTCGACCTTGTCCGCAAGAGGGTCTTTACCCGTCAAGAGGCGCTGATAGAGGCGGAGAGCTTTATTCAAGCCATCGACCTCTGCTCGTCCAGCCATCAGTCAGACTCCAAGAAGTCTGCCAAGCAAAAAGAGAGTTAGTCTGCTCAGCCGGCTCAGAAAGCTGAAGAGAGAAAAAAGAGAAAAGAAGTTTGGGCGGTTAATGAGCCTGATCAGCTGTCCAAAAAGAAAAAGGAAGGATTCAAGTCGTATGTCTCACGGTATGAATTCAATAAAGACTGCTACACCATCTTTACAGAGGTGAAGGACCGGCTGGCCATTGAGAAGCCGAATTCTATGAAGAGTTCTGTTCAGTCGCAGAACAAGAATAAATTTTGTCACTTCGACGAGGAAGTAGGCCATGACACTAACGGCTGCTATAGCCTTAAGCGGATGTTGGACCGTCTGGCAGACAAGGGCTTGCTGAAGTCCTATGTTTTGAAGTCCAAAGCGGCTTCTAAGACGAATCCGGGGCAGTCTTCTAAGACTATCTAGCCCACTAGTAGCTCGGACACCGACAAGGATCCAGTCTACACTATAGTAGGCGGATTCGCATGCAGTGGCCCTACCATCCGGGGCACCAAGGATCATCTGAAGAAGATGATTCACTCGGTTGATGACGGAGAGGCGTCTACCAGCGGAACATTCCCAGATGTCCTCATCACTGAGAAGGATCAGGGCAAAGTCCGATGACCGCATGACGACCTAGTCGTCATTGAATGTAAGGTCGCGAACCAGCTGGTTCGCCGAATCCTTATAGACACATGTAGCTCCTTTGATCTCATCAGCTACAAGTGTCGGTCCGAGCTTAGCTACAAGCTGGACAACCTACGCGACGTCTCCGATCCACTAGTTGGCTTTTGTGGAGGGGTCGTGCACCAAGTGGACAAATTGATCAACCCATCCAGCTAGGGCAGAAGGGCAAAGGGCGACATATGATTGTCCGGTTCCTGGTTGTTAAAGAGCTGGCTGCCTACAAGATCATTCTTGGCCAACCCACTCTGAACGAGTGCAAGGGCGTCATCATCCCAGCTCTCATGCTTCTCAAGTATGAAAAGGATGATGGCTCTGTTGGCTCCCTCAACGGGGATTAGAAGACGGCCAGGGAGTGTTACCTCTCAGACGTCAAACCAAAGACTTCTGCAGCCGGACAGCAGAAGGAGCCATTAGACCTTGACGATGTTAAGGATCCTGATTCACCCCCTCCAGCAGTAGCAAAGAAAAGAATGATTGATCAGCTGGTGGAGGTGAAGAAGTAGAAGAAATCACTGACCGGGGACTGTTAAGGTGGGGACGACTGACTTTGAAAGGTTAGGTGCAGACTTGCACCTCCTGTTAAAAGAATTCAAATACATCTTTGCCTTTGAAGTGGAAAAGATGTCAGGCATCAGCCCAGATCTTGTTGTCCACAAACTCGCCGTGGACCCAAAAAAGAAGTCCATCCGGCAAAAGAAGAGAAATCACGGCGAGGAAAGAAGTCAGGCAGCAGCTGGCGAGGTCAAAAAGCTGTTAGACGCCGGGCTCATTCGGCCATGTAACTTCCCTGATTGGGTTGCGAACGTGGTGCTTGTAAAGAAGCCGAATGGTACTTGGTTCATGTGTGTTGAGTACACTGAATTGAACAAGGCATGTCCAAAGGACAGTTACCCGCTTCCAAAGATCGACAGCCTGATCGACTCTACAGCCGGGCATCCCTTGATGAGTTTATGGATGCCTACTCCGTATTCCATCAGATACCCCTGTGGAAAAAAGATCAAGAGAAAACGACCTTCGTCACTGATCAGGGGTTATTCTATTATACGGTGATGCCGTTTGGCTTGAAGAATGCACCGGCTACTTTCTAACGGATGATTAATACAGTCTTAATTAATCAGATTGGGAGAAATGTAGAGGCGTACATTGATGACATGATAGTCAAATCCCAGCGGCAGACAAATCACCTTGCTGATCTCCGAGAAACCTTCACCACACTCAGGCGGCATAAGGTCATGTTAAATCCCAAAAAGTGTGTTTTTAGTGTTGAGTCTGGGAAGTTTCTTGGATTCCTGATTGATCAAATGGGGATAGAGGCTAACCCCGAGAAGATACAGGCGGTGATGGACATGAAGTCGCCCCGCACTATCGAGGAAGCTCAGAGGCTTATCGGTTGTCTGGCTGAACTGGGGAGATTCCTCAGCCGGTCAGGTGACAAGTGCCTTTATTTTTTCCATGCAATTAGGAAGAAGACTAGATTTGAATGGGGAGATGATGCCGAGGCGGCCTTTCAAAAGTTGAAAGAACATTTACACTCTTTGCCAAGGCTTGTTAGCCCTCTGCCAAAGGAGACGCTTTACATGTACCTAGCCATCCCAGATCATGCCCTCAGTGCCGTTCTCCTTACTGAGAGAGATGGTATTCAGCTCCCGGTCTATTTCATTAGCCATGTGCTCAGAAAAGCTGAACTCTGGTACCCCATGGTTGAAAATTTTGGCCTTACCCTTTACATGGCTATCAAGAAGTTGAAACCATACTTCTTGGCACATCCGGTTGTAATCTATACAGATCAATATGCACTACGGTTCAAGTTCTAGGCCTCAAACAATGAAGTAGAATATGAAGCCTTGCTAGCCGGTATCCGCATGTGCAAGGCAGCGGGGGAAACAAAAATTGACGCTTGCTCTGACTCTTAGTTGGTCGTTAGCTAATACCATGGTGAGTATGAAGCCACCCATCCAGCCATGATCAAGTACTTGCAGGCGGTCATAGCTGAAGCTGGGACACTTGAACAATTTCATCTAAGTAAAGTGCCTAAATCTTAAAACAACCAAGCGGATGCTTTGTCAAAATTGGCATCCTCCGCCTCTTGTGATACGCCTCGGTCAGTATTCTGGGAAGTTATGGAAAAACGAAGCATATCCGATGATGAGACCATTGGAGTACTGCACCGAAGCTCTATCTAGATGGATGGCATCCAGGCTTATCTAACAGACGGCACGCTCCCCGATTCACCCAGGAGGCGGCCGTGCTGAAGAAGCGAGCTGCAAACTTCGAGATGAGGTAAGGACAGCTCTTCAAAGCAGGTTTCTTGAAGCCTTTATTGAAGTGTGTTACCCTAGAAAAGGGGAAAGAAGTTCTCGAAGAATTGCATGCGGGATATTAAGCCTCTCATGCAGGCGGCAGATCTTTGGCTGTCAGAGCCAGGCGGCACTATTTTTGGCCCACTCTTGAGTCAGATGCCATGGAGTTTGTTAAGAAATGTGACAAGTGTCAAAGGTTTAGCAAGCTAATCAATCGGCTGCCTACCGATCTGACAACAATCCACAGCTCGGTCCCATTTGCTAAATGGGGTATGGACATTCTGGGTCCATATACGCCTTCACCAGGCGGAAAGCGTTATATTCTGGTTGCTGTTGATTATTTCACCAAGTGGGTGGAAGTAGAGGCGGTTAAGGGCATCAATACAAAGGATGGCATCTCCTTCATCTAGAAGAACATTATCACCCGGTTTGGGGTACCTATGTCTATGGTGTTTCATAATGGACCTCAATTTGAGACGCCTCAGCTTAAAACTTGGTTGGGAGATCAAGGGATCTCACATTGCTTTGCATTAGTCGGCCAACCCCAAGCAAACGGCCAAGTTGAAACCTTCAACAAACTCATCTCAGACGGTATCAAAAAGAAAATAGAAAGAGCTAGTGGCTTATGGGCAGAAGAGTTAATTCATGTCCTATAGGCCATCCTGAAAACTGAAAAAGGAGCAACCGGTGAAACCCTGTTTCTCATGGTTTACGGTGCTAAAGCCGTCTTGCCCATGGAGCATTACGAGCCGACTCTACGAGTCATGCTATATGTCAAGGAAGTAAACTAGGAAGCCATGCGGCTTGCATTGGACTCACTCCCGGAGCGCAGGGGCAATGTTGCCTTGTTTCATGAGATTTACCGTCTCAGAATGACTCGTGCGTATAACAAGAGAATGCAAAAACGCCCCTTAAAAGTTGGGGACTTTGTGTTACGAAAAATGGAGGCAACCGGTAGGGCCAATGAGCAAGGAAAGCTAACTCCTAATTGGGAAGGCCCCTACCGAATATATGAGGAAGTAGTAACGGCACCTACCGCCTGAAAACTCCAGACGGCAGGCGGTTGCCCAGAACTTGGAATGTAGACAATTTGAAAAAGTACTACTTCTGAGACTTGTAAATTTTTGTAAATAAAAAGCCTATAAATGAAAAAAGTTGCTTTTTGTTTCAAATCGTTTAATTATCTCGTATATATACATGCGCAACAATAAAATTTCCTTTTGTTCGAAACACGGACGATCCATTAAATAAGATAAGCTAAGTTAAAAACTTAGTGGCTAAATCGATATTTAAATTGAGGCCAATGGCAGGATGCAAATTTATAAATTCGTTTGCTCCAACATGAGTACGACGTCCGCAACGCCCCTTCGGGTATTGTCACAGAGGGCATTCTATCGTTTGCTTTACAAGCATATTGACGACAAAGATTGAACGACCTAATAGGTCAACTCATAGTTGTCTGACCAAAATAGTCTAAAGAATGATTTAAGTCTGAAACTGGATGTCAAAAGACACCAGCCTGTTGATAACCAAAGTTCTGAGTTTGACTATTCAGCGAAATTGTACAAGTCTCCCGAACGGGGTAGTGGGACAAGTGCAATGGATTGCGGGTATCTCAGACGGCCTCTAAGTCGTCTAAGGACCATCTGTCAGGCGGACTATTTGTCCCCTGCTTCATTAACTGCCAGGCGGCAATATACCGCCTGTGTTTCAAGGCAATTTAATCATATTGCGAATACCCCCAGACGGAGGATTCTGGTTACAGTCTAGCTAATTCCCCGGCTGAGTGACTACATATTGGTCATGTCGGCGGTTGTGTACTTGGTTTGAGGCAATCACCACTGTGATTGATTGACTTAGGAACTTTCCATACTCCTTAAAGTATCAAACCTTCCCAAGTCAATCAATCAAAGTACTGAAACCAGACACACAGTCGCCAGGGGCAAGAGTAGCCGGTGTACTAAATGCCGCATGCTTTTGATAAAATAGGCAAACTCAGACATACATAGACAAATTTAAAGAGCGAAATTTAAAATAATCAAAACTACAAAGAAAACCGACCTAGTCGGTATTTTCATATATAAACCCGGCCACAAAGAGCAGGGGACAATTGTCTAACCGGACAACCATCTGGTGGAAGATTTAAAAATCGTATACATCCAAATACTCGGCACGCAAGCCGAAAAAAAAGCTACAAGTTGGCATACTGCCGCTGAAAGTCAAGGCTGATGCTGGGCCGCCTGGTCCTCCTTCTTGGAATCCTCCCAATCAGATTGGAGATCAACTGCTTTTCCTTCTGTGGGAAGCTCCTTTACAGGCTCCTCAAGCTCAGCGTTTGCCCGGGCTTCAAAGGACCCGGGCTCCAGCACTCCTTTCTCTCTCCTATACACTATGTCCTCAGCGTATTGGAAAGCCAGAGCCCAAATGCCATAATCCTTTTTTGGGTAGAGCGCATTCCAGGCAATCTTCATCCGGGTGTCAGAGTCCTCTTCATTCTCAGCAATCAGGCGGTCTTGCTCCGCCTCAATTGTTGCTTTGTTGTTCATTTGGTTCTGCTCCGCATCCTTTTTCAGACGCTCCACCTCCGCCTTGAGACCAGTATTCTCCTAGGCAACACCCTTCAAGGCCTTGAGGTTATCCTACGCCTTCTTGAGGTTGGTCTTAGCCGTATTAGCCTTCTCCTTAGCCTCATTTAGGGCTGTAGTAAGATCTCTGATCTGATCCGCCTGTTGCATAAATTCGGCTTTAGTTTCATGTTCATTAATTGTACATTGATATTCAGCAACATCTTGAGAATCCCTAGCTGATCTAGTGGCTCTCTTTACCTCCTCTCTCTTCCGAGCGTATGGCCGCTTGAGTCCATCAACCCTGAGCAAAGCCTGTAGATACAAACAATGTGAATCATGCGGGATATATTATACTTGTTTTCAAAAAGGAGGAATCAGTTATACCTTAGACAGGAGTGCAGTGATCCGTTCAACATTGAACGTCTCAATGCCCGGGATGGCATCCTACTCTTTCTTAGGGACGGCCGCCAGCATGGACTTGGCATGCGCCTGCACGTCCGGTCATCGCGGGGATTGATCTGCACGATATGTGAAAGGGGGTGATAAAGCTATATAGGCGGTACCAGCTTGAAGTCGGCTGTCTGACGAAGAGGTCTGTTGAGAGTGAGATTTCACTTGCAAGGGCCATCCCAGCTCAAGCAGAGATTCGAAAGGATTGTATGTACCTTCAGAAGCCTGTGGGTTTGCACCACCCACAAGCACAGAGAGGTCGGATGGGACCATGTCGAAGCCCACTCTGAAGCCTCCAACGGTAATGTTCTTCCCCCCGATGCGCAGGCGATGTTTCCCAAAAGATCCTTCTGGGCCCGTCTTACCTGAAGCTGCCTTGGCAGACTTTGCAGGCTTGGTTGGAGTGGTGGTGATGTCGTCCCGTCCTTGCTTGAAAAGGTTCTTGGTGAAAGATCTAGGAGCCTCTCCACCTTACAAGTAAAGATGCGTTAAGCATACAACCGGCAATACCTGTTTGAAAATCAGGTCAGGGGGCTAGACGGTTCTTTACCTCAGCCTTTAGCTTGGAGGCTTTAGCCTCCGCCAGGTCCTTTCGGATTTGAGCAGAAGACCATTTAGGGGTTTTCTCGTCTGCGACCATTTTCAAAGCTTCTTTTGCAAAAAATAATAAACAAACACTTAGTACAAAATCATGATTGGTTAATAGAGCAATAGCACAAGCGACATTCCGCCGGATGTGTGACAGACATACGCTTTGGAATCCAGTTGTTCGGAACCTTTATTACCTCCCTGGTTGAGAGAGTCTCTGTCCTAACCTCAAAGAAATTAGTTTCCATTATCTTGTCATAATCATCCCCTAGGATCCGGGGAAGGGCACATTTGCAACCCAGAAGGTCGGGCTTTTCATTATACCGACAGAACTCCCGGTTTTCACAATGGGTGGGGGCAGACAACAAATAGAAATGATTTTTCCAGCCGTCATATTTGGACACCTTGTCTGAGGTCATTTGATATTGAGGGAGGGTGGTCAATGTATACCACGCTCTCCACCCGCCTGGGTTGCGATTGAGATAGTGCATATGGGCAAATGCCTCCTAGCCGGGGTTCAAATTCTGCATTTCGCAGGCGGCAAGATACCCAAGAATGTTAGCCCACAAGTTTAGGGATAACTGTCAGACGCCTAGGCCATAACCCCTAAGTATGGCCTACACAGCATCGTGAAACGACAATCGGAGACCAGCCAGGAACGCCGCCTCGTAACAGCCAAAATAGGCATTGACATTCTCCTGGTCATCCTTCCAAGAGATAGTGCCCAGCTCAGGCGGCACCCTGATGGTATATCTTTCTCCTAGAGGCCGCTTTTGTACAAAGCTTTCAATCCCTTTTAGCATGACTCTCCTATCTTTAGCAGAGATATGGATTCTGAAGGGATCATCCTTGGCCTCCCATTTTTTCCTCTCTTTAGCCTCGCTATCCTCAAGCGGGGAAAGAGGGACATCACTATCATCCTCAGAGCTAGACCCTGAGGCGGAGCTCTCCCCGTCTCCTTCTTGGGAGACCTCCTCGCCGGTTGACCCCGAGCCTAATACAGACTCTTCTCCGTCTCTGTTTTCGGGGCCAGCCCTATCCAATTCCATTAGGGAGCCGGCTTCCTAACCGTCACTACCCTCTACTTCACCCAAGATTGTATCGCTTGGGGTTCTAGGGATCCTAGACGGGGAATATTCCCCTGACTCTTCTGTACTCTTTGATCCCTCAACCGGGGTTATTTCACAGGAAGACACTTCCAATGTACCGTCTCTTTGACGCCATCTGGAGGCTGTCTATTTAGTTTTAACCATCGTGTCCTGCACAGACACATATATGGTCGGTTGGGGAGTACAAAATTGCTCCATGCACCTAGAGCCGGCACTCCCATTCCTAGACTCAGCCGTACCAGGAGACCGACTGACTACTTACCTAGGTCGTGCCGTGTATGTTGGTGATGATTCCATTTATTGAATGAAATGATACAAATATAAATGAGTTGAAGGGGGTAGAGGCAGTACCTTTGTCTCTGAGAGAGGGGCAAGCGGTGATGACCGGCTGAGAAATGCTGCTAAAGACGACCTTGCTTGTGTGGGGCACAGGCGGTTGTCAAACCGGCTAGGGCTGGCGGAAAAGAAGCAACGTTTGTGTTCACACACAGACGGTGGTTAGAGTTTCTCTCTCTAGACTCTTGACTTTCTCTCTCTAAAAAGTTTTGGAAACGTCCAAAACAAAGGGGGTAAAATATGTATTTATAGAGGGGTAAATACAGGGATATTTTTGTAATTTACCTCAGAATGTGAAAAGTTAAAATTTCACAGGTAAAAAAAAAGAGGTTTTTATGTGGCTGACTGACATGTGTCACAGATTCCACGTGGCACGCCACGTCACATCTGTGAGGGGCAAATGTTTTGGGTAATTTTACCCATGCCACGTGGGCTTACCAGATCATGACACGTGTCATACCCTGATTGGTCCAAATCGGACCAATCTCCATTTGACACGTGTCACTCCAAAATTTGGGAGAAAAAGGTGGCCTTCAAGGGCCCAAATCCCGAGAAAGCCGTAATACAGCGTAGCCCAGCAGGATTAGGTCAGAATGACTTAATCAGGGGCACATTTCCCGATGACCCTATAAATAGGGAGATTTTCCCCATTTTGGGGACACCTACAATTTATAACAACATACCCTACATTTCTCTTACATCAGAGAAAAACCTGATCTCAGAATCCGAGAAGATCTCACCTAAATTTCCGCACCTTTTTCCTATTCTCTTTCAAGTACTAACTTGATCGTCAGTGGCGGAGTTCCTAACACTTCATTGACATAAGACAAACAAATTCATAAGTTAAAGACTCCTAGGTTCAAAATTAAGGGGTCTTTGTTTTTATTAGATTTTCTATTGTTGAAAATATTAGAATTTCACAAAGAGGATAGTATCTACTTTCTCTAGCTTCAATTAGTTTTAACAAAATTTGAACTCAAGAGAAAGAATTTGAGAGTAGCGAGAATAGAGGAAAAAGTTGAACAACATTTCATTTTTCCTCTTACTTGTTCCAACGAACGACCGATATTACTAGACTTGGCAAATTTCATTTGTTAAAACTATGAATGGTCGAAAGAGATTTTAACACACTCGTTTAAACGTTTCAAAGATCCTAGTTGTTGTAATAATAAGACAAAACACTGGATTTCTAGACCCATTTCGAGCAACATGAAAGGGTCTAATTCTTAAAAACAAACAAGTCATCGAAGCTACCCAATATTGGGGGCTCAATATTGGGTGCTACGACATTCGAAAAAATAAAATTGGGGCTTAAAAGCTCGAGATATAGCAAAATTACACCTGTTCGATGATGTCTTCAAGAATTTCCTAAATTTACTAATTTATGCAAATCTTGAAATCATAGTTTTATAAGTGAATAATAATAACTTTCGGTTATTATTATCATTGTTAAAATAACTTTTTCAACTTAGACATGACAAAAATATACATGAGTCGCAAAAACAATTTCATGCCATTATCAAAGTACAAAACTTCGATCATATTTTAGTGCATAATTGTCGTTCTAACAAGTATAGTTCATGTGAGCGAAAAAGAAAAAGTTCGGGCACAAATTCGAAATTAAATAAAAAATACGTACATGCTTGTATATGCTCATACAGGATCAATACTTTACAGTATCGCATGAAATTTGTTGCAATACACTCTTAAGATATGTCCCAATGACATAGAACAAACAATTCATGAAAATAAGTCGTATAAAAAAGTTAGAGTTCTTCACCCGGCTTTTTCTATTTTAGTGACCAAGTTCAAAGTTTGGTACAATAAAAGGAGCAAGATTTACTTTCCTTATCTTCAAATGACAGCAAAAATGGAAAGAGATTGGAAATGGCAAAATGAGGCGGGATAAACTTAGGTCGTTGATTTCTAGATTCCCCTATCAAAACAAGATTTATAAAACCAAACCCTACCCTAGGTATAGGGGCAAGTCTGGGTCAAACCCAAGGGAAAGCGGTATTTGCTAAGGTCTTAAGCTAAGCTTTTCTGAAGTCTCAAAACAATGGGTTGGTCTAAGCTATCGACTCAATTCAATCTAACTAACAAATGAAAATCAATTATCAAAACACTAGTAAAAATAGGATCCACATGGACTAAAGATAAACTTGCTAACTTGACAGGAATTCGATCAATTTAGGCAATTCAAGGGAAAAAGATATTTGCAATCAACATCACTCAAAGAGCTATTTCCTAAGGTCAAGCTAGATGTCTCCACAAATGACTTCAAAGGAAAATCGCAAATTAAGATCAATCGATAATAATAGCATCCAAATCAAGTTTCGTGTCATTGAAAACTATTATGCAATCTAGTATGATCATCAAGGTTAGCTACTCCTCTTCAAATCAAACACATACACAAATTTCATCAACCAATTTAATCACATTATCAAATCAACTAAAAACCCCAAATTAGCTATAGATTATCCCTAATACATGTTTCACCACTTCCCTAGCAATGAAAATATTCACTACACATTACAAATTTGAAAAGCATAACAAAAGTAATCATCAATTCCATCATGAACATTGCAATCCAAATATCAACAATCAAAACCAAACAAACAATAGAAATTAAACAATATTTCAAAATCAAACATAAAATTGCACTGAAAAGGAATGAATTCTTCCAAAACTTTGATCAATATCAAAGTGGAATGAATATCACAATGTAAAAATCATCAAACACCAAGTTTCTCTCTCTAAAATCTAAGAAAAAAATCTCCAAAATCTTGAGCTTCTTTCTCTAAAAATCTAAGTCTAATTCAATTATAATCTTCCTCTCTCTTTAGAAATGAAGGAATTATATATATAGTAAAACTAACTAAGAAGAAGTTAGTTAGACGTCGAAAAGAAACCTCAATTGGCGCTGCCTCTCATCCCTAAGCATGACCGCAACAAAATGGGTACGGAACAGGGGGGAAACTGCGCGGCCGCTCCTCCCTCGCGCGCGGCTGATATGTCTATTTTATATAGTGTTTTACCCCCGTCCCTTGGTCATAATTGGTAGTGTTTTTGGCTCTTTAGAGCCACATTTATTACTAATTGGTGTTTTCTAGTGTTTTCGTAGTTTTGGTTGAGTTTTGTAGGCAATTGCACATTTGGAGCATTTTCCCGGGATTATATGAAGCAACTACGAGCACCGGAGGAGCACGACCACTTTACATAGCCCAAGGCTGGTTAGTGTCATCGAACCGGTGATTAAGGGTTCGACATATGAGATACTGAGACATTGGCCACCAAGTATTAAATCCCAAAAGAGGAAATCCGGATTGGGCCGAAGAATCGGAGCCCAATCAAGTGTCCAAGAGCCGCCAAAGAGCTTCACCCGGCCAGGCTGCCCTCGCCTTGAGGCGCGCCCGACCGGGCGAGACGAAAGAAGAAAGGAAGCTTCTCCTGACCTCGCGCCCGACCGAGCGCGAGAGATGCTCTACGAAGGAGAAAAGGCGCGCCTGACCTGGCGGTGCCTCGCCTGACCGGGCGCGTGTTTAAAGAAGAAGATTAGGCGTTGTTTTAGTTTGTTTAAGCTTAAAATTTTCTAGTTTAATATAAATACGTTTTTGTTAAGAAAGTTTCAGCTTTTCTCTCTCTACTTAGTTTCTAGATTAGGATTCTCTCATTGTTTTTCTTTCTCTACAACTCTACAACTTTGTTTTTAATTCAACTTTGGTAACGGTTTCTTCTCTACTATTTTTCAGTTATTTAATTTCTTTATTTCATCATGTCTTGTTTAATTGCTTTGATTAGTTTAGATTTAATTATGTGTGAGTAGTTTTCTTTCTAGGGTTTATGGGGATCCATAAATAATATGAAGGGGTAATTTATTATTGTTGATTGTCAATGGTTGATTAATTTCCTATTGATTGATTTAATGCTATGCAATTAGATTAGGCCTGGTTTAATTGTATGAGTTATGCAATATTGATTCAGGATTCGAGAGATGAGAATTGATGTTTAGGCTTAGTTTCAATAAGCGGACTAATTTATAAATGGTTAAGTCGAGATTCGAGAGATGAGATCCAATACCGGTAAATTAACTCTATGATTGTAATACGTAGCGAAAGCCCTTTATGATATGATTAATTGATGCATTGATGATTGATTATAATGTTTTACCCTAGAATATTGTTTATTGGTGAACCTATGCCCTAGGCTTTCATTGATTGATTTCTTCCTACTTTTATCATCCTTAGTTAATTTCATCATATCTATAATTTAGTTACTTTATAATTTAGATTATTTTAATTAATTAGGAATAGGAAGACTTGTTTCCCTGTGGTTCGACCCTTCTTCCCTATCTGCATAGTTAGAGGAATCTAGGAATTATTTTTGATTAGGTGATACGACTATGCCCTGTTAAAATTTGGCGTCGTTGCCGGGGAAACGGTTTTATTTTTATTTCTAATTGTTTTCTCCTGTCTCATAGAACGCAAGTTCTTTGAGACAACTTTCTCATATTTGTTTGTTTAGTTCTATGTTTATACCCAAGGGTTCTAGATCAGGTTACCTTCCATTCGATCCTGAAATAGAACGATCTTACATAGACAGAAGAATTTTTACAAGCAGATACGAGACACTTCTGGAGGTAATCCACCTTCGGAACCCCTATCTGATTCTAGCGATTCGGAAGCTTTTTCAGAACTTGAATCAGAGATGACGACACCACCATCTCCTCCACCTCGCAAGCTCAACGATTATTCACAGTCGTTGCTGACAGATTTTCCACACCTTACTCGTACTCCGACCCTTGATGGAGTGCAATTTGAGATCAAGCCCCAATTTATCACGATGATAGAGAGGAAGTAATTTAGTGGAGCTAAGGGTGAAGTTCCTAATCTTCACATTAAAGATTTATTGCAATACCATAAGGCAAGCTGGGGTCACACAAGACCAAATAAGGGAGATTCTTTTTCCCTTTTCTGTATGTGGAAAGCTAAATTATGGTTTAATGGTTTGAATAGAACTGCACTTGGTATTATTGTTTGGGAAACTCTTGCTTTGAATTTTTATAATAAATATTACCCTGTAGAGAGAACAACTTTACTAAGGAGTGCTATTAAAAACTTTGCCCAAGAGCCAGATGAAACTTTATATGAGGCTTGGGAAAGGTTTAAGGATCTACAGAGAGAATGCCCCCACCATAATCTAGCACAATGGAAGTTGATCCAAGCCTTTTACAATGGACATGGAATCTCATCTAGATCAATTCTAGATTCTGCAACTAGTGGGAGATTCATGAACCTTAATGTTGAAAATGCAGGTCAAGTTATCGAAGACATGGCAATTCATAATTCCCAATATGAAAATCCGAGAGGGTTTGCTAATAAAGGAAAACATAATGTTGATTTTATATCCTTTTTGTAGGCTCAGTTAACATCTATTTGCCAGAAACTAGATTATCTTACTGCTATTCCTAACTATGTAGCTAATATTTCTGTTGTTACTAATAATGAAGCTTTTTGTGAAAATTGTGGAATTGTAGGACATTGGGAGCAAGATTGTAGGAGTTCCATGGAGCAAGTTAATGCCTTCCAAACCTATAGGTAAAATAACCCATACTCCAAAACTTATAATCTTGGCCTCCGGAACCACCCATATCTTTCCTACAAGAGTACCAATGTACAAAACCCTCCACCTCCACAACAAACACAACAGCAACCACCACCATAGCAAAAATATTACCATCCTAATTCTAGCTAGAAAAACCAATCACAACCCTCCTCATCTTCTGACCCTGCTATGTCAGAAATTAGAGCAATGCTTTCAAGCATGCAAAAGCACATGGAGAGTAGGGATGCACAAATTGATTTGATTATAGCTCATAATAAAATCATGGACAATCAAATTGCGCAGATTTCATCTACCCTACAAACCCGTCAGTAGGGAGCTCTACCATCGCAACCAATCCATCCTACAGATCATGCCAATGCAATTACTACTCTAAGGAGTGGTTCACACTATGATGGGCCTCATATGCCCAAGGATGATTAACCTGTTGCTAATCCAGATTCCCTTTTACCAAATGCTAATCTTACTAACCCTGCAGGGCTACAAAAGGAAACTAACCCTTCTGATGTTTCTTTGCAGGGTAAATCTCAGGACAAGGGTGGAGATGTGCAGAGCCCAGTTATCAAACTTCCATTCCCCAATAGACATTTGAGGAGTAAGTTTGATAAGCAATTCGGTAAGTTTTTGGAGGTTGTGAAAAATTTGCAGGTAACAGTTCCTTTCACTGATTTAATTAATCAGGTTCCCGCATATGCTAAATTTATGAAAGATATCTTGACTAGGAAAAGGGCCTTTGATGAGGTAGAAACTGTAGCTTTTACAGAGGAATGTAGTGTTTTATTGTAAAATAAATCCCCTCCTAAATTAAAGGATCCTGGTAGTTTTTCTATCCCTTTTCATATTAGTAATGTCTTCATAGATAAAGCATCATGTGATTTGGGTGCTAGTGTTAGTGTTATGCCATCATTTGTTTGTGCTAAAATTAATATGGTTGATTTGAAAGTTACTAACATTCCTTTACAAATGGCAGACCTTTCTATTAAATACCCCTTAGGCATTTTAGAGGATGTTCCTGTCAGAGTTGGTAAATTTGTTATCCCTTTTGATTTTGTTGTTTTAGACATGGCTGAGGATACACAAATTACCATTATATTAGGTAGGCCTTTTCTCCATACTGAAGGAGCCATTATTGATGTTAAAAATGGAAAACTAACCCTTTATGTTGGAGATGATAATATCACTTTTAATTTAGGGAAGGTTTTAAAATGACCTATGCTAGAAGAAAACTGTTGTTTAATTGATGTCATAGATATAATGGATGATATTTGTGAAGAAAGCTTACCACATGTTCTTGCAAGGGATCCCTTGGAGGAAGTTCTTTGTGGAGATTTATCTGTAGGTGATGCAAGCATTTGGAGTACTGAGGTGGATGCTATTGAAAAAGCTCTTTCAATAGAAGAGCTTAATCCTAAAGAGACCATGAAGGTAGTAAAATTAGTTCAGGAATCAAAACTTGTAAAGGTTAAGAAACCTGAACTAAGACCTCTCCCTTCTCATTTGAAATATGTTTTTCTTAATGAGCAGGAACTATACCCTGTGATCATTAGTACTGCACTTAATGACCCACAAACTTCCCAACTTCTAGAGGTTCTTTGAACCCATAAAAGGGCAATTGGGTACAATATTAATGATCTCAAGGGTATTAACCCTGATTTTTGTATGCACATGATACATTTAGAGGACAAATACAAACCATGTATTCAACCCCAGAGGAGGTTGAATCCTAATATGCAAGAAGTAGTTAAGAAAGAGGTGGTGAAATTACATGATACAGGTATTATCTATCCTATTTCTGACTCAAAGTGGGTTAGTCCTGTTCAGGTGGTTCCTAAAAAGGGTGGGATGACTGTGATTAAAAATGATAAAAATGAATTGATTCCCACTAGAACTATTACAGGGTGGCATATGTGCATTGATTATCGTAAATTAAATATCGCCACTAAAAAGGATCACTTCTCTCTCCCTTTTATTGATCAAATGCTTGAGAGGTTGGTTAATCATAAGTTCTTTTGTTATTTGGATACGTATTCGGGATTTTTTTTATTCCAATTCACCCTGAAGATTAAGAAAAGACTACATTTACATGTCCTTATGGTACTTTTGCATATCATAGAATGCCTTTTGGTTTGTGTAATGCCCCTACTACCTTTCAACGTTGCATGATGAGTATTTTTTCTGATTTCATAGAGTCTAATATGGAAGTATTTATGGATGATTTTAGTGTGTGTGGATCTTCATTTGATGCATGCCTTGTAAATCTCGCTAAAATATTGAAAAGATGTGAAGAATGCAACTTAGTATTAAATTGGGAAAAGTGGAGTAGTCCTTGGTCATATTGTATCTGATAAGGGTATATAGGTAGATAAGGCTAAGATTTCTGTGATTGAGCAATTGCCTCCTCCAGTCAATGTTAAGGGGGTTAGAAGTTTCTTAGGTCATGCGGGGTTTTATCGTCGCTTTATCAAAGATTTTTCTAAAATTGCTAAACCACTAACTAAGATTTTACTCAAGGATGCCCCATTTGATTTTATTAGACGAGTGTCTTGAGGCTTTTCATAGGTTAAAGCAAGCATTGATATCGGCGCCCATCATATGTGCACCCGATTGGAATCTTCCTTTCGAGATCATGTGTGATGCAAGTGATTTTGCATTAGGTGCCGTGCTAGGACAAAGAAAGAACAAAGTTTTGCATGCTATTTATTATGCAAGTAAAACTTTGGATGAAGCCCAAGTCAACTATGCCACTACGGAGAAGGAGTTTCTTGCTGTTATTTATGCTTTAGAAAAATTTAGATCATATCTAGTTGGTTCTAAAGTTATTGTTTTTACTGACCATGCAGCTTTGAAGTATTTAATAGCCAAGGCAGAATCAAAGCCTAGGCTCCTCCGTTGGGTCCTCTTGCTCCAAGATTTTGATGTGGAGATTAAGGATAAGAAAGGTGCAGAGAACGTTGTGGCAGACCACTTGTCCCGTATCAGGTATGATGAGGGTAAGAATTCTCTCCCTATAGATGATTCTTTCCCTAATGACCACTTGTATGCAGTTGTAGAGCAACACCCTTGGTATGCAGATTATGCAAATTATTTGGTGGGTGGTACTCTACCCCCTGACTTGTCCTACCAACTGAAAAAGTTCTTTTATAATGTCAAACATTATTTTTGGGATGATCCTTTTTTGTTCCGTGAGTGTGCAGATGGATTATTTCGCAGGTGTGTTCCCGAATGGGAAGTTCACGGTGTTCTTACTAGTTGCCACAACTCACCGTATGGAGGACATCATGGTCCCACCAAAACCATGGCCAAGATTAATGAGTCTGGTTTTTATTGGCCCACTATGTTTAAGGATGCTAACACTTTTGTGCAGGCTTGTGACTCTTGCCAGAGGACTGGCAATATTTTGCGGCAGCATGAGATGCTTAAACTGGAATATTAGAAGTTGAAATTTTTGATGTTTGGGGTGTTGATTGCATGGGACGTTTTCCCTTTTCAAGAGGGAATCGCTATATACTTGTCGCTGTTAATTACATATCCAAGTGGGTTGAGCCATTGCCACTCCTACCAATGATGCCAAGGTGGTGCATAGGCTTTTTAAGAAAACCATCTTTTTATGATTTGAAGTGCCTAGAGCTATAATCAGTGATGGAGGATCTCACTTTCATGAGCGGAAGTTGGACACCCTCCTCAAAAAGTATGGTTTATACCATAGGACAGGTTTATCCTATCATCCCCAAACGAGTGGCCAAGTTGAAATTTCTAACCGTGAGATTAAGGCCATTCTAGAGAAGGTGGTGGCAAAATCAAGGAAAGATTGGAGTGACAAGTTGGATGACACCCTTTGGGCATACAGAACTGCATTTAAGACCCCGATTGGTACTACTCCCTATAGGCTTGTGTATGGTAAAGCATGTCACCTCCCAGTGGAATTAGAATACAAGGCATATTGGGCTATTAAGGAGCTCAATTTGGATGCTAAGCTAGCGGGAGAAAAGAGGCTTCTTCAACTTAATCAACTAGATGAGTTTAGGTTGACGGCCTATGATAGTGCACGTGTCTACAAGGAGAAGACCAAGAAATGGCACGACAAGATGATCCTTCCGAGAGAATTCAAAGAGGGTGAAAAGGTGTTGTTCAACTCTAAACTTAAACTTTTCCTAAGAAAGTTAAAGTCAAGGTGGTCGGGTCCTTTTACTGTTAAAAGGGAAAATAAATTTTGTTTTGTGGAATTGATCGATGAGCATAGTAACGAGTTCAAGGTAAATGGTCAAAGACTTAAGCAATACCATGAAGGAGCTAAGATTGGTGCAGTTGAACTACTTCACCTAATCGATTCCAGTTCTTCCTGAGTAACATGTGGTAAGAGGGTCGTGCGGGACCTAGATAAACCAGCGCTTTGCAGGAGGCAACTTGTATTTTCGTGCTTTTTAGTTTAGTCTTCTTTCTTTTTCTTAGTGGGAGGAGAGAGGAGAGAATTTAATGAGTTTTATGAGGTTTTGTACAGGTTTGATGAAAAAAAAAAGTTAGTCAAATATGGAGACAAGAAAAGAAGAGGAAAAAAAGATCGGACTCAAGTGCTGTAGCACGCCCGATCGGGAGCGAGAAGAGAGTCTAAAAAAGAGGAAATTCGCTCGATCGAGCAAAACTCCGCCCGACCGGGCGCAAGAGCTTAGGAGAAAAAATCAACAAATTTTGCCCGTCCGGGCGAGATGGCGCCTGATCGGGCGCGAGAGTTGACGAGTACGGAGCTTTCTCTCGCCCGATCGGGCGAGAGAGCACCCGACCGAGCACGAGAGTCGAATGAATTTTCAAAGGGATGCTCGCCCGATCGTGCGAGCTGGCGCCCGACGAGGCTCGAGAAGGGGCAACATCGCATCATTTGATCGCCCGATCGGGCAACTTGGCGCCCGACCGGGCGCGACACACCCCTATCTGGATCCCCTTTCTTCTTTTCTTCTTCTTTTTTCTTCCTCCTTCTTTCTTTCCTCCTTATTTTTCTTTCCACCATTCTTTCTCTCTCTAAAACCTTAAATTCTCTACCTTTTCTCTAAGATCTCCTCTCCAATTCTTAGCCAAATTTAGAAATTTTTACATATTTCTTCTCCCCTCTTCATCCTCTACATTCCTACACCAAAATTTTTCAATTCCAATCAAATTTTTTCAAACCCATATTCTCAAATGGCTTCAAAGAGGGCAAGAACGCTAATTGGGCGGAGTTCTAGTGCAACCCAAGAGTATGATCCGGATTTGCAACTTCCACAGTAGCCAACCATCCGAATCACAACCCCAACACAACGAAAGCGGCTCAAAAAGCTTTATGAGCGTGAGGTTATCCCTTCTCGGTGGTTACACCGCCCTACTCTTGACTCCCTAGGATTGTATGATTATGTTAGAAGATTCATGAATGATATAGGAATGAGAAAATTTGTTGACATGCATTATCCTGCGTATCGTGAATTGACTTGTGAATTTCTCTCCTCTTTGAATGTTGTAAATAGCAAAAATGGGCCAAATTTACTTTTTAGGTTGAACAATAGGAATATTAGTTTAACTTATGTTGAATTTTGTAAATTGTTTGATTTGGAATCCGAACTCCCCCACCATTGGCATGAACACCATAAAATGGAGGATATTTATCATGTTTTAACCGGTTTACCCTCCCCGACCTCTCAACATGGTAGTGCCCGACCTATTCATCACCCCGTTCCTAAAATTTTCCAAAGATTTTCGGGTGTTTGTTTTCTAGGTAGGAATGAGCCACACAATGCACAAACTAATGAGCTAGCTGTTATTGGACATTATGTGTTTGGTTATGGTAAATTGAACATGGGTAGATACATCATCCACCATTTGAGTAGGCATGCCACGGCTAGTACCACAGCTAGTACCCTTATTCGGTTAGAAGTCCTAATTACTAGGATAACGGTTAAGAAGGCCGATTTTAGTGAGACTAGGGCCCACGGTCTCACTAATTGTGGGGGGGATACCTATATGACCACTAGGCATCTAGAGGACTTAGGTTGGGTACGAATGGATGGCCAAACCCCCTATTGGTGTGTTAGGGTAGGAACAGAGCAACCATTGCCAATTTTTCCCTTCCCTAACCTCGAGTTGACCGCCTTTCCCCCTGGGCAAGAGTCTTATACATATGCTGCTTTAGTTGCCCATGCCCAGGGGCGAGCACCTCCACCACCCCAGCTTAAGCCTATGGTAGCACCTTCCCCACCTCATATGCCTCCACCTCCCCCTAGGCAGGACACAGAGACCGTATGGGATCTCCATAGCATAGGGCAGGCCTTAGGCCGTATCGAGGGGAACTATGGGGAGATTAGGCAGATGGTTGGTTCTATAAACCAACGTTTGGGCTGCATTGAGAGGAACCATAGTAGGGCTTTATACCCTATGTTTGATGACTATGCTCGTCGGGGTGCTATTCTCGACGATGCTCTCTGCCCTAACTGGTTTCAGGCACCACCCCATGGTTACGTTGATCCCACCTCCCATGGTATTTACACAGACTATTCGGCCTTTCATGGATATGGCCAGGACATTCCTTTTGGGGGGCCTCCGGGGGGAACTTATAACCCTAATTATTTTGGTGGTAGTTCTTCTGGTGGTACAGGTGGTAGCGGCGGCGGTTTTGGCTTCAGGGATGATGAGGCGGATGATTAGCCACGCTAGGCTAGTTCCCGAGCCAATGAGGACATTGTCTAATCTTGGCTTGGGGGAGATTTTTGGATGTTGGTATCCTTCTTCTTCTCTTTCTCTTATTTTTGTTGTGTTTTAGTATAGTTTTTTTGTGTAGTTTTATTGCTTTGATAAAAATGAAAAATACAAAAAAATTGAAAAATTAAAAAATACAAAAATACGTTCCAATGAATTGTAAACCATGCTTCCCTGTGCCTCATACTTGAAAATTGTTTTGATTCTTGGTATATGATGATGACCATTGTGGATAGGTTAGCCATGATTTGATATTTGATTGCTTGGATGCCGTAACATGTGTCAATCTTGTCCAACTACTTGTGAATATAGTGCTTGACTAGTTGATTTGGCAAGGAATGTGTGTTAGTTCTTGCTATGTCAATGAATTTGAGTATTGGTTTGCTACTTTGAGTAATGTTTGTATGACTCAATATTATGCACATTGAGGAGGACGAAGACGTTTGTTCTTTTAGGTGACCTTTAGATGATTTTAGATACATTTGTTCCTTTCTTGCTTACCATGTTGTTACCTTGACTTTTTGTTGTTTATTAGCCACATTACAAGCCGATTTGCCCCATTGGTTACTATTCCCAAGCTTGGCTTGGGGGAGCTATTAGTGAGTGAGGTGAGGGAGTTTATGGTGTTCTTATTATTTGCACAATTTGGGTGGATATGAGGAGTTGTTTTGTTCTTGATTTTGTTTTTTTTTTTTTTTTTTGATGATCTTGAAAGTTAAATTATCTTAAAAAAAATAAAGTGTGATGATATGAAAGAAAAAGAAGTTCAAAAATAAAAAAATAAAAAAAAGTGAAAAAAAGGAGTGAACTTCAAAAGAAAAAAAAAAAAAAAAAAGAGCAAAAGAGAAAAAAATTGTTTCAATATTCAAGTGTTCTAATTGAAGGTTACTCAAGGAAAAAATTATTAGTTTCAAAGAAAAAAAAATCAAATTCAAGTTTGAAAAAAAAAAGAGATCAAAGTTTGTTTGTTCACTTAAATTCTATAATATCATATTTTTATGAGTGAATTTGTAAGTGATGTCGAGTTTGTGAATTATTGATTTGGTTGTTTGGTGAATTTTTGTAGAGTAGAGTTTAATTGTGTTGGAGATGGTTTGGTCATTATTTATTTTTGACCTTGGTTGTTAGGATTTGGCTCCCTTAAGCATGGCGTTACTCTCACATTTTCCCAAATTTATCCTACCTTTTACCCTAGCCTTATATTACAAGATTTAAAGACCTTCCGACCTTTGTGCATAGAGTTGTGTGAATGTGAAATTAGTTGTTTATCAATGCGAAGAATGACTTGACATATTCCGAGTCGACTATTAGGTTGAGTGCATGTTTTCTTAAACACACGAGAGTGTGAGTTGGGAGGGCATTGTTCACATAAAGGGGTTGGGATGGAGAGCGATCGAGTACATCTTTTACTCGCCACATAAATGAGAGTTGAGTGTGTGAGCACTAGTCTTGAATTCTATATGCTCTCGTGGTTTGCTCTATTTGACAATTGTTAGGGAGGATGAGTGATTCGATGGATAAGATTGGTTGATGTTGATGCATGCTTGTTAGATTTGCCTTGAATTGGTTGCTCTTGATTTAAATTATTTGGGGTGAGGCATGTTTTATGTCTTCATTGATGAGCTCTTTGCTTAGGGACAAGCAAAGGTTTGGCTTGGGGGAGTTTGATATGTCTATTTTATATAGTGTTTTACCCTCGTCCCTTGGTCATAATTGGTAGTGTTTTTGGCTCTTTAGAGCCACTTTTATTACTAATTGGTGTTTTCGTAGTTTTGGTTGAGTTTTGTAGGGAATTGCACATTTAGAGCATTTTTCCGAGATTTTATGAAGAAACTACGAGCATTGGAGGAGCACGACCACTTTTCATAGCCCAAGGCCGGTTAGAGTCATCGAACCGATGATTAAGGGCTCGACATATGAGATACTGAGACATTGGACACTAAGTATTAAAGCCCCAAAGAGGAAATCCGGATTGGGCCGAAGAACCGGAGCCCAATCAAATGTCCAAGAGCCGCCCACGAGCTTCGCCCGGCCAGGCAGCCCTTGCCCAGAGGCACGCCCGACCGGGCGAGACGAAAGAAGAAAGGAAGCTTCGCTCGATCTCGCGCCCGACCGGGCGCGAGAGATGCTCAACGAAGGAAAAAAGGCGCGCCCAACCAGGCGGTGCCTCCCCCGACCGGGCGCGTGTTTCTTGAAGAAGATTAGGCGTCGTTTTAGTTCGGTTAATCTTAGAATTTTCTAGTTTAATATAAATACGTTTTTGTTAAGCAAGTTTAGGACTTCTTCTCTTAGCTTTTCTCTTTCTACTTAGTTTCTAGATTAGGATTCTCTCATTGTTTTTTCTCTCTACAACTCTAAAACTTTGTTCTTAATTCAAATTTGGTAACGATTTCTTCTCTACTATTTTTCAGTAATTTAATTTCTTTATTTCATCATGCCTTGTTTAATTGCTTTGATTAGTTTAGATTTAATTATGTGTGAGTAGTTTTTTTTCTAGGGTTTATGGGGATCCATAAATAATATGAAGGGGTAATTTATTATTGTTGATTGTCAATTCTTGATTAATTTCCTATTGATTGATTTAATGCTATGCAATTAGATTAGGCCTGGTTTAATTGTATGAGTTATGCAATATTGATTCAGTATTCGAGAGATGAGAATTGATGTTTAGGCTTAGTTTCAATAAGCGGACTAATTTATAAATGGTTAAGTCGAGATTCGAGAGATGAGATCCAATACCGGTAAATTAACTCTGTGATTGTAATACGTAGCGAAAGCCCTTTATGATATGATTAATTGATGCATTGATGATTGATTATAATGTTTTACCCTGGAATATTGTTTATTGGTGAACCTATGCCCTAGGCTTTCATTAATTGATTTCTTCCTACTTTTATCATCCTTAGTTAATTTCATCATATCTATAATTTAGTTACTTTATAATTTAGATTATTTTAATTAATTAGGATTAGGAAGACTTGTTTCCCTGTGGTTAGACCCTTCTTTCCTATCTGCATAGTTAAAGGAATCTAGGAACTATTTTTGATTAGGTGATACGACTATACCCTGTCAGCGGCCGCGCTTGAGAGCAGGGGAGATAGGCTTCTTGTGCTCGAAGATGTTCCCGTGCGTTCCTCATGATACATGTTAGGGAGGCAGTCACTAGAGGTCTTTACGGTGGGTTCAACACCGACTTTGACGTCCATGCGGCATTTGAGCGCGGCCTTGAAGACTTGGCTTATGCACTCCTTTGCTTTTGAGCTTCAAGAGGAGGAATCGGGTTGCATCCTTGGCTTTGTATGCCCCGAAAGAATGCGAATAAGCTTCTCAAACATCACTATTCTCCTAAAATCAATGAAAAGCAAACAAGTAAAGGAGAAAACGCAAAATAAACTAAGAAAAGCAAGAAAATAAGGAAATAACTAAAGAAAACGCAAAATAGAGAAATTAAAAGTAAAACGAAAGAAAAAGAGATGAAACAGATATAAAAGCAATGAAAAATCATCCTAAAAGAAGCTAAATGAGTGCCATAAATGACACTCATCAAACTCTCCCAAGCTAGACTTTTGCTCGTCCTCGAGCAAAACAAAGCAAGAAGAAATAGGATGAAAGACTTATTCAAACAAGAAAAAGGAAAGAAAGAGATAAGAATATACACTAAGACTCACTTTTGTAGGAATCACGATTGTTTTTAGCTACAACAAGCCCTTTAAACACCAAAGTCGCCAATGAGGACGAGTGAGGTCTTGTAAGGGTATCCAAAGAGTTTAATCCATAACTATTGGAGGAAATAATTGAGTCAAATCAATAGAAGAAAGTAAAATCAAAAATTCAAACAAGTAGCTAATGAAATGGACTTTTACAAATGACCAAATGCAAGTGAATTAACAACTTTCTATACAGTAAGGGTATGCACGTTCCAAGATATCTAAGGTTGATTGAAACATAGGATATGCTAAGAATAGAGAACTAATGAAACACAATTCACTTTCATCTCAAAACTTTTTTACCACAATCTCCCAATAAGCTTCAAATCCGCCTCTAGCGAGCATCTCAATGATTCCTCGAAAGAACCAGAAAAAGAAAGAGATTTAAGGCTACTCGACATCTTGACCAATGCACACCTCTATATAGGCTTGATCCACATCTCCCTCCACCGACTAGTGACTCAACCACAAAGGTGAAAAGGTCTTGAGAAGGGTTGTAATGTAAGGGCGAAAAGGGTGAAGATAAGATAAAATTTGAAATTTGGTGGTATACCTAAATTGTGAAGCAAAGGGTGATCAATCCTCAACACCATAATCAAGCAATCACCAAACAAAAACACCAACACCCCCAAGCTTATATAAACCATAATCACAAACATATATATAAAAAGCGTAAGAACGCTTCCCCCCAAGCTAAAATGAAGCATTATCCTTAATGCTTAAAATAGGGAGAAACATTTACATCAAAATATTTTTGAACTTTTTCATTTTTCACTTCTTTCAATTTTGCCAAAGCTTTTTGAATTTGCTTTGCTTTTTCTCATTTTTTTCATTTTTTCATTTTTTCACTTTAGTTCTTTGTCCTCGCCTCTTTTAACTATGGACGGCTTTTCAACTTGGCATTTGACTTTTATTCACAAGATATTTACAATACAAACATGCATTCATTATAAAAACCAATATACAACTCATCCACCATATCCTCCAACGAAAATAATCAATTGCTTCACAAAAACCAATAATGGAAATAAGAATGAAACAAAAGGCTCAAAATCTAAAGATATGGCTTGAAATGAAGGTTTATGGCTAAAATGGTTAGCAAGTAGGCAAAGGAAAACCCAAAATAAAGAAATAGAAAACTATCCTAAAAAAAGAAAAATCGCCACCCCGAAAAGATGCCTTTGTCCTTTCTAAATGGCTCGGTCGCGATCTTGGAAGACAAGAGTCAAGTTCTAGATAAAGCATACAATAGTCAAGGATCCTTGTGCCGCTCATGCAAAATATGTTGAAGGCATGAAAAGAATTAAACCTCACATGGTTGTAGTAATAACTCACTATTAGTTTCAAATTCACCAAAAGGGGGCAATTTCAACTTTTCAAAAACAATTAGAATCCGGATTCAAGGTCCCAAAAGTTCTAGAGTTAACCAAAGATACTCTCAAACCGTGCATACTGATACCAAATAGGAAACCATTCATTCAAAAGCAAAAGTTCGGATGATATTATGTCCATAACAAAAGCATAACATGAAAAGAAAATAAAAAGAAAGCTCAAAATCATATTCTTGGATTTTTTTCATTTTTGAAAAGAATGAAATGAAAAAGAAAAGTAGAAAAGAGAAGAAAAAGTAAAACAAAGGAAAAGATAAAGAAAAGTGCAAAGATGCATGCATGTCATATAAATCCCAATCGACAAACAAGTGGTCATTCGACAACATCGCCAATGACCCCAAACACTCCTGGTGTTACAAAGCAAACATCCTCGAACCGTTCAACTCTTCCTAAACTAATCCTATTCTATGCATACAATGAAAGAAAAGAAAGAAAAGAAGGAAATAAGAAAGATCTCACTGGGTACCCAAGCTAAGCTAAGAAAAGTGGGTTAATAAAAATACCACCTCCTTGAAGCTCCAATTAATCATAACATGAATTTGCAAAACCGAGTGAGAATGAAAAAGAGAAAATGGAACTATATACAAAGAAAACCGTTAGTAACTTCAAAACAAAATAATAAGAAAACAAAATCAAAAATGAAAAAACAAAGAAACAAAATCAAACTAATCTACAAAATCAAATCAAAACAAACCAATCAAAATATCAAAATCAACTATAAACATAAAAATAGCAAAAACAACTATACACCTAAGCTAAAATCATTTGGATCAAAGGGTTTTGGATTCAAGGGTTTTAGATTTAGAAGAGCAAAAATCACCAACTCATCATAAAGAGAAATCATCATCAACATCAATAATCAAAAGATATTCAACAAGAAAAACATGATATGATAATGGAAACAACACTCAACAACATCAAGTATGATCAAGATAAGCAATCATAAACCATCAAGGCATGAAAAATCAAGGACATCCAACAATAACAAAATTAGCCACCGAGACTCTTCATAAGACTAGTGTCCCCCCAAGCTAAACAATAATACATCTCAACATCCCATCAATACAAAACGAAGATCACATAATAAAAGGGATGGAGGTAAAAGCACAAAGAGGGGGAACTGGTTACCACTAGGCCCAGCATTATCATTATCATCATCCCTATCATATGAGAAGCTAGATGATCATATGAGAAGCTAGATGATCATATGAGAAGCTGGATGGGAGACCACAAGGATCTCATCCCCCAGTGTAGCCGGGTGGCCAACCATAATGACCCCCTAAAGTTATCTTATTGCCATGGGCCAAGTAAGTAAACTGATCGGGCAACTCAAGTGGCAACGGATGGGTGGGATCGACATAGGGGTAGTTAGGATCACCCCTATAGTCGCTCCCACCGAGCGCACGGTTATCATAGTTACCGTGCTCATCCGGAAATGAGCGAGTCTCGGTGTTACACCCTTGAGGTCCTTGCCAATATGGTAGGTAGCCCTCCTATAATCTCGCCAAGAAGGTACGGGACCGAGTTGAGGAGGAAAGTACGGGTATTTAATCGAGGGAGTGATCTCCCCACGGTTTACACTCACATCATATAGTTGTTGTTGTTGGAGAAACATACCTTATTGCATTTCGGAGATGCCTCTCATTTGGTTGTAATCTTGATCATACATTCCCTCCGTACGACCTTGCATGCCTGTCGTTTGGGCACTCAAAGCCTCCATGTCGATGTTGGCAAATTAATGTTGTCGATGTTGAGGTTGAGGCACTTCTTGCTCTTTTTGTTATTGTTGTTGTTGTTGTTGTTGTTGTTGACGTTGATTTTGATTTCGTTTAATTTGCTGCTATTCATTAAGCACATCTTCTGTGTCTTCATCCTCACCGGGGATGCGGTTGCTAATGGGAACAAACCATACATTCGGCGCACGCCAGTGGAGGGAGGTTAAGGAGGGGTTCGGAAGATAATAATGATACACATTCCTCACTAGCCAATCAAACACCTCATCGTCATTACTCTTAGATATGAATTGCACTTACTTGAGCTGAGTAGTGTCGAGGTAAAGGGTGTCGACGTCCCTCACCGGAGTACAAGAGAGGAGATATCTCCCATAGCCAAGGCTGGTAGCCAACCTAGTCACCATGCTACTACAAGGGATGTCTCCCGACTTCTTGCCCCTCATATCCATACAATTCCTTAAGAATATGTTCCCAAAAGTTCAACCTCCCATGCAACTCTTCCCTAGTTTCCATCCATAGAACTCGCAACTCGGCTTGCGACATCTTATCCAAATCTTGCTTAGGAACATTGAGTACCCCAACAACCGATGAAGCACTCGTAAATATAGCTGGAAAATGTCGCTTGTAAGAGAATAGCGGGCGAAGAACTCATTCTTCCCCGAGATATCATGCCACCAAGCATTTTGGGAGTACCCATCCAAATAATCATGCTCGGAGAAGAGGATATCCGCCCCCGAATTGAAGTCAAGGGCCGCATTAAATTCGGCCAAAGACATGACATGCTCAACATTGAAAAGCTGGAAGGTTATTTGGAAGTCCTTGGTACCAACAGGAGTAGTAGTCAAAGAAGCCAAGAACTCCCTAGTTGGCTCAAGGTAGGTTCGGTAGCACTCGTTGACGAAGCTACCCAACCTAAGGTTGTCGAATAAGACCCATAAGTCCTTATCAATACCCAATTTGGTCATGCTCGATTGATGACAATGTCGTGAGGGCTTTATGGTTCTTTTCTTGAATTCATTCCAAAGCGGCTTATGGTTTGGATTTTGGAATCGTGTTTTGGGTAGTGGAAAAAGGTCTGTTTGGGTAGAAGGTGTGTTTGATGGAGAAGGTTCTTCAATGGTTATGTTTGTCTTTCTCTTTTTGAAAGTGAGGGCTTTCATGATCTTAGACATTTTTGCTTCACCAAATTCACAACAAAAACATAATCATAACTCCACAAATCACCACAACACAATGCAACCACAACACTACCACAATACTTGGTTCAACCAACCAATACTCCAATCACCACTTACTACCAACACTACCAAACTCAACCTTCCACAAATTGCAACCAAATTTCACAAATAAGCTACACAATCAACAACAACACAATGTAAGGCACAATTAAAAAACAACAACACATATAATCAACCACAATACTCAATCAATCAACATATTCAACCAAAATGATACTACTATTATTCACAATCACCAAATTAATCAAATTCTTGCTACAAATTGATATAATAATGTAAAATAGAGGTAAAGAAGATGATTATACCATACAAGAAGCAAGATTGATCAAGTTTTAAGCACCAAAATCCACCACACCGAAAATCCCAAATTTGCTCTTCAATGGAGGAGAGAGATTGGAGAAGAAGAAATGGAGGAAGGTAGTATGATTTTTGATGAAATGATGAAATTTAAGTAGGAAATTGTTGATTTTGTGAGTTGTTTTGATGATTTGAGGGATGATTTTGGTTGTTAGAGGGTTAGGGTTTCTTTCTTAGGAGAGAGAGAGGTGCGGACGAGTGTGGGTTTGGGAAATGAAATTGAGGAAAAGAAAGGAGAAAGAAGAAGAAGTAGTGGGGCCGGGGTTACTGCGCGGCCGCGTAGCAGGGGTACACGCTCGCGCACGCGACCTGCACTCCCGCGCACGAGGCCCGCGCGCCCGCGCCCCTGCTTCCGTTCTTCTTGCTTGCTTTTTGTTCTTAGTGCGTTCATCTATGGGCTTAATGATCTTTATCATCTCAGGATTATTGAACCCACTAAACGCATCAGTTTCTAAACTTCTTTTCAATGGGTTCAACATCTCAAATAAATGAGAGCACCATAATGAACCCACCAAGCACAAATTTGCTTCACATTTAAGCACAACTTTTCCAAACTTACCTCCTTAATTACCTTACCCATTCAACTCGGAATTCAATAATATCGAGCATTCTTTCACCAATTACCACGAAACACCTTCCCATTGTGCTCATGCTCATTTGAGGGGGGTCATAGTCCCATGAATTCAACCTATTAACCCAAACATAAAACAAGTGAAAGAAAGAAAAGCAATTGAAAGAAAACTAAAAAAGATAGAATCAAAAGAAAAAGTTAAAAGACTAGGTTGCCTCCCGAGAAGCGCTTGATTAAGGTCCTTAGCTCGACCCTTCCTCCAAATCATGGAGGGTCAAATAGCACCACTTCGTTCAAAGTGGTAGAGGAAACAAAATTTTTCTCATTCCTTGGCAACTTCACATCATTGCTTGATGTATTCTCATTTGTTGAAACTTCCGGAACAAGCTCACTTTGCTTCAACTTCGTTTTCTTCTTCATAAAAGCTCTCTTTTTCTTCTTTGTCTTCTTACTCATTCTAGTGGACGGTTTCTCACCATCAACACTCTTGGAGTCAACCTCGTCCTCTTGAGGGTAAAGCTCAAACCATGGAAGAATATCAATCACCTCCTCATCCACAAGCTTAAAAGGATCCTTGTTGTCTTCACTAACCTTCTTGCTTTCAACACTCAAAGGCACATCATCACAAACCTCAAGAACTTTGTTAGTTGAAGAAACAATCATGCATACATTATCGTTGGAATGAGGGGAATTTATGCACATAATTCCATGCATAAGAGACAAAGATTCATGCATCGGTTTAAGCTCAAAACTAGCCTTATTGTTACCAAATCTCAAAGTAATAAGGCCACCCTTCACATCTATCAAAGCTCCCGAAGTAGCTAAGAAAGTTCTCCCTAAAATGATAGGTATGTTAAAATTTTCCGCTATCTCAAGCACAATAAAATCAACCGGAATTGTGAACTCTCCTATCTTGAGGGGAACATCCTGAACTCTTCCTTTTGGAAACTTAATAGATCGATCGGCCAATTGCAAAGTCATGTTAGTTGGAAGCAGCTCACCTAGCTTAAGCTTCCTAAAGACAAAATAAGGCATGATACTCACATTAGCACTAAGATCACATAGAGCGTTTTGGAATAATTTTCTATTGATTTTTCAAGGGATAGAGAAATTACCCGGATATTTCATTTTCTTGGGTAAATCTTTATGAATCAAAGCGCTACAACATTCTCCAACCTTTACCGAATCAATCTCATTGAAATTTCTTTTTCCACTCAAGATTTCCTTAAGGAACTTAGAATATCTTGGCATTTGGGTCATGGCTTCGGTAAAAGGGATTGAAAGATGAACTTCCCTAAGAATCCCTAGTTATTCCTGGTGTGTGGTAATCTAGGTCGTTGAAATCTAAAGCACCACCAATCAAACAATTAAGAAAATCAAACTTACTCCTAATAAAGGGCAAGTTCGAGTCGAACCACGAGGAATGAGGGGGAGAATGTTATACCCTATAGTCAAGCTACTTCGAAGAATGAGAGGTAAATTGAGGTGTAACTAAAGTTTCAATCAACTAAAGAATGAAGAAATCAATATGATAAACACTAGGGATTAAGGTTCCACATGCAAGCTCAATGATCATGCCAAACGATGAAGAACTCAATTAATTCAAACGTTGCAAGGGAAAACAATAGTTGCAATCAATATAATTCAAGAGCTATCTTCTATAAGTAACAAGGAAAATCATAATCAAATTAAACCAATTAAAGCAATTCTTAAATCAAGGGTTCATGTCATTTAAAATTACTATGCAATGTAGATTAATCATCAAGGTTGATCACTCCTAATAAAATTAATCACATGCACAACTATGTCAACCAATTTAATTGCAACAATTCAATCAATCAAGAATCATCAACTAGCAAAGATCATCAATCAAGCAACCTTCCCCTTCTCCCTAGCTACTAATCTACTCACTAGACATAATGAAATTGAAGAACAAAACAAATTGAATCACATATATCATCATTTCAAACTAAATCAAAAAGAAAATCAAATCAAACAAATTTTCAAACCAAAGATCAACAATCAAATCAATCATTTAAGAATTAAAGGTAGAATCAAGCAAAAAGTAAATTCAAGGGAAGAAATTCTCACTAATTATCATTGATTAAGGAAGAAATCCAAGCTTAATGAAGTAATTTGAAGTACAAATCAAGTATTCAAGTGTTTCTCTCTCTACTTTCTCTCTCTACTAATTATGGAAAAATATATCAAGTACTAGAAAAAACGTCATCCCATAAAAAGGAAAGGTCAAAGGTATATATAGCAAAAGAAAAACAAAGGGACGGAGATCCATGGTGGCACGCACAACAGGCCCTTGCGCGAGCACAGTGGGGCCTGCGCGCACGCACAGGGGGGTATGCGCGCGCGCACCCTTGCTGCAAGCATGTGGAGCGGCTCTTCTGTTGCTAGCTCGTGGCCCCTTTGCTTGAAGCTTCAATCCTAGCGCTCTCATGCATCCCTATAGTCGAAGCTCTCATGTGATGCCCGCGAGGAGGGCAGCCTTGAAAACTTCATTTTTGCGCGTTCATGACCAAGACATGCGATGATGGTGATGCACGAGAGCGCCAAAGCCAAAAGTGGGAGTTTGTCTCTTAACTTGCACATATGCCAACCAAATAATGAGAAAGCTTGTCCTAAGCATCCAAAAGACTTGGAAAGCCTTCAAAAACGAATCCCGAGGCCGAGCAAGTCCTATAAAGAAAGAAAGTAGAGCAAGTAAAAAGAAAAAGATGAAATTACCCTTAAAATGCAAGAAATTGCAAAGTAAAGGGAATGAAGGAACTAAATCATAAAAGATCAAAACCAAAGCATTATTTGAAGATAAAAGCTATAAAATATAATAAAAATGTCCTAAAATGCTACCATATGAGTGCCATAAATGACACTCATCAATTACTCCTAAAGGGAACGTTATTTTAGTACCCTCGCTCCCGTACTAATTTCTGGTGCACGTAGACCAATTTGGGCATGGGGTAAAATTATGATTCATGCTAAATATCCCTTGAACTCTAATTGGGAGAAAGGAATGAACGAGGTTTATGAGTTTTCCTTAAACTTATTGGCGACTCCTTACTAGTTTCTTACTATAGACATCTAAAAAAGTCTCCCCGAAACCAAACCCGTTGATGAACAACCTTTTACCGCCATTATTGTTTGGGTTGAGTATTTAATATTTGGAGTGCTTAAATCCATGTTTCCATTCAATACATTTCATAAACCAATCCATTTCCTAGCTCATTTCCCTAAACCATAACTTGTTTTCCTCTTTTCGTGTCCACATCACAAAACCGAGAGAAACTGATTTTTTGACCCTATAATTTTGATCCAATTATTTTTTTTTGGATAGGCCATGAAATAATCTTTCCAACAATATATCATAAGCCCAATTCCGATTTAAAACGAAGAAGATATGAGCAAAATACTAAACTCGGCCCAAAACCAACACCCTTTCACTAAAACGACCATACCTTAAAATATACAAATGATTTTGATCTGATTCCAATTGGGTTAGAAATTAAAATTGATAATCTTTCCAATGATATATTATATGCCTTATTCCAAGTTACGGATCAAAAGTTATCGTAGTTTTAAAAAGGAGTAAAAAACTAGAATTACTTCGCAGCAGCAAAATTGCCGCGTCACGGCAGTTAGTACCGTGTCACAGCAATTTGTACCGTGTCGCGGTACACATACCGTGACACGGTGATTTTTTCGTGTCATTTTCACATTTTTCTCACGCGCTTTTTTACCGTGAAACGGTGTACTGTACCGTGCCACGGTGGACAATGCCGCATCGCGGTGCCCTATGCCGTGTCACGGTACATGTTCCGTGTCATGGGAATTTCCCGTGTTTTCTCCGCGTACACCTGGACGCGCTTTATCTTTTTAGGACTGCTGATTTCCCGAATCACACAAAATTATACCGTGTCACGGCATATTTTGTCATGTCGCGGCATACTGCTGACGTGTCGCGACAACCTTTTTTAGGGTTTTTATCTTTTTAGGGTTCCGTGTGTTCCCTTTGCTCATTTTCTCTATGAATACCCCTTCATTTCTACAGTTCGGGGCACTAAATCATTCTCTCTTCCTCTCTTCTGCACAAAATCATTCTCTCTTCCTCTCTTCTACACCAAAAATCATTCTCTTCTCTCTCTCATATTCTAAACCTTAAACCTATATTCTAATTACATTATTCCTTCCTTAAGCACTCCAAGGAGTCCATACTTAACCCGAGGTTCCGTCCTTAAACCAAGGCATGAAAGGTAGAATTGAATGAGAGTTTGGATCAAATCCACCCTACTTTTAATTTAATTTAATTTCAATTTGATTTATATTTTTATTGAAGTTACTAACAATTTATTCATGATGTAGAAATTTTAAAGGAACACGCGTAATGTGAGTAATTAATTAATTTAATTACTTATTTTATTTTATATTGCTATTATCATGATTAGGTTTATTATTATTTGATTTGACTAACGTTATTATTGTTAAATTGCTTCTAATATTAATGTTGATTCTATAATTATTGATCACCATATTGCATGTTTAAAAGGAATATGTAATTGAAAATCACGCCTAATAAGATAATTTGGACAATCGGTTTAAGTTCCTTTTTAATCTTGTTATTAAATCAAGTGATCACTAAATATTTTATAATTATATGTTGCATTAATATTCAACCAAATTAGCTTAATAATAGCTTGGAGCGAATTGAATCTTTGTTTGCATGCCTTTGAGATCGCAGGAATCACTTTTCACTATAAGAATCGAGTAGTAGCCAATACGGGCGAATGTGACTCCATGAATCACTTCGTACCATCATCCCCGATCCTCCTTTTGTGGTTCCGAACCATATAGAGTTAGTAATCTCATGGATTATGAATGGGGTGTAACCTTCACGGGTCAATCGTTGTTGCCTTTCGTTGTCCATTTATCATGGTTGCCTTTTTTGATCCGTGAACGATTACAAGTTCCTTAAAAACTTGTTGGCGGCTCCCTACTTTATTTGTCCCTAATCTTATTATGTCAATTCTCACTTCCTAAGAGTGTCAAGCGTATTTATCACATGCTTAACGTAGGCGCGCTTTGAACGACGCCTACAATTTAGCGACTCCACTAGGGCACCAAATCATTCTCTCTTCCTCTCTTCTACACTAAAAATCATTCTCTTCTCTCTCTCTCATATTCTAAACCTTACCTGTATTTCTAATTACATTATTCCTTCCCTAAGCACTCAAAGGAGTCCATACTTAAGCCGAGGTTCCGCCCTTAAACCAAGGCGTGAAAGGTAGAATTGACTGATGGTTTGCACCAAATAAACTTATATTTTTATTGAACTTACTAACAATTTATCCATGATGTAGTAATTTTTAGGAACGCGCGTAATGTGAGTAATTAATTAATTTAATTACTTATTTTATTTAGATATTGCTAGTATCATGATTAGATTAATTTATATTTGATTTACTAACATGTTAAATTTCTTCCAATATTAATGTTGATTCTATTATATTTTTTATGATCACCATATTGCATGTTTAAAGGGAATATGTAATTGAAAATCACGCCTAATAAGATAATTTGGACGACCGGTTTAGATCCTTTTTAATCTTGTTATTAAATCAAGTGATCACAATATTTTTGAATTATATGTTGCATTAATATTCAACTAATTTAGCATAATTAGTTTGGAGCGAATTGAATCTTTGTTTGCATGCCTTTGAGATTGCAGGAATCACTTTTCACTATAAGAATCGAGTAGAGGCCAATAAGGGCGAATGTGACTCCATGACTCATTTCGTACCATCATCCCCGATCCTCTTTTCGTGGTTCCGAACCATATAGAGTTAGTAATCTCATGGATTATGAATGGGGTATAACATTCACGGGTCAATCGTTGTTGCCTTTCGTTGTCCATTTATCGTGGTTGCCTTTTATGATCCGTGAACGGTTTACAAGTTCCTTACAAACTTGTTGGCGGCTCCCTACTTTATTTGTCCCTAATTGAATTATGTCAATTCTCACTTCCTAAGAGTGCCAAGCATATTCATCACATGCTTAATGTAGGCGCGCTTCGAACGACGCCTACACTTACAAAAAAGCATGATGTTAGGATCAACTCTAATTCAAAGGTCTCCCAAAAAGTCAGGAATTCTAATCCTAAACACCCTAACAAGTGTAAAGTCCAAGGCTTTTAAAGGGCCTTGGGCATATAAGGAGGAGGATCCTCTACGATGAGCACACCTCCCCTTATAACTAGGTTGTTGGTATAAATAATCCTCCTACACTACTAAAAATAAAGGTTTTTGCGACCGTCAACGGTCGCAACATGGTGGTCGTTATTTACATTGTCGCAAAAAAACAAAATAACGACCGGTTAACGGCCGCAGATTTTTTAGCGACTGTTTTCCTTATTTTCAACGACCGGTCGAAAAACGGTCGCAATTTTTATTCATTGCAACCGTTATTCTGACCGGTCGCAAGAAAAATCAGATTTGCGACTGCCTTGGCGATCGCTAAAATTATTAAAAAAAATAAAATAAAAAAATAAACTGAATGTACCGCACTGCTAGGCCCTACCCAACCCACTGCTACATCCCACTAGAAACTTTCACCACCACTGGCCTCTTATCCTAAAACAAACCTCTACCCACCACCACCCTAAATAAAACCCACAAAATCTAACAACAAAAATCAAAAACCAAAACAACAAAAATCAAACAAAACTCACATTGAACAAAAATCAAAAAGAAAAACGCACAAAACCAAACAATATATGAGCCAAATATTAAACCAATTAGAAAAGCATAAATAAAAAACAAAAAGAAACTAGAAAAAAAAAATTAACAAAAAGACAAATCTAGAAAAAATTTAACAAAAAACCAAACCTAAAACAAAATTAACAAAAAATCAAAAATTAAAAAAAAACTGAAAAAAATTAACGAAAATTAAAACGAAAATCAAACCCAAATTGAACAAAAATCAAACATCAAATAGTCATGCTTGAACAAGAAAATTCGAACAAAAAACCAAACAAAATTCAAACAAAAATCTAATCAAATTTGAACAAAAAACTTATAAACACGAAAATGTACCTCAAACCCCAATTTGACTTCAAAATTCACCTCGAATTTGGTTTAATAAGGCCAAATTCGACCATGAAAACTCTAGATGTAGAGTTTTTATAGTCTAATTCGACCTTAAAAACAATTAACTTGTTACACCACCACCTACGAATCAAACCAAGCAAAAGAAATATGGACCCTGAGGGAGAAGTTAACTCGCCAACACTAGAAGAAAGAGACGGAGAAGAGGTGAAAATTCGGAGCTGAGTGTGAGAAGAGGTGAAAGTTCGAAGTGTGAGAAGAAGAGAGAGAAAGGAAAGAGAAGAGAGCAGAAGAGGAGAAGCGTGATAAGAGAGAGAAAGAGAAAGAGAAGAGAAGAGCGGTTGTTCGACATTTTAGGGTTAGGGTGCACATGTTATATACCTTTATTTATTTAATAAAGATAATAACAGTTTTGCGACCGCTTTTAGCGGTCGTAAATTACGATCACTTCTTAAACTGTCGCAATTAATTTAATTTTGAATTATTTTTCATAGTTATTTTATTTAAAAAAATGTTTTAATACTTTTGCGACTGTTTTATAGCCAAGAAATTGTCGCAAATCTACGACCGCTTTCAAAAAGGTCGTAATATTGCAACTGTGTAATAATCGGTCGCAGATTTTATATTTTGCGACCGTTTTTGTGACGGTCGTAAAAAAACGGACTCAATTTGACCTAATTTTAGTAGTGCTATAGCCAAAGTAAATTTGTATCCACTTAACAAACCCAAATACAAGTATAAAGGTAAGTCAAGGGTCAAACCCAAAGGAATGGAGGTAAGTGTTATAGCCTTAGGTCAAGCTATCCCAAAGATTTAGTAATTTGTTTGGTCAAGCTAGATCTAATCAACACAACTAATCGAATATAAAGATTAATATTAAAAACACTAGAGAATTAGGATCCACATGCATTCACAATAAACACGCTAATTGGATAGGAGATTGATCAATCGAATAATGCAAGAGAAAATAGTAATTTCAATCAAAAGCACTCAAAAAGCTATTTCCTAAGCTTCAAACTAGGGGTCTCTATGAATGACTATCATAGGAACATCACAAGTCAAGTTCAATCGATAACAGTAGTTTCCAAATCAAAGTGTCGTTAGCAACTCCTCAACAAATCAAACACATGCACAATTTCTATCAACCAATTTAATCACAATATCAAATCAATCAAAATCCCCCAATTAGCTATAAATTATCATCATACATGCTTAACCACATCCCTAGCAAAGAATCTACTCACTACACATTGTAGAAATGAAGAATAAAACTAAACAAATCATCAAATTCATCATCAACATTGTAATAAAAATATCAAAAATCAAATCAATCAATCAACTAGAAATTCAATGAATTATCAAAAATCAAAGACTAAAATTGTATTAAAAAGAAGGAAATTCTTACAAAACTTTGATCAATATCAAAGAAAATGGAGATCAAGTGTAGCAATCATCAAATCACCAAGTTTCTCTCTCTAGAATCTAAGAACAAGAATTCCAAGCATAAACTCTCACTCTCTCTCTAATTCTAAAATAATTCTAATCCTTCCCTAATGATTTTTTCCCCTAAAAATAGGAAAAATCTATAGTAAAACTAACAAAGGAGAAGTTATTTAAAAACCCAAGAGGAACCCGTACAGGCGCGCCCTCTCCCCAAATTGCACAACCGCGAAGAAGTGGGTACGGAACGCGGGACAGAGGACGTGCACCCGTGCACTGGTGGTGCGTGCCCGCACCCCTATCGTGCATGCCCATACCACCTGGTTGCGCGCCCGAGCTTGGGAACAGGGGAGCCCTCCTCATGAAACCATTGATGCATCCCGTGCACTCCACTTCATGAACATTGGGGGTGGCAGTCTCTAAACGTCCCCACGATGGGTTCAACACCACTTTTGATGCCAGCGTAGCATGACAGGGCGACCTTAAAGACTTAGAGCTTGCACACCTTGACTTTTGAGCTACAAAGGGAGAGATCGCCTTGCATCTTGAGCTTCATAGGACCCGAGGAAGAGCCATGGAAAGTCTTGGACATCATCGTTCTCCTGTAAACAAAGAAAAGCAAACAAATGAAAGAGAAAAAGCGAAATAAATTAAGAAAACACAAGAAATAAGAAAACAACTAAGAATGCATAAACTAGAGAAATAAAAGATAAAACTAAAGAAAAAGAGATAAAAGAGCTATAAAAGAGCTATAAAAGCAACTAAAAATCATCCCAAAAGAAGCTAAATGAGTGCCATAAATGACACTCATCAATCCACAATATCAAATTTGTAACCATTGATAATAACACTTTTAATCCTTTTCCCGTGGTTACTCAAGCCATTGGCTAAGGCTTTTCTTAATGTTTCTTCTTGATGTGGATTCTAACTCCTTCTTTAGTCAAGTTTTTTAGAAAATCCACAATATTGAAATAAAGATCTAACCTTGAAGGATTTCTTTAAGATTGAATATAAACAAACCGATATTTTTCCTCACAAGATCACTCTTGAAACTTATGATTTGAATCCCCAGATTAATTAACTCACTACTGGACGCTAATTATTTTGAGATTAAACTCTTAACCTACTCCTAGACATTAAGTATTTAATGTTCTAATCTTCAACCAACTCCTTGAATTGAAAACTAGCAAAAACATTTAAGCAAAAAGCTAAACAATGAACTTTCATTTAACTAAATTTTTGTGTATTTGTTATGTATCCTACAAATCCACGAAAATCCCCTATTTATAGACTAAAAGCTAACTAATTTTAAGTCTAATAGAACAAGTACAAGCCTTAGCCTTTAGCTCCAAGTAACCTAATTAGAATAGGAAAACTAATTCTACTTAGATTAGGAAACTAGTAGTAAGACTAGTTTGACTTATTCTATAATTCCAAAACAAATCCTAATCAACTAAGGAAACTTATTAAGCTAGAATAACATATTTTAAAAGTTATCCTAAGTTCTTAAACCAAGAAAAACCTTTTCAAGTGAAAGGTAAAAACTTGCAAGCAAAACTCTAGAAAAAAAACCTAAGTATGGAAAATCTTCCATTTTGAGTCGGAGCCGAAACTCGTTGCATGCACCACCAAGGAGGAGCACACGCCTTACCACCATCAAGAAGATTCCAATCCGGAGCTAGGGAGCCAGTGTGTGGGGTCTGGAACGACGCGTGGCAGCCGATGACGTCGCTAGAAGTCAGATGTGTCATGTCGTCTTCCTTGTGAACCATGCTTCCTTCTTTCCCATTTAAGCTATTGAACCTTTCCTTGTTTAGGCAGCCTATAATGGAGTTGTTTAGAACTTCTAAAACTGTATTAGACCCTTCAAAAGAATTAGCCTCTTGATTCACATCACTTCTACCGTGATATCATCTAAATTATGGACCTATAATTCGAGAATAATAAATTTATTAGACTAAGATATAGTTCTATAAAATGAAAATTAGAAGAAAAAAAAAACCTAAATGTAATAGCATATAAGTCGGTTTTGCAACCAATCTGCAAATTCGTCAATTATTCAATGATTTTCAATAGACTCATTAGATTGACTTCCTCTAATGTCATTCTCTTGCCGTTTTTGTTTTATGAACTCACTGTCGAGGTTGAAAATGTTATGTTAATAACAAGAAATTATTGGACGCTTTAAAGAAACACATAATGCTACTTACTTGAGCACTAGTGTCTGTTCATCAGAATGAAGTAAAACATAGCAATGTGCTTGCTTTAAACTTCTATCATCTAAACGGACATTTTCTTTCTTTCCAACAACACGACCACAAGAGTTATATAGATAGTTGTACAATGTTTGATACACCGTCTTCATTCCTTCTAAGTCTATTGAATATAGTTTAACACTTTCTAAATATCTCGAACAAAATGCAATTGTCTCCCACTAAAGGTAACCTTGATCCTTCCGGTTGCGCTTTATTGCTTACATGAGTTTTGAAAAAGGCCAAGTACCTTTAATTATAATAATGATATGTATGTGAATGTGAAAGAATAAGGAAAGTTTTGGGAAAATTATTATTTAGGATAAATAAATACATAAAAAAAAAATTATAATTATAATAATAATAATAATAATAACAACAACAACAACAACAACAACAACAACAACAATAATAACAATAATAATAAGTTAAAAAATCACCTTTCAATGGGATACATCCATCTGTAATGTTCCAGTCCGGCAAGTCTGACCTTATCCACTAAATGAATTAGTAGATGAACCTTGATCGTAAAAAATGATGGTAAAAATTCTTTCTCCATCTTACAAAGTGTCAATAAGAACTTTGATTGAATGGTATCTAATTCTCTTGTATCTATAGCAATTGAACATATCTTTTAAAAAAAGTCTGCAGCTCCTAAAGCAAGTCAATAACTTTTGTGGCATTCGACGCCCTTAAAGCAACTGGAAGGATATCTTGCATGAGAATATGATGGTAGTGACTTTTCATATTAATAAGTTTTCGCTACTTTAGATTCACACATCTTTGCAAATTAGATTTGTAACCATCAGGAACTTTCATCTTTTTCAAGACTTTTAAAAATCTTTCTTTCTCCTCATTAGACATGGTGTATGCAGCCGGCGGGATATAACCTTGAGGGTTAATCCAAAGATGAGGCTTTATATTCAATTTGTTTAGGGCTTGTCTTCCACTCTCATCATCTCTACTATTATCCATATCTAAAAGAGTTCCTAATAAAGTATTGCACACATTCTTTTTAATGTGCATAATATCTAAATTATGTCTAAGAGGATTATGCTCCCAATACTCCAATTCAATAAATGTACTTTAATTTCTTTTTCCAAAGAACATCATCGCCATCAAGATCACAATCATCATCAAGTTCATTGGCAGCTTTTCTCCCTCTTTTTTAGGAACTTTTTTAGAATTCCCATAAACATACTTTACCCCTTCTTGTTGGTTTAAGACTTCGGTTCCGCTGGTACGAATTGGAGCAAGACCATATTCTTCTTTCCCATCAAATAAATTAGCTTGTGAACGATATGAGTGATCAATTAGCAACCATTTTCAATACCTAGGGTAAACAATTTTTCCACCAAATCTATCAAAAATCCGTACAATGAGTGCAAGAAGGACAAGCTTTGTAGCCTCTTGTACTCCAACCTTACAGCATAACACATGTAGTAAAGTCATTAATAGTAGAGTGTAGGGTTGCTCACATATTGAAATTTCTTCCACTATAAGAATCAAAAGCATCAACACCTTCCCACAACAATTTCAATTCATGGATTAGTGGTTGCAAGTACACATCAATATCCATACTAGGACCAAATTTACTAGGAATAATTTTAGAAAGAATAATAAATGATGATAACTTCATGTAAAGCCATGGTGGTAAATTATAAGGAATAAGGAACACCGACCATGTACTATAATTTGTATTCATTAGACGATATGGATTAAAATCGTCACTAGCTAGGCCCAATCTAACACTGCAAGGATCGACAACAAACTATGTATATTTTTCATCAATTTTTTCCAAGCCTTGCCAATCGAAGGGTGTCGTAGACTCTTATTATCCTTACAATTAAAGTGTCATCTCATGTACTCTGCAGTTTTAGATGACATATAAAACCTCTTTAATCTAGGGATGATGGGAAAGTACCGCATTACTTTAGCTGCCTCGCCTTTCTTACATGCTTCTTTTCCTTTCTCATTTACATCACCCTCCTTTCCTTTCACACTTTTCCACCTTGATGTATGTCATAGCACTTCCAATCAGGATAGGGGACCAAAAGTAGATGTCTACACACTATAATTATTGCACTACCAAGGCTATCAAGAGGTTGTATTAAACTCTCATAAAATATGTAACATTTGCCTAGATGCAAAGTCAAAAGCCTCCATGTAAATAGGGATTTTCACTAACTCTATAGTTTGAAAGAAAAGAGAGGAAAAAAAAAAGAACTTGCCAAAGAATTTGGGCGGGTTTCAACATATTTTAGCTTTTGAAACATTTCAAAACAGAAACATCAACCGGAGAATGTACGTATTAATGAATAAATTCACCCATATATAAGAAGGGCATAATATTAATGAATTAAACACCCATTATAAACAACAAAATACACTAAACATTTATTCATACATTAAAACAGCCAAATAAATTCACTATTGATGAGAAATCGCTTTAAAAAATATATGAAGTATATATCATCTCAAACATGCAGTAAAAATACTTAATTGACCTTTGTTTCTTGGCCTCTTTATTTTTGAAACGAAGTTCTTCAACTGCTGCTTACAGAGACAACAAGTAATAAAATTAAAGCTTCAATTATAGATGAAATTGAGAGAAAAATCAGCTTAGTTAAGCAGAACAGAATCGAAATTGGAAGGATAAGCATATAATAATGAGAAATTGACAAAACCCAAAACATTCGCTAAATCGTATGGGTTATAGTGAAGCGGATGAAAATTAGGCAAAATTAAAAGGGGAAATTAAGCTAAACTAAACAATTAATGAAAAAACCTTAACCTAATGCAAGAAAATTCAAAAAATCCAAATAAACAAACCATAGAACTCACCATAAAATTTTAGAACTACTAACGACCCTTTTTTCAAAAAAAAAAAGAAAAAATTTAGGATTAACAAATTTGGAAATTGAAAACACGAATTATGAATTGAAAAACGTTTAAGTATCTAATTAAGTGCAGAAAATTACCAGATGCGCCGTCAATGAATTCTTCGAAGTATCAGTATTACGATTCTTGTTTACTGCTATTCTTGTTCTCTTTCAATTCAAAACTTTAAAAGGCCAAAGAATTTCCGATTTCTACCAGCGATTAAAAAAATTCATGAGAAATTCAAAAATTATACTAAACCCAGATGAAATTCGAACCAGAGATTAAGGAAAAGCAAGAAGGTTTACCTATAAATCGATGAAATTGACAAGTTGAAGAAAATTCCCACAATTTCCAGAACGAATTTAATTTCCAACTAGGTGATAAATTAATCAGAGATTATTTTAGATTTTGGGATGAATTTGAGTGGAGAAGAAATAGATGAGTCTTAGCAAGTTAGCAACATTGATGATCTGACCTAGTTGGTTTAACTCTAGGGACTACTAATTATCTAACCACGCTTTTTTTTGTCTTTGAAAATTGAAATCGCGGGCAACCAAAAAATAGTCACGTGCGGGTCATGTGACTTTGTCGACGCTTTTTGTTGTCCAGAGATGACTTCGACTTGGAAAATCATTGATAATCAGCGGAATTTAGCAACTAAAGACAAGCCATTTAAACCCCTAGATCGCTCTAGAGGACGAGTGATGCTCTCGTAAAGGTTTCCAAAGAGGTTAACCTATAACTCTTTTTATTAAAAAGGAGGCAAAGTAAAAAGAAAAGAAAAGAAAAAGTTCAAAACCTTAAAAAGAAAAGAAATGCTTATACAAGGCTTTTTGCACATGATCAAAGCACAAAGGATATCAAGCTTTCTAAAACAACAATGGTAAGCACGTTCTAAGATATTGAGGGTTGATTGAAACATAGGGTATGCTAAGCGTAGAGAACTAATGAGGCGCAATCCACTTTCATCCCAACCAATCTAACCGCGTTCTCCCTAATGGCCTCAAATCTTCCCTTAGTAAGCGTCTCTATGGTTCCACGAAGGAACCAGAAAAGAATAGAATTTGAGGGTTCTCGACATCTCGACCTTGCATCCTTTTTCTTTAGGCTTTAACTCATAATGCCCTCCCTCGGTGCATGACTCAACCACTAGGTCGAAAGTACTTTCCCAAAGGTTGTAACGTAAGGGCAAAAGGTTAGGGGTAGGCTTAAAATTTAGAATTTGGTGGTACACCTAGATTATGAAGTAATCCATACATTGACACTAGTGCCACATCGTCGAGGCACAAGCGTCCATAAAATACAAAAATTGTAGTAGTGCCTTTTTTATTAATTAAATCTATAAATAATATTAAAGTAGCTACCGCTAACATTATTTTATTTTAAAATTGGACACATAGCATGTTATTATTAAAAATTTTCCCTCCAAAACTAAAGTTGATGTCATCATTTTGTGAATTTTATTTTATTTTATTCAAATTCTGATCAGCTACATAATTATTAGTATCAAATTCTAAAAAAACGATCTATTACCTTTAACAATAATAATTTAATTTTTCTTCCTCAAGTACCCTTTTCATCATTTAATCTTTCTATGAGCTCTATTTTATTTAATATTTGATGTTTTATTTATTTTCGAAATATTTTTTTAAAATTTGGTATTGAAAAAATAAACAAATTCTAAAAATTTTATTTTATCAAATCGTGCATCAAAAGAGACTAATCTAGTTAATAAGAAAAAAGACCATTTATTAAGCAAAGTGACATGGTCTCTCCTTTTTTTTAATTAATTAAATAAATAAATAGAGACCAGTTATTTAAGAAAAATGGTCTCTCCTTCATTTTCATCTCCCTAAGATTGTAATTAAAAGACCATTTATTTAAAATATTGGGTCTCTTGAAAAAAAGAGACCATTTATTTGATTAATGTGTCTCTTATATTATTAAGGTCTCTTTGAGCATTTTTGTAGTAGTGATAGTTCTAAACTATTCTTGGTTGATAGGTTGTCGCATCTAATGCTTTCATAAACACATATCTCGTTTAATTTGCCACAATATCTAAGGACTCCTTACCGATATTGTTGAGTTTAACCAAAAACTAATGCTTATATCCGATATATATACCTCACATGCCTAAGAAAATAATGATGCCTTGCTTTGGCAATAGCCTATCATCGATTTTCGAAGTTTAAGTAAGTTGTCATTTTGAAATGCCAAATTTTAACTCAATTTTTTTTTGGACATGGGGTTTCTAAGTTGGTTAGATTAAAGTGAACTTAACTAATTATTTAACATTAGAAATCCTAAAGGCATGCATTTGAATATCAAGATATATAAGCAATACAAATCGACATATATAAAATGCATAGTGAACTAGCTTGACCCCTTAAAAATTATCTTGAAGCATCCAATCTTAAAGGTCATGTTGGCACCTTTTGGCTCCATCTGCAAAGATCGTCGTCTTTAGACTTCGCCATTAAGCATGCAAGTACTAGAAATTAAACTAGGAGTAATCTGATCTAAATAAACTGTGTACAAAAATACTTAACGGCACGCAGTCTGTATTTAGATTTACAAAGATACATAACATAACACTGTTCGTATTTACTATCCTAATGGCCATACTAGTCATTTTTGTATAAACCTACATGGGAAAATTTCTAGAAATCCATTCACCCATTCACTTTCCAAAGTGAATGGCCCATGCATATATTACAAGTAAAACGAGCGCTAATACAAAACCATGTATCAAACAAACGCGCACTAGTTACTAAATTAGGTGGTTAATTCGATTAACAAGCCTAATTATAACCAGTCGAGATTGTTAACCAATTATGTGAGATAACGTAATAATCAAGCATCATAAAAGCTTTAGACTCTCAAAGCCGATCAACGACACTCCCACTTTAACCCACATCCATCTTAATAAAATTAATCCAATTGAATTTAATTAACAACACTAAGTCAATTTTGTCAAAGTTACGCAATCATGTGAAAAATCCAGGCCTAGACTCGTTTTAAACAAAACCGCAAAATCCGCAAGCCAAAACGAGGCACTAGCTCCCAAGCCAAGGGTGGAGTGCTGCAAGGCTGCCTAGCCGAGCAGCCTTGCTAAAGCTCAAGCTGGGTGCTTCCTAGCAGCCCCCCTTGCTTGTGTACGGCAACATAGGAGCGCATCAAGGCACATGCGAATACTAGCAGTCCCGCAGCATGCTAAGCATGCTTGCATGCCGGTGCTAGCAGCATGCTTGTGTGCTTGCTAGTGTTCACAGTAGTTGCTACTGAAAGGAATGATGTCCTTCGAACAAGTGTATTATTCTGATAGCGGGTTCAGAATTATTAGAAAGATAATATATTCAGTAAGGTCAAGTGATTGGAATGCCTGGGTGGAGGCCGCTTCCGATCAGTAATATTAATATAATTAATATTACAGCTTAATCTTGACTGAACCCTTCGGGTCACACCCAAGCAAATATATGCGAACCAACTCGACGAATTAATTCGGAAGAAATTAATTTGTCGCCTGAGTGTTAAATATTTAGACGTCGGTAAATTCGAGCTTAAAGCGTCGAAACCGATCGTCGGAAGTCGAGTCGAGAAATAGTGAAAGACGAGACGAAAAATAGTAATAAATCAACAAAAGACCAAAATACCCCTAGCATCGGAATGCCCTAGCAAACCGAGTGCTAAGGGCGTATGGCCTAGCATGGTGGCTAGCATGCGCACCAAGCCGAGCCTAGGCTGGCTGGTGCATGCTAGCGCACCCATGCTAGCATCGCAAAGCTAGGCGCTGCCTAGTGCGTGCTAGCATGCTAGGCACTGCCTTGTGCGCGCATTGGCTAGCAAGCCATGCCGCAACAAGCTGCAGCAGCTAGCACGCTAGGCGCGCCAGCTAGCCACAGCTAGCAGCAACATGGCGAGGGCCATTGCTTGCTAGCAGCGAGGCCAAGGCACAAAGCCACAGCAGCCCGCACAAGCATGCTGGGCGTACTGGGCAGCAGCGCCTAGCAGCCCGCATGCGAGTGTTGGGCCTGCTGGGCTTGCGTGCTCGTGGGTGCCACGGACAGCAGCACATGGAAGCCCACCTTGGCTGCCTTGGTGCCCAAGGGTGGGTGCCATGTGGCTTGTGGTCCTTGAGTGTGTGTGGTGTGAGGTGGACAGCTAAGGGAGAGGGAGTGGGGAGCAAGTTTGGTCCCCCCCCCCTCCTCCAAGTGGTCCTCACCTAACCACTCACATGAGCTTGCCACTTGTTGATTTATTACTAGCTTGATTATTTATTTTATTTTAGCTTTAAAATAAAATGGAAAAATCATACTATCCCACATTGATGGGAGAGTAAATGATACTCCCATCATTTCCTATAAATACCCAAGTATGGGCATTGGGAATGATGCTTGAGTGGGAGTTAGACAGAGCATTCCATAATTTTGGGAAAACTCTTAAACTCACATAACACTTGGGTTTGGGTCGGACCTTGCTAACCCCAAGGTAGTAGACCTTAAAGTTGTGTTCGCCCATTTGTGGGTGGATACCGTTGGAGGTGCGGCGCTTGACGTGCTAGTAGCTTTCAAGTAAGAGCCCCGGGTTTTGGGCGAAGCTCGCTTCGAGGGTAAGATTCGTTATCTTTTCTTTGTGAATATTTATTTATGCTTTGTGATTTTAATTATTGCGAGTGGTTCCTCGGGAGGGGTTGTTTCCGCGGTGAGTCGGATTCACCAAACCCCAACAGTGGTATCAGAGCCAGGTTCGTTTATTTTTATAATCATGTTTTTCAAGGTTTATTTTTTGGCTTAATTTTCTGGTTTATGTTGCTAATTAGATTAGTAGCTCGGTTTTATTTATTTAATCCCGTTTCTAATGTCGAATTTGGCCCAGAACCCAGATTTTCGCCCAAGACTAGTGAATTTTGGGTGGAAAACGTGTTCTGGAAATGGTTTTAACTTGTGGAACTGTGATTTTAGCCAAATTCTGACCAGAAATGCCTTTTTCGAGGGGTTTTACGTTTTTGACGAAAAATTTTAAGTCTTTTCTAACCTTGAAATTAATGGCATAAATTGTTGATTATATGGTTGATTATTTGCATATTTTTCTGCACTTTTATGTCCCCTTAAAGCACACTTACTTGGTAGTATTTGATGCTTAAAGATTGATTTATTTTCACATAATTGCAAACTAATTGCTTTTTAGTGTGAAAATTTTATTTTTGAAGCTTCCTAAGTGGTAAAGATTCAATCTTTATTTGTGATAAGTGATTGAAACTTTGAAAACCACTAAATTCCATGTTATTTTGAATTGAACCTTGTTGTTTTAATCATTTTGAGTTGATTAGAAACATAAAGTTTCGATTTTTGTGATAGAAATTTGGTTATCTTCATGTTGGAAGATATAATTTTCAAGGATTCACAAATTTTAGATGTTGGAATTTTCATTTGAACAGTAAAGTTCATATTTTTCCAACTTCCCTTTAATTTGTCAAATTCTCAAGTTTAATTTAAATTGATTAAATTGAAAGTGAGAAGTTACCTCAATTTTATTTTGCACCAAGCTAAACCAATTTAATTAAAGATGGTTCTTGGAATTATTTTGCTTATTGCACTTTGAAAATTTTATTAAGTTAGACTTGTTTAAAATTTTATTTTGCTCACTAAATTAGTTCTAAAATTAATTTAGAAATTAATTATTTTTGTCTCGCGGAAAAGGGATCAAATCCCAAGGTAGTGGCACGCAAAACGAGGCAATGCACCACCAAGGCGAGCCGGGCTGCATAGCAGCCCGCATGTGGCTGCCAAGGTGGTTCCGCCGCCTCGATTGTGGGCCACACGCGCGGCAGCAGCCACGCACAGCAGCAGCTCACGCGCAGCAGCAGCAGCCACGCGCGGTTGTGCTGTGGCAGCGGCTTGCGGCCGTGTGCCGTGGGCCGTGTGTTCGTGGTCTTGGCGTGTGCGTATGCTTGGTGCGGTGAGGTGATTAGCCGTAATAGGCTTGATGTTAATTATTTTTCCGTTTATTTATTTTAATTAATTTTGTTAATTTTAATTAAAATTTTGGGAGGCTAGGCCTCGGGTTTTTTAAGCGGCATTGGCAAAATTTCATTTTGACAAATTTGGGTGCTACCGACTTAATTAATTGGATTAATTAAGGAAATGCGGAATTTAGTGGGAGCTTCAATTACTAATGACGTAATTTATATAATCGGTTAAACAACTTTGACTAGTTTTAATTAGGCGTGTTAATCGGATTAACCACCTAGATTAGTTACTAGTGCGCGCGTTGTTTGAATGCATTTTACTTGTTGTTATTTTGTAAATTGCATGGGCCATTCACAAATAGTGAATGGATGAATGGAATATATATATATTCTCTCTCTCTCTCACAGGTTTTATGAAATGGCAACTAGTGGGACCCGACTAGGATAGAAAATACGGACTACGTGCCGTTATGTATTTTTGTAAATCTAAATACAGTCTACGCACCGTTAAGTACTTTTGTACTTTAATATTTAGATTATTCCTAGTTATAGACACTAGTTTTTGCATAGTTTGGTTTAGTCTTGAAGACGGCGTATCTTGGAAGACAAAGCTTTGAAATGCAAATGAAGACCTTTTGAAGATATGAAGATTTCAAAGGGTCATGCTAGTTGCCAATATTCATCTATTTTCGCTTTATATTTTATGGTTATATATATGTGTGTGAAATATTCGTTAGATGCATGTTTAGGTTTTCTTGATGTTGCGATGATTAGTTAAGTTCACTTAAATCAACCAACATAGAAATCCTAGGTCCCTAATAATATTGAGTAAAACTTGCCTTTCCAAAACAACACTTACTAACCGGACGATGGTGATGGTAGGCTACGCCAAAGCGAGGTGCCATCACTCCTCTAAGGGGCATAGGGAACACCGAGTGTGCACGTTGGTTTTGGTTTAACTCATCGGTATGAGTGAGGAGTCCTCACATACCGTGGCAAAAGAGACACATCGTCAAAGATGCATTAGATGCGACGATTGTCTAACCAAGAGTGGCTTAGAGCCATTAGCAAGGCAATGCTTACCTAGAAGATTGAGTGTTTAAGACAAGCCAAAGCATGCTTAACCACTCTTTGTTTCTTCGGATCTTGGAATCGCCTTATTTTCACAATATAGGGACAATTTTTACGTGTAAATAAGACGTTAAATAAGTATTGAAAATTTGCATGAATAAAATTCAATCTTATTTTTGAATGGTTTTTCATTAAAATTCTTTCAATTGTAGAATCATGTCTTCAACTATTAACAACGACCTTATGTACCCGGAACTTCCCGAGAAGTTACCATTTTTTCTCAATTTGGTGAACTTCAAGGAATGGGAAGATGAGCTCTGAAGGACACTCAGGAATTGCTACCTAGAGCATATCTTGGACACTCCGATCCCGAGTTTCTACTCGAAAGGGATCATGAGTGATGAAGCTCATGAAGAATGGAGTATAGATTGCAAGAGAGTTTCCAAACTCATGGCAAACTCTATCCCGGATCAATGGAGAGGGGTTTTCTCCGGCTATTTTCCGGACATGATGCTCAAAGCACTTGAGGATGTAGTCAATATGAGGGTCACCAAGAGTGCTAGGGGCAATTATGATGGTCATGTGGAGGATGTGACAAGGTCACTCTCCAAAATGAGGATCAAGCCACCGCAAGAAGGTTGTCTCTCGAAAGAAAGACAAGAGTTATGGGGAAAAGTCTAAAATGCGAGACTTAGGCCCGGAATTCCACTTCAAGCTCATGTAATTAACATGACAAGGTTATTCAACCATCTGGAGCTAATTGGCAAACCAGTGGAAGACGAGCAAGAGGCTCTCATGCTTCTTAGCTCTCTTCACTCGGGGTATGTGGGACTTAAGATGCGTCTCACCGCCAATAGGGATACACTGTCCTTAAGGGAAGTCATCCAAGAGCTTCAAAAGACCAATTCTTGCAAGAAGGCTAACTTTGCCCTTAGACCAAGGAAGAAGGAGTTCAAAGACAAGAGGAAGATGCGCTGCTTCTATTGTGGTAACCCCGGACACTACAAAAGAGAATGCAGCATGTATCTGGATGATAAGGCGAAAGGAAAAGTAACCTCAACCTCAGGTATCATCTTATACACTTGAATATAAGCAATTTTAAAAGGTATTAGATACCGGAAAATTGACTCACAACACATTCCTTTTCAAGAACCAAGTGAGCGGTGCTTTTTTAAGAGGAATCGAGTTCACAAGTAGGATGGAAGTGATCTATCCAAGAGAAACTTGTATATCTCATGTTTTTTCTAAAGTAGAACTTATTTGGTTTTATCTACCATACTTTTGAAGTATTTCCGACGTTGGACGTCATTCTCATCAAATCGAGACCTTTTGTTTTGATGTCTTGAACATATTTATGGAATGACACTTTCATGTGTTTTTTAGACAAATGTTTGATACCAATACAAAGAAAGCTAAGACTACACAAACTAGTCAAACTTACTTGTGGCATTGTCGCCTTGGCCACATTAACATCAAACGCATCAAGAAACTTCTACAAGAAGGTATTCTTGACTCATTTGATTTAGAATCCTTTGAGAATTGCGAAGGATGTTTATTAGGCAAGATGATAAAGCAACCATTCTCCAAGTTAGGAGAAAGGGCCAGTGACTTATTGGGACTTATACACACCGATGTATGTGGACCAATGAGTACACCCGCAAGAAGTGGTTATCGGTGTTTCATAACCTTCACGGACGACTTTAGTAGATATGGTTATGTCTAACTAATGTCGCATAAATCAGAATCGTTTGATAAATTCTAAGAATTTCAGAATGAAGTTGAAAACCAACTCGGCAAGAAAATCAAGGCCCTTCGATCAGATCGAGGTGGCGAATATTTGAGCCAAGAAGTTTGATGACCATCTGAAAGAACATGGAATACTTTCAGAGTTGACACCTCCGGGAACTCCTCAGTGGAATGGAGTATCTAAAAGGAGGAATCGAACCCTATTAGACATGGTCCGATCGACTATGGGTCTTAGTGAACTTCCAATCTCTTTCTGGGGACATGCACTTTTAACTGCGGCACTCACACTGAATTGTGCTCCGTCAAAAGCAGTGGAAAAGACTCCATATGAATTATGGACTAATAAACCGCCAAGGTTGTCTTTTCTCAAGATTTGGGGATGCGAAGCATATGTCAAGAAACTCATTTCTGACAAACTTCATCTAAAATCTGATAAGGTTTACTTTGTGGGTTATCCAAAAGAAACCAAAGGGTATTACTTCTACAACAAATCCGAGAACAAAACTCATGATGGTGTCTTTTTGGAGAAGGAACATCTCTCCAAAATGACAAGTGGGAGGAAAAACGAACTCGACGAAGTTCGAGAGGACGAGCAACAAGGACAAGTTGACAATCAAAGTGCTTACCAAGCAGCTGTTGACGTTGGTCAAACTCAAAATATGCAAAGTCAAACTGACAATGCAAATGCTCAGTCCATTGCCCTACGTAGGTCGACTCGGCCAAGATCTCAACCTGACAGATATCTCGGTGTTATATTAACCGAAGATCAGGACATCTTAGTAGTGGATGGAGATGAGCCGGCAACCTACAAGCAAGCTATGACGAGCCCTGACTCTGAAAAATGGCAAGAGGCCATGAAATCCGAAATGGACTCCATGTTTGAAAATCAAGTATGGGACTTGGTTTATATGCCCGTAGGTTACACACCTATCGGATGTAAATGGATTTTCAAGATGAAAACCGACAAAGATGGAAATGTATTTATTTACAAAGCAAGGCTGGTAGCAAAAGGTTACACGCAAATTCATGGCGTTGATTATGATGAAACCTTTTCTCCAGTTGCCATGCTTAAGTCCGTTCGAATTCTTCTAGCGATTGCTGCATATTACAATTATGAAATATGGCAGATGGACGTCAAAACCGTCTTCCTCAATGGGATTTTGGAAGAAACTGTGTATATGACACAGCCTGAGGGTTTTGTCGACCAGAATAATCCTAAGAAGGTATGCAAGCTTAAGAAGTCCATTTATGCACTAAAGCAAGCAAGCAGAAGTTGGAATCTGCGATTTGATGAAGCCATCAGTAAGTTTGGTTTTATCAAGAATCCAGATGGGTCTTGTGTCTACAAGAAGGCCAGTGGGAGTGACATCGCCTTCCTAGTCTTATATGTTGATGAAATTTTGCCCATTGGAAATAGCATTCCATTGCTGGAGTTTATAAAGACTTGGCTCGGGAAATGTTTTTCAATGAAAGACTTGGGAGAAGCTCAGTACATATTAGGCATCAAGATCTATAGGGATAGATCAAAAAGGATGATTGGAATGAGTCAGAGTACTTATATCGATAAGGTACTGGCTCGATTCCAAATGGAAGGAGCCAAGAGAGGGCACCTACCCATGTCACATGGCATAACCTTAAGCAAGAAGCAGTGTCCAAAGACACCTGATGAGCGAGAAAGGATGAGTCAAATTCCGTATGCTTCGCTTATCGGATCGATCATGTATGCCATGATATGTACTAGGCCGGATGTATCGTATGCCTTGAGTGCTACGAGCCGATACCAATAAGACCCAGGAGAGGCGCATTGGACTGCGGCCAAGAATATTTTGAAGTACCTGAAAAGGAACAAGGATAAATTCCTGGTCTATGGTGGTAAAGATGAATTGGTTGTTGAGGGATATACCGACGCAAGCTTCCAGACAGACAGAGACGACTTTAAGTCACAATCAGGATACATATTTTGTCTCAATGGAGGAGCGTTTAGGTGGAAGAGTGCAAAGCAAAGCACAACCGCTGATTCTACAACTGAAGCCGAGTACTTGGCAGCATCTGAGGCAGCCAAGGAGGCAGTTTGGATTCACAAGTTCATTGATGAACTTGGTGTTGTACCCTCGATCAAGGGTCCAGTAGACCTCTATTGTGATAACAATGGAGCTATTGCTCAGGCTAGAGAGCCACGAGAACATCAGAAGGTCAAACATGTCCAGAGGCGATTTCATATGATTCGGGAATGGAAGTCAGAAGGTGAAATCAGAATTTGTAAAGTTGGAACGGATGATAATGTAGCCGATCCACTAACTAAACCTCTGTCTCAAGTGAAGCACAACAAACACATTGAGGCAATGGGAATCAAGCATGTTGCGAACTGGCTTTGAATTCCATTTATAATGTTTTAATCAAATTTTGAGGAATGTTGATGTAAAGCACCATGATGAACCATTCAGTTTTTGGAGTAATTAAAATTTTCATGCAATTTAAATCACTTCGTCTCTATTTAATTGTGGTTTAGAATTAAATAATGAGTCCATTCGATTTTAATAAATATTCGAAATAGGGTATCAAGTCAATGGCTTGAAACACATATTAAGTGAACGTTGAATATTTTAATCGAAAATTATCCCTAATCAAGGTCGTATTTTGTGGACGAATAATGACCATCAGAGATTAGTGTGTAGTATGATTTGTATCACCGTTTCTTGTGCTGTGAGGATACAAATCATTTGCACAGGTATTGGTTTAGAACCATACTGGACAGACCTATGAGGATGCTTTAAGAGATTAAAAATCGTCATAAGTATTTTCTCATTATTACTATCGGAACTCTTTTCCTTTGACCATGAGTAGTGGGAGATCTCTTGTTTGAGTACTGGTCCGCTTTGGTATTCGCCAAACGTCTGCCGTAACTGGGGATTATAACGACAGATATCGGGCGGGTGAGTCCTCTTATTAAGAGAAGCTACATTACAAGACTGGAAATGTCCCCCTACTAACAATAGGGAACATGTCTTGTTGTTTATAAGGCCTCTCGAAGAGCGAGACTGTGAAAAATGCATGGCCGTGCTCAGATGGATTTTAGAAATCATCTGCTTATTGACAGTCAAACTCGGATTTTGAGAAACACTTCTGGACGTAACAGAGATGACTAGTAATCTTACTCTGTACTTCATGAAGAGACATGAAGAGACATAGGATAAAGGCTATACACTAACTACACACTTGTCCGGAAAGACAAGTGGGAGATTGAAAGGAATGATGTCCTTCGAACAAGTGTATTATTCTGATAGCGAGTTCAGAATTATTAGAAAGCTAATACATTCAGTAAGGTCAAGTGATCGGAATGCCTGGGTGGAGGCCGCTTCCGATCAGTAATATTAATATAATTAATATTACAGCTTAATCTTGACTGAACCTTCGGGTCACACCCAAGCAAATATATGCAAACCAACTCGACGAATTAATTCGGAAGAAATTAATTCGTCGCCTGAGTGTTAAATATTTAGACGTCTGTAAATTCGAGCTTAGAGCGTCGAAACCGATCGTTGGAAGTCGAGTCGAAAAATAGTGAAAGACGAGACGAAAAATAGTAATAAATCAACAAAAGACCAAAATACCCCTAGCATCGGAATGTCCTAGCAAACCGAGTGCTAAGGGTGTATGGCCTAGCATGGTGGCTAGCATGCGCACCAAGCCGAGTCTAGGCTGGCTGGTGCGTGCTAGCGCACCCATGCTAGCATCGCAAAGCTAGGCACTGCCTAGTGCGTGCTAGCATGCTAGGCACTGCCTTGTGCGCGCATTGGCTAGCAAGCCATGCCGCAACAAGCTGCAGAAGCTAGCACGCTAGGCGCGCCAGCTAGCCACAACTAGCAGCAGCATGGCGAGGGTCATTGCTTGCTAGTAGCGAGGCCAAGGCACAAAGCCACAGCAGCCCGCACAAGCATGTTGGGCGTGCTGGGCTTGCGTGCTCGTGGGTGCCACGGACAGCAGCACATGGCAGCCCACCTTGGCTGCCTTGGTGCCCAAGGGTGGGTGCCATGTGGCTTGTGGTCCTTGAGTGTGTGTGGTGTGAGGTGGACGGCTAAGGGAGAGGGAGTGGGGAGCAAGTTTGGTCCCCCCCCCCTCCTCCAAGTGGTCCTCACCTAACCACTCACATGAGCTTGCCACTTGTTGATTTATTACTAGCTTGATTATTTATTTTATTTTAGCTTTAAAATAAAATGGAAAAATCATACTATCCCACATTGATGGGAGAGTAAATGATACTCCCATCATTTCCTATAAATACCCAAGTATGGGCATTGGGAATGATGCTTGAGTGGGAGTTAGAAAGAGCATTCCATAATTTTGGGAAAACTCTTAAACTCACATAACACTCGGGTTTGGGTCGGACCTTGCTAACCCCAAGGTAGTAGACCTTAAAGTTGTGTTCGCCCATTTGTGGGTGGATACCGTTGGAGGCGCGGCGCTTGACGTGCTAGTAGCTTTCAAGTAAGAGCCCCAGGTTTTGGGCGAAGCTCGCTTCGAGGGTAAGATTCGTTATCTTTTCTTTTTGAATATTTATTTATGCTTTGTGATTTTAATTATTGCGAGTGGTTCCTCGGGAGGGGTTGTTTCCGCGGTGAGTCGGACTCACCAAACCCCAACAGCTACCTAGCGACCCTGCCCTTACGGGTTAGGTGCTGCAACGGCTTAGGTGCTACAAGGCATCTCTTACCCTTGCAGCATGTCGCGCCGTACCGCACCACATGCTCCCTCTGCACATCCTGCTCGCACACATCAACACACACACACCTACACCAACACTCTTAGTGAGTAGCTTAGCATAGCTACGCGAGCAGCCCTACTGGCCGAGGGTTGCATTGAGGCTCTAAGCCTCGATTTTGGGGTGTACCTCGGGATTATTATTCCTGAAAAATTCATGTGACTTTATTGAATTTTAAATCCAATTTTGAATTAAATATTGAGTAATTTTGAATTACTCTTAAGTCCAACTTAATTTATCCAAGTTAAGTGCAATAACCAAAATTATTTCCAAAAACCATTCTTTAATAATTTTAGGTTACTTTAATTCAATCAAAAATTTCAGGGCATGTAACATAATTTAATTTAATCATTGATAATAAAATTAAATAATCTAATGATTAAATTTAATAATTACTACTTTGACAAACTAATTAAATAAATTAATTAACCATCCAATGAAAAATAATTTATTCAAGTAGGACTCAACCATGTTTGAATATTTCAACCATCCAATGAAGAACAACATTCAAACATAAACATGAACAACATGACTTTTAAATCGATTTCCAAAATCATTAATACTCAAATTAAAGTTTGTTCATTTAGGGTTTTAGCAAGTCAAGATCTAAATCAATCATCCAATAAAGATCAACTATTTTAGAGGTGTAGGGAATATTTCAACACTCAACTTTGAGCCCCACTGTGATCATGAATTTAAACATGGTGGCGTCCAAAGAGAAAGAAGCTAGAGATAAAAGAGTGGTCACTAATCATATTCAACATAAACCAAGTCACTTAGGGCAATCCAATTGCAAATTTAAGCAATTTCAAGTTTATGTGGATAATTGAGCACTCCAAATTAAGCAACTATAAATTACCAAATTCATGCATAAAAGAGGAGTATAATTTCAGTAGATTAAATCCATAATCACTCACATAATCAATCATTATATGCCATAATTTTTTTTACACGAATATGTCATAATTAATTAAGGTCCTAAGATTTAAACTTTTTTCATTCTAAACGAAATAACCCCCGAAAAACATGTTGCTGGGAGAATATTGGCCACTAGAAGCCATTTTTTAATCACTTTGCGGGTAAAGTCTAATTTCAAATGCTTTTTATACCCAAAATTCACTACTTTTTCGTCGAAATCTTGGCATTTTAGCATAATTAAGCATTAATTCGTTTTTATCCAATAAAACCAAAACCCTAATCTAATTTGGTTGCTATCTAGATTTTTTAATCTATTTTAAATCCCTTTGGTTAATTTTAGTTGCAAAAATTAAATACAAGAGGCTCATGATACCGCTGTTGAGTTTTATGGTGTCCCGAACATCGTGTGGAACCAAACCCCGCCTCGAACCACAATTAATTATTACAACTATCAACATATAATTAATAAAGCATTAAACATATAATCACATAAAGAGATAAATACTATATTACCCTTGACGCGTGCATCATCACATACACAAACACGACCCTTGATGTAGAAAGCCTTAGACCTGCACTCGCGTGATCCTCCCCCTTTGTACACCCACGTGCCCGAACTAGGTTTGGTCTTGTATCTTAGACAAAACCAAAACCAAAATTATGAGTTTTACGAACTGTTAGGTTTTCTCACGGTTTATATCGGAGATGCCTATTTGAGTTCTACTCAAGTGATTTTTCCCAATTCCTAAGGTTGGTATTTATAGGCATGACATCTCTTATCCTACACTATGCTTTCCATGTGGGACTTGTTGTAAAGTGAGAAAACTAGCATTAAATTTAATTCTAAAATAAATTAATTAAATACTCAAGGCAATAAGCAAACAACAAGTGTTAACACAAGAAAAGGGGTAGATGAGGACCATAATCTCCCCTTGTTCAATTCCCCAAGCAAACCCATCCTACAAACTGGTCCCAAAATAAAAAAAAATTGCCAGCTGGCGGCCTGCCTTGGTGATAAGTGACTTTTATGTCACTTTTAGAGTATTTTTATGCTTATTTTTCGGTTTAGTTTCTAATAATTTTCCTAGATTTAGGCTTTATTTTTTTCTCTTTTTCTTAATTTTCTTATTTGGTCTTTATTTTGAGTATTTTTGCATTTTTTTTATTTTTTAGTTTAATTTCGTAATTTTAGTTATTAATTTCTCTTTTCTCTCGTTTTCTTATTTACTTTAGTTTTATATTTTATTTTAATTTACTTTGTTTTATTTTATTATTTTATTTTATATCCTACCCTTGTGTTTGCTCTTGGTTGTAGGCGTGTTCGGGTCGATGCTCGATTTTCAAGTTAAAATCAATTTCAGATTCTCGATTTTGAGTCATATGTAAAGAATCAAGTTGCTGTCCCTTTGCTCGTATCCATCACCACACCCCTCCTTAACCTCCACCACACATTAAACCCATAACAACAACAATAACAGTAGCGGAAGCAACCTCAACCGAATTCTGCCATCATCGCCCATGCGCCACTAGCGAAATTACTCCCTCCCTGCATCTCACAACCCGCCACCGCTTAAACCACCATCAACAACCGCCCATCAATCGGGATTACAGCCTCGCAATTAGTAATTAATTACCACAAATCAACCCCAAATTAAAGACCCTTTAGAGCGAGAGCTATGAATTTCAAAGTAGGCGCTCCTCATTCATTCATTTTCTACCAATTTAAGCAGAAAGCTTGAGCGGCCGCTTCGAAGGGTGTGGGCGGACGCTCCGATGGGTCATTAAAAATCACATGCTTTTCTCGTGAATCCTTAAGGGCTTGGAGATCCAATGGCTGAGATTGTGATTGATTGCGATGACGGTGATGATGCGTGTGATGGTGTTGATGGAAGATCAGAGCAGCCATGAGAAGAAGAAATGGAGTCTGTGGGATTTTTGTGGGTTTTGATTTTGTTTTACTTTTTATTTTATTTTGTTTTACTTTTATTTAATTTTCTTTTCTATTTCCTTTTCTTTTATATTTTGTATTTCTTTTATTTTCTATTCTTCTCTTTTCTTTATTTTTATTTTATTATTAGCTTGTATATAAATACCCCTTTTGGGATTATTTTCTCTATCCACTTTTAATCAACTTTAATTCACCCTAGATTAGATTGGTTTAGTTCCTTTTATTTTCTCTCTCTTAGGGTTAGATTAGGAGTCTCTCTCTCTAGTTTAGGAGTAGTTTTAGAGAGAGAAAGCTTGGATTTTTCATGGAGATTTGAGAGGTTGAAGAAGCAATTTGTGGATTTTCTTCTCATATATTCAATGAGTCTTCCTAACTTTCTCTCATCTTTATTGCTTTCCTTTAATTCTTGTTTTTGTTTATTTCCTTGTTGATTAGAGTTGTTAATTAGTTTAATAGTTTGATTTTAACTTTAATTCTAGTTTTATCTTGCTTTACATGTTCTTTTTTATCATGTTAGTTTAGATTTCATTCTAGGGGATTGGATGAAGATTATGTTGATGAATTGAATGATTTATTGTGATTTGTATACAATTGATTCTTGATTATTGTGTATGGATGATGCTAATATGGATTAGAATCTTTCTAGCTAATTGATTCTATGTTCTTAATTGTGCTTTCAATCAATTGTGCGAAAGTGAGTTGTTTGAGGGTCTAATTTCTTCCATACCTATACTAGGCTAGTTGCACGAGAGTGAATTAGTTTAGTAGGATAATTAGCATGCTTTATTGCGCGAGAGTGAGTTAAGTGTGTTGATTGTTCCTAATTGAGGTCATTTTCATCTAATTGCAATGTTGTTGTTGAATTCATTAATGTAATTGGATTCCACTTTCCCTAGTTTTAGTTGTGTGCTTTAAATAGTGTTTAGTTGAATCTCTCTCTATATCTCGATCATCCTAGTAGTCTAATTACCATAGATTGATACACTTAGTCTTTGTGGTTCGACCCTTTACTTGTCACTAACTAGTTGAGTGTAAGTTTAGGTATTATAAATTTCTAATTTGGTTAGGGTTAGTATTCCCGACGACCTACTCTACCCGCGATCACTTGGTTTTAGAATCCAACTCCTTTTGATGTACTAGATGCCCTTTAGATTCTTTCCTAGAGTTTTGTTTATGTTTTCTAGGCCTTAGATTCCATTATTGTGTTACTGTCAGTTTAGTATTCATTAGGGATTCTATGCATATACTACTATAAGCTCTTTAGAGGGCGAATGATTAATGAAATCAAGAAGTGTTCTACCATGTGTTGCCTTAATTTTATGCTTGTTTGTTGTTAGACCTTTATAGATATTTTGTCTTACTTGCATAATAGCTCCCTTCCACACCAACTTGCTGCACTAAGAACTCGTGGTTCGAACCCGCTTGTGCCCGCCTTGAAGTATCGGTCGTCACAAGCCCCGACCACCCGCATTCCATCGCCCAAATAAATGTGAGTGCTCCCGTGATTTAATTGCCTGTTTGTGTTGATTCGTGCTCATAAGCCCAACTTCCGCACTAGGCTAGTGTTCTTGCCGCCAAAAAGCTAAAGCATACCACATGTTCTGGGGGGCAGAATCCCATACAGTGACACTTGGGCACCAAGGCTGCCTTGCTGGCGCCTGGTCCCTTGGATGGGCCGGCCAGCCAGCCCACATAGCTACAACCCTCGCACCAGCAAGCCACAAATCAATACGGGCTGTTGTGCGCTAGACGCTGCTACCACTAGCGAGGCCCAATAAGCGTTGCTAGCTATTGGCCTTGCTAGCGGGGCTAGCAACCTTTGCGGGCTACTGCTAGCAGCAGCTAGCGAGGCTTAGCAGGTTTGCTAGCTGCAAGCCTTGCTTAAGGAAGCTAGGATATGGGTTGTGGCTTGCCCGCCAGCCAGGACGCACATACGTCTGCTGGGCTTACGGCCACAGTTATGCATTAGCCTAGCATTGTTAATAGCCATGTTAGCCTAGCCCTCGCATGTCTAAGCCAATACGAGGCTACGGCTATGCGCGTTGACTTGCTATTTGACTTATTTCTCGTTTCTAATCGACTTGACATTTGATGCTTAGCTTCGACACTCTAAGCTTAGAATTTGACGTCTGAGTTCGTAATATCTTTATTGACGTAATTAACCCTTCAGATTAATTCTTCACCTTAGTAGGTTACACGATTGGGTGTGACTCGCAGGGTTTAGTCAAAAGGGACCTGTAAGATCAATTATATTAATCTTATTGATTTGAAGCGGCCTCCAGTTAGGCATTCCGATACTTGAATTCACTAAATAATTAGCTTTCCTAATTAACTGTGAACCCTCTATCGGAGTAATACACTTGTTCGAAGGACATCATTCCTTTCAACAACAAGGAAGCAATATACCGTTATGTAAAGGTTGGGCCAGGTATTAAGAAGAAGTTTTACGGTTACCCGTTTTAGCCCGTATGTTTTCTAATTCTCTGAAATCGAACTCGGTAGCAATTATAACAAGAATTACAACAACCATTAACAATTACAACATGCATACATGGGGTCTTATGAGGTGTTGTTATGAGGTTTCTTTGCTATAGAATAATTATTTTCATTTTAGTATGTGTTATTGCAGGTATCATATCAAATGGGTTAGTAGATGTTAGGTAGTTTATTATATTTCTTCTTTGTTATTATTTCTAATTTTTATTATTCATAATAATAAACTTTTATCATTTTTACACAATTATATATATATATATATATATATATATATATATATATATATATATATATATATATATATATATATATATATATATATATATATATATATATATATATATATTGGAGCGTACCCAATAATATGATATGATCAAGAATGGGAAATCAAGTATGAAGTAAAACACATTAGAAACATAGAAAATCTGTATATTGATGATAAATGTATCTCTAAGTCCCTTTCTTTTGGCAAATTTGCTCAAAATATTGCAGCTATTTTAAAATTTGTTTTTATTGGACAATGTAAATGTTTTGGGTGTTTTTGTCCCTTGGGAGAGTTACAACTCGAAGACTGGTCCTGCTGACTCTGTACCTGCAAAAACAACAGAGACACCGGTTGGGTGGTGCTCCGCCTCCAACGCTCAAGTTAGTAACTTGAAGGAGAATAAAAAGTGCGGAAATTTAGGTGGGGATCTGCTTGGATTCCAAGCTCAGGTGTTCTCTGATGAGAGAGAAAGTAGGATGTAATAAATGATAGTATATTTCTGAATGTCCCCCATTTTGGGGGAATATCTCCCTATTTATAGGGTCCTTGGGAAAAGTGCCCCTTCCTAGGTTATTTTAACCTAGGACTGATGGGATGCGCCGCCAAATAGCGGATTTTTGGGGAATTGGGCCTTTGAAGGCCGCAACTCTAAGGGAGTATCTGGAGAGGCCACTTGTCAGCTGGGGATTGGTCAAGGGTGACCTGCCAGCCTCTAACACGTGGCACCTCCTCATTGGTCCGCTTGTCATGGGTGAAAATACCCCAAACATTTGCCCCTCACAGGTGGCACGTGGCAGGCCACGTGGTGCCTATGACACGTGTCAACCCATGAAGGGTGAACAGTGAAAACGGCTATTTTTTACAGTGATGACGGGGATTCGTACCGTTTCACCCCCTATAAATAGGGATTTACCCTCCCCCTCTCTCCTCTTCACTTTTACAAATCTTGACTTTTCTAGAGAGAGAAAGAGAGTTTTTTAGAGAGAGGTGCTCTGATCCCGGTTGCGTTTAAGCCAACTCAAGATTCCCGTGTGCTCTTTCGAAGTCACCCAGTCACCGGTTGCTTTGCCGTTTTCAGATTTTTTCAGAACTCAAAGTAAGGTAACCATCCGTTTCCTTCTTTAAGTTTTCCTCTTTTTCCTTGTTTTTAGCCTGTATACACTCATTTCTGGTTGTATACATTAAATTTTCAAAAAATAAAATGAACTCTCCATTTGCACACACGGCACTGCCTAGGACGCTCAGCCGGTCACCAGGGACGGCTGAGTCTAGAACCGGGGGTGCCTTGTCTGGAGTTTCTGGAGTGCTTTGCTCATCTTCGGCTTCTTCCCTCTCTGTGTCTGTGCGGGACACAATGGCTAGAACTAAGCAGACGGCTACCAAGCCCAGCAGGCGGCGCACTAAGGAAGTGCCCGCAAGTGAAGTTGTGAGGGAGGAAGACTACGAGGCGGCTGAGCAAAGTAACTCAGCTGAGGACACCCCGTCTACTTCCAGCAACAACTACTCAAGGGGAGACGCTGAGGAAACCGCCTCCTCTCCAGACCAAAGTAACTCGGCTGAAGAAGCGGCTGAGGAGAAGGAAGGATCCGGGGCGGAGGGAGAGAACCTTGCTGAGGCTTATCGCCAAACAGCAAAGAAAGAAGCAAACCCGGATGAAGCCTGGGGACAGGGCCCTTCTTGAAAGTGGCTTTGAGGCTTTCAAACAACAACACCCCTTTGGGGAAGACTGGGACATCATTGTCCCTCCGGCTGATGTTGTTTTAGCCTGGGGGGATGACATTGACAATGCAGACAATTACTTTGTCTGCTATGAGGCGGTAATAGAAGCCGGCCTCCGCTTTCCCCTTCACAGAGGCATCCGGAAGATCCTGAAGGGATATGACTTGGGAGTGTGGCAATTAACGCATAACTCTTGGGTCAATATCCTTAGCTATATCGCCGCCTGCGAGCTCCAGGAAATTGAGCCCAGCTTCACCGCCTTCGCCCATATGCACTACCTCAAGAGTGCCCCAGGCGGATATGGAGCGTGGTACACTATTTCCACGCTCCCGGAATATTTGATGACCTTGGACAAAGTGTCCAAGTGGGGAGGTTGGAAAGATAAATGGTACTTGGTCTCCTCCCCTCAAGTGAGGATAAACAAGATTCTCCGGCGCTACAACAAAGAGCCGGCTTTGGTGGGCCAGAAGTGCATACGCCCAGCTCTTACTACCAAAGCCCGGGAGCAAATAATAGAGCCGGAGTTCTTCAAGACAACAACCGAGCCCTTGGGGGATGGGACTCACATAGTTGTTCCAAGAAACTGGATCCCCCACCCAGATTTCTTTGCGGATGAGAGATTCTTGTCCGCCTGCGAGTTGAGCCCTATGTTTCCAAAGGGTAGATACACTCACCCACCCGGCGGTCTTCCGTCAGCAATTTAAATTTCATTGCTTTGAACTTTTTCTTGCTCTAACTCTTTTATGTTTTTCTACAGAGGAAGCAAGGAAAATGGTTGATCCGGCTAAGACCCCTCAAAAATCTGCGGCTCAGCTCCACAAAGAAACCATCTTGGCCAAGAAGGCCACCATTGAGGCCAAGGAGGCCGAAAAAGGAGGGGTAAGATAACTCCAACTTCCCTTGAAATTTTTCAAGTTCTTTTGATTCCGAATGAGTTATGGTTTCCTTGTGTTTTTGCAGGCTTCAACTGGCATCCTCCCCCGTTCCATGACAAAGGTCTTAAAAAGACATGGGGATGAGAACCTTCAAAAACCGGCTGCTAAAACCGGGAGGAAGGCAACCCCAACGGCCTCTGGCGTTAACGCCAAAGGTTTCCCTACAACCGGGGGAAAGGGCCCCAAAGCCATGGCAACTCTGAGTGAAAACTCAGAGAAATCAAAGAAAAAGTCGGATGCTCATGAAGCATCGAAGGATGGCGAGCCATCCTAGGCTGCAGGTGGTGCTGCAGCCGCAGGGGAGGAGCCGGCGAGGGTCGACTCCAAAGGTAAGATTGAAATTCCTTGGCCGCTTGACTTTATGCGCGTCAAGACTATGACTGACCCTTCCGGGGGGTCTGTGAGTAGCTGGCAAAGAATGAATGCCAAATACGCTGCTAGCCTCTCACCAAGTCCTTCTTATGCTGCAGATGCTACTTCTGCCCCGGACCTCGCGGGGTTTGGCAAACGGATGGTGAGAACTCTCACCCAGTCGGAGAAGAACTCCATACCCAACCGCCACGAGGTCGACTTCGACCAGATTCTGGGGCAGCTGGCGGAGGTAAGTGAAACTTGCCCCTTATCTTTTTCATTACTTTTCATTTCATTTTGTCTTTCAATTTTGCTAAGTGTTTAGATTCCTGGATGACCTTGCTCAGGTTATGGTCCGGGTGAATGGGCTTCGGTTGCCTTTCCGGAAGAAGCAAGAAGAGGTAACTGATGCCAAGAGAAGGGCTCAAGCGAATCTCAACTCTTCTGAATATGCCTATACAAATTTTGATGTTGAGATTAAAGCCCTCGAGTTGAAACAGGAGGAGCTGGTCAGGACTTTGACGACTGCTAATGATGAAGTCAACAATAAGATCAGCGACTTGGAGCTTCAGCTGAAAACTGCCGGCTCCAACCTCAAGGCCTTGGAGGGGGCTGATCAGGAGAACACTACCCTAAGGGAAGACAAGTCCCGGCTGACTGCTGAGCTTGCCACTCTGAAGGGCAAGCATGCTGAGGAGCTCGAAGCTGAGCAGGCTCGGCTCATCAAAGAGAATGAGCGGGACAATGAGATCCGCCTCCGATACGCTTGGGGGCTTCTCTATCCTGAAGTAGACTTTGAAGTCTACAAGCTGAGGTACAACTACGCCACTGAGGTGTACGATGCCAAGGTTCTCCAGGATCCTGCTCCGGCTCGCTTCAAGGAATGGGCCCTGGAAAACGGTGCTGAGGTTTCGGACACAGAGGAGCCGGACCTGGACGAGATTATAAAGGAAGTGAACAAGGACAGCCAGCCTGAAGAGGCTGTGGTTCCGGATGATGTTCCTTCAACGACTCCAGCCTAGTCGGAACAGCCAACAGCATAGCTCCCCTCCTCTGCGGCAGTATGCCAACCTTTTGCTTTTCCGGCCTGTGCGCCGAGTAATTATGTAACTTTTATTTTTCCTTTGTCTCTTTATACTGGATGTGGATCCGGCTAACAATTATTTCTGGCCTTGAGCCAGTTTATTTATTGAAGTATACCGACTCAGTCGGTTTTCTTATACTTGCACAATTTTTTCAATTTTTTCACTTTTGCATATATACTCAATATATATATACTTGTGAATTTGTCTATCTTATGAAAAGCATGCGGCAGGTACAAATCCGGCTGTCCTTGCCCCTGGGCGGCTGTGTGGTTGGTTTAATCTGAAAAAGGATTGATTGCCTTGGAAACTTCTCATACTTCAAAGAGTATGGGATGTTTGTAAGGCAATCAATCACAATAGTGATTGCCCCAAACCAAGTACACAGCCGGACAAATGACAGACATACAACCTCTGCCCCAGTCGGTATCAAACCGCCTGGGTATTCTTTATAGCCATTACGCAAAAAAGGGTTTGCCCTAAAAGTGCGCAACTTGGAGAAAATTTAACTAAGTAAAAACTTATGATGGTACTCCGGCTGATACTGGTAGGCAGCCGGAGCATTTACAACCAAATATTACTTAGTAGAAATAACACGGTCAGACAGCTATGAGTGGGCTGTTTTAACCACTCAATCTTTGCCGCCTACATGGGTATGTAGAACGAGCAAGGTGGCTGTTCTCTGCGACGATTGCACCCGGAGGGGTGTCGCCGGACGCCTATATCCATATTGGGATAGACGAATTTGTGAAAATGGACAACCATCTGGCCCTTGGCCTCAGGTCTTGTTGTAGACTGGCTGATAGCCACTAAACGGTTTTGTGCTTAGCTTAAGAATCCGGCTGTTAGCCTCTTGTCTTTATGGACTTTTGATTTCATACACTAAGTATCAAACTTAGTTATCTGGCCATTGGCCTCAAGTTATTCACATATTAAATTTGCTACTGAACTTTTCAACATCAGTATGGGTAAGCCCAGACGGATAAAAAAGACAATAAATGAAACAAAAGCATTTCTCATTAATACTTCTTGTTACAAAAAATTTTACAATACTCAGAAGTAGTACTTTTTTAAGTTGTCTACATTCCAAGTTCTAGTCAGGCGTCTACCGTCTGGGGTTTCCAGGCGGTATGTGCCATCCCTAACTTCTTCATAGATCCGGTAGGGGCCTTCCCAATTAGGAGTTAGCTTTCCAAGCTCATTGGCCCTACCGGTTGCCTCCATTTTCCGTAACACAAAATCGTCCACTTTCAAAGGACGTTTGTGCACTCTTTTGTTGTAGGCTCGCGTCATTCTCAAACGGTATATCTCATGTCGCAGGGCGGCATTGCCCCTGCGTTCCGGGAGGGAGTCCAATGCCAGCCGCATGGCCTCCCAATTTGCCTCTTCATCATAGAGCATCACTCTGAGCGTAGGCTCATAGTGTTCAATGGGTAAAACGGCTTCAGCCCCGTATACCATGAGAAACGGGGTTTCTCCGGTTTATCCCTTAGCAGTTGTCCGGATGGCCCAAAGAACATGAATTAACTCTTCAGCCCAAAGACCACCGGCTCTTTCAATTTTCTTTTTTATGCCGTCTGAGATGAGTTTGTTAAATGCCTCAACCTGACCATTTGCTTGAGGACGACCGACTGAGGCAAAGTAACTTGAGATACCCTGATCTCCTAACCAAATCTTGAGCTGAGGCGTCTCAAACTAAGGGCCGTTGTCAAATACCATAGACATAGGTACCCCAAACCGGGTGATAATATTCTTCCATATGAAAGAGATGACATCCTTTGTCTTGATATTCTTGACTGCCTCTGCCTCCACCCATTTGGTGAAGTAATCCACAGCCACTAAAATATAGCGCTTCCTGCCTGGAGCAGGCGTATAAGGACCCAATATGTCCATGCCCCACTTAGCAAACGGGACTGGGCTGTGGATTGCCGTCAGATCAGTAGCCGGGCGATGTATTAGCTTGCCAAACCTCTGGCATTTATCACATTTCTTCACAAATTCCTTGGCGTCTGCCTCAAGGGTAGGCCAAAAATAATGCCGCCTGGCTCTGACGGCTAGGGACTTGCCGCCTATGTGGGAGGCGCAAAATCCCGCATGCAGCTCTTCGAGTACCTCTTTCCCCTTTTCTGGGGTAACACATTTCAACAAGGGCTTGAGAAATCCAGCCTTGAAGAGTTCTCCGTTCCTCAACTCGAAGTTTGCTGCTTTCTTTTTCATGACGGCTGCTTCCTGAGGTGAATCAGGGAGCGTGCCGTCTGCAAGATACGCCCGGATGCCATCCATCCAAGTAGAACTTCGATCCAGAATTCCAATGGGCTCTTCATAAATACTTCTTTTTTCAAGAACTTCCCAAAAGACTGACCGAGGCGTATCATGGCAGGCGGATGATGCCAATTTTGACAGTGCATCCGCCAGGTGGTTATCTGACCAGGGCACTTGATTCAATCTGAATTCCTCAAGGGTCCCGGCCTCATCTTTGTTGCCCCTACTGCCTTACACGCGGATTCCGGCTAGCAGGGCTTCATACTCCGCCTCGTTATTCGAGGCCTGAAACTTGAACCGTAGTGCATACTCATATCTATCTCCTTCTGGAGATTCACAAACAATGCCTGCACCACAGCCGTTCTTTGTAGAGCTCCCATCTACATACACCTTCCAAACCTGATCAACATTATCCGGGAGGACCGGACGGGTCATTTCAACAATGAAGTCGGCAAACGCCTGACCTTTCACTGCTTTCCTTGGTTCGTAAGAGATTTCAAGACTTTGCATTTCAATAGCCCATTTCAACATTCTGCCGGATGACTCCAGAGTGGACATTGGCCGCTTGAGGGGCTGGTCGGTGTAGATTACCACCGGATGTGCCAGAAAGTATGGCTTCAACATTTTGAAGGCCATATATAGAGCAAGACCAAATTTTTCCACCATGGGGTACCGGAGTTCAGCATTTTTTAACACATGGCTTATGAAATATACCGGGAGCTGCGTACCGTCTCGTTCAGCAAGGAGAACGGCACTGAGAGCATGTTCTGAGACGGCTAGGTACATGTACAACTTCTCTCTTGGCAAAGGACTGACAAGCCTTGGCAAAGAGTGCAAGTGTTCTTTCAATTTTTGGAATGCCGCCTCAGCATCATCCCCCCATTCAAATCTAGTCTTCTTCCTGATTGCTTGGAAAAGTAAAGGCATTTGTCACCTGACCGGCTGAGGAACCTCCCCAAGGCGGCCAGGCAACCGGTGAGTCTCTGAACTTCCTTGACAGTGCGGGGTGACTTCATGTCAATTACCGCCTGTATCTTCTCAGGGTTAGCCTCTATCCCCCTTTGATCAATCAGGAATCCGAGAAACTTCCCAGACTCAACACCAAAGACGCATTTCTTAAGATTTAACATAACCTTATGCCGCCTGAGTGTGGTGAAGGTTTCTCGGAGATCAGCAAGGTGATCCGTCTGCTGCTTGGATTTGACTATCATGTCATCAATGTACGCCTCTACATTCCTCCCAATTTGATTAATGAAGACTGTATTAATCATCCGTTGGAACGTAGCCGGCGCATTCTTCAAGCCAAACGGCATTACAGTATAACATAATAACCCCTGATCAGTGACGAAGGCCGTCTTTTCTTGATCTTTTTTCCACAGAGGTATCTGATGGAAGCCGGAATAGGCATCCATAAAACTCATCAAGGCATGGCCGGCTGTTGAATCAACCAGGCTGTCGATTTTAGGAAGTGGATAACTATCCTTTGGGCATGCCTTGTTGAGATCTGTGTAATCTACACACATCCGCCAAGTACCATTCGGTTTCTTTACAAGTACAACGTTTGCCACCCAGTCGGGGAAATTACAAGGCCGAATGAACCGGGCATCTAACAGCTTTTTTACTTCGGCAGCTGCCGCCTGACTTCTTTCCTCACCGTGGTTTCTCTTCTTTTGCCGAATGGGCTTCATTTTTGGATCCACGACGAGCTTGTGGACAGCGAGATCCGGGCTGATGCCTGACATCTCTTCCACTTCAAAGGCAAACACATCTTTGAATTCTTTCAGCAGAAGGTGCAAGTCTGCACCCAGAACAGCATTAGCAACCGTCCCAACCTTAATAGTTCGCTCTGGACGGCTGTCGTCCAGAACAAGATCAATGTTATCACCAGCCGGTTGGGGACGGAGCTCCTCTGACCGTTCACCGGTCAGTGATTGCTATTTCTTTTCTTTCTTCACCACCACCAGCTCTGCAGCTTTTCTCTTTTTTCCGGCTGCTGGTGGAGGTGAAGGAGCATCCTTGACGTTGTCAAGGTCTATTGGTTCCTTCCCTTGGCCGTCTGCGGCCACAGTATCTTTGACGGCTGAGAGGTAACACTCCCTGGCCGTCTTCTGATCCCCGTTCAGGGAACCAACAGAACCATCATCCCTCTCATACTTGAGGAGCATGAGAGCAGGGATGATTACAGCCTTGGCTTCGTTGAGGGTTGGCCTCCCAAGAATGATGTTGTAGGCAGCCAACTCCTCAACGACCAAGAATCTGACGACAATATGTCGTCCCTGGCCCTTCTCACCCAGCCGGATGGGTAGGTCAATTCTTCCGGCTGGATAGACCATCCCACCCCCAAAACCAACTAAAGGGTGGGTGACCGGATGCATGCTGCTGGAGTTGTATTTCAGCTTCTGCAAGCACCGGAGGCTGATAATGTCTGACGAGCTGCCGGTGTCAATAAGGATGCGCCCAACTAATTGGTTGGCGACCTTGCATTCATTAACAACCGGGTCATCATGCGGGCGACGGACGCTGCCCCTGTCCTTCTTAGTAATGAGGACATCTGGAAAAGTGGAGCTGGCAGACGCCTGCTCCTCATCATCCTTATCCATCTTTTGAAGATGGCTTTTGGTGCCCCGGATGGTAGGGCCACCACAAGAAAATCCGCCTGCTATGGTGAAGACCGGATCCCTATCGGTTTCCAACTACTAGCAAGCTGGGGGGTAGCCTTAGAGGACTGACCCATGTTCTTCTTCTTTGCCCCGGCTGGGGACTTAGAAATATAGGACTTCAGATGCCCTTTGTCAGCCAGACGGTCCAACGTCCGCTGTAAACTGAAGCAATCGTTGGTGTCATGGCCAACCTCCTCATGGAATTGGCAATATTTGTTTTTGTTCCGAAATTGGACGGAACTCTTCATTGGATTCGGCTTCTCAATGGACAGCCGGTCCTTTACCTCCATGAGGACGGAGTTACAATCTTTGTTAAACTCGTACCGGGGAACGTACGGTTTAAACTCTTTCTTCTTCTTCTGGGACGGTTGCTCAGAATCACTGACCGCCCAGACTTCTTTTCTTTTCTTGCTCTCTTCTTTTTTCTTCGCCGGCTGAGTAGACCGGCTCTCTTTTTGCTTGTCAGACTTCTTGGAGTCTGACTGGCTACCAGGCGTACAAAGGTCGGTTGCTTGTATATAGTTTTCCGCCTCCCTCAGGGCCGCCTGTAGCGTAAATGCCCCTTTTCTGACAAGGTCGAACTTAAAAGTCGACCCGTCTCTCAGACCCTTGAAAAAGTCTGTGAATGCTACCTCGTCAGACAGCCCCTGGATCTGAATTCTGACCAGGTTAAACCGTCTGACATATGAGCGTAGCCCTTCTCTCTCTCCCTGCTTAATGGTGCTCAAGTCTAAACTTGTTTTCTTAGTAGGGATGTTCATTGAGAAGTTGGTGGCAAACAAGAAGGCTAGCTTCTTGAAGCAGTCAACAGATCCGGCTGGCAAGTTGCCAAACCATTGCTGGGCAATGCCCTTCAATGTAGCCGGAAAGCAACGGCACCAGGTGGCATCGTCCCAACCTTGTAAACACATTAGGTTGGTGTATGCCATCAGGTGATCTTCAGGGTTGGTGGTGCCTTCATAAGCACCCACCAAAATGTTTTTAACCTTGGCCGGCTGAGCCGCCTCGGTTATATAGGCTGCAAAGGCAGACGGCTGTTCGCCTAGCCTCATCAGCCGGAGCTGCCAGTCCAGTGGCTGGACATTAGTATATGCCGCCTGACCTCCGAATGGAGGTGGCTGCATGAATTGGAGGCCATATTGCCCATACTGCGCCTGGGGTGCGTATGGCATAGACCCTATCATCAGCTGAGGTTCGGTGTTGACGGATTTACCGCCTGTCCGACTCTCATGCAAGGACATAGGGTTCCTTGCAGAAGCTTCCTTGAAGCTCTCTGGAAAGCTTGAGGTAGAAGCTGACTCAGACTGTTGCTGCCTCCTTCGATTGATGACTTCTCTAGCATCGAAGGTGGACGTCTTTCTAGCCTCCGGCTAGGGTCGCCGAGGCATCAGAATCTTAGACCAGTCAAGTGTTGCGGCTGCCTTCTCCTTTGGATGGGGAGTTGGCTGCCTGTCCTTGACCGGCTTCTTCTTCTTCCCATCATTGGGAGTCTTTTTAGCCGGCTGACTCTTGGAAGAGCCTGCCTTGTTGTTGATCATCTTCTTGATTTCACCCTTGAAGAAGTTCATGAATTTCATGAGCTCGTTCCGGGTGACTGGAGCTTCTCCTCTGGTCTTCCGGGTTTCCCCGTCTGACCTCCCAGTGGGCCGGCTGCTTGGGCCCGCCTGATCCAGATTTTGTTCCAACTAGTCTCTGGAACGGATGGATTTAGAGATGAGAGAACCATCTTTAGTCATATAGGTCTCCACATCATTGTCTTCTTCTTCTTCCTCCTCCTCTGTGAATACCTCTAACTGAGGCTGAGGTGGAGGATGAGGGATTTCAAACCCTACCGGCTGAGTAACCGGTTGCAGGTCTTCCGGGTTACCCGTCTGAGTACCCAGACGTAGAGAGGTAGAATTGAGAATTGGTACAGAATTTAAAACCATCTTGAGGTACTCTCCCCATAGACGGCGCCAAATGTTTAGGGTGTTTTTGTCCCTTGGGAGAGTTACAACTCGAAGACTGGTCCTGCTGACTCTGTACCTGCAAAAACAACAGAGACACCGGTTGGGTGGTGCTCCACCTCCAACGCTCAAGTTAGTAACTTGAAGGAGAATAAAAAGTGCGGAAATTTAGGTGGGGATCTGCTTGGATTCCAAGCTCAGGTGTTCTCTGATGAGAGAGAAAGTAGGATGTAATAAATGATAGTAAATTTCTGAATGTCCCCCATTTTGGGGGAATATCTCCCTATTTATAGGGTCCTTGGGAAAAGTGCCCCTTCCTAGGTTATTTTAACCTAGGACTGATGGGCTGCGCCGCCAAATAGCGGATTTTTGGGGAATTGGGCCCTTGAAGGCCGCAACTCTAAGGGAGTATCTGGAGAGGCCACGTGTCAGCTGGGGATTGGTCAAGGGTGACCTGCCAGCCTCTGACACGTGGCACCTCCTCATTGGTCCGCTTGTCATTGGGTGAAAAATACCCCAAACAGTAAATACAATGAATTATATAATGCATTTTCCATCTTAAACAGGAATCTCTTGGATATAATGGCTCTTGTAGGAAGCTTAAAAGGCTAATACTAATAAATACAATTAACATTATTAGAAATTATATATAAATAACATTTGTAATGATATAAATAATTATTGGAAAGAATATAAAATGTTTTAGCAACAACTTTTGTTGTTGCCATGAGTTGGGTTAATGGAGTAGTCTCAGTTCTAGCCTCTAATCATCCATTAAGGGGTAAGCTTGGTTAGTGACCTTATTCAACAAGGGAAAAAAGGTGGAACATCTAACGGGTTAGAGATCGCTTTGAGTGGGATATTGCAAAAGATATCCTGGATTTGGAATATCAGATGGACAGGAGGAAGATGTTTTGTATTGGTTGCAACATAAGACGGAAATTCATACAACAAAGATAAGGTATGCTTTTCTAAGGAAAAGAGATTCAGGGTTAGAAACTTGGTTAAGGCTGGAGTTTTGCAAAATTTTATGGCGTGTCGACATACCACCAAAATGGAGTATGTTCCTTTGGAAAACTAGTTATGAATGGACTAGCAGTGAATGCAAATTTACACCACAGGGGAATTCCAGTACAACCAGTTTGTGACTATTGTGGGGAGGACGATTAAGACATTGCGCATCTATTTAGGGGTTGTGTTTTGGCCCGTTCATTATGGGAAAACTGTTTTTTTGTTACTAATTTGGAATTTACTAAATCTACTCCTTAGAGACACTGGATTCAAAGATATATCCTGCTTTGTTATAGCGAGGATGGAATCTATAGCGACAGAATCACTACCTTCATAGTGAATCTATGGTGCTTATGGATTAATAGAAATGAAAGGGTCTTTAGAGGAGATGAGAGTGATATGGCTGCCTTACTTCGTCATATTGGTAAAGCGAAAGAAGATCTCACTATCTTTAGGATCAAAAAGGTGCCTACTCAGGAAATTGTTTCTACCTCTGGCCCCCAGGCTTTTTAATATGCCTCTTTAGGAAGGGAAGTCTTTCAGCTCCAACATAGTGAGGTAAGCTCTCAAGGGACTACTATACTTAATGATGGGTCTTGGCAGAAGCACACAGACAATGCTGGGTTGGCTGGCGATGCAGAATGATGATTTCCAGGAAGGTGGTGGGCACTATTGTAGAGCCGTGTCAGCCATCCATGAGGAAGCTCTAGCGTGTCTGATGGCAATTAGATGGCATGCACCAAGAACATGCCGAAGAACATTCTATTCACATATTCTACTTTTCTAGTTAGCATCTTAAGTAATCGGCAAGCTTTAGACATTGATATATTATGGACAATTAGGGACATCCAGAGGGAGGCTTCTGTTTTACAAATTTGCGTGGTTTGGAAGGTTTCCAAGGATCAAGTACACAAGGCCCAATTAATTGCTAATGGGTACAGGACTAGTTTCTTTTCTTGCATTTGCTGTTGTCCGAAAAAAAAAAAAAAAAAAAAAAAAAAAAAAAAAAAAAAAAAAACCTTTTGTTGTTGCCAAAATTTCCTATCAGCATTATTATTTTTTATAATTAGTATGGAAAATTAACTTTTGCAATCATTTAATTTGTTGCCATAAATAAATTTGGCAACAATATGATATTGTAGCAAAATAATTAAATTTTTTGGTAACAACATTTATTGTTGCGAAAAATAAGTTTTTTGTTTAAGTCCTACAGCGAGTTTTGCCAACGATAACTTTTTGGCAACAAACATGTTGTGAACAACAAGCCTTTGGCAACGAAATAAAGTCGTTTCAGAAACCTTTAGTAACGACACCTCCCATAACGATCGAAAGTCGTCAAAAATGCAAAGTCGTTGCTAAAGATATTTTTGGCAACAACTTCTTTTGTTGCCAAAAAACAAATTTCTTGTAGTGAACACTAAAGATTCAATTTTTAATTAGCTACGATTCTCTATCAAAGATCCAAAATTTATTAGTTTTATAATATAATTACGCTCGTCACTAAGGTGGTCAATAGTGCCTAAAAATATTTAAGGCCCCAAAAAAACGTTAATTGGCTAAGTGGTAAACAAAAAAATAATAAATTCTCTTTCTTCTTCGCCACTAGACTTGGCAATCCTGACCCAAACCTGATGAGTCAACCCATGACCCGAAATTGACCCTAAAACATCAACTTGAAAATGACCCGAAACCCGAAATTGACCTGACCCAACCCATACCCGACCCGAAAATGGAGTTGATTCGATCTTGACTCAACACTAGAACTAACCCAACCCAAGTGAACCTGACCCAAAATTGACCCGAAGTGTTTGACCCTAACAAACTTAATACCTGAATAGATCTGATATCTGAATTATCCCGAACTAAAATTACTTTATAGTTGAACTAAAAATATCTAGTGCCAAAAATAACTGAAATTGTTCATTTTCAACCGTAGACAAGCTCATAACTCGAATTGATAGTTCTTATTATAACCATAACAAAATATAAAATTATTGATTTGAGCTTGATCCACAAATGGAACAACCTGAACATGACCAGACTTGATATTGACCCAATTCGAATATGACCTTAACATACTTGACCTAAAAATGGTCTGACCCGAAATGACCTGACCTGAACTCGACCCGATACCATACCCGAATCATACCCGAAACCCGAAATGACCAAACCCGATCCGTACCCGACCCAAATGTTGACTGACCCGAAATGACCTGAATCAAAATGGCTCGAACCGAAAGTGACCCGACCCGAAACGACCTACTTGCCAGGTCTATTCCCCACTATATATCACTAATTCCTCGTGAAAGTTTTTTTCCCTATTAAACCAATTCTAAATTTCGGCTCTTCATATTCTCTTTCCAATTTCTCATGATTCGATTTCCATAGAAAAAAATAATTAATTCCCTCCCTTTTAACTTACTCCCTCCCTCCGTGTTTTAATAAGTATTATAGTTTGACCGACACATAGTTTTAGACAATTTAATTGACTTAAATAAAATAAGATGTAAGTGGGGTAGTTGGAGTATTAAAATATTGTAAAAGAAAGATAATGGGGTTAATATTTTATTAAAAAGTAATGAATGTGAGAGGAAGTATAGGAAAATTTATCAATTACTACCCCAAAAACACACGTTTTGTAAATTACTACCCCTAAAAAATAGTTGTTACTTAATACCCCTAAAACTGATTAATACAACTGATTGCTACCTTTTTCCCTAATCTGTAACACCCCAATAATTCTCCCTTTTCCAAACCAATTAATTTAAATAAAAAAATAGAGGAGAACCATTGGCATATTACCGCCACGTGTTAAAACGTTAAGGCTTTATCAAAGTATTATAGCGGAAATCCAACTTAAATCTTACAATAATATAATTTAGAAAACCAATAAGTCAAAGCTTACAAATTGGAACCATAAAAGCCCTTATTAAACCAAACTAATATTTAAAATCCCAAAACACAATTGAAATAGTAAAACATAGATAAGTCAACACAAAGAACGAATACTCTCAATCACACCAATCCCTTGACAATGCGTATGTCAAATCCCCGAACCTCACATCATCAAGCTAACCTGTGCAATACTGCTCCCCAATAATACAAGTGTAATAATTGGATCATCACGGGGTCATTGAAAGGCGAAGGCCATGACCAAAAGAAAACACACACAAAATCACACAATCAGCAAAGCTGAGTACATACAACCTACAACATACAAAACCTAACATGCTCAATTAATTAAAGTAAATAAACATACAAAACGAATTCATTAATCAAGACTCCATACTTAAACAATTCAATTGACTCAACATACTTAGTAACCAGTTCCAAACACTTGACTCTTAATATTTAGTTTGATTAATTTAATTTGGAGTAAGCAATAGACGAGGTTGTCCAACCCACCAAATCATTTTGGTCCCAAATGACCATTTAAAATAAAAGTTTAGCGTAATGCAAGAATGGGCGCGACTCCATTCTCACAAAGTTAGTCTAGGATCCCATCTAACTTTCATTATAAAATAAAAATGTAAATACCAAAAGAGAAGAGGACATGTTGATCAAACAAGCCTCGAAAAGCCATGGGCTACCACCGTGTACCCCAACCCATAATTGTCAATACTCTAGAAGTGCACACTTTCCAAAGTTTTATTGTCCATCCTTGTTTCACTTTACGTGATTACAATTTTAATTAATAGCCGACTCATTCAAGTAGACCATACATAACAATCATACATCAATTCACTTTTAATCTTATTTAGGACAATGGTGATCACATCACAAATTGACCTTTAATTCCTTTAAATTTCCAAATTATCCAAAATTGTTGAACATAGTCAACCCACCTAGCCATTTCGGCTTAATCCACTTTTACTCAACATACTAACAAGTCATGCTTGAGTAATAAATAAAATAATAATAACCTTGTGGAATAATTAATAAATTCATTCCACTTAAACCATTCAACTCCAATCCTTCAATAATCCAAATGTAGTTAATAAACCAATCCAATAAAAATATGCTTGTATCAATATTCCATACAAACAATTAATCCAATATAATTCAACATGCTTGCATCCATAATTCCATACAAACATAATCAATTCACCAAAACATGTCTCATAAACATAAGCACATGAATTAATTAAATGTATAACCAAACAATTTTCATCCAAGTGTTCTCTAAACATGAAACTAAGTTCTTTCTTTTTGGTACCTAAACATGATACTACTTACAACGAAGTAGACATGTACGTACCTCGTATAAACAATCCTTTGTGCCACTTTTAATCACTCAAAAGTCTCCTAAGGAATAATCACTTCCTCAAATAAGCCCTTAAAATAGCCGATTACACTACAACAATTCCCGAATCAAGTCTCCTACATAAAGGGACAATAATACTATATTAATTCTCCTTGTATACACAATTTCCAGCAACTTAAATTTACTTTAGACTACTTCAAAAAAATCTGAAAATTATTTAAAACCCCCTAATTAAACTCCTTTTTAATGGGTAATCACACCCTTTCATTAAAATCACAATTATACTACTTTAAATAAATTTCCAGCATTTTAAACTAATCAAAAACCCTTTAAAACTCAAGGATAAAATTTAAAGCATAAAAAAAAACTTCGTTAAAAATCAAAAACTGCCCAAAAATCATATTTAGAGGCTGAATTTGGCCACGAGAGGGTGGTGCTCACTACCAAAGGTAGTGAATCTTTCTTAAAACATTGTTTCCACATGGAAAACACTACTCTTTTTTTTATCAAAATCGGATGAGTTAAGAACCTAATCGGGATTAAAACGGGATTAATATTAACGAATGGAAATCTAAGAATTAAAACACGAATTTACGTGTTCAAAATATTCTGGGATTAAGTGGACCATCCCTGCTTGACACGTTTAGGGTAATTTTACCCCGCCATGTGGCCCAATCAGAGGGCGACACGTGTCAGCCCAAGGATGGTCCAAAGTGGACCATCCCTGCTTGACACGTGTCATCCCAGATATTTGGGGAAATGACGGCCTTCCGGCCCAAATCCCGAGAAAGCCGCAATGCGGCGCAGCCCACCACTGATTAGGGTTCTGTGACCTAATCAGGGGCACAATTCCCAAGGACCCTATAAATAGGGAGATTCCCCTCTTTTGGAGGGCACGTTTTTCCACTTATTACAAACTGTCCCTTTGATAGAGACAACTGAGCTAGAAATCCTAGCAGATCCCCTCCTAAATTTCCGCACCTTTTTTCTCTCCCTTCAAGTTACTAACTTGATCTTCAGAGGCGGAGCACCTACCAACCGGTGTCTCCGTTTGTCTTGCAGGTACAGGCCGCTTCGGACCAGTCTTCGAGCTGTAACTCTCCCGAGGGACAAAAACACCCAAAACATTTGGCGCCGTTTGTGGGGAGAGTACCTCAAGATGGTTCAAAGTTCTGTACCAATTCTTAACTCTACTTCTCTACGTCCGGTTACTCAGGCGGGTAACCAAGAGGACTTGCAGCCGGTTATTCAACCGGAAGGCTTTGAAATCCCTGAACCTCCGCCTCAGCCTCAGCCAGAGGTATTCACTGAGGAGGAGGAAGAGAAAGAGAAAGACAATGATGTGGAGACCTACATTACCAAAGATGGCCCCCTCATCTCTAAATCCATTCGTTCCAGAGATCAACTGAAGCGAAATGTAGACCAGGCGGGCCCAAGCAGGCGCCCACCTGGAAGGCCAGAAGGCTAAAGGTCAAGCCCCAGTCACCCGGGATGAGCTCATGAAATTCATGACCTCTTTCAAAGGTGAAATCAAGGCCATGATCAACAAAAGCAAGGCAGGCTCTAGCAAGAGCCAGCCGGCTAAAAAGACTCCCAATGATGGGAAGAAGAAGAAGCCGGTCAAGGACAGGCAGCCAACTTCTCATCCAAAGGAGAAGGCAGCCACAAAACTTGATTGGTCTAAGATTCTGATGCCCTGACGATCCCAGCCAGAGGCCCAAAAGGCGTCTACCTTCGATGCTAGACATGTCATTAATCGGAGGAGACAACAACAGTCTGAGTCAGCTTCTACCTCAAGCTTTCCAGACAGCTTCAAGGAAGCTTCTGCAAGGAATTCTATGTCCTTGCATGAGAGTCGGACAAGCGGTAAATCCGTCAACACCGAACCTCAGCTGATGATAGGGTCTATGCCATACGCACCCCAGGCGCAGTATGGGCAGTATGGCTTCCAGTTCATGCAGCCACCCCCATTCGGAGGTCAGGCGGCATATACCAATGTCCAGCCACTAGACTGGCAGCTGCGGCTGATGAGGCTAGGCGAACAGCCGTCTGCCTTCGCAGCCAGTATAATCGGGGCGGCTCAGCCGACCAAGATTAAGAATGTGTTGGTGGGCACCTATGATGGTACCACCAACCCAGAAGACCACCTGATGGCATACACCAACCTCATGTGCTTACAGGGTTGGGACGATGCCACCTGGTGTCGATGATTCCCGGCTACATTGAAGGGCATTACCCAACAGTGGTTTGGCAACTTGTCAGCCGGCTCAATTGATTGCTTCAAGAAGCTAGCCTTCTTGTTTGCTACCAACTTCTCAATGAACATCCCTACTAAGAAAACGAGCCTTGATTTGAGCACCGTTAAGCAGGGTGAGAAGGAAGGGTTACGCTCATATGTCAGGCGGTTCAACCTGGTCAGGATACAGATCCAGGGACTGTCTAACGAGGTAGCTTTTACAGACTTTTTCAAGGGTCTGAAGGACGGGTCGGCTTTTAATTTCGACCTTGTTCGAAAAGGGGCATTTACGCTACAGGCGGCCCTGAGGGAGGCGGAGAGCTACATACAAGCTACCGACCTCTGCACGCCTGGTAGCCAGTCAGACTCTAAGAAGTCTGACAAACAAAAAGAAAGCCAGTCAGCTCAGCCGGGTAATAAAAAAGAAGAGAGCAAAAAGAGAAAAGAAGTCTGGGCGATTAGTGATTCTAACCAGCCGTCCCAGAAGAAAAAGAGAGAGTTTAAACCGTACGTCCCCAAGTACGAGTTTAACAAAGACTGCAACTCCATCCTCATGGAGGTAAAGGACCGGCTGTCCATTGAGAAGCCGAATCCAATGAAGAGTTCCGTCCAGTCACGGAACAAAAATAAATTTTTCCAGTTCCATGAGGAGGTTGGCCATGACACCAACGACTGCTTCAGTCTACAGCGGACGTTGGACCGTCTGGCTGACAAAGGGCTTTTAAAGTCCTACATTTCTAAGTCCCCAGCTGGGGCAAAGAAGAAGAGCAAGGGTCAGTCCTCCAAGGCTGCCCCCCAGCCTACTAGTAGTTCGGATACCGACAAGGATCCGGTCTACACTATATCAGGCGGATTTTCATGTGGTGGCCCTACCATCCCGGGCACCAAGAGCCATCTTCGAAAGATGGACAAGGATGATGATGATGAGCAGGCGTCTGCTTCTTCCACCTTCCCAGACGTCCTCATAATTGAGAAGGAAAGGGGCAGCGTCCGCCGTCCGCATGACGACCCAGCCTTCATTGAATGTAAGGTTGCCAACCAGCTGGTTGGACGGATCCTTATAGACACCGGCAGCTCGTCGGACATTATCAGCCTCCGGTGCTTGCAGAAGCTGAAATACAACTCCAGCAGCATGCATCCGGTAACCCACCCCTTGGTTGGTTTTGGGGGTGGGATGGTCTACCCAGCCGGCAGAATTGACTTGCCCATCCGGCTGGGAGAAAAAGGCCAGGGACGGCATATTGTCGTCAGGTTCTTGGTCGTGGAGGAGTTGACCGCTTACAATATCATCCTTGGTAGGCCAACCCTCAACGAAGCCAAGGCGGTGATCATCCCGTCTCTCATGCTTATCAAGTATGAGCGGGATGATGGCTCTGTTGGTTCCCTGAGCGGGGATCAGAAGACGGCTCGGGAGTGCTACCTCTCAGCCGTGAAAGATACTGTGGCCCCAGACGGCCAAGAGAAGGAACCAATAGACCTCGACGCTGTCAAGGATGCCAACCCTGCCCCACCAGCCGTTGGTAAGAAAAGAAATGCGCCTCTGCTGGTGGAGGTGAAGAAAGAGAAAAAATAGCAATCACTGACCGGGGAACGGTCAGACGAGCTCCGTCCCCAACCGGGTGGAGAAAATATTGATCTCGTGTTGGACGACAGCCGTCCAGAGCGTACGGTGAAGGTTGGGACGGTTGCTTATGCTACTCTGGGTGCAAGCATGCACCTTCTGCTGAAAGAATTCAAAGACATCTTTGCCTTTGAAGTGGAAGAGATGCCAGGCGTCAGCCCGGATCTCGCTGTCCACAAACTCGCCGTGGATCCCAAAAAGAAGCCCATCCGGCAAAAGAAAAGAAACCATGGCGAGGAAAGAAGTCAGGCGGCAGCTGCCGAAGTCAAAAAGCTGCTAGACGCCAGGTTCATTCGGCCCTGTAATTTCCCCGACTAGGTGGCCAATGTGGTCCTTGTTAAGAAACCGAATGGGACCTGGCGCATGTGTGTTGATTACACAGACCTCAACAAGGCGTGTCCAAAGGACAGTTACCCGCTTCCAAAGATCGACAGTCTGGTCGACTTTACAGCCGGTCACGCCTTGATGAGCTTTATGGATGCTTACTCCGGCTTTCATCAGATACCCCTCTGGAAAAAAGATCAAGAGAAGACGGCCTTCGTCACAAATTTGGGGTTATTCTGTTATACTGTGATGCCGTTTGGCTTGAAGAATGCGCCTGCCACCTTCCAACGGATGATTAATACGGTCTTCATTAATCAAATTGGGAGGAACGTGGAGGCGTACATCGACGACATGATAGTCAAATCCAAGCAACAGACGGATCACCTTGCTGATCTCCGAGAAACATTCACCACCCTCAGGCGGCATAAGGTCATGTTAAACCCCAAGAATTGCGTCTTTGGTGTTGAGTCTGGGAAGTTTCTCGGATTCCTGATTGATCAAAGGGGGATAGAGGCTAACCCCGAAAAGATACAGGCGGTAATTGACATGAAGTCACCCCGTTCTGTCAAGGAAGTTCAAAGACTAACTGGTTGTCTGGCGGCCTTGGGGAGGTCCTCAGCCGGTCAGGTGACAAATGCCTTTACTTCTTCCAAGCAATCAGGAAGAAGACCAGGTTTGAATGGGGAGACGATGCTGAGACGACATTCCAGAAGCTAAAAGAGCATCTGCACTCTCTGCCTAGGTTAGTCAGTCCTCTACCTAGGGAGACGTTGTACATGTATTAGCCGTCTCAGATCATGCTCTCAGTGCCATTCTCCTTGCTGAGCGAGACGGCGTTCAGCTCCCGGTTTACTTTATTAGCCATGTTCTTAAAAATGCTGAACTCCGGTACCCCGTGGTGGAAAAATTTGGCCTTGCTTTGTACATGGCATTCAAAAAATTGAAGCCTTACTTTCTGGCTCATCCGGTGGTGATTTACACCGACCAGCCACTCAAGCGGCCAATGTCTACCTTGGAGTCATCCGGCAGAATGTTAAAATGGGCTATTGAAATGCAAAGTCTTGAAATCACTTACGAACCAAGAAAGGCAGTGAAAGGTCAGGCGTTTGCCGACTTCATTGTGGAAATGACCCGTCCGGTGGCTACGGATAATCTTGATCAGGTTTGGAAAGTGTATGTAGACGGGAGTTCTACAAAGAACGGCTGTGGTGCAGGCGTAATTTATGAGTCTCCTGAGGGGGACAGATATGAGTATGCACTACGGTTCAAATTTCAGGCCTCGAACAATGAGGCGGAATATGAAGCCCTGCTAGCCGGAATCCGTATGTGTAAGGCGGCAGGGGCAACAAAAATTGACGCCTACTCTGATTCACAGTTGGTCGTTAGCCAATATGAGGGAATATTTGAGGCAACTCACCCGGCTATGATCAAATATCTTCAGGTGGTCAAAGAAGAGGCTGGGTCACTTGAGGAGTTTCATTTGATTCAAGTACCTAGGTCTGATAATAACCAGGCGGATGCACTTTCAAAGCTTGCATCTTCCGCCTGCCATGATACGCCTCGGTCAGTCTTTTGGGAAGTACCTGAAAAAAGAAGCATCTATGAAGATCCCATTGGAGTCCTAGACCGAAGCTCTACCTGGATGGATGGCATCCGGGCATACCTCTCAGACGGTACACTTCCTGATTCGTCACAGGAGGCAGCCGTTCTGAAAAAGCGAACCGCAAGCTTCGAGTTGAGAAATGGAGAGCTCTTCAAGGCGGGGTTTCTTAAGCCTCTTTTGAAGTGTGTAACCCCAGAAAAGGGGAAGGAAGTTCTCGAAGACTTGCACTCGGGATTCTGCGCCTCCCATATAGGCGGCAGATCTCTAGCCGTCAAAGCCAGACGACATTACTTTTGGCCCACTCTAGAGGCAGACGCCAAGGAATTGGTGAGAAAATGTGACAAGTGCCAGAAATTTGGCAAACTTATTCACCGTCCGGCTACTGATCTGACGGCCATCCACAGCCCAATCCCGTTTGCAAAATGGGGCATGGACATTTTAGGTCCTTACACGCCTGCCCCAGGCGGAAAGCGTTATATCTTTGTGGCTGTGGATTACTTTACCAAGTGGGCAGAGGCTGAGGCGGTAAAGAATATCAAGACATCAGACGTCATTTCTTTCATCTGGAAGAGTGTTATCACCCGGTATGGGGTTCCTATGTCCATGGTGTTTGATAATGGTCCTCCGTTTGAGACGCCTCAGCTAAAAACTTGGTTGGGAGATCAAGGGATCTCAAGTTGTTTTGCATCAGTCGGCCGTCCCCAAGCAAACGGCCAAGTTGAAGCCTTCAACAAACTAATCTCAGACAGCATTAAGAAGAAAATTGAAAGAGCCGGTGGCTTATGGGCTGAGGAATTAATCCATGTCCTATGGGCCATCCGGACAACAACAAAAGGGGCAACCGGTGAAACCCCATTCTCATCGTTTACGGTGCTGAAGTCGTCTTGCCCATTGAACACTATGAGCCGACTCTCAGAGTCATGCTATATGATGAAGAGGCAAACTGGGAGGCAATGCGCCTGGCATTGGACTCACTTCCAGAACGCAGTGGCAATGCCACCTTGCGTCATGAGATTTACCGTCTGAGAATGACAAGAGCCTACAACAAGAGAGTACACAGGCGTCCTTTGAAAGTGGACGACCTAGTGTTACGAAAAATGGAGGCAACCGGTAGGGCCAATGAGCTTGGAAAGCTAACTCCTAATTGGGAAGGCCCCTACCGGATTTATGATGAAGTAAGAGACGACACCTACCGCCTGGAAACTCTAGACGGCAGGCGCCTGTCTAGAACTTGGAATGTAGATAATTTGAAAAAAATACTACTTTTGAGATTTTGTGATTTTTGTAAACAAGTACATTAATGAGAAGTTTCTTTTTGTTGTCATTTTTGTCTTATGCCCCGTCTGAATTTCAGACGGGTCACTTGTTTGTTTCTCTGAGTTTGACACTTGGAAATTGAATTAACGTCTGATTGACGAAAGGCCAATGGCCAGATAAGTAAGCTAAGCACAAAAACGCTTAGTGGCTATACAGCCGGTCTAAAACAAGACCAGAGGCCAATGGCCGGATGGCTGCTTCACCCATAAATTCGCTTGTCCCAACATGGACAAAGGCGTCCGGCGACACCCCTCCGGGTGCAATTGTCGCAGAGAGAAGCCAACTTGCTTACTCTACGTATCAATGCAGACGACCACCATTGGACGGCTGAATCAGCCATTCATAGCCGTCTGACCTGAACAGTCTAAGGAAAGATCAAGTTTCGGAACCCGGATGTCCAAGGACATCAGTCGGCGACCGACTGCATTTCTTACTTAGCGTTTTTTCATTTTTAAATTGTACACATCCTCATTTAGGGCAAAAGAGTTGTGCAATGGCTATATGAACTTCACTTAGACGGAAAACACCGTCTAGCTAGAAGCTGAAACGCCTGTTAATGTACGGCTGTGTACTTGGTTTGGGGCAATCACTACTGTGATTGATTGACTTACAAACGTATCATGCTCTTTGCAGCATCAGACGTTCTCAAGTCAATCAACCAACTCCATTTGAAACCAACCACACAGCCGTCCAGGGGCAAGGACAACCGCATACTTTTGATAAGTTAGGCAAAATCAGCCACATACTTTTGATAAGTTCGGCATAAATTGAAAATGTAAAAAATTTGAAAAGTGCAAACACAAGCGCAAAAAAGATCAAAACCGACTCATTCGGTGCATTCATTAATTATCCACCCAACCAAACGGTTGTGGTGGGGCAAATGTTATCCGGACCCCGTCCGGGAAAAAAGAAATTGTTGTTGAACACGGCTCCTCAGCCGGTAAAGATACAAACATACTCGGCTTCAGGAGCTTCAGTCGCTGGAGCTTCAGCCTAAGGCTCGGAATGCTCAGTTTCAGCCCAGGCGAGGAAAGACTCAGGCTCTGGCTCACCCTTCTCTCTCAAGAATATAACTTCATCAGCATACTTGTGAGCCAGAGCCCAGACGCCATAATCCTTTTCAGGATACAAGGCGTTCCAGGCGATCCTCATCATAACCTCGTTGTCAGCGGCCATCTCAGCAACCAGACGGTTTTGATCCGCCTGGAGAGTTGCTCGAAAGTTATCCTGAGCTTTGGCCGCCTCCTTCTCCAACTTAGCAATTTTGCTCTTCAGATCAGCATTCTCTGAAGAGACTCCTTGGAGCTTTTGGAGGTCTTCCTGGGTCTTCTTGAGGTCCTCCCTGATCTTGGGGAGGTCCACCTCCGCCTGCATTTGGGCCGACTCGGCATCCTCAGCCCTTTTCTTGGCAGCTTGCAGATCCGTCTCTAGCTCTGAAATTTTGGCCGCCTGTGTCATTTGGGTTGCTTTAGTTTCAAGATCGTCAATTATGCACGAGTATAAAGCAACATTATTGGCGTCTGAGGCGGACTGCTTGGCCCGTCTTACCTCATCCCGCTTGCGGGTGTAAGGACGCTTGAGCCCGTCTACCCGCAGCAGAGCCTGCAAAAGCAAACAAGGTTAGTAGTGCAGGCGGAGAAAGACTTGGAGAAAATTATTGAAAAATAGTTCAAGTGTCTTACCTCAGCCAGGAGGGTCAGAATACGTTCAAGGTTGAACGTCTCAATCCCCGGGATAGTATCCTTATCCCGTTTGCTGACAGCATCCAGCATGGCCTTGGCATGCTTCTGGACGTCTGGCCAACGGGGAGATTGATCTGCACCATAATTAGCGTCAGATTGAGATACTAAAGCAGTGCCTATCTAGTCTCAACTGTCTGAGGATAACGTTTGCTGGGAGTGTGTTTTCACTCGCAACGACCATCCCAGCTCAGGCGGGGATTCAAAAGGGCTCTTACCTGCAGAGCCGGCCAGACGAGAGCCGCTGGCAGGCGTGGTGAACCCCCCGGTTGCAGATAGGGGGCTGGCCAAGTCAAGGCCAACAGAGCCGGACACTCTCTCATTCCTCCCCCCTATCCGCATTTGTCTCCCGACTGGGGCGTTGGGAGTTGCAGTGGAGGTGGCCTTTTTTGAGGACTTACTGGGGTTAGAGGCGGTGGTCTTCTCCCTAGCCCGTTTGAGTTTTTTCTCAAACGTCTTGTCCACCTCTCCTCCCTGAAAAAATAAAACAAGTTAATGTTAGCAGTCAAAGGAAGAAAACTTTGAAAGTAAACTCACAAAAATGGTCAGGCGTTTACCTTGGCCTTAAGCTCTCGCGCCTGGGCCTCCGCCAAGTCACGGCGAATCTGCGCAGAGGACCATCTGGGGGTCTTCTCGTCTGGCAACATGTTCAAAGCTTCTTCTGCAAAAACAAAAAGGGTAATCAATTAGTACATCATCAAAAACATTTCCGACACAAAAGTAGTACAGACGGAAAGTATTCAGGTGCGTACGTAGGGTGAACATGTGCCCTAGCCCGCAGGCGGCTAGAAAGCATTCATCCCTGAGCCAGGCGCTCTTAGGGATCCAGTTCTTGGGGACTTTTATTATCTCCCCGGTTGACAGTGTAGCGTCTGTGAGGCCGAAGAAGTCAGCCTCAATTATTTTGTCGAAGTCCTCATCCGGGATCCGGGAAGACAGCATTTCCGACCCAGAAGGTCGGGCTTCTTATTGTACTGGCGGAGCTCGAAGTTCTCCCGCCTGGTGGGAGCCGTCAGCAGATAGAATCTGTGCTTCCAGCCGTCAAATTTTGAGACCTTGTCCAAGGTCATCATGTATTGAGGGAACGTGGTTAGAGTATACCACGCTTTGTACCCGCCTGGGTTGCGACTAAGATAATGCATCTTAGCAAAGGCTTCCCAGCCGGGGTGAATTCCTTGGAATTCACAGGCGGCAACATACCCCAGAATATTTGCCCAAGAGTTGGGGGTAAGTTGCCAGACTCCGAGGCCATAGCCTCTCAAAATTGCCTTCACCGCCTCGTGAAGGGGGAAGCGAAGTCCTGCCTTGAACGTCGCCTCATAACAGCCGAAGTAGCCGTTAGCGTTTCGTTCTTCGTCTTCCTAGGAAATGGTGCCGTCTGGGGGAGGCACCCTTATTTTCCACCCGTCTCCCATGGGGTGCATCTTCAAAAAGTTTTTAAGACCTTTTCCCATGAGGTCTATGTCTTTCATGGAGACGTGGATTTTGAAGGGATCGTCCTTCTCCTTCCATTTCTTCCTTTCTTCTTCCTCACTATCCTCAAGCGGAGGAAGATCATCACTGCTCTCTGAGGAAGAGACGTCAAGTCCGCTTCCCGTCTCCTCCCCAGATTGGGAAACGGAAGCTGAGGCGGCCTCCTCACCGCCTTGGTCGCACTCGTCCAAAAACGAGTCCGGAGGAGTTGGGGGGCCACGCGGAGGGGACCTCTCCGGAGCCGTCTGGTGTTCAGAGCCAGACGCCTCCCCCTCAGGCGTTTGGCCGCCTGATCCCTCGCTCCTATAATTGGGATCCTGTGCCGTCTGCATAGCCCGAGCCATTGTGCCCTGCACAGACGCGCAAATGGTAGGAATCCAAGCATGAGGGTGGTCCCAACACCCTGAGACGGCACTACCAGTCCTAGACTCAGCCGTCCCTGGTGAACGGCTGGATTCTACCCTAGGTTGTGCCGTGTGTGTTGGTGATGAATCCATTTATTGCAAGGAATATATACAAGCGGTAAAATGAAAAAAGAGCTGAGAGAGTCAGAGACGATACCTTTAGATTTGAGATCTGAAGGTAGACGGGTCCGCCTGTGTTGAAGAGGCTGAGTTTTCTTAAGCTTGCGCTTGACTTAGACGGGTGACTTCTGCTCTCTCTTTCAAGATTCTCTCTAAGTTTACTCTGAAAATTTTTGTGAAACGTACAAAAATATGAGGGTAAACGGCTATATAAAGAGGGTAAATGAAGGGGTATTCCTGTAATTTACCCAGAAGGTGAACAGTAAAATTTTGGCGGTAAAATTACCACCATTTAAAGAGTGACATGTGTCACAGATGCCACGTGGCGTGCCACGTCACATCTGTGAGGGGCAAATGTTTAGGGTAATTTTACCCCGCCATGTGGCCCAATCAGAGGGCGACACGTGTCAGCCCAAGGATGGTCCAAAGTGGACCATCCCTGCTTGACACGTGTCATCCCAGATATTTGGGGAAATGACGGCCTTCCGGCCCAAATCCCGAGAAAGCCGCAATGCGGCGCAGCCCACCACTGATTAGGGTTCTGTGACCTAATCAGGGGCACAATTCCCAAGGACCCTATAAATAGGGAGATTCCCCTCTTTTGGAGGGCACGTTTTTCCACTTATTACAAACTGTCCCTTTGATAGAGACAACTGAGCTAGAAATCCTAGCAGATCCCCTCCTAAATTTCCGCACCTTTTTTCTCTCCCTTCAAGTTACTAACTTGATCTTCGGAGGCGGAGCACCTACCAACCGGTGTCTCCGTTTGTCTTGCAGGTACAGGCCGCTCCGGACCAGTCTTCGAGCTGTAACTCTCCCGAGGGACAAAAACACCCAAAACAATTACTATAAAAGCCCTAAATCAATTGTTCGTAAAAACCCTAAAATCGTGATTTTCAATAATTAAAAACCCTAGGTTATAAAATTTACAAAATCCGAAAATTATGAAATTTATAAAATCTGAAATTATAAAGTTTAATCATCAAAATACAATTTGATACTAATTAAATTAATTTCAAACAATAAAATCAAAACCCATAAATCAATAATTATAATTACACAAATTAATAAAACAAAGGAGAAAATAAGACTAACCTTTTGTGTGGGGAAAATTTTGGGGATGTATGGGGTATTTATAGGGGAGAGAGTTGTAGGGTAAGTAGGAGTATTGGGCCTCATAAAATTAATGGGCCAATTAGGTAAATGAAATGGACTAGGCTTTGTTTGTATGGCATAGATTGTAGAATGAAAGCTCATAAAATAATTTGTACTAAAATAATTTTCGACCCAAATTAATAATTTGAAACTTTTTAAAATAAAATCCAGAAAAATACAAATAAATATTATAAATAAAATAAATTTTCATTTATAAAATATTTAAAAATATGGGGGATTACAATCAACCCCTAATTAGGTGATTTAAGTTCTTAATGACATTATTATCCATCAAAATTATAATTAGTCATTTTTAATCCATGATTAATTAAATAAACCCTAACACCACCTCTAAACCACCACTGCACCACCTCCGACAGCCCCCTTACCCCATCATCCCCTTGCCGACGAGCTGGTAAGCAGTCTACCCCCGCTCCGACATCCACCTCACCTCTATACCACCCATTACACCACCTCTAAGCCCCCAACCATCCCTCCTACCCGAAAAATCCCTCCTCCTCACCCGTCGGCGGCCCTAACCCCATCCCCCTCGCCAAAGAACCATACTAGGCCCTCCCTAAGCCTCCTTCACCCCGATCCCCCCTTAATCACCATCGTAAAGTTCCAAAATTAAAGCCCTAGGGTTTCAATTTTAAGGCTTTAGGATGGTGATTAGGACCGAGGAAGGGGTGTTGTCATGGTGGGGAGTTGGAGGAGGTAGGTTCGATAGTGGATGGAGGGTGGCCAAAGGTGGTGCAATGGTGGTGTGGAAGTAGTTTTAGGGTTTAATTAATTAATTAAGGTTTAAAAGCAACTAATAACAAATTAGCTGGTTAATGATATCATTAAGAGCTTAAGTCACCTGATTAGGGAAAAGGGTAACAATCACTAGAATTAATCAGTTTTAGGGGTAGTAATTAACAACGTTTTTTAGGGGTAGTTAATCACAAAAATCCCTTTTTTTGAGGTAGTAATTAACAAATTTTCCGGAAGTATATAATAAAAAGTAGTAGTGGATTTACGTAGGACCATGAGAGGAGAGAGATATAATATTTAAAGGTGGTTTTATGTCAAAAAGGAAGTGTAACACTTATTAAAATACGGTCAGATTTGATAAGTGTAATACTTATTAAAACATGGAGAGAGTATCTAACATATCTCAAATTGACTATTGACTAGATAATTTCCTCTATCTATTCAGTAATAGTGAAGATTTCATTCATTAGTCTATCAAAGAATTAGAATCATCTTTCTCAAACTATCCACCTAAAATTAAGGTGTTTAACGGTCATATTTTCATAAATTTATCAGCATTTAGATATTTCTATCCCTATAAATTTTCCAATTCAATTCTAATTTATCATTTTATAAATGCACTCAAAGGCACTCAAACTCTTTAATTTTGCCATTTTAATAATAGTCATGATTATATCTATTGTCTTACAAATTCATAATGCAATAAAAATTTGTGTTACATTAAACGTCCTTTAAAAATTTATAGGGGCCTCGATAATTGTATTTAACACATGACCTCTAAATAGCCGGAGATGGCTTTGAATATAATCATCAACCCAAGTAGGATTATTATCCATAAAAATACTATCTTTCATCAATTTCAATAAAAAAAAGTAAAAACAAAAATTAGAATTTTAAATAGCTTACCTTTTCTGTAGATTTACCTAAGACACTAAAACCCAACTGATGTCATCTAAGAGAAGAATGCAACACAACAATGTCCACAACAACAGCTAAATAAGAACATCCTTTCATGGTGGGTGCTCGAATTAAGTGAGTGGCGAGTTAATGCGAGAGGATAGATGGTTAGACAAATAAGACAATTCAATACTTTACATAGGAAGACTTACAATTTACCTTTTAAAAATGCCATGTAAGGCATATAACTGCTGTAACTGGTCATTTTAGAAGAGGGTCTCTTTAGAAGATTAAGTGAAAAAGTGGGATTAATTTCAGTTACTACGTTTTTAAAAGGTGATACTTATTTGAAAAGGCTATTTAGAACTGGGTTTATAAATGTCAATTTTTCCTATTTTTTATTATTTAACAAGCTGAACCAAACCGAATTAATAAAAAAAAATAAAAATAAAAATAAATTACTCTGTATTAATTCAATTCGATTGGTTTTAAACCGAGTGACTCTCACGGTGTCACCCCTACCAACCACCCTCTCTCTTGTCTCATTATTTTTCCAAAGAAATTCTCACAACGTCCACAACTTTAAATGCTTGGTTTCATTCACTCTGCTAAGTTCAGTTTCCCTCCCCAATCTCCTCATTCCCCTAGCACGTGTTCCGTCATGCTCTTAACATGTGACTTTCTTCCCCACTTCTCATTTTTTTCTCTCTCCTATTTTAGTCTCACTTGTCCCAGATTTACCACTTCTTTCCTCACTCACTGTCTTTTCTCTCTGCAAATTTTTCTATTTTTCTTCTTTCTTCTTTACTTGAAAATTACTTGAAATTTGAAACAATCCTTCAATTTTCAGTTGAATTTCGATCTAATTAATCAATTATTTCTATATTTTTATCTTTATTTGATAATGTGAAAAGAAGTTATGGGCTGCATACAGTCCAAAACGACACACCTTACTTCTCCAAACGACGCCACTCCTCTCCCTGAATCCGACAAGCAAATCTCAGGTCTTTTCTTCTTTTCTTTGATTTTCCCACTTTTATTTCTCCATTGATTTTTCTGGGTATTGCTTTAATTTTTCTGGGTTTGTTCAATTTAGTTGATTTCAAATTGTTAATTACAGAGTATTTTTTTGGTCTGACTTGTTGATTATTCAACCAATGTATATAATCTATGAAATCCCGTTAATATTTTGTGATTGTTATTTTTGGGAATTGCTTTAATTTTGATGAATTTGCTGTTTTTTATACTGATTTTTGCTATTATGGGGTAATATAAATGTGTAATGCAGCAGTTGGAGAAGTAGGAGATGGGGATAATCAGCGGCAAAAAGTGGCAGCATTTAGAGAGTACAATTTGAGTGAGCTTAGGAAAACAACAAATGGGTTTAGCACAGAATGTATAGTTTCTGAAAGTGGAGAAAAAGCACCTAATGTTGTGTATAAAGGAAGACTTGAAACTAATTGTTTCATTGCTGTTAAACGCTTTTCTAAGCAATCTTGGCCTGATGCCCAGCAATTTCTGGTTTGATTTCTCATCTTTTACCAAAACTTTATAATCATTATTGATACAATTTCAATTTTGAAATAGGAAAAAGTGAATTGTGGTCTTAATTGGTTTTTTATAAGGTCTAAAAGAGTATAGATTAATGTATTACCTTGTGTCATGATACCTGATTTCCGTTCGCGTAGTATACCCGGATGTGTGTCAATATTGCTGTTTTTTGTTCTATGTGAACACTCCCGAATGAAGGCTAATGTGGTGTAAATGTTGAATTTAAGCTGGATTGTTGGGAGGGAAAGTAGGGTATTTATGAAGATAAAAGTGAAATAAAGGAAAGTGTACCAGCTTTTTCCTTTCTGGAGTTGAGTCTTTTTCTTATTGAGTTTGTGAGTTTGTACTATTTTGTCATTTTACAGTTGTTTTGTTTCCTTTGGTCAAGCATTTTGCAATTCTTTGACAATAATTGTTCACTTTATAGAACCCAAGGTTTCATTTTTCTTTGGTTTAAATTGCAAACCATGGAATTTTTTTTCTTTTGAATTATATAGCATATTGGAAAACATGGAAGCAAAGGGCTTTTGATTGACTCGTTGATACCTTTTTTGCGATTACATTAGCTTCTAGTAACGTTTCATTTTCCTTAATGGCCTTTATTAATTTCTTTTCTTGTTAGGGGTGGTTGAGAGTGGATTGGGGTGGCATTGTGGACTTTTATAATACTAGTAACAAATAGAACTCATTTTGTTGATCTGTAATAACCTAGTGACATCTTAGTAGCGTTCTCTTCTGTATTCTTTCGATCAGGTTGTTTAATCCTGAACTTATATCCAATATGCATGCTTTAGAATTTATAACTTAAAAATTTCTTGCTAATCTTTCGCTTTTGCCTTGAACTAATAAAATACTAAATATCATAGGAAGAAGCAGCTGGTGTTGGGAAGGTCAGACATAAAAGGCTGGCTAATCTCATTGGATGTTGTGCAGAGGGGGATGAGAGATTGTTGGTGGCTGAATACATGCCCCATGATACTCTATCAAAGCATCTTTTCCATTGTGAGCTTCAAATCTCGTACTATGTTCACTCTTGCGTATTCTGTTTATCCCTCACATATGTTTGGTTGGCTAAATAGGCTACATAAAGAATAAATTGTGTTTGATTTTTCTTATGTGTATATAGTTGTGTAGACAAGGTGGTTCTATGCCTTCGATGATCTTGATGTACTGTGCATGATAACTACTTCTTTGACTTTGGTCTTTATATGGTTTTGTAGATGATAAACAGCCTCTTCCATGGGAAATGCGTGTGCGAGTGGCCTATTATATTGCATTGGCTCTTGATCATTGCAATGCAGAAAATCGGAAAATTTATCACGATTTAAATGCATATAGAGTGCTTTTTGATGAGGTATATTCTGTTACTCTGCGAATTTACTTTCCGAGCTTTTTGGCATTTTCTTTAGATGTCTTCTGTTGTGCTTTACTTTTCATTTTCTGCTTTGGTGTGAGTAGATAATATTGTTAGTAAATATAGGTCGCAAGTAGTTTAGGAGTATAAACTATTAAGTGATTAAAGTCTAAAGCTACGTAGGTATTTACATGAAAGAAACAGCCAAAGTCCGAAGAGCATAATGTGTTTCTACTTCTGGAAAGATGCAGACGTGTCGGATCTTATAGGTCATATTTTCTGTTGGAAACTATTTTCCATTGTCTTTATACATGTCATTTTTATGACTTACAACAGGGCAACAGGCTATGCAATAATAAAATGTGTTGATATTGGATGAACACTGTGCCAGAATTTCAGCCATGGTATTGGAATTATACAGACATGCACTGATATTTAGCTTTCTTTGGAAAGATAGCTAATTGGTGCTTTTAATATTATTACGTACTTGTGGTTAATGTGGAATTGTGGATCGTGTATTGCTTACTTATACCCCTTTCCGTGTCCTCTATAAAGAAGCTGCATATCAAATGCTACACGCATGCTGTTGGCATTTTAAGGAATACTCCCTCCATTTTTCAAATTAGTTGTTACTCTTACTACAATTATTATTTTGGTTATTTCAAATTAATGGTTGAACTTTGCCATATTCAAATTTGAGACATGTTGCCCACAATTTTCTATTAAATTCCTACACTTTTTATACATATAGTTTTTTATGGGCCCACTAACCGTTTTTATGTTAATCTGGCTTCTTTCAAAATTTCACTTATTTCCATTTTTCTCTTACTTTCCAATCATTTCCTTGATTTTGATGAAAACTGTTGCCATTGATTTGCAACAAAGGTAGTATTAGTGATTTATGTGGTTTTTTTCTTTTAATTTAGGATGTTCACTTCCAATACACCTATTTGCTTAAATGATGTTGTGAACTTCATGAAGTTTAATTTTCATTTTCTTCAAGGCATCATTACTAATCTTGGCTGGAGATAATATTTGTTTGCTTATTGTGGATGCTTGTTTCGATCTTGGTATGGCAGAAACTGGTTTTTGCTGAGTTGTTTGCTTGTTCAACTAATCTGCCTTTTGTTTTGATTGCTTCTTTAGATTAGCATTTATCCTGTGCGACAATTACAGCTGTCTAATCCTTTACAAATTGGCTCTATTTTTATAGGAAGGTGATCCACGTTTATCCACTTTTGGCCTAATGAAAAACAGCAGGGACGGTAAAAGCTACAGCACCAACTTGGCCTACACACCACCTGAGTTTATGCGGACAGGTAATTTGTTTGTCAGATTTTTCCCATATCTCCTATCATGTTAAAGGGGAAGATGGTTTTAAAATTATTTACTTTTTGCTCGAACCAGCACTCTGATGCAAAATAACTCTCAGATTACCCTTATTCAACCAAACTGTAAACAATTTGCTTCTTGCTGTGATCACCTGTCCACCCTATTATACAAAATTACTCTTGGATCACCCATATTCAACAAATTGCACACTGTGGATACTGGAAGTGTATAAACACCCCCCCCCCAAATCCAAACTATTGTGACACTAGACTATGATAATGCCAAAGTCTATCAACATCATGAGCTAGCGGACTTCCTTGGATGTGGTGTACTATGTTTCTAAAAGTTTACTTGTAAATTCAGTCTTAGGTCGCCCATTTATATTATTATGTGCTGAATTTCTTATAGAATAGAACTATAGAAGAGATGACAGAACTCAGAAGAGTAAAATTGTTTCTCAATGAACTTGTTAGTAAAGGTTAGCTGACAGTAGTATCTTCTTTGTTTTGAATTTCTTATAGAATAGATCCTTTGTTTTTCACCTACTATCTTCTTCTTCTGCTTGAACGCCTTAATCCCATAAGTGGGGTTGGCTACATGAACCAACATGAGGACTTTCGATTTGTAAATCTTAATGCTAGCAAGTCACATAATTCAAAGTGGAAACTGGGAAGGTATATATATACGTAGTATATAATTTTTTTTTTTTCTCAGTTGCCAATTTCAATATCCAAGATTAACATGTATAATATTAATAGCTTATATAAATACTCCTGGCCATCAACTTCACCTGTAATTCCTTATCTTGTTTTTCCTTTTTTCATGATTGTTGGAAACTAGTATCATTTAAAACTTGATACATCACTTAACTATTTAGCTGCCAAAACTCTGCAGGAAGGGTTATTCCCGAGAGTGTCATCTACAGTTATGGCACAATTCTGCTTGACCTTTTAAGTGGGAAGCATATACCTCCTAGTCATGTATGTAATCTTGGTGCCCTTTATTTATATATCTTTTTATATATATTTTTTTTTAAGTCTAGTTTATGCTTTTCCTGTTACCTGCGTTCTGAGTATTTCCTTATAGTAGAAGTAATTTGCTGTGTCAAGATCTTTAGTTGTAATATATGACAGGTGGGCTGAAGTTATCTTGGCTAATTCTTTGCTGTAACTAGAAGCAGCTAGAATTTCTATCCAAAGTGTTAATGGATTGCTTTTATTTGTCACTAGTTAATGATGAATTTGTTGTGTCTAGAATTTTTCTCATCTGTCATTAATTTCACTCTTGATAATTATTCCATGAATTCTGGAACTGAATCAAATTTATCTGTCATTTTCTGAGTCCAGCCCTAACTTGAGCAGAAGGCCAAACTGTTAGTAGGTTTATTTGTCATTAATTTGTTGTGTCTAGAATTTTTCTCATCTGTCATTAATTTCACTCTTGATAATTATTCCATGAATTCTGGAACTGAATCAAATTTATCTGTCATTTTCTGAGTCCAGCCCTAACTTGAGCAGAAGGCCAAACTGTTAGTAGGTTTATCTCAACTGGGGCTCTTGTCAAGTTTCTGTGTAGAGTATATATCACTTTCCGCTTAGTTATTGGAAGGTATTCTTTTGTGTGAAGATAATTGAAGTGTAGAACACATAAAGTGCTAGTTTCAATCCATATCTTTGTACTCTGCTTCAAACAAGTACATCATTTGGGGCATTGTCTTAGAAGTTTTTGCAAGTTGGACATAGTTGTTTTCAAAGTTGGGGAAGTCCTGTACCTGCTGCCTGTCTTCATTTACAATAAAACACGATGTAGTTTGAATTTTTATTTTTTATGTTTTTTCCATGTGAATGTAATCTAGGTTTTCTTTCAGTATTGGTTCAATGTGGATTTTTTTCTTGTATTGTTTTAATTGTTGGAATGTGCTGATTAAATGGCCACTGCTCAGGCATTGGACATAATAAGGGGAAAGAGCGCATTGGTATTAATGGATTCATCATTGGAAGGACAGTATGTAAATGAGGATGCAGCTACAATGATTGAATTAGCATCAAAATGCCTACAATATGAAGCAAGGGATCGACCTGATATCAAATTCCTTCTTGCAGCAGTAGATCCCCTGCAAAAACAGAAAGAGGTATACTTAGTTATCTGTGATTTTTAATATAAGTTATTGCAGTTATACTTGTTTTGATTTCTAGCTATTACATTACTTATAGATTCAGTATTGATGGAAATAGTTGATTTTAGGTTATGTCTCTTAATCTGATGGGGCTGGCCAAGGCTGCAGTAGTGGTTCCAATAATGCTTTCTCCCTTAGGAAAGGCTTGTGAAAGGTTGGACCTCACAGCTGTGCATGACATCTTGCTTAAAACTGGCTATAGAGATGAAGAGGGTGCTGATAATGAGGTACATCTGACTTTTACCCCACTGGTCGGACACTTATGCTTATTTGGTTTCTTTTGTTTGAAAGTCTTGACTCTTTATCTGTGAAAATCAAATGTGTCACACCTTGACAGGAAGAGTAGGATAAATTGAGTTGCATTTCCAAGCATGTTTCATACTTTTGATTATCTCCTTGATGCTGACTAGAGCAGTTTCTTCCTTTATGTCATTCAAATGTCGCTCTTTTTGCACTTTAATAGGCAACAACTGGTTAAACTAAACATCCATGAATTAATAATAATGTTGTTTAAATTTTAATTTGCTAGTAGTAGTTGGTTAAATAAAAATGATTTTTTTTATTTATGGGGCATTTTTAAAATTCCTGGTTATTTTCCCTCCTCTACACTAAATTGGATACAGATGGTTTGCCATCTCTTTATGTTTCTCTGATAATTATCCTCTATGCAGCTCTCATTTCAAGAATGGACACAACAAGTTCAAGACATGTTGAATACAAAGAAATTCGGAGATATTGCATTCAGAGATAAGGATTTTAAGAATGCTGTAGAAAACTATTCAAAGGTACTGATTTGCCAGCCTCAGTAGAGTCATAGACACTTTTCCTGTAAATGATGCCAAGAAATCAAGACTGTGCATTAAGAGATTATACATGTTCCTGAAACTCATGCTTGTGTTTTTCAAACATTACAGCTGGTGGCTATGATGCCTGCACCTTCAGCTACTGTGTTTGCAAGGAGAACCCTCTGTTACTTGATGATTGGGCAACCCGAGCTTGCCCTTAGGGATGCTATGCAGGCCCAGGTATGCATACCAGAGTGGCCAACGGCATTTTATTTACAGGCCCTTGCACTCTCCAAGCTGGGGATGGAAGCTGATGCCCAGGATATGCTAAATGATGGTGCTGCCTTTGAAGCCAAGAGGCAAAGTAGCTGGCGGGGCTGAAATTAATTCTTCATTAAACCCCGTAATATTGCTGTAGAATATGGACATTTGAGAGGAGAGGTTATGGAGAAGATAGCAGGGATTGAGCAGTAGTTGGATCAATTTTTTCTCTTTAGCTTGAGGTGTTGGTTTTAATCATATACATATGATGTAATATGTCAAAAGTATATTTAGTCATTTATTAGAGAATAGATAACTAAATTAGTTCTAGCTACTATTGTGAATTTGTGATCCTTCGTCATTTCTATCGGGGCCATTCGAAACTCCCATCGTAATTTTGTGTTCTTAGATGCACAGGGGCACTTCGAGCCCATACAAGACGAGTGTGATGAACTTGCATGTCTTTTACAAAACAAAATTTAATTTAGACCGTGCCTAAAAATAATCATCAATCAATCAATACACTCCTTCCGCTCCATATTGATCTTATTTGGAATCTTTTTACGTAAATTAATGAAAAGGGATATACTTAAGTATTAAATGAACTCACTCTATATTTTATTACTTGACCACTTTTCTTTTGCGACTATATTTTATTACTTGTTTTATTTTATATTTTTGGAATTTTTTAACAATATTTTACAAGTTTCCACACCACTAGTAGTTACCCTTTTATTATATTCGTATATTTTTCATACTCTCTCTCCTCCCCACTTATACTCACTTTTGATTTTTTTTTTTTTTTTTTTTTTTTTTTTTTTTTTTTTTTTTTTTTTTTTTATACCAATTCCACTTCTATCATAATACTTTATATTACTTCTCCTTAAACTTCATATCCGGAGAAATGGAGCCAGTAATAAAATACGAAGAAATGGAACAAGTAATAACAAGATTCGTTTAGGCTGCTCCCTTTTAATTTGTTGATCTATGAGTATTTTCCCTTTTCTTTTCTTTTTTACTTGGAACCAAAATAACGTAACCAATACTCAATTCTATTTATGTTTTGTTCGAAGGATCTAGGAGATGAAGGGATGATTAATCCCTCCATCTCCCCCAAGTGATGAGGGTTCGATTCCGCATCTCTTCATTCCTGTGATAAGATGAGGCCTTCCCTCGTATCTTACCGTTTAAAAAAAAAAAAATCTTTGTTTTGTTCGATTCTCTAAAAAGCACTTGCTGAGTGGAATTAAATGACATTTAACAATGTTGTTAAGTTTGACACACTTTTTTTAATTAACAAAAGTCTTTGTTTAACCTCGAAAACCACAAAAAATTGTTTAAATACCTAAACCATAACCTAACCTGAAATCAAATCTCAAACCTTTGCAAATCCCTTTCTACAGACTCAAACCATAATCCTTAAACCTAAATATGCATCCAAACTAAGGGAAATTTCACGAAACCACTCAACTTAAGTCACAAGCTAACATAAGACTCTAGGAGTTGCCAGGTAGTGCATTTGGCACACATCTTGTGCACCCAATGCACATGCCAAACGCACAAGGTCGTGCGCCAAGCGCATAACCTAGTCAACCCTCTCCATTTTCTATTATATACCCCCTATTTTTTGTTCATCTAAAAGGGAGGGGGTGTTGAGTCATTTACTACATGCCAACACTCTGCCTAAATCAATACTTAACCTCAAACACTACAAATTACACCGAAGGAAAGCAAACACATCTCTTCTACACACCATATTAGCAAAATATCGAAAATTCCTCCAAAAGTCTTCAAGGCCTGTGCATAATCGGTACATCCAAGGGCCCATTAATAATCTACCATTCACTAAGCTATTTAAATCATTTTTTTAAAGCTTTCCAAGCTTGTTTTACTATAGGTTAATCACCCAATGAGGTTCATGCAATTGCAATCATTTGTAGCATGAACTAGGGTATTATAAAGAAACAATCTTGATAAGGTTTCATACTTACGTTCTCTTATCAAAGAGATTCAAGACTTCTACTATCTAATTTATGCACTCTTTATATCCGTAATTTAATGTTTAAAGAGTCTTTACTCTTAGAAGTTTCCTTTGCATGATCAAAGCTTTCCAAGTAGTATTTTAAATTTGATTTTCTAAACAATTTCAAATTAAAGCTAATCTTATGATATTCTTAATAAAGGCAACCCTTTTGTATAGTTGGTATTCTTCTAAGTTTAGGAGTGATCTTTGTGCATGTGTCATTCTTGAACCTATGCATGAATTGATGTCCAAACTCATAATTCAACCTCTTGCAAAGTCAATCCAAGGATGTCCTTAATAAAAACAATCTGTTGTTGAGTTAGGAATTCCAGAATTATGGAAGCAATCTCCACAGTACGCGAGCATCATACGTGAATGCTTATGTGAGTTGATGTCAAGCTCCCTTCTTCATTCTTGCAACTTACTAATCTAACATTTTTTTTTATTGCTTTATTATTGCTGTAACTTTGCCTAACCATTGTTATTGCATAAATAATACTGTCTTTTAATTTTATATCTTTATTTATTATAAATATTCATTCAATTATACCAATAATGTAATAGTAAATAGGCATCACACTCTCCCTTACTATCCTCTAGTTGTCAAAGCCACCAAACATGCATGAAACTTAATTGACTTAATTCGAAGTGGCCATAATTCTTTTTATTATTTTTTTTATAACAACAAATTATATTAATAAAATCAGAGTTTACAAACTACGAAATAAAACTAAAATTTACCACTACATGACTTTTAACATTTAAGGCTTTACAACTTTTAATACTAAAAACAAAATTACATAACCGGAGTTGGCCGGATATGTTGCATATTAAGACCAACTTATAAGAGGAAGAGCAGATACCTACTTCAAAACACAAAGCTAAGAGAGAACAGAGTACTGAAACTATTCGATCATGGCTAGATTAACCTTACTTGGTGGGATCAACTTATCACCAAGTAAGGCCTTCAAGGAGATCACTTGGACATGTGACCTTTCATTCATAAGCTGTTCTTGTTGGCAAGAAAGTTTCGACAATGTCGAGGCTCGAGAAACCCCAAAACAAAGTTTGGGCGTGTGCTTCAGATAGAAAATTTCAAGAGTAATGATCACAATGATCACTACAAAGAAGGGAACAACAATAATCATTCCAACCTAACACAATGCATGTTTAAATTGGGTTATAAGTGAACAATTTTCGGACTTAATTCGTTGGGTTTTGCTGTAATGAATACAAATGTAGTTGATACTATTGTTATTGATTTACTATTGTAGTTAATATTGAACAACAATTTAATGTAGTTTATCTTGATATGATTGTGACGTGAATCTTGATCTGTAAATTTTAATTTGCTAGTAAAATTTAACAAACAATTTATGTAGAATAAAAAGTTGTAATCTATATCATCATTATTTATGAATTTTCAATAATATATAAAACTTTATTTATTTAAAGTTCTACTAATATTTGTTATATTTTTTGCAATTTATGCTAGAGTTAAGGCTGAAAATTTCATTAACTTTTTTTTATCGCGTATAAAAGTTGTATTATGTTAACTATAGTTATGGCTAAAAATTTCGTCATTATGAAGATTTTCTATGAAAGTTGTACTCAATTTTGTTAATATTTTCCGTGACAAAAAAAAATAAAAGGAGTATTATAACAATTTCTGCTATAGTTATATACTACCTCCGTTACATATTAGTTGCAACTTTGGAATATTTTATCTCTCACAAATATTGCCCAAAGTTGCAACTAATATGTAACGGAGGTAGTATGTTGTTCATATATATCATTATATTGAAGATTAATATAAAAGTTCTACCAATTTAGTTAAAATTATATCAATTTTTGCTATATTTTATGGTTTTAAATTTCATCATATTAACAATTTTTATACAAGTTTTACCAATTTAAATAGTTAAAGTTATAATTATTTTGATGTATTTAAGGCTGTAAATTTCATCTGATTGAAGATTTTTAATAAAAGTTCTACTAATTTCTATTATAGTTATAGCAAATTATGCTAAAGTTATGGTTAATAAAATTACAAAATCGGAAAATTCTCTTTGGTGAACTCTAATTTTTTATTTTTCTAAGTGGTAAACTTTTTAAAAAATTATTATCAATGGTAAATCTTAATTAGCTTTACTAGTGCATTGGTAACCTTTGTTTCGGGTGTTTTTGTGTCCCTTAGGAGAGTTACAAGTCGAAGACTGGATCCAACAAAGCCGCATGTACCTGCATAACCACGAAACTCCAGATGTTCGGAGGTCCGCCTCCGAAGGTTAAGTTAGTACGGGTTCGGAGTAAAAACCTGCGGAAAGTAAATATCTTCTCGGATTCCGAGATCAGGTGTTCTCTGTTTTCAAGAGTAATAAATGATGTAATGATTAGGACGTGCCCTAATAAATGGGGGAATCTCCCTATTTATAGGGTCCTAGAAAGGTGTGCCCCGTCCTAGGGTTTGATGACCTAGGAGTTAGGGCTGCGCAATTTTTCGGCAGCCTCGGGATTTGGGCCTTGAAGGCCGCCAATTCCAGAAGCCATATCTGCTTGACACGTGTTGGCCCTTGAGAGGTCCATTTGGAGGCTCTCTCAGGTGACATGTGGCGAGCTCTCATGGTGCCATGTGGCGGGGTAGAAATACCTAAATCATTTGCCTCTCACAGGGGTGACGTGGCATGCCACGTGGCGCCTAGGCACTGGTCTGACATATTACCGTTTACCATGGGTAAAATTCTTAGGGTTTTTACCCTAAACTTTTCACCCTTTCTATAAATAGGGGTTGACCTCCCCTCATTTTTGCACGCTTACAAAAATCTTTGAGAGAGAGTATCTTGAAACTTGACTTTTTAAGAATCTTGAACTTGTCCTTTTTTGGGAAAACATCCGCCACTTAGAGACCTATCCGCCTGTTCAGCAGATGTCCAAGACTTCCAAGCGGCTCTTCGTACCTTCACTCGTAAGGTAACCGTCTGTTTTCCTTGCCTTTTGTTTTATTTTTGTTTTTTCTTTTGCAAATGGTTTCCAAAACGCGCGCGGCACCACCTAGGTTAGCGATCAGCCGGTCACCAGGGAAGGGTGAATCTAGAACTAGGAGTGCCGACTGCTCTTACTTGGACTCTCCTTTGCGAACTTCCCCGAACCGTGTCTGTGTCTGTGTTTGTGCAGGACACCATGGCCAGAACGAAGCAAACTAGTATAACGTATAAGACGGATGATTTTTGGTACCATTCGGAAAGTTTGAATGTATATTCAGAGGGCTCCATTAGGGCGCCTATTACTAAAGTTTATGATCATCCGCCTAATGCTACTAGCACCCCAGGCTCTTTAATTTTGGAGGAGTCTAAAAATGGGCCTCAACAAAGGGCCTCCGAGCTAAGGGATCCGGCCTCGGATGAGGAAATGGGGGAGGACATTGCTGGCACAAGCCATCAGGCCCCGATTCGGATTCGGAGTCCAAAAGCTCTAACGGTGCTGACGAGCCGTCTTCTTCTAGCCGAGCCTCCGACGATTCTGAGGAGAGGCATTCTCGGCTAGAAACGGCGAGAGACTCTCTCTCCGTTGAGATGGGAGAGGGATGGGCAGAGGACTTGGCCCATCGCCACGAGTAATACGCCGCCTACTTTCATTATGTCCCGACTGGGAGGCGTACGACCATGAAGGACAAGGAAGGAGAGTTTAGGGCTAAGCATTTCATGGGACATGGAATAATTTTGAGTGTCCCTGATTCTGTGGACACTGTAGTTTGGCCAGAGGCGTCAAGCTACGAGGACCAATGCTTTGGTTGTTACGAGGCGGCCATACAAGCCGGCCTTAGATTCCCTCTCCATCCGGCTGTGCAGAGGATCTTAGATGGGTACCAATTGGGTATTTGGCAACTTGCCCCCAATTCTTGGGTAAATATTCATGGTTTTGTTGCCGCATGCGAAATGCTCGAGGTAGAGCCAAGCTATGAGGCGTTCGCCATATGTACTACCTCAACCGGACACCAAAGTCAAGCGGGTTCGGTTGGTATACTTTGTCAAGCTACAAGGGGTACATGATGGCGGTTGGGAAGGAGTCCAGCCAAGTGGAAGGACTGAAGGAACAAGTTTTATATCGTTACCTCCCTCGACCGTCTAAGAATAAAAAATATAATCGGTGAACCGGAACCCTCCCCTCCTTTAAGGCGGAGCTGAACTACCGCATGTTCCTAGGCGGGTGAAGGAAGAGATTTTTGATTGCGGTCTCTTCAGAGTGACCGTCAGGTCCAACCACGAGATTGGGAAGAAAAAAGTTATTCCCTAGAGATACATTCCTCGTCACGAGTGGCTTTCTGATGGGAATTACTTGGTCGCCTGCGGCTTGAGTATTGAGAGGCCGAGAGGTAGTTAGCTGATTGATTTAAATTACCCGTTCAAACTTGATGTCTCTTTGACTGATACTAATTCCAATTTCTCCTTGCAGATAAAGCAATGGAGAACCTTTCGGCCCCCAAGAAGCTGTCGGCCAGCGCCGCCCACTACCGGGCGCAGGTGCTAGGTAAGAGGAAGTGACAGTGGGTGAATTCTAGGTCGTTGGAAACTAAAATTCCTCCAATCAAACTAAATTTATAACCAAACCTACACCTAGTAATAGGGCAAGTTCGGGTCGAACCACTAGGAATGGGGGGAAGTTTGCTACGGCCAATGTTAAGCTACTTCGAAAGGTGAGATGGTAGTGTAGGTTATCTAATTCAACTAATCAAACCAAGTAAATCAATATATCAAGACACTAGGGATTTAGGATCCACATGTACTTGCAATGGACACACACTAATCGGGTTGGAGATTGATTAATTCGAGTATTGCGAGGGAAGATAGACAATGCAATCAAAAGAGCTCGACAAGCTATCTCCTAGAGTTCTAGCTAGCGCCAACTACGAAAGAATCTAACTAGGAACGTCACTAACCAAGCTCAATCGACAAATACGAGCTAAAAATCAATTGTCCGTATCAAAGTAGACTCACAATGCAATCTAGTATAACAATTAAAGTTAGCTACACATTAACTAATCACACACATGCACAAAATCAATCAACTAATTTAATCTCAATGCTAAATTAATCAAAAACCCCCAATTAGCTATGATCCATCACTCAAACATGCTTCACCGCATCCCTAGCAAGTAAACTACTCACTATCCATGGAAGAAATCAAAATCAAAACTAAGAAATTTAACAAATTCATCATCATCATTTCAATCAAACAAATTCAATCAACTAATCAATAAACTTGAAAAATAAACAAAACAATTGAAATCAAAAGCTAAAGATTGCATTAAAGTAAAAGAAATCCTTACAAACTTTGATGAAATCAAAGGAAATGTGCTTAGAATCATCAATCATCAACCATCAACCATGAGTTTCTCTCTCTAAAATATGATCTAAACTATTCTCCAATTCTTCTCTAATCTCCGAAATTCTCCAATGAATTCCCTCTATAAAAATAGAAGAAAAATCTATACATAGTAAAGCTAACAAAGAGAAGTTGGTTAGATTGTCCAAAATAGACCCGTACAAGCGCGGCCTTCTTCAAGAAGATGCGCGGCCGCACAAAAGAGGGTACAGAATAGGGGGAGCAACAGGCGCGGCCGCGCCACCACACTGCGCGGACGCGCCATTATCGCGCGCGCCCGCACCTAGGAGCAGGGCAGCTCTCTTCCCCTTCAACTTGACGCTCCTCGTGCGCTCCACTTGGTGTGCTTGATGAACACGGAGCAAGGCAGATTCTAAACACCTTGACGGTGGGTTCAACACCAAATTGGTGCCCCCACAGCTTGAATGCACGGCCTAAGGAAACACGGAACTTACACATCTCCATACTTGGGCTTCAAATGGAAGACACTAAGCATCCCAATCAATGCAAATCCAGGGAATCCTTGGACAACGATCTTAACCTGAAAATGAATGAAAACAAACAAATAAAAGGGAAAAGGACAAAATAAATCAAGAAGTACACGAAAATGGAAAATCAACTAAGGAAAGTGCAAACTAAAGAAATAAAGAGCAAAACTAAGGAAAAAGGAATGAAAAGAGCTATAAAAGCAATATAAAATCAACCTAAAAGAGAACAAATGAGTGCCATAAATGACACTCATCGAGAAGACGTCCAATCAGGAGGTGGACAGACCCCCTAAAGTAAGTCTTTTTCTACTTAGCAATTTTTGAGTGGAAAATTATTTCCTTCACTTTCTTATAATCTCTAGACTTGTGTGTAGGGTGACTCAAGCAAGCGTACCCCCACCAAACCGGACCCTAAACAGCAGAAGCAGTCGGCTGGGGACGTGAAGACTCCCGACTTTTCCCGAAAGCATATTGCCAACAAACCCCACAGGAAGGTGGGAGACGGTCCCAACCCTCCTACTAGAGGGAAGTCCCCCTCAGGCCCTGAAGAATTGAGGACGCCGGACGCTGAAAAAGCGTCGAAGAGTGGCAAAGGTCCACTCAATGCTGCTGGCGGCTCAGTGGCGCGAGGATAAACCTAGGTCGTTGGAAACTAGATTTCCTGGTAAAAAAAAAAATTGTAAAACTAAACCCAACCCTAGGTATAGGTTCAAGTCCAGGTCGAACCCAAAGGAAGGCGGTTTTGCTAAAGTCTAAGCTAAGCTATTTCCAAATCTTAAAATGGTGGGTTGGTTTATGCTATCGAAATCAATCCAATCAACAAATGAAAATCAATAATCAAAACACTAGGGAATTTAGGATTCACAAGCACCAATGATAAACTTGCTAATTCGAGGGAATTCGATCAATTAATCAATGTGAGGGAAAACGAAATTTGCAATCAAAATCACTCAAGAAGCTATTTCCTAGGGTCAAGCTAGATGTCTCTACAAATGACTTCAAAGGAAAATTGCAAATCAAGATCAATCGATAATAATAGCATCCAAATCAATTGTTCGTGTCATTGAAAGCTATTATGTAATCTAGCATGATCATCAAGGTTAGCTACTCCTCTTCAAATCAAACCACATGCACAAATTTCATCAACCAATTAATCACATCAACAAATCAATCAAAAACCCCAAATTAGCTATAGATTATCACTAATACATGCTTCAGCACATTCCTAGCAAAGGAACTATTCACTACTCATGGTAAAATAGAATATCATAACAAAAGTAATCATCAATCTCATCATCAACACTGTAATCAAAATATCAACAATCAAAATCAAGCTAAAAAATAGAAATTCAACAATATATCAAAATCAAACATAAAATTGAATTGAAAAGGAAAGGATTCTTACAAAACTTTGATCAAAATCAAAGAGGAATGAAGATCACAATGTCACAATCATCAAACACCAATTTCTTTCTCTAAAATCTAAGAGCAATATTTCAAAATTAAGAGGTTCTCTCTCTAAAATTCTAATCAAAATCAATTCTCATTCTATTCTATGATTCTTCTCCCTGTAGAAAATGAAGGAAATCTATATATAGTAAAACTAACTAAGGAGAAGTTAGTTAGACGTCCAAAAGAGACCTCAAAAGGCACGGACTCTCACCCCTTAGCACGACCGCAACAAAATGGGTATGGAAACAGGGGGAGGAGAGAGGCGTGGCCACTCCTGGCAGCTGCGCTGCCGCGTCAGCCACCTGCGCGGCCGCTCCTCCCTTGCGCGCGACCGCGCGCAGGGAGTAGAGGATACCCTTTGGTGCGCTCGAAGATGACCCTGTGAGCTCCGGATGATGCATGTTGCTAAGGCAGTTTCTTGAAGTCTTTGCGGTGGGTTCAACACCGTCTTTAAATGTCCATGTAGCATGAGAGCGCATCCTTGAAGACATGACTATTGCACATCTTTGCTTTTGGGCTCCAAAAAGGGGGGGACCAGGACACATCTTTGGCCTTGAAAACCCCGAGAGAACGCCAATGAGCTTCTCGAACATCACCAACTTCCTTGAAACAAAGAAAAGCAAACAAGTAAAGAAGAAAATGCAAAATAAACTAAGAAAAGCAAGAAAATATGGAAACAGCTAAGGAAAATGCAAAATAGAGAAAATACAAATAAAACTAGAGAAAAGGAAATAAAAGAGATGTAAAATCAATGAAAAATCATCCTAAAAGAAGCTAAATGAGTTCTACAAATGACACTCATCACTTAGCAGCAAGGGGGAGCAAATGTGCTCTAGGCGGCGATAAGCCGTCTAAGGAAAGGCGAAAGAGATGGAAGGTACAAGCGTCTTCAATCCATTGCCTTACCCTGCTAGAGTTAAATTCCATCACCAGTCGTCAAGTAATTCTGAAGACACCTGGTGCATTGGCCGGATTTATGCTTCCTACTTACAAAGTGTTGAATGTGCAGATGCTTTCCTGAGGCCGGATCTCCAGATCCCTGCTGAGGACAAGGACTCAGTCAGAGGAGTCGGCACCCTCAATTTCGATGCCATCCTCGCCCTCCTTGCAGAGGTATATATCACATCAAACATTTTTCTATCTTTCGGTTTTTCATGCCTCTTGTATTTTAATATTTCTCTTTTGTCGAATGCAGGCTATGCTACGGGTAAACGGTCTTAATAGTCCGTTTAATGAGAAGACCAAGGAGGTAAAGGTTGCAAATGCTCGGGCCGCCTCTTCTCTAGATACGACCGCTTTTAAAGTTTCTTAAAATGAATATTTGTGACGTAGGGAAAACGTAGGTCGTTTTCTACCCTCCTGTAGAGTCAAACGAAATTTATAAACACTCGACCAACCTAATACGAGTATATGGTAAGTCAAGGGTCGAACCCAAAGGAATGAACAGGCACAAGCTATAGCCTAGGTCAAGCTACTTTGAAGATTGTAGTAAGAAATGGTTGGTAACTAAGGTATCAAAAAGCTAGATAAATCGAGAAATTCAATATGCTAAACACTAGGGTTATAGGTTCCACATGCAAGCTCAATGATTATGCTAATTGATGGATGACTCAATCGATTCAAACATTGCAAAGGACAAATAATAGTAGCAACTAATGGAATTCAAAAGCCATCTCCTATAAGCCAAGCTAGGGTTCACTATGAATGGCTAACAAGGAAAATCACAATCAAATTCAATCAATTAAAGAAATTCTCAAATCAAGGGTTCATGTCATTGAAATTTGCAATGCAATCTAGATTAATCTTATAGGTTGATCACTCCTAGTCTAATTAATCACATGCACAACTATGTCAACTTATTTAATTTCAATAATTCAATCAATCAAGGATCATCAACTAACAAAAATCATAAATCAAGCATGCTTCCCCTTCTCCCTAGCAACTAATATACTCACTAATCATGGTGGAATTGAAAAACAATACAAATTGAATTACAAACATTATCATTTCAAGTTTAATTAAGAAGAAAATCAATCATTCAACAATTTCTCAACTAAAGATTAAAATTCAAATCAAACATTAAAGAATTAAGGGAAATTGCAATAAAAGTAAATTCAAAGAAAAGAAATCTCACAAACTTTCATTGATTTGAAGATGAAATCCAAGATTAAGTTGAAATCAAAGATCAAAGTGAAGTACAATCAAGTAATCCTAAGCTTTTCTCTCTCTTCTATTTCTAGAAAATAAGTCTCAAGTACAAAATAAAGTCGTCCTCCCCGTAAAAGGAAAAGTCAAAAGCTATATATAACAAATCGAGCGAAGGGAGGCGGAGCCCCTCGTGCGCACGCACCAGGCCTGCCGCGCGCGCACACAGCTTGGCCTGCGCGCACGTATAGAGGGGTCTTCGCGCGCGCACCCCTGCTGTGGTGCTCGTGGCTGGCCTCCCTTGCTCGATCGATCGATCTTCGCGCTTTCGAGCATCCCTATCATCGGTGCACTCGAGGCGATGCTCGCGAGGAGAACATCCTTTTATTCTCCAAACACTTGTACACTCCGGACCTAATCATTGCTTCCTTGGTGCTCGTTCTTGCGGAGCTAGCTTGGTTAGCTTGAGTTGCATGCTTAGATTCCCGAACTTAGCTCCATCAACTTCCTTGAATACGCTCGAGCTTCCTCCTTGATAATTAAATCCCGGGAAACTCAACAAACCTACAAAACAAGTTAAAGAAACGAAGAAGCGAGAGAAATAACAGAGAGATAGATAAAATAATAAGAAAACCATCAAAAGCACACATTTCTCTAAACTTACACACAAACATGCAGAACAAGCATTATTATGTAAAAACACGACATAAAAGACTAAAAACGAGTATAAAACTACGAAGAAAACCTAGCCTATGAGTGCCATAAATGACACTCATCAAATTCCCCTAGGCTAGACTTTTGCTCGTCCTCAAGCAAAACAAAATCAAACTTAAGGAAAGATGATGACATTATTTAAGCTAAAGAAGAAACGAGAAAACTAGAGAATAAGAGAATGTACACTAACTCACTTTTGTAGGATTCACGGTCAATTTTAGCAACAATTGACAAGCCATTTAAACCTCTAGATCGCTCTAGAGGACGAGTACTGCTCTCTCATAAGGCTTTCCTAAGAGATTAACCCATAAATCTCAAGTAAAAGGAGGCAAAGCACAAAAAGAGAAAAGAGAAAGTTAAAACTTAAAAGGAAGAGAGGTGCTCTTACAATGGACTTTTGCAAATGATCAAGACACGAGAGGATACCAAACTTCCTAAAACAAACAATGGTAAGCACGTTCCGAGATATCTAAGGTTGATTGAAACATAAGACATGCTAAGTATAGAGAACTATCAAAACGCAATTAACTTTCATCTCAAAACATTTTTAGCACATTTTCCCAATTAGCTTCAAATCTACTTTTAGCAAGCATCTCTATGGCTCCTCGAAGGAACCGGAAAAAGAAATAGATTTGAGGCTTCTCGACGTCTCAACAATTGCATGCCGCTCTATAGGCTTGACCTACATCTCCCTCCACCAACTAGAGACTCAACCACAAAGGTCAAAAGGTCTTGGAAAGGGTTGTAATGCAAAGGCGAGAAGGGTGAGGGTAGGCTACAATTTGAAATTTGGAGGTACACCTAAATTGTGAAGCAAAGATTGGCCAAATCTCAACACCAAAACCAAGTAAACACCAAACAAAAACACATCATCTCCAAGCTTATTCAAGCTAAGAATCACAAACATATGTACAAAAAGCGTAAGACGCTTCCCCCCAAGCTAGAACAAAGCATTGTCCTCAATACGAAAGAAAGGGAGAAAGAGACTTACAACAAATTATATATATATTTTTTTTTGAACATTTTCATTTTTTTCACTTTATTTTCCTCGCCTCTTTTAACTATGGACGGCTTTTTCAACTTTTGCATTTGCTTTTTATGCACAAAATATTTACAACACAAACTTGCTTTCATTAAAGAACCAAACAATCCATTCTCTTCCACCAATACTCCAACATAAGAGACCAAATGCTTCACAAAAACCAACATGGGAACAAAAATGAAACAAAAGGCTCAAGAACTAAAGATGTGGCTTGTAAAGAAGGGTATATGGCACAAATGGTTAGCAAGTAAGCAAATGAAAACCCAAAATAAAGATATAGAAAACTATCCTAGAAAAAGAAAAATTACCTCCCCGAAAAGATGCCTTTGTCCTTCCAAATGGGTCGGTTGCGATCTCGGGAGACGAAAGTCAAATTCTAGATAAAGCACACAATAGTTAAGGATCCAAACACCGCACAAGCAAAATACAAAGAAGGCTAGAAAAGCATGAAACCTCACAAGGTTGTGGCAAAGACTCACTAAAAGCTTCAAACTCACCAAAGGGGAACAATTGCGAGTTTTCAAAAACAATAGAATCCGGCTTCAAGGTCCTAATAGTTCTAAACGACTACCTTAGCATGCTCTATCCTAGTGTCAACCAAAGATATTCTCAAATAGTGCGAACCATTGTCCTTAGGAAGAGTGAGAGCCTAAAGTGCAAGTCCAAGTGGTACTAAGTCCAAAGCAAAGCAAAACTATTAAGAAAGTAAAGCAATGCCTAAAAAAGTTCTATTTCATTTTCAAAAATTATGTTTTTTATTTTTTATTTATTTATTTTTTTTTTCAAGGTCAAATTTAAAAGCAAAACATAAGAAAGCAAAATGCAAAAAGAAATGTAATAGAAAAGAGATAAAGAAATCAAAAAGAAAAAGTAAAATAAAAAGGAAATAGAAAAAGAGGAAAAAGAAACAAAGAAGAAAGATAGAGAAGCAAAGGAGAAATATAAAGTATCAAGGAAGTAAGCTAACATATATATCCCAATCGACAAACAAGTGAACATTCGGCCACAACGCCAATGTTCCCAGACACGCTAAGGTGTTAAATAGCAAACAACCTCGAACCGTTCAACTTCTCCTAATCTAAACCTATACTAAGCATCCAAGAAAAGAAAAGAAAATAAAAGGAAGATGATTAGAAGGATCTCACCGTGCGTCAAAGCTATGCTATAACAAATAAGGTGAAAGAACAACCACCGTCATGGAGCACTAATAACAGCACAAACTACGAGGCAAGGTGAGAAAGAAAATAGACTATATACAAAGAAAAATGGTAGTGACTTCAAGATAAAAGAAAAGAAAGATATAAAAGAGATATATGTACTCAATAGGGAAATAGTAATACATGATAGCAGCAGAAACATCAGTAACAGGATCAGGAAACGATATCAGGAAGCATAATCAAGAAGCAATACAGCAGACAATCATCAGAAATCATAGTTATTAGGAAGCAGAGAAACACATCACACAACAATCAGTGAAACAAACAACAATACCAGGAACTGGAGCAGAGAAACCATCAGAAAAACATCATCATCATCATCATCAGAGAAGCAAGAGATAAACAATGATCAATACCAACAAGCAAAAGAGACCCAGAGTGAACTACAAAAGCGAGGGGGGAACGACGAAGCACACAAACAACATAAATCACCCCCAAGCTTGAAATGAATTACCCCCCAAAATCTAATCCTAACAACACATAGGCAAAAAGAGAAGAACATATAAAGCACATAAGAAAGGGGGTAATCACGATAGTCTCACTCCGCACTATGGTAAGGGGTAGAGTGATAACTCCCTTCCCCGATCTCTAAAACATGACTCGAGCTAGCCATTTCACTCACCTCTATAGGGGCCTTTCCCCTTAACCTCCCCTCCCTCCTAACACGATCTATCGCGAAGAATTGAGACCAATCATCCAAGACCGACTCGCCCGACAATCCCCACCAACAAAAAGTTTCGGGGTTCAAGAAAGGCATAGTGTTCGCGGGATCATAAGTATAATCGCATCCACTGGGCCGCTTATAATCGTAAGTGGCCAATAAAAAATGAAACAAGAAATTGTCACAAATGAACTATGCCATGAATATAGAAGCAAAAGTTAGAAGCAACTAGTCATGAATCAAAGGCAAAGCTTGACACAAAAGACCAAATAATGAATCATTATGAGCAAATTAATCCAAAAACATTGAATTATTAAAAATGAAGCTATCATATAAAATACCCATGAGAGAGAAAATAATCAACAATGGTGATTCAAGGATTCAATCAAGGTATACATATTCATCATGAAAAAGCTTCAAATTAACATCAAACAACATCATTCAACACAAAATACAAGCAAAAAGAACCAACAATGGAGTTCCACCATTAAAGCAAAAACAAGGGTTTCAAGCTTCAAAAATGAGGAAGAAGATGACTAAAGAGTGAGAAATGATACCTTAATGAAGCTTTAAATCACTTGAAGATTGCATAATTGAAGAGTAAAGACCAATTAGAACACCCAAAATGAAGTTCCAAGCACAAAATCAAAACCCCAAAATTTCGATTTTTTACCCAATTTTCGAAATTCAAATTCGAAATTCAAAATTTTTTTTTGTTGTTTTTGAGAGGATTTGATTATGTGTTGTAAATTGTGAGGGATGAGATTAAAATGCGGGATTTGATGAACTTGGAGTAGAATTTGAAGGAGATAGATGAGATAGGATTGAAAGGGTGAAGTAAGGGTAGAAGTCGGGGAGAGAGAGTGGGAATGGGGGGGTGTTTTGTGAAGCTAGGCACGAAAAAAATAGGGGGTGCTAGCTGCCATGGCTGGTGCGCGCGCACAAACCCCTTTGTGCGTGCACACTAGTCGTGGCAAGGGGGGGCTGATATTGCTCGGATTTGCGCACCATAGAGCCAAAAAGTTCTGACCTACCTGGTGCACGCGCGCAACCAGGTGGTGCGTGCGCACCAGCCAAATCAATAGGGAGGCTGAAATTGCACCAAAACGAGCCAAAAAAACCTGACCCCCTTGATGTCCGCGCGCAGCCATATGGTGCGTGCGCACCATCCAAAGCCTTGGGGAAGAATTTTTGCTCGGAAATGCTGACCCTGCAAGTGAGCGCGCGCAATGCCATGGTGCGTGTGCACCAGCCACTCGTGCGCTCTCATCAGCGCTCACGAGCGTCATGATCGAGTGATACCCCTTATAGGGGCAGACCAAAAATCACACAAATTTTTTTTCAAAAATCACTTATTCATGATTAAAAATTCATGATAACGCAAATACGAGAGCGCCTTTGTACATCAAACTCCTTCACCTTTGTTCAACCAAACCTCATGCAACCTTGAATAATCATCGAAATTGTAGGAAATCATTATCGATTCAATCTCGAGGTACCTAAAGTCGTGAAGACAAAGAAAGATAAGAAAATTTCTCAAAAATAAAAGAAATGGAAAGATTATAAAAAACCAAAAGAAAGGGTTAGAAATCCGGGTTGCCTCCCGGGAAGCGCTTGTTTGACGTCATAGCTCGACGTTCTCCACCTATTAAGGTGGTTGATGGAGAAGCAATATGTGAATTTGGCCAACAAAAGCACCGTTAAAATACTTCTTGAGTCGATGGCCATTCACCTTGAACGGAGATGAAGAATCCCACAAAGAAATTTCTACAACACCATTAGGTAAGACATCTTGAACAAAGTAAGGACCACTCCATCTTGACATGAGCTTTGCGGGAAACAACTTCATCTTGGAATTATAAAGAATAACTTTGTCACCTACACAAAATCCTTTCTTCTCAATAAGCTTGTCATGAGCTTCCTTGGAACGAGCTTTGTAAGTACTAGCACAATCGTAAGCATCAAGTCGAAGTTCCTCTAGCTCATGAAGATCTAACCACCTTTTCTCCCCCGCACTTGCCAAATCAAAGTTTATCTTCTTGATTGCCCACAAAGCACGGTGTTCGAGTTCTACCGGGAGATGACATGATTTGCCATAGACTAGGCGGTATGGAGTGGTGCCTATAGGTGTCTTGAAAGCCGTAGGTCGTTTTCTACCCTCCCCTAGAGTCAAACGAAATTTATAAACACTCGACCAACCTAATACGAGTATATGGTAAGTCAAGGGTCGAACCCAAAGGAATGAATAGGCACAAGCTATAGCCTAAGTCAAGCTACTTCGAAGATTGTAGTAAGAAATGGTTGGTAACTAAGGTATCAAAAAGCTAGATAAATCGAGAAATTCAATATGCTAAACACTTGGGTTATAGGTTCCACATGCAAGCTCAATGATTATGCTAATTTATGGATGACTCAATCGATTCAAACATTACAAAGGACAAACAATAGTTGTAACTAATGGAATTCAAAAGCTATCTCCTATAAGCCAAGCTAGGGTTCACTATGAATGGCTAAAAAGGAAAATCACAATCAAATTTAATCAATTAAAGCAATTCTCAAATCACGGGTTCATGTCATTGAAATTTACAATGCAATCTAGATTAATCTAATAGGTTGATCACTTCTAGTCTAATTAATCACATGCACAACTATGTCAACCAGTTTAATTGCAACAATTCAATCAATCAAGGATCATCAACTAACAAAAATCATCAATCAAGCATGCTTCCCCTTCTCCTTAGCAACTAATTTACTCACTAATCATGGTGGAATTGAAAAACAATACGAATTGAATCACAAACATTATCATTTCAAGTTTAATCAAGAAGAAAATCAATCATTCAACAATTTCTCAACTAAAGATTAAAATTCAAATCAAACATTCAAGAATTAAAGGAAATTACAATAAAAGTAAATTCAAAGAAAAGAAATCTCACAAACTTTCATTGATTTGAAGATGAAATCCAAGATCAAGTTGAAATTAAAGATCAAAGTGAAGTACAATCAAGTAATCATAAGCTTCTCTCTCTACTTTCTCTCTCTTCTATTTCTAGATAATAAGTCTCAAGTACAAAATAAAGTCATCCTCCCCGTAAAAGGAAAAGTCAAAATCTATATATAACCAATCGAGCGAAGGGAGGTAGAGCCCCTCGTGCGCACGCACCTGGCCTACCGCGCACGCACAGCTGGGCCTACGCACACGCGCAGAGGGGTCTGCGCGCGTGCACCCTTTCTGTGGTGCTCGTGGCTGGCCTCCCTTGCTCGATCGATCGATCTTCCCGCTCCCAAGAATCCCTATCATCGGTGCACTCGAGGTGATGCCGGCGAGGAGGGAAACCTTTTATTCTCCAAACACTTGTACACTTTGGACCTAATCATTGCTTCCTTGGTGCTCGTGCTTGAGGAGATAGCTTGGTTTGCTTGAGTTGTATGCTTGGATTCCCGAACTTAGCTCCATCAACTTCCTTGAATGCGCTCGAGCTTCCTCCTTGATAATTAAATCCCGGGAAACTCGACACACCAACAAAACAAGTCAAAGAAACGATGAAGCGAGAGAAATAACCGAGGGATGGATAAAATAATAAGAAAACCATCAAAAGCACACATTTCTCTAAACTTACACAGAAACATTCAAAACAAGCATTATTATGTAAAAATACGACATAAAAGACTAAAAGCGAGCATAAAAATAAGAAGAAAACCTAACCTAAGAGTGCCATAAATGACACTCATCAATCTTACAATTGAAATACTATATTCTCAGGCGGCCGCCAATCTGCAGGTCAAGCAGGATCTGGATGCAACAAAGAGGCGGGTCACCGAGATAGAAAAAGAGGTGAAAGGCCTTAAGGCTAAGCTCGAGCCCCTCAAGGAGGCGGACCAGGAGGCGGAAGGTATCCGGGTTAGAGTCAAAAAGCTTCTTAAGAGGCTGCAAAACCAGGAAACCCAACTCCGAAACAAATTCCAGTCAAGGGCCCGAAAAGGAGAAATAAATCTTTGTGAAGTAAATGATGGAAGACAACGACTCTATCATGCGGATGGCCTGGGAGTCTTTCTTCCCTGGAAAATACTTTGAAGGATGGAAGAAATCATTCGAGTCAGCCTCTTCTAAGTTTAACGCCAAGCTTATGCAAGAAGCTGAGGAGGCTGGAGCGAGGGAAGAAGAGTAGGAGGAGGATGAGTTGGACTCGACTGAAGGGTCGTCTTCGAGGGGGTCTGATAAGGAGGAGCAGCAGGAAGAAGGAAATCAGGAGCAGCCATCCAAGGGACGGCTACTGATACTGAAGTGCTCTCCCCTGATGCTTTAGCTTTTGTTTTTTCTGCGGCCGTATGGCCATTTGTTATTTCTGTCGGCCTGTGCGCCGAGTAATCTTGTCTTCTTACCGACCAAGGGGTAAGGTAACTTAACAGTTTCTGCCGGTTATATCGGTCAACTTTTACAGTCGTCTATAGGGGCGGCTGGTGTATTTAATGAAGCATCCGGTCAACTGACCGGTTTTTATTATACTTTGTCTTTAAAATTTTTTAAAGCTTTCAATTTTATTTGCCATGCATAGATTTAGGCTAAGTGTTTAGCTTTACTGTATACTATGCAATTGTTTGCGATATCGGATGTCTTTGCCCCTGGCCGGATGTTCGCTTGGTTTCAAAAGGTGGGTTGATTGACTTAGAAATTGTTGATACTTAAAAGAGTACAATCGGTTTCTAAGTCAATCAATCACTATAGTGATTTCCCCAAACCAAGCGAACAATCGGCCATTTTGAGCAGATGGGTATATGCTTGAAATATTCGGCCATAGGCCTTAAGGAATTGTTAAGTCTTTAGACATAACTTATAATTGGTAAATGGAATATGGCCGCCTGCCTTGCCTTAGGGCAGTAACAGGCGGTGCCGCATGAATATTAAAGCTTCTAAAATGAAATAGTAGCCGCTTCCTGCTTGTATTAAAACAGTTGGGAAATTTAGACTTTTTAGGTTTCAATTTAGATTAAGTTAAACAGTTGCGAGTGTTATCTTGATCCAGATAGTCGGTAAGTTTTTAGTTTTATAGAGCAATGTACCACCCAAATGGGAGATTCTCACTTCGAAGAATTCGCCCGAATGGACGTCGCCGGTTGTCGTACTCATGTTGGAGCAGACGATTAATTTTTTATAAAACACATTCGGCCGTTGGCCTCGTTAAAAAGAAAGGTTAGCCGCTAAGTTTTTACAACTTAGCTTATAAACGATGAGATCAGGCCGTCTGCACATTGTGCAGGCGGTTCCTTCAAATGTAAAAATTTGGGTCGTCTGCACATTGTGCAGTCGGTTCCTCTTGATGTAAATGTTCAGGCCATCTGCACATTGTGCAGGCGGTTCCTTTTAATGTATTAAAATATTAAGTGAGTTTAGGCCGTCTGCACATTGTGCAGGGGTTCCCTCAGATTAAAGCAAATAAACTTAATTGGAAAAAAAAGGCAGATTTCTCATTAATGAGTAAATTCAAAAGTTTACAAAATTTCAGAAGTAGTACTTTTTCAAGTTATCTACATTCCAGGTTCTAGGTAGCTGCTTGTCGTCTGGTGTTTCCAAATGGTAGGTGCCGCCTCTTACTTCTTCATAGGTTTGGTAGGGGCCTTCCCAATTAGGGGTTAGCTTTCCTTGCTCATTCGCCCTAGCGACTGCCTCTATTATCTGTAACACTAAGTCCCCAACCTTTAAGGGCTGCTTGTGCACTCTCTTGTTGTAAGCTCTAGTCATTCTTAGACACTAGATTTCAAGACGCAAGGCGGCGTTGCCTCTACGCTCTGGAAGTGAGTCCAATGCTAGCCGCATGGCCTCCCAATTTTCCTCTTCGTCATATAGCATGATTCGAAGAGTCAGCTCATAGTGTTCAATGGGCAAGAAGACCTTTACGCCATACACCATGAGAAATGGGGTCTCTCCAGTTGCCTTTTTTGTTATTGTTCTGATGGCCATAGGACGTGTGGTAGTTCATCCGCCCATAGGCCGCAAGCTCTTTCAATCTTCTTCTTTATGCCGTCTGAGATTAACTTGTTGAAGGCTTCAACCTGGCCGTTTGCTTGGGGTCGGCCGACTGATGCAAAACAATGTGAGATCCCTTGATCTCCTAACCAAGTCTTGAGATGAGGTGTCTCAAACTGAGGACCATTGTCAAAAATCATAGACTTAGGCACCCCAAACCGGGTGATGATGTTCTTCTAGATGAAGGAGATGACGTCCTTTGTCTTGATGTTTTTGACCGCCTTTGCTTCCACCCATTTGGTGAAGTAATCCATGACAAAAAAGATATACCGCCGTCCGCCTGATGTAGGAGTATACGGCCCTAGAATGTCCATGCCCCATTTGGCAAATAGTACTAGGCTATGTATAGCCGTCAGATCCATGGCCGGACGGTGTATAAGTTTGCTGAATTTTTGGCATTTATAACATTTTTTCACCAATGACATGGAGTCCTTCTCAAGGGTGGGCCAAAAGTAGCCCTAACGTCTGGTCCTTTCTGCTAAAGACTTGCCGCCTATATGTGAGACACAAAACCCCGCATGCAAATCTTCCAAAATCTCCTGCCCCTTTTCGAGGGTGATGCATTTCAAGAGGGGTTGTAGGAACCCTTTCTTAAAAAGCTCTCCTTTCCGAATTTCAAAGTTAGCCGCACGCTTTTTTAGTGCAGCTGCTTCTAGAGCTAAATCCGGCAGCGTGCCGTCTAACAGATATGCCCGGATGTTATCCATCCATGTAGAGGTTCGGTCAAGTACTCCAATGGGATCTTCTTCAATGCTTCGTTTTTCCATTACTTCCTAGAAGACTGACCGACGTGTATCACATGAGGCGGATGATGCCAGCTTAGACAGAGCATCCGCCTGATTGTTTTTGGACTGAGGCACTTGACTTATATTGAATTCTTCAAGTGTCCCGACCTCAGCTTTGACCGCCTGCAAATATCTGATCATAGCAGGATGGGTGGCCTCATAGTCACCATGGTATTGGCTAACAACAAACTGAGAGTCGGAGCAGGCGTCAATTTTAGTTGCCCCTGCCGCTTTGCACATGCGGATGCCGGATAGTAGGGCTTCATAAGTGCCTCATTATCCGAGGCCTGGAACTTGAACCGTAGTGCATGCTCGTACTTATCTCCCTCAGGAGACTGATATATAACCCCTACACCACAACCGTTCATAGTAGAGCTCCCGTCCACATACAGTTTCCAAACCTGATTGGTGTTATCCGGCACAGCTGGTCTTGTCATTTTGACAATAAAGTCGGCAAATGCCTGCCCCTTTATTGCCTTCCTTGGTTCGTAAGTGATTTCCAGACTTTGCAATTTAATATCCCATTTGAGCATTCAGCCCGATGATTCAAGGGTTGTCATTGGGCGCTTGATCGGTTGATCAGTGTAGATCACTACAGGATGTGCCAAGAAATAGGGTTTCAACTTCTTGACAGCCATATAAAGGGCAAGGCCAAATTTTTCAAGCATGGGGTACCGAAGCTCTACGTTTCTGAGAACATGGCTAATGAAATAGATTGGGAGCTGGGTACCGTCTCTTTCAGCAAGGAGAACAACACTGAGAGCATGATCTGAGACATCCAAGTACACGTAGAGCGTCTCTTTGGGCAGAGGGCTGACCAGCCTTTGCAAAGAGTGCAAATGTTGCTTTAAGTTTTAGAAGGCCGCTTCAGCATCATCCCCTCATTCAAACATAGCCTTCTTCCTGATTGCTTAGAAGAAGTAAAGGGACTTGTCACATGACCGGCTGAGGAATCTCCCCAAGGCCGCCAGGCAACCCGTTAATTTCTAAAATTCTTTGACAGTGCAGGGTGACTTCATGTCAATGACCGCCTATATTTTTTCAGAGTTGGCTTCTATCCTCCTCTGGTCAATCAGGAATCCGAAAAACTTCCTAGACTCAACACCAAAGACACACTTCTTGGGATCGAGCATGACCTTGTGCCGCTTGAGTGTGGTGAATGTTTCTCGAAGGTTAGCAAGGTGATCCGCCTGCTGCTTGTATTTTGCTATCATGTCATCAATGTACGCCTCTACATTCCTCCCAATCTGATTAATGAAGACTGTATTAATCATTCGTTGGAAAGTAGTAGGCGCATTCTTCAAGCCAAACGACATCACAGTGTAGAAGAATAACCCCAGATCAGTGACGAATGCCATATTTTCTTGATCCTTACAGGGGAATCTGATGAAAGCTTGAGTAGGCGTCCATGAAACTCATCAGGGCATGTCCGGCTGTAGAGTCGACCAGACTGTCGATCTTTGGGAGTGGATAACTATCTGTCGGACATGCTCTGTTTAAGTTAGTGTAATCAACACACATGCGCCAGGTACCATTCGGCTTCTTCACAAGCACAACATTCGCAACCCAATCAGGGAAGTTACATGGCCAAATGAACCCAGCGTCTAACAGCTTCTTAATTTCGGCAGCTGCCACTTGACTTCTTTCCTCGCTGTGATTTCTTTTCTTTTGCCGGATGGGCTTCTTTTTTGGATCCACGGCGAGTTTGTGGACAGCAAGATCCGGGCTGATTCATGTCATCTCTTCCACTTCAAAGCCAAAAATTTCCTTGAATTCTTTTAGTAGATGGTGCAAGTCTGCACCCAACTTCGCAAAAGCAACCATCCCCAGCTTTAACAATTCGCTCTGGACGGCTGTCGTGCAGAGGAATATCAATGTGATCACCAGCTGGCTGGGGACGGAGGTCGTCTGACCGTTCCCCGATCAGTGATTGTTATTGCCTTTCTTTTTTAACCACCACCAGCTGATCAGTCTTCCTTTTCTTTGCGGTCGATGAGGCCGAATCATTATCCTTGATATCATCAAGGTCTATTGGCTCCTTCCCCTGTCCGGCTGCTGCGACCGCGGGTTTGACGTCTAAGAGACATCATTCTCTAGCCGTCTTCTGATCTCCATTTAGGGAGCCAACAGAGCCATCATCCCTTTCATCTTTAGCAGCATGGGAGATGGGATGATGACGGCCTTTCACTCGTTCAGAGTGGGTCGGCCAAGAATGAGGTTATAGGCGGTCAGCTCTTCGACCACCAGAAACCGGACGGTCATGTGCCGCCCTTTTCCCTTTTCTCCCAGCCGGACAGGGAGATCTATCCGTCCGACCGGGTGTACCACTCCTCCCTTAAACCCAACAAGAGGGTGGGAGACATCATGCATGCTTTCTAGCTTATACTTGAGCTTAGACAAGCACCTGTAGCTGATGATGCCATAGGAGCTACCTGTGTCAGTAAAAATACGGCCAACTAGTTGGTTGACCACTTTGCATTCGATGACAACAGGGTCATCATGCGGCTGGCGAACTTTGCCCTGGTCCTTCTCAGTGATGACAACTTCTGGGAAGGCGCTGGTGGCAGACGCCTGCCCCTCATCAACAGAATTGACCATCTTCCTCAGATGGTCCTTGGTGCCCCGCATGGTCGGGCCACCTCCAATGAACCTGCCTGCTATAGTGTAGACCGGCTCCTTATCGGTGTCCGAACTACCGCAGGCTGGGGAGTCACTTTGGACTTCACATAGGACTTTAGCACCCCTTTGTCGGCCAGACGGTCAAGCGTCAGCTTGAGGCTATAACAGTCGTTGGTGTCATGGTGTAGGCGTCGTTTGAAGTGCGTCTACGTTAAGCATGTGGTGAATATGCTTGGCACACATAGGAAGTGGGAATTGTCATATACGATTAGGGACAAGGAATGTAAGGAGCCGCTAACAAGTTTTTAAGGAACTTGTAAACCGTTCACGTATCATTTAAGCCAACCACGAATAAGGGACAACGATAGGCAACAACGATTGACCTGTGAAGGTTACACCCCATTCATAATCCATGAGATTACTAACTCCATTTGGTTCGGAACCACGAAAGAAGAATCAGGGATGATGGTACGAAGTGAGTCATGGAGTCACATTCGCTCGTATTGGCCTTTACTCGATTCTTATTGTGAAAAGTGATTCCTGCGATCTCAAAGGCATACAAACAAAGATTCAATTTGCTCCAAACTATTATTAGGCTAAATTGGTTGAATATTAATGCAACACATAATTCTAAAATATTGTGATCACTTGATTTAATATATAACAAGATTAAAAAGGAACCTAAACCGGTTGTCCAAATTATCTTATTAGGCGTGATTTTCAATTACATATTCCCTTTAAACATGCAATATGGTGATCATAAAAAATATAATAGAATAAAAATTAATGTTGGAAGCAATTTAACTATAATAACGTTAGTCAAATCAAATATAAATTAACCTAATCATGATACTAGAAATATAAAAATAAAATAAGTAATTTAATTAATTAATTACTCACATTACGCGCGTTCCCTTAAAATTGCTACATCATGAATAAATTGCTAGTAACTTTAATAAAATATAAATCAAATTGAAACAATTAAATTAAATAAAAAGTAGAGTTGATTTGGTCCAAACCCTCAGTCAATTATACCTTTCACGCCTTGGTATAAGGATAGAACCTCGGGTTAAGTATGGACTCCTTGGAGTGCTTTAGGGATATAGGTTTAAGGCTTGGAGTATGAGAGAGAGAGAATGAATTTTTTTGGTGTAGAAGAGAGGAAGAGAGAATGATTTGGTGCCCCGAACTGTAGAATGGAGCGGGGTATTTACAGAGAAAATGAGCTGAGGGAACAAAGGGAACCCTAAAAAGATAAAACCATAAAAATCAATGCCGCGACACGTCAGCATATGCCGTGGCATGGTATAATTTAGTGTGACACGGGACAACTTGCCGTGACGTGGGAAAGAAACAGACCTAAAAGATTAGACGCATTAAGGCTGACACATAGGGAAAACACGAGAACTTCCCGTGACACGGCACAGGGCACCGCGACGCGGCAGTGTCCACCGTGGCACGGTACAGTACATCGTGTCACGGTAAAAAAAAAAGCGCGTGAGAAAAATGCGGAAATGAAACGGAAAAGCACCGTGTCACAGTATGTGTACCGCGACACGGTACTAGCTGCGTGCCACGTCAGATATTGCCACGACGCCTCAATTTTGATGTTGCGCGGCAATTCCAATTTTTTATGCGTTTTTAAAACTACGATAACTTTTGATCTGTAACTCGGAATTAGTCATATAATATATCATTAGAAAGCGTATCAAGTATACTTTCCAACCCAATTAGAATCAGGTCAAAATAATTTGTATATTTTCATATATGGTCGTTTTAGTTAAAGGGTGTCAGTTTTAGGCCGAGTTTAGTATTTTGCTCATATTTTCTTCGTTTTAAATCGGAATTGGGCTTATGATACATTTCTGGAAATCTTATTTCAAGGCATATCAATCCAAATAATAATTGGATCAAATTTATAGGGCTACAAAATCATTTTATCTCGGTTTTGTGATGTGGACACGAAAAGAGGAAAAGAAGTTATGGTTTAGGGAAATGAGCCAGAAATTGAGTTGGTTTATGAAATGTATTGAATGGAAACATGGATTTAAGCACTCTAAATATTAAATACTCAACCCGACCAATAATGGAGATGAAAGGTGGTTCATCATCGGGTTTGGTTTTGGGGAGACATTTTTAGGTGTCTACACATGCCCGACATCCTCATGGTAATGGCAGTGTTTGTTTTTCTTCCGATTTTCAGTGGAACCTTTCATTGTGTTCGGCTTCTCTAAAGTCAGGCGGTCCTTTTTCTCCATGAGGATGGAGTAGCTGTCCTTGTTAAACTCGTACCTTGAAACGTACAGTTTAAATTCTTTCTTCTTTTTTTGGGGACGGCTGATCAGAGTCATCAACCGCCTAGATCTCTTTTTTCCTTTTGCTTTCTTCAAGCTTCTGATCCGGCTGAGCAGGCCAACTTTCCTTCTCCTTATCAGACTTTTTAGAGTCCGACTGGTTATTGAAGGAGCAGAGTTCGGTCGCTTGTATATAGGCTTCCGCCTCTATCGGGATTCCCTGGAGGGTAAATATTTTCTTGCGAACAAGGTCAAACTTGAAGGTCGACCCATCCTTCAGACCCTTGAAGAAGTCTATATAGGCTACCTCGTCAGACAACCCTTGAATTTGGATTCTCACCAGATTGAATCGCCTGACGTAGGAGCACAATCCTTCTCTATCTCCCTGCTGCACATTGCTTAGATCGAGGCTTGTTTTCTTTGCAGGGATGTTCATAGAGAAGTTTGAAGCAAACAAGAACGCAAGCGTCTTGAAGATGTTTATGCATCCAGCCGGCAGGTTGCCGAACCACTGTTGGGTTATGCCCATCAGGCTAGCTGGGAAGCAGCGACGCCATAAGACATCATCCAATCCTTGTAAATACATGAGGTGGGTGTATGCGAGAAGGTGATCTTTTGGATTGGAGGTACCATCATAGGTGCTCACCAATACATATTCTAAACCTTGGCCAGTTGTTCGGCCTTGGCAATCTCCCTAGAGAACGTGGAGGGTTGTTCTCCAAGGTTTTACAGCCGAAGCTGCCAGTCTGTAGGTTGGAAATTGTATGCCGCCTGTCCTCCAAAGAAGGCAGGCTGAATGTCGGGTAGAGCAGGCGGCCTGTATAATGGCTGGGCCACATACTGTGCCAAATTAATTACATGGGGACCCATGTAGACGGAGGGACCGTTTAACGGAGTTCCATGTATAGATTGGGAATTCCTCACTGAGGTAATCTTGAAGCTATCTAGGAAAGTCGACGTGGAAGCCGACTTAGACAGCTGCTGATTCTTCTTTTGCTCAATGTAAAGTCGAGCATTAAAAAGGTCTTTTTGCTGCCTTCTGGCTTCACATGCCGGATGGCCTTTCTTTTTACCGTTTCTAGGAAACGGATTTTAGAAAGATCAATCAAGGGCTGAGCCTTCATCCTTGAAACTTGTCATGAATTTCATTAGCTCGTCTCTAGTGACCGGGGCTGATCCTGTCGCCTGCGTCTGATCAGACGGCTGCCCAGAGGGCTTTCTTGTACCCGCCTGGTCATTGTTCCGCTCGCGTCTCTCTTTAGGACGGATTCGTTTAGAGATGAGTGACCCATTAGGGGCCATATAGGTTTCGACTTAACAGTCGTCGTCAGAGTCATGGTTCGTATGGACCTCTCCATCAACCAGAGGCCGGTTGGTCTCTGGAGGCGGTACAGGTTCTTGTGAAACAATATTTGAGGTACTCTCCCCACAGACGGCGCCAAATGTTTCGGGTGTTTTTGTGTCCCTTGGGAGAGTTACAACTCGAAGACTGGATCCAACAAAGCCTCCTATATCTGCAAAACCACGGAACTCCGGATGTTCGGAGGCCCGCCTCCGAAGGTTAATTAGTACGGGTTCGGAGTAAAAATGTGCGGAAAGTAAATATCTTCTCGGATTCCGAGATCAGGTGTTCTTAGTTTTCGAGAGTAATGAATGATGTAATGATTAGGACGTGCCCCAATAAATGGGGGAATCTCCCTATTTATAGGGTCCTAGAAAGGTGTGCCCTGTCCTAGGGTTTGATGACCTAGAATTTAGGGCTGCGCCGTTTTTCGACATCCTCGCGATTTGGGCCTTGAAGGCCGCTAATTCCAGAAGCCATATCTGCTTGACACGTGTCGGCCCCTAAGAGGTCCATTAGGAGGCTCTCATGGTGCCATGTGGCGAGGGTAGAAATACCCAAATCAACCTTAATGATGATTTTAACAACTCCTTAACCATATGTAGCCTTTTAAAAAATAAAAAAACCTGAAATGACTTTACAGCCCCTTATTACTACCCCTCAATCAGCTATGTCTAATCAAGAGTAACCCATCCATCTTCCTCATTTCATCCTCTACTGAATTCGAATTTCATAGCTATATTGCAGAGAAAGGTTGATATTTCGTGGGGCGGAAAATTCTAGGGTTATAAAAATTCTTGTGTTTGCTTAATTGTGTGAAGGTCAAAGATATTTTTGGAGTGATTTTTTGTAATACCCCAAAAATTCCCTTATCTTAAGATCTTAGGCATGATGCTAACAAGATTAGTAACAAATCCTAGCATGTTACTAAGCAAAGCTTTAGCCCTAACATGATACTAACATGATATCAGGAAACAGCAAAAGGCACCCTAAACATGATACTAGAAAGCAATAGAAACATCCTAACATGATACTAGGAATTAAACAAATTTAAACATGCTTTCTACAAGAATAGAGCAATAAGACTACATACTTTGATGCCTCATGCCTCTTTCTAATAACAAAATACACGCGTTAGTAACTTCTAGGAAAATATAAAAATCAAACAATTAAATTAAATAATTGAAATAGAGACTAGGGACCAAACCCTCAGAAATTATAACCTTTCACGTCTAGGGCAAAGACAACTTCGAATTCGGATAGGTGTTTCTAGATCTCGTGTATGCGGAATTGTGTTTGTGAAAAGCTAGAGAGATGAGAGTTTTGAGAATAGATGATTGTAGATAATTGTTGATGATTAAAAACGAAGGTTTAGGACCTTATTTATAAGAAAACAGTCCGGAAATAGGTAGAATTTGATAGGGAATAAAACTCCACTCTGTCGTCGCAAAACCAACCTTGTCGCTTGGCGACAAGGTATGTCGCGTGGCGACAAGGCTTGTCGCGTAGTGAGAGGCCTGTCGTTTGGCGACAAGGTCTGTCGCATGGCGACAGGCCTGAATTCCTACACGCTTTCAAACACGGAGTCCACTTATCAATCAAAATTGACTTGTAAAGTCCGTATGAAAACTGAAATCGTATTTTTCATAAAATAATATTTTATTCCAAGTAAAACTTATCAAAATATAATAATTCTAATTTTATTAGGACTTAAGAGAACCCTCTAGAGAATTCTAGAAGACTATCATTAATTCTAATAACTTTAGGAATAATAATTATCATTGAGCCCTCCCTAGATCATCGGGCCGCATGTAAAGATCAAACCGGACCCAGTTTAGTATTTTGGCCATAAATTCCTCATTATTCATCGGAATTGGGCTTATAATATATCGTTGGAAATCTCTTTGCAAGCCCCATTCAACTACACTATTATTGGACCCTTGTCGTGGACCAAACTAAACTAGATTGGCTATTTCATAAAATAGAGTTGTTTTTCGAAAACAGAAAGAAAGAATTTTTAATAAAAATTAACCGCAACACCTGACCTTTCACACCTTCACTTTATTCGATAATCATTCGACGCAAAGGTATTCATCACTGGGTTTGGTTTTGGGCAGACACATTTGGGTGTCTACAGCTTCCAATCAGGGAGCTACCCCAATTGGCACCTACTATGTCACACTTGGTGACGGAATTCCAGTGCATAAATAATATTAAAAGAAAGTACAGCGTCCTGCACCCCTATAGAATCTATGCTCAAATATAAAGTCACATAACTCCCCCCCATATGTTCATACTCAAGGTATATACGTTCCAAGAGTTTTGGTGCTTATCCCCTTACAGTTTACGTGATTTATCAATTTAACATGTGATGACTCCAACCAATCAATCAAGAATAAACATAACAACATTCAACACATATTTCCAATTCATTCTTGAATTAATTAGTTAGCACATACTATTTATTTTAATTAGAATTCCTTGCCTAGTTTTGTGAACAAAATTGCACGATTACTACCTTGCCTTGACTCGATCTCAACTTACTTGAGTGAGTAAATAAATAAACTAACTTCCTTGACTCAACACCCATAATAAATGGATGAGATTTAAATTCATGAATCATGCTCAATATCTCTAATTAAACATATATAAGCCTTGCTTAGTAATTTCATGATTCCTTGATAATTAAAAATAAAACATACTTCCATGATTCATATATATTCAACTTGTATCATGCTTCAAATGTCATATTCACATGCTTACTTAATAATTCATGTTCATCCAACATCAATTCCAAGCACATAATCAACCAAACATGCTACTAATTCATTACTTCAATCATAATTCACAATCCTAACATGATACTATGCATGCACACATATTCTTGTGCACATAAGTACCTTGAATATCGCCTAAAATCGGTGATGGGGAATCTAATCATGTCATCAAGTGCTCAAATCTCATCAACAATATTTGTAAACTCAACTACACCTAGACATAGTATAGGGCAGGTCGAGGTTGATCCACCAGGAATGGTAGGCAAAGTGCTATAGTCTTATGCTAAGCTATTCCGAAGAGATTGGAAAAGGTTTGGTGTAGTCTAGGTTTAACAACTAATCAAGAATGAATATCAATATAACAAGCACTATGGATTTAGGATCCACATACACTAACAATAGAAATGCTAATTGGATAGGAGAATGATCAATCAAACATTGCAAGGGAAAATAACAATTGCAATCAAAAGGATTCAATAGGCTATTTCCTAGGCGTCAAACTAGGGGTCTCTACGAATGCTAGCTAGGAACATCACAAATTAAGTTCAATCGATAAATGTAATTTCCAAATCAATGTGTTGTATCGATGGAGAACTACAATGCAATCTAGCTTGAGAATCAAGATTAGCTACTCCTTAAAAAATTCAACACATGCATTTTTTGAAAGCTTTACAGAAAGAAAAATCCTTAAGCATTGGTGTGGCTCACAGATGTTGGACCACAGTCAACTTAGACAAAGGACATATGCCTTCAATCCAGCTATCAAAAATGATGTTAACAGATCCAACTTTGTTGAAAGATTCAATGCTACTTTGGGTGTAGATAGATGCAGACTAGTGTTGACCTTGCTTGAAGGTAACAACATTAATCAAGCTCTCAGTTAATGATTACTGATTTTGGAAACTATAACATATGCTAATATGTTAATTTGACTTTTAACGTACATATTAGAAGGTTGACTATGGTAAGAATAGCTACTGGAGGGGAAGCTTGTAAAGGTTTGAGAGACGACTTCTATCCCAACATCATGAAAAGGATTCAAGTTATAAGCCTTGAGTCTAGGTCATGTAAGTGCTTAAAATCTGGTGATGGAGAGTTTGAAGTCTTAGATGGCAGGTCTGTTCTTTCTGTGAACCTTAGGGATAAAACATGTGCGTGTAATGCATGGAAATTATCTGGATTGCATTGTAAACATGCTATGAGAGCAATATTGCACTCACATGATGACCCTAGAAAGTACATCAGTGAGTGGTACTCAGTCCAAAAGTACAAGCTCACTTATGCAAACACCATCAAAGTCATACCTGATGTAGTGCAATGGCTTGATCGCCATTATTATGATATTGGTCCACCACCAATGAAAAGAGGGATAGGGAGGCCTACTAGGAACACAAGGAGAGAAGAAGGTGAGCCGGCTATCGGGAAGAGATCTAAGACTGTGAAATGTGGTAAATGTCAATAGTTTGAGCACAATGCACAAACATGTCAAGGTGGACTAACTATGAAAGAAAAGGGTAAATCTGGAGCAGCTTCAACATCTCAAGCTAAGGGGAAGCAAACAAGAGGGACAACACCAAAGCAAGCCCCAAAGCAAAAGAAAGGAATTAGTTTGAGCCAACCAGATCCTGCTACAATGGCATCTACATAATAACCACTAAGACAATCACCAAGAAGCAGGGCAAATAAACGAGTTTTAGCATCACATCCTTGTTAGTTTATGCATTTCAAAGAATGATTTTAATATCTAACTTGTTTTTGTATGACAACTCTAAGAAGTTGAACAATTTCTCTTTTGTACAACAACAAATTCCGACTTAGAACACTTGGTCTTATATTTGGTTGTTTTTTGAACAAGTATGAGATGTTTGAAGTTTAGGACAATATGAAGCATATAAATGCTAATTTTTTTTGTTCCTATATTTGTCCTCAATTGCATTCAACATTGCTGTCAAGTTGTATTATATTACATTGCTGTCAGTTTTCGATTTTTTTTGGATGATATAAGCAAAAGTTTGGATAATAACAGAAAATGCAGACAATCTTATATCAAACAAATTACTTTATTCATTAAAATACAATACATAAGTTGAAATTTGTTTCCGTACCCATCATTCGACCGACCTTAATCATCACTTAGCAATTAAAAAAAAAGAACAAAATACATAATCAGGGCCACCGTTACAATTACTTTGATGAAATTCATCAACTTATCAAGCCTATCAATACAACGACTCTACCACCTTGCTCAACCTCCATTTCCTCGCCTACCCTTATTATATCCCCTTCCTTCAACCACGCAAAGAAATCGCAAGTTCTGCACTTGAAGAACAACCTTCGTGGGTTTTTGGTTGTCTTTGAAATCATCACCACAGCAATCTGGGGGGGGGGGGGGGCGGGGGAGAAAAATCACAGCGAGTATGCTTCACCCATGAAATGTTGTCATCCATGGTGATATCCTTCCTAGAAGAAGAAGAGCGAGAATTTCTCGTTGAAATTAGGGGTAAATTGCTGAGCATAAAGAGAAAAATGAATTGATTTTAGTAAATTAAGTGAAAGGAATTGTGTCCTTCGAACAAGTGTATTATTCCGATAGAGGGTTTGGAATTATTAGGAAGCTAATTATTCAGTGAGGTCAAGTGATCGGAATGCCTAGCATGAGGCCGCTTTCGATCAGTAATATTAATGCATAATTAATATTACAGCTTAATCTTGACTAAACCCTTCGGGTCACACCCAATCGAGTAACCGGTCCGAGATGACGAATTAATCCGAAGGATTAAATGAGTCATTAGAGTATTACAAACAAAGACGTCAGATATCGAGCTAAGAGCGTCAAAACCGAGGGTCGGAAGTTGAGTCGAATTTAGGAATTGACAAGGACGAGAAAATAAGTCAAATGATTAGTCAACGCGCAAAGACCTAGCCTCGCATTGGCCTAGCCAAGCAAGGGTTAGGCGCGCTAGCTAGTAGGGGTGCTAGCCGTATGCTTGACTTGGCCGTAAGACCAGCAGCCACGGGTGTGTGCAGGCTGGGCAAGCTGGTCGAGCAAGCTAGCTAGCAGGCTAGCCCTCAAGTACACAACAAGAGTACCAGGCCAGCATGCCATTGCGTGCGGCAAGGCAGCTAGCCCAGCATGCTTGTGTGCGCTGCTAGCCAGCAAGGCTAACCCGCAATGCTACAAGCACCAGCAGCGAGGTGGGCTTGCGAGGCAGGCCCAGCCAAAGGCCAAGGCTGCCAGCGCGGCATGCCTTGAGGCCCAAGGCTAGGGGCATGTCGTACACATGGGGTTGTTGGGGCTTACTCTTCACCAAGGGGAGGGTTTGTGGTCTTTACCTACTCCCTCCCACATGGTGACACTTGTCATTTGACTTTACATAGCTAATTTAATTTAATTTGAAATGAAATTAATTGCTTACTTTTATCACTCTATGATTTCTCCCCCATGGAAAGATGATTGAAGTTTTGGGAGCCTGTGCCAATAAATACCAACTTTAGGAGTTGGGATTATTCACTTGAGTTGAACTCAATAAGGCATCTCCCAATAAGTGATAAAACCTTAATGTTCGTAATACTCTAATCTTTCCTGGTCTAGCCCAGACTAAGCTTCGGGGTAGGGGCCGTTATGGCCGGGTCTCGAGGGTGAGAGCCGTTGGAGGCTTGCGCATGTGTGAAGCTTTAGGCTTTCAAGTAAGAGCTCGTAAAAGAGCGAAGCACGCATCAAGGGTATATCCGTCATTCCCTCTCTTGTTAATTAATTATGTTGTTAATTAATATGCATGTATTAGTGTGCAAGTCTTCGAATGGGTTTTAGTTCCACGTGATGTCGGACATCACGAAACCCAATAGCGATATCAGAGCCGCGCTAATTTAATTATCGTAACTATTTTTCAAGGTGATTTAAATGACTTTAAATTTTTGGTTTTGCTTGCTAATTAGATTAGAAGCTCGTTTTGATATTTTTAATCTCGATTTTAATCAAAGTTTGGCTCCAGAACCCAGATTTTGACCCAAGACTAGTAAATTTTTGGTTGAATCGTTGTTTTGGAACAGTTTTGACCCAATGCTATTTTCGAGGCATTTTTTCGTTTTGACGAAAAATTTTAATTCTTTAAACCTTGATTTTTTTAATGGCATATTAATTGTTTATTATGTGTATAGTTATTTCATTAACCTACTTGATTAATAAGCCTCTTTGAGCACGATTATAAAGTTATAATAGGTGCTTAAATTGGTTGGCTCATTTTTCGCAATATTGCCAATCAATTACTCTAAGTGTGATAAATTAGTGATTTTGAAGCCCTTAAGTATTAAAGATCTAACCTTTAATTATTTTAGTTGGTTGGAACTTTATCTTACTAGATTCCATGTTGTTTATTGAAATATGTTGATTTAATCTTCATATTGGAAGATGTAATTTTTCAAATGAACACAAGGTTAGTGTTGGAATTATTTTCATTGGATGATTATTTTTTTCCAACCTCTTTTAATTTTGTCAAAACCTCATTATTAATTTATGTTTGGATAAATTAATTATGAGATTAGCCCCTTCAATTTTGTAGCATCAAGTTGAACCAAAATTAATTAAAGAATGGTTCTTGAGTTATTTTGTGGTCTATGAACTTAAAATTGAATTTATTTAAAATTGGACTTGTTTTATTTTCATTTTCGCTCAATATTGATTCTAAAATCAATTTAGAATTAATTATTTATGTCACACAAAAATCGGGAAATACACCCGAAAGCACAAGCGCATAAATCGAGGCACAATAACCCCGAGCCTGCTCTCGGTCAGCTGGGCTACTTGCGCAGCCCGCATGTGGCTGTTGGGTGCTGCCTCGTGCGTGCATGTGTGCGGTGTGTACGAGCGAGCTGCTGCGCTGCTTGGTGCGCGTAGGCGGGCGTATGCGAGGGTTGTGCGGGTTGTGGCTTCCAGGCAGGACAAGCTTAGCACAGCAACAAGGGCTGTGCGGGCAACCTCGCATCTTCCTGAGGCTTGGTGCCTAGCAAACCAAGCCTTGTTGCTTAGTAAGAGGCACACGAACATGAAAAGGCTATGTAATTTTGCGATTTTGCCTTTTTTAATTATTTATTTAAAATGTTTAATTATTTTGATTAAAATGAGGCTAGACCTCGGGTTTAACCGGCACTTGCAAATTTATTTGGAAAAAAATTTGGGTAAACCGGGCTTATTAATTGGATTAATTAAGTTGGATGCGGAATTTAGTGGGAGCTTCATTATTTACTTGAGCTATTTTAACGCGTTTAATCACATAATTGGGTAACAACTTTGACTAGTTTTAATTTGGCACGTTAATCGGATAAACTACCTAAGTTAGCTACTAGTTTACGCGTATTATTGCATTATTACTTGTTTTCATTGCAAAATGCATGGGCCATTCATATGTAGTGAATGGATGAATGGAATGAATATTCTATCACAAGTTTTATGAAAAGGCAACTAGTGGGGCCCGATTAGGATAGTAAATACGGACTACGATCCGTTATGTATTTTTGTAAATCTAAATACGGTATGCTAATCGTTGCTTATCTTTGTACCTTAATATTTAGATAAGTCCTAGTATTAATTACTATTAGTTGCATAATTGATGGTGATGTCTTGAAGATGACGTTTCTAAGAAGACAAAGCCATAAATTTACAATGAAGACCCTTGAAGACTCAAGGGGTCATGCTAGTTTCCAAATGCATCTTTTACTTATGTTATCTATATAATTGTTTTTATATATGAATGATATGTTAGATGCATGTTTAGGATTTCGAATGTTGTGATGATTAATTAAGTTCAGTTAAATCAACCAACATAGAAACCCTAGGTCCCTAAAATATTGACTAAAATTTTCCGTTCTAAAATAACACTTGCCGAAGTAATGCGAATAGTGATGGGCTACACCAAAGCAAGGCATCACTACTTTACTAGTGACGTAAGGTATGTTGATGGGTTTGCCAAACCAAGACATCATATACACGTTGATTTTGGTTAAACTCAACGATATCAGTAAGGAGTCCATAGATGTCGTGGCAATGGAGATAAACGTCACGAAAGCATTAGATGCGACGTCTTATCGAACAAAGAATATCTTAGAGCTATTAGCAAGGGAATTGCTTACCTTAAAATATTAAGTGTTAAGACAACCCAAAGCATGGTTAATCACTTTCTGATTTTTGGGATCTTGGAATCGTTTTATGCTCGCCTAAAAAGGGACAATTTTAATGCGTGGATAAGACGCTTAATAAGATTGAAAGTTTGCATGTATGCTTTTAAATTTCAAACTTATTATGTCATTATCTTGATAAGTGGTTATACTTTGCACTTATATTTGTAGAATTCTAAATTAAATTGTATTGTTTTCAATGATTGGTAAAAGGAAATATTTTTGAGAATGTTTCTCAAAGAAAGGAATTGCATTTCTAAAATACAACGAACTCTCATAAATGACTTTTATAATCTAAGTCCGAAAGAACGGTTGGACATCATGTATTCAAAATACTAGGTAGTTTTGATGAACATGAAGTATTGAGTTGTAAACTCAAATTGTCAATACTTGACAACCAACATATATTTTCGCTTCATACACTAATAAGTACAACTCATATATGTAGTAATTCAAGTACAAATTTAAGGAAAAGATGGAACTTTGTTTTACGGCGCATTAGATGCTTAATTATGCCTAACAAAGTATAAAAGACAAAATACTTAAAGAAATGGTTCTTAAAGGTTATGAAATGATGTATAATAAGAAATATAGGAAACGAGGAACAAAGAAAAGGAATGAATTCCATTTCTACCAAAGAGTTCATGTTATTGTAGTTAACTTATCAACTTATTATCTTCACAAGTATCGGATACTGCTTGAGTGTTTCACTTTGATAGTGACCTAAAACCGTTGAAGTTAAGCTAAGTTATTGACTTACAAGCTTAGAATGAAGCAAGAAGTGCTACATCAGTTGTAACGTCGTATGCTTTGTTTAAAGACCTTTTAAGCTAAGGCTGGAACAAATAATGGTTATTATTATGTTCTATAATCAGCAAACGATCCGTTTACACATGGAAAGACTCACATTCAAAGTAAAGAGCACTAGTTATGAATTTATTTGAATGGCATGGTTGTCAAGCCATGAGTCAAGAATGCTTGATTATAAACAAACATTTCCCTAACATAAAACTCACAAAGTTTAATTCATGAGCATGATTTGTGTTCTGAACATCTTTAGCAATGTCACATTAACAAGAACGTACTCAAGGCTCTATTAGATAGGCTCTTGATAGTTGATCGATTCGGAATCGTTCTAAGGTAAGCAAGTCTTACTTTTTGAAATCGACAAAGAAAGGAGCTATTGTGCTTGGTATAGAAAATTAACTCAAAGAGCAAAAGAGGATTCAATTACTTCAACGTTTCATAAGAATTTGAAAAAACATGGTTATATTCATCAAATGTGAACAAACGGGACCTTGAGTAGCTCAAAAGTTTAGTGAAGTATAGAATCGACTTGGTAAGATATCAAAACGTCCAGATTAGATCGAGCGATGTTTTCTTAAGCCAACAGTGGTCATCTCAAAATTATGAAATTTAAATTTTCATAAATAACTCCACAAAGAACATAGTATGTCTCCATGGAGACCTCGATGCCATTTGAAAATGACTCGAATGATGATGATCACATCCCTTCCTATAATGTTCTTAAAGATTTGCACAAATGACTAATGTTACACTAAATAAAATTTTGAAGCTAAGAAAGGACACCATATTCAGTTATGGATAGAAATAAATTCTAAATGTCTTTTCAAGTATATGTCTAAGGCTCTTAGCCTCAGTGGGAGCTAGGTGGCTGTAGACACCTGATTATGTCTCCTCAAAAACCAAACCCAGTGATGAGTACTTTTCACGTCATTGATTATCGAGCAAGGTGAAATGTTGAAGAGTCTCGTGAATTCTCTTATTTTCTAAAATGTTTTAATAAAAATAATTCATTTCTTATTTCGAAAATCATTCATTTTGTATCCTGTTTATGAAAAACGTTCAATATAATTTATTTTGGTCCATGATAGGGGTCCAATAATTGTGTAGTTGGATGGGTCCTGAAAAGAGCTCTCCAACGATATATTATAAGTCTAATTCCGAGTTATAACAAGGAAGTTATGGCCAAAATACTAAACTGGGCCTAAATCAGGTTTTATGTACGGATCCAATGATCATGTGGAGGGTTCGTTAATTATAATTGTATTCCTAAAGTCAATAGGATTTATCTCATTCTTCTAGAATTATATAGAAGGTTATTTTGAGTTCTAAAGGGATTAGGATTGATAATTTTAACTATTGTTTATTTTGAAAAGATAAAGAATTCTAAATCGGATGAAACAAGTGTTTTTAAAGGATTAAATCTAATTTAATTTAAGATAAGTACAGACTCCGGCTAACCCAATTTGATTGGAATTCGGATTCTGTACGAATTTAATCATACAGTGTCTATCGCGCCGCGATAGGCTTATAATTGCCTTACACACACCTAGCCAAGCTCGAAATTGCCTTAGACCTCATTCACGAGACTTAGACACACCTTCATTCATTCATTCACGAGACTTAGACACACCTAGCCAAGCTCGAAATTGCCTTAGACCTCGACGTGAAAGGTTGATAGTTCAGAGGGTTTTGTCCCAAATTTCTATTTTAATTCTTTGATTAGATTTACAGTTTAATATTTTCCATGAAATTATTAACGTGTGTCTTGTTTTGATAAAAAGAGGTACGAGGCTTCAAAGTAAGTATTTTGATTACTTAACTATTCTTTTGATATAGAAATCATGCTTAGATTATTTTATTAATTCCTAGTATCATGTTAGGATGTCTTTGTCGCATTCTAGTATCATGTTTATGATAAAGCTTTAATTTGTATTGTTTAGTGACATGCTAGGATTTGTTATTAATCATGTTAGTATCATGCCTAGGATCTTAATAACATTATTATGCTTTGATGAGATTGTTTTTTTGATGATGATTTGTGGAGTTAATATTATTAGTATTATCATGTTGCTTGATATTATTGTTATTGCTTTATCACGCCCTCTCTTGCAGGTTTAAAGGGAATTTGTACTTATTGGGGAATTTCCCTTCCTCGATAAGTCTAGCATAGGCACCCTATATCTTTTACTTAGATTTATTTCATGAGTTTGATTTTTAAACCCCCCCCCCCCCTTTTTAATAAAATGAGCATTTATTTCTTTACATATGATCATTGCATTGCATTAAAAAATAAAAAAAAAGAAAAAAAAATCCAAGCCGAACTAAGCATAAGGTAAACCAATGATTTGAGGCACCCCTTATAACCACATCATATCACCTTCATCTTTTCAAATATATAATTCTTTTCTCGATGAGCCACTTTGAGCTTCGTCTGACGATTGACCTTTCTTTTTTCAACCCACATCTACTCAACCTTGGGAAGGGATGGTGTGCAACTTATACAATTTCTGAATACAAAATCTTGAGTGATTTTTACCAAAAAGTTTCAAAAGTTCAAAAAAGCAAATACAATAAAAGTGTGCAAAAATGCAAGTGTTCCAATGTCGTTGATATGAACATATCTTTGATATGAACACGTCTCTTATCGAGTGTGCTCGGTATCGTGCCTGGGATACATGTATGCCAAGTGAGTGATGGATCGCATGATAGGGATTGCCCACATTTATAAAAAAAAGGATTTGAAGAAAATGATAAAGAAAAAAAAGAGTAAGAAAAATAAAAAGAGAGAGAAAGTGAAAAGGTGAGAAACCTCAAGCATATAAATACCAAGATTCAAAAACAAGGTTGCACACCTTGGGGGATTATTTTGGTGCTTGAGCCATTATCCTTTCTTCTTCAACCTTTAGCCTAACCTCATTAAACCTCTTAAAAGACCTCATTGAGGTATACACACACTTGTGCGAGGTTTGGCTAGAGCTACGGTTGGCCTGATTCCTAACGGATACGTAGGCAACCTCACATTGGGGTGCGGCCGTACTAATTCACGTTTATATTTACATTTATAAATGATCGTATTAATGGATCTCCAATCCTCATCCCTATCCATTTAGAGCTAGACTTGGGGGTTGGTCCCTACATTATTAGCCTACCTAGCCTAAGACTCACCATCATTTAACTCCTCTCAAAATATTTTCCACAACTTTAGCCATTGTGGCCTACTCGTAGTGTCACTTTCACACACGTCACGGATACATAGGAACCTTTTGTCATGAAATCTTAATTCAACTTTGAAGCATGCTTTGTCCTCTTAGATTCATTCATTACTCATAATTAACATTGCATCACACAGTATAACGTACTTAGCCTCCGTGCCTAAGTTACCCAAATACTATCATTATTGAGTCATCAACTAAGATAGTCTAAGATGCTACAATCCTTGCACCATGAGGTACAACACCAATGCATACACTTGATTAAGCTCATTCAACATGCATGATGAGTATCATTTATGGCACTTATTTGGTTTCATTTGGGATGCATTTTAATCTCTTTTATAGCTCATTTTATCTCTTTTTCTCTAGTTTTAACCTTTATTTCCCTAGTTTGTGCATTCTTAGTTGTTTTTTCGTTTTCTTGCATTTTCTAAGTTTATTTTGCCTTTTCTGTTTTATTTGTTTGCTTTTCTTTATTTAGAGGAGAATGGTGGTGTCCAAGGCTCTCCATAGCTCTTCCTTGGGTTCTATGAAGCTTAAAATGCAAGCTTATCACTCCCTTCGTAGCTTAAAAGTCAAGGTCTGCAAGCTCTAAGTCTTCAAGGCCGCGCTCTCATGTTGCGCTAGCATCAAGAAGCGGTGTTGAACCCACCGTGGGGAAGTTTAGAGACTGCCACCCCCAATGTTCATCAAGTGGAGAGCACGGGTTGCATCAATGGTCACACCACCTTTGCGCAGGTGCGTGGCCCCTGTCTCCCGTTCCGTAGCCTCTTCTTCGTAGCCGCGCATTTTGGAGTGAGGACGCCTGTACGGGTTCTTCTTGGACGTCTAACTAACTTCTCCTTAGTTAGTTTTTACTATATATAGATTTTCTTCCTATTTTAGAGGGAGAATTGTATTAGAATTGAATAGAGAGTTAGATTTTTAGAGAGAGAAGTTTAATTAAGGGAAACTTTATCCCTTAGATTCTTGACGTGGGGAAAACTAGGTCATTGACTAATCCTCCCTAAGCCAAAAAAAATTTATAAACACTTAACAAACCTAAATACAAGTATAGAGGTAAGTCAAGGGTCGAACCCAAAGGAGCAGTTATATTCAAGCGTTATCAATTGTGCGCCTAAGTTAGGTCGAAGTCGAGGGTGAAGAGGTAACTTTAACAACTTAACAAAACAAACAACCAAACAAATAAAGCACTAGGGAATGGGGATCAACAAGTAATCATGAAAATTACAAAAACTTGGGAAGAACATGCCAATCAAAGGTTGAAAAGACTAATGATAAGAGCTATCAACTGGAATCAAAGAGCTATCTCCTAATCTTTAAGTTAGATGTCTCTACGAATAACAAACTAAGAGAATCACAATCCAAACCAATTGATAATTGCAATTCCTAAATCAATTGGTCGTGTCATTAGCAATTACAATGCAACATAGCATAATTCTTAAGGCCTAATCAAATTACACACATGCAAACTTTCATTAATCACTTTAATCTCAACAGTTAATCAACACAATTCCCAAATTAAACACAATCAATCAATCATACAAGTTTCACCCAATCCTTAGCCAAACAACTACTCAAAGATCATCATCTTATCAACAAGCAACTAAAGAATTCAAGAATCAACAAAATTTGAAGAATAATTACAGTAATCAAGATCAAATATCCAAATCAAATTAAACAAACATGAATCTAAACAAAACAATCAGATGAGATAGAGTTAGAAATGCTCATTGATAATAGAGAAGATATTCAACACAATTGTCACCCTTGTATCATCAATCTCTCAAATCACCATTGAAATCTCTCACTTTCTCTCTCTAAATCTACTCCTTAACTAACCCTAAAACTAGAGAGAGAAACTTTCAACTAAACTAAAATTATGATCAAAATTATGTCTCAAAACTTCGTACAAAAATTGGGTTTAAAATAGATATTTATAAGAGGCGCAAAATAAAACTGAGCGAAATCGAAAAACCCTTGTTTGTGCTCCCTCGCACGAGGCTTGCGCACCCGCGCAAGGGAGGTGCGCTTCCGCGTTAGTGGGCTACGCGCCCGCGCCTTTCTTGGTTTCTTCCGACTTATTCGATGCTCAATGCGTTTGCAAAAGGGTCTTCGAGTGCACGTGGTATGATTATGATATACACTAAGCATGGTAGATTCAAATGGACTCCATGGTGGGTTCAACACCACTTCTTCATGAGAGCACGGCTTGAGAGTACAAGAGCTAGAACTTGGAGCATCCACCTCCTTGCATCTTGAGCTTTCCTAATGCTACGAGCTTACTCCAAAAGCATCTTTCAACTTAGAAAACCACCAATATCAAGACCTGAACCTCGTTCAATACCTACAACCACGAAAAGAGAAGAAATAAAGGAGAAAACACAAGAAAAACCATAAAAACACAAAACAAGAGAGAAAAGGGAAATAAAGAGAAAATGCATAAATTTAAGCATTTATTAAGTAAGAAAGAAAGCTATGAAAAGAAGGTAAAAAAAAAACCTAAATACTCATCAAATGAGTGCCATAAATGGCACTCATCAATTCTACAAAGAGAAAGTCTTGGATTTGATTTGTTCCTCAACAATTGCTATAATTTGGTGTGGATTTTCCTTCAATCAATGACAATTAGTGAGAATTTCTTCCATTAATTCATTTCTATTACTTGTTTGCTTTAGATTCATGCTACATAATTTGATTTGCTTGAAATTAAGTTTGATTGTGTAATTGATTGGAATTTCTATTTGATTTAGATTGAAGATGATAATCATTGTGATTTCTTGTGTTTTGTTCTTCTTTTCTTCAATGTGTAGTGAGTACTTTCATTGCTAGGGATTTATTGAAGCATGCACAAATGATGGATAATAGCTAATTGTTGGATTTTGATTGATTTGATGTTGTGATTAAATTTGGTTGATAGAATTGTGCATGTGCTTGATTTATAAGGAGTGATCAACCTTGTTTTTCATGATCGAGTGCATTGTGATTCTCCAATGACACAACACATTGATTTAGAGGTTACATTTATCGATTGTTGCTTGATTTTAGGGGTTCTAAAATTAATTTAGAATTAATTAATTAGTCACGCAAAAACTCGATTTTAAATCCGGAAAGTGTGGCACGCAAACCTAGCAACACCCTTCGGCTAGCCGGGCTGCTATGCAACTCACATGTGGCTGCCAAGGTGGGGCTGCCTGGTGCGCGCCACACACAAAGGCAGCATAGCTGTGTGCCTAGCCACAGCAGCTGCACAGCAGCATAGGCCAAGCAGCAGCACGTTGCGGCTATGCGTGCGTGCTTGCTAGCTGCTTTGTTGCGTGGGTCGTGGGCAGCATGTGCAAGCTTGGTGCTTGGTGCGAAGGGGCAAGCAGCCATGGGGCGTGTGCCTAGAACCAGGTAACCCGTAGCAAACGCTACTAGGCTCGGTCTAACTAGTGCTACGTGGGGTGGTGGAGGTACATGCACCAAACCGCATAGTCCGAGATTGCTTGACGATCTTGGCTTGCATATGGCACGCAAGTAGTGCGTGAGCCACTTGAGTGCGGTGGCTTCGTGTTTTCTTATTTTGTCGTTTCAATTATTTTATTAATTTAATTTGGTTTTAATTATTTTAATAAATGTTGGAGGCTAGGCCTCGGTTTTTGAGTGACATTTGCAAAATTTAATTTTGGCAAATAATTGGGTTTACCGGCTTAATTAATTGGATTAATTAAGATGGATCCGGAATTTAGTGGGAGCTTCAATAATTAATTGCGTTAAATTATACAATCAATTGAACAACTTTGACTAGTTTTAATTAGGCATGTTAATTGGATTAACGACCTAAATTAGTTACTAGTTTACGCGTGTTTTATGCATTGTTACTTGTTTTATCATTGTAAAATGCATGGGCCATTCAAAAATAGTGAATGGATGAATGGAATGTATATTCTCTCACAGGTTTTATAAAATGGCAACTAGTGGGGCCCGATTAGGATAGAAAATACGGACTACGATCCGTGATGTATTTTTGTAAATCTACATACGGTCTGCGAACCGTTGAGTATTTTTGTACCTTAATATTTAGACTATTCCTAATTGTAGATACCAGTATTTGCATAGTTATGGTCATGTCTTGAAGATGGAGATTCTTGGAAGACGAAATCATGAAGTTGCAAAAGTCATCCCTTGAAGACTTGAAGACTTGAAGACTCAAGGGGTCATGCTAGTTGCCAAATGCATCTTTATTTATGTTTTCGATATATATTTATGTTCATTTATATACGAATTATATGTTAGATGCATGTTTAGGATTTCGAATGTTGTGATGATTAATTAAGTTCACTTAAATCAACTAACATAGAAACCCTAGGTCCCTAAAATATTGAGTGAAATTGCCATTCCAAAACAACACTTATCGACATATTGAGAGTAGTGATGGGCTACACCAAAGCGAGGCATCACTATTACTCCCTAGGATATGTAAGGCATACCGGGTATGCAAGTTGGTTTTGGTTATACTCAACGATATGAGTGATGGAGTCCTAACATGTCGTGGCAAAGTGAATAAATTGTTGAGGGAACATTAGAGGCGACGATTTATTCAACCAAGAGTGGCTTGGAGCCATTAGCAAAGCGTTGCTTACCTTAGGAGATTAAGTGTTAAGACAAGCCAAAGCATGCTTAACCACTCTTTGTTTCTTTGGATCTTGGAATCGACTTATTCTCACCAAAATGGGACAATTTTGATGTGTGAATAAGACGTTTAAATAAGTTTGATTAAAATGCATGATTTCAATCTTATTTAAAATATTATGAATGGTTTTTTCATTTAAAATTCTTTCAATTGTAGAATCATGTCTTCAAATAACTCAAACAACCAATTCTCGTTACGCTCAATTCTCGACAAGGAGAAGTTGAGTGGGCCAAATTTTCTTGATTGACAAATAAACTTGCGTTTAGTTCTCATGCAAGAGCAAAACGAATATGTCCTTGATGAGAAAATGCCCGAGACTCCCAATGAGGAGGTGACTCAGGCTGCCCTAAACCGATGGCAATGTCTCCCGAGCGTCAAAAGACTTTCTTTGAAAAGGAGACAGCTTTTGAGATCATTTCTGAGCTACAGAACATGTTCCAAGAGTAGGCCCGAACTGAAAGGTTTGAAACCCACAGGCAGATCCTTGAGAGCAACCTCAAGAAAGGACAGCCAATCAGCCCACATGTACTCAAATTGATAGGATTGTGTGAGAACATGGAAAGGCTTGATGCGGGGTATTCAACCGAGATGACAATTGACATCATTCTCCACTCGCTGCACAAAGGTTATGATCAGTTCAAGATGAACTATAACATGCACAGCATGGAGAAAACACTCACCGAGCTTCATGGTATGTTGAAGCAAGCCGAGTAAACGCTCAAGGATCAGGGGAAGCATGACATGCTCATGATTAAAAGGGACAAGCCGTTCAAATTCTCAGGCAAGAAGAAGAAAGGCTTTAAGGGGAAGGGTAAGAAAAAGACCTTTTCGCCTAAGTCTAAAGCTACCAAGGACAACAAGGAGAAAAAGGTAGCGTCTTCTAAATCTGATTCCGAATGCTTCTACTGTAAGAAGAAGGGACATTGGAAGAGAGATTGCCTCAAGTTCAAGGAAGATAAGAAGAACAGAACCGTTGCTTCTGAATCAGGTATATTCGTTATAGACTTAAACTTCACTAGCTCAACATCATGGGTATTAGATACCAGATGTGGCTTACACCTTTGTTCCAATTCTCAGGGTCTAAGGAACATTAGGAAGCTAGCGAAGGGAGAGGTTGAACTCCGGGTAGGCAATGGAGCCAGAATTACAGCCATATCCGTAGGAACTCTCAGTTTGTCTTTGCCCTCTGGGCTTGTTTTAGAACTTGATAGTTATTACTATGTTCCCAACATTACCAAAAACTTTATTTCAATTTCGACATTGGACGCCAAGGGTTTTGAATTTCGAGTAAAGAACAATGAATGTTCGTTTACCTCGATAATGTTTTATATGGTATTGCACATTTAGAAAATGGTCTTTATGTGATTTCTTTAGACAAACAAGTTTATAATGTGAATAATACCCCCAAAAGGGCTAAGACCATGAGGTCGAATCAAACGTACTTGTGGCATTGTCCTCTTGACCACATTAACATCAAATGTATCAAGAAACTTCTACAAGAAGGTGTTCTTGACTCTTTCGATTTATAATCGTTTGAGAATTGCGAAGGATGTTTAATAGGCAAGATGATTAAGCAGCCATTCTCCAAGCTGGGAGAAAGGGCATGAGACTTATTGGGTCTAATACTCTAATACATACCGATGTATGTGGACTAATGAGCTCCGCCATAAGAAACGAACATCGATATTTTATCACCTTCACAGACGACTGTAGTAGATATGGCTATGTCTACCTCATGTCGCACAAATCTGAATCATTTGAAAAGTTCAAAGAATTTCAGAATGAAGTTCAGAATCAGCTTGGCAAGAAAATCAAAGCCCTTCGATCGGATCGAGGTGGTGAATACTTGAGCCAAGAATTCGATGACCATTTGAAAGAAAAGGGTATACTTTCAGAATTGACACCTCCAGGAACTCCACAATGGAACGTAGTATACGAAAGGAGAAATCAAACCTTGTTAGACACGGTACGATCTACGATGGGTCTTAGTGATCTTCCTATCTCTTTCTAGGGACACGCACTTCTAACTGCGGCACTAACACTGAACCGTGCTCCATCAAAAGCTGTAGAAAAGACTCCAAACGAGTCATGGACGAAGAAACCTCCTAGGTTGTCTTTTCTAAAGATATGGGGATGCAAAGCATATGTCAAGAAATTGATTTCTGACAAGGTTTACTTTGTGGGCTACCCAAAAGAAACCAAAGGGTATTACTTCTACAACAAATCGGAGAACAAAGTTTTTGTTGCTCGCGATGGTGTCTTTTTGGAGAAGGAGCACCTTTCCAAAATGATAAGTGAGAGGAAAATCGAACTTGACGAAGTTCGTGAGGATGAGCAACAAAATCAAAATGACAGTCAAAGTGCTCAAACAGCATCTGTTGACACAGGTCAAAATGATCAAAATGTGCAAAGTCAAACCGATAATGCAAAAGCTCAGTCCATTACCCTACGTAGGTCTCAAAGACCGAGATCTCAACCTGATAAATATCTTGGTTTAGTATTAACCGAGAATCGGGACATCCTGATCATGGATGGAGATGAACCGGTAACCTACAAGCAAGCGATGGCAAGCATCGAATCTGCTAAATGGCAAGAGGCCATGAGATCTAAAATGGATTCCATGTTTGAAAATCAAGTCTGGGACTTGGTTGACTTACCCAAAGGTTACAGACCTATCGGATGTAAGTGGATTTTTAAGTTGAAAACCGACAAAGATGGAAATGTATTCATTTACAAAGCTAGATTGGTAGCAAAAGGTTACAAACAAGTTCATGGTATTGGTTACGATGAAACCTTTTCTCCAGTCGCAATGCTTAAATCCGTTCGGATCCTCCTTGCAGTTGCTGCATATTACAATTATGAAATATGGCAGATGAACGTCAAAACCGCCTTCCTAAATGGTATTTTGGAAGAAACTATGAATATGACACAGCCTGAAGGTTTTGTCGACCAAAACAATGCTGGGAAAGTTTATAAGCTTAAGAAGTCCATTTATGGGCTAAAGCAAGCAAGCAGGAGTTGGAATCTGCGATTCGATGAAGCCATAAGTAAATTTGGCTTTATCAAGAATCCAGATGAATCTTGTGTTTACAAGAAGGTCAGTGGGAGTGACATTGCCTTCCTAGTCTTATATGTCGATGACATATTGCTCATTGGAAACAACATTCCGTTGTTAGATTCTGTAAAGCCCTAGCTCGGAAAATGCTTCTCAATGAAAGACTTGGGAGAGGCTCAGTACATACTAGGCATCAAGATCTATAGGGATAGATCAAAAAGGATTATTGGATTGAGTCAAAGTACTTACATTGATAAGGTACTTGCTCGATTTGGCATGGAGGAGGCCAAGAGAGGTCACCTGCCTATGTCACATGGCATAACCCTAAGCAAGAAGTAGTGTCCACAGACACCTAATGAGCGGGTAAGGATGAATCAGATTCCATATGCTTCGCTTATTGGATCGATCATGTATGTCATGATATGTACTAGGCCAGATGTATCGTATGTCTTGAGTGCTACGAGCCGTTACTAATCAGACCTAGGGGAGGCCCATTGGACTACGGCCAAGAATATCCTAAAGTACCTGAAAAGGAACAAGGATAAATTCCTGGTGTATAGTGGTTCAGAGGAATAAGTTGTTGAAGGTTATACCTACATGAGCTTCCAGACTGACAGAGACGATTTCAAATCACAATCTAGATATGTGTTCTGTCTAAATAGAGGAGCGTTTAGTTGGAAGAGTGCCAAGCAGAGCACAACTACAGATTCTATAACTGAAGCCGAATACTTAGCAGTTGCAGAAGCAGCTAAGGAGGCTATTAGATTCGTAAGTTTGTTGGTGAACTTGATGTTGTACCCTCAATCAAGGGTCCAATAGCCCTCTATTGTGACAACAATGGAGCTATTGCTCAGGCCAGAGAGCCAAGGGAACATCAGAAGGTCAAATATGTCAAGTGGCGGTTTCACATGATTCGAGAATGGAAATCAGAAGGAGAAATCAGAATTTGCAAAGTTGGAACAGATGACAATGTAGCCGATCCACTTACTAAACCTTTGCCTCAAGTGAAGCACAACAAGCACGTTGAGGCAAGGGGAATCAGGCACGTTGGAGACTGGCTTTGATTTCCTTGTTTAGTGGTTTAGTTAATTTTGAACATTTAATGTAAGACACTAAGAAAAACCATTCAAGTTTTGGAGTAATACAAATTTCATGCAATATTTTATCACTCCATTTGCTATTTAATTGTGGTTTAGGATTAAATAATGAGTCCATTCAATTCTGAGAATATTCAAAATAGGGTATCAAGACCAGTCTTGGTAAGGAAACACCTATTAAGTGAACATTGAATATTATAATCAAAATTTATCCCTAATGGAGGTCATTTAAACGATGGACGATTAATAACCATTTGAGATTAGTGTGTAGTTTGATTTATAGCACCGTTTCTTGTGCTACAAGGACATGATCTTCATAAATCATTTGCACAGGTATTGGTTTAGAACCACACTGGATCGACCTATGAGAGTACTTTAAGAGATTAAAAATCGTCATAAGTATACTTCCCATTATGGCTATCGGAACGTATTTCCTCGACCATGAGTATTGTGAATTCTCTTGTTTGAGTACTACTCTACTTTGATGTTGTCAAACGTCTGTCGCAAAAGAGGATTATAACGGCAACACTCGGGCAGCTAGGTCCTCTCAGTAAAAGAAGCTACATTACAAGACTGGGAATGTCCCCCTAATAAAATAGGGAAGATGTTTTTGTTGTTTACAAGGCCTCTCGAAGAGCGAGACTGTAAAATGCATGGCCAAGCTCGGATGGATTTTAGAAACCATCTGTTTATTGACAGTCGGATTCGGGATCGAGAAACACTTCTAGACATAATAAGGATGACGGATAAATCTTACCTTATAGTTCATGAAGAGACATCAAGTGACATTGGAAAAAGGCTATACACTAAATGCGCACTTGTTCGGAAGGACAAGTGGGAGATTGAAAGGAATGGTGTCCTTCAAACAAATGTATTATTCCGATAGAGGGTTCGCAATTATTAGAAAGCTAATTATTCAGTGAGGTCAAGTGATCGGAATGCCTGGGTGGAGGCCGCTTCCGATCAGTAATATTAATGTATAATTAATATAACAGCTTAATCTTTACTGAACCCTTCGGGTCACACCCAAGAAACTAGCGAACCGAAGCGACGAATTAATTCAAAAGGAATTAATGAGTTGCCCGAGTAATTAATATTTAGACGTCGGAAATTCGAGTTTGGAGCGTCGAAACCGAGCGTCGAAAGTCGAGTCGAAAATGATAAAAGACGAGACGAGAAAATTACTAATAAATCAACTAAATGAATAAAATACCCCTAGCGTCGGAATGCCCGAGTGCAAAGGGCATATGGTCTAGCAAGGTGGCTAGCAAGCGCACCAAGCCGAGCCTAGGCTGGTTAGTGCGTGCTAGCGCACCATCGCTAGCAGCAGCATCAAGCTAGCAATGCTAGCTAGCTAGCAGCGCCACAGCGTGCTAGCACTGCTAGCAGTGCGTGCGTGCTGGCGTGCAAGGGCTGCAATGCATGTGGCATGGTGCGCTACGCCCAGCACAAGCATCAAGCATCAAGCCGAAGCTAGCAGCCCCACACCAAGTGCGAGGCTTGCTAGCAAGCTGCGGCTAACAGCCCGCACCTAGTGTGTGGCGTGCTGCACGCTGCAGCTAGCAGCCCGCACATGGTGCGAGGCCACCTAGCAACGGCCTTCGGCCAACAGCAACCCGCACGCATAAGCCTGCTGAGCCGGAAGTGGCAGCAAGCCATGGCAGCCCACTTGGGGAGCCTTGGTGCCCAAGTGGGGCTTCCACGTGCTCGTCCATACAGTCTACGTAGTATCTCGAATGGATCCACTTAAGTATTTATTCGAGAAATCTACACTTAACAGGCGAATATCTAGATGGATAGTTCACTTAGCCCAATTTGACGTAAGGTTTATGCCTCAAAAGGCCATTAAAGGATCAGTGGTCTCAGACTTCTTAGCGGATTTTCTAATAAAAGATTCGACACCAATACATAAGAATGATTTTCCAAATGAAGATTTGATGGTTACAGAAGATGATACTTGGACATTATACTTCGACAAAGCATCCAACCAAAAAGGATGTGGTGTAGGAGTATTATTAGTATCACCTAAAGATCGAAGAACACATTTCAATCTCAATAAAGTTAGATTTTGACGTTACCAACAACGCTGCTGAATATGAAGCATGCGTGGTAGGCCTCGAAATAGCTTTGGCATTGGGAGTAAAGAAACTTCGAATATTCGGGGATTCTTCCTTAATCATCAACCAAATTTCCAAAAGATGGAAAGTAAGGAGTGAAAGCTTAGCTCCTTATCAAACATATCTGGAAACTCTTACCGATCAACTCAAAAAGGTAGAATACACATATCTACCAAGAGAAGAAAATCAATTTGCTGATGCCTTGGCAAGACTAGCCTCGATGGTTAAAATTCCTAAGGAGATTGAGCAAATGCCTCTAACAATAAAAAAAAGGCATAATCCGGCTTACATCCAAGCCATAGAAAATGATGAGGTAATTCAAGAAGAAGAAGAGGAGGAAGAACCTTGGTACACTGACATCCTCAAATATGTCACCAAAGGAGAATATCCATTTCACGCTTACAAAAGAGCAAAACAAGCTCTAAGACTTTTGGCTTCCCAATATGTGCTAATAAATGACGAGCTACATAAAAGGGTACCTAAAGGTAGGGCTCTCCTATGTGTAGGCAGAAAGGAAGCTCAAAGGGCAATGAGGATAATCCACCAAGGAACATGTGGAACTCACATGAATGGCAAAATGCTAGTCCAAAAGATAATGCACCAAGGATATTATTGGACTACCATGAATAGGGATTGCCATCAATATGTAAAAAGATGCCCTAAATGCCAAATATACGCCAATTTGAAACATGTTCCTTCTTCTCTCCTCTATACTTATACATTACCATGGCCTTTCTCAACATGGGGAATAGACATTATTGGAAAAATTACCCCTCTCGGAACAGGAGGCCATGAATACATTCTTGTAGCAATTGATTACTTCACAAAATGGGTTGAAGCAGCATCATATGCAAAACTCACTGCAAAACATGTAGCACTCTTTATCGAAAGAAACATTATATGTCGATATGAAGTCCCACATGAAATGATAAGTGATAATGGAACTCACTTTCAAGCGGAATGTGAAGAATTGCTTCAAAAATATGGCATTCAACATCATCATTCTTCCCCATATAGACCTCAAGCAAATGGCGCAGTAAAAGCAGCCAATAAAAACTTGAAAACTAGACAGAAAACTACAAGGATTGGCCTGACAAAATCCATTTCGCTCTTTGGGGTTATCGCACGTCAATTTGTTCATCCACGCGAAATACGCCATTTTCCTTAGTCTATGGAATGGATGTCGTACAACTTGTAGAACTGGAAATACCTTCCTTACGCATCGCGTTAGAAAGTAAACTCGATGAACTTGAATGGACTAGAGCGAGATATGAGGAGCTAATTCTACTTGATGAAAAACGACTAGAAGCTCTACATCATACTCAATGCTATCAAACTCGCATGGCTAGACACTTTAACAAAAAAGGTCAAGACAAGAAACATCAAAGTAGGAAACTTGGTGTTAAAAGCATTAAGGAAAAATGTTCTAGACCCAAGAGATAAATTTAAGCTTAATTGGTTTGGACCATACATAGTCAAAACTATCCTATCAGGAGGTGCCACAAAACTTACTGATATGGATGGTACTGAGTTCTCAAACATGACGAATCTTGACCAACTTAAGAAGTTCTACCCATGAAAACTTAAGTAATATACTCAAAAGAGCACATTTGGCTTGATTCCTAAGGAAAGGATACGTAGGCAACCCTTTATGGGGCGCGGCCACTTTAATTTTTACAAATCTCGCAATCCTGCATCAATCAGCCAGAGCAGAATGAACGATGCGCAAAATTCAAGACCAGCACGCCACGAAAAAGTCTGTCACGACGTGAAAGAATCATCGTGTCGCGACAATGTTGTCGCGCCGCGATAGGTTCAAAATTCCAACACCAATACGTTTTCGTCGATTTGGGCAAATTTCGGTGTATTTCGAGAATTTTCGACTTTCGTACTTGAAAAATTTCGAAGTTTATTCAAGTCGTTTTCATTGCTTTAATAAAATAAATTTTTATTTTCAATATAAAGAGTTAATTTAAGGAAAAATTGTCAAAAATAATACAAAGTTTGAACAGTCCGCTAAAAATAAGTCAATCTTTTAATTATTTCTAAATAATACAAAATTTTAGGGGTATCCGCTTTAAACAAGTTATTTTACCAACAACTTATTTAGCCGGTTAATTTTTTTTATTTATTTTATAAAGTTGTTTAATAGTTTTAAAAAAAAATATACAATGTTACGCGTTCCATATAACCTGTTCATGAGGTAACTAATCGGTTTTAACTTGTTTAAAGTGGATACCCCTCAAAGTTTGTATTATTCAAGAATAATTAAAAGATTGAATTGTTTTTAGCGGACCGCTCAAAGTTTGTATTATTTTTGACAATTTTTCCTTAATTTAATTTAAAAGCTGAAAAATTGCATTAATGATTAATAAAATATAATTACATTATTGATGGAATTAAAATAAAAGCTTGAAAATAAAATTGACTTGAAAATAAAATAAATGTCAAATAAATTGGAAGTAAAGCAATTCTCTAATCGGTCTTCTCTTTTCTAGCCCTCTTCTAATTTTTGTCTGCCTCCTCTTCATCATCCATCTCTTTCACAAATAAGGATCCCTTAGATAATCTACATACAATTTTTGTAGAGATAGTTTCTCCTTTAGCCATTACACCAATCTTCTTTTCAACCCATGCTTTCTTTTCTGTAGAGTCATCTTTCCTTTTCTCTTTGCCTTTTGCAACACTCTTTTTCTTAGGCATAACAGGACTCTTGAATTCAACTCTTGCACCAAGGCGATCTTTAGGAGGAATTTTCTTATCCCCTGGGCGATCTTTAACACTAGTTTTGTACATGTTTTGGACCTTGTTCTTGTCCTTTTGAGATCTACCAAGTAGCCACTGCTTCACATCTCTAGACAAAGGAGGAGGAACTTTATGGGTAACAACTTCCCACAAAAGTCTACAACACCAATAGTCTTCAAATCTTTCTACATCTTGTGAAACAAGAAATTCATAAGGATGATGAAGATCCCCGAAATTAATGGTTTGAGCAAGGCCATATTGTCTCCTTACTCTACAAGGATAGTAAAAAGTTAACTTGGACAAGCTTGGAAGACGGTAAAAGGGTTGAGTATTGACACCAAGAATCTTCTCGATTTTCCAACAAGGAACAACCCATTTAATGGAGAAGTCGCGAGTTTCAAAGATTCTGCTCCACTCCCGACAACCCATCTTTATGGAAAAACGTTTCTTCCTTCTTACGAGACAATTTGGTGTATACTTTTCGATGTTGTCAGGAGGGATAATTAATTCAAGCCTTTCCATTAGCCAAATCTGCAAAAAATTCAATGCAAATAATTAGTATTACTATACAAAATCAAATATTTTTTTGATTTCTGTAATTAAAAGTATTGATTTTCTACCTATAATAAAATTGGAGAACCTCGAAGAGGTGCTTTTGGGTCCTTCTTTAATTCATCTAAACTAAGCATAGTTTCTCCAACAATTAATGGCATTGGGTTTCTCCCTGTGTCAACTTGCTCCATGACAGATACCAAAATTGCTTGACCCTCATGAATATTTCTACTAGTGAGGAGATATTGGTTAACCATGCAAAAGAGGAAAGCCCTCCTCTTATAAACATGAAAAGACTCCAATCGTGGTCTATCAAAATAAAAACGTGCAAATTCTTTCAAATTGATCACATTACAATGTACTATATCCTTCAAGTCCCTATCCCTAAGGTTAAGGAAACGCTCAAAATCTTTACAATAATATTCGCTCACCTTAGGAATTACCGCAAGATTTAAAGAAGGAAAGTTAATAATGGCACCAAATTCTTCCGATAAAGGGCAAATTCCATCATAACCTAGTCTAAAGCAATGGGTATTTGAATCTTAATATTCTAAGGCGGTATGAATAAATTCTATATCAAGATCTACCCCCTTAATACCATATAAACCCCCCAAGTGAAAAATGTCATGCTCTTTCCTCTCCTTAGCAGTCAAATACTGGCACCACTCACGAGTAAAATCACTAAAAGTCTTAGCCATGACTACTTGATTGAAAATTAAAAAGATGAGTATTTTAATCTGCTCGAATTATGATGAAATTGGCAGATTTAGGGGCTATTTATAAACAGGGATTGACGCAAACCGAATCCTGAACGAATTCGAGAAATTAAAATTATTGCGCCGCGATAGCCTGCTCTTGCCTGCGACAGCGTCACGCGTTATGCTGGCCACGTTTTTCCAACTTTTACTCAGATTTGTACTTTGACTTTATGGTTTTTGATCCTTTCAAAGCCTTATCCAATTCTATTTTTGGCAACTTTCCTTCAAACACATATCCTTCCAAAGCCTTATCGCATCGCGATAGGGGCTGTTTTACTCCGAGTCAAATTCTGACTCTTTTCTAAACGTTCCGGATGTTTTCTCTATAAATAAGGGCGTTATTTCCCCGTTTTCAATCATCAACAATCATCTAATTCTAATTCTCTTCTCTCTCAAAGCAAGAAGCTTATTCTTTCTCCCTCTTTCTAAGCCTTCCCTTTTCAAAAATACAATACCGCATTCACGAGACTTAGATGCACCTAACCAAGCTAGAAGTTGCCTTCGCCCTAGACGTGAAAGGTTGATAATTTCTGAGGGTTTGGTCCCAAATCCCTATTTCAATTATTTAAATTAATTGTTTGATTTAATATTTTCATTGAAGTAACTAACGTGTGTATTTTTTTGATAGAAAGAGATACGAGGCAACAAAGTAAGTAGTTTTATTTCTATATATCTTTAGAAAGCATTCTTAGATTATTTAAATTCCTAGTATCATGTTAGGATGTTATTTATTGCTTTCTAGTATCATGCTTAGGTTGCTTCCTATTTCTTCTATCATGTTAGTATCATGTTAGTTAGGGATAAGGATTTGATCTTTAATTATTAGTGACATGCTTGGATTTGTTATTAATCTTGTTAGTATCATGCCTAGGATCTTGCTAATATTATTATGCTTTAATGAGATTGATATTATTATGATGACTGTTGTTATTATGTTACTTGATAGTATTATTGTTATTGCTTAATCACGCCCTCTCTTGCAAGTTTAAAGGGAATTTTTACTTGAAATCACGCTTAATAAGATAATTGATAATTTTATTTAGGCTAATGTGATTTTAATTCAAGTGATCGCCAATAATAGATTTATTTGTGCATTAATATTCAACCAACATAGATTAAACAGGATTAGGATTAATATATTGATTGTATGTTAGTCAGAAAGCACACATAAATATGAGAAGAATAAAGTAGAGGCCTATTTTTAGGGCAGGTTCAATCTCTTTTAGGTTGGATTTGTACCTTCATCCCCGAATATCCAGTCATGGTTCAGGTTCACTATGGAGTAAGCGATCCCATGGATCGTGAAGGGGTGTAAACTTCACCCTGTGAACAGTTTACAAGTTCCTAAAAACTTGTTGGCGACTCTTTTGCTCTAGTTTCCTTCCTTTTTGACGCCACCGTGCTTAAGTGTATGATCACAGTGGGTCTCAAGTGTGGGATCCTTGAAATATTCCCTACAGAACTGAAAGAACCCAACCCTCCCCTTATCCACAAATAACCCCACCTCCTCAACCACAAGTTTCCCCTCAACCACCAGTTTCACCTTAACCAGAAACAGTTCCACCTCATACTACAATCCCATCAATTGCAGAACCTACAAATGCCTTTCCTTGAGAAATCCAAAAATGGGGGTAAATCTAGATCTCCAGGATTTAGAACAAAAAAAAGTTGTGGCAAAAAGGTTGCTGAGGGAAGTAATGAGCAAAGTGTGAGTGTAAGGAGATCTGGAAGGAATAGGAGGTCACTATCTACGGTTGAGACAAGTGAGGATGATAGATCTGAGGAGGATGACAGTGAGGATTCAGATTACATACAATTTGGCAGTGAACAAGATGATAATGATGTTTGATCTTGCTGACTTCATAGAGGATGAAGAAGAAGTTCAATTCTTATAAGATGACATTTCCTGAAAAGCAATTTGAGGATTACCTTGATGGGAGTTCAGCTATGGACAAGACATACAAGAATGGCAAAGTCTGGATTCATCAAGAATTTAGAGCCATTAAACTAGAGCCCTGGTTGATCTTTGCAGACAGAGAATCATTCATTGAAGTTTTTAAGGATTACCTTATACAAGAAGGGTTTGGTGTCTTTGTTGAAAAGAGTGATACACAAAGGTATATAGCAAGATGTGATATAGATTCATGCAACTGAAGAATTCATGCTTCTACCATGACTGATAAAGTGAGCTAGGCAATCAAGACATTGACAAGGGAGCATACAACTTGTGGCAGGCTTGAGATTAACCCTGTTGTAAGTTTTGATAGGCTCTATAGACATCTACAATCAGATATTCAAGCCAACCCTGACATTCTAGTTGAGTCTCTATAAAGAATCTGTATGGAAAGGTACAGGATTCAAGTTAAGAAAAGGTTGTTTTACAAGGTGAAAGCAATTGCCAAGGAGATGATACATGGTAGTTTTGGAGAGGCCTACAGTCTCCTTCAAAGATATGCTGAGATGGTGAAACAAACCAATCAAGGAAGTTATGCTCTAGTGACATGAACACAAGTATCTAAAAATGTCCAACCTAGATTCAAGGCTTGCTTTTTTTCTTTTGCTGTCCAAATAAGGCTTTTTGGCAGGCTATAGGCCAATGCATTGATGGGGCCCATCTCAATGGATATTATAAAGGCATACTATTAACAACAGTTGGTATTGATGGGAATAATGAGATATTTGTGATTGCTTATGCCATAGTTGGTACAGAGAGTGCTGATACTTGGGGTTATTTTATGAAGAATTTGAAATGTCTTTTTGAGAAGGAAGGATGTAGCAGAGATGATTGGACCTTTATTTCTGACAGGATGAAGGTAACTCAGAAATTACTACAAATGAGTTTAATTTTCTTTTTCTTGCACATTCCAACTTATATACTTGTCATATGCATATGCAGGGGGTTGATGTAACAGTTATGGAAACATTCCCTAGAGCAAGTAGAAGAATCTGCTGTTAGCACTTGTACTGCAAAACAGATGGATTTAATGGAACAACTTTTCACAAGATCTTTTGAGTTTCTATTGATGCTTACGATCCATATATCTTTAATAAAGCTATGGGGAAGATTCATGCCTACAATCCAAAGGTTGTTGACTACTTGAACAATACCACTGAGGTTTGGTCAAGGCATCAGTTTGACATAGCACTTTGTTGTGATCATAACACAACAAATTTTGTTGAATCATTCAACTCCTGCACCAAGCCATACAGAGATCTACCAGTTCTAAAACTTCTTGAAGGTAATAAAATGGTTTGTTGTCTGCTAATGCATCAGTTTGACAATGCATTTTCTCTCTTTCTTTACTTTAAATGGTTTCCATTATTCAGCTATAAGGCAATGGTGCGTGAAGAGGATGGCTCCAAGGTTTGATAAAGCAACAGCCATGGGGGATAGGGAGCTCATTGAGTATGCAACCAAGATCCTGCAAACAAGATCAGAGTAGTCCAAGTTCTCCTATGCAACACCATGTGGTGGTGATGAGTTTGAGGTGAGGGATCAACATGTGTACTCTCCTATCAAGCTAGGGGCTGGAACTTGTGGTTGTGGGAAGTGGCAACATTCAGGGATCCCATGCAAGCATGTGCTTAAGGTGATTTACCACCAAAGGCTACAACCTGTAGATTTTGTATCACCTTATTTCAAAGAGAGGGCATACAAAAGCACTTATACAAAGCATATGCACTCAATGCCTGACCAAACTCAATGGCCCTCATTCAACCTCCCTGACATACTCCCACCTTCAGTGAAAAGATCTACATGTAGACCAAAGAAGCAGAGAAAAAGAGGGCCAAATGAAGCAAGAAAAAGGAAGAGGCATAACACAGTTAAGTGCAGCCTATGCAATGAGTTGGGCCACAACATGTTGACATGTGCAGCAAAGAACAAGACTACAGCAGCTGAAGCAAGCACTTCAAAGACAAAGAAGAGAGCAAAGAAAGCTGCTTGAACTCCAAACCCCTTTCCTTTCGAATGCACAACAAAATTAGAAATATTATCTAGTTTTTGAACATTAATATTCAACTTTGTGTTGTGTTGTTGCGGTTTTTTTTTTTTTTTTTTTGGAAATATTCTCTGTAATTTTTTTGGGATGTTATGTGAACAGGAAACCAAATTTTTTGGTGAACATGATTGAAACAAGAAGAATTATGCTTAAATGAATGTTCAATTTAACACTTTATTCAATTTCATTGCAATTACATTATAGTTCACTTCATCATTACAATCACAACTATTACACACATCACTAAACCTAATTTCATAACAGATTGAGAACTTTTTACTGCTGCTTCACTTTCTTCTTTAATTGCTTCAATTCATCATGCAAATTGCTATGTCCCGGCCCGTCCCTATCATAATAGGTTCCCCTACTTTGACCTTCTTTCGGCTTCAGAACTTTGCACCATTTGAAGCTATTTCATGAGTCACAATTGTAATAAAGCCTTTGTGGATTAGATGTTGACTCCGAGCTTCTAATTGCATATTTTCTACCACAAAGGCAAAATTTGTTTGGAACTCTTACATATGCATACTCATGTATTAAGGAGGATGTGTTTGAGATCAAACTCATGATTATGCAAGTAGAGGGCTGCTATGTGTGTTCTAAGTCTCACATTTATACAGAAGTGGGTGCAACGGCTAGTTTACCCCCAAAAAAATTCAAAAATTTTGAAACAAATTAGTCGTTAGTACTCATTAGTTTAGAGATATACGTGTGTAATAATTTACATAAGTAATGGCATTTCATGAAAATTTAAAATTAGTCAGTGGCATTTGGTGAATTAAGAATCCCAGTATCGGATAGTTAACGTGTAGACCTCATTAATGGCATGACATGACATTATACTGTTTGTTAGTAGCATTTGGTGAATTCTGAAATGTCCGATGGCATCTAGTGAATTTTTAAAGTTCTCAGTGGCATTTGGTGAAATAGTCGTAATTTTTATATATAGTGACCTTTATTTCAGTGTTGTCATATTGATATATTTACATTATTTTTGTATATAGTGACCTATATATAATGTTATCAAAATCTATATAATTACTTTATCATATGGGTTGTTTTACACAATCTTGGCGCCGATACCAAACCAAGTAAGATCCCACCATGTCAATGCTTTCTTCATATATAATTACCAGTTTACCACTGATATGGTACCATCAAAATTGATATAGTTATCCTTTTTTTTATATAGTTAACTTTATGTAAATGTGGCAAATTTGATATACTTACCCTACTTTTGTACATAGTGACCTCAATGTAAATGTTATCAAAATTGATATAGTCAATTTATTTTTGTATATAGTGACCTTTATGTATATGTTATCAAAATTAATAAAGTTACATTAATTTATTCGAAAGTACATAGCTACCTTCACGTAAATATTGTCAAATTTAACGAAGAGTGCAACGTAGGATTAGAATTGGTGTGGAGAAGGTTTCGGTGGGCAGGATAACAAGCAAGGATTGACTTGTGACTTGTGAGACTTATTTATGTAAATGTTGTCAAATTTGATATAGTTACATTATTTTTGTATATAACGAGTGACTTTAGCATCATGAAAATGTTGTAAAACTTATTTTAGTCGCCTTATTTTTGTATATAACAATCTTTATGTAATTGTTGTTAAAATTGATGTAGTTACCTTATTTTTATATATAGTGACCTTTATGTTTGTATATAGTGATCTTTATGTAAATGGTGTCAAAAACACAAAGTTGATATAATTACTTTATTTCTGTACATAGTGACCTTTATGTAAATGTTGTCAAAATTGATATAATTACCTTATTTTTGTATATAATGACCTTTGTGTAAATATCATCAAAATTGATGTAGTTACGTTATTTTTATATATAGTGACTCTATGTAAATGTCGTCAATTTAGTTTAAGTTACATTAGTATTTTAGTATGTAAGTGACCTTTAAAATGGATGAATTGATTATATGTTAGGTGGGAAAGATCTTATAGCTTTTAAACTGTCTAATCTTTTATGCTAATAATGAATGGTTGAAACTTGTTGTTTTCAGCATAAGCCTTGTGCTATAATATATTTTCTTTTTTTATTACTTCTGATAGTTAAGGGTTAGTCTTCAGATAAGATTTTCCTAAATTCTGTGTACCTTTTCTTATTTTAGGAAAAAAAAAAAAAAAAAAAAAAAAAAAAAAACAAACTTAGGTCGTAAAAAAAAATAATACTTGTATAAATAAGGAGTAATTTATCGTTACAGGAACATATCAGTGCTTGTCTGTTTTCTCACACTTAAGACGATCCATTATTACGTAATTACATTATACACATGAATACACTTTTAACTTTTCAGCATAGCATTTAGCTAGCTACTGAAGTCCAATCATATTTACATATGTACACATTGCTACATTATCTTCACAATTTTGAACAGGCAAGCCAGCACAAGGCATTTCACATAAGATCGGCAACATGCTGACTGCAATCACCTTAATTGGCTTCAATTGTAAGGGTGATCAGCAACATGAGCCTTATCGCACAGAGAGACTTGCTACCTCAGAAACCGATATAATACTTATAGGATGCTCATTAGCAGGCACACTATCATCAATCACATCTGAGTCTTTTGGTATAATTTCCCATTCTTCTTGTAATGTGGTGACATGGAGGCATGTCTCCATAACCCTTTCGATTTCAAATTCAGTAGGCAGAATCACATAATCATTCAGAGGATCATAGAAGGGATCAGGTTCACCAGCATTCAGCCAATGCTTCAAAATTCTGAACACATGATGATCCGAAAGGATACCACGGTGTTCACCAGGTACTCCAACCCTAGCTTCAGCATTGAGCCCATCAGCCTGGAAAACAGCACCATAAGGATACACTTTTTAAAGTTCTAAAGCATAGACATATCTACTAAAAATATCACCTACCAACAAAGGTATGCAAAAGTACAAGACCAAATCACACTTAAATATCATGTTAACATAAAAATATGTGCATGGCATGGACAAGTAAAGCACCCTCCAAACGTGAAATAAATCATAATTATAGGATTGCTGCCAAAAGTATCATCTAATGGAAAAACTGCGAATATTGGAGCAGTAAATATGAAAACAAAATACCTTTGCAGATTCTGTTGGAACAGTCCCATCGCCTTCAACACTTGTGAATTTGGCCTGTAATAACAAAAAACAAGTCAGATAGATTATATGTGGTAAAACTAGAAGATTCATTACTCTTATGAGCATAGTTGTCTAAACTTGAGCCAAAAATGAGTAATGAATGGATGGACAGAACAAAGATGAACAGATATAGTCAAATAGATATCTCTCAAGTCAAATGCCATAGCAAAAAATACAATTTTATATCTTTCCAAAAGAGATGTAGTGCATTAACACAATAAAATGAATTCACCAAAGCATGTTTTCTACTGCACAAAGAGGCTTTATATTAGCTGCATCATTTTCTTGATGCATTTATTGCCCCTAACGTTAACAGAAAGGACCAAGGGAAAACAAATTACTATAACCTCCAAACAACTTGATTTGTTATTCAATGGTATGCCGATACATAACTCGTTTAGATAATCTGCTAGAGTCAATAAAAAAATTAACAAGAAAAATCTCGAAAATCAAAGAGAAAGCATTTATATCTGTTACAACCAGCCACACCAAGCATTAAAATTAGTACATGCGCTCATCTAGTATTCTTACAAAGCCGTTGTTTACAGTCTCAGGTCTCGCTATCCATGGCCAAGTTAAGTACTTACAAGAATATGCTACTATGTATGAAAAGGAGTATCATGTTACATTTCATAGTTAACTATGGCACATCAAATGTGACACACTACCGTACATGAAACATTCTGAAAATTATTTGCTCATAAAACCCACTGTTCCAAAACTTATATCTCTGTCCAGAGAGTTGCTATAGAGACCAAAGGAATTATCCCATAGCCAACCCAATAGAAGTAACGTATAAAAATGCAGATAACACAGTGTTAGGCATGCTTGCAATGTATATGCTAGTGGATATAACTTCAAAAAAAGACATAATAAACACTGTAGTAGTATTAAGACTACCTGATAATATCTCAGCTCTTCTAAATCTGTAACTGGTGAATTTTCACTGCCATAACTGCAGCACAACGAATAAATAATGAGACCGATTGGATTATTGAAAGACGGAAATGCCAAATCAAATAATGTAAAACATCATATGCCCTAGTATATGGTGGCACATGTTGTATGAGCAGAATAGAACTGATATATCATACCAAACACTGTGAGGAGTTTGAAGACTGGTTCCATAGATGTTATAGAATTTAACCGTAGGAGGAACCCTTGCACGAGATAGTATCTCCCTAGTTTCATTAGCCCAACTTAGTATATCCAAGTTGAATGGAAGAGGCATACTGCCACCTACATAGTCGACCTGATAGCACACTAAATCAGAAAATTTTCACTGGACGAACAATTATGTAGAGCTAAAATGGTTATAAGATTAAAGATGGAAGTAAAATCACTACTAACCGTATTGCTTGAAAGGGACTTCTCAAAGATGGTTATACTTTCCTCCGGAGTGTATGACTCCAACCTTATATGGGAGTTCCCATCATCATCATGCTTTTCCCTCCAAAGTTCAAGGCATGGAGGATTTTGCCAATGGAAATTGGGACAAGCCATCAATTCATAAATAGAAGGACACTCAATAAGCTGAAAATTAAAAACCACCAATCATCAAATATCAAACGATAGAACAGAGTAATACAACACCTAGCAACACGGATACATTTGCAACTATCATAGTCAAGTAATAGGGATCAAAACCACAAATAAAATTCATGCTAATACCATAGAATAAGGAATACAGTATTATACAAGACGTGAATTAGATTAATTTAATCAAGTTCATGTACTGAAACATAAAAGTAATACTAGTCAATAACAATTAGCATGTGAGTATTAACAACAAGCGCACGCATACACACGCAGCCTTCTGCTTTATCCTGATCACTTGCTCATTAATTATAGCAAAAAAGTATAGTTCCCACTTCAACTCATGCTACCAAACTTCTATTCCTATACACAATGAAGTACAAAGAAAGACAAGCTTTTAAAAGTAAATAACACAAAATATATCAGACTAGAAACACATGCAACATAGTTAACAAGTTCAATGTCTAACTACTAAAGTCAGCACAAGGGGCAGCAATAAAAACACCTTTTCTTCTTTTATGTGCTGCAAAACACACTACATTACCAATCACACTTGATTACAAAGTATACCAGCAAGAGTCCTTAATTCAAGGGGGGAGAGAGAGGGAGAGAGAGAGAGAGAGAGAGAGAGAGAGAGGGATCCAGGGTTCAGCTCCAAAAAGACTCTTAATAAAGCAACTAAGACATAAAGACACACAGCCAAAAAAAGAGTCCCCTATTCTCAGCTAAAATCCATATCTGTTATAGAAAGCTATACCAAGATCAAAATCAGGGCTCCTAGCTGTCACTGTTGGACTAAGCAGGAAGTCTGATGTCAGAAGCAGGCTTTAGAAATTTATGTCATTGAGACTATATATGTGGCTGCAAAGAAAAAGCAAGATTTTAAATGGGAGTTATATCTCTAGTGAACCGGTTTCTAGAAACTTTCTAGATAATATGAGAGCTATACTTGTGAAAGAGCTTCCTTCTTTGTTGCTAGGTTTCTACTCTTCAAGAGGTGGAAGTTAGGCTTAATTTGCAGAGCTAGAAGGATTTATTTAGGTTGGTTTTTAAAAAATCTGTACACTGCATTGATTTGGTGATTCTGTTGAACCTTTTTGGTAACTAATATCTTTTTTTAACGAAAATAAATAGAAAAATAAAAACCCAACTTCTGCCAGAAATCCTGAACATCCAAACTAATGATTTAGTAGATGGTGAAGAAAGACAATCCAGATACGATATGCAAATCAAGTACAACAATCAAATGGGCGTTAGGTTAAAGACAATCCAGATACAGTATGCAACTCAAGTACAACCTTATTTGGAGTCTACATCCGTTCTATTTGACTGTAGTGTATTGTATGATTAGACATTTTTGCAAGGGAATAGGGAGCATCAAAAACCACCCTAAAGCACCAATAATGTCATACCCAACTACCTCCCCCCCCAGCTTAACACACACACACACACGAAAACAAATAAAAAAAGAAAAAGAAACCTAAATCCACTCTGTACACACACTTTTTAGCAGTCATAATACTGAGAAATCACAGTTGCCAGTGACCATCATCCAATCACTGCTAGTACTTTCCACTTCTCCAGCCCAGCGTAAAATTCAGAGATTTCAGACATCCCCCCCCCCCCCCCCCTCTCTCATCTCTTTTTCTTTCTGTCTTAAAGTCCTAAGAATCTATTCTGGTTTTTGACTAGCTATTAACTTGGATTTATTTTCAATTTCATTGATGGATATAATTGGTATTTTTGTTTAAATTGGGCAACAAAATCAAGGGCTGATGTTAATCGCTTCTATTAAATGCGTGAGTGTTGATGGTGGTAGCCACTACCTTTTTTTTTCAATTTTTTTCTTTTGCTTGTTCTTAGGGTAGAAATGCTAATGGTCTTTGAAATGACATTCTTTTTATATATAATTTTTATTTTAATATTTTACTAATTGGAGTTGTTTTAGGAAACAGATTTTATGTTTAATTAATTAGCCTTGGTTACAATATAATAACAGTAACTATTATTTTTGGTATGTTTGATTTTAGTTGGACATTAATGAGATAAAAATGCTGGATACAGATCAAACTTGCAACCAAAAAAACAAATTACATTAAATTAAGGTCGAGAAATAGTCCCTCATTCCAAAATTTCAACTTCGTTTCAGGAAGTTTCCGCAACTTTGGCTCACTTATACTTTATTCCATTTTGGTAAACCCCTTTACTACCTTACCCTCTTATCCCACTTTATTTACACCTTTCCACCCACTCTATTACTTTATAATAAATCCAGTCACATCTTTTACTTCATTTTCTTATTTTATCTTACTTTTTCCTACACCCACTCACTTATTTTTCAAAATATACTTGAATAAAATATTCTTCAAGTGAGTCGAATCTTGGGGTCAAGGAGAGTATATTACATTAAAAAAATAAAATTCTGACATGTACCCCAAAAGTGAACCAGGCTGTAGGATTGGTTACAGAATCCATCCCAGTTTCAAATTAGCATGGGATTTCGAATCCATAATTAAAATATAAAAGAGAAGTTTTGTTTAGGATGAGGGAAGGGAGTGGAGGAAAAGGGGAATTTATATTATTTAAAAAAATTAAAAAATAAATAAATAAATAAATAAAGACCAAGAAGAAGAGAAGTTTCAACTGTTTTACAGGTTACAAGTCACTAATACTTGGGTAGGATACGCCACACTTGGATTTCTTAAGAATAAACTTCGTATTAGATGAAAAAATACCCAAACTAGGAATTTAAGGTGTAGATTTTTCCAAATAAAATTATTTCAAGATAAATCTTAATGCTTCTGTAACTGCCTGCTTAAAATGCTTAATACAGTGTAAAATCTTCAGCATGCTTAAAAAAAGAAAGTAAGCCACATACCAGCTGGTGCATGCTCCATTTTGATATGAAGAAGTTTTGTTCCCATCCCTCAACAAATGAACAGCCATTCAACATCGTGGAAGTGACATATCCAGGAGCACCTGCCATTTCAAAGCAGTTATGTTATCTTCTGTTCCTCTTCCGCATAGCATACTGAGGATAAATGATAAAATATTCAACATTGCAGACGAGTATGACAGGGAACAATATTAAAGTTTCAGCTTGACAACTGGTGTTGGAATTATTACAGCAGTCAAATTACCAGGCCTCTTCAGAATTGATAAAACAGATTATGCTACAATACAGCAGTGTCTGAAGATGATAAGTTGATAACCAAAGGGTCCAAAGCTGCTGCCTTAGAATGTAAGCATCGGGTTTGCCTTAAAATTCACTTTTGAGTATAATGGTTTTTTTTTTTTTTTTTTTTTTTTTTTTTTTTTCTCTCTCTGCACAGCACTTTGAGATATAATTAGAATAATGGTAATCAAATAAGGTCTTGGAAATTGCTCTTACGTGTATTGGCATCTTTATCATTCTGTGTAATTAATATTAATTAATATATATTATCAAAACTCATGCCAAGACTTGCTATTTTGCCATGTGTCACCAATTTTGCCATTTGGCATATGATGTGATGCCACATCATACCAGTCCATTAATGATTGAAAAACTCCATGCATTAACCTTCATGTATTAATGTTTAATTTAATTGAAAATTTTTCATACGCATAACACCTTATTTAAATTTCTCTTGGAATATAACTCCTAAATAATTGCACTATAATAAAATTTGTAAGAAATTACACATTACTCCATTTTTTTTATCAATTTTGTTTTTCACAACGGATTTGATTTATCATTTACCCAATATTTATTAATGTAAAAAATTATTCTTATAATCAAACCAGCTCATACAAACAATAAACTATTTGAGCTATCATCTTTAAATAATAATAACAAAAAAAAACCACCACTTAGGCTCTCAGTGACAAACAAGCCAAAATAGATATAGCTCGATTAAAGTTATAAAATTATAATAACCTGCGGCATCGCCCAGACCAATAACTAGTTGGAAGATCAACCACTATCTGTAAAAACGAATTATCAATACTACTAAATTACCATCCCTTTTTCCTATGTCCTATAAATTTCTTCTGATGGTCCTATATTTTCTCTAAGCAACTGGGCCTCTCACTATGATAGAAACATGTCTTTTTAATAACTTAAAGGTGTCACATATACCATGGAAAACATGCAATGGAGTTCGCGCTGTTATAGGAGTGGCGAGTAACGGTTAAATAGAACGAATTTCGGACTTCAAGGCATATTTTTTTCAAACATTTCACACTAAGTCATTTTTTGAGCTTCTAGACTCATATTTTGTGTATTTGTACAATGTTAATACCAAAACAATTTTTAAACAAAGCACATCGGATACAAGATATTTATATATTATTTTTAAGAGTTTTAGTACATAGTATTATTTATCTATTAAAACATATATTGTGCGTATTGTTATATTATTAGAAGATTACTTATAAATTTTGCTCGGCTCAAATTACAAAGAGCTTACAGTTAGTAAAAATGCCTACGGCCCATTCATATGAAAGGAAAGAAAAAACAACTCCCTCAAGCCAAAAAACTAATAAAAAAAATTAAAATAAAATAAAATGAAAAAGAGAGAGAGAGAGCCACGTGATGACAGAAAGCAAAACAGAATAAAGAGCATACAAGCCAAGAAGCAGCCAAAAGGGGAGTAGCCAGAAAAGGAAGTTGGCCGATGCGCAAACTGATTTTAGTTCGCCTGACCTTAACAACTAAAACCCCCAACATCTTTCTAGGGTTCTACTTTCGAACCTTGGATTTGGAAATTAAGTTAATATCGAATCTACTTTTTCTTCTTACTAAACTTTAACGGCCGCTACATTTATTAACCAGTTATAGAGTGCCGTTCTACCGTTACATAACTGCAGTCACAGTGAGTTGGGTGTGATTTCCAATGCGCCGTTATATAACGACTTTTCTCAAAACAGGCCCTAAACCATTACAATATGGCCTTTATACAACAAAATGGCCAAGTTTTAAATTCATGATACATACAAATATTCAAATAATGATCACTGAACAAATAAAATAGAAATGCCCAACTTCTACATCACTATACTTATTTACACTGCAACATACCTTAATTTTTCTAGATAAATTACTGAACACTTCCAGAAAAGATCAAGATGACATTTGTCATGTCAAAATATGGCAGATGGCTGAAAAAAAAAATGTAGCATAGACAGCCTAAAGTCAAGTATAGAACTTTATGCGTAGAAAGTGGCTACCAGCTAATCAAAGAGCCTACAGCCCATGATCCCATACCAAAATTAGGATTTGCTTGCATCACCAAAACAGCCTAAATTCAAGCAATATTCACTTCAGGCTTTTTCACTCTTCAATATATACTGTTATTGAAAGTAATTTTTGTAGCTAAAGTAGTCCTGACGAAGTATGACCTTAGCATGAGAGACAATGTTTCTTCCTTACAGCTCGTGCAAGTTCATGAATTCTTGAACACCCCCCCCCCCCCACCCCCCCAATCAAAAAAAAAAAATTAGTAATGATTCCTCCGTTTTTCTAGATGCATCACTTTCTATATTTGGAAGTTTCAATTTAGATGTATCACTTTCCTTCTTTGTTAACAAATTTATTCCATCTCTCATATCACATAAATCTAGTTTTTTCTCTCTCTCTTTTCCCTCCAAAAATTGCCTACGAGGCCGTGAATTTAAAAGTGATGCATCTAATAATAAACGGAGGAAGTAACAATGATAATTAAATGAGGAGATGATTCACAGGGTGAATTAGGCTAACGATGTTGGTTTCAGAGCTTCAAGAATATCGCAGATTTTTATATTACATTGAACTAATTCAGACGGTTTTGGTTCAGTCAATTGAAATCTTTTATGAGGTATAAAGTCCTATCGAAGCGACACAGATGTATTTTTGCACCATGGTATAAACAAAGTTACAGGTCACATCTCTTGCGAGATGAAAAGGTGCTCCTTACATACAATTCCTCAAATCCACCCAGAGAATGTAAATGATTTTACAAAACTGATAATTTTCAAATTCTTCAGAAACACAAAGCGTGAATAAAAGATAAAAAATAATAAAAAGCACCATATTGCAAAAGAGCAAAATAAAATCCCTACCTCATAAAAAGTTCAACATAACTCTTATGAATAGTGCATGGACATTTATATCCCTTAAAATATTCTTCTACATATTTGCCCCCATTTGATTTCAAAAGCCTTAAGGGGTCGTTTGGTTTACACATGGTAAACGAAATGGGAACAACAAAGGGAAAGAAAGAGAAAGGATAGCCAATCCCTATTTTTGCATAGTTATTTGTTTTACATAAAAGAGAATCAACTTTAATCACCACTACCCCTCCTTGGGCACCTTCTACAACCACCACTACCCCTTCAATCTTACACTTCACCCTACCAGCACCACCACCACCACCAATTTGGCCACCGTTTTCTCCCCCTCCTCTGCCTTCTCTCACCGCTGCTGCGGGTATTCAATTTCTGACCCTCCCCTTTGCTGCCACCTATCTTCTCTCTCTTTTTTTTTCTGTTTCTTTTTGGAAATTTTGACATTTGCTACCAGCGAAAGCACCTTGCTTCACATTTACTACCCATTGAATATTTTTTTTATTTTACTACCACCCAAATCCCAAAATTTTAGATATCACTACCTTTTGCCTTATGCCGTTACTATTTCCGTTAGTGGAGTCCAACCACCTCACCACCACCTTCCAGCCACCGCTCCATCTTCAACCACCCTCATTGCCACCATCCAACCTCCATTTCCCAATCAACGCCGGCGCCCAAACGATCCTCCGGCTCCGGCAACCCCACCTCTCCCTTTCCCCCATCAACAAAACAATAACAACAGCAACAAGTGCAGTCCGGCTAGCAGCCACGAACTCCACCAGCAGCCCCGATCCCAACCCCCTCCCCTCAAAAACCCGATCCAAGCCCCGATCCCAGCCCCCTACCCTTGAAAACCCGATCCCAACCCCGATCCAAGCCCCTTCCCCTCGAAAACCCGATCCCAGCCCCATTCCGACCAATCCCATGCCGCGTGAAGGAGTTGTCGAAGTTCCCCAGCCACTTAAACCACCATAAGTGAAACCCTAACACCCGTTTAGGAAGGGTTAGGGTTGTCGGATTTGGGTGGGGAAAGGGAGGGGTTCGATTCCGACACAAATCGCCGGCGCCGATCGCAGCTTTGGGCACTGGCCGCCGGCCGGGGGAGAGGGAGGGTGGCTGACGGGGAGGGGCTAGGCTTTTTTGGGTGGCTGGTTTTTTTTTTTAATTTTATAATTTTTTTTTTAATAAACTTAACGGAATCTGATTAAGTAGTAGTGATTTTTAACAAACTCTGATTTAAGTGGTAACAAAGTAAAATAAAAAATTAAAGCGGTAGTAAATGTGAAGCAAGGTCCTTTCGCTAGTAACAAATGTCAAATTTTTCTTTCTTTTTTTTTTTTTTTTTTTTTTTTTTTTTTGTAAAATTTCTTAGATTTAGTTGCTTGGTTGTTTTTAGGGTTAAGAATTATTTTTATGGATGTTAGGGGGTTATTTATGGGGTGGTTTGGAGTGCACATAGAGAAAGTTAGGGTTTTTTGGGGGGTTTTCATGGTGGGTCAGGTGGTTTTGGGTGTGGATTTTTTCGGGTGGGAGTGGGCGATTTTGGGTGTGGGTGGGTTTAGGGTGATTTGGGTGGTTTTGGTGGCAGTTAGGTAGAGGTGTAGCCGCTGGGCGGTGTTCGTGATGGCTGACTTGGTGGTTGTCAGTAGTGTTAGGTGGTGGGTGGTGTTTTAAAGGTTGGTCAAAGGTAGTTATAAAGGTAGTTATAGGGTTGGTCAAGATAGTTGGGTAGAGAGGAGTTTTGGGATAAGAGTGATTCCCTATGTGGGGAGAAATCAAAGTAGAGGAAAGTGGGATAATAGGAGGGGTAAAGGAAATGTTTGAATTTGTCAAACAAACATTATCAAAGGGATTTAAGGTAGTTGATTACCATTTCCTTTCTTGAATACCCCAAACCAAATGGCCCCTAAAATTGTCTCTTGAATCCCATGAATTGATTAATTATTTGTAAATAAAAAGTAATGTTTATTTCAATATTTAAAGCCATTATTTACTCTCTCCATATTTTTTTTATTTTTTTTCCCTATTTGGAATTTAAACACAATCTAATACTAAGTATTATACATTAATTTTAGGAAAATTTGTCAAAAATAAGCAAACCTTTGCTCGATCTTTCCAAAATAAGCAAACATTTTGATTAACCCAGAGTAAGTTGACCTTTATTGGGTATTTTCTTTAAATAAGTCAGATGAGATGACCTACAACCTACCAAATAGGTCACTTTTTTCCTAATTCTAATTAATTTTTTTCTTATTTTATATTTGATGATTAATTAAATTGTATTAAAAAAAAAACCCACCGCATACCAGCGCTCCACCCCCATCCCCGCCTGCCACCGCACAAACCACATCCCCCGAGGGTATCTAAAAAATTAAGGGGTTTTTTTTTACTTGAAAAAGTGTTTTTTTTTTTTAAAAAAAAAAAAAATTTACAACATTTTAAAATTAATTAAAATAATACATTTTAATTAAATTTTTGAAAATTGGCCAACCATACAATGATATGTGGCATAAGCAACCCAAACAACCGGTTACACTTAAAAGAAACCAATCATGACTTATTTTGAGAAAATACCTCATAAAGGTCAACTTATTCTACGTTAATCAAAAGGTTTGCTTATTTTGGGAAGATCGAGCAAAGGTTTGCTTATTATTAACAAATTTTCCTTAATTTTAATATACATGGAGCACAAAATTACGGAGTATATAATTGTATAATGTCTTGTTTAATTTATTCAATGTCTCAATAAGTATTTAAAATTTATTATATATTTACATTTCTAGATTTCGATTTTTTTTACTGTTCTCTTGCTTAAATCAAAGTAACTCTACTAAAATTTTTGAACATTGCTAGCTACACAATATCCAACACATTTATTGCCTATATACAAATAGCTATAATAAAAAATCATGCAAACATGAATAGGGCGTAAAGGTCACTGGCAATAATTACTCTTAAGAGGGCTAGCCATAACAAGCGCATTGCGCTCGTTGAAATCCGCGGTGATGGCGAAATTTCAAGTATTACATTTTCAATTTAAATGAGAATTGAACGAAAGGTGGAAGGGACCAATTTCAGTTTCTTTTAATAAGATTTACGTGGACAACAATAATAAGCTAGTCAACCATGGCCAAAGAACACTCACCTTGAAATGGAGCAGCAATTGCAATCCAGTTCTTAACATACTTCTCAAACACCTACAAGAATTTACAAAAAATCTCTTCAATTAAAAAAAATGACATTTATATTTACAACAAAGCTAGATAAAGCAAGAGTGCTCACATCGCTATGGAGAGACATGAAACATTTAACAAGAATACCACCCATAGAATGACTAATTATGTTTATCCTTTTTCCACCTGATGCCGTGAAAATTGATTCCAATTTTGCAGCAAATCGCTCCATTACTTCTTGTAACCTGATGCAGTGGAAAGAAAACCAAAAGGGGAAAGTAAATCCATCAAATATTGGCTAAAACTATTTAAGGCCAGCAAACAGATGTTTCCTTGAATTGAATACAACAGCTGCACTCTTGCAATTAAACAAACAAGTCATCAACATAAGAATATACACTATCAGTAGACCAAACTAAACGACAATTGGATAAAAACAATCCCATTAAGAATAATAAAAAGAAAAAAAATTAGTCACATCATAATACAAGAGTAGAACCCTAAAATGAACTCTTTGGTCGAATAAGCATGGAAGCTCCTGCTACACTTACGTCCCTCATAAAGCTGTACATTTAGATTTTGCACAGAAATTAAATGATAGATAGATAAAGGAATAAAAAGCAAGAGATGGTGCGGGATAACGAGAGGAAAAGGATTAGTGCAATACAGACAGAAAATAAGTAAATGACTATTAAGTTAAACAGTTAAATTGAAGTAGTAATTTGAATTTAACTTCTTTTTTTTGGAGGAAATAATTTGAATTTCACTTTAGGACATCAGAGGAAAAAAAAAAAAACCCTCTTTTCCAGATAAGAAATACAAGATTTTATAAAGACGACACCAAGGGGGTGTCACCCTAATTAAAAGGAGGCTAAGGAAAAAATAAAAGATGTATTGATTAGCTTCTAGAAGCCCTATCAGGTAACACATATGTCCAATTAGTAAAAAATTACAATCTTACCCGGATAACTAAAAACGTTGATATTGCACATAAGCAAAAATTAGCAGATTTATGTCCAACCAAGGACAAAACATATTTAAAACAAAGCACCCCCTGAGAGAACCTTTTCCCTATTATCCTCTCCTCTTGACACCTTAGTCCATTTCATATGTCTACAGTCTCAAATATTAGCAAAGGGTTAAATTACTACATTATTGTACATCTTAAAATTGCGAGTCCTACAAACATGCATGCCTTTTAGGATTATACTTGTACAGCAGTGAATTTTTTTAGGAGAAAGCATGAGCAAAGATTACATTAAAAGATAAAAGACTTGCAAGAGTGCAAATGACATGTCATGATGTCTAGTCACATTAGACAAAACAGTTATAAGAAGAATTAAATGCAAATTGTGAAAAGCTTAACTAATCATCCAATTCACTCCAGGGGTAATAATAAAAAATATATACTTCCTCCGTTTTTTTTAGTTGACATCGTTTGACTTTTACACTATTCACACATTACGCTTTGACTCGCTTTTGTGGTTTATAGATACGATAAAACATATTCATGTGGAATCTTGTTTGAATCATTTCAATGTATATTTTATTAGAAAAAAGATATATGTAGCCCTTAGGGCTGCATATAAGAAGCTAAAAATGGAAAGAATTGAAAATAAATAAACATTTATTACACCGATTTACTCGTGAATTGTTGATAAATTCCCAACTTAATACTAAAAAAGTATATTAAATGCTTATATGCAGCCCTAAGGGTTGCATATAGCATTACCCATTTTATTAATATCCACTTTTTATAATTTTATAATGTTGATAACTAAAGATATTAATCGTTAAAAACATGTGTTGGCAAGCATGATAATAGAAAGGTGTATTTAGAGTTATAATAAAAACCAAAATAAAAATAAGTCACGGTGACAAAAACACACTTGTAGAAATAGGACTTCAACAGCTACAAGAAACTCACTCAGGCGCACATTATTATCAGCTCATTAGTATTAGAGCATAGAACATACCTATTACTTTGCCGAAAATCATATCCAAAACCAAACAGCGTTTTTCCCTCTTGAAACCCCCACTTGATCATTTGTGTTATCATCTCATGAAAGTAGTAAACACATTCTCTTCCAAGAATCTGAATGCCAAAAGTAGGTAGTAAAATTGCCATTGTGTAACTGTATTCTTGATGATGGATAAAATAATTTGAAAGAAAATAATGCACAAATGCTATTATATCATGGTTTTTAATCACAGCCAAGGTAAGGTATCAACTGATACGTATCTAATTTAAACACCAAACCATTGATTCCTGAGTTGTACAGGTCTGTAACATATCAGCATTACAGATCATACAGTCAATAAAGAGCCAATATGGCTGCTTTAAACAAATTAAAATAATAGAAAATCAAATATGACATTTAACTGTGATCAAGACTAAGTAATTCAAATCCAGAGTAGACCACCTGAGCATAAACTTGATTTCCGACCTAGACTAGAGTCGATGGTTCATAACGCTCCTCAGCAACTTAAATAGAACATTTTTAAAAATAGATACAGTTATAACTCCCTCTGTCCCTAAATAATTAACATTCCTATTTAAGATTGTCCCAAAATAACTGTCCACTTTCTACATTCGATTTGAAAAACTTACAAGTTGTCCATATTACCCTTGAGATAACTGATTACCTTAGGCATAATGACATTGAAAAGATATAAGAAAAATATATAGAAGGATAATTCTGAGCTAACACAGCTTTGGAATGAATTTAAAGATGAAATGAGAAGAATTAAGAGAGATGATTGATTATAACACGGAGAAACAGCAAAAACAAAGGATAAGTACAACTCTAGATGGTGGAGGTTGCTGAAGAGGGAGAATATCTGATGAAGGGAAGAAGGCAGAGAAGATGAGATATGTCTGATGGCATTTTCACTCTATGCAGCGATAAGAAAAAATGACCTCTCTTTTGCTACATAAACCAAACACTAGAATGAAAATCAAAATTCCATCTCCCACTTTAACCAAACAGTAATATTCAAGTTATTTCCTTGTTTCCATTCTTCTTATTCCCTTTTGTTGTTTCCCTTTCGCTTTTCCCTTTCTCTTATATATATGTAAAAAATAGCACCTAAGGTCTATAGAAAGTTGAAAGACCCAATCCTACAAACAATGATCAATAATTAAGGTTGAAATCTACAAGGTTACTTTAAGTAAAAGAAGAGGCTCTTAATGTTTTATAGTTAAAATTGATCAGGAATTTTGTTGCAAGTATATTTGCTTCATTTCACTGCTTTGTCACAACTTACCTATTTTCCATTTTAGCCAGCTCCCCCTTTTTTTCCCCCTTTGCCTTCAGATCTTTTTACTGTTTTTAACCTCTCATGATTTAGCCACCCTATTATTTCGACAGATTCACTTCAAAAAGTACTACCATCTTTCCCCCAACAGTATGTGTTTTCTGTATTTAGGAGATTCATATAGCATCAACATCAAATATGAAAAAGGCCAAATAATTCTGACTCTAATCCTTACAGAAGAACCTACTCCTAGACTGATGATAAACTCAGAATTTAGGGTACATCCCCATTTCCCCCTCTTCCTCCACCCACCCCCCCCAGAAATACAAAAACAATGCCCACTCAAATATTGCAATGACATGTGAACAAAGCAACACACAATTTTTTACGGTATTGCTCCCCCTCAACAAAACTTCACATTAAGATATTTGAGGCTTTTGTACAGCTATAGTCAAGCAATAGGAATTTGAGAATTGCTTGACATTTTATGATTTTGTACAAACTAATTTCATGATAGCTCAGTGAAATGAGCTGTTTTGTTCTTAGCCCTAGTCATGAATATGTATATGTACGAACCATCCTTGGTTTATTAATGAAATACACTTTAGTTACACAGAGTTAAATAAAAAAAAGTAAAAAAATAGATTCAGCATTTCAGCATCAACCAATTTGTGTTACCCAAATCTGGCTAAGAGGAACACTTTGCCGAACTTTTTACTTTCTTCTTTGAGGCCAGCTGCTAGATTAGTCTAGATAGAAGTAAACAGACATAACAAAAAAACAACGAAATGTAGCAGCTTCAACCAGATAAGTGAAAACCAAACATCTCAATAATGCTAAGTTTGGCCCTGTTGGATAAACAGACATAATCTTTTGTCCAGATTTTAGTAAATAATTACCTTTTAAAACAATCTTCATTTGTTTAGTTGGAAATCAGTACTCTAAAATAAAACCCACCCAGGCACTGCAGCCGCCTACTTTACAAATACAAAAGTTGCCAGTGATTAACAACAAATTAATGCTGAAAAAATCTAGACAACTTGCCAAAATTCATCATGGCTACAAAATCTTGCAGAATGGAGAGCGCCAGTAATTTACAAGCCAAATTTAGAAGATTCTGATCTTAAAACCTACAAAATGATTGCAAAGAAAAACTTATGATAATTTAAAATGCAGGGTCATTGACTTGCTTTTGTCTAGTTAACCATCCTAATGTGATATCATTTGCAAACTTGCATATGTACAGAGTTAATTCAGATGAAACAGTAGCTTAGAAGATCAAACTTGTAGCTTGCATTGATCATAAAATTTTTATATGTAAAAACAATTAAAGAATGACGGTAAATTATGTTTCAGAATAATGATTATGTACTCTCTATATAAAAGTAGACTTCCAAAACGAGACATAATTTACCAGATCAGGGTCAAGGACATCAATTGCATACAGTCCATTTCGATCTTCAGGGACTCTAATAGTTGTATTAGGATCCAAAGACAGAGTTTTACCTGCATTAAAAGGGAAAAAAAAAAATAAAAAATTGGAAATACTGATTTGACAATCGAAAGTTGCAACAAATGGAATCATAGTATAGCATTACACTCAAAAAAGAAATAGAAAATATAATATTAATACCTACAGTGCAATGGTAGAGGATGATTTTCAATTAAATGGATTGGATATAATAATACAATAATAGTTACGATGGACCGTCTCGTTTCGACTAAAAGTAGGATGAAAGAACCAATGCCCATGTGTTTTGGGATATTGTTTTTTTTCTGAAATCAAAAATATCATCCCCTTCATATTGCACACCCCTTGGAATGAATTGCATGGTTCTAAGACAGCCCTATCCCATATATACTCTCCTCAAAAAGGTTGGGATAGGATTCTCATGATTTAAACCCCTTAGTATTCTTTAAATTTACAGATTTTATTTAGTAATAAGAATACTGGTAAATCTTGAATTCTACTTGGAATTTGCCTTTGTTTTCAAGATTTGTTTTTAGGCATATAGTCGTTTTGCTGAAATTCAATTTTCTTTGGGCACCAATGTTGTTTTTGAGTTTATTCTTAACTTTAAGCTTTGTAAATTTGAACATTCTTATACAGAATTGTTCGGATAGTAAAGTTTAACCTGCAAACTTTAGATTTAGGAGTCTGGAACCTGATTCTAAGTGAGGATAAATTGAATAGTGAGTGAAGCAAATTTGTTTTTCCTCAACCCTTCATAAATCTTTAGTATTTGGTGGATGCCCTTAGGAGATAAAAAACAAGTGAAGCTTCCTGGACCTAAGGGTTCTAAGTTTCATATAAACTCAAAATTATTGAAAAAGGATTACTTAAGTTTTTTAAAAAAAATAATAAAGTTTTTCCTTATTGGTAGCAATGTATTACTCCCTCCGTATTTAAAGAAATGAAACGTATCACTTGTGAATGTATGCCAATGCAAAATTTGACTGAGAATATCTTTAGTTATCAATAAGTAAAAATTATAACAATTGAAAATTAATAAACTATTCATTGAGACAATTCCTTTAAGTACCCACAAGACTATATTTATTCTTATGTATAAATCACAAACATTAGTCAAAGTGAATTAAATGAAAAGTACAAATAGTCAAAACCTTTCACTTATTTAAATACAAAGGGAGTATTGCACATCCCATTGGTGCAATTTTTTCTAAAATCTCCTAGATAGCATTAGTTTTATAACTTTCTTCTATTCTTGCAATATACGGCTAATTCTGCTTGATTAATTCCACTTACTCTTATAATTAATGTCCTAGTTTGTGTGTCCGGAAATCTTCTTGACGTGCGTGCAAATGAAATTGCTCGGTTTAAGTTTTGGGAATCATTTGGCCCTTCAGAATCCAAATCGAAATCATAATTAGCAAAAACTTACAAGAATAGCTCGGATTGCATGCCAAGAAGCAAGCGCCTTAGGTTGCATGCCAAGGTAAATTGGCATGTTAGGGTTTTGGGGGTTATTTTGGCCTTTCAGGCTCAAATTTGAAGTCAAATTTCTTGATATGCATGCTCGAAAATCATCTCCACTTGCATGCGGGAAAAATTGTTCGGCAAGGTTTCAGAGATTATTTTAGCCCTTAAAAATCCAATTTGAGATAAACATTTTTGCATGCCAAGAAACCCCTTGATTAGCGTACCATGGAATAAATATGGGTTAATTAGGGTTAATCAAGGATTAATAGGTTAGTTAAGTCAAAATATGTTGAATAAAGCGAGATAAGAGAACAATCATTAAACTGATGTTATTTAGGTGATTTGTTAAAAAAATTGTTACCAATGAGTAAAACCTGCATAGATATAATATATGGTTTTTTACAGCCTTCAACTCCATATATTATACGAAGAATTTGGTAGCTAAAAGAAAATTGCAATATCATTGTTAGCCCTTTGCTACTTAAGTCGTGAGATCACTAAAGCTTTTTGGATGGCAAATAACTACCACGGTTTTGTACAAACTACTGCATCAGTCACGACCATGAAAGGATATCATCACCAATATATAGTGGCAAATGATACACTAACGCTTTGTTTGGATAGCAAAGAAAGAAGTAAAGGAAGGGGAGGGGAAAAGGAGGAAGAGAAGGGAAAAGAAAGGGAGGGGGATGTGAGCTCCATTTTCCCTCCAAATCTCTCCAATTTTGGAAAGATTATGCTTATTAAAAAGAGAGGGAAAATGGATCCTTCCCTCTCCTTCCCCTTCCTTCCCCCAATCCTTTACCCAAACAAGAGAATTTGTCCCCTTTCCTTTCTCTTCTCTTCTTTTCCTTCCATTTCTTTATATCCAAACAAAGTGTAAAGGTTGCACTTCCATATAATAACGAACTTGTATGCACTTTCCCTAGGACTCGGATGTTCTAAAGAACACAAAATCGACCTCTACAAGATCACCAAGCGTGTAAATAGACTACTTTATGTGCTTCTCAATCCTAAATTGCACAGGTTCACATTCACTTTTTTTTAACATCATGTTCTTATGTGTATAATCAAACAATTGCTAATTGCTAGCTTAACTTATCTACTTTCGATGATTAAAATCCACAATTTCTCTTTCAATAAAATAGGCTGCTTTATGTGCTTCTCCATCCTAAACTATCAGGTTCACATTCACTTTCTTGAACATCATGCTCTCGTGTGTATAATCTAACAATTGCACGATTGCTTGCTTAACTTAGCCATTTTCGATGATTAAAAACCACAATTTCTATTTCAATCCCTTAATTCTTTTCAATTAAACTCCCCCAAAATTTAATTTCTCTAATTTACTAATACCTGATTAAATCCAACCCACCAAACCAACAAAATTAAAATTAAAAAAAGAAAAAGGAGTGAAATTCCAGATACAATTACCAGTAGAAGGGTCAAATCGAGACCATAACTTGGTGCGAAACATGTAATCAGCAGCAAAAATTCGAACCCAAACGCGGTCAGAGTGGCCATTCTGATCAACAGCTTCGAGAATAGAGCCAGCAATTCCAGGAACCAAAAGAACAGGATCGAGATTAGGGTCTACGTACTGTTGTTCTTGAGGCTTCTTGATAAGCTTTAGCCAAATCTCCAACACTTTGACTAGTTCTTCAAGAGAAACCGCCATTGTCGTATGATCGATCAAGGTTGAAGAGAGAGGAAGACTTTTTTTAATTTTTCAGGTTGAGTATGCTTCCAGAATCTCGAATTAGGAGGAAATAAAGGTTTTTGGGACATTAGAGACGGAAGCAACCGTGGAAAGACAATTTAGGATAAAAGGAAAAAAAAAAAAAAAAAAAAAGAAAAATGGAAATAAATAACTCCACTTTTGCCCGGTATGACAATAACAATCCCACCTTTAATTTATTCCAAAACAATTTCTCTTTTGACAGTCATATAGTAGGCATATAATGATTAATAATAATGTTGGTGGAAATGTTCGATTTAATACATTAAAAAAATAAAAAATTAGCAAAAAATAAATTAAATAAAATAAATGTTCAAAGCCCGATGGGTTAACTCGAACCCAAAATTTTGGGCAAGGGTTAAATATTTTTTGACTCGTAACTTGAAGTGACCTAATGTGAGATGACTCGTGACCTGAGCCTAATTTACAGATTTAGATAGTAATAAAATTCTATTAGATTGTGAAATATATTATTTTAACCCATTAATATATATTATAAATGGATGTTTTACGCTTTGAACTACTTCCTTCGCTCCAAAAAATATTATGATATAAAAAATAAATTTATATGATATTTTTTTAGAATTATAATCTAATAATTTTTTTGAATAAAATTATAATTCAATTTGTACATCTGAATATTGGTATTATAACGAAAATAAAACTCTAAACTAACAATTTTATCCTAAAATTCTATCCAAATAGAGTTCTAAACTAATTTTTTTTTTATCTTATGAAGTCTTTTTAAATCTATCCAACATGGCGCGACACTTGGCGAAAAGTTGGAACGCTAAGTGTCGCTGCCTCGTGATCTGGCTAAAAGTTTAGCATATATTAGTTATATGATTCCCACATTACCGTCCACATCACCGATTCGAGCTAAATTTTTATTTTTACGATTTTTACAGCGGGTTTCTTCCGTAAACTATTATTTGAAGTTGCAGTAATCTCTCACTTACTCCGCTACTTGAAGTGGCCGCTTCCTTTTCAAAAATACCCAAAAACCATTCTTTCAAACTAGAACACAAAAAAACAGAGCACGCTACCCAAATATGGTCTTCTCCTTTGCTTAGTGTGCAACCTTTCCGGAGCACCAAGCCTCCCTCGTAGCTGCTCGGAGTCACCAGAAATAACTCTGTCAAGGCTACTCCATCGGATCCATCACTTGAAACTCCCTCGGTGCTCTTTGTTGCCCTAATTTCTTTTTTCCCAAATCACTTGTTAAGTTGTTAATTATAATGTTATTATTAGTTTACTTAATTAAATTGACATGTATTGATATCAATTCACCTAAATTTTATAGTAATATCAATTCCTAAATGATTTTTTATTCAATTTACCAATCGAAGCATATGTATTTGAACACATGCAAGTACTGCAAATTTGTGTTCAGCCTTTTTAACTATGTATTTGTTGAGCCAAATTACACTAATTTTATATAAAAAAAAATGGCCATTGATTTGTAGAGTGGATTGAAGAAAGTGTCTGATTTTTCGAATTGAAGCTTGCATTGATTCGTTGATGTTCAATGTATTTATATGGTTGATTGAGGAACTAATTTCTGTAACAGAAGTACTCTACTTCTTGTTATAGAAATCGCTACTTGAAGTAGCGGTTTTCAAATGAACCGGGAAAAAAAACGGTTTTCTCTTACATGCTTATGTGGACGGTAATTAATGTTGGAATTAAATAAAAAGAGACGGTATATGTGGAATTGAGTCTTTTGCTAGCATTATTTTGGGAAAGGGCTCAAGGAAAGATGTAAAAGTTAGAAAAATATACCTTAACTTAAAGTGTTGTTTGGTAAGGAATTATAGGATTCTAGCTATTAGAGTCATGGTTAGAGTCATCCATGACTCTAAGAAGGGCATAAATGTCCTTTAACTGTGTACCCACTTGCAAAAAAAAAAAAAAAAAAAAAAAAAAACAAATTGAAAGGAAAACCAAAACCAAGGCTCGAGAAAAGGACAATACAGTGGATTAAGACTGCTCATTAAAATTAAGAAAAACAAAAAAGGGGAAAACGACAACACATTAAGGCAAAAAATTTCACTATCAGTTTCTCTCTCTAAAACGCCCTTTCTCTAAATGTCGCTCTCTCTGTCTATAAATTGGCTGAATATTTTCGGCGACTTTCCTGTTAGACGATTGTTTTCCGACCAAAATTAAAGCTCAAGTCCATAAAATTACGGCCTACAAGTAACATCTCGTCAAGCTTTGGTTTCAAGTTCCAATTTTATTTTGGAATTTGGCAAAAATGATTTTGGGCGTTGATTTAGGGTTTTTTGCTTAATTTTTTTTTCTCTTTTTAGGTGTTGTTATTTCTGTGAAAATATGTTATCGTGAAAGATTCCTAATTTGAGGTGTCAGATGAGATAATCTTGGATTTTTAATTCAATTTATATAATTTAACTAGGTTAATTTGGTTTAAAAACAGTGTTTCTTGTTAAAACCAATATAACCCATCAGATTGATGAAGTTGCATTTCAATTGTGTCAGTGACGAATCAATTGTACTTCCTAGTAATTGTGTTATTCCACTTACTTTACATATTAACTTTTTTCTTTATAGTTTAACTCATTAAACTAATCTTGCTTTCATGCATGTTACTTAGCTTACATTGAATTGAAGATGAACCCAACTGGTTTATATTTAGTAGTTTAATATATTTAGTGGGTCCAAAGTAAATCTTAGGTTATAGCAAACTAACATGCTATTATTATATATACTCTGAATTGAAATGTGTGTTTGTGTTTAGTTGCACCTTTTTATTATGGAAAATTTGATTCTAATAATCCAACCTTTACGTGATGATCTTGTTTTATTAATCCAACCTTTTGATTATTCCACAATAATCCAAGCTTTAAGGGGTGTCTTAGATTATCAGGCCAAGGTGACCTGCTACCGGTTTCTTAAGTAATTTTTTTTTTTTTCATTTAAAATTTGACAAAAAAAAAGCAAAAAAAAAAAAAAAAAAAAAAAAACTTAAAAAAAAGAGGTAAGACCCAGCCACCCACCTTCCCCGACAACCCCCACCCCTCTACGGCCCCTCTCACTCCTAGTTTCCGACCACCCCCACCCCCACCCCACTACTAACCCTCCCCCTCCCCTCATATGAGTGACATTTATGTCACTCTTAGGGTAGTGTTTATGCTTTGTTTTAGCTTTTCTTAGGGTGTTTTGTAGTTGTTTTGTTCAAATAATGCGTGCATACATGTCTCGATGTATTTTAATTGAATCGCGTATGTGCTTGAATGTTTTCTTTTATTGCGTGTTTGCACCGTTGCCTCCACCTTATTGCTTTCCTTGGTGCTTGTGCTTAGGTATTTGAATCCAAGGATTGCAAAGAAGAAGCCAAGGAAGCACGAGAAAAGACTCGAAGAAAGCAAGGTGCGAGGGCACGCACCATGTGTGCGGGCGCACGGCACTGTGAGAACCCGCGCACAGAAAGGCAAATTGCAGAATCAAGGCAGAGTGTTTTGCACGGGTTGTGCGCGACCTGTGCACAGGCGCACACCCCCATGCGCAGGCACGCACCCACCTTACGCGAGCGCGCAACCCAGCAACACGGGCGCACAACCCAAGCACAAGCCGCGCAACCCACAAAGATGCGGGCACCCAGCTACAGTGCACGGCCGCACAGGCCACTGCGCGGGCGCACAGCGAGCCCTTGTTCAGCCTATTTTGCGACATTATAAATTTACGAGGCTTTTTTTGTACAGGCATCAATTAGACTTCTTTAGATCTCTTTCCCTAGTTTTAGGAGAGCTTCTCTCTCTAGGTTTAGCTTAGGATTAGAGTAGTTTAGAGAGAGAAAGTGAGGTTTTCACCATTGTTGAGGTTGGATCTTGAAGAGGAAGATTGATCATCTTGCTTGTAGACTTTCACCTTCAATCAATGAGAATTTCTAACTTTATCTCCTTTATTTTATTTGCTTTCTTTTGCTTATTGGTTTTAGTTGTTAGTATTGCTTATTAATCATGTTGATGCTTGGTTATTTGTTAATTAGTATTGTTGTTGGCATGATTAGTGAGCAATTTCTCTGTTAAGGGGATGATTGTGGTGTAGTTGGATCTTGAGCATGTTTTAGGGTTTGGAGTTGATTTGTTTGTGACTAAAGTCTTTATATTCAATCTACTTGCAAAATGCATGTTGTTAGTTGATTGGGGGTGAATTATTGCTTGATGATGCGATAGCGGAATTAGCAAAATTCATTTATATCGATTGTTATTTGATCGCACCTCCTAGTATATGGTTCTAATGTAACAACATAGAGGCTATGTTAGGAGAAACCAATTGAACCCTCGACAGGTGGCTAGATTGGACCTTACTTCGATATTCAAGCATGTTTAGTTCATGATTAATTCAACTTGTATGCCTTTTCTATGCTTGAGTGGATACTATACCTAAACCATTTCCCTTAGTGTTTTATTTCTTGTTTTAGCATCTTTAGTCTTTAGTTTATTTATCCCCTATTCCATACTAGCTTAGTAATTGATAACATTTGGTGGTGTTTAATCGTTCCCTATGGTTCGACCCTATGCTTGCCTTATACTCGTATTAGGTTTGTTTAAGTTGTATAAATTGTATTTGATCTAGGGATAGAAATTTGACAACCTGTATATTCCCTTGTCACCCTCCCTCTCCCTTTGTCTAGTTTTTGACTACCCTTGAAATCCAACCTAATTTCCTAAAACCCAGAACCTAAACACCAAAAACCTAAAAATCGAAAAAGGGAATATGTTATTCGGGGGGCGAGCTGAGATTTTGATGTCGAGAGAAGGTACGCGACGACCGAAAATTGAGAACGAAGAGAGAGAAATTGAGGACAATAAAGGGAGGTTGGCATGGGTGCGTGGTTAGTCGTGGGTGGCTAGGTGGAGGGGATCGAAATTAATGGAGTGTGAAGGGAAAGAAAAAGGAAGGAGGGAGGAAGAAAAGATCGAGAATGGAAGTGAAAAGGAAGGAGGAAGGAATGGGCTGCCGAAAATTATAGAAGAGGAGGAAGGAGGTGGGCTGCTCGAAAATTGGAGGGACTGGCTGTGGGTGGTCGGATTTTGGAGGGGAAGGGTGGTGTCATGGTGGTGGTCAGATTTTGGAGGGGAAGGAGTGGTGGTGATTTGGTGATTGGATTTTGGAGGGGATGGAGGGAGTGGTGGTGGTCGATTTTTATAGGGGAAGCAGTGGTGGTGGTGCACTCATGGAGGTTTGAAGGGAAGAAGAAGGAGGGGAAAAAAGGGGAAAGTTTTTTTTTTTTTTATCTTTTTTAAAAATTTTAAAAAAATAAAAAATATTTATTCAAATGACAATCCGACACGTGGCAGTGACCTGCACTTTTAGGTTAAGTGACCTGCTTGGCTTGATAATATAAGACACCCCCAAAGCTTTGATTATTGTGGAATAATAGAAAGGTCGGATTCATAAAACAAGACTACGCAAAGGTTGGAATATTAAAATTAAATTTTCCTTTTATTACAGAAATAATTGATTTGTAGTGGAAATTGTTGGGTTTCGTGATGTCTTACATCACACGGAACAAAACCCATCCCAAAATCCGCACACAAATTAAAGTAACTAAACATGCATATTAATTAATAACCACATGATTAAGTAACTAAGAGAGAGGGACGAATATACCTTTGACGCGTGCTTCGCTCTTCGCAAGCTCTTACTTGAAAGCGTTAAAGCTCCGCATACGCGTAAGCCTCCAACGACTCTCACCCTCAGACTCGACCCGAATAGCCCCTACCCCAGAGCTTAGGCGGGGCTAGACCAAAAAATACTTAGAGTATTAGAACGAAAGTGTTCTCGATTGTGGAGATCCTTTCAAGTTCACAACTCAAGTGAATTTCCCAATTCCCCATGATGGGTATTTATAGGGAAATCCCCTCAAGAATTCCAATCTCCCATAAATGTGGGAGAGTTGTGAAAGGAATGGTGTCCTTCGAACAAGTGTATTATTCTGATAGAGGGTTCAGAATTATTAGAAAGCTAATTATTCAGTGAGGTCAAGTGATCTGAATGCCTAGCTGGAGGCCGCTTTCGATCAGTAATATTATTGCATAATTAATATTACAGCTTAATCTTGAATGAACCCTTCGGGTCACACCCAATCGAGTAATCGAACCGAAACGCTGAATTAATCCGAAGGATATAATGAGTCATTAGAGTATTACGAACAAAGACGTCGGATATCGAGCTAGGAGCGTCAAAACCGAGCGATGTAAGTTGAGTCGAATTTAGGAATCGACAAGACAAAAAATCAAGCAAACAACAAGTTACAAATATACCCCTAACCTCGGAATGCCTCGAGCAACCCTAGAGCTAGGGGGAACACAGCAGGGTAAGGCAGTCGCACCATGCCGAGCTTGCTAGCAGCATGCATGCTAGCAATGATGGCTGGTGCAACATGACCAGCTTGGTTGGCGCGTTACGCGTACTAGCATGCTAGCTCCTCGTGCATAGTAGCGCCCAAGCAAGCGCAGCTTGCTGGGAAGTACTGGCGTATCACAGCACCCAGCAGCAGCCCGCATGCAAAGCATATCTTGCAAGATAGACTGAGTGCAAGAACAACGCCACGCTAGCAGGCCCAGCCGAGCACTAGGCCGCCAGCATGGAGCGCCTTGGTGCCCAAGGATAGGGGCTAGGTGGCGGGCTACGATAGGCCGTGTAGGAGCCGATTTCTTGTGAAGGGTTTGCTTGGGGAGCAAGGGGGTGGATGGTCCTCCCTTGTTGTCCTCACCTACCTCTTGCTCACTATTTGACACTTGTTGTTTGTTGATTGATTTGCTTTTTAATTTGATTTTTGATTTAATATTAAATTGTAAAAATGCATTTTACCAACTCTCCTACATTAATGGGAGATTGGAATTCTTAAGGGGATTTCCCTATAAATACCCTTCATGGGGAATTGAGAAATTGACTACTACAAAAATGCTCAAAGAGACCTTAAATAAGAGTCCTATTAATTAAATATGTGGTCTCTTGGTTTCAAGAGACCAAATATTTCAAATAAATGGTCTCCTAAGTATTATCTTAGGGAGATAGAATTCTATTAAAGACCATTTATTAGAAATAAGTAGTCTCTTGTTTTTTTTTTTTTTTCTTTTCTTTTTTTTTTAAAAAAAAAAATAAAATAAAGGAGAGACCACTTATCTTAAATAAATGATCTCTCTTTTTATTTGTTTATTTAATTAAAAAAAAATTAGAGACCATTTCTCTAATATAAATGGTCCCTCTTTTTATTTATTTATTTAATTAAAGTAAAAGGATAGACCACTTCTCTTGTATATATGGTCTCTCAGTTTTTTGATAAAAAAAACATATTTTGTATTACAGATTGCCTACGTGTAAACAGATCGACCGTAGATAAACCCTCCCTCAAACCCTAAAATACACAGACATTATTATTCTGCTTCCTCTCTCCTCTCCCCCCGTCTCCTCTCAAATCCGCCCCTTATCTCTCTCATCTCTATTCTCTTAACAGCTTCATCAACTAAAAAACAAACCTCAGCTCCGATGTGAGTGTTTTCGGCAAAGCAAGGGCGGTACAAATTTTGGGCACTAGTTACCATTTAATTTCTTGTTTTATTGTCGATGTTCACCGGCACCGTCACTCTAAGGTGGTCCGCCGGAAACCTCAACCTTCTCTCCGACGACCTCGACACCTCTAAGAAACGATCTTGATGTTTTGGTGAGTGTATTTTTTCAATTTCTTTGATTTTTGAATCTGGGTTGTTGTTAATTTTTATGGGGTTTGATTGATGTTGTAGGAAATGGAGGAGAGAGAGAGAAAGTGGTGGACAATTTTGCTAGAATTTTCGACTTGAAAAGTTTACTGCTTTAGATAGTTTTTGTTGAAGAGAAATGGAATGGTTGAGATTCGTTGTCAATTTGGTGCTAATTTTTGGTAAGTTCAATTTATTGTTGTTTGATTTTGCATCTATTTTAATTTATGGGAGTGTGGTTTTTTTTTTTTTTTTTACATAAGAATAACTTAATTTTACACTTTGAACAGGAAATGTTATTTCTATGTTCTACTATTCTTAAAATCGAACCGAGCATCATATACAACGAGGCATTCAATTTTGATTTTAATTTTCTCGTTTAGTGTAATTTTAGTTATAAGTTTGTATATTTTTTTTAATAATTGTGTGCTAATTTTCAATCTCTTTGAAAATTTTTCGGGGTAAAAAGTGAAGATTAATAATTTTGCTTGTTGAATTATTTGGTTAGCATGAGGTTGCTGCACAAGATATTAGAAGGCTTTGGTGATATAGCGTTAATGATTTTATTTATTTATTTTTTTATTAATATGAGTTTTGTATAAATTTGGATAGAATATTTGAAATAGGTGGTCTTAGTATTTGAAAAACTGAGACCATTTATTTGAAATAGGTGGTCTTAGTTTTTGGAAAACTAAGACCATCTATTTTAAATAAGTAATCTCAGATTTTTAAAATTTGAGACCACCTATCTCAAATAAGTGGTCTTAGTTTTTAGAACAAGAGACCACTTTTGACGAAGTGGTCTCTTAGGCCAAAGAGACCTTTGAGCTAAAGACCACCCCTAAGGTAGTCTCTTTGGCCATTTTGATATGGTCTCTTTGGCCAATTTTGTAGTAGTATCACTTGAGTTGTGAACTTGAAAGGATCTCCACAAGTGAGAACACTTTCGTTCTAATACTCTAAGTATCTTTTGGTCTAGCCCTGGGTAAGCTCCGGGGTAAGGGCCGTTTGGGTCAGGTCTCGAGGGTGAGAGCCGTTGGAGGCTTACGCGTGTGCAGAGCTTTAAACGCTTTCAAGTAAGAGCTTGGAAAGAGCGAAGAATGCTTCAAAGGTATATTCGTCTTTCTCTTTCTTGCATAGTTAATTAATTGTGTGATTATTAATTAATATGCTTATTTAGTTACTATAATTTGTGTGCGGATTTTGGGAGGGTTTTGTTCTGTGTGGTGTCCGACATCACAAAACCTAACAAGTTGGTAAAAAGACATTTTACCATTTAATTTTAATTCAAAAATCAAATTAAAATGCAAGTAAATCAACAAACAACAAGTGTCACATGGTGAGCAAGGGGTAGGTGAGGACCACAGGGGGGGACCATATCCCCCTTGCCCCCCAAGGCATCCCTCACAAACCAACCAGCTTCACATATGGCACTCACACAATGCGCCAGCTGGCGGCCTGGTGCTTCGGTTGGGCCTACCAACTCGGCAGCATGTGCAAGCAGCCCAGCGGCCATGCGGCGCAAGCATGCGGGCTGGTGCTGGTGCTGCTCTTGCTAGCAAGGCCCAGCGTGACTTGCCGCACCTGGCGCAAGCAGCGATGCTTGCGCGAGGCACACTCGGCCAGCACACTTGGCCATGTTGAGCTTGCGGCCGAGCATTGCCTTACGACATCGGTCTTGGATAGTTATATTACCCTAGCCCTCAAATTTCTTGGGGCATTCCGAGCATGGGATATATTTATTACTTGTTGTTTTCTTGATTTCTCATCTCGTCGATTCCTGAATTAGACTCAACTTGCGATGTCGGTTTCGACGCTCTTAGCTCGATATTCGATGTCTTTGTTCGTAATACTCTAATGACTAATTTAATCCTTCGGAATAATTCATCGTCTCAAATCGTTTACTCTATTGGGTGTGACCCGAAGGGTTCAGTCAAGATTAAGCTGTGATATTAATTATACATTAATATTACTAATCGGAAGCGACTTTTAGCTAGGCATTCCGATCACTTGACCTCATTGAATAATTAGCATTCTAATAATTCCAAACTCTCTACCGTAATAATACACTTGTATAAAGGACACCATTCCTTTTAATCTCCCACTTGTCCTTCCGGAAAAGTTTGCTTTTAGTGTATAGCATATTTCCTATGTCACTTAATGTTTCTTCATGAACAATAAGGTGAGATTCTTCATCATCCTTATTATTTCCATAAGTGTTTCTCAATTTCCGAGTTCGACAGTCAGTAAATAAATGATTTCTAAAATCCATCTGAGCACGGCCATGCATTTTCAGAGTCTCTCTCTTCGAAAGGCCTTGTAAACAACAAAGACATGTTCCCTATTGTTAATAGGGGACATTCCCAGTCTTGCACTGTTAGCTTCTCTTACTAAGAGGACCTAGCTGCATGAGTGTCACCTTTATAATCCCCTTGTACTGCAGACGTTTGACAAACATCAAAGTGGACTAGTACTCAAACAAGAGAACTTACAATACTCATGGTCGAGGAAAGAGGTTTCGATAGCCATAATGAGAAGTATACTTATGACGATTTTAAATCTCTTAAAGTATTCTCATAGGTCGATCTGGTATGGTTCTAAACCAATACCTGTGCAAATGATTTATGACAATCATGTCCTTGTAGCACAAGAAACGGTGCTATAAATCATAATACACACTAATCTCAAGTGGTCATTAGTTGTCCAATATTTAAATGACTTTAATTAGGGATAATTTTTTATTATAATATTCAATGTTCACTTAATTGGTGTTTCTTTATCCAAGACATTGTCTTGATACCCTATTTTGAATATTCTCAAAATAGAATGGACTCATTATTTAATTCTAAACCACAATTAAATAAAAATAGAGTAATAATAATTTGTAGAAAATTAAATTACTCTAAAAACTAAATGGTTCAACATAGTGTTTTACATTAAAATATTCAAAATTAATTAAAACACAAATAGGGAAATCAAAGCCAATCTCCAACGTGCCTGATTCCCATTGCCTCAACATGCTTGTTGTGTTTCAATTGAGGAAAAGGTTTAGTGAGTGGATCGGCTACATTGTCGTCCGTTCCAATCTTGCAAATTCAAATTTCACCCTCGGACTTCCATTCCCTTATCATGTGAATTCGCCTCTTGACATGTTTGACCTTCTGATGTTTCCTTGGCTCCCTGGCCTGAGCAATAGCTCCATTGTTGTCATAATAGAGATCTACTGGACCCTCGATGGAGGGTACAACATCAAGTTCACTAATATTCAAAATTACGCAGCCGCACCTCGCACCTGCGCGGCCGCACCCCTGCCTTGCGCTCCCGGGTCGCCTTTGTACGCGCCCACGTATGGGAGCTGGGCATCTCCTCTCGTGCGTCCGTCGATGCTTCTGTGCGCTCCACTTGATGAACATTGGGGGTGGCATTTTCCAAAGGCCTTCACGGTGGGTTCAACACCATTTTTGATGCCCACGCAGCTTGAGAGTGCGGCCTAGAAGACTCAGACTTTGCATCCCTTAACACTTTGAGCTTCAAAGGGTGAGACCAGCTTGCATCTTGAGCGTTACAAATCCTTAGAAAATTCCATTAAGCTCATTAGACATCACAAATCTCTTGAAATCAAAGAAAAGCAAACAAATAAAAGAGAAAAGGCAAAATAATCTAAGAAATGCAAGAAAACGGGAAACCAACTAAGGAAAAACACAAACTAGAGAAATAACAAGTAAAACTAAAGAAAAATAGATAAAAGAGCTATAAAAGCGATTAAAATTCATCTTAAAAGAAACTAAATGAGTGCCATAAATGATACTCATCAAATTCCCCCAAGCTAGACTTTTGCTCGTCCTCGAGCAAAACAAAAGCAAGAAGAAATAGGATGAAAAACTTATTCAAACAAGAAAAAGGAAAGAAAAAGATAAGAATGCACACTAAAACTCACTTTCGTATGAATCACGTTTGTTTTTAGCTACAAGTCGCCAATGAGGACGAGTGAGGTCTCGTAAGGGTATCCAAAGAGTTTGACCCATGACTCTTAAAGGTAAAAATGAGGCAAATCATTAAAAAGAAATAAAGTAAAATCAAAAAGAAAAAAGTAAAACAAATAGCCTTTGAAATGGACTTTTACAAGTGATCAAATACAAATGAATAAACAACTTTCTATACAATAAGGGTATGCACATTCTAAGATATCCAAGGTTGATTGAAACATAAAATATGCTAAGCATAGAGAACTAATGAAACACAATTCACCTTCATCTCAAACAATCTTACCACGTTCTCCTAACTAGTTTCAAATCCACCTCAAGTGAGCATCTCAATGTTTCCTCGAAGGACGCAGAAAAAGAAGAGATTTTTGGGCTACTCGACATCTTGACTATGCACACCGCTCCAAAGGCTTGACTCACATCTCCTTCCACCGACTTGTGACTCAACCAAAAAGGTCAAAAGGGTCTTTAAAGGGGTTGTAATGTAAGGGCTAAAAGGGTGAAGGTAGGCTAAAATTTGAAATTTGGTGGAATACCTAAATTGTGAAGCAAAGGGTGATTAATCCTCAACACCATAATCAAGAAATCTCCAAACAAAAACACCAACACCCCCAAGCTTATTCAATAGCCAAAATCACAAACATATATACAAAAAGCGTAAAAACGCTCCCCCCCAAGCTAAAATGAAGCATTGTCCTCAATGCTCAAAATAGGGAGGAATACACTTACATCAAAATATTTTTGAACTTTTCATTTTTCACATTTTTCACTTTTGCCAAAGCATTTGAATTTGCTTTGCTTTTTCTCAATATTTTCATTTTTCTATTTTTCACTTTATTGCATTGTACTCGCCTCTTTTAACTATGGACAGATTTTTCAACTTGGCATTTGCCTTCATTCACAAAATACACACAAAACAGACTTGGTTACATTATAAGAACCAATAATCAAACTCATACACCATAATCTCCAATAATAATGATCAATTGCTTCACAAAAACCAAGAATGGAAATAAGAATGAAACAAAAGGCTCAAAAACTAAAGATATGGATTGAAAAGATGGTTTATGGCTCAAATGGTTAGCAAGTAGGAAAATGGAAACCCAAAATAAAGAAATAGAAACTATCCTAGAAAAAGGTTCTAGATAAAGGATACAATAGTCAAGGATCCATGTGCCGCTCATGAAAAATATGTAGAAGGCTAGAAAAGAATGAAACCTCACATGGTTGTAGCAATAACTCACTATTAGTTTCAAATTTACCAAAGGGAGCAACTCCTTATTACAATAAACAATTAGAATCTGGCTTCAAGGTCCCAAAAGTTCTAAAGACACTACCTTAACATGCATACTCTGATCTATCCTAGAATCAACCAAACATACTCTCAAACTGTGCACACCGATACCACATAGGAAACTATTCATTCAAAAGTAAAAGGTTGGATGGTATTATGTCTAAAACGTAAGCAAAACATTAAAAGAAAACAAAAAGAAAGCCTCAAAATCATATTTTTGTATTTTTGCATTTTGAAAAGATGAAAAGAAAAAGGAAAAAAGAAAAGAGAAGAAAAAGAAAAGAAAAGGAAAAGATAAAGAGAAGTTCAAAGATGCATGCATGTCATATAAATCCCAATCGTCATACAAGCGGTCATTCGACAACATCGCCAATGACCCCAAACACCTATGGTGTTACTTAGAAAACATCCTCGAGCTTTTCAACTCTTCCTAAACTAATCCTAATCAATGCAAACAATGAAAGAAAAGAAAGAAAAGAGGAAAATAAGAAAGATCTCACTGAGTTATCCAAGCTAAGCTAATAAAAGCAGGGTAACAGAAAATACCATCTCCATGAAGCTCCAAAAAAGCATTAGCATGAATCGTCAAACTTAAGTGAGAATAAAAGCGAAAATGGAACTATATACAAAGAAAAAGGTTAGTGACTTCCAAACAAAATTAAAGAAAGCAAAATAAAAAGAAAAAACAAAATCAAACTAATCTACAGAATAGCAAAATCAAAACAAAATAACAAAATAGCAAAATCAACTATACATTAAACTACAAGCATTTGGATTAAAGGGATTTGGATTCAAGGGATTTGGATTTAGGGATTTGGATTAAGGAGCAAAATCATCATCAACTCATCATCATAGAGCAATCATCTCAACATCGTCACTAAAAGATCATACTCAACAAGATATGCATGAGATACTCATAGAAAACAACAACACTTAACAACATCAATCATAAATCAAGACAAACAATCACAAAGCATCAAGGCACTAAAGATCAAGGATATTCAACAACAACAAAATTTGCCACTGATTCCCTTCCACAAGAGTAATGTTCCCCCAAGCTAAAAAAAAAATTCATCTAAACATCCCACCAATATAAAACAAAAAATCACATAATAAAAGGGATGGAGGAAAAAGCACAAAGAGGGGAAACTAGTTACCACCAGGCTCAACATCATCATTGTTATCATCCCTATCATAGGAGAACCCGGATGGGAGACCATAAGGATCCCATCCCCTGGTGTAATCGGGTGGCCAACCATAGTGGCCCCTAAAATTATCTTGTTGCCAAGGGGCCAAGGGAGTGAATTACTCAGGCAATTCTAGTGGCAAAGGATGGGTGGGATCGACATAGGGGTAGTTAGGATCACCCCTATAGTCGCTCCCACTAGGCACATGGTAATCATATTTACTGTGCTCATCCGAGAAGGTGCGAATCTCTATGTTGGACCCTTGAGAACCTTGCCAATATGGGTAGGTAGGCCTCCCATCATCCTTTCTAGACGACACGGTACCGAGTTGATGAGGGAAGTAGGGGTAGTTAACTGCAGGGGTGATCTCCCCACGGTTAACACTAGCATCATAGAGTTGTTGTTGTTGAATGAACATACCTTGTTGCATTTCGGAGATGCCTCTTATTTGGTTGTAGATTTCCTCGAAGTCTTGATCATAAATCCCCTCTATGCTAATTTGCATGCCCTTCATTTAGGCACTCAAAGCTTCCATGTCAGGGTCAGAGAATTGATGTTGTTGTTGAGGTTGTGGTTGTGGTTGTTGTTGTTATTAACGTTGTTGTTGATTTTGTTGGTATTGTTGCTCTTCATTGAGGACGTCTTCCATATCATCATCATCATCACCGGGGAGGCGATTACTTTGGGGCACAAACCATACATTTGGAACATGTTGGTGAAAGGAGGTTAAGGAGGGGTTAGGGAGATAACATTAATGCTCACCCCTCTTCAACCAATCAATTACCTCGTCATCATTGTTCTTTGCTAAGAATTGAACTTGCTTGAGCTTAGCGATGTCGAGGTAAAGAGAGTTAGCTTCCCCCACCGGAGTACAAGAAGCGAGGTACCGACCAAAACCGAGCTTGGTAGTTAATCTAGTTAACATGCTACCACATTAAATATCCCCTGAATTCCTCCCATGCATGTCCATGCAATTCTTCAAGAATATGTGCCCAAAGTTAACCCTTTCTCGCAACTTCTCTCTAGTATCCATCCAAAGAACCACCAACTTGGCCATCGACATTTTACCTAAGTGTTGCTATAGGAAGACCGAGTATCCCAAGAGCCGATGAAGAACACGAAGGCACGGTTGGAATATATCACTTGCTAGAGAGTAGCGAGCGGTGAACTCATTTAAGCCCGAGATGTCATGCCACCATGCATTTTGAGCAAACCCATTAAAGAACTCATGCTCGGGAAAGAGAACATCCGCACCTGGATTGAAATCAAGAGTCGTATTGAATTCAGCTAAAGAAAGAGTCTTCATGACGTTGAAGAGTTGAAAAGAAATTTGGAAATCCTTGTCAACTACCGGAGTAGAAGATAATGAAGCAAGAAACTCCCTCGTAGGCTCAAGGAAAGTTCGGTAATATGTATTAACAAAGTTACCTATCCGAAGGTTATCAAACAAAACCCAAAGGTCCTCATCGATCCCCAATTTGATCATGCTCTCTTGATGATAATGCCGAGAGGGATTTAGGGTTTATTTTTTAAAGTCGGCAAAAAGTAGTTTATAGTTTGGATTAACAAATCGTGTTTTTGGTAATGGTAAAGGATCATTGTTCGGTTGTGTTTGAGATGAGGGTGAATTTGTGGATGAGGGTTCCTCAATTGTTACTTGTGTTTTTCTCTTTTTGGAGGTGAGGACTTTCATGATTTTTGACATATTTGCTCCACGAAGATGACAACCAAAATTTAATTAAAAACTCCTGTATCCACCACAATCACAAAATCAACCACAACACTACCACACCACTTTCAAGCAAACTACCACACAATCACCAAGCTTACTACCAAGAATTCCAAATTTCAACTTCTTCAAAGAGCCACCAAAATTTATCAATTATGCTATACAATCAACAACAACACAATGTGAGGCAATTTCAATCAACAAACAACAAATATGAGCATCTAAATTATCTAAACAATCACCATATTCAACAAAATCAATACTACTACTATTCACAAGTATGAATAATCAAATTCTCACTACAAAATTATGTAATAATGAAAAATAAAGGTAGAGAAGATGATTATACCATACTAGAAGCAAGTTTGATAAACTTTCGAGCCCTAAATTCCACCAAAACGGAAAAACCCAATTTGCTCTTCAATGGAGAAAACAGAATGGAGAAAATAAAATGGAGGAAAGTAGTATTTGATTTTATGAAAATAATGAAATTTGAGTAGAAATTTGGTGATTTTATGAGGAAAAATGAAGATTTGAGTGAAGAATTGGAAGTATAAAGGTTAGGGTTTCATGGGTAGAGAGATAAGGGGTGCAGACAATAGTGAGGGTATGAGGGAAATGAGGGAAAGAAATAAGAAAGAAGGAACTAAAGCCTCGGCTGGGCACCTGCGCGGCCGCGCAGCATAGGTGCGTGCCCGCGCTGCTTAGCTGCGCTCCCGCGACCCTGCTGCTTCTCTTGCTTCTTTGTCTTGGTGCGTTCGACTATGGGCTTTATGCATCTTTATCATCCTGGGATTGTTGAACCCACTAAACATATTAGTTTCAAAATGCCTTGACAGTGGGTTTGAAATCCTAAATTAATGAGAGCATCATAATGAACCCACCAAGCACAAACTTCCTTCACATTGAAGCAAAATTTTTCCTAACTTACCTCCTTGATTACCTTACCCTTATAATTCGAAATTCAAGAAAATTGAGCATACTCTCATCATTAATCATGAAACTCCTTCCCATTATGCTCATGCTCGCTCAAGGGATCTGATTCCCATGAAAACAACCTATACATCCAAACACAAAACAAGTGAAATAAAGGAAAGAAAATAAAAGAAAAATAAGAAAGATTAAATCAAAAGAAAAAGTTTAGAAAATCGGGTTGCCTCCTGGGAAGGGCTTGCTTAAGGTCCTAGGCTCGACCCTTCCTTCAAATCATGGAGGTTCAAGGAAAACCACTTTGTCCAAAGCGGTAGAGGGATAAAACTTCATGCCATTCTTTGGAAACTCCATTTCCTTGTTAGATGCATTCTCTTGTTTTGAAAATTCCGACTCAAGCTTGCTTTGTTTCAACTTCATTTTCTTCTTCATGAAAGCTCTCTTTTTCTTCTTTGTCTTCTTGCTCCTTGTAGTGGACGGCTTCGCACCATCAATACTTTTGGAGTCATTTTCAACCTCTCTTGGGTAGAGCTTAAACCATTAAGGTATATCAATCACATCCTCATCGACAAGTTTTGAGGGCTCCATGTTATCTTCACTAACCATCTTGCTTTCAACACTTAAAAGAACATCATCACAAGTTTCAAGAACATCGTTAGTAGAAGACACAAACATGCATACATTGTCAATAGAACGAGGTGAATTGATACACATAATTCCTTTCACAAAAGACAAAGACTCATGCATTGACTTTAGCTCAAAACTCGCCTTGTTATTACCAACACGCAATGCAATAAGGCCACCTTTCACATCAATCAAAGCACCCGAAGTAGCTAAGAATGGTCTCCTTAATATAATAGGTATATTGTCATCTTCCGCAATTTCAAGAAGTTAATGGGAATTGTAAACTCACCTATCTTGAGGGGGACATCCTCAACTCTTCCCTTAGGAAATTTAATAGAACGGTCGGCCAATTGTAAGGTCATGTTGGTTGGGAGAAGCTCACCTAGCTTAAGCTTCTTAAAAATGGAGTAAGGCATTATGCTGACACTAGCACCAAGATCACAAAGAGCATTTTGAAACATTTTTCCATTGATCTTGCAAGGGATTGAAAAATTACCCGGATCTTTCATTTTTTCGGGTAAATCATTATGAATAAAAGAACTACAACACTCCCCAACTTTCACCGAATCAACCTCATTACACTCTCTCTTGCCACTCAAAATTTCCTTAAGTAACTTAGAATATCTTGGCATTTGTGTCAAAGCTTTGGTAAAAGGGATAGAAAGATGAACTTCCTTAAGCATATCAAGAAATCTTCCGAATTGCTCATCAAATTTGTTTCTCAAAAACTTATAGGGATATGGAAGTTTGGGTTTGATCACATCCTCATGCAATTTTTCTTCAATTTTCTCTTCCTCTTTGGCATCTTGACTCTCCTATTCCTTGACACATTAAGCTTTTTCTTCTCACATGAATCACTCACCTTCTCACCCTCCTTAATTTTCCTAGAAACACTCTCTTCAAGCACTTTGCCACTCCTAGTGGTGATAGAATACACCGGGTTTCTTGGATTAACTCCTTGAGATAGTAAAGAGGTAGGGCTAGCACTCTCCTTCAAGGTGTTTTCTAATTGGGTGATTTGTGTTTCAAGCATTTTGTTGTGTGTAATCATCTTATTGAACTTCTTGTCACTCACCGACATGTAAGTGTTAAAAATCTTGGTTTGGTTCTCAATGATCTCTTCCAAAGTAGTCCTAGAAGATGAAGGTTGGGCATAGGAATTGTCATCATTGCCTTGAGTTCTTGGAGAAAATCCGGGTAAGGATCCCCTTTGATTGTTGTTTTGAAAATTACCCCGATTTTAATTGCTCCAATTACCCCGGTTTTGATTTGGCCATTGTTTTTGTGATGGTTACCATAGCCTTGGTTTTGGCTTTGGTTTCAATACCCTTGACCTTTACTTTGATTATTATAGCCTTGATTGTTATAGTTGCCTCAGAAATTTTGATTTCCTTGGTTTCTATAATGCCATTTTGGTTATAATCATATAAGTTCCCTTGTTAGTGAGAATTTCTATTCCCAAAGTTCCTTTGTCCATCAAATCTTTGCCCATTGTTACTGTTTGAAACAAAGTTCACTTGTTCACATTCATTGTTATCAACATCATCACAATTATCAAAAGCATGTGGACAATTAGAAGCATCATGGTCATATGATCCACATACACCACAAAACAAACAACCATTTGGCATATTGTTTGAAGTAGAAGGAGGAGTTGAGTTAGAAGATGTACCTCTCCCCTTATTGTGGGAGGGAAGAATTGATGCTTGTGATGAAGCGCTCTCAAGCTTTGCTTTGACCGAGGTCATCTCCTTTCCCAAGGTTGAAATTTGTGAGGATAAATTGTTGATGGCATTGAGATGGTCGATTGAATACACCGTAGAACCACTCTTGCTTGTCGACTCTCTCTCACCCTCTTGCCAATCCATGCAGTGTCTCACTACATCCTCAATTATGTCCACCACCTCCTCTTCCGTCTTGTTCATGATAAGACCTCCGGCACCGGCATCTAAGCAAGATTTCCCTTGAGGGCTTAGAACTCAATAGAATATTTGGATGATTTTATAGATGGGAATCCCATGATGTGGGCACTCTCTTTGATACTCCTTGTACTTTTCCCATGCCTCATATAAGCTCTTTTTCCCCTTTTTCTTGAAGTTTGAAAGCGTCCTTGCTTCGACTGTCTTCTTTTGTGGATAGAAACGAGATAGTAACTTCTTAGTCACTTCATCCCATGTCCTCAAAGAGTTTGGCTTCACCTCTTTGTCCAACCACTCTAGAGCACGTCCAATGAGAGAAAAAGGGAAAAGTTTAAGTCAAATGAACTCTTGAGTAACCCCATTCACCTTGATGGTATTGCAATACTTCTCAAACTTCTTAAGATGGTTGAGGAGACTTTCATGCTTGGCTTTACTAAATTGACGCCTCTCAATCAATGTAATCATCGCCGGTCTTATCTCAAAGTCATTTTCCGGTGTCGTGGGGGGAGCAATCACTAGTAGAAAAACGTACATTTGCGTCGCCTTATTTGCGTCACTCATACAAAAGAACGAAGCAAATGATTTTTTTTAGCAAATTCCACTTTCAAACCTATAGGCTCCCGGAGTTCCTAATCCTTAAATGCTACTCTCGAATTAGAACCCATGCTTTCTCATTCTTATTCTTCTTCTTCTTCTTCTTCTTCTTCTTCTTCTTCTTCTTCTTCTTCTTCTTCTTCTTCTTCTTCATGACGGTCTTCCTCTCTTGAGGGACTTGAGCTTAAGGAACGATTAGCAACCCTTATCTTTGTTATGGTCCTCTCAATTTCCGGATCAAATAGCACTAAATTTCGATCTCGTTCCCTACGCATACGAATCTCAAAGGAAACCAAAATATAAGTTAATTATGGATGTTGTGTGTTTTATTTCTATATTTTGATCAAATACATGAAAGATGGGAAAGATAGAAGCCCCTTACGCAGTTTTGAAGCCTTTTTGGCTTTATATGCTCCCAAAAGTGAGTAAATGGTGCTATTTCATTGATTTCAATTCATAGAAACCAAAATATAAGTTAATTATGGATGTTGTGTGTTTTATTTCTTGATCAAATACATGAAAGATGGGAAAGATAGAAGCCCCTTAGGCAGTTTTGAAGCCTTTTTGGCATTATATGCTCCCAAAAGTGAGTAAATGGTGCTATTTCATTGATTTCTATTCATAGAAACCAAAATATAAGTTAATTATGGATGTTGTGTGTTTTATTTCTATATTTTGAGTTTTAATTCTATAATTTGGACCATCACATTTATTCAAATGATTGTTTTTATTATGGATTGTTTTTATTATGTAACCTCATTTATATGGTTTTTTTTTTTTTTTTTTTTTTTTTTTTTTTTTTTTTTTTTAGGATTATTGTCCAAGGAAAGCCTCGTATGATGTTGACGAGTTGAATGTGGTTCGAGAACAATGGGCGCACTACTTTAGGACAAAGTATTTATTGAATGCATAACTATTTGCTTAGGTAGAACATTAGTAATATTATTAGTGTTCATTGTATGTGTTGGATAAATTTATACAAGTTCTTATTTGTAATATTATACTAGAATTTTTATATTATGTCGTATTAATTTTTACGAAAGTCGGTATAATTGTTTATCTATAGGAACAGGTTTATTATAACAGGTTTTAATTAAAATATATTAATTATATATAAATACATGTTGCCGAAATTTAATAAAAAAAAATTTAATTTAATGACTATTTGTAACGGGCAGGAGATTTGTCAGTTACAAATAAGCACTTATCCGTAACGGGCGTTTTTATTGCCCGTTACAAATAAGTACTTAATTATACACCATAAAACCTTATTTGTAACGGGCAGAGAAAGTGTCCGTTACGGATAATGGGTTATTCGTAACAGGCGTTTTTATTGCCCGTTACGAATAAGGACTTATTTTAGTTAAAAAAATGACTTATTCGTAACGGGCACCTAAAACGCCTGTTACGAATAACCCATTATCCGTAACGGACACTTTACATGTGCGTTACGAATAACCGGTTATTCGTAACGGGCATTTTATTTGTCCGTTACGAATAAGGACTTATTTTATTTCAAAAAAGGACTTATTTGTAACGGGCACCTGAAACGCCCGTTACGAATAACCCATTATCCGTAACGGACACTTTATATGTCCGTTACAAATAACCGGTTATTCATAACGGACAACGCTCGTTACGAATAGTAATGGCCATCCTAATGGCCGCATACGTAACGGACACTGCCCGTTACGGATGGGCCCTTTTTGCCCGTTACGGATGGCGTTTTTTCCACTAGTGGTAGCCTAAAAGAAAGAAAATATTTTTGTATTTTTCAAATAAAATGTAATAGACTCAATCAACAATAGCAAATAACCATGACATTCCCCGGCAACGGCGCCATTTTGACGGGAGGAAAACCTAGGTCGTTGTGTTCTAAGACTCCCCCAATCAAACCAAATTTATAATTAAACCCAACCCTAGTATAGGGGTAAGTTCGGGTCGAACCCAAGGGAATGAGGTATAAGCTATGTTTTCTAGTTAAGTTATTCCAAAATCTTAAGCAAACGGGTTGGTCTAAACAATCAAATCAATACAATTAAAGCTAACAATAGAAATTAATATCATGGTACTAGGGATTTAGGATTCACATGCATTCACGATAAACATGCTAATTTGTCGGGAAGTTGATCAATCAAATAATGTGAGGGAAAATGTATTTGCAATCAAAATAACTTGAAGAGCTATTTCCTAGGGTCATGCTAGTGGTCTCTACGAATGACATTTAAAGGATAATCGCAAAACAAGATCAATCGATAATAGTAGCTTCCAAATCAATGTGTCGTATCTATGAAAATTACAATGTAATATAGCTTGATAATCAAGGTTAGCTACTCCTCAACAAATCAAACACATGCACAAATTCTATCAACCAATTTAATCACAATATCAAATCAATCAAAATCCCCAAATTAGCAATAGATTATCACTCATACATGCTTTACCACATCCCTAGAAAAGGATCTACTAACTACACATTGTAGAATTGAAAAGCATAATTAAACTAATCATCAATTTCATCATCAACATTGTAATCAAAATATCAACAATCAAATCAAACAATCTATAGAAATTCAACTATATATCAAAGATCAAACATTAAAATTGAATTAAAGAGAAAGGAATTCTTAAAAAACTTTGATCAATATCAAAGGAAATGCAGATAAAAAATGTAGCAATCATCAATTACCAAGTTTCTCTCTCTAAAATCTAAGAACAAAGTTTCCCAAAATCTGGAGCTTCTCTCTCTAAAACTAGTCTAATTCTCATACAAATCTCATCATCCTCCTCTCTAAAAGGATGAAAATCTATATATAGTAAAACTAACAAAGGGGAAGTTAGTTAGACGTCCAAAAAGAGCCCCAATAGGTGCGCCATTTCCTTAATATGTGCGGCCACGAAGAAATGGGTACGGAACGGGGAAGCAGAACTGCGCGATCGTACCTCGCACCTGCGCGGCCGCGCCCCTACCCTGTGCGCCCGCCTCGCCTTCGTACGCTCCCGTGCTTGGGAGCTGGGCAGCTCCTCTTGTGCGTCCGTCGATGCTTCTGTGTGCTGCACTTGATGAACATTGGGGGTGGAAGTTTCCAAAGGCCTCCACGGTGGGTTCAACACCAATTTTGACGCCTACGCAGCTTGAGAGCGCGGCCTAGAAGACTTGGACTTTGCATCCCTTAACACTTCGAGCTTCAAAGGGAGAGACCGGCTTGCATCTTGAGCCTTAAAAATCCTGAGTAAAAGCCATTGAGCTCCTCAGACATCACTAATCTCTTGAAATCAAAGAAAAACAAACAAATAAAAGAGAATAGGCAAAATAATCTAAGAAATGCAAGAAAACAACTAAGGAAAAACACAAACTAGAGAAATAACAAGTAAAACTAAAGAAAAAAAAGATAAAAGAGCTATAAAAGCGATTAAAATTCATCCTAAATGAAACTGAACAAGTGCCATGAATGACACTCATCAAATTCCCCCAAGCTATACTTTTGCTCTTCCTCGAGCAAAACAAAAGCAAGAAGAAATAGGATGAAAAACTTATTCAAACAAGAAAAGGAAAGAAAAAGATAAGAATGTACATTAAAACTTACTTTCGTAGGAATTACGGTTAATTTTAGATACAACAAGCCCTTTGAACCCAAAGTCGCCAATGAGGAAGAGTGAGGTCTCGTAAGTGAAAGGAATGGTGTCCTTCGAACAAGTGTATTATTCCGATAGAGGGTTCGGAGCTATTAGAAAGCTAATTATTCAGTATGGTCAAGTGATCGGAATGCCTAGGTGGAGGCTGCTTCCGATCAGTAATATTAATGAATTATTAATATTACAGCTTTCGAGTCACACCCAAGAAACTAACGATCCGACACGACGAATTAATCCGGAAGGAATTAATGAGTCGCTCAAGTAATATAAATTTAGACGTCGGAAATCGAGCTAGGAGCGTCGAGACCGAGCGTCGCAAGTTGAGTCGAAACTAATAAAAGCATTAGTGCATGACGTGCTGCGCGCATGTGCGTGCTTGGTGCGCACCATGCTAGCAGCAGCTAGCAGCTAGCAAAGTGCTAGCACACCAGCAGCCTGGCGCGCATGCCTTGGCCAGCAGCCCGCTAGCGTGCGTGGCTTGCTAGGCCAAGGGCAACAGCAACCCATCGTTAGCTAGCACGCACGGGGCAGCAGCCCAGCCTAGCACAAGGCCGCCAGCTAGGCGCGCCTTGGTGCCCAAGGCTGGGGTGCCACGTGGCGGGTTGTGAGGGCAGCTGAAATTGGGAAGCTTGGGGAGGAAGGCATGGTCCCCTCCCCTTGTGGTCCTTACCAAACCTTCCCTCCTATGAATGCCACTTGTTGATTAATTAGTTGTTGACTATTTTCTTTTATTTTGAATTAAAGTAAAAAGGGAAAATTGATTTTACCAACTCTCCCACATTGATGGGGGAGTGGATTTCTCACTTAAGTTTCCCTATAAATATCCCACTTGGGAATTAGGAAAACTCACTTGAGTAAGAGCTCAAAAAGGCATCTCCACTTGAGAGAAAACCTTTAAGCTCATTAATTACTCGAGTAGTGTTTTGGTCCGACTTAGCTAACCTCTAAGTAAGAGACTGGTCGGGGTCGTGTTGTGGGTGAATATCGTCGGAGGCTGTTGCGCTTGTGAGGCTTAGCTTTCTCAAGTAAGAGCTCCATTGGTCGAGCGAAGCACGCTACAAGGGTAATTTAGTCTTTTCTCTAATCTTGTTATTTATGTCTTTTGGTTATATTAATTGTGAGTTTTTCCTTGGGCTCGGGTTTTATTTACGTGGTGAGTTAGACTCATCGAAACGCCATTTTAGCTATAATTATCAAAGTTCCCTTGTTGGTGGGAATTTCTATTCCCAAAGTTCCTTTGTCCATCAAATCTTTGCCCATTGTTATTGTTTGAAACAAAGTTCACTTGTTCGCATTCATTGTTATCAACATCATCACAATTATCAAAAGCATGTGGATAATAGAAGCATCATGGTCATATGATCCACATACATCACAAAACAAACAACAATTTGGCATATTGTTTGAAATAGAAGGAGTTGAGTTAGAAGATGTACCTCTCCCCTTATTGTGGGAGGGAAGAATTGATGCTTGTGATGAAGCATGACCGAGAGGTGGATTCTAGGTCGTTGAAACTAAAATTCCTCCAATCAAACTAAATTATAACCAAACCTACACCTAGTAATAGGGCAAGTTTGGGTCGAACTACTAGGAATGGGGGGAAGTTAGCTATTGCCTAAGTCAAGCTATTTTGAAGCGTAAAAGATAGTGTAGGTTATCTAAGTTCAACTAAACAACAAAGTAAATCACAAAGTAAATCAATATATCAAGACACTAGGGATTTAGGATCCACATATTCTTGCAATGGACACACACTAATCGGGTTGGAGATTGATTAATTCAAGTATTGCGAGGGAAGATAGACAATGCAATCAAAAGAGCTCAACAAGCTATCTCCTAGAGGTTTAACTAGCGCCAACTACGAGAGACTCTACTAGGAACGTCATAAACCAAGCTCGATCGGTAAATGTGAGCTACAAATCAATGGTTCGTATCAATGTAGGCACACAATGCAATCTAGTATGACAATTAAAGTTAGCTACTCTTTAACTAATCACACACATGCACAAAATCAATCAACCAATTTAATCACAATGCTAAATCAATCAAAAACTCCCAATTAGCTATGATCCATCACTCAAACATGCTTCATCACATCCCTATCTAGTAAACTACTCACAATCCATGAAAGAAATCAAAATCAAAACTAAGCTAATCAACAAATTCATCATCATCATTTCAATCCAACAAATTCAATCAACTAATCAACAAACTTGAACAATCACCAAACAATTGAAATCAAAAGCTAAAGATTGCATTAAAGTAAAAGAAATCCTTACAAACTTTGGTGAAATCAAAGGAAAATGTGCTTAGAATCATCAATCATCAACCATAAGTTTCTCTCTCTAAAAATCTCTACTCTAAAACTCTAATTAATTCTCTCTCTAAAAAATGAATTCTCTCATGAAAAATCTCTCTCCATTTTCTCTCTCTAAAAATAGAAGAAAAATCAATATATAGTAGAACTAACAAAGAAAATTAGTTAGATCTTCCAAAATATATCCGTCCGCGTGCGACCTTCTTCAAGAGGATGCGCGGCCCCACAAAAATGGTTACAGAATAGGGGAGCAACAGGCGCGGCCGCGCCAAGGCCACGCGTGCCCGCGCCACCAGGCCGCGCGACCGCTCCATCATCGCGCGCGCCTGTGCCTGGGAACAGGGCAACTTCTTCCTCTTCATCTTGAAGCTCCTCGTGCGCTCCTCTTGGTGTGCTTGATGAAAACGGAGCATGGCAGAGCCTAAAACACCTCGATGGTGGGTTCAACACCAGAATTGGTGCCCCCACGGCTTGAATGCACGGCCTAAGGTCAATTGGAACTTGCACATCTCCATACTTGGGCTTTAAATGGAAGACACTAGGCATCCTAATTAATACAAACTCGGGAAGAAACCTCGGGAAACCTTGGACAACGATCTTAACCTGAAAATGAAAGAAAACAAACAAATAAAAGGGAAAAAGACAAGAAAAACAAAGAAATGCTTGAAAATAGGAAATCAACTAAGGAAAGTGCAAACTAAAGAAATAAAGAGCAAAACTAAGGAAAAAGTAAAGAAAAGAGCTATAAAAGCAATCTAAAATCACCCTAAAAGAGAACAAATGAGTGCCATAAATGACACTCATCAAATTCCCCCAAGCTAAACTTTTGCTCGTCCTCGAGCAATACCAAGCAAGCAAGAATAAGGATGAAAGATTTATTCAAAAATGAAAAAGAAAGACATGAGATGAGAATATACACTAAGACTCACTTTTGTAGGAATCACAGTCATTTTTAGCAACCAAAGACAAGCCATTTAAACCTCTAAATCGCTCTAGAGTACGAGTGATGCTCTCGTAAGGGTTTCCTAAGAGATTAACCCATAACTCTCAACAAACAATCATGTGGCAAATCACAAAAGTAAAAGAGATCAAAAGAAAAATAAAATCAAAACCTTTACGAATTGGACTTTACAAAATGACTACACTTCAAATGAATAAACAACTTTCTTAAGAAAATAGGGGTATACACATTCCAAGATATCTGAGGTTGATTGAAACATAGAATATGCTAAGCGTAGAGAACTAGTAATCACAATCCACCTTCATCCCATTTGATCTTACCGCATTCTCCCTATAGTCTCAAATCTCCCTGTAGTAAGCATCTCAATAGCTCCTCGAAGGAGCCGGAAAAGAACATATTTTAGGCTACTCGAATTCTTGACTTTGTATCCCCTCTCTTTAGGCTTTAACTCATAATTCCCTCCCCCGATATGTGACTCAACCTCTAGGTCAAAAGTAGTTTCCCAAAGGTTGTAACGTAAGGGCAAAAGGGTGAGGGTAGGCTTAAAATTTAGAAATTGGTGGTATTCCTAATTAGTGAAGCAAAAGGGTGATCAAACCTTCTCCTCATAACCAAGTAATCACCAAACAAAAACAAACTAACACCCCCAAGCTTATTCAAAGCTATATTCACAATCATATATACAAAAAGCGTAAACGCTTCTCCCCCAAGCTTAAAGGAAGCATTTTCCTCAATGCTTGAAAAGGGAGAAAAGATCAAAATATTTTTGCATTTCTCATTGTTTTTCACTTTTTCTTTCCTGTTTGCATTTTTCAAATTCATAACAAATGTCCTCGCCTCTTTTAACTATGGACAACTTTTTCAACTTTGCATTTGAATGTCCTTGCCTTTTTTAGCTTTGGATGGCTTTTTCATCTATTCACTTGCCATTATTCACAAGATATACAAAACACAAGCTTGCTTATAAATAAGAACCAACATCCAAACTCATATACCACAATCTCCAAGAACATGATCATTTGCTTCACAAAAATAAAAAATGGAACAAAAATGAAACAAAAGGCTCAAAATTCTAAAGATATGGCTTGAAAAGAAGGGAAAAAGGCTCAAATGGTTAGCAAGAAGACAAATGTAAACCTAAGGACTAAAAATAATGAAGACTATCCTAGAAAAGAAAAATCACCACCCCGAAAAGATGCCTTTGTCCTTCCTAGTTTGTTCGGTCTCGTGTTTGAGAATTATGAGTCAAGATTCTAGATGAGGTCCGCAATAGTTAAGGATCCATGCCGCTCATGCAAGTAAGTGTAGAAGGCTTGAAAAATTATAAACCTCACATGGATGTGGGAAAAACTCACTATTGGTGTCAAATCGACTATAGGAAGCAACTACCAAGCATGCCACAAACAAGTAGATCGGGTTTCATGATCCCCCTAGTTCTTAGACATGCTACCTTAGCATACGCCATCCAAGAATCAACCAAGCATATTCTTAAACCGTGCATACCACTACCAATTAGGAAGATGTTTATTCAAAAGCAAAAGTCTGTTGGTATATAGTCCAAATCACAAGAAAGACAACAAAAAGAAAAATGAAAGCCTCAAAATCATTATACAAACCAAAAACAAAAAGAAAAGAGAAGAAAAGAAAAGAAAGGAAAAGTAAAGAAAAATAAAGAAAATAGGAAAACAAAGATATAAATAAAGGAACAAAGATGCAAGTATAACACGTAATCCCCAATCGTCAAACAAGTGGTCATTCGACAACAACGTCAATGCCCCCAAACACTCTAAGGTGTTACAATCATACATCCTCGAACCGTTCAACTTCTCCTAAATCTAATCCTAATCTATGCATCCAAGAAAAGTAAAGAAATAAAAGAAAGAAAATAATAAGGATCTCACTGGGCTTCCAAGCAATGCTAATAAAAATAAGGCGAAAGAACAACCACCTTCATTAAGCTCCAAAAATCAATAGCATCATCATCGAAGCCAAGTGAGAAGAAAAATAGAAAATAGAGCTATAAACAAAGTAAACGGTTAGTAACTTCAAAACAAAATAAAAGAAAGCAAAACTAAACAAAAAGAAACTACAAAGCAAAAATCAAGTTAAACTATCAAAAAGTAAGAAAAAGTAAAGAAATCTAAAGGAACTATACACTAAACTAGCAACTAATCACCTTAACTACTAGATTTGGATTGAAGGGATTTGGATTCAAGGGTTTTGGATATTAGGGCTTTGGATTCACGGGAGCAAACAAAATGCATCATCATAATAGAAATCAACACAACAACAACATCATTAAAAGAGAAAGAATAAACATGGAAAGCTCATAGAAACAACAATCAAACACCATCAAGAAGAGACCAAGGCATGCAATTATCAATCATCGAGGAAAAAAGTAGACAAGGCAATTCCCAACAACAATATTGGCCACTGAGACAAACCCATAAAAAAAAAAATAAAGTTCCCCCAAGATAAACATGAATTCATCTCAACATCCTATCAATACAAAACAAAAAAACACATAAAATAAGGGATGGAGGAAAAATGCACAAAATAGGGGAACTAACTACCACTCGGCCTGGCACTATCATGGTCATCCCCATCATAGGAGAACCTGGATGGAGGACCATAAGGATCCCATCCCCCGGTGTAACCGGGTGGCCAATCATAATGCCCCTTGAAGTTGTCTTGTTGCCAAGGGGCAAGGGGAGTATATTGCTCGGGCAAAGCGAGCGGTAGTGGATGATTGTGGTGGACATAGGGGTAGTTAGGATTACCCCTATAATCGCTCCCACCGGGAACACGGTAATCATAGTTACCGTGCTCATCGGGGAATGAGCGAGTCTCGGTGTTGGACCCCGGAGGTCCTTGCTAATAAGGATACCCACTTTTGGAATAGGACCAAGTTGGGGTGGAAAATATGGGTAGTTAACCACGGGGAAGATCTCCCCACGATTAACACTTGCATCATATAATTGTTGTTGTTGGAGAAACATACCTTGTTGCATCTTCGAAATGCCTCTCAGTTCATTATATATTGCTTCAAAATCTTGGTCGTACATGCCTTCCAAACGAATTTGCATCCCCTTCATTTGCGCACTAAGAGCATCCATATCGGGGTTAGCAAATTTGTGGTGTTGTTGCTCTTGATGTTGTTGTTGTTGTTGACGATGTTGTTGTTGAAATTGTTGTTGTTGTTGTTGTTGTTGTGGAGCTACTTCTTCTTCCTCTTCATTTTCTTCTTCTCCTATTAACTCATCATCATCATGGGGGAGGCGGTTACTTAGGGGCACATGCCATACATTAGGCACATCCTCACGGTGGATAGAAGTCAAGGAGGGGTTAGGGAGATAGCACCAATGTGTGTTCTCCCTAAGCCAATCGAACACCTCATCATCATCATTCTTAGCCAAAAATTGCACTTGCTTCAATTGTGCAATGTCGAGGTAGAGGGTGCTCGGACTACCTACCGGAGTACAAGAGGGCAAGAAGTGGCCAAGATGAAGGTTGGTCACGAGCCTCGTAACCATGCTACCACAAGGGATATCTTCGAACTCCCTAGATTGCAACCCCTTGCAATATCTCAAAAATATGAACCCTAAGTTCAAACGACCTCGGTACTCTTCCCTAGTAGCCAACCATAGAATCCGGAGCTCTAATTGACTCATTTTTCCTAATTCTTTCTTTGGGATTATCGAATATCCCAAAAGCCTATGAAGAACTCGAAGACACGGTTGGAAAACTTTGCTTATCGCGGCATACCGAGTAACAAAGTCGCCTTCCCCCGAAATATCATCCCACTAAGAGTTTTGGTCATATTCATCGAAGAAGAACTCGGGGTCCAAGACATCCGCCCCCGGATTAAGATCAAGCGCTGCATTGAACTCGGCGAGAGAAAGATCATGGTGAATGTTAAAGAGTTGAAAATGGACCCGGTAGTTGCCACCTTCTACCGCCTCACATGAAACCGTAGCCAAAAACTCTAAAGTTCGCTCAAAGTAAGTACGGTAACATGTGTTCACGAAGGTGCTCATGCGAAGATTGCTGAACAACTCCCTTAAATCCTCATCAATCCCCAATTTGATCATATGCGGTTGAAAGTAGTGGCGAGAGGGCTTGAGGGAACGGTTCTTTTTGAGCTTGGAATATCGATCATTTTGTATTGGGTCCTTGATTTTTGTTTTGGGAATAGGAGTAGGTTTTTGTGGTTGGGAAGTAGATGGATTTGAAGAAGGTTCTTCAATGGTGATGGTGGTTTTTCGTTTTTTAGAGGAAAGGGCTTGAATAAGCTTTGACATTGTGTTTCCTCCAAATTAACCAATTCAAAATCCAATTAACAAACTCCAGAAACACCACAATAACACCACAAAACACTTCCAAACACCAAAATCACAACTCCTTAATCAATAACACTAATCACACAAGTAACACCTTACCACCAAAAATCCAAATTTCAAACTTCTCACAATCACCACCAAATGAACAAAATTTGCTACACAAACATAGAACAACACAATGTTAAGCAAAATAAATCATCAACAACACAAATAACCAACCCAAATTTCACATTCAATCACTAAGTTCTTCCAAATACATCTACTACTATTCACAATCATAAACAATCAAAATCTTGCAACAATATGATATAATTATGTAAAATAGAGTCAAAGAAGAAGATTATACCACACTTGAAGCAAGATTAATCAAGAACAAGCCACCAATTCCCACCAAGTAGAAAAACCCCAAATTTGGTCTTCAATGGAGGAGAGAGATTGGAGGTTGATAATTGAAGAAAGTAGTATGAATTTTGTTGTTAAGGATGAATTTGTAGAAGGAATTTGATGATTTTTGATGGATTTTTGATGATTTGAAGATGGAAAATTGATGAACAAGGGTTAGGGTTTTTGGTTTCTAGAGTGAGAAGGGAGATAGTGCGTGCAAGGATGAGAGTGAACGGGAAAATGAGGGAAAGAAAGGAGAAAGAAAGAAGATAAGGGACTCGGCCCGACCAGGTGCATGGTCGCGCAACCTGGCTGCGCGCCCGCGCCAGTGTCGCGCGCGGCCGCACCCCTGCTAGGCACGCCCGCGCCTTGCTTAGCTCCTGTTGAAATTTTCGCTCGATGCGTTCTACTGTGAGCTCATTGTCCAATATCATCGCGGGATTATTGAACCCACCAAGTATGGCAGTTTCAAAACATGATGACAGTGGGTTCAACATCCAAAAATAATGAGAGCACCAAAATGAACCCACCAAGTTCAAATTTACTTTAAATTTTAACACAACTTCCCCTAACTTACCTCACTATATTACCTTACCCTTTTACCTCAAAATTCGATAAAATAGAACATATTCTCATCAAAACACGAAACCTTTCCATTGCTTATGCTTGCTCAAAATAATCCATATCCAATGAATTTAACCTATCAATCCAAATAGAAAACAAGTGAAAGAAAACAAAAAACAAAGAAAGAAAATTAAGAAAAATAGAAATAAAAGAAAAGGGTTAGAAAACCGGGTTGCCTCCCGGGAAGCGCTTGCTTAAGGTCCTAAGCTCGATCCTTCCTCCAAATCATGGAGGGTCAAAGAACACCACCTTATCCAAAGTGGTGAAGAGGGTAAAATCATTGCAAAGCTTGTGAAAAATCACATCACGAACCATGTCATCTTAAATCATAGAAACCGGATCAAACTTTTTAGGCTTCAACTTCCTCTTATATTTCTTGGAAACTCTCTTCTTCTTCTTCTTTGATTTCTTCTTCCTTGGATCTTTGAGATCCTCATGTTCACCACTTGAAAAACTATTCTCGTCATCCTTCAAAGAAAGTTCAAACTAAGAAGGAATTTCAAACTCATTCTCAAGCTTCAAGGGATCCTTGTCTTCTTCACTAACAACCTTGCTTTCAATACTTTTAGGAACATCATCACAAGCTACACGCATATCGTTAGTAGAAGACACAAACATGGAATCATTAGCATTCGAAGGCAATGAGATTATGGACATAATTCCTTGCACATAGGATAGAGACTCATGCATCGACTTGAGCTTAAAACCTGCCTTATTATTACCAACACACAAAGTAATCATGCCACCTTTCACATCTATCAAGGCACCCGAAGTTTCTAAGAATGAACTCCCTAGAATGATAGGAATGTTATCATCTTCCGCAATCTCTAGCACAATGAAATCAACGGGAATAGTGAACTCTCCTATCTTGAGGGGCACATCCTCAATTCTACCCATTGGGAACTTAATAGAACGGTCGGCCACTTGAAGGGTCATGTTGGTTGGAAGGAGCTCACCTAACTTAAGTTTCTTGAAAACAGAGTAAGGCATGTTGCTAACACTAGCACCAAGATCACAAAGGGCATTTTGAAACAATTTCCCATTAATATTGCAAGGAATGGAGAAATTTTCGGGGTCTTTCATCTTTTGGGGTAAGTCATTATGGATAAAGGCACTACAACACTCCCCCAAACTCACCAGTTCAACCACATTGCAATCTCTCTTACCACTCAAGATTTCCTTAAGAAATTTAGAATAGTTAGGCATTTTCCCCAAAACATCGGTGAAAGGAATAGAAAGATGAATTTTCCTAAGCATCTCAATAAATTTCCCGAATTTTTCATCCAATTTGTACCTATTGAACTTTTGGGGGTATGGAAGTTTCGGTTTGAAATCCTCATCTTGCTTCCTCTCTTTCTCTTTTGTCTCCTCATTAGAACTCTCACTCATCTTGCTAGACTCAACACTCTTCTTTTTCTCTTGAACTTCCTCTTTGTTCACACTCCTTGACACCTTGTTCTCATTTTCCTCACTTGAGTCACTCCTCTTCTCATCCTCCTCACTCATCCTAGAAACTATCTCTTCAAGCACTCTCCCACTCCTTGTGGTAATAGAATAAACGGGTTTCTTAGGATCAACTCCTTGAGAAGGTAATAAAGAAGGGCTAGCACATTCTTTCAAGGTATTGGCTAGTTTAGTGATTTGGGTCTCAAGCATCTTGTTGTGTGTCATCATCTCATTAAATTTCTTGTCACTCACCACCATGTAAGTGTTTAAAATTTTTGTTTGATTTTCAATGATCTCCTCTAAGTTAGTTCTAGAAGATGGGGTTTGAGCATAGGAATTATCACCATTGTCTTGAGGTCTTAGAGCAAATCCGAGTGGAGGTCCCCTTTGATTGTTGTTTTGAAAATTGCCCCTATTTTGATTGTTCCAATTACCTTGGCCTTGATTGTTGCCATAATTTTGGTGTTGGCCACCAAAGCCATGAGATTGGCCTTGATTTCCATACCATTGACCTTGGTTTTGATTACTATAACCTTGATTGTTATAGTTACCTCGGAAACCTTAATTTCCTTGGTTCCTATAACCACCATTGTTGTAGTTATCAAAACTCCCTTGTTGGTGAGCATTCATAGTCCCAAAATTCCTTGGACCTTCAAATCTTTGTCCATTGTTATTGTTGGAAACAAAATTCACTTGCTCACAATCATTGTTTTCAACATCATCACAATTCTCAAAAGCATGTGGACAACTAGAAGAGTCATGGTCATATGACCCACAAACATCACAAAAGACACATCCACTTGGCATATTACTTGAAGTTGAGGGAGGAGTAGAGTTAGAAGATGTATCTCTCCCCTTAATGTGGGAGGGAAGACTCGGTGCAATTGAAGAGGCACTCTCTAGCTTAGCCTTGATTAATGTCATCTCCTTCCCCAAGTTTGAGATTTGGGAAGACAAATTATGATTGCATTGAGATGATCAACCGAGTAGACCGTTGAGCTACTTTTGCTTGTAGACTCTCACTCTCCCTCTTGCCAATCCATGTAGTGACGAACTACATCCTCTATGATATCAACAACTTCTTCCTCGGTCTTGTTCATAATCGGGCCTCCAGCTTCGGCATCAAGACATGACTTCCCTTGGGGACTCAATCCTCCATAGAAGATTTGTATGATTTGGTATGTCGGGGTTCCATGGTGAGGACATTCTCGTTGATATTCCCTGTATCTTTCCCAAGCCTCATACAAACTCTCACTAGGCTTTTGCTTGAAACTTTTGATTAGAGTTCTTGCCTCGGCAGTCTTCTTTTGAGGGTAAAGGCGAGAAAGAAAATCTTTAGTGACCTCATCCCTAGTTCTCAAGGAATTAGGCTTCACTTCCTTATCTAGCCACTCCAAAGCTCTTCCGATTAGAGAGAACGGGAATAGCTTGAGCCTTATAAATTCTTGAGAAACGCCATTGACTTTGATTGTGTTGCAATTTTCTCAAACTCTTTGAGATGATTTAGTGGGCTTTCGTGCTTGGCACCACTAAATTGCCTTCGTTCAATCATTGTTATCATCGCCGGCCTTATTTCAAAGTCATTAGCCGGTGTTGTTGGCAGAGCAATACCACTCTCAAATCTATAGGCACCGGGAGTTCCCAACTCCTTCAAAGCAACCCTTGGTACTTCACCCATGCTTCGTTGTTCTTCTTCTTGAAATTCTTCTTCACTTGAAGAGCTAGAACTCAAAGATTGTCTAACAACTCTTATCCTTGCGATTGTTCTCTCAATCTCCGGATCAAAAGGTACTAAAGTCCTTCCTCTTGTCCTATGCATATAATCTCAAAGAAACAATTAGTAGCATGGCTACAAGTGTAGCCTAAAAGAGAGAAATCTTTTTATATTTTTGAAATGAAATGAAATAGACTCAACAACAATAGAAAACAACTACGCCATTCCCCGGCAACGGCGCCATTTTGACCGAGAAGTGGATTCTAGGTCGTTGAAACTAAAATTCCTTCAATCAAACTAAATTATAACCAAACCTACACCTAGTAATAGGGCAAGTTTGGGTCGAACCACTAGGAATGGGGGGAAGTTAGATATTGCCTAAGTCAAGCTATTTCGAAGCGTAAAAGGTAGTGTAGGTTATCTAAGTTCAAATAAACAACAAAGTAAATCACAAAGTAAATCAATATATCAAGACACTAGGGATTTACGATCCACATATTCTTGCAATGGACACACACTAATCGGGTTGGAGATTGATTAATTCAAGTATTGCGAGGGAAGATAGACAATGCAATAAAAAAAGCTCAACAATCTATCTCCTAGAGGTTTAACTAGCGCCAACTACGAGAGACTCTACTAGGAACATCATAAACCAAGCTCGATCGGTAAATGTGAGCTACAAATCAATGGTTCGTATCAATGTAGGCACACAATACAATCTAGTATGACAATTAAAGTTAGCTACTCTTTAACTAATCACACACATGCACAAAATCAATCAACCAATTTAATCACAATGTTAAATCAATCAAAAACTCCCAATTAGCTATGATCCATCACTCAAACATGCTTCACCACATCCCTAGCTAGTAAACTACTCACAATCCATGAAAGAAATCAAAATCAAAACTAAGCTAATCAACAAATTCATCATCATCATTTCAATCCAACAAATTCAATCAACTAATCAACAAACTTGAACAATCACCAAACAATTGAAATCAAAAGCTAAAGATTGCATTAAAGTAAAAGAAATCCTTACAAACTTTGGTGAAATCAAAGGAAAATGTGCTTAGAATCATCAATCATCAACCATGAATTTCTCTCTCTAAAAATCTCTACTCTAAAACTCTAATTAATTCTCTCTCTAAAAAATGAATTCTCTCATGAAAAATCTCTCTCCATTTTCTCTCTCTAAAAATATAAGAAAAATCAATATATAGTAGAACTAACAAAGAGAAATTAGTTAGATCGTCCAAAATAGAACAGTACGGGCGCAACCTTCTTCAAGAGGATGCACGGCCGCACAAAAATGGGTACGGAACAGGGGGAGCAATAGGCGCGGCCGCGCCAAGGCCACGCGTGCCCGCGCCATCGTCTCGCGCGCCCGCCCCTGGGAACAGGGCAACTTCTTCCCCATCATCTTGAAGCTCCTCGTGCGCTCCAATTGGTGTGCTTGATGAACACGGAGCATGGCAGAACCTAAAACACCTCGACGGTGGGTTCAACACAAGAACTGGTGCCCCCACGGCTTGAATGCACGGCCTAAGGTCAATTAGAACTTGCACATCTCCATACTTGGGCTTCAAATGGAAGACACTAGGCATCCTAATCAATGCAAACTCGGGAAGAAACCTAGGGAAACTCTGGTCAATGATCTGAACCTGAAAATGAAAGAAAACAAACAAATAAAAGGGAAAAAGACAAGAAAAACCAAGAAATGCATGAAAATGGGAAATTAACTAAGGAAAGTGCAAACTAAAGAAATAAAGAGCAAAACTAAGGAAAAAGGAAAGAAAAGAGCTATGAAAGCAATCTAAAATCACCCTAAAAGAGAACAAATGAGTGCCATAAATGACACTCATTAGACTCTAGTAGAGACTTTCAACCATATCACCTAGCAAACAATTTAGCAAGACTCAGTGAAACTTGATTAACTAAAATGTCACATGGATGGAATAAGATTGAGAATCATTCTACGATTGAATCCATCATGTACGCTACAATATGGAATCGTCACACGACTTACTTGCTTAGAGCATGTGAAGTATGTATATAGTACCAATAAAATTGAATCCAAGTAATAGATCATTAGATTATGATCAAGAACAATCAAAGCACTTGGATAAGTAAGAGGATGAGTTCTTCACGCATGGAAACAAATATAATTTGAGTATTGATGTTGCAAGAACAAACCTTAACAAGAAACAGATGCTTAACAACAAAGCCATTTGTAAGCACGAGCTAAGAAGCGTCGTGGCTTGAGAATGGTAACATGGATGTGCATCCATGTGTAATGTGCGGAAATTCAAGGTATAATTCTATTATAACAAGTGATTAGGGTATCCCAAATCGTTATGAGTCTTTTGGAGTGAAACCCATGCAAAGCATCATTAGGAAGTCTACTAAAATATATGTTGAGAATATTGTTGCATTAAAGGCAATAATAAGGAAGATGTTAAATGGAAATTTCGTTGTTAAAATAAATGCTGAGAATATTGTTGCTTTAAAGGCCATAATTAGGAAGATGTTAAATGGAAAGTTCGTTTTTGAACGTTGATGATTGTAGGTTGTCAAGTTAAAGATCTCAAATCATGAAAATGAGTGGGAGCCATCACTTGGACAATAAATCCTAAATCACAAATAATCCATAACACACTCAAATTTTATCATCTTATTATAAAAGTGATCGATAATGAAGATGCTAAGATTTGCAAAGTAATCATAACTAAACCTATGCAATAAGTGAACGACATCATCCACAATTGCATGAAAGAAATCAAGCATATTAAATATGGGTGTGATTTCTATAAATGTTTGTGAAGAGTATTACTCTTAAAACATTTGGGAAAACCATTTATCATAAGATGAAACGTTTTAAAGTTTCATAGAGGAATAAATTTTTTTCTAAATATTTCACAAAACTATTTAATTGTGGTTTAGAATTAAATTATGAGTCCATTCGATTTATGAGAATATTCAAAATAGGGTATCAAGACAATGTTTAGGATAAAGAAACACCTATTAAGTGAACATTAAATATTATAATCGAAGATTATCCCTAATCAAGGTCATTTATAATCGAAGTTAACATATAAGCTACCTTGCCTATCCTTTGCAGTATTTCATATGGACCAATATACTTTGGACTGAGCTTCTCTTTCTTTCTAAACCTCATCACTCCTTTCATTGGTGACACTTTCAACAACACTTTGTCACCAACTTCAAATTCCTCTTCTCTACGCTTCAAATCTGCGTAGCTTTTTTGACGGTCTTAAGCTGCTTGAATTTTAGCTTGAATCTCCCTCACTTGTTTTACTGTATCCTCGATCATTTGAGCCTCTAGGATCATTGTTTCACTTATGTCATTCCAACAAATTTGACTGTGACACTTTCTTCCATACAAAGCCTTAAATGAAGCCATGCCTATGCTTGCATGGTAACTATTATTATAGGAAAATTCAATCAAGTCCAAGCTATCTTCCCATCCACCTTGGAGGTCTATAACACAAGCTCTCAACATGTCTTCCAAGGTTTGAATGGTTCTCTCAATTTGTCCATCTGTGGCAGAGTGAAACGCTGTACTTATTTTAAGTGTTGTACCAAAGTTTTCTTGTACACTTTTCTAGAATTTTGAAAGAAACCTAGAATCTCTATCAAACACAATATCTTTTGGAACTTCATGTAACCTCACAACATATTTGATGTAAGATTTTGCAAGTTGCCCCATCTTCCAAGTGTCCTTCATTGGTATGAACACCACAAACTTTGTAAGTCTATCCACCACTACCCAAATAGTGTCATTTCTGCTCTTTGACTTTGGGAGGCAAGTCACAAAGTCCATTGATATACAATCCCACTTTCATCCAGGAATTTCCAATGATTTCACAGTTCCCTGTGGTCTCTTGTGTTCTATATCCACCTTTTGACAAGTCAAACACTTTGCTACAAATTCCGCAACTTCATTCTTCATTCTAATCCACCAATTCACCTTTTTCAAATCCTTGTATAGCTTGTCCCCTCTTGGGTGCACTGAGTATGGTGTATTGTGACCCTCTTCCATTAATTTTCTTTTAACTTCCTCACATTTCTGTGGTACACACCATCAACCTTTGTACCTTAAACTCCCATCTTCAAGAATTTTTAAATTTGTAGCTTTGCCTTGTTTTATCTTCTCGCGAATCCTATCCAATTTCACATCTCCTGCTTCATTTTCCCTTATTTCATCAAATATCGTTGGTTGGGTGGTTAGGTTTGCAAGTGTGCCTGCTGGCACTCCCCATTCTACAACTTCTAGGTTCATTTTCCTCATTTCTTTGCACAAATTGTTGGCCACTATCAAAGTATTCAGTCCATGACTAGTTTTACGACATAGAGCATCTGCAACTATATTTGCTTACCCTTCATGATATTATATGTTAAAGGCATAATCTGTCGTATATTCCAACCATCTTCTTTGGCATGAGTTTAAATCCCTTTGAGTGAAAATATATTTTAAACTCTTATGGTCTGTATAAATCCTACATTCCACTCCATACAAGTAATGTCGCCAAATCTTTAGTGCAAAAATGATTGCAGCTAATTCCAAGTCATTATAGATTTTTTTTTTGAGGAAAATACATATATAGACTTAATTTTTTTTACAAAGTATTCTATATGATATTTCTTGTAATTCTTTTTATGTAAACAACATTTCTATATTTCTTATATTTAGTTTATATAAAAATTACAAATTTTATAAATTTGTCCCTGACCTTAAATTTTAATAATGTATATGTAAACAAAGTATTTAAAATGCTCATTACAAACAGGGAATATGCTCATTACCAAAACCAAATTTGTCCATTTACATCACTTATCAGAAAACTTAAACTCAACATGGAGTATAACAGTTCACCAAAACAAATATTTACTTGTTATTGTTTTCCAACCTCTTAGCTACATTAGTATAAAAAAACCAAAAAAAAAAAAAAAAAAAAGCTAAAAACCTATCATACTTATAAGAAACATGTTGACCACCACGTTGAATGCCTTGAACATGTGAAAGAGGTTGATCATTTGAAGTAAGTTGAACATTTAAAGGAGCTTTAACAGTTGTGGTAACTTCAACTCTTTAAGATGGTGGAGGAACTTGAACATTTCTTCGAGGAAGCTGAACATTTCTTAGAGAAAGCTGAACATTATTTGAAAGATTTAAATTCTTCTCCTGGATACAAGATATTAAACATTATAAAAAATATAAATGTACATATTGATAAAATGTAAATGTACATATTGAAAAATATAAATGTACATATTGAAAATTATAAACCTTAGCACTGGCAGAAATATCTTCATCAAAAGATAAATTGGATGCAAAAGAACTTTCAACAACAACCTATAACATTCAACAACAAAACAATAATACAAAAATTATATTAACATAATTAATATAATTTTTTAAAATAATGAAAAAAATAATTAAAAACAAATACTTGATTAAAACCATCAAAAATATTCATCGGATTCATTAGAACAAGAAGGAACATTTTCTACTGAAAATGCATTCCTAGCAAAATAAAATATAAAAAAAAAATACAATTTGATCATTTATAAAACATAAATGAATAAATTGCAGAAAAAAATAATTATAAAAATATTACCTTAAAAGGTGGGTTTTTCAATATAACCAATTCATTAGAATCAATCATAGAATTAGCATAAGAAATTGGAAGTCAATTCTCATCCAATTTCTATAAAACGAAAATGAACATAAATATTCTAAATCTTTCGCAAGGCATCACTAGACATTTCGCTGGGTGTCACGTGCAACCTTGTGATTTGCACGCGCCAGACCAGCGCGACTCAATGAGATGCACGCGGATTTTTCTGTGGCAACATTGGTTTTCAACCAAGGTGCCTCTAAATCCGTCATAGTTAGGTTTTAACCTCAGGCTTAAGCCTAATTATGATCGGGCTTAGTTAGTTTAGAATTTAATTCATTTTGTTTTGGGTTAGGCTAGTCATTTTGCATTCTTTTGATTTAATCAGGTGTCCATAAGCATTTTTCACGTTGATCCAACACAAAGATGGTTTTATTTATCGTTATAGCACTTCCTGTCGGGACAGGAGGCCAAAAGTAGATGTCTATAGTTAGCCCCCACTTTGATTGAGTCTAGAATAGACGAGGATCAAAGTAGCCAAGAAAATAAATTCGAGACTCATTCTGCGAAGTTCCCTAAGAATAAAGAATCTTTCATTAGTGTTAAGGATGTTGAAACGATCCTTGATTCGCTAAGTGTTTAAGACAAGTAGTTATTAAGGCTAGAAAGAGTATTTTCTAGTCTTAACGCGCTTAAGAATCTAGATTGACCTTTGCAAATGTAGAACGTTTTTACTAGTAAAGGCTATCCTGGGTGATGTCTGTTGGGTTTCGATGAGTCCGATTCACATCGGAAATAAAACCCGTGCCCAAGAACAAACTCACAATTAATATAACAAAATGCATAATTAATAAGAATAGAGAAAAGACTAATTTACCCTTGAAGCGTGCTTCGCTCACTCGGACGGAGCTCTTACTTGAGAAAAGCCAAGCCTCACAAATGACAAGGACCTCCAACGAAAGTCCACTAGCAACTCGACCCGACCGATCTAATACTTGGAGGTTAGCCAAGTCCGACCAAAAAGACTACCCGAGTAACTTATGAGCTTATAGGTTTTCTATCAAGTGGAGATGCCTATTTGAGCTCTTACTCAAGTGAACAATCCCAAGGCATACCTTGGCTATTTATAAGGAGTGCTTCCTTATGAATTCCACTCATCTTTCAATGTGGACTTTTTCACAAAAAGATCCCACATAGAAAGAATGTTGAATTCAATCCTTAGTTAAATAAACCAAGGAATAACAAAGTAACAAGTGTCATATGGTTAGGTGAGCATCCTCACTTGCTCCCCAAGGCAACTCACATGTATTGTGAGCTAACGATGTGCCATCCAACCTTGAGCCCCAAGTTAGGTTCGGTTGGGCTGCCATCCTTCAGCCCGCGTCCATGACCCGTCACCCAGGTCCGCAGCGCGTTGCCACATAGCATTGCCAACGTGGCACGCTGCCACGTGGCGTGCTGCTACTTGGTGGCTACCAACGTGGCGCGCTGCCACTTGGTGGCTGCCAACGTGGCGCGGTGACACTTAGTGGCTGCCACGTGTGCTGCCACATGGCGTACTGCCATGTGCGCTGCCACGTGGCACACTTCTATTTAGCACGCTTCCCTAGCCTTCGTGTGGCTAGGGTTTTTACTTGTTACTTGAAGCATTTTCCCGTCTCGCCAATTCTTAAATTTTGGCTCGACTTTTGAGATTCGGTTCCAACGCTCTAAGCTCGAAATCCAACGTCTTTGTTCTTAATACTCGGGTGACTCATTAATTCCTTTTGGATTAATTCATCGCGTCAGATCGTTAGTTGCTTGGGTGTGACTTGAAGGGTTCAGTCAAGATTAAGCTGTAATATTAATTATGCATTAATATTACTAATCGGAAGCGACCTCCACCTAGGCATTCCGATCACTTGAACTTACCGAATAAATAGCTTTTCAACAGCTCCGAACCCTCTATCAGAATAATACACTTGTTAGAAGGACACTATTCCTTTCAATCTCCCACTTGTCCTTCTGGACAAGTGCGCTTTTAGTGTATAGCTTTTTCTCCTATGTCAGATAATGTCTCTTCATGAACTATAAGGTAAGATTTATTCGTCATCCTTATTACGTCCAGAAGTGTTTCTCAAAATCCGAGTCCGATTGTCAACAAACAGATGATTTCTAAAATCCATCCGAGCAAGGCCATGCATTTTACAGTCACTCTTCGAGAGGCCTTGTAAACAACAAAAACATCTTCTCTATTTTTAGTAGGGGGACAATCCTAGTCTTGTAATATAGCTTCTCTTACTAAGAGGATCTTGCCGCTTGATTGTTGCTGTAGACACCCAAATGTGTCTCCCCAAAACCAAACCCAATGATGAATACCTTTTGCGTCGAATGATAATCGAATAAGGTGAAAGTGTGAAAGGTCAGGTGTTGCGGTTGGTTTTTATTAAAAATTCTTTCTTTCTGTTTTCGAAAAACAACTCTATTTTATGGAAATAGCTAATCCAGCTTAGTTTGGTCCACGACAAGGGTGCAATAATAGTGTAGTTGGATGGGGCTTGCAAAGAGCGTCCAACGATATATTATAAGCCCAATTCCGATGAATAATGAGGAAGTTATGGCCAAAATACTAACTGGGCCCGGTTGATCTTTACATGCGGCCCAATGATCCAGGGGAGGGCCCAATGTTAATTATTATTCCAAAAGTTATTAGAATTAATTATAGTCTTCCAGAATTCTCTAGAAGGTTCTTTTAAGTCCTAATAAAATTAGAATTAATAATTATATTTTGATAAGTTTTATTTGGAATAAAATATTATTTTATGAAAAACACGATTTCAGTTTTTATACGGACTTTACAAGTCAATTTTAATTGATAAGTGGACTCCGTGTTTGAAAGCGCATAGGAATCCAGGCTGTCGCCAAACGACAGGCCTGTCGCTACGCGACAAGCCTTGTCGCCACGCGACAGAGCTTGTCGCCAAGCGACAAAGTCGGTTATGCGGCGACCGAGTGGAGTTTTATTCCTTATCAAATTCTACCTATTTTCGGACTGTTTTCCTATAAATAGAGGTCATATCACCCCTTTTTTAAAACATCTACAACTATCAATTATCAATCAATTATCAACAATCATCTACAATCAGTCTATTCTCTCTAAGCTCTCATCTCTCTAGCTTTTCACAAACAAAATTCCTCATACATTAGTTCTAGACACACCTAGCCGAATTCGAAGTTGCCTTCGCCCTAGACGTGAAAGGTTATAATTTCTGTGGGTTTGGTCCCAAATCTCTATTTCAATTATTTAGTTTAATTGTTTGTTTTTATACTTTTCCTTGAAGTTACTAACGTGTGTATTTTATTATTAGAAAGAGGTACGAGGCATCCAGGTAAGTACTTTAATTGTTTAATTGGTCTTATGATATAGAAATCATGTTAAGATTGTTATTTTGGTTCCTAGTATCATGTTAGGATGCTTTCCTTTGTATGATATTTAGGGTGATTTGCTTATATCAATTATGATTTCTAGGATGCTTCCTATTTTCTTTCCTAATAGCATGTTAGTATCATGTTAGGGCTAAAGCTTTGATTTTTATTGTTTAGTGACATGCTAGGGTTTGTTATTAATCTTGTTAGTATCATGCCTAGGATCTTGCTATTAATATTATGCTTTAACATGATTATAATTTTTATAATTATTATGTTGCTTGATGATTATTGTTATTGCTTGATCAGGCCTTTTATGCATGCCTAAAGGGAATTTGTACTTGTAATCACGTTTAATAAGATAATTAATAATCTTTTTAGGGTTAATATGATTATAATTCAAGTGATCGCCAATAAAAGTTTTGCTTGTGCATTAAATTCAACCAACATAGATAAACAGGTTTAGGGTTAATCTGTTGATTGCATGTTAGTCAGAAAGCGCACATGAATACGAGAAGAATGAAGTAGAGGCCTATTTAGGGCAGGTTCAATCTCTTTTAGGTTGGATTTGTACCTTCATCCCTGAACCCTATTTGGTTCAAGACCTTTTGGAGTTGACGATCTCATGGATCTTTAAGGGGTGTAACCTTCACCCTGTGAACGGTTTACAAGTTCCTAAAACTTGTTGGCGACTCTTTTGCTCTAGCTTCCTTCCCTTTGGACGCCACCATGCTTAAGTGCATGATCACAGTGGGCTCAAGTGTGGGATGGCTTGAAATATTCCCTACAGTTGCCGTTATAATCTCCATGTGTGGTAGATGTTTGACTAACATCAAAATGGACTAGTACTCAAACAAGAGAACACACAATACTCATGGTCGAGTAAAGAGGTTCCGTTAGCCATAATGAGAAGTATACTTATGACGATTTTTAAATCTCTTAAAGTATTCTCATAGGTCGATCCAGTATGGTTCTAAACCAATACCTATGCAAATGATTCATGACAATCATGTCCTTGTAGCACAAGAAATGGTGCTATAAATCAAACTACACACTAATCTCAAGTGGTCATTAATCGTCCATCATTTAAATGACCTTGAATAGGGATACTTTTCGATTAAAATATTCAATATTCACTTAATAGGTGTTTCTTTATCCAAGATTGGTCTTGATACCCTATTTTGAATATTCTCAAAATCGAATGGACTCATAATTTAATTCTAAACCACAATTAAATAGAACCGAAGTGATAAAATTGCATGAAATAAAATTACTCCAAAACTTGAATGGTTCATCTTATGGTAAATGGTTTTTCCAAATATTTTAAGAGTAACACTCTTTATAAAAACATTTATAGAAATCACACCCATATTTAATATGCTTGATTTCTTTCGTACAATTGTGAATGTTGTCGTTCACTTATTGCATAGCATTAGTTATAATTACTTTACAAATCTTAGCATCTTCATTATTGATCACTTTCATAATAAGATGATAAAATTTGAGAGTGTTATGGATTATCTATGATTTCGGATTTATTGTCAAAGTGATGGCTCCCATTCATTTTCATGATTGAGATCTTCAACTTGACAACCTACAATCATCAATGTTCAACAACAAACTTTCCATTTAACATCTTCCATATTATTGCCTTCCTTTAAAGCAACAATATTCTCAACATATATTTTATTAAACTTCTTGATGATGATTTGCTTGGGTTTCACTCCAAACGACTCACAACGATTTAGGATACCCTAATCATTTGTGATAATGGAAATTACCTTAAATTTCCGCATATTACACATGGATGCACATCCATGTTACCATTCTCAAGCCACGACGCTTCTTACTTTGTGCTTACAAATGGCTTCCTTGTTAAGGATCTCATCCTTGTTAAGATTTGTGCTTGCAACATCAATACTCAAATTGTATTTGTTTCCATGAGTCAAGAACTCATCCTCTTACTTATCCAAGTGCTATGGATGTTCTTGACCATAATCTAACAATCTAATGCTTAGATTCAAGTTGATTGGTACTATATACGTACTTCACATGCTCTAAACAAGTAAGTCGTGTGACGAATCCATACCGTAGCGTACATGATGGATTTAATTTGTAAAATGATTCTCAATCTTATTCCATTCATGTGACATTTTAGCTCATCCAGTCCCACTGAGTCTTGCTAAACTGTTTGCTATGTGATATGGTTGAAAGTCTCTACTAGAGTCTTTCTTGTTTGACTTAGTATTTAGCCTAGCTTATACTTAGTTAAAACCGTCACTTAGTTTTATACATACGGGTCGAAAGCCTTTTAAGTCCTTCAATTCATGTTTAATACGGTAAATTCCTTTACTCGTTTAAACATTTTATTAAGTCTATACAATAGATCTTAATTCCCAATATGTACTAAGTATCGTCTTTTGCTTGGTCCATTGTCAAAAATACTTTCAAATCTAAGCATTTAGCATTTGATAGTTAATTTACAACAGAGTTCATAAACTTCTTGTTGGACCTTACAAGATTGACTCTTGCTCCCACTAAACTTCTTATCCACAAGAGTTTCTATGTTTCTCCATAAGTCAATACTTTTATTAACTTTATGAGAAAACACGTTACAAAACGAGACATCTTAATAAACTTTGTGTAATATTCAGTGACTGACAATTCCTCCATCTTAAGGTTTGAGAACTCCTAAGCCTTCTGCTTCTGGAAAAAGCTAGGGTAAAACTTATCTCTCACTTTCTCGTAGAACTTAGTCCAATTGAATCCAGGTAATGCCCTAATGGTAGCTTCGTTTAGCTGCCACCAAAGGTCAGCTTCACACCTCAGATAATAAGTAGCACAGCCCACCTTAAAATTTTTAGGGCACCCAACTGCCCCAAATAGTTTCTCAAACTCCCTTAACCAATTCTCCAGTATGGTAGGGTCAGGCTTTCCCTGATAGGTTGGTAGTTTGCTTTGGGCTACCTTCTTGAAAAGCTCTCCTTGAGCATCCCCATTATTAGTTGAATTCCTTGCCAACTATTGGGCAACAGCTGCCAATTGCCTCACAACTTCACTCAAATCACCTCCATCATTATTGTTACCACTTCCCCCTGCCATCTTTCTTCTCCTGAATTAAGAACAAGGGTCCATATTAGATATGGTCTTGGTCAGCTCTCAAGGTATACACTCATCTATTAATTAACACCCTGCAATAAATTTGAAGCTAACAAATTGGGATAGCAAAAGCTAAAATTCCCTAAATTTGTAGTTTTTCCAATCAATTATTGATTTCTAACCAACCATACATTTAATAAAGCATCACAAAAATAAATATAAATAATTTCCATAAATTCCCATCGATTAGAAATAATTTATTGGAGCGCTTTTGATTGATGATTGGCTTATTGGAATAGTGGTATGATATGAACAATTTTAGGAAGTGAAAGGAATTTTGTCAATACAATAAATTAATTGACAAGGAAATACATTGAATTTTATTAATTGTAAAGGAAATGAATAGAATTACTGCAATAAAATGAGTTCCAAAAACTTATGCATTACATAATCTCACTCACTCACTGCGGTCGTGCCACTTATTACTTCACTAGAACTGAAAGAAATGTTAAACAAAAATGAAACTAAGAATCCTTTAATGAAAAGAAACCATAAAATTCTAATCCTTTTGAACGTTGTCCCTCTTATCAGCGGACTGTTTGTAACTTCCAAGATTGAACTCAAGATCATCTGTCTCCTCCATGGGTTTAGGTGACTCTAGTTCAGGCTCTACTTGAACGAACTCTCCCTCTTCCTCCACATTAGATAAAATATCAATTATTATTGGGGTTAGAGGTGTATTTGGATAAAAAATCTCCATAAGAGAATTGTCCATAATATTGTTACTCTCTTTCATCGCTTCTCCCTATTGTTGCTCTCTATTTGCCCCTGATTAATTTCCCGTGGAAGAAGAACTACCTGACTGATGGCTAGAAGAAGGGGGATTATTCCCCACTGGATTGTCATAGTAGTAGTCTGGATAAGGAATGTGCATACATTGACAATGGGTTTTCTCGACCCTAATGAGATAAGTGATGAAGAATCGATAATCTGGATACCATTGACCAAAGAAATCCTTATGCTTACACTAGTAGAAAAAACCAATTTGGAAGCCCTAAATTAGAAGCAATTTTTCAATTCCGCTTCCAAAAACCCACAAAAACCCTCCAAAAAAAAAATAAAGATTTGCAAAGGGAAGCGGTTTGAACCGAACCGCTTCCATAAATCAAAAGGGAAGCGGTTCAAACCGCTTCCTTTTAAAAAAAAATTGCCGCCCAACACAAAACCAGCTCTCTGTTTTTCGATCTCCCTCCTCTCATTTTTCATTCCAAATTCACATTTCCCTCCACTCCTCTCATACTTTCGTTCCCCTCTCATTTAAGTCCTTCTCTTTTTAAGACTCCACCACCACCACTCCTTCTCTGTTCGTGGGTGTTGCTGTTGGTCGTGGTTGTTGCTGCGGGGTTGCTGGTGCTCGTAGGTGGTTGCGGGGGTGTTATGCTGTGGTGGAGCTGGTCGTGTTGCTGTGGTGTTGCTGCATGTAGGTGGGTTGCTGCAGCCGGAAGCTGGTGGTGTTCGTGGTGTTGCTGCTCGGGTTTGCTGTTGGTGTTCACCTCTCCTCCCTGCCATAAGTACCTAGTACCACCAATACACCTCCCTTTCTCACTCCACATTCCTTCTCTTTCTTACTCTCAAATTAGGGTGAGTTGTTGCTCAATTTTACTTTCATTTAATATAACTGTTTGTTTATTCCAAACTTAAAAGTTAGGGTTTCAAATTTAGTTCACACAATTTTTACTTAATTATTTAATTAATTGTTTGTTTATTTCATATTGTTAATTTTTTGTTTAATTGTTTACATGTTAGATATTTATATGTTGTGTGAATTAAAATAGCTTTAAAATAATTTTATTGAATATATTACTTGTTAGTAAACTAGTTAGTTTGTTAAAATTGGTTAGTAAAATATAATTTATGAATGGATTGTTATGAATGAATGTATGGATTGTAAAGTAACATTAGTTTGCTTGTAGTTACTCTAATTAGCACTATATAAATGAATGAACTTGTGTATTGTTGAATGTCAAATAAATGCAAAATTATTGAGTGCTTGCATCATCATTTGCCTAGATACCCGTTCGAGTCTTTCTTATTAGGAGAAAGTCTTGAATAGTCCCCGGTTGGGACTGTTCTTGGACGTTTGATCTCACTTAGGTAGTGAATGTATGTCTCTTTTTCGATTTTAAGGAATATCCTGGCTTATCATTTTCCCACCTTGTTCTCTAGGTGCATATGTAGGTAAGTTATTACCTACATAGTGTACTTGGAGAACCGGGGGGAAATGCTGCCGGATTTTCCCTAAAATTGGAAAGTTGACATACATTCACTAGTGAGATTAAACGTTCAAGGATGGGTTAGGTTGGAGTGATAAGGACCTTTTTGGAGCATTCATTTTTATGCAATATGAATGATATATATGGATTGTACTCTGATTGACATCATAAATGTGTTGGTATGCTTAATCATATATGTATTGGTATGCTTAAAGGCAGTTTAAAACATCGATGGATCGCGGTTGGATGTATGGTAGACGTGATAAATTGGAATTCTTTAATGGTGTTCAAGAGTTTTGCAAGACTGCTTCACAATATCAGCTCAGAACGGGTGTCAATGCCCTTTATTGCCCTTGTGTGAATTGTAATAATGTCACATTGGTCGATAGTGTTGACACTATCATGGTTCATGTACAATGTCATGGGTTTAGGCCTCAATATCATGTGTGGGTTTGGCACGGTGAAAAAGGGTCTTATAGAGAGAATGTTGTTGGAAATGATACGCATGATAAGAGTGCCGAGATTTGTGTGGAAGAGGAATATGGGACTGATGATGGTGGAGATGGGGATGAGGGGAGGGATGAGATCGAGGATGGTGGCGTTGATCACTGAGATGATGCATGATGTTGAAGGTGACTTCGGGGACCGATCCGATGTATTTGAGTCCTTATCAGAGGCTGCCAAAAAGCCTTTGTATCCCGAGTCCAAAAAATACACAAAACTCTCGGCCGTGCTAACACTTTTTAACATTAAGTCAAAGCATAAATGGAGTGACACTAGTTTCACTTCTTTGTTGACTGGGTTATGTGACATGTTGCCAGAAGGGAATGAACTCCCTAATTCCCACTATTATGCAAAGAAACTCATGTGTCCATTTGGTTTGGAGTATAAAAAGATTCATGCATGTCTTAATGATTGTGTTCTGTATCGAAATGAATATGAAGAGTTGGAAAAGTGTCCACGTTGCGGTAAGTCACGTTACAAGCGAACAAGCTACAATACTTGGATGAAGGGACCTCCTGCTAAGGTGTTGTGGTATCTTCCCATTATTCCAAGGTTTAAGCGTCTATTTTCAATTCCAAAAGACGCTAAAAACTTGAGATGGCATGCAGAGGGAAGAAAGAAAAACGGTTTGTTGAAGCATCCGGCCGACTCTCCACAATGGAAGAACATTGATATGAAGTTTAGGGCATTTGGTGATGAAGTAAGAAATTTAAGGCTGGGGTTGTGCACGGACGGTATGAATCCATTTGGCACTCTTAGTACCAAACATAGCACATGGCCGGTTCTTTTAGTGATCTACAACTTGCCTCCATGGTTGTGCATGAAACGCAAATACATAATGCTTTCACTTTTGATAATGGGGCCAAGGCAACCTGAAAACGACATTGATGTTTACCTTGAGCCCCTTGTTGATGATTTGAGAAAGATGTGGGACGAAGGAGTTTCCTATTTCATGCCCATAAGAACGAGATGTTCCTATTTCATGCAGCCTTGTTGTGGACCATTAATGATTTTCCAGCATATGGCAACCTGTCCGGGTACAAGAACAAAGGGCACAAAGCATGTCCCATTTGTGTCGATGACACACCGGACGTGTACCTTGATTACTACGGCAAAGATGTGTACGTGAGGACCCGAAGATTTCTTAGTCGAGATCACCCATATCGTAGGTAGAAAAAGGTCTTTAATGGGAGAGTAGAAGAGGATGCTGCTCCTAGGCCATTAAGTGGACAGGAGGTTTATGCTCGAGTGAAGGGTATACCAACTGTTTTTGGTAAAACATCAAAACCTGTTGATCCACATGATCTATTTAAAAAGGAATCAATCTTTTGGAAGCTTGAGTACTAGAAAGAACATGATGTCAGACATTGTCTCGATGTGATGCATATAGAGAAGAATGTTTTTGTGATGCAATTGTTGGGACAATTATGAACATTCCAGGCAAAACAAAGGATGAAAAGGGTGCGCGATTAGATTTGGAAGTGTAGAGGGTTCGTCTGGAATTGTGGGTTAAGCCAAAGGCAGGGAAGGCAAAGGAAAAGGAAAAGGGAAGCGAAGATGCTGGCAAAACACGTAAGGGGAAGCGCAAGGTAAAGGCCACGGGTGTATCAAAGAAGACAGATGATGGACCCGGCAAGAAGGAAAAGGTCTATTTACCTCCAGCATGCTACACATTGTCAAAGGAAGAAAAACGAAAGTTCTGTGCTTGTTTGTATGACATCAAGCTTCCATCTGGGTTCTTGTCAAACATGAAAAGATTCGTTTCCTTAAATGGAGAATTGAAGTTGACAAGTATGAAATCCCATGATTGTCACATGATGATGCAAGTATTTCTACCCATTGCAATTCGTGGTATTTTACCGAAGCACGTTAGAGAAGCTATTACTAGTCTTTGTTCGTTTTTCAATACTATATGCAGCAAAGTGCTTGATCCTTTTACACTTGATGCTCTCCAGGCGACTGTTGTTGTTACTTTGTGCAAATTTGAGATGTATTTCCCGCCGTCACTTTTTGACATAATGGTGCATTTGATTCTTCATTTGGTTCGTGAGATTAAGTTGTGCGGTCCAGTCTTTATGAGATGGTGCTACCCTTTTGAAAGACACATGGGTACATTGCAAGATAAAGTTAGAAATCCAGCCCATCCGGAAGGTAGTATGATTCAAGGGGTTGTTGCTAAGGACATTGGTAATTTTGTTGCAGAGTATGTTGCCATTGCCGAACATATTAGGCTTCCCACTTCCCGAAATGAAGGGAGACTTGATGGTCATGGCACAATCAGGTCGAAACAGATCTCACCCACTCGAGAACAATTCTTGCAAGCTCAGCTATTTGTGCTTCATCATGTTACGGAGGTTCACCCATATTTAGAAGAGCACATGGAAAGCTTGCGAGTTGAATTTCCATCAAAAGGGGAAAGGGCACTAATGCACTTGCATAATAAGACGTTTGTGACGTGGTTCCATGATCGAGATGCTTATGCCCTGAGCAAACCTCCGTTACCAGATGCTTATGCAACCCGCGTGATGTGCAAGATTACCTCGAGCGGAGTATTAAGGAATCAACCCGAGCGCGAGAAAAGTTCATATTAGCACCATGCTTTGAGGAGTACGTCTAAATATGTTATAATTCAGTTGATTGCTTAGTAATTATGTTGACGTCTAATCATTAATGGATTGTTATTTGGTTAATATATATGTAGTGCTCAATGGACTCTTTTAGTGATTTGTGTTTCCAATAACACAATCTACCATTTTGATTCGGCTCGTGTGAGTCCACCGCGAAAGCTGCTAGTGAAGAACCTACTGAATAGGTACAAATTGCAACCCCTTGTTGAATTTCCTCACCTAAGTTATTGGCTAGTTATATTTCTAACTTTGAGCTTATTTTCCTACAGTGTTATGAAGAAGCTAAATTGTCGTTCGGTTGCGGGTCCTACGTTGAAATATGCAAAGGTAATGCCTTGACATAGTGACTTGTTTAATAAACTTCGCATCGATAATGGCTATGCATGATATCATTAACACATGGTATTTTAGTGTGCGCAACAAGACAACGGAGTTGACTGTGCCCTGTACGTGATGAGGTTTATGCTTGACATAGTCAATAGTTGCAAAGAAGCTCAACACATTAATGAGGTATCGATTTATTTTATTATTTTTTTTTTCTGTTCGATCAATACTAGCTTCCATTATTGCACCGAACACATAAATAGGAAAGAGAAAACCCGAGGCAGCAGCCCAACTATATTCTAAACCCAAGGCATAATCCGGGGTAGCTGCACCCGAGACAACTACACCCAGGACAGCTGCACCCGAGACAGCTGCACCAAGGCAGCTACACCGACAGCCCAGGCACCTGCCTAGGCAGCTGCAGCAGCTGCAGCAGCTGCCAAGGCAGGGCTGCCCATGGAAGCTGCAGCAGTAGCTAAGGCAGGGCTGCCCATGGCAGCTGCAGTAGCAGCCAAGGCAAGGCTGCCCATGGCAGCTGTAGCAGCAGCCTAGGCAGGTGCATAGACAACTGCAGCAGCAGCCAAGGCCTAAGTACCTGCCCAGGCAGCTATAGCAGCAGCCATAGCAGCAGTCGAGGCAGCTGCTGCATCGCCGCCGGGGAGTGGCTGAGGTGATTCTTGTGAATGTGTTTACCTTTCTTGAATTTGGTTAATTTTTGTGAACTTGGTGCGTAATTTTTGCTAAAATTGGTTAATGGGCATAGTAGAAAGAAACACTTCATTTGATAAGAAATGTAGAAAATGGGCATAGTAGAAGTCCTATATGCCTTATATAGGCCATTTTGGATGGAATGCGTCCTAAAACTTAGTAAATTGCTATATTGGTGTGATTTCAAACATTAGACACTTAAGACTAGGTAATATTGACATGTTATGAGAAGGAAACACTTCATTTGATAAGAAATGTGGAAAATGGGCATAGTAGAAGTCGTATAGGCCTTATATGGGCTATTTTGGATGGAATGCGTCCTAAAACTTAGTAAATTGCTATATTGGCGTGATTTCAAACATTAGACACTTAAGATTAGGTAATATTGACATGTTATGAGAAGGAAACACTTCATTTGTTAAGAAATGTAGAAAATGGGCAAAGTAGAAGTCGTATAGGCCTTATATGGGCCATTTTGGATGGAATGCGTTCTAAAAATTAGTAAATTTCTATATTGGTGTGATTTCAAACATTGACACTTAATACTATGAGAAGGAAACACTTTATTTGATAAGAAATGTAGAAAATGGGCAAAGTAGAAGTCGTATAGGCCTTATATAGGCCATTTTGGATGGATTGCATACTAAAACTTAGTAAATTGCTATATTGATGTGATTTCAAACATTAGAAACTTAAGACTAGGTAATATTGACATGTTATGAGAAAGAAACACTTCATTTGATAAGAAATGTAGAAAATGGGCATAGTAGAAGTCGTATAGGCCTTATATGGGCCATTTTGGATGGAATGCGTCCTAAAACTTAGTAAATTGCTATATTGGTGTGATTTCAAACATTAGACACTTAAGACTAGGTAATATTGACATTTTATGAGAAGGAAACACTTCATTTGATAAGAAATGTAGAAAATGGGCAAAGTAGAAGTCGTATAGGCCTTATATTGGCCATTTTGGATGGAATGCGTCCTAAAACTTAGTAAATTGCTATATTAGTGTGATTTCAAACATTAGACACTTAATACTAGGTAATATTGACATGATATGAGAAAGAAACACTTCATTTGTTAAGAAATGTAGAAAATGGGAAAAGTAGAAGTCGTGTAGGCCTTATATGGGCCATTTTGGATGTAATGCGTCATAAAATTTAGTAAATTGCTATATTTGATGTGATTTGTGAATGCATGACATACAAGTTTGTGAAAGAAACATTTTTTTTAACTTTTTCATGTCATACGCATGTTATACTGATATATAATAATGGTTGGTTGATTTTTTTTCCAAAGGTTTGCAAGATTCAAAGGGAAGGCCCGTTAACAAGCAACAAAATCAATGAAATTCGCGACATGTGGGCTTTTTTCATGACATTTGTTGGCATCTACTGAGATCGAGCTAGTTTAGATTACTTTTGAACAATATTTTATTAGTTATGTTTTTAAATATTATTATGTCAATTATATATTAACGTTAATTACTTGATATTAAATAGTACTTTTAATTAAATATATTAATGATGTTACTTATTTTGATATTTATGATAATTACATGTTATTTGTATTTTTGTTGTATTTAATATTAATTAATAATATATTAATATTATTATTAATTAATATTACTAATTAATAATAATATTAATAATTAATATATATTATTATTAAATAGTAATATTATTATTGTCATAGGTCACTAATATAATTATTATATTATTATTATAAATAATAAATTAAAAAAAAATCAAAAGGGAAGCAGTTTGGCGCCAAAACCGCTTCCCATTACCCTTACCATAATGCTGCCAATATTCCAAAAGGGAAGCGATTTGGCGCCAAAACCGCTTCCCTTTCACCCATAAAGGGAAGCGGTTTGAACCGCTTCCTTTTCCAAAGCCTAAAAGGAAGCCCCCAAGCCGGAGCGGTTCAAAACCGCTTCCCTTTTGAGGGTTTGAACCGCTTCCAAATTGGTTTTTTCTATTAGTGTTAGAAAAGTTTAGAATGTTCCCTAGAAGGCAAAAATCAGAGAACTTTGCCTTAACAGCAAGATATGGAGGCTCATCCGGAAGGCAATGAACAATCATAGCAGATATACGATCAGGGAGGTCATAAAGTTTGTTTCTAAGAACTTTACTCATCAAACAATTATTTTATTTCTAATCACATAAATACATGCTCACAAGTAATCCATTCACATGATTAAACATCACAACCTAAATATTAATGCACACAAGAACATGATTATTTCTAACTTACATGCCCAAATTCTTTCCTACCCAATCTCACCAACATGCTTTTAAAAAAAAACTTTTAACACATAATACTTACCTCGATCCTTGCTTTCCTACAAAATAAACAAATTTAAAAAAAAATATTTTTAACTCCTCTTAAATAAAATTTTCGAAAATAAGCATCAACAAACCAAAAATTTCGACCATCTTAAAACAAATTTTGAACACCTTTACATAAAAAAAAAAAAAAAATCGGATATCCCCTTAAAACAAAAAAAATTCGGACCTCTCTTAAATAAAAAAAAATATCGGGTTTTTAATTTAATCAAATTAAATAAAATACTTAATCTTCTCAAAACAAAATTAAATAAAATAACTCTCTTTAGAAATCCGCAATTAAATAAGTACTTGGACAAGTTTTAAAATAAAACACTTTAGTGGTAATAAAATCTCAACCAAAGCTCTGATACCACTTTGTGACATCCTAGAAATTCCTTTCTTTTAAAATACCTGTTTTGCTCTGTTTAAAACTCAAAATAGAAAAATATAAGACATTACCGCTACCATGAAAACGACAAAGGCAACTATCAAAGACACACAACTGAAGACTATCTTTAAAAACATTCAAAACGAGTCAACTTAAAAATCCAACCAACAGAAGTAAAGTCAAACCAAAGTAAAACCCTACAACTTGGAACCATTGTAGGCCCTTAACAAAACCGAACAATTCAAAACCTTTGCGTTAGTCTCACAAACATAATATAATAAAATAATAAAAGCAATAACACATCGCAAACTTATGGAAACTAGCATGATTCGCTCTTCACTCATGCCCATCATGAATATGTTTCATCACCTGAAAATCTTCTCTGTACTTGTTTCCACTGCTCTCCATTAAAATTGGGTCATCATAGGCCAAGGTAAAGACAAGGCCAACAAACACACAAACACACAATCCGCAAAGCTGAGTACATAAGCGTAATTAAACACACTAACATGCTTTCACTTATCAACACAACTTACCTCGTCGCATCTGTTTACAAGCACACAACATACAATAAGACTTCTCAACTAAGTAACTAAATAATTTATTTAGTATTAATTATGCATCGAATGGGTTTCCCCCCTAACCTGTTCCAATAAAGGGGTACTAACATGGGAGCTAACCGTGTCAGTATAAAATAACCACTCGTAAGTGGCGGAATTCCTGCGCATAATAGTAAATAGGAATATACAGCGTCCTGTACTCCCAGTAGAAGTTATGGTTAAATATAAAACCCCATAACTCCCCCCATATGTTCATACTCAAGGTATATACGTTCCAAGAGTTTTAGTGCGTAATCTCTTTCACTTTACGTTATTTACATATTATTAAACATGGTGATGACTCTCAAACCATAACATATTTGAACATTATAATTATCCAAACAATTAACCATCCAAATTTAATTCTTGAATAATTAGTGACCACATAATATTTAATGTTGAACCCTTTTTAAATATATCTCGGTGTCAAAGGCACCTTAAACGCATAATGCGCCACAAATCCTATCCCTTGGTGTTGAAAACACCTTAACTGCACAAAGGCACCAAAATATAATTTATTCCTCGTGTACAAAGACACTTAAATAGCTCCTTCCTCATGCTTATAGCATCAATAAAAGTTATATGAACCAATATAATATTCCTTTTCAATATTCCAAACCAAATTTAACATTTAGTTTAATTAAACATGCTTTCTATCATGCCATCTATAAAAGTGTGGTTTATATTCAACATGCTAAAATAATTATTTCCATTCAATAATTCATCACAAATAATTCATGCTTCATAATTTAATCGCCAACATCAACCAAATAATAAATTCCAACCAAAAAATATCATAATACTGTTTGGAATCAATTATTTAGAGCCTAGCATGATCCTATATCACCAAATAAATACCAAGTACGCGAACGTACCTTGAATACGATCTTAAAATCGCCACGAATAATAATATGGCATTAAAATCTACTCCACAAAAATTTCTAGCAATATATACTCTTATTAAACCACTCATAATTTAATTAAAACAAGCTGAATATTAATTTAAAACCTCATACTTTAATCCCAATTAATGGGTAGTAAAATTCCTTCAAGAAACTTAATTTTAGCATACTAACAAAAATTCTAGTAATATTAATTAATGAAAACTTGCTGTAATTATACTTTAAAACCCTTAAATTAAAGGTTTAAACCACCCTAAATCATATTCCTTCAATAATCAATTATTTATAAATCTAGGGTTTAAAAAATTGGGCTTTTTAATTAAATTTAAAATCTGAAAATTAATTCACCTCATACTTAATATCAATCATCATAAAATCATTTCAAAACACATAATTTATAATTAGATCTAGGATTAAACAAAAGAAAAATATAAAAAAAAAGAATAATTTTTTTTTCCAAAAGAGATGGCCGGATAGCAGCCACGACACCAGAACTGGTTGCTGCCGTGCTGCTAGTGGCACCGCCGCTGCTCCCGGCTGGTGGTGGTGGTGGTCGGCAGCCCACCGGTGGTGGTAGTGGCCGACGGTGGTGAGTGCCGACAAAGGGGAAGGGGAAAAAGAAAGAAAAAGAAATAAAGGAGAAGGGAGAAAATGTTTACCTTGGGTATTCTCCACTCTAGACAAAGTTTAATTTGCCCAAGTGTTGAATATTTATACCCCTTTCTCTAGAAACCCTTCTTACCTAAACTTTCCCTCTTTTAATCTTTCCTAATCCCTTTCCTAATAAAACTTTACTAAAATAAAACTTCCCTAAATTAAATCCCAACTTAATAAATAATTAATTAAATAAAACTTTCCTTTTATAAAATAGTTCCAAACTTATTAAAATTAATAATTAAAATGTCATAAATAATTTATTTTAAATAATTTAAATACCCCACAAAATATTTATTTAATATAAAATACGTATAAAAATACAAGGTATTACATCAATGCCCAATTTGATCATGCTCTATTGATGGTAATGCCATGAGGGCTTTATTGTTTTTTTCTTGAAATTAGCCCAAAGTGGCTTATGGTTTGAATTGGCAAATCGGGTTTCTGGTAGAGGAAGAGGCTCTTCATTTTGTGTTTGGGAAAAGGGTGTGTTTGATGGAGAAAGTTCTTCAGTGGTGATGTTTGTGTTTCTCTTTTAGGAAGTGAGGAATTTCATGATCTTAGACATTTTGCTTCACCGAATTCACAACCAAAAACACAATCACAACTCCACAAATTACCACAAATCACCACAATTACAACACTACCACAAACTTGGTTCAAGTATACCAATCACCACTTACTACCAATATCAACCTTCCACAAATTGCAACCAAATTATACAAATGAGCTACACAATCAACAACAACATAATGTGAGGCATAATTAATCAACAACACATATAATCAACACAATTTCTCAATAAATCACCATATTCAACAAAAATGATACTACAACCATTCACAATCATAAAATTAATCAAATTCTTGCTACAAGATGATATACTGATGTAAAATAGAGGTAAAGAAGATGATTATACCATACTAGAAGCAAGAATGACCAAGAATTAGGCATCAAAATCCACCACACCGAAAAACCCCAATTTGCTTTTCAATGGAGGAGAGAGATTGGAAAAGAAGAAATGGAGTAAGGTAGTATAATTTTTGATGAAGATGATTAATTTTAAGTAGGAAATTGTTGAATTTATTAGTTTTTTTTATGATTTGAGAGTGATTTTTTTATTGTTGGGGGTTAGTGTTTTGTGTTTAGAGTGAGAAAGTAGTGAGGACGATAGTGGGTTTGGGTAGAAATGATGAAAATAAAGGAGAAAGGAAGAAGAAGAAGCCTCGGCTGGGCTCCCGTGCGGCATGCGCGCCTACGTGCGAGGCCCGCGCGCCCGCGCCCCTACTGCTCCTCTTGTTGCTTGCTTCTTGTGCTTGGTGCGTTTATATATGCGCTTAATGATCTTTATCATCCCGGGATTATTGAACCCACTATACCAATTAGTTTCTAAACCACTTTTCAGTGGGTTCAACATCCAAAATCAATGAGAGCACCATAATGAACCCACTAAGCGCAAATTTGCTTCAAATTTTAGCACAACTTTTCCTAACTTACCTCTTAAATTACCTTACCCATTCAACTCGAAATTTAATAATATCGAGCATACTCTCACCAAATACCACGAAACACCTTCCCATTGTGCTCATGCTCGTTCGAGATAGTCCAATTCCGATGAATTTAACCTATTAATCCAAATACAAAACTAGTGAAAGAAAAAAAAGGAATTGAAAGAAAACTAAAAAGATAAAATCAAAAGAAAAAGTTAGAAAACCGGGTTGCCTCCCAGGAAGCGCTTGCTTAAGGTCCTTAGCTCAACCCTTCCTCCAAATCATGGAGGGTCAAAGAACACCACCTTGTTCAAAGTGTTAGAGGGGGCAAACTCTTTCTCATTCCTTAGCAACTTCACATCGTTGCTTGGTGTATTTCAATTGATGAAACTTCCAAAACAAGATTATTTTTCTTCAACTTCATTTTCTTCTTCATGAAAGCTCTCTTTTTCTTCTTTGTCTTCTTACTCCTTCCAGTGGACGGCTTCTCACCATCAACACTCTTGGAGTCAACCTCATCTTCTTGAGGGTAGAGCTCGAACCATGGAGGAATATCAATCACCTCCTCATCCACGAGCGTAGAAGGCTCCTTGTTTTCTTCAATAACCTTCTTACATTCAACACTCAAAGACACATTATCACAAACCTCAAGAACTTTGTTAGTAGAAGAAACATTCATGCATACATTATCATTAGAATGAGGGGAATTGATGCACATAATTCCATTCACAAGAGACAAAGATTATGCATCGGTTTAAGCTCAAAACTAGCCTTATTGTTACCAACTCTTAAAGTAATAAGACCACCCTTCACATCTATCAAAGCCCCAGAAGTAGCTAAGAAAGGTCTCCCTAAAATGATAGGTATGTTATCATCTTTCGCTATCTCAAGCATAATAAAATCAACCAGAATTGTAAACTCTCATATCTTGAGAGGAACATCCTCAACTCTTCCCTTTGAAAACTTAATAGATCGATCGGCTAATTGCAAACTCATGCTGGTTGGAAGAAGCTCACCTAGCTTAAGCTTCCTAAAGACCGAATAAGGCATACTCACACTAGCACCAAGATCACATAGAGCATTTTGAAACAATTTTCCATTGATTTTGTAAGGGATAAAGAAGTTACTTGAATCTTTCATTTTCTTAGGAAAGTCATTAAGAATCAAAGCGCTACAACATTCCCCAACCTCTACTGAATCAATCTCATTGCACTCTCTCTTACAACTCAAGATTTCCTTAAGGAACTTAGAATATCTTGTCATTTGAGTCATGGCTTCGGTGAAAGGGATTAAAAGATGAACTTCCCTAAGCATATCAAGAAATCTCCCAAATTTTCTGTCAATTTTGTTTCTCAAAAACTGTTGGGGATATGGAAGTTTGGGCTTTATCACCTCCTCTTGCACTTCCATCACTCTTCTCTTCCTCTTGAGATTCCTTACTCACCTTTTTTGACACATTGCTCTCTTTTTCCTCACTTAAATCACTTATCTTCTCATCTTCCTCACTCCTCCTAGAAACTCTCTCTTCAAGCACTTTCCCACTCCTTGTGGTGATAGAATACACGGGTTTCTTAATTAGGTTCAACTCCTTGTGAGGGTAATTAAGAAAGGCTAGCATTCACACTCTCTTTCAAGGTATTAGCCAATTGAGTGATTTGAGTTTCAAGCATCTTATTATGTGTCATCATCTCATTGAACTTTTTATCACTTACCGACATGTCAATTTTCAAAATTTTAGTTTGGTTCTCGATGATCTCTTCCAAGGTAGTTTTAGAAGATGAAGGTTGAGTATATAAATTCTCACCATTACCTTGAGTTCTTGGAGCAAATCCGGATGGGGGTCCCCTTTGGTTGTTGTTTTGAAAATTCCCCTGGTTTTGGTTGCTCCAATTACCCCGGTTTTGATTTTGGCTATTATTTTGGTATTGGTTACCATAGCCTTGACCTTGGCTTTTGTTTCCATACCCTTGTCCTTGTTTTTGATTATTATAGTTCCCTCGGAAATTTTGATTTCCTTGGTTACTATAACCACCATTGTTATAATTCTCAAAATTCCCTTGTTGGCGAGCATTTCTATTCCCAAAGTTTCTTGGACCATCAAATCTTGGTCCATTGTTGTTGTTTTGAAAAAAAATTCACTTTCTCACAATCATTATTATCAACATCATCACAATTCTCAAATGCATGTGGACAATTAGAAGAATCATGGTCATATGACCTGCATACATCACAAAACACACATCCATTTGGCATATTACTCGAAGTTGAAGGAGAAGTAGACATAGAAGATGTACCTCTCCCCTTATTGTGGGAGGGAAGAATTGGTGCTTGTGAAGATGCACTCTCAAGCTTAGCCTTAATTGAAGTTATCTCCTTTCCCAAGTTTGAGATTTGTGAGGACAAATTGTTGATGGCATTTAGATGGTCGATTAAATAAACCATTGAACCGCTTTTTCTTATCGACTCTCTCTCACCTTCTTGCCAATCCATGTGATATCTCACCACATCTTCAATTAATTCCACCACTTCATCCTCCGTTTTGTTCATGATAGGGCCTCCGGCACCGGCATCCAAGCAAGACCTGCCTTGGGGGCTTAAACCTCCATAGAAGATTTGGATGATTTGATAGGTAGGAATACCATGGTGTGGAAACTCTCTTTGGTACTCCTTATACCTTTCCCATGCCTCATAAAGACTTTCATTCGGCTTTTGCTTGAAGTTTTGAATGAGAGCTCTTGCTTCAGATGCCTTCTTTTGTGGATAGAACCGAGATAGAAACTCCTTAGTCACTTCATCCCATGTTTCAAAGATTTTGGCTTCACCTCATTGTCTAACCACTCTAAGGCACGTCCAATAAGAGAGAAAGGGAAAATCTTAAGTCGAATAAACTCTTGACAAACCCCGTTCACCTTGATTGTGTTGTAATACTTCTCGAATTCCTTAAGATGATTAAGGGGACTCTCATGCTTTGCACCACTATATTGACACCTCTTTATCAAAGTGATCATCGCCGGTCTTATCTCAAAGTCGTTTGCCGGTGTCGTAGGAGGAGCAATCATTTGCCCAACTCCTTCAATGCTACTCTCGGATTAGAACCCTTTCTTTCTCGTTCTTCTTCATCTTCTTGATGGATTTCCTCTCTTGGGGGACTTGAACTTGAGGAACGATTGGCAACCCTTATCCTTGTTATGGTCCTCTCAATTTCCGGATCAAATGGCACTAAATTTCGATCTCGTGCCCTACGCATACAAAACTCAAAGCAAAATATCAATAGCACGACTACAAATGTAGCCTAAAAGGAAGAAAATCATTTTGTATTTTTCAAATAAAATGGAATAGACTTAATCAACAATAGCAATCACCATGCCTTCCCCGGCAACGACGCCATTTTTGACAAGGGATGGATTAACCTAGGTCGTTGGAAACTAGATTCCCCGGTCAAAACAAAATTTGTAAAACTAAACCCAATCCTAGGTATAGGGGCAAGTCCAGGTTGAACCCAAGGGAGAGCGGTATTGCTAAGGTCTAAGCTAAGCTATTCCGAAATCTTAAAACGATGGGTTTGTCTGTCCTATTGAAATCAATTGAATCAAACTAACAAATGGAAATCAATAATCAAAATACTAGGGAATTTAGGATCCATATGCACAAATGATAAACTTGCTAATTTGACGGGAATTTAATCAATTAAGCAATGCGAGGGAAAACGATGTTTGTAATCAAAATCACTCAAGAAGCTATTTCCTAGGGTCAACCTAGATGTCTCTACAAATGACATCAAAGGAAAATCGCAAATCAAGATAAATCGATAATAATAGCATCCAAATCAATTGTTCGTGTCATTGAAAGCTATTATGCAATCTAGCATGATCATCAAGGTTAGCTACTCCTCTTCAAATCAAACACATGCACAAATTTCATTAACCAATTTAATCACATCAACAAATCAATTAAAAACCCCAAATTAGCTATAAGTTATCACTAATGCATGCTTCGCCACATACCTAGCAAAGGAACTATTTACTACTCATGGTAAAATTGAAAAGCATAACAAAACTAATCACCAATCTCATCATCAACATTGTAATCCAAATATCAACGATAAAAATCAAGATAAACAATAGAAATTCAACAATATTTCAAAATCAAGCATAAAATTGCATTGAAAAGGAAAGGATTCTTACAAAACTTTGATCAATATCAAAGAGGAATGAAGATCACAATATCACAATCAACAAACATCAAGTTTCTCTCTCCAAAATCTAAGAACAATATCACAAAATCAAGAGCTTCTCTCTCTAAAATTATAATCAATGTCTAATTCTAATTCTAAAAACAAGGATTGTTCTCTCTCTAGAAATGAAGGAAATCTATATATAGTAAACTAAGGGGAAGTTAGTTAGATGTCCAAAAGAGACCTCAAAAGACGTGGCCTCTCACCCCTAAGCGTGGCCGCAACAAAATGGGTACGGAACCAGGGGGAGGAGAGGCGCACGGCCGCTCCTACCTCGCGCGCGGCCGCGCTCTGGGAGCAGGGGATGTGCCTTGGGTGCGCTCGAATATGTCCCCGTGAGCTCCACATGATGCATGTTGCTAAGGCAGTTTCTTGAAGCCTTTTCGGTTGGTTCAACACCGTCTTTTAATGTCCACGTGGCATGAGAGCGTGGCCTTGAAGACTTGACTCTTGCACACCTTTTGCTTTTGGGCTTCAAAAGGAGGGATCGGCATGCAACCTTGGCCTTATATACCCCAAGAGAATTCCAATGAGCTTCTCGAACATCACCAACTTCCTAAAATCAAAGAAATGCAAACAAGTAAAGAAGAAAATGCAAAGTAGACTAAGAAAAGCAAGAAAATAAGGAAACAACTAAGGAAAATGCAAAATAGAGAAAATACAAGTAAAACTAGAGAAAAGGAGATAAAAGAGACCCAAAAGAAATGAAAAATCATCTTAAAAGAAGCTAAATGAGTGCCATAAATGACACTCATCACCTCTACACCTCCTTTACACTTCTAGGGGACTACATGTCTAGGATGGCTCTAATTTTTTCGGGGTTAGCGTCGATGCCCCTTTCATCGACAAGGAAGCCAAGGCATTTGCCGCCCTTGACTCAAAACACACACTTCTTAGGATTTAGCTTCATCCTATAGTTTCTCAATGTCGCAAGCGTTTCGACCAAGTATGTGACATGGTCATTCTCGTGGCGACTCTTTGCTGTTATGTCATCAATGTAGGCTTCAACTTTTCTCCCTAATTGCTCTTTGAAGATTTTGTTGATGAATCTCTAGTATGTGGCTCCTGCATTTTTAAGGCCGAAAGGCATGACTTTGTAGCGGTATACTCCTTTGTTAGTGATGAACGCGGTATGTAGCTGGTCTTCTTCCGCCATGGAGATTTGATGATATCCGCATTTGCATCCATGAAGATGACACTACTAGAAATTTCGTGCTTTTAAGACGCTTTTTTAGCTTATTTTCAACACAAAAAATTTTCTAAAAATTTATTCTCGACCCTGCAAAAAAGCATCGCAAATAAGTGACTCGAAAAATTTGTTGGACGCCAAAAAGCGTCGTAATTCTTAACGCTTTTTACTGTCTAAATAAGTGACTCGATAAAATTGCCCCTTTTTGAGTTGTTTGGATGGTCCATAGGACATGAATTCATTTCTCTTCCCATAAACCACCAACCCATTCTATTTTCTTTTTCATGCCTTTTGAGATGAGTTTGTTAAAAGCTTCAGCTTGGCCGTTTTCTTGGGGTCGGCCGACTGATGCAAAACAATGTGAGATCCCTTGATCTCCCAACAAATTCTTGAGCTAAGGAGTCTCCAACTGAGGTCCATTGTCAAAAACTATAGACATAAGTACCCCGAACCGGGTGATGATATTCTTCCAAATGAAAGAGATGACATCATTTGTCTTGATGTTTTTGATCGCCTCTGCCTCCACCCACATGGAGAAGTAGTCCACAACCATGAGGATGTACCGTTTCCCGCCTGCTGCAGGCGTATATATACCCAAAATATGCATGCCCCATTTAGCAAACGGAACCGAGCTATGGATTGCCATTAGATTAGTGGCCGAACGATGGATTAGCTTGCCTTGCCCTGACTGCAAGTTATCTGCCTCCTTTATGGGAGGCGCAGTATCCATCATGCAATTCTTCGAGAACTTCTTGCCCCTTTTCTGGGGTAACACACTTCTATAGAGGCTTTAAGATACCCGTCTTGAAGAGTTTTCCATTTCGCATCTCGAAGTTTGCAGCACGTTTCTTCATGACAGCCGCTTCCTAGGGTGAGTCAGGTAGCTTGCTGCCTTGCAAGTATTCCCGGATGCCATCCATCTCGATACAGCTTCGGTCAAGTACTCCAATGGGCACTTCTTTAACAATACTTCGTTTTTCCATAACTTTACAATATATTGACCGAGGAATATCACAGGGGGCGGAGGATGCCTACTTTGACAGCGCATCCGCCTGATTGTTCTCAGACCTGGGCACTTGACTCAGATGAAATTCTTCAAGTGTCACAACTTCAATTTTGACCGCCTGAAGATATTTGATAATAGCCGGATAGGTGGCCTCATAGTCACCGGTATTGGCTAACGACCAACTGTGAATTAGAGCAGGCGTCAATTTTTGTTACCCTTACTGCCTTACACATACGGATGCCGGCTAGTAGGGCTTCATACTCTGCCTCATTATTTGAGGCCTGGACCTTGAACCGCAGTGCATACTCATACTTGTCCTCCCTCAGGGGACTAACAGATAACACCTACACCACAGCCATTCATGGTAGAGCTCCCGTCTATATACACTTTCCTAACCCCATCAGTATTGTGTGGTGCAACCGGCCTTGTCATTTCGACAATGAAGTCGGTGAATGCCTGCCCCTTCCTGCCTTTATTAGTTCTAAAGTGATTTCAAGACTATGGACTTCAATAGCCCATTTGAGCATTTTACCAACAAGAAGATGGGAGACGCTATGCATGTTTTCGATTTTTTTATTTCAGCATGGACAAGCATTTGTAGCTGATGATGTTAGAGGACCTGACAGTGTCTATCAAGATCCGGCCCACCTTCTGATGGGCGACCTTACATTCACTGACGATTGGGTAATCATATGGCCGGCGGACTAAGCCACGGTCCTTTTCAATGATGATGACCTCAGGAAATGTACTGGCAGACGCCTGACCCTCATCAACAGAGTTAACATTCATCTTCCTCAAATAATCCTTGGTGTCTCGGATGGTAGGGCCTCCTCCGGCAAATCCACCTGCTATGGTGTAGATCGGATCTTTGTCAGTGTCCAAACTACTACTAGGCTGGGCAGTCTTTTTGGACGACTGCCCAGGGTTTGTCTTCAGGGTGAATTGGGATTTGAGGATATAGGACTTTAACACCCCCTCATCAGCTAGACGATACAACAATGAGGCTATAGTCATTGGTGTCATGGTTGATGTCCTCATGGAAATGGCAGTACTTATTTTTGTTCCGATTTTTGGCGAAACTCTTCATAGTCGCGGGTTTCTCTATTGTCACCCGGTCATTTATTTCCATGAGGATGGAGAAAAAGTCTTTATTAAACTCGTGCTTAAGGATGTATAGTTTAAATTCTTTCTTTTTCTTTTGTGACGACTGATTAGAGTCTTCAACCACCCATATCTTTTTTCTCTTTTTGCTCTGTTAAGCTTTGGGAGACGGCTGAGCAGACCGACTCTCCTTTTGTTTGTCAGACTTCTTAGAGTCTGACTGATTACTAGATGTGTAGAGGTAGATTTCTTGTATAAAGCTTTTCGCCTCCATCAGCGCCTCTTGGAGGGTGAAAACCCTCTTTTCCGACGAGGTGAAACTTAAAGGTTGATCCGTCCTTCGGACCCTTAAAAAATTATGTGTAAGAACCTTCGTCAGACAATCCTTGAATCTGGATTCTCGCCAGATTGAACCGCCTGACGTAAGAGTGAAGTCCTTCTCTCTCCCCCTGCCTGATGGTGCTCAAGTCGAGACTTGTTTTCTTGGCAGGGATGCTCATCATGAAGTTTGAAGTAAACAAGCAGGCCAACCTCTTGAAGCTATCAATTCATCCGGCTGGCTAGTTGCCAAACAATTGTTGGGATATGCCCTTCAACGTAGCAAGGAAACATATGCACCACGTTGCATCATCTAACCCCTGTAGGTACATGAGGTTAGTGTAAGGCATGAGGTGATCAGGTAAAAGTGAGATACTCTCGGATTCAAAGATCAGGTGATTTCTATGATGTGAGAGAATGTAGGTATGAGGTAATAAATGAACGTGTCCTAGAAATGGGGGAAATCTCATTATTTATAGGGTCGTTGGAAAAAGTGTCCTTTCTTACATCACGCTGACCTAGATTTGGTGAATTGTGCCGCTTTTCGGCTTTTCTGGGAATTGGGCCTTGAAGGCCGCAATTTCCTTTTGTTATCTAAGGGTGACACATGTTAGTTGGTGAGTGGTCCTGGTTGGATCTATCAAGGGATGACACGTGTCCCTCTCTGATTAGGCCACGTGTCTAGGGTATTTTTACCCAAAAAAAATATCATATCACCAATAAAATAATTAAAACATGCTCGTCATACAATCACTAGTTAACTTACTTGTGATGACTCCAACCAATCAATCAAGAATAAACATAACAACATTCAATACATACTTCCAATTAATTCTTGAATTAATTAGTGAGCACATACTATTTATTTTATTTAAGGTTCCTTGGCTTGTTTTGTGCACAAAATTGCACGATTACCACCTTGGTGCATAAAATGTTTCTTGACTTAAACTCAACTTACTTGAGCGAGTAAATAGATAAACTAGCTTCTTGACTCAACACCAATAATAAAGGGGTGAGAATTAAATTCATGAACTGTAATACCCCAAAATTTTGAGTAATTTTAGTCAATAATTTCTTTTCAAAAATAAAATTTTAAATTCATTATTATTATTTTCAAATTGTATAATTATTATTTTTTATTTTTGGATTTATTAAAAAAAAACTGATTTTTAATGATTATAGAATTTGGTTTGAAAACTGATAAAAAGGAAATTTTTGAAATTTGTTTACTGAGATTATGTAACAAACTCGAGATAAGATTGACCCTTATCTTGTGAAATTTCTACAGCCAAAGCTAAAAAAACTCAAAACATATAAACCCTCTTAACCTTAAAGCTTGTTACTGTACTTTGACTCCCAAAGAACACCATCATCTCCTCTCAGGTAAGCTATCTCATAAAAACCCCAATCCTTCCATTCACTATCAAATCATATTATCTACCCTTGAAATACTACCGAACTTTTCATAAAAAGCATTGAATTACTTTAAAAAAATAAAAATAAAAATTCAAAGCCGAAGTACCGAGTTCAGAATTCATCTGCATCTCGCCACTTTCCATCATGTTTTAGTTTTGATAATTGATCATTATTAGTTTATTCTTTTAATTTATTCTTTACCTTTGACTTAGTGTAACTTGGTCTACGGGATTAGACTTTGTGTTGATCGATTTTGAAGAAAAAAAAAAACTTTGTGTTGATTTAGTGGATCTTCGGTCGAAGGTTGTGATGATGATAATGATATAATATCTATCATCTAACTTTTCAATTAGTTGTTTAATTTTTTTTAGGTGATTAGATTATGGGTGGTGATAAATTAATCTTACGCCCAATTTTTGTATTAGTCGTATAATTATCTAACTTGGAACCGTTTACTTGTAGACGGAGGCTACTAGGTGAACGTTTTGGAGGTTAATTACCTTTGAGTTTGTGGCACGATCAAGGTAATTTTCAATGTTCATCATCTTTAAAATCCCGTTAGGAAATTGTTTTGAAATATTGTGTGCCAACTACGTGGTTATGTAATTATTTGTGATGAGTGTGCTATCATATGATATGCTGGAATCATATTTTATACTAGTTTTCTATATTTTGTGTACTAATATAATTATTTTCAAAAATCTGACTAATTAATATTGTATGAGTTTTTTTTTTAATCTTGGGAATTAGATGATTGATTATATGTAATTGATGGTCTCCAAGGCCAATTGGGATACGAGTTGTAATTGTATGTCATGCAGAATGACTATGTTATAATAATACTGAAATTGAAATATTCAAATAAGGATTATATTGACTCGTTCAATACTCGTGTGCATTGTAATCGGTTAATTTAATTATTAACATCTACATTAAAATTAAGAAGGGAAATGAAACCCGAAAGGGTCAAGAACAGGTTGCCCACTAGTAGTTATGGTTGCTACTAGTTGGTTTAAATTATTGTATATTGTTGTTAGTCTTCCTCCTAATCACTGGGTATTAGTGAGGGGTGTGCACATTAAGGACATTCAGATTTATTTTATGGCCATTTGGGGTTATGCGCAACCCTCTGTAAAGTAGGTGGTGATAGGGACTAGTCCCGGCGTTCTCTTTTCTTTTCTTAAATAAAATAATAAAGTGTTATGTGATAATTTGATTTTGCTTAATATTATTCTGTCTACAAAATTGTGTTATGTATAAAATGTTTTCAACTAAAATTATTTATTTTACGGGATGGAGTTGGAATTACTTAGTTTAATTGATTTTGGGAGTTTTCTCTCTTTTCTTGTTTCTGATTTATTTTGCAGGTTGGTAACAGGGTACTCAGTTACATGTGAGCAGACGTTAGAATAATCACATAGCTAAGACAATTTAGTCTATTTCCGAATTTATTTATTTCCTTTAAACTATTGTTTTTAAATTAATTTGCAGTTTTGATGTAATGACTATTTTATATTGCCACCACTTTGACCACTTAGTTTAGTTAATAGTATTTCGTTCTACTTTGCATTTATTTTCTACGGAAAATAAGTGCAGCAGTAACACTCCCAGGGTTTGAGGGTTGGGTTTTGAAAGTTATAAGGTTACTCTTATTGTTTTAAAAAGACTCGAATTTTGGGGGTGTTACAAATTGGTATCAAAGCTAGGGTTTTTCAAAATTTAGGGACTAAAATGAATTAAATTAAAGACTTAGGTTTAAAACTTCTATATAAGTTTGTAAATTGATTTAAGCTCAGGAAAGCCGTGAGTGTGGGAATCAGGATAAAGGATCTATGTGTTTTATAGTACATTTCTTAAGTACTTATGATGAATATTTATTTTCTTTTATAAGAGGATGGTACGAGAACATAAAATTGCAAGAAAGTCGAGTTCTAGGAAGAGTACGCATGTATTACTTGATTCTCCCTACATGGTTCGTATGAAGTACAATGAAAACATTCGACATTACGTGCATCGTTTAAATCTCTACATTGAACATTTCCATTAAAATGTACTTGAGGGCCAATCTCATTACCTCATTCTGGAGAGACGATCTCAAATACTTTTAAAGGGACCTTTTTCTCAACTTAAGAAGAAGTACGCTGACTTATACATCAATGGTGAACCAAATGATAAATATTATTACGATGGAAGATGGATTCCTACTTTGGAATACCTTGAGAAGGCGATGATGGAAGCCAAGCAAGACTTTGACTATAACCTAGATGATGATGATGATGAGGAGGAACCTCAGGAAAATAAAGCTCATGAAAGTGAAGGGGAAAATGATGGTTGGATTTTTTTTAGTTGCGTCTAGCTTATTTGGTTAAAACCCCTTTATTACTTTTACAAATAAAAGCTTGTTTCTTTTGATTAGAAACTATAGTATAGTTTTGATTTATTTGTAAATTGTAGTTTATTGAGCAATTGTGTTATTTTTAAAGACGATTTTCATTCTCTTTTGGTTTTGCAATAAAATAATTTTGATTAACATATTTATACTTTGCCATTTTATGTGCATTATTTAATGTAATAAAATCATTTCATTTTTCTATCTATTTTATTTATATAGAACAAAGCTCTTATTTTCTTGTGCTTACTTTAGTCAAGTATAGTAATGATTTGGATGAATGATTGTGAAATCACAAAAGCAATGCATTAATTTATAGTCTAACGCTAAGTTGATGCATTATTTGGTTTGGAATTTGGCCGACTCTATGAATGCTATTGAGATTTAATAAATTGCTTAATTCTTGTCTATGTGTACTAATGATGTGTTACATAAAAGAATGTGGTTGTTAATTTACTTACAATTCACACGATCTAAAAAAATCGTGTTAAAATGTGTATGGTGGTAACACCTGTGTTAAAATTGTGCCAATTGTGTATGCAAAATTACAACGTTTACACTAGTTCTCGTTGGAGAAGAATTGCACAAATAGCTGAGACTCTTGAATAACTTACTGCTAGGTTGAGAGCTCTTAGGCAAATGAACTAGAACCTTGGAATATTGTTGTAAAACCAGGTGAATAACAACAACAGCAACCATAACAACAATGACAACGACCCTCAAGCAGCCATGACTAAAAAAATTGCTACATTGAAACCTCCACTATTCATGGGGAAGGAAGATCCCATGTTTGTTGAGAACTGGGTACGTGACTTTAACAAGATTTTTACTGCTGCTGGTACCCCTGATGCTCAGAAGGTGGACCAAGCCACTTTCTATTTACGTGAGGTTGCTGATATATGGTGGGAAAATGAAGGAGCCACTATAAGAGCTCAACAGAACTTTAACTGGGTGGCTTTTAAGAAAGCAATCAGGGATTATTTCTTTCCTGAGCATATCAAGAGACAGAAGTACAGCGAGTTCAGTAGGTTTAACCAAACTGCTGGCATGAGTATGTAGGAGTATGCTGAGAAATTTAATGAGTATGCTAGGTTTTGCCCTAATGTAGTGCCTGATGAGAGATATAAGGCTCAGAAGTTTGAAGATGGATTGACTTTTGATCCAAAAGAAGGTGATTGGGGCTGGTACTGCTGATACCTATAAGGAGGCCTATGATAGAGCTTGCAATATCAAAAGGATTTTGAAACGTGAGCAGGAGATCAAGGATAGGCATAAGAGGAAGGGGAATGGTGAAATCTCATCGAACCATCAAGGATATGACAAGAGACCACGCCTCGGGGGTAATAGCAATGGGAATGGTTGAAATGGTCACCAGGGAGGCCGTAACAACAACAATTGAAGCAATAATTACTAGGGCCAGGGATAACAGAATCAGCAAGGATCTCGCAATCGACCATGTCGTAAATGTGACAAGAGCCATCCCAGACGCAACTGCAATGGAGATTTGCTTACTTGCTTTGAATGTGGGGAGGTTGGTTACAAGAAATTTGAGTGCCCAAAGAAGCAGAATGGCAATAATCAGGCTTATAATGGGCAAGGTAACAACAATGGCAATAATGGAAGTGATAATGGGAGGAACTCAAACTACAACAACCGCATCAATCACAACAATTCTCAAGGAGGGAATGGCCAAAACAACAACAATGGCGGAGGAAGCAGCCACAATGGCAGTGGTAGGACTAGTAATGGAAGAATCTATGTCATGAACCTGAGTGAGATTGACTCTAATGCCAACGTTGTGACGGGTACTTTTCTCCTGAACTCAAACCCTACTTACTTACTTTTTGATTCTAGGGCATCTCATTCTTTTGTAGCCGCTTCTTTTGTGAATAAACATGCTTTAAAACATTCATCTTTGTGTCAAACCAGTATAACAATCCCTTTAGGGGAGGTAGTTCCTCATAGATCCATATACCAAGACATTCCAACTAACATTGCTGGAACCGAGTTGCTTGCAAACCTTATTCAGTTTGACTTAACTGACTTTGATGTGATATTGGGAATGGATTGGCTTAGCAAGTGTAAGGCTAGAATTGAGTGTCATACCTAAAAGGTCTCTCTTAGGGGGCCAAGGGGGAATAGAATCTCTTACCAGGGAGTTGTGTCAAAACCAGAGATTAGTATTGTGTCAGCCATGACTTTCCATTCTTATATCCGAAAGGGCTACCCTATTTATTTATGCCACGTGCAAGATGTGACTGTAGAAGAAAAGTCCATAGATCACATTCTAGTGGTGAGAGAGTTCCAAGATGTGTTTCCAGATGAATTTCCAGGGATGCCACCAATTAAGGAGATGGATTTTAAAATAAACTTAGTGCCTGGGACTGGAGCTATTTCTAAGGCACCTTATAGAATGGCACTAGTAGAGATGAAAGAGTTGAAAGTACAGTTGGAGGAGTTGCTGGAGAAGGGTTATATAAGGCCAAGTGTTTCATCGTACGGAGCACCGATTTTGTTTACGAGGAAGAAGGACGTAACCTTAAGGTTGTGTATTGACTACCGAGAGTTGAATAATGTCACTATTAAAGAACAAATATCCATTGCGAGGACTTGTTTAATCAGCTTAAAGCTGCTGGGATCTTTCCAAAGATTAACTTAAGGACAGGATACCATCAGTTGAGGATTGCTGACGAAGATATACCAAAAGACAGCCTTTCGCACGAGATACGAACATTATGTGTTCACTGTTATGCCTTTTGGACTTACTAATGCGCCAACAGCTTTTATTGATATCATGAATAGAACTTTTCAACCATATTTGGATAAGTTTGTGGTGGTGTTCATAGATGATATTTTTGTGTACTCGAGGGATAGAGAAGAGCACGGAGAACATCTAAGAAAAGTGTTGGAGATTCTCAGTGAAAAGAAGTTGTATGCCAAATTTTCAAAATGTGAATTTTTGCTAGAGAAGGTAGCTTTTCTAGGCAATGTGATATCAAAGGAAGGAGTTGCAGTGGACCCATCTAAGATTCAAGCAGTTTCTGATTGGTCAAGACCAACAAGTGTGACTAGAGTGAGAAGTTTCTTAGGGTTTGTTGGATACTATAGGAGATTTGTGCAAGACTTTTCAAGGATAGCTCAACCCTTAACCAATTTTATGAAAGAGAATACTATGTTTTAGTGGGATGAGAAGTCTGAGAAATCTTTTCAAGAATTGAAGCGAAGACTCACCTCAACACCAGTCTTAACCCTACCATCAAGGACTGAAGGGTTTGAAGTCTAAAATGACGCATTTAAGAATGGCTTTGGGTGTGTACTTATGCAATATGGGAGGGTTGTAGCTTATGCATCAAGGCAGATCAAGCAACATGAACAGAATTACCCTACTCATAATTTAGAGCTAGGAGCTGTAGTGTTTGCTCTCTAGATCTGGAGACAATACTTGTATGGTGTGAGATGTAAGGTGTAAACAGACCATAAAAGTCTTAAATGCATATTCATACAGAGTCATTTGAACATGAGACAAAGGAGATGGCTTGAGGTGCTAACCGATTACGACCCAGAGATTTTATATCACAAAGGAAAGGCGAACAAGGTAGTTGATGCTTTGAGTAGGAAGACAAGTTATACAGTGAACTTGATGGTTTTAGCCAAGGAACTTTGTGAAGAATTTAGGAAGTTGAACTTGGAGGTGATGGAGTATGGACAGGTGAACGCTCAGTTGAATGCAATGTCAGTCAACCCTACCATATATGATGAGATTCGTGAGAAGCAAATGTTCGATGAGTGGTTGACCAAGGTGAGAAAGATGAAAGAAGAAGGAGCAACAACTGAGTTTATTGTTGATGATAGTGGAACAGTGAAATACAAAGGGAGATGGTGTATTCCTAAGGATGAGGATCTCAAAAGGAAGATTTTAGAAGAAGCTCACAACACCTCGTACTCTTTACACCCGGGAGGAGATAAGCTCTATTGATGAGGGGAAAACTAGGTCATTGACTAATCCTCCATAAGCCAAACAAAACCGATAAACACTTAACAAAACTAAATACAAGTATAGAGGTAAGTATGCGTGCTCGAGCCTTATGGTGCGTGGCATGCTATATATGTATGTATGCATGTTGGTGCTTGATAGGGGTCAGTGTGCATAGACATTGCTTACGGAGCAATGTGGTGCAATAAGCTCGCGCGACATGGCCATTATGGGTTACGATTTGGTGCGTGAAAGTTCGGTGTGACGCGTAAGCGACATCGCAAGTCACTCCCACGTTTATTGAGCATCAATCGGTTGTGCGAGTAGTGAGCACTCCAAGTCTTGATACTTAGACATTTTGGACTACACAATTTTGTATTCTTTTTCCGTTTTAATTATTTTAATTAATTATTTTGGTTTTAATTATTTTAATTAAATTTTGAGGCTAGGCCTCGGTTTTGAGTGGCATTGGCAAAATTTTGGTTTTACCGACTTAATTTATTAGATTAATTAAGATGGATGCAGAATTTAGTGGAAGCTTCAATTTTTATTTTGCTAAATTACATAATCGGTGAAACAACTTTCGCTAGTTTTAATTAGGCGTGTTAATTGGATTAATGACCTAAATTAGTTACTAGTTTACGCGTGTTTTTGCATTGTTAGTTGTTCATCGTTGTAAAATGCATGGGCCATTCACAAATAGTGAATTGATGAATGAAATGTATATTCTCCCGTAGCTTTTATAAAAATGGAAACTAGTGTGGCCCGATTAGGATAGAAAATACGGACTGCGTTCCATGATGTATTTTTTGTTAATCGAAATACGGTCTGCAAACGGTTAAGTACTTTTGTACCTTAATATTTAGATTAGTCCTAATCTTAGATACTAGTATTTGAATTATTTTAGTTATGTCTTGAAGACGGAGGTTCTTGGAAAACGAAGCCATGAAGTTGCAAAAGACGACCCTTGAAGACTTGAAGACTCAAGGGGTCATAATAGTTGTCAAATGCATCATTTAATTATATTTTCGATATATATTTATGATTATATACATATGACTTATATGTTAGATGCATGTTTAGGATTTCGAATGTTGGTGTTGTTTTTAAGAATACTACAAGAAGGGGGGGTTGAATTGTAGTATGAGAGTTTAGTCAAACTTTTTGCGGAATTAAGACTAAGTAAGCTAAAGGAACAGAAAGATAAACTTAAGGAACTAAAGGATGCAAGAGAGATTTTTACGTGGAAAACTCCTTGGCCCTAACAAGGAGAAAAACCATGACCACTTGGGATTTTGGGAAAAGAATCTTCACTAGAATAGGGCAAATGGTCGTATTACAAACTAAAGACTCAAACTTTAAGTTCCTCAACGAACTTGAAACCCCGAGGAACAAGTCACCCAACTTCTTACTCTTCTCTTCTCTTTCTCTTCTCTATGTCTCTTCTCTTTATCTTCTCTATCTCTCTTCTCTTTCTCTTCTCTTTCTCACTTCTCTTTCTCACATACATAAATTCACTCAAACTTCCCCATTCCCCAAATTACAACTCGAAAGAAAAACAAACTCTAGTATAAGAACAATAAGAACACTCTAATTAACTTGTGTGGAATTGACACTTAACTCGAATTAAAGCTTGAAAACTTATGTGAGTAATGGTGTGTTTTTCCATCTGAAATCAACAGCTATTCCACTACGCCACTACTCCAACCCACTAAGAAGATCATGTTCCTAAAATTAAGGAAACATGAACTCCTCAATGTGCAAGACCATGACTTGAAAAAGATCATGGAGGAGTAGGCTGCAAGTTTTTAGAAAACGTGGAAGATTTTATTTGCAAAAGATATTTTCAAAAATCAGAATAAATAAAATCTTTTTGTTAGGAAAAAGATAACCGTTATAAGATAACAATTTTCCTAAAAACTAGCATGCACAATTTTATCAACTTAGACCAATTCCACACAGCTTTTTCGAGTGTAACTAATTTCTCATACTTACATAAATCCTAAAATATAAAAATATATTTAGTCTTCATGTCTTTGGATGAAGCTTCTACTCCGATGCTTCCTGTTCCTTGGGAGGAACTTCTCTTCTCTAATGAAGCTTCAGCTCTGAAGCTTCTGTTCCCTAAGGGGAACCTTCTCTTCTCAAGTCTTCATTTCTGAAGCACCAGTTCCTGCAAAGGAACTCTTCTTTATGGATAGCTCTGCTTCTGGCCTTCTTGTTCCTCATGGTATCTTTACAAGACACTTAATTCTCCTAGTCTTTGCAACTGAGTACACACTTAAACAATCAAGCACTTATTAGTTTGTAAGTAAGTGAGGTTGTGTCATCATCAAAATCATTAAGTCCAACAATATTCCCCTTTTTTGATGATGACAAAGGAAATGCAAAAACAAAGTACAATGCAGAAAGGGAACTAATACTAAGAAATGAAAGCATTGCTGATATGAAAAACTAAGAAAAAAACTTGTATATACATTATACCTGTTTAGAGAGTAGGCAGCTTGTGAAGATTTCGAACAGAGACCATAGAATGATTAAGTTTCCTTGATAGTTTGCATCTCTTCCCCCTTTTGGCATTATCCAAAACCAACACACAAGCAATAGTATACCATAACACAGCACCATCTAAGTGGTTTGGTGTTAAGACAAGAAGCATGCATAGAGAGAAAACATTCACAAAGAATATAGGCAGAATAAACATACGTATTAATCATCCAAAACCGATTTAAAACATCGGCCAAGTGTACCAAATTTGCAAGTTCACCAAAAGAAAATTAAAAGTGCCCAAAATATTACAGACCAAAATAAAATTGTTCCCAAAAGCAGATAAAATATAAGTTTTATCAACATAAAGAGGCTGCAAGGAAAGATAGGTTAAGAAGCAATGCTCTGGTCATCATCAACAGCAAGATCCTCCAGTTTCTTGCTGATTTGAGACAATATGTCCTTGACAATGGACTGTCTCCCTTGTTCAATGCTTGAGACCAGCTTCTTGACATCAGCATTCAGGGTGAGCACACTCTTCTTCAATTCCTCCATCTACAACTTTGACTGCTCTTGTTCCTTCAGCACCTTAAGGAACGTGTCCTTCAGCTCCTTCACATCTTCGCTGGGAACCTTTGGAGGGGAACTGAAAGCTGCAAAACCTGTTCCTGCAGATGCATACTTGCCAGAAATAGGAGAGCTTGTGACTTTCTGCAAATCCTCCTGCACCCCAGATATATCAATGCAAATGGGTGCAGAGGTCTCCTTTTTCTTCATCAACCTCAAGCTCTTCCTTTTCTTCCTTCCCCCTATTTCAATGACCTCCTTAACTATCTTTTCCTCTTCCTCTTTCTGAATATCCTGCACCACTCCCTCAATTATCCCCGTAACCTTCTCTTCTTCCCCCTCAGATAATGCTCCTACTTCCTTTGGCCTTTTCTCCTTTTCCTCCAGCACAACTTCAAAACATCCATCCACAACCTTCATCTTATGGTTTTCAAGAAAAATAGGCTACATGTATTTGGTGTTTTTGAGGGGCAGGGGTTCTTTATCAGCAAAGGAGATACCAAAACTTTCGAACACATAGGTGAGTAGGTTTCCATATCCCACCTTCCATCCTTTTGGAACACAGTGGGAAAGGCGTTGGATCATGATGGAGGGAAAGTTGATTTGGATCTTTTTGGCTAGGCAATAAATCAAGACAGAATCAAGCTTGTTGCCACTGTCTCTCTTTTGAGAACGAGGGATTATATCATTGAAAACAAACTTTAGCAGGATTTTGTTAAGAGGGGTTAGGACATTGTGATTTATGTAGGTTTCCTCTGGGTCACTGCCTAGAAACTCCACTATTTCATCAATATTGGCATCAGGAAGAGGGTTTCTTATCACATTACTTTTAAAATATATATCACACCCAATATTAGGAACATCAAACAACTCAACCAAGTACATCGCATCAAACTCAATTTCTTTTTCATACACACAACACCGAATAGTACCTTTAGAGTACTTGAAACTTTTGCAAAAATCCTTCATAGCATCAACATACAAACTCCGATTAAAGCATTCACTCAACAAATTCACCCAAGTTTGAGATTCAATCAAATAAAGCAATTCATAAAGCTTAACAGACTTACACCAAGAGAGATTAATAGCCAAACCTGTCACAAAGTGATCCCCAATTTTCTCTTGCTTTTTCATGGCTGCTGGCTTATCCTGGTAATTGACCCCTAGTTCCGGAGCACTTTCTTCTTCATCTTGCATGTCATCAGACTTCCTTTTGCGAGAAGACTGAGATTCGGTAGTCGATTCGACTTTTGGAGGCTCTTGAACTTTGATGGGAGTGATTTCTGGTGGAATTTCCATGGTAATGTCTAGGATAGGGTTTGTGTTTGAGTCGGCTTCAATTTGGGTTTTTGGAGAGGTAGACATTGGAGAGTAGTTTTGATCGGAGTGATGAGAGAGAAGGTAATTTTTGTGTGGTGTAAATTTGTGTGAGGCTGACATGTTTTATGGTGGAGGTAAATTGGAGAAGTGAGGTGTCGTTTGGGAGGTGAGGTGAATTAAGTTGATTTGAAACTCATATTTATTGCTTAGGGAAACGCAAACCATGTTTTAAGATAGTAATGTGAGTGGGCTACTTTTGAACAAAAGATAATGATGAATATTTGATGCATTCATCCGAATTTTGTGTTTAGATAAAAAGAATTTGGAATTTTGAAAAATAGATAAACACAATAATTTTATCTCTTGAATTTAATTAGTTAAAAATCACTTGCAAATTCAACTTGATACACAGAATAATTCAACAAGGCTCATGCAACCAATTTTGGACTTTCACATTCTATGTCTTTCAAATTTACATGCCCTTAGTAAATATTACTCCTGCTCACAACCTGTCTTAACTATGTAATTAAACATATAACACTTGTGCACAGTATACAATGATTAAGCACGTCAGTTTGAGTTTCATACCTGAGGGAACTTGATGCATTTTTCTTAATATAACTTAATCATCCCAAGTTCCATTCTCATCTTCTCATGCCTTTTTCTATTCAAGGGTTTTGTTAAAATATCTGCAATTTGATTGTCAGTTTGGCAGAAATCTAATTTAATCAAACCCTTTTCAACATTATCCTTAAGGAAATGATGCCTTATATTAATATGCTTGACTCTTGAATGATGGACTGGATCTTTAGATATGCAAACTGCACTAGTTTTATCACAATAGATAGTAATGCAATTAAATTTAATACCAAAGTCACGCAACTGTTGTTTGATCCAAAGGATTTGAGAGCAACAAGCAGCAACTACTACATACTCAGCCTCTGCGGTCGACAATGCAACAGTATTTTGTTCCTTGGAACCCCAAGAAACTAGACAAGAGCCAAGGAACTGAACCATACTTGAGGTGCTTTTCCTGTTGACTAAGTCACCAGCATAGTCAGCATCTGTAAATCCTCTAAGCATAAAGTCATCACTTCTAGGATAGAACAGACACAGGTCATCTGCTCCTTTGAGGTATCCTGAAATTCTCTTAACAGTCGTTAGATGTGATTCTTTAGGATTAGACTGAAATCTAGCACACAATCCAACACTAAAAGACATGTCAGGCCTACTGGCTGTTAGATATAGCAATGAACCAATCATACCTCTATAAGTGGTTTGATCCACACTTGTTCCTTGTGGATCCTCATCAAGTCTTGTTGCTGTTCCCATAGGTGTGTGATATGTCTTGGAATTCTCCATGTTGTACTTCTTCAGAAGTTCTTTGACATACTTCTGTTGGTGAATCATAATTCCTTCTACTGTTTGCTTTATTTGAAGTCCAAGGAAGAAATTTAATTCACCCATCATACTCATTTCAAACTCACCACCCATTAGCTTAGCAAAGTACTTGCACAAACCATTGTTAGTAGCACCAAATATAATATCATCTACATAGATCTGTACAACTAACAAATCAATTCCTCGAGATTTAAGAAAAAGAGTTTTATCTACTTTTCCTCTTTTAAAATCATTTTTCAGTAGGAACTTTGAAAGCCTTTCATACCAGGCTCTTGGAGCTTGTTTAAACCAATAGAGAGCTTTCTTAAGCTTAAAAATATGATTTGGAAATTTAGGATTTTCAAAACCAGGAGGTTGTTCACCAAATACCTCCTCATTTAAGAAACCATTTAGAAAAGCACATTTCACATCCATTTGATAGAATTTGAAACCCATAAAAGAGGCAAAAGCTACTAGGATTCTAATAGCTTCTAATCTAGCTACAGGAGAAAAGGTTTCATCGAAATCAATACCTTCCTGTTGGTTGTAGCCCTTCACAACCAATCTGGCCTTGTTCCTTACTATAGTGCCATGTTCATCAAGCTTGTTCCTGAACACCCATTTGAGCCCTATGACTTTCTTATCCTTAGCCTTTGGCTCAAGGTGCCAAACTTTGTTCCTTTCGAACTCATTTAGTTCCTCTTGCATGGCCACTATCCAGTCAGCATCTTCCAAGGCTTCTTGATGATTTCGAGGCTCTAGGATGGACAGAAATGCATGGAACGCACAGAAGTTCCTCATCTGCGATCTTATTTGAGTTCCTTTTCTTATGTCACTGATTATGAGATCAGTTGGATGGGAACTTTTATACTTGAATGTCCTAGGTTGAAATTCCCTAGCAGGAACTCCAATTTGAGGAGCTTCTAGATCTGTTCCTTCTGCTTCATCTGATAGTTCCTCATTCACCTGTTCATCTGGTTGAGGAACTTCCTCATTCTCTTGATGATCTTCTTCTGGAGCTGGCTGCTTTTCTTTGGTTTGCTTCTAAGTCTCTTCTTCATCTCTGTCTCTTATCAATCCAATTTCAAAATCATTATCATCTTCTTGTTCCTGCACACTCATAAACTGGTTAACTTCATCAAAGATTATGTGAATGCTTTCCTCAACACACATTGAACTTTTATTGTAAACTCTATAAGCTTTGCTATTAGAGGCATATCCAAGAAATATGGCCTCTTCACTTCTTTCATCAAATTTCCCTAGGTTTTTCTTACCATTGTTATGTATAAAGCACTTACAACCAAAGGCTCTAAGATGAGATATGCTTGGCTTCCTTCCCTTGAATAGTTCATAGGGAGTCTTGTTGATGATACTTCTAATTGTTACCCTGTTAAGGATGTAACATGTTGTATTCGCGGCTTCAGCCCAGAAGTTCCTTGGCAATCCACTTGCAATCAGCATCGTTCTAGCCATTTCATCAAGGGTTCGATTCTTCCTTTCTACAACTCCATTTTGTTGGGGAGTCCTTGGAGCTGAGAAATTATGATTCATGTCATTTTCCCTGCAAACTCATCGAATCTTGAGTTCTCAAATTCAGTTCCGTGATCTGATCTGAGATGGATTATGGAGTGACCACTGATTTTCTGTAATTTCTTGGCAAAAACAACAAACTCGTTAAAAGTTTCATCTTTACTAGCAAGAAAAATAACCCAAGTGAATCTGGAATAATCATCAACAATAACCAAAACATATTTCTTGCCACTCTTGCTTTGAATCCTCATGGGACCACACAAATCCATATGGATTAATTCTAGAGGCTTTGTAGTGCTCACCATTTTCTTCAATTTAAAAGATGAACGAACATGCTTGCCTTTCACACATGCATCACAAACTTTGTTCTGTAGGAACTTGATTATAGGAAGTCCCACAACCAGGTTCCTTGACCTTAGCTTGTCCAGTAATGAAAAGCTAGCATGTCCAAAATGTTTATGCCATAGCAGGGGATCATCTGCAACAACACTCAGACATGTAAGGTTGTTCCTTGGGATTAAGTTGAGGTCAACTGTATAAGTATTCCCTCTTCTTGTTCCTTCTAGAAATACCTTTCCTGACTTGTTGATGATGTTGCAAGAGTCAGAAGTAAAACTTACAGAGTTTCCTTTATCACAAAACTGTGATATGCTAAGCAAATTGTGCATTAAGCCCTCGACCAGGAACACATTATCAATGGAATGAGATGTTGATCTTCCAATTTTGCCTTTTCCAATGATCTCGCCCTTCTTATTATCCCCAAAGGTTACTGTTCCTCCAGGGTAGTCTTCTAGTGAGAGGATTCTTGATTTATCACCTGTCATATGCTTTGAACACCCGCTGTCGAGATACCACGAGTTGTTCCCCCTGACTAGGACCTGCAAGAAAACTAAGCATTAGGATCATGAACCCAGGTTTCCTTTGGTTCCCTAGACATGGATGCAATATCAATTTTCTTGACCCACACTTGTTTTACATTTCTTTTATCAGCTTCTTCTCTTATTCTACATTGATCATAGAGATGTCCAGTCTTACCAGAAAAAGTGCATACCTTCATGCTAGGAAGCTCAACATATTTCTTTTGCTTACCTTTTCTCTTGGTCATGTAACCAAGGCCTTCAGTTCGTTTTCCTTGAGCTTCAACTATCCACTTAGGTATGACCTTTGGGTCAATGCTTCTATCCTTTCTAGCATTCAGTTCCGATTCAAGTTGATCCTTTTGAGTTTTTAAAGTAGAGAGTTCATTTTTCAAATTTTCAAAATCAACATTGAATTTAAGCAGCTGATCGCTTGAGGAACTGCTAGAACTGATATCAGAATTCATGAGCTTATACTGAGTTAATTCAACATTCAGAAGAATACTTTCATTCTTGATTCTATCAGCTATCTCTGTTATGTGTTTATATTTAAAATCAAGCTCTCTTAATTTGCTTTGAGATTTTGCATAGGCTGTTTCCAACCAAGCACCATGTTCTTTGCAAACCTTAAGAGCTTTTTCACATTTGTTCAGTTTCACACAAGTATCTCTAAAGAATTCTTCTTCTTCTAGACATATATCTATTAGGACGTCTTTAGAGAGAGTTTTAAGCTGTTTAGGATCAAGAAATACCTCTTTCTAGAGTTCCTCAAGGTAGGCCTTTTCATCATCTGATTTAGCCATCATACAAAGATTAGCCGTCTCCTCTTCTGGTTGGCCATCCTCTTCTTCTTCACTGTTTGAGTCTTCCCAGGCTGCTATCATGGCCTTCCTCATGTCTGACTTTTGGTAGTTTGCTTTGTTGAATTTTTCTCTTCCTTGTTCCTTAGCCTTTCCTTTTCCTTTATCATTTTCACAAAGGGGACAGTCTCTTATAAAGTGTTCTGGGGATCAACACTTATGGCAGCTGTAGTCAGGTTTTGGATTTGAGGTCTTTTTCCCGAAGTTCATTGAGGGGCGACCTTTCTTGAACATCTTCTTGAATCTTCACACAATTAGGGCAGCTTCATCCTCGTTTACTTCTGAGTCTTCCTCCTTATCAGCCTTAAGAGCCAATCCCTTGTTCCTCATGGATTCGTTGTTGACTCCAAGGTGCAGCTCATGAGTCATGAGAGAACCTGCTAGTTGTTCAATGTTGAACTTGGTAAAGTCCTTAGTTTCCTGAAGGGCTGTCACCTTAGCTCTCCATTTCTCATCTTGCGGAAGACTTCTAAGAACCTTCCTAACTTGCTCATCTGTAGGAATCTGTCTACCAAGGAAACCAACTCATTTATGATGTTAGTAAAACGGGTTAGCATCTCTTGGATGGTTTCTTTAGGTTGCATCTCAAATCTTTCATACTTTGACATAAGCAGATCGATTTTTGAACGTTTAACCTCATTGGTTCCTTCATGAGTAATCTGCAGCAAGTCCCAGATTTCCTTAGCGTTCTTGCACCCCATAACACGATTGTGTTCGTGAAGTCCAAGTCAACAATAGAGCAATTTCACAGCCATAGCATTGATTTCCATTTTATCAAAATCCTCTTTCTCAAATTCAAACATAGGCTTAGGGATTACCTCATTTTGAGCGTTTGTTTTGGTGACTTCGAAATCACCAACATTGATCACCCTCAAGACTTGGTAGTTCTCCGCCTTGATAAAAATTTCCATGCGGTTCTTCTAGTAGGTATAGCACTTGCCGTTGAACATAGAAGTCCTCTGATTTGAGTATCCTTCCTCGAGCTTTTCTTGAGTATTCATTTTCTCCAAGACCTTTCTTCTTCAGGGTTTCCTGATTTTCCTAGAAGTTAGGCTCTGATACCAATTGTTGTTTCAATAAATACTACAAGAAGGGGGGGTTGAATTGTAGTATGAGAGTTTAGTCAAACTTTTGGCGGAATTAAGACTAAGTAAGCTAAAGGAAAATAAAGATAAACTGAAGGAACTAAAGGATGCAAGAGAGATTTTTACGTGGAAAACTCCTTGGCCCTAACAAGGAGAAAAACCACGACCACTTGGGATTTTGGAAAAAGAATCTTCACTAGAATAAGGAAAATGGTCCTATTACAAACTAAAGACTCAAACTTTAAGTTCCTCAACGAACTTGAAACCCCGAGGAACAAGTCACCCAACTTGTTACTCTTCTCTTCTCTTTCTCTTCTCTATCTCTCTTCTCTTTCTCACTTCTCTTTCTCACATACATAAATTCACTAAAATTTCCCCATTCCCCAAATTACAACTCGAAAGAAAAAAAAACTCTATTATAAGAACATTAAGAACACTCTAATTAACTTGTGTGGAATTGACACTTAACTCGAATTAAAGCTTGAAAACTTATGTGAGTAAAGGTGTGTTTTTCCATCTGAAATCAACAGCTATTTATAGACCAAAATTCGTTTAAGAAAAACTTCTTTATGCGGCAATTCCACTACGCAACCCACTAAGAAGATCATGTTCCTAAAATTAAGGAAACATGAACTCCTCAATGTGCAAGACCATGACGTGAAGAAGATCATGGAGGAGTAGGCCGCAAGTTTTTAGAAAACGTGGATGATTTTATTTGCAAAAGATATTTTCAAAAATCAGTATAAATAAAATCTTTTTGTTAGGAAAAAGATAACCGTTATAAGATAACAGTTTTCCTAAAAACTAACATGCATAATTTTATCAACTTAGACCAATTCCACACAGCTTTTTCGAGTGTAACTAATTTCTCATACTTACATAAATCCTAAAATATAAAAATATATTTAGTCTTCATGTCTTTGGATGAAGCTTCTACTCCGATGCTTCCTGTTCCTTGGGAGGAACTTCTCTTCTCTGATGAAGCTTCAGCTCTGAAGCTTCTGTTCCCTGAGGGGAACCTTCTCTTCTCAAGTCTTCATTTCTGAAGCACCAGTTCCTGCAAAGGAACTCTTCTTTATAGATAGCTCTGCTTCTAGCTTTCTTGTTCCTCATGGTATCTTTACAAGACACTTAATTCTCCTAGTCTTTACAACTGAGTACACACTTAAAAAATCAAGCACTTATTAGTTTGTAAGTAAGTGAGGTTGTGTCATCATCAAAATCATTAAGTCCAACAGTTGGGATGATTAATTAATTTCACTTAAATAAATAAACATAGAAACCCTAGGTCCCTAAAATATTGAGTAAAATTTGCCATCCAAAATAACATTTATCGACCTATCGAGAGTAGTGATGGGCTACGCCAAAGCGATGCATCACTATTATTCCCTAGGATACGTAAGGTATGATGATGGGTTTTCCAAAGCAAGACATCGCATACATATTGGTTTTGGTTATACTCAAAGATATGAGTGATGGAGTCCTAACATGTCGTGGCAAAGTGGATAAGTTGTTGAGAGAGCATTAGATACGACGATTTATCCAACCAAGGTGGCTTGGAGCCATTACCAAAGAGTTTCTTACCTTAGAAGATTGAATGTTAAGACAAACCAAAGCATGCTTAACCACTCATTGTTTCTTTGGATCTTGGAATCGCATTATTCTCACCAAATGGGGACAAATTTAATGCGTGGATAAGACTTTTAATAAGATTGAAAATTTGCATGAATGCTTTTAAATTTCAAACTTATTATGTTATTTTCTTGATAAATGGTTATACTTTGCACTTATATTTGTAGAATTCCAAGTCAAACTATATTGTTTTCCGTGATTGGTAAAGGAAATCTTTGAGAATTGTTCTCAAAGAAAGGAAAGGCATTTCTAAAATACAATTCTCATAAATGACTTTTATAAGTCCGAAAGGACGGTTGGACATCATGTATTCAAAATACTAGGTAGTTTTGATAAACATGAAGTATTGAGTTGGAAACTCAAAAAATTGTCAATGCTTGACAACCAACATATCTTTTCGCTTTATACGTTGGTGAGCACAACTCATTGATGTATTAATTCAAGTACAAATTAAAGGAAAAGATGGAACTTTGTTACACGGTGCACTAGATGCTTATTCATGCCTAACAAAGTGTAAAAGTCAAAGACTCTTAAAGAAATGGTTCTTAAAGATTATGAGATGAAGTATGATAAGAAATATAGGAAACAAGGAACAAAGAAAAGGAATTAGATTCCATTTCTACTAAAGAGTTCATGTTAACTTAGCAAATCATTATCTTCACAAGTATCGGATACTTCTTGAGTGTTACACTTTGAAAGTGACCACAAACTGTTGAAGATAAACTAAGTTTTTGACTTACAAGCTTAGAGTGAAGCAAGAAGAGCTACATTAGTTGTAAGGTCGTATGCTTTGTTTAAAGACCTTTTAAGCTAAGGCTGGAACAACTAAATGGTTATTGTGTTCCATAATCAGCAAACAATTCATTAACACACGAAAAGACTCACATTCAAATTAAAGAGCAATAGTTGCAAATTTATTTGAATGGCATGGTTGTCTAAACCATGAGTCAAGAATGCTTGATTATAAACAAACATTTCCCTAACATGACAACTCACAAAGTTCAAATCATAGGCATGATTTGTGTTCCGAACATCATTAGCAATGTCACATTAACAAGAACGTACTCAAGGCTATATAGGCTCTTGACAGTTAATCGATTCGGAATCGTTCTAAGACAAGCAAGTCTTACTTCTTAAAAATTGACAAAGTAAAGAGCTATTGTTCTTGGTATAGACAATTGACTCCGAAAGCTAAAGAGGATTCAATTACTTCAACGTTTCACAAAGAATTTGAAAGAATATGTCTATATTCATCAAATGTGAACAAACTTGACCTTGAATAGCTCAAGTGTTCAATGAAGTACAGAATCGACTTGGCAAGATATCAAAACTTCTAGATTAGATCAAGCGATGTTTGCTTGATCCAAGCGTGACCATCATAAAGTTATGAAATTGAAATTTTCATAAATATCTCCACAAAGAACATAGTCTATCTTCACGGAGACCTCGATGCCATTTAAGAATGACTCGAACAATGATGGATCACATCCCTTCCTAGAAAGTTCTTAAATATTTGCGCAAATGACTAATGTTACACTAAGCAAAATGTCAGAGCTAAGAAAGGACACCATATTCAGTTATGGATAGAATTAACTTAGTGGGAGCTCACTAACTCAGAGGGAGCTAAGTGACTCAGTGGGAGCTCACCAACTTAGCAAGATCTTGGTGGCTCAATGGGAGCATAATGGCTCACTAAAGGCTAAGATACCTCAAGTAGGAGCTAACTGTTTGTTTCACAATGAACTTTTACCCAAAGACAATATACATGTCTCTTTGTAAGAATTCAAGTGAGACTACGGGCATTTCCTCCACAACCTAAATGAGAACATAATGTTTGTTGCTCTAAGTGGTGTCTTTCTAGAAAGTAACACATTTCCAAAACAACAAGTGGGAGGAAAATGAACTCGATGACTATCGAGCTTAGCAACAAACTAGAATTGAGAATCTCGGAAGACTCAAAAGGGATTCATGAGAATGATTGATCAAGAATACTCAAAAGGACTTTACAAGTGCCTTAAAAGAGAATTCATTACTCACAAACCTACTGATAAGTTAGAGTAAGATCAACATAATGAAAGGGCTTTGGAAGCGCCTTGAAACTTAGTGTTTGATGCAATAACCCCGTATAGGTATAAAATTCATCAAAGTTTTGGATTGAATCCTATAAATTTTCTATTAAGTTAGAGATAAACCTAATACTTACAAGCATACTATTTACTATTAGATAGTAAGGGAATAATGCCTTGTAAGATAGCTACGAAAAATCCAAATTTTGAATAATGGTTAGAGGCCATAAAATCCGAAATAGACTCCATGTCTGAAAATCATGTTTAAAACTTGATTAATTTGCATGAAGGGTGAAAGACCCATCGATCGCAAATAAGTTTTCAAGGAGAAAACTAACAAATGTGGAAATGTATATGCATACATAGCTAGATTGGTTGAAAAGGATATAATTAAATTCGCGGATTTGATTTTAATAAAAACCTATTCACCAATTGGAATACTCAAGTCTTTTCGTGGTTATTCTAGCAAAATTGAACATATGAAATATGGCAAAATAGATACCATAACCGCCTTTCTAAAATAGGATTTTGGAAGTGACTATCAAAATAGTCTAAGGGTTTTGAAAATCTAAATAATGCTAGATTTGAAAGCAAGCTCAAGAAATCCATTATGGGATTGAAGGAAGCATTGCGAAAGGAATTAGAACGTGTTTTTTCATAAAGTTAATAAAAGGATTGGCTTATGAAGAAACATAGAAATTCTTAGGAGTAAGAAGTTTAGTGGGAGCAAGAGTCAATCTTTTAAGGTCCAACAAGAAGTTTACGAACTCTGTTGTAAATTAACTATCAAATGGTAAATGCTTAGATTTGAAAGTATTTTCGACAATGGACTAAGCTAATGAAGATACTAAGTACTTATTGGGAATTAAGATCTATTGTATAGACTTAATAAAATTTTTAAACGAGTAAAGGAATTTACCGTGTTAAACATGAATTGAAGGACTTTGAAAGGATTTTGACCCGTATGTATAAAACTAAGTAATTTTTTGAACTAAGTATGAGCTAGGCTAAATACTAAGTCAAACAAGAAATACTCGAGTAAAGACTTTCAACCATATCACATAGCAACAGTTTAGCAAGACTCAGTGAAACCGGATGAGCTAAAATGTAACGTGGACGGAAAAAGATTAAGAATCATTCTACAATTAAATCCATCATGTACACTACGATATGGAATCGTCACACGACTTACTTGCTTAGAGCATGTGAAGTATGTATATAGTACCAATCAACCTGAATTTATGTAATAGATCGTTAGATTATGGCCAAGAACATCCAAAGTACTTGGATAAGTGTGAGGATGAGTTCTTGACGCATAGAAACAAATATGATTTCAGTATTGATGTTGCAAGCACAAACCTTAACAAGGATCAGATCCTTAACAAGGATGCCATTTGTAAGCACAAGCTAAGAAGCATCGTGGCTTGAGAATGGTAACATGGATGTGCATTCATGTGTAATGTGCGGCAATTTTAAGGTGAATTTCCACGATCACAAGTGATTAGGGTATCCCAAAACCATTGTGAGCCGCTTAAAGTGAAACCCAATTAAAGCATCATCGGGAAGTCTAATAAAATATATGTTAAGAATATGGTTGCCTTAAAGGCAATAATAAGGAAGATGATATATGGAAGGTTCTTTTTTAACGTTAATGATTGTAGGTTGTTAAGTTGAAAATCTCAATCATGAAAATGAGTGGGAGCCATCACTTGGACAATAAATCCTAATCACATATAATCCGTGATACTCTCAAATTTTATCATCTTATTATGAAAGTGATTAGCAATGAAGATGCTAAGATTAGCAAAGTAATCATAACTAAACCTATGCAATAAGTGAACGACAACATTCACAATTGCGCGAAAGAAATCAAGCATATTAGATATGGGTGTGATCTATAATGTTTGATAAAGAGTGTAACTCTTAAAACATTCGGAAAAACCATTTATCATAAGATGAACCATTCAGGTTTTGGTGTAATTTAAATTTCATGCAATTTTATCACTCCGTTTGCTACTTAATTGTGGTTTAGGATTAAATAATGAGTCCATTCGATTATGAGAATATTCAAAATAGGGTATCAAGACCAGTCTTGATAAGGAAACACCTATTAAGTGATCATTGAATATTATAATCGAGAATTATCCCTAATCGAGGTCATTTAAACGATGGACGATTAATGACCACTTGAGATTAGTGTTTACTTTGATTTATAGCACCGTTTCTTGTGCTACAAGGACATGATCGCCATAAATCATTTGCATAGGTATTGGTTTAATACCATACTGGATCGACCTATGAGAGTACATTAAGAGATTTAAAAATCGTCATAAGTATATTTCTCATTCTTGCTATCGGAACCTATTTCCTCGACCATAAGTACTGTGAGTTCTCTTGTTTAAGTACTAGTCCGTTTTGATGTTAGTCAAACGTCTTCCGTAAAAGGGGATTATAACGGAACGGCAACACTCGGGTTGCTAGTTCCTCTCAGTAAGAGAAGCTACATTACAAGACTGGGAATGTCCCCCTACTAAAAATAGGGAAGATGTCTTTGTTGTTTACACTAGTAGAAAAACAGCAAAGGGCACCCCTATATTGCCACCGGTTCAAGGCAAACCGGTGGCAAAAAGGCTAAGATTGAAGCAACATTAAACCGGGCTAGACATTTGGCACCGGTTCAGTGTGAACCGGTGGCAAAAATGTAAAGGCCACCGGTTTGAACCGGTACCTTTTTTAAAAAAAAATGCGCCTTTTCTTCTCCTTCCTCTCTTTCTCTTTCATTTCCCTAGCTTCAATTCCCCGACTTCCTTCACTGTTTCATTAGAGAAACGAACCCTCCCCCTTTTTCCCTCCACCACAGCCGCCACCTTCACCGGCCAACAAGGGTGTCGAAAACCACCGCCCTTCTCTTTCAATTCTCCCCTGCCCTTCTCTTTTCCGTTTCTTTCTCTTTCAAAGCTACTGCCTCCACCAGCATTATTCGAAAACAGCAGCTGCACCGCCGCGCACCGCCTCCACCACTCCACCGTCGCGCTGCCTCCACCATTGCGCACCACCGCTGCTTCTTCCACCTCCAACTAGTTTAGGGTAAGTTTTTATTTTTTTGTTAAAAATTGAGCAATTATTTTGAAATACGTAGTTCTATTATTTTCAATAGCATTTTGAACAATTATTGTTAAGCAAAGTAAAGTCAAGGAATGTATATAATTTTACCCTAATTTTTTTAATTTTTGAATTGGTTGTTTATTTAGAAATTTTGAATACATATTACAGATTAGAGTAATTTTGTATGTTTAGAGTAATTTTGAATACATATTATAGATTAGAGTAATTTTGCATTACCTTGTTCCTTAGTTGAAAATTTTGTATGTTTTAATGGGTTATTTTGAGGTTGATTTAATGAGTAATTTTGAATATAATAGAGATTAGTAAAAATGTTACTTAATTAGTCCAATTTTGGTATGTTTTAATGTGTAATAATAGGTTGTTTTAATGGGTAATTGTGAATATATTAGAGAATTAGTGACCTTGATACTAATTAGTTGTGATTAAATTAGAGAATTGTGAGTAATTTAGAGAATTGTGATTAAATTAGAGAATTGTGCATAAATTAGAGAAATTGTGATATTGCTACTTAATTAGTTGTGAATAAATTAGAGAATTGTGAATACATTAGAGAATTGTGAATATATTAGAGAATTAGTGACATTGCTAATTTTTGTTTTTTTTTAATAGATTCATATGTGAATTGAAGCATGAGTTTAGCTTGAGGACTACATATTGAGCTCAAGTGGGTAGTTCATAAGTGTACGTCCATTGTACTTGCTATATTGGTATGACTTATAAACTTTACTAACCTATATTTCTTTCTATTTATCCATTTAATAAAAGTTTATTCATGATATTGCAACTTGTGTATTGTTTGATTGCAATAAATACAACAATATATAGAATACTTGCATCATCATATGCCTATACCCGTTCAAGGCTTTCTCATTAGGAGAAAGTCTTGAATAGTCCCCGGTTGGGGCTGTTCTTGAATGTGTACTCTCACTTAGGTGGTGAATGTATGTTTTCTTTTCGATTTTAAGGAACATCTTGGCTTACCATTTCCTCACCATGTTCTCTGGGTACATATGTGGGTAATTAATTATCTACATCGTGTACTTGGAGAACTAGGGGGAAATGCTGCCGGATTTTCCTTAAAATTGGAAAGTTGACATACATTCACTAGTGAGAGTAGACATTCAAGGATGGGTTAGGTTGGAGTGATAAGGACCCTTTGGAAACATGTATTTTTTCACTATATGAATGGTATATTCACGTTTTGTACTTGAATTTGATTTACATAAAATATGTAGCAATTACACATTATTCATTATATGTTGCTATATATGTTGAGAGACAATTTACTAAATGGAGAAGGATCGTGGTTGGATGTATGGTAGACGTGATACATTGGAATTTTGGAATGGGGTTCAAGAGTTTTGCGAGAGGGCTTTAGCTTATTAACGCAAACTGGGTGACAAAGGCCTTTATTGTCCTTGTGTTGATTGTAATAATGTGAATGTGGTCCATAGTGTTCAAATCATTAGAGATCATGTATTATGTCGTGGGTTTAGGTATAAATACCATGTGTGGATTTGGCACGGAGAAGGTGGAGAGTACAGTGGGGATCTTGATCGGATTAATGTGCATGTTAGAAGCAGTGAGATTCATATGGACGAGGAATACGAGAATGATGACTATATTCTTGATAATGGTGAGGATGGAGCCGATGATGATAAGGTGGATGAGGTCGAGGATGAGCACGTGGATAAGATGTTGCATGGTGTTGAAGGTGGAGTGTTTGAGTTATTATCGGAGGCTTCCAAAAAGCCTTTGTATCCTGGGTGCAAAAAATACTCCAAACTATCGGTCGTGCTAACACTTTTCAACATTAAGTCGAAGCATGGGTAGACGGACATTAGTTTTACTTTACTAATGTAGATCTTGGCCACTTGAATGATAGTGCGGAACCATTTATCCTTGCAACTCAAGCTAAGCAAGTATTCTACGTAACTGACCCAGGCGATTCAAAATGGTCTATAGTGCTAGCTGGAAAAAGAAGAATCCTAGGCGCTAGAGATGTTGAGGATGAGGAAGAATATGATGCGTTTGATGATTTTGCACCTTTCATTGTTCCTAGACCTGTTGTACTAAATAACATAGACAACAAAGCAGGTTATACGCGATTAGACCACAACGAAGGAATTTCAGATTGAGGTAGTACGATTAAAAGTTAGTAATGACCACAACATGTTTGTAGTTTGAAATTGTCTAAGTGTACTCATTATCATGCATATACAAGGTTAAAGGACCATAAGTAGGTGAAAATGGCTTAAATGAGCTTCTAGTTTACCCAAGTCCTTTGTTTTGTGTATGAACTAACATTTAATCATTCTAACAACTCATATTCATTATATTTAACATGTTTGTAGTTTGAAATTGCCTAAGTGTACTCATTATCATACATATACAAGGTTATAGGACCATAAGTAGGTGAAAATGGCTTAAATGACCTTCTACTTAACCCAAGTCCTTTGTTTTGTTTATGAACTAACATTTCATCATTTTAACAAATCATGTTCATTATATTTAACATGTTTGTAGTTTGATTTTGCCTAAGTGTACTCATTATCATGCATATACAAGGTTATAGGACCATAAGTAGGTGAAAATGGCTTAAATGACCTTCTACTTAACCCAAGTCCTTTATTTTGTGTATGAACTAACATTTAATCATTCTAACAACTCATATTCATTATATTTAACATGTTTGTTGTTTGATTTTGCCTAATTGTACTCATTTGCACTAATACTTTACTATACACTAATATTGTTTTATGTTTGTTTTGACATGTGCTTATATCTCATGGAGGACGATCATGACCCTGATTGTGTAGAGGACATTGAGGATGATGACTATGATGACAAGTACGAGGATGATGACTATGATGACGAGTACGAGGATGAGGACGAGGATGAGCCTTATGATGTGAACAAGGAGGTTGACTTGGGTGAGCCAAAGGATCAGGCTCAAGATGAGTTTGAGCGTAGGCTTGCAGAATTTGAAATTTCAGCTAAACGTGCACCGCCTATTGTAAATACAACATGTGAGATTGTTGGTGAGAACCCGACTCCTGAACTCATGGCCAAGGACAAGATCAAAACAACACAGGTGGTGGGGGGGGGGGGGGTAAAGGCACCGGCTCAAAGAAAGGGAAGGGGTCCGACGAGAAGTTTTAAGAAACCGGCCGGTCCCATGGTCTTAGAGTATGACAACAACGGCCAACTCGGGGGCGAATGGAGTCAACAATATGCTAATCCTGTTGGCATGTGTGCGTGGAAAATCCCCATTACACTTGTAATGCGGCAAGTACCTCCTGGTTTGATTCAAACCTTTTGGGATGATACAAGGGTAAGTGTGTTTTTGGCACATTTAGACAATTTAAGAAACCTTCACCTTATAGTTGTTAGTAAATAGAAACTAATAATCGGTTTGTATTTGTGCTTGCAGAGGCTGTTTTCTATTCCTAAACATGACGAGAAGAGAAGGGTGTTTGAATCTTTATTAGCGGAAAGATTTAGAGGCTTTAAGACCACCTTGACTAATGGATAGATCTACAAGAAGAAGACATCAAAGAAGAAGAAAGCTGTTGAGGATGACCTTCTCCTGTTGCAAAAATGGTCGACCGTGTCAAAAGAAGACTGGGAAGAGTTTGTTATTCAGAAGACTTAAAAGAAAGCCATTGTAAGTTTGTGTAAATCTGATCTCAATTGAATAATAGCTTTACTCTTTTTGTAGTACTGATACTAACATTTGTTTTTATGTAGGAACTTCGAGAGCAAAATAAAAAAAATGCATTGAAGAAGGAGTACACCCATCGTATGGGGGCTAAGACATATGCTGAAAAGAGACCTGAGTGGATAAAAAAGGGTTTATACCCTACATCACTTCTAGTGGCATCGAAGGAACCTTCTAGTTCCACGGTCACTACTTTGGTGAGTCGTACTGGTGATTTCTTTTGTTCTCTCCATACGTTTGATAAGGAAACCGGAAAATGGGTCATCAAGGGTCCGGAAGCCAAAAAAATGGCAGATAAACTTGTAAGTTACCTATGAACTGTTGAATTTTAAGTCGCTTTTGCATCAAAATCACTATACAAACCATTAACTGTATTACTGAAATCCATTTTCCTTTTGCTACAGCTTGAGCACACTCTAGAACTGGTGGAGGGCAAATTGGTCCCAAGTGTGGAGCATGACCCTTTCACCATGGCTTTGGGTAGGCCATACCATCCAGGACGAGTAGTAGGTTCAGGAAGGTCATTGCTAGGATGGCAAAAGGTGATGGGTCCAGAATACACAAAATCGGGTAGATCTCGAGCCAGTGTTAACTCACCGGGGGAGTTAGATGCCAAGGAGGCATTAATAAAGGAACAAGTACGCAACGAGATAATAGGTGAATTCAATGCTTGGGCGAAGCATATGAACTTACCGACTTTGTCGTTCCTCGCGACTACACCGGTCGACTCATGTTCTCAACCAAAAGGACAAGAAGAAGGTGATAGACATGGAGGAGATGAGATACATGGAGAAGAAGGTAATTTCAATTGGATTATTAAAAGTTTTAAAATACTGAGTTAATTGAGATCTGAGGTGGCATGATTGATGAATTGTTGCAGGTTCCTACTCCTACACATGCGGACTCGAGGGAGATTGATAATCCAACACCGCATGAATATCCAGATTTACAGGTGATTTGTAACCCTGTACCTTAATGAATTTCGTTATATTATCAATGGTGTAGTAAAAGACCTATTTAGATAACTTCTTTTTGTACAAGTGTAGGAAGGCACCCAGTGTGCACTTCTAGCCGCGGGGCATGCAAATAGTGTGCAATTGAGTTTCGTGGCGTATGGTAGTACACAAGCGACGACCACTGCTACGGCGGGGCCACATCATTACTCGGTTGGGATCGCTTCGATGGTTCAGGGGTTCGAAGACATCCCACTACCCGTACCGATAAAGGAGGTTGAGATAACAAAGCTTTGGCAAGCTATAGGTAGCTTCAATGATTGGCCACGTGCGTGGGTGAGGTTGATTAACGAGTTAATTTATTTATTTCATTTTTTTAGTGTTAAATAACCGTTAGTTACTCTCTAACTGCACCTCTGAAAATAAAACCGTTGAAATAGGACGACTCCCCGGCCCCCATCTCCGATGCCGAGGCAGCGGCGGCCTCGGCCGGTGCTCCCTATGCTGCTCCGGCCTCTGGAGCGGCTGCCCGGGTTGCTCCGGCCTCGGCATCCGCTGCCCGGGCTGCTCCGGCCTCGGGAGCCACTACCAGGGCTGCTCCGGCCTCAGAAGCAGCTGGCTGCCTGGGCTGCAACAGCCCCGGCAGCGGCTGCCTTGGATGCAGCAGCCTCGGCAGCCTGCCTGGGTTGCTGCAGCCTTGGCAGGTGGCTGTCGGGGCGGTTGTGGCCTCGGCGGGGGCTGCCAGGGCGGCCTCAGCCTCTGCGGGGGCTACCAGGGCGGCCTCAGCCTCGGCGGGGGCTGCCTTGGCTGTTCCAGCAGCGGCGGCGGCTCCCTCGGCTGTTCCGGCCTCGGTGGAAGGTGCATTTTTTTTTTTAAATATTCTGAGCCATTATTTTTTTTTCTTAACTCACTCGGTCATTGAATTTATATCATAATTACATATTTATAAGTGATTGTGAGTTGCAATAACATAAAAGAAGCTAAGTTCTAAGTTTTTGGGTCCATTTCATCAAAATAAAGCCATTTTGAGCCGAAATGGCTTCTCACATGCCTATTTTCTTCATTTCTCAACTTATGAACTTATTCATTCTTAAACCATATCATAATTACATATTTATAAGTGAATGTGACTTGAAATAACATAAATGAAGCTTAAATCTAAGTTTCCATTACATCAAAATAAAGCCATTTTGAGGCAAAATGGTTTCTCACTTGCCTATTTTCTTCAATTCTCAACTTATAAACTTATTCTTTCTCAAACCATCTCAAAATTACATATTTATAAGTGATTGTGACTTAAAATGACATAAAAGAACTAATTTCTACGTTTTTGGGTCCATTTCATCAAAATAAAGCCATATTGAGCCAAATTGGCTTCTAACATGCCTATTTCCTTCATTTCTCAACTTACAAACTTATTATTTATAAAACCATCTCATAGTTACATATTTATAAGTCATTGTGACTTGAAATGACATAAAAGAAGCTAAGTTCTAAGTTTTTGGGTCCATTTCATCAAAATAAAGCCATTTTCAGTCGAAATGGGTTCTCACATGCCTATTTTCTTCATTTCTCAACTTATGAACTTATTCTTTCTCAAACCATCTCATAATTACATATTTATAAGTTAATGTGAGTTGAAATGACATAAAAGAAGCTAGTTTCTATGTTTTCGGCTCCATTTCATCAAAATAAAGCCATTTTGGGCAAAATGGCTTCTCACTTGCCTATTTTCTTCATTTCTCAACTTATAAACTTATTCTTTCTCAAACAATCTCATAATTACATATTTATAAGTGATTTTTAGTTGAAATTACATAAATGAAGATCATTTCTAAGTTTATGGGTCCATTTCATCAAAATATAACCATTTTAACCCAAAATAACTTATAAATGCCTATTTTCTTCATTTCTCAACTTATAAACTTACTCTTTCTCAAACTATATTAGATTTCACGTGGAAGCAAAACTTCAAAGAGAAAGAGGGTGGAGAAGCCTAAAAGAATTGATCAACCTAACAAGAAGCTAAGTGAACAACGGTCCAACAGTGAACAAGCGTCGAAGTTGCACTCTTCGAAAGGTTCACCCATGCAACCTACTCCACTTGTTGAAGACATTGTTCTTCAATCCCTCTCTGCTGATATGACCTTTCTTCGCAATCGTGCTTATCATTTGGTCGATCCCATGGAAGTTGCACTTCCTAAGGCAATGTTCCACTATGATGAGGATGCAGTTGCATGGATCAGCAAAGAAGATGTGAAGGAATTTCTACGTGGTGAAAAGCTTAACATTTCCCTCATTTAAACATTCATGAGGTAATTCAATGCCCACATAATCTACACTTTTTTCAAGTTATTCAAATTTGTGGTGATTATCATTCATTTGATTAATTATTCAATGTTCATGCACGCAGAGCACTACAGGAGCACTTCACTGAAACTGATTCTCCTTGTAAAGTTGGGTGGTTATGCCTCGAGTAGTTATCCACTACTAGAATCATAGGCAACCCCCGTGACGTGTTGTAATATGTTGAACAGAGTATCAGGGAATCAGTGCATGCGGGAGACAAGTTCATATTCGCCCCATGTTATAGAGAGTAAGTCTAACCTTGTCAAATTCAATCAATTTGGCCTCATTTTATGTTAAATCCTAAATATTAATTTTCTTGTCTATTGTGAACTTATGTAGGGAGCATGGGAGCCTCGTGGTTATTTGTAATTCCAATAACACAATTTATCACCTTGATTCAACTCGATCATCGAAGAAGTGGCTAGTGAAGTCTATATTGCAAAAGTAAATATATATAGCTACCTAGTGATGATTATTGCTAATAATAACTAATTTAGTAATCAAACGACTAATCAAAGTTGAATGTACTTTATTTACTACTGTGTTATTAAGAAGCTACATTGTCGTGCTCCTCAGGGTCCAACATGGAAGTCACCGTTTGTAATTTACATGATATTGTGATTATCTTCAAAATCTATGTTAGTAAATAATTGCTAATTTCCTTTGCATGTTTCACTGATGTGATTTGTTCGTCATATGGTAGTGCGCAGAACAAGAAAATGGACTTGATTGTGCTTTGTTTGTGATGAGATTCATGCTTGACATAGTGACTCATTGTACGGACAATCAACAGCTTGATGAGGTAACTCCTAAAACTTAATGAAATGCTATTTTGATGTGATTTCTAGCCTTAGACACCTAATATTACCCAACATTGACATGTTATGAGAAATAAATAGGTCATTTGATAAGAAAGGTAGAAAATGGGTTGAATAGAATCATATGGGCCATATTTGGGCCATTTTGTGTTAATAGGGTCTTTTGATGAGATTTCATTCCTTATACACCTATAACTAGATAATATTGACTTGTTATGAGATAAATAAAGTTCATTTGATAAGAAATGTAGGAAATGGGCAAAGTAAAGTCATATAGGCCATATTTGGGCCATTTTGAGTAAAAAGCGTCTTAAACCTTAATAAAATGCTCTTTTGATTTAATTTTAGGGCTTAGACACATAAAACTAGGTGCCATTGACATGTTATAAGAAAGAAATAGTTCATTTGATAAGAAATGTAGAAAATGGGCTAAATAGAAGTCATATAGGCCATATTTGGGCTATTTTGAGTAAAATGCGTTGTAAAACTTAATGAATGCTATTTTGATGTGATTTCTAGCCTTAGACACCTAATATTACCCAACATTGACATGTTATGAGAAATAACTAGGTCATTTGATAAGAAAGGTAGAAAATGGGGGAATAGAAGTCATATGGGCCATATTTGGGCCATTTTGTGTTAATACGGTCTTTTGATGAGATTTCATTCCTTATACACCTATAACTAGATAATATTGACATGTTATTAGATAAATAAAGTTCATTTGATAAGGAATGTAGGAAATGGGCAAAGTAAAGTCATAAAGGCCATATTTGGGCCATTTTAGTAAAAAGCGTCTTACACCTTAATAAATTGCTCTTTTGATTCAATTTTAGGGCTTAGACACATAAAATTAGGTGACATTGACATGTTTTGAGAAAGAAATAGTTCATTTGATAAGAAATGTAGAAAATGGGCTAAATAGAATTCATATAGGTCATATTTGATAAAATACGTATTGTTTAGCCCAATTAATTAATTCTAACATAATTTTTTTGTATTTCAAGTTTTGCAAGGTACAAAAGGATGGTCCGTTGACAATCAAGGAACTTAATGAAGTTCGTGATATGTTGGCGTCTTTTATCAGTTTCAACATGTAAATGTCATTTTAATTGTAAATTTATGTTAACTTTTTAACTATAAATTGTTATTCATTATTTACTTACTATCATTTGTATATATAACACCTTTTTTTTTATTTAATTGTATTGCATTTGGGAATATTTATATCTATACATATATCAATTCTTGTTTTTAATATTATTTGTATCTTATTATAATATTTAATAATATTATTATTATTAGTAATTATAATAATAATATTATTAATTGTTTTATTTAATATTATTGCTGGAATTACAGGTTATTATTGCTGGAATAACAGGATGTTTTTTTTAATATTATTAAAAGAAAAAAGGAAAAAAAAATATATATATATATATATATAATTAAAAAGGCACCGGTTAATCGATGCCAAAAACTGCTGCCACCAAAAAAAATATTACGCGGGACTATATTTAAGGCACTAGTTAACCGGTGGCCAAAATAAATAAAGGCACCGGTTAACCGGTACCTAAACCTCTTTATGGCACCGTTTTGAACCGGTGGCAAAAGGGGGGTAATTGGCACCCCCCACATTGTAACCAGTTCAAATCGGTGCCTTAGGCCGGGTTTGAACTGGTGCCCTTTGCTGTTTATCTACTAGTGTTAAAAGGCCTCTCGAACAGCAAGACTATGAAAATACATGGTCGTGCTCGGATGGATTTTGACAGTCGGACTCGGATATTGAGAAACACTTCTAGACATAATAAGGATGACGAATAATTCTTACCTTATAGTTCATGAAAAGACATTAAGTGACATAGGAAAAAGGCTATACACCAAAAGCACACTTGTCCGAAGGACAAGTGGGAGATTGATAGGAATGGTGTCCTTCCAACAAGTGTATTATTCCGATAGTGGGTTTGGAATTATTAGAAAGCTCATTATTCAGTGAGGTCAAGTGATCGGAATGCCTAGGTGGAGGCCACTTCCGATCAGAAATATTAATGAGTAATTAATATTACAGCTTTATCTTGACTGAACCCTTCAGGTCACACCCAAGCAACTAACGATCTGACGCGACGAATTAATCCGATAGGAATTAATAAGTCACTCGAGTATTGTGAACAAAGATATCGGATTCCGAGCTTAGATTTTCGGAACCAAATCTTAAAACTCAAGCCAAGATTTAGGAATTGGCGAGACGGGAAAATGCTTCAAGTAACAAATAAAAACCCTAGCCACGCGAAGGCTAGGGAAGCGCTCTACGTGGCAGCGCACATGGCAGCACGCCATGTGGCAGCACACGTGGCATCGCACATGGCAGCACACGTGGTATCGCATGTGACAGCCACTAAGTGGCGACGTGCCACGTGGCAGCACGCCACGTTGGCAATGCCATGTGGCAACGGGCGTGGACCTAGGTGACGGGTCATGGACGCGGGCCCAAAAGTGGCGGCCCAACCGAACCCAACTTGGGACTCAAGGTTGGGTGGCACATGGTTAGCTCACAATGCATGTGAGTTGCCTTGGGGAGCAAGTGAGGAAGTGGTCCTCACCTAACCATGTGACAATTGTTACTTTGTTATTCCTTGGGTTATTTAACTAAGGATTGAATTCAACATTCTTTCTATGTGGGATCTTTTTGTGAAAAAGTCCCACATTGAAAGATGAGTAGAATTCATAAGGAAGCACTCCTTATAAATAGCCAAGGCGTACCTTGGGATTTTTCACTTGAGTAAGGTGTTAGAAAAGGCATCTCCATTGAGAAAGCCTTTAAACACGTATAATTACTCAAGTATTAGGTCGGGCTTAGCTAACCTCTAAGCAATATACCTTGTTGGGGTCGAGTTGCGGATGGATTTCCGTAGGAGGTATTCGCGTGAGCGAGACTAAAAGCTTTCCCAAGTAAGTGCTCGGGTTACGAGCAAAGCACGCGTCAAAGGTAATTAATCTTTCCTTAATTCTTGTTGTTTAAGTTAATTATGTCTTGTGATTATATTAATTGTGAGTGTGATCTTGGCTCGGGTTTTCTTCCGCGATGAGTCGGACTCATCAAAACCCAACAAAATTCACTATTTTTGGAAGAAAATCTGGGTTCGGGGCAAAACATAATATTACAACAGGATTAAAATTATTAAAACCGAGCTACTAATTTAATTAGTAACAAAAACAAGAAAAATAAAATCATAAAATCCACTTGAAATTTTTTTTTTATAAAAATAAATGAGAATGACTCCGATACCGCTGTTAGGTTTCGATGAGTCTGACTCACCGCGGAAAATAAAACCCGAGCCAAAGGAAAAACTCACAATTAATATAACCAAAATGCATAAATAACAAGATTAGAGAAAAAGACTAAATTACCCTTGTAGCGTGGTTCGCTCGACTAAATGGAGCTCTTACTTGAGAAAGCAAAAGCCTTGCAAGCGCAACGACCTCCAACGATATCCACCCACAACACAATCGCGACGGGTCTCTTGCTTGGAGTTTAGCCAAGCCTGACCAAAACACTACTCGATTTATTAATGAGCTTATAGGTTTTCTCTCAAGTGGAGATGCCTAATTCAGCTCTTACTCAAGTGAGTTTTCCCAATTCCCAAGTGGGATATTTATAAGGAAACTCAAGTGAGAAATCCACCCTCCTATCAATGTCGGAGAGTTGGTAAAATCAATTTTCTCCTTTAATTTTTAAATCAACAACAAAAGAAAATAGCCAATAAGTATTTAATCAACAAGTGGCATTCTAAGAGGAGGGGTTAGGTAAGGACCAAAAGTGAAAGGGGGGACCAATACTTGATCCCCAAGGCTTCCCCACCGGCTTTCGCATTGCCACACGCCCCAACCAAAATGCGCCAGCAGGCACTACCAGCCTTGGGCGCCAAGGCTGCCCAGCTGACTGCCTGGCCCCTTGGCTGGGCACGTCAGTTGCTTACACAGCCCAGCATGCAGCGAGCACTAGCAAGCCGCGCATTGCTTCGGCCAGCTGTGCGCTGTTGCCTGCCCTCCCCGCACTAGCCAGCTAGCATTGATAGCAGTGCTAGCACGCTAACGCACTGCTGGCTCGACGTTGCTGCTTGCTTGTGCATACTAGCGATGCTTGCTAGCCTTGTGCTAGCGGTATTACTAGAGAAGGTGCGCCAGCATGCCGCACCATGCACCAGCCAGCCTAGGATTGGTGCGGTGCGCATGCCTGACACCATTTTATCCCAAATGCCCCTAGCGCTCGATTTGCTCGGGGCACTACGATGCTAGGAGTAATTTGGTAACTTGTTGATTAATTATTGGTTTTAGTGTCTCGTCTTTTATTTATTCGACTCGACTTGCGATGCTCGGTTTCGACACTCCTAGCTCAAATTCCGACGTCTAAAAATTTATTACTCGAGCGACTCATTAATTCCTTCTAAATTAATTTCTCGTGTCGGATCGTTAGTTGCTTGGGTGGTGACCCGAAGGGTTCAAATAAGATTAAGCTGTAATATTTATTATGCATTAATATTACTGATCGGAAGCGGCCTCCACCTAGGCATTCCGATCACTTGAACTAACTGAATAATTAGCTTTCTAATAGCTCCGAACCCTTTATTGGAATAATACACTTGTTTGAAGGACACCATTTCTTTCAGGGATAATCTCTTTACTCCCCTTCTACAATCAAACCCTCAACGGACAATTCATTAGGGAGGAAGAAGATTACCCATGTTATGACTTTCCAGAACCACTAGTTCTAGAAGGTATCAATAAGCCTGGATTCGAAATATTCCACAATTGCTACTTCTTGAATCACAATTTCAAAATCGTTCAATCAAAACACCCAACTCCAAGGTGCTATGATAGGTAAGCATTTAACTTGCTATTTGGACTAGAGAAAAACCATGTTGCTATGATGACTAATCAAAAAGCCATCCAAGATGAAGCTTTTGACCCAACCTCACTGATCACCCCTTTAAGGAAACCTTCGAGCATGGATGGCGGAAGAATTTTAAGTGGATTAACCATGAAGGTAACAAGCTGGAGATCACCACAGGAAAAGGAGAAATGTTTGAAGATTCTGATGATGAGTCTAGTCTAGATTTTAAGGAAGCTGAAAATTTAGGCCTTGTGGCCATTACCGAGTTTTTGCTTTCTAGTTCCAAGGATGAGGATCCCAAAAAGGATTCTCCTCTTGATGTACTTTATTTTGATTTCAATAATATAACCTTTGTTTTCGAGTATATGCCTTCTCTTGAATCTTTTGAATGTTGTAATAATTAATCTAATGAAGACGATAACATTAATAAACTGGTTAAATGAATGAATGAACGAGAACAAAAGAATCCTATAATTGAAGAAACTGAAATAATTACTGTAGGAACTAATGAAATCAAAACGAAAATCAAAATTGGCTTAATCTTAAATCTTGAAGAACGATCGATCCTCATATTGACGCTCAAAGAATTCGAAGACGTGTTCGCTTGGTCATACAAGAACATGCTTGGAATAGATAGGGAAATTGTGGAACATACCATTCCCTTGAAACCTACCTCTAAACCAGTAGAACAAAAATTTCGACGAATGAAACCTGACGTCGCTTTAAAAAAAAAAAAAGAAGTACAAAAGCAATTGTTGGCTTCATTCGCGTATGTAATTACCCAGAATGGGTAGAAAATATCGTCCCAGTCCCTGAAAAGGATGCACGAGTTCGCATGTGTGTCGATTTTAGGGACCTCAACAATCCTAGCCCTAAACACGGTTGAACATCCGATGGTTACACAGGTTACAACCAAATGCTAATGGCAAAAGAAGACGAAGAAAAGACATGCTTTATGACTCCTTGGGGTACATATTGCTATACCTCATGCCATTTGGTTTAAAAAATGCAGGAGCTACGTACCAAAGAACGGCTACGACTCTCTTGCATGATATGATGCATAAAGAAATAGAACTATATATGGATGACATGATTCTAAAGTCCAAAGATATAATGGGAGACATAAAAGCTTTACGCAAATTCTTCACTCGCATAAAAGAATATAAAATGCGACTGAATCCACAAAAATGCGCCTTCGGAATGACTTTTGGCAAGTTACTCGGATACGTAGTTAGCACACGTGATATTGAGATTGATACCTCTAAAAAAAAGGCAATTGTTGATATACCTCCCCCTCAAATAGAAAAAGAAATTAGGGGCTTCCTTGGCAAACAATAGTACATCAGTCGATTTATCAATTTATTGACAATGACTTGTCTTTCGGGTGTTTTTGTGTCCCTTGGGAGAGTTACAACTCGATGACTGGGTCCAACGAAGCCGCCTGTACCTGCAAAAGAACGGAGCTCCGGATGTTCGGAGGTCCGCCTCCAAATATTAAGTTAGTACGGATTCGGAGTAAAACGTGTAGAAAATAAGTATCTTCTCGGATTCCGAGATTAGGTGTTCTCTGTTTTCGAGAGCAATAAAATGATGTAATGATTAAGATGTGCCCCAATAATTGGGGGAATCTCCCTATTTATAGGATCCTAGAAAGGTGTGCCCTGTTCTAGGGTTTGATTACCTAGGATGTAAGGCAGTGCCTTTTTGCGGCTCCTTGGGATTTGGGCCTTGAAGGCCGCCACTCCCAGGGGTCATATCTGCGTCACACGTGTCATCATTTGGGAAGTCCGTTTGCACGCCTCTTTTTTGCAACACGTGTCGCAGTCCCATTGGGCCACTTGGCGGGGTATAAATACCCAAATCATTTGCCCCTCACAGGGGTGACGTGGCTAACCACGTGACGCCTATGACAGGTGTCCGTTCTCATTGGAGAGGGTTTTTACTATTTACCATGGGGAGAATCTTGGGTTTTTACCCTAAGACTTTTCACCCTTTCTATAAATAGGGGTTGACCTCTTCATTGAGTTCACACGTTTGCGTGAATCTGGAGAGAGAATCTTGAATCTTTGACTTTTGAGAATTTGTTTTCTTTTGTGATAGCTCAAGTACCTTCATCTAAGGTAACCGTCTAATCTTCTCTTTCCTTATTTTTGTTTTTTCTTTTTCAAAAATGGTTTCCCAAACGCACCCGACACGACCTAGGTTAGCGATCAGCCGGTCATCGGTGACTGCTGAATCTAGAACTAGGAGTGCCAAATGCTCATTCGTGGACTCCCCTTTGAGAACTTCTCCAAGTCTGACCGTGTCTGTGGCTGTGCAGGACACCAGGCCAGGATAAAGCAAACTAGTAGGACGTATAGGACGGATGATACCTGGTACCATTCGAAAAGCTCGACCATATACTAAGAAGGCTCCATTAGGGCGCCTGTTGCCGAAGTCTATGGTAATCCGCCTAGTGCTACTAGCACCCCAGACAAGTTCCCGGGTCGAATGATTCGGTGCCGGATGAGGAAATGGGGGAGGACACTACCAGCACTAGCCAGCAGGCTCCCAACTTAGACGATAGTTCCGATGATGACTCAGATTCATCATCTTCTGATAACGCCTCCATTGACTCGGAGGAGGCGCTAAAAAATAAACGCTGCTAGAGAGTCCCTGACAGTGGAAAAGGGGGAAGGATGGGCGGAGCCACCTACTTCGCACCAGCTGGAACGTGCTCCTTATTATTTGCACGTTCCAAAAGGCATGCGGAAGAAAATAACAGAGGACTTTGGGAAATTCATTTCCAACCATGTCATAGGACATGGATTTCTTCTTTCTGTGCTAGACGTTGAGGATACAGTCGTCTGGCCAGAGAAGGCCAGCTACGATGACTAATGCTTTGGCTGCTATGAGGCGGCCAATCAAGCTGGTCTTCACTTCCCTCTCCATCCGGCAGTGGAGAGAATTCTAGAGGGATACCAACTAGATATCTAGCAACTAGCCTCTAACTCTAGGGTCAACATCTTGGGCTATGTTGCTGCCTGTGAAATACTAGAGGTGTATCCCACGTTGATGCATTAGCACATATGCATTATTTGAGAAAAACCCCCCAATCAAGTGGAGCCGGATGGTTCGCCCTTACTAGCCATAAGGGTTTCATGATGACGGTGGGGAAGGAGAACAAATGGAAAGACTGGAGGACGAAATTCTACATAGTCTCCTCCTCCTACCACCTGCGCAACAAAAGGTATAACCGGTGGAACCAGGACCTTCCTCTCCTTGCTGGGAAGAAAGCCCTACCGCCTATCCCAAGGCAGGCGCAGGAGCAAATACTAGATCGAGGCCTTCTTATGATGGTCGTTCGAACCAATAAAGAGACAGAGGAGAAGGAGGTCACCCCAAAAAGCTATATTCCCCGTCATGAGTGGCTATTTGACGGGACATATTTCGCAGCTTGGGGTCTTAGTATTGAGAGGCCGAGAGGTAGTAGGCTGCTTGGCTTTATTTTACGTTGCTGATGTTAATAATTTTTTTTTTCTCTTTTGTTTCTCATTCTTACTTTTTGTGCAGATAAAGCAATAGAGAAGCTCTCGACCACTATGAAGCCGGTTGTACATTCTGCAGCGTATTACTGTTCGTCCATCTTGGGCAAATGGACTAACGAGGAGCAGCTGTTAGGCGGAGCCCCTAAGCTAAGGAACTTTCCCACTATACTTGGATTGAGTTTTATTGAGATTACCGGTTTACTAACTTGTGAATTCTATGCAGGGTGGTTCGTCCAATACTTCTCCCTCCAAACAGCCGGACCCGAAGCTTCAAAAGTAGTCGTTGTGGTGATGTTGGCACTTCTAGGAAGCCCAAGAAGCACATCGCCCATAAGCCTCGGAAGTGATGCGGGAGCATCCTTGAAATGCAAATTATATGGTTATACGATTCTTTTAGTGGCATTTAAGGCTCAATCAATATTTTGGATGAATTCTCTTTGTTATGATGTGGTTTAGGTGAATAAGAGCAACTTTTGTGTCTTAATTTTACAATTGATGGTTGAACATGAAACATGAAAAAAATGATGAGGAAGAAAAGCTTTTACTTTGTAAAAGAATGCAACACTCAAATTCAATCATCTGTATCTTCTTCATTACAAGAAATTTTCAGGTGATTCAAGTAGGACGTAAAAGTAGAGTTCAAGAGCTTTCCAACGACAGGTCACATGCAAAATTTGAGCAAGAAACGAACAAGTTATGAACGTTTGAAGTTAAGCTGTCCAGGCAGTCGCGAGGAGCGCCCGCTCCCCAGGAGGAGCGCCCGCTCCCCTTATAAGGAGCGCCCTCTCCCAAGGAGGAGCGCCCGCTCCTATGGGTGTTTTGAAATTCCAAGTTTGAGGAGCGGCTGCTCTCAATGCCCTTTTTCGAGCGAACGACTTCCTTTCTTTTGTGCTTCTTTTTACTATCTTTTAATCTTGGCCTTTCATTTGTAATCCAAGGGGTGTAATTTAAGAACTTTAGGGTTATTTGTAAAGCCTTTAAATAGGGCAAAACTATCTTTTGAGGAGGAACTTTGCTTAATTTTGAAATAAATGAGATTTTCTCTCTCTACCCATAATCTTTGTGATTATTTGCTTTCTTTGTGATTGCTACTTTGTAATCTTTGGGGTTACACCTTAACCCTAGCTTTAGTCTGTGTTAGCTTTGATTAAGAACCCTATTTCATATATCTTGGTTATTGTTGAGATAGGTTTATCTTATTTTGTTGATTTGAAATTGTTATGACTAGATTTTCCCCTCTTTTTCTTGGTTTTTTTTCGATTTTTTTCATATCAATTTGGTATCCAGAACCTAGGTTATTAGCCTAGAAAGATCCTACCTTTTGAATTTCTCTTTCCCCCTCTTAAAAGATCTCATCTTTGTTTTCACAAACTTGAATTTTTTCTTTCAATGATACAAATTTTTCATCTTGAAACATGGCTGATAGAAACTCTAGATTGGATGTTCTAGAAAACAAGTTTAATAGCCTTCTTGAAGTCTTGGAGAATATAAGAAGTCCTACATGGAAAAGATGGTTCTTACTCTCCTTACCGGAGAAGGGAACACCACCAACGGCACCATAAAGACAACCATGACCGAGACACCATTTTGGAACTTCCGGACTTCGAAGGTAATCTTAATCCTAAAGAATTTCTTGATTGGGTTAGAACTATGGAGAAAATTTTTGATTGTAAAGGATATAATGATGAAAAACGTCGTAAATTGGCCATCATTAAACTTAAGAAACATGCATCTTTGTGGTATGAAAATTTTAAGAATCGTAGGAGGATTTAGGGAAAAACAAAAATCATATTTTGGGAGAAATTGAAAAAACACATGAGTCGAGCTTTTGTTCTTAGAGATGATTTGCATGATGTTTCTCTAAACTTGAATGCACTCAATCAACGATTTATGTTGGTGGAAAAGTATACAAGGGAGTTTGAAAATCTCTCTATTTTGAGTGCGATAAAAGAGGCCCCAAAACATAAGATTGCTAGGAACATTAGTTGTCTTGAGAGGAAGCTAAGGCAAAAGGTTTATGTTCATGACCATGGAAGTTTTGATTATGTGGTGCAAAAGGCCTTCAAGCTTGAGAAGTATGACAAGATGAATAGTGCTAGTGGTTATTCTAAGCCTACTTTCAACAATGCTTATGCTTCAAAAGGTGAGACACACAAGCCTTTTCCAACCATGAAAGAAAAGGCTATGTGCAAATTTGAAGCTCCTATCTTTGATAAAGATGTATCTACCCCACATTTTCCACTTGATCATAAGAGATACTATGGTCCACCTATCTGTGATGAAGAGGTAGAGTTTGATGGTGGGTCTACAAATTAAAATGGCGCGCTATCAATTGTGACCTTGAATGAAGTCAACATAGAGCCCATATTTCACATTAAAGATTCAATGCCATCGGTACATGAGAATCTCTTGTGTGAGGTATATAATCCTTCACCTCTTTTATCTCCTTCTAGTGAGGTTTTTGACGCTCACGTTATTGAGAGTTGTGATGATTACTACATTGAGCATGAATTGAACGAAGAGTTTAAGTTGGATATTGTGAAAACTTCTGTTAATGAGCATGGTGGTTGTTCAATGACTTCTAATTTTTATAACTGTTTTGTGTTTGATTCTTGTTTACCATATTTTCATGTTAGTAACAGTGTCGCTAGACAACAATTTAAAAGGAATTGTTAGTTCTATGGTCTGATGATTGGTACATCTTGCATTGATTCCACATTTAGTGTTGGATTTTTCTTCAATGATGTTATTCGATGTGATTCTACACTACTTGTTGGGTCATCATGCGTTGGCCAACCCCCATGGTTATCATATTGTGCTTGTATTGGTTGCTTAAGTAAAATAATCAATAATGTGAATGGTGATATTGTTCTCCTCTTGCTCTACACAATGGTTCACTTGATTTTTCTCCTCATTTTGCTCAAGTTCGTCATCTTGGTGTTTGATCTGGGTAGATGCATCGGTTGGATGTGTGTTTGTGAAGCCAAGTAGGATTTATTTCTTTTAATAATGAAATCATTATCCAAGGTTTGGTTTGAGTTTTATGTCATCTCTAAGAATTGAGGTCAATTCCTTTTCAAGAGAGAGGGTTTGATGCGGGAACATCCTTGAAATACAAATTATATGGCTATACGATTCTTTTAGTGGCATTTAAGGCTCAATCAACATTTTTGATGAATTCTCTTTGTTATGATGTTGTTTAGGTGAATAATAGCAATCTTTGTGTCTTAATTTTACAATTGATGGTTTAAGATGAAACATGGAAAAAATGATGAGGAAGAAAAGCTTTTACTTGGTAAAAAAATGCAACACTCAAATTCAATAATCTATATCTTCTTTGTTGCAAAGAATTTTCAGATTATTCAAGTTGGACATGAAAGTAGAGTTCAAGAGCTTTCCAACGACAGGTCACATGCCAAATTTGAGCAACAAACGAAGAATTTATGAACGTTTGAAGTTGAGCTGTCTAGGTAGTCGCGAGGAGCGCCCGCTCCCCTTATAAGGAGAGCCCGCTCCCCAGGAGGAGCGCCCGCTCCTATGGGTGTGTTTTGAAATTCCAGGTGTGACGAGCCCCCGCTCCTACCCTTTAGAGCGGCCACTACCAATGCCCTTTTTCGAGCGAACGACTTCCTTTCTTTTGTGCTTCTTTTTACTATCTTTTAATCTTGGCCTTTCATTTGTAATCCAAGGGGTGTAATTTAAGAACTTTAGGGTTATTTGTAAAGCCTTTAAATAGGGATAAACTATCTTTTGATGAGGAACTTTGCTTAATTTTGAAATAAATGAGATTTTCTCTCTCTACCCATAATCTTTGTGATTATTTGCTTTCTTTGTGATTATTTGCTTTCTTTGTGATTGCTACTTTGTAATCTTTGTGGTTACACCTTAACCCTAGCTTTAGTCTGTGTTAGCTTTGATTAAGAACCCCTATTTCATATATCTTGGTGATTGTTGAGATAGGTTTATCTTATTTTGTTGATTTGAAATTGTTGTTACTTGATTTTTCCCCTTTTTTCTTGGTTTTTCTTGTTTTTTTCATATCAAAGAGTGGCAAGCCACTCAATGCTGCTGTCGGCTCAGCAGTAGGCAAAAGCAAAGCCGCTCTGAAGGAGGAGGCGGAAGGTATCATCACTTGAACCATTTTTCAGTGTGGTTGGAATAACGGTCGCCAAAAAGGGAACTGGATCATTCAGAAAGTTTTTTAATTCATATTTGTTTGATCTGGAAGAGGTTTCTCAGAGGCCGACTGTCCTACAGCTGGCCAAACAGATGTTGAGGGCGTTGATGCCTGAAGACAAGGCGTATGTCAAAGGAGTTAGCTCCCTCAACCTCGACGCCATCTTGGGGCTTCTTTGTGAGATAAGATACTTGTGATTTTCATCCTGAATAATGAGTATAGCCGCTTGATACTGACCATTCTCACTGTTGGCCGAATGCAGGCTTTGCTGCGCGTGAACGGGCTTGAAAAGCCAATCCTTGACAAGTCCAAAAAGGTAACGACTACTAAAGCTCGGGCCGCCTCCTCATTAGACACTGCTGAGTTTGAGATTGCCCAAAATGAACTACTGACATTTGATATGATGTATTCCTAGGCGACTGCAAATCTATAGGTCAAGAAGGAATTGGATGCAGCGAGGGGGCGGATAACCGAGCTCCAAGATGAGGTCAAGGCCCTCAAGGCTAAGCTGGAGCCCCTCGAGGAGGCGGACAAGAAAGCGGGCCGTCTGCAGGGGCAGGTTGATAAACTCAAGGGTCGTCTGCAGAATCAAGAAACCCATATCAAGACTAAATAAAAGTCCTTGGCTGAGGAGGAGAAAAAGGCCCTAGTCAAACAAATGATGGAGGACTATGAATCCATCATGCGGATGGCTTGGGAATCATTGCAGCCGGGCTCTAACTACTAAATTTGGAAACCTAAGTTTGAGTTTAATAACTAGCCTATGAAGGAGGCGGAAGAGGAGGTGGCCGGGGCATCGAGGAATCTGACTCCTCAGACAAGTAAATCTTGGGGGATTATGAGGATCAGGTAAAAGATGCGAACGACGATGAGCTGCCGCAAGGGAACAACAAGGATAATGCGGCTGTTAATGTTGAAGACCTCCCCTAATCCTTTTAAGCTTTTTAGGTATCTTTCTGCGACCGGATGGCCAAGTATTTTCATTTTTGGCCTGCGCGCCGTGTATCTATGTATATTTACCGACCAAGGGGTCGGGTAAATAATTAATCTCTTCCAGTTCTACCGCTTAACTTTTCCAATCGTCCACAGGGACGGCTGTTTTTAATTTAAATCAAGCATCCGACCATTCTGACTGGTTTTGATTATATTGGCGTCTTGCTTTAAATTTTTTTAAAGCTTTTCATTTTTTCAATTTTATTTGATATACGAGATTTTAACTTGCCTATATACTATGTGATTGTATATTTTACCGGATGTCCTTGTTCCTGGTCGGATGTCAATTGGTTTCAAAAATGGGTTGATTGACTTAGAAATTATTGATACTTTAAAAAGTATGATTGGTTTCTAAGTCAATCAATCACTATGGTGATTGCCCCAAACCAAGCGACAGACGGCCATTTTGAGCAGAAGGATAGGCACTTGAGAGTATCCGGCCAAAGGCCTCAATTAGTCGTTTAGACAATATTAAGCCGGTAAGTCCTTGAACTTAGATTATTTTTACAAGTATATTATGTCTGCTTGTATTGCCCAAGAGCAATAATAGGCGGTGATACGTAAATAGTGTAGCCTCTAAAACGAAATAATAGCCGCTTTCCATTTGTATTAGAACAGTTGAAAGACTTGACGCTTTTTAGATTTCAGATTACATTAAGTAAAACGGCTGCGAGCGTCATCTTAATCCAGACAGTCGGTAGGGTCGTTTGTTTTGATTTATAGAGCAATGTACCACCCAAATGGGAGATGTTCTCTTCGACGAATTCGCCCAAATGGACGTCGCTGGTTGTCTGACTCATATTGGAGCAGACGATCGTACTCGTGTTGGAGAAAACGACTTTATTTATAAAACATATCTGGCCTTCGGCCTCCTTTAGAAAAGTAGTTAGCCGCTAAGTCTGGCACTTAACTTATAAATGGTAAGTAGATTTAGGCCGTCTGCATATTGTGCAGGCGGTGCTTATAAGTATTCGGGCCGACTACTTATGGTGCAGGCTGTCCTTATTGATGCATTTTACAAAATGCTAATTGAGTTGGGCCACCTGCATATTGTGCAGGCGGTTGTCACGATCATTGTAGAATGGTTGGGTTTAGGCCGTCTTCACACTGTGTAGGCGTTACCCTATGATGTAATAAAATTTTGAGCTTAGTTCGCCTGCACATTGTGCAAGTGGTGCTCTTGAATGTGAAAATAAATTGACATAGTCTAGAAAAAAAAGGCAGATTTTTCATTAATGAGTGTGAATAAAAAATTTACAAAATTTCAGAAGTAGTACTTTCTCAAGTTATCTACATTCCAGGTTCTGGGTAGCTTCCTGCCGTCTGGTGTCTCCAAAGGGTAGGTGCCACCTCTTACTTCTTCATAGATTCGGTAGGGACCTTCCCAATTTGGGGTTAGCTTCCCTTGCTCATTCGCCCTACCAACTGCCTCCATTTTCCATAGCACAAAATCCCCAAGCTTTAGGGGCCACTTGTACACTCTCTTGTTGTAGGCTCTAGTCATTCTCAGATGGTAGATCTCATGGTGCAAGGCGGCATTGCCCCTGCGTCTGGAAGTGAGTCCAATGCAAGTCACATGGCCTCCCTGTTTGCCTCTTCGTCATACAACATGATTCGAAGAGTCGGCTCATAGTGTTCGATGAGCAAGACGGCCTCTACACTGTACACCATAAGGAATGGGGTCCCTCCTATTTTGCCTTTTGTTGTTGTTCTGATGGCCCATAGGACGTGTGGTAATTCATCCGCCCATAGGCCAGCAACTCTTTTAATTTTCTTTTTAGTACCGTCGGAGATTAACTTGTTGAAGGCTTCAACCTAGCCGTTTCCTTGGGGTCGGCCGACTAATGCAAAACAGTGTGAGATCCCTTGATCCCCCAACCAAGTCTTGAGCTAAGGCATCTCAAACTGAGGACCGTTGTCAAAAACTATAGACATAGGCACCCCAAACCGGGTGATGATAATCTTCCAGATGAATGAGATGACGTCCTTTGTCTTGATGTTTTTGACCGCCTTTGCCTCTACCCATTTGGTGAAATAATCCACGGCAACAAAGATATACCGTCGTCCGCCTAACGCAGAAGTATATGGCCCTAAGATGTCCATGCCCACTTGGCGAATGGAACTGGACTATGAATGGTCGTCAGATCTGTGACCGGACGGTGTTTAAGTTTGCCGACTCTTTGGCATTTATCGCACTTTTTCACCAATGTCATGGCGTCTTTCTCCAGGGTAGGGTAAAAGTAGCCCTGTCGCCTGGTCCTTTCTGCTAGAGACCTGCCGACTATATGTGAGGCACAAAAGCCCGCATGTAGATCTTCTAGAATTTCCTGCCCCTTTTCAAGGGTGATGCATTTCAAGAGGGGTTGTAGAAACCCTTTCTTAAAAAGCTCTCCTTTGCGAATTTCGAAATTGGCCGCATGTTTTTTCAGTGCGGTTGCTTCTGAAGTTTAATCCCGCAGCGTGCCATCTAGCATATATGCCCGGATGCTATCCATCCAAGTAGAAGTTTGGTCAAGTACTCCAATAGGATCTTCTTCAATGCTTCGTTTTTCCATTACTTCCCAGAAGACTCACCGAGGTGTATCACATGAGGCGGATGATGCCAGCTTAGATAGAGCATCCGCCTGATTGTTTTCGGACCGAGGCGCTTGACTTAGATTGAATTCTTCAAGTTTCTCGGCCTCAGCTTTGACCGCATGCAAGTATTGGATCATAGTCAGATGGGTGGCTTCATAATCACCATGGTATTGGCTCACGACCAACTGAGAGTCAGAGCAGGCGTCAATCTTGGTTTCCCCTGCTGCCTTGCACATGCGGATGCCGGCTAGCAGGGCTTCATACTCAGCCTTATTGTTTGAGGCCTGGAACTTGAATCGTAGTGCGTGCTCATACTTTTCCCCCTCAGGAGACTGATATATAACTCCTACACCACAGCCGTTCATAGAGGAGATCCCGTCCACGTACACTTTTCTAACCTGATCAGTGTTATCTAGCGTAGCCGGCCTTGTCATTTCGACAATAAAGTCGGCGAATGCATGCCCCTTTATTGCCTTCCTAGGTTCGTAAGTGATTTCACAACTCTGTAATTCAATAGCCCATTTGAGCATTCGGCCTGATGATTCCAGGGTTGTCATTGGCCGCTTGATTGGTTGGTCAGTCAAGACCACTACCGGATGTGCCAAGAAGTAAGGTTTCAACTTCTTGACAGCCATTTAAAGAACTGGGAGCTGGATGCCGTCTCTTTTAGGAGGGTGAATGGAACTGAGGGCATGATTTGAGACAGCCAAGTACATGTAGAGCGTCTCTTTCGGCAGAGTGCTGACAAGCCTTGGCAAAGAGTGCAAATATTGCTTCAATTTTGGAAGGCCGCCTCAGCATCATCCCCCATTCAAACATAGCCTTCTTCCTGATTGCCTGGAAGAAGTAGAGGCACTTGTCACCTGACCGGCTGAAGAATCTTTCTAGGGCCGCCAGACAACCTGTTAATTTCTGTACTTCTTTGACAGTGCTGGGCGATTGCATGGCAATGACCGCCTGTATTTTTTTAGGGTTGGCCTCTATCCCCCTTTGGTCAATCAAGAATCCGAGAAACTTCTCAAACTCAACACCAAAGACACACTTCTTGGGATTGAGCATGACCTTGTGCCGCCTGAGTGTGGTGAACGTTTATTGGAGATTAGCAAGGTGATCCGCCTGCTGCTTGGATTTGACTATCATGTCATCGATGTACACCTCTACATTCCTCCCAATCTGATTAATAAATACTGTATTGATCATTCGTTGGAAAGTAGCAGGCACATTCTTCAAGCCAAACAGCATCATATTGTAACAGAATAACCCCTGATCAGTGACGAATGTCGTCTTTTCTTGATCCTTTTTCCACAGGGGAATCTGATGGAAGCATGAGTAGGCGTCCATAAAGCTCATCATGGCATGTCCGGCTATAGAGTCGACCAGACTGTCGATCTTTGGAAGTGGATAACTATCCTTTGGACATGCTCTGTTCAAGTCAGTCTAGTCAATGCACATGCGCCAGGTACCATTCAGCTTCTTCATGAGCACAACATTCACAACCTAGTCAGGGAAGTTACATGGCCGAATGATCCCAGCGTCTAACAGCTTTTTACTTCAGCAGCTGCCGCTTGACTTCTTTCCTCGCCGTGATTTCTTTTCTTTTGCCGGATGGGCTTCTTTTTTGGATCCACGGCGGGTTTGTGGACAACAAGATCCAGGATGATGCTTGGCATCTCTTCCACTTCAACGACAAAAATGTCTTTGAATTCTTTCAGTAGATGGTGAAAGTCTGCACCCATCTTTGCAAAAGCAACCATCCCCACCTTAACAGTTCGCTCTAGACGGCTGTCGTCCAGAGGAACATCAATGTGCTCACTAGTCGGCTAGGAACAGAGGCCATCCGACCGTTCCCCGGTCAGTGATTGCTATTTCTTTTCTTTTTTGACCGCCACTAGCTGATCAATATTCCTTTTTTTTGAGGTTGGTGGGGCCGGATGGTTATCCTTGATATCATCAAGGTCTATTAGCTTCTTCCCCTGTTCGGCTGCAGCAACCGCAGGCTTGACGTCCGAGAGATAGCACTCTCTAGCCATCTTCTAATTCCCGTTCAAGGAGCCAACAATGCCATCATCCTTCTCATACTTGACCAGCATGAGAGAAGGGATGATGACGGCCTTGCACTCGTTTAGAGTGGGTCGGCCGAGAATGAGATTGTAGGCAGTCATCTCTTCGATCACTAGAAACTGGACGGTCATGTGCCGACCGTTGCCCTTTTACCCTAGCTGGACAGGGAGATTTATCCGTCCGATTGGGTGCACCACTCCTCCCCCAAATCCGACAAGAGGATAGGAGACATAATGCATGCTATTCGACTAATATTTGAGGATGGATAGGTATTTGCGATTGATGATGTTGGAGGAGCTACCTGCGTCAATTAGGATGCAGCCAACCTTTTGGTTGGCCACTTTGCATTCTATGACCACAGGGTCATCATACGGCCGGTAGACTTTGCCTTGATCCTTCTCCGTGATGACGACTTCTGGGAAGGCGGATGTGCCAGGCGCCTGTCCTTCTTCAATAGAATGAATCATCTTTTTTAGATGGTCATTAGTGCCCAGCATGGTCGGGCCACCACCGGCGAATCCGCCTGCTATTGTGTAGACCAGCTCCTTATCGGTTTCGGAACTACCAGTAGGCAGCGTAGTCTTTTTGGAAGACTGCCCCGGATTTGCTTTGGAAGTCATTTTGGACTTCACATAGGATTTCAACACTCCTTTGTCGGCTAGATGGTCAAGCGTCTGCGTGAGGCTGAAATAGTCGTTGATGTTATGGCTGAAGTCCTCATGGTTATGGCAATGTTTGTTTTTGTTCCGGTTTTCAACAGAACCTTTCACTAGAGTTGGCTTCTCTAAGGTCATACGATCCTTTATCTCCATGAGGATGGAGTAGCTGTCCTTATGGAACTCGTACCTCGAAACGTACGGTTTCCATTCTTTTTTCTTCTTCTGGGCCGGCTGATCGGAGTTATCAATCGCCCAAATCTCTTTTTTCTTATTGCTCTCTTAGAGTTTTTAAGCCGGCTGAGCAGGCCAACTTTCCTTTTGCCTGTCAAACTTCTTGGAGTCTGACTGCTTATTTGAGGAGCAGAGTTCGATCACCTATATTTAGGCTTCCGCCTCCATTAGGGCTCCTTGAAGGGTGAAGATTTTCTTGCGGACGAGGTCGAACTTGAAGGTCGACCCGTCCTTCAGACCTTTGAAGAAGTATTTATAGGCTACCTCATCAGACAGCCCTTGAATCTGGATTCTCACCAGATTGAACTGCCTAACGTAGGAGCGCAACCCTTCTCTATCTCCCTGCTGCATATTGCTCAGGTCGAGACTTGTTTTCTTTGCAGGGATGTTCATAGAGAAGTTGGAAGCAAACAAGAACGCAATCGTCTTGAAGCTATTAATGCATGTAACCGACAGGTGACCGAACCACTGTTGGGCCATGCCCTTCAGGGTAGTTGGGAAGCAGCGACACCATGCGGCATCATCCAATCCCTATAGGTACCATCATAGGTCCCTACCAACACATTTTAAACCTTGGCCGGCTGTTCGGCCTCGGCTATCTCCTTGGAGAACGCAAATTGTTGTTCTCCAAGGTTTTGTAATTAAAGCTGCCAGTCCATAGGCTGGTAATGGTATGCCGCCTGTCCTCTGAAGAAGGCAAGCTGGATGTAAGGCAAAGTAGGCGACCTGTATAATGGCTGGACCATATATACTGTGACGAGTTGATTACATGGGGACCCTTATGGACGGAGGGGCCGCCTTACGAAGTCCCATGCACAGATTGTGAATTCCTCACTAAGGTATCCTTGAAGCTATCTGGATAAGTCGACGTGGATGCCGACTTAGACAACTGTTGGTTCTTCTTTTTCTCAATGTAGTGTCGAGCATAAGAGAAGGTCATTTTGCTGTCGTCCGGCTGCACATGCCAGATGACCTTTCTTTGTGCCGTTTCTGGGAAACGGAGTTTGGAGAGATCAATTTGGGGCCGAGCCTTCTCCTTTGTAGCAGGGTGAGGAGTGGGCTGTCGGTCCCTTACTGACTTGGCTTTCTCCTGAACTAGTTTTTTAGCCGACTGTTCCATCCTAGGAGCAGCCGTCCTATTGGTGATTAATTCCTTGATTTCACCCTTGAAACTTGTCATGAATTTCATGATCTCATCTCGGGTAACTAGGGCTGATCCTACCGCATGCGTCTGATATGACGACTGCCTAGAGGGCTTGCTTGTACCTGTCTGGTCAATGTTCCCCTCCCATCTCTCTTTCTGACGGATGCGCCTTGAGATGAATTACCCATCATGGGCCACAGAGGTTTCGACTTCACAGTCGTCACCAGGGACATGGTCCGAATGGACCTCTCCATCAACCGGAGGCCGGTTGGTCTCTGAAGGCGGTACAGGTTCTTGTGAAACCATCTTTGAGGTACTCTCCCCAGAGACGGCGCCAAATGTTTCGGGTGTTTTTGTGTCCCTTGGAAGAGTTACAACTCGAAGACTGGATCAAACGAAGCCGCCTGTACCTGCAAAAGAACGGAGCCCTGGATGTTCTGAGGTCAGCCTCTGAAGATTAAGTTAGTACGGATTCGGAGTAAAACGTGTAGAAAGTAAGTATCTTCTCGGATTCCGAGATCAGGTGTTCTCTGTTTTCGAGAGTAATAAAATGATGTAATGATTAAGACATGCCCCCCAATAATTGGGGAATCTCCCTATTTATAGGGTCCTTGAAAGGTGTGCCCTGTCCTACGGTTTGATGACCTAGGATTTAGGGCAGTGCCGTTTTGCGGCTCCTTGGGATTTGGGCCTTGAAGGCCGCCACTCCCAGGGGCCATATCTGCGTGACACATGTCATAATCTGGGAAGTCCATTTGGATACGTCTTTTTGCGACACATGTCGCACTCAGATTGGGCCACTTGGCGGGGTATAAATACCCAAATTAACTTGTGAGCAAATATTTAAGAAATTGAAAAAAGAAGAAAAATATGAATAGGACAATCAATGCCAAGAGGCCTTTGAGAAAATCAAAGATTATCTCAAGAGTCCACCAGTTTTAGAACCACCAGTACCCAAACTATCTCTTAGGCTATAAATCACCGTTACAAATACGGTCACAGGAGCCATGTTAGCGCAAGCGGTAGAAAAAGCAGAGCGTGCAATATATTATAAAGCAAAAAATTCATCCAATATGAGACAAAATATAACACCTTGGAAAAAATCAAGTTTAGCATTAATGTGGGCAGCCAAAAAATTACGACATTATATGCTACCACACACCACTCATGTGATTTCACAACAAAATCTGATAAAGCATTATTTTGAACAACCACCCATACAACGAAGAATATCCAAATGGTTGGTAATGTTAGCCGAATTCGAACTAAAATATATTCCTGAAAAATTAATAAAAAGAGAAGTAATATCTGTTTTTCTAGCTCAACATCCTATTCAAACAAGTCATGAAGAAATTACTCATCTTCCAGATGAAGAAATTCTCATACCACAAGATTACAAGTGGGTAACGGTACATCCAATCAAAAAGGATGTGGTGTGGGAGTGTTACTCATAAGTCAAGAAGGAGCACATACTCCAATCTCTGTCAAACTAGACTTTGAGGTTACTAATAATGCTGCAGAAGGAGAAGCGTGCATTATTGAACTAGAAGCAGCAGCTAGCATAGGTGTGCAAAAATTAGAGGTATATGGAGATTCTAGCTCGATAATAAATCATATACTTAAAAAATGGAAAACTAAGAACTCCACAATGATATTATACCAAGCACACCTAGGGCAAGTCATCGAGTATTTTGATTATATTGATTTCAAATACCTCCCTAGGGATGAGAATCAATTTGTCGATGCGCTAGCAAAATTAGCCTCAATGATCAACATTCCAGATCACTTAAATATAATGCCATTGTGCGTTGTTTGAAGAGACGAACCAGCTTATTACAACGCAATAAAGGAACTAAATGACATCGAAGGAGAAAGTCCTTGGTATGCTCATATCATCCAATACATTACTCATGGCACATATCCTGTAAATACTTCATCAAAATACCAACGAGCTTTGAGAACACTCGCAAACCAAATATGGTTCATTAAATGGTCAATTATGCATAAAAGGACCCAATACTCAAAGCTTATTGTGTATAGAACACCCTAAATCCACACGCCTTATGGAGAATACTCACAAAGATGTTTGTGGACCTCACATGAATGGAAAAATTCTTGCTAAAATAATCTCTCGACAAGGGTACTTTTGGTCCACAATGGAACATAATTACATACAATATGTCAAGGAATGTCAAGAGTGTCAAATGTTCGCTAATTTGCAACACCTCCCACCATCCGAACTATATAATCTCACTTCCCCTTGGCCCTTTTTGACTTGGGGAATTGACATAATCGGTAATGTTTCTCCAACGAGAGCTGGAGGACATGAGTACGTACTAGTAGCCATCGATTTCCTTACTAAGTGGATCGAGGTCGCTTCTTACGTTAATATCACTTCTAAACATGTCGCAAAGTTTCTCGAACAAAACATATTTTGTAGATATGGAGTTCCACATGAACTAGTTAGTGACCAAGGATCTCAATTCAAAGTAGAAATTGAGACCCTTATAGCTCGTTATAAAGTAAAACATCATCATTCGTCTCCATATAGACCCGAAATGAACGGAGCAATAGAATCAGCAAATAAAAACATAATAGTCATCATTAAGAAATTGGCAGAAAAATATAAGGACTGGCGTAACAAACTACACTTTGCCCCATGGGGTTATAGAACATCCATACGAACATCAATAAGAGTAACTCCATACTCCTCAGTTGAACTAGAAATACCATCCCAACGCATCGTACTCGAAAGTAAGCTACTAGAAGTTGAATGGGTACGAGCAAGGTATGAAGAACTTTTATTCTTTGACGAGCAACGATTAAAAGCTTTGCATCATGTACAAGTCTACCAACGACGCATCGCGCGACACATTAACAAAAGGGTATGACCCCGAAATATTAAAGAAGGTGACTTTGTACTAAAAGAGGTTAGGGGTCCACCAACTGATCCAATTCAAACCTAATTGGATAGGACCATACCGTGTAATTGCATTTCTATCAGGAGAATCCGTTCGATTACTGGATATTGAAGGCGATGAAATCCGTCAATTAATAAACATTGATCGACTTAAAAAGTATTACATATAAAAATCCGGATAAACTCGTTCATTCATATTTAACAATCATGTCTAATAGCATTAAAATAAAGATTCTAAGTGTTATGCGCTTTACCAAATCACACAGTAAAGCTCATAACACTTGGGGGGGGGGGGGAATTAAAAGATATATACCGTTTAAAGTGTTCAGATTTTTTCGAACATCACGAAAAATCTCTTCACACTTGGGAAGTAATAATGATTAAAAAAAATTTTAACGCTTGTAGCACAGGTGTCGTGCACAACTAAATCAGTTGCGCGCGGGTGTTATGTGCAACAAAATTAGTTGCATGCGACAGGCACGCGCAACCTTGGACGTTGCGTGCGCCACCTGATGCGAATTACTAACCCAAAATTTTACGCTTGAATAGAACTGCGATTTTTACTAGTGATAAAATAAGGGCGTTTTTCAAACATTATGTATACTCGAAAACAACAAAATTAAACTTAGATTTAAGTTAATAAAAAAAGTTTGATGAATTTTTCATTTGATTTCCATAAGTAGGATGAAAGAAAAATTTTTTAAAACATATATATATAACTCTCTTTGCAAAAGAACTACGTTAAGACCTGATTTCGTAATACGAATACGTAGGCAATCTTTATGATTCGGTTATATAAAAAAAAAGGAGCTCTTTTTTATTTATTCCAAATAAAATTAAAAGAAAAAACAAAACATCATAGAACTAGATAATTAATAATTAGAAAAAAAAATAGTAGTGATTACACTTTATTCAAAAAATTATTAAAGTACTAATATTGTGTAACACTATAAGGTTTTACTATGTCTTCAATCGTCGTCATAATTGACGAAGGAGTAGTTTCCATTGCAGTACTTTCAGCAACCTTAGAGCTTTCCCCTTCGCCCTTCTTTTTTACCGAAACATTATTCTTCAACTTAGGAATAGGGGCCTTTTCAATTCTCTTTCCCTTGTCCTTTGTATTTGTTGGAGCCTTCTTGCGAGTATTTGGTGAAAGTTCCTTAATCTTCACCCCTTGGGTTTAGGAGGAGCCTTCCTTTTGGGTTCCCTTGAACGAGCCTTAGATGATGAGGAGAAGTCTAACTTTCTTCTCACTCCTTTGTTTTGTCCATTAGGAGGAGTAGTAGTGGCCAAATGCATCGAAGGTTTGGATGGATTGCGAGCCGAGGCGGCTTGATTTTGTTGACGAGCCTTATTTAACTCTCTTTTGTCCGCCGCATTCATCCAAGCTTTGTAAAAGGAATATAGTACTATGCTCACCGTGGGGTTTTGCACCACCTACTTAGGAAGACTAGACAAATATTCCATCCAACGAGGAATCCTTTCAGGTTTAAAATTCACATCTTTAGGGGCATCACAATTCTGTGAGGGAATAATTTGTTTCATCCCATACTATCTCATTACCCTGTAAGGAATGATGTAAGTAATACTAGAGAAGTCTAAAAGCCTAATGTAGGGACAATTAAAACTATTCCCAATCATACTACTTATGTTCCATCAAGGAATCAAAAAGCGTATGTTAGAAACCCCATGACAAAAAAAAGACGTCCATTCTTCCTCATTCTTATGTTTGTAAAAAATGCGACGACAAGGGAATGTTCTCACTACGTTAGCCCCAAGATTTTGTGGCTGATCAACAATTTGCAAACGCTCCATGAGCCAATTCTAAAAAAAAAAGAAGAATAAATAATTTGCGACATTACACCAGCAGGTGGCGCGCGCATGACAATCAGTCGCGCGCATGACAATCAGTCGCGCGACATAAAGCACGAATTTTAAACGTTGTTTAGTCTAGTTGTCATAAGGGGCGACGAAGTGTTCAATAAATTGAATTAAATTCATGCCTTCTTCTGTCCCAATTTTGGCCATATCATTGTCATTCAAGCCAAAAAATCGTTGAAAAACAGGTTTGGAATCTGACAAGGTAGGGGCATATGTCAAGGGAAGAGTATTTGCGGGGAAGCCTAGTAGAGCCTCAAACTCGCCAGAAAATGGGACAATTTCATCCCCTTTAAAGAGCAAAAGATGGTAGTTTGAGTCCCAAAGATTAACTGCTGCATGGAGGAAATTAAAATTTATATTAAGTTGCATATAGCTTAATAGGGAGTCAAGGTGGTATATTTGAAAAGATAATTTATCCTCGCTTGAAAAAGAAGTGACCGATTGTTTCAAACGTTGCTCAAAGGTTTTTACCATTGTTAAAATAAAAAAAGAGAACGAGTAGAAACAGAGTAATAATTACCTTGATAATATTACTAGTGAATTAATGTGAGATGTTCAAAAGCTTACTCGAAATCACGTTTAAATAGACCCAAACGGGGTAATTTTTCGGCAATTTTGGCTAAAGGAAAGTTCCCCTGCAGGTGGCGCGCGCATCTCACGAGTTACATGCACGCGACAGCCGCGCATAACCGATTTACGTGCAGGCAACAACCGCGCGCAACCCATCCAGTTGCGCGCACCCTGTTCTGTCGCGACATGTTGGTTGATTTATTTCCGTATTTCGGACTACCAAATAACGGAATATCAACGAAATCTAATAACTAATCCATACGCTTGCCTTTGTTAGTTTTGTTTCCTTTCTTCATTATTTTTATTTTATTTTGTTTTTCTTTCTTTTGTCCTTTTTTTTTCTAACTTCCTTTTTATTTCTTATTTTCTTTTAAGTTCTTCTTTTATTTTATTTTTTTCCTTTTACATTTTTTCTTTCCCGTGTGGTTTTCTTTTCTTTATTTGTTTATTTTTTCGAGGGGGATAAGTCGGGAACCCTTTCTCTCCCTCGGAATTTTTTTCTTTCGCTTTTTAAAACACTTATGGAAATAAATTATGAAATATACAAAAATGTGTCATATGTATAACAGTAAAAATAAAAATGTGTATATGTACATTTTCCATAACAAAAAAAATATATATATATAATAAAAGAGGAAGTTAGGATGCTCGGCGACTCCCGGAAGGCGGCTGTACATCCTGCAAAATCCAAAACAAAGATTAATACACGAAATGTGTAATAACTTTGGAAAAAAAAAAGCAAACAAACTTACCATGACCATCCGATGATCACGACATGACAAAGCCACGAGGGCTCTCCAATAAGCAGCTTAAAGCACGCATAGTCCTCACCATGCCGTTCACGGTCTCCCGCGGAACCTGTTCCCAAAAACAAATATAAAGGACAGTTATAAAACAAATATGTATGATATATGAAAAAATATACATGTACAGAATATACATACCAACTCAACTGCCCCTGGTACAAACGGTATGTCCTCATCCTCCGGCGCTGAAAGAATCTCACGAATTACCGACCAAAAAGCATCGGTATACGTGATCTCCGCCGTGGGAGGCACTCAACCACCCAACTCGATTCACTTAAAATACGATAATAAAGGAGTCAAGGTTTCGAAAAATAAACAAAGAAAAAAATAAAAGAAAAGAAAAATACTAACCAGAACGAAAGCCGGAAAAGAAGTCAGCCTGGATGTGACGAACATCGGGTAAGATGTACCCGGCAGCACCAGCTGCTCCGCTGGATAACCAAGGATCGCCTGAGCTCGATCATCGGTAGCCAGCAGGTCCGGACGCACCATCCGGATCAGATGGTCTGCAAGAACCAAAGGCTTCTCGGACGAAGACTGCTAGAGAAAATGCTCGCCTATGAACCAAGCGTCCATCCTCTAGAGCACAGGGATTCCCTGATAAAGGGCCCGGAACAGCAGAAATTCATGCTTGCCGGATAGCCTCAAGGACCCCGACGATCAAACTTTAAGGACGGAGATCGATCTACAAAATACGACCACATAAGAAAATCATTCCAAAAGATATATATATATATATATATATATATATATATATATATATATATATATATATATATATATATATATATATATATATATATATATATATATATATATATATATATATATATATATATATGAACATGTGTTGTCAAAATCACACTCATCGACGCACGAGTCGCCGAATGAATTCTCTAGCAGAAGTCGCTGGCTGAAGTTGCTCGTCTTTTCCTAATCGTGACCTGACGATGGCTGGGATAGGAAAATGAGCTCCCCCAAGTATCCTTGGGGCTAGAAAAGGTAGGTACGAGTACCTCCAAGCCTCAAGAAAAAGAATACATTTAACCAAAAGTCGAAATGGTGAGGAAAAATATATAAAAGATTAAGATACGCACCTCGAGGATACGACCATGCCACGAAATGGAGATCCAAGGCACCTCAGTAGCTGCCGCGGAATCCATCACCCGGATCGCCTTGTCCATAGCTGTAAGCATACGGGCATATGACACCTCCGCCCAACTCAAGTTACCCACTTGCCCCAAATCACTAAGGCAAATGAGTAACTCGATAGCGAAACTTTCTCCCCAATCACTCAGAATAGTGACGTTAAGAACGTGGGCAATGTGTATCTGAGCCAGCTACTTAGGTGTACACTGTTGATCATCCTCATCAGCCGACAACTCGTCGACAAGAACCGAGTACGGACAAGAATGCGCGTACACATGAAGGGCCGCCGCAAGACGGTCCCCCACAAGGTCACGCAACCTCTCGTCTGACCCTATCACGGCCTCCATAACCACATGCTCACCTCCGAAAGGAAAACCCATGATCATAGAAAAGTCAAAAGGGGTAACCGTCATCTCTCCACATGGGAAGTGGAAAGTGTTAGTGGAATCCCACCAAAACTCCAACAACCTACGAAGGAAAGCTGATGATGCAGGCTGACTCGATAAATCCCGAAAAGCCTCCAACTGCGGGCTAATCCCCAAAAGCTCCATCACCTCCTTTACCACGTCAGGTAAACTCTTGAAGCGGCTTCTCAAGTCACCCGAGCCATACAAACGCATGCTAGGCTCACTCTAAAAGGAAATATACAAAAAATACGGTTATGACTTTTCAAAAAAGAGATAAGCAATGATATAAAAAAGACGGAGACGTTAAAGAACTCACTATGCCACGCCAACTCCAAATCGAAACGTGATAGTCTAGGTCCCACTTAAGGACCTGAGGGTCCCTATTGGGAGGAGCCTCCCAGACCACATCCTCATGGCGACGTCGATCAGCTCCGACTCGTCTCTCTCAAACCTCCTCGCGAGGACGCGTCACCCTCTTTCGAGGGCGAACTGCCTCGTCAAGCACGAGTTCTCCTAAGTCCTCCTCAGCATCGACGAATGGAGGGGAATCGATGCTATAATGGATAAAATTCCTTATTAGTTTGTTTTTTCCTAAAAATACTAGTGTACGTGTTCTAGACTCATTTTGGTAGCATAACGACTGCCGAAAGGGCAAAACACAAAAATCGAATGCCACCCACTCTTAGGGCCTAAGATACCCGAAGTTAAACTCAATAAATAGGGGCTTTTAACACCAACAAAAGCCATCATATACTAGTTTCAACTAAAGTATTCTAGGGATTATATTTATAAATCTCAAAGAATAAATTACTTTTAGACGAATAATAATAACATAAGCATAATTATCGTCTCCAAACAATCCTGAGGCAAAATAAGCTAAAGTATATACTTCGCGCCATTTTTTCGGATTCAAAATTTTCAAAACATGATTCGTGAAAGTAATAGTAGTTCTAATACTATAATTCACTTCATAATCAGCAAGTATAACCAAAACGTGGAAGCAAAACATCAAATTCGAGCCAAAATTTGAAGAAATATGCCTAGAACGAACTTAAACAAAGAAATGCTCATACAAGGTTTAGTACTCAACCATTTTTCGTGAAATTTGTTGCAAAACACTCCTTAAACATAGCATGACAACATGGAACAAACAATTTCAAGAGCAATGGACCGAATCAAAAACCCCCAAATTCGAAAATTGGGGTTTTGCGGTTCAAACATTCCCCAAATTCAGCAAAAAAATGAAGGAAAAAGGCAAAAAACTTATATTGGATTATGGCAAATATGAATAGAGGACGAAATCTGCTTTTTTAAGCTTAAAAAAACTAAGAAATTCAAGCTTTTTAGAGAGAGAAAGAAGTGAAAATGGCGAAGGAAGGAGAGAGAGAAAGCGAAATGAAAAATTAAGCTCAGCGATTTATATTTTGCTGATTTAAATGTCGTGCGCAACTCAATCAGTTGCGCGTGACAGCCTTGCGCAACTTAAAACGATGCGCGCTCTTGGCTAGCGCGACTCACTAAGTTGCGCACGGATACTGGTCACTAAAAGATCGGTACTTTAATTTTCATCCGTTTGATTAATTTCTGATGGTTTTTGCTCGTTGTTAGACGTAATGGCGCGCAAATTATTAAAATATTTTATTTGCTTTGCATCTTGTAGTTAATTTTCGTTTTTTGATAGTTTTTTACATTATCCTGCATGCACATTGTGCTTTGTGCCTTCCTCAAGCATATGTTTTTGACGATTTTTGTTGGGTTTCGATGAGTCTAACTTAACGCAGAAATAAAACCTGAGCCCAAGGAAAAACTCACAATTATTATATCCAAATTGCATAAATAACAAGATTAGAGAAAAGACTAAATTACCCTTGTAGCGTGCTTCGCTCGACCAATGGAGCTCTTACTTGAGAAAGCTAAGCCTCACAAGCGCAACGGCCTCTGACGATATCCACCCACAATGCGACCCCGACCGCTCTCTTACTTAGAGGATAGCCAAGTCAGACCAAAACACTACTCAAGTAATTAATGAGCTTAAAGGTTTTCTCTCAAGTGGAGATGCCTTTTTGAGCTTTTACTCAAGTGAGTTTTCCTTATTCCCAAGTAGGATATTTATAGGGAAACTCAGTCAAATCCAGTCTCCCTTCAATGTGGGAGAGTTGGTAAAATCAATTTCCCCTTTTTATTTTTAAATCAAAAATAAAAGAAAATAGCCAACAACTAATTAATCAACAAGTGGCATTCATAGGAAGAAAGGTTAGGTAAGGACAACAAGGGGAGGGGACCATGCCTTCCTCCCCAAGCTTCCCCATTTCGGCTTCCCTCTCATGTCGCCACATGGCACACCGGCCTTGGGCACCAAGGCGCGCCTACCTGACGGCCTTGTGCTAGGCTGGGCTGCTGCCCCATGCGTTCTAGCTAGCGATGGGCTATTGCTGTCCTTGGCAAAGCAAGCGACGCACGCTTGTGGGCTGCTGGCCAAGGTATGCGCGCCAGGCTGTTGGCATGCTAGCACATCGCTAGCTGCTAGCTTCTAGGCGTTACTAGCATGACGTGCATCAAGCACGCACATACGTACAGCACGCGACGCACCAATGTGAGCTGCTGCTTGCGTGCGTGCGGTTGGTGCTGCTAGCTGGCAAGTTATGCGCCAGCAGCCAGCTAGCCATGCGCTCCTAGCACCATTGGCCCCTAGCACACGGTTTTCTTGGGGAATTCCGATGCTAGGGGTATTTTGGTAACTTGTTGATGAATTATTGATTTTGCCATCTCGTCTTTTATTAATTGAACTCGACTTGCGACGCTCGGTCTTGATGCTCCTAGCTCGATTTCCAACGTCTAAATTCATATTACTCGAGCAACTCATTAATTCCTTCTGTATTAATTCGTCGTGTTGGATCGTTAGTTGCTTGGGTGTGACCCGAAGGGCTCAGTCAAGATTACGTTGTAATATTAATTATACATTATTATTACTGATCGAAAGCGTCCTCCACCTAGGCATTCCGATCACTTGACCTTACTGAATAATTAGCTTTCTAATTACTTCGAACCCTCTATCGGAATAATACACTTGTTCGAAGGACACCATTCCTTTCAATCTCCCACTTGTCCTCTAAGACAAGTGTGCTTTTAGTGTATAACTTTTATTCTTATGTCACTTAATGTCTCTTCATGAACTATAAGGTAAGATAATTCGTCATCCTCGTTTAGGAGTGTTTCTCGAAATTCGAGTTTGAGTGTCAATAAATAGATGATTTCAAAAATCCATCCGAGCACGACCATGCATTTTCACAGTCTCTCTCTCCAAGAGGCCTTGTAAACAACAAAGACATGTTCCCTATTGTTAGTTGGGGGACATTCCAAGTCTTGTAATGTCAGCTACTCTTACTAAGAGGACCTAGCTGCCCGAGTGTTGCCGTTATAATCTCTATGTATGGCAGACGTTTGACTAACATCAAATCGAACTAGTACTCAAACAAGAGAACTCACAATGCTCATGGTCGAGGAAAGAGGTTCCGAAAGCCATAATGAGAAGTATACTTATGACGATTTATAAATCTCTTAAAGTATTCTCATAGGTCGATCTAGTATGGTTCTAAACCAATACCTATGCAAATGATTTATGACAATCATGTCCTTGTAACACAAGAAACGGTGCTATAAATCAAACTACATACTAATCTCAAGCGGTCATTAATCGTCCATCATTTAAAGGACCTCGATTAGGGATAATTTTTTATTTTAATATTCAATGTTCACTTAATAGGTGTTTCTTATCCAAGACTAGTTTTGATACCTATCAATAATAAGCATAAGTAATTGCTCAAGAATCAAGCACAAAAGCAATTATCTCAAAATAGAAACAAGTAAGAGACCAAATCATGAGATGGCTATATATGAACAAAATGCAATTAATATAGAATCATGAATTTGAAGCAATTAAGCATGGATTAATGGAAAAAATGAACATAAGAGACCAAATCATGAATCAAATTGAGAAAATAACTCAAACATTGAATTATCAAAGCAATAAAACCATCATAAAGAATACCCATGAGAGAGAAAATGACCAACAATGGTGAATAAAAAAATCAAGCAAGGTATACAAAATCATCATGAAATTAAATTTATCATCCAATAACATCATTCAACACAAATTACAAGGTAAAAGGACCAACAATGGAGTTCTACCATGAAAGCAAAAACAAGGTTTCAAGCTTGAACAATGAGGAAGAAGATGACTAGAAAATAAGAAATTGTACCTCAATGAAGCCTTGAATTACTTGTAAATTGCCAAAAATGAAGATTTAAGAAAAAATAGAACATCCAAAGACAAGATTCAAGCACTAAATCAAAACATAAAAATTTCGAAAATAACCCCAATTTTCGAATTTTCAAGTTCGAATTTTTGGAATTTTTTTGTTTTGGAAGGGATTTGATTATGCTTTGATGTAATTTGTGAAGAAATGATTATGAAAGATGAGTAATGGTGTGAATTTTCAAAGATTTAGAAGTGTTGAAGATAGAAAAATGAATGAGTAAGGGGAAATCGGGGAGAGAGAATGGAGAAATAAGGTTGGTGCGTGTTGGGGTAATAAGGGGGGGGGGTGCTGAACGCACTAGCGCCAGGCGACGGTGCGTGCGTGTAGGCGACAGTGCGTGCGCACCGGGAGACAGCAGGGGGGGTCAAAAACAGCCCAAAATTGCTGCCTACCTGGTGCGTGCGCACCAGGTAGGGGCTGGGGTTGTTAAAAAAAACAGGCCAAAATTGCTGCCCTTGTGGTGCACGCGTGCAGGGTGTGGTGCGTGCGCACTAAGGGGGTACGGGGATGGTTCAAAAACCGTCAAATTTTGTCAAAGTTAGTGAAAATTTTCTGACCCCTTTGGTGCGCGCGTGCAACCTATGGTGCGCGTGCACCAAGCAAGAATATTTCGGCCATGAATATACTCTCGTGTTTGCATAGTGAGATATTTGAAAGTGCATTCGAAAAAGAGTAGAAAATCAATAAAAATGCAACTATGAGAGCATATGACCCCAACAAGCTTTCCACCTAAACTTATCCAAACCTCGAGAAAGCTTGAAATAACACCAAAATTGTTGGAAATTTTATCCGAACCAATCTCATGGTACCTAAAATCAAGAAAACAAGCAAAAATAAAGAGAAATAAGAAAAATCTCAAGGATAAAAGAAATATAGAAAAATGTAAAATTAGAAAAAAAAGGTTAGAAAACCGGGTTGCCTCCCGGGTAGCGCTTGTTTAACGTCATAGCTCGACGTCCTCCACCAATTAAGGTGCTTGTCAGAAAAGCAATGAGTGAACAAGGCCAACAAAAGCACCGTCGAAATACTTCTTGAGACGATGGCCATTGACCTTAAATGGAGAAGAAGAATTCATCATTAAGACCTGTACAACACCACTTGGAAAAATATTCTTAACCAAATAGGGACCGCTCCATCTTGACATGAGCTTGCCGGGAAACAACTTCATTTTTGAATTGTAGAGAAGAACCTTATCGCCAACACAAAAATCTTTCTTCTCTATAAGCTTGTCATGTGTTTCCTTGGAACGAGCTTTATACACACTAGCACAATCATAAGCATCAAACCAAAGCTCCTCTAACTCATGAAGATCTAACCACCTTTTCTCCTCCGCACTTGCCAAGTCAAAGTTTATCTTCTTGATTTCCCACAAAGCACGGTGTTCAATTTCAACCGGGAGATGCATGACTTGTCGTAGACTAGGCGGTATGGAGTGGTACCTATGGGGGTCTTAAAAGTCGTTCGATAGCCCCAAAGAGCATCATCCAACTTATCCGACCAATCCTTTCGATTTCTCGCAACCGTCTTTTCAAGGATAAGTTTGATTTGACGATTAGAGACTTCCACTTGACCGCTCGATTAGGGATGATATGGGAGGCCGAATCTTTGATTGATCCCATGCTTTCTCAACATCTTTTGAAAGGCAGGGTGAATAAAATGAGAACCGTTGTCGCTTATCACCGCCTTTGGTACCCCAAATCTTGGAAAGATTATCTTCTTAAACAACTTCATAACCACCTTGTGGTCATTAGTTGGGGAGGCAATGGTCTCAACCCACTTAGACACGTAATCGACCGCCACAAGAATATATTGATTTCCGAAAGATGAGGGAATGGTCCTATAAAATCAATACCCCACACATCAAACACTTCCAACTCAAGTATGGGTTGTTGAGGCATTTCATTTCTCTTAGAGATGTTCCCAACGCTTTGACATCGGTCACATGTCTTGACAAAGCCCCATGAATCCTTAAAGAGATGTGGCCACCATAATCCGCATTGAAGGACCTTAGTGGCGGCCTTAGAGACACCCATATGGCCCCCGCTTGGATCCGAATGGCACATTTTCAAAACACTAGGCATTTTTTCGTTTGGCACACAACATCTAAGTAAGCCATCGACCCCTCGCTTGTATAAGATGGGATCACCCCATACATAATGCCTTGCCTCTCTCTTGAGCTTCTTTCTTTGATTCTTAGAAAAGGAAGGAGGAAACTCCCCACATGCAAGAAAGTTCACTAAATCGGCAAACCGTGGGAGCTCCTTTGCTTCAATAGCATACAAGAAATCCTCAAGCATCCTATCCTCAATTAGAGAACCATCATCATGAGTTTGAGAATCTTCTAAACGAGAAAGATGATCCGCCACAACATTTTCCGCTCCTCTTTTATCCCTAATCTCAATGTCAAAGGTTTGGAGCTCAAGAACCCACCGAATCAACCTTGGCTTAGACTCGTTCTTGGCAAAAAGATACTTGAGAGCCGCATGATCCGTGAAAACAATGGTTTTGGAACCAAATAGATAACAACATAACTTCTCAAAAGCATGAACTATAGCCAAAAATTCCTTCTCCGTTGTAGTGTAATTCCGTTGAGCTCCATTTAGAGTCTTGGACATATAATAGATCACATGAATTTTCTTGTCCACTCTTTGATCCAAGACACCTCCTATTGCCGAATCACTTTTATCACACATCAACTCAAATGGTAAATCCCATCTTGGAGCTTGAACAATAGGAGTAGAGATTAGAGCTTTCTTCAACTTATTAAATTCCTCCAAACACTTATCATCAAACACAAACTCGGCATCTTTTTGAAGAAGATCATGAAGGGGCTTTGCAATGAGCGAGAAATCCATGATGAATCTTCTATAAAACCCGGCATGCCCTAAGAAAGATCTCACTCCATTTACGTTCCCCGGAGGTGGAAGCTTTTCAATGACTTCAATTTTAGCTTTATCAACCTCTATCCCCTTATGAGAGATCTTGTGGCCAAGGACTATGCCTTCCTCCACCATGAAGGGACATTTCTCCCGATTCAAAACCAAGTTCACCTTGCAAGACATTTTTCAAGGTTGTCAAGGCATGTCTCAAATGAAACACCTCCTACGGAGCAGTCGTCCATAAAAACCTCCATCTCCTCTTCCAACATATCTCCAAATATACTCATCATGCATCTTTGAAATGTCGCGGGAGCATTGCAAAGGCCGAATGGCATTCTCCTATGAGCAAATGTACCATATGAACAAGTGAAGTTTGTTTTCTCTTGGTCATCCGGGTGGATAGGGATTTGGAAAAATCCCGAATAACCATCAAGAAAACAATAGAACTTGTTCCTTGTTAGTCTTTCAAGCATTTGATCAATAAAAGGAAAGGGGAAATAATCTTTCTTTGTTGATGTGTTTAGACGTCTATAGTCTATACACATCCTCCATCCCGTGACCGTCCTCGTCGGAATGAGCTCACCTTTCTCATTCTCAACGACGGTCATACCTCCCTTCTTTGGGACAACGTGAACGGGAGAAACCCACCTAGAACTAGAAATGGGGAATATGATTCCCGCATCCAAAAGTTTGGTGATTTCCTTTTTCACTACCTCTCCCATTTGGGGGTGTAGCATTCGTTGCCTCTCAATAGAAGGTAAAGCACCCTCCTCAAGAGTTATGTGATGTGTACATAAAGCGGGGCTTATACCTTTGAGGTCATCAATGGTATAACCCAAAGCACTTCGGTGCTTTTTCAAAACACCACACAACTTTTGAGCTTGATGCTCACTCAAAGAAGAGCTAACAATCACGGGAAAAGTGGAGTTGGGTTCCAAAAATTCATACCTAAGGTGTGATGGAAGAGGTTTGAGCTCAACCATTGGAGCACCTTTACCTTCCTTCGATGTTGCCACTTGAAATGCTCCTTGGCTAGAAATGCTCAAACACATTTGCTCTTCAACATCCTCAAAGCTTCCATTGAGGAAATCTTCATACAAACCCATCTCCTTGTTTGGAGTACCTATCTTTTCCTTATTCAACAAAACATTCTCAAGAGCATCGTTAGAAGTGAGCAATTGCTCATGCATAGAAGACACAACATGATCGAGAGAATCAATTAACATACAATTTTCTAAAGAAGAACTTGGATACTTCATGCTATCATTCAAATCAAATTCTATCACTTCATCCCCTACTTTTGAGCGAAATTTTAGCACTTTTCACATCTATCAAAGCACCCGATGTAGCAAGGAATGGTCTCCCTAGAATGATAGGAATACTAGCATCTTCGTCCATCTCAAGCACCACAAAGTCCACCGGAATAACAAATAATGCTAGGTCTGCGCGCACGCACCCTTGTGCCGCGCGCGCGCACCCCTGTGCTATGCACTAGGCTTTGGCTCCTTCGCTTGCTTGATCAAACTCCGCGCTACCGAGCATCCCCATCATCAGTGCACTCGAGATGATGCCCGCGAACATGGCAGTCCCAATATGAGCAAATTGACTTGATTATTCACCTACAAAACACAAATAAAACAAAGAGAGAAAGCGTAGCAATGTAAAACTAAAACTAAAATTATGAATTATCAACTAAAAATATGAAAAACTAGTAAAAACCAATCGAAAACTAAAGTGAATTATAAAAATAGAAAATCAAATAAAACTAAGAGAATTATATGAAAATGATGAAAGAAAATAAAGAAAATGAACCTAAATCTTATTCTTTTGAGCGCCATACACAATGCTCATCAATATGCTATGAGATTTCAGTTTCAAGCATCTAGCAATGAGGCCGAGAATGAAGCCTTTCTGGCTGACCTAAGAATGCGTAAGGCGGCCGAGGCAACAGAAATTGATGCTAGTTCTGACTCCCAGCTGATAGTCAGCTAGGCGAATGGTGACTACAAAGCCAGGGAGCTGGCCATGATGAAATATCTTCAGATGGTGAAAGATGAGGCCGATGATCTAGAACATTTCACCCTACAACAATTTCTTCGTCCAGAAAATCATAGGAAGCCCCGGTCAAATAAATGATAAAGGATTACAACGCTATCACGCGGATGATCTGGGAGGCTATTCATCCGGGCTCTGACTACAAAACATGGCAGGCCAAGTTTGATGAGGCCAACGATGAGTTCAATGCCCAGCTCCTGAAGCAAGATGAGGAAGAAGGGACCAATGATGCTGAGGCGTCCGCCTCTATAGAGGACTCGACCTCCAGGGATGATGATCAGGAGGAGGGGGAGGAAAAGGAAACAGATGGGCAGCCGCCTAAGGGAAACAAGGAGGATGCGGCTGCCAACACTGAAAACCCCACTCTTGATACTTAAGTTTTCTGTCTTTTCTACGACATAATGGCCATTTGTTATTATTTCCAGCCTGCGTGTCGTGTACTTCTATGTATTTACCAACCAAGGGCTCGGGTTAATTAACAATTATTGCAGGTTATCTAATCTTCCCTAGGGCCAAACAAATTTATAAACACTTAAAAAACCTAAATACGAGTATAGAGGTAAGTCAAGGGTTGAACCCAAAGGAACGGTAATGTTCAAGCACTCTCAATTATGCACCTAAGCTAGGTCGAAGTCGAAGGTGAAGAAGGAACACTAACAACTAACAAACAAACAACTAAACAAATAAAACACTAGGAACGAGGATCAACAAGTAATAATGACAATTGCAACAACTTAGGAAGATCATGAATATCAAAGGTTGTGAAGACTAATGATAAGAGCTATCAATTAGAATCAAAGAGCTGTCTCCTAATCGTTAAGCTAGGGTTCACTATGAATAACAAACTAAGAGAATCACAATCCAAACCAATCGATAGTTGCAATTCTTAAATCAATTGGTCGTGTCATTAGCAATTACAATGCAATCAAGCATAATTCTCAAGGCCTAATCGAATTACACACATGCAAACCTTCATTAATCAATTTAATCTCAACAATCAATCAACACAATTCCCAAATTAATCATAATCAATCAATTATACAAGTTTCACCCAATTCCTAGCCAAACAACTACTCAAGAAACAAACAATCAACTAAAGAAATCAAGAATCAACAAAATATCAAGAACAAATACACTAATCAAGAATCAAACATCAAAATCAGACCAAACAAACATGAAATTTAAACAAAGCAATAAAGAGGAGAGGGTGAGAAATCCTCATTTATTGATAATGGAGATCTTCAATACAATTGTCATCTTGAATCTTCAATCTCTCAAATAACCATTGAAATCCCTCACTTTCTCTCTCTAAAACTACTCCTAAACTATCCCTAAAACTAGAGAGAAAAGCTCTCAACCTAAGCTAAAAATATGAGAGAGAAATTCTAAGCTAGTCTAAAGTTGTTCAAAAATAGAAAGGTCGCAAGTATATATAGCAAAGAAAAACAAAATGGACGGAGAGTGTACGCGTCGTTCGAAGTGCGCCTACATTAAGTATGTGGTGAATATGCTTGGCACTCATAGGAAGTGGGAATTGACATATACGATTAGGGACAAATCAAATTAAGGAGCCGCCAACAAGTTTTTAAGGAACTTGTAAACCGTTCACGGATCATTTAAGGCAATCATGATTAAGGGACAACAAAAGGCAACAACGATTGACCCGTGTAGGTTACACCCCATTCATAATCCATGAGATTACTAACTCCATATGGTTCGGAACCATGAAAGGAGGATCGGGGATGATGGTACGAAGTGAGTCATGGAGTCACATTCACCCGTATTGGCCTCTACTCGATTCTTATAGTGAAAAGTGATCCTGCGATCTCAGAGGCATACAAACAAATATTCAATTCGTTCTAACCTATCATTTGGCTAAATTGGTTGAATATTGATGCACCACGTTATTCTAAAATATTAGTGATCATTTGATTTAATAACAAGATTAAAAAGGAACCTAAACTGGTTGTCCAAATTATCTTATTAGGCGTGATTTTCAATTACATATTCCCTTTAAACATGCAATATTGTGATCAATAAATATATTCCCTTTAAACATTAATATTGGAAGCAATTTAACAATAAATTGTTAGTCAAATCAAACATAAATTAACCTAATCATGATACTAGCAATATAAAAATAAAATAAATAATTAAATTAATTAATTACTTAATTACTCACATTCCGCGCGTTCCTTTAAATTGCTACATCATGAATAAATTGTTAGTAACTTTAATAAAAATATAAATCAAATGGAAATTAAATTAAATAAATGTAGAGTTTATTTGGTCCAAACCCTCAGTTAATTCTTCCTTTTCACGCCTTGGTTTAAGGACATAACCTCGGGTCAAGTATGGATTCCTTGGAGTGCTTAAGGGAATAATGATGTAATTAGAAATATAGGTTTAAGGCTTAGAATATGAGAGAGGGAGAAGAGAATAATTTTTTTGGTGTAGAAGAGAGGAAGAGAGAATGATTTGGTGGCCCAACCTACAGAAATTAGGGGGGTATTTATAAGGAAAATGAGCAGAGGGAACACACGGAACCCTAAAAAGATAAAAACCCTAAAAAAGGTTGTCGTGACATGTCAGCAGTATGCCGCGACACAGCAAGAAATGCCGTGACACGGTATACTTTAGTGTGACCTGGGGTACTTTGGTGTGACGTGGGAAAGATTTGACCTACAGAAGATAAAGCGCTTGAAGTCTGACACACGGGGAAAACACGAGAATTTTCCATGTAACGGCATGAGCACCATGACAGGGAAAAATATGTCGTGACGCGGCAAATTTTCCCGTGGCGCGGCATATGATGCCGTGACGCGGTGGCCTTTGTTTCCATTTTTACGTCCAGATTCATTAGCGAGTGAGATAACGCGGAAAAAAACACAGAAAAAGCAGCGTGACACGTTGAAAATTACCGTGTCACGGCACCAGAAACCGGGCCACATCAGACTTTGCCATGACACGGCGCTTTTACACTGTGCGCGGTAATTCCAGTTTTTTACACATTATTAAAACTATGATAACTATTGATCCGTAACTCAAAATAAGGCATATAATATATCATTTGAAAGCTTATCAAGTCTACTTTCCATTCCAATTAGAATCAGGTAAAAATCATTTGTAGACTTTATGATATGTCCATTTCAGTGAAAGGGTGTCGGTTTTGGGCCGAGTTTAGTATTTTGCTCATATCTTCTTCGTTTTAAATCAAAATTGGGCTTATGATATATTTTTGGAAAGCTTATTTCAAGTCCTATCCAACCAATTAATAATTGGATCAAAATTATAGGGGAACAAAATCAGTTTCTCTCGGTTTTGTGATGTGGACACGAAAATAGGAAAACAAGTTATGGTTTAGGGAAATGAGCTAGGAAATGGATTGGTTTATGAAATGTATTGAATGGAAACATGGATTTAAGAACTCTAAAGATTAAATACTCAACCCGACCAATAATTGCGGTGAAAGGTTGTTCATCATCAGGTCTGGTTTCAGGGAGACATTTTTAGGTGTCTACAGAAAGCAACGGTGTGCACGCGCAACAAGCCCGTGCGCACGCACAGAGGGTTCTGCGCGCACGCACATGGGGGTCAACGCGCATGCACCCCTGCTGCATCCTTGCGGCGCGCGCAGCTCCTCTTGCTTGCTCGTAGATCCTTGTGCGAAGCTATGCTCCTAGCGCTCTTGTGCATCCCTATCAACGGCGCTCTCGTGATGATGCCCGCGAGGAGGACAGCCCTTGATCTTCACATATTTGAGTGTTGACCTAGAATCGATGAGAGCGCAATCGTGAAAGCACGGCAAATAAAACTTTGAAACTTCACCTAAAAAACACTAGTAGAATAAACGTAATGGCAAGCGGTTCAAACCCCCTAATGGCAAGCGGTTTTGAACCGCATGGGATTAGGGGGCTTGCCATTAGCCATTTAAATGGCAAGCGGTTCAGAACCGCTTGCCATTACTAGAGAAAGGGCAGCGGTTTTGGCGCCAAACCGCTGCCCATTATGGGTATAAAAAATTAAAAAAAAAAATAAATTTTTTTTTTGGGTTTTTTCCACAAAAATTGAAATATAAACCAAACATATGTAAAAACATTAATACTTTTATTAATTATTTGTTGTAATATTACATTTACATTAAAAAAAATTGATTCAACTAATAAAATTAATACAAATAATATTCCTCAAAAAAAAAATTAATACAAATAATAAAAAAAAAAAAAAAAAAAACTCATGTTCCAGATCAGACTTCCAGCCACGACCACCAACACCACCGTCCAGCACCGCCACCCACCACGACCCCCACGAGCAGCCACCACCATCAGAACCCCAACTAACCCTCACCGAAACCCACCAAAACCCACCACGACCCCCCACCACCCCTCACCATGTTGCTGCTCTCGTTCCACCAGCAGCCACCACCGACGCGCACCACCGATTAAACCACCTGCACATACAATCAAAATGAGATCTGAAATTAAGTTTTAAAAAAAAAATCTGAAATTTTAAATCTATTCGAAACACGCACAATACACACACATCACCCACAAAATCGAAATTAAAATCCGAAATTAAAATTATAATTAAAATCCCAAATTAAAATTAAAATCCCAAATTTTTTCACCTAAAAATCCTAAATCAAACCCACAAAATTGAAATTAAAATCGAAATTAAAATTAAAATTAAAAATTTTCACCCAAAAATCCGAAATCAAACCCATAAATTCGAAATCAAAATTAAAATTATAATTTGTCACCCAAAAATCCGAAATCAAACCCACGAAAATCGAAATTAAAATCGAAAATTAGAATTAAAATTAAAAATTTTCACCCAAACATTTGAAATCAAACCCACGAAAGTCGAAATCAAACCCACAAAATTGAAATCAAAATTAAAATTAAAATTGAAACTCACGAAAATCAAACCCAAACCCAAGTTGATGTGGGGTCTGAGAGAGGAGAGGGGAGAGAAAAGTTGGTGGTGCTCGGTGGGTGTCAAGTCGTCGATGTTGCTGTTGGTGTTGCGGGCTGATGATGCTCGGTGGGTGTTGGATGCTTGGTGGGCGTTGACCGGTGGTTGTAGTGGAGAAAGAGAAGGAGATGAAGAGAGGAGAGGAAGTGATCGAAAATGGAGAGGAGAGAGGATAGATAAGGAGGCGTGAGAAATGAGGGGAGAGGAGAGAGAAGAAAGAGCCTGAGGGGAGGAGAGAGAAGGGGGCGTGAGAAATGAGGGGAGGCAGGAGAGAGAAGAAGAGGCGTGAAAATAAGAGAGGAGAAATGAGGAACGCGCATTTAGGGTTTTTTAAGCAAATGGCAAGCGGTTCAATGTCCAAACCGCTTGCCATTTACATTTTGGCAAGCGGTTTGCGCCAAAACCGCTTGCCAATCAATATTAGAGGTTTTTATAAAAAAAATTGGCTAAATGGCAAGCGGATTTTTAAAACCGCTTGCCATTTGGGGCTTCCCATTACTTATTTTCTACTAGTGAAAATTCAAGTAAAAATAAGGGAGAAAGAAAAATGAATTGAAACTAAACTAAAATAGCAAAATAAGAACAAAAATCATCAAAAACTCATAAAAGTAAATGAAAAACCAAAATGAGTTATAAGAAAATTATATGAAAATAATGAAAGAAAATATAGAAAATGAACCTAAATCTTATTCTTTTGAGCGCCATAAATGACGCTCATTAGGGACGGCTGGTTTAATTAATGAATCACCTGGTTATATGACCGGTTTCTATCATATTGATTTTGTTTTTGCCTTAAAATTTTTAAAGCTTTCGAATTTGATTGGAATGCATAGATTTAAGCTAAGTATTTAACTTGCTTGTATACTATGCGATTGTTTGCAGTATCAGATGTCTTTGCCCTTGGCCGGATGTTCGCTTGGTTTCAAGGGTGAATTGATTAACTTGGACATTATTGATACTTAATAGAGTATGATTGGTTTCTAAGTTAATCAATCACTATAGTGATTGCCCCAAACTAACTGGACAGTCGGCCATCTTGAGCAGACGAGTAAGTGCTAGGAATATCCGGCCATAGGCCTTGATGAGTTGTTTATAATGATACTTTAATCTGTTAATTCTTCGGACTTATAATTATTTAAAAATAATCTATCTGCATGCATTGCCTCAGAGTAGTAACATGCGGTGACGTATATATGTTGGAGCCTCTAAAATGAAATAGTGGCCGCTTCCCACCTACATTAGATCAGATGAGAAGCTAAGCTTTTTAGGTTTCAAATTAGATTAAGTCAAAAAGCTTTGAGCGTTATCTTAATTTAGATAGTCGGTAGCACCGTTTGTTTTTTGGTTTATAGAGCAAGGTACCACCCAAATGGGAGATGCTCTCTTCGACGAATTTGAAAGGAATGGTGTCCTTCGAACAAGTGTATTATTCTGATAGCGGGTTCGGAATTATTAAAAAGCTAATATATTCAGTAAGGTCAAGTGATCGGAATGCCTGGGTGGAGGCCGCTTCCGATCAGTAATATTAATATAATTAATATTACAGCTTAATCTTGACTGAACCCTTCGGGTCACACCTAAGCAAATATATGCGAACCAACTCGACGAATAAATTCGGAAGAAATTAATTCGTCGCCTGAGTGTTAAATATTTAGACGTCGGTAATTCGAGCTTAGAGCGTCGAAACCGATCGTCGGATGTCGAGTCTAAAATGATAAAAGACGAGACGCGCAAAATAATAATAAATCGACCATATTCCCGAAAATATCCCTAGCATCGGTGTGCCCCGAGCATCCGAATGCTAGGGGCAAGACGAGCTAGCACACCGTGCTAGCAGCCCCGACCAGCCGCGGCTAGGCACAACAGCAGCCGCGCCGTGCCACGGCATCAGCCGCACCAAACCGCAGCAGCTGGTGCGGGCTGGGCTCGGGCCAGGTGCGGGCTGGCTGCGGGCCGGGCTCGGGCTTGGCTCGTGGCTTGGCTCGGGTCATAGGGCCATGAATAAGGGGAAGCTTGGAATATGGGAGTAAGTGGGTGAGGACATGTGGCACAAGGAGAGTATTGAGTGGGCAGCAAGTATGGTCCCCTACTCTCCATGTGGTCCTCACTAACCCATCTCACATGGTAATGCCACTTGTAGATTTATTATTAGTTTGTAATTTTAATTTAACTTAGATTTAAATTAATTTGTGTAATTTCAAGATCCCACATTGATGGGATAGAAATTCCCACTCATACTTTCCTCTATAAATACCAACCTTGGGATTTGGAGTAAAGTGCTTGAGTGGGAGTTAAAAAGAGAATTCCATAATATTTGGGAAAACTCTTAAACTCACATAACACTCGGGTTTGGGTCGGACCTTGCTAATCCCAAGGTAGTAGACCTTAAAGTTGTGTTCGCCCATTTGTGGGTGGATACCGTCGGAGGCGCGGCGCTTGACGTGCTAGTAGCTTTCAAGTAAGAGCCCCGGGTTTTGGGCGAAGCTCCCTTCGAGGGTAAGATTCGTTATCTTTTCTTTGTGAATATTTATTAATTCTTTGTGATTTTAATTGTTGCGAGTGGTTCCTCGGGAAGGGGTTGTTTCCGCGGCGAGTCGGACTCACCAAACCCCAACAGAATTCACCCAAATGGGTGTCGCCGGTTGTCATACTCATGTTTGAGAAGACGGTCGTACTCATGTTGGAGCAGACGGTAGGTTGTTTTAGATTATATTCGGCCGTTGGCCTCATTAACTCGTCTTTGTAACGAGGATTCAGCTGCTGAGTTTTTTAACTCAGCTTGTATTAGTTAAGTGAATGCAAGCCGTCTGCAAATTGTGCAGGCAGTGCCCTTATACTAAGCAATAGATAAGCAGGATTGAAAACAAAAATCTATTTTTTCATTGATTAAGCTTTTCATTCAAAAATTTACAAAATTTCAGAAGTAGTTCTTTTTCAAGTTATCCACATTCCAAGTTTTGGCTAGCTATTTGTCGTCTGTTGTGTCCAAACGTTAGGTTCCGCCTCTTAATTCTTCATAGATTCGGTAGGGGCCTTCCCAATTAGGGGTTAGCTTTCCTTATTCATTCGCCCTGCCGACTGCCTCCATTTATGTAACACAAATTCCCCTACATTTAAGGGTCGCTTGTGTACTCTCTTGTTGAAGGCTCTAGTCATTCTCAGATGGTAGATTTCATGTTGTAGGGCAGCATTGCCCCTACGCTCGGAAAGTGACTCCAATGCTAGCCGCATAGCCTCCCAATTTGCCTCTTCGTCATATAACATGACTCGAAGAGTCGGCTCATAGTGTTTAATGGGCAAAACGGCCTCTGTGCCGTAAACCATGACAAATGGGGCTCTCCAGTTGCCCCTTTTACTGTTGTTCTGATGGCCTATAGGACATGAGGTAGCTCATCTGCCCATACGCCGCCAGCTCTTTCAATTTTCTTTTTTATGCTGTCTGAGGTTAGCTTGTTGAAGGCTTGGAGCTAGCCGTTTTCTTGGGGTAGGCCAACTGATGCAAAACTGTGTGAGATCCCTTGATCTCCCAACCAAGTCTTGAGGTGAGGCGTCTCAAACTGAGGACCATTGTCAAAAACATAGACATAGGCGCCCTAAACCGGGTGATGAAGTTCTTCCCTATGAAGGAGATGACGTCCTTTGTCTTGATGTTTTTGACCGCCTTTGCCTCCACCCATTTGGTGAAGTAGTCCACGGCAACAAGAATGTACCGTCGTCCGCTTGATGTCGGAGTATACGACCCAAGAATGTCCATACCCCATTTGGCGAATGGTACCGGGCTATGTATGGCCGTTAGATCCGAGTGCTGGACGGTGTATCAATTTGCCAAATTTTAGGCACTTATCACATTACTTTACCAAAGCCATGGCATCTTCCTCAAGGGTGGGCCTGAAGTATCCCTATCGCCTGGCCCTTTCTGCTAGAGACCTGCCACCTATATGTGAGGCCCGCATGCAAGTCCTCCAGAATCTCCCGCCCTTTTTATAGGGTGGTGCATTTCAAGTGGGGTTGTAGAAACCCTTTCTTAAAAAGCTCTCCTTTGTGAATCTCAAAGTTGGCCGCACGCTTTTTCAGTGCGGCTACATCTAGAGCTAAGTCTAGCAGCGTGTCGTCTAGCAAATATGCCCGAATGTTATCCATCCAAGTAGAGGTTCGGTCAAGTACTCCAATGGGATCTTCTTCAATGCTTCGCTTTTCCATAACTTCGCAGAAGACTGACCGAGGTGTACCGCATGAGACAGATGATGCCAACTTAGAGAGAGCATCCGCCTTATTGTTTTCAGATCGAGGCACTTAACTCAGATTAAATTCTTCAAGTGTCCTGGCTTTAGCTTTGACCGGCTGCAAATATTTGATCATAGCCGGATGAGTGGCCTCATAGTAACCATGGTATTGGCTAACGACCAACTGAGAATCAGAGCAAGCTTTAATTTTAGTCACCCCTGCCGCCTTGCACATGCGGATACCAACTAGCAGGGCTTCGTATTCTACCTATTATTCGAGGCGTAGAACTTGAACTGTAGTGCATACTCGTACTTATCTCCTTTAGGAGACTGATATAAAACCCCTGCACCACAGCCGTTCATAGTGCAGCTCCCGTCCACATACACTTTCCAAACCTGATTGGTATGATCTGAGATAGACCGGGAGCTCGGTGCCGTCTCTGTCAGCAAGGAGAACAACACTTAGAACATGATCTGAGATAGCCAAGTACATATAGAGCATCTCTTTGGGCAGAGGGCTAACTAGCCTTGGCAAAGAGTGAAAATGTTGCTTTAACTTTTGGAAGGTCGCCTTAGCATCATCCCCCCATTCAAACATATCCTTCTTCCTGATTGCTTGGAAGAAGTAACGGCATTTGTCGCTTGACAGACTAAGGAATCTTCCCAGGGCCGCGGGGCAACCTGTTAATTTCTACACTTCTTTAACAGTGCGGGGTGACTTCATGTCAATGTCCGCCTATATTTTCTCAGTGTTGGCCTCTATCCCCTCTGGTCAATCAGGAATTTGAGAAACTTCCCAGACTTAACACCAAAGACACACTTCTAGGATTGAGCATGACCTTGTGCTGCCTGAGTATGGTGAATGTTCCGCCTGCTGCTTCTTCAGAGGTCAGCAAGATGATCCGCCTGTTGCTTGGATTTGACTATCATGTCATCGATGTACGCCTCTACATTCCTCCCAATTTGATTAATGAAGACGGTATTAATAATTCGTTAAAAAAGGAGCAGGTGCGTTCTTCAAGCCAAACGGTATCACTGTATAATAGAATAACTCTTGATCAGTGACGAATGCCGTCTCCTCTTGATCCTTTTCCACAGGGGAATCTGATGAAAGTCTGAGTAGACGTCCATGAAACTCACACTACAACAAAATAAAGCAAAGGGAACAATGAAAAACCATTGCCTAATATTAAAAAAGTGTTGCCTTGTACCTAAGGCAACACATATAAGGCATAGTTTATGGCCCCGTTGTCCATTCATAAGGCAACACTTTTTAGTTCAAAGGCAACAATTTTAAAAGCTAAGGTAAAATAATACCTAAGGCAACAGTTTTACAAAGGCAACAAATAGTAAATGTTGCCACCGTAAGAGATAATTCAAAATTGTTACATTATGTCATAATATGCAACATCCTTTTCACTTGTTGTATTTGCTAGCAATAATATGTAAGTGTTGCCAATTATTTTAGAGACAACACTTGAAAAACTGTTATATATAATTGAATAACTAGAATGAAGTGGCTATTTTTTTTTTCCGATTGTAATACATTTCCATTAATATTGAAAGAGTGAAAATGTGTAGTATTCTTGAGAATTTGTTATATAAGAAAAATGCTGATCATTAATATATATAAAATGCAGTATCAACATGTTTTCAACAACAAATCCATCTCAATAACCTATTGTTTCATAATATGTTAAATGTTATAATATTGGTCTAGCTAATAAATATAAGAAAAAATAATATCCAAACAAGAAATAACAATAGACATGTTAAAGCAAATTCAAATTGAACAATGATGTCACATTCTTCTTCTTCTTCTTCTTCTTCTTACACCCTGCCATCCTCATCTTCATCTAGTTCATCCTCCATACTATTCACTCCCTGTAAATTTTTCTTAAAAAAAGTTAGAAATTAATATACTTTGTATTTCGAATGCCCTAATGTAAATACATAACAATGACATGATGAACATAACAAAAAAGAAAGGTATAAAATAATGGATACAAACGCTTGAATGATTTTGTTATAGTGAGAGATAACGAAACTTAATGTGAGAATCCTATATAATAGCATTAGCTCTTAAAATAATGTATGGTGGCACGGCAAAACATATATTCCGTAAAGTAGCACTCTACTCTTTATTAGTAATACATATAGTAACCTTATTAAGTTAATCTTATGACTAACCCATAATTAATAAACACCTAATTACTAGAAAATGATAAGCATATCAAACACAATTCAAGTAGAAACTAGTTCTCAGCAGTAGCATACTAGTATTGTTCAGAATCTACTATTTATTCAGCAAATTTTTTATTTTTTTTATACAACTGACCTAAATTTCCCTTAGCAAAATGTTTGCAAAAGCAAAAATGGAAATTTAACTAGCTTGAATTATAACCAACATAAATTTAATAACAACAATTTCTGACAATTAATAGCACAAAGTTACTAGGCTAGCTAATTAAGGCATATATTAATGCTGATATTTTGAAGCATTTTTTAAATTAATGTGCAACACTAAGAAAGCTCAGCAAACAAACATATAAGGTACTAGACCTATCAATAAACAGTAATGGTAGGGTATTCGAAATTTAATGAGTTTTTTGTGAAAGGAAGATGACTTCTAAAGTGTCTTTAGCTACCATGGAGAATTTCCCAACTTAGTTATATCTCTCAAATGCAACAAAAAAACAGAGAAAAAAAAATAAACACCTTACTCACTATCTACCTCTACTTTCCGTAATATAAAAATCAAAAGGTTTGTACCTTGGATGTGGAAGCCGAAGAATGAAGTACGAACTTTTCTGCCGTATTACCATCCTTCTCACATTGATTATCAAGAAATAAAGAGCCAAACATGCTTAGATCAAAAGACATTTGAGGATTTTGTTGTTGAAGTTGAGAAATGATAGAGCTAAGACCATTTGCTATCTCCCTTCTATCTTGTTGCCTTTTATCCTCGTAATCTTTTTGTAGAGCTTTAACCTCGTGAGCATGCTTCTCTTCAACTTCCTTCATCAAAGCCTTCTGTTTTAATTGAGTTGATGAAACACCCCTTCCATAAAAATTTAATGGAGACTTTTTCTTGTTATTAGAACCAATAAAAGTTGAAATCACACTATCAACATCCTTCTCTGAATCTAATTCCTGAAGTTCATCTTAGATTGTTATAAAGGGAAAGGAAAAAAATTAGCATTGACAAAAATAAATGCAAAAAAGTTAACTACATGAAATGGGAATGAATCTTACAATCAATTTGTTCCTTAAGTCACTAGGCTTTCGCTTTTTTAGCTTTTCCTTGCGTGTTGCTATGAACATTTGAGCTAATGTAGGATTTTGTGTTGTTTTATTATCCTTTTTCTATACAAGAGTGATGAGTGTCAATCATTATAACAAGGAAATAAACCAATAATAAGAGTGACAAGAAAAGAAAACAAACAAACTCACCCACTTATATTGAACCCTAGCAAAACTCTTTGGTCCTGAAGTACGCATAATATTCTTTTCCTTTCTAACTAATCGATTTGCTTTATTTTGCATACATCGTTCCTAACAAATTAAGACGGTGAACTAAATAAATAAATTTTTCCTTAAGACAAGAAATATACATTCGTTATGAAGAGAGGGGAATATAAGAGACTTGTATAGATGTAAATACCTCATATTTGTCATCATTCCAAATCTTTAACAAATCCTTGAACATTGTTTTTGGCACTCGTTTTGCTCGTTTCATCATCCTTTTTTTTATCATTGTCATATTTATGAAAGTGTACTCTTTTCAAATAACATTTGTATCGTCTCCAAGCAGCGCCAATGGTTTGCAAAACCCATTTTTTGGCCTCAACTAAGACAATATAATGTCTCTACACAATTCCAAAAAAAAGTAAGTTATACCAAAGTTCAACAACATATAAAAGAAACACAAGTGTTGCACACATGCAGCCAGGAAGAAGCACCAGGCATGCAGCATCACCCAGCCGCAGTAGGCCTGCAGCTGCCCCTGCCAGCCTTAGTAGATCAGTAGCAATAATGACAGTTAGGGGTTTAATTTTTTTTTTTTTAAAATAAGATATACCACTAAAGAAAGTTAAACATGAGACTCTAACACATTATACAGTGAACTAAAGTTAAAGCTCTAGAATTCGACTAAGCTTAGAGAAAGTATGAGTAACTCACCAAGAGATGGTAGGAGGGACAAAATAACACAACGTAAGCAATTATAAAACATTTCTATCATATTTGTTTAATAAACTCAACAAGACATAATCCCAGTGTTCATCTTTCTTCTCGTTCCTTAGTATGGGCCAATTCTTGACAGTCAATGGTAGGATATTTGCTTTTCGAGCTATTGTTCCTAAGAAACTAGTGAACCCATTGCATGTTTTGTCATCAGGACCAACAGGTTGTCCATGCTCATTCAAGGTAATTTCCAAGCGTTCTTCTTCGTTGCGTCCATGAACGTTGTAGCACATAGTGGGTCCTCTTCTAGGGTTATCCTTTTCACCTAACATGAGCAAAGAAATTCAAAAGTAAAAAAAATAAAAAATAAAAAATAATGATTGATCGTGCATAAAGGTAAACATTTTAAAATACAAAAACGAAAGAGAGCTTGCCATTTTCTTTATCATTCTAATTTTGATTTAAGTGTTCGAATTCAGATCCTAGTGTTTCACCAGGTTCTCTTCTGGTTAAACATTGTTGCTGTGATGTATGATTAGGGATAGATAAGCCACCATGTGAACAAGCCAAATCAACTTTCTGCCGGCGTTTCTTAAAAGTCAAAGCTATTGCCACTGCTTTTCGAGTCAGAGCTTTCATTTTGCGAATCTGCAAATGTGAACAAACAAGGAAAAGAAAGTTATACAATACTCTAATATATGTATATATATGTACAAACATTATAAATAATAATGTCTAATTAAAAAAAAAAAAGTTTCACACTTCATATCCCTAGTCAAATTTATAACAATTAAATGATCATAGACCACACATTCATTATATAGTTAAATTTATAACAATTAAATGATCATAGACCACACATTCATTATAGCATTTATAAGCAATAAAACATAATGTCTAATTAAGCATGTGCTTCACGTAGCCTTGGGAATTGTGTTCTTCAGTGTTTTAGACACCATACTGACATAAGAGGCCACATTGATATGATCTTTAGGTATATGAGCATACAAGGAAAATACAGACAAAGACTAGGAAATTAGCACAATGCTTATGCAATTTCACACTTTTGTAAATGACACGACAAACCATCCAATTATATTCGATATTGAAGCAATCATTAGTGACTAATTAAAACCAGGACATCATTGTAAAAAAACTTACATTACAGTATAGCTCAATCATGAAACATCCAATCTAAATTGAAACCTGTACAGATTGTGTCTCATCCACAGCACACAGGTCTAACTGCTTAAAACGCAGAGCAGAAATCTTGTTCAAAGAGAAGATTTTGGCAGCAGATTGCAGAACAAGGGGAGATTAAGCTGATACATGCTTGTAAACTTAGAACCCAAAATGTTTCACTTACACAAAACTAGACCTAAAATGATAAAATCATGACTTAATGCCCCTAACTATGTGTGTTTGTGTCTTAGAAACATGAAACAAAGGTTTCTACTCATTAATAGGATTAATAACAGTGACATTAGTTGATTTTGTAAAACTCGGATAAAAAATGCTTTATGTATGTATGCAAAATATAACCCAAATTGATCGAACAATGATTATATACCCCTTGCTATCAGAGTTAGTGTTCTAGAAACATGAAACTAAAGTTATTACTCATAGATTGGACTAATAATAGTGTCTTAGAAACATGAACAATGATTAAGTTTCTAGTTTTACATTCTGATACACTTATAACTTGATATGGTTCATTACTCTAGATTAATACCACACAAACAAGCACAAGTATACATAATCACACACGCAAAATCATACCTTCACTGCCATGTCACATCGCCGGGGGGGGGGGGGGGTAGCAACTCAGCATTAGAGTAGTAGAATTGGTGTTTCAACAGCCGCAAAGCAATAGGCAACAATAAGATCATAAAGCTGTAGCAGTACACCAAGACATCAATAAAGAGAGCTAGAGGTCAGGGCAGTAGGGGTATAGCAGCATCCTATGTACTGTTAACATAATCATAGGGAACTAACAAATCTGTAGAGAACTGACAAATTTGCTACCAATACGTGTTCAGTGTTGATAGCAAAGCAGAACATTCAAACATCAATCATATCCCTAGTTGCATACTTCCATGAGATAATAGTGTTCCATTCTTAATTTCAAACCCACATATATGTAGCAGCAGAACACATTTTGATGCATACAGAATTTACATGTGTAAAGATAAGAGACATGCTTATTGATAAATGTATAGCACAGAAACAACTACCTTCCATTGAATAGAATTGGACTTTTCTTTACTGTTAGACTGTGGAACGGGTAACTCTTCATCGGTGGAATCAAGCTCATGCTCCATATCTTGGTTAGGCCTATAGAGCTCATCGTCTCTCGAAACCTTTTTCTTTTTATTCTTACTTTGATTGGCTCTATTATTTTGAACTCGCGCCATCAGTGACTTAGCCTGTTCTTTTAAACCTTATGCTTCCATTCTTGTCAAATTTTTTTTAATCGTTTCCACTCTGAGCCTCTCATATTCTTCCATTCTTGGTTCATGAGTTTGACGCTCATCACCTGAACCTCTTATAGCTCCAAGCTTAGTGGATTTTTTCTTTGTCATAGTTGGAGCTAATTAATTTTGAAAATGAATACAATTATACCGAAGAAAAAAATCATATTTATATAAGCACTCATAAAGCAACCAAACAATAGCTATATGCATATTGACCAACGTAAAAAAAACAAGGGATAAAAAAACATGAATATCACATTCCAATTCCAGATAAGAATCAATTAAGAAATCATTGAAGAATTAATGTAGTTTCGGTAATGAGAGAAAAATTATGTAAAAGACCCAATATCCAGACCATAGTTACAGGTTTACACCAAGAGGAATCATATCAAGGGAAGGCCCAAGAGGGAAAGCACAAACAACACTCAGCAGGGCCAACAGGGCATTAAAGCACAACAGGACAAATGTTAATAATTCTTTACTCAAGGAGGGAGTTGAGCAAGGTGAAATTGGAGTTGCAGAGATGATTCTTCAATAAAATAGTGACAAAATGCTTTAATGTTAGATTTATTTGTAAAATTGTAAGCTTGAGTATATATAGGAATTAAGGCAGTAGTAGTCATTATGTTTGCATTGTGAGGAATTTCGTAAAAGAGATTGTTAACCAGAAGTTAACCATCATTGAAACTGACTCAAGTTGTCAAGTTGTCAAGTTATCCCTTATTGCTAGAGTTAATTAAAAAGACTCAAGCTTTTCTTACATTGTTATTAGGAAAAATTAACATAAATAATCCCAACTATTAACCACCTTCTCATTTTAATCCCAACAAAACTTTAACTCAAAATAATCCTAACTATTGACTAACCCTTCTCATATTAGTCTCCATGTTTAGATAACCTATTAAACCGGTTAAAAACATGATATGTCACTTTAAGATTGATTTGTTTTTAAAATAATAACCTTTTTCCCTAACCTCTGTCCCTTCCCTATTTTCCTGCTCTCCATAGTCCATAATATACTCTAAAAAACTGCTTTACACCAACAAAAATCGTTTATCTCCTTGAATTAACAGCAAAACACTAATCCCCATTACAAAAAAAGAAAAAAAAAGTCAAGCAGCGGAGTTGGAGATAGCAATGTCACGGTGAAGTTGCCATTAAAGGTTAGCCGGAGAAAAAAGAATCAAACCCTTTTCAATTTTCTTTTCGATCAAATTAGGCTGGGAAATAGAAATGAACAAAAATCATATACTTTTGCTCCCAATAACACAATTTAGGAGTTGTTAAATCCTAAATTAATCCTTAAATTCAAATCAAAATTGCAAAACAATCCAAAACTCGTGAATTGCACCTTCACAACTTAAATAGTAGAACAAATATACAAATTTGGAGTTAAAATTTTGCAGACATTCAATTTTGAAGAAGCATAGGAGAAACAGGACAGGGGGATTAAGTTGCATACGAAATCACATTGTAGACTTCTAGATTACATGGAAATTGGGAATACTATTGTTTTGTTTGTAGTTGTGCAATAAAGCATATGTTTGGTATCATCATATAATTTCTTGGTGTAAACTGAACATAGTGGAACTATTCCGCAGATTTTTGTTAGTATCATCTTGTAACTTATAGGATTAGATTGAAGATATCAGTAAGTAGAGGAAGAAACATAGACAAGTCTGACAAGTCTACTCAACTAGAATATTTATAATTTGGTATTCTTCATAGTTTTTGAAAATTTATAATTTTATTTATCAAATACCAAAATATTCATCATAAATTAAAAAAATCTAATTAATAGGATAATCACCGCAAGCAACAACCAGAAGTTAGAAAATTCCCAATAATTCAATCAATCATAAAAGGGGCAATGATTACAGCTAACCCAGAAACATAACCAAAAAAAATACGACATAATTAAGACAACCCAGAAGATATTACATCTAAAAATCAGATCCAACATCAAATTAGCCAGTTATAAAGATTAAATTCACTTGAGATATAAAAGGGGCAATGATTACTTACAAATGAAATTCAGAAACCAACTTCGGCCGCATCAAACCAATCTTAAAAGCCAAGCAAGCAGTGTGAGTAGAGAGCAAAACAACTATTTAATTATGAAATCAGTAAAATCACCATACTCTTAATTAACTCTCACCTGAGTAGAAACGCAGGAGGTGAGTAACCGATTGAGGGATATAATGATTTTTAAGGTGATGAGTGTGCTGAATAATGAGATCAACAACTGAAAATTGGAATAACTGCTGATTCATAATGGAAAATTTTTGGAGCCAAAAGTAATTCACCATTTCGCGGGCGACGTTGAGGAAGTTGAGCTGTTGAGGAGGATTTTATTTTATTTTATTTTATTTTTTTTTTTTTTGGGGGGGGGGGGGGGGGGGGGGGGGTGGGGAAATAAATGTTGAGAAGAATCCCTCTTGTTCTTTCTAGCTTTTTCTGTACGTAGCTTACTTTCTTTAGCTTACTTGGGAATAAACTAGGGGATCTTACTTTGGTGGGATTAAAAAATATCTTAATGAAACAAAGTTGTAATGTGATATGACAAATAAATTAAAATGTCTTAAAATTGGTTGTAACTTGCTAGTTTGTACCATTTGACTGTTAATGTAGTGATTAAAACTACACTTGGTACAGAGAACCCGTGTTCGATCCCCCGTAATAATAATTCGGAGGGGATTAGAACCTAACCACCCAAAACTGATCCCCGAATCCAGATTAGCCCAAAGGGTGAACCGAGTAGAACACCAAAAAAAACTGTTAGTTTGTGGATGGTAATCTATTATTGGGATAAATATTAAAGGTTTGTAAGTAAAATTAACTATAATATCCTTATAAAAATATTTCATTGGCTATTTACATTAAAATCTTATCGGCTTCAAATTTACCCAAGAAATATAAAAGCTATCCTAAATTGGCAAAAAATTACCTTACTGAACTATTTTAAGCTTCTCGAAAGCATATTTAATTTTATGTAAGCTTATGTGAGCTTGTTTTTCGTAAAATAAGCGGAATAAAGGCAAACATAATAAAGTCTTGTTTGTAATAATGTTTGACGAAGTTTTATACAAATGTAATATTTATTCGAAATCAACAAAAAATGTATCAAGGAGACCCAAAGTCAACTAATAAGAAATAGACCCACCCAAATCCGTGATGAACCTAATACTCCAATTTGAGCATTAATTAAAAGGGTAACCTTGACCATTATGATTTATGACAATTTTTTTCTTAACTAGGGGATCCTACGCGCGCGATGTGCGCGGTATAGGTAGTGTTTCAAGTTGAGTTATTGCAGTTAGTCTTAATACCTTATGCATGTTTGTATATATTTTATTATAACTATTTGTACATATGCGATTAATATGTTGAATGTCATGTTTCTTAGCAATGCTCAAAACTTTAGCAAATTACTGTAGAATTGGTGAAGGAGTTGTATAAAGTATTGAGCTCTAGACATGGAAATGTTGCTATATTTAAAGCACAGATTGAAATGGTTCAATGAGCAGGACATCACATGTCTATATTTTTCTTGTATTCATATAAGATACCAATACACCTCACTTTAAGTTTTAATCGGTTAAAGTTATGATCGTAATAATTACAGTAAATGTCATTTAACAATGATTGCCTTGTAAATAATTTATTTTACAGAGTAAATTAATATTATAAGTCATTAATTTATTTTGTTAAAGTTACAAAAATAATGAAGTTATTTTCTTGAATCGGTAAAAAATGCAGTGGACAAAATGGACCAACCTCAAAAACTAATGGTCTGTTCTCATACGATTATTTTCAGTTCAGTACAGTTCAGCTCTAATAAGTTCAGTTCAGTTCAGTTCAATTCAGTTCAGCTCTTAATTTTCTTCTCTCATAAAATATTCATTTCAGTTCAGTTAAGTTCAGCTCTAATAAGTTCAATTCAGTTCAGTTCAGTTCACATATCTTAATGCTTTCGGAATCAACGAACATAGTGTGTCCTAAGTCGGTAGCAAGATCAGAAGGCTCCAAGAGCCCTGGATAAAGATTGAAATCTTGAACTAATCAAAACTCTCGTTCAAATCAGTTCAGCTCAGTTTAGTCAATGAGAATAGACCCTAAGTTAAGTGGAGAAATAAGGTCCAAGGATCAATAACAGTAGATGTTGAGTGATTGACTGTGTGAAATTGTCAATCAAGTTCATCCCCAATTCAAATTTCTACCAAGCTAGTCTTCAGTTCAAATGAGTAAAAACATGGGCAATTATTGCTTAGACCTTAAGAGTCATCAAACTAACTAAACTATCTCAATGACATTAATACCGCAATCTCTTGAATAACTTTCTGGTTATTGTATTTGACCAACCTTTGTCTTAGCTTCTGTTATTATTATTATTATTAATTTATTTTATTTTTTTTTTATTTTTTATTTTTTATTTTTTTGTTAGAACTACTCGTATGATCTTTCGGATTTCACTTTCATGAACTTTTTTAAATGAACCAATACCCTTGTAAACTTATATCAAAATCATGGCCATCGATTTTCTCTTACTGTCCGAAATATAACCGATTCACCAACCCACACCTGAGCCTGATTTTTCATATATCAATTTCAGTTTCAACACAGTTGCTTTTGCACTATATTGGACAAATATTTGCTTCCATAGTTCCTTGTGCTTCATATAGGAAAGCATGTAAAAGCAAAACCTCTCTTAATCATACTTATGAAGGTTAGGTTTTAAAAAAAATACTTATGAAGGTTTGAATAATTAAAGCAATCCTAAGTTGATTATACTGACAAGTGAGCAATTAAATTAACTATTAAACCCATGTTGTGAAATTGATCAATAATAACAAATTAGCAATAAAATAAATACATTGATTATTCATAAACTACTCATACAACATTAATTGAGGTATAAAGGTAATTAAACATTTTCAGGGTTAAAAATGTCCTAACATTATTCATAAGAGTATTTTCTAAAATAAATACATTGATTTTTCATAAATTACTCATACAACATTAATTGGGGTATAAAGGTAATTAAACATTTTCAGGGTTAAAAATGTCCTAACACTATTCATAAGAGTATTTTCCCACTTTTTATAAGGTAGGGATACAAATGTGAAAGTAAAGTTATTAATTAAATAGAGTAAAAAGAAATATATAGTGAGTTTTACCTTTAAGTTTTATACAAATGTGAAAGTCAAATTGCTTATTACGGAGTATGTTAATAAGTTTAATATAAATGTTAAAGTCAAATTGTTTTATTATGTTGATAAGTCTTATGTCGATTTGACCAAGTTTGATCTTAACTTATTATAGTTTGACAATAATGAACTTAACCCGACTCAACATTGACGTATACAGATATCTTATGTAATCCAAACTATTTTGAGTGGATTAGTGATAGCCCAACTTGTTTTCAAACAAAACAAGTTGAATTGACACGACTTAATCTAATCTAAACGGATCAGGTGGATTGAAATGGTAACTTTGACTCATTATGACCCAATCACCAAATGGTCAACTCGTAATTGAATTGATACGATATAACCAGTTCATACTATAATCATGTTCCTATATAACCGACACAATGAAACTTGACACATATGCCTAACAATATATTTCATGATAAAATTTTATTTTTATACGTTACTAAAAAAGCGACGGTCAAAATTTGTATATAAATAGTGAAAAAAGTCAAACGTCTCATCTTGACTCAATAGATCTGGACTCAAAATTGACTAGACCTGAACTAACCCAAGATAAGTGAGGTGGATCGGAACAAAATGGTAACCACGAAAAAGGGCTATCGTTCCATCCCACCTTAAGAGGAATTTGACTCGTTATGACTCGATCTATCAAGGGTCAGCCCATAATTGATACAATATTTCAAGGTGACAGCTCTAGCTATAACTAATAGTCAATTACAGATTCATTATTACGCACTTATTCATCTAACCATCGTAATCATACTTCATTTGAAAAAATACACTTCATAGTTAACATTGCAGAGTATAATTTTTTTTTGACACAGCATAAATTATAATTGATAAAAAAGTGCAAGTTTAAGCTCATGATTATATAATTGGTTTCAATATTCATTAATTCATATGGAGTAATTATTTTTATGTTAATTTTTTTTTTGAAAGCTTTTTCTATCTTAATTTAACCACAAATAAAATGGCATAAATGAATTACAGAGTATAATTTTTTTTTTTGTTTATGATATTAATGTATACAGCTTATATTTTTAACATTATAGAGTATATTTTTTTTTCTTTATGATATTAATGTATACAAAGCTCTACAAATTAATCTATCAATTTCAATAAATGTAATCATGATTTAGTAAATGAATTATGTTGGCAGAACAAAATATACTTCATACTATAGTATGTTATTATTATTAGTATTTTTTAAACATTATTATTATTATATTTTTCTTTTTAAAACATAATATTATTATTAATAAAGAATTAAAGATTGGCTTAACGTAATTTTTGATTTAGCATCTCTTCTGATTAATACTCAGTAAAATCTTGTATAAAAAGAAACTGAAAAAGACAAAACAAAACAAACCCCAATTAATTTGTTAGTAGTCGGCACACAAAATCGAACAAACCCATAACAAACTTCCCACACATCAATCACCCATTTAACGTTTCTTTTTTTTTTGAAAGGGTTTGTTAATCATATTTCCCATGTTATCAAAAATTAAATAAAATTATATTTCCCACAAAATCGAACAAACCCCAATTAAGAAACTCTAAAATATTGCTCAAATTCGTTTTTGATTTCTGTTTTCTGGTATCAAATTGCAATTTATTGGAGTAGATTCTAGATATTGGAGAATCAATATTGATTGTTTGGTATCATCTTGTCTATCTTGGAGTTGATTGAAGATAGTAGCTTGTAGATTGAGGAAGAAACAAAGACAAGTAAGTTTAGCAAATCGACTCAACTAGCTTATGAATTGTCTTAATTTCAGTATTGTTCGGCAAGTCGACTCAATTAGATTATGAATTGTCTTAATTTCAGTACTGTTATTTTAATTTCATAGTATGTTAGGCTAAGTCTTATTAGGTTTGAAATGTTAGAGATTTTTTTTTCTTTTTTTTTTTTTATCAAATTTGGTAAGTATGTTTATGGTTTAATTGGTTTGATAATCTAAATTAATAAATAAGAATAAATAGTTTAGCAATATTATTTCCAAACATTTCCGTTTGGTAAAAAAATCTGAATATATTATAATAATTGAGACCATGAGCCTCAATTTGTAAGCAAAGATAATAATTTCCAAAAAGAAATCCAACAATATTTGTTACAACTACTGTAACTGCTAATACAATTTTATTTTATGTTTTTGTTTTTGCAAAGAAGACAAACAATCTTATTGCGGGATAATATAGGTAGATGATCCTTAAATGTTGACAACCTCTAGGTAATAGCACTATATAATAATGTGTACTTGATTTATAATGTGTTGTATGGATAAGATAATTTCTTCGTTCTGTTATTCAGTAGGTGCTTGTTGTAATTATCTTTGGATGTATCTGATGTATAACATGATATATGGGATTGTTAGGTGCTTATTACCATTATCTTTGGTTGTATCTCTTTTAGGGTGTGATTCAATTGTTGTATTGTGACCTTTAATTTATTAACGGAGTTTAAAATTAATACTTTTTCTTTTTTCATCGGTAACCCTTTGTCCCCAATATTATATGAATGGCTATTATTATAAAAATTAAATATGCATTTTTGTTGCAGAAAGTTTGTCTTCTTATTTTGTTTTAGCCAATCCAAGAATTCATTTCATTATTTTTCTCTTAGTTTATTACCTTTGTTGTTGATCCTCCATATAACTTCTTATGTTATAGAGTATTCTAATGGCAAACATCAACAAAGATTGGATTAATGCACCCCAAAGTGCCAAAGAATATATCAAAGGAGTTGAGAATTTTCTTGATTTTGCATTTCTAAATTCAACCATGGATGTAGAGGAAGATGATGAACCGGAAATTTTATGCCCATGTATGAAGTGTGTTAACAGATTCTGGTTCCCAAGGGAGGAGGTTTTCGATCACCTAATTGCTAACAAATTTAACAAGAGGTATAAAGTGTGGAACTTTCATGGCGAAGGATTGTTAACAGGGTCTTCTTCAAGGGGAGGTGGACATAAGTGTGATAATCATAGCACATTAGACAATATCGATGAGTTGATTAATGATATTTTCAGAGATGTTATAGGAGGTTCAAGCTCCGAAGCAGAAGAACTTCAAAAGGGTCCCGATGAGAGTGCTAAAAAGTTTTATAACTTGTTAGAGGATGCACGAGAGGAATTATATCCAGGTTGTAAGAATTTTTCTGTGCTTTCATACACAGTGCGACTCTATGTACTTCAATGCCTTAACGGGTGGAGCAATTCTTCTTTCGATGAGTTGATGAAGCTTCAATGTGCTGCCTTTCCATCTGCAAAGCTTCCCACTTCTTTTCATCATGCTAAAAAACTGGTGAAGAACCTTGGACTTAATTACAAACGAATTGATGCGTGTCCTAATGATTGTATGCTGTATTGGAAAGAACATGCAAATGACAAGTCTTGCCATGTTTGTAAAGGTTCTAGGTGGAAATTAAATGAGAAGAAAAAAGAGGAAGGTGCATTGCCCGACGAAGGAATTCCTGCAAAAGTTTTACGTTACTTTCCTCTTAAACCTCGCCTACAAAGGTTGTTCATGTGCTCTAAGACGGCTGAACTCATGACATGGCATGAAACCGATCGCAAGAAAGATGACAAATTAAGGCACCCTGCTGATGGACAAGCTTAGAAAGATTTCTATGTTGTGCATCCTCAATTTGCAAGTGATTTTCACAATGTGAGGCTTGGTCTTACTACTAATGGTTTCAACCCATTCAGAACTATGAATGTGTCATATAGTATTTGGCCAGTTGTTTTATCCATTTATAATTTGCCGCCTTGGTTATATAATAAGGCCGAGTTCCTCTTTATTGCTTTGTTTAATTTCATGTTTGTTTGGTTTAATTTTGATGATATATTCTTGATTAGTGTAATTGTTCTTGATATTTTGTTGGTTCTTGATCTCTTTAGTTGTTTGTTGATAGATGATGATTCTTGAGTAGTTGTTTGGCTAGGAATTGGGTGAAACTTGTATGATTGATTTATTGATTGTGATTAATTTGGGAATTGTGTTGATTGATTGTTGAGATTAAAGTGATTAATGAAGGTTTGCATGTGTGTAATTCGATTAAGCCTTGAGAATTATGCTAGATTGCATTATAATTGCTAATGACACGACCAATTGATTTAGGAATTGCAATTATCGATTGGTTTTGATTGTGATTCTTTTAATTCGTTATATAGTGAACCTAGCTTAACAATTAGGAGATAGCTCTTTGATTCTAATTGATAGCTCTTATCATTAGTCTTCACAACCTTTGATTGGCATGATCTTCCCAAGTTGTTGCAATTGTCATGAATACTTGTTGATCCCCATTCCTAGTGTTTTATTTGTTTGGTTGTTTGTTTTGTTAGTTGTTAGTGTTACCTCTTACCTTTGACTTCACCTAGCTTAGGCGCATAATTGAGAGTGCTTGAACGTTACTGTTCCTTTGGGTTCGATCCTTGACTTACCTCTATACTTGTATTTAGGTTTGTTAAGTGTTTATAAATTTGTTTGGCTCTAGGGAGGATTAGATAACGACCTACATTTTCTCTATGTCACTTTCTTGCTTTTCTTAGTTTATTTTGGATTTTCCTCATTACTTGTTTGTTTTTCTTTGATTTTAGGAAGTTTATGATGTTTGAGAAACTCTTAGGCATTATCTTGGGGTATTTAAGGCCAAAGATGCATCCCGATCCCTCCTTTTGAAGCCCAAAAGCCTAGGTGTGCAAGAGTCAAGTCCTCAAGGTTGCGCTCTTAAACCGCGTGGACATGAAGAGACGGTGTTGAACCAACCGTAAGAGCTTCAAAAAACTGCCTTAGCAACATGGATCATCCGGAGCGCACGGGGGCATTTTCGGCCGCACCCAAGGCTCATGCCCTACTCCCAAGGCACGGCCGCGCACGCAGGAGGAGCGGCCGCGCAGGTGGGTGGCACGGTCGCGCCCGAGCCAGTAGCGGCCGCGCACTCTCTCTTCCGTGTTTCCGTACCCATTTTGTTGCGGCCGTGCTTAGGGGTGAGAGGCCGCGCCCATTTGAGGTTTCTTTTGGACATCTAATTAACTTCTCTTTAGTTAGTTTTACTATATATAGGATTTCTTCAATTCTAGAGAGAGAATTAAGCTTAGATTTAGTTTTTAGAGAGAGAAGCTCTTGGATTTCGAAGATTTTGTTCCTTAGATTTTAGAGAGAGAAACTTGGTGATGTTGATTAATGCTACTTTCAATATTCTTCCTCTTTGATTTTGATCAAAGTTTTGTAAGTATTCTTTACACTTTAATGCAATTTCATGTTTGATTTTTTATTTTGATTGAATTACTTGTTGTTTGTTTGATTTGATTTTTAATAAAGTTTGAGCATATTTTGATTACTATGTTGATGATGAAATTTGTGATTAGATTAGCTTTGTTGTTCAAATTTGCAATGAGTAGTGAGTAGATTACTTGTTAGGAATAGGGTGAAGCATGTATGAGTGATAATTCATGATTAATTAGGGGAATTTGATTGATCATCATTATGATTGAATTTGTTAGTGAAATTTGTGCATGTGTTTGAAATCTTGAGGAGTGATCAACCTCAATTATCGTGCTAGATTGCATAATAAGTTTCAGTGACACGAACAATTGATTTGAAGGCTATTATTATCGATTGACCTAAATTTGCGATTTTCCTTTCAAGTCATTTGTAGAGACATCTGGCTTGACCCTAGGAAATAGCTCTTTGAGCGATTTTGATTGCATTTCTCGATTTCCCTTGCATTGTATGTTTGATGGAATTCTTTCCCCAATTAGCGTTCTTACCATGAGTGCATGTGAATCCTGACTCCCTAGCATCCCTCATAACATTCTCGTATTCATTTAATTGCTTTGTTAGAATAGCATAGACCAACCCGTTATTTTGAGATTTCGAAATAGGTTAGCCTAAGACCTTAGTAATTACCGCCTTCCCTTGGGTTCAATATGGACTTGCCCTTATACCTAGTTTAGGGTTGGGTTTAGTTTTATATGTTTTGTTTTGACCGGGGAATCTAGACACCAAAGACCTTGGTTTATCCCGCGTCATGTAGAACACTTGATGCACTTGTGATGCCAAGACAAAAGGGTCATCTTTAGAACACAATTTCTTAAAGTTAACGCGAGTGAGTCCGTAATCATCTACTTCCACATGGAAGGAATCACACTCTAACAACATAACACTAAATGCACTCAAATAATCGACCTCAATTATCGATTTTATAGCCCCATAATATGTGACATTAGCAAGAACAGGATTGTGATCCTTGCTACTTGCGAAACTTGGAGTCAAAGCGGTTAAAGAGACTCCGCTACTTTTAGTTTTACACCTTTCATCATGATCTCTACAGTAGAACTTATATCCATTACAAAAATATCCGGTGTACCTCCTTGCAACAGTAGAAGGACCTTTTGATAGCCACTTAATATTATCTGGGACATTATTCACCACAACCTTTTCTCTAAACCACACCACGAATTCATTGATATGCTCTTGCACCACTTTCCACCTTCTTTTTTGTTTGTTTCTAGACTTCTTCTTCACAAACTTTTCATGTTCCGTTCATAGTATTAACCATATAAGTGATGAGGGTCATTTATGGCATTCATTTGTTCCCTTTTAGGGTGATTTTAGATTGCTTTTATAGCTCTTTTCATTCCTTTTTCCTTAGTTTTGCTCTTTATTTCTTTAGTCTGTACTTTCCTTAGTTGATTTTCCATTTTCGTGTATTTCTTGGCTTATTTTGTCTTTTTCCCTTTTATTTGTTTGTTTTCTTTCATTTTCAGGTTAACATCGTTGTCCAAGGATTACCGAGGTTTCTTCCCGGGTTTTGCATTGATTGGGATGCTTTGTGTCTTCCATTTGAAGCCCAAGTATAGAGATGTGAAAGTTCCAAGATTCCTTAGGCCGTGCATTCAAGCCGTTGGGGGCACCAATTTTGGTGTTGAACCGACCGTTAAGGTGTTTAGAATTTTCCATGCTCCGTGTTCATCAAGCACACCAAGTGGAGCGCACGAGGAGCATCAAGTTGAAGGGGAAGAGAGCTGCCCTGCTCCTAGGTGCGGGCGCGCACGACAATGGCGCGGCCGCGCCTGTTGCTCCCCCTGTTCCGTACCCTCTTACTATTGTAGGTGTGGTTATAAATTTTGTTTGATTGGAGGAATTTTAGTTTCCAATGACCTAGAATCCACCCTCCGTAAAAAATGCGCCGTTGCCGGGGAATGGCGTAGTTGTTTGCTATTGTATTTGAGTCTATTTCATTTTATTTCAAAAAAAACTACAAAAAGATTTTTCTCTTTTAGGCTACACTTGTAGCCGTGCTACTAATTGTTTCTTTGAGATTGTATGCATAGGACAAAAGGAAGGACTTTAGTACCTTTTGATCCGGAAATTGAGAGGACAATTGCAAGAATAAGAGTTGCTAGACGATCTTTGAGTTCTAGCCCTTCAAGTGAAGAAGAACCACAACAAGAAGAACAAGCAAGCATGGGAGAAAATCCAAGAGTGGTATTGAAGGAATTGGGGATTCCCGGTGCATATAGGTTTAAAAGTGGGATTGCTCCACCTACAATACCGGCAAATGACTTTGATATAAGGCCAGCGATGATCACTTTGATAGAGAGGCGACAATTTAGTGGGGCTAAGCATGAAAGCCCACTATATCATCTCAAGGAGTTCAAAAAGTATTGCAACACTAACAAAGTGAATGGAGTTTCCCAAGAATTCATCCGCCTCAAGCTTTCTCCCTTTTCCCTCATAGGGCGTGCCTTGGAATGGCTAGACAAGGAGGTCAAGCCGAATTTTCTAAGGACATGGGACGAAGTAACCAAGGAATTTCTATCCTGTTTCTATCCACAAAAGAAAACGGCGGAGGCTAGAGCTTTTGATTCAAGGTTTCAAGCAAAAGCCTATTGAAAGCCTTTATGAAGCATGGGAGAGATACAAGGAGTATCAAAGAGAATGTCCTCACCACAGAATTCCTACATACTAAATTATTCAAATCTTTTATGAAAGCCTTAGTCCTCAAGGAAAGTCATGTCTAGATGGAGGAGCCGGAGGTCCCATTATGAATAAAACGGAGGAGGAAGTGGTAGACATAATTGAAGACGTAGTGAGGTACTATAGTGATTGGCAAGATAGAGAAAGGGAGTCAACTAGCAAGAGTAGCTCTTCGGTGTACTCGGTTGATCATCTAAATGCAATCAACAATCTATCCTCACAAATGACAAGCTTGGGGAAAGAAATGTCCGCTATCAAGGCAAAGTTGGAAAGTGCTACCTCCCAAGTTTTGAATCTTCCCTCCCAATCTAAGGGGAGAGGTATGTCTTCTAATCCTCAACCCTCTCCCTCTTCTTGTAACATGCCTAGTGGATGCTTGTTTTGTGATGTTTGTGGATCGTATGATCATGATGCTTCTAATTTTACTCATGCATGTATGGATGTTTGTGATGATCAAGATGGAAATGTGAATGAGCATGTGAATTATGTGTCAAAAAATAATGATTCTAGGTTTGAGAATCAAAGAGGTCAATGGAATAGGAATTACAACCATGGGAATTTTGACAAGTATGACCAAGGTGGTGGTAATAGGAACTAAGGGAACCAAAATTTTTGAGGTAACTATAATAACCAAGGTTATATTAGCCAAAATCAAAACCAAAATTATGGTAATCATAACCAAGGTCATGGTAACCATAATCAAGGTTATGGTCAAAATCAAAATAGGGGTAATTGGAACTACCAAGGTAGGGGAAATTTTCAAAACAATGCTCAAAGGGGTCCCCCACCCGGTTTTGTTCCAAAGACCAAAGGTGATAATTCCTATGCTCAACCCTCATCTTCTAGAATTAACTTGGAGGAGATCATTGAAAACCAAACAAAAATTTTGAACACTTACATGACGGTCAGTGACAAGAAGTTCAATGAGATGATGACACACAACAAAATGCATGAGACCCAAATCACTCAACTAGCTAACACCTTGAAAGATTGTGCTAGCCCTTCTTCATTATATTCTCAAGGAGTTGATCCTAAGAAACCCGTCTACTCTATTACCACAAGGAGTGGGAAAGTACTTGAGGAGAGAGTTTCTAGGATGAGTGAGGAGGATGAGAAGAGGAGTGACTCAAGTGAGAAAGAAGAGAACGATCTGTTAAAGAATGTGAGCAAAGAGGAAGCTCAAGAGAAAAAGAAGAGTGTTGAGTAAGTGCAAGAGGAAGTGAGAAAACCCGACCTTCCATACCCCTAAAAGTTTTTTAGGAACAAAATTGATGAACAATTTGGGAGGTTCCTTGATATGTTGAAGGAAGTTCATCTTTCAATCCCTCTCACCGAAGCCATGACCTAAATGACTAGATACTCCAAATTTCTTAAGGATATCTTGAGTGTCAAGAGAGAGTGCAATGAGATAGATTCGATAGAGGTTGGGGAGTGTTGTAATGCTTTGATTCACAATGACTTACCCAAAAAGATGAAAGACCCGGGCAATTTCTCCATTCCTTGCAAAACTAAAGGCAAACTTTTTGAAAATGCATTATGTGATCTTGGTGCTAGCGTTAGTATCATGCCTTATTCCGTCTTCAAGAAGCTTAAGCTAGGAGAGCTTCTTCCTACCAACATAACTTTGCAATTGGCCGATAGATCCATCAAGTTCCCCAAGGGAAGGGTTGAGGATGTTCCCCTTAAGATAGGTGGTTTTACTATTCCCGTAGATTTTATTGTGCTTGAAATTGAAGAAGATGACCACATACCTATCATTCTAGGGAGACCTTTCTTAACTACTTTGGGAGATTTGATTAATGTTAAGGGAGGCCTAATTACTTTAAGAGTTGGTAGCAATAAGGCAAGTTTTGAGCTAAAACCGATGCATGAGTCCTTGTCTTTTGTTAATGGAACCATGTGTGTTAATTCCCCTCGCTCCATTGATAATGTATGCATGATTGACTCTTCAACTAATGATGTTCTTGAGATTTGTGATGATGTGCTTTTGAGTTTTGATTGCAAGAAGGTTAGTTAAGAGAAAAAGGAGTTTTCCAAGCCCATGGATGAGGAGGTGATTGACATTCCTCATTAGTTTGAGCTTTACCCTCAAGAGGAGGAGGAGGATGATTCCAAGAGTATGGATGGTGAGAAAGCGTCTACTAGAAGGAACAAGGCAAAGAAGAAGGCGAGAGCTTTTAGGAAGAAAAGGATGAAGTTGAATCAAGAGAGGCTTGCTTTTGAGGTTTCATCAAGTGAAGTTTCATCTAGCAACAATGTGAGGTTGCTAAAAATTGAAGAGGAGTTTGTTCCATCCGCCACTTTGAACAAGGTGGTGTTCTTTGACCCTCCATGATTTGGAGGAAGAGTCGAGCTAAGGACCTTAAGCAAGCTCTTCACGGGAGGCAACCCGATTTTCTAACCCTTTCCTTTTGATTCCTATTTTTCTTAATTTTCTTTCTTTTGTTTTCCTTTCTTTCACTTGTTTTCTATTTGGATTGATAGGTTAGATTCATGGGAATTGGATTATTTCAAGTGAGCATGAGCAATGGAAAGGTGTTTCGTGTTTTTAATGAGAATATGTTCTATTTTATCGAATTTTGAGGTAAAAGGGTAAGGTACCTTGGGATTGAGTTGATTAAGATTTTCGAAAATTTTAGTGAATATTTAAGGTTTCAAGAGGTTTGAGTTGAATTAAGGTGAAGGAGAAATTAATGTGCAAGTGCGCTCTCGTGCTTGCGTTCTCGTGAATTTTAATCATGAACAAGTGATTTTTGAAAAAACAAAAAGAAATTCTTATGTGATTTTTGGTCTGCCCCCCTCGTGGGTATCACTTGATCATGACGCTCGTGAGCGTCGATGAGAGCGCGAGCACGAGAGTAAGCACAAGAGGGAGCAAGCCCCCCTGGCCTTGGCTGGTGCGCACACACAATGTATGTGCGCGCACGCACCAGCAGGGGCAGAGCTACCCTCTTCTTTTCAAGTAAAATCAAGCAACAATTTTAAGAAAGGAAGACACGGGCGCGGGAGCGTAGTAAAGTCGCGCGGCCGCGCACCTGGGCAGCGCCGAGCCTCTATTTCTTTTCTTTCTTCTTTCTTTCCCTCATTTCCCCTCAACCTCATTCTTGCATGTACGACCCTCATTCTCACTCTACAGAACCGAGACCCTACCTCCATTTCTCACATATTTCTTCATCAATTCATCGGAAATCCATCAAAAATCAACATTTTCCTTTTACAAATTCATCTTTTACAACAATAATCATACTACTTACTTCCATTTTCAATCTCCAATCTCTCTCCTCCATTAAAGACCAAATTTGGGGCTTTTTGGTTTGGTGGGAATTGGTGGCTAATTCTTGTTCAATCTTGCTTCTAGTATGGTATAATTATCTTCTTAAACTCTTATTTACATTTTATATCATTTTGTTGCAAGAATTTGATTGTTTATGTTGTGAATAGTAGTACTATGTGTTTTGATGAATTGTTTGATTGAATGTGATATTTGGTTGATTATTTGTGTTGATTGTTGATTGATTTTTACTCACATCGTGTTGTACATTTGTGAAGAAAATTTGGTTTAATTGGTGGTGATTGTGAGAAGTTAAAAATTTTGAATATTGGTAGTAAGGTGTTGTTTGTGTGCTTGGTGTTATTGGTTAAGGAGTTGTGATATTGGTGATTGGAAGTGTTTTGTGGTATTTTTGTGGTGTTTGTGGTGTTGATTGATTGGTTTATGAGTTGATAAATTTGGGGGAAACACAATGTCGAAGCTTGTTCGAGCCTTTTCCTCTAAGAAACCAAAAACCAACATCACAATCGAAGAACCTTCTTCAAACCCGTCTACTTCCCAAACAAAATAACCTAATCCTTTGGCAAAGATAAAAATCAATGACCCAATCCAAAAAGCTCGATATGCCAAGCTAAAAAAGAACCAATCCTTTAAACCCTCTCGGCACTACTTTCAACAAGACATGATCAAATTGGGTATTGATGAGGATTTGAGGGAATTGTTTAGCAATCTTCGCATGAGCACCTTTGTGAGCACGTGTTACCGTACCTACCTTGAGCCAACTTTGGAATTTTTTGTTACGGTTTCATGTGAGGTGGTAGAGGATAATAACTACTGGATCCATTTTCATCTTTTCAACATTCATCATGATCTTTCTCTTGCCGATTTCAATGCGGCACTTGATCTTAATCTGGGGGCGGATGTCTTGCACCCCGAGTTCTTCTTCAAGAATGAGTATGACCAAAATTCTTTGCGGAGTAATATATCGGGGGAAGGCAATTTCATTACTCGGTATGACACCATAAGCAAGGTATTCCAACCGTGTCTAAGGGTTCTTCATAGGATTTTGGGAAATTCGATAATCCCTAAGCAAGAATTGGGAAAGATGAGTCAATTGGAGCTCGGATACTTTGGTTGGCTACTAGAGAGGAGTACCGGGTTCATTTGAACTTAGGGTACATGTTCTTGAGATATTACAAGGGGTTGCAAGAAAGGGAGTCCGGAGAGATCCCTTGTGGTAGTATGGTTACGAGGCTCGCGACCAACCTTCATCTTGACCACTACTTACCCTCTTGTACTCCGGTGGGTAGTTCGAGCACCCTCTACCTCGACATTGCACAATTGAAGCAGGTGCAATTTTTGGCCAAGAATGAAGATGATGAGGTGTTTGATTGGCTTAGGGAGAACAAACATTGGTGCTATCTCCCTAACCCATCCTTGACTTCTATCCACCAAGAGGATGTGCCTAATGTGTGGCATGTACCCTTAAGTAACCGCCTCCCCTATGGTGATGATGATGAGGAGATGGTTGAAGAAGATGAAGAAGAAGAAGAAGAAGAACTACAACAACAACGACAACCACGACAACATCAAAAATTTTCTAACCCCGATATGGATGCTCTAAGTGCACAAATAAAGGGGATGCAAATTAGATTGGCAGGGATGTGCGACCAAGATTTCGAGGCAATTTATCACCAAATGAGAGGCATCTCAGAGATGCAACAAGGTATGTTTCTCCAACAATAACATTTATATGATGCGAGTGTTAACCGTGGGGAGGTCTCCCCCGCGGTTAACTACCCATACTTTCCACTCCAACTTGGTCCTATACCATCAGGCGGGTACCCATATTGGCAAGGACCCCCGGGGTCTAGCACCGTGACTCGCTCATTCCCCGATGAGCACGGTAACTACGATTACCATGTTCCCGGTGGGAGCGATTATAAAGGTGATCCTAACTACTCCTATGTTCACCCCGATCATCAACTACCGCTCGCTTTGCCCGAGCAATATACTCTCCTTGCCCCTTAGCAATAAGACAACTTCAAGGGGCACTACGGCTGGCCACCCGGTTAAACCGGGGGATGGGATCCTTATGGTCCCCCATCCGGGTTCTCCTATGACGGGGATGACAATGATAGTGTTGGGCCGAGTGGTAGCTAGTTCTCCTATTTTGTGCCTTTTTCCTCCATCTCTTATTTTATGTGATGCTTGCTTTGAATTGATGGGATGTTGAGATGTATTCTTGTTTAGCTTGGGGGAACTCTATTTTATTAGGGGTTTGTCACAGTGGCCAATATTGTTGTTGTGCATTGCCTGTCTACTTTTTGCCTTGATGTTTGATAATTGCTTACCTTGGTCTATCATTGATGGTGTTTGATTGTTGTTTCTATGATCTTTCCATGTCTTTTCTTTCTCTCTTGATAATGGTGTTGTTGTGATGATTTCTATGATGATTATGATGCATGTTGTTTGCTCCCATGAATCCAAAGCCCTATTATCTAAAACCCTTGAATCCAAATCCCTTAAATCCAAATCTTGTAGTTTAAGTGTTTAGTTGCTAGTTTAGTGTATAGTTCCGTTAGTTTTCTTTGCTTATTCTTACTTTGTTATAGATCTATTTTCTATTTTTCTTCTCTCTTGGCTTTGATGATGATTCTATTATTTCTTGGAGCTTAATGAAGGTGGTTGATCTTTCGCCTTATTTTTTATTAGCATTGCTTGGAAGCCCGGTGAGATCCTTCTTATTTTCTTTCTTTTATTTCTTTACTTTTCTTGGATGCATAGATTAGGATTAGTTTTAGGAGAAGTTGAACGGTTCGAGGATGTATGCTTGTAACACCTTAGAGTGTTTGGGATCATTGGCAATGTTGTCAATTGATCACTTGTATGACGATTGGGAATTACGTGTTATATTTGCATCTTTGTTCCTTTCTTTATTTTCCTACTCTTCCTTTATCTTTGTTTTCGTCTTTTCTTTATTTTTCTTTACTTTTCTTTCTTTTCCTTTCTTTTCCTTTCTTTTCTTTTCTTCTCTTTCTTTTTGTTTTTGGTTTGTATAAAGTTTTTGAGGCTTTATTCTTCTTTTTGTTATCTTCCTTGTGAAATGGACTAAATACTAACGGACTTTTGCTTTTGAATGAACATCTTCCTACTTGGTAGGGGTATACACGGTTTGAGAATATACTTGGTTAATTCTAGGATGGCGTATGCTAAGGTAGCTTGTCTAAGAAGTAGGGGGATCATGAAACCCAATTCTACTTGTTTGTGGCATGTTTGGTAGTTGCTTCCTATAGTCGATTTGACGCCAATAGTGAGTTTTTGCTACATCCATTTTAGGTTTACAATTTTTCAAGCCTTCTACACTTACTTGCATGAGCGGCATGGATCCTTAATTATTGCGGACCTAAACTAGAATCTTGACTCATAATTCTCAAGACCGAGACTGAACCATCTAGGTAGGACAAAGACATCTTTTCGGGGTGGTAATTTTTATTTTCTAGGAAAATCTTCATTATTTTTGGTTTTTGGGTTTACATTTGCATTCTTGCTAAACATTTGAGCCTTTTTCCCTTCTTTTCATGCTACATCTTTAGAATTTTGTGCCTTTTGTTTCATTTTTGTTCCATTTTTGGTTTTTGTGAAGCAAATGATCATGTTATTGGAGATTGTGGTATATGAGTTTGGGTATTGGTTCTTATTTGTAAGTAAGCTTATATTTTGTATATTTTGTGAATAATGGCAAGTGAATAAATGAAAAAGCCGTCTGTAGTTTTAAAAAAGGCAAGGACATTCAAGTGCAAAGTTGAAAAAGCCGTCCATAGTTAAAAGGGCGAGGACAATTATTATGAATTTGGAAAATGCAAAAAAAAAAAAAAAAAAAAATAAAAAATAAAAAATAAAAAGAGTGAAAATGAGAAAATGCAAAAATATTTTGATGTGAATCTTTTCTCCCTTTTTAAGCATAGAGGACAATGCTTCATTTAAGCTTGGGGGAGCAGCGTTTACGCTTTTTTTATATATGATTGTGAGTATAGCTTTGAATAAGCTTGGGGGTGTTAGTTTGTTTTTGTTTGGTGATTACTTAGTTATGAGGAGAAGGTTTGATCACCCTTTTGCTTCACTAATTAGGAATACCACCTAATTCTAAATTTTAAGCCTACCCTCAACACTACAAAATTTGGAAAAAGGACCCCTAATAAAAGATCCGTCATTTTAATAATAGGTTTGTTTGATGTAGGAGATCCAATATTAGTGATAACGGGTCTCTTAAGTGCAATAGGTCCCACCAATTTAATTAGAGGAGAGATATGAAACCTGTTGTGAAACCTAACGGGTCTCTAAAATATAGTAGGGCCCACTAATTTTGGGATGGGAAAAACAATAGAAGTCTAGGAGACCCGTTGTGAGACTGAACGAGTTTCTTACCTTCTTAATTCTCTTATATCATACCTTATTGAGGCCTTTCATTCTAAAGCCCATTTCATTCTTACCTTCTTAGTTATCAACGCCACTTGGATATTACCTTATTAATTCATTCTTATATCAACGCCACTGAATGGTTGGTAATATCCAATTCTTACCTTCTTAGTTATCAACGCCCCTTTCATTCTAAATCCCATTTATTGAAAATATCTTAATTATTCTATCTTCATTTACCTAAATTTGTAAATACTGAAGTAATTTGAGCATGCTTTAATGGTGACGGAAGAAGATCCAATTGAACAAGCAGTAATTGAGAGGAGAGAGAGATTGAGAGCTCTTAAAACAGCTTAAGAGCCTTTCAAACCCCAGATGGGGAATCGTCACAACCCAGAAACAACTCTAAGGATGGAGATGCCGGTAACAACGAAAACAGGTTTTGATTCTATTTGTACTCTCGAATTTTTCTTTAAATTTATTATAATCCTTTTGTTGGATCTATTGAAAGATTATGTGATTGGTTAATTCGCACCAAAATAATTTAGATTCGAAGTTTTATGAGTAAAGGTCCGAAGATCTGTGAAAGGGACGAAAGTGAGGGCAAGAGCAAAAGTTTCTGCTTTACCAAATGACTATTCGAGATCTACTAATGTTTCACCACGATTCAAGTATTATTGCTTTTTTTAAAAAAATTAATTGCTAAATTGTTCAATTCATTGAAACTCGTCGTGTTTTTTGTTGTTAATTGCAATTGTTTTGTTTGAGTAAAATTTTAGATTTGGCTTTCAATTGTTGGTGTTCTAATCTTTATCTGGTTTTTCTTTTTTTTTTTTTTTTTAGTTTGAATGTTAACTTAGATTATTGCTCTTTATTTTACTAAATCTTGACTTGTTTATTGGCTCTTAATTTAGCAAGATGTATTTTAATTTCATATAACTACATATCATTTTGCATAATTGTTCCTAATATTGTTATATTATTGGGCGTAATTATTCCTAATATTATTTATATCATTGGACAGATTATGCTATTAATAATCATCAAAGGAATACGGAGTACAAGATGGAAGGAATACGGACTACAAGATACACTATTAATGTATGCATGGTCGTATGGAGTATATACTTGTAAATTATTCAATAAGCTACCACTTGTAAATAATTCTAGTAATTATTTTGTAAATTTCAATAATTAATATATGTCGGTTTGTTTAATTACATATTCAAAGTTTGCATTTTCAGTACTCCGCCAATTCAATAAAGCAATGAAATTCAAATTTCAAAATAGAACGTATAATAAAAAAAATCACGAGAATTTTTTTTTTACAAAAAAAAAAGAAGAAAGAGACCAGTTATGTAGCATATTTGGTCTGTTTGATACCCCACTGAAAAGACTTGTTATGTTAAATAACGGGTCTCTTATTCTTCGAAATAATTTTTCAAAGTACTAGTCTGACAAACCTGACTTCTTAATAAACCGGTCTGTTATATTTTTAAAACAGACCCCCCCAAAGAGGCGGTTTGTTTATCTGACAGACCCCTTAGCTAGAGACCTGTTGCTTGGTGGTTTGTAAAGCATTTTTCAACGGGTCTCTTTGCAGCTTTTTGTAGTAGTGCCTCACCCTTTTTGCCCTTACATTACAACCTTTGAAAGTCCTTTTGATCTAGAGGTTGAGTAACATATCGGGGGAGGGAATTATGAGTTATAGCCTATGGAGAGGGATGCGTAGTCAAGACGTCGAGTAGCCTAAAATATGTTCTTTTCCGGATCCTTCGAGGAACTATTGAGATTCTCACTAGAGGGAGATTTGAGACTAGTAGGGAAAACGCGGTAAGATTGAATGGGATGAAGGTGGATTGTGATTACTAGTTCTCTACGCTTAGAATATTCTACATTTCAATCAACCTTAGATATCTTGGAACGTGTATACCCTTATTTTCCTAAGAAATTGGTTTATTCATTTGAAATGTAGTCATTTTGTAAAGTCCAATTCGTAAAGGTTTTGATTTTACTTTTCTTTTGATTTCTTTTACTTTAGTGATTTGCCTCATGCTTGTTTGTTGAGAGTTATGGGTTAAGCTCTTAGGAAACCTTTAAGAGACCACACTCGTCCTCAAAGGCGACTTTGGGGTTTAAAGGGCTTGTTGTAGCTAAAAACAATCGTGATTCCTACGATAGTGAGTCTTAGTGTATATTCTTATCTCATGTCTTTCTTTTTCCTTTTTGAATAAGTCTTTCATCCTTTTCTTGCTTGCTTGGTTTTGCTTGAGGACGAGCAAAAGTTTAGCTTGGGGGAATTTGATGAGTGTCATTTATGGCACTCATTTGTTCTCTTTTAGGGTGATTTTAGATTGCTTTTATAGCTCTTTTCATTCTTTTTTCCTTAGTTTTGCTCTTTATTTCATTAGTTTGCACTTTCCTTAGTTGATTTTCCATTTTCGTGTATTTCTTGGTTTATTTTGTCTTTTTCCCTTTTATTTTTTTGTTTTCTTTCATTTTCAGGTTAAGATTGTTGTCCAAGGAATCCCGTGGTTTCTCCCCGGGTTTTGCATGGATGGGGATGTTTAGTGTCTTCCATTTGAAGCCCAAGTATGGAGATGTGCAAGTTCCAAGTTTCTTTAGGCCGTGCATTCAAGCCGTTGGGGGCACCAATTTTGGTGCTAAACCCACCGTCAAAGTGTTTAGAATCTTCCATGCTCTGTGTTCATCAAGCACACCAAGTAGAACGCACGAGGAGCGTCAAGTTGAAGGGGAAGAGAGCTGCCCTGCTCCCAGGTGCAGGCGCGCGCAACAATGACGCGGTCGTGCAGTGTGGTGGCGCGGGCGCGCGGTGCTCTGGCGCGACCGCGCCTATTGCTCCCCCTGTTCCGTACCCTCTTTTGCGTGGCCGCGCATCTTCTTGAAGAAGGTCGTGCCTGTACGGGTCTATTTTGGATGATCTAATCAACTTCTCTTTGTTAGCTTCACTATATATAGATTTTTCTTCTATTTTTAGAGGAGTAGAAGAGAATTTTGGGAGATTAGATGATTCATTAGAGAAGAATTAGAGAATAGTTTAGAGAAAGAAACTCATGGTTGATGATTGATGATTCTAAGCACATTTCCTTTGATTTCATCAAAGTTTGTAAGGATTTCTTTTACTTTAATGCAATATTTAGCTTTTGATTCCAATTGTTTTGTTGATTGTTCAAGTTTATTGATTAGTTGATTGGATTTGTTTGATTGAAATGATGATGATGAATTCGTTGAATTGCTTAGTTTTGATCTTGACTTCTTCCATGGATTGTGAGTAGTTTACTTGCTAGGGATGTGGTGAAGCATGTTGGAGTGATGGATCATAGCTAATTGGGGGTTTTTGATTGATTTAGCATTGTGATTAAATTTGTCGATTGATTTTGTGCATGTGTGTGATTATTTATAGAGTAGCTAACTTTAATTGTCATACTAGATTGCATTGTGAGTCTACTTTGATACGGACAATTGATTTGTAGCTCGCATTTGTCGATTGAGCTTGGTTAGTGACGTTCCTAGTTAGATTCTTTCGTAGTTGGTGCTAGCTAGACCTCTAGGAGATAGCTTTGTCGAGCTCTTTTGATTGCATTGGCTATCTTCCCTCGCAATACTCGAATCAATCAATCTCCAACCCGATTAGTGTGTGTCCATTGCAAGTACATGTGGATCCTAAATCCCTAGTGTTTTGATATATTGATTTACTTTGTTTGTTTAGTTGAATTTAGATAACCTACACTACCTCTTACACTACGAAGTAGCTTGACATTGACCGTAGCAAATTTCCCCCCATTCCTAGTGGTTCGACCCGAACTTGCCTTATTACTAGGTGTAGGCTTGGTTATAAATTTAGTTTGAATGGAGGAATTTTAGTTTCCAACGACTTAGAATCCACCCTCTGTCAATAAGTAAGGTAATAAAACAATATAAATTTAAACATAATGGACAAGATATTAAAAAAGTTACTCACTTGATGTAATTTTCAACTTGGTCATCTTGACAATTAAACAACACATAACGATGTGCTAGAGCCATTATGTCCGAATCAAGAGTGTATGCCTTCTCTTTCTTATTACCTTTCTTTTTCCTCCCAAGAGGATAACCTGCCTTAGGGAATAAAAGTGATTCTTCATCAATTTCATCAGTTTTCTCTTGACATCTGTTAAACCACTTAGATTGCTTCTTTACACTAGCATTCAAATACATAGAGCAAATATCAAGCACTCTTCAGCCAAATAACCTTTTGCTATAGAAGCCTCAGGGCGACAAAATATATGATTTTAACTTTTTGAGGTACCTTTCTATAGGGTACATCCACCAATCACACACCGGTCCACCACGCTTGATTTCATCAACCAAATGAATCGGTAAGTGGATCATTATGTCAAAAAAAGAAGGTGGAAATATTCTTTCTAGTTGACAAAGAGCCTCAACAATTCCTGCTTGAAAGGCAATCTAAATCTTTCGGATTGATGACTCTCTTGCATATTTCCCTAAGAAAGCCACTAAATCTCATAAGAGGTAAAGCAACATGCTTTGGTAAATTTTATCTAATTGCTAGCGGAAGCAAGTGTTGCATTATTATATTAGCATCATGACTCTTGTACCTTTATATTTTCCCCTCCTTTACTTGTACACACCTTGAAATATTTGATGCACAACCTTAGGCAGCTTTGCCTTCTTCAAAACACTACAAAATATGCTTTTCTCTTCCTTCATCATTGAGAATGATGCTCTGGGCAACAAAACATACCGCTCGTCACCTACATCTACAAGATGTAGTTCTTCCCTTATACCCATTTCTTGTAAATCTAATCAAGCCTTATGATGATCTTTTGACTTTCCAGGTATGTCTAACAAAGTTGCGAGCACATTATCACAAATGTTTTTTTCAATGTGCATGACATCCAAATGATGACGACAACCACAATCTTTCCAATAAGGCAAAGTGTGGTAGACAGAGGACTTTCTCCATGGACAATCTACATATTTCCTCTTTGGTTGTAACTTTCTAAACATGTTTTCCCAGTTTTCCAACAAGCTTGAAATTTGATCCCCTGTTAAAGGATCTGGAGATGTCCTCTGTTCTATTTCCCCATTAAAAGACTCCATATCATGCAGCCCAGGATGGTTTTCATCTAACCATCGACGATGAGCCCAATAACACGATATGTTACTATTACTCAAGTGATGATGATCAGTCTGGTAGTGACAATAAGGGCATGCAAACTTCCCTTTGGTGCTCCAACTCGATAACATAGCATAACCTGGAAAGTTGTTGGTCATTGATTGTAAAGCTGCATGCATCTTAAATGTTTAACGCTTCTCCGCATCATAGGTGTCCAACCCATACTTCCAAAAATCTTTAAGTTCCTCAACCACTTGTTGAAGGTAGACATAAATATCATTTCCAGGAGAGGTGGGCTTAGAAATAAGGAGAGATAGCATTAAGAATTCTGGCTTCATGCACAATCATGGTGGTAAGTTGTTATTAATTAAAACAATAAGCCATGTACTATGTTATGTGCTCATTGTTCGAAATGGATTGAACCCGTCACTTGCAAAGCCCAGACGAAAATTACGTGTCTCATTAGCAAAATATGGGTATTTTTGGTCAAACTCTTTCCATGCCTCACCATCAGCAGGATGCCTCAACAACTCATCTTTTTTTCTTTCTTCATCATGCCACCTCATTAGCTCTGCTGTTTCTAAACACATGTACAACCTTTGAAGCCTTGGTTTAAGAGGGAAATGTCGAAGAACTTTTTCAGGGACTTGATGCACTTTCTTGGATGGTTGATTGCTAATATCTTCTTGGTATTCAGTCTATGTTTCTTTCCACCTTGGAGTATGACAAACACGGCAAGACGTGGCAGCTTCATGCTCCTTCCAATATAGCATACAATCATTACGACATGCATCAATCTTGTCATAATGAAGACCTAGATCTTTTATCAATTTCTTTACCTCATTAAAAGATTTAGGCAAATTGATGCATCTGGTAACACTTCTCGAAAAAGCTCCAAAAACTCTGAAATTTCTATATTAGTTAACCCATGAGTACACTTCAAAAGGTAAAAACGAATAAGAAATTATAGCTTTGAAATTTTTTTGCACCCAGGATATAACTCTTGTTTACCATCTTCAACTAACTTTTAAAACTTCTTAGCCTCATCATTCGGCTCATCTCCAACACCTTCATACCTTTCTGCCACATCTCTATGAACATCATATATTTGACGTTCAATATCATCATGCATGTCTTCAACATCCCTCTTAGTATTTGATGTTGATTACATGCCCTTTTCATAACAACGCCATCCTTCAATGCCAGGCTCGATCTCGTGTGCAATCAAAATGATTGAAAACTGTCTCTTTACGATGCAAAAAGAGGTGATAGCATGCCTTACACGGGCAAGTAATTTGATCTCCAATTGCTCGTGTAGAGAACGCTTTATTTAAATAATCCTCTACACCTTTCTCATTCTCATGACTAGATTGTAAGAAGTTGGTCCAACTACTCATTTCGTCTCCTTCATCTAAATTTAAACATAGTGAATTTAAAGATTTAAAATATTGGCATATAATTTAAACATGTCTAAAAGGAATGACAATATCCATAGAAATAAACACCCTTTTGGAGATTTTAATCTAATAACTTTTAAAGGATTTAGGTTCTGGGTTCGCCTATTCACTTAGACTTTTTTTTTGCTTGTCATAGTTATTTCTATCTTCTTGGTGATAATTCTCTTTGAAATAGAAAACTAAAACGCTTTAATAATAGTTCGTCACATCCAAATAATGAGTTTCTCATTGTAGACATCTACTTTTGGGCTCCTGTCCCGATAGGAAGTGCAATGACGATAAATAAAACCATCTTTGTGTTGGATTAACGTGAAGAACACTTATGGATAACTGATTGAATCAAAAGAACATAAAAATAAACTAGCCTAACCCAAAAACAAATGCATTAAGGTTCCAACAACTAAGCCCGATCATAATTAGGCTTAAGCCCGAGCTTAAAACCTAAAAATGAAGGATTTAGAGGCGCCTAGGTTAAAAATCAATGCTGCCGCAGAGATATCCGCGCGCATCTCACTGAGTCGCGCTGGTATGGCGCGCGCAACACCCAGCGCAACTGCTAGTGATGCGCTTGCGAAAGATTCAGAATTTCATAAAAATATGAAATCCGAATCTTACCATAATACCGCGCGCAAGAAAATCAGTTGCGCTGCCTATAGGAGCGCAACCTAATTACTTGCGCTGGGATGTCGCGCGCAACTCATTCACATGCGCGCGACACCTGTTGTGGAAAAATGTTCAAAACCCTAATCGTACCCATTCCCTATAATAGGGGCTTAATACGAGGCTCAAAGGGACAGAAATTAACCTAAAACACTGGCGGAAACTTTGTGAACTTATGTGCTACCAAACCCTCTTTTCCTAAACACTCGCCCCCTTTAATACTTATTAATACGGTGGAGGTTCCCGAACATGAAGGAGTCCATAAGTGTTCTAAACAAAGATCTAGCAAAGAGAAGTGGTAAATTCCCGACCACTTAGATCAATCACTTTTGTTTTGTTGTTTAAAAAAACTTTAATTAATTAATTAGTGTTGTTTGATCACTTTAACCGGACTTTTAATTAATTAATTAATTTCACATAGTATCTTGCGTTAAATAAGAATAGAATTGAATAATTAATTGTTGATTGATCACCTAAGCTAAGGCGAATCTTGTTTATTTTGTTTAATTCACGAATATTGATTGAATAAGAATAACGACTTTTGCAATGTAATTCCTACGTGATTAAGGCGTGTAAATAAATTAACTAACTTAGTTTTAGGTATCACGTTACATATATTGTTTGGTGATGAAATTGTGAAAAAGGAAGAGCTAGTAGAGGCCCTAACCAGGGCTAGAATAGCGATTCCTCCCTAAAAGGAACATTATGTTAGTACCCTCGTTCCTGAACTCACTTCTGGTACACGTAGACCAATTTGGGCATGGGTAAACTTACGATTCATGGTGATTGGATCTGAAGTTGGTTTTCTCATTCGGCTCTGATTTTTATGGCAAAGAAGAAGAAACAAGCTACTCCACTTCCTCGATCCCCTGCTTTTGGATCTCTCACTCCTGCTGATCTTAATCGATTGAAGAACTTGAATGTGAACACTATCCCGGAGGTTGAAGATGAAAATGAGTTGGTTTCTCCACCAGCTCATCTTGTTCACCCATCAGGAGGTAGGGTCACTAGAGCTGAGTTGAAGATTCTTAAAGAATCATTTGCTGCTGCTCAGTTGCAGAAATCCAGTGAATTGGTGCCTAGGGTTTCCCCGATTACTGTTCCATTGCCTGAAGCTACGGCTGAGCATCCAAATGATGTGATTCTGGTTGTTTCTGGGTCTACATGTCACCCTGAACACCCTGGATCAACAAATCAAGCCAAGAATTCTGAGAATTGGTCGAATTCGTTTCGAGGTAAACTTACTGCTAAGGGTGCTGCTCTGAACTTTGTGGCGCCTATTTTGAAGAGTGGCAAGCCTGTAGCTCAAATCCAAGCAGATGAAATTGCAGCAGGTAACTCTAAATGGTGCAATGAAATTATCTTCTATGTTATTGGTTGTTATCCCACAATTGCTGCTGTTCATAAATTCATTGCTCAAAACTGGAGTAATTTTGCTAAACTTGAGATTTTTTGGCATGATGATGGTTATTTTATAATCAATCTGTGTTCAAATGATGATAAGAATGTTGTTCTAAGCTCAAGACCTCATATGTTTAATAATAAGCCTGCTATTGTTAAACCATGGACTGATAAGTTCAATTTTCAAGCTGAGATACTTAAAACAGTGCCTCTATGGGTTAGATTTCCTAATTTGCCTTTGAATTGTTGGGGTGCTGAAACTCTAAGCAGAATTGGTAGTACAATTGGGGTGCCTTTATATGCTGATGAGTGTACTACTAGGCAACTCAGAGTTTCCTTTGCTAGAGTAGTTATAGAAGTTGATATAACTAGACCTCTCCCAACTAGTGTTACTGTTGAAAGTCCTATGGGTGAAACACTTGATTTGAAAGTGCTCTTTGAATGGTCCCCACCCTTTTGTTAGAAGTGTGATAAAGTGGGACATGATTGTTCTGCTCCTAAAGTTAAGCCTAAACCTAAACAGGCTATGTCTCAGCCAGCTAAACCACAAGAGAAGGTTTGGGTTCAGAAGCAACCTGCTCCAGTTCCTGTTCCATCTGTGGTTCCTGATCAGGTTCAAAGAAAGGACCAACATGATGCTCATCTTACCCCTACTTATACTTCTTTTGCTGCTTACTCTGATGCTGATTGGAGAGTGGTAAGCAAAAGAGCTAGGCCTCATGTTGCTGATATTCATCAGAATTTGCCTAGAACTAACAATGCTTATTCTGCTCTATTGGAAGATGAAATTGATGTAATAATTCCTATTGGGGGTGATGGTAATCCCTCTCTAGTGTCATGATTATTGCATCTTGGAACATAAGGGGTCTTAATGATCCCAATAAAGTGACTGTTGTTAAGCAGTTACTCAGAGATCACTCTATTGATGTTATGGCTATTCTTGAAACTAAAGTTAAGCTACAGAAATTTGAAGCTATGAAAAAGAAATTTGGAAGAGCTTGGGAGTGGGTTTGCAATTATACTTACTCTCCCAAGGGTAGGATCTGGGTTGGCTGGAAACCAGATGCTGTTGCTTTAGATGTTATTGCTGTTACTGAACAGTGTATTCATGCTGTCATATCTACTAAGGATTTCCAGCATCAAATTTCTTGTACTTTTGTTTATGGGCTGCACTCTATTCAACATAGAGTTCCCCTTTGGAGTGGTATCAAAGGTTTGGGTAGTATTCAATTACCTTGGCTTTGTATTGGGGATTTCAATTCTGTTTTGTATTCTCAAGATAGACTTAATGGGAATCCGGTTACAGACTATGAGGTTAAGGATTTCCAGGAGTTGGTTCATGACTTGGATCTTGTTGAAATTAAAAGTAAGGGTTTCTTTTACTCTTGGAATAATAAAGGTCATGGGCTAGATAGAATTGCTACCAGGATTGATAGGGGTATGGTAAATGAAGCTTGGATGATGGCTTATGGTCATACTGAGGCTATCTATCTGTCTCCTTCTTTGTCAGATCACTGTCCTATTTTGGTGGATTTGGTTCCTTCTGTTGCTGGCAAGGGTAAACCCTTTAGATTTTTGAATTGTCTTGCTTCTCATAAGGATTTCCAGGAAGTTGTGGCTTCTTACTGGAATGTCAATGTTTCTGGTAACTCTATGTTGCAAGTTTGGAAGAAATTGAAATCTGTTAAGTGTGGCCTTAAGGTGTTAAACACTAATCATTTCACTAAAATCACAGACAGACTGGAAGCTGCTAAGTCTCATCTTGCTGAGGTTCAAGCTCATTTGGCTGCAGACTTTACTAATGTTACTCTTCAGAATCAGGAAGCTGTTGGAATTGAAAAAGTGAAGTATTGGATGGATACTTATGAAAGTATCTTAAAGCAAAAGTCAAGGGTTGACTGGATCAAGCTTGGTGATTCTAACACTCATTATTTCTTTTCTATGCTTAAGCATAGACAAAGCAGGAATAGAATTGACTCTATCTATAATAATGATGATGTTTTGTTGAAGGATCCAGATTTGGTTCAAGATGAAATTCTCAGATTTTATCAGAATCTTTTAGGTTCTGCTGCTGATACTCTACCAGCTGTTGTTGTTGCTATTGTTAGGGCAGGGAAGCAGCTTGCTGCTGATGATATTGATGTTCTGTCTGCTCCTGTTACTTATGTTGAAATTGACCAGGCTTTAGCCAACATTGGAGATGACAAAGCTCCTGGAATTGATGGGTTTTAATGCTGTTTTCTTCAAACAGGCTTGGAACCAGGTGAAATTTGATGTTTACAGGGCTGTTCTGGAATTCTTTGACACTGGTATTCTGGAGAAAGCTTGGAGTTGTATAACTCTTACTTTAATTCCAAAGGTTCATAATCCTTCCTATGTTAAGGAATACATGCCTATTGCTTGCAGCACCCTAGTCTATAAACTGATTTCTAAGGTTATAACTGCTAGACTAGCAAGGGTGGTGGGTTCTGTTGTTAATGATGCTCAGGCTGGGTTCATCCCTAGCAAACATATTGGAGACAACATTCTGCTTGCTACTGAGTTGATCAAGGGTTATACTCACAAATTTGTTACTCCTAGGTGTATGTTAAAAATTAATCTCAGGAAAGCTTATGACTCAGTTGAGTGGGGGTTCCTTGAGACTATGCTTGGTGAGTTGGGTTTTCCTCACAGGGTAATAACTTGGATTATGGGTTGTATAACTTCTGTCTCTTATTCAGTTATGATTAATGGATACCCCTCATTTCCTTTTCAAGCAAAGAAAGGGTTGACACAAGGTGATCCTATGTCTCCTTTCCTTTTTGCCTTGTGTATGGAATATTTGTCTAGGTGTCTGCAGAATATGATTAGGAATCCAGATTTTAATTTTCATCCTAGGTGTGAGAAACTTGGGATTACTCATTTGATGTTTGCAGATGACCTTTTATTATTTGCTAGAGCTGACTCAAGGTCAGTAAAGCTTTTATTTGAGGCATTCCAGAAGTTTTCTAGTGCTTCTGGTTTAGCTGCAAATTTGGATAAGAGTGATGCTTATTTTGGGGGTATTTCTGATCAAGATAGGTGTGAGCTTCAGGGTTTTTTGGGAATGGCTAATGGAACTCTTCCTTTTAAATACCTTGGTGTTCCTCTCTCTTCCAAGAAACTTACCATTGCTGAATGCAGGCCCTTGATTGAGAAGATTACAGGCAGAATTGATACTTGGGCTGCTAAGCATTTATCTTATGCTGGTAGATTACAGTTAATTAAAAGTGTTCTTTTTGGGGTTCAAGCTTACTGGGCCCAGATCTTTGTTCTTCCAAAGAAAATCATTAGAGAAATGGATTCTAGGTTCAGGTGTTTTTTATGGACTGGAAAAGGCAATCCCACAAAGAAAGCACTTGTTGCTTGGAGCTTTATGTGCCTTCCCAAGTCATGTGGGGGTTGGAATTTAGTTTCCTTAGAAGACTGGAACAAAGCAGCTATTACTAAGGTGCTTTGGGATCTTGCTAGCAAATCTGACACACTTTGGGTTAAATGGGTTCACACATATTATTTTGCAGGCAAGACTTTTTGGACTGCTGCTATTCCTAACAAGGCTTCTTGGATTTTAAAAAAGATCCTTGGATGTAGAGAGATGGTGAATGATATTGGTGGGTGGGATAATGTTACTGTCAATGGCAAGATGCAAATTAAGAAACTTTACAGTATCATTAAGCCTCAGGGCCCTAAAGTTCCCTGGAAGAGAATCATTTGCAACAATCAAGCTTCCCCAAAGAGTATTTTCATTACTTGGCTTGCTATTTTGGGTAGACTGGTTACTAAAGCCAGGCTTTTAATCTGGCAGATTCCTTGTGATCCTTGCTGCTTCTTTTGTGCTGAAGCAAATGAGAATGTGAATCACTTGTTCTTTGAGTGCAGTTATTCAAAAGAGATTTGGGGTGCAATGCTGCAACTCTTGGGTTTCTCCAAGCAGATCTCTAGCTTTTGTGATGAGCTGTACTGGATTACAAAATGCTGTAGGAAAACTGATGCTAGGAGCAGACTTATTGTGATGTGTTTCTCTGAGGCTATCTATAATATATGGCTGCAGAGGAATGCCTTGATGTTTACAGGGAACTGTAAGTCAGTTTCTGAGGTGATTAGGGAGATTGTTTTTCTTGTTGCTTGTAGATGTAATAGCACTGACAGATTTATGCTCTGTTCTGTTTAGTTTGTTGTCCTGGTCCTTGTGCTTAGTACCCTTCCTAGAAGGTGCCTAAGTACCTGAGTCCAGGTGTTGGCTCTGGTTCTTCCTAGAACCCTTCCTAGAAGGTGGCTAGGTTTGAATTGGAATCTGGCTTGTCTTTTTGTGGTGGTTGGCCCTTTGTGGGTTCTGTGATGTTTTGGGCTACAGCTTAGCTCGTTTGTAAGTTGTATTCCTCTCTTTGGTAATAAAATCTCTATTTACCAAAAAAAAAATTCAAGGTCCCCCAAATAGTCAGGAATTCAAATCCTAATATACCCTAACAAGTGTAAAGTCCTAGGCTTTTAAAGGGCCATGGATATATAAGGAGAAGGATCCCCTACGATGGGAACACCCTCCTTACACTCACCCATTATCACATTACCACATACTATGATGTATACAATGAAATATTTAGGAAAAAGAAATGACGTAAAGAGGTTCAAAAGTTCTGCACACTATCTACATGAAAAAAAAAAAAAAAAAAAAAAAAAAAAAAAAAAAAACTCAGTTCATACTTAAGAAAACTACAACATACTCTAGTTCAATGCTTGTTCTTCTTCTTGCAATTATCAATATGCTTAATTTTACAATGAAACCTCTACTTTTATCTCTAGTTTTCTTTACAAGATATAATTTCCTTTTTTATTTTAAATGTTAAGTGCCTGAATTTCTTTTCATTCTGGTATATGGTGGCGGCAATTATGTTTATGGATCATATACTATGTTAATTTAACTGATCAATTCAAAACATGCCATGTTTTTCCAGTTTAATTGCATCATGTCTCAACTTCTTTTTACATCAGGTAGCACGTTTACATATATACCAAGTATATGAACCAAATTTTGAGAGGTTTTTTCTGTTTTTAGAAATTATTGTATCAAGTTATCAGACATAATACTCTGCCTTTCAGATTAGTTTTTACACTTTCTTTATTCATTTCAATGTTGACAGTAACAATACAATCACCTTGGTGAAACAAGAATATGTAGAACTGATGGCTGATCTTATACTCAATAGTACAATAGCCATTAGACTAAAAAAACATAACAATGATCGTTTGGTTTTTACTTTATACATAAAACAACTAACAGTAGTTCTAAAACTTCTCACATAATGCAAACAAGGTTTAGAAGTAGCAACTACAATGTCCTCTACGACATGCATGAACTAAAAAAAAAAAAAAAAAAAAAAAAAAAAAAAAAAAAAAAAAAAAAAAAAAAAACCAATAACACACAATTAAATTCAGAATCAACAAACCAAACTCCAAATAAAAAAATTCAATAAAAAAACAAAAAATAGAACAACATTAAACACAAAGCCAATAACCGTTCACAATTCAATAGAAAAATAAACTCTTGAATTCATACATTCTTGAAATTTAAAGATTGAATAACCAAAAAAAATAGAAAAATAAAACATCCATCACAAATCAGAAAGTACCTGAAATTAGAATCACAAATTCAATGCAAACCCAATATCACGATTAAATTGCCCGAGACGACTTGATTTCTGATGAAATTGCGCAAGATGACTGGTTATCTAAAGAAACAAATGATGAAATTGCGCGAGAAGACTAATTTTCTGATGAAACTTATGATGAAATTGTGGAGACGACTGATTTCTGCTGAAACCTAATCGAATGTTGCTGCTATGGCTTGTTGACTTGGGAATGAAGATGAAATAAAATTTTGAGATATTACAATTTTGTTTTCCTTTTTTGTTTTTTTTCATTAATCTGGCGGTTTTGGCCAAATTGGCTTTTTTTAATGAATTCACATAAATATGGAGATTTAACACTTTTTTTTTTTTTTAATTTCAATGTTTAATTTATTTTGTTTTCTAAAAAAAATTAAGGTAACATCTATTAGTGTTACCATAAAATGTTACCTATTTTAAAAGTATTACTTTGAAATGTTACTTATGTTAAAAATGTTACGTTATGTGTTACATTCTAATAAAGTGTTACCAAAGTGTTACTTATTAATCTAATATTTTGCATTTCAAGAAGTGTTACTAATTATGTGTTTCATAAACTCAATTATACACTAGTGTAATTAGAATTAAGGCATGTAGCAATTGAACTTGATTTTTTGAGAGCAGCCTTAGAATATGGGAGTCCAAAAACCCATTGTTTCAAGTTTGATTATGATGAAATCTGTCCTCTGCCAAAAGAATTTGGTGCTATTTTGTCTTTCCTGCTAGAGTTCTCGTTGCAATGCTTACTCTACGTGAGTAATATTACAAGGATTTTGAGCGTCATCTAAATCTAACAGATACAAATTTAAATAAAACCGTGTGAGGTAAAGAAGTAGATCTAGAAAAGCTTGCAATTTTATATTTTAATCGTCCTGTCTCTAAATCATATTATGTATACCGTATGATGGCTTTATATTTTTTGCAAGTTTAGCAAGCTTTTATTTGCAAATGGTAGAGTAGGACATGCTTGTCTAGTTTCTATGCTTGTGATCTTGAAGATCCCCTATGCCTACTTGCCTTGGAGAAACTCTGTGTGGCCTTGATGAAGCAAAATCTGACTAGAAAGCCGTCATTAAGGGCTCTCTAGTAATATTGTAGGTAAAATAGGTTTCGTGTAAACACCGTGACACATGGCGTGCACTGTGTCACAATATGCTATGCCGCACCACGGTGTGTATGCCGTGTAATCTTTGTGTTATTATTTTAATGCGATACAAACCATCTGCGTTTTTTTTTTTCTTTTTTTTTTTTTTTGCTGATTTTGTTGATAGAACGCTTGGAACTTTTTTGAAGCCCCTGACGTTATTGAAAAATATGGTCCCTATAATCTAGTTCGTAGGAAGAAAAACTACTCTGCAAACATGTCTTATGATGACTTAAAGTTGTTCTTTGTGAAGATTGAATTTTCATTCGATGGGTGGTGCCTTGGTGGAGGCTTACTAGGATGGTAGGGACGAATGGTATTCCGTATTTTCGTGTTCCTAGTCCTTAAAAATTGACTTTTTATTGCCCTTCTTTATTGATGTGACAGTATGGACTTGAACAAGTAGTTCCAAGCTATAATTATAGAACTCGTGAAGTATCATTGCATGAAAATAATGTTCACAAGTACGAGACATATTGGATTGGAAGGCCTATGTGGACCGTTTCTGCGAGTAACATACCTCCTCCACTCTTAATGATGCGGGAGCATCCTTGAAACCTACAAATTATATGGCTATACGATTCGCTTAGTGGCATTTAAGGCTCAATCAACATTTTGGGTGAATTCTCTTTGTTATGAAGTGGTTTAGGTGTATAAGAGCAATCTTTGTGTCTTAATTTTACAATTGATGGTTGAAGATAAAGCATGGGAACAAGGATGAGAAATAAAAGCTTTTACTTGGTAACAAAATGTAATACACAATTTCATTCAGCCATATCTCATTCGTTACAAGAAATTTTTTGGTGACTCAAGTTCGAGGTGAAAGTAGTGTTCAAGAGCTTTCCATCGACAGGTCACATGCTAAATTTAAGCAAGAAACATTTGAGTTTTGAATGTTTGAAGTTGAGCTGTCCAGGTAGTCGTGAGGAGCGCCCGCTCCCCTTATAAGGAGCGCCCGCTCCTATGGGTGTCACTTGAAGTTTCAGTAGTGTGGAGCGCCCGTTCCTACCCTTTAGAGCGACCGCTCCCAAAGCCCTGTTTCGAGCGGACAACTTCTTTTGTTTGTGCTTTTTCTTGCAATCTTTTAATCTTGGACTTTCATTTGTAATCCAAGGGTTATAATTTAAAAATTTTAGGGTTTATTTGTAAAGGTTTTTAAATCGGGCTAAGATTTCTTTTGGGAAAGACTTTTGCTTAACTTTAAAATCAATGCGATTTTCTCTCTCTACCCGTAATTTTTGTGATTATTTGCTTTCTTTGTGATAGCAACTTTGTAATATTTGTGGTTATCCCTTAATCCTAGCTTTACTTTAGGTTAGCTTTGATTAAGACCCCCTATTTCATGTATCTTGGTGATTGTTGAGATAGGTTTATCTTGTTTTGTTGATTTGAAGTTGTTATTATATAATTTTCCCCCCTTTTTCTTGGTTTTCTTGGTTATTTCATATCAATTTGGTATTAGAGCTAGGATATTAGCCTAGAAAGATCCTTTCATTTGAATTTCTCTTTCCCTTCTCAAAAGATCTCATCTTTTTCCCACAAAATTTGAAATTTTCTCTCAAAGATACAAGTTTTCTATCTAGAAATATGGATGATAGGTACTTTTATGAAGACGATAAAAGTTATAATGAGCAATCTAGATTGGATGCTCTAGAGAGGAAGTTTGATAGACATTTTGATGTTTTGCAGAATAGAAGAAGTTCTAGAAGAATGAGAAGTCCAAGTGGAGAAGATGGTTCTCACTCTCCTCAGCGGAGAAGGGAACACCACCAACGACGCCATGAGGATAACCGTGACCGAGACATCAATTTGCAACTTCCGGACTTCGAAGGTAATCTTGATCCTAATGCATTTCTTAATTGGATTAGCACTATGGAGAAATTGTTTGATTACACAGGCTATAATGATGAAAAACATTGTAAATTGGCCATCATTAAACTTAAGAAACATGCATCTTTGTGTGAGAATTTTAAGAATCGTATGAGGATTAAGGGAAAAACAAAAATTACATCTTAGGAGAAATTGAAGAAACACACGAGTCGAGCTTTTGTTCCTAGAGCATATTTCCATGATGTTTCTGTTATGTTGAATGCTCTCAATCAACGATCTATGTTGGTTAAGAAATATACAAGGGAGTTTGAATATCTCCCTATTTCTAGTGGGATTGAAGAGGCCCCAAAATATAAGATTGCTAGGAACATTGGTTGTCTTAAGAGGAAGCTGAGACAAAAGGATGATATTCATGCTCATAGATGTTTTGATCATGTGGTGCAAAAAGCTTTGAACTATGAGAAGTTTTCCAAGGTGAATAGTGCTAGTGGGTATTCTAAACCTTCTTTCAAAAATCCTTGTGCATCATAGGGTGAGACACACAAGCCTTTTCCATCTATGATGGAAGAGGCTATGTGCAAAATTAAAGCTCCTAGTGTGGATGAAGAAACATCTACACCACATTTCCCACTTGATCATCAGAAAGACTATGGTCCACCAATTTATGATGAAGAAGTATTGTTTGATGTCGAGTCAACAAAATACAAAGAGGCATTACCGATTATGATCTTGAATGAAGTAAACATGGAGTCTATATTTCATGTTGATGATTATTTGTCTCCGACTTATGAGAATCTCATAAGTAAGGTATATAATCCTATTCTAATGAGGGTCGAATAATATTTAGGTTCATTTTCTATATTTTCTTTCATTATTTTAATATAATTTTCTTAGTTTTATTTGGTTTTCCGTCTTTATAACTCATTTTGGTTTTTCGTTTACTTTTATGAGTTTTTCATGATTTTTTTTCTTATTTTGCTATTTTAGTTTAGTTTCAATTCATTTTTCTTTCTCCCTTATTTTTGATGGAATTTTTATAGGTGAAGTTTCAAAGTTTCATTTGTCGCGCTCTCACGGTTGCACTCTCATTGATTCTAGGTCATGAACACGCGAATATGTGAAGATCAAGGGCTGCCCTCCTCGCAGGCATCATCACGAGAGCGCCGTCGATAGGGATGCACGAGAGCGCCATCGATAGGGATGCACGAGAGGGCTAGGAGAAGGACTTCACACAAGGGGACTACGAGCAAGAAAGAGGAGCCGCGCGCGCCTCAAGGATGCAGTAGGGGTGCACGCGTGCAGACTCCCCTGTGCGTGCGTGCAGACCCCTCTGTGCGCGCGCACGGGCTTGTTGCTCGTGCGCACCGTGGCTCTCCGTCCGTTTTGTTTTTCTTTTCTATATATACTTGCGACCTTTCTATTTTTGAACAACTTTAAACTAGCTTAAATTTCTCTCTTATATTTTAACTTAGGTTGAGAGCTTCTCTCTCTAGATCTAGGGTTAGTGTAGGAGTAGTTTTGGAGAGAGAAAGTGAGGGATTTCAATGTTTATTTGAGAGGTTGAAGATTCAAGATGACAATTGTATTGAAGATCTCCATTATCAATCAATGAGGATTTCTCACTCTTTCTCCTCTTTATTGCTTTGTTTAATTTCATGTTTGTTGGTTTAATTTTGAAGTTTGATTCTTGATTAGTGTAATTGTTCTCCATATTTTGTTGATTCTTGATTTCTTTAATTGCTTGTTGATAGATGATGATTTTTGAGTACTTGTTTGGCTAGGAATTGGGTGAAACTTGTATGATTGATTGATTGTGATTAATTGGGAAATTGTGTTGATTGATTGTTGAGATTAAAGTGATTAATGAGGTTTGCATGTGTGTTATTCGATTAGGCCTTGAGAATTATGCTAGATTGCATTGTAATTGCTAACGACACGACCAATTGATTTTAGAATTGCAATTGTCAATTGGTTTAGATTGTGATTCTCTTAGTTTGTTATTCATAGTGAACCCTAGCTTAACGATTAGGAGATAGCTCTTTGATTCTAATTGATAACTCTTATCATTAGTCTTCACAACCTTTGATTGTCATGTTCTTCCCAAGTTGTTGCAATTGTCATGATTACTTGTTGATCCTCATTCCTAGTGTTTTATTTGTTTGGTAGTTTTTTTTGTTAGTTGTTAGTGTTACTTCTTACCTTTGACTTCGACCTAGCTTAGGCGCATAATTGAGAGTTCTTGAACGTTACTGTTCCTTTGGGTTCGACCCTGGACTTACCTCTATACTCGTATTTAGGTTTGTTAAGTGTTTATAATTATTTTTAGCTCTAGGGAGGATTAGATAACGACCTACATTTTCCCTACGTCAAAATGGCGTCGTTGTCGAGGAACGTTGTCTATGTTTGAGTGTTTTTGATTGCTTGAGTCTAGGTCTTTGTATATACTTTTCTTTTGTTTGATTTTTGTTTGTTTTGTAAAAAAACTGGCATGTCTCTCATTTCCTCAACATGATAATTTGCCTTTTTGTAAATATTTCCATAGACTTATAGGGTTTTTGTACTATAATCGTTGTAATCCTTGTGAGGCTTGTGAGATTTGTTCTTTTGGTTTTAATGAGCAGACTAGGAATAAAGTTGAAAGCATGCATAATGGTGAATTTAGAGCATAGTCAATTAATGATGCTTGGATTTTTTATGTTTGGTTTGCTAGGGATGTGTATAATAGGGGTAATCATGATTCTAATGTTGATGTGTAATGTGTTGATTCTTCTAATATTAGCATGAATTCCCATGATTTGTCACATGATCCCATTAGTGAACCTAGAACACATGATTTCAACTCTATTTCCTCTTTTGCTCATGATGATGAGGTACATGCTCAATTTGATGCTAATGGTGTGTTTCAATATTCTTCATTATTTACCATGACTTCTTGTGATGTGCTTTGTTCCCTAAATGATGAATCTCATATGCTTGATTGTGCCCCCTCTCCCCAATTTAATGAGAATGCTCATGTTAATAATGATGATGATCCTAGCTTTTGTTGTCACTCTTCTCTTACTCTTCATCCTCCAACCTCTTCACCTTTGCATTCTCTAAACTCTTGTGATGAGTCTCTAATCCCTTATAGCCGAATTGATGAATCTTTGAGGGAGTTTAAGATGAATCCTAATCTTAGGCCCTTGGAGAGAAAAATGATGGAAACTTTAAGGAGCCAATTGGAGATGATTAGAGAGCGTGAAAATCTTTTTAGTGAAGAATTGAAAAGAAAAGAAGAGTTGGAAAATCAGTTGTCATCTTTGATGCTTGTTTGTAAAAAATCCCAATCTAATGTATCTATTGAGGATGATGATGATGATTATGAGCAAACAAGCGAGTGTCAGGATCCCATTAGAGAGAATTCGAGTGATGGTGAAGGAGTTGGGAATGATGCTAATGTGGAATTTGTGAACGCTAACCCCCTCTACCATCTTGATGAGTCTCAAGTGTATGTTTGTGACCCTTCAATCTATGAGTATATAGACTCTTTTGAGGTGATGTCCCATTTGTTTTTTGAGAGTCATATGGGGACTTATAGATTTTTGGATGATTTCATTGAGATTGCTTCTTAGGACTTAGATGAGTTTGAGATGAATCTACCTCCATTCATGCACGGTTTTGAGGCCTTGGGTTTTGAGATAGTTGAAAGAAAGGTTGTTTATTGTGGTGGAAAGGAGGTTGAGGTCGATTCTATTGGAGTTTTTAAGCTTGAGGGAGGTGTAGATTGTGAGAGTTCTTCGTTTGAGGACTCTATGATTGATTTTCATGTCCTCATAAGCGATGTGAGGCCTTGTGGTGAGGGATTAGCTACCCCTTTTCCCATTTCTCACACCCCTTTTTCTCAAAGGTTTGACCATATCCCTCCTTGCCCTATTTCTCTCCCTTCCTATCTCAAAGAGCCTATTGGGGAGCCGTCTTCTATGGATGATTTTCATGTCCCTTATTCCATCATTGTTGAGGAAGAGAGGAATTATCCCAACCAAAAATTTAGTGAGGAGGATTTGCCTTTTTCTTTTTCTTTCCATTCTTCTTTTCCCCCTTCCACTTCTTATTTTCTTGAATTTCCTTTTGATCCCTCTTCTTCTTTCTTTTGGCATCTCCCTTCTCACTTACGTGCAATGATCTTGTTGCACATTCTCTTTTTGTAATTTGCGTACCTTCTTTCTTATGAAATGTGTAGTAGTGCATTTGACAAGCTCTTGCGTTCGTTGCATACTATTTTACTAGAGCAGTCAAGCTTGGACGTTAAGCAAGCCTTTCTCTAGAAGTAACCCGTGTTTTATTGCTTTCATTTTCTTTTCTTTTTAGAATAGATTTTCTCTCATAGAAATGTTTGTGTGCCTTTTTCTAGGTACATGACTTGATATACTTTGGTGCATTGGTTTGGATTAAGAATCAAGGAAGTTTGACTCCTATTTTTGCTAGCATATGGAAAGCAAGATTCAATTCTAGATTAACTTAGCTTTGAAAGGTTAAATGGGGTCATTTGCGGGTATTTACACCCACCTAAATCCGGTAATATCTTTCCTTGCTCTTTCTCTAATAATGGTTGTTGACTTGTTGGACATGGGTTGTTTGTTGGATTGATCTCTTTGTTTTCCCCTCCCATGGATTATATGATTTATGTTTGAGCATGTTGTCTCATTCAAGCTTGGGGGAGGGTATTCTATCATGTTTGGTGGGATGTTGATTCATATATGCCATGCACATTTGTATATGCATTTTCATGCTCTTTATTTTGAAAAACTCCAAAAAGATTTTTGATTCTATCAAGGTAAATTTGCAACGTGTTTTGTTTTGTTCTTGCCTTGGACATAATACTTTTAGACTTGTATAGTTGAATGCTTTTCTTCTTAAATGGTAACGGTGTGCACGGTTTGAGAGTATATTTTGTTGACTCTAGGATAGAGTATGCTAAGGTAGTCATTTAGAACTTTTAGGACCTTAAAGCTGGATTCTATTGTTTTTGAAAATTTGCAATTGCTCCCTTTTGGCAAATTTGAAACTAATAGTGAGTTTTTGCTACACCATGTGAGGTTTCATTCTTTTCTAGCCTTCTACATTTCTTGATTGAGCGGCGCATGGATCCTTGACTATTGTATACTTTATCTAGAATTTGACTTTCATCTCCCGAGATCGCGACCGAGCCATTTAGGAAAATCAAAGGCATCTTTTCGGGGTGGTAATTTTTCCTTTTCTAGGATAGTTTTCTATTCTTTGTTTTGGGTTTTCATTTGCCTACTTGCTAACCATTTGAGCCATAAACTCTCTTTTTAAGCCATATCTTTAGATTTTGAGCCTTTTATTTGATTCTTGTTCCCATCATTGGTTTTTGTGAAGCATTTGGTCTCTATTGTTAGAGTTTTAGTTGATGAGAATGATTGTTTGGTACTTATAATGAAAGCAAGTTCGCGTTGTACATATTTTGTGAATAAAAAGCAAATGAAAAAGTTGGAAAAGCCGTCCATAGTTAAAAGAGGCAAGGACATGAAATAATGTGAAATATGAAAAATGACAAAAAGCAAAGCAAATTCAAAAGCTTTGGCAAAAATTGAAAAAAGTGAAAAATGAAAAACTCAAAAAAATATTTTGATGTAAGTGTCTTTCTTCCTATTTTAAGCATTGAGGACAATGCTTTGTTCAAGCTTGGGGAAGCGTTCCTACGCTTTTTGTGTATATGTTTGTGAGTTTTTCTTTGAATAAGCTTGGGGGTGTTGGTGTTTTTGTGTGGTGATTACTTGGGTTTTGGTGTTGAGATTTGGCCAATCTTTGCTTCACAAGTTAGGTATACCACCAAATTTCAAATTTTAGCCTACCTTCACCCTTTTCGCACTTACATTATAACCCTTTCCAAGACCTTTTGACCTTTGTGGTTGAGTCAAAAGTCGGCGGAGGGAGATGTAGGTTAAGCTTATAGAGCGGTGTGCAATAGCCGAGATGTCGAGTAGCCTCAAATCTCTTTCTTTTTCCGGTTCCTTCGAGGAACCATTGAGATGCTCATTAAAGGTAGATTTGAAGCTAATTGGGGGAATGTGTTAAAAATGTTTTGAGATGAAAGTGAATTGCGTTTCATTAGTTCTCTATGCTTAGCATATCCTATGTTTCAATCAACCTTAGATATCTTGAAACGTGCACTCCCTTACTTGTTTAGAAAGAATTGCATCCATTTGTAATTGTTCATTTGCAAATGTCCTTTTAAGAACATATGTTTTCTTTAATTTTCATTTGATTTCCTTTTTATGCTTTTCCTTATTTGTTTGGTTTGTGAGAGTTATGGGTTAATCTCTTAGAAAACCCTTACGAGAGCATTACTCATCCTCTAGAGCGATCTAGGGGTTAAATGACTTGTCTTTGATTGCTAAAATTAACCGTGATTCCTACGAAAGTGAGTTAGTGTATATTCCCTTCCTCTCTAGTTTTCTTGTTTCTTTGTTTGCTTGAATAATGTCATCATTTTCCCTTGGGTGGATTTTATTTTGCTCGAGGACGAGCAAAAGTTTAGCTTGAGGGAATGCTGAGCGTCATTTATGGCGCTCAAAAGAATAACATTTAGGTTCATTTTCTATATTTTCTTTCATAATTTTCATATAATTTTCTTAGTTTTATTTGGTTTTCCGTCTTTACAACTCATTTTGGTTTTTCGTTTACTTTTATGAGTTTTTCATGATTTTTATTCTTATTTTGCTATTTTAGTTTAGTGTCAATTCATTTTTCTTTCTCCTTATTTTTACTTGAATTTTTATAGGTGAAGTTTCAAAGTTTATTTGCCGCGCTCTCACGGTTGCACTCTCATTGATTCTAGGTCATGAACACGCAAATATGTGAAGCTCAAGGGCTGCCCTCCTCGCGGGCATCATCACGATAGCGCCGTCGATAGGGATACACCAGAGCGCTAGGAGAAAGACTTCATACAAGGGACTACGAGCAAGCAAGAGGAGTCGCGCGCACCGCAAGGATGCAACAGGGGTGCTGTGAGCAGACCCCCCTGTGCGTGTGTACAGACCCCTCTGTGCGCGCGCACGGGCTTGTTGCATGTGCGCACCGTGGCTCTTCGTCCCTTTTGTTTTTCTTTGCTATATATACTTGCGACCTTTCTATTTTTGAACAACTTTAGACTAGCTTAGAATTTCTCTCTAATATTTTAGCTTAGGTTGAGAGCTTCTTTCTCTAGATCAAGGGTTAGTTAAGGAGTAGTTTTGGAGAGAGAAAGTGAGGGATTTCAATGGTTATTTGAGAGGTTGAATATTCAAGATGACAATTATATTGAAGATCTCCATTATCAATCAATGAGGATTTCTCACTCTCTCTCCTCTTTATTGCTTTGTTTAATTTCATGTTTGTTTGGTTTAACATTGATGTTTGATTCTTGATTAGTGTAATTGTTCTCCATATTTTGTTGATTCTTGATTTCTTTAGTTGCTTGTTGATAGATGATGATTCTTGAGTAGTTGTTAGGCTAGGATTGGGTGAAACTTGTATGATTGATTGATTATGATTAATTTGGGATTTGTGTTGATTGATTGTTGAGATTAAAGTGATTAATGAAGGTTTGCATCTGTGTTATTCGATTAGGCCTTGAGAATTATGCTAGATTGCATTGTAATTGCTAATGACACGACCAATTGATTTAGGAACTGCAATTATCGATTGGTTTAGATTGTGATTCTCTTAGTTTGTTATTTATAATGAACCCTAGCTTAACGATTAGGAGATAGCTCTTTGATTCTAATTGATAACTCTTATCATTAGTCTTCACAACCTTTGATTGACATGATCTTCCCAAGTTGTTGCAATTGTCATTATTACTTGTTGATCCCCATTCCTAGTGTTTTATTTGTTTGGTTGTTTGTTTTGTTAGTTGATAGTGTTACCTCTTACCTTTGACTTCGACCTAGCTTAGGCGCATAATTGAGAGTGCTTGAACATTACCGTTCCTTTGGGTTCGACCCTTGACTTACCTTTATACTCGTATTTAGGTTTGTTAAGTGTATAAATTTGTTTGGTCTAGGGAGGATTAGATAACGACCTACATTTTCCCTACGTCATACTCCCTTGTTTTGTTCTTCCCGTTAGGTTTTTGACATTCATGTTAATGAGAGTTTTGATGATTACTATATTGAGCATGAATTGAAAGAAGAATTTACCTTGGATGTTGTGAAAGCTTCTTTAAATGAGCATGGTGGCTGCTCAATGACTTCCAATTTTTATGAACATCTTGTGTTTGATTCTTGTTTACCATATTTTCATGTTGGTAAAAGTGTTACTAGACAACAATTTGAGAGGAATTCTTTGTTGTATGGTGTGTTGATTGGTACATCTTGCATTGGTTCCACATTTGGTGTTGGATCTTCCTCCAATGATGTTTCTCAATGTGATTCTACACTATTTGTTGGGTCGCGCGTCATGTGTAGGCTAACCTTCATGGCTATCATATTACACCTGTTGTGGGTGATTGGGTAAAAGAATCAATAATGTGAATGGTGATATTGTTCTCTTCTTGATCTACACAATGGTTTACTTGATTTTACTCCTAATTTTGCTCGAGCTCATCATCTTGGTGTTTGATCTAGGTAGATACATCAGTTGAATGTGTTTTTGAAGTCAATTAGGATTCATTGCTTTTAATAATGAAGTTATCATCCAAAGTTTGGTTTGCGTTTATGTCACCTCAAGGAATTTAGGTCAATTCTTTTTCAAGAGAGAGGGTTTGATGTGGGAGCATCCTTGAAACCTACAAATTATATGGCTATACGATTCTTTTATTGGCATTTAAGGCTCAATCAACATTTTGGATGAATTCTCTTTGTTATAAAGTGGTTTAGGTGAATAAGAGCAATCTCTGTGTCTTAATTTTACAATTTATGGTTGAAGATAAAGCATGGGAACAAGGATGAGAAAGAAAAGCTTTTACTTGGTAACAAAATGCAATACTCAATTTCATTCAGCTATATCTCCTTCGTTACAAGGATTTTTCAGGTGACTCAAGTTGGAGGTGAAATTAGAGTTCAAGAGCTTTCCATCGACAGATCACATGCTAAATTTGAGCAAGAAACGAAAAAGTTTTGAATGTTTGAAGTTGAGCTGTCCAAGCAGTCGTGAGGAGAGCCCGCTCCCCTTAGAAGGAACACCCGCTCCTATGGGTGTCACTTGAAGTTTCAGTAGTGAGGAGCCCCTTCCAAAGCCCTTTTTCGAGCGGACAACTTCTTTTCTTTTGTGCTTCTTCTTGCTATCTTTTAATCTTGGCCTTTCATTTGTAATCCAAGGGTTATAATTTAAATAATTTAGGGTTTATTTGTAAAGTTTTTAAATAGGGATAAGCTTTCTTTTGGGAAAAACTTTTGCTTAATTTTGAATTTAATAAGATTTTCTCTCTCTATCCATAATCTTTGTGATTATTTGCTTTCTTTGTGATTGAAACTTTGTTATCTTTGTGGTTACACCTTAATCTTAGCTTTACTTTGTGTTAGCTTTGATTAAGACCCCCTATTTCATATATCTTGGTGATTGTTGAGATATGTTTATCTTGTTTTTTTTTTATTTGAAGTTGTTATTATTTGATTTTTCCCCCTTTTTCTTGGTTATTTCATATCACTTATCTAGTGCATACAAGGCATGGTTGAATCCTTGAAGTAGGAGGGAACGAGTTGGATCACGTAAGTTTGATGGTGATGCGAAAGGACGACTTGGAAAAAAGAAGGCGCCTTCTAAAGATCGTCTTGGTCCGAGAACACAAGGAATTAAATTTAAGACCCCTATCATGCCAGAATGAAGAGTTGGGTAAAAGAAAAAGGTAAAGACAAGATGGTGCATAGGGAGAAACAACGTAAGGCACACGAAAGAGGTGAAAGGGGTGAAAGTTCTACTATAGGTGTGACGGTTCAACCTAGAAAATATTCACTCATAGTGAAGGCCGACCTAGTTGAAAAGAAGAAAAAAGTGTTGGGTTTCGATGAGTGCAAGTCACCGCGGAAGAAAACCCGAGCCAAGACCACATTCACAATTAATATAATCACAAGACATATTTAACTTAATTAACAAGAATGAAGGAAAGATTACTTACCTTTGACGCGTGCTTCGCTTTTAACCCGAGCTCTTACTTGGGAAAGCTTTTAGTCTCGCTCGCACGAAGACCTCCTACGGAAATCCACCCGCAACTCGACCCCGACGAGGTCCAATGCTTAGAGGTTAGCTAAGCCCGACCTAATACTCGAGTAATTATATGTGTTTAAAGGTTTTCTCAATGGAGATGCCTTTTCTAACACCTTACTCAAGTGAACAATCCCAAGGTATGCCTTGGCTATGTATAAGGAGTGCTTCCTTGTGAATGTTGAATTTAATCCTTAGTTAAATAAACCAAGGAATAACAAAGTAACAAGTGTCAGATAGTTAGGCGAGGACCACTTCCTCACTTGCTCCCCAAAGCAACTCACATGCATTGTGAATCTAACCATGTGGCACCCAACTTTGAGCCCCAAGTTGGGTTAGGTTGGGCCACCACCTTTTGGCCCGCGTCCATGACCGGCCACCTAGGTCCACGGCTCGTTGCCACTAGGCATTGCCACCATGGAACGCCGCCACCTTGGCACGCTGCCACGTGGCGCGCTTCCCTAGCCTTCGCGTGGCTAGGGTTTTTACTTGTTACTTGAAGCATTTTCCCGTCTCGCCAATTCCTAAATTTTGGCTCGACTTTTAAGATTCGATTCCGACGCTCTAAGCTCGGAATTCGACATCTTTGTTCATAATAATCGAGTGACTTATTAATTCCTTTTAGATTAATTCGTCGCATTAGATCGTTAGTTGCTTGGGTGTGACCCGAAGGGTTCAGTGAAGATTAAGCTTCAATATTAATTACTCATTAATATTACTGAATGGAAGCGACCTCCACTTAGGCATTCCGATCACTTGACCTCACTAAATAATTAGCTTTTTAATAATTCCGAACCCTCTATCGGAATAATACACTTGTTCCAAGGACACCATTCCTATCAATCTCCTACTTGTCCTTCCTGACAAGTGCGCTTTTAGTGTATAGCCTTTTCCTATGTCGCTTAATGTCTCTTCATGAACTATAAGGTAAGATTTATTCGTCATCCTTATTGTGTCCAGAAGTGTTTCTCGATCCCAAGTCCGAATTTCAATAAACAGATGATTTCTAAAATCCATCCAAGCACAACCATGCATTTTTACAGTCTTGCTCTTCGAGAGGCCTTGTAAATAACAAAGACATCTTCCCTATTTTAGTAGGGGACAGACCCAGTCTTGTAATGTAGCTTCTCTTACTGAGAGGACCTAGCCGCCTGAGTGTTTACGGTAGACGTTTGACTAACATCAAAGCGGACTAGTACTCAAACAAGAGAACTCACAATACTCATGGTCGAGGAAAGAGGTTCCGATAGCCATAATGAGAATATGCTTATGACGATTTTTAAATCTCTTAAAGTGTTCTCATAGGTCGATCTAGTATGGTTCTAAACTAATACCTGTGCAAATGATTTATGACAATCATGTCCTTGTAGCACAAGAAACGGTGCTATAAATCAAACTACACACTAATCTCAAGTGGTCATTAATCGTCCATCGTTTAAATGACCTCGATTAGGGATAATTCTCGATTATAATATTCAATGTTCACTTAATAGGCGTTTCCTTATCAAGACTGGTCTTGATACCCTATTTTGAATATTCCCATAATCGAATGGACTCATTATTTAATCCTAAACCATAAATAAATAGAAAACAGAGTGATAAAATTGCATGAAATTTTAAATTACTCGAAAACCTGAATGGTTCATCTTATGATAAATGGTTTTTTCGAATTTTTTAAGAGTAACACTCTTTATAAAACATTTATAAAAATCACACCCATATCTAATATGCTTGATTTCTTTCGTGCAATTGTGGATGTTGTCGTTCACTTATTGCATAGGTTTAGTTATAATTACTTTGCTAATCTTAGCAACTTCATTACTGATCACTTTAATAATAAGATGATAGAATTTGAGAGTGTCATGGATTATATGTGATTTAGGATTTATTGTCCAAGTGATGCTCCCACTCATTTTCATGATTGAGATCTTCAACTTGACAACCTACAATCATTAATGTTCAACAATGAACTTTCCATAGAACGTCTTCTTTATTATTTCCTTTAAGGAAACAATATTCTCAACATATATTTTAATAGACTTCCTGTTGATGCTTTGCTTGGGTTTCACTCCAAACGGTTCACAATGATTTGGGACACCCTAATCACTTGTGATCATGGAAATTTACCTTCAATTCCCGCACATTACACATGGATGCACGTCCATGTTACCATTCTCAAGCCATGACTCATTGTTAGCTCGTGCTTATAAACGGCTTCCTTGTTAAGGATCTAATCCTTGTTAAGGTTTGTGCTTGCAACATCAATTCTCAAATTGTATTTGTTTCCACAAGTTAAGAACTCATCCTGTTACTTATCCAAGTACTTTTGATGTTCTTGGCCATAATCTAACGATCTATTACATAGATTCAGGTTGATTGGTACTATATACATACTTCACATGCTCTAAGCAAGTAAGTCGTGTGACGATACCATATCGTGGTGTACACGATGGATTTAATTGTAGAATGATTCTCAATCTTTTTCCACCCACGTTAGATTTTAGCTCATCTAGTTTCACTGAGTCTTGCTAAACTGTTTGCTATGTGATATGGTTGAAAGTCTCTACTAGAGTCTTTCTTGTTTGACATAGTATTTAGCCTAGCTCATACTTAGTTCAAACATTTACTTAGTTTTATACATACGGGTCGAAAGTATTTCAAAAGTCCTTCAATTCATGTTTAACACGGTAAACTCCTTTACACGTTCAAACATTTTATTAAGTCTATACAATATATCTTAATTCCCAATATGTACTAAGTACTATTTTTTGCTTGGTCCATTGTCGAAAATACTTTCAACTCTAAGCATTTAGCATTTGATAGTTAATTTACAGCAGAGTTCGTAAACTTCTTGTTGGGCCTTACAAGATTGACTCTTGCTCCCACTAAACTTCTTATTCAAAAGAATTTCTATGTTTCTTCATAAGTCAATCCATTTATTAACTTTATGAGAAAACACGTTCCAATTCCTTTATGCAATGCTTCCTTCAATCCTATAATGGATTTCTTGAGCTTGCTTTCAAATCTAGCATTAATTAGATTTTCAAAACCCTTAGACTATTTTCATAGTCACTTCCAAAATCCTAGTTTAGGAAGGCGGTTTTGGTATCTATTTTGCCATATTTCATATGTGCAATTTTGCTAGAATAACCACGAAAAGACTTTAGCATTTTGATTGATGAATAGGTTCTTATTAAAATCAACTCCTTAATTATATCCTTTTCAACCAATCTAGCTATGTATACATATACATTTCCATATTTGTTAGTTTTCTCCTTGAAAATTTATTTTCGATCGATGGGTCTTTCACCCTTCATGCCAATTAATCAAGTTTTAAACATGATTTTCAAACATGGAGTCTATTTCGGATCTTATGGCCTCTAACCATTATTTGGAATTTGGATTTGTCGTAGCTATCTTACAAGGCATTATTCCCTTACTATCTGATAGTAAATAGTATTAGTAAATAGTATGCTTGTAAGTCATTGGTTTATTTCTAACTTAATAGAACATTTAAAGGATTCAATCCAAAACTTTGGTGAATTCTATACCTATACGAGGTTATTGCATCAAACACTGAGTTTCAAGGAGCTTCTAAAGCCCTTTGATTATCTTGATCTTACTCCAACTTTTCAAAAGTTTTGCGAGTATGCGAGTAATGAATTATCTTTTAAGGCACTTGTAAAGTCCTTTTGAGTATTCTTGATCAAGTATTCTTACGAAGCTCTTTTAAGGTGTTCCGAGATTCTCATTTCTAGTTTGTTGCTAATCTCGATGGTCATCGAGTTCATTTTCCTCCCACTTGTCATTTTGGAAATGTGTTACTTTCCAGAAAGACACCACTTAGAATAACAAATATTATGTTCTCATTTAGGTTGTGGAAGTAATGCTCGTAGTCTCACTTGAATTCTTACAAAGAGACATGTATATTGTCTTTGGGTAAAAGTTCATTATGAAATAAACAGTTAGCTTCCACTTGAGCTATCTTAGCCTTTAATGAGCCATTAAGCTCTTACGGAACCACCTAGCTCTTGCTAAGTCGTTGAGCTCTCACTGAGTCACTTAGCTCCCACTATGGCTAAGAGTTTAAGACATACTTAAAAAGACGTTTAGAAGTTAATTTTATCCATAACTGACTATGGTGTCCTTTCTTAGCTCCGACATTTTGTTTAGTGTAACATTAGTCATTTGTGCAAATCTGTAAGAACTTTATAGGAAGCGATGTGATCCATCATTGTTCGAGTCAATTTTAAATGGCATCGAGGTCTCCGTGAAGACACACTATGTTCTTTGTGGACATATTTATGAAAATTTCAATTTCATAACTTTGTGATGGTTACGCTTGGCTCAAGCAAACATCGCTTGATTTAATCTAGACGTTTTGATATCTTGCCAAGTCGATTCTGTACTTCATTGAAATTTTGAGCTATTTAAGGTCAAGTTTGTTCACATTTGATGGATATAGCCATATTCTTTCAAATTCTTCGTGAAACGTTGAAGTAATTGAATCCTCTTTAGCTTTCGGAGTCAATTGTCTATACCAAGAACAATAGCTATTTACTTTGTCGGTTTTTAACAAGTAAGACTTTCTTGTATTAGAACGATTCCGAATCGATCAACTGTCAAGAGCCTATATAGCCTTGAGTACGTTCTTGTTAATGTGACATTGCTAAAGATGTTCGGAACACAAATCATGCCTATGATTTGAACTTTGTGAGTTGTCATGTTAGGGAAATGTTTGTTTTTAATCAAGCATTCTTGACTCATGGTTTAGATAACCATGCCATTCAAATAAATTTGCAACTATTTCTCTTTACTTTGAATGTGAGTCTTTCCGTGTGTTAACATATTGTTTGCTAATTATGGAACACAATAACTAGTTATTTGCTCCAGCCTTAGCTTAAAAGGTCTTTAAGCAAAGCATACTACCTTACAACTGATGTAGCACCACTTGCTTCATTCTAAGCTTGTAAGTCAATAACTTAGCTTATCTTCAATAGTTTGAGGTAACTCAAGCAGTATCTGATACTTGTGAAGATAATAACTTGCTAAGTTAATTAGAATAACATGAACTCTTTAGTAGAAATGGAATCTTATTCCTTTTCTTTGTTCCTCATTTCCTATAATTCTTATCATACTTTATCTCATAATCTTTCATAATCATTTTTTTAAGAGTCTTTGAATTTTATACTTTGTTGGGCATAATTAAGCATCTAATGTGCCGTATAACAAAGTTCCATCTTTTCATTTAATTCGTACTTGAACTAATACATCAATGAGTTGTACTCACCAGCGTATAAAGCCAAAAGATATGTTGGTTGTCAAGCATTGACAATTTTGAGTTTCCAACTCAATACTTCATGTTTATCAAAACTACCTAGTATTTTGAATACATGATGTCTAACCGTCCTTTCGAACTAGTAAAAGTCATTTATAAGAATTGTATTTTTGAAATGCCTTTCCTTTCTTTGAGAACTATTATCAAAGATTTCCTTTACCAATCAAGGAAAACAATATAGTTTGATTTGGAATTCTACAAATATATGTGCAAAGTATAACCATTTATCAAGAAAATAACATAATAAGTTTGAAATTTAAAATCATTCATGCAAATTTTCAATCTTATTAAGCGTCTTATCCACGCATTAAATTTGTCCCCATTTGGCGGGAATAAGGTGATTCCAATATCCAAAGAAACAAAGAGTGGTTAAGCATGCTTTGGCTTGTCTTAAAACTCAATCTTCTAAGGTAAACAACTCTTTGCTAATGGCTCCAAGCCACTCTTGGTTGGATAAATCGTCGCATCTAATGCTCTCTCATTAACTTATCCACTTTTCCACGACATGTTAGGATTCCATCACTCATATCGTAGAGTATAACCAAAACCAACTTGCATACTCGGTATGCCTTACGTATCCTAGGCTAGGGAGTAATAGTGATGCCTCTCTTTGGCGTAGCCCATCACTACTCTCAATAGGTCGATAAGTGTTGTTTTGGAATGGCAATTTTACTCAATATTTTAGGGACCTAGGTTTTCTATGTTGGTTCATTAAAGTGAACTTAATTAATCATCACAACATCCGAAATCCTAAACATGCATCTAACATATGAATCACACACATATAAAATCATAAATATATATATACATATATCAAAAACATAAATAAAGATGCATTTTGGCAACTAGCATGACCCCTTGAGTCTTCAAGTATTCAAGGGACGGCTTTTGCAACTTCATGGCTTCGTCTTCCAAGAACCTCCGTCTTCAAGACATGACCATAATTATGCAAATACTAGTATCTACGATTAGGACTAATCTTAATATTAAGGTACAAAAAAACTTAACAGTTCGCAGACCGTATTTAGATTTACAAAAATACATCACGGATTGCAGTCCGTATTTTCTATCCTAATCGGACCCCACTAGTTGCCATTTTTATAAAACCTGCGGGAGAATATACATTCCATTCATCCATCCACTATTTGTGAATGGCCCATGCATTTTACAACGATAAATATGTAACAATGCACAAACACGCGAAAACTAGTAACTAATTTAGGTCGTTAATCCAATTAACATGCCTAATTAAAACTAGTCAAAGTTGTTTAACTGATTATGTAATTTAGCGCAATTAAAAATTGAAGCTCCCACTAAATTCCGCATCCATCTTAATTAATCCAATTAATTAAGTCGGTAAAACCCAAAATATTGCCAAAATTAAAAATTTGCCAATGCCGCTCAAAACCGAGCCCTAGCCCTCAAAATTTAGTAAAATAATTAAAACCAAAATAATTAATTAAAATAATTAAAACGACAAAAGAACACAAAAAAATGCGTAGTCCAAAATGTCCAAGTGCCTAGCACCAAGACTTGGAGTGCTCATTGCACCACATTGCTTCCCAAGCAATGTCCACGCACACTAACCCCTATAAAGCACCAACATGCATACGTACATATATAGCATGCCCAGCATCACAAGGCTCGAGCACGTGTAAGCTAGCAACGGACAGCCGAGCGTACGCATAGGCTGCACCTCCTCAAGGCATCCCCTTGGCAGCCACATGCGTGCTGCTATGTAGCCCGACTCGCCAAGGGATGTTTTGTCCTCGATTTTCATGCAATATCGCAGGTTTTTAACCCAAATTTTGCATGACTAAGTGATTAACTCCAAATTAATTTTAGAATTAATAAAATGAGCCAAAAATGAAAAAATTATTACAAGTCCAACTTAATAAAAATTTCATCAAGGTGCACATAACCAAAATTATTTCCATGAACCATTCTTTAATAAAATTGGTTTAACTTGGTACAACAAAATGAACAAGGGTAATAACTCACTATTAATTTAATTAATTTAAATTAGTCATGAGATTTTGAAAATATAAAGGGGAGTTAGAATTATGAACACAAATATTCAAATAAAGATTCCAACTTTATCTTGTGCATACGTGAAAAATTATATCTTCTAATATGAAGATAATTGAAATTTCTATCACAAGATTCAAACTTTATTATTCCAATAAACTTAATACATGATTAAATCAAAAGTTCATCCAAAAATTCATGGAATTTAGTAACTCAAAGTTTCAATCACTTAAAACAATTAATGATTGAATCTTTAGTACTTAGAAGCCTCAAAGAATAAATTTTTCACACTTAATGCAGTTGATTTGCAATTATGTGAAAATATAAACCAATTTTCCAAGCACCAATTACAACCAAGTAACCATGCTTAAATATGTTTAAAATTGCAGAAAAATCAAGGAAAGAACCAAATACATAACCACCATAAATATGCCATTAAGATTCAGGGTTAAAAAGACTTAAAAAAATTTCGTCAAAACAAAAAATCCCTCGAAAAAAGGCATTTCTGGTCGGATTTTGGCCAAAACACAGTTCTAAAAGGGTAAAACCATTTCTAGAACACCTTTTCTATCCAAAATTCACTATTTTTCGGCAAAAATCTAGGTTCGGGGCTGAAGTCAGCTCTAATACGGGTTTAAAAATAATAAAACCGAGCTACTAATCTAATAAGCAACATAAAACCAGAAAAATTAAGGCATAAAAACACCTTAAAAATTATGATTATAAAAATAAATGAGCAAGGCTCTGATACCGCCGTTGGGTTTTGATGAGTCCAACTAACCGCGGAAGAAAATCCGAGCCAAGACCACACTGACAGTTAATATAACAAAAGACATAATTAACTTAATTAACAAGAATTAAGAAAGATTAATTGCCTTTAACGCGTGCTTCGCTTGTAACCCGAGCTCTTACTTGTGAAAGCTTTTAGTCTCGCTCGCACAAAGAACTCCAATGGAAATTCAGCCGCAACTCGACCCCGACAAGGTCCAATGCTTAGAGGTTAGCTAAGCCCGACCTAATACTCGAGTAAATATATGTGTTTAAATGTTTTCTCAATGGAATGCCTGTTCTAAAACCTTAATCAAGTGAACAATCCCAAGGTATGCCTTGGCTATTTATAAGGAGTGCTTCCTTGGGAATTCCACTCATTTTTCAATGTAGGACCTTTTCACAAAAAGATTCCACATAGAAAGAATGTTGAATTCAATCCTTAGATAAATAAACTAAGGAATAACAAAGTAACAAGTGTCACATGGTTAAGTGAGGACCACTTCCTCACTTGCTCCCCAAGGCAACTTACATGCATTGTGATCTAACCATGTGGCACCCAACCTTGAGCCCCAAGTTGGGTTCGGTTGGGCCGTCACCTTTTGGCTCGCGTCCATGACCCGCTACCCAGGTCTGTGGCCCATTGCCACATGGCATTGCCACCGTGGCACGCCGCCACCTTGGCACGATTCCACGCGCGATGCCACGTGTGCTACCATGTGCACTGCCACGTGGCGCGCTTCCTTAGCCTTCGCGTGGCTAGGGTTTTTACTTGTTACTTAAAGCATTTTCTCGTCTCACCAATTCCTAAATTTTGGCTCGACTTTTAAGATTCGGTTCCGACGCTCTAATCTCGGAATCCGACATCTTTGTTCACAATACTAGAGTGACTTATTAATTCCTTTCGGATTAATTCATCGTGTCGGATCGTTAGTTGCTTGGGTGTGACCCGAAGGGTTCAGTCAAGATTAAGTTGTAATATTAATTACTCATTAGTATTACTGAGCGGAAGCGGCCTCCACCTTGGCATTCCGATGACTTCACCTCACTGAATAATTAGCTTTCTAATAATTCCGAACCCTCCATCGGAATAATACACTTGTACGAAGGACACCATTTCTATCAAAAAGATCCTAAGGCGAAGAAGGACTAAACTAATATTGCTTTGCTTTATGATTTAAGTTTTAATTTTAAATAAGGCTTATGATGCCAATAGTTGTAGTGATATTTATTAATAATAGCATATTTATTTTTTCCTTAATTAAATCATAAAATGACTTTTGTTATTTTATTTTTAATTTATTATATTTGAGTCAAGAAGTCGGACGCAATGGAAGAATAATAATAATCGTCAAACTAAATAATCGCAAAACAAGAAAAAATAAGCAAAACTGCAAATTTTCCGCAAAATTTTCCACCGTGTCACGACGTGTCTGCCACGTGATGGTGGACAACACCGTGACACCGTGCTGGTGCCACGTTGCGGTGGGATCTGCCGTGGTGTGGTGCCTTCTTCTGTGTAATTTTCTTGGTTTTTTCGCATTCCGCTACTTTGTAAGCAGTATTTTTGTCAACGAAGAAGAGTTTTTTTATTTTTAAAGTGGTCGGGCCCCCTTGTGGGGTTGCCTACGTATCCTTTAAAGGAATCAAGTCGAACGTAGCTCCAACGGGTCTTGAACCAATGCAGTTAAGTATAAAACTTCTTAAGTTGATCCAAGTTAGTTAAATTGTAGTAACCATTACCATCCATGTCTACTAATTGTGTCGCTCAGCAAGATAAAATAGACATTACAATGTATATACCTGATCAGTTTGGTCTAAATTTTCCTCTTGGATCTAACACATTTTTGCGAAGTGCCTTAAGCACTAAATCGTCTTCTTTGATATTCCTAGCCTTGACTTTTTTTATTAAAGTGTCGTGCCATATGCTATTGGTAGGTTTGGACATGATGCAAAGCTGCCAAGCGTTTTTCGTTAAGTAAGACTAGTTGATGTACGAACGGAAGTTCATCTAGTTCTCTTTCCAACGCGATCCGTAGAGACGGAATTTCTAGCTCGATTGGTTGTACGACATCAACACCATAGACCAAAGAAAAGGGGGTAACCCTTGTTGATGTACGAACGGAAGTTCGATAACCCCAAAGAGCGAAATGTAGCTTGCTTGGCCAATCTTTGTAATTTTTCGTCATCTTTTCGATGATAGTCTTCACATTCTTATTGGCCGATTCTACCGCACCATTTGTTTGTGGTCTGTAGGGCGATTATCTATGGTGTTTGATATGATATTTCTGCAATAGTTGTACGCACTCGGCTTGGAAATGCGTCCTATTATCACTGATCATTTCATGCGGTACACCATAGCGGCATATGATGTTGTTCTCAATGAATTAAGCTACATGTTTTGCCTGAGCTTCGCATAGGAAGCAGCTTTGACCCATTTGGTGAAGTAGTTGATTGTTACAAGGATGAACTCGTGTCCCCCTTGTCTTTGTGGCGTTATCTTCCCAATGATGTCGATTCCCCAAGTAGAGAAATGCCATGGAGAAGTGTATGTGTAGAGAAGCGATGGTGGAACATGCTGCAAATTTGCTTAGATTTGACACTTTATACATTTCTTGACATATTCATGACAATCTCTCTCCATGGTAGTCCAACAATAACCTTGTCATTGAATTTTTGAACTAACATCTTAGCATTCATATGCGTTTCGCATATCCCGGCATGAAGATTTTCCATGGTTTTGTATGCTTCTTTGTTAGCTGTGCTTAACAAGTTTCTTCCTAGTGTGATCCTTTTATGAAGTTCTCCCCTATTCAGCACGTACTATGAGGCCAGGAGCCTCAAAGCACGGCATGCCCTTTTATCAGTGTCAGGAGGGTATTCTCCTTTTGTAACATAGTTAAGGATGTGTGTGTACCATGGCTCTTCATCTTCTTCTTCTGAATCTTGTTCATCATCAAGTGCATAACATAAGCCGACTCGTATCTTCTTTCTATAGTCAATGGCATTTTGATTGTGTCTCTTGGAATTCGAACCATTGATGCCAACTTAGCTAGTGCGTCAGCAAACTGATTTTCCTCTCTAGGCAATACGTGTATTCCACTTAATATAGTTGCTCCGTGAGAGTTTCTGGATGAGCTTGATATGTAGCGAGACTTTCACTTCTCACTTTCCATCTCTTGGAGATCTTGTTGATGATTAATGATGAGTCACTGTAGATTCTTAGCTTCTTGATTCCCAGGACAACAGCTGTTTCTAATCCCAAGATGCACGCTTCATATTCTGTAGCATTGTTGATAACATCAAAATCGAGCTTCATGGAAATTGGGATGTGCTCTTTGTTGGGTGATACGAGAAATACTCCTACACCACAACCCTTTTGGTTTAAATCTCCATTAAAGCAAAGCGTCCAACTATCATCCTCGATAATAAGTAGATCTTCATCAGGGAAATCATACTCTTCTTCTGCCTTCTCAACTTCTTCTAATGGGAAGTTTACTAGGAAGTTAGAAAATGCAGAACCTTTGATGGCCTTTTGTGGTACGAATTTCAACTCAAACAGAGCAAGGTTGACTATCCACCTTGATAATCTGCCATTGAGGGTTGCCTTCTCGAACAAGTACTTGAGAGGATCCATCTTTGACACAACATGCATCGTATGAGTGAGCATGAAATGTCTTAATTTCTGTGCAGCCAACACGAGTGCAAGACACAACTTTTCAAGTAGCGTGTACCGAGTCTCATAGCCTTGAAGCTTTTTGCTTAAATTGTAGATTTTATTTTCTTAGCTTTTGATCTCTTGTGCTAGCATTGCTCCCATCATTTCCCTTGTGACTGTAAGGTAGAGTCGAAGAGGAAGGTCAAGTATTGTCGGTGCTAGCACAGGTGGATTTGCCAGGTACTCTTTAAACTTGTTGAAAGCTTATTGGCAGTCATCATCCCATGTAACTGGAACATTCTTTTTAAGATTTTTTAATATAGGTCCACATATCGCAGTGAGTTTGGATATGAACCTACTTATATATTGCAATCTTCTAATGAAACCTCCAATCTCCTTCTCAATCTTAGGTGGTGGCATGGACATAATTGCCTTGACTTTTGTGAGATCAATTTCAGTCCCTCGAGAATTAGTCATGTAGCCAAGGATTTTTCCTGATGTAACTTCGAATGCACACTTTGCTGGATTCAATCTCATGTTATATTTGCGGAGTCGTTCAAAGAACTTGCGGAGTGCAATGATGTGGCCCGGTTGATCTTTTGATTTGACGATCATATCATCAACATAAACCTCTAGTTTTTTAAGCATCATGTCACGTAACAATGCTATTACTACTCTCTGGTAGGTGGCACCCGCGTTTTTCAACCCGAATGACATTACCGTATAGCAATATGTACCCTATTGTGTAATTGTAGACACCTAAAAATGTCTCCACAAAACCAAACCCGATGATGAACATCCTTTCACCGCCATTAGTATTTAATCTTAGAGTGCTTAAATCCATATTCAATCCCAGTATATTTCATAAACCAACCCAATTCCTAGCCCATTTCCCTAAACCATAAATTATTTTCTTCTTTTCGTGCCTTTAAACCCTTAAAATCATTCGTTTCGTGTTCTTTTTATAAAAATGTTTAGGCCAGTTTATTTTGGTCCATAATCTAGAGCCAATGATTAAATATTTGGATGGGGTTTGAAAAGAGCTTCCCAACGATATATTATAAGCCCAAATCCGAGTTATAACGAATACATTATGGCCAAAATACTAAATTGAGCCCAAACCAAACCTAAGCCCACCATACCTACAACCCAATGATCATGTGGAGGGTCCAAAGGATTTAATCTCATTCCTAAACCCACTACGATTAATTACAAGCCTATATAAGTTTCTAAAAATCTTAATTATCCGTTTTGAAAAGATAAGATTAAAGAGTTTGAAATTGAATAAAACTCCTCTTTTGGAAAGTCCTAATTCTATTCGAGTTGAAAAACGTTCAAAGATAGTCGGATATGATTTTCGTGCCTCATAGTTTTTATCTAAATCTTAGATGGTTGGATAGCCCTTGAAATTATCTTTTCAATGATTTATTATAATATTAATTCCGAGCTATAACGAAAAAGATATGAAAGAAATACGAAAATCTATAAAAAAAACTGACAACGTCCCACTATTTTGGCCATATCTTTTATTTTACAAACGATTATAGTCTGATTCTAATTGGGTTAGATAGTAGATTTCAAGAGATTTCCAAAGACATAATTTTTTTCTTATTCCAATTTGTGGAACAAAAGATATGATAAAATTAAAAAACCGCAAAAACTGTTGCCTGTCGCAAGAGTTTTATTCCGATTTGAATTCAAATCTTTTCTTGGTTCTTCAACCCTTCATTTTTCTTTATAAATAGAGGTCATATCACCCCTTTTTCAATAATAAACAAGCTTGATCACCAAAAATCATTCCCGCTTCCTCTCTTATACACAAAAAATCATTCTTTCTTTCTTTCTTATGCTTTAGCCTAATACTAGCCTTCTCTATTCTCTCTTCATACATCCCTTAATCACTCCAAGGAGTCCATACTTGAACCGAATTTCTATACTTCAACCAAGGCATGAAAGTTAGAATTAACTGATGGTTTGGACCAAATCTACTCTACTTTTTACTTTATTTAATTTTAATTTGATTTATATTTTTATTGAAGTTACTAACAGTTTATTCATGATGTAGTAATTCAAGAAAACGCGGAAAGTGAGTAATTAACCACTTAATTACTCTTAGTTTTATTCTTGTTGCTAGTATCATGTTTAGGTTTATTTATATTTGATTTAACTTACAATTTATTATTGAATTGCTTCCAATATAAATGTTGATTTTATTATTATTTTATGATCATCATATTGCATGTTTAAAGGGACTATGTAATTTAATACCACGCCTAATAAGATAATTTGGACAAACGGTTTATGATCCTTTTTTAATCTTGTTATTTAATTAAGTGATCGAGAATATTTTAGAATTATGTGTTGCATTAATATTCAACCAATTTATCATAATAATAGTTTGGGGCGAATTAAATATTTGTTCTTATGCCTTTGAGATCGCAGGAGTTACTTTTCACAATATGAATGGAATAGAGGCTAATACGGGTGAATGTGACTCCATGACTCACTTTATACCATCATCCCCAATCCTCCTTTCGTGGTTCCGAACCATATGGAGTTAGTAATCTCATGGATTATAAAGAGGGTGTAACCTTCACGGGTCAATTGTTGTTGCCTATCATTGTCCCTTATCGCGGTTGTCTTTAATGATTCGTGAACGGTTTACAAGTTCCTAAAAAACTTATTGGTGGCTCCCTACTTTCCTTTTCCCTAATCGTATTTTAATTCCCACTTCCTACGAGTGCCAAACATATTCACAACATGCTTAACGTAGGCGCGCATCGAATGACGCTTACAATTTGGCGACTCCACTGGGAAGGATTCTTGGTTATTTATTTATTTGAGTGATCAGTATTTAATTGAGATGAGTGGATGAGACTTGAAAGATTCTTGAATTGTATTCCCGCAATTTAATTGGTATTGTCACATATGCATATGCATTTTAGTTTACCTATTTTGCCACAATAGTACGTGTTCTACGTATGTGGCTAGCCTGGGGGATTTAAGCTCTATCAACTCGAAAACATTCATGGCAATAAGGGTTCATCCAAGTTTTTAAATCCACCCAAACCATGGATTCGAGTTCGATTTCATCATGAACTCGCTGAACCGCCCGTTGGCATACACCTTCAAGGGAGGTTGCGTTGCTAACGCGTCCAAACTCTTAACTATATTACCCTTTGACACCCAAATAAACTTGAGCATAGTGGAACATAGAACTTGACTCTAGGTTGCGAACTTCATTGTATCATGGATGAGAATGTGTTTATGTGTGCATGTTTTTATTTTTTATTCTTTTTCTCCCTTTTATCTAATCCTTTATCTTATTATAGTCGAGTCATAGTGTTTTTTTTTAATATTATTTTTGATTCAGCTCGAATTTTTATTCCCGTATCCTGCACAAGAGTCAACTTGTTTTGGTCATAGACGGAGTTCTAAAAAGAGTTACATGTCGTGCCACCAATAGATATGTAGCCCCGAGTTTCTTCTTTCATTTGGCATTGGTTTTGTCGCAATCAGAGTCATAGATTAATAGTTATTACCGAAATACTACATTTTATCTTGTTTAGGTGTCTTTTTAGAGTCCAGCCTTCGTTTTTTATTTTTATTTTTTTTTATTTTGAGTTAACCCAGTCTTAGCCAATCTTGTACTTTTCTTAGTCCTAATTCGTGTCAACTCGTTTAACATAGGATTGTAGTTTTTTATTTTTATTTATTTATTTTTTCCCATGAGTCATAATATAACTCTTCTGGAACTCTATAGTCAATCTTCTTCTTTTGTGATTATTGTGCTAATCTTGACATGTGTTCTTTATCTTTGATTGTGGTTAATTTTATTTTATTTATTACTGAACATTGTCAATGGAACGTTTTCACCAAGAAAAAAAAAATCAATTGTCGAACCGAACATAAGGTATACCAATGATTTGAGGCACCTTTGCAACCTATCATTTCCCCTTAAACCATTCATTTAATCACATTTCTATTTCTTCATTAACCACTTTGAGCCTCATCTAACGTTTGACCCTCATTTATTCAACCCACATTCACCTAACCTTGGGATGAGAAGGTGTGCAATTTGCGTAACATTCAAAAGCAAGTTCAACAAAGCAAAATAAAAATAAAACAATGTCTAAAGGCAAGTGTTCCAATGTCTTTGATATGAAATTTTTTTGAATTACGTCTCTCATCGTGTGCTTGGTACCGTGCCTGAGAAATATGAATTCTAAGTGAGTGATGGACCGCATGATCCAAGATTGCCCACAATGATTCAAAAGAATGAAAAAGAAAAAAAAATTCAAAGCAAAAATAAAAATGTAGAAAATAAAACTTGCAAAGTTCAAATTTCAAATACACAATTACACATTTTGGGGGTGCTCTCGAGTCTTGAGCCTTTTACCTCTTTCTTCCTTAAACCATCAACCTTAACCACAATAAAACCCTCTAAAGACCTCTTGAGGTGTACATACACTTGTGCAAAGTTCAGTTAGAGTTACGTTCGGCCTGATTCCTAACGGATACGTATGCAACCTCACATTGAGGTGCGGCCACATTCATATGCATGATCAAGTCAAAGAATATCCAATGCTTATCCCTATCCATCTAGAGCTAGACTTTGGGGCTTGAATTCACATCACTTAGCCTACCCAGCCTAAAGAGTCACCATCTCGACTCTTCTAACATTTCTTTCCATCACAATAACCTTTGCAGCTAGCCTTAGTATCACCTTCACACAATTCTTTCAAACATACATGGCCATATCATCTTTCCCTTAGGAACCTTTTATCATGAAATCTTGTTCCCCTACCGCGCATGCTTCATCATATTTCAAGACAACATTCATTAAAAGAAACATTGTATACTTGCTTAGCTTCCTGACCTAAGAAAAATTCATTGTTTCACGCATCGCATAACATGCTTAGCAACATTTATAAATCAAAATCTGGGATAATACAAAGCATATCGTGTTTAGCTCCTTAACCTAAGATACATTCATTATGTAATACTCAACAATCACTTCATCTATATACGTGCTTAGCTTCAAGACCTAAGTAACGTTCATCAAGATTGTTCTTCATACACTATGTGGTGCTTAGCTTCCTGACCTAAGCAACATACATTACTGTGCTTAGCTTCACGACCTAAGTGCTAACATTGATTGTGTCACATGATGTAATCTTCCTTAGCCTCCTGGCCTAAGAACATTCATCATGCATACATTTTATTTTTAAGACGAGCGAGTCAATTTGACAAGAAGAAAATCCATGCGATTCTTCTCGCTTTGCTCAACAAAGAAGTTCAAAACTTCTCCCTGTATACATGTCTTTTCTTTTGGAGAAGTTCAAAAACTTTTCAAAATTTTCTCAGCAACGAAGTTCAAAACTCCTTTCCTTTTTTCATCTTTCTTCTTTTCGAAAAGTTCAAAAACTTTTCAAAATCTTTATCGAGGAAAGTTTAAAAACTCTTACTTCATTTTTCACGCCTTTCTTTTTCGGGAGAAAGTCGGTACCCTCCACTCATCACAAAAAGTGACGGAAATTTTTTCTTTTGCATTTCATTTGCTTGTGTCTGCACACAAACTCAAACTACACACAGTCACAAGTCATACAGACGTCATGTCATGTCAAGTCAAGCTTAGTTAAGTCAGTTGGTCAATTTAATCACAGTCTATACGAGTCCATTAGCAAATTTTATTATGTAGTTCTAAGTTACATCCCACGTTCGGGGATAAGCGAACCATTTACAGCCCACGTTCAGGGACAAACAAACCATCTACTGCCCACGTTCGGGGATAAGCGAACCATCTACAGCCCACGTTCGGGGACAAGTGATTCATATACGGCCCACGTTCGGGAATAATCGAACCATCATCATCATTAAACACTTAGTGATCATATTTCAATATGCAACTCGAGACAGAGTAGCTATCGATAGCTTTTTCCTGAGGCGACGAAGCTATCTTTATCGAATAGGCTGCTCGAGGCGGAGTAGCTCATGATAGCTTTTCCTGAGGCGAGGAAGTTATCTTCATCCAATAAAATGCCCGAGGCAGAGTAGCTCACGATAGCTTTTCCTAAGGCGACGAAGTTATCTTCATTCAATAGGTTGCTCGAGGCGGGGTAGCTCAAGATAGCTTTTCCTGAGGCAAGGAAGCTATCTTCAATCAGACAAGTTTTTTACCATGTGTAGAAAATTGTCAGTCGTTGCCACCACTCAAGGAAAAGAAGTCAGCGATTACAACATTCCCGAGGCGAGGAAAAATCATCATCTAACAGCGTTCCCGAGGCGGGGAAAATCATTTTCTGGCAGCATTCATGAGACGTGGAATCATCATCAAACAACATTCCCGAGGCAGGGAAAGTCATCATTTAACAGCATTCCAGATTCGTGGAATCATCATCAAACAACATTTCAGAGGTGTGGAATCATCACTAACACCATTCCCGAGGCCGTGAAATATTATAATCTAACAATGTTCCAGAGACGTGGAATCATCATTCCCGAGGAGGGGAAAAATATCACAACAGTCTTCATCCGGTGGATTTATATAGGCATAGAAAACTGCCAAACATATTTGTCGCTGAAACATTAGCATCAAATACGCATTCTATACTGTTCACTCTTTTATCTAAAGAACTAACATTTCTCTGCAGGTATCAACGTATACAAAGTGATTTAGGATCGCAGAAAGTCTTAAATCATTCTTCATCCCAATCAACTACTTAGACTATCGTTTTCAAAACAGACGTTTCTACAAACTCAGTCAAAGTAGGGGCTTCTATAGACAACTAAAAATGTCTCCCCAAAACCAAATCCAATGATGAACAACCTTTCACTGCCATTATTGTTCAGGTTCAGTATTTAATCTTAGAGTGCTTAAATCCATATTCAATCCTAATACATTTCATAATCCAACCCAATTCCTAGCCTATTTCCCCAAACCATAACTTATTTTCCTATTTTGTGCCTTTAAACCCTTGAAATCATACATTTCGTGTCCTTTTATAAAAATGTTTAGACTAGTTTATTTTGTTCCATAATCTGGGTCCAATTATTGAATATTTGGATAGGGCTTAAAATACTAAACTAAACCCAAATCCAACCTAAGCCTACCTTACCTACGACCCAATGATCATGAGGGTCCAAAGGCTTTAATCCCATTCCTAAACCAATAAGTTTCTAAAAATCTTAAGTATCCGTTTTGAAAAGAGAAGATTAAAGAGCTTGAAATTAAATAAAACTCCTCTTTTTAAAAGTCCTAATTCTATTTGAATTGAAAGACGTTAAAAGATATTCATATATGATTTTCGATCCTCATAATTTTTATCCAAATATTAAATGGTTAGATAGCCCTTGAAATTATTTTTTCAATGGTATATTATAATATTAATTCCGAGCTATAACGAAAAAGATATAAAAGAAATATGAAACTCTATCCAAAACTGATGTTGTCCCACTATTTTTGGCCATATCTTTTATTCTACAAACCATTTTAATCTGATCCTAATTGGGTTATAAAGTTGACTTCAAGAGATTTCCAAATATATATTAATTATCTTATTCCAATTTCTGGATCAAAATGTATGATAAAAAAAAAAAACCGCAAAAAATGCTACCTATCACCACAGTTTTATTCCGATTCGAATTCAGATCTTTTCTTGATTCTTCGACCCTTATTTTTTCTTTATAAATAGAGGTCATATCACCCCTTTTTCAATCATAAACAAGCTTTATCACCAAAAATCATTCTCTGTTCCTCTCTTATACACAAAAAATCATTCTCTCTTTCTATCTTGTGCTTTAGCCTAATACTACCCTTCCCTATTCTCTCTTCATACATCCCTTAAGTACTCCAAGGAGTCCATACTTAACCCGAAGTTCTATTCTTAAACCAAGGCGTGAAAGGTAGAATTAACTGAGGGTTTGGACTAAATCTACTCTACTTTTTATTTAATTTAATTTCAATTTGATTTATATTTTTATTAAAGTTACTAACGGTTTATTCATGATATAGTAATTCAAATAAATGCGGAAAGTGAGTAATTAATCACTTAAGTACTCTTATTTTTATTCTTGTTGCTAGTATCATGATTAGGTTTAATTATATTTGATTTGACTAACAATTTATTGTTGAATTGCTTCCAATATTAATATTGATTTTATTATATTTTTATGATCACCATATTGCATGTTTAAAGGGAATATGTAATTGAATATTACGCCTAATAAGATAATTTGGACAACTGGTTTAGGATCCTTTTTAATCTTTTTATTTAGTTAAGTGATCGAGAATATTTTAGAATTATATGTTGAATTAATACTCAACCAATTTAGCATAATATATTTGTTTGGAGCGAATCGAATATTTGTTACTACGCCTTTGAGATCGCAGAAATTACTTTTCACAATAAGAATCGAGTAGAGGCCAATACGGGCGAATGTGACTCCAGAACTTACTTCGTACCATCAACCCCGATCCTCCTTTTGTGGTTCCAAACCATATGGAGTTAGTTATTTCATGGATTATGAATAGGGTGTAACCTTCACTGGGTCAATCGTTGTTCCTTATCATGGTTGCCTTTAATGATCCGTGAACGGTTTACAAGTTCCTGAAAAAGTTGTTGGCAGCTCCATTCTTTCCTTGTCCATCGCAACCATAGTGACATTATTTTGTTCCATGGTTGAGACCTTGGTAGTGAGGGTTTGCATCATGGCAGTGAGTGCCTTGATGGACTTGTTGATGTTCTCGATATCATCCTTAGTAGCCATTAGAATAAACTCATAATGAACTGGAGAAGGAGATGGATTATGTGGAGATGACTACGATGGTTTCCTTGCACGCCTCTTAGGTTTAAGAGGTTGTTGTGGTAGTGATTCGAACCGTAACAATCTACCCTTGCTTCTCGACGAAGTGCTGCGACATTAAGACAAACGCACCATTAATGACTACACTCAACCTCGACCCATCCTGAAAAAGAAAAGGAAGAATTTTTGAAAATTTTCTTTTTAGTAAAAAGCATGTACGAGAGGATACCATTTGACTTATTCTTATAAAAAAAACGGAAAAAACGACACAAGACCTTCCTAATGTACGGTCATGAACGACATGGTGCACGATTCAAATAAAAGGAAAAGTGTGTGAACTCGACTTGACTTGTGACTGATTAAGTGAGGTTATGGATGCGTGTTATAACCGTACAACAAGAGACGACACTTAACGGGACATATGAACCACAGAAATACGAACAAAAGACCAAAAATAAGACTGACAAGAACCTTTCCTGGGCACCGTGTCACGGTGCAACTATCGTGACACGGTGCTTAACACCGTCAAGGGGTACAAGGTAGCGTGGCATGGCACTGCACACCGTGGCGCGACGTATTTGCCATGACACGGTACGCAGTTCCAGGTCCAGTTTGTGATTTATTCTAGGTTTTATTCAATTTTAAGTCCGTACTAAATACTGATGTATGAAGAACACACACGTTTTTTCAGGAAAAATCGAAGGAAGCTAACAATGAGAAAAAGAACTAAATCACTTGAAAGACTTCGGGAATGCCGTAACACGGCAGTAAGCACCATGTCATGTTACAGAAAGCCGCGTGACAATATTCTGTACCGTGACATGGCAGACATGTCGTGGGGGGGTAGTTAGGAAATCTGACTAATGCCTCTGTTTTATTCGTTCGTGATTAGGTTATTCAATTTATCCTATGGGCGAACCTAAAAAGGATGTTAAAAACGTTAATGTAAATGCAAAAATGCCAATTTAATCACAGCAATACGATTCAAGAATCTTTCAAATCTCATCCACTCATTTTAATTAAATACTGATCACTCAAATCGATAAATAACCAAGACTCCTCCCCAGTGGAGTCACCAAATTGTAGGCGTCATTCGAAGAGTGCCTACACCAAGCATGTTTTTAATATGCTTGGCACTCATAGGAAGTGGGAATTGATATTATACATTTAGGGACAAGGAAAGTCAGGAGCCGCCAACAAGTTTTTATGGACCTTGTAAACCGTTCACGGATCATTTAAGGCAACCACAATTAAGGGACAATGATAGGTAACACCGATTAACCCATGAAGGTTACACTCCATTAATAATCCATGAGATTACTAACTCCACTTGGTTTGAAATCACGAAAGGAGGATCGGGGAAGATGGTACGAAGTAAGTCATAAAGTCACATTCGCCCATATTGGCCTCACTCGACCCTTATTGTGAAAAGTGATTCTTGCGATGTCAAAGGCGTACAAACAAAATATTTAATTCGCACCAAACTATAATTATGCTAAATTTGTTAAATATTAAGCACACATAATTCTAAAACATTGTGATCACTTCAATTAAATAACAAGATTAAAAAGGAACCTAAATTGGTTTTCCAAATTATCTTATTAAGCATTATTTTCAATTACATATTCTCTTTGAACATGCAATATGGTGATCAATAACAATATAATAAAATTAACATTAATGTTGGATGCAATTTAACAATAAATCCAACAGTTAATATATGATAAATATAATAAAAATCGTTAGATTAATAATAGGAATAAAAGGAACATGATTCCTTACTTTGATTTTTTTTGCTTGCAACTATTAAATAATAAACACGTTAGTAAGTTCAAGGAAATTAATAAACAACATTTGAAATTAAATTAAATTAAAGTTGATTTGGGGGCAAACCCTCAAACAACTCTACCTTTCATGCCTTGTCTTAAGTATGGAACTACGGCAAATGTACGGACTCCTTGGAGTGCTTAAGGGAAGTATTGTGGAATAATAGGGTAGACTAGTGTTTAGGCTATAGCATAGAAGAGAGAAGAGAGAATGATTTAGGCTGGAGCATAGAAAAGAGAAGAGAGAATGATTTGATGCCCCGAACTTAGGAAATCAGCAGGGTATTAATAGAAGAAATGAACAAGGGGTTCCACAAAACCCTAGAAGAGATAAGAGCTATTGAAATACCCTAAAAAGGGGTCACACTGTACCGTCCATCGTGGCACGGTATAGCACACCGTGACACGGTGCACAGTTTTGCCTAAAAAACGTTCTGATTCATTTTTAACCTAATTCTTGATCATTAAGTACGGTATTTTAGGTGTCGTTTCAAATTTCCAGACTTATTTATGTTTATTATTCATTAATCGGGCTCAATTAATACGAAATTAATTAAAAGAGTTTGGGCCAAAATATGAATTGGACTATGCTTTGACTAGATATTAGGACTAATCTATTGACTATTTTTTGAGATGGGTTTGATTGAACATGGTCTTTAAGCACTCCCGGGATTAAATACTCGACCTTCCCAATATGGAGGTGAAAGGTTGTTCATCATCGGGTTTGGTTTTATGGAGACATTTTTAGGTGTCTATAGTGTTTAACGACTTTTTTACCTTAGCGGCTGCCGCCTGACTTTTCTCCTCACCGTAATTTCTTTTCTTTTGCCTTACCGACTTCTTTTTTGGATCCACGGCGAGTTTGTGGTAAGCAAGATCCAGGTTGATGCCTGACATCTCTTCCACTTCAAAGGCAAAGATGTGTTTGAGTTCCTTCAACAGGTTGTGCAAGTCTGCACCCAACATTGCAAAAGCAACCATCCCCACCTTAATAGTACGCTCCGGACGGCTATCGTCCAAGCAATATCAATGTGTTCACTAGCCGGCTGGGGACGGAGTTAATTTAATCGTTCCCTGGTTAGTGATTTCTATTGCTTTTCTTTTTTCACCGTCACCAGCTGATCAGTTTTTCTTTTCTTTCCGGCTACTGGTGGAGCTGGCTTGAGATACTTGAAATCGTCAAGGTCTATTAGCTCCTCACCCTGGTCGGTTACGGCCACTGTGGTCTTGACGTCGTAGAGGTAGCAATCTCTAGCCGTCTTTTGGTCCCCGCTAGGGGAGCTAACAAATCCATCATCCCTTTCGAACATCAGCAACAAGAGGGATGGGATAATGACGGTCTAGATTTGTTTACAGTCAGACAGCCCAAAATGAGGTTGTAGGCAGTCAACACTTCCACGACCAAGAACTGGACGACCATGTGGCGTCCCTTTCCCTTCTGTCCTAGCCGGATGGATAGATCAATCCGACCAACTGGGTGCACAACTCATCCCAAAACGAATCAGGGGGTGAGTAACTTTGTGCATGATGTTGGGCTTGTACTTTAAGTTTGATAAGCACTTGTAGCTGATGATGTCAGACGAGCTACCTGTATCTATCAAGATCTGGCCAACCATTTGGTTAGCAACCTTGCATTCGATGACGACTGGGTCATCTTGGGGCCGGCGAATTTTCGCCCCGATCTTTCTTAGAAATGGTTCCCTCAGGGATTGCGCTAGTAGACGCCTGACCCTCATCAACAAAGTTGACTTCCATCTTTCTTAGATGGTCCTTGGTGCCCCTGATGGAAAGAGCTCCTCTAGCAAAGCCGCTTGCTATTGTGTAGATCGGCTCTTTGTCATTGTCCGAACTACTAGTAGAATAGGCAGTCTTTTTGGATGACTGCCCTGGATTTGTCTTTAGGGTAACCTTAGACTTGAGGATGTAGGATTTCAAAACTCCTAATCAGCCAGACAGTCCAACAGCCACTTGAGGTTATAGCAGTCGTTGGTGTCATGGCCAATATCCTCATGGAAGTGGCAATACTTGTTTTTGTTTAGATTTTTGGTGGAACCTTTCATAGAAGCGGGTTTCTCAATGGTCACCCGGTCCTTGATCTCCATGAGGATGGTGTAGCAGTCTTTGACTCTCTTTCTATTTGTCAGACTTCTTTGAGTCTGACTGCTTGCTAGTGGAGCAGAGCTCGATCATTTGTATATAGGCTTCCGCCTCCATCAACGCCTCTTGGAGAGTGAATACTCTCTTTAAGACGAGATTGAACTTAAAAGTTGACCCGTCTTTCAAACTCTTGAAGAAGTTTGTGTAAGCTACATCGTTAGACAACCCTTGAATTTGGATTTTCACCAGATTGAACAGCCTGACATATAAGCGGAGCCCTTCTCTCTCCCCCTGCTGCATGGTTCTCAAGTCGAGACTTGTTTTCTTTGCAGGTATGTTCATCAAGAAGTTTGAAGCAAACAAGCAGGCAAGCCTCTTAAAGCTGTCCAAACATTTGGCCAACAAGTTGCAGAACCATTATTGGGCGATGCCCTTCAATGTAGTCGGGAAACACCTGCACCAGTAGGCATCATCCAACCCCTATAGGTACATGAGGTTGGTGTAAGACATAAGGTGGTCTTCAGGATTGGTGGTACCGCCGTAGGTACCCACCATGATATTCTTAAGCTTGGCCGGCTGTGCCGCCTCGATTAACTCCTTGGTTAACGCAAAAGGTTGTTCACCAAGTTTTAGCAGATGGAGCTGCCAGTCCAAATGTTGGACATTGAATGCCGCCTGACCTCCATAAAGGGTCGACTGCATGTAAGGTTGGGCATATGGCCCGTATGGAATTTAAGGCACATACGGGGCTAAGCCTATCATTTGAGGGCTTGTATGGACGGACTTGTCGCCTGAATGGCTCTCATGATCAGAGTGAGAATACCTCGCCGAGGTATTCTTGAAGCTGTCTGTGAAGCTCGATATGGAAGCCGAGTTAGACAATTGCTGGTTTCTCTTTTGCTCGATGATGTGTCGAGCATCACAGAATAACTTTTTTCTACCATCCGGCTGAATTTTCCGGATGACCTTCCTGTGGCCCGTCTCGGGCAGACGGACTCTGATCCAGTCAATTAAGGTTCGAGCCTTCTCCCTAGTACTAGGGTACGGAGTAGGCTGTCGATCCCTAACGGACTTGTTCCTCTCAACATGAGAAGATTTTCTGGCCGACTTACCCTTACTAGAGCCAGTCGTCCTCTTGTTGATCAGATCCTTGATCTTCCCTTTGAAACTAGTCATGAATTTCATGAGTTCATCTTTAGTGACGGGAGACAATCCTTTTGCCTCCTAGGGTTGTCCGGGCGGCTAACTTGATGACTTGCTTGGACCTGCTTGGTCATTGCCCCGCTCCAAGGTTTCCTTAGGACTGATGGGTCTTGTTTTGAGTGACCCATCAAAGGCCACATGTGTTTCGACCTCAAAGTTGTTATCGATATCATGGATCGAATAGACATCACCATCGACTACAGGCCGTATGGGATCAGGCAGTACAGACTGTTGTAAAACCATCCTAGAGGTACTTGATGAGTGTCATTTATGGCACTAATTTAGCCTCTTTTAGGATGAATTTTGATTACTTTTTATCTCTTTTTCTTTAGTTTTACTTATTATATCTCTAGTTTGTGTTTTCCTTAGTTGTTTTACCATTTTCTTGCATTTCTTAGTTTATTTTGCCTTTTCTCCTTTACTTGTTAACTTCTCTTTGATTTCAGAAGATTTGTGATGTTTAAGAAGCTCAATGGCATTTTCTCGGGGTTTATAAAGCTTAATATGCAAGCCGATCTCTCCCCTTTAAGCTCAAATGTGAAGGAGTGCAAAAATCAAGTCTTCAAGGCCACACTCTCAAGCTGCGTGGGCATAAAATCGGTGTTGAATGCCTTTGGAGAATGCCACCCCCAACATGTATCAAGTGGAGCGCACGGGAGCATCAACGACCGCACAAGGAAGCTCTCCCCTGCTCCCAGGCGCGGAAGAGCACGACTATGGCGCAGGCGCCAGGCCCTATGCACGGCCGCGGAGGTAGGAGGTGTAGTCGCGCACCTGCCTTTCCCCTGTTATGTACCCACTTCTTTTCGGCCGCGAATTGAGAGGAGAGGGAGCGCCTTTTGGGGTTCTTTTTGGACGTCTAACTAACTTCTCCTTTGTTAGTTTTACTATATATATAATTTCTTCATTTATAGAGAGAGATAGACTAGAATTAAATGAGAATTAGATTTTTTATTGGAATTTTAGAGAGAGAGTCTTAAGATTTTGAAAACTTTGTTCTTAGATTTTAGAGAAAAAACTTGGTATTTGATGATTGCTACATTTTGACCTTCATTCACTTTTATATTGATCAAAGTTTTGTAAGAATTCTTTCCTTTTTAATGCAATTTTAGTGTTAGATTCTTGATATATTATTGAATTTGTGTAGTTTGTTTAATTTGATTGTTGGTATTTGGATTCCAATGTTAATGATGAAATTGATGATTAGTTTAGTTATGCTTTTCAATTTTACAATGTGTAGTGACTAGTTCCTTTGCTAGGGAAATGGTGAAGCTTGTATGAATGATAAGCTATAGCTAATTTGGGGGTTTTGATTGATTTGATGATGTGATTAAATTGGTTGATGGAATTTGTGAATGTGTTTGATTTGTTGAGGAGTAGCTAACCTTGATTATCAAGCTAGATTGCATATTAGTTTTTAATGAAACGAAAAATTGATTTAGAAGCTATTATTATCGATTGATCTTGTTTTGCGATTTTCTTTTGAAGTCATTTGTAGAGACATCTAGCTTGACCCTAGGAAATAGCTCTTTGAGTGATTTTGATTGCAAATATCGTTTTCCCTCTCATTGCTTGATTGATCAAATTTCCGACAAATTAGCAAGTTTATCGTGAGAGCATATGGATCCTTAATCCCTAGTACTTTGATATTGAATTCTATTGTTAGCTTTGATTATATTGATTTGCTAGTTTAGACCAACCCTACTGATTAAGACTTCGGAATAGCTTAACTAGAGACTTTAGCTTATACCGCATTCCCTTGGGTGCGACCCGGACTTACCTCTATACATAGGGTTGGGTTTGGTTATAAATTTGGTTTTGATCGGGGACACTTAGAAATCAACGAGCTAGGTTTTCCTCGTGTCAAAAATGGCGCCGTTACCGGGTAATGGCATGGTTATTTGCTATTGTTGATTGAGTCTATTCCACTTTTATTGGAAAAAAAATACAAAAATATTTTATTTCTTTTAGGCTACATTTGTAGCTGTGCTATTGATATTTTCCTTTGAGATTTGTATGCGTAGGGCACGGGATCGAAATTTAGTGCCATTTGATCCGGAAATTAAGAGGACTATAACATGGATAAGGGTTGCTAATCGTTCCTCAAGCTCAAGTCCCTCAAGAGAGGAAATCCATCAAGAAGAAGAAGAAGAACGAGAAAGAATGGGTGCCAATCCGAGAGCAGCATTAAAGGAGTTGGGTACTCAGGGAGCTTATAGGTTTGAAAGAGAAATCGCTCCTCCCACAACACCGGCAAATGACTTTGAGATAAGACCGGCGATGATTACTTTAATAGAGAGGCATCAATTTAGTGGAGCCAAGCCTGAGAGTTCCCTCAACCATCTTAAGGAGTTTGAGAAGTATTGCAATACCATCAAAGTGAATGGGGTTACTAAAGAGTTCATTCGACTTAAACTTGTCCCTTTATCTCTTATTGGACGTGCTCTAGAATGGTTGGACAAAGAGATGAAGCCAAATTCTTTGAGAACATGGGATGAAGTGACCAAGGAGTTTCTATCTCGGTTCCATCCACAAAAAAAGACAGCCGAAGCAAGATCTCTCATTTAAAGCTTCAAGCAAAAGATAAAGGAAAGTCTTTATGAGGGTTGGGAGAGGTATAAGGAATACCAAAGAGAGTTCCTACACTATGGGATTCCCACCTATCAAATCATCTGAATCTTCTATGGAGGTCTAAGCCCCCAAGAAAAGTCTTGCTTAGATGCCGGTGCCGGAGGCCCTATCATGAACAAAACGGAGGATAAAGTGGTGGACCTAATAGAAGGTGTGGTAAGGTATCACATGGATTGGCAAGAAGGTGAGAGAGAGTCGACAAACAAAAGCGGTTCTACGGTGTATTCAATCGACCATCTCAATGTCATTAACTATTTGTCCGCACAAATCTCAAACTTGGGAAAGGAGAAGACCTTTATACCAACAAAGCTTGAGAGTGCTTCATCACAAGCACTTATTCTTCTCTCCCACAATAAGGGGAAAGGTACATCTTCTAACTCAACTCCTGCTTCTACTTCGAATAATATGGCAAATAGATGTTTGTTTTGTGATGTATGTGGGTCATATGACCATGATGATTCTAATTGCCCACATGCAATTTATAATTGTGATGATGTTGATAATAACGATTGTGAACAAGTGAACTTTGTTTCAAATAATAACAATGGACAAAGATTTGATGGAGTAAGGAACTTTGGGAATAGAAATTCTCACCAACAAGGGAACTTTGATAATTATAACCAAAATGGTGATTATAGGAACCAAGGAAATCAAAATTTCCGAGGTAATTATAATAATCAAGGCTATAATAATCAAAGTCGAGGTCAAGGGTATGGAAACCAAAGCCGAAAACAAGGCTATGGTAACCATTACCAAAACAATGGCCAAAATCAAAACCGGGGTAATTAGAGCAACAAAAACCGGGAAAATTTTCAAAACAACAATCAAAGGGGACCCCGACCCGGATTTGCTCCAAGAACTCAAGGTAATGGTGACAATTCCTATGCTCAACCTTCATTTTCTAGGACTACCTTGGAAGAAATCATCAAAACCAAACTAAGATTTTAAACACTTAAATGTCGGTAAGTGACAACAAGTTGAATGAGATAATGACACACAACAAGATGCTTGAAACACAAATCACCCAATTAGCGAACACCTTGAAATAAAGTGTGAATGCTAGCCCTTCTTCTTTACCCTCACAAGGACTTGATCCTAAGAAACCCATGTATTCTATCACCACAAGGAGTGGTAAAGGTCTTGAAGAGAGAGTTTCTTAGAAGAGTGAGGAGGGTGAGAAGGTGAGTGATTCAAGTGAGGGGAAAGAGCTTGATGTTTCAAAGATGGTGAGAAAAGAACCCAAAGAGGATGAGAAAATTGATGAAAAATTGCATGATAATGTGATCAAACCCAAACTTCCATATCCCCAAAAGTTTTTGAGAAATAAGATTGATGAACAATTTTGGATATTTCTAGATATGCTTAAGGAAATGCATCTTTCAATCCCTTTCACCGAAGCTATGACACAAATGCCAAGGTATTCTAAGTTCCTTAAGGAAATCTTGTGTAGCAAGAGAGAGTGTAATGATATTAACTCGGTAAAGGTTGGGGAGTGTTTTAGTGCTTTGATTCACAATGACTTACCCAAAAAAATGAAAGACCCGGGTAATTTTTCTATCTCTTGCAAGATAAATGGAAAATTGTTTCAAAATGCTCTTTGCGATCTTGGTGCAAGTTTTAGCATAATTCCTTATTCGGCCTTTAGGAAGCTTAAGCTAGGTGAGCTTCTCCCAACCAACATGACCTTACAATTGACCAACCGATCCATTAAGTTTCCTAAGGGAAGGGTTGAGGATGTCCCCCTCAAGATAGGTGAGTTTACAATTCCGGTTGACTTCATTGTGCTTGAGATAGCAGAAGATGACAACAAACCTATCATCTTAGGGAGACCATTCTTAGCTACTTCGGAAGCTTTGATTGATGTGAAAGGTGGCCTTATTTCTTTGCGGGTTAGTAACAATAAGGCTAGTTTTAAGCTTAAGTTGATGCATGAATCTTTGTCTTTTGTAAAGGGAATTATGTGTATCAATTCACCTAAATCCAATGATAATGTATGCATGTTTGTTTCTTCAAGTAACGATGTTCTTGAAGCTTGTGATGATGTGCCTTCAAGTGTTGAAAGCAAGAAGGTTAGTGAAGACAACAAGGAGCCTTCAAAGCTTATGGATGAGGAGGTGATTGATAAACCTTCATGGTTTGAGCTCTACTCCAGAGAGGATGAGATTGACTCCAAATGTATTGATGGTGAGAAGCCGTCCACTACAAGGAGTAAGAAGACAAAGAAGAAAAAGAAGTTGAAGCAAAGTAAACTTGATTCGGAATTTTCAACAAAAGGGAATACATCCAAAAATGATGTGAAGTTGCTAAGGAATGACAAGAACTTTCTTTCCTCTACCACTTTGGACAAAGTGGTGTTCTTTAACCCTCCGCGATTTTGAGGAAGGGTCGAGCTTAGGACCTTAAGCAAGCACTTTCCGGGAGGCAACCCGGTTTTCTAACTTTTTCTTTTGATTCTATCTTTCTTAGTTTTCTTTTAATTGCTTTTCTTCCTTTCACTTGTTTTGTGTTTGGATTAATAGGTTGTTTTTCACGGGATTCAGACCCATTAAACGAGCATGAGCACAATGGGAAGGAGTTTCATGATAAATGATGAGAGTATGCTCAATTTGCTTGAATTTTGAGTTAAATGGGTAAGGTAATCAAGGAGGCAAGATTAGAAAAGTTGTGCTTAAATGAGAAGAAATTTTATGCTTGTCATTAATTTAGGATGTTGAATCCACTACCAAGGCGTTTAGAAACTGATGTGTTTAGTGGGTTCAATAATCCTGGGATGACAAAGATGCATAGAGCCCATAGATGAACGCACCAAGAGAAGAAACAAGCAAAGAAGAGATGCAGCAGGGGCGCGAGCGCGCACCCCTGTAGCGCGGTCGCGCAAGTGCCCAACCGCGACTATTACTTCTTCTTTCTCCTTTCTTTCCCTCATTTCCTTCTTACCCTTACCCTCGTCTACACCCTCCTTCTTTCTATAGGGAAACTCTAACCCTCAAACAACAATTTTCATCACTCAAATCCAAATAATAACTCACAAAATCACTAAATTCTTACTCAAATTTCATCAATTTCATACTACATTCCTCCATTTCATCTTTTCCATTCTCTTTCCTCCATTGAGAGCAATTTTGGGGATTTTTGTTTTAGTGGATTTTAGAGCTTGAAAATTGATCAAATTTGCTTCTTGTATGGTATAATCATCTTCTCTACCTTTATTTTGTATTATTACATCAATTTGTAGCAAGAATTTGATTATACATACTTGTGAATAGTAGTAGTATTGTTTTGGTTGAATATGATGATTGTTTGAGTAATTTGGTTACTTATATGTGTTGTTTGTTGATTGAAATTGCCTTACATTGTGCTGTTGTTGATTGTATAGCTTGATTCTGAAATTTAGTGGCTCTTTGTGGAAGATTGAAAATTAGAATTGTTGGAAGTAAGTTGGTGATTGAAGTGGTGTTTAGTTGAACTAAGTGGTGTGGTAGTGTTGTGGTTATTTGTGATTGTGGTGGATTGCGGAGTTTATGATTTAATTTTGGTTGTGAACTTTGTGAAGCAAACATGTCAAAAATAATGAAAGCCCTCACCTCCAAAAAGAGAAAAACCCAAGTGACAATTGAAGAACCTTCACCCAAAAATTCCCCCTCATCTCAAACACAACAAAACGATGACCCTCTACCATTGCCTAAAGCCAACCCAAGTCTCAAATTTCTATGGGACGACTTTAAGAAACGAACCATAAAACCCTCACGGCACTATCATCGAGGAAGTATGATCAAGTTGGGGATCGATGAGGACTTATGGGTCTTGTTTCACAACCTTCGGTTAGGTAGCTTTGTCAACACATGCTACCGAACCTACCTTGAGCCTACTAGGGAGTTCTTAGCTTCATTGACTTTCACTCCGGTCGAATTCAATGTGGCCCTTGATTTCAATCTAGGAGCGGATATCCTTTTTCCCGAGCATGATTATTTTGATGAGTTCGCCCAAAATGCATGGTGGCATGATATTTCGAGATTGGATAAGTTCACCGCTCGCTACTCTCTTGCTAGTGATATTTTCCTACCATGCCTTCGAGTGCTTCATCGACTATTGGGTTACTCGGTATTCCTAAAGCAAGACTTGGGAAAGATGTCGAGGGTAAAGTTGGTTGTTCTTTGGATTACAACTAGAGAGGAGTTGCGTGGAAGGGTCAACTTTGGGAACATCTTCTTGAAAGATTGCATAGACATGCGTGGTAAGAAGTCGGGGGACATTCAATGTGGTGACTAGATTAGCTACCAAGCTTGGTTTTGCTCGATATCTCCCTTCTTGTACTCCGGTGGAGGAAGCTAACACTCTCTACCTTGACATTGCTCAGCTCAAACAAGTTCAATTCATAGCAAAGAACAATGACGAAGAGGTTTTGGATTAGTTTTTGAGGAATGCACATCATTGTTACCTTCCTAACCCCTCTTTGACCTCCCTCCACTACCATGTAAAATGTGTGGTTTGTGCCCCAAAGCAACCGCATCCCCGGTGAGGACGATGACATGCAAGATGTCATCAATAAAAAGCAACAAATCCAAAAAAATCAATAACAACGTCAACGACAACAACAACAACAACAACAACGACAAGAGCCTCAACTTCAACAACATCAATTCTCCAACCCCGACATAGAAGCTTTGAGTGCCCAAATGAAGGGCATGCAAATTCGAATGGAGGGGATGTACGATCAAGACTTTGAGGCAATTTACAACTAAATGAGAGGCATCTCCAAAATGCAACAATGTATGTTCCTCCAACAACAACAACAACTCTATGATGTGAGTGTTAACCGTCAGGAGATTAGCCCCACGGTTAACTACCCTTATTTCACTCCTCAACTCAGTCCCTTTCCGTCTTGCGGAGATGATGAGAGGGCTACCTACGCATATTGGCAAGGACCTCAAGGGTCCAACGCCGATATTCGCACCTTCCCAGATGAGCATGGTAACTATGATTACCGTGTGCCTGGTAGGAGCGACTACAGGGGTTATCCTAACTACCCCTATGTCGATCCCACCCATCCTTTGCCACTAGAGTTGCCCGAGCAATACACTCCCTTGGCCCCTTGGCAACAAGATAATTTTAGGGGTCACCATGGTTGGTCGCCCGGTTACACCGGGGGATGGGATCCTTGTGGTCCCCCATCCGGGTTCTCCTATGATAGGGAGGATAGTGATGATGGTGCCGGGCCTAGTGGTAAATAGTACCCCCTCTTTGTGCTTTTACCTCCATCCCTTTTATTATGTGATCTTTTGTTTTATATTGATGGGATGTTGAGATGTATTTTTGTTTAGCTTGGGAGGACACTAGTTTTATGGAAGGGTAACGGTGGCCAATTTTGTTATTGTTGGATGTCCTTGATTTTTAGTGCCTTGATGATTTGTGATTGCTTGTCTTGATTAGGATTGATGTTGTTGTTTTCCATGAGTATATCATGTTTTTTTCTTGTTGACATTCTTTTGATGTTGATTTTGATGATGATTGCTCTTTAATGTTGAGTTAATGATAATTTTTCCCCTTTTAATCCAAATCCCTAAATCCAAAACCCTTGAATCCAAAACCCTTTGATCCAAATGAGTGTAGCTTTAGTGTATAATTGATTTTGCTACTTTGAGTGTATAGTTGATTTTGATATTTTGATTGGTTTGTTTTGATTTTGATTTTGAAGATTAGTTTGATTTTGTTATTTTGTCTATTTATTTTGATTTTGCCTTCTTATTATTTTGTTGTGAAGTTACTAACCTTTTTCTTTATACATAGTTCCATTTTCTCTTTTTTATTCTCACTTGGTTTTGTCAATTCCTGCTAATGCTTGATTGGAGCTTCATGGAGGTGGTATTTTCTTTACCCCGCTTTTCATAGCTTAGCTTGGATAACCCGGTGAGATATTTCTTATTTCTCTCTTTTCTTTCTTTTCTTTCATTGTTTGCATAGAATAGGATTATTTTATGATGATTTGAAAGGTTCGAGAATGTTTGCTTTGTAACACCAATCATGTTTGGGGTCATTGGCGATGTTGTCGAATGACCACTTGTATGACGATTGGGATTTATATGATATGCATGCATCTTTGCACTTTTCTTTATATTTTCCTTTTCTTCTATTTTCCACTTTTCTTTTTCTTTTCATTCTTTTCAAAATGCAAAGAAAATACAAAAATATGATTTTGAGACTTTCTTTTTGATCCTATTCATGTTATGCTTATGTTTTCAATATAATACCATCCGACCTTTTGCTTTTGAATGAATGGTTTCCTATGTGGTATAGATGTGCACAGTTTGAGAATATGTTTGGTTGATTCTAGGATAGAGTATGCTAAAGTAGTGTCTTTAGAACTTTTGGGACCCTGAAGCCGAATTCTAATTGTTTGTGGAAAGTTGGAGTTGCTCCCTTTAGTGAATTTGAAACTAATAGTGAGTTATTGCTACAACCATGTGAGCTTTCTTTCTTTTCAAGCCTTCTACATATTTTGTATGAGCGGCATGGATCCTTGACTATTGTATGTTGTATCTAGAACTTGACTCTTATCTCCCGAGATCGCAACCGAGCCATTTAAGAATGGCAAAGGCATTTTTTCGGGGTGATGATTTTTCTTTTTCTATGATAGTTTTCTTTTCTTTATTTTGGGTTTTCAATTGCCTACTTGCTAACCATTTCAGCCATAAACCTTCATTTCAAGTCATATCTTTAGATTTTGAGCCTTTTGTTTCATCTTGTTTCCATTCTTGGTTTTTGTGAAGCAATTGATCATTATTGTTGGAGATTGTGGTGGATTAGTTGAATATTGGTTCTTATAATGTAAGCAAGTTTGTGTTGTAAATATTTTTTGAATAAATGCAAATGCCAAGTTGAAAAAGCCGTCCCTAGTTAAAAGAAGGGAGGACATTGCAATAAAGTGAAAAAAAAAGGAAAAATGAAAAAATGAGAAAAAAAAAAAGCAAAGCAACTTCAAATGCTTTGGTAAATTGAATAATTGTGAAAAATGAAAAAGTTCAAAAATATTTTGATGTAAGTATATTTCTCCTTATTTTAAGCATTGAGGACAATGCTTCATTTTAGCTTGGGGGAAGCGTTCTTACGCTTTTTGTATATATGTTTGTGATTTTATCTTTGAATAAGCTAGGGGTGTTGGTGTTTTTGTTTGGTGATTGCTTGATTATGGTGTTGAGGATTGATAACCCTTTGCTTCACAATTTAGGTATACCACCAAATTTTAAATTTTAGCCTACCTTCACCCTTTTTCCCCTTACATTACAACCCTTCTCAAGACCTTTTGACCTTTGTGGTTGAGTCACAAGTCGGTGGAGGGAGATGTGAGTCAATCCTATGGAGCGGTGTGCATAGTCAAGATGTCGGGTAGCCCTAAAATCTCTTCTTTTCCGGTTCCTTCGAGGAATCATTGAGATGCTCACTAGAGGTGGATTTGAAACTAGTTGGGAGAACGTGGTAAGATTGTTTGAGATGAAAGGGAATTGTGTTTCATTAGTTCGCTATGTTTAGCATATCCTATGTTTCAATCAACCTTGGATATCTTGGAACGTGCATACCCTATAGTATAGAAACTTGTTTATTCACTTGCATTGATCATTTGTAAAAGTCCATTTCAAAAGCTTTTTGTTTGAATTTTTCCTTTTTTATTTTACTTTCTTTTTAATGATTTGCCTTAATTTTACCTTCAAGAGTTATGGGTCCTCTTTGGATACCCTTACGAGACCTCACTCGTCCTCATTGGCGACTTTGAGGTTTTAAGGGCTTATTATAGCTAAAAAAACCGTGATTCCTACGAGAGTGAGTTTTAGTGTACATTCTTATCTTTTTCTTTCCTTTTCTTGGTTTAAATAAATTTTTCATCCTATTTCTTGTTGCTTTTGTTTTGCTCGAGGACGAGTAAAAGTCTAGCTTTGGGGGAGTTTGATGAGTGTCATTTATGGCACTCATTTAGCCTCTTATAGGATGAATTTTGATTGCTTTTATATCTCTTTTATCTCTTTGTCTTTAGTTTTACTTGTTATTTCTCTAGTTCTCCTTTTCCTTAGTTATTTTAACATTTTCTTGCATTTCTTAGTTTATTTTGCCTTTTCTCCTTTAATTGTTTGCTTCTCTTTGATTTCAGGAGATTGGTGATAATCAAGAATTTCAATGGCATTTGCTTGGGGTTTATAATTTTCAATATGCAAGTCGGTCTCTCCCCTTGAAGCTCAAACGTAAAGGAGTGCAAAAACCAAGTCTTCAAGGTCGCACTCTCAAGCTTCGTAGGCATTAAAATTGGTGTTAAACCCACTGTGAAGACATTTGGAATCTTCCACCCCCAACATGTATGAAGTGGAGCGCATGGGAGCATCAACGACCGCACAAGGAAGCTCTCCCTTGCTCCCAAGCATGGGCGCGCACGACTATGGAGCAGCCGCGCAGGTGGGTGGTGCGGCCGCGCACCTGCCTTCTCCCTGTTTCGAACCCACTTCTTTGCGGCCACGTATTGAGAGGAGAGGGCGTGCCATTTGGGGTTCTTTTTGGACATTAAACTAATTTCTCCTTCGTTGGTTTTGCTATATATAGAATTTTATCATTTTTAGAGAAAGATAGATTAGAATTAAATGAAAAATAGATTTTTGATTGGAATTTTAGAAGAAGAAGCTTAACATTTTGGAAACTTTGTTCTTAGATTTTAGAGAGAGAAACTTGGTATTTGATGATTGCTACATTTTTCTCTTCATTCACTTTTATATTGATCAAAGTTTTGTAAGAATTCTTTCCTTTTTAATGCAATTTTAGTTTTTGATTCTTGATATATTGTTGAATTTCTATAGTTTGTTTAATTTTATTGTTGATATTTGCATTGCAATGTTAATGATGAAATTGATGACTAGTTTAGTTATGCTTTTCAAATTTACAATGTGTAGTGAGTAGTTCCTTTGCTAGGAAAATGGTGAAGCATGTATGAATGATAAGCTATAGCTAATTTGGGGGTTTTGTTTGATTTGATGATATGATTAAATTGGTTGATGGAATTTATGCATGTGTTTGATTTGTTGAGGAGTAGCTAACCTTGATTATCAAGCTAGATTGCATATTAGTTTTCAATGATACGAAAAATTGATTTGGAAGCTATTATTATCGATTGATCTTGTTTTGCGATTTTCCTTTGAAATCATTCGTAGAGACATCTAGCTTGACCCTAGGAAATAGCTCTTTGAGTTATTTTGATTGCAAATACCGTTTTCCCTCGCATTGCTTGATTAATCGAATTCCCGACAAATTAGCAAGTTTATCGTTAGTGCATGTGGATCCTAAATCCCTAGTACTTTGACATTGAATTCTATTGTTAGCTTCGATTGTATTTATTTGCTAATTTAGACCAACCCTATGTATTAAGACTACAGAATAGCTTAACTAGAGACTTTATCTAATGCCGTATTCCCTTGGTTTCGACCCGGACTTACCCCTATACTTAGGGTTAGGTTTGGTTATAAATTTGGTTTTGATTAGGAATACTTAGAAATCAACGATCTAGGTTTTCCTCGCGTCAGTACTCTCCCCACACACGGCGCCAAATGTTTCGGGGTTTTCTTTGTCCCTTAGGAGAGTTACGTCACCAAGATTGGTATCTGAGCGCCAGTACCTACAAAGCAACGGAGACTCTGGGTGGTTGGAGTTCTGCCTCCGACGAGCAAGTTAGAAAGTGTACGAAGTAGGGTAAAATTGCGGAAAAGGTAAAAGTAGATCTTCTCGGATTTCGAGCTTAGGTGTTTTCTCTAATGTGAGATAATTGATTGATTGTAATAAATGAACGTCCCCCAAAATTGGGGGAAATCTCCCTATTTATAGGGTCATTTGGATTTGCGCCCTTATTCTAGGTTACGAAACTTAGGAATGATTGGCTCAGCCGCTTTGCGGCTTTCTCGGGATTTGGGCTATGAAGGTCGTCTATTTCCCAATAATTGGGAGGGACATGTGTTGATTGGAGATAGGTCCACTTGGAACCTTACCTATGGTGACATATGTCATCTTCTGATTGGACCACGTGGCCTAGGTAATTTTACCCAAAACAATAAGAATCTCGAAAAGTTCAAGAGCCTTGAAAAAGTTCAAGAAAAGTTAATTCAAAAAAGACAGTGACATATGTCACCACGTGGCCTATGGTGACATATGACACCGTCTTTTTTATTTACCACATGTCCCTGGTAAATAAAAAAGACCCTTAGTGACAATTTGGTACAAAAAATTAACTAAGGCGATAATTTGGTAAAAAAAGTTAACCCTAAGCGACAATTTGGTAAATAAAATTATCTCAAGCAACATTTAACCCAAATAATAAAAAAATTTCCGACAAATTACTCCCAAATACTTTAATTAGTTCGTTTTTCGTGGGTTTTTTTACCAACCCTTTTTATGGAAATAATAATTTTCACTTAAGTTTCATACCCTTTATTAATGAAATGTTTTTAAAAAGGGGTAGGAAATAAATTTGGTATCGAAATTTAGCAAAATAAAAAGAAGATGACATATTAATTTAAAATTTTAAAAAGGAAATATAAATTTAAAAACACAAAAACAAATTAAATTAAGATTTTTAAAGAGTTTGTTGGAAAAAATTAGATTTTTTGGTGTAAATGTTGCCGGAGTTTATTATTACTACCAAATTGTCACATATGGTTAGCTTTTTTTACCAAATTGTGGCTATATTAAGTTCTTTTACCAAATTGTCGCTATGGGTCTTTTTTAATTACCAATCTTGTCAATTGGCCCATAGAAAACTAATCAAAGTTGTAGTATAAGTTTCAATTGTTGAAGAAAGACCCACAATGATGACTAGCATATCTAAAACTAGCTAAAGAAATATGATTTCATATTCACTAAGAGTTCTAAAATGTTTATGAAAGTAATAAAGATGATTTGACAAGTTATAACTCCAAGTGGTTTAAAAACCATAGAAATCTGTAATAAATTCTAAGTCTATAAGCAAGTCATGACAGTTGATTAATTTGCCTAATTGGGTGAGACCCATTTGATGAGTGGCATTTATGACACTCTTTTATCCTTTTTCACTAAGAATTCTCCCCTCATTTGCACTTGTTTGAGCCTTTTCAAAGCGCTTTATCTTCGTTTTTGTGATGCTTTGTCTTTTCTAGTGTTTCCTCCCTTTTTCTTCTTTCTTTATCTCCTTCCTCCGCTACTTTGCTTATTTTGTGTATGAGTGTTTGAACAGGTTGAATGGAAGGCGTGCATTACCTTTCCCAAGGCTTCTCTTATACTTTGGAATGCTTTGGAAGAGGTGAAAAGTAAAGAATGAAGAGATTTTGAAGATCCGGATCAGACTGTAGGAGCGGCCGCTCCCCCCTGTAGGAGCGCCCGCTCTCATCTATTGGAGCGGCCGCTCACCCTTGTAGGATCGCCTGCTCCCACCTATAGGAGTGCCCACTCCTATCAGGGTGAGCGCCCGCTCCCCTGGGTCGTGATTATGTTTTAACCCACTCGAGCGGCCGCTCCCCCCCGATGGAGCGGCCGCTCTATTGGGTATTCTGTGCTCTTTTATTTCTTTTTTTAGACTTAATTTAGGGGAATGAGGGGGGTATAAATACCCTTATGGATTTAATGAGATGATTATTCAGATTTTAACCCTAATCTAGTGAGAGAAAGTAGCTTATTCTTCAAGTTTCTTCATTGTATTCAACATTTGGTCAAGGTTATTTCAATGCAAAAGTTTCAAGCTTTCATCTTTAATCATGTTCCTCTTTAGTAATCTCTTATCCTTTCTTTTAGTTTGATTTATTTGCTTTGTTATTGCTTATTTTCATCTATCTCTTTAGTTGAATTGTTGGTATTGTTTTTATTTGTTTTCAATCATGTTTAGTTTTGTGCCTATTGAATCCTTGCTTAGTTTTGTTATAATGGTTAGTTTCTCTTTGCTAGGCTAAGTTTTTAGCTAGGGGAAGGGGGTGGAAAACATGTGTTAATATTGATGATTGATGATGATTTGATTGAACTCATGCCATAAATTGATGAAAGATATGATTTTTGATAGCTTGAGATTATTAGTAGCACATTATTTGATGTTCCCTAATTTAAATGCATGAGAATGATTTAAATTAGATTAAGATCACCTTTACTTTGAAAATTGCATGAAATTGAATTATTTAAGTAGAGTTTTATGTATTGTACACTCTTAATCTCTTGCCATGATTAGTAACTAATTGGATGCATGAAAGTGATCTCAATTAGGACAAGACTTAATTCATTGATTTGCTTAAACAATTGCATGAAAGTGAGTTGTTTGAGTAGAACTTAGCATTCTTTGGCATGTTCTTTATGATATTCATCATTGTCCATCTATGTTTGATCATGTTTGACACCCCCCTACCCCTAGCATTGTTTATCTTTTGTTTAATCCTTTTTATCTTCCTTTTTTTATTGCTTTAGTTTACTTAATCAAAGAAAACCAACAAAAATATTCTCCCATTTACTCTTGCATTAGTTGATTTGATGTTTAACTTGTGTGCTTCCTCGTGTTTGGACCCTATACTTGCCGCTAACTAGTTTAGTGAAATGTTTAGGTTTATAAAAAATTAATTTGATTAGGGTAGTAGATTCAACGACCTACTCCACCTCGATCACCATTATAAGAAAAACAAATAAGAAAGAAAAATGTTTTCTAACCAAAATAAAGACTTGTTAAATGATTCAACAAATTCATAGTATGCCTATGACTACGATGAAACCTTTACATTAGTCATGTTGCAAAGGTTTTATAAAGATATTTTAGTGATTTCTACCTTATGAGATTTGGTAGATGGATTTCAAACTTTCTAGAAATTGTTATTAAAAGAAGATTTGTATATGACACAGTCAAAAGTTTTGAAAAACCGATAATCCTAAGGATACATAAAAGATCCTTTAATGGATTGAAGTTAGCATCATGGAGTTAATATTCTTAATTTTGTGAGTTAATCAAAATTGTTTGATGTTCTCATAAAATAAAGAAAAGGTCTTGTGTATACAAGTTGTTTAGTGGGGGCTATAAAGTCTTCTTGGTCTAGTACAAAGAGTAATTATTCATTGCTTGAAGGGTCAAGTAATGGTTAATGCATTTTGTATGAAAACCTGGCCTTGAAGAGAATGACGAGTACATTTGGGATTTATGATCTATAGAGATAGGTCTCGGGGATGTTTGGGCTTAGTTAAGAAACTTATATGATAAGATTCTTATTAGGTTCAACATTATATTGAAAGGAGTTTTAATCCCATATAACATGGCACATAAACTAACAAGCTTCAATGCTTTGAGAGAGGTTGATGAAATTAAGGTGTTGAGTGATTCTCCTTATGCATTTTGCAAAGGATGCATTATGCATGTCATGAAATACTCGTCTATTTGACTCACGTGTTTCAAGAACAAATGATGATAGATTTCAATCGAAATCCAATGTAACATTGGAATACAAATTAGAAACTTATTTGGATAATAAGAAATGGAAAGAAAAGAAAAGAGGAGAAAGGGAGGGGGACAAACTCTCTTGTTTGGATAATTGATTGGGGGAAGGAAGAGAAAGGAGAGAGAGGGATCCATTTTTCCTCTCTCTTTAATAAGCATAATTCCTCCAAATTTGGAGAGATTTGGAGAGAAAATGGAGAATTGTACTTACTAAACCCCCTCCATGACCAAGGTATAAGAGTCATGCTAAAGTTCTTGGATTGAACCAAGTTATGAAATTTAAGTTGTATATGTTTTGAGAAAACAAATCACATAAGTCATACATTAACTTGCAGAATTATGTCTATCAATTGAAACAAAGTTTCAATCTTATTTAATCATGGTTTTGATATTAAATAAAATGTCCAAAATAATTATGAACTGATGATCTCATCAAATTGATGAATTGGTGAATGAAAACTCCACAAGTGAACTAAATTCATATATTATTCAAGTTCCTCGTTCGAAGTCATTAAATTAGACATAAATGATTTCAATAAATGGACTAGCAGGTAAGATTGATTGGATAACGCAGTTTCATGGGCTGTAAGGGCATAGTGATGCTCAGTTAATCACATGGGTATGCATGAATGATGCATGATTGAACTATAGATCTACTTTGAATTTCAAGTGTAGAGCTTCTTGATATATTTGTGGATTCCTTTGACATAAGTGGAAAATTTATTTCATTCAATGATTGGTTTAACTGTGGTACATTCAAATGTTATGCCGTAAAAAGGGGCTATAAAGGATGTTTCCCGGTCACTTCAAAAGTAGAGTAGGAGCTTTGGTTTCCACAAGATTGGATTGATTCTACCTATTTAATTAGGAATGTGTCTTGACCCCTTGAAGAGGGAGACTTCAGAAAATGCATGGTCGTGCTCAAATGGATTACATAGTAATCATTTTTTTTGTAATTCTAACTCAGTTTTCAAGAAAAAAATTTGTAGATTAATATGATCACGACATGAGATGCAATCATATTATCAAATTGACACACATTGACTTACGGTGTGTTTGGATTGAAGGAAATGGAGGGAAAATAAAGGAAGGGAAATGGAGAGATTAGGTTTCTTTCATTTGGATATCAAGTGAGGGAAGAAGGCAATTAGAGGGGAGAGAAATTGAGGGATTAATGACGTAAGGAAATTGTAGGTCGTTTTCTACCCTTTCCTAGAGCCAAACAAAATTTATAAACACTCGACCAACCTAATACGAGTATATGGTAAGTCAAGGGTCGAACCCAAAGGAATGAATAGGTGCTAGGTCAAGCTACTTCGAAGATTGTGGAAAGATATGGTTGGTAACTAAGGTATCGAGAAAGCTAGATAAATCGAGAAATTTAATATACTAAACACTAGGGATATAGGTTTCACATGCAAGCTCAATAATTATGCTAATTGATGGATCACTCAATCAATTCAAACATTACTAAGGACAAACAATAGTTGCAACCAAAGGAATCCAAAAGCTATCTCCTATAAGCCAAGCTAGGGTTCACTATGAATGGCTAACTAAGAAAATCAAAATAAAATTCAATCAATTAAAGCAATTCTCAAATTAAGGGTTCATGTCATTGAAATTTGCAATGCAATCTAGATTAATCTTATAGTTGATCACTCCTAATCTAATTAATCACATGCACAACTGTGTTAACCACTTTAATTGCAACAATTCAATCAATCAAGGATCATCAACTAGCAAAAATCATCAATCAAGCATGCTTCCCCTTCTCCTTAGCAACTAATCTACTCACTAATCATGGTGAAATTGAGAAACAAAACAAATTCAATCACAATCATATTCATTTCAAGTTTAATCAAGAAGAAATTCAATCACTCAACAAATTCTAAAGCAAAGAATGAAATTCAAATCAAAAATTCAAGAATCAAAGGAAATTGCAATAAAAGTAAATTCAAAAGGAAAGAAATCTCACAAGTTTTCATTGAATTGAAGAAGAAATTTCAAGATCAAGTTGAAATCAAAGATCAAATTCAAGTACAATCAAGTAATCTTAAGCTTCTCTCTCTACTATTGCTGGAAAATAAGCATCAAGTACAAAATAAGTCGTCCCCCCCCCCCCAAAAAAAAAAAGAAAGTCAAAAGCTATAAATAGAAAATCGAGCGAATGGGATCAGGGCTCGTGGTGCGTGCGCACCACCCAAGCCCCGCGCGCGCACAGCTGGGTCTGCGCGCACAAACCACTAATGCCGCGCGCACCCCTGCTTGGTGCTTGTGGCCTTGCCTTGTTCCGCGCTCCCGAGAATCCCTATCATTGGTGCACTCGAGGCGATGCTCGTGAGAAGGGCAACTCCTTTATCTTCCAAGCATTTGAACACTTCGAGCCAAAGCATTGCTTCCAAGGTCCTAGTGCTTGCGGAGCTAGCTTGAATTGCATGTTTAGATTCCCAAACTTAGCTCCATCAACCTCCTTGAATGCGCTCGAGCTTCCTCCTTGGTAATCAAACCTCGGGAAACTCAACACACCTAAAAACAAGTCAAAGAAACGAAGAAGCGAGAGAAATAGTCGAGAAATGAATAAAATAACAAGAAAACCATCAAAAACATGCATTTCTCTAGACTTACACACGAAAAACGAGCATTATTATGTAAAAAAATGACATAAAAGACTAAAAACGAGTATAAAACTACAAAGAAAACCTAGCCTAAGAGTGCCATAAATGACACTCATCAATTTAATTGTAGAAAATTGATCCCTCCAACAATGGAGAGATTTTGGAAGGAAAACTCACCATTCTTGCCTCCCTTCCTCTTCTCCTCCCTTCCCTTCTTTTCCTTCCTATTTCTTTATCCAAACACACTGTTAAGGAATTTGAATATTGCGCACTTGTCTCATACAAGTGGGAGATTGAAGGAATTATGTGTTCGATAAGTGCAATTACTAGATATATCAAGGATCACTATTTATGGAGATAATTACTTTATTCTTTTGGGTTGTCTTTGTCTAGTGCTAGATATGGAAAATGATCTTTGGGCTAGTTAAATATTCTAAGGCCCAATAGAATGGATTCTATGAGGTCACACACAAGGGTATTGGGTTAAACAAGTAAGAGGCCCATTAATGGGCCTCATGAGATTATGACATACCATGAAAGGTGTTGGGCTAGAGTAGTTTGATTTGGATAAGGTGTTTGGGCTTGACATGCACTCTTATTTAGAGATATGATTTAAAAATAAGATTCATGTCTAGGGTTGACTAAGTCACAATTAACATACAGTGAATTGTGAAACAAGGTGACAAGAGGAAAATGCATGTCGTTATCTACCCTTTCCCCAAGCCAAACTAAATTTGTAAACACCTAACCAACCTTATATGAATATAGGGCAAGTTAAGGGTCGATCCCAAGGGAATGCAATGATGAAAACTAAAGTCTAAGTCAAGCTACCTCGAAGTCGAAAATGAGATTATGGTTGCTACTAAAGTGAACTAGATCAAATTCAACAAGTAATCAAGGGTCTAAACATTAGGGATATGGGTTCCACATGCAAGATCAATGATAATGCTAGATTAAAGCTCAATCAATTAATTCAAGTATTGCAATGGACAAACAATAGTAGCAATCAAGAGAGTTCAAATGCTATCTCCTATAGGCCAATCTAGTGGTCACTATGAAAGGCAAACCAAGAAGAATCACAAGCAAACTCAATCAATTAGAGCAACCTTCAAATCAATTGGTCATGTCATTAAGAGTTGCAATGCAATCTAGATTAATCTTATAGGGTGATCAATCCTAATCTAATCAATCTCATGCAAAACTATGTCAACCAATTTAATTGCAACAAATCAACCAATCAAAGAGCATCAACTAGCATTTCCATTAATCAAACATGCTTCCCCCTTTCCCTAGCAACTAATCTACTCACTAATCATGGTGAGATTCAAAACCAAATAACTAGAAATTGCATTGATCATCATTCTATATCAAAATCTAATAGAAATCAAAGTATTCAATATTATCAAACTCAAATCCAAGAAAAACAAGCATCAAGCAAAAAAAAATCAAAAAGCAAGTAAGTAAGAGATGAAAGAAGGAAAAGATTCTCACTAATATTGATGATTGAAAATGAAGAAATCCAAACTGATTGATCAAATGTTGAGTTACAAATCCAAAACCAAGAACTTCTCTCTAACTTCTCTCTCTAAAACTAAGCTAATGAAATATTATCAAAAAGTTGGATTCAAAAAGGAAATACAATTCTATTTATAAGCTAAGAAGAAAACGGCAGCTCCCGCGCCCTCTCCCGATAGACCCGCGCCCGCGGAAAAATGGGTACGGAACCCTCCGCGGGCTGTCTGGGCAGCACCCGCGCCCGCGGCATCAGGGGCCCGCGCCCACTGGGAAATGACCCGCGCCCGCGGCAAGATCCCCTGCTCCCAAAGGCTGATCAGGGGGCCGCGGTCTCTCTGAGGGGAGAGACCTCTCCATTTTACCCGCGCCCGCGGGAAGCCCTCGGGGCAACCGCGGGGAGTTCCTGCCTTATTTTGACACTTTTACTCGTCTTGGGCCCGCGCCCGCGGCAAGATGGCCCGCGCCCGCGGCCTGTTGGAAATACCTTGGAGACCTCTCCGAGGCCTCTCCAAGGCCTCTTTAAGCCCTCTCTAGTCAAATGCTTCTTCCTTGCTTGATCATTGAGGTCCCGAATTGCATCCTTTGCCAAGGCGATCCTCACAATACCTACACAAGTAAACAAAGGAAAGAAATAAAAGGGAAAAAGAGCAAAATAAAGGAAAACACGATAAAAACACGAGAAACATAAATAAAAGAGAAACTAAAGGAAAAAGGACCAAAATTAAGAGAAGAAAGCATGAGAAGGGGAAAGAAATTACCTAAAAGACTACCCTATGAGTGCCATAAATGACACTCATCAAATTCCCCCAAGCTAGACTTTTGCTCGTCCCGAGCAAAACAAAGGCCAAGAAGGAATAAGAAGGGACAAATCGAAATAAAAAGAAAAAGAGGGGTAAGAATTTACACTATGACTCACTGTCGTAGGAATCACGGTTGTTTTTAGCTACAACAAGCCATTTTGAACCCCTAGATCGCCCTAGAGGACGAGTGATGCTCTCGTAAGGGTATCCTAAGAGTTTACCCATAACTCTCCACCAAAACCCCCAAGAGGCAAACCAAAGAAAGAAAAGAAAAAGGAAAAAGGAAACAAAATCTTTACGAAATGGACTTTACAAAGAGACTATAATTCAAATGAATAACAACCTTTCTAAAGTGAATTATGGTATGCACGTTATAAGATACCTAAGGTTGATTGAAACATAAATATGCTAAGCATAGGACTAGTTATCACACTCCACCTTCATCCCAAACAGTCTTACCGCGTTCCCCCTACTAATCTCATATCTCCCCTTAGTGAGCATCTCATAGATTCCGCGAAGGAACCGGAAAAAGATCAAAGTTTTTAGGCTACTCGACATCTTGATTTCGCATCCCCTTTCCTTAGTCCACAACCTATGATTCCCTCCACCGATGAAAGACTCAACTCCTAGGTCCAAAGGTCTTTCCCAAGGTTGTAACGTAAGGCAAGGAGGGTTAAGGTAGGCTAAAAATTTAAAATTTGGTGATTATCCTAAAATGTGAAGCAAAGACCGGCCAAATCTCAACACCAAACTTAAGTAATCACCAAACAAAAATGTATTAACACCCCAAGCTTATTCAAAGCAAAACTCTACTAAAATAAGACCAAAAAGCGTGAACACTTAACGCTTCCCCCCCCCCCCCCCAAGCTAAAGGAAGCATTGTCCTCAATGCAAAGAGAGGTGAAAGACACCTGGAGAAATTATTATATTATTTTTTTTTTTTTTGAAATTTCTCATACACCTTTAAAGCATTAGTCCTTGCCTCTTTCTCAATTCGGACGGCTTTTACAAAAGCATTTACCATTATTCACAAAAACGACTCAAATATGTGTACCAAATCGAACCAAACCCCAACTTCATACACCACAATCACCAAACATTGACCCTTGCTTCACAAAAACCAAAAAGAAAGAGAATGAAACAAAAGGCTCAAAATATCTAATCATGCGGCTTGAAAAGAGGGAAGAAGGATCAAAGGGGTAACAAGTAGGTAAATGTATCCCGAACCCAAAAAAAAAAGTAAACATAAAAGGGACTATCCTAGAAAAAAGAAAAATACCTCCCCGAAAAAGCTGCCTTTGTCCTTCCTAGGTAGTTCGGTCACGGTCTTAGGAATCATATGCTAAGATTCTAGATTAGGTTTGCGAAAATCAAGGATCCATGCCGCTCATGCAAGAATTTGATGAAAGCTTGAACAATTATACATCTCACATGGTTGTAGCAAAAACTCACTAAGGTTGTCAAATCAAAGATAGGGAGCACTACCTACATGCCACAAACGAGTAGAATCTGGTTTCATGATTCCCCTAGTTCTAGATAACTATCTTAGCATGCTTTATCCTAGAATCAACCAAACGTAATCTCAAACCGTGCATACCATAATTACCTAGGAAGACTATTATTCAAAAGCAAGAGTCCATTGCATACAAGTCCGACATTCAAAAAGAGAAATAGTAAAAAGAAAGCCTCAAAAAGATATGCACACCAACAAGAACAAAAGATAAGAAAAGAAAAGAAAAGATGGAAAACTAAGATAAAGATAAGAAAGGGAAAGAGGAAAGGGCAAAGATGCAATCATAACACGTTTATCCCAATCGACATACAAGTGGTCTAATGGCCACATCGCCAAAGACCCCAAACACACTAGGTGTTAAATTCATACATCCTCGAACCGTTCAGCTTCCCCTAAATCTAATCCTAATCTAAGCAACCAAGAAAACAAAGAAGTGAAAATAAAAAGGAGTAAAATAAGAAAGGCCTCACCAAGCGTCCGTGCTAGACTAAAGTACCCAAAGAGTAAGAACGAGCTTCTCCAAAGGGTTCCGCAATCCAAAGCATGAGCTACGAACAAGGTGAGTAAAAGAAAAGAAAGCTATATATATACAAAATGAAATTGTTAGTAACTTCCAAACAAAAGCAAACAATAAAAACACTTAAACACTAACTATATACAAAAACCTAGAAGAACCCATCATCATCAAAACCAAAAGTTAATCTTTTTGTTTTTTTTTTTTTTTTTCAAGAAGTTCCCAAAAACCATCATCCGAAGAAATAATCAACAACAAGCAACACAACATCGAGACCAATAGCCAAGATCCACCAAAAACCTTATCAAAAACTTCCCACCGAGCCCAAGGTGCCGCCCCCATGCTAACACATCCTTTTTGACCCTCCCCCCCTCACAAAATGAAAGCATCGACCGATGCCGACAAACATGCAAAAATAGGGAAAAGGGGAGAACAAAAAGGGAAACAAACATGCGAAAAGGGGACTATTGGCCACTGGGGCCGGCACCATCATCACCTCCAAAACCATCACCCTCATCCCAACCTCCGGTGAAACCGGGAGGAAATCCATAATGACCCTTAAATAGGTCTTGTTGGGATGGGGTCAATTGGTCAAAGGGCTCTTGTTGAACAAGGGGCTCGGGGTGACGGGGGTCAACATAATAATAAGCGGGGTCACCCCTGTAATCACTCCCCCCCGAGACCCTATAATCATAGGGCGGGAAGTTGCGCCTTGGCACATCGGGAGTCTCAACCCCTTGCCAATAAGGGTACGTAGGGAGGCCGTCACCACCCCAGGAAGGTACCGGCCCTTGTTGGGGCGGCACATAAGGATATTTGACCGGGGGTGCGACCTCCCCCCTACGTACACTAGCGTCATACAAGGCGCTAGTTTGATAAGATAAAGTCTGGTGGTCAGAAAACATACCTTGCATGCTCAATTGCATGCGTTCCATGTGGGCTCTCATGGCCTCCATTTCCCGGAGATAAGCATCTCCTTGGAATTCTTGTTGTTGTTGTTGATGTTGATGTTGTTGTTGTCGTTGTCTTCTCTCTCTTCTTCTTCCTTGAGCATCCTCTTGGAAATGCTCATGTTGTTGATGAAACGGTTGTTGTTGTTGTTGCTCCTCTTGTTCTTCTCCTCTTCCTTCCTCCTCCTCCTCATGCACTCCGTCAAACCCGGCTCCCTCAACAAAATTTGCATCCTCCTCCATCTCATCCTCATCTATCCTACCATTGTCCCTAGGGACCATCCAAACATTCCTAGCTTGGCGAAAGATGGAGGTAGCGGCCGGGTTAGGGAGAAGGCAATGGTGGGTATTCCTCATTAGCCAAGAGTAAGTACCGGCTCTCCTAGTACTAGTTATGAAACGGAGGGTGTTAACCTGCCTCAAACTAATCCAAATGTCTTCACTCCCTCCAACCGGAGTGCAAGACTCTAAGAACCGTTCTTGGTTAAAATACCGCACTAAACGGGTCACCATGCCCCCACAATGAATCTCCCCCGTCTTAACCCCATGCATGATCTCCTTGCAACACTCCATGAAAATGTAGCCAAAGTTTATCCTAGATCCCAACTCCGGCTTAGTAGCCATCCACAAAACCAAGATCTCCTCTCGAGACAACTTTCCCAAATCTTGCTTATTATAAACCGAGTACCCGAGAATTCTATGTAGGATCCTAAGGGCCGGATGGATGATCTCACTAGCAAGGGATATCTTGGAGTCAAACTGTTTTTTGTGGGCTATGGTTCTCCACCAAGCAACCTCATTGTACTCACTTTTGGCAAGGGAGATAAGGGGCTCGAAGATATCACCATTTGGGTTGAAACCTAGGGCAACATTAAACTCGGCTAGGTTCATGGTGTGCTTTACATTGAAGAGTTGGAAGGAGATGATGTAGTCGGTTTCCCCTACCCTATTGAATTCAAAGGTGGAGAAAAACTCAATTGAAGGCTCCAAGTAGGTTCGGGGGTTAGATTTCAAAAACTCACCCAAGCTTAGGTTTTCGAGGAGTACATCAAGGTCATTATCTATGCCTAGCTTGGCCATGTCATCACGAAAATAATGGCGGGTGGGTCTAAACTTTCGGTCTTTCACTTTATTATAGATGGGCAATTGTTTAGACCGGTTCCACAATTTTAGAGGTGGTAGAGGAGGAGGGGCGTCATCTTGGGTTGAGGAATGTGTTTGGGGTTGAGGGTTTGAGGATTGGCCTTGAGAAGTTTGGCCGGGAGATTGGTTCGAGCGGTTTTTGCTACTCTTAACTTTTCTCAACAAATTCATTTTATCACACAAATTCACAAAAATGCACAAGAAATACTCCAACCTCCTCAAACAAACACCAAACACCTCAGACACTCACAATCCTCCTTTCAAATCCAACCGAACCCCCAAAAACTACAAGGTACCTGTTTCAATCAACAAAACAACCAAAATTCCAACAACAAATACCAATATCAACAATCATCCATCAAATATATGCAAGATTTATCAAGAAAAATCAATCATCACTGAAAATTACCAAATTTCACAAAAATAACCATGAAACACAAAAATCATGCTCAAAATCAAGATAAACCAACCAATGTAAAGAAATCAAGTGAAATTGACAAGAATAATACAAAGGTTAGAAGTATACCAAGATTGGAGACTCAAATCAAGCTTAGAGCACCACACACTGCCGAAAATTGCCGAAAAACCACGAGAAACACGAGTAGGGGTGATGAAATTTGAGAATTAAGGTAGATTAAGTGAAGATTTGATGGAAAATGTGAAGAGAAGTTAGAGAGATTGATGATTTGGGGTTAGGGTTGAGAGGTTTGTAGAGAGAGAAAGGGGAAAAGTATAGAGGAGGTGAGAAAAAAAGAGAGGAGAGAGAGAGGAGAGGGCGTCCGGGTTTATGAAACCCAGATACCCGCGCCCTCTCCCGAAAGAGCCGCGGTCTCGGGAACTCTCCCGCGCCCGCGGAGAGACCGCGGGGCAACCGCGGGGAGTTCCTGTCAAAAATTGAAGAAATTATACCTGATGTTTGCCGCGCCCTCTCCAAGGATGTCGCGCCCTCTCCAAAACTTCCCGCGCCCGCGGAGAGACCGCGGGGCAACCGCGGGAAGTTCCTGATCCAAAACTGAGAAGTTTGCTGAAATAGGGGTCGCGCCCTCTCCAATTTTCCGAGACCTCTCTAAACTCCCCCGCGCCCGCGGAGAGACCGCGGGGAGTTCCTGATTGTAATTGCCTTTGAAAGCTGAAGAGGCCCCCGAGGTCTCTCCAAGTCCTCGGGGAGCCCTCTCCCCTGCACTCTAAACTCTTCATAAAACCCCTTCTTTCCAACAAGTGATGACAATAGGCAACCTACAAAACAAACATAAAACCAACACAACATAAAATCAAAAATTAATCAAGGAAAATGAAAAGAAAAGAAAAGAAAAGAAAAATGAGATGAGAATCCGAGTTGCCTCCCGTAAGCGCTTTTGGTTAACGTCGTTAGCTCGACGTGCATCACCCACTCAAGGTGGCTTGAAAAGAATCATTTTGTGAACAAGACCAACAAACACTCCATCAAAGTACTTCTTGAGCCGATGACCATTAACCTTAAATGAAGATGAGGAATCCAAAGGAGAAATTTCCACGGCACCATTACCAAAAACATCCTTCACCAAGAATGGACCACTCCATCTTGACATGAGTTTTCCAGGGAACAACTTCATTCTAGAATTGTAGAGGAGGACTTTGTCACCTACACAAAACTCCTTTTTGTCAATCAACTTGTCATGAACCTCTTTGGATCGAGCCTTGTAGGTGCTAGCACAATCGTAAGCATCAAGCCGAAGTTCCTCTAACTCATGAAGATCCAACCACCTCTTCTCTCCCGCACTTGCTAAGTCAAAATTGATCTTCTTGATGGCCCACAAGGCACGATGTTCAAGCTCAACCGGGAGATGGCATGATTTGCCATAGACAAGGCGATATGGAGTGGTACCAATGGGTGTCTTAAAAGCCGTCCTATAAGCCCATAGAGCATCATCCAATTTGTCCGACCAATCCTTTCTATTGCGAGCAACCGTCTGCTCAAGAATAAGCTTGATTTGACGATTTGAAACCTCAACTTGGCCACTCGTTTGAGGATGGTAGGGAAGCCCAAATCGTTGATGCACACCATGTTTCCTCAACATCTTTTGAAAGGCATTATGAACAAAGTGGGATCCATTATCACTTATCACCGCTTTTGGGACACCAAACCTTGGAAAGATGATCTTCTTAAACAACTTCAATACAACCTTGTGATCATTTGTTGGAGAGGCAATGGCCTCAACCCACTTAGAAACATAGTCCACCGCCACAAGGATATATTGATTCCCGTATGAAGAGGGGAATGGTCCCATGAAGTCAATTCCCCACACATTGAACACCTCCAATTCAAGGATAGGTTGTTGAGGCATCTCATTTCGCTTGGAAATGTTCCCAACTCGTTGACATCGGTCACACGACTTAACAAAGCCCCATGAGTCCTTGAATAGATGTGGCCACCAAAAATCACTTTGAAGAACCTTGGTAGCGGTCTTGGAAACACCCATGTGCCCACCACTAGGGTCCGAGTGGCACATTTTTAAAACACTAGGCACCTCTTCATTGGGAACACAACGCCTAAGTAAGCCATCAACCCCACGTTTGTATAAGATAGGATCATCCCACAAATAGTGCCTTGCCTCTCTTTTGATCTTCTTCTTTTGGTTCTTGGAGAAAGAGGGTGGAAACTCCCCACATGCTAGAAAATTGACCAAATCGGCATACCATGGGAGTTCCTTCACCTCTATGGCATACAAGAAATCATCAAGCATTCTATCTTCTATTGGTAGACCATCATCATGAATTTGATCCCCTTCAAGGCGAGAAAGATGGTCCGCCACAACATTCTCCGCACCCTTCTTGTCCCTAATCTCAATCTCAAAAGCTTGCAATTCAAGCACCCATCGAATCAACCTTGTCTTGGACTCTTTCTTGGCAAAGAGATACTTGAGGGCCGCATGATCCGTGAAGACTATGGTCTTGGAACCCAGCAAGTAACACCGGAATTTCTAAAAAGAGCGCACAATTGCCAAAAATTCTTTTTCTGTTGTTGTGTAGTTCTTTTGAGCCCCATTGAGAGTCTTGGACACATAGTAAATCACATGAAGTTTCTTGTCTACCCGTTGTCCCAAAACACCTCCAATCGCCCAATCACTCGCATCACACATCAACTCAAAAGGAAGATCCCACCTTGGGCCTTGAACAATAGGAGTAGAGATTAGGGCCTCCTTCAATCTATCAAATGCCTTCAAGCATTTGTCATCAAAATTGAACTCAACATCTTTTTGAAGAAGGTCATTTAGGGGCTTAGCAATGAGTGAAAAATCCTTAATGAATCTCCTATAAAAACCCGCATGACCAAGGAACGATCTCACTCCTTTGACATTCACCGGAGGTGGAAGTTTCTCAATCACATCAATCTTGGCCTTATCCACCTCAATGCCTCTATTTGAAATCTTGTGTCCAAGCACTATACCTTCCTCCACCATGAAGTGGCACTTCTCCCAATTCAAAACAAGATTGACTTTCTCACATCTTGCCAAACACTTCTCAAGATTCACAAGGCACTCCTCGAAAGAAACACCCCCCACCGAAAAATCATCCATAAAGACCTCCATTTCCTCCTCCAGCATATCTCCGAAGATACTCATCATGCACCTTTGGAAAGTAGCGGGTGCATTGCATAACCCAAAGGGCATTCTCCGGTAGGCAAAGGTCCCATAAGGACAAGTGAATGTGGTCTTTTCTTGATCATTAGGGTGGATGGGGATTTGGAAGAATCCGGAATACCCATCGAGGAAACAATAAAACTTGTGCCTTGTTAGTCTCTCAAGCATTTGGTCAATAAATGGAAGAGGAAAGTGATCCTTCTTGGTAGATGTGTTTAGACGTCTATAGTCTATAGTCTATACACATCCGCTAACCGGTGACCGTCCTAGTTGGAATGAGCTCACCCTTCTCATTCTCAACCACGGTCATGCCCCCCTTCTTTGGAACGACATGGACGGGGGAGACCCACCTAGAGCTAGAGATGGGGAATATGATTCCCGCATCCAATAGCTTGGTGATCTCCTTCTTAACTACCTCTCCCATTTGGGGATGTAGTTTCCTTTGTCGTTCAATAGAGGGAAGGGCGCCTTCCTCAAGCGTTATGTGGTGTTGGCACAAGGCGGGGCTTATACCTTTAAGGTCATCAATTGTGTACCCCAAAGCACCTTGGTGTTTTCTCAAAACACCACATAACGCTTGAGCTTGGCTCTCGCTCAAGGATGCACTAACTATCACGGGGTAAGTGGAATGAGGGCCCAAGAATTCATACCTAAGGTGTGATGGTAGAGGTTTGAGCTCCACCATAGGCACACCATTACCTTCTTGTGATGTGGCCACTTGCAAAGCTTCATTGCTTTAGATTTTCAAACATGTTTGCTCATCCACGTCCTCCACACTTCCATCAAGTAACTCCTCATAGAAAGGCATCTCCTTGCATGAAGCACCTACCTTGTCTTTGTTCAACAAAACATTCTCAAGAGCATCGTAAGAAGTGAGCAAGCGCTCATGCATGGAAGACACAACAATATCAAGTGAATCAATCATCATACAATTTTCCAAAGAAGAACATGGATACTTCATGCTCTCATTCAAATCAAATTCTATAACCTCTTCTCCTACCTTAAGGGAGATCTTAGCACTCCTCACATCAATCATGGCTCCCGAGGTAGCAAGAAAGGGTCTACCTAAAATGATCGGAATGGTGGCATCCTCATCCATTTCAAGAACAACAAAATCCACGGGAAACACAAACTTCCCCACCCTCAAAGGGACATCCTCTACCTTACCTTTTGGAAATTTGATAGACCTATCCGCTAATTGCAAGGTAATGTTAGAAGGTAAGAGTTCCCCTAGCTCAAGTCTTTGATAAACCGAATATGGCATTAGGCTCACACTAGCTCCCAAGTCACATAAGGCATTATCAATTTGCATCTTGTTAATGGCACAAGGGATGGAGAAGTTTTCGGGGTCCTTCAACTTGGGTGGCATTTTGTTCATGATGATAGCACTACAATTTTCGGTCAAATTGATGGTCTCCACAACCTCACAAGTTCTTCTCCCACTCAAAATGTCTTTGAGGAATTTGGCATAGTTTGGCATTTGGTTGATCACATCGGTAAAAGGTAGAGAAAGGTGGAGTTGTTTTAGCATCTCAATGAATCTCCCAAATTGTTCATCCAATTTGTGTCTCATGAATTTTTGTGGGTAGGGGAGCTTGGGTCTCACAATCTCTTTCTCTACTCTCACCTCTCTAGGTGTCTCAACCACTACCTCATCCAATGATGCCCTATTCCCCTCATCCTCAACCAAAACCTCCCTAGGAATCTCCTTATCTACACCTTTCCTAGGCAATCTCTCCTCAAGAACCTTTCCACTCCTTGTAACAGTAGCATTCACGGGTTTCTTGGGATCAAGACCTTGGGAAGGTAAAGAAGAAGGGCTTGCATGATCTTTCAAGGCATTAGCAAGTTGAGAGATTTGGTTTTCAAGCATTTTATTGTGGGTCATCATTTCATTGAATTTTTTATCACTCACGGCCATGTATGTGTTCAACAACTTGGTTTGATTCTCAATTATCTCCTCCAAATTAGTCCTAGGTGAAGAAGGTTGAGAATAGGAACTTTCACCTTGAGTCTTTGGAACAAACCCGGGTGGGGGACCTCTTTGAGAATTATTTTGAAAATTACCCCGTCCTTGATTGTTCCAATTACTCCTATTTTGACTTTGGCCATAGCCTTGATTATGGTTTCCACCACCTTGATTATGATTACCACTACCTTGGTTATGATTTCCATAACCTTGGTTTTGGTTACCATAACTTTGGCCTTGATTACCATAATTTTGGCTTTGATTTTGGCCACTATGACCTTGATTATTATAGCTACCACGAGAACCTTGGTTCCCTTGGTTTCTATAACCACCACCTTGGTTATAGTTGTCAAAATTGCCTTGGCCTTGGTAGTTCCTATTCCATTGACCTCTTTGATTATCAAACCGTTGACCATTATTATTCGACACATAATTCACATGTTCACTCTCATGGTTATCAAACTCATCAACACATTCATTAGGACAAGTACTAGAGTTATGATCATACGATCCACATGCATCACAAAACAAGAAACCCATAGGCATATTATGTGAAGAGGGAGGGGGTTAAGAGTTAGAAAGAGTACCTCTCCCCTTAAATTGGGAGGGAAGATTCGAGGCTTGAGAAGGGGAAGAAGTGCTCTCCAACTTAGCTTTGATTGCGGTGACCTCCTTTCCTAAGTTTGTCATTTGGGAGGAAAGGTTGTTGATTGCATTTAGATGGTCCACCGAGTATAATGAAGATTGCTTGCTTGAAGCGTCCCTCTCCCCATCTTGCCAATCCCTATAGTATGTCACCACGTCCTCAATGATGTCCACAACTTCTTCTTCGGTTTTGTTCATGATAGGGCCCCCGGCCCCTCCATCAAGGCATGACTTGCCTTGGGGACTTAAACCGCCATAGAAGATTTGGATCACTTGGTATGTGGGGATTCCGTGGTGAGGGCACTCCCTTTGATACTCTTTGAATCTCTCCCATGCTTCGTAAAGGCTTTCACTTGGCCTTTGCTTGAACCCTTGAATCAAGGCTCTTGCCTCCGTCGTCTTCTTTTGGGGGTAGAAGCGGGACAAGAAAGCCTTTGTGACATCGTCCCAAGTTCTCAAGGAGTTGGGCTTCACCTCTTTGTCTAGCCACTCCAAAGATCTTCGTATTAGAGAGAAAGGGAACAACTTGAGGCGGATGAATTCTTGAGAAACCCCATTGACTTTGATGGTGTTGCAATATTTTTCAAACTCCTTTAGATGGTTCAATGGGCTCTCATTCTTGGCCCCACTATATTGCCTTCTCCCAATCAAGGTGATCATTGCCGGTCGGATTTCGAAGTCATTTGCCGGTGTAGTAGGTGGAGCTATTCCGCTCTCAAACCTATATGCCCCGGGCACTCCAAGCTCCTTCAAGGCCACTCTAGGATTTTCACCCATGCCTTGCTCTTCTTGAATTTCTTCTTCACTTGAAGAACTATAACCCAAGGATCTATTAGCCACTCTCCTTCTTGAAAGAGTTCTCTCAATTTTCGGATCAAGGGGAACAAAGGAACGATCACGGGTTCTATGCATGCAAAACTCAAAGAAAAATATTAGTAGCACGGCTACATGTGTAGCCTAAAGAAACAAAATCTTTTTGTATTTTTTTTTGTAAAATGAAGTAGACTCAACAACAGAAGCTAAGCACCAATAGCACTCCCCGGCAACGGCGCCATTTTGACAAGAGGAAAATGCATGTCGTTATCTACCCTTTCCCCGAGCCAAACTAAATTTGTAAACACCTAACCAACCTTATATGAATATAGGGCAAGTTAAGGGTCGATCCCAAGGGAATGCAATGATGAAAACTAAAGTCTAAGTCAAGCTACCTCGAAGTCGAAAATGAGATTATGGTTGCTACTAAAGTGAACTAGATCAAATTCAACAAGTAATCAAGGGTCTAAACACTAGGGATATGGGTTCCACATGCAAGATCAATGATAATGCTAGATTAAAGCTCAATCAATTAATTCAAGTATTGCAATGGACAAACAATAGTAGCAATCAAGAGAGTTCAAATGCTATCTCCTATAGGCCAATCTAGTGGTCACTATGAAAGGCAAACCAAGAAGAATCACAAGCAAACTCAATCAATTAGAGCAACCTTCAAATCAATTGGTCATGTCATTAAGAGTTGCAATGCAATCTAGATTAATCTTATAGGGTGATCAATCCTAATCTAATCAATCTCATGCAAAACTATGTCAACCAATTTAATTGCAACAAATCAACCAATCAAAGAGCATCAACTAGCATTTCCATTAATCAAACATGCTTCCCCCTTTCCCTAGCAACTAATCTACTCACTAATCATGGTGAGATTCAAAACCAAATAACTAGAAATTGCATTGATCATCATTCTATATCAAAATCTAATAGAAATCAAAGTATTCAATATTATCAAACTCAAATCCAAGAAAAACAAGCATCAAGCAAAAAAAAATCAAAAAGCAAGTAAGTAAGAGATGAAAGAAGGAAAAGATTCTCACTAATATTGATGATTGAAAATGAAGAAATCCAAACTTGATTGATCAAATGTTGAGTTACAAATCCAAAACCAAGAACTTCTCTCTAACTTCTCTCTCTAAAACTAAGCTAATGAAATATTATCAAAAAGTTGGATTCAAAAAGGAAATACAATTCTATTTATAAGCTAAGAAGAAAACGGCAGCTCCCGCGCCCTCTCCCGATAGACCCGCGCCCGCGGAAAAATGGGTACGGAACCCTCCGCGGGCTGTCTGGGCAGCACCCGCGCCCGCGGCATCAGGGGCCCGCGCCCACTGGGAAATGACCCGCGCCCACGGCAAGATCCCCTGCTCCCAAAGGCTGATCAGGGGGCCGCGGTCTCTCTGAGGGGAGAGACCTCTCCATTTTACCCGCGCCCGCGGGAAGCCCTCGGGGAAACCGCGGGGAGTTCCTGCCTTATTTTGACACTTTTACTCGTCTTGGGCCCGCGCCCGCGGCAAGATGGCCCGCGCCCGCGGCCTGTTGGAAATACCTTGGAGACCTCTCCGAGGCCTCTCCAAGGCCTCTCTAAGCCCTCTCTAGTCAAATGCTTCTTCCTTGCTTGATCATTGAGGTCCCGAATTGCATCCTTTGCCAAGGCGATCCTCACAATACCTACACAAGTAAACAAAGGAAAGAAATAAAAGGAAAAAAGAGAAAAATAAAGGAAAACACGATAAAAACACGAGAAACATAAATAAAAGAGAAACTAAAGGAAAAAGGACCAAAATTAAGAGAAGAAAGCATGAGAAGGGGAAAGAAATTACCTAAAAGATTACCCTATGAGTGTCATAAATGACACTCATCACAAGGCAACTAGTATTCCCAAACCCTAATCCCTCTCTCTCTCCTCACGGCCCTCCCCTCTCTCTTTCCAATCCTTCGGCCGGCCACCTCCCTTGGTGGCACGTGGCGTTCTTAGTGGTAAATCGTGGTTAGTTCGTGTCTCCTCTCTTCGTAGAAGGTTAGTTGAAGCATTCAATCACAACTAACTAGCATTAGTGGAGGTATAATCTATGGTTGTGGACCAAGTAGAGGAACACACTTGGGGTTCTTATTATCCTATTGTTTTTACTCGATCACACGTGGATTCCAGCTTTAAAGGTACAATTATGTATTCTTTATATGTTATGCAATGATATCGGTTATTAAGTTCTTATGAATATGATTCATGCAATTCCGCTTAGAGTATCTAAAGTTCTACATCTTTTTCTTGTTAGTTGTTGTTGAGGCTGGTTCTGGATAAAGGATTTATGTCTTCGTCATGTGCAATTACTAGATATATAAATGGATCAAATTATGGAGATAATGATGGGATGAAGAACGGTAGGTCGTTGGGCTACCACCCCACCCAATCAAACAATATTTATAACTCAACAAACCCCTATGGAAGTGTAGTGGTAAGTCGAGGTCGAACCCAAAGGAATGGAGGTTGAATGTATATTGCCTAGTGTCAAGCTACTCCGAAGTCAAGTGAGGGGTTTATGGTAGGAACTAAGACTAAGCTAAGCAATGCAATAAACTTATACTAAATCAAATGTAAAGACACTAGGGGAATGGATCCACATGCATCAACAATGAAGTTCAATCAACTTGGGGAATCAACCAATCAAGTCAAGCAATGTGAGGGAAAACCGAAATTGCAACCAAAAGAGCACATCATGCTATTCTCCTAGAGGTCTAATTAGCGCCAACTACATCAAACACTAGCTAGGAAACATCACAAGAAATCTCAATCGAGTAAATGTAAGCCACAAATCAATGGTCCGTATCAATGTGAACTCACAATGCAATCTAGTGTGAATAACAAGGGTGATCAAGCCTAATCAAGCACACACATGCACAAAATCAATCAACCAATTTAATCACATTATCAACTCAATCAATTTCCCCAAATTAATCTCAATTCATCATCAATACATGCTTCACCACTACCCTAGCAATAAAACTACTCACAATCCATGAAAAACATCAAAATCAAAGCTAAACTAATCATCATACCCAAATTCATCAATTGAAACCAACAAATTCAATCCAAATCAATCAAACTATTAATCAACCAAATCAAACAACAATACTAATGGAATCAAACATTAAATTGCATTAAAAAGTAAAGAATCCTTACAAACTTGATAGAAATCAAATCAAATGTAGCAATCTTCAATCATCAATCATCAAACCCACATTTTCTCTCTCTAAAATCTAATCTAATCTAATTCTCTAATTGTCTAATTGTTTCTCTCTCTACCCAAAGATGGGTATTTATAAATACAAGGATTAAAAGAAAATAAAAGAGAAAATAAAATGAAATAAAAGAGAAAAGGAAATAAAAAAAAAGGAAAGGAAAAGAAAAGAAATAAAAATAAAAATAAGAAAAGAAAAGGAAGGGAAAAAGAAAAATAGAAAATAAAAGGGAAATTAAGAAATGAAAATTCCCTTCAAGCAGGGCTCGAAACTGAGCTTCAAGGATGGGAATTAATCCCATGTTTCGCACCCAAATCGAACCCAGCTGAACGCTTCATCATCAATCAATGCTTCAACTCGAACCCAGCTATGTGCGGCCGCATTCTTTGAATGTGCGCCCGCACCTGCTGAGGTACAAATGAAGTCAGAGCAGCGGTGGTGCTGCCGGAGGTGATAGGTGGTGCAATTGTAGCGGAAGCTTGCTGGAGCTGCGCCGCTGCTTGGAGTTGCTTCAATTGTTGTTGTTGTGTGAGGTAGAAGGTGGAATTGGTGGCTGTTGATTGATGCGAGAGCCGCGGTGATGCATGGGTGGCTGAGTTGATTTGGGGGTTCGATTGGTGGCGTTGCGGTGGCTAGGAAAACAGGGGAAATGGTGGTGCAATCGGTGAGTGTTGCGGGAGCAGGGGAAATGGCGAAGGTTGCTGCTGGTGGCTGACTGGTGTTGTTGGTGTTTGTTGGAAGAGGTGGCGCAAATGGAGGAAATTGGTGGCTGAAATAGGGGCTGCGGTGACGGTGGCTGCGTGTGTGGAGCAGGGGCAGCAGGGTTGATTTGTGTGGTGGAGTGTGCGTTGAGGGGTGAGTGTTGGTGGAGCTGATGTTGTTGCGTGGAGACAGCAGCTATGAGGAGAGTAATTGTTGTTGATGTGAGAAGTTGTAGCTGGAATGAGGAGCATGGGAAATAAGGAAAAGTTTCTGCCTACTGTAATCACCATCACCATTATCACCATGATGGTGATGAAGGCTCAACCATGCAGTAGCTAGCACCAAATGGGACTTGGAACAAACACCTACAAAACACACATAAAACCGAGAAATAAAATAAAGTGAAATAAAACTAAAACCAATAAATAAAAGTAAAAGAAATAAAATGAAAATGAAAATAATAAAGGAAGGAAAATATAATAAAATGAAAATAAAATAAAGTAAAGAAAATGAAATGAAAATAAAATCAAATAAACTAAAGTAAAGTAAAATAAAACTAAATCTATAAAACCTAGAATAAAGAGAAAACAACTAAAATAACGAAAATAAAAGAAATAAAAGAGGAAATACTAGCAAACCATAGAAATGCTCAAAAGCCGTAAAATAAGAGAAGAAAGGTAGAATAGAGAGAGAAAGCATAAAACCGAACATTTATTGAGCAAGAAAGCTATGAAAAGAGGATAAAAAGGACCTAAATGCTCATCAAATGTGTGCCATTTATGACACACATCAGATAATTAAGTTCGTACATTTGGGTTGTCATTATATCATAGCTAAGGGGGTATTAACGATCTTTGGGCAAGTAAAATAGGTCAAAGCCTAATTGGACGGACCCTATAAGGTAACACAAAGGGCCTAGATCGAGCACGAGAGGACGAGGCCCATGCTGGGCCTCATCCCCTAGTATGGTCGGCCATATGGAGGAACAAGGAAGGTTTTGGGCCTCGTGACTTAGTCTAATTATAATAGGATTATAAAAAGACTAAGTGCCTAGGGTTTTAATTAATGCAATTCAGTGATCAGTTTGATAAAACCCTAATTAACAAACACGAGCCCTACCCCTCTCAAACTCTCTCTCTCTCGTCTCTCTCCTCCCCTAGGCGCCGGTGGTGTGTTGGTGGTGGTGGTGGTTCGTGCGGTGGCCGATTGTCCATTAAAGGTGGTGATCGTGGTTCTAATATTAGTGGACATCTTGTTCGAATCTCGTGGACTAAGTAGAGGAGCAACACTTGGGGCCGACTTGCTTCATGGAGATCACGCTTCAAAGGTATGATTATGTGTCTTGTGTGTTATGCATGTGATCTTGGGATTAGGTACTTTATTTATATGATTCATGTTTTTCCGCATTATAGTACCTATATACTCCTATAGTGGTATCAGTTTGCCTCTTGGATGAACACGTTTGATGATAATAATAAGATTATGTTTAATGTGATTAAACTTTTGGAATTGATTAAATGCGATTTAATTATGCTCAAAATAGTCATGAAGAAGACCGATTTTTACCCTATATTAATTCGAAATTTCGAACCCTAAACCCTAATATTTTTGAATTTTTCGACAACCCTAGCCTAAAATATGATTTTTTTTATTTTTTTTATTTTTTTTTTTGCTTGAGTTTATGATTTAATTGCATTTGATTCATAATTTTAATTGGATTGATTTATGCATAAAAATGTTTTATGTATGATTATCGATTTAATTTTAAGAGTTACCCTAATTTTAATATTGAATGGTGATGTAATTTTAAAATTTGGAATGATTTAATTTAATTTTATTAAAAGTTGTTTTAATTAAATTAAAAAAATAAATATTTAAAGTAGCTGGCTAGTAATTAGGATAGAATCTCCTAAAGTTGTTAGGATAATCATGGAAGATTAAATATGATTTATCTTTCTAGATTAAAATAAGATTTGATTCTATCTCATCCCTAAATTAAAATATATGATATTTTATAAAGTCATGAATAATATACGATATTATCTAATTATGATTTAAAATATGAGATTTTTTAGAAAATACGTTGCCTTAGTTATGAACATTCGATGTTGTAGTTTAGACAAGCATGTTAAGTGATTTATTATATGGACCTTTTATATAATATATGATATTATGTTGCTATATATAGACTAGTATGGCCCATAGATTCTAAATACGATCTACGCATCGTGATGTTTTTTTGTAATCTAAATACGGTTTGCGAACCGTTATGTATTTTTGTAACGTTTATTTAAAGTAAATAGATTAGTATTTAAATAGCTTAGTTCAAAGAAGCCCATGAAGTGAAGGCCCAAAAGAGCAAGGTGGATGGAGATCCATGATGGTTCAAGTGGAAGCATTTTCATTTCTAGTTTTCTTAGGACTAAGTGGCCATACTATGTCATGTTTTATTGCAATTAATAGATTATGCATGTTAGATTTTATTTATGTTGATTGATGATGCGCTAAAGTTCACTAAATAATCATAACATATTAAATTAGGTACCAGTAAAATTTAGATTGCTTTTCCAATTAAAAACCCAACAAACCTTCGATGATTAATGATAGCTCATGCCAAAGCTGGGTGTCATTTTATCTCTTAGGATACTTGGGGTAAATAAAGTTTTACAATTTTAATTGGTTATGCTCAACAAGGTTACCTAAGCGTTTAGAACCATGAAGCAAAGGGTAATAATTAAACATGTGATGGTTAATTATTCAACCAAGAGTTACAAGAGTTGTAATCAGTAAAGAGTTTACTCACCTTGAAAATGTAATGGTGTATGGTAGGGCTAAAGTCCAGTCAATTATTACACGAATAAAATTCAATTGGGATCACTTAATATTGATTAAAGTGCTTTTAAAGTTAGCAATTTAATTTGCTTATGGTACTTTAATTTTAATTAAACATAATTACTAAACTTTGCCTTATTTTGACATAAATGGGTAGCCGTAACAAAGATGACGGTAATTCTTTACCACCAACAATGAAAACAAGGCTTAATTTTCTCAACTTCAACAATTGGGAAAGAGAACTTAGAAGTGTTCTAAGGAACGAAAAGCTCGAATTTTGTTTAGACTTACCAATCGATGGCAGATTTAGTCCATGCATGAATCCTGAGAAGCATTTGAGAAATGTTTCAGAATCTAACAAAGTCACATATGTCATGTTTTCTTCTATTCCAAAGAATTGGGCTAGAAGATTCATGGACTATGAACCTTATCTTTTATTCAAATGCTTACGTGATGTTTCCAAGATTACTGAATTCCCATGTTGATGGTGAATTACATGGAATGTCGAGGAAATCATTAACATGGTTCCCAAGAATGACGACTCCTGGACTGGAAATATTAGCACTACTACAAAAAGGGGAATACACATCGCCTAAAACAAGCAATATAGATCGCCTCCAAGGCACTCTTCTGGTGGGGTACTTTATAAAGTCTTACGAGCGCCTCTTGGAGGCGTTCTATATCTCACACAATACGAAAACGCCTATTTAAGATATGCGCTTCGTATTTTAGGTAAAAATAAATAAAAAAACAATGGAAAGAAAGTTATCATCTTCAGATAGGTGCTTTATAGATAGGCTTTTCCTTTTATTTTTTTCAAAAGAAAAATCATTATTTTTATTATCAATAAAATAATATTTTATTGATAATAATACTAATGATTAATACGTCATCAATACCATTACAATAAAATTTTATTTATCTAAAAAAATTAAAATACATGTATTTCAATTACAGTAACTAAATTCGTTGAAAAAATACGGAGTACATTACAAGTTCTCCAATACAAGTAATTAATTTCGTATACTCCTAACAACAATTGCAAGTTTAAAGAAGAAATCAATGCAGCTATTGTCGACACTTGCGTTGGTTCAACAGATTTTAACTCCAATATCTATTAAACATGTAAAAGACAAACTTTCATATTAAAAACAAATCATAGAATAATTTAAATCTAAATAATACTTCGATGCAACATGCATACTATATTCATTCATAAGCAAAAGAATAGATCTGTATCAAGAAGTAAAAGTTTAAAACCACTTCAAAAAAAAATAAAAAATAAAAAATAAAAAAAAACAAGCTAAGTCTTCTACATATATCAAATGTCAAAACCCACAAAATTGAACAAACATCTCACTTATCTAATTTTAAAATTTTAAAATAAAAATCAGATATTTTAGATCTTATAAAATTGAAATTTAAAACCAAATCTAAAGTAAAAAATCATAAATTTGAGATCTAAAAATAATAATTAAGTATTAAAACAAAATTTTAAAATTAAAATAATAAATTTAAATTAGAATATAATCAAAAACTTGAATCGAAATTCTAAAAAGAAATCATCATATGAACACCAACTAAAACACGAATTGATGAATGACAACTGCTAGCTTGAGAGGAAAGAGAAAGAACACCACCGTTTACGGCCAGCAACCAGATCGGCAACACCAAACATCAATTAACCCGCAACAAGGGCGTCATACAAACAACCCAGAATTATTACGAACGGTTTTTTGCGACTAAACAACCCAAAAATCATCAAGGTCGGACTTTCGCGAACTAAACCACCAAAAAATCATCACGATCGGACTTTCGTGAACCAAACCGCCATGATCGGACCTTTGCGCACCGCACCGCATCGGAGTTAGAGTTTGAAAGCAGGGGAGTGATGGTGGTATAATGGGTTGTTGTTGTGTGTGTGTGCGTAGTGGGGAGAGAAGTGATTGGTAATTGAGGGATGAAGTTAGAGGAGAGAGGGTCAGAGGGGTTAGGGTAAGTGGAGGGAATGAGGTGAGACATGAGGAGTGACGGCTTAAGAGGGAATAAAGTAGGGTTAGAAATATTAGAATTGAGTACCCAGTTTTTTTTATTTCTTTTTTCCTTTTTTTTAAAAAATAAATTATACTTGTAGAACGGTTGTCTATTAGGGGCGATCTATATCGAATAGTGTTATATTTGGATATATCAAATAAAGCCGTTAACTTAGATAGGCGCTCTACAATTTTAACCTAAAAAACGCTTATCTTACATAGGCGCTCTGTATAATGCTAGAGATCGCCTATGATACTTAACAGTTTTGTATTGCGTGTTGCTTATACCACATTTTGTGGTAGTGTAGGTTTGAAACCTATAAGATTACTAGTGAAATAATTAATAGAAAACTCATGCTAGGACAATCAATACAAATTCATGTGGACATGATGGTTCAACTATTCAACCACATGAGTATGTGAGGGAGACCATTAAAAAATAATGAGGTTCATGAAATAATTCTGCATTCTCTACATGATGGTTTTGACCACAAGAAACTTTCTCTAGATGATGAGGACTCTGCGGTTAAGCTAGTTGATTTACTTAAGAATCATGTAGAGAATACCTGAAAGGAGAATAAGCCATTGCTTGAACAAGGATGTCCTCACTACGATGAAGTGACAGGTAAAAGTTCCTAATATTCTTGTTATAAACATTTTAAATTTTACTTAGGTATGTGATACCAAGTTGCAGTGCTTAACATTATTAATGTTGTGCGAAAGCTAAAAAGAAGTGAGGCTAGCAAGGAAATGGAGCTTAAGGGTGCACTAGAAGTGTTCGAGTGGCCAGAAAAAGCTTCATAGTTTTAATTTCTGATTAGTTTATGATGATTTAGACTTATTTCCGATTTGATGAGACAATATTTTGGTTTTCTTGTTTGAATACTGATTTGGTTTTACTTGGCTTGGACAAGTGTTGATCCATGACCAAGGTAATAAATTGTTTTCATTTATGCTAGACATGAGTTAATTTTGTTTTATTACATTGATATAAGTAGATCACAAAAGAAAAATTAGATGATTTAAGATAAACTTACTTATAATAAAGTAAGGATAGGTCACATAAACCATTTGCACATCCAAAATTACAATCAGATGGACTCTTATCCTAATTGGATTATGAATCACTTGAGAATTAAAAGTTATGTTTGATAAGGTAAGATGACCAAGTCGCCTTTTAGTTGAAAGAGTGAAGGAGCTAATGACCTTTTACAACTCATACATATGATGTGTGTGGACCAATAAGTTCAAGAATTAGCAAGAGATTTAACTATTTTATTGCTTTTACTAACGATTTAAGTAAATATATCGATAATTACTTAATGAAGTAAAACTTGGAATCATTGAAATGTTCAAGAATTCAAGAATGAAATGTAAAATCAGTTTGAGATAAACAAATTAACACCACAATATGATTATTGTGAAAATTATTTAACTAAAAAATTAATGATCATCTAAAGGGAATTGTTGAATTAATTCACATTCCAGAAACACAACAATTAAAATGTGTGTTGAAAGAAAGAATCAAACTTTGCTTGCCATAGTTCGTGCCTAGACTAACTTTAATGATTTACAAATATCGTTTTGAGGATAGATATTAGAACAACAATTGCGAACAAACTAAACAGAAACTCAACCAAAGCAGTTGAAAAGACATCATAAGAGTTATGAATTGGAAATATTCCAAAAGTTGTCTATTCTAAATAAGATTAAGGGTTATGGAATCATTGTAAAATGTTTACAAAGATAAAATAATGCACCCTAAATCAAGTAAATAGTTTTTTGTGGGTTTTCCTATGGAAACTAAGTGGTATTATTCCTAAAATCGCTACATAACAAAATGTTTGTTGCTCGCGATAGTGTTTTTATAGAAAATGGATGTGGATAACACTACATCAGAGACGAGGGCGTAGAAAATTAGCTAATTTGATAAATCATATGTTGAAGCAAGCTAATTCAAACCGCAAGGCTTCTATCGTCCCATTTGAATGAAAGGCTTCAAAGAGTTGAAGAGAATAATTCTATTGTTGCTTATACCTATCATAGGTGACTTAGGATTTAAAACAAACAGTTTGTTGAAATTCTGAGAAAAATGTGGATTCTAAAATTTTCCTATTGGAATGGTTAGAACCCATACCCTACAAGCAAGCTTTGGGTAAGTGCCAACTCAAGAAGTGGCTTAAATCCAGGAAATCCAGAATGGACTCCATGTCTGTAAAGATGTGTTAATCTATGATAGTCTTACAAATGGGATAAAACCTATTGGATGCGTAAGCCTACTCGGATTCTTCTAGTGATTGCTAATTTTCGATTACGAAGTTTAGCATTGGATATCAAAATCACCTTCTTGAAATGTTCTTGATGGAGGATATGTATATGATACAACCCAAGGGTTTTGAAATCCAGAAATCATAGAAAGTTTTGCAAACTTCAAAAATTCATTTAATGGATTGAAGTGAGCATAAGAGAAGTTGGAACATTCGTTTCGATTAGGCAATCAAACAGTTTGATTTCCTCAAAGAACGAAAAGGAATCTTGTAGAGACAAGAAGTTTAGTGGGAGGAATTGGTCTTCTTAGTCTTGTATGTAGATGACATACAGTTCATGTGAAATGACATATCAATGCTTGAGTAAGACAAGCAGTGGTTAAGGAGTTGTTTATATATGAAAGACTTAGGACATGTTGAGTACACATTAAGAATTAGGATCTAATAAATGAACCATGAAGAATGATTGGACAACATCGAGAGACTTATGTCGATAAGGTTCTTGACAAGTTCGAGATGCAAGACTTTAAGAGAGGATGTCTTTCCATGTTTCATGGTATTACGCTAAGTAAAACTCAGTGCCTTCAAAAGCTAGTAGAGTTAAGTTGTATAGATAATGCGCCTTATGCTTCTGCAAAAGGGTCCACTATATGTGCCATGATATGTATAAGCAAGATGTTACATATGACTAGTGCATGTGTAGCAGGTTTCAAACAAATTCAGAATAAGCATACTGAAAGCTACTAAGAATAAATCCTTGAGCACTTAAGAAGGGCAAAAGGAATGTTTCTAGTTTATGGTGGCAAGAGTGAACAAGTTGTCAAAAGGTTATACGGATGCAAGTTTTCCAAACAAACAAGATTACTTTAGATGTTGATCTAGATACATTTTGTGTCTAAATGGAGAAGTATAGTGAATTTGAAGAGTTCAAAGCATAACACTTTCGCATACTCAATGTCAGAATATGACTATTTAGCTACAGTAAGCGTAGTTAAAGAGGAAGTTTGGATCAAATTGTCTTGTGACTAAAAGGACATCTTTGCCAAAACAAAGGAGCCAGGGTCACATCACAAATCCAAAACAAACAGATATGAGATATCACCTCATTTATGAGATCAATGACAAGCGGGATGTCGTGATCTGCAGAGTTTTATTATGAATGAGAATATCATTTATTAAACCCCTTCCACAGAATAAAGTATGAGAGTCATATTGAAGTCTTGGATTGTAGCAAATTATATAATTCAAGTTGTGTATGTTTTGAGAAAACATATTACATAAGGAATGCATATATTTGCAGAATTACGTGTTTTGTTAAACAGAAATTATTATTTCTCTTATTTAATTATGGTTTTGGAAATTAAATAAAATGTCCAAAATAATTATGAATTGATGGGCTCATCAGGTTGATGACCTGCTGAATGAAACCCCACAGGCGAACAAAATTCATACTTCCTCCGTTTTTTTATTATTGCACCATAGGGGTTGGGTACAAATATTTTGGTAGTGGAAAAAAGTAAGAGAGAGAAAGATAAAAATACAAAATTGCCCATGTGACATATTGATAAACTAAAAAGTAAGTGTGAAAAAGCAAGGATATGTAGGGTATTTGTAGTGTGAACACAAATAATTTTTTTCCTAAAGAGGAAATGGTGCAATATTTGTGAAACTTCCTAAAAAGGCAAGTGGTACAATAATAAAAGAACGGAGGAAGTATATTATTTAAGTTCCTAGTTTGAAATCATTAAAGTGGACATAAATGATTTCAATAAATGGACAAGCAGGTAAGATTGATTGGATAGCGCAGTTTCATGGGCTACAGGGGTATAGTGATGCTCGGTCAATGACTAGGATATGCATGAATGATGCATGATCGAACTATTGACCTACTTTGAAGAGTATAGAGCTTCCGGGTATATTAGTGACAAGGGATAAACCTAGGTCGTTGTTTACTAAGTTCCCCGATCAAAACAAAATTTATAAAACCAAACCCCACCCTAGGTATAGAGGTAAGTCCGGGTCAATCCCAAGGGAATGTGGTATTTACTAAGGTCTCAAGCTAAGCTATTCCGAAGCCTAAATGATGGTTGGTCTAGCAAACCTAACAACACAATTAAACGAATACAAGTATGATATAAAGAATGCTAGGGAGTTGGGATCCACATGTACTCATGATAATCACACTAATTGGGAAAGAAATCGATCAAGCATGGAATGCGACAAAAGCAATCAAAATCACTTCAGAGCTATTTCCTATGGTCAAGCTAGATGTCTCTACAAATGACTTCAAAGGAAAATCGCAAAATAAGATTAATCGTTAATAATAGCTTCCAAATCAATTTTTCGTATCAATGAAAACTACTATGCAATCTAGCTTGATTGTTAAGGTTGATCACTCCTCAAGATATCAAACACATGCACAAATTTCACCAAACAATTTAATCACAATGATGATCAATCAAATTCCCCTAATTAAACATGAATTATCACTCATACATGCTTCACCCTATCCCTAACAAGTAATCTACTCACTACAAATTGCAAATTTAAACAACAAAACTAATCTAATCACAAATTTCATCATCAACATAGTAATCAAAATATGCTCAAATTATCAAAAATAAAATCAAACAAACAATAAGTAATTCAATCAAATTAAAATCTAGAATCAAACATGAAATTGCATGAAAGAGTAAAGAATTCTTACAAAACTTTGATCAAAATCAAAGAGGAAGAAGATTAAAAGTAGCATTCATCAACATCACCAAGTTTCTCTCTCTAAAATCTAAGAACAAAGTTTCCAAAATTAAGAACTTCTCTCTCTAAAATTCTAATCAAAATCTATTTCTAATTCAATTCTAAGTCATTCTCTCTCTAGAAATGAAGGAAATCTATATATAGTAAAACTAACAATGGGAGAATTAGTTGAACGTCCAAAAAAGAACCCCTAATGGCGCGGCCTCTCATCCCATTGCGCGGCCGCTCAAAAATGGGTACGAAACAGGAGAAGGGGAGGTGCACGGCTACACCTCACAGGGCCTGCGCGCCCACTCCTAGGTCGTGCGCACCCGCGCCTGAGAGCAGGACATATCCCTCTTGTGTGGCCGTTGATGCTACCGTGCGCTCCACTTGATACATGTTGGGGAGGTAGTTACTAGAGGCCTTCACGGTGGGTTCAACACCGACTTTTGCGTCCACGCAGCATGAGAGTGCGGCCTTGAAGACTTTAATCTTGCACTCTAACACTTTTGAGCTTCAAAAGGAAGAACCGGGTTGTATTCTAAGCTTTGTATGTCCCGAGAGAACGCCAATGAGCTTTTCGAACATCACCATTCTCCTAAAAACAAAGAAAAGACAAAATAAACTAAGAAATGCAATAAAATGAAAAAGCAACTAAGGAAAACACAAAATAGAGGAAATCCCTAACATGTAAAAGCCGCGGAATACAAATAATACTTTGCTGAAATCCTTTGATTTCCTTATCAACAGTGTCGTGCCGCATTTACCCCCTGTATTTTGCCTTAGCTTTCCTTATCTACAGTGAGCTTCCTTAGTTGCCCTTCATTTTTTTGCATGTGCATCGCCACGTGGTTAACGAGTTGGCGCCTCTCACCACAACCACAAATTCATCTCCTCTCTTTCTGTTTTCTCTAATTTCAGATTTTCAGATCAAGAAGCAAACCAACTACAGCCACAACTTCATCTCCCTCCTCCTCTTCTCTTCTTCTCCTCTTTCATCAACACCATTGAAAATTTGAGTTGTCCATGTTTTGCTCTTACTCCTCTGTTGAGGCCTGCTTTTCAGGTAAGTTTTTTTTTTTCCTTTAAAATGTCCAATATGAATTTCACATTAATTTCTTCCCCTTTTTTTATGATCTGGAATTGATTTATTTTTAGGTATAGGGTTTTAAAAGTCTTTTGGTTTATTAATTCCGAAATTAACTTAAATTTTCGATCTCTGGTGATTTAGGGTTAGGGTTTTTGTTTGGCAATGTTTTTGGTGGTGTTCAAATGGTGGCGGATCTGAGCAGCCGCTTCTCTATTTCCTTCATTTATCCTCAAATAATTCATCAACCCACCTTATTTCTGCTCTTCAAATCAAGGTAATTCCTCTTCTCCTCATTTCAGATGTAATATTTGCTACCCTTTTAGGGTTAGATCTAATACTCAATTTCGCTGTTGTTTTTTGTTTGCTGGTTGAGAAGCAGAAAGGTTAAGATTTTTTTCTTAAATGATTTAGCAAATTATGGCTCTAGGGTTTGTAAATTTTGCGAATTTTTGATTAATTTTTGCTTATTTGCAGAAATGAACAGTTTACGAGATGCCTTACTCTCGATCTCACCCAAATCGAAGAGGACTCTGTTCGTATGTCTCCTGCTAATGATTCGGCACAAGAAGGTTATTTTTTTTTTAGTTGGTGAAAAATTATACCTTTAATTTTGATAATTTAAATTGAAAATTGAATTGGAGTAGTGATGATGAAGATGTCGGAGACGACTGGATTTTCGTTTTATTTTATTAATTTTAAAGGTCCAGGTGCTCTTTGATGGCCTTAGTTGGAGGGTGATATTATTACTTTAGTCTAATTTTAAAATTAGATGGCATGTATTTTTTCTTTTGAGTCTGCAAACTTTTATGCGAAAACACATAAAGGAATTTATGTTTTTAAATAAGCTAACTTTAAAACCATGATATAATGTGCTAATTGATATTATTGTGCACTTTAGTGCTGCAAGTTTCTTTACTTACAAGTGAATGTATTCTAGCTTTGCTGGTCTTTTTACATTAGATTTTTCTTATCATTGTGCTGCCTTTTCTTATACATTTCCTGGCTCTGTATTCATCAAAATCAGGGTGGTCTTGCTGAGCAGAAGATGCACATGTAATACAGTTAATTACACAATTTGCAGACTATTCCAGATGGAGTGCTAAATTGAAGATGATTGTGTTGAGCTTGTGAGGATGCTTCCATACACGGAGATTTCTCTTCTTGATTAGGCCATCAAATTGATGGCTGATGTTATTAAAGAAAAGTACAATAAAATGAATGCTCATAACATTACTATGGTGTTTGCTCCATATATGACACAGGTACGTCAATCACTACCCGCTCCTTTAGATTGAAATAGTAGTAAAATGTATTGATTTGATGCCTACGTTGTCTAAACTGAGTTTTGCGGCCATTATTTGACTTTGGTATCTCTCTATAAATACGTGTGAGAACTGATTTTTAAGTATATTAATTTAACTTAAAAGATTTTATTTTTTTAAATTCTGGAATAATAGTCAGGTAATAGTAAAACTAATTCATATTCCTTACATGTTCAAAGGTCATTGTTGGTGGAGTGGACTAGTTAGCGGGGTTTGATTTTGCAATACTCTATTTTTAATTCATTTGATGCATCATGTTGGGTTTGGCATGACGTTCATTAAGTAATATGTTTATGAATACTGTGGTTTTGAATTGTGCAATAATTTAGCTGATTGTTGATTTTAATAAAAATTAAAAATTAAGGATAGTTTAGCATGTAAACCATCAAGATTGAACTTAATTCCATAAAGATTGAGCCTTTGAGCAAGTGTGGGCAATTCGACATATATTTGAACTGAATTTAAGTCCTTATAAGTATTACAAACTCGGGAGAATCCTAAACTCCATAATTTTATTAGTGTAACCAAGCAAATGTATGTAAAGTTAATGAAAAGAAGTGTAAAGCAATTTTACCAATAAAAGTTAATAAATGAAAAACAAAACTTCTCATGGTCAATGGGAGATATTTGAAGCTAAATTAGAGGGGATAATGACAGAAATTTCACATGCTTGATTTATGCCTTCTCTTCAGGTTCTGAATGAAGAGGATCATATGCTTAACATGGAGTTTGAACAAGATGTCTGTTACGTATTGAGCCAAACAAGCTCTCGTACAGTGGGTTATGTTATGATTTCATCTCTACATGTATTGAGTCATAATTAGCATTTTTTTCCTAATGAACTCTAAATGGTTTGATATGTAATGCATGTTTGTTCTTTGTCAATTGGAGAAATTTGACATTAATAATAATGTATGCTTCCTATACTTGCAATGTAAATCGTCATCACTGACTTTGTTTATTCAAGATACACTCTTGACATCGAAATATTGAATGTAAAATTGATGTGTAAAAAGTAATTATCTTTCTCTTAAAGCTCAAGAATACAAGGGGCTTAGTCTTTATTGTATTATATAATGCTTTCCGCATTGGATTTGTTAGGTTTAAGAAAACTTCACACCTTGGATCATTTATGCTATTGTGGCTTTTTATTGCGCATGATTTAAGTTGTCATTTATTATTTACATATTGTGCTTTGAGCACTAATGGTTAACCTATCTTGCTATGCATGTGTAATTGGTAAGGGACAAAGAGAGACATTAGAAGACATATTAGATACATAAATTTTTATCTCTAGACATGAGCACTTGGCCATTTTCTTTTAGTGAGGAAAGAAGTCCTTTAAATCAAATTAGATGTCAAGGTCATGCCGTAGGTATGTAGTTGTGATGCTGATATCATTAGTAACTAAAGAAAACCAAAGCTTTAAACAGAGTAGATTTGTAAAATAGGGTTCAGCATAAAACTATATAGGATTTTTATTTACAGCTGCATTTACAAATCCTAAAAAGTTATACAAGATTATAATTAGACAGCCTGGGTTCACTATGTCCAATAGGAAGCACTTTGGTGCCATATTGAGAGACTGAGATATGTGTTTGGAATTAGATTCATGTTCATTGATTTTAAGTTTGATACAAAGAGTATATTTGTGTAACTTGAAATTTAAGAACTAGAGCTGCAATTTGAAATTTAGAAGAGAAGAAAGGGAAAATGGAAAATGGATCTGTAGTTTGTTGAAATTAAATTATCAAATGGTGTTCACGTTTCTTGGCCTTGGATTGCCTGATACTACCAATCTAACCAACTAAAACCATTTAACTAAAACTATGCCTTTGCGAGTCATGTTAATTTTCTAATACCAATGTTATCCTTCCCTTTAAGGTTAGTTATTAAAATTAATGTCTTTGCCTTGGCAGTAATTCCCTTATGAGTTATGACAGCTCCTCCTGCAATTTTCTTTGCAAGATACTCTTTTACCCTTTTTTAAAAACTGTACATGGTAGTATATTTAGTGTTAACACTGAATTATAACGTCAGACTTCTTGTAATTTATTACTTTGCTTCTTACTTAGAATTTGACAACTCTTGATACAAAACTTTGAGGCCTCATTATAATTTGAACCTGCAGAGCATCGCAATGAATGAGGGAATTTTGCCAATTGATCAATCAGTATTTGCAACATCGAACAACCGGGTAACAATTATCGACTCTGGAACAACTTTTGCATATCTAATTGAAGAAGCTTATGAAGTAAATACTCCTCTCCTTTGAAGTTTTGATTTAGAAGTTGGCTGGACTATCTTTATCCTTTAAGTTTATTTTTGTTGGGAAAGGGTCCTCTTGAAAGTGGGTCAATCATTATTTTAGCTCGTATGTTGTTTCATAAGGTGGATAAACTTTGGCATCACTTTTCTATATAAAATATTACCTTATCAGGACATTGTCTCACCCCTTAAGGGCGGTGTTGGAAGAAGTTTAATTATCATTAAGCAAAGCTGACTCCCAATGTGGAGCTCGAGAAGGCTCGACAATCAGCTCCTTGCATTGTGTCAAATAATGTTAAGGGGAATTTTGACAAGACTCGTCAATCAGCATTGTGTCATCGTCTTTGACAAGCTTCACTCCATTGTCCATGTATAGTGATACAAAGTATTTTTTGAAGTATAGTTTTTTTTAGAAGTGATAGTACTAAAGTAATCATGTAAAATTACATTGAAAAAAGGAAATGAATACCTACAAGCTTATATATTTGTAATCTTGTGGTAATTTTTTGTGTCCTTTATTAATTGTTTTATTTAGAAGTTATTGTTGTAGAACTTTGAGTTAAATATCCATATGTGGCATGGGATTCTGTGATTATTATTATTATCATTATCAGAGAGAAAGATCACTTAAGATAAGATAATTAGAGTAATTAGCTTAGAAAAAGGCTCATTAGACCAATTAAGCTAATTATATTTTCTTAAGTGAAATTCTATAGAAAGATCACTTGAGAGAGAGAAAGAGAGACATCAATTATGAAACAACACCAGAGAGAAAGAGTGAGATAAAAAGAAGAGAGAGAATATTTTAAGAAAGATTATTTGAGAAAGACCAATTAAGAAAAATCTTTAACAAAAAACAGGAGACCACTTAAAAACATCACTTATATAAGAGAAACTAGCTTAATAAAAGGCTGCTAAAATGCTTAAAAGAAAGAGGGACGACTTAAGAAATATCACTTAAGAAGAAAATCCACTCAAGAAAAAGAAAGATCACTCAAAAAGAAAGATCACTCAAGAAGAAAGAACATTGAAGAAAAAAACGATAACTTAAGAAAATCAGGACAATTAGTTAAGGAGAAACTTATGGCAATTAAGGGCAATTAGTTTAGGAGAGAAACTTAGGGCAATTAGCTTAGGAGAGGGAGAGAAAGAAAACATGAGTGAGAGAGACAACTTAAGGGCCTGTTCACTTCATCTTAATTTGAGTTCAGTTCAGCTTAGCTCCAATCAGTTCAGTTCAATTTAGCTCCAATCAGTTTAGTTCAATTCAGTTCAGCTCCTAATTTCCTTCTCTCATAAAATATTCATTTCAACTCTTTTCAGTTCAGTTCAGTTCAGTAAATGTGAACAGGCCCTAAGAAAGATTCATCACCTAAGAATGTTAGGACGATTATCTTATGAAAACGGAATTAGCTTATGAAAAAGGCTTACTAAAATGCGAGAGAAAAAGAGACCACACGAAAGATTACTTAAGAAAAACAAGACAATTATATTGAGAGAGAAAAAGAGAAAGAAGCCACTTTGGAAAAATCATTTATGAAAATAAGGTCAATTGGCTTTGGAGAGGTGAGAGACCAGTTAAGAAAGATTACATACAAAAATCAAGATAATTAGCTTAAAGGGGGAGAGAGAGAGATAGAGAGAGATAGAGAGAGAGAGAGAGAGAGATGCCACTTAAGAAAGATCACTTAAGGGTTACTAAAATGAGAGAGAGAGAAAGAGAGAGATAGAGAGACCACTAAGGAAAAACTACTTACAAACTAAAAAACAGGGCAATTAGTTTAGGGAATGACCTACTAGAGAGATAGAGATCAATTACGAAAGATCACTTGAGAGAGAGAGAGAGAAAGAGAGAGAGAGAGAGAGAGAGAGAGACCATTTAGGGAAAATTATTTGAGAGAGACCACTTTAGAAAGATCGGTTAACAAAAAGAGGGAAACCACTTGATTGATTACTTATGGAAATAAGAAAAAATAGCTTAGGAAAAAGAGTTACTAAAATGCTAAAAAGAAAGAGAGACCACTTAAGAAATATCACTTAAAAAGAAAACCACTCAAGAAGAAAGATCACTAAAGAAAAGAAAGATAACTTAGAAATTAGGGAAATTAGTTTAGGAGAGAAAAGTTAGGGCAATTACCTTAGGAGATGGAAAGAAAGAAACCATTAGTGAGAGAGACCACTTAAGAAAGATCCATCACTTAAGAAAGTTAGGGGGATTAGCTTATAAAAACAAAATTAGCTTAGGAAAAAGGCTTCATAAAGTGCAAGAGAAAAAGAGATCACACAAAAAGGATCACTTAAGAAAATCAAGACAATTATCTATATTTAAGAGACAAATAAACAACCACTTAAGAAAAATCATTTATGAATATAGGTTCAATTGCTTTGAAGAGATTAGAGACCAATTAAGAAAAATCACATACAAATATCAAGGCAATTAGCTTAGAAGTGAAACAAAGAGGGGTCACTTAAGAAAGATCACTTAAAAAAATTATGGCAATTAGCTTAGGAAAATACAAGTAGCTTAGGAAGAGGCTTTCTAAAATGTGTATGTGTGTGTGTAAGAGAGAGAGAGAGAGAGCGAGAGAGAGAGAGACAGAGGGGGGATGATAAATAAGGAAAAACCACTTAAGAAAATCAGGACAATTATAGGTTAAGAAACGACCTATTAATAGACTAGAGAGAGAGAGGCCACTTACGAAAGATCATTGAGATAGACCACTTAAGAAAGGTCACTTAACATAAAAAAGAAAAGACAACTTAAGAAAGACCACTTGAAAAAGAAATTAGCTTAAATTAGGAAAAAAAGTTACTATTTACTAAATGCTAGAGCAAGAGAGAGATACCACTTAAGAAAGTATTCAAAAAAGAAGAAAAATCACTCAAAACAAAGATCACTTAAGAAAATTAATATCACATAAGAAAATCAAGAGACCACATAAGAAATCACTTCAGATAATTGGGCAATTAGCTTAGGAGAGGGGCATGATAATCAGGCAAATTTATCATTACTTGCCTGATTTAATACCTCCTGATTGAGGACCTAAGTACCTAAAACTATATTTTTATGACACTCATTGTGAGGCATGGGAGCTTCCTAGAAATCACGCAAGATATTATAAAAATACTTTTGTTTAAAGAAAAAAAAGAACCAAAATCGTTTTTTTGCCTCTCACTACAAATGACAACTTTTTTTTTTTTTTTTTAAAAAAAAAAACAACTTTACTTCTTATCAAAACAAGGCTAAGTAATGTCCTCATATTACACTCATTTACTGTAACAAAATACAATTCTCTATAATTCCCATTCGTATACACATATTTAGAAAAACATTAACTTAAAAAAAAATTTAAAAAATCCCACATTAGTAAAAAACTGAGAAAACATTTACAAACTAAAACTCCAACTAGCACGCGTGCTTATGAACAGTGTTATGCTGAATTTACACATGATCAACAATACTTTATACACATATGTAACAAGCACCCAAACATGAATTTCTTTTCAAACTCATTACCTCCTTGAAAAAACAAAAAAGAAAAACTCCCACATTGCCACACCTCAAGACAAGAATTACACCCTAAAATTTCAACTAGCAACGTGCACGAATTAGCTTAGAAAAATTTCACTTAAAAAATATCACTTAAGAAAACTAAGCCAATTTGCTTAGGAAAACGCAATTAGCTTAGAAAAAGGGTTACTAAAATAGAGAGATAGATAGAGAGAGAGAGAGAGAGAGAGAGAGAGAGAGAGAGCTGGCGAGAGATACCACCGAGGAAAAACCACTTAAGAAATTAAAATCAGGGCAATTAGCTTAGGAAGTGACCTACTAGAGAGAGAGGGATCAATGCGAAAGATCACTTATGCGAGAGAGAGAGAGAGAGACCATTTAAGAAAAATCATTTGAAGGAGACCACTTTAGAAAGATCACTTAAGAAAAAGAGGGAAACCATTTGAAGGATTACTTATGCAAATAAGAAAAATTAGCTTAGGAAAAGGAGTTACTAAAATGCAAAAAAGAAAGAGAGACTACTTACAAAATATCACTAAAGAAGAAAAATCACTCAAGAAGAAAGATCACTAAAGAAAAAGAAAGATAACTTAGACATCAAGACAATTAGTTTAGGAGAGAAACTTAGGGCAATTAGCTTAGGAGAGGGAAAGAAAGAAACCATTAGTGAGAGAGACCGCTTAAGAAAGATCCTTCACCTAAGGGCGATTAGCTTATGAAAACGAAATTAGCATAGCAAAAAGGCTTCATAAAATGCGAGAGAAAAAGAGACCACACAAAAAAGATCACTTAAGAAAAGCAAGGCTATTATCTTATTTTAAGAGAGAAAAAAAAAAAGAGCAGCCACTTAAGAAAACTCATTTATGAAAATAGGGTCAATTGGATTTGGAGAGATGAGAGACCAATTAAAAAAGATCACATACAAAAATCAAGGCAATTAGCTTAGAAGAGAGAGAGGGAGAGAGATAGAGAGAGAGGTCATGCACTTTAAAAAGATTACTTAAAGAAATTAGGGCAATTAGCTTAGGAAAACATAATTAGTTTAGGAAAAGGCTTTCTAAAATGAGAGATAAAGATAGAGAAAGAGAGACCACACACTAAGGATAAACCACTTAAGAAAATCAGGGCAATTAGCTTATGAAGCGACCTATTAGTAGACTAGAGGGAGAGAAAGAGAGAGGGGCCACTTACGAAAGATCATTGAGATAGACTACTTAAGAAAGGTCACTTAACATAAAAAAGGATAGACAGCTTAAGAAATATCATTTAAAAAAGAAATTAGCTTAGGGAAAAGAGTTACTAAATGCTAGAGAGAGAGAGAGAGAGAGAGAGAGAGAGAGAGAGAGAGAGAGAGAGAGAGAGAGGTCACTTAACATAAAAAAGGATAGACAACTTAAGAAAGATCACTAGGAAAAAGAGTTCCTAAATGCTAGAGAGAGAGAGAAAGAGAATGAGAGAGAGGAGATACCACTTAAGAAAGGTCACTTAACATAAAAAAGGATAAACAACTTAAGAAAGATCACTTAAAAAAAAAAAGATTGAAACATCTATCTTTTTACTACATTTGGACTTCAATCGGGCTTATGCATTTGGGCTCAAATGCAAATTGTAAAACATCTCTAAACACCTATTGTTAGAAAAAGAATAACGTAACTAAAGTGATCAATTTTTAACACTCTTTTCTTTTTTTGAAAAAACATAGTTTCTTCATAGAATGCACTTCATTTTTTTCCCTTTCCAAAAACATCATTATCAATTTTTTAAAATAATACCCATGATCAACAATACTTTATACACATATGTACAAGCACCCAAATATGAATTTCTTTTCAAACTCATTACCTCCTTGGAAAAAAATAACTCCCACATTGCCACACCTCAAGACAACAATTACACCCTAAAATTTCAACAAGCACCGCATGCGAAAACACCTGTTAGCACAAAAATAACATAACTAAAATGAGTAGTTTATTACAATTTCTTAATAAAACACACTTTATTTTTTTCACCCTACCTCAAACTTTATTATCAATTTCTATTAAAAAGTCCCATGACAAATTTCTTTTTAAACTCATTACCTCCTTGAAAAACAAAACAGAAAACCCCCCGCATTGCCACACCTCTAAGCAAGAATTACACCTTATACTTCAAACTAGCAACGGGCGCGTAACTAAAGAAAAGGAGATAAAAGAGATATAAAAGCAATGAAAAATCATCCTAAAAGAAGCTAAATGACACTCATCAAACTTCCCCAAGCTAGACTTTTGCTCGTCCTCGAGCAAAACAAAGCAAGAAGAAATAGGATGAAAGACTTATTCAAACAAGAAAAAGGAAAGAAAGAGATAAGAATATACACTAAGACTCACTTTCGTAGGAATCACGGTTGTTTTTAGCTACAACAAGCCCTTTAAACCCCAAAGTCGTTAATGAGGACGAGTGAAGTCTCGTAAGGGTATCCTAAGAGTTTGACCCATAACTCTTGGGAAAAATGAGGTAAAATCATTAAAAGAAAGTAAAATCAATAATTCAAACAAATAGCTTTTGACATGGACTTTTACAAATGATCAAATGCAAATGAATAAACAACTTTCTATACAATAAGGGTATGCATGTTCCAAGATATCCAAGGTTGATTGAAACATAAGATATGCTAAGCATAGAGAACTAATGAGGCACATTTCACCTTCATCCCAAAAAATCTTACCGTGTTCTCCCAACTAGTTTCAAATCCACCTTTAGTATCGCTACTTTGACTTTTATTCTCGAAACTTACGTTTCTCCAAACTCAGTCAAAGTGGGGGCTTCTGTAGACACCAAATTGTGTCTCCCCAAAAACCAAACCCAGTCATGAGTACTTTTAACGTCATTGATGTCGAGCAAGGTGAAATGTTGAAGAGTCTCGTGATTTCTCTGTTTTAATAAAAATAATTCATTTCTGTTTTCGAAAATCATTCATTTCGTATCCTATTTATGAAAACATCCAATCCAGTTTAGTATAGTCCATAATCAGGGTCTACCAATTGTGTATTTGGATGGGTCTTGAAAAGACCTTTCCAATGTTATATTATATGCCCAATTCCGAGTTATAAAAAGGAAGTTAGGTTAAAATAATAAATTGGGTCGAAACGAGTTTTATGTTTGACCCAATGATCATGTGGAGGGTCCATTAATCTTAATTATATTTCTAAACCAATTCGGATTAATTAGAAGCTTCTATAAGTTTTTAAAAGATATTAATTATCCTTCTTGAAAAGATAAGATTAAAGAGTTTGAAATTGGATAAAACTCCTCTTTTAGAAAGTCCTAATTCTATTCGAAATGAAAGACGTTAAAAGACAGTTAGATATTATCTTCGTGCCTCATAACTTTGACGCGGGTGAAACCTAGGTCATTGATTTCTAGATTCCTCGATCAAAACAAAATTTATAAACCAAACCCAACCCTAAGTATAGGGGTAAGTCCGGGTTGAACCCAAGGGAAAGCAGTATTTGCTAAGTTCTCAAGCTAAGCTATTCCGAAGTCTTAAAACAATGGTCTAAGCTATACTATCGAATCAACTCAATCAAAACTAACAAATAGAATTCAATTATCAAAGCACTAGGGAATTTAGGATCCACAAACACTCATGATAAACTTGCAAATTTGTCAAGAATTTAATCAATCAAGCAATGCGAGGGAAAACGATATTTGCAATCAAAATCACTCAAAGAGCTATTTCCTAGGGTCAAGCTAGATTTCTCTACAAATGACTTCAAAGGAGAATCGCAAATCAAGATCAATCGATAATAATAACTTCCAAATGAATTGTTCGTGTCATTGAAAACTATTATGCAATCTAGCATGATAATCAAGGTTAGCTACTCCTCTTCAAATCAAACACATGCACAAATTTCATCAACCAATTTAATCACATCATCAAATCAATAAAAACACCCCAAATTAGCTATAGATTATCACTAATACATGCTTCACCACATCCCTAACAAAGGAACTACTCACTACTCATGGTAAATTTGAAAAGCATAACAAAAGTAATCATCAATTTCATCATCAACGTTCTAATCCAAATATCAACAATCAAAACCAAACAAACAAAAGAAATTTAACAGTATATCAAAATCAAACATAAAATTGCATTGAAAAGGAAAGAATTCTTACAAAACTTTGATCAATATCAAAGAGGAATGAAGATTAAAATGTAGCAATCATCAACACCAAGTTTATCTCTCTAAAATCTAAGAACAAAATATCCAAAATCTTGAGCTTCTCTCTCTATAATTCTAATCAAAGTCTAAATCTAATTCAAAACTAGCTTCCTTTCTCTCTCTAGAAATGAAGAAATTCTATATATAGTAAAACTAACTAAGGACAAGTTAGTTGAACGTACAAAAATAACCTCAAATGGCGCGGCCTCTCATCCCATTGCGCGGCCGCAACAAAATGGGTACGGAACAGGGGGAAAGGCCTGCACGGCCTGTAACACCCCGACCCCAAACAGATTAGGGAGCGGCCTATTGTCACGAAATGCGCATCGAGGGCCAAAAATTGTCCTCACAGACCAACACAATTCCTTCCGGCGCATTTTGTCCTCACTCAGAATTCTCCCCTGCTAGACGACTGACATAGGACTAATTATCCACGATCAGCACGCGGTCGCAGGGTTGCTCTGATACCATTTGTAACACCCCGACCCCAAACAGATTAGGGAGGGGCCTATTGTCACGAAATGCGCATCGAGGGCCAACAACTGTCCTCATAGACCAACACAAGTCCTTCCGGCGCATTTTGTCCTCACTCATGCGCACCCCGAGAAAACTTCCCAGGAGGTCACCCATCCCAAGACTACTCCCAGCCAAGCACGCTTAACTTTGGAGTATTCTTAGCATATGAGCTCCCTAAAAGGAAGATGCATCTTGTTGATATGAGTAGTATATCAAACTCCTTTAAAGTAATCATGAGGGGTATTACAGGGCCACTCCTGGAACCTGCGCGGCCGCTCCTCCTTCTTGCGCGGTCGCACCTGGGAGCAGGGGAGATTGTCTTCGTGCGCTCGTTGATGCTCCCGTGCGTTCCACATGATACATGTTGGGGGAGGCAGTCACTAGAGGCCTTCACGGTGGATTCAACATCGTTTTCTCTTTTTTTTCATTTTTTCAATTTTTCACATTATTTCATTGTCCTCGCCTCTTTTAACTATGGACGGCTTTTTCAACTTGGCATTTGCCTTTTATTCACAAGATATTTACAACACAAACTAGCATACATAATAAGAACCAATATTCGACTAATCCGCCATAATATCCAACAATGATCAATTGCTTCACAAAAACCAATAATGGAAATGAAGGTAAATGGCTCAAATGGTTAGCAAGTAGGTAAATGAAAACCCAAAAATAATTAAATATCCTAGAAAAAGAAAATCACCACCCCGAAAAGATGCCTTTGTCCTTCCTAAATGGCTCGGTCGAGATCTCGGGAGACAAGAGTTAATTTCTAGATAAAGAATATAATAGTCAAGGATCCAGGTGCCGCTCATGAAAAATATGTAGAAGGCTTGAAAAGAATTAAACCTCACATGGTTGTAGTAATAACTCACTATTAGTTTCAAATTCACCAAAAGGGGGCAAATCCAACTTTCCACAAACAATTAGAATCCGGCTTCAAGGTCCCAAAAGTTCTAAAGACACTACCTTAGCATACTCCATCCTAGAGTCAACCAAAGATACTCTCAAACCGTGCACACCGTTACCACATAGGAAACCATTCATTCAAAAGCAAACGTTCGGATGATATTATGTCCATAACAAAAGCATAACATGAAAAGAAAACAAAAAGAAAGCCTCAAAATCATATTTTTGGATTTTTGCATTTTTCAAAAGAATGAAATGAAAAAGAAAGGTAGAAAAGTGAAAAAAAGGAAAAGAAAGGAAAAGATAAAGAAAAGTGCAAAGATGCATGCATGTCATATAAATCCCAATCGACAAACAAGTGGTCATTTGACAACATCGCCAATGACCCTCAAACACCATTAATGTTACAAAGCAAACATCCTCGAACCGCTCAACTCTTCCTAAACTAATCCTATTCTATGCAAACAATGAAAGAAAAAAAAGAAAAGAGGGAAATAAAAAATATCTCACCGGGAATCCAAGCTAAGCTAAGAAAAGTGGGGTAATGAAAATACCACCTTCATGATGCTCCAATCAAGCATAGCAAGAATTGTCAAAACTGAGTGAGAATGAAAAAGTGAAAATGGAACTATATACAAAGAAAACGGTTAGTAACTTCAAAACAAAATAATAAGAAAGCAAAATAAAAAATAGAAAAGACCAAGAAACAAAATCAAACTAATCTACAAAATCAAATCAAAACTAACTAATCAAAATGTCAAAATCAACTATACACTTAAAATAGGAAAAGCAACTATACACCTAAACTACAATCATTTGCATCAAAGGGATTTGGATTCAAGGGTTTCGGATTTAGGGATTTGAAATCAAGGGAAAAAATTCACCAACTCATCATGAAAGAGCAATTATCATCGAAATCAATCATCGAAAGATTTTCAACAAGAAAAACATGATATGATCATGGAAAACAACAATACTCAACAACATCAAGTATAGGTCAAGACAAGCAATCATTAACCATCAAGGCATGAAAAATCAAGGACATCTAACAAAAACAAAATTGGCCAACGAGACCCTTCATAAGACTAGTGTCCCCCCAAGCTAAACAAAAATACATCTCAACATCCCATCAATACAAAAAAAAAATCACATAATAAAAGGGATGGAGGTAAAAGAACAAAGAGGGGGAACTAGTTACCACTAGGCCCGGCACCATCATCATCATCCTCCCTATTGTAAAGAAGTCGGATGGGGAACCATAAGGATCCCATCCCCCGATGTAGCCGGGTTGCCAACCATAATGACCCCTAAAGTTATCTTGTTGCCAAGGGGACAAGGGAGTGAATTGCTCGGGCAACTCAGGTGGCAACGGATGGGTGGGATCGACATAGAGGTAGTTAGGATCACCCCTATAGTCGCTCCCACCAGGCACACGGTAGTCATAGTTAACACTCGCATCATAGAGTCCTTGCCAATATGGGTACATGTAGTTAATCGGGGGAGTGATCTCCCCATGGTTAACACTCGCATCATAGAGTCCTTGCCAATATGGGTAGGTAGGCCTATCGATGTTGTTGATGTTGAGGTTGAGGAACTTCTTGCTCTTGTTGTTGTTGTTGTTGTTATTGTTGTTGTTGACGTTGTTAACGTTGATTTTGATTTTGCTGAATTTGTTGCTCTTCATTGAGGACATCTTGCATGTCTTCATCTTCATCAGGGATGCGGTTGCTAATGGGAATAAACCACACATTCAGGGCATGCAGGTGGAGGGAGGTCAAGGAGGGCTTCGGAAGATAACACCGATGAACATTCCTCACTAGCCAATCAAACACCTCATCATCATTGTCCTTTGCTATGAATTACACTTGCTGGAGTTGGGCAGTGTCGAGGTAAAGGGTGTCGGCGTCCCCCACCGGAGTACAAGAGAGGAAAAATCTACCATTACTAAGGTTGGTAGCCAACCTAGTCACCGTGCTACCACAAGGGATGTCTCCCGACTTCTTGCCCCTCATATCCATACAATTCCTTAAGAATATGTTCCCAATGTTCAACCTCCCACGCAACTCTTCCCTAGTTGCCATCCAAAGAACTCGCAACTAGGCTTGCGACATCTTTCCCAAATATTGTTTAGGAAACACCGAATAACCCAACAACCGATGAAGTACTCGGAGACATGGTTGGATAATGTCGCTTGCAAGAGAATAACGAGCGGTGAACTCATTATACCCCGAGATATCATGCCACCATGCATTTTGGGAGTACCCATCCAAATAATCATGCTCGGAGAAAAGGATATCCGCCCCCGGATTGAAATCAAGGGCCGTATTGAATTCGGCCAAAGACATGACATGCTCCACATTGAAGAGTTGGAAGGTGATTTGGAAATCCTTGGTACCAACCGGAGTAGTAGTCAAAGAGTTCAAGAACTCCCTAGTTGGTTCAAGGTAGGTTCGATAGCGTTTGTTAACGAAGCTTCCCAACCTAAGGTTGTCAAATAAGACCCATAAATCCTCATCAATTCCCAATTTAATCATGTTTTATTGTTGATAGTGCCATGAGGGCTTTATGGTTCTTTTCTTGAATTCATTCCAAAGTTGTTTATGGTTTGGATTGGCGAATTGTGTTTTGGGTAGTGGAAGAGGGTCTTCATTTTGTATTTGGGAGGAAGGTGTGTTTGAGGGAGAAGGTTCTTTAATGGTTATGTTTGTTTTTCTCTTTTTGGAAGTGAGGGCTTTCATGATCTTAGACATGTTTGCTTCACCAATCCACAACCAAAACTCAATCACAACTTCACAAATTACCACAATCACAATACAACCACAACACTACCACAATACTTGGTTCAACCAGCCAATAGTCTAGTCACCACTTACTACCAACAATACCAAAAATCAACCTTCCACAAATTGCAACAAAATTTCACAATTAAGCTACACAATCAACAACAACACAATGTAAGACAAATTTAATCAACAACAACACATATAATCAACCAAATTACTCCATCAATCACCAATTTCAAACAAAATGATACTACTACTATTCACAATCACCAAATAATCAAATTCTTGCTACAAATTAATATAATAATGTAAAATAGAGGTAAAGAAGATGATTATACAATACAAGAAGCAAGATTGATCAAGATTTGAGCACCGAAATCCACCACACCGAAAATCCCCAATTTGGTTCTTCAATGGAGGAAAGAGATTGGAGAAGAAGAAATGGAGGAAGGTAGTATGATTTTTGATGAAAATGATGACATTTGAGTAGGAATTAGTTGATTTTGTGAGCTGTTTTAATGATTTGAGGGATGATTTTTGTAGGTTGAGGGTTAGGGTTTCCGTTTTGGGAGAGAGAGGAGTGCGGACGAGGGTGGTTATGAGGAATGAAATGAGGAATGAAATGAGGAAAAGAAAGGAGAAAGAAGAAGAAGTAGTGCGACCTGGGCTCCTGTGCGGCCGCACAGCAGGGGTGCGCACCCGCGCACGAGGCCCGCGCGCTCGCGCCCCTGCTGCTCTTCTTCTTTGCTTGCTTCATTCTTGGTGCGTTCATCTATGGGCTTAATGATCTTTATCATCTCGAGATTATTGAACCCACTAAACACATCAGTTTCTAAACCCCTTTACAGTTGGTTCAACATCCTAAATTAATGAGAGCACCATAATGAACCCACTAAGCATATATTTGCTTCACATTTAAGCATAACCTTTTTTAACTTACCTCCTTAAATACCTTACCCATTTAACTCGAAATTCAATAATATCGAGCATACTTCTCACCAATTACCACAAAACACCTTCCCATTGTGCTCATGCTCGTTCGAGGGGTCCAATTCCCATGAATCAACCTATTAATCCAAACACAAAACAAGTGAAAGAGAGAAAAACTATTGAAACAAAACTAAGAAAGATAGAATCAAAAGAAAAAGTTAGAAAAACGGGTAGCCTCCCGGGAAGCGCTTGCTTAAGGTCCTTAGCTCGACCCTTCCTCCAAATCATGGAGGGTAAAAGAACACCACCTTATTCAAAGTGGTAGAGGGGACAAACTCTTTCTCATTCCATGGCAACTTCTCACCATTAATTGATGTATTCTCACTTGTTGAAACTTTCGAAACAAGCTCACTTTGCTTCAACTTCATTTTCTTCTTCATAAAAGCTCTTTTTTTCTTCTTTGTCTTCTTACTCCTTTTAGTGGACAGCTTCTCAGCATCAACACTCTTGGAGTCAATTTCATCCTCTTGAGGGTAGAGCTCAAACCATGGAGGAATATCAATCACCTCCTCATCCATAAGCTTTAAAGGGTCCTTGCTGTCTTCACTAACCTTCTTGCTTTCAACACTCAAAGGCACATCATCACAAACCTCATGAACATTGTTAGTCGATGAAACAATCATGCACACATTATCATTGTAATGAGGTGAATTGATTCACATAATTCCATTCACAAGAGACAAAGATTCATGCATCGATTTAAGCTCAAAACTAGCCTTATTGTTACCAACTCTAAAAGTAATAAGGCCTCCCTTCACATCTATTAAAGCTCCCGAATTAGCTAAGAAAGGTCTCCCTAAAATGATAGGTATGTTATCATCTTCTGCTATCTCAAGCACAATAAAATCAACCAAAATTGTTAACTCTCCTATCTTGAGGGGTACATCCTCAACTCTTCCCTTTGGAAAAACTTAATAGATCGATCGGCCAATTGCAAAGTCATGTTGGTTGGAAGAAGCTCACCTAGCTTAAGCTTCTTAAAGATGGAATAAGACATGATGCTCACACTAGCACCAAGATCAAAAAGAGCATTTTATAACAATTTTCCATTGATTTTCAAGGGATAGAGAAATTACCCAGATCCTCATTTTCTTTGGTAGATCATTGTGAATCAAAGTGCTACAACACTCCCCAACCTTTACCGAGTCAATCTCATTGCACTCTCTCTTGCCACTCAAGCTTTCTTTAAGGAACTTTGAAAACCTTGTCATTTGGGTCATGGATTCGGTGAAAGGGATTGAAAGATGAACTTCCCTAAGCATATCAAGAAATCTCCCAAATTGTTCATCGATTTTGTTTCTCAAAAACTTTTGGGGATATAGAAGTTTGGGCTTGATCAACTCCTGTTTCACTTTTTCATCACTCTTCTCTTCCTCTTGGGCTTCTTTGCTCACCATCTTTGACACATCAATCTCTTTTTCCTCATTTGAATCATTCATCTTCTCACCTTCCTCACTCTTCCTAGAAACTCTCTCTTCAAGCACTTTCCCACTCCTTGTGGTGATAGAATAGATGGGTTTCTTAGGTTCAACTCCTTGTGAGGGTAAAGAATAAGTGCTATCATTCACACTCTCTTTCAAGCTATTAGCTAGTTGAGTGATTTGTGTTTCAAGCATCTTGTTGTGTGTCATCATCTCATTGAACTTTTTGTCACTTACCGACATGTAAGTGCTCAAAATTTTAGTTTGGTTCTCGATGATTTCTTCTAAGGTAGTTCTAGAAGATGAAGGTTGAGCATAGGAATTCTCACCATTGCCTTTAGTTCTTGGAGCAAATCCGGGTGGGGGTCCGCTTTGATTGTTGTTTTGAAAATTTCCTCGGTTTTGGTTGCTCCAATTACCCCGATTTTGATTTTGGCCATTATTTTGGTATTGGTTACCATAGCCTTGACCTTGGCTTTGATTTCCATACCCTTGACCTTGGCTTTGATTATTATAGCCTTGATTATTATAGTTCCCTCAGAAATTTTTATTTCCTTGGTTTCTATAACCACCATTGTTATAATTATCAAAGCTTCCTTGTTGGTGAGCATTTTTATTCCCGAAGTTCCTTGGTCCATCGAATCTTTGTCCATTATTGTTATTTGAAACAAAATTCACTTGCTCACAATCATTATTATCAACATCATCACAATTTTCAAATGCATGTGGACAATTAGAAGCACCATGGTCATATGACCCACATACATCACCAAACACACATCCATTTGGCATATTATTTGAAGTTGAAGGAGGAGTAGAGTTAGAAGATGTACCTCTACCCTTATTATAGGAGGGAAGAATTGGTACTTGTGAAGAATCACTCTTGAGTTTTGCCTTAATTGAGGTCATCTCCTTTCCCAAGTTTGAGATTTGTGAGGACAAGTTGTTGCTGGCATTGAGATGGTCGGTTGAATAAATCGTTGAACCAGTTTTGCTTGTCGACTTTCTCTCACCCTCTTGCCAATCCATGTGGTACCTTACCACATCTTCAATTAAGTCCACCACTTCATCCTCCGTTTTGTTCATGATAGGGCCTCCGGCACCAGCATCCAAGCAAGGCTTTCCTTGGGGGCTTAAACTTCCATAGAAGATTTGGATGATTTGATAGGTGGGAATCCCATGGTGTGGGCACTCTCTTTGGTATTCCTTATACCTTTGCCATGCCTCATAAAGACTTTCATTTGGCTTTTGCTTGAAGGTTTGAATGAGAGCTCTTGCTTCGGCCGTCTTCTTTTGTGGATAGAACCGAGATAGAAACTCCTTAGTCGCTTCATCCCATGTTCTCAAAGATTTTGGCTTCACCTCTTTGTCCAACCACTCTAGAGCACGTCCAATGAGAGAGAAAAGGAAAAGTTTAAGTCGAATGAACTCTTGAGAAACCCCATTCACCTTGATGGTATTACAATACTTCTCAAATTCCTTTAGATGATTAAGGGGACTCTCATGCTTTGCACCACTATATTGACGCCTCTCTATCAAAGTGATCATCGCCGGTCTTATCTCAAAGTCATTTTCCGGTGTCGTAGGAGGAACAATTCCGCTTTCAAACCTATATGCTCCCGGAGTTCCCAACTCCTTCAATGCTACTCTCGAATTAGCACCCATGCTTTCTTGTTCTTCTTCTTCTTCTTGATGGATTTCCTCTCTTGGGGGACTTAAGCTTGAGGAACGATTAGCAGCCCTTATCCTTGTTATGGTCCTCTCAATTTCCGGATCAAATGGCACTAAATTTCGATCTCATGCCCTATGCATACAAATCTCAAAGCAAAATATCAATAGCATTGCTACAAATGTAGCCTAAAAGAAATAAAATCTTTTGTGTTTTTCAAATAAATGGAGTAGACTCAATCAACAATAGCAAATCATCATGCCTTCCCCATCAACGTCGCCATTTTTAACACGGGGGAAACCTAGGTCATTGATTTTTAAATTCCCCAATCGAAACAAAATTTATAAACCAAACCCAACCCTAAGTATAGGGGTAAGTCCGGGTCAAACCCAAGGGAAGGAGTATTTGCTAAGGTCTCAAGCTAAGCTATTCCGAAGTCTTAAAACAATGAATTAGTCTAAGCTATACTATCGAATCAACTCAATCAAACTAACAAATAGAATTTAATTATCAAAAAACTAGGAAATTTAGGATCCACATGCACTAATGATAAAATTGCTAATTTGTCGGGAATTTGATCAATCAAGAAATGTGAGCAAAAAACGATATTTGCAATCAAAATCACTCAAAGAGCTATTTCCTAGGGTCAAGCTAGATGTCTCTACAAAAGATTTCAAAGGAAAATCGCAAATCAAGATCAATCGATAATAATAGATTCCAAATCAATTTTTCATGTCATTGAAATCTATTATGCAATCTAGCATGATAATCAAGGTTAGCTACTCCACTTCAAATCAAACACATTCACAAATTTCATCAACCAATTTAATCACATCATCAAATCAATCAAAACCCCCAGATTAGCTATAGATTATCACTAGTACATGCTTCACCACATCCCTAGCAAAGGAACTACTGACTACTCATGGTAAATTTGAAAAGCATAAAAAAAGTAATCGTCAATTTCATCATCAACATTGTAATCCAAATATCAACAATCAAACCAAACAAACAATAGAAATTTAACAATATATCAAAATCGAACATAAAATTGCATTGAAAAGGAAAGAATTGTTAAAAAACTTTGATCAATATCAAAGAGGAATGAAGATCAAAATGTAGCAATCATCAACACCAAGTTTCTCTCTCTAAAATCTAAGAACAAAATCTCCAAAATCTTGAGCTTCTCTCTCTAAAATTCTAATCAAGGTCTAACTCTATTTCAAAACTAGCTTCCTTTCTCTCTCTAGAAATGAAGAAATTCTATATATAGTAAAACTAACTAAGGAGAAGTTAGTTACACGTCCAAAAAGAACCTCAATTGGCGCGGCCTCTTATCCCATTACGCGGCCGCAACAAAATGGGTACGGAACAGGGGGAAGAGGCCTACGCGACCGCTCCTGGCACCTGCGCGGCCGCTCCTCCCTTGTGCGCGGCCGCGCTTGGGAGCAGGGGAGATTGCCTTCGTGCGCTCGTTGATGCTCCCGTGCGTTCCACATGATACATGTTGGGGGAGGCAGTCACTAGAGGCCTTCACGGTGGGTTCAATACCGTATTTGATGTCCACGCGGCATGAGAGCGCGGCCTTGAAGACTTGGCTCTTGCACTCGTTTGCTTTTGAGCTTCAAGAGGAGGAACTGGGTTGCATCTTAAGCTTTGTATGTCGCGAGAGAACGCCTATGAGCTTCTCGAACATCACCATTCTCCTAAAATCAAAGAGAAACAAACAAGTAAAGGGGAAAAATCATAAAAATCTAAGAAATGCATGAAAATGAGAAAACAACTAAGGAAAAAGAAAAATAGAGAAATTACAAGTAAAACCAAAGAAAAAGAGATAAAAGAAATGCAAAAGCAATGAAAAATCATCCTAAAAGAAGCTAAATGAGTGCCATAAAGGACACTCATCAAAATTTTATCCAAATATTTTATGGTAGGATAGATCTTGAAATTATCTTTCCAATGATATATTATAATATTAATTCCGAGCTATAACGAAAAAGATATGAAAAAAATACGAAACTCTATCCAAAACTGACACTCTTCCACTATTTCGGCCATATATTTTATTATAAAAAATATTTTAATTTGATTCTAATTTTATTGGAAAGTAGACTTCAAGAGCTTTCCAACAAAATATTATATGACTTATTTCAGCTTTTGGATCAAAAGATATGATAAAATCAAAATCCACAAAAAAACTATTCCTATCGTGCCGCGATACTTTTTATCTTGCCGCGTCGAAAGGAATTTTATTCCAATTCGAATTCTAATTCTTTTCTAATGGTTTTCGGTCATTTTTATTTATAAATAGGGTCGTATTTCCCCGCTTTCAATGACCAACAATCATCAATAATCATCTTTCTATTCTATTCTCTCTCTAAAAGTTAGAAGCTTGTTCTTTCTCCCTCTTTCTAAACTTTCCCTTTACAAAAAAAATTTGTCCATCACAAGACTTAGACACACCTAGACAAGCTCGAAGTTTCCTTCACCCTAGATGTGAAAGGTTGATAATTTCTGAGGGTTTGGTCCCAAATCCCTATTCAATTATTTAAATTAATCGTTTGATTTAATATTTTCATTGAAGTTACTAACGTGTGTATTGTTTTGATAGAAAGAGATACGAAGCAAAAAAGTGAGTAATTTCATTGCTATATTTCTTTAGAAAGAATTCTTAGATTATTTTAATTCCTAGTATCATGTTAGGATGCTTTTATTGCTTTATTTCTAGTATCATGCTTAGGTTGCTTCCTATTTCTTCTATCATGTTAGTATCAGGTTAGGAATAAAGCTTTTATCTTTATTATTTAGTGACATTTTAGGATTTGTTATTAATCTTGTTAGTATCATGCCTAGGATCTTGCTAATATTGATATTATTATGCTTTGATGAGATTGGGATTATTACAATAATAATTATTATGTTGCTTGATATATTGTTGTTATTGCTTGATCACGCCCTCTCTTGCAGGTTTAAAGGGAATTTGTACTTGAAATCACACTTAATAAAATAATTAATAATTTTATTTTAGGCTAATATGATTTTAATTAAGTGATCGCAAATAATAAGTTTATTTGTGCATTAATATTCAACCAACATAGATTAAACAGGTTTAGGATTAATATAATGATTGTATGTTGATCGGAAAGCGCGCATGAATATGAGAAGAACAAAGTAGAAGCCTATTTAGGGTAGGTTCAATCTCTGTTAGGTTGGATTTGTACCTTCATCCCCGAATATCCAGTCATGGTTCCGGACCACTATGGAGTTAGCGATCTCATGGATCATGAAGTGGTGTAATCTTCACCCTGTGAACGGTTCACAAGTTCCTAAAACTTGTTGGCGACTCTTTTGCTCTAGCTTCCTTTCCTTTGGATGCCACCACGCATAAGTGTATGATCACAGTGGGGCTCAAGTGTGGGATGCTTGAAATTATTCCTTACACGACTCCCTTTTTGTTTGTCGGACTTCTTGGAGTCCGACTGCTTGTTGTGTAGCAGAGCTCGGTCGCTTGTATATAGGCTTCTGCCTTTATCAACGCTTCTTGAAGAGTGGAGAACGAGGTCAAAATAAAAAGTTGACCCGTCTTTCAGACCCTTGAAGAAGTCTGTGTAAGTGTAGGGAGTTTTTCGAACACTCAACTTTGAGCCCCACTGTGATCATGCATTTAAACGTGGTGGTGTCCAAAGGGAAAGAAGCTAGAGCAAAAGAGTCGGCAACAAGTTTTAGGAAGTTGTAAACCTTTCACGGGTGTGAAGGTTACACCCCATTCACGATCACAGAGATCGCTAACTCATAGTGGTCCTGAACTATGACTTGATATTCGGAGGTGATGGTACGAATCCAACCTAAAAGAGCTTGAACCCACACTAAATAAGCCTCTACTTTATTCTTATCATATTCATGTGCGCTTTCTGACTAACATACAATCATTATATTAATCCTAAGCATATTTAATCTACATTGGTTGATTATTAATGCACAAATAATCTATTATTGGCGATCCCTTGAATTAAAATCACATTAGCTTAAAATCAAATTATTATTTATCTTATTAGGCGTGATTTCAAATACAAAATTTCTTTAAACGTGTAAGAAAGGGCGTGATCAAGCAATAACAGTAAATCATGAATAATCAAACAATGTATAATTATTAACACAACAAATCATCATCATAAAAATATTCTTAATGCATAATATTAATAGCAAGATAATAGGCATGATACTAACATGATTAATAACAAATCCTAACATGTCACTAATAATAAAGATCAAAGCTTTATCCTAACATGATGCTAGAAATCATAAGACATCCTAACATGATATTATGAATTAAAATAAAATTCTAAGCACGATTTCTATATCAAAAAAATTATTAAGTAATCAAATAACTTACTTTGAAGCCTCATACCTCTTTCTATTAAAACAATACACACGTTAGTAACTTCAATAAGATTAAATCAAATAATCAAAATAATAATTGAAATATGGATTTGGGACCAAAGCCTCAGAATTATCAACCTTTCACGTCGAGATCTAAGACAACTTCGAGCTTGGCTAGGTGTATTCGAGTCTCATCAATGAGGTATGATGACAAATCAAGAATTATCAAAAAGATGTGTGTTTGTGTGTAGCTAGGCATTAGAAAAATCAAGAGAGAGAAAGAAAGAAATAATAAGCTTTAGCTTAAATAGAGAAAGAGTTGATGACTGTTGGTGAGTCAAAACGCAGGAAATCGTCCCCTATTTACAAAGAAAAACGACCAAAATTATAAGAAAATGATTCAAATTCCATCCAGAATAAAAACACGTTTCATAGCGTGGCGATGGATGTTATCGTTGTGCGACAAATCCATCGCTGCGTGATGCTTTTTGATAGATAAGATCCGTACGGAATCCAACTTCCAATCAAATTGGGTTAGCCATATATCCATACTTATCTTTATCAAATCAGAATTAAAACTATTAAAACACATGTTTTATTTGACATAAAATCCTTTATCATTATCTTTTCAAAAACAGGATGATTAGAATCTAAAAAAACATTTTAGAAGATTCTAGAAGCTTAAGATAAATCCTAATGGTTTTAGAAATATAATTAACATTAATGAACCCTTCACATGATCACTTGGTCCGCCTATAAAGCTCATATTGGGCCCAGTTTAGTATTTTGGCCATAATGTCTTCGTTATAAATCGGAATTGAGCTTATAATATATTGTTGGAAAGCTCTTTTCAAGCCCCGTTTAATTGGACCTAGATTATGGATCAAAATAAAATGTATTGGACGTTTTCATTAATATGATACGAAATGAATGATTTTTGAAATAAAAAATGAATTATTTTTGTAAAAAAGGAAAGTTCACGAGACTCTTTAACATTTCACCTTACTCGATAATCAATGACGTGAAAGATACTCATTAATGGGTTTGGTTTTTTGGGAGACACAATCAGGTTTCTACAGTAAGCAACATCGTCAGACGGTCCTTGAATCTTGATTTTCACCAGATTGATCCGCCTAAAGTATTATCTAAGCCCCTCCCTATCTCCCTATTGTACCGCGCCCAGGTCAAGACTTGTCTTTTGGCAAGAATGTTCATGGAGAAGTTAGAGGCGAACAAGAATGCAAGTGTCTTGAAATTATTAATGCATTCGGCCGACAGGTTGCCGAAGAACTGCTAGGCAATGCCCTTCAACATGGCTGGGAAGCATCAACACCATGTAGCATCATCCAACCTCTTTAGGTACAGGAGGTGGGTGTAAGCCAGCAGGTGGTATGTTGGTGGTACCATCATAGGTACCCACCATGAAATTCTTAACCATGGTCGGCTGTGCCGCCTCGATTATCTAGCTCCTTGAAAAACGCAAAAGGTTGTTCCCCAAGTTTAAGCATACGGAGTTGCCGGTCCAAAGGCTGGACGTTATATGCCACCTGACCTTCGGAGAGAGCTGGATGCATGCAGGGCTGGGCATACGTCCTGTATGGCGGCTGGGCCGCATACTTAGCCAAGCCAATAACATGAGGACCTGTGTGGAAGGACAGGCCGCCTGATTGGCTCTCATCCACATATTGGGAATACCTTGTCGAGGTATTCTTGAAGCTGTCTGGGAAACTCGATGTGGAAGCCGAATCAGACATTTGTTGGTTTTTCTTTTGCTCGATGATGAATTGAGCATCAAAAAAGTTATTTTTTGCCGCCATCCGCTTGAATTTGCCGGATGATTTTCCTATTACTTGTCTCGGGTAAGTGAAATTTTGTCCACTCTATCAAGGTCCGAGCCTTCTCCCTAGTACTAGAGTGTGGAGTAGGCTCTTGGTCCTTAACGTACTTGTTCTTCTCGGCATAAGAAGGCTTTTTGGGCGACTAACCCCTGCTGGAGCCAGCCGTCCTTTTGTTGATCAAGTCCTTAATCTCCCCCTTGAAACTAGTCATGAATTTCATGAGTTCATCTCTGGTGACGAGAGCAGTTCCTTCTGCCGCCTAGGGCTGCCCAGACGGTTGTCCGGATGACTTGCTTGGACCTGCTTTATCGTTGCTCCGTTCCTTTTTATCCTTGGGACGGACGCGCCTTGTTCGGAGTTCTACAACCACAAAAAATTCGACCTCGAAATGTTCATCCGTATCATGGTTCAAATGGACCTCTACTTCAGCCTGAGGCTGTTTCTTATTAGGAGGCGGTACAGAGCCTTAAGAAATCATCTTACAGGTACTCTCCCCATAAACGACGCCAAATGTTTCAGGGTTTTCAGTGTCACTCGGGAGAGTTACATCAATAAGTTTGGATTTCGGCTGTCTGTACTTGCTAAATAACGGAAGCTCTAGTTGGTCAGAGTTCCGCCTCTGACGATCAAGTTAGTAAAGATTTGGAGTAAAAGAGTGCGGAAAAGTAAACATCTTCTCGGATAAGGTCAGGTGGTTTTTTTGTTTTCGAGAATATTAAATGATGCAATTATTGAACGTAACCTGCCCTAATAATGTGGGGAATCTCCCTATTTATAAGGTCCTCTTGATTGCCCTTGTTTAGGTCACGGAAACCTAAGACTGATTGTGCTGCGCCGTTTTACCGTTGGGTTTCGATGAGTCTAACTCACCGCGAAAAAAAAACCCGAGCCCAAGGAAAATCTCACAATTAATATATCCAAAAGACATAAATAACAAGATTAGAGAAAGACTAAATTACCCTTGTAGCGTGCTTCACTCGACCAACGGAGCTCTTACTTGAGAAAGCTAAGCCTCACAAGCGCAACGGCCTCCAACGATATCCACCCACAACACGACCCCGACCGGCCTCTTACTTGGAGGTTAGCCAAGCCGGACCAAAACACTACTCGAGTAATTAATGAGCTTAAAGGTTTTCTCTCAAGTGGAGATGCCTTTTTGAGCTCTTACTCAAGTGAGTTTTCCTAATTCCCAATTAGGATATTTATAGGGAAACTCAAGTGAGAAATCCACTCTCCCATCAATGTGGGAGAGTTGGTAATAAAATCAATTTTCCTTTTTCATTTTTAAATCAAAAATAAAAGAAAATAGCCAACAACTAATTAATAAACAAGTGGCATTCATAGGAGGGAAGGTTAGGTAAGGACCACAAGGGGAGGGGACCATGCCTTCTTCCCCAAGCTTCCCAATTTCGGCTGCCCTCACAACCCGCCACGTGGCTCCCCAGCCTTGGGCACTAAGGCGCGCCTAGCTGGAGACCTTGTGCTAGGCTGGGCTGCTGCCCCATGCGTGCTAGCTAGCGATGGGCTGTTGTGCCCTTGGCCCAGCAGGCCACGCACGCTTGCGGGCTGCTGGCCAAGGCATGCACGCCTGGCTGCTGGCATGCTAGCACTTTGCTAGCTGCTAGCTGCTGCTAGCATTGTGCGCACCAAGCACGCACATGCACGTAGCACACCACGCACCAATGCGGGCTGCTGCTTGTGTGCGTGCGGCTGGTGCTGCTAGCTAGGCTAGCTATGCGCCAGCAGCTAGCTAGCCATGCGCACCTAGCACCATTGGCCCCTAGCACTCCATTTGCTCGGGGAATTCCGATGCTAGGGGTATTTTGGCAACTTGTTGATTAATTATTGATTTTACCGTCTCGTCTTTTATTAATTTCAACTCGACTTGCTACGCTCGGTCTTGACGCTCCTAGCTTGATTTCCGAAGTCTAAATTTATATTACTCGAGCGACTCATTAATTCCTTCTGGATTAATTAGCTTTCAAATAGCTCCGTACCCTCTATCAGAATAATACACTTGTTCGAAGGACACCATTCCTTTCAATCTCCCATTTGTCCTTCCGAACAAGTGTGCTTTTAGTGTATAGCCTTTTTCCTATGTCACTTAATGTCTCTTCATGAACTATAAGGTAAGATTATTCGTCATCCTTATTACGTCTAGAAGTGTTTGACTGTCAATAAACAGATGATTTCTAAAATCCATCCGACCACGGCCATGCATTTTAAAAGTCTCCCTCTTCGAGAGGCCTTGAAAACAACAAAGACATGTTCCTTATTGTAGTGGGGGACATTACTAGTCTTGTAATGTCAGCTTCTCTTACTAAGAGGACCTAGCCGTCCGAGTGTTGCTGTTATAATCTCCATGTACAGCGGACGTTTGACTAACATCAAAACGGACAAGAGAACTAACACTACTCATGGTCGAGGAAAGAGGTTCCGATAGCCATAATGAGAAGTATAATTATGACGATTTTTAAATCTCTTAAAGTATTCTCATAGGTCGATCCAGTATGGTTCCAAACCAATATTTGTGAAAATGATTTATGACAATCATGTCCTTGTAGCACAAGTGACCTAGAGGTGGATTCTAGGTCGTTGAAACTAAAATTCCTCCAATCAAACTAAATTTATAACCAAACCTACACCTAGTAATAGGGCAAGTTCGGGTCGGACCACTAGGAATAGGGGGAAGTTAATTGTTTCCAAAGTCAAGATATTTCGAAGCGTAAAAGGTAGTATAGGTTATCTAAGTTAAACTAACAACAAATTAAATCACAAAGTAAATCAATATATCAAGACACTAGGGATTTAAGATCCACATATTCTTGCAATGGACACACAATAATCGGGTTGGAGATTGATTAATTCAAGTATTGCGAGGGAAGATAGACAATGCAATCAAAAGAGCTCAACAAGCTATCTCCTAGAGGTCTAATTAGCGCCAACTACGAAAGACTCTACTAGGAACGTCACAAACCAAGCTCGATCAATAAATGTGAGCTACAAATCAATAGTCCGTATCAATGTAGGCACACAATGCAAAGTAGTATGACAATTAAAGTTAGCTACTCTTTAACTAATCACACACATGCACAAAATCAATTAATTAATTCAATCACAATGTTAAATCAATCAAAAACTCCCAATTATCTATGATCCATCACTCAAACATGCTTCACCACATCCCTAGCAAGTAAACTACTCACAATCCATGAAAGAAATAAAAATCAAAACTAAGTTAATCAACAAATTCATCATCATCTTTCAATCAAACAAATTCAATCAATTAATCAACAAACTTGATCAATCAATAAACAATTGAAATCAAAAGCTAAAGATTGCATTAAAGTAAAAGAAATCCTTACAAACTTTGGTGAAATCAAAGGAAAATGTGCTTAGAATCATCAATCATCAACCATGAATTTCTCTCTCTAAATATCTAAGAACAAGTGTTTCTCTCTCAAAACTTCTCTCTAAAATTCTACCAATTGATTCTCTAAAACTACTTCTAAAAATGAATTCTCTCTCTAAAAATAGAAGAAAAGTCTATATATAGTAAAACTAGCAAAGAGAAGTTAGTTACGTCCAAAATAGACCCGTACAGGCGCGACCTTCTTCAAGAGGATGCGCGGCCGCGCAAAAATGGGTACGAAACAGTGGGAGCAACAGGCGTGGCCACACGAAGGCCACGCGCACCCGCACCACCAGGCCGCACGGCCGCGCCATCATTGCGCGCGCCCGTGCCTGGGAACAGGGCAGCTTCTCCTCCTTCATCTTGACGCTTCTCGTGCGCTCCACTTGGTGTGCTTGATTAACATAGAGCATGGCAGAACCTAAAACACCTCGATAGTGGGTTCAACAACAGAATTGGTGTCCCCATGGCTTGAATGCACGGCCTAAGGTCACTTGGAACTTGCACATTTCCATACTTGGGCTTCAAATGGAAGACACTAGGCATCCTAATCAACGCAAAACTCGGGAAGAAACCTCGGGAAACCTTGGACAACGATCTTAACCTGAAAATGAAAGAAAACAAACAAATAAAAGGGAAAAAGACAAAATAAACCAAGAAATTCATGAAAATGGAAAATCAACTAAGGAAAGTGCAAACTAAAGAAATAAAGAGAAAAACTAATCGAAGGAAAGAAAAGAGCTGTAAAAGCAATCTAAAATCACCTTAAAAGAGAACAAATGAGTGCCATAAATGACACTCATCAAATACCCCCAAGCTAAACTTTTGCTCGTCCTCGAGAAAAACCAAGCAAGCAAGAAAAAGGATGAAAGACTTATTCAAAAATGAAAAAGAAAGACATGAGATGAGAATATACACTAAGACTCACTTTCGTAGGAATCACGATCAATTTTAGCAACCAAAGACAAGCCATTTAAACCTCTAAATCGCTCTAGAGGACGAGTGATGCTCTTGTAAGGGTTTCCTAAGAGATTAACCCATAACTCTCAACAAACAAACACGAGGCAAATCACAAAAGTAAAAGAAATCAAAAGAAAAGTAAAATCAAAACCTTTACGAATTGGACTTTACAAAATGACTACACTTCAAATGAATAAACGACTTTCTTAAGCAAATAGGGGTATGCACGTTCCAAGATATCCGAGGTTGATTGAAACATAGAATATGCTAAGCGTAGTGAACTATTAATCACAATCCACCTTCAACCCATTCGATCTTACCGCGTTCTCCCTATAGTCTCAAATCTCCCTTTAGTGAGCATCTCAATAGCTCCTCGAAGGAGCCGGAAAAGAACATATTTTAGGTTACTCGACGTCTTGAATTTGCATCCCCTCTCCTTAGGCTTTAACTCATAAGTCCCTCCCCCGATATGTGACTCAACCTCTAGGCCAAAAGGACTTTCCCAAAGGTTGTAACGTAAGGGCAAAAGAGTGTGGGTAGGCTTAAAATTTAGAATTTGGTGGTATTGCTTATTAGTGAAGCAAAAGGGTGATCAAACCTTCTCTCATAACCATGTAATCACCAAACAAAAACAAACTAACACACCCAAGCTTATTCAAAGCTATATTCACAATCATATATAAAAAAAAGCGTAAACGCTTCTCCCCTAAGCTTAAAGGAAGCATTGTCCTCAATGCTTGACAAGGAAGAAAAGATTAACATCAAAATATTGTTTCATTTTCTCAATTTTTCAATTATTTCAATTTTGCCAAAGCGGTTGAATGTGCTTTGCTTTTTCTCATATTTTTCTTTTTTTTTCATGTTTTCACTTTATTCATTGTCCACGCCTCTTTTAACTATGGACGGTTGTTATAACTTTGCATTTGAATGTCCTTGCATCCTTTTAACTATGGACGGTTTTTTTAACTTTGCATTTATTCACTTGCCATTATTCACAAGATATACAAAAACACAAGCTTGCCTACAAATAAGAACTAATATCCAAACTCATATACCACAATCTCCAAAAGCATTATCATTTGCTTCACAAATATCAAAAATGGAACAAAAATGAAACAAAAGGCTCAAAGTTCTAAGGATGTGGCTTGAAAAGAAGGGAAAAAGCTCAAATGGTTAGCAAGTAGGCAAATGTAGACCGAAGGATTAAAAGTCAAGTAGACTATCCTTGAAAAGAAAAATTACCACTTGAAAAGATGCCTTTGTCCTTCCTAGATGGTTCGGTCTTGTTTTTGAGAATTATGAGTCCAGATTCTAGATTAGGTCTGCAATAGTCAAGGATCCATGCCGCTCATGCAAGTAAGTGTAGAAGGCTTGAAAAATTGTAAACCTCACATGGATGTAGCAAAAACTCACTATTGGTGTCAAATTGAACATAGGAAGCAACTACCAAGCATGCCACAAACAAGTAGAATCGAGTTTCATGATCCCCCTAGTTCTTAGACATGCTACCTTAGCATACGCCATCCTAGAATCAACCAAGCATATTCTCAAACCGTGCATACCACTACCAATTAGGGAGATGTTCATTCAAAAGCAAAAGTCCGTTGGTATATAGTCCAATTCACAAGAATGACAACAAAAAGAAAAATAAGGCCTCAATTACTTTATACAAACTAAAAACAAAAAGAAAAGAGAAGAAAAGAAAAGAAAAGAAAAGAAAAGAAAGGAAAAGTAAAGAAAAATAAAGAGAATAGGAAAACAAAGATAAAGGAATAGTAGGAAAATAAAGAAAGGAACAAAGATGCAAGTATAACACGTAATCCCCAATCGTCAAACAAGTGGTCATTCGACAACAACGTCAACGACCCCAAACACTCTAAGGTGTTACAATCATACATCCTCAAACCATTTAACTTCTCCTAAATCTAATCCTAATCTATGCATCCAAGAAAAGTAAAGAAATAAAAGAAAGAAAATAAGAAGGATCTCACCAGGCTTCCAAGCAATGCTAATAAAAATAAGGTGAAAGAACATCCACCTTCATTAAGCTCCAAAAATCAATAACGTCATCATCGAAGCCAAGTGAGAAGAAAAATAGAAAATAGAGCTATAAACAAAGAAAACAGTTAGTAACTTCAAAACAAAATAAAAGAAAGCAAAACTAAACAAAAAGAAACTACAAAGCAAAAATCAAGTTAAACTACCAAAAATAAAGGAAGAATAAGCAAAGAAAATTAAAGGAACTATACACCAAACTAGCAAATAATCACCTAAACTACAAGATTTGGATTGAAGGGATTTGGTTTCAAGGGTTTTGGATATTAGGGCTTTGGATTCACGGGAGCAAATAACATGCATCATCATCATAGAAATTAACACAACAACAACATCATCAAGAGAGAAAGAATAGACATGGAAAGCTCATAGAAACAACAATCAAACACAATCAATAAGAGATTAAGGCATGCAAATATCAATCATCGAGGCAAAAGTAGACAAGGCAATTCCCAACAACAGTATTGGCCACCGAGACAAACCCCTAAGAAAATAAAGTTCCCCTAAGCTAAACATGAATACATCTCAACATCTCATCAATACAAAGCAAACAACACATAAAATAAGGGATGGAGGAAAAAATGCACAAAATAGGGGAACTAACTACCACTCGGCTCGGCACTATCATGGTCATCCCCGTCATAGGAGAACCCGGATGAGGGACCATAAGGATCCCATCACCCGATGTAACCGGGTGACCAACCATAGTGCCCCTTGAAGTTGTCTTGTTACCAAGGGGCAAGGGGAGAATATTTCTCGGACAAAGCGAGCGGTAGTGGATGATCGAGGTGGATATAGGGGTAGTTAGGATCACCCCTATAATCGCTCCCACCAGGATCACGGTAATCATAGTTACCGTGCTCATCGGGGAATGAGCGAGTCTCGGTGTTGGACCGCGGAGGTCATTGCTAATAAGGATACCCACTTGATGGAATAGGACCAAGTTGGGGTGGAAAGTATGGGTAGTTAACCGCGGGGGAGATCTCCCCACGGTTAACATTTGCATCATACAAATGTTGTTGTTGAAGAAACATACCTTGTTATATCTCCGAAATGCCTCTCATTTGATTATATATTGCTTTAAAATCTTGGTCGTACATGCCTTCCAAACGAATTTGCATCCCCTTCATTTGCGCACTTAGAGCATCCATATCGGGGTTCGCAAATTTGTGTTGTTGTTGCTCTTGATGTTGTTGCGGTTGTCGTTGTTGTTGTTGTTGTTGACGATGTTGTTGTTGAAATTGTTGTTGTGGAGCTACTTCTTCGTCCTCTTCATTTTCTGCTTCTCCTATTTCCTCATCATCATCATGGGGGAGGCAGTTACTTAGGGGCACATGCCATACATTAGGCACATCCTCACGGTGGATAGAAATCAAGGAGGGGTTAGGGAGATAGCACCAATGTTTGTTCTCCCTAGCCAATCGAACACCTCATCATCATCATTCTTAGCCAAAAATTGCACTTGCTTCGATTGTGCAATGTCGAGGTAGAGGGTGCTCGGACTACCCACCGGAGTACAAGAGGGAAAGTAGTGGCCAAGATGAAGGTTGGTCACGAGCCTCGTAACCATGCTACCACAAGGGATCTCTCCGGACTCCTTAGATTGCAACCCCTTGCAATATCTCAAAAACATGAACCCTAAGTTCAAACGACCTCGGTACTCCTCCCTAATAGCCAACCATAGAATCTGGAGCTTTAATTGACTCATTTTACCCAATTCTTTCTTTGAGATTATCGAATATCCCAAAAGCCTATGAAGAACTCGAAGACACGGTTGGAAAACTTTGCTTATCGCGGCATACCGAGTAACAAAGTCACCTTCCCCCAAAATATCATCCCACCAAGAATTTTGGTCATATTCATTAAAGAAGAACTCGAGGTCCAAGATATCTGCCCCCGAATTAAGATCAAGCGCCGCATTGAACTCGGCGAGAGAAAGATCATGGTGAATGTTGAAGAGCTGAAAATGGACCCGGTAGTTGCCACCTTCTACCGCCTCACATGAAACCGTAGCCAAAAACTCCAAAGTTGGCTCAAAGTAAGTACGGTAACATGTGTTCACGAAGGTGCTCATGCGAAGATTGTTGAACAACTCTCTAAATCCTCATCAATCCCTAATTTGATCATATCCGGTTGAAAGTAGTGACGAGAGGGCTTGAGGGAACAATTCTTTTTGAGCTTGGCATATCGATCTTTTTGTATTGGGTCCTTGATTTTTGTTTTAGGAAAAGGAGTAGGTTTTTGTGGTTGGAAAGTAGATGGGTTTGAAGAAGGTTCTTCAATGGTGATGGTGGTTTTTCGTTTTTTAGAGGAAAGGGCTTGAACAAACTTTGACATTGTGTTTCCTCCAAATTAACCAATTCAAAATCCAATTAATCAACTCTACAAACACCACATTAACACCACAAAACACTTCCAAACACCAAAATCAAAACTCCTTAATCAATAACACCAATCACACAAGTAACATCTTACTACCAAAAATCCAAATTTCCAACTTCTCACAATCACCACCAAATGAACCAAATTTGCTACACAAACATACAAAAACACAATGTTAAGCAAAATAAATCATCAACAACACAAATAACCAACCTAAATTTCACATTCAATCATTAAGTTCATCCAAATACATACTACTACTTTTCATAATCATAAACAATCAAAATCTTGCGACAATATGATATAATTATGTAAAATAGAGTCAAAGAAGAAGATTATACCACACTGGAAGCAAGATTGATCAAGAACAAGCCACCAATTCCCACCAAGTAGAAAAACCCAAAATTTGGTCTTCAATGGAGGAGAGAGATTAGAGGTTGATAATTGAAGAAAGTAGTATGATTTTTGTTGTTAAGGATGAATTTGTAGAAGGAATTTGATGATTTTTTATGGATTTTTGGTGATTTGATGATGAAAATTTTGATGAATAAGGCTAGGGTTTCGTTGCTTAGAGTGAGAAAGATAAACCGTGCGTGCAAGGTTGAGGGTGAAGGGGAAATGAGGGAAAGAAAGGAGAAAGAAAGAAGATAAGGGACTCGGCCCGACCAGGTGCGTGGCCGCGCGACCTGGCTACGCGCCCGCGCCAGTGTCGCGCGCAGCCGCACCCCTGCTAGGCGCGCCCACGCCTGGCTTGGTTCCTCTTGAAATTTTTGCTCGGTGCGTTCCACTGTGGGCTCATTGTCCAATATCATCTCGGGATTATTGAACCCATCATGTACGGCAGTTTCAAAACATGATGACAGTGGGTTCAATATCCAAAAATAATGAGAGCACCAAAATGAACCCACCAAGTTCAAATTTACTTCAAATTTTAACACAACTTCCCCTAACTTACCTCACTATATTACCTTACACTTTTACCTCAATATTCGATAAAATCGAACATATTCTCATCAAAAACACAAAACTTTTCCATTGCTCATGCTCGCTCGAAATAATCCAAATCCAATGAATTTGACCTATCAATCCAAACAGAAAACAAGTGAAAGAAAGGAAAAGCAAAAGAAAGAAAATTAAGAAAAATAGAAATCAAAAGAAAAGGGTTAGAAAATCGGGTTGCCTCTCGAAAAGCGCTTGCTTAAGGTCCTAAACTCGACCCTTCCTCCAAATCATGGAAGGTCAAAGAACACCACCTTATCCAAAGTGGTGGAGAGGGTAAAATCATTGCAAAGCTTGTGAAAAATCTCATCATGAGCCATGTCATCTTGAATCATATAAACCGGATCAAACTTTTTAGACTTCAACTTCCTCTTATATTTCTTGGAAACTCTCTTCTTCTTCCTTGATTTCTTCTTCCTTGGATCTTTGAGATCCACATGTCCATCACTTGAAAAACTATTCTCATCATCCTTCAAAGAAAGCCCAAACCAAGAAGGCATTTCAAACTCATTCTCAAGCTTCGAGGGATCCTTGTCTTCTTCACTAACAACCTTGCTTTCAATACTTTTAGGAACATCATCACAAGCTACAAGCATATCGTTAGTAGAAGACACAAACATGGAATCATTAGCATTCAAAGGCAATGAGTTTATGCACAAAATTCCTTGTTCATAGGATAGAGACTCATGCATCTATTTGAGCTTAAAACTTGCCTTATTATTACCAACACACAAAGTAATCATGCCACCTTTCACATCTATCAAAGCACCCGATGTTGCTAAGAATAGCCTCCCTAGAATGATAGGAATGTTGTCATCTTCCGCAATCTCTAGCACAATGAAATCAACGGGGATAGTGAACTCTCCTATCTTGAGGGGCACATCCTCAATTCTACCCTTTGGGAACTTAATAGAACGGTCGGCCAATTGAAGGGTCATGTTGGTTGGAAGGAGCTCACCTAACTTAAGTTTCTTGAAAATGGAGTAAGGCATGATGCTAACACTAGCATCAAGATCACAAAGGGAATTTTGAAACAATTTCCCATTAATATTGCAAGGAATGGAGAAATTTCCGGGGTCTTTCATCTTTTTGGGTAAGTCATTATGGATAAAGGTACTACAAAATTCCCCCAAACTCACCGATTCAACCACATTGCAATCTCTCTTACCGCTCAAGATTTCCTTGAGAAATTTAGAATAGTTAGGCATTTGCCCCAAAACATCGGTGAAAGGAATAGAAAGATGAATTTTCCTAAGCATCTCGATAAATTTCCCGAATTGTTCATCCAATTTGTACCTATTGAACTTTTGGGGGTATGGAAATCTCGGTTTGAAATCCTCATCTGGCTTCCTCTCCTTCTCCTTTGTCTCCTCATTAGAACTCTCACTCATCTTGCTAGACTCAACACTCCTCTTTTTCTCTTGAACTTCCTCTTTGCTCACACTCTTTGACACCTTGTTCTCATTTTCCTCACTTAAGTCACTCCTCTTCTTATCCTCCTCACTCATCCTAGAAACTCCCTCTTCAAGCACTCTCCCACTCCTTATGGTAATAGAATAAACGGGTTTCTTAGTATCAACTCCTTGAGAAGGTAATGAAGAAGGGCTAGCACAATCTTTCAAGGTATTGGCTAGTTAAGTGATTTGGGTCTCAAGAATCTTATTATGTGTCATCATCTCATTAAACTTCTTGTCACTCACCGCCATGTAAGTGTTCAAATTTTTTGTTTGGTTTTCAATGATCTCCTCTAAGTTAGTTCTAGAAGATGGGGGTTGAGCATAGGAATCATCACCATTACCTTGAGGTCTTGGAGCAAATCTAGGTAGGGGTCCCCTTTGATTGTTGTTTTGAAAATTGCCCCTATTTTATTGTTCCAATTACCTTGGCCTTGATTGTTGCCATAATTTTGGTGTTGGCCACCAAAGCCATGAGATTGGCCTTGATTTCCATACCATTGGCCTTGGTTTTGATTACTATAAGTTTGATTGTTATAGTCACCTCGGAAACCTTGATTTCCTTGGTTCCTATAACCATCATTGTTGTAGTTATCAAAACTCCCTTGTTGGTGAGCATTCCTAGTCCCAAAATTCCTTGGACCTTCAAATCTTTGTCCATTGTTATTGTTGGAAACAAAATTCACTTGCTCACAATCATTGTTTTCAACATCATCACAATTCTCAAAAGCATGTGGACAACTAGAAGAGTCATGGTTATATGACCCACAAACATCACAAAAGACACATCCACTTGGCATATTACTTGAAGTAGAAGGAGGATTAGAGTTAGAAGATGTACCTCTCCCCTTAATGTGAGAGGGAAGACTCGGTGCAATTGAAGAGGCACTCTCTAGCTTAGCCTTGATTAATGTCATCTCCTTCCCCAAGTTTGAGATTTGGGAAGACAAGTTATTGATTGCATTGAGATGATCAACCGAGTAGACCGTTGAGCCACTTTTGCTTGTAGACTCTCTCTCTCCCTCTTGCCAATCCATGTAGTGACGAACTACATCCTCTACTATATCAACAACTTCTTCCTCGATCTTGTTCATAATCGGGCCTCCGGCTCCGGCATCAAGACATGACTTCCCTTGGGGACTCAATCCTCCATAGAAGATTTGTATGATTTGGTATGTCGGGATTCCATGGTGAGAACATTCTCGTTGATATTCCTTGTATCTTTCCCAAGCCTCATACAAACTCTCACTAGGCTTTTGCTTGAAACTTTGGATTAGAGTTCTTGACTCGGCGGTCTTCTTTTGAGGGTAAAAGCGAGAAAGAAACTCTTTAGTGACCTCATCCCAAGTTCTCAAGGAATTAGGCTTCACTTCCTTATCTAGCCACTCCAAAGCTCTTCCGATTAGAGAAAACGGGAATAACTTGAGCCTTATGAATTCTTGAGAAACCCAATTGACCTTGATTGTGTTGCAATACTTCTCAAACTCTTTGAGATGATTTAGTGGGCTTTCGTGCTTGGTACCACTAAATTGCCTTCGTTCAATCATTGTTATAGTCGCCGGCCTTATCTCAAAGTCATTGGCCGGTGTTGTTGGCGGAGCAATACCCCTCTAAAATCTTTAGGCACCGGGAGTTCCCAACTCCTTCAAAGCAACCCTTGGTACTTCATCCATGCTTCTTTGTTCTTCTTCTTGAAATTCTTCTTCACTTGAAGAGCTAGAACTCAAGGATTGTCTAGCAACTCTTATCCTTGCAATTGTTCTCTCAATCTCAGGATCAAAAGGTACTAAAGTCCTTCCTCTTGTCCTATGCATACAATCTCAAAGAAACAATTAGTAGCACAGCTACAAGTGTAGCCTAAAAGAGAAAAATCTTTTTGTATTTTTGAAATGAAATGAAATAGACTCAACAACAATAGCAAACAACAATGTCATTCCCCGACAACGGTGCCATTTTTACCGAAAGGTGGATTCGGTCGTTGAACCTAAAATTCCTCCAATCAAACTAAATTTATAACCAAACCTACATCTAGTAATAGGGCAAGTTCGGGTCGGACCACTAGGAATAGGGGGAAGTTAGTTGTTGCCAAAGTCAAGCTATTTCGAAGCGTAAAAGGTAGTATAGGTTATCTAAGTTCTACTAACAACAAAGTAAATCAATATATCAAGACACTAGGGATTTAAGATCCACATATTCTTGCAATGGACACACAATAATCGGGTTGGAGATTGATTAATTCAATTATTACGAGGGAAGATAGACAATGCAATCAAAAGAGCTCAACAATCTATCTCCTAGAGGTCTAACTAGCGCCAACTACGAAAGACTCTACTAGGAACGTCACAAACCAAGCTCGATCGATAAATGTGAGCTACAAATCAATAGTCCGTATCAATGTAGGCACACAATGCAATCTAGTATGATAATTAAAGTTAGCTACTCTTTAACTAATCACACACATGCACAAAATCAATTAACCAATTTAATCACAATGCTAAATCAATCAAAAACTCCCAATTAGCTATGATCCATCATTCAAACATGCTTCACCACATCCCTAGAAAGTAAACTACTCACAATCCATGAAAGAAATAAAAATCAAAACTAAGCTAATCAACAAATTCATCATCATCATTTCAATCAAACAAATTCAATCAACTAATCAACAAACTTGAACAATCAATAAACAATTGAAATCAAAAGCTAAAGATTGCATTAAAGTAAAAGAAATCCTTACAAACTTTGGTGAAATCAAAGGAAAATGTGCTTAGAATCATCAATCATCAACCATGAATTTCTCTCTCTAAAAATCTAAGAACAAGTGTTTCTCTCTCAAAACTTCTCTCCAAACTTCTACCAATTGATTCTCTAAAACTACTTCTAAAAATGAATTCTCTCTCTAAAAATAGAAGAAAAGTCTATATATAGTAAAACTAGCAAAGAGAAGTTAGTTAGATCGTCCAAAATAGACCCGTACAGGCGCGACCTTCTTCAAGAGGATGCGTGACCGCGCAAAAATGGGTACGGAACAGGGGGAGCAACAGGCGCGGCCGCTCGAAGGCCACGCACGCCCGCACCTCCAGGCCGCGCATCCGCATCATCATCGCGCGCGCCTGTGCCTGGGAACAGGGCAGCTTCTTCTCCTTCATCTTGACGCTTCTCGTGCACTCCACTTGGTGTGCTTGATGAACACGAAGCATGGAAGAACCTAAAACACCTCGACGGTGGGTTCAACACCAGAATTGGTGTCCCTACGGCTTGAATGCACGGCCTAAGGTTACTTGGAACTTACACATCTCCATACTTAGGCTTCAAATGGAGGACACTAGGCATCCTAATCAATGTAAAACTCGGGAAGAAACCTCGAGAAACCGTAGACAACGATCTAAACATGAAAATGAACGAAAACAAACAAATAAAAGGGAAAAAGACAAAATAAACCAAGAAATGCATGAAAATGGAAAGTTAACTAAGGAAAGTGCAAACTAAAGAAATAAAGAGCAAAACTAAGGAAAAAGGAAAGAAAAGAAAGCTATATAAGTGTAGACACCCATTTGTGTCTCCCCAAAACCAAACCCAGTGATGAATACCTTTTGCGTCGAATGATAATCGAATGAGGTGAAAGTGTGAAAAGTCAGGTGTTGCGGTTGGTTTTTAAAAATTCTTTCTTTCTGTTTTCGAAAAAACTCTATTTTATGTAAACAGCCAATCTAGTTTAGTTTGGTCCACGACAAGGATCCAATAATAGTGTAGTTGGATGGGGCTTGCAACGAGCTTTCCAACGATATATTATAAGCCCAATTCCGATGTATAATGAGGAAGTTATGGCCAAAATACTAAACTAGGCATGGTTTGATCTTTATTTACGGCCCAATGATCTAGGGGAGGGCCCGATGTTAATTATTATTCCTAAAGTTATTAGAATTCATTATAGTCTTCTAGAATTCCCTAGAGGGTTCTTTTAAATACTAATAGAATGAGAATTAGTAATTATATTTTGATAAGTTTTACTTGGAATATTATTTTATGAAAAATACGATTTCAGTTTTCATACGGACTTTACAAGTCAATTTTGATTGATAAGTGGACTCCATGTTTGAAAACGCGTAGGAATCCAGGCTGTCGCCAAACGACAGGCCTGTCGCCACGCGACAAGCCTTGTCGCCAAACGACAGGATTGTCGCTACGCGACAAGACTTGTCACCAAGCGACAAGGTCGGTTTTGCAGCGACATCGTGGAGTTTTATTCCTTATCAAATTCTATCTATTTTCGAACTGTTTTCTTATAAATAGGGTCCTAAACCTCCGTTTTTAATGAGAATAAACAATCAATCATCTCTCTCTAAAGCTAGAAGCTTTCTCTCTCTTTTTCTAAACCTTCCCTCAATTAAAATTCCGCATTCACGAGATTTAGAAACACCTAGCCCAGTTCGAAGTTGCCTTCGCCCTAGACGTGAAAGGTTATAATTTCTGAGGGTTTGGTCCCTAATCTTTCTTTCAATTATTTGATTTAATTGTTTGATTTTATATTTTCCTTGAAGTTACTAACATGTGTATTTTGTTATTAGAAAGAGGTAAGAGGCATCAAAGTATGTAATCTTATTGCTCTATTCTTGTAGAAAGCATGTTTAAATTTGTTTAATTCCTAGTATCATGTTAGGATGTTTTTATTGCTTTCTAGTAGCATGTTTAGAGTGCCTTTTACTCTTTTCTAATATCATGTTAGTACCATGTTAGGTTTAAAGCTTTAATTTTTATTGCTTAGTGACATGCTAGGATTTGTTATTAATCTTGTTAGTATCATGCCTAGGATCTTGATATAATTGTGCTTAAACATGATTATGATAATTATGATTATTATAGTTGTTAACATGATTATTTTAATTATTATAATGGTTATGATAATTATTATGTTGCTTGATGATTATTATTGTTATTGCTTGATCACGCCTTTTATGAATGTTTAAAGGGAATTTGTACTTGTAATCACGCTTAATAAGATAATTAATAATCTTGTTTAGGGCTAATATGATTATAATTCAAGTGATCGCCAATAATAGTTTTGCTTGTGCATTAAATTCAACCAACATAGATAAACAGGTTTAGGGTTAATCTATTGATTGCATGTTAGTCAGAAAGCGCACATGAATACGAGAAGAATAAAGTAGAGGCCTATTTAGGGCAGGTTCAATCTCTTTTAGGCTGGATTTGTACCTTCATCCCCGAACCCTATTTGGTTCAAGACCTTTTGGAGTTGACGATCTCCTGGATCGTTAAGGGGTGTAATCTTCACCTTGTGAACGGTTTACAAGTTCCTAAAACTTGTTGGCGACTCTTTTGCTCTAGCTTCCTTCCCTTTGGACACCACCATGCTTAAGTGTATGATCACAGTGGGGTTCAAGCTTGTGATCATACACTTAAGCATGGTGGCGTCCAAAGGGAAGGAAGCTAGAGCAAAAGAGTCGCCATCAAGTTTTAGGAATGTAAACCGTTCATAAGGTGAAGGTTACACCCCTTAACGATCCATGAGATCGTCAACTCCAAAAGGTCTTGAACCAAATAGGGTTCGGGGATGAAGGTACAAATCCAACCAAAAAGAGATTGAACATGCCCTAAATAGGCCTCTACTTCATTCTTCTCGTATTCATGTGCGCTTTCTGACTAACATGCAATCAACAGATTAACCCTAAACTTGTTTAATCTATGTTGGTTGAATTTAATGCACAAATAAAAACTATTATTGGTGATCACTTGAATTATAATCATATTAGCCCTAAACAAGATTATTAATTATCTTATTAAGCGTGATTATAAGTACAAATTCCCTTTAAACATGCATAAAAGGTGTGATCAAGCAATAACAATAAATAAGCAATATCAAGCAACATAATAATCATCATAATCATCATTATAATCATGTTAATAATAAAGCTTAAATATAATAGCAAGATCCTAGGCATGATACTAACAAGATTAATAACAAACCCTAGCATGTCACTAAGCAATAAAGATCAAAGCTTTAAACCTAACATGATACTAACATGCTATTAGGAAAGGAAATAGGAAGCATCCTAGAAATCATGATTGATATAAGCAAATCACCCTAAATATCATACTAAGGAAAGCATCCTAACATGATACTAGGAACCAAAATAACATCTTAAGCATGATTTCTATATCATAATATCAATTAAACAATTAAAGTACTTACTTGGATGCCTCGTATCTCTTTCTAATAACAAAATACACGCGTTAGTAACTTCAAGGAAAATATAAAATCAAACAATTAAATTAAATAATTGAAATAAAGATTAGGGACCAAACCCTCAGAAATTATAACCTTTCACGTCTAGGGCGAAAGCAACTTCGAACTTGGCTAGGTGTTTCTAGATCTCGTGAATGCGGAATTTTGTTTGAGGGAAGGTTTAGAAAAAGAGAGAGGGAAAGCTTCTAGCTTTAGAGAGAGAAAGATGATTGATTGTAGATGAGAATTTATTCATAAAAACGGAGGTTCAGGACCCTATTTATAAGAAAACAGTCCGGAAATAAGTAGAATTTGATAAGGAATAAAACTCCACTCTGTCGCTGCAAAACCGACCTTGTCGCGTGGCGACAGGACCTATCGTCTGGCGATAGCCTGGATTTCTACGCGCTTTCAACACGGAGTCCACATATGAATCAAAATTGATTTGTAAAGTCCGTATGAAAACTGAAATCGTATCTTTCATAAAATAATATTTTATTCCAAATAAAACTTTATCAAAATATAATTATTAATTATAATCTTATTAGGATTAAAGAGAACCCTCTAGAGAATTCTAGAAAACTATAATTAATTCTAATAACTTTAGGAATAATAATTAATATTGGGCCCTCCCCTAGATCATCGGGCCGCATGTAAAGATTAACCGGGCCTTGGTTAGTATTTTGGCCATAACTTCCTCATTATTCATCGGAATTGGGCTTATAATATATCGTTGGAAAGCTTTTTGCAAGCCCCATCCAACTACACTATTATTGGACCCTTTTCTTGGACCAAACAGAACTAGATTGGCGATTTTCATAAAATAGAGTTGTTTTCGAAAACAGAAAGAAAGAATTTTAATAAAAACTGACCACAACACTTGACCTTTCACACTTTCACCTCATTCGATTATCATTCGACGCAAAAGGTACTCATCAATGGGTTTGGTTTTGGGGAGACACATTTGGGTGTCTATAGAAGCCCCCACTTTGACTGAGTTTGGAGAAACGCAAGTTTCGAAAACAAAAGTCAAAGTAGCGATAGGGACGGAGAATGATTCAGAACGTTCTGCGATCCCAAATCATTCTTGTAACGCCGATACCTGCAAACTAGCATTAGTTAAACAGATAAAAGAGTTAAGAAACGCGTATCTTGCACCGTCGAGTACGCGTCTCTAGGAGTAACCGATTTTTGTTGCATTCTTTGAAGACCGCTCTGCTTGTAGCTGCCTCCAGTTTTATCGAAGATGACTCTGCTTGTAGTCATTCTCCACCGCTCGTGACCATCTTCCACATCCTAGGGAACACGATCGAAGACAACTCTGCTTGTAGCCATCTTCAGTTTTTTTGTGACCATCTTCCACATCCTAGGGAACACGATCAAAGATAACTCTGCTTGTAGCCATCTTCAGTTGTGTGACAACTCCCCACATCCTAGGGAACGTCGTCTATCATTGCTGCTACATCTCGAGCTTTTTTCTTGAATCATGGTGACAACCTTCCCAATCATAGAAAAAGTCGTCGAAGACCGCCTCATCACAAGCCGCTCTTCTCAAATCTTGGTGACAACCTCCACAATCTTAGCGAACGCTGTCGAAGACCGCCCATCTCGTGCTATCTTCTCAAATGTTGGTGACAACCTCCATAATCTTAGCGAACGCTGTCGAAGACCGCCCATCTCGTGCTATCTTCTCAAATCTTGGTGACAACCTCCGCAATCTTAGCGAACGCTGTCGAAGACCGCCCATCTCGTGCTATCTTCTCAAATCTTGGTGACAACCTCCACAATCTTAGCGAACGCTGTTGAAGACCGCCCATCTCGTGCTATCTTCTCAAAACTTTTGTAAATTAAAGCTCCTCATCTCTAATTTACTGATCTATGTAACTCCTCCATCTTGGAAGAATCTCATGTGTCATATTCGCGGTTTTTCGAAAAAATCCGGGAATGTTCTTGCTTGCTGGGATGCTCCTGCATTTATATTTGACTATAGGAATTTGCTTATCTTTCTTTAGGGTTGACCTAAGACTTAGTGTTGTTTGACTCATTGACTTGACACGACTCAAGGTATAAACTTGACTCGCGGTGATTGACTCGAGGTTGACTCGACTCGAAGTGAAATGACACGTGTGACTCATGACCCGTGTGTGCATTGTATTGTGAAAAGCAACAAATTTTTCCGTCATTTTTGTGGAGGGTATCGACTTTCCCTCGAAAAAGAAAGACGCGAAAAAGAATTGGAGTGAAGTTTTTGAAGGTGCATGTTGAATGAGCTTGGTCAAACGTTGTTTGATACTATCTCTCAAGGTGCAAGGATTAACTCATCCGAGGCTATCTCAATTGTTGACTCAATGATGAAAGTATTTGGGTAACTTAGGCACGGAGGCTAAGCACTTCATACTTTGTGATGCAATGATGAGTGATTTTGTTATGACAAAGTATGCTTCAATGTTGTGTTAAGATTTCATGACAAAGGGTTCCTAAGGGAAGTATATTTGGTCATGTATCTGTGATGTGTGTGATAGTGACACTACACTTAGGCCGCAAGGGCTAAGTGTGTGAAAAAATATATTGAAAAGAGTCAAATGGTGGTGACTCTTAGGCTGGGTAGGCTAATAATGTGAGGATCAAGCCCCCAAGTCTAGCTCTAAATGAATAGGGATGAGCATTGGAGATCCTTTGATATGATCATGGTGTGAATGTGTGAATGTGAATATGAATGCATGTTTATTACGGCCGCACCTCGATGTGAGGTTGCCTACGTATCCATTAGGAATTAGGCCGAACGTAGCTCTAGCCGAACCTCGCACAAGTGTGTGTATACCTTAAAGAGGTCTTTTGTGGGTTGTAACGTGGTTAGGATAAAGGTTGAAGAAGAAAGGGATAAAGGCTCAAGACCCTAGATAAGCCCCCCAAGGTGTGCAACCTTGAATTTGGATCTTTGTATTTGTATGCTTGAGTGTTTTAACTCTTTATATTTTTCTCTCTCTTTTTCCTTCATCATTTTTTCAAATTTAAATCTCTTTTTTATAAGCGTGGGCAATCCCGATCATGCGGTCTATCACTCACTTGGCATTCATGTTTCTCAGGCACGGTACCGAGCACTCGATAAGAAACGCAATCTGAGACGTGTTCATATCAAAGACATTTTCATATCAAAGACATTGGAACACTTGCCCTTTTGTACACTTTTATCATTTTTGCTTTTTTGAATTTTTGAGTTTTATGTAAAATCACTCAAGCTTTCGTTCTTTGAAAATTGCATAAGTTGCACACCATCCCTCCCAAGGTTAGGTAGATATGGGTTGAAAAATGACAGGTCTATCGTTAGACGAGGCTCAAAGTGGTTTATCAAAAAAGGATTGCATATTTTTTAAAAGGTGAAAGGTGATATGATGTGGCTACAAGGGGTGCCTCAAATCATTGGTATATCTTGTGCTTAGTTCGACATAATTTTTTTTTTTTTTTGAAATGGAAAGCAATGCAATGATCATATGCAAGAAATAAATGCTCATTTTATTAAAAGGGAAAAAGAAGAAATCTACAAAGTATATCTAAGGAAAAATAGAAGGTGTCTATGCTAGACTTATTGAGAAGGGATTAAGAAAAGAAATAGAAAAAGAGGTCATGAAATTTTGTCGTTGAAGCTCGCCTCTTGTCTTGTATCGTTTGCTTTATCATCACTCACTCTTCTTGCTAGCTGGAGGTATGGGAAGCTTGTTATTATCGATCAAGTATTGGATGGCCTCTTTTAGCTTCCAACAGCTCTCAGTAGTATGACCCCTACCTTGATGGTACTTGCAATGTGAATCGGGGTTCCAACTAGGCAATCTTTTTTCGGGCGCGGGATCTTGAATAGGTCCAATGGGAGTAAGGAGTCCCTTGGCATGGAGTTGATCGAAGGCAGTATCATAGCTCATCCCAATGGGGGTGAAGTCTTTCCTTAGTTGTTTCTTAGATCCTTGGTTATCCATGGCTAAGACTTCACTGAGATCAAAGGTACTAACATTGTTACTAGAGTGGGCGTTTTCGGAAGAAGAAAGATTATCGTTCTTCTTTCCTTTCCAGCCACTGTGGTTATTATTGTTAGCAGCTTTTTGCTTTGCGAGGTCATCTTCGATCTCGATGCCTATGTCGTAGACGACCTTGAAAGTATTCAAGTTGTGTTGATATTTTAAGTGCTTTGAATACTTTTCCTGTAAATTTTGAACATCCTCACGGATTCTTTTTCAGTAGGGGCTTCAACCATGTTAGCGGAAGTTTCCCTCCACTTATTAAAGAAAGAAGTAAAGCCTTCATTCTCTTTTTGTCTTAGCATCTTAAGTTGTCTATAATCAGTTTCGACTTGAATATTACATTTATATTTATCAATGAAAGCGTTTACAATAGCATCCCAAGTAGAGGTTTTCACTTTATCAAGAGAAAAGTACCATTGCTGACAAATGGTTTCTAATGATAGAGATAACACAGAATGAAAAGCTTTCTTATCTATTCCCTTAATATTCATTACAGTTTCAAAGGCTCTTAAATGAAAATAAGGGTTATCCATTGCCTTGAATTTCGGGATGTCGTTGGCATTGAACTTCTGCGGAAGAAGATCCTTGTCCACCGAAACCTCTTGTGAGCTAATACCCTGGAATCTATAGTCATTGGATAATTTGCTCAAATTTTCCTGGATGAGCTCCATTTGCTGTTGTCTCATAGGGTCATTGATTTGGAGAGTCAGATTCTTCAACATTTTAGCCATGTTATCCACTTGTCCCTTGAGTTCGTTGACTTCTTCCTGACTTGCCATTATCTTCTTAGCTTTCCTTTTTCGACCGATTGGCTTATCAAAAAGTTGAACTTGAATAAAGGTGTTGTCTTTGATTAATCGTCCTTCACTCCTTGACCAAGTACTGTGGAAAGGGAAATTAAGGGATATGCATGGTTAATTATTTGACTCTACTCTATTCAACATGCAATGGATGGAAGAAGGTAGGAAGAGTGAATATTGTGACATGGGGGAAGCATGTAGAGAATGGAAAGATGATATAGATGGAGAGATATGAAAAAATTAGGAATAGAATGTACCCCCAACTCAAATGACGGAAAAAACCGACTCATGCATGAACCTAAGACATGGTCATGGTGACTATATAAAGTGTGTGCTAACACTAGTGAGTGTATGTGACATGTTAAGGCTCTTGTGTAAGACCATGCGGCTAGACTATGTGACTAGACTCAATTAAGGACTTAACAAAGGTGTTGTTTATTAATAAAATAATCGAACTGATTAGCAAACTGTTTAATTAGACTTGTCGTGATGACTCAAGTAAGAATCTGGACTGTCGCCGGAACAACAGAACTGTCGCCATAGTTTGAAGCTTGTCGCCAAACGAAAAATCTGTCGCCAGGCGACACGCATTAAACTGTGGCGCCACAGCCCAAACTCATGCGCCATTGCTGGAACATTAATCTGGGACTGTTTCCAGTAAGCTTACTTTAAGGGGACATGCCTACAGTCGTACTAAGTCAGATCAATTACTTAATTAGTCTTTAATTAGTCAAATTGATTGATTAATTAATTAGACAAAGTCCTTTTTAGTCATTAATTAGTTTATTTAGACTTAAACACAAGTCAAACAAACGGTTAGCACATATATGATATGCACAAGCAAAGAATGCACAAATAGTTCAAATAGTCACGATATGATGCAATGAGTTTGCAACCTAACCATGGCTCTAGTTCTCTAAATTTCAGGATATGGGTTAGTCAAAGAGGGTCCATGGTTATGAGTCCGGATGCACCGCGCGGAAACCTTACCTTTGGAAGGGTTGGCGCGAGTGGATGGGACCCCGCAAGTTAAAAACTTGCTTCCACGGTTTGGTGGATTCACAAACTCGGATGTACCCGTCGTTTCCAGGAGCGTTCGATTGGGTAGATGGAGCGTGAACCCCTAGAGGGTTATGTCCATATGTAGAACACATATGGGTTTCAGAAAAGTGAGAAAAACTCAATCAAGAAGTAGAATCGAGCCAAAAGTGCTAGAAATGGTCAAAACAAGAAGGCAGAGTTCTGGCTCGATATTGAAAGAACTTGGCGCCAGACTACAGGGACTGTCGCCAGGCGACAGAACTGTCGCCAGGCGACAAGCCTTGTTTTCTAGGCGCTAGTTCCTACATGCCTCAGCACGTATCTACGTTCTTAGAATTTTCCAGATTTCGCAGCGTTATTTCAATTCTAGTTGTGAAAGATATTTCTCAAATTTCCTACGTGTAAAAATCCTATGTTTTTGACTCATTTCGGATGGTCTATCCAATGAGGACCTTTTTTATGCATATGACAATAATGCTAATCATAATTACGCACATGAAATACTTAGAACTTTTCGAGTCTCATCCACTCATTCTAAATCATTGCCGAAATAAATTTCAGGAATTAAAATAGAAATCCTCCCCAGTGGAGTCGCCAAAAACTGTAGGGAATATTTCAAGCCATTAACCGCAAGCTTGAACCCCACTGTGATCATACACTTAAGCATGGTGGCGTCCAAAGGGAAGGAAGCTAGAGCAAAAGAGTCGCTAACAAGTTTTAGGAACTTGTAAACCGTTCATAAGGTGAAGGTTACACCCTTAACGATCCATGAGATCGTCAACTCCAAAAGGTCTTGAACCAAATAGGGTTCGGGGATGAAGGTACAAATCCAACCTAAAAGAGATTGAACCTACCCTAAATAGGCCTCTACTTCATTCTTCTCGTATTCATGTGCGCTTTCTGACTAACATGCAATCAACAGATTAACCCTAAACCTGTTTAATCTATGTTGGTTGAATTTAATGCACAAATAAAAACTATTATTGGTGATCACTTGAATTATAATCATATTAGCCCTAAACAAGATTATTAATTATCTTATTAAGCGTGATTACAAGTACAAATTCCCTTTAAACATGCATAAAAGGTGTGATCAAGCAATAACAATAAATAAGCAATATCAAGCAACATAATAATCATCATAATCATCATTATAATCATGTTAATAATAATAAAGCTTAAATATAATAGCAAGATCCTAGGCATGATACTAACAAGATTAATAACAAACCCTAGCATGTCACTAAGCAATAAAGATCAAAGCTTTAAACCTAACATGATACTAACATGCTATTAGGAAAGAAAATAGGAAGCATCCTAGAAATCATGATTGATATAAGCAAATCACCCTAAATATCATACTAAGGAAAGCATCCTAACATGATACTAGGAACCAAAATAACATCTTAAGCATGATTTCTATATCATAATATCAATTAAACAATTAAAGTACTTACTTGGATGCCTTGTATCTCTTTCTAATAACAAAATACACGCGTTAGTAACTTCAAGGAAAATATAAAATCAAACAATTAAATTAAATAATTGAAATAAAGATTAGGGACCAAACCCTCAGAAATTATAACCTTTCACGTCTAGAGCGAAAGCAACTTCGAACTTAGCTAGGTGTTTCTAGATCTCGTGAATGCGGAATTTTGTTTGAGGGAAGGTTTAGAAAAAGAGAGAGAGAAAGCTTCTAGCTTTAGAGAGAGAAATATGATTGATTGTAGATGAGAATTGATTCATAAAAACAGAGGTTCAGGACCCTATTTATAAGAAAAAAGTCCGGAAATAAGTAGAATTTGATAAGGAATAAAACTCCACTCTGTCGCTGCAAAACCGACCTTGTCGCCAGGCGACAGGACCTGTCGTCTGGCGATAACCTGGATTCTACGCGCTTTCAACACGGAGTCCACATATGAATCAAAATCGATTTGTAAAGTCCGTATGAAAACTGAAATCGTATCTTTCATAAAATAATATTTTATTCCAAATAAAACTTTATCAAAATATAATTATTAATTCTAATCTTATTAGGATTAAAGAGAACCCTCTAGAGAATTCTAGAAGACTATAATTAATTCTAATAACTTTAGGAATAATAATTAATATTGGGCCCTCCCCTAGATCATTGGGCCGCATGTAAAGATTAACCGGGCCCAGTTTAGTATTTTGGCCATAACTTCCTCATTATTCATCGGAATTGGGCTTATAATATATTGTTGGAAAACTCTTTGCAAGCCCCATCCAACTACACTATTATTGGACCCTTGTTGTGGACCAAACTAAACTAGATTGGTTGTTTTCATAAAATAGAGTTGTTTTCGAAAACAGAAAGAAAGAATTTTAATAAAAACTTACCGCAACACTTGACCTTTCACACTTTCACCTTGTTCGATTATCATTCGACGCAAAAGGTATTCATCACTGGGTTTGGTTTTGGGGAGACACATTTGGGTGTCTACACCATCCACTACCAGGATGTCCTGATTCTCGGTTAATACATCACCAAGATACTTATCAGGTTGAGACCTTGGCCTCTACGACCTACGTAGGGTAACGGACTGAGCATTTGCATTGCCGGTTTGACTTCGCACATTTTGACCAGCGTCAACAGATGCTGTTTGAGCACTTTGACTGTCAATCTGATTTTGTTACTCGTCCTCTCGAACTTCATCGACTTCGATTTTCCTCCCACTTGTCATTTTAGATAGGTGTTCCTTTTTCAAAAAGACACCATCGCGAGCAACAAACACTTTGTTCTCGGATTTGTTGTAGAAGTAATACCCTTTGGTTTCTTTTGGGTAGCCCACAAAGAAAACCTTGTCAGATTTGGGGTGAAGTTTGTCAGAAATTAATTTCTTGACATATGCTTCGCATCCCCATATCTTGAGAAAAGACAACCTTAGAGGTTTCTTCGTCCATAGCTTGTATGGAGTCTTTTCTACAACTTTTGATAGAGCACGGTTCAGTGTCAGTGACGCGGTTAGAAGTGCATGTCCCTAGAAAGAGATAGGAAAATCACTAAGACCCATTGTTGATCGTACCATGTCCAGCAAGGTTCGATTTCTCTTCTCGGATACTCCGTTCCATTGTGGAGTTCCTGGAGGTGTCAATTCTGAAAGTATACCCTTTTCTTTCAGATGGTCATCGAATTCTTGGCTCAAGTATTCACCACCTCAATTCGATCGAAGGGCTTTGATTTTCTTGCCAAGCTGATTTTCAACTTCACTCTAAAATTCTTTTAACTTTTCAAACGATTCAGACTTGTGCGACATAAGGTAGACATATCCATATCTACTATAGTCGTCTGTGAAGGTGATAAAATATCGATGGCCGTTTCTTGTGGTTGTGCTTATTGGTCCACATACGTCAGTGTGTATTAGGCCTAACAAGTCACCTGCCCTTTCTCCCAACTTGGAGAATGGCTGTTTTATTATCTTGCCTAATAAACATCCTTCGCAATTCTCAAATGATTGTAAATCGAATGAGTCAAGAATATTTTCTTGTACAAGTTTCTTGATACGTTTGATGTTAATGTGGCCAAGACGACAATGCCACAAGTATGTCTCATTTGACTCAATGGTCTTAGCTTTCTTGGTGGTATTATTAACATTATAAACTTTTTTGTCTAACGAAAGCACATAAAGACCATTTTCAGAATGTGCAATACCATATAAAACATTATCGAGATAAAACAAACATTTATTGTCCTTTACTCGGAATTCAAAACCTTTGGCGTCCAACACCGAAATTTGAAATAATGTTTTTGGTAATGTTGGGAACATAATAACAGTTTTCGAGTTCCAAAAATAGCCCCGAGGGCAAAGATAAACTGAGAGTTCCTACAAATACGGCTGCAATTCTGGCTCCATTACCGACCCGAAGTTCAACCTCTCCCTTCGCTAGCTTCCTAGTGTTCCTTAGTCAAGATTAATTCCTTCTAGATTAATTCGTCGTGTCGGATCGTTAGTTGCTTGGGTGTGACCCGAAAGGTTCAGTCAAGATTAAGCTGTAATATTAATTATCATTAATATTATTGATCGGAAGCGGCCTCCACCTCCGATCACTTGACCTTGCTGAATAATTAGCTTTCGAATAGCTCCGAACCCTCTATTAGAATAATACACTTGTTCGAAGGACACCATTCTTTTCATTTACGGCTTTCTAGGGATTTGGGCCTTGAAGGCCGCCAATTTCCTTAATGTATCTGCTGCCACGTGTCGAGCCTTGTTAGGTCCACTTTGGGCCCTTCCTACGGTAACACGTGTCACGCTCTGGCTACTCCACGTGACGGGATAAAAATACCCAAAACAAAAACCATAAAATATTATTTAAATAATTGTTATTTATCAATATATATATTAAAACTCAATGGCAAGGATTGTAATCCTGCCACGTGTCACCAATCTCGCCACGTGTTATTATGGCTTGACAAATCATGTGATACACCAATGACATAACTTATGATACTTCGTAATAAATTTGCATTTTAATTTAAATGAGTTATTAATGTTCATAAATTCTAAAATTTTAATTGTCAACTTATATGTGCATATTTTAACAACAATATGATTACAAAGTTAATTTCATTTCTTTCAATTTATATAGGTTATATGTATTTAAAATATGTAATTAAAATGCATAGTAATTTTAAAGGTTTTTTCTTTTAACCACAAGATAGGTTTACTTTGTTCTTAAAAAAATACATATATGTTTACTTACTTTAATTGAAGGAAATTTTACAACAAATGAAAAATAATCTAATACTAAGCATAAAATTTAAGTTGCTACATAATGAATAATGAATTTTAATGTATACTAATATTAGCAAAAATAAACAAGTGATCATTTCTATTGCACTTTATTTTATTATAAGTTTTTATTTACAAACAATGATCCGGGACATCTTCCGGGCCAAAAACTAGTTATAGTATTAAGACTAAATTGTATTTTCTCGATTTTGCCACTCGAGTCAATAGCCGAACTACTCAAATTAAATTGGACTCTCTCAAGAGTGCTGTGCGATCATAATCACTGCTCTCTTCTTCTTTTGCACCAAAAAAAATACATAAAATCACTTTCTTCCTCCCCATCCCCGAGCATTCTGATCTCGAGATCTATCATCAATGGCGGCACCAGATCTTCTGTTCAATCTACGGAATAATTTCTACCTGGGAGCTTACCAATCAGCCATCAACAATAGCGACATCCCCAATCTTTCTCCTGAAGATGCAATCGAAAGAGATTGTTTCGTTTACAGATCTTACATTGCTCTTGGCAGCCACCAACTTGTCATCAATGAAATTGATTCTTCTGCTGCCACTCCTCTTCAAGCCGTCAAACTTCTCGCTCTCTATCTTTCATCACCCGATAATAAGGTCCCTTTTCTCAGATCTCGCCAATTTTCATCTTCTGTTTTCTTATTATCGATGATTTCTTGTTCTAATTGCAACTAGATTAGTGCTAGTATTTCGTAATTCATGTTTTCAATTGCTGTAATGTAAAGGGTATTACACAATCGTAAGGTTCGTTTTGATAGATCAAAGAATTGATTTGATTTTTGTAGCGTTTTTAATCTTAGCAGTTGAGATCTCAATTGTGTCGATTTTTGAATTACTGATACTATGATAAGGGATGTATAGATGTTAATTACCGTGAAATGGGTTGATATGATTGCAGGAATTGGCGATTATGAGTTTAAAGGAGTGGTTAGCGGATTCTGCCATTGGAAACATACCGACTTTGAGGCTTGTTGCTGGTATTATATTTATGCATGAACAAGATTACAGTGAAGCTTTGAAGCATACTCATGCTGGAGGAACTATGGAATTGTTAGTATTTTCCCACATTCTAAGTTTTAATCGTATATATTTATTGGTTTTTGGTTGCTTAAACTTTAATTAACGTTCGTTTATTGCGTGTCATTAGCTTAATATATTAGAGGTTATAGGGTCATACCATTATAGCCACACTGGCTTTGTTATTTCTCCTAAAAACCTTATGCTGAAATGAGTTATATTGTAGAGGGGATCATTTGCGGGCTTAGGCGGGTGGCGGGCCAGGCTTATTCTTATTTTTTTGTTCAACGGGCTTTATGTAGCAAACCCGAACCCTTTAAAGTATATTGGCATTTGTTGTCCGTAAGTCGAACAAATTACTTTTGCAGAAACTTATGTATAGAGGTGAAAAACAAAGCTGGGCTATTGCTTATAAGTTATAACTGCATGCTCCAATTTCATGTTAATGTGGCTGAGATCGGAATTTGTTTGATTTATGCTTGATCAGAGACAAATCAACGTCTGTGTGCTATTATTATGATTCCTTGTTAACACTAAAAATGAAGAAGATGTAGGACTTTTTATGTGTATGGTTTCGCTGTTGTTATATGCTGAATATAATGGAAACATTGCACATACTCTTGGCAAGTCTTATTTGGTTGTGTGAAAGATGTTTTCCTGTATCCTGAGGTTTGCTTCCTCTCTCACTGTCTTACACAGGCATGCATTGAATGTCCAAATATATATCAAGATGCATAGATCAGAGCATGCAGATAAACAGTTAAAGATTATGCAACAAGTTGATGAGGACCACACATTGACTCAACTTGCTAATGCCTGGCTAAATTTGGCAGTGGTAAATGCAGCTGTTTTTCTGTTCCTCTTCCAGGTACATGAGTTGACCGCTAAAGATACGTTTTCTTTGTTATAGGGAGGTTCCAAGATACAGGAGGCATATCTCATCTTCCAGGATTTCTCTGAGAAGTATTCAATGACTGGATTGATCCTGAATGGCAAGGCTGTCTGTTGTATGCATATGGGAAATTTTGATGAAGCAGAATCACTATTACTTGAAGCTTTGAACAAGGTAAATTGTTTGAATTACTTAAAAGATTGTGGGTATTGAGACTATTGACCATTTGGTTTGGTTGTATGAGTGGTAATGATTCTGACGGCTTTTAAAGATTTTCTGATTTTTTATTGGAACTTGTCTATATTTTAAATATATTACTGTAGGTTGTTGTTTCCTCTTATAAACTGGAACATGACTAGTATAAACCCTATTTGATTAGGAGCTTGGACATGTTAAGATATATGAGTGTTGCCTCTAAGTAGTGGATAGTATCATCAATCAAGGGTGCTTTTTGATATGACTTACTAAACTAGGAAACGATTCATATGAGATACGGAGTCTATAATTGGGTCAACATTAGATAACTTTTGACTTTAACTGTTATTATTAGTATACAAATTAGACATAATAAGTTCAGTGTTCTCTTAATTATTCATCATTTAGGTAACCATAATCAGCTTTAAATTCACTTAAATTAAACAAAAACTTTTGCATGCCCCCAGTTTACAATAATTTTATTGTACATCGAACATTTTGCGAAAAGTGACCCTTTTTTCTTACAAAAGTGACCCTTTTTTCTTACAAAAGTGATCCATATATTCACAAAAGTGACCCTTTCTTTTTCACAAAAGTGACCCTTTTTTTTTTCACAAAAATGACCCTATTTTTTTTCACAAAAATGATCCTTTTTTCACAAAAGTGACCTTTTTTTTCACAAAAGTGACCCCTTTTTTTCACAAAGGTGACTCTTTTTTCATAAAAGTGACCCTTTTTTCACAAAAGTAATTAAACTACATATGCAAAACAGAGTATCAAAATCAAAATTGAAGAAACCCAGCAAAATTAGAACCATTCCTCCATTTTTCCGAACAAACCCAATTCACCTGCATAAATTGAACCACTGCCATTTTCAAACAAGCCCATTCAAACTTGTTCGAGCACCGCCCATTAGGCCGCCTCCAACACTGCGTGTCTGCGTTTCGAAGTGTAATTATTGTTGTTTTTGCTAGTGACTGTACTTCTGGAGCTTGAGTGGCAACAATGGCGGCACTTCCGACTGAGATCATCACAGAGATTCTCTCACGATTACCTATTAAATCAGTTGTACGCTTCAAATGCGTCTGTAAATTCTGGAATTCCTTAATCAAAAGACCCAATTTCATCCAACTTCATCTCAATCAAACCCTAATTTCCTACTCCGATCGTCATCTCCTCTTCTGTTATCAATCTCTTTATTCTGCAGAACTCGACCATGACAACATCTCCTTCTCAGAGGTCCAGCTCCCTCTCTCAACTCAGGGAGTTCAGGTGTTTGGGTCTTGCAATGGCATCATTTGCATTGAAGAGAGAAATAAAAGCAAATTGAAGAGAGAGAAAGCTTTGAGCAATGGCCTTGATAGAGGAAAGTTCATGAAAGAGAATGAGGAGAGAGAAAAGTAATTTTGGGTGAAAAGTCACGTGTGAAATAATTAAGGAAGGAAAATCTTCCTCTTCTTTCTTGCCACACAATAAAAGTGTAAACCCACTTTTTTTTAAATATTTGTGTAAATTAAATGCCACATCATCATAAGGTAAAAAATTTGCTTTACTAAAATTTGCCTTCCCTACTGTGTTCTTGCTATCATCTAAATGTGTTCTTTTGAATTTCTGAATAAATGGACAGACCATTATCTTCCCAAGCCAGGTTTAAAACTGTAAAATTACAGTCAGAAATCATGATTTTCACATTCTGAACATTAGATCACAGATGCCGCTGCTAGGAGCTGTTGTTAAGGTTTAGGTTTTGATATTGGCAAATGGATAGATTGACCAACAATGGATGTTTTAATGAAACCAAGTTAATGCACCCTGTTTCGACTTTATAGCCTTTTGGAACTCTCTTTCCTATACAGCTGCTACCACATCAATGTTACCTTAGTTTGTTCTTCTGCTCGTTACTTCTGTAAAGTGCTGTGTTTCATTCGCTTGATGATCTCAGGCATTCAAATCTTATGCTAAATGGTCCTAAAATGGTCCTAAAATAATCTGTTAAGAATCTATTAAGACTAATACTCCACAATCTACGTTCTTTTCGCATTTCTCTCTTGATCATCAGTGCTCTCCTATCATACACCAAGTGATACAAGAGCATCTATTTTATGTTTGTAGAAAAAAATACCAATAAGAATCATGTGCCAAATAGGTAACCTCCAATCACAAGGTTTTTTTGCCGATTGTTTAATTAAATCCATGGGGGGTACATGGGAAGTTTTGGATAATAAAAGGTTTTTGTCAATACGTTTGTGCATTGTAGTTGATACTGCTCCTTTAGTCTTTCATTCTTGGGAAACATGTTGAGTCTATCATGGAAATTGTTCTGGTCCACAGAAATACCTGATAACAGATTGTTTAACTTGTGTCTGATGCAGGATGCAAAGGATGCTGAAACATTGTCAAATTTGGTTGTGTGCTGTCTTCACCTTAGCAAGCCAACAACCCGATACCTGAGGTAATGACTAATCGCGTAATCCACTTTATTGTGTTATACTTGGCCTTTGTTACTTAAAACTTTAATATTCTTTGTGGTTGTGATATTATGTTACTTAAGTAGTGCAGTATATAACTATGTCACATTTATGTACTTTAATTCTCTAGCTGCTCTTGGTAGTCTTGGTAGTTGGTTCTAACTTCTTTACTGGACTATGGGTTTTACTTCTATGCTGCAAAAGCTACTTTTGGTTGTATGGTTCATGTAGAGCAATGGTAAAAAACCAAGAGTAAGAACCATCAGAGTGTAGGGATGATTAACTTCGTTCTCTGAATGACACTGCCTTTTTATATGTTTTTTTACCTGTGCCAAGAACCAAAGCTGTTTATAGACTAGTGAAATATAAAAGTTGCAAGACTATCTTGATCATCCTAGAGTTATTACCTCATCTCAGAATAGGTTTAACATGCCCTGCGTGCTGCATATGCCAGACTTTCTTTCCTTTAATTCTGTTTTCAAAGTCCTTGTAGACGTAATAGCAGTCATGATCATCTTTTTATAAAAAAAATAGAAATAAAGTTCCTTTCTATGTTTTATTCTATAAAAATTTGGTTTTTCAAGTAGACATCGGTATGTGTTAAATCATCTGGGAAGGTCAGAAGGTTCACTTAATATGCTGCACTGCATCTCATTCCAGATTCATGATTCCTAGCCTAAGATTATTTTACTACTTTTACCGTTGATGATGTTGAATCATTGCCCCTGAAGTCTTTTCGATTATATAAGCCATGATCTTTCATTTGTACCCATTTTTTGCAAATTCAATACAAATAGTAGTCTCACATCCTTTTATGTGTCCTATGCTATGTATTGTTGCCATTTTTGTTTTAGCATATAATAAATTTGATCCTGTGCTTAATTATTGTATTTCCTGTCTTTACTTGTAGTGTACTTGCAGTTGCTAGGTTCTATTGTAGGCAATTGAAATTGAAATCTTTTATTGTTTTGAAATTGTGTTTTGAAAAAGCTTATATTATATGATCATCAACTTTTGCAGTCAGTTGAAGGTTACACATCCTGAGCACATGTTTGTGAAATGTTTGTCTGATGCAGAAGACAGTTTTGAGAGGGCAGTTCAGTCAGTTGCATAAGAAATACATTGCTTGTGGACTTGGTCTAGTATCTAGTTAATTGGTTTTTTGTCAACTAAGTCTATTACATTATTGTTTCTCGTTTAATTTGCCCTGATATGGGACTTCCAACTCCACAGGGACAAGAATCAAATAGCATGTTATGATAGCTTTATGTTGTTATGGAACGGCATGAGACTTTTCTAAATTGTTTGTAATTCTATATTTTTTTTCACTATGTACTTCTTTCGTTCAAAATTGTTGATACATATAACTAGTTGGTAAGTTTTTTGCGCAATTTTTTTGGTGTTGTCGACATTACCCTTTTTCTTTTCTATCCTTCCTCATGAACAGACCTCTCCTCTCAGCCACCGGCCCACAAATTCGTACTCTTGATTTAAGCCATTTTACTGGCTAAGTACAGCCCAGTACACCCCACTATCAGGTAGGGACAACAAAGGTCCATACCTACGTTGAAAAAAAAAAAAGATCCGCTGTTGGAAAAATGTCATTTGCTATTTTAATACTGTTATTTTAAGTTTGAACGTGTTATAATAAATTTAATACTATTATATGTTTCTTCAATATTGTTTTCGAGGTGTCATTTTGCTCTTTTTAGTAGTACTTATATTATTAAAAGGCTAAGTATTTGTATTAGAAATAAAGTGATATATTTATATACTGTTATTGCATAAATGAAATATATTATTTAGAAAAACAATACTGTTATTATAAATCAGAAACTGTTAAGCTGCGAAGAATTGGTATCAGAGCCATACGTTTAAAAGTTAAACTAAGTTGTTAATTGTTAAGTAAAGCTGGAGAATACTAGGGCTTATATTGAGTGTAAGAAACCCGATTTTAAGCATTATTATCATATTCCTGAAAATACTATTAATTTTGGTCCAGTCCTTAATTATATAGTAAATCAAATTGGTGAACTAAGATCAGAGGTTGATAACATACATGCTCGTTGTATTAATATTGAAAACAAAATATCAATAACCACCAACGATATTAATAAAAGAGTAAGCGATTTAAAACAACAAGTTAAACAAGTACAACTTGCTTTAACAAACGAAGTTAGACATTAATCTATTAAAGAAGTAACACCTAGTAAGGAAAAAATTGTTTCTTATAAATATAAATATCATTTTCAAAATCTAGATAAAAATAAGAAGTTTATGGCATCACTCTCTAAAAGACTTACTAGTAACCAAGAAAATAATAAAGAAATTAAAGATGAGCCATCATGTTTAGGAGAAAATGATTGAAGAATTGCAAATCTTGTTTGATAAAGAAGAAAACCCAAATAAGCTAAACGATATCATGAAAATAATTTCTAAAAATGGAATTGCTGATGATAATATAGTAGTGGAAAATAACTATGCTACTTTAGAGGAAGATTTATACCAACAAATGAGATTAATGAAACTAGATGATCTAGACTTTCTACCTATAGATGTGGTTCAACAAAAGATTGAAAACAAACTAGGTAAAAGAGTAATGGATAATAATGATGTTAGAGGAGAAATTATTAATGAAAACATAGGTATCAAGGAGAAGGAAGTGGCACACGACCAAGATACATAACAGGGAAGGCTACCCGGTTTAGTGTCAAGGTCATGCTTAACCAAATACCTAAACAAGAAGAAGTGACTCTTGAACCTATAAGTTAAATTGGTTATAAGCTTAAGTTAGATGGTGTAAGAAATAGACAAAAGGGTTTAGATTAGTGGAAAAAGAGCATGAGTATTGTACTCAATTTAAACACTTAATGGACATTGGAAAATTTCTTAAACTATATTTAACATAGTTTTTATGGCCATGTAGAAGACTGGTATGATGGTATAGATGAAGAAGTCAAAACTACATTAAGAGCTAGTGAATCTCCTACTAGAATGTTTAGACAGTTATGTCAATACATTGAGTTAGAATCATTGGCCCTAGAGCTGATCCTAATGAAAAACGAATGGAATATCAAAGAAAGTTAAGTAATTTGTCCATTTGTAATATGAAATATATAGCGGACTATATTACCAGAATTTGAAAGATTGGTGAAAATGAAACGAATCTTGGAATGTTCTACGATAAATTACCAAGTCCTCTTAACGAAGAAATTAGTGAAAAACACCAAGAATGGAAAGAAAAGTTCTTAGCTAGGGATGCTTTAGGAAATAGAATTGCTTTCCTAAGAAAATGGATTGAAAGAAAATGTAGAGAGGTTGCAGGAACTCAACAAATAAAGAGACAGTTTCTTACTTGTTGGGATTTCCCAAATAACTATGGATGTGAAAGAAAGAACTATAATAAGAAAAGAAATTATAGGAAAAATAAATTTGACAGATCAACAGGAGAAACCTATAAAAAGAAGTACGATAAACACAAATATAGAAAACCGAGTAGGTTTTTCAGAAAGGCAACATATTGTCCTGAGAAATAGAAAACATGCAAATGCTGGTCTTGTGGAGAATTAGGACATTATGCTAATGAATGTAAGAAGGCTAACCACAGTTAATGGAAGCCTTAGATACTTGGGACTACATAGAAATACCAGAAGACGAAGCTTTAGAATTGACTTTAAGTAATAATAAAGGAATAGTAGAAATAATAGAAGAAGAAAATGAGTATAATGAAGAACCTGAAGACAGTGAGTTTGAAGATGAAAATTATGAAGAAATAAATAACATGATTGAAAGGGAAGTGTTAGAAAACTCAGAATCAGAAGATGAGGATAAAAGTAAAATGACTATAGGTCAACTAAAAAGAGCTGAGTATTTTATTGATGTTAAAGACCTAGATGAAATGAACAAAGAAAGTTGGAATTTTCTCCAGATTACTAAAGATAAAATATTTAAAACTTCATTCTTTAAAACTAGAACTAAATACGTATGTGAAGAAATGGAAGGAAGTATAGTAATTAAGGATTGTGAAAAGAAAGCAGCAAAAATTAATATCATAAACTGGAAAAGCATTAAGAACCATAAAGAAAAAGGAAATTATAGTTATATTTGTATTGGTGCAGTGCAAGTATACATAACTCCTTTACAAGATTTTGGTAAAAATGTTAAATATTTAAGCTTTGTTTGTGATATTAGGCATAAAGAGTTCTATGAGCAAATTATTAGTGGTATCACTTGTAGCTTAAGTCAAGGAACTGTAAGTTATATATGTGAACCTAGATACTATGTGAGCTTAGAAGATTCATATGCTCCAAAGTTTCTAGCAATCAAGTTATTAACTAATGGAGTAAACATGCATAAAGGAACTCGACCTATACAATTAAGATAGAAGGTAGTCTATAAGTTAATTAACACCATAAATTCACCTTTCAAGAAACAAATAGTAGATGCTCAGAATTATGAGCAAGGAGGAGGCCCTAAGAAGAAAATCACACCTATAAAAGTAAATTCTAATGAGATTGAAATTGAAAAAACTTGGGAGAATTCTTCATGAATCCCGCAGTAAAAAATAGGTCAAGTAAGATATTAATTGATGAATCAGGATTACTTCATATTGGGTTAACTACTAATCCTAAAATACAAAGAAGCATGATTCTTAGAACACCAAGTTTAAGTAGACAAAATTCAACTATAATGAGGATGAAAAAACAAGTCAATGAGAAACCCGAAGAAGATGAAGAAGAAATATTGGCTTTAATGAAAAATATGAAGCTAAGAAAGCCTTAAAGCAACTAGCAAGACATAATATATATATTGGTTCATGTTCTAATTTAGAAGTGCATGAAGATCCGAATAATTCTATTATTGATAAAAGAAAGGTAATTAGATATAAAACCAAAACTGTGAGTGAACCAGTATATGAAGATGAAGTCAATATGCAAATGAAAGCCTGTAATGAAATATCCAGTACTAATCCTAATAGCATTTATATTCCAATTGATATATGCATTAAAGATTATAATAATTATAAATTATGTGCATATATTGATAGTGGTTGTTCTACATGTTTTGGAAAAAGGTCATTATTCCTAGAATTCTTGTGGAAAAAGGCTAAAAATCCTATGCAAGTTAGAATTGCAAATAATAGTGTCATGATGCATACGTAAATAATTGAAGAATTACCAATAGAAATTAGAGGAGTTCAATGTGTTATTCCTATTTTATGGGCTACTGATCAACCTAGTCATGATATGATAATAGGATATAACTTTCAAAGGTTATACTCTCCATACACTCAAACCATTGATCAAATAATCTTTACTATTAATAGTCATTCTATTCCTATACGAAAAATAACAAAGGCTTATACTCATCAGACTATGGAATTTGCGCGCAACCAGCGTGGTGATAGGGTTACACCTACACAACGAGAGGTTGCACATAGAATTTCTGAGTGTGATTTATCATTAATAGATCGAATAAATAAGCAACAAGAAAAATTATGTGAAAAACTATATTCAACAAATCCATTAGAACATTGGAAAAGGATAAGACATTTGCTAAGATAACTCTAACAAATCCTAATAAGATTATTAGAGTAAGACAAATGGTTTATACCTACCAAGATATATTGGAATTTGACGAACAAATAATAGAATTGCTGAATAAAAAGTTGATTAGGAATAGCAAATTAAAAGTCCTTACAATAGTCCAGCATTCATGGTAAGGAATCATGCAGAAGAAAAAAGAGGTAAAGCTAGAATGGTCATTAATTATAAACAGCTAAATGACAATACTGTCTTTGATGGCTATTACATTCCTAATAAAACTTTGTTATTTAATAGATACAAGGATCCACATGGTTTTCTAAGATGGATTGTAAGAGTGGCTACTGGCAAATTAAAATGGAAGAAGAAAGCATTCCATTAACTGCATTTAGTGCCCTTCAAGGGCATTATGAATGGTTAGTAATGCCATTTAAATTAAAAAATGCTCCACAGATATTTCAGAGAAGAATGGATAATATTTTTAGAGAACTTAATCATTGTTGTTTGCTTTACATAGATGATATTTTAATATTCTTAAAAGATTTAGAACAACATAGGAATGATCTTAAAGCTGTAACCTAAAAATGTGCTGAGCATGGTATAATCCTTGGAAAAGATAAATGCGTTTATGCTAAACAAGAAATTGAGTTTCTAGGATTAGAGATTAAAGCAAGACAAATAATATTGCAAAAACATATTTTGGAAAAGATTAAAAAGTTCCCGGATAAAATTGAAGATAGAAAACAACTAGAAAGATTTCTAGGATGTTTAACTTATGCTTCCGATTTCATAGAAAATGTTGCTCTGTTAAGTAAACCATTACAACAAAAACTCAAGAAAGAAATAACTTGGAACTGGAAGGAAAGTGATTCCAAAATTGTTCAAGATTAAAAAGCTATGTGTAAAGATCTTCCGGTACTAACACTACCTACTAGTGAAGATGATTTAATCCTTGAAAAAGATGCTAGTAATGAGCACTAGAGTGCTGTGTTAAAAATAAAAGAAGGAGAAAGACTCTGTAGATATAGCGTGGAAGTTCTAATAAAGCTGAGTTAAATTATCCTACCATGCAAAAGGAAATCCTTGCAATCACTAGAGGGATTGAGAAATTCTTAATCTTCTTAGCCCCTAAATAGTTCTTTATAAGAACATATTGCAAAGAACATATTGCAAAGGCATACTTGGTTTTGTTAAAAAGAATTTGTCTAATATGTAAGTGCAAGGGAGAATTATTTCTTCTAAAGGAATTTTGTTAAAAAGAATTTGTCTAATACGCAAAAGGAAATCCTTCTTCTAAATAATATCTTAACCATTCTGGTGCTACTATTGTGGTTTTCCCACATGTATTATGACTGGTGGTTCTTCCTTTAGTCTTGCTTTGGGATAACCGAGTATCCCAAAAGCCGATAAAGAACACGAAGGCAAGGTTGGAATATGTCACTAGCTAGAGAGCAGCGGGCGCGGAACTCATTCAAACCCAAGATGTCATGCCACCAAGTATTTTTGGAAAAACCATTAAATTACTCATGCTTGGGAAAGAGAACATCCGCACCCAGATTGAAGTCAAGAGCCGCATTAAATTCGGCTTGAGATAAAGTTTTCTCCACGTTGAAGAGTTGAAAAGAGATTTGGAAATCCTTGTCACCAACCGGAGTAGAAGATACCGAAGCAAAAAACTCCCTTTTAGGCTAAAGGTAAGTTTGGTAACATGTGTTAACAAAGTCACCTATCTGGAGGTTGTCAAACAAAACCCAAAGGTCCTCATCGACACCCAATTTGACCATGCTTTCTTGATGATAACGCTGAGAGGGCTTTAGGGTTCGTTTTATGAAATCGGCAAAGAGTGTTTTATGGTTTGGATTTGCAAATCGGATTTGGGGTAATGGTCAAGCTAGTGGTCTCTACGAATGACTATCAAAGGAAAATCACAAGACAAGCTCAATCGATAAGAGTAGCTTCTAAATCAATGTGTCGTATTAATGAAAACTACAATGCAATCTAGCATGATAACCAAGGTTAGTGCTACTCCTCAACAAATCAAACACATGCACAAATTCTATCAATTAATTTAATCACAATATCAAATCAATTAAAATCCCCAAATTAGCAATAGTCTATCATTCATACATGCTCCACCACATCCCTAGCAAAGGATCTACTCACTACACATTGTAAAATTGAAAAGAAAAACTAAACAAATCATCAATTTCATCATCAACATTGTAATCAAAATATCAACAATCAAATCAAACAATCAACTAGAAATTCAACAATATATCAAAGATCAAACACTAAAATTGCATTAAAGAGAAAGGAATTCTTAAAAAACTTTGATCAATATCAAAGAGAATGAAGATCAAAATGTTGCAATCATCAATTACCAGGTTTTTTTGTCTAAAATCTAAGAACAAAAGTTTCCCAAATTCTGAGCTTCTCTATTTAAAAACTATTCTATTCAATTTTTTAATCAATTCTAGTACAATTCTCTCTCTAAAAGAAAGAAAATCTATATATAGTAAAACTAACAAAAGGGAAGTTAGTTAGATGTCCAAAAAGAACCGGTACTAGCGCACCCTCTCCTCAATACGCGCGGCCGCGGAGAAATGGGAACAGAACGGGGAAGGCAGAGCTGCGCAGCTGCACCTCGCACATGCGCGGTTGCACCCCTACTCTGCGCGCCCGCGCCTGGGAGCAGGGCAGCTCCTCTCGTGCACCCGTCGATGCCTCCATGTGCTCTACTTGATGAACATTGGGGGTGGCAGTTTCCAACGGCCTCCACGGTGGGTTCAACACCATTTTTTATGCCCACGCAGCTTGAGAGCGCAGCTTAGATGACTTGGACTTTGCACCCCTTAACACATGACCTTCAAAGGGAGAGACCGGCTTGCATCTTGAGCCTTACAAATCCCGAGAAAAAGATGTGGATATCCTTACACATCACCAAACTCCTAAAATTAAAGAAAAGCAAACAAATAAAAGAGAAAAGGCGAAATAAATTAGGAAATGCAAGAAAACGAGAAAACAACTAAGGAAAACACAAACTAGATAAATAACAAGTAAAACTAAAGAAAAAGAGATAAAAGAGTTATAAAAGCGGTTAAAATTCATCCTAAAAGATGCCAAATGAGTGCCATAAATGACACTCAATAATCACTCCTCAAGACATCAAATACATGCACAATATCTACCAACCAATTTAATCACAATATCAAATCAATCAAAATCCCCCAATTAGTTATGAATTATCACTCATACATGCTTCACCACATCCTTAGCAAGCAATCTACTCACTACACATTGTAAAATTGAATAGAAAAACTAAATAAATCACCAAATTCATCGTCAACATTGTATTAAAATTATCAAAAATCAAATCAAACATTCAACTAGAAATTCAACCAAATATCAAAAATCAAACACTAAAATTGCATTAAAGAGTAAAGAATTCTTACAAAACTTAGGTCAAAATCAAAGAGGATGAATATTAGAAGTAGCAATCATCAAATCACTAATTTTCTCTCTCTAGAATCTAAGAACCAAGGTTTTCCCAATTTGAGCTTCTCTCACTAAAAACCTAATCTAAATCAATTCTAATCCAATTCTAGTGTAATTCTCTCTCTAAAGAGGAAGAAAACTATATAAAGTAAAACTAACAAAGGAGAAGTTAGTTAAACGTCCAAAAAGAACCCGTACAGGCGCGCCCTCTCCTCATAATGCGCGGCTGCGGAGAAATGGGTACAGAACGGGAGAAATAGGGCTGCACGCCCGCGCCCCTGCTCTGCGAGCCAGCGTTCTGTTCCCATTTCTTTGCGGCCGCGTGTATTGAGGAGAGGGCGCGCTAGTACCGGTTCTTTTTGGACATCTAACTAACTTCCCTTTTGTTAGTTTTACTATATATAGATTTACTTTCTTTTAGAGAGAGAATTTTACTAGAATTGATTAAAAAATTGAATAGAATAGTTTTTAAATAGAGAAGCTCAGAATTTGGGAAACTTTTGTTCTTAGATTTTAGACAAAAAAACCTGGTAATTGATGATTGCTACATTTTGATCTTCATTCTCTTTGATATTGATCAAAGTTTTGTAAGAATTCCTTTCTCTTTAATGTAATTTTAGTGTTTGATCTTTGATAGATTGTTGAATTTCTAGTTAATTGTTTGATTTGATTGTTGATATTTTGATTACAATGTTGATGATGAAATTGATGATTTGTTTAGGTTTGCTTTTCAATTTTACAATGTTGATGATATTTTGATTAGCATGTATGAATGATAGACTATTGCTAATTTGGGGATTTTAATTGATTTGATATTGTGATTAAATTAATTTATGGAATTTGTGCATGTGTTTGATTTGTTGAGGAGTAACGCTAACCTTGGTTATCATGCTAGATTGCATTATAGTTTTCATTAATACGACACATTGATTTGGAAGCTACTCTTATCGATTGAGCTTGTCTTGTGATTTTCCTTTGTTAGTCATTTGTAGAGACCACTAGCTTGACCTTAGTAAATATCTTTTCAATTGATTTTGATTGCAAATACAATTTTCCCTCGCATATTTCGATTGATCAACTTCCCGTCAAATTATCATGTTTATCGTAAATGCATGTGGATCCTAGTTAATTCCCTAGTATCTTGATATTGATTTCTATGCTTAGTATTTGTTGTGTTGATTTGCTTTGCTTTAGACCAAACCGTTTGCCTAAGACTTCAAAATAGCTTGACTTTAGACCATAGAATATACCTCCATTCCCTTGGGTTCGACTCCGACTTACCCCTATACTAGGGTTAGGTTTGATTATAAATTTTGTTTGATCGGGGGAGTTTTATATCTCAACGACCTAGAATCTTTCCTCCCATCAAAATGGCACCGTTTTCGGGGAATGGCATGGTTATTTGTTATAGTTGATTGAGTCTATTCCAATTTACTTGAAAAATCAAAAAGATTTTGCTTCTTTTAGGCTACATTTGTAGCCGTACTATTAATATTTTCCTTTGAGATTTGTATGCATAGGGAACGACATTGAATTTTAGTGCCAATTTATCCGGAAATTGAGAGGACCATAACAAAGATAAGGGTTGTTAATCGTTCCTTAAGCTCAAGTCCCTCAAGAGAGGAAGACCATCAAGAAGAAGAAGAACGAGAAAGCATGGGTGCTAATCCGAGAGTAGCATTGAAGGAGTTAAGAACTCCGGGAGCCTATATGTTTGAAAGCGGAATTGCTCCTCCCACGACACCGGCAAATGACTTTGAGATTAGACCGGCGATGATGACATTGATAGAAAGGCATCAATTTAGTGGAGCCAAGCACGAGAGTACCCTCAACCATCTCAAGGAATTTGAGAAGTATTGCAATACCTTAAGGTGAATGGGGTTACTCAAGAGTTCATTCGACCTAAAATTTTCCCTTTTTCTCTCATTGGACATGCTCTAGAGTGGTTGAACAAAGAGGTGAAACCAAACTCTTTAAGGACATGGGATGAAGTGACAAAGGAGTTTCTATCTCGTTTCTATCCACATAAGAAGACGGCCGAAGCTAGGACGCTCATTCAAAGCTTCAAGCAAAAGGGGAATGAGAGCTTATATGAGGCATGGGAAAGGTATAAGGAGTATCAAAGAGGGTGCCCATATCATGGGATTCCCACCTATAAAATCATCCAAATTTTCTATGGAGGTATAAGCCCTCAAGGAAAATCTTGCTTGGATGCTGGTGCCAGAGGCCCTATCATGAACAAGACGGAAGAGGAGGTAGTGTAAATAATTGATGATGAACAAGAAGGTGAGAGAGAGTTGACAAGCAATAGTGGTTCTACGGTGTATTCAATCGACCATACAATGCCATCAACAATTTTTCCTCACAAATTTCAAACTTGGGAATGGAGATGACCTCGATCAAAGCAAAGCTTGAGAGTGCTTCGTCACATGCATCGATTCTTCCCTCCCATAATAAGGGGAGAAGTACATCTTCTAACTCAACTCCTCCTTCTACTTCAAATAATATGTCAAATGGTTGTTTGTTCTGTGATATATGCGGATCATACGATCATGATGCTTCTAATTGTCCACATGCTTTTGATAATTGTGATGATGTTGATAACAATGAATGTGAACAACTGAACTTTGTTTCAAACAACACAATGGGAAAAGATTTGATGGACAAAGGAACTTTGGGAATAGAAATTCTCACCAACAAGGGAAATTTGATAATTATAACCAAAATGGAGGTTATAGAAACCCAGGAAATCAAAATTTTTGAGGCAACTATAACAATAAAGGCTATAATAATCAAAGTCAAGGTCAAGGGTATGGAAACCAAACCCAAAGTCAAGGATATGGTAACCATCACCAAAACAATGGCAAAATCAAAACCGGGGTAATTGGAGCAACCTAAACCGGGGTAATTTTCAAAACAACAATCAAAGGGGACCCCCTCCCGAATTTGCTCCAAGAACTTAAGGCAATGGTGACAATTCCTATGTCCAACCTTCGTCTTCTAGGACTACTTTGGAAGAAATCATTGAGAACCAAACAAAGAATTTGAACACTTACATATCGGTGATTGACAAAAAGTTCAATGCGATGATGACACACAACAAGATGCTTGAAACACAAATCACCTAATTGGAAAACACCTTGAAGGATAGTGCTAGCCCTACTTCTTTACCCTTTCAAGGAGTTGATCCTGAGAAACCGGTGTATTCTATCACCACTAGGAGTGGCAAGGTGCTTGAAGAGAGTGTTTCTAGGAAGAGTGAGGAGGGTGAGAAGGTGAGTGATTCATGTGAGAAGAAAGAGCTTGATGTGTCAAAGAAGGAGAGTCAAGATGCCAAAGAGGAAGTGAAAATTGAAGAAAAATTGCATGAGGATGTGATCAAACCCAAACTTCCATACCCCCAAAAGTTCTTGAGGAATAAGATAGATGAGCAATTTGAGAGATTTCTTGATATTCTTAAGGAATTCCATCTTTCTATCCCTTTTACCAAAACGTTAACACAAATGCCAAGATATTCTAAGTTCCTTAAGAAAATTTTGAGTGGCAAAAGAGAGTGTAATGAGGTTGATTCGGTGAAAGTTGGGGAGTGTTGAGTGCTTTTATCCACAATGATTTACCCGAAAAGATGAAAGATACAGGCAATTTTTCAATCCCTTGCAAGATTAATCGAAAAATGTTTCAAAATTATCTTTGTGATCTAGGTGCTAGTGTTAGCATAATGCCTTATTCCGTTTTTTAAGAAACCTAATCTAGGTGAGCTTCTTCCAACCAACATGACCTTACAATTGGCCGACTGTTCTATTAAGTTTTTTAAGGAAATAATTGAGGATGTACCCCTCAAAATAGGTGAGTTTACAATTCCCGTTGACTTCATTGTGCTTGAAATTGCGAAAGATGACAATATACCTATTATCCTAGGGAGACTATTTGTAGGCATCGTTCGAAGTGCGCCTACGTTAAAGAATGTGTGAATATGCTTGGCACTCTTAGGAAGTGGGAATTAACATATACGATTAGGGACAACAATAGTAGGGAGTCGCCAACAAGTTTTTAAGGAACTTGTAAACCGTTCACGGATCATAAAAGGCAACCACGATAAGGGACAACGAAAGGCAACAACGATTGACCCGTGAAGGTTACACCCCATTCATAATCCATGAGAATACTAACTCCATATGGTTCGAAACCACAAAAGGAGGATCGGGGATGATCTTACGAAGTGACTCATGGAGTCACATTCGCCTGTATTGGCCTCTACTCGATTCTTATTGTGAAAAGTGATTCCTGCGATCTCAAAGGCATACAAACAAAGATTCAATTTGCTCCAAACTATTATTAGGCTAAATTGGTTGAATATTAATGCAACACATAATTCTAAAATATTAGTGATCACTTGATTTAATAACAAGATTAAAAAGGAACCTAAATCGGTTGTCCAATTATCTTATTAGTCGTGATTTTCAATTACATATTCCCTTTAAACATGCAACATGGTGATCATAATAACAATAGAATAAACATTAATATTGGAAGCAATTTAACAATAAATTGTTATTCAAATTAAATACAAATTAACCTAATCATGATACTAGCATTATAAAAAGAAGTAATTAAATTAATTAATTACTCACATTACGCGCGTTCCTTTAAAATTGCTACATCATGAATAAATTGTTAGTAACTTCAATAAAAATATAAATCAAATGGAAATTAAATTAAATTAAATAAAAAATAGAGTTGATTTGATCCAAACCCTCAGTTAATTCTTCCTTTCACCCCTTGATTTAAGGAAGAAACCTCGGGTTAAGTATGTACTCCTTGGAGTGCTTAAGTAAGGAACGATGTAAATAGGAATATAGGTTTAAGGCTTAGAATATGAGAGAGAAAAGAGAATGATTTTTTGGTGTAGAAGACAGGAAGAGAGAATGATTTGGTACCCCGAACTGTAGAAAGGAGGGGGTATTTATAGGGAAAATGAGTAGAGGGAACACACGGAATCCTAAAAAGATAAAACCCTAAAATTGAATGTCGCGACACGTCAGCATGTTGCCGCGACACGGCAAAATTTAGTGTGACACGGGACAACTTAGCGTGACGCGGGAAATCAGCTGCCCTAAAAAGATAAAGCGCATCCATTTGTACGCGGAGAAAACACGGGAAATTCCCGTGACACGGTACATGTACCGTGACACGGCACAGGGCACCGCGACGCGGCATTGTCCACTATGGCACGGTACAATACACCGTGTCACGGTAGAATAGCGCGTGAGAAAAATGCAAAAATGACACGGAAAAAGCACTGTGTCATGGTATGTGTACCGCGACATGGTAAAAATTTCCGTGACACGGTACTAACTGCCGTGCCACGTCAGATATTGCCGCGACGCGACAATTTTGCTGCTACGCGGTAATTCCATTTTTTTACGTGTTTTCAAAACTACGATTATTTTTGATCCGTAACTTGACATAAGGCATGTAATATATCATTGGAAATATTATCAAGTCTACTTTCCAACCCAATTTGAATCAGGTCAAAATCATTTGTAGATTTTAAGATATGGCCGTTTTAGTAAAAGGGTGTCGGTTTTGGGCCGAGTTTAGTATTTTGCTTATATCTTCTTCGTTTTGAATCAAAATTGGGCTTATGATATATTTTTGGAAATCTTATTTAAAGGCCTATCCAACTAAATAATAATTGGATCAAAATTATAGGGCCACAAAATCAGTTTCTCTCGATTTTGTAATGTGGACACGAAAAGAGGAAAACAAGTTATGGTGTAGGGAAATGAGCTAGGAAATGGATATGAAATGTATTGAATTGAAACATGGATTTAAGCACTATAAAGATTAAATACTCAACCCGACCAATAATGGTGGTAAAAAGTTGTTCATCATCGGGTTTGGTTTTGGGGAGACATTTTAGGTGTCTACACCATTCTTAGCTACTTCGGGTGCTTTGATTGATGTGAAAGGTGGCCTTATTACATTGCGTGTTGGTAATAACAAGGCAAGTTTTAATGCATGAGTCTTTGTCTTTTGTAAAAGGTAGCATGTGTATCAATTCACCTCGTTCTAATGACGATGTATGCATGTTTGTGTCTTCTACTAACGATGTTCTTGTAGCTTGTGATGATGTTCCTATAAGTGTTGAAAGCAAAATGGTTAGTGAAGTTAACATGAAGCCCTCAAAACTTGTGGATGAGGATGTGATTGATATACCTTCATGGTTTGAGCTCTACCCAAGGGAGGTTAAAGATGACTCTAAATGTGTTGATGGTGCAAAACCGTCCACTACAAGGAGTAAGAGGACAAAGAAGAAAAAGAGAGCTTTCATGAAGAAGAAAATGAAGTTAAAACAAAGCAATCTTGAGTCGGAGTTTTCAAAACAAGAGAATGCATCCAAGAAGGAAGTGGAGTTTCCAAAGAATGGCATGAATTTTGACCCCTCTACCGCTTTGGACAAAGTGGTTTCCTTTGACACTCCGTGATTTGGAGGAAGGGTCGAGCTTAGGACCTTAAGCAAGCGCTTCGCGGGAGGCAAATCGGTTTTCTAACCTTTTATTTTGATTTCATATTTCTTATTTTTCTTTTATTTTATTTTCTTTTTTTCACTTGTTTTGTGTTTTTATTTATAGGTTGTGTTCATGGGAATCGGATAACTTGAGCGAACATGAGCATAATGAGGAGTTTTGTGATTGATGATGAGAGTATGCTCGTTTTTCTTGAATTTTGAGTTATAAGGGTAAGGTAATCAAGGGGGTAAGTTAGGAAAAATAGTGTTTCAATATGAAGGAAATTTGTGCTTGGTTGGTTCATTATGGTGCTCTCATTAATTTGGGATGTTGAACCCACTGTCAATGCATTTTGAAACTGATATGTTTAGTGGGTTCAACAATCTCGGGATGATAAAGATGCATAGAGCCCATAGTCGAACGCACCAAGAGAAGAAACAAGGCGGCAGTAGCGGCGTAGGGGCGCAGCCGAACAGCTCGAGCGCGCGGCCTGCGTGCGCGGGCACGCACCCTCGCTGCGCGGCCGCGTAGACGCCCTTCTGAGCCTTATTTTTCTTTCTTTCTTCTTCTTTCCCTTATTTCATTCATATCCCCTCACTCGAACGCACTCAATCTTTCTTTATAAACACGAAACCCTAACCTCATTCATCTCAAATATTCACTCAAATCTCCATATTTCCTCATAAATTCATCAAATTTCTACTCAAATTTCATCAATTTCACATAAACACATACTACTTTCCTCCATTTCTTCTTCTCCATTCTCATTCCTCCATTGAAGAGAAAATTGGGGTTTTTCGGTTTGGAGGAATTTAAGGCTCGAAAGTTGATCAAACTTTTGCTTCTTGTTTGGTATAATCATCTTCTCTACTATTATTTTTCTTAATTACATCAATTTTGGTTGAGAATTTTATTATTCATACTTGTGAATAGTAGTAGTATTGATTTTGTGTTGAATATGGTGATTGTTTTGATAATTTGGATGCTCATGTTTGTTGTTTGTTGATTGAATTTGCCTCACATTGTGTTGTTGTTGATTGTCTAGCATATTTGATAATTTTTGGTGACTCTTTGAAGAAGTTGGAATTTGGAATTCTTGGTAGTAAGATTGATGATTGTGTGGTGGTTTGCTTGAAAGTGGTGTGGTATTGTTGTGATCGGTTTTGTGATTGTAATTGATAGAGAAGCATTTGATTGGTCTTTGGTTGATATCTTTGTGCAGCAAACATGTCAAAAATTTTGAAATCCCTCACCTCTAAAAAAGAGGAAAACACAAGGAACAAAAGAGGAACCCTTACCCTCAAATTGACCCTCACCTCAAACATAACGTAGCAATGAACCTTTACCATTACCCCAAATCCGATTTGCAAATCCAAACCATAAAACACTCTTTGCCGATTTCATAAAACGAACCCTAAAGCCCTCTCAACATTATCATCAAGAAAGCATGGTCAAATTGGGTATCGATGAGGACCTTTGGGTTTTGTTTGACAGCCTCCGGATAGGTGACTTTGTTAACACATGTTACCAAACTTACCTTTAGCCTAAAAGGGAGTTTCTTGCTTTGGTATCTTCTCGGTTGGTGACAAGGATTTCCAAATCACTTTTCAACTCTTCAACATGGAGAAAACTCTATCTCAAGCCGAATTCAATGCGGCTCTTGACTTCAATCTGGGTGTGGATGTTCTCTTTCCCAAGCATGAGTTATTTAATGGTTTTTCCAAAAATACTTGGTGGCATGACATCTCGGGTTTGAATGAGTTCCGCGCCCACTGCTCTCTAGCTACTGACATATTCCAACCTTGCCTTCATGTTCTTCATCGGCTTTTGGGATACTCGGTCATCCCAAAGCAAGACTTGGGTAAAAATGTCGAAAGCCGAATTGGTGGTTCTTTGGATGGCCACTAGAGAGGAGTTGCGAAGGAGGATAAACTTTGGGCACATATTCTTGAAAAATTGCATTGACATGCATGGGAGGAAGTCGGGGGATATTCAATGTGGTAGCATGGTAACTAGATTGGCTACCAAGCTTGGTTTTGGTCAATACCTCGCTTCTTACACTCCGATGGGGGCTAAGTCTCTTTACCTCGACATCACTCAACAAAAATAAGTTCAATTCTTAGCAAAGAACAATGATGACGAGGTATTTGATTGGTTGAGGAGTGAGCATCATTGCTATCTCCCTAACCCCTACATGGCCTCCCTTAACCGGCATGTTCCCTATGTATGGTTTGTGCCTTCTAGTAATTGCCTCCCCGGTGATGATGATGAGATGGAGGATGAGCTCCATCAACAACAAGAACAACAACCTCAACCTCAACAACAACAACAACAACAACAACAATTATCCAACCCCGACATGGAAGCCTTGAGTGCCCAAATGAAAGGCATGCATGTTGGGTTTCAGAAAGTCTGACTTTTCGCGGAACAAAACCCGACCCCAAGTCCCGCTCACAATTAATATAACTAAAAGACATAGATAACAAGATAAAGTGAAAAGATCATCTTACCCTTGATGCGTGCTTCGCTCGCTCCAACGAGCTCTTACTTCGAAAGCCGAGTCTCGCAAGCGTGTAGACCTGCAACGATAGTCCACCCGCAACGACTCGAACGGTCTCTAACTTGGAGTTTAGCCGAGTTTGGACCAAAAAAAACTACTCGAGTTGTATGTTAGATTAAAGGTTTTCTCACTATTATGGAGATGCCTTTTGAGTTCCAACTCAAGTGGAATTCTCAAGTCCCAATACATTGGTATTTATAGAGAATTCCAAGGAACATTCCACTCTCCGATCAATGTGGGAGAGTTGGTAAAAATCAATTTTTCATTTCATTTTTAATTCAAAAACAAAAGAAAAATAGTAAAGCAATAATTAATCAACAAGTGGCAATAAGGAGAGAGAGGGTAGGTGAGGACCACAAGGGGGGGGGGGGGCAAAGCCTTGCCCCCCAAGCATCCCCAATCGCCACACACACTATTCATCTGGAGCCAACCACTTTGTGCGGGCTGCTGGGTGTGGCTGTGCGGGCCAACGCACCAGCCCGCACATGCACGCAGCAAGCCACGCACATGGTGCGGGCTGATGGTGAGCCTCTGTGCGGCTGGCGCTGCTAGCTTGCCAGCATACCATGCCCCTAGCATTCAGTTTGCTCAGGGCATTCCGATGCTAGGGGTATTTTGGTAATTTTGTTGATTAATTGATTTTTACTCCCTTATCGTATTATTAATTCGACTCGACTTGCGACACTCAGTCTCGACGCTCCTAGATCGATTTCCTACGTCAATGTTCATAATACTCAAGCGACTCATTAATTCCTTCCGGGTTAATTCGTCGTGTTGGATCGTTTGTTGCTTGGGTGTGACCCGAAGGGTTTAGTCGAGATTAAGCTGTAATATTAATTATACATTAATATTACTAATCGGAAGCGGCCTCCAACTAGGCATTTCGATCACTAGACCTCACTGAATAATTAGCTTTCTAGTATTTTCGAATCCTCTATCGCAATAATACACTTTTCGAAGGACATCATTCCTATCAATCTCCCACTTGTCCTTCTAGACAAGTGCGCCTTTTGTGTAGTGCCTATTTCTTATGTCACTTAATGTCTCTTCATGAACTATAAGGTAAGATTATTCGTCATCCTTATTACGTCCAGAATTATTTCTCGAAATCCAAGTTCGTTTGTCAATAAGTAGATGATTTCTTAAAATCCATATGAGCACGGCCATGCATTTTTACAGTCTCGCTCTTCGAGAGGCCTTGTAAACAACAAAGACATGTTCCCTATGGTTAATAGGGGGACATTCCTAGTCTTGTATGGTCAGCTTCTCTTACCAACAGGACCTAGCCGCCCGAGTGTTCTGGTTATAATCCCATGTACGACAGACGTTTGACGAACATCAAAGCGGACTGGTATTCAGAAAAGAGAACTCACAATACTCATGGTCGAGTAAAGAGGTTCCGATAGCAATAATGAAAGGTGTACTTATGACGATTTTTAAATCTCTTAAAGTATTCTCATAGGTCGATCCGGTATGGTTCTAAACCAATACCCGTACAAATGATTTATGACAATCATGTCCTTGTAGCACAAGAAACGGTGCTATAAATCAAACTTCACACTAATCTCAAGCGGTTCATTAATCGTCCAGTATTTAAATGACCTCGATTAGGGATAATTTTTTATTGTAATATTCAATGTTAACTTAATAGGTGTTTATTTATCCAAGACTGGCCTTGATACCCTATTTTTAATATTCTCAGAATCGAATGGACTTAATATTTAATCCTAAACCCCTTGACATGTTTGACCTTCTGATGTTCCCTTTGCTCTCTAGCCTGAGGGTTATTGGACCCTTAATGGAGGGTACAACATCAATTTCACCAATGAACTTACGAATCCAAACTTATTCTAATTTTCAATTTTTCCTACGGGCGAACCTAAAAATGACGTTAAAACGTCTATGAAAATGCAAAAATGCCAATTTAATCACAGGAATACGATTCAAGAATCTTTCAAGTCTCATCCACTCATCTTAATTAAATACCAATTACTCAAATTGATAAAAAACGGAATCCTACCTAGTGGAGTTGCCAAATTGTAGGCGTCGTTTGAAGTGCGCCTACGTTAGCATGTTGTGAATATGCTAGGCACTCATAGGAAGTGGGAATTATCATATATGATTAGGAACAAATCAAAGTAGAGAGCCGCCAACAAGTTTGTAAGGAACTTATAAACTATTAACGGATCATTTAAGGCAACCACGATAAGGGACAACGAAAGGCAACAACGATTGACCCGTGAGGTTACACCCCATTCATAATCCATGAGGTTACTAACTCTATATGGTTCGAAACCACAAAAGGAGGATCGGGGATGATGGTACGAAGTGAGTCATGGAGTCACCTTCGCCCATATTGGCCTCTACTTGATTCTTATAGTGAAAAGTGATTCCTGCGATCTCAAAGGCATACAAGAAAAGATTCAATTTGCGCCAAACTATTATTATGCTAAACTGGTTGAATATTAATGCACACACATAATTCTAAAATATTTGTGATCACTTAATTAAATAACAAGATTAAAAAGGATCCTAAACCGGTTGTCCAAATTATCTTATTAGGTATGATTATCAATTACGTATTCCCTTTAAACATACAATATGGTGACAATAATAATAACTGAATAAACATTAATATTGGAAGCAATTTAACCATAATAAGGTTAGTCAAATCAAATAATAATAAACCTAATCATGATATTAGTAATATTAAAATAAAATAAGTAATTAAATTAATTACTCACATTCCGCTCGCTCCTTTTAATTGCTGCATCATGAATAAATTGTTAGTAACTTTAATAAAAATATAAATTTAATTGAAATTAAATAAAATAAATGTAGAGTTGATTTGGTCCAAACCCTCAGTTAATTTTACCTTTTTACACCTTGTTTTAGAGACGGAACCTTGGGTCAAGTATGAACTCCTTAGAGTGCTTATGGGATGTATTTATGGAAGAATAAGGAGGCTAGTGTTTAGGCTAAAGAGGGAGAAGAGAATATTTTTGGTGTAGAGAGATAGAGAATGAATTTTGGTGCCCTGAAACTGAGTAAATCAGGTTTGTATTTATTGAGGAGACGAGTAGGGGATCACACGGAACCGTAGAAAAGATAAAAACCCTAATTTAGTGATACTAAGGTGAGGCTGCAAAGACTATGGTGATGGAAAGAGAAGTGAGAAGAGTCAAAGATGATGACTCTTTAGTCTGGGTAAGTTAAGTGATGTAGGTTCAAGCCCCCAAGTCTAATGCTATATGGGTAGAGATAAGCATTGGAAATTACTCGATCTTACGTGGATATGAATATGAACGTGGCTGCACCTCGATGTGAGGTTGCCTACGTATTCGTTAGGAATTAAGATGAACGTAGCTGTAACCGAACTTTACACAAGTGTATGTACACCTCAAAGAGGTCTTTCAAGGGTTGTAATGTGGTTAAGTTGATGGTTTAAAAAGGCTCAAGACAAGAGAGAATCCCCAAGATGTGTAATTGTGAATTTGAAAATTTTGAATTTTCTAAGTTAATTTTCAGCATTTTTTTTTGCTTTGAATTTTTTTTTTTTCATTCTTTTGAATCAATGTAGGAAATCTCAGATCATGCGGTCCATCACTCAATTAACATTCATGTTTCTCAGGCACGGTACCAAGCACTCGATGAGAGACGCAATTCGAGACGTGTTTGTATCCAAGACATTGGAACACTTGCCTTTAAAGATTGTTTTATTGTTGCTTTGCTGCCTTTTTTTTTACTTGCTTTTTGAATGGTATACAAAATACACACGTTCCCATCCCAGGCTTGGGTGAATGTGGGTTGAATAAATAAGGCCAATCGTTAGACGAGGCTCAAAGTTGTTGATGAAGAAATGGAATGTATGTTTGAATGGTTAATGGGAATAATGGGTTGTAAAGATTCCTCAAGTCATTGGTGTACCTTGTGTTTGGTTCAGCGATTGATTTTTATTATTTTTTTTTGAATGAGTGAATGAAAAATGCTATGATTGAGATGTAAAGGAAATATGCTCATATTATTAATGAAAAAGGTGAACGAAACACATGATACATATAGAAATTCGAAATGGAAAACCTATACTAGACATTAATGGGGGAATGGAGATGAATGATAAGAAAAAGAAGAAATCATGGAATCTTGCACGAAGGATATGTTGTGCGCCTTGTGTTCATTACTTCTTGCCGCTTGGAGGGACATGAAGTTTTTTTGCATCCACCAAGTCTTGAATGACGTCCTTCAAATTCCAACATTGCTCGATAGTGTGGCCCCTTCCTTGATGGAACTTGCAATGGGCATTGGGATTCCACTTGACGCTCCTTTCTTTAGGTTTTGGCTCTAGAAATGGCCCAATAAGCGTAATCAAGCCTTGACTGTAAAGGCGTTCAAAGGCTGCATCATAAGTCATTCCTAAAGGAGTGTAAGTTCTCCTTTTCTTGGGCAATGGAGCATTAAGAGCTAACACTTTATTGAGATCAACTTGGCTTATATTGCTGGTAGTATTTTCATGCTTGGAAAACGAAGAAGAAGGAAGGTCGTTCTTCTTGTTTTTCCAAGTGTTGTTATTATTACTACCAGCAGTCTTTATTAGCTCGTCCTCGATATTGATGCCAATGTCGTATACAGTTTCGAAAGTGTTCAGTGGAAGAAATTTGAGATGTTCCCTATACTTGTGAGTCAGATTTTGGATGAAGAGGCGAACCATCTCTCTTTCTTTGGGAGGATCTACCAAGAGTGCAATAGTTTCCCTCCACCTGTTCAGATAAGTGGTGAAGCCTTCATTCTCTTTCTGTTTAAGAATGGAGAGTTCACGTTCAGAAGTTTTGGTTTGAATGTGACACTTGTAACTATTCATGAAACTGTCAGTGACATCTTGCCAAGTTGCAGTATACTTGACATCTAGGGAATAAAATTATTGTTGGCAAGCACGTTCTAAGGAGAAAGGGAACAACGTAGGGAAGAGTGTTACGTTCAATCCCTTGAGAGCCATGGTTGCAGAGAACGCCTTCAAATGGAATATTGGATTGTCAGTAGGCTTGAATTTTGGAATATCAGCAGTGGAGAACTTTCAGGGACTCTGTCCTTTATATTCAAAGGAGTGGGAGGCTGTTCTACATAAGTGAAATCCTTAGAAATCTTGCTCATCTGGTCTTTCAATTTGTCAAGGGTAGCAACAGTGACCTTGTTTTGTTCCATGGTAGTTAGTGGTAAGGGTTTGCATCATGGCAGACAATGCCTCGATGGATTTGTTGATGTTCTCAATATCTTCCTTAGTGTCCATTGGAACGAATTGAAAGTAGTTTGAAGGTGATAAGTAATGTGGAGATGGCAAAGTTTTCTTTGAATGCCTCTTAGACCTAAGAGATTGTTGCGGTAATGACTCAAACCGTATTAATCTATCCCTGCTCCTTGACCAAGTACTGTGAAATAAAATAAATTCACTTAATGGTTTGACGCACTGATCGAAATCGAGAAAGGTAGAGGGAAAGATAGACAGTCGAAAACAAGTAAGACAACTCCAATCCACTCATTTTTATGACGGAAAAAAGAGGTGCATGAACCTAGTATACGATCATAAATGACATGGTGCACGACTCGAGTTGGAAAATAAAGAAAGTGTGTGGAGTATACTTGACTCGTCAGGGATTAAGTGATGTTATAAGACTCGTGGTATGATCGTATGGCTAGACATGTGAATACTAACCAAAATAACTGATGCGAGGACCAGATTAGCACGGAAGACTAAAAAAATGCTGACTGGACTTATTCCCTGGGCACCGTGACACGGTGAACTTTACCGTGTCGCGGTACAAGCTTTCGTAACACGACACTGATTTCCGTGACGTGGCATTTCTGCCGTGGCGTGGTGATCACTTCCTGTAGGGAATATTTCAAGCATCCTACACTAAAGCCCCACTGTGATCATACACTTAAGCATGGTGGCGTCCAAAGGGAAGGAAGCTAGAGCAAAAGAGTTGCCAACAAGTTTTAGGAACTTGTAAACCGTTCACAGGGTGAAGTTTACACCCCTTCACGATCCATGAGATCGCTAACTCCATAGTGGTCTTGAACCATGACTGGATATTGGGGGATGAAGGTACAAATACAACCTAAAAGAGATTGTACCTGCCCTAAAAATAGGCCTCTTCTTTATTCTTCTCATATTCTTGTGCACTTTCTGACTAACATACAATCAATATATTAATCCTAAACCTGTTTAATCTATGTTGGTTGAATATTAATGCACAAACAAATCTATTATTGGCGATCACTTAAACTAAAATCATATTAGCCTAAACAAGATTATTAATTATCTTATTAAGCATGATTTCAAGTACAAATTCCCTTGAAACCTGCAAGAGAGGGCGTGATCATGTAATAACAATAATATACCAGCAATATAACAATATTGATACAATAAATCATTATCATCATAATATTCTCAATCTCAAAGCATAATATTATTAGCAAGATCCTAGGCATGATACTAACAAGATTAATAACAAATCCTAGCATGTCACTACACAATAAAGATCAAAGCTTTAACCCTAACATGATAGAAGAAAATAGGAAGCAACCTAAACATGATACTAGAAAGCAATAAGTAACATCCTAATATGATACTAGGAATTAAAATAATATAAACATGCTTTTTATATCAAAAGAATAATTAAGTAATAAAATACTTACTTTGATACCTCGTATCTCTTTCTATCAAAACAATACACATGTTAGTAACTTCAATGAAAATATTAAATCAAACAATTAATTTAAATAATTGAAATAGGGATTTAGGACCAAACCCTAAAAAATTATCAAACTTTCACGTCTAAGGCGAAGGCAACTTTGAGCTTGGCTAGGTGTGTCTAGAACTTGTGAATGCGGTATTATGTTTGAAAAGGGAAGGCTTAGAAAAAGGGAGAAAGAATAAGCTATTAGCTTGTAGAGAGAGAAGATAATTAGAAAGATGACTATTGATGATTGTTGGTGATTGTTGATGACTAAAAACGGGGAAATACGACCCAATTTATAGAGAAAATAGTCCGAAAACGATAGAAAAGAGTTAGAATTTGAATCGGAATAAAATTAGTTCTGTCGCAGAGCGACAGAGTCCAGCGCGGCGCGACAAGGCTGTCGCGGCGCGCTGAGACAGTTTTTTGCGGATTTTGTTTTTATCATATCTTTTGATCCAGAAGTCAAAATAAGTCATATAATATGTTTTTGGAAATCCCTTGAAGTATAATTTCTAAGACAATTAGAATCTGATTAAAATCTTTTGTAGATAAAAAGATATGACCGAAATAGGTGATGGGTGTCAGTTTTGGATAGAGTTTGGTATTTCTTTCATATCTTTTTCGTTATACCTTGGAATTGATATTATAATATATCATTGGAAAGATAATTTCAATATCTATCCAAACATATAATATTTGGATAAAAATTATGAGGTGAAAAAATAATATCTTACTGTCTTTGAACGTCTTTCATTTCGAATAGAATTAGGATTTAAAAAGGGAAAGTTTTATTCAATTTTAAACTCTTTGATCTTATCTTTTCAAAAAGGATAATCAAGATCTTTTAGAAAATAATAGAAGATTCTAATTAATCCTAATTATTTTAGAAATGGGATTAAACCTTTGAACCCACCACATGATCATTGGGTCGTAGGTAAAATTCGGTTTGGGCCCAGTTTAGTAATTTGGCCATAACTTCTTCATTATTCATTGGAATTGGGCTTATAATATATCGTTGGAAAGCTCTTTTCAAGCCGCATCTAAATAAGCCATTATTGGACCCTTATCATGGACCATACTAACTATACTGGACATTTTTCATAAATAGGGTACGAAATGAATGATTTTTTGAAAACAGAAAGAAGTATTTTTGTTAAAACAGAAGCATTCACAAGTCTATCTCACATTTCACCTCGTTTGATATCAATCGTGAAAGATATTCATCACTGGGTTTGGTTTTTTTGGGGAGACACAATTAGGTGTCTACAGTTCCAGGTGTTTTTGTGTGTTTTTTTCGGTTTTTTTTATTTTTTATTTTAGTGTTTGTGGTAATTACTAAGTGAGTACGGTCCGTTAGCATTAGTTAGTCATAAAATAAACCACTATAGACAAAGAAAACTCGTTAAGGTTAACAACAAAACGATGACACATAGGGCACGTAGGCACAATGATGCAAAGAAGAGTTCTCAACCTAAGGTCAAGTTCTATGTTCCACTATGGTCAAGTTTATTTGGTGTCAAAAGGGTACCATGGTTAAGAGTTTGGACGCGTTAGCAAGGAAGCCTCCCTTGAGGGTGTATGCCAACGGGCAGCTCCGCAAGTTTGTGATTAAATAGAACTTGACTCCATGGTTTGGGTGAATTTAATAACTCGGATGAACCCTTATTGCCATGAGCGTTTTTGGGTTGATAGAGCTTAAATTTCCCGGGGCTAAGACGTATGTAGAACATACATGTTTTTTTAGAAAAATGGAAGGAAGCTAACTGTGATAAAAAAAAAATAAAGACACTGGAAAGATTTTAGGAATGCCGTGACACGGCAGGAAGCACCATGTCACGGTATAGAACGCCGCGTCACGGTATTTTGCACCATGACACGGCAGTCAGGAAATCTGACTGATGCCTCTGTTTTCTTCGTTTGCAATCACGTTATTCAATTTTTCCAACGGGCAAACCTGAAAACGACGTTAAAACTTCTATGAAAATGCAAAAATGCCAATTTATTCACAGGAATACGATTCAAGAATCTTTCAAGTCTCATCCACTCAACTTAATTAAATACCGATCACTCAAATCGATAAATAACCAAGAACCCTCCCTAGTGGAGTCGTTAAATTATAGGCGTCGTTTGAAGTGCGCCTACGTTAGCATGTTGTGAATATGCTTGGCACTCATAGGAAGTGGGAATTAACATATACGATTAGGGACAAAGAAAAGTAGGGAGCCGCCAACAAGATTTTAAGGAACTTGTAAACCGTTCACGGATCATTTAAGGTAACCACGATAAGGGACAAAGAAAGGCAACAACAATTGACCCGTGAGGTAACACCCTATTCATAATCCATGAGACTACTAACTCCATATGGTTCGGCACGAAAGGAGGATCGGGGATGATGGTATGAAGTGAGTCATGGAGTCACCTTCGCCCGTATTGGCCTCTACTCGATTCTTATAGTGAAAAGTGATTCCTGTGATCTCAAAGGCATACAAACAAGGTTTCAATTTGCGCCAAACTATAATTATGCTAAACTGGTTGAATATTAATGCACACACATAATTCTAAAATATTTGTGATCACTTAATTAAATAACAAGATTAAAAAGGATCATAAACCGGTTGTCCAAATTATCTTATTAGGCGTGATTATCAATTACATATTCCTTTTAAACATGCAATATGGTGATCAATAATAATAACAGAATAAACATTAATATTGGAAGAAATTTAACCATAATAACGTTAGTCAAATCAAATAATAATAAACCTAATCATGATATTAGCAATATTAAAATAAAATAAGTAATTAAATTAATTACTCAGATTCCGCGCGCTTCTTTAATTTGCTACATCATGAATAAATTGTTAGTAACTTCAATAAAATATAAATTAAATTGAAATTAAATAAAAAGTATAGTTGATTTGGTCCAAACCCTCAATTAATTCCTTTTCCCGCCTTGGTTTAAGGACGAAAACTCGGGTTAAGTATGGACTCCTTGGAGTGCTTAAGGGATGTATTATGGAAGAATAAGGAGGCTAGTGTTTAGGCTAAAGAGGGAGAAGAGAATGATTTTTGGTGTAGAGAGAGAGAGAGAGAATGATTTTTAGTGCCTCGAAACTGAGGAAATCGAGTTTGTATTTATAGAGGAGACGAGTAGGGGATCACACAGAACCCTAGAAAAGATAAAAACCCTAATTTGGGGCACCGTGACATGGCATGTGTCTTCCACGACACGGTGTAGAATACCGTGTCACGGTACCAAGCACCATGACACATCTGTAATTAGCGCGACGCGGCAATTTAGTTGTTGCGCGGTAATTTTAGTTTTTTACGCGTTTTTAAAACTATGATAACTTTTGATCCGTAACTCGGAATAAGACATATAATATATCGTTGGAAATATTATCAAGTTTTCTTTCCAACCAAATTGGAATCAGGTCAAAATCACTATTTTATTTTAAAATATTGCCGTTTTAGTGAAAGGGTGTCGGTTTTTGGTCGAGTTTAGTATTTTGCTCATATCTTCTTCGTTTTAAATCGGAATTGGGCTTATGATATATTGCTGGAAAGATTATTTCATGGCCTATCCAACCAAATAATAATTGGATCAAAATTATTGGTCCATAAAATCAGTTTCTCTCAATTTTGTGATGTGGACACGAAAAGAGAAAAATAAATTATGGTTTAGCAAAATGGGCTAGGAATTGGGATGGTTTATGAAATGTATTGGGATTGAAATATGGATTAAGCACTCCAAAGATTAAATGCTCGACCTGACCAACAACAGCGGTGAAAGGTTGTTTATCATCGAGTTTGGGTTTGGGGAGACATTTTTAGGTGTCTACAGTACAGAGCCTTTCCAAAGTCTTTCATTGAAAAACATTTTCCAAGCCAAGCCTTTATAAATTCTAGCATCGGAATGCTATTTCCAATGAGCAATATGTCATCGACATATAAGACTAGGAAGGCGATTTCACTCCCACTGACCTTCTTGTAAACACAAGACTCATCTGGATTCTTGATAAAACTAAACTTACTGATGGCTTCATCGAATCGCAGATTCTAACTCTTTTTAGCTTGCTTTAGCCCATAAATGGACTTTTAAAGCTTGCATACCTTCTCAGCATTATTTTGGTCAACAAAACCTTCAGGCTATGTCATATACACAACTTCTTCCAAAATTCCATTGAGGTAGGCAATTTTGACGCCCATCTGCCATATTTCATAATTGTAATACGCAGCAATCGCTAGGATGATCTGAACAGATTTAAGCATTGTGACAGGAGAAAAGGTTTCATCATAATCAATACCATGAATTTACCTGTAACCTTTTGCTACCAATCTAGCTTTGTAAATAAATACATTTCCATCTTTTTCGGTTTTCAATTTAAAAATCCACAATCATCTGATAGGTGTGTAACCTTCGGGTACGTCAACCAAGCCCCATACTTGATTTTCAAACATGGAATCCATTTCAGATCTCATGGCCTCTTGCCATTTACCAGAGTCGGAGGTCGCCATCGCTTGCTTATAGGTTGCCGGTTCGTCTCCATCCACTACTAGGATGTCTTGATTCTCGATTAATACAACACCAAGATACCTACCAGGTTGAGACCTTGGCCTCTACGACCTACGTAGGGTAATGGACTGAGCATTTGCATTGTCGGTTTGACTTTGCACATTTTGACAAACGTCAACAGATGCTGTTTGAGCACTTTGACTGTCAATTTGATTTTGTTGCTTGTCCACTCGAACTTCATCGATTTCGATTTTCCTCGAATTTGTCATTTTGGAAAGATGTTCCTTCTCCAAAAGACACCATCACGAGCAACAAAACTTTGTTCTCGGATTTGTTGTAGAAGTAATACCCTTTGCTTTCTTTTTGGTAGCCTACAAAGAAGAAGTTTTCAGATTTGGGGTGAAGTTTGTCAGAAATTAATTTCTTGACATATGCTTCGCATCCCTAGATCATAAGAAAAGACAACCTGGGAGGTTTCTTCGTCCATAACTCGTATGGAGTCTTTTCTACAGCTTTTGATGGAGCACGGTTCAGTGTTAGTACCGCAGTTAGAAGTGCATGTCACCAGAAAGAGATAACTAAGACCCATTGTTGATAGTACCATGTCTAGCAAGGTGTGATTTCTCCTTTCGGATACTCCGTTCCATTGTGGAGTTCTTGGAGGTGTCAATTCTGAAAGTATACCCTTTTCTTTCAGATGGTCATTGAATTCTTGGCTCAAGTATTCACCACCTCGATTGGATCAAAGGGCTTTGATTTTCTTGCCAAACTGATTTTCAACTTCACTCTAAAATTCTTTGAATTTCTCAAACGATTCAGATTTGTGCGACATAAGGTAGACATATCCATATCTACTATAGTCGTCTGTGAAGGTGATAAAATATCGATGGCAGTTTCTTATGGTTGTGCTCATTAGTCCACATATATAGGTGTGTATTATGCCAATTAAGTCACTTGCCCTTTCCCCAAACTTGGAGAATGGCTTCTTTATCATCTTTCCTAATAAACATCCTTCGCAATTTTCAAACGATTGTAAATTGAATCAGTCAAGAACACCTTCCTATAGAAGTTTCTTAATGCGTTTGACGTTAATGTGGCCAAGACGACAATGCCACAAGTACATCTCATTTGACTCAATAGTTTTAGCTTCCTTAGTTGTATTTTCAACATTATAAACTTGTTTGTCTAGAGAGAGCACATAAAGACCATTTTCTGAATATGCTTTACCATATAAAACATTGCCAAGATAAAACGATCATGTATTGTCTTTAACTCCAAACTCAAATCCTTTGGCGTCCAACGCCAAAATAGATATAATGTTTTTGGTAACTCTAGGAACATGATAGCAATTTTCAAGTTCTAAAACAAGCCCTGAGGGCAAAGACAAACTGAGAGTTCCTACAGATACAACTGACATCTTGGCTCCATTGCCGACCCGTAGTTCAACATCTCTCTTTTCTAGCCTCCTGTCAATCCTTATTCCCTGAGCTTGAGAACAAAAGTTTGAGCCACATCCGGTATCTAATACCCATGATGTTTCTTTGCCAATCAAGAAAATTTGGCCCACTTAATTTCTCCTTGTCGAGAATTGAGCGCAATGAGAATTGGTTGTTTGAGTTATTCGCAGACATGGTTCTACAATTGAAAGAATTTGAAATGAAAAACCATTCATAATACTTAAATAAGATTGAATTCATGCATATATATCTGATAAGTGACTTTTACGTCACTTTTAGAGGTGTTTTTATAGTCGTTTTTCGGCTTATTTCCTTGTTTTAATCCTTTATTTCTATTATTTTCTTATTCTCGTCTTTTGCCTCTTAATTTGAGTATTCTAGTAGTTTTTAATAGTTTTTAGTTTATTTTCGTAATTTATTTTATATTTCTTACTTTATAATGTTTCTAGTCTAGGTTCTTGTTAATATTAATCCTCTCGTTTTCCTCCTTCTTTTATTTTCAAGTTTGTTTTCTTTATTTTATTTAATTTCATTTGATTTTATTATTTCTTTTAGTTTATATTTTATTTTACTTTATTTTTATCTTTATTTTGTTCCCGATTCTCCCTTGTGTTTGTTTTTGGTTGTAGGTGTGTTCGGGTTGATAATCAAGTTTCAAGTTTGGTTCAAGTTCGGAATGTCAAATTGAGTCAAACAACATTTACAAGCTGCTGCCTCTTACCCTCTTGCTAGCTCCTATCCTACACCACACAAATTCCCAATCCTACACCACAACTTCCCCCGCTCCCTCAATTCTCCATTCCTCCCCTGCTTCATACTCCTCAATTACCAACCTCCACCTCCACTCACAATACCACAATCACCACCGCAGCCAACACATTCTCAAGGCCTCCGTCACCAAAATCACCACATATCCCCACCTTCTACAGCACGCACAACTACCAAAACACCACGCACACCAGACCACAACCCTTTGTGCGCAACACCTCCAATTCATCTCCAAATAACCAACTCACACCCTGCAACTAACATCCCATTTCCTCTGTTCACACCACCGTCAAATAATAGCAGCAATACCAACTCCCAGCCACCGCAATCATCGCGCCACCTCCTTTCCCTACACTCCCTTATTCCAGCAGGTCAACTCACAACTGCCACAACACCACCACACAACGCCACCACCATCCCAACTCCTCACGCAAGCACCAAAAACCAAACAGCGACAAAAGAGCAGCCTTGAATTCACCAGCAAACCGCCACCAAATCAGCATCTGCAGCAACCCAAGCCACCGCAGGCGTGGTTGCTACTGCCGCGAGCGCGGACAACCCTTCCAACCTTGTCCAAATTTCGGTAGATGCCCAGCCGCGGCCGCTCCGTTTTATCGGGTCCAGTTGTACGGAATTGATGAACTTCAACGGTTAGGATATTAAGATTCAATATAGATGAAATCGTGGAAGCGGACCTTTTCTTTCCTTGGACCACGTAAGAATTCGTCGTCCGATTGAATCTTCTTTTTCCTGGATGCTCTATCAAAATCCATCGCTATTCCTTTCCTCCACCGAGAAAGGGCTGAATGACTTGTCTGCTCGACAATATAATCCAAAGATGAGGTAAGGTCGCCGTACTTGTTCCCTTCACCAACCAAGCTTTGGATTTCAAAATCGTATGTATATAAGCATAGAAAGCGCTGGCTCTGTTGGCATGCCCTGCTCTTCGCGCCAGCACACTAATCCCTTATCTCGAATCGGAGATGCTAACGGGGCGGGAATCTAAGTGGGTCCTAGAGGGGCCGCTCGGACGAAGAAAGTAAGGGATAGAGTTCGAGTGAGACATCAACCATAGATTTCGGAACTTTCGAGATGCTTTCTTGCGAAAGCCAACGGAGTCTGTAACTCAACCTTCTCACCCATGGGGAGTCAGAGGAAGTGCTTTACTTTTTCAATTTCCAGAAGGTCTTCCACTGCAACTATCCCTAGCCCGTGCCGAGTTACCTTTCGAGCAGGCTCAGAAAAAGAAGAAGCCCACGGAGCGGTAGCCAGCGGGGAGGATGGCACTACTGGCAAAGACCGTCTGGCGAAAACGCCGCAGGCGCGGGCCCTTGGAGAGCAGGCGAAATCTTCCGGAAATGGAGTTTCGGGCCCGTGGAAATATCCTTGACAGAGAAAAATCGTATATATCAATGAACTTCAAGGTTTGAATTTTCAATCTAGCTCTATTCCACACCGCATTGCCTTACTCTAACAAGAAAGAGGGAACTGATTCCTCAGATTTCCAGGGTTAATAGGCGAGTCAGGGGAGGTTGAATCAGAATAAGAGTTAGCGGGGCCAGCCTGGACAAGACGGATGGGATGAAGGATAGCGGACAAAGCAAGACAGCCCCAACCTATTAAGGGTTGTCGCCTACATAACCTACCTCCAAATTGAAAACCCCGGAACACGAATTTGCGATCACTTTCACTTGAGATGGAAACTTCTTTTTCCTTCTTTGCCGGCTATCTCTGAGTCTTTTTAGGCTATAGACCTAATTTTCCTGGGTCGCTCCTCCGCTGTTTCTGTGCTCCCCCCGTGGGGCGAATTCGGTTTTCTCAGTTTCCTTGTCGCGTGAGAAACTTGTTTCGAACTGTCCCTTTTTTCCTATTTTTTAAGGAAAATATCAAAGCCTTCTCGCAAGCCCAGAAGACACTTACGTAAATCGGGTTGAAGCTAAAGGGAAGAAGCTTAAAGAGTGTGAGGAATGGAAGTTTACTTGATAGAGTCAAATAACCAACGAGAAAAAGAGGGAAATAGAGGCATTCTTAAAAGAATGCGCAATTACGGAATAAAAGCGCAAAAATAGGCAGAATTCTTCCCGCGCCGATTAATTGGATGATGCGCGCGCTCCTATTCTCGCCTAGTCCCGCATCCTTTTTTTCGGGCCTTTTTTGGAAACAGTTGTTACCACTGGTTTTATGCTGTATATGAACAATGGAGAAGGTCAACAACCTCCGCACGTGCCGTTTTTTGCACTTGACTGGGTGGACAGTTGACCGGAAGAGAACTTCGATTCGCCCGGCCAGCAGGCGGGCGGCGGCTCAGCCGCACCACCCGGGGTGCGAGCCACCCGAAAAGCAAGCTTTTACAGCGAGCGGCTGGAGCAGTAGGGAGCCGAGGAGCAAGGCAACCTCATCACTTCAATCTCCAGAAAAGACTTTGAGAAAGGAGAAATTGCGTTGAAATTGAGAAAGTTACGTAAAGTATTAATTCAATAAATCCAAGGGCCACGATTGACAACGATTAACGGTGAAGATGATGGTTGATGATGCGCTGATGGTGAACGGTGGTAATGGTGATTAGAGCAGCCACGAAATGGGGAATTTGGGGTCTAATTCATTTTTTTGTGGGTTTTTCTTGGTTCCCCCCCCCCCCTTTTTAATTTAATTTTCCTTTTCCTTTTCTTTCTTTTTTATTTTAATTTTGTTATTTAATTAATTTGATTAGTTTTATTTCTTTTTTTTTTTTTTATTCTAAGCTTGTAATATGAATACCCTTTGGGGTTTAATACTCTAAAAATAATTATTCACCCTAGTATTAGATTAGTTTCGCCTCTTTTATTTTCTCTCTCTTAGGGTTAGATTAGGATTCTCTCTAATTTAGGAGTAGTTTAAGAGAGAGAAAGCTTGGATTTTTCATGGAGTTTTGAGAGGTTGAAAAAGCAATTTATGGATTTTCTTCTCATATATTCAATGAGTGTTCCTAACTTTCTCTCATCTTTATTGTTTCCTTTAATTCTCGTTTTTGTTTATTTCTTTGTTGATTAGAGTTGTTATTTAGTTTAATAGTTTAATTTTAACTTTAATTCTAGGGAATTGGGTGAAGATTATGCTGATGAATTGAATGATTGATTGTGATTTGTATGCAATTGATTCTTGATTATTATGTATGGATGATGCTTATATGGATTATAATCTTTCTAGCTAATTGAATCTATGTTCTTAATCGTGCTTTCAATCAGTTGTGCGAAAGTGAGTTGTTTGAGAGTCTAAATTCTTCCATACCTATGCTAGGCTAGTTGCACGAGAGTGAATTAGTTTTGTGGGATAATTAGCATGCTTAATTGTGCGAGAATGAGTTGAGTGTGTTGATTGTTCCTAATTGAGCTCATTTTCATCTAATTGCAATGTTGTTGTTGAATGCATTGATGTAATTTGATTCCACTTTCCCTAGTTTTCATTGTTTGCTCTAAGTAGTGTTTAATTGAACCTCTCTCTATCTCGACCTTCCTACTAGTCTAATTTTCGTGGTTCGACCCTTTACTTTCCACTAACTAGTTTGGTGTAAGTTTAGGTATTATAAATTTCTAATTTGGTTAGGGTTAGTAGTCCCAACGACCTACTCACCCGCGATCAAATTTTAGCGCCGTTGCCGGGGACTAAAGCGTTCTTTAATGTGTGTTGATTAGATTAGCTAGATTCTTGTATATTATTTGATTTTTTGTTTGCTTTTCTTTGGTTTTTTTGTAAAAAAATGGCATGCTTATCTTTTCCTCAATTTGATGATGAACCCTTCTATGCTTACTTTGATAGATTTGATGGTTTTCTTAATTCCCATGGGTGTTCTCTTAGTGATGCTTGTAGTATAGCTTATTGGGGCATGAATGAGTATACTATGGGAATGGATGAGAATATGTATAATGGTAGATTCCATCTTTTGTCTATGCATGATTCTTGGAATTTCTTCACTTGGCTTGCTAGAGATTTTTATGATAGAGAATGTCATGTTTCTTGTTTTGATTTTTCAATTTTGCATGAATTCTCTTGATGCTTCTAATATTCCTTGTGGTGATCCAAATATACATGTTGACCCCTTCCCCTCTTATGCTCATTGTGATGAGGTTTGTGCTAATTTTGATGATATGCAATTTTATTTTGATCATGAACCTCAACCCAATAACATTGATGCCCAAATTCTTTCTCAAATACAATATCTCACCCAACAAGTCCAAGGGCTTCAAGAGGAACAAAAATTGAGAGAAGTGAGACTTGCCCAAGTGATGAGTGCTAGAGTTGATATAAATGGATGTAAGGCACCTCATTTGGAGTTTGAGAATGTTTTTGAGGATGATGTAGGCCAAGGGTGTGACTATGAGGGGAGATTTTCTCGTGATGAGAGGATGTTTAAGGATTTTGATCCTTTTCATTCCCCATTTGAGCTTGAGTTCCATCCTTCCCCATATTCACCCCCTTAGAGAGCTTCCCTTGGTGAGGATGTGAGTGAGCCATCTTCAATTTTGAATGAGGGATTTCATGAGGATGATGATGATGAATTTTAGCTACCAAGAGAGATTGAGAGTCCCTTGAGTGATGGTGGAGGAGTTGAGAATGAAGAAAATTTTGATTTTAAGGATTCCAACCCCCTTCCCCATCTTGATGAGTCTACTTTGCATGTTTGTGATCCTTCTATCCATGAGTCTTTGGACTCCTTTGAGGTTATTTATAGTATATTCATTGAAGGAGTAACAAAGCATTATAGCCTTTTGAGAGAGTTCATTGGCAATGCTTCATGGGAAAGGGATGATTTTAAGAGAAACCTTTATCCTTTCATGCATGATTTAAAGACTCTAGGCTTTGAGGATATTGAGGGATTTGTTGTTTATCGATGTGATAGAGAGGATGACGAGGTTATTTCTCTTGGAGTGTTTTTGTTTGAAGGAGATGTGAGTCATGAGTGTTCTTTTGAGGATTGTATGATTGATTTTCATGCCCTCATTGGTGATGTGAGCCTTTGTGAGACCGTTGTTTCTCCTCCCCTTCCTCATGTACCTTTTTCAAGGAAATTTGACCATATCTCCTACTATCCTATGTTCCTCCCTTCTTTTGTCGTAGAGCCTATTGAGGACCCTCTCTTCTTTGATGAGATTCTTTCTTCTTATTCTCTAATTATTGAGGAAATGGGTGATTGTGCCACCCAAAAAGATTTTGAGGAGGTTTTGCCTTTTTATTCCTCTTCTTCTTCTTCTTCTTCTTCTTCTTCTTCTTCTTCTTCTTCTTCTTCTTCTTCTTCTTCTTCTTCTTCTTCTTCTTCTTCTTCTTCTTCTTCTTCTTCTTCTTCTTCTTCTTTTATTGATTCTTCTTTTGATTTTTCTTCTTTATTTTGGCATCTTCCTCCTCACTTACGTGCAATAATCTTGATGCACGTTCTTATTTCGTCATTTACCTACTTGTTATCTTATGAAATGATTAGTAGTGCATTTGACAAGCTCTTGCGTGCGTTGCAATATTATTTCCTAGAGCGGTCTCGCTTGGACGTTAAACAAGCCTTTCTCAGGAAGTAACTCGAGTTTTTATTGCTTTCATTTTCTTTTCTTTTTAGATTAGATTTTCTCTCATGGAAATGTTTATGTGCCTTTTTCTAGGTACATGACTTGATATACTCTTATGCAATGGTTTGGATCAAGAATCAAGGAAGTTTGACGCCTATTTTTGCTAGCATATGGAAACCAAGATTCAATTTAAGAGGAAATTGGCTTTGAAAGGTTAAATTGGGTCTTTTGCGGGTATTTTCACCCACCAATATTCGGTAATATCTTTCCTAGCTGTTTCTCTAATTGTTGGTGACTTGTTGGACATGTGTTGGTTTGTTGGAATGATTTCTTTCTTTTTCCCTCCCATGGACTCTTTGGTTTATGATTGAGCATGTTGTCGCATTCAAGCTTGGGGGAGGGTATTCTATCATGTTTGGTTGGATGTTGATTCATATATGCCATGCACTTGAGTATATGCATTTCCATGTCTTTTCTTATATTTCGAAAAATCCAAAAAGATTTTTGTTTACTTTCAAGGTAATTTTGGCAAATTGTGTTTTGTTTGTTCTTGTTTTGGAAATTCTATTTTCGGACTTATATTCTTGAATGTTTTTCTTCCTAAGTGGTAAATGTGTGCACGGTTTAAGAGTATCATTGGTTGACTCTAGGATATCATATATGCTAAGGTATAAGGTATCCGGTTTAAGAACTTTTGGGTTCCATGAAGCCTTAGTTCATTGCTCGTGGTAAGATGGAGTTGCTCTCTATAGTGGATTTGATGCCCTTTAGTTGGTAATTGCTATATATCCCTTGTGAGCTTCATTTGTTCTAGCCTTCATCACCTTGTTGAGCGGCAATTAAGGATCCTTAGCTATGCATGTCTTAATCCTTGTTTTGACCTCTAGCTCCCAAGATCGTGACCGAGCCACTCTAGGGGAGGAAATAGGCACCTTTTCTCATTTTTCTTTCTCTTCTTTTTGTTTTGTTACATATTTTTTTTTTATTTTGCATTTGCCTATCTTGCTTCCCCTTTGAGCCTTTTCCCTTTCTTAATATGAGCCACATTACAAGCCTAATGACCTTTCGTTTCCCTAACCATTTAGTTTTGTGAAGCATTTCGGTTTGAGAGTTTGTTTTGTGTTGTGATGGTTTGAATGAAAATGAGAAAGCAATATGCTCTTTTAGACCAAGCAAGAAAGTAAATTGTATATATTATGTGTAATAAAGCAAATGCATTCAAGAAAAAGTCGTCCATAGTTAAAAAAGGCAAGGACATCAAATAAGACTTTATTAAAAAAAAGAAAAAAAAATCATAAAAATTTGAAAAGAAAAAAAACAACAAAAATATTTTAGTGTTGGTTTCGTTTTCTTCCCTATTTCAAGCATTGAGGATAATGCTTTGCTTAAGCTTGGCGGAGCGTTCCTTTGTTTTTGTATATATTTTGTGTTGGTGTTGAGCAAGCTTGGAGGAGATGTCATTATTGGTATTTTTGTTTGATGTTTGGTGACTTCTTGAGTTTGTTTTTGACATTTGATCACCCTTTTTCTTCACTTAGGAAATATCACCAAATTTTTCAAATTTTTACCCCGCCTTGACCCCTAGCCTTACGTTTTAACCAATAAAAGACCCTTAGATCCTTGAGGGTTGAGTCAACATCGGTGGAGGGAGATAGTTTTCAAGCGTTGGAGAGAGTGTGCATGGATAAGATGTCGGGATTACCTTCTCAAAGTCTTTTTTTTTTCTTTATCTTTTTCCGGTTCCTTCGAGGAATCATGAGAAGCTAGCTTAAGGGTTGATTTGAAGCTAGTGGAGAGAACGCGGCCCGATTGGTTGGGTCTAGGGTGGATTGAGTCTTCATTAGTTCTCTATGCTTAGCATATGTTATGTTTCAATCAACCATTGACATCTTGAAACGTGCATACATTTGTCTATTTAGAAAGATTTATCTCTTGTCCAAATATGAACTCGTATTTTCTTTCTCTTTTTATGTTTCTTTTTCTTTTCTTTTTATTGCCTTGCCTTGGTTTTTGTCTAGAGTTATGGGTAAAGCTCTTAGGAAACCCTCACAAGAGCACACTTGTCCTCTAGGGTGATCTAGAGGTTTAAAGGGATTGTCTTTTGTTGCTAAAATTGACCATGATTCCTACGAAAGTGAGTTAGTGTACGTCACTTTTAGGGTGTTTTAAGAGTCGTTTTCCGGCTTATTTTCCAATAAATTTCCATGTTTTAATCCTTTATTTCTATGATTTTCTTATTCTCGTGTTTTGCCTCTTAATTTGAGTATTTTAGTAGTTTTTAATAGTTTTTAGTTTATTTTCATAATTTATATTTTATATTTCTTACTTTATAAATGTTTCTAGTCTAGGTTCTTGTTAATATTAATCTTCTCGTTTTCCTCCTCCTTTTATTTTCAAGTTTGTTTTCTTTATTTTATTTAATTTCATTTGATTTTATTATTTCTTTTAGTTTATATTTTATTTTACTTTATTATCATCTTTATTTTATTTTTATTTTGTTCCCGATTCTCTCTTGTGTTTGTTTTTGGTTGTAGGTGTGTTCGGGTCGATAATCAAGTTTCAAGTTTGGTTCAAGTTCGGAATCTCAAATTGAGTCAAACAACATTTATAAGCTGCTGCCTCTCACCCTCTTGCTAGCTCCTATCCTACACCACACAAATTCCCAATCCTACACCACAACTTCCCCTGCTCCCTCAATTCTCCATTCCTCCCCTACTTCACACTCCTCAATTACCAACCTCCATCTTCACTCACAATACCACAATCACCACCGTAGCCAACACATTCTCACGGCCACCGTCACCAAAATCACCACATATCCCCACCTTCTACAGCCCGCACAACCACCAAAACACCACGCACACCAGACCACAAACCCCTGTGCGCAACCGAGCAGCCCCCAATTAACCAGCAAACCGCCACCAAATCAGCATCTGCAGCAACCCAGGCCGCCACGGGCGCGGTTGTTACTGTCGCGGGCGCGGACAGCCCTTCCAACCTTGTCCAAATTTCGGTAGATGCCTGGGAGATGCTCAGCCGCGGCCGCTCTGTTTTATCGAGTCAAATTGTACGGAATTAATGAGCTTCAACGGTTAGGATTAATTCAATTAATCTAAGGGCTACGATTGACAACGATTAACGGTGAAGGTGACGGTTGATGATGCGCTGATGGTGAACGGTGATGTTGGTGATTAGAGCAGCCACGAAATGGGGAATTTGGGGTCTGATTCATTTTTTCGTGGGTTTTTCTTGTTTTTCCCCTTTTTTATTTCATTTTCCTTTTCCTTTTCTTTCTTTTTTTATTTTAGTTTTGTTATTCAATTCATTTGATTAGTTTTATTTTATTTTATTTTATTTTATTTTTTTTTTTTTTAAGCTTGTAATATAAATACCCTTTGGGGTTTAATACTCTAAAAACAATTATACACCCTAGTATTAGATTATCTTCCATTTTCTCTCTCTTAGGGTTAGATTAGGATTCTATCTAGTTTAGGATTAGTTTTGGAGAGAGAAAGCTTGAATTTTTCATAGAGTTTTAAGAGGTTGAAGAAGCAATTTGTGGATTTTCTTCTCATATATTCAATGAGTGTTCCCAACTTTCTCTCATCTTTATTGCTTTCCTTTAATTCTTGTTTTTGTTTATTTCCTTGTTGATTAGAGTTGTTATTTAGTTTAATAGTTTGATTTTAGCTTTAATTCTAGTTTTACCTTGTTTTTCATGTTCTTCTTTATCATGTTAGCATAGATTTTATTCTAGGGAATTGCATGAAGATTATGCTGATGAATTGAATGATTGATTGTGATTTGTATGCAATTGATTCTTGATTATTGTGTATGGATGATACTTATATGGATTATAATCTTTCTACCTAATTGATTCTATGTTCTTAATTGTGCTTTCAATCAATTGTGCGAAAGTGAGTTGTTTGAGAGTCTAAATTCTTCCATACCTATGCTAGGCTAGTTGCACAAGTTAGTAGGATAATTAGAATGCTTAATTACGCGAGAGTGAGTTGAGTGTGTTGATTGTTCCTAATTGAGGTCATTTCCATGTAATTGCAATGTTGTTGTTGAATGCATTGATATAACTGGATTCCACTTTCCCTAATTTTCGTTGTTTGCTCTAAGTAGTGTTTAGTTGAACCTCTCTCTATCTTGACCTTCTTACTAGTCTAATTTGCATAAATTGATACACTTAGTCTTCGTGGTTTGACCCTTTACTTACCACTAACTAGTTTGGTGTAAGTTTAGGTATTATAAATTTCTAATTTGGTTAGGGTTAGTAGTCCCAACGACCTACTCACCCGCGATCAATATCAAACTTATTCAAACCTCTTATTCACACATTAAATTTGTCCCTATTTGGTGAGAATAATTCGATTCCAATATCCAAAAAGTCAATGAGTAGTTAAGCGTGCTTTACCTTGTGTTAAAACTTATTACTCTGAGGTAAGTAATTCTTTGCTAATGCCTCCAAGCCACTCTTGGTTAGATAAATCGTCGCATCTAATGCTCTCTCAACAATTTATCTCCTTTGCCACGATATGTTAGGACTCCATCACTCATATCGTTGAGTCTAACCAATACCAACATGTATGTGATGTCTTGCTTTGGCAAACCCATCGACATACCTTACGTTCCTAGGTAGATAGTGATGCCTAGCTTTGGCATAGCCCACCACTATGCACATTAGTTCGGTAAGTGTTGTTTTGGAATGACAAGTTTTACTCAATATTTTAGGGACCTAGGGTTTCTATGTTGGTTGATTTAAGTGAAGTTAATTAATCATCACCACATTCGAAATCCTAAACATGCATCTAACATATCATTCATATATATAAACATATATATATATCGAAAACATAAGTAAATGATATATTTGGCAAGCAGCATGACCCCTTGAGTCTTCAAGTCTTAAAGGGTCTTGATTTTGCAACTTTATGGCTTCATCTTCCAAGAAACTCCGTCTTCAAGACATAACCAAAATAATAAAACTACTAGCATCTACGATTAGGACTAATCTAAATATTAAGGTACAAAAATACGCAACGGTTCGCAGACCGTATTTAGATTTACAAAAATACATGACGGAACGCAGTCCGTATTTTCTATCCTAATCGGGCCCCACTAGTTGCCATTTTATAAAACCTGTGAGAGAATATACATTCCATTTGTCCATTCACTATATGTGAATGACCCATGCATTTTACAACAAAAACAAGTAACAATGCATAAAACGTGTAAACTAGTTACTAACTTAGGTGGTTAATCCGGTTAACGTGCCTAATTAAAACTAGCCAAAGTTGTTAACTGATTATGTGATTAAGCGCAATTAAAATAATGAAGCTCCAACTAAATTCCGCATCCAACATCATTAATCCGATTAATTAAGCCGGTAAACCTAATATTTTACTAAATTAAAAATTTGCAAGTGCCGCTCAAAATCGAAGCCTAGCCTCCAAAAATTAATTAAATTAATTAAAATAAATAAAATAATTAAAACGGCGAAACGCAAAATTGCATAGCCTTAAACATGCCCAAGTGCCTAGCATCATAACTTGTGCTAGGCATCGAGGCCTTGGGTGCTTTTGCATGGGCTCCCCGCACAGCCACGACCACGCCAAACGTCACCCTATAGGCCACAGCACCGCAAGGCGCGTAATGCTGCCTACGAGGCGTGTTCACGATGTTTGGCTCTTGAAGGCCCTTCGAGGGCTTGCTGCTGTGCGGGCTTATGCTGCCTTGCAGTAGCCAGACGCACACATGGTGCATCCACTGCTTCACTAAGCCACACGCAAGTAGCTCCTTCACACACGATCGCACGGACAACAAGCACAAAGGTGTTGCCATGCGCGCAGCATGGTGGCACTGCATGCACCGATGCGCATAACATGCATCCTTGGCTAGCCAAGAGATGCCCGTGCTCTTGTGCATCGGTTTGTGTGCAAGTGCCTCGGGATTACTTCCCGATTTTCGTTTGACATTCAACATTAATTCTAAATTAATTTTAGAATTAATATTTTGAGCAAAATGAAAATTAAAATAAGTCTAATTAAATAAAATTCATTCAAGTGCATAACCAAAATTAATTCCAAGAACCAATCTTTAAATAAAATTTTTGTTTTACTTGGTGCAACAAAATGAAGGGCTACTCTCACTATTAATTTAACCAACAGAAATTAATCATGAGATTTGACAAAATTAAAAGGGAGTTGGAACAATGAACATAAATATTCAAAGAAAAATTCAAAAATTAACTTCTGAATCAATATAAAATTACATCTTCCAATATGAAGATGAATATTCAATCACAAGTTTGAAACTTTATGATTCCAATCAACTTAATAAATGGTTAAATCAAGAAAGTTCAATAAACATACATGGAATTTAGTAACACAAAGTTTCAATCACATAAAAAAATTAAAGATTGGATCTTTAGTACTTAAGAGCCTCAAAACACAAACTTTTCATACTTAAAGCAATTTCTTTGCAATTATGTGAAAATTTGAGCCAACAATTAAGCACCAATTACTACCAAGTAATCAGGCTAATAAGTGGTCTAAAATTGCAGAAGCATAAAGGAAAGAACCAAATGCATAATCACAATTAATATGTCACTAAGATTCAAGGTTAAAAAGATTTAAAAATTTTCGTTAAAATAAAACATCCCTCAAAACAAGCATTTCTGGGCAAAAGTTGGCTTTTTTGCAACCCTAAAGGATCAAAATATTTCCAGAATATCGATTCCACCCAATATTCACTAGTCTTGGGCAAAAATCTGGGTTCTGGAGCCAAAATTCAAAATAAAACGAGATTAAAGTTGATAAAATCGAGCTACTGATCTAATTAGCAACAACAACAAGAAATTAAATCCATTTTAAACAACTTAAAAATTTTAGTTACAAAAATAAATGAGTAAGGCTCTGATATCGCTGTTGGGTTTCAGAATGTCTAACTTTTCGCAGAACAAAACCTGACCCCAAGACCCACTCACAATTAATATAACTAAATGACATAAATAACAAGATAAAGTGAAAGACCATCTTACCCTTGATGTGTGCTTCGCTCGCTCCAACGAGCTCTTACTTCGAAAGCCGAGTCTCGCAAGCGTGTAAACCTCTAACGATAGTCCGCTCGCAACAACGACCCAAATGGTCTCTAACTCTAAGATTAGCCGAGTTCGGAACAAAAACAACTACTCGAGTTTTATGTGAACTTAAAGGTTTTCTCATAATTATGGAGATGCCTTTTTGAGTTCCGATTCAAGTGGAATTCTCAAGTCTCAATACATGGGTATTTATAGAGAATTCCAAGAAACATTCCACTCTCCCATCAATGTGGGATATTTGGTAAAAATCATTTTTCCATTTCATTTTTAATTTAAAAACAAAAGAAAAATAGCAAAGCAATAATTAATCAACAAGTGGCAACAAGGAGGGAGAGGGTAGGTGAGGATCATAAGGGGGGCGGACCAAAGCCTTTCTGCCCAAGCATCCTGACCGCCACATACACTATTCATCCGGAGACAACCACGTGGCGCCCAACCTTGGGCACCGAGGTGTGGTCAGGTGCATGGTTGGGCCTGCCGCGTTCGCGTTGTGCGTGTGCAGGCTGCTAGCCGCAAGGCCTGCCAGCCATCCTAGCAAGCCACGCACGTTGTGTGGGCTGCTGGGTGTGGCTGTGCGGGCTCTTGCGCGCCATGCCATACTGGCCAACGCACCAGCCCGCACATGCGCGCAACAAGCCATGCACATGGTGCGAGCTGCTGGTGCGCTTGTGTGCGGCTGGTGCTGCTATTTATGCTAGCTTGCCAGCACACCATGACCCTAGCATTCGGTTTGCTCGGGGCATTCCAATGTTAGCGGTATTTTGGTAATTTTGTTGATTAATTGATTTTTACCGTCTCGTCGTACTATTAATTCGACTCGCCTTGCGACGCTCAGTCTCGACGCTACTAGCTCGATTTTCGACGTCAATGTTCATAATACTAGAGCGACTCATTAATTTCTTCTGGATTAATTCGTCGTGTTAGATCGTTAGTTGCTTGGGTGTGACCCGAAGGGTTCAGTCGAGATTAAGCTGTAATATTAATTATACAATAATACTACTGATCGGAAGCGGCCTCCAATTAGGCATTCCGATCACTAGACCTCACTAAATAATTAGCTTTCTAATATTTCTGAACCCTCTATCGGAGTAATACACTTGTTAGATGGACACCATTCCTATCAATGCAACTTCGCATGGAGGGGATATATGATCAAGACTTCGAGGAAATCTACAATCAAATGAGAGGCATCTCCAAAATGCAACAAGGTATGTTTATTCAACAATAACAACTCTATGATGCTAGTGTTAATCGTGGGGAGATCACTCCCGCGGTTAACTACCCATACTTCCCTCCTCAACTTGATCCCGTACCGTCTAGAGGGGTTGATGGAAGGCTTACTTACCCATATTGGCAAGGACCTCAAGGGTCCAATACCAAGACCTACACCTTCCAGGATAAGCATGGTAACTATGATTACCGTGTGCCCGGTGGAAACAACTATAGGGGTGATCCTAAGTCCCCTATGTCCACCTCACCCATCCTTTACCACTAGAATTGCCCGATAAATTCACTCCCTTGGACCCTTTGTAACAAGACAACTTTAGGGGTCACTATGGTTGGCTACCCGGCTACACCGGTGGATGGGATCCTTATGGTCCCTCATCCGGGTTCTCCTATGATAGGGATGACAACAATGATGATGTCGAGCCTAGTGGTAACCAGTGCCCCCTCTTTGTGCTTTTTCCTCCATCCCTTTTTATTATGTGAATCTTTTGTTTTGTATTGATGGGATGTTGAGATGTATTTTTGTCTAGCTTAGGGGAACATTATTCTTGTGGAAAGACTCGGTGGCCAATTTTGTTGTTGTGAATATCCTTGCTCTTTAGTGCCTTGATGTTTTGTGATTGCTTGTCTTGATCAATGATTGATGTTGTTGGGTGTTCTTGTTTTCTATGATTTTTATTGAGAATCTTTTTGATGATGATGTTGAGATAATTGTTTTATGATGATGAGTTGATGACGATTTTTCTCCCTTAATCTAAACCCCTTTAATCCAAAACCCTTGAATCCAAACTCTCTAATCCAAATGCTTTTACATTAGTGTATATTTTTATTTTTCTATTTTGTCATTTTGTTTTGATTTTGCCATTTTGTAGATTAGTTTGAATTTGCTATTTCATTATTTTATTTTGAAGTTACTAACCTTTTTCATTGTATATAGTTCCTTTTTCTCTTTTATTCTCACTTTGTTTTGACGATTCATGCTAATGCTTGATTGGAGCTTCAAGGAGGTGGTATTTTCTTTTACCCCGCTTTTATTAGCTTAGCCTTGGATAACTCGGTGAGATCTTTCTTATTTCCTTCTTTTCTTTCTTTTCTTTTATTGTTTGCATAGATTAGGATTAGCTTAGGAAGAGTTGAATGGTTCGAGGATGTTTGCTTTGTAACACCATAAGTGTTTGGGGTCATTGGCGATGTTGTTGAATGACCACTTGTTTGTCGATTGGGATTTATATGATATGCATGCATCTTTGCACTTTTCTTTCTCTTTTCCTCTTCTTTTCCTTCTCTTCTCTTTTCTCTTTTCCTTTTTCTTTTCTTCTTTTCAAAATGCAAAAATACAAAAAAAAAAAAAAAATTGATGATTTTGAGGCTTTAATTTTGGTTTCTTTTAATGTTTTGCTTATTATTTGGACATAATACCCTCCGACCTTTTACTTTTAAATGAATGTTTTCCTATGTGGTATCGGTATGCACGGTTTGAGAGTATGTTTTTATTATAGGATAGAGTATGCTAAGGTAGTGATTTTAGAATTTTTCAGACCTTGAAGTCGGATTCTAATTGTTTATGGTAAGAAGGTGTTGCTCCTTTTGGTGAATTTGAAACTAATAGTGAGTTATTGCTACAACCATGTGAGGTTTCATTCTTTTCTAGCCTTCTACATATTTTTCATGAGCGGCAAATGGATCCTTAACTATTGCATGCTTTATCTAGAATTTGACTCTTATCTTCTGAGATCACGACCGAACCATTTAGGAAGGACAAAGGCATCTCCTCGGGGTGGTGATTTTTATTTATCTAGGATAGTTTCCATTTCTTTATTTTGGGTTTACATTTGCCTACTTGCTGACCATTTGAGCCATAAACCTTCTTTTCAAGCCATATCTTTAGATTTTAAGCCTTTTTTTTCATTCTTGTTTTCATTCTTGGTTTTAGGCGACAGGAACCAGCGCCAGGTGACAGACATTAGCGCCAGGCGACAGACTCTGTCGTCTGGAGCTAATTAAAAGATAAAACGCGCTTTGTATGGAATCCTTTTCTTAATATGATTAAGCAGAAAATTCTGTGTTTATCAAATTATAATTGGATTTATCATAAAACACTTATTTTATTCCAAATAAAACTCTTTAAATATAATTATCAATCCTAATACTATTGAAATTTAAAAGAACCTTCTAGATTATTCTAGAAGATTAAAATCAACCCTAATAACTTTAGGAATAATAATTAATAGGCCCTCCTCTAGATCATCGAGCCGCATATAAAATTCATTTCAGGCCCAATTTAGTATTTAGGCCATAACTTCCTCATTATTCATGGGAATTGGGCTCATAATATATCGTTGGAAAGCTCTTTTCGAGCCCAATCCAACTACACTATTATTGGATGCTCATCATGGACCAAACTAAATTGGACTGGCTACTTTCATAAATAGAGTAAGAAAAGAAATGTTTTCAAAAATAGAAAGAAGTATATTTATTAAAACAACCGCATCACAAGACTTTCCACATTTCACCTTGTTCGATAATCAAATGACGTGAATGATATTCATCACTGGATTTGGTATTTGGGGAGACACATTAGATGTGGGTCTAAGAAAGAAAGATATATCGTTAGACGAGGCTCAAAGTGGTTTATCAAGAAAGGATTGTATGTTTGAAGGGTGAAAGTTATATTATATAGCTACAAGGGGTGCCTCTAATCATAAGTATATTTGTGCTTAGTTTGACATGAATTTTTTTTTTTGGGCAATTCAATGCGATAATCATATGCAAGAAAATAAATGCTCATTTTATTAAAGGGAAAAGAAAGATCCTACAAAATAAATCTAATGGAAAATAAAAGGTGTCTATGATAGACTTAATGGGGATAGAAAAAATAAAAAAAAAAAAAGAAAAAGAGGTCATGAAATCTTGTCGTTGAAGCTCGCCTTGTGTCGTTTGCTTGATCATCACCAGGTCTTCTTGCTAGCTAGAGGCAATGGGATCTTGTTTGCTTCTATGAGATCTTGAATGAGATTTTGAAATCTATAACATTCATCCGTGGTATGACCATTTCTTTGATAGTACTTGCAATAAGAGTTGGGATTCCATCTTGAAGATCGCCTTTCGGGCGTTGGATCTTCAGTAGGGTCAATAGGTTTGATTAATCCTCGATCATGTAGACGATCAAAAACAGCATCATGAGTCATTCCAATGGGCGTGAACTCTCTTTTTGGTTTCTTTTTAGATCCATGAGTATCCATAGCTAAGACATCATTTAAGTCAAAGGTACTAACATTGTTACTAGAGTGGGTGTTTTCAGAAGAAGAAGGATTGTTGTTCTTCTTTCCTTTCTTGCCACTATTGTTGCTATTGTTAGTAGCTTTTTGCTTTGTAAGGTCATCTTCGATTTCAATACCTATATAATGGACGGCCTTGAAAGTATTTAAATTATATTGATATTTCAAATGTTTTGAATACTTGTCTTGAAGGTTCTTGATGAACATCCTTACACACTCCTTTTCAGTAGGAACTTCAACCATATTAGCGGAAGTTTCCTTCCACTTGTTGAAGAAAGAGATGAACCCTTCGTTTTCTTTTTGTTTAAACATCTCAAGTTGTCTATGGTCTGTGTCGACTTGGATGTTGCACTTGTATCTATCTATGAAAGCGTTTACTATGGAATCCCAAGAAGAGGTCTTCTCTTTATCAAGAGAAAAGAATTAATGTTGACAAACAGTTTCTAGAGATAGTGAGAACAAAGAGTGAAAAATATTCCTATCAATTCCCTTAATGTTCATTATAGTTTCAAAAGCCCTTAAGTGAAAATAAGGATTGTCAGTTGGGTTAAACTTTGGGATGTCATTGGCATTGAACTTCTGCGGAAGAAGCTCCTTGTGCACTAAGACCCCTTGTGAGTTAATGCCCTAGAACCTATAGTCATTGGAGAGTTTGCTTAAGCTTTCTTGCATGAGCTCCATTTGTTGTTGCTTCACAGGGTCATTAATTTGAAGAGCCATAGCCTTCATCATTTCAGTTATGTTAGCCACTTCCTTCCTAATTAAGTTCGTTGACTTCTTCCTGAGACGCTATTATCTTCTTAGCTTTTCTCTTTTGTTGAATCGATTTATCAAAAAGTACAAAACTGTTATCCTTGATTAAACGCCCTTCTCTCCTTGACCAATGCTGTGGAAAGGGAAATTGGGGGTAAATTTTATTTTTGACTTCAAGCTCTACTCAACATGCAATAAATGAGAAGAGACCATGGAAGAAAAGGAAGAATGATATGTGTGAAAAAAGTGATGTTGATGGAGAAATATGGGAGAATTAGGAATAGAATAGGCCCCCAACTTAAATGACGGAAAAATGACTCATGCATGAACCTAAAACATGGTCATGGTGACATATACACAAAGTGTGTGCTAAGACTAGTGAGTGTGAGTGACATGATTTGACTCTTGTGTGAGACCATGGGACTATGTGCTTAGACTCAATTAAAAACATGACTACTGTCATTAATAAACTAGTTAAACCGATTAAGCAAACTGATTAATTAGACTCGTCGTGAAGACTCGAGCAGAAAACTGGACTGTCGCCGGAGCAACAGGACTGTCGCCAAACGCTAAAGACCAGCGCCAGACGACAACATTGTCACCTGGCGCTAATCACTAGCGCGTGGCGCTACAGCCCAAACTTTTGCACCATTGCTGGAACATTGGTCTGGGACTGTTTCTAGTATCTTACTCTAAAGGGATAAGCCTAAAGTCGTACTAAGTCAAGTTCGCTCAATTTATTTAGACTTTAATCATTTACATTAATTAATTAATTATCAAAGTCCTTTAGTCATTAATTAGTTCATTTAGACTCATTCACAAGTAAAATAAATGGTTAGTGTAAACACATATAGGTTATGCACAAGCAAATAGTGCACAAGTAGTCAAATAGTCACATATGATGCAATGAGTTTGCAACCTAACCATGGCTCTAGTTCTCTAAAGTTCAAGGATATGAGTTAGTCAAAGAGGGTCCATAGTTATGAGTCCGGATGCACCGCGCGGAAGCCTTACCTTTGGAAGGGTTGGCGCGAGTGGATGGGACCCCGCGAGTTAAACTCACTTCCAAGGTTTGGTGAATTCAACAAACTCGGATGTACCCTTCGTTGCCAGGAGCGTTCGATTGGGTAGATGGAGCGTGAATCCCCAGAGGGTTATAACCATATGTAGAACACATATGGGTTCAGAAAAAAAGGAAAAACTCAATCAGGAAGTAAAACCGAGCAAACAGTACTAGAACTAGTCGAAACAAGAAGGTAGTTTTGGCTCGGTATTAGAAGAATTTGGCGCAAGACTACAGTGCCCGTCGCCAGACTATGGCTCTGTCGCCAGAGGAAAATTACTGTCGCTAGGCGACATAGCCATCGCTTGGCGATGGCGCTGTTTTCTCAGCGCTAATTCCTACATGCCTCAGCAGCTTTCTGTTCTTGAATTTTCCAATTTTTGCAGCGTTATTTCAATTCTAGTTGTGAAAGATATTTCCCTAATTTTCTACGTGTAAAAATCCTATGTTTTTGACGCATTACGGATGGTCTTTCCAATGCAGAAATTTTTATGCATATGCCAATAATGTTAATCAAAATTACGCACATGAAATACTTAGAACTTTTCGAGTCTCATCCACTCATTCTAAATTATTGCCAAAATAAATTTTAGGAATTAAAATCGAAATCCTCCCTAGTGGAGTCGCAAAAAAACTGTAGGGAATATTTCAAGCATCCCATACTTGAGCCCCACTGTGATCATACACTTAAGCATGGTGGCATCCAAAGGGAAGGAAGCTAGAGTAAAAGAGTTGCCAACAAGTTTTAGGAACTTGTAAACCGTTCACAGGGTGAAGGTTACACCCCTTCACGATCCATGAGATCGCTAACTCTATAGTGGTCTGGAACCATGACTGGATATTCGGGGATGAAGGTACAAATCCAACCTAAAAGAGATTGAACCTGTCCTAAAAATAGGCCTCTACTTTATTCTTCTCGTATTCATGTGCGCTTTCTGACTAACATACAACCAATATATTAATCCTAAACTTGTTTAATCTATGTTGGTTGAATTTAATGCACAAGCAAATCTATTATTGGGATCACTTGATTTATAATAATATTAACCTAAACTAGATTATTAATTATCTTATTAAGCGTGATTACAAGTACAAATTCCCTTTAAACCTGCAAGAGAGGGCGTGATCAAGCAATAACAACAATATATATCAAGCAACATAATAATCACAATCATCATTATAATAATAATCTAAATCTCATTAAAGCATAATAATATTATTAGCAAGATCCTAGGCATGATACAAGCAAGATTAATAACAAATCCTAGCATGTCACTAAACATAAAGATCAACTCTTTACCCCTAACATGAAATATAGAAAGAATAGGAAGCATCATAGAAACATGCATGATATTAGAAATATTAGTTATTACCCTAAACATGATACTAGGAATCATAAAGACATCCTAACATGATACTAGGAATCAAAATAATTAAAGTATGATTTCTATATCAAAAGAATAATAATTAAATCACTTACTTTGATGCCTAGTATCTTTTTCTAATAACAAAATACACGCGTTAGTAACTTCAAGAAAAATATAAAATCAAACAATTAAATAAAATAATTGAAATAGGGATTTGGGACCAAACCCTCAGAAATTATAAACCTTTCACGTCTAGGGCGAAGGCAACTTCGAACTTGGCTAGGTGTGTCTAAAACTCGTGAATGTGGAATTTTGTATGAGGGAAGGTTTAGAAAAAGAATAGAGAGAGAATAAGCTTCTAGATTTCTAGAGAAGAGAGAATAGATGATTGTTGATGATTGTTGGTGAATGAAAACGGGGAGATACGACCCCTATTTATAGAAAAATAGTCCGAAAACGATAGAAAAAATTTCAAGTTCTATACGGAATAAAACTGGCATCTGTTGCCAGGAGACACGCACCAGCGCCAGGCGACAGACATTAGCGCCACGCGATAGACAGTAGCGCGAGGCGACAAACTTTGTCGTCTGGCGACAGACTCTGTCGTTTGGCGCTATTTAAAAGATAAAACACGCTTTGTACATAATCCTTTTCTTGATATGATTAAGCAGCAAATTCCGTGTTTATCAAATTAAAATCGGATTTATCATCAAACACTTATTTTATTCCAAATAAAACTCTTTAAAATATAATTATCAATCCTAATACTATTAGAATTTGAAAGAACCTTCTAGATTATTCTAGAAGATTAAAATCAACCCTAATAACTTTAGGAATAATAATTAATAGGCTCTCCTCTAGATCATCGAGCCGCATATAAAATTCATTTTAGGCCCAATTTAGTATTTAGGTCATAGCTTCCTCATTATTCATCTGAATTGGGCTCATAATATATCGTTGGAAAGCTCTTTTCGAGCCCAATCTAACTACACTATAATTGGACCCTCATCATGGACCAAACTAAATTGGACTGGCTACTTTCATAAATAGAGTAAGAGAAGAAATGTTTTCAAAAACAGAAAGAAGTATATTTATTAAAACAACCACATCACAAGACTTTTCACATTTCACCATGTTCGATAATCAAATGACGTGAAAGATATTCATCACTGGGTTTGGTTTTTGGGGAGACACATTTGGGTGTCTACACATGAGATGAGGTGACGAAAGAGTTTTTATCTCTGTTCTATTCTCAAAAGAAAATGGCCAAAGCAAGAACTCTCATTTAAAGCTTCGAGCAAAAACCCAATGAAAGTCTTTATGAGGCATGGGAAAGGTATAAGGAATACCAAAGAGAGTGCCGACACCATGGGTTCCTACCTATCAAGTCATCTAAATCTTCTATGGTGGTCTAAGCGCTCGAGGAAAATCTTGCCTTGATGCGGGAACCAAAGGACCAATAATGAATAAGACGGAAAAGGAAGTGGTGGATATCATTGAAGACGTGGTGAGGCATTATATGGATTGGCAAGATGCTGAGCATGAAGCAACAAGAAAAAGCGGTACTTTGGTGTACTCGGTCGATCACACCAATGTCATCAACAACTTGTCCTCGTAAATTTTGGAATTCCGGAAGGAAATGACCTCCATCAAAGCCTAACTTGAGAGTGCTTCATCTCAAGCACCTATTCTTCCCTCCCAAAATAAGGGGAGAGGTACATTTTCTAACTCTAATCCCCTTCCCTCTTCTAGCAACATGTCTAGTAGCTACATGTTTTGTGATATATGTGATTCATATCACCATGATGCTTCTAATTGTCCTAATGCTTCTTTTGATGGATGTGATGACTATGTTGGCAATGAGAATGAACATGTGAATTATGTGTCTAATAACAATGTTGGACCTAGATTTGACAGTCAAAGGAAGAATGGGAATAAGAACTATCATAATGGAAATTTTGATAATTATAACCACAATGGGGGTTATAGAAACCAAGGAAACCAAGGTTTCCGAGGCAACTATAACCACCAAGGTTATGGTGGTCAAAAACAAGGCCAAGGATATGGGAACCATAATCAAAATTATGGTAATCACAACCAAAATGGCCAAAATCAAGGTCGGGGCAATCGGAGTAACCAAAATCAAGGCAATTTTCAAAATAACAATCAAAGGGGTCCCCCACCCGGTTTTAATCCAAAGGCTCAAGTCCCAAGTGATAGTTCTTATGCCCAACCATCTTCTTCTAGAGGTATTTTGGAGGATGTTATTGAAAATCAAATCAAGGTGTTGAACACTTACATGTCATCTAGTGACAAGAAGTTTAATGACATGATAGCTCATATTAAAATGTTGGTGAATCAAATTTCTCAATTCGCTAATGTTTTGAAAGAGCATGCTAGCCCTTCTTCTCTACCATCTCAAGGTTTAGATCCTAAGAAAACAATAAATGCCATAGTGATAAGGAGTGGTAGGATTCTTGAGGATGAAGTGCCTAAGAAGAGTGAGGCTATGGAGAGTCCTAAGGAAGTTTTGGTTGAGGATGAGGATGGAAAAAGCTCTTTGACTGAGGATGTAGGTGAGAAACCAATTGAAAAAGAAAAAGAGAAAGTAAGAGAAGTTGTCAAATCCAAGCTTCCATATCCCCAAAAGATCAATAGGCACAAATTAGATGAACAATTTGGTAAATTCATAGAGATTCTTAGGCAACTACATCTTACCCTTCCATTTACCAATGTCATTGACCAAATGCCGAATTATGCAAAATTCCTTGAGGACATCTTGAGTGGAAAAAGAACTTGTGACGTGGCGAAAACGGTTAGCTTGACCGAGAATTGTAGTGTAATCATTATGAACAAGATGTCGCCTAAGTTGAAGGACCCCGAAAACATTTCTATCCCTTGTGCTACCTATAAGATGCGAATTAATAATGCCTTGTATGGCTTATGAGCTAGTGTTAGCCTTATGTCATATTTGATTTATCAAAGACTTGAGTTAGGGGAACTTTTGCCTACCTAGATTACATTGCAATTAACCGATAGATCAATTAAGTTTCAAAAAGGTAAGGTAGAGGATGTTCATTTGAGGGTAGGGAAGTTTGTGATTCTGGTTGATTTTGTTGTTCTTGAAATGGATGAGGATTCCAATATTCCTATCATACTTGGTAGACCTTTTCTTGCTACCTCAGGTGCCATGATTGATGTTAAAAGTGCTAAGATTTCTCTCAAAGTTGGAGAAGGAGTTATTGTATTTGATTTGAATGAAAGCATGAAATATCCCTCTTCTTCACTTGAAAATTGCATAAGAGTTGAAATCTTAGATGATATTGTGAATTTCATGCATGAGCACTTGCTCACCTCTAATGATCCACTTGAGTGTGTTTTGTTGAATAAGGAAAAGATAGGTGAGCATGGCAAGGAAACGGCGTTCTTTGAGAGTGTCATTGATGAGAGCATGGAAGAGAGTGATGATCATTTTTGTATGGGAATCTCAAGTCAAGATGCATTGCAAGCAACCTCAACTAAGGAAGGTAAAGGTGTCCCAATGGTAGAGCTCAAACCTCTACCATCACACCTTAGGTATGAATTCTTAGGCCCCAATTTTACTTTTCCCGTTATTGTTAGCTCCTCCTTGAGTGAGAGTCAAGATCAAGAGTTATGTGGTGTTTTGAGAAGAGACTAAGGTGCTTTGGGTTATACAATTGATGACCCCAAAGGTATAAGCCCGGCTTTATATAAACACCATATCACTCATGAGGAGGGCACCTCACCTAGCATTGAAAGGAAACGAAAGCTACAGCCTCAAATGGGGGAAGTAGTTAAGAATAAAATCACTAAGCTATTGGATGCGGGAATCATATTCCCCATCTGGGTTTTCCCGGTCCATGTTATCCCAAAAAAGGAGGCATGACCGTTGTAGAGAATGAGAGAGCTGAGCTCATTCCTACAAGGACGGCTACGGGATAGCGAATGTGTATAGACTATCGACGTCTAAACACATCCACTAAAAAGGATCATTTTCCCCTTCCATTCATTGACCAAATGCTTGAAAGACTAAGAAGGCACAAGTATTATTGTTCTCTTGATGGATATTGCGGGTTTTTCAAATTCTTATTCACCTAGATGACCAAGAGAAAACAACTTTTACTTGTACATATGGAAATTTTGCCTATAGGATAATGGCATTTGGGATTTGCAACGCCCTTGCCACTTTCCAACAATGTATGATGAGTATATTTAAAGATATGTTGGAAGAAGAAATGGAGGTGTTTATGGATGATTTTTCGGTAAGTGGTGTTTCATTTGAAGCTTGCCTTGAGAGTCTTGAGAAGTGTTTGGCTTGATGTGAGAAAGTGAATTTGGTTTTGAATTGGGAGAAATGTCATTTCATGGTTGAGGAAGGCATTGTCCTTGGTCACAAGATCTCTCACAAAGGCATAGAGGTGGACAAAGAGAAGATTGAAGTAATTGAAAAGCTTCCACCTCCGGTTAATGTGAAAGGTGTGCGATCTTTCTTAGGGTATGCCGGGTTCTATAGAAGATTTATTAAGGATTTCTCTCTTATTGAAAAACCTCTCAGTGATCTTCTTCAAAAAATGCCGAGTTTGTATTCAATGATAAATGCTTGGAAGCTTTTAACAAGTTGAAAAAAGCCTTGATCTCTACTCATATTGTCCAAGCCCCGAGGTGGGATTTACCTTTCGAGTTGATGTGCGATGTTAGCGACACGACCATTGGGGGAGTGCTAGGTCAAAGGGTGTATAAGAAGCATCATGCCGTCTACTATATGTCAAAGACCCTCAATGGTGCTCAACGAAATTATACGACAACTGAGAAGGAATTTTTGGCAATTGTCCATGATTTTGAGAAGTTCTGTTGTTACTTGTTGGGTTCCAAAACCATTATTTTCACGGATCATGCGCCTCTTAAGTATCTCTTGGAAAAAGGAATCAAAGCCTGGGTTGATCCGTTGGGTGCTTGAACTTCAAACTTTTGATCTTAAAATTAGAGATAATAAGGGAGCGAAGAATGTTGTAGCGGATTATCTATCTCGTCTTGAGGATTTTCAAGTCCAAGATGATGGGTCTCCCATAGAGGATAGAATGCTAGATGATTTTTTGTATGCTATTGATGTGAGGGAACTCCCATGATTTACCGATTCAGTCAACTATCTTGCATGTGGGGAGTTTCCACCTTCAATCTCTAAGAATCAAAATAAGAAGCTCAAGAGGGAGGCTATATATTACTTATGGGATGAGCCCAAACGGGGCATTGGTGGTTTGCTTCGTCGTTGTGTGGCAAATGAAGAGGCTCCAAGTATGTTGAAGATGTGCCACTCGGATCCTAGTTGTGGTCATATGGGTGTCTCTAGTACCGCCTCCAAGATTCTTCAATGTGGTTTATGGTGGCCACATCTTTTCAAGGATACATGGGAATTTGTCAAGACATGTGATCGATGTCAAAGAACTGATAACATCTCAAAGAGGAATGAGATGCCTCAACAACCCATTCTTGAATTAGAAATCTTTTATGTATGGGGAATTGACTTCATGGGTCTCTTTCCTTCATCTTATGGGAACCAATATATCCTTGTTGCGGTTTACTATGTGTCAAAGTGGGTTAAGGCTATTGCCTCCCCAACAAATGATCACAAGGTGGTAATGAAGATGTTCAAGAAGATTATTTTCCATATATTTGGTGTCCCAAAGGCGGTGATAAGTGATAATGGTTCACATTTTGTGCACAATGCCTTTCAAAAAATGTTGAGGAAGCATGGAATTAATCAATGTTTCGGCCTGCCATATCATCCCCAACTAGTGGACAAGTGGAGGTGTCTAATCGTCAAATCAAGGTAATTCTTGATAAGCTGGTTGCAAGAAATAGGATGGATTGGTCGAATAAGTTTGATGATGCCTTATGGGCATATAAAACAGCTTTCAAAACTCCTATTGGCACCACTCCTTATCGCTTGGTTTATGGGAAGTATTGTCATCTCCCAGTTGAGCTTGAGAACCGCACTCAATGGGCTATTAAGAGGAACAATTTCGATTTGGCTAGTGCGCGAGAACAACGTTGGCTTGATCTTCATAAGTTGAAAGAGCTTCGCTTAGATGCTTATGATTGTGCTAGTTGTACAAATCCCGTTCTAAGGAAGATCATGACAAGCTTATTGAGAAGAAAGAGTTCAATGTTGGTGACAAGGTGCTCCTCTATAATTCAAGGATGAGGTTACTTCCCAAAAAGCTTATGTCTCATTGGAGCGGTCCATTAATAGTTCTAAAAGTTTTCTCTAATGGAGTTGTTGAGATCGCTCCTTCAAATTCCTCAAGCTCTTTCAAGGTCAATGCCCATAGACTCAGGTGCTATTACGATGGTGTTTTTGTCGGCCTTATTCATAGGATGACTCTTTATGATCAACCTAGAGAAAGGGCGGAAAACGTCAAGCTAATAATGTTGAACAAGTTCTTCTCGGGAGGCAACCCAACTTTCTAATCTTCTTTGATGCTTATGGTCTAATCGATTTTCTTTCTTTGTTCTGACTTTAGGTAGTTTTGATATGATGGAAGTTAGATTGCAAACAATTTTGGTACCAATTTTGAAGATGAAGTGTTTTTGTGCTTATTGGAAGTCATGAGTAACAATTGAGTTTTGGTGGGTTTAATATGGAAAGTTCATGAAATTTGGAAGTTGAACCCACCGTCAAGGGTTTTAGAAACTGCCATAGTTCGTGTTCATCATGAGCTTCATGTGTTAAGCGTACCGGTGTGCGCACGAAGAAGTCTGGAGCATGGGCTACCCTCAAATGCGCAGCCGCGCACGAGCCTTGCGCAGGCGCATAAATCGCCTGCGCGGGCTTACGTGTCTTGTGTGCGGGCGCGCAATGCCTGCTGCGTGCATTCTTTTGCGCACCTCTCTCATTCTTCATCCATTCTATTTCATTTTCCGTTGTTATGCTCAAGCAATTTCACTATTTTGGCTACTATATTTCATCATAGAGTCATCATTGTTCATTTTAATTAGTTGATAATCACTCTAAAGCCCCAATTTTATGCTCTCAAATTGATTTTCTCTCTCCAAAGTTGGAATTTTGGGTATTATTGATTGGGGTTTTGAAACTTGCAATTTAGGATTGAAAGCTAGTAGTTGTGCACTTTGCTCCATTTCATTTAAATTTTCCACTCATTCAAGGTATGAACTCTCTACTTCTCTTGATTTTCATGATAAATTTCTCACCTTGAATTGTCTTGTTATATTTGAATGTCTTGGTTTATGCTCTAATGGTGTCACTACTTTGCTTATCTCATGACCCCTAATTTGGTATTAATGATGATTATTGATGCATATATGAACTTATGTTGCCATGGTTTTGCTTGATTGAACTACAATTTTGATATCACCATTATTGGTCATCTTCCTTGAATATGGTCATGAATGCAAGTGTGGAATGTTGTTGCTCATTGTTAATTCTTGGTGGTTCATGAATCCTTGCTAATGTTGTTGATTGAATGTGCTTCTATACTTGTTGTGTGTCAACTTGCTCATTTCATTTTCAATGTTAGTTGTTGGATTCATTAACTTTTGCTATGCACTATCATTAAGCACCTTTCCGTGCATGCTTTTGAACTTTGCTTTGGTTTGCTTGTGTTGTAGATGGCACCGCTCCGTTGTCCCAAAGGGCTCGCGGCTCTACTTCTCGAGGGGTCATGCCACCGCCTTCTAATGTTAGCGAAACGTATGGCATAAGTTCACCAAGCATGAACATTGGGAGAACTTCATTCGTCTCTCTTTCCAGAAGATCCTTTCAACGAGATTTTATGACCCATCAACAACAACGAAGTTAGGGATGGATGCTGATGTAAGATAGTTGGCTCGAAACTTGGGATTAAAGGACTTCATAGGTCTTAGTGCACCAACATATGCCCGTCTTACCTTTGAATTCCTTTCTTCTCTCGAAGTGCACGGGGAGGAAAAAGGTGGTGAACTTGCTCGCACCCTAACATTCCAAATGTTCAATAATGACCATTGTATTCCACTTTCTTACCTCAATGAAATATTCAAGTTCCCCGCACCATTGGAAGAAACCGAGTACATTTACCTGGCCTTCAAGGACATACAACGTGATCATGGGTATAACGAGGGTCGGTGATGGAGACATAAATCGGTGGAAGGAACTTATCGATCTCAATATTCCAAAGCGGCTTCAATTATTCATCCGGCTTTAAGGTATTTCAATAGGTTACTTACCTATGCTTTCTTCTCAAAGGAATCCCTCGGTGCCATCTCTAGGGAAGAGTTAAATTGGTTATTGTTAGCGGATCAACCATTTGGGGATGTCGAGGTCATCGACTTAGGGATTCACTTGCTAGATCGTTTTATCGATATTCGTGACGGTGTCTTTCTCTCCGGGAGCATTCAATTTAGAGGATTAATCACCATTATCGCTCTTTCTCTAAACAAGAAGTATGAGATAATGATCTTGTCTCTTGAGCCTATACGAGACCGCCGAGAGAAGACTCCGTCCTATCTCCTCAACATTTATGCTTTGATCAATCAAAAGTTCTTGGAGCGGACGTCTAAGGAGGATATGTACATTTGCACAGTTTCAAGAACAACCGATTGGTGCTTGGATACCTCTCTCCCTAGCGGCCTAACAAGTGGCCTGTCAACCCTTCTCTCAAGAGGATTCCTCCGCCCAACCTTCGTGTCAATCCGCATGCTCCCGTTCATACTCTCTCTCTTGATTTGCCCCCGGTTTCTTGGGGATGTACTCCTGTGATCTCTTCTTCTTCTTCTTCTACTTATCAATTTGATTTGCTTAGTTTGCATGCTAAAATTGTTTCCATTGCTAATGTGTTGAATGCTTCTCCTTTAGTAAATGACTTAATGCTTGGTTATGATTATCATGCTAGGCAAATTTATGACTTGCATGTTAGGAGAGGAGAGATTGAGCCATAATTGAACTATCCCTACCTCCCAGTCCAACAAGGACCCATACCTCAATGGGTCCCTTATGATCCAAACCATGGGCCATCTTTGTGCTATCCTTATTAGGAGGGGCCTCAAGTGCCCCCCAATGCTATTAGAAGGACCACCCTGGCAACTTATTACTACAAGAGGCCCGGGGGTTGTGACTTTTCCTATGACCCGGCTAACCCTAACCCCTTCCTTTATCCCGAGACCTTTGGTAGATGGGGGCTATCGGGTGAGCCGATTATAGATGCTTGGTCCCACTATTTTGCTATGGATAAGGCTTAGAGGGAGAGTGGGTTGAGAGGTAAGGGGCCAATGGAGGTGGATGATGTTGTTAGCCGAGTCTTTTCCATGGTCGGTGAGGGGAGTACCCATTCTATCCTTACCATAGCGCCGAGTGATGCCATGATAGCTACCCCCCTTATTTGCTTGCTTTGCATTGATATTGTTCTTATTCCTACTTGTTGCTAGGATTTAGCTTGGGGGGTAGCTCATTATAGGCTTGGGGGAATATTTTTATTATTCGGTGTGTTTCATTAGTTTCCCCTTTGCTTTTGTGGTTCACTACGACTATGACTTTGAGTTTCTGTCTGATGATGATCTTGTCTGATGATGATGTTGTGATATTTGTTTGTTGTTGATAGTTGTTTTCCTGATGTTGATTGATTTTCTGGTTTGATGAGTATCTTTTCCTCCCTTCATTTTGTATCTCTGGTTCCATGATCATTTCTGATTCAACTTAGTTATATTCTGCTTTTACGTGGAGTTACTGACAATTTCTTTGTATATAGTCTTTATATATCTCACATGGCGTATAATTCTTGCTTTTGCTTCTTGGAGCATCGTGAAGGTTTATGCTTCCCCTTGTTTCCCTATATTAGCATTGTTTGGACTACCCGGTGAGATCTTTCTATTTCTTCTCTTTCCTTTTTCATTCTTGTTTGCTTAGATTAGGATTAGTCTAGGATAAGTTGATGGTTCGAGGATGCTTGCTTTGTAACACCATAGGGTGTTTGGGGTCATTGGCGATGACGCCGAATGATCACTTGTATGTCGATTGGGTTTTACATGTCTTACTTGCATTTTTTCGCCTTTGTTTATCTATTCCTTTTCTTTTCCTTCTCTTATTTTTCCTTTTGCTTTCAATTTTCTGTAAAACAAAAAAATATATATATATTTTTTTGAGGCATTATTTTCGTTTCTTTTGATGTTTTGCCTTTAATTTGGACATAATACCATTCGAGTTTTTACTTTTGAATGAATAATTTCCTATGCAGTATCGGTGTGCATGTTTTGAGAGTATCCTTGGTTGATTCTGGGATAGGATATGCTAAGGTAGCGGTTTAGACCTTTTTGGACCTTGTAGCCAGATTCTATTTGTTTGTGGTAAGAAGAAGTTGCTTCCTATAGTGGATTTGAAGCCAAAAGTGAGTTTTTTTGCTACAACTGTGTGAGGTTTATATTCTTCTTGCTTTCAACATTTCTTGATTGAGTGGCACATGGATCCTTGACTATTTCTTACCTTATCTAGAATTTGACTCTCATCTCTCGAGATCGCGACCAAACTATTTAGGAAGGACAAAGACATCTTTTCGGACTGGTGATTTTTACTTTTCTAGGATAGTTTCTTTTCTTTATTTTGGGTTTGCATTTGCCTTCTGGCTAACCATTTAAGCCATATACCTTTCTATTCAAGCCATATATTTAACTGTTAAGTCTTTTGTTTCATTCTTGTTTCCATCTTTGGTTTTTGTGAAGCATTTGGTCTTTATAGTTGGACTATTTGGTGGATGAGATTGATTATTTGGTTCTTATAATGTAAGAAAGCTTGTGTTGTAAATATCTTGTGAATAAAAGGCAAATCTAAAGATGAAAAGTTGTCCATATTTAAAAGAGGCGAGGACAATGCAATAGAGTGTAAAATAGAAAAATGAAAAAAGTGAGAAAAAGCAAAGAAAATTCTTATGCTTTAGCAAAAGAAAAAATGAGAATATTGAAAATGTACAAAAATATTTTATTATAAGCCTTTTTCTCCCTATTTTGAGCATTGGGGACTGTAGGGAATATTCAAGCATCCCACACTTGAGCCCCACAGTGATCATACACTCAAGTATAGTGACGTCTAAAGAGAAGAAAGCTAGAGCAAAAGAGTCGCCAACAAGTTTTAGGAACTTGTAAACCGTTCACAGGGTGAAGGTTACACCCCTTCACGATCCATGAGATCGCTAACTCTATAGTGGTCTGGAATCATGACTAGATATTCGGGGATGAAGGTATAAATCCAACCCAAAAGAGATTTAACCTGCCCTAAAAATAGGCCTTTACTTTAATCTTCTTATATTCATGTGCACTTTCTGACTAATATACAATTAGTATATTAATTCTAAACCTGTTGAATCTATGTTGGTGGAATATTAATGCACAAACAAAACTATTATTGGTGATCACTTGAATTAAAATCATATTAGTCGAAATAAAATTATTAATTATCTTATTAAGCGTGTTTACAAGTACAAATTCCCTTTAAACTTGCAAGAGAGGGTGTGATCAAGCAATAACAGTAATATCAAGCAACATAATAATATTATCAAATTTTATATGAATTATTCTTAAATTAAAAAACAACATGAAAATATTCACTAATTAATAGGTTACGTAAAATAATTTGCGAATTAACAAATTACATGAAACGATTCGTTAATTAACAAATAATGTGAAAATAATTCATTAATTAACAAATAACGTTAAATTATATATAATTTAACACAACAATCATCATCATCATAATCTCATTAAAGCATAATAATATCAGCAAGGTCCTAAGCATGATACTAACAAGATTAATAACCAATCCTAGCATGTCACTAAACATTAAAGATAAAAAATTTAAACCTAACATGATACTTACATGATAGAAGAAAAGAGGAAGCAACCTAAGCATGATATTATAAAGCAATAAATGACATCCTAATATGATACTAGGAATTAATATAATCTAAGCATGTTTTCTAAAGATATAAAAATAAAATTACTTACTTTGTTGACTTGTATCTCTTTCTATTAAAACAATACACATGTTAGTAAATTCAAGGAAAATATTAAATCAAACAATTAATTTAAATAATTAAAATAGGGATTTGGGACCAAACCCTTAGAAATTAACAACCTTCACATCTAGGGAGAAAGCAACTTCGAGCTTGTCTATGTGTGTCTAGAACTCGTGAATGCGGTATTGTGTCGGTAAAAAGGCTAGAAAGAGGGAGAAAGAACAAGCTATTGCTCAAGAGAGAGAGAAAGAGCATAGAATTAGATGATGATTGTTGATGATTGAAAACGGGGAAAAAGACCCTATTTATAGAGAAAATAGTCACGAAACGATTAAAAAGACCGAATTCGATTCGGAGTAAAACTGCTTCCATCGCGGCGTGACAGGGTCCATCGTCGCGCGACAACTCCATCGCGACACGACAACTCTATCACCGCGCGACAAGTTCCATCGCGACGCGATAGGTCCTGTCGTTTCGCGATGAAGAACGCGTTATCTAAAATCCGTACGGAATCCTTAATCTAATTAGATCAATTAAAGTCCGTACTTATCTTTTAAAATCAGATTTAATCTTTAAAACACTTGTTTTATTCCAAATAAAATTCTTTATTTTTTCTAAAAGATATAATTATTAATCCTAATTTCACTAGAACTTAAGAGAACCTTCTAGATTATTCTAGAAGATTGAAGCTAATCCTAATGATTTTAGGAATAATAATTAATGAGCCCTCCACTTGATCATTGGGCCATATATAAAATTAATTTCTGGCCCAATTTAGTATCTTGGCCATAACTTCTTCATTATTAATCGAAATAGGGCTTATAATATATAGTTGGAAAGCTCTTTTCGAGACCAATCAACTACACCATTATTGGACCCTTATCATGGACCAAACTAAACTAGACTAGACATTTTCCATAAATAGTGTATAAAAAAAAATATTTTCGAAAACAAAAAGAATTATTTTTATTAAAACAACCGCATCACACGACTTTTCATATTTCACCTTGTTTGATAATCAAATGATGTGAATGATTTTCATCACTAGGTTTGGTTTTTGGGGATAAACAATCAGGAGTCTACAGAAGCCCCCACTTTGACTGATTTAGGAGAAACGTAAGTTTTGAAAACAAAAGTCATAGTAGCGATAGGGACGGAGAAGGATTCAGAACATTCTGCGATCCTAAATTTGTAACACCGATACCTGCAAACTAGCGTTAGTTAAACAGATAAAAGAGTTAGAAACGCGTATCTTGCACCGTCGAGCACACGTCTCTAGGGTAACCGAATTTTGTTGTTGCATGCTGTTGTGACGACCTCCACATTACCTCGTGAATGCCATCTGAAGGTGAATACTTTTAGCCAAGCTAGGGTTCACTATGAATGGCTATCTCCTATAAGCCAAGCTAGGGTTCACTATGAATGGCTAACTAGGAAAATCACAATCAAATTCAATCAATTAAAGCAATTCTCAATTCAAGGGTTCATGTCATTGAAATTTGCAATGCAATCTAGATTAATCTTATAGGTTGATCACTCCTAGTATAATTAATCACATGCACAACTATGTCAACTAATTTAATTGCAACAATTCAATCAATCAAGGAACATCAACTAGCAAAAATCATCAATCAAGCATGCTTCCCCTTCTCCCCATCAACTAATCTACTCACTAATCATGATGAAATTGAGAAACAAAACAAATTCAATCACAATCATATTCATTTCAAGTTTAATAAAGAGGAAATTCAATCACTCAACAAATTCTAAAGCAAAGAATGAAATTCAAATAAAAAATTCAAGAATTAAAGGAAATTGTAATAAAAGTAAATTCAAAGGGAAGAAATCTCACAAACTTTCATTGATTAGAAGAAGAAATCCAACATCAAGTTGAAATCAAAGATCAAATTCAAGTACAATCAAGTAATCTTAAGCTTCTCTCTCTACTTTCTCTCTCTACTATTTCTGGAAAACAGGCATGAAGTACAAAATAAGTCGTCCCTCCCCCCCCCCCCCCGAAAAAGGAAAAATCTAAAGTTATAAATAGAAAATCGAGCGAAGGGAAACGAGGCGCCTGGTGCGTGCGCACCACCCAGGCTGCGCGCGCGCACTGTTGGGTCTGCACGCACGCACCGCCTATGCTGCCCGCGCGCACCCCTTCTTGGTGCTCGTGGCCTTTCCTCGTTCGCTTGCTCGATCGATCTCCGCGCTCCGAAGCATCCCTATCATTGGTGCACTCGAGGCGATGCTCGTGAGAAGGGCAGCTCCTTTATCTTCCAAGAATTTGAGCACTTCGAGCCAAAGCAATGCTTCCAAGGTCCTTATGCTTGCGGAGCTAGCTTGAATTGCATGTTTGGATTCCCGAAACTTAGCTCCATCAACCTCCTTGAATGCGCTCGAGCTTCCTCCTTGGCAATTAAACCTCGGGAACTCAACACACCTACAAAACAAGTCAAAGAAACAGAGAAGCGAGAAAAGATAAGCGAGAAATGAATAAAATAGAAAGAAAACCATTAAAAGCACACATTTCTCTAAACTTACAAACAAACACGCAAAATAAGCATTATTATGAAAAATCGCGACATAAAAGACTAAAAATGAGTATAAAACTACAAAGAAAACCTAGCCTAAGAGTGCCATAAATGACACTCATTAAATTCCCCCAAGCTAGACTTTTGCTCGTCCTCGAGTAAAAAAAAGTCAAAATTAAAGGAAAATGATGATATTATTTAGGCAAGCAAGAAACGAGAAAGACTAGAGAATAGAAGGATGTACACTAACTCACTTTCGTAGGAATCACGGTTAATTTTAGCAACAATTGACAAGCCATTTAAACCTATAGATCGCTCTAGAGGACGAGTAATGCTCTCATAAGGGTTTCCTAAGAGATTAACCCATAACTCTTTAGTAAAAGGGAGGCAAAGCATAAAAAAAAAAAAGAGAAAATTAAAACTTAAAAGGAAAAGAGGTGCTTATACAATGGACTTTTGCACATGGTCAAAACACGAGAGGATATCAAACTTTCTAAAACAACAATGGTAAGCACGTTCTAAGATATCGAGGGTTGATTGAACCATAGGACATGCTAAGTATAGAGAACTACCAAAACGCAATTCACTTTCATCTAAAAACAATTTTAGCACAGTTTCCCAATTGGCTTCAAATCTTCTTTTAGCAAGCATCTCTATAGTTCCTCGAAGGAACCGGAAAAACAATAGATTTGAGGTTTTCTCGACATCTTGACTTTGCATCCCCTCTCCTTAGGATTTAACTCATAATGCCCTCCCTCGGTATATGACTCAACCACTAGGTCAAAAGGGCTTTCCCAAAGGTTGTAACGTAAGGGAAAAAGGTTGAGGGTAGGCTTAAAATTTAGAATTTGGTGGTACACCTAAGTTGTGAAGCAATGATTGGCCAAATATTAACACCAAAACCAAGTAGTCACCAAACAAAAACAAACTAGCACCCCCAAGCTTATTCAAAGCTATAACCACAATCATATATATAAAAAGCGTAAGAACGCTTCCCCCCAAGGTTGAACAAAGCATTGTCCTCAATGCTTAAAATAGAAAAAAGCATTTAGATCAAAATGTTTTTAAATTTTTCATTTTTTACTTTTTTTTTCAATTTTTGCCAAAGCTTGTTGAATTTGCTTTGCTTTTTCTCATTTTTTCAATTTTTCATTATTCACTTTATTCATTGTCCTCGCCTCTTTTAACTATGGACGACTTTTTCATTTATTCACTTGCTATTATTCACAAGATATAAGAAACACAAGCTTGCTTATAAATAAGAACCAATATCCAAACTCATATACCACAATCTCCAAGAACATGATCATTTGCTTCATAAAAACCAAAAATGGAACAAAAAGAAACAAAAGGCTCAAAGTTCTAAAGATGTGGCTTGAAAAGAAGGGAAAAGCTCAAATGGTTAGCAAGTAGGCAAAAGTAAACCCAAGAACTAAAAGTAAAGAAGGGTATCCTAGAAAATAAAAATTACCACCCCGAAAAGATGCCTTTGTCCTCCCTAGATGGTTCGGTCTCGTGTTTGAGAATTATGAGTCAAGATTCAAGATTAGGTCCGTAATAGTCAAGGATCCATGCCGCTCATGCAAGTGATTGTAGAAGGTTTGAAAACTATGAAACCTCACGAGGATGTGGCAAAAACTCACTAAAAGCTTCAAAACCGCCAAAGGGGAACGATTGCGAGTTTTCAAAAACAAAAGAATCCGTCTTCAAGGTCCCAATAGTTCTAAACGACTACCTTAGCATACTCTATCCTAGAATCAACCAAGGATACTCTCAAACCGTGCAAACCATTGTTTTTAGGAAGAATGATAGCCAATGTGCAAGTCCAAGTGGTATTAAGCCCAAAGCAAAAGCAAAATTATTAAGAAAGAAAAGCAATGCCTCAAAAAAATGTTATTTTTATTTGCAAAAATTTTCGTGATATTTGTTTTTGCTCTTTTTTTTTGGGAAGAAAAAGAAAGTTTAAAATCAAAATGTATGAAACCAAAATGTAAAAAGGAAAGTAGAAGAAAAGAGAAAAAGGAAACAAAAAGAAAAAGAAAAACCATGAAAAATAGAAAAGCAAAGGAGAAATAGAAATGCAACAAGGAAGTGAGCCAACACAATAGATCCCAATCGACAAACAAGTGAACATTCGGCCACAACACCAAAGTTCCCAAACACACTAAGGTGTTAAAAAGCAAACATCCTCGAACCGTTCAACTTCTCCTAATCTAAACCTAAACTAAGCATCAAAGAAAAGAAAACAAAAAGAAGAAGATTAGAAGGATCTCACCGAGTGTCGAAGCTATGCTACATTAAACAAAGTGAAAGAGCACCTTAATGAACTACCAGTAGCCAAAGCATAAACGACGAAGCAAGGTGAGAAACAAAATAACCTATATACAAAGAAACATTTTAGTAACCTAATACGAGTATATAGTAAGTCAAGGGTCAAACCAAAAGGAATGAGTAGGTGCAAGCTATAGCCTAGGTCAAGCTACTTTGAAGATTGTAGAAAGATATGGTTGGTAACTAAGGTATCGAGAAAGCTAGATAGATCGAGAAATTCAATATACTAAACACTAGAGATATAGGTTCCACATGCAAGCTCAATCATTATGCTAATTGATGGATCACTCAATCAATTCAAACATTACAAAGGACAAACAATAGTTGCAACCAAAGGAATCCAAAAGCTATCTCCTATAAGCCAAGCTAGGGTTCACTATGAATGGCTAACTAGGAAAATCACAATCAAATTCAATCAATTAAAGCAATTCTCAAATCAAGGGTTCATGTCATTGAAATTTGCAATGCAATCTAGATTAATCTTATAGGTTGATCACTCCTAGTCTAATTAATCACATGCACAACTATGTCAAACAATTTAATTACAACAATTCAATCAATCAAGGATCATCAACTAGCAAAATCATCAATCAAGCATGCTCCCCGTTCTCCCTAGCAACTAATCTACTCACTAATCATGGTGAAATTGAGAAACAAAACAAATTCAATCACAATCATATTCATTTCAAGTTTAATAAAGAAGAAATTCAATCACCCAACAAATTCTAAAGCAAAGAATGAAATTCAAATAAAAAATTCAAGAATTAAAGGAAATTGCAATAAAAGTAAATTCAAAGCGAAGAAATCTCACAAACTTTCATTGATTAGAAGGAGAAATCCAAGATCAAGTTGAAATCAAAGATTAAATTCAAGTACAATCAAGTAATCTTAAGCTTCTCTCTCTACTATTTCTGCGAAATAGGCATCAAGTACAAAATAAGTCGTCCCCCACGAAAAAGGAAAAATCTAAAGCTATAAATAGAAAATCGAGCGAAGGGGAACGAGGAGCCTGGTGCGTGCGCACCACCCAGGCCGCGCGCGCGCACAGTTGGGTCTGCACGCACGCACGCACCAACTATGTTGTGCTCGCGCACCCCTACTTGGTGCTCGTGGCCTTGCCTCGTTCTCTTGTTTGATCGATCTCCGCGCTCCAGAGCATCCCTATCATTGGTGTACTCGAGGCGATGCTCGTGAGAAGGGCAGCTCCTTTATCTTCCAATGATTTGAGCACTTCGAGCCAAAGCAATGCTTCCAAGGTCCTTGTGCTTGCGAACCTAGCTTGAATTGCATGTTTGGATTCCGAAACTTAGCTCCATCAACCTCCTTGAATGTGCTCGAGCTTCCTCCTTGGCAATTAAACCACGGGAAACTCAACACACCTACAAAACAAGTCAAAGAAATAGAGAAGCGAGAAGAGATAACCGAGAAATGAATAAAATAGAAAGAAAACCATCAAAATTACACATTTCTCTAAACTTACACACAAACACGCAAAATAAGCATTATTATGCAAAATTGCGACATAAAAGACTAAAAACGAGTATAAAACTACAAAGAAAACCTAGCCTACGTGTGCCATAAATGACACTCATCAGTTTCATCAAAATAAACAGGCAGCAAGGTAAGGTAAGATCATGAAGCTGAACTTTAGTCATCATCAATAGCAAGATCCTCCAGCTTCTTGCTAATTTGAGACCCAATGTCATTGACAATGGACTGTCTCCCTTTGTCAGTGCTTGTGACTAGCTTCTTCACATCAGCATTAAGAGTGAGCTCACTCTTCTTCAAATCCTTCATCTCTGCTTAGAACTTCTCCTATTCCTTGAGCAGTTTCTGGAGCAGTTCCTTCACCTCTTTCAAACTCTCCTCAGCAGCAAAACTTGCAGATGCATACCTAATAGAAGTAGGAGTACTAGGAAGCTTTTGCAAATCCTCCTGGGCACCATAAAGATCAATGCACATTGGAGAAGCATTCCCTTTCTTTTTCAACAGCCTTAGACTTTTTCTCTTTTTCCTTCCCCCTGTTTCCAGCATCTCCCCTACGTCTTTCTTTTCCTCTTCCTCCTGCTCTCCCTCATCTTGAATATCTTGAACAACTTTCTCAATGACCCCTACTGCTTTCTTTTCTTCCCCCTCAGCTACATCACTCACTTCCTTTGGCCTCTTATCTTTTTCTTTTAGCACTACTTTAAAACATCCATTCACAATTTTCAGTTTATGGTTTTCAAGAAATATGGGCTGTATGAATTGTTTATGAGAGGCAAGGGTACTGTCTTGGCAAAGGAAATGCCAAAGCTTTCAAAGATAAAGGTTAGTAAGTTTCCATATCCAACCTTCCATCCTTTTGGAACACAGAGGGTAAGGTGTTGGATCATGATTGAGGGAAAATTGATAGGTATTTTTCGGGCTAGGTAGTAGATTAGGACAGAGTCAAGCTTGTTGGCACTGTCTCTCTTTAGGGAGCGAGGGATTATGTCATTGAACACAAATTTTAGCAGAATTTTGTCCAGAGGGGTTAGGTCATTATGGTTTATGTAGGGTTCCTCAGGCTTACCTCCAAGATGCTTAACAATTTCATCAATATTAGCATCTGGAAGGGAGTTTCTAATAACATTAGTTTTGAAATACAAATCATATCCAGCATTTGGCACATCAAACAACTCAGCCAAATACACAGCATCAAATTCAATTTCCTTCCCATACACCATGCTACGAACAATACCCTTAGAGTACTTAAAATTTTTGCAAAAATCTTTCATAGCATCAACATACATACTCCGATTAAAACATTCACTCAACAAAATTTACCCAATTTTGAAACTCAAGAAAATCAAGTGATTCATATAATTTCACAGATCTACACCAAGGTAAATAAAGTGCCAAACCTGTCACAAAGTGCTCGGCCATCTTCTCTTGCTTTTTCATGGCAGCAGGTTTGTCTCGATAATTCACACCCAGTTCCGGAACATTTTCCTCTTCCTTTTACATGTCATCGGCTTTCCTATTGCGAGAGGACTGAGATTCGGTGGTTGATTCATTCTTTGGAGGTTCAGATATCTCTTTGGTTGAGTTTTTCGGAAGGTTTTCCATGGTAGTATCTTGAATGGGGTTTGCAATTGCTTCGGTTTCGGCTCGGGTTTTTGGTGAAATATCCATGGGAGAGAAGTTTTGATCTGAGTGAGGAGTGAGAATGTAATTTTTGAGTGGTGTAAATTTTGGTGAGGCTGACATCCTTTTTATGGTGGAGGTAACTTGGTGAGGTTAATTTGTGAGGTGTCGTTTGGAGGGTGAAATGAATTAAGATGATTTGACACTCCATTTATTGCTTAGGGAAACGCAAACCGTGTGTTATGAGATAAGTGTATGTGGGTAACTTTTTGAACAAAAGATAGAGATGAATATTAGATGCATTCATCAGAAATTGTGTTTAGAGAGAAAAAATAGGAATTTCAAAAGTCAGTTAAACACAAGAATATTATCTTTTGATTTTTCAATTTAGAACACTTGTAAATGTAACTTGGTACACGGAACAATTTAACAAGGCTCATGTAATCAATTAAGGACTTTCAGAATCTATGCCTTTCAAGTTAACATGTCGTATCAAATATTGTTCCTGCTCACAAACCTGTCTCAACTATGTAATTAAACATATAACATTTGTGCACAGTATATAATGTCTAAGCACGTCAGTTTGAGTTTTATACCTGAGGGAACTTGATGCATTTTTCTTAGTTTAACTTAATCGTCCCAAGTTCCATTCTCATCTTCTCATGCCTTTCTCTATTCAAGGGTTTTGTTAAAATATCTACAATTTGATGGTTAGTTTGGCAGAAATCTAATTTAATCAAACCCTTTTCAACATTATCCTTAAGGAAATGATGCCTTATATGAATATGCTTGACTCTTGAATGATGGATTGGATCTTTAAATAAGCAAATTGCACTAGTGTTATCACAATAGATAGTAATGTAATTAAATTTAACACCAAAGTCACGCAACTATTGTTTGATCCAAAGGACTTGAGAGCAGCAAGCAGCTGCTGCTACATACTCAGCCTCTGCAGTAGACAATGCAACAGTATTTTATTTCTTGGAACCCCAAGAAACTAGACAAAAGCCAAGGAACTGAACCATACCTGAGGTGCGTTTCCTATTGACTAAGTCAGCAGCATAGTCAGCATCTGTAAATCCTCTAAGCATAAAGTCATCACTTCTAGGATAGAACAGACACAAGTCATCTGTTCCTTTGAGGTATCTCAAAATTCTCTTAACAGCCGTTAGATGTGATTCTTTAGGATTAGACTGAAATCTAGTACACAATCCAACACTAAAGGAAATGTCAGGCCTAGTGGCTGTTAGATATAACAATGAACCAATCATACCTCTATAAGTGGTTTGATCCACACTTGTTCCTTGTGGATCCTCATTAAGTCTTGTTGCTGTTCCCATAGGAGTGTGATTTGTCTTGGCATTCTCCATATTGTACCTCTTTAGAAGTTCCTTGACATACTTCTGTTGGTGAATCATGATTTTTTCTGCAGTTTGCTTTATTTGTAGTCCAAGGAAGAAATTCAATTCACCCATCATGCTCATTTCAAATTCACCACCCATTAGCTCAGCAAAGTACTTGCATAAACCATTGTTAGTAGCACCTACATATATCTGTACAACTAACAAATCAGTTCCTCGAGATTTAAGAAAAAGAGTTTTATCTACTTTTCCTCTTTTGAAATCATTTTTCAGTAGGAACTTTGAAAGCCTTTCATACCAGGCTCTTGGAGCTTGTTTAATCCCATAGAGAGCTTAATCAAGCTTAAAAACATGATTTGGAAATTTAGGATTTTCAAAACCTGGAGGTTGTTTAACAAACACCTCCTCATTTAAGAAACCATTAAGAAAAGCACATTTCACATCCATTTGATAGAGTTTGAAACACATAAAAGAGGAAAAACCTACTAGGATTCTAATAGCTTCTAATCTAGATACAGGAGCAAAGGTTTCATCGAAATCAATACCTTCCTGTTGGTTGAAGCCCTTCACAACCAATCTGGCCTTGTTCCTTACTATAGTGCCATGTTCATCAAGCTTGTTTCTGAACACCTATTTGAGCCCAATGACTTTCTTATCCTTAGGCTTTTGCTCAAGGTGCCAAACTTTGTTCCTTTCAAACTCATTTAGTTCCTCTTGCATGGCTACTATCCAGTCAGCATCTCCCAAGGCTTCTTGATGATTTCTAGGCTCTAGGATGGACAAAAATGCATGGAACGCACAGAAGTTCCTCATTTGCGATCTTGTTTGAGTTCCATTTCTTGTGTCACTGATTATGAGATCATTTGGATGGGAACCTTGATACTTGAATGGCCTAGGTTGAAATTCCCTTGCTGGAACTCTGATTTGAGGATCTTCTTGTTTTGTTCCTTCTACTTCTTCTTCTTCTGGTGGTTCCTCATTCACCTGTTCCTCATTCACCTGTTCATCAGGTTGAGGAACGTCTTCATTCTCTTGAGGATTTTCTTCTGGAGCAGGCTGCTTTTCTTTGGTTTTCTTCTGAATCTCTTCTTCACCCCTTTCTCTTATCAATCCTAGTTCAAAATCATTATCTTCTTCTTGTTCCTGCACACTCACAAACTGGTTAACTTCATCAAAGATTATGTGAATGCTTTCCTCAACACACATTGAACTTTTATTGTAAACTCTATAAGCTTTGCTATTAGAGGCATATCCAAGAAATATGGCATGTTCACTTCTTTCATCAATTTCCTTAGGTTTTTCTTACCATTGTTATGTACAAAGCACTTACAACCAAAGGCTCTAAGATGAGATATGTTTGGCTTCCTTCCCTTGAACAGGTCATAGGGAGTCTTGTTGATGATGCTTCTGATTGTTACCCTGTTAAGGATGTAACATGCTGTTTTCACGGCTTCATCCCAGAAGTTCCTTGGCAATCCACTTGCAATCAGAATCATTCTATCCATTTCCTCAAGGGTTCGATTCTTCCTTTCTACAACTCCATTCTGTTGGGGAGTCCTTGGAGCTGAGAAGTTATGATTCATGCCATTTTCCCTGCAAAAATCATCAAATCTGGAGTTCTCAAATTCAGTTATGTGATCTGATCTGAGATGGACTATGGAGTGACCACTGATTTTCTGTATTTTTTAGCAAAAGCAACAAACTCGTTAAAAGTTTCATCTTTACTAGCAAGAAAAATAACCCAAGTGAATCTGGAATAATCATCAACAATAACCAAAACATATTTCTTGCCACTCTTGCTTTGAATTCTCATGGGACCACACAAATCAATATGGATCAATTCCAGAGGCTTTGTGGTGCTTACCATTTTCTTCAATTTAAAAGACGAGCGAACATCCTTGTCTTTCACATATGCATCACAAACTTTATTCTGTAGGAACTTAATTATAGGAAGTCCCACAACCAAGTTCCTTGACCTCAGTTTGTCCAGGAATGAAAAGCTAGCATGTCCAAAACGATTATGCCATAGCAGGTGATTATCTTCAACAACACTCAGACATGTAAGGTTGTTCCTTGGGATTAAGTTGAGGTCAACTGTATAAGTATTCCCTCTTCTTGTTCCTTCTAGAACAACCTTTCCTGACTTGTTGTTGATGATGTTGCAAGAGTTAGAAGTAAAATTTACAGAGTTTCCTTTATCACAAAACTGTGATATGCTGAGCAAATTGTGCATTAAGCCCTCAACCAGGAACACATTATCAATGGAATGAGATTTTGATCTTCTAATTTTTCCTTTTCCAATGATCTCGCCCTTCTTATAATCCCCAAAGGTTACTGTTCCTCCAGGGTAGTCTTCTAATGAGAGGAATTTTGATTTATCACCTGTCATATGCTTTGAACTCCCGCTGTCGAGATACCACGAGTTGTTCCCCCTCACTAGGACCTACATGAAAATTAAGCATTAGGTTCAGGAACCCAGGCTTCCTTGGATTCCTTAGACGTGGATGCAATATTAGTTTTCTTAACCCACACTTGTTTTACATTTCTTTTATCTGCTTCTTCTTTTATTCTACATTGACTATAGAGATGTCCAGACTTACCACAAAAGGTGCATACCTTCATGCTAGGAAGCTCAACATATTTCTTTTGCTTACCTTTTCTCTTAGTCATGTAACCAAGACCTTCAGTTCGTTTTCCTTTAGCTTCACTTAGGTATGACTTTCGGGTCTATACTTCTATCCTTCCTAGCATTCAGTTTCGTTTCAAGTTGATCCTTTTGAGTTTTTAAATTAGAAAGCTCATTTTTTAGATTTTCAAAATCAACATTGAACTTAAGCAACTGATCGCTTGAGGAATTGCTAGAACTGATGTCAGAATTCATGAGCTTATACTGAGTTAATTCAACATTCAGAAGAACACTTTCATTCTTGATTCTATCAGCTATCTCTGTTATGTGTTTATATTTAAAATCAAGCTCTCTTAATTTGCTTTGAGACTTGGAATAGGCTGTTTCCAACAAAGCACCATGTTCTTTGCAAACCTTAAGAGCTTTTTCACATTCATTCAATTTCACACAAGTATCTCTAAAGAATTCTTCTTCTTCTAGACATACATCTACTAGGACATCTTTAGAGAGAGTTTTAAGCTGTTTAGGATCAAGAAATACCTCTTTCTGGAGTTTCTCAAGGTAGGCGTTTTCATAATCCGATTTAGCCATCAGACAAAGATTAGCTATCTCCTCCTCTAGTTGATCATCCTCTTCTTCTTCACTATCTGAATCTCCCCAGGCTACTATCATAGCTTTCTTCATGTCTAACTTGTTGTAGTTTGCTTTGCTAAACTTTCCTTGTTCCTTAGGCTTTCCTTCTCCTTTATCATTTTCCTAGAGGGGACAGTCTCTGATAAAGTGATCTAGGGATCCACATTTGTGGCAGCTGTAGTTAGGTGTTGGATTTGAGGTCTTTTGCCCGAAGTTCCCTAAGGTGCGGCCTTTCTTGAAAATCTTCTTGAATCTTCGCACAATTAGGGCAAACTCATCCTTGTCCACTTCTGAGTCTTCCTCCTCTTCAGCCTTAAGAGCCAACCCCTTGTTCCGCATGGATTCGTTGTTGACTCTAAGGTGCATCTCGTGAGTCATGAGAGAACCTGCTAGTTGTTCAATGTTGAACTTGGTGAAGTCCTTAGTTTCCTGAAGGGTTGTCACCTTAGCTCTCCAACTCTCATCTTGCAGAAGACTTTTAAGAACCTTCCTAACCTGCTCATCTGTAGGAATCTGTCTACCAAGGGAAACAAGCTCATTTATGATATTAGTAAAATGGGTTAGCATCTCTTGGATAGTTTCCTTTTGGTTGCATCTCAAATCTTTCATACTTAGACATAAGCAGATCGATTTTTGAGCGTTTAACCTCATTAGTTCCTTCATAAGTAATCTCATTTTGAGCGTTTTTTTTGGTAACTTAAAAATCACCAACTTTAATGACCCTCCAGACTTGGAAGTTCTCTGCCTTGATAAAGATCTCCATTCGGTTCTTCTAGTAAGTATAGAACTTACCATTGAACATAGGAGGCCTCTGAGTTGAGTATCCTTCCTCGAGCTTTTCATGCGTATTCATCTTTTCCAAGACCTTTCTTCTTCAGGGTTTCCTGATTTTCCTAGAAGTTAGGCTCTGATACTAATTGTTGTTTCAATGAAGAAGGGGGGTTGAATTGTAGTATGATAAAATAGTCAAACTTTTTGCGGAATTAAAACTAAGTAAGCTAGAGGAATAGAAAGATAAGCTAAAGGAACTAAAAGTGCAAGAGAGATTTTTATGTGGAAAACTCCTTGGCCTTAACAAGGAAAAAAACCACGACCACTTGGGATTTTAGGAAAAGAATCTTTACTAAAATAGGGCAAATGGACCTATTACAAACTAAAGACTCTAACTTCATGTTCCTCAACGAACTCAAAGCCCCGAGGAACAAGTCACCCAACTTGTTACTCTTCTCTTCTCTTTCTCTCTTCTCACTTCTCTTTCTCACAAATAAAAGTTCACTCAAACATCCCAATTCCCCAAAATACAACTTGAAAGAAATAACTCTAGTATAAGAACATAAGAACACTCTATTTCACTAATGTGGATTTGGACTCTTAACTCGAATAAAGAAAGAAAAAGCTAAAAACTTAATTGAGTAAGGGTGAGTTTTTCCATCTTTCTTGTGCTATCTTTTTGAATCAAATGACAACCCCCACAATCTTAGCGAAAGCCGTCGAAGATCGCCCATCTCGTGCCATCTTCTCATATCAAATAACAACCCCCACAATCTTAGCAAAAGCCGTCGAAGATTGCCCATCTCATGCTATCTTCTCAAATCAAATGATGACAACCTCCAAAATCTTAGCGAAAACCATGAAAGATCGCCCATCTCATGCCATCTTCTCAAATCAAATAAAAACCCCCACAATCTTAGAGAAATCCATCAAAGATCGCCCATCCCGTGCTATCTTCTCAAATCAAATAACAACCCCCACAATCTCAGCGAAAGCCATAGAAGATCGCCCATCGCGTGCTATCTTCTTGAATCAAATGACAACACTCATAATCTTAGCGAAAGCCGTCGAAGATCTCCTATCTCGTGCCATCTTCTCAAATCGAATGACAACCCCCACAATCCTAGGGAAAGCCATTGAAGATCGTTCATCTTGTGCTATCTTCTCAAATTAAATGATAACCCCCAAAATCTTAGTAAAAGCCGTTGAAGATCGCCCATCTCGTGCCATCTTCTCAAATCAAACGATAACCTCCCCAATCATAGCAAAAGCTACCGAAGACCGCTTCGTCTCAAACCGTTCCTCTCAAATCAAATGACAACCTCCCCAATCATAGAGAATGCTATCGAAGACTACTTTATCACGAACTGTCCTTCTCAGACCCCTTAATCTAGAGCACCCTGTCTTTAAATTTTCCTGTCTTTATTCCGAGAAGTAACAAACCTTCCAGCTTTGGAAAATTCATCTTCAGAACCATATCTAGGACTCTTAAAGTCTCTAAATTGATTTCCATAGAAATCTCCTAATCTTATGTATCAATCAACATGCTCAATCAGTACTCAAATGTGCTCAATTATGATCGTCATTAGGCCTATCATCAATCAAAATTGTAATCAGGCCGATTACCAATCAAATATCTATCAATTGCTCAAAAGAATTAAGTGATCATCAAGAGGATCAAATGGATTAGTCATGGACCAACCAACCAAGTTGTGTGACAATCAAAGGCTTACACAAGAGAAATCAGAGTCATCGCGTAGCGACAGGTCTATCGTGATGTGTTACAGTGCATCGCGCCGTGTAAGGACGCATCATGCTGTGTTTGCTTATTTGTTGTTTTATGTCTTTTCGTTCACTTGCGCTTAATGAAGTTGCCTCTAACCCTTCGTAAAAGTTGCTCGTCTCCTAAGGATTTAGTGTACCTGCACTTATATTCTTGGACTATAAGACTTTTCTCATGTTTATAGTTATCTTGGGGTTGACCCAAGGCTTGGTTTTCTTGACTCATTGTGATTGGTTGACTTGAGGTTGACTCAAGATTTAGTGTATTTGACTTTTGTGTAATTTAATGTGTTGACACGTGTGTGCAGATTCAACTCGATGTGATATGACACGACATGACTCGTGTGTGCATTATGTTGTGCAAATCAAAAGGTAGGATTTTTCTAGGCTAATAACCAAGGCTCTTGATACAAAATTTATATGAAATAACCAAGAAAACCAAGAAAATAGGGGGAAAAATCAAGTAACAACAATTTCAAATCAACAAACAAGATAAACCTATCTCCACAATCACCATGATATATGAAATAAGGGTTCTTTATCAAAGCTAACACAAAGTAAAGCTAGGATTAAGGTGTAACCACAATGATTGAAAAGTAGCAATCACAAAGAAAGCAAATCATCACAAAGATTATGGGTAAAGAGAGAAAATCTCATTGATTTAAAAATTAAGCCAAGTTGAACCCAAAAGAAAGCTTAGCCCTATTTAAAGGCTTTACAAATAAACCCTAAAGTTCTTAATTTACAGCCCTTAGATTACAAATGAAAGGCCAAGATTAAAATAGTAAAAAGATGCACAAAAGAAAAGAAGTTGTTCTCTCGAAACAAGGCTTTGGGAATGGCCGCTCTAAAGGGTAGGAGCGGGTGCTCCTCACTACTAGAACTTCAAAAGACACCCATAGGAGCAGGCACTCCTCACGACTGTCTGGACAGCTTAACTTCAAACGTTCATAACGTCTTCGTTTCTTGCTCAAATTTGGCATGTGACCTGTGGTAAGAAAGCTCTTGAACTCTAATTTCACCTCCAACTTGAATTACCTAAAAATTCCTTGTAAAGAATGAGATCTGGCTAAATGAAGTGGATGCAGCATACATTGATAAGTTTCTTTCTTGGCTAACACACGGAATCCTTAAAGCTTTATTCTAAGAAAACAAAACTTACTCAAGTTTTAAGATAGTCAACCCCGAGTGTGACCACCAAGGAGTTTAGCTCGACTACATGTCACAACACGTGGACGTCTTCAACTTCCTCTACCAAGTTCCATGCACCCGCGTCAAACCCCTCCTCTTCAAAAGGAATTGCCCTTAATTCCAGATCATTATCACCAACATGTTCCTCAAAAAGAAAAGGAGCAAGATCACCAACGTTAAAGGTAGCATGAACTCCAAAGTCTCCCGAAAGTTTGAGCTTGTAAGCATTAGATCCAACCCTCTCCACAACTTCAAAGGAGCCTTTTGATCTTGGCATGAGCTTGTTCTTTCTCTTAGCCGGAAATATTTCCTTCCAAAGATGGATCCACACAAGATCTCCTACATTGAATTCCCTTGGCTTCTTGAATTTGTTTGCTTTTGCCTTATAACTCTCATTTGCTTTTTCAATCCTCTTCTTGACATCTTCATTAAGCTTTTTCATCGTTTCAACTCTATCCTTTTCCTCAAAACTCAACTCCTCTTAAAATCCCTTTGAGCCGATGGTGTCCACTCAAAAGTACCTTTCTTCATGCATTCGATTACCGGAGCCAAAGTAGTGCTAAAATTTTTCGCAAATCTTTGATAGAAAGAAGCTAGACCATGGAAACTCCTAACCTGGTTGAGAGTGGTAGGATTAGGACAAGATTGAATGGCTTCCACCTTACACGGGTCCATTGAGATCCCTACATTAGAAATCACATAGCTAAGAAAAACAACACTATCCACCATAAAAGTACATTTTTCTAACTTGGCAAAAAGCCTCCTACTTCTCAATGTTTCAAATACTTGCGTCAAATGTTCAACATATTTAAGTTCACATTTGCTATAAACAAGTATATCGTCAAAATAAACAACAACAAATGTACCAATGAAGGGGCGAAGTACCTTATTCATGAGTCTCATGAAAGTGCTAGGAGCATTTGAGAGCCCAAATGGCATTACAAGCCACTCACACAACCCTTGCTTTGTCTTAAAAACGGTTTTCCATTCATCTCCTTCACGCATGCGAATTAGGTGGTACCCCATCCTCAAGTCAATCTTTGAAAACACCTTAGAACCATGCAATTCATCAAGCATATCATCAAGTTGGGGAATAGAAAACTAATACTTGATGGTAATATTATTAATGGCCCTACTATCCACACACATCCTCCATGTGCCATCTTTTTTTGGAACCAAAAGAGCCAGAACCGAACAAGGGCTAAGGGATTCCCTCACAAATCCTCTTTCCATTAACTTACCAACTTGTCTTTGAAGTTCTCTTGCTTCATCCGGAGTACATCTATAAGCCGATCTACTAGGGAGTTGTGATCCGGGAATAAGATCAATTTGATGCTCAATTCCCCTAATAGGTGGCAAACCGGGTGGGAGATCATCGAGGAAACCATCATGGTACTTAACCAACACTTCCTTGACAAGGGGGTGGATTGGGTTCTCTCGCTCACTCTCTTGTGTTTCCCTAAGAAGACAAATAAAGACAATTTGTCTTGATTTATCACCTTTCCCATCTCATTTTCCCCAAAAAGAAGGTTCTCTTTGATTGTGTTTCCCATACCCAAGGGTTCTTTGTGTTTAATTGAGGGGGACAAGGGGTTGAGTACAATCTTTTTCTTATCCATCATGAATGAATAAGTGTTTTTTCTTCCATCATGCAATACATTTCTATCACATTGCTAAGGCCTTCCAAGTAAAATATGAAAAGCATCCATAGGCAACACATGACAAAGCACCTCAATGTGATTATGTTGTGCAAATCAAAAGGTAGGATCTTTCTAGGCTAATAACCAAGGCTCATGATACAAAATTGATATGAAATAACCAAGAAAGGAGGGGAAAAATCAAGTAATAACGATTTCAAATCAACAAACAAGATAAACCTATCACAACAATCACCAAGATATATGAAATAGGGGTTCTTAATCAAAGCTAACACAAAGTAAAGCTAGGATTAAGGTGTAACCACAATGATTACAAAGTAGCAATCACAAAGAAAGCAAATAATCACAAAGATTATGGGTAGAGAGAGAAAATCTCATTGATTTAAAAATTAAGCTAAGTTGATCCCAAAAGAAAGCTTAGCCCTATTTAAAAGCTTTACAAACCAAACCCTAAAGTTCTTAATTTACACCCCTTGGATTACAAATGAAAGTCCAAGATTAAAAGATAGTAAAAAGAAGCACAAAAGAAAAGAAGTTGTTCGCTCGAAACAGGGCTTCGAGAACGGCCCCTCTAAAGGGTAGGAGCGGGCGCTCCTCACTATTGGAACTTCAAAAGACATAAATAGGAGCGGGCGCTCCATTGTGAGGAGCGAGCGCTCCTCATGAGGGAGCGAGTGCTCCTTATTAGGGGAGCGGGCGCTCCTCACAACTGTCTGGACAGTGTAACTTCAAACGTTCATAACTTATTCGTTTCTTGCTTAAATTTGGCATGTGACCTGTGGTTGGAAAGCTCTTGAACTCTAATTTCACCTCCAACTTAATTCACCTAAAAATTCCTTGTAAATAAGGAGATATGGCTGAATGAAGTAGATGCATCATACATTGATAAGTTTCTTTCTTGGCTAACACACGGAATCCTTAGAGCTATATTCTAAGAAAACAAAAATTACTCAAGTTTGATGATAGTCAACCCCGAGTGTGACCACAAGGAGTTTAGCTTGACTACATGTCACAACACGTGGCACGTCTTCAACTTCCTTTACCAAGTTCTATGCACCTGCGTCACTAAGGGTGTGGAAAAAAATATTTTGAGATAGCCAAATGATGATGACTCTTAGGCCGGGTAAGCTAATGATGTTGGGAATAAGCCCCCAAGTCTAGCTCTAAATAAATAAGGATATGCATTGGAGATCGCTTGATATGATCATTTATAAATGTAATTATGAATGTGAATGCATTATTACTACGGCTGCACCCCAATGTGAGGTTGCCTTCGTACCTGTTAGGAATCAGGCCGAATGTAGCTCTAGCTAAACCTCGCATAAGCGTGTATATACCTTAAAGAGGTATTTTAAGGGTTGTAACGGGAATAGGCTAAAGGTTTGAAGAATAAAGGGCTAAAAGCTCAAGACCCAATGTAAGCCCCCAGGATATGCAACCTTGCTTTTGAATTTTGGTGTTTTTATGCTTGAGGTTTCTCACTTTTGAACTCTTTTGTTTATTATTTTTTGCTCTCTTTTTTCTATTTATTTCATTTTTTCCAATTAAAATCCTTTTTTATAAGCGTGGGCAATCACAATCATGCGGTCTATCACTCACTTGGCATTCATGTTTCTCAAGCACGGTACCGAGCACTCGATAAGACACGCAATCTGAGACGTGTTCATATCAAAGACATTGGAACACTTGCCCTTTTGCACACTTTTATTGCTATTTGATTTTTTGAACTTTTGAAACTTTGGCAAAAATCCCTCAATCTTTTATTTTTGGAAATTACATAAGTTGAACACCATCCCATCCTAAGGTTGAGTGCATGTGGGTTGAAAAAAGAAAGGTCAATCGTTAGACGAAGCTCAAAGTTGTTTATCAAGAAAGGAATTATATATTTGAAAAGGTGAAGGTTATATGATGTGGCTACAAGGGGTGCCTCAAATCATTGGTATACCTTGTGCTTAGTCCGACAATGATTTTTTTTTCTGTTTTTTTTTATGTAATGCAATGCAATGATCATATGCAAGGAAAGAAATGCTCATTTTATTAAAATGACAAAGGATAAAATTAAACTCTAATAAATATAATGAGAATGAAGGGCGCCTATGCGAGACTTATTGAGGGGAGAGGAAATTAAAAAATAGAAAAGAAATCATAAAATCTTGTTACTGAATCCTATCTCGTGCTTTGTGCTTTTCATCACTCGGTCTTCTTGCCAGTTGGAGGAATGGGAAGCTAGTTATTATCGATCAAATATTTGGATGGCCTCTTTTAGCTTCTAACAACTCTCGGTAATATGACCCCTACCTTGATGGTACTTGCAGTGTGCATTTGGATTCCAACTAGGCAACCTCTTCTCAGGTGCGGAATCTTGAATAGGTTCAATAAGAGTGATAAGTCTTTTAGCATGAAGGCGATTGATAAGTGACTTTTATGTCACTTTTAGGGGTGTTTATAGAGTTGTTTTCCGGCTTATTTTCCAATAATTTTCCTCGTTTTATCCTTTATTTCTATTTTTTTTTTATTTTCGTATTTTGTCTCTTATTTGATTGTTTTGGTATTTTTTAGTGTTTATATATTAATTACATAGTTTTTGATAATAATCTCTTTTCTCTTGTTTTCTTATTTATTTTAGTTTTGCATTTTATTTTATTTTATTTTATTTTACTTTTTTTTATTTTATTATTTTAGTTTTTGTCCTATTTTCTCTCGGTTTTCTTGCTTTGTACAGGTATGTGTTTGGGTCAAGGTTCGGTCCCCTAGTTCATGTCAAATGAGCTTCACAATTCAAGACCTTCCAAGCCCCTCTTGCTAGCCCCTTAACTTGCACCACTCCAATCCCTATCCTCCACCACACCATTGCACACCCACAACAATTCTCCTGCTCCTCCTTCCTTTCCAGTCAGCCAAAAACAATTGCAATAGAAGCCACCAGACCACCACCTCATGCCACCACAGCAACCACAGCACCTGCTGCGCCTCCTTCGTACAGCCGCTCTAACCACTACCCACTAGCCGCTTCACTCGCAACAACAACAACAATAACAACAGCGGAAGCAAACTCAATCGAACCAACAACGCTTCCCAACACCACGCGCCACCAGCCACCTCAAACAGCAGCATCACCAGAGAGCCCAGCCAATAACCATCGCCGGAGCTCCAATTCGAAGCAGCCTCTACCTGTGCAACCTGCAATTGCAGCAAGCCTTCAATTTCAGCTCAATTCCCAAGACCCTTCAGAGCGGGCGCTCACTCTACTGAAGCAGTCGCTCCAAGTTTGATTCAAAAATCAGAATTTTAGTAAAAGCAATGAGCGTCCGCTCCAATAGAGCTGAGCGGCCTCTCCGTTTTATCGGGTCCAATTATGCGGTTTAATGAGCTTCAACGGTTGCAATTAAATCAAGGATTTGAACGCCCATGATTGATTATCGAATGGAGATACAAATTGATTATGGCCGTTGACGATGATGATCTGTGGATGATAATGATCAGAGAGCAGAGCAGCCACGAAATGAAGAAGTAATGCGTGGGTCTCTTATTGTGTTTTTGGGATTTTTCTTTTATTTTCCTTCTTTTTGTTTTCATTTATTTTTCTTATTTTATTTTCTTTTTCTCTTCCTTTTTGTTTTATTTTTCTTTCTTTCGTTATTTATTTTCTATTATTTTCTTTATTTTATTTTAGCTTGTAATATAAATACCCCTTTAGGGGTTTTTTCTCTCTTAACCATTAATTACCCAAAATTCAAATTAGTTTTAGTCTCTCTGTTATTTTCTCTCTCTTAGGGTTATAATTAGGATTTTCTCTCTCTAGTTTAAGAGTAATTTTAGAGAGAGAAATCTTGGATTTCAATGGAGATTTGAGATATTAAAGAAGCAAATTAGTGGAATCTACTCTCAATTATACAATGAGCTTTTCTATCTTTCTCTCACCTTTATTGCTTTCATTAATTCTTATTTTTTCCTAATTGTTTGTTGATTTGAGTAGTTAATTAGTTTACTAGTTTGATTTTAGTTTTATTTCTTGTTTTACTTTGTTTTCTATGCTTTTGTTCATCATGATTGCTTAGTTTTGCTCTAGGGAAATGGATGAAGATTATGTTGATGAATTGAATGATTAATTGTGATTAGTATGCAATTGGTTCTTGATTATTGTTTATGGAAGATGCTTATATGGATTAGAATCTTTCTAGCTAATTGATTCTATGTTCTTAATTGTGCTTTCAATCGATTGTGCAGAAGTGAGTTGTTTGTGAGTCTAAATTCTTCTATACCTATGCTAGGTTAGTTACACGGGAGTTAATTAGCTTAGTATGATAATTAGCATGCTTAATTGCGCGGGAGTGAGTTAAGTGTGTTGATCGTTCCTAATTGAGATCATTTTCATGTAATTGCAATTTTTTTGTTGAATGCATTAATGTAATTGGATTCCACTTTCCCTAGTTTTCGTTGTTTGCTCTATAAGTAGTGTTTTAGTTGTACCTCTTTCTCTATCTCGACCTTCCTACTAGTCTAATTAGCATAGATTGATACACTTAGTCTTCGTGGTTTGACCCTTTACTTGCGACTACTAGTTTGGTGTAGGTGTAGGTTTATAAATATCTAATTTGATTAGGGTAGTAGCCCAATGACCTACTCGCCTGCGATCAAATTTCTGCGCAGTTGCTGGGGACTAAGGTGTCCGTTATTTTTTGTTGATTAGATTAGCTAGGTTTTTGTGTATAGCTTTGTTTTCTACTTCCTTTTCTTAATTTTTTTTTGTACAGAAATGGAATGCTTACCTTTTCCTCAATTTGATGATGAGCCCTTTAATGCCTACATTGATAGATTAGATGGTTTTCTTAGTTCCCATGGGTGTTCTCTTAGTGATGCTTGTGGTATATCTTATTGGGGCATGAATGAGTATACTAGGGGAATGGTTGAGAACATGTATACTGGTCGATTTCGTCATTTGTCTATGCATTATGCTTGGAATTTTCTTCACATGGCTTGTTAGAGATTCTTATGATAGAGATTGTCAAGATTCTTTCAATTTTTGCATGAATTCTCTTAATGCTTCTAATATGCTTGTGATGGTCTAAATATGCATGTTGACCCCTTCCCCTCTTATGCTCATTGTGATGAGGTTTGTGATAATTTTAATGATATGCAATTTGATTTTGACCATGAACCTCAACCCAATGACTTTGATGCCCAAATTCTTTCCCAAATACAATATCTCACCCAACAAGTTCAAGAGCTTCAACAGGAACAAATATTGAGAGAATAGAGACTTGCCCAAGTGATGAGTGCTAGGGTTGATGTTAATGGATGTGAGGCACCCCATTTAAAGTGTGAGAGTGTTTATGAGGATGATATGGGCCAAGGGTGTAAAGTGAAGGGGTGATTTTTTTGTGAGGACAGGATTTTTGAGGATTTTGATCCTTTTCATTCCCCATTTGAGCTTGAGTGCCATCCTTCTCCATATTCACCCCCTTAGGGAGCTACCCTTAGTGAAGATGTGAGTGAGCCATTTTCAATTTTGGATGAAGGATTTTATGAGGATGATGATGATGAATTTGAGCAATCAAGAGAGATTGAGAGCCCCTTGAGTGATGGTGGAGGAGCTAAGAATGAAGAAAATGTCAATTTTGAGGATTTCAGCCCCTTTCCCTATCCTGATGAGGGCACCTTGCATGTTTGTGATCTTTCTATCCATAAGTCTTTGGGTTCAATTGAGGTTATGACTAATATGTTCATAGGAGGTGTAACATAACATTATAGCCTTTTAAGAGAGTTCATTTGCAATGCTTCATGGGAAAGGGATGAGTTTGAGAGAAACCTTTATCCTTTCATGCATGGTTTTGAGACTCTGGACTTTGAGTTTGTTGAGGGAGTGGTTTTTCATCGGTGTGATAGAGAGGATGATGAGGTTGTTTCCTTGGAGAGTTTTGGTTTGAGAGAGATGTGAGTCATGAGTGTTCTTTTAAGGCTTCTATGATTTTCATGCCCTCATTGGTGATGTGAGGCTTTGTGAGACCACTGTTTCTCCTCCCTTTTCTCAGGTCCCTTTTTCAAGGAAATTTGACCATATCTCCTATTATCCTATGTTCCTCCCTTATTTTGTTAAATAGCCTATTGAGGACCCTCTCTTAGTTTATGAGCCTTTCCCCTCTCATACATCCTCCCATTATTGAGGAAATGGGTAATTATGCCTCCCAAAAAGATTTTGAGGAGGTATTGCCTTTTGATTCTTCTTCTTCTTCTTCTTCTTCTTCTTCTTCTTCTTCTTCTTCTTCTTCTTGTTCTTCTTCTTCTTCCTTCTTCTTCTTATTTTCTTTATTTTTCTTCTTTCATTTGGCATCTCCCTCCTCACTTGCGTGCAATAATCCTGTTGCACATTCTCCTCCCGTCATATTCCTACCGTGTATCTTGTGAAAGGATTAGTAGTTCATTTGACAAGCTTTTGTGTTCGTTGTAAAATTATTTTATTAGAGTGTTTTGTTGCTTTCATTTTCTTTTCTTTTTAGAATAGATTTTCTCTCATGGGAATATTTGTGTGCCCCTTGCTAGGTACATTACTCGATATATTCTTTTTCATTGGTTTGGATTAAGAATCAAGAAATTTTGACTCCTAATTTTGCTAGCATGTGGAAACCAAGATTTAATTCTAGAGGAAATTGGCTTTGAAAGGTGAAATTGGGTCATTTGCGGGTGTTTACACCCACCTATATCCGGTAATATCCTTCCTTGCTCTTTCTCTAATGGTTGGTTACTTGTTGGACATGTGTTGGTTTGTTGGATTGATTTCTTTCTTTTCCCCTCCCATAGATTCTTTGGTTTATGTTTGAGCATGTTGTCTCATTCAAGCTTAGGGGAGGGTATTCTATCATGTTTGGTGGGATGTTGATTCATATATGTCATGCACTTGAGTATATGGATTTCCATGTCTTTTCTTATTTCTTTGAAAAATCCAGTAAGATTTTTGTTTACTTCGAAGGTAATTTTGGCAAATTGTGTTTTGTTAGTTCTTGGTTTGGACATTCTATTTTGGGACTTGTATCCTTGAATGTTTATCTTCCTAAGTTGTGAATGTGTGCACGTTTTGAGAGTGTCATTGGTTGATTTTAGGATATTATATGCTAAGTTAGAGGGTTTAAGAACTTTTAGGATCCATGAAACCATAGTTCATTGCTTGTTGTTTTGGGTAATTTTTACCCAGGCCACGTGGACCAACCATTAGGCGACACGTGTTAGCCCAAGATTAGTCCAAACTTGACCTATCCCTATTTGACACGTAGTTCCCTTAAAGATTGGGAGAAAAGACGGCCTTCAGGGCCCAAATCCCGAGAAAGTCGTAATGCGGCGCAACGCATTAGAATTAGGTCAGAGTGACCTAAGAAAGGACACATTTACCAATGACCCTATAAATAGAAAGATTCCCCCCATTTTGGGGACACGTTCAATTATTACAACCTACCATACATTCTCTCACATCAGAAAAAACACCTGATCTCGGAATCCGAGAAGATTTCACTTTTACCTTTCCGCACATTTTACATTCTCCAACACGTTCTAACTTGATCGTCGAAGGCGAAGCTCATACCAACCAAAGTCTCCGTGTTTTGCATGTACAGATCCCACTGGACCAGTCTTGGTGACGTAACTCTCCTGAGGGACAAAAACACCCAAAACACTTATGATAAGGTGGAGTTGCTCTTCAAAGTGGATTTGAAACCCTTAGTTGGTAATTGCTATATATCCCTCGTGAGCTTCATTTGTTCTAGCCTTCATCACCTTGTTAAGCGGCAATTTAGGATCCTTAGCTATGCATGTCTTAATCCATGGTTTGACCTCTAGCTTTCCGAGACCGTGACCGAGCCACTCTAGGGGAGGACAAGGGCATTGTTCATTTACTTTATCTTCGTTTTGTTATGTTACAAATTTTGGTTTTCTATTTTGCATTTGCCTATCTTGCTACCCCTTTGAGCCTATTCCCTTTCTTGATTATGAGCCACATTTCAAGCCTTATGACCTTTCGTTTCCCTAACCCTTAGTTTGGTGAAGCATTTTGTTTTGAGAGTTTGTTTTGTGTTGTGATGGTTTAAATGAAAATGAGAAAGTAATATGCTCTTTTGGACCAAGCAAGAAAGTAATTGTTTATATTGTGTGTAATAAAGCAAATGCATTCAAGAAAAAGCCGTCCATATTTAAAAAAAGGCAAGGACACAAAATAAAAGCTACAAAAAAAAAAAAAAAAAAAAACAAAAACAAAAAAAAAAGAGAAAAAAGCATATATAAATCCTTACAAATTTGAAAAGAAATAAAAACAACAAAAACATTTTTGTTGGTTTCGTTTTCTTCCCTATTTCAAGCATTGAGGACAATGCTTAGCTCTAGCTTGGGGGGAGCGTTCCTTCGTTTTTGTATATATTATGTGTTAGTGTTGAATAAGCTTGGAGGGGATGACTTTATTGGTATTTTTGTTTATGATCGGTCCCCTTTTAAGTTTGTTTTTGAGAGTTGGCCGCCCTTTTGCTTCACTTAGGAAATATCACCAAAATTTTCAAATTATTACCCCACCTTGACCCTTAGCCTTACGTTACAACCAATAAAAGACCCTTAGACCCTTGAGGGTTGAGTCAACATCGGTGGAGGGAGATAGTATTCAAGCCTATGTAGAGAGTGTGCATGGCTTAGATGTCGGGATTACCTTCTCAAAGTTTTTTATTTTCTTTATCTTTTTCCAGTTCCTTCAAGGAATCATGAGAAGCTAGCTTAAGGGTTGATTTGAAGCTAGTGGAGAGAACGCGGACTGGTTGGTTTGGACGAGGGTGAATTGAGTCCTCATTAGTTCTCTATGCTTAGCATATTTTATGTTTCAATCAACCATTGATATCTTGAAACGTGCATACATTTGTCTATTTAGAAAGGTTTGCATTCATTGATACTTGTTCCTATCTCTTGTCCAAATATGAACTCTTGTTTTTCTTTTTCTTTTTCCTTTCTTTTTATTGCCTTGCCTTGGTTTTTGTCAAGAGTTGTGGGTTAAGCTCTTAGGAAACGTTCACAAGACCTAACTCGTCCTCATAGGCGACTTTGGGGTTTAAAGGGCTTGTTGTAACTAAAAGCAACCGTGATTCCTACAAAAGTGAGTTAGTGTACATTCTTATCTCCTTTAGTGTCTTAGCTTTGCTTGAATAATTCACTCCCTTTATCTCGTGTTTCGTGTTAATTTGCTCGAGGACAAGCAAAAGATTAGCTTGGGGGTGTTTGATAAGTGACTTTTATGTCATTTTTAGGGGTGTTTATAGAGTTGTTTTCCGGCTTATTTTCCAATAATTTTCCTCGTTTTATCCTTTATTTATATTATTTTCCTATTCTCGTCTTTTGTCTCTTATTTGAGTGTTTTTTCAGTGTTTATAGTTTAATTACATAGTTTTTTTTTTATAATAATTTCTCTTTTCTCTTGTTTTCTTATTTATTTTAGTTTTGTATTTTATTTTATTTCACTTTGTTTTATTTTATTATTTTAGTTTTTGTCCCATTTTCTCTCTGTTTTCTTGGTTTGTAAAGATATGTGTTCAAGTCAAGGTTCGGTCCCCTAGCTCATGTCAAATGAACTTCACAATTCAAGACCTTCCAAGCCCCTCTTGCTATCACCTTAACCTGCACCACTTTAATCCCTAACCTTCACCACACCATTACACACCCACAACAATTCCCCTGCTCCTCCTTCCTTTCCAATCAGCCAATAGCAATTGCAAAAGCGGCCACAAAACCACCACCTCACGCCACTACAGCAACCACCGCACCTGCTACGCCTCCTTCGCACAACCTCTTTAACCACCACCCACCAACCGCTCCACTCGCAAAAACAACAACAATAATAGCAGCGAAAGAAACCTCAATCGAACGAGCAACGCTGCCCAACACCACGCGCCACCAGCCGCCACAAACAGCAGCATCACCTACAAGCCCAGCCAATAACCATCGCCAGAGCTCAAATTCGAAGCAGCCTTCGCCTGAGCAACTTGCAATTGCAGCAAGCCTTCAATTTCAGCTCAATTCCCAAGACCCTTCAGAGCGGGCATTCACTCCATTGAAGCAGTCGCTCCAAGTTTAATTCAAAAATCTAAATTTAAGTAGAAGCAATGAGCATCCGCTCCAATAGATATGAGCGGCCGCTCTGTTTTATCGGGTCAAACTGTGCGGTTTAATGAGCTTCAACGGTTGCAATTAAATCAAGGATTTGAACGCCCATGATTGGTTATCGAATGGAGATACAATAATGATGCGTAGATGATGATGATCAGAGAGCAGAGCAGCCACGAAATGAAGAAGTAATGCGTGGGTCTCTTATTGTGTTTTTGGGATTTTTCTTTTATTTTCCTTCTTTTTGTTTTCATTTATTTTTCTTATTTTATTTTCTTTTTCTCTTCCTTTTTGTTTTATTTTTCTTTCTTTCTTTATTTATTTTCTATTATTTTCTTTATTTTATTTTAGCTTGTAATATAAATACCCCTTTAGGGGTTATTTCTCTCTTAACCATTAATTACCCAAAAATCAGATTAGTTTTAGTCTCCCTCTTATTTTCTCTCTCTTAGGGTTATAACTAGGATTTTCTCTCTCTAGTTTAAGAGTATTTTTAGAGAGAGATAACTTTGATTTCAATGGAGATTTGAATGTTGGGGTTTGTGAGTCCGACTCACTGCGGAAACAACCCCTCCCAAGGAACCACTCGCAATAATTAAAATCACAAAGCATAAATAAATATTCACAAAGAAAAGATAACGAATCCTACCCTCGAAGCGAGCTTCGCCCAAAACCCGGGGCTCTTACTTGAAAGCTACTAGCACGTCAAGCGCCGCGCCTCCGACGGTATCCACCCACAAATGGGCGAACACAACTTTAAGGTCTACTACCTTTGGGTTAGCAAGGTCCGACCCAAACCCGAGTGTTATGTGAGTTTAAGAGTTTTCCCAAAATTATGGAATGCTCTTTCTAACTCCCACTCAAGCATCATTCCCAATGCCCATACTTGGGTATTTATAGGAAATGATGGGAGTATCATTTACTCTCCCATCAATGTGGGATAGTATGATTTTTCCATTTTATTTTAAAGCTAAAAAAAAATAAATAATCAAGCTAGTTATAAATCAACAAGTGGCAAGCTCATGTGAGTGGTTAGGTGAGGACCACTTGGAGGGGGGGGGGGACCAAACTTGCTCCCTACTCCCTCTCCCTTAGCCGTCCACCTCACACCACACACACTCAAGGACCACAAGCCACATGGCACCCACCCTTAGGCACCAAGGCAGCCAAGGTGGGCTGCCATGTGCTGCTGTCCGTGGCACCCGCGAACACGCAAGCCCAGCAGGCCCAACACTCGCATGCGGGCTGCTAGGCGCTGCTGCCCAGCACGCCCAGCATGCTTGTGCGGGCTGCTGTGGCTTTGTGCCTTGGCCTCGCTGCTAGCAAGCAATGGCCCTCGCCATGCTGCTGCTAGTTGTGGCTAGCTGGCGCGCCAAGCGTGCTAGCTGCTGCAGCTTGTTGCGGCATGGCTTGCTAGCCAATGCGCGCATAAGGCAGTGCCTAGCATGCTAGCACGCACTAGGCAGCGCCTAGCTTTGCGATGCTAGCATGGGTGCGCTAGCACGCACCAGCCAGCCTAGGCTCGGCTTGGCGCGCATGCTAGCCACCATGCTAGGCCATACGCCCTTAGCACTCGGTTTGCTAGGGCATTCCGATGCTAGGGGTATTTTGGTCTTTTGTTGATTTATTACTATTTTTCGTCTCGTCTTTCACTATTTTTCGACTCGACTTCCGACGATCGGTTTCGACGCTCTAAGATCGAATTTACCGACGTTTAAATATTTAACACTCAGGCGACGAATTAATTTCTTCCGAATTAATTCATCGAGTTGGTTCGCATATATTTGCTTGGGTGTGACCCGAAGGGTTCAGTCAAGATTAAGCTGTAATATTAATTATATTAATATTACTGATCGGAAGCGGCCTCCACCCAGGCATTCTGATCACTTGACCTTACTGAATATATTAGCTTTCTAATAATTCTGAACCCGCTATCAGAATAATACACTTGTTCGAAGGACATCACTCCTTTCAATCTCCCACTTGTCCTTCCGGACAAGTGTGCAGTTAGTGTATAGCCCTTATCCTATGTCTCTTCATGTCTCTTCATGAACTACAGAGTAAGATTACTAGTCATCTCTGTTACGTCCAGAAGTGTTTCTCGAAATCCGAGTTTGACTGTCAATAAGCAAATGATTTCTAAAATCCATCTGAGCACGGTCATGCATTTTTCACAGTCTCGCTCTTCGAGAGGCCTTGTAAACAACAAGACATTTTCCCTATTGTTAGTAGGGGGACATTTCCAGTCTTGTAATGTAGCTTCTCTTACTAAGAAGACTCACCCGCCCGATATCTGTCGTTATAATCCAGTTACGACAGACGTTTGGCGGATACCAAAGCAGACCAGTACTCAAACAAGAGATCTCCCACTACTCATGGTCAAAGGAAAAGAGTTCCGACAGTAATAATGAGAAAATACTTATGACGATTTTTAATCTCTTAAAGCATCCTCATAGGTCTGTCCAGTATGGTTCTAAACCAATACCTGTGCAAATGATTTGTATCCTCACAGCACAAGAAATGCTGCTACAAATCATACTACACACTAATCTCTGATGGTCATTATTCGTCCACAAAATACGACCTTGGTTAGGGATAATTTTCGATTAAAATATTCAACGTTCACTTAATAGGTGTTTCTTTATCCAAGCCATTGACTTGATACCTTATTTTGAATATTTATTAAAATCGAATGGACTCATTATTTAATTCTAAACCACAATTAAATAGAGACGGAGTGATTTAAATTACATGAAAATTTTAATTTCTCTAAAAACTGAATGGTTCATCATGGTGCTTTATATCAACATTCTTCAAAATTTGATTAAAACACTATAAATGGAATTCAAAGCCAGTTCGCAACATGCTTGATTCCCATTGCCTCAACGTGTTTGTTGTGCTTCACTTGAGACAGAGGTTTAGTTAGTGGATCGGCTACATTATCATCCGTTCCAACTTTACAAATTCTGATTTCACCTTCTGACTTCCATTCCCGAATCATATGAAATCGCCTCTGGACATGTTTGACCTTCTGATGTTCTCGTGGCTCTCTAGCCTGAGCAATAGCTCCATTATTATCACAATAAAGGTCTACTGGATCCTTGATCGAGGGTACAACACCAAGTTCATCAATGAACTTGCGAATCCAAACTGCCTCCTTGGCTGCCTCAGATGCTGCCAAGTACTCGGCTTTAGTTGTAGAATCAGCGGTTGTGCTTTGCTTTGCACTCTTCCAACTAAACGCTCCTCCATTGAGATAGAATATGTATCCTGATTGTGACTTAAAGTCGTCTCTGTCTGTCTGGAAGCTTGCGTCGGTATATCCCTCAACAACCAATTCATCTTTACCACCATAGACCAGGAATTTATCCTTGTTCCTTTTCAGGTACTTCAGAATATTCTTGGCCGCAGTCCAATGCGCCTCTCCTGGGTCTGATTGGTATCGGCTCGTAGCACTCAAGGCATACGATACATTCGGCCTAGTACATATCATGGCATACATGATCGATCCGATAAGCGAAGCATACGGAATTCGACTCATCCTTTCTCGCTCATCAGGTGTCTTTGGACACCGCTTCTTGCTTAAGGTTATGCCATGTGACATGGGTAGGTGCCCTCTCTTGGCTCCTTCCATTTGGAATCGAGCCAGTACCTTATCGATATAAGTACTCTGACTCATTCCAATCATCCTTTTTGATCTATCCCTATAGATCTTGATGCCTAATATGTACTGAGCTTCTCCCAAGTCTTTCATTGAAAAATATTTCCCGAGCCAAGTCTTTACAGACTCCAGCAATGGAATGCTATTTCCAATGAGCAAAATGTCATCGACATATAAGACTAGGAAGGCGATGTCACTCCCACTGGCCTTCTTGTAGACACAACACTCATCTGGATTCTTGATAAAACCAAACTTACTGATGGCTTCATCAAATCGCAGATTCCAACTTCTGCTTGCTTGCTGTATTCCATAAATGGACTTCTTAAGCTTGCATACCTTCTTAGGATTATTCTGGCCGACAAAACCTTCAGGCTGTGTCATATACACAGTTTCTTCCAAAATCCCATTGAGGAAGGCGGTTTTGACGTCCATCTGCCATATTTCATAATTGTAATATGCAGCAATCGCTATAAGAATTCGAACGGACTTAAGCATGGCAACTGGAGAAAAGGTTTCATCATAATCAACGCCATGAATTTGCCTGTAACCTTTTGCTACCAGCCTTGCTTTGTAAATAAATACATTTCCATCTTTGTCGGTTTTCATCTTGAAAATCCATTTACATCCGATAGGTGTATAACCTACGGGTAAATCAACCAAGTCCCATACTTGATTTTCAAACATGGAGTCCATTTCGGATTTCATGGCCTCTTGCCATTTTGCAGAGTCAGGGCTCGTCATAGCTTGCATGTAGGTTGCCGGCTCATCTCCATCCACTACTAGGATGTCCTTATCTTCGGTTAATATAACACTGAGATATCTGTCAGGTTGAGATCTTGGCCGAGTCGACCTACGTAGGGCAATGGACTGAGAATTTGCATTGTCAGTTTGACTTTGCATATTTTGAGTTTGACCAATGTCAACAGCTGCTTGGTAAGCACTTTGATTGTCAACTTGTCCTTGTTGCTCGTCCTCTCGAACTTCGTCGAGTTTGATTTTCCTCCCACTTGTCATTTTGGAGAGATGTTCCTTCTCCAAAAAGACACCATCACGAGCAACAAACACTTTGTTCTCGGATTTGTTGTAGAAGTAATACCCTTTGGTTTCTTTTGGATAACCCACAAAGTAAACCTTATCATATTTTGGATGAAGTTTGTCAGAAATGAGTTTCTTGACATATGCTTCGCATCCCCAAATCTTGAGAAAAGACAACCTTGGCGGTTTATTAGTCCATAATTGATATGGAGTCTTTTCCACTGCTTTTGACGGAGCACGATTCAGTGTGAGTGCCGCAGTTAAAAGTGCATGTCCCCAGAAAGAGATTGGAAGTTCACTAAGACCCATAGTCGATCGGACCATGTCTAACAGGGTTCGATTCCTCCTTTCAGATACTCCATTCCATTGAGGAGTTCCCGGAGGTGTCAACTCTGAAAGTATTCCATGTTCTTTCAGATGGTCATCAAACTCTTTGCTCAAATATTCGCCACCTCGATCCGATCGAAGTGCCTTGATTTTCTTGCCGAGTTGGTTTTCAACTTCTTTCTGAAATTCTTTGAATTTATCAAACGATTCAAATTTATGCGACATTAGATAGACATAACCATATCTACTAAAGTCGTCCGTGAAGGTTATGAAATACCGATAACCACTTCTTGCGGGTGTACTCATTGGTCCACATACATCGGTGTGTATAAGTCCCAATAAGTCACCGGCCCTTTCTCCTAACTTGGAGAATGGTTGTTTTATCATCTTGCATAATAAACATCCTTCGCAATTCTCAAAGGATTCTAAATCAAATGAGTCAAGAATACCTTCTTGTAGAAGTTTCTTGATGCGTTTGATGTTAATGTGGCCAAGGCGACAATGCCACAAGTAAGTTTGACTAGACTGTGTAGTCTTAGCTTTCTTTGTAGGATTATTAAAGTTATAAATTTCTTTGTCTAGAGATAACACATAAAGACCATTTTCTGAATGTGTCGTACCATATAAAACATTATCGAGATAAAATGAACATGTTTGGTCTTTAACTAAAAATTCAAAACCTTTGGCGTCCAACGCCGATATTGAAATGATGTTTTTGGTAATGTTGGGAACACAATAAACATTGTCAAGTTCCAAAACTAGCCCCGTGGGCAAAGACAAACTAAGATATCCTACAGAAATAGCACCAATCCTTGCTCCATTTCCTACCCGGAGCTCGATCTCTCCCTTCGCTAGCTTCCTAGTGTTCCTTAGTGCCTGTGAATTGGAACAAAGGTGTGAGCCACATCCGGTATCTAATACCCATGAAGCCGAGCTAGTGAAGTTAAAGTCTATAACATAAATACCTGATGTAGAAGCAACGGTTCCGTTCTTCTTATCTTCCTTGAATTTGAGGCAGTCTCTCTTCCAATGTCCCTTCTTCTTGCAATAGAAGCATTCAAAATCAGACTTAGAAGATGCTACCTTTTTCTCCTTGTTGTCTTTGGTAGCTTTCGGCTTAGGCGGAAAGTTCTTCTTCCCTTTCCCCTTGAAGCCTCTCTTCTTTTTGCCCGCCCTTTTGAACGGCTTACCCTTCTTAATCATGAGCATATCATGCTTTCCCTCATCCTTGAGCGTCTGCTCGGCTTGCTTCAACATCCCATGAAGCTCGGTGAGGGTTTTCTCCATGCTATGCATGTTGTAGTTCATCTTGAACTGGTCATAGCCTTTGTGAAGGGAATGGAGAATGATGTCAATAGCCATTTTGGTTGAATACCCCGCATCAAACCTTCCCATGTTCTCAAATAATCCGATCATTTTGAGCACATGTGTGCTGGCTGGCTCTCCTTTCTTGAGCTTAGTCTCAAGGATTTGCCTGTGGGTTTCAAACCTTTCAGTTCGAGCCTGTTCTTGAAACATATTCTGTAATTCAGAAATGATCTCATAGGCCAATTCCTTCTCGAAGAAGGTTTTCTGAAGTTCAGGAGACATAGTGGCTAGCATTACGCACTTGACATCCCGATCAGCCACTTGCCATCGGTTAAGGGCCGCTTGAGTTACCTCCTCATTGGGAGCCTCGGGCATTTCCTCATCAAGGACATACTCTTTCTGTTCTTGCATAAGAACGATGCGCAAATTTCTTTGCCAATCAAGGAAATTGGTACCACTCAACTTCTCCTTGTCGAGAATTGAGCGTAATGAAAACTGGTTGTTTGAGGTTGAAGACATGATTCTATAATTGAAAGAATTTTAATGAAAAACCATTCAAAAATATTTAAATAAGATTGAATTTTATTCATGCAAATTTTCAATACTTATTTAACGTCTTATTTACACGTAAAAATTGTCCCTATATTGTGAAAATAAGGCGATTCCAAGATCCGAAGAAACAAAGAGTGGTTAAGCATGCTTTGGCTTGTCTTAAACACTCAATCTTCTAGGTAAGCATTGCCTTGCTAATAGCTCTAAGCCACTCTTGGTTAGACAATCGTCGCATCTAATGCATCTTTGACGATGTGTCTCTTTTGCCTGGTATGTGAGGACTCCTCACTCATACCGATGAGTTAAACCAAAACCAACGTGCACATCCGGTGTGCCTTATGCCCCTTAGAGGAGTGATGGCACCTCGCTTTGGCGTAGCCTACCATCACCATCGTCCGGTTAGTAAGTGTTGTTTTGGAAAGGCAAGTTTTACTCAATATTATTAGGGACCTAGGATTTCTATGTTGGTTGATTTAAGTGAACTTAACTAATCATCGCAACATCAAGAAAACCTAAACATGCATCTAACGAATATTTCACACACATATATATAACCATAAAATATAAAGCGAAATAATAGATGCATATTGGCAACTAGCATGACCCCTTGAAATCTTCATATCTTCAAAAGGTCTTCATTTGCATTTCAAAGCTTTGTCTTCCAAGATACGCCGTCTTCAAGACTAAACCAAACTATGCAAAAACTAGTGTTTGTTAACTAGGAATAATCTAAATATTAAAGTACAAAAATACTTAACGGTGCGTAGACCGTATTTAGATTTACAAAAATACATAACGACACGTAGTCCGTATTTTCTATCCTAGTCGGGTCCCACTAGTTGCCATTTCATAAAACCTGTGAGAGAGAGAAAAAATATATATTCCATTCATCCATTCACTATTTGTGAATGGACCATGCAATTTACAAAATTAACAACAAGTAAAATGCATTCAAACAACGCGCACACTAGTAACTAATCTAGGTGGTTAATCCGATTAACACGCCTAATTAAAACTAGTCAAAGTTGTTTAACCGATTATATAAATTACGTCATTAACAATTTAAGCTCCCACTAAATTCCGCGTTTCCTTAATTAATCCAATTAATTAAGTCGGTAGCACCCAAACTTGTCAAAATTAAATTTTGCCAATGCCGCTCAAAAACCCGAGGCCTAGCCTCCCAAAATTTTAATTAAAAAGAACAAAATTAATTAAAATAAATAAACGGCAAAATAATTAACTTCAAGCCTACTACGGCTAGTCACCTAACCGCACCAAGCATACGCACATGCCAAGACCACGAACACACGACCCACGGCACACGGCCGCGAGCCGCTGCCACAGCACAGCCGCACGTGGTTGCTGTTGCCGCGCGTGAGCTGCTGCTGTGCATGGCTGCTGCCGCGCGTGTGGCCCACCATCGAGGCGGCGCAACCACCGTGGCAGCCACATGCGGGCTGCTGTGCAGCCCGGCTCGCCATGGTGGTGCATTGCCTCGTTTTGCATGCCACTACCTTGGGATTTGATCCCATTACCGCGAGACAAAAATAATTAATTCTAAATGAATTTTAGAACTAATTTTGTGAGCAAAATAAAATTTTAAACAAGTCTAACTTAATAAAATTTTCAAAGTGCAATAACCAAAATAATTCCAAGAACCATCTTTAATTAAATTGGTTTAGCTTGGTGCAAAATAAAATTGAGGTAATTTCTCACTTTCAATTTAATCAATTTAAATTCAACTTGAGAATTTGACAAAGTAAAGGGAAGTTGGAAAAATATGAACTTTAATGTTCAAATGAAAATTCCAACATCTAAAATTTGTGAATCCTTGAAAATTATATCTTCCAACATGAAGATAACCAAATTTCTATCACAAAAATCGAAACTTTATGTTTCTAATCAACTCAAAATGATTAAAACAACAAAGTTCAACTCAAAATAACATGGAATTTAGTGGTTTTCAAAGTTTCAATCACTTATCACAAATAAAATTTTCACACTAAAAAGCAATTAGTTTGCAATTGTGTGAAAATAAATCAACCTTTAAGCATCAAATACTACCAAGTAAGTGTGCTTTAAGGGGACATAAAAGTGCAGAAAAATATGCAAATAATCAACCATATAATCAACAATTTATGCCATTAATTTCAAGGTTAGAAAAGACTTAAAATTTTTCGTCAAAAACGAAAAACCCCTCGAAAAAGGCATTTCTGGTCAGAATTTGGCTAAAATCACTGGTCCAACGGGGTAAAACCCTTTCCATTACACGTTTTCCACCCAAAATTCACTAGTCTTGGGCGAAAATCTGGGTTCTGGGCCAAATTCGACATTAAAAACGGGATTAAATAAATAAAACCGAGCTACTAATCTAATTAGCAACATAAACCAGAAAATTAAGCCAAAAATAAACCTTGAATAACATGATTATAAAAATAAACGAGCGGGGCTCCGATACCGCTGTTGGGGTTTGGTGAGTCCGACTCACCGCGGAAACAACCCCTCCCAAGGAACCACTCGCAATAATTAAAATCACAAAGCATAAATAAATATTCACAAAGAAAAGATAACGAATCTTACCCTCGAAGCGAGTTTCGCCCAAAACCCGGGGCTCTTACTTGAAAGCTACTAACACGTCAAGCGCCGCGCCTCCGACGGTATCCACCCACAAATGGGCGAACACAACTTTAAGGTCTACTACCTTGGGGTTAGCAAGGTCCGACCCAAACCCGAGTGTTATGTGAGTTTACGAGTTTTCCCAAAATTATGGAATGCTCTTTCTAACTCCCACTCAAGCATCATTCCCAATGCCCATACTTGGGTATTTATAGGAAATGATGGGAGTATCATTTACTCTCCCATCAATGTGGGATAGTATGATTTTTCCATTTTATTTTAAAGCTAAAATAAAATAAATAATCAAGCTAGTAATAAATCAACAAGTGGAAAGCTCATGTGAGTGGTTAGGTGAGGACTACTTGGAGGAGGGGGGACCAAACTTGCTCCCCACTCCCTCTCCCTTAGCCGTCCACCCCTCACCACACACACTCAAGGACCACAAGCCACATGGCACCCACCCTTGGGCACCAAGGCAGCCAAGGTGGGCTGCTATGTGCTGCTGTCCGTGGCACCCACGAGCACGCAAGCCTAGCAGGCCCAACACTCGCATGCAGGCTGCTAGGCGCTGCTGCCCAGCACGCCCAGCATGCTTGTGCGGGCTGTTGTGGCTTTGTGCCTTGGCCTTGCTGCTAGCAAGCAATGGCCCTCGCCATGCTGCTGCTAGTTGTGGCTAGCTGGCGCGCCTAGCATGCTATCTGCTGCAGCTTGTTGCGGCATGGCTTGCTAGACAATGCGCGCACAAGGCAGTGCCTAGCATGCTAGCACGCACTAGGCAGCGCCTAGCTTTGCGATGCTAGCATGGGTGCGCTAGCACGCACCAGCCAGCCTAGGCTCGGCTTGGTGCGCATGCTAGCCACCATGCTAGGCCATACGCCCTTAGCACTCGGTTTGTTAGGGCATTCCGATGCTAGGGGTATTTTGGTCTTTTGTTGATTTATTACTATTTTTCGTCTCGTCTTTAACTATTTTTCGACTCGACTTCCGACGATTGGTTTCGACGCTCTAAGCTCGAATTTACCGACGTCTAAATATTTAACACTAAGGCGACGAATTAATTTCTTCCGAATTAATTCGTCGAGTTGGTTCGCATATATTTGCTTGGGTGTGACCCGAAGGGTTCAGTCAAGATTAAGCTGTAATATTAATTATATTAATATTACTGATCGGAAGCGACCTCCATTCAAGCATTCCGATCACTTGACCTTACTGAATATATTAGCTTTTTAATAATTCTGAATATATTGAAATATTGAAGAAGGAAATTAGTGGAATCTATTCTCAATTATTCAACGAACTTTTCTATCTTTCTCTCACCTTTATTGCTTTCATTAATTCTTATTTTTGCCTAATTGTTTCTTGATTTGAGTAGTTAATTAGTTTACTAGTTTGATTCTAGTTTTATTTCTTGTTTTACTTTGTTTTCTATGCTTTTCTTCATCATGATTGCTTACATTTTGCTCTAGGTAAATGGATGATGATTATGCTGATGAATTGAATAATTAATTGTGATTTGTATGCAATTGGTTCTTGATTATTGTGTATGGAAGATGCTTATATGGATTATAATCTTTCTAGCTAATTGATTCTATGTTCTTAATTGTGCTTTCAATCAATTGTGCGGTAGTGAGTTGTTTGAGAGTCTTAATTCTTCCATACCTATGCTAGGTTAGTTGCACGGGAGTGAATTAGCTTAGTAGGATAATTAGCATGCTTAATTACGCTGGAGTATGTTGATCGTTCGTAATTGAGATCATTTTCATCTAATTGCAATTTTTTGTTGAATGCATTGATGTAATTGGATTCCACTTTCCCTCGTTTTCGTTGTTTGCTCTAAGTAGTGTTTTAGTTGTACCTCTCTCTCTATCTCGACCTTCCTACTACTCTAATTAGCATAGATTGATACACTTAGCCTTCGTGGTTCGACCCTTTACTTGCCACTAACTAGTTTGGTGTAGGTTTAGGTTTGTAACTATCTAATTTGATTAGGGTAGTAGCCCAACGACCTACATACCCGTGATCAGCAATCGACGGCGGTATCGTAGCTCATACCAATAGGGGTGAACTCTTTCCTTAGTTTCTTTTTAGGTCTTTGATCATCCATGGCTAAGACATCATTAAATTAAGTTCAAAGGTACTGACATTATTATTAGAGTGGGTGTTTTCAAAAGAAGAAGGATTGTCGTTTTCTTTCCTTTCCAACCACTGTTGTTACTATGGTTAGTAAATTTTTGTTTTGCAAGGTCATCTTCAATGTCAAGACGTATGTTATAGACGTCCTTGAAAGTATTCAAGTTGTTTTGGTATTTTAAGTGCTTTGAATACTTTTCCTGGAGGTTTTTGAAAAAATCCTCACAAACTCTTTCTAACTTGGCACTTCAACTATCCTAGCGGAAGTTTCCCTTCACTTATTGAAGAAAGCATTAAATCCTTTGTTTTCTTTCTGTTTGAGCATTTCAAGTTCTCCATGATCGGTTTCGAATTGGAGGTTGCACTTGTACCTATCTATGAAAGCGTTTGTAATAGTTTCCCAAAAAAAAGTCTTCTCCTTGTCTAGGGAGAAAAACCATTGTTGACAAACGGTTTCAAGGGATAGTGAGAAAAGTGAGGGAAAGATCTTTTTATCGACTACCTTGATACTCATTATGGTCTCGAAAGCTCTCAAATTAAAGTAAGGGTTATCGGTTGGTTTGAACTTAGGGATGTCATTGGCATTGAACTTACGTGGAAGAAGTTCCTTGTCCACTAAGTCCCCTTGTCAGCTAATTCCCTAAACTTATAGTCATTGGAAATTTTATTGAGGCTTTCCTCCATGCCCTCAAGTTGAAGTTTCCTGTTAGGGTCATTGACTTGAAGAGCAAGAGTCTTCATCATCTCAGTAATATTAGTGATGTTCATCCTCATCTCATCAACTTCCTGTTGAGTAGCCATGATCACAAACTTTCTTCTTTGCCGGATCGGTTTGTCAAAGAGTAGAACCGAGACAAAAATGTTGTCCTTGATTAAACGCCTTTCTCTTCTTGACCGAGTGCTGCGGAAAGGGAAGTCATGGATACTTATTGTTAATCATTTGACTCAAAATCAATTCAACATGCATAGATGGGGAAAGATCATGGAGTATGAGGGGGATGGTATGTATAGAGAAAGCATATAAGATGAAATTGGTGTATGAATGTGGAAAGTGTTTAAGAAGAAAAGTGTGAGATATGTAATGTATGGAAACGTGATGTAAATGGAAAGATATAGAAGAATTTGGAAATAGAATGGACCACCAACTCAAATGATGGAAAAGACGACTCATGCACGGACCACGACTAGAAAACAAGCAAATTACGACGGGCTGGTTCCGACGGACCCGAAATTCCGTCGGAAAAAGCGAAATTTTCGACGGATTTATGTTCAGTCGAATATTTCTGCCGGTATATATGTGCTTAAATTCCGTCGGAATTTACAATTTCCGATGGATTTATTGTCCGTCGGAAATTTCCGATGGATTTTTCCCAAACCCTAAAATGCAACCCCTTCCCCCTTTCTCTCTTATTTCCGCCTCTCTTTCTCTCTCTTATTTGTTTCTGCACTCTCCTTCTCTCTCTCCCCTCTTCTCCTTCGTTCTCCCTCTTCTCCTTCATTCTCCCCTCTTCTTTTCTCCTTCTCTTTCCTTTCTTCTTCTCTTCACCGCCCTTTCTCTTTCCTTTGTTTCTTTTCTGTTCTCCTACATCAAACACCGGAAACAACAACGATACAACACCAATAGCAACATCAAGCTCCGTCAACCGCCACTAACATCAACCGCAACAGCGGCGCAACACCAACAACAACCGCGCATCAACAACGAACACAACAACCACCGTCGCAAGCTATCCACCCTCAAGGTCTTTTTTTTTTGTAGATCTTGTTTTGATTTTGGATAGATTTGTAGATCTAGTTAATTTTATATGTAATTGTAATGATAGATTTTAAATTTTATTAGATAATTGTATATTTATATATTTGATTTAATTTTAGTTGGTTAATTATCGTTTTATTTAATGAAATTCTAAATAAATATGTAGATCTACTGGTTTTGAGTTTTTGTGTGGTATTTTTTTTTTGTTGTGTAAATTTTTGTTTTTTTGGGGTTAATTTACAGTTTTTTTTGGGGCTTTTTTTTTGGGCTTAGTTTTGGTTATGGTGGTGTCGGTGGTGGTGGTGGTGGTGTATGGTGGTGGGATAGGGTCGGTGGTGGTGGTGTATGGTGGTGGGGTAGGGTCGGTGGTGGTGTGTGGTTGTGGGATATGGTTGGTGGTGGTGTCGGTGTGTAGTGGGGTCTTGATGGGGGGGCTGGTGGTGCACGAATCTTACCATAATACCGCGCGCAAGAAAATCAGTTACGCTGCCTAATTCCTAATTAATTGCGCTGGGATGCCGCGCGCTACTCATTCAAATGCGCGCGACACCTTCTGCGGCAGAATATTCAAAACCCTAATTGTACCCATTCCCTCTAAATAGGGGCTTAATACGAGGCTCAAGGAGACAGAAATTAACCTAAAAACACTGGCAGTATCTTTGTGAACTTGTGTGCTACCAAACCCTCTTGTCTTAAACACTCACCCCCTTTAATACTTGTTACTACGGTGGAGGTTCCCGAACAAGGAGTCCATAAGTGTTCTAAACGAAGATCTAGCAAAGAGAAGTGGTAAATTCCCGAGCATTTAGATCAATCACCTTTATTTTTCTATTTAAAACAACTTTAATTAATTAATTATTGTTGTTTGATCACATTAAACGGACTTTTAATTAATTAATTTCACATAGTATCTTGCGTTAAATAAGAATTGAATTGAATAATTAATTGTTGATAGATCACCTAAGCCAAGGCGAATCTTGTTTATTTTGTTTAATTCACGAATATTTATTAAATAAGAATAACGACTTTTGCAATGTAATTTCTGCGTGATTAATGCGTGTAAATAAAATCAACTAACTTAGTTTTAGGTATCACATTACATATATTGTTTGGTGATGAAATTGTGAAGAAGGAAGAGCTAGTAGAGGCCGTAACTAGGGCTAGAATAGCGATTCCTCCTTAAAAGGAACGTTATTTTAGTACCCTCGCTCCCGAACTCATTTCTGGTACACGTAGACCAATTTGGGCATGGGTAAACTTACGATTCGTGCTAATTATCCCTTGAACTCTACTTGGGAGAAAGGCATGAACGAGGTTTATGAGTTTTCCTAAAACTTATTGGCGACTCCTATTTCTTTCTTACAAAAAATTGTGATGAAAGGATCATTTCTAAATCAAGGTCCCCCAAACACTCAGGAATTCAAAATCCTAATACATCCTAACAAGTGTAAAGTGCTAGGCTTTTAAAGGGCTATGGACATCTAAGGAGAAGTATCCCCTACGATGGGAACACCCCCCTTACAGTGGCGACTCCACTGGGGACTTAGAGGTTACAAGATTAGTTGTTAGTTATGGTTCAAGGTTTCCAACACTAGGTTACCTATGGGTTGTAACAAGAATTGATTTGGATAATATCTAGTTAGAGAGCGAGACTTGAACACATAATATCTTCTTTTTTCACAAAAGTAAAAGCCAAACAAGCCACATTGCAACATGCATAATCATAGCACGCTTTAACCATTGGGGATTGGCTCATTGACTAGGGGTTGCCAACATTAGGCTTCTATCCCAAAATCAATAACAATCATCCCACCCATATCGCCAACAAAATGTTAGGAGGGCTATATCATGGGTCAACATGTTGAGTGATTGATTCGTGCATCGTCCCTTAAGATATGGTATCTGTGGACAACAAAGCCTTAACATTAGAATGACATTGAATGCTTTGACGGTTCCTTTTATGTGCTTATGTGACTACATGAATATGTGCTTGTATGCTTCGTATCTAATCTAATTCCAACTTGTTACATAGGGATAAAAAAAAATCGCAAAAATTGTGATTCGACAAAAAAAAAAAAAGAAAAAAAAATGAAACGCATGTGGCAGATGCTACTCTTGAAGTTGCACTTTCCACCTTAGCACAAGACAAAAAATTGCGCGCGATACTATTTTTGATTATGATGATTCGTTTACGTACTTTATAATCGAACTAATGACATTACTTCTTATGAGGTTCGTCATTAGAAGTTCGCATCCCTTAATAGGACGTCATTAATATATTTATTCTTAAACGTGCCTATTTTCGTGTTCATCATGTTTTAGTTGTAATTGATCAACCTTGATTTAAAAATATAATTTATTTACCTCTTCTATGGTTTAAAAAGAAAATCCCGAGAACCTTACCTGGGATGTTTGCCTCACAAAAAAAAAAGAGATAAATAGAACGAAAGAATAAAAAAAAAAAAAAAAAAGAAAAAAAATCGTTCTAAAAAAAAAATTTATGATACAAAAAAAAAAAAAAAAGAGAGAAGATAATGAATGATAAAACCAATTTCTTGGATTTTACATTCGGAGGTCATCATTCTTTTTAAGCAAATAGTAATATATTATCCTTTAAAGATGATCAATATGAGAATCATATTTTAAAAAAAAACACGATATAGATCTGTATTGTAATCTAAATGATCAACAAATACCATAGTTTATTTAATCATTTTAAGGAAAGTGTTTGGGTCGATTAATATTTCTAAAATTTGATGAGCATTTTTCAATCCAACTTTCTTGCCTTTCTTTTCTACCTTTTTTGAAAATGATTCATTTAAAGTAAAATTCTTAGATGATTACCTTGTTGAAGTCAACACAAATCATGGCATTCCATTAATGATTGTTCATGAATTTTTTGACATTTTTCATCAACAAACTTGCTTAAAGTGAATTCGTATTACAAGGATTAAAAAATAAATAAATAAAATAATCATTTTGACTTTGATTCATTGTTTGAATGCTTGGCAGAAAAGGTTTAAGTGAACGCGCTCAATTTCTCGTGATACACATTACTAGATCATCTTCCACATTCGCATACTAGTCCAATCATGGGTGACAAAGCAGCGTTGGAGAAACTTAGAGTGGAACTCCAAAACCTAAAGGCCCTACGAGAAGAAGAAGCCCAAATGAAGGCTCATAAAAAAGCAGAAAAGACTAAAATAAAAGCAGAAGAAGAAAAAGAAAACATTCTGCAAGAAAAAGCAAGAGCCGAAAGATTAGAATCCTTGGAGAAACCCTCGAGCTAGCTCGGGGAATAAGTACTTCAACTATGAGCTTGCACCACAACCTAGTGGCAAGACTCTCCAAGAAAAGTTCTTGACTACAGATTTACCAATCTTTAAGGTTACAGACAATCCTAAGACTCACTTAATGAGCTTTATTGGAATTATGGCATTGAAAGGGGTTGAGCCAAGCCTATATGCATGTACTTTTCCTCTTTCATTGGACCCAACTGCTAGATCATGGTTTTATAAACACGACGCAAAACAAACTTCCACTTGGAGTGACGTTGTAAAAGTGTTCTTAACCCAATATGGAGATAACAACGAGCTCACAACTATCTTGCGCGGTCGTGATTTTTTTAAGCAAGGGGAAGAAGGCTTTATTGAATTCTTTTCCAGGTGGCGATCAAAGGTTGCTCTTCTTTCAAAAAGACCTTCGGATCATGAACTTGTCCAAAAGTTCATAGACAATATGTCTCCACCATACAAGTGCCATTTACAATACCTTGGTTTACACACATTTCAAAAGGTTTATACCGTGGGAACATTAATTGAAAGGGACTTGATAAATGAAACCATGAATCATATAGATGGACTAGATTTTTAGAGAGGATTTCACCTACGTTGGAAATGGACAAATCTCGAAGACGCAATCTCAAGAAGTTGTCAACAATTCAAGATGTAGCACCCTAGGTCTTGTTTTGTTTCTTTCCTTTTATGATAGACTAAGAGATTCATGCTGTCAAATCTACTTATTTTGTACTCTCATTAATTAATGAATAAAAAAAAAATTATATTTTCAAGTACGTCTATCTTGTTCTCTTTTCAATCTCTTTATTGTTATTAGCTCAAATTAAATGAAACATATACATACAAACAGGCAATATCAATAAGGCATACATACTTAAAACTTTAAGAATCTTGATGAGCTTTGGCTTACAAAATGTATTGAATGAAAAGAGGCCCGATCTTTAGCCCACAAAGAAAGGATATGATGATTTCACCAACTCAGGAGGCAACTTGAAACTCCACAAAGATCCTATGTTCTTAACCTTAGAGAAAATCCATCTTTTTGGCAGCCCTTTTGAGCCTCGTTAGTTGAGCCTTAGTTATTCAACCTACATTATTCCATACCTTGGGATGGGAATGGTGCAAAGAGATACAAATAGGAAATGGGGGGAACGAAACATAAGAGGGGGATACAAAGTTAGTCTAAACCCAAAAACCCAATGCAAAAAAATCTTTCTAAACCCAAAACAAAACTTATCAAAAAAAAAGAAAGAAAAAAATGAGAGAGAGAGAGGGCAAGGAAAAGGCACCTAATGTAGGAGTTGTCACACAAAGCAGAAAGGTTTTAATTAGATAAGCACCAAAAGGGGGGAATTATGGGAGTATACTTGAGCATGTCCATTCTTCATAACCCCAAGCCTAACCACGTTACAAACTTGGAAAGGCCCTCCTTGAGGTAGACCATAACCATGTACCAAAATCATCATTCCATGAAAATATGGCCAATCTTAGGCCTTTGCACATATGGACCTACTATTGTGTAGTCATGCCCATATATAAAATGCATGAAGTGTTGAGTTATGATTACAAAATCATAAAAAAATAATCAAATAATTTGGTTGATTGGATAGCTATTGGCTTGATGACACCATTTTAGTAAAGCAATCGAATCAAACTAAATTCGATGTTTTCCATATTTTTTGCTAAGAAAAATGAGATGACTAATCACTTTAAAAAAAAAAAAAACACTCATCTTATTTTCTTTTAATAATAAGGCTACTTATTACTAAGGTAATTCAACTTCTATATACATTGCCTAGAAAGAAAAAGAGTTAATACAATAAATTGATTTGATATATCGACAGCCTCGACGTCAACTTTAGATGTCTTTTACAACTCTTGAGAATTGGTCTTTTCACTTGGCATGAGCAACTAAAATGTCCGCCTACGTGGGATATCTTCAACTTCTCTAAGTGAGGAACATTGATTAAACATGATCTCTACATGAAAAAATGATCATTATCGCTATCACACGTATACCTCACAGCCAAGTCATCACGATGATTCAAATATTAAGTCAATAATCCTTGCTTTTCGAAAACATGTCTAATTCTCTTTCTTTATTCTTCTATGGGAAAGTTGGATTCCCCTTTCTTTTTATATAAATCCGTCTTTTTTGTTCATTTCTTTTTAGGGGGGTAAGTCGGGATGATCCCTCCCATTTGGCAACTAAAATACTTGAAAAAAATAGTATAATTTTTTCCACTCTTTGCCTCAAAATGGGTGCTAAAAAAGCTGGACATCCCCACTTCTCTCTATTTACAGATTTGAACACGCTATTTATGCTGCGAAATCAATGTCATGCAAAGCTTATTACAAACCATCTTAATAACTTTAAATGACAAAGGGAAGAAAACAACTTCCTTTTATTTGACCAAGATAATTAATCATGTTACTTGATCATACAATTCATGATGCAATATTCCACAAATTAAAAATACAAATCCTGGGGCTTCAAATAAACATGAGAAATATCTCCTAGCATGTGTATACATGAATTACAAAAGTCACCTAAGGTTACACTTGGGGGCTACAAAAATATAAGTCTTACCTCAACTTTCATTTTGAAATAAGACCGTATTTTGGAAAGTGATTAGAACGTTTTTTAAAACTATTCTAACACTCCACCAAACCTAAGTTTGATAAACATTCATTTACAAACTACGGTGCTTATTTAATTGAAAAAACTTCACATTCAATTAGCAAAATATGACAATGATGACAAACACTAAAAGTAAAACAGAAACAAAATTAGATATACAAAAGTTTGCTCACATTTTCATATCTTAGTTGAAATAAGTTGCAAATTACAACTTACCTTCATCAATCTTGGACAAAAAAGTCACACTCGATTACGAGCTAGACTTTTCTTTCCATTTTGGGTCTAGTTTTGAAAATAATATGATTATGTATTTTTCCTATTAGAAAAAGTTGCTTTTCAAAACAAAACTTTCATTTAAATTATTGGACCCTTTTTGAATTCTAGTTCGAAATAGCATGTTTCTAATAAAAAAATAGTATTCAAAATTTCCTTTCTGAATTTTTGTTTCTTTTTTTTCAAATAAATAAAATTTCAGATTCTCAATAACCGTTTAGATAATATGTGTATATACATAAATATTTCCAAAAGGAATGAACTAAGATTTGACTTCTTCTTGACTCGAACTTGTTCTCGCCTAGTCCTCCTGCGAGTATTGGCATAAGGATGGTAAACGAATCACTACAAGACCAAAATCATAGATTGATAAGAACAAAGAAAATATTGATGTTCTGAATCAACTTTGAGAATAAAATCACCGCAATGATCTTTACAAACGGTTAGACATTAGGTATGATTACTAAACCTTAAACACAATTGTTTTTGGTTTGTAAACAAGCAAAGAACTAACTTGCTTTCTTGAACTTGACTTTAATTAAAATGCAAAGCCATTTCATTGTCCTAAATATCTCAATAGAAAAATAGGATATATACATAGGTCCATCTCAATATCATGATCATATGAATAACCTAAACAATAGCAAGTCATTAGAACTACCCCAAATTGGGGGGCTCCAAGACTTGTGAAATAGCAAGAATGCGCATAACCCGACACATGGGGGCTCTAATATCCACAAAAAAACAAAATGAGATATTCATGCCATTCGAGCTACTTTCGAGAATCACCTAAACTACAAATGGTTTATGTAGATCTCAAGCTTTACAATTTTCAAATGTATCACAATGATTCAATAATCATGTTGTTCCTTTGAAAACTAAGTTTGCAACTGAATTTGGCCATTAAACAAGTTAAATACTCGAGCTATTTTCAAGTTCAACTTCAAAAACTAATCTTAGTGAAATTGTTGTTTCAATACTTCGAATTTACTCTAGAGATTAGAGAATATAACTAGTATAGAGCAAAAGAAACAAAATCATGATGCATAAAACATACTTGCTCATACGAAAGTTTAGTACTCAATCATTCATCATGAAAATTGTATCAAGACACTTTATTAACATAGGACAAACAATTTCATGACTAAGAATGTAAAAAAAAGACTCCTAAATTCTAAATTAAGAAGTCTCCGTTTTAAATTATTCCTCAATTGTTGCACACATTATAATTTCGCAAGGAGGTTAACATCTACTTTCTTAAGCTTCAAAACAGTAACAAAATTTGATCAAAAAAGAAAGAATTTGAAAGTAGCAAGAATAGAGGAAAAATTTGAACAACATTTCATTTTCCCTCTTACTTGTTCTAATGAATGACCAATACTACTAATGGTCAAAAACGATTTAAACACACTAGTTTAATCGTTTCTAAGATCCTAGTTGTTATCATAATAAGACAAAACACAGGATTTCTAGACCCATTTCAAGCAACATGAAAGGGTCTAATTATTAAAAACAAACAAGTCATCAAAGTCACCTAACATTGGGGATTACAATATTCGAAAAACATAAAATGGGGGCTACAATATTTAAAAACATAAAATGGGGGATCAAGAGCCCGAATTATAGCCAAACTACTCTAGTTCGATGATGTCTTCAAGGATTTCCTAAACTAACTAGTTTTGTAAAAATTTTGAAATCACAGTTTTATAAGAGAATAATAATAACCTTCGATTATTTTTATCATTAATAAAACCAATTTTGCAACTTACGTGTGAAAATAAATAATAAACATGAGTCGCAAGAACAATTTCATGCTATTATCAAAGTTCAAAATTTCATTTATAATTTTAATGCATAATTGTTGTTCTAAACACTTCAATTTACATTAAAATTAACAAGTATAGTCTATGTGAGCAAAAAATGAGAAATAAAGTTCAAGCACAAATTCAAAATTGAAAAACACATATATGCTTGTACATGCTCATATAGGACCAATACTTTACCATTTCACATGAAATTTGTTGCAATATATTCATGAAAACAAGTCGAATCAAAAACCCCAACTTCAAGTTAGGATTCTTCATTAGATTCTTCATTTTATTGACCAAGATCAAAGTCTGGTAAAATAAAAGAAGCAAGATTTATTTTCATTAGCTTCAAACGACAACCAAAAATTGGAAAGAGATCAAAATTGGAAAAGAGGAGAAGAAGAAACTGAGCTGCAGATCACACTTCTCCAACTCTTTTACTAATTCCAATGTTGCGTGCAACTCATCAAGTTGCGTGTGGCATCCAAGCGTAACCTAGTTTCTTGCGCGCGCCTGGCCAGCGCAACCTACTAAGTTGCGAGCAGATACTGGTCACTTAGATGACCGGTATTCAGATTTTGATCCTTTTGATCAGTTTTTAACGGTTTTTGTCCGTCATTAGACGTAATGGCTCGCAAGTTATCAAAATATTTTTATTTTCTTTACATCCAGTAGTTTCTTTTCTTGTTTGATAGTTTTTTGCATCATCCTGCATGCACACCGTGCTTTGTGCCTTCCCTAAGCATACGTTTTGGACGTTTTTCGTAGGCGTGTCTTAAGACGTTCCGTAGTGGTGCTTTACGTAAAAGCTCCCATAGACAGGTTTGTCATTTTACTGTACTGACTTCAGAAATGTCACGTTCTTTTCTTTCTTTTTGGTGTCCATAGCAAAAAGGACAACGTTCATGCAGCGTAAAAATTTTACCTCTTCCCAGATTAACGTGATCTACCTCTCATAACTAAAAGGTAGAATTTCTTTACTTTACTTTAGGCGTTAGCTAACGAGTCGATAGGCACGCCGAACCATTCGAGAACAGACACTTCTCGATTGGAAGCAAATGCATTAGTTAGTGAGCTTACTAGCTTTACCGGAAAGTTAGGGTGTCATCCACCCTCTGTATAAAGAAAGCAAATACGGCAGTTAGTGAGCTTACTAACTTGCCGGACAGTTAGGGTGTCGTCCACCCCCTGTATAAAGAGCGACGTGCGATGTCACATCTATGTAGGCACGTGCCCCCAGTCCCGAGACACGTGTTCTCATCTTGTGGACAAAACTGCTAGAGAGTTGCCAATTTTCTTCTCTTTCACTGGATTTGGATATATGCCTCCAGTTCTGATACATGTATTTCTATCTTGTGGACACCGAGTACTGCGTTTTGACAAGCGAATTGTCAAGAACTTTATTCACATGTTAGGCTACGAAAGCCGAAACACCCTTTTTATCATCTTTACAACTTGTTAAAATCAGGCTAAAGTTTCAATGACATATCGAGGGATTTTAGACCAACGATGACATGATTGAGAGGACATCATCCCCTTTATTCCTTTTTAAACCGATTTCTTCTCATGACGTGACATCACCCAGAACACCTTTACTTGTAAAAGCGTTCTACAATTGCAAAGGATCAATCTAGATTCTTTAGCGCGTTAGACTAGAAAATACTTTTTTCTAACCTTAATAGCTATTTGTCTCGAGCACTTAGCAGAATAAGTCTCGGATCTATTTCCTTGACTACTTTGATCCTCGTCAATTCTAGACTCGATCAAAGTGGGGGCTAATTGTAGACATCTACTTTTGGCCTCCTGGCCCGGCAGGAAGTGCAATGACGATAAATAAAACCATCTTCGTGTTGGATTAATGTAAAGAACACTTATGGATAACTGATTGAATCACAAGAACATAAAAATAAACTAGCCTAACCCAAAAACAAATGCATTAATGTCCAAACAACTAAGCCCAATCATAATTTGCCTTAAGCCCGAGCTTAAAACCTAAAAATGACGGATTTAAAGGCGCCTAAGTTAAATATCAATGCTGCCACAGAGAAATCCGCGCGCATCACAATGAGTCGCGCTGGTCTGGCGTGCGCAACTCACAAGGTTGCACGCAACACCCAACGCAACTGCTAATGATGCGCTTGCGAAAGATTTAGAAGTTCATAAAAATATGAAATTGAATCTTACCATAATACCGCGCGCAAGAAAATCAGTTGCACTGACTATAGCAGCGCAACCTAATTACTTGCCCTGGGATGCCGCGCGCTACTCATTCAGATGCGCGCGACACCTGCTGCGGCAGAATATTCAAAACCCTAATCGTACCCATTCCCTATAAATAGGGGCTTAATATGAGGCTCAAGGAGACAGAAATTAACCTAAAAACACTGGCAGAAACTTTGTGAACTTGTGTGCTACCAAACCCTCTTGTCTTAAACTCTCACCCCCTTTAATACTTGTTACTACGGTGGAGGTTCCCGAACAAGAAGGAGTCCATAAGTATTCTAAACGAAGATCTAGCAAAGAGAAGTAGTAAATTCCAGAGCACTTAGATCAATCACCATTGTTTTGTTGTTTAAAACAACTTTAATTAATTAATTAGTATTGTTTGATCACTTTAAACGGACTTTTATTTAATTAATTTCACATAGTATTTTGCGTTAAACAAGAATAAAATTGAATAATTAATTGTTGATTGATAACTTAAGCCAAGGCGAATCTTGTTTATTTTGTTTAATTCACGAATATTGATTAAATAAGAATAACGACTTTTGCAATGCAATTTCTGCATGATTAATACGTGTAAATAAAATCAACTAACTTAGTTTTAGGTATCACGTTGCATATATTGTTTGGTGATGAAATTGTGAAAAAGGAAGAGCTAGTAGAGGCCGTAACTAGGGCTAGAATAGCGATTCCTCCTTAAAAGGAACGTTATTTTAGTACCCTCGCTCCCGAACTTATTTCTGGTACACGTAGACCAATTTGGGCATGGGTAAACTTACGATTCGTGCTAATTATCCCTTGAACTCTACTTGGGAGAAAGGCATGAACGAGGTTTATGAGTTTTCCTAAAACTCATTGGCGACTCCTACTTGTTTCTTACAAAAAAGTGTGATGAAAGGATCATTTCTAATTCAAGGTCCCCCAAACAATCAGGAATTCAAAATCCTAATACACCCTAACAATTGTAAAGTGCTAACCTTTTAAAAGGCCATGGGCATCTAAGGAGAAGGATCCCCTACGATGGGAACACCTCCCTTACATTGGCAACTGAAGACGTAGTTTGGATTCGGAAGTTTGCCTGGGCTGTTGCGGCCTCAGCAGGTCCTGCCTGGGCTGCTGCAGCCTCAGCAGGTCCTGCCTGGGCTGCTGTGGCCTAGCCAGCTGCTACCTGGGCTGTAGGGGCCTGGGCAGCTGCTGCGACCTTGGTAGCTGCACCTGATTTTTTTTTGGGATATTCTTAACGGCCACCCCCAACTTCTGTAACACCGAAATGGTAACCCACATTTTATTTATTATACAAAATGACTCTAATTAAGAATTTATTCTCATCTGTAACCTTATTTCACTAAATGGTAACTTTAAACTAACTACAGTTAGGATATTTTTTATTTATTTTTTAATTTTTGAATATTTTGTTTTAAATAAAAACCACCAATCAGCCACCCACACCTCACGACCACCTCCCAACCAGCCAGCCACCGCAACCCTACTTCACTGTCGGCGACCCCAACCCAGGACCCACGAACCCTCTCGACCACCGCCTCTCCTCCCTCTTTGTCCTCTGACAACACCGAAACCCACCATCGCACACCATTTCGTACACCGACCCGATTTCGATTGTAGGTGGTGGTTTCGATTTCGGGTTAGGAGGGATTCAGTTTCAGGTCTTGGGGAGGGTGGTTCGAATTTGGGTGGCTTGTCAAAAGAGAGAGAGGGCGGTACGACGAGTGACCCTAGTGTGGGTCATGGTTCGAAGGAGAGAGAGAAAGGGAAGGTCGTGGGGATGTGGGTAGGGGTGAGGGGCTAGTGGTGGCGGCTGGTTGAAGGTGAGGTGGAGGCGTAGGTGGTAACAGCGGTTGTGAGAGCGTGATGGTGATGGTTGTTGGTGAAGGTGGTTTGGAGGTGGCTGGTGCCTGGTGAAGGTGGTTTTTTTTTTTAAATTTGGTTTTTTTTTTCAAAACAAAAAATTCTAACCATGGTTTAGGTTTTTAACCAAATAAGATTAATTAATGTCATAATTAGGATAAATTTCTTAAAGAGGGTCATTTTGTATAATTGAAAAATAAGAGGGTTACCATTTCAGTATTACAGAAGTTAGGGGTCGCCGTTGAGAATTTCACTTTTTTTTTTTTTTAATCACTCGTTGAAGTTTCAGATTTCGAATAGAAGCCAAACTTCAAAGAGAAGGATGGTGGAGAAGCCTGAGAGCATTGATCAACCTAAACAGAAGATGAGTGAACAACGGTCCAAGAGTGAACAAGTGTCGAAGAAGAATTCTTCGAGAGGTTCACCTATGCAACCTACTCCACTTGTTGAAGACATTGTACTTCAATCACTCTCTAAGGATTTAACGTTTCTACAAAATTGTGTTAGTCATTTCGTCGAACCCATTGATGTTGCACTTCCTAAGGTAATGTTCTACTATGATGAGGATGCAGTTGCATGGATTAACAAAGAAGATGTGAAGGAATTTCTACATGGTTTAATGCTTAACATTTCCCTCATTTAAACATTCATGAGGCACTTCAATGCCACTTAATCTATGTTATTCAAATTAGTGGTGATTATCCTTCATTTCCATTAATTTTTAAATGTTCATGCACGCAGAGCACTATAGGAGCACTTGAGTGACACTAATTCTCCTTGTAAAGTTCGGTGGTTATTCCCTGAGTAGATATCCACTACTAGAATCTTAGGTAACCACCTTGACGTGATGTATTATATTGAACAGAGTATCAAGGAATCAGTGCGTGCGGGAAACAAGTTCATATTCGCCCCATGTTATGATGAGTATGTCTAACCATGTCAAATTCAATCGTTTCCCCTTATTATATGTTGACTCCTAATTATTGATTTGTTTGTGTATTGTGAATTTATGTAGGTTGCATTGGACCCTCATGGTGATTTGTCTTTCCAATAACACAATCTTTCACCTTGATTCATCTTGATCAACAAAGAAGTTGCTCGTGAAGGCTATATTGCAAAAGTAAATATATATAGCTACCTAGTGTTGATTATCACTACCTAACTCATTTAGTAGTCAGAAGACTAATCAAATTTGAATTTACTTTCCTACAGTGTTATGAAGAAGCAACATTGTCGTGCTCCTCAGGGTCCTACATGGAAATCACCGATGGTAAATTTACACGATATTGTGATTATCTTAATAAACATTGTGTAAATTATTGCTAATTAGCTATGCATGTTTGACTCATGTGATTTGTTTGTCCAATGCTAGTGCGAACAACAAGATAATGGAGTTGATTGTGGCTTGTATGTGATGAGATTCATGCTTGACATAGTGACTCATTATACGGACAGTCTACAGCGTGATGAGGTAGGTCCTAAAACTTAATAAAACTCTCTTTTTATGTGATTTCAAGCCTTAGACACCTAAAACTAGGTAACATTGACATGTTATGAGAAAGAAATAGTTCATTTGAAAAGAAATATAGAAAATGGGCAAAGTAGAAGTCATACATGCCTTATTTGGGCCATTTCGGGTAACATGCGTCCTAAAACTTAATAAAATACTATTTTGATGTGATTTCAAGCTTCAGAAACCTAAAACTAGATAAAATTTACATGTTACGAGAAAGAAATAGTTCATTTGATAAGATATGTAGAAAATGGGAAAAATAGAAGTCATATAGGCCATATTTGGGACATTTTTGATAAAATGCGTCTTAAAACTTAGTAAAATTCTCTTTTGGTGTGATGTAAAACCTTAGACACCTAAAACTAGGTAACATTGACATGTTATGAGAATGAAATAGTTAATTTGATAAGATATGTAGAAAATGGGCAAAGTAGAAGTCATGTATGCCATATTTGGGCTAATTTTTATAAAATGCGTCTTAAAACTTGGTAAACTGCTTTTTTGATGTGATTTCAATCCTTAGAAACCTAAGAATTGGTAGTATTGACATGTTATGAGAAAGAAATAGATCATTTGATAAGAAATCAAGAAAATGGGTAAAGTAGAAGTCATATAGGCCATATTTGGGCCATTTTTGATAAAATGCGTCTTAAAACTTAGTAAAATGCTCTTATGATGTGATTTCAATCCTTATAAACCTAATAATAGGTAATATTGAAATTTTATGAGAAAAAAATAGAACATTTGATAAAAAAATGTAGAAAATGGGCAAAATAGAAGTCATATAGGCCATATTTGGGCCATTTTTGATAAAATGCATCTTAAAACGTAGTAAAATGCTCTTTTGATGTGATTTCAATCCTTAGACACCTAAAACTAGGTAATATTGACATGTTATGATAAATAAATAGATCATTTGATATGAAACATAGAAAATGGGTAAAGTAGAAGTCATATAGGCCATATTTGGGCCATTTTTGATAAAATGCGTATTAAAACTTAGTAAAATGTTTTTTTGATGTGATTTTAATCCTTAGACACCTAATACTAGGTAATATTGACATTTTATGAGAAAGAAATAGGTCATTTGATAAGAAATGTAGAAAATGGATAAAATAGAAGTCATATAGGCCATAGTTGGGCCATTTTTGATAAAATGCGTCTTAAAACATAGTAAAATGGTGTTTTGATGTGATTTCAAGCCTTAGAAATCTAAGATTAGGTAATATTGACATGTTATGAGAAAGAAATAGTTTATTTGATAAGAATTGTAGAAAATGGGCAAAGTGGAAGTCATATAGGCCATATTTGGGCCATTTTTGATAAAATACGTCTTAAAACTTAGTAAAATGCACTTTTGATGCAATTTCAAGCCTTAGACACCTAAGACTAGGTAATTAGACATGTGATGAGAAACAAATAGAAAATACTTAATGTTTAACCTAATTAATTAATTCTAACATAATTTTTATGTATTTTAAGTTTTGCAAGGTACAAAAGGATGGTCCGTTGACAAGCAAGAAACTTAATGAAATTCGAGACATGTTGGCGTCTTTATCACCTTTAACTTGTAAATGTCACTTCTATTTAAATTTATGTTTTGTTAACTTTTTAACTACAATATTCATTAATTAATTAGTATTGTTTGTATATATATCTAACACTTTTTATTTATTGTATTGCATTTTGGAAATATTTGTATCTATATATGTATTGTTGTTCTTATTTCAATTTAGAAATTATTCTTATTATAATTATTATTAATTATATTATTTTTAATTATAATTATTAATGATAATTATTAATGATAATTATAATAATAATTATAATTATTATTAATAATATTTAATGACAATTATAATAATAATTATAATTATTGGTTCGGGGTTTTTTGTGAACTCCTCGGATACTGGTCGCGTTCTTCTGACAATGAGACTTGGACACCTGCAAAACAACGAATATTCCGTTTATCGGAATATTCGCCTCCGACGATCAAGTTAGAGATCGGAAATCGGAAGAGCTAGAGAGAGAGAAAGTAGAGAGAAGTTGGAGCTTTTTAATGCTCTATATTTATGTTATATCGTAATCCACCCCTCCCATCATAAATGATTGGGGTATTTATAGGGGTGGGAACATGTGCCCCTCTAGGGTTTATACCCTAGACTTTCGTGACGTGATTGGCTGCGCAATCAGGGGTCGCCACGTATCACGGGGGGCGCCGTTTTACAGCATTCAAGGTTTTTCTCGGGATTTGGGCCTGATGTAATCAAGGCCTTTTTCTCTTTCTGATGTTGTATTGTGTATTTAAAGGTAGTTGACATGTGTCACCCTGTCAGGAGGACACGTGTCACCCTCTTATAATGCCACGTGTCACCTTCTTATTGGGCCACATGTCACTATGAGATTGGGCCACGTACATGGGGTATTTTTACCCTAAACATTTTCCCCTCAGAGGGGGTGGCTCGTACACTTACTGGCCGCCTCCTCTGATCTTCCATTCTGGACGTCCATGTACTCTGGGTTGGGTTTACCTCCCATCTGCCCTGGACGTCCATATACTTTGGACTCAAAGCTCTTTTTGCTACTTGGATGTCCGTATATTTTGTTCTGGACGTCCTCGTAGTCTGGAGTGAGCTTGTCTTCTTGCTCATTTGGGCGTCCATATTGTGTACTGGACGTTCTCGTACTTTGAGAGAGGCTTAACCCCTGGTTCATTTGGACGTCCACATACTTTGGACTGGACGTCTTCATGCTCTGGGAGGAGCTTATCTCCTAGCTCATCGGGACGTCCGCATATTTTGGACTGGTCGTCCTCATACTCTGGGAGGAGCTTATCTCCGAACTACCCAAGGCGTCTACATCATTTAAAATGAACATCCTTGCTTTTTAGTCTGGACGCTCTCGTACTCTAGGAGGAGCTTATCTCCTAGCCACCCAGAGCGGCCTCAGCAGTGGGACTAGACGTCCTCCTATTTTGGTCTGGACGTTCTGATACTCTGGGAGGAGCTTATCTCCTAACTACCCAGAGCGTCCACACATTTTTGAAATGGATTGGGCTTCCTTGATTTCAGGCGTACTCTATGGTTCTTTCATCATGCTACGTACGTCTGAACTTTCCCCTTTGGACTAAACGTCTGGGAACTGGGCGGACGCATTTTCCTCTTAGATATTTTTAAGTTCTGGAGACTAAGTGTTGAAGGTGTAAATCTCTTGAATTTGTGACTTAACTCACTTCAACACACTTTGACGTGCCGTCAATTGTCCGTCTGATTTTTTCACAAGTTAACAGAACCCTAACGTCATTCTGTCCCTTTCTTCGAGTAATTTCTCAAAAAAATTACCGTTTGAATATTTAGGTGGGAAAGGTGGTTTTACCATTTTGCCCCCATGAGTTCATTCTATAAATATGGGAAGTGAATTCTCATTTTCACACTTTACCCAATTGTGAATTCTAGAGAGAAGTCAGAGCAGTCTAGTGAGAGAAAGTGATTTTCCTTTTAATCTTCAAGAGCGCCGCCGTGAGTTTGAGTTGTCCGGGCATTTTTGAGTTTTCCGGTCAATCTTCAACAACACCAAGAACACTTTCGAAGTTTTCAGAACGTACAAAGGTAGGCCGTCTACACTTCTTTCGTTTCTTTACTTGTATATATATATATAGTTTTTTTTTCAATTCTGGATCCATACTCGGCTTCGTCTCACTCTCCTCATGAGGCCGGCCGTTCGCCTGGGACTGAGGAGTCTAGAGTGGACGGAGAAGAGTTGTCTCCTCCTTGGAGTGAGTCTATGTCTGGTGCGTACATACTCACCCCCACTTATTCTTCTCTGTCCCCACAGGCAATGGCAAGAACAATGCGTACGCGCAAGCTTAATGCGGCCAGGAACCCAGACGGTAGTCTGGTTCACCCTAGGGTCCCTTATGACCCTAATAACCCAAGTAGCATGGAGGTGGAGACTACCTCCACCACCCAAACAACGACCGCCTCCACTGGCTCTCATCACTTGGCCGTGGAGGTCACTTCTTCTTTCGAGGAACGCCAACAAGCTCAAGGCGCCTCGTCCACCCCTGCTTCGGAACTTAGGTTCCCTCAATTTGCCAGCTCAGTCATGGATGAGGCCGAGCTGGTAGCCTGCAAAGACCATCCTACCAATTTTGGGGCGGACGCTGCTGGTTCGTCTGTCCCCTCTTCCTCTCAACCTCTGCTCCAACTGGGCGGGGCGGACAGACCTATGACAGGAATCTCAATCAGGGAACCGTCCGATCTGCCTATTCGCAACGCCCCTTCTTCGGGGAACGAGGCGGACGCTGCTAAAGACAAAGGCAAGCGTCCATTAGTTGAGGAGGGCGTTCCTTCTTCCACGGGCGTACTCAGCTCAAGAGGCCGAAGCTCGGCCGAGGCAGCAGACCTGGATAGGGTGCTGTCTTCAGAATTCGGGAGTGCCCCCTCTCACCAAACGGAAGAAGAAGAAGTTGAGAAAGAGGCCGTGGGTGAGACGGCCGAAGAAAACATCGCGAAATTGATAACTTCAGGGACCCGTACGCCTGTACAGTTGGAGAGACGGCCCTGAAGTTCTTTAAGAAAGAATTTGAGGAGTACAAGGAGTCCCTCCATTTGGGGGAGGGATTTGAGATACAAGTCCCCAGGAAAGCCATTGCTGTGGCTACCTAGGATGATGAGAAGCTGCGCAAAAGGGCTTTTTGCGTTTATAGGGCCGCCTTGGATGTAGGCCTTCGCTTCCCTCTTCATCCATTCGTCCGGACATTTCTGGACGAGTATGACATTGGCTTTTTCCAACTGACGCCAAACTGTTGGTTAAACATATTTGGGTACTTGGTGACGTGCATCTGCAAGGGTTTCACGCCAGACTTTGCGGTCTTATGTGAGATGCACTCACTTACACGGCTGGAAAAAGATACGGATGGTTGGCTCGTCTTGAGTGGAACTAGGGATTACATGGTTGTGGTCGACCGTGTCAGCAAATTGAGGGACTGGAAGCACCGTTTCTAACGCATCAAAACCAAAGATGCGGAGTTCAACCTCCGCATGATTAAGTGCCGTCCAGATCCCATTCAGCTCGGACGTGGGGATCACAAACTTGACAAGCCGCCCATCCATCCAAGCCAAGAGCACCAACTTGAATATTTCAAGGTCAACCGGGTCAAGCGGGGTAACAAAACTGAACGTGTCCCTCGCCATTAGGTTCCTCTAGCCAATTGGCTTAGAAACACTACCTTTATGTCTGCGTACGGCCTGTACCAGAACATGCCCCAAGGTGGACACTTAGATATATAAACCTTTTGTACGCACGTAGAGTTTTTTAGAAAAATGTTCTAACACTTTGCTTTTTTCTCTTTGCAGCGGAGGCGTACGCTATGCTTGACCCAACACAAAAGGGAGAAGTGGCTATGTCCGAGGTGGACATTGCCCGCTACAAGGCTCGTTTCAAGATGTACGAGCAAATCAAGGAGGTAAACACTTAGTTTATTTTTGAGTCTTTCTTCTTTAATGTCCGTTCTGCTGTATTGGGAGGAACCTGCTTCCTAAGTTTGCACGGACGCATTTCGTCCGTTCATACATGTTGGAAGGGAGCTCCTTCCCCAATTCACACGGACACTGACATGCTTTGTGCCTTGTGTAATTTTTCTAACTTGCTTGTATGATTACAGTCTTCCTCTACCCCAAAGGCAAGAAGAAAGCAGCCGGCTTCTTCCACTCCTGATGCGAACGCATCCAAAAGGAGGAAGACGGTCGCCACGAAGACGCCCTCCAAATCTGCGGCCAAGACTAAGTTGCAGACTGCTAAAACGCAGTCTAAAGGAGATCAACCTCGGCTGGTACAAAGCGAGGCCTCCAAGTCCGTGGATCCTGTTGCTGATCAGGTCCACGACGCGTCCGTCCCTATGGACGACGGGGGTAAGTCAACCCTTGAAAAAATGACCGGCCTCACCTCGACTCCGCATGTCGAGGTAGTTAAAAAATCTGATTGGCTAAATGCCAGTCAGTCGGCCAGTGACACTGCTGGCCGTTTAGACAACGAGGGGGACGCCTCTTTGCCGCCCCCTCCCATCAATCTCTCTCCTCCAAGCTTCTCCACTGGTTAGCCTTTCTTCCTTATTCTTGTACCATTTGATTTACTTGTACTTGTAAGTTTTAGCTAACTCTTCTTGTCCGGTCGTCCGCAGACATCTCAGAGGAGTTGCAAATGAGGCTGCCCGGCCAGTCACTGACTGGCGCAGACAGGAAGGCCATGCGCGAGGCCATGGTTCGCGCGGTTCCCCAAGCGCAGCGTGATAAGCTGCGGGGAATCAATGATGGCTTCCTCGGCCCTATGCTCAACTGTAGTGCTTAGGCACGTCTCCTTTTCTCTATACCTTTTCTTTCCAACAATTAGCAAATTTTTCTATATTTGACTAAGTTTCCTTCTTCTGTCCGCGGCTCTTCCTCCGCCTGAACGCCTTCCTTGAATGGAAGGATAAAGAGAACGAGCGGTTGAAGCAAGCTTGGCTTGAGATTAGAAAGGCCGAGGACGCTTTGACTGGGACGGCCGCCGTCCAAAGGGTGCATTTTGAGACCCAGATAACCGCGCTGTCCGACAAGGCGGCGCGACAAACAGAGGACCTGGTCAAACTGGGCAAGGCACTCGAAGAAGAGTCCTTGGCCAGGGAGGCCTTGAGGGTTGAAAGGGACGAGGCCGTCCTAGAGAAGGAAAAGTGGAGGCTGGGCTTCGAGGCGTCTGAGGCCTTGAGGAGTGAGCTGAAGTTGGCCCAAGCCAACCTTAAGTCTGCTTTGGACGAAGTGGACGTGCTGAAGGCCGAGGTTGAGGCCTTGAAGAAGTCCGTTTTGGACTATGCTGAGCAGCTAAAAGCTCCTCGGCCGCCCAACGCTGAGGAAATTGTTCGCATTGAGCAGAATGCCGAAGACAGGCTTAGGGCATACTTCTTTGATGCCTTCGAGCTGATGGTGGATGACGGAGAGGCTGCGTACTATGAAGAACGCTTCAAGAAGCGGCTGAACTATGTCTGCCTCAGAGAAGAGGCGAAGAAGGTCGGCCAGCCTCCTCCAGAGCAGGTAGTTACCTCTCCTGAGTCCGGAGAGGACGAGGAAGAGAGAGATGAGGAGGAGGAGGCGGACGGTGATGCCGCTCCGGCCGAAGACGCCAAGGTTGCGGAGGAGCCTGCCAAGGATGATACGGCTAAGTAAAGCTCAGGTCCTCCAGCAACCGTCTGCTCAGCTACCCAGCTTTTTCCTTCTTATTTCAGCTTTACTTTACTTAGCTTATTCTGTACTCTTTTTTGTTCTTATTTTGAGGCCGCCTGTTTGAGCGGTTTTGTAAACATTTCGGCCGCCTTTTGCGCGGTCAGTTTAATGAAGATTTTGTCCGCCCGTTGAGCGGTGCTTTAATTCTGTTTCATACTTAGCAATTTTTTGCAATGTTGTGCTTTTTGAATGTTTTTCGTACGTCTCAATATTATGTTTTTTCGTACGCTCCTAGGGGTATGCCCCTTTATTCGGTGTTCGCCTAGTCCATACTCTAAGATGTTTGATTAACTTGGTAGTCTTTATGCCTTAAAGGGTATGACGACTAGCAAGTTAATCAAATCATAGTAATGATTGCCCTTGGACTAGGTGAAGCACCGAATCAATTTAATTGGCTGTTCAGCTATCTTTGTACGAGTAGTCCGTTGAAACTATCGCTCGGGCGTACTCTTGAAATCACAAGTATTATCTCAACTTAGAGATTCCTGGCTCGGCCGGGCTAAACGCGTAGGTATGCCCTTGCCCTATTTGTAAAGGACACTTGCTTTTTTAAACAAGTTCAGAATACCTTGCCTCAACCGTCCGCCTTGAATTGGTGCGGACGCATTGTTCTCTTAATTGAATCAGTTTTTTTTTTTTTTTTTCGTGGCCGAATTGCTCCATCGGAAGCAATCTTGCTTCCTTGTTGCTTCGGCCACTCAGTAAGACTGATAAGCCGTGTTGCTATATTGGAAGCAACTTAGTAAGTCATTTCACTCGGCCTTTAATTACAAATCATAATATGCAAATAAAGATAAGTAAAATAGCAAAATAGTTCAACAATGCTTGACTTTTCATTAATTTTGTCAAAAGTACATTGTTGTGGCCGTATGGCTTTGATTACATGGCTCGGTCAATAGACCTAGCTGTATACACAGCTTTTTGGCTAAGTACTTAGAGAAACTTAAACATGATATTTCTTCAGATTGTCAGTGTTCCATGTCTGTGGGATCTGACGGCCATCAATTGCTTCAAGGCGATATGTGCCTTCTCGGACTTTTTCCCTGATTCGGTACGGCCCCTCCCAGTTTGGGGTCAACTTGCCGTCCTCATTGGCACGGCCAACAGCTTCCATTTTCCTCAACACTAGATCTCCCATTTTGAGTGACCGCTTAGACACTCGGCGGTTATATGCCCTTGTCATCCTTAAGCGATAAAATTTCATGTCTAAGCGCCGCATTGCCCCTAGCTTCTGGAAGAAAGTCTAGAGCGGTCTTCATGGCATCCCAATTGGCCGATTAATCATAGAGCATTACCCGCAAAGTGGGCTCGTACATTTCAATTGGGAGTACAGCCTCAGCTCCATAGACCAAAAAGAATGGAGTCTCCCCTGTTGAGCTCTTTGCTGTTGTCCGTATGGACCATAGCACATTAACCAACTCATCTGCCCATAGGCCGCCCGCCTTTTCCAGCTTGCGCTTGATCCCATTTGAAATCAGCTTGTTATAGGCCTCAACTTGGCCATTGGCTTGTGGTCGGCCGACTGAGGCAAAACAATGAGTTATGCCCTGGTCCCCCAACCATTCCTTGAGTTGGCGCGTCTCAAACTGAGGTCCATTGTCGAACACCATTGACTGAGGTACCCCATACCGAGTGATTATGCTCTTCCAAATGAAGGCTGACACATCCGTCCATTTGATGCCCCGGACGACCTCAGCTTCAACCCATTTAGTAAAGTAGTCTACTGCCACTAGTACATATCGTCTCTGGCCGGATGTAGGAGTATACGACCCCAAAATGTCCATGCCCCATTTGATGGCTGATAGACTATTTGCTGGATGATGAACAAGGGTTGAAAACCTCTGGCACTTGTCACATTTTTTCACCATTTGCATGGCGTCCGTATTCAAGCTCGGCCAGTAATATCCCAAATGTGTCGCTTTTTCAGCTAAGGCTCGTCCTCCAATATGTGAGCCACAATGCCCCTGATGGAGGTCATCCAACACATCATGCCCTCTTTTAGTAGTTATACATTTAAGATAAGGCTTCACAAAAGATTTTTTGAATAGCTCCCCATCCTTCATCTCGAACCAGGCCGCCCTCCTCTTCATTAGCCAACTCTCTTTTGGGTCGTCCGGAAGCATTCCATCCCTTAGATAGGAAATAATTCCGTCCATCCAAGTTGAACTTCTATCTATTATCTGAACGGGCTCGGCATCAATACTCCTTTACTTCCCAAAACACTAATCTTGGAGTATCACATGATGCCGAGGAAGCCAATTTGGAGAGCGCGTCCGCTTGATGATTTTCTGATCGAGGAACTTGTCTGAGAGAGAAATGTTCTAGGCACTCGGCCTCATCCTTCACTAGCTGCATGTACTTCATCATGGCCGGCTCCCTAGCTTCGAAGCCACCATTGACTTGGTGGACTATTAGCCGGGAGTCCGAGCACACTTCAACTTTGGTTGCCCCGGCCGCTTTACACATCCTTAGGCCGGCCAACAATGCTTCGTACTCAGCTTCATTGTTTGACGCTTGGAACTGAAATCTCAACGCATACTCATATTTGTCTCCTTCAGGATATTCACATATAACACCAGCACCACACCCGGTCGCTGTTGCACTACCATCCACAAACACATTCCAGACTTGGTCCCCGGCCGGCTGAAGATCAGGCCGTGCCATTTCAGCAAAGAAATCCGCAAAAGCTTACCCCTTGATTGCCTTTCTTGGTTCAAACACAAGGTCAAAGCCCCTGAGTTCCAAAGCCCACTTAAGCATGCGGCCACTTGCTTCTAACGTTGAGAACGGCTTCTTCAAAGGTTGGTCTGTGTAGACCACAATTGAATGTGCCAAAAAGTACGGCCGCAGCTTCTTTGATGCCATGTATAAGGCCAGGCCAAATTTTTCAATTGGGGGGTACTTAAGCTCAGCATTGTGGAGTACATGGCTGATAAAATACACTGGGACCTGGTGGCCATCCCTCTCAGCAAGGAGGACGACACTTAGAGAATGTTCAGAGATGGCAAGATAGATAAATAACTTCTCATTCCTGAGCGGACTGACGAGGCGAGGCAATGTATGCAAGTGACTTTTCAACTGTACGAATGCTTCCTCGGCCTCCTCTGTCCACTCGAACATGGCTTTCTTCTTAATGGTTTGAAAAAAGTAACGGCACTTATCCCCTGACCTTGACAAAAATCTTCCAAGGGCTGCTAAACAGCCGGTTAGTCTTTGCACCTCCTTAATTGTTCTTGGGGACTTCATGTCAAGGACGGCTTGAATTTTTTCAGGGTTGTCCCCAATTCCACGTTGATCAACCAAAAATCCGAGAAACTTGTCGGACTCAACACCAAATACACACTTCTTTGGATTTAACATCATCTTATGCCGCCTGAGTTCGGCAAACGTTTCTCGTAGATCCTTGAGATGGTTTGCCGACTCTTTTGACTTGACAATCATATCATCAATGTACGCCTCTATGTTCCGGCCGATTTGGTCTCTAAAGACTGTGTTAACAAGCCTCTGAAAGGTAGCAGGGGCGTTCTTGAGGCCGAATGGCATAACTTTATAACAGTACAACCCCTGCTCGGTCACAAACGCTGTCTTTTCTTGATCTTCTTCCCACAAGGGAATTTGATGGAATCTGGAGTATGCGTCCATAAAACTCATTAGGGCGTGTCCAGCCGTAGAATCAACCAAACGGTCAATCTTAGGCAAAGGGAAGCTATCCTTAGGACACGCCTTGTTCAAGTCTGTGTAGTCCACGCACATTCTCCAAGTCCCATTCGGCTTTTTTACAAGAACTACATTGGCCACCCAATCTGGGTAGAAGCATTGCCGAATAAAACCGGCGTCCAGCAGCTTTTTCACCTCTGCTGCGGCCGCCTGATTCCTCTCTTCTCCGTGATTCCTCTTATTCTGGCGGACAGGCTTTATCAAAGGATTCACGGCCAACTTGTGCACGGCCAGATCAGCTAAACTAACTCATCCCCAAGCAATCCCAAAGCTAGAGTGCCAACACTAATTGTCCGTTCTGGGTGGTTGGAGTCAAGCACTATATCCTGGTGGCTGCCGGCCGGCTGGGGCCTCAACTCATCTGGCCGGCCGACAGTCATTAATTGCTAGGCTTCTTCTGCCCTGGCCGCCATACACTTCTGGCCGACCTGGTATGCTGGGAGTGAGATTCCTTCTTCCTTTGGCTCGGACAGTTTTGGGCTGCGTGCTGTTGGCTTCACGGCCAGCTGATTACATTCCTTAGCCATTTTCTGACTTCCTTGAATTGTTTCAATTTTTCTGTCCGACCTTTCAAACTTCAACAACATTAAGTGAGGCACTATGACCGCCTTGGCTGCATTTAGAGTGGGGCGGCCAAGGATGACGTTGTACCCAGTCAGCTCTTTAACAACAAGGAAACAGACGACCATGTCTCTCCCTTCTCCCTTCTGCCCAAAACGGATTGGAAGATCAATCCGTCCGACGGGATGAATGACATTCCCCCCAAATCCTACCAAGGGGTGAGTGATGTCCTGGAGAGCATCTTCTGGGAAGCTTAAATTTCTTAGGGCGGACAGGCTGATAATGTCGGCCGAACTGCCCGTATCAATCAATATTCGTCCCACCTTCAAATTTTCTATCTTCATGACAAAGACCATGGGATCATTGTGCAAAGCCTTGATCTCTCCACGGTCAGCCTCACTTATGATCACTTCAGGAAATGGCTCGGCCTTAACGGCGTCCGTTTGCATCACATTTGACAAATTTCGATCGTCCTGCTTGATTCCTTTCATGGTAGGGCCGCCTGAAGCAAAGCCTCCTGATATCACGGCCACAAAACATGAATTATGCTATTCCCATCATCTTCCTTGTCATTTTCCTTATCACTTTGTTGCTTTTTTTCGGACGTGTTGTTTGTCCGTTTGTAGGTGAACTTGGACTTGGTCACATAGGGTTTCAGCAGACCCTTGTCGGCCAACTTATCCAACAACCTCTTGAGATTGATACAATCGTTCGTGTCATGACCCACATCCTTGCGGTAATGACAATACTTGTTCTTGTTTCTGTACTAAGCCGAGCCTCTCAAAGGCTGAGGCTTCTCAAACTCAAACTTGTCCTTTATCTCCATCAAAATGGAGTACCCATCCTTGTTGAACTCATACTGAGGCTCGTACGTCTTGCTTTTCTTTGACTTGGGTTGCTTGTCATCAGCTACCCAAATTTCTTTTCTTTTGCTTCCTTCTTTCTTTCGGCCGGCCGAGTCTTGCTGAGAAGATTGCTTCTTTTCAGCCCCCTTGGTCGGCTGTTCTGATTTGGTGAGCGAACAAAAGTCCGCGGCCTCAATATAGGCTTCGGCTTCCCGCAATACTCCTGCGTATGACCGAATCTTTTTCCTTACCAAATCAAACTTAAAACCATTATGCCTTAATCCCCGGAGAAATTCTGAGTATGCCATTTCGTCCGGAAGATTATGAATTTGGGCTTTTTCTTGGTTAAATCTTTGGACATATGAGCGTAGTCCTTCATTCTTCCCTTGAACAATTGTTGCCAAGTTAAGACTTGTCTTTCTTGGTGGGATGTTGTATGAGAAATTTCCCACAAACAACAAACTGAGGGTTGTAAAGCAATTTATGCATCCGGCCGGAAGGCTGTTAAACCAATCCTGGGCCACCCCCTTAAGAGTGGCCGGGAAGCATCTGCACCATGTAGCATCATCTACACTTTGCAAGTACATCAAATTCCTGTACGAGGTAATATGTTCCTCTGGGTTGCCCGTACCATCATAGGCACCCACTAATACACTCTTCACTTTTGCTGGTTGAGGGGACGTTAGTATGTCTTGCGAAAACGGAGGCGGCTTATCTCCTAAATTCAACAAACGCATCTGCCAATCAATGGGATGAGGCTGTGCTGATGTACCAGCCAGGTAGGGAGCCTGGCCGAACACCTGGCCATACGGCCCATATTGCCCAAAGACTTGGGGAGTTGGCTGTATCAACCCATTGAGTACTTGAGGGGGCCTATATTGTGATGGCTGAACTGGTCTGGGAGTAATGGTATGAGCGGCTTGACTTCCGTTGGAGACGGCCGTGTTGGTGTATTGAGAGAAAGATTGGTTGGAGGCTTCATCCGGCATGGTTGGGGTAGAGGCCGTGTCAGAATATGCGGCCCTCTCCCTTTTCTTGTGACGAATGTAATCCCTTGTGTCTTTGAAACCCTGTGACGGCTCAGTCTCAACTCTTTTCGACTGTCTGCCCCTCCCCCCAGCTGACTGTGTTTTCGCCAACAGACTAGAGAGATTGGTCCGTGGGACTCGGGGAGACCTTCCATGCGGACGATGGAATGGGGTATTACCAGCATCAGTTGCATTGGTCTTGTTGTGTGTTTTCTTGGAAGCACCTCCTCCCCCTTTTTATTGGTTGGAGGCCAACTCTTGGCGAATCTTAGTCAGCTCTGCCATTAGGGTAGCTAGGGTAACAGGAGGTTGTTCGGCCTCTTGAAATGAGGCAGTCAAAGGATTGCTAGAATGTATGGTTGTATGTAAGTCTTCTACATATCCGTCCTCGCCTAGACGAGGACCAGTATTAGGTGTCTGACCATCTATTGCCATAACGGACGAGTATCCCCACAGACGGCGCCAAATGTTTCGGGGTTTTTTGTGAACTCCTCGGATACCGGTCGCGTTCTTCTGACAATGAGACTTGGACACCTGCAAAACAACGAATATTCCGTTTATCGGAATATTCGCCTCCGACGATCAAGTTAGAGATCGGAAATCGGAAGAGCTAGAGAGAGAGAAAGTAGAGAGAAGTTGGAGCTTTTTAATGCTCTATATTTATGTTATGTCGTAATCCACCCCTCCCATCATAAATGATTGGGGTATTTATAGGGGTGGGAACATGTGCCCCTCTAGGGTTTATACCCTAGAATTTCGTGACGTGATTGGCTGCGCAATCAGGGGTCGCCATGTGTCATGGGGGGCGCCGTTTTACGGCATTCAAGGTTTTTCTCGGGATTTGGGCCTGATGTAATCAAGGCCTTTTTCTCTTTCTGATGTTGTATTGTGTATTTAAAGGTAGCTGACACGTGTCACCCTGTCAGGAGGACACATGTCACCCTCTCATAATGCCACGTGTCGCCTTCTTATTGGGCCATGTGTCTTTATGAGATTGGGCCACGTATTTGGGGTATATTTACCCTAAACAATTATAATTATAATTATAATTATAATTATAATTATTTATGTTAATATCAATTATAATGGCAGGAAAAACAGGTTTTTTTTTATTATTATTATTGCATAAAAAACAGGAAAAAAAATAATAATTACATGATATGGCACCGGTTAACTGGTGCCAATAAGTTTTAATACCAAAAAAAAATTACCTGGGAATATTTTTGCCACCGGTTAACCGGTGCCAAAAATCATTTATGCCACCGATTAACTGGTGCCAATATTATGTATTCCCATCGGTTTTGAAACGTACCGCTGGCATTTGTTGGATGAATTGGCATCCCTCAGATACTCAACGGTTCAAAACCGGTGGCTTAGGGGGGTTTTGAACCGATGCTAATTTGACTTTTTTTTACTAGTGCTTTGTCTTTCCTAAATGGCTCGGTCGCGATCTCGCGGTTTTGAAACGTACCGCTGGCATTTGTTGGATGAATTGGCATCCCTCAGATACTCAACGGTTCAAAACCGGTGGCTTAGGGGGGTTTTGAACCGATGCTAATTTGACTTTTTTTTACTAGTGCTTTGTCTTTCCTAAATGGCTCGGTCGCGATCTCGGGAGATGAGAGTCAAATTATAGATAAAACATACATTAGTCAAGGATCCATTGCCGCTCATGCAAAATATGTGGAAGGCTTGAAAAGAATGAAACCTCACTTTGTTGTAGCAATAACTCACTATTAGTTTCAAATTCACCAAAGGGAGCAACTCCAACTTTCCATAAACGATTAGAATCTGGCTTCAAGGTCCCAAAAGTTCTAAAGACACTACGTTAGCATACTCTATCCTAGAATCAACCAAACATACTCTCAAACCATGCGCACTGTTACCATTTAAGAAGAAAAGCATTCAATTATACAAGTCCAAAAGTATTATGTCCAAAGCAAGAACAAAAAATTTTCCTTAAAAGAAACAAAAATCTTTTTGGAGTTGTTTTTTTTTTCCTCAAAATAAAGAACATGGAAATGCATATATGATGAGTGACATTTATGGCACTCATTTGATGAGTATTTAGCTTGTTTTTACCTTATTTTTATAGCTTTCTATCTTAATAAATGTTTAGTTTTATGTTTTTCCTCTCTATTTTACCTCTTCTCTCTTATTTTGTGTTTTTATGGTTTTTCTAGTATTTTCTCTTTTATTTGTTCTCTTTTTGTTTTTTTAGTTGCCTTTCTTTTATTATAGATTTTATAGATTTAGTTTTCATTTTATTCTAGTTTATTTTCATATTCATTTCATTTTTCTTTCCTTTATTTTTTTTTATTTTGATTTCTTTTATTCTTTTATTCTTTTCATTTTCATTTTAGTTCTATTAATTTTGTTTGTTGGTTTTAGTTTCCTTTTACTTCATTTTCCCCTTAGTTTTATTTGTGTTTGTAGGTAAATAATCAAGTCAGGTTGTGCATTTAGAAGGCTGCCTTTCTCACGGGCATCACCTCGAGTGCACCGATGATAGGGATGCTCGGGAGCGCAGACAAGTCGCACTCCACCACTCACGCACCTCCTTTTTTACCCAATTCACCATCAACTACAACAACTCCTAGCAGCCTCGGCATCACCCAAAATCTGCCACCAACAGCAGCTCGCTGCCTCCTCTACTCCGTCAGCCTTGCCACCATTTTGTACCACCTGTGCACCTCCATCACCACCGAAGTTCAGCACCCAAAGTAGCCCTTGCTCTAGCTCGCCGCAACAGCAACCACCACCGCACAAATCAGCCACCAATATAACCTTATACCAGCCACGCTATTCCAATTGAACAGCAGTTCGCTGCCCTGCTCCAAACCAGCCACCGCAGCTCCTATTTCCGCCACAACCGCAACCAATTGCACCTCCTTCTACCTCCACATCCCGAAGCTAGTATCCATGAAAACGGTGCGCACGCGAAGACCCTTTTATGCGTGCGCACCACAACACCCCACATCTAGACCTAGCAACCTCAAGTATGGTGCGTGCATGAGAACCCAGCTGTGCGCACGCATCAATGGGCTTAATTTGAGCCATTGATTTTGATGGAGCTTCATTATCAAAGGGCTGTGATGGTGTTTGATTTGTGGATGATTAGGTGTGCGAAGCATGGGATTATATCCCATATAAAGAGCAGCCAATTTCGAAGTCCACTAACTACTTAGTTTTCAACTTGGTTTTTGTTTTTAATTTTTTTTTAATTCTTCTTTTTATTTTTTTCTTTTCATTTTCTATCCTTTTTACTTTCATTTTGTTTTCTTATTTTATTTTTATTTTTTTCCTTCTCTTTTATTTTCTTTTAACCTTGTAAATATAAATATCCATTTCTGGGTTAGAGAGAGAAAAAAAGTAGAATTAGAATTAGAACTCATATATTTTAGCTTAGGTTGAGAGCTTCTCTCTCTAGTTTTAGGGATAGTTTAGGAGTAGTTTTAGAGAGAGAAAGTGAGCGATTTCAATGGTGGTTTGAGAGATTTGAAGATTCAATGGTGACAATTGTATTGAAGATCTTCTTAATCAATCAATGAGTATTTCTCACTCTATCTCATCTTATTGCTTTGTTCAATTTCATGTTTGTTTGGTTTAATTTCGATGTTTGATTCTTGATAGTGTAATTGTTCTTGATATTTTGTTGATTCTTGATTTCTTTAGTTCATTATTGATAGATGATGATTCTTGAGTAGTTGTTTGGCTAGGAAATGGGTGAAACTTGTATGATTGATTGATTGTGATTAATTTGGGAATTGTGTTGATTAATTGTTGAGATGAAAATGATTAATGAAGGTTTTCATGTGTGTAATTCTATTAGGCCTTGAGAATTATGCTAGATTGCATTGTAATTGCTAATGACACGACCAATTGAATTAGGAATTGCAATTTTTCATTGGTTTGGATAGTGATTCTCTTAGTTTATTATTCATAGTGAACCCTAGCTTAACAATTAGGAGATAGCTCTTTGATTCCAATTGATAGCTCTTATCATTTGTCTTCACAACCTTTGATTGGCATGATCTTCTCAAGTTGTTGCAATTGTCATGATTACTTGTTGATCCCCATTCCTAGTGTTTCGTTAGTTTGGTTGTTTGTTTTGTTAGTTGTTAGTGTAACCTCTTACCTTCGATTTTGACCTAGCTTAAGCACATAATTGAGAGTGCTTGAACATTACTATTCCTTTGGGTTCGACCCTTGACTAACCTCTATACTCGTATTAGGTTGGTCGAGTGTTTATAAATTTTCTTTGGCTCTAAGAAAGGGTAGAAAACGACCTACTTTTCCCTACGTCAATATACAATCATGCATGGCATATATGAATCAACATCCCACCAAACATGATAAAATTTCCTACCCCAAGCTTGAATGAGACAACATGCTCAAACATAAATCAAAGAATCCATAGGAGGGGAAAAGAAAGAAATCAAACCAACAATACCAACATATGTCCAACAAGTCACCAACCATTGGAAATAGCAAGAAGAGATATTACAGGATGATAGTGTAGGGGTTTATAGGTACAAATGCGAAAAACATGAATCATATTAATTTAGAGCCTAATCCCAAGATCATGCATAACACATAAAGAATTTGAATTAATACCTTTGTAGCGTGATTCTACGTGCGATCAAACAAGAACAAGGGAGACAAAGAACCTCAAACGTGATTCCTCTACTTGGTCCACAAGCACGGATTAAGACCTCCGCTAATGCTAGTTAGTTGCAATCGAACCATTCAATTGACCTTCTAAGAAGAAGAACGAGCAACGAACCAACCACGAACCACCACACGTGCCACTAGGGGTGGCCGGCCGTGAGTCCAAGGGGGAGGAGAGAGAGAGCCATGGGTTAGAGAGAGAGTGTGAGGGTTTTTGGGATTTCTGGTTACTGGATTCACAATCAACTGTTAATTGTTCTGTCAATTTTTATTTTATACAACCCTAGGCATGGATCTTATTTATAGATCTCATCTCTAAATAAGAGTCCATGACAAAGCCCAAAACCTAACTCTAATCTAACTATGCTAGCCCAATCCAATTCATGATTAGTTACTTGCTCATGAATCCCATTAATGGGCCTCTAACTTGCTTAACCCAATACCCTTGTGTGTGTGACCTCATAGGATCCATTCTAGCGGGCTTTGAACTATTTGACTAGCCAAAGATCATTGATCATAGTCTAGTAACAGATAATGACGACCCAAAAGAACGAACTTATTATCTCCATAATAGTGATCCTTAATATATCTAGTAATTGCACTTATCGAAGACATAACTCCTTTAATCTCCCACTTATCTGAGACAAGTGCGCTATATTCAAATTCCTTAAGTCAATGTGTGTTGATTTGATAATATGATTGCATCTCATGTCGTGATCATATCATTCTACAAATCTTTTCATGAAAAACCGAGTTAGAATTACAAAACAAATGATTACTATGCAATCCATTTGAGCACGGCCATGCATTTTCTAAATTCTCCCTCTTCAAGGGGCCAAGACACATTAAATAGGTAGACTCAATCCAATGTTGTGGAAACCAAGGCTCCCACTCAAATCATGAGGTAAACAGGAAACGCCCTTTATAATCTCCAGTTACGGGCAGACGTTTGAATGTACACAGTTACATCAATCATTGAATGGAATCAATGTTCCACTCATGTCAAAGGAATCCACTAATATATCTGGAATCTCTATACTTGAGCTTCAAAGTAGGTCTATAGTTCGATCATGCATATCCATGTGATTGACCGAGCTTCACTACGCTCCTATAGCCCATGAAACAGCGCTATCCAATCAATCTTACATGCTAGTCCATTAATTGAAATCATTTATGTCTAGTTTAATGATTCCGAACTAGGAACTCGAATAATATATGGATTTTGTTCACTTGTGGGGTTTCATTCACCAGGTCATCAACAAATCAACCTGATGAGCCCATCAATCCATAATTATTTTGGACATTTTATTTAATATTGAAACCACAATTAAATAAGAGAAATGATAAACTTCTGATTAAACATAATTCTGTCAATGAATATATTTCATATGCAATAAGTTTTTCTCAAAAACAAATACAACTTAAATTACATCATTAGCTTCAATCCAGTTGCATTAGCATGTTTCTCATGCTTAGGCAATGGAAGGGGTTTAGTAAGTGGATCAGCGATATTCTCATCCGTATGAACTTTGCACATCTTGCATCTCCTCTGACAACGATTTCTCGAATGAGATGATACTTCCTCTCAACATGTTTGGATTTGAAGTGTGACCTAGGCTCCTTTGACTGAGCAATGGTGCCATTGTTGTCACAATACAACTCAATCCCTTTTTGAGCACTTGGTACAATGTCCATCTCAATAAGGAATTTCTTAATACAAATTGCTTCCTTAGCTGCTTTGACAACAGCTAAATATTCTGATTCTGTAGTAGAGTCTACGACAGTGCTTTGCTTCGAACTCTTCCAGCTCATTGCTCCTCCATTCAGACAAAAGATGTATCTAGACTGGGATTTAAAATCCTCTCTTGGATTTTTCCATCTCGAACCTATCAAGAATCTTATCAATATAAGTCTCTTGACTCAGTCCAATCATCCTTCGAGACCTGTCTCGATGGATCTTGATTCCCAAGATGTACTCAGCGTCACCCAAGTCTTTCATGGAGAAACAACTCTTCAACCATTCCTTTACTGACTCAAGCATTGGTATGCCGTTCCCCATGAGTAGTATGTCATCTACATACAAGACTAAGAAAACTATGTTGCTCCCACTGGACTTCTTGTATACACAAGGTTCCTCTTCGCTTTTGACAAAACCAAATTGTTTGATTACTTCATCAAAACGAAGGTTCCAACTCCTTGATACTTGCTTCAATCCATAAATGGATTTCTGAAGCTTGCATACCTTTTTGGGATTTTCTGGATCTTCAAAACCCTCAGGTTGTGTCATATACACTTCCTCCATCAAGAACCCATTCAAGAAGGCGGTTTTGACATCCATATGCCAAATTTTGTAATCGAAAAATGCAGCAATCGCTAGAAGAATCCAAATGGACTTAAGCATTGCTATTGGAGAAAAGGTTTCATCAAAGTCAATACCATGAATTTGTCTATACCCTTTCGCAACCAGTCTTGCTTTATAGATGTAGGCATTTCCATCCTTGTCTTTTTTTATCTTTTAAACCCACTTGCAACCAATAGGTTTTACCCCATTAGGCAAGTCCACTAGGGTCCACACAGCATTTTCAGACATCGATTCCATTTGGGATTTCATGGCCTCAAGCCATTCATTTGAGTTGGGGCTCGCCAAAGCTTGCTTGTAGGTTGTAGGTTCCTCATTCTCCAATAAGAAGATTTCAGAATCCTCAGTTAACATAACTTCAACAAACTGTTTGTTTCTGATTCTAGAAGACCTACGTGGGGTAGAAGCAACAATAGAAATGTTCTCTTCAACTCTTTGAAGATTTTCGCAAGAATTAGATTCAAGTGGGACGATAGGAGTCTCGCTAGTTGAATTAGCTTGCTCCGACACATGATTATGCGCCCTCACCTCTGATGTGGTGTTATCCACATCCATTTGTTACTCGTCTCGAATTTCTTCGAGAACTACTTTACTCCCACTTTGTTATCTTCGCGATTGTAGAAGTAATACCCTCTTGTCTCTTTGGGGTAACCCACAAAGAAACACTTGTCTGGTTTAGGGTGTAGTTTGTCGCCTTGTAAATGTTTTACATAGGCTTCACATCCCCAAATCTTGAGAAAAGACAAATTTGGAATTCTTCCATTCCATATCTCATATGGTGTCTTTTCAACTGCTTTGGACGGGCTTCTGTTCAGTACTCTGGCAGCTGCTTCTAGTGCATATCCCCAGAATGATATGTGAAGATCAGTAAAGCTAAACATGGATAGAACCATGTCCAGTAAGGTCCTATTTCTCCTTTCTAAAACCCCATTTAACTGTGGCGTCCCTGGAGGGGTTAACTGTGAAAGTATTCCACAGTTAATCAGATGTTCATCAAATTCTTGGGTTAAATATTCACCACCACGATCACATTGTAATGCTTTAATTGTTTTCCCAAGTTGGTTTTGTACCTCATTCTGGAATTCTTTGAACTTTTCAAAGGCTTCCAACTTCTGCTTCATTAAGTAAACATAACAAAATCTACTTAAATCATAAGTAAAAGTAATGAAGTATCTATATTGACCCCTAGCTTTTGAACACATTGGTCCACACACATCCGTATGTATGAGTCCCAAAAGGTCACTTGCTCTTTCACCTACACCCGTAAAGGGTGACTTCGTCATTTTACCAAGCAAGCATGACTCACAATTTTCAAATGATATCAAATGTTGAAAGGTGTCCATCCTTATGTAATTTCTGGATGCGCTTTTGGTTAATATGTCCAAGCCTATAATGCCATAGGTAAGTTGGGTTTGATCCATCTGTTCTTTGCTTTTTATGATCTATGTTGTAGACATGAGTTGTATAATCTAAGACATACAAACCATTAATTAATTTAGCGTTAGCATATAACATATTTTCTTTAGAAATAAAACAATATTTGTCTCTTATTTCAAAAGAAAATCCTTCAGTATCTAAAACAGGAACTAAAATAATGTTTTTGGTAATAGTTGAAACATAATAACATTTATTAAGCACCAAAATAAGACCAGATGGAAGTCTCAAATGATAATTTCCAATAGCAAGTGCAGCAACTTTTGCTCCATTTCCTACTCGAAGTGTGACTTCCCCCTTTTCTAACGCCTTGCTCCCTATAAGGCCCTGCATGTTATTAACAATGTGAGCACAACAACCGGTATCGAATACCCAAGTTGAAGAAGAGATAAGATTAATTTCTACAACAAAAACATCAAGTAACTCCTTACCTTCTGTTTTCACTAGTGTATAATGGGGACACCTTGGTGTATGGCGAAGCCAATCACCACAATAGAAGCATTCGCTTTATCTCCTTTTCAGGTACTCCTCAGCGTGGTTGAGTAAAAGGTTGACTAATGTCACCGTCGAGCCCTCATCATTATGAGTAAGCCTGACTATATCAAATCCATCGTGGAGTGAGAACAAGATTGTGTCATGTGCGGAGTTATCATCAAACGCTTTCCCAAGGACGTCCATCTGATTGAATAAATCAATCAGTTCATTGACATGGGTCCTTACTGACTGACCAGTCATGAGTTTCTTAGCCATTATCTTACAATGAACATTGTAAGCCTCATACCTTATGCTGTCAGTCCAGCAGTAGTAAATATGAGGGATCGAATTAACGACCTCTCTTACATTGTAGTCGTTGAAGTTTCCTCCTCTAATTCCTAATGCCCCAATGCCACCTCGACAGATGGCACGAAGACATTCTCACAAGTTGGTTAACTCATAATGCCTGAACCTTCTTTTCCAACAATTTGAAATAGATTCTAAAATGAGATTCCTGACTTTCTCTGCATCCGAAACAATTTTCGCATGCCTTTCAGGATCATAACCTTAAGTATACTTTCCCTCAACAGGTATATATAAACGAGATTCAAGCTTTTGGCTTATGAGAACATTTCTCAACTCGTTCTCCCATTCCCTGAAGTTTCTGAGATTCAGCCTTAAATTTAGTTTCATTGGCAAAATAGTGTTGTCATTATAGTTATTCATCTACAAACAAAAAACAAAACGAGGCAAAGTTTATTAATTATGTTTAATAATTTAAAGTACCATAAACGATTTAAATTGGTAACTTTAAAGCATTTATTCAATATTAAAATGATCCCTATTGAATTAAATGATTCCAAGACCGGACAGAGGCCCTACCAACAAGCATTACATTTTCAAGGTGAGTAAACTCTTTAATGATTACAACTCTTTGTAACTCTTGGTTGAATAATTAACCATCACATATTTAATTATTACACTTAGCTTCAAGGTTCTAAATGCTTTAGTTAACCTTGTTGAGTATAACCAATTAAATGTGTAGAACGTGATCTACCCCAAATTACCTACGATAACAAGTGACACTCTGCTGAGGCCAACCTATCACTCATGATCTAGGGATTGTCGGGTATTCTATTGGAAAAGCAACCTCAAAATATTACTGGGATCTAGATTCAATTATGTTGTGATTATTTAGTGAACTCTAATGCATCATCAATCAATATAAAATAAATCTAACATGCATAGTCTACTAATGCATAAATAAAACATGACATAGTATGGCCCCTTAATCCTAAGAAAACTAATAAAGCAGAAAAATGCTCCCACTTGAATCCTCATGGATCTTATCCATCTTATTCCTTTGGGCCTGCACTCCATTGGCTTCTTGGATCAATTGCAACCTGTAATATTATTATATTCTATCTACTACTTAAATAAAATAAAATAAAATTACAAAAATACTTATCGATACGCAGACCATATTTAGATTACAAAAATACGAAACGATGCGCATATCGTATTTAGAATCTATGGGCCATACTAGTCTATATATAGCAATAAATAATATCATATATTATAAAGTGCCACATAATAAATCACTCATCATGCTTTCCTAAACTACAACATCGAATGATCATAATTAAGGAAACATGGCATAAAATATCCCATATTTTAATTAATTAATTACTGCAATTAGATAATATCATATATTATTTCTAACCAATCATAAAATATCATATATTTTATTTAAGGTAAGAGATGGAATCAAATCATATTTTAGTTATGGAAGATAAATCATATTTATTTTCCATGATTATCCTAACTAATTTAGGAGATTCTATCCTAATTGCCTAGCCAATCACATATTTTAAATCAATTATTATCAAAAATTAATTATGGGATAATCTCATTAAATCAGTTATTATCCAAATAGAATCTTTTGCTCCATTATTATCAAAACTTAACAAAATTAACCACTTTAACTTTGTTAATTATCTTTTTCAAAATCAAAACTTATCCTTTTTAATTTTAAAATCTGATTTTTATTGAAATAAAAAAAAAAAATTTGAAAACCAGCCACTGTGGTGTGGCCAGCCAAAGCCGGCCACGGTGGCCGTACACCGTGAGGTGTACGCTGCATTGCAGCGGTGCACAGCAGCAGTAGCACTGCCACGCAGCCCTTGGACAGTGCTGTTGTTGCTGCCCCTGCCTAATCCACCTGCTGCCCCGCCCCGCCCTCCCGCCGGACCACTTGTGGCGGCAGCCGCCGTGGCTGCGCCACCTTGCCGCGGTTGCCGCTGCTTTAAAACCCTTTTTTATTTTAATTTAAATAAACACAAAACAATTTTGTAAAATTAAATTTATCTTAATGTGGTCCAATTAATTTCAAAATTAAATCATATTCAATTTTGAAATTAGGGTTCTTCATGAAAATAATCCCTAATTTAATTTAACTCTTAAATTAAATAATTTGATCATGAAAAATTCATAATTTAGCATGAAATCAAATAGATTAAATTCTATAAACACATAATAATCGAATTAATTCAAACCAAAACACAAATTTCAGAAATTAGGGTTTAGGGTTTCGAATTTTTCGAAAAATTAGGGTGGGGGGTTTGAATTTTTCGAGTGATTAAGGGGAAAAATTCGGATCTTTGATGGCTAATTTGGAGCAAATTAAACAAATTTTAATGATTCTATATTGTTAAATCACATTTAAAATGATAATTGACCCATAATTAAATTATTTTCCCTCCTAATTGAATTAAAATTGTGGACTATGAAAGAAAATATTCAATATATGTACATGCATAGGCTAATCCAAAGATGAATCATATTTATATAGCACTGTAGGAGATTATAGGTATAAATGCGGAAAACATGAAGCATATTTATATAGCACCTAATCCAAAGATCATGCATAAAACATAAAGAATTAGAATAATACCTTTGTAGCGTGATTCCACGTTCGATCGAACAAGAACAAGGGAGACAAAGAACCTCAAACGTGATTCCTCTACTTAGTCCTCAGGCACGGATTAAGACCTCCACTAATGCTAGTTAGTTGCAATTTAACCTTTCAATTGACCTTCTAAGGAGAAGAACGAGCAACGAACCAACCACGAACCACCACACGCGCCACTAGGGGTGCCCGACCGTAAGTCCAAGGGGGAGGAGAGAGAGAGCCGTGGGTTAGAGAGAGAGTGTGAGGGTTTTTGGGATTTCTGGTTGCTTGATTCACAATCAACTGTTAATTGTTCTGTCAATTTTTATTTTATACAACCCTAGGCATGGATCTTATTTATAGATCTCATCTCTAAATAAGAGTCCATGACAAAGCCCAAAACCTAACTCTAATCTAACTATGCTAGCCCAATCCAATTCATGATTAGTTACTTGCTCATGAAGCCCATTAATGGGCCTCTAACATGCTTAACCCAATACCCTTGTGTGTGACCTCATGGGATCCATTCTAGCGGGATTTGGACTATTTGACTGGCCTAAAGATCATTGATCATAGTCTAGCAACAAATAATGGCGACCCAAAAGAACGAACTTATTATCTCCATAATAGTGATCCTTGATATATCTAGTAATTGCACTTATCGAAGACATAACTCCTTCAGATAGGTGGGTGTAAATACCAGCAAATGACCCAATTCAACCTTTCAAAGACCAATTTCCTTTAGAAATGAATTTTGCTTTCCATATGCTAGCAAATGTGGAGTCATACTTCCTTGAATCTGGATTCAAACCAATGCACCAAAGTATATATCAAGTCATGTACCTAGAAAAAGGCACAAACATTTCCATGAGAGAAAATCTATTCTAAAACGAAAAAAAATGAAAGCAATAAAACACGGGTTACTTCCCGAGAAAGGCTTGCGTAAGGTCCAAGCTTGACCGCTCTAGAAAATAATGTTGCAATGAACGCAAGAGCTTCTCAAATGCACTACTACACATTTCATAAGAAAGTAAGTATGCACATGACAAATTAAAGGCATGCAACAAGCTTAGTGCACACCTAGGAGGAGAGAGATGCCAAGAAAAAGAAGAAAACTGAAAGGAAAATTCAACAAAATAAGAAAAGGAAGAAGAAGAAGAAGAAGAATAAGAAGAAGAATAAGAAAAATAAGGCAAAATCTCCTCAAAATTTTTTTAGGTGGCATAATCGCCCTTTTCCTCAATAATAGATGAGTGGGGAGCTTGAATATCACAAATTGAAGGAGGGTCCCAATTGGCTTTTTGACAAAAGAAGGGAGGGACATAGGAAAGTAGGGGTGTAGGAAATATTTCAAGCATTAACCCCAAGCTTGAACCCCACTGTGATCATACACTTAAGCATGGTGGCGTCCAAAGGGAAGGAAGCTAGAGCAAAAGAGTCGCTAACAAGTTTTAGGAACTTGTAAACCGTTCACAAGGTGAAGATTACACCCCTTAACGATCCATGAGATCGTCAACTCCAAAAGGTCATGAACCAAATAGGGTTCGTGGATGAAGGTACAAATCCAACCTAAAAGAAATTGAACCTGCCCTAAATAGGCCTCTACTTTATTCTTCTCGTATTCATGTGCGCTTTCTGACTAACATGCAAACAATAGGTTAACCCTAAACTTGTTTAACTATGTTGGTTGAATTTAATGCACAAATAAAACTATTATTGGCGATCGCTTGAATTATAATCAAATTAGCATAAACAAGATTATTAATTATCTTATTAAGCGTAATTACAAGTACAAATTCCCTTTAAACCTGCAAGAGAGGGCGTGATCAAGCAATAACAATAATATAATATCAAGCAACATAATAATCATCATAATTATCATAATCATGTTCATAATAAAGCTTAAATATAATAGCAAGATCCTAGGCATGATACTAACAAGATTAATAACAAACCCTAGCATGTCACTGAACAATAAAAATAAAAGCTTTAAACCTAACATGGTACTAACATGATATTAGAAAAGAAAATAGGAAGCATCCTAGAAATCATAATTGATATAAGCAAATCACCCTAAATATCATACTAAGGAAAGCATCCTAACATGATACTAGGAACCAAAATAACAATCTAAGCATGATTTCTATATCATAATATCAATTAAACAATTAAAGTACTTACTTGGATGCCTCGTATCTCTTTCTAATAACAAAATACACGCGTTAGTAACTTCAAGGAAAATATAAAATCAAACAATTAAATTAAATAATTGAAATAGAGATTAGGGACCAAACCCTCAGAAATTATAACCTTTCACGTATAGGGCAAAGGCAACTTCGAACTCGGCTAGGTGTTTCTAGATCTCGTGAATGCGGAATTTTGTTTGTGAAAAGCTAGAGAGAGTTTAGAGAGAGATGATGATTATTGATGATTGTTAATTAATGTGAATTGGTCCATAAAAACGGAGGTTTAGGACCCTATTTATAAGAAAACAGTCCGGAAATAAGTAGAATTTGATAAGGAATAAAACTCCACTCTGTCACTGCAAAACCGACCTTGTCGCCAGGCAACAGGCCTGTCGTCTGGCGATAGCCTGGATTTCTACGCGCTGTCAACACGAAGTCCACATATGAATCAAAATCGATTTATAAAGTCCGTATGAAAACTGAAACCGTATTTTTCATAAAATAATACTTTATTCCAAAAAAACTTATCATGATATAATTATTAATTCTAATCCTATGAGGATTAAAGAGAACCTTCTAGAGAATTCTAGAAGACTATTATCAATTCTAATAACTTTAGAAATAACTATTAACATTGGGCCCTCCCCTAGATCATTGGGCCGCATGTAAAGATCAAACCGGGCCTAGTTTAGTATTTTAGCCATAACTTCCTCATTATTCATCGGAATTGGGCTTATAATATATCGTTGGAAAGCTCTTTGCAAGCCCCATCCAAGTACACTATTATTGGACCTCTGTCGTGGACCAAACTAAACAGGATTGACTATTTTTATAAAATAGAGTTGTTTTCGAAAACAAAAAGAAAGAATTGAATAAAAACCAACCGCAACACTTGACCTTTCACACTTTCACCTCGTTCGATAATCATTCGACGCAAAAGGTATTCATCACTGGGTTTGGTTTTGGGGAGACACATTTGGGTGTCTACAGAAGCCCCCACTTTGACTAAGTTTGGAGAAACGCAAGTTTCGAAAACGAAAGTCAAAGTAGCGATAGGGACGGAGAATGATTCAGAACGTTCTGCGATCCTAAATCATTCTTGTAACGCCGATACCTGCAAACTAGCGTTAGTTAAAATAGATAAAAGAGTTAAGAAACGCGTATCTTGCACCGTCGAGCACACGTCTCTGAAGTAACCGATTTGTTGCATTTTGTTTTGACGACCTTCCATAAGCTAGAGAACGTCATCCCGCCGTTGTTGATGTTGTGGTCGTGCTTCGTCGCTGTTGATGTTCACTTGTCTCTGAACAAAAGAGCTTCTTTTTGAGGAATGTTCACTCGTCTCTGAACAATGGAGCTTTTACAGGGATGTTCACTCGTCTTTGAACAATGGAGCTTTGATAGGATTCCCACGCGTCTCTGAGCAAAAGAGCTTAGGATGCCCACGCGTCTCTGAGCAAAAGAGCTTGAAAAGAAATGTCCACGCGTCTCTGAACAAAAGAGCTTGAGAGAAATGTCCACGCGTCTCTGAGCAAAAGAGCTTGAATAGGATGCCCACGCGTCTCTGAGCAAAAGAGCTTGAAAAGAAATGTCCACGCGTCTCTGAACAAAAGAGCTTGAAAAGAAATGTCCACACGTCTCTAAACAAAAGAGCTTTGAATGAAATGTCCACGCGTCTCTGAACAAAAGAGCTTTAAAAAGAAATGTCCACGCGAACAAAAGAGCTTTGATAGGAAATGTCCACGCGTCTCTGAACAAAGAGCTTTAATGATATGCCCACGCGTCTCTGAGCAAAGAGCTTTTTTTTTATATGTCCACGCGTATCTGAACAATAGAGCTTGAAAGAAATGTCCACGTGTCTCTGAACAATAGAGCTTGAAAGAAATGTCCACGCGTCTTTGAACAATAGTGCTTTGATGATATGCCCACGCGTCTCTGAGCGATGGACCTTGAAAGAAATGTCCACGCGTCTCTGAACAAAGGAGCTTGAAAGAAATGTCCACGCGTCTCTGAACAATAGAGCTTGAAAGAAATGTCCACGCGTCTCTGAACAATAGAGCTTTGATAGGAATGTTCGTTGAGATCGTTCGATTGGCTGCGAACAGGAGCTTTACTAAATGGTTGTATCCTGTAAAAATCAAAAGATTGTCAAAAGACTTTGCTGGTGTTTTTCTTAGGGTTGACCTAAGGTGATTAACTGACTTGAGGTTGACTCAATGTGTTTTGACACGTGTGTGACTCTTATGTGACTTAATGTGTTTTGACACATGTGTTAGATTCAATTCGAGGTGACATGACTCAACGTACATGACTCGTGTGTGCATTATAGTGTGATTGTGCGACTCGAAAAATGCAAAAAAGCAAAAATTTTCCGTCATTTTTTGTGGAGGGTACCGACTTTTTCCCGAAAAAGAAAGACGCGAAAAAAGAGAGAAGCGAAGTTTTTGAAGGTGCATGTTGAATAAGTGTAATCCGTTAATGTTGCCTCTCACAGTACAAGGATTTGTAACATCTTAGACTATCCTAGTTGACTCGATAATGAAAGTATTTAGGTAACTTAGGCGCGGAGGCTAAGTACTTCATACTTTGTGATGCAATGATGAGTGATGAGTGATTTTGACATGACAAGGCATGCTTCAGCATTGTGTTAAGATTTCATGACAAAGGGTTCCTAAAGGGAAAGACTATTTGGTCATGTATCTATGTAGTGTGTGAAAGTGACACTAAAGTTAGGCCGCAAGAGCTAAGTGTGTGGAAAAATATATTGAAAAGAGTCCAATGGTGGTGACTCTTAAGCTAGGTAGGCTAATAATGTAAGGATCAAGCCCCCAAGTCTAGCTCTAAGTGGAAAAGGATGAGCATTGGAAATCCTTTGATATGATCATGGTGTGAGTGTGTGAATGTGAATATGAATGCATGTTTATTACGGCCGCACCCCAATGTGAGGTTGCCTACGTATCCGTTAGGAATCAGGCCGAACGTAGCTCTAGCCGAACCTCGCACAAGTGTGTGTATACCTCAAATAGGTCTTTTGAGGGTTGTAACGTGGTTAGGCTAAAGATTGAATAAGAAAGGGATAAAGGCTCAAGACCCTAGATAAGCCCCCAAGGTGTGCAACCTTGCTTTTGAATCTTTGTATTTGTATGCTTGAGTGTTTTAACTCTTTATATTTTGCTCTCTCTTTTTCCTTTATCATTTTTTCAAATTCAAATTTTTTTTTTATAAGCGTGGGCAATCCCGATCATGCGGTCTATCACTCACTTGGCATTCATGTTTCTCAAGCACGGTACCGAGCACTCGATAAGAAACGCAATCTGAGACGAGTTCATATCAAAGACATTTTCATATCAAAGACATTGGAACACTTGCCCTTTTGTACACTTTTTTCATTTTTGCTTTTTTGAATTTTTGAGTTTTATGTAAAATCACTCAAGCTTTCGTTCTTTAAAAATTGCATAAGTTGCACACCATCCCATCCCAAGGTTAGGTAGATATGGGTTGGAAAATGACAGGTATATCGTTAGACGGGGCTCAAAGTGGTTTATCAAAAAAGGATTGCATATTTTTTAAAAGGTGAAAGGTGATATGATGTGGCTACAAGGGGTGCCTCAAATCATTGGTATACCTTATGCTTAGTTCGACATGATTTTTTTTTTTTTATTTGAATGCAATGCAATGCGATGATCATATGCAAGAAAATAAATGCTCATTTTATTAAAATGGGAAGAAATAATGATCCTACAAAATAAATCTAAGGAGAATAAAATGGTGCATATGCTAGACTTATTGGGGAAAGGAATAAAAAAGAAATAGAAAAAGAGGTCACGAAATCTTGTCGTTGAAGCTCGCCTCTTGTCTTGTTTCTTATCATCACTCGGTCTTCTTGCCGACTTGAGGTATAGGAAGCTTGTTATTGTCGATCAAATATTGGATTTCTTCCTTTAGCTTCCAACAGCTCTCGGTAGTATGACCCCTACCTTGATGATATTTGCAATGTGCATTGGGGTTCCAGCTAGTCGTTCTCTTCTCGACAGGTGGGTCCCCAAACGGTCCTATGGGAGTTATAAAACCTTTTCCATGAAGGCGATCGAATGCTGTGTCATAACTTATGCCAATAGGTGTAAAGGTTCTCTTTTGCTCTCGTTTGTTCAAGGCAAGGACCTCATCCAAGTTAAGCATGCTAACGTTGTTCGAGTGGGTAACTTTGGAAGAAGAAGGATTGTCGTTCCTCTTTCCTTTCCAGCCACTGTTATTATTGTTACTAATCCTAGCCTTCTTGTCGCGCGGAGGAACATGAAGGAAACTTGAATCAATGAGGTCTTGAATACGATCTTTGAGAGCGAGACATACTTCGGTGGTGTGACCACGACCTCTGTGGTATCGGCAATAAGATTTTGGGTCCCAATTGGGATACCATTTTTCAGGCGGAGGGTCTTGACTAGGACCAATGGGGCGAATGAGACCTTGATCGTGGAGACAGTCAAAAGCTTCATTGTAAGTCATTCCTATTGGTGTGTATTCTTCAATGGTCCGTTTTGTCCGTGGCTTAGGAGCATTGAGTTCTTCATTAGATCCTTGGTGAGAATTTTGTTCAACAACTATCATCCGATTTGCTAATCCTTCTACCACATTCAAGAGCATGGCAATGACATCTTGCAGTTTTCGAACGTCTTCTTTTAGACTTAACCAGTCTTCCCTGATATTATCTAAGATAATACTTTCATCCTCCTCAATCGCGGCCACTTCATCAAGAGAGGTTATATATGCTGTCTCGATCATGGGCTTACCTACAGGTGTGATAAGGAGTGAAGGATCGAAGGATGTTTGATCTTCTGCGATGGCTAGAATCTCGGAAGTTTTATTGTCATCGATCAGATCTTGAATAGCTTCTTTGAGTTTCCAACACTCCTCAGTGTCGTGACCCTTTCCTTGGTGATATTTGCAGTTCTTATTAGGATCCCACTTGGGTGGCCTGGCTTCTGGAACTGGATCTTTGATAGGCCCTATGGGCATGACTAGTCCTTTGTGGTGTAATTTTTCAAAAGCTGTTTCATAACTCATACCAAGTGGAGTGAACACTCTTTTCGACCTCTGGATTTGTGGTTTGGAGGTGATCGTAGCATGTACTTCATTAATGGGAGAGGAAGAAGAAGGATGGTCGTTCTTCTTTCCTCTCGCACTATTATCTTTCAGATGGTCATCTTCAATGTCAATGCCTATATTATACACAGCCTTGAAAGTGTTCAAGTTGTGTTGGTATTTTAAGTGCTTTGAATACTTTTCTTGTAAATTTTTGATGAACATCCTCACGGATTCTCTTTCAGTAGGGACTTCAACCATATTTGCAAAAGTTTCTCTCCATTTATTAAAGAAAGAAGTAAAGCCTTCATTCTCTTTCTGCTTGAGTATTTCAAGTTCCCTATGATCAGTTTCAACTTGAATATTGCATTTATATCTATCAATGAAAACGTTTAAAATTGACTCCCAACTAGAGGTTTCCTCTTTATCAAGAGAAAAGTATTATTGCTGACAAACGGTTTCTAATGATAGAGAAAACACAGAATGAAAAGCCTTTTTGTCTATTCCCTTAATATTCATTACAGTTTCAAAGGCTCTTAAATGAAAATAAGGGTTATCCATTGCCTTGAATTTCGGGATGTTGTTGGCATTGAACTTCTGCGGAAGAAGATCCTTGTCCACCGAGACCCATTGTGAGCTAATGCCCTGCAATCTATAGTCGTTGGATAATTTGCTCAAACTTTCCTGGATGAGCTCCATTTGTTGTTGTCTCATAGGGTCATTGATTTGGAGAGTTAGATTTTTCAACATTTCAGCCATGTTAGCCACTTGTCCCTTGAGTTCGTTGACTTCTTCCTGACTTTCCATTATCTTCTTAGCTCTCCTTTTTCGACCGATTGGCTTATCAAAAAGTTGAACTTGAATAAAGGTGTTGTCTTTGATTAATCGTCCTTCTCTCCTTGACCAAGTACTGTGGAAAGGGAAATTAAGGGATATTCGTTGTTAATTATTCGACTCAACTCTATTCAACATGCAATAGATGGAAGAAGGTAGGAAGAATGAATATTGTGATATGGGGAAAGCATGTAGAGAATGGAGAGATGATGTAGATGGAGAGATATGAAAAAATTAGGAATAGAATGTACCCCCAACTCAAATGACGGAAAAAAACCGACTCATGCATGAACCTAAGACATGGTCAAGGTGACTATATAAAGTGAGTGCTAACACTAGTAAGTGTACGTGACATGCTTTGACTCTTGTGTATGACCATGGGACTAAGTGCCTAGACTCAATTAAGGACTTAACAAATTGATTAAACTGATTAGAAGACTGTTAATTAGACTCGTCGTGATGACTCGAGTAAGAATCTGGACTGTCGCCGGAACAACAGAACTGTCGCCACAATTTAAATCTTGTCGCCAGACAACAAACCTGTTGACAGGCGAAAAGCAGTAAACTGTGGCGCCACAACCCAAACTCCTGTGCCATTGCTGGAACATTAATCTGGGACTGTTTCTAGTAATTTTACTCTAAGGGGACATGCCTAAAGTCGTACTAAGTCAGATTAATTACTTCAGTAGGACCTCCGTCCCCGAAGCGAAGAAAGAGGAGCAAGATTAGTCAAATTAATTAATTCATTCATTAATTAGACAAAGTCCTTTTTAGTCATTAATTGGTTTATTTAGACTTACAAGTCAAACAAACGGTTAGCACATATAAAGTATGCACAAGCAAAGAATGCACAAATAGTCAAGTAGTCACAACATGATGCAATGAGTTTGCAACCTAACCATGGCTCTAAATCTCTAAAGTTCGGGATATGGGTTAGTCAAAGAGGGTCCATGGTTATGAGTCCGGAAGGATTGGCGCGAGTGGATGGGACCCCGCAAGTTAAAAAAACTTGCTTCCACAGTTTGGTGGATTCACAAACTCGGATGTACCCGTCGTTGCCAGGAGCGTTCGATTGGGTAGATGGAGCGTGAACCCCCAGAGGGTTATGTCCATATGTAGAACACATATGGGTTTCAAAAGAGTGAGAAAAACTCAATCAGGAAGTAGAATCGAGCCAAAAGTGCTAGAAATGGTCGAAACAAGAAGGCAGAGTTCTGGCTCGGTATTGGAAGAACTTGGCGCCAGACTACAGGGACTGTCGGTTTTAGGAACTTGTAAACCGTTCACAAGGTGAAGATTGCACCCCTTAACGTTCCATGAGATTGTCAACTCCAAAAGGTCTTGAACCAAATAGGGTTCGAGGATGAAGGTACAAATCCAACCTAAAAGAGATTGAACCTGCCCTACATAGGCCTCTACTTTATTCTTCTCGTATTCATGTGCGCTTTCTGACTAACATGCAAACAATAGGTTAACCCTAAACCTGTTTATCTATGTTGGTTGAATTTTAATGCACAAATAAAACTATTATTGGCGAACGCTTGAATTATAATAAAATTAGCCTAAACAAGATTATTAATTATCTTATTAAGCGTAATTACAAGTACAAATTCCCTTTAAACCTGCAAGAGAGGGCGTGATCAAGCAATAACAATAATATAATATCAAGCAACATAATAATCATCATAATTATCATAATCATGTTCATAATAAAGCTTAAATATAATAGCAAGATCCTAGGCATGATACTAACAAGATTAATAACAAACCCTAGCATGTCACTGAACAATAAAAATAAAAGCTTTAAACCTAACATGGTACTAACATGATATTAGAAAAGAAAATAGGAAGCATCCTAGAAATCATAATTGATATAAGCAAATCACCCTAAATATCATACTAAGGAAAGCATCCTAACATGATACTAGGAACCAAAATAACAATCTAAGCATGATTTCTATATCATAATATCAATTAAACAATTAAAGTACTTACTTGGATGCCTCGTATCTCTTTCTAATAACAAAATACACGCGTTAGTAACTTCAAGGAACCAAACCCTCAAAAATTATAACCTTTCACGTCTAGGGCGAAGGCAACTTCGAACTTGGCTAGCTGTTTCTAGATCTCGTGAATGCGGAATTTTGTTTGTGAAAAGCTAGAGAGAGTTTAGAGAGAGATGATGATTATTGATGATTGTTAATGAATGTGAATTGGTCCATAAAAATGGAGGTTTAGGACCCTATTTATAAGAAAACAGTCCGGAAATAAGTAGAATTTGATAAGGAATAAAACTCCACTCTGTCGCTGCAAAACCGACCTTGTCGCCAAGCGAGAGGCCTGTCGTTTGGCGACAGCCTGGATTTCTACGCGTTGTCAACACGAAGTCCACATATGAATCAAAATCGATTTATATAGTCCGTATGAAAACTGAAACCGTATTTTTCATAAAATAATACTTTATTCCAAATAAAACTTATCAAGATATAATTATTAATTCTAATCCTATTAGGATTAAAGAGAACCTTCTAGAGAATTCTAGAAGACTATCATCAATTTTATTAACTTTAGAAATAACAATTAACATTGGGCCCTCCCTTAGATCATTGGGCCGCATGTAAATATCAAACCGGGCCCAGTTTAGTATTTTAGCCATAACTTCCTCATTATTCATCGGAATTGGGCTTATAATATATCGTTGGAAAGCTCTTTGCAAGCCCCATCCAACTACACTATTATTGAACCCCTGTCGTGGACCAAACTAAACTGGATTGACTATTTTCATAAAATAGAGTTGTTTTCGAAAACAGAAAGAAAGAATTTAATAAAAACCAACCGCAACACTTGACCTTTCACACTTTCACCTCATTCGATAATCATTCGACGCAAAAGGTATTCATCACTGGGTTTGGTTTGGGGAGACACATTTGGGTGTCTACAAGGGGATATGGTTAAATTTTCTTGAAAAAGGGACATGAGAGGACGGAATAAGGGAAATGGTCTCACAAATGAACTCTTTTTCACCATCATGCCTCAAATCACCAATAAGAGCATAAAAATCAATCATAGAATCCTCAAAAGAAGAACACTCATAATCTCCATCTCCCACAAACATCCAACTTCCAACAGGAACTACATAATCCCCTCCATCACAACAATGAACAACAACTCTCTCAACATCCTTAAAGCCCAAAGTCTCAAAACCATGCATGAATGGATGCAAATTCATTTCAAACTCATCTCTCTCCCATGAAGCATCCTCAAAGAACTCATTCAAAAGGCTATGAGTTTTCCTTTGACTCTCAAAAAACACATTGGACATAACCTTAAACGAGTCCAAATACTCATGGATAGAAGAATTACAATCATGCACTTGAGACCCATCAAGATGGGAGATAGGGTTGGGATTTTCAAATTCAACACTATCTTCATCCTCAACTCCTTCAGCATCACTCAAATTCTCTTTAATAGGATCCTTACACTCTCTTGGTTGCTAAAAATCATCATCATCATCCTCAAAACACACATTAGATTTAGCATTTTCAAAAACAAGCATCAAAGATGACAATTGGCTCTCAGGCTCTCCACGTTTCCTTCTTTCCTCCTCAAAATGCTCATCACTCTTTTTCATCATCTCTAATTGACTTCTCATAGAATTAAGAAACGACTCCTTATGAGGCCCAAGCTCATTACTAAGCTCAATCTGCCTAATTTGAGTTTCAAAAATAGCAATAAGAGATTCAAAAGGTGTATAAGGTTAAGGTTCAATAAGAGAAGAAGTACAACCAAGATTGGAAGAATCAACATTAAGATCATGCGCATATACATCAAGTTGGGGAGTGGGGGCACAATCAAGCATATGAGATTCGTGTAGGAGTTTATAGGTACTACGCAGCGGAAAATCATGAATCATATTCATAAAAGTACCTAATCCCAAGAACACATGCATAACACACAAGACACATAATCTTTGAAGCGTGAATTCCATGTAGCAATTTGATTGACAAATCAGGGAGAAAATAGAGCCCCAATCGTTGCTCCTCTACTTAGTCCACGAGCTTCAAACGAGCCGTCCACCAATACTAGATTGGTCGAGTGATTGAGGAAAACCGCGATCACCACCTTTAATGGACTAAGCCGACCACCACGATCCACCACCACCACGAATCACCACACCGGCGCAAGGGAGGAGGAGAGAGCCGTGAGATAGAGAGGAGTATGAGAGGGGTTGGTCTCGTGTTTGCTAATTAGGGTTTGATCTCACTGATCAGATAATTGCATACTGCTTAGCAAACCCTGACACCTAGTCTATTTACAATCATATTATAATTAGACTAGGGTTAGGAAGCCCAAAACCCTCAAACTTACTCCATATGGTCGGCCATACTAGAGGATGAGGCCCATCATGGGCCTTGTCCTCTCGTGCCCGATCTAGACCCTTTGTGTGACCTTATAGGATCCATCCAATTGGGCTTTGGGCTATTTACTAGCCCAAAGATCGTTAGTACCTCTAGCTATGATAAAACGACGACCCAAATGTCCGAAATTAATTATCTCCATAATTTGATCCATTTATATATCTAGTAATTGCACACGACGAAGACATAAATCCTTCAATCTCCCACTTGTCTGAGACAAGTATGCAATATTCAAATTCCTTAAGTCAATATGTGTCAATTTGATAATATGATTGCATCACATGTCGAGATCATATTAATCTACAAATCGTTTCTTGAAATCTGAGTTAGAATTACAAAACCAAATGATTATTGAGTAATGCATTTGAACGTGGCCACGTATTTTCTGAATTCTCCCTCTTCAAGCGGCCATGAAACATTTCCTAATTTAATAGGTAGACTCAATCCAATCTTGTGGCAACAAGGCTCCCACTCAAATCATGAGGTAACCAGGAAACACCCTTTATAATCTCTAGTTACGGAAAGACGTTTGAATGTACACAGTTACATCAATCATTGAATGAAATCAATGTTCCACTTATGTCAAAGGAATCCACTAATATATCCGGAAGCTCTATACTTGAACTTCAAAGTAGGTCAATAGTTCGATCATGCATCATTCATGCATATCCAAGTGATTGACCGAGCATCTCTATGCCCCTATAGCCCATGAAACTGCGTTATCCAATCAATCTTACATGCTAGTCCATTTATTGAAATCATTTATGTCTAGTTCAATGATTCCGAACTAGGAACTGGAATAATATATGGATTTTGTTCACTTGTGGGGTTTCATTCACCAGGTCATTAACAAATCAACCTGATGAGCCCATCAATCCATAATTATTTTGGACATTTTATTAAATTTACAAAACCATAATTAAATAAGAGAAATGAAATTTCTATTTTAAACATAATTCTGCAAGTATATGCATTCCTTATGTAATATGTTTTCTCAAAATGTATACAACTTGAATTACATAACTAACTTCAATCCAAGTCTTTAATATGACTCTCATATCTTAGTCTATGGAAGGGGTTTAGTGATTTCTCACTCATAATAAAACTTTGCAGATCACGACATTCCACCTGTCATTGATCTCATAAACGAGGTGATATCTCATATCTATTCGTTTTGGGTTTGTGATGTGACTCTAACTCCTTTGTTTTGGCAAAGGTGTCCTTTTAGTCACAAGACAATTTGATCCAAACTTCCTCCTTAACTACTGTTACTGCAGCTAAAACACATATTCTGACAATGAGTATGCAACAGTATTCTGCTTTGAACTCTATCAAGCTCACTGTCCTTCTTCATACAGACACGAATGTGCATCCAAATCAACATCTAGAGTCATCTTGCCTGTTTGGTAAACTTGCATCCGTATAACCTTTTGACAACTTATTCACTTTTAACATCATTAGCTAGAAAAATTCCTTTAGTTCTTCTCAAGTACCTAAGGATTTGCTCTTTGCAACTTTTAGTATGCTTATTCTGAAATTACTTAAAAATTGTTACACATGCACGAGTCATACGTAACATTTTTCTTTGTACATATCATGGCACATATAATGGACCCTTCTGCAGAAGCATAAGGTACATTATTCATACAACTCAACTCTATTAGCTTGTGAAGGCACTGAGTTTTACTGAGCGTACTACCATGAAACATGGGAAAACATCCTCTCTTAGAGTCTTGCTTCATGAACTTGTCAAGATCCTTATCAACATAAGTCTCTCGATTCATTCCAATCACTAGAAGAATCCGAATAGGCTTACGCATCTAATAAGTCTGACCCTATTTGTAAGACTATCATGGACTAACACATCTTTACAGACATGGAGTCCATACTGGATTTCTTGGCCTTAAGCCACTTTCTGAGTTGGCACTTATCCAAAGCTTGCTTGTAGGGCATGGGTTCTAACCATTCCAATAGGAAAATTTTAGAATCCACCTTTTCTCAAGATTTCAACAAACTTTTTGTTTTGATTCTAAGTAACCTACGATAGGTATGAGCAACAATAGAATTATTCTCTTCATCTCTTTGAAGCCTTTCATTCAAGTTGGGACGATAGAAGTCTCGCTAGTGGAATTAGATTGCTTCGACACATGGTTTATCAAATTAACTGATTTCATATGCTTTCATCTCTGATGTGATGTTATTCACATCCTTTTATTGCTCGTCTCAAATCTCATCGAGATCTAACTTTACTCCCACTTGGCTTTGTAGGAAGAGATTTCTTTCTATAAAGACACTATCACAAGCAACAAACACTTTGTTTCTACGCGATTGTAGGAATAATACCTCTTAGTTTCCATGAGAAAACCCACGAAGAACTATTTGTCTGATTTAGGGTGCATTATGTCATCTTTGTAAACATTTTACATTGATTTCATAACCATTAATCTTGTTTAGAAAAGATAAATTTTGAAACATTTCCAAATCATAACTCTTATGAAATCAATTCTACTGCTTTGGTTAAGTTTCCTGTTATGTATATTCGCAATTGTTGTTGTAAATGTATATCCTCAAAACGATATTTGTAAATCATTAAAGCTAAACTAGGAGCAAACCATGACAAGCAAAGTTTGATTCCTTCTTTCAACATACACTTTAAATGTAATGTTTCTGGATTGTGAACTAATTCAACAATTCCCTTTTGGATGATCATTGATTTTGAGTTAAATATTTATCACAACAATCGCATTGTAGTGTTAATTATTCATCTCAAGATGATTTTACATTTCATTTTGGAATTTTGAACATTTCAATGATTCCAAGCTTTACTTCATTAAGTAATTATCGATATATTTACTTAAATCTTTAGTAAAAGCAATGAAATTGTTAAATCTCTTTGCTAATTCTTGAACTTATGGTCCACACACATCATATTTTTGTGTTCCAAAAGGTCATTAGCTCTTTTACCCTTTCAGCTAAAATGCAACTTGGTCATCTTACCTTATCAAGCATGGCTTCCAATTCTCAAGTGATTCATAATCATATAAGAATAAGAGGCCACCCAATATAACTTTGGATGTGCAAAATGGTTTATGTGACCTAATCTTACTTTGTTATAAGTAAGCTTACTTTAAATCATCAAATTTTGCTTTTGTGATCTACTTATATCAATGTCATAAAACAAAACAACTCATATCTAGCAAAATGAAAATAATTTATTACCTTGGTCATGGATCAACATTTGTCCAAGCCAAGTAAAAAAAATCAATATTCAAACTAACACTAAAAATTGTCTCATCAAAACCAGGAAATTGTTCTATAATCATGATAAATATTCAGAAATTAAAACTATGAAGCTATCTCTGGCCACTCGAACATTTCTAGTGCACCTTCAAGCAGCACTTCCTTGCTAGCCTCACTTGCTTGCAGTTCCTGAGGTTGATGCTCCATTCTTTTTGAGGAAGTCAATGTATTTCTAGCAATTGCGTTTCCAATGCCCCTTCTTCTTGCAGTAAAAGCATTCACTTTCACTTGCAGCTTTGGGTTTTTGATTCGCCTTAGGCTTCTCAGGAGCCTTGGCAACTTGCTTGCCCTTGCTCTTGGCACTAGCCTTTTGCTTCTTTTTCTTGAACCCCTTTCCCTTTTGAATCATAAGAACTTCCTTCTTAGATTCCTTAGGGATTTGCTTTTCAACACTAACCAGCATTGCGTGCAATTGATTCAGAGTCTTAGCAGTCGCAGTCATGTTAAATTTCATGATAAACTGGTTAAAACTTTCTGGAAGTGAGTGGAGAATGATGTCTGTTTCCATCTCATCAGTGTATGGGTGCCCCAGTTTCTCCATACTTTGAATAAGGCCGATCATTTTGAAAACATGATCATGAACTATGGCACCCTTCTCCATCCTACAATCTAGAATCTCACGATGAAGCTCGTACCTTTCAACTCTTGCTTGTTTCTTAAACAAGGCTTTTAGTTCTTGCATGATTGTGTACGCATCCTAATCCTCAAAATGCTTTTGAAGAATAGGTTCCATGGTTGCAATCATCAAGCAAGTGATAGGCACAACTCTATCATGAGCTTCCTTGTGCCTCTTGACTTCTGCCGTAGTTGCAGTTTCTGGCAGAGGTCCTGGCAATGGGGTGTCAATCACATCCTCTCTACCTTCAGATTTCAGAACGAGCCTTAGCATTCTTTCCCAAGTGGAAAAGTTTTCTCCTGTCAACCGATCCTTCTCAAGGAATGGTCGAAGATTGTAAATATTGTTGTCATTGTGATTACGGCTACCCATCTATGTCAAAATAAGGCAAAGTTTAATAATTATGTTTAATTTAACATTAAAGTACCATATACGAATTAATTAGGTAACTTTAAAGAACTTTATTCAACATTAATTGATCCCAATTGAATTTTAAGTGATTCCAAGATCCTTTATTTTGTGTAATAGTTGACCGGACTGAGGCCCTACCATCAAGCATTACAGTTTCAAGGTGAGTAAACTCTTTACTGATTACAAATCTTGTAACTCTTGGTTGAATAATTAACCATCACATGCTTAATTATTACCCTTTGCTTCAAGGTTCTAAACTCTTTAGGTAACCTTGTTGAGCATAACCAATTAAATATGTAGAAAGTGATCTACCCCAAATTACCCAAGATAACAATTGACACTCTACTAAGGCCTACCCATCACTCACGATCTAAGGATTGTTGGGTATCTAATTGGAAAAGCAATCTCAATATTACTGGGACCTAGATTTAATTATGTCGTGATTATTTAGTGAACTCTAGCGCATCATCAATCAACATAAATAAAATCTAACATGCATAATCTACTAATGCAATAAAACATGACATAGTATGGCCCCTTTAGATCTACCCTGGTAATCATCCCAGCTGAAGGATGAACAAGATGAGGTGGAGGAGTGACCAGCTCTTGAAGATAGTCTTCTGGAATTGCAGATGCAGACCCAGCTAAACTCTGAGTTTTCGACTGATTATGTTCATTATTTGAAGTAATCAAAGAAGCAAAAGTAATCTGATTATGCTAATGTAAAGTATTTTGTGGTATGGGGGTGGATTGTTTCTTCTTCCTGCCCATTACAGTCAGATCCAGCTGAAGAAAACCAGCAAAGTTCAAGCCACCATGAGAAGAGAGAGAAGAGAGAAAAGTCAAGCAAAGTCAACGCCCCCTTAATTTAGCTTTGATTGTGTTAATTTGATTGTTTAGACCAAACCATTTGCTTAAGATTTCGGGATAGCTTAACTAGATACCATAGCTTATATCTCATTCCCTTGGGTTTGACCCGAACTTATCCCTATACTCAGGGTTGGGTTTGGTTATAAATTTGGTTTGATCAGGGGAGTCTTAGAACTCAACTACCTAGGTTTTCCTCTCATTAAAATGGCGTCGTTGATTGTATTGTGAATATTTTGTAAATAAAGGCAAATAAAAAGTTGAAAAATTCGTCCATATTTAAAAGAGGCGAGGATAATGCAATAAAGAAAAAAATGAGGAAAAAAAAAACAAAAAACAAAGCATATTCAAATGCTTTGGCAAAAGTGAAAAAAATGTGAAAAATGAAAAAGTTCAAAAATATTTTGAGATAAGTGTATTTCTCCCTATTTTGAGCATTGAGGATAATGCTTCAATTTAGCTTGGGGGAAGCGTTCTTACGCTTTTTGTATATATGTTTGTGATTTTGTCTTTGAATAAGCTTGGGGTTATTGGTGTTTTTGTTTGGTGATTTCTTGATTATGGTGTTAAGGATTGATCACCCTTTGCTTCACAATTTAAGTATACCGCCAAATTTCAAATTTTAACCTTCCTTTACCCTTTTTGCCCATACAATACAACCCTTTCCAAGACCTTTTGACCTTTTTGGTTGAGTCACAAGCCGGTGGAGGGAGATGTGAGTCAAGACTATGGAGCGGTTTGCATAGTCAAGATGTTAAGTAGCCCTAAAATCTCTTCTTTTTCGGTTCCTTCGAGGAACCATTGAGATGCTCACTAGAGGTGGATTTGAAACTATTCGGGAGAACGCGGTAAGATTTTTGGGATGAAGGTGAATTGTGTCTCATTAATTCTCTATGCTTAGCATATTCTATGTTTGAATCAACCTTGGAAATCTTGAAGCGTGCACTCCCTTATTTGTTTAGAAAGAATTGCATTCATTTGTGCTTGTTCATTTGCAAAAGTCCATTCATGAACATTTGTTTTCTTTTCTTTTCTTTTGGTTTCTTTTTCATGCTTTACCTTGTTTGTTTGGTTTGAGAGAGTCATAAAAAACAAATTGGAAATTAAAAACCCTAAACCCTTCAAACCCTAAACAAACCCTAAACCCTTCAAACCCTAAATTCCTTAAATATGATCCATACTCATTTAGACTAAATTCTTATTCAAATCTATCAATTTTTTAAAATCTAAATCCGCATTAAAATCTAAATAGAATTGTACATTTAATAATTGACGGTATGTCGTGTATATCATAGTTTGCTTGGTGATCGAATTCTTCTATGTAATCGATCGAAGTAATATTGTTAATGTACTGTTCCTACGTAAAGCTGATCATCTAAGCTCAATTGATCTTTGGATTGTGAAATTTATTATACATAGTTGATCTAAGTAATGTTGTTTCAATTATTGTTCTTCTACTTCATGTTTTACTTGATCGCTTCATCAGCTTGATCAGAATTTGAAACAATTTAGTTTATTCGAAATGAACTTCTAATTATTTCAAATAAAATAATACTGTAGTAAAAGACAAGTTGGAAATCAAACCTTAAACCCTAAACCCTTCAAACCCTAAACCCTCCAAACCCTAAACCCTCAAACACTTATATATGATCATACTAATTAAATTCTTATGTACCTCTAATGATTAAACTTGATATTATTGCAAAATAAACTTTTTGTTTCGATATATTTAGATAAAAATTGTTGTAAAGTCTCCCTTAAGTATTTGAGCTAAACTTTAAAAATTTAAAAAATCCATATTTATTTATACAAGCTACATACTTTAGCTTTAGCTTCGGTTATCTTTTTATGTAAAAAAAAACAACAAAAAAAATATATAAATAAAAATCAACCAATAACAACAAAATTTATAGTTCACAAACAAATTACAGCCATTGAATGGTCGTTAAAAATTTATAGCCGTTGATTTATCAATATGTGACAGTTGCATTAGTAGGACTACAGATACGATTTTCAAATGTTTGTGTGAGATATTTGAAAGTATGAGTTTGGTAAAAGGACATTGTTTCACCATGGTAAGTTAGGAGTATGGGTAGCTATGATTAGGGCTAGGTGTGAAGTTATGATTTTGGAATGTTGGAAAGGGTAAGTATGAATAGCTTTTGTGAAGGTCTGCAACTTGTTTAGTTGTGCAACTTCTACAGTTAGGCGCCAAACCAATGTACCCTAACCCAATTGCCAGAAAATTATCCTTTGTTATTTTTAAAAATTGGTTTTTTAATTTTTTTTAAACAATATTTCATATTTTAAGTACAATTACAATCAAAAATTAATTATTGGCATTTTAAATTCTAAGTACTCTATCAACTTTTTCTTTAAATTAAAATCCGCATTATAATCTCTCAATTGTATTGTACATTTACTAATTGATAGTATTTCTTGTATATCATAGTTGCTTGGTGATCGAATTATTCTATGTAGTCGATCGAAGTTTGCTTGGTGATCTATTTCTTCCATGTAGTGGATCGAAGTAATGATGTTCATCGAAGGTCAATTGTTCTTTGGTTTGTGAGATTTATTGTACCAGTTGATCTTAGTAACGTTGCATTTATTGTTCTTCTACTATATTTCTTGTATTATATCAGATAATTCTAAAACGAATCTTATCATCTATATTTCTTGTACTATATCAGATAATTCTAAAACGAATCTTATCATCTATATTTCTTGTATTGTATCCTAAACCTTTGTAATTTAGTGGCAACACTAGAAGATTTAATGTAATTGAGTTGAATGTTGTCGTATCTAATATCATAGTAAACTACAAATTGGAAATCAAACCCTCCAAACCCTAAACCTTAGAAGATTCAATGCAATTGAGTTGAATGTTGTCGTATCCAATATCATAGTAAACTACAAATTGGAAATCTCCAAACCCTAAACCCTAAACCCTTCAAACCCTAAACCCTAAACCCTTCAAACCCTTAAATCCTTAAATATGATCCATACTAATTTGGACTAAATTCTTATTCTATCAACTTTTTTTGTTTTAAAAATTAAAATCCGCCTTAATTAAAAAATAGAATTGTAAATTTTGTTTGGTGATGTTCATATATTGTTCCTCTATATAGCTGATCATCGAAGCTCAATTGTTCTTTGGTTTGTGAGATTTATTGTACCTAGTTGATCTTTGTAACGTTGTTGCATTTATTGTTCTTCTACAGAAGATACGTTGTTACGTTTATTGATGTTGTAGTTAATCATGTTGATAGCTTCTGATCTGAACCTTAAACAATCTAGTTTGATCGAAATGAACTTCTAATTATGTCAATAAACGTAACAACTTTGATAATTTTATTTCAAGTATCCCACAAACCCTAAACCCTAGAAACCTTAAACCCTTCAAACCCTCAACCCTAAACCTAGAAACCCTAAACATAACTCTATGCACAAAGGTCGGAAGGTCTTTAAAGCTTATAATGTAAGGCTAGGGTAAAGGGTAGGAAATATTTGGGAAAATGTGAGAGTAAAGCCATGCATAAGGGAGTCATATCCTAATAAAACCAAGGTCAAAAATAAATAATGACCCATCATCTCCAACATAACTCAACTCCACCAAAAATTCACCAAACAACTCCAATCATATCAAACAAATCCCAACACTTACAATTTCACTCACAAAAGTATAACAATGTAAAATTGAGTGAATAACAAACTTTAACTTCCACACTTGAATTTATTCATTGAAACTCATCATCTTATTTTTTCCTTCTTTTGATCAACCTTTGCTAAGGTTTTAACTTGTTACTTGAAGCATTTTTCCGTCTCACCAATTCCTAAATTTTGGCTCGACTTTTAAGATTCGGTTCCGACGCTCTAAGCTCGGAATCCGACATCTTCAATCACAATACTCGAGTGACTCATTAATTCCTTTCGGATTAATTCGTCGTGTCGGATCGTTAGTTTCTTGGGTGTGACTCGAAGGGTTAAGTCAAGATTAAACTGTAATATTAATTATACATTGATATTACTGATCGAAAGCAGCCTCCACCTAGGCATTCCGATCACTTGAACTTACTGAATAATTAGCTTCCTAATAGCTCTGAACCCTCTATCGGAATAATACACTTGTTTGAAGGACACCATTCCTTTTAATCTCCCATTTGTCCTTCTGGACAAGTGTGCTTTTAGTGTATAGCCTTTTTCCTATATCACTTAATGTCTCTTGATTTATCTTTCTAGATTAAAATAAGATTTGATTCTATCTCATGCCTAAATTAAAATATATGATATTTTATGATTGGTCATGAATAATATGCGATATTATCTAATTATGATTAAAATATAAGATATTGTAGGAAATGCGTTGCCCTAATTATGAACATGCGATGTTGTAGTTTAGACAAGCATGTTGAGTGATTTATTATATGTCACTTTTATAATATATGATATTATATTGCTGTATATAGACTGGTATGGCCCATAGATTCTAAAATACGATATGCGCATTGTGATGTATTTTTGTAATCTAAAATACGGTCTACGTACCGTTAAGTATTTTGTAACTTTTATTTAAAGTAAATAGATTAGTTATTTAAATAGTGTTAGTCCATAGAAGCACATGAAGTGAAGGCCCAAAGGAGCAAGGTGGATGGAGATCCATGATGATTCAAGTGGGAGCTTTTCATTTCTAGTTTTAAGATAGATCTTGCCAATTTTTCTTAAATCACTGCACCTGAAGTGTAGTTTATATGATCGGTTCCAATATAAATATGCAATATATGGCAAGATAGTGCAGTTGATACTTTTAAAGTGTAATAATAGTATATTATTACCACAGGGTGAGAAATACCCTTGATAGATGGTATAGATATCTGAATTATTATAATAGATGGCCTATTATATAAGAAATGTTATGATGGTACCAACAATGAGAAATGTATTCATATATCATTATAAAATAGCATGCGAAATGTACATTAAAGTAATTTTATGATACCGGTATACAATGGAACTGATAAATAATATGCATATGCATGATAGAATGAACTATTGAATAAGGGATCTAAAACATATGTATATTATTGTAGACACCCATTTGTGTCTCCCCAAAACCAAACCTAGTGATGAGTACCTTTCAAGTCGAATGATAATCGAATAAAGTGAAAGTGTGAAAGGTCAGGTGTTGCGGTTAGTTTTTATTAAAACACTTTCTTTCTGTTTTCGAAAAATAACTCTATTTTATGAAAATAGCCAATCCAGTTTAGTTTAGTCCACAACAAGGGTCCAAAAATAGTGTAGTTGGATGGGTCTTGCAAAGAGCTTTCCAACGATATATTATAAGCCCAATTCCGATGAATAATGAGGAAGTTATGGCCAAAATACTAAACTGGGCCCGGGTTGATCTTTACATGCGGCCCGATGATCTAAGGGAGGGCCCAATGTTAATTATTATTCCAAAAGTAATAAATTTTAGTCATCTAGAATTCTCTAGAAGGTTCTCTTAAGTCATAATAAAATTAGAATTAATAATTATATTTTGATAAGTTTTACTTGGAATAAAATATTATTTTATGAAAATACAATTTCAGTTTTCATACGGACTTTATGAGTCAATTTTGATTGATAAGTGGACTCCATGTTTGAAAGCGCGTAGGAATCTAGTTTGTCGCCAAACGACGGGCCTGTCGCTACGTGACAAGCCTTGTCGCCAGGTGACAAAGTCGGTTTTGCGGGGACAGCGTGGAGTTTTATTCCTTATCAAATTCTACCTATTTCCGGACTGTTTTCTTATAAATAGGGTCCTGAACCTCCGTTTTTATTCATCAACAATCAAGACTTCTCATCTACAATCTACAGTCATCAATCATCAATCAATCTATTCTCTAAATTCTCTCTAGCTTTTCACAAACACAATTCCGCATTCACAAGATCTAAACACACCTAACCAAGTTCGAAGTTGCCTTCGCCCTAGACGTGAAAGGTTAATACTTTTCTGAGGGTTTGGTCCCAAAATCTTTTTAATCTTAATTTAATTTGATTGTTTGATTTTATACTTTTCCTTGAAGTTACTAACGCGTGTATTTTGTTATTCGAAAGAAGTACGAGGCATCAAAGTATGTAATCTTATTGCTCTATTCTAGTAGAAAGCATGTTTATTATTTGTTAATTCCTAGCATCATGTTAGGATGTTATTATTGCTTCCTAGTATCATGTTGAGGGTGCCTTTTACTCTTTCCTAATATCATGTTAATACCATGTTAGGGCTAAAGCTTTGATTTTTAATGCTTAGTGACATGATAGGATTTGTTATTAATCTTGTTAGCATCATGCCTACGATCTTGCTATTATATTTAAGCTTTATTATTAACATGATGATTATGATTATTATGATTGTTATTATGTTGCTTGATCACACCTTTTATGCATGTTTAAAGGGAATTTGTACTTCTAATCACACTTAATAAGATAATTAATAATCTTGTTTAGGGTTAATATGATTATAATTCAAGTGATCGCCGATAATAGATTTGTTTGTGCATTAAATTCAACCAACATAGATAAACAGGTTTAGGGTAAATCTAATGTTTGCATGTTAGTCAGAAAGCGCACATGAATACGAGAAGAATAAAGTAGAGGCCTATTGTTAGGGCAGGTTCAATGTCTTTTAGGTTGGATTTGTACCTTCATCCCCGAACCTTATTTGGTTCAATACCTTTTGGAGTTGACGATCTCATGGATCGTTAAGGGGTGTAATCTTCACCTTGTGAACGGTTTACAAGTTCCTAAAACTTGTTGGCGACTCTTTTGCTCTAGTGTTCTTCCCTTTGTACGCCACCATGCTTAAGTGTATGATCACAGTGGGATTCAAGTTTGGGGTAATGCTTGAAATATTCCCTAATGAGACTCGAAAAGTTCTAAGTATTTCATGTGCGTAATTTTGACTAGCATTATTGTCATATGCATAAAAAAAGGTCCTCATTGGATAGACCATCCGAAATGAGTAAAAAACATAGGATTTTTACACGTAGGAAACAAGAGAAATATCTTTCACAACTAGAATTGAAATAATACTGCGAAATCTGGAAAATTCTAAGAACGTAGATACCTGCTGAGGCATGTAGGAACTAACGTCTAGAAAACAGGGCTTGTCACCTGTAAAGTTCTTCTGTCGCTTGGAAACAGGTGTACTTTTGCGGCGACAGTCCCTATAGTCTGGCACCAAGTTCTTCCAATACCGAGCCAGAACTCTACCTTCTTGTTTTGAGCATTTCTAGCATTGTTGGCTCGATTCTACTTCCTGATTGAGTTTTTCTCTCTTTTCTGAAACCCATATGTGTTCTACATATGGACATAACCCTCTGGGGGTTCACGCTCCATCTACCCAATCGAACGCTCCTGGCAACGACGGGTACATCCGAGTTTGTGAATCCACCAAACCGTGGAAGCAAGTTTTTAACTTGCGGGGTCCCATCCATACGCGCCAACCCTTCCAAAGGTAAGGCTTCCGCGCGATGCATCCGGACTCATAACCATGGACCCTCTTTGACTAACCCATATCCTTGAACTTTAGAGAACTAGAGCCATGGTTAGGTTGCAAACTCATTGCATCATATTGTGACTATTTGAACTATTTGTGCATTCTTTGCTTGTGCATACCCTATATGTGCTAACCGTTTGTTTAACTTGTGTTTAAGTCTAAATAAACCAATTAATCACTAAAAAGGACTTTGTCTAACTAATTAATTAATTAATTAATTTGACTAGTTAAAGACTAACAAAGTAATCAATCTGACTTAGTACGACTGTAGGCATGTCCCCTTAGAGTAAACTTACTGGAAACAAACCTAGATTAATGTTCCAGCAATGGCGCAGAATTTTGGGCTCTGCCGCCGCAGTTTATTGTTTGTCGCCTGGCGACAAATTTGTCGTTTGGCGACAAGCTTCAAACTGTGGCGACAGTTCTATTGTTCCGGCGACAGTCCAGATTCTTACTCGAGTCATCACGACGAGTCTAATTAAACAGTTTGCTAATCAGTTCGATTATTTTATTAATAAACAGTACCTTTGTTAAGTCCTTAATTGAGTCTAGTCACATAGTCTAGCCGCATGGTCTTACACAAGAGCCTTAACATATCACATACAATCACTAGTGTTAGCACACACTTTATAGAGTCACCATGATCATGTCTTAGGTTCATGCATGAGTCGGTTTTTTCCGTCATTTGAGTTGGGGGTACATTCTATTCCTAATTTTTTTTCATACCTCTCCATCTACATCATCTTTCCATTCTCTACATGCTTTCCCCATGTCACAATATTCATTCTTCCTACCTTCTTCCATCCATTGCATATTGAATAGAGTTGAGCTAAATAATTAACAATGAATATCCCTAAATTTCCCTTGAAAGGAATGGTGTCCTTCGAACAAGTGTATTATTCTGATAGCGGGTTCAGAATTATTAGAAAGCTATGAGGATACAAATCATTTGCACAGGTATTGGTTTAGAACCATACTGGACAGACCTATGAGGATGCTTTAAGAGATTAAAAATCGTCATAAGTATTTTCTCATTATTACTATCGGAACTCTTTTCCTTTGACCATGAGTAGTGGGAGATCTCTTGTTTGAGTACTAGTCCGTTTTGGTATCCGCCAAACGTCTGCCGTAATTGGAGATTATAAAGACGGATATCGGGCGGGTGAGTCCTCTTAGTAAGAGAAGCTACATTACAAGACTGGAAATGTCCCCCTACTAACCATAGGGAACATGTCTTGTTGTTTACAAGGCCTCTCGAAGAGCGAGACTGTGAAAAATGCATGGCCGTGCTCAGATGGATTTTAGAAATCATCTGCTTATTAACAGTCAAACTCGGATTTCGAGAAACACTTCTGGATGTAACAGAGATGACTAGTAATCTTACTCTGTAGTTCATGAAGAGACATGAAGAGACATAGGATAAGGGCTATACACTAAATGCACACTTGTCGGGAAGGACAAGTGGGAGATTGAAAGGAATGGTGTCCTTCGAACAAGTGTATTATTCTGATAGCGGGTTCAGAATTATTAGAAAGCTAATATATTCAGTAAGGTCAAGTGATCGGAATGCCTGGGTGGAGGCCGCTTCCGATCAGTAATATTAATATAATTAGTATTAGAGCTTAATCTTGACTGAACACTTCGGGTCACACCCAAGCAAATATATGCAAACCAACTCGACGAATTAATTCGGAAGAAATTAATTCGTCGCCTGAGTGTTAAATATTTAGACGTCGGTAATTCGAGCTTAGAGCGTCGAAACCGATCGTCGAAAGTCGAGTCTAAAATGATAAAAGACGAGACGCGCAAAATAATAATAAATCGACCATATTCCCGAAAATACCCCTAGCATCGGAGTGCCCCGAGCATCCGAATGCTAGGGGCAAGACGAGCTAGCACACCGTGCTAGCAGCCCCGGCCAGCCACGGCTAGGCACAGCAGCAGCTGGTGCGGGCTGGGCTCGGGTCAGGGGCGGGTTGGCTGCGGGCCAAGTGCGGGCCGGGCTCGGGCTTGGCTCGTGGCTTGGCTCGGGTCATAGGGCCATGAATAAGGGGAAGCTTGGAATATGGGAGTAAGTGGGAGAGGACATGTGGCACAAGGAAAGTATTGAGTGGGGAGCAAGTATGGTCCCCTACTCTTCATGTGGTCCTCACCAACCCATCTCACATGGTAATGCCACTTGTAGATTTATTATTAGTTTGCAATTTTAATTTAATTTAGCTTTAAATTAATTTGTGGAATTTCATGATCCCACATTGATGGGATAGAAATTCCCACTCATACTTTCCTCTATAAATACCAACTTTGGGTTTTGGAGTAAAGTGCTTGAGTGAGAGTTAAAAAGAGCATTCCATAATTTTTGGGAAAATTCTTAAACTCACATAACACTCGAGTTTAGGTCGGACCTTGCTAACCCCAAGGTAGTAGACCTTAAAGTTGTGTTCGCCCATTTGTGGGTGGATACCGTCGGAGGCGCGGCGCTTGACGTGCTAGTAGCTTTCAAGTAAGAGCCCCGGGTTTTGGGCGAAGCTCGCTTCGAGGGTAAGATTCGTTATCTTTTCTTTGTGAATATTTATTTATGCTTTGTGATTTTAATTATTACGAGTGGTTCCTCGGGAGGGGTTGTTTCCGCGGTGAGTCGGACTCACCAAACCCCAACAGCGGTATCGGAGCCCCGCTCGTTTATTTTTATAATCATGTTTTTCAAGGTTTATTTTTGGCTTAATTTTCTGGTTTATGTTGCTAATTAGATTAGTAGCTCGGTTTTATTTATTTAATCCCGTTTTTAATGTCGAATGTGGCCCAGAACCCAGATTTTCGCCCAAGACTAGTGAATTTTGGGTGGAAAACGTGTTCTGGAAAGGTTTTTACCTTTGGGCCTGTGATTTTAGCCAAATTCTGACCAGAAATGCCTTTTTCGAGGGGTTTTTCGTTTTTGACGAAAAATTTTAAGTCTTTTCTAACCTTGAAATTAATGGCATAAATTGTTGATTATATGGTTGATTATTTGCATATTTTTTTGCACTTTCATGTCCCCTTAAAGCACACTTACTTGGTAGTATTTGATGCTTAAAGGTTGATTTATTTTCACATAATTGCAAACTAATTGCTTTTTAGTGTGAAAATTTTATTTTTGAAGCTTCCTAAGTGTTAAATATTCAATCTTTATTTGTGATAAGTGATTGAAACTTTGAAAACCACTAAATTCCATGTTATTTTGAACTGAACTTTGTTGTTTTAATCATTTTGAGTTGATTAGAAACATAAAGTTTTGATTTTTGTGATAGAAATTTGGTTATCTTCATGTTGGAAGATATAATTTTCAAGGATTCACAAATTTTAGATGTTAGAATTTTCATTTGAACATTAAAGTTCATATTTTTCCAACTTCCCTTTACTTTGTCAAATTCTCAAGTATAATTTAAATTGATTAAATTGAAAGTGAGAAATTGCCTCAATTTTATTTTGCACCAAGCTAAACCAATTTAATTAAAGATGGTTCTTAGAATTATTTTGGTTATTGCACTTTGAAAATTTTATTAAGTTAGACTTGTTTAAAATTTTACTTTGCTCACTAAATTAGTTCTAAAATTAATTTAGAATTAATTATTTTTGTCTCGCGGAAAAGGGATCAAATCCCAAGGTAGTGGCACGCAAAACGAGGCAATGCACCACCATGGCGAGCCGGGCTGCACAGCAGCCCCCATGTGGCTACCACGGTGGTTGCGCCGCCTCGATGGTGGGCCACACGCGCGGCAGCAGCCACGCACAGCAGCAGCTCACGCGCGGCAGCAGCAGCCACGCGCGGCTGTGCTGTGGCAGCGGCTCGCGGCCGTGTGCCGTGGGCCGTGTGTTCGTGGTCTTGGCGTGTGCGTATGCTTGGTGCGGTGAGATGATTAGCCGTAGTAGGCTTGATGTTAATTATTTTGCCGTTTATTTATTTTAATTAATTTTGTTTAATTAAAATTTTGGGAGGCTAGGCCTCGGGTTTTTTAGCGGCATTGGCAAAATTTCATTTTGACAAATTTGGGTGCTACCGACTTAATTAATTGGATTAATTAAGGAAATGCGGAATTTAGTGGGAGCTTTAATTATTAATGACGTAATTTATATAATCGGTTAAACAACTTTGACTAGTTTTAATTAGGCGTGTTAATCGGATTAACCACCTAGATTAGTTACTAGTGCGCGCGTTGTTTGAATGCATTTTACTTGTTGTTAATTTTGTAAATTGCATGGGTCATTCACAAATAGTGAATGGATGAATGGATATATATTTTCTCTCTCTCTCACAGGTTTTATGAAATGGCAACTAGTGGGACCCGACTAGGATAGTAAATACGGACTACGTGCCGTTATGTATTTTTGTAAATCTAAATACGGTCTACGCACCGTTAAGTATTTTTGTACTTTAATATTTAGATTATTCCTAGTTATAGACACTAGTTTTTGCATAGTTTGGTTAAGTCTTGAAGACGGCGTATCTTGGAAGACAAAGCCTTGAAATGCAAATGAAGACCTTTTGAAGATATGAAGTTTTCAAGGGGTCATGCTAGTTGCCAATATGCATCTATTATTTCGCTTTATATTTTATGGTTATATATATGTGTGTGAAATATTCGTTAGATGCATGTTTAGGTTTTCTTGATGTTGCGATGATTAGTTAAGTTCACTTAAATCAACCAACATAGAAATCCTAGGTCCCTAATAATATTGAGTAAAACTTGCCTTTCCAAAACAACACTTACTAACCGGACGATGGTGATGGTAGGCTACGCCAAAGCGAGGTGCCATCACTCCTCTAAGGGGCATAAGGCACACCGGGTGTGCACGTTGGTTTTGGTTTAACTCATCGGTATGAGTGAGGAGTCCTCACATACCGTGGCAAAAGAGATACATCGTCAAAGATGCATTAGATGCGACGATTGTCTAACCAAGAATGTCTTAGAGCCATTAGCAAGGCAATGCTTACCGAGAAAATTGAGTGTTTAAGACAAGCCAAAGCATGCTTAACCACTCTTTGTTTCTTTGGATCTTGGAATCGCCTTATTTTCGCCAAATAGGAACAATTTTTATGCGTAAATAAGACGTTTAATAAGATTGAAGTTTGCATGAATGCTATTAAATTTCAAACTTATTATGTTCTTGATAAATGGTTATACTTTGCACTTATATTCATAGTACTCTAAATCAAATAATATTGTTTCCATGATTGGTAAAGGAAATCCTTGAGAATAGTTCTCAAAGACAGGAAAAGCATTTCTAAAATACAATTCTCATAAATGACTTTTATAAATAAGTCCGAAAGGACGGTTGGCATCATGTATTCAAAATACTAGGTAGTTTTGATAAAACATGAGGTATTGAGTTGCAAACTCAAGATTGTCAATGTTTGACAACCAACGTATCTTTTCGCATCATACATAATTGAGTAGGACTCATTGATGTAGTATTCGAGTAAGAATTAATGGAAAAGATGGAACTTTGTTTTACGGCGCACTAGGTGCTTGATTATGCCTAACAAAGTATAAGAGTCAAGGTACTTAAAGAAATGATTCTTAAAGTAAGATTATGAGATATTGTATGATAAGAAATATAGGAAAGGAGGAACGAAGAAAAGGAATTAGATTTCATTTCAACTCATGAGTTCATGTTATTGTAGTTAACTTAGCAATTCATTATCTTCACAAGTATCGGATACTGCTTGAGTGTTCCACTATGATAGTGACCTCAAACTATTGAAGTTAAGCTAAATTATCGACTTACAAGCTTAGAATGAAGCAAGAAGAGCTACATCAGTTGTAAGGTTGTATGTTTTGTTTAAAGACCTTTTTAAGCCAAAGGCTGGAACAAGTAATGGTTATTATGTTCCATAATCAGCAATTGATCCGTTTACACACCGAAAGACTTACATTCAAAGTAATGAGCAATAGTTTCAAGATTTATTTGAATGGGATGGTTATCCAAGCGTTGAGTTAAGAATGCTTGATTATAAACAAACATTTCTCTAACATGATAAACTCACTAAGTTCAAGTCATAGGCTTGATTTGCGTTCCAAACATCTTTAGCAATGTCACGTCGACAAGAACGTACTCAAGGCTATATTAGATAGGCTCTTGATAGTTGCTCGAATTGGAATCGTTCTAAGACAAGCAAGTCTTACTTGTTGAAACAGACAAATCACAGAGCTATTGTTCTTGGTATAGACAATTGACTCCGAAGGCTAAAGAGGATTCAATTACTTCAACGTTTCACAAAGAATTTGAAAGGATATGGCTATATTCATCAAATGTGATCAAACTTAACTTGAGTAGCTCAAGAGTTCAGTGAAGTACAGAATCGACTTGGCAAGATATCAAAACATCTAGATTAGATCGAGCGATGTTTGCTTGAGCCAAGTGTGACTATCTCAAAATTTCATAAATAACTCCACAAAGAGCATGGTGTGTCTTCACGGAGACCTCGGTGTCATTTGAAAATGACTCGAACGATGATGGTTCACAACCCTTCCTATAAAGTTCTTAAAGATTTGCACAAATGACTAATGTTACACTAAACAAAATGTCGAAGCTAAGAAAGGACGCCATATTTAGTTATGGATATAAATAACTTCTAAAAGTCTTTTCAAGTATATGTCTAAGGCTCTTAGTCTCTGTGGGAGTTCACTAGCTCAGTGGGAGCTAGGTGACTCAGTGGGAGCTGAATGGCTCAATAAAGACTAAGATAGCTCAAGTAGGAGCTAACTGTTTGTTTCACAACGAACTTTTACCCAAAGACAATATGCATGTCTCTTTGTAAGCATTCAAGTGAGACTACGGGTATTACCTCCACATCCTAATTGAGAAAAAAAATTGTTTGTTGCTCTAAGTAGTGTCTTTCTGGAAAGTAACACGTTTCCAAAACGACAAGTGGGAGGAAAATGAACTCGATGACCATCGAGCTTAGCAACAAACTAGAACTGAGAATCTCGGAAGAACTTAAAGGATTTAATGAGAATGTTTGATCAAGAATACTCAAAAGGACTTTACAAGTGCCTTAAAAGAGAATTAATTACTCACAAAACATTAAAGATGTTGGAGTAAGATCAACATAATAAAAGGGCTTTGAAAGCGCCTTAAAACTCAGTGTTTGATGCAATTTCCCCGTATAGGTATAGAATTCACCAAAGGCTTGGATTGAATCCTATAAATTTTCTATTAAGTTAGAAACAAACCTAAGACTTACAAGCATACTATTTACTATTAGATAGTAAAGGAATAATGTCTTGTAGGATAGCTACGACAAATCCAAATTCCGAATAATGGTTAAAAGCCATGAAAATCCGAAATAGACTCCATGTTTGAAAATCATGTTTGAAACTTGATTAATCTGCATGAAAGGTGAAAGACCCATCAATTGCAAATAAGTTTTCAAGGAGAAAACTAACAAATGTGGAAATGTATATGCATACTAAGCTAGATTGGTTGTAAAGGATATAATTAATTTCAAGGAGTTGATTTTAATAAAATCCCATTCACCAATCGGAATGCTCAAGTCTTTTCGTGATTGATCTAACAAAATTGCGCATATGAAATATGGCAAAATAGATACCAAAACCGCCTTCCCAAAATAGAATTTTGAAAGTGACTATGAAATAGTCTAAGGGTTTTGAAAATCTAAATAATTCTAGATTTGAAAGCAAGCACATGGAATCCGTCATGGGATTAAAGGAAGCATTGCATGAAGGAATTGGAACGTGTTTTCTCATAAAGTTAATAAGAGGATTGACTTATGGAGAAACATAGAAATTCTGATGAACAAGAAGTTTAGTGGGAGAAAAAGTAATGGTCCAACAAGATGTTTACGAACTCTATTGTGAAACAACTATCAAATGCTAAATGCTTAGATTTGAAAGTATTTTCGACAATGGACCGAGCTAAAGACGATACTTAGTACATGTTGGGAATTAAGTTCTATGGTATAGACTTAATTAAAATGTTTAAATGAGTAAAGGAAATTACCATGTTAAACATGAAGGACTTTGAAAGGCTTTCGACCCATATGTATGAAGCTAAGTAAATGTTTGTACTAATTATAAGCTAGGCTAAGTACTAAATCAAACAAGAAAGACTCTAGTAAGAGATTTTCAACCATATCATACATCGAACAATTTGGCAAGACTTAGTGTGACTGTATGAGCTAAATGTCACATGGATGGAATAAAGTTGAGAATAATTCTAGAATTAAATCCATCATGTAAAGCTATGATATGGAATCGTCAGATGACTTACATGCTTAGAGCATGTGAAGTACGTATATAATACCAATCGACATTAATCTGAGTATAGCCAAGAACATCCAAAGAACTTAGATAAGTAGTTGGATGAGTTCTTGACGCATGGAAACAAATATAATTTGAGTTTTGATGTTGCAAGCACAAACCTTAACAAGGATTAGATCCTTAGCAAGGAAACCATTTATAAGCACGAGGCAAGAAGCGTTGTGGCTTGAGAATGGTAACATGGATGTGCGTCCATGTATGATGTGCGGGAATCTTAGGAAAATTTCCATGATCACAAGTGATTAGGGTATCCTAAATCGTTGTGAGTCGCTTGGAGTAAAACCCAAGCAAGGCATCATCGGGGAGTCTACCAAAATATATGTTGAGAATGTTGTTGCCTTAAAGGCAATAATAAGATAGATGTTAAATGGAAAGGTTCGTTGTTGAACATTAATGATTGTAGGTTGTCAAGTAGAAGGTCTCAAATCATGAAAATGAGTGGGAGCCATTGCTTGGACAATAAATCCTGAATCACATGTAATCCATTAACACTGTCAAAATTTTATCATCTTATTATGGAAATGGTGGATAATGAAGATGCTAAGGTTTGCAAAGTAATTATAACTAAACCTATGCAATAAGTGAACGACAACATTCATAATTGCATGAAAGAAATCAAGCATATCAAATATGAGTGTGATTTCTATGAATGTTTTATGAAGAATACTACTCTTAAAACATTTGGGAAAAACCATTTATCATAAGATGAAACATTGTGAAGTTTCATAGTGGAATAAAATATTTCTAAATATTCCACAAAACTATTTAATTGTGGTTTAGAATTAAATAATGAGTCCATTCGATTTTAATAAATATTCAAAATAGGGTATCAAATCAATGGCTTGGATAAAGAAACACCTATTAAGTGAACGTTGAATATTTTAATCGAAAATTATCCCTAATCAAGGTCGTATTTTGTGGACGAATAATGACCGTCAGAGATTAGTGTGTAGTATGATTTGTAGCACCGTTTCTTGTGCTATGAGGATACAAATCATTTGCACAGGTATTGGTTTAGAACCATACTGGACAGACCTATGAGGATGCTTTAAGAGATTAAAAATCGTCATAAGTATTTTCTCATTATTACTATCGGAACTCTTTTCCTTTGACCATGAGTAGTGGGAGATCTCTTGTTTGAGTACTAGTCCGTTTTGGTATCCGCCAAACGTCTGCCGTAATTGGGGATTATAAAGACGGATATCGAGCGGGTGAGTCCTCTTAGTAAGAGAAGCTACATTACAAGACTGGAAATGTCCCCCTACTAACCATAGGGAACATGTCTTGTTGTTTACAAGGCCTCCCGAAGAGCGAGACTGTGAAAAATGCATGGTCGTGCTCAGATGGATTTTAGAAATCATCTGCTTATTAACAGTCAAACTCGGATTTCGAGAAACACTTCTGGATGTAACAGAGATGACTAGTAATCTTACTCTGTAGTTCATGAAGAGACATGAAGAGACATAGGATAAGGGCTATACACTAAATGCACACTTGTCGGGAAGGACAAGTGGGAGATTGAAAGGAATGGTGTCCTTCGAACAAGTGTATTATTCTGATAGCGGGTTCAAAATTATTAGAAAGCTAATATATTCAGTAAGGTCAAGTGATCGGAATGCCTGGGTGGAGGCCGCTTCCGATCAGTAATATTAATATAATTAGTATTACAGCTTAATCTTGACTGAACACTTCGGGTCACACCCAAGCAAATATATGCGAACCAACTCGACGAATTAATTCGGAAGAAATTAATTCGTCGCCTGAGTGTTAAATATTTAGACGTCGGTAATTCGAGCTTAGAGCGTCGAAACCGATCGTCGGAAGTCGAGTCTAAAATGAAAAAAGACGAGACGCGCAAAATAATAATAAATCGACCATATTCTCGAAAATACCCCTAGCATCGGAGTGCCCCGAGCATCCGAATGCTAGGGGCAAGACGAGCTAGCACACCGTGATAGCAGCCCCGGCCAGCCGCGGCTAGGCACAGCAGCAGCCGCACCGTGCCATGGCAGCAGCCGCAGCCGCACCAAACCGCAGCAGCAGCTGGTGCGGACTGGCTCGGGTCATGTGCGGGCTGGGCTCGGGCCAGGTGCGGGCTGGTGCGGGCCGGGCTCGGGCTTGGCTCGTGGATTGGCTCGGGTCATAGGGCCATGAATAAGGGGAAGCTTGGAATATGGGAGTAAGTGGGAGAGGACATGTGGCACAAGGAGAGTATTGAGTGGGGAGCAATTATGGTCCCCTACTCTTCATGTGGTCCTCACCAACCCATCTCACATGGTAATGCCACTTGTAGATTTATTATTAGTTTGCAATTTTAATTTAATAGCTTTAAATTAATTTGTGGAATTTCATGATCCCACATTGATGGGATAGAAATTCCCGACTCATACTTTCCTCTATAAATACCAACTTTGGGTTTTGGAGTAAAGTGCTTGAGTGGGAGTTAAAAAGAGCATTCCATAATTTTTGGGAAAACTCTTAAACTCACATAACACTCGGGTTTAGGTCGGACCTTGCTAACCCCAAGGTAGTAGACCTTAAAGTTGTGTTCGCCCATTTGTGGGTGGATACCGTCGGAGGCGTGGCGCTTGACGTGCTAGTAGCTTTCAAGTAAGAGCCCCGGGTTTTGGGCGAAGCTCGCTTCGAGGGTAAGATTCGTTATCTTTTCTTTGTGAATATTTATTTATGCTTTGTGATTTTAATTATTGCGAGTGGTTCCTCGGGAGGGGTTGTTTCCGCGGTGAGTCGGACTCACCAAACCCCAACATCCCTTTCCACAGTACTTGGTCAAGGAGAGAAGGACGATTAATCAAAGACAACACCTTTCGTCCAAGTCTCACTTTTTGATAAGCCAATCGGTCGAAAAAGGAAAGCTAAGAAGATAATGGCAAGTCAGGAAGAAGTCAACGAACTCAAGGGACAAGTGGCTAACATGGCTGAAATGTTGAAAAATCTGACTCTCCAAATCAATGACCCTGTGAGACAACAACAAATGGAGCTCGTTCAGGAAAGTTTGAGCAGATTATCCAATGACTATAGATTCCAAGGCATTAGCTCACAAGGGGTCTCGGTGGACAAGGATCTTCTTTCGCAGAAGTTCAATGCCAACGACATCCCGAAAATCAAGGCAATGGATAACCCTTATTTTCATTTAAGAGCCTTTGAAACTGTAATGAATATTAAGGGAATAGATAAGAAAGCTTTTCATTCTGTGTTTTCTCTATCTTTAGAAACCGTTTGTCAGCAATGGTACTTTTCTCTTGATAAAGAGAAAACCTCTACTTGGGATGCTATTGGAAACGCTTTCATTGATAGATATAAATGTAATATTCAAGTCGAAACTGATTATAGACAACTTGAGATGCTAAGACAAAAAGAGAATGAAGGTTTTACTTCTTTATTTAATAAGTGGAGGGAAACTTCCGCTAAGATGATTGAGGTGCCCTCCGAAAAAGAATCTGTGAGGATGTTTATCAAGAACCTCCAAGAGAAGTATTCATAACATTTAAAGTATCAACATAATTTGAATACTTTCAAGGCCGTCTATGATATCGGTATTGAAATCGAAGATGACCTCGCAAATCAAAAAGCTACTAACAATAGTAACCACAGTGGCTGGAAAGGAAAGAAGAACGACAATCCTTCTTCTTCTGGAAACGCCCACTCTAGTAACAATGTTAGCACCTTTGATAATAACGGTGTCTTAACTATGGATAATCAAGGATATAAAAAGAAACCCAGGAGAGAGTTTACACCCATTGGAATGACCTACGATGCTGCTTTCGATCGTCTCTACGATCGAGGATTAATCAAACCCATTGGCCCTACCGAGGATCCAACGCAAGAAAAGCAATCTTCAAGATGGGATCCCAATTCCTATTGCAAGTACCATCAAGGAAATGGTCATACCACCGATGAATGCTACAGGTTTCAAAATCTCATTCAAGATCTCATAGAAGCAAACAAGATCCCATTGCCTCTAGCTAGCGAGAAGACTGGGTGATGTTGATGCAAACGACACAAGACAAGAGGCGAGCGTCAACAACAAGATTTCATGACCTCTTTTTCTATTTCTTTTTCATTTTTTCCTTTCCCCAATAATTCTAGCATAAGCACCTTTCTTAGATTTATTTTGTAGGTTTTTTCTTTTTCCCTATAATAAAATAAACATTTATTTTCTTGCATATGATCATTTCATTACATCGCATTAAAAAAAAAAATCCATGTCAAACTAAGCACAAGATATACCAATGATTTGAGGCACCCCTTGTAGCCACATCATATCACCTTTCACCCTTCAAATATGCAATCCTTTTTTGATAAACCACTTTGAGCCTCGTCTAATGATAGACCTCATTTTTCAACCCATATCTACCTAACTTTAGGATGGGATGGTGTGCAACTTATGCAATTTTCAATAAAAAGCTTGAGTGACTTCAAAAGATTAAAATACTAAAATAGAAACAATAAAAGTGCACGAAAGGGCAAGTGTTCCAATGTCTTTGACATGAACATGTCTTTGATATGAACACGTCTCAGATTGCGTTTCTTATCGAGTGCTCGGTACTATGCCCGAGAAACATGAATGCCAAGTGAGTGATAGACCGCATGATCGGGATTGCCCACACTTATAAAAATAAAAAAAAATGCAAAAGCAAAAAAAGAAAAAAGAGTTAAAACACTCAAGCATAAAAATACAAAGATTCAAAAGCAAGGTTGCACACCTTTGGGGCTTACCTAGGGTATTGAGCCTTTATCCCTTTCTTTTTCAAACCTTTAGCCTAACCACGTTACAACCCTTAAAAGACCTTTTTGAGGTATACACACTTGTGCGAGGTTCGGCTAGAGCTACGTTTGGCCTGATTCCTAACAGATTGGGGTGCGGCCGTAATAAAAATGCATTCACATTTACGTTCATAATTGATCATACCTAGGAATTTCCAATGCTCATCCTTTTTTCCTTAGAGCTAGACTTGGGGGCTTGATCCTCACATCATTAGCTTATCTAGCTTAAGAGACACCATCATTTGACTCTTTTCAATATATTTTTCCACACACTTAGCCCTTGCGACCTAACTTTAGTGTCACTTTCACACACTACACAGATACATGACCAAATAGTCTTTCCCTTAGGAACCATTTGTCATGAAATCTTAACACAACATTGGAGCATACTTTGTCATAACAAAGTCACTCATCACTCATCATTGCATCACAAAGTATAAAGTGCTTAGCCTCCGTGCCTAAGTTACCCAAATACTTTCATCATTGAGTCAACAATTGATATAGCCTAGGATGAGTTAATCTTTGCACCTTGAGAGATAGTATCAAACAACGTTTGACTAAGCTCATTCAACATGCACCTTCAAAAACTTCGCTTCTTTCTTTTTTCACGTCTTTCTTTTTTCGCGTCTTTCTTTTTCGGGAGAAAGTCGGTACCCTCCATAAAAATGACGAAAATTTTTGCTTTTTTTTGCATTTTCGAGTCGCACGATCACATTACAATGCACACACGAGTCATGTACACATTGAGTCATGTCATGTTATCACATCGAGTTAAGTCTACGCACACGAGTCGATTTGAGTACATCAAGTTACACGTCGAGTCAAGCAACACTAAGTCTTAAGTCAACCCTAATTACATAAGCAAAATCCTATAGTCCAAAATATAAATGCAAATACATTTCAGTGAGCAAGAACATTCCCGGATTTTTTCGAAAAACCGCAAATGAAAACCTGACTCCAGCGTCAGACGACAAGGCTGTCGCCTGGCGACAAAATCTGTCGCCTGACGACAGAGTGAGGACGCGGCGACAGCGGTTTCCAGCGTATGTCGGAGCAACAATGAGATACATGGCCCCATATTGGATTATGCGGACCTCATACGACAATTTCGGGTTCCTTGGTACGCCAGTTAGCCCCTATAAGCAAATTGACATGATTAGTAGTCGGCTCGATTACAATCGCAGTAAGTGATTGACCTGACGACGATCGTCTCACTTAGCTTAAGCGCCTAAGCATTGGCTCATTACAAGCACCAAGGCATCGGTTCAAAAGTAAGCACTTATACGACAATTTTTCCAAGATTGGATTGTCATCCCCAACTGACAATATTTCCAAAAGTGGATTGTCACGCATTCTTTTTAAACGACAATTTTTCCAAGATTGGATTGTCATCTCTGGCAAATTTTCCAAGCGTGGATTGTCGTACTCTCTCTCTGTTTGGCAATTTTTTCCAAGTTCGGATTGTCATCTCTAGCAAGTTTTCCGAGATTGGATTGTCATACACATAGTTCCCTATGGAAAAATTTCCCAAAGGATTGTCATAAGTCTCTACTCATCATAAATTTTGGCAAAGGTTCCTCAACGTGGATTGTCATTCATTTCAGTAAGTGGCAAATTTTCCCGAAGTGGATTGTCGGTCGACTCTTTTTTGCAAATGTTCCAAGACGCGGATTGTCAATAGTGGCAATATTTTCCTAAAAGGATTGTCGCATAGCGTTGGCAAATTTCCAAGGTGGATTGCTTTCAAGAGTTATATTCTAAGATGTGGATTGTCGATCGTAGCAAAGTTCTTATGACAGATTGTTACGAAGCATTGGCAACTTTTCCCAAAATTGGATTTTGGCAAATTTTCCGAGATACGAATTGTCGCTTCATCGTAGCAACATTTCCAAGGATGGATTGTTACGTGGCAACTTTCCCTAAATCGGATTGTCATACATCATACAAAAGTCGTGTTGACAACTGTTCCTGAAGAAAAGAGGATTGTCATCACCCAAAGCATCAACAGCAAAATTCAAGCAGCATTAAGGATCGACAAGCGTTGATCTTCGATAATTTTCTTCGGAATATTATCACGACAACTGAAGGTGATTTCAAGCGGAGTTATCTTCGATCGTGTTCCCTAAGATGTGAAAAATTGTCACAAGGCGGAAGAGGATCGTTTTCAAGCGAAGCAATCTTGGATAGTGTTCCCTGGCTTGCGGAAGATTATCATAGCGGAAATTGGAGGCAGTTACAAGCGTAGCAGTCTTGAGGCGGGATGGCGTTCTCTAGCTTGTGGAAGGTCGTCAAAACAAAATGCAACAAACCGGTTACCTTCAGAGACGTGTGCTCGACGGTGCAAGATACGCGTTTCTTAACTCTTTTATCTGTTTTAACTAACGCTAGTTTGCAGGTATCGGCGTTACAAGAGTGATTTAGGATCGCAGAACGTTCTGAATCATTCTCCGTCCCTATCGCTACTTTGACTTTCGTTTTTAAAACTTGCGTTTCTCCAAACTCAGTCAAAGTGGGGGCTTCTGTAGACACCCATTTGTGTCTCCCCAAAACCAAACCCAATGATGAATACCTTTCATGTCGAATGATAATCGAATAAAGTGAAAGTGTGAAAGGTCAGGTGTTGCGGTTAGTTTTTATTAAAAACTCTTTCTTTCTGTTTTCAAAAAACAACTCTATTTTTGAAAATAGCCAATCCAGTTTAGTTTGGTCCATGAAAAGGGTCCAATAATAGTGTAGTTGTATGGGGCTTGCAAAGAGCTTTCCAACGATATATTATAAGTCCAATTCCGATGAATAATGAGGAAGTTATGGCCAAAATACTAAACTGGGCCCGGGTTGATCTTTACATGCGGCCCGATGATCTAGGGGAGGGGCCAATGTTAATTATTATTCCTAAAGTTATTAGAATAAATTATAGTCTTCTAGAATTCTCTAGAGGGTTCTCTTAAGTCCTACTAAAATTAGAATTAATAATTATATTTTGATAAGTTTTACTTGGAATAAAATATTATTTTATGAAAATACAATTTATGTTTTCATACGGCCTTTACGAGTCAATTTTGATTGATAAGTGGACTCCGTTTTTGAAAGCGCGTAGGAATCCAGGCTGTCGCCAAGCGACAGAGCTTGTCGTCAGGCGACAAAGTCGGTTTTGCGGGGACAGCGTGGAGTTTTATTCTTTATCAAATTCTACCTATTTCCGGATTGTTTTCTTATAAATAGGGTCCTGAACCTCCGTTTTTATTCATCAACAATCAGGAATTCTCATCTACAATCTACAATCATCAATCAGTCTATTCTCTAAATACTCTCTAGCTTTTCACAAACACAATTCCCCATTCACAAGATCTAGACACACCTAACCAAGTTCGAAATTGCCTTCGCCGTAGACGTGAAAGGTTAATACTTTTCTGAGGGTTTGGTCCCAAAATCTTTTTAATCTTTAATTAATTTGATTGTTTGATTTTATACTTTTCCTTGAAGTTACTAACGCGTGTATTTTGTTATTAGAAAGAAGTACGAGGCATCAAAGTATGTAATCTTATTGCTCTATTCTCTTAGAAAGCATTTTATTATTTGTTAATTCCTAGCATCATGTTAGGATGTTATTATTGCTTTCTAGTATCATGTTTAGGGTGCCTTTTACTCTTTCCTAATATCATGTTAGTACCATGTTAGGGCTAAAGCTTTGATTTTTAATGCTTAGTGACATGATAGGATTTGTTATTAATCTTGTTAGCATCATGCCTAGGATCTTGCTATTATATTTAAGCTTTATTATTAACATGATGATTATGATTATTATGATTGTTATTATGTTGTTTGATCACACCTTTTATGCATGTTTAAAGGGAATTTGTACTTCTAATCACACTTAATAAGATAATTAATAATCTTTTTTAGAGTTAATATGATTATAATTCAAGTGATCGCCGATAATAGATTTGTTTGTGCATTAAATTCAACCAACATAGATAAACAGGTTTAGGGTAAATCTAATGTTTGCATGTTAGTCAGAAGGCGCACATGAATACGAGAAGAATAAAGTAGAGGCCTATTGTTAGGGCAGGTTCAATCTCTTTTAGGTTGGATTTGTACCTTCATCCCCGAACCCTATTTGGTTCAATACCTTTTGGAGTTGACGATCTCATGGATCGTTAAGGGGTGTAATCTTCACCTTTTGAACGGTTTACAAGTTCCTAAAACTTGTTAGCGACTCTTTTGCTCTAGCTTCCTTCCCTTTGGACGCCACCATGCTTAAGTGTATGATCATAGTGGGGTTCAAGTTTGGGGTAATGCTTGAAATATTTCCTACAATTATGATGTCGACACAATGATAATCATCAAAAGTTTATCATGGACCAGAAGTCCAATGAAATATGGATTTTTAAATCCACACTGTACAGTATCTTACATTAATTTGAGTCTTATATCCATGTGCATGCGTGAGTCATAGGTTAATGGATTGGTTATTGCATGTTTAGGAAGTTGTTTGATGCATTACTCATTGTATATTTTGTTCAATATCTTATCATGATTCTTATATATCATATGTTATGCACTAGCTAGTTTCTATATAATAATTGTGGTATGTGTGAATGTCTATCCAATGTATAGTAAGGTGTATATACAATATTGATGGGAACTTACGAAGAAATATTTATATTCCAATGGGCTTACACTAGTGATGATAATAGCTTGTTATGATTCATGTAAGAAGAGTTCCTGAAGAACTTATATGCATACGACGTATATAAATACCCAGCCCTACATATTTTATATCTTGAATATTACAATTATTATCAAACTCATGAAAAGTCAATATGACAACATCATCGATATCTCAACCTGAAGTTTGAGTATGTTAGATTCAACAAGTCTATGTATTCATTGTCGAACTCTCATATAAAACACGAAATGTCTAATTAAAGAATAAAGTTGAGATACCATTGAGTGAGAATAATATTCTAATGGTCTAGAAGAGCCATGAGCAAAATATGTAATTAGTTTAATTTCTTAATTCATATGATACTGAAAAATGAAATATATATGATATCAAGTGTTGCCATGAAATTATGTTTAGATAATGTAATAAATTATTGATCATCATTTTGTAGTATATATGACCTCTAGAAGAAGGCATACATCTAATTGTTATGATAAATCGAAACAAAAATGAAATAGTGGTAGTGGTGAACACTTGTATTATTTCCCCAAGTATGAAGAAATGAAGACGGCTCAATAAGTCCATATGAAGATTTGAACATTCAAGTTCAATTTGAAAGGATTAATCATCAAGAAATGGTGTTCTGCTACATGAAAGAAGTTACTTATCTACCATATCGCATCGGATTTATTGCACTAGAAGATTTCAAGTTAATACGTTATGTATTCATTAGGGGGAGAAAATACGCGCTACACTCTTTTTTCCTTGACCATGGTTTTGTCCCACATTGGGTTTTCCTGGTAAGGTTTTTAATGAGGCAACTTTGCAAGCGTATTACGAAGAATGATGTACTCTTTTTCCTTCACTATGTTTTTATCCCATAGGGTTTTTCGTAGTAAGATTTTAATGAGGCACAATCTTCGATAATGGACATCCAAGGGGGAGTGTTATGAAATATTTGTGAATGCCCATTATATTCCTGTATTTTCTATAATATTCTAGATTTAAGGTTTAGTGTTCTCTAAGAAAACCCTAACTATTGTACATGTATATATATCCCTTACTCAATGGAATTATGGACTGATTGATTCTCTTCCCAATTTCTCTCTCGTTCTCTTTATTTCACAACAGTCTTTATTTTTTATTATAAAATATTCAACGAACTAAATATCAGGGCCTGTGTATTATCTATTAATGGGTGGGTCCAAAAACTTCTAGGCCTAATGTATTACTAGTAAAGTGCTAAAGTATACTTGTATCATTTCATTCATTTTTTCGTTAAAAAAAATTTCCTCAATGAGAATGCGAGTGAAATGAGTTCAAAACCTTAATGGAAGAATCTCACCATTGAGAAAACAACTCATCAGCAAACAAAATAAAGACAATCTAGTTATGGGTGTGGTATTTACCCTTGTTATGTAACTTTTGCTATTAAATCTAGCTAGCCTTTTGAGAAGAACTATTATCGATGTTCTTTATGTCCAGTGCCGGTTTCCTATGCCAGTTTGTGTATAATATTTTTATCAAAGCTATTAATGTTGTGTAGCTTTGCAATGTTCTAAACTTTAATTGAGCTAATTTAAAAAAACGGCCACATAAAGCAACAACCTTTCGTTATCAAGTGACTAATGTTGTCAATCAAGTAATTAATGGGTCTTAAGAAAAATTACAAAATTACACATGGAGGTAAGAAGGTAGAAAAACATTTTGAGGGGTATAATGGTCCGTGCACTATTCATAAGAGCAATCTCCTACTTTTTATAAGGTATTGATTTTATTTTTTTATTTTTTTTAATTTTGTAGTCACATGGGCATTTTTGTGATTTAATTTCTTCCTTAATCTTTGTACCCAATCCAAATTCGGGTGCAATTAGTAATAAAAACGGAAGAAGTAATAAAATTAGATACCTTTCCTCAAAATTCCTATAATTTTGGGTTTGGTTAGAACTTAGAGGCATTTGAAGATCATTTAAAAAAGTACTACGTATGTATATTGGTGGAAAAATTAGAAAAAATAATCCCAACTTTTGATTATTCTGGAATAATCCGAACTTTGGGGGGTTTTCTTTTTCTTCAATCATAAACCGGTCACCAAAAGTCAATAACCTGTTGTAACAGGTTATGTGCCACGTGTCAAGCTACAATTGATCCAAAAAAAAAGAAAAATAAAAAAAAATTAAATTTAAAAAAAAAAAACAAAAAACCCTTAATCCCCTACCTGACAACCGTAACCCCCACCACCACCACAACCTGCCACCGCCGGCCGCGCCAACTCCTCCCTTCCCCCGCCCCAATTGTGCCTCTTTCCCCCCAAACGCCCTGTGCCGGAGTTGCGACCCACTTGCACCCACAATTCCCTCATTTTCCAGTCGAAACTCCCTTTGAAACCCCTCCCCCACTCCCGAAAACCCCCAACAGCCTATTTCTCACCGTAAAAAACCCTAGCGGCTTGGGTTTTCGATGGTGGGGGAAGGATATTTGGGGGTTTTCGGGAGTTGGGGAGGGCTTCAAAGGGAGTTTCGAGTGGTGGTACGTGGTGGCTCGAAAAAGAGTTTTGACTGGTGGCGGCGGTTGGAAAGCGAGTGATGGTGCCGGCGGAAAAAGGAGGGGACGAATGTGGGTTGCATCACCGAGTTTTGGGGGAGGGGGAAACCAGCGTTGGGGGTAGGGTAAAACCGGCGCAGGGGAGGAAAGAGTAGCAGCGGCTGCCGGAGATAAGTTTGTGGGTGGCCGGATTGGTTTGGGGGTGGTTTTTTTCTTTTTTTAAAATTTTTTTTTGTTTTTATATGTTTTTAACCAATTAACGCGTGACACGTGTCACTTTTTAAAAAAAAGCAAAAAAAAAACCTATTCAACCGGTAACCGGTATTTGGGATTGAAGAAAAAGAAGACCCCCTAAACTTCGGATTATTCCAGAATAATCTAAAGTTGGGATTATTCTACCAAAATGAATGAAAGTTGGGATTATTTTTTCTAATTTTTCCTATATTGGTTGGGAGTTGTTTGGGATTCAAAAAACTTATTTATAAACCTCATATGATAAGCTTTAGTACCGACATCAAAAGGACCATAAGACAGTGCTTCTCTTATAAAAACCCCAAATTTAAATCATTTTACTTTTTGTTCATTCAATCATTTCATTTAGCTATCGTAAAACAATGGCTAGCTGTTCTGAAATTTTCAATTTTATAGATACCTCTCCTAATCAATAATGCTTAGTACTGCATAAAGTACCACCTGATTTCATGAAATCTCAAAAACTTAGACTAGTGTATTTTTATCAGGTTGTCACAAATCATGTTCCTGTGGTTATCATAATAGATTACTAAATGATTAGGCGTTTCGTGTGAGTAAAATATGTAGCCAGTTAGCCACTGCCCACTGGCTTATTCTAATAATACTGCTATAACAGATTGATTTAGGTCTTTGTATATCCTAGGAGCAATATTCACATCATCTGGCAACATTCCTTCTTGTAATACAAAACAAAGTTAAACACCTCACCGGTCATTGGTCCCCTGCTTATGCTCAGGTTCATTCTAACAGCATTATTTGGTAATATGACAAATAAGTATATATGATAATTTGGATAATACTTCTTCAGGCAATGATTGAGGAGTACAAAGTGTTTAATTTTGCAGGGAACAAACAAATACAGAACTGCTACTAGTTTAGTTTATTAGTTTGGACTGATTTCACTCACGGTATTAAAAATAAAGTACTCGTATGAGTATAATGAGAGGTGTTGGCAGACACTAAGAATCAGATCCTACAAGAACTTCTACAGAACTAAACACAGATACTAACAAATTCTCGCAACAGTTTGCATAACTTTTCGTAATCTCATGTCTACCAGATTGACAAAATCATTTTGTGACACTGTCACATAACAAATTCTGTTGTAGGCAAGGCAAAGGGTGCCTATACCACCTCCATCAACTACCAACTTAAACCACTAAAAATAAGCATTAATGATTTAACGCGAAAATGAAGATTACAGGTATCTGTAATGTGTCCATATGAAATCATAGCAAAAGAAACCAACAGTACATCTATAAAAAAGCACCAAACATAGCAGTGCTAGGCATTCCTTCAAAGAATATAAAATCACACTAAAGAAAAAGGCTAAATTGTTTCTGCACGGTGTTTACATAATGAAACTCTTACACAAGTCCTAAGATCACATGACACAACATTCCGAGGACTGGAAGCAGTACAAATGTACAATAACAGTCTGTATATCTTTCTGTCTCTAATTGATTTACACTGAAAAATTTAAGTGACAAACAACCTGTAAGTTGATAGAAGTCATGCTTATATACCTGTGAATTTCAATCATCATATCGCAATTGGATCCTCTCCAAAGTCTCAAAGCTCTCCACATAAGCACCTGCACAAAAAACTCGATAACCATAAACGCTTCTAATAGTCCTTATCTTTTGGCTAGTAATGTCATAAGACATCAGTCTCATTGGAGGATATTTTCATGACAGCACAAAAAATATACCAGAATATTCATCATAAGTAATCCTTGCATACTTGTTCCTTCTGAAGAACTCAAATGCACCTAAACTCGAACCACCTCTAAAGCACCGAACCCATGGTCTCTCAGGCGCAACCTCTCCAACATCCTCCCTCATAATCCACATATTGCTACTCTCAGCAGAAATCCCGAATACTGCCAACGATTTCCCGAAATCAAACATACACTTGAACATCTTCCTCCCAGGCAATGGCAAACATCTAAACTCCTCTAAACCAAAATCAAAGGATGAAAAGTGTGTGTGTTCGAGCCCGCCTTCATACCAAATTGTATCTCCCCCTCCCCTTATCCAATGTACATCCCCTTGACAGAAATGACGGTGATGCAATAGTACAGTAAATCGCGAAATTGGATTATCCACAACATGAACATTCTTCATCTTCCAACGATCTTCATTTAATGAATAAACCGCGATCTTATGCAAGTTAGCATTTACTCTATCATTTCCTCCGAATGCAATCACCTTGTAATCATTACTAGAAGAATCAAACCCCAGAGCAAAGTTTTTGATACCGTGGCCGAGCTGCTCAGGAAGTGTACAAGGACTAAGCGTCCGAACTTTTCGATTAGAGGGATTCAATAACATCAACACTGGATACATTGTATTCTCAAATTCTGGACGACGTAATTGTTGGTACAAAATCAAACCATTAAAGATATCACGAATCTTGCAATTTTTGGATAAAAAGACAATTAGTTTAACTCTATTTAATGTAAATTGATTAACGACTTCGAATTCTAGTTCAGTCTTTCCATCATCGCGTCTAACTTTATGAATTAACAGTAACTGATTCTTGGTAGAATTCTTGTTGAATAATTCAAAGTGTTGTGAAATGAAAGCAGGGGAATCGATGATTGAACGCCAAGATTTACAGACGGCGCAAAATCGAAGAAGGGTTAACACTGGCAGCTTCAGAAAGATTTCTCTCAATAAATCTTCACATAACTGCATGATTATAGCAGAGAATTTGAACTTGGAAGAAAAGGGATGTTTTGAATATCTGAGAAAATGAGGGGTTTCTTGAGTTGTGGAGTAAATGATTGAATAATTTTATTTCTTTTCAGTTTTGGGTTAAAGGAAATGAGTAAGTGATTTGTGGGGGTTTTATAGGAGAAGCTCCAAATGTAAAAGGGTGGGAGAATTAACTACCAAATAACTGAATCAGAAATGATTGAAATTTTCCCAAAATATAGAAAGAAAGGTAAATTTTGTTTTCTTTTCTTTTTAAATCATTAAATATTCAACCAACTAATTTTTTGAGATTGTACCTGTACTCTTAACGGGTGTGATCCAAAATTTCTAGCCCAATGTATTAGTAGACTAATAATTTAGTAAATTGTATTATAGTTAAGAAAAATTATAAATAATACGGATTTTTCACCAAATACCCCTGAGTTTTAACTTAATTCACCAAATACCACCGATTTTTTAAAAATTCATCAAATACCATTCACTTTTATAAAAATGTCACCACATGTCACAAATGACTAATGTCGTTAAGCTCCGTTAGTCATTATGGTTAATCATGCCATGTGACATCCTCTAATTGGTTGTCATTTAAATTATTTAATCAATTAAAAATTTATGAATAAATTTTTGTAAACAAAAACCACCACCCAGCCCTTACTCCGGCAACCAACCACTATCACCGCTCCCACACCTCCACCAATCAGCAACCCCTTCCCCCACTTTGGCAACCAGCCACACCAACGTCACGCCATCGATCGACCCACACCTGCCTTTCCTACTGACCTCCGACCATCCCGCTTCCCGCGCCGGCTCGTCGCACCACATACCCAACCAAACCTCAACCCACGATTCTCCAACACAAAACAACCCAAGTTCTTCTACTTCTCACTCCTTCAATTGGAATCGATTGTTCTTGTCATCTTATTCTCATTGTCACAGTACCAGTTCTACAGCCGTTGCTCTTCACTATCAGATCTGAAATTGGGAATGGTGGTTAGGTTTCTGGAGTTGTGGGTTGGTTTTCAAGGGTGGTGGATTTCCGTCGAAAAACCCTCCCCTAACCACCATCCGACGCCCAAACCCCCATCCCCCGCGTCGCCGAACCCTGTTTCGATTTCTGTGTTTTAAGGTTTAGGCCGCTGGCGAGGGTGGTGGCTGGAGATTTCTGGAGGGAGAGCGGAATTCGCAGGTGGTGCTATTGGCTAAGGTGTGGTGGCTGGGCAATTCATTAGGGACATGTTGCTAGGGTCGGAAATGTCGCCGACGGGGGAGGGGGATGGTCGCCGGCCAGCCAGGGGTGGGAGTCGGGGCTGGGCTGGGGGCGGCGGTGGCTAAGTTGGCTGTGTTTTTTCTTTTTTTTTTTATTTTTTAAATAATTTATCTAATTTAAGTTGATTGATTAAATAAATAACATCAATAATAACCAATTACAAGCTGCCACATGGCACAATTAACGTTAATGACTAACTGAGTTAACGGAAAAGGCATGTTGTGATATTTTCATAAAACTGAATGTTATATGGTGAATTTGAAAAATGTTGATGGTATTTAATGAATTATGATAAAACTCAATGGTATTTGATGAAAAAACCGTAAATAATAATCTCAATATTGCTCCATTTTCTTTTAATAATCCAAACTTTGTATTATTTTAGAATAATTTCAAATTTGGAAGTTGTTTACTTTTTTTCAATCCTAAACCGCTCCACAAAAGTCAATGACCTATTATAATAAGTTATGTGACACGTGTCATATTGGGATTGGTCCAAAAATTTAATTTCTTTTTAAAAAAGAACAATTAAAAAAAACAGAAGAAAAAAAAAAAAAAAACCCCGCTTAGTAAATCCCCACCGGAATCCCAAACCCCAGCCACCTTAATCCCCTTACCCCACCGAAAAACCCACCCCGATCTTCCCGCCGGCAAGCCACTCATTCTCCCGTCCAGTCGCCCTTCCCCCTTACGCCACCCCCGTGAGCACACTCCCCCTTCCCCCTTGAACCACCACCCTCATGAGAGCACTTCATGAGCATAATTGATGTTATTAGATGTCAAATTGCTGTAATTGATGGTTGATTAAAGCAATTAGATGTTGAATTACGTTAGTAAGGTCGAATCATGAGTTGGCTTGCGGGAAGTTGGGCGGTTGTAGGTTGTTGCGAGGTGGTTTCTTGGTGGTTGAATTGTTGATTATAGGTGGTGAGTTGGTGTTGCGGCTGACGAGTTAGGCTGGTGGTTGAATTGTTGATCGCGGGTGGTGAGTTTGGTGTTGCGGGCTGTGCGGGTTATTTGGGCTGAGCAGGGCGCTGCTGGTTTTGCTGGCTGTAGTGTGTGGAATGGCTGAGCAAAGGGCAGGGAGGAGGGATGTGATTTTTTCGATGGGGAGGGGATTGGGGTGGCTGGGTCCCGGTGGGCAGTGGGGTTGGGGTGGTCGGGGAAGGGGAGTGAGGCTGGGATTTCTAAATTTTTCTAATTTTTGGCTTATTAGCTCTTGACACGTGGTATTTAGTAAAAAAAAAAAATTACCCTTTTAACACAAGTAACCGGTAATTGGGATTGAAGAAAGCAAACAACCCCCATAGTTGGGATTATTCCAGAGTAATCTAAAGTTGGGATTATTAAAAGAAAATGGAGCAAAGTTGAGATTATTATTTACAAATTTTCCTTTTAGGTATATAACTAGTATGTGTTTTCAAGATAAAATATTTCCCCTTTGGCTTTTATAATGTTATACTACCTCCATTTATAACAAATAATTTCTTTAATATCTCACAAATAATTGTCGAAATAGAGGTATTATTTAATTACCACGGAATTTTAAGCATTTGTGTTAAATTTGCTAAAATTATACTCACTCTGTCTCCAAAAGTTCGACCCTTTTGGCCTAATTTTAGTGTCATAATGATCAACATTTGCATTAAAATACCCACCAATTTACAACAATATTTGTGCAAAATTAGCTTCCCCATATAAAATTGTGTTTTTTCATGTACTTTTAATACTTTCTCTCTCTATTTATTTACAAACCCTGTGTAAATTTATCTTTTCAATATACTTTTACTTCTTTTTATTTAACTTTCTTAATACCCACGAAATTAACCCAAAAAGATCGTTTTTCGGAGACGGAGGGAGTACTATATAAAGTGGGGATTGTTTAGTAATTAAAAATTACAAATATATATATATATATATATATATATATATATATATATATATATATATATATATATATATATATATATATAAAGTGATTGCATATATTTAAAAGTATTGAAAAGTAAAGAGCTTTTTTTTTTTTTTTTTTATAATCTCGATGCTTTCTGTAATGGCACTGGTTTTAGTCCACGGCAGAGGTAGAGGAGGACAAGGGGTGACAGCAATCCTCACATTCAAAAAATAAAAAAAAATAAAAATTGCAACACAAGAAAAAAAAATTCAATTTTTATTAGAATATGTCAAATGATTCACCTCATTCAAACAAGTCAAAGGCAACAGATAAACAATTTGAGTTTTTGATAAATTAATGCTCAGGAAAATTTACAAATTGCAACCATTAAAAGTTTGTATTTTGCAAATTGCAGCCGTTTAAAAATAAATTGCAAATTGCAGTCTAAAACTTCTTATAAATTGTAAATTGCAGTTCGATTCAACTTTTTTATCGGTTTATGTGTCGAAAAAATATTCGGTTATGGTTTCAGGGGCCATTTTAGCCCTTAAGGATCCGAATTGAGCTCGAAATTAGGAAAAAAATTAACGTAAGTGCCTCGTTTTGCGTAGCAAAAATGTATAGATTTGTGGATAACTATTTTTTGTTGTATAAAAGAGACACTTACGCTTTTTTTTTTTTCTAATTCCAAGCTCAATTCGGACCTTTAAGGCATAAAATGGCCCCTAAAACCTTGCCCAAATATTTTTCGACATGTAAACCGATGAAAAAGTTAAATTAGACTACAATTTACAATTTATAAGAACTTTTGGACTGCAATTTTCAATTTTTTTTTAAATGCCTGCAATTTGCAAAACACAAACTTTAAATGGCTTAAATTTGTAAATTTTCCTAATATTTAATATCTCAAGGAAATAATAATATTTAGTTGACTACTCCGTTTTTAATTATCTAGGTGTCAGGTAATTAACAATCTAATTTACTACGTGTATATACAATAGTTACTGATACATTACAATACTTTATTAAATGGATAATAGTTACTTTATTATGGGCAAATAAAAATTTATCTGACAGATAAACGAATTTTTGTTAATCTGGTGGCATTTTTGTAAATATATTGAAAAGGCGTGGTTATCTATTCAGTACTTTTGGTGAGCTGTTTAATTACTGTTTGCAACTTGCATTTATTGTTTGGTGAGAAAATTACACATGTACCCCTCAACTAGTACATGAAAAGACGCATGTACCTCTCCACTGATACTTGAAAAGACAATTATACCCCCAGATAAACAAATTTTGTTTATCTGGGGAATTAGCTGGGTACAACTCCTTTATTATTTTATTTCTCTCCTAGTCTCCTTAAATATAATGATCCCACTATACACCACTCACACTTTTTAAATATTTCTCTCCTCTCACATTCCAACTTTTATATAGGGGGTGTTTGGTTGGAAGGTTTTGAAGCAATAAGAGTTATTTGATCATTTAAAAATAGTCATATGAGGAGCGTTTTTAAAAGTATATTGACGCTAAAACTCTAAAAGGATAATAAATCACGTTCCTGACATGTAAATGAGGGGCTTGGCAAGCCGGAGAGACATCTTTGATGAATTTGTTGCATCAAGAGAAACAAATTTATCCTACAAGCAAAATGAATTGAGACATTGCTTTGATATATCACAACTAAAGTGGCAGCCTACTTACAAACAACTAAAGCACAATAGATGGCGCCTTTGTCCGAAACTTAAAAGTGCTTCTCTTATAAACTCCCCAAATTTAATTCACTTTACTTATTGTTCATTTATTGATCAAAAATACTCTCCGAATTTAGCTATCATAAAACAATGACTAATTGTTCTGAGTTTTTCAGTCTAATAACTTAATCATGTACGGAGTAGTCAGGACTGCTTAATATACCTCCTGATAATTCCAGAAAATATTTTTAGACTAGTGTACTTTTGGCAGATTGTCATAAATTATGTTCGTAGGAGTTTCGTGTGAGAAAGATATGTAGCCACTGTCCACTGGCCTGTTCTAATAATACTGCTAGTTCAATAGACGAGAATCAAATAAATACACATTCATCAATTGTTGACCAGTTAAACGAAATTAAACAAGAAAAGTACTGCTAATTCATTAGTTTGGACATTGATTTTATTAAGCGTGCAGATTGTGAAGTATGGGTAAGAGTGTAAGACGAGAGGTTTTGGCAGACACGAAGAATCAGATTCTGGAAGAACTTCTATGATAACACAGATACTAACACATATTCAAAAGCTTCACTACTTTCAAACAAAGTATGACTGAAAATTTACATAACTTTTCGGAAATATGCAGGAATCAAATATAAATCTCATGTCTGCTAGCTTAACGAAAACATTTCTTAACGCTGTTATAGCAATAGAAACAAACAGTGCATCTATTAATATGAGTAGGAGTTGCTATGCAAGTAATGTAATTCAAGCCATGCAATAATACTCATCTTTGCAACCCATCACGTACTACTTCTACTCCCATTTCTAACATTTGGTATCAGAACCACAAATTCCCAAAGCCTTCATGTATTATCATACACATATTAGCCCAAACATAATATAATGGCCAATAACAATATAAGTTTTCCCATTCCAAATTTTGGAGGAGAAAATTATGATTTTTGGATATCAAAATGAAGACAATGCTAAGATCGTATGGACTATGGAGTTATGCCGACAAAGGCTATAACGAACCTGAAGATGAAAGCAGGCTAAGTGATGCTCAAAGGAAGCGACTTGAGGAGGAAAGGATGAAGGATGCAAAGGCATTATATCTCATACAAAATGCGGTGAAGGATACAATTTTTCCAAAAATTATGAGGGCTAATACAACAAAAGAAGCATGGGAGATTCCACAACAAGAGTTCCAGGGAGATAGCAAGGTGAGAAGTATTAAACTTCAATCTTTAAGAAGAGATTTTGAAAATTTAAAGATGAAAGATAATGAGTTGGTTAAAGATTACTTTTCAAAAATTATTGAGATTGTTAATCAAATGAAATCATATGGAGAAGAAATTTCAGATGAAAAAATTGTGAAGAAAATTTTAGTATCATTAAATGACAAATTTGATAATATAGTTACAATAATTGAAGAAACAAAATATTTATCCAACATAACTGTTGAACAACTTATGGGATCTCTGGAGTCCCATGAACAAAGAAAAAATCGTCAAAGTAATGATGAAGATATGATGGAGACCGTGCTTGCAGCAAAATTTTCCCTTCAACCAGGAGAAATCAAGAGAAATGGGTCTATGAAGAAGGCCGAGGGTGAAGATGAAGAAGATTCACCAAAATACAAAGGTATGGAGAATAAATTATTTTGTAGAATTTGTAAGAGGACTAACCATGATAGTGTAGATTGTTACTTCAAAGGGAAAGCACAATGTTGGATATGTAAAAAATTCGGCCATGTTGGAAAGAATTGCAGGTTCAAGAAAGTTGATGTGGAAATTGCCAATTTTGGCAAGGAAGATAATGAAGAAAGCTTGTTTTAAAGACGAAAATAAGGAGGTTGCTAATGACAAGTACATTAGCATAAATATTTGGTGACATGAGCACCAAAATTAGAGGAAAAAAAAAGGAGATCGACAGATTCGAAAGGAACAATTTCGGAGATACCTGGTGACACGAACACCAGTTGGAAAGATGGTAACACGGGTACCAAAATAGAACAACAAATAAAGGTTGGTAACATGAGTACCAACACAAAGACCAGAAGAAGAGTCAACATTTAAAAATTGTCGGTGACAAGAAGAAACAACATTAAATAAAGGTCGTTGGTGACAAGAACATCAACAAAAACTGAAAGAAAAATTTAAGAAGAAAGTTTAAAGTACAAGATTTTTCAGATTAATGGGGGATGTTAAAATAGGCTAATCTAAAAAATTCTTGTAATAACTAGTTCATAGATTTAAGCTAATATTCTAGAATAATCTTATGAAAATATCTAGGAGAAAAATCTAGTCTAGAAGAAAGTCCTAGATAATATTAGTCCTAGAAAGATCTAGAGTAAGAGATGTAGTAGTATGTCGGTGGAAAGAACCAACATACACTACTATAAATATGAGTAAGAGTTGCTATGCAAGTAATGTAATTCAAGCCATGCAATAATACTCATCTTTGCAACCCATCACGTACTACTTCTACTCCCATTTCTAACATAAGAAAGCACCAACCATAGCAGTGCTAGTCGTTCCTTCGATGAATTTGATATCATGCTAAAAATATAGATCAGACTAGATTGTTTCTGTAACACCCTAGAAATTCTTTTCTTTTAAAATACCTGTTTTTCCCTGTATAAAACTTTAAATAGGTATATCTAAGACATTACCGCCACCGTGAAAACGGCTAAGACAACTATTAAAGACACACAGCGGAAGATTAATTTCAAAACCTTTCGAAACAAGTCAACTTGAAAAAGTCAAGCAACAAAAGTAAAGTCAAACCAAAGTCAAACGAAGTAAAATAAAATCAACCTACAACTTGGACCATTATAGGCCCTTATTAAAACCAAACCGAACTCAAAACCTTTTCATTAGCCATGCACAATAATAGTATCACAAATAAATAAAGCATTAAACAATCCTATACTTATGGAAACTAGCATGATTCGCTCTTCACTCATGTCCGTTCATGAATATGCTTCATCACGTGATAGCTTCTCTCCACTTATTTCCACTACTCTCCATTAAAAATGGGTCATCATAGGGCCAAGATAAAGACAAAGCCAACAAACACACAAAACACATAATCAGCAAAGCTGAGTACATAAGCGTAATTAACACACTAACATGCACTTACCTATTAACACACAACTTACCTTGTTGCATCTGTGTTTCAATCATACAACATCCAACAAAACTTCTCAACTAGACAACTACATAATTTATTTAGCATTGATTACGCATCGAACGGGTTTTCCCCTAACCTCCCCCAAATAAATTGAGGTTATTGACACGGGAGCTAACCGTGCCAGCATCAATAACCACACATAGGTGGCGGAATTCCTGCGCATAATAATAATAAAAGGAATGTACAGCGTCCTGTACTCCAGTAGAAGTTGTGGTTAAATATAAAACCCCATAACTCCCCCCATATGTTCATACTCAAGGTATATACGTTCCAAGAGTTTTGGTGCGTAATCTCTTTCACTTTACGTTATTTACCGATTATTAAACTTGGTGATGACTCTCAACCCATAATCATTCAATCAACAATAATTATTCAAACAATCAAATATATCAATTTAATTCTTGAATAATTAGTGACCACATAATATTTAATGTTGAACCCTTTTTAATTCTACCTCGGTGTCAATGACACCTTAAACGCATAAAGCGCCACAAATCCTATCCCTCGGTGTTAAAAACACCTTAAGTGCACTAAGGCACCAACATACAATTTATTCCTCGTGTACATGGACACTTATATAGATCTTTCCTCATGCTTATAGCATCAATAAAAATTATATGAACCATAATAAAATTCCTTTTCAATATTCCAAACCAAATTAAACATTTAGTTTAATTAAACATGCTCTCTATCATGCCATAAATAAATATGTTGTTCATAAATAATATTCCAAGCTATTATTTTCCATTCAATAATCCATCACAAATAAATCATGCTTCATAATCCAATCACCAATAACATCTAAATCATAATTTCCATTCCAAACCTAGCATGATATTACTTATAATCAATCAAACACATTTAGCATGCTACTACATCAACATAACTATGCTAAGTACGCGAACGTACCTCAAATAAGCCCTTAAAGTAGCCTATTACACTACAACAATTCCCGAATCAAGTTTCCTACATAAAGGGACGATAATACTATTAATTCTCCTTGTATACACAATTTTCAGCAACTTAAATTTACTTTAGACTACTTAAAAAAATCTGAAAATTATTTAAAAACCCCTAATTAAACTCCTTTTTAATGGGTAATCACACCCTTTCATTAAAAATCACAATTATACTACTTTAAATAAAATTCCAGCATTTTAAACTAATCAAAAACCCTTTTAAAACTTTATTAAAATACATCTTTATACTTAAATTGATGAGTTCAAAACCTGATCGGGGTTAAAACGGGATTAATATTAACGAACGAAAATCTAAAAATTAAAACACGAATTTACGTGTTCAAAATAATCTGGAATTAAGTTAAACTAATCAGTAGTTATAATCACCAAAATTTCAAACATCATTACTATAAAAGCCCTAAATCAATTGTTCGTAAAAACCCTAAAATCGTGATTTTCAATAATTAAAAACCCTAGGTTATAAAATTTACAAAATCTGAAAATTATGACATTTATAAAATCTGAAATTATAAAGTTTAATCATCAAAATACAATTTGATACTAATTAAATTAATTTCAAACAATAAAATCAAAACCATAAATCAATAATTATAATTACACCAATTAATAAAACAAAGGAGAAAGAAAATAAGACTAACCTTTTTGTGTGGGAAATTTTTGGGGATTCATGGTGTATTTATAGAGTAGAGAGTGTAGGGTTAAATTTGGGCTTATAAAAATGTGGGCTTAAGTTATGGGATACGGCTTAAGTTATGGGTTTTGGAATGGGTTATTCCAATAAGAGTATGTAGGAATAATTTATATTGCCCAATAATTAATAAACGTTTGGCCCAAAATATATTTTACTTTTATAAAACCTTATATTTAAAATACTTTAACCCTTTATTAAATACTTGAGCCCTTAACAATACATTTTATTGATACTTAAATACGTTATAAAAATACATAAAAATACGGGGTATTACAGTTTCTGCTAGCTACTTATTGAATCTAGGAAAATAACGAAGCATCAAAGTACTTAAACGATGAAATTTTTACACAAGTCACTAAGTAACCTAACGCGACATTCCGAGGAATGGAAGCAGTACAATAATTGTCTTAATATCACAACAAAAGAGACAATGTTCTAAGACATAATTTCTCTGTCTAATTGATTTACTCTGAAAAATTTAAGTGACAAAAACTTTTTGTAAGTTGATAGAAGTCATGCTTATGTACCTGTGAACTTCACTCAATGGCCTTTTCATCCAATCATCCATTGAATTCTCTAGAAAGTCACCAAGCTCTCAACATAAGAATCTGCACAGCATATTCGATTACCAACAACTATCATGAAAGCCATTATCTGTTGGCTAGTAATGTTATAAGACATCAGTTTCGTTTCAAAATTAGTCAAAGCCACCACGAAAAATTCACCAGTGTACTCATCATAAGTAATCCTTGAAAACTTATTCTCTTTGAAGAAGTTATATGCATCTAAACTCGAACCCCCTTCAAAGCACAGAACCCATGGTTTCTTGCGAACGACCTCCCCAACATCCTCTCTCATGATCCATATTCTGCTACGCTCAGCAGAAATACCAAATACTGCTAAAGGTTTCCCAAAAACAAACAGAAACTTGAACATCTCCATCCCAGGCAATTTAACACATCGAAGTTCCTCTATCCCAAAATCAAAGGAAAGAACATGGGTGTTCTCAAATCCGCCATCATTTCGAGCCCCATCATTCATTATCCAATGTGCAGCCCCCTGACAGAAAAGATGCTGATGCTGTAGTACAGTATTATACGAAAATGGCTTATTTACCTTAACTGTCTTTGTAATCCCCCATATTTTTAATATATTTATTTATTATTTATACAAATATTTTTTTTATTTTAATTTTATAATATGAATTATTTAATATAAAAGTAATAAGATTTTACTACTAGTAAGCTAAACCATTAAGTTTTAGTCTAATTTATAACCCCTTTTAAGTTACTAGCCCAAACACTTAATGTCTATTCAAGCCCAAATTACAAGTTCCTACTCCTAATAAGGTTTAGAAAATAAAACCCAAACAAAAACCCCAAACCCTCGCTTCTCTTCTCCTCTCTCACGTACACCACAACAACAACAACAACAACAACAACAACAAAAAAAAACAAAACCTCAAGCTCGAAGTTGCTGCCCGGAGCCGACGCCTGCACCGCCGCCCCCTCACCGGTTGCCGCCCAGCCTGCTGCCGTAGACCTTCAGCCTCCGTTCGCTTCTCTTCTCCCTTTCCTTCCTCTTTTCTTTTCTTTTGATAAATTGTTTAATGTTTCAATCTTTAATTAAATTTTGTTCTAAATTATTATTATTATGGCTTGATAATATACTTAGATTATAAAAAATTATGAATTTATGAGTTTTGATATGTTTAAATTATAATACAAAATTTCAGATTTATGTATGTATAAAATTTAGGGTTTAAACATCGTTTTTTTTTTATGATTTAGGGCTTGAAAACGTGCTAACCAAGTTATCTAATCATATTATGTTTAAATTACATCAAAGTATAATTATTTTGATTATGTATAAAATTTCAGATTATTAAAGTTTTAATTTTTATGAACAAGTTATGTTAATTTCATGTTTTTATGCTTCTAAGCCTATAAAATAATTATTGTGGGTATTTTATGATTAAAAAGCTTTGAACTATAAATTACAACCTCAATTATAAATTTTCAGATTTGTATACTTTTAATTTAAAGCTTCTAATTGCATTGAATTGGTATATTTTGGGGTTTTTAACACACTAACTTGCTATATAATGATAATTTCAAGTAATTATACTTATGGGGTTATTTTATATGTTTAAACCAAATTTTCAGATTTATTCACCTACTTTAAAGTTGCTGTAATTTGGTATTAAACACTATATTTTCATGGTTTTAGCATATAAACTTACGAAAAATATTGTGTAGAACGGACTCATGTGAGTCCGTTCTATTACTCGGCACATTTCTTTAAAGTTCAGCCCGCGCGCGGCCCGATCTTTAAATAACCATGGTTTTTTTTTTTTAAAAAAAAACCCAAACCCAACGTCCCGCCTTTCTCCTTCTTCTTCTCACCCACGTTTTCTGCATTCTCACTCCATTTCATCAGTTACACTCCATTACTATCGACTTAACTTCACGTTTCCGAATTATTTGCATCACTACTTCATTTTCCATCTTTAATTTTATTTGCATGTATTTAATTTTTACTTCTTTTATATAAACCCTAACTTTCGTCATTTTCGACTCTATTAATGGCTGACATTCCGTCGATTAAAGATTCTTCTCCTTTAAAAGTTTATGTTAAACGAAGTAAACAAGCACGAAAACAGCAGAAGACAGTTGCAATGGCTGAAAGGTTTATTATATTTCAGTTATTTTTAGGCTGTACTGTTTTTTTAAAAATCCATTTTTATAAGTTATTATTTCGTTCTGTAGGGTCGATTCAGAACCTCCATTGAAGAAGCGTGGTCCTAAACCTGGTTTTAAACGAAGTCGACCTGTTAGGTGTGAAATTTTGTTTCTATTTAATTCGCAAAAAGACATAGCATTCTGTACTTGTTGTTTTATATAGAATCTTTTTTCTTTGGAAACATACCATATCTGATTATTATATTGTAATTTGATAATAACAGGATTTACAATTACTTTGTCAGGAATTGTAATTTTTCTATCAGAAATTAGCTTATTCTTCTGTGATAAATCATATATATGCAAATTAGCTTGTCTTGAATTTGATTATTTTATTTTGATAATAGTTTATGTTTTTCAGGATTTAGGTTTTTTTGGTCAGAAATTAACTTCTTTTTGTTAGTATTTAAATTACATCATTAAGGAATAATATTTCTTCAATCCGAAATAAGATTACTTTTATCAGTAATAAGATATATATGTGACACATTACATTAGTTAGGAATAATAATTTTTTCATCAGGAATAAGATTATTTTGGTCAGAAATGAGTTTATTTTTGTCAGGAAAAAGATATTTATGCTCAGAAATAAGATTACTAATTTCAAGAATAACATAATTATTATCATGAATAAGAATGTTTTATATAGCTCTCAATTTTAATGTCATTTTTTACTTTTCAATTTTTCAGTTCTCTTACTGAAGATGATATTTCAGACTTAGAACTTGGTAATAAATTTGGTCCCAATCATCTTTGTCAAATTCTGGAAGATTTAAGTGATAAGCAAAAGAAGGATGTAAGAGACATTGGTTTTGGTGGATTGCTTCATATGAATTTGAAGGATAATATTAGCCATAAGTTGTACGGTTATTTAGTAACTCATTATAATCCCAAGGCAAGAAATGTGATAGTTGGTAAAAAGGAACATGCTATTCATATTGATAGTTCTGATATTGCTGATGTTTTGGGTATTCCTTATACCGATCTAGCTGTGAAAGAGATTTCAAAAAACAAGAAAGGATTTAATCCTGATGACAATTTGAAGTTAGAGTGGAGGAAGTTTTTGTGTTTGGATGTAGAAGATGAATCGGAAAAAGGAAATGACTTTGAAACTAACAAGAAAAAGAAGAGGAAAACTGGTGATGAATTTGAAAAAGGTTTTCAAAGAGCAGTTCAAAGTAAGAAGAAGAAGACATATGTCAATTTTCTTACTTATCAAACATTGTTTGAGAAATATAGAGAGGGAGGTTATGAATTCAAGAGACTCTTTGTTATGTTTGCTATATCTAATTTTTTGGCTCCAATTGGTGACAAGTCCCTAAATTTTAACATCATCAAGTCTTTGGAAGATGTACGTTTCATAAAGACTTACAACTGGGCTGGTTATGTGATGGATTGGTTATGTGATTCAATAGCAGACTTTCAGGCTTTGTTTTGAAGAAGAAAGCAGGAGAGGTATTGAAAACTAAATCAAAACAAGTAAATGGCTGTCTGGTTGCATTTGTAATTGCTTTTTTGCAAAAGTTTGAGTTTGGGACCACTTTAGATAGGAAGCCATTTGTAATGAATTGGTCTTGTGAAAGTTTGAATGAGAGGATTAAAGCCGTTGCTGAAAATATCGATTACGATATTGTGAAATTGTATCCTCAGACATTACCATTACAGTATGCTGGGAAAAGTGAACAGGAGCTTCTAAAATCTTTTCAGTTAGATAGCATTGAGTTTAAACTTGAAGATACTGGTGATGAAGATTCTGGAGAAAATAAGGAAGGTCAGGGTGTACAATCTGATACCATTGATTTGAAAGTTGAAGATGACAAAGCTAGATATGTAATGTACAGGATTCCTAAAGAGTACCCCACTGATGATGAGATTGATAAAATGGACATTGATGTAAGTTTAAAATCTCATCTTTTTATTAATTTTGTAAAGTTTTTCTTCAAGAATTCATACTAAATAAGCTGCTGTTATGTACTAGCTCTTTTTGTCAGGAATTAAGTGATTAATATAGAATAGAATATAATATGAATGAGGATTAATTGTAGTCAGATATTAGTTTAGTTTTATCAGGAGTAAGAAATTTAATATCAGGAAATAAATTATCTCAATCAGCATCAATATTGTCACTCAGAAATTAGATTACTTATATTAGGAATATGATAATTATGGTCAAGAGTGAAATTATTTTAATCAGAAAATAAGTTCTATCTCAATTAGGAACAACGTTATTTCAGTCAGAAATTAGATTACTTTTATCAGGAATAACACAATGTTATTCAGGAATATGATAATTTTAGTCAAGAATGAATTCTTTTAGTCAGGAATATGATAATGTTAGTCATGAATAATATTGTTTTAGTCAGAAATTATATTACTTTTATCAGGAATTAGAATGTTGTAATTCCCTTGTAGGTAGGATATTTTATTATATTTTACTAATTCACTCTTTATTCTTTTTTTATTAGGCTGTCAAGAAGAAAATGATGAAATTTGGTCGTGACTTGAAGATCGTATCAGAGAACCAAATTCACTTTGCTATTGATTTGAAGGATGAAGCAATAAAAACTTCACAAGAATCTCAATCTCAAGGAGAAGATGATGTATATTCCAATCCTCAATTCTTAGCCAAAATTGATGAAATAGTGTTAGCTGCTATGCAGAGCAAAAAGTTGGCCATTGATTTGGATAATTTTGATCTTAAGCTTAAGACTGATGAAATTGTAAGTTTAATTACCATTATCATCATTTTATATATGAAATTAATTTAAGATTTGTGTTTGACATTAATATTTATTTTACATAGGTGAATAATGTTATTGCTAATCTTAATTTGGAGAAAGACCAAAGTCAAGATATACTTGAAAGAGATAATTTAGAGGGTGCTAATAAAGTAAAAGAATTCAATGTAGAAGAAGAAACTGATAAACCTAAAAGTGGTATGCCTGAAGATATACCAGAGAAAAATACAGATGAAGGCAACTTCTTGACTGGTGTAGAAGCTAGTACTGTATATTCTGAACCTGGCACAGCACCATCAGAAAATATGGTTAGCTTAGTTGGTGGGGAGGGTGTTCTTGGTTCTACAACAATGGTTGGTCATGAGCTGGTTACAGGATCATTAGAAACTTCAACATCACCTCCTAGAACACTAAGGAAAGCCAGGGGACTCAATGAATTTTATTCTGCTGGTTTGAATGATAATCAGGCTAGGGTTGTGCAAGAAGGTAAGAGTTTTTCCACGGGAGCTGATTCTATGCCAAAGTTTCAATTAATTACTCCTACTCCTCCTTCTCCTCAATCATCTTTACTACCATACCAAGAACAAAATGCTGAAGTTACTGAAGAAGAAGTTCCAGTAACTAATGAAAAAGAAAGAAAAATTGACAAGGATGATGACAGCACATCTAAGGTCTAATATCTGTATTTTATTTGAATAATTTATTAAAATAATTATTGTATTTAAATTTGATATTTTATATAAATAAATATATATATTTTTTATTTCTGTTATACATATGTTTTCAGGTTTTTACTAAATCTGATGATGTAATACATAGTAAAGTTACAGAAGAACATCATTTACCTATTGATGAAGTGCATCAGGTAATTTTTTATGTTATTTTTTTTTCATGAATTAAAGTATTTTGGTCAGAAATTAGATTTATTTTGTCATGAATAAAACTCATTTTATCATAAATTTGTTTGTTTCTTATTGTCAGGAATTAGATTTTTTTTTTCATTTATTATATAAGTTTTGTCAGCAATTTTAATATTTTTGTCATGAATTAAAATATGCCTGAAAGCAATAGGGTTACAAATTAGATTAAATATATCAGGAATAAGAATATTTTAGGCAGGTAATAGATCAGTTTGGGCAGGAATTAAATTATTTTTGTTAGGAACTAAATTATTTCAATCAGGAATAAAGTTATTCTTGTCAGATATTAGAAATTAACTTATTTTTAAAACTAATTATAATTTATGATTAAAGTATTCTTATTACAATACGTTTTTTATCAGGAAAAAGATGTATTCATTCAGCTATTAGATTACCTATATCTGTAATAAGAAGTTTTGATTCACGATTCATATTATATTTATATAGTTTATTATTGTTTGGATTTAGATTACTTTTGTTTGATTTTAATACATTTTATTTTTCTTCCACAAAGCTTAGCCTAGAGATACAACTACAGTTTTAGATTTAATGAGAAGTAAATATGTTGCAAAGGAATCTGTTCCAAATGCAGTTTTAGAATCTCCTACTTCTGCTAATGCTGAACCAATTTTAATAGATAAAACTCCTACTCCTCTTATTGTTGCTGATTTGTCTCAAGATGAGCTTATGGAAATAGGAACTCAGCCTCCTAAAACACACATTCAGTTAATTGATGTAGAGAAAATTCCTACTGGTGCATATGATTCACCTGAAACTACCTTTATTGCTGCTGATACATATGCTGAAAAAAGGGTTGAGAGATGGAAATATTTAAGAGATAAACAGCAGTTGGAATTGCAGGCTAATTTGGAAGCAGCTGGTGATTCAGATTGGTTATATCCGCCTATTGATAAGATTCCGATTCAAAATCGAGAAATTCTTGTCTTTAGGAGTTTGCAGGAAAATAAGCCTCAGTATTTGAAAAATTTAGGTGAGCATGAAAGATACATGTGTGACTTCCTCTTTTTTAGGCAACATAACGAGGAGAAAGAGTTAGATCCTACAGGAGAAGATGAGGGAGTTAAGTTGCGTAACAACAGCCGGTATGTGGAAGATAGTGGTACTGTTATCTGTCAATTTGCCACTGAAGATATTTCCCAAAGCGATATTATTTTGGTAAAAGAGGAATCCTGTTCACTACGTCCCTCTGTCTGGGTTAATAGTGCTATTCATGATGCTTGGGCTTCTGTGCTGAATATTGAAGAGAGCAAAATAACTGACAGAGATATTTTTCAGTACAAAAGATTTGTTTTTCATACTGGAGTTGCTGTAAGTTTTTTCTTTTTCATTACTTATTATCATTTGAATTTTTATGTATATATCATAATATATTTTTTAATTTTTTGTATTGTAGGAGACTATACAGAGATATATAACAAAGAGAGAAAAATATAAAAAAGAAGTGAAGTACATCAAAGAACAGGAAAAAATTTTGAATTCTTTGGAAAATGATCCAGAAGAATATGCAAAGTTTAGGGATCAGTTGACAAAAAAGGAGCTTGATTTAGAATTGAAAAAATATGATTCTCATGATGTTTATGTTTCCATTGATAAGTGGGTTAAACGATTTCCAACGCTCAACATAGCTGAAGTAGAGTTGGTAAGTTTTTAACTTTATTTCTTGTTTTACTTAGGTAATATATTTTTATTTTCAGGTACTAGCTTTTATAGTCAGGTATTAATTTATTTTTGTCATGTATAACAATATTTTCTTCAGGAATTAAACAGTCTTAGAGTTAGAGTTTTGGATTTAACATTTTTAAGTTTAACATAATATAGGTCAGGAATCAAACATTACAATATTTAGTCAGGAATTCGATTATTATGATCAGGAATAAGTTAGTTTTAGTCAGGAATTACTACGTTTTAGTCAGACATTAGAGAAAATATCTCAGGTATTGTTGTATTTTTTCACGCATATCAATTTAAGTCAGAAATATGATTATTATAATCAGGAATTAAATTATATTGATCAGGAATTAGAAAGTTTTAGTAAGGGATTATAACATCTAACTCAGATATAATTATTTTATAGTCAGATATTAGATAACTTATGTCAGGTATTAATTTATTTTTGTCAGGCATAACAATTTTTTCTTCAGGAATTAAACAGTCTTACAGTTAGAGTTTTGGATTTAAGATTTTGAAGTTTAAGATAATGTACGTCAGGAATCAAACATTACAATATTTATTCAGGAATTAGATTATTAGAATCAGGAATTAGATATTATTCTTCAGGAATTATCATGCTTTAGTCAGGTATTAGATAATTCATCTCCTGTAACGTTGTATTTAGTCAGGCATAACAATCTAAAAGTCAGAAATTAGGAAGTTTTAGTCAGATATTAGACGAATTATATCAGGTATATGTCTATAAGATATAATAGTTTAACTTATTTTGTTTTTTTGTTTTGCAGTTAACCTTTCCCATTTGGTACAATAATCATTATACTTTGATGGTTTTCAATTTTATTCCTAGTATAACTCCACGTATAGATTGGATAGATAATAGGACCGATATTGATCGAAGTCATTTGAATGGAATAGATAAATATTTGGTAAGGTTTTGTAAACTAACTATCTTATTCTGTTTATTGAAAATTACACTTTTCAATGCTTATACATACATACATACATACATATATATATATATATATATATATATATATATATATATATATATATATATATATATATATATATATATATATATATATATATATATATATAGATTAGAGCTGTTTCCATTTATTTGCAAAAGAATGAACATCCATTAGCGGAAAAGGTTACTAGTTTGCCATGGAATACTCCATCTTTTTCTTGGAAGACGAGCACAAAATATTATGATTGTGGGCTTTTTGCATTAATGCGCATGCAAAAGTATACTGGAATAGATGGAGGACTTCTTGATTTAAAACTTGTAAGTGTTTTTTTATTTTTTTGATATTTGTTGTGATTTATATTAATTATTTTTTAGTGTTCTTATTTTTTTGTAAATTTCCAGAAGCAAAATCGGAAGTTGTATAGATGCAAAATAGCTTATGATTTGGTTAACAGAGAAGACAATTTTTTGCGCAAGAAATTATGGAATGATTGCATTACCTTTTCTATTACCAAAGACAAAAATTTCAAAGCTCAACCTGCAAGGAAGAAGCTTGAGGCTCAATATGAGAAGCAAAAGGCTGCTATCGAGAAAGAAAAAGAGAGGAGATACAAGAAGGAGCAGCAGAAACTAAAGGAAATGCAAGAACAGCAAAATATAGTCAATAGTTAGATAATTTTATTTTGTATATATATTTCCTTTTTGTAGTTAAATATTAGGTTTGTTTTGGTTAATAAATATTATTTTTACAGTTATTTATATATGTATATATTTTTTAATATTATCAGTCAGGCATACATGCTTGTTTTTGCATAAGTTAGATTAATTTTATCAGGAAAAACAAAAGACAGTTAGGACATAGTATTCATAAAATAAGAGATTTTTATCAGGGAATAAATCATATTAGTCAGGAATAGTATGATTTTTTTCAGAAATTAGAATAATTCTGTCAGGAATAATAAAATTTATCAAAACTTAATTTTGATTATAAATATAAAATATCAAAATCAAAATATACCTGAAGAAAATATAATATTTTTTACAAATATTTTTAATGAATAAAAATTATTTGATGAATGTCTCAATATTAATGAGTTGTGGATTTAGAGTTTTTGTACCAAACTCATTTGGATCTCTAGTTGCTGTACTTCTTCTTTTAAAATGTCCTCTAATTCTTTTGTTTTTTATTTGGCCTTCCTTTTGTTTTTGGTCGTTTTGGATCTTTTACAGCATCCCTTCTCTCTTGTTCTTCATCAAGCTCATGAATTTTTTCTTCATTTGTTTGGAACACTTTTCTTACAGATTTGTACATTTGTTCCAAAGCAACGTCACATAATTTTGTTGCTTCTTCGTTCCCTTGACATATTGTTACAAGGTTGTAGAAATTCTTTGTTATTGATTGCCTCCAAGGAGTGTTTATTAATGAATGATCCGTAGTTGCATTTCCTAAAAAAAAAAAAAAAAGATTACTTCATTTTTGTCATAAGATAATATTAGTCAGGAATAAATATATAAATATTAGGAATAATATTGTAATTGTCAGTAAATACAATAATATATCAGGAATAAAATTATAATGTCAGGAATAAAATAAGTTTGGTCAGGAATAAGATATGTTTCGTCAGGAATAACAATATTGTTTTCTCCTTGGGCCATAAGTGTTTTTGCATCATGAAAAGTTATAAAATCTGAAAATTTAATATATTTCATTATGAAAAAGTCATACAAATTTAACTAAAGACATGAAAAGTCATATAAAACTGAAAAAAGAATTTAATTGCAACTTCAAAAAGTCATACAAATCTGAAAAAACTGAAAAAGTCATATCATTTCAAAGTAATTTATTGCATCATGAAAAAGTCATAAAAAACAGACAAAAGTCAAAATTTCTTCTGTTAAATTACATGTTAATTATTGCTGTTTATACATAACTGTTTTCCATTTAAAGGTTGTTTAAATCAAGTTTTTCCTATAAAAAGACTTAAATTAACAACCTCTATTGTTTCTATATAAGGTTGACTAACATATCATTAAATTTGCTTTAAGTTATATTTTTGATCTTTTACACAATCTTGAAGACAATGGCTGATTTCTATGAAAATTTGGCAAAATGTTCTGTTAAGTTCAGATCAACTTATCGGCTTAGTTTGGTAAATACATTAAACTTTATACTTATACATTTGTTTTGTGGCTTAGTAAATATTTAATGTTTTCATCCTTTTTTTTGTGTTTTTTTTTTAATATTTTTTTTTAATTTCAGCCACTTCATGCAGATTGGAAAGGTTTTCTTTTAAAATTCAAAGGTCCAGTTAGAGTCTATCGTGGGAATAATGTCAGATTTTGGGAGGTTAGAGTGTTAAGCGTACCACAAAATACAGGAACCTGTGGTGGTTGTTTTATTGATGACGCATGGACAAGCTTTGTATCATCCAATAATATTGTTGAAGGAGAAAGACTAGATGTTTATCATGATAATGATTCAAATTTTTACATTAGAGTTTTTAATGCTGATGGTAATGAGAGGGTTCCTATTGAAGCAGAAAATGGTATTAATGTATAAGTTTTTCTCTTAAGATTATGTTTGTAATAAATAAGTTTATATTTATCAGAAATAATAATATTTGTATCAGGTATAAGATTATGTTTGTCAGGAATAATATAATATTTGTTAGGAATAAGTTCTTATAATTAGGAATAGTAAAACTTTTATTTTATATTAAATTAACAAATAATAAATTTTAAAAAAACAAAGTATGTACGTACCTGATTCATTCTCATCCCATATCATTGATTTAGCAAGCTTTGTCCAACGTTTCATAATGTATCTCTCTGGTATAGCATGCATGCTGTACATTTGCATTATCTTAAGGATGTGAAAGCACAACAATTCGGTTTCTGTGAAGCACATACAAGAACACAGAAACTCATTGTTTTGACAGTGATATATGACTTGATAAGTGTGCTTATAATCTTCTTCAAGAGAAACATCAAAGAATTTGACATAATGCATTGAAGTTGGCTTTTCTCTTGCATATGCTCCTAGACTTGTGTCAAATTCCAACTTAAAATCCTTGTATAAGTTTAGAGTATAAACTTCAGCAGCATGTTTTAATATTTTTGTTGTTGTTTTTGGTTTCTCAGTAGTGCATCTGAAGTTGTCACTCTTTTCAGTGCTTCTCCATCTTCTCACAGTAGCTTCAAATATGTGAAAGAACTCCAAAAGTTTAGTGGTTCTGTTTGCCTTAAATGAAATTGCTATGTTTGTTACTTCTACTCTTTGAGATGAAAGAATTCCAGCAGAGAAAATATCCTTGCTCAATGCTGTGCACCATTTTTCTCGTAGCCCGAATAACCTATCAAACCATTCTTTTTTTTTTCTAATCCATGCTTTTGAACCATCTTGTTCCAGCAATATTCAAATTCAGATTCTGAATCACAGCCACTTAAGCACTTGTGAAACATATTCTTGAATTCAGGATTGGTTTTTAGAGTTCCAAAGTGTGATACAAAATTCTTTTGCAAATGCCATAGACACAGTCTATGTCTTGAATTTGGATACACCTGCAATAATAATAGAACAATTTGATTATTTTCTTCACTTTTTAACATTTTTATATCAGAAATATGATTATTATGATCAGGAATTAAATTATATTGATCAGGAATTAACAATTTTTAGTCATGAATTAGTGAATCTAAGGCAGGTGTTGTATTTTTTAAAGGTATTTTAATACTAAGTTAGATATTAGCATTTTATAGTCAGATATTAGATAATTCATGTCATGTATTAATCTATTTTTGTCAGTTATAAGAATATTTTAGTCAGGAATTAAATATTCTCATACTTAGAGTTTTGGATTTTAACATTTTTAAGTATAACATAATATAGGTCAGGAATAAAACATTGCAATATTTAGTCAGGTTTTAAATAGTTTTTTTTAATCAGTTTTAACATAATATAGGTTAGGAATAAGATAATATTAGTTAGTACAATTTAAAAACTTATATCATCTAAAAAAACTTAGACCCCTAAAAAAAATTTAAACCACTAAAAGCATCTTCTGACTAATTTAATTGGTGACCTTCCAGAAAGAGACACGTGTGCGAGGAAAATTGGAAAGCCAGAAGTTTTTTTTATAGGGTTAAGTGAGAGGTCGTCTCCCGCCCTTTTCATTTCCTACTCTGTTCATCTATTAAACCCTCATTCTCTCTCGAATTTTTTGTAACTATACTGTACATTATTGTGAATGTTGTTCTTGTTTTGATCTTTGTTAGGTATGGATATGGATGTTTCACTATGCATAATGCTATACCATGATGTGAATACTTAGAGTTTTGCATTTTACATTTTTAAGTCAGAAATAAGATTATTATAATCAGGAATTAGATATTATTAGCCAGGAATTAGCATGCTATAGTCAGATACTAGATAATTCATCGAAGGTATTGGTGTATTTTAGTCAGGCATAACATTCTAAAAGTCAGAAATTAGCAAGTTTTAGTCAGATATTAGATAACTTATATCAAATATTATTAGATATTAAATAGTCAATTCATGATGTGAATATTTAGTATTGTACTTTAATTTTATTTTGTTTTGTTAGTGTATATTTTTTTTTGAGTTTAAATTGGTATGTTTGATTTATGAATTACATTATTTTAGTCATGTATTTGTTTTTTTTTTTCAGGTATTAAATTATGATAGTCAGACCTAAATAGTTTTTGGTGAAAAATTAGTATATTTTAGTCAGGAATTAGATTTAAATTCTCATGCAATGGTTTATTTTTGTCAGAAATTAAATTAAACTAAATTCCTTATATTACAATATTTTATATTAGGGCTAAATATAATACGTGAACAACTAGGAAATGATGAATTGATTGATTGAGGATAAAATTACTTAGGGAAGCGCACAAAAATGATTGATTTAAGTTAATTGAGTATTATAAAAATCATTTTTTCCAAAAAATCTATCCACCCTTTCATATTCTCTTCTGTACTTTAAAAAAACCATCCATCTCCAGAGCTTCAACAAAGGCGATTAGTATTTTCTTATTCAATTTCTATTTGAATTCCACAAAATTGCAAGGTACATTGTTTTCTCTATTATTTTTATTGTTTTATTATTGAAATTAAGTTGAAAATATTATTGGTATTGTAGGGTTTAGAGTGCTATATTGATCATCAGTTTTTTTCTGTAGTCATACAAAAACTGTTATAATGTGTGGAATATATGTATTTTGTTAGTTCTGATAGAATTTTCGGCTTTGTTACTCAAGTAATTTGATGCTTAGAATTGGTTGATGTTCATTGGTTGATGTTTTAGTAAGGGATTATAACATCTAACTCATATATAATTATTTTATAATCAGATATTAGATAACTTATGTTAGACATGAATTTATTTTTGTCAGGCATAACAATATTTTCTTCAGGAATTAAACAGTCTTACAGTTAGAGTTTTGGATTTAAGATTTTGAAGTTTAACATAATGTACGTCAGGAATCAAACATTACAATATTTATTCAGGAATTAGATTATTAGAATCAGGAATTAGATATTATTCTTTAGGAATTATCATGCTTTAGTCAGGTATTAGATAATTCATCTCCTGCAACGTTGTATTTAGTCAGGTATTAGAATCAGGAATTGGTTGATGTTCATTGTTAGTATTTTTTAAAACAGAGTATTTTTTGGTTTGAATTATTTTAAATTGTGGTTGTGTTAACACCATGATTATTGGGTGTTTTGTTAGGGTGAATGGACCCAGTAGACGACCCTCATTACATGACTACTCTAGAGGATGCCCCACATGCTTTTATCTGTTCCTGAAATCTTATGTATGTATATCTTTCCTAAGTGCACCCCTCGAGCCCAAGCGACGTGCAATTGTGTGTGTAAGCATTGGAATGATCTGTGGTTTTGGAATGCCTGGATTCCTAATGTTGTTAGAGCTAGACAGGCCAGTGAAAGGTGGTGGATTGCAACTGATATTATGAGGCATAATGGGTATGGCTTTCATAATTCAATGGTTCAGGATTGGGCTGAGTTTTTGGATGGTTTGCGATGGCTATTTAGGGATGAGGAAGACATGTGGAGTAAGAAAAGGAAGAGGGAGGAAGCTATTCAACCTGGTGGGCAGCAGAAGAAGATTAGGCTAGAGTAGTGATGTAGATAGTGCTAGGTTAATTACCCTGTTAGTTGGTTTTTGCTTAACTAGAGGCCAGTCTTTTGTATAGTAACTGACTCTAAGTAATTAATGCATGGAATTTTTTGCTCTTGTCATAGTTTAGTGTGACATTGTTCTTTTGCTTTTGTAAGGCAATGTCACCAGTATGACAAAGTGTTAATGTACTTATTAGACGATCATTAATGAAATGAAGAAATTGAAATACTGATTTTGACTTAATTTTGGTTTTGGTTTATATTCTGTATCTGTTTATTGTTTATTCTTTTTTGTTACATAATGCTGGTGAATGGAAAAACTTACCTCAACCAGGAATAAAATTCTTTCAGTCAGAAATTATATGAATTTAATGAGGAATAAGTACATTTTAGTCAGGAATTATACTAATTTTATCAGAAATTAACTTATTTTTGTAACTAAATATATATTTTTAATCAGGAATAATATTATTTATTTCAGGATTATTATCTTTTTAGTCGGGTATTAGATTATTTAGGGCAGGAGTTAAATTATATTTGTCAGAATTTATTTTTGTTGTAGTTCTATTAAAGATTATAATATTTAAGTCAGATATTAGTATTTTATAGTCAGATATTAAATAATTCTTGTCAGGTATTAATCTATTTATGTCATCTATAACTATATTTTAGTCAGTAATTAAATAGTTTTAGAGTTTATTTAGATTGGTTGTGAATAATTAGAGTTTTGGATTTAACATTTTTAAATAAGAATTAGATATTATTAGTCTGATATAATTTGGTTATAATTTCTTGTATGTTAGGCATTCATCGATTTTAGTTTGTAAGTAAATACATTTTAAATTGATAATAAGATAGTATCATTCAGGTATTAGATTACTTTTGTCAGGATATAAAACTTTTTTATCAGGAATAAGATTGCCTTCATCATGATTAAAAGTTTGAAGTCAGGAATTAATAAATTTAAATCTATCATTAATATCTTAGTCAGTTATTGCATTATTTTTCACAGGAATTATATTATTTTTGTCAGGAATTAACCTACATTAAATTATAGAATACAAATCACATATTAAATTATACAACACAAATATTATGAAGCTAAAACTGCTTACCTCTGGTATGGCGTTGCTCATTGCATGATCTTGATCAGTGAAAATTGATTTTGGTTCGATTCCACACATTGACTTTTTGAAAATTGAAAGCAACCAAACAAATGTTTCAGTCTTTTCATCAGTTATGAATGCACATCCAACCATTGTTGTTCTTCAGTGATTGTTTATACCAACAAATGGAGCACATATCAACCCATATTTGTTTGTTCTGTCTGTTGTATCGAAGATTAAAACATCACCATAAGCTTTGAAATCTTCAAGCATTTGAGAGTCACGCCAAAAATAGCTCACAACATTATTTTCTTCTCCAAATTTCAGTCTATAAAATAATGAAGGATCTTAATCTGCTCTTTCTTGAAGGGTGTCTAATACATTCTGCATGTCTCCACCTTCAACCATACTCATTTTCACCCTTGATACATAGTTAAGGTGATCTCTCTTAGTATGACCTACACATTCTTCTCCTCCAGCTTCATTGCTTATATAATTATAAGCATCCATTGGTTGAATACCACTCTCAATCATGCTCTCAATTAGCTCACCCATTGGAGCTGATATTTGCCTTTTTGATCTTAGATGATGTCGTTGAACTGTTATTACCAATTCATGATTATGTTCCAACTCATGTGTAAGAACAACAAATCTACCTTCTGCATTTTTCTTGAAACGAATATGAGCTTTGCATCCAGTTCTTGTCTAATTTACTTCCCTTTCTTTTCTCTTTCTTTCCCAGTTTTACCCAATATGGGTATTTCTACTGAATTTTGTTCACCTGCAATCTTCATTTTACCCTTCGTCTGTCCTTCTTTAGAACATCTAAAATAAACTCATACAGTAAATCATTATTATCTCTTCTCTTTGTTGATTTTCTAACGCTAAAACTAACAGATCTTGAATGAGCTTTGTATAAAAAATATCCATCATTATAGTCTGATACTGTATAACCTGCTAAACATCTACTTATGTTTTCATCCTTGTCATATTTGTAATAATCTGCAGCAAAAGTAAATATAAATTATACAAAAGTCAAGAATTAAAATATTTTTGGTGTAAGAAATTATAAAATTTCAGTCAGGAATTAGAATATTTAACTCAAGAAATATATCACTTCAGATAGTTTGTAAGGAATTAAAGATATATAGTCAGAAATTAGATTTTACATATCAGGAATTATAGCTATAGTATCAGGAATTTATTATCAGCAACAACATCTTTATAATTACAGAGCATTTAATTATTAGTTACTTGAGTATGTAAAATATTTAATATAGTTGATTGAGAGTCATTTATTCTTACCCTAAACGCACTGTTCTTCATTTATCTTTTAGTCAGGAATTACATTATATATGTCAGGTATTACTCTGTTTTTGTAAGCATTAAAATATTTTTTCTCAGGAATTAAACTGTTTTATGAAAGTCAAAGTCTCAGGAATTTGCATGTTTTAATGAGGAATTAGACGATTTATGTTAGGTATTACTCAGGAATCTAATTATTTTTCATCAGGTTTAAGATAATATTGCTCATGAATTGGTATGATTTACTCAGGACTTAGATTATTTTAACACTGCATAATCTTCTAATATTTATAATTTTCAAACAAACATACCTATTATATTTGCAGCATCTTCATCTCTTTCTTCATCATTTCTTTCTTGATTGGTGTTCTCTTCTATAATTACATTATCTGCTACATTCATTCATTATAAGTCGAAATTAACAACAATCTGAAAAGAAATTAGCCTTGGTTGCAAATTATAAGTCGAAATTAACTCGAAATTAAATACGATCTAAAATTAAATTAACATTGCATGCAAATTAAGTATAATCTGAAATTAAATACGATATGAAATTATGAAATTAAATTGAAATAAATTGTACCTTTTTCAGCAGTAATTGAGCTCGAAATTGATTCTATAGGTGAATCAGATTCTTCTTCAATTATCATTCTGTTGTTTGATTTCTCCATTTTTTTGATTGAATTTTCTGAAATTTGAAGATTTGAATGCTCTGAAATTTGAGTAAATGAAGGAGTTCTTAGTAAGTTTCGCGAAATTAATGCGTTCACAATTTGAAGGTTTGAATGCTTTGAAAATGATGGTGCTCGATATTTGAGGAAAATGATAAATGATAAAAAATTCACACATTTTATAAAATTGGGCGCGGGCTTTGGTAGGGTATCTCAGGCCCGCGCCCTTTTGATGAAGAGCCCGGTCTCACATGAGTCCAGTCTCACACAAAACGCTTTCATAAACTTATAGTTGGAGTACTATATTATTAACTTTGACTATTGGGAATAATTTAAAGACTTTATTTTGATGGTTTGAGAGGTTTTAAAGTAGTTTGGTATTGCTGTGACTTTATTTGCTTGGGAATTGATTTAATTCTCGTTGTTTGGTTTAGGAGAGGACTTTGTAGAAGGCGACTTCTAATTTCTAAAGTGGCCAACCGAGTTGTTTACACAAGGTAAGTACGAGTTACGAAACCTTGCTTTTAGGTGCATGTTAAGGACGGATCGAGAACTTAGTATCATGTATAGAGAAGATTGGGCTAAATTGTTTGGTTATACATTGTGAATTCCGTATGTTGTGCACTATTCTATATTGGAAGTATTGTTTAAGCTCTAAGTATGCAAGATGCGCTTAGAGGCAAAGGTATGTGATTGGTGAAATGATTCATTTATTACTCGTTCATGATCATGGAGATAGAATGAGTAAAGGAGGAAATTTAAGTCTTATATGACGAGGTTAAGTTTGTGGGGTGCCTTATGCACTCAAGGTGTTTATACACCGAGGTAGTTAAAGGATTAGATAATAAATGTTGCTTGTCACTAATAAATCAAGAATTGAAATTGGAAGTTTGCTTTACTTGATTGAATTGATATTGGATTGATTGAGTTGTTTGCAAATGAGTCATCACCAAGTCTAAACTTGTAAATCACGTAAAGTGCAAGATGGATGAGCAACAAAACTCTGGATTTGTGCACATCTGGAGTAATGACAATCAGGGGTTGGGGTACACGGGGTATTAGTCGTGCACTTTTCTTGAGGCCGTCTGATCTACGAGTCTCTTATTTTAAATACTTTTCAAAAACTAGGACTTAGATGAGATCTCATACTAGCTACGGTCACGGAGTCGCGCCCGTGGTCGTTGGATGTTTTATTGATGTTTCCGAAAGGAGGCATGGGGTTTTCTTTTATTGATGTTCCAAATGGAGCATGGGTTAGACAACCTTGTCTATTGCTTAATCCAATGAATAAAAATGATGAGTTAGCTACTTTTAAATAGTGAAGTCTTAGTAAATTGATAGCTGAGTCGGGTGTTGAGTCTACAAATTAATAATGTGTGATGATTGATTATTAGTACCATGCTAGGGATTTCTTATTATGTTTCACAGCTTGTATGTACTCAGCTTTGCTGATTGCGTGCTTTGTGTGTCTTTCTTTGATCATGGCCTTCAGCTTTCAATGACCCTGTGACGATCCAATGTTTACATTTGTAATATTCGGGAGCTGAATAACCACAGGTTCCTACACTTGCAGCATTCGTATCTAGGTGGTGGGATCTTGAGTGGAGTGTTGGTTGCTTTTCTCATTTTTATTGCTGTTTACTTTTGAAGTTGTTTAAACTCAATTTCACTTTTATACTACTTCTATTGGTTTGAGTTTTGAATAAGGGCCTTAATGGTTCCAAGTTGTAAGACTTAATTTGGTTTTGTTTGTTGGTTTTATAACTTATTTAAAACTGATTTAGTTTTTCCGCTGCCAATTTCTGATATAGCCTTAACGTTTGAACACGTGGTCGTAGCACGTCAGTAATTCTCTTGAATATTGTTCAGGTTAATCACAGGTTTAAAGAGAGAATTATTGGGGTGTTACAGTCTTGATCTTCTAAAGGCGATTATTACGGGAATAAACAGCGATCTATGACGATAACTTCTTAACAATGACACCATCCTTTCTTTTAAATGCAACCACCTTGTAATCTTTACTATAACGATCAAACCCCAGAACTAATTTGTCGTCACCTTGGCCGAGCAGCCGAGGAAGTGGCTTAGGAGGATCTGGAAGTTTCCAAGATTTTCCAACACAGGGATTCCATATCTTCAACGACGAATACATTGTAACATCATAATCTTGGTACAAAAACAAACCATCAAAAACACCCCAAATCTTGCACTTTTCTGATACCTTAGTAATTAGAGAAATTTCCTCAAATGTGTGTTTATTAACAACTCTGATTGCTTGTCCTGAGTATCCTAATCGTAAAGACCTATTTCTTTCAACCAACAGTAACTGATTCTTCTTGAAATTTTCACAGTGTTCTGTAATGAAATCAGGGGAATCGATAATTGAACGCCAAGATTTGCAGACGTCTCGTAATCGTACTAGTGTTTTCATCGGCAGCTTCAGAATACCTCCGTCCATAAGTCTGGATTTTACTTCATGTCTTCTGGCCACGTGACACGGTGTCAGGTTATCGTGCTCTCGCTTTGATTTATAACCAGAGAGTTAGAAGCAGCTCTCATGTTGTTGTTAAGAGTAAGAAAAATGAGGGATTGATTGAGTTGTGGAGTGTTTGGAGCTTTGGACAGTGTAATTAAGTCAATTTCTTTGTTTGAGTTTTGATGATTTGAGGGGTTTTTATAGAAGTACCAAATGTGAAGAGGCGGAAAAACTAACTACCAGGTACCAACGAACTGAACAGAACCCCCTAAATTAAGTACAACATTCCTTTTTGGCTAACTTTTATTTATTTATTTATTTTATTTTTTTTGAATCAGGCTAACTTCATTTTTATTACTACTTATGTTCTTTTTTTTTTCCCCTTTTTTTTTATTTTTATTTTTAACCATAAACCCCAATCATCAATATTAATTAAATAATATCATATCATATAATTAATATATGAAACTAAACTTTTAACTAGCCACGAGGCAGCGACATTTGGCATTCCAACTTTTCACCAAATGTCAAATGTCGCGCCACATTGGATATATTTAAATAAACTTTATACGATAAAAAAATTAGTTTAGAATTATATTTATATAAAATTTTAGGATAAAATTGTTACTTTGAAGTTTTATTTTCATTACTCTTATCAATATTTAAGATGTATAAGTTGAATTATAATTTTATTCAAAAAAATTATTAGATTATGTTCTAAAAAACTATCATATAAATTTATTTTTTATATTATAATATTTTTTGGAGCAAAGGACTTAGTTTAAAGCGTAAAACATCCATTTATAATATATACTAATCGATTTAAATAATATAGTTCACAATCTAATAGAATTTTATTACTATGTAGATCTGTCAATTAGGGTCGGGTCGTGAGTCATCTCGGATTGGGTCACTTCAGGTTACCAGTCAAGAAATGTTCAACTCTTGCCCAAAGTTTTGGGTTTGGGTTAACCCAACGGGCTTTGAACATTTATTTTATTTAATTTATTTTTTGCTATTTTTTTTAGTTAAACCGAACATTTTAACCAAAATTATTATTAGTCATTACATGCCTAATAGATAGCAAATCGTCATAAAAACACATCAATTCCTAACTAATTTTGTATCAATGATATATTTTAAAATTTGATATATAGATTAAAAATTTATCTTAAAATTCAATAAAAAAAATGCGGACATCGCATGGGGCACAAAACTAGTCTATAATATTATTAAAATCCAAGGGAACAACATGGTCACGCCATGTGTCACTCTTCCCACAACATGACTAGGCGACACATGTGTGTGAGGTGTTATCCTACATGTCACATTTTTCCCCAATATAAATTGATTCCATAGGCATTAATTAAAACTCTATAACTTTATTTTTTTTTATTTTTTTTTTTTAAAAAAAAAAAAAAAAATCTCTTCATATGTATAACCTCCAACTTAAATTCTATAACTTTAATTCTCTATAATAATGTTTAATTTTCATCAAAAACTCTTCATATGCATAACCTCTAAATTTAAATTTGACATGCTTATTTTACATATATATTAATGAAAGATCATATAGATTATTACTCCGTATATATTTCACTCACTTATTAATAATCTGTATTGTTTAACATTGATCCTTTTTATTAATTTTGATCAAACTTAATTATAAATTTACGATGTATCGGGGCATCGCCCGGGCCAATAACTTAATTAAAGCTCAATGACAAGAATTGAAATCTTGCCACATGTCGCCAATTTAGCCATGTGGCATCATGTCATGTTATTATTAATCATTGATGTTTCCTCTCAAAAATTCTAATTTGTTAGCATTAATATTAACACATCTTGGTAATAAAGTTATTTAAAAATGAGTTATTCATATTCATTAATTCTAAATTTTAATTGTCTTATATCTGTATATTTTAATAACAATACGATTAATTTTATTTCTTTCAGTTACTCATTTAAAATATGTTACCCAAAAAAGTATAATAAAATTTTGGTTTTTTCTTTTAATCACAATATATGTCTACTTAATGATATTTTTTAATGACAACTAAAGAATAAAAATCTGTTTAACAAATAAAAATAAAACTAATATACTTCATCTGTTTCTATTTTATCTAAATTACGCTCAAAAAGTGTACATGGGGGCAACTTTTAGAAGTAATAAGGTATATAATGTGCAACAAGGGCCACAAAATTACAATTTCTCTCTCCTCTCCTTAAATATTGACCTTAAGGCTATGGGTCAAGTAAATAGAAATGGAGGAAGTATATGATAAAACATTTAGGTTATCGCATATTATTAAATAAATTTTGATGTTTAATAATATTCGCAAAATTTAACAAATTTTTTTATTTTTTTTTATTTATATATATATATATATATATATATATATATATATATATATATATATATATATATATACATATATATGTACATATATATATATATACATATATACATATATACATATATATATACATATATACACATGACCGGGGCATTGCCCGAGCCAAAAGCTAATTATTAATTACGTTTGGATGTTGTGTTGTCTAGTTCCTTAGATAAAATACTAAAAGTTCTTTGATGAGTCCTTGTACAAGCAAATTAGCCAAATAAAAATCAAGCATACACTCCCTCCGTTTTTTAATACTTGCTCCATTTTTTTTAGATATGTATGTTGATGCTAATTTTTTATCAACAATATCTTTAATTATCAACGAGTATCAATTCTAAAAATTAAAAATTATAATCTATTCATTGAAATAATTTCAACAAATACCCACAAAACTGTATTTTTTTCTTATATATAAATCACAAACATTAGTCAAAGTAGGACACACTAATAGTGCAAAAAATAAAAATGAAACATATATTTAAAAACAGAAGAGTAATTATTGAACCAATCATCTTAATTCACTCACATTATTCCAACACAACCAAAAATATAAAGACCATTTTTTTCCCTCCAACACTATTTGTTAGTAGAGGTTTTTATTTTTAAAATTAATAGATTTAGCCCCGTGCAATACATGCAGAGTTGTTAAATAATTGTAATGACATTATATGAAAATAATGACTTGACCCACTAATTTTTAAAAAGTATGAAATATTTTAAGAAATAACCACATATAAATATATACGGTTATAATAAACAAAATAATATTTCAATTGGAAAGTTTAGTTTAATTTTCATGTAAAGCAAATGTTGATGGTATTTATAATTTTTTTTAAGCAATTACTTTTGGAGGAAAATTTTTTAATGTAATGTTGCCAAGTGTCCCGTTTAATTTGCCTTTAGTAATATATTTTAATTGGCGGCAGTGGTGGCGAGCCGGCGACCCAATCTTATGATGGTGGTGGTTGTGTGGTGGTTGTGAAAGAAGAGAGAGAAGATTGGTGGTGAGGGTGATTTGAAAGAGAGGAGAGAGAAAATAAGGTGGTGGTGGAGTGGTGGTTGCTAGAAAAAAGAGAGTGGAGGTGAGGGTGGCTTGAGAGAGAGGAGAGAGAAAATATGGTGGTGGATCTGGTTTTGAGGGAGGAGAGAAAATGTGTGTTAGTGTTGTTATTGAGGGTGAATTAAGTTAGGTTAATAAGTTAATAACATGTAGTTGGTGTGTTAATCGGATTAATGTGAGAGTCTTTTAGTAAATTTACTGAAAAAAGTTACTATATATGGAAACTTTTTTTTTGTTGCACATAACTTGTAACATCCCAAAATGGCAAATGTTGCAGATAATACGTAACGGAGGAATGATATGCATTACAATTGTATTGTTAGTAATCAAGAGTTGGATAGAGAGAGAGAGAGATAAAAGGGGGGGGGGGGGGGTGGGTTGAACGACATACTTAGGCCCTCTAGAAGTCTCGCCCATAATATGATCTACTGATCACTTCTTTATATGTAGACAATTATTAAGACAAGACAAGGGGAAAAAAGAATATTCACTGATTTTGATCCTATTTTGAAAAACTTTTTCAGACTTTTGATTCTCTGACAAGGTTTCATATATCAATTCTTTTAAGGGAAACCATGTAAAAGAAACAGACCCGATGGTGGTGGCTACAACACTTCGCTTCGGTCAGTTGCAAAGCAGCAACTTGAAGTTGAATGAACCATGATTCACCGATGCCATATGCTTATCTACAAACTTAAACAAAGATTAAAAGCCCTTATATCTGTAAATACTGAAGTTCTATTCTAATTCTATCATCTCTGTGGCCTATTTATTTTTCTCTTGTGAACCCGCTTTTATGTGTGACCACTTAGCGTTTCAACTAAAGATAAATGACGGGTACTGTAGGGAATATTTCAAGAATCCCACACTTGAGCCCCACTATGATCATACATTTAAGCATGGTTACGTCCAAAGGGAAGGAAGTTAGAGCAAAAGAGTCGCCAACAAGTTTTAGGAACTTGTAAACCGTTCACAGGGTAAAGGTTACACCCCTTCACGATCAATGAGATTGCCAACTCCATAGTGGTCTGGAACCATGACTGGATATTCGGGGATAAAGGTACAAATCCAACTTAAAAGAGATTAAACCTGCCCTAAATAGACCTCTACTTTATTCTTCTCATATTCATGTGCGTTTTCTGACTAACATACAATCATTATATTAACCTTAAACCTGTTTAATCTATGTTGGTTGAATATTAATACACACACAAAACTATTATAGGCGATCACTTGAATTATAATAATATTAGTTTAAACAAGATTATTAATTATCTTATTAAGCGTGATTACAAGTATAAATTCCCTTTAATCCTGCAAGAGAGGGCGTGATTAAGCAATAACAATAATAATCAAGCAACATAATAACAATCATCATCAAAATAATAATATTCTCAATCTCAATAAAGCATAATATTAGCAAGATCCTATGCATGATACTAACAAGATTAATAACAAATCCTAGCATGTCACTAAACATTAAAGATCAAAGCTTTATCCCTAACATGATACTAACATGATAGAAGAAATAGAAAGAATAGGAAGCAACCTAAGCATGATATTAGAAAGCAATAAACAACATCCTAACATGATACTAGAAATTAATATAATCTAAGCATGCTTTCTACATCAAAAGAATAATTAAAGTAAGTACTTATTTCGATGCCTCGTATCTCTTTCTAATAACAAAATACACGCGTTAGTAACTTCAATGAAAATATTAAATCAACAATTAATTGAAATAGGGATTTGAGACCAAACCCTCAGAAATTATCAACTTTTCACGTCTAGGGCGAAAGCAACTTTGAGCTTAGCTAGGTGTGTTTAGAACTTGTGAATGCGGTATTTTGTAAAAGGGGAAGGTTTAGAAAGAGGGAGAAGAATAAGCTATTGCTCTTAGAGAATTAAGGATAATTATCGATGATTGTGAATTGTTGGTGAATGTTGATGAATGAAAACGGGAAAATATGAACCTATTTATAGAGAAACTCGTCCGAAAACGATAGAAAGGAGTTAGAATTTAAATTGGAATAGAATTGGCTTCTGTTGCGAACGACAGGACCCAGCGCGAAACGACAGGATTCACGCATGGCGACAGAGTCTGTTGTCGTGCGACAAGGCTGTCGTTTGGCGCTACAATAGCTTTTTACGGATTTTGTTTTTATCATATCTTTTTATCCAGAAGTCCAAATAATGTATATAATATTTCGTTGGAAAGATATTGAAGTCTTCTTTCCATCCCAATTAGAATCAGATCAAAATATTTTGTAGAATAAAAGATATGGTCGAAATAGTGGAAGGGTGTCAGTTTTGGATAGAGTTTCGTATTTCTTTCATATCTTTTTCGTTATAGCTCGAAATTAGTATTATAAAATATAATTGGAAAGATAATTTTAATACCTATCCAACCATATAAGATTTTTATAAATACTATAAGGCACAAAAATAATATCTGACTGTCTTTTAACGACATTCATTTTGAATAGAATTCGGACTTTAAAAAAAGGAAAGTTTTATCCAATTTCAAACTCTTTAATCTTATATTTTTTAAAAAGAATAATTAAGAACTTTTAGAAAGAAGCTTCTAATAAATCATAATTAGTTTAGGAATGGGATTAAACCTTTGGACCCTCCACATGATCATTGGGACGTAGGTAAAATCCAGTTTGAGCCCAGTTTAGTATTTTGGTCATAACTTACTCATTATTCATCGGAATTAGGCTTATAATATATCGCTGGAAAGGTCTTTTCAAGCCCCATTAAACTACACCATTATTGGACTCTTATCATGGACCAAAATAAACTAAAATGTACGTTTTCATAAATAGGGTACGAAATGAATGATTTTTTAAAACAGAAAGAAGTGTTTTTATTAAAACGACCATATCACAAGACTTTTCACATTTCACCTCGTTCGATAATCAAATGACGTGAAAGATATTCATCACTGGGTTTGGTTTTTGGGGATTCACAATTAGGTGTCTATAGAAGCCCCCACTTTGACTGAGTTTGGAGAAACGCAAGTTTCGAAAACAAAAGTCAAAGTACGGATAGGGATGGAGAATGATTTAGAACGTTCTGCGATACTAAATAGTTCTTGTAACGCTTATACCTGTAAACTAGCGTTAGTTAAACAGATAAGAGAGTTAAGCAACGCGTATCTTACATTGTCGAGCACACGTCTCTAGAATAACCAATTTTGTTGCTGCTTTTGTTGTGACGACCTCCACAGTGCCTCGTGAACGCCATCGTTGAAGACCGCCACTTGTAGCTATCCTCGATTGTTTGTAACAACACTCCACATCCTAGGGATCGTCGTCGAAGGTGACTGCTTATAGTCATCTTCAGCTTTGTTGTGACAATTCCTAGAGAAATCGTCAAAGACCATTGCTTAGAGTTGTCTTCAGTTTGCCGGTGCTTTGCTTGTTGTGTCGTTGCTTGTAGTTTTTTTATGCGTTTGCTATTGATGTTCATTCGTCTCTGAACAATGGAGCGTCGAATGATATGTCCACACGTCTCTGAACAAAAGAGCTTGATGAGGGATGTTCGCTCGTCACTGAACAAAAGAGCTTAAAGGAGATGTCCACCCGTCTCTGAACAAAAGAGCTTTAAATGCTATGCCCACGCATCTCCGAGCGAAAGAGCTTGAAAGGAATGTCCACGCGTCTCTAAACAAAAGAGCTTTGATAGGATGCCCACGCGTCTCTAAGCAAAAGAGCTTGAAAGGAATGTCCACGTGTCTCTGAACAAAAGAGCTTTGATAGGATGCCCACGCGTCTCTGAGCAAAAGAGCTTGAAAGGAATGTCCACGCGTCTTTGAACAAAAGAGCATTGAATGCCTGAATGTTTGTTGAGATCGTTCGATTGGTTGCGAACAGGAGCTTTGCTGAATGGTTATATCCTGTAAAATCAAAATATTGCCAAAAGACTTTGCTGTTGTTTTTTTAGGGTTGACCTAAGGCTTGACTGATTGCTTTGACTTGAGGTTGACTCAAGGTGCTTTGACTGACTTGACACGACATGACTCGTGTGTGCATTGTATTGTGATGTGCTTGACTCAAAATGCAGAAAAGTAAAAATTTTCCGTCATTTTTGTGGAAGGTACCGATTTTCTCTCGAAAAAGAAAGATGCGAAAAAGAATCGAAGCAAGTGTTGCAGTGCATGTTGAATGAGCTTAGTAGAATGTATGCATTGATGTTGTATCTCATAGTGCAAAGGATTAGTTCATCCTAGGCTATCTCAATTGTTGACTCGATGATGAAAGTATTTTGGGTAACTTAGGCACGGAGGCTAAGCACTTCATACTTTGTGATGCAATGATGTTTACAGCGATGAATGATTTTGATATGACAAGGCATGCTTCAACGTTGTGTTAAAATTTCATGACAAAAGGTTCCTAAGGGAAGGATTATTTGTCTATGTATCTGTGATGTGTGTGATAGTGATACTAAGTCTAAGCTGCAAAGGCTAAGTGTATGGAAAAATATTTTGAAAAGAGTCAAATAGTGGTAACTCTTAGGCTAGGTAAGCTAATGATGTAAGGATGAAGCCCCCAAGTCTAGCTCTAAATGGCTATGATGAGCATAGTAGATCCTTTGATATGATCATGCATGAATGTGTATATGAATGAATGCATTTTATTACGGCCGCACCTCAATGTGAGGTTGCCTACGTATCCATTAGGAATCAGGCCGAACGTAGCTCTAGATGAACCTCGCATAAGTGTGTGTATATACCTCAAGGAGGTCTTTTAAGGGTTGTAACACGGTTAGGCTAAAGGTTGAAGAAGAAAGGGGATAAAGGCTCAACACCCTAGATAAGCCCCCAAGGTGTGCAACCTTTGCTTTTGAATTTTTGTATTCGTATGCTTGAGATTTCTCACTTCTCTTTTGTTTATATTTTTTTCTCTCTTTTATTGCTTCATCATTTTTTTATTTGAATCTTTTTTGATAAGTAAGGGCAATCCTGATCATGCGGTCTATCACTCACTTGGCATTCATGTTTCTCAGGCAAGGTACTGAGCACCCGATAATAGACACAATCTGAGACGTGTTCATATCAAAGATATGTTTATATCAAAGACATTGGAAAACTTGCCCTTTTGCACATTTTTATTGCTATTTTTTTCTTTTTTGAATTTTTGAGATCTAGGTAAAATCACTCAAGCTTTTGTATTTGCATAAGTTGCACACCATCCCTTCTCAAGGTTAGGTAGATGTAGGTTGAAAAAATAAAGGTCTATCGTTAGACGAGGCTCAAAGTGGTTTGTCAAGAAATAATTGTATATTTTAAGGGTGATAGGTGATATGATTTGGCTACAAGGCGTGCCTCAAATCATTAGGATACCTTGTTCTTAGTTCGGCATGGATATTTTTTTTTAAATTCAATGCAATGCGATGATCATATGCAAGAAAAGAAATGCTCATTTATTAAAAGGAAAAAAGAAAAATCCTACAAAATAAATCTAAGGAAAATAAAAGGTTCTTATGCTAGACTTATTGGGGAAGGGTTTGAAAAAAATAAGAAGAAAACATGAAATCTTGGTAAAAAGCTTGCCTTGTGCATTTGTTTCATCATAACCCCTTGTTTTTTGTTTGTCAATCACATGACTCAAACTCGATTCAACATGCATGGATGGGAAAAGGGTGTAGTGAGGTGAATGATGTATGAAGGAAGCATGTATGATGAAGGAATGTGAATGTAGAAAGTGTTTAAGAAGGAAAGTGTGAGATATGTATGGAAAGGTGAAGTAGATAGAGAGATATGGAAAAATTAGGAATAAAGTGGACCCCCAATTCAAATGACAGAAGAACGACTCATACATGAACCTAAGACATGGTCATGGTGTATAAAGTGTGTGAATACTTGTGAGTGTAAGTGATGTGTTCAAGACTCGTGTCATGACCATGTGACTAGACTATGTGACTAGACTCAAACAAAGACTAAGTTAAGACTTCACGTATGTGCACTAAACTAGACAGGCTGTAGTATTTTAGTCATAACTTTTTATTTGTGTCTCCAAATTGGACGAAACCAACTCTAAATGAAAGTTAAAACTCGAGGCTACAGATACATATGTTGTACGAAACGTAATTCTTTCTAGAACTCCGGATATGACCAAAAAAAATTGACATTGTGCAGTATACGGGAATAAAAATCCGGGTTGACTCAAAAAGAAAATGACTCGGTTTTAGACATATTTATTAGCTTAAATTAATTAATCCATTAATTAAGCAAAGTCCTTTATTCATTGTTTAGTTTATTAAGACTTATTTACAAACACAAGTCAAAACAAACGGTTAGTTTAATCACATGTAAGTATGCACAAGCAAATAATGCAGAAATAGTCAAATAGTCACAATATGATGCAATGAGTTTGCAACCTAACCATGGCTCTAGTTCTCTAAAGTTCAAGGATAAGGGTTAGTCAAAGAGGGTCCATGGTTATTAGTCCGAATGCAACACGCGGAAGCCTGACCTTTGGAAGGGTTGGCGCGTGTGGATGGGACCTCGCAAGTTAAACTCGCTTCCACGGTTTGGTTAATTCAACAAACTCGGATGTACCCTTCGTTGCCATGAGCGTTCGATTGGGTAGATGGAGCGTGAATTCCCATAGGGTTATGACCATATTTAGAACACATATGGGTTCATAAAAGTGTGAAAAACTCAATCAGGAAGTAGAATCGAGCGAACAGTACTAGAATCGGTCGAAACAAAGAAGGTAGATTTCTGGCTCGGCATTGGAAGAACATGGCGCGAGACAACAGGGCTTGTCGCCAAATGACATTGTTGTCGCACGGCGACAGATCCATCGCATGGCTAGTACTGTTTTCTCGGCGCCGGTTCATACATGCCCCAGCAGCTTTCTGTTCTTTAAATTTTCTGATTTTTCGTAGCGTTTTTTCGATCCTAGTTGTGAAAGATATTTCCCAAATTTCCTTCGTGTAAAAAATCCTATATTTTTTACGCATTACGGATGGTCTTTCCAATGCGGACCTTTATGTGCATATGTCAATATTGTCAATCAAAATTACGCACATGAATACTTAGAACGTTTCGAGTCTCATCCACTCATTCTAAATTATTGCCAAAATAAATTTTAGGAATTAAAATAGAAATCTACCCAGTGGAGTCGCCAAAAAATTGTAGGGAATATTTCAAGCATCCCACACTTGAGCCCCATTGCAATCATACACTTAAGCATGGTGGCGTCCAAAGGGAAGGAAGCTAGAGCAAAAGATTCACCAACAAGTTTTAGGAACTTGTAAACCGTTCATAGGGTGAAGGTTACACACCTTCACAATCCATGAGGTCGCTAACTCCATAGTGGTCTAGAACCATGACTGGATATTCGGGGATAAAGGTACAAATCCAACCTAAAAGAGATAGAACATACCCTAAAAATAAACCTCTACTTTATTTTTCTCATATTCATGTGCGCTTTCTGACTAACATAAAATCATTATATTAACCCTAAACCTATTTAACCTATGTTGGTTGAATATTAATGCACAAACAAAACTAATATTGGCGATCACTTGAATTATAATAATATTAGTCTAAACAAGATTATTAATTATCTTATTAAGCTTGATTACAAGTACAAATTCCCTTTAACCTTGCAAGAGAGGGCATGATCAAGCAATAACAATAATAATCAAGCAACATAATAACAATCATCATCAAAATAATAATATTCTCAATCTCAATAAAGCATAATATTAGCAAGATCCTAGGTATGATACTAACAAGATTAATAACAAATCCTAGCATGTCACTAAACATTAAAGATTAAAGCTTTATCCCTAACATGATACTAACATGATAGAAGAAATAGAAAGAATAGGAAGCAACCTAAGCATGATATTAGAAAGCAATAAACAACATCCTAACATGATACTAGAAATTAATATAATCTAAGCATGCTTTCTACATCAAAAGAATAATTAAAGTAAGTACTTATTTTGATGCCTCGTATCTCTTTCAAATAACAAAATACACGCGTTAGTAACTTCAATGAAAATATTAAATCAAACAATTAATTGAAATAATTGAAATAGGGATCTTGTAAAAGGGGAAGGTTTAGAAAGAGGGAGAAGAATAAGCTATTGCTCTTAGAGAATTAAGGATGATTATCGATGATTGTGAATTGTTGGTGAATGTTGATGAATGGAAACGGGGAAATATGACCCTATTTATAGAGAAACTCGTCCGAAAATGATAGAAAAGAGTTAAAATTCGAATCTGAATAGAATTGGCTCCTGTCGCGAACGACAGGACCCAGCGCGAAACGACAGGAATCACGCATGGCAACAGAGTCTGTCGTCGTGCGACAAGGCTGTCATTTGGAGCTACGACAACTTTTTGCGGATTTTGTTTTTATCATATCTTTTTTTCAAGAAGTCCAAATAATTCATATAATATTTCTTTGGAAAGATCTTGAAGTCTTCTTTCCAACCCAATTGAAATCAGATTAAAAGCTTTTGTAGAATAAAAGATATGGTCGAAATAGTGGAAGGGTGTCAGTTTTGGATAGAGTTTCGTATTTCTTTCATATCTTTTTTGTTATAGCTCGAAATTAGTTTTATAATATATAATTGGAAAGATAATTTCAAGATCTATCCAGTCATATAAGATTTGGATAAATACTATAAGGCACGATAATAATATCTGACTGTCTTTTAACAACATTCATTTGGAATAGAATTAAGACTTTAAAAAAAGGAAAGTTTTATCCAATTTCAAACTCTTTAATCTTATCTTTTTTAAAAAGAATAATTAAGATCTTTTAGAAACTTATAGAAGGTTCTAATAAATTATAATTATTTTAGGAATGGGATTAAACCTTTGGACCCTCCACATGATCATTGGGCCGTAGGTAAAATCCGGTTTGAGCCCAGTTTAGTATTTTGGTCATAACTTCCTCATTATTCATCGGAATTAGGCTTATAATATATCGTTGGAAAGTTCTTTTCAAGCCCCATTCAATTACACCATTATTGGACCCTTATCATGGACCAAACTAAACTATAATGGATGTTTTCATACATAGGGTACGATATGAATGATTTTTTAAAATAGAGAGAAGTATTTTTATTAAAGCGACCGCATCACAAGACTTTTCACATTTCACCTCGTTCAATAATCAAATGACGTGAAAGATACTCATCACTGGGTTTGGTTCTTGGGGAGACACAATTAGGTGTCTACAGGTAGTGGGGTATATTTGAGAAAATCTTTAGAGTTTTTCTCTAGTAAATCCTTTTTTTGGTGCTTGAGTGTATCCAGCATTATTCCAGCCTTTCTTTTAGCAAATTTAATCTGGAAGGTCATATTTCCTCTGAAGTTGAGAGGTTTTGTGTGACCGCCAGCATTAGGAAGGAACATCACAAGCTAATTGTGAATCTTGCTCATATGTTTTCATTCACTGTGAGCTGGCTTGTTACGGAGTTAAGAGGTTTGGGTTTGTCCTTTACATTTATAAGATTGGGTTACAAATTTGTTTTGTGTGGTTTGGAAGGGTGAAAGATTATCCAATTGGAGAGATGCAAAGGAACTGGGCTAACTTGTAAAATATAAATATTGTGTTTCTCCTCGAGGACATCTTACTTTTCTCACCGCCTTCCTCCTTTCGAATTTTAATAAAATATTTCTTGTTAATTTATAATTAACTTTATAAGAGATATAGAAGTAATACTGAGCTGAATAGTGAAGAAGAAATTAGTCTTCACCAAGATTCTAACCCCTCGTACTTCTATACAACCTCCGTCAGCTATATGATGAGGAAATAACAATAGATGGATTCAACTTTGCTTTATTTGAATCCAATTCCTTGGAAGATAATGAGGTGGATAAAATGAGTTTGCAAGATCATAGAGCTCTAGATAAAAGCCAAAGGAGGGGGGTCTTTGTAGAAGATCACAATAGATAGATGTTTTATGTAGCCGACCCAATCCCTTTGGGAATAATGCTTTGGTTTTGTTATTGTGAATGATAGTGAATAGTGGAAAGGGTTCAGTCATGCCTTTTTCGTGAAATAGGTTTCGATCAACCATGAAATTTGGTTTATATATGCTGGTGTTTTTACTACTTGACAGTCTTAACAAAACTTGCTGTAGTATATTATTATCATCTAGAGATGAATTTTTAAAGAGGTTAATCTACACTCCTCAATTTTTTGTGTGGGTTTGAGGCATCTTCTTTTTTTTCTATATGAAATTATGTGATGTCTAAGTGATAAACACCACAAATGCTTCTTGTTTCGTGCAGGTTATTAGAGTCGATTTGGGCTAGAAGTGTGGATGCAGCATGGGCCCTCCTTATACCCAGCGCTTAATATTCCATTTAAAAGTGGGGGGTGGATGAGATTCGAACCTGTAACCTTTGTGTCATGCTGGCTCTGATACCATATTAAAGGACCTTCTCAACCAAAAGCTATGCATTATTCAGGACCGCAGTTTGAGGAACCTGATTGGAGTGGGGGAGCAGTGTAATGGGGTCTATATTTTCCGTCCGGTTCGTGCTCGGAATCCTCAGACAAACAAAGTGGTGATTTCAGATGCAAGTTTGTTACAACACAAACGTCTTGGTCATCCATTGATGCAAGTGGTTAGTTCTCTTCCGAAAGTTTCTCGTAGTACTCATGATCATGGTAGTTCTTCTGGTTGTTCGTTTGATTGTGATATTTGTTTTATGGGGAAGCAACCCCGCAACACTTTTCCATTGAGTACGAATAGAGCATCTGGTATATTTGATTTGATTCATTGTTATATTGGGGTCCGAATAAGATTTTTTCTAGTTGTGATGCTCGGTATTTTCTTACCATTGTTGATGATTTTTCGCGTTCTAGCTACTTGGGTGTTCTTAATGGTTGGTAAATATGAAGCTTCTCAGTTGGTTTGTGAGTTTTGTGCTATGGATAAGACTCAATTTGGCCATAAGGTTAAGGTGGTTCGTAGTGATAATGGTCAGGAGTTTCTCAGTTTGGGTTCTTTCTTTGCTAAGAAAGGCATTTTGCATCAAACGTCATGTGTTGATACGGCTCAACATAATGGTAGAATTGAGCGTAAACATCGTCACATTTTAAATGTGGCACGAGCTCTTCGGTTTCAGGCAAAGTTGCCCAAGTATTTTCGGGGTGAGTGTGTTATGACGGCTGTTCATCTCATTAATCGCACACCTACTCCGGTTTTGAAAGGTAAAACCCCTCATGAGTGTTTGTTTGGTCAAGTGTTGTCTTATGATGGTTTACGGGTTTTTGGTTGTCTTGCTTATGCTGCAAATCGTCCTCGAATTAAGGATAAATTTGATTCTCGTTCCCAAAAATGTATTTTTGTTGGTTATCCTTAGGAAAGAAAGGGTGGCGTCTTTATGATTTGGCTACAAATGAATTTTTTAAAAGTCGCGACGTTCAGTTCTTTGAGGATATATTTCTGTATCTTGAATCTCTTCCGGATGAGCGAAGAGAGCTATGGGAGAAGTATTTTGCTAATCCACCCGCGTGGTATGATGAGGACGATGCTATTAGGTTTGTTGAAGTGCAAAGGGGGGGGGCTTCGTTGATGAAACAGATCACCCCACAGCCTAGCCGCGGGAGCAGGTGCCCAGCCGCAGCTAGGCTGCGGAGTCTGCTGCCTACCCCCCGCCACAATCAGTAGGTACGCAAGCCACAATCCCAGCGCACGCTTGCAGCTTGGCAGCCCACCCAGCTTAGGGTTCTGGTCTGCCCGCTGGTAAACCAGTGCCTGTTGGCCAACAGTCAGTATCCCAACCACGGCCAGCAGGACCAGCCACCCAGCAGACTCAAGCCAGGCAGTCCAGCAGTCAGCAGTCCGGTAGTCAGCAGCCCGACAGTCAGCAGTCTCGCAGTAAGCAGTCCGACAATCCGCAGTCTTGTAGTGATGGTGTCACTAGTAGAAAAAACGTAATTGCAAGCGGTTCAAACCCCCTATTGGCAAGCGATTTTGAACCGCATGGGCTAAGGGGGCTTGCCAATAGCCATTTAAATGGCAAGCGGTTCAGAATCGCTTGCCATTAGAGGAGAATGGCAAGCGGTTTGGCGCCAAAACAGTTTGCCATTTGCACTTGACATAATATTATGTCAAGTGTAATGGCAAGCGGTTTTGGCGCTAAACCGCTTGCCATTTGAATATTTTTTTTCCAAAATTAGTATTAATTAATAATAATAATAATAATAATAATATTAGTAACCTGTTTTAATATGCATATTAATCTGTCATTATGAAAATAATAATTATTATTAATATTATTATTAATAATATTAATTAATATTAATAATTAATAATAATTAAAATATTACAAATTTAAGAATAATAATACAATAACAACATGAAATAAATATACATATGAAAAGTAACATCAATAACATATTTAATTAACAATAATATGTAAGTACACCAAAATACATAATAATAACACTCACAAATAATATATACTCACAAATAATATATACTACATTACGTACTAATTATATATAATTAATGTACATATAAAGAAAAAAGATAACTAAATATTGTTCATAATAACAAAACTCAAGCTCACTAATTAATTCAGTGTGTGTGCACCCACTCCGACAATACTAGATGCCATCAAATGTCACGAAAAAAGCCCACATGTTGCGAATTTCATTAATTTCTTTGCTTGTTAACGGGCCTTCCCTTTGATCTTGCAAACCTTTGGAAAAAAAAAGAAAAAACCAAAAATTATACATCATTCATATTACATAAAATTCAAACCAAATGTATGTCAAATATTTCAAAGGCCACATATATAGGTTTATTTCTTTCCCAAAATGGCCCAAATAAGGCCGACATGACTTCTACTTTGCCCAATTTCTACATTGTCTATCAAATGAACAATTTCTTTCTCATAGCATGCCCATATTACCTACTCTTAGGTGTCTAAGGTTTTAAATCACATCAAAAGAGGGTTTTAGTAAGTTTAGGACGTTTTTTATCCAAATTCTCCCAAATAAGGCCTATATGACTTCTACTTTGCCCATTTTCTACATTTTCTATCAAATGAACTACTATTTTTCTCATAGCATGCCCTTATTACCTAGTCTTAGGTGTCTAAGGTTTGAAATCACATCAAAAGAGGGTTTTAGTAAGTTTAGGACGTTTTTTATCCAAATTCTCCCAAATAAGGCCTATATGACTTCTACTTTGCCCATTTTCTACATTTTCTATCAAATGAACTACTATTTTTCTCATAGCATGCCCTTATTACCTAGTCTTAGGTGTCTAAGGTTTGAAATCACATCAAAAGAGGGTTTTAGTAAGTTTAGGACGTTTTTTTTTATCCAAATTCGCCCAAATAAGGCCTATATGACTTCTACTTTGCCCATTTTCTACATTTTCTATCAAATGAACTACTTTTTTTCTCATAGCATGCCCATATTACCTAGTCTTAGGTGTCTAAAGTTTGAAATCACATAAAAAGAGGGTTTTACTAAGTTTTAGGACGGTTTTTATCCAAAATCGGCTATTTGACTTCTACTTTGCCCATTTTCTACATTTCTTATCTAATGAACTATTTCTTTATCATAACATGTCAATATTACCTAGTCTTACGTGTTTAATGTTTGAAATCATATCAAAATAGCATTTTACTAAGTTTTAGGACGGCTTTTATCCAAATTCGGCTATTCCACTTCTACTTTGCTCATTTTCTACATTTCTTATCTAATGAACTATTTCTTTATCATAACATGTCAATATTGTCTTAGGTGTCTAATGTTTGAAATCATAACAAAAAAGCATTTTAATAAGTTTTAGGACGGTTTTTATCAAAAATCGGACAAATAAGGGCTATTCCACTTCTACTTTGTCCATTTTCTACATTTGTTATCTAATGAACTATTTCTTTATCATAACATGTCAATATTACCTAGTCTTACGTGTTTAATGTTTGAAATCATATCAAAATAGCATTTTAGGACGGCTTTTATCCAAAATCGGCTATTCCACTTCTACTTTGCCCATTTTTTACATTTTTTTTCATATGAACTTTTTGTTTCTCATACCATGCCCATATTACCTAGTCTTAGGCGTGTAAGTTTTGAAATCACATCAAAAGAGCACCCAACTAAGTTTGAGTACCCTTTTTATCCAAAATCGGTGTAAATGACTTATTTACCAAATTCACTAACAGCTACGCACCAAGTTCACAAAATTGCATGAGGTACGACTAAAATCACTAAAAATTAATCCCCGGGCTGCTGCCATGGCTGCTGCAGCTGCTCGGGATTCTTCCATGGCTGTTGCAGCTACCTGGGCAGCTGCCTGGGCATGCCTAGGCTGTTGCTTGCAGCTGCCTGGGCATGCCTAGGCTGTTGCTTGCAGCTGCCTGGGCATATGCATGGGCTGCTGTTGTAGTTGCCTCGAGTTCCTCGGGTTCCTCGGGTTCTCACTTTCCCATTTATGTGTTCGTTGCAATAATGGAAGCAAGCTAAGTATCGAACGAAAACAAAAAAAAAACATACCTCCTCAATGTGTTGAGCTTCTGTGCACCTATTGACTATGTCAAACATAAACCTCATCACGTATAGGGCACAATCAACGCCGTTGTCTTGTTGTGCACACTGACATGACACAAATCTAATCTAGTCATGCATAGCCATAACCGAAGGCAAGTTTATTAAACAAATCACTATATCAAGGCATTACCTTCGAATATTTCCACGTAGGATCCGTAACCAAACGACAATTTAGCTTCTTCATAACACTTCAGGAAAATAAGTTCAAAATTAGAAACATAACTACTCAATGACTTAGGTGAGGATATAAAACAATAGGAAGCAGTATGTACCTATTTAGTAGGTTATTCACTATCAACTTCCTTGGTGGCCAGATACGAGTCGAGTCAAAGTAGTAGATTGTGTTATTGGAAACACAAATCACCATAAGGCTCCAATGAAGACTACATATATATATATTCAGCAAATAATAATCCATCAGTTGTTAGACGTCAACATCTATACTTAACAAACAGCTTAGGAGTGACATATTTAAACTTACTCCTCAAAGCAAGGGGCTAATATGAACTTGTTTCCCACACGCATTGATTCTCTAATACTCCGCTCAAGGCAATCTACCACATCACGAGGGTTATGTAAGCATTTGGTTACGGAAGTCTGCTCGGGGCATAACCACCCAACTGCTGCCTCACCATCGGGTTTACTACTTAGGAGCTCCTGTAGTGACCTTCAAGAAAGTAATGTGGGCAAATAATTACGTATGAAAATATCAAAAATACAATATGATTAGGAATAGTCGCATTGAATTACCTCATGAAAGTTTGAATGATGGAAATGTTAAGCATGGAACCGGTTAGAAATTCCGTCACATCCTCTCTAGAAATGTATGCGATCGCATCCTCATCGTAGTGGAACAATGCCTTAGGTAAATTGACTTGAATATGTCTCTCCGTAGGCAACTCACTAACACGGTTGTGAAGAAAAGTACATGCTTTCGAAAGCGACTTAAAGACATCGGCTTCTACCAGTCTCAAACTCTTCTTCAACACTTGTCCTTGTTCCATGTTCGGAGGACCTTGTTCCTTGGATTTTGGCTTCTCCACCTTCTTCCTTTTAGCGGACTAATTTTCCTTTGTAATCTAGTTATATAAAAGAACATGGTCATTGCATAAAGCACATGGTAATCTAGTTACATACAAGTAGTTACATACAAGTAGTGTATACTTACCCCTCCTACCAACCTCAGCTGATCACGTGGCCATTTCACCAAGCTACCGATCGCATCACGCAGCTTAAAGAAATCATATTCCTCTCTAGGCACCGGTAGTGGTAAGTCCTCAAACCCAACAAATATAGAATGGATCCCAACCAAGATATAGTGGGTGCTAGTATTAAACTTGAAATGGACCTTGTCAAAAGGTTGTACACTACCATACCCCACCAACTGCAACTCTCCATCCTTTTTTTCCCCGGGGTGAAGAAGCTCACAACGCGTCTCTTCCTACATATTTGTGACACAAGGGAAATGTAGGTCGTTCTCTACCCTTTCATAGAGCCAAAGAAAATTTATAAACACTCGACCAACCTAATACGAGTATATGGTAAGTCAAGGGTCGAACCCAACGGAATGAGTAGGTGTAAGATATAGCCTAGGTCAAGCTACTTCGAAAATTGTGGGAAGATGCAGTTGGTAACTAAGGTATCGAGAAAACTAGATAAATCGAGAAATTCAATATACTAAACACTAAGGATATAGGTTCCACATTCAAGCTCAATGATTATGCTAATTGAAGGATCACTCAATTAATTCAAACATTGCAAAGGACAAATAATAGTTGCAATCAAAGGAATTCAAGGGTTATCTCCTATAAGCCAAGCTAGGGTTCACTATGAATGGCTAACTAGGAAAATCACAATCAAATTCAATCAATTAAAGCAATTCTCAAATCAAGGGTTCATGTCATTGAAATTTGCAATGCAATCTAGATTAATCTTATAGAATGATCACTCCTAGTCTAATTAATCACATGCACAACTATGTCAACCAATTTAATTGCACCATTCAAATCAATTTAGCATCATCAACTAGCAAAAATCATCAATCAAGCATGCTTCCCCTTCTCCCTAGCAACTAATCTACTCACTAAACATGGTGAAATTAAGAAACAAAACAAATTCAATCAAATTCATATTCATTTAAAGCTTAATCAAAAGAAAATCAATCAATCAACAAATTCTAAAGCAAGGAATGTAATCTCAATCAAAATCCAAGAAACTAGAAGGAATTGCATTAAAAGTAAATCAAGGAAAAGAAATCTTACTGTAGGGAATATTTCAAGCCATTAACCCAAACTTGAACCCCACTTGATCATACACTTAAACATGGTGGCGTCCAAAGGGAAGGAAGCTAGAGCAAAAGAGTCGCCAACAAGTTTTAGGAACTTGTAAACCGTTCACAAGGTGAAGATTACACCCCTTAACGATCCATGAGATCGTCAACTCCAAAAGGTCTTGAACCAAATAGGGTTCGGGGATGAAGGTACAAATCCAACCTAAAAGAGATTAAACCTGCCTAAAAAGGCCTCTACTTCATTCTTCTCGTATTCATGTGTGCTTTCTGACTAACATGCAAACAATAGGTTAACCCTAAACCTGTTTATCTATGTTGGTTGAATTTAATGCACAAATAAATCCATTATTGGCGATCACTTGAATATTAATCATATTAGCCCTAAACAAGATTATTAATTATCTTATTAAGCGTGATTACAAGTACAAATTCCCTTTAAACATGCATAAAAGGTGTGATCAAGCAATAACAATAAATAAGCATCAAGCAACATAATAATCACAATAATAATCATAAAAATAATCATGTTCATGTTAGTGTTAAAGCATAATAATAGCAAGATCCTAGGCATGATACTAACAAGATTAATAACAAATCCTAGCATTTCATTAAGCAATAAAGATCAAAGCTTCAACCCTAGAATGATACTAACATGATATTAGAAAAGAGAATAGGAAGCATCGCAGGAATCATAATAATAAGCATATTTGATATTATAACCTTTTCCCTAAACATGATACTAGAAAGCAAAATAGCATCCTAACATGATTTCTATATCATGATATCAATGAAACAATTAAAGTACTTACTTGGATGCCTCGTATCTCTTTCTAATAACAAAACACACACGTTAGTAACTTCAAGGAAAAGTATAAAATTAAACAATTAAATTAAATAATTGAAATAGAGATTTGGGACCAAACCCTCAGAAATTATAACCTTTCACGTCTAGGACGAAGGCAACTTCGAACTTGGCTAGGTGTTTCTAGATCTTGTGAATGCGGAATTTTGTTTATGAAAAGCTAGAGAGAGTTTAGAGAGAATAGATGATTGTAGATGATGATTGATGATGATTGTGAATTGTAGATGAATAAAAACGGAGGTTCAGAACCCTATTTATAAGAAAACAGTCCGGAAATAGGTAGAATTTGATAAGGAATAAAACTCCACTCTGTCGCTGCAAAACCGACTTTGTCGCCAGGCGACAGGGTCTGTCGCGTGGCGACAGACCTATCGTTTGGCGACAGCCTGGATTCCTACGCGCTTTCAAACACGGAGTCCACATATGAATCAAAATTGATTTGTAAAATCCGTATGAAAACCAAAATCGTATTTTTCATAAAATAATATTTTATTCCAAATAAAACTTTATCCAAAATCTAATTATTAATTCTAATTCTATTAGGACTTAAAAAGAACCTTCTAAAGAATTCTAGAAGACTATAATTAATTCTAATAACTTTAGGAATAATAATTAACATTGGGCCCTCCCCTAGATCATTGGGCCGCATGTAAAGATCAAACCGGGCCCAGTTTAGTATTTTGGTCATAACTTCCTCATTATTCATCGGAATTGGGCTTATAATATATCGTTGGAAAGCTCTTTGCAAGCCCCATCCAAATACACTATTATTGGTTCCTTGTCGTGGACCAAACTAAACTGGATTGGCTGTTTTCATAAAATAGAGTTCTTTTTCGAAAACAGAAAGAATTTTAATAAAAACTAACCGCAACACGTGATCTTTCACACTTTCACCTCGTTCGATAATCATTCGACGCAAAAGGTATTCATCACTGGGTTTGGTTTTGGGGAGACACATTTGGGTGTCTACACTTACAAAAATTCATTGAATTGAAGAAGGAATTTCAAGATCAAATTTAAATCTAAGATCAAATTCAAGTACAAACAAGTAAATCTTAAGCTTCTCTCTCTACTTTCTCTCTCTACTATTTCTGGAAAAATTCTCTCTCTAGTACAAAGTTAAGTCGTCATCAAAAAGAAAGTCAAAAGCTATAAATAAGAAAAATCGAGCGAAATGGGCCGCACAGGCCGTGCACACGCACAGCCCAGCCGCTCGCGCGTACAGCTGGTTCTGCGCGCACGCACCCCAGTGCCGCGCGCGCGTACCCCTGTGCGATGCACTAGGCTTTGGCTCCTTCGCTTGCTTGATCAAACTCCGCGCTCCCGAGCATCCCCATCATTAGTGCACTCGAGATGATGCCCACGAACATGGCAGTCCCAAAATGAGCAAATTGACTTGATTATTCACCTACAAAACACAAATAAAACAAAGAGAGAAAGCGTAGCAAGGTAAAACTAAAACTAAAATTATGAATTATCAACTAAAAATATGAAAAAATCGTAAAAACCAATCGAGAACTAAAGTGAATTATAAAAATGGAAAATCAAATAAAACTAAGAGAATTATATGAAAATGATGAAAGAAAATAAAGAAAATGAACCTAAATCTTATTCTTTTGAGCGCCATAAACGACGCTCATCAATTTGATTAGGATATAAGTTATGAAATAACAAACGAAAGCCTAACAGAAGCTCACAAGGTTCAGGTGTCGGATTTGCAATCTTCATTGACTCTGCATCCATAGGACTAGGAACCTGCAAAAGTAAAATAATTAAGCATGCAAAAGACCTCGTTTAACCAACTTCATATGACGTAATTTGAATGTACTGAAATTACCTCTCTCTCAACTACTGGATCGTCCTCGAGGCCTCCTGGGTGACTACATGAGTCCACTGGGGTAATCGAGGGTAATGGCAAAATCGGCAAGTTTTATGTGCTTCAGAATGGCATTGAATTGACTTTGCATATGTTCTTGCAGCTCTGCGCGTATCTCCGTCTTGATTGATTCCTTTTCCTTCTCATCCATACGATGTGGCGAATTAACACTTGATCTACTTTTTCTTGATCTAGTGTATTCTGAATCCATCACCTTCTCCCACCCTAGTTGTTTCCCTCCAGAACCAATAAATCGCCCAGGGTGGTATGGTTTTCCCAAAGCTAAGGTGAAAGGATCTTTTTCAATGTCTGGAGTGAGCTTGCCTTCAATCACATCCGATGTATGCTCGAGCTAACAACACAAAAAGTTATCAGTTCTAAGTAAGATGTACTTTACATGAAAATATAATTAATAAGTAGCATAGTTTGTTTACAAGTGCATCTGCTACTATTTTTGTATCCGGCTGCATGACATACTTGCCGGATTTCTTGTCGATCCCATGCATAGCACACCACCAGTCAATTGCACGACATACCAAAGTTGTGACCGTGGAAGAAAGCGGTTTCTCAGATGATGACATTACGGATTTGGGGTATAGACCCTCTTTGATCCACTTTGGTCTACATTCCACAAATGTCTTACAACCCATATGATGGCTATACAATTTCTTCCCAGCATTGATTCAGAAATGTTAGCATCATTCTTTGTAGTGAACTGAAATTCAGTAGCCTACTCTAAGTGATAAATTAAAACATACAAGTGCGATTCTAGTTACTGATTTTTCCACAAACTTCTCCCAGTCCTTCACCGATAATTGTGGATAAAATCCCACGGTTTCTTATCAGGTTCCTCCTCTCCTTCAACAACTTTCACATTTTTCTTTGGTCTTTTCCTTCTTTTCTTATGGATCCATCTGGTTCTCAAGTAACTTTTGAAGTTTTTGAATCTCTCTTGTACAAAACCTTCAAAGCTCTTTCTTTTGGCTCGCTCATCAGGAATACGGAACAAACTCTGTAATTATAGCAAACGTCCACGTTAGGCAAGGCAAAAAAAAAAAAACAGAGAGTGAGGCAGCTGCAGCAACCCAGGCCAACTGCAGCAACCCAGGTTGCTGCCCAGGAAGCTGCAGCAGGTTATGGTTATGCTCGTGCGTGTTATGTGTAGGTTATGCACTATGATTCTAAGCCCGTGAGCGGGTTATCTGCTATGTTCCTAAACCGGTGCGGGTTATGCGTCATTCATGTTGACCTAACTCATCATACTTACCATTGTATCGTCCGAAAATGTTTAAAGCAACCCGTGAGGTATCTCGGCCCACTCAAGTGTGATGGGTATTATACGAGTTAGTATGCCAATGTGACTGGAAAATTTGTTGCCCCATTGGCCAATAGGTTGACCTAACTCATCAAACTCAAGCACCATGGGAACCCGGGGTTTCTTAAAAGCTTTTGTTGCACCCCTACTTTTTTTGTTCACCGGTGCCTTTACCCCTCCTCCACCATCGGTGGTTTTCACTTGACTTTGCATCTGAATTTGTCCTTGTGAATCACCTACAAACTCGGAAACCACATTATCCTGAATAGGGGGGCACTTTCAGCTATACGCTCATATTCATCAAGCCTACGTTGCAACTCGTCATGAGCTTGGTCTTCTAGTTCACCCAAATCTGTCTCCTTATTAATATCATACAACTCGTCATCAGATTCATCATCCATATCCTCATCACAATGAAGGTTCTGATCAGGATCCATGATATATACACACCTACAGTAACAAGCAAAGCAAGTTGTTAGTCATCAGTAATGGCAATTAAATCTAAGGCACCAAAAAAGCCAAACACTTACCCAACTTCTTTGTTTTCATAACAAATTCACATATAATCCTCTTAACAATTCATATTTAGTGTATATTACATGCTTATACGTTGAAAATGCAAAAAAGTCAAATACTTCATGAAAAAAACAAGGTTGTAGGAGCGAAAGACATTTAGTAAATAAAACATGCAGCAATAAAAGTACCTCATTCAAGTATTCCCTCATTGTGGTCAGATCGAATATAAGTAGCATCATCGTCTACATCAGTTGCTACATCAAGTGTAGGAATAGGGAAAGGGGGAGAATCATCAAATGCATCATATTCTTCCTCGTCTTCAACCTCTCCAACCCCTAAAATTCTCCTTTTGCCAGCAAGGACGATGGACCATTTTGGATCGGATGGGTAAGTTACATAGAACCCTTGCTTAGCTTGAGATGCAAGGATGAATGGTTCCAGACTATCCCGCAAGTGGCCAAGGTCTACAAGAGTGGAGTCGTCATTTCTGACGTTGCGCCTATTATTATCGACCCATTTACACTTGAATAGAACTACCTTGAACTCACGGTAATCTAGTTCCCATATTTCCTGAATTCGTCCGTAGTATGATAATAGTGCGTCAACTGGTAATGTATCCTTTGCACTTACAAACTCTCTTGATGAAGCCACAAGAGTGAGTCGATGAGGATTTCTGATCCCGACTCTCAGTCCAGAATGTGTACCCATTTATGTCAAATCCCTCAAATGAATGAACATCTTCCTTTGGACCATAAGCTAGCCACTTTATTGTATCAGACATAGTCTCATCCAATTGACGCATCACACGATCATGGAACCACTTCACAAAAATCTTATTATGCAACTGCATTAGTGCCCTTTCCCCTTTTGATGGAAATTCAACACGCAAACTATCCATGTGCTCTTCTAAATATGGGTGAACCTCCGCAACATGATGCAGTACAAATAGGTGAGCTTGCAAGATTTTATCTCGAGCAGCCCAGATCCGTTTCGACCCGATTGTGCCATGACCATCAAGTCTCCCTTCATGTCGGGAAGTGGGAAGCCCAATAGGTTCTGCAACGGCAACATACTCTGCCACGAAATTCCCAATCTCCTCAGACACAATTCCTTGTATCATACTGCCTTCCGGTTGGGCTGGATTTCTGACTTTATCTTGCAGTGTGCCCATGTGTCTTTCAAAAGGGTAGCACCACCTCATAAAGACTGGACTGTACAACTTAATCTCACGAACCAAATGCAGAATCAAATGCACCATTATGTCAAAAAGTGACGGTGGGAAATACATCTCAAATTTGCACAAAGTTACAACAACATTCGCTTGGAGAGCATCAAGTGTAAAGGGATCAAGCACTTTGCTGCAAATAGTATTGAAAAACCCACAGAGGCTTGTAATAACTTCTTTCACGTGCTTTGGTAAAATACCACGAATTGCAATCGGTAGGAATACTTGCATCATCATGTGACAATCATGGGATTTCATACTTTTCAACTTCAATTCTCCATTTAAGGAAACAAACCTTTTCATGTTTGACGAGAACCCAGATGGAAGCTTAATGTCATATAAACAAGCACAAAACCTTCGTTTTTATTCCTTTGATAATGTGTAGCAAGCTGGAGATAAATACACCTTTTGGTTCTTGCCTTTTCCGTCACCTTCTTCTTTGAGATACCCGTGGCCTTTTCCTTGCACTTCCCCTTACGGTTTTGTCCACCATCTTCGGTTCCCTTTTCCTTTACCTTTGCCTTCCCTACCTTTGTTTGAACCCACAATTCCGGACGAACACCCCACGCTTGCAAATCTAATCGCGCACTCTTTCTATCCTTCGTTTTGCCAGGAATGTTCATAATTGTCCCAATAATTGCATCACAAACATTCTTCTCTATATGAATCACATCGAGACAATGTCTAACATCATGTTCTTTCCAGTACTCAAGCTTTCCAAAAGATTGATTCCTTTTTAAACAGAGCATGTGGGTCTATTGGTGTAACACACTAGAAATTCCTTTCTTTAAAAATACATGTTTAAAACTTTAATTAGGAATATCTAAGACATTACCGCCACCGTGATAACGGCTAAGGCAACTATCAAAGACACACAGCGGAAGACTAATTTCAAACCCTTTCAAAACAAGTCAACTTAAAAAGTAAATCAACGAAAGTAAAGTCAAACCAAAGTCAAACGAAGTAAAATAAAATCAACCTACAACTTGGAACCATTATAGGCCCTTATTAAAACCAAACCAAATTCAAAACCTCTTTGTTAGTTACGCATAATAATATTATCATAAATAATTAAAGCGATAACACATCATAAACTTATGGAAACTAGCATGATACACTCTTCACTCATGCCCATTCATGAATATGCTTCAACACCTGAAAAGCTTATCTCTACCTATTTCCACTACTCTCCATTATAAATGGGTCATCATAGGGCCAAGATAAAGACAAGGCCAACAAACACACAAAACACACAATCAGCAAAGTTGAGTACATAAGCGTAATTAACACACTAACATACAATTTCCTATCAACACACTACTGACCTTGTTGCACCTGTTTTTCAAGCATACCACATTCAATAAAAATTCTCACTAGACACTAAATAATTTATTTAGCATTGATTACGCATCGAACGGGTTTCCCCCTAGCCTCCCCCAATAAATTGAGGTTACTGACACGGGAGCTAACCGTGCCAGCATCAAAAACCACACATAGGTGGCGGAATTCCTGCGCATGATAATAATAAAAAGGAATATACAGCGTCCTGTACTCCATTAGAAGTTATGGTTAAATATAAAACCCCATAACTCCCCCCATATGTTCATACTCAAGGTATATACGTTCCAAGAGTTTTGGTGCGTAATCTCTTTCACTTTACGTTATTTACCGATTACTTAAACTTGGTGATAACTCTCAAACCATAATCATTCAATCAACAATAATTATTCAAACAATCAAATATATCAATTTAATTCTTTAATAATTAGTGAACACATAATATTTAATGTTGAACCCTTTTTAATTCTACCTCGGTGCCAATGACACCTTAAACGCATAAAGCGCCACAAATCCTATCCCTCGGTGTTAAAAACACCTTAAGTGCACTAAGGCACCAACATACAATTTATTCCTCGTGTACATAGACACTTATATAGCTCCTTTCCTCATGCTTAAAGCATCAATAAAAATTATATGAACCATAATAAAATTCCTTTTCAATATTCCAAACCAAATTAAACATTTAGTTTAATTAAACATGCTTTCTATCATGCCATAAATAAATATGTGGTTCATAAATAATATTCCAAGCTATTATTTTCCATTCAATAATCCATCACAAATAAATCATGCTTCATAATCCAATCACCAATAACATCCAAATCATAATTTTCAATCCAAACCTAGCATGATACTACTTGTAATCAATCAAACACATTTAGCATTCTATTACATCAACATAACTATGCTAAGTACGCGAACGTACCTCAAATAAGCCCTTAAAATAGCCGATTACACTACAACAATTCCCGAATCAAGTCTCCTACATAAAGGGACAATAATACTATATTAATTCTCCTTGTATACACAATTTTCACCAACTTAAATTTATTTTAGACTACTTAAAAAAATCTGAAAATTATTTAAAAACCCCTAATTAAACTCCTTTTTAATGGGTAATTACACCCTTTCATTAAAATCACAATTATACTACTTTAAATAAAATTCCAGCATTTTAAACTAATCAAAAACCCTTTAAAACTCAAGGATAAAATTTAAAGCATAAAAAAAACTTCGTTAAAAATCAAAAACTGCCCGAAAATCATATTTAGAGGCTGAATTTGGCCACGAGAGGTGGTGCTTACTACGAAAGGTAGTAAGTCTTTCTTAAAACATTGTTTCCACATGGAAAACACTACTTTTTTTATCAAAATCGGATGAGTTCAGAACCTAATCGGGATTAAAACGGGATTAATATTAACGAATGGAAATCTAAGAATTAAAACACGAATTTACGTGTTCAAAATATTCTGGGATTAAGTTAAACTAATCAGTAGTTATAATCACCAAAATTTCAAACATCATTACTATAAAATCCCTAAATCAATTGTTCATAAAAACCCTAAAATCGTGATTTTCAATAATTAAAAACGCTAGGTTATAAAATTTACAAAATCTGAAAATTATGACATTTATAAAATCTGAAATTATAAAGTTTAATCATCAAAATACAACTTTTGATACTAATTAAATTAATTTCAAACAATAAAATCAAAACCCATAAATCAATAATTATAATTACACAAATTAATAAAACAAAGGAGAAAATAAGACTAACCTTTTTGTGTGGGAAATTTTTGGGGATTCATGGTGTATTTATAGAGTAGAGAGTGTAGGGTTAAATTTGGGCTTATAAAGATGTGGGCTTAAGTTATGGGTTTTGGAATAGGTTATTCCAATAAGAGTATGTTGGAATAATTTACATGGCCTAATAATTAATAAACGTTTGGCCCAAAATATATTTTACTTTTATAAAACCTTATATTTAAAATACTTTAACCCTTTAAAATATTTAATTAAAATACTTGAGCCCTTAACAATACATTTTATTAATACTTAAATACTTTATAAAAATACGGGGTATTACAATTGGTTTCATTGTTTTACCAAAAACACATGGTATACCCTTCACTCTAGCATAAACCTCCTTTCCACTCAATGGCCTAGGCACAACCCCCTCCTCAACTTTCCCATTGAAGGCCTTTTTCTGCTTACAATATGGGTGATCGCGCCTAAGAAATCTTCGGGTTATCACGTACACATCTTTTCCATAGTGATCAAGGTACACGTTCGGTGTGTCATTGATACAAATGGGACATGCTTTATGCCCTTTGTTCTTGTACCCGGACAGGTTGCCATATGCGGGAAAATCATTGATGGTCCACATAAGGGCAGCACGCAATAGAAACATCTCGTTATTATGGGCATCAAAAACAGAAACTCCTTCGTCCCACATCTTTCTCAAATCATCAATAAGGGGCTCAAGGTAAACAACAATGTCGTTTCCAGGTTGCCTTGGCCCCATTATCAAAAGTTAAAGCATTATGTATTTCCGTTTCATGCACAACCACGGAGGCAAGTTGTAAATCACTAAAAGTACCGGCCATGTGCTATGTTTGGTACTAAGAGTGCCAAATGGATTCATACCGTCCGTGCACAACCCAGGCCATAAATTTCTAACTTCATCACCAAATACCCTAAACTTCATATCGATATTCTTCCATTGTGGAGAGTCAGCAGGATGGTTCAACAAACCATTTTTCTTTCTTCCCTCTTCATGCCATCTCAAGTTCTTAGCATCTTTTGGTATTGAAAATAGACGCTTGCACCTTGAAATAATAGGAAGATACCACAACACCTTGGCAGGAGGTCCTTTCATACCAGCATTGCAGCTTGTTCGCTTGTAACGCGACTTACCGCAACGTGGACACTCCTCCAACTCTTCATATTCATTTTGATACAGAACACATTCATTAGGACATGCATGTATCTTCTTATACTCCAAACCAAATGGACACATGAGTTTCTTTGAAAAATAGTAGGAATTAGGAAGTTCATTCCCATCTGGAAACATGTCACATAACGCAGTCAACAAAGAAGTGAAACTAGTGTCGCTCCAATTATGCTTAGACTTAATATTAAAAAATGTAAGCACGGCTAAGAGTTTTGTGTATTTTTTGGACCCAGGATACAAAGGCTTTTTGGCAGCCTCTGATAATGACTCAAATACATTAGATCGGTCACCAAATTCACCTTCAACATCACGCATCATCTCATCCAAGTGATCACCACCACCATCCTCGGTCTCATCCCCATCTCCACCATCATCACTCCCATTTTCTTCTTCAACATGAATCTCGGCACTTTCATCATGCGCCTCACTCCCAACAACATTCTCACTACACGATCCCTTTTCACCGTGCCAAACCCAAACATGATATTGAGGCCTAAACCCATGACATTGTACATGAACCATGATGGTATCAACACTATCGACCCTTGTGACATTATTACAATTGACGCAAGGACAATAAAGGTAATTGACACCCGTTCTGAGCTGATACTGTGAAGCACTCTTGCAAAACTCTTGAACCCCATTAAAGAATTCCAATGTATCACGTCTACCATACATCCAACCGCGATCCATTGACGTTTTAAATTGCCTGTAAACATACCAACACATTTCAAACAATTTATAAATGTAACATATATTATGTCAATCAAAGTACATAGCATATATATCATCCATATCGCGTAAAAATGAATGCTCCCAAAAGGTGCTTATCACTCCAACCTAACCCATCCTTGAACGTCTAATCTCACTAGTGAATGTATGTCAACTTTTCAATTTTATGGAAAATCCGGCAGCATTTCCCCCCAGTTCTCTAAGTACACAATGTAGGTAATTACTTACCTACATATGCACCCAGAGAACATGGTGAGAAAATGATAAGCCGAGATATTCCTTAAAATTGAAAATGAGACATACATTCACTACCTAAGTGGGATTAAACGTCCAAGAACAGTCCCAACCGGGGACTATTCAAGACTTTCTCCTATTGAGAAAGACTCGAATGGGTATCTAGGCAAATGATGATGCAAGCATTCAATAATTTGCAGTTATTCGACATTCAACAATACACAAGTTCATTCATTCATATAGTGCTAATAATTAAACTACCTATAATCAAACTAAGGTTACTTATCAATCCATTCATTCATTCATAACAATCCATTCATACATTATAATTTACTAACCACATTTAACAAACTAAAATGTTAACTAATAAGTATTCTATTCAAAAAATTCACTTTAAAGCTACTCAAATTCAAACAATATATATATATATATATACATACATATATATAACATTTAAACAATTAAAGTAAAAATTAACATTATGGAATAAACAAACAATTAATAAAATAATTAAGATAAAATTGTGTTAACTACATTTGAAACCCTAACTTTAAAGTTTGGAATAGACAAACAATTAATACCAATTAATACATATGGAAGTAAAATTTAGCAAGAACTCACCCTAATTTGAGAGTGAGAAAGAGAAGGATTGAGGTGGTGGCTCCAACAAGTTAGGGTGGGAGAGAGAGAGGTGTGGTGGTGGGGCAAAAATTCAGAACCCACGAACACCATCACCCACCCACGAACACCACCAGCAACTAGTGTCGAAGTAGCAGCAACCACGAACACCAACAGCCGCAACCCACAACCCACGAACAGCCGTAACCGAGCAGCCCTACCCACGAACACCCACGCACGAGCAGCCTCGAAAAGCAGCAGCTAGAGAAGAAAATTTAAAAAAAAATGAAAAGGAAGTGAATGGAGTGGTGGTGGTGGTGGTGGCCGTCGTCTGGTAAGGAGTGACAAAGGGAGGAGCTGTGAAAGAGAGGACATGCAGCAGAGAGGAGAGTGAAGCGGGAGTTGAAAATTTTCACCAAAATTCGACTAAGTGAAAGAAGAAAAGGAATCCCGCTTTTTTTAAAAAAATTGGTTAGCGGTTTGGGGTTGAACCGCTTGCCATTATAACAAACAACAAGCGGTTCAACGCCAAACCGCTTGTCATTTGTTATAATGGCAAGCGGTTCGCGCCAAAACCGCTTGCCAATTAATATTAGAGGTTTTTTTAAAAAAAATTGGGTAAATGGCAAGCGGATTTTTAAAATCGCTTGCCATTTAGGGCTTCCCATTACGTTTTTTCTACTAGTGTGTCTCGCTTGGGGGCTTGCCGCATAGTGTGTTTAGTGATGGTTCCGGTGATGGTTCTCACACCGGAGTGGCTTTTGAGCAAGAAATTCTTGACGAAAACATTGTGATTTTGCCGGAATATTTGAGGGGGAGTTTGTCGGATAATTTGGGTCGTGGTCATCGTAAAAAACATCCAGCTTCGTGGCATCTTAATTATGTTACTCATAGTATCATTACTGAAAATATAGACCCTTCTACATCAACTGTCGTCCCTCCTCAATCACATTCCTCAGGTAAACCTTTCCCTATAGCTTGTCATGTTGAATATAATCGTTTTTCTATGAGACACATGTGTTTTCTGGCGACGATCACTAAGGGAAAGGAACCATCTTCGTTCAAAGAGGCGGTTAAAGACGTCGGTTGGTGTAAGGCAATGCAAGATGAGATTGATGCTCTAGAGCGTAATGGCACATGGATCGTTGAGGATCTTCCTCCCGGAAAGAGGGCTATTGGTAGTGTTTAGGTGTACAAAATCAAGTACACCGACAAGTCAAAGGTGGAACGTCTCAAGGCTCGTTTGGTCGTTCATGGCAATCGTCAGGTTGAAGGTGTTGATTATAATGAGACGTTCGCTCCTGTTGCAAAGATGGGTACGGTACGTATTTTATTAGTTGTTGTTGTGTCATTGAATTGGGAGTTACATCAGATGGATGTTCATAATGCATTTCTTCATGGTGATTTGGATAAAGAAGTATATATGTCGTTTCCTCCAAGGACGGTACTCCGACACCTGGCAAAGTTTGAAGGTTTCGAAAGTCTTTATAAGGCTTGAAACAAGCCCCGAGACAATGGTTCTCAAAGTTGTCCAGTGCTCTATGAGCTTTTGGGTTTAAAAACTCATATGCTGATTACTCCCTATTTTAGTTATGTACAAGGCAGTGTCTTTTTGCATGTTCTTGTATATGTCAATGACTTGATTATTGCAGGCTCCTCTCATGATGCCATCGTTCGGTTCAAAGCCTATTTGTGCAAATGCTTCTATATGAAGAATTTGGGTTTGCTTAAGTATTTCTTAGGCATTGAGGTTGCTCGGAGTCCGGAGGGCATATTTCTTTCTCAATGAAAGTATGCTCCAGATATTTTGACTGAGACAGGAATGTTGGGTGGTAAACCCATTGATACTCCAATGGAGCAGAACCATCGTCTTATACATGCTTCCGGTGAGCCGTTTGCTCAATCGGAACAATATCGTCGTTTGGTTGGACGGTTGGTATATTTGTCGGTTACTCGACCGGAGTTGAGTTACTCAGTGCATGTTTTGGCAAAGTTTTTGAGTGTCCCACAGGTTTCTCATTGGGATGCGGCCATTCGTGTCTTGCGCTACCTTAAGGGAAGTCCATGACAGGGTATTTTGTTGTGACCTATGTCAGATTTACGCTTGACGGTGTTTTGTGATAGTGATTGGGCGGCGTGTCTGTTGACTCGGCGTTCCTTGTCTGGTTATTTTGTTTTCTTAGGTCGTTCCCCTGTTTCTTGGAAGACTAAGAAACAGCCTACTGTAGCCACATCCTCGTCTGAAGCCGAATACAGGTCTATGGCTCTCACTACTCGTGAGTTGAAATGGTTGAAACAGTTGTTTGTTCTTGGTATTAGGCATTCAAAGCCTATGCAGTTGTTTTGTGATAATCAGTCGGCTTTGCATATAGCTAAGAATCCAGTATTTCATAAACGTACGAAGCATATTGGGGTAGACTTTCATTTTGTTCGTGATGAGTTGATAAACGGTAATATTTCTACCTCCTATGTTTCGACAGGTCATCTGTTGGCAGATATTTTAACCAAGGCTCTTGGACGTCAGCAGTTTGGTTTTCTATTACGCAAGTTGGGCATTCGCGATTTGCATCCTCCAACTTGAGGGGGAGTATTAGAGTCGGTTTGGTTATATTTATTAATATTGTATTTATGTTAGTTTTATCTTGTTAGGAGTTTTAGGCAATTTATGTTTCCGATTGTATGGTGTATATATATGTGAGTATTATCAATGCAAAAGGTTAAGCCGTTTTCTCCACAATATTCTTGAGTTTAACACACGTGATGTATGATAAATATTCTAGAAGAAGCAGAAGGTTTGATTTTATGACAATGAAGACTATTAAAGATGCAAATGCAGTGATCGAGAAGTTAAATGACACGGTATGCATTCTTATTGCCCCTAAAATTTTATCTATCATTAATGCCATGGGTCTGTGTACAATAACAACATCAGATTTTGACCAATATTTCTCCATCTTTTGCCCGTTCTGATTCAGGAAATTGGTGGGCGTAAAATAAAAGTTAATGTTACTAAGAAACCTTTGCAAGGTATGGACAGGGTAGTGACCCAGGCATAAGATTCACAACTTGTCGAGAGTCCCTATAAAGTTTATGTCGATAATCTTGCAAAGACATTAACGAATGAGTTGTTGAAGGATTTCTTCTCGGAGAAGGGGAATGTTCTCGGTGCAAAGGTTCAACGGACCCCAGGGACCTCCAAGTCTAGTGGTTTTAGGTTTGTTTGTTTCTCATCGGATGAGGAAGTAGAAGCTGCAATTGAAGCTCTCAACAATGCTATAAGAGGATTTAGCATATGACTTATTATCTGCTATTATCTTTCTCAATGCTCCATAATCAGATGATCTGGACATTAGCTGTTGTCTTTCAACATTGTAGTCATTTTATTTTCATGTCTCCTAATGCAGTATTTTTCATTGCAGGTTTTGGAAGGGAAAAAGATACACGTGAACAAAGCTTTGGTCATGAGAGGGGCTTAAGCTGTTAGGATGGGAAGTTCTAAGTTCTGTATGTGCCATTAAGCTCTTTGTCTTGATTTAGCTTTATAACAAAGTTAATCCGATGATTTGAAGAGTTTGTTCTTTACTGCTCGAGTCTATAAGCTGAGGCTTTGGTGGTGCACTAGCCAAGTGGCCAGTTGGTCACCCCAAATAGCTTAGTAGGCATAGTTAGTTTTCAGATTTAACTATTTTTCTCACAACTTTTATTGTTGTCATCATCTTCATCCGCAGCATAATATATTTGTTGTTTATATTTGCTTAATTGGGATTCCCTACTTCCATAATGCATGCATAATCATGCCATACAATTTAGCGTATCATGTCTTAACCAATTTCTGGAATAGTTATAAAATGGTTCTTTGTTCTTCTGACATGCCACCATTGTTGATTGTAATTCTACCATGATATGCTGATGCTTACTAAGCACAAGGCCTAGGCCTTAGTATGCTGATGTTGTCGTTGTCCATGTGGCCATGCCCATGCACATGCCCATGTCTAATTAAGGCATGCCAAGACCTTTGAATGGACAGTGCTGCCAGGACATGGTACGCCTCAACCTAGCTTAGGGCATGGGCATAAGGACAAGACACTTAGACACTTTAGGATTTTTAAAAAAAAAAACCTATTTTGGCAATTGAGGTAGAGTCTTGGCTTGCTTTAAGGCCAAGACAGCGGAAGACCAAATTAAGGCAAGACAACATAATGTTCAGATCACACAAGGCCCTAGACAAGGTATCTTAAGACATGATGGTGAGGGGTGGGTTAAGGCATTAATGAAATGGTGTAACACCCCCAAATTACTCTCCAATAATAATGATACATGATATGTCTAGTTTATGTAGTATTTTACCCCCATCCCTTGATCATATTAGTAGTGTTTTTGGCTCTTTAAAGCCACTTTTATTAGTAATATGTGTATTCTAGTGTTTTCGTAGTTTTGGTTGAGTTTTGTAGGGAATTGCACCTTTGGAGCATTTTCCTGGGATTTTATGGAGCAACTACGAGCATTGGAAGAGCACGACCATCTTTTGTAGCCCAAGATCGGTTAGAGTAATCAAACCAGTGAATAAGGGCTCGACGTGTGTGAAGACGAGGCATTTGGACCGAATGATTAAAGCCCCAAAGAGGATATTTGGTTTGGGCCAAGTTACGAGCCTAAACGAGGAGTTCAAGCGGCCCAAGGGTGTCCGCCCGATGGTCCGCCCGATGGCCCGCCCGATGGTCCGCCCGATGGCCCGCCCGATGGTCCGCCCGATCGGGCAAAGAAGACTTATATCGCAGCAGCCCTTCGCCTGATCAAAAAGGCGTGCCCGGTTGGGCGGTGTGGCGCCCGGTCGGGCGCGTGTCTTTGATGAGGACGTTCTAAGCGTCGTTTAGTTTGTTTTAGTTTAGGATTCTTGCTTATTATAAATATGTTTTCGTTAAGCAAGTTTAGTATTCTTTTACACTTCCTTATTCTCTCTTTACTTTTGTAATTCTTTCTCTTAGACTTTCTCTCTCTACTTAAGCTTATTTTCTCTCTCTACACTTTATACTTTGTTCTTTACTCAACTCTTTATTCTGATTACTTTGGTAACGATTTCTTTTCTCTTAATCTCAGTTATTTATTTTATTCCTTCTATCATGTTTTATTTTATTGTTTTGATTAGTTTAGATTTAATTATGTGTGAGTAGTTCTCTTTCTAGGGTTTATGGGGATCCATAAATAATATGAAGGGGTAATTTATTGTTGTTAATTATCAATGCTATATTAATTTCCTATTGATTGATTTAATGCTCTGTGACTAGATTAGGCCTGATCTTTTATGCATGAGTTTGACAATATTGATTCGAGATTCGAGAGATGAGAATTGATGTTTAGGTCTAGTTTCAATAGGCAGGTTAATTTATAAATGGTTAAGTCGAGATTCGAGAGATGAGATTTAATACCGGTAGATTAATTCTGTGATTGTAATACGTAGCGAAAGCCCTTTATAATCTAGTTAATTGATGCATTGATGATTGATTATTATGTTGTACCCTGGAGTATTATTTATTGGTGAACCTATGCCCTAGGTCTTTAATTCATTGATTTTTCTCTATCCTTTATTCTTCCCTACTTTTATCCTTCGTAGTATAGTTATCCCTTTTACAATAATACTTTGGTTACTTAATAATTTAGATTATAAAAATTAATTAGGAATAGAAAGACCAGTTTACCTGTGGATTCGACCCTACTTCCCTTTCTATTATTAGTTAGTGGTTTTAGGAATTACTTTTGATTAGGGGATACGACTTTACCCTGTCAATACAAAACCTGATTAAGATAGTAGCTTAGGAGCATTACCGCCACGTGATTACGTAAGGCTTTTCAAAATACAAAGATTTGCAGCGGAAAAATGCATACTTAACTCTTATTAAATAATAATAGTAATAATAGTTTTCAAAACTGAACCACACGAGGACTCTTTATACAAATCGTTAACCATGAAATCTAGACTAAGTGATTATCGCCCTTTGTTCCCAATGCAACATTTAGATCACGTCGACTCATCATCGTCACCTATCTACTTATCATAAGTGATAAGTAGGGCCAAGCCAAAACCAAAAGAGAAATACGCATTAGCAAAAATGCTAAGTACATACCAATGCTAGATATGTAAATCATCAATTTATTTAATCAAACACACTTTCGTAAGATTTAGCATTTGTAAATAATCAATCATTATTCAAACCTTTCATAAATAGAAATTCCATATTTAGAAACATTCCAAAATCAACAACTTTCCAAAAGTAGATTCCAATAGAAATGGAAGATCAAAATTTTCGTAATCTATTTTTCCCAACCTAAGTGTGCACACCCCTCAAGCTAGTAACTCATTCACATAGTCTATACTCGAGTAAAGACTAGATCATACAAAGCTCATAGTCTTATCATTTATCTCCGCATAGTGGGAGTCAAGAAAAATCCCATAAACATCTTTGATAAATCAATCTTCCAATTCCCATATATGGGATGATTAAAATGATAACATTTCCTTTTTAAACAATTTGGTAAACAAAGTACATTTACAACCAAGCTTATAAAGCACTTAAATATTTAAGATCAAACAATCGTTTTTTATTGAAACAAGCTTACACGATTTATTTTATAAACATTCATAAATCATTGTTCAATATTCAAACATAGTCCATCATTCAAAACATAAAATACATTTATAAATAAAATCACATAGTTAAAGACCTAGCCACGAATACGTACCTTGATCTTTCATAAAATCATATGAAACCTCTAACAATGAAATTGGCACTTCCCGTCAATAACCAATAGTCCTAATCAATACTCTTTAAACAACTAATATAAAATATTGACTCAAACTAATTGTGCATGAAAAATTTCTTTAACCCTTATATAAAATTAATACTTGTTTTGGTAAACTAATCTTTAATCATAATAAGGAATTGGAGAAGGAAGCTGTTGCGTTGTTGAAGCGGATTCAGAGGTTCTCGACGACGCAAGACATTGGTGCTCGTGATACAGCTCATATCTTCACTAGGGTAGGCTTTGCTATAGGTAGAGGAGTGGGGGCCCAGATTGTATCTCGGCTTCCCACTAATTTATTGTAGGTTGTATGACTTTTGTTTTTGAGATAATAATAATAATAATAATAATAATAATAATAATAATAATAATAATAATAATAATAATAATAATAATAATAATAATAATAATAATAATAATAACTTATCATAAATTGAAAGTACATAAATTAAACCAATAAAAGTAACATAAGCATGAGGATTGGGCTCACATACTCTTAATGGGTCAAAATATCATTAGAGTTAATTTATATTGGTGAGATTTAAGGATTTAGTTTTGTTTTTTTTTAAAAAAAAAAAAAACACCAAAGACCAAACTTTGGTCTTGGTTTGGAGGGGAACGAAAGAACAAAGGAGGAAAGAGGTGGGTGCAAGGAGGTGGTTTGACTGCGGCTGGGCAGCCGGCGTCGGAAGAGGGTGGCGGCGGCGGTGGTGCGCGGCCTGATGGTGGTGGTGCGCGGCCAAGGAGGCGCGGAGGAGAGAGAAGGGGAAAATTTTGGGGTTTTATAATTGGGTTTAATTGCTGAAATTTTGTGGGTATTCTCGCAATTAAAATTGAGATGAAATTAGCTTGGTTTCTTGCTCTATTTATAGGTGAAAATGGTGAAGAAATCATATTAAGCTTCAATGTTGATTGGTTGTGTTTCGGTGGTGCATCTAATGGTTGAGAAGAACTTGATAATGGTGATGGAGTAGATGAAAGCCAAGTGTACGGAATTTTTTTTACCATTAGATTTATGGTCTAAGGGAGGTAACGTTTGGGGAAGTAAATTGGAAGAAGCTTCCATGGTTATGGTGCATGAACATCACGTTGATGTTGTTGATTGGGGAAGATGGGGTGGGTTTTTATTTTCTTTTTTTTTTTCCTTTTATTTTGTGGCTACAAAAATCTGATTTGGGTTATACTTTGTAAGTGAAAAATGGACTTCAAAACATTCTTATGGGCTAGAGGAAAGTGATAGTAAGCCAATGGCCCAATAACTATGGTCATGATTTAGAAAATAGTTTGGACTCATAGAAATTTTATCATTTTAAAGTCTTAAAATAATAACTTTATAAATAAGGTTTAGAAAAATATAATTTGCTTAATAAATCACTTTGAAATCACAAGAGTTTAGAAAATATTTATAAATAAATAACTCAAATATCTTACCATAAGGAAAATTAATTAAACCTAAATTAGAACATATTTAAATGTAATATATATGATTAAAATTAATTAAATAGGCTTAAAAATATGGGGTAGTACAGATGATTTTGGGTATCGAGTAGGCATACTAGTTCTCTTTGGGAACCCTGGGAAGCACCTCAATGTGTAACCATGGTGTGTTCGAAAATGTTCTATAGAGACTAAATTTGAAGGCTATAATACACGAAATCGGATAATTTTGGAGATTATGAGATCTAATGTCGAAAAATTAATTGTTGGTAGGGGATGCACCCTAGGGGATATAATATGTTTTGAAGCATTTACATCTACTAGTTGAGCATATAAAGGCCCGTTGAGGCAAAGTTGATGTAAGGGGGTACGTACGTGAACGACTAAGTTACAGTTTAAATGCAAATTGAATGACAACCAAATATCTTTTAAGGCTCTCGTGGGGTCTCTGGAAAATACCTCATCCTGTTCTCATTCCGAGCTTGAAAAAAAATCAAAATTGTCTAAAATTGAAGGCCATAATCCACATTTTTTCACAAATTTCAGGTAGGTTTTTTAAAAATTGAAATGAAAGTTGAAAAGTCAAAACTATTGGTTAGACTCTGTTACTTAGAATTAAACTATACCAAGTGAAATCATATTGATCGAATACAATACAATACATACTATAAGAAGATACATTATGTACTTTGCTAAAAAAAATACCCAAGAATTAACTTAAAAACACTGTTAAATTTGCTCATTCATTCCTAACCATACTGTAATATGTCCCAAAATCACTGAACTTTCATTTAACAACCCCTCTGAGCCTCATGGCCTAGATTTGGCATTAATTGGGCTGTGGGAGTAGCCAAGTGACCCAAATGATATGCACTCCCACGAGCACCTCATGGCCTAGATTTGTTATTAATCCTTCATCGAAGCAAGTGGAGGTGTGTAGGGGAGAAGAAAGGCAGGATAAGCAATGTCCACAATTTCGCATTGCCTATACCAAAGACTACCAAAGACTTGACAGTTCGATCATAAAATTCATAACAAGAGGGTCGAAAAGAGGCTCCCTGTCCATGCTCATGATCAAATAGAGTAATTGTGAGTAATTGTCACAAAGCCTAGTTCATGTTCACGATCATTATTTTGAAAATACTACACAAATACATTGAACACAAGGAAATGACTAGTCAATAACCCAAACAACATTATTCCATTGACATGTTACTTTGAAAAAAAAAAAAGACAGCCAGAACGAGTCTCCTGCCCCTACTGATATTACAAATCTGTCTTAGCCAGGGGGCCAGTTCATTTGACGTCCTCCAAGTGGATGGGATAAACAGATTGACCTGATGAACAAAGCATTACAGATTGTTAGAGCACTGAAATTAAGTATTTTTTAACAAGGAACATATATTATATGAAGATGCTTAAAGCATCAAAGATAGTCAGAGTCTGATGACAAAAGAACGCAACCATGCTGGTTCAGCTACTGAAAATTGCAGCCATGGTTCCTGAACTAGCCGAAGCAAACATAAAATTAAAAGACAGAAAATAAACTAGAAGCGTAGATAAATTATGATTAGTACGGGAGCTTAAAAGCTCAAGAAGAGCTGAACAAAGGGACTCAGCTGCCACCTGCCATACCAATGGTGTTGGCTAGATCCTTTGTGTAAGTTGCGGTGAGAGCTGGAGGCGAGTGGAAATGGTACACCAGGTTGTCATCTTGCAGCCTCCCAATTTCACCCATCCCAAGGGCAAGCTTGTTTGAATTTATCCTCACATGGAGCACAGTAACAATCCATTCCCTCTGAAGAATTTTAGCAACTGGAAAGCTGATGATCCATATAGTAGCCTGGGTTCTGCAGCATATAAGTACCTGTGCATCAGTTTCAAGTTCAAGAGCTCAAATTCCTCTTTCCCAAGCAGTAGACAGCTTTTCCCTAATGGCGAGGAGCTCAGAAGAAGCTGGCCCTGGAGTGTTTATCTTCATCGAGTAGCCTATTTGCCACTTCCCCTTGTGGCAACGGATGAGACCTCCTGCTCCTGCTTCACCTAGGCTCAGCCACGAGCCATCAGTGTTGAGTTTGTAGTACCCTTGTTGAGGAGGGGACCAAACTCTAGGAGAAGAGATTCTGCTTGAAGAAGCGGCATCTCGACCAACCTGTGACAGCTTCAGGATAATAACATAATCCGAATTGAATTTGTTAAAACAAGTAGTGATGCCATCAAAGTGTCGTTCAAAAACCATTTTATTTCTTATAGACCAAATATGCCAAACGGCCACACAAAAAAGCACTTTCCAGGAACTATCATGGTTGTAATTAAGAGAAATCTAATTTTCAAAATCAGAGGAGTAGAATTCAGCATAATTAAAATCAGTTGGGGGGTAATTTTCGAAAATTAGGGCCCAAAAAGCTAGAGTATTAGGGCAGTCCCTGAAAAGATGAATGATGTCCTCAACGGGGTGGCTACATCTAGTGCATAGTGGGTTGAAATTAGGGATCTTAGTGGCTAAAATAGCACCCACCGGCAAGATGTTACGAATTATATTCCAAAAAAGCATTTTATACTTGAAAGGAGCTTTGATTTTACACATGCCTTTCCAGGGGAAGTTGGAGAGGAAGGAGTTGTTAGTAGTTGTGGGAGGAATGGAGGCAAAGTAAGCAGATTTTATAGTGAAGGAACCATTCGGGTGAAGGGACCATAAAAGACTATCCTTAGGAGAGTGGAATTTAGGAAGAGGGGTAGCTTACCTTGAAATGTAGAGTTTACGTGATTAGCTTAACTTACGTCCTTTTGGACCATCATTAATCACAATCCTGAAGCCATCGTCAAGGCCGTCCTGCTTTGCTACGAGCTTTGCTGTGTAAAGAAGGCGGCCAAGAATCTCGCAGTGCCTTTCCTCAGCCTATACATTGAGATAAATTATCAGGACAGCCTGTGAATATTGCAGGAAAAATCAAATATAAACTGTGTTTTCACTCATCCTTGTTCTTTTTAGCTAATCTAAGATGAACGCCTCAAGCTTCTCCTACAATCCTGTAATATTCTTGAAAAATAATGTGACATGGGACCAAGTACTAATCTTCAAATTAGCTAATCTGAGATGGGATCAAGAACTAATATTCTTATACATACTTCTACTTATCAATGCAATAATGTCCAAATTATAACATCTTCAGGACCATGTTTCATATATAAACCATTACATTTGTATTAAAAGCATATGGCCCTACCACCTGTACAGATATTAGTTGTGAAATATTGGGCAACATGGATTAGCATGGGATAATTAATTCCCCATCTTAAGTTCACCTGTTCACACATACGTTCCACAAGATATGTGGCACTCTGGAACTCCATATTTCCCCAAAAGCCTTCGATTCTTTAATAATTGTATGTATCTTAGCAGGAGAACATTATAATTGGAACCAAATTGGATTTTTTTTACACTAAGAAAAACTCCAATATTTGGAGATACTAATATATGCATATCTCAGTATCACTTAATTATAACATTCTCTTTTTCAAATTTCTCGTACAAAAAATAATCCAGTTAAGTAAAGAGGTTTAGGCTAGGACTCAATGAAAAATTAAAAATCATGCGTCACTAATAAGCATTTGAAATGTGTTGAGCCCTGGCAACTCAGCTAACTCAAAAGTTCAAAGTGTGTTACAGCTCAATTAATATTTAGCTCAGTTTTGGCGGGAAATTCGGTTACTAGAGTTTGTTACTCGTTTTTGTCCTTTTCCTGGTTGTTACAGATTCTTTTTTGCTTTTGTTGTAAACTTAATTTTCATTTAAGAAAATTAATACTCTCTCTCTCTCTCTCTCCCTCCCCCTCCCCCTCCCCCTCCCCCTCCCCCTCCCCCTCTCTCCCTCTCTCTCTCTCTCTCTCTCTCTCTCTCTCTCTCTATTCTGTTACACCATCTCCTTCCTTCTGCTTCTATCCAATTCTTCTCTAAAAATAGCTTGTATTTTTCTGGGTTAGAAATCCGATCAGATTTCACCCTTAACAAAGTGACACTGAGCATAGAAGCCAAATTTAACTATGTTTTTGGCCAAGTTATCTAGTTGTTTCCTGGCAAACTCCAAAAGAAAGCAGATTTGGATAACTTAAAATGTATGACAACAAGTTCTACAACATGAAACCTAAAGTAACTCACTTCCATTATGCCTATTAGAAGATATAAACCGTGTTTTGCTAGGTGATTACCTAGCAGACTTCAAAAGAGCACCGTGACAAAAGAGGATTGTGACAAATGCAGCATTAGCAATAATAATTGACTACACACAGAGTGATTATACTAGACCTGGAAATCCTGACCCAGACCCAATGACCCGACCCGACCCATACCCAGACCCAATGACCCGACCCGACTCATACCCGACCCGAAAATGGAGTTGACCCGATCTTGACCCAACACCCGAACTGACCGACTTGAAGTTGATCCGACCCGAAATTGACCGGAAGTGTTTGACTCGAACAGACCCAAGACCTGAAATTGACACGAACAGACCCGATACCCAAAATGTCCCGAACTAAAATTACCTTATAATTGAACTTAAAATGTCTTGTACCAAAATAAATCAAATTGTTCATCTTCAACCGTAGCTAAGCTCATAAACTGAATTGATAGTTTTTATTATAACAATAACAAAATAAACACTCCGTATAAAATTATTGATTTGAGCTTGATTCACCAATGAAACAACCCGAACATGACCCGACCAGATTTTGACCTGACCCGAATATGACCCGAACATACTTGATCCGAAATTGACCCGACCCTAACACCCCGACCCAAAATTGACCCGACACGAACTAGACCCAATACTTGACCCGAAGATGACCCAAAACCCGAATTGACCTGACCCGACCCGAATGTTAGCTGTCCCGAAAGTGACCCGACCCGAATCGAATGACCCATTTGCCAGGTCTAGATTATACTACCAAGTTCCAACCTTCAATTACAATAAACAAGGAAACATCATATCACATGGCCATAGTAAAACCAAGAACTCTATAGATGCTGTTGGAAAAGAAAGCATTGATACATTACAAGCACAAGACACAAGGATAATATAACTAAACCTAAAAATCTATTTGCTTCATTGGAACAGAGCACGCATTTAGCACAGAGATAAGGTAGATACATTGAACAGCAGTATAGTGTGGAATGTGGAAGTAATAAGTACCTTGGATAATCCACTTAAGCCGTCCTTAACCTTGGGAATGATAACAATGTGAACCGGAGCTTGTGGGTTTATGTCCCTAAAAGCAATAACCTACATGAAAGCAAATTGAAAGTTATAAACAATAAAGAGGGTGAATTGTAGGAAACAACTATAAATGTCAAACTACCTAGAACATATTTACAGCCAAAGCTAAAGATACAAACTGGAAGAATAAAATATCACACTGATGAAATTGAGATCCTCACTGAGCTCAAACAAAATAAATGTTATTTATCGCAATAAAATATCCCATTAACCCATGTGGGACTCAAGGAACCAACTTTGACAAAGAATAAGGATTTAATTGGGACATAAATGCACAGTAGAAAATAATGAGAGAAACGCACAAGCAATTTGGAAAATGGATGGGGCTTGCCCCTCTCCTTCACCCAAAAAAAAAAAAAAAAAAAAAAAAAAAAAAAAAATGAAAATGGATCCACATAATTTAATCAAATAACAATACGATGATGGCAGTAAATGGCACTCCAATGAAGGGGCCTAAAAGACATCTTAAGTTTGATATGAGCTTTGCACAATTGCACTTCATGAATTATAATTTAAAAGCATGGTCATTTAAGAAAATCAACAAGAATAATGTCAAAATTCCAACAAACAATGCTAATAAACACAAAAATATAAACAATGAACAAGATAAATGACAGGGCCACATTCATCGATTCATTACAAACATTTCTCAAGAATCTCAACTCATAATATCAGTACCTGTTCGTCCTCAAACACAATATTGGCAGAAATTTTCTTGCTGATAATCTTGTCAAAACTGCATCATCAAACAAATAACATAACTTTTATACTCAACCAACACAAAGATAAAAAAATGCAAATATGAACTCATGTAAATTATTCATATTTCTAAGGCTACGAAAACATAATTGCATTCTTTTCTTTCAAACATTCGCGCAATTCAACCCAACTTGGAAAAGATATTAATTTATCAGCAATCATTGAAATAAATGACATAATTCTTACAGCCAACTAAAGGTATTCTTATTTATTGTCAATTTTTCATCACTAGTTCTGTACATAGATGAAGTTTTGCACAATGATCAAAAGCAATAAAAATCAAAACACAAATACCCCAATTCAAACAGAAAAACACTAATCCTAACAAACTTAATCAATCTTACAAGGCACCCCAAATAAATTCTTAAATTCACCAAAACATGGGACAAATTAGGGTATTCTGCGTTAACAGAACCCAATAAAAAAGTACATAAAAAATAAAAACATGAATTGAAAGTTTAAAGGGGAAGAACTTACATGATGGGGGAATCGAGGGGAGTAGAGAAAGAGACTTAGTCCTGCAGGAAACCATTTAACAGGAAGCATTTAACAAACAATGGAAGCTTATCTATGTTTGGAATGCTTTAGCAGAATGTAATTATATGCGGTAGTGATTCAGTATTGTGTTCAGTTGCTACCTAAGAAACAGCAGCTAGAGAAGGTTTACGAGGTTTTAACCGTGTATCCATGAGCCAATTACAGTTCTAGAATGTGTTTGCTGAGTTGCCGATTACAAAGTATTTTTGTACCTTATTAACATAAAACTAACAAAAAGAGAGAAAAGAGCATATTATTTGGTGCAAATAGAAGATTTATGGCACATTACTGATCAACAATGATAATTTAATGGTCTTGTTCATTTATTCCACTTTGGTAAAACAAACAGACCAAATTCACCCAAACACCAAATTCACTGGAGTTTAGAGATGTTTTTACTCCTAGAGTTCTAAGTCAATTAGGGCATACCTTTTGAAGCATCTTCTAGTTTAACGTCCAATTGTTGCACCATCTTCTTCCATCTAATGATAGATTCTAGACACCGGTTACAGAGCACAGGTCTTAAACAGTTTCTAGCAGGCACTTCAATCGAGAATCCGGACTTTACTATTTAGTTCCTTCTCTTCTTGGCAATACGAGATGAAGCACCTCTGCTACTGGCCTTCATCAAATTAGAGTTCTGCCACATCCAAGAATCTTACAGCAGAGTCAATCTTATAAATCTACAACACAGCATGAATGTTGAGTATTTCATATCAAGCCTTAGCTGTAGACTCTATAAGCAAAACTTGATCTTCTTCAAGCGGGCAAGAACCAATCACAACTGGTAGCAGTTCACTGAAACTCATGTATCCCAACTACCACTCCTTGAAACACTTTTGCCGACTCTTAAATTTTTGATATCATCTAGCTTTGACAGCACTCTCAGCATAGCACAAGGTGGCCGTAATTAAATTACTATTGGCCTTGAATAGCTTTGAGATTTGACTTTAGCTTTATCATTACTCGAAGGCGGTGATATGCACATGTTGAGAACGTTCAATTTCAAAAAAATTCAAATTTCCTTGCCTTAATATATGCTGAGGTGACTGATCAACAATCACAAAATCTAAATACAAACCCAGGAGTAGACTGTTGAGTATTAGCAACATATGCCAGATGCTTCAAACTATTCTCTCTTTTATAAGTGCAGGCACCTTTTTTGGCTGGCATTCTCCCATTTAGGAATTCATTACTCTCTATAAACTATGACTATCTTGACATATGCATAAGATGTTGCCCTGCTCTTGCAACTATGTTGTTTAGTAGTTATTTCAAACCAAAAGGCACGTAGGATTAAAAATCCAAATTTGAAAATATATCAAAAGTACCTAATATAGGGGGAAGAAGAAGCCTGGATCTTTTTTCATATTTTGTACTCTCTCACCCAATGTTTTTCCTTATACAAATTAAAGAAGCCAATACAAAAATGTTGTAGGCTCAGGGGCAATACCACCGAGTGGTATCCAGTACAGAAACCAAGTTTATGGGATCGGAAAAAAGGCTGGCAATAAGTTGAGAGGACCTTCATACTTAGAATGGAGTTCATGACCTCCATTCCCATGCTTTCTCTAAACAAAAACTCTCATTAATGTTCATGCAAAATCATCCAAAACACAGAAAATCAACAGCCTATCATAAAAGTTTGCTAGTCGTTTAATGTGTCTTGCTAACACTACATTTGAGGAAAAAAATGACTAGTGTGAAAGATGTTGATAGTAAATCAACAAGATGAAGGGAATATGCTTATGCAGCATGAACTGCAAAACAAGACCCGGTATCTTAAGCCTTATCAGTATGCATCAACAATTCAAAAACAGATGCAGGTATAACCAAGAAGGATATGGAACTAATTGTACTGTCCAAAGAATTCTAGACATGAATGAACCTAAGCTCTAGATCACAGAATGGTGTCTGCATTACCATTATCCTTCTAGAATACATAAATTAATCAGTATCCGATAAAATGAAACATATTTATAAAAAAGTATGCATGTTAGACTATTGCTTGTTTGACCTAGTTTGCATTCTTCTTCTAAATTGAGAAAAATAAAGAGAACTGAGGCTCAATGACACATCATAGATCAATCCCCATCAGTTATCATCTAGATTCATAGTTTACATCATCTAAGAAATCTACCAGCCTGATTTCGAAGAATACAAAGACACCAAAAATTTCTACAATATGAAATAAAACTTCCTCATGTAGCCGACCCCACTAATGGAATTAAGGCTTTAATTGATTAAATATAACTTTCCAATGTCACAAAGCCATTTTGGATCATGACTGAAATACAAGAGCTCAAGAACACTCCACAGCTAAACTCAATTAGGGCATACCTTCTCAAGAACACTCGATTACTTGCACTTAATAGACGCCAGCATTTGATCACTTTCACACACATGGTGAGCTGTTAAGTTTCAAGATTAAATTCTATGTCTAAAATCGATCAGAAAACATAAATATAATGCTTTTGAATACTACTGTCATACTCTAGTAAGCCACATTAGAATACACAAAATAAATCCTTTTTCACCCAACTGGGTAACGGATACGGACTATGTAACACTACATACCAATTCTGAATAATGGTAATTACTGTAAATAATAATAACAATCAAAATTACGAATAATAATCAAAATCTTACTTCAGTTGTCCTCCATGATTGTATGTAAAGTCATCAAAAATATATCTTGAACATGAATGCACTTTCTGACAGAAAACTCACAAGAGAGCCCATAGCGAGTCCTTCAAGCCACATAATGAAACCACTATTACAAGAAAAGTACTCAAGGGAACACAAATAAAATAAAACCTCCTCAGGTTGTCATCATAAAGACGTAAATTATCCACATTAATTTATTAATTCTGGCAGGATTATTATCCAGGGTTGAAAAGAACAGATTGTAAGAATTAGCAGTATTGGTCAAATTAAGGTTTAAAATAGACAACAATGGTAGCTCAAACTTCAAATGACACTGCAACAGAAGACGTATTGCTTCCCTGTGAATTATGAAATGATGCATGTCTGAAATTTCCTAAAGTGACTAAGGTAAAATTTCCAGATACTAATTTGTATTTGGCGATTATAGTCAAATATAACCCAAAAAAAAAAAAAAAAAAAAAAAAAAAAAAAAAAAAAAAGAGGGAGAAGGTAACTATTTGAGATTACATTGAACGGTGGGGTTCGAAATACCAAGAGCTTCCTTAACCAGGTTGTGATGGCGATTGGAAGAATGGCTCAATTATTTTCTCTGTCTAACTCCAAATTTTCTCTCTTTGCTTATTTCTCTAGTTGGAAATCAAATCCCTGGCATGAAAAGAAAGATGTGTTAGAAAGCAGCACAAAACAGAAATCAAATTGCAGAAAAGTTTAAATGAAGATTTTACCGAATGGAGCAAACAATTGAAAACCTCCAACCACCACTGCTGCCACTGATCTGAACCAGGTTGGGAAGACAGAGAGCAAATGAAAAAATTAAAATCCCAAAAATTATTAGTAATTAAACTAAGAAAATATGATTGAAATAAAAAAAAAAAAAAAAAAAAAAAAAAAAAAAAAAAAAGCAATTAAGAGCACTACTCACGATAATAATGAGTACTTTAGTTGGCTCGCAATAAACACGACAACCTCAAAATCACAAAGACAGTGACCCCGACTTCACCATTTAAAGCTCGACTTCACCATCGCTGCTTTGTTGGTTCGGTCACCAGAATTTCACCTAAATGTCAAACCCACAATTCATAAGCAATAAAACCCACAATAATCCTCCCAACAATTCATCAAATAATTGTCTAATAAATTGTTGAAATAAAACCAGTTTTCCCAACTTCACTAACTAACAATTAAGCAAAAATAATTGTTCCTCACCACAGATTTAGGAGAAATTACATAACTCAAACACCTTCAAAAAGGGACTTCAGCACAAAAAGAGAAAAGAAAAGATAATACAACACTACCCACAAGAATACTGAATTCTTCAAGAAGAGAAGAAAGAATTTAAGGTAAATAGAATGAACTTAAAAAATGAGATAGTTGATAAATTATAAATATTTATTGGAAAGAAAGATATATTAGGGAAGAGCTCATGACATTAACAACAAGATGCATTTAATATGAGAAAGGCTGAAGTTTATAGAATCGCTGCCTAATAGAAAAGGTCTAACAGGGCCATGATCAAACAAATCATCCATGTTCAGGTGATATTGTTTCTCAATATGGGGAACCATCTTATTGTGCAAGCCATTGTATGATGGAAAACCCTCGGGCCCAAACGAGTCTAGAAAATCTTCAGCAAATAACGTAATGATATGGCCATCTTTATCAAATGCTACAAGAATACCCTTATTTGTACCAGCCTTGAGTATCCTTTCTTTCACAAAAACTGTGTGTTGAGGGTCAAATGGGCAAACCAACTATGGCATTGGCATAAGCATTGGCTTTGGACTACCAAAGATGTACTAAATTTGCTATCAAAGTGAACAAAAACTACTTCAAAATCAGCAAACCTTGTATTCCGATTATACCACTCAAGCAGTGTATAATAAGTGTCTGATGGCATTTCCACTTGGTCAATGTAAAGAAGGACATTCTTTCCCCGGAGTTCACCTATAGGCACTTGATCAATATTTTGCCAATATGGCAATATCATTATCATTAGTCATATTCATGCAAAGAGCATAAGCCCGTGACCCATAAACCAGCAAAGACTCTAAGGTGACTGTCTTTATTGCTTCCAATTCACGATGGACAAGGAAATGCCTGGTGAAGGGATATCCACTAATACCCAACCGGTTAGTAATATATTTTTCCAAGCGATCCGCAATATTCATTTTGGGGTCCCAATGACCAGTTGATCCTCTTCGGCATCGCAATCGTAATCACCAACTTCCTAGAGCCCGCGGCTTACAAAGTCGTTGAAAGGTGAAACCCACCAATGAGGATTATCAAATATGTCGAGCTCATGTAAGACATGATTGACAGCCTCCTGGAACAATAGTGGATCCACACACTCTCCGTAAGGTAAGTAGACAAGAATGATATGGAATTCCTGGTCTCGAGCCTTACATTCTTGAGAAACCAAGTTGAGTGTCCGAATCAAGGTGCCATCACAGCACAAGTACAACCCCCACAAGCTTATCTTTGAATACAGAAACCGAGACCTCATTCTCATGATCTATACCCACAGTTGCAGAATTATTATTTATCTTGTAAACAAATTCAGTGTCTAAATTAGAATGGAGCTGGGTGTGAATTTTCACCAAGAAAACTCAAGTTCAGGAGCACAAAGGGGGGGAAAAGATAGGGCAATATGGTCCACAATTTTGTGCTCAACAACCGTTTGATGGTGGTCTACAAGGAGACCCATAGGGGAATCACCAAGGCCAAGGGACTTGCATACTTTGTCACAACGCAGCGTGTTAGAGAAAGGGATTGCAAGCTAGGACGACGGAAAACCTGAAAAGAAGTGGTCGAAAGAGTCCTCATCATTAGCCCAGTGTCGTCTCATTTTAGCCACGACAACCACCTCCAAATTGGGTAGGTTGGAAAATGCAGTGATCATCCCTCGAATATCATTGCAAGTATATGATAGCCAAACTTGAGGCACAAAAAAGCAACAAACCAAGATGTCCTTTCCCCTAAGACTCTCAACTTCAACTTTATTGCCATCATTTCGAAGCAAGTAACCGTTGTTCTCTTCATTAGTGGTGGTGGACAGGAACGACATAACATCAAAGGCCTCACCTTTCTTAAAATTAGGGCAACGATTGAACATAAGATCCTTCTCATCAGCAATAAATAATTGATCATGCAGTTCAGAACCATTCTGATGATACCACGTGTAGCCGTCCTTAAGAACATTATCATCACGGACCCAACACGGACCCTTATATTCTGGCAGGGTTTTATATAGGATAGGGCGTGGAGAAGGAAATAATATTCTGTGTTTTGGGCGGCAATCTTGAAAGTGAATTATAGATTCTACAGTCCTAGAAACCCAACTCGAAGGAACATCAGGGAAGCAAAACTTCTTCCCGATCCGATCTTAAACAACCTAGACATTTTCCGATTCGATTCAAATTCAAATTCAATGAAATCAACAGCACAGAATCAAAGTATACAGCTATACATATAATAAACTAATATGGAGTAATTCAAAATTTCTTTTATCAAAATCTAACCTTTCCCTTCCACCGAACTATGCTTGTGAATTGGTGATAGGGTTAGAATTCCCCAATTTTTGGGCTTATGCAAATAAGCTTCTTTTAAGATGAAACAAATTGAGCTGAAATAGAATTGAACCTGGAAATAAACTTGCATCACCCTTTCAGCATCATCGGCTCATCAACATCGTCACTTCCTGCCCAGCCATTAAGAACCAAATTCTTCCTCTTTCATTGATTGTGAGCTTAATTTAAGAAAGACCAAAAAAATAAAAATAAAAAACAAGTCTTTTCTCTAGTTCCGAGTCAAATCAAGCCTTTACTCCAAAATTATATCTTGTGAAATCATATTGATCAAATACATACATACTAGTCCAGTACTCCCTCCGTCCCTTCCCTTAATACCCTCTTCAATAGTGAGACTTGAATGAGTTTTTTTTAGGAGAAAAATATTCTTTGCGAAGGATACCAATAAAATTGGTATCTAGATTTAGCAACTCCAAAAGAATGTTGCTAACTTTAGATACTCAACTTTGAGTCTCATGTAATAAATAGAGAGGGTCTTTATCAATATTATAATATGTTTTGTAATTTATTTAAGTTTTAATTTTATTTTTTTCTAAAAACAACTTAAAATATGATTTGGTGGGCCATAAATTAAAAGTGACATTAGTATATTTTAGAAAGTCTCACCATTGGACAATTAGATTTCACATTAGTTGCTAAATTGAGAAGTGGGTTGGGTATCACCAATGGGGGTAAAAAAAACAACTCATTTTGTATTTCAATACTCAAAGTTGAGTCTTGCCATTGGAGATGGTCTAATACAAAGCCTCTTTTTGGTTTTTGCACGGGAATTAAGAAAGTTGTAAATTTTTTAAAACTAATGATTAAAATTACATATATGCATGTGAGGTTAGAGAGAGATAGAGAGAAAGAAAAAGTAATTGGGAATAATTGAAAAGATAGAGAGAGAAAGTATTGGGAAATGATGTTAAAATTACAAAAAGTTAAAGGGAAAAAAATGACAAGTCATCAAAAAAAGGTAATAATGTCAAAAAATACAACCTTTAAATAGAAAGAGGCATTGTATTTTGATTTACCCAAAAAAGAAATGAGGCTTTATATTAAGGGACGGAGGGATTATTGTGTAAAATTGAAGTTAATTGACATAAATCAATCATTTTTGTTGAAGGAAACATAAATCAATCATTGAAATTACAAAAATAGTTTAAAAAAGAAAAAGGAATATTGTATATGTGGGGTAAATAAAGTAGATTGAAAGTAGAAGATAGATGTGAGAGAAAATAATAATGAGTATTGAAAACCAATTAAATTATTATAAATAATTCTTCTATTACATATTACTCGCAATAAAAAATATTTTATGTCTCACAAATAATACTCATTTGTTGCGAGTAATATGTAACGGATGGAGTAGTACAATTGCATATGAAAAGTGAAGGGCAATTGAGTATTTAAATTGTAAAATAAGGGTAATTTTGTCCAAAATCAATGACTTAAAAAGGAAAGATCCTAAATATAAAGAATAAAAAGAAACATACTAAATGAAACATAAAAAAACAAAAGGGGACGGAGGGAGTATTAAAAGTAGAGGTGATAAAAAATCGGGTCAAGCCGGGCCTTAACATAATTTCTCGTGCCCAAACCCGCAAATAAGTAGCAGGCTTGTCGGGGCCCAATTTTTAGTTGAGGCTGATTTCAGCCAAACCTGGCTGAGGTTGCCAAAAAACGATAACATTTTACTTGGTGTATATCCCAGCTATATTTTCCTTCCTTCTCTAAACGACGCCGTTTTTCTTAGCTGTTACATTTCACTTTATCTCGCAATTTTTTTCCCATAACTGAGCATATATGTTATTTGATTTGTTTCCAATTGAAGCATTTATTTACTTTCCATTTAATTAAGAGTTTCTCTCTCTTCTCAATTTTACCATTTTTTTCTTCATTGTTCGAATTTGATTTTCGAGTTTCAATTCTCACTAGTAGAAAAAACTAAATGGCAAGCGGTTCATACCCCTTAATGGCAAGCGATTTTGAACCGCATGTGCTTAGGGGGCTTGGCCCCATTATCAATGTCGTTTTCAGGTTTCCTTGGCCCCGTTATCAAAAATGAAAGCATTATGTATTTCCGTTTCATGCACAACCACGGAGGCAAGTTGTAAATCACTAAAAGTACCGGCCATGTGCTATGTTTGGTACTAAGAGTACCAAATGGATTCATACCGTCCGTGCACAACCCAAGCCTTTATTTTCTAACTTCATCACCAAATGCCCTAAACTTCATATCGATGTTCTTCCATTGTGGAGAGTCAGCAGGATGCTTCAACAAACCGTTTTTCTTTCTTCCCTCTGCATGCCATCTCAAGTTCTTAGCATCTTTTGGTATTGAAAATAGACGCTTTAACCTTGGAATAATAGGAAGATACCACAACACCTTGGCAGGAGGTCCTTTCATACCAGCATTGCAGCTTGTTTGCTTGTAACGCGACTTACTGCAACGTGGACACTCCTCCAACTTTTCATATTCATTTCGATACAGAACATAATCATTAGGATATGCATGTATCTTCTTATCCTCCAAACCAAATGGACACATGAGTTTCTTTGCATAATAGTAGGAATTAGGAAGTTCATTCCCATCTGGCAACATGTCACATAATGCAGTCAACAAAGAAGTGAAACTAGTGTCGCTCCAATTATGCTTAGACATAATGTTAAAAAGTGTAAGCACGACTGAGAGTTTTGTGTATTTTTTGGACCCAGGATACAAAGGCTTTTTGGCAGCCTCTGATAATGACTCAAATACATCAGATCGGTCACCAAATTCACCTTCAACATCACCCATCATCTCATCCGAGTGATCACCACCACCATCCTCGATCTCATCCCCCTCCTCATCCCCATCTCCACCATCATCACTCCCATATTCTTCTTCAACATGAATCTCGGCACTTTTATCATGGGTCTCATTCCCAACATCATTCTCTCTATACGATCCCTTTTTACCGTGCCAAACCCACACATGATATTAAGGCCTAAACCCATGACATTGTACATGAGCCATGATGGTATCAACACTATCGACCCTTATGACATTATTACAATTGACACAAGGATAATAAAGGTAATTGATACTCGTTCTGAGCTGATACTGTGAAGCACTCTTGCAAAATTCTTGAACCCCATTAAAGAATTCCAATGTATCACGTCTACCATACATCCAACCGCGATCCATTGACGTTTTAAATTGCCTTTAAACATACCAACACATTTCAAACAATGTATAAATGTAACATATATAATGTCAATCAAAGTACATAGCATATACATCATCCATATCGCGTAAAAATGAATGCTCCCAAAAGGTCCTTATCACTCCAACCTAACCCATCCTTGAACGTCTAATCTCACTAGTGAATATATGTCAACTTTTCAACTTTAAGGAAAATTCGGCAGCATTTCCCCCCATTTCTCCAAGTACACAATGTAGGTAATTACTTACCTACATATGCACCCAGAGAACATGGTGAGAAAATGATAAGCCGAGATATTCCTTAAAATAAAAAAAGAGACACACATTCACTACCTAAGTAAGATTAAACGTCTAAGAACAGTCCCAACCGGAGACTATTCAAGACTGTCTCCTATTGAGAAAGACTTAAATGGGTATCTAGGCAAATGATGATGCAAGCATTCAATAATTTGCATTTATTTGACATTCAACAATACACAAGTTCATTCATTCATATAGTGCTAATTAAACTACCTACAATCAAACTAAGGTTACTTAACAATCCATTCATTCATTCATAACAATCCATTCATACCTTATAATTTACTAACCAAATTTAACAAATTAACATGTTAACTAATAACTATTCTATTCAAAAAATTCACTTTAAAGCTACTCAAATTCAAACAATATATATATATATATATATATATATATATATATATATATATATATATATATATATATATATATATATATATATATATATATATATATATATATATATATATATATATATATATATATATATATATATATATATATATATATATATATAAAATATTTAAACAATTAAAGTAACAATTAACATTATGAAATAAACAAATAATTAATTAAGATAAAATTGTGTTAACTAAATTTGAAACCCTAATTTTAAAGTTTGGAATAAACAAACAATTAATACATATGGAAGTAAAATTTAGCAAGAACTCACCCTAATTTGAGAGTGAGAAAGAGAAGGATTGTGGGGTGAGATTTAGAGGTGAGGTGCGGCTCCAATAAGTTAGGCAGGGAGAAAGAGAGAGATGTGGTGGTGGGGTGAAAATTCTGAACCCACGAACACCACCACCCACCCACGAACACCACCAGCAACTAAGAAGACAGCAGCAGCAGCCACGAACAGCCGCAACCCACAACCCACAACCCATGAACAGCCGCAACCCACGCACGAGCAGCCCTACCCATACACGAGCAGCCCTACCCGCGCACGAGCAGCCTCGAATAAGAGCAGCTAGAAACGAAAATAAAAAGAAAAAAAAAAAAGAGAAAAGGGAGTGAAGGGGGTGGTGGTGGTGGTGGTGGTGGTGGTGGCCGGAGTCTGTTAAGGAGTGAGAAAAAGAGGAGTGCTACTTGTGAAAGAGAGGAGTGTGAAAAGCGGAAGTCGAAATTTTTGCCAAAAAATTCGACTATGTGTAGTGAAAGAGAGGAGAGTGAGAAATCCCGCTTTTTTCTTAAATGGCAAGCTGTTTGGGGTTGAACCGCTTGCCATTATAACTAATGGTAAGTTGTGCAACCCCAAACCGCTTGTCATTATATATAATGGCAAGCGGTTCAACCCAAAACCGCTTGCCAATCCATATCAAAGGATTTTTTTTTAAAAAAAAAAATTGGGTTTTTAGAAGCGGATTTTAAAAACCGATTGCCATTTGGGGCTTCCCATTTAGTTTTTTCTACTAGTGTCTTTTTGATTGAATTCGAATTTTGCCTTTCATTTGGATTCTACTGTAAATCAAGATTTTCGATTCCTTTGGTTGTCCATAACAATGGAGCTTGCTGCTGATTTTTCATCTGGAATTCTTCCTACCTTAATGAATGAATGTAAGTTTATTTTAATTCTTCTGTTTGATTTTTGATTGATTAATTTAGTGCTTTTTGATTGAATAATTTTTTCCTTTTTATTCAATGAAGTTTATAATGTATTGAATTGATGAATTTGAGTGTCTTGTTTCATGCATGATTATGTTGTTTAATTTTGTCGATTGATTATTTCATAGATTGAATAGTTGCTTGTTTATTTTTTTTATTATATAATTTTAACTTTGATTTTTTTTCTAGTATTTTGTATGTTTTGATATGAGTATACATGTTTTTGGCATTATAATAACATTATAATGTTTTAATTGAATATTTACTACTTTGATTATGAACAATTTTCTAACAAATGGCTTTGTTTTTTGTCATTTTGAATTTTTTCTAAAACAAAAAAACATTTTATGTTTTTGATCTGAACATGTTTAATTAGAGATAGTATGAGTTGATTGTAATTGAATATTATGTGACTATATTATGTTCATTTCTTTCAGTGAGTTTAGATCCAATAATTGCTCAAGAGTCAGACAAATCTGAATTAATGCTGAAGACTGTTAAGGGTGTTGTAGAGGCTTACGATTTATATAATGAGTATGCATTTCAAAAAGGTTATAGTATTAGGAAGGGATTGTCAAAGAGTAGTAAGAGCACTGGGAAAATGGACTATGAGGAAGTTTTATTGCTCAAAAGCTGGGGTTAAAGACAATAAGAAGCAGAACACTAGAAAGTATGAAAGATTGGATGAACGTACAAATTGTACAACATTTATTCAGTTTTCCATTGGGGTTGATGGTGTTTGGAAAGTTGTTAAACATAATATGATCCATAATCATGAAATGATACCTCTTGAGAAAAGACATTTACTTAGATCCCAAAGAAAAGTTGCTGATGATCAATTAAAATTTATGAGTAACATGAAAAGTAGTGGGATTACAGTTTTGATAAATTACGTGTAATCAGAAACGAAGTTGGAGGATCACCTAATATAGGGATCATAGTAGGAGATGCTTATAATGCTCTTTCAATATAAAAACTAGTAAGCTTGAAGGTGGTGATTGTAATCAACTAATGAAGTATTTTTCTAGAAGGCAAGCAAGAGAGTCTGATTTCTATTATGAGTTTGAGGTTGATGAGTTTGGATCTCTTTGTAACATTTTTTGGCGAGATGGAAGGATGAAAAGGGATTTTGAATTTTTTTTGAAGATTTATTCTTTTTTGACATATATACACAACTAATAAATATGACATGATATGTGCACCCTTCGTTGGAATGAATCACCATTGTAGTAATGACATGTTTGGAATAGGTTTTGTTGTTAATGAGCGTACTAGCTCTTTTGTGTGGTTGTTTGAGTCATTCATGCGTTCTGTTGGAGTTAAACGTCCTGTTAGTGGGATGACTAATAAGCATTATGAATGACAGCAGCTACTAGAATTGTTTTTCCTCAATATAAGCATCGTTTATGCACTTGTCATCTTGGTGAGAATTCAATTACCAATATTGGGCAATTGAGAGCTTTAAAAGGATTCAGAGATACATTCAATTATCTTCTCAAATATTGTGAAACTATAGATGAATTTGAGCATTATTGGCCAAGGCAATACATTCTTCTTTCTCTTTAATATGATCTTTTACATTTTTTTCTTTATATATATATGCAAATGAACATATATTTTTACATAAATGAACATACACCTGATTTGTTTTATACTTCATAAAATATAATTTACCTACTTTAGTTGATCAAGTTTTTGCACCATACTCTCCTTAATTTCACCATTCATTTTGATTATGAATGAGTTACTTCTTTCTTCCATGCTCACAGTTCTATCACAAATCTGATTGGTACACATTGTGAGCTGCAACATATAACATATTGTTATTATATGGAATTTAATAAGCAATTAATATCATTATTAAAAAAATGTTCAACTTACAAATGGAAAGGTTGAGGGTATAAATTTTTGTCTCTATTGTTTTTATTCAGAATTCTTGACCAAGAATCAATTATGCAATTCACCACTTATGTATCTCCTTCAAGAGTTTTCATCTCCTTTCTATTGATGTCATTTGTCCCATCAAAGTATAAAGGATCACTACAAAGATTAAAAATAAAACAAAACCATAATTAAAATGGGTTCATCATTTTAAAAATAAAATTAATTGCTTAAATGTTGTATAATTGATGAACTTACCTTTCATCAGATCACCACCACTAAATGCATAATATGACACAGATTGTTGCATGGTGTTGACATCTTTGAACAAGTATTGATATTTTACCAAGAATGGTGATTTAAAACAAGGAGGTACATCATGTAGGAGTCTCTTTGGTCTAACTTTTCTCTCATTGTTTCCTCGGCAATTTATAACATATAGTGAAACATGAATGACCAATTTTAAAAGTACAAAAATGAACAAAATGATATAAGTGAACAATTTATAGTACACAAATGTACATTTAAATACTTTTACTTTAAAAATCATGTAGATAGAACATTATTGAACATAATTTAACAATAAAATGAACATTTCAAGTTTTAAGTAGAAGGCAATATTAATCAGAAAAATGTATAATTTATATTATATAAATGAGCATTTCAAACTTTGATAATTCGTTAAATATTACAAATCTTTCAAAGTGATAATTTCTCAACAAAATCATATATTGTTCTATTGCTTACATACCATTTGATATTTTTTCTACAAATTTTCCTTCATTTTTTTCAATTATAGTAAAAAAAAAAATACAATGCTTCCAACATTAAATTTATTTCTTTGAACTGAGATCGGGATCCAAATTTGACTCTTCATTCTCATTTGGAGCAGCCAATATATTCTCCATATTTATATCTTCATTCTGGAATATTAGCATTCTGGCAATATCATCATCATATGCTTGTGTAACTCCTTCTTTGAGACTAACTTTTTGATGAATGGGAGTATTCTAGTTAATTTCTTTGCTTGAATCATGTACAAATAAATTATCAAGAATGTTTATTATAAAAATAGAAAACTGATAAATTTAAAATTAATATTCCCTCCGTTTCAATTTGTTAGTCCCATATACTATTTTGGGTGTTTCAAAAAGATTTACCCATATTGAATGTATTCCACTTTTAACTTAGTTTTTATTTCCTTTTTTATACATATTAAATTCTGATTTGTTAGATTAATTGATTGTGAATTAATGACATGGCTCTAAGTAAAGAAATTACTCCCTTGCTTTATGCAATTATGGCTAATACTTTCCTAAAAAAATCAAAAAAATTAAATAAGGCAAAACTATTTTTAATTGTTTTTTACTTTAATGCTAGATTCCAAATATTCACCTTTTCTTATTTTATGTGATTGGTTCCATATGGGACTATCATATTGAAATGGAGGGAGTAATAGATAATTGAACATAAACCTCATTCTAATTAACATTCTGCATTTCAGGAAGTTGTGTTTCTTCCTGCACTTGTGTTGTAGCTCCATAAGCTCATGCCAGATTAGGAGATGGAGGACTAGGAGTGAGATTCATTCAAAAGCTAAAAGCTTTCCTGATATCATAGTCCACAACAGACTTCTTCTTTTGCTTTCAATAGCTTCAATTAATTCTCTTTCTCTTTCCTTAAGAGCACTTAAAAAATCTTCCCTACTGTAGGCACCCAATTGTGTCTCCCTGTAGATACCCAAATGTGTCTCCCCAAAACCAAACCCAGTGATGAATACCTTTTGCGTCGAATGATTATCAAACAAGGTGAAAGTGTGAAAGGTCAGGTGTTGCGGTCGGTTTTTATTAAAAATTCTTTCTTTCTGTTTTCGAAAACAACTCTATTTTATGAAAACAGCCAATCCAGTTTAGTTTGGTCCACGACCAGGGTCCAATAATAGTGTAGTTGGATGAGGCTTGCAAAGAGCTTTCCAACGATATATTATAAGCTCAATTCCGATGAATAATGAGGAAGTTATGGCCAAAATACTAAACTGGGTCCGGTTTGATCTTTACATGCGGCTCAATGATCTAGGGGAGGGCCCAATGTTAATTGTTATTCCTAAAGTTATTAGAATTGATTATAGTCTTCTAGAATTCTTTAGAAGGTTCTCTTTAATCCTAATAAGATTAGAATTAATAATTATGTTTTGATAAGTTTTATTTGGAATAAAATATTATTTTATGAAAATAAAATTTCAGTTTTCATACGGACTTTACAAGTCAATTTTGATTGATAAGTGAACTCCGTGTTTGAAAGCGCGTAGGAATCCAGGCTGTCGCCACGCGACAAGGTCGGTTTTGCAGCGACAGAGTGGAGTTTTATTCCTTATCAAATTTTACTTATTTCCGGACTGTTTTCTTATAAATAGGGTCCTGAACCTCCGTTTTTATTCATCAACGATCAACAATTCACAACAATCAATCATCTCTCTCTAAAGCTAGAAGCTTTCTCTCTCTATTCTTTTTCTAAACCTTCCCTCTTGCAAAATTCCGCATTCACGAGATCTAGAAACACCTAGTCGAGTTCGAAGTTGCCTTCGCCCTAGACGTGAAAGGTTATAATTTCTGAGGGTTTGGTCCCTAATCTCTATTTCAATTATTTGATTTAATTGTTTGATTTTATATTTTCCTTGAAGTTACTAACGCGTGTATTTTGTTATTAGAAAGAGATACGAGGCATCCAAGTAAGTACTTTAATTGTTTAATTGATATTATGATATAGAAATCATGCTTAGATTATTATTTTGATTCCTAGTATCATGTTAGGATGTTTTATTGCTCCCTAGTATCATGTCAGGTAATGAATAAGTTTCTTATATCAATTATGATTCTTGCGATGCTTCCTATTCTCTTTTCTAATATCATGTTAGTATCATGTTAGGGCTAAAGCTTTGATCTTTAATGCTTAGTGACATGCTAGGGTTTGTTATTAATCTTGTTAGTATCATGCCTGGATCTTGCTAATAATATTATGCTTTAACATGATTATTTCAATTATGATTATTATGATTATTGTTATGTTGCTTGATGCTTATTATTTATTGTTATTGCTTGATCACGCCTTTTATGCATGTTTAAAGGGAATTTGTACTTGTAATCACGCTTAATAAGATAATTAATAATCTTGTTTAGGGATAATATGGTTATAATTCAAGTGATCGCCAATAATAGTTTTATTTGTGCATTAATAATCAACCAACATAGATAAACAGGTTTAGGGTTTGACCTATTGTTTGCATGTTAGTCAGAAAGCGCACATGAATACGAGAAGAATAAAGTAGAGGCCTATTATTAGGGCAGATTCAATCTCTTGTAGATTGGATTCGTACCCTCATCCCCGAACCCTATTTGGTTCAAGACTTTTTGGAGTAGACGATCTCCTGGATCGTTAAGGGGTGTAATCTTCACCTTGTGAACGGTTTACAAGTTCCTAAAACTTGTTGGCGACTCTTTTGCTCTAGCTTCCTTCCCTTTGGACGCCACCATACTTAAGTGTATGATCACAGTGGGGTTCAAGTTTGGGGTAATGCTTGAAATATTCCCTACACTCCCCAAAACCAAACCCAGTGATGAATACCTTTTGCGTCATTTGATTATCGAACGAAGTGATAGTGTGGAAAGTTTAGTGATGAGGATGTTTTTATTAAAATATCTCTCCTTCTGTTTTTGGAAATATTTCTTTTCCTACTCCTATTTTATGAAAAGTAGCCAGTCCAATTTGGTTTAGTCCATGATAAAGGTCCAATAATAGTGTAGTTGGATTGGGCTCAAAAAGAGCTTTCCAATGATATATTATAGGCCCAATTCCGATGACTTATGAGGAAGTTATGGATTAAATTAGATTAGGCCTAGTGATTTTTAAAGGTGGCCCGTTGATTTAGAGGAGGGCCTATTAACTATTATTTTAAAAAGAAAGGATGATTTATTTAGAATAAAGTATATTAAATCTGATTTCGAAAACTGCTCGGACGCTTAATTATTTTGCAACCGGTGTTGAAGGTAATTACGCGTGGAAAAGTGCGTTGACTTTTGGACCAGCTCAAGATGACGGCGTCGTCGCCAGACGTTGACCTTCGTCGCCTGGTGTTGGCCTTCGTCGCCTGGCGACGATGCTCGTCGTTTGGCGTTGACCCCTGCCGTTTGCGACAGGAGGAGTTTTATTGCGAATATGATTTTCTTTGATCCCGTGCTATTTTTCTTATAAATAGGGGTCGAATCTCTCTGTTTTAAGATCATCAACAACCATCATCTCTATCTATTCTCTCTCTAAAAGCTAGAAGCCTTCCTTCTCTCTCTTCTTTTTCTAAACCTTCCCTCTCTCAAAATTCCGCATTCACAAGTTCTAGACACACCTAGCCAAGTTCGAATTTGCCTTCGCCCTAGACGTGAAAGGTTTAATATTTCTGAGGGTTTGGTCCCAAATCCCTATTTTAATTATTTAATTTAATTGTTTGATTTATTATTTTCCTTGAAGTTACTAAAGCGTGTATTTTGTTATTAGAAAAAGATACGAGGCATCCAAGTAAGTAATTTAATTGTTCTTTTGATATAGAAATCATGCTTTGATTATTTTTGATTCCTAGTATTATGCTAGGATGTTATATTACTTCCTAGTATCATGTTAGGATGCTTTTATAAATTTCTAATATCATGCATGTTTCTATGATGCTTCCTTTTCTTTCCTTCTATCATGTTAGTATCATCCTAGGAATAAAGCTTTGATCTTTATTGTTTAGTGACATGCTAGGCTTTGTTATTAATCTTGTTAGTATCATGCCTAGGATCTTGCTAATATTATTATGCTTTATGTTGAAGATTGTGATTATTTATTGTTGTTTGATATTATATTATTATTGTTATTACTTGATCACGCCTTTTATGCATGCCTAAGGGAATTTGTACTTGTAATCACACTTAATAAGATAATTAATAATCTTGTTTAGGTTAATATGATTATAATTCAAGTGATCGCCAATAATAGGTTTGTTTGTGCATTAATATTCAACCAACATAGATAAACAGGTTTAGGGTTAACTTATTGATTGCATGTTAGTCAAAAAGCGCACATGAATACGAGAAGAATAAATTAGAGCCCTATTTAGGGCAGATTCAATCTCTTTTAGGTTGGATTTGTACCTTCATCCCCAAACACCAGTCATGGTTCCAGACCTATTGAAGTTGACGATCTCCTGGATCGTTAAGTGGTGTAACCTTTACCCTGTGAACGGTTTACAAGTTCCTAAAACTTGTTGGCGACTCTTTTACTCTACCTTCCTTCCCTTTGGACGCCACCATGCTTAAGTGTGTGATCACAGTGGGGTTCAAGTTTGGGATAATGCTTGAAATATTCCCTACACCTACCATACACTTCCTCATCTTGGCTAAGAATTGATGGTTCCCTTGCCATTTTTGTTAAGAAGGTGTCAACCTTTTCAATTAGTTCATTCACAGGGAACAATTCTTTTGCCCTTTTAAGCTTGGTGTTTAAGGCATTCAAATTGCCTCCAAGTAAGTTCACCAAGGATATGAAATCATCCATACAGTCCTGTTGTTGAAACAATGAACATTTAATATCTTTAGGTAACAAGTTGGAATTAATTAGATTAGATACGAAGCACATAATAAGCACATATTCATGTAGTCACATAAGCACATAAAAGAAACCATCAAAGCATACAATGCTATTCTAAGGTCAAGGCTTGGGTGTCCAAAGGTACCATATCTTAAGGGACGATGCACGAATCAATCACTCAACATATTGACCCATGACATAGCCCTCCCAACATTTTGTTGGCGATATGGGTGGGATGTTTTTTTATTGATTTTGGGATAGAAGCCTAGTGTTGGCAACCCTAGTCAATGAGCCAATCCCCAATGGTTAAATATAAAGTGTGCTATGATTATGCATGATGCAATGTTTCTTGTTTGGCTTTTACTTTTGTGAAAAAGGAAGATATTATGCGTTCAAGTCTCGCTCTCTAACTAGAGATTATCTAAGTTAGTTCTTGTTACAACCCATAGGTAACCTAGTGTTGGAAATCTTGAACCATAACTAAGAACTAATCTTGTAACCTCTAAGTCCCTAGTGGAGTCGCCATTGTAAGGAGGGTGTGCCCATCGTAGGGGATCCTTCTCCTTATATGCCCATGACCCTTTAAAAGCCTAGAAATTTACACTTTATAGGGTGTTTTAGGATTTGAATTCCTGACTGTTTGGGAGACCTTTGAATTAGAGTTGATCCTATCATAATGCTTTTTTGTAAGAAACTAGTAAGGAGTCGCGAATGAGTTTTAGAAAAACTCATAAACCTCATTCATGCCTTTTTCCCAAGTAGGGTTTAAGGGATATTTAGCATGAATCATAAGTTTACCCCATTCTCAAATTGGTTTACGTGTACCGGAAATAAGTTTAGGAGCGAGGGTACTAAAATAACGTCCTTTTAGGGAGGAATCGTTATTCTAGTCCTAGTGCGGCCTCTACTAGCTCTTCCTTTTTCACAATTTCATCACCAAACAATATATGCAACATGACACCTAAAACTAAGTTAGTTGATTTTATTTACAAGTGTTTTGGGTGTTTTTGTCCCTTGGGAGAGTTACAACTCGAAGACTGGTCCTGCTGACTCTGTACCTGCAAAAACAACGGAGACACCGGTTGGGTGGTGCTCCGCCTCCAACGCTCAAGTTAGTAACTTGAAGGAGAATAAAAAGTGCGGAAATTTAGGTGGGGATCTGCTTGGATTCCAAGCTCAGGTGTTCTCTGATGAGAGAGAAAGTAGGATGTAATAAATGATAGTAAATTTCTGAATGTCCCCCATTTTGGGGGAATATCTCCCTATTTATAGGGTCATTGGGAAAAGTGCCCCTTCCTAGGTTATTTTAACCTAGGACTGATGGGCTGCGCCGCCAAATAGCGGATTTTTGGGGAATTGGGCCCTTGAAGGCCGCAACTCTAAGGGAGTATCTGGAGAGGCCACGTGTCAGCTGGGGATTGGTCAAGGGTGACCTGCCAGCCTCTGACACGTGGCACCTCCTCATTGGTCCACTTGTCATGGGTGAAAATACCCCAAACATTTGCCCCTCACAGGTGGCACGTGGCAGGCCACGTGGTGCCTGTGACACGTGTCAACCCATGAAGGGTGAACAGTGAAAACGGCTATTTTTGACAGTGATGACGGGGATTCGTGCCGTTTCACCCCCTATAAATAGGGATTTACCCTCCCCCTCTCCCCTCTTCACTTTTACAAATCTTGACTTTTCTAGAGAGAGAAAGAGAGTTTTTTAGAGAGAGGTGCTTTGATCCCGGTTGCGTTTAAGCCAACTCAAGATTCCCGTGTGCTCTTTCGAAGTCACCCGGTCACCGGTTGCTTTGCCGTTTTCAGATTTTTTCAGAACTCAAAGTAAGGTAACCATCCGTTTCCTTCTTTAAGTTTCCTTCTTTTTCCTTTTTCTTTAGCCTGTATACACTCATTTCCGGCTGTATACATTAACTTTTCAAAAAATAAAATGAACTCTCCATTTGCACACACGGCACTGCCTAGGACGCTCAGCCGGTCACCAGGGACGGCTGAGTCTAGAACCGGGGGTGCCTTGTCTGGAGTTTCTGGAGTGCTTTGCTCATCTCCGGCTTCTTCCCTCTCTGTGTCTGTGCAAGACACAATGGCTAGAACTAAGCAGACGGCTACCAAGCCCAGCAGGCGGCGCACTAGGGAAGTGCCCGCAAGTGAAGTTGTGAGGGAGGAAGACTACGAGGCGGCTGAGCAAAGTAACTCAGCTGAGGACACCCCGTCTACTTCCAGCAACAACGACTCAAGGGGAGACGGTGAGGAAACCGCCTCCTCTCCAGACCAAAGTAACTCAGCTGAGGAAGCGGCTGAGGAGCAGGAAGGATCCGGGGCGGAGGGAGAGAACCTTGCTGAGGCTTATCGCCAAACAGCAAAGAAAGAAGCAAACCCGGATCCTAGTAAAACCCGGATGAAGCCTGGGGACAAGGCCCTTCTTGAAAGTGGCTTTGAGGCTTTCAAACAACAACACCCCTTTGGGGAAGACTGGGACATCATTGTCCCTCCGGCTGATGCTGTTTTAGCCTGGGGGGATGACATTGACAATGCAGACAATTACTTTGTCTGCTATGAGGCAGTAATAGAAGCCGGCCTCCGCTTTCCCCTTCACAGAGGCATCCGGAAGATCCTGAAGGGATATGACTTGGGAGTGTGGCAATTAACGCCTAACTCTTGGGTCAATATCCTTAGCTATATCGCCGCCTGCGAGCTCCAGGACATTGAGCCCAGCTTCACCGCCTTCGCCCATATGCACTACCTCAAGAGTGCCCCAGGCGGATATGGAGCGTGGTACACTATTTCCACGCTCCCGGAATATTTGATGACCTTGGACAAAGTGTCCAAGTGGGGAGGTTGGAAAGATAAATGGTACTTGGTCTCCTCCCCTCAAGTGAGGATAAACAAGATTCTCCGGCGCTACAACAAAGAGCCGGCTTTGGTGGGCCAGAAGTGCGTACGCCCAGCTCTTACTACCAAAGCCCGGGAGCAAATAATAGAGCCGGAGTTCTTCAAGACAACAACTGAGCCCTTGGGGGATGGGACTCACATAGTTGTTCCAAGAAACTGGATCCCCCACCCGGATTTCGTTGCGGATGAGAGATTCTTGTCCGCCTGCGGGTTGAGCCCTATGTTTCCAAAGGGTAGATACACTCACCCACCCGGCGGTCTTCCGTCTGCAATTTAAATTTCATTGCTTTGATCTTTTTCTTGCTCTAACTCTTTTATGTTTTTCTGCAGGGGAAGCAAGGAAAATGGTCGATCCGGCTAAGACCCCTCAAAAATCTGCGGTTCAGCTCCGCAAAGAAACCATCTTGGCCAAGAAGGCCACCATTGAGGCCAAGGAGGCCAAAAAAGGAGGGGTAAGATAACTCCAACTTCCCTTGAAATTTTCCAAGTTCTTTTTGATTCCGGATGACTTATGGTTTCCTTGTGTTTTTGCAGGCTTCAACTGGCATCCTCCCCCGTTCCATGACAAAGGTCTTAAAAAGGCCTGGGGATGAGAACCTTCAAAAACCGGCTGCTAAAACCGGGAGGAAGGCAACCCCAACGGCCTCTGGCGTTAACGCCAAAGGTTTCCCTACAACCGGGGGAAAGGGCCCCGAAGCCATGGCAACTCTGAGTGAAAACTCAGAGAAATCAAAGAAAAAGTCGGATGCTCATGAAGCATCGAAGGATGGCGAGCCATCCAAGGCTGCAGGTGGTGCTGCAGCCGCAGGGGAGGAGCCGGCGAGGGTCGACTCCAAAGGTAAGATTGAAATTCCTTGGCCGCTTGACTTTATGCGCGTCAAGACTATGACTGACCCTTCCGGGGGGTCTATGAGTAGCCGGCAAAGAATGAATGCCAAATACGCTGCTAGCCTCTCACCAAGTCCTTCTTATGCTGCAGATGCTACTTCTGCCCCGGACCTGGCGGGGTTTGGCAAAGGATGGTGAGAACTCTCACCCAGTCGGAGAAGAACTCCATACCCAACCGCCACGAGGTCGACTTCGACTAGATTCTGGGGCAGCTGGCGGAGGTAAGTGAAACTTGCCCCTTATCTTTTTCATTTCTTTTCATTTCATTTTGTCTTTCAATTTTGCTAAGTGTTTAGATTCCCGGATGACCTTGCTCAGGTTATGGTTCGGGTGGATGGGCTCCGGTTGCCTTTCCGGAAGAAGCAAGAAGAGGTAATTGATGCCAAGAGAAGGGCTCAAGCCAATCTCAACTCTGCTGAATATGCCTATATAAATTTTGATGTTGAGATTAAAGCCCTCGAGTTGAAACAGGAGGAGCTGGTCAGGACTTTGACGGCTGCTAATGATGAAGCCAACAACAAGATCAGCGACTTGGAGCTTCAACTGAAAACTGCCGGCTCCAACCTCAAGGCCTTGGAGGGGACTGATCAGGAGAACACTGCCCTAAGGGCTGACAAGTCCCGGCTGACTGCTGAGCTTGCCACTCTGAAGGGCAAGCATGCTGAGGAGCTCGAAGCTGAGCAGGCCCGGCTCATCAAAGAGAATGAGCGGGTCAATGAGATCCGCCTCCGATACGCTTGGGGGCTTCTCTATCCTGAAGTAGACTTTGAAGTCTACAAGCTGAGGTACAACTACGCCACTGAGTTGTACGATGCCAAGGTTCTCCAGGATCCTGCTCAGGCTCGCTTCAAGGAATGGGCCCTGGAAAACGGTGTTGAGGTTTCGGACACAGAGGAGCCGGACATGGACGAGATTATAAAGGAAGTGAACAAGGACAGCCAGCTTGAAGAGGCTGTGGTTCCGGGTGATGTTCCTTCAACGACTCCAGCCCAGCCGGAACAGCCAGCAGCATAGCTCCCCTCCTTCTCTGCGGCAGTATGCCAACCTTTTGCTTTTCCGGCTTTTGCTTTTCCGGCCTGTGCGCCGAGTAATTATGTAACTTTTATTTTTTCTTTGTCTCTTTATACCGGATGTGGATCCGACTAACAATTATTTCTGGCCTTGAGCCAGTTTATTTATTGAAGTATACCGACTCAGTCGGTTTTCTTATACTTGCACAGTTTTTTCAATTTTTTTCACTTTTGCATATATACTCAATATATATATACTTGTGAATTTGCCTATCTTATGAAAAGCATGCGGCAGGTACAAATCCGGCTGTCCTTGCCCCTGGGCGGGTGTGTGGTTGGTTTAATCTGAAAAAGGATTGATTGCCTTGGAAACTTCTCATACTTCAAAGAGTATGGGATGTTTGTAAGGCAATCAATCACAATAGTGATTGCCCCAAACCAAGTACACAGCCGGACAAATGACAGACATACAACCTCTGCCCCAGTCGGTATCAAACCGCCTGGGTATTCTTTATAGCCATTATGCAAAAAAGGGTTTGCCCTACAAGTGCGCAACTTGGAGAAAATTTAACTAAGTAAAAACTAATGATGATACTCCGGCTGATTCTGGTAGGCAGCCGGAGCATTTACAACCAAATATTACTTAGTAGAAATAACACGGTCAGACAGCTATGAGTTGGCTGTTTTAACCACTCAATCTTTGCCGCCTGCATGGGTATGTAGAACAAGCAAGGTGGCTGTTCTCTGCGACGATTTCACCCGGAGGGGTGTCGCCGGACGCCTATATCCATATTGGGATAGACAAATTTGTGAAAATGGACAACCATCTGGCCCTTGGCCTCAGGTTTTGTTGTAGACCGGCTGATAGCCACTAAACGGTTTTGTGCTTAGCTTAAGAATCCGGCTGTTAGCCTCTTGTCTCTATGGACTTTTGATTTCATATACTAAGTATCAAACTTAGTTATCTGGCCATTGGCCTCAAGTTATTCATATATTAAATTTGCTACTGAACCTTTCATCATTAGTATGGGTAAACCCAGACGGATAAAAAGACAATAAATGAAACAAAAGCATCTCTCATTAATACTTCTTGTTACAAAAAATTTTACAATACTCAGAAGTAGTACTTTTTTAATTTGTCTACATTCCAAGTTCTAGGCAGGCGTCTACGGTCTGGGGTTTCCAGGCGGTATATGCCATCCCTAACTTCTTCATAGATCCGGTAGGGGCCTTCCCAATTAGGAGTTAGCTTTCCAAGCTCATTGGCCCTACCGGTTGCCTCCATTTTCCGTAACACAAAATCGTCCACTTTCAAAGGATGTTTGTGCACTCTTTTGTTGTAGGCTCGCGTCATTCTCAGACGGTATATCTCATGTCGCAGGGCAGTATTGCCCCTGCGTTCCGGGAGGGAGTCCAATGCCAGCCGCATGGCCTCCCAATTTGCCTCTTCATCATAGAGCATCACTCTGAGCGTAGGCTCATAGTGTTCAATGGGTAAAACGGCTTCAGCCCCGTATACCATGAGAAACGGGGTTTCTCCGGTTGCTTATTTTGAATTTTTTTTGAGATCTAGGTAAAATCACTCAAGATTTTGTATTTGCATAAGTTGCACACCATCCCTTCCCAAGGTTAGGTAGATGTGGGTTGAAAAAATAAAGGTCTATCGTTAGATGAGGCTCAAAGTGGTTTGTCAAGAAATGATTGTATATTTGAAGGGTGCCTCAAATCATTGGTATACCTTGTGCTTAATTCAACATAGAATTTTTTTTTTTTGAATGCAATGCAATGATCATATGCAAGAAAATAAATGCTCATTTATTAAAAGGAAAAAAGAAAAATCCTACAAAATAAATCTAGGGAAAATAAAAGGTGCCTATGCTAGACTTATTAGGGAAAGGAAGAATCTAAGAAATAGAAAAAAGAGGTCATGAAATCTTGTCGTTGAAGCTCGCCTCATGTCTTGTGGTTTATCATCACTCGGTCTTCTTGCCGGCTGGAGGTATGGGAAGCTTGTTATTATCGATCAAATATTGGATGGCTTCTTTTAGCTTCCAACAGCTCTCAGTAGTATGACCTCTACCTTGATGGTACTTGCAATGTGCGTTTGGGTTCCAACTAAGCAACCTCTTTTCAGGTGCGGGATCTTGAATAGGTCCAATGGGAGTAATGAGTCCCTTGGCATGGAGTCGATCAAAGGCAGTATCATAGCTCATCTCAATAGGAGTGAACTATTTCCTTATGTTCTTCTTAGGTCCTTGATTATTCATGGCTAAGACTTCATTGAGGTCAAAGGTACTAACACTGTTACTAGAGTGGGAGTGGGTGTTTTCGGAAGAAGTAGGATTGTCGCTCTTTTTTCTTTTCCAGCCACTGTTGTTACTATTATTAGTAGCTTATTGCTTTGCAAGGTCATCTTCGATTTCAATACCTATGTCATAGACGGCCTTGAAATTATTCAAATTGTGTTGATATTTCAAATGCTTTAAATACTTTTCTTGGAGGTTCTTGATGAACATCGTTACAGACTCCTTTTTAGTAGGAACTTTGACCATATTAGTGGAAGTTTCCCTCCACTTGTTGAAGAAAGAGGTGAACCCTTCGTTTTCTTTTTTGCTTTAGCATCTCAAGTTGTCTATGGTTAGTTTCAACTTGAATGTTACATTTGTATCTATCAATGAAAGCGTTTACTATTCCATCCCAAGTAAAGATCTTCTCTTTATCAAGAGAAAAGAACCATTGTTGGCAAACAGTTTCAAGAGATAAAGAAAACAAAGAGTGAAAGACTTTCCTATCAATCCCCTTAATGTTCATTATGGTTTCAAAAGCTCTTAAGTGGAAATAAGAATTGTCAGTAGGTTTGAACCTAGGGATGTCATTGGCATTGAACTTCTCCGGAAGAAGCTTCTTGTCTACCGAGACCCCTTGTGAGCTATTGCCCTGGAACTTGTAGTCATTGTTCAAGCTTGTTCAAGCTTTCCTCCATTCGTTGCATCTGTTGCTGTCTCGCAGGGTCATTGACTTGAAGAGCCATAGTCTTCACCATTTCAGTTACATTGGCCAAGTTTTGCCTAAGTTCATTGACTTCTTCTTCAGTTATCATTATCTTCTTAGATTTTCTCTTTTGTCTAATAGGTTTATTGAAAAGTAGTACTTGGATGAAAGTGTTGTCTTTGATTAGCCGGCCTTCTTTCCTTGACCAAGTGCTGCGGAAAGAGAGATTGAGGATACTCTTTGTTAATTACTTGACTCAAACTCAATTCAACATGCATGGATGAAAAAAGATCATGAAATAATGAGGGGAATGATATGTATAGAGGAAGTATGTGGAGAGTGGAAAGACGATGTAGGTGGAGAGATGTGGAAGAATTTAGGAATAAAGTGGAACCCCAACTCAAATGACGGAAAGAACGACTCATGCATGAATCTAAGACATGGTCATGGTGTGAAAAGAGTATGTACAAAGTGTGTGACTACTTGTGAGTGTAAGTGATATGTTCAAGACTCGTGTCATGACCATGAGACTAGACTATGTGACTAGACTGAAACAAAGCCTAAGTTAAGACCTCATGTCACTACAACAAATCATCACATGTGCCACGAATTATGCCACGGGAATTCTAAATTCGTGGCATAATTTTATTTAGCCACGGGAATAATGAATTGTGATACAAAATCTTAATAAGAAGAATATTTATGCCACGGGTATTTATTTTCCAGTGTCAAATATCACACTTCTGCCATAAGTAGTGTTTTTCCCATTGCAAACTTTATAGTTGTGCCACGAGTAGCTCTTTTTTCCGTGACAACTTTATACTTATGTCATGAGTACTTTATTTCAGTCACAATCTTTACACTAGTGTCACAAATAATGATTTTTCTATGACAAGCATACACTTTTGCCACGATTTTTGGTACAATTTTAAGTTTTTGTCGCTAGATCTACTGATGCCATAGTAAAAGCAGAAATCATAGCATATATTAACTTTACTAAGAATATATATTTACAAGACAAATAAATTAGATACCATGAATTAGCCAGGTTAATTCATTTTTCTTTACTTTTGAACTTAAAGATACTTTAAATACCATAAGCAATAATTGATGCAAAGTAGAATATTAAATAATACAAATTAGAGGCCAATACATTTATGTTTATATATGTATATGATCTATTTATAACACACACTTATATTTTGTTTATATATATGCTTTTTTTCACCCGCAATAACGACTAGAAGTGTATATCACTAATAATAGCATAAAAAATTAAAAGACGTCAAAGGAAAGCATTGGTTTTACTTACTTTTTCTCATCATTCAATTTCAATTTTGCAATTTAGGTTGTATCCTTATTTTTATTCTCATTACAATCAATTTAAGATTCTCCTAAACTCGATTAGTGAACTACTGTTTATAGTTATTGAACTCAATTTTTTTTGTTACATAATTTTACTATTCCCTCCGTTCCCTTTTGATAGTCACTTATGCCATTTTCGGTGACCCAAAATGTTAGTCACATTTGCTTTTTTCAAGTACCATTGATATTATTTTTTCTACCAAAATTCTCTCCCATTTGCAAAAATATTTGTGCAAATTTAACTTTCCCATGTACTTTAATTACTTTCTTTCTCTACTTTTTTGCATACCCAATGTAAATTTACCTTTTCAATGAACTTTTGCTACTTCTTATTTATGTTTATTAATTCCCGTAATTTTCTACCAAAAGTGACTATCAAAAGGGGACGGAGGGAGTAATAGGAAAAATGCAAAAAGACAACAAGAGAAAGACATCGGTTTTTAACAAATATGTAGACCAAAAAAAAAAAAAAAAAAAAAAAACACATTCAAAACTAGTGCCCAAAATGTGGTAATGAAATAAAAACCGGATTAGACCATCTCCAATGGTGAGACTCAAATTTGAGTATTGAAATACAAAATGAGTTGTTTTTTACATCCAATGGTGATAGCATACTCACTTCTCAATTTAGCAACTCATGTGAAACCTAATTTCCCAATGGTGAGACTCTCTAAAATATACAAATGTCATTTTCAATTTATGACTCACCAAATCCATTTATTTTTAATATTAAATATTGTAAGATTAAAAAAAAAAGGTAAATCTTAAATAAATTACAAAATAATTAGAATATTGAGAAGGATCCCACACTTTTTGTCAAATGAGACTCAAAGTTGAGTATCTAAACTTAACAACTTTCTTTTGGAATTGCTAAGTTTTGATACCAACTTATTGATATACATTGCAAAAAATACTCTCTATCTCTCTTTTAAAAATACTCACTTGAATCTCACCATTGGAGATGGTCTTATGGCATAAATAAAGACACCAGCTAATTAAAAATAGGTACTCCCTTTCAAAAAATAAAATTAAAATAGGTACTCGTTTAAAAAAAATAAAATTAAAATAGGTACTCGTTCAAAAAAAAAAAAATGAAAATAGGTACAGTACCAAAAAACATTCACTCGTAGAGGACCTAGCGGTTTTACAGGTCTGGTGATTTGTGTTAATTTTCAATTCCTTCTCCTCTCTCCTCTCAAGATTTATTCTTATCGTAACACCTCACCTGTGCTTCATCTTCCTCACCTCCATGGCATACTCACCTCCACCGCTCCACGGCTTCCTCCATTTCACTGATGTTGACACATCATCCACCGTCGTCTGCAAGTCCTAGATTCAGTTTTTGCGATTAATAAGGTAGGATTCGAATGAAAGTTCCTCAAGCGAAAATTTCCAGCCTTAATTCGAGCAAAATCGAAAAATACCATACCTAATTTCGAGCCAATGTTCTGGTTTTTCATGCAATAATACAAGCAACAACAAATTCGAATTAATTTCGAACCAAATATCTGAATTTCGAGGTTAGGGTTTTTGGGTTTTTTAGCTTTGCGTTATTTTTAGGCTTTTTGGTCCAAATTATTCATGTTAAATGCTCTGATTTCTTGGTTTTAATTTATGTAACAATGTTTAGTAGTTTGATTTGGATGAATCTTGTTTCCCCCCTAAATTCTATATTTTTCTGAGTAATTAGGTGAAATAGCTCTTGAATTTTGTTTATTCTCAATTAAGTTGCTACCTTTGTGTTTTATTATGAATGATTTGGGTTTAAGTGTAAATTTGATTTGATTTCAATTTAATTCCTGATTTTCGTTGATGGATGTTTGTTATGTATATCTGCATATTGAATATAAATTCTGATAATTTGTGATATAAATTATAATTGGGTCATTTTGTTATATAAATGATGAGCAGTTGATGGTAGAAATCGATGCCATCACATTTTGCACTTTGTGAGTATTTAACCTTAATTTGATTATAATGTGTTATGAAACAAAATAAATTATGGGTGAAGGGTGAATATTGATAGTTACCATTATCCTTGCTAATGCAAGATAAGCTATGTCGTGATATTGATGACCAAATTAACGTGAGGCCATGATTTTAATGCAAGATAAACTTATCAATAGAATTAACAAGTGACTATCAATATTCTATTGAGTCATCAATTAACAAGTGACTATCAATATTCCATTTTAATGCCGACAAGGTAATTGATTATTCCTTTTTTAATGCTAGATAAACTAATATAAGTTAAAAATTGGATGCACAATATTGCTTTTAATTCTATTGAGTCATGTCATGATTTTGTTATTGTCTTTCGTAAGAATTATTATCATAATGGTAAAATTGTGTATCCCACATAGGAAGAATGAGATAAATCAATTCATCCAACTTAATTAAGTGTGAAACTTACTAGAAGTATTAACATATATTTAAGGCCCTGCTATCTCAAGGTCCCCATCATTGTTTTTAAAATTTGTGTCAAATTATATGTTTCTAGAATATAGTAGAGTCTATATGTCAATGAGATTTCTTGTCTTAAATTGTTGAAGTGTGGGAATTCTTCGAGATTATCTTATTAGATGGTGCAATGGAATATGAGTAGCTCATAGTCAACTTGAGTCTAGGTTGGAGACTTTGCATACTTAGATAGTCAACTAAAAGGTAGGTCTATCCAGAAACCCCAAGCTCACCAGGTCACATTTCTCTTTTGCACTATTTGTCATGCCTTAGATCGTATCGCAATTGTTTGTCTATATGTTGTTCATATGTTGCTCTGTAATTCAATTTTAATAATGTGGGAAATGAGTAAGTTAATTTGGACTTTCAAAGACGAAGAATCCCATTAGTCAAACTTACAATCCTAAATGGTGTAACTATCCTAACTTTTTTTTTTGGAGTCGAGGCATCCACTTAGGACCCCCTAAATCACTAGCTGGACATTTTCTGATGATACTTTACCTCAACTAGCTATGTTTCTAAATAAAGGCTATCAAAGCAATTAACCCGAGGCTAGCATTTAAACCAAATTCTTTAACACAACCTTCTACTTCAGTTATTCTAATAAAAAAATTGAATAGCTTAAAGAAGACTATTTTAATGCAATTTGAATAACTTTCATTGTAGTATTGCATGCATCTCCTGTATAAAAAAATTTCTAAGGACCTTGAATGAGATTAAGAAATCTATGAAAGTTGCAGGACAACTTGCTTTATAAATTTTTTTTTTCTTTTGTTTCAGTCTTGTAATGTTGTTTGGCTTTGTTGTGGTATATATTGCAGCTTTATGATTATGCCCCAATATCTTATAGATTGTCTTCTGAGCTTTGTTGTTGTTGAGTATATTTTGCAGATATATTTATATATTTTGGTCTGTATATATTATTGTTAATTTTGACAAACGTTTGCTACAAAATAATGGAGATTTTTTGTCCTATGATTAGTAAAGTTTAGTTTCACTTAGGAGTCTTGGACTGTAATCTAATTCTTTTTCATTTTTCCTTTTTCCCCTGCTGGCTGCTATTGCCATTCCACCTCCCTTGCCTGCTGCTCTAGTATCTTTTCCCCCTTACTAGCTGCTGCTGCCTTTGCCCCTTCGCTACTTGCTACCCTACAGTCTTCCTCTACTGCTGCTGCTTGAGTCAGACTTATGATAGTGATTTTATTTCTTCTCACTTTTTTTTTACAGAATCAATTATTATGAATGCATAACATTGTCACTGCTAATGCAGCCAAGCTAGCCACTGCAACTATTGTTGCTGATGTAGTCGATGCTGATGCTACAACTTTTGTTGTCGGCCTGTTGCTATAAAGGCGGCTGTCTTTGTTATAAATCCCTTGCATAGTCATTGTTGGTTGCTTTAAGAGCTACAATTGTTGTTTGGATGGGCTAACGCTTATTTTTGTTTATTGTTACAAGACTTTAGTGACAAGTCAAGACTCAATGTCATCCAGCGGCATGTCATGTTTCACTAAAATGCTCACATATGAGATTCCCTAGATTGGTTTGACACTCCGCATAGCAGCAACAAATTGATGCGTTCTTGCCTTATCAATTTCAGCACAACATATTATGTTAGGTTAATAGTAGAGCACACAAACATAATTATAGATTGTAATAATCTAGCTTTTAGTGTATTATAAACACAAATTGCATATTTGTAACTTTTGTGTATATGTATGTGTTTCTACACTAATTTTAATTAATACAAAATCAAATTTTTTTTAGCTTTATTGGGTACAGTAATATTTATGGCAACAAAGTTCACTAGCCACGACAAAATTTGAGAAAAGGATCTCATTAGCTACAATAATATTTGTGGCAATAAAGTTTGTTAGCCACGATAGAATGTGTGGCAAATAATTTGTTAGCCACATTAGTATTTGTGGCAAGATAATTTCTTTGTCACGGGAATACACGTGCCATAAATATTAATATTTGCCACGACATCCATTTTCTCGTGGCAAATTTCTTGCCACGGCCTCTTATGCCACGGGTGTAAAGTTTAAAATTCCTGTGGCTCAATTGCATAGTCACGGGAATTTTAAACTTGTGCCACGATTTTGTCTGTGGCACAAAGGTCAATTTGTTGTAGTGCATATGTGTACTAAACAAGACACGCTGTAGTATTTTAGTCATAACATTTGATCCGTGACTCCGAATTGGACGAAATCAACGCCAAATTAAATATAAAACTCGGGGCTACAGATCCATAGGTTGTACGACTCGTAACTCTTCCTATAACTCCAGCTATAACTCCGGCTATGACCAAAACAATACCAAATCGATTTTGAGGTTAGGAAAGGGAGGGGATGAGTTTTTGGTGGCGGGGATGGGGAAGAGGGGAATATCTCGTCCTCTTCTCCCACCTCAAAACCCATCGAAAATTCGATTTTGTCTTGTTTAAAATGAACACCCCCTTAAGGTTGTATTATTACAAAATAATCAAAAAGTTGTATTATTAAAAAAGAATGGGCCAAAGGTTGTATTATTTTTAGCAATTTTTCCTTAAAAAATCCCAAAGTATAGACACCTAAAAATGTCTTCCCGAAACCAAACCCGATGATGAACAATATTTCACCGCCATTATTGGTCGGGTTCAATATTTAATCCCGGGAGTGCTTAAAATTCATATTCAATCAAACTCCGTTCATAAAATGGTCAACTATCAGTCCTAATGTTTAGACAGAGCATAGTTTAATTTTTATTTTGGCCCAAACCTTTTTATTCATTTCAAATTATTTATTATTTTAGCCCAATTAATAAATAATAAACCTGAAATAGCCCGAAATTATGAAGCGACACTTAAAAAGGCTGAACGTAATTAGGGTAAAAATGTATTTGGACGGAAAAAAGGAAGCAGAGTTTGCCGCGTCACGGCAAACTGTGCTGCGTCACGGGAAATATTGCCGCGCCACGGCATATTCTCTCGTGACACGGTGCCAATTCCGTGACACGGGACAGCTCCGTGTTTTCTCTGCGTAAACCCTTCACGCGTTTTAACTCCCATAGGTTAATTATTTCCCGCGTCACTCCAGACTACCCCGCGTGACACAAGGTTTTCCCGTGTCACGGCATAATTTGCCGTGTCGCGGTGGTGTTTTTAGGGTTTTTATCCTTTTTAGGGTTCCGTGTGTTCCCTCTGCTCATTTTCCCTATAAATACCCCCTTATTTCTGATGTACGAGGCATCAATTAATTTTCTCTTTTCTCTTCTATGCTCTAGCCTAAACACTAGCCTACCTTGTTCTTTCAAAATTCCTTCCTTAAGCACTCCAAGGAGTCCATACTTAAACCTAGGCGTGAAAGGTAGAACTGTTTAAGGGTTTAGCCCCAAATCAATTCTATTTAATTTGATTTAATTTTAATTATTGTTTTATTTATTTCCTTGAAGTTACTAACTCGTTTATTGTTTTATAATTGCAAGCAAGCAAAATCAAAGTAAGAATTATGTTCCTTTTATTTCTATTATTTTTCTAACGATTTTATATTGTTGGATTTATTGTTAAATTGCTTCCAATCATTAATGTTTGTTCTTATATTTATGATCACCGTATTGCATGTTTAAAGGAATATGCAATTGAAAATCACGCCTAATAAGATAATTTGGACAACCGGTTTAGGTTCCTTTTTAATCTTGTTGTTTAATCAAGTGATCACAATATTTTAGAATTATATGTTGCATTAATATTCAACCAACTTAGCATAATAATAGTTTGGAGCAAATTAAATATTTTGTTTGCATGCCTTTGAGATCGTAGGAATCACTTTTCACTATAAGAATCAAGTAGAGGCCAATACGGGCGAATGTGACTCCATGACTCACTTCATACCATCATCCTCGATCCTCCTTTCGTGGTTCCGAACCGTATGGAGTTAGTAATCTCATGGATTATGAATGGGGTGTAACCTTCACGGGTCAATCGTTGTTGCCTTCGTTGTCCCTTTGTTCGTGGTTGCCTTTTATGATCCGTGAACGGTTTACAAGTTCCTTAAAAACTTGTTGGCGGCTCCCTAATTTTCTTGTCCCTAATCGTATTATGTCAATTCCCACTTCCTATGAGTGCCAAACATATCACAACATGCTTAACGTAGACGCACTTCAAACGACGCCTACAATTTGGCGATTCCACTGGGGAGGATTCTTGGTTATTATCGATTTGAGTGATTGGTATTTAATTAAGATGAGAGGATGAGACTTGAAAGATTCTTGAAAAGTATTCCTGTGATTAATTTGGCATTTTTTCATATGCATAGACGTTTTAACGTCGCATTTAGGTCTGTCCCGTAGGAAAAATTGAATAACTTCATTGCGAACGAAGGAAAAAAGGCACCAGTCAGATTTTCTAACTGCCGCGCCACGACAGATGCTGCCGTGTCACGACACTGGGCAACCTTACGCGGTGTACGGCACCGTGACACGGTACTTTCTGCCGCGTCACGGCGGTCCTAAAATCTTTCCAGTGGCTTATTTTCTCTTCTCACAGTCAGCTTCCTTCGGTTTTTCCTGAAAAAAGTGTGTGTTCTACATACGTCTTAGCGTCGGGGAATTAAGCTCTATCAACCCAAAAACGCTCATGGCAATAAGGGTTCATCCGAGTTATTAAATCCACCCAAACCATGGAGTCGAGTTCGATTTCATCACAAACTCGCGGAGCCGCCCGTTGGCATACACCCTCAAGGGAGGCTGCCTTGCTAACGCGTCAAAACTCTTAACCATGGTACCCTTTGACACCCAAAGCTTGACCAATAGTGAACATAGATCTTGACCTTAGGTTGCGAACTTTTTGTACCATCGTGACTAAGTGCTACATGGTTTATTTGGTGCTAACCCACATGTGTTTGTTCATTTTGGACTAACCTATGACCGAGGGTTTTTATTTCCATATAGTAATTAGTACGGGCTTAAAATTGAGTAAAACCTGGAAAATTCACAAAACCAGACATGGAACTGTGCACCGTGTCACGGAAGCTCTGCCACGCCACGGTGTACAGTGCCATGACACGGCGCTTTGTACCGTCTAACGGTGCACTATACCGTGTCACGATAGTCAGCATCGTGACACGGTGCCCAGGAATTTGGTCCAGTCAGTCTGATTTGGTCTTTGTGTGTGCTTATGTGGTTCGTATGTCCGGTTTGATGTCATGTCTAGCTGTACGGTCATAACACGCGTCCATAACCTCACTTAATCACTCACATGTCATGTCAAGTTCACACACTTTTCCTTGAGTCGTGCACCATTTTGTTTATAACCGTACTTTAGGATGGTCTTGTGTCATTTTTTTTTCGGAGTAAGTCGGATGGTATCCTCCCATACATATTTTTTTTTCTAAAAAAAAAATTTTGAAAAAATATCTTGCCTTTTCTTTTCCGGATGGGTCAAGGTTAAGTCTAGTCATTAACGGTGTGTTTTTTTCAATGTCACAGCATTTGGTCAAGAAGCAGGGGCAGATTGTTACGGTTTGAGTCACTACCTCAATAACCTCTTATACCTAAGAGGTGTTCAAGAAAACCACCACAATCATTTCCAGTTTACTTTCAACCAATGGCTTCTAAGGAGGATATTGAGAACATTAACAGGTCCATCGAGAGATTGTCTACCATGATGCAAGCGCTGACTATCAGAGTCAACACAGTAGAGCAAGACAATTAAAATAATGTCACTGTGGCTGCAATGGACAAGATCAAAGAGCAAATGAGTAAGATCTTTGAAGACTTCATCTATGTGAAGCAACCTTCCACCTCTTTGTCCATAAGGGATAAGCTTCCTGAGAAATTTTCCACTGCTGACATTCCCAAGTTCAAGCCTACTGATAACCCGATGTTCCACTTGAAGGCCTTTTCTACAACCATGGCTCTTAAGGGATTAGATGTGGCACTCTTCCCTACTGTGTTCCCTCTTTCCTGGAGCATGCCTGCCAACAGTGGTTCTACTCTTTGGAATCCAAGCATGTTGCGACTTGGGAGGATATTACTGAAAGCTTTATGAACCATTACAAATGTAACATCCAAGCTAAGACTTCTGAACGTGAACTCTCCATTCTCAAACAGAAGGAGAACAAAGGCTTCAATACCTATCTAAGCAGGTGGAGAGAAACAGCTACACTCTTGGTAGATCCTCCCAAGGAGAAGGAGATGGTTCCCCTCTTTATTGTAAATCTAACTCATAAGTACAAGCAACACTTGAAGTTTCTGCCTTTGAACACCTTTGAAGCTGTGTACGATATTGGGATCAATATCGAGGATGAGTTGATGAAGACTGCTGGTAGCAACAACAATAACACTTCGAAAAACAAGAAAAACGACACTCCTTCTGCTTCATCTTCCAAGCCCAATAATGCTACCAACAACATCAACGTCAATGATGTGTTAGCCCTTAATGCTCCCACTCAGAGATTCCAAAGGCAAAGGAGGGTTTACACGCCTTTGGGAATGAGCTATGATGCTGCTTTTGATCGCTTGCATAGTAAAGGATTGATCATGCCTATTGGACCCTTTCCAGAACCTCGACCAGAAAATAGAACTGCTAGCTATGACCCCAATGCTCATTGCAAGTTTCATCAAGGCAAAGGTCATACTAATGAGAAATGTTGGAGGTTGAAGGACGCGATCCAAGACTTGATTGATGCTAATCAGCTTCTTGTCCCTCTAGGGGGCAAGAAGCCCAATATTCAAACAGGTCCCCTTTCTGATGCTTTGGCTATCACAGGAGATGAAATCTCCTTTGATCCGTCACTACTCATCAAACCTGTGAATGAACCTTTACCAGAAGTTGTCTTTATTTCAAGCTATGAAGAAGTGAATATAATTTGGGATAGTGACGATGAAGACGTCTATCTCAAAGATATAGCTTGTTCATCTCTTGCACTAGTGAAGATGTTTGGGGGGACGTTGAGGTCAAGATTTTCACCAGAAATGGACGGTTGCAACAGCCTAGTCCACCTCCACCTCCACTGCAAGCACAACCAATAGTTGATCCCATTGACCCTGTGAACAACGATGTGATCAAGCAACTACAAAAGACTAATGTGAAAATAAATGTATGGAAGCTTTTGGCTACCTCCCACGAGCATCGAAAGGCTGTGATGAATGCTCTAGTGAAGATAGGAGTTGATAGTGACATGACTCCTCAAGGGCTAGCCAACTTTCTCACTACTGAATTGCCAAGTACCAATAATCTGATTTCCTTTTCTGATAAGGATCTGCCCCCGGAAGAGGATTGACATAACAAGGCCTTACACCTCACTGTGGTGTGTAGGAAGATGAATGTTCCCATGAGCCTAGTTGATAATGGCTCAGCAATCAATGTATGCCCACTGCGCACTGCAAAGAAGTTGGACATAAAAAATGAAGAATTGATCCCCTCTACTTAAGGGATTCGTGCTTATGATAATACTCGCCGTCAAGCCGTGGGTACTATCATGCTAAACATAACTACTGGAGCCATTGAACGTCGCACCAAGTTTCAGGTGGTGGACATTAAGGCTTCTTTTAATCTTCTATTAGGTCGTCCTTGGCTTCATGAGCTAAAGGCGATTTCGTTATCGCTGCACCAAAAGGTAAAAGCCATAGTTGGAGGGATTCCAATCACCATTGATGCCTCTCCCATGCGCATTCAAGTTATTGACACTCCCATTGTCCATGTCGAACATGATGAGGAAGATGAGGATCTCTGGGGGTTTTCGCTAGACGATATTCTCATGATCGAAGAAGAGGAGAAGTGTCACCTCGACTTCGATCCTTATTCGAATACCAATATTAATGCAATTATGAAGAAGCAAGGGCATTTCCCTGGAATGACCCTTGGATTCAAGAAGAAAATGGATGAACTTTGGGGCCATCTTGGTGCACCCAAGAAGGATACCTTTGGCTTGGGATTCAAGCCAACAAAAGAAGATATGAAACAAGCTCTCCTGAAGATGAAGGCTTGCAACAATGCTCGAACCATGAAGACGGAAATGGCCATGGATCCTTATCCCTTCACTCTCAATGGCCAGTACATCAAAGAAGGGGAAAACTTCCCATGCTATGAACTCCCCGAACCTTTCGTCCACAATGGGAAGCGTGAGCCAGGTTTCGAGATGTTCCTCGATTGTGATTTCATCGACGATGAGTTCTCCACAGCTGAGGAACCAGCTAGTCCAAGCTCTGATGATATGAACATTAATCTTCTTTTTGGACTAGAAAAGAATGAACCCAAGCCTATCAGCAATGACGATTCTGAGCTCATTCAAGCTGTCATATCGAGCAAAGATTTCGACCCCTCTGAGTTAATTGTCCCACCTGATGGTGTTCTAAAGGGATGGAACAAGACGATGAAGATCACTACGCCAAGTGGAGAAAAGCTGGAAGTGACCACTGGCGAAGGTCCTATGTTTGATGAATCTGAATCGTCTGGGTCCGAGTCCGAGTTTGAGTCTGTAGATGAGTATTTAGGATCTGAGGCCGACCCCCTTTATGCTATTGAGTCTTCTGTAGTTCCTCCTAGTGTTGAGTCTCTTGTCGAGTCTCCTCCCTCTATCCCAAATAATTCCGACGAGGTCGCAGCTGACCTTGCCCTCTTTGATGTAATGACCAATGAATTCAATGAAATGACTACCTTTGCTTACGATGCGTGTCATTCCCCTAACCCTGATCAATATTGCTTTGCTAATGATAAAAATGACAAAGAAATAATAAAAGCAATGGAAGAACACAAAAATAAAACGGCAATTATTGAAGATACAAAAACAATTAATATTTCCAATGATACGACTATCAAAGAAGTAAAAATTGGATTAACACTAAGTCAAGACGAATGACAGGCTTAGTCGTATCACCTAATCAAAAGTATTACCTAAGTCCTCTAACTAAAGTAGATAGGGAAGTAGGGTCGAATCCACAGGGAAACAAGTTTTATTCCTAATTAATCTAAGCAATCTAAATTATTAAGTAACAAAATAATATTATGGTGAAAGGAATCTAAACTAAGGAGAGTAAAAGTAGGGAAGAATAAGAATAGAGAAAATCAATGAATAAAAGACCTAGGGCATAGGTTCACCAATAAATAATATTACAGGGTAAAACATAACAATCAATCATCAATGCATCAATTAATCAGATCATAAAGGGCTTTCGCTACGTATTACAATAACAGAATTAATCTACCGGTATTAAATCTCATCTCTCGAATCTCGACTTAACCATTTATAAATTAACCTGCCTATTGAAACTAAACCTAAATATCAATTCTCATCTCTCGAATCTCGAATCAATATTGTTAAACTCATAGATAAAAGACCTGCGCAACTCTAGTTGCATAGCATCAAATCAATCAATAGGAAATTAATCTAGCATTGACAATCAACAACAATAAATTACCCATTCATATTATTTATAGATCCCCATAAACCCTAGAAAGAAAACTACTCACGCATAATTAAATCTACACTAATCAAAGCAATTAAATAAGACATGATGAATAAAAATAAAATTACTGAAATTAATAAAGAAGAAATCGTTACCAAAGTTAACGGAAATAATGAGTTGAATTAAGAACAAAGTGTAAAGTTGTAGAGAGAGAAAGAATCTAAGAGAAAATAAAATTACTGAAATTAATAAAGAAGAAATCGTACCAAAGTTAAAGGAAATAATGAGTTGAATTAAGAACAAAATGTAAAGTCGTAGAGAGAGAAAGAATCTAAGATAAGAGGTAAAAGTAATTAAGAGAGAATAATAGAGAGTCATCGAATAAAAACACCCTAAAACGTATTTATACTAAGCTCCTAAAATCCTAATTAGAAACTAAGTAAAAATCGCCGGAAACAAACTCTTCAAGACACGCGCCCGATCGGGCCCGCCTTTTTCCCTCATTGGTCTTCTCTCGCGCCCGACCGGGTGTGAGCTCGGGCGAAGGATTACTTTTCTTCTTCCCCCCCGCCCGGCCGGGCGCGCCTTCGGGCGGGACCATCCTTGGCCGGGCAATGCCACTTGGGCACATTGGACTTCTCGCTAAGGCTCGTAACTTGGCCCAAACCAAATATCCTCCTAGGGGCTTTAATCACTCGGTCTAATTCCTCGGTATCTTCAAAGTCGAGCTTTTAATCACCGGTTTGATGACTCTAACCGGCCTTGAGCTACGAAAAGTGGTCGTGCTCCTCCAATGCTCGTAGTCGCTCCATAAAATCCCGGGAAAATGCTCCAAAAGTGCAATTCCCTACAAAACTCAACCAAAACTACGAAAGCACTAGAAAACACAAATTAGTAATAAAAGTGGCTCTAAAGAGCCAAAAACACTACCAATTATGACCAAGGGACGGGGATAAAATACTATATAAAATAGACATATCAACGAATGCAAAGAGCTAATTAACTTGCTTAGTGAATTTGTTGATGTATTTGCTTGGTCATACCAAGATATGCCAGGTATTGACAGGGATATAGCTCAGCATACGATACCACTCATTCCAAGTATGAAGTCTGTCAAACAAAAGCTACGCCGTATGAAACCGGATGTGGCTCTTAAAATCAAGGAAGAAATCAGAAAGCAACTGGCTGCAGGTTTCATCAAAGTGTCCAAGTATCCGAAGTGGATAGCTAATGTGGTTCCGGTTCCAAAGAAAGATGGAAGGGTCAGAATGTGTGTTGATTACAGGGATCTCAACAAAGCAAGCCCAAAAGATGGGTTCCCTCTACCTCACATTGACATTTTGGTCGACAACACAGCAAACCATGCACTCCTATCATTCATGGACGGCTATGCTGGATATAATCAAGTATTGATGGCTCAGGAAGACATGGAAAAACCACATTCATCACACAATGGGGTACATATTGCTATACGGTAATGCCATTCGGGTTGAAAAACGCGGGTGCCACCTACCAAAGAGCAGCCACAGCATTATTACATGATATGATGCATAAAGAGGTGGAGGTGTATGTTGATGATATGATCTTCAAGTCAAAAGATCGGCCAGGACACATCATTGCACCCCGTAAATTCTTTGAAAGACTCCGCAAGTATAACATGAGGTTGAATCTAGAAAAATGTGCATTCGGAGTTTCATCAGGTAAGCTACTTGGCTATGTTATCAGTTCTCGACAAATTAAAATTGATCCCACAAAAGTCAAGGCAATCATGGCTATGCCACCACCCAAGATTGAGAAGGAGATTCGAGGATTTATCGGAAGGTTGCAATATATAAGTAGGTTCATATCCAAACTCACTGCGATATGTGAACCTATATTCAAGAAGCTCAAGAAGAACGTTCCACTTACATGGGATGATAACTGCCAATAAGCTTTCGACAAGATCAAGGAGTACCTGGCAAATCCACCCGTGCTAGCGCCAACAATGCCTGACATTCCTCTTCGACTCTACCTTACGGTCACAAGAGAAACAATGGGGGCAATGCTAGCACAAGAAATCGAAAGCAAAGAAAACGCAATCTATTATTTGAGTAAGAAGCTTCAAGGATATGAGACCCGATACACACCACTTGAGAAGTTGTGTCTCGCACTCGTATGGGCCGCACAGAAATTAAGACATTACATGCTCACTCATACAGTTCATTTTGTGTCTAAGATGGATCCTCTCAAGTATTTGTTCGAAAAAGCAACACTCAATGGCATATTATCAAGGTGGATAGTCAACCTTGCTCAGTTTGACTTGAAATTCGTACCATAAAAGGCCATAAAAGGTTCTGCGGTTTCTGACTTCCTAGCAGATTTCCCACTAGAAGAAGTTGAGAAGGAAGAAGAAGAGTACGATTTCCCTGATGAAGATCTACTCATGACCGAAGATGATAGCTGGACGCTCTACTTTGATGGAGCTTCAAACCAAAAGGGTTGTGGTGCAGGAGTCTTGCTCGTATCACCCAAGGAAGAGCACATTCCAATTTCCATGAAGCTCGCACCAACACCGCAGAGTATGAAGCATGCATCTTGGGGTTAGAAACAGCTGTGGCCTTAGGAATTAAGAAGCTCAGAATCTACGGCGACTCGTCACTGATCATCAACCAGATCTCCAAGAGATGGAAGGTGAGAAGTGAAAGTCTCGCTACGTATCAAGCTCATCTGGAAACTCTCATGGAGCAACTAGATGAAGTGGAATATACATACTTGCCTAGAGAAGAAAAAGAGTTTGCCAATGCGCTGGCTAAGTTAGCATCTATGGTGCGAATTCCAACATACACAATCAGAATGCCATTGACCATAGAAAGAAGATATGAGCCGGCTTATGTTCATGCACTTGATGAAGAACAAGAATCACAAGAAGAGTATGAAGAGCCATGGTATACAGATATCCTTAACTACGTGACTAAAGGAGAATACCCTCCTAACACTGATAGAAGGGCACGCCGTTCTTTGAGGCTCCTGGCCTCACAGTATGTGCTCATCAGGGGAGAACTCCACAAAAGGACTGCACTAGAGAGAAATCTCTTATGCATAGCTAAGAAAGAAGCATACAGAACCATGGAAAATCTTCATGTCGGAATATGTGGAACGCATATGAATGCTAAAATGTTAGTCCAAAAGATTCAACGTCAAGGCTATTATTGGACTACCATGGAGAGAGACTGTCACGAATATGTCAAGAAATGTATGAAGTGTCAAGTCTATGCAAATTTGCAGCACGTTCCACCCTCGCTTCTCTACACATACACTTCTCCATGGCCTTTCTCTACTTGTGGTATCGACATCATTGGAAAGATAACGCCACCAGGACAAGGGGGACATGAGTTCATCCTCGTAGCAATCCACTACTTCACTAAATGGGTCAAAGCTGCTTCATATACTAAACTCACAGCGAAACATGTAGCTCAATTCATCGAGAAGAACATCATATGCCGCTATGGTGTACCTCATGAAATGATTAGTGATAATGGAACGCATTTCCAAGCCGAGTGCGCAGAACTATTAAAGAAATATCATATCAAGCATCACAGATCATCACCCTACAGACCACAAACAAATGGTGCTGTTGAATCGGCCAATAAGAATGTGAAAACTATCTTAAAAAAGATGACGGAAAATTACAAGGATTGGCCAAGCAAGCTACATTTCGCCCTTTGGGGTTATCGAACTTCTGTTCGTACATCAACGGGGGCTACCCCTTTCTCTTTGGTCTATGGAGTTGAGGCTGTACAACCAATAGAGCTCGAAATTCCTTCTCTATGAATCGCGTTGGAAAGTCAACTAGATGCAGTCGATTGGATTAGAGCGAGATATGATGAACTAGTATTACTTGACGAAAAACGCTTGGCAGCTTTGCATCATGTCCAAACCTACCAACAGCGTATGGCATGACATTTCAATAAGAAAGTCAAGACTAGGAATATTAAAGAAGGTGATTTAGTGCTTAAGGCACTTCGTAAAAATGTGTTAGATTCAAGAGGAAAATTTAGATCAAACTAGTCAGGTCCATACATTGTCAAGTCCATTTTGTCGGGTGGAGCGGCACAATTAGTAGACATGGATGGCAACGGTTTCCACAATCTAACCAATTTGGATCAACTTAAGAAATTTTATGCCTAGTTGCAAGGGTTCAAGACCCGTTAGAGCTACGTATGGCCTGATTCCTTTTAAGGATACGTAGGCAACCCCTTAAGGGGGCCCGGCCACTTTAAAAAATAAACATCCTTCCTCCATTAACATATTTTGAGGAAAATTGCAAAAAGCATCCACCGTGTCACGACAAAAAAACGCCGCAACGCGGCATAAAATAACACGACACGAGAAAATTTGCGCAGAAATTTCCAGTAGGAGGGCACCGCGCCACGACAGCATATGCCGCGACACGGCAAAAAGCGCCGCACAACAGCAAAAAAAATGCTGCGTCACGGTATAATATTGACAAAAAATTACACCGTGGAAGCACCGTGCCACGGAAAAATGCGCCACACAACGGCAAAAATACCCGTGACACGGCGATTTTACAGGATTTTTTTTTAAATTGTTTTGTTCGATTCTTCAATTGCATCCCACTTCTTGACTCGGATAAAAAAAAAAGTCGTTGTGATTTTTAATTAAGGCAAAAATAAATATGTTATTATTAATGAAATAAATGTGACTATAATTATTAGTATTATACGCCTTATTTAAAAATTAAAATTTAAATCATAAAAGCAAAGAAATATTGGTCCAATCCTTCTTCACTTTTGAAGCTTCATTCTTCTTTTCCACTAGGTCGGCCTTCGCCATTAGTGTGTCTTTTGTAGTCCGAACCGTCACACCTCTAGTTGAACTTTCACCCCTTTCACCCTTTTTATAGTTCTTAAATTACTTCTCCCTATAAACCATTTTTTCTTTACCCTTTCTGTTTAGGGTAAAAATACCCCAGGTACGTGGCCCAATCTCATAGTGACACGTGGCCCAATAAACAGGTGACACGTGGCCCTATGAGAATGTGACACGTGTCCACTTGTCATAGTGACACATGTCAGCCATCTCTAAATGCCCCAATGCTAAAATCAGAAAGAGAAAAGGGCCCTGATGACCTCAGGCCCAAATCCCGAGAAAACCTTGAAAGCCGTAAAACGGCGCCCCTTACGACACGTGGCGACTTCTGATTGCGCAGCCAATCACGTCACGAAATTCTAGGGTATAAACCCTAGAGGGGTACATGTTCTCACCCCTATAAATACCCCAATCATTTATGATGGGAGGGGGATTTTGGCGACATAACATAAATATAGAGCATTAAAAAGCTCCAACTTCTCTCTACTTTCTCTCTCTAGCCTTTTCCGTTTCCGTTCACTAACTTGAGCGTCGGAGGCGAATATTCCGTACACCGGAATATTCGTTATTTTGCAGGTGTCTGAGTCTCATTGCCAGCAGAGCGTGACCAGTATCCGAAGGAATCACAAAAAACCCCGAAACACTTTCCTTTTACATAATTTTTCTTTTTAGGCATTATAGGAGTCTTAAATTCAATTCCTTGTATTCTCGGACCTAGACGATCTTTAGGAGGCGCCTTCTTACTTCCAAGTCGTCCCTTCACATCAAAGTTGCGTGATCCAACTCGATCCCTCCTATTTCAAGGATTCAACCATGCCTTGTACGCACTAGACAAGGGAGGAGGAGCTTGGTTGCTCGCAGAAACAGTCCACATAGGCCTTCCAATCCAATAAGTCTCATACTTGTGAATATTACTTTCATGCAAAGATAATTCACGAGGACTATCGTTATAGCATGAAACTACTTGTTCAAATCCATATTGTCACATCAATTGGGAAGGGCAATAAAAAGTCAACTTTGACATACTAGGAACACGACAATATGGTGTATCATTCGTCCCAACCATCCTAGTGAGCCTCCACCAAGGCACCACCCATCGAATAGAAAATTCCTTCTTTGCAAAGAAGACTTTCCAATCATCATATGACATGTTTGTAGAGTAATTTTTCTTCCTACAAACTAGATCATTGGGACCATAGTTTTCAATATCGTCGGGGGCTTCAAAAAGTTCCAAACGCTCCATCAACCAAATCTGCAAAATCAAAAAAAAAAAAAACAAAACGCAGATGGTTAGTTAGAAAAAAAAAAGCAGAGGAGCATCGTGACACGGCAGTATGCACCGTGTCGTGGCAACCTGTACCGTGACACGGGGCCTGCCACGTGTCATGGGGAATAGCCAGAGCGTACTTTTACATACAATAGTACTAGAGAGCCCTTCCTGATGGCTTTCCGGTCAGATTTTGCTTTGTCGAGACCACATAAAGTTTCTCCAACACAAGTAGGCATGGGAGATCTTCCAGATTCAACATGTTCAAGCATAGATGCTAAACATGCATGTCCTACTCTACCGTTTGCAAATAAAAGCTTGCTAAACATGCATAAACTATAAGCCCTTCTACGGTATACATGATATGACTCAGAGATAGGACGATTAAAATATAAATTTGCAAGCTTTTCTAGATCCACTTCATTACCACACACAATTCTATTTACATCTAGATCTATCAGATTCAGATGACGTTCAAAATCTTTGTAATAATATTCACGTAGAGTAGGCATTACAACGAGATTTCTAGCAGGGAAGCCAAAGATAGCACCAAATTCCTCAGGCAGAGGACAGATTTCATCATAATCAAACTTGAAACAATGAGTTTCCGGACTCCAATAATCTAAGGCTGCCCTCAGAAAATCATATTCAATTGCTACATGCCTTAATGCTAATAAACCTCTAACATGAAATAATTCTAGCTCTCTTTTGTCTGCATTAGTCAAAGAATATGACCAGTCACGCTATGTATTATCAAAATTCTGAGACATTATTATTGAAATATGAAATTCTAACTATTTTATGTTTCATAATTATGCATATCACGAATTAACTGGTCATAATTTATAGCCAAAAGCGCTCAGGAACGCGAAAAATCTATCCAGCTACACGCGCAAAATACACCGCTGCAATATTTACGCGCCGTGACACGGGAAATTCCACCGTGTCACGGGACAAAATGCCGTGACACAGCAATTTCTGCTGTGACGTGGTATATTTTGCCGTGTCACGGTGGTCACGAGCTTTTAAATTTTTATCCTTGACCTTTTTTATCCGCATTTTTGTTGTTTTTCCTTCACCGTTTATCTTCCAATCTCGTCTTTCGAGAGTTTTATTCCTAATTTTTATTTTTATTTTTATTTTTATTTTGGTTTTCTTTTTATTTTGGGGAAGTTGTAAAACTTGTCCCATTTTTATTTTTATCTTTATTTTCTATTTTTATTTTTATTTTCTTTTTGGGAAGTTGTAAAACTCGTCCCATTTTTATTTTTATCTTTATTTTCTATTTTAATTTTTATTATCTTTTGGGGAAGTTGTAAAACTAGCCCTTTTTTTTTTTTATTATTTTCTTTTTCTTTTTAGGGAAGGTCGATACCCTCCACTTACGAAAAATAACTATTTTTTTCGCGTCATTAGTAAATACACAAACACACACAATCAGTCTCAAGCACACACTAACATCCGCACTAATTAAGTAAATAATGTCAAATACATAAAGAGTGAATAAAATATACAAAGTGAGTCATGGTAATGGTGTCAAGTGTCATCAACCAAGTACATAATAAAAAACCCTCGGTCAAAACTGCTCAGATCTAGAGCTGGAATCAGTGTCATCTTGAGACCGCGTGTAAGGGAATGGCAGACCAAAAAGACCCTACATCATTCGAGTGCGAGGAGTAGTGTCCCTACTAGTACCAACAACTCCAGCAAAAGATATACTCAAAGCAGGTCCTCTCCAGCTGGTAAAATGCATAGGCTGACTCCAAGACGTAGGAAGCGTCGGTGGAGGCATCGTCCTAGACAATGGAACTGAAAATAAACCCTGGTCCGTAGGAGTAATGACCGACCTAGACTCAGCCTGCTGGAATGGCTGAGAAGGCTGAGGCTGCTGCCATTGAGTCTCCTAAAACGGTTGAGAAGGCCGAGGCTGCTGCCACTGAGTCTCCTGAGATGACCGAGAAAACTGAGATTGTGGCCACCAAGTCTGAAGCCCCTGAAATGGCTCAGAATTTTGAGGTTGTTGCCGCTGTGTCTGAGAACGCAGACGATACTCAGGGGAATGTCTGCGGTGACTAGGCTCTCCCTCGTCCGAGCCTTTATGCCTCGAGCACGAGCGAGACCTCCGTCGCCTCCGTCCCTCCTAAAAGACACAAAATGAAAAGATATCAGTGATACAAGAAAAGGCAAACATAAGAAAAAAAGATGAAAAAATACCTCATGAGCATCGTCTGAGCCACTCTGACAACTCGCACCACGTCGTAGCTTGATGACACAATGCTTCATAGCATCAATCAACTTCATAAAGCCCATCACATCTGAGTGCGTGAGCTGAAACCAAAAAAATCAGTAACAAGCAGTATTAAGAAGATTGAAAGGCATGTCAAAAAGCTTACCGACTCGAACTCATCGGGCACAGACTCTTGCGCTTGTCTGAAACCCTCTGGTGCATCAGCAATATGCTCCTCAATCATGCCAATCGGCCCCGAGTAACAAACAGACTGAGGAGGGAGCTCGACCTTCCCCCTACGTCGAGCAGTAGTCTAAAACATGATCGAATATCAGGTTATTCGACGGTTTAAGCAGAGACTAGCAAAATAAAATCCTAAAAAATAAAGCAAACCTCGGGAAGACGGGGTGGAGGGGCCAAGGAAGGAAGCAAGTCCTGGGAATAATCGCTTTCCATACGCACGAGCTCTTGCCAAGGAAATGTTATAGTGCTCCCCCCTGTTCAGCAACTCCCCCAGCAAGTGTGAGTCCAACATCGACTCTGGTGGAGGCAAAGGAACCACAAAGAGTCCCGGAAATGAGGATCAAGATAAAGATTCGTACTCGCTGCTCAGTTGTCGTCTCAACTATGTCAAAACCATGGGCAAGAACAGAATCCAACTCTGATAGCCCACTCCTAGGACCACCTCGAGGCACCGGCCGAGTCCTGATATGCTTAACTCGGGAACCGTGGGAGTGTCCTCTCGGAAAGCCTGACGCCGACCGCGAGTAAAAATGTCTCGATCTCGTTGCCTAGGCATGCTATTACGTTCAAACAAAAATAAAAATCTAAATACTTAGCATCATTTCCTAAGTTATTTAGTTATTTATTCAAAAACAGCTTAACAGCTACCTCAAGTTGCATTTTCTGTTATACGCTAAATTTTTACCTCAAGGCTAAAAATTAGCAAAATAATAGAATTATTTCTAGTACTTAGTTTCTCCATGACAAACTAATACTACAATTCTCCTAATTGCATGATACTATGTTCTCCATGACAATATAGTACATACAAAAAAACAGAGCCTGTTTCGAAATTGCACAAAAATAATAGATTGGCACATCACAGCATATTTTATAAGATCTACAACCATTATATCATCATTTCAAGTGCAAAGAAGCAACAAGAACACCAAGAACACCATATCACATACAAGTAGTACCAAAAAATGGTCATTAGCTCATTTCTTCACAAAATCATGCAAACTTAGTCTCAAATTGCTCACAAACAAACATACATTCATATACAAGCTAATTCATGGCAAGAATTTTGACATAGAATCTCAAATCAAAAACCCTCAATTTGATTTTTTAGGGTTTCAAGCAAATATGGTATTTACGGTGAAATTTGAGACGAAAAGCAAAGAAAACTTACATGAATCCTTGTAGGAATTCGAAAATAAGGAAGATAACAAGGGATTTGAGTGAATTTGGTGGAGAATTGAGCGAGAAAAGCTCGAAAAACTGCAGCAAGGAGGCCGAACACAGCAGCTCGAACACCGTGGCACGGCACCTTAAGCCATGACACGGTACCTGACCTCGTGTCGCGGTGTAGCTCCACACAACACGGCGAAACAATAACGGCAGTAGCAGAGCTCGAACAGCAGTAGGAAACACCGTGGCACGTTGTTTAAACGCCGCGACACGGTATAACACGGCGTGTCATGGTGGTGAAGGCCGCAACGCGATGTTTTGAGCAAAACAAAAAAAATAAAAAAAAGGAAAGAAGTAGAAGAGCGAGAAGACGAAAATGGCGAAAAATGGTAGCAAAATGAAATTAAGAAGAAGCTGCGACTTTTTTTCGAATTTAAAGAGCAACATAGAGCAGCGTGACACGGCAATTCACAGCGCATCACGGTAACTTGTGCCGTGTCACGGTAAAATGTCACGTGACGTGGTAAAACAGTTAGTCAAAGTTGCAAAATTCGAAAAATTCGCGCATGCTGACCGCTTCAGCAGAAAAAGAAGCACCGCATCACGCGATATTTTATCGCGAGACGCCGGATATTCCCGTGTCACGGCGTTGCGCCACGTGGCACGGGTTAAGCGCACCCCTCCAGGAATCTGCCAGTGAATATTCTGGCAGACCTTGACCAGTTCAGCAGAAGAAAAGGCAGTGCGTCACGTTTAAGCGTGCCGTGTCGCGTCAAGATATGCCGTGTCACGATACTTAGCTATGTGACACGGTACATGCACGAATTTTCAGCGAATATAATATTTATTTTGACTAGTTCGAATAAGTTTTCACAGTTTTCTGACAAGTTATTTCTTCACTGAAAATTCGTGGAAAATTCTAACTAATATTTAAAGGGTACCAAAATTACCATTTTACCCCTAGCAAGCATCAAAGTCACATTTTCGACATTTTAACACCCAACATGGTCGGATAGTCAACTTGAAGGTGTGAATCATCTAAAGCCCACGTTCAGGGACAATCGAACCACCATCATTTCACGGCGCAAGGAGACTTGCAATCTCATTAGACAAGCTTTTCCTCAAGCATGGAAAATTGTCGGTCGTCGTCACCTCTCAAATCAAAGAAGTCAGTGATTATATCAGTTCTCGGCTTTCCTCAGGCATGGAAAGTATTATCGGTGGATTTCTTCAAGCATAGAAAATCGCCAAATTCATTTGTCGGCTTTCCTCAAGCATGGAAAGTATTATTGATGGATTTCTTCAAGCATAGAAAACCGCCAAAATCATCTGTCGGCTTTCCTCAAGCATGGAAAGTATTATCGGTGGGTTTCTTTGAGCATAAAAAACCGCCAAATTCATATGTCGACTTTCCTCAAGCATGGAAAGTATCATCCGGTAGATTTCTTCAGGCATAGAAAGCTACCAAACTCATCAGTCGACTTTCCTCAGGCATGGAAAGTATATCAGCGAAACGTCATCCGTTGGATTCCTTCAAGCATAGGAAGCTGCCAAACTCATTTGTCACCGATACACTGGTGTCAGATACGCATTCTATCCCTTTACTCTTTTATTTGTGGAACTAACATTTTTTTGCAGGTATCGGCGTATACAGAGTGCTTTAGGGTCATAGAACGTCTTAAATCATTCTCCGTCCCTATCGAATACTTCGACTATCGTTTTCGAAACTGACGTTTCTACAAACTCAGTCAAAGTGGGGGCTTGTGTAGACACCTAAAAATGTCTCTCCGAAACCAAACCCGATGATGAACAATATTTCACCGCCATTATTGGTCGGGTTCAGTATTTAATCCCGGGAGTGCTTAAAATTCATATTCAATCAAACTCCGTTCATAAAATGGTCAACATATCAGTCCTAATGTTTAGACAGAGCATAGTTCAATTTTTATTTTGGCCCAAACCTTTTTATTCATTTGACATTATTTATTATTTTAGCCCAATTAATAAATAATAAACATGAAATAGCCCAAAATTATGAAGCGACACTTAAAAAGGCTGAACGTAATTAGGGTAAAAATGTATTTGGACGGAAAAAAGGAAGCAGAGTCTGCCGCGTCACGGCAAACTCTGCCGCGTCACGGGAAATATTGCCGCGCCACGGCATATTCTCCCGTGACATGATGCCAATACGTGACACGAGACAGCTCCGTGTCTTCTTCGTGTAAACCCTTCACGCGTTTTAACTCCCGTAGGTTATTTATTTCCCACGTCACTCCAGACTATCCCGCGTGACACAAGGTTTTCCCGTGTCACGACATTATTTGCCGTGTCACGGCGGTGTTTTTAGGGTTTTTATCCTTTTTAGGGTTTTGTGTGTTCCCTCTGCTCATTTTCCCTATAAATACCCCCTCATTTCTGATGTACGGGGCATCAATTAATTTTCTCTTCTCTTTTCTATGCTCTAGCCTAAACACTAGCCTACCTTGTTCTTTCAAAATTCCTTCCTTAAGCACTCCAAGGAGTCCATACTTAAACCAAGGCGTGAAAGGTAGAACTGTTTGAGGGTTTGGCTCCAAATCAATTCTATTTAATTTGATTTAATTTTAATTATTGTTTTATTTATTTCTTTGAAGTTACTAACTCGTTTATTGTTTTATAGTTGCAAGCAAGCAAAATCAAAGTAAGAATTATGTTCCTTTTATTTCTATTATTTTTCTAACGATTTTATATTGTTGGATTTACTGTTAAATTGCTTCCAATATTAATGTTTGTTCTTATATTTATGATCACCATATTGCATGTTTAAAGGGAATATGTAATTGAAAATCATGCCTAATAAGATAATTTGGACAACCGGTTTAGGTTCCTTTTTAATCTTATTGTTTAATCAAGTGATCACAATATTTTAGAATTATATGTTGCATTAATATTCAACCAACTTAGCATAATAATAGTTTGGAGCAAATTAAATATTTTGTTTGCATGCCTTTGAGATCGCAAGAATCACTTTTCACTATAAGAATCGAGTAGAGGCCAATACGGGCGAATGTGACTCCATGACTCACTTCGTACCATCATCCCCGATTCTCCTTTCGTGTTTCCGAACCATATGGAGTTAGTAATCTCATGGATTATGAATGGGGTGTAACCTTCACGGGTCAATAGTTGTTGCCTTCGTTGTCCCTTTATTCGTGGTTGCCTTTTATGATCTGTGAACGGTTTACAAGTTCCTTAAAAACGTTGGCGGCTCCCTACTTTCCTTGTCCCTAATCGTATTATGTCAATTCCCACTTCCTATGAGTGCCAAGCATATTCACAACATGCTTAACGTAGGCGCACTTCAAACGACGTCTACACAAAGGTGGGATTTTTTTATCGCAGACATCCCAAAAGTGTGATTATTCCCAGCAATTTTCCTAAAAGAAAAAATAAAGACACGCCAGAAGATGACATGTGTCATTACTAGTGTGTCTTTTAGTATATAGTTATTGATTGTGTGAAAAACATCATAAATTAGAGAACACATGAGCGTATAATTCACATATTTAGCTAATTATATGCTTTAAAATTAAAGCATATACAAAAATACGATAAAGAAGACTTTACTAATAATATGAAGTAGATTCTAATACTATTTCAAATTCAAAAATTACAAAATAAACCACTTCATTAAGGATCCAACCTACTAAACAATAATTTGCAAAACAATCTATTAATCTTTTTCCATAACTCTTAAAATAATAAAATAAAATTGTGAGAAACTACCAAATGAAACCCAAATTTTGTGAGATCCTACCTAATAAAAAACAAATTTTTAATAAAAAATTGTAAAAAAAGCTACCTAATTAAAGGTAAAATTTTGTATAATACCGTTGACCTAATTTTTCGACGTTTACCAACCACGAAACACCTCAAAACCATCACTTTCATCCTCTAAAACCACCACAATCCGCTTGAAACTGCTTCCACCACGCCAAAACCACCCTTCAACCGCAAAACGCCACCTCTTACCCCAAAAAACCACTATCGCATGGCCCAAAAATACCCTTGGCCACCAACTTAATTGGAATATCCCCCAACCACCCCAAAAATATTCTTACCACCTTGAAAACCAACCATTGCAATGGTTTCGGGAGTGTTTTAAGGTGGGTCTACGCCAAAAAAATTATGTTAACGATGGAAATCTGACCAAATGTAGCATTTTACAATATTTTACCTTTTATTAGGTGATTTCTTAAAATAATTTTTTATTAAATAGCGAAGAGAGGGGTTTCCAGGGAGTCGTGCGGGTGGTTAAGGTAGATGGTTGAGCAGGTGGTGGTTATGGATTGCAATTACCACAATGTGGATGGAGGAAAGGGTGGTCAAGTTGGGGAAGAGAAGAAAAGGGTAAGGGTTAATTTTTTATTTTTTAAAATTCTTACCAAAGTTAATTTTTAACCAAAAATTTAAGATTAAGTATCTGTTTTATGCCATAAGTGAATAAACATTCTAGATTATAACATCTCCAATAAAAGTGGTGTTGATTTTCTTGCAAAACTATCTCAACATTGCTCTTTTAAAACTTCCTTTCATTAGAAACATATACCAAAATCTTGGAGAGTCATGGGAATACGTTTGTCTTCTGCAATTAGGTCTTGTATGGATCTGGCCTACAATAAATTATTGTGAACCTAATATTTAACACTCTCAAATAATATAGTCACTTTTTGGATGATATATTCACTTTTTTATATGATATAATTATCATATTGTGAGTCATATATTAAATGATATAGTCGTATGTAAACAATTTAGTCAGATGATATAATTATATTTCAAATGATATAATTACTGTTTAATACTACTTTTTTTTTACTGATAAATTCACTTTTTTAATGATACATTTACATAATCAGTTTTTGGATGATATAGTGATTTTTCAAATAATATAATCACATTTCAAATGATATACTCGATGGTTTGGTGCATAATAACCGGATCTATTCTAGAATTTCTAATCCTACTTACTCCCTCAATTTTTAAATACTTGCTCCACTTTCCTTTTTCGACCGTTTTTAAATACTTACTACATTTCCTTATTTGGAAAGTTTTTACAATATTAAATTAATTTATCTCATCTAGTGGACCCACCATGATCATATTTCATTATTTTCATATTCTATCTTCTCCAATTCTCTCCACTACTTTTGCTTTTTCGGAATTTTTATTCTTGCACCTATCCCACTACCTCCATATTTTATTACTTTCTCCAATTTCTCCTAAAACTCCGCGCATGGAGAAATAGTGATGCGAGAGCATCCTTGAAACCTACGAGTTGTGTGACTATATGATCCGTTTGGTGGCATTTATGGCTCTAATCTACTTTTTGGAGAAATTCTCTATGTTATGACGTGGTTTAGGTGAATAAAAGTAATCCTTGTCTCTTAATTTTTACAATTGATGGTTGAAGATAAAGCATGGGAACAAGGATGAGAAAGAAAAGCTTTTACTTGGTAAAAAAAATGCAATACTAAAATTCAATCAGCTATGTCTTCTTCGTTACAAGGAATTTTTAGGCGATTCAAACTAGAGGTGAAAGTAGAGTCCAAGAGCTTTCCAACGACAGATCACATGCCTAATTTGAGAAAGAAACGAAAAAGTTATGAACGTTTGAAGTTGAGTTGTACATGCCGTCGCGAGGAATGCCCGCTCCTCAAGTCGTCAAATGAACTTTGCAATGGAAAGGAGCGCCCGCTCCTACCCTTTATAGCGGTCGCTCGAAAGGCCTTGTTTCAGCGGACATCCTTATTTCTTTTATGCTTATTTTTTCTACCTTTTAATCTTGATCTTTCATTTGTAATCCAAGGGTTGTAACTAAATTAAGAACTGTAGGGTTTGTTTGTAAAGCATTTAAATAGGGCTAAATTTGCTTTTGGGAAAAAAAACTTTTGCTTAATTTGAAATCAATGATTTTCTGTCTCTACCCATAATCTTTGTGATTATTTGCTTTCTTTGTGATTGCTACTTTGTAATCTTTGTGGTTACACCTGAATCCTAATTTTACTTTGTGTTAGCTTTGATTAAGAACCCCTATTTCATATATCTTGGTGATTGCTGAGATAAGTTTATCTTGTTGTGTTGAATTGAAATTGTTGTTAATTGTTTTTTTCCCCTCTTTTCTTGATTTTATTGGTTATTTCATATCAAATGGAGCAAGTATTTAAAAATGAAGGGAGTATATTAAAGGAATTGGATCAACTTTCCAAAATTGGTGCATACTCTTAAAACCCATATGTATATTGTTAGGAAATCCTTTAAACAATTGGGTTTTACATTAATCTAATCAGTGTGTATAATCACCCCTTTGTCCAAATTCATGTACTCCATCCGTTCTTATTGATAGTCCTAAAATGAAAGTCCCATTTGCTTTTTTCAAGTATTATTAATATGATTTTTTTTTATCAAAATTCTCTCCAATTTGCAATAATATTTGTTCAAATTTAACTTTTTCATGTAAATTTTGCTTTTCTATATACTTTTATTCCCTTCTCTCTCTACTTTTACTACCTAATTATGTTTATTAATTCCCGTGAAAATTACCCATAAAGGACTATCAATAAGGAACAGAGGGAGTATAATTTAATTTAGTATATATATACTTATAAAGTTATACCATTAAAGAACAAATTTTAACATACAAACTAGTGTGTGTCCCGGGCGATGCCCCGGATTGCTAGTTGTACTTCTTTAATTTGATAATTATGTTCAACTGTTGTATATCTAGGGTGTGATTTGGGTATTGACTCGGATGTTACGTTTTTTTTTTTTGACTTCATATATATTTATTTTCTGATTTGTGAAAAATAAATAAATTAAATAACCTCTAATTTAAAAGGAATATATAATGTTAAATATGTGAAATTTAAAACACTAATAAAAGTTGGTTGAGATGGTAAGTGTGTAACATTTATTTGTTCGAGATTGAGGGTTTGAATCTAGATAAAACCATATTTTATAAATTTCGTTAAATGAAGTCGCAAGCTTACGTGTCGCTGTGCCATGTTGTCATATACGTTGAAGAGTGTCACGTGGCATCATTCCTTTAAAAGGAACGTCTTTTAATACTCCCTCCGCCCACGATTATCTGCACCAAATGTACTTTTTGCGGACTCCTAGGCAAAACTATTTAAGCATGATTATTGAAATTTAAAAGGAGAAGGAAGGGATAATTAATCCAACACCCACACCCACGTAACCCCCACCACTGACGTAGAACCACCACGCCACCTCGCGAAACACCGACACCCACGCAACCCCCACCATTGACGCAAAACCACCGACCTTAGACCACCGAAACCACCCCGCAACCCCCACTCACAGACACATAACCACCAAACTCAAACCACCGAAACCACCATGCATTCCCCATTCACACAACCCCCACTCACGCACCAACCCCACGAACTCAGACCACCGACACCCACCACGAAACCCACGACCCCAGATCTTGAATCGAAACCCACCGCGCAACCCACGACCCTAGGTCTAGCCACGAAACCCACCGCAAAACCCACGAACTCAAACCACCGAAATCCATGAACTCGGATTAGTGGTTGTGGTGGAGTAGTGGCGACGACGGAAAATGGTGCGGCGATCTAGGGTGTGGTCTATCTAGGGTGCGGAAAATGTGCGGCAGTCTAGGGTGCGGTGGGGTCTGGTCAGAGAATTGGGCGGCGATCTAGGGTGTGGTCGGAGAATGGCGTGGCGATGGGGTATAGTCGCGGTGGGGGTGGTGCTCTAGGCTCGTCTGGGCTGGTGATAGGCAGTTAGAGGCGGCGAATTGGCTGGGGTAAGGTGGTAATTACTTGGTAAGTAAGTGTAATTATAAGATGTTAAACAAAGGTTAAAAAATAAAGTAAGGTAAGGTGGTCATTTTATTGTATAAAATTACTAAAAATGGAAAGAAAAATTTTGTTGCAGATAATAGAGAGCACCCATTTATGGCAAATGTTGCAGATAACTGTGGGCGGAGGGAGTATATAGTATAGATAAATAGATATGTGAGATCAAAGATGAGAACCACAATCATAATTTTTTCTATCGGTAGTCTACTAACACAGTCGTGTAGACACCTAAAAATGTCTCCCCAAAACCATACCCGATGATGAACAAACTTTCATTGCCATTATTGGTCGGGTTGAGTATTTAATCTTTGGAGTGCTTAAATCCATATTCAATCCCAATACATTTCATAAACAACCCAATTCCTAGACCATTTCCCCAAACCATAACTTATTTTCCTCTTTCTGTGTCTTTAAACCCAAAATAATTCATTTCGCGTCCTTTAAAATCATTCATTTCGTGTCCTTTTTATTAAAATGTTTAGTCCAGTTTATTTTAGTCCATAATCTTGGTCCAATGATTGAATAGTTGGATGGGTCTTGAAAAGTAATTATTTATGGCTAGACTCTAGTGTAGCCAACTTAACCTACACCCCCAATGAAACACTACGTTTCACTCCCTACTGACAAGGGAATAATCGCGTCGTCTAACGACTACACCTAGATCAAATATAATTTATACACCTAAACAAACCTAATACAAGTATAAGGCAAGTATAGGGGTCGAACCACAAGGAGACATGCATAAGCACAACATTCACTACTCAATACTTAAGCTACCTCGGAACGAGAAGTGTGAAAAGCTAAGAAATTAAACTAGAGATTAAGAATGATTAAAACCAATATAACTAAGCACCAAGGGAAGTAGGTAGATGCAGTTGCCAATTGATCATGCAATAACACGAAAGCAAAGCAATGGTAAACTAAGCATGTAAGAATATCGAATTAAAGCTCAATCCAACCGCCTTCCGGGGTCAATCAAATCCTCCTAACATAGCCTCTATGTTTCCACACTAGAACCATGTATTAGAAGGTGCAATCAAAGAACTATCGATAGTAATGGATCTTAACTAAGTCAACTTCCGTTTCTTGTTAGCAAAGATTCACCTTTAATCAACTAACAATGTGCACTTGCAAGAAGATTAAAGAACATCAAACACACAAAGACTTTAATCACCATTAACAAAACCCCAACATCATAAGCATGAATCAATCAACAACTACATCATCCCCACACCCTTGGCTAGGGGACTACTCACAAATCATTTTGAAAGGAATATCAATCATCAAATCAATAAGCATCAACATGATCAATAAGCAATGAAGGAAAATATAAATAAGCAAATAAAACTAAATACAAAAGCAAAGAAAGAGAGTAAGAAATTGCTCATTAATTGAAGATGAAGATTTACAAAGGTTCAAGCAAGCTCCTTCTTCAATATCCAAGTTCATCAATGGAAATCCACACTTTCTCTCTCTACTAATGAAGTTTCTCTCACTAGATTAGGGCTAAAATGTTTCTAAGTAATGATAGATGCTCCCCTAAACTTCTCTACGGCCTATATATATAGGTCCCCCAAAAGATACAAAAATACGAAATAATAAAGACCGCAGCTCAGCGGTGCGCGCCCGCGCACATACACTGCGCGCCCGCGCAGAAGTTGGGTGTGCGCCCTCGCAGATCTTGCGCGCCCGCAGATCTGTGGGTAAGGAGAATGAGACCCATGGATGCGCGCCTTCTCTCAGCAATACTGCGCGCCCGCTCTTGAGGGGTGTGCGCCCGCACACAAGGCGCACACATGGCGCACGCAACACTCTGTTTTGGTTCTGCTTCTGATGCTGTGCTGTGCGCGGGTTCTCCCAGAGCTGCGCGCCCGCACACATCAGTCGCGCGCCCGCACACTGAGCGCGCACAAGGCGCACAAATCTTCTGTTTGTGTTCTGCTCAAGGAGCCATCCTGCGCGGGTTCTCCCAGAGCTGCGCGCCCGCACACAGGGGAGTTTGGGAGTGAATTGCTCTTCTTCCAATGTCTTGGTTCCTACAAAACAAAAACAAAGAAAACAAGGAGAAAGGCAAACAAAGAAAAGGGGAACAAAAAGGAGAGAAAAGGGGGCAAACAAGCTACAAATGGGTGGGAAAAACCCGTAAAGTGTACACTAAATTGTGGCATAAATGCCACTCATCAAATTCCCCCACACTTGCTTCTTGCTTGTCCCCAAGCAAGGGAAACCACGGCAAAAGACAACAAACACAACATGACAAGGTTCAAGAGAATCAATCTAATGCCACGGTGAGAATTGCTCAGATCGGACTCAGATATAATGACATTGATCAAAGAATACTTACCTTTCTCAATTCAAGAGGGGAAACACGCTTTAAGATGCTCAAGGTTGAAAGAGACAAACCTAAGCTAAGCATAGAGAACTAATGATTTCATCTTCCGCCCTAGCCCCATCCAAGACGGTCCTCGTTCTCTCCACTAGCTTCAATTCATCCCCTAGTTGGCTCCTCATGATTCCGCGAGGGAACCGGAAAAATCAAATCCATGTGGAACAACGAGGCTATCCCGACATCTCAACTATGCGTACTCTCTCCATAGGGTTGAAATCTATCTCCCTCCACCGTTTCCTTGATCACGCCCCTCTAGAGTCCAAGGGTCTTAGTTAGGGTTGTAATGTCATGGCTAAAGGTTAAGGTAGGGAATTAATTTGAAAATTTTGGTGGAAACTCCTAAGTGAAGCATAAGAGCGGCCATCTCTCAAAAGCAACATAGGAATCTAACCTAAGTTTCAAATCACCACCTTCAATACAAACTACATGACAATACTACTCAATAATTCCGTTCAACTTGATTTTTCCTTCTCAACTTTTTTTTTTTTTTTTTTTTTTTTTTTTTTTTTTTTTGAATGGCTCTTGGTTTTCATAGATTACAACTTCCTTGCCAACCTTTTGCACACTTTCTCATGAATAGACTTTCAAGACCTCATTCAAACCAAATTACACAACTTCCTTGCTTAAAGTCAAGACTCTCAAACCCGAATCTCACAAGCCGATGCTTCACTAACTACAAGGGTTGGTAAAACATGGGCCGCTAGGTTTGTAACGTGGTTTAACCAAGAAAGGGGAAATAAGGCTCAACATGGCTAGCAAGTAGGTATACGTAAAATAAAAAAAAACAAATATGTAACAAAACACAAAGAAAACGAAGAAAAATGAGAAGAGATGCCCTCTTCCTCCTCTAGAGTTATATGATCACGGTATTGGGAGCTAGATACCAACACAAGGATTAAGACACGCATAGCTAAGGATCCAAAATGCCGCTCAACAAAAGTGATGGAGGCTTGAACAATAAACGCTCACATGGGATATGAAAGTAAGCAATTGCCAACCAAGGGAATCCTATTCACTACGGAGAGCAACACCATCTTACCACTTTCCCGTGAACTAGGGGTTCAAACGTCCTCAAGAGTTCTAAACCGGGCTACCTTAGCTTAAAATGTGTCTAGTTCAACCCTAAGCACTCTCAAACCGTGAAGACCCTCTTCAACTAGGAAGGTAAGCATTCAAAAGAATATATCATAGCAAATGCACATAGGTCCACATTTCCAAATGAACAAGCAAATTCTCAATTTCCAAAATTTTCCTCTTGTCATGATTATGAATGTCACATAAGGGAAAGAAGAAGAGCAACACACAAAGAAAAAGGAAGAAGTCAAGAAGGTTCATAAAGGAGGCATGCAAATCATATAAATCCCGATCGACATACAATGATCGTTGAATACAACATCAACGATCCCAGGTTCCTTAGAACCAAAACAATCAACCTCGAACCATTCAACTCTTTCCTAAACTAACCTAAGCTATGCAACCAATCAAATATTTAAAGAGTTGAGAAGGAGAATTTGTCACCCAGTTACGCTTAGAAAACGCAAGTCCACGATCGTTGAAACTCCATTGCTCGGAAATATTCGGGGAATGCGCCCATAAGCCCTACAAAATGTCAAAGACCAAAACAACTCGGCAAATATTTGGTTAGTAGCAAGAGAAATATATACAAAGCAAAAACAACACAAGAAAAAGTTTGGATTAAAGGGGAATTTGGATTTTTGAAAAGAAAGGGAGCCAAAACAACACAAGGTTTCATTAAAACATCATCATCATCATTTTGTTGAAAAGAGGGGAGGGAATCTTCCAAAAAGACACCTATTGGCCCAAAATCACGCCCTATAAAAACAAAGCCCTTGAATGGAACAATAAACAAGCACCCCCCCACACTTGAACGGAAAACCGTCCTCGGTTTGAACAAAGTGGAAAATAGGGTGGGAGGAAGGGCTAAACTCGGCCCGAGGGCCCTAGTCCTCCATGTGAGAACTAGAGCTCTCTCCATAAGGACGCCACTCGTAGTCGACGTCGATAGGAGGGCCATGGGGGTCCCAACCACCGGTGTAACCCGGTGGAAAACCACGGTTCCGGTATAACTCTTGCTGGTAATCCGGAAGAGGGTCATAGGGAGGGGGCATCTCAAGGGGCTCGGATGTGTACATGGGGTAGTTGGGGTCCCCACGGTAATCACACCCCCCCGGTGCCTTGTAATCATACCCCTCAGAGGTGGGGTAGTTCACTCGGGGGGTCCCTTGAGATGAAGGCCCGGACAAATAGGGCCAAACCGGTTGACGGGGAGTGCCGTCAGAATGCGGTTCCTCGTAAGAAGGAACCGGCCCCTGTTGGGGCGGAAAATACGGATAGTTCACCGGTGGGGTAAAATGTCCTTGGTTTACATGCCAATCATAAATGTTGGCATTGTAAACCGAGTACCCATCGGCGGCCTCCGTCAACCGGTTTACCTGCATTGACAGGTTTTGGAAAGCTTGCTCAAGGTTAAAAGAAGAAGAGGAAGAGGCCATACCTCCCTCACTAGAGGAGGGGACGCGCAAACCTTGGGGTCCCTCCCCATACTGGAAACCTTGAAGTTGAAACCCTTGTTGTTGTTGTTGCTGATGAAACTGCTGTTGCTGAAATTGCTGTTGTTGTTGGAATTGTTGGTGTTGTTCTTCTTGTTGTTGTTCTTCTTGTTGTTGATGTTGTTGCTGCTGATGTCGCTCGCGAATGATCATATTTCGCTCACCTCCAAGAGCGTTAGGAAGGACACCATTGTCCTTAGGAACCTTCCACACATTCCTCGCGTTCCTCTCCAAGGAAGTGCGGCTTGGGAATGGAAGAATGCAATGGTGTTCCCTCTCAACACACCAATCATGGAAGTTGTTCACATCGTCGGTTGGTTGGATGAAAACTGACTTCCTCATGTAGGAGATGTCCACGAATATGTCTCTGTCTCTTCCCACCCGTGTACAAAAAGGGAAAAGAACCTCACCCCCTAGCTTCGAGGCGATCCTTGAAATCATCCCTCCTAAGGCAATCTCTCCCGTCTTGTTCCCATTCTTGATTGCCTCGCAACAAAGCACAAACCAATACCCCATGTTAAGCCGCCCACTCAACTCCTCCTTTGTGGCGACCCAAAGAGTGAAAAGCTCCTCATGAGAGAGTTTACTCAAGTCTTGCTTACTAAACACCGCAAACCCTAAGATGCGGTGAAGGATGCGGAGTGCCGGGTGGATGATTTGGCTTGCCACCGAGTACCGAGTACTAAACTCATCCGAATCGGTAATTGTCCGCCATCAACGGAAAGCATCGTACTCGGGGAAGAGCTCGGTGGATGGGGCAAGTAGGTCGGCGTCGGGGTTAAAGTCTAAGAGTTCATTTAGACGCCGAAGAGAGACAACATGGCGGGCATTGAAAAGTTGGAAGGAGATTTGGAATTCGTTGTTTCCAACGGGTTCTTTCTCAAAGGAAGCGAGGAACTCGTAGGTGGGTTCTTTGAAGGTTGGGTATTGGTGCTTGATGAACTCACTCATCCCAAGGTTGTCAAGAAGGGACCGAAGGTCCTCATCTATCCCCAAATCACGCATTGAGCGTTGATAGTAGTGTCGGGAGGGGTTAAGCTTGCGTTTGAGGAATGTTTGATGGAAGGGTGCATGGTGTCGGTTCACAAACTTTAAAGTGGGAAGAGAGGATTGTGTTTGGTTTTGATTTTGGGAGGAGGGTTGGGGCTCATCAACTGACATTCTAGGCTCCTTTCTACCCCTTCTCCTACCGCTCATCTTCACCAACTTTACTCAACAACCCAAAAATACCAAGAACACCAAGGAGAGATCCACAATCAAGAATACCAAATCTTTCCCACAACAACAACAACACTTGAAGCCTTTGATTTTGTTATCTGAAAAGGGGTTAGGAGCAACAACTTTCCAGGATACAAATAACACAAGAGGAAAACAACTATCACCAACAATATTCAATGCCAAAATTTGCAATACTCAATCACTAAAGAGGCAATCACTAAGTAAAATTCAATATCAAGCATCAAAAACTCTTAACAACATACATTTTCAATTCCACATGCATTAACAATTTTCAATGCTTAATATCAAGCTAGTGATCACTCACAAAATTCTCAATATCCAAGTCAAGTAATTTGCTAGGGAAATTGCATAAAAAAAAAACAATTTCATCAACAATACTCACAAATCACCAAGAAATTCATGACAAATTCCGCAATTATAAGCAAAACTACCCCAAAATCACACAAAATCCATACAAGCTCAATTTTTGCTTAACAATCCTAAAACATGATCTTATCTAAAGAATCAAAACCACAAAGTACTCAAGGATTAGGATTATACCACAATTGAAGAGCTCGAAGACCTTCAAGAGCCCTCACGCACCACCACCTTGACCACCGAAGAGCAACCACGAATTTGGTGAAAAATGGGTGATTTTGAGAGGGGAAAGTGATGAATTTGTGAGGAAATTGAGGGAATGTAAGGGATTTGTTGAGATTCCGAGGAATTAAGTGAGATTAGAGGGGATTTGGGAGGTTGGGGTTTGAGTTCTTGAGGAGAGAGAGTGAGAATCGTGTTTGTATTTGGGAAAATGATGAAAGAATCGGGGAAAAAGGAGACTTAAGCCCCTATAAACCCAGGTCTGCGCGCCCGCGCAGGTATACTGCGCGCCCGCGCAAGTGAACTGCGCGCCCGCACTGATGTCGCACACACGTCGCGCAAAACTTTCTGCCAGAATCTGAAATTTTGCCTGTTAATCTGCGCGGGTTCTCCCAGGCCTGCGCGCCCGCGCAGCCTTTGTATGCACACACGTCGCGCAAAACTTTCTGGAATTTGAACTTCCCTGTGCGCGGGTTCTCCCAGGCCTGCGCGCCCGAGCACTGGGTCTTCATCAAATCCTCTTGTGCATGGCTCCTCGCTCACTTTTAAGTCTCCAAACCTCAACCTAGCTCCAAACATAACACCAAACGGCCTGCAAAAATAGTCATGTATCATGCTAGATGCACCGTTTATCAAAGACTCAATTATAATCAAAACTCATAAATCCCAATAATCCAAAGTTGTAAAATGAAAAACTAACAAGAAAAGAAGAAAGTAGAAGAGGTTTAGAAACTCGGGTTGCCTCCCGGAAGCGCTTTTGGTTAGCGTCGTTAGCTCGACGTTCTTCGAGATGATTAAGGAGGGTGGAATTGACGATGCACATCAATTAGAGTAACTGAAATTGGTTCATCACTTGGGAATCCTTCAAAATAAGGCTTGAGGCGGTGGCCGTTGACTTTGAAGGGGGAGTGCCCATCTTGGAAAATTTCATAAGCACCATATGGAAACACCTCCGTAATAATGTATGGCCCACTCCATCTTGATCGGAGCTTGCCCGGGAAGAGTTTCAACCTTGCATTGAAGAGGAGCACCTTTTGCCCTTTGACAAAATCTTTCTTGATGATTTGAGCGTCGTGCCACGCTTTTGATCTTGCCTTATACATGCTTGCATTCTCATAAGCACTCAACCTCAATTCCTCTAGCTCATGTAACTCTAAAAGCCTTTGCTCCCCCGCACTATGGAGATCAAGGTTGATTTGCTTGATCGCCCAATGAGCACGGTGCTCCATCTCCACGGGCAAATGGCAATTCTTCCCATATACAAGCTTGTAGGGGGTGGTCCCAATTGGCGTCTTGAAAGAGGTCCTATAAGCCCATAGAGAATCGATGAGCTTAGAGGACCAATCCTTCCTCGTTCTGGCAACTGTCTTCTCCAAAATCATTTTGAGCTCTCTATTTGTGACCTCCGCTTGACCACTTGTTTGGGGGTGATAAGCAAGCCCCCGCTTGTGAGATACCCCATATTTCTCAAGTAGTCGCACGAAGGTGTGGTGTTTGAAATGTGACCCCCCATCACTAATAATTGCCCTTGGAACACCGAATCTTGGGAAAATCACTTTCTTGAAGAGGTTGACCACCACTTTTGAGTCATTTGTTGGAGAAGCTACGGCCTCCGCCCATTTGGACACGTAGTCAACGGCAACCAAAATATATTTGTTCCCTTTTGAGGAGATAAAAGGCCCCATGAAATCTATCGCCCACACATCGAAAACTTCAAGCTCAAGGATGGGGTTTTGTGGCATTTCATCCCTTCTCGAAATATTCCCCACCCTTTGACATCTATCGCAGGTCTTGACAAATATCCAAGAGTCCTTGAATAAGGAAGGCCAAAAGAGCATTGATTGGAGAACTTTTGAGGCGGTTTTCTGAGCACTCATATGCCCACCACAAGGAGAGGAGTGGCACATGTGGAGAACACTTTGAAACTCATCATCGGGAACGCATCTCCTCAATAACCCATCAACCCCTCTCTTCAACAAAATCGGTTCATCCCAAATATATCTCTTTGCCTCGTGCTTGAGTTTTCGACGTTGTTGTGAAGTGAAATCCGGAGGTATGGCACCACAAGCCAAGTAATTCACAATATCCGCATACCATGGAGCCGACTTCACCTCAAGAACGTATAGCACGTCATCCCTTAAAGCATCCTCTATTGGCAAACCATCATCCTTGAACCTTGCACCGCCCAACCTTGAAAGGTGATCCGCCACCACATTTTCGGCTCCCTTTTTATCTCTCATTTCATAATCAAAGTCTTGGAGAACTAAAACCCATCTCAACAACCTTGGTTTAGCTTCCTTCTTCCCTATCAAATATTTGAGAGCCGAATGGTCGGTGTACACAATTGTCCTAGAACCAATGAGGTAGGTTCTAAACTTCTCAAATGAGTGAATAACCGCTAAGAATTCCTTCTCGGTGGTTGTGTAGTTTCGTTGAGCGTCGTTGAGAGTTTTGGACAAATAATGTATGACATGGAGCTTCCCATCCTTTCGTTGCCCAAGAACCGAACCAATAGCCTCGTCGCTTGCATCGCACATGAGCTCAAATGGAAGAGACCAATCCGGGCCTTGGACAATAGGGGCGGTGCAAAGGGCCTCTTTCAACCTACAAAAAGACTCATGACAAGCATCATCAAATATAAACTCTTTATGTTGTTGCAATAAGGATGTGAGAGGTTTTGCAATCAAAGAAAAGTCTTTTATAAAACGCCGATAGAACCCGGCATGGCCAAGGAAAGACCTCACTTCCCTCACGTTGGTGGGGGGAGGAAGTTTCTCAATGACCTCTACCTTGGCTCTATCAACCTCAATGCCGGCATGGGAAATTTTGTGCCCAAGAACAATCCCACTTTCTACCATAAAATGGCACTTTTCCCAATTTAGCACGAGGTTAGCCCTCTCACATCTTTCTAAGCAACGAGATAAATTAGATAGACAATCTTCATAGGTGGCCCCTCCAACGGAGAAGTCATCCATAAAGACCTCTATCTCATCCTCAATCATATCACTAAAAATGGACATCATACAACGTTGGAATGTTGCGGGAGCATTACAAAGCCCAAAAGGCATCCTACGGTATGCATAAGTACCGTAGGGACAAGTGAAAGTCGTCTTCTCTTGATCCTTGGGGTCAATCGGGATTTGGAAAAAACCCGAATAACCATCAAGAAAACAATAGAAGGAATGCTTTGTAAGCCTCTCCAACATTTGATCAATGAACGGTAATGGAAAATGATCTTTGCATGTACTTGTGTTGAGTTGGCGATAGTCAATGCACATGCGCCAACCGGTTACAAGCCTAGTGGGGACTAGTTGATCATGATCATTTTTCACTACCGTCATTCCCCCTTTCTTAGGTACAACTTGCACGGGAGATACCCAATCACTATGAGAAATCGGGTATATAATTCCCGCATCAAGAAGCTTAGCCACTTCCTTCCGCACAACCTCTTGCATGGAAGGGTTAAGCTTCCTTTGCCTTTGCCTAACGGGTTTGGCATCTCCCTCTAGATCAATTTTGTGCATGCATAAAGAAGGACTTATACCTTTGATGTCATCAATGGTATAGCCTAAAGCTTTCTTGTGTTTTTTCAAAACATTGATCAAGAGGGAGGTTTGCTCCTCCGTTAGGTTGGAATTAACAATCACGGGGAAAGACTCATTAGAACCAAGAAATACATACCTCAAGCCCAAAGGTAGAGGTTTCAAATCTACCTTTGGTGCTCCCTTACCATTGGTGCTCTCTTCTCTTTCCTCAACTTGAAAAAGGTCATGGGTGTGAAAAGCCTCCTCCTCCATGCTCTCATCCATGCACTTGCTCTTGCTTTCCTCTAGCAAATCCTCATAGAATTGAATGTCGCCCTTGTGAACACCTAGCTTAGGATCATTCAACAATACACTCTCTAGGGGATCGTTAGAAGCATGCAAATGGGAACGAGAGAATTCACTAAGCATGGAATCTAGAACATCTACTCTAAAGCATTCACTACTTGAGGAAGGTTGTTGCATGACACTATTCAAATCAAACTCAATTGAGTCATTGTCAATTTTCAAAGATATTTTGCCTTCCTTCACATCAATAATGGCCCTAGAGGTGGCTAAGAACGGCCTACCCAAGATAATAGGAATCCTTTCATCCTCATCCATTTCTAGCACATAAAAATCCACGGGGAATGTGAACTTCCCTACCCTAAGGGGGATGTTCTCCACTTTCCCCATGGGAAATTTAATGGACCGATCCGCTAGTTGGAGAGTGGTGTTGGTGGGGGAAAGGGTTCCTACACTAAGCTTTTGGTAGACGGAGTAGGGCATGAGGCTCACACTCGCTCCTAAATCACATAAAGCTTTGTCAAACTCAATCCCATTGATAGAACAAGGGATGGAAAAACTACCCGGATCCTTCAACTTAGTGGGAAGTTTGTTGGAAAGGATTGCACTACAATTGGCGGTCAAGCTCACCGTCTCACACTCCCTTCTCCCACTCAAAAGATCTTTAAAAAACTTAGAGTAATGGGGCATTTGTTTCATAGCATCTATAAAAGGGAGGGAAACATGCAAATTCTTGATCACATCCAAAAACTTCCCAAATTGAGCATCAAGCTTAGCCCTCACAAATCTTTGGGGAAAAGGTAGCCTCTCCTCTCTAGGTTGGAGATTTAGGGGCAAGGGGGTGGTTTCTTTTTCCTTTTGCACCTCAACATCCCTCTCCCTCTCAACATTAGAAGGTTCCTTGGTTCTCTCACTCCCCCTCTCCAACTCTACTTCATTTCGAGGTTCTTCCTCAACTAAGGGGTCACTCCCTACTACCTTTCCACTCCTTGTTGTCACGGCATACAAAGGTTTTGGGTTGACTCCTTGACTAGGGATAGAGGAAGAAGAAGAAGAAGAAGAATTGGAAGCAAGTTGGGCAATTTGGGTTTCAAGCATTTTCATATGAGCATTGGTTCGCTTCTTTTCTTCCTCATTCCTCTTCTTTTCCTCCTCATGCATCTTCATGATGGCATCTAGCTTAGCCATCACGGGATCATTAGGAGGGGCCTCTATTTGAAGAGGTTGTTGAGGTGGAGGAAGTTGGGATTGATGGAAACCCGGAGGCCTATTGGTTTGGGCATAGTTAGAAACATTTTGGCCCCTATTGCCTCCGGTTCCTTGGTTGGGAACATTACCTTGTCGATTATTTCCCATGTTACCTTGATCACCAAAATTTTGATTTTGATGGTCTTGGTATCGGGAGTTGGGTTGTTGGTTTTGGTAGCCATACCCTCTTTGGTTAGAGTAGCCTCTTCCATTGAAATTGGAAGGGCCTCCCCCACCATGATATTGGTTACCATAACCACCACCACTTTGATTCCAACCACGGTTTCCACCTTGATTCTAATTCCCCATTTGATTGGGGTTTGGCCTCAAGTTCCCTACATTTTCCATTCTAGGAGCAAAATTAATAGCATTGACATCTTCTTGGTTATCATCATGTTCATAGGGAGGGGGTTGGACTTCACAAGCATACACACAATGGGAGGTATCATGATCATAGGTTTCACAATTTGAGCAAAACATGCATCCTTGAGGCATTTTATTATAAGGAGAGGGGGAAGAAGTGGCCATACCATTGCCTCCCTTGGTTGAAGGGGAGGTATTACCATGAGGATTGGACCTTTCTTTCATCATTTCATCCATTTGCTTGGCCATCTTGGAGATTTGGGAAGAAAGGTTGTTGATTGCGTTGGCTTGCTCCAATGCATAGACACCTTTGCTAGAAGTGGCCTCCCTTTCTCCTTCGTACCAATCATCATAATGCTTTGCGGCCTCCTCTATGATGCATTCCACTTCATCCTCTCCCTTGTTCATGATTGGACCGCCGGCGGCGGCATCTAGGCTTGTTCTCCCTTGAGGTGAGAGACCTCCATAGAAAGTGTGGATGAGTTGATACTTGGGTATCCCATGATGTGGGCATTGGCGTTGAAGCTCCTTGTACCGGTCCCATGCCGCACTTAGAGTCTCACCACTCTTTTGGCGAAAGCCTTGGATCAACGATCGAGCCTCGGCGGTCTTCCTATGGTTATAAAATTTCCTCAAGAAAGCCGTAGTCACTTGGTCCCAAGTTGTGAGAGAGTTAGGGGGCACCTCCTTCTCTAGCCATTCTAGACCTCTCCCAATTAAAGAAAATGGAAACATCTTGAGGCGGATGTACTCTTGAGTCACCCCGTTGGCTTTGATTGTGTCACAATATTTCTCAAATTCTTTTAAATGCTCATGAGGGCTCTCAAATTTTCCACCCGAGAATTGTTTCCTCTCTATCAAAGCAATCAAATTGGGCTTGATTTCGAAATTGTTGGCTTGAGTGGTAGGAGTTAGGATCCCACTTTGGGCTCTAAAGGCTTCGGGAGCCCCAAGACGACTCAAAGGTGTATTCTCTCCCATTTTAGGACCGTCTTCACCTCCGGACTTAAAGTTTGAAAAGGGGTTGATTTCCGGACTTGATAGCGAAATAGGGCTATCTAAGTCTTTACTTGAGGGTGAAGATGGTGGAGTATCTTCCAATTCTCTTACTCCTTCTTTCGTTGGGGTGTGAGAATTTCTACTCCTCGCTCTCGCTTCTCTTCGTAGTAAGGACAAGGATCTTTCTAACTCCGGATCAATGGGAACCAAGGACCTTGAGCGAGTTCGTCCTCTGTTCATACAACAAAGCTAAGGAGAACGTAAGCATTGACAAGTAACAAGAAGTAACAAATACTAACAGACAAGGAATGAGATAGTCTCAAATGAAGTAGTGAAAAATTAATGGAAGCCGTCTCCCCGGCAACGGCGCCAATTTGACAAGGGAATAATCGCGTCGTCTAACGACTACACCTAGATCAAACATAATTTATACACCTAAACAAACCTAATACAAGTATAAGGCAAGTATAGGGGTCGAACCACAAGGAGACATGCATAAGCACCACATTCACTACTCAATACTTAAGCTACCTCGGAACGAGAAGTGTGAAAAGCTAAGAAATTAAACTAGAGATTAAGAATGATTAAAACCAATATAACTAAGCACCAAGGGAAGTAGGTAGATGCAGTTGCCAATTGATCATGCAATAACACGAAAGCAAAGCAATGGTAAACTAAGCATGTAAGAATATCGAATTAAAGCTCAATACAACCGCCTTCCGGGGTCAATCAAATCCTCCTAACATAGCCTCTATGTTTCCACACTAGAACCATGTATTAGAAGGTGCAATCAAAGAACTATCGATAGTAATGGATCTTAACTAAGTCAACTTCCGTTTCTTGTTAGCAAAGATTCACCTTTAATCAACTAACAATGTGCACTTGCAAGAAGATTAAAGAACATCAAACACACAAAGACTTTAATCACCATTAACAAAACCCCAACATCATAAGCATGAATCAATCAACAACTACATCATCCCCACACCCTTGGCTAGGGGACTGCTCACAAATCATTTTGAAAGCAATATCAATCATCAAATCAATAAGCATCAACATGATCAATAAGCAATGAAGGAAAATAAAAATAAGCAAATAAAACTAAATACAAAAGCAAAGAAAGAGAGTAAGAAATTGCTCATTAATTGAAGATGAAGATTTACAAAGGTTCAAGCAAGCTCCTTCTTCAATATCCAAGTTCATCAATGGAAATCCACACTTTCTCTCTCTACTAATGAAGTTTCTCTCACTAGATTAGGGCTAAAATGTTTCTAAGTAATGATAGATGCTCCCCTAAACTTCTCTACGGCCTATATATATAGGTCCCCCAAAAGATACAAAAATACGAAATAATAAAGACTGCAGCTCAGCGGTGCGCGCCCGCGCACATACACTGCGCGCCCGCGCAGAAGTTGGGTGTGCGCCCTCGCAGATCTTGCGCGCCCGCAGATCTGTGGGTAAGGAGAATGAGACCCATGGATGCGCGCCTTCTCTCAGCAATACTGCGCGCCCGCTCTTGAGGGGTGTGCGCCCGCACACAAGGCGCACACATGGCGCACGCAACACTCTGTTTTGGTTCTGCTTCTGATGCTGTGCTGTGCGCGGGTTCTCCCAGAGCTGCGCGCCCGCACACATCAGTCGCGCGCCCGCACACTGAGCGCGCACAAGGCGCACAAATCTTCTGTTTGTGTTCTGCTCAAGGAGCCATCCTGCGCGGGTTCTCCCAGAGCTGCGCGCCCGCACACAGGGGAGTTTGGGAGTGAATTGCTCTTCTTCCAATGTCTTGGTTCCTACAAAACAAAAACAAAGAAAACAAGGAGAAAGGCAAACAAAGAAAAGGGGAACAAAAAGGAGAGAAAAGGGGGCAAACAAGCTACAAATGGGTGGGAAAAACCCGTAAAGAGTACACTAAATTGTGGCATAAATGCCACTCATCACCTACCCCCTACCCCACTCACTACCCCACACTCCCCAAATAAAACCGCCAGTAACTTCCTCTACCCCACACACACACACACACACACACACACACACACACACACACACACACACATATATATATATATATAAATTTGGAAACAAATAATCATTTTCTCTCACATCCTCTTTCTCCATTTTCGCTACAATCTGCACAAATTAGTAAGTAAAATCGAGTAAAATGTCCGACATTAGAGACGAAATTGAGCAATCGCAACAAATTTCAGCAAGTACAAACCAAAAATCTAAAGAGTAAGTATGTTTTGCATGTTTAGTGTAAAAATAATTGAAAATTGCGCAATCAAAACCCTAATTTTTTGGTTTTTTTTTTCTGATGATGTTTCAGGAAAACAATTGAAAATTTTGCAATTCAAGAACCATCAAAGTAAGTATTACTGATATTTTCGAAGTATAAGCATAATTTTATTTAAATTTGCTCATATTTAAACAAGTTACTATTTCAATTTGAATTTAAGCATAATTGCTCTATTTCTGCTACGATGATAAAAAATTTTGAACAAATGTAAGCATAATTTTAATTCTGGAGTTCAACAAAAATTATATAAAATATACAAAAAACGAAATGTGGAAAAAATATAATATCTAGAACTGTGAAGTATAATGAACAAATACAAAACACTCTATGTTCAAATTCATATGTGTGCATATATGTGTATACATATGTTCAAAATTGTATAGCGTGTATATAGCATGTAATTTATGTTTGTTTATATACATTTCCTGATATGTTAATTGATACAAATATATTGTTCATTTCTAAATTCCATTTTGTACATTTATGAAATAAACAAAAAATGTCTAGTTTTGTGTAGTAAAATGAACATATGTTCATTTTGAATACATATGTTCAAAACACTATATGTTCAACATTCATATTATGTTATATGTGTGCGTATATATGTATAAATATGTTCATTGTTACAATTATATTGATCATTTCTATGTACTATTTTGTACATTTGTCTAATATAGAAACATCATGTCAATTTTTATAATTTACAATATCAATTTACATTGTAGTGATATACCATTTAAAGTGATACACTTGATGCAATTTGACAATGGAATGTTCAATCCTTATCCTATAATTCATGAGAGAAAAGAATGTTCTGAAATAGACAACAAATTGGATAGAAATGAAGTTATAAAAAAGTGGGAATCCTATTTATTAGAAGACAACCTACATCCCAAGTAAGTTGATGTACTTACAAATATTCATATATGTAATATTTAATGTACAATCATTTAATTTAATACATAATCTCATAATTGAAATAATTTGTAAAAATTTAGTGAACCAAAAAAGTTGAAAGTGAAATTTATAATGTCAAGATCAAGGCCAGAGACAAATCAAACAAAGAGGTATAAATACTTCATTAAAATTCAATAATTTATTTTTATACTGTTACATAATCATACTTTTATATATTGACATTTAAAAAAATTTCAGTGAACAACAAAAGGAAAGTTCAAAAATAGATGATGCATTAGCAAAACAAGGGTATATTACTTTAAATTAAATGTTCATTTACTTATTAGTTGTCATACATAGTCTAATGATTTGCATTCAAAAACTTCTCAGAGAAAAATCAACTGAAGAGGAAGGAAAAAATGATCAACTACAATCAGGAAAGGATGAATCAGAATTAGTGAATACAGGGTATTTGACTCCCTTAATGTTCATTTTCATATTAGTTGATAAACATTTTTAATCATTTGCAATTAATTAATTTTCAGAAAAGAATCAACTAACAAAGCCCCAACAGAGGTTGAGGGTGCAGCAGAGGTTGAGCTTGCACCAGAGGTTGAGGCTGCACCAAAGGTTAAGGCTGTAGTAGAGGTTGAGCCTCCAGCAGAGGATGAGCCTGCAGCAAAGGATGAGCCTCCAGCAGAGAATCAACCTGCAATTGAAGAAACACATTCGTACATAATTAGAAAGTATGAACAAATATAATTTATTAAATGTTTCTATTCCACTTTTACATTATTAATGATCATAAATTATCAACATATAGCTAGGAAAAAGAAGGTGTCAACTCAAGAAATACTCAAAAAACTGAACAAAAACAGGAAAACAAAAAAAGATGTGCCTGCTGCTGTTGGAAAGGCCCCTGCTGCTAAAAAGGCCCCTGCTACAAGTGCTTATGCTGCTGGAAAGGCCCCTGCTGCTGAAAAGGCCATAACTACAAGTGCTAAAGCTATTGAAAAGTCCCTTGCTGCTGCTGAAGCAGCAAAGTCCACTACTTTTGCTGACACAGCAAAGTTCCCTGTAATTTTTGCTGTTGAAGCAGAACAGTCCGCTGCTGCAAGTTCTGTTATTGCACCACAACAGGCCCTTGTTGCACATAAAGAAAGCCAGAAAGGTAATGTACATATTTGTTAAATTAAATGTTCAATTCCATTTATCAATAACACACTCTCCCTTTTTCTTTTCTTCTCCACTCTTAAACCACATCGAGGAACACTTGATAGAAATCACATAGACCTTGTGTCTTGTTAAGCCTTTAAGAAACTGATTTGTTAGTTGTCTCACTATGTTGAGATGAAAGCACACCTCCAGACCAATGTTTCTTTGAGAAAGATGGACACCACATCTCTTTAATTTTATACAAATCACTTAACCAATCAACCTTTGCACAGACATATTTCTCAACATTCTATAAATCAGACATGATCATTAAGAATAACAATAATGATCATTACAAATAAACATGTATAAACCACTAAATGTTCATATTCTGTAAACAAGTATAAAAATTCAAGAATAACAGAAGTACCTTTTCCAATAATGCTCAAATTCAGCTGGAGTTTCACAATACTTCAGCAAATAACCAAATAAATCAGTGAAACCATCCAAAGATCTCAATGCCCCAATGTGTTTCTTGGAATTTTGTTCAATATGCCACACACATAATCTATGATGAACACCTTTGGGGAAAATATTTCTTATACCAGCTGCAATTGCTTGAGCTTGATCAGTCATTATTGTAATAGGACATCTCCTTCCCATAGAAGTTAGAAAATTATCAAATAACCACTCAAATGATTCTGTTCTTTCATTAAGTATAAATCTCATGCCAAACATCACATTATTTGCATGATGATTCATCCAACAAATGGAGCACAAATCATACCATATTTGTTGGTCCTATAAGTAGTATCAAAGACTAACAAATCACCAAAGTAATGATAATCTCTCATCATCCCTCCATCTCTCCAAAAAAAACTAACCAATGCACCATTTTCATCTTGTTCAAAATCATAATAGAAATCTACTTCATTAATTTGTCTCTTAGCAAAAAATTTGATTAGTTGATTGTTGTCACCTCCCTCAAGGTTAGCTCTCTTTTCAGCCGAAATAGCATTATAAGCATCAGGAGCTGTAAAACAAAGATTAGGAGACCCTCTAATCTCCTTCTTCAAAGCTCTCAAAGAATAAAAAACTTTAACTCCACTCAATCTAAGTGTAGAAATGAAATTAATATGTTCCTTAGAAATATCCATTTGAGACCTTATTAAATATCTCTTGTCAACAGGAATCATTTCATGATTATGGACCATCTCATGTCTTGTACATGTATATACACCTAAACGGTCAATACTAAACTACACAAAAGCTAAGCAATCAGTCCTTATCTCAAGTCTCTCATAGGCCCTATTATTCTTACACTTATCATCTTTAAAAGCCTTATTTGTACAAACAAATCTTTTCATAGAGAATGAATCATCTCTTCGCCTCTTACTTTTTCCAATTCTAATTTCAAAGCCCTTTGTAAATGCATATTAATTAAACATTTCATAAGCCACATCTTCAGAAGGAAATTGTTTCCCAAAAAATTCAGAACTAGTTGCTTCTTCAAAAATAATAGCATCCTTTTTTTTTCACTGCAATAATAAAAATGTAACAAATGAGCACATACAATAGCAATAATGATCAATTACAATCATAAATTTATAAATAACAGTACAATAACCACATGTAAAATGTTAATGATTATTTAACATTACATAAATTAACATCTATTTAAATGATAATGAAACATATAAATGAACATTTATGATTACATACATAATTATAAATTACATTTACTACACATATAAACGTAAATGAACATATAATATGACATACATGAACATTATTTTTATACGACGCAAAACACTAATGAAATCAATTGAATAGCAAATTTTAAAAAACTATAGATATTCATTAAAATGCCCAAAATTGGAAAAAAAACATCAATCAAATAACAACATTACAATTAAAAACAATAAAATCACAACAATACAACCAAAACTATAAATCAAAAAATATCATCAATAACAATGAGATCAAAAATTATAATCGAGCATTATATAAGTTATAATGCATACAATTAGCAATAACAATTAGCAAAACTATCAAATCGAAAATTATAATTGAGCATAATATAAGATATAGTTCATAAAATTAACAAAACTATGAAATCAACAATTAAAATCGAGCAATTACACACGAAAAACAGAGCATGATCAAAATCCATTGATTGAGTGACAAATAAATTACATTGATTCGTAAACGAGTCGAGTAAACCAACTCAAGGAGGAAAAATAGAATCACACTCACGATCAAATGAAATTGAGCTAGAATCACAGTCATGATCAAACGCAATTGAGCTAGAAATCTCCATGGAAGCAGAGAGAGAAAATTGGGAAATAAAAAATGCAGGAGAGAGAAAATGAAACCAGTAAAATAAGAAAGAAAAAAAGAGGAAATTAGAAGAAAAAAAGAGGAAATTAGGTTAGGAAAATCATTATATAGTTTCTTGAATAGAAATTTAATGAAAATGAAAAAAGAAGAACGAAAAAAAAGAAGAGTACAAAAAGGGCAAAAGATGTAAAACGACGTAGTTTAGCAGGGGGTGTAAGGAAAGATACCTAAAATAGAGTCTAGGGAAAAAATTTTACTTTAAAAGAGCTTTCCAACCATATATTATAAGCCCAAATCCGAGTTATAACGAATAAATTATGGTCAAAATACTAAACTGAGCCCAAACTGAACTTAAGCCCACCTTACCAACGACCCAATGATCATGTGGAGGGTCCAAAAGCTTTAATCCCATTCCTAAACCAATTAGGATTAATTAGAATCTTCTATAAGTTTCTAAAAGATCTTAATTATCCCTTTTGAAAATATAAGATTAAAAAGTTTGAAATTGAATAAAACTTTTCTTTTTGAAAGTCCTAATTCTATTCGAATTGAAAGATGTTAAAAGATAGTAAGATATTATTTTCGTGCCTAATATTTTTTATCCAAATCTTAGATGGTTGGATAGCCCTTGAAATTATCTTTCTAATGATATATTATAATATCAATTCCGAGCTATAACGGAAAAGATATGAATGAAATACCAAACTCTATCCAAAACTGACACTGTCCCACTATTCTACAAAGGATTTGAATTTGATTCTAATTGGGTTAGAAATTAGACTTCAACATCTTTCCAACGACATATTACTTATCTTATTCCGATTTCTGGATCAAAAGATATGATAAAAAAAAACTACAAAAACTGCTGTCTATCGCAAGAGTATTATTCCGATTCAAATTCTTATCTTTTCTTAATTCTTCGACCCTTCTTTTTTCCTTAAAAATAGAGGTCATATCACCCCTTTTTCAATCATCAACAAGCTTGATCACAAAATCATTCTCTTCTCCCTCTTTAGCCTAAATACTAGCCACCCTATTCTTTCAAAATACTTCTCTTAAGCACTCCAAGGAGTCCAGTCATACTTGACCCGAGGTTCCGTCCTTAGACCAAGGTGTTAAAAAGGTAGAATTAACTGAGGGATTGGACCAAATCAACTCTACATTTATTTAATTTAATTTCAATTTGATTAATACTTTTATTGAAGTTACTAACAATTTATTCATGATGCAGCAATGTTAAGGAACGCGCGTAATATGAGTAATTAATTATTTTAATTACTTATTTTATTTTTATATTGCTAGTATCATGATTAGGTTAATTTATTATTCGATTTGACTAACGGTAATTTATTGTTGAATTGCTTCCAATATTAATGTTTATAATATTATATATTATTGATCACCATGTTGCACGTTAAAGGGAATATGTAATTGACAATCACGCCTAATAAGATAATTTGGATAACCGGTTTAGGATCATTTTTAATCTTGTTGTGTAATCGAAGTGATCACGATATTTTAGAATTACGTGTTGCATTAATATTCAACCAATTTAGCATAATAATAGTTTGGAGCAAATTGAATCTTTGTTTGCATGCCATTGAGATCGCAGGAATCGCTTTTCACAATAAGAATCGAGTAGAGGCCAATACGGGAGAATGTGACTCCATGACTTACTTCGTACCATCATCCTCGATCCTCCTTTCGTGGTTCCAAACCATATGGAGTTAGTAACCTCATGGATTATGAATGGGGTGTAACCTTCACGGGTCAATCGTTGTCGCCTTTCATTGTCCCTTTATTGTGGTTGCCTTAAATGATCTATGAACGGTTTACAAAATCCTTAAAAACTTGTTGGTAGCTCCCTACTTTCCTTGTCCCTAGTAGTATTATGTCAATTCCCACTTTCTATGGATGCCAAGCATATTCACCACATGCTAACGTAGGCGCACTTCAAACGACGCCTCCAATTTGGCGACTCCATTGGGGAGGATTCTTGGTTATTTATCGATTTGAGTGATCGGTATTTAATTGTGATGAGTGGGTGAGAATTGAAAGATTCTTGAATTTTATTCCTGCGATTTAATTGGCATGTCTCATATGCATATGCGTTTTAGTTTTCCTATTTTGCCACAATAGTACGTGTTCTACGTATGTGGCTAGCCCGGGGGATTTAAGCTCTATTAACCCGAAAACTCTCATGGCAATAAGGGCTCATCCGAGTTTTTAAATCCACCCAAACCATGGAGTCGAGTTCGATTTCATCACGAACTCGCGGAGCCGCCCGTTTGCATACACCCTCAAGGGAGGCTGCCTTGCTAACGCGTCCAAACTCTTAACCATGGTACGCTTTGACCCCCAAAACCTTAACCATAGTGGAACATAGAACTTGACTTTAGGTTGTGAAATTCATTGCATCATGCGTGACAATATGCTTATATGTGCATTTTTTTTAATTTTTATTTATTTTTTTATTTGATTTTTTTTTAGAGTTGAGTCATAGATTTTTTTTTTTATTTTTGAGTCACCCGGATTTTTATTCCCTTATACTGCACAAGAGTTAACTTTTTTTGGTCATATCTGGAGTTCTAGAAAGAGTTACGTGTCATGCCACCTATGGATCTGTATCCCCGAGTTTTATCTTTCATTTGGCGTTGGTTTTGTACCAATCAGAGTCACAGATCCAAAATTATAACCGATATACTACAGCCTATCCAGTTTAGGCGTCTTTTTAGCGTCAACTTTCTTTTTTTTTAAATTTTTTTATATATCTTTTCGTGTCAAGCTAGTCTTAGCCAAGTCTTTCAATCCGTGTCAACTCGTATAACATAGGATTATAGATTTTTATTTTTATTTATATATTTTTTATATACCCATGAGTCATAACTCTTCTAGAATTCTAGTCCTCTTCCTAGTTTCTTGTGATCGATTTTTGTGCTAATCTTAACATGTGCTCTTTGTCTTTGATTGTGGTTGATCTTATTTATGACTAACGATTGCCAATGGACCATTTTCACCTAGTAAAATAGCATAAACATTAAAATTGGACAAAATTAATCAAGTTAGTTTGTCTTTTAGTCTTCCGTGCTATTTGGTCATTGGGTCCTTTGTTTTTCACAACGTCCTCATGTCTAGCCATACGATCATACCACGAGTCTTAATAAACTCACCTAATCACACATGTTGAGTCATTTCACACACTTTGTCTTTGAGTAATGCACTATATTGTTTATGATCGTATATTAGGACCATGCATGCGTCATTTTCCGTCGTAATAGGAATGAGTGGAGTATTTCCCATCAGTTTTCAAAATTGTTTAATACACTCTTCCTTTCCAATCGAAGTATTAAGTGAATTCATTAAGTGAGTTCATCCTTACACAGTACTTGAGTCTAAAATCACTAGGCAATAGTTGGAAGAATAAGGGGAACGTCACTCCTTCCTTCTTTCCTTCCAATCAAAGCATCAACAACAACAAACTTTTTTCCTCACCAGGCGGCAAGAAGTAAGTCATAAAAAGCCACGAAGACAAAGCACGATGCAAGCTTCTCACCAAGATTTCATGTTTTCTTGTTCTTTTGTTTCAAACCCTTCCCCCTAAAAAAGTCTAGCATAGGTTCTCTTTATCCATGTGTCTATGTGTCACGTTTCTTACCTTCTTCGTAAATGAGCATTTCTTTCTTACATTCGATCATGTGATTAGCAAAGAAAAAAAAATCAATTGCCGAACCAAACACTAGTTATACCAATGATTTGAGGTACCTTTGCAACCCATTCATTCCCCATTAACCACTCAATCACATATCTATTTCTTCATCAACCACTTTGAGCCTCGTCTAACGATTGGCCTTATTTATTCAACCCACATTCACCTAGCCCTGGGATGGAAAAGTGTGAAATTTGTGTAACATTCAAAAAGCAAGTTAAAAAAAAAGCAATAATAAAATAATGTCTAAGGGCAAGTGTTCCAATGTCTTTGATATGAACACGTCTCAAATTTCGTCTCTCATCGAGTGCTTGGTACCGTGCCTGAGAAACATGAATGCTAAGTGAGTGATGGACCGCATGATCTGAGATCGCGCATATTGATTCAAAAGAATGAAAAAAAAATCAAAGCAAAAAAAAATGTTGAAAATAAACTTGCAAAATTCAAAATTTTCAAATTCACAATTACACATCTTAGGGATTTTCTCGGGTCTTGAGCCTTGTACCCTTTTCTTCTTTAAACCATCAACTTAACCATAATACAATCCTTGAAAGACCTCTTTGAGGTGTACATACACTTGTGCAAAGTTTGGTTAGAGCTACGTTCGGCTTGATTCCTAACGGATACGTAGGCAACCTCACATCGAGGTGCGGCCACAATCATATCACATTTATATTCATATCCATGCTTGATCGAGTCAAAGAATATCCAATGCTTACCCCTATCCATCTAGAGCTAGACTTGGGGGCTTGAACCCACATCATTTAGCCTACCCAGCCTAAAGAGTCATCATCTTTGACTCTTCTCACATATATTTCCATCACAATAACCTTTGCAGCCAGCCTTCGTATCACATTCACACACTTCACTCACACATCCATATCCATATCATCCATACCCTTTTTCATGAAATCTTGTTTCAACACTCTGCATGCTTCGTCATCTTTCAAGACAACATTCATTAAAAGAAACATTGTATACTTGCTTAGCTTCCTGACCTGAGCAATGCTCATTGTTTCACGCATCGCATAATGTGCTAAGAAACATTTATATATCAATGATTTGTAATCATACGAAGCATATCGTGTTGACTTGTAATCATACAAATTATATCGTGCTTAGCTCCTTGACCTAAGAAACGTTATGCAATAATCACTTCATCTATATACGTGCTTAGCTTCCAGACCTAAGTGACGTTCAAGATCGTTTCTTTACACCATATATGATGCTTAGCTCCATGACTTAAGTTCATTCATCTATCGTGTCACCTGATGTAATTGTCCTTAGCCTCTTGGCCTAAGAACACGCATCATGCATACATTATTTTCAAGACAAGCAATTCAATCCATACAATTCATTTCGTCTTGCTCAAGGAGGAAGTTCAAAACTTCTTCCCTTTTTTATCTTTTTCTTTTGGGGAAGTTCAAAAACTTTTTCAAAATTTTCTCATCGAGGGAAGTTCGAAAATAAAAGTTCAGTTTTCATGTCTTTCTATTTCAGGAGAAAGTCGGTACCCTCCACTCGTCTCATGAAAAAAATGGCGGAAAACATTTGCTTTTGCATTTTCGGTTGCTTGTGTCTGCACACATACACCATATACACACACAACCACAAGTTATACACATGTCATGTCATGTCAAGTCAAGCTTGGTTAAGTTAGTTGGTCAAGCCAATCATAGTCTATACGAGTCCCTTGGCAAATTTTATTTTGCAGGTCTCAATTACAGCCCACGTTCGGGGACAATCGAACAAACTACAGCCCACGTTCAGGGACAATTGAGCAAAATACAGCCCACGTTCGGGGACAATTGAACCATCATCATTTTAGTGATCATCTCCCAAGCGAAGACGATTCACGGCGCAAGGTTCTCGATTCACAGAGACTTGCAATCTCATCATCAGACAAGTTTTTCCTCAAGCATGGAAATTGTCGGTCGTTGTCACCTTTCAAGGCGAAGAAGTCAGCGATTATATCATCTATTGACTTTCCTCAAGCATGGAAAGTATCATCCGGTGGATTTCTTCAAGCATAGAAAACTGCCAAATTCATCTGTCGACTTTCCTCAAGCATGGAAAGTATCTCAACAAACATCATCCAGTGGATTTCTTCAAGCATAGAAAACTGCCAAATTCATCTATCGACTTTCCTCAAGCATGGAAAGTATCTCAACAAACATCATCCGGTGGATTTCTTCAAGCATAGAAAATTGCCAAATTCATCTGTCGACTTTCCTCAAGCATGGAAAGTATCTCAACAAACATCATCCGATGGATTTCTTCAAGCATAGAAAACTGCCAAATTCATATGTCAACTTTCCTCAAGCATGGAAAGTATCACAACAAATATCATTCGGTGGATTTCTTCAAGCATAGAAAACTACCAAATTTATTTGATAGCGATACACTGGTGTCAGATACCATCGAACATATTCGTCAACGATACACTGGTATCAGATAAGCATTCTATCTCTACTATTTTATTTGTGGAACTAACATTTTTCTGCAAGTATCGGTGTATAAAGAGTGATTTAGGATCGTAGAACGTCTTAAATCATTCTCCGTCCCTATTGACTAATTTGACTATCGTTTTCGAAACTAACGTTTCTACAAACTCAGTCAAAGTGGGGGCTTCTGTAGACACCTAAAAATGTCTCCCCAAAACCAAACCCATTGATGAACAAACTTTCATTGCCATTATTGGTCGGGTTAAGTATTTAATCTTTGGAGTGCTTAAATCCATATTCAATCCCAATAAATTTCATAAACAACCCAATTCCTAGACCATTTCCCCAAACCATAAATTATTTTCCTCTTTTCGTTCCTTTAAACCCAAAATAATTCATTTCGCGTCCTTTAAAATCATTTATTTCGTGTCCTTTTTATAAAAACGTTTAGTCTAGTTTATTTTGATCCATAATCTGGGTCCAATGATTGAATGATGGGTCTTGAAAAAAGCTTTCTGACCATATATTATAAGCCCAAATCCGAGTTATAACGAATAAATTATGGTCAAAATACTAAACTGAGCCCAAACCGAACCTAAGCCCACCTTACCTACGACCCAATGATCATGTGGAGGGTCCAAAAGCTTTAATCCCATTCCTAAACCAATTAGGATTAATTAGAATCTTCTATAATTTTCTAAAAGATCTTAATTATCCTTTTTGAAAATATAAGATTAAAAAGTTTGAAATTGAATAAAACTTTTCTTTTTGAAATTCCTAATTCTATTCGAATTGAAAGACGTTCAAAGATAGTCAGATATTATTTTCGTGACTAATAGTTTTTATCCAAATCTTAAATTGTTGGATAGCCATTTCAATTATCTTTCCAATGATATATTATAATATCAATTCCGATCTATAACGGAAAAGATATGAATGAAATACCAAACTCTATCCAAAACTGACACCGTCCCACTATTTCAGCCATATCTTTTATTCTACAAAGGATTTTAATTTAATTCTAATTGGGTCAGAAAGTAGACTTCAACAAATTTCCAACGACATATTATTTATCTTATTCCAATTTCTGGATTAAAAGATATGATAAAAACAAAAACCGCAAAAACTGTTGTCTATCGCAAGAGTATTATTCCAATTCGAATTCTTATCTTTTCTTAATTCTTCGACCCTTCTTTTTTCATTATAAATAGAGGTCATATGACCCCTTTTTCAATCATCAACAATCTTGATCACAAAATCATTCTCTTCTCCCTCTTTAGCCTAAATACTAGTTACCCTATTCTTTAAAAATACTTCTCCTAAGCACTCCAAAGAGTCCAGTCATACTTGACCCGATGTTCCGTCCTTAAACCAAGGTGTGAAAAGGTTGAATTAACTGAGGGTTTGGACCAAATCAACTCTATGTTTGTTTAATTTAATTTCAATTTGATTAATATTTTTATTGAAGTTACTAACAATTTATTCATGATGTAGCAATTCTAAGGAACGCGCGTAATGTGAGTAATTAATTATTTTAATTACTTATTTTATTTTTATATTGCTAGTATCATGATTAGGTTAATTTATTATTTGATTTGACTAACTATAATTTATTTTTGAATTGCTTCCAATATTAATGTTTATTCTATTATATATTTATTGATCACCATATTGCATGTTATAGGGAATATGTAATTGACAATCACACCTAATAAGATAATTTGGATAACTAGTTTAGGATCCTTTTTAATATTGTTGTTTAATCGAAGTGATCACAATAATTTTATTACGTGTTGCATTAATATTCAACCAATTTAGCATAATAATAGTTTGGAGCAAATTGAATCTTTGTTTGCATGCCATTGAGATCGCAGGAATCGCTTTTCACAATAAGAATAGAGTAGAGGCCAATACGGGCGAATGTGACTCCATAACTCACTTCGTACCATCATCCGCGGTCTTCCTTTTGTGGTTCCGAACCATATGGAGTTAGTAATCTCATGGATTATGAATGGTGTGTAACCTTTACGGGTCAATCGTTATTGCCTTTCGTTGTCCCTTTATCGTGGTTGCCTTAAATGATCCGTGAACGGTTTACAAGTTCCTTAAAAACTTGTTGGCGGCTCCCTACTTTCCTTGTCCCTAATAGTATTATGTCAATTTCCACTTTCTATGGATGCCAAGCATATTCACCACATGCTAATGTAGGCGCACTTCAAACAACGCCTACAAGTCGACTCCGCTTTATGCAAAATTATTATCTTAAAATACAAAGCAAATACGAAGTATGAATCTTTCAGGATTATGTGTAATACCTCATATCTTTATGCACTAAAAAAAGTTATGATTACTTGCTATCCTTAGACCATCTCCAATGGTGACACTTTGATCGAGTTTTTTTTAGGAGAAAGAGGGTATTTTTTACAAAGGATATCAATAAGTTTGTATCTAAACTTAGAAATTCCAAAAGAAAGTTGTTAAGTTTAGATACTCAACTTTGAGTCTTAATTGACAAAAAGTGTGGGCCCTTATCAATATTATAATACTACCTCCGCTTGACATTACTCGCAACAAAGTACATGTTTGCGGAGGCCGAGGCAAAAGATTGAAAGTGGATTAATTAAGGGGAGGGGTAAAGTATTAGGAGAGATAAAAATGAGGGAAATAGATGTGGTCCCTTTTTTAGGAGAGAGAGTGCATGTGGGGGAATATTTTTTCCCACTCTTTCTTTCTGATTTCTTTGTAGGGGACCCAAATTTTTTGGCTCCAATACTTTTCCCTCCTTCATTTTTCACGAAAATTCAAAGCTTCCCTAACTTTCAAATTTTTTCATTAAATTCAAACAAAAATACCTCTATATAAAGAGGTCTCCCACCCCAGTAAACCCATTTCTTTCTTCTCTTGTTCACTGTCAATGGGTTTAGTGGGGGGGGGGGGATTAAGTTTCAGAAACTTTTACAAAAACCAACAATACCATTGTTAACAAAATACAGACAGGCCTACGAATTACATTTCACTACAATTAGTTCTAAACCTAATTTCCCAAAAGCTGTGTTAGTTCCATCAGCATCATTTTATGTACAGAAATCAAGCTCCATTGAAGACCGCCACAAAAACCAACAGCCGCCTGTAGACACCCAATTGTGTCTCCCCAAAACCAAACCCAGTGATGAATACCTTTTGCGTCGAATGATAATCGAACGAGGTGAAAGTGTGAAAGGTCAAGTGTCGCGGTTAGTTTTTATTTAAAATTCTTTCTGTTTTTCGAAAACAACTCTATTTTGTGAAAAAAGCCAATCCAGTCTAGTTTGTTCCACGACAAGGGTCCAATAATAGTATAGTTGGATGGGGCTTGCAAAGAGCTTTCCAACGATATATTATAAGCCCAATTCCGATGAATAATGAGGAAGTTATGGCCAAAATACTAAACTGGGCCCGGTTTGATCTTTACATGCGGCCCAATGATCTAGGGGAAGGCCCAATGTTAATTATTATTCCTAAAGTTATTAGAATTGATTATAGTCTTCTAGAATTCTCTAGAAGGTTCTCTTTAATCCTAATAAGATTAGAATTAATAATTAGATTTTTGATGAAGTTTTATTTGGAATAAAATATTATTTTATGAAAAATACGATTTCAGTTTTCATACGGACTTTACAAATCAATTTTGATTCATATGTGGACTCCGTGTTTGAAAGCGCGTAGGAATCCACGCTGTCGCCACGCGACAAGCCTTGTCGCCACGCGACAGAACCTGTCGCCAGGCGACAAGGTCGGTTTTGCAGCGACAGCGTGGAGTTTTATTCCTTATCAAATTCTACTTATTTTCGGACTGTTTTCTTATAAATAGGGTCCTAAACCTTCGTTTTTATTCATCAACAAATCACAATCATCATCTCTCAAAAGCTAGAAGCTTTCTCTCTCTATTCTTTTTCTAAATCTTCCCTCTTACACAATTCCGCATACATTAGCACTAGACACACCTAGCCAAGTTCGAAGTTGCCTTCACCCTAGACGTGAAAGGTTTGATATTTCTGAGGGTTTGGACCCAAATATCTCTTTCAATTATTTAATTTAATTGTTTGTTTTTTATTTTCCTTGAAGTTACTAACGCGTGTATTTTGTTATTTGAAAGAGATACGAGGCATCAAAGTATGTAATCTTATTGCTCTATTCTTGTAGAAAGCATGTTTAAATTTGTTTAATTCCTAGTATCATGTTAGGATGTTTCTGTTGCTTTCTAGTATCATGTTTAGGGTGCCTTTTACTCTTTTCTAATATCATGTTAGTATCATGTTAGGTTTGAAGCTTTGATTTTTATTGCTTAGTGACATGCTAGGGTTTGTTATTAATCTTGTTACTATCATGTCTAGGATCTTGCTATTATTATTATGCTTTAACATGATTATAATTGTTATGATTATTGTGATTATCATGTTTCTTGATGCTTATTTATTGTTATTGCTTGATCACGCCTTTTATGCATGTTTAAAGGGAATTGGTACTTGTAATCACGCTTAATAAGATAATTAATAATCTTGTTTAGGGCTAATATGATTATAATTCAAGTGATCGCCAATAATAGTTTTATTTATGCATTAATATTCAACCAACATAGATAAACAGGTTTAGGGTTAATCTGTTGTTTGCATGCTAGTTAGAAAGCGCACATGAATACGAGAAGAATAAAGTAGAGGCCTATTATTAGGGCAGGTTCAATCTCTTTTAGGTTTGATTTGTACCCTCATCCCCGAACCCTATTTGGTTCAGGACCTTTTGGAGTTGACGATCTCATGGATCGTTAAGGGGTGTAATCTTCACCTTGTGAACGGTTTACAAGTTCCTAAAACTTGTTGGCGACTCTTTTGCTCTAGCTTACTTCCCTTTGGACGCCACCATGCTTAAGTGTATGATCACAGTCGGGTTCAAGTTTGGGGTAATGCTTGAAATATTCCCTACACCGCCACTTCATCACCTTCACCTAATCTGAAAAAAAAAAAAAAAAAAAAAAAAAAAAAAGAGGGACTCATGGAAGATTTCTTTGATGATGATTTTTTTCAAATGCATCATCTTTATGAAGAGGAACAGCACCAAGCAGAATTCTATAACCAGGGACTGCATCACTACTTCCATTGAAAAGCAGAAATGGAAAATCAACAAGGCAACAGTTCAGATGAAGACAATGGTTATGATGCAGATGCTGATGATGCAGAAGAAGCATAAGCACATGAAGATGAACAACCAGAAGGGGGGAGGGCAAGGAGAGAAATGACAGTAGATGAAAAAAGACATCTTGTTGATGATATCTTGCTTAATATGAAAGGGACTCTTTGCCAAAAGGATTTTTATCCAACTTAGCCAAAAAACACAATGTTCACAGATCAACAACAACAAGATGGTTTCAGGTAATTAAACAACACTTGATTGATGGTAATGTCATTGATGTTAGGACCAAAAAACTAGGGAAAGTTGGGCCTAAACCAATACAATACACTGATGAGTGGTTAACTTCAGTGCCTCTTTATAAGAGGACCACTGAAAGGAGCTATGCTGCTGCCCTACATGTCTCCTCTTCTACCATACATAGGTTAAGGAAAAAGGGTAGGCTAAGAACACACACTGCAACAAATCACCCAACACTTTCAGACAATCACAAAATAGCTAGACTTAAGTGGGTACTTAGTTGGGTAAATCCTGTTCCATCATTAGGGGACCCTACATTCATTGACATGCAATATACAATTCACATAGATGAGAAATGGTTCTTTTTGAATCCTGAAAACAAAACATTTTACTTACTGCCAAATGAAGAGAACCCATACAGAGCACAACAATCTAAGAGGTTTAAACTCAAGGCAATGTTCATGGGTATGATAGGCAAGCCACTATATGATGAACACAAGAACATGTTACATCATGGGAAATATGGGTATTTCCTTTAGTGAAATATGAAATGGAAAAGAAGAAGAGTAAAAACAGAGACAAAGGCACACTTGAAACAAAGGCAATACAGTCAGTGAACAGAGATGCTATAAGGGAGATGTTACTTAATCATGTGATACCAGCATTACATGAAAAAGTGCCCCCCCCCTCACAATTACCAAAGAATGTGACAATACATTGGGACAATGCTAGGCCACATCAAGTGCCTAATGATGCAGAATTTATAGCAGATTGTAAAGCACAAGGGTTCAACATCCAGTTTGTGTATCAACTAGCTTAGAGTCCAGATTTAAATGTGTTAGACTTAGGTCTATTCAGGGTGATTCAAGCCATTCAATATCAATCATTTCCAAAGAACCTTGATGAGTTAATTGAGAGAGTAGAAGAAGCCTGGGATGCTTTTGACCCCACTGTCAACAAGTACACATGGATAACCTTACAGTCATGCATGAAAAAAATACTGGAAAAGATGGGTGGGAACAACTTTGTCCCTCCACACATGAGGAAAAGACACTTGGACAGTCTTGGGTTACTCCCAAATCTGTTAGAGGTGGACAAGGGACTTTTGAACACAGTTGTGCAGTATTTGAATACAATTGAAGTACATACAACAAGCAATCATCAACAAGAGGCAAACATAGAAGTGGATCCAGATTAAGCACAAGGGACTACAGAGATGAACATTTTGGGACACATAGATTGCCACACATAACCAAGTATTCCTAAACTTGTCTTTTGTTTTAGTTTATGTATTGGTTATGTGTATTTTGGTAAATAGGAAGTCCACATTCATGGGCAGTCATGTACTGGAGTAGTGTATATCTTTCTCAACTTTTGTAAAGAACAAAAAAACTTTTTGTAAAAAGAAAAGACAGAAACTTTTTGGTATGTTTTCCATCAGATAGGGTTTTTTTCAATTCAGTGCTTATTAGATAAAGGGTTCCTCAACAGCAACTTCATATTGAAGTCACTAGAGCTTCCACATATATCAACTAGCAATCAGTTGAGTCCCTTCATCATATGGAACATAAAACATGTCATGCATTGTAAGTGTGGGGTACTCATTGCATGGGAGGGTCTATTTGGGACTCAATATATCCATCAATGGGACTAAATAATCAAGAATCTAACATAGGCAGGGCACGGACTCAGTCATGCCAGAAGAAGTACTCATCACAGCAACAAAATTAAACCCAGGTTCATCATAAAACGCAGCAACCTAGAGAAATATAGCATCATTACCAACCCAACATAACAAGTCAATCCAGCTTCCCTTTTGAAACCATAATGTCATTCAAACCATGACAACAAACCAGACAAACAGAGCAAAGGTAACCACCAACATATTCAACCCAATACCATACAAAGCCAACACAAAATACTACTATATCTAATCATTCCACCCAACAACACCTCAAGCCAACACAACAAACCAAGGCAACACAAAAAATTCAACCCCAACAAATACATGAAAGGCAGAGACTTAAATCAGGGCATATGAACAAATAAACCTAAGCACAATCAATTCAGCCCACAAAAAAAACAAATTTGAGACTCATACATAAAGCTACAACCCAACATCAGTGGTTTTCCAGTTAAATCATACAACTCATGCAATCAAATCAACCCACAATTCAACAAATTTCCAACTTAAACGTAAATAATCAGAAAAAATTATAAATTAGTGTTTCAGAAATTACGATGCCTAGTTAGTTTGGGGGGGTTGTAATACTGGGGGTAATAGATCTGAAGGTAGGCCATATACACATCATCAACCTCCAGTCCTTCCAGAAGCCCAGACCTGATGCGCTTTGCCGCAGAACTAGGCTCAGCGTTCGTGCCACCCATCATAGGATGGGACTCAGGTGGCCTAAGGATCTCCTCAGCAGTAAGCTCGACGGACCTGGACTCCCCCGTCTCAAATCCAGCATCAGGGACCCCACCAGCAGGCCCAACAGGAGCAGCAACAACAAGGGGGGTGATTTTGACTGGTGAATCCACCACATCTATCACCTCAACAGGCACAGCGGCGGCTGTAGACTTAGAGGCCTTAGGTGGCTTCTGTTCATCATCACTGGAAATATACTCAGCAAGTTTTGCACCCTAGATCTTCCATTTGGAAATAGCAGGTTTGCGACGCAGAAGTTTCCTAAGTCCAAATCCTCTTCGAGGATTGTTCCTCATAAAGGATGGAATAGGGGCAGAGCATTTTGTGACGGCAGAAAGGGACTCATAACACAGAAGATCGGGGTTCTCATCATCATCAGAAGCCATTTTTGGAGGTAGGAGCAGAGAGAATGGAGAAATCAAGAGTTTTGAAGAGAGAGAAATAGGAAACCCTAAGTGAGAAGAGAGTGAAAGGGAGCGTTTGATGAGAGAGAGAGAGAGATAAACTGATAGAGAATATGAAGAAGTAGGGTATGAAAGGGGGTTTTTTTCTGGAAAAATCAAGAACCCCAATTCAATGCATTCAACCACGTTCAACTTCAATTGAATGCTGATTCAATGAAGGTGGTTGGGATGTGGGGTAATTTTAAAAACAATGGGTTAAAATTGGTGGGAATCATTAAATTAATTAACTGCAGTTAATTTACACAATATTACATTAGGATTACTAATGTTTTGTTTATAAAAAAAAAAGTAAGGGTAAAACTGTCATTTTACAAGTAACAACTTACTAAATAAGGAAAGAAATAAACTTGTTGCGAGTAATGTGAAGCAGCCAAAAATGGAATTTGTTGCGAGTAATGTGAAGCGGAGGTAGTATATTTTGTAATTTATTTAAGTTTTTGTTTTTGTTTTTTTTTTTTTTTTTTTTTTTTTTTTTTTTTTTTTTTTTGAAAAACCTACAATATGAATTTGGTGGAGCGTAAATTAAAAGTGACATTAGTATAATTTAGATAGTCTCACCATTGAGAAATTAGATTTCAAATAAGTTGCTAAATTAAGAAGTGGGTTGGATATCACCATTGAAATTAAAAAACAACTCATTTTATATTTCAATACTCAATGTTGAGTCTCACCATGAGAGATGGTCTTAAATACTTAAAAGTTTATTATAGTGTATGAAAACATTTCTATTCCAGAGGAAGTAGTATCGGAGTACTATACTCCATTTCATTATAGAGTATAACGGGACGGGTTTCATAAAGTAATGGTGTGGGGCCTAAATTTAGAGTTCTCTCTCCTCACACTAGGTCCCGCCTCATCAGTACTCTAAACTCTTATCAGTAGAATAATTTTAAAACTCAAAAACATTGTCATTTCAAAACTTTAATTGTCAATACTTATATTATATTGTCTGTATTGCTCGGACGATATTATATATAAGTAGTAGAGCAGAGATAATTAGTATCATAAAAGTGATTTCGTGTTTATTAAACGCTAAAAACTATATTATCAGTATTTGTTTGAATATTGTATTGATAATATTCATCGTGTCACTATTAGTTTTAATATTGTCATTTGCTCATAATATATAATCATGAAAGTACCAAAGTTGGAAAACGGGATACTTAGATGGACTTTGCAAAGTCTTATTTACCCCTGTACTCCATTATGAAATTCGGAGAAGGTCTGGCGCATAGCTCCTATATGCAAACATTGCATATAGGATGGCAATGTAGTAATAAAGTTGAAGTTGTAGTTGGAGTATAAAGTACCATTTGATAGGTAAATAGTACCATTAAAAGTTGTAGTGGTATAAATATTATGCTAATAGTACAAATAAGTATGTAAATGGTACATCAAAATATTATACCATTGTGAGATATAATAGTAGTACTAAGATCTAATGGTACAATATACATGCATAATAGTACAAAAAATGTACCACTGTAACCATAAAAAGTACCATTCTGGATGTCAAACCTCAGCGCTTTTCCACTTTTGCCCTCCTATATGCATTTTTGCATATAGGGACTATGCGACTAGTGGGACTCATGAAATTCCTCTCTATTCCATATCAGTGATATCACCTTAAGAGTTGAGTTGAGTTAGAAGAAGATTTTACAGTGTCGCTAAAGTTGATTCTATATCATCAATTATAAGCCAATAACTGCTGATTGAAAACTCCCTTTTCCCCATGTAACTTTATAAAGCAAAAGCAACTTAACATATTTTCCCCCACTTCCATACTTGTCCCAAATCTTTTCCTAGATCCATGTCAGTCTGGGCCGTCTGGCACATCACCCCACACATACACAAAATCAATAAAAATAAATAAACTTAAAATTTTCTCAATTTCTTCAAATTTTAAAATTTGGAGCTGTTCTTTTCAGCTTCATTTCACTTTAGTTCAGTTCAACTCCAATCAATTTATTTCAGCTCCTTTTCTAATTTTATTCTCATAAACAGTTCATTTCAGCTTTATTTAGTTTAGTTCAACTCCAATCAGTTTTATTCGAAAGGTTGTTATGTATACTCATGTGCACCGTACACCCATGAGTATTTGTTCTTATTGTGATGATTGTTTTTCATTTTATTATCAAATAAAGAGTAAAAACTAACCTTAGGTTAGTTAGATGTACGGTGCACACCTAGGTGTATATAACAGATTCTAGTTTTATTCAATTCAGTTGTATTCAATCGGAACAGACCCTTAATAATGCACATTTTCGATATTACACTTTAATAAACTTAAATAAACTTAAAATTTTCTCAATTTCTTCAAATATTACACTTAGAAGTTGTTCTTTTCAGCTTAATTTCAATTCAGTTTAGTTCAACTCCAATCAATTCATTTAAGTTCTTTTCCTAATTTCCTTATCTCAAAAACAATTCATTTCAGCTCTATTTAGTTCAATTCAACTTCAATCAGTTTTGTTCGAAAGTTTGTTATATATACCCGTGTGCACCGTACACTCATGAGTATTTGTTCTTATTGTGATGATTGTTTTTCATTTTATCATCAAATAAAGAGCAAAAACTAACCTTAGGTTAGTTAGATGTACGGTACACACCTGGGTGTATATAACAAATTCTAATTTTGTTCAATTCTATTACTTTCAGTCGGATAGACACTTAATAATGCACATTTTCGATAATACAGTTTACTAACAATAATACATCAATAAATAAATGAATAAATATTTAAATCATATGAAGTGATGAATTATACTCCGTAATAATAACAATACAGAGTGTTATTTTACTTTCAATCAAATCCTTAAACTCATTTTCCATTCTTGACAATCCCCCTTTTTTATAAAAAAAAATAAAAATATACCAAGTAAAATCTTATTACTTCCCATAACTTTCAAGTTTCAATAGTTAGATGCATGGTACACACCTTGTTGTATATAACAAATTCTAATTTTGTTCAATTCAGTTGTTTTTAGTCGAAACATGCCCTTAATAATGCACATTTTCGATAATACAGTTTAATAGCAATAATACATCAATAAATAAATGAATAAATATTTAAATCATACGAATTGATGAATTATAATAATAACAATACAGAGTATTATTTTACTTTCAATCAAATCTTAAACTCAAAAAAAAAACCAAGTAAAATCTTATTACTTCCCATAACTTTCAAGTTTCAACATCGTTTCCAATTACTATAAAACAGCACATCTAAGTAATGAATATAAAAAATATTGTTAGAATAAAATAATAATAAAAGGTAAGCTTCCACTTTTATTTCATTCAATACAAATTATAATCAGTGTGACAGTGTCACATTAACTTTAATTAGCATTTCAAATTAGATACTACCTCCGTTTCTTATTATGTGCAACAAAGGAATATTTTATGTCTCACAAATAATACCCTTTGTTGCACATAATAAGTAACGGAGGTAGTATTCTAAATTTCAAAATCAAACCGAAAATTCTAACAATTCTGCCACTTTAGAATTTTGGATTGTCTCAAAATTGTTCAATCTATATATATCCTAAAATAACAACCGTTAATGTCATCATTGCATAAGTCATAAGTGTCACTTTTTTATTTAATTTTTTCCCTCCAAAATGCAAGGATGATGCCATATTTTTTTTTTCTTTTTAATCTACCCTATTTCTATATCTTTAAAAATATATTTCATTTGAATTTTTAAAATTTAAATTTTGGATTTTCCACACATATTATACTATTTAGTTATTTACGAGTTGTTGACAATAGTTAATAATATAATTTAATTGAAATTTTATAATTAAATATGAAAATTATGCACTTTCAGGAATTGTATATTCATATTTAATTAGAAATTAGTTAGGAAAAATGAGAAAGTTATTTTCTTTCGGTACGTGTTAAAAGTCTATAATTCAATTCTTATTTTAAAACCGTACAACAGGGTTAATCTAGTTTATATAATAAAGTCGCTTTACTATATTGCAAAAAACATAATGCAATAAAAACTAAAGCAGTGCAATAGTAAATCAAAATCAAGTGTTAATTAAGTTGGGGCTACTGGACCAGCATAATATGTGCAGCAGTTTTTAACAAATATACTCAGAATATTGTTCTAAATTCTATATCAAAGAATGTTCTACAGAGGTAAGATTGAACTACCAGAAGCTAAAGGCATCCTCTTCTAGTGATTCCCACAAATAAGTACTCAGAATATTGTTAGGAGATTGAAATTCACAGAAGAGATCGCGAATCAGCAATCCTGTCATGAACAACAGACTTCAAATATACAAGAAAAACAATTGGTATTACCCATGATTGCCATGACGTGCCTAAAATTCACAATTGCACAAGGGGATGTTTTGAAGAAACACAAGAGTGAGCAAGAGTAGACTAAAAATCCGAGACAAGAGTTATCTGCTTATTCACAACTGCACAAGGGGAATTCTCTGAGGAGACACGAGAGTGAGCAAGAGTAGACTAAAAATCCCAGACAGAGTTATCTACTTAGCTTATTCGCCATAACATACGTAATACTCACATCATTTGCACTCAGCAAAAACTATCTTACGACATCAGTTGACAAAAATGAAAAAAAAAAACCAGCACATTAACTTCAGTCTTTTTCTCGTTGAAGGCAAACTACACATAAACAATTCAATCTCAACCAACCCAACAATCAACCCAACAGTCAACACAATCTTCCCAAATTTGATTAATTCTTTGCAATCCTTAAATAAAAACACAATAATGACAATTTTCTAATGTTGCACAAGTAATTAGGACTTGAGAGTGCTTAAACAACCAATACATTCTCTTCCACTAATCATAAATAGTAGTAACATATAAACAACCACTGCAAAAATGACAACATTTCATATATAATAAGAGGAAAATGCCATACATGGAGCAAAGAATCAACAATTGCAAACCAAATTTGATAAGAAGAGAGCAAGTTGTATTAATAATGGCGAAAATAAGACAATTTCTCATTTCTTCTTGTACCATTGAAGAATCAACACTATCCAAATCCAATTGAAAAAGCTACAATAACTGATGATTAATTTCTTTTTAGTTTCATCAGAATCACAACATCAGCTACAACAATTTCACCCCTATTCATCCTCCTTAAACATCCTCCTCCTCATCATCATATTTAAATTACAAAAAAAAAAAACCATCAAATAAAAAAAAAAAATTTGCAATTGCATTAAAAAAAAACAGACTTCTTTAACTTTAACTTAAAATTAAAAATGAAAATTATGATGAATGAGGGAGGGGAGGGGGCAACATTTGACGGAGAGAAGTATGAACCTGGTGGTTCTGACTACCAATTTGACTACTTTGAGTAGCAGCTGTATTCAGCACAATAAAAGGATGTCCTAGAAGTCGAATCGCCGTCCACCGTTTCGCCGGCTCACGCTGCAAGCAACACCGGATAAAGTCACGAAACTCACGAGAAGCCGAAGCCGGCGCCTCCGGTGGAGCACTCATACAAATAGCACACATCAAGCTAGCCCAATCACCTTGTCTACCAACATTAAATGGAAATCTACCCAAATAGAATTCCAAAATGCTAACCCCAAAACTCCAAATATCACCAGCATACCCATCATACTGTCCTTGGTTCAGATCAGTATTAATCCTTTCGGGACTCATATACGCAATCGTCCCAACACTCGAATTACAAGGATCCATCGTTTGTGCTAAAATCCTACTAACCCCAAAATCAGCTATTTTCACCTGTTTGTTTGTGTTGATTAGAAGATTCGAGGGTTTGATATCTCGATGAACGATTCTTCTTCTGTGCAAATACACTAAACCGGAAAGAACTTGCCGAGATAACTCGGCAAGATACGATTCATCGGCTATATGTCTTCCCTCAAGCGATCCTCGATCCATGTACTCAAGAAGAACTTGGATCTCCCCGTTATGATCAAACATATCAAAGCATTTCACGACATTAGGATTATCGACATCTCGAAGGATCTCGATCTCTCGGCAGATCTGACGGCGCACCATCTCTTCGTGGTTGCCGTATATCACCTTCAAAGCGTAGATCCGAGATGATGGGCGGTGGATTACTTGGTAGACCGTGCCTCCGGCACCTGACCCGATCCGGTTCTTCCGCTCTAACTCGGAGAAGCTCAATATGGCGGCTGTGTTCGAGTTAGAGTTAGAATTCGAGTTGGTTGAGGTGGAAGCAGATGTAGGTGCGGAGGATGGAGGAAGCGGAAGCGGGACCGCGAGAGCCGGGTCTCGTTTAGGGAGGGGGAGGGTTAAGTCGGGGCGTCGTCGAGTGCGGGACGACGCCGGTTGTGGTGGTGGATTCATTGAAGGAGATGAAGAAGGTGATTGATAATGAATTGAAATTGATATGATTGATAATATAAAATGAAAAGAAAACTATACTATATGTATAAAATATTTATACACATGATGAAAGGAAAAAAGGACTAATTGGAGGAGAGCAAGAACGCTAAATGAATTGAAGGAATCGAGTTATAATTATAACACGAAACCGAACACGAACACGAACAAGGTTTGATTTTGTTGGTGATGTTCAAATAATCAAATGTTTGATTTGTTCAAAATTGGTGAAGGAAGAAGAAGTCAGAAGTTGTATAAGTAATTGAAGGTTCGAGGAAGAAGAGAGAGAAGAAGGGGGGTGGGGTGAAAAAAGGTAGGAAATGAATGAGGGGTTGCTATCAGAGGAGAATCAAGATTTATTTAAACGAAGGAGAAAGGTGGTGGGAAGTGTGAAGGGTATCACGCGCTAAGGAAGGGGGGTTGTGTGTATGTCCAATGAGAGTCAAGGAAGGGTATAAAATGTGAAGGGAGTTGATGTGGGGAGTATCTCGTGTAAGGTTTTAAAGACAATAAAATCAGTTTTTTTAGGGTTGTTTTTTTTGGCATTAGGGTTGTTTTTTTTTTTTGCATTTACTTTTAACACATTTGTTTCATGAGGGTTTTGTGTATTATTTGATAGCTTAGCTCATTGCATGTGTCAATAATGTTGTTTTTTTTTTTTTACCAATAAATATTAAAAATAAAAGAAAATTAAAACCGATGTTGTGTTATACAATGAAATGTTAACCGTTGTGATTTGAAAAGATTTGGCTCAAATCTGATACTGTAAATATGAGTTGGTTGGTGATTTGTATGACAACTGAAGAGGTAAAAACCTAGCTTGACTTTTATGTCAAATGATTCAGTAGTAGCGGTTAGTAAGATCGTTGATATGATATGAGTTTTAAATAATTGTTTTAACGTGTTATTTTGTCGTATCATGCTAGTGTCATGCAGTTTAGCCTAAGTATCTCATATAAGGTTTTACGGACAATCAAAACAGTTTTAGGGTTGGTTTTTTTTTTAATTTACTTTTAACACATTACTGTTGGGCCCGGCTCACCCACCTTGACGGGTCGCACGCACACTCCACTCCACGTTAGTATGATATTGTCCGCTTTGGGCCTAGCCCGCACGGATTTGTTTTTTTGGACACCTTCCCAAAAGGCCTCATACTATTTGAAGTGTGCACTCAGTTATAAGGAGCTCTTCTCCTCCTTTCTCCTTCCATGTGGGACTTGGGATGACACCCCAACAATTACAAATATGGCTCTAACAGAGTTTCTATTATTCGTATTAATAGCTACTCTAGGAGGGATGTTTTTATGCGGTGCTAACGATTTAATTACTATCTTTGTAACTCCAAAATATTTCACTTTATGCTCCTACCTATTATCAGGATGTACCAAGAAAGATGTACGGTCTAATGAGGCTACTACAGTTTTGCGTATTTGATAATAGCTTGGCTCATTGCGTGTCAATTTTTTTTTTTTTTTTTTTTTTTTTTGCCAATTAGTAAAATAAAGAAAAATTAAAACGGATGTCGTGTTATAGACATGTTAAACTGATGTGATTTGAAAAGAGTTGGCTCAAATCCAATATTGTAAATATGAGTTGGCTGGTGATTTTTATAACGCCTGAGTAAAAACCTAGCTTGACTTTTATGTCAAATGATTCCATAGTAGCTAGTGGTAAGATCATTTATCAGATATGAGTTTGAAATAGATGTTTTAACGTGTTATTTTGTCGTATTATGCTAGTTTGGTATAATTTAGTCTGAGTATCTCGTGTAAGGTTTTTAAAGATAATCAAAATATTTTTGGGTTTTTTTTTGGCATGTACTTTGAACACATTCGTTTCATGAGGGGTTTGTGTTTTATTTGATAGCTTAGCTCATTACGTGTGTCAATAATGTTATTTTCTTTGCCTATAAGAAAAATACAATTAAATTAAAACCGATGTTGTGTTATAGAGTTGTTAAACGGATGTGATTTGAAATGAGTTGGTTCAAATCCGATAAAGTAATTTTGAGTTGGTTAGTGATTTTTATGATGACTAAATAGGTAAATATCTAGCTTGACTTTCTGTCAAATGATTCAGTATTAGCTGTTGGTAAGCTCATTTATCTGATATGAGTTTGAAATAATTATGTTAACGTGGTATTTTGTCGTATTATGCTAAATTGTACACTTAAGTTTGAATTGGAAATTTGTGATAGAGGGATATATATGCAATTACGTTAAGTTCCTTGTCACAATCAACTGTTAATAAATTCATTAGACTAGGAAAAAAAAGAGGTCAAAATTAACAACGTAATTTAGAGTTGACTGATTGTTTGCCAAAAACCTAAATTAACCTTAGTATATATTGAATTATTCATCACCTTGCATGAAATAACTCTTGATAAACAGATTTTATTTGAAAAGATTTGGCTCAAATCCGATATCGTAATTTTAATATAGACGGTAATTTTTAGGATGATTGAATAAGTAAAAACCTAGCTTTACTACTTTTATGTCAAATGATTCTATAATAGCTGTTGGTAAGCTTGTTTATCTGGTATGGGTTTGAAATAGTTGTGCTAACGTGTTATTTTGTCGTATTATGCTAGTTTTGTACAGTTGAGCTTGATTGAGGAATTTGTGATGCAAGGATATATATGTAATTACGTTGGGTTATTTGTCATAATCTATTGTTAATAAATTGATTAAACTAGGAAAAAATTGGTCAAAATCAACATAGTAATATTGAGTTGGTTGATTGAATTATTTATCACCTTGAAATAACTCGTGTTAAACACATTTATCAGTTTTATATGAGTTTAAAATTATCATGTTCATTTTTTGTCGTATTATACTAATTTTGTAAGCTTTCGTAATGATTTTATCTTGACATTATCATAAACAGACACAAATTACAAAGTAAAAGAAAAACTAATTAAACTGTTTCGACTATTATTTGCAAGTTGGTGTGCTCTTTGAACTTATTCCATGTCTGCCTTGAAATTACGACATTGAAACCATTCCCACTTTCTTAATTTCATGAACTATCCAAAAGACTGTTATGTCATTTATTTTGTCTTTACATAGAAATGGTATCAAGTTCATCAAGTCAGAGTATAAGAGAACCTTTGAAAATCCCATTGTAAAACACCATTTCAAAGTCTCAAGACCTCCTTGTGTAAGGTCGAAATTCCAAAAGCAAAACATGCTCCTACATCAAAAAATCCCTTCATTAATCTTGTAGACCATCCAAAACCGTACATTCTATTTCTTTTCTCCCAATTACAATTGGGCAAAGCCGGTACTAGCGCTGCAAATAATTTTTTCTTTTCCTATGTGTGCTTGGTAGAACCTGGTTGTTCTTGTATTTGTATGTCTACAACATTTAAAATTCCTAAAGAAGGCATTTGGCTTGTTGTAATCATGCCTATTCTGTAATGCTTATTCAATGTGCTAATTCAATCATTGACCCCTCATAACAGTCCTCATCGGCCACTCAGTGTCGCAATAAAAGGTATTTATTGTTATACTACAAATTATTACATCCTTAATATATATAAAAAAAAGGAAAATATAGGTTTGAATTCATTTTCTTAAGGAGACAGAAATGGAGTCATTGATTGCATGTCTAACAGTTAAGTGGGAATTACTCCACGAAAAACTTGCCAAATTACAAAATTGAAAGATGAGTTGCGAATTCTCACATTCCATACCGCAATAGTCACATAATTCACTCATTTAATTTGCATTCCTCTTTGGACGAGTTTCTCTTTCGTAGGGATGGCATCATAAAAGAATTTCCAAATGAAAATACTCCACTTTAGGGGGAATATGAAGTCTCCCTAGAATCTTTAAAATATCAAAAGTTTCACAATGGATGACTTGGATCCTAAATTTGAGAGAGAGTTTGCTGAGAGAAAGTCATACCCTGTTTTGATTGTGTATTCCCCAAATGGATGATTAGGCCGGTACCTTAAGTAATCAGACCTTTCCTTCGGTAGTATCAACCCTAAAATTGCCTTTGCACTATCCCTTTCAAATTTTTCTCTAACTTAACCAAAATTAGAGAAAAGTTTGAAATTCGTTTAAAGGTAATATATATTGTTAATAAATTGTTCATATTACCAAAAAAAAAAGGTCAAAAACCAACATCATAATTTTCAATTGGTTGATTGTTTGGATAAAAACCTAAATTGACATTTGCATTGAACTATTCATGACCAATAACTCGTGTTAAACTTGTTTATCAGTTATGAATTTAAAATTATTTTGTTCATTTTTTTTTTCGTATTATACTAGTTTTGGTAGATTAAGTTTTTTGTAATGATTTTTTTTGGACATCATCATAAAGAGACACAAATTACAAAGTAAAATAAAAGCTAATTAAACTGTTGTGACTATCATTTGCAAGCTAGTGCACCTTGAACTTGTTCCCTGCCTACCTTGAGGATATTACAACATTGAAAACCCATTCTTAGTTTCTTATTAATTCATGAACTGTCTAGAAAACACTTATGTCATTTATTTTGCATTTCTGTAGAAAAGTTACCAAGTTCATCAAGTTAGAGTACAACGAAACCTTTGAAAATCCCTTTGTAGAACACCATTTCAAGGCCTCATGACATACTTTAGCCTCCGCATGCAAGGCCAAAGTTTCTAACCCAATGCATAAAAATAAATAAATAAAAGGAAATTTTGGATTTTGGTACCTCGAAAATAACCACTATTGATTTTTGGTATCCATCGGGATTATATCGGATCATTAAACATTGTGGGATTCCCCCTAAAATAATACTTTATTTGGTACTCATCAAAGTTACAAAATATAGGTCTTGGTACCACTTAACATAATCCGTTAGGGTTCTGTTAAGTGGGGCCCATTATCTAATTATTTAATAATTTAATTTATTTAAAAAAAAAAGAAAAAACTTAAAAAAGAAAATTAAAAAATAACCAACCACTGCCACCCTCCCCCTCCTCGTCAGCCACCCATCCCCCTCCCCGTGTCGATTCCCTAACGTTCTCCTGGCGCCGGCGACCCCACCTACCCCCTCCCTTTCCCTCCTCTAATCTCAACCGTAACCCTTGTTTTCCCCCTTTCTCGAAACCCTAGCTCAACCACATAAACCACCACAAAAACCCTTCCCTTCCCCTCAAAAACCCCGAATCACTCCTCCCCCCACCCCGAAACCCTAATGGCTAGGGTTTTCGATGGTGGGGGATGAGTGTTTGGGGTTTTTTTGGAGTGGGGGAAGTGAATTAGGGAGTTTCGATTTCGTGGTGGTGGCGGTTGGAGTATATTAGAATAAAGCCCAATCGTTGGTAGCTGTGGTGACTAAGTTGCGTACCTGGCTGCGGCGACAAGCTGATATGGTGGGTTGCGCACCTGGTAATTGGTGTTTTGGTGGCTGGAAGGTGGTTTTTGGGGTGGTAATCGTTGTTTTGGTGGCTGGAAGGTTGTTCTCAGGGTTGCCGACAGCCGCACAGGGAGTGGGGAAGGGGGCTAAGGGTGGCTGGGAGGTGGCAGGACTATGGATGGGCCCCACTAATGGAAAACTTAACAGATTATGGACAGAGGAAATAAAACCTAAAATTTTAAAATTTCATGGGTACCAAAGTAAATTTTTTTTAAATGGGTACGAAAAATCAACAGGGTCTGTTTTTGAGGTACCAAAATTCAAAATTTCCTAAATAAAATAACTGTCATTAACCTTTGTTAACCATCCAAAACTACACTTTAACCCATTTCTTTTCTCCCAAGAGTCACTACTTCTTAGACTATTATTAGGCAAACTTGTACTAGTATATAGGGCCTGTTCTCATACGTTTATTTTCAGTTCAGTTTAGTTCAGTTCAGTTCAGTTCAGTTCAGTTCACTTCAGCTCCTAATTTCCTTCTTTTATAAAATATTTAGTTCAGTTCAGTTCAGTTAATAAGAACAGGCCCTAACGATATATTTTACATTTCTTATGTGTGCTTGACAAAAACTTAGTGGTTCCTATATCTCTTTGCTTAAAAAATTTAAAATCTCTAAAGAAGCTAACGTAAGTCTAGCTTATTGTAATCATGCTTACTTTGTAATGCTTCTTCAATAATCTTATTTGATGTACAAATTCCACCATTGTCCCCTCTGAATAGTCGTTGGTTTCTTGTAACCCATAGCTCCTCGAGTGTCGCAATAAAGATATTTATTACTGTATTACAAATTAAATCATAACTATGAAAAAACTGAATATAGGTTTGAATCCATTTTCTTAAGGGGATAGAAATAGAGTCATTGATGCATAGCAATTAGTTAATAAGTGGAATTACTCCACATAAAACTTGTCAAATGATAGAATAGAAAGATGTGTTGTGAATCCTCAAATTTCATACCACAATAGTCACATAATTCTCATTTGCTTTCCTTCTTGGATGATTTTCTCTTTTGTAGGGATGGCATGATAATAAGATTTTCCATATAACGTACATACTCCACTGTGGGGTAAAATGAAATCTCCATAAATTTTTTAATTAAAATATCAGAAGTTTTCTTACGATGACTGGATCATGAGTTTGAGTTTGTTGAGAGAAAGTCATACTTTGAATTTACTATGTATTTTCCCAGATGGGTGATCAGGCTAGTACATGAAGTCATCACACCTTTCCTTTGGTAATCCAACCTTAAAATCGACTTTGCATTATCCCATTCAATTTTTTCTCTAACTAAACGAGCATTCCAGAATCCTAATTTTTATCTATAAAGTCTTTAACCTTCGATCTTAAACTCTCATGTAAAATTCAATTAATTTAACCGCATATGCACCATCAAGACTTTACCACTAACACATTTATCGCTGCAAGTTAGGACATTATTTACTCCCATTCTTCCAAGAAAATCCTAGAAGGAATCTTCTTGTTATCTTTCGGAAATGATGAGTGCCATTTATGACACTCATTTGGTGAGTTTTTAAGTTGTTTTTACCTTTTTTGCGGGGCTTTTTCCAATAATAAATGCTTAGTTTTATGCGTTTTCTCTTTAATTTCCCTTTTCTCTCTTATTTTGTGTTTTTATAGTTTTTTTAGTGTTTTCTCTTTTTTTTTTTTTTTTTTTTTCTTTTTTTTCTTTTCTCTTTTTGTTGTTTTAGTTGCTTTTCTTTTATTATAGATTTTATAGATTTAGTTTATTTTCATTTCATTTTCCTTTATTTTCTTTTCTTTTTATGTTGATTTCTTTCATTCTTTTCATTTTCATTTTATTTCTTTTAATTCTGTTTGTTAAGTTTAATTTTTATTTTACTTCATCTTCTCCTCGGTTTTAATTTTATTTTGTAGGTAAATACTCTAAATTCTATTCTTACGCTCGCAAAGCCGCGCTCTCAAGCCGGGTAGTGTTAAACCCACTATGTAAGCGTTTTGGGACTGCATGTTTTAGTGGGCATCACGAGCTTGCTATGAGGATGATGCTCGTGCCCACCAACTATACTCACCGCAATGCCAACCAACCGACACACACTGTAGCTCCCTCACAACAGCAGCAACAACTCGACATTAATCAACCATCGACACCTCTAACTCGCCACAACAGCTGTACTCTTTGCTTATCTCCGCCACCTAGCCAACAAAACAATAACAATAACAACAACACCAGCACACTCCAACCACTTTAAGTTGTACCTCCCACCATTTCGCACCACCTTCCCCTACTCCAGCCGCAACCAATGCCACCAGCCACCGAGGCAAAATAACCACCGTTCCCATGCCACCTATAATACTCCGTATTTATATATATATAAATTATTTATTTTATATATTAAAATGATTTATTTCATTTTAAAAGAAATTATTTATTAAATAAATTATAAGTGTGTGTAAATAAAATAGATCATGAATTGAGGCAACAAAAGTATTTTTAATTGGGTCAATCCTATTTAAAAGGGTGGACCAACTTATTGGGAATTTAGGGGCCCAATAAGTTGGCCCAAAGGGGGAGTTCGTAACGGATTAGGAATTAGTAATGACAAAGTTGTAAATGAGTTTTAATTTTAAAAGGAGAGTATAAATACTTTAAAACCTCTACATTTTTCCACACAAGTTCATAATTGTCAGATTTCACAAAAATTCAAAGGTTTCCACTTTATTTTCACTCTTATTTTTTTCCCCTTTACTTTTCTGTTCTTTTTCCTCTTTTTTTCCCCTAAAATCCCACACACACTCTCTCTCCTTCTCCCTCCACTTGCACAGACGGCCACCGTCACCACCACCGGCAGCGGCAGCAGCGCCGGCAGCCCAGGCGGCCGACGCCTCCCTCCTCCTTCCCTCTACTCTCTTTTTTTCGGTTTGTGTATAATAATAAAAAAAACTTCTTGAATCTTAAAATTAATTCTATTGATTTATTGTTTTAAAGGCATGATTTTTATTATATTTTGGTGTTGATTTTGGGATTTTGATGTTCCTAATTTGTTGATATAAATTTCAGATTTTTTTTATTTAATTAAAAACCCCAAATTATAAACCCTAAAAGTTGGGGATTTTGTATAATTGGTTAGGGATTGAGGCTAGATTGTTGTTGTTGATTAATTCATGGTCTAATCATGTTTTTATTGTGTTTAAAGCCTTCAATTTAATGCTGGAAAATATTTACACACACTACTTTTTAATTATTGAGTTAGGGTTTGATTACCCATAAAGGGAAAAAAGTTTTAATGATTTCTATATGATTTCCTAGTCTAAAAATGATGTTTTACACTAAATAAGTAAGCTGGAATTTTATTTAAGTCGTAAAAATTAAGTCTTTTTGAAAGGATTTAAAGTACCCACTTAAAGAAAAGGTTTTATGGCTTTTATGTCATTAAAAGGGGTTAATTAGTATGGTTTAAATAGTATTATAGTTGCTGGAAATTGAGAGTGAGGGATAGCTCAAGTGGTTAGAGCTTCCCTCCCGATTCCAAGAGATCTTGGGATCGATTCTCACCCCCGCCCTTGTGGCTCTCTAAACACCAAAAAAAAATAGTTGCTGGAAATTTGTGAGAATAGGGGATTAATTATAGTTATGTATTTTTAACTGTAGGAAGTTTCGAGCTAAGTGATTTATAGCAAATGTGGCCGAGTTTAGGCGATATTCAAGGTACGTATGTGCACAACAATATTTGTGTATGCGTAGTATCATGATAGGTTTGTGAATTGTATTTGAAGTGATGAATTAGTAGCATGTTTGGTTGATTATATGCTTGGAATTGATGTTGGTTGAGCATGAATTATTATGCAAGCATGTGAGTATAATATTTGAAGCATGATACAAGTTGAATATATGTGAATCATGGAAGTATGTTTTATTTTTTAGTATCAAGGAAGCATGAAAATAATAAGCAAGGCTTATGTATGTTTAAAAGAGCTATAATTAGAATTATTGAACATGATTCATAAATTTTATTTTCACCCATCTATTATTGGTGTTGAGTCAAGGAAATTAGTTTATTTGTTTGCTCACTCAAGTAAGTTGAGATCGAGTCAAGACAGTTTATTAGTGCATTCTATGCACCAAGGTAGTAATCGTGCAATTTTGTGCACAGAACTAGGCAAGGAACCTTAATTAAAATAAATAGTATGTGCTCACTAATTAATTCAAGAATTAATTGGATGTATGTGTTGATTATTATTATGTTTATTCTTGATTGGTTGGTTGGAGTATTCACATGTTAAATTGATAAACCACGTAAAGTGTAAGAGGATACGCTCCAAAACTTTTGGAATGTATATACCTTGAGTATGAACATATGGGAGGGGGGGGGGTTATGGGGTTATATATTTAACCATAGCTTCTACAGGGGTAAAGGACGATGTACTTTCTTTTATTATTATTATTATTATTATTATTATTATTATTATTATTATTATTATTATTATTATTATTATTATTATTATTATTTATGCGCTGGAATTCCGTCACCAAGGTGTGACATAGTAGGTGCCAATTGGGGTAGCTCCTTGGTTGGAAGCTCCATTTTTAATGGGCTATATTTTTAAGGAAGGAAACCCGTTCAATGCGTGATTTAAAGATATTAATTAATCATTAATATTATTAGTTATGAGTCAAAGGTAAGTTGATTGTGATTGTATGGAAAGCATGTTTTATTACTATTCTTATTGAAAGGATATTCATGTTAGTGTGGTGCATATGTACTCAGCTTTTGCTGATTCGTACTTTTGTGTTTGTGTTTGGCTTTCCTTTGGTTGGCCCTACTATGACCCATTTATATGGTGAGTAGAAATGAAGGGAAAGTGACAAGTACTTGAAACATGAAAAGCATGATGGGAATGAGTGCCGAGAGTTACTTATTATGCTTTCCTAGTGTTAGGTTTTGAATTATTTTATTATGGTCTAACCTTTATGTGTTATTTAAAGTTGGATTTTTAAAAGGGCCATGTTTGAAATGGTTCCAACTTGTGATTTAATTATTTTTTTTTGTTTTGAGATTGTGAACTCAAGTTTTATTTTAAAAGTTGGTTGTTTTTTTTTTTTTTTTTTTTTTTTTTTTTTTTTTGTTTAGAGTTTCGCTGTGTGACTTTGAAAAATAGCCTTAACCGTTATTACGATGGCGGTATTTTCTAAAAGCAGTTTTAATTAGAATATAAAGAGTAATAAAATAATTGGATTTCCGGGGTATTACACCACCAGGCTCACCAATTCCACCGACATAACCAACTCCCAACAACAACCACCGACTTCAGCACCAACTCCCGCAACAGCAAACGCACAACTCCCCTGCTCCAGCAACAATCACCAAACCTGCCACCAATTGCACCCACGCAAACTCCGACAGCACACACGTCTCCAGCCGCAACCACCAATTCCGCCACCACACGAACACCTAGCAGCCCACCAATTCACACAACCACCTTCGTACCACCTTCCCCTATATTCCCACGCAAATAATAGCCCTCCAACTTCCGCCATCGGTGCCAAGACCGTCTCGATGCGGGCTTGAAGACCCACTAGTGCATGCGCACAGCTGGGTTCGAATTTGAGCCGTTGATTTTGATGAAGTTTGATGATCGAACGGTTGTGATGGTGTGTGATTGGTGTTGTGAGAAGCATGGGATTATTTCCCATATAAAGAGCAGCTAAAAATCGAAAGTCCACTTTGATTCCTTTTTATTTTATTTCTTTTTATTTTCTTTTTATTTTCCTTTTAATTTCCATTTTCCTTTTACTTTCATTTTCTTTTCTTATTTATTTTATTGTCCTTTTCTTTTATTTTATTTTCTCTTTTATTTTCTTTTATTCTTGTAATTATAAATACCCATTTTTGGGGTAAAATTAAGGAAGATTTTAGAACCTATTTTTAGATCTCATTTTCTTAGCTTAATAGAGAGTTTCTCTCTCTAGATCTAGGGTTAGTTTTAGGAATAAATTTAGAGAGAGAAAGTGGGAGATTTCACTGGGGATTTGAGAGATTGAAGATTCAAGGTGATAATTGTATTGAAGATCTCCATAATCAATCAATGAGGATTTCTAACTCTATTTCATTTTATTGCTTTGTTAATTTCTTGTTTGTTTGATTTGATTTTCATGTCTGATTCTTGATTATTGTAATTGTTCTTCATATTTTGTTGATTATTGATTTCTTTAGTTGCTTGTTGATTAGATGATGATTCTTGAGTAGTTGTTTGGTTAGGGATTGGGTGAAACTTGTATGATTGATTGATTGTGATTAATTTGGGAATTGTGTTAATTGATTGTTGAGATTAAAGTGATCAATGTAAGTTTTCATGTGTGTAGTTTGATTAGGCCTTGAGAACAACGCTAGATTGTATTGTGATTGCTGATGACACGACCCATTGATTTAGAAATTGCAATTATCGATTGGTTTGGATTATGATTCTCCTAGTTTGTTATTCGTAGAGACCACTAGTTTAACGATTAGGAGATAGCTTTTTGATTCCAATTGATAGATCTTATAATTAGTCTTCACAACCATTGATTGACATGTTCTTCCCAAGTTGTTGAAATTGTCATGATTACTTGTTGATCCCCATTCCCTAGTGTTTATTTATTTGATTCTTTGTTTTGTTAGTTAATAAGTCTTGTTTACTATACTCTTCACCCTTGACTTTGACCTAGCTTAGGCATTGATTGAAAGCATTTGAACATAACCGTTCCTAGTGGTTCGACCCTTGACTTACCTCTATACTAGTGATTATAAATTTTGTTTGGCTTAGGGAGGATTAGTCAACGACCTAGTTATCCCCCTGTCGGGAAACCATTTCAAGATTAAGAAATTAAAAATAATGAATGATTGATTATTAGGTATCCCATGGCAGAAGACAAACTGTATTTTAGCATTGAATTTTTTTGAAGCTAGAAGTTACGGGTTATTGTGCATCTTAATAACCTGCTTAAATAGTAGAGTATCATTAAACGTACTTTTAGCGGAATCCCTAAGCCGCCCGAACCTTTAGGTAGCCGGACAATTCCTTTTTTTTTAAAACCTAGTTAATGTTCTTTTCTCCATGTGCAGCTCACCAAAATCTAGTGATACTTGAGTCAATCTTGTTTGCAGTAGCTAAGGCTTAAGGGCAACTTAAGTGATTGTTACACCCAAAAATCAGATTTTTCACTTTTAATTGACTCTCTTGACTTTTACTAAGTGGAAAGTCCTAGAGTTAGTGAAGGGTCTTTGGCTAGTTGGATTAAAACATAACAACCATTAGGCTAATATCGCATTAGGGCTCAACTGCATTAAAATCGGATTAAAAGGCTAATGGATGACCATAGGCGTTATTCGAAGCGCACCTACGTTAAGCATGTTGTCAATATTCTTGGCACTCATAGGAAGTTGCAATTGACATATACGATTAGGGACAAAGCCAAGTAGGGAGCCGCCAACAAGTTTTTAAGGAACTTGTAAACCGTTCACAAATCATTATAAGGAAACCACGATAAGGGACAACGATTGGCCAGTGAAGGTTACACCCCATTCATAATCCATGAGATTACTAACTCCATATGGTTCAGAACCATAAAAGGAGGATTGAGGATGATGGTATGAAGTGAGTCATGGAGTCACATTCGACTGTGTTGGCCTCAACTCGATTCTTATAGTGAAAAGTATTTCTTACGATCTCAGAAGCATGAAAACAAAGATTCAATTTGCTCCAAACTAATATTAAGCGAAATTGGTTGAATATTAATGCACATATAATTCTATAATATTCGTGATCACTTTAATTAATAACAAGATTAAAAAGGAACCTAAACCGGTCGTCCAAATTATCTTATTAGGCGTTATATTCAATTACATATTCCCTTTATATTTTAGTGTATTCCTTTATAGTGCATAGGGCCTCTTTCTCGTTGATCAGTTCGCCTTTGTTAATACGGTGATCATCAATAAACATAGAATAAACATCAACATTGGAAGAAATTTAACCATTATAATGGTAGTCAAATCAAATAATAATAATAATAACCCTAATCATGATATGATACTAGAAACCAAAAAAAAAAAAAAAAGATTAATTAAGTAAATTAATTATTCACATTATGCGTTTCCTTGAATTGCTAATCATGAATAAACCGTTAGTAACTTTAATAAATAATAAATCAAATTTAAATTAAATTAAATGAAAAGTAGAGTTGATTTGGTCCAGACCCTCGGTTAATTCTACCTTTCACGCCTTAGTTTAAGTATAAAACTTCAGGGCAAGTATGGACTCCTTGGAGTTCCTAGGGGAAGTATTGAGAGAGAATAGGGAGGCTACTGTTTAGGCTTAAGAGAGAGAAGAGAATAATTGTTGGTGCCCCGAAACTGGAGAAATCAGGTTTGTATTTATTGAGAAAATAGAGGGGTGAGGTACAGAACCCTAAGATTAAAGCGCCACGAAAAATCTAAACCTAAAAATTACCGTGGCACGGTGAAAAATACTGTGACACAATATAGAGTGCCGTGACACGTCACAATTTGCCGTGGCACGGTACTTATGCCGTGACGTGGTAAATTCCAATTTTTACGCGTTTTAAAAACCATGATAACTTTTGATTAGTAACACGGAATAAGGCATATAATATATCGTTGGAAATCTTATCAAGCCTACTTTTCAACCCAATTAAAATCAGGTCAAAATATTTTGTAAATATTAAGATATGATCATTTTAGTGAAAGGGTGGTGGTTTTGGGCCGAGTTTTAGTGTTTTGCTCATATGTTCTTCATTTTAAATCGAAATTGGGCTTTTAGTATACCGTTGGAAAGCTTATTTTAAAGCCTATACAACTGAAATAAAATATTTGGATCAAAATTAAAGGGCCAAGAAATCAGTTTAGCTCGGTTTTGTGATGTGGAAACGAAAATGGAAAATAAGTTATGGTTTGGGGAAATGGGATAAGAATTGGGTTGATTTGTGAAATTTATTGGATTGAATATGGATTTAAGCACTTCAAAGATTAAATTTTTAGCCTGACTAATAATGGCGGTGAAAGATTGTTCATCATCGGGTTTGGTTTTGGGGAGATAATTTTAGGTGTCTACAATGAATTTTAATTTTCAATGTAGAGTAAGCGCAAAGAGACATAAACACACAACAATTATGAGTCAACCATAACCGCTTTATTTTTCCTATAAATAGAAGTGCAAGGACCGGACGAAGAGATCAACAAACAACTTAACAACAAGCATTTCATTTCTTCTAAGCTTTCTTCTTAGCTTTCATAGTTTTCCCTTGGCTAGTAGCCAAGAGATAACGTAATTTATCATCTAGCATGCATTGAAGATTGTTTGTCTTTTCCAATTGTATGAACATGAAGGTAACCTCTCCTTCAATTTTTACAATTTTAGACCTGACTCTATCCTTTCATTAATAGAATGCATTTGTATCTTTTGTCGTATGTTTATCAACTTGTTTATTACATCTGTCTAACTTGTTTTGCTTCTTTTGGGAATGCTTCCTTATTTGTTTGTTTTACGTTAGCAAGGTTATCAATCTTTAAAACCGGTAGCTCGAGGGGCAACCCCTTAATACTCTAAAACAGGATAGAATATTTAAATTGTTGGTAAAGAGAAATATTTACCTCAACAAGTTTTTTGGCGACCACAGTGGGAGAATACCAGACTTAATCCATTTAACTATTGTTAATTTGGAAGTTTTCTCCCATGGTTCCTAAGCGTTTAGCACGTAAAGGAAATACTTAGGAAGATGTTAATTCATCTAAACATAATCCTGAAACTATTATAGAGGATCAAGCAAATCTTGAGAATCAACTTCCAATGGAACATATGTCACTTTCTTTCGAACCATTTGAGCCTCACACATAAAGACAAGAAGAATCAGTTTTAGAAGGAATGGAAAGCCAGTCCCCTACTAAACACTTACTCAACATAATTTACATTAACATGTGGAAATCATCCAAGGTATAATGGATGATCTAAAAGGAAATAATAAAGAGCAGTTTGATAACTACGTACTATCGTGTCATGGTGAAAGAAACCGCCAGACTGGTAACTTTTGAGTTGAGAAACTTTGAATCTATTACCCAACATGCGGTTACCAGACAGGTAGATAGGATTATTCTAGATATTAATGATACTCTAAACGCTTCTATCATGGCATTATCAAAAAGTGTAGCAACTAAGGTGGTAACAAGGCTTGAAACTTTAGCTAGTGGTAAAACATAACCAACTCAATGACAAATTGATGAATGTTCTAATTGCTTTAGGTATTGGTATTACTGAAGCAAATCAAAGGGATAGCGTCCCTCTGGGATACCCTAGAGTAGAGAATATGACATGATCTCATGCAAATCCACCCCTCTGTCAGTTCCAAGGAGTATCCTTCATGTTGGTTTTGATGAGGGGTATATGAGTCCAGGAAGGATTAAAGGTTCAGGGCCAGGTAATGAGTCATGCTATAACCATAATGGACAGGGTCCATCTTCTTCTTCTTTTCCTCCATCGGTTACCACACACCCATTAACCTCTGCAATGGGTAACAATTCTCTCTTAGGAATAGAGATTGGTGTAAGTTATGCCAACTATGGTATTGGAAGTCTGTCAGATACAACATGCTACACACAAGTTGCTGTTGATTTGGGTAAAAATACCCATGCTATGTGCCTATGTGGCCCATGAAGGATTTATTTCTTCGTCATGTGCAATTACTAGATATATAAATGGATTAAATTATGGAGATAATTAAGTTCGCACATTTGGGTCGTCGTTATATCATAGCTAGAGGTACTAACGATCTTTGGGCTAGTAAAATAGGCCAAAGCCCAATTAGACGGATCCTATAAGGTCACACAAAGGGCCTAGATTGAGCATTAGAGGACGAGGCCCATCACGAGCCTCATCACTCTAGGTGGCCGGCCATAGGGAGGAATAAGGAGGTTTTGGGCTTCGTTACCTAGTCTAATTATAATAGGATTATAAATAGACTTGGTGCCTAGGGTTTGAATATAACATTATGTGATCAGTTTGATCAAACCCTAATTAGAAAACACGAAACCTAACCCTCTCAAACTCCTCTCTCTCTCTCTCTCTCTCTCTCTCACGGCTCTCCCCTCCTCCTCGTTGCCGGTGGTGGTGGTTCGTGCGGTGGTCGGTTGTCCGTTAAAGGTGGTGATCGCGGTTATGCATGTGATCTTGGGATTAGGTGCTTTATGAATATGATTCATGTTTTTCGGCATTATAGTACCTATAAACTCCTTCAGTGGTATCAGTTAGCCTCTTGCATGAATGCACTAGATTATAATGAAACATTTATTTGAAGTCCATGTTAATTTTATAAATAATTAAGAGGGACAAATTAATTTAATTATGGTTCAATTATTATTTTAATGTGATTAAACTTTTGGAATTGATTAAATATGATTTAATTATGCTCAAAATAGCCATAAAGAGGACCGAATTAAGCCCTAGAGTATTCGAAAATTTCAAACCTTAGAACTCTAATTTCGAATTTTTCGAAGAATCCTAACCCTAATTTTCGAATTTTTCAAAATTAATAGCCTAAAATATGATTTTTGTGCTTAATTTTGATTTAATTCGAATTGTTTTAAGTTTCATAATTTTAATCGGATTGATTTATGCATAAAAATATTTTGTGTATGATCGTCAATTTAATTTTAAGAGTTAAAATTAAATTGGGATTAATTTTATGATTAACCCTAATTTTAATATTGAATGCTGATTTAAGTTTAATTAGTGGACTGATTTAATTTAATTTTATAAAAGTTATTTTAATTAAATTAAAAACCAAAATTTTATTTTTTTTAAATGGTCGGCAGCCGCGACTGGGTGGCACAGCCACGGTGGCTGTCGACCAGGTGGCAGTACAAGAGGTAGGGGAAGGGGAGGGCAGCAAGTGGTCCGAGGCCTGGGCAGCAGCGTGCAAATGTTGCACAGCTGCTGCCACGTCTATGCTGTGATGTTGCTTCGGCGGCAGTGGCTGCCGTAAGGCGGCCAACCACCGTGGCTAGCTGCGCACGGTGGCCTGCAGCACAGCATAAGCAGTTGCCACACTGCTGCCTTACGGAAGTGGCTGCATAAAAGCAGCCAGCCACCGTGGCTAGCTTTGGCTCGCCAACCACGGTGGCCAGTGAAGGGACATACAGTTTTCAAAAAAAAAAAAAAATCTGTTTTGAAAAATATTTCAAGATAATTACAAATTATTTTGGGATAATTTCAGTTTTATTTTGGATAAAATCTTTTGTTTGGGATAAAATCAAATCTTTCAAAAGTTGTTATATTTGATATTATCCATATTTAGTTTGTTAATTTTGGTGATTATCCATAACTAAAGTGGTTAATTTTGGATAATATTTGTTAGGATATTTTGAGCATATTCCAAAAGGATAATAATTGATTTAAATAATATGATTATCCCATAATTAGATTAAGATATAATTGATTTTAAAATTATTTGATTGGCTAATAATTAGGATAGAATCTCCTAAGTTTGTTAAGATAATCTTTCTAGATTAAAATAAGATTTGATTCTATATCATGCCTAAATTAAAATATATGATATTTTATAATTGGTCATGAATAATATATGATATTTTCTAATTATGATTTAAAATATGAGATATTTTAGGAAATGCGTTGCCATAATTATGAACATGCGATGTTGTAGTTTAGACAAGCATGTTGAGTTATTTATTATATGACACTTTTATAATATATGATATTATGTTGCTATATATAGACTAGTATGGCCCATAGATTCTAAATACGATCTGCACATCGTGATGTATTTATGTAATCTAAATACGATCTGCGACTGTTAAGTATTTTTGTAACTTTTATTTAAAGTAAATAGATTAGTTATTTTAATAGTGTTGGTCCAAAGAAGCCCATAAAGTGAAGGTCCAAAGGAGCAAGGTGGATGGAGATCCATGATGATTCAAGTGGGAGCCTTTTCATTTCTAGTTTTCTTGGGACTAAGGGGCCATACTATGATGCATTAGTAGATTATGCATGTTAGATTTTATTTATGTTGACTGATGATGCGCTAGAGTTCACTAAATAAATCACAACATAATAAATCTAGGTCCTAGTAATATTGAGATTGCTTTTCGAATTAAAAACCCAATAAACCTTAAATATTTATGATTGGTCATGCCAAAGATGGGTGTCATTTTATATCTTGGGAGAGTTGGGGTAAATTAAGTTTTACGATTTAAATTGGTTATGCTCAACAATGTTACCTAAAGCGTTTAGAACCTTGAAGCAAAGGGTAATAATTAAACATGTGATGGTTAATTATTCAACCAAGAGTTACAAGAGTTGTAATAAGTAAAGAGTTTACTCACCTTGAAAATGTAATGGTTGATGGTAGGGCCAAAGTCCGGTCAATTATTGCACGAATAAAGGATCTTGGAATCACTTAAAATTCAATTGGGATCATTTAATATTGAACAAAGTGCCTTTTAAAGTCACCTAATTAATTCGTTTATGGTACTTTAAATTTTAGTTAAACATAATTATCAAACTTTGCCTTATTTTGATATAGATGGGTAGCCGTAATCACAATGACAACAACATTTACAATCTTTGACCATTCCTTGGATAGGTTGACAGGGGACAACTTTTCCAAATGGGAAAGAATGCTGAGACTTGTTCAGAAATCTGAAGGTAAAGAGGATGTCATTGACACCCCATTGCCAGGACCTTTGCCAGAAAATCCAACCGTGGCAGAGATAAAAAAGCACAAGGAAACTCATGAGAGAGCTGTACCTATCACTTGCTTAATGCTTGCTATCATGGAGCCTGGTCTTCAAAAGAGTTTTGAGGATCAGGATGCGTACACAATCATGCAAGAACTCAAAGCCTTGTTTAAGAAACAAGCAAGAGTTGAAAGGTACGAGCTCCATCGTGAAATTCTAGACTATAAGATGGAGAAGGGTACCACAGTTCATGATCATGTTTTCAAAATGATCGGCCTTATTCAAAATATGGAGAAACTGGGGCACCCATAAAGTGATGAGATGGCAATAGACATTATTCTCCACTCACTTCCAGATAGTTTCAACCAGTTTATCATGAACTGTACTTTAACATGACTGATGCTGCAAAGACTATGAATGAGTTGCATGCAATGCTGGTTAGTGCTGAAAAACAAATTTCGAAGGAACCTAAGAAGGAAGTTCTTATGATTCAAAAAGAAAAGGGGTTCAAGAAGAAAAGGGGTTCAAGAAGAAGGGGCAAAAGGCTAATACTAAGGGCAAGGGCAAGTCAGTTTCTAAGGCTCCTGAAAATCTTAAAGCGACTCCAAAACCCAAGGCTGCAAGTGAAAGTGAATGCTTTTACTGCAATAAGAAAGGGCATTGGAAGCGCAACTGCCAGAAATACCTTGACTTCCTCAAGAAGAATGGAGCATCAACCTCAGGTATTATGTTATAAATATTTTAACTTTCACTTAGGTATGTGATACCAAGTTGCAGTGCTTAACATTATTAATGTTGTGCGGGAACTGCAAACAAGTGAGGCTAGCATGGAGATGGAGCTTGAAGGTGCACTAAAAGTATTTGAGTTGCTAGAGATAGCTTCATAGTTTTTTTTATTTATTTTTTATTTTTTTTTTCTGATTAGTTTATCATGATTTTAGAACAATTTCCAATTTTCGATGAGTCAATTTTCAGTTTTTGGTGTGAACATTGATTTGGTTTACTTGGCATGGACAATTGTTGATCCATGACCAAGGTAATAAATTGTTTTCATTTTGCTAGATATGAGTTATTTTGTTTCATGACATTAATATAAGTAGATCACAAAAAGTAAAATTAGATGATTCAAAGTAAACTTACTTAAAACAAAGTAAGATTAGGTCACATAAACCATTTGCACATCCAAATTAACAATTGGATGGACTCTTATTCTTATTTGATTATGAATTACTTGAGGATTAAAAGTCATGCTTGATAAAGTAAGATGACCAAGTTGTCTTTAAGTTGAAAGGGTGAAAGAGCTAATGACCTTTTGGAACTCATACATATAATGTATGTGGACCAATAAGTTCAAGAATTAGCAAAGAGATTTAACTATTTCATTATTTTTACTAATGATTTAAGTAAGTATATTGATAATTACTTAATGAAGTAAACGTTGGATTCATTAAAATGTTCAAAATTCCAAAATGAAATGTAAAATCAGTTTGAGATAAACAAATTAACACCACAATATGATTGTTGTGATAAATATTTAACTCAAAATTAATGATCATCTAAAGGGAATTGTTGAATTAATTCACAATCCAGAAACACTATAATTAAAATGTGTGTTAGAAAGAAGGAATCAAACTTTGCTTGCCATGGTTCGATCCTAGATTAACTTTAATGATTTACAAATATTGTTTTGAGGATATATATTAGAACAACAATTGCGAATACACTAAACAGAAACTTAACCAATGCAGTTGAAAAGACATCATAAGAGTTATGAATTGGAAATGTTCCAAAATTGTCTTTTCTAAACAGGATTAAGGGTTATTAAATCAATGTAAAATGTTTACAAAAATGACATAATGCACCCTAAATCAAGAAAATAGTTTCTTCGTGGGTTTTCCCATGGAAATTAAAAGGTATTATTCCTACAATCGCGTAGATAACAAAATGTTTGTTTCTCGCGATAATGTCTTTATAGAAAGAAATCTCTTCCTACAAAGCCAAGTAGGAGTAAAAATTAGAACCCGAAGAGATTCGAGACGAGCTACAAATGGATGTGGTAAACATTACATCAGTGACAAGGGCGTATTAAATCAGCAAATTTGATAAATCATATGTCGAAGCAAGCTAATTCAACTAGCGAGGCTTGTATCGTCCTACTTGAATGAAAGGCTTCAAAGACTTGAAGAGAATAATTCTATTGTTGCTTATACCTATTGTAGTTTACTTTGGATCAAAACAAACAGTTTGTTGAAATTTTGAGATAAAGGTGGATTCTAAAATTTTCCAGAATGGAATGGTTGGAATCCACACCCTACAAGTAAGCTTTGGGTATGTGCCAACTCAGAAAATGGCTTAAGGCCATGAAATCCAGAATAGACTCCATGTCTGTAAAGATGTGTCAGTCCATGATAGTCTTACAAATGGGGTCAAACCTATTAGATGCGTAAGCCTATTCGGATTCTTTTAGTGATTGCTGATTTTGATTACGAAGTTTAGCGTTGGATATCAAAATCACCTTCTTGAAGTGTTCTTGATGGAGGATATGTATATGATACAACCTAAGAATTTTGATAATCCAGAAATTCTTAGAAAGTTTTGCAAACTTCAGAAATTCATTTAATGGATTGAAGTGAGCATAAGGGAGTTGGAACATTTGTTTCAACAAGGCAATCAAACAGTTTGATTTCCTCAAAGAATGAAAAGGAATCTTGTAGAGTCAAGAAGTTAATTGGGAGCAATTGGTATTATCAGTCTTGTATGTAGATGACATATAGTTCATATGAAATGACATATCAATGCTTGAATCAGTCAAGTAATGGTTAAGGAGTTGTTTCCAAATGAGAGACTTAGGAGATGTTGAGTACATATTGGGAATCAAGATCCACAATGTGAATCTTGAAGAATTATTGGATAACATTGAGAGACTTATGTTGATAAGGATCTTGACAAGTTCATGAAGCAAGACTCTAAGAAAGGATATCTTCCCATGTTTCATGGTATTACGCTCAGTAAAACTCAATGCCTTCAAAAGTTAGTAGAGTTGAGTTGTTTAGATAATGTGCCTTATGCTTCTGCAAAAGGGTCCATTATATGTGTCATGATATGTACAAAGCAAGATGTTACATATAACTTGTGCATGTGTAGCAAGTTTCAAGTAAATTCAGAATAAGCATACTGAAAGCTACTAAGAACCAATCCTTGAGTACTTGAGAAGCACTAAAGGAATGTTTCTAGTTTATGGTGTTAAAAGTGAACGAGTTGTCAAGAGGTTATACGGATGCAAGTTTCCAAACAGGCAAGATTACTTTAGATGTTGATCTAGATACATTTTGTGTCTGAATGGTGAAAGATAGTAAGCTTGAAGAGTTCAAAGCAAAATATTGTTGCATACCCAATGTCAGAATATGTGTATTTAACTACATTAAAAGTGGTTAAAGAGGAAGTTCGGATCAAATTTTCATGTGACTAAGAGCATGCCTTTGCCAAAAACAAAGGAGCCAGGGTCACATCACATATCCAAACAAATAGATATGAGATATCACCTCATTTATGAGATCAATGACAAGCGAGATGTCGTGATCTGCAAAGTTTTATTATGAGTGATAAATCACTAAACCCCTTCTATAGACTAAGATATGAGAGTCATATTAAAGACTTGGATTGAAGCAAGTTATGTAATTTAAGTTGTGTATGTTTTGAGAAAACATATTACATAAGGAATGCATATATTTGCATAATTATGTTTAAAACAGAAATTATCATTTCTCTTATTTAATTATGGTTTTGGAAATTAAATAAAATGTCCAAAATAATTATGAATTGATGGGCTCATCAAGTTGATGACCTGGTGAATGAAACCCCACAGGTGAACAAAGTTCATATATTATTTGAGTTCCTAGTTCGAAATCATTAAATTGGACATAAATGATTTCAATAAATGGACTAACATGTAAGATTGATTGGGTAGCGCGGTTTCATGGGCTATAGGGGAATAGTGATGCTCGGTCAATCACTTGGATATGCATGAATGATGTATGATCGAACTATTGACCTACTTTAAAGTTCAAGTAAAGAGCTTTCGGATATATTAGTGGATTCCTTTGACATGAGTGGAACATTGATTTCATTCAATGGATGTTTGGCTATGGTGTATTCAAACGTCTTCTCGTAACTGGAGGCTATAAAGGATGTTTCCTGGTTATTTCAAAAGTTGAGTGGGAGCCTTGTTGTCACAAGATTGGATTGAGTCTACCTAATAAATTAGGAAATGTGTCATGGCCACTTGAAGAGGGAGAATTCAGAAAATACATGGCCGCGTTCAAATGTATTACATAGTAATCATTTGGTTTTGTAATTCTAACTCAGATTTTAAGAAACGATTTTTAGATTAATATGATCTCGACATGTGATGCAATCATATTATCAAGTCGACGCATATTGACTTAAGGAATTTGAATATTGCACACTTGTCTCAGACAAGTGGGAGATTGAAGGATTCATGTCTTTGTCGTGTGCAATTACTAGATATAAATGGATCAAATTATGGAGATAATTAAGTTCGTACATTTGGGTCATCGTTATATCATAGCTAGAGGTACTAACGATCTTTGGGCTAGTTATAGACCAAAGTCCAATTGGACGGATCCTATAAAGTAACACAAAGGGCCTAGATTAAGCATTAGAGGACGAGGCCCATCAAGGGCCTCATCACTCTAAGTGGCCGGCCATAGGGAGGAATAAGGAGGTTTTGGGCTTCGTGACCTAGTCTAATTATAATAGGATTACAAAAAGACTTGGTGCTTAGGGTTTAAATATAACATTCTGTGATCAGTTTGATCAAACCCTAATTAATTAGCAAACACAAAACCTAACCCTCTCAAACTCTTCTCTCTCTCACAGCTCTCCCCTCCTCCTCGGCGCCAGTGGTGGTTCGTTGTGGTGGTGGTTCGTGCGGTGGTCGGTTGTCAGTTAAAGGTGGTGATCGCGGTTCTTCCCTTTCACTCGACTAATCTAGTATTGGTGGACGGCTCGTTCGAATCCCGTGGACTAAGTAGAGGAGCAACGCTTGGGGCTCTATTCTCTCGCTGATTTTCCTGTCAAATAGCTTCGTGGAATTCACATTTCAAAGGTATAATTATGTGTCTTGCGTGTTATGCATGTGATCTTGGGATTAGGTACTTTATGAATATGATTCATGTTTTTCCGCATTATTGTACCTATAAACTCCTTCAGCCCAATCATAATAGGACACGTGTTATCCCAGGACAGACCCGATAAGGACCACTTACAAGTTGACACGTGGCATTCCCAATCACCGAGAAAGCGGTAAAATGACGCAGCCCACCAAATCTAGGTCCCATTTTAGGGGCACGTTAATTTATTGATATAAAATCAATTCTCTTACATTAGAAAAAAACCTGATCTTGGAATTCGAGAAGATATCAATTTACCTTTATCGCACTTTTTACATTCTCCGTACACGTTCTAACTTAACCGTCGGAGGCGGAGCTCCCACCACTTAGAGTCTCCGTTGTTTTGCAGGTACAAGTGTCCGGAATCTAGTCTTGGTGACGTAACTTTCCTAAGGGACACTGAAAACCCCAAAACATTTGGCACCATCTGTTAGGAGAGTACCTCTAAGATGGTTTCTCAAGAACCTGTACCGTTTGTCAATGATAAACAGCCTCGGGCTGAGGCAGAGGTCTATTTGGACCATGATACTAATAACGACTTTGAGGTCAATTCTTATGTGGCCCCTGATTGGTCACTCAGAACAAGACGCGTTCGTCCCAAAGATAAAAGGGAACATGGCAATAATTAAGCAGGTCCAAGTAGGTCATTGGACAACCATCAAGGCTAGTCATGCTTGCTAACCATTTCCCTTCATGATGGTGCTTTTCATTCCACATCTCATTCTTCTTGATTATATCCCCATACTTGTCCAAGAGAGGTTGATACCTCTCAACCCTAGGTAGATGGGCTAAGGCCAAAAGAATCATCCAAGGTGATTGGGTCAAGGCTTCCAGATTATACTTCTCATAAAGGGTTAAGGCCAAAGTAACAATTCCAGTTATGAACTCACTAACTATGACTCCATCATCTTTCAAGTAATGCAAGTTAAAAGTAATTATTTCTCATATCATCAACTATTTCCATCTGTTTCACATACACATGCAAAATAATCAATCCAATGCTAAATCACATAATCCATTTAATTCAAAATCCATTTGTAATAAGCAATTCATAACTCAATCAACCAAGTATAACTCAATATCACCCAACCATGGGCAACAACTCCAAAAAATCGGACCTATAGACCACACCTAAGGTGTTATTAATACCAACTTTAATGCACACATAGTCACACACTCAAGTTTCAAATGGTTTCAATTCTTTTTATTTTCGAAGATAATAATAATGTACTTGAGTCATGATATAGGAAGGTCAAGCCCGCGTTTCCCAGAAAAGTATCCTACAACGTCGAGGTGAGCTTTTCCTAGACAGAGAGTCGTAGCCATTATAGGCCTTCGTAGAGAGCCCAAACATCCTTTTCTCATTCATCTTTCCACAAATAGGAAAATAATTTTATTTAAATATAAAGCTTTTGACTTTCACACACAAATGCGAAAACTCTATCTAACCTATATGCCCACTTATGTTTACCCACAAATTTTACATATACCCAATTTTAATCTTTTTATTAGGACCGAAAAACTGATACCTCTTTGTAACACCCCTAAATCTCCCTCTACGGAAATACCAATATAATACATATAATTATACCGTAGAGATATACTTAGGCGTATTACCGCTACGTGATTATGCAAGGCTACTCAAATTAAACTTACTAAATAAAACCAATACTTTGCAGCGGAAACTTCAATACTCTTTCTTTATTAATAAAACCGTAGATAGTAATTATTATCACGAGTACTCATAATTAAAAACAAGGACCAACATTCCTAATCTAGATGAAGACATTCTTAGGACTCCATATGCTTAAATATTGACTCCACCTGAAATTAGTCAACACTGCTTACCATTAAGCTAAGGTAAATATCACGAACCATAACAAATAAGAAATACAGATTAGCAAAATATGCTAAGCATGATAAGTGCAAGATAATTAAACTCAATTTATTTGCAAACATGCTTTTAAATCCAATTCCAATAATTAATCCAATAATTCCACACTCATTATTCCAAAACCAATTCCAATAGTTCAATATTTCAAATAATTAATAAAACAAATCCTTTTTAAATCCAATTCCTCACCCAAGAGTACACACCCCCCAAGCTAGTCTCCTTATATACAAGCTTATTCTTGAGGAAAGACTCAATCATACAAAGTCCAAAGTCTTATCAACCAAATCCGTATAGTAGGATTACTAACAACATGCTTATAAATATTTTAATAATAATAATTCAATAAATCCCTTTTCAATCCAATAATTCCAATATAATTAAAAGCTCCCTTTTTTTTTCATTCCACATGCTTTCAAAATTAACCTTTTAAACATGATCAATAATTTTAATTTATCAAAACATGACATGAAATCAATCCTCAATTTATTTATTAAAACCAATTATTTAAACATAATTTCATTTCACAAACCATAATTCAATTCAATTTAATTCAATCATCATAAAATCATTCAAAACATGCTTATTTGAATTTAATCACTTTCAAAGGTATCTAGCCACCTAAACGTACCTTTGATCCTTGCTAGCAATCACACAAATAAACTTCAAGAACCTTGATTGAACACACCCTACAAATAAATATAACCTTAATTAATATAAGGTTAACAAATATTCACAACAATTAAACTAAAAACCCCCATACGTACATGAACCTTTTAAATTAGTTTTTCATAAATATGAATAAAATTTGGTTTTATTTAATTAAAACTACTCATTATAATTTTTTATAAATCCCCATAATAATAATAATTAATTAAATAAGAGAATAGAAAAAGAAAAGATAGAAAACCAAAGAAGAAGGAGGAGAGATGTGGCGGCAGCTAGTGGCTGCCGTGGCTGGTGGCGGTGGTGGTTGGCGGCAGGTGGCAGTGGTGGAGGGTGGTGATTGGTTGTGGTAGTTGGTGCAAGGAAGAAGAAAAAGAAAAGAGAATTAGAGAGGAATTAAGAGAATTGGTGTGAGTGTTTGTCCATGAATTACAAGGTATTCATAGGCTAGCTCATGCATGAATTATAATAGAAAATGTAGGAAGGAATATGGTAAAAAGAGTTAAGGAATTACTTGGAGAAGAGAATAAAGAAATATGGAAAGTTTTGATATTAAGGTGATCAAGAGTAATAAAATTAAGGAAAGTGTATTGTCATGAAAAACAATATGGCAAAAGAGATTACTTGGGGAATAATCAAGGAAGATATAAGGTAGGAAAAAAAGATGATAAAATATTTAGGAGATGGGGAAATAAACTTAAGGAAAATAAGAGATTTTAAGGAGATAATTAAAAATACAAATTAACAAAATAAATCACCCAAAATTTGACCATGAGGGCCGAAAATATAGAGCTTCCATAACTCAAATTTTTAGATCCTATTAGTATATTTTAGGGAGTTATTTTGCTAGATTTAAGGAATTAAAAATAATTGTGTAAATAATATTTATTGTATAAAATAATTAATTAATAAAATACCAAGTATTCGCTAAATAAATTAACCAAGATTATTAGATTTTCCACACTAGGAAAATTCGAAAATCTTAGTCAATAATTAGGAATTTTTGGACCTTATTAATTAAATAAAAATATGTAGTTTTTGCTTTAATTAAAATATCTGAAATATATAAATAATTAGGTTTTTTAAATAAAATAAATGGATAATAAATCTTATCCAAAATCTAAAAATAATAATTAGGTTTTTAACATCTCTTTCAGCGCCAAATTCAAATATAATTTTGGCTCCAAAATTCAAATAGTAAGTTAAATTACAAGATTTGAATGGGGGTTGTAGTCAAGAGGGGTCTTTTCATCTTCTTTGATTAAAGATACCTCTTCGGCGATAAAGCCCCATAAATCTTCATCATTCGCATCATGCTCCACATTAATCATTGTTTATCAACCGCTTTGATTCTCTTAGGAAAAGCATCAATTGTGATAGGAATTCCTCCAATTATGGCCTTAACTTTTTGATGGAGAGATGAAGGGACGACCTTTAGGTCATGAAGCCAAGGGCGTCCCAACAATAAGTTAAATAAAGCCTTAATGTCTGCTACTTGAAATGTAGTGGTATGTTCAATAACCCCTGCTACTTGAAATGTAGTGGTATGTTCAATAAGTCAAATGAATCTATCCCTACTTTTGCTAAGGCATCCATTACCGCAACTCTATGTTCATGAGATGAAGCTAGAAGTTTCCATACATTCATCTCAACCTTAGTTTTCTTGAGTTGCTTGACAATATCATTATCCTCTATAAGAGGTGGTGGAATTCGTTGAGTGGTAGGGATAGGCACATTTGTGACTGGGGGTTGCAACATCCCGAACCTTGTTAGGACGTCGATTGGGGAGCTTTTTCGTCATCTCAAATATCATCAAATGGGAAAAGTGTGGCTAGTGGTGATTCTTCCATATCTATGAGGTAGACATCCTCATCATAACTTCCCCAAATCCCATTAGTACTAGCATCTTTATCCAAGGTATTCACTATTGGTGGGATAAGCCTTCCACTATCTATGAATCCTGCATAAGATCTTTAAATTTAGGACATTTTGTCAGAAACTACCTTTTAAAGCAATTTTTTTTGCAAGAAACTACCTTTTAAAAATTTTGTTGTAAAAAACTACCTTGTAAAAGGTTTTTTTGTTGTAATACACTACCCTTGGTCGGAATCTGAGAGTTGACCTTAATTTCCCGGCGTTGAACAAGTCATGTGCTTGTCACGTGACTATTAATCTTCCTTTTCCCCCCTTTTTTTCCCTAATTTTCCCTCTCCTCTTTCACCAAAACTCACTGTAGACTAAATTTGCTTTCTCTCTCCCTTCATTAAACACAACCACACTGATTAGACTACATTGTAGAAGTTCTGAAGCTAAATTAATGGCGTTCTGAGTGCGAATTGAATTTCATCCCAAAAAATTACTTAAAGCGGTAAGTAATTGCTTCGTTATTTCATTTTCAAGTTCTCTGATTCATCCATAACCCTTTTCTTTTTAGATTCCAAGCAGCATACTCTATTTTTCAGCACAACCACCCCACCCTTTAGAATATGCTTCTCAGCCAACAATTGATTAGTTATATCCCTTTGCCAATCAATTATTCCCTCATCCACCTATCTAAAGGTTTTGCAGCCCTTTTGATTGGTTTCGGGATTGTAAAATTTACATGCTTCAAACTTTCTCCCTAGGTTTTCATGCATCCATGAGGTCAACCTTGCTATGGGGATTCCACATTTGCACTTCGAATTTGGGGTTGAAGCCATTCTAACCCGCATTTTACACAAAATCAAAGTGTTAAACCCTAATCTGAGTAACACCCAAATTCTGACATATAAACTAACAATTGAAAGAGGGGTTTGGTCAAAAACAACAATGACAACATAAATTTACTAACTTTGTTGTAGTTTCAGTTCACGAGAGAGAGAATTGATTGAACTGAGAGGAAGCACGAAGAAAAGGGGGGAAAAAAATTAGGGATCTGGGTATTTAATCGAAAGAAAAGAGGGAAAATTAGGAAAAAAAAAGGGGGGAAAAGGAAGATTAATAGTCACGTGACAAGCACGTGACTTGGTCAACGCCGGGAAATTAAGGTCAACTCTCAGATTCCGACCAAAGGTAGTGTATTACAACAAAAAACCTTTTATAAGGTAGTTTTTTACAACAAAATTTTTATAAGGTAGTTTCTGCAAAAAAAATTACTTTAAAAGGTAGTTTCTGACAAAATGTCCTTAAATTTAAAACAATTTTCTGTTGTGTGTCCTCTAGATTGATAATATTTGGAGTAAAATTTGTCCGTCCTTTTGAGGGATTCAAATGGTTTTGGCTCGAGAGGTTTAACTTTTCCTATTTCGAAGAGCATGTTAAACATCTCCTCATAAGGGATACCAATAAGTGTATAAACCTTGTTAGTCCTTTTCACTTGTGGTGTAACGACATTAAAAGTAAATGGTTTTCTCTCAACGATGTTTGAAGAAGAAGTATGGTTCTCTTTTTCAAGAGCATGCTTATTTTTAGCTTTATCTGCCTTCCTGCAAAGAACTTGAAGTTCGAGCTTTATCTCTTGTAATGTATTAATAAGGGCACATACTTCTCCCCTAGTAGCAGCCTGTGCACCAATAGTTAAGGGCTTAACTTCTTCTTGGAAGTCACCCATGGCATCCAAGAAAATCTCCCCTTCCTCTTTAATGGCATGAACTTCTTCAATTAGTTTAATAAGGAGTGATGGATCCATAGGATCTTGTTCATCAGAAATTGCTAAAGAATCTGAAGTGGAGAAGTGTTAATGCTTGGCTTCTTGCTAGCTGGAGGCACTGGTAGTTTGTTGTTATCAATCAAGTATTGGATAGCTTTTTTTTTGCAACAATTTTCAGTAGAGTGTCCCTGTAGGGAATATTTCAAGCATCCCACACTTGAGCCCCATTGTGATCATACACTTAAGTATGGTGGTGTCCAAAGGGAAGGAAACTAGAGTAAAAGAGTGGCCTACAAGTTTTAGGAACTTGTAAACCGTTCACAGGGTAAAGGTTACACCCCTTCACGATCCATGAGATCTGTAACTCCATAGTGATCTAGAACCATGACTGGATATTCGGGGATGAAGGTACAAATCCAACCTAAAAGAGATTGAACCGGCCCTAAAATAGGCCTCTACTTTATTGTTCTCATATTCATGTGCGCTTTCTGACTAACGTACAATCAATAGGTTAACCCTAAACCTTTTTATCAATGTTGGTTGAATATTAATGCAAAAACAAATCTATTATTGGCGATCTCTTGAATTAAAAATCACATTAGCCTAAATAAAATTATTAATTATCTTATTAAGCGTGATTATAAGTACAAGTTCCCTTTAAACCTGCAAGAGAGGGCGTGATCAAGCAATAACATAATCATCAAGCAACAATAATAATATTGATAACAATTCATCATCATAATAATATTCAATAAAGCATAATATTAGCAAGATCCTAGGCATGATACTAACAAGATTAATAACAAATCCTAGCATGTCACTAAGCAATAAATATCAAAGCTTTAACCCTAACATGATACCAACATGATAGAAGAAATAGGAAGCAACCTAAACATGACACTATAAAGCAATAAATAACATCCTAACATGATACTAGGAATTAAAATAATTTTAACATGCTTTCTAAAGATATAGAGAAATTAACACAACTTACTTTGTTGCCTCGTATCTCTTTCTAATAACAAAAAACACACGTTAGTAACTTCAAGGAAAATATTAAATCAAACAATTAATTTAAATAATTGAAATAGGGATTTGGGACCAAATCCTCAGAAATTATCAATCTTTCACGTCTAGGGCGAAGGACACATCGAGCTTGGCTAGGTGTTCCTAGAACTCGTGAAAGCGGTACGGTGTTTGTAAAAAGGCTAGGCTAGAAAGAGGGATAAAGAACAAGCTATTTCTTAAGAGAGAGAAGAGAAAGATGATTGTTGATGATAGTGAATGAATAAAAAGGGGAAATACGACCCTATTTATAAGAAAAAAGGTCCCGAAACGATCAGAAAAAGATCAAATTTGATTCGGAGTAAAACTACTCCCATCGCGGCGTGACAGGGTTCATCGCGACGCGATGGTGCCACCACAGCACGACAGCTCTGTCGTTTCGCGATAGTTCACGCGTTTACTCAAAGTCGTACATAGTCCTCAATCTAATTAAATTAGACTAATTAACGTCCGTATTTATATTTTAAAATCAGATTTAATTCTTGTAAAAATACTTGTTTTATTCCTGTAGGGAATATTTCAGGCATCCCACACTTGAGCCCCACTATGATCATACACTTAAGTATGGTGGCGTCCAAAGGGAGGAAGCTAGAGCAAAAGAGTCGCCAACAAGTTTTAGGAAATTGTAAACCGTTCACAGGGTGAAGGTTACACCGCTTCACGATCCATGAGATCGCTAACTCCATAGTGGTTTGGAACCATGATTGGATATTTGGGGATGAAGGTACAAATCCAACCTAAAAGAGATTGAACTTGCCTTAAAAATAGGCCTCTACTTTATTCTTCTCATATTCATGTGCCCTTTCTGACTAACATACAATCAATATATAAACCCTAAACCTGTTTATCTATGTTGGTTGAATATTAATGCACAAGCAAATCTATTATTGGCGATCACTTGAATTAAGACCATATTAGCCTAAACAAGATTATTAATTATCTTATTAAGCGTGATTTCAAGTACAAATTCCCTTTAATCCTGCAAAAGAAGGCGTCATCAAGTAATAACAATAAATATCAAGCAACATAACAATATTGACACAACAAATCATCATCATCAAAATAATATTCTCAATCTCATCAAAGCATAATAATATTGTTAACAAGATCCTAGGCATGATACTAACATGATTAATAACAAATCCTAGCATGTCACTAAACATTAAAGATCAAAGTTTTAGCCTAACATGATACTAACATGATAAAAGAAATAGGAAGCAACCTAAACATGATAATAGAAAGCAATAAAAGCATCCTAACATGATACTAGGAATAATATAAACATGCTTTCTAAAGAAATATAATAATGAAACTACTTAATTTGTTGCCTCGTATCTCTTTTTATCAAAACAATGCACACGTTAGTAACTTCAATAAAAATATTAAACAGTAAATCTAATCAAAGAATTGAAATAAGATTTGAGACCAAACCCTCAGAAATTATCAACCTTTCACATCTAGGGCGAAGGCAACTTCGAGCTTGGCTAGGTGTGTCTAGAACTTATGAATGCAAAATTGTGTTTGTAAAAAGGCTAGGCTTAGAAAGAGAGAGAAAAAATAAGCTATTGCTTAAGAGTGAAGAGAAAGAGATGGTGATTGTTGATGATTGAAAACGAGGAAATACGACCTATTTATAAGAAAAATAGTCCGGAAACGATCAGAAAATGACCGAATCCAATCTAGAATAAAACTACTTCTGCGCGGCGCCACAGGGTCCAGCACGGCGCGACAGCTTCATCGCGACGTGATGGAGCTGTCATTTCGTGATGGTATTAAAAAGATAAACGCGCTGTACGAAGTCCTTTTCCTAATATAATTAAGTAATTAGACTGTGTAATTATCATAATTAAAATCAGATTTATCATAATAAAACACTTGTTTTATTTCGAATAAAATTCTTTATTTTTCTAATTCCGCTAGAACTTAAAAGAACCTTCTAGATTATTCTAGAAGATTAAAGTCAATCCTAATGACTTTAGAAATAATATTTAATGGGCCCTGCACTAGATCATTGGGCCATATATAAAACTTGTTTGGGTCCCAACTTAGTATTTTAGCCATAACTTCCTCATTATTCATCGGAATTGGGCTTATAATATATCATTGGAAAGCTCTTTGCGAGCCCAATCCAACTACACCATTATTAGACCCTTATCACGAACCAAACTAACCTCGATCGGACATTTTCATAAATTGAGTACATTTTCGAAAACAGAAAGAAAGTTATTTTTATTAAAACAACCGCATCTCGAGACTCTTTCACATTTCACCTCGGTCGATAATCAATGAAGTGAAAGATATTAATCGCTGGGTTTGGTTTTTGGGGAGACACAATCAAGTGTCTACAGAAGCCCCTACTTAGACTGAGTTTGGAGAACGTAAGTTTCGAAAACAAAAGTCAAAGTAGCGATAGGGACGGAGAATGATTCAGAACGTTCTGCGATCCTGAACCATTCTTGTAACGTCAATACTTGCAAACTAGTGTTAGTTTAAACAGATAAAAGAGTTAACAAATGCGTATCTTGCACCGGCGAGTACACGTCTCTAAAGTAGCCGAATTTTTTGTTGCATTTGTGACGACCTCCACAAGCTAGGGGACATCGCATGAAGACTGCTTAGCTTGTAGTTGCCTTTAATTTCTGCTGTGACAGTCCTCCACATCTTAGGAAACACCATAGAAGATTGTTCCGCTTGTAGCAATTTTCTGCCGTTTTGTGATCTTCCTCCACATCCCAGGGAACACAATCGAAGATAACTCTTCTTGTAGTCATCTCCCGATTTTTTGACAATTTACCTCATCCTAAGAAAAACTGTCGAAGATAACTCTGCTTGTAGCCATTTTCTGTTGTTTGTGACAACTCTCCACATCCTAGGGAACGCCGTCGAAGACCATTTTGCTTGTAACGATCCCCAGCTTTGTTGTGTCAATCTCCCACATCCTAGGGAACATCGTCTATCATTGTTGCTTCATCATAAGCTATTTTCTTGAATCATGGTGACAACCTTCACAATCATAGCAAAATGTCGTCGAAGACCGCCTCTTCACGAACTGTTCTTCTCAAATCTAGGTGACAACTTCCACAATCTTAGCGAACGTCGTTGAAGATCGCCTATCTCGTGCTATCCTCTCAAATCAAGTGACAACCCCCACAATCTTAGTGAAAGCCGTGGAAGATCACCCATCTCGTGCCATCTTCTCAAATCAAGTGACAACACCCACAATCTTAGTGAAAGCCGTCGAAGATCGCCCGTCTTGTGCCATCTTCTCAAATCAAGTGATAACTTCCATAATCTTAGCAAAAGCCGTCAAAGATCGCCCATCTCGTGTCATCTTCTCAAATTAACTAATAACCTCCTCAATCATAGCGAAAGCTGTCAAAGACAGCTTCATCTCGAACTGTCCTTCTAAAATCCAAGCAAGAGACCCTTTTAATCTTAGAGCCTCTTGTCGAAGACTTCTTCATCTAGAGTCCTCTAGAGGTAATTGACCTTCCAACTTTAGGAAATTCATCTTTAAGAACCGTATTTGAGATTCTTAAAGTCTTCAAATTGTTTTGTGGAAATCTTCCATCCTAGGAATTCTTTATGATTATGATCAATCACTATTCAAACTTTTTAAATCAATTTTGCAAATCTGAATTTTTTAAATCATTTTCCAAATCTGCTTCTTTTGATCGTCATCAGGCCGATAATCAATCAAGTTGTAATCGGGCCGATTACTGATCAATGGTATTTATCAAAATATAATCGTCATCAGGCCGATCATCAATCAAATCTGTAATCGGGCCGATTATTGGTCAAAGAATCAAATATTCATTAAGAAACTCAAATGGGTTAGTTGCGGACCAACCAATCAAAATTGTGAGATCATCGAAGGCTGACGTGGGCGAATCAGAGCCATCGCGCATCGATAGGTCTATCACGCAACGACAGGTCTGTCGCGCCGCGTTAGAGTGCCACGTGTTGTGCTAGGGAACATCATGCCGCGCCAGGGTGTATCGTTCTACGTTGGGGTGCATCGTGCTGCGTCGTGCTTGAATCCAAGTCAGAGCTTTTTTGCTCGTTCATTTGCGCTCAATTAAATTGCCTCTAGTGTTCCTGCATCTATATTCTTGGGGTATAAGACTTTTCTCATGTTTTTCTTAGGGTTGACCTATGTGTGACTCGTCATGACTCACAAAAAGCAAAAAATTTCCATCATTTTTTTTTGTGAAGGGTACCGACTTTCTCCCTAAAAAGAAAGACGTAAAAAGGAAGAAATGAAGTGAAGTGTTTGATGGTGCATGTTGATTGAGCTTAGTCAAATGTATGCGTCGATTTTTCTATCTCGTGTTGCAAGGATTGTATCATTTTAGACTATCCTATTTGAAAGTATTTGGGTAATTTAGGCGCGGAGGCTAAGCACTTCATACTTTGTGATGCAATGATGATTACAAGTGATGAGTGATTTTGATATGACAAGGCATGCATGCTTCAACGTTGTGTAAAGATTTCATGATAAAGGGTTCCTAAAGGTGGGGTTATTTGGTCATGTTTCTGTGATGTGTGTGAAAGTAACACTTAAAGCTAGGCCGCAAGGGCTAAGTGTGTGGAAAAAAATTATCTTGAAAAGAGCCAAATAGTGGTGGCTCCTAGGCTAGGTAAGCTAATGATGTAGGGATCAAGCCCCCAAGTCTAGCTTTAAATTGATAGGGATGATCATTAGAGACCCCTTGATTTGATCATGCATGGAAATGTATGAATGCATTTTTATTACGGCCGCATCCCAATGTGAGGTTGCCTACGTATCCGTTAGGAATCAGGTTGAACGTAGCTCTAGTCGAACCTCGCACAAGTTTGTATATACCTCAAAGAGGTCTTTTGATGGGTTGTAACGTGGTTAAGCTAAAGTTTTAAGAAGAAAGGGAATAAAGGCTCAAGACCCTAGATAAGCCCCCCAGGTGTCTAACCTTGCTTTTGAATCTTTGTTTTTGTATGCTTGAGATTTCCTCACTTTTAAACTCTCTTTTGTTTATATTTTTAATCTCTCTTTTTGCTTTTGCATTTTTTTATTTCGATAAGTGTGGGCAATTCCGAACATGCAGTCTTTCACTCACTTGGAATTCATGTTTCTCAAGAATGGTACCAAGCACTCGATAAGAGATGCAATCTGAGACGTGTTCATATCAAAGTCATGTTCATATCAATTACATGAGAACACTTGCCCTTTTGCACACTTTTATTTTATTTTATTTTTTTTTGCTTTTTTGAACTTTTGAGGTCTAGGTAAAATCACTCAAACTTTTTAAATTGCATAAGTTACACACTATCCCATCCCAAGGTTAGGTAGATGTGGGTTGAAAAAAGAAAGGTATATCGTTAGATGAGGCTCAAAGTGGTTTATCAAGAAAGGATTTATATTTTTAAAGGGTGAAAGTGATATGATAAGGCTACAAGGGGTGCCTCAAATCATTAGTATACCTTGTGCTTAGTCCGACATAGTTTTTTTTTTCTCCAATGCAATGATCATATGCAAGGAAAGAAATGCTTATTTTATTAAAAATGGAAAAAAGAAAAACCTACAAAATAAATCTAAGGGAAATAAAAGGTGCCTATGCTATACTTATTGGGGAAAGGAAGAATAAAAAAGATAGAAAAAGAGGTCACGAAATCTTGTCGTTGAAGCTCGCCTCGTGTCCTGTGCCTTATCATCACTCAGTCTTCTTGCTAGCTGGAGGTATGGGAAGCTTGTTATTATCGATCAAATATTGGATGGCCTTTTTTAGCTTCCAACAACTCTCGGTAGCATGTCCTCTACCTTGATGGTACTTGCAGTGTGCATTTGGGTTCCAACAAGGTAGCCTCTTTTCAAGTTTGGGGTCTTGAATAGGTCCTATGGGAGTAATGAGTCCCTTGGCATGAATTCGATCGAAGGCAGTATCATAGCTCATCTAAATAGGAGTGAACTCTTTCCTTAGTTGCTTTTTAGGTCTTTGATTATCCATGGCTAAGACTTCTTTGAGGTCAAAGGTACTAACATTGTTACTAGAGTTGGTGTTTTCGAAAGAAGAAGGATTTTCGTTCTTCTTTCCTTTCCAGCCACTGTTGTTACTATTATTAGTAGCTTTTTGTTTTGCAAGGTTGTCTTTGATTTTAATACCTATGTCATAGACAGCCTTGAAAGTATTTAAATTGTGTCGATATTTTAAATGCTTTGAATATTTTTCTTAGAGGTTCTTGATGAACATCCTTATAGACTCCTTTTCAGTAGGAACCTCAACCATATTAGCGGAAGTTTCCCTCCACTTGTTGAAGAAAGAGGTGAACCCTTCGGTTTCTTTTTTCTTTAGCATCTCAAGTTGTCTATGGTCTGTTTCAACTTGATTATTGCACTTATATCTATCTATGAAAGCGTTTGTAATATAATCCCAAAAAGAGGTCTTCTCTTTTTCTAGGGAAAAGAACCATTGTTGACAAACGGTTTCTACAGACAATGAGAATAGTGAATGGAAAGCCATCCTATCAATCTCCTTAATATTCATTATCGTTTCAAAGGCTCTTTGATGGAAGTAGAGGTTGTCAGTTGGCTTGAATCTAGGGATGTCGTTGGCTTTGAATTTCTGTGGAAGAAATTCCTTGTCCACCGAGACCCCTTGTGAGCCAATTCCTTGATACTTATAGTCGTTGGAAACTTACTTAAGGCTTTCTTCCATGCGCTCAAACTGTCGTTGCTTGCTAGGATCGTTAACTTGAAGAACGAGAGTCTTCACCATCTCAGTCATATTGTTCATGTTTTGCCTTAAATCATCAACTTCTTGTTGGGAAGCCATTAGTACGAATTTTTCCTGTGTCTGATGGGCTTATCGAAGATTAGAACTTGAACGAAGGTGTTGTCCTTGATTAAGCGCCCTTCTCTTCTCGACCAAGTACTGCGGAAAAGGAAGTTACGGGTAATTTTTGTTAATTATTTGACTCAAACTCTTTTCAACATGCATGGATGGGAAGAGATCATGGAAGAATGAGGGGAGTGATATGTATGGAGAAAGCATGTCGAGAGTGGAAAGACGATGTAGATGGATAAATGTGGAAGAATTTAGGAATAGAGTGGACCCCCAATTCAACTGATAGAAAGAACGACTCATGTATAACCCTAAGACATGTCATAGTGTGAAAAGAGTATGTACAAAGTGTGTGAATATTTTTGAGTGTAAGTCATATGTTCAAGACTTGTGTCATGACCATCTGACTAGACTATGTGAATAGACTCAAACAAAGACTAAATTAAGACCTCACGTATGTGCACTAAATTAGACAGGCTGTAGTAATTTGGTCATAAAATTTTATCTGTGACTTCGATTTGGACGAAACCAATGCCAAATGAAAGATAAAACTCTGGCCTACAGATCCATAGTTAGGGATGTCAATGGAGCGGGATGGGGCGGATGTTGGTCTTCCCATCCCCATCCCCACCTAACATTTTCATCCCCACCCCATCCCCATCCCCGCGGCGGGTCCAAAATTTATCCCCATCCCCACCCCGGCAGGTACAACCTCAAAACCATCCCCGCACCCACCCCCACTTGGATATCCACCCCCACCTAATCCCCACCAAAGACCCGCCTAATCCCCACCCAAGACCCACCTAATCTTCGCCTCACAAATACACAACTACATGCATAATTAATACGGATTACAATTAAAAAAACATTCTTAATATTACTCACATTTTTGTTTATAATATAAGTGTAGTAAAAATTATTATAATTAATATTTTATTTCATGTAATTATTTTAATAGTATAAAACTTTATTTTTAAAGATATATAAATGTGGGTATGAGGTGGGGATAGGGCGGGGATGGGGTGGGTACAACTTAAAATCCACCTCCACCTCATCACCCATGGCGGGTATGGTTTTTATCCCCATCCCCGCCCCACCACCCACCACCCACCACCACCCACCCACCAAACTGAGACCTATCCTCGCCCCAGCGGGGCGGGGATGGGGCGGGTCTCATACTTGACCCGTCCCACTGACATCCCTATCCATAGGTTGTATGACTCTTAACTCTTCCTAGAACTCCGGCTATGACCAAAACAAGTTGACACTTGTGCAGTATACGGGAATAAAAATTCGGGTTGACTTAAAGGAACTATGACTCAATTTTAGACATATATATTGGTTCAAATTAATTAATAAATTAATTAAGCAAAGTCCTTTAGTCACTGCTTAGCTTATTTCGACCTAAACACAAGTCAAACAAACGGTTAGTGTAAACACATGTAGGTTATGAACAAGCAAGAGATGCACAAATAGCCAAGTAAGCACAATATGATGCAATGGGTTTGCAACCTAACCATGGATCTAGTTCTCTTAAGTTCAAGGATAAGGGTTAGTCAAAGAGAGTCCATGGTTATGAGTCCAGATGTATCGCGCGGAAGCCTTACCTTTGAAAGGGTTGGCGCATATGGTTGTGACCCCGCAAGTTAAACTTGCTTCCATGGTTTGGTGAATTCACAAACTCGGATGTACCCTTTGTTGCAATGAACGTTCGATTGGGTAGGTGGACAATGAATTTCCAGAAGGTTATGGCCATATGTAGAACACATATGGGTTCAGAAAAGTGAGAAAAACCCAATCAGGAAGTAAAATCGAGCAAATAGGACTAGAACTGGTCAAAGCAAGAAGGTAGATTTCTGGCTCGGTATTGGAAGAACTTAGCGCTAGACAACAGGGACCGTCGCGAGACGATGACCCAGTCGCCACGCGACATTACTGTCGCACATTTCCTACGTGTAAAAATCCTATGTATTTGTCGCATTACGAATGGTCTATCCAATGCGGACCTTTTTATGCATAAGCCATAATGTTAATAAAAAATACGCACATGAATACTTAGAACATTTCGAGTCTCATCCAGTCAATCTAAATTATTACCAAAATACATTTCAAGAATTAAATTAGAAATCCTCCCTAGTAGAGTCGCTAAAAACTGTAGGGAGTATTTCAGGCATCCCATGTAATACCCCGCATTCTTGAAATGTATTTTCTAATTAGTATTCTCTTAAAAAGGGTATTTTAAGTAATTTATTTTTCTATTTGAATTTTGAAGCCAAAATGATATTTGAATTTTGGCGCCAAAAGTATTTTAAAACTCAATTATTATTTTTGGATTTTGGATAAGATTTATTATCCATTTATTTTATTTAAAAACCGGATTATTTATATATATTTCGAATATTTTAATTAAACAAAATTATATTTTATTATGGCCGAAAATTCCTAATTTAATGACTATGATTTTCGGATTATCTATGTATAGAAAATCTGATTTTCTTAGTTATTTTATTTAGTGAATAATTGGAATTTTATAAATTAATTATTTTATACAATAAATATTATTTACACATTTATTTTTAATTCCTTAAAACTAGCAAATTAATTCCCTAAATATCTAAAGCCACCATGATGGATTTTCGGGTGACTTATTTTGGTAAATTATATTTTTAATTATCTCATTAAAATCTCTTATTTTCCTTAATTCTATTTCTCCATCTTTTTAATATCTAATCATCATATTTTCTTGCCATTCATTCTTCTTAATTATTCCCCAAGTAATTCCAATGTCCTTATTATTTTTCATGACATATATACATTCCATATTCAATTATACACAATCACCTTAATATCCAAACTTTCCTTAATTCTTTTACTCACTTCTCCAAGTAATCTTAAACCCTACTTGCCATAATTCTCCCCACATTCTCTTGCCATAATTCTTGCATGAGCTAGCCTATAAATACCCCTTCATACCTCTCATATTTTTCACACCAAAACTCAATTCTCTTCTTCTCTCTTATTCTTCTTTTCCCTAAACATTTTCATACTTTTCTTTTCCTTTTTTCATACAAGTATTATCCCGTATACCTTTGAAGCCAATTTTTGGGCACTTCTGATCAGTTTTTGAGGTATTGGTGTTTCACAAAAGATTGTTCCTCTCGAAAAATCCTTGAGTTTAGGCTCAAGAATCACCCAATTCGGAGTTATATTGAAGAAGTTATGACCTCGTTCTGCCTATTCTTTCCTATGAAAATCCAATTCTCTTTAATCTTATTCTTTTATCTTCTTCATGGTTAGTTTTCTAAAATACAAATACTTATTTCAAAGCTATAAGTTTATATTAAATTATTTTTTTAAAAGAGTTTTATAGTCCATGCACATTAGATTTGAGCTTATGTTGTGATAACCTTATGGTTATGTTATTTGCAAGGTGTATTCGTGATTGAACTTTGAAAGTGCGAAGTATTGATTGATATTCGGAATCAAGGTTCTTGAGGTCCTTTTTGTGTGGTCTTGCTAGCAAGGATCAAGGTACGTTTAAGTGGCTAGATACCTTTAAAAGTGATTGGTTTGAATGATTTTATGATGATTGAATTAAATTGATTTGAATTATGATTTTGAAATAAATTATGTTTGAAGGTATTGATTTTAATAAAAGTATTTTGAATGATTGATTTTTAAATCATGTTTTGAATGGTTTGAATTACTTATCATGTTTAAATAAATGATTTGATTTTAAAAGGTTGTTGAATTAAATAAAAGGTTTTTCAAGGAAGAGTTATTGATTTTGAAAAGTTTTTAATATGAGATTTTATTCTCAAGTATTTATTTAAAAGGTTTTGATTTTGAAAGTATGTGGAATTATTAAAAAGGAGTTTGAATTTTATTGGAATTTATTGGATATTAAAAGGATTTATTGAACCATTGAATTATTATTATTAATGCTTTATAAGCATGTTGGTAATCCCACTATGCGGATTTGGTTTATTGATAAGGCCTTGGACTTTGTATGACCGGGTCTTTCCTCAAGAATAGCCTTGTAATTTAAGGAGATTAGCTTGGGAGGTGTGCACACTTGGGTGAGGAATTGGATTAAAATAAATTGGTTCTTAATAAAGGAATTATTTTATTAACTATTATTTTGAATATTGAATCATTGGAATCGGTTTTGGAATAATGAGTTTTGAAATTATTGGATTAATTATTGGAATTGATTTTTAAAGCATGTTTGCAAATAAATTGGGTTTACATTATCTTGCACTTATCGTACTTAGCATATTTTGCTAATCCGTATTTCCTATTTGTTTTGGTTCGCCCTGTTTACCGTAATGGTAAGCAGTGTTGATTATATTAAGGTGGAGTCAATAATTGAGCATATGGAGTCCCGGGAATGGTTTCACCTAGATTAGGAAGTGTTGGTCTTGTGTCTTTATTTTGAGTACTCATAACAATGTTACTATTTTTATAAGTATTAATAAAAGAAAGTTGAGTTTCCGCTGCAAGTTTTGTTATTGAGTTAAGTATTTTGAGTAGCCTTGCGTAATCACGCGGCGGTAATACGCCCAAGCCTATCTCTACGGTATAATTATACGTATTATACTAGTATTTTCGTAGAGGGAGATTTGGGGGTGTTACATCCCACACTTGATCCTCATTGTGATCATACACTTAAGTATGGTGGCGTGCAAAGGGAAGGAAGCTAGAGCAAAAGAGTCGCCAACAAGTTTTAAGAACTTGTAAATCATTCACAGGGTGAAGGTTACACCCCTTCACGATCCATGAAATCACTAACTCCATAGTAGTCTGGAACCATGACTGGATATTCGGGGATGAATGTACAAATCCAACCTAAAAGAGATTGATGAATTTACAAATCCATAGTGGTATGGATGGGACCCCGCAAGTTTAACTTGCTTCCATGGTTTGGTGAATTCACAAAGTCGGATGTACCCGTCGTTGCAATGAGCGTTCTATTGGGTAGATGGAGCGTGAATTCCCATAGGGTTATAGCCATATGTAGAACACATATGGGTTTAAAAAGAGGGAAAAACACAATCAGGAAGTAGAATCGGCCAAAACATTACTAGAAGCGGTCAAAGCAAGAAGGCAGATTTCTGGCTCGGTGTTGGAAGAACTTGGTGCGAGACAACAGGGACCATCGCAAGGAGATGACCCAGTCACGACGCAATAAGGCTATCACACCGCGACAAGGCTATCGCACTACGATTGAAACTGTTTTCTTAGCGACAGTTCCTACATGCCTCAAAAGCTTTCTGTGTTCTAAGAATTTTCCGACGCAGCGTTTTTTCTGATTATGCACATGAATATTTAGAATGTTTCGAGTCTCATCCACTCATTCTAAATAATTGCCAATTTAAATTTTAGCAATTAAAATAGAAATCCTCCCTAGTGGAGTCGCCAAAAACTGTAGGGAATATTTCAAGTATCCCAAACTTGAACCCCACTGTGATCATACACTTAAGCATGGTGGCATCCAAAGGGAAAGAAGCTAGAGCAAAAGAGTCGCCAACAAGTTTTAGGAACTTGTAAGCTGTTCATAGGGTGAAGGTTACACCCCTTCACGATCCATGAGATCGCTAAATCCATAGTGGTCTGGAACCATGACTGGATATTTAGGGATGAAGGTACAAATCCAACCTAAAAGAGATTGAAGCTGCCCTAAATAGGCCTCTACTTTATTCTTCTCATATTCATGTGCACTTTCTGACTAATATACAATCAATATATTAAACCTAAACTATTAAATCTATGTTCTTAATATTAATGCATAAATAAACTATTATTGGCAATCACTTGAATTAAAATCACATTAACCTAAATAAAATTATTAGTTATCTTATTAAGTGTGTTTTCAAGTACAAATTCCCTTTAAACCTACAAGAGAGGGCGTGATCAAGCAATAACAGTAATATCAAGCAACATAATAGTATTGATACAACAAATCATCATCATCATCATAATAATCTTCTCATCAAAGCATAATATTAGCAAGATCCTAGGCATGATACTAACAAGATTAAAAACAAATCCTAGCATGTCAGTAAGCATTAAAAATCAAAGCTTTAGCCCTAACATGACACTTGCAAGACACATGATATTAGAAATAGGAAGCAACCTAAACATGATACTAGAAAGCAATAAAGGCATCCTAACATGATACTAGGAATTAAAATAATCTAAGCATGTTTTCTAAAGATATATAACAATAACACTACTTACTTTGTTGCCTTATATCTCTTTCTTTCACATCTAGGGTGAAGGCAACTTCGAGCTTGGCTAGGTGTGTCTAAGTCTCGTGATGGAGGAATATTGTATTTGAAAGTGTAAGGCTTAGAAAGAGGGAGAAAGAATAAGCTTCTAGCTTACAGAGAGAGAGAGAGATAATAGAAAGATGATTTTGGTGTTTTAATAGTGGGGAAATACGACCTTATTTATAAAGAAAAACATCCAGAAATGATAAAAAAGATCGAATTCTAATCGAAGTAAAACTGCTCCCATCACGGCGCGATAGGGCTATCGCGAAGAGATCGACTTGTCATAGCGCGATGGTGCTGAATGATGAAATTTACTATACGGAGTCCTTTTTCTAATATAATTGGGTAATTAGAGTCCGTACTTTATCATTAAAATCACATTAAATCTTTTTAAGACACTTGCTTTATTTCAACTAAAATTCTTTATCTTTTCTAAAATATAAATATTTAATTATTAATCCTAATCTCCTTAGAACTTAAAATAACCTTCTAGACTATTCTAGAAATTAAAGCAATTCCTAATGACTTTAGAAATGATAATTAATAGACCCTCCACTTGATCATTGGGTTGCCCATAAAACTCATTTAAGATCTAATTTAGTATTTTGGACATAACTTCCTCATTATTCATCAAAATTAGGCTTATAATATATCGTTGGAAAGCTCTTTTTGAGCCCCATCCAACTACACCAATTATTGGACCAATATCATGGAGCAAACTAAATTGGACTGGACATTTTTCATAAATAGAATACGAGAAGAAGTATTTTTGAAAACAGAAAGAAATATTTTTTATTAAAACAGTGGAATCACAAGACTCTTTCACATTTCACCTCGTTCGATAATCAATTACGTGAAAATTAATCATCACTAGGTTTGGTTTTTAGGGAGACACAATTTGGTGTCTACAGTCATGAATATGCAATTTTCTTTTTAAGTAGAATCCTATATGATACAAAAACTTGATACACCAATACTAAAAAATAGTGTTTGAGTTTGTATGATGCTTCTATCAAACTTAATCATTATTTTATGGCTTTCCGGATGGAGATTATTTTACCAACAGATGTACTCAAATATTTATTGAATCACCCTTTTATCAAAGGAAGGTTGTGTAAATGGAGTATGAACCTATCATAATTCGAACATACTAATGTGCCTCAGAAAGTTGTTAAAGGGAAACCTTTGGTTGACATTTTAGCCAACCATCCACCTATGGAGAATGTCATGGTCTAGGAGGAAAAACCATGGACAATGTTCTTTGACGGATCTAGCAGGAGAGAGTCAGTAGGAGTCGAAATTGTGATCTATTCACCTTCTGGTGTAGTGACTAAAATGGCGACCACTTTCTCAACTCAATGCACAAATCATATATTAGAGTTTGAAGCCTTAGTGATTGGTTTGAGGACTCTGAAAGATATGGGGGTTACGAAGGTAAAGGTGTTAGGTAATTCGCAATAGGTGATAGCTCAAGTAACAATGAATACAAAGGAATACCACCTTTGGCAATGACCTTCTCATCTATCATTAAAGAGTTAATTAATTATTTAGAATTCATCCAAGTCTCTCATATCCAAGGAAGAAGAAAATAGAGTGGCTGACTTTTTTGCATAACAAGCTTCGCTACCTGATTTTGAAGTTTTCGATGAATCAGTGATTCACATAATCACATACAAATTGAAACCTTTAGATGAAAAAGTGAAGGTAAAATTACATAAATACTATCCTCGCCCAGGACATGTACTGGAGATTGGAGATTAAGGAGTACTTGAAAGACCCCTCAAAAGGGATGGTGCCAACAAAAGTTAGGTTAGTAGCTATTAAACACTTTCTTATAGGAAGTAAGCTGTACAGAAAGGATCCTCAAGGCATTTTACCAAGGTGCGTTAGAATTAAGAAAGTTTTAACCATTTTAGTAGAGGTTCATCATGGGATTTGTGGGTCTCATCAAGCAGGAACAAAGATGAGGTGGTTAATCCATCACATGGGTTTTTTTATTTGCCTTCAGTTAGACAAGATTGTTTGCAGTATGCAAAGGGTTGTAAACAATGTCAACGCTTTAGACCAAGAAGTAGGGCACCGACAATAAAGTTGCACCCCATTATTATGCCTTGGCCTTTCACAAGTTGGGCAATATGTGGTTGGACCTATTAAACGTCTCTCATCTGCTCATCATGAATATATTTTGATAGCTACATATTACTTCACAAAGTGGTTTGAAGTCCAGGCTTTCAAATACTTAAATGTAAGGGTGGTGATCTTATTCTTGGAAGAAATTTTCTTTACAAGGTACGAGATTTTGGAATCTGTAACTGTAAACGAAGCAACTATGTTTATAGGACGCGATTTCAATTCCTATATTAAGGAATTTGAAATCCAAAAGACTCATTCAACCCCTTACTTCGCCTAGACCAATGGACAAGCCGAAGCCACTAATAAAGTAATCTCTAAAGGAATTGCTAAGATGGTGGGTGAAAATCCTAAAAATTGGCATGTTCTTTTACACTATGCTACTTGGGCATATGGAACATCAAAGAGAGATGCAATAGGGGCTACTCGTCAATTAGTGTATGGACATGAACCTGTTGTACCAGCAAAGCTAGGCCGCACTAAGTCCACTAAGATAGCTAAGAAAATGAGGTTAAGCCAAGAAGACTACCAGCAATCGATGTCCATTGAACTAATGGACGTTGCGAGTGAAAGAATCCATGCGCGAGCTAATATCTAAGCTAAAAAGAACAAGTAGCAAAATCTTACAACAAAAAAGAAAAACACAAAATCTTTTTGGAAGGAGATTTGGTGTGGAAGATGAAGCTCCCTGAGCATGACTACAAAGGTCATATCTTAGGTAAATGGTCTTCTAAATGGGAGGGTCCATTTAGAGTTCACAAAGTCATGTTTGGGAACGCCTATATGTTGAAAGAGTTAGACGGGGAAATGTTTCCAAGGGCGTTTAATGGAAAGTTCTTAAAACTATAAAACTGAAGCATATGAGAGCAATATAAAAATTTACAACAAAACCATCCATCATTAGAGGCTTTTGACAAATAAAATGTACTGTTTACAGGCGAAAGGAATTTTCAACCATTTCTTTATATTTTACCTCAAAAAAGAAAATCATCCACGCCATCTATTCACCATGGCAATCGAATTGAGACAAAGTTTCTTGAATTATTGGAGCACTCTCAGAAATTTGACGCTTCAATTGTTTCTTCTCTTTTCTACAATGTTGAAGTTTACGTTCTTCCATAGATCTCTTGGCCTGAAGCTTCTTCTCTTCTTCTATGAGCTTATCAATCTTAATCTGCAGATGGTACATTTCAACATCTATCTCAAAATCTTTCTTCTTTAAAAGATCTCGTTGTTGGAAAACTTGGGACACTTATGCTGAGATATATCGGATATCACTAAAGGAAGAAGAGATGATGTTTTCTTATCCAATTCAATAACACATGCTAGATATGCGATAGATAGATCCTTACATACAACTGGATCATTGTTTTCCAACAAACAAACTTGAATCATGAGTTCCAGAGATAGTTTAATATATGAAGTTAGTGATTTTTGTAACTCTACTCTCTCACAAAAGAGTAAGGACTTCATCAAGAAGCTTGATCTATGGAGATATAGCTTCCGGGATACATGTGTGTAACAATCAAGTGTTGATAAAGGCTAAATAAACATCATAACTCTATAAAGTAAGGATGCTTACTTTCATCTGACGCTTGTATGGTTGAAGCTTTGTTTCCCTGATATCCTTGGTCGATGGGTGTCAATGTTGGAAATAATGGGCACGTTAGATACTAATAAAAAGATATAAAAAGGATGATATGTGTTATTCACCTAAATCTAGAGATGCACATTAAACTGCTAAAGCCTCTTCATGAAGAGTAGATTTCATAGTATCAATTTTAGGCTAAGCACCATTAGTCTTGATACTTTTGGTGTCATTGTACACCATTTTTTGAATGGACCATATGGTTCTTGATGCAGTATCATCATGGATCTCTACTTCCTGTTCTTGAATCATCACAGGAAGTTGTGTTGATTCAGGCAAAGATTCGGGAGTTTGAATGGATACAGGGTCAATCTTTCATAGTTCAGCACCATCTTGGAAAGCTTTTCCCTTGCTAGGAACTGCAACAGAAATTTATTTTGGCTCGGGTATAAACTCTAAAGTCACGGGCGATGGGTTAGATATTAGGGGCATTAATATTAGCATACTCTTCGACGTTCTGAGTTGGCAGGTCTGTTTGCACAGTGGTGGAGGCTTTAGATTGTTGAGAAGAAACTAAAATTGTTCTTGAAACAGAAGTCTTGATATTTGATTGGATAGGACTTGCTTGCACACCCACATCATCTTTAACCTACGGGGCTTTTGGTTCACCACTAGATGCTTGTAGTTTAACACCAAATGATGAATTTTTTCCTAATTATTGTTTATCTGAAGTAACACTCTCGTCCTTAATCGTGCCATCATCACATTTTCTCTTCTTCTTGTCATGACCTTAACTTGCTGGAGGAGAAGGAATAGGATTACTGGGTGGCGATTTCTCTAATGACAACAAGTTTGAAGCAACAGTTTTCTCTAAGAGATCTAGAATGCTTGTTGTATTCCCTAGTTCTTCTTCACCACTTTCAATCGAAATAATGTTAGAAGGTGTGGTTTTTTTCTAGAGACTTTCATTTCTTTTTAATTTTCGGATCCATGCCTAACATGAAGGAAATCATAGTGAGTAACAAGGTATAAGAATCTTGGACAAATTAGAGCTAATGCATTTACTAGTAAGAGGGATATCAGTAGTTTCTAGCTATGGTTCAATCTTGAATGCAGATTGAGACCTTTTGTGGGACTTGACATGGGGATGTTCCTATGCCTGTTACTCCTTGATTTCTTTAAGGAATCTGGAGTCGAAAGAGAAACCATCTTTCTTAATCCAACTCTATCAGTATGAGAATGAATGATACTCTTGTATGAATCATCTATGGTCGTGGGTTCATAATTGAACTCTACAGTGATCTTAGTTGAGCAATCAATTTAATGATAAGTAGACTTGCCTTTCATCATGATTGAAAATACAGCAGTCTTCTTCTTGCCTTAAAAGTAGATTGTCAGTGGAGAGTAAGAAGCAAGTGAAGGAAACACTTAGAGGGATTCATACCTTTATAATTGCCAACACTCATAGCAAAGTGTGCCTTGGCATTTTCAACAGCATGAGCTTGAAGTTGTTCATGATACCATCATTTAAGGTAACTACTCGAAGAAACCACATTTCTTGACTTCCTGGAATATAAAATTATAACTTTAATATAAGTTTGTATTTAATTTTAGAAAACTAACCATGAACGAAATAAAGGAATAGGATTGAAGATAGATGAATTTGCATTGGAAAAAATAGACAAAACTTGTAGAGGCCTTAACTCCTTCAATTTAACTCAGAATTGGGTGGTATTTGCGCTTAACCTCAAGTGTTTTTCAAGAAGAACAATCTTCTGTGACATCATAAAAGCCAATAAACGACCAGATTTGCCTGAAAAAAGGATTTAAATGTATACATGCAAGTTTTTTTTTGAAAAAAGGAGTAGAAATTAGAAAAAGGTTTAGTGGAAAGAAAAATAAGAGAGAAGAATAGGATTGGGTTTAAGTGTGAATAACATAAGAGGTATGGAGGGGGAATTTACAGTTGTAAGATTACAAGAATTATGGTAAGCTCATGAAGGAAGAAATATGAAAAATGTAGATTTAAGGTAATTAATTGGATGACAAATAAAATTTAAGTTAAGTTCTTACTTGAAGAATAAGTAGGAAATGTTAAGGAAAGTATAAAATTTTAAGATGATCATGAAAGTAGTTTAAGGAAATAAAAGCTTGCATGGAAAATAAGTATATGAGATTTAGTATCAAAAAATATATATGATCATAAATAAAAAAAATATTATTTTATGAAAATAGTAAAACTTAGGTGTAATACTCCATTTTTTTTATTATATTTTTATATATAAATATTATAATTTTTATTTATTTTATTCATTAAATGGATTCATTTCATTTAAAAAGAAATTAAATCTTTAAATAAAATGTAAGTGTATGTAAATTAAACGAGTCATAAATTAAGACAAAAAAATCATTTTTAATCAAGTTAATCTTATTTAAGTGAGTGGACCAACTTATTGGGCTTTTAAGTTAATTAAGGAAACTTAAAAGCCCAATAAGTTGGTCCCAAAGGAAAATTTAAGGGGGAGTAGGATTTAGTAATGGTAGTGTTGTAATTATGAGTTTTTGTTTTAAAAGAGGGGTGAAAATACTTTAAAACCTCTAAATTTTTCCACTCAAGATTCATAATTGTCAAATTTCATAAAAATTTCAAAGGTTTTCTCTTTATTTTCTCTATTCTTTTTCTCCTTATTTTTCCTCTCTATTTCCTTTTCCTTTTCTCTCTTTCCCACATCTCTTTCTCCCTCTTCTCCTCCGCTCACGCCGGCGTCATCGGAGGACCACCGGCGCCACCACCAATGGCAGCAGCCCCGTCGGCCACCTTCTCTCTCCTCTCTCCTCTTTCCTCTTTTGCGGTTTGGTAGTATTAAAGAAAACAACAAAAAAAATAAAAACTCTCTCTTTCTCTTCCTAATTTAATTCTATTGTTTTATTGATTTTAAAGCATGATTTTAATTATGTTTCGGTATTGATTTAGGGATTATAATGTTAAATTATTGATATAAATTTCAGATTTTTATTTAATCAAGAACCCTAGAAAATATGGGATTTTATGTTGGGTAGGGTTTGATGCTAGGTTGTTGTTATTTATTAATTCATTGTTTAAATATGTTTTTAATAAGTTTAAAGCCCTTAATTTAATGTTGTAATTTAATTATACACATTACTTTTTAATTATTGAGTTAGGGTTTGATTACCTGTAAAAGGGAAAAAGGTTTTAATGATTTAAATATGAATTCCTAGTTTAAATGTGATGTTTTATATTAAATAAGTATGCTGGAATTTTATTTAAGTCATGAAAACTAAGTCTTTTTTGAAAGGATTTGAAGTACCCACTTAAAAAAAAGGTTTTATGGCTTTTATGTCATTAAATTGGGTTGATTAGTAAGGTTTAAAGAGTATTATAGTTGCTGAAAATTTGTGAGAATAATGGATTAATTATAGTTATGTATTTTTATTTGTAGGAAGCTTCGAGCTAGGTGATTTCTAGGGAGTGTGGCCGATTTTAGACAATATTCAAGGTACGTATATGCACAAGAATATTTGTGTATGCCCAGTATCATGTTAGGAATGCGAATTATGATTTAAGTGATGAATTAGTAGCATGTTTGGTTGATTATATGCTTGGAATTGATGTTGGTTGAGCATGAATTATTATGCAAGCATGTGAATATGATATTTGAAGCATGATACAAGTTGAACATATGTGAATTATGGAAGTATGTTTTTTTTTCAAGTATTGAGGAAGCATGAAATTAATAAGTAAGGCTTATGTATGTTTAAAAGAGCTATAATTAGAATTATTGAGTATGATTCATGAATTTAATTCTCACCCATTTATTATTGGTGTTAAATCAAGAAGTTAGTTTATATATTTACTCGCTCAAGTAAATTGAGATTGAGTCAAGGAAGTTTATTAGTGCATTCTATGCACCAACGTAGTAATCGCGCAATTTTTGCACAAAACTAGGGAAGGAATCTTAATTAAAATACATAGTATGTGCTCACTAATTAATTCAAGAATAAATCGGAAGTATGTATTGAATGTTGTTATGTGTATTCTTGATTCATTGGTTTGAGGTAAATCACGTAAAGTGTAAGAGAATACGCACCAAAATTCTTGGAACATATATACCTGGAGTATGAACATATGGGGGGAATTTTGGGGTTTTATATATAACCATAGCTTCTACAGGGGTATATGATGTTGTAATTTATTTATTTATTATTATGCACTTGAATTCCGTTACAAGGTGACACTAGTTGGTACTCGCTTGGTTAGCTCCCAAGTGAGGGTCTCTTATTATTTTAAGGGATAGTTAAGGCAAGGAAACCCGTTCGATGCGTAATCCAAAGCTATTAATAGTAATTAATATTATTAGTTATGAGTCAAAGGTAAGTTGACTTGTGATTGTATGACTAGCATGTCTTATTTATTTTTATTGATGATAGGATATTCATGTTAGTGTGGTGCATATGTACTCAGTTTTTGCTGATTCGTATTTTTTTGTTTGTGTTTGGCTTTCCTTTGGTTGGCCCTACTGTAGGGAATATTTCAGGCATCCCACACTTGAGCCCCACTATGATCATACACTTAAGTATGGTGACGTCCAAAGGGAGGAAGCTAGAGCAAAAGAGTCGCCAACAAGTTTTAGGAAATTGTAAACCGTTCACAGGGTGAAGGTTACACCCCTTCACGATCCATGAGATCGCTAACTCCATAGTGTTTGGAACCATGATTGGATATTTGGGGATGAAGGTACAAATCCAAGCTAAAAGAAATTGAACCTGCCTTAAAAATAGGCCTCTACTTTATTCTTCTCATATTCATGTGCGCTTTCTGACTAACATACAATCAATATATTAACCCTAAAGCTGTTTATCTATGTTGGTTGAATATTAATGCACAAGCAAATCTACTATTAAAGATCACTTTAATTAAAACCATATTAGCCTAAACAAGATTATTAATTATCTTATTAAGCGTGATTTCAAGTACAAATTCCCTTTAATCCTGCAAAAGAAGGCGTCATCAAGCAATAACAATAAATATCAAGCAACATAACAATATTGACACAACAAATCATCATCATCAAAATAATATTCTCAATCTCATCAAAGCATAATAATATTATTATCAAGATCCTAGGCATGATACTAACATGATTAATAACAAATCCTAGCATGTCACTAAACATTAAAGATCAAAGTTTTAGCCTAACATGATACTAACATGATAAAAGAAATAGGAAAGCAACCTAAACATGATAATAGAAAGCAATAAAAGCATCATAACATGATACTAGGAATAATATAAACATGATTTCTAAAGAAATATAATAATGAAACTACTTAATTTGTTGCCTCGTATCTCTTTTTATCAAAACAATGCACACGTTAGTAACTTCAATAAAAATATTAAACAGTAAATCTAATCAAAGAATTGAAATAAGATTTGAGACCAAACCCTCAGAAATTATCAACCTTTCACATCTAGGGCGAAGGCAACTTCGAGCTTGGCTAGGTGTGTCTAGAACTTATGAATGCAAAATTGTGTTTGTAAAAAGGCTAGGCTTAGAAAGAGAGAGAAAATATAAGCTATTGCTTAAGAGTGAAGAGAAAGAGATGGTGATTGTTGATGATTGAAAACGAGGAAATACGACCTATTTATAAGAAAAATAGTCCGGAAACGATCAGAAAATGACCGAATCCAATCTAGAATAAAACTACTTCTGCGCGGCGCCACAGGGTCCAGCACGGCGCGACAGCTTCATCGCGACGTGATGGAGCTGTCATTTCGTGATGGTATTAAAAAGATAAACGCGCTGTACGAAGTCCTTTTCCTAATATAATTAAGTAATTAGACTGTGTAATTATCATAATTAAAATCAGATTTATCATAATAAAACACTTGTTTTATTTCGAATAAAATTCTTTATTTTTCTAATTCCGCTAGAACTTAAAAGAACCTTCTAGATTATTCTAGAAGATTAAAGTCAATCCTAATGACTTTAGAAATAATATTTAATGGGCCCTGCACTAGATCATTGGGCCATATATAAAACTTGTTTGGGTCCCAACTTAGTATTTTAGCCATAACTTCCTCATTATTCATCGGAATTGGGCTTATAATATATCATTGGAAAGCTCTTTGCGAGCCCAATCCAACTACACCATTATTAGACCCTTATCACGAACCAAACTAACCTCGATCGGACATTTTCATAAATTGAGTACATTTTCGAAAACAGAAAGAAAGTTATTTTTATTAAAACAACCGCATCTCGAGACTCTTTCACATTTCACCTCGGTCGATAATCAATGAAGTGAAAGATATTAATCGCTGGGTTTGGTTTTTGGGGAGACACAATCAAGTGTGGGCTACTTTGACTGAGTTTGGAGAACGTAAGTTTCGAAAACAAAAGTCAAAGTAGCGATAGGGACGGAGAATGATTCAGAACGTTCTGCGATCCTGAACCATTCTTGTAACGTCAATACTTGCAAACTAGTGTTAGTTTAAACAGATAAAAGAGTTAACAAATGCGTATCTTGCACCGTCGAGTACACGTCTCTAAAGTAGCCGAATTTTTTGTTGCATTTGTGACGACCTCCACAAGCTAGGGGACATCGCATGAAGACTGCTTAGCTTGTAGTTGCCTTTAATTTCTGCTGTGACAGTCCTCCACATCTTAGGAAACACCATAGAAGATTGTTCCGCTTGTAGCAATTTTCTGCCGTTTTGTGATCTTCCTCCACATCCCAGGGAACACAATCGAAGATAACTCTTCTTGTAGTCATCTCCCGATTTTTTGACAATTTCCCTCATCCTAAGAAAAACTGTCGAAGATAACTCTGCTTGTAGCCATTTTCTGTTGTTTGTGACAACTCTCCACATCCTAGGGAACGCCGTCGAAGACCATTTTGCTTGTAACGATCCCCAGCTTTGTTGTGTCAATCTCCCATATCCTAGGGAACATCGTTTATCATTGTTGCTTCATCACAAGCTATTTTCTTGAATCATTGTGACAACCTTCACAATCATAGCAAAATATCGTCGAAGACCGCCTCTTCACGAATTGTTCTTCACAAATCTAGGTGACAACTTCCACAATCTTAGCAAACGTCGTCGAAGATCGCCAATCTCGTGCTATCCTCACAAATCAAGTGACAACCCCCACAATCTTAGTGAAAGCCGTCGAAGATCGCCCATCTCGTTCCATCTTCTCAAATCAAGTGACAACACCCACAATCTTAGTGAAAGCCGTCAAAGATCGCCCGTCTTGTGCCATCTTCTCAAATCAAGTGATAACTTCCACAATCTTAGAAAAAGCCGTCGAAGATCGCCCATCTCGTGTCATCTTCTCAAATTAACTGATAACCTCCTCAATCATAGCGAAAGCTGTCAAAGACCGCTTCATCTTGAATCGTCCTTCTCAAATCTAAGCAAGAGACCCTTTTAATCTTAGAGCCTCTTGTCGAAGACTTCTTCATCTAGAGTCCTCTAGAGGTAATTGACCTTCTAACTTTAGGAATTCATCTTTAAGAACCATATTTGAGATTCTTAAAGTCTTCAAATTGTTTTGTGGAAATCTTCCATCCTAGGAATTCTTTATGATTATGATGAATCACTGTTCAAAATTTTTAAATCATTTTCGAAATCTGCTTCTTTTGATCGTCATCAGGCCGATAATCAATCAAGTTGTAATCGGGCCGATTACTGATCAATGGTATTTATCAAAATATAATCGTCATCAGGCCGATCATCAATCAAATCTGTAATCGGGCCGATTATTGGTCAAAGAATCAAATATTCATCAAGAAACTCAAATGGGTTAGTTGCGGACCAACCAATCAAAATTGTGAGATCATCGAAGGCTGACGTGGGCGAATCAGAGCCATCGCGCATCGACAGGTCTATCACGCAACGACAGGTCTGTCGCGCCGCGTTAGAGTGCCTCGTGTTGTGCTAGGGAACATCATGCTGCGCCAGGGTGTATCGTTCTACGTTGGGGTGCATCGTGCTGCGTCGTGCTTGAATCCAAGTCAGAGCTTTTTTGCTCGTTCATTTGCGCTCAATTAAATTGCCTCTAGTGTTCCTTCATCTATATTCTTGGGGTATAAGACTTTTCTCATGTTTTTCTTAGGGTTGACCTACGTGTGACCCGTCATGACTCACAAAAAGCAAAAAATTTCCATCATTTTTTTTTGTGAAGGGTACCGACTTTCTCCCTAAAAAGAAAGACGTAAAAAGGAAGAAATGAAGTGAAGTGTTTGATGGGTCATGTTGATTGAACTTAGTCAAATGTATGCGTCGATTGTTCTATCTCGTGTTGCAAGGATTGTATCATTTTAGACTATCCTAGTTGAAAGTATTTGGGTAATTTAGGCGCGGAGGCTAAGCACTTCATACTTTGTGATGCAATGATGATTACAAGTGATGAGTGATTTTGATATGACAAGGCATGCATGCTTCAACGTTGTGTAAAGATTTCATGATAAAGGGTTCCTAAAGGTGGGGTTATTTGGTCATGTATCTGTGATTTGTGTGAAAGTAACACTTAAAGCTAAGCCGCAAGGGCTAAGTGTGTGGAAAAATATTATCTTGAAAAGAGCCAAATAGTGGTGGCTCCTAGGCTGGGTAAGCTAATGATGTAGGGATCAAGCCCCCAAGTCTAGCTTTAAATTGATAGGGATGATCATCAGAGATCCCTTGATTTGATCATGCATGGAAATGTATGAATGCATTTTTATTACGGCCACATTCCAATGTGAGGTTGCCTACGTATCCATTAGGAATCAGGCCGAACGTAGCTCTAGCCGAACCTCGCACAAGTTTGTGTATACCTCAAAGAGGTCTTTTGATGGGTTGTAATGTGGTTAGGCCAAAGTTTTAAGAAGAAAGGGAATAAAGGCTCAAGACCCTAGATAAGCCCCCCAGGTGTGCAACCTTGCTTTTGAATCTTTGTATTTGTATGCTTGAGATTTCCTCACTTTTAAACTCTCTTTTGTTTATATTTTTGCTCTCTCTTTTTGATTTTGTATTTTTTTATTCGATAAGTGTGGGCAATTCCGAGCATGCGGTCTATCACTCACTTGGCATTTATGTTTCTCAAGAACGGTACCAAGCACTCGATAAGAGACGCAATCTGAGACGTGTTCATATCAAAGACATGTTCATATCAATTACATGAGAACACTTTCCCTTTTGCACACTTTTATTTTATTTGTTTTTTTTTTGCTTTTTTGAACTTTTGAGATCTAGGTAAAATCACTCAAACTTTTGAAATTGCATAAGTTGCACACTATCCCATCCCAAGGTTAGGTAGATGTGGGTTGAAAAAAGAAAGGTCTATCGTTAGATGAGGCTCAAAGTGGTTTATCAAGAAAGGATTTATATTTTAAAAGGGTGAAAGTGATATGATAAGGGTACAAGGGGTGCCTCAAATCATTAGTATACCTTGTGCTTAGTCCGACATAGTTTTTTTTTCTCCAATGCAATGATCATATGCAAGGAAAGAAATGCTTATTTTATTAAAAATGGAAAAAAGAAAAACCTACAAAATAAATCTAAGGGAAATAAAAGGTGCCTATGCTAGACTTATTGGGGAAAGGAAGAATAAAAAAAATAAAAAAAGAGGTCACGAAATCTTGTCGTTGAAGCTCGCCTCGTGTCTTGTGCCTTATCATCACTCAGTCTTCTTGCCAGCTGGAGGTATGGGAAGCTTGTTATTATCGATCAAATATTGGATGGCCTCTTTTAGCTTCCAACAACTCTCGATAGCATGTCCTCTACCTTGATGGTACTTGCAGTGTGCATTTGGGTTCCAACAAGGTAGCCTCTTTTCAGGTGCGGGGTCTTGAATAGGTCCAATGGGAGTAATGAGTCCCTTGGCATGAAGTCGAACGAAGGCAGTATCATAGCTCATCTAAATAGGAGTGAACTCTTTCCTTAGTTGCTTTTTAGGTCTTTGATTATCCATGGCTAAGACTTCTTTGAGGTCAAAGGTACTAACATTATTACTAGAGTGGGTGTTTTCGAAAGAAGAAGGATTGTCGTTCTTCTTTCCTTTCCAGCCACTGTTGTTACTATTATTAGTAGCCTTTTGTTTTGCAAGGTTGTCTTTGATTTTAATACCTATGTCATAGACAGCCTTGAAAGTATTTAAATTGTGTCGATATTTTAAATGCTTTGAATATTTTTCTTAGAGGTTCTTGATGAACATCCTTACAGACTCCTTTTCAGTAGGAACCTCAACCATATTAGCGGAAGTTTCCCTCCACTTGTTGAAGAAACAGGTGAACCCTTCGGTTTCTTTTTACTTTAGCATCTCAAGTTATCTATGGTCTGTTTCAACTTGATTATTGCACTTATATCTATTTATGAAAGCGTTTGTAATATAATCCCAAGAAGAGGTCTTCTCTTTTTCTAGGGAAAAGAACCATTGTTGACAAACGGTTTCTAAAGACAATGAGAATAGTGAATGGAAAGCCTTCCTATCAATCCCCTTAATATTCATTTTCGTTTCAAAGGCTCTTTGACGGAAGTAGAGGTTGTCAGTTGGCTTGAATCTAGGGATGTCGTTGGCTTTGAATTTCTATGGAAGAAATTCCTTGTCCACCGAGACCCCTTGTGAGCCAATGCCTTGATACTTATAATCGTTGGAAACTTACTTAAGGCTTTCTTCCATGCGCTCAAACTGTCGTTGCTTGCTAGGATCGTTAACTTGAAGAACGAGAGTCTTCACCATCTCGGTCATATTGTTCATGTTTTGCCTTAAATCATCAACTTCTTGTTGGGAAGCCATTAGTACGAATTTTTTCCATTGTCTGATGGGCTTATCGAAGAGTAGAACTTGAACGAAGGTGTTGTCCTTGATTAACCGCCCTTCTCTTCTCGACCAAATACTGTGGAAAAGGAAGTTATGGGTACTTTTTGTTAATTATTTGACTCAAACTCTTTTCAACATGCATGGATGGGAAGAGATCATGGAAGAATGAGGGGAGTGATATGTATGGAGAAAGCATGTCGAGAGTGGAAAGATGATGTAGATGGAAAGATGTGGAAGAATTTAGGAATAGAGTGGACCCCCAATTCAACTGATAGAAAGAACGACTCATGTATGACCCTAAGACATGTCATAGTGTGAAAAGAGTATGTACAAAGTGTGTGAATATTTTTGAGTGTAAGTCATATGTTCAAGACTTGTGTCATAACCATCTGACTAGACTATGTGAATATACTCAAACAAAGACTAAATTAAGACCTCACGTATGTGCACTAAATTAGACAGGATGTAGTAATTTGGTCATAACATTTTATCCGTGACTTCGATTTGGACGAAACCAATGCCAAATGAAAGATAAAACTCTGGCCTACAGATCCACAGGTACGGATGTCAATGGAGCGGGTCGGGAGGGATGTTGGTCTTCCCATCCCCATCCCCACCTAACATTTTCATCCCCACCCCCATCCCCATCCCCGCGACGGGTCCAAAATTTATCCCCATCCCCACCCCGGCAGGTACAACTTCAAAACCATCCCCGCACCCACCCCCACCTAACCCCCACCAAAGACTTGCCTAATCCCCACCCAAGACCCACCTAATCTTCGCCTCACAAATACACAACTACATGCATAATTAATACGGATTACAATTAAAAAAAAATTCTTAATATTACACACATTTTTGTTTATAATATAAGTGTAGTAAAAAGTATTATAATTAATATTTTATTTCATGTAATTATTTTAATAGTATAAAACTTTGTTTTTAAAGATATATAAATGTGGGTAAGAGGTGGGGATAGGGCTGGTACAAAGTGGGGCGGGTGGCGCAGGGCGGGGATGGGGCGGGTACAACTTAAAATCCACCTCCACCCCATCACCCATGGCGGGTATGGTTTTTATCCCCATCCCCGCCCCACCACCCACTAAACCGAGACCTATCCTCGCCCCAGTTGGGCGGGGATGGGGCGGGTCTCATACTTGACCCGTCCCACTGACATCCCTATCCATAGGTTGTATGACTCTTAACTCTTCCTAGAACTCCGGCTATGACCAAAACAAGTTGACACTTGTGCAGTATACGGGAATAAAAATCCGGGTTGACTTAAAGGAACTATGACTCAATTTTAGACATATATATTGGTTCAAATTAATTAATATATTAATTAAGCAAAGTCCTTTAGTCACTGGTTAGCTTATTTAGACTTAAACACAAGTCAAACAAACGGTTAGTGTAAACACATGTAGGTTATGAACAAGCAAGAGATGCACAAATAGCCAAGTAAGCACAATATGATGTAATGGGTTTGCAACCTAACCATGGATCTAGTTCTCTTAAGTTCAAGGATAAGGGTTAGTAAAAGAGAGTCCACGGTTATGAGTCCGGATGCATCTCGCGGAAGCCTTACCTTTGAAAGGGTTGGCGCGTATGGATGTGACCCCGCAAGTTAAACTTGCTTCCATGGTTTGGTGAATTCACAAACTCGGATGTAACTTTTGTTGCAATGAACATTCGATTGGGTAGGTGGAGCATGAATTCCCAGAGGGTTATGGCCATATGTAGAACACATATGGGTTCAGAAAAGTGAGAAAAACTCAATCAGAAAGTAAAATTGAGCAAAAAGGACTAGAACTTGTCAAAGCAAGAAGGTAGATTTCTAGCTCGATATTGGAAGAAGTTAGCGCTAGACAACAGGGACCGTCGCGAGACGATGACCCAGTCGCCACGCGACATTGCTGTCCAACATTTCCTACGTGTAAAAATCCTACGTATTTGACGCATTACGAATGGTCTATCCAATGCGGACCATTTTATGCATATGGCACAATGTTAATCAAAAATACGCACATGAATACTTAGAACTTTTCGAGTCTCATTTAGTCAATCTAAATTATTGCTAAAATAAATTTCAAGAATAAAATTAGAAATCCTCCCCAGTAGAGTCGCTAAAAACCATAGGGAATATTTCAGGCATCCCACACTTGAGCTCCATTGTGATCATACACTTAATTACGGTGGCGTCCAAAGGGAAGGAAGCTAGAGCAAAAGAGTAGCCAACAAGTTTTAAGAACTTGTAAATCGTTCCCAGGGTGAGGGTTACACCCCTTCACGATCCATGAAATCGCTAACTCCATAGTGGTCTGGAACCATGACTGGATATTCGGGGATGAAGGTACAAATCCAACCTAAAAGAGATTGATGAATTTACAAATCCATAGTGGTATGGATGGGACCCCGCAAGTTTAACTTGCTTCCATGGTTTGGTGAATTCACAAAGTCGGATGTACCCGTCGTTGCAATGAGCGTTCTATTGGGTAGATGGAGCGTGAATTCGCATAGGATCATAGCCATATGTAGAGCACATATGGGTTTAGAAAAGAGGGAAAAACTCAATCATGAAGTAGAATCAGCCTAACATACTAGAAGCGGTCAAAGCAAGAAGGCAGATTTATGGCTCGGTGTTGGAAGAATTTGGCGCGAGACAACAGGGCCATCGCAAGGAGATGACCCTGTCGCGAAGCAATAAGGCTATCACATCGCGACAAGGCCATCGTACTACGATTGAAACTGTTCTCTTAGCGACAGTTCCTACATGCCTCAACAGCTTTCTGTGTTCTAAGAATTTTCAAACGCAGCGTTTTTTCTGATTACGCACATGAATATTTAGAATGTTTTGAGTCTCATCCACTCATTCTAAATAATTGCCAATTTAAATTTTAGCAATTAAAATAGAAATCCTCCCTAGTGGAGTCGCCAAAAACTGTAGGGAATATTTCAAGTATTCCAAACTTGAACCCCACTGTGATCATACACTTAAGCATGGTGGCATCCAAAGAGAAGAAAGCTAGAGCAAAAGAGTCGCCAACAAGTTTTAGGAACTTGTAAACTGTTCATTGGGTGAAGGTTACACCCCTTCACGATCCATGAGATCGCTAACTCCATAGTGGTCTGGAACCATGACTGGATATTTAGGGATGAAGGTACAAATCCAACCTAAAAGAGATTGAACCTGCCCTAAATAGGCTTCTACTTTATTCTTCTCATATTTATGTGCACTTTCTGACTAACATAAAATCAATATATTAACCCTAAACCTATTAAATTTATGTTGGTTGAATATTAATGCATAAATAAACTATTATTGGCAATCACTTGAATTAAAATTACATTAACCTAAATAAAATTATTAATTATCTTATTAAGTGTGTTTTCAAGTACAAATTCCCTTTAGACCTGCAAGAGAGGGCGTGATCAAGCAATAACAATAATATCAAGCAACATAATAGTATTGATACAACAAATCATCATCATCATCATAATAATCTTCTCATCAAAGCATAATATTAGCAAGATCCTAGGCATGATACTAACAAGATTAAAAACAAATCCTAGCATGTCAGTAAGCATTAAAAATCAAAGCTTTAGCCTTAACATGATACTTGCAAGACACTTGAAATTAGAAATAGGAAGCAACCTAAACATGATACTAGAAATCAATAAAGGCATCCTAACATGACACTAGGAATTAAAATAATCTAAGCATGCTTTCTAAAGATATATAACAATAAAACTACTTACTTTGTTGCCTTGTATCTCTTTCTTTCACGTCTAGGGTGAAGGAAACTTCAAGTTTGGCTAGGTGTGTCTAAGTCTCGTGATGGAGGAATATTGTATTTGAAAATGTAAGGCTTAGAAAGAGGGAGAAAGAATAAGCTTGTTGCTTACAAAGAGAGAGAGAGACAGAGATAGAAGAAAGATGATTTTGGTGATTTGAAAGCGGGGAAATACGACCTTATTTATAGAGAAAAACATCCGAAAATGATAAAAAAGATCGAATTCTAATCGAAGTAAAACTGCTCCCATCACGGTGCGATAGGGCTATCGCGACGCGATCGACTTGTCACATCGCGATGGTGCTGCATGATGAAATTTACGGAGTCCTTTTTCCAATATAATTGGGTAATTAGAGTCTGTACTTTATCATTAACATCACATTAAATATTTTTAAGACACTTGCTTTATTTCAACTAAAATTCTTTATCTTTTCTAAAAAATAAAAATATAATTATTAATCCTAATCTGTTTAGAACTTAAAATAACCTTCTAGACTATTCTAGAAATTAAAGAAATTCCTAATGACTTTAAGAATGATAATTAATGGACCTTCCACTTGATCATTGGGTTGCCCATAAAACTCATTTAAGATCTAATTTAGTATTTTGGACATAACTTCCACATTATTCATCAAAATTAGGCTTATAATATATCGTTGGAAAGCTCTTTTTGAGCCCCATCTAACTACACCAATTATTGGACCAATATCATGGAGCAAACTAAATTGGACTGGACATTTTTCATAAATAGAATACGAGAAGAAGTATTTTTGAAAACAGAAAGAAATATTTTTTATTAAAACAGTGGAATCACAAGACTCTTTCACATTTCACCTCGTTCGATAATCAATTACGTGAAAATTAATCATCACTAGGTTTGGTTTTTAGGGAGACACAATTTGGTGTCTACAGTCATGAATATGCAATTTTCTTTTTAAGTAGAATCCTATATGATACAAAAACTTGATACACCAATACTAAAAAATAGTGTTTGAGTTTGTATGATGCTTCTATCAAACTTAATCATTATTTTATGGCTTTCCGGATGGAGATTATTTTACCAACAGATGTACTCAAATATTTATGAAATCACCCTTTTATCAAAGGAAGGTTGTGTAAATGGAGTATGAACCTATCATAATTCGAACATACTAATGTGCCTCAGAAAGTTGTTAAAGGGAAACCTTTGGTTGAAATTTTAGCCAACCATCCACCTATGGAGAATGTCATGGTCTAGGAGGAAAAACCATGGACAATGTTCTTTGACGGATCTAGCAGGAGAGAGTCAGTAGGAGTCGAAATTGTGATCTATTCACCTTCTGGTGTAGTGACTAAAATGGCGACCACTTTCTCAACTCAATGCACAAATCATATATTAGAGTTTGAAGCCTTAGTGATTGGTTTGAGGACTCTGAAAGATATGGGGGTTACGAAGGTTAAGGTGTTAGGTAATTCGCAATAGGTGATAGATCAAGTAACAATGAATACGAAGGAATACCACCTTTGGCGATGACCTTCTCATCTATCATTCAAGAGTTAATTAATTATTTAGAATTCATCCAAGTCTTTCATATCCAAGGAAGAAGAAAATAGAGATGATTGGTGATGATCAAGCTCGTTGATGATTTTGAATATGAGGAATATCGAATCTATTTATATAGAAAATAGTCCGAAAACGATAGAAAAGAGTTAGAATTTAAACTGGAATAAAATTGGTTTTGTCGCAGAACTGTCACGCGCGACATATTTTGTCGCAAAATGACAAAAATCACGCGACGCGACATAGCTGTCGTTTTGCGCTGAGATATTTTTTTTCGATTTTTTTTTCATCATATCTTTTGATCCAAAAGTCCAAATAAGTCATATAATATGTCGTTGGAAAGTTCTTGAAGTCTACTTTCCAACCCAATTGGAATCACATTAAAGTCTTTTGTTGATAAAACGATATGGCCGAAATAGTGAGACGGTATTAGTTTTAGATATAGTTTCGTATTTCTTTCATATATTTTTCATTATAGCTCGAAATTAATATTATAATATATCATTGAAAATATAATTTCAAGATCTATCCAACCATATAATAGTTGGATAGAAAATATGATGTAAGAAAATAATTGAACATATTCCATTTCGCATAGAACAATAACTCTTAAAAGAGAAGTTTTATTCAATTTCGAATTCTTTGATCTTATCTTTTCAAAAAAGGATAATTAAGATATTATAGAAACTTATAGAAGCTTCTAATAAATCCTAATTAGTTTAGGAATGGGATTAAACCTTTGGACCCTCCACATGATCATTGGGTCATTGGTAAAATTCGGTTTGGGCCCAGTTTAGTATTTTGGGCATAACTTCCTCATCATTCATCGGAATATTGGGGTTTGGTGAGTACGACTCACCTCGGAAACAAACCCTAAAACAAGACCGCACTCGCAATAGATAAAACCATAAAACATAATTAACTTAATGACAAGATTAAGATAATAATTATACCTTTGACGCGTACTTCGCTTGACCTCAAGGGGCTCTTACTTCGAAAGCTAGCCTCGAAATTACGACGACCTCCAACGGAAGTCCACCTACAACTCGAACACCGACGAGGGTCCAATTCCTTGGAGTTAGCAAGGCTCGACCTAAACCCGAGTAATTGAGTTTAAAGGTTTTCACAATGTTGATGCCTTTTTCAACTCTTGAGCTCTAAGGTTTTCACAAATAGTGATGCCTTTTCCAACTCTTATTCAAGTGAACAATCCCAAGCAATGCCTTGGCTATTTATAAGGAAAGCTTCCTTGTGAATTCCACTCATCTTTCAATGTGGGACCTTTTCATAAAAGATCCCACATGGAAAGATTGATGAATTCAATCCTTAGTTAAATAAACCGAGGAACAAGTAACAAGTGTCACATGGTTAGGTGAGGACCACTTTCTCACTTGGTCCCTAAGGCAACTCACATGCATTGTGAGCTAACCATGTGTCACCTAATCTTGAGCCCAAAGTTGGGTTCGGTTGGGCCACTTTCTTTTAGCCCGTCTCCAGGACCCGTCACCCGGGTCCACGGCCCCTTTTTGCCACATGTCGCTGCCACCATGGCGCGCTGCCACTTGGTGGCTGCCAACATGGCTGTTGCCACTTGGCGGCTGCCAACGTGGCTTCCACATGGCGCTGCCACTTGTACTGCCACATGGCGTGCTGCCATGTGTGCTGCCACGTGGCACGCTCCTATTTGGCGCGTTTCCCTAGCCTTTTGCGTTGCTAGGGTTTTACTTGTTACATGAAGCATTTCCCCGTCTCGCCAAATCCTAAATTTTTGGCTCGACATTTGAGATTTGGTTCCGACGCTCGGTTTCGACGCTCCAAGCCCGAATTTTCGACGTCTAAATATTAATTACTCGTTCGACTAATTAATTAATTCCTAATTAATTCGTCGCTTTGGCTCGTTATTTTCTTAGGTGTGACCCGAAGGGTTCAGTCAAGATTAAGCTGTAATAATAATTATACATTAATATTACTGATTGGAAGCGGCCTCCACCCAGGCATTCCGATCACTTGACCTCACTGAATAATTAGCTTTCTAATAATTCCGAATCCCCTATTGGAATAATACACTTGTTCGAAGGACACCATTCCTTTCAATCTCCCACTTGTCCTTCTGGATAAGTGAGCTTTTAGTGTATAACCCTTTTCCTATGTCGCTTAATGCCTCTTCATGAACTATAAGGTAAGATTTATTTGTCATCCTTATTACGTCCAGAAGTGTTTCTCGATTCCGAATCAAACTATCAATAAACAGATGATTTCTAAAATCCATCCGAGCACGGCCATGCATTTTACAGTCTCGCTCTTCGAGAGGCCTTGTAAACAATAAAGACATCTTCCCTATTTTTAATAGGGGGACATTTCCAGTCTTGTAATGTAGCTTCTCTTACTGAGAGGACCTAGCCACCCGAGTGTTGTCGTTATAATCCCCTATTACGACAGACGTTTGGCAATCATGAAAGCGGACTAGTACTCAAACAAGAAAAGCTCACAATACTCATGGTCAAGGAAAAAGGTTCTGATAGCAATAATGAGAAATATACTTATGACGATTTTCGAATCTCTTAAAGTATTCTCATAGGTCAATCCAGTACAATTCTAAACCAATGCCTGTGTAAATGATTTATGACGATCATGTCCTTGCAGCACAAGAAAGTTTGCAATACATCAAACTACATACTAATCTCAAATGGTCATTAATCGTCCATTGCTTAAATGACCTCGATTAGGGATAATTTTCAATTATAATATTCAATGTTCACTTAATAGGTGTTTCCTTACCAAGACTGGTCTTGATACCCTATTTTGAATATTCCAAGAATCGAATGGATTCATTATTTAATTCTAAACCTCAATTAAATAGAAAATGGAGTGATAAAATTGCATGAAATTTTAAATTACTCCAAAACCTGAATGGCTCATCTTATGATAAATGGTTTTTCCGAATGTTTTAAGAGTAACACTCTTTATTAAAAATTTATAGAAATCACACCCATATCTAATATGCTTGATTTCTTTCATGCAATTGTGAATGTTGTCATCACTTATTGCATAGGTTTAGTTATAATTACTTTACTAATCTTAGCATCTTCATTACTGATCACTTTCATAATAAGATGATAAAATTTGAGAGTGCTATGGATTATATGTGATTTAGGATTTATTGTCCAAGTGATGGCTCCCACTCATTTTCATGATTGAGATCTTCAACTTGACAATCTACAATCATTAACGTTCAACAACGAACTTTCCATAGAACATCTTCTTTATTATCGCCATTAAGGCTACAATATTCTCAACATATATTATAGACTTCCTAATGATGCTTTGATTGGGTTTCACTCCAAACGACTCACAATGATTTGGGATACCGTAATCACTTGTGATCATGGAAATTTACTTTAAATTCCCGCACATTACACATGGATGCACATCCATGTTACCATTCACAAGCCACGACTCATTGTTAGCTCGTGGTCATAAACGACTTCCTTGTTAAGGATCTAATACTTGTTAAGGTTTGTGCTTGCAACATCAGTCCTCAAATTGTATTTGTTTCCACAAGTCAAGAACTAATCCTGTTACTTATCCAAGTACATTGGATGTTCTTGGCCATAATCTAACGATCTATTACACATATTCAGGTTGTTTGGTACTACATACATACTTCACATGCTCTAAGTAAGTAAGTCGTGTGACGATTCCATATCGTAGCGTACATGATGGATTTAATTGTAGAATGATTCTCAATCCTTTCCACCTACGTTACATTTTAGCTCATCCAGTTTAACTGAGTCTTGCTAAACTGTTTGCTATGTGATATGGTTGAAAGTCTCTACTAGAGTCTTTCTTGTTTGACTTAGTATTTAGCCTAGCTCACACTTAGTTAAAACATTTAGTTAGTTTTATACATACAGGTTGAAAGTCTTTCAAAGTCCTTCAATTCATGTTTAACACGGTAAATTCCTTTTCACGTTCAAACATTTTATTAAGTCTATACAATAGATCTTAATACCCAATATGTACTAAGTATCGTCTTTTGCTTGGTCCATTGTCGAAAATACTTTCAAATCTAAGAATTTAGTATTTGACAGTTATTTCACAGTAGAGTTCGTAAACTTTTCGTTGGACCTTTATATAATTTACTTTTGCTCCCACTAAACTTCTTATTCATAAGAATTTCTATGTTTCTCCATAAGCCAATCCTCTTATTAACTTCATGAGAAAACACGTTTCAATTCCTATATGCAATGCTTCCTTTAGTCCCATGACGGATTCCTTGAGCTTCTTTCAAATCTAGCATTACTTAGATTTTCAAAACCCTTAGACTATTTTATAGTCACTTCCAAAATACTATTTTAGGAAGGCGGTTTTGTTATCTATTTTGCCATATTTCATATGTGCAATTTTGCTAGAATAACCACAAAAGACTTGAGCATTCTGATTGGTGAGTAGGTTTTTATTAAAATCAACTCCGTGAATTTAATTATATCCTTTTCAACCAATATAGCTATGTATGCATATACATTTCCACATTTGTTAGTTTTCTCCTTGAAAACTTATTTGCAATCGATGGGTCTTCACCCTTCATGCAAATTAATCAAGTTTTAAACATGATTTTCAAACATGGAGTCTATTTCAGATCTTATGCCTCTAACCATTATTTGGAATTTGGATTTGTCATGGCTATCTTACAAGGCATTATTCCCTTACTATCTAATAGTAAATAGTATGCTTGTAAGTCTTAGGTTTATTTATAACTTAATAGAAAATTTATAGGATTCAATCCAAGCCTTTGGTGAATTTTATACCTATACTGGGTTATTGCATCAAACACTGAGTTTCAAGGCGCTTCCAAAGCCCTTTGATTATCTTGATCTTACTCCAACTTTTCAAAAGTTTTTTTAAGTAATGAATTCTCTTTTAAGGCACTTGTAAAGTCCTTTTGAGTATTCTTGATCAAGTATTCTTACGAAGCCCTTTTAAGGTCTTTCGAGATTCTCAGTTCTAGTTTGTTGCTAATCTCGATGGTCATCGAGTTCATTTTCCTCCCACTTTTCGTTTTGGAAATATGTTACTTTCCAGAAAGACACCACTTAGAGCAACAAAAATTATGTTCTCATTTAGGTTGTGGAGGTAGTGCCCGTAGTTTCACTTGAAAGCTTACAAAGAGACAAGTATATTGTCTTTGGGTAAAAGTTCGTTGTTAAACAAACTGTTGGCTCCCACCTGAGCTATCTTAGCCTTAATGAGCCATTAAGCTCTCGCTCAACCACCTAGCTCTTGCTAAGCCGGTGAGCTCCTACTGAGCCACTTAGCTCCCACTTAGCCAGTGAACTCCCACTGTGGCTAAGAGTTTTAGACATATACTTGAAAAGACGTTTAGAAGTTAATTCTATCCATAACTGAATATGGTGTCGTCCTTTCTTAGCTCCGACATTTTGTTTAGTGTAACATTAGTCCTTTGTGCAAATCTTAAGAACTTTATAGGAAAGGATGTGACCCATCATTGTTCGAGTCATTTTTAAATGGCATTGAGGTCTCCGTGAAGACATACTATGTTCTTTGTGGAGTTATTTATGAAAAATTTCCATTCATAACTTTGAGATGGTCAAGCTTGGCTCAAGCAAACATCGCTCGATCTAATCTAGACGTTTTGATATCTTGCCAAGTTGATTCTGTACTTCATTGAACTCTTGAACTATTCAAGGTCAAGTGTGTTCACATTTGATGAATATAGCCATATTCTTTCAAATTCCTCATGAAATATTGAAGTAATTGAATCCTCTTTAGCTTTCGGAGTCAATTGTCTATACTAAGAACAATAGCTTTTTACTTTGTCGGTTTCAACAAGTAAGACTTGCTTGTCTTAGAATGATTCCGAATCGATCAACTATCAAGAGCCTATCTAATAGAGCCTTGAGTATATTCTTGTCGATGTGACATTGCTAAAGATGTTCGGAACGCAAATCATGCCCATGACTTTGAGCTTTTGCCAGTTTATCATGTTAAGAAAATGTTTGTTTATAATCAAGCATTCTTGACTCATGGCTTGGATAACCATGCCATTCAAATAAATTTTGCAACTATTGCTCATTGCTTGAATGTGAGTCTTTCCGTGTGTAAACGGATTGTTTGCTGATTATGGAACACAATAACCATTTATTTGTTCCAACCTTAGCTAAAAAGGTCTTTAAATAAAGCATATGACCTTACAGCTGATGTAGCACCACTTGCTTCATTCTAAGCTTGTAAGTCGATAACTTAGCTTATCTTCAATAGTTTGAGGTCACTTCTAAAGTGGAACACTCAAGCAGTATCTGATACTTGTGAAGATAATAATTTTCTAAGTTAATTAGAATAACATGAACTCTTTAGCAGAAAGGGAATCTTATTCCTTTTCTTTGTTCCTTGATTCTTATAATTCTTATCATACTTTATCTCATAATCTTTTAGAATCACTTCTTTAAGAGTCTTTGACTTTTATACTTTGTTAGGCATAATTAAGCATCTAATGCACCGTATAACAAAGTTCCATCTTTTCCTTTAATTCGCACTTGAATTAATACATCAATGAGTCGTACTCACCAGCGTATAAAGCGAAAAGATATGTTGGTTGTCAAGCATTGACAATTTTGAGTTTCCAACTCAATACTTCATGTTTTACCAAAACTACCTAGTATTTTGAATACATGATGTCCAACCGTCCTTTCGGACTTTGTTATAAAAGTCATTTGTGAGAATTGTATTTTAGAAATGCTTTACCTTTCTTTGAGAACCATTCTCAAAGATTTCCTTTACCAATAATGGAAAACAATATAGTTTGATTTGGAATTCTACAAATATAAGTGCAAAGTATAACCATTTATCAAGTAAATAACATAATAAGTTTGAAAATTAAGAGGTATTCATGTAAATTTTCAATCTTATTAAACGTCTTATCCACGCATTAAATTTGTCCCCATTTGGCCAGAATAAGTCGATTTCAAGATCCAAAGAAACAAAGAGGGGTTAAGCATGCTTTGGCTTGTCTTAACACTCAATCTCCTAAGGTAAGCAACGCTTTGCTAATGGCTCCAAGCCACTCTTGGTTGAATAAATCGTCGCATCCAATGCTCTCTCAACAATTTATTCACTTTGCCACGACATGTTAGGACTCCATCACTCATATCGTTGAGTACAACCAAAACCAACTTGTATGTGATATCTTGCTTTGGCAAACCCATCAACATACCGTACGTATCCTAGGGAATAATAGTGATGCCTAGCTTTGGCGTAGCCCATCACTACTCTCAATAGGTCGATAAGTGTTGTTTTGGATGGCAATTTCACTCAATATTTTAGGGACCTAGGGTTTCTATGTTGGTTGATTTAAGTGAACTTAATTAATCATCACAACATTCAAAATCCTAAACATGCATCTTACATATAATTCATATATAAATGATCATAAATATGTAAAGCATAACCATTTTGATGCATATTGGCAATTAGCATGACCCCTTGAATTCTCCAAATCTTCAAAAGGTCTTCTTTTGCAACTTCACGGCCTTGTCTTCCAAGAACCTCCGTCTTCAAGACTTGACCAAAAAATATGCAATCACTAGTTTCTACGATTAGGACTAATCTAAATATTAAGGTACAAAAATACTCAACGGTACGCAGACCGTATTTAGATTTACAAAAATACATCACAGATCACAGTCCGTATTTTCTATCCTAATCGGGCCCCACTAGTTGCCATTTTATAAAACCTATGAGAGAATATACATTCCATTCATCCATTCACTATTTGTGAATGGCCCATGCATTTTACAACGATAAAACAAGTAACAATTCATAAACACGCGATAACTAGTAACTAATCTAGGTGGTTAATCCGATTAACACGCCTAATAAAAACTAATCAAAGTTGTTTAACCGATTATGTAAATAAGCGCAATTAATAATTGAAGCTCCCACTAAATTCCGCATCCATCTTAATTAATCCAATTAATTAAGCTGGTAAAACCCAATTATTTGCCAAAGTAGAATTTTTGCAAATGCCGCTCAAAAACTAAGGCCTAGCCTCCGAAAATTTATTAAAATAATTAAAACCAAATTAAATTAATAAAATAATTAAAACGGCAAAATAAGCAAACACAAAGCCAACCGCACTCAAGTGGCTCACACACTACATGCGGGCCATATGGAAGCCAAGGTCATCTAGCAACCCTAGACTATGCGGCTTGGCGCATGTGCCTCCACCACCCCATGTAGCACTAGCTAGGTTGAGCCTAGTAGCGTTTGCTACAGGTTACCTGGTGCTAGGCACATGCCCACGGCTGCTTGCCCCTTCGCACTAAAGCACCAACAATCAAGCATGCACTAGCCCACGACACACGCATAGCCGCAGCAAGCCTCGGCCAGCTCGCTTGGCAGCCACATATGGGCTGCTACACAGCCTGGCTAGCCAAGTGAGGCACTTGTCTCGGCTTGCGTGCCTTAGAACAAATTATATCCTTGTGAATCCTTGAAAAATTATATCCTCACATATGAAGATAAAACAAATTTCTATCACAAGTTTCAAACTTTATGATTCCAATCAACTTAAAATGATTAAATCAACAAAGTTCAACAAAAATTCATGAAATTTAGTAACTCAAAGTTTCAGTCACTTAACATAAGTAAAGATTGAATCTTCAGTACTTAGAAGCCTCAAAGAACAAAGATTTCACACTTAATGCAATTATTTTGCAATTATGTGAAGAATAAAACCAAACTTTCAAACATAAATTACTACCAAGTAATCATGCCTAAAAGGTTTAAAATTGCATATAAAATAAGGATTGAACCAATTACATAACCACCATAAATATGTAATTAATTTTCAAGGTTAGAAAGACTTAAAATTTTTCGTCAAAACGAAAAATCCCTCGAAAAGGGCATTTCTGGTAGTTTTTTAGCTAAAAACAGAGTTCTGAAAGGGTAAAACCATTTTTAGAACGCCTTTTCCACCCAAAATTCACTATTTTTGGGTCGAAATATGGGTTTGGGAGCAGAAGTCAGCTCTAATACGGGATTAAAATTAATAAACCGAGCTACTAATCTAATTAGCAACTTAAAACCAGAAAAATTAAGCCATAAAAACCTTGAAAAATAATATGATTTTAAAAATAAACTAGCGAGACTCTGATACCACTGTTGGGGTTTGGTGAGTCCGACTCACCGCGGAAACAAACCTAAAAACAAGACCGCACTCGCAATAAATAAAACCATAAAACATAATTAACTTAATGACAAGATTAAGATAATAATTATACCTTTGACGCGTGCTTCGCCCGACCTCAAGGGGCTCTTACTTCGAAAGCTAGCCTCGAAATTACGACAACCTCCAACGAAAGTCCACCCACAACTCGAACACCGACAAGGAATGCCTTGGAGTTAGCAAGGCTCGACCTAAACCCGAGTAATTGAGTTCAAAGGGTTTCACCATGGTGATGTCTTTTTCAACTCTTGAGTTCAAAGGTTTTCACAAATAGTGATGCCTTTTCCAACTCTTACTCAAGTGAACAATCCTAAGCATGCCTTGGCTATTTATAAGGAAAGCTTCCTTGTGAATTCCACTCATCTTTCAATGTGGGACTTTTTCATAAAAGATCCCATAAGATTGATGAATTCAACCCTTAGTTGAATAAACCAAGGAACAAGTAACAAGTATCACATGGTTAGGTGAGGACCACTTTCTCACTTGGTCCCTAAGGCAACTCACATGCATTGTGAGCTAACCATGTGTCACCCAACCTTGAGCCCGAAGTTGGGTTCGGCTGGGCCACTTTCTTTTAGCCCGTCTCCATGACCCCTCACCCGGGTCCACAGCCCCTTTTTGCCACATGTCGCTGCCACCATGGCGCGCTGCTAACGTGGCACGCTGCCACTTGGTGGTTTCCAACATGGCTGCTGCCACTTGGCGGCTGCCAATGTGGCTTCCACATGGCGCTGCCACTTGTACTGCCACATGGCGTGCTGCCATGTGTGCTGCCACGTGGCACGCTCCTATTTGGCGTGCTTCCCTAGCCTTTCGCGTGGCTAGGGTTTTACTTGTTATTTGAAGCATTTTCCCGTCTCGCCAAATCCTAAATTTTTGGCTCGTCATTTGAGATTTGGTTCTGACACTCGGTTTCGACGATCCAAGCTCGAATTTCCGACGTCTAAATATTAATTACTCGGTCGACTCATTAATTAATTCCTAATTAATTCGTCGCTTCAGCTCGTTAGTTGCTTGGGTGTGACTCGAAGGGTTCAGTCAAGATTAAGCTGTAATATTAATTATACATTAATATTACTGATCGGAAGCGGCCTCCACCCAGGCATTCCGATCACTTGACCTTAATGAATAATTAGCTTTCTAATAATTCTGAACCCCCTATCGGAATAATACACTTGTTCGAACACCATTCCTTTCACGGAATTAGGCTTATAATATATTGTTGGAAAGGTCTTTTCAAGCCCCGTCAAACTACACTATTACTAGATTTTTATCATGGACCAAACTAAACCGGACTGCACGTTTTTCATAAACAGGGTACGAAATTAATGATTTTTGAAAACATAAAGAAGTGTTTTTATTAAAAACAGTGGAATCACGAGACTCTTTCACATTTAACCGTGCTTGATAATCATTGACGTGGAAGATATGAAGGAGTTATGTCTTCGATAAGTGCAATTACTAGATATATCAAGGATCACTATTATGGAGATAATAAGTTCATTCTATAGGGTCGTCAATATCTGGTGCTAGATATGATAATTGATCTTTGGGTTAGTTAAATAGCCCAAAGCCTTATAGAATGGATCCTATGAGGTGTCACAACAAGGGTATTGGGTTAAGCAAGTAAGAGGCCCATTAATGGGCCTCATGAGCAATTAACTAATCATGAATTGGATTGGGCTAGCATAGTTAGATTGGAATTAAGTTTTGGGCTTTTGACATGGGCTCTTATTTAGAGATGAGATCTATAAATAAGATCCATGCCTAGGTTTTGCAGTGAGAAGTCATAATTCACACACAGTGAATTTTGACATCAAGGCAACCAATCCCAAAACCCTAATCCCCTCTCTAACTCACGGCCCTCATCCTCCCCTCACGTCCGTACGGCCGGCCACCCCTTGGTGGCGCATGTAGTGGTTATCGTGGTGGTTCTTGGTTAGTTTGTCGCTCTTCTCCGTTGAAGGTCAATTGAAGGTTTCAATTGCAACTAACTAGCATTAGTGGAGGTCTTAATCTGTGCCTGTGGACCAAGTAGAGGAATCACGCTTGGGGTTCTTTATCTCCCTTTGTTCTTGCTCGATCGCACGTGGAATCACGCTTCAAAGGTACAATTATTTGTTCTTTATGTGTTATGCATTAGATCCTTGGATTAGATACTACATGAATTTGATTCATGTTTATTTCCGCTGCATAGTACCTATAAACCCCTACAGTGGTATCAGTTAGCCTATTGCATTTACGCATATTGCCAATAATTCTTTGATAATCCACAATTTTAATTCAATTAGGAGGGAGAATATTTAATTATGGTTCAATTATTATATTTAATGTGATTAAACTTTTGGAATTGATTAAATGCGATTTAATTATGCTCAAATAGCCATGAAGAGGACCGAATTATGCCCTAGAATGTTCGAAAATTTCGAACCCCTAACCCTAATTTTCGAATAATTTCGAAATTTATAGCCCTAAAATATGATTTTTGTGCTTGATTCTGATTTAATTCGATTTGTTCTTTGTTTCATAATTTTAATTGAATTGATTAATGCATAAAAATGTTTTATGTATGATCATAGATTTAATTTTAAAAGTTAGAATTAAATTGGGATTAATTTTATGACGAACCCTAATTTTAAATTTGAATATGATTTAATTTTAATCTTATGGAGTAATTTAATTTAATTAGGATAAATGTTATTTTAATTAAATTGAAAACTCAAAAAAAAAATATTTATTTTGGTCGGCAACCGCGGCTGGGTGGCGCAGCCACGGCGGCTGCCGACCAGGTGGCGGTCCAAGAGGGAGGGGAAGGGTAGGGCGGCGGTCTAGGTGGCTAAGGCAGCAGTTGTGCAAGCGTTGCACGCTGCTGCCGTGGCTGCCTCTGCTGCTGGTTGCTGCTGCCTTGCGGCAGTGGCTGCTGTGAAGCGGCCAGCCACCGTGGCTAACTCCGGCTAGCCAACCACGGTGGCCAGCAACCGTGCAGTCACGTTTTTTTAAAAAAAAAAAATTATTAAGATAATTATGAATTATTTTGGGATAAAATCAGTTTTATTTTGGATAAGGTAATATATTTTGAAAATATGATCTTTTATTTTAAAAGATAAAATTGGTTTTATATGGATAAAATCTTTTATTTTAGGATAAAATCAAATATTCAAAAGTTGTTATATTTGATATTATCCATATTTAAATTGTTAAATAGTAATTATCCATAATTAAAGTGGTTAATTTTGGATAAGATTTGTTAGGATATTCTGAGCATATTCCAAAAGGATAATAATTGATTTAAATAATGTGATTATCCCATAATTATTTTTGGATATAATTGATTTAAAATATTGTGATTGGCTAGTAATTAGGATAGAATTTCCTAACTTTATTAGGATAATCTTTGAGGATAAATATGATTTATCTTTTAAGATTAAAATAAGATTTGATTCTATCTCATGACTAATTTAGAATATATGATATTTTATTGATGATCATGAATAATATATGATATTATCTAATTACATTAATTAAAATATGAGATTTTTAGGTGCCATGTTTCCTTAATTGTGAACATTCGATGTTGTAGTTTAGGAAAGCATGATGAGTGATTTATTATGTGGCAATTTTATAATATATGATGTTGTTTTATTGCTATATAATGACTAGTATGGCCCAGTAGATTGCTAAATACGATCCGCGCATCGTGATGTATTTTTGTAATCTTAGTACGGTCTACGAACCGATAAAGTATTTTGTAATTTTATTTTATTTTATTTAAGTAGTAGATAGAATAGAGTAGAATTACAGGTTGCAGTTAATCCAAGAAGCCCATGAAGTGAAGGCCTAAAGGAGCAAGGTGGATGTGATCCATGATGATTCAAGTGGGAGCATTTACTTTATTAGTTTTCTTAGGATTAGGGGTCATGCTATGTCTTGTTTATGCATTCAGTATTTTATGCATGTTAGATTTTATTGATGTTTTGTGATGATGCGCTAGAGTTCACTATATAATCACAACATAATAAATCTAGATCCCAGTAATATTGATGCAGCTTTTCCAATTAAAATCCCGACGAAAACCTTGATCGTTTGTGATGGGTTAGCCCTCAGCAGAGCATCATAATATATCTTGGGGAAGTGGGGGTAGGACCGCATAACTACACTTTTAATTGGTTATATTCAACAAGGTTACCTAAACCGTTTAGAACCTTGAAGCTAAGAGTAATAATTAAACATGCGATGGTTAATTATTCAACCAAGAATTACAAGAGTTGTAATCAGTAAAGAGTTTACTCACCTTTAAAATGTAATGGTTGATTGCAGGGCCTCACTCTGGTTAATTATTGCACGAATAAAGGATCTTGGAATCACTTAATTCAAGTTGGGATCACTTAAATTGAATAGAGTGTTTTAAAGTTACCAATTTAATTCGCTTATGGTACTTTAAGTTTTAATAAACATAATTGAATTTTGTGTTTACTTATAAGTAACATGTCGTTCTAATTTTATTATTATATATAATCTCCTCGATTGAAAATAAAGTTGAGAAACGTTCTCAAAAAGTTTAAAAGATAATCCATAAACCTATATTCCAATTTTGCTAAGATTGTTCTAAAAGGAAAGTTTTAGAAATCCATGACACAGGTCTAAGGTTGGTTTTATTCAAAATGTTTGAGTAAAATACCAACACTTCTTCATTTTGAAAAATGTTTCAAGGGATATAATGAGATGAGAGGTACAAACCCTCCAAAAGACAAGTATAAAAAATCCAATAAAATCTCTTATCCTCAATATGATTGAATATAAGAAAGTGATTGGAAATATCTATGATCAAAAGTTGATCAAATGGCAGTAATCTTCATCTACTTTATATAGAGTTTAATACTTGATTAAACTCAAATATAAATAATGTAGAATAGAATTAGCAAAATCATGAAAAATTCTTAAAGTAGTTGAGCAAGGTATCATTTTGAACCTATGAGAAATGTTCTAAGTGGCTCAAAGGGAAAGGTTTAGGAATATATGAGGATTGCATTAAGAAGTAATGGGCCAAGAAATGCAAACAAGTTGCTACTTCTCAAACCTAGGACTACTTACATGCTAAAAAATGTTATGAACAACCAATGTTTCAAATTAAATGGACCAATTCCAATTGATTAGATACTACCTCATATATTTGGAAGGTAAAAGAATGGAAATGTTCCAATTTAAGAATTATATTATAGAAATTGATTTAGCATATTGCTACTTCTTGGACATATGATGTCTTGTTCATTCATTGCACAATTTGGTTGAACTAAAGGAAGAAATTAGCTAAAGGAGGAATAATCTACAAGTTTAGAAGCAAATGTTGCTACTTCACAAGTAGAATCTACAAGTTTGGAAGCAAAAGTTGCAACTTTACAAATAGAACCAGTATTTCACCACTAATAATTGGCTAGAATTAAATAAATGTTATTCATTCTTGCCATTATCAAAACACCATTCAATGTTAGTAATGACTAAGCATCGAAGATTCAAAAACATTGAATAAATGTTATTCTATGTTTCTTTGAGTCATAATGTGTTTTGAATTGCTAAATAGGTTTAAAATTCTATATGATAGAAATAATTAAACAATTTCTATATATATAAATTGTCTCTAATATGTCAATTAATTCGAATGAAAATGAAAATTGCATGCGGAAGATTCAAAGGGATGGACTTTCAATATCATTGGATTATGAATCCATTGATATATGTAATTATCATTCTAATTTGAAACTTTGACAAAGTCACCATTTAGAGAAATGATGATGCGAACTCAAGGTCGAATACATATCGATGAAAGAAAACCAAAGGTTCAAAGGCTAGAGACAGACAATGAAACTTCATTTGTGATACGATCACTATATGTGCTTAGTTGAAGCATGGAAGTGAATATTTTGAAAAGTTCAAAATGTTCAGTATGAAGTTCAATATCAACTTGACAAAATAATGATTACGCTACAATATGATTGTAATTGTAAAAATTTAAGTCGAGACATGTATTGGCAACACATTCAAAGTATTGCGATATGATCGTAATAATGAGAATTTAAGCCAAGACATTGATAAACATCCAAGAGTTGTGAAATCGTTTTACAACAAACTCCAAAAAAAAACCTTGTGAAGTGTTTATGAAGGGAGCTATCAATCTATATGAGATATATTTTGATAATGGATGTAAATTACCTATCTTCCAACCATTGTTCAAGGGATATACTTTTAAAATAAGCTACAAAACTAAACAAACTACATACGTCAAATCAAATGTAGCAAATGCTTCATATGTGATATGGATAAGAAAAGTTCTTATTAAATCTTTCTACAAAATAAGGAATAAAAATTGTATTAAAACATTTAATGCACGTTCTATTCCTATACAGAGCACGGGGTACTCCTACACAAATCATACTTAGCACAAAATGTTTGTTGCTCAAGTAGGTGCCCTTATGGAAATTGTTCCAAAAGGTCAAGTGGGAGTAGTGTAAATCTCAAAAGAGTTTGAGAAAAGCAACAAACAAACGTGGTTCAAACCATGATTGGTTCACCCTATGCTAAATATGCCTCCTCAAAAGGCAAGTGGTAGTATAAGAATCTCGAAAAGTTCGAAAGCCTTGAAAGAGTTCAAGAAAAGTGATTTCGAAAATCTCGAAGAAATTTGAGAAGTTATCGAATAAAAGCAACAATATGAGCATTATTCACCTCATGTTACAAATGAAAACGCGTGGTCTCATTATGTGTAATGGGATTAATAACCATGTGTCGAAGGTAGTACATTCCAAGTGCACATCCTCAATTGTCGTTTCTCATTGAAAACTAAACAAAGTTGTTGTATGAGTTTCAATTGTTGCATAAAACCCACAATGATGACTAGCATATGTAAAACTTAGCCAAAGAAATATGATTTCATATTGACTAAGAGTTTTAAAACATTTATTTTGGAACATAATGATTATGCAAGTAATAAAGATGATTTGACAAGTTATAACTCCAAGTGGTTTAAAACCAGGAAATCTGAAATAGATTCTAAGTATGTAAGCAAATGTATGACACTTGAATAATTTGCCTAAATTGGGTGAAGCCCATTGTAAGCAAAGCAGACAAGAAAGAAAAATGTTTTCTAACTAAAGCAAAGACTTGTTGAAGGATTCAACTAATTCATAGTATGACTATGACTACGATGAAACCTTTACATTAGTCATGTTGCAAAGATCTATTAAAGATAATTTAGTGATTTCTACCTTATAAGATTTGGTAGATGGATTTCAAAACACTTTCTTGAAATTGTTCATGAAATAAGATTTGTATATGATACAATCAAAAGTTTGAAGATCCAATAATCCTAGGGATACATAAAAGATCCATATTGGATTGAAGTTAGCATCAGGGAGTTAATGTTATGAGTTATTCAAATCGTTTGATGTTCTCGTAAAATGAAGAAAAGGTCTTGTGTGTACAAGATGTTTAGTGGGAGCTATGAAGTCTTCTTGGTCTAGTATAAAGAGAAATTATTCATTGCTTGAAGAGTCAAGTGGTGGGTAATGTATTTTATATGAAAATCTTGAAGAAGAAGATGAGCACATTTGGGATTCAAGATCTATAGAGATAGGTCTCGAAGGATGTTTGAGTTTTGGTTAAGAAGCTTATATTGATAAGATTCTTATAAGGTTCAACATTATATTGAAAAGAGTTTGAATCCCATGTGACATGGCACGTTGCTTAATGATTCAATACCTTGAGAAAGGTTGATGAAATTAAGAATTTGAGTGATGATCCTTATGCAATTTGCAAAGGACGCATCATGCATGTCATGGGCTATACTTATCCATTTGATTCACGTGTTTTAAGAACAAGTGATGATAGATTTCAATCGAAACCCAATATAACGTTGGAATACAAATTGGAAATTCCTAAGTTCATTCCTTGCGAAAGGGCAAAGGAAAATTCTTAGTGTATGGAGATGAAAATGATTATAAGGTTTAGAAATTGCAAAATTCATGTTTATGAGAATGTCTCATGAACTCTACTTACTGAACCCCTTCCATGACCAAGGTATGAGAGTCATACTAAGGTTTTTGGATTGAAGCAAGTTATGTATTTTTAGTTGTGTATGTTTTGAGAAAGCATATTACAAAAGTAAAAACATTAGCTTGCAGAATTATGTTTATCAATTGAAACAAAGTTTCAATCTTATTTAATCGTGGTTTCAAGATTAAATAAAATGTCCAAAAATAATTATGAATTGATGGGTTCACTAGGTTGATGACCTTTTGAATGAAACCCCACAGGTGAACTAAATTCATATATTATTTGAGTTCCTAGTTCGGAATCATTAAACTGGACATAAATGACTTCCAATAATGGACTAGCATGTTAAGATTGATTGGATAGCGCAGTTTCATGGGTTATAGGAGCGTAGTGATGCTCGGTCAATCACATAGATATGCATGAATGATGCATGATCGAACTATAGACCTACTATGAAGTTCAAGTATAGAGCTTCCGGATATATTAGTGGATTCCTTTGACATGAGTGGAACACTGATTCCATTCAATGATTGATTTAATTGTGGTACATTCAAACGTCTAGCCGTAACTGGAGATTATAAAGGATGTTTCCCGGTTACTTCAAGAGTTGAGTGGGAGCTTTGGTTGCCATAAGATTGGATTGAGTCTACCTATTTAATTAGGAATGTGTCTTGGCCCCTTGAAGAGGGAGAATTCAGAAAATGCATGGTCGTGCTCAAATGGATTACATTGTAACCATTTGTTTTGTAATTCTAACTCAGATTTCAAGAAAGATTTGTAGATTAATATGATCACGACATAAGATTCAATCATATTATCAAATCGACACACATTGACTTAAGGAATTTGAATATTGCGCACTTGTCTCAGACAAGTGGGAGATTGAAGGAGTTATGTCTTCGATAAGTGCAATTACTAGATATATCAAGGATCACTATTATGGAGATAATAAGTTCATTCTATAGGGTCGTCAATATCTGGTGCTAGATATGATAATTGATCTTTGGGTTAGTTAAATAGCCCAAAGCCTTATAGAATGGATCCTATGAGGTCACACAACAAGGGTATTGGGTTAAGCAAGTAAGAGGCCCATTAATGGGCCTCATGAGAAATTAACTAATCATGAATTGGATTGGGCTAGCATAGTTAGATTGGAATTAGGTTTTGGGCTTTTGACATGGGCTCTTATTTAGAGATGAGATCTATAAATAAGATCCATGCCTAGGTTTTGCAGTGAGAAGTCATAATTCACACACAATGAATTTTGACATCAAGGCAACCAATCCCAAAACCCTAATCTTCTCTCTAACTCACGGCCCTCATCCTCCCCTCACGTCCGTACGGCCGGCCACCCCTTGGTGGCACGTGTGGTGGTTATCGTGGTGGTTCTTGGTTAGTTTGTCGCTCTTCTCCGTAGAAGGTCAATTGAAGGTTTCAATTGCAACTAACTAGCATTAGTGGAGGTCTTAATCTGTGCCCGTGGACCAAGTAGAGGAATCACGCTTGGGGTCATTTATCTCCCTTTGTTCTTGCTCGATCGCACGTGGAATCACGCTTCAAAGGTACAATTATTTGTTCTTTATGTGTTATGCATTAGATCCTTGGATTAGGTACTACATGAATATGATTCATGTTTATTTCCGTTGCGTAGTACCTATAAACCCCTACAAGATATTCATCACTGGGTTTGGTTTTTTGGGAGACACAATAAGGTGTCTACAGAAGCCCCCACTTTGACTGAGTTTGGAGAAACACAAGTTTCGAAAACAAAAGTCAAAGTAGCGATAGGGACGGAGAATAATTCAGAACGTTCTGCGATCCTAAATCATTCTTGTAACGCCGATACCTGTAAACTAGGATTAGTTAAAACAGATAAAAGAGTTAAGAAGCACGTATCTTGCAACGTTGAGCACACGCCTCTAGGGTAATCGATTTTGTATGATGATCTTCCTCAAGGTAGGGGACATCGCCTGAAGATTACTCCGCTTGTAGCTGTCTTCAATTTCTGTTGTGATAGTCTTCCAGATCTTAGGGAACACCATCGAATTTTGCTCCGCTTGTCGCAACCTTCTGCCGTTTTGTGACCATCTTCCACATCCTAAGGAACATGATCGAAGATAACTCCGCTTGTACCCATCTTTAGTTGTTTGTGACAACTCTCCACATCCTAGGGAACGTCGTCGAAGACCATTATGCTTGTAACGATCCTCAAATTTGTTGCGACAGTCTTCCACATCCTAGGGAACATCGTCTATCATTGCTGCTTCATCACGAGCTATTTTCTTAAATCATGGTGACAACCTTCACAATCATAGCGAATATCGTCGATGACCGCCTCATCACGAACCGTTCTTCTCAAATCTAGGTGACAACTTCCACAATCTTAGCGAAATCTATTGAAGATCGCTCATCCTGTGCTATCTTCTCAAATCAAATGATAACCTCCACAATCTTAGCGAAAGCCATCGAAGATCGCCCATCTTGTGCCATCTTCTAAAATCAAATGACAACCTCCACAATCTTAGTGAAAGCCATCGAAGATCGCTCATCTCGTGCCATCTTCTCAAATTAAATGACAACCTCCACAATCTTAGCGATAGCCATCGAAGATCGCCCATCTTGTGCCATCTTCTCAAGTCAAATGACAACCTCCACAATCTTAGCCAAAGTTATCAAAGACCGCTTCATCTTGAAATGTCTTTCTCAAATCTAAGCGAGAGACCCTTTAATCTTAGAGCCCCCCCGTCGAAGACTTCTTCATCTTGAGTCTTCAAAGTTTTTTGTCCTTACGCCTAGAAGTAATTGACCTTTCTATCTCTGGAAAGTTCATCTTAAGAACCATATCTAAGATTCTTAAAGTCTTCATATTGATTCGTAGAAATCTTTTATCCTAGGAATCCTTTTGTAATTATAATCAATCACTACTCAAATGTTCTTAATCAATTTTCAAATCTGCTTCATTCGATCGTCATCAGGTCAATCATCAATCAAGTTGTAATCAAGCTGACTACTAATCAAAGGTGTAATTTCAAAGCTATTCATTTGATATGATCGTCATCAGGCCGATCTTCAATCAAGTTGTAATCGGGTCGATTACCAATAAAATAAGAATCAAATGCTCATCAAGAGGCTTAAATGGATTAGTTGCGGACCAACCAATCAAATCTGTGAGACCATCAAAGGCTGACGCGGGCGAATCAGAGCCATCGCGCAACGGCAATGCTATCGTGCAGCGACAGGTCTCTTGCGCTGCGTCAAGATGAATTGCACTGCGCCAAGGTGTATCGTTGTAGGGAATATTTCAAGAATCCTACACTTGAGCCCCACTATGATCATACACTAAAGCATGGTGGCATCCAAAGGGAAGGAAGCTAGAGTAAAGAGTCGCCAACAAGTTTTAGGAATTTGTAAACCGTTCATGGGGTGAAGGTTACAACCCTTCACGATCCATGAGATCGCTAACTCCATAGTGGTCTGGAACCATGACCGGATTTTCGGGGATGAAGGTACAAATATTAAATTAAACAAAATACACGCGTTAGTAACTTCAAGAAAAATATTAAATTAAACAATTAAATTAATTGAAATAGAGATTTGGGACCAAACCCTCAGAAATTATCAACCTTTCACGTCTAGGGCGAAGGCAACTTCAAACTTGGCTAGGTGTCTAGATCTCGTGAATGCGGTATTTTGTAAAAGGGAAGGTTTAGAAAGAGGGAGAAGAAAAAGCTATTGCTTGAGAAAATTAATGATGATTGTTGATGAACCGAAACGGGGAAATATGACCCTATTTATAGAGAAAATAGTCCGAAACGGTAGGACCCAGCGCGAAACGACAGGGATCACGCATGGCCATAGGCTCTGTCGTTTGGCGACAGGTTTATCGTTTGGCGTTGGTTTTAAAGATAAAACGCGTTGTTGTACGAAATCCTTTTCCTAATATAATTAAGCAATTAAACTCTGTGTTTATCAATTTTAAATCAGATTTATCATGATAAAACACTTGTTTTATTCGAAATCAAATTCTTTATTCTCTAATAGATAATTATCAATCCTAACCTCATTAGCACTCAAAAGAACATTCTAGACTATTCTAGAAGATTAGAGTTAATCCTAATAATTTTAGGAATATTAATTAATGGGCCCTCCATTAGATCATTAGGCCATAAAACCATTTCAGACCTAATTTAGTATTTTGGCCAAAACTTCCTCATTATTCATCGGAATTGGGCTTATAATATATCATTGGAAAGCTCTTTGCGAGCTTGATCCAACTAAACTATTATTGGACTCTTGTCATGGACCAAGATAAATTGGACTAGATATTTTCCTAAATAGAGTAGATTTTTGAAAACAAAAAGAAAGACTTTTATTAAAACGACCACATCACAAGACTTTTCACACTTTCACTTCGTTCGATAATCAAGTGACGTGAAAAGTATTCATCAATGGGTTTGGTTTTTGGGGAGACACATTTGGGTGTCTACAATCGTGCTGCATTGTTTATTTTGCAATGCGCTTGAATCCAAGTCAGAGCTTTTTCTGCTCGTTCAGCTTTGGACTAAGTGTACCTGCATCTATATTTTAGACTTTAGGACTTTGTGTATATTTTTAATCATCTTAGGGTTGACCTACCTAAGGCTTGGTGTACTTGACTCTTGTGATCAAATGTGTTCTAGCACATGTGTTAGACTCGACTCAAGGTGCAAACTCGACTCGGTGATGACTCGACGTACATGACTCGTATTTGCGTTATATTGTAATGTGCGACTCGAAAATGCAAAAAAGCAAAAAAATTCCGTCATTTTTGTGGAGGGTACCAACTTTATTCCGAAAAAGAAAGACGTGAAAAGGAAGAAGTGAAGTGTTCGAGTGTGCATGTTTAATGAGCTTAATCAATGCATGTGTCGATGTTGTATCTGATGGTGAAAGGATTGTAACATCCTAGGCTATCTCAATTGTTGACTCTATGATGAAAGTACTTAGATAACTTAGGCACAGAGGCTAAGCACTTCATACTTTATGATGCAATGATGATTATGATAATGAGTGATCTTGAGTATGACAAGGCATGCTTCAACGTTGTGTTAAAATTTCATGACAAAGGGTTCTTAGGGGAAGGATCATTTGGTCGTGTATTTGTGATGTGTGTGAAAGTGACACTAAGGTTAGGCCGCAAGGGCTAAGCGTGGAAAAATATTTTGAGAAGAGTCAAATGATGGTGACTCTTAGGCTAGGTAAGCTAATAATGTAGGGATCAAGCCCCCAAGTCTAGCTCTAAATGGATAGGGATGAGCATTAGAGATCCCTTGATATGATCATGTATGAATGTGAATGTGAATGAATGCATTTTTATTGCGGCCGCACCTCAATGTGAGGTTGCCTACGTATCCGTCAGGAATCAGGCCGAACGTAGCTCTAACCGAACCTCGCACAAATTTATGTATACCTTAAAGAGATCTTTGAAGGGTTGTAACGTAGTTAGGCTAAAGGTTGAAGAAGAAGGGGAAAAAGGCTCAAGACCCTAGATAAGCCCCCAAGGTGTGCAACCTTGCTTTTGAAATCTTTATATTTTATGCTTGATGTTTCCTTACTTTCTAACTCTCTTTCTTTTGTTTATTTTTTGCTTTCTCTTTTTTGATTAATCATTTTTTATTTTGATAAGTGTGGGCAATTTCGATCATGCGGTTTATCACTCACTTGGCATTCATGTTTCTCAGGCACGATATCGAGCACTCGATAAGAGACGCAATCTGAGACATGTTCTTATCAATGACATGTTCATATCAAAGACATTGGAACACTTGCCCTTTTGAACACTTTTATTGTTTCTATTTTTTTGCTATTTTTAATCACTTAAGCTTTTGATCTTTAAAAATTGCATAAATTGCACACATCCTATCCCAAGGTTAGGTAGATGTGGGTTGAAAAAAGAAAGGCCTATCGTAAGACGAAGCTCAAAGTGGTGTATCAAGAAAGGATTGTATATTTGAAAGGGTGAAGATGATATAATAGGCTACAATGGGTGCCTCAAATCATTAATATACCTTGTGCTTAGTTTGGCATGGATTTTTTTTTTTAATTCAATGCAATGCGATGATCATATGCAAGAAAAGAAATGTTCATTTATTAAAAGGAAAAAAGAAAAATCCTACAAAATAAATTTAAGGAAAATAAAAGGTGCCTATGCTATATTTATTGGGGAAAGGAGGAAAAAATAGAAAAAGGAGGTCACGAAATCTTATCGTTGAAGCTTGCCTCGTGTCTTGTGTTTTATCATCACTCGGTCTTCTTGCCAGCTGGAGGCATGGGAAGCTTGTTATTATCAATCAAATATTGGATGACCTCTTTTAGCTTCCAACAGCTCTTAGTACTATGACCTCTACCCTGATGGTACTTGCAGTGTGCATTTGGGTTCCAACTAGGCAACCTCACTTCAAGTGCGGGATCTTGAATAGGTCCAATGGGAGTAATGAGTCCTTTGGCATTGAGTCGATCAAAGGCAGTTTCATAGCTCATCCCAATAGGAGTGAACTCCTTCTTTAGTTGCTTTTTAGGTCCTTTATTATCCACGGCTAGGACTTCATTGAGGTCAAAGGTACTAACATTGTTACTATAGTGGGTGTTTTCTGAAGAAGAAGGATTGTCGTTCTTCTTTCTTTTCCAGCCACTGTTGTTACTATTATTAGTAGCTTTTTGCTTTGCAAGGTCGTCTTTGATTTCAATACCTATGTCATAGACAGCCTTGAAAGTATTCAAATTGTGTTGATACTTCAAATGCTTCGAATACTTTTCTTTGAGCTTCTTAATGAACATCCTTACAGACTCTTTGTCACTAGGCACCTCAACCATTTTAGCAGAAGTTTCCCTCCACTTATTAAAGAAAGAGGTAAAACCCTCATTCTCTTTTTGCTTTAACATCTCAAGTTCTCTATGGTCAGTTTTAACTTGAATGTTTCATTTGTATCTATCAATGAAAGCGTTTATTATCCCATCCCAAGTAGAGATATTTTCTTTGTCAAGAGAAAAGATCCATTGTTGGCAAACGGTTTCAAGAGATAGTGAGAATAAAGAGTGAAAGACTTTCCTATCAATCCCCTTAATGTTCATTATAGCTTCAAAAGCCCTTAAGTGGAAATAAGGATTGTTAGTTGGCTTGAACCTAGGGATGTCATTGGCATTGAACTTATGTGGAAGAAGCTCCTTGTCCATTGAGACCCTTTGTGAGCTAATGCCGTGGAACTTATAGTCATTGGAGAGCTTGCTCGAACTTTCCTCCATTCACTCCATCTGTTGATGTTTCACAGGGTCATTGACTTGAAGAGCCATACCCTTCATCATTTCAGTTAAATTGTCCAAGTTTTGTCTAAGTTCATTGACTTCTCCTTGAGTTGCCATTATCATCTTATCTTTTCTCTTTTGACGAATCGGTTTATCAAAAAGTAAGACTTGAGCAAAAGTGTTGTCCTTGATTAGCTGCCCTTCTTTTCTTGACCAAGTGTTGTAGAAAGGGAAGTCATGGATGTTTATTATTAATTATTTGATTTAAACTCGATTCAACATGCATAGATGGGAAAGTGTATGGAATAATGAGGGGAATGATATGTATATGTAAGATGAAGGAATGTGAATGCAGATGGAGAGATGTGGAAGAATTAGGAATAGAGTGGACCCCCAACTCAAATGGCGGAAAGAGCTACTCATGCGTGAACCCAAGACATGGTCATGGCTTGAAAAGAGTATGTACAAAGTGTGAATACTTGTGAGTGTAAGTGATATGTTCAAGACTCGTGTCATGACCATGTGACTAGACTGTGTGACTACACTCAAACAAAGCCTAAGTTAAGAACTCACGTATGTGCACTAAACTAGATAGGCTGTAGTATTGCAGTCATAATGTTTTATCTGTGACTCCGAATTGGACGAAACCAACGCCAAATGAAAGACAAAACATGGGGCTACAGATCAATAGGTTGTATGACTCGTAATTCTTTCTAGAACTCTGGCTGTGACCAAAACAAGTTCACGTTTGTGCAGAATACGGGAATAAAAATCCGGGTTGACTCAAAGGAACTATGACTCGATTTTAGACATATTTATTAACTCAAATTAATTAATAAATTAATTAAGCAAAGTCCTTTAGTCCTTGGTTAGTTTATTTAAGCATATTCATAATTACAAGTCAAACCAAACGGTTAGTTTAATCACATGTAAGTCTGCACAAGCATATAATGCACAAGTAGTCAAATAGTCACAATATGATGCAATGAGTTTGCAACCTAACCATGACTCTTGTTCTCTAAAGTTCAAGGTTAAGGATTAGTCAAAGAGGGTCCATGGTTATGAGTCCGGATGAACCGCGCGGAAGCCTTACCTTTGGAAGGGTTGGCGCGTGTGGATGGGATCCCGCAAGTTAAACTTGCTTCCATGATTTGGTGAATTCACAATCTCGGATGTACCCTTCACTGTAATGAGCGTTCGATTGGGTAGATGGAGCATGAATTCTTAGAGGGTTATAGCCATATGTAGAACACATATGGGTTTAGATTAATGAGAAAAACTCAATCAGGAAGTAGAATCGAGCAAATAGTACTAGAACTGGTCGAAACAAGAAGGTAGATTTCTGGCTCGGTATTGGAAGAACATAGCGCGAGATAATAGAGTCTGTCGCAAGATGATGACTCTGTCGCCACGCGACTTTGCTGTCGCACAGCGACAGAACCATCGCACTACGACGGGCTCTATTTTCTCAGCGCTAGTTCCTACATGCCTCAACAGCTTTCTGTTCATTGAATTTAAGTATAGTGGCGTCCAAAGGGAAGGAAGCTAGAGTAGAAGAGTCGGCAACAAGTTTTAGGAACTTGTAAATCGTTCACAAGGTGAAGGTTACACCCCTTCACAATCAATGTATTATTACCTAAGCCTGTTTAATCTATGTTGGTTTAATATTAATGCACAAACAAATCTATTATTGGTGATCACTTGAATTATAATCATATTAACCTAAACAAGATTATTAATTATCTTATTAAGCGTGATTACAAGTACAAATTCCTTTTAATCCTGCAAGAGAGGGCGTGATAAGAAATAACAATAATAATATGATATCAAGCAACATAGTAACAACAATCATCATCATAATAATATTCTCATCAAAGCATAATAATATTATTATTAGCAAGATCCTAGGAATGATACTAACAAGATTAATAACAAATCCTAGCATGTCACTAAGCATTAAAGATCAAATCTTTAGCCCTAACATGATACTAATATGATAGAAGAAATAGGAAGCATCCTAAACATGATACTAGGAACATAAATGATATTAGAAATATTAGTTATTACCCTAAACATGATACTAGGAATTAATATAAAATTATAAACATGATTTCTATATCAAAAGAATAGTAAATAATCAAATTACTTACTTTAATGCCTCGTGTCTCTTTCTATCAAAACAATACACACTTTAGTTGCTTCAAGGAAAATATTAAATAGTAAATCTAATCAAAGAATTGAAATAGGATTTGGGACCAAACCCTTAGAAATTATCAACCTTTCACGTCCAGGGCGAAGGAAACTTCGATCTTGACTAGGTGTGTATAGAACTTGTGAATGCGGTATTTTTTATTTTGAAAAGGGCTAGGCTTAGAAAAATAATAGAGAGAGAATAAGCTTTAGCTTAGAGAGAGAAGATAGATAATTGGTGATGATCAAGCTCGTTGATGATTTTGAAAACGAGGAATATCGACCCTATTTATATAGAAAATAGTCCGAAAACGATAGAAAAGAGTTAGAATTTTAATTGAAATAAAATTAGTTCTATCACAGAGCTGTCGCGAAATGACAGAAATCATGCGGCGCAACATAGCTGTAGTTTCGCGCTGAGACATTTTTTTGCGGATTTTGTTTTTATTATATCTTTTGATCCAGAAGTTAAAATAAGTCCTATAATATGTCGTTGGGAAGCTCTTTAAGTCTAATTTCCAACCCAATTAGAATCATATTAAAGTCTTTTGTAGATAAAAATATATGGCCGAAATAGTGAGATGGTGTCAGTTTTGGATAGAGTTTCGTATTTCTTTCATATCTTTTTCGTTATACCTTGAAATTAATATTATAATATATCATTGGATAGATAATTTCAAGATCTATCCAACCATATAAGACTTGGATTAAAAAATATGATGTACGAAAATAATATCTTAACATATTCCATTTCGCACAGAACAAGGACTATCAAAAAGAGAGGTTTTATTCAATTTTGAATTCTTTGATCTTATCTTTTCAAAAAAGGATAATTAAGATATTATAGAAACTTATAGAAGCTTCAAATAAATCCTAATTAGTTTAGGAATGGGATTAAACCTTTGGACCCTCCACATGATCATTGGGTCATAGGTAAAGTCCGGTTTGGGCCAATTTAGTATTTTGGCTATAACTTCCTCATTATTCATCGAAAATTGGGCTTATAATATATCGTTGGAAAGGTATTTTCAAGCCCTAAACAATTACACTATTATTAGACCCTTATCATGGACCAAACTAAACTAGACTGCATGTTTTTCATAAATAGGGTACAAAATGAATGATTTTTGAAAACAGAAATAAGTATTTTTATTAAAAACAGATGAATCACGAGACTCTTTCACATTTCACCTTGTTTGATAATCATTGACGTGAAAGATATTCATCACTGGGTTTGGTTTTTGGGGAGACACATTTAGGTTTCTACACCTACTATGACCCATCTACATGGTGAGTAGAAGGTTGAAATAAAGGGGAAGTGACAGGTACTTGAAGCATGAAGTGCATGATGGGAATGATTGCAGAGAGTTACTTGTTATGCTTTCTTAGTTTTATATTTTGAGTTATGTGTTTATTGAATTATTGATTATGGACTAACAATGTTATGTTTAAGTTGGATTTTAAAAAGGGCCATGTTTAGATTGGTTCCAACTTGTGAATTATCTAATCTTACTTTTGTTTTAAGGTTGTGAGCTCAAGTTTTGTTTTAAACGTTGGTTTTTATTTTTGACTTTTATTGTGTGACTTTGAAAAATAGCGTTAGCCATTATCACGGTGGCTGTAATATTTTGGATATTTCCTTAAAATAGTTTATTTAGAGTAGAAAATGTATTTTTAAAGAAGGGAATTTCCAGGGTATTACAATAGAGAACTTAATTTAAGGTAAGATAATTAAATCAAACAAAATCTTTTTAATTACTTATTAGGGCCGAAGATTCCAAGCTTCCAATTTATTTTACTTTCTCAATAATTTCATACCAATCAAGTAATAAAATTTAGATTTTATTTAATTTAGAACATCCGTAAGGGCTCACCGCTGGAAGAATAATCGAAATGGCTCACCAGCCCAACAGAGTTAGCCCGCAGGCTGACCAAGTAAGACTCTCCACAAAGGAGATCGTACACCTATAAATAAGGGATAATGTATAATGGAAAAGAGGTTAGACACATAAGTTATCACATTCTCTACATCTCTCTAAGTACACTTTCTCTCTCTAAACACATTCTAACTTAAGCATCGGAGGGGGGTTCCTCGAGCCACCCCCGAGGGCAGTTCACGTGTGTTGCCTTGCGCAGGTCATCAACGGGACTCAGGTCGTACCAGCAGAACCCTTGGATCCACACTTGGAATAATTGGCGCTAAAAGGAGGGGTAGGATCATCTAACCCGAGGTTCACCAATTGAGCAAGGGACTAGTTGACAGACCGCCATGGCCGGAGAAGAAACTGTACAAAAACCAGTCTCTAAGGCTATCGAAACCAACCAAACACCACAGAAAACAACGTCAGTAATTGTTGATCCAAAAGGATCAACTGAAAAACCCAAATCAAATATATCTCAAAAGTCTAACCCAACCGAATCGACGTCTGCTACAACCAAAGCAACGACGAAGTCAGTAGATCCAGTAGGGTCTAGTTCTCCTTTTAAGTTCGGAATGCCAATGACTAGCACGAACAATGAACCCATCATTTCAACACTAGTAACCTAGAAACCGCGGCCCGTCAATATGCCAGCCATCCTGCAGAACCTTTCTAAGTGCAGTAAAGAGTAGTTGGCAGCCATGACAGCAGTCCTTACCAATTTCGATAAAGGAACAGGCTCCTCACTAGTAGTTACAGCTACAAAGCCAGCCATAAAGAAGGCGACGCCTATAACTCTCACCCTGGAGCAGAAAGAGCTGGTCCAGCTAAGGAAGAAGGTGCTGGAACTCGAAGCTCGAAACCTGAATCGAGAGTGAAGTGTAGAAGAGGTGGCCCAAGATAAGGACAGCCCGGGGACTCGAGTTGTTGGGTTTTAATGAGTCCGACTCACTGCGGAAAATAAAACCCGAGCTTAAGGAAAAAACTCACAGTTAAAATAACCAAAATGCATAAATAACAAGATTAGAGTAAAGACTAAATTACCCTTGTAGCGTGCTTCGCTCGACCAAATGGAGCTCCTACTTGAGAAAGCTAAAGCCTCGCAAGCGCAACGGCCTCCGACGATATCCACCCACAACACAATCGCGAAGGTTCTCTTGCTTGGAGGTTAGCCAAGCTGGACCAAAACACACTACTCGAGTAATTAATAAGCTTATAGGTTTTTTTCTCAAGTGGAGATGCCTAATTGAGCTCTTACTCAAGTGAGTTTTCCCAATTCCTAAGTGGGATTTTTATAGGGAAACTCAAGTGAGAAATCCACTTTCCCATCAATGTGGGAGAGTTGGTAAAATCAATTTTCCTCTTTTATTTTAAATAAAAAAAAATAGCAAACAACTAATTAATCAACAAGTGGCACTCAAAGGAGGAAAGGTTAGGTAAGGACCACAAGGGGAGGGGACCATGCCTTCCTCCCCAAGCTTCCCCTTTTCGGCTGCCCTCACAACGCGCCACGTGGCACCCCAGCCTTGGGCACCAAGGCGCGCCCAACTGGCGGCCTTGTGCTAGGCTGGGCTGGGTTGTTGGCCCGTGCGTGTTATGTTGCTACTGCTGCCCTTAGCCCGGCAAGCCACGCACACTTGCAGGCTGCTGGCCAAGGTGTGCGTGCCTGGCTTGCTGGCATGCTATCACGCTGCTAGCTGCGAGGTGCTGCAAGCATGGTGCGAACCAAGAACGCACATGCCCGCAGCTCGCCACACATCAATGTGCGCTACTGCTTGCGTGCGTGCGTGCGGCAAGTTCTGCTAGCTAGGCTAGTTGTGCGCCAATAGCTAGCTAGCCATGCACACCTAGCACCATTGCCTTGGTGTGGTGCGCATGCTAGCACCATTACCCCTAGCACTTGGTTTGTCTGGGGTATTCCGATGCTAGGGGTATTTTGGTAATCTTGTTGATTAATTATTGATTTTACCGTCTCGTCTTTTTTTAATTCGACTCGACTTGCGACCCTCAATCTCGACGCTCCTAGCTCAATTTCCGACGTCTAAATTCATATTACTCGAGCGACTCATTCTTTCCTTCCGAATTAATTCGTCGTGTTGAATCGTTAGTTCTTGGGTGTGTCCCGAAGGGTTCAGTTAAGATTAAACTATAATATTGATTATGCATTAATATTACTTGATCGGAAGCGGCCTCCACCTAGGCATTCCGGTCACTTGAACTAACTGAATAATTAGATTTCTAATAGCTCCGAACCCTCTATCAGAATAATACACTTGTTCGAAGGACACCATTCCTTTCAATCTCCCACTTGTCCTTGCGGATAATTTTGCTTTTAGTGTATACCCTTTTTTCTATGTGACTTAATGTCTCGTCATGAACTATAAGGTAAGATTATTCGTCATCCTTATTACGTCCAGAAGTGTTTCTCGAAATCCGAGTTTGACTGTCGGTAAATAGATGATTTTTAAAATCCATCCAAGCACGGCCATACATTTTCACAAACTCGCTCTTCAAGAGGCCTTGTAAACAACAAAGACATGTTCCCTATTTTTGGTAGGGGGACATTCCATGTCTTGTAATGTCAGCTTCTCTTACTAACAGGACCTAGCTGTCCGAGTGTTGTCGTTATAATCTCCATGTACGACAGACGTTTGACTAACATTAAAACGGACTAGTGCTCAAACAAGAGAACTCATAATACTCATGGTCGAGGAAAGAGGTTCCGATAACCATAATGAGAAGTATACTTATGACGATTTTTAAATGTATTAAAGTATTCTGATGGGTCGATCTTGTATGGTTCTAAACCAATACATGTGCAAATGATTTATGACAATCATTTCCTTTTAGCACAAGAAGCGGTGCTATAAATCAAACTACACACTAATCTCAAGTGGTCATTAATCGTCCATCGTTTAAATGACCTCGATTAGGGATAATTTTTTATTATAATATTCAACGTTCACTTAATAGGTGTTTCTTTATCCAAGACTGGTCTTGATACCCTATTTTGAATATTCTCAAAATCGAATGGACTCAATATTTAATTCTAAACCACAATTAAATAGAAACGAAGTGATAAAATTGCGTAAAATTAAATTACTCTAAAACCTAAATGGTTCATCTTAGTGTCTTACATTAAAATGTTCAAACTTTAATTAAAACACTAACAGAGAAATCAAAGGCAATCTCTAACGTGCCTGATTCCCATTGCCTCAACGTGCTTATTGTGCTTCACTTGAGGCAGAGGTTTAGTAAGTGGATCGGCGACATTGTCATCCGTTCCAACTTTACAAATTCTGATTTCACCCTCTGATTTCCATTCTCTTATCATGTGAAATCGCCGCTTGACATATTTGACCTTCTGATATTCCCTTGGCTCTCTGGCATGAGCAATAGCTCCATTGTTGTCACAATAAAGGGCTATTGGACCCTTGATGGAGGGTACAACATCAAGTTCACCAACGAACTTATGAATCCAAACTGCCTCCTTAGCCACTTCAGCAGCTGCTAAGTATTCGGCTTCAGTTGTAGAATCTACAGTTGTGCTTTGCTTGGCACTCTTCCAACTAAACGCTCCTCCATTTAGACAGAACACATATCCAAACTATGATTTAAAATCGTCTCTGTCTGTTTGGAAGCTTGCATCAGCATAACCTTTAATAACTAATCTTCTAAGCCACCATATACCAGGAATATATCCTTGCTCCTTTTCAAGTACTTTAGGATATTCTTAGTCGTAGTCTAATGCGCCTCTCCTGGGTCTGATTGGTATCGGCTCGTAACACTCAAGGCATACGATACATCTGGCCTAGTACGTATCATGGCATACATGATCGATCTAATAAGCGAAGCATATGGGATCTGATTCATCCTTTCTCGCTCATCAGGTGTCTTTGGACACTGCTTCTTGCTTAGGGTTATGCCATGTGACATGGGTAGGTGACCTCTGTAATACCCTGTATTTTTATACGTATTTTCCTAATTAATTATTATTTTCTAAAAAGGGTATTTTACTAATTTAACTTACTATTTAAATCTTGGAGCCAAAACGATATTTGAATTTTGGCGCAAAAAGTATTTTAAAAACAAATTATTATTTTGGATAAGATTTATTATCCATTTATCCTATTTTAAAAACCGGATTATTTATATATTTTGGATATTTTAATTAAGGCAAAAGCTATATTTTATTATTATTTTAATAAGTCCAAAAATCCCATTTATTTGGCTGATAAATTTCGGATTTTCCTAAGAGAAAATCTAATTTTATTAGTTAAATTATTTGGTGAATATTTGGTATTTTATTATTTAATTATTTATTACAATAAAATATTATTTACACAATTATTTTAATTCCTTAAAACTAGCAAAATAATTTCCTAAAGTACTAAATAGGAGGGCCGAAAATATGAGCTTAGGAAAGCTCAAAAATTTCGGCCATCCCATGTAGATTTTGGGAAAAATATTTTTGGTAAATTGTATTTTTAATTATCTCCTTAAAATCTCCTATTTTCCTTAAATCTAATTCTCCATCATTTTAGTATCCAATCATTATATTTTCTTGCCATCTATTTTTCTTAATTATTCCCCAAGTAATTCCAATTTCCTTAATATTTTTCATGACAATCATACCTTCCATATTCAATTATACACAATCTCTTCAATATCAAAACTTTCCTTAAATCTTTACTCACTTCTCCAAGTAATCCCTTAAACCCTACTTACCATAATTCTTCCCAAATTCTCTTACCATAATTCTTGCATGAGCTAGCCTATAAATACTCCTCCATACCTCTCACATTCTTCACACCAATTCTCTTCTTTTCTTCTCCTCTTTTTACACAAATCATCCCGTTTATCTTTTAAGCCAATTTTCGGGCACTTCTGGTCAGTTTTTGGGGTATTGCTGTTTCACAAAAGATTGTTCCTCTCAAAAAATCCTTGAGGTTAGGCTCAAGAATCACCCAATTCGGAGTTATATCAAAGGAGTTATAGCCTCTGCAAGTTCTGCCTATTCTTTCCAACGAAAATCCAATTCTTCTCTTTTCCTTGGTTTCTTATCTTTTCTCTTTCTCTTCTCTTATTCAATTATTATTATTATTATTATTATGGGGGATTTATAAAAATTATTATGAGTAGTTTTAATTATATAAATTAGATTTTTAATGATGTTTATGAAAATTAATTTAAAAGGTTCATGTACATATAGTTGGGGGTTTTTAATTTCATTGTTGTGATTATTTGTTAACCTTATATTAATTAAGGTTATATTTATTTGTAGGGTGTTTTTGATCAAGCTACTTGAGAGTTCTTTTGAAGTGTTTTTGGCTAAGCAAGGATCAAGGTACGTTAGGTGGCTAGATACCTTGAAAGTGATCGATTTGAATGAGCATGTTTGAATGATTTTATGGTGATTGAATTAAATTGACTTGAATTATGGATTATGAAATAAAAGTATGTTTAAAAGATTGGTTTTAATAATTAAATTGGAGTATTGATTTTTATAACATGTTTTGATTAATTAATTTATTATTCATGTTTAAAAAGGATTGGTTTTGAAAGCTTGTTGGATTTATAAAAAAAAAAGGATTTTGAATTATTATTATTAAAGGTTGGAGTTATTGGATTTAAAGAGGATTTATTTAATCATTGAATTAAATTTATTATTTACGCTTTATAAGCATGTTAGTAATCCCACTATGCGGATTTGGTATTTTGATAAGGCCTTGGACTTTGTATGACCGGGTCTTTCCTCAAGAATAGCCTTGTAACATAAGGAGACTAGCTTGGGGGGTGTGCACACTTGGGAGAGGAATTGGTTTAATTGGTTTAATTGGTTTTAAAATAATTGGAATTGGTTTTGTTTATTATTGGGATTTGAATATTGAGAATTGGTTTTGAATCATGAGTTTGGAATTACTGGATTAATTATTGGAATTGATTTCAAAAGCATGTTTGCAAATAAATTGAATTTAATTATCTTGCACTTACCGTACATAGCATATTTGCTAACCCGTACTTCTTATTTGTTTTGGTTCGCCCTGTTTACCGTAATGGTAAGCAGTGTTATTTCAGGTGGAGTGAATAAATTGATGCATTGGAGTCCCGGGATTTGGTTCCACTAAATTAGGAATTTTGGTCTTGTATTTAAATTGAGTACTCATAACATTGGTTTCTATCTATAGTTATTATTAATAAAGAAGAGTTTTGAAGTTTCCGCTGCAAAGTATGGTTTTGTTAGTAAGTTGAGTAGCCTTGCGTAATCACGCGGCGGTAATACGTCTAAGTCTATCTCTACGGTATAATTATACGTATTATACTAGTATTTCCGTAGAGGGAGATTTGGGGGTGTTACAACCTCTCTTGGCCTCCGGCATACTGAATCGTGACAGTACCTTACCGATATAAGTACTCTGGCTCAATCCAATCATTCTCTTAGATCTATCCCTATAGATCTTGATGCTTAATATGTATTGAGCCTCTCCCAAGTCTTTCATTGAAAAACATTTTCCAACCCATGCCTTTACAGACTTCTTACATCGGAATGTTATTTCCAATGAGCTATATGTTATCGACATATAAGACTAGAAAGGCGATGTCACTCCCACTGACCTTCTTGTAAACACAATATTCATCTGGATTCTTGATAAAACCAAACTTACTGATGGCTTCATCGAATCGCAGATTACAACTTCTGCTAGCTTGCTTTAGCCCATAAATGGGCTTACATACTTTCCCAGCATTGTTGTGGTTGACAAAACCTTCAAGCTATGTCATACACAACGTTTCTTCGAAAATTCTATTGAGGAAAGCGGTTTTGACGTCCATCTGCCATATTTCATAGTGGTAATATGCAGCAATCGCTAGTAGGATGCGAACGGATTTAAGCATTGAAATCGGAGAAAAGGTTTCATCATAATCAATACCATGAATTTTCCTGTAACCTTTTGCTACCAGTCTAGCTTTGTAAATGAATACATTTCCATCTTTGTCGGTTTTCAATTTGAAAATCCATCTGATAAGTGTATGTGTAACCCTCGGGTAAGTTAACCAAGTCCCAAACTTGATTTTCAAACATGGAGTCCATTTCAGATCTCATGGACTCTTGCCATTTAGCAGAGTCATGCTTGCCATCGCTTGCTTGTAGGTTGTCGGTTCGTCTCCATCCATTACCAGGATGTCTTGATTCTCGGTTAATAAAACACCAAGATACCTATCAAGTTGAGACCTCGGCCTCCACGACCTACGTAGGGTAACGAACTAAGCATTTGCATTGTCGGTTTGACTTTGCACATTTTGACCAGCGTCAACAGATGCTGTTTAAGCACTTTGACTGTCAATCTGATTTAGAAAGATGTTCCTTCTCCAAAAAGACACCATCGCGAGCAACAAATACTTTATTCTCGGATTTTTGGTAGAAGTAGTACCCTTTGGTTTCTTTTGGGTAACCCACATGATGAGTGGCATTTATGTCATGATTAAGGGCTCATTCTAATGGGTTTTCCCCGTACTTGTAGATTGTTTTTATCCTTTTCTTACCTTTAGTTCTCCTTTCTTTTGTTCATCTTCTTTCCTAGTTTTTACGTCCTTTGTCTATTTTCTACCTTGGTTTTCTTGTTTGTGTTTTGTAGGAATTGTGGTGTTGAAAGAAGAAGACCTTGGGCCAAGAAGAGAGCGCTGCGCGCCAACTCGAGAGAGCGCACAAGGACGTTGCGCGGGCGGCCGCCTTGTGAGAAGGCGCGCAAAAGGGAGAGTTTAAGGGGGCTAAGCAGGATGTTTTATGCGACCACTGTGCGACCCTGGAGAGGGCGCACACCAACATTGCGCGGGCTAAGCAAGAGTATAAGAAGTAGAACAAAATAAGAGAGATTTGCGCGCCTGCTGCGCGACCATGGCGCAGGCGCGCATTCTACCTGTGCAGGCGCGTAGAATTTTGTGCGGGCGCTTATTTCAAGGCTTCATTTCTCCGTACCCACGAAGTTGTGGGCGCACAGCAATTGGAGAGGGCGCACATTCTGCGTGCGCATGCGCGCATTGTTGGGTTCCAGCTTTTTACTTCGCCATGTTGCTTCAATTTCTTCTTTTTCTAGGCACCTATATGTATAGTCCATACTCTCCTTTGGATGTAATTAGATTAGCTTAGCTTAATTTTCTGATTTTTAGCTTAATCTAGAGAGAGAAACACCATTAGTTTTGGCATTTTAGAGAGAGAAAGTGTGGATTACTCTATTGTTAAGCTTAGATTTTGAAGAAGAAGCTTAATCAACCTCTTTGTAGAACTTCAACTTCAATGAATGAGCATTTCCTTACTCTTTTCTCTTTACTTTGCTATTTGATTTTGTTTTAGATTGCTTTTTCTTTGTTGATTATTCATTAATCATGCTTTTGCTTGTTAATATCATGATTGACTTGATGATTGCCAAGGATGGTGAGTAGTTATCTAGACAAGGGTGTGGGGATGATGTAGTTGGAATTTGTTCATGTTTATAGTGTTGGGATTCAAGTTGATTGTGATTAAAGTCTTTACATGCTTGATTTTTCATTGATATTCTTGCAAAGTGCACGTTGTTAGTTGATTGAAGGTGAATCTTTGCTAAATGAAACTATAGTTAACTTAGCCAAGTTCATTTGTGTCGATTGTTCCTTAATTGCACCTCCCAATATATGGTTCTAATGTGGAAGCATAGAGGCTATGTTAGGAGAAGCCAATTGACCCTAAAAGGTGGCTAGATTGGACCCTTTATATCAATATTCATGCATGTTTAGTTCATTATCGATTTGTTCCTATGTTATTGCATGTTCAAGTGAAACCTACATCTACCCATTTCCCTTGGTGTTTTCTTTATATTGTCTTTAATTCACTTCACTCTTAGTTTAATCTCTTAAATAATTCCATTCTTTGTCTCGAGATAGCTTAATTAATTAGTAGTGATCACAGTATTTAGCTTCTCCCTGCGGTTCGACCCTTTGCTTACCTTATACTTGTACTTAGTTTGTTTAGGTTATATAAATCTTATTTGATTTAGGGTTAGGCACTTAACGGCGTGTTTTTATCCCTTGTCAAATTGGCGTCGTTGCCGAGGAGACGACTTCCATTGCTATTTCATTTCTTTATTGAGATTATCTCACCTTTTATTTGCTAGTTTTGGTTACTTTTGTTGCTTGTCAGTGCTCACTTTCTTCTTAGTTTTGTTGTATGATCGGAGGTCGAACTCGCTTAAGGTCTTTGGTCCCTATCGATCCTGAGCTTGAGAGGTTTTTGTCCTTGCTAAGAAGAGAAGCGAGAGCAAGGAGTAGAAATTCTCATACTCCTATAAGAGAAGGAGTGAGAGGAAAAAGAAGATACTCCACCTTCCTCACCCTCAATTGAAGACGTAGGTAGTCCTAATTCTTCATCAAGTTCGGAAATCAATCCTTTTTTCAATATTTGACTTTGAGAGTGTGCAACCCCCAAAAATGGGAGAGAATAAGCCTTTGAGTCATCTTGGGGCCCTCAACGCCTTTAGAGCACAAAGTGGGATTCTAAACCCTACTACTCAAGCAACAATTTCGAATCAAGCCCAACTTGATTGCCTTGATAGAACGGAAATAATTCTCGGGTAGAAAGTTTGAGAGTCCTCGTGAACACCTAAAAGAATTTGAGAAATATTGTGATAAAGTAAAGGTGAACGGAGTGACTCAAGAATATATTCGACTCAAGATGTTCGTATTCTCTTTAATTGGGAGAGGTTTAAAATGGCTAGAGAAAGAAGTGCCCCCTAACTCTCTCACAACTTGGGACCAAGTTACTACAGCATTCTTGACGAGGTTCTACAATCATTGGAAAAACGGCCAAAGCTCGGTCTTTGATTCAAAGCTTTCGCCAAAAGAGTGGTGAGTCCCTAAGTGCTGCTTGGGAACGATACAAAGAACTCCAACGCCAATGTCCACATCATGGAATACCCAAGTATCAACTCATTCACACTTTTTATAGTGGTCCCACACCTCAAGGAAGAACAAACTTAGATGCCGGAGCTGGTGGTCCAATCATGAACAAAGGAGAAGATGAAGTAGAACACATTATAGAGGAGGCCGCAAAACACTATGAATATTGGTATGAGGGAGATATAGATGCTACATCTAGCAAAGGTGTTTATGCATTAGAACAAGCCAACGCAATCAACAACCTCTCTACTCAAGTCTCCAAGATGACCAAGTAAATGGATGAATTTATGAAAGAAAAATCCAATCTTCAAGGTAATACCTCCCATTCAACTAAGGGAGGCAATGGTATGAACACTTCTTCACTCTCCTCTTACAATTTAATGCCTCATGGATGAATGTTTTGTGCTAATTGTGGTACCTATGATCATGATACTTCTCAATGTGTGTATTTTTGTGAAATTCAACCCCCTTCCCAGGAACATGATGAAAATATGGAAGATGTTAACGCTATGAATTTTGCTCCTCGAATGGGAAATATGGGAAACATGAGGCCAAACTCCTATCAAATTGGGAATTGGAATCAAAGTGGAAACTATGGTTGGAACCAAGGTGGTGGTGTTTATGATAATCAATACCATGGTGGGGGAGGCCCTTCCAATTTCAATGGAAGAGGCTACTCTACCAAAGAGGGTATGGTAATTAAAACCAACAACCCAACTTCTGATACTATGACCATTAAAATCAAAATTTTGGTGATCAAGGTAACATGGGAAACAATCAACAAAGAAATGTTCCTAACCAAGGCACCAGAGGCAAAGGGGTCAATATGTCCCTAGTTATGCCAAAACTAGTAGGCCTCCGGGTTTCCATCAACCCCAACTTCCCCCATCTCAACAACCTCTTCAACTTATGGCTTCTCCAAATGATCCCGTAATGGCTAAACTAGATGCCTTATTGAAATTGCGTGAAGATGATCAAAAAAGACATGAATAGGAACAAAAGAGATATGAGGAGGATAAAAAACGAACCAATGCTCATATGAAAATGCTTGAAACTCAAATTACTCAACTTGCATATAATTCATCCCCTACCTCTTCTTCCACCATTCCGAGTCAAGGAGTCAACCCAAAACCTTTGTATGCCGTGACAACTAGGAATGGAGAGGTAGTGGAGAGTGACCCTTTGGTTGAGGAAAAGCCTCAAGAAGAAGTGGAGCTAGAGGATGAGGGTGAGAAAGTCAATGAGTCATTGGGTGGTGAGAAAGAAAGGGATGTTGAGGTACCAAAGAGGAAAGAAGCTACCCCCATGCCCCTAAATCGCCAACCTAGAGAGGAAAAACTACCCTATCCACAATGATTTGTGAGAGCTAAGCTTGATGCCCAATTTGGGAAGTTTTTGGATGTGATAAAGAATTTGCATGTTTATCTTCCTTTTGTTGATGCTATGAAACAAATGCCCCACTATTCTAAGTTTTTTAAAGACCTTTTGAGTGGGAGAAGGGAGTGTGAAACAGTGAACTTAACCGCCAATTGTAATGCCATCCTTTCCAACAAGCTTCCTACCAAGTTGAAAGATCCAGGTAGTTTCTCCATTCCTTGTTCCATTAATGGTGTCGAGTTTGACAAAGCATTGTGTGATTTAGGAGCAAGTGTGAGTCTTATGCCTTATTTCGTCTACCAAAAGCTTAGTGTAGGAACCCTCTCCCCTACAAACATTACTCTCCAACTAGCGGACCATTCTACTAAGTTCCCCATGGGTAAAGTTAGGACATCCCCCTTAGGGTTGGAAAGTTCACATTTCCCGTCGACTTTTATGTGCTAGAGATGGATGAGGATGAGAGGATTCCTATAATTTTGGGTAGACCTTTTCTAGCCACTTCTAAAGCAATCATCAATGTGAAGGAGGGTAAGATGACCCTAAAAATTGATAAAGACTCAATTGAATTTGACTTGAATAGTGTCATGCAACAACCTTTTCCAAGTGGTGAATGTTTTAGAGTTGATGTTCTTGATACTGTGCTTAATGAATTTTCTCACTCCCAATTGCATGCTACTAATGATCCTCTTAAAAGTGTGTCATTGAATGATTCTAAGATAGGTGTTCACAAGGATGACATATAGTGCTATGAGGATTTGCTTGAGGAAAGAAAAAAAGAGTGCAAGGATGAAATCATGGAGGAAGAGGCTCCTTTCACTCATGACCTCTTTCAAGTTGAAGAAAGAGAAGAGAGCTTCAATGGTAAGGGAGCACCAAAGGTAGACTAGAAACCTCTACCTTTGGGCTTGAGGTATGCATATCTTGATTCCGATGAATCTTTTCCCGTAATAATCAATTCAAATCTAACGGAGGATCAAACCTCCCTCTTGATCAATGTTTTGAGAAAACACAAGAAGGCCTTGGGTTATACCATTGATGAAATCAAGGGTATAAGTCCATCCTTATGCATGCACAAAATTGATCTAGAGGGAGATGCTAAACCCGTTAGGCAAAGGCAAAGGAAGCTTAATCTTTCCATGCAAGAGGTTGTGCGGAAGGAAGTTGCTAAGCTTTTAGATGCGGGAATTATTACCCAATTTCTCATAGTGATTGGGTATCTCCCGTACAAGTTGTGCCTAAAAAAGGTGGTATGACGGTGGTGAAAAATGATCATGATACACTAGTTCCTACTAGGCTTGTTACTGGTTGGCGTATGTGTATTGACTTTCGCCAACTCAACACAAGTACATGCATAGATCATTTTCAATTGACGTTCATTGACCAAATGTTGGAAAGGCTTACAAAGCACTCTTTCTATTGTTTCCTTGACGGTTACTCAAGATTCTTCCAAATCCCGATTGACCCCAAGGATCAAGAGAAGACGACTTTCACATGTCCCTACGGTACTTATGCGTATCGTAGGATGCCTTTCGGGCTTTGTAATGCCCTCGCAACATTCCAACGTTGTATGATGTCAATCTTTAGTGATATGATTGAGGATGAGATAGAAGTCTTCATAAACGATTTCTTTGTTGAAGGAGCCACCTATGAAGATTATTTATCGAATTTATCTCGTTGCTTGGAAAGATGTGAAAGGGCTAACCTTGTGTTGAATTGGGAGAAGTTCCATTTTATGGTCGAGAGTGAAAGGAATGGTGTCCTTCGAAAAATTGTATTACTCCAATAGAGGGTTCGGAATTATTAGAAAGCTAATTATTCAGTGAGGTCAAGTGATCGGAATGCCTGGGTAGAGGCCGCTTCTGATCAGTATTATTAATGTATAATTAATATTACAGCTTAATCTTGACTGAACCCTTCGGGTCACTCCCAAGCAACTAACGAACCGAAGCGACGAATTAATTCGGAAGGAACTAATGAGTCGCCCGAGTAATTAATATTTAGACGATGATGGAAAAATAAACCCAAGGAATTTATTTTATTTTAGATTTAAAATAAAATGGAAAAATCAAAATCTCCCACATGGAAAGATGATGGGAAATTTGTGAGCCTTTGCCTATAAATACCAACCTTGGGAGTTGGGATTCTTCACTTGAGTAAGTGTTGAAAAAGGCATCACAATGTGAAAACCTTTGAACACAAATTACTTGGGTTTAGGTCGGGCCTTGCTAACTCCAAGGCAATAGACCGAGTTTGGTGCTTGCGTTGCGGGTGGACTTCGAAGGAGGTCTCCGTGTGAGCGGAGCTAAGGGGCTTTCGAAGTAAGAGCTCAATTAAGTGAGCGAAACACACTACAAAGGTAATAATATCTTACTTAGTCTTGTGTTTATGTTAATTATGCTTTATGGTTATAGTTATTATGAGTTTGGTTTTGGGTCGAGTTTCTTTCAGCGGTGGGTCGGACTCACCGAAACCCAACAGCGGTATCGGAGCCTTGCTCATTTGTTTTTATAATCATTTCAAGGTGTTGTTATGGCTTAATTTTTCTTGTTTTAAGTTGCTAATTAGATTAGTAGCTCGGTTTTATTATTTTTAAACTCGTATTAGAGTTGATTTCAGCCCCGAACCCAAATTTTCCCCTAAAAATTGTGAATTTTGGGTGGAAAAGGCGTTCTGGAAATGGTTTATTCTTTCAGGGATGTGTTTTTAGCCAAAAAAACGACCAGAAACGCACTTTTCGAGGGATTTTTCGTTTTAACGAAAAATTTTAAGTCTTTCTAACCTTGAAAATTCGTTACATATTTATGGTGGTTATGTATTTGGTTCATTCCTTAATTTATATGCAATTTTAAACCTTTGTAAGCATGGTTACTTGGTAGTAATTGGTGCTTGAAAGTTTGGTTTTATTTTTCACATAATTGCAAATTAATTGCATTAAGTGTTAAAAGTTTGTTCTTTGTTGCTTCCAAGTACTAAAGATTCAATCTTTAATTGTTTTTATTGATTGAAACTTTGAGTTATTAAATTCCATGAATTTTTGGTTGAACTTTTGATTTAATCATGTATTAAGTTGATTGGAATCATAAAGTTTGAATCTTGTGAAGAAATTTCATTTATCTTCATATTGGAAGATATAATTTTTCAGGGATTCACAAGTGTTAAAGTTGGAATTTTTATTGAACTTGTGTTTATATTTCCAACTCCCTTTTATTTTGTCAAAATCTCATGATTAATTTGAATTAATTAAATTAATAGTGAGTTATTGCCCTTATTATTTTATTGTACCAAGTTAAACGAATTTTTTTAAAAGAATGGTTCTTGGAAATAATTTTGGTTGTATGCACTTTTATGAATTTTTAATTAAAGTTGGACTTGTTTAACTTTTTAATTTTTGGCTTAATTTTATTAATTCCAAATTTAATTTGGAACTAATTAATAAGTCACGGAAAAATGGGGTTAAAAACTCGTGGTATTGCACGCAAATCGAGGGCGAAATGCCCCTTGGCGCATGTGGCTGCCAAGGGCAGCCCTCGGCATTGGTGCAGCCATGCGTGGCTTATGCCACAACCAGCAAGCACGGCTGCCATCCATGGCAGCAGCAGCACCACCATGGTGCGGTAGCAAGCCGGCCATGTGGGGCTGTTGTGCTTTAGCTTGGCTAACCGTGGTTGCTTACGTGTGGTCGAGCCTTGTGGTGCGAGGCGTACTACGTATGTGTATGTACTTTTGTGCTTAATAGGGGTTAGTATGTGTAGGCATTGCTTGCAAAGTAATGCGGTGCAATGATTTCGTACAACATGGCCATCAAGGGCCACGACTTGGTGCGTGAAAGTTCGCTGATGTGGACGGTGTTACGCTTTGCGACATCGGACCACTCCTACGTTCATTAAGCATCAATCGGTTGTGCGAGTAGTGAGCACTCCAAGTCTTGGTGCTAGGCAATTGGACATTTTGGACTACGTACTTTTTGCTTAATTTTGCCATTTTAATATTTTATTAATTTAATTTGGTTATAATTATTTTAATAAATTTTGGAGGCTAGGCCTCGATTTTTAAGCGGCATTTGCAAAATTTAATTTTGGCAAATAATTGGGTTTACCGGCTTAATTAATTGGATTAATTAAGATGGATGCGGAATTTAGTGGGAGCTTCAATAATTAATTACGTTAAATTACATAATCAATTAAACAATTTTGACTAGTTTTAATTAGTCATGTTAATTGGATTAACTACCTAAATTAGTTACTAACTTACGCGCTTTTTATGCATTGTTACTTGTCTTTTTGTTGTAAAATGCATGGGTCATTCACAAATAGTGAATGGATGAATGGAATGTACATTCTCTCACAGGTTTTATAAAATGGCAACTAGTGGGGCCCGATTAGGATAGAAAATATGGACTGCGATCCGTGATTTATTTTTGTAAATCTAAATACGGTCTGCGAACCGTTGAGTATTTTTGTACCTTAATATTTAGATTAGTCCTAATCGTAGATACTAGTATTTGCATAATTATGGTCATGTCTTGAAGACGGAGGTTCTTGTAAGACAAACCCATGAAGTTGCAAAAGTCGTCCCTTAAAGACTTGAAGACTCAAGGGGTCATGCTAGTTGCCAAATGAATCTTTATTTATGTTTTCAAGATATATTTATGATTATTTATATATATGAATTATATGTTAGATGCATGTTTAGGATTTCGAATGTTGGGATGATTAATTAAGTTCACTTAAATCAACCAACATAAAAACCCTAGGTCCCTAAAATATTGAGTAAAACTTGACATTCCAAAACAACACTTATCGACCTATTGAGAGTAGTGAAGGGCTACGCCAAAGCGAGGCATCACTATTTATCCCTAGAACACGTAAGGTTTGTTGATGGGTTTGCCAAAGCAAGACATTGCATACAAGTTGGTTTTGGTTATACTCAACGATATGAGTGATGGAGTCCTAACATGTCGTGGCAAAGTGGATAAGTTGTTGAGAGAGCATTAGATATGACGATTTATCCAACCAAGAGTGGCTTGGAGCCATTAGCAAAGAGTGGCTTACCTTAGGAGATTGAGTGTTAAGACAAGCCAAAGCATGCTTAACTACTCTTTGTTTCTTTGGATCTTGAAATCGCCTTATTCTCGCCAAATGGGGACAAATTTAATGCGTGAATAAGACGCTTAATAAGATTGAAATTTGCATGAATGCTTTTAAATTTCAAATTATTATGTTATTTACTTGATAAATGGTTATACTTTGCACTTATATTTGTATAATTCTAAATCAAACTATATTGTTTTCCATGATTGGTAAAGGAAATGTTTAAGAATGGTTCTCAAAGAAAGGAAACGCAATTCTAAAACATACAATTCTCATAAATGACTTTTATAAGTCCGAAAGGACGGTTGGACATCATGTATTCAAAATACTAGGTAGTTTTGATAATCATGAAGTATTGAGTTGGAAACTCAAAATTGTCAATGCTTGACCACCAACATATCTTTTCGCTTTATTCACTGGTGAGTACAAGTCATTGATGTATTAATTCAAGTACGAATTAAAGGAAAAGATGGAACTTTGTTATACGGCGCATTCGAGGCTTAATTATGCCTAACAAAGTATAAAAGTCAAAGACTCTTAAAGAAATGATTCTGGAAGATTATGAGATAAAGTATGATAAGAATTATAGGAAACGAGGAACAAAGAAAAGGAATAAGATTCCATTTCTGCTAAAGAGTTTATGTTATTCCAATTAACTTAGCAAGTTATTATCTTCACAAGTATCAGATACTGCTTGAGTGTTCCACTTTGAAAGTGACCTCAAACTATTGAAGATAAGCTAAGTTATTGACTTACAAGCTTAGAATGAAGCAAGTGGTGCTACATCAGTTGTAAGGTAGTATGCTTCGTTTAAAGACCTTTTAAGCTAAGGCTGAAACAAATAAATGATTATTGAGTTCTATAATAAGCAAATAATCCGTTAACACATGGAAAAACTCACATTCAGAGTAAAGAGCAACAATTGCGAATTTATTTGAATGGCATGGTTGTCTAACCATGAGTCAAGAATGCTTGATTATAAACAAACATTTCCCTAACATGAAAACTCACAAAAGTTCAAATCATAAGCATGATTTGTGTTCTGGACATCTTTAGCAATCCATTAACAAGAACGTACTCAAGGCTATACAGGCTCTTGAGAGTTGATCGATTTGGAATCGTTCTAAGACAAGCAAGTCTTACTTGTTAAAAACCGACAAAGTAAAGAGCTATTGTTCTTGGTATAGACAATTGACTCCGAAAGCTAAAGAGGATTCAATTACTTCAACGTCTCGGGAAGAATTTGAAAGAATATGGCTATATTCATCAAATGTGAACAAACTTGACCTTGAATAGTTCAAGAGTTCAATGAAGTACAGAATCGACTTGGCAAGATATCAAACGTCTAGATTAGATCGAGTGATGTTTGCTTGAGCCAAGCGTGACCATCACAAAGTTATGAAATTGAAATTTTCATAAATAAATAACTCCACAAATAACATAGTGTGTCTTCACGGCGACCTCGATGCCATTTAAAAATGACTCGAACAATGATGGATCACACCCCTTCCTATAAAGTTCTTAAAGATTTGCACAAAGGACTAATGTTACACTAAACAAAATGTCGGAGCTAAGAAAGGACACCATATTCAGTTATGGATAGAATTAACTTCTAAACATCTCTTCAAGTATATGTCTAAAACACTTAGCCACAGTGGGAGCTCACTGGCTTAATAGGAGCTCACCGGCTTAGCAAAAGCTAGGTGGTTCAGTGGGAGCTTAATGTCTCATTAAAGGCTAAGATAGCTCAAGTGGGAGCTAACTGCTTATTTCACAACGAACTTTTACCCAAAAGACAATATACATGTCTCTTTGTAAGCTTTCAAGTGAGACTACTAGCACTACCTCCACAACCTAAATGAGAACATAATGTTTGTTGCTCTAAGTGGTGTCTTTTTGGAAAGTAACACATTTCCAAAACGACAAGTGGGAGGAAAATGAACTCGATGACCATCGAGATTAGCAACAAACTAGAACTGAGAATCTCGAAAGACATTAAAAGGGCTTCGTACGAATACTTGATCAAGAATACTTAAAAGGACTTTACAAATGCCTTAAAAGAGAATACATTACTCACAAAACTTTTGAAAAGTTGGAGTAAGATCAAGATAATCAAAGGGCTTTGGAAGTGCCTTGAAACTCAGTGTTTCATGCAATAACCCCATATAGGTATAGAATTCACCAAAGTTTTGGATTGAATCCTATAAATTTTCTATTAAGTTAGAAATAAACCTAAGACTTACAAGCATACTATTTGATAGTAAGGGAATACTGCCTTGTAAGATAGCTACAACAAATCCAAATTCCAAATAATGATTAGAGACCATACGATCCGAAATAGACTCCATGTTTGAAAATCATGTTTAAAACTTGATTAATTTGCATGAGGGGTGAAAGAGCCATCGATCGCAAAAACGTTTTCAAGGAGAAAACTAACAAATGTGGACATGTATATGCATACATAGCTAGATTGGTTGAAAAGGATATAATTAAATTCACGGAGTTGATTTTAATAAAAACCTATTCACTAATCAGAATACTCAAGTCTTTTCATGGTTATTTTAGCAAAATTGCACATATGAAATATGGCAAAATAGATACCAAAACCGCCTTCCTAAAATAGGATTTTGGAAGTGACTATGAAAATAGTCTAAGGGTTTTGAAAATCTAAATAATGCTAGATTTAAAAGCAAGCTCAAGAAATCCATTACGGGATTGAAGGAAGCATTGCATAAAGGAATTGGAACGTGTTTTCTCATAAATTTAATAAAAGGATTGACTTATGAAGAAACATAGAAATTCTTATGAATAAGAAGTTTAGTGGGAGCAAGAATCAATCTTGTAAGGTCCAACAAGAAGTTTACGAACTCTGTGTATATTAATTATCAAATGCTAAAGGCTTAGATTTGAAAGTATTTTTGACAATAGACCAAGCAAAAGACGATACTTAGTACATATTGGGTATTAAGATCTATTGACTTAATAAAATGTTTGAACGTGTAAAGGAAATTACCGTGTTAAACATGAATTGAAGGACTTTGAAAGACTTTCGTCCCGTATGTATAAAACTAAGTAAATGTTTGAACTAAGTATGAGCTAGGCTAAATACTAAGTCAAACAAGAAAGACTCTAGTAGAGACTTTCAACCATATCACATAGCAAACAGTTTAGCAAGACTCAGTGAAACTAGATAAGCTAAAATGTAACGTGGATGGAAAAAGATTGAGTATCATTCTACAATTAAATCCATCATGTACGCTACGATATGGAATCGTCACACGATTTACTTGCTTAAAGCATGTGAAGTATGTATATAGCATGTGAAGTATGTATATAGCATGTGAAGTATGTATATAGTACCAATCAACCTGAATCTATGTAATAGATCGTTAGATTATGGCCAAGAACATCAAAAGTACTTGAATAAGTAACAGGATGAGTTCTTAACTTGTGGAAACAAATACAATTTGAGAATTGATGTTTCAAGCACAAACCTTAACAAGGATTAGATCCTTAACAAGGAAGTCGTTTATAAGTCGAGCTAACAATGAGTCGTGGCTTGAGAATGGTAACATGGACATCCATCCATGTATAATGTGCGGGAATTTAAAGTAAATTTCCATGATCACAAGTGATTAGGGTATCCCAAATCATTGTGAGTCGTTTGGAGTGAAACCCAAGCAAAGCATCATCAGGAAGTCTACTTAATATATGTTGAGAATATCGTTGCCTTAAAGGCAATAATAAAGAAGATGTTCTATGGAAAGTTCGTTGTTGAACGTTAATGATTGTAGGTTGTCAAGTTGAAGATCTCAATCATGAAAATGAGTGGGAGCCATCACTTGGACAATAAATCTTAAATCACATGGCACTCTCAAATTTTATCATCTAATTATGAAAGTGATCAGTAATGAAAATGCTAAAATTAGCAAAGTAATTATAACTAAACCTATGCAATAAGTGAACGACGACATTCACAATTACATGAAAGAAATCAAGCATATTAGATATGGGTGTGATTTACATAAATGTTTTATAAAGAGTATTACTCTTAAAACATTCGGAAAAACTATTTATCATAAGATGAACCATTCAGGTTTTGGAGTAATTTAAAATTTCATGCAATTTTATCACTTTGTTTATTATTTAATTGTGGTTTAGGATTAAATAATGAGTCCATTCGATTCTGAGAATATTCAAAATAGGGTATCAAGACTAGTCTTGATAAGGAAACACCTATTAAGTGAACGTTGAATATTATAATCGAAAATTACCCCTAATCGAGGTCATTTAAACGATGGACGATTAATGACCACTTGAGATTAGTGTGTAGTTTGATTTATAGCACCGTTTCTTGTGCTACAAGGACATGATTGTCATAAATCATTTGCACAGGTATTGGTTTAGAACCATACTGGATCGACCTATGAGAATACTATAAGAGATTAAGAATCGTCATAAGTATACTTCTCATTACGGCTGTTGGAACCTATTTCCTCGACCATGAGTATTGTGAGTTCTCTTGTTTGAGTACTAGTCCGCTTTGATTTTGTCAAACGTCTGCCGTAATAGGGGATTATAACGGCAACACTCGGGCGGCTAGGTCCTCTCAGTAAGAGAAGCTACATTACAAGACTGGGAATGTCCCCCTACTAAAATAGAGAAGATGTCTTTGTTATTTACAAGCCCTCTCGAAGAGTGAGATTGTAAAATGCATGGCCGTACTCGGATGGATTTTAGAAATCATCTGTTTATTGACAGTCGGACTCGGGATCAAGAAACACTTCTGGACATAATAAGGATGACTAATAAATCTTACCGTATAGTTCATGAAGAGACATTAAGTGACATAGGAAAAAGGCTATACACTAAATGCGCACTTGTCCGGAAGGACAAGTGGGAGATTGAAAGGAATGGTGTCCTTCGAACAAGTGTATTATTCCGATAGAGGGTTCGGAATTATTAGAAAGCTCAATCTTACAGCTTCCGATAAATAATATTAATGTATAATTAATATTACAGCTTAATCTTGACTGAACCCTTCAAGTCACACCCAAGCAACTAATGAACCGGAGCGACGAATTAATTCGGAAGGAATTAAAGAGTCATCCGAGTAATTAATATTTAGACGTCGGAAATTCGAGCTTAGAGTGTCGAAAACCGAGCGTCGGAAGTCGAGTCAAAAATGATAAAAAGATGAGACGAGAAAAACTAATAAATCAACATAATGACCAAAATACCCCTAGCATCAGAAAGCCGAGTGCTAAGGGCATGGGCCGAGCTAGCGTGTGCTAGGCCTGCTGGCCGAGGGTGGCAGCAAGCCATGGCAGCCCACTTAGGGTGCCTTGGTGCCCAAGTGGGGCTGCCATGTGGCGTAAAGTGAGAGGGGAGTAAGGTGATGTGTTGGCCGATTTTAGAGAGGGAGTGGGGAGCAAGTTTGGTCCCCCCTCCCCCTTCTCCAAATGATCCTCACCTAACCCCTCATGTGAGCTTGACACTTGTTGATTTATTAGTAGCTTGATTATTTATTTTATTTTAGATTTAAAATAAAATGGAAAAATCAAAATCTCCCACATGGAAAGATGATAGGAAATTTGTGAGCCTTTGCCTATAAATACCAACCTTGGGAGTTGGGATTCTTCACTTGAGTAAGTGTTGAAAATGCATCACAGTGTGAAAACCTTTGAACACAAATTACTCGGATTTAGATCGGGCCTTGCTAACTCCAAGGCAATAGACCGAGTTTGGTGCTTGCGTTGCGGGTGGACTTCGAAGGAGGTCTCCGTGTGAGCGGAGTTAAGGGGCTTTCGATGTAAGAGCTCAATTAAGTGAGCGAAGCACGCTACAAAGGTAATAATCTCTTACTTAGTTTTGTGTTTATGTTAATTATGCTTTATGGTTATAATTATTATGAGTTTGGTTTTGGGTTGGGTTTCTTTCCACGGTGGGTCGGACTCACCGAAACCCAACATAGAGTGGGATCGTTCTTGGGCCCAAAATATCCCATGACGGCATCGAGGTGGATAAAGCCAAGGTAGAGATCATTAAGAAACTTCCTCCCCCCACCAATGTGAGGGAAGTAAGACCTTTTCTTGGCCATGCCGGGTTTTATCGGCGTTTCATAAAAGATTTTTCATTAATTGCCAAACCTCTCACATCCCTCTTGCAATAAGATAAAGAATTTGTGTTTGATGACGCTTTTCAAGAATCGTTTTATAGGTTGAAGGAAGCTCTTTGCGCCGCTCCCGTAGTCCAAAGACTAGATTGGTCTCTTCCATTCGAACTAATGTGTGATGCAAGCGATGAGGCCATTGGCTCGGTCCTTAGTCAACGAAAGAAAGGAAAACTTCATGTCATTCACTACTTGTCCAAAACTCTCAATGATGCTAAACAAAATTATACAACTACGGAGAAGGAATTCTTGGCGATTATCCACTCATTTGAGAAGTTTAGAACCTACCTCATTGGTTCTAGGACAATATTGTATACCGACCACTCGGCTCTCAAATATTTGAAAAATAAGAAGGAAGCTAAACCAAGATTGTTGAGATGGGTTTTAGTTCTTCAAGATTTTGATTATGAAATGAGAGATAAGAAGGGGGCCGAAAATGTGGTGGCGGATCACCTTTCAAGGTTGGGTGGTGCAAGGTTTCATGATGATGGTTTGCCAATAGAGGATGCCCTAAGGGATAATGTGCTATATGCTCTTGAGGTGAAAACTGAGTTGTGGTATGCGGATATAGTGAATTATTTGGCTTATAGTGCCATACCTCCGGACTTCACTTCTCAACAACGTCGACGACTCAAGCATGAGGCCAAGAGATACATATGGGATGACCCTATTTTGTTGAAGAGAGAGGTCGATGGTTATTGAGAAGATGCGTCCCCAAAGATGAGATTCGAAGCGTCCTCCATATGTGCCACTCTTCTCCTTGTGGTGAGCATATGAGTGCTCAAAAGACCGCCTCCAAGATCTTACAATCTATGCTCTTTTGGCCCTCTCTATTTAAGGATGCTTGGAAATTTTTGAAGACCTTTGATAGGTGTCAAAGGACGGGGAAATCTCTAGAAGGGACGAAATTCCTCAAAACCCTATCCTTGAGCTCGAGATCTTTGATGTATGGGCTATAGATTTCATGGGCCCTTTCATTTCTTCTCAAGGAAACAAGTATATCTTGGTAGCCATTGACTATGTCTCTAAATGGGCGGAAGCCGTGGCTTCTCTTATGACTGATTCAAAAGTGGTGGTCAATCTATTTAAGAAGGTGATCTTTCCGAGATTTGGTGTTCCTAGGGCCATTATTAGTGATGGGGGGTCGCATTTCAAGCATCACAGCTTTAATAGACTTCTCGATAAGTATGGTGTATCTCAAAAGAGAGGGCTTGCTTACCACCCTCAAACGAGTGGTCAAGCGGAGATCTCCAATAGAGAGCTCGTAAACTTATTTGAGTGGGTGGTTTTGGAAGAAGAAGAATTGTCGCTCTTCTTTCCTTTCCAGCCACTATTGGAGTTATTGTTAACAGCTTTTTGCTTTGCAAGGTCGTCTTCAATATTAATTCCAATGTCCTAAACGGCCTTGAAAGTATTCAAGTTGCTTTGGTACTTGAGATGTTTGGAATATTTTTCTTGGAGATTCTTTATGAATAACCTCACAGACTCTTTCTTAGTAGGCACCTCAATCATCTTAGCGGAAGTTTCCCTCCACTTATTAAAGAAAGAAGTAAAACCTTCATTCTCTTTTTGTTTAAGTATCTCAAGTTCCCTATGATCAGTTTCAACTTTAATATTACATTTATATCTATCAATGAAAGCGTTTACAATAGCATCCCATGTAGAGTTTTCTCTTTGTCAAGGGAAAAGAACCATTGTTGACAAACGGTTTCAAGAGATAGAGAAAATAATGAATGAAAAACTTACTTATCAATCCCCTTAATATTCATTATGGTCTCGAAAGCCCTTAGGTGGAAATAAGGATTGTCTGTCACTTTGAACCTAGGGATGTCATTGGCATTGAACTTCTGCGGAAGAAGCTCCTTTTCCACTGAGACCCCTTGTGAGCTAATGCCCTAAAATCTATAGTCATTAGAGAGTTTGCTCAACTTTCTTACATGAGCTCCATTTGTTGTTTCTTCATAGGGTCATTAATTTGAAAGGCCATAGCCTTCATCAATTCAGTTATGTTGGCCACGTCCTTCCTAAGTTCGTTGACTTCTTCTTGAGTTGCCATTATCTTCTTAGCTTTTCTTTTCCGACTAATTGGTTTGTCAAAAAGTAGTACTTGAACAAAGGTGTTGTCCTTGATTAATCGCCCTTACTTTCTTGACCAAGCGCTGTAAATTAAACCATTTATTTGTTTTAATGACTTGACTCAAATTGACTTTGATTTAATTAGTTTTTTTAAAAAAAAAAGGAAAAAATAGGGTGTATATTTTTGGGAATCAAGTAAGGGTTCAAACAAGTATGGTTTAATTGGAGGATAAATATCCGACTTACCCCCCTAAAATAATGATGGAAAACACGCGCACACAAGACTCTCTAGACATGGTCAAAGTGTGACATACATATTGAGTGTGTGCTTTAATAGTGAGTGTGAGTGACATGCTTTGACTCTTGTGTGGGACCATGGGACTATGTGCTTAGACTCAATTAAGGACTAAACATGACTACTGTCATTAATAAACGGATTAAACCGATTAAGCAAACTGATTAATTAGAATCGTCGTGAAGACTCGAGCAAAAATATGAACTGTCGCCGGAGCAACAGGACCGTCGCCAGACGCTAAAGACCAGCGCCAGACGACAACATTGTCGCTTGGCCCTAATCACTAGCGTGTGGCGCTACAGCCCAAACTTTTGCGCCATTGCTGGAACATTAGTCTGGGACTGTTTCCAGTATTTTACTCTCTAAGGGACAAGCCTAAAGTCGTACTAAGTCAAGTTCGATCAATTTATTTGGACTTTAATCATTCATATTAATTAATTAATTAATTTAGCAAAATCCTTTAGTCATTAATTAGTTAATTTAGACTCATTCACAAGTCAAACAAACGGTTAGTGGAAACACGTATAGGTTATGCACAAGCAAATAATACCCAAGTAGTCAAATAGTCACAGTATGATGCAATGAGTTTGCAACCTAACCATGGCTCTAGTTCTCTAAAGTTCTGGATATGGGTTAGTCAAAGGGGGTCCATGGTTATGAGTCCGGATGCACCGCGCGGAAGCCTTACCTTTGGAAGGGTTGGCGCGAGTGGATGGGACCCCGCGAGTGGATGGGACCCCGCGAGTTAAACTCGCTTCCACGGTTTGGTGAATTCAACAAACTCGGATGTACCCTTCGTTGCTAGGAGTGTTCGATTGGGTAGATGGAGCGTGAATTCCCAAAGGGTTATGGCCATATGTAGAACACATAAGGGTTTCAGAAAAAAGGGAAAAACTCAATCAGGAAGTAAAAACGAGAAAACAGTACAAAAAACTATTCGAAACAAAGGTAGATTTCTAGCTCTGTATTGGAAGAATTCGGCGCGAGACAACAGTGCCTATCGCCAAACGATGGCACTGTCGCCAGGCGACAGAGCCATCGCTTGGCGATGGCGCTGTTTTCTCAGTGCTAATTCCTACATGCCTTGACAGCTTTCTGTCCTTGACTTTTCCAGTTTTTCGCAGCGTTATTTCGATTTTAGTTGTGAAAGATATTTCCCTAATTTCCTACGTGTAAAAAAACCTATGTTTTTGACGCATTACGGATGGTCTTTCCAACGCGGACCTTTTTATGCATATGCCAATAATGTTAATCAAAATTACGCACATGAAATACTTAGAACTTTTCGAGTCTCATCCACTCATTCTAAATTATTGCCAAAATAACTTTTAGGAATTAAAATAGAAATCCTCCCCAGTGGAGTCGCCAAAAAACTGTATGGAATATTTCAAGTATCCTACACTTGAGCCCCACTGTGATCATACACTTAAGCATGATGGCGTCCAAAGGGAAGGAAGCTAGAGTAAAAGAGTCGCCAACAAGTTTTAGGAACTTGTAAACCGTTCATAGGATGAAGGTTACACCCCTTCACGATCCATGAGATTGCTAACTCCACAGTGGTCTGGAACCATGACCGGATATTCGGGGATGAAGGTACAAATCCAACTTAAAAGAGATTGAACATGCCCTAATAATTGGCCTCTACTTTATTCTTCTCGTATTCATGTGTGTTTTATGACTAACATGCAATCATTAGGTTAACCCTAAACCTGTTTAATCTATGTTGGTTGAATATTAATGCACAAATAAATCTATTATTGGCGATCACTTGAATTATAATCATATTAACCTAGACAAGATTATTAATTATCTTATTAAGCGTGATTACAAGTACAAATTCTCTTTAATCATGCATAAAAGGTGTGATCAAGCAATAACAACAATAATAATATCAAGCAACAATAAATCACAACAATCATCATCATCATATCAATAATAAGCTCAATAAAGAATAATAATATTAGCAAGATCCTAGGCATGATACTAACAAGATTAATAACAAGCCCTAGCATGTCACTAAACAATAAAGATCAAATCTTTAGCCCTAACATGATACTAACATGATATAAAGAAAGAATAGGAAGCAACCTAAACATGATACTAGAAATCATAAAGACATCCTAACATGATACTTGGAATTAATATACTTAAAGCATGATTTCTATATCAAAGTTACAATTAAAGCAATTACTTACTTGGATGTCTCGTATCTCTTTCTAATAACAAAATACACATGTTAGTAACTTCAAGGAAAATATAAAACAATTAAATCAAATAATTGAAATAGCGATTTGGGGCCAAACCCTCAGAAATTATAAACCTTTCACGTCTAGGGCGAAGGCAACTTCGAACTTGGCTAGGTGTATCTATAACTAATGTATGTGGAATTTTGTGAGAAAGGTTTAGAAAAAGAATAGAGAGAGAGAAAGCTTCTAGCTTTTAGAGAGAGAATATAGAGAGATGATGGTTCTAAATAAATGAAAATGGGGAGATACGACCCCTATTTATAGAAAAAATAGTCCGAAAACAGATCAAGTCTCATTCGGAATAAAATACCTCCCGTCGCCAATGACAGGAGTTAGCGCCAGACGACAAGCTTAGCGTCAGGCGACAGCTGTTAGCGCCAGGCAACAGACTTATCGTCTTGCGCTAAGTCAGAAATCAAACGCGCTTTGTACGCGGAATCCTCTTCTTAATACAATTAAGCAGCTTATTCCGCATTGATCAGATTAAAATCAAGTTTATGATAAATCACTTATTTTATTCAAAATAAAACTCTTTAAAATATAATTATTAATCCTAATCCCATTAGAATTTAAAAGAACCTTCTAGATATTCTAGAAGATTAAAAGCAATCCTAATAACTTTAGGAATAATAATTAATAGGCCCTCCTCTAGATCATTGGGCCACATATAAAATTCGTTTCGGGCCAAATGTAGTTTAGGCCATAACTTCCTCATTATTCATCGGAATTGGGCTCATAATATATCGTTGGAAAGCTCTTTTCGAACCCAATCCAACTACACTATTATTGGACCCTTATGATCATAGACCAAACTAAATTGGAGTGGCTATTTCCATAAATAGAGTGTAAGAAGAAATATTTTCAAAAACCAAAAGAGAGATATTTTAATAAAAACAACCACATAACTAGACTTTTCACACTTTCACTTCGTTCGATAATCAAATGACATGAAAGGTATTCATCACTGGGTTTGGTTTTGGGGAGACACATTTGGGTGTCTACAGTGTGATTTTGGGTATTATTGTTAGTAATTGTTGGATTCTGGTGTAAAATTGTGTGATTTTGGGGTATTGTTGTTGGAATTGTTTGTGTTGATGCAATTTTCATGTGAATTGCTTAAGTAATTTGGTATTGTTGTTGAAATGCCTTGGTCTTTATGATAAAATTTTGTGATTTTGTGCATTGTTTTTGGTATTGTTTGTTCTTGGAGTTATTATTGTGAGGTTTGTTGTTGCTACTAACCTCATTTGCAGATTGTTAAGTTGAAGCTCGGTTTTGTTGTTGTTGTGGTTCAACTTTGGTTGGTTTGGAGAGTTGAGTTTCCTTCTTTTGGTCTTTGTTATTTGTGTGTACCTTGGGGATATTTGTGTGGTTAAAATGAGTAAAAGGAAGAGTAGAAAGGAGCCCCAATTGGTAGTTGAAGAGCCTCTCGCTCAAACTCAAAATCAAACACGACCACCCATTGCTCTTCCTACCTTGAAATTTAACAACAAAAACCATTCACCCTTCTACAAAGACCTTAGAAAACGCAAGCTAAACCCCACAAGGCATTACTATCAACGTTCTATGAGGGATTTGGGGATAGATGAGGACCTTAAGTTGCTCCTTCAAAACCTTGGAATGAGTGAGTTCATCAATCATCAATTTCGAACATACAAAGAACCCACCTATGAATTCCTCGCTTCCTTCGAAAAAGAACCTTGTGGGAACAATAACTTCCAAATTTCTTTCCAACTATTCATAACCGCCTATCATGAAGCTTCATGATCTCAATGCCTTGTTGGACTTCCACCCTGATGCGGATCTTCTTGCCCCGTCCACAAGGCTTTTCTCCAAGTATAATGCATTCCGTTGGTGGCAAACAATTACCAATATTGACAAGTTCAGTACTCAGTATTCGATAGCGAGCCAAATCACCACCCTGTTCTCCGTATTCTTCACCGCCTTTTGGGGTATGCGGTGTTTAGCATACATGAAGAGCTCTTCACTCTATGTGTTGCAACTAGGGAGGAGTTGAGAGGGCGGCTCAATATGGGCTATTGGTTCGCATTATGTTGTCAACCATCAAATCGGGCAACAAAACAGGTGAAATCGCTCTTGATGGGATGATAACTAGGAATGCCAAGAAGCTTGGGTATGAGCACTTCTTTTCCGCTTGTACTCAAGTTGGGAGCGATAAAGATCTCTTCGATGACATCCAACAAATGAGAAGGGTGGGATTCATCCAACCAACTGCCGATGTCAACAACTTTCATGATTGGTGTGTCGAGCGCTAGCACCATTGTATCTTGCCTAACCCCAGCCGCACATCTTTGGGGTGGAAAGCTATGATTGTGTGGAAGGTACCATAAGACAATGGTGTGTTGCCTAACGCCTTGGGAGGTGCGAGAAACATGATAGTTGGAGAGGAACAAGAACAAAAACAACAACAACAACAACAACATCATCAACATTAACAAGGCATGAGTAGCCTTGAGCAACAAATGATGGGCGTGCAACTTGGCATGCAAAGCTTTCTTGAGAACCAACAAGGTATGTTTATGCAAACTCAAGCTCTTTATGATGCGGCCGTGGAAAGAGGTGAGGTCACCCCCCCGGTCAATTATTCTTATTGGCCACCTCAATAAGGCCCGGTCCCTTAACGGCAAGGATCTCGGCCTATTTGGCCCTTTTGGCAAGGGCCTTCCTCCCAAGGCGTCCCCCGGGTAGACTACCCGACGGAGACCGGGTACGATTATCGTACCCCAGGAGGGAGTGATTTTAGGGGTGACCCCAACTACCCATATGTTGATCCTTCGCACCCCGCCCTTCTTCAGTTTCCCTCACCCTTCGACCCTTGCCTCAATGGTAACAAGACCTCTTTCGAGGTCACTATGGTTGGCCCCCCGAGTTTCACCGGTGGTTGGGACCCTCATGGCGTTCCACCAGACGGGTTTTCTTATGATTCAGTGGGGGATAGGAGTGATGATGGAGCCGACACTACTGGCCACTAGCCTCCCTTATTGATTGTTTTTCCCCTTTGCCCCCCTTTCCCATTGTTTTTATATGACGCACCACGGACGGTGCTTTGTTTAAGCGTGGGGGATGTAAACGGCAAAGGGATGTTTTGTGTGGTGTGCGGGAAGGTTTAGTATCATGCTAGTGTGGGGGGATTTCATTTTGGGTGGTAGAGTTTGCATGGTTTGGTTGGTTCTAGCATGTATTGATGTTAGTTGTTGTTTTTCTTGATTTTGATGATGATTTTTCATGGTGATTTTGATGAGATTTTGATTATGAGTTTTCAATGGTAATTTGACAAGTTTTGAGTATTTGTGTAGACGAAGACACTCCTAAGGAGAAAAATCCAAACTCCCGATAATCCAAATTCCCTTGATCCAAACTTTCTAGATAGCTTTTTGTGTCTTCACTTTCCTTTTTGTTTATAACTTTGACCCCTTTTTCTTTGTTTACTAAATTTTTCTTGTTTAGTTGTAGTTTCTTTTGTTTTGGCTCACTTTCCATGTAGCTTGAAGAATGAAGACAAAAGGAAAGCTAAGGAGTGGCATGAGCTCCCTTGGTGAGATTGCGTAATTCTCTTGTCTTCCAATTTAAGCGGCATTTGGTGAGACCTTTCCTCTCTTTTATTTTCTCTTGAGTGCATATTTAGTTAGATTAGGTTGGAATTGATTGTTTGAGGTTATATGCATTTGATTCTACGGAATCTGGTTATCGTTGGTATGATGCCGAACGATCTTTGTTTGCCGATTGGGACGAATTAAGTGTTTACTTGCCTCTTATTACTTTTATTCTCCTTCAATTCCTTTTTGAAAAAAAATGAAAAATTGAAAAAATGAAAAAAAAAAAACAAAAGTTTCCCTTTTTGTTCAAGACAAACCACGAAAACTTTAGTTGTTTCATTTTCACCTCGAGCATAATAAAAGTTAACTTGTGTGTTTGAATGTCTTTCTTCCTAAGTGTTAACGTTTGCACGCTTCGGGATTGCCATTGGTTGACTCTAGGATAGGTTCATCCTAAGGTAGTCGATTTAGAACTCGTAAGGCCCATCGAACCCGATTTCACTTGTTTGTGGTAAGAAGGTGTTGCCCTCATTAGGGGATTTGAAGCCCTAGATGTAGTTTTTGTAACCCGATGTGAGTTTCATTGTTCAAGCCTCCAACAAATTTTTGTATGAGCGGCATAGGATCCTTACCAAGGTATGCTTAGATCTAGAACTTGGCATCTAGCTTCCCGAGATTGTGACCGAACTAATTTAGGGATGACAAAGAGCATTCTTCATTCGGTGACTATTTTGTTTTCTAGGATTAGCTTTTATTCTCTTGTATTTTTGGTTGCATTTGCCCCTTTTCCTTGCCATGTTGAGCCTTCCCCTCCTTGACTATAGCACATTACAAAGCCCATGGCCTTTTATTTTACTTTCACCCTTAGTATCGTGAAACTCAAGCCACGAAAGCTTTTTGATGTTTTAATTTGAAATGTGGAAGGTAATGATTCAAATGGAAAGTGAAATAGTGATGTTGTGAATATTTGTTCAAATAAAAGCAAGTGCAAATCCTAGAAAAATCCATCCATAGTTATAAATAGGCATGGACATTGAAAAAAAAAAAAAAAAAAAAAAAAAAAAAAAAGAAGAGAAGATTTTGCAATTGTAAAATGAAAAAAAAAGGGTTTTTCTAAGTTATGCCCCCAAACTTCTTCGGTTTCTAAGTTGTTCCCATGCTTTTTCAAACGTCTAAGCTATGCTCTCAACCTCACTAATTTTTATTAACAATAACATTTGATGTTAACAATAACTTTTTTTTTTAATTTTATTTTCTGATTTTTAAATTTTTTTGAAGTGTTAAACCAATTAGAACGAGACACGTGTCAAATTAATAACGCCACTACACCATTGTTGATAAAATAACTTAACTTTCGTCAATGGATATGACTGTCAAAGGGTATTGTTGATAAAATATCGTAAGGTGGAGGACACGGCTTATAACTTTGAAAAAGCATGGGTACAGCTTAAAAACCGAAAAACTTGGGGGGCATAGCTTAGAAAACCCCAAAAAAACAAGAAAGAATAAAGAGTTGTTGAATGATGATGAAAGAGGAAGATGAAAGTTCAAAAATGTTTGGCAATGTAATTCAAGTTTGTGACAATGTAGTTTGAAATTGGTAGATGTTTTATTTTGGAAAAGAGGCTTGATCATCCTTTGTTTCACGATTAGGCTAAGCACCAATTTCCAAATTTTACCACACCTTTACCCACTAGCCAACATTACAACCCTCTTAATGCTCTTTTGACTTAGGGTAGTTGAGTCACTAGTCGGTGGAGGGAGCTAAATTTCAAGCATATGGAGAGAGCATGACTTGGTAAGATGTCGGGTTTCCCTATTTTGTATCATTTTATCTTTGTTCCGGCTCCTTCGTGGAGTCATGAGATGCTACCTCCAATGGTGGATTTGAATCTAGATGAGGGAACGCGATAAGATTGTATGGAATGCTGGGGAGTGGTGCATGTTAGAGTTCTCTATGTTTAGCATGATTTATCCTTCAATCAACCATTGGCATCCCCTTGCGTGCTTACATTCACTACTTAGAAAGTTTGACATCCACTTATGCTTGTTGTCTAAAAGATTGATTTGATTATGATATGTATGTGCTTGTTGATTCATCTTCTTGTTTTCTCCTTTATGGTTTTCCTTGGACACAATTTTGTGAGAGTTGTGGGGTAAGCTCAATGGAAACCCTCACGATATCACAACTCGTCCTCACCGGCGACCTTGAGGTTTAAATGGCTTGTTGCTTACGCTAAAAGCAAATTCGGCTTTACTTTGTTAGCTTTAGCTTCTTCTAGCTTTCTTTGCTTGAGGACAAGAAAGAGGCAAGTGTGGGGAAGTTGATGAGTGGCATTTATGCCACGATTAAGGGCTCATTCTAATGGGTTTTCCCCGTACTTGTACCTTGTTTGTACCCTTTTCTTACCTTTAGTTCTCCTTTCTTTTGTTCGTCTTCTTTCCTAGTTTGTACCTCCTTTGTCTATTTTCTACCTTGGTTTTCTTATTTGTGTTTTGTAGGAACCATGGTGTTGAAAGAAGAAGACCTTGGGCCAAGAAAAGAGCGCTACGCGCCACTTGAGAGAGCGCACATGGACGCTGCGCGGGCACGCAGACCTGTGAGAAGGCGCGCAAAAGGGAGAGTTCAAGGGGGCTAAGCAGGATGTTTTGTGCGACCACTGCGCGACCCTGGAGAAGGCGCGCACCAATACTGCACGGGCGCGCAACCCTGCCAAAACCCGCGCAGCCGGAGTATGAGGAGAAGAACAAAATCAGAGAGATTTGCGCGCCTGCTGCGCGACCATGGTGCGCGCGCGCATTCTACATGCACGGGCGCGCAGAATTTTGTGCGGGCGCGTATTTTAGGGCTTCATTTCTCTGTACCCACGAAGTTACGGGCGCACAGCAATTGGAGAGGGCGTGCAATATTTCGTGCGGGCGCGCATCGCTGGGTTCCAGCTTTTTACTTCGCCTTGTTGCTTCAATTTCTTCTTTTTCTAGGCACCCATATATATAATCCGTACTCTCATTTGGATGTAATTAGATTAGCTTAGCTTAATTTTCTGATTTTTAACTTAATCTAGAGAGAGAAACACTATTAGTTTTGGCATTTTTGAGAGAGAAAGTGTGGATTACTCCATTGTTAAGCTTGGATTCTGAAGAAGAAGCTTAATCAACCTCTTTGTAGAACTTCAAATTCAATGAATGAGCATTTCCTTACTCTTTTCTCTTTACTTTACTATTTGATTTTGTTTTAGATTGATTTTTCTTTGTTAATTACTCATTAATCATGCTTTTTCTTGTTAATATCATGATTGACTTGATGATTGCCATGGATAGTGAGTAGTTATCTAGCCAAGGGTGTGGGGATGATGTAGTTGGAATTTGTTCATGTTTATAGTAGAAATTCAAGTTGATTGTGATCAAAGTCTTTACATGCTTGATTGTTCTTTGATCTTCTTGCAAAGTGCACGTTATTAGTTGATTGAAGGTGAATCTTTGCTAAATGAAACGATAGTTTGAGTTAGCCAAGTTTATTTGTATCGATTGTTACTTGATTGCACCTTCCAATATATGGTTCTAATGTGGAAGCATAGAGGCTATGTTAGGAAAAGCCAATTGACCCCGAAAGGTGGCTAGATTGGACCCTTTATATCGATATTCATGTATGTTTAGTTCATTATCGAATTGTTCCTATGTTATTGCATGTTCAAGTGAAACCTACATCTACCCATTCCCCTTGGTGTTTTCTTTATATTGTCTTTAATTCACTTCACTCTTAGTTTAAGCTCTTAGATAATTCCATTCTTTGTCCCGAGATAGCTTAATTGATTAGTAGTGATCATAGTGTTTAGCTTCTCCCTGCGGTTTGACCCTTTGCTTACCTTATACTCGTACTTGGTTCGTTTAGGTAATATAATTATTTGATTTAGGGTTAGGCACTTAACGACGTATTTTTATCCCTTATCAAAGAAAACCTTGTCAGATTTGGGGTGAAGTTTGTCAGATTTCAATTTCTTGACATATGCTTTGCATCCCTATATCTTTAGAAAAGACAACCTAGGAGGCTTCTTTGTCCATAACTCGTATGAAGTCTTTTCTACAGCTTTTGATGGAGCACGGTTCAGTGTTAGTGTCGTAATTAGAAGTGCGTGTCCCTAGAAGAAGATAGGAAGATCACTAAGACCCATTTTTGATCGTACCATGTCCAACAAGGTTTGATTTCTCCTTTTAGATACTCCGTTCCATTATGGAGTTCCTAGAGGTGTTCATTCTGAAAGTATTCACCACCTTGATCCGATCGAAGGGCTTTGATTTTCTTGCCAAGCTGATTTTCAACTTCACTCTGAAATTCTTTGAACTTTTCAAACGATTCAGATTTATGCGACATGAGGTAGACATAGCCATATCTACTATAGTCGTTTGTGAAGGTGATAAAATATCGATGTCTGTTTCTTGTGGTGGAGCTCATTGGTCCACATACATCGGCGTGTATTAGGCCTAACAAGTCACCTGCTCTTTCTCCCAATTTGGAGAATGGCTGTTTAATCATCTTGCCAATATACATCCTTCGCAATTTTCAAATGATTGTAAATCGAATGAATCAAGAACACCTTCCTGCACTAGTTTCTTGATGTGTTTGATGTTAATGTGGCCAAGACGACAATTCCACAAGTAAGTTTGATTTGACTCCATGGTCTTAGCTTTCTTAGCGGTATTATTTACATTATAAACTTGTTTGTCTAATCAAAGCGCATAAAGACCATTTTCAAAATGTGCAATACCATGTAAAACATTATCAAGATAAAACGAACATTCGTTGTCCTTTACTCGAAACTCAAAACCTTTGGCGTCCAACGTCGAAATTGAAATAATGTTTTTGGTAATGTTGGGAACATAAAAACAGTTTTCAAGTTCCAAAACTAGCCTCGAGGGCAAAGACAAACTGGGAATTCCTACGGATACGGCTGCAATTCTGGCTCAATTGCCGACCAGGAGTTCAACCTCTCCCTTCGCTAGCTTCCTAATGTTCCTTAGTCCCAGAGAATTGGAACAAAGGTGTGAGCCACATCCGATATCTAATACCCATGATGTTGAGCTAGTGTAGTTTAAGTCTATAACGAATATACCTAATCCAGAAGCAACGGTTCCGTTCTTCTTATCTTCCTTGAATTTGAGGCAATCTCTCTTCCAATGTCCCTTCTTCTTGCAACAGAAGCATTCGGAATCAGATTTAGAAGATGCTACCTTCTTCTCCTTGTTTTCCTTGGTAGCCTTTGACTTAGGCGGAAAGGTCTTCTTCTTACCCTTCCCCTTAAAGCTTTTCTTCTTCTTGCTTGAGAATTTGAACGGCTTGCCCTTTTTAATTATGAGCATATCATGCTTCCCCTCATCCTTGAGCATTTTCTCGCTTTCTTCAACATACCATGAAGCTCAGTGTGGGTTTTCTCTATGATGTGCATGTTATAGTTCATCTTGAACTGATCATAGCCTTTGTGCAGCGAGTGGAGAATGATGTCAATTGCCATCTCGATTGAATATCCCGCATCAATCCTTCCCATGTTCTCAAATAATCCTATCATTTAGAGTACATGTGGGTTAACTGGCTCTCCTTTCTTGAGCTTGCTCTCAAGAATTTTCCCGTGGGTTTCAAACCTTTCAGTTCGCGCCTGCTCTTGGAACATGTTCTGTAGCTCATAAATGATCTCAAAAGTTGTCTCATTCTCAAAGAAAGTCTTTTGAAGTTCAGGAGACATCGTGGCCAACATGATGCATTTAACATCCCGATTGGCAATTTGCCATCGGTTTAGGGCAACCTGAGTCACATCCTCATTGGGAGTCTCAGGCATTTCCTCATTAAGGACATATTCCTTTTGCTCTTGCATAAGAACTATACGCAAGTTCCTTTTCCAATCAAGAAAATTTGGCCCACTCAACTTCTCCTTGTCGAGAATTGAGCGTAACGAGAATTGGTTGTTTGAGTTTTTTGCAGACATTGTTCTATAATTGAAAGAATTTGAAATGGAAAACCATTCATAATATTTAAATAATATTGAAATCATGCATATAATAAAACTTATTTAAACATCTTATTCACACATTAAATTGTCCCCATTTGGTGAGAATAAGTCGATTCCAAGATCCAAATAAACAATGAGTAGTTAAGCATGCTTTGGCTTGTCTTAACACTCAATATTCTAAGGTAAGCAACTCTTTGCTAATGGCTCCAAGCCACTCTTGGTTAGATAAATCGTCGCATCTAATGCTCTCTCAACAACTTATCCACTTTGCCACTACATGTTAGGACTCCATCACTCATATCGTTGAGTATAACCAAAACCAACTTGCATACCCAGTATGCCTTTCGTATCCTAGGGATTAATAGTGATGTCTCGCTTTGGCTTAGCCCATCACTACTCTCAATAGGTCAGTAAGTGTTGTTTTGGAATGGCAATTTTACTCAATATTTTAGGGACCTAGGGTTTCTATGATGGTTGATTTAAGTGAACTTAATTAATCATCGCAACATTCGAAATCCTAAACATGCATCTAACATATACTTTATATATATAATCATAAATATATATATCGAAAACATAAATAAATAATGCATTTGGCAACTAGCATGACCCCTTGAGTCTTCAAGGGTCGTCTTTTGCAACTTCATGGCTTCGTCTTCCAAGAACCTCTGTCTTCAAGACATAATAACCAAAATAATGCAAATGCTAGTATATACAATTAGGACTAATCTAAATATTAAGATACAAAAAAAAACTCAACGGTTCGCAGACCGTATTAAGATTTACAAAACTACAAGACGGAACGCAGTCCGTATTTTCTATCCTAATCGGGCCCCACTAGTTGCCATTTTTATAAAACCTGGGGGAGAATATACATTCCATTCATCCATTCACTATTGGTGAATGGCCCATGCATTTTACAACGATAAACAAGTAACAATGCACAAACACGCGTAAACTAGTAACTAATTTAGGTTGTTAATCCGATTATCGCGCCTAATTAAAACTAATCAAAGTTGTTTAACCAATTATGTAATATAGCGCAATTGAAATTGAAGCTCCCACTAAATTCCGCATCCATCTTAATTAATCCAATTAATTAAGCCGGTAAACCTAAAATTTTGCCAATGCCGCTCAAAACCGAGGCCTAGCCTCAAAATTTAATTAAAATAATTAAAACCAAATATAATTAATTAGAATAATTAAAACAACAAAATTAGCAAACACGTAGCCAACCGCACACAAGTGGTTCGCGCACCTAGATTAGCTAGGTGTGCACCATTGCTAGCCAAGGGTGCCTAGCACCCCTTGGGCAATGCGGCTTGGTGCGTGCTCCTGCACCACCCCACGCAGCACTTGCTAGGCCAAGCCTAGAAGCATTTGCTGTGGGTTGCAAGGTGCAAGGCAATACGCACAAGGCTGCTTGCCCCCTTTGCAACGCACCAAAAACACACACACACGGCTCTTACTCCCCACAACACAACAACAGCACGCACCCAGCTAAGCCACGCACACCATGCGCACACAGCAGCACACTGTGCTAGCAGCAGCTGTTGTGCTGGGCTGCACTTGCTGGCTGGCCATGGCGCACCATGCTGCTGGTCAGCAGGTAGCAACCACGCTTGAGGTGTGTGGCACGCACTAAGCACACCAACCCCCTTAGCAACCACATGTGGGCTGCTTGGCAGCCCGGCTGGTCGACGGTGTTGTGCCTTGGTTTACGTGCCATACTCTCGAGATTAAACCTGAATTTTGCGTGACATTAATTAATTAATTCCAAATTGATTTTAGAATTAATTTAATGAGCAAAATGAAAAATTATTACAAGTCCAACTTAAATAAAATTCATCAAAGTGAACACAACCAAAATTATTCCCAAGACTTATTCTTTAATAAAATTGGTTCAACTTGGTGCAATAAAATAAAAAAGGGCAATGCTCACTATTAATTTAATTAATTTAAAGTAATCATGAGATTTGAAAAAATAAAGGGGAGATGGAATTATGAACATAAAATTCAAATAAAGATTCCAACTTTAACTTGTGAATCCTTGAAAAAATTATATCTTCCAATATGAAGAATTAAAGATAAATGAAATTTTTACTACAAGATTAAATCTTTATGATTTCAATCAACTTAATACATGATTAAATCAAAAGTTCAACCAAAAATTCATGGAATTTAGTAACTCAAAGTTCCAACCACTTAAAACAATTAAAGATTGGATCTTTACTACTTAGAAGCCTCAAAGAATAAATTTTTCACACTTAATGCAATGGATTTGCAATTATGTGAAAATTTAACCAATCTTTCAAGCACTAATTACTACAAAGTAACCATGCTTAAAGAGGTCAAAAATTGCAGAAACATTAAGGAAAGAACCATATACATAATAACCATAAATATGCCATTAAGATTCAAGGTTAAAAGATTTAAAAATTTTCGTCAAAATGAAATACCCTAGAAAAAAGGCATTTCTAGTCAGATTTTGGCCTTTTTTACAGTCCAAAAGGGTAAAAATATTTCCAGAACGCTGTTTCCACCCAAAAATCACTATTTTTGGGCGAAAATCTGGATTCGGGGGCCATAATCAGCTTTAAACGGGTTTAAAATTAATAAAACCGAGCTACTAATCTAATTAGCAACATGAACCAGAAAAATAAATCATTAAACACCTTGAAAATTATTTGTTATGAAAATAAATGAGCAAGGCTACGATACCGCTGTTGGGTTTCGATGAGTCCAACTCACCGCATAAATAAAAACCCGAGCCCAAGAACAAACTCATAATTAATATAACAAAATGCATATTTAACAAGAATAGAGAAAAGACTAAATTACCCTTGTAGCGTACTTTGCTCACCCGAACGGAGCTCTTACTTGAGAAAAGCCGAGCCTCACAAATGGCAAGGACCTCCAACGAAAGTCCACTCACAACTCGATCCGACCGGTCTAATACTTGGAGGTTAGCCAAGTCCGACGAAAAAGACTACTCGAGTAATTATTAAGCTTATAGGTTTTCTCTCAAGTGGAGATGCCTAATTAAGCTCTTACTCAAGTGAGTTTTCCCATATCCCAAGTTGGGTATTTATACGGAAACCCAAGTAAGAAATCCACTCTCCCATCAATGTGGGAGAGTTGGTAAAATAAATTTTCTCCTTTTATTTTTAAATCAAAAACAAAAGAAAATAGCCAACAACTAATTAATCAACAAGTGGCACATTTAGAGGAGGGGTTAGGTAACGACCACAAGGGAAAGGGGGGGACCAAACATGATCCCCAAGGCTTAAGGAAAACCGCCCCTCTCACTCTTAGCTCTAATGAGTACGCGCCATGTGGCAGCCCAAGCCGTGGCGCTGCTGGGCCTGCTGCCTTGGCCTAGCAACGACCATGCTTGCACGCCAACTCAGCAAGCTTGCTTGCTGCTTGCTGCTGGGCTTGGCGCGCCATGCCGCACCACTTATGCTGGCCTGCGTGCCAGCATGCGCATACGCTACTAGCAGTTGCCCCGCACTTCCCCGCAAGCACAGCTAGCACCATGGTGCGCCATAGCTACTACTGTTATGTGCATGCCTTGCTAGCTTGTTGGCGCGCCATAGCAGCTGCAGCTATGAGCGTGCTAAGCTAGCCTTGGTGCGCTTAGCATGCACCAGCCAGCCTAGGCTCGGCTTGGTGCACTTGCTAGCCACCTTGGCTATACCAAATGCCCCTAGGCTTCGGTTTGCTCGGGGCATTCCGATGCTAGGGGTATTTCGGTAAATTGATGTTAGTTAGTGATTTTACCGTCTCGTCTTCAATTAATTTGACTCGACTTACGACGCTCGATTTCGACGCTCCAAGCTCGATTTCCGACGTTTAAATATTAATTACTCGAGCGACTCATTAATTCCTTCCGAGTTAATTCGTCATGTCAGATTGTTAGTTGCTTAGGTGTGACCCGAAGGGTTCAGTAATGATTAAGCTGTAATATTAATTATACATTAATATTACTGATTGGAAGCAACCTCCATCTAGGCATTTCGATCACTTGAACTTACTGAATAAATAGCTTTTCAATAGCTCCGACCCTCTACCAGAATTATACACTTGTCCGAAGGACACCATTTCTATCAGTTTGATGTTTAAAGTTTGATTGTTATTACCCCTTATCCCTAAGCAAATTCCTAGATCATACTAACTAAGATTTGCCTAAACACTACTCAAATAGTATCCAACAACATTCACATTTAATTTTCCAGAACATGTCAATGTCCCCAAACAACTTGTCAACTCTATAAACCAATTTCCAAGAACCTAGGGATATGATCAAGCGTTCTTTTTTGCTTAAATGGTTTACATTGGACTACTCTTAAATGTATACACTAATATAAGATTCTTGGTGGGTATAAGTCTAATCCTGCCAATTGTTGAGTTATAGTGACTAACTTTAGGCAATTGCACAATCATTGAGCAAGATATAGATAGCTTAGATCAAACAGAGCAGGAAGGAACTCTCTTATTTTCTCTCTATAACGTATGTGCAATAGAACTCTGCTTATATATCCAATATATGTATCTAACCAATTAGTCCATTTATTTCAACTTATTTTATCTTAATTTATAAAAAAAATTTAGATAAAATTAAATAAGTTTAGATAATATAAATTAAAAAAAAAATTAAAAAATATAATTTTAAATAAAATAAAATAAGTTCATACAAAAAGAAAAAACTAAGGTTACAAATTAAGGTTAGAAAATTCAAATAAAATAAGTTAAAACAAAATAAAATAATTTCAAACATGATAATATGAAGTATAACTTTAGAAAATTTCAAATAAAATAGGTTTATATAAAATAAAGTCAAAATCAGATGAACCAAACATAACATTATTCTTCTTATGTCTACCTAGTTGATCGGCCAGTCACACATGTCTAAACAACAGCTAGCCCTTGTGTGATGGCCTCTAGACATATTATTTTTCGACTCATGCTTGTGTGTGCGACATTTTATAGTTTAAGTTTAAGTTAAGCCATAAGCACCATTACATTAAATTTACTTAATCAATAACGATTCCCAACTAAAAATATTGAAACCTTTTATTAAACTATTATTAAATTTACCTAAATTTTAGGGTTTTTTCACCAAATACCCCTGAGTTTTAACTTAATTCACCAAATACCACCAACATTTTTCAAATTCACCACATACCATTCAATTTTACGAAAATTTCACAAATTGTCATTTCCATTAACTTTGTTAGTTATTAACGCTAATTAAGCCACGTGGCAACTTGTAATTTGTTTTTATTTATATAATTTGTATAATAATTAAATTAATTAACCTTTTCAAAATTATAAAATAAATAAAATAAATTAACACCAGCAACCAACCCAACCTGACCCTATCCCGGGCTGTCACCGCCTAGCTGGTCGGCCCTTCAGGCGCACTTCCCCCCCTCCCCTGTCGGCGAAACCCACTTCTCCCCTTTCCCTTTCTCACGTCACAAACACCACCTCCTCAAATTCTGAAGTTTCAAACAACCTCTTCATCGACATTCACCACTAAATTCAATCCTCTTCTTCCTCTATCCATCCCTGAAAAATTAATTACAACCAATGAATTGATCATTCAAAATAATAAAGAATTGGAGTGAAATTCAATAGTTTAAGGTGAAATGGGGAATTAGGGATTATGTTAGGAGAAATTTGGGGGAAATTAAGAAAATAAGGCCGACACAGTGAGCAATCCAGATCGCGCAGTGAGGGGGTTAGGGTTTCGGCGAGATCTGGTGAATTGGGGAGGGGTCATTTTAGGGAGGGAAAGATTTTTTTTTTCGAGGTAGGGAAAATAAGAGATCGAACGGTAGCATCGGGGTGAGGAAAATTGGGGATGTGGTTCGGTAGTTCGGAGAAGAAAGAGGGGAGGGGAATGTCGCCGGTGAGAGAGGAGGGATGGGTGCCACCGTCGGCTAGAAATTGGGTCGGCTAAGGGTGGCGGCTATCCGGGGTGGGGGTCTGACAGAGCTAGGGAGTGGCGGTGGTTGGTGGTGTTTTTTTTAAAAAAAAATAATTTAAATTTTTTTTCTTAATTATTTAAATAATTAATAAAAAAATATTAAATAAACAATCAGAGTGTTCTACGTGGCACACTTGACCTTAATGACTAATGTCTACGTTAGTCATTAAGGGTATGTTGTGACATTTTCATAAAACTGAATGATATATGATGAATTTGAAAATTATTGGTTGTATTAATTGGTGAATTAAGTTAAAACTCAGGTGTATTAGGTGGAAAAACCGCTAAATTTTATGTGTATTATGGCAAGTTTATTCTATGTCATGCCTTTTCGCAGTTCTCGGCCCCAAATAAAAATGTGCCCTAGCCTGACATGCGTGTGTGTGTCGACGTGTCGTACCATGTCATGCCTACTCATGGACATACCCTACCTTGTTTTTAGGGTAATTTCATGCTTCTCGTATTGATTAACATGACAAGCATCTCAAAGGGATATTGTTGTCATTTTGAGTAGGTAAGTGGGGGTAAATGTGTAATAATAGCAAACAAAAGTCAACTTCGTGAAATGATAACTAAGATTTTAAAGAGCTTCTTAAATATAGACTTCAGAAGCTCAAGGGTTGCTTCAATATATGACACTGACACCCCTATATTTTGGATTAACCATATCATGCTCTTTATTTCATCTTTAGCCGCCAAAAATTATGGTGGACATATCGGTGGAGACGAAAGGTGTCGTAAATGATAGAAATGGTAGTGTGTAGTGTCGGGTGAGGATAAAGAAGATGTAGATGGACAAAAGCTGAGTTCGTTTAGTGGAGTTGTTGTGGGAAGAAGAGTGAAGAAGATGAAGGTAGATGGGAAAAGAAAGATCACGGAAATTAACGGTGTTAATTTCAACAATAACGTAGTATAAAACATAGATAAACTTTATATATTTGTCGCTAATATGAAAGATCCTTTTCTAAATGGAAAATTTGTTATTATTAATCCAACTTTGGACCATTTACTTTCATTAATTCCAACTATCGATTATTTTTTAATAATCCCAACTTTAAGGGGCGTTTTCTTTCATCAGGTCGAAACTGGTCAACGAAAGTCAATCATCTGTTATACCAGGTTATTGGACACGTGTTAACACGTGATTTGTCTAAGAAATTAAAAAATAAAAATGATTTTTTTTTATTTAAAAAAAATTAAATTAAAAAAAACCACCAGCTCCCACCCTCCTCCCCTTCCCCTCGCCGGAATCACTCCCACCGCCTACCCACCGAAACACCTCTCCCCTTCCCCGCCTGTCGTAACCTAGCCCCACCGTTCCCACGACTCCAGAAACCGCCAACCGGAGTTCCCACTTCATCTAAAACATTCCCCTCCGTTCCCCCATCCCGTAAAACGCCCCTATCTTCCTCTACCTGAAAACGGATCCTCTCCCCTTCCTCGTGCTAGAAACAACCTCCGGGATCCGGATCCGGCGCCCAAATTCTCCACGGCGACGTTATCATGGATGTCGTCAACGCCGACCAAGCATGGCCAAGGCCTGAATTGGCCACTTCGTCGAAGCCCAGATTCTCGAATCTATTGGTGTCGATTATGTCGATGAATCTGGGTTAAGCTCTTCGCTGAATTCGAGATCCCTTTTGTTTGTGGTTCCTGGAATCTGGGTGAAGCTCTTTGCCGGATTCAAGAAGGTGCGGCGATGATTCGGACCAAGGGTAAGGAAGGGCATTGGTAAGGGAGATGGTGGTTTCCGGTGGAGGCTGGGGAGGGAGCAGGTGGGGCTGCGGTGGGATAAAAGGTAGGGCTACGGTGGGATTTTTTTTTTTTTAATTTAGTTTAAATTTTTTTTTTTTTTACTAATAAAGTTGCAACATGTGGCATTTAAAGAAAAAAAAAACTTTTTAATCAGGTAACCGGTCATTTGACTAATTAAAAAAATTATTTCCCAAAGTTGGGATTATTCAGAAATAATCGATAGTTAGGATTAATTAAAGTAAATGGCCAAAGTTGGGATTAATAATAACAAATTTTCCTTTCTAAATTGAGAATTTGAGGCTCCTTTTTATTATATGTCGAGTTGGGTCGTGTTGATGTGTCGTGCCATATGCTGGCCTCACTAGGTGAAAGACCCATTGACCCCCCATTCAGGCATTCACAACCAAAAAAACAAAGGAGAATCTACGAAGTTCAAAACACTTATAAAGCGCGGGTTAATTGCACAGAAACAGACAAACCAAGTTTACGAAAGGCGGTTAAGATTACAAAATTCTTTTGATCATCATTATAAAATCTTACACCAAAACCAATTTCTAACCGAATTTCTAGCGACACCCACTACCTCCTTCTCCCTCTTTCTCTCTCTTTCTTCCCATTCTCTCTCTCTCTCTCTCACTGACCTCTGCAACTCCATAGCTGCGTATTTGGGGTACCCATATTCGTTTTCTTTAATACCCATTTCTCTCTTCTTCAAGAAAACACCAAGAAATTGAGGAATTTCACAAGAAAATGGCGGAAATGGAGATACCCAGATTGTATTATGGCGAAATTTTCAGTAGATTGCTCGTAATTTTGATCTTCCTTACTTTGCTTGGGTGTAGCAGTGCACAACCTCAAGAGGGTATGTTTTGAAATTCTCAGCTTATGCCTTAATTTCACCATTTTGCTTATGCACCCTACCTTTTCGATGAAATGCTTCTGAAAGAACTCTTTTGTTTCCAAGATTTCTGGGTTTCAATTTTGGGTACCCTTTTTCTTGGGTATTCTTGTTATGCTTTCAGATTTTTCAGTAATTTTGTCGATTTTCTTACTGTATTAGCTTGCTATAATTAGTTTAAGTATTGTAGTTGATGCATTACATTGAAACATGTATAATTCAGGACTTATAACGAGCTGTTATGTTGCTTATTATTTATATGCTTGGCAATCATAATTCTAAAAAAATTCAGGTTTTGGTTTTTGGTCTATTGGTAGATTAGTGTTTGTCCACATGACAATTGTGGAGAAAAGTAATAATTACTTCGTATTATTCAGCAATTATAATTTATCACTAATTGTGTAGTTTTTGATTTTGGAAAAATATTAAGTTTTAGTGTCATGAAGATTGTGAAAAAAGTGTACGAAAGTTCTGATATACTAACAGAGGTTTAACTTTCTGTGCAATTTTAGCCAATTTCTTTTGCAGTTTACTTCAATTGATCTGATTAACAATTTTAAAATGTATGGGAAAAACTATTGGATGGTTCAGAAATCTTACCCTAGCAGCAGAATGGGCTTACAGGCCATAATCTTAGTTTCTAACTCAGTTTCCTCCTTGATTTAGATATCTAATTATTTACCGATTAATTACAGTCTGTTGTGTGGAATTTTAATTGCGGTTACATCAGATAATGTTCTGAGCTTACATTTTTCGATTGTTCTGTTATCAATTGGCCTGTCCATTAGAGTATATGCTAAAACATAACTGGACTAGGAGGGTGGATTAATGGAGTGACTAAGTAGTCATTGCTATGTATAAAGATATGCATATAGAGTTAGATATGATCATCCTTTGCCTGTCAACAACTTGTACAAAGAAACCGAGAAACTTAATGCTTAACAATTTGCATTTAGCTGAATTATGAAGACATTCAATTAGCCAATTTGTTATGCTGTGTACTTGTGTAGTATGCTATACTTTTTTAGTACATTTCTTGAGTAGTTTCATTAGAGATTCGTATAACATTTTTGAGTGCTTGTATGCATAATTCTTACAATGGAAAAGGGTTTTGTGGTCTTCCAGTACATAATTTTCTGATGCAAATTTATCGTCCCCTGTAGCTCCTGCCTATCTTCGATTTACTGCAAATGCTACTGAATTCCCTGTGGAAGATTATTATGATTATATCATTGTTGGAGGTGGAACAGCTGGATGTCCATTGGCAGCTACCTTGTCACAGAATTATAAGGTACTGCTGCTGGAAAGAGGAGGAGTGCCATATGGGATTCCAAACTTGATGACCCAAGAAGGCTTCTTGGCCACTATTTTGGAGATCGATACATTTGATTCTCCTGCACAAGCATTTACTTCAGAGGAGGGTGTGCCCAATACTCGTGGCCGGGTTCTTGGTGGAAGCAGTGTTATAAATGCTGGATTTTACAGCAGAGCTGATCAAGAGTTCTATGCCAAATCTGGCCTTTCTTGGGATTTGAGAATGGTGAATCAGTCATATGAATGGGTGGAGAATGCTATTGTGTTCAGACCTGACTTAAGAAGTTGGCAATCTTCTGTAAGAGATGGTCTGTTGGAAGCTGGGGTGAGTCCATATAATGATTTCAGTTTGGAACATGTTTTAGGAACAAAAATTGGTGGATCCACATTCGATAGCTCTGGCCGAAGGCATAGTGCTGCAGACCTTTTGAACTATGGAACAGCTTCAAATATAAAGGTAGCTGTCCATGCAAATGTAGAGAGGATTATACTTGCCACATCTTCTCCAGCTGACAGCTCAAAATTGTCAGCAATCGGAGTGGTGTACCGTGATACACGGGGGCATTACCATCATGCAATGGTGCGTGGTCAGGGAGAGGTTATTCTTTCAGCTGGAGCCATTGGTAGTCCTCAGCTTCTTTTACTCAGCGGAATCGGTTCAAGGCCGTACCTGTCATCATGGGGTATTCCAGTTTCCCATCATTCACCATATGTGGGCCAATTTCTCTATGATAACCCAAGAAATGGAATATCAATTGTGCCTCCAACACCTTTAGAACATTCACTTATTCAAGTTGTGGGCATCACTGAATCAGGAGCGTACCTGGAAGCTGCATCAAATGTAATCCCCTTTGCTGCCCTTACCCATCCTGCTTTTGCACGGTCACCATCTTCTCCTCTTTATCTTACTGTGGCCACAATCATGGAGAAAATTTCTGGCCCAGTTTCATCTGGTTCACTTCGGCTAGCATCCACTGATGTTAGGCTCAATCCAAGCATCAGGTTTAACTATTTTAGTGACCCAAAAGACCTGGATTTGTGCATAGTTGGCATGCGTAAGATAGGGGATATTCTAAGAACCAGGTCCATGGAAGATTTCAAGTTTACGTGGGCTGGAGGTAGAGACTTCAGATTTCTGGGACCTGCACTACCCACAGACCAATCAGATGACACACTAATGGGTGAATTTTGTCGCCGGACTGTGAGCACTATATGGCATTACCATGGTGGCTGCGTCGTTGGGAAGGTCGTGGACACTGATCTTCGGGTGATTGGTGTCAATGCGCTCAGAATCATTGATGGCTCAATATTAACAGTGTCTCCGGGAACTAATCCTCAAGCCACCCTTTTGATGCTTGGCAGGTACGTGAAGTGGCTGTAAACTAATTATTAAAGCTTATAGATTCTCTACTAGTATGTGATGTTCTTAACGACTATAGTGTCTATTTCTTTGCCAGATATATGGGACTGAAGTTGCTTCAAGAACGAACAAGATAAATGTAAATGTCCGTTGTGGACTTGTGGTAGCCATAGCCAATCCAAGCAGTAGTAGATGCACATCATTTGTTCCTTCAATATACACAGCAAAGTGCTGGTGTATGATTCTTTTATGCTTATTTTTTTGTTCATAGTTGGTAGATGTATGAGGAATTGTTTCGTTAGCTGCACCGATAGTAGAATACTGAGGCTGTACATACATAGGAGTTGTTTCTATATAGAGCACCATTGTTCCCATGATTTCGGTCATCTGAAAGTTTTATGGGATACTATCCAAGTATCCATACATCTAGATTTTGATCATTACATATGAATTAAAACTTCAACTTACGATTGACTTTTCTTCCTTTTGCCCATTTCTTCTCTTCTGTTCATTGATTTTTATGTCTTCTTGATCTCAAAACTAACAGTCTGCGACCGTCAGACATGCTGCATCTGGATGTGATTTGAATTCATATATGTCAAGCTATGTGATGAAGGTTAGAAAACAGTGAACATATAACATTCTGGAAATTTATATAGCAAATGAATTGGAGCCGTGCATCATTTGCAAAATTTAATCAGCAATCGTGTTTCTAGTTAAAGGTCTTTAAGTTCCAGCTTTCAGAGAAAATAAAGTGCAGCAGTAGTAGTACCAATGTATTGTGTGATAAAACCTGTTTTCAGATATACAAAAATTGTCATAAAAGGGCTAATTTAGATCTTGTTTTGTTTACTTCATTTCCACTTCAAGTTATTTCTCACAAGTAAAATTTAGGTTGGATAAATTCATTTAACTTCAGACAAAATACTACTCCGTATAATTCAAATATGTTCAAATAATATAATTTCAGACAAACATCAAATGAATCAAGATACTAAAAATGTTTATGTACAATAATAATATTCAACCTACTTTTTTCTTGAGTTATAGGCCTAATATTGATGTCTTGCAATAATAGCATTGTAGGTGGCACAAAGTTATTCATGCATATTTTGATGTAGGACCTTGACTTTAGCTTAATGTAGGGCCTAACTTTGAGCACTTGATAAAGGGACATACAAGAACCCTTCCTAAAAGTACTGAAAATTTATGCACTCCATAGAGTCCATACATGCTAATTGAAAAGCATGGTGGCCAATTAAAGAGAAAATTCTTTCAAGGATTTTATGTATGGTCCCTCAATTTTTTAAAAAATTAGCTCTATTATTATTGTAATATAATCATTCATTATTCTTGCATCTAATTACTATTATTTCTTCTTTCTATTCATATCTTTTCAAAAATTCTTCAATCTTTCATTTAATTAATGTTGAAAGTCACCTCATTTTCCTTAATGTTTTGTTACCATAGACAAAATCAAATAATTGCTATTTTATTTTAAAATGAAATTATATTATTTCAAATAAAAAATTACATTTTTCCCTCCTCAATAACATATGGTGTAAATTAATAAATGCTTTTATAATATAAAAGAATTAATGTTGAAACTATTATAAATTAGACAAAGATTTTATGCTTTTACTTTTGTTTTTAGAGGGATACTCTTTTGCCACTAAAGACTTGTTTGGTTCATCTTATTTTTGCTTATCTAATCTGATCTGGTCTGTTTTGGTCTGATCTAATCTTAATGTCAAATTTGACAAAACTTTGACTTTAAATATACGATAATGTATACGGAAAAAAATATATTAAGTGGGGTCTTGTTAGATTTGTAATAATGTGTATTTTATTATTATGTGATTTTCATAATTTTTTTCATTACGAAATTAAAGATAATTAGCGATAAAAAACTGCATATAAAACGATGATCTGATATGAACTTATTTTTTTCTGAAATAAGTAAAAATAAGGTGAACTAAACAATGCCTAAATCACACTTAGAAGACTCTGTTTTTTTTCACCTTATTTTTACCAAACTGAAATTATTTTAACCAATTTAAAATTATTGTGTTGAAATGAAACTACTACGTATTTATATTGATTTGAACTTATTTTTATTGAAGTGAAATATTTGTTTAATAAATCTTATTTTTTGTGAAAAGAACACGACCTAAATCATATTTGACTTCCATATTCAATTTTCCAACATTTATGGCATTATTTTTTTTTCTTTTCTTTTTTTTTAAGCCATTATTATAATTTTTTTTCTTTTTTTTTCAATATTATAATTTTTTCTCAGAATAGTAGAACTTTTGTTATTTATCTTATTTTGGAAAATAATTACTTTTCTCATAAAGTCTAACAAATGAGATCAGATAAAAAGATTTAAATAAATGCTATTATATCCATTTATTTCAGTTACATTTATAGATATCTTTAGTACATAGTACTCCATTGTCTGTTTTATGGTTACGGTTTGACCTTTACGGTCTACAATGTACATCTTTAACCACGTATATATTCACTATAACTTGAGTAAAAATTTTAAAAATTTATATTTTGAATTTCATTTTAAGATGAATCCAAGAACATCTCACATAATATATATGGTTTTTAAGGCGAATTCAATATTATAAGTTTAAATAAATAAGATAAGATCACATGCATTCATATAAAATATTCCCTCGTGTTTAATAAGTATTACATTTATCAAATGCAACAATGTTTTAATAAGTGTTACACTTCTTTCTTTTTCTTTCTTTTTTTTTTTTCACAAAAAAAACCTACATTATATATATATATATATATATATATATATATATATATATATATATATATATATATATATATATATATTATATATTGGTGGGGAACTCGCCTTGTGACTTTGAGGTCACAAGTTCGAGCCCCACCAACTACAAAAGGCTTGGGAGTAGGGGGATTCCCTTACCTCCCCCCTCTACTCTCAAGCGATGACCTGCGGAGCTGGGCTGGCTAAACCTGTGAGAGGTGCCAACTCAGTAGGGTCCTTCTTCTTACCTTTTATATATATATATATATATATATATATATATATATATATATATATATATATATATATATATATATATATATATATATATATATATATATATATATATATATATATATATATATATATATATATATTTATATATATATATGTTGGAATGTGACTCGAGAATCAATTGAGGCTTGGCATATAATCTAAGGGGATGAATTACTTGTGTTAAGCAAGGAAGCATTGGATGGGTCAACTTCAACTGGGTATATCTCTCAAACTAATTGGAGTTTTGAGGTGATTCAAGTTGGAGGTAAAAGTTTGTTTCAAGAGTTTTCCAATGATAGGTCATAAGCTTAATTCCGATGAGAAACGAGGAAATTATAGCTGTTTTACTACAAGCTATCTGTGCTGACCCGAACAGGAGATGCACGTCCGTGCCAAATTTGGCACGTCCGTGCAGCTCCAGTTGACGAGCAATAGCTACTGGAATGATTTATCTAGGCTAGCACGTTCGTGCCATATTTGGCACGTCCATGCCTACCTGATACCTTGTCCAAATCCGTCGGGGGTATAAATACCCATTAAGGGTTATTTTGTTCATTATCCCCAAATTGAGTGAAACACAATTAGAGCTAGGGTTCTTGTTCTTGAAACCCTTGTACTTTAGAGTGGAAATTAGTGAGAGATTACTCTTGTAAACACTAATTATTATCAATACAAACATTCTCCTTGTTCTTGGGTGGGTTTTATAGTCTTCAAGTAATTGCTTGAAGGATGTTCCCACCTTCCAATTTCTTGTCTCTTTTTTACTATCAAATTTCTTAATTGTTCTTGTTCTTGCTAATTACTTCAATTATCAACCATTTGCTATATATATATATATATATATTTCCTTCCTTTTACATTCATTACTTTTAATACAACTATTAACCCCAATATTTTTTTTTTTTACAATTTTTCATACTGCAATGAATTATCACACTCACCTTTTATTTTATCTAAGTGGAATAAATCAATTAAATTGTCTAAAATTATATACAAACTATAATATAACACTTACTAAAATACGAAGAAAATAAATTTAATTCAAGTGAATAAAACGCTATATCAAGAACATTAGACATGGCAAGTGAACATATCCAAATTTTATGTCACTAGTTTCATTAGATACGAAGTACTTCAATTCATACCTTAAAATATAGGAGGATGATGCCTTTCATTAAAGTTAGAAGATTCCCACTCCATCGAGTTTTTACCCACCACCATTCTTTAATCATACATGTGGACCCCACCTCCATCCTTCAAATATAGCCCCAAAATTAGATCTCCCAAAAGTTGGTGAATTAACAACAAATTAAATCTCACCTCTCACCCCATTTTTACTTTTCAGAAACTTCCTCTTTTCCCTTCATATTTTTCTTTCATTTCCTCCTTCATTCAATCATCAACATTTTTGCCCCAAAAAAAAAAAATGGCTACATCTGCTAAAACTTCATCAATCTTTTCAACTCTCAAAAACCAAAAACAACCAAAAAATTCATTATTTCATGAAAACAACAATATTAATAATCTCTCTTTTCTCAATAATTCATCCTCAAAAAAATTTCTTAAGTTCTCCTACACAAAATCAAAGCATAATAACCTAGTAACAAAAAACGCCCTCAACACAAACACCCTAGATGCAACATCCCCCGTGTCGACGAAACCTAAAGAACCTTCAGTTCTAAACAAAAGGACGGGTTTGCTACAGAAGCGAACCCGTCCCATGATCCTGGTCTCCGAGAAACTCGGAGAAGCAGGACTCGCGGTTCTACGCGAGTATGGTGAGGTGGACTGTATATACGACCTCACCCCGCAGGATCTATGCAAGAATATATCAAAATACGACGCGTTGATCGTAAGGAGTGGGACGAAGGTGAATAGAGCGGTGTTCGAGGCGGCGAAAGGGGGGTTGAAGGTGGTGGGAAGAGCAGGGGTTGGGATTGATAATGTGGATCTTCAAGCAGCGACGGAGCATGGGAGTTTAGTAGTGAATGCACCGACGGCTAATACAATTGCGGCTGCTGAACATGGGATTGCTTTGCTCACTTCTATGGCTAGGAATGTTGCTCAGGCTGATGCTTCCATGAAAGCTGGTATGAATTCTGTTATTGGACTTATCTTTATTTCTCTGTTTATTTTTCTTGATTTCTTACCTTATTTGTATTTGTGGGTTGGTCATATGTCTTTTCTAAATTACAGTAGATTTTATAACTATTCAAAAAAAAAAAAAAAAAAAAAAAAAAAAAAAAAAAAAGATTTTATAAAAATTATAATTATTATTATAATTATAGAAATAGTAGTGTTTTAAAATAAAAAAAACAAAAACTTTTGCGTACAGGCGTGCAAAAGATTTATAATAATACTCCGTCCGTCCTTTTTTCACATTCGTATTTGTAAAATTATACGGGAATTAAGAAATTTGGAATAAAACAAAGAATAATAAAACTAAGGAGAATGGGAATTACATGACATTAATTGATGTCTTTGAGTAAAACAAAGATAGAATAATATTTTTTTTTTGAACAGGTCATCAATCCTTTAAAAAGAAAAAAGACCAATAACATTTTTTGGTGGGAAAAAAAAAACCAATCACATTCATCTAAATTGATGCACATGGAGTGAGAAAATAAGAGTGAGAAAATAGAGAAAGTATTAATTACAAAACAGAAAAATAGGGATAATTTGGGATATTTAGTAAAAATTTACTTACTAAAAAAGGGAAGTAGGAATGTAATTTTAAAATACCCAAAAAGAAAAGCAGGAATATAAAAAAGGGGCGGATGGAGTACAATATTAGTTTAAATCGAATAGCTTAAAGGTAATTCTTAGCTGCCGTAAAAAAAAAAGGTAATTTTTAGCTAAATTAAGGTGATTTACTAATTGATTCTTACTCCATAAAAGAGATTAATACTCCCTCCGTTCCCTATTGATAATCCCTCATGGGCATTTTTCACAGGAATTAATAAACACAAGTAAGAATAATAAAAGTATATTGAAAAAGTAAATTGACATTGATTATGCAAAAAAGTAGAGAGAGAAAGTAATAAAAGTACATAAGAAAATTAAATTTGCACAAATATTATTGCAAATTGGAGGGAATTTTAGTAAAAAAATTAATATTAATGGTTGTTGGAAAAAGCAAATGGGGTGAACATTTTGGGACTGAAATTTGTCCATAAGGGACTATCATTTGGGGACGGAGGGAGTATAACTTTTAGTGATGGAAGGTGTCCAAGTATATACGAAGGATTTATTATATAGTAGCAAATATATAAGTTTCGGCGAAAATATGCTATTTGTTGTACTAGAGTTGATCAAAGTCAGCACGGCCTGACTCGATTTAGGTTTTTCTATTCGATCTTGCAAATGCGTTTTTATGTAATTTTAGTTGTTTAATTGGCCCGACTTGAAAATGACCTAAAAAGCTCGCACAGTCCGGCAATCTAGGCCGGGTTTGGACACATACTTTCCGGCCAAAGCTCTTCCCGGCCCGACCTGCCCAATGGTCACTCTTTTAAGTTGTACATATCTATTAAACTATACGAAAAGCGAATCCATCAATAACACTTGTCATTATCTGGTGATAAATTTTCCCGCCTTTTTCGCTTTTTTTTTTTTTTTTTTTTTTTTGGTTCAAAATCTACAAGTAAACTATTTATACCTTATGATATTTTCATTCATGTTTGACAATCATATTCTATATATACCCAAATAAAATATTTCTGAATAAATTTTATATACTTTATGTAGGATTTTAAAACTAACCCAAAATTTACCTAAATAAAAGCCAATTCATAACCGACTTAGTCACCCAATAATTAACACCTCCATCCAAAAAAAAAAGAAAAATATAAAAAAAAAACTTACAATAATTTACAAATTTTCCATTGATATATAAAATTATGTTTTGATTTTACAATGGAAATAAGCAATTTGTTTTTTTTTTATTAACAAAATTGGTAGTCTATTATCAAGTTTATTATTTCTGCTTTGATTTTATTTTTTTAATTTTTTTAATTTATTATTTTTTTTAAATTGAGGGGCAATCACAAACCGTTAAAATTGAGACTTGAGAGTGAGGGATAGTTCAATTGGTTAGAACTTTCCTTCCGGTTCCATGAGATTTTAGGATCGATTCTCACCCTCGCCCTTGTGGCTTTCTAAACACCAAGAAAAACAACACGTTAAAATTGAAATACATTATGAGGCAAAAAGTAGAGTGCCATCTTCTTGGGTCACACGACATATAGTCACCAGCAAACAAACCCTTTTTAGATAGTAAATTTCCTCTATTTCTTAATTTTGATAAATTAGATCTTTGTTTTGAGAAAAAACAGACCTAATTGTATTCAAGTACTGTATCTCACTTTTAAAGAATAGATAACAGAGAGAGCTTAGTTTAGACTTGATGTATAATACTTCTTAATATACTCCAATTTTTTTGGAGTAATTCTTAAACACATTCTACTACCTCCGTTACAGGTTATGTGTAACGATTAGACATTTTCCCTCTCTGCTTTATGTCAAATCGTTGCACATAATCGGTAATGGAGGTTGTATAAAAATATTTCAAATATGTATAGGATTATACTTCTAATAAAAAGTAAAGACAAATGAGTTGGTGTTCACTTTTACAATAACCTTTATTCAAGACTTCAAGTGGTCAAATTGGTCATACCACAGTCCACATCAATTAGTCAATTATAACAACTCTTATTAAGAATTTTCAATGAAAATTATGACGTCATTTGTTATTTCATACGATATTCATTACTACATACGTAAACATTAATATTTTCATTTGTCAATATAAGAAATTACTGTATAAGAATATACTCCCTCCGTTACATATTACTCGCAACAAAGGAATATTTTATATTTCACAACTAATACCCCTTTGTTGAGAGTAATTCGTAACGAAGGAAGTAAAATTTTGTAAATACACATTAAGGTTAACCTAAGAACATTTCACACGAGTATGCTCATATTTATTAAAAAAATATTTATAGCAAGAAAAAATATTTAAAAAAAAAAAAAAAAAGAATCCTGCTCAATATGAAGATTTAAAACAATACCAATATAAAAAAAGCGGAGGGAGCTATATTTTCTAAAAGCAGTGTTATTTTATTTTGTTAGATTTATAGTCAACTAAACACTGAATATATAAGTGACTATTCAAAAAAAAAAACTGAATAAGTGAACAAAAAATTTCTTTTAAAGGAAAAAAAAACATAGTTGAAACACCAATCTAATATATATATATATATATATATATATATATATATATATATATATATATATATAAAGGGGAGTTTTTTCCCGAGTTTTTAGAGAGCCACGTAGGATTTAATTTTTTCAGCGCGCCATATAGGATGATAAATTTTAGTGATAGCCAATTAAATACAGATTATTAATTTCTTTTCAAATTAAATAATTTAAATGACACGTAAGCAAAATTGGCGAATGAGATTTTTCAATTTAAATTAATTAAATATAAAATATTATCTTTTGATATCAGGAATTTTACCTAAATGTATATAAAAAAATTATTTTAAAAATTCAAACAAATCGTGCATCGCACGGGTTTCATCACCACCAATAACATGTGTCATCTCCTGGTGTGTCCTTAGTTTTTTTTTAAAAAAAAAAAAATTATAATGAAGAAACAAATCTTTACGTATATAATACTGTAATAATATCTTATGGTGTATAATAGAATATTTGATGTAACATATCTTTCAAAAATAACATATTAATAATTAAAAACTTAAGCAATAAAATAAAATATTGTTAACATAATTTGTGATTTATGGAGTTTTTTACATTACAACAAGATCATAAAAACTTATTGATCCTCTTCAAACAAGTTATGACTAATAGAGGTAACCTGTTCAATAATGTGAGACATGTGTCGTTTTATTGGTTTGAAAATTAATTTTAAATATTTATAATTTATTTATTGATAAAAGTTTTTGAAAAGATTTTAATATTATTATTATCAAGAGAAAAATATACTTAACCGCTTAACCCACCCCTTCCCCCATTGGTCGAAAATTGTGTGGGGCCTTTGTCAATATTCTAATATATTTTGTAATTTATTTAAATTTTAGGAAATTTTGTCAAGAACTATCAATTAAAACGCGTGTTTTGAAAACAACTACCAATTAAAAATTTCTTTTAAAATAATTACCACAAAATTATAAAAAGTTTAAGTACCACTACCCCTCTAATAATTCCAACTAAAATATTCGGCATGTAGGTTCCACTTTGTACTTTTTCCTCATATAATCACCATCTAAATTGACTAAATTACCCTTTATAAAGGTAAAAAGTCATAAAAAGTGAGACTCAAATGTCGAAAATTCTAACCAAAATAGTTAGAGTGGTAGTGCTACTTAAACATTTTACAACTTTGTGGTAATTCTTTTAAAAAAAGTTTTTAATAGATAGTTGTTTTCAAAACACGTGCTTTAATTGATAGTTGTTGACAAAATTTCCAAAGTATTACCCTTTTTTTTTTTAATCTTATAATATTTGATATTTAAACAGACATGCATTTGGTGGGCCATAAATTGAAAGTAACATTTGTATATTTTAAGAGAGTCACACAATTGGAAAATTAGACTTCACATGAGTTGCTAAATTGAGAAGCGGGTATGGTATCACAATTGGAGGTTAAAAAAAAAAAAAAAAAAAAAAAAAAAAAAAAAAAAAAAACTCATTTTGTATTTCAATACTAAAACTTGAGTCTTATCATTGGAGATGGTCTAACCAGTTTACATTATTAAAATTTTTTTATCAAAATTTATTGGTAAAATTGTCAAAAAAATACCTTATTTTGAAATCATTTTGTGAACTTGTACCTCACTACGGAGTATATTATTTTTGTCAACTGATACCTTGAATTAACTTTTGTTTTAATTTTATGTTGACACTTTAATGACGGAGTTTCGACCATAAATCCAAGTCTCTGGCGTTTGACTTTCATTTTCCCAACATCCTGGTATGCGTGTAACGCACTTACCTCTTATTTTTATTTAAGTTAATTAAATTGTCTATACTATGCGTCGATCAAAGTATAACGATTATTAAAACACTAAGGAAGTAAAATAAGTTTAATAAATTCAGTTAAATAAAATCAGGTAATGATATGTCTTAATGGAAAAATAATGATCATTAACATCTTAATTTTTAAATTATCTTATAAAATTTGGATGCTATGAATCTATAAAGCATGGCCAATATAATGAAAGTTTATCTAATAATACATACTATCTACGTTTCAAATTATTTGCAATGATTAGATATTTTCCACTTGCACTTTATGTCAAATTATTGTAAATATTTTAAATCAAAAATAATATATTAGTAAAATATCAAAGTCAAATCGTGTAGTTTATTATTCTCTTCGTATCTGACTATCTGAATAATTTTTGCACTATTTACATATTAATATATACTGCAAACAATACGAGACAGAGGGATTAAAAAAGGAAAAGAAATAGAGGTCACAGAGACCATAATAACAATATGAAATTGCGAAAGTGCTCCACCCTATTTTGTTCACCACTAAAAACTGTTCAAAATTGGTATTTCTCTTTCCGAAACGGCGAAAACTAAAGGCAGCTCATCAATATGTGGGCCTTGTGGGCAGTCCAGAGTCCAGAGCGAGTGGCCCATTAACTACTTTTCCACTTTTGTTTTTATTGATCAGGCATCAATTTAACATTGAAATTAAAGCAGTACAGTATAGGAAAATTTAATGTCTAAATTTGGTGGTTAGATCTTATTTTCAACACCCGAGGAAAACTAGATCTTGTCCTTTTCTAGTTATTGTACTCATATTCTGTATCTGGTCATTTGATTGCATCTTATAACTTGTTCATTTTAACTAAGATGTGATAAGATTGATAACTGATCTAATTATAATAAGGTATGGTGACTTTGATCTGATTTGATTTTTAAATTAGTTTAAGGATATTGACTGTGTATATACTAAGGTATTAAAAAAAAGTTGTTAAGACAATATTGTTAGGTGTATTTTCAAATATACAATTACTAATCAAGTATAGTAAAAAGAAAACAATAATAAGTAATTACTAGAGCAATAATTCTTCTATAAAATAGAACTGCATTAATTTTTTTTTGAAAAATGGTCATTTTAAGAGTAACTTTAATAGTTTTTATACTAACGTTAACCCCTTAATGTTAATTTTTTATTTGTTATGAATTTGATTGTATTTTAATGTGTATTATAATGAATACATGTTATAATAGCTAATATGATTAATTTAATACATTATAAACTTTATAAGTAAAATTAATGTTAAGAAAATGGTAACTTTTATACTATATAAAGATAACTTTATATATACATTTTTAGGGCAACTTAAATCTGTTTTTAATTAAAATAATTCTCTCTATAAGATTATCTCAACATTAAAATCCTGTTCTTCATAGAGTCATCTCAAAATGACATGCTACTTTGTATGTTATTACCTTTATTAATAATTGCAATCATGGAATCTATCAAAGTTTAACCTAATGCATGGTTGATGATTCAATTGTAAAATTTTAAAGGTTGAAAGATAGTTATGATATTTCAACTCAAATTCAAGTTTAAAAGACAATACAACAAATTAAATCATCATTTGTTATTATAGCCTGCTACTCTGCTAGTAAGACATTAGCAATGTCATATTTGTGTAAGATCATAGTTACTTGCCTTGTTGGAGTAACTATGCAACCTGAAATTATGATATATCCAATACAGCATAAAGGCATGAATCTAACACTTGAAAATCTCCAGGGATATGGGGAAGGAGCAAGTATGTAGGTGTGTCTCTGGTGGGGAAAACATTGGCTGTGATGGGATTTGGTAAGGTTGGATCAGAAGTTGCAAGACGAGCAAAAGGTCTAGGCATGCACGTTATTGCCCACGATCCTTATGCTCCGGCAGACAGAGCACGTGCAGTTGGTGTTGAGTTGGTTTCCTTCGACCAGGCCATCTCCACTGCTGATTTTATCTCCCTCCATATGCCTCTTACTCCAACAACTAAGAAAGTCTTCAATGATACCACCTTTTCTAAGATGAAGAAAGGTGGGCGTCTCATTAATGTTGCTAGGGGTGGTGTCATTGATGAAGATGCTTTGGTTAGGGCTCTTGACAGTGGCATAGTTGCTCAGGTAAAAACCTGTCTTATCAGTTATTGAATAGATGATCCTGGTCTACCTATGTTGTGGATTGACTAACAGCTGATTATTTTGTTGTACTAAATGATATGGAACAGGCAGCACTTGATGTGTTCGCAGAGGAGCCCCCTGCCAAGGATAGCAAATTAGTGCAGCATGAAAATGTTACTGTCACACCTCATCTAGGAGCCAGCACCAAAGAAGCTCAGGTTAGTCTTTTTGAGCCAATGTAATTCCAATTTAACACTTTTCTTTGCCAAAATATCTTCATTGATCCACACCTCTGATATCAATCAGGAAGGAGTGGCTATTGAAATAGCAGAAGCTGTTATCGGAGCATTGAATGGGGAACTCTCTGCAACTGCAGTGAATGCACCAATGGTTCCTGCTGAGGTATTTGATGAACCAACAAAAGTATTCATACTTGATTGAAACAGAAAAGGGAAAAAATCCATTTTTTTGTTGAGCACTTCTAAGGACTAGTTTTGCTGCAGATTTTATCAGAACTAGCTCCTTACGTCCAGTTAGCTGAGAAGCTAGGGAGACTAGCAGTACAGCTGGTGGCTGGAGGAAGCGGGATCCAGACAATCAAAGTGTCGTACATAACAGCAAGAGGCCCAGATGACCTTGATACTAGACTCCTCAGAGCAATGATCACCAAAGGTATTATTGAGCCAATCTCTGATATGCACATCAACCTTGTCAATGCAGATTTCACTGCCAAGCAGAAGGGTCTCCGCATTAGTGAGGAGCGTGTTTCTGTTAATTCATCCCCAGAGAACCCAATCGACTCTATCCAAATTCAAATTCCAAGTGTACAGTCAAAATTCGAGAGCACCATCACAGAGAAAGGGGATATAAGCATCGAAGGAAAAGTTAAGGATGGGATTCCTCATTTGACCCGTGTTGGATCTTTCGCAGTGGATGTAAGTCTCGAAGGGAACATTATCCTTTGCAGGCAAGTTGATCAACCAGGCATGATTGGCAAAGTAGGAATTATTCTTGCTGACCATAATGTGAACGTGAACTTTATGAGTGTTGGGAGGACTAGCAAGAAGCAGAAGGCTATAATGGCAATTGGTGTGGATGAAGAACCTGAAGAGGATGCTCTCAGGAAGATAGGCCAAGTTCCAGCTGTCGAAGAGTTCGTGTTCCTTAAACTGTAGGAAGCTTCAAGAGTGTAGAAAGAGATCATAGAATAAAGGCTAGCTTCTGCATAACATTCAGAAGTGATAGGGTAATTTTATCAGATCAACCCTGCTTTGCATATGCAGCTCAGGGTTTCTGATCTCCCCCTATATGTGTGTGTTAGTAATAATATTTCAGGAACTTGAACTCTTTATTGGGCTAATAATATGTTTTGGTACCATTAGTCCCCCCCCCCCCCAACTCCCTCACCCCGAGAAAAAAAAAAAACGAATTTTGTGTGTTGAATATTTGATATATGAGCTCGAGTTTAAATTAGCTTCATATATCTATGTAATGTAATGTCCTTGTTTTATTACAATATATATGCAGCGAGTTGGTTTGGGGTGCAATATGTATCAAGAGTTAAGAGCCTAACTATATTCATCCACTAAAGTTTCACTCTCAAAACGGATAGTAATTAGAAAAAACAGCAAGCTTAGAACAAGGGAATGAAGTGACTACATAGGTTGTGTTTTGTTGGGAGAAGATCATTTTATTAGACTATTGCTCTTCAAATCTTACTTTGTTTCATTTGTAAAAGGGATTAATATTTTCTTTGGTCCATTGAAATTAGTTTTTGGTGGAAAATATTCTCCTTCATAAAGAAAGCAATGCCACATTTTTCTTCCTCTCTTTCATCCTCTTCCCTTCATGTTCTGTACTTCTCTCACTAATTTATCTATAAAGGATTTAATTGAAGGAAATTGAAGTATAAAACGAGTTCACATTGAAATATGCTAGTACTTTCAATTGAAGATGACATATAGTTGAATATGTTTTCCTTTGAACCAAATTATTTGGGAAGATTGAATTAGGAAGTGCTCAAATACAATGCGATGGAGGGTCCATTAGTTTTACACCATTGACACCACTAAACAAATAACTAGAGATGTAAGATGCTACACTAGCAAGCCATCAGACCATACAGAGCAGTAATCATCATTTGTAAGAAAGAGGAAAAACTGCTACAGAAACAATTTAGAGCTAGAAGAACTAGAGGGCCACTTATGATGCATGAAATATACACTTACACAGAAGGGTTACATCCATCGTCGTCCAAGACCACCATCGAAAATGCAAGAATGCAGATTGGCAGAACAAGGAGAGTTAGAATAATGAGCCAGAATAAGGCTACTAAGATTTCTTCCATCTTGCAGTATGATTGGTGTCTTCTAATTGCTTCACAACGTCTCTCATGGTTGGTCGTTTGCATGGATCTCTTTCTGTGCACTTAAGAGCTATAGAAAGTACGTCATATACTTGTTCCATGATCTCAGAATCCACAAATTCCTCGCGGAGGGCTTCGTCAATCACATGGTCAATCTGTTCAGAACAGTCCAAAGCTGACCTGACCCATCCGACTATATCCATTCCCTCAAGGAATGATGCATCAACTGCTTTCTTCCTGGTCAAAAGTTCAAGCAATACAACCCCATAGCTATAAACATCTGACTCTGTACTTCTCTTTGTTGCATAAGCATTTTCTGTACAATTAACACAGGAACATATAGTGTTATCAGCAGTTCAGCATTCTTAGCTTAAAGGCTATATTAATATCAATATGAAGTCTCAAATACATATATATATATATATATATATATATGTATATATATATATATATATATATATATATATAAATTGAATATTCTACGGGTGATTCATAGTGTTGTACACCTTGTAGTCATCTTGTAGATACATAATTTAACATTCAGGAAGGGAAAGGAAAAAAATAGCAAAAGTTGATAGACAAAGTTAGAACTAACACTTGAGAGTTTTGGAACAGTCCAAAATAGAAGATCAGCAAGATAATAGATGAAAAGCAAAACCCTAGAAGTGGTACCTGGTGCAATATAGCCGGTTGTCCCAGAAATTGCAAGAGATTGAATTGAAGTTGGTGATTGATCTAAAAGCTTAGCAATGCCGAAGTCAGAGATGTGAGGCTCCAATTCTGAGTCCAAAAGTATGTTTTCAGGCTTGATATCACGGTGTATGATAGCAGGAATACAATCAAAATGAAGGTATGCTAATCCATGTGCCATTCCAAGAGCTATCTTGTATCTTATATCCCATAGCAATAAAAGAGGATCTGTCTGCTGGAGAACATCACGAAGGCTTCCGTTTTCCATGTATTTATACAGTATCAAGCCATAACCCTTCCTCAACCAAAAACCTTCCAATTTGACTAAATTTCGATGCCTGATTTTCCCAAGTGTCTGCACTTCTCTAACCATACTCTCATTTGCACCAGTCTGACCACCAAAATCAAGCTTCTTGACAGCATAGACATCTTCTGGAGCCAATGAGGCTTTGTAGACAGTTCCATGAGCTCCTCTACCAACGGCGTATTTGTCATTCAGATTTTCAGTAGCCTCCATGATTTTGCTGAGCAGAAAGGACGTACCTTCCTGATTTGATAATTCAATGTCTTCTTTCTGTCTTCCTTGACTTCTGACACAGATATAACAGATTAAAAGGGCAAGAAGCACCACAAAGAGCAATGACCCAAGAGCTATAATTGCTATGTGAATACTGTCCAATCGGCTTTTAGAGCTTTTCCTCCCTAGCACATCATCACATGGCCTCACGTATCTTTGTGCTGTGCAATTAGAATCAGTGGCATGAGAGCAGTCACCACAAAGTGCAGAATTTCCCAAGAACGATGATGGCGATATGTTCAACAGGTTCGATAGTGTTGAGGGTATTGGACCAGAGAACAGATTGTATGAGACATTAACCTCAACCAAAGAAGGCATATTACCGAGAGTGGCCAAGGATCCCGATAGATTGTTGTGAGACACGTCCAGCTGCTGTAGATTGGCTAATCCCCCCAGAGAAGAAGGTAATTCACCGGTTAGCTTATTGTTACTAAGATTTAAAGTGTATTTCAAATTTGTCAACAAACCAATTGAAGAAGGAATTTGTCCTCTGAATAAATTGCCACCAAGTTGAAGTTCTGAGAGCATTCGAAGTTCTGATAGAAAAGGAGGAATTCCTCCAGTAAGACTATTCTCTCTTAAATTCAAGGTAGATATGGCTTCCCAGCTTCTTAGAGTTGGTGGAATTGACCCATTCAAGGAATTGAAAGCGGCATCAAATTGAAGCAACTTATTCCAGTTCCCTAGCTGAGGTGGCAATGATCCTCCTAAACAATTGTGAGATAGATTCGCTGCCTGAAGATTTGTCAAGTTTCCAAGCTCTGGTGGCAAAAATCCAGTAAGCTTGTTCAATGACAGATTGATTGTGGTGATATTACGACAATTCCCAAGGCTTGGTGGCACTTTTCCGCGAATATTATTTTCACTTAAGTCCATGAAAATGAGACTGTGATGCTCAGTAAATTCAGGAAGCCTCCCTGCCAGGTTATTTTGCTCAAGTCTTAACCTCGTCAAACTTGAGCAACTTCCAATATCAGGAGGTATGCTACCACTAAACATATTTTGACCTAAGTTAAGAACCTTCAGCTGCTTACCAAAACAAAGGTGAGGAGGAATTTCACCAGTGAATTTGTTGTTTGTAAATTCAATCTGCACCAAACTATTATTGATCCCCAAACCTCGTGGTATGACCCCAGAAAAATTGTTCTCATGTAAGGAGATGTTATTGAGATTCTTCATCTTCGTCAGTTCCTGAGGTAGCTCCCCTGATAAGTTGTTGCTATAAATAATAACATCCTGAAGGGTCTGAATTTTCCAAATACTAAGTGGAAACTCTCCTGACAGTCGATTTTCAAACAATTCAAGGTTGCTCAATTTACTTAGAGACCCCAATTCACTAGGAATCTCACCCTCAAGTTTGTTCTCTTTCAATTGTAATTCAGTCAAGGACCTACAGTTCCCAAGTTCCGGAGGTATCTTCCCTGACAGAGAGTTCTCTGCAAGGTACAGTTTAGAAAGTTTGGAAAACTGACCTAATGAAGCCGGGATCTTTCCCGTTAAGAGATTATTTACTACAGCAAAAAGCTCCAGGTTGCTGCAGTTACCCAAGCCATGAGGTATACCACCACGAAATTTATTAAATGACAAAACGAGCTCAATCAAATTCTCACAACTACCAGAACCTAAGGGAATGGTACCTTCCAACTTGTTTTTGCTAACATCTAGATAGGCCAAATTAAGGTTATTTAGACTCTCAGGCAAAACACCCACCAGCTGATTATCATTCAGATAGACAACTTCAAGAGCAGAACAATTGCCTAGGGAAGAAGGTATAATGCCAGATAACTGATTGTCATACAGATAAAGAGAAACAAGTTCACAAGCATTGCCAATATTGGAAGGAATTGAACCAGTAAGCTTGTTATCATTCAGAAAGAGTGACTGCAAATGTGGGATCCGAAACAACGATTCCGGAATTCGAGATGTTAAAGAGTTGCTAAACAAGCTAAGAGCCAATAAGTTATGCAAATTCCCTAAGGTTTCAGGAATTTCACCAGTGAAATTGTTGTTTGAAAGGTCCAAATACTCAAGAAGACTACAATTGGAAATCTCAGCAGGAATTTCACCAGAAAAGGAGTTGTAACCAAGATCAATAGTATTCAAGTGAGGTAATTGACCAATTTCAGAGCCTAAAATCCCAGAAATCCCAAAATTTGACAAGTTGAGAGAAACTACATGATGGGTTTTGTCACATTGAACACCAACCCATGAACATGAGCTAAAATTGGAAGAAACCCAATTAAATTTAACTGAATTAGGAACAACCCAATTAGCTAAAAGTGATGTTAAAGCCTTTTCATCTGAACTCACAGAGAATGCAGTTCTAAACAAAAAAGACATGAAAATTGACAAGAAAACAGTGTAAATGAAGCTCTTAACTTCTGCCATTACTAATCTAACTAGGAAATTGAAAGATAGAGAAGAAAAATACCAACTTTAAAGGGTGAAATGTTTGGAAATCACTTCATTTGGAACATGATACTAGAACCCACCAGAAAAATTACGCCTTTTTACTAATCGAGGTAATAGCAAGTACAGAAGAAATTAATTGAATAGTTAACAAAGGCAGTATAAAATTTCGAAGTATTAAAGAGGTATTATAAAATAAGGGGAAAAAGGGAGAATATGAGAGAGAGATAGAGAGGTAATAGATTATGTCTATCTACATCCATTTCATGAGTCACATATATATATACATGATAGAATATTGTAACCTATATGGACAATGAAGAGTCCATTCATTAGAGGGTTAATATGACCTAATGACAAAGGAGGATTACAAGGGTGCTATTACCACCATACTTAAGATAGTCATAAAAGTGATATTTACAAGCTATAATGATCATCCATTATTAACATATTTTATAACACTCCCCCTTGGATGGTCATTATCTTAAAATAGAATAATGCGCATATATGCTGCCTCATTAAAAACCTTTCCAGGAAAAACCCTGTGGGAAAAAACCATGGATAAGGGAAAAAAGAGTACAGCGCGCAATTACTCCCCCTCATTATTATATCACTGAAGATCTCTGAGACGACGCAATCCAATACGATAAACTAACTTTTTAAATGTTGCTGTCGGAAGAGCCTTAGTGAATAAGTCTGCTAAATTCTCACTTGAACGAATCTGCAATACTTTTATATCTCCATTCTTCTGAAGATCATGAGTGAAGAAAAATTTGGGTAAGATGTGCTTTGTTCTGTCGCCTTTGATGTATCCTTCCTTAAGTTGAGCAATACAAGCTGCATTATCCTCATATAAAGTTGTCGGTGCCTCCTTCCCAAATGATAAACCACAAACTTATTTTATGTGTTGAATTACCGACCTTAACCATACACATTCACGACTAGCCTCGTGAATTGCTAAAATCTCAGAATGATTGGAAGAAGTAGCTGCAATGGTTTGTTTCATAGAACGCCAAGAAATGGCAGTACCACCATATGTGAACACATATCCAGTTTGTGATCGACCATTATGAGGATCAGATAAATAACCTGCATCTGCAAAACCAATCAAATTTTCTTTGGACAACTTTGGGAAAAATAATCCCATATCTTTCGTACCTTGAAGATAACGAAGTAAATGTTTGATCCCATTCCAATGCCTCCGAGTTGGACATGAACTAAACCTTGCTAATAAATTAACTGAAAATGATATGTCGGGTCGTGTATGACTTGCAAGGTACATTAGCGCTCCAATTGCACTAAGATATGGTACTTCAGGACCAAGAATCTCTTCATCATTTTCCCGAGGTCGGAATGGATCTTTATCTACTTCAAGTGATCTTACAATCATAGGGCTACTCAATGGATGTGCTTTATCCATAGAGAATCTTTTAAGAACCTTTTCTATGTATGTTGATTGATGCACAAGGATTCCATTCTCTAGGTGCTCTATTTGTAACCCCAAGCAGAATTTTGTCTTTCCAAGATCTTTCATTTCGAACTCTTTCTTTAAATAATTGACAGTCACTGAAATCTCTTCAGGAGTTCCAATGATATTCAAATCATCAACATACACTGCAATTATAACAAATCCCGATCCAAATTTCTTTATAAAAATACATGGGCTGATAGGATCACTCTTATAACCTTCTTTTAACAAATACTCACTTAGACGGTTATACCACATACGCCCGGATTGTTTCAATCCATAAAGAGATTTGTTCAATTTAATACAGAAATGTTCTCGAGAACTAGATTTTGCTGCTTCTGGCAGTTTGAATCCTTCTGGGAGCTTCATGTAAATGTCATTATCCAGTGGGCCATATAAATAAGCTGTGACTACATCCATCAAACGTAAGTCAAGTCCTTCTCTTATTGTCAGACTAATCAAAAATCTAAAAGTAGTTGCATCCACCACAGGAGAATATGTCTCCTCATAATCAATACCAGGTCTTTGTGAGAATCCTTGTGCAACTAAGCGTGCCTTATATCTTACAACTTCACCCTTTTCATTTCTTTTTCGCACAAAGACCCATTTATATCCCACTGGCTTTACACCTTCAGGTGTACGGACTACAGGTCCGAATACTTCTCTTTTTTCAAGAGATTTTAATTCTGCTTCAATTGCTTCTTTCCATTTTGGCCAATCATTTCTTTGTCTACATTCTTCAATGGATTTTGGTTCATGATCCTCATTATTATCCATGACATCTAATGCTACATTGCATGCAAAAACATCATCGACGTCGATTTGATTTCGGTTCCATGTAATTCCAGACATGATATAATTTGTTGAAATTTCTTCATTATCAGGTACCTGAATTTCTTCCTGTATCATGTCTAAATTCTCTTCTGGAGATCCTTCGGAAATTGTTTCCTCAATTTGACCATCATCAATCAATGCTCCTTTTCTTTTCCGAGGATTCTTACCTTTGGAACCTATTGGTCTTCCACGTTTCTGACGTGGTTTAGACTCATTAGCAAATTTATTTTGTCCTTCCGGGACATCTATTTTAAATGGAGCATTTACAGCTGGAATATGTGACTTGGTCACTCTTTTTGGGTCAGCAAACGAGTCTGGCAATTGATTCGCTAAACTTTGTAAATGAATTATCTTTTGAACTTCCAGTTCACATTGTTTAGTTCGAGGATCAAGATGGGATAATGATAATTCATTCCATTTAATTTCCTTTTCCAGCTCTCTTTTTTCTCCCCCTAATGTTGGGAAAAGCGACTCGTTAAAATGACAATCTGCAAAACGAGCCGTAAATAAATCCCCTGTTGTAGGTTCAAGATATTTAATTATTGACGGGGATTCAAACCCAACATATATTCCCAACCTCCTTTGAGGACCCATCTTAGAGCGTTGTGGTGGAGCTATTGGAACATAAACCGCACATCCAAAAATTCTTAGATGGGAAATATTTGGTTCCTGACCATAAACCAATTGTAATGGGGAGAACTTATGATAACTTGTTGGCCTAATGCGAATTAGTGCTGCTGCATGTAATATTGCATGTCCCCAAGCAGAAATTGGGAGATTGGATTTCATAAGTAATGGTCTAGCAATTAACTGAAGACGTTTAATTAATGACTCAGCCAGACCATTTTGTGTATGAACATGTGCTACAGGATGTTCAACATTTATCCCAATGGACATGCAATAATCATTGAAAGCTTGAGATGTAAATTCACCAGCATTATCAAGCCGAATAGTCTTAATAGGAGTATCTGGAAAATGTGCCCGTAACTTAATCAATTGGGCAAGTAATCTCGCAAACGCCAGGTTACGAGTTGATAACAAGGACACATGTGACCATCTAGTTGATGCATCAATTAAAACCATAAAATATCTAAATGGTCCACATGGGGGATGTATGGGCCCACAAATATCTCCTTGTATACGTTCCAGAAAACTAATTGATTCAAAATTAATTTTAGCTGGTGATGGGCGAATTATTAACTTGCCTACTGAGCAAGCAGCACATGAAAAATTATTATGAAGAATCTGCTGGCTCTTCAAAGAATGTCCACATGAATTCGTAATTATTTTTCGCATCATTATTGAACCGGGATGGCCTAACCGGTCATGCCAAACAACAAAATTATCAGTAAACTTCTGGTTTACTATAGCATGAGTTTCAATAGTATTGATTTTTGTGTAGTACAAACCACTAGAGAATGTAGGGAGTTTCTCCAAAACATGTTTTGTGCCTTGAGTTATTTTTGTGATTTGAAGGAATTCGCTATTTTCTTCATTGATTGTCTCAATATGATAGCCATTGTTGCGAATATCCTTAAAACTTAATAAATTTCTTTGAGACAATGGGGAGTATAAAGCATCAATTATTTTAATTTCAGTTCCCCAAGGCAATTTTATAGTGGCTCTTCCGGAACCCTCAATAATATTTGTACTACCCGATATGGTACTCACATTAATCCTTTTCATCATTAATGTAGAGAAGTATTTTTTATTTCTAAGTATTGTATGAGTAGTTGCACTGTCGGCAAGACATAATTCTTCACCATTCATAGCAAACTGAACTTGAGTAATATCCATGTTCTTCATGAAATAAAATATATGTCAAAATGTTAAGCATAAAAATAAAGATAATAAAATAAATAATTCAATAAAAACACCCAAATATTTCATAAATTCATAAAGCATATAAAGTCCTTATTACAACCGTAGAAAATAACATAAGTAAATAACTATAAAAAGTCTAATACTTAAAGTTGACATAAAATAATATAAATTTAATTATTCCCTTCCGGTGCATTGAAGAAATCACCAACTTCTAAATGAGTTGTACTGCCGAAATCAAAATTATTCCCTTCCGGGGAAGTAAGGAAATTAGCAACATCGAATTGATTTGCATTGCCAAAATCAAAATCACCTTCACCATCTTCAAGAACAAGGTTTGCCTCAACTTTCTTTCCTTTCTTCAATGATTCTTGATAAAGTTCAATAAGATGCTTTGGAGTTCTACAAACCCGAGACCAATGGCCTTTTCCTCCACAACGGTAACATATATTGGTCTCATTTTTCTCTTTATCATCCCTACGTTCCCACTTTTGGTGGGAATGATAATTTGTGTAATGACCTCCACGGCCTCTACCATATCCACTAAAACCACGCCCACGACCGCGACCACGCCATTGGCCACGACCGCGACCGCGACCTCTACCTCGACCACTACTACTGGAATGGTCTCTGTTCTTAGTTTCTTTCTCGTTATGGGTTGTTACATTCGCTTCAGGGAATGGAGTAGAGCCAGTAGGACGTGATTCATGATTTTTCATTAGCAGCTCGTTATTTTGCTCAGCCACAAGAAGACAAGATATTAATTCAGAATATTTTTTAAAACCTTTTTCTCTATATTGTGTCTGCAGGACAATATTATTAGCATGGAAAGTGGAGTATGTCTTTTCAAGCATTTCTGCATCAGTAATATTTTCTCCACATAATATCAATTTAGAAGTTATTTTAAACATAGCTGAGTTATATTCACTAACAGATTTAAAATCTTGTAATCTCAAATTCAACCATTCATAACGAGCTCTAGGGAGTATCACTGTTTTTTGGTGGTCATACCTTTCCTTTAGATTACTCCAAAGGATTTGTGGGTCTTTCACAGTTAAATATTCATTTTTGAGCCCTTCATGGAGGTGATGACGAAGGAAAATCATGGCTTTAGCCTTATCTTGAGGTGTTGCCTCATTAGCCTCCTTAATGGTTTCACCAAGGCCTTTAGCATCTAGGTGTATTTCAGCATCTAACACCCATGATAGATAATTCTTTCCGGTAATATCAAGGGCCACAAATTCAAGCTTGGCAAGATTCGACATATTTCACTATACAAAATAATATTAAAAGATAAGTATATATAAATAGCATCCAAAAGTATATACTAAACGTTATTAGCCAAATTAACAACATGATACAAACCTACGGTGAACATGATTCTAAAAATGTAGCAATAATATATATAGTACTTTACAGAATGAATGCATAAAAAGACAAATTAGATGATGAAAAAGAAACAGTTAGCATAATTATGGAGGATCATAATCAACAAATTAGATAACGTGGATTATTATTGGCATAATTTCATAATCAACAAATTAGATAACGTCAGAGTCTAAATAGAATATTCATGAAGTGTTATTAGCATAATTTCATAGTCAATATTGAAAGAAATAAACGTAAAGGTGTCATAGTAATATTGCTAATTCATGTAAAAGTTACCTTATAGTTTATTGTACGAAATAGTTAACTAAAATTGATGATATGCGGTACTCGGAAAACGCTTAATAATCCTGCTCAGTTGGTTAGTATTGGTGCTGATAACGTATTATAAAATAAGGGGAAAAAGGGAGAATATGAGAGAGAGATATATAGAGAGGTAATAGATTATGTCTATCTACATCCATTTCATGAGTCACATATATATATACATGATAGAATATTGTAACCTATATGGACAATGAAGAGTCCATTCATTAGAGGGTTAATATGACCTAATGACAAAGGAGGATTACAAGGGTGCTATTACCACCATACTTAAGATAGTCATAAAAGTGATATTTACAAGCTATAATGATCATCCATTATTAACATATTTTATAACAAGAGGAAGAATAATGAATGTTTCTGATATCGAGTTAGTATAAATTCCACGCGGTTTCAATATTCAGTGACCACTAAGCACGGTCTTTGTCCTAGTGCATTACTACTGCAGCAAAGTTTGGTGTGAACAAGTATGAACTCTACTATTTTATTATTTTTATATTTGACTATTCATCAATTGACTTGATTCTACTTTGGTCATTTTACATTCGTGTGTTGTTTGGTGAGTACTTTTATGGTTGTACAAATCATGATAGGATTAATACTCCATTCGTTTCAACTAATCGCAATACTTTGATTGACTTATGTCGATTTATAGTTTTGAAAATTAATATTTATAATTATATATTATAAAGTATTATAAAAGCTTGATCTAAAGAAAATATACTTCATCGGTTTCTTTTTAGTTGCTACACTTTTTTATTTTGAAAATTGTTTTTTTATTTTAATGCAATTGGAAATTGGAAATTGAAAATTGGAAATTGTTATAGTTGCAACACTTTTCATTTTTTACATTTCTTTCTCTCTATCACTCTCTTACCCACATGGGTGATGAGTCTCTTTTATTTTTCTCTCTATCTCTCACCTCTTAAAAAATTATCTAGGAATCCGTGAAAATAAAAGTGTAGCAACTAAAAAAATAAATGAAGTATATAAAAGACTAATCTTAAAATATTTTACATGGAAATATATGTTTTTTTTGTATATTGATAAAATAATAAAAGGCAAAATTGGCCGCAACACTTTGAAGTATGGCTTAGGTGCACTAAGCACCCTGAAATTGCATAGTAGCCAAAACACCACCAACTATGATGTTAGGTGCAACGAGTGCCTTAAATGAAAATTTTTGGTCACTTATTTCATCGGAGGAGATGAACCCATGCGTGCTAAGTGGATGGAAGACTACATAACTATTCTAGAGATTGAATATTCACCTCATTCCGGTGAAAAAAGTTGTCGAAAATTTTCATTTATGGCATACGTTGCTCCCTAACACCATAGTTGGTGGTGTTTTGGCTACTACGCAAAGTTCAGGGTGCTCAATGCACCTAAGCCATACTTTAGGATGTTGCGGCCAATTTTGCTAAAAAAAAGTATAATTATAGTAAGCATAAGAATAGTGTTTAAGAAAAAAAAAACATATAAATAGTATAAATGTCAAAATTTTGCGACTATTATAAAACGGGGGGAGTAATGAAGTTTGCGCTCAAAACTATGAATCTCGTGCTGATTTTTGTGGATTAAATACACTTGTTATTTTCACTTCATAATCCTGACATCAAGATTTACTCCCTCTGTCACGAAATTAAGTGCTTGTCTTTCTTTTTTAATGTCCCAAAATATAGTGTTCATTTGAAAAAGGAAATTTGTCCTACATAATACAAACTTTCAGCCATCTCATAAATAGAACAACCTTTCGTTTATTTCAAAATACTACCACCTTTCACATGGTTCTTCTATAAATGGAACGTGACCTATTGGTAACAAGTTACCAGTGACACGTGTCACAATGTCATTTGCTATTTTATTTTTGGAAATTCTCAATGGTAACACTAAACTTTCTATTTTTCTAAGTTGTAAAATACAAAAATACTTATAATCAATGGTGAACTACAATTATTCACTTATGCTCAATGGTAACATTAATGATGGATCAGAGTTAATGGTTAACCATGGTTAACGAATTTTTCATAAAAAAACAAAATGAAAACTTGCAGAATTACAAAATTGCCCTCACTTATATAATAATTTCCTCAACCAACTATGTCTATTCACAATAAATTGATGAAGGGTTTAAAAACCATTCACCTTCTACATCTTCTACCTTTGTATTTCAAAGAGAAATTGAGAGCATTTGATGAAGGGTTTAAAGGGTTTTTGAATTTGTGTGTGAAAAAATTAGGGCTAGGTTATTTGGGGCTACGAAATTCTTGGGTCTGGGTGTAGGAGTTTATAGGTACTATAATGCGGAAAAACATGAATCATATTTATATAGCACCTAATCCCAAGATCGCATGCATAAGACACAAGACACATAATCATACATTTGAAGCGTGAATTCTACGTAGCAATTGATTAAAAAATCAAGGAGAGAATAGAGCCCCAAGCGTTGCTCCTCTACTTAGTCCGCGAGATTCGAACGAGCCGTCCACTAATACTAGATTGGTTGAGTATTGAGGAAAATCGCGATCACCACCTTTATGGACAACTGACCACCGCACGAACCACCACCACCACGAAGCACCACCGGCGCCGAGGAGAAGGAGAGAGCCGTGAGAGAGAGAGGAGTTTGAGAGGGTTAGGTTTGTGTTTTCTAATTAGGGTTTGATCAAACTGATCACTGAATTACTTACCACAAACCCTAGGCACCTAGTCTATTTATAATCTTATTATAATTAGACTAGGGCACGAAGCCCAAAACCCTCCTTATTCCTCCCTATGGCCGACCACCTAGAGTGATGAGGCCCATGATGGGCCTCATCCTCTAATGCTCGATCTAGGCCCTTTGTGTGACCTTATAGGATCCGTCCAAGTGGGCTTTGGCCTATTTTACTAGTCCAAAGATCATTAGTACCTCTAGCTATGATAAAACGACGACCCAAATGTCCGAACTTAATTATCTCCATAATTTGATCCATTTATATATCTAGTAATTGTACATGAAAAAGACATAAATCCTTCACTGGGTATTTTTCAATTTCAATTACAATTGTTCAAAGTAATTTTAGGCAAGTTTGTTTAAAATTCTGAGTATACTTTGCGACAATATCCGCTGGTTTTTGGGTTGAAATTTGCTCGAGGATTGTTGATTCGATATCAAAGATCGATCTTGTGAAGATATATACCCCTAGTAGTGCAGATTGAAGTTAGATATTGTAGGGAATATTTCAAGCATCCCAAAGTTGAGCCCCATTATGATCATATACTTAAGTATGGTGGCGTCCAAAGGGAAGCAAGCTAGAGCAAAAGAGTCGCCAACAAGTTTTAGGAACTTGTAAACCGTTCACAGGGTGAAGGTTACACCCCTTCTTGATCCATGAGATCGCTAACTCCATAGTGGTCTGGAACCATGACTTGATATTGTGGGATGAAGGTACAAATCCAACCTAAAAGAGATTGAATCTGCCCTAAAAATAGGCATCTACTTTATTCTTCTCATATTCATGTGTGCTTTTTGACTAACATACAATCAATAGGTTAACCCTAAACCTATTTAATCTATGTTGGTTGAATATTAATGCACAAACAAATATATTATTGGTGATCACTTGAATTATAATCATATTAACCTAAACAAGATTATTAATTATCTTATTAAGAGTGATTACAAGTACAAATTCCCTTTAAACATGCAAGAGAGGGCGTGATCAAGCAATAACATAATAATATATCAAGCAACATAATAACAACATTCATCATCATAATAATCTCAATAAAGCATAATAATATTAGCAAGATCCTAGGCATGATACTAATAAGAAATATAACAAATTCTAGCATGTCACTAAACAATAAAGATCAAATCTTTAACCCTAACATGATACTAACAAGATATAAGAAATTAGGAAGCAACCTAAACATGATACTAGAAAGCAATAAAAGCATCCTAACATGATACTAGGAATTAAAATAATTTAAGCATGCTTTCTAAAGAAATATAATAATGAAACTACTTACTTTGTTGCCTCGTATCTCTTTCTATCAAAAGAATACACATGTTAGTAACTTCAATGAAAATATTAAACAGTAAATCTAATCAAAGAATTGAAATAATATTTGGGACCAAATCCTCAGAAATTATCAACCTTTCACGTCTAGGGCGAAGGCAACTTCGAACTTGGATAGGTGTGTCTAGAACTTGTGAATGAGCTAGAAATTGGATTGGTTTATGAAATGTATTGAATGGAAATATGGATTAAGCACTCCAAAGGTTAAATACTCAACCCGACCAATAATGGCGGTGAAAGGTTGTTCATCATCGGGTTTGGTTTTGGGGAGACATTTTTAGGTGTCTACAGAAGCCCCGACTTTGACTGAGTTTGTAGAAACGTCAGTTTTGAAAACGATAGTCAAAGTAGTCGATAGGGACGGAGAATGATTTAAGATGTTCTGCGATACTAAATCACTCTGTATACTCCGATACCTGCAGAAAAATGTTAGTTCCACAGATAAAAGAATAAAGATAGAATGCTTATCTGTCACCAGTGTATCGGTGGCAAACGAGCTTGGTAGTTTTCTACGCTTGAAGAAATCCACCGGATGATGTTTGTTGAGATACTTTCCATGCTTGAGGAAAGTCGACAGATGAATTTGGCAGTTTTCTATGCTTGAAGAAATCCACCGGATGATGTTTGTTGTGATACTTTCCATGCTTGAGGAAATTCGATAGATGATATAATCGTTGACTTCTTCGCCTTGAGAGGTGGCAACGGCCGACAATTTTCCTTGCTTGAGGAAAAACTTGTCTGATGATGAGATTGCAAGTCTCTATGTATCGAGAACCTTGCGCCGTGAATAGTCTTCGCTTGGGATATGATCACTAGATGATGGTTCGATTGTCCCCGAACGTGGGCTGTAGTTGGTTTGATTGTCCCCGAACGTGGGCTGTAGTTGGTTCGCTTGTCCCCAAACGTGGGAAGTAGTTGGTTCGCTTGTCCCCGAACGTGGGCTGTAAATGGTTCGCTTGTCCCCGAACGTGGGCTGTAGATGGTTCGCTTGTCCCCGAACGGGGGCTGTAGATGGTTCGCTTGTCCCCAAACGTGGGCAGTAAATGGTTCCCTTGTCCCTGAACGTGGGCTGTAGTTGGTTCGATTGTCCCCGAACGTGGGCTGTAAATGGTTCGCTTGTCCCCGAACGTGGGCTGTAAATGAGACCTGCAAAAATAAATTTGCCAAGGGACTCGTATATATTGTGATTGACTTGACCAACTGACTTGATGACCAAGTTTGACTTGACATGTGTATGACTTGTGAGAGTGTGTATATGTATGATTTGAGTGTGTGTGCAGACACAAGCAAACGAAGATGCAAAAAATTTTCCGTCATTTTTGTCATGAGTGGAGGATACCGATTTTCTCCCGAAAAAGAAAAACGTGAAAAAAAGTTTTGTTTTTGACTTTCCCTCGATGAAAAATTTTGAAAAAGTTTTTGAACTTCCTCAAAAGAAAAGACATAAAAAAGGGAAGAAGTTTTGAACTTCCTCGTTGAGCAAGACCAAATGAATCGCATGGATTGAATTGCTTGTCTTGAAAATAATGTATGCATGATGCATGTTCTTAGGCTAGGAGGCTAAGGACAATTACATCATGTGACACGATAGATGAATGAACTTAAGTCAAGGAGCTAAGCATCATATATGGTGTAAAGAAACGATCTTGAATGTCACTTAGGTCTGGAAGCTAAGCACGTATATAGATGAAGTGATTATTGCATAATGAACGTTGCTTAGGTCAAGGAGCTAAGCACGATGTGCTTTGTATGATCACAAATCATTGATATATAAATGTTGCTAAGCACATTATGCGATGCGTGAAACAATGAATATTGCTCAGGTCAGGAAGCTAAGCAAGTATACAATGTTTCTTTTAATGAATGTTGTCTTGAAAGATGATGAAGCATGCGCGGTAGGGAAACAAGATTTCATGATAAAGGGTTCCTAAGGGAAAGATGATATGCCTATGTATGTGTGAAAGAAGTGTATGAAAGTGATACTAAGGTGAGGTTGCAAAGGCTATGGTGATGGGAAGAGATATGAGAAAAGTCAAAATGGTGACCCTTAAGGCTAGGTAGGCTAAATGATGTGGGTTCAAGCCCCCAAGTCTAGCTCTAAATGGATAGGGTCATAGGGATAAGCATTGGAATACTTCGACTCGATCATGCATATGAATGTGGCTACACCTCAATGTGAGGTTGCCTACGTGTCCGTTAGGAATCAGGCCGAACGTAGCTCTAACCGAACTTTGCACAAGTGTATGTACACCTCAACGAGGTCTTTCAAGGGTTGTAATATGGCTAAGTTGATGGTTTAAAGAAGAAAAGGGTACAAAGCTCAAGACCCGAGAAAATCCCCAAGATGTGTAATTGTGAATTTGAAAATTTGAATTTTGTAAGTTTATTTTCAACATTTTTTTTTTTTTTGCTTTGAATTTCATTTTTTTTTCTCTGTTGAATCAATGTAGGCAATCTCGGATCATGCGCTCCATCACTCACTTACCATTCATGTTTCTCAGGCACGGTACCAAGCACTCGATGAGAGACGCAATTCGAGACGCGTTCATATCAAAGACATTGGAACACTTGCCTTTATACATTGTTTTTATTGTTGCTTTGCTGCTTTTCTTTTTACTTGCTTTTTGAATGTTACACAAATTTCACACTTTCCCATCCCAGGGCTTGGTGAATGTGGGTTGAATAAATAAGACCAATCATTCGACGAGGCTCAAAGTGGTATGTGATTGAATGGTTAATGGGGAATGAATGGGTTGCAAAGGTACCTCAAATCATTTGTATACCTTGTGTTCGGTTCGGCAATTAATTTTTTCCTTTTTTTTTTGGCTAATCACTTGATCGAATGTAAGAAAAAGATGCTCATTTATGAAGAAGGTAAGAAATGTGACACATAGACACATGGATAAGGAGAAACTATGCTAGACTTTTTAGGGGGGAGGGTTTGAAACAAAAGAATAAAAAAACATGAAATCTTGGTGAGAAGCTTGCATCGTGCTTTGTCTTCATGGCTAAAAAAAGTTTGTTGTTAATGCTTTGATTGGAAGGAAAGAAGGAAGGAGTGACGTTCCCCTTATTCTTCCAACTACTTCCTAGTGATTTTAGACTCAAGTACTGTGTAAGGATGAACTCACTTAATCCATTCACTCAATACTCGGATTGGAAAGGAATAGTGTATGAATCAATTTTGAAAACCGATGGGAAATACTCCACTCATTCCTATTACGACGGAAAACGATGCATGGTCCTATTATACGATCATAAACAATATAGTGAATTACTCGAAGACAAAGAGTGTGCAATGACTCAACATGTGTGATTAGGTGAGTTTATTAAGACTCGTGGTATGATCGTATGGCTAGACATGTAAACGACTGACGCAAGGATAAAAAATAGCACGGAAGAATAAAAAGACAAACTAACTTGATTAATTTTGTCCAATTTTAATATTTATGCTATTTACTAGGTGAAAACGGTCAATTGGCAATCGTTAGTCATAAATAAGATCAACCACAATCAAAGACAAAGAACACATGTTAAGGGTAGCACAAAAATCACAAGAAACTAGGAAGAGGACTAGAATTCTAGAAGAGTTAGGACTCATGGGTATAAATAAATAAATACATAAAAATAAAAATCTATAATCCTATGTTATACGAGTTGACATGGATTAAAGGACTTGGCTAAGACTAACTTAACACGAAAAGATATTAAAAAAAAATTAAAAAAGAAAGTTGACGCTAAAAAGACACATAAACTGGACAGGCTGTAGTATATCGGTTATAACTTTTGATCTGTGACTCTGATTGTGACGAAACCAACGCCAAATGGAAGATAAAACTTGGTTCTACAGATCCATAAGTGCCACGACACGTAACTCTTTCTAGAACTCCGGATATGACCAAAACAAGTTGACACTTGTGCAGTATACGAGAATAAAAAAACCGGGTTGACTAAAAAAAAAAAAAAAACTATGACTTGACTCTAAAAAAAAGGTTTGATAAGAAAATAATAAAAATAAAAAATAAAAAGTCAATAAAAAAAGCACATATAAGCACATTGTTACGCATGATGCAATGAAGTTTGCAACCTAAAGTCAAGTTCTATGTTCGACTATGGTCAAGCTTATTTGGGTGTCAAAGGGTACCATGGTGTAGACACCCAAATGTGTCTCCCCAAAACCAAACCCAGTGATGAATACCTTTTGTTTTGAATGATTATCGAACGAGGTGAAAGTGTGAAAGGTCAAGTGTTGCGGTTAATTTTTATTGAAATTCTTTCTTTCTGTTTTCGAAAAACACCTCTATTTTATGAAAACAGCCAATCCAGTTTAGTTTGGTCCACGTCAAGGGTCCAATAATATTGTAGTTGGATGGGGCTTGCAAAGATCTTTCCAACGATATATTATAAGCCCAATTCCGATGAATAATGAGGAAGTTATGGCCAAAATACTAAACTGGGTCTGATTTGATCTTTACATGCGGCCCAATGATCTAGGGGAGGGCCCAATGATTAATTATTATTCCTAAAGTTATTGGAATTAATTATAGTCTTCTAGAATTTTCTAGAAGGTTCTCTTTAGTCCTAATAAGATTAGAATTAATAATTAGATTTTGATAAAGTTTTATTTGGAATAAAATATTATTTTATGAAAAATACGATTTCAGTTTTCATACGGACTTTACAAATCGATTTTGATTGATAAGTGGACTCCGTGTTTGAAAGCGCGTAGGAATCCAGGCTGTCGCCAAACGACAGGCCCGTCGCCACGCTGCAGAGCTTGTCGCCAAACGACAGGATTGTCGCCACGCGACAGACCCTGTCGCCAAGCGACAAGGTCGGTTTTGCAGCGACAGAGTGGAGTTTTATTCCTTATCAAATTCTGCTTATTTCCGGACTGTTTTCTTATAAATAGGGTCCTAAACCTCCGTTTTTATTCGTCAACAATCAATCAATTCTCATCATCTACAACAATCAATCATCTCTCTCTCTAAAGCTAGAAGCTTTCTCTCTCTATTCTTTTTCTAAACCTTCCCTCTTACAAAATTCCGCATTCACAAGATCTAGACACACCTAGCCAAGTTCGAAGTTGCCTTCGCCCTAGACGTGAAAAGTTATAATTTCTGAGGGTTTGGTCCCTAATCTCTATTTCAATTATTTAATTTGATTGTTTGATTTTATATTTTCCTTGAAGTTACTAACGCGTGTATTTTGTCATTAGAAAGAGATACGAGACATCCAAGTAAGTACTTTAATTGTTTAATTGATATCATGATATAGAAATCATGTTAAGATTGTTATTTTGGTTCCTAGTATCATGTTAGGATGCTTTCCTTAGTATGATGTTTAGGGTAATGAATAAGTTTCTTATATCAATTATGATTTCTATGATGCTTCCTATTCTCTTTCCTAATAGCATGTTAGTATCATGTTAGGGCTAAAGCTTTGATCTTTATTGCTTAGTGACATGCTAGGGTTTGTTATTAATCTTGTTAGTATCATGCTTAGGATCTTGCTATTAATATTGTGCTTTAACATGATTATGATTGTTATAATGATGATTATGATGATTATTATGTTGGTTGATATATATATTATTGTTATTGCTTGATCACGCCTTTTATGCAGGTTTAAAGGGAATTTGTACTTGTAACCACGCTTAATAAGATAATTAATAATCTTGTTTAGGCTAATATGATTATAATTCAAGTGATCGCCAATAATAGTTTTATTTGTGCATTAAATTCAACCAACATAGATAAACAGGTTTAGGGTTAATCTGTTGATTGCATGTTAGTCAGAAAGCGCACATGAATACGAGAAGAATGAAGTAGAGGCCTATTATTAGGGCAGGTTCAATCTCTTTTAGATTGGATTTGTACCCTCATCCCCGAACCCTATTTGGTTCAAGACCTTTTGGAGTTGACGATCTCCTGGATCGTTAAGGGGTGTAACCTTCACCTTGTGAACGGTTTACAAGTTCCTAAAACTTGTTGGTGACTCTTTTGCTCTAGCTTCCTTCCCTTTGGACGCCACCATACTTAAGTGTATGATCACAGTGGGGTTAAAGCTTGGGGTTAATGGCTTGAAATATTCCCTACACATGGTTAAGAGTTTGGACGCGTTAGCAAGGAAGCCTCCCTTGAGGGTGTATGCCAATGGGCGACTTTGCGAGTTTGTGATGAAATCGAACTCGACTCCATGGTTTGGGTGGATTTAAAAACTCGGATGAACCCTTATTGCCATGAGCGTTTTCGGGTTAGTTGATAGAGCTTAAATTCCCCGGGCTAGCCACATACGTAGAACACGTACTATTGTGGCAAAATAGGAAAACTAAAATGCATATGCATATGTGACAATGCCAATTAAATTGTGGGAATACAATTAAAGAATCTTTCAAGTCTCATCCACTCATCTCAATTAAATACCGATCACTTAAATCAATAAATAACCAAGAATCCTCCCCAGTGGAGTCGCCAAATTGTAGGCGTCGTTTGAAGTGCGCCCACGTTAAGCATGTGTGAATATGCTTGGCACTCATAGGAAGTGAGAATTGACATAGTAAGATTAGGGACAAGGAAAGTAGGGAGCCGCCAACAAGTTTTTAAGGAACTTGTAAATCGTTCACGGATCATAAAAGGCAACTATGATAAAGGGACAATGAAAGGCAACAACGATTGACCCGTGAAGGTTACACCCATTCATAATCCATGAGATTACTAACTCCATATGGTTCGGAACCACGAAAGGAGGATCGGGGATGATGGTATGAAGTGAGTCATGGAGTCACATTCGCCTGTATTGGCCTCTACTCGATTCTTATTGTGAAAAGTGATTCCTGCAATCTCAAAGACATGCAAACAAAGATTCAATTCACTCCAAACTATTATTATGCTAAATTGGTTGAATATTAATGCAACACATAATTCTAAAATATTTGTGATCACTTTGATTAAATAACAAGATTAAAAAGGAACCTAAACCGATCGTCCAAATTATCTTATTAGTCGTGATTTTCAATTACATATTCCCTTTAAACATGCAATATGGTGATCAATAAAAAATATAATAGAATAAACATTAATATTGGAATCAATTTAACAATAAATTGTTAGTCAAATCAAATAATAATAATAAACCTAAGCATAATACTAACAATATTAAAATAAAATAAGTAATTAAATCAATTAATTACTCACATTTCGCGCGCTCCTTTAAATTGCTACATCATGAATAAATTTTTAGTAACTTCAATAAAAAATATAAGTCAAATGAAAATTAAATTAAATTAAAAGTAGATTTGATTTGGTTCAAACCCTCAGTTAATTATACCTTTCATGCCTTGGTTTAAGTATAGAACTTCGGGTATTATATGGACTCCTTGGAGTGCTTAATGAAGGATTAATATATGTAGTTAGGAATATAGGTTTAAGGCTTAGAATATGAGAGAGAGAGAAGAGAATGATTTTTGGTGTAGAAGAGAGGAAGAGAGAATAATTTGGTGTAGAGAGAGAGAGAATGATTTTTGGTGTAGAAGAGAGGAAGAGAGAATGATTTGGTGTAGAGAGAGAGAGAGAGAGAGAATGATTTTTTGGTCCCCTAAACTGCAGAAATTTAAGTCTGTATTTATAGAAGAGACGAATAGGGGGATGCACGGAACCCTAGAAGAGATAGAGCCGCAGAAAAACCCTAAGTTGGGCACCGTGACATGGTCAAGTGCTAGTCCACCGTGGCATGTTACACAATGTCGTGTCGTGGTGTGAAATCTGCCCAAATCACGTCCAAATTCATAAGCACGTGAGAAAACGCAGAAAAAACACGGAAAAAGCACCCCCTAACACATTGAAAATTACCGTGACCTAGCACCAGGCACCGTGCCACGTTGGATTTTTCCGTGACGCGGCGTTTTTACACTGTGTGCGGTAATTCTAGTTTTTTATGCATTTTTAAAACTATGATAACTTTTTGGAAAATTTGCCGGGAATAATACCACCTTTCACTTGTCTTCCAATAATGGAACAACCTTTAATTTATTTCTAAATGGAACCACCTTTGACCCCTATTTTCTATAAATGGAACAGGTTAATTGTTAACCGGTTTGTGAAGGTAAACCGGTGACGTGGCCTTAAATTTGAAGGTTAAATTGGTGAGTTGGCATATTACCGTTAAGTTATGTTGCCTTTTCTTATAAATTAGGCCCCTTGATCTCTGTTCTCTCTATTCTTCTCCTTCTCCTTCCCCTGTTCTTTCCATACTTCATTTTTCATTTTGCGAAGGAAATCCTTTGACAATGGCTTCAAGAAAGGGAAATTCATACACTTCTGGTTCTTCTTCTACCAACAAAAGGGTTGTGAATGCAAAAATTCGATGTGACTGTGGAAGGGAAGCCCTTATCAAGACTGTGAGAAATGGGCCTAATATGGGGATGAAGTTCTATGGTTGTCCTCTGTGGCCAGTAAGTTTTGTAATTTACTTAATTTAAGGTTAATTAGTTATTTGATAGGCTAATTGAACAATTTGATAGGCTAATTGGATTTGATTTGTTGTGTTGTGTTGCGTTTTGTGTAGGATACACAATGTGAATTTTTTAAATGGGTGAATGCGCACACTGATTTGGAGGAGCAGCAGATGAAATTGTTAGAGAAGGATACTATAATATTAGAGATGGAGGTTGAACAAAAGATCAGAGATGAGAAGATTAAGAAGCTGCAATTAAAGAAAGGTATTTTGGAGGAGGAACTTAAAGACATGAAGAATGAGGTGTTTCAAATGAAATCTGAGATAATGGATTGTTCAAGGAATGAGAAAAATCTGTACATGGCTTTGTTTATTTCATGGCTTTTGTTTGTTGTTGTGTATTTATCTTAGGTATGTACTGTTGGCTTGACATGATTGAGTTTGTAATGGGATGGTTTCAATGGAATGAGAATGACTAAGGTCTATTTTGTACAAAGTGTTTTACAAGTTCTATATGTGATTGCAATTGGAAAAAAAAAAACACCTCTAAATTTGGCAGCATAACTTCACCAAAAAGCTATAATGAGCTAAAAAACCTTACATTACTTAATTAATTATCATCCAAATGGTGCCCATATTTAAGCACCACCATGAAGTAAATATAGTTTTTTAAGTTGCAAAAGATTACAAAACCTTGATCACAATTTAGCTTGCCAAAATTACACAACTTTAACAAAGTTCAAAAGATATCCCTAGTCTGAAAACATATGTAGTTCAAGTTGTTACAACATCATTGTGGCTGGTGGTCAATGGTGGAGGTCTGGCTTGACTGAGTTGCTGACCTAGTCCTTGCCCTTGAACTTGAAACCTATTGTGTGTACATGCCAAAAAAATGATGTCAGGAAAAATTAATAAAAAAAATCAGATTAAAAAACAAAACAATGTCAGACAACATACTTGTGGGTTTCCATCAGCACCAAACAACACACCAATACCAACAGGTGTGTTGTCCACCCAATCATAATCAAGAAAGGTTGTGTTAACACTAGGCAGCTCAGCAGTGGATACAAATTCACAACTTGGAAATTGAGAAAGGTTTGGAAAGGGGTTTTCAGTTTCTTTATCTAAATCTGGAACTACAGAAGGAGGTTTGCTGAGGGAAGCTGCTTGTTTTTCTTTCACATTTGGTTTCAAGGGTGGAACTGAGGTTGTTGGGGCAGTCAACTGTTGGTAAGATAGAGAATAGGGTGCTCTAATAGATTCTTTTTGTGATGATGTGGCAGCATCTTTTTGTCTCCTAGGGCTTATCCTAATAGGTGTGGCCAGCTTTGTTTGTGGTCCCTTCTTTGGGGTCATTTTTTTTCTGTTGTTTACTTTGCTTGTGGGATTCTCAACATCTTTGACTGTTGTTTGAGATTTAGGTGAAGATTCTGCCCTATTGCCAACAATAACTCCCTCCTCACTTTGTACAGCAGGATTGCTAACAGCTCCCTCCTCACTTTGTACAGCATGTCTACGCTCAGATGGCTCCTCATGGTGCAGGAAATACACATCAGCACGCTTATGTGTATTTGCAATTTTAATCAACTCCAACACTTCTTCATCTCCATCTATTTTCCTCAAGCCATCATCCAAACTCATCCCAGGAACTAGGTAATATATCCCAGCCACAGCAATGTACCCACATTTATTTGCATATTCAAGTAATTCCCAATAACACAACAAATCAGTGTCCACCTTGAAATTCCTACCCTTACCACCCACATACACCAATTCACCATTATGTTGATGTTTGAACTCACCACCATGCCAAAACCTTATTGTAACACTATCAAAGAAACTGCTCATTGCAAACCTAGAATTACAATTACAAAGTCAACATCAAAGTCTACTATTAATACCATCACAAGCATACTATCACAAGCAACAACATCAGCAGCATTAGCTAAATACATCAATTAACCAGAACACTCCATCAGTAACCCAACTAAAAAGATTATCACAACATTCATAGGAATTAGCATCATTCGAAAATGTGTACTAATTACTCACATGAAATTCTTTCTAAATTCATAATTAACACCAAACAACACTTCAATTGCATCAAAATACACTCAAAATCATACGTGACTAGGCCACAATTCATAATTCAATACATGTCATTGCAATTTCACATTTTGTCAATAAGTTGGGCAAAAAATCTTACCTTTAAACACGCAATTAGGGGAAAAATCGTCACTTTCGTACTTCCATAGATTGTAGCTTCCTTCTCCAGTTGATAGGGACGGCTCACCGCATTCAATTCCGCTGTTCAATTGTGGTAAAAATGAAATTGAAGAGAGAGTGTCTTCTTTAATGGAGTAAACAGAGGAGAGAGAGTGTGAAAGGGAGGGAAATGAAATTGAAGAGGGAAAAAAAAGGTTGTTGGGAGTCATTAATGCCACGTTGGCTTCTTAGGGAGGGAATGGAAGTCAAGGCTTGACTTCCACCTAGAACCTCATTTATTAGCCGGTTACCCGTAACCTGTTCCATTTATAGAAAATAGGGGTCAAAGGTGGTTCCATTTAGAAATAAATTAAAGGTTGTTCCATTATTGGAAGACAAGTGAAAGGTGGTATTATTCCTGGCAAATTTTCCTTTATATTCATAACTTGGAATAAGGCATATATATATCATTGGAAAGCTTATCAAGTATACTTTCCAACCTAATTAGAATCAGGTCAAAATTATTTGTATATTTCAAGATATGACCATTTTAGTGAAAGGGTGTCGGTTTTGGGCCGAGTTTAGTATTTTGCTCATATCTTCTTCGTTTTAAATCGGAATTGGGCTTATGATATATTGTTGAAAATCTTATTTCAAGGCCTATCCAAAAAAATAATAATTGGATCAAAATTATAGGGCCACAAAACCAGTTTCTCTCGGTTTTGTAATGTGGACACGAAAAGTGAAAAGTATGTTACGGTTTAGGGAAATGTGCTAGGAATTGGATTGGTTTATAAAATGTATTGAATAAAAATATGGATTAAGCACTCCAAAGTTTAAATACTCAACCCTACCAATAATGGCGGTGAAAGGTTGTTCATCATCGGGTTTAGTTTTGGGGAGACATTTTTAGGTGTCTACGTTTGCAAGTGTAGAATGCTTTTACAAATAATGGCTGACCTGGGTGATGTCATGTTGTGAGAAGATATCAGTTTAAAAAGATTAAAGAGGATGATACTCTCTTAATATGCCATTGTTGATCTAAAGTCCCTCAATGTGTCATTGAAACTTTAGTCCATGATTTTAACAAAGTAAAAGATGATAAAATGAGAGGTGTTTCGGCGTTCGGAGCCTAACACGTGAATAGAGGTTTTGACACTCGCTTGCCAAAACGATGTATTCAGGGTCCATAAAATAGAAATACATGTCTCAGAACTGGAGGCACATATCCTAATCTAGTTAGAGAGGATAAAATCAGCAACTCTCTTAGCAGTTTTGTCCACAAGATGAAACACACGCGTCTTAGGACTGGGGGCACGTGTCTAAATAGGTGCGACTTTGGCATGTCGCTCTTTATACAGGGGTGGACGAACACCCTAACTGTTTGGTAAGCCAGTAAGCTCACTAACTACCGCATTTGCTTCCAATCGAGAATGCTCCTTATCCTCGATGGTTCGGCACACCTGTCAACTCGTAAAGCGAACGCCTAAAAAAGAAAGAAATTCTACAGTTTTCGTTACAAGAGATACATCATGTTGCTGGGAAGAGGGTGTAATTTTACGCAGCACCTACGCCCTGTGGACGCAAAAAAAATACGTAAAGAACGTGACATTTCTAAAGTCAGTACAGTAAAATGACAAACGAGTCTATGGGAGCTTTTACTTAAAGCACCACTACGGAACATTTTAAGACACGCTCACGAAAAACGTCCAAAACGTATGCTTAGGGCAGGCACAAAGCACGGTGTGCGTGCAAGATGATGCAAAAAACTATCAAAGAAGAAAAAAAACTACTAGATGCAAAGCAATTTAGAGGATTTTGATGATTTGCGCGTTATTATGTCTAACAATGCACAAAACCGTCAGAAAAAATTCAAAATGGATTAAAATCAGAGTGCCGATCTTTTAAGTGACCAATATCCGCGCGCAACTTAGTGGGTCGTGCTGGCTAGGCGCGCGTAAGAAACTGGGTTGGGCTGGGGTGCCGTAAGTAACTTGATGAGTTGCGCGCGACATTTGAATCAGTAAAAAGAGGTGGAGAAGCGCCATCTGCAACTCACTCTCTTCTTCTCCTCTTTCGCCATTTTCGATCTCTTTCCCTTTTTTGTTGTCGTTCGAAGGAAAGTAAATCTTGCTCCTTTTATTGTACCAAACTTCGAACTTGGTCAATAAAATGGAGAAAGTCGAATGAAAAACTCTAACTTTAGAAGTTGGGGGTTTTCGATTCGACTTGTTCTTATGAATTTGTTTGTTCTATGTCACTGGGACATGTTTTAAAGAGTATATGACAACAAATTTCATGTGCAATGGTAAAGTATTGATCCTGTATGAGCATATACAAGTATATACGTATTTAATTTTTGAATTTTTTTGTTTAAACTTTTTTATTTTTCGCTCACATGGATTATACTTGTAAATTTTTGAAGTGTTATTAGAACGACAATTATGCACTAAAATTATGATCAAAATTTTGAAGTTTGATAATGGCATGAAATTGTTCTTGCGACTCATTTACTTTTGTCATGCCTAAGTTGCAAAATTGGTTTTAATAATGATAACAATAACTGAAAGTTATTATTATTCACTTATAAAACTATGATTTCAAGATTTGCATAAACTAGTAAATTTAGGAAATTCTTGAAGACATCATCGAACTGGTGTTATTTGGCTATATCTCGAGCTTTTAAGCCCCCATTTTATTTTTTTCAAATGTCGTAGCCCCCAATATTGGGTAGCTTCGATGACTTGTTTGCTTTTAAGAATTAGACCCTTTCATGTTACTCGAAATGGGTCTAGAAATCCTGTGTTTTGTTTAGAATCTTTGAAACGTTTAAATGAGTGTGTCAAAATCGTTTTCAACCATTGAAATTTGCTAAGTCTAGTAATGTTGGTCATTCGTTGGAACAAGTATAAGGAAAAATGAAATGTTCCTCAAATTTTTTTCCTCTATTCTCGCTACTCTCGAATTTTTTCTCTTGAATTCAAATTTTGTTACTGATTGAAGCTCGAGAAATTAGATATTATCCTCTTTTTGAAATTCCAATGTGCAATAATAGAGGATGAAGACCCCTTAATTTTTAACTTAGGAGTCTTTTACTCATGAAATTGAAGCGTCTTGATACAATTTTTATGATGAACGATGGAGTATTAAACTTTCATATGAGCAAGTGTGTTGTATGCATTTGAATTTTATTTTGATACTCATGATTTTGTTTCTTTTGCTCTATACTAGCCGTACTCTCTAATTTTTGAGGTATTGATATAATTATGCACTAAGATTAGTTTTTGAACTTGAAAATGGCTCGAATATGTAGCTTGTTCAATGGTCAAGTTCAATTGCAAACATAATTTTCAAAGGAACGAAACGATTGTCAAATCACTGTGATACAATTGAAATTTGTAAGACTCGAGATCTATGTAAACCATTTATAGTTTAGGAGATTCTCGAAAGTAGCTCGAATGGCATGAATATCTCATTTTGTTTATGGTGGATATTAGAGCCCCCATGAGTCGGGTTATGTGTATTCTTGCTATTTCACAAGTCTTGGAGCCCCTAATTTGGGGTAGTTCTAATGACTTGCTATTGTTTAGGCTCTTCATATAATCATGATGTTGAAATGGGCCTATGTTTATACCCCATGTTTTGTGTTTTGAGACATGTAAGATAATGGCATGGCTTACGCGTTTTTAGCTAAAGTCATGTTAAAGGAAGCAAATTAGTTCTTTGCTTGAGAAGGACAAGTTCAGTGAAATTGGAATGAAATGAGAGGAGGGAACCGAAAAAATTCAAGGGTTTTTGTGTTTTAGGACATGGCGCCATTTGTTTTTTAAAAAAGGAAACGGTTTGAACCTTTTCCCATTTAATTTATGGAAGCGGTTCGGTTCAAACCGCTTCCCTTTTCAAATCTTAGGTTGTTTTTTTGTGGGAGGGTTTTTGGAAGCGGAATTGAATAACCGCTTTCAATTTAGGGCTTCCCAATTAGATTTTTCTACTAGTGTAAAGAAGTCGAATCTTAGTTCACTCTTTTGGAAATATGCATGTATTGTCCAAAAGGTTATAGAAAATCTGAAAATTCATTTATTTTGAGAAAATGAAACAAAATTTAAGAAAGGGAATTTTAAAGACTATTTTTTTAGAAACATGTTATTTCAAATTAGAATTCAAAATTTGGAAAGGGTCCAATAAATTTAATGAAAGTTTTTTTTTGAAAATAAAGTAAAGCTATTATTTCATAAATATGTTATTTTCGAAATTAGACCCAAAATGGATAGAAAAGCCTAGCTTGTAATTGAATGTGACTTTTTTCGTCCGAGATTGATGAAGGTAAGTTGTAATTTGCAACTTATTTCAACAAAGATATGAAAATATGAGCAAACTTTTGTATATATAATCTTGTTATCTTTCCCTCTTAGTGTTTGTCATCATTGTCATATTTTGTTAATTGAAACTGAAGTTCTTCCAATTAAGCAGGCGTCGTAGTTTGAAAATGAATATTTATCAAACTTAGGTTTGATGGAGTGTTAAAATAATTTGTAAAATCATTCAATCACTTTCCAAAATAGGGTTTTATTTCAAAACGAAAGTTAAGGTGAGACCTATATTTGCCCCTAAGTGTAGACTTAGGTAACTTTTGAAATTCATGTATACAGATGCTAGGGGATGTTTCTCATGTCTATTTGAATCCCCAGAATTTTTATTTTCAATTTGTGGAATATTGCATATGTTTATCACAAACTGTTTGATCAAGTAACATAATTAATCATCTTGTTCAAATAATAGGAAGTGGTATTCTTCGCTTTGTCATTTAAAGTTATTAAGATGATTCGTAATAAGCTTTGCATGACATTGATTTCGTAGCATAAATAACGTATTCAAATTTGTAAATAGAGAGAAGTGGGGATGTCTTGGCTTTTTTAGCCCCCAATTTGAGGCAAAGAGCGAAAAAATTATACTACCTCCGTTACATATTATTTGCAACTATTAGACATTTTTCCTCTCTACTTTATGTCAAATCGTTGCAAATAATATGTAACAAAGGTAGTACTATTTTTCAAGTATTTTAGTTGCCAAATGGGAGGGATCATCCCGACTTACCCCCTAATAAAGAAATGAACAAAAAAGACGGATTTTCATAAAAAAGAAGGGGATCCAACTTTCCCAAAGAAGAATAAAAAAAGAGAATTAGACATGTTTTCAAAAACCAAGGATTATTGACTTAATATTTGAATCATCTTGATGATTTGGCAATGAGGTATACGTGTGATAACGATAGCGATCATTTTTTCATGTAGCGATCATGTTCAATCAATGTTTCTCTCTTAGAAAGGATGAAGATATCCCATGCATGCGGACATATTAGTTGCTCATGATAAGTGAGAAGACCAATGCTCAAGAGTTATCGTAAAAGACATCTAAAGTTGACGTCGAGGCTCTCGATATATCAAATCAATTTATTGTATTAACTCGTTTTCTTTCTAGGCAATGTATATAGAACTTGAAATCACCTTGGTAATAAATAGCCCTATTATTAAAAGAAAATAAGATGATTATTTTTTTTAAGTGATAAACATCTTATTTTTCTTGGCAAAAGATATGAAAAACATCGAATTTAGTTTGATTCGATTGCTTCACTAAGATGATGTAATCGAGCTAATGGCTATCAAATCATCTAAATTATTTGATTTTTTTAAATATGATATTTTAATCATTACTCAACACTTCATGCCTTGTATGTATGGGCATAACTATGCAATAGTAGGTCCATATGTGCAAAGGCCTAAGGTGGGAAATATTTTCGTAGAATGATATTTTTGTGATAAATGATTATGGTCTACCTCAAGGAGGGCCTTTCCAGGGTTGTAACGTGGCTAGGCTCAATTATGAAAAAATGAACAGGCTCAAGTATACTCCCTTAATCCCTTACTTTTGGTGCTTCTCAAATTAAATCCTTTTGCTTTGTATGACAACTCCTACATTAGGTGCCTTTTCCTTGTCTTCTCTCTCTCTCTCTCTCTCTTTCCTTTTTTTTTCTTTTTGCCAAGTTTGTTTTTGGGTTTAGAACGATTTTTCATTGGATCTTTCCTTTTTTTTTGGGTTTAGACTAACTTTGTGTCCCCTTCTTACGTTTTGTTCCCCTAATGTTTCATTCATATCTCTTTGCACCATTCCCATCCCAAAGTTTGGAATAATGTAGGTTGAATAAGTAAGGCTCAATTGACGAAGCTCAAAAGGGCTAACAAATAGATGGATTGTTCTAAGGTTATTAACATGGGATTATCTACGTCGAGTTTCAAGTTGCCTCATGTGTTAGTGTAATCATCATATCTCTTTTTAGTGGGACAAAAGAGGGGCCTCTTTTCATTCAATACATCTTGTAAGCCAAAATTCATCAAGATTCTTAAAGTGTTGAGTATGTATGCCTTTTTTGATATTGCCTGTTTCTAGGTGTATTTCATTTAATTCCAGCTAATAACAACAAAGAGATCGAAAAGAGAACAAGATAGACATACTTGAAAATATAATTTTTATTTATTAATCAATGAGAGTACATAATAAGTAGATTTGACAACATCAATCTCATAGTCTATCATAAAGAAAACAAAAGAAAAAGAAACAAAACAAGACCTAGGGTGCTACATCTTGAATTGTTGACAACTTCTTGAGATTGCGTCTTCGAGCTTTGTCCGTTTGCAACGTAGGTGAAATCCTCTCTAAAAATCTAGTTCATCTATATGATTCATGGTTTCATTTATCAGTCCCTTTCAATTAATGTTCCCATAGTATAGACTTTTTGAAATGTGTCTAAACCAAGGTATTGTAAATGGCACTTGTATGGTGGAGACATATTGTCTATGAACTTTGGGACAAGTTCATGATCAGAAAGTCTTTATGAAAGAAGAGCAACCTTTGATCGCCACCTAGAAAAGACGTCAATAAAGCCTTCTTCTTCCCCTTGCTTAAGCAATTCAAGATCGCGCAAGGTAGTTGTGAGCTCGATGTTGTCTCCATATTGGACTAAAAACGCTTTTACAACGTCACTCCAAGTTGAAGTTTGTTTTGCATCAAAGTTATAAAACCATGATCTAGCAGTTGGGTCCAATGAAAGAGGAAAAGTACATGTATATAAGCTATGCTCAACCCCTTTCAATGCCATAATTCCAATAAAGCTCATTAAGTGAGTTCTAGGATTGTCTGTAACCTCAAAGGTTGGTAAATCCGTATCAAGAACTTTTCTGGGAGAGTCTTGCCACTAGGTTGTGGTGCAAGCTCATAATTGAAGTACCCTTCCCTGAGCTAGCTCGAAGGACAAGTTTCTCCAAGGCCTCTACTCTTTCGGCTCTTGCTTTTTCTTGCAGAATGTTTTCTTTTTGTTTTTCTGCTTTTATTTTAGGCTTTTTTGCTTTTTTATTTGCCTTTATTTGGGCTTTCTTTTCGCATGGCCTTTAGGTTTTGAAGTTCCTTTCTAAGTTTCTCCAATGCTGCTTTGTCACCTGTGATTAGACTAGTATGTGAATGTGGAAGATGATCTAGTAATGTGTATCACGAGAAATTGAGCGTGTTCACTTAAACCTTTTCTGCCAAGCATTCAAACAATGAACTAAAGTCAAAATGATTTTTCTTTTTTTTAGTCCTTCTAATACAAATTTACTATGATCAAGGATGCTGATAAAAATGTCAAAAAATTCACAAACAATCATTAATGGAATGTCATGATTTGTGTTGACTTCAACAAGGTAATCATCTAAGGATTTTACTTGAAGTGAATTGTTTTCGAAAAAAGGAGAAGAGAAAGAAAGGGAAAGATGGATTGACATGCTCATCAAATTTTTAGAAATATTAGTCAACCTTACTACACTCCTTAAAATGATCAAATATACTAGAAATATGGTATTTGTTGATCATTTAGATTACAATATAGATCTTTATTGTTTTTTTAATGATGATTCTCATATTGCTCATCTTTAAAGGATAATTACTATTTGTTTAAAAAGAATGATTGCCTCTGAACGTAAAATCCAAGAAATGAGTAAATCATTTTCTCGGTTTTATCATTCATTATTCTCTCTCTTTTTTTTTTTGGTTGAGAATAAAAATTTTCGTATCACTCTTTTTTTTAGAATGGTTTCTTGATTTTTTTTTTCCGCTCTATTCTCTTTTTTTTTTTTTTTTTTTTTTTTTTTTTTGTGAGGCAATCATCCCAAGTAAGGTTTTCGAGATTCTTTTTCCAAACCATAGAAGAGGTAAATTATGATCTTAAGTCAAGGTTGACTAATTACAACTAAAAGATGATGACCATGAAAATAGGCACGTTTAGGAATGGGAAGATTGATGACGTCCTATCAATGGATGCGAACTTCTAATGAAGAACCTTATGAGAAGTAATGTCATTAGTTCAATTATAAAGTATGTAAATGAATCATCATAATCGAAAACGGTATCGCGCGCAATTTTCCGTCTTATGCTAAGGTGGAAAGTGCAACTTCGCTTCGAAAGTAGCGCTTGCCACACGCGTTTTTTTTTTTTTTTGAAAAGAAAGGAAAAAAAGAACAGAACGATTAAAAGACATGTTTTTGGAATTTTTTTTTTTTTTTTAACAAAGAACGATTAAATATTTTTTTTTTAAAAAAAAAGAAGAACAATAAAAAATAAAAAAAAATAAAAAAAAAATTAAGCTAGACTACATATTGTTAGCTAAAGAGATATTATTAGCACCTACTTAACGATTAACCTTGAAACGGTAATATTGTTTACTTCGTATATTGCTCGTAATGAGTCAAAGAAAACGTTAAACGGTGGGCGCGCGCAAGACACAGAATTGATCCTATCATTATGTGTTTTTGTAAGAAACTAGTAAGGAGTCGCCAATGAGAATTAGGAAAACTCATAAACCTCGTTCATGCCTTTCTCCCAAGTAGGGTTCAAGAAATATTTAGCATGAATCATAAGTTTACCCCATGCCTAAATTGGTCTACATGTACCAGAAATGAGTTCGGGAGTGAGGGTACTAAAACAACATTCCCTTTAGGGGGAATCGCTATTCTAGCCCTAGTGCGGCCTCTACTAGCTCTTCCTTTTTCACAACTTCATCACCAAACAATATATGCAGCGTGGCTCCTAAAAAATAAATCAGTTGATTTTATTTACAACCATTAATCACGTAGGAATTACATTGCAAAAATCGTTATTCTTTTGTTATTCAAATTCGTGAAAAGAATAAGAAATAAACAATGTTCACCTTGACTTAGGTGATAAAGCAATCAATTAATTATTCAAATTCTAGTCTTGATTAACACAAGAATGCTATGTGAATTGAATTTAAAAGTTTGTTTAAAGTGATCAAACAACACTATTTATTTAATTAAAGTTATTTAAACAATAAAAGAAAAGTGATTTATCTAAGTGTTAAGAAACTAACCGTTCTTCTCTTATGCTAAATCTCCGTCTAATGCGTTTATGGAATTTCTTTCTTTTCCGTACCTCCAAGGGCTTCAATGGATGCATTAGGGTTGAAGAGTATTTATGAAGAAAGGAGAAAAGTAGTATGATAGAAAGAGAACTTGAGAGATTAGGGTTTTAAGAATGCTAGGGTTTAGAATTCTCATTTTTCCGTCCTATTTAGGGTTGATCGAAGAGCCCTATTTATAGGCGTTGAAATCTAGATTTAGGGTTTTAGAGCCGCAACGTCAGGTGGCACGCACAACTCTAGGAGTCGCGCTGGGTGCCATGCGCATCTCAATGACTTGCGCTCAGTGCGGTTTGCCTTATACGAAAACGCGTTTTTCAAACTTCCATAACTTTTGATTGCAAAGTCGGATTAAGGCATCTGAGATATAACTGGAAAGCTTTGTATGTCTAATTTTCAATTCTGTTAGATTTAGGTTAAAATCTATTATGTATAAAAAAGATATGACCCAACAGTGCAAGGGTGTCGATTTTAGGGCCCGGTTTAGTGTTTTGATCATAACTTCTTCGTTTTTACTCGGAATTGGGCTTATCATATACCGTTGGAAAGTTCTTTGAAAGTTCCATCCATCTTTATAGTCCTTTTATGTAAATGTGATGGTTGGTTTATCAAATTGGCTCGGGTTTTTACAATGTAAGGTCCATTGGATCTAATCATTGCATTTGATGTATTTGGGTCCGTTATTAATCAAGTTTAAACATGTATGAGCACGTTTTAGGACTAATTAGTAATTGGACAAGGATCTAAAATAACTTGGTCTCAAATATAGGTTTTAACTTACTTCATAATGCATTTCGTAGTGCATAAACACTTCAACTTTGATTTAGCATGAAGAACGAGTTTTTGTAAAACCATCGCACTTCCTGTCAGGATAGGAGGCCAAAAGTAGGTGTTTACACCTATAATTATCATACTATGTATCGAGGTCTTGAAGGGGCTCTACAATATCTCACATTTACCCGTCCGGATATATCATATGTTGTTCAGTAGATTTATCTATATATGCATGACCACGAATGGATCATATGAATGCACTCAAACAAATAATCTGGTATGTCAAAAGTACTTTAGATCATGGCCTTCATCTCTATCCCTCTTATTTCTTCACTCTTGTTTCCTACACAGATGTAGATTGAGGAGGATGCGCGGATACACGACGATCTACGTCGGGGTGCTGTGTATTTATGGGAGACAACTTGGTCTCATGGTCATCCAAACGACAACCCACACTGTCTCGTTCCATTTCCGAGTACAATGGGGTGTGGCAAATGTTGTTTCTGAATCATGTTGGATTCGTAATCTTCTCTTAGAGTTGCATCGTTCAATTAAAAAGGTCACACTTGTTTACAGCGACAATGTTAGTGCTATTTATTTGTTAGGTAATCCAGTTCAACACCAGCGTACAAAACACATTGAAATAGATATACATTTTGTTCGGGAGAAGGTTGCAAGTGGTGAAGTACGTGCACTACACGTACCATCTTGTTATCAGGTTGCCAATATTTTTACCAAGGGTCTTTCGCGTGTCTTGTTTTAAGAATTTCAGGACAATCTCAGTGTCCGTAAACCACCCGCTTCGATTGAAAGGGTGTGTTGAATTATTGTAAATATTTTGTAATATTGTAAATTAGTTAGAAGCCTTTATATTTAGTCGGTAGACTCCCAAATTATAGCTGGCAGTATTCCTTCCTATTAGATATCCTTTGACTCTCCTTGATTGTAGCCTTTGGTTATGCGGCTTTACTGTATATAATGATCAAAGTAATGAATGGATAGATTTGAGGATAATATTCTTTCAGTCCTTACACTTCATCTTGGTTAGCCCTTTGATCAAAATTCTTTGTTGAATTGTTGAATAAGCTTCAAGATCAATAACAGTTTAGTGGTTTACTAGAAAACACACGGTTTTTTTCCTTTTTGAATTTTGGAAACTGTGAAAATGATTTGGAGAGAGAGAAAGGATTTCTAGAGAAAGAATGATTTTGGTAAATGAGTTTTTCTTTAGAAGATAATACTTCTTCCAAGGGCTCATGTAAAAAATCTGATAAAAGGAAAAATCTAAAGAACATAACTCCAAACTACAACCACCACTCCTCCAATGGCTCCAAGTCAAATGCCTCCTAGCTCCTACTCTCGTCAAGTCGATTGTCGTATAAGTTTAGTTACATGTTTATTTAATATTCTATATATCTTTTATATGAAGTTTATTTTGATATGTAACATGCAACAAGATTGTTTAATGTATCTATATTTATAATCACACAAGTAATAAGATAGTTATAATATACTTCGTATAATACACTTTGACTAGTTCTTGTGACTTATACTACGAAAAAACATAGTCAAGTGGAATCTTGTTTGAATCGTCCTAATATATATTTTATTAATATCTACATTTTATAATTTTACAATGTCGAGAACTAAATATATTAATCATTAAAAATAATGTATTGACAAGTGTGATATACAAAAGGTGTCAACTTTATAATTTTACAATATCATAACTAAAGATATTAATCATTAAAATAGTGTATTGACAAGTGTGATATACAAAAGTGTCAACTAAAAACAGAGGTAATAAATTATTACAAAAATCATACTCCCTGCGTTCCGCATTAGTTGCAACAATAGGTTTGGCCCATAATCTAAGAAAATTATAGACTAGGCTTATAATATAAAGTATTATTGTTAGAGCATAAATATTGGTAAAGATGTTAAAATCCTTTCCCATTTTCTCTCTCCTTTCCTCCACTTGACACATCACACTCTCTTTCCTCCACATCACTTCCACCATCTATCTCCATCCTTTTACTCATCCCCTTTCTTAAATATTTCCAATATCAATGAGTATCCTTTTCCATTTTCTCTCTCCTATTTACTATACCCCACAATATATTCTCTCTCCTTAATACATTGTATTATTATTAAGTTTGTTGTTATAAAGTATGTTTATTGTGGATGATCATTATAGCTTGTAACTCTCTCTTTTTATGACTATCTTAAGTATGGTTGTAACATCCTTTGTAACTTTTCATATGTCTTTAGTTCACATTGTAACCTCTTCATGAATGGACTCTTTATTATCCATATAGGTTACATTGTTCACATCATGTATATATATAGATGGCCTAATGGAATGGATGAATATAGACAACACAATTATCATCTATATCTCTCTCTATTATATTATCTATTTTCCTTATTTTATAACACGTTATCAGCACCATTCATAGCAAATTGAACTTGAGTAATATCCATGTTCTTCGTGAAATAAAATATATGTCAAAATATTAAACATTAAAAACAAATAATGATAATAAAATAATAAATCAATAAAAACACCCAAATAGTTCATAAAGCAAAAGTCCTTATTACAACCATAGAAAATAACTTAAGTAAATCACTAGAATAAGCAAACATAAGTTTAATACTTAAAACTAACACAAAAGAGTACTGCCTCCATTTCTTTTTAGTTGACACGTATTCCTTTTTAGGAAGTTTTTTTTATAGTTGACACGTTTCCTTTTGGGGTAAGTTTTTTACCTTGCATTTACAAGCTACCCCAAGTGTTTTATCATTCTCTCTCACTCTCTCTCCTCTCCTTAATATATGTGACTAAATCAAACCCGTCAACTAAATAGAAACGGAGGAAGTATAATTTTAATTATTTCCTTCCGGGGCAGTGAAGAAATCAGCAACTTCTAAATGAGTTGTATTGCCAAAATCAAAATTATTCCCTTCCGGGGAAGTAAGGAAATCAGCAACATTGAAATGATTTGCATTGCCAAAATCAAAATCACCTTCACCATCTTCAAGAAAAAGGCTTGCCTCAACTTTCTTTCCTTTCTTCAATGATTCTTGGTAAAGTTCAACAAGATGCTTTGGAGTTCTACAAACCCAAGACCAATGGCCTTTTCCTCCACAATGGTAACATATATTGGTCTCACTTTTCTCTTTATCATCCCTGCATTCCCACTTCTGGTGGGAATGTGAATTTGTGAAATGACCTCCACAGCCTCTACCATATCCACGTCCACGATTCTGGTCGCGCAAATTGCCACGACCGCGACCTCTACCTCGACCACTACTGCTGGAATGGTCTTTGTTTTTCGTTTCTTTCCCGTTATGAGTTGTCACATTCGCTTCAGGGAATGGAGTAGAGCTAGTAGGACGTGATTCATGATTTTTCATTAATAGCTCGTTATTTTCTCAGCCACAAGAAGACAAGATATTAATTCAAAATATTTTTGAAAACCTTTTATATACTTATCTTTTAATATTATTTTGTATAGTGAAAAATGTCGAATCTTGCCAAGCTTGAATTTGTGGCCCTTGATATTACTGGAAAGAATTATTTATCATGGGTGTTAGATGCTGAAATACACCTAGAAGCTAAAGGGCTTGGTTAAACAATCAAAGAGGCTAATGAGGCAACACCTCAAGATAAGGCAAAGGCCATGATCTTCCTTCGCCATCACCTCCATGAAGGACTTAAATATGAATATTTAACTGTGAAAGACCCATAAATCCTTTGGAGTAATATAAAGGAAAGGTATGACCACCAAAAAGCAGTGATACTCCCTAGAGCTCGTTATGAATGGTTAAATTTGAGATTGCAATATTTTAAATATGTTAGCGAATATAACTCAGCTATGTTTAAAATAACTTCTCGGTTGAAATTATGTGGAGAAAATATTACTAATACAGAAATGCTTGAAAATACATTCTCCACTTTCCATGCTAATAATATTGTCCTGCAGACACAATATAGAGAAAAAGAGAGAGTTACAAGCTATAATGACCATCCACAATAAACATACTTTATAACACTCCTCCTTGGATGGACATTATCTAAAATAGATTTAATGCGCATATTATGTCTTGCTGACAGTGCAACTACTCATACAATACTTAAAAATAAAAAATAGGGTTTTTCTACATAGTAACCCTGTTTTTTTCACTTTTCTACGTTGTGCCCCAACATATATGACTTTTTACACTGTAACCGCAATATACTTTTTGTTTCCATACGGTAACCTTGCCGTTATCCTGCCGTTAAAAGATTCCATTAGTGGGGTCCACTCTCCATTTATTAATATTATTTTTATTGAATCGGTATTCCGTCAAAGGTTTCGGGGGCTATTTTGGCCTTTAGAGGCCCAAATTGAGCTTAGATTTGACAAAAAAATAACTTAAATGTCTCGTTTTGTGAGTTAAAATGTCAACACGTAAATTGAAACATTTCTTAATAAGCAAAACGAGGCATCTAAGTTATTTTTTTGCCAAATCTGAGCTCAATTTGAACCCTTAAGGGCCAAAATAGCCCCCGAAACCTTTGACGGAATACCAATTCGATAAAAATAATATTAATAAATGGAGAATGGGCCCAATTAACGGAATTTTTTAACAGCAGGATAACGGCAAGGTTACCGTATGGAAACAAAAAGTATATTGGGGTTACAATGTAGAAAGTCATATATGTTGGGGCACAACGTAGAAAAATGAAAAAAAAAAAAACAGGGTTATTGTGTAGAAAAACCCTAAAAAATATTTCTCTCATTTGATGATGAAAAGGATTAATGTGAGTACCATATCGGGTAGTACAAATATCATTAAAGGCTCCGGAAGAGCCAACATAAAATTGCCTTGGGGAACTGAAATTAAAATAATTGATGCTTTATACTCCCTATTGTCTCAAAGAAATTTATTAATTTTTAAGGATATTCGCAACAATGGTTATCATATTGAGATAATCAATGAAGAAAATAACTAATTCCTTCAAATCACGAATATAACTCAAGGCACAAAACATGTTTTGGAGAAACTCCCTACATTCTCTAGTAGTTTGTAATACACAAAAATCAATTTTATTGAAATTCATGCTATAGTAAACCAGAAGTTTACTGATAATTTTGTTATTTGGCATGACCGGTTAGGCTATCCCGGTTCAATAATGATGCGAAAAATAATTACGAATTCATGTGGACATTCTTTGAAGAGCCAGCAGATTCATGTGCCAGTATATATTTTCATGTGATGCTTGCTCAGAAGGCAAGTTGATAATTCGCCCATCACCAGCTAAAATTAATTTTGAATCAATTAGTTTTCTGGACCGCATAAAAGGAGATATTTGTGGACCCATACACCCTCTATGTGGACCATTTAGATATTTTATGGTTTTAATTAATGCATCAACTAGATGGTCACATGTGTCTTTGTTATCAATTCGTAACCTGGCGTTTGTGAGATTACTTGCCCAATTGATTAAGTTACGGGCACATTTTCCAGATACTTCTGTTAAGACTATTCGGCTTGATAATGCTGGTGATTTTACATCTCAAGTTTTCAATGATTATTGCATGTCCATTGGGATAAATATTGAACATCCTGTAGCACATGTTCATACACAAAATGGTCTGGAAAAGTCATTAATTAAACTTCTTCAGTTAATTGCTAGACCATTGCTTATGAAATCCAATCTCCCAAATTCTGCTTGGGGACATGCTATATTACATGCAGTAGCACTAATTCGCATCAGGCCAACAAGTTATCACAAGTTCTCCCCATTACAATTGGTTTATGGTCAGGAACCAAATATTTCCCATCTAAAATTTTTTGGATGTGCGATTTATGTTCCAATAGCTCCACCACAACGCTCCAAGATGGGTCATCAAAGGAGATTGGGAATATATGTTGGGTTTGAATCCCCGTCAATAATTAAATATCTTGAGCCTACAATAGGGGATTTATTTACGGCTCATTTTGCAGATAGTCATTTTAACGAGTCACTTTTCCCAACATTAGGGGGAGAAAAAAGAGAGATGGAAAAGGAAATTAAATGGAATGAATTATCATTATCTTATCTTGATCCTCGAACTAAACAATGTGAACTGGAAGTTCAAAAGATAATTCATTTACAAAGTTTAGCGAATTAATTGCCAGACTCGTTTGCTGACCCAAAAAGAGTGACCAAGTCACATATTCCAGCTGTAAATGCTCCATTTAAAATAGATGTCCCGAAAGGAAAAAATAAATTTGCTAATGAGTCTAAACCACGTCAAAAAAGTGGAAGACCTATAGGTTCCAAAGATAAGAATCTTCGGAAAAGAAAAGGAGCATTGATTGATGATGGTCAAATTGAATAAACAATTTTCGAAGGATCTCTAGAAGAGAATTTAGACATGATACAAGAAGAAATTCAGGTACCTGATAATGCAGAAATTTCAACAAATTATATCATGTCTAGAATTAAATAGAACCCAAATCAAATCAACTTCGATGATGTTTTTGCATGCAATGTAGCATAGATGTTATGGATAATAATGAGGATCATGAACCAAAATCCATTGAAGAATGTAGACAAAGAAATGATTGGCCAAAATGGAAAGAAGCAATTGAAGCAGAATTAAAATCTCTTGAAAAAAGAGAAGTATTCGGACCTGTAGGCCGTACACCTAAAGGTGTAAAGACAGTGGGATATAAATGGGTCTTTGTGCGAAAGAGAAATGAAAAGGGTGAAGTTGTAAGATATAAGGCACGATTTGTTGCACAAGGATTCTCACAAAGACACGGTATTGATTATGAGGAAACATATTCTCCTGTGGTGGATGCAACTACTTTTAGATTTTTGATTAGTCTGGCAAGAGAAGGACTTGACTTATGCTTGATGGATGTAGTCACAGCTTATTTATATGGCCCACTGGATAATGATATTTATATGTGAAAGTAATGGTGTCCTTCGAATAAGTGATGTATTATTCCGATAGAGGGCTCGGAATTATTAGAAAGCTAATTATTCAGTGAGGTCAAGTGATCGGAATGCCTGGGTGGAGGCCGCTTTTGATCGGTAATATTAATGAGTAATTAATATTAAAGCTTAATTTTGACTGAACCCTTGGGGTCACACCCAAGAAACTAACGAACCGACGCGACGAAATAATTCGGAAGGAATTAATGACTCACACGTGTGATTAATATTTAGATGTCGGAAATTCGAGCTTGGAGCGTCGAATCCGAGCGTCAAAATTCAAGCCAAAATGTAGGAATTGGCGAGACGGGAAATGCTTCAAGTAACAATTAAAACCCTAGCCACACAAAAGGCTAGGGAAGCGTGCCAAATAGGAGTGTGCCACGTGGCAGCACGCCATGTGGCAGCACACGTGGCAATGCCATGTGGTGGCCACATTGGCAGCATGCCACGGTGGCGGCGCCATGTGGCATGGGCCGTGGACTCGGGTGAAGGGTCATGAACACGGGCCAAAAAGTGAGTGGCCCAACCGAACCCAATTTGGGGCTCAAGGTTGGGTGACACATGGTTAGCTCACAATGCATGTGAGTTGCCTTGGGGAGCAAGTGAGGAAGTGGCCCTCACCTAACCATGTGACACTTGTTACTTAGTTATTCCTTGGTATATTTAACGAAGGATTGAATTCACCAATCTTTCCATATGGGATCTTTTTGTGAAAAAGTCCCACATTGAAAGATGAGTGGAATTCACAAGGAAGCTTTCCTTATAAATATCCAAGGCATTCCTTGGGATTGTTCACTTGAGTAAGTGTTGAAAAAGGCATCATCATTGTGAAAACCTTTGAACACAATTAATTATTCGGGTTTAGGTCGGGCTTAGCTAACTCCTAAGCAATAGACCATTTTCGGTGCTCAGGTTACGGGTGGACTTTGTTGGAGGTCCTCGTGTGAGCGGGGCTAAGAGCTTTCTAAGTAAGAGCTCAATTAGTGAGCGATGCATGCGCCAAAGGTATTAATCTCTTTCTTAATCTTGTTGTTTAAGTTAATTATGCTTTATGGTTATAATTATTGTGAGTGTGGTCTTGGCTCGGGTTTTCTTCCGCGGTGGGTCGGACTCACCGAAACCCAACAGCGGTATCGGAGCCTTGCTCATTTATATTTATAATCATATTTTCAAGCTGTTAATTAGATTAGTAGCTCGATTTTCTTATTTTTAAGCCCGTATTATAGCTGATTTTAGACCCGAACCCAGCTTTTTGCCAAAAAATAGTGAATTTTGGGTGGAAAAGGCGTTTTGAAAATGGTTTTACCCTTTAGACGAAAAACGACCAGAAATGCCTTTTTCGAGGGATTTTTAGTTTTGACGAAAATTTTTAAGTCTTTCTAACCTTGAATCTTTATGGCATATTTATGGTGGTTATGTATTTGGTTCTTTCCTTAATTTATATGCAATTTTAAACCTCTTTATGCATGGTTACTTGGTTGTAATTGGTGCTTGAAATTTGGTTTTATTTTTCACATAATTGCAAATTCATTGCATTAAGTGTGAAAAATTTGTTCTTTGTTGCTTCCAAGTACTAATGATTCAATCTTTAATTGTTTTAAGTGATTGAAACTTTGAGTTACTAAATTCCGTGAATTTTTGGTTGAACTTTTGATTTAATCATGTATTAAGTTGATTGGTAAAGTTTGAATCTTGTGATAGAAATTTCATTTATCTTCATATTGGAAGATATAATTTTTCAAGGCTTCACAAGTGTTAAAATTGGAATCTTTAAATTGAACTCTGCGTTCATATTTCCAACTCCCTTTTATTTTGTCAAAATCTCATGATTAATTTAAATTAATAGTGAGTTATTGCCCTTAATTTTTTATTCCACCAAGTTAAACCAATTTTATTAAAGAATGGTTCTTGGAAATAATTTTAGTCGTATGCACCTTAATGAATTTTTAATTAAAGTTGGACTTGTTTAATTTTTCATTTTTTTGCTCATTAAATTAGTTATAAAATTAATTTAGAATTAATTACATGTCACGCAAAAATCGGGTTGAAAACCCAAAGCTATGGCACGCAAGCTGAGGCAAGTGCCTCACTTGGCTAGCCAGGCTGCATAGCAGCCCATATGTGGCTACCAAGTGGGCTGCCCGAAGGTTTGGTGCGGCTGATGTTGCGTGGTTGCTGCTTGTGCCGGCACCATGGCACACCATGACAGCCAAGGCAGCAGCATGGTGCAGCAGCAACTAGCTGTTGTGCGCGCGCACTATGCGTGTAGCCTTGAGGCTGGCCGTGGCTAGCCATGGGCCGATGCATGCATTGAGCTTGGTGTATGGTTGTGTGATGCTTGGTGCAGCTTGGGTGTGTGTGTGGGAGTGCTACGTGCTTGTGGCACGATGCGCATAGTAGCAAGCTTGCGTGGCCTTCGTGGCTTGAGTCGCGAGCACGCTCCGTAGAAGAGTCGACGCATATGTGGTATTCTAGGCTATGGATGTGAGTCATGTGACACTTGGCATGAGTCACGGATGTGTGCATAACCCCTCACTTAACGCTTGTACCTCGTTTTAAGGCTATGTTAATTTTGCCATTTTAATTATTTTATTAATTTAATTTGGTTTTAATTATTTTAATAAATGTTGGAGGCTAGGCCTTGATTTTTGAGCGGCATTTGCAAAAATTTAATTTTGGCAAATAATTGGGTTGACCGGCGTAATTAAGATGGATGCGGAATTTAGTGGGAGCTTCAACTATTAATTGCGCTAAATTACATAAATTTATTAAACAACTTTGACTAGTTTTAATTAGGCATGTTAATTGGATTAACGGCCTAAATTAGTTACTAGTTTACGCGCGTTTTATGCATTGTTACTTGTTTATCGTTGTAAAATGCATGGCCATTCACAAATAGTGAATGGTTGAATGGAATGTATATTCTCTCACAGGTTTTATAAAATGGCAACTAATACTGCCCGATTAAGATAGAAAATACGGACTGCGATCCGTGATGTATTTTTGTAAATCTAAATACAGTCTACGAACCGTTGAGTATTTTTGTACCTTAATATTTAGATTAGTCATAATAGTAGATACTAGTATCTGCATAATTATGGTCATGTCTTGAAGACGGAGGTTCTTGGAAGACGAAGCCATGAAGTTGCAAAAGCCGTCCCTTGAAGACTTGAAGATTCAAGGGGTCATGCTAGTTGTCAAATGCATCCTTATTAATGTTTTCGATATATATTTATGAGTATTTATATATGAATTATATATTAGATGCATGTTTAGGATTTCGAATGTTGGGATGATTAATTAAGTTCACTTAAATCAACCAACATAGAAACCCTAGTTCCCTAAAATATTGAGTGAAATTTGTCATTCCAAAACAACACTTATCGACCTATTGAGAGTAGTGATGGGCTACGCCAAAGCGAGGCATCACTAGTTATCCCGAGGATACGTAAGGTATGTTGATGGGTTTTCCAAAGCAAGACATCGCATACAAGTTTGTTTTGGTTATACTCAACGATACGAGTGATGGAGTCCTAACATGTCGTGGCAAAGTGGATAAGTTGTTGAGAGAGCATTAGATGCGACGATTTATCCAACCAAGAGTGGCTTGGATCCATTAGCAAAGAGTTTCTTACCTTAGAAGATTGAGTGTTAAGACAAGCCAAAGCATGCTTAACTACTTTTTGTTTCTTTGGATCTTAGAATCGCCTTATTCTCGCCAAATGGGGACAAAATTTAATGCGTGGATAAGACGCTTAATAAGATTGAAATTTGCATGAATGCTTTTAAATTTCAAACTTATTATGTAATTTTCTTGATAAATGATTATACTTTGCACTTATATTTGTAGAATTCCAAATCACAATATGTTGTTTTCCATGATTGGTAAAGGAAATCTTTGAGAATAGTTCTTAAAGAAAGGAAAGACAATTCTAAAATACAATTCTCATAAATGACTTTTGTAAATTTGAAAGGACGTTGGACATCATGTATTCAAAATACTAGGTAGTTTTGATAAACATGAAGTATTGAGTTGGAAACTCAAAATTGTCAATGCTTGACAACCAACATATCTTTTCGCTTTATACGCTGGTGAGTACAACTCATTGATGTATTAATTCAAGTACAAATTAAAGGAAAAGATGGAACTTTGTTATACGGCGCATAAGATGCTTAATTATGCCTAACAAAGTATAAAAGTCAAAGACTCTTAAAGAAATGATTCTGAATGATTATGAGATAAAGTATGATAAGAATTATAGGAAACGAGGAACAAAGAAAAGGAATAAGATTCCATTTCTACTAAAGAGTTCATGTTATTCTAATTAACTTAGCAAGTTATTATCTTCACAAGTATCAGATACTGCTTGAGTGTTCCACTTTGAAAGTGACCTCAAACTATTGAAGATAAGCTAAGTTATTGACTTACAAGCTTAGAATGAAGCAAGTGGTGCTATATCAGTTGTAAGGTTGTATGCTTTGTTTAAAGACCTTTTAAGCTAAGGCTGGAACAAGGAAATGATTATTATGTTCCATAATAAGCAAACAATCCGTTAACAAACGGAAAGACTCACATTCAAAGTAAAGAGAAATAGTTGCGAATTTATTTGAATGACATGGTTGTCTAAACCATGAGTCAAGAATGCTTAATTATAAACAAACATTTCCCTAACATAAATACTCACAAAGTTTAAATCAGAGACATGATTTGTGTTTCGGACATCTTTAGCAATGTCACATTAACAAGAACGTACTCAAGGCTATATAGGCTCTTGACAGTTGATCGATTCGGAATCGTTCTAAGACAAGCAAGTCTTACTTGTTAAAAACCGACAAAGTAAAGAGCTATTGTTCTTGGTATAGACAATTGACTCCAAAAGCTAAAGAGGATTCAATTACTTCAACGTCTCAGGAAGAATTTGAAAGAATATGGTTATATTCATCAAATGTGAACAAACTTGACCTTGAATAGTTCAAGAGTTCAATGAAATACAGAATCCACTTGGCAAGATATCAAAACGTCTAGATTAGATCGAGTGATGTTTGCTTGAGCCAAGCGTGACCATCACAAAGTTATAAAATTGAAATTTTCATAAATAACTCCACAAAGAACATAGTGTGTCTTCACAGAGACCTCGATGCCATTTAAAAATGACTCGAACAATGATAGATCACACCCCTTTTTATAAAGTTCTTAAAGATTTGCACAAAGGACTAATGTTACACTAAATAAAATGTCGGAGCTAAGAAAGGACACCATATTCAGTTATGGATAGAATTAACTTCTAAACGTCTTTTCAAATATATGTCTAAAACTCTTAGCCGCAGTGGGAGTTCACTGGCTCAATGGGAGCTAAGTGACTCAGTGGGAGCTCACCGGCTTAGCAAGAGCTAGGTGGTTCAGTGGGAGCTTAATGGCTCATTAAAGGCTAAGATATCTCAAGTGGGAGCTAACTGTTTGTTTCACAACGAACTTTTACCCAAATACAATATACATGTCTCTTTGTAATCTTTCAAACGAGACTACGGGCACTACCTCCACAACCTAAATGAGAACATGATGTTTTTTGCTCTAAGTGGTGTCTTTCTGGAAAGTAACACATTTCCAAAACGACAAGTGGGAGGAAAATGGACTCGATGACCATCGAGATTAGCAACAAACTAGAACTGAGAATCTCGGAAGACCTTAAAAGAGCTTCGTAAGAATACTTGATCAAGAATACTCAAAAGGACTTTACAAGTGACTTAAAAGAGAATTCATTACTCACAAAACTCTTGAAAAGTTGGAGTAAGATCAAGATAATCAAAAGGGCTTTAAAAGCACCTTGAAACTCAGTGTTTGATGCAATAACCCCGTATAGGTATAGAATTCACCAAAGGCTTGGATTGAATCCTATGAATTTTCTATTAAGTTAGCTATAGATAGTAAGGGAATAAATTTTCTATTTACTATTAGATAGTAAGGGAATAATTCCTTGTAAGATAGCTACGAAAAATCCAAATTCCAAATAATGGTTAGAGGCCATAAGATCCGAAATAGACTCCATGTTTGAAAATCATGTTTAAAACTTGATTAATTTGCATGAGGAGTGAAAGACCCATCGATCGCAAATAAGTTTTCAAGGAGAAAACTAACAAATGTGGAAATGCATATGCATACATAGCTAGATTGATTGAAAATGATATAATTAAATTCACGGAGTTGATTTTAATAAATACCTATTCACCAATCGGAATGTTCAAGTATTTTCGTGGTCATTCTAGCAAAATTGCACATATGAAATATGGCAAAATAGATACCAAAACCGCCTTCCTAAAATAGGATTTTGGAAGTGACTATGAAAATAGTCTAAGGGTTTTGAAAATCTAAATAATGCTAGATTTGAAAACAAGCTCAAGAAATCCATTATGGGATTGAAGGAAGCATTGCATAAAGGAATTGGAACGTGTTTTCTCATAAAGTTAATAAAAGGTTGACTTATGAAGAAACATAGAAAATTCTTATGAATAAGAAGTTTAGTGGGAGCAAGAGTCAATCTTGTAAGGTCCAACAAGAAGTTTACGAACTCTGTTATAAATTAACTATCAAATGCTAAATGCTTAGATTTGAAAGTATTTTCGACAATGGACCAAGAAAAACACGATACTTAGTACATATTGGGTATTAAGATCTATTATATAGACTTAATAAAATGTTTGAACGTGTAAAGGAATTTACCGTGTTAAACATGAATTGAAGGACTTTGAAAGACTTTAACTGGTATGTATAAAACTAAGTAAATGTTTGAACTAAGTGTGAGCTAGGCTAAATACTAAGTCAAACAAGAAAGACTCTAGTAGAGAATTTCAACCATATCACATAGCAAACAGTTTAGCAAGACTCAGTGAATCTGGATGAGCTAAAATGTAACGTGGGTGGAAAAGATTGGGAATCATTCTACAATTAAATCCATCTTGAATTGTCACTCGACTTACTTGCTTAAAGCATGTGTAGTATGTCTATAGTACCAATCAACCTGAATCTATGTAATAGATCGTTAGATTATGGCCAAGAACATCCAAAGTACTTGGATAAGTAACAGGATGAGTTCTTGACTTGTGGAAACAAATACAATTTGAGAATTGATGTTGCAAGCATAAACCTTAACAAGGAAGTCGTTTATAAGCACGATCTAACAATGAGTCGTGGCTTGAGAATGGTAACATGGACGTGCATCCATGTGTAATGTGTGGGAATTTAAAATAAACTCCCATGATCACAAGTGATTAGGGTTTCCCAAATTATTGTGAGTCGTTTGGAGTGAAACCCAAGCAAAGCATCATCAGGAAGTCTACTAAAATATATGTTGAGAATATTGTTGCCTTAAAGGCAATAATAAGGAAGATGTTCTATGGAAATTTCGTTGTTGAACGTTAATGATTGTAGGTTGTCAAGTTGAAGATCTCAATCATGAAAATGATTTGGAGCCATCACTTGGACAATAAATCTTAAATCACATGGCACTCTCAAATTTTATCATCTTATTATGAAAGTGATCGGTAATGAAGATACTAAGATTAGCAAAGTAATTATTACTAAACCTATGCAATAAGTGAATGACAACATTCACAATTGCACGAAAGAAATCAAGCATATTAGATATGGGTGTGCTTTCTATAGATGTTTTATAAAGAGTGTTACTCTTAAAACATTCGAAAAAACCATTTATCATAAGATGAACCATTTAGGTTTTGGAGTAATTTAAAATTTCATGCAATTTTATCACTCTGTTTGCTATTTAATTATGGTTTAGGATTAAATAATAAGTCCATTCGATTCTGAGAATATTCAAAATAGGGTATCAAGACCAGTCTTGATAAGGAAACACCTATTAAGTGAACGTTAAATATTATAATCGAAAATTATCCCTAATCAAGGTCATTTAAACAATGGACGATTAATGACCGCTTAAGATTAGTGTGTAGTTTGATTTATAACACCGTTTCTTGTGCTACAAGAACATGATTGTCATAAATCATTTGCACGGGTATTGGTTTAGAGCCATACTGGATCGACCTAAAAGAATACTTTTAGAGATTAAAAATCGTCATAAGTATACTTCTCATTATGGCTATCGGAACCTATTTCCTCGACCATGAGTATTGTGAGTTCTCTTGTTTGAGTACTAGTCCACTTTGATGTTGTCAAACGTCTACCGTAAAAGGGGATTATAATGGCAACACTCGGGTGGCTAGGTCTTCTTAGTAAGAGGAGCTACATTACAAGACTAGGAATGTCGCCCTACTAAAAATAGGGAAGATGTCTTTGTTGTTTACAGGACTCTCGAAGAGCGAGACTGTAAAATGCATGGTCGTGCTCGGATGGATTTTAGAAATCATCTGTATATTGATAGTCGGACTCGGGATCCAGAAACACTTCTGAACACAATAAGGATGACGAATAAATCTTACCTTATAGTTCATGAAGAGACATTAAGTGACACGGGAAAAAGGCTATACACTAAAAGTGCACTTGTCCGTAACGACAAGTGGGAGATTGAAAGGAATGGTGTCATTCGAACAAGTGTATTATTCCGATAGAGGGTTCGGAATTATTAGAAAGCTAATTATTCAGTGAGGTTAAGTGATCGGAATGCCTGGGTGGAGGCCGCTTCCGATCGGTAATATTAATGAGTAATTAATATTACAGCTTAATCTTGACTGAACCCTTTGGGTCACACCCAAGCAACTAACGAACCGACGCGACGAATTAATTCGGAAGGAATTAATGAGTCACCCGAGTGATTAATATTTAGACGTCGGAAATTCGAGCTTGGAGCATCGAATCCGAGCATTGAAAGTCAAGCCAAAATGTAGGAATTGGCGAGACGGGAAAATGCTTCAAGTAACAATTAAAACACTAGCCACGCAAAAGGCTAGGGAAGCGCGCCAAATGGGAGCGTGCCACGTGGCAGCACACATGGAAACATGCCTTGTGGCAGCACACGTGGCAGAACACGTGGCAGTGCCATGTGGCGGCCACATTGGCAGCCGCCTAATGGCCGCAACCACGTTGACAGCCGCCAAGTGGCAGCGTGCCACGTTAGCAGCGCGCCACGATGGCGGCACCATTTGGCATGGGCCGTGGACCCGGGTGAAGGGTCATGAACACGGGCCAAAAAGTGAGTGGCCCAACGGAACCCAATTTGGGGCTCAAGGTTGGGTGACACATGGTTAGCTCACAATGCATGTGAGTTGCCTTGGGGAGCAAGTGAGGAAGTGGTCCTCACCTAACCATGTGACACTTGTTACTTAGTTATTCCTTGGTTTATTTAACTAAGGATTGAATTCACCAATCTTTCCATGTGGGATCTTTTTGTGAAAAAGTCCCACATTGAAAGATGAGTGGAATTCACAAGGAAGCTTTCCTTATAAATACCCAAGGCATTCCTTGGGATTATTCACTTGAGTAAGTGTTGAAAAGGCATCACCGTTGTGAAAACCTTTGAACACAATTAATTACTCGGGTTTAGGTCGGGCTTAGCTAACTCCTTAGCAATAGACCATTTTCGGTGCTCGGGTTGCGGGTGGATTTCATTGGAGGTCCTCGTGTGATCGGGGCTAAGAGCTTTCGAAGTAAGAGCTCAACTAGTGAGCAAAGCACGCGCCAAAGGTAGTAAACTCTTTCTTAATCTTGTAATTTAAGTTAATTATGCTTTATGGTAATAATTATTGCGAGTGTGGCCTTGGCTCGGGTTTTCTTCTGCGGTGGGTCGGACTCACCGAAACCCAACCATATGAAACTCCCAGAAGGTTTAAGTTGCCAAAAGCATCAAAGTCTAGTTCTTGAGAACATTTCTGTATTAAGTTGAACAAATCTCTTTATGGATTGAAATAATCTGGGCACATGTGGTATAACCGTCTAAGAGAATATTTGTTAAAAGAAGGTTATAAGAATGATCCTATTAGCCTATGTATTTTTATAAAGAAATTTGGATCAGTGTTATAATTGCGGTGTATGTTGATGATTTGAATATCATTGGAACTCCTGAAGAGATTTCAGTGACTGTCAATTATTTAAACAAAGAGTTCAAAATGAAAGATCTTGGAAAGACAAAATTTTGCTTGGGGTTACAAATAGAGCACCTAGAGAATGGAATCCTTGTGCATCAATCAACATACATAGGAAAAGTTCTTAAAAGATTTTCTATGGATACAACACATCCATTGAGCAGTCCTATGGATGTAAGATCACTTGATGTAGAGAAAGATCCGTTATGATGTCGGGAAAATGATGAAGAAACTCTTGGTCCTGAAGTACCATATCTTAGTGAAATTAGAGCACTAATGTACCTTACAAGTCATACACGACCTGATATATCATTTTCAGTTAATTTATTAGCAAGGTTTAGTTCATGTCCAATCCAAAGGCATTGGAATGGGATTAAACATTTACTTCGTTATCTTCAAGGAACGAAGGATATGGGTTTATTTTTCCCAAAGTTGTCCAAAGAAAATTTGATTGGTTTTGCAGATGCAAGTTATTTATCTTATCCTCATAATGGTCGATCACAAACTGGATATGTGTTCACATATGGTGGTACCGCCATTTCTTGGCGTTCCATGAAACAAACCATTGCAGATACTTCTTCCCATCATTCGGAGATTTTAGCAATTCATGAGGCTAGTCGTGAATGTGTATGGTTAAGGTCGGTAATTCAACATATAAAAGAAGTTTGTGGTTTATCATCTGGGAAAGAGGCACCGACAACTCTATATGAGGATAATGCAGCTTGTATTGCTCAACTTAAGGAAGGATACATCAAAGGTGACAGAACAAAGCACATCTTACCCAAATTTTCCTTCACTCATGATCTTCAGAAGAATGGAGATATAAATGTATTGCAGATTCGTTCAAGTGAGAATGTAGCAGACTTATTCACTAAGGCTCTTCCGACCGGAACATTTAAAAAGTTAGTTTATCGTATTGGATTGTGTTGTCTCAAAGATCTTCAGTGATGTAATAATTGAGGGGGAGTAATTGCGGGCTGCACTCTTTTTCCCTTATCCATGGTTTTTTCCCACATGGTTTTTCCTGAAAAGGTTTTTAATGAGGCAGCATATATGCGCATTAAATCTATTTTAGATATTGCCCATCCAAGGAGGAGTGTATAAAGTATGTTTATTGTGGATGGTCATTATAGCTTGTAACTCTCTCTTTTTATAACTATCTTAAATATGGTTGTAACATCCTTTGTAAACTTTCATATGTCTTTAATTCACATTGTAACCCCTTCATGAATGGACTCTTTATTGTCCATATAGGATACATTGTTCACATCATGTATATATATAGATAGCCTAATGGAATGGATGAATATAGACAACACAATTATCATTTATATCTCTCTTTATTATATTATCTATTTTCCTTATTTTATAACATTTGTAAATTATTATTATTATTATTATTATTATTATTATTATTATTATTATTATTATTATTATTATTATTATTACTACTACTACTACTAATACTACTACTACTATTACTCTATTACTACTATTACTATTACTATTATTACTATTACTACTATTATTACTATTATTATTATTATTACTACTACTACTCTATTACTCTATTACTACTATTACTATTACTCTATTCTACTATTATTACTACTACTATTACTATTACTACTACTATTATTACTATTACTATTACTATTATTATTATTTCTCAAAAACAAATAAAGTTATACAACCTGTAAAAAGTTAGTGGGAAGCCGAGATACAATCTGAGCCCCCACTCCTCTAGCTATTGCAAAGCCTACCTTAGTGAAGATATGAGCAGCAGCACGTGTCCCGATGTCTTGAGTCGTTGAGAACTTCTGGATCCGCTTCATCAAAGCAACCGCATCCTTATCTAATTCCCCAAGTGAAGAGAAAGAGAAAGGAAGGAAGCCATATCTAATTGCCTGACAACTGGATTCGTACTTGACCCGCTTTTGATTAGCCGCATCAGACACAACCCGATCAGGAACAAAATCAGATAACCCAGACTGTGTCAAAGGAGAAGACCCAGTCAAGTCAACAAAGACATCGCGACCACGATCCCAGGAATAAAGTAACACATCTGCAGGTCTAAGGACCCCGTCGTTCTCTCCAGGTAACCCAATGTTAACCTTCTTTCCAGCTGAAATCCCAAATCGATAACAAACATCAACTAGGGTATCCCGAACAACATTATGCCGATGTTTAATACCCACCATACCAGCACATGAAACCGCATGATCACCGAAAATATCCCCAGTGAAAACCCTTGAACAAGCATAGCACGGCGTTGAGACAGGGAATAGTGGAACACCCAATCTGTAGCACAACACACATCGGTAAGTCTTTGAGTTCATTGTCCGACCCAACCCTGAAATAGGAACCGCCCGAAGCCAAGCGGAGGTGTGATCTCCCTGCTACGATTTCCACAATGCTGATTGTCGAGGAGATAAAGAAAAGGTAGATTCTGCAGAAGCGGTAACCTTTGTGAAGTATATATCTGTCAATTTCTTCATGAGTTTGGAGGCAGCGACCTCACTAGGATTGCACAAAATGTCATACTCAACCGTTCCATAAAACAGACTCAAACGCATCCTCAAAGGCTCGACCAAGGCCAACAACGCCAGCACGCCGAAGGAGCTTTGTCTGCAACCCAGCAGACTAAAGTCGAGAGGCAAGAAAAGCATAATGGCGAACATCACCAACGGAATAAAAACCAAGCCCTCCAAACGCAAATGGTAAGGTGGCAAGCCGCCACTGCCAATCGCCAAACCCAGGCCCCGAAGCAGTAACAATACGCTCTAAGGAAGATCGAAGAGCCCCGTCGAATGTGAGCTGAGCCGCCTCAAAAGTGCTAGGAGGACAAGTACGCAATGCTAAGTAGAGTTTAAAAACTCCGGTACATGCCCTAAGTAACAATACCTCGCACTGAGGATCATCAAGCATAGCAACCCTATCCATGAGCGCAATGGTCTTGGTCACCCTCTGTATCACAAGCTCACCACTAAAACCAGAATCAAAACTAGCGGGACCACCAAGCAACTTAACACCACGCAAAGGTCGAGCAATATTAGGAGGAAAGACACCTACAAGCCTGCTTCGAGGGTCTTCTGTAGGCCAGAAAACTTCAGTTTTTTCCACGTTAAGATGCAACCCTAAACAAGGTCCTTCTTCCATAATCAACTGCAGAACCTTCCCCACCACCAACGTGTCACCAACAATAGTGCCATCATCCAAATACCAAGCCTGAAGACATATATCAAAAGCGTCTCTGATTTTACACACTAGGGGTTGTAAAACCAAAGCAAAAAGTAGAGGACCAAGGGGATCACCCTGCTGCATCCCCTGAGATGACCATAAGGTTTGGTCCCCATAATACAATCTAGCTGGATTAGAATAGCAGAATTCAACCCAACGCAAAATGCCCAGACAACAAAGACGAACTTCACGTAACATTACCGTACGATCAACTAGATTAAAGGCATTTTGAAAATCCACCAACAACATAAAAAGACCAACATCGGAACCACGGTCCTCAATCAACCGATTCACAGTATGAAGAATTGCCTCACCACCTGAAGAAACCCCAACACTAAATTGGAGACCATCAAAGTAACTTCCCAAAGACTGGCCAACCATAACAGCACCCACCTTCGAAACCAAACACCGCCAAACAGTACCCACAACTATAGGACGAACACCACCACCGGGCTTGACAACTGGTGTAAAAGGAGCACTAGCAATATACTCTCCTAGTTCCATAGGACATCTTCCAGCTAAAAAGATATTAACTACCCCGGAAATAGTGTTAACTAACTCATCTGATACAGCCACAGCAGCACCACTCAAGCAATCCATAAGGTGCTGAGCGCGTAAACCGTCCCTACCACATGATGTGCCACGTGGAAAACTCTTAATCCGATCCAAAACAACAGCAGAAGTAGTAACAAGATGAAGGCCATCAACAGGTATATCAGGCAAGGATGGAGCTGGAGAAGTAGGGTGTTTAGATTGTAAATCCGCGAGAGTGACATCATTATAAGGAGTAACGCCCGAAGAAGAAAGTACCCGGACTGCATCGGTGTAATGGTCATCACAAATCTTTCTACGACACTGCTTGATATTACGCTCCTCCAAATCAAGGTCATCATCATCAACCCCTAAGAAAATAGGAGAATCCTCCGCCAAAGTATCCTTCACAAGTTGCAAATTACCACCTGGTGCACTCCAAGAACAAATAGCATAAGAAATACTCTCTTCTTGAAACCGACGTTTTACTGAAGACCTAGACTCAGAGCTACTCCGATTTTTTTTAGTTTCAACTTTGGGGTATTATTAAAATGAGAGATGTAATATATTCCAAAGTAAACTTGATTGAAAAAGAGACAAATAATATACACTCATATTTTAACATGTGTATAATTAATTATTTAAATTATATTTTTTGCAAATAAAAGATGTTGTAGCTTACAAACACTTTGTTATTAAAAAGTTTAGTAGCTTAAAAATTGATGTGGAAAAGAAAGCTACAAAGAGCTTGCCATTGGAGATGCTCTCATGTTATATTTGGCAGCTTTCGCCTTCAATGAAGCTTTTTTTTTTTTTTTTTTTTTTGGTTTTTTGGTACAGCTTTTGGCTCGTGGGACGAGGCCTCTTTTCCTTTCCATAGAAAGGTTTTGGTGTTATCCTATTATTAACAGGACCCTGTTATAATTTTTCACATCCTTGAGGAACAAAAGGATGTAAAAGGAGAGCTAAAAGGAGAAGAATCTCCATTACTGCTAGTGCTCAGTATGAGATAGAAATAATAATTATAAAAATAAAAAAAAAATAAAAAAATAAAAAAAAAAAAAAAAAAAAGTAGGCTCTTTTTGATTGGAGGGAAAGAAAAAAAAAGGAAAGGAAAAATAAGCATTTCTATGTTTGGTTCTAAAATTTAAATTAGATTTGAAAGGAAATGAAGGGAAATGGAAGGAAAGTTCCCTTCACAAAACCTTCCTTTTCCTTTCCTCCCAAAATTGGAGGAATTAACAAGAAAGAGAGTAAATCTATTAGGATTAAAATTAGCTCTTCCTTCACTTTCCTTCCTTTACTAATGTTAACAAAACAATAGATTCCTTCCAATTTCCTTTCTTTACTAATATTAAACCAAACATCAGGTGCTATTGTGTCTCTCCTTTCCCTTCTCTTCCTTTCTTTTCTCTTCCCTTCCTTTCGCTTTCTTTCTTTTACTAATATTGAACCAAACAAAGCGAGCGGGTAGGGTTAGTAAGAAAGAAAAATAATAAAATAGTTGTAAAAGTGAAGTTAGTGGAAGAAATAAATTATAAAATATTGATGGTTCCTTTCCAAATATAGTAGCGTTAGACCAAATATGAAATGATCGAAAATGAAAGTATAGCAACTAATACGAAACAAAGGAAATAATTAGACAAATTTTAGACCTGAGGCCTAGTGAATCTTGGTCTAATTCTAATTTATTTAGACCCAATAGACCTAGGCCAAATCTAGATCCATCTCCAATGATCTGGGTCGAGTTCAACACATGTTTGGTTCTTATCGAACCCAACACAAAATCCGACCCAATGTCATCCCTAAATAAGATCAATTAATGTGGGACATGGGTCATTGTTACCACAATAAATCAATCATGCATTCATATGCCCATTATTTTCGACGTTCTTTTTAACAGACCTTCATGTTCTTCGGTTAGTTAATATTCGTGTTCTTTCAGCCTTTTTTAGGACTGCAAGCACCCTGCGTTTCATGTGATAGGCAATCTCATTTTGTACCGGGTGCACCTTGGGTGTACTAATCAAGAATCACAATATCACAAGAGCATGTTAGCATACAATAAACACTGTTTCACACGCATTTAAATAACTGCCAAGAACTTATGTCCCTTCAAAGAGAACAAACAAGCTTCCATGAAAGATCACATGATAAAATCACATAATAATCTACAAAAAAAACTCTTCCTACTCTTCAGAGTAACTCCATCCACAGAAAGTATGGTGCAGTTAAGAGATTCCAGAAACTAAAACTGAAGATATGCAGATAATTCTAATAAAAAACAAAAATAAGTGTTGAAAAAATATCTCAACTGATATGGTGTCAAATGCATAGAATCGTTTTTTCCTCCCAAAATTATGAGATCTGACTCAAGGAAAATCACCATAGCTCAAAAAAATTTTTCTAAAGATCTAATCTTCTTCTTCAGCCTCGTTCTCGGCAATGTTGAAGTACCTCAACTCGTACACATTACGGTCCTTGTTGGAAGCAATGACACGAAGCCAATCCCTAACATTGTGCTTCTTCAAGTATTTCTTTGTCAAATACTTCAAGTACCTGAAAATTAATTTAAACCAAGGTTACTCAAAATTCAAAACACACATTCACCTTTCACGGTTCACACATCACTTTTATAGGCTAACATCTGCTTTTACAATACTGAATAAGTTCATTCAAGTGTAGCTAAACTCTACAACAGCTAGTAGACTCAAAACGAATGCAAAAACAGCAACCTAAGCAATGTAACACATAAATTACCAAACTCATTCCAGGTTATACAACAGAGGTGATGACGCAAAAATGGGGAAAAAAAAAAAAATCCTTCTCACAGGAAATACATCAACCATCTTTCAAGTTCATTTATCTCAATACTTAACCACCACTTCAAACAGCAGGCCAAGAAAGAAGGCAAAACAGCAACACCAGGCAATGCTACTCATAAAATACCAAGCACATGGGGTCAAGAAGAGGTTCAAGGTAATGCAACAGAGCAGGTGGTCGACATAAAAATGAACTAGAAAGAAAGCAAAAACAGCAAAAAGCCAACATCAATTACACACTGAATGCATGGTGGGGAAGAAGTTCAAAATGGTAGAGTAGGCCAGCTGTCGATATGAACCTAAATTGAATGATCAGGCTCAGTGCTAAATATATTCAGCAATCTTAATAAAATTAAAATGCAGCATACATTATCAGATTAAATTGCAGCATACATTCAGCAATCTTAATAAGATTAAAATATAGCACATGTTATAGGAAAAATGCAGCATATATTCAGCAAGATTAAAATCCAGGCATATATTCTGCAAGATTACAATGCAGGCATATTGCATACATTCAGCAAGATTGAAATGCAGGCATATTCAGCAATAGATTAAAATACAGAAGTTGACTAACATACCAATTGCATAAATCCTGAAATAAAATCAAGTAAAATACAGAATAATCAAGCACTAGAAAACTTATCTAAAGGCTTACCCACCAACAATTTAGAACAGCTCAATAACAGGACAATAAGAAAGGAAACAGGCCAGAAAAGCACAATAACATAAAAGATACATAGCATCACAAACATGAATTTCTGAAAAGTAAATAAAAGACTATCAAAGAAAACTACCAATTAATCTAAACATTAAACCCTAAAAGGCTAATACTTCACCAATTTCCCACAAAAAAAAAAAAAAAAAAATCAAAATCAAAACCACTAGTGTATTACATAAATAAAAATAGTACTATAAAAGTAAAAGAAGGAAAAATGAAACCTCTTGGAGAAATTGCTATCAGAATTGACAGTGATCTTGTTCTTCTCACGAGTAACAGTGACGGAATCACCGAGAGCACCGGCCTTACCACCGACCTTAATTCTCTCCTGAAGAAACTTCTCAAGGGAAGCAATGTCCATGATTTTGTCTTCAACAGGCTTAGCGCAGTCGATGGTGAAGGAAGCTCCCTTCTTCTTGCCCTTGGCACCTCCTGCTGCTGCTCCTCGACTCATTTTCTCTCTTCTGGGTTTCTCCTTTCACGTCGATCTGCAATAAAAGGCGTTAGTATAAGCGGCGGTCGAGTATGGAAGAGAGGGAAGAGAGGGAAATAGAGTACCGGAAGTGAAGCTCTGAGCGGCCAAATGAGAGAGAGGATCAAAAATAGGGTTAGGTTTTTATTATACAAAAATGCAGGAGAGTTGGGCCTTCGTATATACCCGACCCGGCTCATTTTAGACGGGATTTTTCCAAACAAGTTTTTTTTTTTTTTTTTTTTTTTTGAATAAACGAACTAATATATCTATATACTAGTATATCTATACTTCTATATAGCGTTCCTAATAGGGGTGTCCATTATTCGGATAAAAACTGAAATCCAATCCAATTCAAACTGAATTATTAATTTGGATTGGATCCAAATTTTAAATCGGATCGGATTGAAATTTTTTTAAAATTCGGATTTTCAAATCGGATCGGATTGACCTTATTTGGATCCAAAAAACCGAAATATGAAATCATTCCTTAACAAATAAGGATACTTTATATTAATCATGTAAAATTATGTTGATAATTACATTAATATAAATCATGTTTTTAATATTTGTATTAATCATGTACAACTATGTATTTAAGACTAAGCTTTTTATAATTGCATTTTTATTTTCATAATCATTTTGGTACCTAAAAATTTTCAACGCATTTTGATTCGGATTTTCGCATAACTGAATTTTCATTCGGATTGGATCTGATTGGATTCATGAGAAATTCGGATCGGATTGGATTTAAAATAAAAAATCGAATAGACACCCCTAGTTCCTAATATAGAATATGAACCTCATGTCACCCTTTTTAAGGTCTTTTAATATGTCATGTCACTAATATGTGTCATGTGTCACTTATTTTAGAAGAATAAACATGTCACGTCACCCCACACAACAAGAATTAAAACGTTACAAGATTTACCACCTTAGTTATCAATTTATTATGATTATTTACACAATAAAATTATATGAAGTATATAACTTGAATAAGATGATTAGTCCTTAATTTATTGTACAAATGTAACATATCATAAGATAATGTAATAGCTTTGATTTTGAAGTATTAAAAATTGTATTATTTGTTGATTTGATGAAAAAATATAATAATTTTATTTTTCTATTAAATACTGTATTAAATAGTTGTTGAATAGTTTTAATCATAACATACAAAATATTGAATATGATTCTTCTAATAGAAATTTTTTATCATCAGAATGTTAAACTTTCAAGATGATTATCCATACACTAAGAAAAAAATTGTCGAACGTGATTACCATATTAAACCACAAACTAACAATCGAGGCATTGCTCGAGCCACACACTAGTTAATATAAGGACAAAGCGTTCGAGAGTACATAAGGAGATATCTCCGTGGGATAATGATTGAACCACACTTGCTCAGTTCCAAAAGGGACAACTCTAGAGAGGTGATGAGCAACAAAATTGCCCTCCCTCTTTACATGTGACCAACAAAAAGAATTGAAAGAACTACTAAAGTAGAGGATGTCCTCTAATACACCATCAAAGTTGGAAAAGAAAATGGTTGCCTTTGATAGGCTATTGATGAGGAATTTGGCAATCAGACTCAAGAACCACATTTGCGAGCCCCTGTCTTCTAGTACTTCCCCCTTATGATAACGAGCCACTACAACCATACCAACCCAGCCCTCCTCAGCTAAACTTACGTCAGACTTGAGCTTCACTATCCCCTACACCCACCTAGAGGGGTTGTTTGATTGTCTTCGCTCTCAACCTAGTACCATGGATCTTCTTTGTATAACTACCAAATTCATCCACCATTTGCTCCATTTTTGCTAAAAGAACATTGTTTGGGGTAGTAGCTCCTTCAAAAATCTTTTTATTTCTTTCAGCCCAGATTATCCATGCTAGAAATGTTAAACCCCCCCCCCCCCAGCCCCATCGGGGGTGGAGAGGGGGGAGGACCTTGCCTTTGCTACAATTTAACATCCTTATTCGATCTTCCACCTCAACAACAAATTGCAAGACCGAATTCCACTTGTGTCATTTAGTAGACCCCCACTTCCACTCTCTTCCCACAATTCTTGCACACACTCACAGTCAAAAGCGCATGACCAGAAGTCTCCTCTACCATCCCGCACCATGGACATTCAATATTGTCAATTAAATGGCGATATTTTTAATAAAGCTCTAGTGGATAAAGTGTTTGTACATTGTCATAGAAGTGACGAACCTTTAGGGATGCTTCAAATTCCCTAATTTTCACTCACGCTTGATGAAAGTCATCTAAATTGTATCCTTTCCCCAACATGTACATTGTTTTTGCCGAATATATGTCATCCTTTGTAAAAGCCCATGTAAGTACAACTTTGGTTGTCATCAAGTTCACAGGGATTGATAGATACATTTTTATTGCACTCATTAAAAATTTCTGCAATAATCTCAGATCTCCACTCCTTAGTCTGCTCATCAATAAGATCACTCACCGTGGTGAAATCCCTCTACTTCTAAACTTGTCACAACTCTGTCCTCCAAATCTGCTACCCAAGGTTCATGCCAGATTTTCACCTCCTTGCCACTCGTAATAAGCCAAATACTCCTCCAAGAGCAGGTACGCCCCAAACCTCAAGTAAGCATCAAGAAAAGTGAACCTTCATTATGAACAAGTCTCCACGCTTGTTTTCCCAAGATAGCATCATTAAAAATCTCCAAATCTTTAAAGTTAGTTAAATATAGTCATGTTATGAAATATAGTTACGAACGTCCATTATGCATAATTTTGTAACCCCCTTAACATTATTACATCCATTAGTATCCCCTTGTAACTCCCTTTGTCTTATTGTTTCCCATTGTAACTCTTACTTTATTGTGACTCTTCATTGTTCTTGGGGAGTTATTATATTTACTTGTACATGTATAAATACTAGTCATTGCCTAAATGAAGGTGATGGACAATATAATATTCTCTATACATCTTCTACAATATAAGTGAAAGCCGAGCCGAGCAGAGCATATTTCATTATTATTCTTATTAAATATTAATTATTATTATTAAATATTATTTAATTATTATTATTATTATTATTATTAAAAATTAATAATTGTTATTATCTTTAAATATTATTTTTATTACAAAAAATCAATTATTATTATTATTATTATTAATGATTATTATTATTACTATTATTATTATTATTACAATTATTATTTTTATTTTTATTGTTATTATTATTATTAAATATTAATTATTATTCTTATTATTATAATTATTAAATATTAATTATTTTTATTATTATTAAATATTTATTATTATTATTATTAAATATTAATTATTATTATAGTTATTAAATATTATTAAATATTATTTATTCATTATTATTATTAAATATTAATTTTTAATATTATTATTATTAAATATTAATTATTTATTATTATTATTATTAAATATTAGTTATTATTATAATAATTCAATATTAATTATTATTATTATTAAATATTAATTATTTATAATTATTATTAAATATTAATAATTATTATAATAATTGAATATTAAGTATTATTTTTAAGCAAAGTAGAGTAGGGCAGGGTAGGGTAGAGCATATTGAAGCAGAATAGAGCAGAGCAGATTTCAGCAAAACATAGCAGGACTTAGCAGAGTAGTGCAAAGTAGTGTAGCTTTAAAGAACGGGGCCTTAGTTAATTGTATGTCTTGCTGAAAAACACATGTTGACATTCTTATATCATATATGCATGGCCATGCATGAGCAGATTGTATAAAGTGATCACTAATGTTGTTAGAATGATTAATGATGAGAAGTTAAATTTAGAAAAATTATTGGATGTGATAAGTTAGGCCATCCAGGTTCAATGTGCTCATCATTATGAAAACTTGAACTTTTGTTTGATATAAAGAAAGAGCAAATTCAAGTTTATCAGGTTGAGAAACATTAAGGGGCCTTTTAGTACTTTCAGCTATAAAGGTAAGGGTAGTACTGTCTTTTTTGGTTGAAGGGGTTAGACGATGTTAACTCTACACAGTTGACGATCGTTTGAAGGCGTTACTCTCTTTCCTCTGTCAAATTTCTCTATCCTCTGTCAAAATTATCAATCTCTCTCTCCTCCTCCTCGCTCTTAGTATATTTCAGTTCGGTAACAATCTTTCCGGTAGATGATTTTTGATGGTTGATTTCCGGACCCCCTATCCACGTCGCTGGAGTTGCGTGAGTTTTACGGCAGCGGTAGGATCACGCACCTGAAAATTTGATTTCCATAAATAACATTTCAAATTTAAGCTCAATTTACAATTCCACGCAGCTCAAGTAACCAAGTACAACCAAACCCAGAATCCAAAACAAGAAATTCGTAATGCTCCAAATACAAAATAATTCCAAAACAAGGTCCTAAATTAGTACGAATCAATAAGCATGGAGAACATACCTTATAAGTCCTGCAGATCCATTTGTTCCACTAACGCTCCAATAATCGCTGCTATGCGCTTCGAGGAGTTCCAAATACTCACTCTATCTGTAAATTTTTTTTTTTTTTTTTTTTGTAGACTATTTTTTTCTCTCTCTAAATACAGTGTTTGGATTATTAAATTGCTTTTCGCAGAAAACTAGGTAAAATAATTACGAAAATGCTATTTGATAAACGTTTGTTGTTTATCACTTTGAGAAACCTGGGCGAGCTCATAAAGAAATAATGTGCTGACTTTACTTTATTCATATCACATGTATATATGGACTAAAAGGCAAGACATGACATGAACATTATTCAAATCATGTGATTTTCATAGTTTGATTGAAAAAAAAAATCAAGAGATACAATAATAGTTTTGAACAACTTTGTATGCAAACCAAGTAATATGTGACCAGAAGTTCACCATGATCAGTGGCAGATCTAGGATTTTCGAGCTTGTGAGTCACCCTAAATTATTGATCCAACGCCACCGATGCCTACATCTCTGCCTAAGAGTCTCCCTAACACACTACAAAAAATGAGCCGTATACCGATGGTCAAACATACCAAAACCCATACTAACCCCAACCCCATACGGTCATACCCTATACGGCCATACCCCATACTAACCCCCTACCCCCTGCCACCACCACCAAAAACCTTACTGCTGCCCCGACCACCTCCCTTTTCACCTCCAACAATCGTGAACAACTAGCCACTGCCTACCACCACCAGCCACCGTTAACCACCCACCACCACCAACCAAAAATCACCATAATTTCAAAAATAAAGAAAAAAAACCCATAAAAATTCCAAATCTAAATACAAAAAAAATGAAAAAAACGCAAAAATACCATATATGCAAACCCACAAAAATCACACAAAAAACCCACAAAAATTAAACATCAATCAATGAAATCAACTACAATAAACCGAAATGCAACAACAAAATCAAAATTAAACCACCCATAAACGAAATCAACCCAAAAAATCAACATACCTTTAAAATTTCATCTTTTTTGGGTTTTAATGGTCAAATTCAACCAATTTTCATGGACGAGATTGACCTAAAAAACCGTAAAATTTGAAGAGAAAAAAAATGAATGCTCGTGATTGTGATGCAAAAAAAAAAAAAAAAAAGGTAGGTCCTTATGGTGGTGGTGATTTTGATGAGGGAGAAGAGGGTGAGATAAAGAGTGCTAAAAGAGGAGAAGGAGGAAGGAGAGGATAAACGTGAGAGGAGAGAAGGAGAGAGAAAGGAGTGAGAAGGGAGGAGAGAGAAAGAGATAAGCTAAGGAATGTCAGTTAGTACTAAGTGGCCTTAGTGCTTCACGGAGTTCGCACGTCTTTCTTTTGTTTTTTAATTAAACTTAATTATTTTTTTTCACATTTTTGAGTCATGTGCATCACCTTGCACCCAGGTAGATCCGCCCCTTACCATGATAAAATATACTTCCTTTGTTTCTAAATAGATGACCCATAGCTCTTGGCACACATTTTAAGAAAGAAGAGAGAGAAAGTGTTGTGAGTAGCTTAATAACTTTGTTAGGTAATAAAGCATAATTAATTAACCCACTATCCCAGAACCCCACATCACACCACCGACACTCAGATACATTGAAGCCAAGAATACTTCATCCTCCCTCTTGCCGTCATGCGTCACTTCCATGACCACCTCCCCACCATAATTCCTCTCTCCTTCAACCAAGGTTCCACCTATTACCCTCTTTTTCTTTCATCCTCTTTCATCAGATCTACCCAATTCTTCCTTTCAATTTCCTTTTTTCATCTTTTTTTCTCTTCAACCAAAAATAAAGAGTGGTTGGGTGAAAGTGGTGGTGGGTTATGGATCTAATAGTTAGAGGGTTTGAAGAGAGAGAATATAAAGCTAAGGTACGGCGTTGGTGGTGGTGTTGGGGTGATGATTTTCAGTAGTGGGTATGTGATTTCTGATGAGTAAGGATCGCAGAGATGGATATCGATGCGTAGGGGGTACAATTTATGATAAAGGTAGCATATTTTGGTGGGGTTAGGGTGGTAGATTGGGCAGTAGGGCAACGAATTGATGATTTCCAGTGAGTTGTGGTAGCACATTGTGATGGGTGGTGATTTTAGGAGAGGGTAGTGGTTGTACGGTGGAGAAGGTGGTGGCTTTCTGCGGTGGTTTGTTACACAATGTGGTGGAAAATTTCAGTGGGTCAAGGGTGGCGGAAAGGGTGGTGGTATTTGAGGACGGGTGGTGGTTTTCGGTGGTTTCCGGTGAGGGTGTGATCCCGGCGAGGGAGTGATTCCGGTGTGGGTGGTGGTTTTAATTGAGAAGGTGGGGCTTTGATGGAGAAGGGTTGAAGGAGCAGGGGATTTTGGGGTTATTAAGCATATAGTAAGTGGGGCCAATTAAGTGTAATTATGTGAGTTTGTAGATAAAAACTTTCCATTTATAGTATAGGTCAAGTATTGTGACATTTCGTTTTTAGGAATGTTAGTCATCTAAATAGAAATGGAGGAAGTATGTAGTAAGCATTAGGTGATTTGAAGATCACCATATGTAGTGGTATAAATTATTATATACAAGATATTTTATTAGTAAAAGGGTCTCTTGATGGGGCTATCATATGTCAGCACATAAGAAATAAGATAAGAAAGAGATAACTGCACAATTCCCCATTAATATTGATCTGTAGAAGAGAATAAAATTATGAAATATTTATTGAAAATATATTTAAAAATCACATTATTATCTCCAAAAGAAATTAAAATGTGTTAATTATGATTCTCCTAAAGGATGAAATTTGTTGCACATGTAATTATATTATAAGTTGGTCAAGAATTTAACGCCCCTACATTTAAAATATTTTACCAACTTAGGGGGAGAAGAATTGGAATAAGTTGGTAAAATTTGGAATTATTACTCATAATCGGTCATGTGAAAAGTTTACATGTAAGGCCAACGATTAATGTAATATCAAAATATGTTGTGCATTACTCTATGATTTGATATGTCATAAGTGATTACATTCAGATATGTAGAAGATATGTAATCAGTTATGACATATATAGGGGCTTAGAAGATACATTTTGGTTATATTGGAATTATGTGCGTACATTAAGATAAATCTTGCCAAAATTTATTAGCTAAATCTCTACGTACACAAAAAGTGTAAATTATATATCGCTTCTTATGTAAAGATGTGATACGTGGCAAGAAAGGACAGTTGATATTTTTGAAGAGTATAAGACATCAATTAAATAATACTACCTCCGGATCGTATTATATGCAACTTTGGGGTATTATTTGTGAGATTTATAAAAAATTCCAAAGTTGTATATAATATGATCCGGAGGTAGTAATATTGTATGGAGTACCCTAAGAGTGGAAGAGATATCTGAATTATATTAGATGGCCTTAAATATGAGCAAAGTATGATGATATCTGGAAGATGCATTCAGATATCATTGTTGATTAGCATGCAATGTTACATGAAATAATTTTTTTTTATGATACCGATATATAATGGAACCGATAAATATGCATATGCATTAAGTAATGGACTTGTGAAGAAGAGATCTTTATTATACGTCCATTTTGATGTTGAAAAAATTATGATTGTGTAAAGAAAGAGCTCATGGACCTAAAGTCCAACAAAATATGGATCCTAAAATCCACATTGTACAATGTTAAATTTTAACATAAACCATGGTGCATGTAAAAATGTGTGCTCCAACCAATCAGATTTAGATTACAAAGCCGCTCATATTCTCTTTTCTCAGTATTCTCTCTCTCCTCTCTTCTCCTCCTCTCACACTTTCCTAATTTTTTATTTCTCTCTCCTCCATTTTCACTCTCCTCTATTTTTCTCTCTCTTAATTTCATTCATTATTTTGTTTTTGATTTAATTCCTTCATCACAATTGTTATCACCATCGATTGGATTCCTCCATCTCTTCCTCTTACAATTTCCTAATTTCTTATTTCTCTCTCCACTATTTTTCTCTCTCTTAAATTCATTCATTATTTTGTTTTTGATTTAATTCTTTCTTCACCATTGTTGATCACCATAGATTAATTTCAAATTTCGTTTTTTTTAACCTTCAATTTAAAGCTTTGCTAATGGAGTTTTGCAATAAAGTGAAGTTAAAAATGGCGGATTTAACGAGGAGAAGGTGATTAAGACGACGAAGTTGATTATTTTCCGATGAAATTCATTATCTTAATCACCATGGCTAGGTTTGAGTTTCGAAATATGTAGCTTTCATATTCTTTTAATTTTTTTAGTGATATTTGTGTATTTTATTATGAATAGTTTTGTTTTTGGTTATATTTTAGTATTTTGAACATTTTAAGTTTAAAATATGAACATGTGATACGTTTCCTATAAACATAAATTTTTACTGACATATATTTTTGGAATTATGAACATTTTAATTATAATTCTAAACATGTGATACACTACTTACAAACAATTTATTTATTTATTTTTTTTTAATTTTTTTTTAATTTTTTTTATCTGTGTATCTTGTAATCATTTTTTAAAATTGGCATTCTGTACATTATAATTTATATATTTGAACATGTGTTTCTTTGCATATGAAAATTTATTTGTTTTTTTCTTCAAAAAAAATTGTATCTGTTTTCGATTTATTATTTTTAAAACCTTTATAAGTTTTATAATTATGAACATATTAGGTCAGATTTCTAAACATGTATATGTTTTTTATGAACATTTGAGTTAGATCGATATATGAACATAAGTTAATTTGGGTTAAGGAATTATGAACCACAATTGGGATTTGATATATAAAATGAACATTTAGTATATTTCAAATGAATATTTAGTACAAAAATTTACATGAATTAATATGATTTTTATATTTTTTTAACAATTATATAAATAAAGTTTTAAACTATACTTTCTGAAAAAATGAACATATAAAATATGAACATGACACTATTAATTAGAATTTGAACATATAATTTTTAAAATTAAACATTGAAATTTTTAATGATAATCATAGCACTATTTAATAATGAGCATCAATAAATATGAACATGACAATACTCGAATTTGAAAAGTTATTATTTGAAAATGGACATTGAAATTTTTAATATGAACATAACACTATTCTATGATGAACATCAATTTTTGAAAGAAGACTGACTCGGGATAACTCAATTGTTTTGTAATATAACTGGACATTTAGTGCATATAAAATGAACATTACATTATAAAATATGAACATGTAAAATTGGATGATTATGTTCATTTTTTTGTGACTAGTTCACATTTTAATACTAAATGTTTATTTTTGAAAAGTGTTCATATTTTTTTTCTAAATGTTCATATTATCATCATGGTGCACATAATAACAATTGTGAGTCTAACATATTCATGTCCATGTATAGGAAGTAGATATGCATCATTCATCATATGTACATATATCATTTACAGTTTATCATTGTATGATATTGCTTTATTAATATATCTTTACTTTTCATATTGCATTTATGCAAGCCATGCATTGTAAGAAGAGATTCAAATTCTAATTGGCTAATAATTTTAGAAGCATATAATGTTTAATAACATGTTATGAACCATGAATAAAATTAAGAAGAGTTTTATTATTTTTCCATATTGCAATATTAATTAGATATTATCCAAAACTCTAAAAGATTTTTTGGACCAAATTCATGATATCTCAACCTGAAGTTTGAGCATATGAGAGTTATAATGTTTTATTACTTGTATTCTCAATAGAGCTCTCAAATTAAATATAAAATGTATAAAGAATTGCAATTATGAAATACTTATCCGTGTGAATAATTTTGATCTGGTCTGAAGAACTAGAAGCGACGCATTGAGATGATTCATGTTACCAATAATTTTTATTTGACAGTTATAATATCTATACGTTTTACGAGTGTTATTTGAACAAATATTGATAAATTTTAGCAATATATTAATGACCTCCAGAAGAAAGTACAAGTAAGTTAAAAATATATAAAAGGATAAGAACCGTAATCTTTTATATGAGGATATATATATATATAAATATATATATATATATATATATATATATATATATATATGTATATATATATATATATATATATAAATATATATATATATATATGTATATATATATATATATATATATATTTTGGAGTTTTATCAAAACATTAGTACAGAAGGAAGAGATCTATACATCATTATATTCTATGTGTATTATTCTCATAAGTCAAATGACAAGAAGATAATTTAACGATTCGAGTGAAGATTTGAAGACTCATGTTGAATTTGGGAAAATCAATTATAAATGAAAGTTTTTTTTTTTGCTACATAGAAGAAGTTGCTTGTGTGATGATTGGATCCATTGTATTGAAGATCTAAAGTGATGAAAAATTAGAGGGAGAAAATACGCGTTACACTATTTTACCCTTAACCTTGGTTTTGTCCCACTGAGTTTTCCTTGTAAGGTTTTCAATGAGGTAGCATCTCAAGCGTATTATGAAGAATGATGTACTCTTTTTCCTTCACTAGTTTTTTATCCCACATAATTTTTCCTAGTAAGGTTTTAACGAGGCATAATCTTCAATAATGGACATCCAAGGGGGAGTGTTATAAAATATAGTTCTAGATGTCCATTATGCATAGTTTTGTAACCACATTAATATTATTACATCCATTAGTAACCCCTGTAACTCCCTTTACCTTATTGTTTCCCATTATAACTGTTACTTTATTGTGACTCTTCATTGTTCTTGGGGAGTTATTACATTTATTTGTACGTATAAATACTAGTCATTGCCTAAATGAAAGTGACGGACAATATAATATTCTCTATACATATTTCACTTTCTTCTTCCTTTCCTTTATTTTATAACAAGTCAATATTTGTTGAAATCGTTGATTATTACGGAGTAGTATTCAATTATTATAATTTCTCTTAAAAAATTATTATAATTTCAATGCGCTTTCCGTGTGGCTGACTAACACACAAGTAACCCCTGATTGGGTAACTCCTTATCCAACCGAGTAACCCCTAACCAAGTAACCCATGACTGATAGAGTAACCCTTGACCAAGTGTAATCCCCCATATTTTTGATAAATTATAATCATATATTATTATATGGTTATATGAATATTTTATAATTATATATTTATACAAACATTTTAAGTAAATATTATATATATATATATATATATATATATATATATATATATATATATATATATATATATATATATATATATATATAGTTTATGAAAATTACTCCAATAAGAAAATTATTTTATTTACTATCTTTATTTTAGACCAACTACTCCTATATTCTTGAAACCCATTATATTGTATCCCAAATTAAATGAAATTACCATCTTAATTGAGCCTAAATAATACAATTTCTACTTCTACTTTAACTAGAAATATAAGCCCATTCTTCCTTATATAACCCAAACCCCTCACCTCTCCTAATTACTCATCTATTCTACGTACAAAGCAAAGAAAGAAATTCCCAAAAATTTCCCTCTGCTTTCCTCTACGCTCACGAACAAAAAAAAATAAAATAAAATAAATTGCCGCCTACTTCTACCGCTGCTCATCCACCGCCGGCGCCACCCTGCTCTGTCGACCGCCTGCCACGCCGCCCAGCACACCACCAATCCGCCCTCTCTCCTTCCTTCTTGTTTTTTTTTTCTTTCTTTTCCTTTTGTTAATTTAATTCAAGTTTTAATCTTTATTAAAACTCTGTTTTTAAATTGTTATTACTATTATTTGATTATGTTTTTTGCAAAAGATTATAAATTTGTGAGTTTTGCTATGCTTAATTTATTGAATAATATTTCATATTTGGTTTAATTAAGAAATAAGAATTTAAATCTTGGTTTGCATGATTTTAGGGCTTAAAAATTTTTTAGTCAAATTACTTAAATATATAGTGATTATATTATGTTAAAATTATATCTTTGATGATTAAAACTAATTTTCAAATTAGTATAATTTTAATCTTGGGTTTAAGTTGTATTGATTTAATGTGTTTCAAGTCTCAAATTTCATTAAACAAAGGTTTTGGATATTTTGTGATTATAGAGTTGGGAACTTTAAAGTTTGATTGCAAGAATATATTTTCGGATTTTAAGTTATTGTTTTTGAAGCCTCTAAAAGCATTGAATTGGTGAATTTTTGTGTTTAAAGCCTACTAACTTAATATATAACGTAGGTAGTTTCAAATATTACTATAATTTTGAGATTTCATGTATAAAATAAATTTTCAGATTTTTATTAAACTTTAAATTTGCTGTAATTTCATGTATAATAGTGTATTTTAAGATTTTATGAAGAAAACTTAAAGAACTATATATAAACTTTTGGTTTCAATTAAAGGGAAGGTTTTAAAGTGTTGTTTGATTGGATTCTGAAGGTTTTAAAGTGTTGTTTGATTGGATTTTGAAGGTTTTAAAGTTAGTTAGTATTGCTGTAAATTTAATTATTTGGGCATTGATTGAAATCTTATTGTTTGATGTAAATTTAGTTATTTGTTTGGTTTAAAGTAAGTTGGTGATTTCTAGTTGGTAAAGTGGCATACCAATTCGTTAGTTTCTCAAGGTACGTACAAGTTATGAAACCTTGCCTTTAGAAGCATATTTAGGGATGTTTCGAGAACTTAGTATCATGTATAGAGAAGACTGGACTTAATTGTTTGGTTATACATTGTGAATTCCGTATATTGTGTATTACTCTACCTTGTAAGTATTATTTATGCATTAATTTGCAAGATGCGCTTAGAGGCAAAGGTACGTGAGTATGTGGCATGGAATGAATTATTTTATTACTCGTTCATGATTATTGAAATGGAATAAGTAAAGGAAGATCTAAAGTCTTATAAGACGAGGTTAAGGTTTTGGGGTGCTTTATGCACTTAAGGTATTTATACACTGAGGTAGTTAAAGGAATCAATAATAAATATTGTTTGTCTCTAATAAATCAAGAATTGAATTGGAAACTTGGATTGCTTGGATGGTTTGATATTTGATTGATTGTGTTATTTTGCATACGAGTCATCACCAAGTCTAAACTTGTAAATCACGTAAAGTGCAAGATGGATGAGCAATAAAGCTCTAGATTGATGCACATCTATAGTACTGACAATTAGGGGTTGGAGTACACGGGGTATTAGCCGTGCACTTTTCTAAAGGCCGTTCGATCTACGAGTCTCTTGTTTGAAATACTTTTCAAAAACTATAAGGAGTTAGATGAGATCTCATACTAGCTATGGTCACGGAGTCGCGCCCGTGGCCATTAGATGTTTATTGATGTTTCCGAAAGGAGGCATGGAGTTTTTCTTTTATTGATGTTCCAAATGGAGCATGGGAGGACAACCTTGTCTATTGCTTATTCCGATGCATAAAATGAAATATATATCTATATCTATTATTAATTAGTGAGGTCTTAGTAATGTAAACAGTTGAGTCACGTATTTGAGTCTATAATTAAGTTGTATTTGAGTCTATAATTAAGTTTTATTTAATTAAGTTGTATTTGATGATTGATTATTAGTAGCATGTTAGAAATTTCTTATTAATTTTCTCCGTAGCTTGTATGTACTCAGCGTTGCTGATCGCGTGCTTTTGTGTGTCTTTCTTTGGTCATGACCTTCGCCTTTCAATGACCCTGTTATGATCCAATGTTTACACTTGTAATATTGGGGAGCAGATTAATCATAAGTATTTGCATAAAGTGAGACTTGCATCAAGTGATGGGTAATTGAGTGGAGAGTTGGTTTTACTTATGATTAATTTCTCGCATAAACATTAAAGTTTCTCAAACTCTGCTTTGATTTATATACTACTTTGTTAGTTGGGTTTCGAATAACGGCCTTAATGGTTCCAAATTGTAAGATTTAATTTGGTTTTTAATTATTGGTTTGAAACTTTAATTTGGTTAAACTAGTTTTCCGCTGCTAAATTCTAAAATATCCTAAACATTTGAACACGTGGCAGTAGCACATCAGTAATTCTCTTAGATTTTGTTTAGGGTATTTCAGGTTTGAAGAGAGAATTATTGGGGTGTTACACTAAGTAACCCATAACCGACCGAGTAACCCTTGATCAAGTAACCACTGATCGGTCGAGTAACCCTTGACCAAGTAACCCCTGACCAAGTAATCCTAACTACACGGTGTAGTCAGCCACATGTAAACTTTGTTTATTGATAATTAAGAAATTTTTATTTTTAAAGCACAAAAAAAATCGGGAAATTTTTATTTTTTAAGCACATAAAAAATCCAAAATTAATTTTTACCACTTATTCTCTTAAAAGTTTTATTTAAACATTAAAAAAAACTAAAAAATGGTTTTAACCACCAACTAATGGATCCCGTCAAAGAATTCGTTAGTGGGGCCTACCATGAACATGTGGCATTAAGTTATTGGGTTAAACAAAAAAGGAATATTTTCAAATTAATACTGCGTATTAATGTCATTTTGAAATTACTACCGCAAATTAAAAAATTTGTGAGTTACTATCGAAAAAACTTTTAATAGTTTTATTTTACTATATCAGGCTCCAGTTTAAACTAATCATGATGACACTTTAGACCCTTAAGTCATGTTTAACTCCTAGTAGTTAAGCATTTAAACGTCAAAAAAAAAAAAATCTTCAAACCCATGGTTAACCCTTATAGGCTATAACTAACTTAACTAAACCCCCCTCCCTTTTCCATTCTTTCTCCCTGTTCATCATTTGTAAAATCCCTAATTCCCACTAATTCCCACTAATTCCCACTTATTCTTCCCATTTATCCTCTAATTGATCCACATAAATGTTTTATTTGTTTAATTTCCTTTTCAAAAATTAATCTGTTATTGTTTTCGATTCTAGGGTTTATCGAATTTTATGGTTTGTAATTTAGGGTTTTTGGATTGCAATTTTGGTTGATTAACATAGGGCTTTTGTATTATAAAGTAAACCTAGATCCAATTATGTGTGATACTTTAAGTTCTTTCTTTTAGGGTCCTCTTCCATAAGGGGTCCCTCCCTTCTCGTTCGTTGCTTAGTTTTTGTCTGGTCAATTTAGCAAAGAAAAAGATTTGATGTAGAACAATCATATCGTCACTTTGCGGAGTCTTCTTTAATGTAATTTGAAGTCAAAGTGTAGAAGAGAGAGAGAGAAAATGGGTTGGGTTAGGGGGGTAATTATGGTACTTTGGCTTATCAGCTCAAGTAGTTATAGTGTCGCCTCTAACATAAACGCTCTGAAGGAGATTGAGTTTCCAATTCAACTTCTGGACTACAATCAATGTTAGTTTTTAAATATATGTTTTGACTAGTATTTGACCCATCTCCCTTTCTCCGTCCGTCATATCCATCAATTACTCTGAATGTACCAACAGGCTTGTTAGCAGTTAGTTTAGTTATTTTTTTCTAATTTTTTTTAATGTTGCTATTGTCTGGCTTGATGGTCTCTCCACATTGGTCTTCTAAAATTTAAATATATGCACTAATTTGTGTTATTGATTGAACTCAGGGTTCATGGGTTGAAGTTTGGGAAATCGTTGAAGGAATTTCGTGGGTGTAGGGAATATTTCAAGCGTCCCACACTTGAGCCCCACTTTGATCATACACTTAAGCATGGTGTCATCCAAAGGGAAGGAAGCTAGAGTAAAAGAGTCGCCAACAAGTTTTAGGAACTTCTAAACCGTTCACAGGGTGAAGGTTACACCCCTTCACGATCCATGAGATCGCTAACTCCATAGTGGTCTGGAACCATGACTGGATATTCGGGGATGAAGGTACAAATCCAACCTAAAAGAGATTGAACCTGCCCTAAAAATAGGCCTCTACTTTATTCTTCTCATATTCATGTGCACTTTCTGATCTAACATACAACCAATAGGTTAACCCTAAACATGTTTAATCTATGTTAGTTGAATATTAATGCACAAACAAATCTATTATTGGCGATCACTTGAATTATAATCATATTAACCTAAACAAGATTATTAATTATCTTATTAAGCGTGATTACAAGTACAAATTCCCTTTAAACATGCATAAAAGGTGTGATCAAGCAATAATAATAATAATATATAATCAAGAAACAATAATAATAATCATCAAAATAATAATCTCAATCTCAAAGCATAATAATATTAGCAAGATCCTAGGCATGATACTAACAAGATTAATAACAAACCCTAGCATGTCACTAAAATATATAAAGATCAAAGCTTTAACCTATCATGATACTAACATGATATAAGAGAGAAATAGGAAGCATCATGATATAAGAAATATTAATTATTACCTTAAACATGATACTAGGAAGCAATAAAAACATCCTAACATGATACTAGGAATCAAAATAATCAAGGCATGATTTCTATATCAAAATAATAATTAAATTAATTACTTACTTGTATACTTCGTATCTCTTTCCTTAGAAATTATAAACCTTTCACGTCTAGGGCAAAGGCGAATTCGAACTTGGCTAGGTGTGTCTAGAACTAATGTATGTGGAATTTTGTGAGAGGGAAGGTTTAGAAAAAGAATAGAGAGAGAGAAAGCTTCTAGCTTTTAGAGAAAGAGAATAGAAAGAGATGATGGTTGTGAATGATGAATAAAAACGGGGAGATACGACCCCTATTTATAGAAAAATAGTCCGAAAACGATAGATAATAATTCAAGTTCTATACGGAATAAAACTAGCATATGTCGTCAGGCAACATACATCAGCACCAGGTGACAGACATTAACACCAAGCGACAGACTCTGTCGTCTAGCGACAAACTCTGTCGTTTGGCGCTAATTAAAAGATAAGACGCGCTTTGTACGCATAATCCTCTTCTTAATATGATTAAGCAGCTAATTCCGCGTTGATCAGATTAAAATCAGGTTTTGTGATAAAACACTTATTTTATTCAAAATAAAACTCTTTAAAATATAATTATTAATCCTAATCTCTTTAGAATTTAAAAGAACCTTCTAGATTATTCTAGAAGATTAAAATCAATCCTAATAACTTTAGGAATAAAAATTAATAGGCCCTCCTCTAGATCATTAGGCCACATATAAAATTCATTTTGGGCCAAATTTAGTTTAAGCCATAACTTCCTCATTATTCATCGGAATTGGGCTTATAATATATTGTTGGAAAGCGCTTTTCGAACCCGACCTAACTACACTATTATTGGACCCTTATCATGGACCAAACTAAATTGGACTGGCTATTTTCATAAATAGAGTATAGAAAGAAATATTCTTAAAAACAGTAAGAGAGATATTTTAATAAAAACAACCACATCACTAGACTTTTCACACTTTCACTTCGTTCGATAATCAAATGACATGAAAGGTATTCATCACTGGGTTTGGTTTTGGGGAGACACATTTGGGTGTCTACAATGGACATACTTCTAATGTGAATCATGCGATGTTTACAAATGACTGTTGTTTTGGGTAATTTTACCCATGCCACGTGGGCGACATGTGTCAGACCTAGATTAGTCCAAATTGGACCAATCTCTATTTGACACGTGTCATTCCCATAATTTGGGAGAAAAGGCGGCCTTCAGGGCCCAAATCCCGAGAAAGCTGTAATTCGGCGCAACCCAACAAAATTAGGTTAGAGTGACCTAATCAGGGGCAATTTTCCAATGACCCTATAAATAGAGAGTTTCCCCCCATTTTCGGGACATCTACAATTTATTACAACATACCCTACATTCTCTTACATCAGAGAAAACACCTGATCTCGAAATCCGAGAAGATCCCACTTTACTTTCCGCACCTTTTTACATTCTCCAGCACGTTCTAACTTGATTGTTGGAGGCGGAGCTCCAGCCACCCGGAGTCTCCGTTGTTTTGTAGGTACAGGCGTAGTCGGACTAGTCTTTGAGCTGTAACTCTCCCGAGGGACAAAAACACCCAAAACATTTGGCGCCGTCTGTGGAGAGAGTAACTCAATGATGGTTCAAGAGTCTATACCACAGTCAGACCCCAGCCGTCCTATGGTTGATGGGGAGGTCTTCACAGACCATGAAGACGACCACGATGTGGATGTTGAAACTCATGTGGCCCCTGACGGGTCATTCATTGCCAAGCACATCCGTTCTAGAGACAAGTTGGAACGAGTAAACAACGAAGCCGGTATAGCAGGTCTGCTGGACTACCGTCTGGTGCTACCAAGGCAGCCGGAGGTCAGGCTCTAGTAACCAGAGATGAGCTCATGAAATTCATGACAAGTTTCAAGGGTGAGATCAAGGACCTGATCGAAAAGAAGATGGCTGGCTCTAGCAAGAAACAGTCGGCTAAAAAATCTCCTCGAGCTGCGAGGAAGAAGTTAGTTAGGGACAGGCAGCCTACTCCACATCCTAAGGAGAAGACTACGCCTGCCCTTGACTGAACGAGGATCCTTCTGCCTCAGACGGGCTTAAGGAAGGTCATCCGTGCTGTTCAGCTGGATGGCAGCAAGAAAACTTTCACCGATGCTCGGCATGTCATCGAGCAAAATCGGAATCAGCAGCTGTCAGAGTCATCCTCTACCTCGAGCTTTCCAGACAGCTTCAAAAATACATCTATAAGGAATACTCAATCCTTGTATGAGAGCCATATAGGCGGCAAGTCCGTCCACTCTGGCCCTCAAATGATTGGGAATTCCCTGTATGTACCTCCTATGGTATACGGCCCGTATTCCCCTCATTTCATGCAGCCGACACTCTTTGGGGGGCAGGCGGCATACAATGTCCAACCTTTGGACTTGCAGCTCCGTCTGCTCAAACTCGGTGAACAAAATTCTACGTTCACCAAGGAGATAATTGAGGCGACACAACCGACCAAGGTTAAAAATGTGTTGGTGGGTGCCTATGATGGTACCTCCAACCCGGAGGACCACCTCATGGCCTACTCCAATCTTATGCACATGCAGGGGTTAGAGGATGCTATGTGGTGTCGCTGCTTCCCGGCTACATTGAAGGACACAGCCCAAAAATGGTTCGGTAATTTGCCAGCCGGGTGTATCGACAGCTTCAGGAAGCTTGCCTTCCTGTTTTCCTCCAACTTCTCGATGAACATCCCTGCCAAGAAAACAAGTCTTGACTTGAGCACCATACGGTAGGGAGAGAGAAAAGGGCTTCGCTCCTACGTCAGACGGTTCAATCTGGTGAGAATCCAGATTCATGGGTTGTCTACCGAGGTAGCCTATACATCCTTCTTCAAGGGTATGAAGGATGGGTCGACCTTTAAGTTCGACCTTGTCCGAAAGAGGGTCTTCACCCTTCAAGAGGAGTTGATAGAGGTAGAGAGCTTTATTCAAGCTACCGACCTTTGCTCGTCCAGTCATCAGTCGGACTCTAAGAAGTCCGACAAGCAAAAAGAGAGTCGGTCTGCTCAGCCGGCTTATAAAGTTGAAGAGAGCAAAAAGAGAAAAGAAGTTTGGGCGGTTGATGAGCCTGATCAACGGTCCAAAAAGAAAAAGAAAGAATTCAAACCGTACGTCTCGAGGTACGAGTTTAACAAAGACTGCCACTCCATCCTCATGGAGATAAAGGACTGGCTAACCATTGAGAAGCCGAATCCAATGAAGAGTTCCGTCCAGTAGCGGAACAAGAATAAATACTGTCACTTCCATGAGGAAGTCGGCCATGAAACCAACGACTGCTATAGTCTCAAGCGGACGCTGGACCGTCTGTCTGATAAGGGCTTGCTGAAGTCCTATGTATTGAAGTCCAAAGCGACTGCCAAGACGAATCCAGGAGAGTCGTCTAAGACTGTCCAGCCTACTAGTAGCTCGGACACCAACAAGGATCCGATCTACACTATAGCAGGCGGAGTCGCATGTGGTGGCCCAACCATCCGGGGCACCAAGGATCAACTAAAGAAGATGATTCACTCAATTGATGATGGACAGGCGTCAACCAGTGGAACATTCCCAGACGTCCTCATTACTAAGAAGGATCGGAGAAAAGTCCGCCGACCGTATGACGACCCAGTCGTCATTGAATGTAAGGTCGCCAACCAGCTGGTTGGTTGGATCCTTATTGACACGGGTAGCTTCTCTGACCTCATCAGCTACAAGTGTCTGTCCAAGCTGAGCTATAAGCTGGACAACCTGTGCGACGTCTCCCATCCACTAGTTGGCTTTGAGGGAGGGGTCGTGCACCCAGTCGGACAAATTAATCTACCCATCCGGCTGGGGTAGAAGGGAAAAGGGCGACATATGATCGTCCGATTTTTGGTGGTAAAAGAGCTGACCGCCTATAACATCATTCTTGGCCGACCCACTCTGAACGAGTGGAAGGTCGTCATCATCCCAGCTCTCATGCTGCTCAAGTATGAAAAAAATGATGGCTCTGTTGGCTCCTTCAATGGGGATTAGAAGACGGCAAGAGAGTGTTATCTCTCAGACGTCAAACCAATGGCTGCTGCAGCTGGTCAACCGAAGGATAGACCTTAACGATGTCAAGGACTCTGATTCACCCCCACCAGCAGCCGCAAAGAAAAGAAAAGTTAATCAGCTGGTGGAGGTGAAGAAAGAGAATAAATAGCAATCACTAACCGGGGAACGGTCAGATGATCTCCGTCCCCAGCCAGCTGGTGAGCACATTGATATTCCTCTAGACGACAGCCGTCCAGAGCGAACTGTTAAGGTGGGGACGGTTGCCTTTGAAAGGTTGGGTGCAGACTTGCACCTCCTGCTGAAAGAATTCAAAGACATTTTTGCCTTTGAAGTGGAAGAGATGCAAGGCATAAGCCCGGATCTTGTTGTCCACAAACTCTCCGTGGATCCTAAAAAGAAGCCCATCCGCAAAAGAAAAGAAATCACAGCGAGGAAAGAAGTCAGGTGGCAGCTGGCGAGGTCAAAAAGCTTTTAGACGCCGGGTTCATTCGGCCATGTTACTTCCCTGATTGGGTTGCGAACGTGGTGCTTGTAAAGAAGCTGAATGGTACTTGGTGCATGTGTGTAGATTACATTAACTTGAATAAGGCATGTCCAAAGGACAGTTACCCGCTTCCAAAGATCAACATTCTGGTCGACTCTACAGCCGGGCATGCCTTGATGAGTTTTATGAATGCCTACTCCAGCTTCCATCAAATACCCCTGTGGAAAAAAGACCAAGAGAAGACGACCTTCGTCACTGATCAAGGGTTATTCTGTTATACGGTGATGCTGTTTGGCTTAAAGAATGCGCCGGCTACTTTCCAACGGATGATTAATACAGTCTTCATTAATCAGATTGGGAGGAATGTAGAGGTGTACATTGATGACATGATAGTCAAATCCAAGCTACAGACGGATCACCTTGTTGATCTCCGAGAAACCCTCACTACACTCAGGCGGCATTAGGTCATGTTAAATCCCAAAAAATGTGTTTTTGGTGTTGAGTCTGGGAAGTTTCTCGGATTCTTGATTGATCAAAGGGGGATAGAGGCTAACCCCGAGAAGATATAGGCGGTAATTGACATGAAGTCACCCCGCACCGTTAAGGAAGTTCAGAGGCTTACCGGTTGTCTGGCTGTGTTGGGGAGATTTCTCAGCTGGTTAGGTGACAAATGCTTTTACTTCTTCCAAGAAATCAGGAAGAAGACTAGATTTGAATGGGGGGATGATGTTGAGGCGGCCTTTCAGAAATTGAAAGAACATTTACACTCCTTGCCAAGGCTTGTTAGCCTTCTGCCAAAGGAGACGCTTTACATGTACTTAGTCGTTTCAGATCATGCCCTCAGTGCCGTTCTCCTTGCTGAGAGAGACGACATTCAGCTCCTGGTCTATTTCATTAGCTATGCTCTCATAAACGCTAAACTACGGTACGACATGGTTGAAAAATTTGTCCTTGCTCTTTACATGGCTGTTAAGAAGTTGAAGCCTTACTTCTTGGCACATCCGGTGGTGATCTACACAGATCAACCCCTCAAGCGGCCAATGACAACCTTGGAGTCATCCGGCAGGATGCTCAAATGGGCTATTGAAATGCAAAGTCTTGAAATCACCTACGAACCAAGAAAGGCAGTGAAGGGTCAGGCGTGTGCCGACTTCATTATTGAAATGACAAGGCCGGTTGCTCCGGACAACCTTGATCAGGTTTGGAAAGTGTATGTAGACGGGAGCTCTACTATGAACGGTTGTGGTGCAGGTATAATCTGTTAGTCTCCAGAAGGAGATAAATATGAATACGCACTACGGTTCAAGTTCTAGGCCTCTAACAATGAGGCAGAGTATGAGGCCCTGTTAGCCGGCATCCGCATGTGCAAGGCGGCAGGGGCAACAAAGATTGACGCCTGCTCTGACTCTCAGTTGGTCGTTAGCCAATACCATGGTGATTATAAAGCCACCCATCCAGCAATGATCAAATACTTGCAGGCGGTCAAAGTTGAGGCTAGGACACTTGAAGAATTTCATCTAAGTTAAGTGCCCAAGTCTGAAAACAACCAGGCGGATGCTCTATCGAAATTGGCATCCTTCGCCTCCTGTGATACGCCTCGGTCAGTCTTCTGGGAATTTATGGAAGAGCGGAGTATATCTAACGAAGAGCCCATTGGAGTACTTGACCGAAGCTCTACCTGAATGGATGGTATCCAGGCATATCTGACAGACGGTACACTCCGTGATTCACCCTAGGAGACGACCGTATTAATGAAACGTGCTGCAAACTTCGAGATGAGAAATGGAGAGCTCTTCAAGGCGGGTTTTCTAAAACCGTTGTTGAAGTGTGTTACCCTAGAATAGGGGAAAGAATTTCTCGAAGATCTGCACTCAGGATATTACACCTCCCACATAGGCGGCAGATCCCTGGCCGTCAGGACCAGGCGGCAAGGCTACTTCTTGCCTACACTTGAGGCAGACGCCATGGAAATGGTCAAAAAATGCGACAAGTGCCAGGAATTTGGTAAGCTCATCCATCAGCCAACAACTGACCTGACCGTAATCCACAGCCTAGTCCCGTTTGCTAAATGGGGCATGGACATTTTAGGTCCGTATACGCCTGCACCAGGCGGAAAGCGCTATATTCTGGTGGCTGTGGACTATTTCACCAAGTAGGTTGAAGCAGAGGCGGTCAAGAGCATCAAGACAAAGGATGTCATCTCTTTCATTTGGAAGAACATCATCACCCGGTATGGGGTACCTATGTCTATGGTGTTTGATAATGGCCCTCAGTTTGAGATGCCTCAGCTCAAGACTTGGTTGGGAGATCAAGGGATCTCACATTGTTTTGCATCAGTCGGCCGACCCCAAGCAAACGGCCAAGTTGAAGCCTTCAACAAACTCATCTCAAACGTCATAAAGAAGAAAATTGAAAGAGCCGGTGGTTTATGGGCTGAAGAATTAATTCACGTCCTATGGGCCATCCAGTCAACTGAAAAAGGGGCAACCGGTGAAATCCCATTCCTCATGGTTTACGGTGCTGAAGCCGTCTTGCCCATCGGGCATTATGAGCCGACTCTACGAGTCATGCTATACGATGAAGAGGCAAACTGGGAGGCCATGCGGCTAGCATTGGACTCACTCTCAGAACGCAGGGGTAATGCCGCCTTGTGTCATGAGATTTACCGTCTAAGAATGACCCGTGCCTACAACAAAAGAGTTCATAAATGACCCTTAAAAGTTGGGGACTTTGTGTTACGAAAAATGGAGGCAATCGGTAGGGCCAATGAGCATGGAAAGCTAACTTCTAATTGGGAAGGCCCCTACCGGATCTATGAAGAAATAAGAAATGGCACTTACCGCTTGGAAACTCCAAACAGCAGGCGGCTGCCCAGAACTTGGAATGTAGAAAACTTGAAAAAGTACTACTTTTGAGATTTGTAAATTTTTGTAAATGAAAAGCCCATCAATGAAAAAATTTCTTTTTATTTTCAATTATGTTATTTACTCGTATATATACATGCGTAGTGTTAAAATACCGCTTGTGTAATGCACAGACGGTCAACTGAATGAGTTAAACTAAGTTAAAAACTTAGTGGCTAAATTAATGTTCAAACTATGAGGCCAATGGTCGGATGATATCCCAATTTATAATTTGTCTGCTCCAACATGAGTAAGGCGTCCGGCGACGCCCATCCGGGTGGAATCGTCGCAGAGAGTATCTCCCATCTGGGTAACTAAGTACTCTACATACTCATGCAGACGGCAAAGATTGAACGACCTAATTGGTCAACTCATAGCCGTCTGACCAAAATAATCTAAAGAATGATTAAGCACAAAAGCTGGATGTCTAATGACATCAGCCGGTTGTTGACTGAAGTTCTAACTTAGATTATTCAACGAAATTATATAAGTTCCCCCAATGGGGCAAAAGGACATTGAGTATAATGGATTGCAGGTACCCCAGGCGGAGGAGATGAAGCGTAACTCATCAGTTCCACCGCCTGGCCGGACGGCTGCCCGCTTGAGTATTTGGACAGTTGTGCGATCGGTTTGGAGAAATCACTACTGTGATTGATTGACTTAGGAACTTCCCATACTCTTTAAAGTATCACAAGTTCCCAAGCCAATCAATCGGCAAGGTATTGAAACCAACCACACAGCCGCCCAGGGGCAAGTACAGCCGGGTTGATACCTGCCGCATGCTCTTATTTAGTTAGGAAAAAATTTAAGCATATATATAAGCAAACTTTAAGTGTAAATTTAAATTCAAAAATGCAAAACCAACTCAATCGGTACTTTTACAGATAAAACCCGGCCACAAAGATCCGAGGGAAATGTTGAACCGGATCATCATCCGGAAAGGAAAAGACTTTAAAAATTGTTGATTTAAACATTCAAATACACGACTCACAGGTCAAAAGAAATGAAATTGGCATACTGCCGCTGAAAACTACTCCTACCCTGGTTGGCTCGCTTGGTTCCACTCTTTTGGCTGCTGTTCGTTCTCCTCTTTAGAATGGAGCTCAACCGCCTCACCAGGTCCAGGAAGCTTCTTAGGAGGCTTCCTGTAGACACAAGCCCTCAATTGTAGAGCCAGTGCCCAAATACCATACTGAAATCTGGCAGTCCTTTCTCTCTCTTATACACTACATCTTCAGCGTATTGGAAAGCCAGTGCCCAAATACCATACTCCTTCCTCGGATAGAGCGTATCCTAAGAGATCTTCATCTGGGTGTCGGAGTCGGTCTCATTCTCAGTAATAAGGTGGTTTTGCTCCGCCTCAATTGTAGCCTTGATGTTCTTCTAGACTTGCTCAGCATCCTGCTTCAGACGTTTAACATCTGCCTTGAGATCAGTATTCTCCTGGGAAACACCCTACAGAGCCTTGAGGTCATCTTGAGCCTTCTTGAGAGAGGTTTCAGCATCACAAGCCCTCTTCTCGGTCTTCTCCAAAGTTGTAGTCAGGCCCCTGATTTCCTCTGCCTGTTTCATTTCCACGACTTTAGATTCAAGTTCATTTATTGTACATTGATATTGTGCAATATCTTCAGAATCCCTAGCCGATCTATTAGCTCTTTTTACCTCCTCTCTCTTTCGAGTGTATGACCGCTTGAGCCCATCAACTCTTAGCATAGCCTGTAGACACAAACAGTGTGAAAAATACAAGCGAAAGTATACTTACTATTTTTCAAAAGATAGTCATACCTTAGACAGAGGGGTCAAGATACGTTCTAGGTTGAACGTCTCTATGCCCGGAATGGCGTCCTTCCCCTTCTTGGAGATGGCTGCAAGCATGGCCTTGGCATGCGCATGCATGTCCGACCACCATCTTATTGCCGGCTGTCCGACGAAGAGGTATGTTGAAAGTGAGATTTCACTCTCAAGGGCCAGCCAAGCTCATGCGGTGTTATGAAAGGATTATATATACCTTCAGAAGTCCGTAGGTTTGCATCACCTATAGGCTCAGAGAGGCCGGATGGAGTCAGTGAACCCCTGGCCAAGTCCATGCCAAGTCCGAAGCCTCCCACTGAAATGTTCTTTCATCCGATGCGTAGACGGTTTTTTTAGTAGAACCATCTGGCGCCGTGTAGACACCCAAATGTGTCTCCTAAAAAAACCAAACCCAGTGATGAATACTTTTCACGTCATTGATTATCGAACGAAGTGAAAGTGTGAAAAGTCTTGTGATGCGGTTATTTTAATAAAAAAATCTTTATTTCTGTTTTTGAAAATTTACTCTATTTATGAAAATAGCCAGTCCAATTTAGCTTGGTCCATGACAAGGGTCCAATAATAGTGTAGTTGGATTGGGCTCGAAAAGAGCTTTCCAATGATATATTATAAGCCCAATTTTGATGAATATTGAGGAAGTTATGGCCAAAATACTAAATTGGGCCTGAAATGGTTTTATGGCCCAATGATCTAGTGGAGGGCCCATTAATTATTATTCCTAAAATTATTAGGATTGATTTTAATCTTCTGGAATAACCTAGAAGGTTCTTTTAAATTCTAATAGAGTTAGGATTAATAATTATATCTTTTGAAAAATAAAGGATTTGATTTTGAATAAAACAAGTGTTTAATTATGATAAAATCTAATTTAAAATTGATAAACACGGAGTTTAATTACTTAATTGTATTAGGAAAATTATTTCATACAAAAGCGCGTTTTTCTCTTTTAACCAGCGCCAAACGACAGCCTTGTCGCCTAACGACAGAGCCTGTCGCCATGCGTGGTCCCTATCGTTTCGCGCTGGGTTTTGTCATTCGCGACAGGAGTCTATTTTATTCCGATTCGAATTCTAATCCTTTTTGATCGTTTTCAGACTATTTTCTCTATAAATAGGGTCATGTTTCCCCATTTACAATCATCAACAATCATCATTAATTCTCTCAAGCTAATAGCTTATTCTTCTTTCTCTTTCTAAATCCTCCCCTTTTACAAAATACCTCATTCACGAGACTTAGACACACTTAGCCAAGTTCGAAGTTGCCTTCACCCTAAACGTGAAAGGTTGATAATTTCAAAAGGGTTTGGTCCTAAATCCTTATTATTTAATTTAATTGTTTGATTTAATATTTTCATTGAAGTTACTAACGCGTGTATTTTGTTATTAGATAGAGATACGAGGCAACCAAGTAAGTTGTTTTAATCGCTATTTTCTGTAGAAAGCATGTTTAGATTATTATAATTCCTAGTATCATGTTAGGATGTCTTTTATTGCTTTCTAGTATCATGTTTAGGTTGCTTGCTATTTTCTTCTATCATGTTAGTATCATATTAGGATTAAAGCTTTGATATTTGTTTAGTGACATGCTAGGATTTGTTATTAATCATGTTAGTATCATGCCTAGGATCTTGCTAATATTATGCTTTTATGAGATAGAGAATATTATTATGATGATTTGTTGTATCAATATTATGTTGCTTGATATATTATTATTGTTATTGCTTGATCACGCCCTCTCTTGCAGGTTTAAAGGGAATTTGTATTTGTAATAACGCTTAATAAGATAATTAATAATCTTGTTTAGGCTAATATGATTATAATTCAGGTGATCGCCAATAATAGTTTTGTTTGTGCATTAATATTTAACCAACATAGATTAACTAGGTTTAGGATTAATATAGTGATTGTATGTTAGTCAGAAAGCGCACATGAATATAAGAAGAATAAAGTAGAGGCCTATTTTTAGGGTAGATTCAATCTCTTTTAGGTTAGATTTGTACCTTCATCCCCGAATATCCAGTCATGGTTCCAGACAACTATGGAGTTAGTGATCTCATGGATCGTGAAGGGGTGTAACCTTCACCTTGTGAACGGTTTACAAGTTTCTAAAACTTGTAGGTGACTCTTTTGCTCTAGCTTCCTTCCCTTTGGACGCCACCATACTTAAGTGTGGGATGCTTGAAATTATTCCCTACAGTTTTTGGCGACTCTGCTAGGGAGGATTTCTATTTTAACTCCTAAATTTATTTTGGCAATGATTTAGAATGAGTGGATGAGACTAGAAACGTTCTAAATATTCATGTGCGTAATTTTAATTGACATTATTGACATATGCATAAAAAAGGTCCGCATTGGAAAGACCATCCTTAGTGCGTCAAAAACATAAGATTTTTACACATAGAAAATTTGGGAAATATCTTTCACAACTAGAATCGAAAAAACGCTACGAAAAATTGGAAAATTAAAAAAACAGAAAGCTGCTGAGGCATGTAGGAACTGGCGTCGAGAAAACAGTGCCAGCGTTATGCGATGGCTCTGTCGCCGTGCGACAGCAATGTCGTTTAGCGACAGGGTCATCATCTGGCGACAGGCCCTGATGTATCGCGCCGTGTTCTTCCAATACCCAGCAAGAAATCTACCTTCTTTGTTTCGACCAATTCTAGTACTGTTCACTCGATTCTACTTCCTGATTGAGTTTTTCTCACTTTTCTGAACCCATATGTGTTCTACATATGGCCATAATCCTCTGGGAATTCACGCTCCATCTACCCAACCGAACGCTCGTGGTAACGAAGGGTACATCCGAGTTTGTGAATTCACCAAACCGTGGAAGCGATTTTAACTCGCGGGGTCCCATCCACACGCGCCAACCCTTCCAATGGTAAAGCTTCTGCACGGTGCATCCGGACTCATAACCATGGACTCTCTTTGACTAACCCTTATCATTGAACTTTAGAGAATTAGAGCCATGGTTAGGTTGCAAACTCATTGCATCATATTGTGCTTACTTGACTACTTGTGCATTCTTTGCTTGTGCATAACTTATGTGTGTTTACACTAACCGTTTGTTTGACTTGTGAATAAGTCTAACTAGTTAATGACTAAAGGACTTTGCTTAATTAATTAATAAATTAATGTGAGTAATTAGAGTCTAAATAAATTGATCAAACTTGACTTAGTATGACTATAGGCTTGTCCTTTTAGAGTAAAACACTGGAAACAGACCCAGACTAATGTTTCAGTATGGCGCAAGAGTTTGGCCTGTGGCGCCACACGCTAGTGTCCAGCGTTATGTGACAGCATTTGTCGCATCGCGCTGGTCCTGGCGTTTGGTGACAGTCCCGTTGCTTAAGCGATGGTCCAGTTTTTTGCTCGAGTCCTCGCATTGAGTCTAATTAATTAGTTTATTAACGGCAGAAGCTATATTTAGTCCTTAATTGAGTCTAAACACATAATCTCATGGTCCTACACAAGTGTCAAAGCATGTCACTTTCACTCACTATTAAAAGCACACACTTTATATATATGTTTCACCTTGACCGTGTCTAAAGAGTCTTGTATGCGCGTGTTTTCCGTCATTTTTTTTAAGGGGGGTAAGTTGGGTATTAATCCTCCAATTAAACCATACTTGTTTGAACCCTATAATTGATTCCTAAAAATATGCACCCTATTTTTGCCTTTTTGTTTTCTTAAAAAAAAACCAATAAAGTTAAAGTCAATTTGAGTCAAGTCATTAAAATAAATTGTTTAATTTACAATACTAGGTCAAGAAGAGAAGGGCGGCTAATCAAGGACAACGCTTTTGTTCAAGTCTTACTTTTTGACAAACCGATTCGTCAAAAGAGAAAAGCTAAGAAGATAATGGTAACTCAAGAAGAAGTCAATGAACTTAGGCAAAACTTGGCCAATGTAACTGAAATGATGAAGGCTATGGCTCTTCAAGTCAATGACCATACGAAACAGCAACAGATAGATGCAGCGAATGGAGGAAAGCTTGAGTAAGCTCTCCCACGACTACAAGTTCCAGGGCATTAGCTCACAAGGGGTCTCAGTGGACAAGGAGCTTCTTGCGCAGAAGTTCAATGCCAATGACATCCCTAGGTTCAAATCAACTGACAATCCTTATTTCCACTTAAGGGCTTTTGAAACCATCATGAACATTAAGGGGATTGTTAAGAAAGTCTTCCACTCTTTATTCTCACTATTTCATGAAACCGTTTGCCAACAATGGTTCTTTTCTCTTGATAAAGAAAAGATCTCTACTTGAGATGGAATCGTGAACGGTTTCATTGATAGGTACAAATGTAACATTCAAGTTGAAACTGACCATAGAGAACTTGAGATGTTAAAACAAAAAGAGAATGAGGGTTTTACTTCCTTCTTTAATAAGTGGAGGGAAACTTCTGCCAAAATGGTTGAGATGCCTAGTGAAAAATAATATGTAAGGATGTTCATTAAGAACCTCCAAGATAAATATTCTAAGCATCTAAAATATCAAAGTAATTTGAACACTTTTAAGGCCGTCTATGACATAGGAATTAACATTGAGGACGACCTTGCGAAGAAAAAAGCTGCTAACAACTCCAACAGTGGCTGGAAAGGAAAGAAGAACGACAATCCTTCTTCTTCCAAAACCACCCACTCAAACAACGTTAGCACCTTTAATCTGAATGAAGTCCTTTCCATGAATAATCAAGGAAAAAAGAAGCCATTTAGGAGGAACTATACACCTAATGGCATGAGTTATGACACCGCATTTTATCACCTTCATGCAAAAGGTCTTATAACTCCCATTGGTCCATTTGGAGATCCACCAGTCGAAAGGAGGACGACTAGTTGGAACCCCAATGCACATTGTAAATACCATCAAGGCATGGGTCATCTTACTGAAAATTACTGGAAGCTAAAGGAAGCCATTCAAGATCTGATTGATAGCAACAAACTTCCATTATCTCTTGTAAGCAAAAAGCCAAGTATCAATAGTGCCCCACTTTTAAATTCTTTGGCTATTTCTGATGAGGAAATTAATATTGACCCATTATCCCTCATTAAACCAGTTAAAGAAGCCCATGCTATCGAAGAAAAGGAGGAAACCTTTTTCAATACCATGAGTGATTTCCCAATAGGTCAACAACCTTCCACAAAAGAAGAAGTATGGGTCCTCATACAAGCAGTGAGGGAAGCAATAGACATATGTCACGAGGCCCTTGATCACGCAAAGATGGTTCGAAATAAGCATGTCATTAAAGAGGCGAGGCCTATAGAGACTACTAAGAGAAAGCCATTTTCTCTCCAAGTAGTCGAAGCACCCAAAAGGAGCAACAAGCCTTACACTCCAATTGGGACCTCTTATGCAAACATGTTCAAAATGCTCTTCGAGAATGGGAAGATCAAACCTATCGATCCAAGACCATTTGAATCATTGGAAAGGACATATATGTTCTATTTTCCATATCACTAAGCAGGAGGAAATACCATAGAACATTGTTTCAAATTCAAATATCTAATCCAGGGATTGATTAACAGTAAAAAGTTGGTCCAAATTCCACCAAAAAAGGATGTTACTATCAACGGAGTCTAGGAAAGTGATGATGAGGACGTCTAGCTCAAAGATTTGGAAGGAACTCCACTTTCCACGATATACCCAGTAGATGACATTTGGGATGAAGAAGATTCACCTATAGATGTTCTCACAAGATCAGGGAGAGTGCAACCTCCCATCACTACACAACCTATTCCTACTACCTAACAAGTTCCCATACCAATCATAGAAGACAGCGATGTTGTCAATCAACTTAAAAAGACTAAGGTCGAAATGAACGTATGGAAACTACTAGCCACATCCCGTGAGCATAGAGTTACAGTATTGGATGCTTTGGCTAAAGTAGGGATTGATTCTAAAACCACTCATGAGGGATTGGCTAATTTTCTCACGAGCGATCTTCCGAGTCCCATCAACCTAATCACCTTTTCTGACAAGGACTTACCTCTGGAGGGTGATAAACATAATAAGGCCTTAAACCTCACAGTAATCTGTAAGAGAATGAATGTCCTAATGACTCTTGTAGACAATGGGTCAGCAATCAATGTTTGCCCACTACGAACTGCGAGGATGCTAGGCATAAGGGATGAAGACTTGTCTCCATTTACACAAGGAATAAGAGCCTATGACAACACTCATCGTCAAGATCTTAGAACTATTACTATGAATATCACCACAAGAGTTATAGAGCATGCTACTACTTTCCAAGTGGTAGACATTAAAGCTTCTTTCAACCTATTGATGGGGCGCCTTTGGCTTCATGACCTTAAGGTCGTCCGTTCATCCCTTCATCAACAAGTGAAGGCCATAATTGGAGGAGTTCCTGTTACAATTGATGCTTTCCCAATGAGAATCAAGGCAATTGATAATCCTATCATAAATGTGAAGCACGATGACAACGATGAAGACCTATGGGGCTTTAACGCAGAAGAGGTCTCCTTAATCGAGGAAGATGAAAGGACCCCTCTTTGCTACGACCTCCATTCAAATATGATAGTTAATGGTATACTCCGAAAACAGGGGCAGTTTCCTGGAATGACTCTAGGAAAGAAGAAAGGAGTCGCAATGCAAACAAGATTGCCTGGCCTTCATAAATTAGATACTTTTGGACTTGGTTTTGAACCGACTCCGAAAGACTATAAGCAACCCTTGGAAAAGGCTAATACGCGGAGAAACACTCTTACCCAAAAGAAAGAAATCCCAATGGATCAATATCCTCTTACTCTAAATGGACAATTCATAAGAGAGGGTGAAGATTATCCATGTATGAATTTCCCGAACCCTTTGTCAAAAATGGACAACCTGGGTTTGAAATCTTCCTGGATTACAACTTCTTAGATGACATCCCAACTCCTATCTATAAGGAGAAAGCACCTCCATGCTTTGACTTTAATGTCATGGGACTCCTTTTCAGGCGTGAGAAGAAGGATCCAAAATATGTTGAAGACAACTCCGCGCTCATTCAAACTGCATTACAAAGTGAGAGCTTTGACCCCTCAAAGCTTATCACTCCGGCAGAGGGATTAGTCCAAGGATGGCAAAAAACTATGAAGATGACTACACCAAGTGGAAGGAAGATCTCCATAACAACAGGACATGGACCCATGTTCGAAGAGTCGTCTGAGTCAGAGTCTGAATCTGAGTCTTCCCCTATTGAGTCTTCAAAGTCTTTAGCTATAGTACCTCTCCCTAGTTCTTCCACTTTAGCACCTACTCCTAGGATAATTAGTAGTCAAGTCCCCACGGACATTTCTTTATTTGATGTAATGGTTTCTGAATTCAATGATTGTCTTCTTTCGCTTACTCCTCGTGTCATTCCTTAACCCAAGATGACGAGCATTGCTTAACTAACAATGAAAGTGACAAAGAAATAATTAAAGCAATGGAAACACTTGAGAATAAAACACCAGTAATTGAAGATATTGAAACAGTGGATATCTCCCAAACATTAAAAGTGAAGTTAAAATCGGACTAACTCTTAATAAAGAAGAAAGAATCGGTTTAATTAATCTACTAAAAGAATTTATCGATGTATTCGCTTGGTCATATGAAGATATGCCAGGAATAAATAGAGAAATATCTCAACACACAATACCACTAATTCCAGGAATAAAACCTGTAAAACAAAAGTTACGTCGAATGAAACCCGACGTAGCTCTTAAAATAAAAAAAGAAGTTCAAAAACAAATAACTGCAGGTTTTATTAGGTTATCTAAATACCCTGAATGGGTTGCAAATGTGGTACCAGTTCCAAAGAAGGATGGAAGGGTAAGAATGTGTGTCGACTATAGAGATCTAAATAAGGCAAGTCCAAAGGACGACTTCCCTTTACCACACATCGACATTTTGGTAGATAACACAGTGAATCACGCGCTTCTCTCATTTATGGATGGATACGCGGGGTACAACTAGATGCTCATGGCCGAGGAAGATATGGAAAAGACTACATTCATAACTCCATGGGGCACTTACTGTTACACGGTAATTCCATTCGAGTTGAAAAACACGGGTGCCACTTATCAAAGAGTAGCGACTGCCTTACTACACGACATGATGCACAAAGAAGTTGAAGTCTACGTGGATGATATGATCGTAAAATCAAAAGATCGTCCAGGACATCTAGTAGCCTTAAGAAAGTTCTTCGAAAGGCTGAGGAAATACAACATGAGGTTAAATCCATCTAAGTGTGCCTTTGGAGTCACCTCAGGAAAACTCTTAGGATATGTCATTAGCTCTAGAGTAATAGAGATGGACTCAACCAAGATTAAAGCAATCATGTCAACGCCGTCGCCCAAAACAGAGAAATAGATTCGGGGATTCATTGGCCGGTTGTAATACATAAGTAGGTTCATATCCAAATTAACCACAATATGTGAACCAATATTCAAGAAACTAAAAAAAGAATGTGCCAGTAATATGGGACGATGAGGGTTAAAAAGCCTTTGAGAAGATCAAAGCCTATCTCGCTAATCCTCCCGTATGAGCACCAGCGCTCCCGGAAATCCCTCTTAGGTTATATTTAACAGTCACCAAAGAGACAATGGGGGCTATGCTTGCGCAAGAAGTAGAACGAAAAGAAAACGCCATCTACTACTTAAGCAAAAAGATGCTCGAGTATGAAGTATGCTACACACCACATGAGAAATTGTGCCTCGCATTAGCGTGGGCCACAACCAAGTTAAGACACTACATGCTCGTTCATACAGTCTATGTGGTATCTCGGATGGATCCACTAAAGTATCTCTTCGAGAAATCTACACTTAATGGGCGAATATCAAGATGGATAGTCAATTTAGCCCAATTTGATGTAAGATTTATGCCTCAAAAGGCTATCAAAGGATCAGTGGTCTCGAACTTCTTAGCGAATTTCCCAATAGAAGATTTGACACCAATACATAAAAATGAGTTTCCAGATGAAGACTTAATGCTTACAGAAGATGATACTTGGACGTTATACTTCGATGGAGCATCAAACCAAAAGGGTTGTGGTGTAGGAGTATTATTAGTATCACGTAAAGAGGAACATGTCCCAATATTCATAAAGTTAGAAATTGACGTTACCAATAACGGTGCAGAATATGAAGCATTTGTGGTAGGCCTCGAAACAGATTTGGCATTGGGAGTAAAGAAACTTCGAATATTCGGAGACTCTTCTTTGATCATCAACCAAATTTCCAAAAGATAGAAAGTAAGGAGCGAAAGCTTAGCCCCTTACCAGACATATCTGGAAACTCTCACTAATCAGTTAGAAAAGGTAGAATACACATATCTACCAAGAGAGGAAAATCAATTTGCCGATGCCTTGGCAAGACTAGCCTCGATGGTTAGAATTCTCACGAAAATTGAGAAAATGCCTTTGATAATAGAAAAGAGGCATAAACCTGCTTACATTCAAGCTATAGAAGATGATGAAGTAGTCCAAGAAGAAGAAGAAGAAGAAGAAGAACCTTGGTATACGAATATCCTCAACTATGTCACCAAAGGGGAATATCCACTTCACGCTGACAAGAGAGCAAAACGAGCCTTAAGACTTCTGGCTTCCTAATATGTACTCATAGACAATGAGCTATACAAAAGCGTACCTAAAGGTCGAGCTCTTTTTTTGTGTGTAGGCAAAAAGGAAGCCCAAAGAGCAATGAGAATAGTTCACGAAGGAGTATGTGGAACTCATGTGAATGGCAAGATGCTAGTCCAAAAGATAATGCGCGAGGGATATTACTGGACTACCATGAATATGGACTGTCATCATTATGTAAAAAGATGCCCTAAATGCCAAATATACGCTAACTTGCAGCACGTACCTCTATCACTCCTTTACACCTACACTTCACCATGGTCATTCTCAACATGGGGAATAGATATCATTGGAAAGATTACTCCTCCTGGGACAGGAGATCATGAATACATCCTAGTAGCAATCGATTACTTTACGAAGTGGGTCAAAGCAGCATCATATGCAAAACTTAAAGGATTTATGTCTTCATCGTGTGCAATTACTAGATATATAAATGGATCAAATTATGGAGATAATTAAGTTCAGACATTTGGGTCGTCGTTTTATCATAGCTAGAGGTACTAACGATCTTTGGGCTAGTAAAATAGCCCAAAGCCCAATTGGACGGATCCTATAAGGTCACACAAAGGGTCTAGATCGGGCACGAGAGGACGAGGCCCATGATGGGCCTCATCCCTTAGTATAGCCGGCCATATGGAGTAGGATAAGAGAGTTTTGGGCTTCCTAACCCTAGTCTAATTATAATGTGATTAATAGACTAGGTGCCTAGGGTTTGCATGACATAGTAATTCAATTGATCAGTAAGATCAAAACCCGAATTAGCAAACAAGAGACCTAGCCCTCTCAAATACTCCTCTCTCTCACGGCTTTCTCCTCCTCCCTCGGCGCCAGTGTGGTGGTTCGTGGTGGTGGTGGCTCGTGGTGGTCGGTTAGTCCATTAAAGGTGGTGATCGTGGTTTTCCTCAATCACTCGACCAATCTAGTATTGGTGGACGGCTCGTTCGAAGCTCGTGGACTAAGCAGAGGAGCAACGCTTGGGGCTCTATTCTCTCCTTGATTTGTCAATCAATTGCTACGTGGAATTCACGTTTCAAAGGTATGATTATGTATCTCGTGTGTTATGCATGCGATCTTGGGATTAGGTGCTTGATTGAATATGATTCATGATTTTCGGCTGCGTAGTACCTATAAACTCCTACAGTGGTATCAGAGCCTCTTGCATGAACGCACTTGATCATATTAATACGATTAATTTGAAGTCCATGTTAATTTTATAATCAATTAAGAGGGAGAAATTAATTTAATTATGGTTCAATTGTTATATTTAATGTGATTAAACTTTTGGAATTGATTAAATGCGATTTAATTATGCTCAAAATAGCCATGAAGAGGACAGAATTAAGCCCTAGAGTATTCGAAAATTTCGAACCCTAGAACCCTAATTTCGATTTTTCGAACCCTAACCCTAATAATTTTTGAATTATTCGAAATTCATAGCCCTACAATATGATTTTTGTGCTTAATTTTGATTTAATTCGAATTGTTTTATATTTCATAATTTTAATCGGATTGATTTATGCATAAAAATGTTTTGTGTATGATCATCGATTTAATTTTAAGAGTTAAAATTAAATTCGGTTTAATTTTATGATGAACACTAATTTTAAAATTGAATGTTGATTTAATTTTAATTTTTGGACTGATTTGATTTAATTTTTATAAAAGTTATTTTAATTAAATTGAAAAAAAAATTGTTTTAAGGCCCGCAGCCGCGGCTGGGTGGTGCAGCCACGGCGGCTGCCGACCAGATGGTGGTCCAAGAGGGAGGGGAAGGGGAGGGCGGCGGCCTAGGTTGTTGGGGCAGCAGCTGTGCAAGCGTTGCACGCTGCTGCCGTGGCTGCCACTGCTATGAGGTGCTGCTGCCTTGCGGCAGTGGCTAGCCTCGGCTAGCCAACCACGGTGGCCAGCACCGTCCCGTCACGATTTTTTAAAAAAAAATTCTGTTTTTGAAAAATATTTCAAGATAATTACAAAATTATTTTAGATAAAATCGGTTTCATTTTGGATAAAATATTTTGTTTTAGGATAAAATCAAATATTCAAAAGTTGTTATATTTGATATTATCCATATTTAAAGTTGTTAAAATTGGTAATTATCCATAATTAAAGTGGTTAATTTTGGATAAGATTGATTAGGATATTCTGAGCATATTCCAAAAGGATAATAATTGATTTCAATAATGTGATTATCCCATAATTAGATTAGGATATAATTGATTTTAAAATTATTTGATTGGCTAATAATTAGGATAGAATCTCCTAAAGTTGTTAGGATAATCATGGAAGATTAAATATGATTTATCTTTCTAGATTAAAAGAAGATTTGATTCTATCTCATGCCTAAATTAAAATATATGATATTTTATTATTGGTCATGAATAATATACGATATTATCTAATTATGATTTAAAATATGAGGTATTTTAGGAAATGCGTTGCCTTAATTATGAACATTCGATGTTGTAGTTTAGACAAGCATGTTAAGTGATTTATTATATGGTATTTTATATAATATATGATATTATGTTCCTATATATAGACTAGTGTGGCCCATAGATTCTAAAATACGATCTACGCATCGTGATGTATTTTTGTAATCTAAATACGGTCTGCGTACCGTTAAGTATTTTTGTAACTTTTATTTAAAGTAAATAGATTAGTTATTTAAATAGTGTTAGTCCAAAGAAGCCCATGAAGTGAAGGCCCAAAGGAGTAAGGTGGATGGAGATCCATGATGATTCAAGTGGGAGCTTTTCATTTCTAGTTTTCTTAGGACTAAGGGGCCATACTATGTCATGTTTTATGGCATTAGTAGATTATGCATGTTAGATTTTATTTATGTTGATTGATGATGCGCTAGAGTTCACTAAATAATCACAACATAATGAATCTTGGTCCTAGTAATATTGAGATTGCTTTTCCAATTAGATACCCAACAATCCTTGGATAGTGAGTGATAGGTCGGCCTCCACAGAGTGTCACTTGTTATTTTAGGCATTATGTGGTGGATCACGTTCTGCATATTTAATTGGTTATGCTCAACAAGGTTACCTAAAGCATTTAGAACCTTGAAACAAAGGGTAATAATTAACCATGTGATGGTTAATTATTCAACCAAGAGTTACAAGAGTTGTAATTAATAAAGAGTTTACTTACCTTGAAAATGTAATGCTTGATGGTAGGGCCTCAGTCTGGTCAACTATTACACAAATAAAGGATCTTGGAATCACTTAAAATTCAATTGGGATCAATTAATATTGAATAAAGTGCTTTAAATTACCTAATTAATTCGTATATGGTACTTCAATTTTAAATTAAACATAATTATTAAACTTTGCCTTATTTTGACTTAAATGGGTAACCGTAATCACAATGACAACAACATTTACAATCTTCGACCATTCCTGGAGAAGGATAGGTTGATAGGAGAAAACTTTTTTACTTGGGAAAGAATGCTAAGGCTCGTTCTGAAATCTGAAGATAGAGAGGATGTCATTGACACCCCATTGCCAGGACCTCTGCCAGAAACTGCAACTACGACAGAAGTCAAGAAGCACAAGGAAGCTCATGATAGAGCTGTGCCTATCACTTGCTTGATGACTGCTACCATGGAACCTAGTCATCAAAAGCGTTTGAGGATCAGGATGCGTACACAATCATGCAAGAACTCAAAGCTTTGTTTAAGAAACAAGCTAGAGTTGAAAGGTATGAGCTCCATCGTGAGATTCTGGATTGTAGGATGGAGAAGGGTGCCACAGTTCATGATCATGTTTTCAAAATGATCGGCTTTATTCAAAATATGGAGAAACTGGGGCACCCATATAGTGATGAGATGGCAACAGACATCATTCTCTACTCACTTCCAGAAAGTTTTAACCAGTTTATCATGAACTTTAACATGATTGCGACTACAAAGACTATGAATCAATTGCACATAATGCTGGTTAGTGCTGAAAAGCAAATCCCTAAGGAACCTAAGAAGGAAGTTCTCATGGTTCAAAAAGGAAAGGGGTTTAAGAAGAAGGGGCAAAAGGCCAGTGCCAAGAGCAAGGGCAAGCAAGTTGCCAAGGCTCCTAAGAAGCCTAAGGTGAGTCCTAAACCCAATGCTGCGAGTGAAAGTGAATGCTTTTACTGCAAGAAGAAGGGGCATTGGAAACACAATTGCCAGAAATACCTTGATTTCCTCAAGAAGAATGGAGCATCAACCTCAGGTATTATGTTATAAACATTTTAACTTTCACTTAGGTATGTGATACCAAGTTTCAGTGCTTAACATTATAAATGTTGCGCAGGAACTGCAAACAAGTGAAGCTAGCATGGAAATGGAGCTTGAAGGTGCACTAGAAGTGTTTGAGGGGCCAGAGATAGCTTCATAATTTTATTTTCTGATCAGTTTATCATGATTTTAGAACAATTTCCAGTTTTTGATGAGACAATATTTCGGTTTTCTGTTTGAATACTGAATTGGTTTTACTTGGCTTGGACAAGTGTATTTATCCATGGCCAAGGTAAAAATTGTTTTCATTTTGCTAGATATGAGTTATTTTGTTTTATGACATTGATATAAGTAGATCACAAAAGCAAAATTAGATGATCTCAAGTAAACTTACTTATAAAAAAGTAAGGTTAGGTCACATAAATCATTTGCACATCCAAAGTAACAATTGGATGGACTATTATTCTAAATTGATTAAGAATCAATTGAGAATTAGAAGTCATGCTTGATAAGGTGAAATGACCAAGTCGCCTTTTAGTTGAAAGGGTGAAGGATCTTATGACCTTTTGGAACTCATACATATGGTGTGTGTGGACCATAAGTTCAAGAATTAGCAAAGAGATTTAACTATTTCATTGCTTTCACTAACGATGTAAGTAAATATATCGATAATTACTTAATTAAGTAAAGCTTGAAAACATTTAAATGTTCAAAATTCCAAAATGAAATGTAAAATCAGTTTGAGGTGAATAATTAACACTACAATATGATTGTTGTGATTAATATTTCAAAATTAAAATCATCTAAAAGGGAATTGTTGAATTAGTTCACAATCCAGAAACATTACAATTAAAATGTATTTTTAAAGGAAGGAATCAAACTTTGCTTGCCATGGTTCGATCCTAGCTTAGCTTGAATGATTTACAAATATCGTTTTGAGGACATATATTACAACAACAATTCCGAATATACTAAACAGGATACTTGACCAAAGCAGAAGAAAAGAAGTCATAAGAGTTATGATTTGGAAATGTTCCAAAAGTTATCTTTTTCAAACAGGATTAAGGGTTATGAAATCAATGTAAAGTGTTTACAAAGATGACATAATAGACCCTAAATCAACATAAATAGTTCTTCATGGGTTTTCCCATGGAAACTAAGAGGTATTATTCCTACAATCGCGTAGAAAACAAAGTGTTTGTTGCTCGCGATAGTGTCTTTATAGAAAGAAATCTCTTCTTATAAAGCCAAGTGGGAGTAAAGTTAGATTTGGATGAGATTCGAGATGAGCAACAAATGGATTTGGATAACACTACATCAGAGACTAAGGCATATGAAATCAACTAATTTGATAATCATATGTCGAAGCAAGCTAATTCCACTAGCGAGGCTTCTATCGTCCCACTTGAAAGAAAGGCTTCAAAGAGTTGAAGAGAATAATACTATTGTTGCTCATGCCTATTGTAGGTTACTTAGGATCAAAACAAATAGTTTGTTGAAATTCTAAAGGTGGATTCTAAAATTTTCCTATTGGAATGATTAGAATTCACAGCCTACAAGCAAGCTTTGGATAAGTGCCAAATTAGGAAGTGGCTTAAGGCCATGAGATCCAGTATGGACTCCATGTCTGTAAAGATGTGTTAGTCCATGATAGTCTTACAAATAGGGTCAAACCTATTAGTTATGTAACCCTATTCGGATTATTCTAGTTATGGAGATCAAATTCACCTTCATGAAATGTTCTTGATGGAGGATATGTATATGATACAACCTAAGAACTTTGAAATCCAGAAATCCTAGAAAGTTTCGCAAACTTCAGAAATTCATTTAATGGATTGAAGTAAGCATCAGGGAGTTGGAACATTCGTTTCGATTAGGCAATCAAACAGTTTAATTTCCTCAAAGAATGAAAAGGAATCTTGTAGAGACAAGAATTTTAGTGGGAGCAATTGGTCTTCTTGGTCATGTATGTAGATGACATACAGTTCATATGAAATGACATATCAATACTTGAATAAGTCAAGTAATGGTTAAGGAGTTGTTTCTATATGAAAGACCTAGGAGATGTTGAGTACATACTGAGAATCAAGATCCACGAAGTTAATCTTGAAGAATGATTGGACAACATCGAGAGACTTATGTTAATAAGGATCTTGACAAGCTCATGAAGCAAGACTCTAAGAGAGGATGTCTTCCCATGTTTCATGGTAATACACTCAGTAAAACTCAGTGCCTTCAAAAGCTAATAGAGTTGAGTTGTATGGATAGTGTGCCTCATGCTTTTGTGAAAGGGGATCCATTATATGTGCCATGATATGTACATAGTAAGATGTTACATATGACTTGTGCATGTGTAGTAGGTTTTAAATGAAATAAGAATAAACATACTGAAAGTTGCCAAGCGTAAATCCTTGAGTACTTGAGAAGGACTAAAGGAATGTTTCTAGTTTATGATGGTAAAAGTAAACAAGTTGTCAAAAGGTTATACAGATGCAAGTTTTCTAAAAAGGCAAGATGGCTTTAGATGTTGATCTAAATACATTTTGTGTCTGTATGGAAAAGTACAGTAAGTTTGAAGAGTTCAAAGCAGAATACTGTCGCATACTCAATATCAGAATATGTGTTTTAGCCACAGTAAGAGTATTTAAGGAGGAAGTTTGGATCAAATTGTCTTGTGACTAAAGGATACCTTTGCCAAAACAAAGGAGCTAGGGTCACATCACAAATCCAAACAAATAGATATGAGATATCACCTCAATTATGAGATCAATGACAAGCGGGATGTCGTGATCTGCAAAGTTTTATTATGAGTGAGAAATCACTAAACCCCTTCTATAGACTAAGATATGAGAGTAATATTAAAGACTTGGATTGAAGCAAGTTATGTAATTTAAGTTATGTATGTTTTGAGAAAACATATTACATAAGAAATGCATCAATTTGCAGAATTATGTTTAAAATAGAAATTTTCATTTCTCTCATTTAATTATGGTTTTGGAAATTAAATAAAATGTCCAAAATAATTATGAATTGATGGGCTCATCGGGTTGATGACCTGGTGAATGAAACCCCACAGGTGAACAAAATTCATATATTATTTGAGTTCCTAGTTCGAAATCATTAAAGTGGACATAAATGATTTTAATAAATGGATTAGCATGTAAAATTGATTGGATAGCGCAGTTTCATGGGCTATAGGGGCATAGTGATGCTCGATCAATCACTTGGATATGCATGAATGATGCATGATCGAACTATTGACCTACTTTGAAGTTCAAGTATAGAGCTTCCGGATATATTAGTGGATTCCTCTGATGCAAACCCTAGGCACCTAATCTATTCATAATCACATTATAATTAGACTAGGGTTAGGAAGCCCAAAACTCTCTTATCCTACTCCATATGGCCGACCATACTAGGGGATGAGGCCCATCATGTGATTATAAATAGATTATAAATAGATTAGGTGCTTTTTCCCTTTATTTCCCTCTGATGATGTCTCTACGAATAACAAACTAAGAGAATCACAATCCAAACCAATTGATAATTGCAATTCCTAAATCAATTGGTCGTGTCATTAGCAATTACAATGCAATCTAGCATAATTCTCAAGGCCTAATCGAATTATACACATGCACAATTCCATTAATCACTTTAATCTCAATCAATCAATCAACACAATTCCCAAATTAATCACAATCAATCAATCATACAAGTTTCACCCAATTCCTAGCCAAACAACTACTCAAGAATCATCATTACACTAATTAAGAAATAAACATCAAAATCAAGCCAAACAATTATGAAATCAAACAAAACAATAAGATGAGATAGAGTTAGAAATGCTCATAGATAATGGAGAAGATCTTCAACACAATTGTCACCATTGAATCTTCAATCTCTCAATCACCATTGAAATTTGTCACTTTCTCTCTCTAAAATCTACTCCTAAAACTAACCCTAATTCTGAGAGAGAAGCTCTCAACTAAGCTAAGAATATGATCAAAATTATGTCTCCAAACTTCTTCTTACAAAAATCGATTAAAGAAAGGTATTTATAGAGGCGCGGAAAAGGAAAATGAACGAAGCCGGAAACAGGGAGGAGAGCCCGCGCAGGAAGAGGCGTGCGCCCTCTCCCGAGCCGCGCGCGCCCGCGCTGCAAGGTTGCGCGCCCTCTCCGATTTGGGTTTCTTTCGACTTTCTTTGTCGCTCGTGCGCTCAATAATGAATCCGCGAACTCCGGATGATGCATGATGGTATAGGCAGTATGTTTAAGCACTTTTGGTGGGTTCGACACCACTTCTTCATGGGAGCACGGCTCGAGAGCGCAAGAGCTAGAACTTGGAGCATCCACTTCCTTGCATCTTGAGCTTTCTCAAAGCTATGAGCTTACTCCAAAAGCATCTTCCAACTTAGAAAATCATCAATATTGAGACCCAAACCTTGTACAATACCTACAACCACAAAAAGAAGAGAAATAAAGGAGAAAAGACTAGAAAAACCATAAAAACACAAAACAAGAGAAAAAAGGGAAATAAAGGGAAAAAGCATAAAACTAAGCATTTATTAAGAAATAAATCTATGAAAAGAAGGTAAAAACAACCTAAAGAAAATCAAATGAGTGCCATAAATGGCACTCATCAAGAATGCGAGGAATTGCTACAAAAGTATGGCATTCAACATCATCAGTCTTCCCCATATAGGCCTAAAGCAAATGGTGCAGTAGAGGCAGCCCAGAAGAACTTAAAGACTATCATCGAGAAAATGACTAAAAATTACAAGGATTGGCCTGACAAACTCCATTTTTCTCTTTGGGGTTATCGCACGTCAATTCGCTCATCAACAGGAAATACGCCGTTCTCCTTAGTCTATGGGATGGATGCCGTACAACCTGTAGAGCTAGAGATACCTTCCTAACGCATTGCGTTGGAAAGTAAACTCGATGAAGTCGAATGGACTAGAGCGAGATATGAGGAGTTAATTCTACTTGATGAAAAACTACTAGAAGCTCTACATCATACTCAATGCTGCCAAACTCGTATGGCTAGACACTTTAACAAGAAGGTCAAGACAAGACACATCAAAGTAGGAGAATTGGTGTTAAAAGCATTAAGGAAAAATGTTCTAGACAGAAGAGGCAAATTTAGGCCTAATTGATCCGGACCATACATTGTCAAAACTATCCTATCAGGAGGTGCCTGATATGGATGGCAATGAATTCTCAAATATGACAAATCTTGACCAATTTAAGAAGTACTACCCATAATTATTTAAGTAAGATACACAAGAGAGCTACGTTTGGCCTAATTCCTTAGGAAAGGATACGTAGGCAACCCTTTACAGGGTGCGGCCAATTTAATCTTCACAAAATTCAATTTGTCAGCAACAGAACAACCGGCGCACAAAAATCAAGTCCAGCGCGACACGCCGCATATGTCACGGAACGACGGGAAGCAGCGCATTGCGACAAGCTTATCGTGCGGCGACAAAGTCAAATTCACAGCGCCTGAAGTTCTGCATAAATCTGGGCGAATTTCGGTGTTTTTTGGAGATTTTCGACTTCCGGACTCGAATAAATCTTGGAAATAATGCAAGACGTTTTCATTGCTATAATAAATTCTTAATGTAAAAGTTGGTTTAATTTAAAAAAGCTGAAAATTGCAAAGTAAAAAAATTACATTATTGATGGAATTTTCAATGAAGCTTAAAAATAAAATTGAATTAAAATTAAAATTGTCTAATAAGTTGAAAGTAAAGCAATGCTCTAATCTGTCTTCTTTTTCCTAACCCTTTTCCAATTTTTGTCTGCCTCTTCTTCATCATCCATCACTTTTGCCAGTAGGCATCCTTTAGAAGATTTACATTCGATTTTGGTGCTGATAGTTTCTCCAATAGCCATTACACCGTGCTTCTTTTCAACCCACACTTTCTTTTCTGTAGATTCAGCTTTTCTTTTCTCTTTACCCTTAGTAGAACTTTTCTTTTTCGGCATAACAGGAGTCTTGAATTCAACTCTTTCACCCAAACGTTCCTTGGGAGGAATTTTCTTATCCCCTAGGCGGTCTTTCACATTGGTCTTATTCAGCTTCCGAGCTTTGTTCTTGTTCTTTTGGGATCTACCAAGTAGCCATTGCTTCACATCCTTAGACAGAGAATGTGGGACCTTTTGGGTAACAACTTCCTATAAAGGTCTAGCACACCAATAGTCATCAAATCTCTCTACATCTTGTGAAACAGGAAATTCATAGGGACGACGAAGATTAGCAGAGGGAACAGTTTGAGCAAGACCGTATTGTCTTCTTACTCTAGAAGGGTAATAAAAAGTCAACTTTGACAAGCTAGGAAGACGACAAAAAGGTTGACTGTAAACACCAACCATCTTCTCAATTTTCCACCAAGGAATGACCCACTTGATGGCAAAGTCGCAAGTTTCAAAGATTCTACTCCACTCCCGGCGGCCCCTCTTTATGGAAAAGCGTTTCTTCCGTCTTGTAAAGCAATTTGGTGTATAGTTATCAACATTGTCAGGAGGGCTAATTAATTCAAGTCTCTCCATTAGCCGCATCTGCAAAAATTCAATGCAAATAATTATTATTACTATACAAAATTAAATATTTTTATTTCTGTAATTAAAAGTATTAATTTTCTACCTGTAATAAAATTGGAGATCCTTGAAGAGGTGCTTTTGGATTCCTTTTTAATTCATCTACACCAAGCATGGTTTCTCCAATAATTAAAGGCATTGGATTTCTACCTGATCTGATTCAATTTGCTCCATGACAGATGCTAAAATCGCTTGGCCCTCCTGAATATTACCACTAGAGAGGAGATATTGATTTAACATGCAAAAAAGGAAGGCTCTCCTTCTATAAGCATGAAAAGACTCAGAGCGTGGTTTATCAAAATAAAAACGTGCAAATTCCTTCAAATTAACTACATTCCCATGCACTATATCTTTTAAGTCCTTATCCCTAAGGTTAAGGAAACGCTCAAAATCTTTGTAATAATACTCGCTTACTTTAGGAATTATCGCAAGATTTAAGGAAGGGAAGCCTAGAGTGGCACTAAATTCTTCCGGTAAAGGACAAATTTCATCATAACCAAGTCTAATGCAATGAGTATTTGAATCCCAATACTCTAAGGCGGTATGAATAAAGTCTATGTCAAGATCTACCCCCTTTATACCATATTGTAGACACCCAAATGTGTCTCCCCAAAACCAAACCTAGTGATGAATACCTTTCGCGTCATTTGATTATCGAACGAAGTGAAAGTGTGGAAAGTCTAGTGATGAGGATGTTTTATTAAAAGATTTCTCTTTTTGTTTTCAAAAAAATATTTCTTCTCTTACTCCTATTTTATGAAAAATAGCCAGTCCAATTTGGTTTGGTCCATAATAAGGGTCCAATAATAGTGTAGTTGGATTGGGCTTGAAAAAATCTTTCTAACGATATATTATAAGCCCAATTCCGATGAATAATGAGGAAGTTATGGATTAAATTAAATTGGGTTCGAAATGATTTTTACATGTGGCCCAATGATCTAGAGGAGGGCCTATTAATTGTTATTCCTAAAGTTGTTAGGATTGATTTTGATCTTCTAGAAGATTCCTCTTGATTCTAATGGAATTAGGACTATTAATTATATTTTAAAGATGTTTTATTTAGAATAAAATATGTTAAATATGATTTCGTAAACTGCTCGGACGTATAATTACCTGCAACCGATGTTAAAGGTAATTACGCGTGAAAAAGCGCATTGACTTTTGGACCAGCGCAAGACGACAGAGTCGTCGCCAGGCGCTCTAGCGCTGACTCCTGTCGTTGGAAACAAGAGGTATTTTATTCCGAATGTGATTTTCTTTGATCCCGTGCTATTTTCCCTATAAATAGGGGTCGTATCTCCCCGTTTTTAATCATTCACCAACAATCATCTATAATTCACCAATCATCTCTTTTTCTCTCTCTCTATCCTTTTTCTAAACCTTCCCTCTCACAAAATTCCACATACACAAGTTCTAAACACACCTAGCCAAGTTCGAAGTTGCCTTCGCCCTAGACGTGAAAAGGTTTGATAATTTCTGAGGGTTTGGTCCGAAATCTCTATTTCAATTATTTAATTTAATGGGTTGATTTATTATTTTCCTTGAAGTTACTAATGCGTGTATTTTGTTATTAGAAAGAGGTACGAGGCATCGAAGTAAGTAATTTAATTGTTTTATTGATCTTTTGATATAGAAATCATGCTTAGATTGTTATTTTGATTCCTAGTATCATGTTAGGATGTTTTATGGCTTCCTAGTATCATGTTTAGGATTAACTAATATTTCTGATATTATTATGATGCTTCCTATTTCTTTCCTAATATCATGTTAGTATCATGTTAGGGATGAAGCTTTGATCTTTGTTGTTTAGTGACATGCTAGGGTTTGTTATTAATCTTGTTAGTATCATGCCTAGGATCTTGCTATTATTAAGCTTTATTGAGATTGAGATTATGATGATGATCATTAGTTATTATGTTGCTTGATGATTATTATTGTTATTTCTTGATCACACCCTCTCATGCAGGTTTAAAGGGAATTTGTACTTGTAATCACGCTTAATAAGATAATTAATAATTTGGTTTAGGCTAATATGATTATAATTCAAGTGGTCGCCAAAAATAGTTTTGATTGTGCATTAATATTCAACCAACATAGATTAAACAGGTTTAGGGTTAACCTATTGATTGTATGTTAGTCAAAAAGCGCATATGAATACGAGAAGAATAAAGTAGAGGCCTATTTAGGGCAGGTTCAATCTCTTTTAGGTTGGATTTGTACCTTCATCCCCGAACTTCCAGTCATGGTTTCAGACCTATTGGAGTTAACAATCTCCTGGATCGTTAAGGGATATAACCTTCACCCTGTGAACGGTTTACAAGTTCCTAAAACTTGTTGGCGACTCTTTTTGCTCTAGATTCCTTCCCTTTGGACGCCACCATGCTTAAGTGTATGACCACAGTGAGGCTCAAGTGTGGGATGCTTGAAATATTCCCTACACATATATACCCCCAAGTGAAAAAAGTCAAGCTCTTTTCTCTCCTTAGCAGTCAGAGACCGGCACCACTCACGAGTAAAATCGCTAAAACTCTTAGACGTGATTACTTGATGAGAAATAAAAGCTAAAATTATTTTTAATCTGTTCGACGTATACATAATTGACATATTTGGGGGCTATTTATGCACAAAACTGGCGCAAACCGAATCCTTTTCAGGATTCGAAAAAACATCACCAGCGCTATGCGACAAAAATCACGCACCGCATGATGTTTGTCGCATCGCGACAGCTAGGTGCAAGCCACGCCATCCTAGCGCGCTACGCTAACCGATCTTTTTTCAACTTTGACTCAGTTTTGTACTACGATTTTACGGTTTTTACTTTTTTTAAAGCCTTATCCACTCAAATCTAACCTTATTTCAAACACTTGTTCCATAATTTGATTATTTTGAGTTTAATAAAATTTAAGCTTATCTTAGTCAAACTCGACTTTTATTTTTCATTTTTCTTTTTGGGGGAGAAAGTCGGATACCCTTCATTGATAATAAAAATGACAGAAATTTTTTGCGCAAAAATTAGTCATAATTTTCACACACTCACATAAAATGAAAAATAAAAAAAAGCAAGGCTAAAATAGACATAGTAATCATAGATATATGTACAAAGTGTCTAACACAAGTAATAAGACAAGTGAGCAAAGACCTACAAAGTCAAAATAAAAATATACACAGGTACAACTATGATGGCGGAGCCCGCAAATGTGGAGGAACATCAAAAATGTCAAAAAATTGTACAGTCCGAGGAGTCAAACCCTCGCCTGCAGCCTAATCAGTAGTAGCTGGGATCGAGAGAGTAGGGCCAACCTCGTATGTTCCACCACCCGCTAAAGGAGCTGATGTCATGCCTCCTTGGCCAGTCGGCCTCTCTAATGCACCCTCAGACAAAGAGCCAGAACCCTCTAGTCTGGCAGTGTGGTCTGACTCTGCTCGACCGCCCTAACTCCCAGCTAAGGTAGGGCGACGCCTCGTGTCAGACCCCGATCTCTCCCTCCGAGCCTCGGGTCTTGTACCAGGGGTAATACAAACAAGTATGTTAAGAAAACATAAGGAGAGAATCAGCTCTCGAACACGAGCAATAGCAGTTTGGTCACTATAGCGGCCTCCCCAACTGGCAGCAACGGGGAGCCCTCGAGGCGAAGGCCTCGCTGGTGAAAAAGACGGAAAATACTCGTAGAACCATACCTATGAAACAAAGAAACGTCAGCGAGTGCTAGCACAAACCTATGAAAAATTTCGATTAAAGAAAGTATAGTATACCTCCACGAGTCTCCAGATTTTAGAAAGTGTGACTTCCTCATCAAACCTGCGATGGCGACAAGAGAGTCGCAATCCAAGCAGAAAGTCAGCATAGGCTAAGCTGGCCCAATCATATGATCCGACCATACGAAGGTCCTGAAGAGCAGGCTGATAATAGAGTAGCACTCGGCTACCCCTATTAAGGAAGAGGATCCCCGACAAAAGAATCAAAGCAAAGATGCGCACCCGTTGCTCCTGGGTGGTCGCACCATCCTGAAAGGCCTCCGCCAGCATGGTCTGACGAATATACCGGGCGCTAATCTACGTCGGCTGAGCCTCTCTACAAGCTCGAACAGCAATGGGGCCGATCAATTCCTCTACCTCCAGAGAGAAAACCGTGATGTCTCTACCAAATGGAACCGCAACCGACCGGAACTTCAGTCCAGTGATGATAGTGAAGTCGAGAGGAGTGATAGTCATCTTACCCCAAGGAAAGTGAAAGGTGTTGGTGGTGTCCCAAAAGAACTCCACCAAAGCTCGAACTAGAGCACGGCTCGATGCAGAAGAGTATAGAGCTCGAGTGGCCTGAAGTAAAGGAGTCAGACCACAAGACTCCCATAACTCGTGCAACTCGTTGTCGTCACAAAAGTGAAGATCGTACAGCTGACCAATAGCCTCAATGCCTAAGTTGTGGCAACGAACCCGATTGCAGGTCATCCCGAGCCGCAGTCGCTCCGAGATGTGAAACTCGGGCGCAAAGTACAGGGTACGCTCATCCCACTCTGGGAACTCCCCTAGACTGGTGGAAGCTCCCTCGCCTGCGTCAACAGGCTCGTCCTCCCGGTGAGCCCCACAAGAACGAGAGTCGGAGCCACGACGTCGAGACATGCTAAATTATGCAAAGTAACAATAAATCAAAGGTTCTATAGTATCTAAGGTTCGCCTAGCCGTATGATACTATGTTTGAACAAAAACAGTGTACGTAGTACTAAAACAGAGCATAATTTTAGTTTAAGCAGAAATAGCATTTTCAAGCAATGAAACAATTTCTTGCAATACTGTGACAAATATTGTGAAAAATTAAGCATGAATAGTTGGCAAAAACACGAAGAACGAGCCACATTGTTCTCACGAACTCAAAGGGTTCAACAATGGCAAAATGTTCATTTCTTCGTCAAATCAGTCAAACATGTCCCAAAACACTCCTAAGACAATATACAAGCATAAACAAGCAAATTCGCAGCATAAGATTCAATGAACAAAGCAAAATAAGCATAATTGGGTTCGAAATTTTCAAAAAACCGCGAACGAAAAACACGAAATTTAGTGAAAACCGAGGTGAGTTTGAGTAAACTTACATAGATCGGGATACTAGAGATGAAGAGCTTTAATTTAAAAAGACTTAAGCAAATTTCGTTGAGAAACGAAGGAGAACGAACGATTCGAAATTTTTTTGCGAACTCTAACGGAAAAATGAAGCAGCAAAATGAGCAGCAACGAAATGAGGAAGGAGAAGGGGTTTTATTCGAAAAACCCGACTTCAGCGTAAAACGACAGAAGTCACACACAGCGTGATTCTTGTCGCATCGCGACAACCTCGATGCGCGGCGACAACATGTTGCAGCGTACACTGGCTCAACGACGCAACCTGCGGCCCCCATAATGATTTATACGGACCAAGTTCAGCAGTTTGGGTTCCTTGGTACGCCAATTAGCCCATATAAGCAAATTGACGTAATTAGTAGTCGATTCGATTACAATCGCAGTAAGTGATCGACCTGACAACGATCGTCTCACTTAGCTTAAGCGCCTAAGTATTGGCTCATCGCAAGCACCAAGGTAATGGTTTACAAGCAAGCATAAGTGCCAAGGTACCTGCCCATTTACAAAAATGCGCTGAGGTACTGGCACAACAAGAAATCGCAGCAAGCAATTATAGCAAAGCATCAACGCAACAAGCATTCAGGAGAAGCATCAGTAGATAGAGGATCACAAGGCAACGAGGTCTTCGACGACCTGCACTAGATGATCGAGTCCAGGCATCGACAAGATTTTGGAGACACCTATAAGCAGCGGTCTTCGGCGATGTTCCCTAGGATGTGGAAGATTGTCATACCAAAACTGAAGACAACTACAAGCAGTGGTCTTCGACAATATTCTCTAGGATGAGAAAATTGTCAAATCTGAAGATGGCTACAAACAGTGACCTTCGACGATGTTCCCTAGGATGTGAAAAATTGTCAAATCAGAAGATGACTACAAGCAGCCACCTTCGACGATGTTCCCTAGGATGTTGAGGATTGTCACAAACAATTGAGGATGGCTACAAGCAGCGGTCTTCGACGATGGCGATCACGAGGCACTGTGGAGGTTGTCACAACAAAATGCAGCATTGTAGATGTCGTTTGAAGTGCGCCTACGTTAAGCATGTGTTAACATGCTTGGCACTCATAGGAAGTGGGAATTGACATATACGATTAGGGACAACGATTAGGGACAAGGAAAGTAGGGAGCCGCCAATAAGTTTTTAAGAAACTTGTAAACCGTTCACGGATCATAAAAGGCAACCACGATTAATGGACAACGAAAGACAACAACGATTGACCCGTGAAGGTTACACCCCATTCATAATCCTTGAGATTACTAACTCCATATGGTTCGGAACCACAAAAGGAGGATTGGGGATGATGGTACGAAGTGAGTCATGGAGTCACATTCGCCTGTATTGGCATCTACTTGATTCTTATAGTGAAAAGCAATCCTGCGATCTCAAAGGCATGCAAACAAAGTATTCAATTCACTCCAAACTATTATTAGGCTAAATTGATTGAATATTAATGCCGCATATAATTCCAAAATATTAGTGATCACTTGATTTAATAACAAGATTAAAAAGGAACCTAAATCGATCGTCCAAATTATCTTATTAGGCGTGATATTCAATTACATATTCCCTTTAAACATGCAATGTGGTGATCATAAAAACAATAGAATAAACATTAACATTGGAAGCAATTTATCCATAATCCAACAATATAAAATCGTTCGAAAAATAATAGAAATAAAAGGAACATGATTCCTTACTTTGATTTTGCTTGCTTACAACTATAAAACAACAAATGAGTTAGTAACTTTAAGGAAATAAATAAAACAATAATTAAATAAAGTTGATTTGGGGCCAAACCCTCAAATAGTTTTACCTTTCACGCTTGGGTTTAAGGACAGAACCTCGAGTAAAAGTATGGACTCCTTTGAGTGCTTAAAGGAGTATTTTAAGAGAATAAGGTAGGCTAGTGTTTAGGCTAGTGCATAGAAGAGAGAAGAGAGAATTAATTGATGCCCCGAACTGCAGAAATGAGGGGTATTTATAGGGAAAATGAGCAAAGGGAACACATGGAACCCTAAAATGATAAAAACCCTAAAAAAAGGTTGTCGCGACACGTCAGCATATTGCCGCGACACGGCAAAATATGCCGTGACACGGTATGATTTAGTGTGACGCGGGGAAATCTGGTGTGACACGGGAATTATCTAACCTACAGAGGATAAAACGCGTTTAGGTTTTACGCGGAGAAAACACGGGACGATCCTATGTCACAGCATGTGCACCATGGCACGCTAAAATATGTCGTGGCGCGGCAACTATTCCCGTGACGCGGCACAGGTTGCCGTGACGCGGTGGACCGTGCTTCTATTTTTACGCCAGATTCATTTTAACCCTAATTACGCTCAGCATTTTTAAGTGTCGTTTCATAATTTTGGGCTATTTAGGTTTATTATTTATTAATTGGCTAAAATAATAAATAATATGAAATGAATTAAAAAGGTTTGGGCCAAAATATAAATTGGACTATGCTTTGACTAAACATTAGAACTGATTCGTTGACTATTTTATGAACTGAGTTTGATCGAATATGAATTTTAAGCACTGTCGGGATTAAATACTCAACATGACCAATAATGGCGGTGAAAGGTGTTGTTCATCATCGGGTTTGGTTTCGGGGAGATATTTTTAGGTGTCTACAAGCAGCAAAATCGGTTACTTCGGAGACGTGTGCTCGACGATGCAAGATACGCGTTTCTTAACTCTCTTATCAGTTTAACTAATGCTAGTTTGCAAATATTGGCGTTATAAGAATGATTTAGGATCGCAGAACCTTCTGAATCATTCTCCGTCCCTATCGCTACTTTGACTTTTGTTTTCGAAACATGCGTTTCTCTAAACTCAGAGAAAGTGAGGGCTTCTGTAGGCACCCAAATGTGTCTCCCCAAAAACCAAATACAGTGATGAATAAATTTCACGTCATTGATTATCGAACAAAGTGAAAGTGTGAAAAGTCTTGTGATGCGGTTGTTTTTATAAAAAATCTTTATTTCTGTTTTTGAAAATTTACTCTATTTATGAAAATAGCCAGTCTAATTTAGCTTGGTCCATGACAAGGGTCCAATAATAGGGTAGTTGGATTGGGCTCGAAAAGAGCTTTCCAATGATATATTATAAGCCCAATTCCGATGAATAATGAGGAAGTTTTGGCCAAAATACTAAATTGGGCCTGAAATGGTTTTATGGCCCAATGATCTAGTGGAGGGCTCATTAATTATTATTCCTAAAATTATTAGGACTGATTTTAATCTTCTAGAATAATCTAGAAGGTTCTTTTAAATTCTAATAGAGTTAGGATTAATAATTATATCTTTTGAAAAATAAAGGATTTGATTTCGAATAAAACAAGTGTTTTATTATGATAAAATCTGATTTAAAATTGATAAACATGGAGTTTAATTACTTAATTATATTAGGAAAAGGATTTTGTACAAAAGCGCGTTTTTCTCTTTTAACCAGCGCCAAGCGACGGCCTTGTCACCAAACGACAGAGCCTGTCGCCATGCGTGGTCCCTGTCGTTTCGCACTGGGTCTTATCGTTCGCGACAAGAGCCTATTTTATACCGATTCGAATTCTAATTCTTTTCGATCGTTTTCAGACTATTTTCTATATAAATAGGGTCGTATTTCCCCATTTACAATCATCAACAATCATCATTAATTCTCTCAAGATAATAGCTTATTCTTCTCTCTCTTTCTAAACCCTCCCCTTTTACAAAATACCTCATTCACGAGACTTAGACACACCTTGCCAAGTTCAAAGTTGCCTTCGCCCAAGACGTGAAAGGTTGATAATTTCTGAGGGTTTGGTCCCAAATCCCTATTATTTAATTTAATTGTTTGATTTAATATTTTCATTGAAGTTACTAACGCGTGTATTTTGTTATTAGAAAGAGATACAAGGTAACCAAGTAAGTTGTTTTAATTGCTGTATTTCTGTAGAAAGCATGTTTATATTATTATAATTCCTAGTATCATGTTAGGATATCTTTTATTGCTTTCTAGTATCATGTTTAGGTTGCTTCCTATTTTCTTCTATCATGTTAGGGTTAAAGCTTTGATATTTGTTTAGTGACATGCTAGGATTTGTTATTAATCATGTTAGTATCATGCCAAGGATCTTGCTAATATTATGCTTTTATGAGATTGAGAATATTATTATGATGATTTGTTTTCAAGATCTATGTTCAACTATTGGTCAAGCTTTGGGTGTAAAAAGGTACCATGGTTAAGAGTTTAGACGCGTTAGCAAGGCAGCCTCCCTTGAGGGTGTATGCCAACGGGCGGCTCCGCAAGTTCGTGATGAAATCGAACTCGACTCCATGGTTTGGGTAGATTTAATAACTCAGATGAACCCTTATTGCCATGAGCGTTTTTGGGTTGATAGAGCTTAAATCCCCCGGGGCTAAGACGTACGTAGAACACACGCATTTTTTCAGAAAAACCGAAAGAAGCTGACAGTGAGAAGAGAATATAAGCCACTGGAAAGATTTTAGGACTGCCGCGACACGGCAGAAAGTACCGTGTCACGGCGCTGCACACAGTGTGCCGGTGCCTGATGAGTGGCATTTATGCCACAATTTAGTGTTCTCTTTACGGGTTTTTCCCTCCCATTTGTAGCTTGTTTTCCCCCTTTTCTCTCCTTTTTGTTCCTCTTTTCTTTGTTTGCCTTTCTCCTTGTTTTCTTTGTTTTTGTTTTGTAGGAATCAAGGCATTGGAAGAAGAGCAATTCATCCCCAAACTCCCCTGTGCGCGGGCGCGTAACACTGTGAGAACCCGTGCAGGAATGCTCCAAGAACAGAACACAAACAGAAGATTTTGTGCGCCTTGTGCGCGCTTTGTGTGTGGGCGCACGACCTTGATGTGTGCGGGCACGCGGCCCTGGGAGAACCCGCACAAAACGGCAGCAGAAGCAGAACCAAAACAGAGAGTTGTGTGCGCCTTGTGTGCGGGCGCACACTCTTCAAGCGCGGGCGCGCAGTATTGCTGGGAGAAGGCGCGCATCCATGGGTCTAGTTTCCCGTACCCACAGATCCGCGGGCGCACAAGATCTGCGAGGGCACACGCACAACTTCTGCGCGGGCGCGCAGTGTATGTGCGCGGGCGCCCACCGCTGAGTTGCAGTCTTTTTATTTCGTATTTTTGTATCTTTTAAAGGACCTATATATATAGGTCGTAGGGAGATTAGTGGAGCATCTATCATTACTTAGAAACATTTTAGCCCTAATCTAGAGAGAGAAAACTCCATTAGTAGAGAGAGAAAGTGTGGATTTCCATTGATGAACTTGGATATTGAAGAAGGAGCTTGATTGAATCTTTGTAAATCTTCATCTTCAATTAATGAGCAATCTCTTACTCTCTTTCTTTACTTTTGTATTTAGTTTTGTTTGCTTATTTTGATTTTCCTTCTTTGCTTATTGATCATGTTGATGCTTATTGATTTGATGATTGATATTTTCTTCAATATGATTTGTGAGTAGTCACCTAGCCAAGGGTGTGGGGATGGTGTAGTTGTTAATTGATTCATGCTTATGATGTTGGGGTTAAGTTAATGGTGATTAAAGTCTTTGTATGTTTGATATTCTTTAATCTTCTTGCAAGTGCACATTGTTGGTTGATTAAAAGTGAATCTTTGCTAACAAGAAACGGAAGTTGACTTAGTTAAGGTTCATTGTTATCGATAGTTCATTGATTGCACCTTCTAATATATGGTTCTAGTGTGGAAACATAGAGGCTATGTTAGGAGAAATCGATTAACCCCGGAAGGCGGTTAGATTGAGCTTTATTTCAATATTCTTGCATGCTTAGTTTACCATTGCTTTGCTTCCGTGTTATTGCATGATCAAATGGCAACTACATCTACCCACTTCCCTTGGTGTTTAGTTATATTGATTTTTAATCATTCCTAATCTTTAGCTTAATCTCTTAGTTATTCACACTTCTTGTCCCGAGGTAGCTTAAGTCTTAAGTAGTGAATGTAGTGTTTATGCATGTCTCCTTGTGGTTCGACCCCTATGCTTGCCTTATACTCGTATTAGGTTTGTTTAGGTTATATAAATTGTATTTGATCTAGGGATAGACAATTGACGACGTGTTCATTCCCTTGTCAAATTGGCGCCGTTGCCGGGGAGACGGCTTCCATTGCTTTTTCATTACTTTATTTGAGACTATCTCATTCCTTGTTTGTTAGTATTTGCTACTACTTGTTACTTGTCAGTGCTTACGTTCTCCTTAGCTTTGTTGTATGAACAGAGGACGAACCCGCTTAAGGTCTTTGATTCCTATCTATCCGAAGCTAGAGAGATCTTTGTCCTTACTTCAAAGAGAAGCGAGAGCGAGGAGTAGAAATTCTCACACCCCAATGAAAGAAGGAGTAAGAGAATTGGAAGATACTCCACCATCTTCACCCTCAAGTGAAGACTTAGATAGCCCTAATTCACCATCAAGTCCGGAAATCAACCCCTTTTCAATCTTTAAATCCGAAAGTGAAGAAGGTTCTAAAATGGGAGAGAATATACCTTTGAGTCGTCTTGGGGCTCCCGAAGCCTTTAGAGCACAAAGTGGGATCCTAACTCCTACCACTCAAGCCAACAATTTCGAAATCAAGCCCAATTTGATTGCTTTGATAGAGAGGAAACAATTCTCGGGTGGAAAATTTGAGAGCCCTCATGAGCATTTAAAAGAATTTGAGAAATATTGTGACACAATCAAAGCCAATGGGGTGACTCAAGAGTACATCCGCCTTAAGATGTTTCCATTTTCTTTAATTGGGAGAGGTCTAGAATGGCTAGAGAAGGAGGTGCCCCCTAACTCTCTCACAACTTGGGATATGATAACTACGGCTTTCTTGAGGAGATTTTACAACCATAGGAAGACCGCCGAGGCTCGGTCTTTGATTCAAGGTTTTCGCCAAAAGAGTGGTGAGACTCTAACTGCGGCATGGGACCGGTACAAAGAGCTTCAACGTCAATGCCCACATCATGGGATACCCAAGTATCAACTCATCCACACTTTCTATGGAGGTCTCTCACCTCAAGAGAGAACAAGCCTAGATGCCGCCGCCGGCGGTCCAATCATGAACAAAGGAGAGGATGAAGTGGAATGCATCATAGAGGAGGCCGCAAAGCATTATGATGATTGGTATGAAGGAGAAAGGGAGGCCACTTCTAGTAAGGGTGTCTATGCATTGGAGCAAGCCAACGCAATCAACAACCTTTCTTCCCAAATATCCAAGATGGCCAAGCAAATGGACGAAATGATGAAAGAAAGGTCCAACCCTCATGGTAATACCTCCCCTTCAACCAAGGGAGGCAATGGTATGACTACTTCTTCCCCCTCTTCTTATAATAAAATGCCTCAAGGATGCATGTTTTGCTCAAATTGTGAAACCTATGATCATGATACCTCCCATTGTGTGTATGCTTGTGAAGTTCAACCCCCTCCCTATGAACATGATGATAATGTAGAAGATGTCAATGTTATGAATTTTTCTCCTAGAATGGAAAATGTAGGGAACTTGAGGCCAAACTCCAATCAAATGGGGAATTGGAATCAAGGTGGAAACCGTGGTTGGAACCAAAGTGGTGGTGGTTATGGTAACCAATACCATGGTGGGGGAGGCCCTTCCAATTTCAATGGAAGAGGCTACTCTAACCGAAGGGGGTATGGTTATCAAAACCAACAACCCAACTCCCGATACCATGACCATCAAAATCAAAATTTTGGTGATCAAGGTAACATGGGAAACAATCGACAAAGCAATGTTCCCAACCAAGGCACCGGAGGCAATAGGGGCCAAAATGTTTCTAACTATGCCCAAACCAGTAGGCCTCCGGGTTTCCATCAATCCCAACTTCCTCCACCTCAACAACCTCTTCAAATTGAGGCCCCTCCTAATGATCCCGTGATGGCTAAGCTAGATGCCATCATGAAAATGCATGAGGAGGAAAAGAAGAGAAATGAAGAGGATAAAAAGCGAGCCAATGCTCATATGAAAATGCTTGAAACCCAAATTGCTCAACTTGCTTCTAATTCCTCTTCTTCTTCTTCTTCCTCTATCCCTAGTCAAGGAGTCAACCCAAAACCTTTGTATGCCGTGACAAAAAGGAGTGGAAAGGTAGTAGGGAGTGACCCCTTAGTTGAGGAGGAACCTCAAAATGAAGTAGAGTTAGAGAGAGGGGATGAGAGAACCAAAGAGCCTTCTAATGTTGAGAAGGAGAAGGATGTTGAGGTGCAAAAGGAGAAAGAAACCACCCCCTTGCCCCTAAATCTCCAATCTAGAGAGGAGATACTACCTTTTCCCCAAAGATTTGTGAGAGCTAAGCTTGACGCTCAATTTGGGAAGTTTTTGGATGTGATTAGGAATTTGCATGTTTCCCTTCCTTTTGTAGATGCCATGAAACAAATGCCCCATTACTCTAAGTTTTTGAAAGATCTATTGAGTGGGAGAAGGGAGTGTGAAACGGTGAGTTTGACCGCCAATTGTAGTGCAATCCTTTCCAACAAACTTCTCGCCAAGTTGAAGGATCCGGGTAACTTTTCCATCCCTTGTTCTATTAATGGTATTGAATTTGACAAAGCTTTGTGTGATTTAGGAGCAAGTGTGAGCCTCATGCCCTACTCCGTCTACCAAAATCTTAGTGTAGGAACCCTTTCCCCCACTAACATTACTCTCCAACTAGCGGATCGGTCCATTAAGTTTCCCATGGGTAAGGTTGAGGACATTCCCCTTAGGGTAGGAAAGTTCACATTCCCCGTGGATTTTTATGTGCTAGAGATGGATGAGGATGAGAGGATTCCTATTATCTTGGGTAGGCCGTTTTTAGCCACTTCTAGGGCCATCATTGATGTGAAGGAGGGTAAAATATCTTTGAAAATTGACAATGATTCAATTGAGTTTAATTTGAATAATGTCATGCAACAACCTTACTCAAGTGGTGAATGCTTTAGAGTAGATGTTCTAGATACCATGCTTAGTGAATTTTCTCGTTCCCATTTGCATGCTTCTAACGATCCCCTAGAAAGCTTATTGTTGAATGATTCTAAGCTAGGTGCTCACAAGGACGACATTCAATTCTATGAGGATTTGCTAGAGGAAAGCAAGAGCGAGTGCATGGATGAGAGCATGGAGGAAGAGGCTTTTCACACCCATGATCTCTTTCAAGTTGAGGAAAGAGAGGAGAACACCAATGGTAAGGGAGCACCAAAGGTAGACTTGAAACCTCTACCTTTGGGCTTGAGGTATGTATTTCTTGGTTCTAATGAGTCTTTCCCCGTAATTGTTAATTCCAACCTAACGGAGGAGCAAACCTCCCTCTTGATCAATGTTTTGAAAAAACACAAGAAAGCTTTAGGCTATACCATTGATGACATCAAAGGTATAAGTCCTTCTTTATGCATGCACAAAATTGATCTAGAGGGAGATGCCAAACCCGTTAGGCAAAGGCAAAGGAAGCTTAACCCTTCCATGTAAGAGGTTGTGCGGAAGGAAGTGGCTAAGCTTCTTGATGCGGGAATTATATACCCAATTGCTCATAGTGATTGGGTATCTCCCGTGCAAGTTGTGCCTAAGAAAGGGGGAATGACGGTAGTGAAAAATGATCATGATCAACTAGTTCCCACTAGGCTTGTAACCGGTTGGCGCATGTGCATTGATTATCGCCAACTTAACACAAGTACATGCAAAGATCATTTTCCATTACCGTTCATTGATCAAATGTTGGAGAGGCTTACAAAGAATTCCTTCTATTGTTTCCTTGATGGTTATTCGGGATTTTTCCAAATCCCGATTGACCCCAAGGATCAAGAGAAGACGACTTTCACATGTCCCTACGGTACTTATGCGTATCGTAGGATGCCTTTTGGGCTTTGTAATGCTCCCGCAACATTCCAACGTTGTATGATGTCTATTTTCAGTGATATGATTGAGGATGAGATAGAGGTCTTTATGGATGACTTCTCCGTTGGAGGAGCCACCTATGAAGATTGTCTATCTAATTTATCTCATTACTTAGAAAGATGTGAGAGGGCTAACCTCGTGTTGAATTGGGAAAAGTGCCATTTTATGGTAGAAAGTGGGATTGTTCTTGGGCATAAAAATTTCCCATGCCGGCATTGAGGTTGATAGAGCCAAGGTAGAGGTCATTGAGAAACTTCCTCCCCCAACCAACGTGAGGGAAGTGAGATCTTTTCTTGGCCATGCCGGGTTCTATCGGCGTTTTATAAAAGACTTTTCTTTGATTGCAAAGTCTCTTACATCCCTATTTCAACAAGATAAAGAGTTTGTATTTGATGATGCTTGTCAAGAATCTTTTTGTAGGTTGAAAGAGGCCCTTTGCACCGCCCCTATTGTCCAAGGTCCGGATTGGTCTCTTCCATTTGAGCTCATGTGCGATGCAAGCGACGAGGCTATTGGTTTGGTTCTTGGGCAACGGAAGGATGGGAAGCTTCATGTCATACATTATTTGTCCAAAACTCTCAATGATGCCCAACGAAACTACACAACCACCGAGAAGGAATTCTTAGCGGTTATTCACTCATTTGAGAAGTTTAGAACCTACCTCATTGGTTCTAGGACAATTGTGTACACCGACCATTCGGCTCTCAAATATTTGATAGGGAAGAAGGAAGCTAAACCAAGGTTGTTGAGATGGGTTTTAGTTCTCCAAGACTTTGATTATGAAATGAGAGACAAGAAGGGAGCCGAGAATGTGGTGGCGGAGCACCTTTCAAGGTTGGGCGGTGCAAGGTTCAAGGATGATGGTTTGCCAATAGAGGATGCTCTAAGGGATGATGTGCTATATGTTCTTGAGGTGAAGTCGGCTCCATGGTATGCAGATATTGTGAATTACTTGGCTTGTGGTGCCATACCTCTGGATTTCACTTCACAACAACGTCGAAAGCTCAAGCACGAGGCAAAGAGATATATTTGGGATGAACCGATTTTGTTGAAGAGAGGGGTTGATGGGTTGTTGAGGAGATGCGTCCCCAACGACGAGTTTCAAAGTGTTCTCCATATGTGCCACTCTTCTCCTTGTGGTGGGCATATGAGTGCTCAGAAAACCGCCTCAAAAGTTCTTCAATCAATGCTCTTTTGGCCTTCTTTATTCAAGGATTCTTGGATATTTGTCAAGACCTGCGATAGATGTCAAAGGGTGGGGAATATTTCGAGAAGGGATGAAATGCCACAAAACCCCATCCTTAAACTTGAAGTTTTCGATGTGGTGGGCGATAGATTTCATGGGCCCTTTTATCTCCTCAAATGGGAACAAATATATTTTGGTTGTCGTTGACTACGTGTCCAAATGGGCGGAGGCCGTAGCTTCTCCAACAAATGACTCAAAGGAGGTGGTTAACCTTTTCAAGAAAGTGATCTTCCCAAGATTCGGTGTTCCAAGAGCGATTATTAGTGACGGGGGGTCACATTTCAAGCACCACACCTTCGTGTGACTACTTGAGAAATATGGGGTATCTCACAAGCGGGGGCTTGCTTATCACCCCCAAACAAGTGGTCAAGCGGAGGTCACAAATAGAGAGCTCAAAATGATCTTGGAGAAGACAGTTGCCAGAACGAGGAAGGATTGGTCCTCTAAGCTCATTGATTCTCTATGGGCTTATAGGACCGCCTTCAAGACGCCAATTGGGACCACCCCTTACAAGCTTGTATATGGGAAGAATTGTCATTTTCCCGTGGAGATGGAGCATCGTGCTCATTGGGCGATCAAGCAAATCAACTTGGATCTCCATAGTGCGGGGGAGCAAAGGCTTTTAGAGTTGCATGAGCTAGAGGAGTTGAGGTTGAGTGCCTATGAGAATGCAAGTATGTATAAGGCAAGGTCAAAAGCGTGGCACGACGCTCAAATCATCAAGAAAGATTTTGTCAAAGGGCAAAAGGTGCTCCTCTTCAACTCAAGGTTGAAGCTCTTCCCGGGCAAGCTCCGATCAAGATGGAGTGGGCCATACATTGTTACGGAGGTATTCCCGTGTGGAGCTTATGAAATTTTCCAAGATGGCCACTCCCGTTTCAAAGTCAACGGCCACCGCCTCAAGCCTTATTTTGAAGGATCCCCAAGTGATGAACCAATTTCAGTTACTCTAATTGATGTGCATCGTCAATTCCACCCTCCTTAATCATCTCGAAGAACGTCGAGCTAACGACGCTAACCAAAAGCGCTTCCGGGAGGCAACCCGAGTTTCTAACCCCCCTTCTACCTTCTTCTCTTCATGTTGCTTTCATTTTTCAATTTACAACTTTGGATTATTGGGATTTGTGAGTTTTGATTGTATTTGAGTCTTTGATAAAAGGTGCATCTAGCATGATTGTATGGAGTTTAGATGTGTAATTAAGGACTATTTTTGCAGGCCGTTTGGTGTTATATTTGGAGCTAAGTTGGGGTTTGGAGACTTGGAAGTGAGTGAGGAGCATTTCGAGAGAAGATTTTGATGAAGACCCTGTGCGCGGGCGCGCAGGCCTGGGAGAACCCGCGCACAGGGAAGCTCAGAAAATCAGAACCTGGCAGAAACTTTTGCGCGACATGTGCGCGACATTTGCGCGGGCGCGCAGAAGAGGGCTGTGCGGGCGCGCAGGCCTGGGAGAACCCGCGCAGATTGAAGGCAAAAATACAGATTTTGGCAGAAGGTTTTACGCGGCATGTGTGCGCCATCTGCGCGGGCGCGCATTTCACTTGCGCGGACGCGCAGTATACCTACGTGGGCGCGCAGATCTGGGTTTATCGGGGCTTAAGTCTCATTTTTCCCCGATTCTTTCTTCATTTCCTCACATTCCTTCACGATTCTCACTCTCTCTCCTCAAGAACTCAAACCCTAACCTCCCAAATCTCCTCTAATCTCACTTATTTCCTCGAAATTTCACCAAATCCCTTACATTCCCTCACTTTTCTCACAAATTCATCACTTTCCCCTCTCAAAATCACCCATTTTTCACCAATTTTGGGATCGCTCCTTGGTGGCCGAAGTGGTGGTGCGTGAGTGGTCGTGGTGGTCTTCATGCTCTTCAATTGTGGTATAATCCTTAACTTTGACTACTTTGTGGCTTTAATTCATTAGATAATACCATGTTTTAGGATTGTTAAGCAAAAATTGAACTTGTATGGATTTTGTGTGATTTTGAGATAGTTTAGCTTATAATTGTGGATTTTGTTGAGATTTTCTTGGTGATTTGTGAGTATTGTTGAAGAAAATTGTTGTTTTCATGAAATTTGGCTAGCAATTACTTGACTTGGATATTGAGATTTGTGTGAGTAGTCACTAGTTTGATTTTAAGCATTGAAGATTGTTAATGTATGAGAGATTGAAAATGTATGTTAATTGAGAGTTTTTGATGCTTGATTTTGAAATTTGCCTAGTGATTCTCTCTTTAGCGATTGAGTATTGCGAATTTTGGCCTGGATTATTGTTGTTCATAGTTGTTTCTTGCTTGTGATATTTGTGTTTTGGAAAGTTGTTTCTCCTAACCCCTTTTCAGGTAGCAAAATCAAAGGCTTCATTTGTTGTTGTTGTTGTGGGAAGGTTTTGGTATTTTTGAGTGTTGGAATCACTCCGTGGTGTTCTCGGTATCTCTTTGGGTTGTGAGTAAAGTTGGTGAAGATGAGTGGTAGGAGAAGGAGTAGAAAGGAGCCTAGAATATCAGTTGATGAACCCCAACCCTCCTCTCAAAATCTAAACCAAGCACAATCCTCTCTTCCCGCCTTAAAATTTGTGAACCGACACCATGCTCCCATCCATCAAACACTCCTCAAACGCAAGCTTAACCCCACCCGACACTACTATCAACGCTCAATGCGTGACTTAGGGATAGATGAGGACCTTCGGTCCCTTCTTGACAACCTTGGGATGAGTGAGTTCATCAACCACCAATACCCAACCTTCAAGGAACCCACCTACTTGTTCCTAGCTTCTTTTGAGAAGGAACCCGTTGGAAACAACGAGTTCCAAATCTCCTTCCAACTTTTCAATGCCCGCCATGTCATCTCTCTTCGGCGTCTAAATGAACTCCTAGACTTTAACCCCGACGCCGATCTTCTTGCCCCATCCACCGAGCTCTTCCCCGAGTACGATGCTTTCCGTTGGTGGCGGACAATTACCGATTCGGATGAGTTTAGTACTCGGTACTCGGTGGCAAGCCAAATTATCCATCCAGTACTCCGCATCCTTCACCGCATCTTGGGGTTTGCGGTGTTTAGCAAACAGGATTTGAGGAAGCTCTCTCATGAAGAGCTCTTCACTCTTTGGGTCGCCACAAAGGAGGAGTTGAGTGGGCAGCTCAACATGGGGTATTGGTTTTTGCTATGTTGTGAGGCAATCAAGAATGGGAACAAGACGGGAGAGATTGCCTTAGGAGGGATGATTTCAAGGATCGCCTCGAAGCTAGGGGGTGAGGTTCTTTTCCCTTTTTGCACAAGGGTGGGAAAGGACAGAGATATGTTCGTGGACATCTCTTACATGCGGAAGTCGGTCTTCATCCAACCGACCGACGATGTGAACAACTTCCACGATTGGTGCGTTGAGAGGGAGCACCATTGCATACTTCCATTCCCGAGCCGCACTTCCTTGGAGAGGAACACAAGGAATGTGTGGAAGATTCCTAAGGACAATGGTGTCCTTCCCAACGCTCTTGGAGGTGAGCGAAATATGATCATCCGCGAGCGGCATCAACAGCAACAACAACAACAACAACAACAAGAACAACAACAACAACAACAATTTCAGCAACAACAGTTTCATCATCAACAACAACAACAACAAGGATTTCAACTACAAGGTTTTCAATATGGGGAGGGATCCCAAGGTTTGCGCGTCCCCTCCTCTAGCGAGGGAGGTATGGCCTCTTCCTCTTCTTCTTTTAACCTTGAGCGAGCTTTCCAAAACCTTTTAATGCAAGTAAACCGGTTGACGGAGGCCGCCGATGGGTACTCGGTTTACAATGCCAACATTTATGATTGGCATGTAAACCAAGGACACTTTGACCCACCGGTGAACTATCCGTATTTTCCTCCCCAACAGGGGACGGTTCCTTCTCATAAGGAACCGCATGTTGATGGCACTCCCCGTCAACCGGTTTGGCCCTATTGGTCCGGGCCTTCATCTCAAGGGCCCCCCCGAGTGAACTACCCCACCTCTGAGGGGTACGATTACAAGGCACCGGGGGGGGTGTGATTACCGTAGGGACCCCAACTACCCCATGTACACCTCCGAGCCTCTTGAGATGCCCCCTCCCTTTGACCCTCTTCCGGACTACCAACAAGAGTTGTACCGGAACCGCGGTTTTCCACCGGGTTACACCGGTGGTTGGGACCCCCATGGCCCTCCTATCGACGTCGACTACGAGTGGCGTCCCTATGGAGAGGGCTCTAGTTCTCACATGGAGGACTAGGGCCCTCGGGCCGAGTTTAGCCCTTCCTCCCACCCCATTCTCCACTTTGTTCAAACCGAGGACGGTTTTCCGTTCAAGTGTGGGGGGTGCTTATTTATTGTTTCATTTAAGGGCTTTGTTCTCATGGCGCGCAATTTTGGGCCAATAGGTGTCTTTTTGGAAGATTCCCTCCCCTCTTTTCAAAAAAATGATGATGATGATGTTTTTAATGAAACCTTGTGTTGTTTTGGCTCCCGTTTTTTTTTCGAAAATCCAAACTCCCCTTTAATCCAAACTTTTTTTTTTCTTTGATCTTTTTCTTTAGTAGTTTCTTTGTTCTATTTTGTTTTCTCTTTATTTCTTTGTATATTTTTCTCTTGCTACTAACCAAATATTTGCCGAGTTGTTTTGGACTTTGACATTTTGTAGGGCTTATGGGCGCGTTCCCCAAATTTTTCCGAACAATGGAGTTTCAACGATTGTGGATCTGCGTTTGCTAAGCGTAATTGGATGACAAATTCTCCTTCTTAACTCTTTAAATATTTGATTGGTTGCATAGCTTAGGATAGTTTAGGAAGGAGTTGAATGGTTCGAGGTTGATTGATTTGGTTCTAAGGAACCTGGGATCGTTGATGTTGTATTCAACGATCATTGTATGTCGATTGGGATTTATATGATTTACATGCCTCATTTATGAACCTTTTTGATTTCTTCCTTTTTCTTTGTGTGTTGCTTTTCTTCTTTCCTTTACGTGACATTCATAATCATGACAAGAGAAAACTTTTTGAAAATTGAGAAATTGCTCGTTCATTTGGAAATGTGGACCTATATGCTTTTGTTATGACATATTTTTGAATGCTTACCTTCCTAGTTGAAGAGGGTCTTCATGGTTTGAGAGTGCTTAGGGTTGAACTAGACACATTTTAAGCTAAGGTAGTCCGGTTTAGAACTCTTGAGGACGTTTGAACCCCTAGTTCACGGGAAAGTGGTAAGATGGTGTTGCTCTCCGTAGTGAATAGGATTCCCTTGGTTGGCAATTGCTTATTTTCATATCCCATGTGAGCGTTTATTGTTCAAGCCTCCATCACTTTTGTTGAGCGGCATTTTGGATCCTTAACTATGCGTGTCTTAATCCTTGTGTTGGTATCTAGCTCCCAAGACCGTGATCATATAACTCTAGAGGAGGAAGAGGGCATCTCTTCTCATTTTTCTTTGTTTCCTTGTGTTTTGTTACAAATTTGGTTTTTATTTTACATATACCTTCTTGCTAGCCATGTTGAGCCTTATTTCCCCTTTCTTGGTTAAACCACATTACAAACCTAGCGGCCTATGTTCTACCAACCCTTGTAGTTAGTGAAGCATCGGCTTGTGAGGTTCGAGTTTGAGAGTCTTGATTTTAAGCAAGGAAGTTGTGCAATTTGGTTTGAATGAGGTCTTGAAAGTCTATTCATGAAAAAGTGTGCAAAAGGTTTGGCAAGGAAGTTATAATTTATGGAAACCAAGCACCATTCAAAAAAAAAAATGAAGAGGAAAGAAAGAAAGGAAAAAGAGAAGGAAAAATTGAGTTGAATGAAAAAAAAAAAGGAGTAGTATTGTCATGTAATTTGTATTGAGGGTTGTTATTTGAAATTTAGGTTAGATTCCTATGTTGTTATTGAGAGATGGCCACTCTTATGCTTCACTTAGGAGTTTCCACCAAAGTTTTCAAATTAATTCCCTACCTTAACCTTTAGCCATGACATTACAACCTTAACTAAGACCCTTGGACTTTAGAGGGGCGTGGTCAAGGAAACGGTGGAGGGAGATGGATTTCAACCCTATGGAGAGAGTATTCATAGTTGAGATGTCGGGATAGCCTCATTGTTCCACATAAAATTATTTTTTTTCCGGTTCCCTCGCGGAATCATGAGGAGCCAACTAGGGGATGAATTGAAGCTAGCGGAGAGAACGTGGACCGTCTTGGATGGGGCTAGGGCGGAGGATGAAATCATTAGTTCTCTATGCTTAGCTTAGGTTTGTCTCTTTCAACCTTGAGCATCTTAAAGCGTGTTTTCCCTCTTGAATTGAGAAAGGTAGGTATTCTTTTATCAATGTCATTATATTTGAGTCCGAACTGAGCATTTCTCACCGTGGTACTTGATTGATTTTCTTGAACCTTGTCATGTTGTGTTTATTGTGTATGTTGTCTTTTGCCTTGGGTTCCTTTGCTTGAGGACAAGCAAGAAGCAAGTGTGGGGGAATTTGATGAGTGGCATTTATGCCACAATTTAGTGTTCTCTTTACGGGTTTTTCCCTCCCATTTGTAGCTTGTTTGCCCCCTTTTCTCTCCTTTTTGTTCCTCTTTTCTTTATTTGCCTTTCTCCTTGTTTTCTTTATTTTTGTTTTGTAGGAATCAAGGCATTGGAAGAAGAGCAATTCACCCCCAAACTCCCCTGTGCGCGGGCGCACAGCACTGTGAGAACCCGCGCAGGAATGCTCCAAGAACATAACACAAACAGAAGATTTTGTGCGCCTTGTGCGCGCTTTGTGTGCGGGCGTGCGACCTTGATGTGTGCGGGTGCGCGGCCCTGGGAGAACCCGCACAAAACGGCAGCAGAAGCAGAACCAAAACAGAGAGTTGTGTGCGCCTTGTGTGCGGGCGCACACTCTTCAAGCGCGGGCGCGCAGTATTGCTGGGAGAAGGCGCGCATCCATGGGTCTAATTTCCCATACCCACAGATCTGCGGGCGCACAAGATCTGCGAGGGAGCACGCACAACTTCTGCGCGGGCGCGCGGTGTATGTGCGCGGGCGCGCACCGCTGAGTTGCAGTCTTTTTATTTCGTATTTTTGTATCTTTTAAAGGACCTATATATATAGGTCGTAGGGAGATTAGTGGAGCATCTATCATTACTTAGAAACATTTTAGCCCTAATCTAGAGAGAGAAAACTCCATTAGTAGAGAGAGAAAGTGTGGAATTCCATTGATGAACTTGGATATTGAAGAAGGAGCTTGATTGAATCTTTGTAAATCTTCATCTTCAATTAATGAGCAATCTCTTGCTCTCTTTCTTTACTTTTGTATTTATTTTTGTTTGCTTATTTTGATTTTCCTTCTTTGCTTATTGATCATGTTGATGCTTATTGATTTGATGATTGATATTGTCTTCAATATGATTTGTGAGTAGTCGTCTAGCCAAGGGTGTGAGGATGGTGTAGTTGTTAATTGATTCATGCTTATGATGTTGGGGTTAAGTTAATGGTGATTAAAGTCTTTGTATGTTTGATATTCTTTAATCTTCTTGCAAGTGCACATTGTTGGTTGATTAAAGGTGAATCTTTGCTAACAAGAAACGGAAGTTGACTTAGTTAAGGTTCATTGTTATCGATAGTTCATTGATTGCACCTTCTAATATATGGTTCTAGTGTGGAAACATAGAGGCTATGTTAGGAGAAATCGATTAACCCCGGAAGGCGGTTAGATTGAGCTTTATTTCGATATTCTTGCATGCTTAGTTTACCATTGCTTTGCTTCCGTGTTATTGCATGATCAAATGGCAACTACATCTACCCACTTCCCTTGGTGTTTAGTTATATTGATTTTTAATCATTCCTAATCTTTAGCTTAATCTCTTAGTTATTCACACTTCTTGTCCCGAGGCAGCTTAAGTCTTAAGTAGTGAATGTGGTGTTTATGCATGTCTCCTTGTGGTTCGACCCCTATGCTTGCCTTATACTCGTATTAGGTTTGTTTTGGTTATATAAATTGTATTTGATCTAGGGATAGACAATTGACGACGTGTTCATTCCCTTGTCAGTGCCCAGCGCCATGACACGGCAAAATCTGCCGTGGCGCGGCAGTCAGAAAATCTTACTGGTGCCCTTTTTTCCTTCGTTCGCAATCAGGTTATTCAATTTTTCCTACCGGACAAACCTAAATGCGACGTTAAAACGTCTATGCATATGCAAAAAATGCCAAGTTAATCACAGGATTATTTTTCAAGAATCTTTCAAGTCTCATCCACTCATCTTAATTAAATACTGATCACTCAAATCGATAAATAACCAAGAATCCTCCCTAGTGGAGTCGCCAAATTGAAGGCGTCGTTTGAAGTGCGCCTACGTTAAAGCATGTGTGAATATGCTTGGCACTCTTAGGAAGTGGGAATTTACATAATACGATTAGGGACAAGGAAAATAGGGAGCCGCCAACATGTTTTTAAGGAACTTGTAAACCGTTCACGGATCATTTAAGGCAACCACAATTAAGGGACAACGAAAGGCAACAACGATTGACCCGTGAAGGTTACACCCCATTCATAATCCATGAGATTACTAAATCCATATGGTTCGGAACCACGAAAGGAGGATCGGGGATGATGGTACGAACTGAGTCATGGAGTCACATTCGCCCGTATTGGCCTCTACTCGATTCTTATAGTGAAAAGTGATTCCTGCGATCTCAAAGGCATGCAAACAAAATATTCAATTTGCTCCAAACTATCATTAGACTAAATTTGTTAAATATTAATGCAACATATAATTCTAAAATATTGTGACCACTTTATTAAACAACAAGATTAATAAGGAACCTAAACCGGTTGTCCAAATTATCTTATTAGGCGTGATTTTCAATTACATATTCCCTTTAAACATGCAATATGGTGATCAAAAATAATAATAGAAATCAACATTAATATTGGAAGCAATTCAATAGTAAATCCAACAATATAAAATCGTTAGAAAAATAATAGAACTAAAAGGAACATAATTCTTACTTTAATTTTGTTTGCTTGCAACTATAAAACAATAAACGAGTTACTAACTTCAAGGAAAATTAATAAAACAATAATTAAAATTAAATTAAATTAAATAGAGTTGATTTGGGGCCAAACCCTCAAACATATCTACCTTTCACGCCTTGGTTTAAGGACAGATTCTCGAGAAAAGTATGGACTCCTTGGAGTGCTTAAGGAAGGAATTTTGAAAGAACAAGGTAGGCAAGTGTTTAGGCTATAGCATAGAAGAGAGAAGAGAGAATTAATTGATGCCCCGTACATCAGAAATGAGGGGGTATTTATAAGTAAAATGAGCATAGGGAACACACGGAACCCTAAAAAGGATAAAAACCGTAAAAACACTGTCGCGACACAGCAAATTATGCCGTGACACGGGAAAAGCTTGTGTGACGCGGGACAGTCTGGAGTGACATGGGAAATAATTAACCTACGGGAGTTAAAAACGCGTGAAGGGTTTACGCGGAGAAGACACGGAGCTGTCCCGTGTCACGGTATTGGCACCGTGTCACGGGAGAATATGTCGTGGCGCGGCAATATTTCTTGTGACGCGGCACAGTTTGCCGTGACGCGGCAGACTCTGGTTCCTTTTTTCCGTCCAAATACATTTTTACCCTAGTTACGTTCAACCTTTTTAAATGCCGCTTCATAATTTCGGGCTATTTTAGGTTTATTATTTATTAATTGGGATAAGATAATAAATAATGTGAAATGAATAAAAAGGTTTAGGCCAAAATAAAAATTGAACTATGCTTTGTCTAAACATTAGGACTGATCCGTTGACTATTTTATGAACTGAATTTTATTGAATATGAATTTTAAGCACTATCGAGATTAAATACTGAACCCGACCAATAATGGTGGTGAAAGATTGTTCATTATTGGATTTGGTTTCGGGGAGACATTTTTAGGTGTCTACAGAAGCCCCCACTTTGACTGAGTTTGTAGAAACGTCAGTTTCAAAAACGATAGTGAAAGTAGTCGATAGGGACGGAGAATGATTTGAGACGTTCTGCGACCCTAAATCACTCTGTATACGCCGATACCTGCTGAAAAATGTTAGTTCCACAGATAAAAGAGTAAAGGGATAGAATGTGTATCTGACACCAGTGTATCGGTGACAAATGAGTTTAGTAGCTTCCTATGCTTGAAGGAATCCACCGGATGACGTTTTGTTGAGATACTTTCCATGCATGAGGAAAGTCGATTGATGAGTTTGGTAGCTTTCTAAGCCTAAAGAAATCTACCGGATGATACTTTCCATGTTTGAGGAAAGTCCACATATGAATTTGGCGTTTTTCTATGGAAGAAACCCACCGATAATACTTTCCATGCTTGAGGAAAGCCGACAGATGAATTTGGCGGTTTTCTATGCTTGAAGAAATCCACCGATAATACTTTTCATGCTTGAGGAAAGCCGACAGATGAATTTGGCGGTTTTCTATGCTTGAAGAAATCCACCGATAATACTTTCCATGCTTGAGGAAAGCCGACAAATGAACTTGGCTGTTTTCTATGCTTGAAGAAATCCACCGATAATACTTTCCATGCCTGAGGAAAGTCGATAACTGATATAATCGTTTACTTCTTTGCTTTGAGAGGTAACAACGACCGACAATTTTCCATGCTTGAGGAAAAACTTGTCTAATGAGATTGCAAGTCTCCTTGCGTCGTGAAATGATGGTGGTTCGATTGTCCCCGAACGCGGGCTTTAATCGGGTCACTTGTCCCCGAACGTGGGATGATTCACACCTTTAAGTCGACTATCCGACCATGTTGGGTGTTTAAAATGTCGAATATGTGACTTTGATGCTTGCTACGGGTAAAATGGTAATTTTGTTACCATTTAAATATCAGTTAGAATTTTCCGCGTATTTACAGCGAGAAAATAACTATTCAAAACCTGCGGAAAATGGTTCAAACTTAGTCAAAGATGCCAGGATATTCGCCAGGAGAGCATGCGGGTCACGCGCCTAGCACCGTGTCACGTGGCTGAACGCCGTGACACGGCACGTAATCCCGTCACGCGGTAATAAAACCAGTTACACAGGAATCTTTTCATTGCTAAACTGGTCAATGGCTTCGATTTCAGCGCGTTTCACCTGCAAATAACATCGCGCCATGTCAATTTCTGCCGTTACACGGCAACGGACAACGTGACACGGGGCTCAAGCCGTGTCATGGGACTTGCTTTTAAATTGAAATTTTCGTCCTCCTTCTTCATTTCATTTTCTCCATATCATTTTTTCATCTTGCTATTCTTAACTTGTCTCCCCCTTTTTTTTATTATATTTTTTGTTTTTGCTCGGAATACCGCATCGCAGCTGCAATTATCGTGACACGGGATTGGTTATCGCTTGAAGATGTGTCCCACCGTGTCTCGGTATTTTTGGAGGGCTTTCTCGGCTCCGTCGCTGTTACACTGCTACTGCTGCCGCTTTTCTTTTCACCGCGTCACCTGAACACGGACCGCTGCACGTCGCCAGGTACCGTGTCGCGGCTTCAAACACCGTGCCACGGTGGTTTTTGCTGTTGTTCGAGCTCGCCGCTACTGTTATCGCTTTCTGTGTCGCGTGGTCCTGTACCGTGACACGTCGTGGGGTACCGTATCACGGCTGAGGGAACTGTGTCGCGGTGGTTTAGCTATTGTCGTTGCAGTTATTCGACTTCCTTGCTGCGGTTTTTTGAGCTTTTCTCGCTCAATTCTCCATCAAATTCACTCAAATCTCTTACTAAATTCCTCATTTTCGAATCTCTACAAGGATCTATGTAAGTTTCCTTGCTTTTTGTCTTTAATTTTGCTTCAAATGAGTAATTTCTTGCGAAAACCCTTGAAAAATCAAATTGGGGAGTTTTGATTTTGACCCTATATGTCAAAATTCTTGCCATGAATTACCTTGTATATGTATGTATGTTTGTTTGTGAGCAATTTGGGATTAAGTTAGCACGATTTGGTGAAGAAATAAGCAAATCACCATTTTTTTGTACTACTTGTGTGTGACATGGTGCTCTTGGTGTTCTTGTTGCTTCTTTGCACTTGAAAGGATGATATAATGGTTGTAGATCTTGTAAAATATGCCGTGATGTGCCGATCTATTATTTTTGTGCAATTTCGAAACAGGCTCTGTTTTTGTGTATGTACTATATTGTCATGGAGAACATAGTATCATGCAATTAGGAGAACTGCAGTATTAGTTTGTCATGGAGAAACTAAGTACTAGAAATAATTCTATTATTTTGCTAATTTTTAGCCTTGAGGTAAAAATTTAGCGTATAACAGAAAATGCAATTTGAGGTAGTTGTTAAGCTATTTTTGAATAAATAACTAAATAACTTAGGAAATGATGCTAAGTATTTAGATTTTTATTTTTGTTTGAACGTAATAGCATGCCTAAACAACGAGATCGAGACATTTCTACTCGTGGCCGGCGTCTGGCTTTTCGAGAGGACACTCCCACGGTTCCTGAGGGTATAGACGACGATGCCTTGAAGACTGAGCCTCGCCCCTCTACGGGTAGGTGGACTCCACCTCCGTAGACACCAGACGAGTTGGTTTTCTGTCGTGAGAACCATAATTCTCACCGTCCACTTACTGGCGTAGTCGATGACGTGCTTCGCCATCATGGATCAGAAGCTGGAGACTTGATTCCCCGGCTATACAAGATTATCATAGGGGATCCTGTCACCAACGCCTTGTGGGAGTCTGCTGGTTTAGGAGATTTCTATTCAGCGGTTGTAGGATTTCGAAGCCCCCGAGGTTGTGGTTCGACAGTTGTTCGAGCGCTGTTGGAGTATTTTTGGGATAATACCAACATCATGGATCAGCGGCTTGCACTTCACCGAGCGGGTTGTACAACAGATTCCTGACCTTACTTGGGGGGCGAGTGAAGTAGCGGCGCTGTTAGGTCCTGTCGTTCAGCATATCAGGACTCGGCCGGTGCCTCGAGGTGGTCTTAGGAGTGGGCGATCAGAGTTGGCTTCTGTTCTTGCCCATGGTTTTGACATAGCTGAGACGACACCTGAGCAGCGAGTACGGATCTTTATCTTGATCCTCATTTTCGAGACTCGTTCTCATGATAGGAGTTCTCGTGCCCTTGTTTGCTACCTACCGTCTCAGGTCAGGATCGGTGAGATAGGATCCTATAGTTGGGCTAGTATTGGATATGCTGATCTACTCTCGTCGTTGCGTCATGGTTGCAGGCAGCTGAATGACCAGGCCCCTGTTGCTGTCTATGGTTTGTGGAGAGTCGTAGAGGTGATGATTTTTTCCTCTTCTTGTTTTGCTTTTATTGGTTTAGCTCATATGCTTAGAGGTTATTCTTGTTGCAGTTGTGGTTCTATGAGTACTTTCCGGGATTGGCCCCTCGACGGCGTCGCGGAGCGGTCCATGAATTCCCTGTCAGAGCTAGCTGGCGTGACCGAGGCAAGTCACGAGTGGAGTCTGTATCTGGTCTGCGCGGGCTGCTGCGTCGGGGCACTTCTACTGTTATTGTAAGGATCGATTTCACAGCATGTTACTCTTTACTTTGATGTTATTTTTCAGCATTCATTGCAATCTCTTATGGTTTTCAGGTTGCTGTCGAGATCCGATATCAGCCTTGGGCTGGGATGACCGATCTTCCTAAGGCTTTGGAGCTTTCGGCGTGCCGTACTGTCTTCTTTGGTACAGCACGCTTTGTTTGGTACCTTGGAGAGCGTGTTGTTCGTCAGAACAGCGCTGACCACTTTGTGGTGCCATTGCCTCCACCGGAGTCGATGTTGGACTCACGCTTGCTGGGAGAGCTGCTGAACAGGGGGGAGCGCTATACGTTTCCTTGGCAGGAGCTCGTGCGTATGGAGAGTGATTATTCCCAGGACTTGCTTCCTTCCTTGGCCCCTCCGCCTCGTCTTCCCGAGGTTTGCTTTTCTTTTAGGATTTTATTTTGCTAGTCTCTGCTTAAACCGTCGAATAACCTGATTATTCGATCATGTTTTAAACTACTGCTCGACGTAGGGGGAAGGTCGAGCTCCCTCCTCAGTCTGTTCGTTACCCGGGACCGATTGGCATGATTGAGGAGCATATTGCTGATGCACCAGAGGGTTTCAAACAGGCGCAGGAGTCCGTGCCCGATGAGTTTGAGCCGGTAAGCTTTTTGACATGCCTTTCAATCTTCTTAATATTGCTTGTTACTAATTTTTTTGGTTTCAGCTCACGCACTCGGATGTGATGGGCTTTATGAAGTTGTTTGATGCTTTGAAGCACTGTGTCATCAAGCTATGACGCGGTGCGAGTTGTCAGAGTGGCTCAGACAATGCTTATGAGGTATTTTCATCTGTTTTCTCATGTTTGCCTTTTCTTGTATCATTAATATCTTTTCATTTTGTGTCTTTCAGGAGCGACGGAGGTCTCGCTCGTGCTCGAGGCATAGAGGCTCGGACGAGGGAGAGCCTACTCACCGCAGACGATCCCCTGAGGTTCGTCGACGTTCTCAGACACAGCGGCAGCAGCCTCAGACTTCTGAGCCATTTCAAGGGCTCCAGACTCGGTGGCCACAGTCTCAGTTTTCTTGGCCATCTCAGGAGACTCAGTGGCAGCAGCCTCGGCCTTCTCAGCCATTCCAGCAGACTGAGTCTAGGCCGGTCATTACTCCTACGGACCAGGGTTTATTTTCAGTTCTATTGTCTAGGACGATGCCTCTACCGACGCTTCCTACGTCTTAAAGTCAGCCTACGCATTTTACCAGCTGGAGTTGTTGGTATTAGTAGGGACACTACTCCTCGCACTCGAATGATGCAAGGTCTTTTCTGTCCGCCATTCCCTTACACGCGATCTCAAGATGACACTAATCCCAGCTCTGGATCTGAGCAGTTTTGACCGAGGGTTTTTATTATGTACTTGGTTGATGACACTTGACACCATTTATGTACATGACTCACTTTGTACATTTTATTCACACTTTATGTATTTGACAGTATTTACTTAATTAATGTGGATGTTAGTATGTGCTTGAGAATGATTGTGTGTGGTTGTGTATTTATTAATGACGCGAAAAAAATCGTTATTTTCCGCAAGTGGAGGGAACCGAACTTCCCCAAAAGAAAAAGAAAATAAAAAATGGGACTAGTTTTACAACTTTCCCAAAATAAAATAAATATATAAATAAAAAAATGAGACAAGATAAAAAAATGTAAAAAATGGGACTAGTTTTACAACTTCCCCAAAAATAAAAATAAAAAATAAAAATAAAAATGAGACAAGTTTTACAACTTCCCCAAAAGAAATAAAAAATAAAAATAAAAATAAAAAAAAAATAAAGGGAGAATTTTATTAAGAATAAAACTCTCGAAAAATGAGATTGGAAGATAAACGGTAAAGGAAAAACAATAAAATCCGGATAAAAATAGGTCAAGGATAAAAATTTAAAAGCGCGTGACTACCGTGACACGGCAGAATGTATTGCGTCACGGCAAAAATTGCCACGTCACGGCATTTTGTCCCGTGACACAGTGGAATTTCCCGTGTCACGGCGCGCAAATAATGCAGCGGTGTATTTTGCGTGTGTAGCTGGATAGGTATTTCGCGTTTCTAAGCCCTTTTGGCTATAAATTACGACCAGTTAATTCACGATATGCATAATTACGAAACATAAAATAGCTAGAATTTCATATTTCAATAATACTGTCTCAGAATTTTGATAATACATTGCGTGACTGGTCATATTCTTTGACTAATGTAGACAAAAGAGAGCTAGAATTGTCTCATGTCAGAGGTTTATTAGCATTAAGGCATGTAGCAATTGAACATGATTTTCTGAGGGCAGCCTTAGATTATTGGAGTCCGGAAACTCATTGTTTCAAGTTCGATTATGATGAAATTTGTCCTCTGCCGGAGGAATTTGGTGCTATCTTTGGCCCTGCAAGAAATCTCGTTGCAATGCCTACTCTACGCGAATATTATTACCAAGATTCTGAACGTCATTTGAATCTAACAGATCCAGATTTAAATAAAATTGTGTGCGGTAATGAAGTAGATCTAGAAAAGCTTGCAAATTTATATTTTAATCGTCCTGTCTCTAAGTCATATCATGTATACCGTAGAAGGGCATATATTTTTTGCATGTTTAGCAAGCTTTTATTTGCAAACGGTAGAGTAGGACATGCTTGTTTAGCATCCGTGCTTGAACATGTTGAATCCAGAAGATCTCTTATGCCTACTTGCCTTGGAGAAACTTTGCGTGGTCTCGATGAAGCAAAATCTGACCGGAAAGCCATCAGGAAGGGCTCTCTAGTACTGTTGCAGGTAAAAACGCGCTCTGTCTGACTGCCGTGACACGTGGCAGGCACCGTGTCATGGTACAGTTTGCCGCGACACGGCGCTTTATGCCGTGTCACGGTGCTCCTCTGCTTTTCTTTTCTTTTTACGCAACTGGCCATCTGCGTTTTTTTTTTTTTTTTTTGCAGATTTGGTTGATGGAGCGTTTGGAACTCTTTGAAGCCCCTAACGATATTGAAAAATATGGTCCCAATGATCTAGTTCGTAGGAAGAAAAATTACTCTACAAACATGTCATATGATGATTGGAAAGTCTTCGTTGCAAAGAGGGAATTTTCTATTCGATGGGTGGTGCCTTGGTGGAGACTTACTAGGATGGTTGGGACGAATGATACACCATATTTTCGTGTTCCTAGTATGTCAAAGTTGACTTTTTATTGTCCTTCCCGATTGATGCGACAATATGGACTTGAACAAGTAGTTCCACGCTATAACGATAGTCCTCGTGAAGTATCTTTGCATGAAAGTAATGTTCACAAGTATGAGATCTATTGGATTGGAAAGCCTATGTGGACCGTTTTTGCGAGTAACCAAGCTCCTCCTCTCTTGTCTAGTGCATACAAGGCATGGTTGAATCCTCAAAGAAAGAGGGATCGAGTCGGATCACGCAACTTTGATGTGAAGGGACGACTTGGAAGTAAGAAGGCGCCTCCTAAAGATCGTCTAGGTCCGAGAACACAAGGAATTGAATTTAAAACTCCTATAATGCCTAAAAAGAAAAATTATGTAAAAGGAAAGGGTAAAGAAAAGATGGTTTATAGGGAGAAGCAACCTAAGAACTATAAAAGGTGAAAGGGATGAAAGTTCAACTAGAGGTGTGACGGTTTGGGCTACAAAAGACACACTAATGGTGAAGGCCGACCTAGTGGAAAAGAAGAAAGAAGCTTCGAAAATGAAGAAGGATTAGACTAATATTGCTTTGCTTTTATGCTTTCAATTTAAATTTTTAAATAAGGCGCATGATGCCAATAATTGTAGTCACATTTATTTCAATAATAATAGCATATTTATTTTTGCCTTAATTAAAAATTACAATGACATTTTTTTTAAATATTTTATTTATTATACATCCGAGTCAAGAAGTCGGACGCAGTGGAAGAATAATAATAATCGTCGAATAAACTATTCGTAAAATAATTGAAGTTGCAAAATCCTGCCATGTAGCGCCACGAAAAAAAATCTGTCGCGTCACGCTGGTAAATACCGTGACGTGGAGTTTGTCTGCTGTATTCTGTAGCTGAAAAGACTACCGTGTCACGATGGGAACTGACGTGACACAGTGAAAGCTGTCGTGGCGCAGTGAAATCTGGCATGGCGCGATGGAATCTGTTGTGGCGCGGCACTTTTTTTGCTGCAAGATTCTGCCGTGTCGCGTTTTGTTGCGCCGTGTCACGTCGAAATCTGGCGTGGTGCAGTGGCTACTGACGTGGCACGGTGGCTGCCACTGTGGAATTTCTTGGTTTAGTTGCATTTTGCTGTCTTGTGTGTTATACTTGGTCGACGAAGGAGGGGTTTTATTTTTAAAGTGGTCGGGCCCCCTTGAGGGGTTGCCTACGTATCCTTAAAAAGGAATAAAGCCAAACGCAGCTCTATCAGGTCTTGAACCCTTGCAACTAGACATAGAATTTCTTGAGTTGATCCAAATTGGTTAAATTGTGGAAACCGTAGCCATCCATGTCTACTAATTATGCCACTCTACCCAACAAAATGGACTTGACAATGTATGGACCTGACCAGTTTGGTCTAAATTTTCCTCTTGGATCTAACACATTTTTGCGAAATGCCTTAAGCACTAAATCACCTTCTTTAATATTCCTAGTCTTGACTTTCCTATTGAAATGTCGTGCCATACGCTGTTGGTAGGTTTGGACATGATGCAAAGCTGCCAAGCGTTTTTCGTCAAGTAAGACTAGTTCATCATATCTCGCTCTAATCCAGTCGACTTCATCTGGTTGACTTTCCAACGCGATTTGTAGAGAAGGGATTATGAGCTCTATTGGTTGTACACCTTCAACTCCATAGACCAAAGAGAAAGGGGTAGCCCCCGTTGATGTACACACAGAAGTTTGATAACCCCAAAGGGCGAAATGTAGCTTGCTTGGCCAATCCTTGTAATTTTCCGTTATCTTTTCAATGATAGTTTTCACATTCTTATTGGCCGATTCAACCGCACCATTTGTTTTTGGTCTGTAGGGTGATGATCTGTGATGCTAGATATGATATTCCTTTAATAGTTCTGCGCACTCGGCTTGGAAATGCGTTCCATTATCACTGATCATTTCATGAGGTACACCATAGCGGCATATGATGTTCTTCTCGATGAATTGAGCTACATGTTTCGCTGTGAGTTTAGCATATGAAGCAGCTTCGACCCATTTAGTGAAGTAGTCGATTGCTACGAGGATGAACTCATGTCCCCCTTGTCCTGGTGGCGTTATCTTTCCAATGATGTCGATACCCCCAATAAAGAAAGGCCATGGAGAAGTGTATGTGTAGAGAAGCGAAGGTAAAACATGCTGCAAATTTGCGTAGACTTGGCACTTCATACATTTCATGACATATTCGTGACAGTCTCTCTCCATGGTAGTCCAATAATAGCCTTGACGTTAAATCTTTTGGACTAACATTTTAGCATTCATATGCGTTCCACATATTCCGGCATGAAGATTTTCCATGGTTCTGTATGCTTCTTTCTTAGCTATGCATAAGAGATTTCTCCCTAATGCAGTCCTTTTGTGGAGTTATCCCCTGATGAGCACATATTGTGAGGCTTAGAGCCTCAAAGCACCGTGTGCCCTTTTATCAGTGTTAGGAAGGTGTAGGGAATATTTCAAGCATTATGATCCCAAACTTGAACCCCACTGTGATCATACACTAAAGTACGGTGGCGTTCCAAAGGGAAAGAAAAGAGAGCAAAAGAGTCGCCAACAAGTTTTAGGAACTTGTAAACCCAAAAGACAATCCAAAAGGACCACCAACTCCATAAGGTCTTGAACCAAACAGGGTCCGGGGATGAGGGTACGAATCCAATCTACAAAAGAAAAGACCCGCCCTATAAAATAGGCCTCTACTTTGTTCTGCTCGTATTCATGTGCGCTTCTCGAATAACATACAAACATCATATTAAACCTAACCTGTTTAATCTATGTTGGTTGAAATTAATGCACAAATAATTCTATTATTGGCGATCACTTGAGTTAAAATCACATTAGCCTAAACCAAATTAATAATTATCTTATTAAGCATGATTTCAAGTACAAATTCCCTTTAACAATCATAAAAGGTATGATCAAGCAACAACAATAAATAAAATATCAAGCAACATAAGCATCATAATAATAATATCATGTTAATAATAAAGCTTAAATATAATAGCAAGATCCTAGGCATGATACTAACAAGATTAATAACAACCCCTAGCATGTCACTAAGCAATAAAGATCGAAGCTTTAAACCTAACATGGTACTAACATGCCATTATAATATTAGAAATAAGTAAAGGTACCCTAAACATGATACTATAAAGCATTAAATAACATTCTAACATGATACTAGGAATTAAATACATCCTAACATGATACTAGGAATATAACAATAATAAACATGCTTTCTACATTGAAAGAGAGTAATAAGATTACATACTTTGAAGCCTCGTACCTCTTTCTAATAACAAAATACACAAGTTAGTAAACTTCAATGAAAATAATAAAGAATAATTAAAGAATTAAAGAATTAAATTAAATAAAGTTTTGACTAGTTTTGGACCAAACCCTCAGAAATTATCAACCTTGCACGTCTAGGGCGAAGGCAACTTCGAACTTGGCTAAGTGTTTCAAGATCTTGTGAATGCGGAATATTGTATGTAAAAAGCTAGTTTAGAAAGAGAGAGAGAAAGAAAGCATATATTGCTTAGAGGGAGAATAGAGAGAATTAAGAAAGAATAGATGAGAATTGATGAGAGTTGATGATAATTGATGATAATTGATCATTCTGAAAACAGGGATTCAGACCCTTTTTATAATGAAAATAGTCCGGAAAAACATAGAATTTGATAAGGAATAAAACTACACGTTGTCGCCAGGAATCGACTCTGTCGCGACGCGACAATGTCTGTCGCGCGGCGACAGACTTGTCGTTTGGCGACAACCTGTATTAGCGCGTTTTCTTCACGCGGAATCCGATCTTTAATCAACTTGATCTACGGAATCCGTACAGAAGATAAAATACGTATTTTTAAGATAATAAAATAATATTTTACTCCAAATAAAAGTCTATTTTAAAATAATTAATTATTAAATCTAATAATATTAGAATTAAAAAGAATCTTCTAGAAACTTCTAGGAAATTATAATTAATCCTAATAATTTTAGGAATAATAATTAACATTGGGCCCTCCTCTAGATCATTGGGCCGTATTTAAATAATTAACCGGGCCCAGTTTAGTATATTGGCCATAACTTCCTCAATATTCATCGGAATTGGGCTTATAATATATCGTTGGAAAGGTCTTTTCGAGCCCCATCCAACTACACCATTATTGGAACCTTATCATAGACCAAAATAAACTGAATTGGACGTTTTCATAAAATAGAGTGGGTTTTCGAAAACAGAAAGAAGGATTTTAATAAAAACTAACCGCAACACTTGACTTTTCACACTTTCACCTCATTCGATTATGGTTCGACGCGAAAGGTATTCATCACTGGGTTTGGTTTTGGGGAGACACAAATGGGTGTCTACAGAGGGTATTCTCCTTTGGTCACGTAGTTAAGGATATCTGTATACCATGTCTCTTCATCCTCTTCTTGTGATTCTTGTTTGTCATCAAGTGTATGAACATAAGCCGGCTCATATCTTCTTTCTATGGTCAATGGCATTCTAATTGTGTCTATTGGAATTCTCACCATTGATGCTAACTTAGCCAGCGCATCGGCAAACTGATTTTCTTCTCTAGGCAAGTACGTATATTTCACTTCATCTAGTCGCTCCGTGAGAGTTTCCAGATGAGCTTGATACGTAGCGAGACTTTCACTTATCACCTTCCGTCTCTTGGAGATCTGGTTGATGATCAGTGACGAGTCGCCGTAGATTCTGAGCTTCTTGATTCCTAAGGCCACAGCTGTTTCTAACCCCAAGATGCATGCTTAATAATGTGCGACGTTGTTGGTGACATCGAAGTCGAGCTTCATGGAAATTGGAATGTGCTCTTCGTTGGGTGATACGAGCAAGACTACTACACCACAACCCTTTTGGTTCGAAGCTCCATCGAAATAGAGCGTCTAGCTATCATCTTCGGTCATAAGTAGATCTTCATTAGGGAAATCATACTCTTCTTCTTTTTTCTTAACTTCTTCTAGTGGGAAGTCTGCTAGGAAGTCAGAAACCGCAGAACCTTTGATGGCCTTTTGTGGTGCGAATTTCAAGTCAAACTGAGCGAGGTTGACTATCCATCTTGATAATCTGCCATTGAGTGTTGCTTTTTCGAACAAGTACTTGAGAGGATCCATCTTAGACACAACATGCACTGTATGAGTGAGCATGTAATGCCTTAACTTCTGTGCGGCCCACACGAGTACGAGACACAACTTCTCAAGTGGTGTGTATTGGGTCTCATATCCTTGAAGCTTCTTACTCAAATAGTAGATTGCATTCTCCTTACTTTCGATCTCCTGTGCTAACATTGCCTCCATCGTTTCTCTTGTGACCGTAAGGTAGAGTCGAAGAGGAAAGTCTGGCATTACTGGTGCTAGCACTGGTGGATTTTCCAGGTATTCTTTGATCTTGTTGAAAGCTTTTTGGTAATTGTCATCCCATGTAACTGGAACGTTCTTCTTTAACTTCTTGAATATAGGTTCACACATCGCAGTGAGTTTGGATATGAACCTACTTATATATTGCAATCTTCCGATAAAATCCCGAATCTCCTTCTCATTCTTGGGAGGTGGCATGGCCATGATTGCCTTGACTTTTGTGGGATCTATTTCAATCCCTTGAGAGCTAATCACGTAGCCAAGGAGTTTGCCTGAAGTAACTCCGAATGCACATTTTGCTGGATTCAACCTTATGTTATATTTGCGGAGTCTTTCAAAGAATTTGCGAAGTGCAATGATGTGTCCTGGCCGATCTTTTGACTTGACGATCATATCATCAACATACACCTACACCTCTTTATGCATCATATCATGTAATAATGCTGTGGCTGCTCTTTGGTAGGTGGCACCCGCATTTTTCAACCCGAATGGCATTACCGTATAGCAATATGTACCCCATTGTGTGATGAATGTGGTTTTCTCCATGTCTTCCTCAGCCATCAGTACTTGATTATATCTAGCGTAGCCGTCCATGAATGATAGGAGTGCATGGTTTGTTGTGTTGTCGACCAGAATGTTAATGTGAGGTAGAGGGAACACATCTTTTGGGCTTGCTTTGTTGAGATTCCTGTAATCAACACACATTCTGACCCTTCCATCTTTCTTTGGAACTGGAACCACATTAGCTATCGACTCTGGATACTTGGACACTTTGATGAAACCTGTAGCCAATTGCTTTCAAATTTCTTCCTTGATTTTAAGAGCCACATCTGGTTTCATACGGCGTAGCTTTTGTTTGACAGGCTTCATACCTGGAATGAGCGGTATCGTATGCTGAGCTATATCCCTGTCAATCCTTGGCATATCTTGGTATGACCAAGCAAATACATCAACAAATTCACTAAGCAAGTTAATTAGCTCTTTGCCTTCATCTTGACTTAGTGTTAATCTGATTTTAACTTCTTTAAAAGTCGTATCATTGGAAATATTAACTGTTTATGTATCTTCACTAATTGTCGTTTTATTTTCGTGTTCTTCCATTACTTTTATTATTTCTTTGTCATTTTTATCATTAGCAAAGCAATATTGATCAAGGTTAGGGGAATGACATGCATCGTAAGCGAAGGTACTCATTTTATTGAATTCATTGGTCTTTACATCAAAGAGGGCAAGGTCAGCTGTGACCTCGCCGGAATTATTTGGGATAGAGGGAGGAGACTCAAAAAGAGGCTCAACACTAGGAGGAACTACAGAAGACTCAATAGCAGAAAGGGGGTCGACCTCAGATCCTAAATACTCATCTACAGACTCAGACTCGGACTCGGACCCAGACGATTCAAATTCATCAAACATAGGACCTTCGCCAGTGGTCACTTCCAGCTTCTCTCCACTTGGCGTAGTGATCTTCACCGTCTTGCGTCATCCCTTTAGAACACCATCAGCTGGGACAATTAACTCAGATGGGTCGAAATCTTTGCTCGATATGACAGCTTGAATGAGCTCAGAATCGTCATTGCTGATAGGCTTGGGTTCATTCTTTTCTAGTCCAAAAAGAAGATTAACGTTCATATCATCAGAGCTTGGACTAGCTGGTTTCTCAGCTGTGGAGAACCCATCTCCTTCGTCGATGAAATCACAATCTAGGAACATTTCAAAACCTGGCTCACGCTTCCCGTTGTGGGCGAAAGGCTCGGGGAATTCATAGCATGGGAAGTTTTCCCCTTCTTTAATGTACTGGCCATTAAGAGTGAAGGGATAAGGATCCATGGCCATTTCCATCTTCATGGTTTGAGCATTGTTGTGAGCCTTCATCTTCAGGAGAGCCTGTTTCATATCTTCTTTTGTTGGCTTGAATCCCAAGCAATCCTTCTTGGGTGCACCAAGATGGCCCCAAAGTTCAGCCATTTTCTTCTTGAGTCCAAGGGTCATTCCAGGGAAATGCCCTTGCTTCTTCATAATTTCTTTAATATTGGTATTTGAATAAGGATCGAAGTTGAGGTGACACTTCTCCTCTTCTTCGATCATGAGAACATCATCTAGCGAAAAACCCCAGAGATCCTCATTTTCCTCATCATGTTCGACATGGACAATGGGAGTGTCAATAACTTGAATGCGCATGGGAGAGGCATCAATGGTGATTGGAATTCCTCCAACTATGGCTTTTACCTTTTGGTGCAGCAATTACGGGATCGCCTTTAGCTCATGAAGCCAAGGACGACCTAACAGCAGATTAAAATAAGCCTTAATATCTACCACCTGAAACTTGGTGCGACGTTCAATGGCTTCAGTAGTTATGTTTAGCATGATAGTACCCACGGCTTGACGGTGAGTATTATAATAGGCACGAATCCCTTGAGTAGAGGGGATCAATTCTTCATTTTTTATACCCAACTTCTTTGTAGTGCGCAGTGGGCATACATTGATTACTAAGCCATTATCAACTAGGCTCATGGGAACATTCATCTGCCTACACACCATGGTGAGGTGTAAGGCCTTATTATGTTGATCCCCTTTCGGGGGCAGTTCCTTATCAGAAAAGGAAATCAAATTATTGGTACTTGGCAATTCAGTAGTGAGAAAGCTAACTAGCCCTTGAGGAGTCATGTCACTATCAACTCCTATTTTTACCAGAGCATTCATCACAGCCTTTCAATGCTCGTGGGAGGTAGCCAAAAGCTTCCATACATTCATTTCCACCTTAGTCTTTTGTAGTTATTTGATCACATCGTTGCTCACAGGGTCGATGGGATCAACTATTGGTTGTGATTGCGGTGGAGGTGGAGGTGGACTAGGCTGTTGCAACCGTCCATTTCTGGTGAGAATCTTGACCTCAAGGTCCCCCCAAACATCTTCACTAGTGCCAAGAGATGAACGGGCTATATCTTTGAGATAGACGTCTTCATCGTCACTATCCCAAATTCCATTCACTTCTTCGTAGCTTGAAACAAAGACTACTTCTGGTAGAGGATCATCCACAGGTTGAATGAGTAGTGATGGATCAAAGGAGACTTCATCTCCCATGATAGCCAAAGCATCAGAAAGGGGACCTGTTTGAATATTGGGCTTCTTGCCCCCTGGAGGGACAGGAAGCTGATTAGCATCAATCAGGTCTTGGATCGCGTCCTTCAACCTCTAACATTTCTCAGTAGTATGACCTTTGCCTTGATGAAACTTGCAATGAGCATTGGGATCATAGCTAGCAATTCTGTTCTCTGGTCGAGGTTCTGGAAAGGGTCCAATAGGCATGATTAATCCTTGACTATGCAAGCGATCAAAAAAAAGCATCATAGCTCATTCCCAAAGGCGTGTAAACCCTCCTTTGCATTTGGAATCTCTGAGTGGGAGCATTAAGAGCTAACACATCATTGACGTTGATGTTGTTGGTAGCATTATTGGGCTTGGAAGACGAAGAAGAAGGAGTGTTGTTCTTCTTGTTTTTCCAAGTATTGTTTTTGTTATTGTTGTTGCAACCAGCAGTCTTCATCAACTTATCCTTGATATTGATCCCAATATCGTACACAGCCTCAAAGGTGTTCAAAGGCAGAAACTTCAAGTGCTGCTTGTACTTATGAGTCAGATTTCCAATAAAGAGGTGAACCATCTCCTTCTCCTTGGGAGGATCTACCAAGAGTGCAGCTGTTTCTCTCCACCTGCTTAGATAGGTAGTGAAGCCTTCATTCTCCTTCCGTTTGAGAATGGAGAGTTCACGTTCAGAAGTCTTAGCTTGGATGTTACATTTGTAACGGTTCATGAAGCTTTCAGTAACATCCTCCCAAGTCGCAACATGCTTGGATTCCAGAGAGTATAACCATTGTTGACAGGCATGCTCCAAGGAAAGAGGGAACATAGTAGGGAAGAGTGCCACATCTAATCACTTAAGAGCCATGGTTGCAGAAAAGGCCTTCAAGTGGAACATCGGGTTATCAGTAAGCTTGAACTTGGGAATGTCAGCAATGGAAAACTTCTCAGGAAGCTTGTCCCTTATGGACAAAGAGGTGGCAGGTTGCTCCACATAGGTGAATCTTCAGAGATCTTACTCATTTGCTCTTTGATCTTGTCCATTGCAGCCACAGTGACATTGTTTTGATTGTCTTGCTCTACTGTGTTGACTCTGGTAGTGAGCGCTTGCATCATGGTAGACAATCTCTCAATGGACCTGTTAATGTTCTCAATACCTCCTTAGAAGCCATTGGTTGAAAGTAAACTGGAGATGGACTTTGCGGAGATGATTGTGGTGGTTTTCTTGAACGCCTCTTAGGTATAAGAGGTTGTTGTGGTAGTGACTCAAACCGTAACAATCTACCCCTGCTTCTTCACCAAGTGCTATGACATTGAAACAAACACACCTTCAATGACTAGACTTAACCTTGACCCATCCGGAAAAGAAAAGGCAAAAAAAAAAAAATTCAAAATTTTTTTTTTTTTTAGAAAAAAGTATGTATGGGAGGATGCCATCCGACTTACTCCAAAAAAAAACCGAAAGAAAAAAAATGACACAAGACCATCCTAAAGTACGGTTATAAACAAAATGGTGCACGACTCAAGGAAAAGTGTGTGAACTCGACATGACATGTGAGTGATTAAGTGAGGTTATGGACGCGTGTTATGACCGTACAGCTAGACATCAAACCGAACATACGAACCACATAAGCACGCATAAAGACCAAAAGAAAACTGACTGGACCAGTTTCCTGGGCACCGTGTCACGATGCTAACTGTCGTGACACGGTGCAGTGCACCGTCAGACGGTACAAAGCGTCGTGTCATGGCACTGCACACCGTGGTGCGGCAGAAGTGTCGTGACACGGTACACAGTTTCAGGTCTGGTTTTGTGTATTTTCCAAGTTTTATTCATTTTTAAGTTCGTACTAATTACTATGTGGAAATAAAAACCCTCGGTCATAGGTTAAACAAAATGAACAAACACATGTGGGTTAGCACTAAATAAACCACGTAGCACTTAGTCACGATGATGCAAAAAAAGTTCGCAACTTAAGGTCAAGATCTATGTTCAACTATTGGTCAAGCTTTGGGTGTCAAAAGGGTACCATGGTTAAGAGTTTGGACGCGTTAGCAAGGCAGCCTCCCTTGAGGGTGTATGCCAACGGTCGGCTCTGCGAGTTCGTGATGAAATCGAACTCGACTCCATGGTTTGGGTAGATTTAATAACTCGGATGAACCCTTATTGCCATGAGCGTTTTTGGGTTGATAGAGCTTAAATCCCCCGGGGCTAAGACGTATGTAGAACACACATGTTTTTTTAGAAAAACCGAAAGAAGCTGACTGTGAGAAGAGAAAATAAGCCACTGGAAAGATTTTAGGACTACCGCGACACAGCAGAAAGTACCGTGTCACGGTGCTGCACACCGTGTGACGATGCCCAGCGCCGTGACACGGCAAGATCTGTCGTGGTGCGACAGTCAGAAAATCTTACTGGTGCCCTTTTTTCCTTCGTTCCCAATTAGGTTATTCAATTTTTCCTACCGGACAAACCTAAATGCGACGTTAAAACGTCTATGCATATGCAAAAAATGCCAAGCTAATCACAGGATTATTTTTCAAGAATCTTTCAAGTCTCATCCACTCATCTTCATTAAATACCGATCACTCAAATCGATAAATAACCAAGAATCCTCCCAAGTGGAGTCACCAAATTGTAGGCGCCATTTGAAGTGCGCCTACGTTAAAGGATGTGTGAATGTGCTTGGCACTCTTAGGAAGTGGGAATTAACATAATACGATTAGGGACAAGGAAAGTAGGGAGCCGCCAACAAGTTTTTAAGGAACTTGTAAACCGTTCACGGATCATTTAAGGCAACCACGATTAAGGGACAACGAAAGGCAACAACGATTGACCCGTGAAGGTTACACCCCATTCACAATCCATGAGATTACTAACTCCATATGGTTTGGAACCACGAAAGGAGGATCGGGGATGATGGTACGAAGTGAGTCATGGAGTCACATTCGCCCGTATTGGCCTCTACTCGATTCTTATAGTGAAAAATGATTCCTGCGATCTCAAAGGCATGCAAAAAAAATATTCAATTTGCTCCAAACTATCATAGACTAAATTTTTTGAATATTAATGCAACATATAATTCTAGAATATTGTGACCACTTGATTAAACAACAAGATTAAAAAGGAACCTAAACCGGTTGTCCAAATTATCTTATTAGGCGTGATTTTCAATTACATATTCCCTTTAAACATGCAATATGGTGATCAAAAATAATAATAGAAATCAACATTAATATTGGAAGCAATTCAACAATAAATCCAACAATATAAATTGTTAGAAAAATAATAGAAATAAAAGGAACATAATTCTTACTTTGATTTTGTTTGCTTGCAACTATAAAACAATAAACGAGTTAGTAACTTCAAGGAATATTAATAAAATAATAATTAAAATTAAATTAAATTAAATAGAGTTGATTTGGGGCCAAACCCTCAAACAGTTCTACCTTTCGGGCCTTGGTTTAAGGACAAAACCTCAAGTAAAATATAGACTCCTTGGAGTGCTTAAGAAAGGAATTTTGAAAGAACAAGGTAGGCTAGCGTTTAGGCTAAAGCATAGAAGAGAGAAGAGAGAATTAATTGATGCCCTGTACATCAGAAATGAGGGGGTATTTATAGGGAAAATGAGCAGAGGGAACACACGGAACCCTAAAAAGGATAAAAACCCTAAAAACACTACCGCGACACGGCAAATTATGCTGTGACACGGGAAAAGCTTGTGTGACGCGAGACAGTCTGGAGTGACACGGGAAATAATTAACCTACGGAAGTTAAAAACGCATGAAGGGTTTACGCGGAGAAGACACGGAGCTGTCCCGTGTCACGGTATTGGCACCGTGTCACGGAAGAATATGCCGTGGCGCGGTAATATTTCCCGTGACGCGATAGACTCTGCTTCCTTTTTTCCGTCCAAATACATTTTTACCTTAATTACGTTCAACCTTTTTAAGTGCCGCTTCATAATTTCGAGCTATTTTGGGTTTATTATTTATTAATTGGGCTAAAATAATAAATAATGTGAAATGAATAAAAAGGTTTGGGCCAAAATAAAAATTGAACTATGCTTTGTCTAAACATTAGGACTGATCCGTTGACTATTTTATGAATTGAATTTGATTAAATATGAATTTTAAGCATTCCCGAGATCAAATACTAAACTCGACTAACAATGGCGGTGAAATATTGTTCATCATTGGATTTGGTTTCGGGGAGACATTTTTAGGTGTCTACAATAGTGAATGTCGAAACAATGGACCAGACGGGTTCTTACCTTAGCCTTTATTTCGGCTGCTTTAGCCTCCGCCAGAGCTTTGCGAATTTGGGCGGAGGACCGTTTGGGGGTCTTCTCGTCAGGAAGCATCCTCAAAGCCTCTTCTGCAAAAACAAACAAACACTCAGTTCAATAGCATAATTAACTGGCAGAGTAATAGTACAAACGGCATTTTGCCAGATGTGCAGTAAACATACGCTTTGTGAACATTGTGCTTAACCCGCAGGCGGACAAGAAAGCCTCGTCTCTTAGCCATGCACACATGGGTATCCAATTCTTGGGAACCTTTATTATGTCCCCGGTTAAGAGAGTCTCAGTGTTAAGCTCAAAGAAACCCGGCTCTATAATTTGTCATAGTCATCCTCTGAAATCCGGGGGAGGGCACATTTCTGACCAAGAAGGTCAGGCTTCTTATTATACCGGCAAAGTTTAAGAATTTCACGCCGAGTGGGGGCAGACAGTAGATAGAACCGGCGTTTCCAGTCGTCATACTTGGACACCTTGTCTAGGGTCATTTGATATTTGGGGTAAGTGGTCAGAGTGTACCAAGCCCTCCAACCGCCTAGGCTGCGGCTAAGATAGTACATGTGCACAAAAGCCTCCCAGCCGGGATTCAGACACTGCATCTCGCATGCGGCGACGTATCTAAGGTTGTTAGCCTAGGAGTTTGGGGTTAACTGCCAGACGCCTAGGCCATAGCCTCTCAAGATGGCTTTCACAGCATCATGGAGGGGGAACTGGAGGCCAGCCAGAAACGCCACCTCATAACAGCCAAAGTAGGCATTGGCGTTCTCCTGATCGTCTTTCTAGGAGACGGTGCCCAACGTAGGCGGCACCCGGATCGTATATCCATCCCCCAGGGGCCGTTTGAGTACAAAATTTTCAATCCCCTTCACCATGCTCTCTCTATCTTTGGTAGAGACGTGGATTTCGAAGGGGTCTGCCTTCTTTTCCCATTTTTTCTCTCCTCAACCTCACTATCCTCAAGCGAGGAAAGAGGAGCATCACTGCTATCCTCATAGCTAGACCCTGAGGCAGATTTCCCCCCGTCTCTCTACTGAGAGACTTCTTCACCGTCTAACCCCGAGTGACGCAGACTCATCCCCGTCTTTGTCTTCGGGGCCAACCTCATCAATTTCAACTTAGGAGACAGCTTCCTCGTCGTCTCTACCCTCAACTTCACCTAAAATTGTATCACTAGGGGTCCTAGGGATCCTAGACGGGGAGTACTCTCTCGATTCATCTTGCATCTCTTCCCCCTCAACCGGGGTCACTTCATCAAACGGCACTTCAAATGTACCGTCTCTTCTCCGCCGTCTGGTGGCTATTTGTTTGGTTCTAGCCATTGTGTCCTGCACAGACACAAAGACGGTTGGTTGGGGGGATGTACAAAATTGTTCCATACACCCAAAGCCGGCACTCCCAGTCATAGACTCAGCCGTACCAAGAGACCGGCTGACTACCGACCTAGGTCGTGCCGTGTGTGTTGGTGATGAATCCATTTATTAAATGAAAGTATACAAACGAAAAAGTAAGAATGAGCTGAATGGGGTAAAGACGGTACCTTTAGAATCTGACTCTGAAAGGGGACAAGCGTTTATCCGCTGCAGTAGGCTAGCTGAAGGTGACCTTCCTTGTATATAGCAAATGTGGTTGCTAAACCGGCTGGGCAGGCGGAAAAGAAACGACATTTGTGTTTTAACACTGATGGTAGTCAGACTCTCTCTCTCTAGAAAATTTTGACTTTCTCTCTCTAAAAAGCTTTTGGAAATGTCCAAAATAGGGAGGGTAAAACCTGTATTTATAGAGGGGTAAATACAGGGGCATTCTTGTAATTTCCCCAGAATGTGAAAGGTTAAAATTTCACAGTTAAAAAAATGGTGGCTAAGTGATACGTGTCACAGATGCCACGTGGCGCGCCACGTCACATCTGTGAGGGGCAAATGTTTTGGGGTAATTTTACCCATGCCACGTGGGCCAACCAGGTGGTGACACGTGTTAGACCTAGATTAGTCCAAATTAGACCAATCTCCATTTGACACGTGTTATTCCCAGTATTTGGGAGAAAAGGCGGCCTTCAGGGCCCAAATCCCGAGAAAGCTGTAATTTCGGCGCAGCCCAACAGAATTAGGTCAGAATGACCTAATCAGGGGCACATTTTCTAATGACCCTATAAACAGGGAGATTCCCCCCATTTTGGGGACATCTAAAATTTATTACAGCATACCCTACATTCTCTTACATCAGAGAAAATACCTGATCTCGAAATCTGAGAAGATCTCACTTTACTTTCCGCACCTTTTTACATTCTCTAGCACGTTCTAACTTGATCGTCGGAGGCGGAGCTCCAGCCCGTTGTTTTGCAGGTACAGGCGTAGTCGGACTAGTCTTCGAGCTGTAACTCTCCCAAGGGACAAAAACACCCAAAACAACTGTAGCCATGTGATTAAAGCATCTCTAGAGGTTTTCAACTAGTCATTTTTTAAAAAATTTCTTTTTATATAGTTTTTAATTTGTAATGAATGTTTACTTCATAATTAACATAAACTTTCGTACATAATATAGTTTATATGCCAAATTTAGCAAAATTGTAATTTTTTTTATTTAAAGAAATGACTATTCGTAATTAGCATAGTACTAGGCGAGTTACTAATAGTCTTTATTTAATATAAAAATAAACTATTAGCAGCTAGCCTAGTTCTACGCCAGTTGCAAATAAGTATTGTTAGCAGCTGTCCTAGTTCCACGCCAGTTGCAAATAAGTACTATTAGGGCCAGATGCAAATAAGTATCGTTAGCGGCTGGCAAGTGCCCGTTGCTAATAATATAAGCATTAGCAGCCCCCACAATAGCAGCCTCACATGCCAGTTGCTAATAGCGTTTTTTCCACTGATCCTGTAATATCTAACTTTCAATAATTTGTCAACTGTATTATAATTAAGTATAATTTATATGCATTCAATGAAAATATTTTAACATATATTTCATATATTTTATAATAGGTATTTTTCTATAATAAACAAACATATACTACATTTATAAGGTAATATTATTAGAATAATGTTCTAAACCCATACTCCGTATCATTCTACATCGTATTTTTTCCTTTGAAAGTTTTTGTGCTCCAATCAGGTTTAATACTTTAACTTTTATTATATATTTGTTGATTTATTTATAATAATAACCTTACAATTCAATAACTCTAAATAGAAGAAAAAAAAAAATCTTGATTGTTAATTGTCACAAAAAATTAAATAAGTCACTTAAATTTGTATAAAACACTTGTGCCGGTTAAAGTATGCTATAAAATATCGTGCCAGTCAAAACATGCCAACAAAATAGGGACATATGATGTATATAATAAGTACATTGCACGGGTTATAAATAACATCAAATATCATTCTTATATAAAATCCTTTAATCATGAAATTTGTTTTTTAAATGTTTAATGATCTATGTCAAAAAAAAAATGTTTAATGATCAATACGAGTAACTTTTGATATCAATATAACATAAAACTCAAGTTATGTTGGTTTTTTTTCAAGTATATATTTCATTAAAAATACTTTTTTAAATTATTGTTAAATTAACATAGTAATTCATAATTAAGTTTAGTAAAAATCGTGGGTTGCACAGGACTTAAACTACTTTTGCAAAAAAAATTAAAAAAAAATTAAAAAAAAAAATTCAAGGCTAAGTAAGATATGTACTTCTTATTCTAATAGCTTTTGCTTTCCCATTTTCAAGTTGGTTCTAAAACACAAAACCAAGTAATAGAAATTCTAGATATATCATTGTAGACACCCAAATGTGTCTCCCCAAAACCAAACCCAGTGATGAATGCCTTTCACGTCATTTGATTATCGAACGATGTGAAAGTGTGAAAAGTCTAGTGATGTGGTTGTTTTTATTAAAATATCTTTCTTTCTATTTTTGAAAATATTTATTTCTACACTCTATTTATGAAAATAGCCAGTCCAATTAAGTTTGGTCCATAATAAGGGTCTAATAATAGTGTAGTTGGATAGGGCTCGGAAAGAGCTTTCCAACGATATATTTAAGCCCAATTCCGATGAATAATGAGGAAGTTATGGCTTAAACTAAATTTGGCCCAAAATGAATTTTATATATGGCCCAATGATCTAGAGGAGGGCCTATTAATTATTATTCCTAAAGTTATTAGGATTGATTTTAATCTTCTAGAATAATCTAGAAGGTTCTTTTAAATTCTAATGAGATTAGGATTAATAATTATATTTTAAGAGTTTTATTTTGAATAAAATAAGTGATTTGTCACAAACCTGATTTTAATCTGATCAATGCGGAATTAGCTGCTTAATCGTATTAAGAAGAGGATTCCGCGTGCAAAGCGCGTTTGATTTCTAACTTAGCGCAAGACGACAAAGTTGTCGCCTAGCGCTAATAGCTGTCGCCTGGCACTAAGCCTGTCGTCTGGCGCTAACTCCTGTCGTTGGCGACAAGAGGTATTTTATTCCGAATAGGACTTTATTTGTTTTCAGACTATTTTTTCTATAAATAGGGCTCGTATCTCCCCGTTTTCAATCATTCACAATCATCATTCACAACCATCATCTCTCAAAAGCTAGAAGCTTTCTCTCTCTCTCTCTCTCTCTCTCTCTCTATTCTTTTTCTAAACCTTCCCTCTCACAAAATTCCACATAGATTAGTTCTAGACACACCTAGCCAAGTTCGAAGTTGCCTTCTCCCTAGACGTGAAAGGTTGATAATTTATGAGGGTTTGGTCCCAAATCTCTATTTCAATTATTTAAATTAATTGTTTGATTTAATATTTTCCTTGAAGTTACTAACGTGTGTATTTTGTTATTAGAAAGAGATACGAGGCATCTAATTAAGTAATTTAATTACTTTAATTATTATTCTTTTGATATAGAAATCATGCTTTAATTATATTAATTCCTAGTATCACGTTAGGATGTCTTTGTGCTTCCTAGTATCATGTTTAGGGTATTAACTAATATTTCTAATATCATGTATGTTTCTAGTATCATGTTTAGCTTGCTTCCTATTCTTTTTAATATCACGTTAGTATCATGTTAGGGATAAAGCTTTGATCTTTATTGTTTAGTGACATGCTAGGGTTTGTTATTAATCTTGTTAGTATTATTCCTAGGATCTTGCTATTATTATTATGCTTTATTGAGATTGAATATTATGATGATGATGATTATTATGATATATATCGTTGCTTTATTATTATTTTTATTGCTTGATCACACCTTTTATGCATGTTAAAGGGAATTTTTACTTGTAATCACGCTTAATAAGATAATTAATAATCTTGTTTAGGTTAATATGATTATAATTCAAGTGATCACCAATAATAGATTTGTTTGTGCATTAATATTCAACTAACATAGATTAAACAGGTTTAGGGTTAATCTATTGATTGTATGTTAGTCAGAAAGCGCACATGAATACGAGAAGAATAAAGTAGAGGCCTATTTTTAGGGCAGGTTCAATCTCTTTTTGGTTGGATTTGTACCTTCATCCCTGAATATCCAGTCATGGTTCTAAATCACTATGGAGTTAGCGATCTCATGGATCGTGAAGGGGTGTAACCTTCATCCTATGAACGGTTTACAAGTTCCTAAAACTTGTTGGCGACTCTTTTACTTTAGCTTCCTTCCCTTTGGACGCCACCATGCTTAAGTGTATGATCACAGTGGGGCTCAAGTGTGGGATGCTTGAAATATTCCGTACAATCATATAAAACCTTAAATGTAATATTATTTCTATTATAAAAATATTGTAACGTTTGCACTTTTAATACCATTCACATACTCTTATCATAAGTGTTATGTAACCATATATTGTGCTTTATACATCATGTATCTTCGCATCAATATTATAATTATTTTATTATTAATATGATTAAAGTTCTCTTAAGGTTTAATTTGTGCAATAAGAGACGATGAAATTACCTAATTTCCTCATGTTGCAATATTAAAGGTGTAATGCCTCGTATTTTTTATACGTATTTTAATTAAAATAAGTATTTTGAGAAGTATTTAATTAAATTGAAATATTTTATTTAAAGTATTTTAATTATTTATTTTAATAAGTTTGGAAATATTTATAAAAGAAAAGTTTATTAATTAATTAATTTAATTGAGTTGGGGTTTAATTTAAGGAAAGTTTTATTTTAGTAAAGTTTTATTAGGGATAGGATTAGGAAAATTAAAAGAGGAAAGTTTAGGGAGAAGGGTCTTAGAGAAGGGGTATAAATATCCCACATATGAGGCAAATCAAACTTTGCCCAGAGTGGAGAAAACCCAATGTAAACTTCTCTCTCCTTTCTCTTTATTTTCTTTCTTTTTCTTTCTCCTTTTTCCCCTTCCCCTTTTCTTTTTTTCAGCTACCCTTCACCACCACCGGCCGACCACCAGCAGCGGTGGCCGCTAGCAGCCAGCAGCGCCAACTGCCGGCAGCAGGCAGCCACCGGCACCGGCAGCAGCCAGGTGGCTGTCGGCTGCCATGGTTTCCGAAAAAAAAAATTAAAACTTTATCTTTTTTAAAAAAAAAACCTATTAATCCTAGATCTAAATATTAATTATGGGTTTTGTGATTTAATTTTTGATGTTTGATTATGAGTATTATGTTAATTAATTTTCAGATTATGTTTTTAATTAAAAAGCCCCAATTTTTAAAACCCTAGGTTCTTGATTTGTAAATTATTGAAGGATTATGATATATAATGGTGTAAACCTTTGATTAAAGTGTTTAAAGGCTAAATTACAGCAAGTTTTCATTAAAATATAGTGCTGGAATTTTTGGTTGTGTATGAAAAATCAAGTTTCTTTAAGGAATTTTAATTACCCATTAATTGGGATTAAAGTATGATGTTTTAAATATAATTTCAGCTTATTTTAAATAAATTATGAGGGGTTTTATAATAGTATATATTGTTGGAAATTTGTGTAGAGTGGATTTTAATACTCTTTTATGATTTTAAATTGTAGGAGACTTTGAAGTGAGCGCTTTTTATTAATTGTGGCGATATTAAGATCGTATGCAGGGTACGTTCGCGTACTTAGCATAATTATATTGATGTAGTAGCATGCTAAATGTGTTTGATTGATTATAAGTAGTATCATGCTAGGTCTGGAATGGAATTTATGATTTGGATGTTATTGGTGAATGGATTATGAGGCATGATTTATTTGTGATGGATTATTGATTGGAAAATAATAGTTTGGAGTATTATTTATGAACCTCATATTTATTTGTGGCATGTTAGAGAGCATGTTTAATTAAACTAAATGTTTAATTTGGTTTGGAATATTGAAAAGGAATTTTATTATGGTCATATAATTTTTATTGATGAGAAAGGAGCTATTTAAGTATCTTTGTACACGAGGAATAAGTTGTATGTTGGTGTCTTAGTGCACCTAAGGTGTTTTTAACACCGAGGGATAGGAATTGTGGCGCTTTATGCGTTTAAGGTGTCATTGGCACCGAGTTAGAATTAAAAAGGGTTCAACATTAAATATTATGTCACTAGTTATTCAATAATTAAATTGGTATATTGAATTGTTTGATTAATTATTGTTGATTGAATGATTATGGTTTGAGAGTCGTCACCGAGTTTAATAATCTGTAAATAACGTAAAGTGAAAGAGATTACGCACCAAAACTCTTGGAACGTATATACCTTGAGTATGAACTTATGGGGGGAGTTATGGGGTTTTATATTTAACCATAACTTCTACTAGAGTACAGGACGTTGTACATTCCTTTTATTATTATTATGCGCAGGAATTCCGCCACTTACGAGTGGTTTTGATGCTGGCACGGTTAGCTCCCGTGTCAGTAACCTCAATTTATTGGGGGAGGTTAGTGGGAAACCCGTTCGATGCGTAATCAACGCTAAATAAATTATTTTAGTGTCTAGTGAGAACTTTTATTGATTGTTGTAAGTTTGAAAAACAGGTGCAACGAGGTAAGTTGTGTATTGATAGGGAATTGTATGCTAGTGTGTTAATTACGCTTATGTACTCAGCTTTGCTGATTGTGTGTTTTGTGTGTTTGTTGGCCTTGTCTTTATCTTGGCCCTATGATGACCCATTTTTGATGAAGAGCAGTGGAAATAGGTAGAGATAAGCTTTTCAGGTGATGAAGCATTTTCATGAATGGGCATGAGTGAAGAGCGAATCATGCTAGTTTCTATAAGTATATGATGTGTTTATTGCTTTAATTATTCATGATATTATTATTATGCATGACTAATGGAAAGGTTTTGAATTTGGTTTGGTTTTAATAAGGGCCTATAATGGTTCCAAGTTGTAGGTTGATTTTATTTTACTTCGTTTGACTTTGGTTTGACTTTACTTTCGTTGATTGTCTTTTCAAGTTGACTTGTTTTGAATGGTTTTGAAATTTTTCTTCTGCTGTCTGTCTTTGATAGTTGCCTTAGCCGTTTTCACGGTGGCAGTAATGTCTTAGATATTCCTATTGAAGGTTTTAAAAAGGGCAAAACATGTATTTTAAAAGAAAGGAATTTCTAGGGTGTTACAAAAGGAATGCATGATGTGGGTTAACTTAGCTATATAAAATAAGAACTACAGAGTAAAAAGTCAAAACATTTCGCATGCATAATTAAAACTTGAATAATATCAATCGGCATTTGATTTTGTAAATAATATCCAATTTTTCAGTTATATTAAAGTTTAAAAAATTTTAGACCCCCATTTTGAAATTTCTAGATTCGCCACTGATAATAAGGCTAAAGTATGGCTAATGAATGCACAAATAGAGGATCTTGGAATCACTTAATTAAAAGGGACAATTATTGTATATAAGTAGCCTATATTATTTCACTTAAGTACTTTTATTAAAGATAAATTGAACTTTGCCTTATATTGTTTGTAGATGAGTAGTAATATAGTACCAACAATATGCCAACTTATAGATTGGAAACAAAACTCAACATAACCACCTTCAAAGACTAGGAAACTGAGCTTAGAAATCTTCTAAAGCAAGGCTCATGAATTGGAGCATGCTTTAGATACTCCAATGCCCAAGAGGTTTGCAAAGGGTATGACAACAGATTCTCATGCAAAGATTTACTCTTACTAAGACATATTGCCTTGAACTTCATGTTGAACTCCATTCCAAAGGGCTGGAGGAGAAGGTTTGCAAGCTATGAACCATACATGGTTCTCAAACAATTGTTTGACACATGTAGAAGAGTGTTTCGGGCCTATGTTAATGAAAATTGTGATGCTAATGTCGAAAAAATTGTTGCTTCAATAGAGAGAGCTGGTGATACATAGAATCTAAACTTAAGACTTGAGCTTTAGGAAGGAGACTCTATCCAAGCACATGTCGTTGAAATGATGATGAGATTGTTTGAGCGTATGAATATGCTTGAGGAACCATTAGAGTCAAAGAGCTCATAATTGCTTGGTTTTTTCACTTCATAATGGATTTGATAAAGTCAAGCTACTACTTTAAAAGAACTTCTCGAATTAGTTAAGGTCACTGTGTAAACAAGAGCTTAAGATTGATGGAGAGGGTGGTGTTGACCACGATGGAGACTATCCCATGATTGAAGGTAAGGAGTTACCAAATATCTATGTTGTAGAAGTTAATATAACCTTGTCCTCTACTTGGCTATTTTATACTGGTTGCGGTACTCACATTGTTAATGATGTATAAGGAATGCAAGTGAGTAGGAAGCTAGCAAAAGGAGAAGTAGAGGTTCATGTGGGGGATGGTGCAAGATTTGTTGCGCTCGCCATTGGAAGCTACAATCTACGACTCCCTAATAGGCTTGTTTTAGTTCTTAATAATTGTTATTTTGTTCCTAAGATTACCAAGAAACATTATTTCAGTATTAGTTGTAGACACCGAGGGTTATAATTTTGAGATAAGAGCAAATGTTGTTTTATGTAATAAAATAACATGTTTTATGCTAGCGTGAAGCTAATTAATGGTCTATACATTATAGAAAATTCGACACATGTTTACAACATAGAAAGCAAGAAAAAGAAATCGTATTGAATGATTTAAGCTCTACCTACCTATGACATTGTAGGATGGGTCATATTAACCAAAGCGCATCCATAAATTAAAAAAGGATGAATTATAGGTCGTTCTACGTATGTGAATCATGTTTGTTGGGTAAAATGACCAAATCACCTTTTTTATTGGAAAGTGTGAAAGAGCCAATGATCTCTTAGGATTTATACATACAAATAGTTGTGGGAAAATGAGCTCTAAAGCTAGAGGTGAGTTTAGCAATTTCATTACGAGTACTTTTATTGACGATTTAAGTCGATATGATATGACAAATCTACTGAATGAAGCAAAAGTCTAAATGCTTAGAAAAGTTCAAAGAATTCCAAAATGAAGTACAAAATTAACTTGGTAAGACAAGCAAAGCACCATGATCTGATCGTCATTTGGGTAAATATTTGAGCCAAGAATTCAATGATTATTTACGGAATTGTAGAATTTTTTCAAATTAACTCCACCGGGAACGTCACAAACAAATGGTGTTTAAAAAAGGAGAAATCGAACATTGTTAGATATAGTTCGATTTATGACGACCCCTTGTTGATATTCATATATCATTTTGGGGATATGAATCATATGCTCACATACTAACAGCAGTCCGTCAAAGGCAGTAGAAAATACTCCATTTCAACCATAACCCGTTATATCCAAATCGTTAACAACCAACAACTGATCTAATCTAAACCAACTCGACTCTCAATTTTGACCTGACTCGTTTTTACCCGCTACTCAATTAATACTACTTGTTTAAAGCCCGTCTCAATTTTGACCCAACCTGTTTCATCCTACTACTCACTCGATAAACCGAATTTGTTTAAGAATTAACTCAAATATACCTGACCCATTCCTATGCATTATTTACCTGACTTGATAATGATTCAACCCGATTTTAACCTGATACTCCCTCCGTTTTTATATACTTGCTCCACTTTTTTTTTTTTTTTTTTTTTTTTTTTTTTTTTTTTTTTTAAATATTTGCTCCATTTCTTTATTTGGAAAACTATTACAATATTGAATTTATTTCTCTCACCAGTGGACCCAACACAAATCATATTTTATTAATTTCATATTCTCTCTTTTAATCCTATCAACTACTTTTACTTTTTATAATTTTTTTTCTTTCCACATACCCCCACTACCTCCATATTTTATTACTTTCTCCAATTTCTCCTAAAACTCCGCGCATAGAGAAGTGGAGCAAGTATTTCAAAATGGAGGGAGTATGATTTGGACCAAAACCTGCTCCAAATTAGGCAAACTCGTTTTCAAACCGACCTAGTTCCACCCAAATCAATAATGACCTGACTAGATTTTAACCCGATATGATTTGGACCAATACATGCTTCAAATTAGGCAAACCCGTTTTCAAACCTACCCAGTTCCACCCAAACTGATAATGACCTGGTCTGATTTTACGCGGTCTGTTTTGAATCGAAACCTATCTTCAAACCGACCGATTATGAGCTGAATTGATAATGACCTGACCTGATTTCACCCAATCTGTTTTGAATCGAAACTCATCTTCAAACCTGTTTTCAAACAAACCAATTTCAACATACTGATTTGTTTTGAAACGAAACCTGTTTTCAAACCAAACTAATTTAACCCAAACTGATTATGACCCGAACCGATTACTATCCGACCCAATTAGTCCCAAACCCAGATAGAAATTGCAATTAAAAGAACCAACCAAACCGACTCGATAATTTTCTAACCTAAGTTGACTCGCCAATCATTTCAACTCGTTATAAGCCAAAATTAATTTGATAAACCTAATTCAGAACTAGTTATAAACTTCGTATGTAAAAATTAAATACTACTTCAGTAGTATTTATAATCGACGATTTCAATAAATACTGAGCAATGACAATCTTGATCCAAACCCGCTATCCCGACCCGAATTACCCGACCCATGACCCAAAATTAACCTAAAAAATCGACCCACAAAATGACTCGAAAGCCAAAATTGACCCGACCTGAAAATGAAGATTGATCCAATCCAGACTCGACCTAAAGTTGACCCGAACAAACCCCACATCCAAAATTAACCCGAACTGATCTGATATCCGAAATGTCCCAAACTAAAATTACTTTTTAATTGAATTAGAAATGTTTGGTGCCAAAAATAACTCAAAATTTTCATCATCAATCGTAGCCAAGCTTATAAACTGAATTGATAGTTCTTATTATATCAACAACAAAATATAAAATTGTTGGTTTGAGCTTGATCCACAAATGGAACAACCCGAACATGACTTAACTTGATTTTGACTCGACCCGAAGATGACCTAATACATAACCCGAAATGACCCAACCCGAATGTTTAACGACCCGAAATTGACCTGTACCTGACCCGAATGACACATTTGTATATTTAACTAAAATACCCGTGTAAAATGATCTGGGTCAACAAGTCGGGTTACCCGGATCGGGTACATTTGAAGTTTTGAACGCCCAATTCCCTCAACTTATAAAAACCTAACCCTACTTTTGTTCCTTCTTCTTATCTGGCCGCTCAGAGCTTCACTTCCGGTACTCTCTTTTTCTCTCCTCCCTCTCTTCAATCCTTGACCACCGCTTGTACTGACGCTTGTTATTGCAGATCGACGATAAAGCAGAAACCTAGGAGAGTAAAAATGAGTCGAGGAGCAGCAGCAGGAGGTGCCAAGGTCAAGAAGAAGGGAGCTTCCTTCACCATCGACTGCGCTAAGCCTGTTGAAGACAAAATCATGGACATTGCTTCCCTTGAGAAGTTTCTTCAGGAGAGAATTAAGGTCGGTGGTAAGGCCGGTGCTCTCGGTGATTCCGTCACTGTTACTCGCGAGAAGAACAAGATCACAGTCAATTCCGATAGCAATTTCTCCAAAAGGTTTCATTTTTTCCTCTTTTATCTGTGCTATTGATTGATTTTGATTTATTTTTTTTTTTTTTTTTATTTTGATATTGGTGAGGTTTTAGCCTTTTAGGGTTTTAATTGATTTTGATTTTGGTTTTAGCCTGTTAGGGTTTTATGGTTTCGTTATTGTTAAACATGTTTATATTTATTGGTAGTTTTCTGAAATTGGTTTAACATGAAGTGTTTGTGATGCAATGTATCTTAATGTCCTGTTATTCAGCTGGTATACATATTTGAGAAGTTTTGAGCTAATATACGAGCTACTTTTGACTTGATTTTATTTCAGGATTTATGCAATTGGTATGTTAGGAATTTTTGTATCAACTTTTGCATTTAATCTTATTAAGATAAATTGCTGAGAATATGCTGCTTTTTAAGCTTGCTGAATATATGCTGCATTTTAACTTATTAAGATTGCTGAATATATGCAGCAGCGAGCCTGGTCATTTAATTTAGGTTCATATCATCAGCTGTACCATTTTTATACATCTTCCTTACAATGAGTTGTGTAATTGATGCTGGTGTGTTGCTCTTTTTCTTTTCTGTCTAGTTTAGCGGTTTGAAATGGTATTTAAGTATTGAGATACATGAACTTGAAATATGGTTGATGTATTTCCTGTGAGTGAGAAACATCTTTTTATTCGTTTTTATGTTGATCACCTGCTATGTTGTATTACCTTGAACTTCTTCTTGACCCCTGTGCTTGGTATTTTATGAGTACGGGTGCTGCTCTTTTCGCCTTCTTTCTAAACCAGCTGTTTGAAATGGTGTTTAAGTATTGTGATAAATGAACTTGAAAGATGGTTGATGTATTTTATTACCTGGAACGAGTACGCGTCACATTGCTTGAGTTGTTTTTGCATTCTTTTTGGGTCTGCTGTTGTAGAGTTTACACTTGAATGAACTTATTCTGTATTGTAAAAGCCTTTGTTAGCCTATATTAAAAGTGGTGTATGAACCGTGATAGGTGAATGTGTGTTTTAACTTTTGAGTAATCTTGGTTTGAATTTTTTATTCTCAGGTACTTAAAGTATTTGACAAAGAAATACTTGAAGAAGCACAATGTTAGGGATTGGCTTCGTGTCATTGCTTCTAACAAGGACCGTAATGTGTACGAGTTGAGGTACTTCAACATTGCCGAGAATGAGGCTGAAGAAGAAGATTAGATCTTTAGAAACAAGTTTTGAGCTATGGTGATTTTCCTTATGTGAGATCTTATCTTTTTTGGGAGTAAAAAATGACTATGCATTTGACACCTTATCACTTTGAGATATATTTTCAACACATTTTTTGTTTTTATTTAGACTTATCTGCATGTCTTAAGTTTTAATTTCTGGAATCTCCCATCTGCGCCATTCTCTGTAGTTGGAGTTAATCGTCTAAAGCATATGCTACTTTCAGTAATGTCCCCTACGCAATGTAGCTTTGTTCCTAGAAAATTTACAGACAATATCATAAGTGTCCAATATATGCTTCATATTATGTGAAAGAGGCAAGGAAAAATTGGGTATATCCGTATATGGCAATTAAGATTGACTTTTAAATAGCATATGGATGATTGTACCGGTGGAGTTTTGTAAGACATGCCTTAATGGAGCTTGGCCTCTCCCAAGGCATGGTGGACTTAATTATATGCATTGTGCAACTTTGACTAGTCTTCAAATTCTTTGGAATGGAGAGCCAACTGGTAGTTTTACACCTGCACGAGGCATTCAACAAGGTCCCTTTCACTGTATCTATGTGACTAGTACGGATAGGTTAGCCCATGTAATTTCAAGAGACCCGAATTCATTCTGCAAGAGCGTTCCCCTATATGCAAGCCATGAGAATTCTCTTTTCCCTGAATATGTTATGGAACATGTCTTTGTTGCTACATAATGTTTCCATTTTATATTTAACTAGGCCGTAAACTTCTCTTGGGAGAGCCAGACAGCCTTGTAATTTTGGCTTTAATCCATTAGTAGCCTTTTTTTTTATTTGGTTATCAATGGTAGCCAACTAGCCATCGATGACGGAGGAGAGTGTGTTAGGAGAGTAAAGTAGAAATCTTAAGAAATGAGGTAAAAAATAAGAGTCTTTGAGTCTTGACAATTATCCTCTTGTGTTACCGTGTTAACTCCTTTTTTCTTATCAGGGTCAGTGTATTATGACTACCTTCGTTTCTTATTATGTATAATAAAAGAATGTTTTATACCTCACAAACAATATCTCTTTGTTGCACATAATAAGAAACAAAGGTAGTATTGACAAAGAGGCATTAAGTTACGTACTGTGCCTAGAAAAACATATCCGGTTCACTGCTTCTCTTAAAGATTTTTAACAGGACAAACAATAATAGGTGTGATTGTTGAATTGAAGAATGAAGCTAAACGGATTTGATTTTAAACCGTTTTGGAGTAGTATTTATAACGACTCACTTCTGCCGCAGATTTGTTTTAGCGTGTAAAGATCTAATCTGATTTCAATGTTGACATACAAAGAAGTGAAACAGTTCGAGAAGAGGCCAATCATATGAACTGAATGAGTACAATTAACCACAGAAATACATGAACATTTTATAAATAAATCAAAGTTAAAATTTTACAATTTCGACCAAAGAAATTGAAAATATTTCACACGATGAATTAAGTCAACAAGACAAATATAAAGTCTTCGACAATAATCACACAATAAGGCCAGGAAAAGAGAATGTGTGGCAAGAGCTACACATAGCACACAACAATGAGCTCAATCTACATACAACAATATGCATATGTTGGGAAGGACTCGCATGCATATATAGTAGAGTGGATAGACGATAAATTGTATATTGCGATCCAATCACATTTAGAGGCATTGGTAAACACCTTCAAAAAGAACGCAATTAAGATTACTCTTTGGGCAACATTCAAATAGACCAGGATAACACTCATGCCCGATGTGGTCTTCGCAAGGACACTCAGGCGTGATTGGATCACAGGGGCCGTCTTTGCATTTGTAAACCCCAGGCTTAACTTCGGTGCAAATAAAATTTGGATCATTACAACAAAGCGTTCCAGGAGAGAAACACGGATCATCATATTTGGCGGGACAACCTTCTCCCGCATGAATGTGTTGCATCATCACTTATATCATACAAAAAAAAGAAATGAATTAGCATTGTTAGGACATATATAATATCTAACACAGTATTTAATGATACAGTAAAAATGTAGATACACACGATGTACGACTGTAAGAATTTTGAATGATAAGATGACAAATCTAATGCAAAAACGACAAAGGATACTAGCATGATTCTTTTGGAGGATGCCTTGTTTTCCATTTTTAGCAAGTGTGGAAGATTGGAAGGTTAACTTGGATTATTCAAATTGAACCTTTTTTTTTGTTGTGTTCAAACACTGACTTCTTTTATGAGTTTCCATTACTTGTTAAGTTTCTTGCTATTTATACTACTATAGCTTTCTCTTCTTATCTGATATTTTTATGTTTTGATTTATTAAAATGTCACCACAATGTGTACTTGTAATGGATATCTTATTCACTTTGCTTATTATTTATATAATTTACTATTTATGGTGATTAGGCGCAATAAGTATATGGTTGGATACACGTATATACACTCGTTTAATACTAGTAATAGTTAAGGAAATTTTCTCTACTTTTTCAATATACTATGTATATGGTATGCTTTCATTATGTTGATATGAAAATATGAGATATTGCTAATGGGATGATACAATACAGTTTAATACTCTGCTTTGACTTTTGTTTACAATTTAATTCCCCCAATAATCAAGTCACCTTATATATCTAGGTCTCGTCTCAATGAGTATTAGAAAATGTATCAAGATAATTGACATTTAGTATCGAATTCCGGATGTTTAAAGTGAAAAAAAAAAAAAAAAAAAAAAAAAAACACACCAAAAATCCCTTCAATTTTTGTAAGGTTAGTGCTAAACTTTGATCAGCGTGTAATTAGTATATTTACTTAATTTAATAAAATGTTATATAACGATTCAGTTTGACATATATAGACATAATATAACATTACTCAAGTTTGAAATTGATCTTATCCAACCCGATTTTACCAAATCCAACTCAAACACCAATATTCATTTGGGCTTCTTATAGGCGTTTAACACTAATGTATGAAATCATAAAAGCCTATAACCAAGTAGTTGAGATTTTCAAAAAATATGTTGAACTCGTTCAATTCGTAAACAATTTCAACGGCTTAAAAAAAAATAATAATACACAAATCAAAATATTTCTTAATACGCAAAATGAGATAATTAGTTTTATTTTTTTTATATATTTTTTTTTTAAATTTAAGCTCAATTTAGATCCATAAGGGCCAAAATGGCTCTCAAAACTTATAACGGAACATTTTTCAACACACATCGAAAAAAATATCAAAAATAGGTAGCAAGCTCCTTGACGGTGATTAAACAATATAACAGAATTTGTTAACAGTAGGATTACGACAAGGTCAATGTGTTATTACCAATTATACCCGAGGGTTACAATGTTTAAATTTCAAAAAAAAGAATCACAACGTAGAAAATGCAAAACTGAAGGGTTATAATATAGAATTTCCCAAAGAATTAATAACAAAAAAGGAAGTATAATATATATAGTCGTATAGAAATTTACACAAACAACTCGTATATGTTATAATTCATCTTTATTCCAAGTTATCCTTTTAAAAAGTGAATAAAAAACACCGGAGTAGTTATTTGTCAAGAATTGTTCGCTAGAGTTTAGGAATCTGACTTTAAGTTTAAGACATCAATATAAGAGCCCAGACAAAAGAATTGGTATTAAGTTTTGAGAAAAATTAATACGTCAGAGAAATTTCCAGGAATGTGAATGTGAATAGACCAATATAATACGTGATACGTACTTATGCCTTTGAACACATGCACCATGCTGAGGCTTGCACTCACACCACCCCAGTCCAAGCGCAACATCCGACATCTCAAGAGTTTGTCTTACCTTTCCATCAACAAAAATGAAAATACAAAACAATAGTTGTAGAGTACAGTTCTAACAAAAATAGCAGCTGATCCTTTAGTTCTCTCTCGCAGCTAATATACAGTTTGCTTACAAAGTTGAAACTACAACAATTAATCCTAACCCAAAAGAACTTCCCCAACAAAAACAGCCTAACAGAAGCCCGCAAGACCATACGAGTGCTTTAACTTCCTATTCAATGTGCTTTTGCATAAGGAAACTTGAAAGACGATATATCATCCCAAAAAAAACCCCAAAATGATCTTACCTAGTGGGGCTGATTTCCAGAAAATGAGCTGCAGCGACCATTCAAACACAAAGCAAAAATATCATTAGTCACTGATTGGAATAGCCTGCATGATAACAAGAGCACATTTTCTTAAATTTTTCCAGCAAAAAAGCTTTCGTCGAAGAACCTAAACCCTGAAATATATAGCTTATCTCCTGTTTCAACCAGTAGATATGATGGATTGATAGGTCGATGATAAATGAAAGATGAACCCAATGATAATGGCAATGGATTGCAGAAGCAATCATGATCAGTGACGTGAGCTCCTATGCTTCCTTTACAATATTTCATGCCCATGAATGAAAAACATGACTACAAGAATATAAGTTTCAGCTACGTGACTTCGCAGTCCATCTATATTATGTCAAATTGTCAATCAACAGCATGGTCAGTATGAACATCAAACACACACATCCATAATACTACAGCTGGAATGCATCAGTCCTAGATAACGGTATGATATTTATGATGTCATCAAGGCAATTAGAGGTATGCTTTTGCAATGCATAGCTTGGATGTCAAGGCAAAACATGGCCCAATGGTACATTCATGATGTCATTATGCGCACTCATTCACATAAGAAGAAATGCTAATGCTGATGAAATGGATGTGTGCAACAGCTGCATGATGCATCCTATCATGTAGTTGCAAATTTGGACCATTTAAAATAGAGTACATCCCCTTCAGACTACTGGTAATTCATAGGTGGGGCAGGTCCACTCATGCCATTCATAGGGGCAGTGGCGGCGGCAGCAGCAGCAGGGTGATTGGAATCCTTCCTCTTACCAAAGGGATTCTTTGAATATGTGTCAAAAGTCAAGAAAAACAGTTATATGAAGAACAAATTACAGATAACAGAAAGCACATGACATAAGCAGAACAAATTACAGAGCAGAAAGTACGTGACATAAGCAGACTAGTGAACTAAAAGTACTAGCAAAATCGAGTGAAGATAGTCTATTTTAAACAAATTATAAAGCACTAATTGACATTAGAGAGAACAGAAACTTTAGGGGGAAAATGTGGAGTAAGTTTTCAAGCATTCAAGTAAAAACTTAATTTATGATCATGGCAGTGCAGCCATGCCTTCAAACAGAAAGACTTCAAGCAATCAATTGGCCTAACCGAGTACAGAAATAAAGTTGCTACAAGCAAGCTACCAAAAAATACTAAAGATTCCACACAGAAACAGAACAAGCACAAGGTATTAGTATAATATGCATGAAAAGACCAAAATTGCAGAAATGATAATGTAAGATAATCAAGCATTGTATGCATGATCAATAAAAGAAAGGATATTGTATCCGCATGCCAACAGAGCCAGAACTAGGAATAACTGCCCCTTGCAGATTATGATGAACATGAGAAGCGCTATTTAAATCCTGCATAGAGAGGAAAAATGAAAATTATTTCAAGTAGTGAAACAAAAAGAAAATGATGAAACAAGAAACCAATTAACCACTAAATGTACACTCACTTCAAATTCAATAAAGCAAACAGTGTGTCTTTCCTGTCTCAGGACCTTCATTTGTTTATAGCCTGGTTGACTGCATCATGTGAACCCATGATCAAAACAGATCAACATCATAATTTGAGCAAACACACATTTTACAGAAAAAGAATTGCAATACTTAAAAACCACACAAGATATCAGCAGCAAAGATAACCTTAACTAAAAGTACGAAAATCAAAGCAGCTAAAAATAATGTGATTCTCACATTGTCAGACCCCAAGATCACTCAATAATGAGAAATAAAGTTAAGATTACATCATATTGGCAGATTGGGGAAGGAGAGGGGGGAGGGGTGGAAAGATCTATTCCATCGAAAAGGAAGAGCTTCACAAGTTGCAGAAACAAGTAGTACATACTCCATTCCCTAATGTTGCACCTTGGATGGGATTTACGCATCCCAATGCACATGTTCGACCTTAAGTGTATCTCTCTGTTTCATAATATTTGCAACAAATGTTTTCTTTCCTTTTTAAGTTGTCATTTCTCTCTATCTCTCTCCTCATCACATGCATCTCTATCTTTCTCTTTCCATTAAACAATCACACACAAATTTGACTAGGAGTCCGTGTGACCCTCTAAAGTTGAAAATAATAAGAAACAGAGGTAGTAATACAAGAGTACAAATTATATTTAAAAAAAAAAAAAAAAAAAAAAAAAACTTTATATAATGGAAGTGTATACAAAGACAAATCAACAAGACCCCACATAACTTTATATTTTCTTCTATATAACCACGATATGAGGTTGAATAGTAATGTTTGATGTCAAAAGTGCAAAAGTTGCAATATTTATACATCAACAAGAGATCTTTCAGGAAGACAAATGAAAGCCTCACATTTAATGAAAAGCCACAAGTACCAAATAACAGTAAACTCAGCTTTTTTTTTTTTTTTTTGAGAAAGAGTAAACTCGGCTATATATTTAGTTCTATCATAATTAAAAAATTAGGCAGAACACACAGAAATTAGCTACTTTCATTCACTGTCTAAATTATAAATCTATTCAGGTACTTCATTTCTTTTATACAATAGGTTCAGACAAATAAGTCATCCATAACAAAGAATCCTGAATACCAGAAAATTAAAGCAGTTTTGGATAATCTATGGGCATGTGCCCATTGCTGCCACATTGCTTTACTGATGGAGTGTCATGGATCCTGTGTATAGATCTTTTATCAAATCTTAATTCTACTTCGTCACTCACAAAGAAAAAGGTGTATATCCTTTGAGCAAGATGTGATACCCGAGTGTAAATTGTCCAGCTAGACAAAATATGCACAATGCGGAGATTGGCACTGAAAGTAACTAAATTCATGGGGTAAGGAATTGAAGAGGTCCTTGTAAAGAGTACAATGATTCCCAAACATCATGCAATATGCATGTGTAAGAAGGGAAAAGCAACGATTCAAACTCTATTTTTCCTATAATACAATAACGAATAAACTAAGAATATCAAAATATGATAGAAGAAAAACAAAGTGATCAAATCTTAAATAACTGAGCACCCAGATGAGGAAGCTGAGAGGAAAAGGAAAAAAGAACGATAGGAACCACATTAGGTGGAAAAAATGGAATTGGGATACTAAAGACAAAGGATATTGCTAGATACTGTCCATGTAAAAACTAGTGTGTTTCAACTTCCAATATAGCATAATTAAGGAATAAATCATTAAGTTTGATTTCATCTCTCAGATAAAGCCCAATATTAGACCAAATTCACTGTCCCAAAATCAATCTCACTGTCCTCCTCTTATATATGGAGTACATTATTTATATGAGATTACCTGCTATTGCTCCCACACCTCAAAAGAAAACAACAATACCCACTGGCAGATCTTGGATTAATAAATTGGGATTGCACAACTTATAAGGACCTTTTTCTGACAAAATACATTGGTCATTGACCATGGGCTCAATGGGTCCAGTCCAGCAGCCTTTAGAGTTTACACTTCCAATCCAAATAGTTAAAAAGAGCAAGTTGCTGTCAAGTTCGGGGCTGGCAGGAACCATTTATCACAGAGGATTTACAGTTTTGCACACGTGAGGTAAAAGAACAAGTTATTTTTATGCATGACAGCATGAATAAATTGCTTATTATAGGTTATGACCTAATGGAGTTGGAATACATAAAGTAAAGGATATTACAGGATATAGCCCCTGTAAAAACAACTACAGTGTTCCAACTTCAAATATAGCATATAAAAGAGGCAAATCACTAAGTTTGATTTTTATCTCTAAGACGACCTAAAACCAAATTCCTCATCCCAATATAAATCTAATCCTCCCATTTTACAGAGCATTCAAACACATGGGAAAACCTACTACGGCTCCCACACTCCATAAAGATACCTCAAAACCCATTGGCAGATCTAGATTTACGAATTGGGAATGCACAACTTTTCAAACCTTCCTCTATGACACACATACATAAATTGGTCATTGGCTCACTAAATCCTGTCCAGCAGGTTTAGAGTTTAGAATAGCATAAGATTAGAATGGTAAGTTGTTGTCAAGCATTGGGCAGGAAGGCACACATATTTGTATTTCAAAGTGTTTGCACACGTGAGGTAAAAAGAACAAGAGCTTATTTATGAGCCTGAATGCATCAAAGCATGGGTAATTGAGTATTAAACTCCTTCCATCCCCAAATGAAAGTCCCATGTGCCTTCTGAACATGTTTTTAGGAAACTGAATTTACAAAACTCTGATAGTGAGGCTTGGAAGCTTGGTTGATTAAAGGTACATACTTCAATAAACTAGATATTTGTGATTCCATAACTTTCAATGATGAATTTAAAATGATGATTAGGTGAAAGAAAGAATGATATAGCAATTATTTGATTCGAAAGCTGAATCACAGGGTAAATATACAATGTAAGGTCCTACAATGCAAGTGAAGTAGTAACTCTGCTTCATTACAATCATGTAGGTTTACCTCTCCCTTAGATGTTTTTCTACTCCAAAGTCCGTCCACATTCGAAAATGAGATCACTAAACATGGCATTATATGCCCAAGAAGTAGAAATTGCTATAATTTCTATAACATGATACTTGAAGTAGAATGCTTCCATTCTTAAAATTTTTACCTTGATGCAATATTAATTAATCTGCATGATTAGATTATGAATTTTAATTGATAAAAACACTAAAATATGATTTATTGCTAATTAGTTCGAAGATATTAAGTTTGCAAACATATATGCTCCTTCCGTTTCTAAATAATTAACATGGTCAAATTTGGCACACATGCCAACGTACTGGTTTGACCTTAAATATATATAATTAAATATTAGTAAAAAAAACTGATATCATGACTCTTTATATTAATACCTATTTAACAAAATACTTCATGATAATATTTTTTTTTTTTAACGTTACTAAAAAAACAATGGTCAAAGCTAGTATATGAATATTGAAAAGAAGTCAGACGTTTCAATATTTAGGAAAGGAGGGAGTAATGACTTTCGAGATTATACAAAAAAAATAAAATCAGATTTCTTGTATGATAAGATCTCACATAAACTTGTTTATATGACAACAATATTAGAATCATTATGTTGACCGAATTATATGTGCTTTGACATAAATAAATAAAAAATAAATAGCTGAATAATAATAATTAAATAAAAAGCTGAATAATAATAATTAAATAAAAAATATGGGGTTTGGTTTAGTATATGTGAATAAATATAAAGGTGGAATGAAACTTAAATTTAGGGACAAGATTTTTGGGCAAATAGTAGCAGACAGATATTAGCATTATCATTATCATTATCATTATTATTATTACTTAATATTTATTTTTAAATATTAATTATTATTATTAAATGTTAATCATTATTATTATTATTAAATATTAATTATTATTTTAGAGCATAGCAGAACAACTCAAAAGAACAGGGCCTAAGAGGGTACAAAAACAGAAAAATAATTTATTTTTACTTTTTTAGGGGTCTTATGATTAAACCTTTAAAGGCATATGCAATTAAGCATAATATGTCTCGTATAGGGTTTCAACATGAGAGAAGAGTCACCATTGGAACTGACACAGACATTGATCCTCATAACTCATAAAGACCCAACCATAAATCGATAAGCTTCAAAGGGAAGAATAGAAATATAATTATTAATAGATAGATAAAATAAACACCAATTCCCTTGTCATAACTCCGCAAATGAAATAATTCAATGGCTAAACTAAACTACTGCTAACCCCACCCACCCCCCAATAAATATTGAAACAAACCAAGGAGGAGACATGCTTACATGCTAAACAAACCCCTCAGCTCATCCTCATTGATGTTCTCCCCAAGGTTACCAATGAATAGAGTATTACAAGGAGGGTTATCCTTTGTGTTCTGCACAACAACAACAAAAATATATACATTAATGAGAACAAGAGGAATAAAATTCAGTGCTGAACTATGCAAGGCAAGATATACAAAATCAAAGAGATTAAAAAACTTTAATTAATAATAATAAAAAGAAATAAAAATACTAGGTAGTTCCTAATTTCAAGAAGCAATAAATAAAAATGATTTGCATAAAGAAAAGTAAGAAATTTCATATTTTTGGAACAAAAAATTTAGGAATATAAAGCGGATTGTATGACAAACAAAGGATATTCAGCACAAAGACAACCCTTAGTCAAAAACTACAAACCGTGACATGTGGCGCCACAGAAATAAACAAGGTCAATCCATTATATTATGGCTATTCAGTAACGAATTCTGAACCTGTCAGTCCATAAGGTAGGTGTGAAATGAAAATAATGTTACAACTTCTATTATAGATTTTTGGTTCACTATACTAGCTTTTGTAAAACATTATTGAACCAACATTTGATACAACTTTGGGAGTGAGTAATAGAACAAAGGTTAAGGAGAAGTTTAAATATTTTAATAAATGGCTATAGGAGATTTTGAAATATTTTGCATAAAAGAATAAAGATTAAACCTAAAAGTTTAGGTTTTGACTTTACACTCACGAAAAATCCTATAAATACCTTTAATGATCCTCAAATCATCTTGCCAATGAATCCATAAGGCTAAACAACCTTTGCTCTTGATATTCGTTTGTTAAACTAAAACCCGATAACCTAAAATTTTGGAACAATATTCTGATTGGATTGCATGAAGATCAATATAACATAAAAGGTAAGACTTGAAAGAAATTTAGCACAAAGATAACACCTATTCAACAACTAAGTTGAATAATCAAACAAACAAAGTAGATTAAAGAGGCCAAGGGTTTGCCAGCAAGGAAAGATCACAAAATTCTGATGTTTCCACGAAAGATAGTTAACAAAGTACCAAAGAGAGGAGTTTTCGTATCTTAATTTAACAAAAAGCATAGGGGCATGTTCCCTCGTAAATTATAATTACAGGAAGCCTAATATAACCAAGAAGTGACCTCAATATAAGGGCCATTAGATTACAATCAAAAGGCTAGGATCAAAAGCTAAACAATAAATTATCATTAAGAAAACGAAATCTTGATTGCTAAATAACAAAGGAGTATATATAAAACAATCGAGTAATATACACAACCGTAGGGTGGAACCTGAGAATATTATTGGTGTGTTGCTTAATCATGCTGACTGCTCATGCAGATTTAGGCACGAGCATGCCATCTTTCATGACCATTTGGGACTAATGTTGAATATAAACCTGTCCAATGACTTGCATGACTAGCACAAGGCTGAATGTGTTCATGTTAGCTTCAAGATTCATCCTTAAGATATCCGATTATCTTGCTAACTCACAACTAAGCCTTAATGCAATTTGGCCTCACGCAAAACATGAAAGTAGACCTAATTAAGGGCAAAGTATGGTAATTGGTAACCATGGAAATGTGGAGCTTCTATCATCTCATCATCAACTAAGACTTATTGTTTCTGCATCAAAAGAATCCCATAAAGTCCTACAGAAATTAGTTGTTTCCGCATCAACGATCACATGTAGCCACAAAGGTAACAAATAACCATGATATGTAGAGCTTGTACCACCTCATCATCAACTAAAGGAGATTGTTTCCACATCAAAAGAACTCCATAAAGTCCTAAGGAAATTAATTGACATTCCAAAACAAACAAAAAGAAAAAAAGCTTAAGCATTAAGATTAATACGTAAGAACTAAGAATACAAAAAAGCGTTTCGTATGACTTTAACATCAAAGCTTTAACATTTTTGAGTCTTCAGTTTAGATAGTTGGATAAAAAAATGTATATGCAAAGAAACATTACTCCTAAAAAATTAAATAAAACAAAATAAAATAAAATAAAGCAACAAACCACATTTAGACTCTACAGTAGTATTAAACAGTCTACATATTCACCTAGATATGTCAATGACATTAAATTAGGCACCACAACAACAACAAAAATAAGTTTTTTTGTATTCAAGCAAGATAAACAATGGTCGCCGTTCAAGAAGTTCAAAATTCTGATTAGCATTGCATTTATATGTGCAAACTTCAATGTTACGGAGTACAATCATGTGTTCGTCCATAATTCATACTGCATAAATATTTCTTTTGGGAGAGAGGGAGGGGGCACATTTGACATTCCATTTGTCTCAGCATTAAATTATGAAAAAAAGACATTTTTAAAAGTTTACACAGCTACGCATAGTTATATACATTGTACTTAAAAGGGATTAGTAGCTAAGAATATTCTTATACGTGAAGTTCAATATTATTGGTAAGCATATTTATTATTGTAAAGACCTTAACTTGAAAATCCATGCCACTGTCCATATTATTCAGTTTCATTCATGAGATAGAAGTCAAGGAGAAAGTACCTGCACAGGAACATAACTACTTGGTGCAGGTACAGGAGCAGGAGCAGGAGCAGGAGCAGGAGCAGGCATTGGCACTGGAGGTACAGGATATCCCCCATACGCATCGTATGGTGGAGGAGGAGGGGGAGCCATATACCTAAAACGTAAAAATGAGTATTATTATTGTCTCCTAGCAATAAGAAAACTTTCAGCTGAACTAGTATGTTATTCACAAGACAGTGTTTTCACTGAGAATCAGAGAAACTATACCCATGTGGTCCCCAAACAGGTGCTGGAGGAGGGTGAAATGGTGATGGACTGGCATAACCAGTATGCGTAAAGTCACCACCAGTTCGTAAACGTTTACTTTGGTCATAAGCATTTGCATCTGTTACAATGCCTATTACAATAAGAGAGAAGAAGACATGAAAATTGTTATACATCAAACAGCAGTCCTCCAACCAGACAGGAAGATAAAAGGACAAAAGACGCAGAAAGATAAAAGCCTGAATAAGGCAAGTAGTTAACAACTATAGCAAGTAGAAATAATTATAAATGAACAGCAATTAACACAGCTAAAAGCCAGTACACTGCACAGTCTGCATTCTTAAGTAAAATATGACACAAACAAGATGTATATCTATGTTGCTCAGACTCAGATTTGGGTGTCGTTTCTGACACGGTGTTGACACTCAAGATGACTAGATTTAATAAAATTTCATACAAGGCCACTGTATATATGGGTGTCATGTCGTTTCGTATCGTATCAAAGGATCTGACTCACGACACCTGAAGTACACGTGCGTCGAATTCATAATATCAACTCTTTATAATTTATACTAATATACAAAGTTACAAATATTAATGGTCAAAGTTATTTCTCAATAGATGTGGCAGTCGAATGGTTGCATTTAAAAAGAACAAAGGTAGTATAATTTAATGCTAATAAGTAATAACTGCAATTTTGTCTAATAATCAGATTGACTAAATACCTGAAATAGAAATCAAGCATTCAAATATGCTCCTAATACCTCAAAAAATAAGAACATTAAGTTTTACGAAAGAAGAGGGGGGGGGGGGGGGGGGGGAGGAATGAAAGTGTAACTAGGTGTTGGGGCATAATTTAGGTAATTTGTAAGAATACCAAGCCCAAGATGGGAGCTAAGAATAATTTTAGGTTATATAAATAGGTGATTAGGTGTTGGGGCATAAAGTAGTGTTCTTTGAAAAGAGTCTCTCTATTGATAAGATGGGGGATAACATATTAATATCATATTACACATACACCAATACTTCAAAGATTATAGAAATGGATTGATTTTAAACCTCCAAGAAAAAAAAAAAAGGCTAAGATGGTGGGCTGTAAACTCGTAATAATGGATTGACTCATAAACCTTCCTACATTCCAAAACATTAATAAAAACTTGAATATGATTCATTTATTTTCTATTGTTTGTGTTGCTTAAAATTCCCAATTACACATTTACCAATACTTGCTCTACAGATTTTAGAAATGTGATGTGTCATACTGTGTACCATTATCCATATTAAGATACATGCAAATCCCAACAAAAATATAAACAATTATCACAGTTGTGGGAGCAGTTGCTACCTTGCTATCATTAATATATTACAGTATTAAAATGAGATGTATTTAACAAGTCATGTCACATTTCACTACCAAGAGTATTCATACATTGCATCCCCATGTCATTGCATCATTGGTAAAAGAACACTCCTTTTCTTCTCCACCCATCCAAAAAAGAAGTAAAGTGATGCATATACTTTTGATAGTAAAACTAAAATCTTATATTCGTTTTAATGCTTAAATTTCTAAATAAATAAAAGGAAATCAAGCTAGTCTCAAGATCCTTAGTGTCATGGTATTGGTAGGGGTTTACACTACAAAATTCCCCGTTGTCTGACACATTGACTATGTCAATTGGGCATTACATATATAGTTCAAGTGCAAAATAACTAAACCCATTTCAAGTATTTCCATTTAAATTTTCGACCTTGAGGAGGGCATAGAAAGACAATACCAGTCATCATTAGAGCTCCACTAAATACCAAAGTGAAGGCAAGCTTTCCAACGTCAAAGCAACCCTTCAACTAAGCACTTAATCTTTCTAAATCATTTAACTTCTGAGCTGCATACCACTCTAAACCTAACATACACTTTTTATTACAACACAGAAAAACAGGTGATCCAATCTTGATGCCTTCTCAATTGAATAATACACGACAACTAACGCTGATTCTAATACGAAAACTCCCTACGTTTCCCCTCAGCTACTCAGCAATTATAATCAAAATCAACTAAACATTTACCATTACAACAAAACAGACTAAACAACCAAAATAAATAAAAATCAAAAACACAAACCTCTCTTCACAAACAAATTCTTCTTTGCCATCTCTGTGTGCAAAACCGCCTTCGATTCAGCATCAAAAACCATATTCTACATACAACAGATCAAATCAAATAAGCAAAATCAATCAATTCAACAATTTGATAAAAAACAATCTAATGGCAAACGAACAAAAATTAAACACCTGAAGAGCATCTTTAGCAGCGTGAGCAAACTCAGGCGAAGAGAAAAGAGCAAAACCCATAGGATGTTCTCCTTTATGATTAATTTGCGACGCCTCATAACCAGGCAACCATCGCAGCAAATTCAGCAATTCTCTCTCCTTCACATCTTCCGGCAATCCAGATATAAATATCGTCCTCACCTGCTGAAAATTTATCAAAATAATTCATCAAAAAACAAATCAAAACCCTAAAAATCAGACGAAAGTGCAAAAAACTGACATCATCGGAAAGGCGATTATCGAGGGAAGGTGGTGGCATGGGGACGACGGAGTTAGGCGGCGGAGGCGGAGCAACGGCGGCCGGAGCTGGTGGAGGTGCCGGCGTTGGCGGCCATTGTTGGTGTTGGTGTTGGTGGTGGTGATAAGGATGAATTCCAGCACCCGCCATTGTTGAAGAAATCGAAGGTTTTTTTGATGAATGGTTTGGAGAAGTTCGTGCGATGTTATAAACCCTAATTGAAGAAGTGGTTGCTTAGTGCAATGCCACTCATTAGTAGTAATGAGGCTCATGATTTAAGTTTAAGGAGTTTTAAATGAAGTGCTAGTCTTTTTTTATAAGAAATAAAATTAGGGGTTCACTAAAATTACCACTTGGGAGTAAAATTTGTATATTCGGAAGATTGACTTGGTATTTTATAGCCTATTACATGAGTTGACATTATTTTTGGGGGTTGAAGTAGTTGACTTGATATTTTACAGGTTATTAGATTTGACGAAATCTCTTAAATCATCTAAAGAAAAAAAAAAAGATGTATTTGGATAAACATTGATGAGTTGGTTATCTTATCATATATGAATATGCCCGCCAACTTTAGAGAATTTGCGGATTTGACATAATGCCATTAGGGACACAATAGCGGACAAAATACAGTCCAGCACAACTATCACCATCTCTTTGTCTTCCTGCCAATCTAATCGTATATTCGACGTCCTCCTCTTCTTCTTCCTTCCTCAACTACAATGGCCTCAATCCCTCAACACTGCTTCGTAGCGAAACAAAAGGACACCCTACTAGCAAAGAGTGCAAAATATGACAATACTAACTCCTTAGGAAAAGCATCTTCTTCGCAGCATCATCTCTATCTCAACAACAATGATGGTGAAATCTTGAGCTGCCATGATTATGGTGATTGGTGAGAGAAGGGAAATGGAAGAAGAAAGGATTGAAACACCATTGCCTGATTCTCCCAAAATAATTCTTCTTTTCAAATATTCCTTAATAATCCAATCTTTGCTACCCATTTTCACCCAACAAAACAAATGTGACCGGTTACCTTAATTTCAGGTAAGTTTTTATTATTATTATTTTTTATTTATTTTTCCTTTTTCCCCCTCTTATTCTCTCCTCCTTATTGACATCAATGGATAGCAGCCTCCTCTAAACACCAGCACAATACAACAACCCCACCCTCCCAACAGTTGCCACCAACACTCACCGCCCTTTCTTCCTCACCCCATCACCCTTACCTCGATCTTCTCTCTCTCAATCCAATTTCTCTCTCTCAATCCAATCTTTCTTAAATTAACCACCACCAGCCCATCATCAACTTTCCTCCGTGAATAATATTATAATAAAGCACACATCTCCGATACAATATTTTGGAAAAATAACATAAAAGCCTATCACCACACTAATTGAGTTTTAAATTTAATTTGTACGTGGGTGCTTTGGGTTCGTGGTGATGGTAGAATGTGAAAAAGGGTGGTGAAGTTTGTGGTTCGTGGTGCAGTGTGGCACTGTGGCAATGTTATTAGAACCGAGATTCTACTTTGAATCAAAAGAGAGGGGTAGAATCGAATCGTAAAATCGAATTGTTGACCGATTCTACAACTTTTGCAAAAATATGAAATAATACTCAAATGTTTCACCAATCACCAATTTACTCATTTTATATGCATATGAAAGAAGGGTTTTAGAAATATGTAGACTATGTACGGTGAGAAGAGAGAAATTTAATTAGCCTTTTATATGGGCTATGACCCAATATAAAGTTAAACACATTTAAGATTCCAATTTCTAGGCTTTAGTCAGAATCGCTAAAATTGTACAAAAATCGTGATTCCATCGATTTTATGGCCAATTTTGCAATTTTACTACTGATTCAAGTTGTTTGCAAGATTTGAATCATAGAATCATGGGCTTCTACGATTCAAATCGCGATTTTAATAACATTGCAGTAAGGTTTGTGTGTGATCTGAGTGGTGGTGATAGGTGGCTCATGGTGAGTGGGGGTGGTGGTAAGGTTTGTGTTGATGTTGGTGTGAGTTGTTGTTAATTGGTGGGTAAGTGGGAGGTGAGGTGGTAATTAGACCTAACAAACAGGTCATTCGAATTGGGTTTGGATCGGGTCGATTTTGGGTCAACATATATTCGGGTCGGGTATAGGTTGGGTTGGATCAATTTGGGTTTTGGGTCAAATTTAAGGTTAACACTTTGGGTTGGGTCATTAGGGTCAATTAATTCGGGTTTAAAGTTGGGTCGGGTCACTTTGGGTCGGGTCCAGGTCAATTTCAAGTTGGGCCATACGTTCAGGTCACTTCGGGTTGTAGGTCACGTTCAGGTCAACTCCACTTCGAGGTTCGGGTCAATGATTTTGGGTCAATTTTTAGGTATGGGTTAGGTCACTCGGATGGGGTTAGGATTACCAAATCTAGTGATAACTTGTAATAGAGGAAAATATGAAGGTGGTGGTAATGGAGGACAGGAGGAAGACCAGGAAATGAAGGGAGAGGAGAGAGAAAGAAGTAGGAAAGGGAAGAGAGAAAGAAGTAGGAAAGGGAAGAGAGAAAAAAGGTTTTTTTTTTGTTAATTTTAATTACCAAAATAAAATAAATTTGTTTTAAATTAAAAATTTAAAATAAAAAAATTTGACCAATAAGGAAGTGACACATGAATTGGCAACCTGTTGTAATTGGTATTTGACTTGGTACAAAGGTTGTTATGTAAACTCGGGTGCACGGTTCATCCAAGTATTTTTTTTATTTTTGCTTATTGTATAGGGATATTTTTACCCCCTTTTATAGACAAATGAGAGGCCGACAAGTGACCCAATTATAAGCCGACATGTGGCAATTGCTTAGATAAAAAAGACCAATATATATGAGCATGACACGTGGCCTAAAGAGAGGTATGAGAAAACTAAGGGCTCAAAGCCCATTAAAGGGAACATGCCTTAGCATGAAGCAAACCCTAACACACGTGTCAACCACGTAGTGAGCCGCCAATCTTTCTAGGTTATGAAATCTTATGAGCATGATCTCCCACTTCCCTATAAATACCCCATAAATCCATGATGAGAACAAGAACACACAATTCCAAAAGGCATTCTGCCTAAAAATATGCGCTCACTTCTCTCTAATTTCTCTCTCTAAAATTCCGTTTTCGGTCACTAACTTGATCGTTGGAGGCGAATCTCCGATAAACTGGAGATTCGTTGTTTTGCAGGTGTTCAGGCTGTACGAGTATTGCATCCCGGATCTGTCTCTCGAGGGAATCTATACCCCCCTTCAAGATATTCCAATCCCTGAAACACTTATTCTGATGATTAAGTTAAAGGATGGTTATTGCCCATTTTTTTGGGTTTCGTGATGTCCAACACCATGCGGAAGGAAACCTGCCCAAAATTCTTACATAAATTAAAGCAACTAAGCATGCATTAAAACCATAATCACGTAATTAACAAGAAGAGAGAGAAAGAATCATTACCCTCGAAGCGTGCTTCGCTCTAACTTGAACTCGGACTTGGAAGCCTTGAGTACCGCAAGTGCGCGAACCTCCAATAGCTAACACCCTCGCTACCGAACCGAGCCGGCCCCTACCCCGAAGCTTAGTCGGGACTAGACCAAGAAAACACTTAGAGTATTAGAACAAAGGTATTCTCACTTTTGGAGATCCCTTCAAGTTCACCAACTCAAGTGCTCTTTCCTAATGCCAAATGATTGGTATTTATAGGGAAAGAAGCCCTTGAAATCTCTTCCCCAATCAATGTAGGAGAGTTGGTAAAAAGGCAAAATACAATTTAATTTAATTCTAAAATTAAATCAAAAAGCCAAATGAATCACCAAACAACAAGTGGCAAGAGGAGAGCAAGGGGTTAGGTGAGGACTATAAGGGGGGACCACCCTCCCCCTTGCTCCCCAAGCAATCCCCAAAAAAACCAGGTTCCCTTTCTCTCGGCCTCTCACCACGTGCCAGCTGCCGTGGCCAACCTTGGGCTCCAAGGCTGCCTTGCTGGCGGCCTAGCCCCTTGGTTGGGCCTGCTAGCCAATCGCACACACACACAGCCCAACACGTTACGCGTGCTTGCGGGCTATTGGAGGCCCAGCGAGCTTGCTAGCATGCTAGCACGCATGGCGTGCCAGCTATGCCAACCATGCTGCGCCAGTTGCTAGCTTGCGATGTTAGGCATACGCGCATTGCTAGCTTAGCTCGACATGGTGCGACTGCCCAACTAGCATGCGTGTGCTTGCATTTGGGCTTGTGGCCATGCCTTACATGCTAGTAGCCTTGGCTAGCAATATTGCCCTAGCCCTCGGATGGCTCAGGCAATCCAAGGCTAGGGCTATACTTCTAACTTGTTGTTTAGTTGATTTTTGTCTTCGTCGATTCCTAAAATCGATTTGACTTATAACGATCGGCTTCGACGCTCTAAGCTCGGAATTTAACGTGATTATTCGTAAATCTCTATTGACTCATTTAATCATTCGAATTAATTTGTTTTTTCAGTCCGGTTACACGATTGGATGTGACCAGAAAGGGTTCAGTCAAGATTGAGCTGTAATATTAACTATGCATTAATATTAGTGATTGGAAGCGGCCTCTAGCTAGGCATTCCGATCACTTGACCTCACTGAATAATTATCTTTCTAATAATTTCGAATCCTCTATTAGAATAATACACTTGTTCGAAGGACACCTTCTTTCACATTTAATTATCAAAAATAACCTTGGTGCATCTTGTACCCGAGTGTATAAAGTTTTTAGGAATAATCGAAATGTAAGATAATTTTGTGTTGATGTGGAATGATGTTATCCCTACTCATATTGTTGAACTTGCTTTGTCTTATTTAATCAATTAATTACTCGTATTTAATTTAGCCCTTTATAAGTTTTTATAGAAAAAAAGGTAAGATTATTTTGAGTGAATCAAGCAAATGTTGAAATATTCTTTTGATATTTTGCTTAAAAAAGCGAAAAAGGCAAAATGTTGCAATTAATCGCACTTTCTTCGTTTCTTTTAATTGCAAATATCAAAATAGTTGTATCACATACCTTTTTTGTTAATATAACTCTCCTTTTCTCTCTCATATCACATAGGTCCAATTTTTTTTAATTGTATATCTCTCTAATTTCAAAATATTTTCCTCAAAATCTGCAATTTGCTAAGTGATGCAACTAAAAAAACGGAAAAAGTATACAGAAGTTGAGATACTCCCTCCGTTTTTTATATAATACATGACACAATCAAACATTGCACACATGTCAATGTATTAATTTGATTTTATTTTTATATAATTAAATATTAATGAAAATTATTTTAAAAATTATACTACGTATTATAAAACTTTATATTAAAATCTATCTAATATGTTTTAAAAATATATATATATATATATATATATATATATATATATATATATATATATATATATATATATATTTTTATTATATTAATAAAAAATTATGCTCAACCTAATATATAAATAGTAAAAAAAAAAAGTATATCGTCTCAGACGGAGGGAAATTATACAAAGAAAACACGGACAAAAAATACATTTACGTGAAATGGGAATGTTCTGGTCCGAGGAGGACTATAAAGGCGAAGGCGAAAAGACAACCAAACAAAAAGGCAACAAAAAAATAAAACGCTAGAACACATAGTGATAGTGGCAGGGACTGGCAGCTTTACATAGTGCCAGCCTTTTGGAGTAGCTCATTGCTGCAAAATCCACTTCTTCCTTTCTCTCTCCTCTTTTTCCATTAACCCCAAATCACCTGCTATGGAGGTACTAAGCTCATCATCTTCAATATTATTTCATCTCGTTTTCCTTGCGAGTTATTTTCAATAAAGCATTTATCTGTTTTTATTTTGGGTATTTTTTTCATTTTAGGTGAAAGTTTGATATATACTACTAGGTGTTATAATAAACTCTTAAAAGTGTGATAAAAAGGGGAAAAAAATGTGTCTTTTATAAATTTTACCTTGTTTGTTTGAATATAACTTTTAAAAAACAGAGTTTTTTTTTTTTTTTTTTTTTTTTTAAATAAAAAAATTAAATTTTTATTATTTTGTGTGTGTGGGGTTGTGCAAGATTTTGAGGTTTGGCGTAGAATGTTTTACGAAGTCTGATTAATTGATTATTGTTTGATTGTCCGGAAAAAAAAAATTTATTATTGTTTGATTGTCCGAAAAACGGAGTATTACATTTGCACATTAATATGCCATTTTGTTTGCACCAAAAAAAAAAAAAACTCGTAAATTAATATGCCATTTTGTTAATTGGTGACATTCTCTACCGAGTAACTTATGTACCCATCAATTTTTAAACAATGTTTTCATTTACATTTATCATTGCAAATATCTTTAATTATACATTATTAAAATTAGATATTAGTAGTATTACTTTTTTTTTTCCCTCTTATACATAGACAAATATTACGAGTAGAAGATTTTTATACCAGTATCATAAGATTTTATTATTTTTTTTTTTTTGAAGCAACTAGTGTCATAAGATTTCAAATGGATGAAGTATTGCTTATTTATTTATTTATTATTATTATTATTTTTTATTTTTAAATACTCACTTTCCATTTTAATTCTATTTTTAAATTTAATGTTACTCTTTCAACTCTGCAATAATGATATATTTTTACAATTTTGTCGTACTTTATTTTACACAAACCCACATTTTTCAATATTTTTCTTAAATTGTGCATCTATAATAAATAAGTAGAGCATAAAAAAACAAGTCTTTTTTTTGACTTAGAATGGCGAAATTGTTAGGCATAACACAACATTAATTTCTCCGATGCATGATTAGCTAATAGTACCAATTTAGTGAATGTATAATGCTAAAACCTTGAACGTTTTACACATAGATCTTTGTTGTAGGAGTCTTCACAATTATCAACAAGATATTATATTCTATTTGCATTGCTATTTACTAGATCTTAAATAGGACTACAATGAATGGAAGGAGTTTAAAAATTATCCTTTTGCCACCCATGTTACTACTAAGGTTCTAGCCCTTTTGTTAATCAGGAATAAGGCATGTATATCCAACATCATCAAACTCCGTTCAATAAAGTAGCGCGATCATTAGAGGCATTGGCCGTTGGGGTAGCTTTGTTTGGATTGATGAGAGTTAATGATGTCTACTTTAGTTCTTAGTCATGGGTCGTGTTTCATTTATTGTGCATGTTTTGTGTTAGAGTGAATGTAATGAGGGGACAGTGAAGTCTCACATAGTAAGTGCTAAAGAATAGGATTTTGAAGATGCAATACATTTGATCACTTAACTAGAGCACCGTTAGTCTTAGTGCACCAGCATTAATTTTTCATTCAGCTGCTTAATATGCATCTTCTAAGGAATGTATATTACTCAGTCATTTTATTAAGAGCTAGTAGATCTCTGTCCTAACCCTGAAAATACTCTTGCATATCTTAATATATACGAAGTACTAGCTAGCACTTGTTAATTCTTTTTTATATGTTGACAGTCTTGATAAGAAAATTTGATTACTATCAGATTTTTGTCCCTGAATATTGCAATGTACATTTCAGGATATGGATCTTTGTTTACTGAACACTGATATCTCATATAATATACTGTCTCGACTGCCTGCTGATATATTGGTCCAGCTGAAGATGGTCTCAAAAGGGTGGCAGCACTTCATTGCAGATCCTGATTTCATGCGCTTGCAGATGAAGACGGCAGAACCAATTTCGATTTCAGGATACTTCTTCCAGGAAAAGTATCTGTACTGTGATATCGATGTTGAAAATCTCAGTTACATTCCCATTAAAGCCAAGGAAACCAAAATTTATCAGAATATCCTAGAGTTTTTGCCTGAGAAAGTTACTATTTTGGGATCAAGCAATGGTCTAGTCTGCTGTAGGAGTTGTATCCCTTCTCCCGACCCATTGATATACATCTGCAATCCCGTGAGTAAGAAATGGATGACTGTGAAGTGGGATAGAATCAACAGGAAGGACTATATTGCTTTCTCCTTCGAACCATCTTCTACTTCCTCCATGAATGAGAGCACATTCTATAATCTAGTTAGGGTGTTTGAAGTTGATGTGCATACTCCTGGGAAGGAAGAATTCTACTTCACTTTTGAAACATACAATTGGGAAAGAAGGGTATGGGTTAAATCTAAGGAAATTTGTCACTGTGAAGATTCTTTGTGCATCACCAAATATGTTTTGGTTAAGGGTATTTTATACTGGCTGACAGATGGTCACATACTTCTCATGTTCGACATTGCAAATGAGCTCTCTTTGCTCATTACTCTCCCTATTCCTTTCACTGAAGGTAAGCTCCCTGAAATTTGTCTTGGAGAATTTGATGGAGAGCTGCATTGTGTAGTGGTATCATCGGAAGGACTAATGATTTGGGCCCTTGAGGATTGTTTCAGCTCCAACTGGGACCTCAGGTCGTTCATATCTTTCAAGGTGATGGAGGAAGAAAATCCACAATATCTATGCAATTTGGCAGAAAGAGTTTCAACATCTGTTGGAGAGAAAGTCCCATGGATGCAACTTTTGGCGTTCAAAGATGGAAAACTGTTCTTAAGGGTCTCCAATTCTGCCTACTCTTTTGACATTCAGACAAGGAGGATTTGTTTTCTGTGCGACATGTTTGATCTTGGTCATGAATTTGTTGGTGCACCAGTGGTTCCTTATTCTGTCACTATGGCATCAGTGGCTGATTCCTAAATGGTTTATCTTCCCCTTCTTATTTTTGGGTACATGCATGTTGCAACTATGCAATTGGTGTTACTAGGTTCTTCCTGTTAAATAGTTACTAGCTTTTTGTTCCAAAAATACTGCATATGGCTGCCAAAATTCTGGTGAAAAATCGTAGTTTTTCAGAGAAGTCACAGTACATTTAGTTGTAAATGTGGTTGATGCAGTAATCTTATTGTTCCAGAACATACTGTATTCGGCTGCTGCAAAAAATCTGGTGTAGAATTCGTAGTTTTTGAGAAAAGTCACAATACATTTTGGTCGATTAATGTGGTTGATGTAGTAATCTTTTGCAGCCTTATCTATTTTAATGGAATGCTAGACTTAAATTTGAAGTGAAACATCGTTGTAACAATCATGCTCATTTCAACATTCACTTTTATGTTAACTAACAATGAGTATGCATGTCTTAATGTCTGCATGTAACCCGAATGGACATATATCTTTAGTTAGTTTGCTAAGGGTTAAGCTGCGTTGTATGCTCATTACTAAGCATTGTCTCATTAAGATGTTTTACTGATGATTATGTGTTGTAAGTGTGAAGTAGTAGTAAACTTCTCTAAATGTCGCTGATTGCTGACAATTTATTTTCCGTACATCTCTTGCAAACGTTCATAAGAATGTCTTCTGTTAGTTTTTTTACTCAATTTTGCTAGCATTTAAACAAAAAAATGATGCATCAGTTTGTTCAACATCCCTTCTCTTTTTCTTGTGGTTAAAGATAAGAATGACAGACATCGACAGTATGTCGTCTGCAGACAAGATTTATGGATATGGCACGAGTATATTGCAGAAGGGTGAGTACTCCAACTAGTAAACAAGCCAATTTCATGTAATATGAGTGAGGAGAGGCCTCACATACTGGTAGGATTGTGATCAAATAAATCCCAAAAGCCAATTTCTGCCTAGTCTTGCTAATATTTCAAATTTTCATAATGGTTTAGACTTAGGATTTATGCATTGACCACAGGTACACATTCAGGTGTCAAACTTACCACTTCTTGAAATTCTAGAATTTTGTATCTTTCAAGTGTCGGTGCTTGGTTAAGAGTATTAAAATACACCAAGAAGAGTTGATATGAAATCAAGAGTCCAAGACGATGGGAAAAAGAAAAATGGTAACCAAACAAAGAAATCGATTATGATCATTTTTGCAACCATTACTAATCAAAGTATACACACCAACTCAATACGAATAGCAGAAACTGGTTAGAGTTATTACTATACACAAGAACATGCACCTTACTTGAACTGTTGAAAAAGAGAAATCACACATTATCCTAACAGAGAAGGCCATTTAAGGCTTAGATGGCTAGATGCTACCTCTTCACTGTAGTCGAACGTAAAGAAAGAAGAAAAGCTTTATTTTTATTTTAGTAGGGATTTAACAGCACTTTTCTAACATCTCAGAGAGAAAACCTTTCTCTATCATGGGGTGCAGAGTAGTCAGTATTTGGGCCTTGAGGAATGATCCCATAAGGATTAATGGAAGGATGACTTCCATAATAGTGCTTCTTAATGTGATCCATGTTCACTGTGCTGCTCATGCCAGGAATTTGGAAGATCTCTTTTGTGTAATTGAACAAGTTTGGGTACTCGCGCAGCAATTTCTTGTTGCATTTGAAGTGAACAGCATACACCTGTGAACAAAGTAAATTTAATTCCAAGCGAAGCGCAACTCCAGACAGAAATGAATGAATGAAAAACATTTTAAAGATCTACCAACAACATTTAAATTTACATCAAATTTACATTTGTTAATGAGAAAAAAATGGCTTGGTCACCTTTATCATTTTGATATATGGTAGCTTTGGAGTATGGAGTACATAAAATTCATGCCTCTAAATAGTACACAATTTTGAAAATTAACTAATGATGATACTCAATGAATTAAACATGAAAGGCAGTAGGAGTGTAGGACTAACATTGATGAATCATCTGCTACGCATAGTCAGTTTACCTCATCAAATCTTATTAAGGTTACGAATAAACGTATATCTGCTTCAGTCAGTGAGCTGCCACATAAATATCTCTGTTTAGCAAGTATCTCTTCGCATTTGTCCAGCGCTTCATACAATTTGTCAATAGCCTAGGCAATGGATCGAAATCATCAGATTCAGGACACATATTGGAAGCCAACAAAACAAAGATGGATCATAGGTGACATTAAAATAAGGAACGGTGTTTACCTGATCATATGGTTCTTGCTTTGTGGCAAATCCACATCTGTAGACACCATTGTTGATTCTATCATATATCCATTCGTTAACCTCATCAACTTGAGCTCGCAGATGCTGGGGATAAAGGTCCAAATCCCCATTCTCTGCTATATCATTAAACTCAGAGTTTAACATGCGAATGATTTCTGCGCTTTCATTGCTTACAATTGTCTCAAGTTTCTTGTCCCAAAAGACCTGTGGAAACCAATTAGTGAATCAATTGACAATTTGACACGGTAAGAGACCTATCATAAAGATGTCATAGAATGAATGATACATACAGGCACTGTATATTTGCCAGAGTAATTAGCACTTGCAAGGTCATACAGGTCTCTGATATTCTTTACACCATTAGGGTCTGGCTCAGCACCTGGTTCTTCTGTATCAGAGGCAGAGAAAACCCATCCCATATGTGCATCACCTTCCTTTGTTCTTTCCCATTTGGGTTTGACTGACTGCAAGTGCAAAGAAATGATATGTTATACTAAGCTAGAATACTTGCACTAACAGTCTAACAAGCAATTGTTTTAGCAAACATAGACGCCCATGTTACCGTGAAACTTATTGCTTTATCAAGCCCTTTTATCTTCACGAAAGAAAGGCACCTGGATGCCCAAGGACAAGCATAAGATATGTATAGATGATATCTTCCAGACTCAGGCAGAAAGGTCGACCCTTGATCTCTTGAAATAAAATTACGAAATGTTGAAGGAGACCTAACAAAAGCACCAGATTTTTCTATCTCATCAACTGCAGTTCGGGCCATAGTACACTGAAGATTTATAAAAACAACTAGTTAGCAGTGTTTCTGACATTTGAAAGAATACAGTTCACTTTGGCCTAAGTATGTGAAAAGAGAGAGTAGATGTGGAGAGACAAAATGGACAACTAAGTTGCAGTACAAGAAGAGTTAGTTCATTGTTTTAAAGATTCAGTTCATATTTTGGTATTCTGTACTATATAATTGAAGCACACTACTCTACTGCACACATAATATGAATAGCAAGTACAAATTAACCTATTCAAAAGATCAGGACTTGAGGCATGCACAGAGCAGGGCAACACGATCATTCTACAATCATAGCATGGTACTAGTACAAGGTTCCTTTCACTTCTCCCTACTATTAATGTATTTGCCCCTTTTTCTTACCTACTTTCATCATGAGGCAGCTCGGATTCTAAGCATTGTACCCACCCCCCCCCCCCCCCCCAAAAAAAAAAGGTGTACAGTTGAGCTTCTATTTAGACCTGAAAATCAAACAAATTACTGTAGAAGAATGTAGGTGAAATTTTCATTCACTCTGTGCAATTGAGTCCAGCAGCATGTATCATTAAACTAAAGAGGATCATCTACGAGTTTGTCATAAACTGGTTATATGTTTGACTCTCTAACTAGACAGTATGGCAGTATGCAAATGAAGAAATGATTGTTTAGTAAGTCTGTCTTTTCTCTAAGTCAGGTGTAGTGTACAGTCCAGCTCTAATTAGGATACGCTAGGAACAATTAGGATCATGCATAAGTGCATAACCCACATAAGCACAATTAGACAAGATATTCAACAAATTTTTTTCAGAAAATGAGGGGAAATTTTAACCCTCCCGAAGCAATCAAAACATTAACTGGCAACTGCAGCATGTTTTGCTGGTGTATGTGTTTACAAGTTTAAGCACTTTAATCAATTCCAAGCAGCCTGGACCAGGAGGTAAGTAGAAGAAATGCGATATTTAAAGCTGATCGCTTTTACTTCATTCTAATATCTTCATGATGATTGCTTTAAGCAATGTGATCCTGGGTATAATGGATAAGTGACATAGAGACACAGTCAATTAATTACTACTATACCAAGTTTGACCTATAGCTGATGAAGTAGATGAAAATCTCGAATCTTCTATCAACTCAGCACAGTTAGATCAATCTCGTAACTTTCAACTCTAGTATATACCTAAAGTCTATATAAATTTATAATTTATATATTGCAAAGTCGCAACCAATTATTTCCATTCATATAAATCATATTGGCTAAGGTCTCCATGATTAATCAAGTTTGAATACCAAGTACACGATAAGGAGGATATCACGTACTCTACAACTATGGGTAGAGGTACTTCCTCCAAAAACGATGCCTAAAATAGAATACCACAGCAATTTGTCCTTTATGTCAATGACTTTTCAATTTCATATGAAGGATAAAGTGGTTATAATTTTCACTTTAGAACATAATATATTTTTAGGTTGTATTTTGAACCAGCTAAAATGGTTTCATAGCATTTCTAAGGCACTCTGTAGCTTTTCGTACAGATGATTGAACGCGATAGGACTAAAGCAAATATAGACTCAGTGCCTATACACGCCACTGATTTGGTAAAGGGATTCTTACCAGGGATGGCCTCAACAACCTAGGTGTACCCAGTGGAAGAGAGAGTCTTACAACGGAGCTCATTTTCTCAAGCTGTCCTCTAGGCGTTCAGTTTACACCAAATGTCTACAGTCCTACAGATAGACTAGGATTAATAACACCCCCTTATCTGAGAAACACGGCAAAATGTTGTAGCAACTAATTAGAGAAAAGGCGGAAGGACAGCAACTTTGATGATCAGCCAAAGTTATGCAGCTAAATTATAACCCGTCTTAAAATTCAGAATTCGTTGTTACCCAAGTCGTATACGAAAGCATTGGGGTTAACATTCTCATAGAAATTGGGTTTAACATTGGGGTTAACGTTCTCATACGAAAGCATTGGGGTTAACATTCTCATACGAAAGCATTGGGGTTAACATTCTCATAGACTCTCAATTCTCATAGAATTGGGGTTAACATTCTCATAGACATCTAAATTCTCATAGAATTGGGGCTAACATTCTCATACGAAAGCATTGGAATTAACATGCTCATAGAATTGTGACCTTCTATTTACTGCCGACCCCACTTAAGGGATTAAGGCTTTGATTGATTGATTGAATGATATTTACAGCAATAAATGATACAAACAAATCAATTGTTAGCTCAACCCTCTAAAACTCTAATGCAACAAAATCAGCTAATAATCCTCCAACGATCAAGAATTTCGATATCTTGACAGCAATTTAGTTACATGAAATTCCTGTTTTACACCATAATCTTGTATTTTTTTTTTTTTCGCAGTAGTAAAAATTAACTGATAAATGATCAGACATAACAATAACAAGTATGCAGTATGTTTATAATCAATCAGAGCAATAAACAGATAATAAGCTCATATAATTGAGTAAAATTGAGTACAAGAGCAAACAGGACAACCCAAAAAAAACTTAAACAGAAACAATCAGATAGCAGTTGATTTAACAAGAATGAAAGCTTAGAAATATACCCAGTAAAAATTCTGTTGATCTTTTCTGGTTGCTTTTCCAAAACAGAGGGAGCAAGAGGAGGCTTAGGAGAGAGAGGAGAAGAGTTGATAGATAACTTCATTAATTTGGAGTCATTTTATATTACGGAGTACATGCTGTTAGGCCGCCAGTGACACTGTTTTTGGTTTAAAGGAAGCTGCTTTTTTTGAAGGCTAAACTCAAAAAGGAAGCTGCTTTGTCCCTTTCATTTTTGACTTTCTGATGCCCTTTTTCTGTTAGAAATTTTGATTGCTTGAGGTCATTCATGACACAATCCTTTTTTTTTTTTTTTTTTTTGGCAAAAGGAGCGTTACGGATTGTACATGTCTCAACGTATGATCATCTCTAAGGCCCCATTCTTTAAATCTGCTCTACTCTGGTCTGCTAAAATCTGCTTTACTCTGGTTAAAAATAATACTTAGTATTGAATTAATATAATAGTAATTAATATTTAATAATAATAACAAATAATTGATATTTAATAATAATTAATATTAAATTATTATAATAATAATTAATATTTAATAATAATAATAAATAAATAATATTTAACAATAATAATAATTAAAAATTAATATTTAATAATAATAATTAATAATTAATAATTAATATTTAATAATAATAATAAAAAATAATTAATATTGAATTATAATATTAATAATAATATTAATATATAATAATAACAATAATAGTAATAATAATAGTAATAATAATAATGATAATAATAGTAATAATAATACTTATTATTAAAAATAATAATAATAATAATTAATTTTTTATAATAAAAATTAATATATAAAGATAATAACTAATATTTAAAGATAATACTAATTATTAATTTTTAATACTATTAATAAAAATAATAATTAAATAATATTTAATAATAATAATAATAATAATAATGAAATTTGCGCTGCTCTACTCTCGGTTCGACTCTGCTCTGCTCTGTTTCAATCTGCTCTGCTCTGCTGAAATTTGCTCTACTTTGCTGACTCCCACTCTGCTCTGTTCTACTCTGCCCAGAAGCTCAAAAGAAAAGGGCCCAAGTCGTCTAGACCGTACCAAGGTTGAAAAGTTATCTTGAATTCTAGATCAAACTTTCTTAACCATTGTCTAGCTTACGAGGACATGTTATGTTAAATTGTAAGAAAAAAAAACTTAGTTCTTTTAATGTTATGTAAACCAAATTGACAATTGAGGCATCATGGTGAACCACTAATCTAAAAGACGATTACGGGTTATCTCTGGTACAGTATGCATAAAGCTGTCGCCCTCCAAGATAAATGAGACTCAGAACACTTATCCTAAAAACAAAAAGGATAATTGTATTTAGAGAAGAGAGGAATTTCTTGTTTCATTGAGTTTTATTTTTTAGATGTGAGAAAGCTGACTTATAATATAGAGGAAAGGAGAAACGAACGATCAACAATCAAGAAAAAAATAAAATGATAAAATAATGCTACATTGAAAATGACAAAACAATGTCAATTTCATATTTTAGGGTTTTAAATTTTGGGTGAAATTCAAACTGAAATTTGGTTTTTAATTGAAAGTGGGATCCAAATTGGTGACCATTAAAATGTTGTCAACACATATTGTATGTGGGCTACCACATACAACCATTGTATGCGTAGCCTTTTTTCACCCACTCGTTACATTACCTATGTCCTAAGACGGCTAGGTTGAAGTAGAGTGCATCTTGTCGCATAGTCTCTATATGCATTTGTTGATATAGGAGGACAAAAGTGGAAAAGTGCATTCAGAATGGTATTTTTTATGGTTTCAGTGGTATATTTTTTGTACTATTATACATGTATATTGTATTTTTTTCCTCCCTCCGTTTTTAAATACTTGCTCCATTTCTCCATGCGCGGAGTTTTAGGAGAAATTGGAGAAAATAATAAAATATAGAGGTAGTGCGGTAGGTGGAAGAATAAAAAGTCATAAAAAGCAAAAATAGTGGAGAAAATTGGAGGAGAGAGAATATGAAATTAATAAAATATGATTTATGTTGGGTCCACTAGGTGAGGGAAATGAATTAAATATTGAAAAAACATTTCAAATAAGGAAATGAAGCAAGTATTTAAAAACGGTCGAGAAAGGAAAGTGGAGCAATTATTTAAAAACGGAGTGAGTATCATTTATATCTTAGTAGTACTATTATATCTCATAGTAGTATAATATTTTAATGTACCATATACATACTTATTTGTACTATTAGCATAATATTTATACCCCTATAACATTTAATGATATTATTTACCTATTAAATGGTACTTTATACTCCCACTACAACTTCACTATTACTACATTGTCATCCTATATGCAATGTTTGCATATAGGAACTATGCGCTAGACCTTAAGCCTTGAGACACATGTGGGGTACAACAAGTTAACAACCCACCTCTCACTTTATTCCCAACTAAGTTATTCATCCTCTACAATAGAGAGCTACTACACATACACTAGGTGTATGTAGAGCCTACATACACTTCCAATTAATAACTGCCACCTCACCTTTCACCAAATAAAAGAGAGGAAAAATTAGGGGGAAAAAATTCAGCCTTTTACCGCCAATAAGGACTTTTGGGCGAGAGTATTACTTTGGTGCCAATGTTAAAAAATTGTGGCCCTCACCTATCCCACCCATTTTCATAGTTTCATCATCAATTAGAAAGTAAATAGTTACTCTCAAGGGAAGCCATTGACGGTGGCAACCTTTTCCGGAGATTTTTTTTTTTTTTTTAGGTTGTTGTTTAATAAAATCGCTGGTGTTCAAGATCGTAGTTATGTATTTCATAATCTTGATGTTCAAGATCCTAGTGTTTAATACTTTATGCTCCATACTCCATCTACAAAACATGTTATATGAACAGTAATGTTATAAAATTATTGAACAATAATGTTGTAATTTCAATTTTTATTGTTAACTTTTTTTTTTTTTTTTTTTCTAGTCCAACAATAATTGTAGTATTTGTTTAATTTGAATGTTACAAATATTTTTTGTTATTTAAATCAAGTGATTTGATTTTGAAAAACTTCTGGAATTGTACAAAGAACATGTACTCTGGTTAAAATCCACTATCCTGGTTCGACGAAGAAGAAGAATCGAGTTCTACGTGATGTTAAAATGATTTATATTGACTAGCTTTTGGACCCGTTCTAGTTCTACGCACGGGTTGTGCTTTAACTGTAGGGTTTTAGGTACTTTAATGCGGAATTTCACGAATCCTATTCGTTTGCACCTAAACAGGATCTACAAGCATAACACATAAAGAATCACATAATACATACCTTTGATGCGTGATTTCCACAAGCGATTGACTGACAATAAGGGAGATAATAGAGCCCCAAGAATTGCTCCTCTACTTAGTCCATGGGATAGGATTGAACCTCCACTACTGCTAGGTAGTTGGGCACAAACATTTCGAACCACTTTCTACGGAGAGGGGAGGAAAAACCAACCACGAACACCACCACACCACCACTGTGCACCACCTTGCACCGGGAGGCCGTACGGCGGTACGGACGGGAGGAAGGGAGTGAGAGAGAGATTTCGTGAAGCATTAGGGTTTGGTTGCTAGCTTGTCAATTCACAATTGACTGCTAATTGTGTGTTATGTCAAATCCTAGGCAAGACCTCTATTTATACATCATATATATAATTAGAGCCCAAAACAAGCCCACAATATTCCCCTTTCAATCCCATATGGTTCGCCACTCCATGAAGCTCAATAATGAGCTTCTTTCTTTTGTTCAATCCAGCACCCTTTTGTGTGACCTTATACGATCCATTCTATTGGGCTTTGGAATATTTGACTAGCCCAAAGATCATTGATCATGTCTAGCAACAGATAATGACGACCCAAAAGAACGAACTTAATTATCTCCATAATTTGATCCATTATATATCTAGTAATTGCACTTGACGAAGACATAAATCCTTCATTAAATATTAGTTTTATTAAAAACTTTACAAATTACTTGAATGAGTTCATATCATCTTCTTTTGACATGTCATAACATTTTATGAATTAGTAGTAATAATTGTAGAAAATATGGCTTAAAATTGTAAAATCAAATCTCTATTTGCATGATAGTAAATCAACATTATGTATAAAAAACTAAATACCAAACACTTATTATAATTTTACATTTTTACATCAAATATGAAGGCATGAAATTCTTCTTTATCAATATATTTCTTTTATAAAGCGCTTAATATCTTGAAAATAAAACCCTATAACATGCAAGCAATGTTATCATATGGAATTTCTATAGTATTCTTGCATGGAACTCTTCATTTTTCTTGTTAAATTCAAATTTTCCTTCTTTGCCGCCTCAATATTTTCCTTTTCAATCCTCATCTTAATTGTTGTACAACTTTTACATAGAATTTTAAGAGATGTTTCTCTAATTTTTTATGTTTTGGATTTTTTTTTTTTTGGAATTTAAGTGATGCGAAAAAACTTTATTAAAATTCCATATTTATATTAGAAGAGAGGGAAGATAAGGGGTCAAACAATTGAATGATGAATGTGAATAAATTGAATTGAAAGATGAAGGGAGAAGAGGAGAATGTATAGAAAATTTAATTTGTTATTAAATTATAATAGAGATTATAAAATATAAAGAGTCATTGAGAAATAAAAGGGGGAGATGAAGAGAATTTCTTTGAAAACATAAAGAAAGAGGTTAAGGAAAGAGAATGATTATAAAGAAAGGTGGAAGAGAAGGATGCCATGTGTTAACTTTGGTTTGTGTTTTTAAATACTAAGTATAGATTTAATAACAAATACAATTTTTTAGTATCTTAAATATTATATATTAGTAACCTGATAATGACACCTATATATTCTCTGCAATATAATATCTACACTTACTAAACAAATGATGGAAATACTATTTAAATATATACTATAACTAAACAAACATTCAAAAAAATAAAATAATAACAACAACAACAACAACAACAACAACAACAACAACAACAACAACAACAATAATAATAATAATAATACTAATACTACTACTACTACTACTACTAATAATAATAATAATAATAATAATAATAATAATAATAATAATAATAATAATAATAATAATAATAATAATAATAATAATAATAATAAAGTGGCACTTAATTGACAAAGATAAGATTCGAACTCGGGACCTAAATGCATGGAACATGATTTGTACATTGCAGTTGTAACTAAGATTGCGGATTTTCACCACGTTGACAAATGGATGCTTTAAATAATTATACTATACATCGTCGTTATTTGCAAATTATTATATAGGATTCGAATATTATTCAAATACATACTGTTACTAAACAAATTTTAACAATAAATAAATATATTTTATTTGTGTAAAAAAAAAAGTGGCACTTATAGCAAACATAGGGTTTGAACTCAAGACCTAAATGCATGGAGCGCATTTTAAATGTTGCAGTTGTAACCAAAATTGCAGGATATTCACCATGTTAACAAATTGATGCTTTAAATAATTATAGTACACATCGCTGTTATTCGCTAACTATAATATAGGTTTCCAATACTATTAAAATTAATATTGTTACAAAAAAAAAACAAACTTACAATCATTTCGTTAATAATATAATCGAAAATTATTGCCCATAATATGTTTTAATTTCAATTTTTGTAATCATAATAATGGACTTCAAATGTTTCATGCATTGAAAAGCCTAATGATTTAATTTCAATTATCATAATAATGGACTTCAAAACCTTAATGAGATTCAATCATATTATGATAATTGTTGATTTGTGACACGAACTTTCCCATTGTCAAGTTTTTCCCGAGTAAACCTGCCTTAGCAGAACTCCATATTTATCGTAACATTGCGGTTGGGAATTCATGACAAAACTCTGGATTTCTTAATCTTCGGGGTGAGGCATATTCATATGTCGAAGGATCTTCATTCTTTTGCTTCTTATACATAGCCCTAAGGGTTATGTGTGTCATTTAAGATGTGTCTGATATCTATCCTTAACATTGATTGTATATTATTCTTTTTAGTTTTTTTAATTGTATACGAGGTCCTTACAACATATTATACCTTGTGCAAATAGCGTATCATAGAATCTAATACAAATATATAATCAATAATCTCACAAATTTCTACATTTAATATTTCGTTGGTTGAAAATTCTCTTATATGTTTTTGGTTAAAATATGATTATTGCTTTTGTTTCTTGAATTGATACTGTAATTTTGTGTGAAATTTACTTACATTTTACTAATAGTTTTCACATAAAAATAGTAACTACAAAAGATTTTTATGTAACATGTGTTGAAATAAAAGTTCAATTTAATAAAATCTAAATTAGGGTCTATTCTCTTCATCTTATTTTCAGTTCAGTTTAGTTTCCAATTTCCTTCTCTCATAAAAATATTCAGTTCAGTTCAGCTCAATAAATCAGAACAAGCCCTTAATAACATCGAATTGCTTATTTTGAACTCAAAATTTGTGTTTAATCAGTTACTAGGATAAAAAAAAGAGATCCATGTTTTATGATTATGATTTTTACAACTTGGATCTTGTGTTACTAAAAAAACCTAACTTATCAAACTTTGATGTTAAAGATAAAGAAAAACCGATGAACATTGGAATTAACGATATTTTATTTTTCTTCAACAAAATATTATGTTTCAATTTATTTACATCACAATCGAATTGGGTTGATGTGAAAAAAATCATATAATGGAAAACGCCAAGTTTTATTATTAGAAATCTATAATAAAAAATGTTGAAGATTACAAATTTACATTCATTTACAAAAATAATTGTCCATCAAACATAAAACTCTTCAAAATTGACAAAATCGGCGAATTCGATCTCCAAATTGTTGTTACGCGTTCGGATCATTGTGCCGGCAGTTTTTGAACGATGAGCTTGTTTGCTTAAATTCTTAGAATCTTCCATTTCTTCAGTACTGGAATTGAACTCCGATCCAATTTCGCGATTACAAACCCTAGAAATTAGGGATTTCAAGGGTTGTGAAAAGAAAATAAAAAAAATTCTTAAAAAAATCCAGAATATTCAAAATTAGGAAATTTTAGAAAATAACACCACAAAAAAACCCAAAATTTGATTATAACACCCCCAAACTCTTAACTCGGCCACCACCTTCACCACCGGCGCCGGTTCCCTGGCCCACCGTCGTCACCCTAGCCTGCACTACTGACCCCCTTAGCCGACCAATGGAACCAGGCCAACCCAGCCCAACCAACCACCTGCGCCACGCACCACACCGTACCAGCCTCAGCCCCGATTTAATTTGGTTTGGGTGCAGGTTAGGGTTCAGGTGACAGTAGTGACGGTAAGGGTGAGAGATGTAAAGCATTACGTATTTGGGTTTGGGTGTGGGTTGGAGTGTTGCGCGACGTATCTGGGTAAGGGAGGGGAGTTCGGTGATGTTGCGAAGGTTGGTGGTGGTGGCGTGATGTTGCGGTACTGTGGCAGGAGAGTTCCGACGCCTTGGGTTTGTGTCGTGGGGTGGTTTTTGGGGAGTGGGAAGGCAAGAATGGGTGGTGGGGCTAATTTTCGTTGGTTTTGGGTGTGGGCTGGGGGTATCGACGACCCAGGGTAGAGTGTCAGCAGCTGGCAGGTGACATCGGCGGTGGGGTTGGCTGGGTTAGGGGATATATTTTTTTTAAAATATTTTTTTCTGTTTTTTTTTATTTTAATTTTTTAAACCAGTAGATTATTGACACGTGTCAATTATGGGCCCCACTTAACGGTTTATTTGGATGGAAAAGTTAACTGGTGGTGAAATCAAATTTTTAAGTTTTTTTTTGTGGTGTTATTATAATAAAAACTTTTTTTTTTTGTGGTATTATAATCAAAATTTGGGTTTTTTTGTGGTGTTATTTTCTAAAATTTCCTAAAAATTATAAACATGTAATTTATTTTCACAAACAAATCTGGAAAAAAATTAAAGAAGAAGAGATGAACATGAAGAACAATGGAGGAGAGAGAAGAGCCTTAGAAATTGGAGATTTCAAAGGTTGTGAAACGAAAATAAAAATAAAACCATTGTAAAAAAATGGAGCAAATTGATTACACAAATACAGAATATTAAAAATTAATAACATGTAATGTATTTTTAAAAACAAAATCTGAAAAAAATAAAAATAAAGAATAAGATTGGAATATGAAGACTAATGGAGGAAAGAGAAGAATGGAGGAGAGAGAAAAGAGAAAATTAGGCCAAAAAAAAAATTGGGTTTTGTTGAAATGAGAGAGGAGAGAGAGTGGGGTGGTTGGGGAGAGTGGGGCCGAAAATTTGAATTTGAATTGAATTTTTCAAATAAAATTTCATATTTTTGTTTTTTTGGGACTTAAATGAAGAGCCAATGAAATGGCGATGCATCATTAGTGTATGTCTGGCCCACATACATTTAGTGTATGTGTAGCCTTGTGTCTACAATAAGAAGATGTACACTCCTTGGCTTAAGAGCCACGTTTGGGCTTGTTGATTGACGCGTGGAAACTTACCTAAACAATGTTTGATTTTCTTTTTTCTTTTTACTTATCAACATGTGGTCAACTATAACTTGCCACATGACACGCCATTTGTATTATTGGGAGGATTAAAAGAGGATCCTTTATTGATATAGGAGGAAATAGAGGATGAGAAAAAGTAGAGGATGGAAAAGTAGGGTATATGAAAGAGAAAGAGGGAAGTCAAAATAATAAGAAGAGAGTAAATTAGAGGACGATGATATGATGAGGACATTGGGTGTTCCTGCTCTAGAGAGTACGTGTTAAATGTGGGAAAATATTCTTTTTGTTTTAATGGAGACTTTTCTCACTTTGCTCTCTCATTTCTTTGTTTATCACATCAAGAATTTCTAACATGTTGAAGATAGTTAAAATGTATCCTCTTGGTATTATCTCATTGATCATTGTTGTGATTTACTCACCTTGATTAGCAGCTTGTGATAGTGTTAATCTGGTGCTAAGGTGAATATTGTTGGGAGCGGAGCAACAAATAAACACAATATTGAAAGAATAATAAAATACAAAACAATAAAAAAACAACACACAAGATTTTTACGTGGAAAACCCCTCCTCAATAAGGGGAAAAACCACGGTCCGAATCTCCACGGACGGAAACAACTTTACTAGCAATAATATCGGGAGTACAATAACCACTACTACAATTACAATATTAGATACAATGTATTTTAGAATAGAATACACTAAGTACCCTTTAACGTTGGTACTTATACTAATCCTTAAATACCCCTCACACTAATATTGTGTTCGTCTCTCTATCACTTCCCCCCTCACTACTATAGCTATGCACTACTTCTTTTGCTGGTATTCTTCTACTTCTCTTGATTACCCAAACTCACGGCACATTGCTACATTATATAGGGCTGGCAATCCTTGACCCGACTCGATAACCCAACCCGACCTGAACTCGAACAACCCGAGTTCGACCCGATTTCACCCAAATTTCATATTTCATAATAATATTAAGTTTTACACTATTTTTGATAAGTTCTAAGCATAACCCGAAATCGACCCGAAATCTGCCCGAACCCGACCTGCTCACCTGAATTGCCACCCCTAACATTATATAGCAAAATACCAACCTTCCTCTTCAAGCCTTAAGTTTTCGCCAACTTGCCAAATAAATGCAAGTATACAAAGTCAAGGTTTTCTTTAAAAACCTTCTGCCACAACCTCAGTACAATTGGACTTTTAAGTGCCCTAATTTACTACTACTCCATCGTCCAACTACATGCATGCATTCTCTCTCTCTCTTTATTTATTTATTTTTTTATTTTCTTTCTTACACCATTATTATTATTACTACTAATAATAATACTTACTTAGTTGTGATTTGGGGAGATTAACCCAACAAATTCCTCCCTCGACCCAAATCACCAAACACTTCTACTGCATCACAAAAACGGACCCTCTTCTCAAAATTTGTCACGGTCTTGTTATTGTGGTCTTGAACTACTCAACCCTCCAAATAAAAAATATTGTTATTGGTCTTCTCACCTTGAAACACCAAGCGGTGGCCTCGGTATACCTTACACCACCTTCCACTACCAACGTACCTATGCTCGTGCTTTGTCAACTCTCCCAACGATATCAAATTGGTATGTGCCCTAGGTACAAACCTCACATTTTGAATGGTCCGAACAACACTATCATGGGACCTCAACCACACACTACCCATGCCTTCAACTTTGAGGTTATGTCCCATATTGATGTTCCCAAACTCACCTTCTTGTTGTAAGATGTTAAATATCACCTTGTCTCGACACACATGTATCGAAGCGGTCGAATCTAGTACCCACTTATCATGACTCACACTATCCTCATAATGAGTCAACAACAACTCATAATCATAATCATCACATACAACATTAGAGGAACCACCTTCATCATCCACCTTCGTTTTGCCCATCTTCCCTTAAAACTGCCTCAGGTCTTCAAATCTTCCTTCACCTTTGGACAATTAAATGTAGATGATCCTTCTCATGACAATAATAGCACTCAACATTGTATAATCTCTCGGCTGAGATTTCGATCTACTTCTTTGGTCATCTCTCCTTGACTTGTTCCTCCCTCTCTCGGAACCCTCCACATCAATTTGTGTCATCATATGCTCATTCTCCCTCACAATTGTTATTTCTTCATCTAGATTAATCTTCTCCCTTCCCACAAGCAATGTCTGCACAATTGACTTGTAGGATTTCGGTAATGAAGCCAATAACAAGAGGGCTTGCTCTTGATCCGGAATTTTCTCATTGGCATTCTGCAACTAGCACACTAACTGACTAAAACTGCTGATGTGGTTTTGCAAATTTGTATCGTTCTCCATCTTCAACCGGTACAACTTCCACCGTAAACATAATCGGTTGGTTAATGACTTTGAAGCATAAATGCTCTACAACTTTTCTAATAAGACCTTTGGATCTGTCTCAGTTAGAAAATTATACTTAATCTCCGAAGCAATCGCCAACCTGATCGTACTCACCGCCTTCTTCTTCTTGGATGCCCACGCGGCATCATCCAAATTTGCGGGTTTCTTCTTCTCCAATGCTTCATCCAAATTCTGTTGCACCAACAAGTCTTCAATGGTGCTCTTCCATACCATAAAATTGATTTTCCCATCGAACAAGGGAATTTCAAATTTTGATCCACTCGTGGCCATCGTACTTTATCAGTTCTTTCTCTACGCATTGCTCTTCCCCCTACGACAGATCTTCTAACCTCGGCTCTGATACCAGTTGTTGGGAACGGAGCAACAGATAACACAATATCGAAAGAATAATAAAATACGACACAACAAAAAAACAACACACAAGATTTTTACGTGAAAAATCCCTCCTCAATAAGGGGAAAAACCACGGTCCGGATCTCTACAGATGAAAACAACTTTACTAGCAATAATATCGAGAGTACAATGACCACCACTACTACTACAATATTAGATACAATGTATTTTAGAATAGTCTACACTAAGAGCACCAACATTCAAGAGGAAGCTACAATCCTTTCCCAATTACTCTCTCCTTTCCTCCACTTGACACATCACACTATCTTTCTTCCACTTCACTTCCCACTATTTCCATCCTTTTACTTATCATCTTTCTTAAATATTTCCAACATCAATGAGTATCCTTTCCAATTTACTCTCTCCTATTTACATATACCCTACCATATAATTTCTCTCCTATTTACACACTTAATTATTATTAAAGTTTGTAAAATATTATTATTATTATTATTATTATTATTATTATTATTATTATTATTAATCGAACAAAAATACGTTAACTAATACAATTCACATTAATATAAAAAAGGAAAAATTGTCATTAATAATACAACCTTTGGCCCGTTTTTTTTTAAATAATACAACCTTTGAATTATACCTAAATATTACAAACTTTAGGGGGTCTCAACTTTAAACAAGACAAAACCGGAAGCAACCTGATAAACAGGTTACCAATGCCACGTGTCGCTATATGATTGGCTTAAATAAATTTTTTAGTTTTTTTCTTTTTCTCTCTCCTTTCCCCATATACCGCCATTGCTCCACCCAACCCCACCACCACTGCACAACTCCGATCCCCATCCCCACCACTTAAACCTACCTCTCCCCTTCCCGACCAACGTTGTCAACCCTCAGTCCCCCTCCACCAGTCCCAAACTCCCCACCACACCATAACAAGCCCAATTCCCGACCACCGCTGCCAACTCCCACCACCAAAAAACACCCACACTTCCCGATTCCTACCCTTTCGGACCAAAGAAGCCCCGAATCCTCACCTTCTAGACCACAACAGCCCCAATTCTTCCTCTTCCTGACCACGACAGCCTTGATTCCTCCCTTCCCGACCACCGATTCCTCCCCCTTTGTCCATTATTAAAACCCCTTCAAATTCTGAAAAATCCACAAACAATTGGGCGGGGAAGGTAATTTTAGCAGTTGCCAGTTGGGTGGGGATTAGGGAAGGGTAGAGTTGGGGTGATTGGAGGTTTAGGCCGTCGGGGATGTGCGTGAAGGTAGGCTTGGGGGTGGGGAGGTGGGTGACCACCATGGCTGACGGGGGAAGGGAGTTGGGAGGGATTTTTTTTTTTGAATAAATTGTTTATTTAAAAAATCAAACTTTAATATTTAGACCAATTATACAATGACACGTGTCATAGGTAACCGATTTAATAGGTTACAAGTTTTTGGTCTTGTTTAAAGTTAAGACCCCCCAAAGGTTGTAGTATTCAGGTATAATCCAAAGGTTGTATTATTTAAAAAAAACGGGCCAAAGGTTGTATTATTAATGGCAATTTTTCTTATTAGTAAAATACAAAATTCATGAATTAAAAGACATAAATTAAAAATATGAAATACACGGATGAAAATAAGCAACGAATATAACACACATAATTTAAAATTATTAAAATTCTAATTTTCAACCGAGCTCCTTGACCTTGCCCATAAATGCTCAACTAAGTCGTTCTTTAATGCCTCATGAACTTGTCTATCGCGAATCTCCCCTCTTGAAGCTATCAATCTACTAAAATTATCAGGATCATACTGCCCAGGAATTACGGTAAATGTTGTTGCATTTCTGGTTGAGGACGACCCTGACATATTTTCAGGCTGTTCTTGGGTGAATTCAAGTGGATCTTTATAATTTAAATATGTATCACGCTCGTCCTCACTATCATGTTGTGGATGATGATGCAAGTCATCATGATTTTCCACATCAACACTACACTCCATGCAAAGCAGACTTCCTAATTATTGCAAACCGAGCTTGTAACACACCAAATGCACACTCAACATCCTTTCTAGCACTCTCTTGACGTGCTTTGAATAATTTATCCTTTAAGCTTTGTGGGGCTGCAACAACGTCTATGAATGTCGACCATTTTGGATAAATCCCATCTGTGAGATAATATCCTTTGTTGTAATTATTTCCGTTAACAGTGAACAGAACTTATGGAGCACGATTATTTATTATATCATCAAACACTGGAGAACGTTGAAGTACATTAATGTCGTTGCAGGATCCAGGCGTCCCAAAGAAGGCGTGCCAAATCCATAAATCCCTGGAAGCAATCGCTTCTAAAATAACAGTCGCCAATTTAGATCTACCTTGATACATTCCTTTCCATCCAGCTGGACAATTGTTTCAGACCTAATGCATGCAATCAATGCTGCCCAACATGCCAGGGAAACCTCTATCCTCCCCTTCTCTAAGGAGGCGTTAGATATCTTCCAATGTTAGCTTGCGAAGGTACTCAGTTGCAACCGTCGACAAACTGTGCAAGACATTCTCTAGCAGTGCTTTCATCGAGCTTCAGATACTCATCTACTTGATCAGCAGAACAACCATAAGCTAACATACGTATGGCTGCTGTGCATTTCTGAAGGGGTGAAGCACCAAGACGCATGGTAGCATCTGGGTGTTGTTGGAAGTAACAGTTAGTTGCACTTAATGTGTTGACAATGCGAAGGAAAAGGGGTCTTCGCATCGAAACCTCCTTCGAAATGTGGTTTCATCGTATACTGGTTGGTCACTAAAGTAATCTAAAACTAAATTGTCGTGAGCTGCTTCACGATTTCTTGGCACAGTTATTCTCCGTTTTCTTTGACGTTTTTGTTCATTTTGCTGTACATAATTGTTTACAGCTACAAGTACTGCATTTTGCATTACTTGTAATCGATGACTCTCGTTGATAAAATTCATGACCATTTGATCATAGATTTCATCAGTTGAACTAGAAGACGAAGAAGAAGAACTTGAAGAGTTTGAGTTGAAATACATATTATGATTATTACCAAACAATATTTGAAATAGAAGGTTTTGGGTTTTTTTTTTTTCCCCTCAAAATGCTAAAGGGAATAAAAGGTTGATATTAATAGATGTGATGTTATTGGGAGTAATTTTATGAATTTTATAGATAGAAAATGGGATAAGATTAGTCAGAAGATAAGAATTCTGATAAGGATATATGGTCATAAAACAAAGGATGTTAGAAGATAAGATTTTGTTTAGATGAAATGTCATGGGAGCAATCTGATAAATTATCTAAAAAAAAAACGATAAGGTTAGTTAGAAAATAAGATTTCAGATAATGATATATGGTCATAAAACAAAGGATGTCAGAAGATAAGATTTTGGTTAGATGAAATGTCATGGGAGCAATCTGATAAATTGTCTAGACAAAAAAACGATAAGGTTAGTCAGAAGATAAGATTTCAGATAATGATATATGGTCATAAAACAAAGGATGTTAGAAGATAAGATTTTAGTTAGATGAAATGTCATGGGTAGCAATCTTATACATTATCACAATAATATAAAGTAACATTAATAGACTTGAACTCAATTTAGTAAACATAAAGTTCATATTAATACATAGAAATTACATTCATATTAAAAAGGTACATTGACAATAATTCAGCAAAGTTACAATAATAATAAAACATACAACTCATAATCGTAATAACAAATCATGATTACTCGGTACAATCAGGTAAATTAAATCAAATCGAAAATCTACTACTGAATTCATCTCTAAGTTTCTTATACATTTCTAATTCAACTTCATCAAGAGCGGGCTTCTACATTAACCTTTCAAACATTCTAAACTTCATGGCCTCGTCCTTTTGCCTTTTCTTTTCTTCAACTTGTGCTTTTTTAAGTTCATCTCTTTCCTTAAACTTATCCAGAAGTAGCCCACCCAAATCATTCAACTTATCACCAACTTCGTTAAAATTTGTGTTTAACGCTTTAAGATTTTTACTTGAAGATGAAGTAGTAGATGCTTTACCTTTCATCTTTGTTTATTTTATGCCAACAGATCTTTTACCTCTTCCTCCAATCTCGGATGGTGAATCAGGTTGTGATCTTTTACCGCTTCCCCCACTTTCGGTTGACGTTTGTTGGCCACCGGGTAACATATTTGATTGATCTTTGGCCAAAGATGGATCCCATTTCGGATATTTTCTCAATTCCTCAAAACAGTGCAATAAACAAAACATCTTGTTGTTAGTTGCGCAATAATCTTTGTGAGCAAATTTCTCCAAATTTTGCTCGGACTCACCACTACCCTTGGTTTGATAATGATACCCATATGCATCTACCCATTTACTACAATGTAAATTGATATTATCCCATCGATTTTGCATAGATTTAATGTTTCTTACCTTTATTTCATCGGGGTTTTCTATTCTAGAACGTTCGTAACAATTATAGATGTCAACCCATAACCCACTTATCTTTGTCTTGGTTCCTCTCACTACGTCACCCCCTGCGTTTATGTAGGCCGATACAAGTGCTTTGTCTTCAGCTATGCTCCATGATTGGTTTTTCCTTTGCCCGGTGGTATTGACATTTTGTTCGGAAACAATTTCGACATCAACATCGTTAATGTCTTCTAAATGTTGCGCCCCCACTAATTGTTCCACATGTTCATCACCACTCTCCTCTATTGGAGTTGCATTGCTACCACCAAAAACTCCCGGTGATTGATCCATGTTCCGAGTAAAATGTTCAGAAATGGGAATACCCGGTATATTACCAAGAGATTGTTGAGATGACGAGCTACTTTGAGGAAAAGGGAAAGAAGGTTGACATTGTGGAATATTATTGACATTTATTGCTCTTGATTGACTATTAAACCATTGCAAAGCAGCTTGAAAATGAGGATTACTCAATAAATTTGGGTCAAAAGGAGGATTATTTTGATTATATTGATAGTTTGGATTATTTGGAAAATTCATACTATTCCCGTAATTTGAATTATTTATGATCCATATTGAAGGGTATTTGAAATTGGAAGTGATATGTTGGTCAAAAAAAGAAATTAGCAGTAGAAGTGTTATGGAGAAAAAATGACTTGGAGATATGGAACTGAAAATATGAATTGGAAATATGGAGAGTAATTTCTAACTGAAAATGAAAGTTTGTGAAAATATGGACAAATTATACTCATTTTATAGAGAAAAAAATTTCACGACCGTTGGTGTTTTTAGTTTTCCCAAATAAGTTACCGTTTACATATTATAGCCGTTATACAAAATTGAAGCAAAAAAATTCAAATGCAATAATATCATGACAAGTGTCATGAAGCAACTTCAATTTACCATTGCAATGCAATGAATTCACATGCCTTGCATGTTAGCTATGTTAGCTAAGTTACCGTTGCAATGTAAAATTCGTCCACTTTTTTGTCAAATACAGGACCCACTTTTTGTCTTTACTTGCTCAATCTTGCACTTGGACTGAGGAAGTTATCTTTTCCATGGAAAGGAAATAGTGTATTCCTTTGTGTAAAAGGATCCTCCTAGATAAACCAACATCGGTAAGGATACCAAAAAGTATCCTAAAGTGGCTCTAAAAGGATTACAATCCTTGCCATGCTGGTGATCTAAGTACCCTTTAACGTTGGTATTTATACTAATCCTAAAATACCCCTCACACTAATATTGTGTTTGTCTCTCTATCACTTCCTCCCTCACTACTATAGCTATGTACTACTTCTTTTGCTAGTATTCTTCTACTTCTCTTGATTACCCAAACTCACGGCACATTACTACATTATATAGCAAAATACCAAGCTTCCTCTTCAAGCCTTAAGTTTCCACCAACTTGCCAAATAAATGCAAGTATACAAAGTCAAGGTTTGCTTTAAAAACCTTCTGCCACAACCTCAGTACAATAGGACTTTCAAATCCCCTAATTTACTACTACTCCACCATCCAACTACATGCATGCATTCCCTTTTTTTTTTTTTTTATTTTTAATTTTCTTTCTTACACCATTATTATTACTACTACTAATAATAATACTTAATTGTGATTTGGGGAGATTAACCCAACAAATATAGTTTATACCTATGTGCATGATACACTTTGTTAATTGTTATAAAATTATTGTTTTATCTTTTATGCAGCCTTATGCTTTAATGAAAAAAAAATTCTCACAACAAATTGTTCTAAACATCATACTGATGGAAACGATGCTGGCTTAAACCTTGGTTATTTTCCATCGAACAAAGTAGAGTACAATAGATGAAATGCACATTATACTCGAATGCTAGTTCCTTCTATGTTACTCGGATTCGCGTATCTATGTCCGACATGAGTACGTGTCTAAGTGTCTGACTCGGCTATTTTGTGAAAATATTCTACTACTTTAAATTAAACTAAAATGAAGTGTCCAAGTATCATACTCATGTCCGAGTATCGAGGGTCCAACAGGAGTACTTGAGGTAAAATGAAGAGTCCGAGTAACATAAGGCAACACAAACACTAGTTTCTTAATACAATAGAACCACACCAATAGACAAAGAAAATATAAATCATAATACCATTGTGATCATTCCCTATATAACCTTTACTAATTAAGCATACATCATCCGCTCAGCAAGAACAATAGTCAATAGCAACTATATATGACACACTAGAATATGCATGTTACATGAGCAAGAGAAATCCCACATTTAGTAACAAATACAGGAAGGCCAACCATCTCAGGCCTACATGCCAAGCAAGACACACTTTTTTTATGACAATAATTCGAACAGTATTGTCAGCAGCACTGAGAAGAAAACCTTTCTCTATCATGGGGAGAAGAGAAGTCGATATTTGGGCCACGAGGAATGATCCCGTAAGGATTAAGGGAAGGATGACTTCCATAATAGTGCTTCTTGATGTGATCCATCTTCACTGCGCTGCTCATGCCAGGAATTTGGAAGATATCTTTAGTGTAATTGAACAAGTTTGGATACTTGCGGATCAGTTTCTTGTTGCATTTGAAGTAAACAGCATACACCTATGAGCAGATCGAGAAAACTGTAGTTAAAGTGAAGAGCACAATCACACAGAAATGAACCAAAATTATCTAAAGCATGACTCACAGGATTATCAGATTGTACATTGGTTAAGAAGAAGATTATTTTAGTCACCCTTATATCATTTTCAGATGCAGCTAGATGTTATATCATGTGTCTAAAAGGTAGGAAATTTGTAACACAAACAACTTGAAATACATTTATGTAAGCCTGATTTTTTGGATAGTGAGACTGGCAACCAGTGAGCTAACTGCTACTCTGCTACCCATGGTTAATTTACCTCATCAAACCGTATTAGTGTAACAAATAAACAAATATCTGCTTCAGTTAGCGAGCTGCCACATAGATATCTCTGTTTAGAAAGTATCTCTTCACATTTTCCCAGCGCTTCGTATAGTCTATCAACAGCCTAAGAAATGGATCATAAACAGATATCATCAGGACACAAGGTTGAATACCAGAACCATGCCTGTTAAAAGGCAACAAAACAAAGATGGATCATAAGGTAAGATTCAAAAAACAACGGTATTAACCTGATCATATGGTTCTTGTTTAGTGGCGAATCCACACCTGTAGACACCATTGTTGATCTTATCATATATCCATTCGTTAACCTCATCAATTTGAGTTCGCAAGTGATGGGGATAAAGGTCCAAATCCCTATTCTCAGCTACATCATTGAACTCAGAGTTTAACATGCGAATAATCTCTGAGCTCTCATTGCTTACAATTGTGTGAAGTTTCTTGTCCCAAACAACCTGTAGAAAACAAGTTTGTAAATCAAAAGATAGGGTAACGAAAACTGTCATGTTAGTGCCATAGAATGAGTGATACATACAGGAACTGTATATTTGCCAGAGTAATTAGCACTTGCAAGCTCATACAGATCTCTGATAGTCTTTACACCATTCAAAGGGTCCGGCTCAGCACCTGGTTCTTCAGTATCAGAGTTGGGAAAAACCCATCCCATATGTGAATCACCTTCTTTTGTTCTTTCCCATTTGGTTTTGACTGACTGCAAGTGCAAGGAAATGATGTGTTATACTAAGCTAGAGCTCTACATATGATGGTATGAACATTGTATCAGTTATAGATGCCCATCTTACCGAGAAACTGATCGCCTTTTCAAGCCCTTTAAGCTTCAAGAAAGAAAGGCATCTACATGCCCAAGGACAAGCATAAGATATATATAGGTGATATCTTCCAGACTCAGGCAGAAAGGCTGATCCTTGATCTCTTGAAATATAATTGCCGAATGCTGATGGAGGGCGAATGTAAGCACCAGTCTTTGCTGTTGTATCTTCTGCAGTCTGAGCCATGGTACACTAAAACCGAAAACAGAACAGGTTAGCAATGTTTTCTAAAGTATGACGAGAATAAATTTCATTAAAGAACCTATTATGTGAAATGAGAGTAGATGCGGAGAAACATATAGGACAACTAAATAGCAGTAAAATAAGATTTCGAAGTTCAAGTAATTGTGTAGTATTCTGTAGCATGTGATTGAAGCAAATTACTATTGTCTTGTTTATAGAAAATATGAAAAGCATAATATAGTTTTTCATAGATAGATCAATGGACATGACGTATGCACAACACAGGGAAAAAAGATAGCTTGAAAACTGCAATTCTGACATGGTTATATTAGTGTGATACCAATTCAGAAGCCCTCATCTCCCCTCCCCACCCCCCCCCCCCCACCCCCCAACCCACAATGGCACAAAGGAATCCAGCTTCTAAATAGAACGACAATTATTGCATTAAGTGGAGATTAAACTAAAAATATAGGAACCTGAGCCTGAAGGTCAATTGAAGCAAGGGGAGATTGAACATTCCAAAACAAATAAATATGTAATGCAACAATTGATGTCATAAATCTTAATGCAAAGTCCTCGTACTCCTCAAGTCCTCAACACTTCTTCAATTTCATTCTAATCTCATTCTATTTGTTTGCTTTTGTGCTAAGTGATTTGAAGGGCAGAAGTTTCATAAACTTGAAGCAGAAATCGCTGTACTTGTCCGATAAATAGCTGCTTCAGCAGATAAAACATCAAATTATCAATTGTATCATAAATATCATTAAGATATAAATTGGTGCGAATAGCAACCAATCAGTTTTATGTATATAGATCATGTCTTTACAATACTTAAATGTTTAGATTCAAATGTGTATACACTAATACACAATAACATTGATCTAGTATATATTACAAATACAGATCAGGTAATCCCTCAAGAAAAGATGTGTAAAACAGTTTTGTCAACTATTTAATCATTTTAAGGGGCGAGTTTTTAGGGTTACCAAGTTAGAGTATAATGTTGTAATTGGGTCTGATATTGGCAAACCAGCTAAATGTCTTCACAACATTTCCGAGGAATTCTAAGATCTAATAGCAAATTCTAAAACTCGCTTCCTATTTTTGCTACAAGGGTATTCTTACCAGGGACAGTCTCAATAATCTGGGTGTAGCCAGTGAAAGAGGGAGTATTGTGACAATATGAAATGACATGAGCACTATTGTCTTTGGTTGTCCTTTAGCTTTTCAAGTTATGCAAATCCTGCAGCTAGATCAGGATTAATACCTAGATGATTTTCGGTGATTTATGTAAAACAAAGCAAAACGATATATCAACTTGTGCAGCTAATAAAGAACATGATCAAAATTAGCACTTCCTTCCTATTCGGGTCTTATACTGCACTACCACAGCATTTGGGTTACATTGTGACAGATTTAGCTTGCTTCTCATGTTTATTACCTTGATAATACAGAACGAGCTGATCATACATCGGTGTTTTATGGAACTAAATTGGTGAAATTTCTCTATTGATCAAGACTTTTGATTTTCGACATCAGTTAGTATACTAATTTTGTTAAGAGGTAAACAACATGATGCTAGTACACCAGACAAACAAGATCTGTTAAATTGCAACATAATACACACTTGATCTAGTAATGAACAAGCTCCAAAACTAATCGTACCTCATAGACCAAATCTATATGATCAATTTGCTCAAACAGATTAGCCAATTTTATGTACAAGAAATACTAGAACAAACAATTCCCGCAATAAATTAAAATTCAAAACACCATTCATATATATAAAACAGTGAATTATTCAAAACATACCCAATAAAATGCGACTGATTTCTACCAAAAATAAAAAAAAATTCGACTGATCTTACTAGCTGCCGCCTCTTCCGCTGTTGCCCGAAGAAAACTGAGAGGGGAAGAAAGAGAGAAAAAAAAGTTGGTTAAAAGCTTCAATGCTTTATTGGGTGTAATATAAACAAATCAAACTACTCCATCATTTGACATTGTCACCTCGATAATGCAATTTGAATTAGTAATACAACAATTAAATAATGTCGCGAGAGCACGCCAATTTAGATTGCTTTTGCTTTTAATATTGAGGAAGCAGAAACCAAATTAGACATTTGTTTAGAAAGAAGCTTCTTCTTTCCTCTGTGTTATTTTGTGATGCTTTTTCCTGCTTGTTATTCTCAAGTGAGGAGAACCCACCACTTATATTTATCTTCTTTCTATAAATTTTTCACAACTACAATCTCAAAAGCTTCCATTAATCTGGGTAATGATGTATTATTAACTGAGCAAGAAAAAAGGTATTATAATTTTCTCAAAAATGCCCATCAAACTTCAGATTTACCCCATGGAAAAGCAATACATACCCAGATCATCAAAAACTGTTGTTTACATTCCTCCATTTATCTGCAGAATTTTCTGCTTAATATGTACCTTAAATTCGGGGACCTTGATAGTGCACTCTACTTGTTCGACGAAATGCCCCAGAGAAATGTTGTGTCTTGGTCTTCGTTTATTGCTGGTTTTGTGCGCCGTGGTTTTGCTAAGCAAGGTCTTTTTTATTTCTCCAGTATGTTTAGCACTGATGTGAGGCCTAATGAGTTCACTTTAGTTAGTGCACTTAATGCTTGTTCCTTTTCTGGGTTTGTTTCTCAGGCTTATCAGATTTATTCATTGGTAATTAAACTGGGATTTGAATGGAATGTTTATGTTAAGAATTCATTTTTGACTGCTTTGATTAGGAATGGAGAATTAACGAATGCTATTAAGGCTTTTGATGGGTGTTTAGATAAAGATATTGTGTCTTGGAATGCTTTGATGTCAGGGTACTTGCAGTTTTCACCCTCAGTAGTGCCCAGCTTCTGGTTGAGGATGATTCGTGAGGGCGCGAAGCCTGATGGGTTTACATTTTCAGCTGTTCTAAGTGCCTTGGGTGATGTTGGTGATGATAAGTTTGGAATGCAGATGCATGGTCAGCTTGTTAAGTTTGGCCATGCAAGTGAAACATGTGTTGGGAATTCAGTAGTTGATATGTATGTGAAGTCTGGGGACTTGGATAAAGGGCTGAAAGCTTTTCGTGAGATCAGTTGCAAGAATATTCGGTCTTGGACAACAATAGCAACCGGGTGCTTGACTTGTGGGGCGCCTAGCAAAGCGCTAGAGCTCCTTGGAGAAATGAAGATTGCAGGTACAAGAACAAATCAGTTTAGTCTTGCCACTACCTTCAAAGCATGTGCTAATATTGCTTCTTTGGATGAAGGAAAGAAAGCACATGGTTTGAGAATTAAGCTTGGAAGTGAGATGGATGTATGTGTGGACAATGCTATGCTTGATATGTATGTCAAATGCGGCTGTATTGATAATGCAATGACAGTGTTTAGGCGTATTAAGGATCGGACAACCATTACATGGACTACTATGGTTATGGGATTTGCTCAAAATGGCCAAGCATTAGAAGCTCTCCAAGTTTTCGATGAAATGATAACTGAAGGCGTTGAGCCAAATTACATTGGTTTTGTGTGTGTTCTTTATGCTTGTAGTCAAGGTGGATTTGTGGAGGAAGGATGGAAGTATTTTTCTTTAATGAGTCACCAATATGGAATATTACCGGGAGAGGATCACTATGTTTGTATGGTTGATCTGCTTGGACGAACTGGACATATCAAAGAAGCAGAAGAACTTATCTCAAAAATGCCTTTCAAACCAGGACCATTAGTTTGGAAGGCCCTACTTGGCGCTTGTCATATTCATGGGGATTTTGAAGCAGGAAAGCGAGCAGCAGCGTGTGCTATCCATCTTAAGCAGACTGATCCATCGACATATGTCTTGTTATCAAACTTGTTTGCGGATTTGAATCACTGGGAAGGATCAAAAGAAATGAGGGACATGATGAAAACTAGAAATGTAAACAAAGTTCAGGGAAGCAGCTTGTTATTATCTGGATATTGCTTGCTTCTTCCGTGATTTTTAAAGGTCTTGCTAATTCTCGTACGTTCGTTTGTTCCTCTTTGAACAGTTATCGCGAGTTCTTGAGCTTCTTTGGGAAGGAAGAAAAATTACCTATGGGCGGCAAAAAAATTTGCATGATCCGCAGCAACAACTTGCAAAAAGTTCATCAGACTAAACATCAGAATTCATTTGTTGAGCTTAATCATAAAATGTGTATGCTTTGAGCTTCTTCAGATTAGCTTGCATCTTAGTGTCAATAAACCAGTAAAAACTAAACAATTTAAGGGTTTATATCTGTTATGGGAGATTTTGTGCGACCGTTGACTGACGTTGATAGTCAAGACTAAGATATATAAGAGTACAAGACCATGTCAAGATAGTTACTAATAGTCCCTAAAATTAAGGAGATAATCTCTCTTGCTAAGAAGAAGTCTATTGAAGTCGTTGACCGTATGAGCAATCCATAATGTCTACATTCAATAGAAGACCAAGTAAAAGAGTGAATAACCACTTCCTACTTTCAAGGAGGTCATCCCCACTATTCTCCAACCGACCTACTATCTACTGTTGGCGTTCTATAAATAGAAGAGTCTTCCTTCCATGAATTCATTTACATCCTACGTATATAACCTCCTCCTAAATACACTACACTACATACTACTCCTTTATTCCCATGCAATGTCTCCAACCTCCATCCACATGGACTTTCCACTAAAAGTATCATTGCCCAAATACTGTATTCTAATCCCAACACCACTCATCTAAAAGACCACTACTATAATGTACTTCTGTAATATTATTGATCCACTACGCCAAATGCCCACCTGACCATACTATATAGCTACGCCAAGCTTGTTATATTTATTTTTATGCATGATTTATTGATATCGATTATCATACACATATTGTACTTGTAAACATTGGCTTTATGCCCGTATTATAATGGATTGGTAAATTCATCGTCACCCGCGGTTTTTACCCACCTTTATCAGGGTTTTCTGTGTCACCATATTGTGTCTCCTCTCTCTCTTTATTTTTCCGTCATTTATATTCCGCATCTAACGTTGCTTATTTTAATTTAGTTGATCCGTACGTAGCCCGTATCCAACATCAAATCCTACTTGACGAAATTTAGCATAAACAATTTGGCTTCGTCTGTGGGGATGCAGCTAGATTGAATTATCAACCCTACAAAAGTTCCTTTCCAAACACATTTAAACACATTCCCGTCATCAAGATATATCCAATCCCGTAAAGTGACTTTATAAGAATTATTGTTCACGGTCTCGGCGATGAGAAGTGGTGATCGACGACAACTTAACTTGAAATGCTGTGACAAGGGCAATTATCCTTGGCGACCTTAAGAGTTTTGGTAATGTTACTCCTTGTGGTTTAATTTAAAAAACTATTTTGCGTCTTCTTTAAGCTATGACAGACTATATCATCACCATCAAAGTAAACATCACACTTAAAGGGAAGGACGCCATGGAAAACACAGCTTTAAGTCATGGGTCTCGCAATATCCCAAAAATCCAAGGTTTGTCGTCATACACAATATTATTTTTTTTGTTTTATTAACGTTATTTTTAGGTTATGTTATCAGTATTGACGATGACAGCCAGCTTCGATGACGACAGTCAGTGTCGACGACGAAAGCCACTTTCGACGATGACCGCTCGTTTCGACGACGACATCAATTAATGTCGACGACACCAGTCAGCAATGTCCTCAACAAACAAGTGTCATCTATTAATGACGACATGAAGACAAATGTAGCTTTAATGATGATACAAGTAAGATTTTACCTATTGCAAAATTCAGATTTATTGCTTGAGACTATTCTTTTCTGCAAATATTTTCATTAAATTTTATCTATAACTCATGACATTAGCTACAGTAGCGCTTAGATTTATATATCTTGTGATGACTAATGTATGTTGTACCAAGCGTATTTTTAGATAATGTAAGGTTACATGTGGAGATTTATAATGTTAATTGATTTGTGACATTGGAATATATTCATCAACAACAAGTTGATGGTAACATTATATTTTGTGGCTAACTTCATTTCACATTGTTTGCATTTTTCATGAAGTTGCCACAAGGGGGCAAGATAGTATACTCTGATTATTAATCTAACGCTTTGATTAAATTTTGTTATTTGATCTCTGATGCTTCAATATATAATGCTTTGGTTAATATGATTATTTTTTCTTAGTTTTTAAACGCTTTGATCTTTTTATTTTATTTTTTGTCGATGCTTTGATTATGATTAACGTAATTATGAATACTTAATGCTATTTTGAATACATATGGTGGAGAATGTTATTTGTTATTATTTCATGATTAATTACAGTGAGTTGGTATATGAGAATGCTCTCGTAGATAATTTACCAATCTAGAATATAACACCGAAGGCCAGACTTGACTTAATTTTCCGAGTGATCTAACATTGGGGCTCGATTTAAATGACATCGTATCAAGGTAACTTTCTATTATTTAAAATGTATGTTGACTTCCATCAATCTTGTCACAAACCGTGGTAGTCATCGACACTATTGAGGTACACAACATTATCGCTTTTAGTTTCTACATATACATTGTCATGATTATGCTCTTTAATTTGTTGTCTAGCTTAAAGTATTTATTTCTGTTTCCATTGATCATCTTCACTAACGTATTATTACTTTGATTTTCTAATTATCATTGTCATTGACATGATTCTACCGCCTTAAAATTTTACTTGTTATGTCTATCATCTTTGGTGACATAGTAATACACATAATTAATTTATGTTTTCGTTATTATTTGGCCTATTTATTGTTCTTAATTGATTATCAGTAATTCTTGTGATGAAACATGTGGTTACATCTTGATTTATGAATTGATGTCATATGCAATATCTAAATCTTTTTATGCATCATTTACACTTCACATTTTCAATTTATTAATGACTTAATGAAAAAAATCCAACATTAGTGTTTAAAGTAGTGATGACGAACAGGTTACTTGGCGCCGAGATTAAGCATAACGATTTCAATATTATGTATGAAAACATCATATACCTCGACGCCATGAAGATAATGACTTCATCAAAGATCACGACGACATGTGTGAAGACAAAACCTTAATGTCACAGTGACGACGACCAAGGGTCACACCAGCAAGTTGTAACGACATTGGCAAAGGATTAGAACATCAGATAATTGTGATCAAGGGTCATGAGTCTCATAACGACATGAAAGTAAACTCTAACCCATTTAAATACATTTGATTTGGTCATCTTGTATGTTTTTTTTTTTTTTTTTTTTTTTTTTTTTTTTTTTTTTTTTTATCATTATTGCTTTATATTGCCTACATATCTATGATATATGCTATTCTTAGAAATAGCGTTTATTTTAACATAATATTTCAAATGCTTACGATAAGTCACTAACTAAGTCGTCAAAAGAATATCCATTGTTTTATATTATATTTTTTGCAGAATGCAATGAACGACGACGTTAAAGGAAAAAGGTTCACGACCAGAGCTCCAAACAATGGTTACTCACAAAGGCATTAGTTACACTAACATCCCCAAAAGGGATGAGTAAAACTGCCACTCAAAAGAACATCAGCAAAACGAAGCCCGGGAAAAATAGACCCTAGTGTCAGACGTCAAACACCCGGTACCTGAACTACCAGTTTAATCCTTTGTGTTCAGCGTCAGAAGCCAGGGCGCAAGGGGTATTGGCGCACAATGATGGCCATACAACGATAGTGTAACTTTTTCAAAGTTATTCTTCAAAAGTACACCGAGAGGATTGGTCGTAATGATTGATCATATTAACAAATGAAACACCGCAAAGCGCGCAAGTCTTAAAAGTACATATAGTGTCTTAAGTTTACAAAGTTTCATAAGCATGTAGAGTGTCGTTAATGTCGATAAAAATCGTTTTAGAAAAACATTCTTTTATTCATTTGCATGCCTTCAATATTTTATCTATGAAACATTTATTTTTCGTTCTCTAATTTAATTTGGTTTTGTCATGCATTGGTAACGTAGACACATAATGCCTAATGTCGGCAGCTTTGGAACTACATTAGAGTTTACCCTCCGATACAAAGTCATGCAATGATTATATTTGCTCACAAGTCTTTATTCTCAACGATGTCACAAAAGTTATCACATACGATAAATATTTTGTGCTTTAAAGTACAAGACAAAGCGATAGAATGTTATCTTCGTACAAAGACAACGTTTGAAATGTTATTGACCTTGATGCCTGAATTTATTATGACGAAGCACCACTTGGTTGTGACACCAAGTATGAACACTAAATACATTCAATGAACTTAGCGTCGGACATCGCAACAAAGTTCTCCGATTGGCTTTAACGCCATAAAATGAGTTAACACCTTAAGAAATCCTTTATCAATTGCATTCAAATTACATATGCGGCCTTATCGCCAGACACCATGTTGAAAAGAGTTTTTGTCGCCTAAATGGGCCGAGTTCGACACCATATGTCATAACAAAGAGCTAACGTGTCATCGTTTATTCAATACTCGTGGTTATTGCCATAATGACGACAATTCAATTGCTCTACCCTCGAATGAAGCGACCTTAAAGCAACATTACGATCATCAACAGGTTTGGTTTAATCTAATGTCTTTCATATTAATGAATTATTATATTATCCTCTAACGATATGTTGATGCAGGATCAAAAGTAAGTATATTTACTGTCTTTCTATAATCATTATCCATATTTAAAGGATTTCCTATCATCTAATTGTCCAAGTACTCAATCTATGTTACAACATTCGAGATTTGGCATTATCGCCAGTGTACACAGACATCGTTGGTTTCTTCAATGGTCTTAGCACCTGAATCACCTGTTTTGGCCTTGTCACCAATTTATTATTTGTTGACAATTTCCGACTAATGTCATGACCATTATCACAACCAACGTTCAACATCGACGACATCAAATTTCGTTCGTCGACGATCAGCTTCCGTCCGTCGATGATATCAGCTTCCGTCCGTCGACGACATCAGCTCTTGTCCGTCGACGACAACGACTTCCGTCCGTCGATGATATCAGCTTCCGTCTGTCGACGATATCAGCTTTCGTTCGTCGACGACAGCGACTTCCGTCCGTCGCTGACAGTGACTTCCGTCCGCCGACAACACCGACTTTCGTCCATCGACGACCAGCTCTCGTTCGTCATCGATGACGCTTGCTTCCAGAGTTGACATTAGCTTTCGACTTGACAAACAACGTCCAACAATATCATCAACATCAACATGGCAACAACTTAAGGCTACATATGAACAAAGTGCATCATTAGGAAAAGACAATGACGAAGACATCAAGAGTTAGGACACAAGGATAACAACACAAACATCGAAATGAAGACAGAGTCAAAATTAAAGTAAGTATAATTTTCCTAGTTTTCACAGTGCTCCAACTAAGAAAATGGGGGCTATTGTTATGGGACATATTGTTCGATCGTTGACCGGCGTTGACAGTCAAGACTAAGATATACAAGAGTACAAGACCATGTCAAGATAGTTACTAATGGTCCCTAAAATCAAGGAGATAATCTCTCTTGCTAAGAAGAAGTCTATTGAAGTCGTTGACCGTATGAACAATCCATAATGTCTACATTTAACAGAAGACCAAGTAAAAGGGTGAATAACCACTTCCTACTTTCAAGGAGGTCATACCCACTATTCTCCAATTGACTCACTATCTACTGTTGGAGTTCTATAAATAGAAGAGTCTTCCTTACATGAATTCTTTCACATCCTACATGTATAACCTCCTCCTAAATACACTACACTACATACTACTCCTTTATTCCCATGTAATGTATCCAACCTCCATCCACATGGACTTTCCACTAAAAGTATCATTGCCCAACTACTGTATTCTAATCCCAACACCACTCATCTAAAAGACCACTACTATAATGTACTTCTGCAATATTACTGATCCACTACGCCAAAAGCCCACCTGACCATATAGCTACGCCCAAGCTTGTTGTATTTATTTCTGTGCATTCTTTATTGATATCGATTATCATACACATATTGTACTTGTAAACATTGGCTTTATGCCTGTATTATAGTGGATTGGTGGACTCATCACCACCCGCGGTTTTTACCCACTTTATCGGGGTTTTCTGCGTCACCATATCGTGTCTCCTCTCTCTCTTTATTTTTCCATCATTTATATTCCGCATCTAACATTCCTTGTTTTAATTTAGTTGATCCGTAGCCCGTATCCCACATCAAATCCTACTTGACGAAATTTAGCATAAACAATATCATATTTCGAAAAATCATATGAGGATCATAGTCAATTAAAAATAGGTGAACTAGACTTTACTTTGGATTAGTCATAGAAATCGCGACATGAAATGCAAATTGAAGGTAATTGATTAACATATTTGTATCAACATTCTTCAGTGCAATGCTACTAGTAATAAGTAGTAACTAGGAGTATTTTCTAGGGTCTCTATACTAGATATACACATAAAAATCCACAAAGATTAGGATAATATTCTGCCAGGACCAAGAAATTTGGATTGATGGGATTTGATGAATAATGGAGTTTTTCTATTTTTTTTACAAATCGCTTCCAAAATTTCACTTTGGACAATCACAATCTTCACTTATTCTCAAAATCTAGTTGAAATGCTATAGTACATCACAAAGTGAAGGAAATTCAAAAAAATACTATGGAATTTACAACAAATTACGCATATTAGCAAAAATTTCTCCAGATGCAGCATCCACAAGGTTAACGAAAAAAAATTGGCAAGGATCATCAATTGGCAATTACAATAGCTTCTTTTCTAAGAGCATGCTTGTTCATGAACCCAAAATAAAAGTTGTTCATGTTACTATTCAAAAAAAAAAAAAAAAAAATTACTCCCTCTCTCACATACATCAACCAAACAAATATTCCAACTTCCTTCTCTAAATAACGAACCACAAAAAAAATGATAATAATAATAAAAAAATTGTTCATGTTACGGAGTACAATTTATGTTACCTACCCCACCTCAATTTATCTTTAATCAAAATTAACATACATCATAATTTACAATATAATAATCTAATGTGATATATAATTGATTATTATTACCGTTATTGATCACATATAACGAATTTGTTTCATAATAATATTATGGTTTTAATGAATAGCGATTGCACTTCCGTATTAGTAGTTTGTATTTATATAAAAAAGATTGATGATGTGAATGCACTAGTTCATCATATGTAAATTAGATAAAATTCCATGTAGATTTGACAAGTAAATGGATTATGAAAAGTCATCATGTGAAAGACCATCACATGTAATAAATGGACTCTGAAAAATCATCAAATTGAGTTTGAAAAGTATTGATAGACTCTAGAAAGGAATTGACAAATCAAAAGAACAATGTTTCACACATAAAATGACAAATATTTAAAATTTATTACATGGTTGCAATACTATTCATTACACAAACATTATCGATTGGAAGGTTAAAATATTAAGTTAAATATAACACAACTTAAACCCAACATGAAACAGAAAACAATGAATGAAAAAAAATACTTAAAACACAATACTAACACAATGCAACCTATTTCATAACATAACATTAAAATGCCCTAAATTTGCTGAGGTGTTCTTGGAGTGCGATGATCATCTGCTCCTCCCATGGGGCATGAACTTTTTTGGCAAGAAATTGTTGGAACATGCCCCAAACTATTTTATATTGCTGTATTTGAATGTTTTTCTCCTTCAGCCAGTTCAATTTGCTTTTTCTTTCTAGCTTCTTTCTTCTTCTCCAATTCTAGCCTCTCTAAACCTCTATCAATGGCCTTGTCCCTCATCCCGCCGTGCAGTTTGAGTTTGTCATCAAAAGATTCGAAAGTATCAAGTGCCTAAGTTGGTACTTGCTTGCCCTTCAACCTCAACTTAGCCTTCTACGCACCATCATATCGGAACATGATACAAGCTCAATAGCAAGAATGTCTCCACTTGTTGGTGTATTTGGTGTTAAATTCATTCCTTGATCTCTTATCGCTGCTACTGCTCCCTGGGGTGTCAACCGTCGCAAGCTTTTTTGATGGACAACATATGTCCCACCTCTTGAGTTGGAGCCGCTCTTTGTAAAACTGGAACTTCCCACAGGAGTTCTAGATCCTCTGGGCCTCAACAATCACATCATCAACATTTCGCCCGCTAAGCTTCCTTGCTTTTGCCTTGTCAATGCTACTATACCACTTGACAACAGCGAGAGCAATTCTTAACCACTGTCCCTTCAAACAACCAAAGATTCTAATGGCAATTTCCTCCGGGTTTGTTTTTCTTGCTTCGTAGCTGGTAGGACACTCGAACCTTCTTCCTGAACATTCGACTTCTGATTTGTTGCAGCAATTTGATCGTTGGTTGTGTTCATGTACGCGGAATTTTAAGCGGTTGTCTCAGTATCATCCTCAATTTTTTTATCGGGCTCTTCAATGGGTTGTTGAGGTGCACATTGGAAGAATGACTATGTTAGCGGTGAAGTTCCTCTCGGTGCTTGGAACATCTAATTCCTCCTCCTCATCATCGTCTTTTTCCTCGTCATCAACTGCATAATTTTCGTTTGTGCTTTGCCTCTTTCGGGTGTTGATTGACGAGAAATATTGAAACCACTCCCTGGACCATATTCACCGTAATTTTGTTGGTTAATTGGTTCATTTGAGAAGTTTGATTGACTTGGTTGAGCATAGTTAAAGTTTGGTGGGTAATTTTGACAATTCCCCTCAAAATTCAGGGTGAAACTTTGGGGGTTTACTTGTGGATAATTTTGTGGGTGATTAAGGGGAGTTTGAAGACAATTTTCTTAATGTATAGGATAATTGGGTGGATTTTGTTGTAGATTTTTTTTATTTTTTTAATTTTTGTGCTTTGTTGGAGGCTTTGGATTTTTAAAAGCATAATTAAGAATATTTGGATCCATAATTTTTATATTTTTTGGCTAGATTTGTGGAAGGAATTAAATTAAGACACTAACTGTTTCTTTTTCAAGAAAAAAATATGATTTCAAAAAGAGGTAATTTTTGAGATTGTCGAAATTATAACAATATGGGTGTCTATTTATAGATAACGAAAAAATATGAATGCTGGTATATTTTTTTAAATAATATGTTTAAAATTATTAACGTTACAAAAATTGTAATGTTACTTAACTGTTGGAGATCCAATAGCATGCATCATGACACTTGGCAAGCTGATGTAGTCTGCCTGTGTTAGCGATATTTTTAAAATAAAAATAATGTCGGTTTAGTGCATTGGAGAACATTATGCTACATTTTGGACCACAAGAAATCAACAAAGCCTTATGTTTGCCAGATGAACAAAATTCACAAATGATTTGATAAACCAAACCATTCACAATTGTTCATGGAATTGTTCATCAATCCCTCATTTTGAAATATTATTTTATTAAAATAGTAACACAAATAATTTTAATCGTTTTTTTTTTTTTTGACGCAATAATTTTAATTGTTCATTGTTAAGGATTCTCTTAATTCATTTTTTGTTTTTAACTAATTCTAAATAGGTTAAGCATATGAAAAAAAAATAAAATTGAGAGAATAATTAGTTTAATGGTTTGGCTCATATTTGTATCCTCAACATCAAGTTATAACACTAGAGAGTAGAGACCTTAATGATAGGATATGTTATATTTCATGATCATGTCCTCTAGTGAAAAACAACAAAACAAAACTTATTACTTCATAATATGATATTATGATATTCATAGTTTAGTTAAAAAAAAGCTAATATTATTCTTCCAAAAAAAAATAATAATAAAACAAAATAAAACATACAGTATTGTCTATTATTCACACACATAATGCATAACCAGTTAATCCCCAAGCCATGCTCATTTTATTTCTGATGGATTTCACCAGGAGGCCCCGAAAAGGGGAATCGTCAAATTGTATGCTTAACATCCAAGTTCTTCATGTTTGTTTCAGGTTTTCTACCACCATTTGCTGCTATTGTCAAGTCTACGAATAAGCCTAAGACTAATTGTAATCCGGCGCAGAACAGCGCCATTCCTTTCATCGGCACATAATTTCCAAGTGTTAACGCCAACATTGTAGATGCTACAATTGTTTAAGTTAGCTGACCTTCAGCTGATGGCTGAGGCTCACATAGCTAGTATGCCTACCTTGTGCCTGAAATAAGGGCATGCTTTTACTAAAACACCATTGAAAGTACTGTTCATTTTATTCTAACCTGTTAGAGCATCTCTAATGGCAAGCTACAATGCCTTTGTAGCTTACTTTTCCTCATCAATTTCTAAGCTACAACACTTTTAAGCAACAAATTGTTCCAACGGTAAGCCATAACATATGTAGTTTGCAAAAAAATAAAATTTTAAAAAAATAAATTTATAATTATACACATGTTACAATATGAGTGGAGTTTATTTGTCTCTTTTTCAATCAAGCATGTAGCTTGGTTGGGCTACAGTTGCTTGCATGTTGCTCAATTTTTTGTTCTCCAACGATAAGCATGTAGCTAGAAACTTTATTTAAATTGCAAGCAAGTCCTTATAATTGAACCATTGGAGATGCTCTTAGATTTCTGACCATTGTAAAATATCAATAACCTCAACTTGAGGGGAAACAGGGGGTACTTCGCAAACGTCTGCAATGTATTGGCATGTAGCTGTGTTACTTGCTAGTACCATTTTCAGATTACATCGAACTACACAGGCTATATATGAATGTAATTTGATAACGTTTTTACATTTCACATCATGCAACAAGACATGAAGTGCCTCGCTTAAGGTGTGAAAACGCCACCATGGCAATGGTTCATTAATCAACCATCTTTTCTTAAGCAACCAAGATTGGCAGGGCACTTATATATTTTTAAAGAAAAAACTCGCAAGAAACAGAAAGCAGGGGCCAAACAGCATAATATCATATTCTGTATAGAATACACATTAAAATACAAAATTTTTCAAGGGCAACATTTGTTGAGTCTATATTGAGATAAATTTGAACCATGAACGAGTATACAGTTTACCTACAATTATTACCATTAAAGATAAGAATGTATCTCAGCTAATCTTCACTGTATAAACAATTGTATTTCTCCCAAATCTTACAGATGCACCCTGCAGGAACATACAGACAAGATCCATTAGTAATTGCCATATGATACGCAAGTGATTATAAAATTGGTAACTACGAAAGAACTAGACATAACAGAACAGCAAAGGTCCGATTCATTCTTCATTAAGAGACCTCAGGACAAAGAAGGTATTAAGGTATCGGAAAAGCCCAAAAGATAAAATCTAGGCACGTGTCAACAAACGTGTTACTTTTACTATTCCAACTACGGTAGCCAAAGAGTGAAGTTTTGAAAAACAAGCTTCTTAGATGTTAGGAGACTATGAAAAGAAACTTTTGATATCAAGCAGTAATTGGTGACAAGGAAAACACTTGATAATTCCTCTTGTTTAGTGAGTGATGGAAACAGCTTGGCTTTGGCATATACTGCAAGGAGGGGAGGCGTTGCCAATGGCATACCTGCTAACAAGCAATGCCACCTCTAATCTTCAACCCCATTCCCAAATCCATCCCAATTTCATCAACCCAAAACAGTAGTCAGAATTATGTTTGTAAAATTACATAAGGTTATCAGTACCACTATATCAATGACTTTTAGTTTTAAACCTCCAGCACTCTACTAATACCAAAGCAGAGCAGACTGAGACCATGCTGCATATAAAGGACAACCAAGAACCATTAACCAATGCAATATATAAAATCTGTAAGCAGAAAATTGGGAAATAATAAACACAAACACTATCCAAGAGACCAAGACTTCTCATTAATAGCACAATTCAAGCTCATTAATCCAGGCAATAGCAATGTATTCATTTCTAATTACAAAAACAATGCTCCCTAATAAATGAGAATAGTTAAGTGGTAAAGAAAATCGTGAAAGAAGCACATACAATGCAAAGGGAAACAAAATCACCACATTCATATAGGATATTCATGCAATATCTTTCAATGGCATGACTAGGATACTATAGATTATGACCTTATATAATACAAAGCTGTCAAAGACTAGTAACAATAAAGTGGATTATCGATCATTAACTAGAAACATAAAACCAAGTCAGTGAAGACCGTAGAAAGAAGCCAGCCAAACCAGAAGACACAGAAACGTAGCAAATCAACATTTCCACACATTTTTTCCACTACACCGCAGATTTTCATGATACAACAACATTATGTTTCTCATACTCTTCAATTCATTTTAGGTACAAAAAAAAAATCATGGATATATAAGGGGCTAATCGCAGGAAATTTTTTCACAAAATAACCTAATTAAAGTTATTAAACACTTGGAGATGCCAGATACATATACTTGAATCCAAGAAGATAACGTCAAGTAGCATAACTGCACTGCTGGAGCAGCTTTCAAGATGAAGTTGATACAAAACAGCAAAATTAAGTTCAAATCACATATCACTTGTTTCGATAACAATAATGCTATACCAGATTGGGAAAAAATTTCAATACAAAGAGAAAAATGGGTAAATCAAATATCAATAAAGCAAGTGATGAGCAGATCATCTTCAATCAATCTCTTCAGCTAAAGATTTTTCAATTAAACAAGTACTACAATTTCAGACAATAAAGACTCCCTCCGTCCATTAATAAGTGCTTATATTCCTTTTCGGGTGTCCAAACTTTAAGTGCTTACTTCCAATATTGGCCGATTATTTAGGACCATTTTACCCTAATCTCTAATATTAAATCCCCTATTTCTCCAAGGATTCCATCCAATTGTCATAAATTCTCCTACCCACTCACTCATTTTATTGTACTTGACAATTCACTTTTGCTTTTAATTCCCACCAACTCATTTCACTCCTCTTCCTTTGCCTATTAAGAAATCACCAATCATTGCTTTGAAAGGAATCCAATTGCTTTATCCTTTTGCATTAAAATCCATGAAAAATGAGAAATGAACACTTAATATCGGAACGGAGGGAGTAGCAGACAAGTTATAAAGCGGATAAAAGTGAAATTTGACACTAGGCCTAATTTTTTGTGCCACAATCAGCGTATGTAAATGTTTACCCCCAAGTACCCAGTACCCACATCATCACATAGAGAACCTATCAAAATTGTAAGTGGTTTTAGAGGCTACATGAGAGTTAACAGCAGCAGACTTATACAAGGAGATAGACCAAAGAGTATGCACTCAGCACACGGTATTTTTCTAGAGCTCCAAGCCACCAATCTGTCCTACTATGTAACCCTGCACTGCGTAATGAGATTCTTTGAACATTGAGTCGTATAACCATTATTCATGTAATTCAAAATGAACCCTTCTGATTTAAGACATATAACCTTATGAATTATCAAATCACCAAAAAAAAAAATTGACTTCTGTATAGGGATTATTTTCTATTTCATAATTTAAACTGAGACCTTGCTTGGTTCAAGTCCCCAAAAAGAAACAAAATAGTGCAGTAAAGGCTGTTAAAAACAGAAACGGACTTTACCACTTTCCTTCCCATGTTTGTTTTGATTCCATTTCTTATGTTTTAACACATCACCGCTCTTCAATCTTCCTATTATCTCCCTTTTTAAGATGATTGATTCGATTCATTTTTCAATGATTTCATAATTCCCCGCTCTACAATTCTCCCTCATTATCTCCATTCTATGTCTTCTGCCTTTCTGCCACATTAGATTGCCACGCCCCAACAAGATATAGTGCTTCCAGAATATGGATGACCACTTCTGGTCACGCTTACGACACTGAATTCCTTTCCTATGTCAGTCTATGTTGTGCAAGAGCGTGTGAATAGTCGAAAGTCAACATGGTGCAATATTTGTGGAAATAAACATACTAAGTTTTACATTGTGACATAGCAGTATAGCACTTGAAAAGTCCCTTACCGCTCAAGTAGATGAATTGAAAACAATAACTAAATAACTCAATTGCAACATTGTTACTAGAAGACCCAGCAACTAGACTTTGATGTCTATGGTCTGCTTTATGTAATTCAAGAATGGTCACAGCACATCAAAAATCTCAGCATTCAAATAGAAGGTGCTAAAGAAACAAACAGAAAGAGAAAATTTAGTTCATTGAGGGATAGATCCATAAGATGCAATATAGCCTCCAGGTCCATATGTAAATCCTCAACTGGTCCATAAACTAGATTTTTTTTTCTAAAAAAACTAAAACTTTTCTTTGCTCTGATCTGTGATCAAGTTTTACTATATGCATACAAAACTTGGTCCCTAATCCAAATTTCTTCTTCACTTGATAACTATTACCTTGCAAAAAACATATAAACTAAGATAACTAGACAACCCAATAAAACTGAGCAACTTGAATAGTCTACAATTGTAGCACAAGTACATTACAACAAGAAGACCAATTTTAAAATCCAAATTTCATATGATGAAGAAGCTCAATTTTATGAATTCTGGTCCTCTAACTGTAAGATTCTCTTTCTGACACAACAAGCTCAGCATCTAAATTAAATTGCTCAGTATCTACATTTAATTGCTCAGTATCTAAATTAAATTGCTCAGTATCCAAATTATATTGCTGAGTGGCTTTATGGTTTTACAAGTTAATGAGCAAAGGCAAGTCGAAAATGAAAACCTCAAGAATCCTTTTTGAATCATGTGCACTAATTAATTACATTATGAGAGAGATACAATGAAAGAAGTCGAGTGGCACCAATAACAAACAGCAGGTTAATTAAACTTCTCCAAACTCAAGAAAATCCAATGTGATGGCACTGCCTTTTCAGCCACATCTTAGTGATCTTACACACCTCCATATTCCATGCATACCAATTCCTTCCCAAAATAATAAATGGACACTCAAGCATTATGATTACCTAACCTCTAAGCTTCTTGTTCAATAAAGTCTGTCATTGCTAATTGACTAAGACTATTCAAAAGTGTCAAACTCGTTAGAAGTATCTAAGATAGACAAGTCAAGCTTTTCCGTACTTCCTGATTATTATAATGATCTTGTTAAGTATTCATCATATTTATTCAATAAAGTACATACACAGACAGCACTAGTACAACAGAATGATGTGTTGTAAGAAGACTTTTTGGCCAACAGCAGGTGATGACAGAGGAACTTCTATGGTAATTGAGTGAAATTAATAAAGCAAGTCTATCATCTATCAAGTTGTAAATTATATTATGTAATGTAAAAAGCTTAGTAATTACATTCATTCCTAATGAAAACATAGTATATCTGCAATTAAATTTGCTAAATGTCATTATATCTCATCATTCTATCAGCTCCAGGCCATACAAGGAATGACCAAAACAGAATGCAAAACAGCAAATACTTAAAATCATCCGCAATGACAGCTTTAGAAATGCTGGATATACAGTGCTAAACTCAGAAGACAACAGCAAACAACATGGAAGCTCGTAGAAACAACCATCATACTCAATCAGAGAAGAGACAAACCTTTATATTGACCATATTTAGACGAAGAACCAACTATCCTCATTTTCATGTTCTATTACTCCATCTTTATTTCAAATCTTCAATACTATATCAGGAAACTAAAATGTCACAAAGACTAAATGCTATAAGCATATACAAGGAGAAAAAAGTAAACTGAAGGTAGCCTAGACATTTTCAATCTCAATTTTCATAGAGCCACAGAGTATTATCGATGAGAAATAACAAAACAAAGTATGACACTTAGGAAGGAAACGACATAAATCAAGGGAACGGTCTGAAATCTATTAGATGGCCCTATTATTCCACACAACTTTAATAAGATTTTGATCCAAGCCAAAAGCTGCTTAACATTAGAAGGTGTTCAGTCTAATCTCTTTTATCTGACGCTTGTTAACTTCTGAAGTATCCATAAGCTAGACAAGAACATCTGATAAAATACAGGTCTTCTAAATTTTATGCTTCTTAAGTTTATCAACAATGTAATTTCTTCACATGAACAGGGTAAAGAAAACCACTGATCAGTTGATGTTGGTCATACTCAAGTTTATCTAGAACAAAACAATAGTGTGATTGGACTTCGACTCCTAGAATGCATGACCTAGAAAATCCAGTAGATTGGGCAAAATTGAAGGAAGGAACAATTGGTGGATAGAAGCAATCAAGGAACTTACAAACTAGGCAAAGAATGTGCTTCCTGTCCCCAAAAAGAGGGGGACAGCAACCAAAACAAATGAGTACAAGGCCCTCACTTTCTTAACTTTAATTAATCTAGTTTTATAATCCCATGAAAATACAAGTCTATGTAACTAATGCTGTTTCTGCTTGTCCAATAGTACGATTGGTGAAATACTCAAATACATATGCTGCCACCACCATTTACTCAATTTACCTATATCTCAACAGTGTTAGCTTTGCATAACAATCTCCAATAATTAATCATTAATTAAGAAAATCTAGAAATAAATCACGGTATTCGGTGTGATACTTGAATATCATCTAATTATCAATGCAGTGAATGCACATCCAAAAATATAAACCACTATCATTCTGTAATACTTGAATATCATCTAATCATCAATGCAAGTCCGAAAATATTATTCAATATCATTCCAGCGATGAGAATCAAAACAAAGCACAACCATAACATTAAACTTGAATAACTAAGAATACTAAACCAAATCAACTAATCAAATTGAGAATCATGGAACCATTTAATGAAACAAACACAGAACAAAAGGCAACAAAATATACCTAAAACACACCAGCATTAATCAAGGTCTTCTGTTCGGGTTTCTGATCCAAAGTCTGGATTCCCCCTCCTCCTCGGGTTCGCCTCATTACCATCACCAGAAGCATTACTCCCCTCGGCTGAAGACCCAACATTTCTAAACGGCCAAGGCAACGAAATGTTAAAACTCCTCTCCACAGTCCGATCATTCTGCGAACCCGCCTCAGACGACACCCCATCACCACCAATTCTAGTACCATTACCACCCCCATCACCATTACCACCGCCAACAGCACCAGCACCATCACCAGATCCCGGATTCTCCCTCCGGTTCCGAATCCTCTGCTCATAATCAGGATCATCGGTAGGCAACTCATGGCGGCAAACAGGGCAAGAATTATGCAACTCCAACCAAGGAAGAATACAATCAGAATGAAAAACATGTTTACAAGGCATCTGTTTAGCTTCAGCACCAAGCTGAAACTCATCCATACAAACAGCACATTGTGAAGAATCAGATAACAGCAATTCCTCCGTTACTTTAACAATTGGCAGCCCCTCGACTGCGGTTTTCGAGGCCGGTGGCGTACCGTATCGATTCGGATCATTCTCCGCTAGCTGCTGAATCAACTGCTCCAACCCTGGTCCAAAGAAATAATCCCCCAAATTCGAGGGTAACCTAAAATTCCCACCACCACCACCACCACCTTGTTCAGGGTTAGCGTTCTCAATAACAAATTGAATGTTAGCACCCCCAGCTCGCATAGTCTGAAGATAACTCTGAAGAAATTGAAAAGGGTTGAAAACATCGGTTTCCTGAAAAGGGGATCTCTGATTACCCCCATTTCCGCCATTACCAGAACCTCCAAAAGCTCCACCCCCGAAGATGGCGGAGAGGTCGATAGGCTCAATAGGAGAAGCGGCGGAAGAAGAAGAAGAAGAAGGGGGGAAGAAGAAAGGGGCAAAGGGTGCGAGGTGATCGGCGGCGGAAGCAGAAGGAGGAGGAGAGAAGAATTGAGCGAAAGGAGAGGAAGAAGAATAGGAAGAAGGATTAGGGTTTTCGACTTCTTCGAGGAAACCGCCATTGCAATGGGGGCAAGCGAGCTCTTCGGAGGAAGAAGAAGAAGGAGAGAGAGAGACGGTGCGATTGCATTGATAGCAGAAGTAGTGTTGTGGTGTTTGAGAGAAGGTTGTTGTGGTGGTGGAAGGGTCGTCAATGGCGCCGGAAGACATTGTTGTTGGTGGTTCAAGGAAAAGACTGCTGTTGTTATGCGAGGGAATGAGGCTAGTTTTTTTTGGTTTTGGTTTTTTTATTATTATTTTTTTGTTTAAATGTGTTTGTTTTTGTGATTATTTTTCTCTCTATGATATGACTAAATTGAATCTTGATATGCTATATTTCGGTGGTGGGTGTAGGTGGGGTTGGAGAAGGGGGGAAAGAGAAGAATATTGGCGTATTGCTGATCTATTGGGTAAAGGGGATTATAATACACACTTATAAATAGGGTAATGGAAATCATTTAAGATTCCTAAGAGAAATCCCTTTGTGTTTACTAGATTTTATTAAAGAGAGATTTAATACAATTATTTTTTAAAAAAAAAAAAAATAAGAAAAAGAGTAAAAGTGTTAGACACAACGAGGGGAATACCTAGCGCATCTAAGGAGATAATGGGGTACAACGTATAAAGATGAGTTAATATAAAGGGTAATATCCATGTTATTACTAACAAGATGTCCTACATTGGCGATCCAATATGCAGCTTTGTTTGCTTCTCTGTAAATGTGATGGATTTCTCAATGGTGAAAATGTTGGAGGATTCTCTGGATGTCGGTGATGATGTGATCTATTTGTCATAGTGTAGACCAATTCCTTTTTAGAGCATTAACTAAAAGGATATTATCGCCATTATGTGCAAATGTTGAGTTTTGTGATGGATAGTGAGAAGAACGCCTTTGTCGAGAGTTGTATCCTCTGCAACGAAGACGTTGGTATTGCCAGGGTTAAAGGTGTGAGCTTCAATCAGAGTAACGACATTGTCTCTTATGATAACACATGTTGCTGCTGAATTGTTTTTGAGTGACCCGTTGAAATTAAGTTTGAAAGAGTATATATGAAGGGGCCTCCTAGGCGACCTGGCAAGGTGCATCCATGCATGTGGAGTTGGTGGGTTAATAGTGAGAATGGATTCAGGATCTTTGAATAGGGGATCCCAAGCTAAAAAAAGGTATCTATGAGATATGATAGTGCGACACTTCCACTTCTTTAGCGCAAAATGTGCACAATGGAAAGTCCGAGGGATATCTAAAGTGCCATTTTTGAAAATTATGGAATTACATTCTTTCCAAACACTCCATAATTAAATTTTTTTAAAAAAATAGAGTTATTATTTTTAAGGTTGTTTAAAATGAAAAACAAATTCCTAAGTGGAAGTGTACTTCCTTACCAATTTACAGTTAAAGGGTGTTGTCAAATTTCTTTTGAACTTTCACAATCGAGAAATAGGTGCTCAATTGTCTCTCGAAAGGAGTTACAGAATGTGCGTTCTCTAAAAGGAATAGTTTTTCAGTTATGAAGAACGTCCCTAAACCCAAGAATGCCATGCAACATTTACCATAAGAAGATTTGGATCTTAGGGGGATATCTAGTATCCATATCCATATATGAGGCCACTTAGGTATATCTTGAGTAAGATTGTGTTCTATCCATGTGGCTGACTTGACTAAGAAATGTTCGAAGGAGTGGGGCCCCCTACTGATGTGTCTGTCAAATCTGCATAAGGAAAGGCAATGCTCATAAGGAGAGCAACAATATGATTTAAGTTTGTAGTTGTCCCATTGCGTGCGTGTTTGGAAGTATAAAATCTACAGCTTTAAATCACTATCCACTTGACATCCTTGTAAGTGTAAAATTTCCAGTATGTTTCCATTAGTAGCCCAATTATCTATCCAAAAATAAATGTCCTTTTGTAGGGAATATTTCAAGCCATTAACCCTAAGCTTGAACCCCACTGTGATCATACACTTAAGCATGGTGGCGTCCAAAGGGAAGGAAGCTAGAGCAAAAGAGTCGCCAACAAGTTTTAGGAACTTGTAAACCGTTCACAGGGTGAAGGTTACACCCCTTAACGATCCATGAGATCGTCAACTCCAAAAGGTCTTGAACCAAATAGGGTTCGGGGATGAAGGTACAAATCCAACCTAAAAGAGATTGAACCTGCCCTAAATAGGCCTCTACTTCATTCTTCTCGTATTCATGTGCGCTTTCTGACTAACATGCAATCAACAGATTAACCCTAAACCTGTTTATCTATGTTGGTTGAATTTAACGTACAAGTAAAACTATTATTGGAGATCACTTGAATTATAATCATATTAGCCCTAAACAAGATTATTAATTATCTTATTAAGCGTGATAACAAGTACAAATTCCCTTTAAACATGCATAAAAGGCGTGATAAACAATAACAATAATAATCATCAAGCAACATAATAATCATAAAAATAATAACAATTATAATCATGATAACAATCATAATAATCATAATTATCATAATCATGTTAAAGCATAATATTAATAGCAAGATCCTAGGCATGATACTAACAAGATTAATAACAAACCCTAGCATGTCACTAAACATAAAAATCAAAGCTTTAGCCCTAGCATGATACTAACATGATATTAGAAAAGAGTAAAAGGCACCCTAAACATGATACTAGAAAGAAATAATAACATCCTAATATGATGCTAGGAATTAAACAAATTTAAACATGTTTTCTACAAGAGTAGAGCAATAAGATTACATACTTTGATGCCTCGTACCTCTTTCTAATAACAAAATACACGCGTTAGTAACTTCAAGGAAAATATAAAATCAAACAATTAAATTAAATAAATATTAAAAGATTAGGGACCAAACCCTCAGAAATTATAACCTTTCACGTCTAGAGTGAAGGCAACTTCGAACTTGGCTAGGTGTGTCTAGTGCTAATGTATGAGGAATTATGAGAGGGAAGGTTTAGAAAAAGAATAGAGAGAAGGAAAGCTTCTAGCTTTAGAGAGAGAAAGATGATTGTTGTAGATGATTGAAAAAAGGGGAGATATGACCTCTATTTATAGGAAAAATGAGAATTGAAGAATAAGAATAGAATCCGAATTCGAATCGAAATAAAACTCGTCGGTCAGCAGTTTTTGCGAATTTTGTTTTTATCATAACGTTTGATCTAGAAGTCCAAATAAGTCATATAATATGTCGTTGGAAAGATCTTGAAGTCTAATTTCCAAAACAATTAGAATCAGATTAAATATTTTGTATATAAAAAGATATGGCCGAAATAGTGGAAGGGTGTCAGTTTTGGATAGAGTTTCGTATTCCTTTCATATCTTTTTCGTTATAGCTCGGAATTAATATTATAATATATCATTGGAAAGATAATTTCAAGATCTATCCAACCATATAAGATTTGGATAAAAATTATGAGGCACGAAAGTAATATCTGACCGTCTTTGAACATCTTTAAATTCGAATAGAATTAGGACTTAAAAAAGGAAAGTTTTTATTCAATTTCAAACTCTTTGATTCTATCTTTTCAAAAAGGATAATTAAGATCTTTTAGAATCTTATAGAAGCTTCTAATTAATCCTAATTAGTTTAGGAATGGGATTAAACCTTTGGACCCTCCACATGATCATTGGGGCGTAGGTAAAATCCGGTTTGGGCCCAGTTTAGTATTTTGGCCATAACTTCCTCATTATTCATCGGAATTGGGATTATAATATATCGTTGGAAAGGTCTTTTCAAGCCCCATCCAAATACACCATTATTAGACCCTTATCATGGACCAAAATAAACTGGAATGCACGTTTTCATAAAACAGGGTGAAAAAAGAAATATTTTCAAAAACAGAAAGAAGAGATATTTTAATAAAAACATGCTCATCACTAGACTTTTCACAATTTCACCTCGTTCGATAATCAAATGACGTGAAAGGTACTCATCACTGGTTTTAGTTTTGGGGAGACACATTTGGGTGTCTACAGAAGCCCCCACTTTGACTGAGTTTGGAGAAACGCAAGTTTCGAAAATGAAAGTCAAAGTATCGATAGGGACGGAGAATGATTCAGAACTTTCTGCAATCCTAAACCATTCTTATAACGCCGATACCTGCAAACTAGCGTTAGTTAAAACAGATAAAAGAGTTAAGAAACGCGTATCTTGCACCGTCGAGCACACGTCTCTGAAAGTAACCGATTTATTGCATTTTGTTTTGACGACCTTCCACAAGCTAGAGAACGTCATCCCGCCTGAAGACTGCTACGCTTGTAACTGCCTCCAATTTCCGCTGTGATAATCTTCCGCAAGCCAGGGAACACTATCGAAGATTGCTTCGCTTGAAACGATCCTCTTCCGCTTTGTGACCATTTTCCACATCTTAGGGAACACGATCGAAGATAACTCCGCTTGAAATCACCTTCAGTTGTCGTGATAATATTCTGAAGAAAATTATCGAAGACCAACGCTTGTCGATCTTTTAAAGTGCGCTTGAACTTTGTTTCCGCTATGCCAGTACGTCAGCGCTTTTGCTGCTTGAATTTTGATGTTGATGCTTTCGGTGATGACAATCCTCTTTTCTTCAGGAACAGTTGTCAACACGACTGTTGTATGATGTATGACAATCCGATTTAGGGAAAGTTGTCAATGCCACGTAGCAATCCATCCTTGGAAATGTTGCTACGATGAAGCGACAATCCGTATCTCGGAAAATTTGCCAAAATCCAATTTTGGGAAAAGTTGCCAATGCTTCATAACAATCTGTCATAAGAACTTTGCTACGATCGACAATCCTTATCTTGGAATATAACTCTTGAAGCAATCCACCTTGGAAATTTGCCAACGCTATGCGACAATCCTTTTAGGAAAATATTGCCACTACTGACAATCCGTGTCTTGGAACATTTGCAAAAAAGAGTCAACTGACAATCCACTTCGGGAAAATTTGCCACTTACTGAAATGAATGACAATCCACGTTGAGGAACCTTTGCCGAAATTTATGATGAGTAGAGACCTACGACAATTCTTTGGGAAATTTTTCCATAGGGAACCATGTATATGACAATCCAATCTTGGAAAACTTGCCAGAGATGACAATCCGAACTTGGAAAAAATTGCCAAACAGAGAAGGAGCACGACAATCCACGCTTGGAAACTTTGCTAGAGATGACAATCCAATCTTGGAGAAATTGTCGAAGATTTTATGAATGTATGACAATCCGAACTTGGAAAAACTTGCCAAATAGAGAAGGAGTACGACAATCCATGCTTGGAAACATTGCCGAAGGGATGACAATCCAATCTTGGAAAAATTATCGTATAAGTGCCTGCTTTTGAACCGATGCCTTGGTGCTTGTAATGAGCCAATGCTTAGGCGCTTAAGCTAAGTGAGACGATCGTCGTCAGGTCAATCACTTACTGTGATTGTAATCGAGCCGACTACTAATCATGTCAATTTGCTTATAGGGGCTAACTGGCGTACCAAGGAACCCGAAATTGCTGTATGAGATCCGCATAATTTAACATGGGGCCATGCATTGCGTCGCCGCACTGGCGCGCTTTTCTTCTGTCGCCAGGCGACAGCCTTGTCGTCTGACGCTGGAGTCAGGTTTTCATTCGCGGTTTTTCGAAAAAATCCAAGAATGTTCTTGTTCACTGGAATGTACCTGCATTTATATTTTGGACTATAGGACTTTGCTTATCTTTCTTTAGGGTTGACCTAAGACTTAGTATTGCTTGACTCGACGTGTAACTTGATGTACTCAAATCGACTCGTGTGCATAGACTTAACTCGATGTGATAACACGACATGACTCAATGTGTACATGACTCGTGTGTGCATTGTAATGTGATCGTGCGACTCAAAAAAGCAAAAATTTCCGTCATTTTTGTGGAGGGTACCGACTTTCTCCCGAAAAAGAAAGACGCGAAAAAAGAAAGAAGCGAAGTTTTTGAAGGTGCATGTTGAATAAGCTTAATCCGTTAACGTTGTCTCTCACAATACAAGGATTGTAACATCTTAGACTATCCTGGTTGACTCGATAATGAAAGTATTTAGGTAACTTAGGCGCGGAGGCTAAGTACTTCATACTTTGTGATGCAATGATGAGTGATTTTGTTATGACAAAGTATGCTCCAACGTTGTGTTAAGATTTCATGACAAATGGTTCCTAAGGGAAAGACTATTTGCTCATGTATATGTGTAGTGTGTGAAAGTGACACTAAAGTTAGGCCGCAAGGGCTAAGTGTGTGGAAAAATATTTTGAAAAGAGTCAAATGGTGGTGACTCTTAGGCTGAGTAGGCTAATAATGTAGGGATCAAGCCCCCTAAGTCTAGCTCTAAATAGAAAAGGATGAGCATTGGAGATCCTTTGATATGATCATGGTGTGAGTGTGTGAATGTGAATATGAATGCATGTTATTACGGCCGCAACTCGACGTGAGGTTGCCTACGTATCCGTTAGGAATCAGGCCGAACATAGCTTTAGCCGAACCTCGCACAAGTGTGTATACCTCAAAAAGGTCTTTTAAGGGTTGTAACGTGGTTAGGATAAAGGTTTGAAGAAGAGGGGGATAAAGGCTCAACACCCTAGGTAAGCCCCCAAGGTGTGCAACCTTGCTTTTGAATCTTTGTATTTTTATACTTGAGTGTTTTAACTCTTTTTTCTTTTTTTGCTTTTGCATTTTTTTTTATAAGTGTGGGCAATCCCGATCATGCGGTCTATCACTCACTTGGCATTCATGTTTCTCAGGCACGGTACCGAGCACTTGATAAGAAACGCAATCTGAGACGTGTTCATATCAAAGACATGTTCATGTCAAAGATATTGGAACACTTGCCCTTTTGTACACTTTTATTGTTTCTATCTTGCTATTTTAATATTTTGAAGTCACTCAAGCTTTTTATGAAATTGAAAATTGCGTAAGTTGCACACCATCCCATCCCAAGGTTAGGTAGATATGAGTTGAAAAATGAAAGGTCTATCGTTAGACGAGGCTCAAAGTGGTTTATCAAAAAAAGGATTGTATATTTAAAAGGGTGAGAGGTAATATGATGTGGCTACAAGGGGGTGCCTCAAATCATTGGTATACCTTATGCTTAGTTCGACATGGTTTTTTTTTTTTTTTTTTTTTTTTTTTTAATCCAATGCAATGCAATGATCATATGCAAGAAGAAGAAATGCTCATTTTATTTTAAAAAGTGAAGGGTAAAAAAATCAAACTCTAAGAAATAAACCTAAGGAGGATGTAGGGTACCTATGCTAGACTTGTTGGGGAAGGGTTTGAAAAAAAGAAGAAGAAAGCATGAAATCTTGGTGAGAAGCTTGCCTTGTGCATTTGTTTCATCATTTCATACCCTTTTTTTTTTTTGTCAATCACATGACTCAAACTCGATTCAACATGTATGGATGGGAAAAAAGTGTAGTAAGGTGAATGATGTATGAAGGAAGCATGTAAGATGAAAGTGGTGTAGAAAGTGTGAAAGAAGAAAAGTGTAAGATATTTAATGTATGGAGAAGTGATGTGAAAGAATGTGGAAAGCTATAGAAATTTCTGGAATAGGACGGACCCCCAACTCAAATGACGGAAAGGACGACTCATGCATGAACCTAAGACATGGTCATGGTGACATATACAAAGTGTGTGCTAAGACTAGCGAGTGTAGGTAACATGTTAAGACTTGTGTCATAACCATGTGGCTAGACTATGTGACTAGACTCAAGCAAAGACTAAGTTAAGACTTCACGTATGTGCACTAAACTGGACAGGTTGTAGTATTTTAGTCATAACTTTTGATATGTGAATTCGAATTGGACGAAACCAACGGAAAATGAAAGATAAAACTCGGGGCTACAGATCCATAGGTTATACGACTCGTAACTCTTTCTAGAACTCTGGCTATGACCAAAACAAGTTGACGTTTGTGCAGTATACGGGAATAAAAATCCGAGTTGACTCAAAGGAACTATGACTCGATATTAGACATATTTATTAGCCAAATTAATTAACTAATTAATTAAGAAAAGTCCTTTAGTCTTTGGTTAGTTTATTTAGACTTAAACACAAGTCAAACAAACGGTTAGCACATATAGGGTATGCACAAGCAAAGAATGCACAAATAGTTCAAATAGTCACAATATGATGCAATGAGTTTGCAACCTAACCATGGCTCTAGTTCTCTAAAGTTCAGGATATGGGTTAGTCAAAGAGGGTCCATGGTTATGAGTCCGGATGCACCGCGTGGAAGCCTTACCTTTGGAAGGGTTAGCGTGAGTGGATGGGACCCCGCAAGTTAAAACTTGCTTCCACGGTTTGGTGGATTCACAAACTCGGATGTACCCGTCGTTGCCAGGAGCGTTCGATTGGGTAGATGGAGCGTGAACCCCCAGAGGGTTATGTCCATATGTAGAACACATATGGGTTTTAGAAAAGAGACAAAAACTCAATCAGGAAGTAGAATCGAGCCAACAGTGCTAGAAATGGTCAAAACAAGAAGGCAGAGTTCTGGCTCGGTATTGAAAGAACTTGGCGCCAGACTATAGGGACTGTCGCCGCAAAAGTACCCCTGTTGCCAGGCGACAGAAGCACTTTACAGGCTACAAGCCTTGTTTTCTAGACGCTAGTTCCTACATGCCTCAGCAGATATCTACGTTCTTAGAATTTTTCAGATTTCGCAGTATTATTTCAATTCTAGTTGTAAAAGATATTTCTCAAGTTTCCTACGTGTAAAAATCCTATGTTTTTGACTCATTTCGGATGGTCTATCCAATGAGGACCTTTTTTATGCATATGACAATAATGCTAATCAAAATTATGCACATGAAATATTTAGAACTTTTCGAGTCTCATCCACTCATTCTAAATAATTGCCAAAATAGATTTCAGGAATTAAAATAGAAATCCTCCCCAGCAGAGTCGCCAAAAACTGTAGGGAATATTTCAAGCCATTAACCCCAAGCTTGAACCCCACTGTGATCATACACTTAAGCATGGTGGCGTCCAAAGGGAAGGAAGCTAGAGCAAAAGAGTCGCCAACAAGTTTTAGGAACTTGTAAACCGTTCACAGGGTGAAGGTTACACCCCTTAACGATCCATGAGATCGTCAACTCCAAAAGGTCTTGAACCAAATAGGGTTCGAGGATGAAGGTACAAATCCAACCTAAAAGAGATTGAACCTGCCCTAAAAAGGCCTCTACTTCATTCTTCTCGTATTCATGTGCGCTTTCTGACTAACATGCAATCAACAGATTAACCCTAAACCTGTTTATCTATGTTGGTTGAATTTAACGTACAAGTAAAACTATTATTGGAGATCACTTGAATTATAATCATATTAGCCCTAAACAAGATTATTAATTATCTTATTAAGCGTGATTACAAGTACAAATTCCCTTTAAACATGCATAAAAGGCGTGATAAACAATAACAATAATAATCATCAAGCAACATAATAATCATAAAAATAATAACAATTATAATCATGATAACAATCATAATAATCATAATTATCATAATCATGTTAAAGCATAATATTAATAGCAAGATCCTAGGCATGATACTAACAAGATTAATAACAAACCCTAGCATGTCACTAAACATAAAAATCAAAGCTTTAGCCCTAGCATGATACTAACATGATATTAGAAAAGAGTAAAAGGCACCCTAAACATGATACTAGAAAGAAATAATAACATCCTAATATGATGCTAGGAATTAAACAAATTTAAACATGTTTTCTACAAGAGTAGAGCAATAAGATTACATACTTTGATGCCTCGTACCTCTTTCTAATAACAAAATACACGCGTTAGTAACTTCAAGGAAAATATAAAATCAAACAATTAAATTAAATAAATATTAAAAGATTAGGGACCAAACCCTCATAAATTATAACCTTTCACGTCTAGGGTGAAGACAACTTCGAATTTGGCTAGGTGTGTCTAGTGCTAATGTATGAGGAATTGTGAGAGGGAAGGTTTAGAAAAAGAATAGAGAGAAGGAAAGCTTCTAGCTTTAGAGAGAGAAAGATGATTGTTGTAGATGATTGAAAAAAGGGGAGATATGACCTCTATTTATAGGAAAAAGAGAATTGAAGAATAAGAATAGAATCCGAATTCGAATCGAAATAAAACTCGTCGGTCAGCAGTTTTTGCGAATTTTGTTTTTATCATAACGTTTGATCTAGAAGTCCAAATAAGTCATATAATATGTCGTTGGAAAGATCTTGAAGTATAATTTCCAAAACAATTAGAATCAGATTAAAATATTTTTTATATAAAAAGATATGGCCGAAATAATGGAAGGGTGTCAGTTTTGGATAGAGTTTCGTATTCCTTTCATATCTTTTTCGTTATAGCTCGGAATTAATATTATAATATATCATTGGAAAGATAATTTCAAGATCTATCCAACCATATAAGATTTGGATAAAAATTATGAGGCACAAAAGTAATATCTGACCGTCTTTGAACATCTTTAAATTCGAATAGAATTAGGACTTAAAAAAGGAAAGTTTTTATTCAATTTCAAACTCTTTGATTCTATCTTTTCAAAATGGATAATTAAGATCTTTTAGAATCTTATAGAAGCTTATAATTAATCCTAATTAGTTTAGGAATGGGATTAAACCTTTGGACCCTCCACATGATCATTGGGGCGTAGGTAAAATCCGGTTTGGGCCCAGTTTAGTATTTTGGCCATAACTTCCTCATTATTCATCGGAATTGGGATTATAATATATCGTTGGAAAGGTCTTTTCAAGCCCCATCCAAATACACCATTATTAGACCCTTATCATGGACCAAAATAAACTGGAATGCACGTTTTCATAAAACAGGGTGAAAAAGGAAATATTTTCAAAAACAGAAAGAAGAGATATTTTAATAAAAACATCCTCATCACTAGACTTTTCACACTTTCACCTCGTTCGATAATCAAGTGACGTGAAAGGTACTCATCACTGGGTTTAGTTTTGGGGAGACACATTTGGGTGTCTACACCTTTCCATTGCCTATTTTCCATTGAATACCTTTTCGTAAAATTTCTCTTTGGGAAACGATAACTTTCCATGTAAGAGAATCTTTTGGGTGGTGGTTGTATTCGAAAAAATGAAGAATTATGAAGATACTATCCTTAATCATCTTGACCCATAGAAGGGTCGAAGAGAAGTTTTCACCCTTGCTTTGCTAGGAAGGCTTTATTAAGAGGTGAAGTCCGCCTTAAGCCCTAACCCCCCCCCCAGAGCTTGGGGTTTACGTATCTTATTCTTGCTATTAGAGGGCTCTCATTCGAATCTTTAATTTTTGTTGTTTTCAGAAAAAGTTTCTATGCAGGAGTCTAGATATTTAGCGACATCTGCAGGAAGGAAGGAGGAGGAGCACGGATATAAGGGTATAAGTGCTTCTAAATTGCTTCGAATTAACGTGTGTCGGCTTGCTTTGGAAAGATAGTCTGATTTCCATTGTTGTATTCTGCTTTGAGTAATATTAAATATTTTTTTTAAAAAATCATTATTTAAAGGGTAATAAGAGTTATAAAAAAAAATACTCGGAAGTATCTTTCAAGTGAGGAATTTGGGGTCATGTTAAAATGCGTTGCGAGGCTTGAGCGACTATATTACAGAAGACTTATGAAAGTTCACGTGTTAATCTAATTCCAGACTTATGATTCTTACTTTTCAAGGATAATTTACGGATAAAGACTTTTATTGTTTTATGCACAAGATAAATAAAATTAAAGAAAAAAATTAAAAAAAAAAAGGTAAGGAGACAGGGCCAAAAGGGACCTCCTTGTCTCAAATCTTTTGTAGGTTTAAACCAATTTGTCGTCTCTTCATTAATTTTAAGGGAGTAGGAAACTTTGGTCACACATTCGCGGATCAAATGAATCCACCTAGGGGGAAATCCAAAGGCAAAGAAAGTTGTCCAAAGAAAGTCACATTTAATTATGTCATATACTTTTTCTACATCCAGTGTCAGAGCACACCAACTTGTCTTATTTTTAGATTTACGAAAGGTGTTAAGATTTTCTAAACAATAATAATTTTGCCATTAATAGAGCGATAAGGGGTGATAACATTCTGGGACTTACTGATTTTTGTAGAGTGGAGAACATGCAAGCGACTATGATTTTTTGATAGCCTTGTAAATTTTATTAACCAGTCTGATGGACTAAAAATGATTTGGATTTTCGAGAATTTTTGTTTTTGGTACTAAGGTGATAGTTGTATGATTTCGGGTTGGAGGTAGGCAGCCATGGAAAAGAAACTTAAAACAACGATAGTAATTAATGTCCTTTTTTCTATTATTAGCCAATAAGAGTGGAAAAAAAAATTTGCCCCAAGATGTTTGAACCTGGGCTTTATTAGGATTCATTTCCAAAAAAAATGTTGCTTAATTTCTTCTTTTGAAACAGGAGCTAAAAGCATATCGATCGCAATCGGCATTTTTGATAATTGGCTCAATGAAAGAGAGATTGATATGTCTTCTGTTTATAATGTCATATTTGAATCTACCCTGAAAGGAGTCAAGTAGTTTTTTGTGAATTTCTTCATGAGATTTTACGTAGTCATTAATTGGGGATTTCAATCTATAGATTGAAGTATATGCTATTCTTTTTCTTATCTTGCTATGGAAGAAATGGGTGTTTCTATCTCTTTGGGATTTCCAACTTTTTGCAAGATAACTTTCCATAATGATTTTTTCCAAACAGGAGGAATTTTTCCCTTTAACGGAATCATGCGATTAAGATGGCTAACTAGAATAGGGTTAAAAGGTTGAGAGCATAGGGAACTCTATTCAAGGGAAGAAATTTTTTCAGCATTGCACAATAATTTGTTGTTATTGTTTCCATATCTTTTCTCAACCCAAATTTTTAGTTGGCTTTTGATGCGAGTGAACTTTTGTTGGATCCTATAGAATCTTGATCCTTGGATTGAATGTGACCAATGTTTTTAGCTAAGTCATGGGATTCTTTATCAAGCGTAATAGACGTTTAGGAGTAATTTGATCATTATAGTGAGAATCATAAATTAGCAAGAGTATGATTTGAGATTGTGAAAGTGTCAAAGCAACCTTAACATTTAGGAAAATAATGGAGGAAGGGTTGGTTGCAAACAACCCTATCTAATTTTTCGTATGCCACATTAGCACTTTGTTTACAAGAGAGAATTTTGAGATATTGTAGCTTAGAATGTCTATGGCAAAAGTAGTGGCTAGGAAGTTGGGGAGACATTGTAGTTGGTGAGGTAAAAAGGGTCTTCCACTAATTTTATCTCTTGGGAACAATATCTCATTGAAGTCCCCTATTACTAACCATGAAATACTTACATTAGAGCTAAACAAAAGTGATGAGATACTCCCTGAAGTTTCCTTTGTCAACTTCTTGAGCTGGCTCGTAGACGTCCGTAGTAAAGAAATCTTTATTAAAAGGCTTGAAGTTGATATTAAAGTGTGCACGTCTATCAGTTAAGGTAATCTGATTTATAATTATTTTTCCTCATTCCAACATGCCCAAATACCCCTACAATTGTAGGCTCTATAAACAATTTATGATCAAAATATAAGGACCTAAAAATCCTAATACTATTTGTCGCATTTGTCATTATTTCCAGGACAGAAATAATATCTAGTTTGTGCTTATTCTTGAGATGTACTAATTCTGCAAGCTTCCGTCCTTTTCCCTCCTCGAATGTTCCAACTTAGAACTTTCATGTGGATGATATATATGATTTTCGAGTAATAGGCCTTTGCCTCATGGTATCCGTAGCGAGTGTCAAGCACTCGGTTCCATAGGGTTTTAAAATCCGGTTTCTATAGTTATTGTTTTTACATATTCAATTTTGATGGACTTAATATAGACTTGAAGAGAAAGTAAAAATACATATACGACAAGCATAAGCTCTCCAACTTGATGAGTTTGAAGCTGTAACGTTTACTGAATGGACAAAAATGTGCTTGACATGAGACACAAATATAAGTGTGTAGTATAACTTGATTCTTTTGACCTTAAAACTATTGTATATAACTTGATTCTTTTGACCTTAAAACTATTGTTAGGATGTGAAACATGTCAAACCTAAACTTAACTATTTTTGGCTCTTAAAATTATATGTGTTAATGTATAGTATTAATATAGTTGATCAAGCACTTGAACATAAGTGTTGATACTTGGGCAAAATATTGTTATAAAGTTGATTAACTTAACAATAACATTATCGTTTTATTACTACTATTATATGATGAGTTAGGATGTTAAACATATTAAACTTAAACTTAATTGTTTTCAATTCGGCTCCTATAATTATGTGTAAGGGTATGTTCTGTTCACCTTATTTTCACTTATTTCAGGTTTAATAAGTTCATTTCAAGAAAAATAAGTTCAGATAAGTTCAGTTTAGGAAAAATAAGTTCAGATAAGGGTTACCCAAGTTCAAATTACAACTAAAATAAGTTTTAATAAGTTTAGATAAGTTAAGTTAAGTTCAGATAAGTTAAGTTCAGTTCAGATAAGTTAAGTTAAGTTCAAATTAGTTCAAATAAGTAAAAATCAGGTGAATATAACACACCCTAAATGTATCATATCAATATAATTGATATTACATTATCATTTTATTACAACTATTAGATTATTACTTGATGAGATTACCATACTTGTTTATCCATTCAACCCAAGGCCTGAGTCATTAGTTGACAAACAAAGAGTCAAATAGTAATTATTAACTTGAGTTTCCTAATAATTTATACTATATCTATATTATATATTAAAAGGCGTTCCTAATCAAGGATATCCGCCATGTGTCACCTATCTCCATCTTCTACCAAGAAGATGCCACATCACCAAGGAGAATCATACATCAACGATACACGTCAAATTCAAAATGCTTATAGAATTGAACCCAGGTCCATTAGAAAATGAATAAAAAGTCAAACCATCTTTTCTATCTAATAATTTTGCTTATTTATTAATCTTAAAATGTAGTTAATGTAGGGCTGTAGGCCTTTTTTTTTTCCTTACGAATTTTTTTCTTCAACTAAATCTATTTAACGTTAGAATAGATTTAGGATTATTATAATACATGATTCCTAAGAAAAAAAAAATAAGAAAACTATAAGACCACGTAAAGAATATTTAACGTTAGACACGGGGCATCGCCCAGGCTGAACGCTAGTTTACTATTATAAATATGATTAACAACATAAATTTACGTATCAACCCGACTCCAATTATTTTTTAAGAAAAATACACTTTAATAATCTCAACTTTGCTTGATTTACTTTAAATAACCCAACAATTGATTATTCCACAATAATCCCAACTTTCACTTACATTTTCTTTCTTCAACCCCGATTACCCGAAGAAAAGGTTAAAAAAATCTTTAAACAAGTTGTTTTCCACGTGTTGGATGTTTATTGGTTTAAAAATTAAAAAATAAAAAAAAAACCATCTCACCGAACCCCAAACGGCCAACCTCCACCCACCCCTCTCCCCTTCACCCACCAGAAAACCCACCATTTCCCCCTCGCCCACCGCTCCAACTCTCTGACCTCCCTTTTCCCCGTCAACCACCACCCCTTCCTCGTAACCCCTATCCCCCCCCCTCGGATAACTTATGCCTGGTGAAGGGGAGGGGTTTCGTGGGTGTTTGGAATTGTGGGGGATTTCGAGGGCAGAATGGGGTTACAAGGAAGGAGGTGGCATTTTCAACGGAGAGGCTTGGGGTAGGGGAGGGATTACGAGGGGAGGGAGGGGGTTACGGGAAGGTGGAAGAGGTTTCTACGGTGTGGGTTATTAGTTGGGAAAGAAGGTGGTTAGGGCGGTGGGGAGAGGGTGGGGGTTGTTTCCGGTAGTGCGGCAGGGGATGGGGTGGTTATGTGGGTGGAAAGGGAGGCTGCCAGGGTTAGGGATAGGGGTTGAGTTTAATTTCTTTAATTTAATTTAGTTTTAAATTAATTTTTTTCTATTTATTTTTAATTTTTATTTTTTTTTCTTATTTTTGGACCAATCACAACTTGGCACGTGTTAGGTAACCCAAGATATCCATGCCCCATTTTGCAAAGGGGAGTGGACTACTTATGGCCGACAAGCTATTTGCAGGTCGGTGAATAAGGGTGGCAAACCTCTGACACTTGTCACTTTAATTCACCATTTTCATGGTGCCCGAATTCATGCTCGACCAGTAGTAACCCAGATGGGTAACCTTTTCCGCTAAGGCCCGTCCGCCTATGTGCGATCTACATTGTCCTCGATGGAGGTCGTCCAACACATCATGCCCTCTCTCTGGGGTGATGCACTTCAAATATGGCTTAACAAACGCTTTTTTTTGAATAATTCCCCGTTCTTCATTTCGAACCAGGCCGCTCTCCTCTTCACCAGCCAGCTTTCTTTGGGATCGTCCGGGAGTGTCCCATCCTTCAGATAGGACACCACCCCATCCATCCAAGTGAATCTTCTGTCTATGATCTGCACTGGCTCGACATCACTATTCCTCTTTTCTTTTACTTCCCAAAATACTTATCTGGGAATATCACATGATGCCGAGGATGCTAACTTGGAGAGTGCGTCCGCTTGATGATTTTCTGAACGAGGAACTTGTTGTAAGGTGAAATGTTCTAGACCATAGGCCTCATCTTTCACCATCTGAAGATATTTCATCGTGGCCAGCTCCCTAGCCTCATGGTCACCATTAACCTGGCTAACTATCAGTTAGTGATATGTCTATTTTATATAGTGTTTTACCCCTGTCTCTTGGTCATAATTAGTAGTGTTTTTGGCTCTTTAGAGCCACTTTTATTACTAATTGGTGTTTTCTAGTGTTTTCGTAGTTTTTGTTGAGTTTTGTAGGAAATTGCATCTTTGGAGCTTTTTCCCGGGATTATTTCGGAACGACTACGAGCATTAGAGGGCACGACTGCTTGCATTGGACACCGAGTAGTCAAGACCCGAAGTGGAGATTCGGATTGGGCCAAGAATGAAACCCAATCCAAGTCCAACCTATAGCCGGGCCCGATCGGGCGAGCTTTAGCTTGATCGGGCGGCTGCCCAAAACAAGGGGGCGAAGAAAAAAGGCGGGCCCGATCGGGCGCGCGTTTCTGAGGGGTTTTGTTCAACGAATTACTTAGTTTTAATTAGGGGTAATTATGAGTTTTTTTATAATTACGATTTAATGCTTTTTGTTTAGTACCTCTTCTTCTCCTAGACTTTCTCTCTCTACTTAGCTTTTAGATTATTTTCTCTCTCCACAACTTTGTTCTCTACTTTGTTCTTAAATCAAGTCCTTAATTCCGATTACTTTGGTAACGATTTCTTCTACTTTAGTCTCAGTTATTTATTTTATTTCTTTCATCATGACTTGTTTAATTGCTTTGTTTAGTGTAGATTTAATTATGCGTGAGTAGTTTTCTTTCTAGGGTTTATGGGGATCCATAAATAATATGAAGGGGTAATTTATTGTTGTTGATTGTCAATGCTAGATTAATTTCCTATTGATTGATTTAATGCTCTGCAACTAGATTAGCGCTGGTCTTTTATGTATGAGTTTAGCAATATTGATTCGAGATTCGAGAGATGAGAGTTGATATTTAGGCTTAATAGTTTCAATAGGCAGGTTAATTTATAAATGGTTAAGTCGAGATTCGAGAGATGAGATTTAATACCGTAGATTAATTTTGTGATTGTAATAAGTAGCGAGAGCCCTTTATGATCTGATTAATTGATGCATTGATGAATAATGCTAATCTTGATTCCATGAAACCTAACAATGATGCTAATAGCCCTACAGGGCTAAAGAGTAGTACTAATATTTCTGATAATACATTGCAGGGTACAACTCCTGGGAAGGCAACAGCTCTAGATAAGAGCAGTAATGCTCCAAAGCCGGTTATCAAAATTCCATTCCCCAATTGTCATTTAAAAACAAATTTGGATAAGTAGTTTGGTAAGTTTCTGGAGATGGTTAAAGATTTGCAGGTAACGGTACCCTTTACAGAATTAATTACACAAATTCCTGCATATGCAAAATTTATAAAGGAAATATTAACTAGAAAGAGATCTATTAGTGAGGTAGAGACAGTCGCTTTTACTGCAGAATGTAGTGCCGTACTACAAAATAAATCTCCACCTAAACTGAAAGATCCGGGTAGTTTTTCTATCCCTTGTCATATTGGCAATCTAATGATTAATAATGCATTATGTGATTTGGGTGCTAGCGTTAGTGTCATGCCATTGTCTGTGTGTTCCAAGCTAAATATGGGTAGATTAAAAGCTACTAATATTACTCTACAAATGGCCGACCGTTCCTTTAAATACCCCTTAGGTGTTTTAGATGATGTTCCTGTTAGAGTAAGTAAATTTTATATACCTATTGACTTTGTTGTTCTTGATATGGCTAAGGATTTGCAAACCCCAATTATTTTGGGTAGACCATTCCTTAACACTGCAGGATCAATAATAGATGTGAAATGTGGCAAACTGACACTATCAGTAAGGGATGATAAAATTATTTTCAATTTGAATAATACCCCTAAAAGCCCAATGACAGAGGAGAAGTGTTTTAGTGTTAATGTGGTTGATAATTGTTCTAATAAGCCCCAAGCTCTTGTAAAAAATCCCTTGGAGGCGGTATCTTGTGTTGCATCTTCTACAGATGAAATACACAAATGGTAAAAGGAAGTTGATGCAATAAAAATAGCCCTCTACTATGTTGATCTTGGCTTTGAAGATGAGAAGGTGGAAACAAACAAGCAAGTCGCAGAAACTGAGCCTATAGTGAGTGTTCCACCAGATCGAGTTGCAATTGCTCAATCTAGTGTTAATTTGAAGCAACCATCGGCCAAAAAGAGGTCTCTTGTGAGTAGTGGTAAAGAACCCCCAATTCACGACAAGGAGGATCCACCAGATAAGGTAAATTGGCGTACCACAGGGCATGTCAGGAAGCCGAGTCGTGGTCTAAACACCGCTCGAGCGGGTGAGAAACCACCCGATTAAGCGGTAGGCTAAGGGTCCTAATTTTTAATCTTGTAGTAAGAGGGTCGTGCGAGACCTAGATAAACCAGCGCTTTAAGGGAGGCAACCCGTATCTCTTGCTTTCTAACTAGTTTTTTTTTTCATTAATGTTATTTTTTTATTTATTTTTTTTAGAGAGGTGAGAGTGTAATTTTACCTTTTAAAAGTGTTTTTGTACAAGTTTCGAGTCAACAAGTAAGGAGATTTAAAGAGAAAAGTGTAAAGATTGAGTGTTCCGAGCTGGGCAGGGGCCCGATCGGGCGGACCTCGCCCGATCGGGCGCGAGAGTGAAGTTCCAATCGAGCTTTACGCTCGCCCGATCGGGCGATCGGGCGAGCACGCTCGATCGGGCGCGAGAATGAGCCAAAATCGAGTGTAAAAATCGCCCGATCGGGCGAAGCTTGCCCGATTGGGCGCTCAAGTAATGGAGAAATCAAAGAAAAATTCGCCCGATCGGGCGCGAAATCGGAGAAATCGAGTGTCCTAAAAAGATATTTCGTGTGAAGCTCGCCCGATCGGGCGAGGTGATCGAGCAAAATCGACCTCCTCTCGTGCCCGATCGGGCGGAGCCGCCCGATCGGGCGCGCAACTTAAAAACTAAAATGCTGAAGGTTCGCCCGATCGGGCGGACCTGCGCTCGATTGGGCGCGCCTTTTACTTGGGGTTACTAAACCTCTTTTTCCCCTTTTTCTTTTCACTTTCTTCCTTATTTCTCCTCATTTACTCACTCTTTCTCTCTCTAAACTCCATTAAAATACCTTCAAATTCACTTTTCAACTCAAGATGTTCTCAAATTCTCCCATCAAAACTCAAAATTTTTTACATATTCTTCATCCTCTTACTTTCCTCTACAATCTAAATATAATTTTTACTAGTTTTCTCAATTTTTTAGGAAACCCTAAGAGAGAGAAAGCTTCAACTTGTTTAGAATGGCATTCAAGAGATCAAGGACACAAAGAGGTGAGTCATCAAGGCAACCACCGACACCCACGGTCGACCCGGAGCTCCAAATTCCGGGATGGAGCGAGGTGGTGGTCACAAGCACCGAACAAAAGACTAGGATACTCAATCTCATTGAGAGGCAGGTAATTTCTACTAATTTTGTTCACCACCCAACTTTGTCTAAGTTAGGAATTGACAAGCATGTGGAAAAATTGTTCAAAGGAATTGGAATGAATAGTTTATTCAATTTGCATTACGATACTTATGATTATTTGACCGTTGAATTTATTTCTATGTTTAATTTGATTAAGTCTAGTGCGTTTGTGTATCATGTTCAATTCCGTTTGCTTAATAAAAATTTTAGATTGTCGTTGAAAGAATTTGGTGAATTTTTGAGTTAAAAGCCGATAGGCCAACGGAACCTCCTAGGGACTATTGTGCTGAAATCTATTTGGCTTTGGCAGGGAATGTGTTTGAAAACCTCCAACATGCCAAGGGAACTTGGATTCAACATCCCGTGCCAAAATTTTGGCAACGGTTTGTTGGCCTCACCATCTTTGGGAGGCATGAGCCGGCCAATGTGAGGAGGGATGAATTAGAGTTGCTATCCACCTACATGATCCCTAGTAGTGAAAAAGTAAACATTCCTCTTAAGATGGCTCAACATTTTCAAAGGAGTGGTAAGACGGCCGAGACCGGTAGATCTAGGACCCCAATTTACTTTGGTGGGTTAGTCACCCATATGGCGGTTAAATTGATGGGTTTTACACCCAATGATCATAGACAAGTAATTGGCCCTACCCTTATGGACCTAGCATATTTAGGGAGTCTCAACTGGATCCAAGCTACCCCTAGTGAGATATGGTGTATTATCCATAGAGAAAACGGTAGGAGGGATCAAGCCTTTACCTTGCCTAACCCAAATTTATCCAAGTTCGAAAAGGGTAAGTCTACTTATACTTTTGAGTTAGAAGATCAAGGAGAGGCTAGAGAGGTTCACCACTCACCACCTCAACCACAACCCAATTCCAACCTCCTCCTCAACCTCAACCCCAACCCCACATGTATGATATCCCCACCTCTTCCTTTGACTACAACATCGATCCTAACGCACCTTATGACTTCTCGGCTTTTAGGAACCAACTTGATAGGATTGAGAGGGGCCAAGGAAGGGTAGAGGGTTTAGTCCAAAACCTTGAATTTAGGGTAGGTTCCCTAGATAGATGGGTGGGGTATGTGGAGAGAAACCTAGGGAGGGGTTTATACCCCATGTATGATGACTATGCCTGCCGAGGGGCTATTCCCCCCGAGGCTCTCGTTTCCGATTGGTTTCAATACCCCCAAGGAGGGTATTCGACCCCCGGTGCTTTTGGTAGTTATGTGGACTACTCTTCGGTCCATGGTTATGGGGCCGATGTACCTTTTGGTGGGCTAGGGGGGAATGTAGACCCTAACTATTTTGCAAGTGTTTCGGGTCATGGAGGTGTTGGTTCGAGTCATGGCGGTGTTGGCTCTAGTCATGGTGGTGGTTATGCTAGGATGGAGGAGGATGAGGATGATGATGAGGAGTATCTAGTCCTAGCTACACTCCCAAGTCAATGAGGGCATTGTTTAATTTGGCTTGGGGGGAGATCTTGTATATATGGTATTTCTCTCTCTCTTTTCTTCTTTTTATTGCTTTCTAGTGTAGTTTCTTTATTGCTTTTTAGAGTAGTTTTATTGCTTTTGGAAAAAAAAACAAAAATTAAAAAAAATTTGAAAATTAAAAAAAAAATCCAAAAATATGTTCCAATGAATTGTAAATCATGCTTCCAATGAATTGTAAATCATGCTTCCCTGTGCCCCATACTTGAAAAATATTGTTTTGATTTTTGGTACATGATGATGAGCATTGTGGATTTGTTGATCATGATTTGAAGTTTGATTGCTTGGATGCCCTAACATGCGTCAATTTTGTCCAACTGCTTGTGAATATAGTGCTTGACTAGTTGATTTGGTTAGGAATGTGTGTTAGTTCCTGGTATGTCAATGAATTTGAGTATTGATTTGCAACTATGAGTAGTGTTTCATGTCTCATTATTATGCACATTGTGGAGGACGAAGGCATTTGTTCTTTTAGGTGGCTTTCAGATGATTTTAGATACATTTGTTCCCTTCTTGCTAGCCATGTTATTGCCTTGACTATTTATTGTTTTTAAAACGCATTAATTACAAGCCTATTTTGCCCCATTGGTTACTAGTCCCAAGCTTTGCTTGGGGGAGCTATTAGTGAGTGAGGTGAGGGAGTTTGTAGTGTGCTTTCTTACACAATTTAGGTGGGTTTTGAGAAGTTATTTTGTTCTTGATCGTAGTTTATTTTTGATGAGTTTGAAAGATTAATTTTCTTGAAAAAATAAAGTATGATGATAAGAGAAAAAAGGAGAAGTTCAAGAAAAAAAAAGTGAAAAAAATAAGTGAACTTCAAAAGGAAAAAAAAAAAGAGCAAAAAAGAAAAAATTGTTTAATGTTCAAATGTTCTAGTTGGAGGTTGATCAAAAGAAACAAAGAAAAAAAAATGAGTTTCAATGAAAATCAAGTTTGGAGAATAAAGTTTGTTTATTCACTCAAGTTCTATATTGTTATACTTTTGTGAGTGATATTGTAAGTGTTGGGATTGTCTGTTATATTTGGAGATATATTTGGTGAACTTTTGTTGGAGTTGAGTATGTTGGAGATGTTTGGTCATTATTTATTTTTGACCTTGGTTTTATTAGGTTTTGCTCCCTTAAGTATGGCTTTTCTCTCACATTTTTCCAAATATTTCCTACCCTTTTACCCTAGCCTTACATTACAAGCTTAAAAGACCTTCCGACTTTATGCATAGAGTCGTGCGAATGTGAAAGTGTTGTCTACCAATACAAAGAATGACTTGACATATTTCGAGTCAACTATTAGGTTGAGTGTATGTCTTTTTAAACACACGAGTGTTGTGAGTTGGGAGGGCATTGTTCACATCAAAGGAATTAGGATGGAGAGTGATCGAGTACATCTTTTACTCGCCACATAAATGAGAGTCGAGTGTGTGAGCACTAGTCTTGAATTCTATATGCTCTTGTAGTTTGCTCTATTTGACAATTGTTAGGGAGGATAGGTGATTGGATGAATGAGATTGGTTGATGAGGGTTTTCACTATCATTTCCGGTTGCCCCCCCTCCAGGGGTCTAGCCTGTCCTCCACCAACCCGAGGCACCGCCTTTTGAAATGGCACCATGAAGACAACCCACCTTAGAATCGAGTTGGACAAAATAAATCGATTTTAATGCATGTTTGTCGGATTTGCCTTGAATTGTTTGTGCTTAATTTTGACTATTTGGGGTGAAGCATGTTTTATGTATTCATTGACGAGCTCTTTGCTTAGGGACAAGCAAGGGTTTGGCTTGGGGGAGTTTGATATCTATTTTATATAGTGTTTTACCCCTGTCCCTTGGTCATAATTAGTAGTGTTTTTGGCTCTTTAGAGCCACTTTTATTACTAATTGGTGTTTTCTAGTGTTTTCGTAGTTTTTGTTGAGTTTTGTAGGAAATTGCATCTTTGGAGCTTTTTCTCGGGATTATTTCGGCACGACTACGAGCATTGGAGGGCACGACTGCTTGCATTGGACACCTAGTATTCAAGATCCGAAGTGGAGATTCGGATTGGGCCAAGAATGAAGCCTAATCCAAGTCCAGCCTATAGCCGAGCTCGATCGGGCGGCTTCCCAGAACAAGGGGGCGAAGAAAAAAGGCGGGACCGATCGGGCGCACGTTTATGAGGGGTTTTGTTAAGCGAATTACTTAGTTTTAATTAGGGGTAATTATGAGTTTTGTATAAATACGATTTAATGCTTTTTGTTTAGTACCTCTTCTTCTCCTAGACTTTCTCTCTCTACTTAGCTTTTAGATTATTTTCTCTCTCCACAACTTTGTTCTCTACTTTGTTCTTAAATCAAGTCCTTAATTCCGATTACTTTGGTAACGATTTCTTCTACTTTAGTCTCAGTTATTTATTTTATTTCTTTCATCATGACTTGTTTAATTGCTTTGTTTAGTGTAGATTTAATTATGCGTGAGTAGTTTTCTTTCTAGGGTTTATGGGGATCCATAAATAATATGAAGGGGTAATTTATTGTTGTTGATTGTCAATGCTAGATTAATTTCCTATTGATTGATTTAATGCTCTGCAACTAGATTAGCGCTGGTCTTTTATGTATGAGTTTAGCAATATTGATTCGAGATTCGAGAGATGAGAGTTGATATTTAGGCTTAATAGTTTCAATAGGCAGGTTAATTTATAAATGGTTAAGTCGAGATTCGAGAGATGAGATTTAATACCGTAGATTAATTTTGTGATTGTAATAAGTAGCGAGAGCCCTTTATGATCTGATTAATTGATGCATTGACGATTGATTATTATGTTTTACCCTGGAATATTGTTTATTGGTGAACCTATGCCCTAGGCCTTTATTCCTTGATTTTCTCAAACCTTAATCTTAGTAGTTTAGTTCCGCTTTGATAACATTAATTTGTTACTTAATAATTTAGATTGCTTTAATTAATTAGGAATAGAAAGGCCAGTTTCCTTGTGGATTCGACCCTACTTCCCTATCTGCATTAGTTAGAGGATTTAGGAATTACTTTTGATTAGGTGATACGACTTTAGCCTGTCAGTTAGTAGTCCGAACTAGCATCAATTTTTGTTGCCCTTGCCGCCTTGCACATTCTAAGGCCGGCCAGAAGGGCCTCATACTCGGCCTCATTATTAGAGGCTTGAAACTGAAATCTTATTGCATATTCAAACTTATCTCCCCCATGAGACTGACAAATGATACCAGCACCACATCCGGTTGTTGTGGCACTTCCATCCATAAAAACCTTCTAAATCTGATCCCCTGCCGGCTGTAAATCCGGCCGTGTCATTTCAGCTAAAAAATCAGCAAAGGACTTTCCCTTCATTGCTTTCCTGGGCTCGAACGTTATATTAAAACCTCTCAACTCCAAGGCCCACTTAAGCATTCGGCCACTGGCCTCCAATGTTGTGAATGGCGTCCTCAGCTGTTGGTTCGTGTAGACCACTATTAAATGAGCAAGGAAGTATCTCCTTAGCTTTTTTGATGCCATGAACAATGCCAGCCCGAATTTTTCTATGGGTGGGTATCTTAGCTCGGCATTGTGTAAGACATGGCTTATGAAATACACGGGGATCTAATGGCCTTCCCTCTTAACAAGGAGGACGACACTTAAAGAATAATCTGAAATAGCAAGGTACATGTATAGCTTCTCATCTTTGAGCGGGCTGACGAGCCGAGGAAGTGTATGCAGATGATTGTACAAAGGCTTCCTTGGCCTCTTCAATCCACTCAAACATACCTTTTTTCTTGATTGTTTGAAAAGAATATCGGCACTTATCTCCTGACCTTGACAGAAATCGGCCGAGTGCAGCTAGGCAGCCGGTCAGTCTTTGCACTTCTTTGATTGTCCTCGGCGACTTCATATCTAGGACCGCTTGGATTTTTTCAGTGTTGGCCTCAATACCGCGTTGATCAATCAGAAATCCGAGAAACTTTCCAGACTCAACACTAAAGACACACTTCTTTGGATTTAACATCATCTTATGTCGCCTGAGTTTGGTGAAAATTTCTCGAAGATCATTCAAATGGTCGGCCGGCAGCGTTGACTTGACAATCATGTCATCAATATACGCCTCCATGTTGCGACCAATTTGATCTCTAAAAACAATGTTAACAAGTCTCTGAAATGTAGCAGGGCCATTCTTAAGGCCGAATGGCATGACTTTATTACAGTACAGACCCTGCTCGATCACAAATGCAGTTTTCTCTTGGTCTTCTTCCCACAAGGGGATCTGGTGGAATCCGGAGTATGCGTCCATAAAGCTCATTAGGGCGTCTCGGCCGTTGAAGCGACCAGTCAATCGATTTTAGGCAAGGGAAAGGTATCCTTATGACACGCCTTGTTGAGGTCAGTGTAATCCACGCACATTCTCCATGTTCCATTCGGTTTTTTTTTTTACCAAAACTACATGTGCTACCCAATCAGGGTAGTAACATTGCCGAATGAAACTGGCGTCCAATAGCTTTTTAACCTCTGCTGCGGCTGCCTGATTCCTTTCTTCTCCATGATTTCTCTTTTTCTGCCGACAGGCTTTATCATTGGACTTACCGCCAGCTTGTGGACAGCCAGACTTGGATCTATGCCTGGCGTCTCATGAACCTCGAATGCAAAAATATCCTTGAATTCTCGTAACAGCTTTATCAGGCCGTCTCTTAGCAAGCCCACGACCATTCGATCAGGCTGGTCCAGATCAAGCACTATGTCCGTATGATCGCCAGCCGCTTGTGGCCTTAACTCTTCTGGCCGGCAAACAACCACTAGCTGCTATGCCTAATCTTTCTTGATACACTTCTGGCTGACCTGCTGTGTTTGGAGTAACCCTTCTTTGGAATTTGGCTTAAACGACCGTGGTCGTCCTCTAGCTGTTGGTTTCACGGCCAGCTAAATACATTCCTTAGCCATTTTTTGGTTACCATAAATGGTACCATTTTTCCGTCCGTCCTCTCAAAATTCATCAGCATTAAATGAGGTACGATTACTACTTTGGCTGTTGTTAAAGTCAGACGGCCGATAATGACATTGTAGCCTGTAAGCTCTTTGACCACCAGGAAGCGCACGACCATGTCCCTTCCTTCTCCCTTCTTCCCAAATCGGACGTGTAAATCAATCCGTCCGACCGGATGAATGATACTCCCACCAAATCCAACAAGAGGATGGGAGATATCCTAGAGAGCATCTTCTGGAAACTTCAAATTTTTCAGACATCCTAGGCTGATTATGTCGGACGAGCTGCCAGTAACAATTAGCACCCGGCCGACCTTCAGGTTAGCTACCTTCATGATGAACACCATAGGGTCATTGTGAGGGGTTCTTATCTCGCCTCAATCTAGTTCACTGACCGTCACTTCCAGGAAGGGCTCGTCCGACATAATCAGCCTCGGCGTGAATCACATTCCCCAATTTCTAAGCGTCCTACTTGATTCCCTTCATGGTAGGGCCGCCTGATATGACGGCCATAAAAACAGAGTCAGTGCTATTTCCATCATCTTCCTTGTCATTTTTCTTTTTCTTCACGGATTTGTTATTTGTCCGAGTGTAAGTGAATTTTGATTTCAAGACGTACGAATTCAACATGCCCCTTTCGGCTAGTTTATCCAGCAACCTTTTCAAATTGATACACTCATTCGTGTCATGTCCCACGTCCTTGTAGTAATGACTTTATTTGTTTTTGTTACATTTCTGGACCGAACCTCTCATTGGTTAGGGCTTCTCGAACTCAAATTTATCTTTGATTTTCATTAGGATTGAGTAACAATCCTTGTTGAACGAATTTTGTTACAGTACTGGGCCGAACCTCTCATTGGTTGGGGCTTCTCGAATTCAAATTTATCTTTGATTTTAATTAGGATTGAGTAACAATCCTTGTTGAACTCGTACGGTGGTTCATACGTCTTGACCTTCTTTGATTTTGTCTGCTGGTTGTCGGCCACCTAGACTTCCTTTCGTTTGTTTCCTTATTTTTTCTTCCAAGCCGAGTCTTGCTGAGAAGGTTGGTTCTTCTCAGCCCCCTAGGTTGATTATGTTGGACGAGCTGCCAGTAACAACTAGCACCCGGCCGACCTTCAGGTTAGCTACCTTCATGATGAACACTATAGGGTCATTGTGAGGGGATCTTATCTCGCCTCAATCTGCTTCACTGACCGTCACTTTCGGGAAGGGCTCGTCCTTCAACCCCTCGGCGTGAATCACATTCCCCAATTTCCAAGCGTCCTACTTGATTCCCTTCATGGTAGGGCCGCCTAACATGACGGCCATAAAAACAGAGTCAGTGCTATTTCCATCATCTTCCTTGTCATTTTGCTTTTTATTCACGGATTTGTTATTTGTCCGAGTGTAAGTGAATTTTGATTTCAAGACGTACGAATTCAACATGCCCCTTTCGGCTAGGTTATCCAGCAACCTTTTCAAATTGATACACTCATCCGTGTCATGTCCCACGTCCTTGTAGTAATGACTTTATTTGTTTTTTTTACAGTACTGGGCCGAACCTCTCATTGGTTGGGGCTTCTCGAACACAAATTTATCTTTGATTTTCATTAGGATTGAGTAACAATCCTTGTTGAACAAATTTTGTTACAGTATTGGGCCGAACCTCTCATTGGTTAGGGCTTCTCGAACTCAAATTTATCTTTGATTTTCATTAGGATTGAGTAACAATCCTTGTTGAATTCGTACGGTGGTTCGTACGTCTTGACCTTCTTTGATTTTGTCTCCTGGCTGTCGGCCACCCAGACTTCCTTTCGTTTGTTTCCTTGTTTTTTCTTCCAAGCCGAGTCTTACTGAGAAGGTTGGTTCTTCTCAGCCCCCTTGGCCGGTTGTTCTACTTTGGTAAGCGAACAAAAATCAACTGCTTCAATATGAGTTTCAGCCTCCTGCAGCATGCCTGCGTACGTCCAAACCTTTAACCTGACTAAATCAAAATTGAAACCATTATGCCTTAACCCCCAGAGAAATTCAGAATAGGCCATTTCATCCGGCAGGTTATGAATTTAGGCTTTTTCTTGGTTGAACCTCTGAACGTATGAACACAACCCTTCATTCTTTCCTTAGACGATCAGCGCCAAGTTCAGGCTGGTCTTCCTTGAGGGAATGTTGTATGAGAAGTTCCCCACAAACAATAGATGAGAGTGGTAAAGCAGTTGATGCACCCGCCTGGCAGACTATTGAACCAGTCACACGCCACGCCCTTAAGGGTGATCGGGAAGCACCTGCACCATGTGGCATCGTCCACACTTTGCAAATACATCATATTTCTGTACGAAGTGACGTGTTCTTCCGGGTATCTTGTACCATCATAGGCACCCACAAGTACACTTGTAACCTTTGCTGGTTGAGGGGAGTTAAGAATTTCTTGAGAAAACGGAAGCGGCTTGTCACCGAGATTTAACAAACGCATTTGCCAATCAATGGGCTAAGGTTGTGCGGACGGTCCGGCCAGGTAAGCTGCCTGGCCGAACGGCTGGCCATATTGCCCGTACTGTCCGAAGATAGGAGGGTTAGGCAGTAGAAATGCATTAAAATTATGGGGGGGTCTGATATTGAAACGGTTGAACAACTGGAATAGGAGTTTGCGTATGATGAGCTTGACTTCTACTAGTCTTGGCCGAGCTGGTATGTATGGAAAGAAAGGAATTTGAAAATCATCGGGCATTGTGGGAGAAGAGGCAGTCTTTGAGTAGGCTACTCGTTCCCGTTGCTTGTGTCGGATGTATTCTCTTGCGTCTTTCCAGTGCCGAGACGACTCAAGCTCTTCCCTCTGAGGTTGTTCGGTCTGCCCCCAGCCAACTGTGTTTTCTCAAGGAACCTATACATGTTCGTCCGTGGCACCCTAGGAGATCTTCCTGGTCGTCTGAAAGGGGTGTTTCCAGCATGTTCGGCATTAGTTGCCTTGCTTTAGGTCCTCTTTTGAGTGCCCTCTCCTCCTCTCCCGGGCGGCTGCCTAGAGGAAGGCATCTTACCCTCAAACTCCTTTTGGAGCTTGCTCAAGGCGAGCTTAAGTAAACCAGCAGTGACTGGAGGATCCATCCTCGGCCTCATGAAATGAAGCGGTGAGAGGATAACTAGAATTGATTGTTACAACTATATCCTCTACATGTCCGTCCTCACCAGGAGCAGGACCTGTGTTTAGTGTCTGGCCGTTTATTGCCATAATGGACGAGTATCCCCACAGAGGGCGCCAAATGTTTCGGGTGATTTTGTGATTTTCCCCTGCGACACTGGTCACGTTCTTCTGACAAGTAGACTCGGATACCTGCAAAACACGAATATTCCGATGACGGAATATTTACCTCCGACGGTTATGTTAGTAACCTGAAATCGGAAAAGATAGAGAGAGAAAGTAGAGAGAAGTTTGAGCTGTTTTGATGCTCTAATGAATGCTATGTCTTAATCCACCCCTCCCATCATAAATGATTGGGGTATTTGTAGGGGTGGGAATCTGAGCTTTTTAGGGTTGGTACCCTAGAATGACGTTTTCTACTTGGCGGCACAATCAGATAGGGACACGTGTCCTTGAGAAGCGTCGTTTTGCGGCTTTCTCGGGATTTGGGCCTCCTTATGTAATGAGGCCCTTTTCTCTCTAATTCAGGTGCCCTTAATAGGGTTTGCATACGTGGTATCTTCTTATAGTGACACGTGTCACCTCGAGATTAGGCCACGTGTCACTATAGGGGACTAGTCCATGTTTTGGGGTAATTTTTGCCCCAAACAACACTTACCCACACAACCTACTTTCTCTTTTCTACTTCCCCCTTCTAATTCCACTATCAAAAAAATTAAACTTGGTTTAATAGCATTTGATTTTGTGTATGAACTGTTGTCGAGTAGGCACCAGGCGATGATGGGAAGGCATGACAATGGATGGTGGTGGGATGGTGGAAATGGTGGTTGAGAATTAAAGAAAAAACTTAATTTAATGTCCCAAAGCGGTTAAAAAACAAGTTTTTTCTCACCATGGCCAACATAAAAGTCAAAAAAGGTCATTTCTGATAAAATTTCCTAATATATGATGTAAATGATATTTTGATCCCAATGTGAATTTCAGGTAGAAGCTTGAAGTCCCAAAATATTACCAATATAAGGTCAAAAACCAGTCCGCAATCTCCTCTACGGCTCTACACACTCCTTAATATATTGAATAGAAGATGGAGAAACAAAAAAAGGTTATAAAACTAGACTAAGCAAAACAAAGCTCTTTCTAACTCTCGTCAAATTAGGAATAATCTGAATTTGTCGAGATCACATCTATTCCTGTCCGCAAGGCACCCTTTGTCCCTTTTGTTTTGGGGAGGGAGTTGAGACCTCACCACCTATTTTTAGGTGGTTTAACTTTGTATATCCGAACTATCCAGTTTGATGTTGTGAATGCTTCTTCCAAGTATTCAAGCTTCACATCCTTGTTCCCGATTTCAACACCTCTAGCACGATCATAACTGACAATTGGAAAATCATAAGCAAATGGCATTAGAAGCAAGTACAATAAACTAACAAAGAGAGGAAACATTAAACTAAGTTAAATTGGCTCTTAAAAACTTCTTAATAAAAAGCAATCATTCCTGGATTATATAGCAAAACCAAACATTCTACAAGTAGGATTTTTCAGTATGAACTGCCAAATGAGGGAACAGACGGACACAGTCCATCTAGACACCTAACTTTGTCACCCATAGGCCATAGGGATAAACTTATAAAAGTAATAATTTTGCACGTGTTTAGTAATGCAAATCTACGAGCAGACATGAGATCAGCTTGCTTGTTTGATCAATTTAAAATTAAAAAAAATAATGATTATACTGGCAGTAACAAAGCAGATAATGTTATGGCACAAATGTTAACACAATTTGAATAAGGAGGTACAAATACTATAAAAAAATATATAGTGCACCAGAAATTGAATATTTGCTTTCTTAAGGCTATACACAAGTATTTAGAATATAGTATACAATAAAAAAAAAAGTATACAATAAATGGTAATCAAAGATTGTCATTGATAATTTTGATAACGAAATATGTAAATATCTTACATTCACTGTACATAGATAACCAGTATGTTTTGTAATGGCTTTGACTATGCATAATATCTTACCATATACTGTATTTATTATGCAATGCATCAACATCAAAATTTTTTGCTGCCAGATATGCAGTAATCTTATCAAGAAAATGCACAGTTAATTGTCATCTTTATAGCAAACTTGAAACTACAACCATTAGATAACTTCACCGCCACCATAAAAAGAACACAGACCATTAAACATCAAAAGCCTATCTTGGGTCAAAACAGAAGAACAAAGAAAATGAAAATAAACTCACCCAGGAGGTTTGCCATATTCTGTGCGCATCTCTCCAAACCGGTAGTAACATAATTTGTACCTAAAGCCCACAATCAAACATAAAAATTTCACGAGTTTATTTCTCTTATCTTAAACTGTATATACACAACAAAACGTATGCAATGCACCAATGACCCACTTATAAGAAAGAAAATAGTAAACAGAAGTAGGATTGCCACTGCCACATTCAGAAGATTTCTAAAATTTACTTCCACATATCTAATTTCCCGGGGGGGGGGGGGGGGGGGGGGGGGGGGGGTCAGGGCCAGAAGTATTATTATTTTTTATCAAGCACAAGGGCTGGAAAATGAAAGGGCTATCCGACAGTACTGTCAACTTCACTCCAAGTTGGATAGATTTAGCATTTGATACATTAACAAGGTTCAAAATCTCAGAAACAAACAGTAAGCACATTTCTGATTGAAACAGACAGCACCCAAACCACCTTTTTTTTTTTTGTTATTGTTTTCAATACAATTTTTTAAACGTATAGATTTTCAACTCTCTAATACTTGAGCAAAACACTCACACTGTGTACTTATCAAGCAAGCGTAAAGTAGAGGCAGATCTTTACTATGTACTTGACAGCATAGTTGCAAATAATTAGTGTGGTATGAAGATACAACTTCAGCACCAATCACTCTCTTTAGTTGAAGAGAGTGAGGGATAGCTCAAGTGGTTAGAGTTTCCCTCCCGATTCCAGGAGATCTTGGGATCGATTCTCACCCCCGCCCTTGTGGCTCTATAAACACCAAAAAAAAAAACTCTCTTTAGTTGAATCTTTGATTCCTAAATAATACCAATGCCACTCCGTTTTTTGCGGTAAGATTTGGTAAGTTGGTAAATGACAGTTCTGTAGAGGTTTAAGTTCAAGATAGATACTTGGATTTTAGAAGTAAATAATATGAAACATTATTGTCAACATTGCACCATGTTTCACTTTAGTTAGAAATTGCAAGTTGTTCAATAAATTACAGGTCAAACTGTTCAGGACTTAATTTTTTAATTTCTTGCACAATTGTTGACGCCTTATCCTCCATTTATGGTTGCAGAAACTGGATACTAGTCCTACACTCCTACTACTATAATTCCCTCATATCTGAACAGCAAAAGCATCATAGAGAGAGTTCAGAGACACTCTAGATTAGACATATTTCATGGACAATGTTTTCTTATACTGGGCATATGTCCTAATCCCATCATTAGTAAATGTTGCCACAATTCCCAACCCAGGGTGATTAAATATTTTATATGATTTCATCAAAATACCTTCAACAATAATGGTCTCTCCCATGAGTCCCATTTTCTCTGCCTCATTCATACCAAAAGGGAGACTTTATAGTAATCCCATCATATACGGTATACACATCACTGTATCAGAAAACATGACTACAATTTCTAGACATTCCATGAGGCAACTTTTTAGACACAAAATGCATGGTTCACAATTTAGAATAGATCAGGCCACTGCTACCTGCATGTCACCAGAAATTCAACATACTCATCAAATGCTTCAAGGCATAAATGCACTTTGCTGAATACCCCCATGCATCCCTATGGTATGCATTGGTCCTATGATATCCTTCTCTCAGTAGGGTTCACAACAAGCCTGTCACTGATGAAGGAAGTGTACTATCTACTATTCCTAGTAAAAATCAACAAATAGGGATAACAGGACCTTAAGACAGACATCTGGTTATCGACACTCAGGCCAATCAATGAGTAATTCATAAAGCCACGAGCCTGGGGATTCATCCCGCAATTAAAAACTTGCTAAAGCAATCTAATGCTGATACAATTGTAGGGAAAAGAAATCGGTTATCTTAGGTGTTGTTTGGTTAACATGGGAAATGAGTTCCCAAAGGGAATTATATTTCATGGGAAATAACTTCCTTTACCCATTTCCTAGGAATCGACCTAAGTTTGTTTGGTTGATAATATAGGAACTTCACTTTCCTAGGAATTGATTTCCTATGTTTTATGGTTAGCTTGATTTTTTTTTTTAATTTAAGTTAACTAATTTGGAGAGAGAAAGAAAGAGACTAAATGATTAGTGCTAACAAGTAGGCCCCACAATAATCATGGTAAATGTGAATTACCAAGGAGGGGCTTGGTAAGTGAATTCCCATGTTCCATGGGAATTGAAACTTCCCTTGGAAATTTCATTTCCCCCAATTTGATAATTTTGTGTCAACCAAACAGCACACCCATATCTTAGTTCCTAGGAAATGGAATTTCCCATGTCTCTTATTTCCAACCAAACAACATCTTAAGAAGCTAGATTTTTGTAACGGGGCTACACATAATAAGTGGCAACATTGAGGACACACAGAAAGGTTTGTGGGTAATAATTCTAAGGTTTCCAAACAGCTGAAAGTATAATGTTAAGAAAAATACAAATTTGAACCTTATCTCTAGCAATTAATTCATTATCTTTCTGTGCTGATATGGATACTGATTTTTAACCATAAATGCCATGACTCTCACGAAATTCCAGCAAAAATAGATTATATTCCAACTGATGTAACATTGAACAAAGAAATAGGCGGTCTAGCTCAAGCAAGTCCAATGGTGTTAATGTAGGAAATAAGTAATAGTTAATCAAAGTCGTCAAAGGAGTTTTTTTTTTTTTTAAAAAATAAAAAATAAATAAAAAAACACAAAAATATTATAAGAACTTACATGAGACAATTTAACATCTTAGGAGCAGCGCCTTTATCAACACGATACTCTCCATTGACAAGATAATCAGGCTCTTTAATGACAGGAAAAACTCCACCGCCAATTCTCACCATCCACAAGAACCTGAAAATGAAATCAATGAACTGATTATGGTCTATTTCTAAAATTTGTTTAAATTACAAAATTAAGTAGCAAAAACAACAGCCGTTAAAGTAACTTGCAACAACAGTAAAGCTGTATATGGAATCATAAAAGCATTATTTATACACGCATACATATAGCAACAACCAATTTATTCAAACTTTCAACTAATGGAAAAACAATGTGCCCTCAACAGCAGTTCTCTTTATAATAAATACCAAGGTTTTAATTCTTGTCCGAATTTCTGGTAATTATAAAAGTAACAGTGTAACACTAATAGCTCCATTTTTGTAGGTTCTACCCATCTTTCGTTATTGGGTTTCTATCTGTTCTACCCACTTCTACTTTATTCCTCTTTTTACAAACATCTTTTACTGTTGATCCCCTCTTACTTCACAATTTATCCACCTTTCTGCTTACTTTCCCCACAATGTATCCACCTTTCCAATCATTTTTCTTACACCCACCCACCTTTTTACTCCATCTCTCATAAATTATCCACCTTTTTCATGCACCCACATTCATATTCTTTGGGTTGCAAAACTAAAGTGAGTAGAACAAAGAAAATACCGGTAGTATGATGAAACCGGAAAAAGAAAATTAATCATCATAACTCCTTGATATGACAAATAGAAATACAGCCTGAAATAAGTAAAGCACTACCAACACAAGTCAAGAGTCAATTGACCCCTAACCTAATGTTGCCTGCAAGATGCAAAGATCCCTATATCACATTGTCACACATCAATTGTTACTAATACTATCAGAGAGTTTATCTCATCAAACAACAAATAGCAATTTGCTTGCCCCTATGATTAAAGATATAACCACAAAATTAACTTCACAGTAATAAACTGCAGATCAGAAAAAGGAACAAATTCAGTAACTTTATGGGATGGGCAATAGAATATTTATTGTAAATAATAATAATGATAAAGTCACTTACTTATTAATATCATCTGAAGAGTAGCCAGTTACACCACCAAATACAACTAATACATAATCCACATCAAGTGATTGCATGATTTCGTATGCTTCATCTTCATAAGACGACATTGCCCGTCCAACTGTAGCAATGTGGGTGTTATTCCAAGTATTATTATCAACAATTACTGTTCTGTTTCCCATTGCAGTGATCTGATAACCATAATCCCACCATGACATCACTTTTGCGTCAGCAGGTGTATTTTGTCGAAGCCAGTAATATGCCTCACGGTAATCATCAAAGATAACCCGGTTTCCGTGAGCACCTCTTGCAGCTAAAACTATAGATGGAGATGAATAAGCCTCTGATGTGACCCATGTACAGTGGATAACATATCTGCTGAGCAAGTAAAATGCACCCAGAAGCAACGCGATAGCGACATTTTTTTGGAAAGGCAACGATTGATCAACAGAAGCCTGCTTCATCAAACCACATAAGAGCAAGAAGAAAGGAAGAGATGAATAAGAAATTCAAGCGCAGAAACATGCATAGCATCACCATTGAATATAAGCTATTCACCACCCTTCTAAACTACCCAAAGTGTGGTTAATACCACACCACTGCAATAGAAATAAAACAGAGATAATGAACAAAGAAACATGTAAATCAACAAGTCTACCAATTATTCAAAATCTAATAAGATCTTGTGAATCAGCAAAAATTCTAACAAGTAATCATAAAAATTTAGATCTGAAAGCAATTGTCCCAACCTGCAAATTCAACCAAGCCCAGCAGGAAAATTAGGTTCTAGAACATAAATTTCAGACCTAAGATACAGAACACAGTTGCAAAAACAACCTGGAAAAAAGGTAGGTGAAATTAAATCTATTGGACACTAATCTAGTAACATATTTAGTTAAAATAAACTTGGGAGAGGGAGGACTTATTAATCAACCAAACACTAAGCAAATGTTCATGTATATATCAAAGAAAATAAATAAATACTGAATGCTAAAGACTTGAATTAAAATCTAAAACACATGCAAGCAAAATAAAAAATAAAAATAAAAACAAAAAGGAGGCAAACACCTAACCATGGTTGAAAAAGCTCTTTTTTCTCATTCCTTTTGTTAATTTAAAGTGCAACCCAAAATTTTCATTGAATTTCATAAATTTAGAGACAATAAATTAGAGAAACTTTTATTTAAAAAAAAAAGTGCTTTATGGAAATTTCTAGAAAGTGCAACAAAAGCAAAAGGCACACTGCATACAGCCATACACCACCTAGAGAGCACTAAATTAGTCTCTTTTACTTCATTAATCCAAAGTGCGGCCATTCAATAATTATAAAATTAGTTGATGACACCTATGTTTTGCTTCAATAGCTGAAGTTTCTTCTAATAAACCTATGTTACCAATACCAAGAGTAAGAATTGAAAAAATAGTCGTACGTCAAGTGACTTAACACTTTAACAGTCATGCTCAAACCTTTGACCATACCAAATTAGATAATCCCTTGAAATGAACATAGCGTAAGTTTGACCTATATCCAGCTTCCAGAATTTACATAAAAACAACATAAAATTGATCTACAGCACGGAAAGCTCTTTGGAAGTCCAAGTACAACCAAAACATTAATCTACTTATGTGTGAAAATAACAATAACTGTGCTTCTATGAATCTAATAACTACAACACCCCTTCAAATTCCTTGGTAATAAAGCAGCAAACATGAAGTGAACCCCCCCCCCCCCCCCCTCTTCGCTTTTTACAAATAAGATAAGGAGCATTAAATTCAGTAGTTGAACTGACCTTAGAAGAAGCCTTGACGCTAGCACTTCCCTTGATGGAGCCAGTATTAACCTTGCTCTTAGACCTCAGCAGTGAAGTTATGTTCTTTATAGTTGCAGAAACTGCGATAGCACTTATAAGACATACGGCAGGAGTGGCAACAAGGATCAACCGAACCATAACACCAGCAAAATACATACTGGTCAAGCCATACATAACGATAAATATGGTGGCATCAGACAACCGCTTAAAGCAAAAATATAAACCTGCCGGGAAAAGGAAAAGCAGAATATGGAAATCAAACATAAAGGATGACCAAGCTGTAGGTTGATGCTCAGAGACAGAAGCAATGATTGGGATGTGATCCTTTGCATAAGTTGGATCCAAGAGAGAGTAAAATCGTCCCGTCCAGGGAGATATGTAGCCAGATGCACTGCCGACTCCCAATGCAACAACACCCACACCAACTGCTGAGGTGACTGTTATCCTCAAAAAGGACTCAAACAGCTTTGTATCACTAAGCATGTGCTTCACCCAATTCAAAAAGTAAAAAACCTGAACATACACCACAATTCCAGTTAATATCAATCAAACTAATGAATCAAACAAAAATAACGATAAACCAACAGCAGCACATTGCTGAAAATGAAAGTTAAACGACTGAATATGCATAAGATTTGAAGCTTTGAGCATCACAATTGGAAATTATTTGTATGCAAAGAACTCTATCAACGATAACAAGTGAATTTACACAAGCAGAAACAATACCTGGATCAAGAAAAATACGCCCATGGCAGCCATATGCTCACCAGACTGCACATGTTGAAATCCAACAAACCGAATTTGCATTGCCAACAACATACCCACCACATACATACAATTATATGCAATGTAGAGCCTCATTGAGTATCGCCCCGTGATCAAAAGCACCAGCACATACAACGGTATCAAATTAATGATAAATACATAACCTCCCCAGGCTGAAACCATATAAAAGTACCCAAAAGCAGAGGCCAGTGCCCAAGCAAGCGAACCCGTATTAACTGCCTTAACAAACAGATAGAAAGTAAGCAGTAAAGCAAAAATCGCAACCCCCTCATTGTCATAAGAACCAGCAACCGACCTCGATATATAACCGGGACAAATAGCAATCAATGCAGCAGCTACAAGCCCTGCCCCAGTATCCCAAATCTCTTTCCCAAAAAAATAAGCCACTAAAGTAGTATTCGATGCGAAAAATGGCGCAGTAAGCACACAAACCTCACGAATATGGACCGCGAAACGGAGAAATCGAAGACCCCAGTAAATCAAGGCAGCAGTTACCATAAGACCAGGGTAAAGGGTACCCCCAATGATTCTTCCCAAAGGGTACCAACTCTCAGAATCAAACCAATTCCAAAATTCATAAAATCCTTTTTCAGTTAAATAGAGAGTAGTACGATAATTAAAATACGGGTCAAATTCATGGATCATACTTTCATAACGAAGAACACTAAAAAGACGAGTACTAAAAGCAAGTACATAAACAAGGAAAAGGATTGTAACCCTAATCAGGATTTCTTGTTGTTTAGTTTTCAGCTTAAAAGATTTAAGAGAGAAATTGAAACCTGGGTTGCTGATCAATGGATCTGATGATTTCGGATCTTGAGGTTTAGTCATGGCTTCAGTTTTGCCCGCCATTGTTGATCAGATTTGTTGATCTGGGCAATTACAGTTGAGATTTTTAAAGGGGAAAAAAGAGAATGAAATTGAATTAAGGGGTTGAATTTTAAAGCATTAATCTTGCATTGTGTGATCAAACAACGCAGGGTTTACGGAAATTGAAAAACCCTTGTAAAGTAGGTGAAAGGGAAGAATTTGAGGTTAATCAATTGAGTGTGGATTGAAACAGTGACATTTTCGAGTGAGGCTTCAGGAAATGGGATCAATTGCACATTTGCAAGGGCGTAACTGACTTTTTCGGTTCTTGAGTATGGCAAATTATAAGATGCATCATGGTGCACCTTAAACTATGTGGTCCATCATTGCCACGTGTTTGCTAGTTGTAGTTTTCTTCTTTTAAATTCTCAATGTTCTTCTTCTTCTATTTCACTCTTCTTCCCTCTTTCAATTATTTCCTAATTTCTCAATTCCCTCTCTTCAATTCTCTTCTTCTTCTTCTTTTTTTTTTTCTTTTTTTAATCATCATCCATAATTTCTCTCTCCTCGATTTTTCTCTATTGTTTATTCTTTTGTTTTTTATTGAATTTCTTCATCACTACCGTTCATCGCCAACCTCGACACTGTAAGTTAGATTTCTTATTTTATTTGATGATTATCACTAATTAGGTTTTTTGTTGTTGATGCTAGTTATTGATTTTTCATTTTGCTATTAATTCTAATACTGTTTTGAGTGATTGTTGATTTGAACTGATCATATAATTTTTAGGTTTAATTAATTTTAATTTCATATTATTCAATTGTTTAATTTATAAATTGATCAAACGATTGATTAATTTTAAATAAGTTGCTGAAATTTGTGATGAGATTTTGATTTCTCATTGTTTTTTATTAATTTGTGATGAATTTGATCATTTGTTGATTAAACTATTGAACAATTCTGTTAGAATTCGTTTAATATGATTTTGAACATTCGGTTCATATGATTACTTGCTGCAGAATTTATGTGATCAATTTGAAAGATATTCATATATTTTAGTTGTTATTTATTAATTATTGATTAATTTGAGATTTAATGTTAATTAAGCTACTGAAAGTGTGTGTTGAAATTGATTGTTGATTTTAATTGCTTATTTTTTTTTGATGATTTTCAGTTTCATTTATTATTTAATTGTTGAATTGATGTTTTAATTTGTATTTTATGAATATAATTTGTTTATATCATGTTTTTGAACTTTTTGTTCATATAATTCGAGTAACGCACTTTCCATTGTATAAATTATCAAAATTGTTATTAGTAGTATCATAGTATGAACATTGTTTCTATTTTTATGAACATTTAGGTTACTTTAATGAACCTTTCCGTTTTACATAAATCTATGAGTATATATATAAGCTTTTTAGAAAATAATTGTAAACGTAATTATGAACATTTTTTTCTTGTATTTGAACTTTGTTGTTTTATTTTTGAACTCCAGTAATGGTTATTATGAATTGTGTTTGTTTATTGCAGTTACAACATATGAAGTTGTTTATAAGGAAAGTCTAAAGGCCGAACAGCATTCTGAGCAGTGTTTTCACGTGCAGCAGTTTTTAAAGGATGTTCAGTGGTTTGTGGTTGGGGTTCAGAAGTTTTTGTAGGGGGGTTCTGAGATTTTTGTAGGGTATTCAGTGGCTTGTGGTTGGGGTTCAGAAGTTTTTATACGGGGTTCAGAGGTTTTTGTAGGGTGTTCAGTGGTTTGTGATTGGGATTCAGAAGTTTTTGTAGGGGGTTCAAAGGTTTTTGTAGGGTGTTTAGTGGTTTGTGGTTGGGGTTCAGAAGTTTTTATACGGGGTTCAGAGGTTTTTATAGGGTGTTCAGTGGTTTGTGATTGAGATTCAGAAGTTTTTGTAGGGGGTTCAGAGGTTTTTGTAGGGTGTTCAGTGGTTTGTGGTTGGGGTTTAGAGGTTTTTGTAGGGTGTTCAGTGGTTTGTGGTTAGGGTTCAGAAGTTTTTGTAGGGTACTCCGTGGTTTGTGGTTGAGGCTCAAAAATTTTTATATGGGGTTTAGAGGTTTTTGTAGGGTGTTCAGTGGTTTGTGGTTGGGGTTCATAAGTTTTTGTACGTTGTTCAGTTGTTTGTGGTTGGGGTTCAGAAGTTTTTGTAGGGGGTCCATAGGTTTAGGTAAGGTGTTCAGTGGTTTGTGGTTGTAGGGGGTCCATACTCTTGTAAATTCTTTTTTCTCCTGGTATTTTTGAGAGTATGTGTGCGTTGATTGTATCTACCGTTTCATTTCTTGGTGCAAGTATAGAGCAATTTTGAAGGTATAGAGGGTTTGTGTATTGCTGCAGAAGGTCTGGGTAAACTTCTTCCACTATAGCAGTAATTGGATCATCCCTAACCTTTATCAGTAAGTCCTGTGGTAATTTGATCCACATTGGCTCATCCCCCCCTTCTTTCATAGTTGTTGGTATTTTCCCATCGCCAACATCTAAGACCCAGTGGCTAAACTCAGCAACCTCTGTCTTTTCAAATTCATTGCTTGTTTATGTAAGACGCATATTTTGCTGCAATTTGAAGACGATGCAATATGGCCATATTATTTTTGATTTGTTGATGGATGCATCAATGATGTCTGTGCGGCCATTCGTTGACACCACAAGTAGTATTTGTTTGAAATCTCCGCCTAACACCATAGTCTTACCACCAAATAATTTTTCTGTTGATGTAGGGTCTCGTAGTTGCATGATATCTCGAAAAGTTCGGTCTAGAGCTTCGAAAGCATGCCTATATAGCATGGGTGCCTCGTCCCATATAATGAGCCTTGCTCGTTCAATCAAGATGGCCAAGTCAGATCCTTGGTCAATGTTACAACATGATTTTTCGTTCAGATTTATTGGTATTTTAAACCTAGAGTGCGTTGTACGTCCGCGCAGACATGAGCAATGCTGCTATACCTGTGGTCACATAGCATAACTTATCATCTTTAATGTTATTTTTAGTAAATTCCATTTTTTTAAATAATTACAAAAAAAAAAAAAAAAAAAAAAATTCAAATTTGCCATACCTGATGATGCCACAACAAGGACTATGTGGTGCTCAGACCGCAGCCTCGATATTAAGGTCCTCCATAAATAAGTTTTTCCTGTGCCTCCACATCCATAGACGAAAAACACACCGCCTTCCATTCCGTACACCGCCCAGAGGATGTTATCAAAAATAATGTTCTGTTCAACAATTAATCCCCTTTGAAGATTAGCTGATTCATGAGTCAATGTACTGAGATCATAATTTTGCTCCTCCATTGTAATACCCCGTATTTTATACGTATTTTCCTAATTAATTAATTAATTATTATTTTCTAAAAAGGGTATTTTAATAATTTAACTTACTATTTAAATCTTGGAGCCAAAACGATATTTGAATTTTGGCGCCAAAAGTATTTTAAAAACAAATTATTATTTTGGATAAGATTTATTATCCATTTATCCTATTTTAAAAACCGGATTATTTATATATTTTGGATATTTTAATTAAGGCAAAAGCTATATTTTATTATTATTTTAATAAGTCCGAAAATCCCATTTATCTGGCTAATAAATTTCGGATTTTCCTAAGAGAAAATCTGATTTTATTAGTTAAATTATTTGGTGAATATTTGGTATTTTATTATTTAATTATTTATTACAATAAATATTATTTACACAATTATTTTAATTCCTTAAAACTAGCAAAATAATTTCCTAAAGTACTAAATAGGAGGGCCGAAAATATGAGCTTAGGAAAGCTCAAAAATTTCGGCCATCCCATGTAGATTTTGGGAAAAATATTTTTGGTAAATTGTATTTTTAATTATCTCCTTAAAATCTCCTATTTTCCTTAAATCTAATTCTCCATCTTTTTGGTATCCAATCATTATATTTTCTTGCCATCTATTTTTCTTAATTATTCCCCAAGTAATTCCAATTTTCTTAATATTTTTCATGACAATCATACCTTCCATATTCAATTATACACAATCTCTTCAATATCAAAACTTTCCTTAAATCTTTACTCACTTCTCCAAGTAATCTCTTAAACCCTACTTACCATAATTCTTCCCAAATTCTCTTACCATAATTCTTGCATGAGCTAGCCTATAAATACCCCTCCATACCTCTCACATTCTTCACACCAATTCTCTTCTTTTCTTTTCCTCTTTTTACACAAATCATCCCGTTTATCTTTGAAGCCAATTTTCGAGCACTTCTGGTCAGTTTTTGGGGTATTGCTGTTTCACATAAGATTGTTCCTCTCAAAAAATGCTTGAGGTTAGGCTCAAGAATCACCCAATTCGTAGTTATATCAAAGGAGTTATAGCATCTGCAAGTTCTGCCTATTCTTTCCAACGAAAATCCAATTCTTCTCTTTTCCTTGGTTTCTTATCTTTTCTCTTTCTCTTCTTTTATTCAATTATTATTATTATTATTATGGGGGATTTATAAAAATTATTATGAGTAGTTTTAATTATATAAATTAGATTTTTAATGATGTTTATGAAAATTAATTTAAAAGGTTCATGTACATATAGTTGGGGGTTTTTAATTTCATTGTTGTGATTATTTGTTAACCTTATATTAATTAAGGTTATATTTATTTGTAGGGTGTTTTTGATCAAGCTACTTGAGAGTTCTTTTGAAGTGTTTTTGGCTAAGCAAGGATCAAGGTACGTTAGGTGGCTAGATACCTTGAAAGTGATCGATTTGAATGAGCATATTTGAATGATTTTATGGTGATTGAATTAAATTGACTTGAATTATGGTTTATGAAATAAAAGTATGTTTAAAAGATTGGTTTTAATAATTAAATTGGAGTATTGATTTTTATAACATGTTTTGATTAATTAATTTATTAGTCATGTTTAAAAAGGATTGGTTTTGAAAGCTTGTTGGATTTATAAAAAAAAAAAAAGGGAGTTTGAATTATTATTATTAAAGGTTGGAATTATTGGATTTAAAGAGGATTTATTTAATCATTGAATTAAATTTATTATTTATGCTTTATAAGCATGTTAGTAATCCCACTATGTGGATTTGGTATTTTGATAAGGCCTTGGACTTTGTATGACCGGGTCTTTCCTCAAGAATAGCCTTGTAACATAAGGAGACTAGCTTGGGGGGTGTGCACACTTGGGAGAGGAATTGGTTAAATTGGTTTAATTGGTTTTAAAATAATTGGAATTGGTTTTATTGATTATTGGGATTTGAATATTGAGAATTGGTTTTGAATCATGAGTTTGGAATTATTGGAATAATTATTGGAATTGATTTCAAAAGCATGTTTGCAAATAAATTGAATTGAATTATCTTGCACTTACCGTACTTAGCATATTTGCTAACCCGTATTTCTTATTTGTTTTGGTTCGCCCTGTTTACCGTAATGGTAAGCAGCATTATTTCAGGTGGAGTGAATAAATTGATGCATTGGAGTCTCGGGATTTGGTTTCGCTAAGTTAGGAATCGTGGTCTTTGTATCTATTTTGAGTACTCATAACATTGGTTTCTATCTATAGTTATTATTAATAAAGAAGAGTTTTGAAGTTTCCGCTGCAAAGTATGGTTTTGTTAGTAAGTTGAGTAGCCTTGCGTAATCACGCGACGGTAATACGCCTAAGTCTATCTCTACGGTATAATTATACGTATTATACTAGTATTTCCGTAGAGGGAGATTTGGGGGTGTTACATCCATTATCATTCTATTTTCATTATTTTGAATTAATAGCATATCAGGTACAGGGATGCCATGAAATTCTTTTATGCTTCGGTTACCCCTATTAAAGATTTTTTTGATGAGCGTCGTTTTTGGCGCTCAAAAGAATAAGATTCAGGTTCATTTTCTTTATTTTCTTTCATCATTTTCATATAATTCTTTTAGTTTTATTTGATTTTCCATTTTTTATATTTCACTTTAGTTCTCGATTGGTTTTTACGAGTTTTTCATATTTTTAGTTGATAATTCATAATTTTAGTTTTAGTTTTACCTTGCTACGCTTCCTCTCTTTGTTTTATTTGTGTTTTGTAGGTGAAAAATCAAGTCAATTTGCTTATTTTAGGACTGCCATGTTCGCGGGCATCATCTCGAGTGCACTGATGTTGGGGATGCTCGGGAGCGTGGAGTTTGATCAAGCAAGCGAAGGAGCCAAAGCCCATGCATCGCACAGGGGTGCGTGCGCGCAGACCCAGCTGTGCGCGCGCGCGGCTAGGCTGTGCGTGCGCACGGCCTGTGCGGCCCTCTTCGCTCGATTTTTCTTATTTATAGCTTTTGACTTTCTTTTTGAGGGACAACTTAACTTTGTACTAGAGAGAGAATTTTTCCAGAAATAGTAGAGAGAGAAAGTAGAGAGAGAAGCTTAAGATTTACTTGTTAGTACTTGAATTTGATCTTAGATTTCAATTTAATCTTGAAGTTCCTTCTTCAATTCAATGAATGTTTGTAAGATTTCTTTCCCTTGATTTACTTTTAATGCAATTCCTTCTAGTTTCTTGAATTTTGATTGAGATTACATTCCTTGTTTTAGAAATTGTTGATTGATAGATTTTCCTTTGATTTAGCTTTACATGAATATGAATTTGATTGAATTTGTTTTGTTTCTTAATTCCACCATGTTTAGTGAGTAGATTAGTTGCTAGGGAGAAGGGGAAGCATGCTTGATTGATGATTTTTGCTAGTTGATGATGCTAAATTGATTTGAATGGTGCAATTAAATTGGTTGACATGGTTGTGCATGTGATTGATTGGATTAGGAGTGATCAACCTATAAGATTAATCTAGATTGCATTGCAAATTTCAATGACATGAACCCTTGATTTGAGATTTGTTTTAATTGATTGAATTTGCTTGTGATTTTCCTAGCTAGCCATTCATAGTGATCCCTAGCTTGGCTTATAGGAGATAGCCTTTGAATTCCTTTGATTGCAACTATTGTTTGTCCTTTGCAATGTTTGAATTGATTGAGTGATTTTTCAATTAGCATAATCATTGAGCTTGCATGTGGAACCCATATCCCTTAGTATATTGAATTTCTCGATTCATCTAGATTTCTCGATACCTTAGTTACCAACCGCATCTCCGCAAACTTTGAAGTAGCTTGACTTAGGCTATAGCTTTCACCTATTCATTCCCTTGGGTTCGACCCTTGATTTACCATATACTCGTATTAGGTTGGTCGAGTGTTTATAAATTTTCTTTGACTCTAGAAAAGGGTAGAGGACGACCTACATTTTCCTCGTGCCAAAAATGGCGCCGTTGCCGGGGATTGATATTGGTGCTTTGTTATAGTTGTTGAGTCTATTTCACCATTAATTGAAAATACAAAAAGATTTTCTTTAAGGCTACATTTGTAGCCGTTGTACTAACCATTTCTTTTGAGATTTTATGCATAGAGCACGTGATCATTCACTAGTGCCATTTGATCCGGAAATTGAGAGAACTATTGCAAGGTTGAGGAGTGCTAGACGATCTTTGAGCCCTAGAATTTCAAGTGAAGAAGAGCCACAACAAGAAGAACAAGCAAGAATGGGAGAAAATCCGAGAGTGGCATTGAAAGAATTGGGGATTCCCGGTGCATATAGATTTGAGAGTGGGATTGCTCCACCTACAACACCGGTAAATGATTTTGAAATAATACCGGCAATGATCACTTTGATAGAGAGGCGACAATTTAGTGGGGCCAAGCATGAAAGCCCACTAAACCATCTCAAGGAGTTCGAGAAGTATTGCAATACTATCAAGGTGAACGAAATTTCCCAAGAATTCATCCGCCTTAAGCTCTTTCCCTTTTTTCTCATAGGTCGTGCTTTGGAATGGCTAGACAAGGAGGTAAAGCCGAATTCTTTAAGGACATGGGACGAGGTCACCAAGGAATTTCTATCTCGTTTCTATCCTCAAAAGAAAACGGCGGAAGCTAGAGCTTTGATTCAATGTTTCAAGCAAAAGCCAAATGAGAGCCTCTATGTAGCATGGGAGAGATACAAGGAGTATCAAAGAGAATGTCCTCATCACGGAATTCCAACCTATCAAATCATTCAAATTTTCTATGGAGGTCTTAGCCCTCAAGGAAAATCATGTTTAGATGGAGGAGCCGGAGGTCCTATCATGAACAAAACGGAAGAGGAAGTGGTTGACATAATTGAGGACGTAGTGAGGTATTATAGAGATTGGAAAGATGGAGAAAGAGAGTCAACTAGCAAGAGTAGCTCTTCGGTGTACTCGGTTGATCATCTAAATGCAATCAACAATCTATCCTCTCAAATGACAAACTTGGGGAAGGAGATGTCCGTTATCAAGGCAAAGTTGGAAAGTGATACCTACCAAGTTTCAAGTCTTCCCTCCCAAACTAAAGGGAGAGGTACGTCTTCTAATTCTCAACCCCTTCCTTGTTCTAGTAACATGCCTAGTGGATGCTTGTTTTGTGATGATTGTGGGTCGTATGAGCATGGTGTTTCTAGTTGCCCTCATTCATGTATGGATGTTTGTGATGATCAAGATGGAAATGTGAATGAGCATGTGAACTATGTGTCAAATAATCATGATTCTAGGTTTGAGAATCAAAGAGGTCAATGGAATAGAAATTACAACAATCATGTTAATTTTGACAACTATAACCAAGGTGGTGGTTATAGGAACCAAGGGAACCAAGGTTCTCGAGGTAACTATAACAATCAAGGTTATAGTAGCCAAAATCAAAACCAAAATTATGGTAATCAAAACCAAGGTAATGGGAATCATAATCAAGGTAGTGGTAACCATAATCAAGGTTATGGTCAAAATCAAAGTAGGGGTAATTGGAACAATCAAGGTAGAGGCAATTTTCAAAACAATGCTCAAAGAGGCCCTCCATCCGGATTTGCTCCAAAGGCCCAAAATGATAATTCCTATGTTCAATCCTCTTCTTCTTCACATAGAACAAATTTAGAAGAAATCATTGAAAATCAAACAAAGTTGTTGAACACTTACATGACCGTAAGTGATAAGAAATTTAATGAAATGATGACTCATAATAAGATGCTTGAAAATCAAATTTCTCAACTTGCTAATGCTTTGAAAGACCATGCTAGTCCTTCTTATTTACCTTCCCAAGGCCTAGATCCTAAGAGACCGGTTAATGCTATTGTCACAAGGAGTGGTAAGATCCTTGAGGAGAGTTTGCCTAGGATGAGTGAGACTAGAGAGGGCACAAAAGGGGCGTTGGTTGAAGATGAGAGAAATGGTGCATCTTTGAGTGAGGTTGAGATTGAGAAACCTAGTGAGGTGAGAGTGGAGAAAGAGATTGTGAAACCTAAGCTTCCTTATCCATAAAAATTTATAAGACACAAGTTAGATGAACAATTTGGAAGATTCATAGACATGCTTAAGCAACTTCACCTCTCTTTACCATTTACCGAAGTTGTCACCCAAATGCCCAACTACTTAAAATTCCTCAAAGACATTTTGAGTGGTAGAAGAACATGTGATGGTGTAGAGGCGGTGAACTTGACCGAGAATTGTAGTGCTATCATAATGAACAAGATGCCACCTAAGCTAAAAGATCCCGGAAACTTTTCTATCCCTTGTGCCATTTATAAAATGCAAATTGAGAATGCCTTGTGTGACCTAGGAGCTAGTGTTAGCCTTATGCCATACTCGGTGTACCAAAGACTTGAGCTAGGAGAACTCTTACCTACTAACATCGCTTTGCAATTGACCGATAGACCGAATTAAGTTCCCTAAGGGTAAGGTAGAGGATGTTCCTTTAAGTGTCGGGAAATTTGTTATTCCGGTGGATTTTGTTGTGCTTGAGATGGATGAAGATGCTAATATCCCCATCATTCTGGGGAGACCATTCCTTGCTACTTCGGGTGCTTTGATAGATGTAAAAAGTGCTAAAATTTCACTCAAAGTAGGGGATGAAGTGATAGAATTTGATTTGAATGATAGCATGAAATATTCAAGTTCTTCTCTAGAAAATTGTATGTTAATTGATTCTCTCAATCATGTTGTGTCTTCCATGCAAGAGCAATTGCTCACTTCTAACGATGTTCTTGAGAATGTTTTGTTAAATAAGGAGAAGATAGGTACCCCAAACAAGGAGATGGGTTTGTATGAAGATTTGCTCAATGAAAGCTTTGAGAATGATGAAGGGCAAATGTGTTTGAGCATTTCTAGCCAAGAAGCGTTGCAAGTAGCAACATCGAAGGAAGGTAAAGGTGCTCCAATGGTTGAGCTCAAACCTCTTCCATCACACCTTAGGTATGAATTTTTGGGACCCAACTCCACTTTTCCCGTGATTGTTAGCTCTTCTTTGAGTGAGCATCAAGCTCAAAAGTTGTGTGGTGTTTTGAAAAAGCTCCGAAGTGCTTTGGGTTATACCATTGATGACCTCAAAGGTATAAGCCCCGCTTTATGTACACATCACATAACTCTTGAGGAGGGTGCTTTACCTTCTATTGAGAGGCAACGAAAGCTACACCCCCAAATGGGAGAGGTAGTGAAAAAGGAGATCACCAAACTTTTGGATGCGGGAATCATATTCCCCATTTCTAGTTCTAGGTGGGTTTCTCCCGTTCACGTTGTCCCAAAGAAGGGAGGTATGACCGTTGTTGAGAATGAGAAAGGTGAGCTCATTCCGACGAGGACGGTCACGGGATGGAGGATGTGTATAAACTATAGACGTCTAAACACATCAACAAAGAAAGATCATTTCCCCCTTCCTTTTATCGATCAAATGCTTGAAAGACTAACAAGGCACAAGTTCTATTGTTTTCTTGATGGTTATTTGGGATTTTTCCAAATCCCTATCCACCCGGATGACTAAGAGAAAACAACCTTCACTTGTCCATATGGTACATTTGCTTATAGGAGAATGGTATTCGGCCTTTGCAATGCTCCCGCGACATTTCAAAGATGCATGATGAGTATATTTGGAGATATGTTGGAAGAGGAGATGGAGGTTTTTATGGACGACTTCTCCGTAGGAGGTGTTTCATTTGCGGCATGCCTTGAAAACCTTGAAAAATGTCTTGCAAGGTGTGAAAAGGTGAACTTGGTCTTGAATTGGGAAAAATGTCACTTCATGGTGGAGGAAGGCATAGTCCTTGGCCACAAGATCTCTCATAAGGGGATAGAGGTGGATAAAGCTAAAATTGAAGTCATTGAAAAGCTTCCACCTCCGGTGAACGTAAAGGGAGTGAGATATTTCTTAGGGCATGCCGGGTTTTATAGAAGATTCATCAAGGATTTCTTGCTCATTGCAAAGCCTCTTAATGATCTTCTTCAAAAAGATGCCGGCTTTATGTTCGATGATAAGTGTTTGGAAGCATTCAACAAGTTGAAGAAAGCTCTAATCTCTACTCCTATTGTACAAGCTCTAAGATGGGATTTACCATTTGAGTTGATGTGTGATGCAAGCGATTCGGCAATAGGAGGTGTTTTGGGTCAAAGAGTGGACAAGAAACTTCATGTAATCTATTATATGTCCAAGACTCTAAATGGAGCTCAACGGAATTACACTACAACAGAGAAGGAATTTTTGGCCATAGTTCATGCTTTTGAGAAGTTCCGTTGTTATCTATTGGGGTCCAAAACCATTGTCTTTACGGATCATGCGGCTCTTAAGTATCTTTTTGCTAAGAAAGAGTCCAAGACAAGGTTTATTCGGTGGGTTCTTGAGCTCCAAACCTTTGACATTGAGATTAGGGATAAAAGAGGAGCGGAAAATGTTGTGGCGGACCATCTTTCTCGTTTGGAAGATTTTCAAATCCAAGATGATGGTTCTCCAATTGAAGATAGAATGCTTGATGATTTCTTGTATGCTATTGAGGCAAGGGAACTCCCATGGTTTGCTGATTTAGTGAACTTTCTCGCATGTGGGAGTTTCCTCCTTCTTTTTCTAAGAATCAAAGAAAGAAGCTCAAGAGAGAGGCACGACATTATGTGTGGGATGATCCCATCTTATACAAGCGTGGGGTCGATGGTTTACTTAGACGCTGTGTGCCAAACGAAGAAGTGCCTAGTGTCTTGAAAATGTGCCATTCGGATCCAAGCGAGGGCCATATGGGCGCCTCTAGGACCGCCACTAAGGTCCTTCAATGCGGATTATGGTGGCCACATCTCTTTAAGGATTCATGGGGCTTTGTCAAGACATGTGACCGATGTCAAAGAGTTGGGAACATCTCCAAGAGAAATGAAATGCCTCAACAACCCATACTTGAGTTGGAAGTGTTTGATGTGTGGGGTATTGATTTTATGGGACCTTTCCCCTCATCTTTCGGAAATCAATATATTCTTGTGGCGGTTGATTACGTGTTTAAGTGGGTTGAGGCCATTGCCTCCCCATCTAATGACCACAAGGTGGTTATGAAGTTGTTTAAGAAGATAATCTTTCCAAGATTTGGGGTTCCCAAGGCGGTGATAAGCGACAACGGTTCTCATTTTATTCACCATGCCTTCCAAAAGATGTTGAGAAAGCATGGAGTTCATCAAAGATTCGGCCTCCCATATCATCCTCAATCAAGCGGTCAAGTGGAAGTCTATAATCGTCAAATCAAGCTTATCCTTGAAAAGACGGTTGCGAGAAATCGAAAGGATTGGTCGGATAAGTTGGATGATGCTCTTTGGGCCTATCGAACGGCTTTTAAGACCCCCATAGGTACCACTCTATACCGCCTAGTCTACGGCAAGTCATGCCATCTCCCGGTTGAAATCGAACACCGTGCTTTGTGGGCAATCAAGAAGATAAACTTTGACTTGGCAAGTGCGGGGGAGAAAAGGTGGTTAGATCTTCATGAGTTAGAAGAGCTTCGGTTTGATGCCTATGATTGTGCTAGTGTGTATAAAGCTCGTTCCAAGGAAACACATGACAAGCTTCTTGAGAAGAAAGATTTTTGTGTTGGCGATAAGGTTCTTCTCTACAATTCAAAAATGAAGTTGTTTCCCGGAAAGCTCAGGTCAAGATGGAGCGGTCCCTATTTGGTCAAGAATGTTTTCCCAAGTGGTGTTGTAGAGGTCTCAATGATGGATTCTTCTTCTCCATTTAAGGTCAATGACCATCGTCTCAAGAAGTACTTCGATGGTGCTTTTGTTGGCCTTGTTCACTCATTGCTTTTTCGGCAACCACCTTAATTGATGGAGAACGTCGAGCTATGACATTAAACAAGCGCTACCCGGTGTTGGGCCCGTATTATAATACGACCCATTACATTTAGGGCATCAATCCAAGATCAATAATCCAGCAAAAATAAGCAAACGGCTTGATTGGAGCAAACAAGGAAAGCAGCATCAAGGATATCAATCAAGGAGATACTTGCCAAAGATACACCTACAGAACAGGGAAGAAGATAAATCAAGAGGATCTTGCTCATTTTAAATATATTCTGAATATATTTGTAAACCCTAGAGATCCCTAGGTATAAATAAGTGTAATTAGACATTTTGAACATTCATGTACGCAGATATACTCTAAATACAATAGAATTACTCTGCATTTACCTACGGAGCTTCATCCCTACTAAAGAAGGAGGCTTGTCCTTATTCAGTATTGTATCTCTAAACTTATTCTCTTTTCACAATAGAGTTCATTCTGTTTGTTTATTGTTTGTTCATTGCCTATCAATTGCTTTATTATTGCTTTATTGTTAATTTATATGCTTTTGGTAGTATGATTGTTATTACCCCTCAAACCTAGCAGATTCTCATATGTCCTTGTTGAGATTTGCCTAAACAATTTGGCGCCCACCGTGGGGCTGATAATCAATTAACCTACCAATTCTCCAAAAAACCAATACAAACACCATGTCTGAGCACCAAGTACCCTTTACCATGGCCGAAATCAATGAGGGAATGAACGCGTTCCGTTAAACCTTAGACCAACAAAAAAGCCAGATTGAAACACTGTTGGCCCAAAAGGTTCAAACCGAAGCCAAGCTTACCAGTCTCACCAAACAAAATGAAGCCTTCCGTAGCCAAATACAATAAGTCGCTTCTAAAACCATTAATACCAGAAAGAACACTGAAAGTATAGCCATGCAGCTTGATATGTCAGGTACTTTTCATACCCCTAATGGGGAAAAGGATCTAACACTAGGGAAACAACCCTAGATCTAGACTCTTTGAATGCAGGAACCCCTAAGCAGAGTAGCCAAGAAGGATCTAAGGAGGGAAAGATAGAGAAGGTAGTCAAAGAGTACCTCAAAGCAATCGAAGCCAAGATCCCTGGAATGCCAAAACCCACGGAGGAAGGGGCGTCAGATGGCTATATAGAGTCTCCTTTCTCAGAAGAGATCGCCATGGTAGAAGTGCCAAAGAGGTTCAGCACACCCAATATGGCCATGTATGATGGAACAACATACCCTGATGAGCACGTGTCCCTCTACAAGCAGAAGATGATGACCAGCTCAATCCCTAGAGACATCAGAGAGGTCATCATGTGCAAAGGCTTTGGAGCCACATTATCAGGTCCAGCTTTAACTTGATTCATTAATTTAGATAATGGGACAATTCGATCTTTTGCAGGAATGGTAAACCTATTCAAGGTCCAGTTCGCCAGCAGCAGGAAAATAGAGAAGCAGTCATCGGATTTATACCGTGTTGTGCAAAGACATGGTGAATCCTTGAGGGATTATCTTAACAGGTTCAACAGGGAAAAGATTGGAATACTCAAGTGCGATGCTCCTACAACCATTGAAGCATTCAGAAGAGGATTGCTAGATCACAGTGAGCTCTACAAGGAATTAACCAAATATCCATGCACAACCTTTGAAGATGTACAAGCTAAAGCAATGGCCCAAGTCAGATTCGAGGAAGATGCATATGCAAGAAAGACTCCAGAGCTCAGAAAGGATGAAGATCGTCCGTCAAGAAGGAATAACAACTTCCCCAGGAGAGATCATCGATTCAAGCCGTATCAGCGTTCCCGCTTTGATGAAGGATCAGTCAATGCTGTCGAAGGAGAGTTTTCTGATTGGAGGGAAGATCCTGAGCTCCCACCCAAGTTGCATGAGTATTGCTTCAATGTCAACCCTGCAGGAGTAATAAGGACCTTAAACAAGATGGGAGATACCGTTCAATAGCCCAGAAAGAGTGATAGGCTTGGGGAGAAGAAGGATCCATCCAGATGGTGTAATTTCCATTTAGATATCGGTCACGCTACGGACGAATGTGTCGCGCTCAGAAAGGAAGTTGCATACTTGCTGAAGAAGGGTTACCTCAAAGAACTCTTGTCAGATAGATCTAAAGCTTCAGGGAAGGATAGAGAGTCCAAGCAAGGAGGTCCTCCACCCCCACCTCCAATTGTCAAAACCATCTGCTTCATATCTGGAGGGTCAGAAGTATGCGGTTTAACATATTCAGCAGCGAAGCGACATGCAAAAGAAAGCAACAAAGAGCAGCCAGATAAAAGGGAAAAATCCAAGATAGACATCCCTATCATGTTTGAAGAGAGCGATGCAGTTGAAGGTCATCATGATGGTCTAGTGATCTCACTCCCGGTTGGAAATTGCATGATCAAGCGAATCCTAGTTGACAATGGAAGCTCTGCAAATATTATCATGCTAGACACCCTGAAGCACATGAACATAGATGAGAAAAATATCGTCAACAAATCAACAATGCTAGTAGGATTCAGCGGGGAAACCAAAAAGACAAGTGGAGAAATTACATTGGCAACATACGCAAAAGGGATCAACCTACAAGTCAAGTTCCTAGTAATCGACACTCTGTCTTCATACAACATGATTTTGGGAAGACCCTGGATACATGAGATGAAAGCCATCCCCTCTACGTACCATTAAGTCATTAAGTTTCCTACTAGGTGGGGAATTCAAGAAATCAGAGGAGATCCTAAAGAAGCCAAAGAATGTTACAAGATAGCATTGAAGGCAACATCTGTAGAGAAAAGTTCAGCATAGCAACTAGAGGGTCAGCTGGGCCAAGAGAAATTAAGCATATCAGAGGAGCAAGAAGCTACAGAAGTCTAGTTGAACCCCATACATCCAGATCAGAAAGTCAGAATAGGATCAGAGCTGAAAGCGGAACTCAGACAACAAATTTACAATTTCCTAGAAGAAGAGAAAGATGTGTTTGCTTGGACCCATGAAGACATGAAAGGCATTTCCCCAGAGGTTATCACCCACAAGTTAAACGTAGATCCAATGCATACACCAGTGAAGCAAAAAAGAAGGAAATTCGCGCCAGAAAGGAACAAGATCATCAACGAAGAAATTCAAAACCTACTGAAAACAGGGAAGATCAGAGAGGTAAAGTACCCAGAATGGCTTGCCAACGTGGTGGTAGTAAGGAAGAAGAATGGGAAATGGCGAATCTGCATAGACTTTACAGACATCAACAAAGCTTGCCCAAAAGACCCATTCCCTTTACCGCATATCGATGCCATGGTAGATGCCACAGCAGGACACGAGTTGCTATCCTTTATGGACGCCTATAGTGGTTACAACCAGATCCTCATGCACAAGGATGATCAAGAGAAGACAACCTTCACTACCAGTCAAGGAATATACTGCTACAAGGTGATGCCTTTTGGATTGAAGAATGCAGGAGCAACGTACCAAAGGTTGGTAAACAAGATGTTTGAAGAACAAATTGGAAACACAATGGAAGTTTACATAGACGATATGGTAGTTAAATCCAAGAAAGCAGAAGATCACGTCATAGACCTTAGAGAAGCATTCGCCATCCTGAAACAATACGGTATGAAGCTAAATCCCACAAAATTCACATTTGGAGTACAATTAGGAAAGTTCTTGGGATACATGGTTACACAAAGGGGAATAAAAGCCAGTCCGGAACAAGTCAAAGCCATCCTAGATCTGGAGCGACCAAAATCCAAGAAGGATGTACAGAGCTTAACAGGAAAAATCGCAGCACTGAACAGGTTCATCTCAAAGTCTTCAGAAAAGAACAGAGCTTTCTACGAGGTACTTAAAAAGAACAAGGAGTTCAAGTGGGAATAGGAACATGATGAAGCATTCCAGAAGCTGAAAGAATACCTAGCCAACCCGTTGATTCTTTCCAAGCCCAAAGAAGGAGAACCACTCCAGCTATACCTTGTAGTATCTGAAGGGACGGTCAGTGCAGTTCTCACAAGAGAGGAAGAAAAGGAACAATTTCCAATCTACTACGTAAGCAAGACCCTGCTCAGTGCGGAAACAAGTTATGCATCACTAGAAAAAATCATTTTAGCCTTGTTCACTGCTTCAGTAAAGTTACGTCCATACTTCGAGAGCCATTCCATACAAGTACGAACCAACTATCCCATCAGAGCTATCATGAGAAAGCCAGAAATGTCAGGAAGGATGGAGAAATGGGCCTTACATCTGAGCAGGTACGACATACAGTACGAACCCAGGACAGCGGTAAAATCTCAAGCCTTGGCAGACATCGTAGCAGACTTCAGCCCTACCCTTGAAGCAGAAGCGTAGAAAGAAGTACTGGCACTACAGGAACCAAAAGCTGCGCAGAAATGGACACTCCATACAGATGGTGCAGCAAACATACGCGGAGTAGGCTTAGGAGTGGTACTGACATCACCCCAAGGAGACAAGATAGCACAGGAAATAAGGTGTAACTTCAAGGCTACCAACAATGAAGCTGAATATGAAGCACTAATCACAGGGCTAACCGTTGCAAAGGACATGAAGATACAACACCTGGAAGTAATTTCTGATTCTTTACTCATGGTAAACCAAGTTAACGGGCAGTATGCAGCAAAAGACACTAGAATGATTGCCTACCTAGAAGTCACAAAGAAGCTCATCAAAGAGTTCAAGGAGTTCAAGATAGAACAAGTACCCCGAAACCTGAACACCGAAGCAGACGCACTGGCAAATTTGGGGTCAAACATCAATCCAGAAGAATTTGGAGCAATCCCACTAGTACACGTACTCTCACCAGCCATAGAGAAAGAGTCAACCATGAGTGTCTACGAAATTCAAGCAAGCCCTACAGAAGAAGAAGACAACAGTTGGACAACGCCTCTGAAAGAATACCTCTTGGGCAACACGAAACCAACAGGGAAAGTAGCAGCTCAAGCATTCGCTCAGAAAGCCTCCAAGTACTGCCTGATCAGCAATGTACTCTTCAAGAAGTTTGCAGCAGGACCTTTCTTAAGATGCCTGGAAGGAAAAGAAGCCCAACAAGTCTTACAATTCCTGCACAGTGGAGAATGCGGAAATCACTCCGGAGGAAGGAATCTAGCCAACAGAGCACTTAGAATGGGATACTACTGGCCCATCATGAGGAAGGACGCAGCAGAGTTCGCCAAGAAATGCCCCTAGCATGCCAAAAACATGCGCCCTTGACACACAAGCCATCAGAAGAATTACACCCAACGTTGACACCTTGGCCATTCATGAAGTGGGGAATGGATATAGTAAAACTACCCCCGTCATCAGGACAGAGAGTGTACTTCTTAGCAATGACAGACTACTTCTCCAAGTGGATTGAAGCAGAAGCATACAAGGAAATCAAGGATAAGCACGTCATCTCATTCATAAAGAGGAACATTCTAAGCAGGTTCGGAGTACCAGCAGAGATCATTACAGACAATGGGTCCCAATTCATCAGCAACAAAACCACCAAGTTCTGTAAAGAATAGAACATCTCCCTTATCACATCTACACCAAGGTACCCACAGGCAAACGGACAGGCAGAATCAAGCAACAAAGTTCTTATAGGCAACATGAAGAAAAGGCTGGAAGGAGCCAAAGGAAAATGGGCAGATGAGCTACCCAACATATTGTGGGCAGACAGAACAACTCCTAAAGGTGATACTGGTCATACCCCATTCTCACTGGTGTACGGATGTGAAGCAGTAATCCCAACAGAGGTAGAAGTACCTACAGCAAGGTACGGGCTAATGACAGAAGAAAGAAACCAAGCAGAACTAATTCACAACTTAGACACAGTAGAGGAACTCAGGGAAGACGCACAAATGAGAATGGCAGCATATCAGCAGGAAGTGGCAAGATCCTTCAACAAGAATGTCAGAATCAAAGTCTTCAAGCTAGGAGATTGGGTTCTCAGGAAGGTATACGAAAACACCAGAGAAGTCAATGCAGGAAAGCTAGCACCCAACTGGGAAGGACCCTATGAAATCACTAAGGTAGTAGGTAATGGAGCATACAGACTCAGGAATGCAGAAGGAAAAGACGTGCAGCGAAGCTGGAACGCAGCACATTTAAAACTATATCATTTCTGAAGAAAAGTACGTAGTTATTATTTCAATTTTGTCTTTTAATTTACAAAAAAAAAAAAAAGAAGAAAACAGAAAAACACAAAAATCTCCAACAGCCAAAATCAGCACGAAAGGTACTCATCTCTCCCTATTCTTTGTCAATTTGATTTATGATCATTATGAGTACTGACTTTGGCATCGGAGGGCCGTTGGGGAAACCCACGGCCACCCCTCACCTTCTTCTGTTTTGCAAGGAGCACGATTGACATTACTGAGCAAGAATGAAACAAGTCCCTTCACCACAGAACGATGACCAGTCATTCTTGAATAGGACAAACCTGCTATCCTTACAAGGCATACAAACACATGTAAGTAGCATCACAACTGTAATACAACTGTAATACAACTGTAATACAATCGTGATACAACTGTAATACAATCGTGATACAACTACAATATAATCACAACACACTATACAGAAACATAATCCACGCAGCAAGAAGGACAGAAATATTTAGTTGCATTGCAACAAAATTAAACAAGTCATCCAGCTACAGAAGCGTAACACAAAAAACAAATTATCCAAATTGCACTAAGGCAGTAAACAGAAACAACATTCAAAAGTTTTACATTTTTTAAAAGATGACGCAGCACCAGCCAAACTAATTCTCCCCCATGTTGTCAGCAGGGGCCACTTCTTCAGCAACAGGCTTCATCACTTCTGGAGCGTCCTTGACTTCTTCATTGTGAGGAGAGTTCACTTCCTCATCAGCAAAGCTTAGCAGCAGTGAACCAGGAGCAGCAGTCCCTTCAGGAAACGCCTTCTCGAAAGAAGCCTTGTCACCATCATAGTCCCAAGCCTCATGCTTCCCTCGCTGAAACTCCTCCATCATCTCAAGACGTGCCTTCCCGTAGTAGTACGTAGCAGCATCAATGGCCTCGTTAGCAGCTTCCTTCAAGGTACCCTTGAGCCCATCCCGCTCAGAAATGCAGTCCCGATGCTTAGTCCGTTCAGCCTTCAGAGCCTCAGTAGCAGCCTTGTACTTGTCAGACAGAGCATCACGCTCCTTCTTCATAGCCTCATACACCCGAGTAAACTCTGACACCTTGCCTAAGACACCAAGGCAAGATTGAAGGCTTTGCAAAGCAAAGATGAAGTGTAAGAAGCATAGTTCAATAATGTTGATTTTATTAAATTTTTTTTTGGAGTATATTATACCTGGAAAGACTGTACGACCGCCTCTTGTGAAAGGTTAGCAAAAGTCATCGAGGATTGGCGATCCTTGAAAGAAGGAAACAGCAGGGTATCTACATGCGGAGCCAGAGAGTCAAAAGAAAACTCAGTAGCGTCAACATCAATAGGCATCTCCAACTTCCTCTTGAGACTAGCACGAGGCAGAGGTGGAGGAGGGACACCCTTGGGAGCAACCATCTTGATGGGAACAAATTCAGAAGACTGGGGGTACGAGCGAGACTTGAGACGACACAAGATGGAGGATGAACTAAGAAGATCATGAGACCTTAGTGACCTTGATGTATCTACAAGGAACATAGAAGAATTCAAAGGTAGCACAACAAGGAACACAACAAATGTATACAGCAAGGATGCTAATTGAATCAAATAAATTAACAATTGTATACAAGTATATTCAACAAGGATACAGCTGATTCAAAACAAATTAAAAACCCACAAAACTAAGCCAATCAAAAGCGAAACAAACTAGCATCAACCACACATCCACAAAATTATTAGTACAGCAAAGCATCAAAACACACAAGAAAGAAAGAAAACACACCCTGAGACATGGTTGGGGCAACTTTCTGTTCAGAATCAGATTCGTCCAAGGACTTAATTTGAATAACTGCTTCAGGCTGTGTCAACTTGATGAAAGATCTGTCGTCTGCACTCAACTCATACAACTTGTCTATCAAGGATGGAGACTGAGAGCGCTGCTTCAGTTTACTCACTACAACCAACAAGCAAATAAGCCCAAATCAACAAAGAAGGAGAGAAGAACATAAAAGAATAAGAAAACAAAATACCTTCAGCCTCAACAGTGTCAATAAAAAAATCACAATCATCACCCAACGAGTCAATCCTCACAAAGAAGAACTTGTGATACCACTTCTTGTCAAACGCCTTCTCCAAGTCAGTCACCAAAGGACCAACACCATCCTTCAGGCGAAGACCAACTCGACCCTTACCACTGGTCCTGATAGTATAAGGGTAACACAAATACCTCACATCAAGTTCTATACCCAATTTTTCACTCAGTAAATCCAGAATTCTCAACACCCTCCAAGTTTGGGGCAGTAATTGACAAGGTGAAACCCTAACTCTAGAAAGAAATTGACGAACAAGAGCAGAAAAAGGAAAAGTATGCCCAATTACAAAGGGATACTCAAAGAAACACACCCAACCAGGGGCAGTCCAGTCAGCCCTCTCCCTAGAAGATGGAATTTTCACCACAACCCCATCCGGAATCCGCGCAATTGCAGCGATGTTCTGAACCTCCTCCTTCGTAATGGTGGAAGGATAGACATCTTTGGCAGGAAAGACGTTCTGCGCCACCAAGTTTGGCCTTTTCACACCCTCATCCACCCCAGCAAACATCACTTTCACATGATCATCCATCGCAAAAACAAGAGAAAAAATACAAAGTAAAAAACAGAGCAGATAGAGAGGAGAGAGAAAGTACCTGATGAAATTGAAATTGGGGCAAAACAATTGAAGTGATTAGACAAGAGCCTGCACACCCAACAAATACCAAAGACGGAAATGAACCGCCCTTCACAGTTATCGAGGAAGTTGCCTTAAAACCGCCACCACTTTCTATTTTGCTAACCGTTGGAATAATTTCTGAAATTCAAAATATTTTCTAAAGCTTTTCTTTAGGTAATTTTCACTTCCAATATTTGGAAATAAAAATTAGGGGCAATTGTTGGGCCCGTATTATAATACGACCCATTACATTTAGGGCATCAATCCAAGATCAATAATCTAGCAAAAATAAGCAAACGGCTTGATTGGAGCAAACAAGGAAAGCAGCATCAAGGATATCAATCAAGGAGATACTTGCCAAAGATACACCTACAGAACAGGGAAGAAGATAAATCAAGAGGATCTTGCTCATTTTAAATATATTCCGAATATATTTGTAAACCCTAGAGATCCCTAGGTATAAATAAGTGTAATTAGACATTTTGAACATTCATGTACGCACATATACTCTAAATACAATAGAATTACTCTGCATTTACCTACGGAGCTTCATCCCTACTGAAGAAGGAGGCTTGTCCTTATTCAGTATTATATCTCTAAACTTATTCTCTTTTCACAATAGAGTTCATTCTGTTTGTTTATTGTTTGTTCATTTCCTATCAATTGCTTTATTATTTATTTATATGCTTTTGGTAGTATGATTGTTATTACCCCTCAAACCTAGCAGATTCTCATATGTCCTTGTTGAGATTTGCCTAAACACCCGGGAGGCAACCCGGTTTTCTAACCTTTTTCTTTTGATTTTACATTTTTCTTTATTTCTTTTATCTTTGAGATTTTTCTTATTTCTCTTTCTTTTTAATTGTTTTCTTGATTTTAGGTACCATGAGATTGATTCAGAGACAATTTCCAACAATTTTGGTGTTATTTCAAGCTTTCTCGAGGTTTGGTTAAGTTTAGGTGGAATATTGTTGGGGTTTTATGCTCTCATGTTTTCATTTTTCAAGCTTTAAAATATCCCCTTATGCAAACACGAGAGTATATTCATGGCCGACATATTATTGCATGGTGCACGCGCACCAAAGGGGTCAGAAATTTTTCACTCATTTTGGCATATATTGCTGGTTTTTGAACCATCCCCGTACCCCCTTGGTGCGCACGCACCACAACCCTGCGCGCGCGCACCACAGGGTTCAGAGATTGGCTGAATTTTTGAGCATAAAAAGCACCACCTGGTGCGCACGCACCCCTGCCTGCGCGCACGCACCAGGTGGGCAGGGGTTTTTGCCTCTGTCGCCAGCTAACGCAGGCCAGCCCCCCTACGCTGGAGCGCACGCACCAGGCTTCTGTGCGCACACACCAGCCGCAGCAGCCTGGCGCGCGTCCCCCTTATAACCCCAAGTTTCCCACCTTATTTCCCCTTTCTATCTCCCCGATTTTTTTCCTTCTCTATCCTCTCATCAAACCCTATCATCTTTTCTAGCAAAAGCATCTCTATTTCACCTCTTTTATTCTCATTCTAACATCAAATTACATTTCACTCATCAAATTTCCGAAATTTTCCAGAAATTTTCCAGATTTTCGAACCAAAAATTCAATATTTTGGGTTTATTTTCGAAATTTTGAGAATTTGTGTTGAGGTTTGGAACTTATCTTTGGGTGTTCTATTTGTTCTTAAATCTTCATTTTGGGAAATTTGCAAGTAATTCAAGGCTACATTGAGGTATAATTTCTTATTTTCTAGTCATCTTCTTCCTCATTGTTCAAGCTTGAAACCTTGTTTTTGCTTTCATGGTAGAACTCCATTGTTGGTTCCTTTAACTTGTAATTTGTGTTGAATGATATCATTGAGTGTTAAATTGAAGCTTTTTCATGATGAATTTGTATCATTTGCTTGATTCCTTGATTCACCATTGTTGGTCATTTTCTCTCTCATGGGTATTCTTTATAATAGTTTTATTGCTTTGATAATTCAATGCTTGAGGTTATTTTGCTCAATTTGACTCATGATTTGGTCTCTTATGTTCATTTTTGCTTTTAATCCATGCTTACTTGTTTCAAATTTATGATTCTATATTAATGGCATTTTGTTCATATGTAGCCATATCATGACTTGGTCTCTTACTTGTGTCTACTTTGAGATAATTGCTTGTGTGCTTGACTCTTGAGAAATTACTTATGTTTCTTATTGAAATATAACATATGTGAGATTTTCTCATGAGTTGTTCTTCTTCTTGTAGATGGCTCCCATCCGTCACAAGAAGCGGGCAAGATCAAGTTCTAGCAAACCAAGGCATGTTGTTCCACCTCCACCCGAGGTAGAAGAGATATATGGCATTGAGTTTTCTAAGGAATCACATTGGGATCGTTTCAAGAGTCTATCCAAGAGAAAGCTTAGACCAACAAGATTTTACGATCAAGCGACAACCAAGTTTCTCGGCATAGATGAGGATGTTCAGCTTCTTGCAAAGGGCCTTCATCTTTTGGAATTCTTGGATTTGAGTGCCCCTACTTATGCTAGGGTGACCTATGAATTTCTTTCTTCTCTTGAGGTAGTCCGAGAATCTAGTGATGGTTCCTCAAGGACTTTGACATTCCAAATTTTCAATCATGATCACTCATTGACGGATTCTCAATTATGTTCTTACTTCAAGTTTCCTTGGGTCGCGGACGCGGAACAATGTATCTACCCAGCACATGATCGAATGGCAGAGGATCATGGATATAATGAGCAACGTTGGTGGAGAAGTATCTCGGAGGAAGGGAAGTATGAGCCTCAAAATTCCAAGACCGCCTCCATGATTCATCCGGCTATGCGGTATTTCAACCGTCTCCTCACTTACGCTCTTTGCTCCAAAGACTATTTGGGAGCTATCTCTCGAGAGGAGCTTTGTTGGCTATGGATAGCCGACCAAAATGACTTTGAGATTGAGTTGGTGGATTTTACAGAGCACTTCATCAATCGACTATTGGATATTCGGGATGGAGTTAGCCTATCGGGGAGCATCTAATTGGGAGGGATGATTTCTATCCTAGCTCTATGCATCAATGAAGACTATAAGACTTTGTTAAATGAGCTTCCCCCAATTATTGATCCTCGAGAAAAATCTTCGTCTCATTTCCTCAACATCTCCGCCTTTGTGAACCAAAAGTTCCTCGACCGTACGAAGAAGGATGATGTCTTCATTTGGAAAGTTTCTCGGGTTAAAGAATGGTTTTTAATCCCATGCAAAGAGGCAACCACCCGTCCAAGAGTGAAAGACTCCTTATCTTGGAGGCCTACAATGCAAGATATTCCTCCTTCTATTCGACGTAGGACGAATCAAACAAGAGGCCGCTCGACCAATGCTCTCTCATCGAATGTTCAAACTATTCCCATAGTTGAACCGGAAGGTACACCTATTCCTTCCCCCTCTTCCACTCCTTCTACTTTTGATTTGTCAACCATTCATGCTAGGCTTGATTCTATTGCTAATGTGTTATATTCCATGCCTTCTATGCAACCCTCTAATCTTGGTTATGACTATCATACAAATCAATTGTACGATATGCATGTTCGGAGAGGGGAAATCGAGCCCTATGTGAACTACCCTTATCTCTCGGTCCAACAAGGACCTATTCCTCAGTGGGAACCTTTTGATCCTACCATTGGTCCTCGGCCTTGCTACCCTTATTGGGAGGGCCCTCATGTTCACCCTAGTTCTATCATGGGCACCACCCCGGCTACTTACGACTATCGGCGGCCTGGTGGTTGTGATTACACATATGATCCGGGTAATCCTTCGCCCTTTCCGGACCCTGAGACTTTTGTGCAGTGGGGTAGGTCGGGTGAGCCGGTCTTAGATGATTGGTCTCAATATTTTGAGGATGATAGAGCTAGGAGGAATGGTCGATTAAGGGGTAAGGCTCCTATGGACGTGAGTAAGATGGCCAGCTCTAGTCATGTGATGGAGACCGGTGAGGGGAGTTCTCATTCTACCCCTTAACATAGTGCGGAGTGATACTACCATGGCCCCCCCTTCTTCTGTGCTTTTTATGATGTTACTCGTTTGCCTATATGCCTTTAGGTTTAGAGTTCGGGGGGTGGTCCAGTCTAAGCTTGGGGGTGCTTCCTGCATCTTTTTCTGTGCTTCCCCATATTTCCCCCCTTACTTTTGTAGTTCATCCCTGGTCTCCTATGCTTCTGGTTTTGATCTTTCTGTTGTTCGGTTTTATGATAATGCTGCTGTATTTCTGCTGATTCCTCTGCTCGGTTATTGGTTTGTTGTTTGTTTTGCTGATTGTTGTCCGCTGAGTTTCTCTATGTCTTTATTATGATGATTCCTGATGATGACTGTCTGATTTCTTATCTCCTGATACTATTTTAGTCTGTTGATTCTGACCCTTGCTGCTGCTATTACTGGCTTTTTCTTTATTTTCCTACATTTTATTTTCTATTTTCTATTTTCTTCTTTTCATTTGTATTGAAGTTACTAACAATTTTCTTTGTATATAGTTTTTTGTTATTCCTCACCTTGCTCTATTGCTTATGCTTTGGATTTCAACGATTCATAAAGGTGCTCTTTCACCTTTTTAATGTGCAAAAGCTTTGGCACCCGGTGAGATCTTTCTATTTCTTTTCTTTTTCTTTCCTTGGTTTCTTAGTCTAGGTTTAGTTCTAGGAGAAGTTGAATGGTTCGAGGTTGTTTGCTTTTTAACACCCTAGTGTGTTTGGGAACATTGGCGTTGTGGCCGAATGTTCACTTGTTTGTTGATTGGGATTTATGTGTGTTAGCATTATTTCCTTTTTGCATTCTGCTTCTCCTATACCTTTCTATTTTTCATTTCATTTTCCTTTTCTTCTTTTTCTTTTTCTTTCTCCTTTGTTTTCATCTTCCTTCTTGTTTTCCTTTTTCTCTTTTTCTTATTCTTTTCTTTTCCTTTTATCTCTTTTCTCTTGTAACACAAAAAACTTAAAAAAATATATATATAAAAAAAAAAAACTTTGTTTTTGTGAATATGAATAAATGTTTTTGCTTTTACTTTGGATTTAATACCACTTGAACTTGCACATTGGCTATTTTTCTTCCTAAATACAATGGTTTGCACGGTTTGAGAGTATATTTGGTTGATTCAAGGATAGATTATACTAAGGTAGCGGTTTAGACCTTTTGGGGCCTTGAAGCCGGATTCTTTTGGTTTGTGGTAAGACGGAGTTGCTTCCTTTGGTGGATTTGACACCTTTAGTAAGTTTTTGCTACAACCGTGTGCGGTTTCTCTTGTTCAGGCCTTCATCACTCTTGATTGTGCGGCGTGGATCCTCCACCTTTGCATCCCTAATCTTGAATCTTGACTCATAATTCTCAAACACGAGACCGAACCAACTAGGAAGGACAAAGGCCATTTTTCGGGGTGGTAATTTTTCATTTCTAGGATTTTCTTCTTTCTTTTTAGTTCATTGGGTTTACATTTGCCATCTTGCTAACCATTTGAGCCATTACCCTTCTTTTCAAGCCACATCTTTAGAACTTTGAACCTTTTGTTTCTTTTCGTTCCATTATTGGTTTTTGTGAAGCAAATGGTCATGCCTTTGGAGTTTGTGATCTATAAAGTTGGAAATTGGTTTTATTTGTATGCGAACTCGTCTTTTGTACATATTGTGAATAATGGAAAATGAATATAATCGAAAAAGCCGTCCATAGTTAAAAAAAGGCAAGGACATAATAAATGCAATATCAAAGAAAAGCCGTCCAAAGTTAAAAAAGGAGAGGACAATTGCTTTGATCTAATGAAAATTACATACAAAAGAGAAAATGAAAAATTCAAAAAATAGTTTGATATGATTCTTTTCCCTTTTCTCGCATTGAGGACAATGCTTCCTTTTAGCTTGGGGGAGAAGCGTTTACGCTTTTTGTATATATGCTTGTGGATATGGCTTTGAATAAGCTTGGGGGTATTAGTTTGTTTTTGTTTGGTGACTTATTGGTTTTGGTGTTGAGGTGTGGCCAACCTTTGCTTCATAATCTAGGTGTACCACCAAATTCTAAATTTTAAGCCTACCCCTAACCTTTTGCCCTTACGTTACAACCTTTGGGAAAGTCCTTTCGACCTAGTGGTTGAGTCATGCACCGAGGGAGGGCATTATGAGTTAAAGCCTAAAGAAAAAGGATGCAAGGTCGAGATGCCGAGACCCTCAAATTCTAATTTTTTCCGGTTCCTTCGTGGAACCATAGAGACGCTTACTAAGGGAAGATTTGAGGCCATTAGGGAGAACGCGGTTAGATTGGTTGGGATGAAAGTGGATTGCGCCTCATTAGTTCTCTACGCTTAGCATACCCTATGTTTCAATCAACCCTCGATATCTTAGAACGTGCTTACCATTGTTGTTTGAGGAAGCTTGATATCCTTTGTGCCTTGATCATGTGCAAAAAGCCTTTGTATAAGCATTTCTTTTTAAGGTTTTAAACTTTTTCTTTTCTTTTCTTTTTACTTTGCCTCCTTTTTAATAAAAAGAGTTATAGGTTAACCTCTTTGGAAACCTTTACGAGAGCATCACTCGTCCTCTAGAGCGATCTAGGGGTTTAAATGGCTTGTCTTTAGTTGCTAAAATTGACCGTGATTCCTACGAAAGTGAGTTAGTGTATATTCTCATCTTCCCTAATTTTTCTTGTTTCTTTCTTTGCTTGAATAGTGTCATCATTTTCCCTTGGGTTTGATTTTGTTTTGCTCGAGGACGAGCAAAAGTTTAGCTTGGGGGAATTTGATGAGCGTCGTTTTTGGCGCCCAAAAGAATAAGATTTAGGTTCATTTTCTTTATTTTCTTTCATCATTTTCATATAATTCTTTTAGTTTTATTTGATTTTCCATTTTTTATAATTCACTTTAGTTCTAGATTGGTTTTTACGAGTTTTTCATATTTTTAGTTGATAATTCATAATTTTAGTTGTAGTTTTACCTTGCTACGCTTCCTCTCTTTGTTTTATTTGTGTTTTGTAGGTGAAAAATCAAGTCAATTTGCTCATTTTAGGACTGCCATGTTCGCGGGCATCATCTCGAGTGCACTGATGTTGGGGATGCTCAGGAGCGCGGAGTTTGATCAAGCAAGCGAAGGAGCCAAAGCCCATGCATCGCACAAGGGTGCGCGCGCGCGGCACAGGGGTGCGTGCGCGCAGACCCAGCTGTGCGTGCGCACGGCCTGTGCGGCCCTCTTCGCTCGATTTTTCTTATTTATAGCTTTTGACTTTCTTTTTAAGGGACAACTTAACTTTGTACTAGAGAGAGAATTTTTCCAGAAATAGTAGAGAGAGAAAGTAGAGAGAGAAGGTTAAGATTTACTTGTTAGTACTTGAATTTGATCTTAGATTTCAATTTAATCTTGAAGTTCCTTCTTCAATTCAATGAATGTTTGTAGGATTTCTTTCCCTTGATTTACTTTTAATGCAATTCCTTCTAGTGTCTTGAATTTTGATTGAGATTACATTCCTTGTTTTAGAAATTGTTGATTGATTGATTTTCCTTTGATTTAGCTTTACATGAATATGAATTTGATTGAATTTGTTTTGTTTCTTAATTCCACCATGTTTAGTGAGTAGATTAGTTGCTAGGGAGAAGGGGAAGCATGCTTGATTGATGATTTTTGCTAGTTGATGATGCTAAATTGATTTGAATGGTGCAATTAAATTGGTTGACATGGTTGTGCATGTGATTGATTGGATTAGGAGTGATCAACCTATAAGATTAATCTAGATTGCATTGCAAATTTCAATGACATGAACCCTTGATTTGAGATTTGTTTTAATTGATTGAATTTGCTTGTGATTTTCCTAGCTAGCCATTCATAGTGATCCCTAGCTTGGCTTATAGGAGATAGCCTTTGAATTCCTTTTATTGCAACTATTGTTTGTCCTTTGCAATGTTTGAATTGATTGAGTGATTTTTCAATTAGCATAATCATTGAGCTTGCATGTGGAACCCATATCCCTTAGTATATTGAATTTCTCGATTCATCTAGATTTCTCGAAACCTTAGTTACCAACCGCATCTTCCGCAAACTTCGAAGTAGCTTGACTTAGGCTATAGCTTTCACCTATTCATTCCCTTGGGTTCGACCCTTGACTTACCATATACTCGTATTAGGTTGGTCGAGTGTTTATAAATTTTCTTTGACTCTAGGAAAGGGTAGAGGACGACCTACATTTTCCTCGTGCCATTTTTCAATCTCATAAAGAGAGTAATTTTGAATTTCGTCATCGGTTAGACATTATGGCACTCATTTGATCCTTTTTAGGGTGAAATTCATGCTAATTTATAGCTCTTTTCTTTAGTTTTCCCTTAGTTTTACTCCTTATTTCTTTAGTTTGCACTTTTCTTAGTTGGTTTTCTATTTTTATGTATTTCTTGGTTTATTTTGTTACTTTCTCTTTTATTTGCTTGTTTTCGTTCATTTTTCAGGTTATGATCATATTCCGAGGATTCTCGAGTCTCCTTCCCAAGTTTTACATCGTTTGAGATGCCTTGTGCCTACCATTTGAAGCTCAAGATTGAAGGAGTGCAAGATCCAAGAGTTCTAGCTTGTGCATTCAAGCGGTGGGGGCACCATTCTTGGTGTTGAACCCATCGTGGAGGCTCTTTGAAGACTGCCACCTTTCGTGTTCATCAACATCATCAAGTGGAGCGCACGAGGAAGAGCACAGTCGAGGGTGAAGGAGGCTGTCCTGCTCCCAGGCGTAGGCGCACCTCTCTGGGTCTCTGTTCCGTACCCATTTCTCCGCGGCCGCGCATTTCTTTGGTGTAGTACGGGTTTCTTTTGGATGATCTAACTAACTTCCTTTTGTTAGTTTTTCTACATATAGTTTTTCTTTCTATTTTTAGAGAGAAGTAGATGAAATATTATTAGAAAGGTTTTTTATTAGAATTTAGAGAGAGAAACTCTAGTTTGTAGACAGAGAAATTCATGGTTGATGATTGAAGATCGATGATTCTAAGCTCATTTCCATTGATTTGATTCAAGTTTGTAAGGATTTTCTTTACTTTAATGCAATCTTTAGCTTTTGATTTCAATTGTTTTGTTGATTGTTCAAGTCTGATTGATTTGTGATTGATTTTAGTTTGATTAATATGATGATGATGAATTTGTTGTTTAGCTTAGTTTTGATCTTGATTTCCATGGATTGTGAGTAGTTTACTTGCTAGGGTGATGGTGAAGCATATATGAGTAATGGATTGATGCTAATTGGGGGAAATTAGTGAAGTTGATGTTGTGATTAAATTGGTTGATTGATTATGTGCATGTGTGTGATTGATTGAAGAGTAGCTAACTTTGATTGTTGCACTAGATTTCATTGTAAGTTCACATTGATACGGACAATTGATTTGTGGCTTGCATTTGTCGATTGAGTTGGTTTGTGAAGTTCCTAGCTAGAGTCTCTCATAGTTGGCGCTAGTTTGACCTCTAGGAGAATAGCTTATCATACTCTTTTGATTGCATTATTGATTTTCCCTCGCAATATTCGACTTAGTCAATTCCAATCCCGATTAGTTGTATCCATTGCAAGTATATGTGGATCCTAAACCCTAGTGTTTGATATATTTGATTTTATCTTGTTTGCTTAGTTGTTTTAGAATAAACACACCTCTATTTCACCTCTTCGAAATAGCTTGACTCTAGCAATAGTAACCACCTCCCATTCCTAGTGGTTCAACCCTCGACTTACTCCTATACTAGCTATAAGGGTGTGTTGAGTGATATAAATTTTGTTTGGCTAGGGAAAGATTAGTTTCAACGACCTAGTCTCGCCCCACGTCAGGTTTCAATAGCTAAATGACGCCGTTGTCGGTAGAGAATATCATCAGATAGGTCTTGCCAATGCTTTTCCCACAAATTCTTAGGCTCCGACACCTCACAAAAGAGTAAGATTGTTATAAATAGCTCTCGAAGTTGTGATGTCGTTGACCATGTTGCTGCTTCTTTTAGTGCTTCATGCCACTCATTGTCACCATCAAGTAATCCCAAAACGTAACATACTTCTTTGTATGTTGAACAGATGACTCCATTTACCATGCGAATGTCTTGAAAGGAGGTTGGTCCTTTGATAATGTTGAGAAGCATCCTAAAATAATACTTTTCACCAGAGGTAGGATGAGCAAAGTATATTCTCCCAATTTTCTTTCCTCTATCTTTTTTTTTTCCATATTTTTAAATCTTTCATCCAAACCCACTTTGTTGGGAAGTCAGCATAGGTGAGTGTGCGGGCTTCTGGGTTCATCATATTAGTCTCCATCCATTCGGTAAGAGGGTTTTTAAGGGCATGCCTAGTTCTTTGAAGGACTTTGTCTAGTTGCTCATTATCATGAAAGATCACTTCTTGCTCATCTTCTAAGTGGAAGGGTAGCCTCTCTACAGCTGGATCCTTGTATTGAATTTCAAAGGCAAAAATTCTCCAACTTGCTTCTGAGGCTGATACATACCTGCAATTCAAACATGGTGCAATTTCGTCAACTATAAATGCCAAGATGCTCCTACCCACTTATGAGGCTAATACATACCTGCAATTTAAATATGATGCAATTTCATCAACTACATGTTCATGGCCATTATCCAGATTCCTCGAGGATGCTAATGTTTGTTCGATCATTGCCAGCGCCATATCTGGCCCCTTGTTCATGTGTTTGAATAGGTACTTCAACGACTTGTCTTTATTGCACCATTCTACATTAATGTGTGCCCCATATTTCACCAATAAATCAACATTGTAGAGGATGATGAATATGTTGTCTATTGTTTGGCCATTCTTAGATGTCGTATGTCCATCATCACGCCTCCTATATATCGGGAAACCCTCCTCAGTACCTGTAGTTCCCGAGTTGAATTCTTTTGGATAGTATTTGTAGCATTTTCGGTCTTTCATACAAGGACACTTTGGATTCATCGCCCCACAAGGTCCATGTACCATTAGTTGGACGACCAATTCATATGCATATGGATCGGTTTCTTTGTCGGGTAGTTCTGCCGAGATGAATTTTTCAATGTCCAGTAAGCTGTGCACCTTATCCTCTGGATGTAGGAAAATCAAGATGTGGGCATGTGGGAGGCCTCTTTTTTAGAGCTCGATTGTGTATATTACTGTAAAATAAAGCATCAAGTATATACAGGATTTAATGTGATTTCAATTTATAAAATTTAGGTTGATGTATGTACCTGCAATTGTTCTTCCAAAATGAGCATTTGTTTTTATGTCTTGCATCAATTCATCGAGCTTAATTTTAAACACACGGGCAACACTGTCTTGACGGTCTTCTGGTCGTTGCCTAGGAATAGCCGCTACAAATTGTTTTATCTCATTCCATGCAGAGTTACATGTGAATGTAAGGAACAGGTGGCCCAGCTCATCGGCAAATGGCCATTGCATCCTGGTAGTTTTGCATCAAGTATCTAGGGCTTCCAGTAAATGAGGATGGCAATACAACACGATGCCTAACTGAGGCAGGTGTCGTATCTCCTCAACTAATTACATCTGTCAACCCTCTAAGTACTTCTTTTCTTATTGTGGTCTGATATGTCGTACATAATCCAACCTCACTTCTTGATTGCACGTCAATGCATCAACTATGAATTGTTGGCGTAACCTTCCACTGAGTATGAGAGTTGTTGCTTCCTCACACAATCTATAAGCGTAATACTCTCTCAAGGTGACTGTTTTTTTTTCTTCCTAGTTGTCGTCTCTGCATCTCTATGGGGTATGTCGATTCTGTACCCATCCTATCCATAAGGGAACAATAATGGATATTCTAGGGACAGGAAACTTGGGTGGTTCTCAGAAATCCTTCTCTAACCGCGTCCCCTTTCTTCTATAATGACATCTCTAGAACTTGGTTTGTTTGAGCACTCCCACTCCCAACAATTAATGTAGCAAGCTCTTCTGTAGTAGGAATATTATATTGCCTTCCATCTTTTGAGCGTGCACCAATTAGTCGGACTCTAACATTTGGCATTTCAGATCTGCAAATCTCTCCCTTGACATTCTGAATAGTTTAGCAAGTTCGTTGTTTTCATCAAGCATTTTTGAAAGTCCAACAACTATTTTTAGGTTTATCTCAGTTGTGGCATTGCTTGTGAGAGAGGTGATCCTATTAGATATTTTATTTTAAGTGTCATAAATATGGTAGTTTTGCCCCTATCTGAACACATAAGGTCCTGACTTTGTATTCATAGTCCTGTCCACCCATCCACCCATTAATGTAAATGCAAAGATGGAGTTGTATGGCCTAATGTTCTCCTTGAATTTTCGAGTGCGAGCCCCTCTATTTGGGTTTAGTAGTATTCGTAAATACTCCGGAGGCTCTTTTTACTTTGGGTAGTTGCACCTTCCCCTTTTGACAGCAGATGTTAAATTTAGGACAGTGCACTGAACCCACACTCTATACTATTTCCTCAATCCATGCCCTTGCTCCACAATCAGAACATATTGCAGTGAGACCCCCAAAATTCCATGTTGTTTTATACTTCCCTGTATTATGTCATTGAATTTGGTTTAGTTTGACCTTTTAGTTTGAGATATTTAGAGAAGCATAGGAATAATTATGAGCTTACTTTGCAGTTCCTGCCTTTCACTTAAGTTTATCGTTATGTCGTTGCTACTATTGCCTTCCTCTATGTATGCATCTGCAAAGAGAAATTAAGGGTTAAGTTCCTTTTTTTGTACCTAATAGTCAAAGAGTTGAAAAGGGAATAATCGCGTCGTTAAACAACTATCCCTAGATCAAATAAAATTTATAACACTCAACTAACCTAATACGAGTATATAGCAAGAAGAGGGGTCGAACCACAGGGAACAGATAAACACTACCAAATGATATCAACAACTAAGCTAGTCCGGGATTGTAGACACCCATTTATGTCTCCCCAAAACCAAACCCAGTGATGAATATCTTTCACGTCGAATGATAATCGAATGAAGTGAAAGTGTGGACAGTCTAGTGTTGCGGTTAGTTTTTATTAAAAACCCTTCTTTCTGTATTCGAAAACCTGCTCTATTTATGAAAATATACAGTCTAGTTAGTTTGGTCCATGATAAGGGTCCAATAATGGTGTAGTTGGATAGGGATCGAAAAGAGCTTTCCAACGATATATTATATGCCCAATTTCGATGAATAATGAGGAAGTTATGGCCAAAATACTAAACTGGGCCCGGTTTGGTTCTTACATGCGGCCCAATGATCTAGAGGAGGGCTTGTTATTAATTATCATTCCTAAAGCTATTAAGATTGATTATAGTCTTCTAGAATTATCTAGAAGGTTCTCTTAAATCCTAATGGAATTAGGATTGATAATTACGTTTTAAGAGTTTTACTTGGAATAAATAGTTGTTTTTAAGAAAATACGATTTTACCCTTAAACACGGATTTTACGACTTAATTATATCGAGAAATGGATTCCGTGTGGAAAACGTGTTGTTTTCCAAAAGTAGCGCCTGACGCCAAGTCTGTCGCTTGGCGCTGGGCTTGTCGCCTGGCGACGAGCCCTGTTGCCTGGCGACGGGATGTGTTATACTCCTTTTAAACTCGATGTCTTTTCTATCGGTTATTGGACTATTTTCTTATAAATAGGGTCCTTGGACCTCTGTTTTCAATCATCCACAACCATCATAATTCTCTAATTCTCTCTCTCTCTCTTGAGCAATAGCTTTCTTTCTCTCTCTCTCTTTCTAAACCAACCCTTTTGCAAACACAATTCCGCATTCACAAGATCTAGACACACCTAGCCAAGTTCGAAGTTGTCTTCGCCCTAGACGTGAAAGGTTGATAATTTCTGAGGGTTTGGACCCCAAATCTAGTCCAAACTTTTTAACTCTTTATTTCAATTATTTGATTTAATTCTTTGATTTATTATTTTCTTGAAGTTAACTAACGCGTGTATTATTTTGTTATTAGAAAGAGGTACAAGGCCTCAAAGTAAGTAATTATCTTACTCCCTATTATTTCGATGTAGAAAGCATGTTTAGATTTTATTAATTCCTAGTATCATGTTAAGATGTTTTTATTGCTTTCCAGTATCATGTTTAGGATGCTTCTTCCTTCTTTCTAATATCATGTTAGTATCATGTTAGGGCTAAAGCTTTGATCTTTATTGTTTAGTGACATTCTAGGATTTGTTATTAATCTTGTTAGTATCATGCCTATGATCTTGCTATTATTAAGCTTTATTATGATTATGATGATAGTTAATATCGTGTTGCTTGATGTTCTATATTATTGTTATTGCTTGATCACACCTTTTATGCAAGTTTAAAGGGAATTTGTGCTTGAAATCACACCTAATAAGATAATTAATAATTTGGCTTAGGCTAATATGATTTTAATTCAAGTGATCGCCAATAATAGATTTGTTTGTGCATTAATATTCAACTAACATAGATTATTAAACAGGTTTAGGGTTAATATAATGATTGCATGTTAGTCAGAAAGCGGACATGAATTCGAGTAAAATAAAGTAGAGGCCTATTTTATAGGGCGGGTTCTTTCTCTTTTAGATTGGATTCGTACCCTCATCCCCGAACATCCAGTCATGGTTCCAGACCTATTGGAGTTGACGATCTCATGGATTGTTAAGGGGTGTAACCTTCACCCTGTGAACGGTTTATAAGTTCCTAAGATTTTTTGGCGACTCTTTTGCTCTTGTTTCCTTCCCTTTGGACGCCACCATACTTAAGCATATGATCACCATGAGGTTCAAGTTTGGGATGCTTGAAATATTCCCTACAGTTGTTGGCGACTCCACTAGGGAAGGACTCATCACTCCTATTGGACCTCTTTAAGATCCAGCACCCGAAAACAGGTCACCCAATTGGAATGCTGACGCTCATTGCAAGTACCATCAAGGTAGGGGACATATTACTGAGAGTTGTTGGAAGCTAAAAGAGGCCATCCAATATTTGATCGATAATAACAAGCTTCTTGATATGAAATAACCAAGAAAAACCAAGAAAAGGGAGGAGAAATCAAGCAACAACAAAATCAAATCAACAAAGCAAGATAAACCTATCTCAACAATCACCAAGACCTATAAAATAGGGGTTCTTAATCAAAGCTAACACCAAGTAAAGCTAGAATTAAGGTGTAACCACAAAGATTACAAGGTAGCAATCATAAAGAAAGCAAATAATCACAAAGATTATGGGTAGAGAGAGAAAGTCTCATTGATTACAAAATCAAGCAAAGTTCAACATAAATTAAATGCGAAACATTCTAAAAAGGAACTTAAATAGTTCGTACAAGCTGGCTGAAAACGGGAAAAGGTCCGGTCGAACACTGGGTAGGTTCGGTCGAACTGCTGGGTAGGTTCGGCCGAACCATAGGGAGGTTCGGTCGAACTTTCCTGCTCCTGGTTCGGTCGAACTTTTGGAGTTTGACCACTCCTGCTAAAACTCTAAAATATGGTTTGAAACTGCCTGGGAGGTTCGATCGGACTTGCCTCGGTTCGGTCAAACTTCCCTGCTTTCGCGACTGCCTGGACAGCTCAATTTCAAACGTTCATAACGTCTTTGTTTCTTGCTAAAATTTGGCATGTGACCTGTCGTTGGAAAGCTCTTGAACTCTACTTTCACCTCCAACTTGAATCACCTAAACATTCCTTGTAACGAAGGAGATATGGCTGAATGAAGTAGTTGCATCATATATTGATAAGCTTCTTCCCTCTCATCCTTGTTCCCATTCTTTATCTTTAACCATCAATTGTAAAATCAAGACACAAGGATTACTTTTATTCACCTAAGTCACGTCATAACATAGAGAATTTATCCAAAAAGTAGATTGGAGCCATAAATGCCACCAAATGGATCATATAGTCACATAACTCGTAGTCTTCAATGATGCTCCCGCATCAAACCCTCTCTCTTGTAAAGGAATTGACCTCAATTCCTAGAGATGACATAAAATTCAAACCAAACCTTGGATAATGACTTCATTATTAAAAGCAATAAATGCTACTTGGCTTCACAAAACACATTCAACCGATGTATCTACCCGGATCAAACACCAAGATGTCGAACTTGAGCAAAATGAGGAGTAAAATCAAGTGAACCATTGTGTAGAGCAAGAGCGCAATACGATAACCATGGGGATTTGCCAACACATGATGACCCAACAAATAGTGTAGAATCACATTGAAAAAATCATTGCAGGAATATCCAACACCAAATGTGGAACCAATGCAAGATGTTCTAATCAACACATCATAAAACAAAGAATTCCTTTTTAAATTGTTGTCTAGCAACACTTTTACTAACATGAAAATATGGTAAACAAAAATCTAGCTCAAGATGTTCATAAGAATTCGAACTCATTGAACAACCACCATGCTCATTAAAAGAAGCTTTCACAACATCCAACTTAAACTCTTCTTTCGATTCATGCTCAATATAATAATCATCACAACTCTCATTAACATGAATGTCAAAAACCTCACTAGAGGAGATAAGAGAGGAGAAGGATTATATACCTCACTTAAGAGATTCTCATAAGTTGGAAACAAATAATCATCAACATGAGATGTGGACTCCATGTTTACTTCATTCAAGTTCATAATCGGTAATGCCTCTTTGCAATTTGTTAACTCGACATCAAACACTACTTCTTCATCATAGATTGGTGGACCATAGTCTCTCTTATGATCAAGTGGAAAATGTGGTGTAGATATTTCTTCATCCATACTAGGAGCCTCAATTTTGCACATAGCCTCTTCCATCATAATTTGCAAAGGCTTGTGTGTCTCACTCTTTGATGCACAAGGAAATTTGAAAGAAGGTTTAGAATACTCATTAGCACTATTCACCTTAGCAAGCTTCTCAAAGTTCAAAGACTTTTTCACTACATGATCAATACTTCCATGGGCCTAAACATCATCTTTTTGCCTTAGCTTCCTCTCAAGACAACCAATATTCCTAGCAATCTTATGTTTTGGGGCCTCTTCAATCCCACTCAAAATAGAAAGATTTTCAAACTCCCTTGTATACTTCTCCACCAACATAGATCGTTGATTGAGATCATTCAACTTAAGAGAAACATCATGCAAATAATCTCTAGGGACAAAAGCTCTACTCATGTGCTTCTTCAATTTATCCCAAGATGTGATTTTTGTTTTTCCCTCAATCCTCCTACGATTCTTAAAATTCTCATACTACAAAGATTCATGTTTCTTAAGTTTAATGATGGCCATTTTACGACGTTTTTCATCATTATATCCTTTACTATAAAAAATTTTCTCCATAGTTCTAACCCAATCAAGAAATTCATTAGAAACAAGATTACCTTCGAAGTCCGGAAATTTCAAAATGGTGTCTCGGTCACGGTTGTCCTCATGGTGCCGTTGGTGGTGTTCCCTTCTCCAGTAAGGAGAGTGAGAACCATCTTTTCCACTTGGGGTTCTTCTCCTTGTAGGACTTCTTCTATTCTCTAAGACTTCAAGTAGACTATCAAACTTCCTTTCTAGAGCATCCAATCTAGAGTATCTATCATCCATGTTTAAAGATGAAAAATTTGTATCGTTGAAAGAAAAAAAATCAAATTTGTGAGAACAAAGATGAGATCTTTTAAGAGGGGGAAAGAGAGATTCAAAAGGTATGATCTTTATAGGCTAATAACCTAGGCTCTAATACCAAATGATATGAAATATCCAAGAAAAGACAAGTAAAAGGGGAAAACTTTCAAACAAGCACAATTTCCAATGCAACAAAATAAGGTAAACCTATCTCAAAATCACCAAGATAAATGAAATAGGGGTCTTAATTGAAGCTAATGCCAAGTAAAGCTAGGGTTAAGGTGTAACCACAAAGATTACAAGATAGCAATCACAAAGAAAGCTAAATAATCACAAAGATTATGGTAGAGAGAGAAAGTCTCTTTGATTACAAAATCAAGCAAAGTTCAACATTAAATTAAATGCAAAACGTTCTAAAAAGGAACTTAAATAGTTCGTACAAGCTAGCTGAAAATGGGAAATGGTCCGGCCGAACACTGGGTAGGTTCGGTAGGACTGCTGGGTAGGTTCGGCCGAACCATAGGGAGGTTCGGTCGAACTTTCCTGCTCTTGGTCCGGTTAAACTTTTGGAGTTCGACCACTCCTGCAAAAACGATGAATCTGGTTTGAAACTGCCTGGGAGGTTCGGTCGGACTTGCCTCGGTTCGGTCGAACTTCCCTGCTCTCGGGACTGCCTAGACAGCTTAACTTCAAACGTTCATAACTTCTTTGTTTCTTGCTCAAATTTGGCATGTGACCTGTCGTTGGAAAGCTCTTGAACTCCACTTTCACCTCCAACTTGAATCACCTAAAAATTCTTTATAAAAAAGGATATATGGCTGAATGAAGTAGTTACATCATATATTGATAAGCTTCTTCCCTCTCATCCTTGTTCCCATTCTTTATCTTCAACCATCAATTGTAAAATCAAGACACAAGGATTACTTTTATTCACCTAAGTCACGTCATAACATAGAGAATTTATCCAAAAGGTAGATTGGAGCCATAGATGCCACCAAATGGATCATATAGTCACACAACTCATAGTCTTCAATGATGCTCCCGCATCACTTCGCATACCGCCAACTGACAAGAAGACCGAGTGATAAGGCACAAGACAAGAGGCGAGCTTCAACGACAAGAATTTGTGACCTCTTTTTTTCTATTTCCTTTATTCACCCTTTCCCCAATAAGTCTAGCATAGGCACCTCTTATTTCCATTAGAATTTATTTTGTGGATTTTATTTTGTAGGTTTTTTCTTTTTTCCCTTTCAATAAAATGAGCATTTTTTTCCTTGCATATAATCATTGCATTGCATTCAAAAAAAAAAAAAAACGCCGAATTAAGCACAAGGTATACCCATGATTAGAGGCACCTCTTGTAGCCATATCATATTACCTTTTACCCTTCAAATATACAATCCTTTCTTGATAAACCACTTTGAGCCTCGTCTAACGATAGACCTTTCTTTCTTCAACCCACATCTACTAACCTTGGGATGGGATGGTGTGTAACTTATGCAATTTTCAAAGAACAAAAGTGTAGACACTTAAAAATGTCTCCCCGAAACCAAACCCGATGATGAACAATCTTTCACCGCCATTATTGGTCGGGTTCAGTATTTAATCCCGAGAGTGCTTAAAAAAATCGTATTTAATTCAGTTTTAATAGTCCATGGATCAGTCTTGATGTTTAGTCAAAGCATGGTTTATTTGTAATTTTGGCCCAAACCTTTTTTATTTTATTTTATTATTTTGGCCCAATTAATAAATAATAAATCAAGAAATGGCCCGAAATTATCAATCGGCACTTAAAAAGGCTGAACAAAATTTGGGCAAAAATGTATTTAGACGGAAAAATGGACGCACAGTTTCCCGCGTCACGGCAATAAGCACCGCGTCACGGGGCTCAATGCCGCGCCACGGTGTGCATTCCCGTGACACGGTGCCAATGTTGTCCAACGGGGCAGCTCTATGTCCTTTCCGCGTAAACCCTTCATGCGTTTGATCTCCCGTAACCTAATTATTTCCCGCGTCACTCAGTTTTTCCCCGTGTCACGGGATTTTCCCCCGTCTGACGGTGCTTGGCACTGTGTCGCGGTGTTATTTTTTAGGGTTTTTTTTTATCTTTTTAGGGTTCCGTGTGTTCCCTATACTCATTTTTCCTATAAATACCCCCTCATTTCTGATGTACGGGGCATCAATTAACTCCCTTTTTCTCTCTTCTATGCTCTAGCCTAAACACTAGCCTACCCTTCTTCTTTCAAAATCCCCTCTTCAGGCACTCCACGGAGTCCCTACTTTACTCGAGGTTCTGTCCTTAAGCCAAGGAGTGAAAGGTATAACTGTTTGAGGGTTTGGCCCCAAATCAACTCTATTTAATTTAATTTAATTTAATTTAATTTAATTTAATTATTGTTTTTATTATTTTTCCTTGAAGTTACTAACTCGTTTATTATTTTATAGTTGCAAGCAAACAGAATCAAAGTAAGAATTATGTTCCTTTTATTTCTATTATTTTTCTAACGATTTTATATTGTTGGATTTATTGTTAAATTGCTTCCAATATTGATGCTTATTTTATTATAATTATGATCACCATATTGCATATTTAAAGGGAATATGTAATTGAAAATCACGCCTAATAAGATAATTTGGACAACCGGTTTAGGTTCCTTTTTAATCTTGTTATTAATTCAAGTGATCACAAATATTTTAGAATTATGTGTTGCGTTAATATTCAACCAATTTAGCATAATAATAGTTTGAAGCAAATTGAATATTTTGTTTGCATGCCTTTGAGATCGCAGGAATCACTTTTCACTATAAGAATAGAGTAGAGGCCAATACGGGCGAATGTGACTCCATTACTCACTTCGTACCATCATCCCCGATACTCCTTTCGTGGTTCTGAACCATATGGAGTTAGTAGTCTCATGGATTATGAATGGGGTGTAACCTTCACGGGTCAATCGTTGTTGCCTATCGTTGTCCCTTAATCGTGGTTGCCTTTTATGATCTGTGAACGGTTTACAAGTTCCTTAAAAACTTGTTGGCGGCTCCCTACTTTCCTTGTCCCTAATCGTATATGTCAATTCCCACTCCCTATGAGTGCCAAGCATATTCACAACATGCTTTTACGTAGGCGCACTTCGAACGACGCCTACAATTTGGCGACTCCACTGGGGAGGATTCTTGTTTATTTATCGATTTGAGTGATCGGTATTTAATTAAGATGAGTGGATGAGACTTGAAAGATTTTTGAAAAATATTCTTGTGATTAATTTGGCATTTTTGCATAAGCATAGACGTTTTAACGTCGCATTTAGGTCTGTCCCGTAGGAAAATTGAATAACTTGATTGCGAACGAAGGAAAACAGGGCACTAGTTAGATTTTTTGACTGCCGCGCCACGGCAGATACTGCCGTGTCACGGCTCCGTACACCGTCACACGGTGTGCAACACTGTGACACGGTGCACAACACCATGACACGGTGCACTCTGTCGTGTCGCGGCATTCCTTAAATCAGTCCAGTGGCCGCCCGTTGGCATACACCCTCAAGGGAGGTTGCCTTGCTAACGCGTCCAAACTCTTAACCATGGTACCCTTTTGACACCCAAAGCTTGACCAATAGTTGAACATAGATCTTGACCTTAGGTTGCGAACTCTTTTTTTACATCATTGTGACTAAATGCTACGTGGTTTATTTGGTGCTAACCCACATGTGTTTGCTCATTTTTGTTTAACCTATGACCGAGGGTTTTTATTTCCACATAGTAATTAGTACGGACTTAAAATTGATTAAAACCTGGAAATTACGTAAAATTTAGGCCTGGAATTGTGCACCGTGTCACGGCAGATCTGCCGCGCCACGGTGTAATGTGTCGTCTGGCGGTGCACTGTACCGTGTCACGACAGTCAGCACCGTGACACGGTGCCCAGGAGGTTTGTCCAGTCAGTCTTTTTTGGTCTTTGTGCGTGCTTATGTGGTTCATATGTCTGGTTTGATGTCATGTCTAGCTGTACGGTCATAACACGTGTCCATAACCTCACTTAATCACTCACATGTCGTGTCAAGTTCACACACTTTTCCCTTAGTCGTGCACCATTTTATGACCGTACTTTAGGATGGTATTGTGTCGTTTTTTGTTTTGTTTTTTTTTTCGGAGTAAGTCGGATGGTATCCTCCCATACATATTTTTTAGAAAATAAAGAAAATTTCGAAAATAAAAAAAATTTGCTTTTTCTTTTCCGGATGGGTCAAGGTTAAGTCTAGTCATTAAAGGTGTGTTTGTTTCGATGTCACAACACTTGGTCAAGAAGCAGGGGTAGATTGTTACGGTTCGAGTCAATACCTCAACAACCTCTTATACCAAAGAGGCGTACAAGGAAACCACCACAATCATCTCCATAAAGTCCGTCTCCAGTCTACTTTCAACCAATGACTACTAAGGAGCATATTGAGAACATCAACAGGACCATTGAGATGTTGTCTAACATGATGCAAACACTCACCACCAGAGTCAACACGGTAGAGCAAGACAATCAAAACAATGTCACTGTCGCTGCAATGGACAAGATCAAAGAACAGATGAGTAAGATCTCTAAAGAGTTCACCTATGTGTAGCAACCTGTCACCTCTTCGTCCATAAGGGACAAACTTCCTGAAAAGTTTTCCACTGCTGACATTCCCAAGTTCAAGCCTACCGGTAATCTTCTGTTCCATTTGAAGGCTTTTTTAGTGACCATGGCTCTTAAGGGATTAGATGTGATACTCTTCCCTACTGTGTTCCCTCTTTCCTTAGAGCATGCCTGTCAACAGTGGTTCTACTCTCTGGAATCCAAACACGTTGCGACCTGGGAGGATGTTACTGAAAGCTTCATGAACCGTTACAAGTGTAACATCCAAGCCAAGACTTTTGAACGTGAACTCTCCATTCTCAAACAGAAGGAGAATAAAGGCTTCACTACTTATCTAAGCAGGTGGAGAGAAACAACTGCACTCTTGGTGGATCCTCCCAAGGAGAAAGAGATGGTTCGCCTATTTATTGCAAATCTGACTCATACGTACAAGAAACACTTGAAGTTTCTGCCTTTGAATACTTTCGAAGCTGTGTATGATATTGGTAACAATATCGAAGATGAACTGATGAAAACTGCTGGTAGCAACAACAACAACAACAACACTTGGAAAAACAAGAAGAACGACACTCCTTCTTCTTCGTCTTCCAAGCCCAATAATGCTACCAACAACGTCAATGTCAATGATGTGTTAGCTCTTAATGCTCCCACTCAGAGATTCCAAAGGCAAAGGAGGGTTTACACGCCTTTGGGAATGAGATAAGATGCTGCTTTTGATCGCTTGCATAGCCAAGGACTGATTATGCCAATTGGACCCTTTCCAGAACCTCAACCAGAGAACAGAACTGCTAGCTATGACCCCAATGCTCATTGCAAGTTTCATCAAGGCAAAGGTCATACTATTGAGAAGTGTTGGAGGTTGAAGGATGCAATCCAAGACCTGATTGATGCTAATCAACTTCCTGTCCCTCCAGGGGGCAAGAAGCCTAATATTCAAACAGGTCCCCTTTTTGATGCTTTGGCTATCATGGGAGATGAAGTCTCCTTTGATCCGTCAATACTCAGTCAACTTGTGAATGAACCCCTACCAAAAGTTGTATTTGTTTCAAACTGTGAAGAAGTGAATGGAATTTGGGATAGTGATGATGAAGACGTCTATCTTAAAGATATAGCCTGTTCATCTCTTGGCACTAGGGAAGATGTTTGGGGAGACCTTGAGGTCAAGGTTCTCACCAGAAATGGACGATTGCAACAACATAGCCCACCTCCACCTCCACCGCAATCAACCAATAGTTGATCCCATCGACCCCGTGAACAACGATGTGATCAAACAATTACAAAAGACTAAGGTGGAAATGAATGTATGGAAGCTTTTGGCCATCTCTCACGAGCATCGAAAGGCTGTGATGAATGCTCTGGTGAAAATAGGAGTTGATAATGATATGACTCCTCAAGGACTAGTCAGCTTTCTCACTACTGAATTGCCGAGTACCAGTAATCTGATTTCCTTCTCTGACAAGGATCTGCCCCCGGAAGGTGACCAACATAACAAGGCCTTACACCTCACTGTGGTGTGTAGGCAGATGAATGTTCCCATGAGCCTGGTTGATAATGGCTCCACAATCAATGTATGCCCACTCCGCACTGCAAAGAAGTTGGGCATAAAAGATGAAGAATTAATCCCCTCTACTCAAGGGATTCGTGCTTACGATAATACTCGCCGTCAAGCCGTGGGTACTATCATGCTAAATATAACTACTAGAGCCATTGAACGTCGCACCAAGTTTCAGGTGGTGGACATCAAGGCTTCTTTCAATCTGCTGTTAAGTCGTCCTTGGCTTCATGAACTAAAGGCGATCCCATCGTCGTTGCACCTAAAGGTGAAAGCTATAGTTGGAGGGATTCCAATCACCATTGATGCCTCCCCCATGCGCATTCAAGTTATCGATACTCCCATTGTCCATGTCGAACATGACGAGGAAGATGAAGATCTCTAGGGATTTTCGTTGGACGATGTTCTCATGATCGAAGAAGAGGAGAAGTGTCACCTCGACTTTGATCCTTATTCGAACACCAATGTTAATGCCATTATGAAGAAGCAAGGGAATTGCCCTGGAATGACCCTCGGACTCAAAAAGAAAATGGCTGAACTTTGGGGCCATCCTGGTGCACCTAAGAAGGATACCTTTGGCTTGGGATTCAAGCCAACAAAAGAAGATATGAAACAGGCTCTCATGAAAATGAAGGCTCATAATAATGCTCGAACCATGAAGACAGAAATGGCCATGGACCCATACCCCTTCACTCTCAATGGCCAGTACATCAAAGAAGGGGAAAACATCCCATGCTATGAATTCCCTAAGCCTTTTGTCCACAATGGGAAGTGTGAGCCAGGTTTCGAGATGTTCCTTGATTGTGACTTCGTCGACGAAGGCGATGAGTTCTTCACAACTGAGAAACCAGCCAGTCCAAGCTCTGATGATATGAACATTAATCTTCTTTTTGGATTAGAAAAGAATGAATCCAAGCATGTCTGTAATGACGATTCTGAGCTCATTCAAGCTGTCATATCAAGCAAAGATTTTGACCCTCTAAGTTAATCGCCCCGGCTGATGATGTTTCAAAGGGATGGCGCAAGACGGTGAAGATCACTACGCCAAGTGGAGAGAAGTTGGAAGTAACCGCTGGCGAAGGTCCTATGTTTGATGAATCTGAGTCGTCTGGGTCCGAGTCCGAGTCTGAGTTTGTAGACGAATCTTTAGGATCTGAGGCCGACCCCTTTCTGCCATAGAGTCTAATGTAGTTCCCCTTAATGCCGAGTCTCTTGTTGAGTCTCCTCTTTCTATCCCAAATAATTCTGGCGAGGTCGCAGCTGACCTTGCCCTCCTTGATGTAATGACCAATGAATTCAATGAAATGAGTACCTTTGGTTACGATGCATGTCATTCCCCTAACCCTAATCAATATTGCTTTGCTAATGATAAAAATGACAAAGAAATAATAAAAGCAATGGAAGAACATGAAAGTAAAACAGCAATCATCGAAGATACAGAAACAGTTAATATTTCCAATGATACGACTATTAAAGAAGTAAAAATTGGATTAACACTAAGTCAAGACGAACGCAAAGAGCTAATTAACTTGCTTAGTGAATTTTTTGATGTATTTGCTTGGCCATACAAAGATATGCCAGGAATTGACAAGGATATAGCTCAGCATACAATACAGCTTATTCCAAGTATGAAGCCTGTCAAACAAAAGCTGCGCCGTATGAAACCAGATGTGGCTCTCAAAATCAAGGAAGAAATCAGAAAGCAATTGGCTGCAGGTTTCATCAAAGTATCCAAGTATCCGGAATGGATAGCTAATGTGGTTCTAGTTCCGAAGAAGGATGGAAGGGTCAGAATGTGTGTTGATTACAGGGATCTCAACAAGGCAAGCCCGAAAGATGGGTTCCCTCTACCTCACATTGACATTCTGGTCGATAACACAGCAAACCATGCACTCCTATCGTTCATGGACGGCTACGCTGGATATAATCAAGTATTAATGGCTGAGGAAGACATGGAGAAAACCACATTGATCACACAATGGGGTACATATTGCTATACGGTAATGCCATTCGGGTTGAAAAACGTGAGTGCCACCTACCAAACAACAGCCACATCATTATTACATGATATGATGCATAAAGATGTGGAGGTGTATGTTGACGATATCATCGTCAAATCAAAAGATCGGCCAGGCCACATCATTGCACTTCGCAAATTCTTTGAGAGACTCCATAAATATAATATGAGGTTGAATCCAGCAAAATGTGCATTCGGAGTTACATCAGGCAAGTTACTTGGCTATGTGATCAGTTCTTGAGGAATCGAAATTGATCCCACAAAAGTCAAAGCAATCATGGCCATGCCACCACCCAAGACTGAGAAGGAGATTCGAGGTTTTATCGGAAGATTGCAATATATAAGTAGATTCATATCCAAACTCACTGCGATATGTGAACCTATATTCAAGAAGCTCAAGAAGAATGTTCCAGTTACATGGGATGATGATTGTCAGAAATCTTTCGACAAGATCAAAGAATACTTGGCAAATCCACCCGTGCTAGCACCAGCAATGCCTGACTTTCCTCTTCGACTCTACCTTACGGTCACAAGAGAAACAATGGGGGCAATGCTAGCACATGAAATCGAAAGTAAGGAAAATGCAATCTACTACTTGAGTAAAAAGCTTCAGGGTTATGAAACCAGGTACACACCACTTGAGAAGTTGTGCCTTGCACTCGTGTGGGCTGCGCAGAAATTAAAACATTACATGCTCACTCATACAGTGCATGTTGTATCCAAGATGGACCCTCTCAAGTATTTGTTCGAAAAAGAAACACTCAATGGTAGATTATAGAGGTGGATAGTCAACCTTGCTCAATTTGACTTAAAATTCGTACCACAAAAGGCTATTAAAGGTTCTGCGGTTTCTGACTTCCTAGCAGATTTCCCACTAGAAGAAGTTAAGAAAGAAGAAGAAGAGTATGATTTCCCTGATGAAGATCTATCTAAAACATGAGAGAAAATAAACTGCTTGGATATCACATCTAGAGTGTTCAAATTATGAGGAAGCTGACAACCAGATCTTGAACTAACTTTGAGCTGTTGCTAAAGAGTTTCTTTAAATACAGATGTAATCAACCTTTCAAATTCAATGCCTACTAAAAAATGGTAAATCAACCAAACAATCTAAGGTTTCGTTCGCTTCTACTTAAGTTCTAGCATATACAATTTAAGTTCAACAAAAATAAAATATAAAAATAAAATAAATCCAGCAATAGGTCGGAAAAATAAGTTATTTCTAACAAGAATAAGTTAAGTTCAACAAAAATAAGTTATGAAGAACAGATACCAAGACAAGGAAGCTAATGATATTCCTTAAACCTTATGAAGCATACTCAACAATCATGAACTCTTAACTGTTGTTTTCAAGTACGCAATTCCTATCCAAATACTCTGTAGGTTCAGTGAAAACCTTTGAATTCAAGAGTTGAAAAAAGGCATCACCTTTGTGAAAACCTTTGAACTCAATTACTCGGGTTTCAGTCGGGCCTTGCTAACTCCAAGGCATTGGACCTAGTCGGTGTTCGAGTTGTGGGTGGACTTCCGTTGGAGGTGGTCGTATTTTCGAGGCTAGCTTTCGAAGTAAGAGCCCCTCGAGGTCGGGCGAAGCACGCGTCAAAGGTATAATTATTATCTTAATCTTGTCATTAAGTTAATTATGTTTATGGTTTTATTTATTGTGAGTGCGGTCTTGGTTTTGGGTTTGTTTCCGCGGTGAGTCGGACTCACCAAACCCCAACAGTATCGGCGTTACAAGAATGATTTAGGATCGCAGAACGTTCTGAATCATTCTCCATCCCTATTAATACTTTGACTTTTGTTTTCGAAACATAAGTTTCTCCAAACTCATTCAAAGTGGGGGCTTCTGTAGACACCCATTTGTGTCTCCCCAAAACCAAACCAAGTGATGAATACCTTTCGCGTCGAATCATAATCGAACGAAGTGAAAGTGTGGAAAGTCTAGTATTGCGGTTAGTTTTTATTAAAAAGTCTCTCTTTCACCTAGCCAAGTTTGAAGTTGCCTTCGCCCTAGACGTGAAAGGTTTGATATTTCTGAGGGTTTGGTCCCAAATCTCTATTTCAATTATTTAATTTCTCTTTAATTTTATTATTTCCCTTGAAGTTACTAACGTGTGTATTTTGTTATTAGAAAGAGATACGAGGCATCCAAGTAAGTGCTTTAATTGCTTTATTGGTATTTTGATATAGAAATCATGTTTAGGTTGTTATTTTGATTCCTAGTTTCATGTTAGGTTTCTTTTCCTAGTATCATGTTAGGATGCTTTTCTTAGTATGATGTTTAGGGTAAAGAATAGGTTCCTTGTATCAATTATGATTTCTATGATGCTTCCTATTTTCTTTCTTAATAGCATGTTAATATCATGTTAGGGCTAAAGCTTTGATTTTTATTGTTTAGTGACATGCTAGGGTTTGTTATTAATTCTGTTAGTATCATGCCTAGGATCTTGCTATTATTATGCTTTAACATGATCATGATTGTTATTATGATTATAATTATTATCATGATTAACATTATGTTGCTTGATGATTTTTAATTATTATCAAGATTAACAGGTTTAGGGTAAACCTATTGATTGTTATTATGAATATTTCAAGCATTACCTACAACTTGAACCCCACTGTGATCATACACTAAAGTACGGTGGCGTCCAAAGGGAAAGAAGCTAGAGCAAAAGAGTCGCCAACAAGTTTTAGGAACTTGTAAACCGTTCACAGGGTGAAGGTTACACCCCTTAACGATCCATGAGATCGTTAACTCGAATAGGTCTGGAACCATGACTAGAAGTTCGGGGATGAAGGTACAAATCCAATCTAAAAGAGAAAGAACCTGCCCTAATAATAGGCCTCTACTTTATTCTACTCGTATTCATGTGCGCTTTCTGACTAACATGTAATCAATAGGTTTACCCTAAACCTGTTTAATCTATGTTGGTTGAATATTAATGCACAAACAAAACTATTATTAACGATCACTTGAATTATAATCATATTAACCCTAAACAAGATTATTAATTATATTATTAAGCTTGATTACAAGTACAAATTCCCTTTAAACATGCATAACAGGTGTGATCAAGAAATAACAATAAAATATAATCAAGCAACATAATATTAATCATGACAATAATAATCATCATTAAAATAATCATATTAAAGCATAATAATAATTGTAAGATCCTAGGAATGATACTAACAAGATTAATAAAGATCAAAGCTTTAACCCTAACATGATACTAACATGCTATTAAGAAAGAAAATAGGAAGCATTCTTTTAATCATACTTGATATAAGGAACTTATTCTTTACCCTAAACATCATACTAAAGAAAGCATCCTATCATGATAATAGGAAGCAAAATAACAACCTAAACATGATTTCTATATCATAATATCAATTAAACAATTAAAGCACTTACTTGGATGCCTCGTATCTCTTTCTAATAACAAAATACACACGTTAGTAACTTCAAGGAAAATATAAAATCAAACAATTAAATTAAATAATTGAAATAGAGATTAGGGACGACCAAACCCTCAAAAATATCAAACCTTTCACGTTTAGGGCGAAGGCAATTTCGAATTTGGCTAGGTGTGTCTAGTGCTAATGTATAAGGAATTGTGTTTGTAAAAGGCTTGGCTAGAAAGAGAGAATACAAAGAAATTCTTGATGAGAGTTGATGAGAATTGATGATTAAAAACGGAGGTCCAAGGACGCTATTTATATTGAAAGAGTCCGAATTAAATCAGAGTTTGAAAAGGAATAAAACACGCCGTTGTCGCCAACAACAGCTCCTGGCGCCGCGCAACAGATTCTGTCGCCAGGCAGCAGAGTCTGTCGCGTGGCGACAGCCTGAAGTTCGGCGCTGCAGGAGATTTTCCCACGCGTTTTCTATTGTTTGATAAAATTAAGTCGTAAAAGTCCGTACGTAGGGTAAAATTGTAATTTCATAAAACACTTCTTTTATTCCAAATAAAACTCATAAAACTTAATTATCAATCCTAATCCCATTAGGATTCAAAAGAACCTTCTAGAAGACTATAATCAATCATAATTGCATTAGGAATAATAATTCATAATAGGCCCTCCTCTAGATCATTGGGCCGCATATAAAGATCAAACCGGGCCCAGTTTAGTAATTTGGTCACAACTTCCTCATTATTCATCGGAATTGGTCTTATAATATATCTTTGGAAAGATCTTTTAGATACCAATCCAACTACACCATTTTTGGACCCTTTTTATGGACCGAACTAAAATGGATTGGCTATTTTCATAAGATAGAGTAGGTTTTTGAAAACAAAAAGTAGGATTTTGAATAAAAACTAACCGCAACACTAGACTTTCCACACTTTCACTTCATTCGATTATGATTTGACGCGAAAGGTATTCATCATTGGGATTGGTTTTAGGGAGACACAAATGGGTGTCTACAGAAGCCCCCACTTTGACTGAGTTTGGAGAAATGCAAGTTTTGAAAACAAAAGTCAAAGTATCAATAGGGACGGAGAATGATTCAAAATGTTCTGCGATCCTAAATCATTCTTGTAACGCCGATACCTGCAAACTATCGTTAGCTAAAACAGATAAAAGAGTTAAGAAACGCGTATCTTGCACAGTCGAGCACACGTCTCTGTAAGTAACCGATTTGTCGCTGCATTTGCCGCTGGTTTGACAACCTTCCACAAGCTAGGGAGCGCTATCTTGCTGCTTTAACGATCTTCCTCAAGCTAGGGGATACCGCCTGAAGATTGCTACGCTTGTAACCGCCTCCATTTTCCGCTGTGATAGTCTTCTACAAGCTAGAGAATCCTATCGAAGATTGCTTCGCTTGAAATGATCTTCTATCGCCTTGTAACCATCTTCCGCAAGCCAGGGAACATGATCGAAGATAAATTCTCTTGAAATCACCTCCAGTTTTTTGTGACTACCCTCCATAAGCTAGGGAACGCTGCCGAAGACATCTTCGCTTGAAGTCATCCTCATTTGTTGCGATAATATTTCGAAGAAAATTACCGAAGATCAACGCTTGTCGATCCTTAAAAGCTCGCTTGAACTTTGCTTTTGCTATGCCAGTGCGTCGGCGCTTTTGCTACTTGTGAGCCATTATGTCGGTGCTTCTGCTGTTTGTGAACCATTACGTCGGTGCCTTTGATGAGCCAATGCTTAGGCGCTTTAAGCTAAGTGAGACGATCATTTATCAGGTCGATCACTTAATATGATTGTAATCGAGCCGATTACTAAATCATGTCAAGTTGCTTAGAGGGGCTAACTGGCGTACCAAGGAACCCAAACTGCTGCACAAGGTCAAAATAAACATATTACGGGGCCACACACTTTGTCGCCGCACTAGCGCCTGCTAGAAGGACTTGTCGCCGCGCTTTTTGCTTGTCGCCAGGCGACAAATTCGTCGTCTGGCGCTGCACTCGGGATTTTCAAATAAATCCTCTTTCATTATGCTGCTGCTGTTCATTGCCTGGTTTCGCTCCGAACCTTTAACTTAGTTGTTTCCTTTCAACCAAATCTGCTTAAATTAAAGCTCTTCATCTCTAATTTGTAAGTTTTGCTTATCCTCCTCTTATCCCTAGAAGAATCTCATGCATTTATATTCGCGGTTTTTTTTTTTCGAAAAAAATCCGGGAATATTCTTACTCGTTTGTTCTTCGGATTGTACCTGTATTTATATTTTGGACTATAGGACTTTGCTCATCTTTGTAATTATCTTAGGGTTGTCCTAAGGCTCAATTAAGACTTAATGTGTCTTTAACACATACGACTTGTCATGACTCAACTTAAAGTGCTTGACACATGTGTTAGACTAAATTCAAGATGATATGACACGACATGACTCAACGTACAAGACTCGTGTGTGCATTGTAGTGTGATCGCACGACTCGAACAATGCAAAAAATGCAAAAAATTTCCGTCATTTTTTTGTGGAGGGTACCGACTTTCTCCCGAAAAAGAAAGACACAAAAAGGAAGAAGTTTTTGAAGGTGCATGTTGAATGAGCTTAGCCAAGTATATGCGTTTGATGCCGTCTTTCAAGGTGCAAGGGTTAATTCATTCTAGGCTATCCTAGTTGACTCGATAATGAAAGTATGTAGGTAGCTTAGGCACGGAAGCTAAGCACTTCATACTTCGTGATACGATAGCGATTACAAGTGATGAGTTATTTTGATATGACAAGACATGCTTCAACGTTGTATTAAGATTTCATGATAAAGGGTTCCTAAGGGAATTATATTTGGTCATGTTTCTGTGATGTGTGTGATAGTGACACTAAAGTTAGGCTGCAAAGACTAAGTGTGTGGAAAAATATATTGAAAAGAGTCAAATGGTGGTGACTCTTAGGCCGGGTAGGCTAATAATGTAAGGATCAAGCCCCCAAGTCTAGCTCTAAATGGAAAAGGATGAGCATTGGAATTTCCTTGATATGATCAATTATGAACGTAAATATGCATGCATTTTTATTACGGCCGCACCTCGATGTGAGGTTGCCTACGTATCCGTTAGAAATCAGGCCGAACGTAGCTCTAGCCGAACCTCGCACAAGTGTGTGTATACCTCAAAAAGGTCTTTTAAGGATTGTAACGTGGTTAGGCTAAAGGTTATAGAAGAAAGGGGTAAAGGCTCAAGACCCTAGATAAACCCCCAAGGTGTGCAACCTTGCTTTTGAATCTTTATATTTTTATGCTTGAGGCTTTCTACTCTTTTTTAGCTCTCTCTTTTGCTTTAGCATTTATTTTATTTTTATAAGTGTGGGAAATCCCGATCATGCGGTCTATCACTCATTTGGCATTCATGTTTCTTAGGCACGGTACCGAGTACTTGATAAGAGACGCAATCTGAGACGTGTTCATATCAAAGACATGTTCATGTCAAAGACATTGGAACACTTGCCCTTTTATACACTTTTATTGTTTTTTTTTATTTTTATTTTATTTATTTTAATCTTTTGAAATCACTCAAGCCTTTGTTCTTTAAAAATTGCATTAGTTACACACCATCCCATCCCAAGGTTAGTTAGTTGTAGGTTGAAGAAAGGTCTATCGTTAGACGGAGCTCAAAGTGGTTTATCAAAAAAAGTGATTACATATTTGAAGGGTGAGAGTTATGATATGGCTACAAAGGGTGCCTCCAATCATTGGTATACCTTGTGCTTAGTTTGATATGGATAATTTTTTTTTTTTAATGCGATGTAATGAAATGATCATATGCAAGAAAATAAATGCGCATTTTATTAAATGGGAGAAAAAAACCTACAAAGTATATCTAAAGAAAATAAAAGGTGTCTATGCTAGACTTATTGGGGAAAGGAAAAGAAGAAATAGAAAAGAGATCACGAAATCTTGTCGTTGAAGCTTGCCTCTTGTCCTTTGCCTTATCGTCACTTGGTGTTTTTGCCGATTGGAGGTATTGGAAGCCCGTTATTGTCGATCAAATATTGGATTGCTTCCTTTAGCTTCCAACAGCCCTCAGTAGTATGACCCCTACCTTGATGGTACTTGCAGTGTATATTTGGGTTCCAACTAGGCAATCTCTTCTCAGGTGGAGGATCTTGAATGGGTCCAATGGGAGTAATGAGTCCCTTGGAATGGAGTTGATCAAAAGCAGCATCGTAGATAATTCCAATGGGGTGAAATCCTTTCTTAGTTTCTTTCTAAGTCCTCGATTATCCATGGCTAAGATTTCATTAAGGTCGAAAGTACTAACACTGTTACTAGAGTAGGTGTTTTCGGAAGAAGAAGGATAGCTGTTCTTCTTTCCTTTCCAGCCATTGTTGTTATCGTTACTAATCTTGGCCTTCTTGTTGCTTGGAGGAACATGGAGGAGACTTGAATCAATGAGGTCTTGAACGCGATCTTTGAGGATGAAACGTCCATCGGCAGTGTGATCATGGCCTCTATGGTGGTAATGAGAACGCTATTCGATAACCATTATCCAATCTCTTAATCCTTCTATTGCACCCATAAGTGTAACAACGGTATTTCGTAATTCCTGATCGTACTCTTCCAGGCTTGACGAGTTTTCACTAGTATTACTTAAGAAAATTTCTTTTTCGCCGGCCATTATTACAACCCTTTTCATGAAAAGTGATGCTTTATCAAAAGTGTTATCTTGGTTAAGTGCTCTTCTCTCCTTGATCAAGTGCGGAGGAAAAGGAAGTTAGGAGTAAGTTTTCTCTCTTTCTTTTTTTTTTTTATTATTTATTTTGACTTAAGCTCTATTCAACATGGAAGAGAATGTGGAAGAGAATAGGACTAGATTGGATCCCCCCACTCGAATGACGGAAAGTGACTTATGCATGAACCTAAGACATGGTGACATATACAAAGTGTGTGCTAAGACTAGTGAGTGTAGGTGACATGTTAAGACTTGTGTATGACCATGAGACTAAGTGTTTAGACTCAATTAAGGATTAAATAAGGCTACTTCCATTAACAAAATGATCAAACTGTTTAAATAGACTCGTCGTGATGACTCGAGCAAAGAACTGAACTGTCGCCAAAGCAACAGGACTGTCACTGCACTCTGCAGTGCAGCGCCAGACGACAGGATTGTCACACGGCGTTGCACAGCAGCGTTTGGCGCTGCAGCCCAGATTTTTGCGCCAATACTGGAACATTAATTCGAGACTGCTTTTAGTATTTTTACTCTACGGGGACAGGCCTAAAGTCGTACTAAGTCAGTTTTGATTAATTTATTAAATTTTAATTACTCAAATTTGTTAATTAATTAATTTAGGCAAATCCTTTTAGTCATTAATCAGTTTATTTAGGCTTCAACACAAGTCAAACAAACGGTTATGAAAAACACATAGAGTATGCACAACAAATAATGCACAAGTAGTCAAGTAGGCACAATATGATGCAATGAGTTTGCAACCTAACCATGGCTCTAGTTCTGTAAAGTTCGGGATATGGGTTAGTCAAAGAGGGTCCATGGTTATGAGTCCGGATGCACCGCGCGGAAGCCTTACCTTTGGAAGGGTTGGCACGTGTGGATGGGACCCCCCGAGATAAACTCGCTTCCATGGTTTGGTGAATTCAACATTCTCGGATGTACCCTTTGTTGCTCAGAGTGTTCAATCGGGTAGATGGAGCATGAATTCCCAGAGGGTTAAGTCCATATGTAGAACACATATGGGTTTCAGAAAAGTGAGAAAAACTCAATCAGGAAGTAGAATCGAGCCAACAGTGCTAGAATTGGTGGAAACAAGAAGGCAAATTTCTGGCTCGGTATTAGAAAAACGCGGCGCTAGACAACAGAGTCTGTCGCCAAGATATGAGCCCTGTCGCCAGACGATAGAATTGTCGCTAGGCGACAAAGCCATATCATCGGCGACAAGCTTTGTTTTCTAGATGCTGGTTCCTACATGCCTCAGCAGGTGTCTGTGTTCATAGAACTTTCCAGTTTTCGCAGTATTATTTCGATTCTAGTTGTGAAAGATGTTCTTCAAATTTCCTACATGTAAAAATCCTATGTTTTTTACTCATTACGGATGGTCTTTCCAATGAGAACCTTTTTTATGCATATGAGAATAATGTTAATCAAAATTACGCACATGAAATACTTAGAACTTTTCGAGTCTCATCCACTCATTCTAAATAATTGCCAAAATAAAAATTAAAATAGAAATCCTCCCCAGTGGAGTCGCCAAAAACTGTAGGGAATATTTCAAGCATTACCCCAAACTTGAACCCCACTGTGATCATACACTAAAGTATGGTGGCGTCCAAAGGGAAAGAAGCTAGAACAAAAGAGTCGCCAACAAGTTTTAGGAACTTGTAAACCGTTCACAAGGTGAAGGTTACACCCCTTAACGATCCATGAGATCGTTAACTCCAATAGGTCTGGAACCATGACTGGAAGTTCGGGGATGAAGGTACAAATCCAATCTACAAGAGAAAGAACCTGCCCTAATAATAGGCCTCTACTTTATTCTACTCGTATTCATGTGCGCTTTATTGGTGATCAATAGGTTTACCCTAAACCTGTTTAATCTATGTTGGTTGAATATTAATGCACAAACAAAACTATTATTGGTGATCACTTGAATTATAATCATATTAACCCTAAACAAGATTATTAATTATATTATTAAGCGTGATTACAAGTACAAATTCCCTTTAAACATGCATAACAGGTGTGATCAAGCAATAACAATAAAATATAATCAAGCAACATAATATTAATCATGACAATAATAATAATAATCATCATTAAAATAATCATATTAAAGCATAATAATAATTGTAAGATCCTAGGAATGATACTAACAAGATTAATAAAGATCAAAGCTTTAACCCTAACATGATACTAACATGCTATTAAGAAAGAAAATAGGAAGCATTCTTTTAATCATACTTGATATAAGGAACTTATTCTTTACCCTAAACATCATTCTAAGGAAAGCATCCTATCATGATACTAGGAATCAAAATAACAACCTAAACATGATTTCTATATCACAATATCAATTAAACAATTAAAGCACTTACTTGGATGTCTCGTATCTCTTTCTAATAACAAAATACACACGTTAGTAACTTCAAGGAAAATATAAAATTAAACAATTAAATTAAATAATTGAAATAGAGATTAGGGATGACCAAACCCTCAGAAATATCAAACTTTTCACGTTTAGGGCGAAGGCAATTTCGAACTTGGCTAGGTGTGTCTAGTGCTAATGTATGAGGAATTGTGTTTGTAAAAGGCTTGGCTAGAAAGAGAGAGAGAGAATACCAAGAAAATCTTGATGAGAGTTGATGAGAATTGATGATAAAAAACGGAGGTCTAAGAACGCTATTTATAATGAAAAAGTCCGGATTAAATCAGAGTTTGAAAAGGAATAAAACACGCCGCTGTCGCCAACAACAGCTCCTATCGCCGCGCGACAGGTTCTGTCGCCAGGTGGTAGAGTCTGTCGCGTGGCGACAGCCTGAAGTTCGGTGTTGCAGGAGATTTTCCCACGCGTTTTCTATTTTTTGATAAAATTAAGTCATAAAAGTCCGTACGCAGGGTAAAATCGTAATTTCATAAAACACTTCTTTTATTCCAAATAAAACTCATAAAACTTAATTATCAATCCTAATCCCATTAGGATTCAAAAGAACCTTCTAGAAGACTATAATCAATCATAATTGCATTAGGAATAATAATTCATAATAGGCCCTCCTCTAGATCATTGGGCCGCATATAAAGATCAAACCGGGCCCAGTTTAGTAATTTGGTCACAACTTCCTCATTATTCATCGGAATTGGGCTTATAATATATCTTTGGAAAGCTCTTTTAGAGACCAATCCAACTACACCATTTTTGGACCCTTGTTATGGACCAAAATAAAATGGATTGGCTATTTTCATAAGATAGTGTAGGTTTTCGAAAACAAAAAGTAGGATTTTGAATAAAAACTAACCGCAACACTAGACTTTCCACACTTTCACTTCATTCGATTATGATTTGACGCGAAAGGTATTCATCACTGGGTTTGGTTTTGGGGAAACACAAATGGGTGTCTACACCTATATAAGCCCCCAAGGTGTGCAACCTTGCTTTTGAAATCTTTGTATTGGTATGCTTGAGGTTTCCTCACTTTTGAACTCTCTTTTGCTTACATTTTTTTCTCTCTTTTTTAGCTTTTGCATTTTTCATATTTGAATCTTTTTTCAATTAGTGTGGGCAATCCCGATCATGCGGTCTATTACTCACTTGGTATTCATGTTTCTCAGGCACGGTACCAAGCACTCGATAGGAGATGCAATCTAACACGTGTTCATATTAAATACATGTTCATATCAAAGACATTGGAACACTTGCCCTTTTGTACACCTTTATTATTATTTGATTATTTTTTCTATTTTAATCTTTTGAAGTCACTCAAGCTTTTTATGAAATTGAAAATTGCATAAGTTGCACACTGTCCCATCCCAAGGTCAGGTAGATGTAGGTTGAAAAAAGAAAGGTCTATCGTTAGACGAGGCTTAAAGTTGTGTATGAAGAAAGGATTGTATATTTGAAAGGGTGAAGATGATATGATATGGCTACTAGGGGTGCCTCAAATCATTAGTATACCTTTCGCTTAGTTCGACATGGATATTTTTTTTAATGCAATGCAATGCAATAATCATATGCAAGAAATAAAATGCTTATTTTATTAAAAGGGAAAAAGAAAAAAAACTTATAAAGTAAATCTAAGGAAGATGTAAGGTGCATATGCTAGACTTATTAGGGAAAGGATGAATAAAAGAATTAGAAAAAGGAGGTCACAAAATCTTGTCGTTGAACCTCGCCTCTTGTCATGTGCTTATCATCACTCAGTCTTCTTGCCAGCTAGAGGAAATGGAAGCTTGTTTGTCTCGATGAGGTCTTGAATAAGATTTCGAAACTTGTAACATTGATTTGTAGTATGACCGTTGCTTTGATGGTACTTGCAATAGGAGTTTGGATTCCATTCGGGTGTTCTCCTTTCAAGAGGAGGATCTTGCATAGGCCCAACTGGAGTGATAAGTCCCCTAGCAAGGAGTTGATCAAAGGCGATATTATAGCTCATCCCAATTGGGGTGAACTTCCTCTCTGGTTCTTTGGTCTTTAAAGCTTTTTTATCGATGCAACTTCAATTCCATTTTGATAGGAAGAAACTGAAGAAGGATTGTCGTTCTTCCTGCTCTTGCCACCATTGTTATAGATTTTGACCTTCTTGTTGCTCGGAGGAATACGAAGGTAATTTGAATGAACAAAATCTTGAATTCGATCTTTGAGGGTGAAGCACTCTTCGCAGGTGTGACCATGGCCTCTATGATATTTGAAGTAAGAGTTTGGATTCTTGTTGGGAAGCCGTTTCTCAAGTGGTGCGTCTTGGATTGGACCGATGGGATGGATAAGGTTTCGACTGTGAAAATAGTCATAAGCTTCATTATAAGTCATTCCTATTTGTGTGTATTCTTCAATGGTCCGTATTGCCCGTTGTTTAGGAGCATTGAGTTCTTCATTAAATCCTTGGTGAGAATTTTGTTCGATAACCATCATCCGATTTGCAAGTCCTTCCACCACATTCAAGAGCATGGCAATGACATCTTGCAGTTTTCGAATGTCTTCTTTTAGACTTGACAAATTTTCCCTGGTATTATCTAGGAAAATTCTTTCATCATCCTCAATCATTGCCACTTCATCAATAGAGGTTACATAAGCTATCTCGATCATGGGCTCACCTACAGGTTTGATAAGGAGTGAAGGATTGAAGGATATATGATCTTCTGCGATGGCTAGAATCTCGGAAGTTTTATTGTCATCGATCAGGTCTTGAATAGCTTCTCTGAGTTTTCAACACTCCTCAGTGTCATGCCCCTTTCCTTGGTGATATTTGCAGTGTTTATTAGGATCCCACTTAGATGGCCTAGCTTCTGGAACTGGGTCTTTGATGGGCCCTATGGGCATGACTAATCCCCAGTGGAGTTGCCAAAAGCATGTAGGGAATATTTCAAGCATTATCCCAAACTTGAACCCCATTGTGATCATACACTAAAGCATGGTGGCGTCCAAAGGGAAGAAAGCTAGAGCAAAAGAGTCGCTAACAAGTTTTAGGAACTTGTAAACCTTTCACAGGGTGAAGGTTACACCCCTTAACGATCCATGAGATCGTCAACTCCAATAGGTCTGGAACCATGACTGGTGTTCGGGGATGAGGGTACAAATCCAATCTAAAAGAGAAAGAACCCGCCCTATAAAATAGGCCTTTACTTTATTCTACTCATATTCATGTGCGCTTTCTGACTAACATGCAATCATTATATTAACCCTAAACCTGTTTAATCTATGTTGGTTGAATAATAATGCACAAACAAATCTATTATTGGCGATCACTTGAATTAAAATCATATTACCCTAAACCAAATTATTAATTATCTTATTAGGTGTGATTTCAAGTACAAATTCTCTTTAAACCTGCATAAAAGGTGTGATCAAGCAATAACAACAATATATATCAAGCAACATAATAATATTATTAATTACGACAATCATCAAAATCATCATATCAACAATAAAGCTTATCAATAATAGCAAGATCCTAGGCATGATACTAACAAGATTAATAACAAATCCTAGCACACTACTACAGAAAAGGGCTTAGAGAACGGTTAAAATAGGCTTTACAGAACGCTTTAGGACCGTTCTTCTGCTTAACCGTTCTCTAATGTGCGTTTTTTTTTAAAAAAAATAACCAATTTATATTATACGATATTTTTTTTATGAAATAATTGCACTATTTTCTTGCTGTATTTCTTTTGTTTTTTCCTGGATTATCGTGCTATTTTCATAAATTATTTGATTCCTGTATTTTATGTTGTACATCATGTAAAAAGAATTTAGATACTACCAAAACCATACAAGTATACTACATATTATTTAACACATCTAACAAATTATGTTCTATACGAATACGAGAATGAAAATCATTACATCTTTCTAGTATAATGTTGATAAAAAAAATTACAAAATTAGATATGCCAATACCATTGATCTAAAATTCACATAAATTATCGTCGTAATCATTTGGTTAATTGTATCCAGTAACATATGAGACCCACCTCTAATTCCCCTAAGCTCGTCAATCATTTGTTGAGAATATGTTAGAGGAACTTTGTCAAAATACTGCAAGACATTGTAAAATAATACATACATATTAGTTAATATACAATAAATTCATCTAACTAAACATAATTAACTGTATCAAAATTTAACTATGATTGAAAAATAAAATTAAGTTTCTTCGATGGAAAATGGGAGAAGAACACGCTGGTCCTTGGGGACTTGGGGTTGGAGGATATACAAGGTAACCTTTCTTGGCTGTCACATGAGAAGGGAAGGAGAGCCTGTAGTACACTCTTGTTATAAAAATAGAGAGGCAGATGCAGTTATAAGCCGCAACTCTTAAAATGAATGATAATTTTTGACTCACAGAATCCACACCCATCTACTTATGCTAGTCTAATTGACAAACAATATATGAATGCTAGCTAGATGGAATATCACATGAAATATCTGGCTCGAGCCATTAAGTACAAAATAACACCATTTTTTTTAAGTTTTTTTTACCAAGTACTGATAGCATTCTGGTTATTACTCAAGAAAACCTACCATGAACAACATATACTCATCAATTTAAAAGAGAAACTATTGTTGCAAATTCTTAATAAATACAAGTACTTTTTAAAGATGGGAATGCAAATTTTTGATTCGTTTCCTATTCAATACCAGCCAAAAAATATATCCAATCAACTTTTTATGCTCTATAATAATAAGCCCATGAGCTAGCACTTAAATGTAGTATCAAAAATTTGCTATTTATAGCAGCTACTATTATGTGAATTCTACAAACTCTTTCCTCCTTGTTACCCCTCAATAACCCACCAAAAATCATCTGGCCATTTCCATCTACAACTCAACTAAGAGATTTTCACAATCATATAAATAAAATATAAAGAAAAAAGTGAGACCAAGGTAGTCCTTCGGTAATTTTTTCCATTCATTATCTTTGACATCTGAAAATTTATCAAGCAAGGTCATTTAAAAGAATAAGACTAGAAACAAAGAAGACAATTTGGTAATGATAGGATTAAAATAGAATAATGTCACTGAAAGAGAATAGAGATACATCATAAAGTTACTTACAAACCAAAAATGTTATATTATGTAGAAGTCTCATAAAGAAATAAACAAATGTTGTTCGTGCAAATATATTATCGATTACAATTTATATATGAAATTATAAGCTACGTTGCAATTCGGTGCTTTGACTTTAGATGGTGGAGGACAAAGCATGACTTGATGCACTTGCACAGATGACTAAAAGGTAAGATTAAATATGACTCCTTTTCACATTCTATATTCGGATCTTGTATCAATGTAGAGAGGAACACTACTTAAGTGCTACTATAATGAACCTTCACGGCAGCATACTTCATGCGAATTGAGGAAGATATAGAAAAGTACGGAAAAACGATGCAAGGTACTCTGAGCTCATTCTAGACATAAGACATAAATGAATTTCTCAAGTTCTACCAGCAAAGAGAATCCACATAAAGGAGTTAGGTTTTTGCAAAGTTCGAAGGTTTCCCAGCCAAAAACTTATACCATAGATTAGGAAGCAAAGTCATTTAAGAACATTTGCACTTTTAACTAATAATCTAAATAGACCCTCTCCACAGGATACCTATATCACTATCAAACAAAGGAGTGTAATAACCTCAGTGCAAAAAAAAAAAAAAAAAAAAAAAAAACAACCTTGCAGGATATTTGAAATTAAATGAACATATGCATAAACAATAGTTAAACCAATAGTCTAGTGGAATCTATTTCCCCTACCCCTCTTTCTTTATCTAATTAGGGTTCTAAATTTGACCTAGGTAAGATTAATTTGGCTAAAAGCCTTTTGATTAATATTGAAATAAATGTAATTCGAAGAACTTAAGTGCAATTTGATTCAAACTCCTGCAATTTGATTGAATTATTCGAGTACAAAAATCGATTGAATTTTCCCCCTAAAACTAGAACGTTGAAGTTTTTTAAATAACCCTAAAATTCGAATCAAATTATTGAAATTGAAGAATTCTATGATTGAATGATTACTACAATTTAATTAAATGATTCAAATGAATAAATATTGTAATTGCATACATCGACAAATTCATTCGGGCGAAGCAAATTATTGTAGGAGAAGATAAATTTGAAAGCCTACCTGTACAGCACTAGCGCAGCGATGCGGTGCGGTGGTTGGTAGTGGACCGACGGGTGTAGCCGTTAGCGGTGAACCTGTGCGTGAAACAATGTTCTGGTGGGTGCAGCCATTGGCGGTGAACCTGTGCCTGCGACAATGGTCTGGTGGGTGCGGCGGTGGAGCAATAATCAATGCAGACTTAGCTTGGGAAATTTAACATCTAACAATTTCATTCAGAGTATTCGATTATTTTGAGGGTAATTTTTTTTTTTTTTTTTTTTTTTGGGAAATTTGAGGAAAAATTATACATAGTAATATACTTCCGAAAATAAAAATAAAATTATAAACAAAACATACTGAACAAGTGAACGGTTGTCAAGAGGACCGTTCTCTATTATTTACAGTTAATTATTTGATTTTTTCTTTTATTTGAGTATAATAGATAATAGAGAACGGTTGAATATCCTCACCGTTCTATATTTATTTACTCACGAAACGCCTATTACACAAATACGTTCTATATTGTTGCAGAGAATGCCTGTCTTTGTTAACCGTTCTATATCTCGTGATCTTTAATCCAATTTTTGTAGTAGTGGCATGTCACTAAACATTAAAGATCAAAGCTTTAGACCTAACATGATACTAACATGATATTGATATGAAATTAGAAAGCATAGTAAGCACCCTAAACATGATACTAGAAAAGCAATAATAACATCCTAACATGATACTAGGAATTCATAAATAATAAACATGGTTTTTACAAGAATAGAGCAATAAGATTACATACTGTGATGCCTCGTACCTCTTTCTAATAACAAAATACATGCGTTAGTAAACTTCAATGAAAATAATAAATCAAACAATAAAATTAAAGAATTGAAAGGAAAGAGTTAAAAAGTTTAGACTAGATTTGGGAGAATACCCTCAGAAATGATAAACCTTTCACGTCTAGGGCGAAGGCAATTTCGAACTTGGCTAGGTGTGTCTAGAACTAATGAGTGCGGTATGGTGTATTATGAAAAGGCTAGTTTAGAAAGACTAGAGAGAGAAAGAATAAGCTATATTGCTTAGGATAGAGAAGAGAAGAATTAGAGAATTCTGGGTGAGAGTTGATGATTGAAAACGGAGGTCCAAGGACCCTGTTTATAGGAAAATAGTCCAGAAATCGATAGAAAAGAGATTGAGTTTAAAAGCAGTAAAACACGTCATGTCGCCAGGCGACAAGCTTGGCGCCAAGCATTGCACTGCAGCGCCAGGCGACACACTTGTAGTGCCAGGCGACGCACTGCAGCGCCAGGCGTTGCGTCACGCGAAATCCAAAAAAATCCGTACGAAGGCTAAAATCGTATTTTCATACAAAACACTTATTTTATTCCAAGTAAATTTGTAATTATTAATCCTAAACTTACTAGGATAAAAAAAAGAACCTTCTACATGATTCTAGAAGACTATAATCAGCCCTACTAACTTTAGGAACAATAATAGACCCTCCTCTATATCATTGGGCCGCATGTAAGAACCAAATCGGGCCCAGTTTAGTATTTCGGCCATAACTTCCTTATTATTCATCGGAATTGGGCTTATAATATATCGTTGGAAAGCTCTTTTTGAGTCCTAAACAACTACACTATTATAGGACCCTTATCATGGACCAAACTAAGCTGGACTGGACATTTTCACAAAATAGAGTAGGTTTTCAAAAATAGAAAGAAAGATTTATAATAAAAACTAATCGCAACACTAGACTTTTCACACTTTCACTTCGTTCGATTATCATTCGACATGAATGGTATTCATCACTGGGTTAGGTTTTGGGGAGACACAATTGGGTGTCTACAGAAGCCCCCACTTTGACTGAGTTTAGAGAAACTTAGGTTTCAAAAACAAAAGTCAATGTATTGATAGGGACAGAGAATGATTCAAGGCGTTCTGCGACCCTAAATCATTCTTGTAACGTCAATACCTGCAAACTAGCGTTAGTTAAACAGATAAAATAGTTAAGAAACGCGTATCTTGCACCGTCGAGCACACGTCTCTGAGGTAACCGATTTTTGTCGCTTTGTTGTTGTGACGACCTCCACAGTACCTCGTGAACGCCATCTTGCTGTTGTTGATGTTCACTTGTCTCTGAACAAAAGAGCTTCTTTTTTAGGAATTTTCACTCGTCTCTGAACAAAATAGCTTGATAGGATGCTCACGCGTCTCTGAGTAAAAGAGCTTGATGAAATGTCCATGTGTCTCGGAACAAAAGAGCATGGCAGGATGCCCACGCGTCTCTGAGCAAAAAGAGCTTGATGAAATGTCCACGCGTCTCTGAACAAAAGAGCTTAAAATGCTTGAATGTTTGTTGAGATCGTTTGGTTGGCTGCGAACAGGAGCTTTGCTGGATGGTTGTATCCTGTAAAATCAAAAGGTTGCCAAAAGACTTTGCTGGTGTTTTTTTTTCTTTTCTTAGGATTGACCTAAGGCTTGATGTTTTTCTTAGGGTTGACCTAAGGTGATTGACTGACTTGAGGTTGACTCAATGTGACTGACAGACTTGAGGTTGACCCAAGGTGAATTGACACGTGGGACTCATGACTCGTGCGTGCATTGTATTGTGATGTGTTTGACTCAAAATGCGAAAAAGCAAAACTTTTCCGTCATTTTTGTGTAGGGTACCGACTTTCTCCCGAAAAAGAAAGACGCAAAAAAGAATCGAAGTATTTGCTGGTGCTTGTTGAATGAGCTTAATGCGTTAACGTTGTCTCTCATAGTACAAGGATTGTAACATCTTAGACTATTCTAGTTGACTCGATAATGAAAGTAGTTAGGTAACTTAGGCGCAGAGGCTAAGTACTTCATACTTTGTGATGCAATGATGATTATGATTGATGAATGATGTTGATATGACTAGGCATGCTTCAGCGTGGTGTTAAGATTTCATGACAAAGGGTTCCTAAGGGAAATATATTTGGTCTTGTATCTATGATGTGTGTGATAGTGACACTAAAGTTAGGCCGCAAGGACTAAGAGTGTGGAAAAATATATTGAAAAGAGTCAAATGGTGGTGACTCTTAGGCTGGGTAAGCTAATGATGTAGGGATCAAGCCCCCAAGTCTAGCTCTAAATAAATAGGGATGAGCATTGGAGATCTCTTGATATGATCATGGTGTGAGTGTGTGGATATGAATATGGATGCATTTTTATTACGGCCGCACCTCAATGTGAGGTTGCCTACATATCCGTTAGGAATCAGGCCGAACGTAGCTCTAGCCGAAACTCGCAAAAGTGTGTGTATACCTTAAAAAGGTCTTTTTAAGGGTTGTAACGTGGTTAGGCTAAAGGTGGAAGAAGAAAGGGATACAGGCTCAAGACCCTAGATAAGCCCCCAAGGTGTGCAACCTTGCTTTTGAAATCTTTGTATTGGTATGCTTGAGGTTTCCTCACTTTTGAACTCTCTTTTGTTTGTATTTTTTTTCTCTCTTTTTTAGCTTTTGCATTTTTCATATTTGAATCTTTTTTCAATAAGTGTGGGCAATCCCGATCATGCGGTCTATCACTCACTTAGCATTCGTGTTTCTCAGGCATGGTACCGAGCACTCGATAAGAGACGCAATCTGAGACGTGTTCATATCAAAGACATGTTCATGTCAAAGACATTGGAACACTTGCACTTTTGTACACCTTTATTTTTATTTTCTTATTTTTGTTATTTTAATCTTTTGAAGTCACTCAAGCTTTTTATGAAATTAAAAATTGCATAAGTTGCACACTATCCCATCTCAAGGTCAGGTAGATGTAGGTTGAAAAAAGAAAGGTCTATCGTTAGACGAGGCTCAAAGTAGTGTATGAAGAAAGGATTGTATATTTGAAAGGGTGAAGATGGTATGATATGGCTACAAGGGGTGCCTCAAATCATTAGTATACCTAGCACTTAGTTCGACATGGATTTTTTTTTTTAATGCAATGCAATGCAATGCAATGATCATATGCAAGAAATAAAATGCTCATTTTATTAAAAGGGAAAAAGAAAAAAAAACTTATAAAGTAAATCTAAGGAAGATGCAAGGTGCCTATGCTAGACTTATTGGGGAAAGGATGAATAAAAGAATTAGAAAAAGTAGGTCACAAAGTCTTGTCGTTGAAGCTCTCCTCGTGTCATGTGCTTATCATCACTCAGTCTTCTTGCCAGCTAGAGGAAATGGAAGCTTGTTTGCCTCGATGAGGTCTCGAATGAGATTTCGAAACTTGTAACATTGATTTGTAGTATGACAGTTGCTTTGATGGTACTTGCAATAGGAGTCTGGATTCCATTCGGGTGTTCTCCTTTCAAGAGGAGGATCTTGCATAGGCCCGACTGGAGTGATAAGTCCCCTAGCAAGGAGTTGATCAAAGGCGATATTATAGCTCATCCCAATTGGGGTGAACTTCCTTTATGGTTCTTTAGTCTTTAAAGCTTTTTTATCAATGCAGCTTTAATTCCATTTTGATAGGAAGAAACTGAAGAAGGATTGTCGTTCTTCCTGCTCTTGCCACCATTGTTATAGATTTTGACCTTCTTGTTTCTCGGAAGAATACGAAGGTAATTTGAATCAACAAAATCTTGAATTCGATCTTTGAGGGTGAAGCACTCTTCGCAGGTGTGACCATGGCCTCTATGATATTTGAAGTAAGAGTTTGGATTCTTGTTGGGAAGCCGTTTCTCAAGTGGTGCGTCTTGGATTGGACCGATGTGATGGATAAGGTTTCGACTGTGAAAATAGTCATAAGCTTCATTATAAGTCATTCCTATTGGTGTGTATTCTTCAATGGTCCGTTTTGCCCGTGGTTTAGGAGCATTGAGTTCTTCATTAAATCCTTGGTGAGAATTTTGTTCGATAACCATCATCCGATTTACTAGTCCTTCCACCACATTCAAGAGCATGGCAATGACATCTTGCAGAGGAGAAGAATTACAGAATTCTGGGTGAGAGTTGATGATTGAAACGGAGGTCCAAGGACCTTATTTATAGGAAAATAGTCCAGAAATCGATAGAAAAGATATCGAGTTTTAAAAGGAGTAAAACACGTCCTGTCGCCAGGCGACAAGCTTGGCGCCAGGCGTTGCACTGTAGTGCCAGGCGACGCACTGCAGCACTAGGCGTTGCGTCACACGGAATCTACAAAAATCCGTACGAAGGCTAAAATCGTATTTTTATACAAAACACTTATTTTATTCCAAGTAAAACTCGTAATTATCAATCCTAATCCTACTAGGATAAAAAAGAACCTTCTAGTTGATTCTAGAAGACTATAATCAGTCCTACTAGCTTTAGGAACAATAATAGGCCCTCTTCTAGGTCATTGGGCCGCATGTAAGAACCAAATCGGGCCTAGTTTAGTATTTTGGTCATAACTTCCTTATTATTCATTGGATTCGGGCTTATAATATATCGTTGGAAAGCTCTTTTCAATCCCTATCCAACTACACTATTATTGGACCCTTATCAAGGAACAAACTAAACTGGACTGGCAATTTTCACAAAATAGAGTAGGTTTTCGAAAATAGAAAGAAGGATTTTTAATAAAACTAACCGCAACACTAGACTTTTCACACTTACACTTCATTCGATTGTCGTTTGACATGAAAGGTATTCATCACTGGGTTTGGTTTTGGGAGACACAATTTGGTGTCTACACCCATCTAGGGCAAAGATTTCTCTAGGCGAACGAGCCTAACAAATGGAAATTTACAAGTTGTGATCATACTTGGAATTTCTTGGGTCCGTTTGAGCGATAGCTTCAACGGACGACTCAACCAAAGCCAATAAAAAGGCCGCATTTTTAAAATTTGATTCAGCGTTCGCCTAGTCCAGGGAAATCATTATATTTGATTTGATTAACTCACTAGTAGTCATACCCTTCAAGGTATAAATTCTACTAAGTTAATAAAACCACTTGGAATTTGGACTAGGCAAACGCCGAATAAAGGGGCATACCCCCAGTACTCGTACGAAAAAGCAGTAAGCATAAAAAAAACATGCCAGAAATTGCTAAGTACGAAAATGCAGAAAACCGCTCAGAAGGCGACGCAAGGACATAAATTAAAACTGCTCAGAAGGCGGCAAAATCCTTACAACAACCACTCGAAATAGGCGGTGTAGGGAATATTTCAAGCCATTAACCCCAAGCTTGAACCCCACTGTAATCATACACTTAAGCATGGTGGCATCCAAAGGGAAGGAAACTAGAGCAAAAGAGTCGCCAACAAGTTTTAGGAACTTGTAAACTGTTCACAAGGTAAATATTACACCCCTTAACGATCCAGGAGATCGTCAACTCCAAAAGGTCTTGAACCAAATAGGGTTCGGGGATGAAGGTACAAACCCAACCTAAAAGAGATTGAACCTGCCCTAATAATAGGCCTCTACTTCATTCTTCTCGTATTCATGTGCGCTTTCTGATTAACATGCAAACAATAGGTTAACCCTAAACCTGTTTATCTATGTTGGTTGAATTTAATGCACAAGCAAAACTATTATTGGCGACCACTTGAATTATAACCATATTATCCCTAAACAAGATTATTAATTATCTTATTAAGCGTGATTACAAGTACAAATTCCCTTTAGGCATGCATAAAAGGCGTGATCAAGCAATAACAATAATAATATATATCAAGCAACATAATAATCATCATTATAATCATGTTAATAATAAAGCTTAAATATAATAGCAAGATCCTAGACATGATACTAACAAGATTAATAACTAACCCTAGCATGTCACTAAGCAATAAAGATCAAAGCTTTAAACCTAACATGATACTAACATGCTATTAGGAAAGAGAATAGGAAGCATCATAGAAATCATAATTGATATAAGAAACTTATTCATTACCCTAAACATCATACTAAGGAAAGCATCCTAACATGATACTAGGAACCAAAATAACAATCTTAACATGATTTCTATATCATGATATCAATTAAACAATTAAAGTACTTACTTGGATGCCTCGTATCTCTTTCTAATGACAAAATACACGCGTTAGTAACATCAAGGAAAATATAAAATCAAACAATCAAATTAAATAATTGACATAGAGATTAGGGACCAAACCCTCAGAAATTATAACCTTTCACGTCTAGGGCGAAGGCAACTTCGAACTTGGCTAGGTGTTTCTAGATCTCGTGAATGCGGAATTTTGTAAGAGGGAAGGTTTAGAAAAAGAGAGAGACAAAGCTTCTAGCTTTAGAGAGAGAGAGAGAGATGATGATTGTTGATTGTAGATTGTAGATGATTGAAAAAATGGGAGATATGACCTCTATTTATAGGAAAAAAGAGAGTCGAAGAATAAGAAAAGAATCCGAATTCGAATCGAAATAAAACTCGTCGGTCAGCAGTTTTTGCAAATTTTGTTTTTATCATAACTTTTGATCCAGAAGTCCAAATAAGTCATATAATATGTTGTTGGAAAGCTCTTGAAGTATACTTTCCAACACAATTATAATCAGATTCAAATATTTTGTATATAAAAAGATATGGCCTAAATAGTGGAAGGGTGTCAGTTTTGGATAGAGTTTCGTATTCCTTTCATATATTTTTCGTTATAGCTCGGAATTAATATTATAATATATCATTGGAAAGATAATTTCAAGATCTATCCAACCATATAATATTTGGATAAAAATTATGAGGCACGAAAGTAATATCTGACCGTCTATGAACATCTTTAAATTCGAATAGAATTAGGACTTAAAAAAGGAAAGTTTTAAAAAGGAAAGTTTTTATTCAATTTCAAATTCCTTGATTTTATCTTTTCAAAAAGGATAATTAAGATCTTTTAGAAACTTATGGAAGCTTCTAATTAATCCTAACTAGTTTAGGAATAGGATTAAACCTTTGGACCCTCCACATGATCATCGGACCTCAACTGATCAGAAGCCTCGGCTGCCTCTTGCCTACTGACCGCTAGAGCAACCGCCGCATCCCTCTCCTTGGCGAGGGCCTCGTTCGCCAGTCTCTCCTGTTTGAGGGCGTCGCCAATTTTGACAATATCCTCAGACTGCCGGGCAGATTTCTCGGATAGGGCATTCATGGCCGCTTGATGAAGGACTTGCTCCATGGTTAGCAGGCCGGTATTCTCATCTTGCAGACGGATGAGATTCGCCCAGGCCAACTCAAGCTCGCGCCTCTACTTCGGACGCCAGTCTTGAAAGGAAAATAGCTAAGGAGAAGCTGTGGACGAGCAAAAAATTATTAAAGGAAAATAAACAGCGAAAATTTGGTTAAGTACCAAAGAGCTAGAAGTCTACCCTAACGCAGGTTTTGATCATCGGACAAAGGTGCCCATCATGGATACCCCGGTATTTGTCTTGAGTCCCGTCCAGGACAACCTTCTGAATGGCGTCCCAGACAGCCTTGCGTTCGGCCCCAGTCAGAAAAGACCTAGGGGGGACGTCCAAATCCTCAAAAGTTTCTGCAAAATAAAAACCAAGTTAGAATTCTGAAGAAAGAGAAAAAATCAGAAGGGAACTAACAAAGTTGTACGAGTAACTTTTGAGAGATTGGCGAAGCGTGGACGCCCCGTAGGAAGAGGCGTCAATTGTGGCTGCTCGTCCGCCTTTGGCAGAGATGGCAGCTCTCCTTCAGCTTGGGAACTTGGAGGCTGAGTTCCCAAGTACTCAACATGCTGAGTTGAGTTTTGGCTACTCGTGTTGTCTAGGGACGGCTCTCCCTCCCCGTCCTTGCGGACGGGCTCTTTTCGGGCCACCTCGGACAAAGGTGGCTCCGAGGGCTTGGAGTCCCCACTAGGTGCTAGCTAGGGTTGTTCTCCTTTAGGTTGCGCCGAAGCAACCCGTGACCTTCCCCTGGCCACTGGCGTCCCCGAGGGGGTCTTGGACGCCGAGATCTTGCAAGATTTGGACGACCCCTTGTCCTTTGAAGCGGACGCCGACCGCTTCCTTGCAGGCATAGGGGTAGCTGTCTGAAAAAGTAAGCAAAATTCAGTTAGTAAACTCCGTTTTAGTAGCATTAAAGCAAAGGGCGTTGAAATCAAATTCATTCGGCCAAAAATCACTCCACCCCTATCCGAGTAGGGTTGTAGGAAAGAACCTACATTTCAGTTTCACTCAGCCAGAAGAAAGTGCGCACAACGTCCGACCCAGAAAGAAAAGCATTGTAATTTATGTAAAGTAGGTCGGACGCAAAAAAAAAATATATATATATATATATACACTCAAAGGCAGAGGGATAAAGAAAGAAGTTGTCTGTACCCCCTTTTGTCGCCTCATACTACTCCCTCAGCAGCCAGTATCTCTCCATGTTAAACTCGTTCATGTTCATTTCTCCCCTTTGCAGTGGGTCGAACTTTGCCGCAGCTTCCTCTGAAAATAGCAAAACAATTAAAGTTAGAAAAAAATTTCAAGGAAAGAAAAGAATAACAATTCATGCTACGAAGGTCAACCTTGGGAATGATTCTTGAGTAGGTCGAAAGAGCACATGAAGATGGGATCCCTTAGCCAGATCACTAAGGGAATCCACTTTGGAATAACAGATACTCGGCGACCCCCTCTTATTTCCCGCTTGACCGAGAAGTAGTCAAGCTGAGCAGCATGGTCCGGGTGAATAGGGGGGTGAGTCGGCCGGTGATCCCTTCGTCCAAGTAGGAGAGGAGAGGAGTTGAATTTGTTCATATTTTTGTTGAACTCCCTATCGCTCGTCTCGACGAGGTAAAACCTCTGCTTCAAGTCGCGCCACTTGGATGGCTTGAGTAGAGTCACCATGTACTCCGGGCGGATGCTCAGAACAAACCACCCATCTGAATTGGCCTCCATATATATCATGTTGTGCATGTCGTAGAAGATCGGGAAGTTGGGGGTGTAGCCCATCCGAGGACAGGTCATCAAGTAACAAAAAATGTTGACCTAACTATTCGGCGATAGCTGGATCAAAGTTATCTGATATTCGTCTAGAAGCTCCAGGACGAATAGGAGGAGAAGAAAGCGGAGGACGACTTCAAAGGCCACCTTATATACATTGAAGCCTCGGTGGATTATCTTAAGATCATCCGAGGCGGCGACCGAGCCGGTGGTTCGAGGGGGAATTATTGTAAAACCTTCTCCCAACATGACGAATGATTCCCATTCCCCGAACCTATTGTTGAGGTATGCCAAGGCGATGTGCCCGATCATACAGCTGTAGGGGCTGTTGAAATCATTCTCTTCTTCAGCCTCGGCCTCAGCGTCAGGGTTTTCATCTCCCTGTTCGGCCGGCTGAGGTGCAGGTGCCCTAGCTACACCAAAATCGCTGGAAGGAACTCTGTCCAGCTCATCTGCTTCGGCAGAACTGCCTCCAACCGAGCCCTGCCTTGGCTCGGCCATCACTGGCTCTTCAAGCACTAAGGGGGCCTTTCCCTTGTCATCCTTACCGACCCTAGGACTGTGATTTCTAAATAGAACGGGGTGGGGACAATCACTGGGCTCGGCAATCACTATGTCGGTCCTAGGTCTTGCCGATCTTAAGGCCTAAGAAAAGGGGGGAGCAAGAGTGGTCACCTCGACCAATGAGCATTGAGCACTGGTTTTGGCGCTCCTCAAAAGAAGTGGTCACCTCGACCATTGAGCATTCACTACCACTCACAGTGGCCGAGGTATTACTGGTGGTGTCTGTGTTGGTGTATGTGGTGGTGTTTGTGTTGGTGTTCTCCAAATCCGTGTTGTTCGGATCATAAGAAGCTAAGGGTTCTATTAAGCTTCCGTCTAGATTACGAGCAGCATATTTGTTGTATATTTGCCTCGTACGCGCCATGTCCGCCTATAAGGACAAAGAAGGATAGGTGGGGGTGAGATGGTACGCACTAGAAATGGAACCACTCCACAAAGACAAAGACTCATCCCCATCCACTCTAGACTCCTCAGTTTCAGGCAAACAGACGTCCTCATGAGGAGAAACGGACGAGGCCGAGTATTGAGCCAGTGTGTTAAAAAAGAAATGAAAAAGAAAACAAAAATCAAGAAGGAAGAGGAGAGTATTCGGTTATCTTTGTCAGAGTAGAAGGTTGAAAAAGCTTCGAAGATCTTGGAAGGGGAATGGCCTTAAAATTCAAAGTCTTGAACGGAAAACTCGAATGGGCGGCGGTGCTCTCGAAGATTCCGGGAAAAAGTAGTTTTCTCTTTCAAAAAGCTCTGACTTCTCTCTAGATGGTGAAAATGCAAAGTAAAAATTAATGAAGTCAAGACCTTCAATTTATAGGCGAAATTTGAAGGGGTAGAATGGTAAAAAGACCATTCCCGCCTAAGGAATGAGAAACGGTTAACTTTCACAATGAATTTAACCTAGAAGTTGAACGGTTTTCCTCCGTTCCGCTCCTTTTGACGGAATCCGCGCTGATAAATTGGGCATTTATGAAGGAATTCGAATGGGCGTCATAATAACCCGTCAAATTCAAAAGTTGTCTTGGAAATTGAACCATTTCCTTGAGAAATGGATAACAGCTGGTTGGAAACCAAAGGCCATTCGTCCCTGGCCATTCGGCCCATTTCGTCCGATCAATCAGGCTAAAAATCCCTGAATATGTCAGACGAATCAACTAAGGCGCCCTGCTCAAATTTTAGGCCATCCGGCCAATCCTGTCCGGTTGATGATCACCGGAGATTCGTGTTTTTACAGGTGTCCGAGTCTCGTTGCCAGGCAGAGCGCGACCTGTATCCCGAGGGATTCCAAAAAACCCCGAAAAACGGAAATCTTGGTTGTACTTCTTCTCTTTTTCTTGTTGAGCCTCAACCTTCTACACCTTTTGAATCTCTTATTGCTACTTTAGAAATTCAAATTAGGCATATTGATCTTAGTAATGATCTTGGGCCTAATATGAAGTCAATTCTTAATTCTATGAGTTGTCAATTGGAGATGATGAAAAAGAGTGAGGAGTGTGTTGAGGAGAAAAGAAGGAGACGTGGAGAGCTTGATAGCCAATTGTCATCTTTGATGCTTGTGTGTGAAAATTTCAAATCTAATGTGTGTATTGAGGATAATGATGATCATTTTGAACAACCAAGAGTGTGTGAGGATCCCTTTGATGAGCATTTTAGTGATGGTGAAGGAGTTGAAAATGAAGAGAGTGTTAATTTTGAAAATCCTAACCCTCTTTCCCATCTTGATGAGCCTCGAGTGTATGTTTGTGAGCCTTCAATCCATGAGTACATAGACTCTTTTAAGGTAATGTCCCATTTTTTTTTTGAGGGTCATATGAGGATTTTTAGATTTTTGGATGAGTTCATCGAGAACGCTTTTTGGGACTTTGATGATTTTGAGATGACTCTACCTCCATTCATGCACGATTTTAAGGACTTGGATTTTGAGATAGTTGAAGGAAAGGTTGTTTATTATGGTAGAAAGGAGGTTAAGGTTGATTCCCTTGGAGTTTTTGAGCTTGAGGGAGGTGTAGATTGTGAGAGTTCTTTATTTGAGGACTCTATGATTGATTTTCATGCCCTTACTGGCGATGTGAAACCATGTGGTGAGGGAGTAGCTACCCCTTTTCCCGTTTCTCATACCCCTTTTTCTCAAAGGTTTGACCACATCCCTTCTTGCCCTATTTTTCTCCCTTCCTATCTCAAAGAGCCTATTGGAGAGCCGCTTTCTATGGATGATTTTCATGTCCCTCATTCCATCATTGTTGAGGAAGAGAGGAAATATGCCAACCAAAATTTTGTGAGGAGGAAATATGACTTGATATACTTTGGTGCATTGGTTTGGATCAAGAATCAAGGAAGTTTAACTCCTATTTTTGCTAGCACATGGTAAACAAGATTTAATTCTAAAGGAAAGTGGCTTTGAATGGTTTAATTGGGTCATTTGCGGGTATTTACACCCACCTAATATCCGGTAATATCCTTCCTTGCTTTTTCTCTAATGGTTGATGACATGTTGGACATGTGTTGGTTTGTTGGATTGATCTCCTTGTTTTCCCCTCCCATGGATTATTTGATTTATATTTATGTGTATTTTCTCATTCAAGCTTAGGGGAGGGTATTCTATCATGTTTGGTGGGATGTTGATTCATATATGCCATGCACATTTGTATGCTTTTCCATGTTCTTATATCTTGAAAAACTCCAAAAAGATTTTCTTTTCTATCAAGGCAAATTTGCATTGTGTTTTGTTTTGTTCTTGCTTATTCGACATAATAACATTTGGACTTGTATAATTGAATGATATTTTTCTTAAATGGTAACGGTGTGCATGGTTTGAGAGTATGCTTGGTTGATTCTAGGACAAAGCATGATAAGGTAGCGTGTCTAGAACTAGTGGGACCATGAAACCGGATTCTATTTGTTTGTGGCATGTTGGTAGTTGCTTCCTATAGTCGATTTCACACCAATAGTGACTTTTTGCTACATCCATGTGAGGTTCAACTTTTTCAAGCCTTCAACATATACTCGCATGAGCGGCATGGATCCTTGACTATTGCGGACCTTATCTAGAATCTTAACTTGTGGTTTCCAAGACCGAGATTGATACCATTTAGGGAAGACAAAGACATCTTTTCGGGGTGGTAATTTTTCTTTTGTGGTTTCCAAGACCGAGATTGATAATGGCAAATGAATAAATGAAAAAGCCGTCCAAAGTTAAAAGGCAAGGATTAGCAAGCAAGTGCAAAGTTGAAAAAGCCGTCTATATTTTAAAGAGGCGAGGACATAGCACTATTAAAGAATAAAGAAAAAAAAGTGAAAAATGAAAAAGTTCAAAAATATTTTGATGTGAGTATCCTTCTCCCTATTTAGGGCATTGAAGACAATGCTCCATTTAAGCTTGGGGGGAAGCGTTCTTACGCTTTTTGTGTATATGTTTGTGATTTTAGCTTTGAATAAACTTGGGGGTGTTGGTGTTTTTGTTTGGTGATTACTTGATTATGGTGTTGAGGATTGATCACCCTTTGCTTCACTAATTAGGGAAACCACCAATTTTTAAATTTTTGCCTACCTTTTACCCTCTTTGCCCTTACGTTACAACCTTAGAAAGTCCTTTTGACCTAGTGGTTGAGTCACATATCGGGGGAGGGGAATATGAGTCACAGCCTATAGAGAGGGGATGCATAGCCAAGACGTCGAGTAGCCTAAAATATTTTCTTTTCCGGTTCCTTCGAGGAACTATTGAGTTGCTCACTAGGGGAAGATGTGAGACTAGTAGGGAGAACGCGGTAATATTGAATGGGATGAAGGTGGATTGCGTTTACTAGTTCTCTATGCTTAGCATATTTATGTTTCAATCAACCTTGGATATCTTGGAACATGCACTCCCTTATTTGTTTAAAAAGAATTGCATTCACTTATGCTTGTTCATTTGGAAAAGTCCTTTCATGAACATTTGTTTGTTTTTATTTTCTTTTGATTTCCTTTTCATGCTTTGCCGTGTTTGTATTATTGTGAGAGTTACGGGTTAATCTCTTACGGAACCTTTACGAGAGCATCACTCGTCCTCTAAGGCGATCTAGGGGTTTAAATGGCTTGTCTTTAGTTGCTAAAGTTGACCATGATTCCTACAAAAGTGAGTTAGTGTATATTCTTATCTCGTCTCTTCTTTTGTTTGTGTGAATAAGCTCATCATTTTCCATCACTTGGTTTTGTTTTGCTCGAGGATGAGCAAAATATAAGCTTGCGGGAATTTGATGGGTGTCATAAATGGCGCCCATTTGATGAGTATTTAGTTTGTTTTAACTTTATTTTCATAGTTTTCCTTCTTAATAAATGCTTTGTTTTATGCTTTTCCTCTTTGTTTTACCTTTTCTCTCATATTTTGTGGTTTTGTGTATTTTGATGGTTTTTCTAGTGTTTACTCCTTTATTTGCTCTCTTTTCGTGGTTGTTGGTATTGTACGAGGTTTAAGTCTTGATGTTGATGGTTTTCTATGGTGGAAGATGCTTTTGGAGCAAGCTCGTAGCATTGGGATAGATCAAGGTGCAAGGAAGTGGATTCTCCAAGTTCTAGCTGTTGCGCTCTCAAGTCGTGCTCTCATGAGCACGTGGTGTTGAACCCACCGTCAAGTGCTTTTGAAGCTGCTATCTAGGTGTCCATCATCATCATTCGATGCGCTCATCCAAAGCCCCTTAGAGAACACACGAAGCCTCGAGAAGAACCGAAGAAACCCATAGGAGCGCGGGCGCACAACCCACGGGCGCGAGCGCACAGCCAAGCTGCGCGGGCGCGCCACTACGGGTCCCTGTTTTTCTCGGTTTCGTTTTACGCCTCCTATATATATTGACAAGGGGTGAGATTAGGTCATTGGACTAATCCTCCCTAGGCCAAACAAAATTTATATCACTCAACACACCCTTATACTAGTATTGGAGTAAGTCGAGGGTCGAACCACTAAGGAATGGGAGGTGATCACTATTGCTTTAGTTAAGCTATTCCGAAAAGGTGAAGTAGAGGTGTGTTAATTCTAAAACAACTAACTAACAAGAAGAAATCAAATATATTAAGCACTAGGGTTTAGGATCCACATATACTTGCAATAGATACAACTAATCGGGAATGGAATTGACTAAGTCGAGTGTTGCGAGGGAAAATCAATTATGCAATCAAGAGAGTATGATAAGCTAATCTCTTAGAGGTCAAACTAGCGTCAACTACGAGATACTCTAGCTAGGAAATTCACAAACCATCTCAATCGACAAATGCAAGCCACAAATCAATTGTCCGTATCAACGTGAACCTACAATGCAATCTAGTATGAATAACTAGGTTGATCACTCTCAAATTAAACTTACACATGCACATAATCAATCAACCAATTTAATCACAACATCAACTCCATCAATTTCCCCCAATTAGCATCAATCCATTACTCATATATGCTTCACCATCACCCTAGCAAGTAAACTACTCACAATCCATCAAGAAAATCAAAATCAAAACTAAGCTAACCAATAATTTCATCATCATCAATTGAAATCAAACAAAATCAATCAAACAATCAATAAACTTGAACAATTAACAAAACAATTGAAATCAACACTAAAGATTGAATTAAAGTGAAAGAGATTCTTACAAACTTGAGCCAAATCAAAGAAATTATACTTGAAATTATCCAATTGCAACATTCATCAACTAATCAATCATCAACCTTCAAGTTTCTCTCTCTACAAAACTAAGAACTAGAGTTTCTCTCTCTAATAAAATCTAACCTATTTCTACAACTAAAACTTCTCTCTCTAAAAATAGAAGGAAAAACTATATATAGTAAAACTAACAAAGAGAAGGTAGTTAGATCGTCCAAAGAAACCTACACAAGCGCAACCATCACCAAAGAAAATGCACGGCCGCTCATAAATGGGTACGGAACAGAAACCCTGGGAGGCGCCCCCACGCCAAGGGGAAGCGCGCCCGCACCATGGAGCAGGGCAGCCCCCTTCCTCTTCGATCTTGCTCTTCCTCGTGCGCTCCACTTGATGATGTTGATGAACACGAAAGGTGGCAGTCTTGAAATGGCCTCCATGGTGGGTTCAATACCAAGAATGGTGCCCCCACCGCATGAATGCACCAGCTCGAAAACTTGAACCTTGCGTTCCTTCAAACTTGAACCTCAAGTGGTAGGCGAGAGGGATCTCTAACGATGTGAAACATGGGAAGGAGACTGGGGAATCCTTGGATTATGATCTTCAACCTGAAAAATGAATGAAAACAAACAAATATAGGGGAAACTAGCATAATAAATTAAGAAATGCAAGAAAATAGAAAATCAACTAAGAGAAATACAAACTAAAGAAATAAAGAGCAAAACTAAGAGAAAGCTGGAGAAAAGAGACATATAATAGCATGAATTTCACCCTAAAGAGGATCAAATGAGTGCCATAAATGACACTCATGAAATTCCCCCAAGCTAAACTTTTACTCGTCCTCGAGCAAAACAAAGCAAGAAAGAAAAAGGATGAAAGACTTATTCAAAAAGAAAAAGAAAGACTCAAGATGGGAATATACACTAAGACTCACTTTCATAGGAATCACGGTTGTTTTAAGCTACAACAAGCCCTTTACACCCCAAAGTCGCTTATGAGGACGAGTGAGGTCTCGTAAAGGTTTCCTAAGAGTTTGACCTATAATTCTTCAAAAGAAAGCATGAGGCAAAAACATAAAGGTAAAATCAAAGCAAAAGAAAAGAGAAAATAGAAACCTCTACGAATTGGACTTTACAACATGACTACATTTCAAATGAATGAAAAACTTTCTCAAGTAAGTAGAGGTATGCACGTTCCAAGATATCCAAGGTTGATAAAAGAATAAAATATTCTATGCATAGAGAACTAGGTATCACACTCCACTTTCATCTCGTTTAATCTTGCCGCGTTCTCCCCACTAGCTTCAAATCTACCTCTAGTGAGCATCTCAATGGTTTCTCGAAGGAACCGGAAAAGAAGATTTTATAGGCAACTAGACATCTTGACTATGTATCCCCTCTCCTTAGGCTATAAATCACATTTCCCTCCCCCGATGAATGACTCAACCGCTTAGGTCAAAAGGACTTTCCCAAAGGTTTTAATGCAAGGGCGGGAAAGGGTGCGGGTAGGCAAAAATTTGAAATTGGTGGTTTTCCTAATCAATGAAGCAAAAGAATGGCCAATTCTTAGGATCACAATCAAGTAGTCACCAAACCAAACAAAAATACATACACCCCATACCCCCAAGCTTATTCAAAGCTATACTCACAAACATATATACAAAAAGCGTAAACGCTTCTCCCCTAAGTTTAAATGAAGCATTGTCCCCAATGCTTAGAAGGAGAAAAGAATTACATCAAAATATTTTTGAATAGTCACATTTTTCACTTTTTTTTTCTTTTTTTTTCATAACAATTGTCCTCGCCTCTTTTAACTATGGACGGCTTTTCAACTTTGCATTTGAATGTCCTTACCTTTTTTTAACTTTGGACAGCTTTTTCATTTATTCACTTGCCATTATTCACAAAATATACACAAAACACAAGCTTGCATACATTTTTGAACCAATATCCATACTAACATACCACAATCTCCAAAATATGATCATTTGCTTCACAAAAATCAAAATGGAACGAAAAAGAAACAAAAGGCTCAAAATCTAAAGATGTGGCTTGAAAAGAAGGGAAAAGGCTCTAATGGTTAGCAAGTAGGCAAATGTAAACCCAAAAACAAAAATGATGAATACTATCCTAGAAAAAGAAAAATACCACCTCGAAAAGATGCCTTTATCCTCCCTAAATGGTTCAGTCTCGGGTTTAAGAGCTGTGAGTCAAGATTCAAGATTAGGTCCGCAATAGTCAAGGATCCATGCCACTCATGCAAATAAATGTAGAAGGCTTGAAAAATAATGAACCTCACATGGATGTAGTAAAAACTCACTATTGGCGTTAAATCAACTATAGGGAGCAACTACCAAGCATGCCACAAACAAGTAGAATCCGGCTTCATGATTCCCTAGTTCTAACCAACTACCTTAGCATACGTTATTCTTGAATCAACCAAGCATAATCTCAAACCGTGCATACCACTACTACTTAGGAAGTTATTCATGCAACGACAAAAGTCAAGTAATATGTAGTCCAATTTATAAAAGAGAAAAAAAGAAAAAGCCTCAAAACTATATACAACTTAAAAGAAAAAGAAAAAAAAAGGAAAGAAAAACAAAGAAGAGAGGAAAACAAAGATATAGGAAGAATAGGAAAACAAAGAAAGGAACAAAAATGCACACATAACACATAATTCCCAATCGTAATACAAGTGATCAAATGGCAACATCGCCAAAGATCCCAAACACTCTAGGTGTTATAAGCATACATCCTCGAATCATTCAACTTCCCCTAAACTAATCCTAATCTATGCATCCAAGAAAATAAAAGAGAAAAATTAGAAAGGTCTCACAGGACAATCCATGCTTAGCCAATAAAAAGAAGTTAAGAAAATGATCACCGAATAAAGCTCCAAAAGCATAACCAAGAATAAGATAACCGGATGAGATCAAAAGTAGAAGAGAAGGCTATATACAAAGAAAAATTGTTAGTAACTTCTAAGCAAAACAAAAGGACTAGAAATGCATAAAAAGAAAAGAAATCAAGAAAAATAAGATCGGAGAATAGAAAGAACGATAAATCATCATCAAACAGAGGGAATCATTAGTAAGACAGATAGACAGCAATCATCATCAGCAGAGTATCAGTAGACAAATCATCATCAGGACAGCAGAATCATCAGCAAACATAATCAGAAAAACATCATTAGAAATATCACCACAAAAGAAATCTGAACAAAGCCATAGTGAACCACTCAAGAATGGGGGAAACGCATGAAGCACAACCAATCACAATAAAAAGTCCCCCAAGCTCGAAATGAGCTCCCCCCCCCCCCCCCCAAGCTAAACCTAGCAACAAGGCATACAAAGCAAGACAAGTGAAAAACAAGCAAAAGGGAGGGTAGCCAATATGGTATCACTTGGCACTATGGTAGGGGTAGAATGGGTACTCCCCTCACTAATATCGGAAATCACATGGCTCACAACATCATCAACAACCATGGGCGCCTTACCCCTTAACCTACTCTCCTTCCTCAACAAATCCAAGGCATAGAAGTGGGACCAATCATCTAAGACGGGCGGCCCCGAAAGTCCCCACCTACCACTAGTCTCAGGGTTAGGGTTGGCCGGGTCATAGGCAAAGTCACATCCTCCGAGCCTCTTGTAGTCGTAATCGTCCGGAGAAGTCCCATGAATAGCACTTGGAGCCACATTGAGGCACGGGTCATTGAGGCATTGGGGCCACATTGAGGCCCAATATGGGTAACACAAGCGAGGGCCACATTGAGGCACGGGTCCTTGTTGGACCAGGAGGTACAGGTAGTTCAAGTAAGGCTCGATCTCTCCTCTACTCACGTGAAAATCATAGACTCGGCTAGCATGATAATCATAACCCATGACAAAATCATGAACAAAAGAAGAAGTAAACAAAGCATGGGAAATAGAATCAAGCTTAGCGCGCAAATTAGAGAAATCATGAGAAGAAGTAGAAGAAGAAGAAGAAGAAGAAGAAGAAGAAGGGTTAGAAGTACCTCCCTGAGACCTTGGGGGTAAATTAAGAGCAAGTGAGTGATCCGGGACTTGAGGGTTGGGACGGAAATTAGGCAATAGAGTCTTCCTAAGAGATTGGTCGATCGGCCACTTGTTCGGCCGCCAAGGAAGATCGGAGTCCAAACAACCGGCGGTAGCCTCCGGATGTGGAATAGGGTACCAATCGGTTGTCCTAGAAACCTTCCAAATGTACAAGTCCTTTTGAGTAGTGCACTCCAAGAATCGTTGGTTGATCAAGGCATAGATACTAAGAAGGTGGGAAGGAGTCTTCTCTTTCTTATCACGGATCGGCTCAAGAGACTCGAGCATTGCACCATACCTCTTGTTAAGGGAAAGTATCAAGATAGTAATCATGTCTCCAAGTTGGATACTTTCGGAGAGAAAGACACTGTCTCGAATATCGATGAAACGATCAAGCAAGTGTGAAGCAAAGTCGATGACCTCCACCTCATCCTCAAGTGGCTTTTCCATAAGCCACAACCATCTCAACTCCTCTCGGGAGATAGCACCAAGGGACTCTTTGGAGAAAAAGGCATAAGTGAGAAGTCGGCTAAAATATCTCATAGCCGCATAAATGATTGAAGCCGATTTTGAATATTGAGGGCGATAGGAATCCTCCACCGAGATATGCCTCCACCACGAGTCCTCCTTATATTTGTGATCACGTTGCAACAGTTTAAATGCCGGATAAATGTACGGAACCCCATCCATTGGCTTTAGAAATTTGAAGGCCTTGTTGAGATAGGAAAGAGGTATCGGATGATCATTGTTGAAAGCTTGAAAAGTGAGGGTTTGAGAGGTTTCACCATCCGACTCCTCCTCATGTACCTCAAGTGAAGCTAAGAACTGAAATGTTATCCGAGCAAAAGTAGGAACATTGAGGCCTATGAACTCCTCTAGCCCCAAATTCCGAGCCAAAAATCGAACATCTTCATCAATACCCAACAAAGTAGTTGCCGATGAATCATAGAATCTAGTTGACAAAAGCCTCCGAGATGATAGATTGACAAAACTGTCCCAATGTTCTTGCTTAGTAAACTCGATGCTAAAAGTCTCCTTGATGGTGGGTGAAGGAGGAACCACCTCCCTATAATTGGAGCATCTTGCTCTTTTAGCTCGACGGAGGGGAGCCATCTACACACCACAAACAATATGTGGGTTCAAAATCAAGAAGAAATTATGTGCAAAGACAATGCATAACAATGGCAAATTCAATAAGGACTACATCAATCATGGTAATAGGCAAATATTCACACCTAAGTGAAAAATACACTAGAAAATAAGAATCATGAACCACAATTATACATCAAGAGCAACAACACTCCATACCATCATCTAAACCCTATAATGGACATCAACACTACCAATCATCATAATCAAGCAACAAATCTAACAATGGTGGTGCCAAAATCATAGTTTGTTCAAACAAAATCAACCATCATAAGTTCAAATAATCAACAACAATTCATCATCAACACAACAATTAAGGCAAGAAATAAGCAATATGGATACAATAATAAGGCTAGTACCAAATCAAATCAAATCACTCATGAGCAACCAAGGTAGAGAATTCATCACCAAAATCAAGAGAAAAAAAGAAATCATACCTTGAATTGATGAGAAATCACAAAGAAATGGAACAAATAGCACTATCTCACACTAACAATCCAAATTGGAAATTTCAAACCCCAATAAAAAAGTACCCAAAAATCACAACATTAGGAGAGAGAAAATCACAATGAAAGTGCAAAAATTGAGACTAAGAGTAATAATCAACTAGATAAAGTGAGATTTGATGAAATTGCAATGATAAAATAATGATGGAGATAAAGATGATGCTTGAGCAAAACTAAAGAAAATGATGTGAGAGAATAGGGTAAGAGAGAGAAAAGAGGCGGTGCGACTTAAGAAGGGAGCAACAGGGGGGCGCGGCCGCGCCACCAGGCCGTGCACCAGCGCCAGAGGGCTGCGCGCCCGCGATACAGTCGCGCGCGCCCTTGTGGGTATGATTTTCTCCGTATTCTTTTGGTGCGCACACCGGTGGGCACAAGGTATATGACCTTGATGAACAGCATAGTAGGCAGTAGCAAAACGCCTAGACAGTGGGTTCAACACTATATTTTCATGAACCCACCATTTGAACCCACCAATCTCCAACTCTTACACATGTTTCCTACTCATCAACTTGAACATTTCCTCTTCAAAATTGGCCCAAAATTGTTGGAAATCAAATCAAAACCACCTAAAACACAATTAAGAACGAAAATCAATAAAGAATAAAGTCATCAAAAGAGAAACAAAAATCAAAGAAAAAGGAGTAAAAGGTTAGAAATTCGGGTTGCCTCCCGAAAAGCGCTTGTTTAACGTCATTAGCTTGACGTTCTCCACCCTTCAAGGTGGATCATAGAGAGTCATACCATGAATGACTCCAACAAAACTCCATCATAGTAACTCTTGAGTCTATGACCATTGACTTTGAAAGTTCTCGAGAAATCCAAAGGAGAGATTTCAATAGCACCATTCGGAAAAACCTCTTGAACAACAAAAGGACCGGTCCAACGGGACATCAACTTTCCGGGAAATAATCTCATCCTTGAGTTATAAAGAAGCACCTTGTCACCAACATTGAACTCCTTCTTCTCAATAAGCTTATCATGCACTTCTTTGGTTCGGGTTTTGTACATACTAGCACAATCATAAGCATCCAAACGAAGTTCTTCCAATTCATGGAGATCAAGCCACCGTTGCTCACCCGCGCTTGCTAAGTCAAAATTGATTTTCTTCATAGCCCAATGAGTACGATGCTCAAGCTCAAGTGGAAGATGACAAGACTTTTCATAAACCAAGCGGTAAGGAGTAGTGCCAATAGGAGTCTTAAAGGTCATTCTATATGCCCACAAAGCATCATCAAGTTTGTCCGACTAATCTTTCCTATTTCTTGCAACTGTCTTCTTAAGAATCAACTTGATTTGACGATTTGACACCTCAAATTGACCACTAGTTTGAGGATGATAGGGGAATCCAAATTGTTAACTTACTCCATGCTTCTTCAACATCTTTCGGAAGGCACTATGCACAAAATGGGAATCGTTATCACTTATGACCGTTTTGGGGATGCCAAACCTTGGGAAAATTATCTTCTTGAACATCTTCATTACCACTTTATAATCATTTGTTGGAGAGGCAATAGCTTCAACCCACTTTGATACATAATCAACGGCAACAAGAATGTATTGATTCCTAAATGAGGAAGGGAAATGACCCATGAAATCTATTCCCCACACATCAAAGATCTCCAACTCAAGAATAGGTTGTTGGGGCATCTCATTCCTTTTTGAAATGTTCTCGGTCTTTTGACACCGGTCACAACTCTTGACAAATTCCAAACATTCTTGAAGAGATTTGGCCACCACAATCCGCATTGGAACACCTTTGAAGCCGTTTTTGAAACACCCATGTGACCACCACTTGGATCCGAGTGGCACATCTTCAATACACTAGATATCTCCTCATTTGGAACACATCTCCTCAATAACCCATCAACACCCCTTTTATACAAAATTGGTTCATCCCATACATAATGCCTAGCCTCCCTTTTGAGCTTCTTTCTTCGATTCTTGGAAAATGAAGGAGGAAACTCCCCATAAGCAAGATAGTTCACCAAATCGGCAAACCATGGAAGCTCCTTCACATCTATAGCATACAAAGAATCATCCAACATCCTATATTCAATGGGAGACCCATCATATTGAACTTGAAAATCCTCAAGTCTAGATAGATGATTCGCTACAACATTCTCCGCTCCTTTCTTATCTCTAATCTCAAGGTCAAAAGTTTGAAGCTCTAGCACCCAACGAATTAGCCTTGGCTTTGATTCCTTCTTCCCAAAAGATATTTTAGGGCCGCATGATCGGTGAAACAATTGTCTTGGACCCTAGCAAATAGCAACGAAATTTTTCAAAGGAATGAACAATGGCCAAGAGCTCTTTCTCCGTTGTAGTGTAGTTCCTTTGAGCACTATTAATTGTTTTTGACATATAATAAATGACATGAAGCTTTTTGTCAACTCTTTGACCTAAAACACCTCCAATGGCCGTATCACTTGCATCGCACATCAACTCAAATAGTAAATCCCATTTAGGAGCTTGGACAATGGGAGTAGAAATCAAAGCTTTCTTCAACTTGTTGAAGGCTTCCAAACACTTATCATCAAACACAAACTCCACATCTTTTTGAAGAAGATCATTGAGAGGCTTTTCTATGAGAGAAAAATCCTTGATGAATCTTCTATAGAACCCGGTATGTCCTAGAAATGATCTCACACCCTTCACATTGATTGGAGGTGGCAACTTTTCAATAACCTCAATCTTTGCCTTGTCCACCTCTATGCCCTTGTGAGAAATTTCGTGCCCAAGGACTGTGCCTTCTTCAACCATAAAATGACACTTTTCCCAATTCAACACCAAGTTCACCTTCTCACACCTTGCCAAGCATTTCTCAAGATTTTCAAGGCACTCCTCAAAGGAAACCCCACCTACGGAGAAGTCATCCATAAACACCTCCATCTCCTCCTCCAATGTGTCTCCAAAGATACTCATCATACACCGTTGGAAAGTAGCGGGAGCATTGCAAAGGCCGAATGGCATTCTCCTATAAGCAAAGGTACCATAGGGGCAAGTAAAGGTAGTTTTCTCTTGGTCATTGGGGTGGATAGGAATTTGAAAGAACCCCGAATAACCATCAAGGAAACAATAGTACTTGTGCCTCGTTAGTCTTTCAAGCATTTGATCAATGAAAGGAAGGGGGAAGTGATCTTTCTTGTTAGCTCACCTTTTTCATTCTTGACGACGGTCATGCCCCCTTTCTTTGGAACGACATGAACAGGAGAGACCCACCTAGAACTTGAGATGGGGAATATAATTCCCGCATCTAGAAGCTTAGTAATCTCTTTCTTAACTACCTCCCCCATTTGGGGATGTAGTTTCCGTTGTCGCTCAATAAGAGGAAGAGCGCCCTCCTCAAGGGTTATGTGGTGTGTACATAAAGCGGGGCTTATACCTTTGAGCACATCAATGGTATTTCCCAAAGCACCTTGGTGCCTTCTCAAAACATCGCATAACGCTTGAGCTTGGCTTTTACTCAAATATGCAATAACAATCACGGGGTAAGTAGAATTTGGGCCTAAGAACTCATACCTGAGGTGTGATGGTAGAGGTTTGAGCTCTACCATGGGAACACCTTTACCTTCCTTGGTTGAAGCCGCTAACAAAGCCTCTTGGCTTGAGATCTTCATGCATATTTGCTCATCACTACCTTCAACATTCTCATCTAGCAAATTCTCATACAAAGCCATTTCCTTGCTAGGAGCTCCAATCTTTTCCTTATTCAACAAAACACACTCAAGAGGATCATTAGTTGTGAGCAAGTGCTCATGCATGGAATGTACAAGATTGTCTAAAATTTCAACTCTCATGCAATTCTCAAGAGATGGAGAAGGATATTTCATACTTTCATTAAAATCAAATTCAACTTCCTCTTCTCCAATTTTAAGTGAAATCTTAGCACTCTTGACATCAATCAAAGCACCCGAAGTAACAAGAAATGGTCTACCAAGAATAATAGGAATTGTAGAATCCTCATCTATGTCAAGAACCACAAAATCCACCGGGATAATGAACTTTCCTACCCTAAAGGGAAAATCCTCCACCTTACCCCTTGGAATCTTAATTGATCTATTGGCCAATTGCAAGGTGATGTTGGTGGATAAAAGTTCTCCCTTCTCTAGTCTTTGATAAAACTAGTATGGCATAATGCTAACACTAGCTCCTAAGTCACACAAGAAATTATCAACTTGCATTTTGTAAATAGCACAAGGGATAGAAAAGTTTCCGGGATCCTTCAACTCTGGTGGCATTTTGTTCATTGTGATTGCACTACAATTCTCGGTTAAGCTAACTATTTCCGCTACATCACATGTCCTCTTTCCACTCAAGATCTCCTTAAGGAACTTTGCATAGTTTGGCATTTATTATATCACATCGGTAAAATGAAGAGTAAGATGAAGTTGTCTAAGCATCTCTATGAATTTTCCAATTTGTGCCTATTGAATTTTTGGGGGTAAGGGAGCTTGGGCTTATAGACTTCTTTTTCTTTCTCTTTCACCTTCTCAACTTGTTCCTTAATAACTTCCTCAACCAAAGGGCTCTCATCTCCCTCAATCTCAAATTGACTCTTGCTAGGACTCTCTTTAGCATCAAGTGTCGTCGCTGGACCAAGGCAAGCGGGGCAGGCGCCTAGGGCCCCCATACCAAAAGCCCATTTTTATTGAAATGCTCTAAATTACCTAATTATAAAAATTAATCTTATAACTATACTATCAAAGTAGTATAGCAGCTCAGTGGTCATTTAGTCTTATGTTATTACTTTTAGTCAAGGTATTGGGTTCGAAACTTATTTCACAGTTTTTGGTTTCTTCATTTTTTTTCCATTTTTAGTTCTTTCTCATCATACCATTTTATTTTAAGTTTTGCCTCCCAATTTTATATTTTAAAAAAGTAAAGGGAGTATTATTATAAAGTATGTACTAGTAATATAATAATAACATTTTATGGCATAAAAAATGATATACATATATGCTAGGTACATATGATACTCCGTAAGGCTTAATTTTTAAGCGATGATTTTTGTATGTTAATAAATTTTGTAGATTATAAGGTTTTATTTTTCTATTTTTTTCTATTATCTCATATTCACATTAAAATTAATACTATTATGAAGTGTAGTTTAGTTTGAAATTGAATGACAAGTTATAGTAGAATAGCCTAATAAAAATACTCTCCATTCGCGATTTCACGGTCACTTTTTAGTGTTTATCGCACGTACAATTAAATTTATAGGGCCCCTAATCGTTAGTTTGCCCTTAGGCCCCCAAAGAGTCAGAAACGGCCCTGTTAGCATCATTCTTCTTAGAAACCTCACTCTCAAGGACCTTACCACTCCTAGTCACAATCGCATTTATAGGGCTCTTAGGGTCTAAGCTTTGTGAAGTCAAAGAAGAAAGACTTGTAAATTCCTGAAACTCACTTGCCAATTGAGAAATTTGGGTCTCCAACCCCTTATGGCAAGTCAACATGTCATTAAACTTCTCGTTACTTAGGGTCATGTAGGTGTTCAACAATTTGGCTTGCTTATTTATGACATCTTCCAAGAAACTCCTAGAAGAAAATGGTTGATCATAGAAATTATCACTTTGGCCTTGGGTATTTGGAATAAATCCAAGTGGGGTACATGTTTAAACATTTGTTTGAAAATTTCCCCTACTTTGATTACTCCAATTACCTCTACATTGATTTTGGCCACAATTGTGATTATGGTTACCATAACCTTGGTTATGATCCCCATATCCTAGGCCATGACTTTGACCATTACAACCATGGTTGTTATAGCTACCACAAATCCCTTGGACTTCATGGTTTCTATAACCACTATTTTGGTTATAATTATCATAGTTCCCTTGGTTGTGATAATTCCTATTCCCAACATTCCTTTGAACATCAACTCTAGGTCCAACATTATTATTAGCAACATAATTCACATGTTCAATCTCATTTCCAATATATTCATCACAAGGAACATTAGGGCAAATAGAAGCATCATGATCATTCATTCCACATAAATCACAAAACCAACATTCTCTAATCATGCAACAAGAAAAGGGAAAAGTGTCAGGGAAAGAAGGTGTACCTCTCCCCTTAATTTGGGAGGGAAGTGTCGATGCTTGTGAGTTTGCACTCTCGAGCTTAACCTTGATAGAGACTACCTCCTTCCCTAAGTCCGAAATTTGAGTTGACAAATTATTGATTGCATTGAGTTGATCAACCGAGCCACTTTTGCTTATTGATTCCTTCTCACCTTCTTGCCAATTCATGTAGTTTCTCACTACATCATCAATAACATCAACCACTTCTTCCTCCGTCTTGTTCATTATTGGGCCTTCGGCTCCGGCATCAAGACTTGCCCTCCCTTGAGGATCAAACCACCATAAAAGATTTGTATGATTTGGTAAGTGGAGATTACATGTTGTGGACACTCTCTTTGATATTCCTTGTACCTCTCCCATGCTTCATAGAGGCTTTCACTAGCTCCTTGCTTGAAACCTTGGATCAAAGCTCTAGCCTCCGCCGTTTTCTTTTGGGGGTAGAATCGGGATAGGAATTCCTTAGTAACTTCGTCCCATGTTCTTAGAGAATTCGGCTTGACCTCCTTGTCCAACCATTCCAAGGCTCGACCTATGAGAGAGAAGGGGAACAACTCACTACAAAAAAAATGAGAATAGGGAACGGACAAAATTGCAACAAAATGATAAACGTTGCCTTTTGTAGTAAAAGGCAACAATACTTGTTTGTTACCTTGATCTTAAACAATTTGTACTATATGACAATACAACAGTTTGAAATGTATTGCTTTAGATTATGTAAGACAACAATATGTAAAATGTAGCCATTTATTTTACATAAGACAACAATTATTTAAAATGTTTCCCAAAAAGATAACAACAATAAAATTGTTGCTTATGTAATAAGTTTAAAAATGCTTTTTCAAGGTATCTAAGACAATGATTGTTTCATGTGTTTTCATTGTCTTACATAAGATAGGTTATTATTAGAACATTGGTTTAAAAATAATAATAAACAGATTATTGTCAATAAGAACAAATTATTATCTATTCAACAATTTGAAAACGTTAAGATAAAGGTGTGTATGACAATAATAGTTGATGATTAGAAAAAAAAAATTTAGCACCAATAATTGTGATTGGTGGATTTTGCATTTCACAACAGCATTTTTTAAGCTAAATCAATGTAGAAAATACAACACATGTGTAAAAGTTACTATTTTCATACGAGTAGAATTGATGTTAATTATACAGTACAAATAAACTACAAAAGGCTGGTAGTCTTTGTAAAAAAAAAAAAAAAAAAAAAAAAACAAAGGACAATGGCAACAACGTGTAGCAGCAACAACATAATGTAGAAGGCAGGTAGTAGTAGTACAGCAAGGTAGCGGCAAGGCGTTAGTAGGCACTTCTTACCTCAAGCTACTCATTAGTTTCTTGAGAATCCTCCGAAGCATAAGTTTAGATGATACAAGTCCTATAACGAGTCATTATGAATACAATGAGATCGCATTGCTAAGAGTCAAAAACTCTGAAGAGAACCTGCCAGAAAACTTTCAAGCGGTCTAGTAATTCAAGCTACTTAATCGTATGGTCAGCATTGTGAGGATAGGAAAGCAAGATCAATTTCAAACCATAAGGTTTGAAAAATGTTGCTAGACCTTCAAAAAGTGTCGTATGGAGCTTCTTTATGGCGTGTATCAGCAAGCACACATCAAGCACGCTGCAGCTCGGGGGTAGACAGGTTCAAGGTAGTTACTCAAACAATATTGCCTACTTGAGGTGTATCATCTCTACAGATCCTGAGCATCAGACTGCCTTAGAACTATAAATTGCAGAATTTTATGAGCCTATCAGGCAAGAATATAGCTGAGCTACTCAAAGTTTGCTAACTAAAATTTGCAGGATGCTCATAATGGCTCTTGTTCCTAAATTACATACAATGTTGAACATGAAGAGGATAGATGAAAGTGAAAGTTGTCTGACAATATTCTGTGAAAAATGTTTAAAGTAAAGCTCCTCCATGCAACAAATTTCGTCAATTGAGGAGGCATTGAGCTCAGTACAGAGCATCTAACAACAGTTGTTGTAGCAGCCTAGTAAGAGGCAAGATTGCAATCATGTCAAGGAATTATCTTGAATTAAGAGCCATTTTTAGTCAAGAAATTTAATTTCAAAGAGCAAAAGGTCATTTGAAAAAGGATAATAAGATATCTCGAGAAAGAGCAACAATTCATTTTATCAACAAGTCCACAACGAAGCAAGTTAGACTTCGAGTGGAAGGAATTAGAACAAGAATCTTAAAGCTCCTCAAGGTTGCATGAAGAATTAGAAACACTTACAAGCCTTCGGTTATCAAAGGAGAAGTACTCAGAGTTCAACAAAGTGGGAGAGAGGCAGAATTTTCAGTAGAAAATTTGAAATTTTTGCCTGAGCAATCAAACACTTCAGCAAAAAAGTCAGAAACTGTCAGCGGAAAAATTCAAGATTTTCAGTAGAAAATTCAACATTTCTGCAAAATAGCAAGATTTTCAAGAAGAAAAAACAATATCCTTGCAAAATTTCAGCAAAGAAAATCAGCATTTCCAACAGAGAAAAAAGAATTTCAGTGAGTTTGTAAGTTGTCCAGAAGAATTTCATGACCTGTTTCTAGCGCATGTCATTGGACAACAGTTATAAAAACTCCTGCTATCTAGCATAAGGGATATATGCCCAAAAATTCCAAAATCAGACAATTGGATGTTGTAAAAATATCAATTAACTCACAAAATCCCAAAGATCTTTCAATATTTGTGTCTAATTGGGATGTATACCATATATCTAGTGAGAATACTAATACTTACAAAGTTGCAATTATCAAATTTTAGTTACCAACATGATTTCACTCAAAGTAAATTTTGACAAACTAATTCTTATTCTAAAGTCCAATTTAACAAATACTTTGCAATAATAAAAACCCAAGAATTGTTTCAAAAAAAAAAAAAAAAACAAAACAAAAACAAAAACCCCAAGAATTCAGCATATCTTTACCTAAGTTGTTGTTGCTGCCTATAGTCTGCGATTGCACGACACTGGTGACTTCCTGCTGGTGGTGGCTAGCTGCATCCTGTGGCTGGCGGCTTGCTGTTTCCTGCTAGTGGCTGATAGCTGCTTCCTGCTGGCTGCAGGCTGCTAGCTGCCAGCTACATGGCAACGAGCTGCAGGCTGCCAGCTGCTAACGACTAGCGACTGCCTGCTGGTAGGTACTAGCAGCTGCCTGCTGCGGGTGGCTGGCAGCTAGGAAATTCTTAATATCTCCTCCAACATTCGTAAGCTTATCAAATCACATTGATGTATTCTACAAAACTCATACATATCACAATCACAAGTATATTACCAAAATAACAATAATGCAAAATAAAACTGGATAATAGATTATTAAAATAAGACTGATTTCTTATAGTTTTTCATACTCAGTTCTTCTCTGGCAGTCCAAGCTGACTAATATTATTCACGACATTCATAAGATGATCTAATATTTGGGCAGTTGGCTGACTCTAAACCAAAAAAACCAAACTTTTGGTCATTAAAACAGATAATTTTGCAGTCAAACAAAACCAAAAATGTTTAAGCTAAAATCCCTATTCTTTTATTACTTCAAAGTAACTAAAAGAAGAATACTAGAAAGGACTAATCATATTTCCAAAGCTTCATCTTCACTTGCTTGCATGAAATTCCATAGAGTATCATCCTTGATTTCATCGTCAGATTCATCAATTTCTGGCTCTGCTCGCATATCCAACATGTATTCTGGAATGTCAACAATAGTGGCAGGCAAGTCCTCTCTCAACCAACTAACATCATAATCATCATCAACGGTTGCCCTTGGGAGAACATCATCGCTAGCAAATTCATTCCAATAAGGAACTCCAACATCACCATTTGATTCTTCACTCATATCAAAGAAGTCTCCGGGGATAGTTTCCATAACGTAATGCAAATGCTTTTCTTTGGAATCTTGCACATAAAAAACTTGGTTTACTTGATTAGCCATCACAAAAGGGTCATTAGTATAGCATAACCTTTTAAATTTACACATGTTAGCCCAAACTCATCTTGCTCCACTTGAAACCATTTACAGCGAAACAATACCACTTTAAAATGACCAAAATAATCTAACTCAATGGTATCCTCCACCACTCCATAATATTTTACATCCCCAACAACAAGATTTTGATCCCTAGAACTTGCAAAACTCGACATTGAAGATGTTACACTAACTCCACTACATTGAGTTTTCCTTTTTGACTCATGTGCAGTTGTATGAAATTTGTTACCATTTATTAGGTACCCTTTAAAACTTCTCACAATATAGTCAGGACCTTGGGATAAAGCCTTGATTTCTTTGGAAACATTTTCTTCCCGTACACGATCCTTGAACCATGCACCAATATCATGACTGTGCTCTTGTGCTCTCGCCCACCTACTCCGCTTAACCCGTCTACCTTGACTTCTTTGACGATTCACAAAATCTTGATGTTCACTACATACATATCACAAAGCAACTTAGTTGTATTAGTCAATTATAAACAATAAAGATTTAATATAGTTAATATGAAATAATACCTTAAAATTACTTACGGACCTTATGTAATCACTGATTTTATCACAATTAAAGAGTACATACCGATGAGCTTTCATCAAAGTGTCCTCATCTAAAGAAACCTTTTTGCCTTTATTTTTCTTTTTTACACCTAAAGGACGTCCAACATTAGGAAAAAGGCTTTCATCTTCATTGAATGCAGTATCATCATCATTTCTAGGTGATCCATTCAACTTTGAACTAAAATCATTATGAAGATACCGAGAAAAAAAAAAGTCATTCTTCTGCTAAATAGGCCTCTGTAATGGAACCTTCGGGTCGACTTCTATTTTTTACATATGACTTCAATTTAACCAAATACCGCTCTTTCGGATACATCCATCGACCTTGAACAGGGCCCCCAAGCCTTACCTCCTCTACAAGATGAAGTGGAAGGTGAATCATTATGTCAAATAAACTTGGGGGGAATATCTTCTCAAGTTGGCAAAGTATCTCTATGATTTCAGATTCAAGATCATCGAGATCATTAGGCTTTAGAACTTTCCTACATAAACCTCTGAAAAAGGATCCTAGCCTAATCAAAGTCGATGCTACTTGCTTAGGCAAGACATTCTTTACCGCAACTTGGAGCAAATAATGAAGCATAAAGTGTACATCATGGCTCTTGTAACAAGCAACCTTCCTCTCATTGGATTGGACACATCTGGAGATGTTTGATGCACAACCATCGGGAAACTTAGCACCTTTTATCACACTGCAGAACAAGTCTTTTTCACTAGAAGATAAAGAAAAACAGGCTTTAGAGTATAAATGCTTCCCTCTATTATTTGTTCTATTTGGATAGAGTTCATTTCTTATACCCATATCCTGTAAATCAAAGCAGGCTGCCACATGGTCCTTACTCTTTCCTGGGATATCAAGCAAAGTACCAAGCACACTGTCACAAATATTTTTCTCAATGTGCATAACATCAAGATTATGACGCAAGGTATTAGTTTCCCAATAAGGAAGCTCAAAGAAAATTGATTTCTTCTTCCAAAGAAATTTCTTTCTGCCCTTCTTTTGAGTTTTCCCAAACTTATTTTCAAACCCTTCCAGATCCTTTAAGACCTCAAAACCTGAGAATCTAGTAGGAGGAGGAGGCCTTGTCTCTACATTACCATCAAAAGCTCTCTTATTACGACGCCACGGATGATTATCTTTCAAAGATCTACGATGTCCCATGTAACACATTTTCCTGCTATACTTCAGGTATTTGGACCAAGTCTTATGATTGCAATTCGGGCAAGAAAATTCTCCTTTGGTGCTCCATCCGGACAACATTGCATAAGCAGGGAAGTCACTGATTGTCCATAACAACGCTTCCTTTAAAAAAAATGTTTCATCTATCACAGCATCATATGTGTCAACTCTAAAATCCCATAACTCCTTTAATTCCTCGATTAATGGTTGCAAGTAAACATCAGTATCATAACTTGGAGAAGAAGGACCAGGTATAATCAAAGACATGATATTGTACTCGGACTTATTATATAACCACGGAGGCAAATTAAATATGGATAAAACAACGGGCCAAATACTATATGACACACTCATAGTTTGGAATGGGTTGAAACCATCAGTAGTAAGACCTAACCTCACATTTCCAAAATCACTTGCAAATTGAGGATGTGCAGCATCAAAATGTTTCCAAGCTTGTCCATCAGCAAGGTGCCTTAATTTGTCATCTTTCTTGCGATCAGTTTCATGCCATGTCATGAGTTCAGCCGTCTTAGAGCAGATGAACAACCTTTGTAGACGAGGTTTCAGTGGAAAGTAACGCAGAACTTTTGCAATAACTCCTTCGTCAGGCAATGCACCTTCCTCTTTTTGTTTCTCATTTAACTTCCACCGAGAAGCGTTACAAACATGGCAAGACTTGTCATTTGCACGTTTTTCCAATACAACATACAATCATTAGGACACGTATCAATTCGTTTGTAATTAAGTCCAAGGTTCTTCACCATTTTTTTAGCATGATGAAAAGAAGTAGGAAGCTTTGCAAATGGAAAGGCATCACATTGAAGCTTCATCAACTTATCAAAAGAATAATTGCTCCACCCATTAGGACATTTAAGTAGATAAAGTCGCACTATGTATGAAAGCAAAAAAAAATTCTTACAACCTGGATATAATTTCTCCTGTGCATGCTCTAACAACTTATAAAACTTTTTAGCACTCTCATCTAGAGCCTTTCGAAGTTCTTCTGCTTCGGAACTTGAACCTCCTATAACATCTCTGAAAATATCATTAATCATCTCGTCCATATTGTCTAATGTGTTTTGATTATCACACTGATGCCCATCTCCCCTTGAAGAAGACCCTGTTGTAAATCCTTCGCCATGAAAGTTCCACACTTTATACTTCTTGTTAAATCTAGAAATGCAAAATCTAGAAAATTCTCAACTCCTTTGATATATTCTTCGGCACTTTGGATAGCATCAATCCAATCTTTGTTGATGTTTGCCATTATAATAATCTATAACATAAGAAGTTATGTGGAGGATCAACAACAAAGGTAATAAACTAAGACACAAATATTGATATGAATTCTTGGACTGGCTAAAACAAAATAAGAAGACAAACTTTCAACAAATAAAAATGCATATTCAATTTCAACTCTCTGCAATTAAAGGTCACAAATGTCACAATACCACAATTGAGTAGCACCCAAAAAGAGATACAGCCAAAGAGAATGGTAACAAGCACCTAACAATCCCATATATATATATGTATAAGATTATAGTCATTAAACATCATATTCTATTATACATCCAATACAGCCAAAGAGAATTGCAACAAGCCCCTAATGAATAATAGAATTTAGAAATTATATTATCCATACATCACATTATAAATCAAGAACGCAATATTATATAGAGCCATCACCTAGAGGTTGTCAACATTTAAGGATCATCTACCTATGTTATCCCACTATACGATTGTTTGTCTTCTTTATTAATTTAGATCATCAAACCAATAAAACAATAAACATACTTATCTAATTTGATGAAAAATAATTAAAATTCCCTAACTTTTCAAACCTACTAAGACATAGCCTGACATACTATGAAATTAAAATAACTAGTTGAGTCGAGTAGCCAAACTTACTTGTCTTTGTTTCTTCCTCAATCTACAAGCTGCTATCTTCAATCTACTCCAGGCAAGATGATACCAAACAATATTTTCCAATAAATTTCAATTTGATACCAGAAAATAGTAATCAAAATCTAATTTTACCACAGAGACAATCTTTTGATTTCATAATTGGGGTTTTTTCGATTTTTTGGGAAATATGATTAACAATTTTTTTATTTTTTTATTTTTAATGAAAAGTTATAACGGTGATTGATTTTGTGGGAATTTTGTTATGGGTTTCCCTCAAAAAAAGTTTGTTATGGGTTTGTTTGATTTTGTGTGCCTGCCACCTACTAACGAATTAAATGGGTTTGTTTTGTTTTTTCTATTTATTCTTTTTTTTAATGAAATTCTCTTTTTCTTTTTTATAAGAACACTGCTATATTTGCTTTTAAAAAAAAAAGAACACTGCTATATTTTACTGAGTATTAAGGCCCTGTTCTGTTCACCTTATTTTCACTTATTTCAGGAAAAATAAGTTTAGATTAGGATTAATAAATTCAGATAAGATACGTTCAGATAAGTTGTGATAAGGCTAATCAAAGCTACCTAAGTTTAATTTATAACTAAAATAAGTTCTAACAAGGGCAATAAGTTCAGATAAGTAAAAATCAGGTGAATAAAATGCACCCTAAATCAAGAGATGCTAAATCCAAAATTTCCTACTAATAAGCATTACTCAAACCAATCTTTAATAATAATAATAATAATAATAATAATAATAATAATAATAATATAGTATGAAGTATTTTGTGAGGGGAACATACAATTATTAAATCATGATTAGATTTATTGAAAGAGATAATCATGAGCTTAAACTTTATACGGAGTACGTTATTATCAATTATAATACTTCATATGTTGTGTCAAAATAAAAAAAATATACTCTGAGTGTATTTTCTAAAATAAAGAATGATTAGTGATGGTTAGATGAATGAGTATTTAACTATTAGTTATAGGTAGAGTTGTCAACTTGAAAAATTGTATCAATTATGGGCTGACCATTGACGGATCGAGTCATAACGAGTCAAATTCCTCTTAAGGCGGGATGGAACCAGAGCCTTAGTTGTGGTTACCATTTTGATCCACCTCATTCATTTTAGGTTAGAGCTGTCAATTTTGAGTTAATATCTATTGAGTAAAGATGACATGTTTGACTTTTTTTCACTATTTGTATGCTAATTTTGACCATCTTTTTTTAGTAACATATAAAAATAAAAATTTATCATGAAATATAGTTTTAAATAGGTATTACTCCATTATACTAAAGTTTTATAATCTCTTGTTAATATTTTTTACCAATATAAAATCAAGTTTATCTAATTTCACTGTGTCGATTATATAAGCACATGATTAGTATCAACTGGTTATATAGTATCAATTCGATTACGGGTTGATCAGATCATTTAGTGATTGGATCATAATGAGTCAAAGTTACCATTTAATTAACCTGAACCGTTTGGATTAGATGAGTCATGTCAATTCAACTTGTTATGCTCGAAAACAAGTTGGGCTAACATCAAATCGGCTCAAAGTAGTTTGGATTACATCAGATATCTGTATAGGTCCATGTTGAGCCGGGTTAAGTTCATGATTGTCAAACTAGAATCAGTTGAGATTAAATTTGGTGAAATCGGCACAAGACTTATTAACAAAATAAAACAATTTGACTTTAACATTTTTATAAAATTTATTAACATAATAAACAGTTTGACTTTCACAAGTGTATAAAACTTAATAGTAAATCTCACTATATGATTCTTTTTATTCTATATAATAAGTTGACTTTCACATTTGTACAATTAATAATAGATTGTCATAATGGTCAAGGTTACCCTTTTAAACCACCTCGGTTTGGTCAGATCAATTTTGAGTCGGGCCAATAGCTATTGGGTCCATGTCAGGTTTGAGCAAAGCCATTAACTTCGTATTGATGCTCAAATTGGAGTATTAGGTTCAACACGGGTTTGGGTGGGTCTATTTCATATCAGTTGACTTTGGATCTCCTTGATTACAGTTTTGCTGATTTCGATTCAATATTACATTTGTATAAAACTTCATCAAAAATTATTACAAACAAGACTTTATTGTGTTCACCTTTATTACTTAAGCTTAGATAAAATTAAACATGCTTTAGAGAAACTTGAAATAGTTCAGTATGGTAATTATTTTGTCAATTTTGGATAACTTTTAATTTCTTGGGTAACAATGAAGCCGATAAGATTTTACTGTAAATTGCCATTAAAATAACTTTTACATGGATATTATAGTTACTTTTACTTACAAACTTTTAATTTTTATCAGTTTATAGAGAGTAAATTTATCATTAGAACACAAACAACATTTTATTAATACGAATATATGATATTTATTGTACATTAATTTTTATTTTATTTATATTTTTCGTAAAAGAAAAATAGTTTGGTTTTTATTTTAATTTTTTTTATCCCAATAATAGATTACCATCCACAAATTAGCAAGTTGCAACTAACTTTTAGCCATTTTAATTTATTCATCATATCACATTACAACTTTGTTTTCATTAAGATATTTTTTTAATTCCACCCAACTACCCAAGTAAGATCCCCTAGCTTATTCCCATGTAAGCTACAAAGAAGTGAAGAATCATCTTTCAACCAAACTTTAAAAAATTTTAAAAAAAGAAAAAAAAAAGTAAAAAGTGAAGAACCAGAGTCGGTCCTAAACTCCTAAGTCCTAATATCTTATACTCCCTCAATCCTTCATATCTTCTCATTATTAGAGATTATACTCCACATTTATTTCCCAAAAATATATTTTATAAAAAAAAAAAATAAATAAAAAAAAACCATCATCCTCAACAGCTAAACTCGTCAACTCCTCAACTCCTCAACTCCTCAACCCCGATTTCTTCTCCAAACCCGCGAAATGGTGAAATGTTTTTGGCTCCAAATTTTTTTCATTATGAATCAGCAGTTACTCCACTTTTCAGTTGTTGATCTCATTAGACAACACACTCATCACCTTAAAATCATCTTATCCATCAATCGGTTACTCACCTTCTTTCTTTCTACTCAGGTGAGAGTTAATTAAGAGTATAAAGTATTTGCTAATTAACTAGTTGCATTGCTCTCTACTCACATCGCTTCCTTTGCTTTTATGATTAGCTAGTTGGGTTTGATGACGGCAAAGTTGTCCTTGTTTTCTGAATTTCATTTGTAAGTTACCATTGCCCCTTTTATCTCCCAAGTGAATTTAATATTTATAACTGCTTGATTTGATGTTGGATCTGATTTTTAGATGTACATATCTTCTAGGTTGTCTTAATTCTGTCGTAATTTTTATTTTTTTTATTTTGTTGGTTATGCCTCTGGGTTAGCTTTATGATTGATTGAATTACTAAAAATTATTTAACTTCTGGTTGTTGCTTGCGGTGATGATGCATTTGTTAAGGAGTGGGTATATATATAATTGCAATTAGTTGATGATACAAATAATTGTGGTGGTTTTTTTCTTTTTGAAAGATTTTGGACTTGGATTTCAATAGTTTATACAAAATACTCCGTATATGACTTTTTGGTATCAATTTAACACTAGTCGATTGCTTCGACTTGCAATTATCTCCTTGCTTAGGTCATCTCAATCCAATTGGAGAGTGCAGACTAAAGAAAAGACTCTAAATTATCTACAGCATACCCAGCCAATTGCCAAACTTAGGTGCTTGATTTGTTTATGTGTTAAAGTATTGAAAAATATAGACTACTTTTTATACTCCTTGTGCAGAAAGAGGGAAAGCTAGGTGTGTGTTAATAATAGGAGTTGCTGAGTTAGGGTGTGCTGAATGGTAGGCGATTTGTTATTAGTAAAAGTGCTTCCAATGTATTCAACTTTATGCTAAATTGCTTGAGACTAGTAAAGTACTTTATGAAAGAATTATCCCTTTATGATGGCCTTTCAAAAGAAACAAGGTATGGTTGAGATGTGTTAATTATAGCTTGAGGTCACAGCTTATCCCTTTTTTTTAACTAATTGAACTAGGTTAGGGGATTCAAGCTAAGATCTGTGTTGCTGAAATTTGCTTGTGAAGCATCAATATTTTTTTTTTTTTGATGGAGTAGCTGTGTGTCATTTGGTATAGACAGATATTTGAAGACCAAACTTGTAATAACAATGTAAGAAAAAAATAAAGCTTGAGTATTTTTTATTAGCTCTGGCAACAAGAGATAACTTGACAACTTGAGGCAATCAATCTCAACGATGGGTAACTTCCAGTTAACTATCTCTTTTACAAATTTCCTCACAATGCAAACATAATGACTACTATTGCCTTAATTCCTATATATACTCAAGCTTACAAGTTTATAAGTAAACCTAACATTAAAGGATTTTTTCACTATTTTATTGAAGAATCAGCACTGCAACTCCAATTTCACCTTGCTCAGCTCCCTCCTTGAGTAAAGAATTAATTACATTTGTCCTGTTGTGCTTTACTGCCCTGTTGGCCCTGCAGAGTGTGTTGTTTGTGCTTTTCCTCTTGGGCCTTCCCTTTATATGATTACTCTTGGTGTAAACCTGTAACTGTGGTCTGGATATTGGGTCTTTTACATCATTTTTCTCTCATTACCGAAACTACGTACATTATTTCTTCAATGATTTCTTAATTGATTATGAACTGAAATTGGAATTTGATATTCATGTTTTTTTATCACTTTTTTTTTTTTACGTTGGTCAATATGCATATAGCTATTGTTTGGTTGTATAGTCCTTACTCTTTATTTGTACAAGTTTGCTTTATGAGTGCTTATATATATATATATGATTTTTTTCTTCTGTATAATTGGTTTCATTTTCAAAATCAATTAGCTCCAAGTATGACAAAGAAAAAATCCACTAAGCTTGGAGCTATAAGAGGTTCAGGTGATGAGCATCAAACTCATGAACCAAGAATGTCAGAATATGAGAGGCTTAGAATAGAAACGATTAAAAAAAATCTAACAAGAATGGAAGAATTAGGTTTGAAGGAACAGGCTAAGTCACTGATGGCGCAAGTTCAAAATAATCGAGGCAATCAAAGTAAGAATAAAAAGAAAAAGGATTCGGGAGATGATGAGCTCTATAGGCCTAACCAAGATATGGAGCGTGAGCTTGATTCCACCGATAAAGAGTTACCCATTCCAGAGTCTAACAGTAGAGACAAGTCCAATTCTATTCAATGGAAGGTAGTTGTTTTTATGCTATACATCTATAATAAGCATATCTCTGTTCTTTGCACATGTAATTTCTGTATGCATCAAAATGTGATGTGCTGCTATATATATGTTGGTTTAAATTAAATTGAGAATGTGGGTTTTAAATTGAGAATGTGCTGCTATATTTTGTCTTATATATACAAGGCTTCTGTCTAATACAAAAGAGGCTGCCTTAATTCACTTTATCTTATCTCCATCTACTCTGACATGCTGCTCCAAGTTTGCTGCTCCACTAGTGAGTGTTGTTCCCCATTCCTGCAAACTTCCCTCTTCCCCTGTCCTTCATTCGTTAGCAATTAATTAATTTTGTTCCCTTGTGCCGCTGTGGTTTTCCCCTTCCCTGATTTTGCAATATAGGTTTGGGCTTGAGCTGTGGTGGTCCATCAGTTTAGTCCATCATATTTTCCTTGTATGCTCATATACCTAAAGTTCAGCTCAAGTGTGGCCTCTTATGTCAATATGGTGTCTGAAACACTAAAGAACACAATTCCCAAGGCTACATGAAGCACATGCTTAGTTAGACATCATGTTTAATTGCTTATAAATGCTCTTATGAATGTGTGGTATGATCATTTAATTGCTTATAAATTTAACAAGAGTTATAGTGTGTAACATTTTTTTAAAAATTTGACGTTATGTTTTATTGTATAACGTTTGTACATACATATATTAGAGTACTGTATCTATTTCTGTTTTCCATGGTTGTTCCTAATTGCAGATTCGCAAAATGAAGGCTCTGACTTGAAAGGCAGTGACAACAGCTTTGGCAAAACGTCGACAGAATGTTGATTTGGGTTCTTCACATGGTGGCTCATCAACCCCTAATCATACATCACAAGAACCGATTGAAATGCTCGGATTAGAAGTTGAACACTTAAATAATGAGAAGAATGATAAAGAAAATGGCAAGCTATCTTTCATTTTTGTATTTAAAAATCTTTACCTGCATGCATATCAGTCATTATTTGTTTTAACTTCTGAATTTCTTTTCTCATGTTAGCTGAAGAGGATAAGCCTAAAAGAGGACCCACTATGTGCTACAAAGTCCATGGACGCAGCGAAGAAGAACGCTTGGAAATTACCTTGATGAACATGGACAACCTGTTGGTCCTGATGACAAAACATGCAATGAGTTCATTAGCTTCTTAGGAACAATAGCTCGAAAAGCAAATATCCTACCATTGACTATGAAGAATTGGCCCATACTAAGGAACGAGAAGAAACAAGAACTTTGGGATTATGTCTTGGTGAGTTACTATTTCAAATAAATAAATATGATAGAAATGTTTTATAATTGCTTAACTTGTCTAATATGGTCCTTGTTATCATGTCAGAGTGTCATATTAAACTTTCTTGATTGTCATATCTTTTATAAAAAAAAAATTGAAAACCCTACTGTCATTATTGTTGTTGTTGATCTGCTGCGGCTGGCAGAGCAGTTGCGAGCCTACCTGGTGTTATGCCTGGCTGCCTGCTGCGTTTTATGCTCAGTGACTTGTATTCTAAGTGGTAGAATAGGTTTCAGACTTTCAGTGAGTTATTTTCTTATGTTCTTGATTTGTGATTAGATTAATTAAGTGGCAGTGAGTTTTTTAACATTGCCAATTTGATCAATTTGGTATAACCTACTCTATTTTTTATTTAATTGTTGTAGAAACATTATGTTGTCCCAATTGAGGCCAAAAAATGGGTTTTGCAAACCATTGACGCTACTTGGAGAAGGTACAAATGTTATTTGAAAAGAGTACACTTTCATAAATATGACAATGATAAAAAAAAAAAAAAAAAAAAAAAAGGATGAGCAAACGACCAAAACAAGTCCCAAAAAAATGTTCCAGGACCTGTTCAGATTTGAATGATGACAAATATGAGGTATTTACATTTATACAAGTTTTATTTTTCCCTCCCTTTATAACGGAATGTATATTTCTTGTATAAAGAAAAAGCTAGGTTATTTTATTTAGTTCACCGTCTTTATTTGTCAGGAACGACGTATGCAAAATAAAGCAAATCGACTAGTTGGAAAGGAAAGGAACATTATGCATACTTCAGGACCAAAGAGTTTTGCTAGGGTTCGTTATAAGTGGGTGAGTTTGTTTATTGTGTGTTTGTTTGTTTTATTTTCTCATTGGTTTTATTTTCTTCATTAAAATGATTGACACTCATCAATCTTGTATAGAAAAAGGATAATAAGACAACACAAAATCCTAGTTTAGCTCAAATGTTCATAGCAACACGCAAGGAAAAGCTAACAAAGTGAAAGCCTGGTGACCTAAGGGACAAATTGATGGTAAAATTCATTCTCATTTTATATTAATTTTTTTTGCATTAAATTTTGTCAATATTAATTTTTTTTCTTTATCTTTTAAAATCTAGAATGAACTTGAGAAATTAGATTCAGAAAAGGAGGTTGAAAGTGTGATTTCAACTATTATTGGTTCTGATAACAAGAAAAAGTCTCGATTAAATTTTCATGGAAGAGGTGTTTCTTCAACTCAATTAAAGTAGAAGGCTTTGATGAAGGATGTTGAAGAGAAGCATGCTCTAGAGGTTCAAGCTCTACAAAAAGATTATGAGGACAAAAGGCAACAAGATAGAAAGGAGATAGCAAATGGTCTTAGCTCCATCATTTCTCAACTTCAACAACAAAATCCTCAAATGTCTTTTGATCTAAGCATGTTTGGCTCTTTATTTCTTAATAGTCAATGTGATAAGGATGATAATACTACAGAAATGCTTCGACTTCATTCTTCAACTTCTATATCCAAGGTAAAAACCTTTTAATTTCTATACTACGCAAGTAGAGGTAGATAAGTGGCTAAGGTTTTTATTTTTTTTGTTGCATTTGTGCGATATTATTAAGTTAGCAAATTTTACAAGGCTTTTGTTTTTTTTTTTTTTTTAAATTTGTTTTTACAGGGAGTAAATAGTATGGAGGATGAACAAGAAGAAGATAAAGAAGGCAACGAGTAAGAAGAAGAAGAATGTGACATCATAATTCAATTTAAAGATGCTCTAAACTTTTTATTATTATTTCTCGCTCGGACATAATTATTTTCTTTTATTTATGAGCTAGACTTATGTTATGAAACACTAGTTTATTTAAATAGGATTTGATGTTGTAAACATTTGGATACTCCTTTTGCTATTTTTTTTACTGATTAATTTTATAAGTTTAGGCTTTTCTAAATAAATGCTTATTACATGTTTTAATGTTCAACATTTTTCTAATATAACTAATTCACAAGAATATGATGCATTTCCATTCTTTCAACATAATGTAGTAATATATTATAATAGGAAAAAAATAGCCGATTCATTTTAGTCATTCAATTATATAACAGTTTTCTAAACGTTGTCTTTAAAATATTTGGCAACGCTTTTGTATTATTACTAGCAAATACAACAAGTGAACATATTGTTACATATCAAAACATAAGGTGATAATTTTAAATTGTCTCCTAAGATGGCAACAATTTTATTTTGTTGCCTTTGTAAAATTGTTGCCTTAGGTATTATTTTACCTTGACTTTTAAAACTGTTGCCTTTCTACTAAAATGTGTTGCCTTAGGTACAAGGCAATACTTTTTTAATAATAGGCAATGGTTTTTCACTGTTACCTTTGCTTTATTTTGTTGTAGTGACTTGAGCCTAATGAATTCTTGTGCCACCCCACTCACCTTAATTGTGTTGCAATATTTCTCGAATTCCTTAAGATGGTTGAGGGGACTTTCATTTGTTGCAACACTATATTGTCTTCTTACGATCAAAGTTATCATTTTCGGCTTGATTTCAAAGTCACTATCCGGGATCAATAATGGAGCAATCCCGCTCTCACACTTGTATGCACCTGGAGTGCCCAACTTCTTCAATGTAACCTTTTGAGCTTCTCCCATGTTCACTTGCACACACAATCTCAAATGAAATTATTAGTAGCACGGCTACAAATGTAGCCTAAAGGGAAAAAACTTTTTGTATTTTTTGGAATAGAATGAAATAAACTCAACAACAATAGCAATCATCTACGCCATTCCCCGGCAACGGCGCCATTTTGACAAGGGGTGACATTAGATCGTTGGACTAATCCTCCCTAGGCCAAACAAAATTTATATCACTCAACACACCCTTATACTAGTATAGGAGTAAGTCGAGGGTCGAACCACTAAGGAATGGGAGGTGATCACTATTGCTTTAGTTAAGTTGTTCCGAAAAGGTGAAGTAGAGATGTGTTGATTCTAAAACAACTAACTAACAAGAAGAAATCAAATATATCAAGCACTAGGGTTTAGGATCCACATATACTTGCAATGGATACAACTAATAGGGAATGGAATTGACTAAGTCGTGTGTTGCGAGGGAAAATCAATTATGCAATCAAGGGAGTCGATAAGCTAATCTCCTAGAGGTCAAACTAGCGTCAACTACGAGAGACTCTAGCTAGGAACTTCACAAACCATTTCAATAGACAAATGCAAGCCACAAATCAATTGTCCGTATCAACGTGAACCTACAATGCAATCTAGTATGAATAACTAGGTTGATCACTCCTAAATTAAACAAACACATGTACATAATCAATCAACCAATTCAATCCCAACATCAACTCCATCAATTTCCCCCAATTAGCATCAATCCATTACTCATATATGCTTCACCATCACCCTAGTAAGCAAACTACTCACAATCCATCAAGAAAATCAAAATCAAAACTAAGCTAACCAACAATTTCATCATCATCAATTGAAATCAAACAAAATCAATCAAACAATCAATAAACTTGAACAATTAACAAAACAATTGAAATCAAAACTAAAGATTGAATTAAAAAGAAAGAGATTCTTACAAACTCGAGCCAAATCAAAGAAATTATACTTGAAATCATCTAATTGTAACATTCATCAACTAATCAATCATCAACCTTCAAGTTTCTCTCTCTACAAACTAAGAACTAGAGTTTCTCTCTCTAATAAAATCTAACCTATTTCTAAAACTAAAACTTCTCTCTCTAAAAATAAAAGGAAAAACTATATATAGTAAAACTAACAAAGAGAAGGTAGTTAGATCATCCAAAGAAACCCACACAAGCGCGGCCATCACCAAAGAAAATGCGCGGCCGCTCATAAAAGGGTACGAAACAGAGACCTTGGGAGACGCGCTCGCGCCACCAGGCTTCGCGGCCGCGCCATGGTCGCGCGCGCCGGCGTCTGGGAGCAGGGCAGCCCTTTTCCTTTTCGACCTTGCTCTTCCTCGTGCGCTCCACTTGATGATGTTGATGAACACGAAAGGTGGCAGTCTTAAAATGGCCTCCACGGTGGGTTCAACACCAAGAATGGTGGCCCCACCGCATGAATGCACCAGCTTAAAAACTTGAACCTTGCGTTCCTTTAAACTTTAACCTCAAATGGTAGGCGAGAGGGATCTCTAACGATGTGAAACATGGGAAGAAGACTCGGGAATCCTTGGATTATGATCTTCAACTTGAAAAATGAACGAAAACAAACAAATAAAGGGGAAACTAGCATAATAAACTAAGAAATGCAAGAAAATAGAAAATCAACTAAGAGAAATACAAACTAAAGAAATAAAAAGCAAAACTAAGGGAAAGCTAGAGAAAAGAGACCTATAATAGCATGAATTTCACCCTAAAGAGGATCAAATGAGTGCCATAAATGACACTGATCATATATCTACTTGTAACCTGAGCTTTGGGGGTAATTATAAGTAGAATTAGAGATAATCTTTGAGGATAATTTTAGCTTAGTTGAGAGTTTCTCTCTCTAGTTTTAGGGTTAGTTTAGGTTTAGATTTAAAGAGAGAAAGTGAGGAATTTCAATGGTGATTAAGAGATTGAAGATTCAATGGTGACAATTGTGTTGAATATCTTCTCTATTATCAATGAGCATTTCTAACTCTATCTCATTTTATTGCTTTGTTTAATATTCATGATTGTTTGGATTAATTTTTATGTTTAATCTTTGATTAGTGTAGTTGTTCTTGATATTTTGTTGATTCTTGATTTCCTTAGTTGTTAGTTGATTAGATGATGATGTTAGAGTATTTGTTTGGCTAAGGATAGGGTGAAACTTGTATGATTGATTGATTGTGCTTAATTTGGGAAATCTGTTGATTAATTGTTGAGATTAAAGTGATTAATGGAAATTGTGCATGTCTGTAATTCGATTAGGCCTTAAGAATCATGCTAGATTGCATTGTGAGTCTACATTGATACGGAGCATTGATTTGTAGCTCGCATTTGTCGATTGAGTTCGATTAGTGACGTTCCTAGTTAGTGTCTTTCGTAGTGACCGCTAGCTAGCTAGACTTCTAAGATATAGCTTGTTGAGCTCTTTTGATTGCTCTTACCATTAGTCTTCGCAACCATTGATTTGCATGTTGTTCTTAAGTTTCTACAATTGTCATGATTACTCGTTGATCCCCATTCCCTAGTGCTTTATTTGTTTGGTTAGTTGTTAGTATAACCTTCTTTATCCTAGACTTCAACCTAGCTTAGGCACATAATTGAAAGCACTTGAACATAACCGTTCCTAGTGGTTCGACCCTTGACTTACCTCTATACTTGTATTTAGGTTTGTTAAGTGATTATAAATTTTGTTTGGCTTAGGGAGGATTAGTCAACGACCTAGTTTTTCCCCTCGTCAAAATGCACCGTTGCCAGGAAACGGTGTCTATGTTTGAGTGTTTTTGATTGCTTGAGTCTAGGTCTTTGTATATACTTTTCTTTTATTTAATTTTTGTTTGCTTTGTAAAAAATGGCACGTTTTTCTTTTCCTCAATATGATGGTGAGTATTTTAATGTATACTTCCATAGACTTGCGGAAATTTTAAACTATAATCATTGTAGTCTTTGGGAGGCTTGTGAGATTTGTTATTTTGGTTTGAATGAGAAAACTAGGAATGTAATTGAAAGCATGTATAGTGGTATATTTAGAGAATTGTCAATTGATGATGCGTGGAATTTCTTTGTTTGGTTTGTTTGGGATGTCAATAATAGGGGTAATCATGATTCTAATATTGATGTGAAATGTGTTGATTCTTCAAATGTTAACATGAATTCCCATGATTTGTCACATGATCCCATTAGTGAACTTAGAACAAATGCTTTCAATTCTATTTCCCCTATTGTTCATGATGATGAGGTGCATGCTCAAGTTGATGCTAATGGTGTGTTCCAATTTTCTTCATTATTTACCATGTCTTCTTGTGATGTACTTCGTTCCCTCAATGACGAATCTCATATGCTTGATTGTGCCCCCACTCCCTAATGTGATGTATATGCTCATGATCTTAATGTTTATTCTTCAAATCTTGGTTGTACTTCTTCTTCTCTTGTTGAGCCTCAACCTTCTACACCTTTTGAATCTCTTATTGCTACTTTAGAAACTCAAATTAGGCATATTGTGCTTAGTAATGATCTTGGGCCTAATATGGAGTCAATTCTTAATTCTATGAGAAGTCAATTGGAGATGATGAAAAAGAGTGAGGAGTGTCTTGAGGAGAGAAGAAGTAGACGTGGAGAACTTGATAGCCAATTGTCATCTTTGATGCTTGTGTGTGAAAATTTCAAATCTAGTGTGTGTATTGAGGATGATGATGATCATTTTGAACAACCAAGAGTGTGTGAGGATCCCTTTGATGAGCATTTTAGTGATGGTGAAGGAGTTGAGAATGAAGAGAGTGTTGAATTTGAAAATCCTAACCCTCTTTCCCATCTTGATGAGCCTCAACTGTATGTTTGTGAGCCTTCAATCTATGAGTACATAGACTCTTTTGAGGTAATGTCCAATTTGTTTTTTGAGAGTCATATGAGGATTTATAGATTTTTGGATGAGTTCATCAAGAACGCTTTTTGGGACTTTGATGATTTTGAGATGACTCTACCTCCATTCATGCACAATTTTGAGGACTTGGGTTTTGAGATAGTTAAAGGAAAAGTTGTTTATTGTGGTGGAAAAGAGGTTAAGGTTGATTCCCTTGGAGTTTTTAAGCTTGAGGGAGGTGTAGATTGTGAGAGTTCTTCATTTGACGACTCTATGATTGATTTTCATGCCCTCATTGGCGATGTGACACCATGTGGTGAGGGAGTAGCTACCCCTTTTCCCGTTTCTCATACCCCTTTTTCTCAAAGGTTTGACCACATCCCTTCTTGCCCTATTTTTCTCCCTTCCTATCTCAAAGAGCCTATTGGGGAGCCGCTTTCTATGGATGATTTTCATGTCCCTTATTCCATCATTGTTGAGGAAGAGAGGAAATATGCCAACCAAAAATTTTGTGAGGAGGATTTGCCTTTTTCCTTTTCTTTCCCTTCTTATTTTCCCTCTTTTTCTTCTTCTTATTTTCTTGTATTTCCTTTTGATCCCTCTTCTTCTTTCTTTTGGCATCTCCCTTCTCACTTGCTTGCAACAATCTTTTTGCACGTTCTGATCTTGTCATTTGCCTACCGTTTATCTTATGAAATGATTAGTAGTGCATTTAACAAGCTCTTGCGTTCGTTGCAATACTATTTTATTAGAGCGGTCAAGCTTAGACCTTAAGCAAGCCTTTCTCGGGAAGTAACCCGTGTTTTAGAATAGATTTTCTTTTGTTTTTAAAATAGATTTTATCTCATGGAAATATTTGTGTGCCTTTTGCTAGGTACATGACTTGATATACTTTGGTGCATTAGTTTGGATCAAGAATCAAGGAAGTTTGACTCTTATTTTTGCTAGCACATGGTAAATAAGATTGAATTATAAAGAAAAGTGGCTTTAAAAGGTTTAACTGGGTCATTTGCGGGTAGTTACACCCACTTAATATCTGGTAATATCCTTCCTTACTCTTTCTCTAATGGTTGATGCCATGTTGGACATGTGTTGGTTTGTTGGATTAATCTCCTTGTTTTCCCCTCCCATGGATTATTTGATTTATATTTGAGGTGTATTTTCTCATTCAAGCTTGGGGGAGGGTATTTTATCATGTTTGGTGGGATGTTGATTCATATATGCCATGCACATTTGTATATGCTTTTCCATGTTCTTATATCTTGAAAAACTCCAAAAAGATTTTCGTTTCTATCAAGGAATATTTGCATTGTGTTTTGTTTTGTTCTTGCCTTTTGGACATAATAACATTTGGACATGTATAATTAAATGATATTTTTCTTAAATGGTAGCGGTGTGCACGGTTTGAGAGTATGCTTGGTTGATTCTAGGATAAAGCATGATAAGGTAGCGTGTCTAGAACTAGTGGGACCATGAAACTGGATTTTATTTTTTTGTGGCATGTTGGTAGTTGCTTCCTATAGTCGATTTGACACCAATAGTGAGTTTTTGCTACATCCATGTGAGGTTCAACTTTTTCAAGCCTTCAACATATACTTGCATGAGCGGCATGGATCCTTGACTATTGCGGACCTTATCTAGAATCTTGACTTGTGGTTTCCAAGACCGAGACCGATACCATTTAGGGAAGACAAAGACATCTTTTCGGGGTGATAATTTTTCTTTTTCTAAGATAGTTTTCATCATCTTTGATTTTTGGGTTTACATTTGCCTACTTGCTAACCATTTGAGCCTTATACCTTCTTTTCAAGCCACATCTTTAGATCTTGAGCCTTTTGTTTCATTTTGGTTTCCATTCTTGGTTTTTGTGAAGCAATTGATCATTTTTGTTGGAGTTTGTGGTCGAGGAGTTTGGATATTTGTTTATTTTGATGAGCAAGCTTGTGTTGTAAATATTTTGTGAATAATGGCAAATGAATAAATGAAAAAGCCGTCCAAAGATAAAAAGGCAAGGACTTAGCAAGCAAGTGCAAAGTTGAAAAAGTCGTCCATAGTTAAAAGAGGCGAGGACACAACACTATTAAAGAATAAAGAAAAAAAAGGGAAAATGAAAAAGTTCAAAAATATTTTGATGTGCGTATCCTTCTCCCTATTTAGGGCATTGAAGACAATGCTCCATTTAAGCTTAGGGGGAAGCGTTCTTACGCTTTTTGTGTATATGTTTGTGATTTTAGCTTTAAATAAACTTGGGGGTGTTGGTGTTTTTGTTTGGTGATTACTTGATTATGGTGTTGAGGATTGATCACCCTTTGCTTCACTAATTAGGGAAACCACCAAATTTTAAATTTTTGCCTACCCTTTACCCTTTTTGCCCTTACGTTACAACCTTAGGAAGTCCTTTTGACCTATTGGTTGAGTCACATATCGGGGGAGGGAAATATGAGTCATAGCCTATAGAGAGGGGATGCATAGTCAAGATGTCGAGTAGCCTAAAATATTTTCTTTTCCGGTTCCTTCGAGGAACTATTGAGATGCTCACTAGGGGAAGATGTGAGACTACTAGGGAGAACGCGGTAAGATTAAATGGGATGAAGGTGGATTGCGTTTACTAGTTCTCTATGCTTAGCATATTTATGTTTCAATCAACCTCGGATATCTTGGAACATGCACTCCCTTATTTGTTTAGAAAGAATTGCATTCACTTGTGCTTGTTCATTTGGAAAAGTCCTTTCATGAACATTGGTTTGTTTTTCTGTTCTTTTGATTTCCTTTTCATGCTTTGCTTTGTTCGTATTATTATGACAGTTATGGGTTAATCTCTTAGGAAACCTTTACGAGAGCATCACTCGTCCTCTAAGGCAATCTAGGGGTTTAAATGGCTTGTCTTTAATTGTTAAAGTTCACCATGATTCCTACGAAAGTGAGTTAGTGTATATTCTCATCTCTTCTCTTCTTTTGTTTGTGTGAATAAGCTCATCATTTTCCATCACTTGGTTTTGTTTTGCTCGAGGACGAGCAAAAGATAAGCTTGGGGAAATTTTATGGGTGTCATAAATGGCACCCATTTGATGAGTATTTAGGTTGTTTTAACTTTATTTACATAGTTTTCCTTCTTAATAAATGCTTTTTTTATGCTTTTCCTCTTTGTTTTACCTTTTCTCTCTTATTTTGTGGTTTTGTGCATTTTGATGGTTTTTCTGGTGTTTTCTCCTTTATTTGCTCTCTTTTCGTGGTTGTAGGTATTGTACGAGGTTTGAGTCTTGATGTTGATGGTTTTCTATGGTGGAAGATGCTTTTGGAGCAAGCTCGTAGCATTGGGAAAGCTCAAGGTGCAAGGAAGTGGATTCTCCAAGTTCTAGCTCTTGCGCTCTCAAGCCGTGCTCTCATGAGCAGATGGTGTTGAACCCACCATCAAGTTCTTTTGAAGCTGCTATCTTGGTGTCCATCATCATCATTCGGCGTGCTTATTCAAAGCCCCTTAGCGAACACACGAAGCCTCGAGAAGAACCGAAGAAACCGAAAGGAGCGCGGGCGCGCAACCCACGAGCGTGAGCGCACAGCCCAGCCGCGCGGGCACACAACTTATCCCGCGCGAGCGCGCCACTGCGGGTTCCTGATGTGCTTTGTTTCGTTTCGCGCCTCCTATATATATCTACTTGTAACCCGAGTTTTGGGGGTAATTAGAAGTAGAATTAGAGATAATCTTTGAAGATAATTTTAGCTTAGTTGAGAGTTTCTTTCTCTAGTTTTAGGGTTAGTTTAGGTTTATATTTAAAGAGAGAAAGTGAGGAATTTCAATGGTGATTGAGAGATTGAATATTTAATGGTTACAATTGTGTTGAAGATCTTCTCTATTATCAATGAGCATTTCTAATTCTATCTCATTTTATTGCTTTGTTTAATATTCATGTTTGTTTGGATTGATTTTTATGTTTGATCTTTGATTAGTGTAGTTGTTCTTAATATTTTGTTGATTCTTGATTTCCTTAGTTGTTAGTTGATTAGATGATGATGTTAGAGTAGTTGTTTGGCCAGGGATAGGGTGAAACTGGTATGATTGATTGATTGTGCTTAATTTGGGAATTGTGTTGATTAATTGTTGAGATTAAAGTGATTAATGGAAATTGTGCATGTGTGTAATTCGATTAGGCTTTAAGAATTATGCTAGATTGCATTGTGAGTCTACATTGATACGGACCATTGATTTGTAGCTCGCATTTGTCGATTAAGTTCGATTAGTGACGTTCCTAGTTAGTGTTTTTAGTAGTAACCACTAGCTAGCTAGACCTCTAGGAGATAGCTTGTTGAGCTCTTTTGATAACTCTTACCATTAGCCTTCGCAACCATTGATTTGCATGTTGTTCCCGAGTTGCTACAATTGTCATGATTACTCGTTGATCCTCATTCCCTAGTGCTTTATTTGTTTGGTTCTTTGTTTGGTTAGTTGTTAGTATAACCTTCTGTATCCTAGATTTTGCCCTAGCTTAGGCACATAATTGAAAGCACTTGAACATAACTGTTCCTAGTGGTTTGACCCTTGACTTACCTCTATACTTGTATTTAGGTTTATTAAGTGATATATAAATTTTGTTTGGCTTAGGGAGGATTAGTCAACGACCTAGTTTTTCCCCTCGTCATAGGGTAGTCGATCTTCCTAGGTTATGAAACCCTAGGAGCATGATCTCCCACTTCCCTTAATACTCAATCATTTCATGATGAAAAAGAAGAACACACACAATTCCCAAAGGCATACTGCCCAAAAATATGCTCTCACTTCTCTCTAATCTCTCTCTCTAACTTGATCGTCGGAGGCGGATCTCCAATAAACCAGAGTTCCGTTGTTTTGCAGGTGTTCTAGTCGTACGAGTGTAGCGTTCTAGATCTGTCTCCCGAGGGAATCCATACCCCCCTTCAGTTTATCAAAAAAATCCTTGAAACATTTAGCGCCATCTGTGGAGAGACACGTTAAATTTAGAATGGCACTTAGTTATATATCTGAACACCAAATCATGAAGTAGAGCGCTTTGTTACTAATGTAACCAATTGTGGGGGCAAAGTCGTAATAATCTAAGGTCATCGTTCTTAAGAGAATGAGACGAACTCCTGTCTGAATGCAAGATGTGGGCAGCAAAATCAAACATCATTATTATGATTGAAAAAAAAATTTATTAATAAAAAAAAAAAAAAGGAAAAGCCGCCCAACTTATTTTGTGAATGTGTTGTGGCACTACTATTAGCACTATTATTATATTTATATATATAATAATAGTTTGCATGGAAACCAGCTGTATACATGCAAATGTGCATATATTAATATATACTACGTTCATGAGGGGTGTATTCATAAAGTCCTATATTATTTCATGGCTATGAAAGCTTGTAAAAAGGAAGCCATCTTGCGCCCAGTCATACGGCTCTAAGCTAAGGCTGCCTAGCCAATGGAGTCAGCATTAATGCAAGCGGCCAACAATGTATGCCGCACAAGCAATGAAGGCCGAAAAAAATATAAACCTTGGTAGCTCAAAGAATAGCAACTCGGCACGTCCATGTTCAGCAAACAAGAGAAGCTCTATGCGAAAAAGAGTAGTACAATGCCGAGTAGTTATGTAAGCTCGTACTTAGAGGCGGAAGATGGATGATATGCCACACTTAGTGATGTGAATTATTGATCCGAAAACCAACAAACACATGAGATATGTTTAAGCTTAATTCTATACAGGAAATCCACCAAGAATTAAACAAAAACTAAGAGTAATTAACTAAGAATCCACCTAATTAATTAACCCTAAACGAATGTTTTAACTAAAACAAGCAAAACAGCAATTGATCGCAATCAACAAAAACTCAAGTATGCAACTTAAGAAGTAAATCTGAATATTAATTTTTTTATGTCCCAAAACTCACGAATTACATGATTATTTATAGACTTAAACTAAGTATTAGAAACCTAATAGGACTAGGAAAAATCCCTAGCCTTTAGCTCCAAGTAACCTAAGTGGAATAGGAATACTAAACCGACTTAGATAAGGAAACTAACCAAACCGACCTACCTCCAGCTTTGCGCGGTTTTAGTTTTTGTCTTCGTTGACTGACCAAATGAACTCCGATTCTCATGACACCACCTTCATTGGTTAGATGACTTCCTGGCGTTTCCAAAAACATATTATACGACATATGTTTTCCTTGAGCTTCAAGTCCGTTTCTGCAGTTCTTTGGACCTCTTCAAAACTGCTACGAAACTACTAGAAAACCTAGTTCTAAACAAACTCTAACAAACTAATATCTTTCCTAATAACTAAGGACGTCTAACCAATCTTAAAATAACAGAAAAATAAATCCTAATGTGCTTAAAACAAGAAAAACCCTTTCAAGTGAAAGGTAAAAACTTGTAAGCAAAATCTAAGTAAAGAAAGTATACTAGACTCCAAGAAACGCTACTAAGCAAACTGTAGCTTTGCTTTGATATCCAAGAAAATGTCCATGCAATGCTTGGCTTGAATCAATGTTTAAGGACAAACTATCTTGATGCATGATAAGCAAATCTTCGAAGTTCTCCATGCTTAGACTTGCATCATCCTCCTCTTCTTCAAAAGAATTTGTCCTCAAATCTCAAAGTTCTTCATCAGGGATGTACTTAGCCAAATCACCAACATTGAATGTAGCACTAACTCCATACTCTCCCGGAAGTTCCAACTTATAAGCATTGTCATTGATCTTCTCAACAATCTTGAAAGGACCTTCACCTCTAGGCATCAACTTATTCTTGCGTTTTCCTGGAAATCTTTCCTTTCTTAAATGTAACCATACCAAGTCTCCAACATTGTAACCTTGTTGCTTTCTATGCTTGTTTGCTCTAGCTTTGTACATGTCATTTACTTTCTCTATTCTTGTTCGAACTTGAGCATGTAATTTCAGCATACTTTTCAACTTAGACTCGACATCTTTGTGAATTAACTCACCTTTAGGCAATGGAACAAGATCAATTGGAAGTTTCGGATTGATTCCATAGACTACCTCAAAAGGACTATGTTTGGTAGCATATGTAGGTGATCTATTATAAGCAAACTCCGCATGAGCTAACTTGATGTCCCAATCCTTTTGTGTCTTACTCACTAACCCACGCAAAAGCGCACCAAGAGTACGATTAGTAACCTCGGTTTGTCCATCAGTTTGTGGATGGTAAGATGTACTAAAGAGCAATTTAGTTCCCACAAGCTTCCATAAAGACTTCCAAAAGAAACTCATGAACTTTGTATCTCGATCACTCACAATAGTTTTCGGAATTCCATGCAATCTAACAATCTCTTTGAAGTATAATTCCGCCACTTTCATAGCATCATCCACTTTGTGACAAGGAACAAAATGAGCCATCTTAGAGAACCTATCCACAACAACCATAATAGAGTCTTTCCCCCGTTGTGTTCTCGGCAATCCCACAATAAAATCCATACAAATATCTTCCCAAGGTGAATCTGGAACAGGTAAAGGAGTATACAAGCCTTGATGAAAAGTAGCCTTCGCTTTTTGACAAGTTGCACACCTAGAAATAACTAGTTGCACATCCGTGAGCATCTTAGGCCAATAGAAGTGTTCTTGTAACATACTCAAGGTCTTTGTAATGCCAAAGTGACCAGCAATTCCTCCCCCATGAGCTTCTCTAACAACTAGCTCTCTAATAGAACACTTAGGAAGACAAAGTCGATTTCCTTTGAAAAGAAAACCATCTTGCAGCAAATAAGAACCAACGGCTCCTTTAGAACACTCTTCAATCAATGTAGCAAAATCATCATCACCTTTGTAGTATTCTTTGATCAATTCAAAACCAAGTAGCTTGCTATTTAGAATTCCAATCAAAGTGTATCTTCTAGATAATGCATCAGCCACAACATTCGATTTACCTTCTTTGTACCTTGAAGAAAAGTTAAATGATTGTAAAAATTCAACCCACGTAGCATGTCTAGGATTGAGCTTTTGTTGTCCATGTATGTACTTCAATGCTTCATGATCAGAATGCAACACAAAGTGATTAGGTCGGAGATAATGACTACAATGATCTAAAGCTCTAACAATGGCATAGAACTCTTTATCATAAGTAGAATAGTTCAATCGAGCTCCTCCCAATTTCTCACTGAAATATGCAATAGGCCTCTTCTTTTGGAGTAAAACTGCTCCAATTCCAACTCCACTAGCATCGGTTTCAACTTCAAAAGGACTTGAGAAATCTGGTAACGCCAGTATAGGTGCTTCACATAGCTTCTTTTTAACCAACTCAAACGCACTTTGAGCTTCTTTAGTCCATTCGAATTTACCCTTGTCCTTCTTCAAACATTCGGTCATAGGCGCCACAATACTTGAGAAATTCTTGACAAATCTTCTATAGAACGAAGCTAGACCATGAAAAGACCTTACGTCACTCATATTAGTAGGAATAGGCCAAGTTTTAATAGCCTCTACTTTCGAATGATCAACTGAAACTCCATCTTTTGACACAACATAACCAAGAAAAGTAACACTAGGCACTAAGAAGTAGCATTTTTCATGCTTAGCATAGAGTTTCTTCTCTCTTAACACTTCAAACACACTTGTTAGATGATTTAAATGATCATGCAAATTTTTAGAGTATATCAGAATATCATCTAAATAAACAACAACAAACTTGCCAAGGAAAGGTTTAAGTACCTCATGCATCAACCTCATGAAAGTGCTAGGTGCATTAGTGAGTCCAAACGGCATCACCAACCATTCATACAACCCTAACTTAGTCTTGAATGCTGTTTTCCACTCATCTCCTTCTCTCATTCGAATTTGATGATAACCACTCATAAGATCAATCTTAGAAAACAACTTTGAACCATGTAGTTCATCAAGTAGATCATCTAATCTTGGAATAGGAAATCGGTATTTGATAGTGATGTTATTCACACTCCTACTATCAATACACATGCGCCAAATCCCATCTTTTTTTGGGACAAGTAAAGTAGGCACGGCACAAGGGCTCATACTTTCCCTCACGTATCCTCTAGTCATAAGCTCTTCAATTTGCCTTTGCATCTCCTTTGTTTCTTCCGGATTACTTCTATAGGCTGCCTTATTAGGTAATGGTGCTCCCGGAATCAAGTCAATTTGATGCTCTATCCCACGAATAGGAGGTAGTCCCGGAGGTAATTCCTTAGGAAAGACATCCTTGAATTCTTCTAAAACAGATTCCAATTCATACGGCCTCTTTGCTTGCTTATTTTGATCAATTCGAATCTCATTAGAAACAAGTATATATACCACATTGTTGCTGCAAATCTCTTTTTCTAATTCCCTCTCACTAATCAAATAAGAACTCTTCGAATTAGAGGTAACATTAGAAGGCTTGTTGCTTATCAAAGGTTTTAAAGCAACCGGTCTCTCTTTTTCTCCTTTTCTCACAACATACACATTAGTCCTTCCATCAAACTTCACAAATCTATCATATTTCCAAGGACGGCCTAACAGTATATGACAAGCATCCATAGGACAAACATCACACAAAACTTTATCATGAAATTTACCAATTGAAAAGGAGATTAAGGCTTGTTTAGTTACCTTAACATCACTCGAATTATTAAGCCAATGAAGCTTATAAGGGCTTGGATGTTCAGTAGTTGGCCACTTCAATTTGTCTACCAAAGTAGTAGATACCACATTAGTGCAACTCCCGGTGTCTATGATCATATCACACAACCTATCTTCTACCTTGCACCTTGTAAGAAAGATTTTCTCCCTTTGATTGTTTTCCATAGGTACGGTTTTAGAGTGTAGTGCCCTTCTTAGAACCAAACTTTGACCATGAGTCTCGGGATCTTAAAAGTTTTCCTCTTCGTTCTTTTCTTCATAGTCACTACCTTGCTCACACTTAGCTTGTTCTTGTTCCCACTCTTGAGCAGTCATTACTCTTTTTGATGGACAATTAGTTGCAATGTGACCAACACTACCACACTTGAAGCACTTCCTATCTTCAACAAACTTTTTAGGAGCTTCAAATTTTGATTTAGTCTCCTTGTAGTTCGAACTAGAACCACTTTTCTCCAAGCTATTCTTCTCAAAAGGTTTAGTGAAATCTTTTACAAAGGACTTAGTGTACGTCCCTTTCTTCCCCTTTATCTGTCTTTCAACTTTCAAAGCTACCTTGCAAACATCCTCAAAGGACCAATATTGTTGCAATTCAACTTTTTCAGCAATATTATCAATCAACCCCGAAATAAATCTAGCAATCTTATGCTCAACAATCTCTTCTAAACCACATAGCATGCATAACTTTTCAAATTCAACAATGTAATTCTCAACAGTCATAGAATTTTGTTTAAAAGTTTGCATCTTAAGGTAAATATCTTGAACATAATCACTAGGTACGAACCTTTTTTTCATGTGCTTCTTGAGTTGCTCCCAAGTTGAGATCTTTTCACGCCCCTCCTTATGCCTCTTCTTCTTTAGATTATCATACCAAAGAATAGCATAACCGGTCAGTTTTAATTCAGCCAATTTGCATCTTTTCCTTTCATCATACTCCTTGTAATCAAAGAGTGTCTCGGCCCTTCTAATCCACTCAAAGTATTTTTCAGGTTCATTCATACTCCCATTGAATTCGGGAAGATCTAATCTAAGGTTCCTATCATCTTCCTTTGGTCGGTCTCTTCTCCTAGGCCTTGGTGATTCATCACTTGAAGAATAATTATTTCGTGGCCTCCTTGGGTTCCTCCTTGGTTGTTCTTCCTCACTTGAACCAGAATTAGGGTTAGAATTCCCTTTCCTTGAAGAATCTCCAGCAAGAGTATCAAGCCTTTTTAACATCTCATCCATCCTTGCTGCCAACTCGTCAATTCGCCTATCTCTTCTAAGATTTTGAGCCTGTTCTAAGGTTAATCCCCTTGGAACCTGTGGAACCTCCTCGTCACTCATGATTCCTACACAAAACAAGTCAGTTCATGCAAAAATCTTGATTAAAAGATCGAATCTTGAAGGACAATTAGGCAACACAAAAACCGGACCCCCAACCGCAAATCAGTGCACAAACACCAAACGTTTGAGGCTGTGTAGAACGCGTTACTCAACTAAAAATTATGACATTTTATATGGTGATAGCAGGACGTTTTTAGAGTTAAATGAAAAAAGAATCACGTAAAAATTCCCAGCCAATTGTTCCCAGTTTAATTTTTCCCGAACCTCGCTCTGATACCAAGATGATGTGAATTATTGATCCGAAAACCAACAAACACATGAGATATGTTTAAGCTTAATTCTATACAGGAAATCCACCAAGAATTAAACAAAAACTAAGAGTAATTAACTAAGAATCCACCTAATTAATTAACCCTAAACGAATGTTTTAACTAAAACAAGCAAAACAGCAATTGATCGCAATCAACAAAAACTCAAGTATGCAACTTAAGAAGTAAATCTGAATATTAATTTTTTTATGTCCCAAAACTCACGAATTACATGATTATTTATAGACTTAAACTAAGTATTAGAAACCTAATAGGACTAGGAAAAATCCCTAGCCTTTAGCTCCAAGTAACCTAAGTGGAATAGGAATACTAAACCGACTTAGATAAGGAAACTAACCAAACCGACCTACCTCCAGCTTTGCGCGGTTTTAGTTTTTGTCTTCGTTGACTGACCAAATGAACTCCGATTCTCATGACACCACCTTCATTGGTTAGATGACTTCCTGGCGTTTCCAAAAACATATTATACGACATATGTTTTCCTTGAGCTTCAAGTCCGTTTCTGCAGTTCTTTGGACCTCTTCATAACTGCTACGAAACTACTAGAAAACCTAGTTCTAAACAAACTCTAACAAACTAATATCTTTCCTAATAACTAAGGACGTCTAACCAATCTTAAAATAACAGAAAAATAAATCCTAATGTGCTTAAAACAAGAAAAACCCTTTCAAGTGAAAGGTAAAAACTTGTAAGCAAAATCTAAGTAAAGAAAGTATACTAGACTCCAAGAAACGCTACTAAGCAAACTGTAGCTTTGCTTTGATATCCAAGAAAATGTCCATGCAATGCTTGGCTTGAATCAATGTTTAAGGACAAACTATCTTGATGCATGATAAGCAAATCTTCGAAGTTCTCCATGCTTAGACTTGCATCACTTAGTGCCATCAAAAGAGTGGCAGGAGCGTCTGTACTATATACTAGGCCGACAAGAATACCGAGAGTGGTCGGATCCAGGATTTCCATACCTATGAGTCACCATGTCCATGTGAAAGCTAAGTACAAAAAATTTCCAGTAATCTAAGATAGAAAAGATAAATACGATGGTTTATCATCATTTCCCAACAAATAATTTTAATTTGAAGAAGAAACAAAAAAAAATGTATCATCTCTAATGATCAGAAACCTCATTTGGAAGAGATGTAAAATATGAGATGTTAATATAAGTCCATTAGCATTCAGTGGACATCTATCTTTTTTACCATAACAAGAATAATAATTTTAGAATTACTGGAAATTTTAGCAGGAAAAAATTGAAAAGATTAAGCTTAAAATTAACAAATATTTTACAAGAATTAATAAAAAATTTCAGCAATTGAACACGTTTATAGAAATTCAGCAATTCAATTGAAGACATTATAACATTAACACAATCATATAGCAATTAATTCTGAAACAAATCAAAGTACCAAACAATAACCAAATAACCAACACTACCAAAGTACCAATACTACAATAAAATAAATGAAACACAACGATGAACAACCAAATTGCATCAACAAAAGTTCAATTCAATTAAACATAATCATGAATACCCAATACTAAACCCACCAAAATCCCTTTAAAATTCATTAAAAGTATACACTAAAGCAAAAATAAACCCTAACTTCAGTTTAATTCATTAATTATACTATCAATTAAAACATAAATTCAACAAAAACTTCCAAAATTCAACCAATCACAATGAAGCAGCCACCGTTTACTCCGCTAGTACCACCGCTCCCCGGGCTACCGTTTCGTATAATAATCCCATTTTCTGGATAAAAAAAAAATGATTGAAATTTTTAAATTGAGAAGATTTAATTGATTGAAGACATTATTGTTTGATTTGGTAACATGGGGTAAATTAGAAAGAGAAGAAATTGATGGAATTTGCAAGAGGAGAAGGAGTGAGAGTGGAAAAATTGATTTAGGGGTGTTTGGTCGGCTAGTGGATGTGAGAGAGGGAGTTAGGGTTGTGAGTTGTGGTTTGGTTGTTCGCTTCTTTCTTCACGCGTTTTTCCTCTTCTTTTTTTTTTAATTTTTTTTTGGCACTGCTGAGTCACATGACTCATTGTGCACACGTGTAGGTCCGCCAATGAATACCGAGCTCATTATGCCGAGTGAATTACCGAAGGACGCCCTCAAGAACATATATAGCAGCTTTGCAAGAATCTCGTGAGCATAGCTACTCGTACAAGGCAGCCAAGCAGCCTGTCCGAGCAAAAGTGAAAAGCTTGCTTACACGAGCATAGCTACTCGTACAGGGCAGCCAAGTAGCATGTCCGAGAAAAATTTAAAAGCTTGCTTACGTGAGCATAGCTACTCATACAGGGCAGCCAAGTAGCCTGTCCGAGTAAAAGCTTGCTTACATAAGCATAGATACTCGTACAAGATATCCAAGCAGCCTGCACGAGCAAAAAGGCATAAGGGGGTGGCCGAGCAGAAATTCAACAGAAGCACATCGAAGTTGAACAACTCGGTCACACCCACTCAAATGTCTAAGCACCCTACCCAAAGAGGGGCACAATAGACTGGCCGAGTAGAATGTCAAACAAGGTCATTCCCTAGTTAAACTACTCGGCCATGAAGACCAAACGGTTGATGAATCCATCCGACCCTATAACGGACTGACGGATGAACATCAGGAAGTCCTAAAAATCGCCCAAGGTATTTTTACCCAAGCAGAGCAAGAGCATGCCTAGGCGTACGATCCCTTAGAAATTTACAAGTTGAGAAAATACTTGAAATTTCATGAGTAAGTCTAAGAGATAGCGTCCAAGAATGACTAGATATATATATATATATATATATATATATATATATATATATATATATATATATATATATAATACTTTATATACTACTTTTGATAGCAGAATACTCATGAAGTATTGCATATATATGAAATGCATGCGGTAGCAAGGAATGTATGAAGCATGCAACAATGAAATGCATTTAAAAAAGGAGAAAATTGTGAAAAAGGACCTTTTAAATGATCGACTTTTTGAAAAAGGACCTTTTAAGTGAAAACTTGTGAAAAAGGACCTTTTAAGTTGTATTTAGTGTGTGATAGTCAACGTGACTAATATGTGATAGTCAACCCTGAAGCTCCGGCATTGACCACCATGCTAGCTCACCCAATTACCCCATACAAACAAAATAAAACTTAAAAGGTCCTTTTTCACAAGTTTTCACTTAAAAGCTCCTTTTTTAAAAAGTCTACCACTTAAAAGGTCCTTTTTCACAATTTTATCTTAAAAAAGTCAAGAATGTTGGGTATCTGTCACAGTCACTTTTTGGTCGACCTACGCAAGGCCATCGACCACCCCGCATAGGCGTGCAAGGCCTTCGGGTTCTCACTTGCTCACACAAGCAAGTGTGCGCTCGATTCATGAAGAACGAGCCAAGTGAGGCTAGAGTAGCTCATTACCATGCCTAAGGCATGTGAGGTTATCATGGATGACCTCCGAGTGCTTAGACCATGGTGCTAGCAAAGCCTTGGTCAGCTAGGCATTGGGCCTAAGGCTAGCACGTGCGCATGCGCACTAAAAAGATCCTCGGAGTGTTTGGTTGAGCAAAACTCCATAACAACCTTTGATACTTGTTGAGGGGACTTATTAGAACCCTAAAAGATCATACATGGCCTTAGGGTCAAGGTTGGGTTCAAGGATCGGGCTTGAGAGCCCATTATTGTGTTACTAGCAGTTGGGTGTTCACTAGGATTTCAAGGTTGTAGCCATATAAAGCTCTTTAGGGGGCGAGTGCTCACTCAAGGGGTCAGTGGCTGACCCAAGGGTGGCCTTAAGGCTAGGGGCCTTGGGCATATTCTTGGACATAGGATAGCCTATGGGGACTATAGCACACTTGGATGGCTATGGTGGACACTCGATAGGACAAACCGACTCAGTAGTCCAGACTAGGAGGGATGCGGGTTGACTAACGAAAGTTGAGGTCTTAGTACGGTGCATGCTTTCTAGGTGGTGCGTGGTTTGACTAAGGGATGCTCTTGGGATCATGCTAAAGGTCTCTATGGTGGTAACCATAGTGGCTCCGGCATGGAGGAACGAGTGCAGCCCGGGTCAACGATGTCTTTGGTGCCTTCGACGAAAGGGGCTTACGTGGCCACATGCTTGATGCTAAGGAAGGACCTTGGCTTGTAGATTGTCTACCCAAAGCTTTCCTTGGTGGACTACTTATAGTAGGGATTCCTTGACGGTTATGCTTAGTCATCGTGGTCGCATGCGGTTGCCTTAAATCTAGGGATTGGCTAAATAGTGGGGATGGTGGGCGGTTATATAAGGTAACCACACACGTTGCACCACTCTCCCTAAATTGTCTCGGTTATGCTGAGGTGGCACGTGGCTAAGTATGGTTCCTAAAATATAGGACCATGATGTTAGTGGGTTGACTAACGGTTATCTTGACTATGCCTTTGACGTGGTCAAACGGGAACGCAATTAAGCCACTACGGAGGCGGTTCCTATAAAATAGGAGCACTAGAGTAGTGAGGTGTAACCATGAACGTGGGTAGTTATTCTGAGGGGATAAGGCCACGTCATGCGAAAGTTACTCCACTCAATCAGTGGCCTAGAAAATAGGAACACTAAGGGAGTGAGCGCCACTTAAGCACACTGATGCATGTCTCTTAAAATGTAGGAACATGGCATAGTGGGGTGTGACGGTTACCAGGCGGTTACAAGAGCATGTTGAACGTGGATAACTTCCTTGAGTACATGGACAAGTCTAGATACATCCAAGTAAACATCCAAGTAGTGGGCAGTTACTAGATCATGGGTGTAGTGGGCATAGTGGGTAGTTTTCTTATCTGACTATAGGCCAAGGCATTCATTTGCTGGGCATCGATTTTGGGAGCTTTAGAGAGAGAATCTAGATAGAGAAACTCCTTGTAATTTGTAAGCCAGGAAAATAATAAAGTGTTTACGTTGTTGGTGCTTGTCTGTTTCTTGTGTGCGTTTCTTTGTTCCTTGAGTGTTAGGCTGGTCTAGACTTGGTTTAGACGCCATCACGAGAACCTCATAAGTTCCTAACTTAGAAAAAAAAAAAAAAAAACTAGTCCACAAATTATCCCGTGACAATTTGGTCCAACCTGCCGAAAAGGCAAGTTCTACTTAAGCTACGCAACAAAATGAGACCCCCTCCCTCACGATCAGTGAAGCAAACATGGTCTGTGTCGAACCCTACGGCTAGAAAACTGACCTTCACAAGGGATATTCCCAAGGGTGTGTCGGTCAGCCCGATTACAGCCAAGCCTCTTCGTGCTATCGTTGGTGAGCCAAGTGGTTGCGTGCCTCCTCCGAGGACGAACATCCCTCAGCCTATGAAGGAACTAGAAGATCTCTTAGATGAGGACCCCTTGTACGCCTATGTAATGACATACTTGGGGGATCTAGCAGGTGAGGTGCTGCACTCGAGCGATCCATGCTTGTCTCTTAGCTAGTTGAAGGCCCTTGTGAATGAAAATCGTGAGAAACTTGGATTCAATCTTGAGGATCCATGGTCATCTTGGTGGGATCAGGTGAAGGCTGGAGAAATGTTCTCCATGGACAACCATCAGGCGGAAGTCATGGAGAAATGGTGCAGTCGTGTGTGGGATGTTAGCAGTAACTTCATCTCACAAGTTCCCTCTCCAAGGATGGAAGTAGCCTCGGTGACTAACTTCGTTCCTTGCAATGCTATTGTTGCTCATGCAGGTGGTTGGATTGAAGACCCGCCGACTCAAGAGAGCAAGTTTTATTGTCTTTTCATTCTAGTTTTAAGTTTTACTTTATTGTATATACGCATTGTAAAATATCTTATCAATGAAAAGAATGGTTGCTTTTGGTTCATTACATTGCTTGGTTTCATAGTCATGGTGCGTTATGCGATAACTCACTATCTAATCAATGTGTTAATATTAAGCCGGAGGTGCGCACGGAGTGCCACTCCCCCTATAAGACTGACTTAAAACAATGCGAGTGTAAAGATGTGGGATGCGAGCAATAAGCCCTTAAAAGCAGTGAGGTCCTTTGCGAGTCACATTTAAATCTTTAAGAATTCCAACCTGAATGGGGACATCCTACAAAGGTTGGCAGTCTAGTTGGGGGTTACGCTCGATTCTTAAAGTATAAATGGGGATGTCAAAGGGACAATGCTTATGATGAGGCAAGATCCTTCCCGATGCAACCCATTGGCAGAGTTGTTAAACTTTGCAAACTTAGCTTGGAATGGTGAGCAAGCTAAGGAAAGCAACGTAAAGTCCCAAGCGGTTGGGCATATGGTCGTTGAGTACCATGACAATCCGAATGTCAAGGTTCTGGGATGAACTATGGGAACCTCTTAGTGTAAGAGGAAGGATGACGGTAAGCATCCTTGCAACTAGGGCGTTGCACCCATGATGATGCATGTTGTTGCTCCCGCAAATCCAAAGCCCTAATATCCAAAACCCTTGAATCCAAATTTTGTAGCTTAGTGTTAGTTGTTAGATTAATGAATAGTTTTCTTTAGTTTACTTATTTTGTAGTTTATTTCTTGATAGTTTACTTTTTTTCCTTTCTTGATAGTTTAGTTTAGCTTATTTTTGCTTTTTAGTTTCTTTCATTTTCACTTTGCTTTCTTTTATTTTGTTTTGAAGTTATTAACCGTTTTCTTTGTCTATAGTTCTATTTTTCTATTTTTGTTCTCACGTGGCTTTGATGATGATGCTATGTCTCTTGGAGCTTCATAAGGTGATTGGTTCTTCACCTTACTATTTTAGCATTTCTTGGAAGCCTAGTGAGATCCTTCTTATTTTCCTTCTTTCATTCCTTTTCTTTTCTTGGATGCATAGAATAGGATTAGTTTTAGGAGAAGTTGAATGGTTCGAGGATATATGCTTATAACACCTAGAGTTTTTGGGATCTTTGGCGATGTTGCCATTTGATCACTTGTATGATGATGGGGAATTATATGTTTTGCTTGAATCTTTGCTCTTTTCTTTATTCTCCTACTTTTCCTTTATCTTTGTCTCCATCTTTTCTATCTTTTTCTTTCTTTCCCTTTCCTTTTCTTTTCTTTTCTTTTGCTTTTGGTTTGTCTATAGTTTTTGAGGCCTTTTCATTTTTCTCTTGTGAATTGGACAATGTATGGTTATGAGAGTTATAGGTTAAACTCTTTGGAAACCTTTACGAGACCTCACTCGTCCTCATAGGCGACTTTGAGGTTTAAAGGGCTTGTTGTAGCTAAAAACAACCGTGATTCCTACGAAAGTGAGTCTTAGTGTATATTCCCATCTTGTGTCTTTCTTTTTCTTTTTGAATAAGTCTTTCATCCTTATTCTTTCTTGCTTTGTTTTGCTAGAGGACGAGCAAAAGTTTAGCTTAGGGGAATTTTATTAGTGTCATTTATGGCACTCATTTGATTCTCTTTAGGGTAAATTTCATGCTATTTTATAGCACTTTTCTTTAGTTTTCCTTTAGTTTTGATCTTTATTTCTTTAGTTTGCATTTCTTTTGTTGATTTTCTATTTTTATGCATTTCTTACTCTATTTTGCCATTTTCTCTTTTATTTGTTTGTTTTCGTTCATTTTTCAGGTTAAGATCATGATCCGAGGATTCCAGAGTCTCCTTCTCATATTTCACATCGTTTGAGATGCCTCTTGCCTACCATTTGAGGTTCAAGTTTGAAGGAACGCAAGGTTCAAGTTTTCCAGTTGGTGAATTCATGCGGTGGGGGCACCATTCTTGGTGTTGAACCCACCGTGGAGGCCATTTCAAGACTGCCACCTTCCGTGTTCATCAACATCATCAAGTGGAGCCCACGAGGATGGGCAAGGTCGAAGAGAGGAAGGGGTTGCCCTGCTCCCAGGCGCGTGCGCGCGCGACCATGGTGCGGTCACGCAGCCTGGTGGTGCGGGCGCACCTCGCCTGGGTGCGGGCGCGCCTCTGTGGGTCTCTATTCCATACCTTCTTTTGAGCGGTCACTCTTCCACCTTGGAGAGGGCGCGCCTATCCGGGTCTTTTTGGGATGATCTAACCAATTTTCCCTTAGTTAGTTTTACTATGTTTAGATTTTTTCTTCTATTTTTAGAAAGAGAATCATTAGAGGAAGATTAGAGAAGAATTAGAGAATTTTTAGATCATTTTTGTAGAGAGAGAAACTCTAGTTTGTAGAGAGAGAAATTCTTGATTGATGATTAAAGATAGATGATTCTAAGCATTTTCTCCATTGATTTGAAGCAAGTTTGTATGGATTTCTTTTACTTTAATACAATCTTTAGTTCTAGATTGCAATTGTTTTGTTGATTGTTCAAGTTTGATTGATTTGTGATTGATTTTAGTTTGATTAATATGATGACGAAGAATTTGTTGTTTAGCTTAGTTTTTATCTTGATTTCCATGGATAGTGAGTAGTTTACTTGCTAGGGTGATGGTGAAGCATATATGAGTAATGGATTGATGCTAATTGGGGGAAATTGATGGAGTTGATGATGTGATTAAATTGGTTGATTGATTATGTGCATGTGTGTGATTGATTGAAGAGTAGCTAACTTTGATTGTTGCACTAGATTGCATTGTAGGTTCACATTGATACGGACAATTGATTTGTGGCTTACATTTGTCGATTGAGTTGGTTTGTGAAGGTCCTATCTAGAGTCTCTCTAGTTGACGCTATTTTGACCTCTAGGAGATTAGCTTATCATACTTTTTTGATTGCATGATTGATTTTCCCTCGCAACACTCGACTTAGTCAATTCCATTCCCGATTAGCTATATCCATTGCATGTATATGTGGATCCTAAACCCTAGTGCTTGATATATTTGGTTTAATTCTTGTTTTCTTAGTTGTTAGAGTACACACACCCTCACCTTTCGTCTTCGAAATAGCTTAACTCTTGCAATAGTGACTACCTCCCATTCCTTAGTGGTTTGACCTTCGACTTACTCCTATACTAGTATAAGGGTGTGTTGAGTGATATAAATTTTGTTTTTGCCTAGAGAAGATTAGTTCAACGACCTAGTCTCACCTCGTGTCAGAGGTTTGATCTTACCATTCTCGAAGAGTATTTTGAACATATTTGCATAAGAAGTCCCAATTGGAGTGTAAGGTTTGTTGCTCCTTTTGGGCGTTTCGACTACTTGGAGAGAAAATGGCTTCCTCTTAGTAGTCTCTATGGGTGTCACTTCTTTAACGATATGCTTGTTTTGGGCCATATTTTCTCGGTCTATTCTTGCGCGTTCAAGAGCCTCGTGACACATGTCTATTACTTCCCTCATTGTCCTTATGAGGATCCATACTTCTTCTCTAGTTGCAGGTTCTTTTCCTGGAGGAAATCACTCATGGCATCGAAAAAGGTTTCTTCCTCTTATTTAGTAGCATGAGTTTCTTCAATTAGTTTAATGAGAGATGATGGGTCAACATGGTTCTCCTCATCAGAAATATCTAAGGAGTCAGAAAGTGGTGCATTATTAATGCTTGGCTTTTTGCTTGTAGGAGGCAATGGAAGCTTGTTGCTATCAATTAGATCTTGAATGACTTCCTTTAACTTCCAGCAATTTTCAGTAGGATGGCCTCTACCTTGATGATATTTGCAATGTGCATTGGGATTCCAACTAGCCGTCCTCCTTTCGACTGGTGGATCTCCAAATGGTCCAATAGGAGTTATAGAACCTTTTGCATGAAGGCGATCAAATGCGTGTCATAACTCATATCAATAGGAGTAAAGTTTCTCCTAAATGGTTTCTTCTGTCCTTGATTATTCATAGCGAGGATTTCATTCAGATTAAAGGTGCTAACATTGTTTGAGTGTGTAGTTTTGGAAGAAGAAGGATTGTCGCTCTTCTTTCCTTTCCGGCCACTTTTGGTGTTATTGTTAGCAACTTTTTGTTTTTGCAAGGTCATCTTCAATAATGATTCCAATGTCATAAACGGCCTTGAAAGTGTTCAAGTTGCTTTGATATTTGAGATGCTTAGAATACTTTTCTTGGAGATTCTTAATGAACATCCTTACAGATTCTTTTTCAGTAGGCACCTTTATCATTTTAGCGGAAGTTTCCCTCCACTTATTAAAGAAAGAAGTAAAACCTTCATTCTCTTTTTGTTTCAGTATTTCAAGTTCTCTATGATCAGTTTCAACTTGAATATTACATTTGTATCTATCTATGAAAGCGTTTACTATTCCATCCCAAGTTGCGGTCTTCTCCTTATCAGAAAAGAACCATTGTTGACAAATGGTTTCAAGAGATAAAGAAAACAGAATGGAAGGCTTTCATATTAATGCCCTTAATATTCATTATAGTTTCAAAAGCCCTTAAGTGGAAATAAGGATTGTCAGTTGGCTATAGTCATTGGAGAGTTTGCTCAAGCTTTCTTGCATTCGCTCCATTTGTTGTTGTTTCACAGGGTCATTGATTTGAAGTGACATAGCCTTCACCATTTCAGTTACATTAGCCAAGTTCTGCCTAAGTTCATTGACTTCTTCTTGAGTTGTCATTATCTTCTTAGCTTTTCTCTTTTGTCGAATCGGTTTATCAAAAAGTTAGACTTGAACAAAGGTGTAATCCTTGATTAATCGCCCTTCCTTTCTTGACCAAGCGCTGTAAATTAAACCATTTATTTATTTTAATGACTTGACTCAAATTGACTTTAACTTTATTGGTTTAAAAAGAAAAAATAAAAATTAGGGTGCATATTTTTGGGAATCAAGTATGGGTTCAAACAAGTATGGTTTAATTGGAGGATTAATATCCGACTTACCCCCCTAAAAAAATGACGGAAGAACACGCACACAAGACCCTCTAGACATGGTCAAGGTGCAACATATATACAAAGTGTGTGCTTTAGTAGTGAGTGAAAGTGACATGCTTTGACCCTTGTGTAAGACCATGGGACTATGTTATTAGACTCAATTAAGGACTAAACATGACTTTTGTCATTAATAAACTGATTACACTGATTAATAAACTGATTAATTAAACTCGGTGTGAAGACTTGAACAGAAAACTGGACTGTTGCCGAAGCAATAGAACTGCCACAACACGCTAGAGACCAGCGCGAAACGACATTGTTGTCGCATCGCGCCAGACACTAGTGTGTCGCGCGATAGACCAAACCTTTGCGCCATTGCTGAAACATTAATTTGGGTCTGTTTCCAGTGTTTTACTCTAATGGGACAAGCCTATAGTCTTACTAAGTCAGGTTTGATCAATTTATTTAGACTTTAATTACTCATATTAGTTAATTAATTAATTAAGCAAAGTCTTTTAGTCATTAATTGGTTTATTTAGACTTATTCACAAGTCAAAAAATGATTAGTGTAAACACACATAGGTTATGCACAAGCAAAGAATGCACAAGTAGTCAAGTAGTCACAATATGATGCAATGAGTTTGCAACCTAACCACAGCTCTAGTTCTCTAAAGTTCAAGGATAAGGGCTAGTCAAAGTGGGTCCTTGATTATGAGTTCGGATGCATCACGTGAAAGCCTTACCTTTGGAAGGGTTGGCACGTATGGATGGGACCCCGCAAGTTAAACTTTCTTCCACGGTTTGGTGAATTCACAAACTCGGATGTACCCATCGTTGCCATGAGCGTTCGATTGGGTAAATGGAGTGTGAATTCCCAGAGGGTTATAGCCATATGTAGAACACATATGGGTTCAGAAAAGAGGGAAAAACTCAATCAGGAAGTAGAACCAAGCAAACAGTACTAGAACTGGTCAAAGCAAGAAGGTAGATTTTTGGCTCGGTATTGGAAGAACTTAGTGCGAGACGACAGGGCCTGTTGCCAGACAATGACCCTATCCCCAAACGACATTGTTGTCGCATGACGATAGAGCCATCGCACTACGATGGGCACTGTTTTCTCAGCGCCAGTTCCTACATGCCTCAGCAGCTTTAATTTCTGTTCTTAGAATTTTCCAGTTTTTCACAGCGTTTTTTCAATTTTAGTTGTGAAAGATATTTCCCAAACTTCCTACGTGTAAAAATCCTATGTTTTTGATGCATTACAGATGGTTTTTCCAATGCGGACCTTTTATGCATATGCCACAATGTTAATCAAAATTATGCACATGAATACTTAGAACTTTTCGAGTCTCATCCGCTCATTCTAAATCATTGCCAAAATAAATTTTACGAATTAAAATAGAAATCCTCCCCAGTGGATTCACCAAAAAACTGTAGGGAATATTTCAAGCATCCCAAACTTGAACCCCACTGTGATCATGCACATAAGTATGGTGGCGTCCAAAGGGAAGGAAACAAGAGTAAAAGAGTCGCCAACAAGTTTTAGGAACTTGTAAACCGTTCACAAGGTGAAGGTTACACCCCTTCACGATCCTAGGGATCACTAACTCCATAAAAGTCTGGAACCATGGCTGGATATTCGGGGATGAAGGTACGACTCCAACCTAAAAGAGATTGAACCCGCCCTATAAAATAGGCCTCTACTTTATTCTTCTCATATTCATGTGCGCTTTCTGACTAACATGCAATCATTAATTAGCCCTAAACCTATTTAATCTATGTTGGTTGAATATTAATGCACAAATAAATCTATTATCAGCTATCACTTGAATTAAAGTCATATTAGCCTAAACCAAATTATTTATTATCTTATTAAACGTGATTTCAAGTACAAATTCCCTTTAAACCTGCATAAAAGGCGTGATCAAGCAATAACAATAATATATATCAAGCAACATAACAATAATAATAAACCCAACAATCATCATATTCATAATAATCTTAATAAAGCTTAATAATAGTAGCAAGATCCTAGGCATGATACTAACATGATTAATAACAAATCCTACCATGACACTAAACAATAAAAATCAAAGCTTTAGCCCTAAAATGATACTAACATGATATTAGAAAGCATAGGAAGCACCCTAAACATGATACTAGAAAGCAATAATAACATCCTAACATGATACTAGGAATTAATTAAAATCTAAGCATGCTTTCTACAAGAATAGAGTAATAAAATTACTCACTTTGATGCCTCGTATCTCTTTCTAATAACAAAATACACGTGTTAGTAAACTTTAATAAATATTAAATCAAACAATTAAATTAAAGAATTGAAATAGGATTTGGGACCAAACCCTCATAAATTATCAACCTTTCACGTCTAGGGCAAAGGCAACTTTGAGCTTGGCTAGGGGTGTCTAGAACTACTGAATGTGGTATGGTGTATTTTGAAAAGGCTAACTAGAAAGCAAGAGAGAGAAAGAACAAGCTAATGCTTAAGAGAGAGAAAGAGAGAGAATTATGGGTGATTGTTGATGATTTGAAAACGGGGGTTGAGGACCCTATTTATAGAAAAATTATCCAAAAACGATAGAAAAGAGATCGAGTTCGACACGGAATAAAACCACGACAGGACCCAGCGCTAAACGACAGGGATCACGCACGGCGACAAGGTCTGTCGTTTGGCGACAGCCTTGTCGTTTGGCGCTGATTAGAAGATAAAACGCGCTTTGCACACGGAATCCTTTTCTTAATACGATTAAGTAGTAAACTCCGCGTATATCAATTAAAATCAGATTTATCATAAAACACTTATTTTATTCCAAATAAAACTCTTTAAAAACTAATTATCAATCCTAATTCCATTAGGATTTAAAAGAACCTTCTAGATCATTCTAGAAGACTAAAGCCAATCCTAATAACTTTAGGAATTATAATTAATAATAGGCCCACCTCTAGATCATTGGGCCGCATATAAAATTCATTTCGGGCCGAATTTAGTATTTTGGCCATAACTTCCTCATTATTTATCGGAATTGGGCTTATAATATATCGTTGGAAGCTCTTTTTGAGCCCAATCCAACTACACTATTATTGGACCCTTATCATGGACCAAACTAAATTGAACTAGCTATTTTCATAAATAGAGTAGATTTTCAAAAACAGAAAGAAGGTATTTTAATAAAAACAACCGCATCACTAGACTTTTCACACTTTCACTTAGTTCGATAATCAAATGACGCGAAAAGTATTCATCACTGGGTTTGATTTTAGGGAGACACATTTGGGTGTCTACAACATACTAATCACAAGTAGTTTGCAATGTCCGCAAACCATGGTTTCGGTGCTTAAAGGATAGCAAATAGTTGATCATCCGAAAATGTGTCATGAATTGGCAAGTTATCAAGATCACCTACAAAGATAGGCAACCGTAAAAGATGATCGGCTACAACATTTTCGGCACCCTTTTTGTCTCTAATCTTAATGTCATAATCTTGCAAGAGCAAGACCCACCGTATTAATCTTGTCTTTGGTTCTTTCTTGGACAATAGGTACTTCAAGGCCTAATGGTCTGTGAAGACTATGACTTTAGATCCCAACAAGTAAGACCTAAACTTCTCAATTGCATGAACAATGGCTAGAAACTCCTTTTCTATGGTTTTGTAATTTCTTTGTGCCTCATCCAATGTTTTTCTAGTAATATAGATATCATGGAGCTTCTTTTCCTTCCTTTGTCTAAGAACGGACCCAACAGCAAAATCTGAAGCATCACACATGAGCTCGAAAGGAAGTTCCCAATTAGGGGGTTGAATTATAAGAGCCGAAATCAAGGCCTCCTTCAACCTATCAAATGCTAGAAAACAATCATTAGTAAACGCAAAAGGGGCATCCTTTTACCAACAATTGAGTGAACGGCTTTGCGATTTTTGAAAAATCGTTTATGAATCGGCGGTAAAAACCCGCATGTCCAAGAAAGCTCCTTATCCCCTTCACATTTGTAGAGGGTGAGAGGCGCTCAATTACCTCAATTTTGGCACGATCTACTTCAATGCCCCTACTAGAAATCACATGACTATGAACAATGCCCTCCTCTACCATGAAATGACATTTTTCCCAATTGAAAACTAAGTTCACCTCTTGACATCTTTCTAACACTTTAATCAAATTCAAAAGACAAGTGTCAAAAGATGAACTAAAAACAGAAAAGTCATCCATGTATACCTTGATTGATAGACATCATACACCTTTGAAATGTGGAAGGTGCATTACAGATTCCAAATGGCATCCTTCAATAATCAAAGGTACCAAATGGGAATGTGAATGTAGTCTTTTCTTGATCCTCGGCTTAGATCGGGATATAAAATAATCCCAAGTATTTATCCAAGAAGCAATAATGTCTATGTGATGCTAGTCTTTCCAATATTTGGTCAATGAAGGGGAGTAGGAAGTGGTCTTTCCGGGTGGATTTATTCAATTTTCGATAATCAATGCACATCCTCCACCCGGTGACCAACCTCATAGAAATGGTCTCACCCTTGTCATTTTGGATGATGGTCATACCTCACTTTTTAGTCACAACTTGAACCGGGCTAACCTACTTACTATCAGAGATAGGGTAGATTATGCCCGCTCCAAGAAGTTTTAAAACTTCTTTTTTCACTACTTCTTTCATGTTTGGATTGAGCCTTCTTTGTTTCTCAATCGAGGAAGCATGATCATCATCAAGTAGAATCTTATGCATGCATATGGTGGGACTTATCCCCTTAATGTCATCAATTTTGTACCCAATGACACCTCTATACTCCCTTAAAACAACTAGGAGTTTCTCAAGAGAGGTGTCATAAGTGTCATTTATGTCACTATTTTTAGGAGTTTTCTAGTTAGTTTTTTATAGTTTTTATATCTTTTTACTTGGTTTTAATAACGTTTTACTACATTTGTCATGTTTGCGTGTGAAATGTCGTTATTGCTCAATTTTGTCTTTTCTTGCATTTTTGGTGGCTTATGGCATTGGATTAATTTTTATTGATTTATTCTTATGTTTAGGAACACTTGGATAAGTTCATTGCTCAAGATTGAAGAAATATAAAACATAAAAGAACAAGTAATGAAGAAATGTGCACTTGATTTGCAAAGATCAAACTTCAAACGCCTATATCTTTTGATCTACAAAACATTTTGGGGTGATTCTAAATAAATATGAAAGCTTATCTCAAGATCTTTCCAACGACAGGTCATATGCCCAATTCCAATCTAAAACGTTAGAGATATGCTCATTTGAAGCTGAGCGGTTTGCCCAGCCCGATAGGAGCGAGCGCGCACCCTATGAGGAGCGCCCGCTCCAAACTTTCTAGAACGATTCTGCCTCTTTTGCTGCAGCAAGGAGCGCCCGTGCACAACTTTTGGAGCGCCGACTCCTATACGTGCTACTCGACTTTTGCGGAGCTTCCTAGGCAATTTAGTAAGGAGTATAAATAGATTTTTTTGCTCATTTTAAAAGGAGAAATTCATTTTTTCAGTAGTTGTTAGATTAGTTTTAGGGTTTTGAAACTCTCAAACTAAGGAGAGAGAAAGTGAGAAACACAATGGTTTTCATGGATTTTGGATAATCAAAGAAGGAATTTGATGATTTGAAGATCTCCATCTTATATCAATGAGCATTCTTACTCTCTTTTCTCTTTATGCTTTCTTTAATTGCTTTGTTAATCATGTTTGAGTAGATTTCCTTCTACTAGGTGTTGAGTGAAGCTTTGTAATGGTTAATTAAGTTATTTGAGATAAATTTGATGATAATTGTGTGATTAAATTGATTGACTTGATGATGGCATGTTGTTTGTTTTAGATTAGATTGATCTCCCATGATAGCAAACTTAATTGCATATTAGTTCTAGTTTTACAAGGGATTGTGAATTAGAATTGATATATTTGATTGCATTTTGGGTAAATTTCTTCTATGCACCTAGTCAATGAGGGATCTAGGCTAGGAATTTAAGAGATTACTCTTGAGTATAACTAATTCCCATTTTAATTATTTCTTTGCATGATTGATTATCAAATGGATTCTCATTAACTTGTTAATTGTTCAAAGTGGATCTTTGCCCCTAGTAGACCTTATAATATCTTGTTCTTTATATGTGTGTTAGTGTAGTTGTAGTGTCCACTATCCATAAACCGACTTTGGTGTAGCTTAAGCATTAGATCGAGAACAATCTAACATTATCGTTCCTTGTGGTTCGACTCCGAACTTACCACTAGACTTGTTTAGGGGTTAGTTTAGGATTATAATAAATTTTGTTTGGCCGTAAGGAGGTTAGCCAACGACCTAATTTCCCCAAGCTCATGGTGTCATCGAGCTTAGCATTGACAATAAAGGGATAACTCTCACTATCGTCAAGAAAAGCATATTTAAGTAGAGGGGGAAGGGGTTTAAGTTTAACCTTAGGAGGAGGCTTAGTCCCCTCCTCTTTTGTCTCCACGTTAAGCACTTCAAATTTCATCACATCGTGGACCGAAGGTTGGTTGAACAAGAGATCATACCCCTTTGCTTCTTCACCTTCCTCAACTAAGCTTCCCATTAGGATAGTTTGTAAAGGACCTCTTTCATACAATCTTTCTCAAAACTCTTCTAAGTCTCTCTCCAATGTGTCAATCCTATGAACCTCATCAATCAATGATTTTTTCAAAGTTTGTGAGAATGAAAATGAAATTTTCTCATCTCCCACATTCAAGGTCAATCTTCCTTCCTTCATATCAATCACCACTCCCGCAGCGTTCAAAAATGGTCTCCCCAAAATGAGGGGTACTCTTGTACTTTCTTCCATCTCCATTACCACAAAATCACATGGCACAAATACTCTTCCAACTTGAACCGGTACATCTTCGAGAATTCCCAAATGTAGCATAACCGTGCGGTCAGCCAATTGTAAGGACATTCTTGTTGGCTTCAAGTCTCCAACATTCAAGCTCTTTGCAATAGAATAGGGCATCAAGCTCACACTTCCCCTAAGATCACACAAAGCATCCATAGCTTCTAAATCTCCAATATTCACCGGTATTGAATAGCTGTCGGGGTCACCAAGCTTATGGGGAAGCTTGTTTTGAATTATTGCACTCACCTCGGAAGGGAGATGGTTGCATTTTCTTCAAGCCTACTCTTGTTAAATAGGAGATCCTTCAAAAACTTTGCATAGGTAGGCATTTGTGACATAGCATAAAGAAAGGGGACATTCACTTGAAGTCCTCTCATGACTTCAAGAAATTTTGAAAACTTCTCATTAAATTTCTTCTCTACAATTCTATGAGGAAATGGAATAGGGGGGCTTGTATACTCTCATGGGGGGCTTTTCTATTCTTTCCTCATCTTCCTCATCTTTCTTTGTGGCTGCCTCATCACTCTTTTGTTGCTCTTTTCTCTCATCTTTAACTACTGCATTTTCAATATCATCCTCACTTCTTACCACAACTCCCTCATCTCTCTTTTATGGCTCCTCTTCACTCATAACCGGACCCTCATAACCTCTTCCCGATCTCAAAGTAATAGCCTTAGCATGCTCCTTTGGGTTCACTACCATTGAGCTTGGAAAGTGACCACTAGGATTGGAGGATGAATTTCCAACTTGTTGTGCAATTTGAGCTAATTGATGGCTCTCAATCAAATTGTTGTGTGCTTTGCTTCTTACTTGTTGTGTCATGAATGTCTTAAGCACGGTATCAAGGCTAGTCTTTTGAGGAGGTGGAGGAGGTGGAGTGGGTTGGTTATATTGTGATCTTTGTCGGTTTTGATCTCCTTGGTTAGGATGGCGACATGGAGCTTGTCGGTTTTGAGAATGGGGTTGGTTGTAGAGATATCAATAGGGCGGGGCGGGGCGGATGTTGTCCTTCACATCCCCATCCCCACCTAAAATTTTCATCCCCATCCCCATCCCCGTGGCGAGTCTAAAATTCATCCACATCCCCGCCTCGACGGGTACAATTTCAAAACCATCCCCCCCCCCCCAGACCCCACTTGGATATCCATCCCCACTAAATCCCCACCTAAGACCCGCCTAAACCCCACCTCCAAATACAAAATCCAACATAATAAAAATAGATTACACAAAAAAAAAAATATTTTTAATATTACACGCTTTTTTAGTTATAATATTAGTGTACTACAAATTATTATATCTACTATTTTATTTTATATATATAATGTTTTTAAAATAATAGTATTAAATAATATAATTTTGTTTTAAAAATATATAGATGTGGGTATGAGGTGGGGATGAGGCGAGTATGAAGTGGGACGGGGATAGGGCGATAACAATGTAAAATCCACCCCCGCCCCATCACCCATGACGGGTATGATTTTTATCCCAATCCCCGCCCCACCACCCACCAAACCAAGACCCATATATTCCCGACCCACTGGGGTGAAGATGGGGCGGGTCTCCTACTTGACCCACCCCACTAACATCCCTAGTTGGTTGTAGTGGTTTTGAGATTGGTTTTGATTTTGATTGTAGTTGTTTTATTGGGGGGGGCCTTGGTTTTGTTGCTTCCATCCCGTGTTTTGTTGGAGTTTCCAACTTTGGTTGTAGGATTGGGAGTATTGCTCATTTCTTTACCCAATTGCCGCCGCTTGCTCTTGATTTGTTGAGTTGCAATAAGAGGACAAGTGATCATGTCCTCCACAAGTCTCACAAGACATGACTTGTGAAGAGGATCTTGAGGATGTAAGGGTGGCTTGATCTAGTTTGTGAGCTAGCATATCGAACTTTGATGCAATAAGATCTAATGCACTAAGATCATGGATTCCCCCCTTCTTTGTTTGAGGTTGCATTGCCTTCGATCACCTCCATATGCATAATGCTTGGCCACTTACTCAATCATTTTATATGCATCATCCACCGATAGCTTTTTAAGGCTACCACCAGCCCCGAAATCAAGGTTGTCCCTTGAAATAGGAGTAAGACCGTCATAGAAACTTTGTACAATAATCCATGATGTGAAACCATGGTATGGGCATTTTCTTGTGTAATCTTTGAAATGCTCCCATGATTCACTCAATGTTTCATCAATATCTTGATTGAAATTTGGGTTCTTTCTTTTTAATTTGGTGGTCTTTTTCGGAGGACAATACTTTTCAAGAAAGGCTCTAGTGACTTCGTCCCATGTACGCAATGATCCCTCTTCAACCGTTCTCAACCAATGCTTTGCTTTATCACGAAGGGAGAATTGAAACATGTGCATATGGATGAACTCTACCGTAATGTTATTTTTCTTGATGGTTGTACACAACTCAAGGAAGTTGTCCAAATGAGAAAAAGGACACTCATGAGAACTATCTCTGAATTAATCGCTTTGAATCATACAGATGAGTTGAGGTGAAAGCTCAAAGTTGTTTGCATTTGTGGTGGGGAGACGTATGCCACTCTGAAGTTGGAATGCGTTGGGGTGGTCATAGTCTCGTAGCAAAGGGGGAGGAGGAACGTTATCTCCCATGTTGTCCTCTTCGTTGGTTGCAAGAACCTTTTCTGAATCAGAATCCGAATAAACAATGGAGAACTCGGGTGTGCCTTGCAAGAGTCTCCTTACGTTCCTCAAGGTCTTGTTCAACTCAAGATCAACGGGAATAAGCGGTGATTGCTTACTCTTTCATGTCATGTAAAGTCAAACAAAGCTAAGAAAAACGTTAGCAATGACTATCACAAGTTAAACACACAAATAAACAAAAATAGATAATAAAACTATGATACATATACACACATTTAGTCTCATTCAACAATAATACATTCAATGTGACTTTGCCTCCCCAACAACGACGCCAAAATTTAAAAGGCCATCGTCGAGCCTACCAAAGATAATATCCTGTCTTGGTCTCACTAACTAATAGTAAGCATAAGAAAGGGTCGAACCCAAGAGAGGCGTTGAATCAACCACGGAGATACTACCGTCTAAATAATAAGCTAAATAAAGTCGAAATTGGTTTGTATTTAAGTAACTTCTACTATTTCAAATCAACTAAAACTAAGAGGAGATTAACAATATTTGGAGGATTCTAAGGATCGGGTTATATAATAACTTTATCACAAATCACGATTAGCATGCAACAATCAAGGTAAAATAAGGAGATAATAAAGGGCAAGTCACCTAAAGCACCCAACTACTCTCAAGCTAGATGGATTACTTGAATCATGAGTACAGCCTACTCTCGTAGTTACAAAGCATAAAGCAAGTGTTAAAGCATAATCACGATGACATAAGCATTCCCTTGACTGGAAATTCCTATTCTCATGGCATTTCAAGTCAATTAAGCGGCATAAGGTAGCTAACTCAAGTTCATCTCTCGATCCTTCATTAAGATAGCTTGGATAAATAGTCCTAACATTGGCTAAATGCAAGAACTAAAAATTAAACCACTTAAGCTCAACTAATTAACACCCAACAATTACCAAATTAACACATGCAACAAATTCTTTGTGACTACATTGAGGGTTTTACCTAAACCCTAGAAAATTAGAGTACTCACAATCCATGGAATTTAAAGCAATTAAAGATTTTAAGCAACTCATGAACAAGTTTTAAACCTAGAATTAAACTAATTAACAACTTAAGTATGCAAGAATTAAGAAAACAATAAGCAATTCAACTAGAGAAAATAGAAGAGAAGAATGAGAAATAATTACTAGAAGCTTCAAACTTGAATAACAATGGGGGAACTTGTCTTCTACAATGATTAAATTCAAATTTCCAAGATTTAAGAACCAAGAACTAAGCAATGATTTGAGAATTTTTGATGTTCTAAACTACAAACTAGGAGAAAGGATCCTAGGAAATTGAATATCCGTACAAAAGTACCCCCCCCCCCAAAAAAAAAAAAAAAAAAAAAAAAAAAAAAAAAAAACTATTTATATCCCCCAATTACATAGGAAACTTCGCAAAAGAAAAATCGCAGCAGCTATCGGGTGCAGCTTCGCTCTCCAAGGTCTGGAGAGGCCACTCCAAACTAGGAGAAATTGGGGCAGAATGTTTTCTGTAGCAGGGTGGAGAGGGCTCTCCAAAAAGGTGGAGAGGTCGCTCCTCAAGTGGAGAGGTCGTGCACCTATGTTGGAGAGGCCTCTCCGCATTTCTTCTTTCAAATCTGTCAAGGGAGGCAGGAAGTTCAGCATTAAGGTGGAGAGGGCTCTCCAAATAGGTGGAGAGGGTGTGCCAGTTGGATAGGTCGCGACCTATGTAGGAGAGGCCTCTCCTCACAAAATTCCTTGAATATGCCTAGGGAGGAAGTAGCTACAGCAGCGAGGTGGAGAGGCATCTCAATTGACCTAGAGAAGCCACGCCTGAGGAAAGGCTGTGCCACTCTTTGGAGAGGCCGCTCCACTGCAGATCTCTCTTTCCTCTTAACTTGGCTCCTATGCCTTGGCTTCTTTCCATCATCTTCTTGCTTCTAACCTCGGTTTATCATCCATAGGCTTCAATTGGTCGTCTTTAGACCTAAAATTTCAACAAAAACACTAATAACCCATGAAGCATAGGATACACAAAAATTGCATAATAATAGAGTAAAAGTGAACTAACACACCGATTTTATTAAGTAAATAAGGTTCAAAACACCCTAAAATCATATCAAATTACAAGTTATTAGGCATACGTGTTGATAAGTTTTTGTTGTTAATTGAAATTTTATTTATTACAACTTATAAAATTTAATCAGTCCATAATAGAAAAAATTAATAATGTACAAGAAATAGAAATAAACTTGAATACTAATGGATCATTAGTCACTTTAATTCCAACTCGGTATACAATTAATGAAAGAAGGTATACCTATCATTTATATATCATTCATTTTACTGCAGGATGTGTTGGGCATATATGGTTATATTCTATATATCATTCATTTTACGAAACAAAACTTGAATACTAAGCTTCGACTTCCTTAGCGATTACAAGGGTAATTTGCAAGAGGTTAGTGATCCTTTGTGTGCACAAATTTCTTAAATAAAACACTCGAAAAAAAACCATGATAAATTGAGTAGAAATGGAGTGAAATTTGAAGTATAATCATGTAATTCTAATTAGAACAAAGAAATAAAATATAAGGTTCTTGAGTTTTTAGGTAGATGAATGAAAATGAGGTGTTGAAAGTGTTAGTGGTTAAGTAAGCATTCTGATATTTTAGTCAATTTCAACCATCAAATTTTTATCTTATGAGTGAAGTGTTATTTCATCACCCCTCTCTAAACCCCCAGCCCAGGACAGAAACAGTTAATAAAACAGCTCTATCGATCTTATGTTTTTTATGCCAAATGTCGTCATAGATTTACATGGTAAGGCAGGTAAGCTCTTTATGTTGTCTGATAGTAATATAATTTAGCTACAACTTGAAATCATTATACTTTGTAGGTTTGTTTCGTTGTATTATGTATATTATATTGCAGATTGAGTTCCTTGGTAAGTTGTTAAAACTGCAGGCTAAAGTGGCAGTGTGGCTTGTTTGCGTTGTCATTGGTGCTCTCAGGTACCTTGTGTTTTTTTCTTTGTCCACTCCTTTTTTGTTGTTTAAACTAATTTTAGTATATCTATTTTCTTTTCTAACTCTAATTTTTGCATGAGATCATTAACCTGATTCTATTCACATTTAGACACACTTAATACTCAATGTCTTGTAATCTTCTCAAGATTCAATAAGTTAAGAAATCCATTATCACTCCTTAAGTAAGTCAAAACCTTTATCGTTGGAACCTTGTAAGGTATCCCACAAACTCATATCTATAATTTATTTAAGATTGGTCTTTGTGATAACAATTTGGCAGGTTGGTTTTGGATGCAGGGTTCAATATTATTTCAAGCTTATTCTATAAGCACCTTCAAAAATGTGAACGACTTATGAAAGCATGATTTCTGCAAGCAATTATCAGATTGTTTTTTTTTAGAAATCACAATAATGTTCTATTTTGTTTAGTTCAAATCACCTATTATAACTCTTATTGTTCTTTTAGGATGACATACATGTCCTTTGTAGTTGAAAGTTGGTGACATATTTGTAATTTACAAGTACATCATTTTCTACATTTTATAATTGATGATGTAGATCGATGTAGATTAAATTGGACCTTACGTGGTTTATTTAGATTAATAATCATTGTATTTATTGTTGTATAAAAGTTGGGTTAATATTTTATGGTGCTAGCTTCACATTAAAAACAAAATGTAGCGTGGGTAATGGCAGTAGGGGCATATGCTACTTCTACCATTTTAAATTTTTATTTAAATAAAATAAAATGATATTCCTAATCGACTTTAAGATTTGCAAGTTACTAATAATATCCTAATTGTAACCGGCGTAACTTAATGCTAGTTACAAATAGTATGCTTTCTAACTTGTATAGACTTTTTATAACTGGCGTTAGGTTAAACCAGTTACGAATAGTACATTATTTGCAACTAACATTAGCCGGTTACGAATAATTTTCACTAGTTGTAATGGTGGCATTCGCAACCACAATGTCAGTTACAAAAAGTCGCCAATTACAAATAGTATTTTTTCTACTAGTGGTGACAATTTGATTTTGGCTTAATATTATAATGTCTATGAAACTGTATTATGTATAAAATGTCTTCGATCTAAAATTATTTATTTTATGAGATGAAGTTGGAATTACTCATTTTATCTGATTTTGGGAGTTTTCTCTCTTTTCTTGTTTCAGATTTATTTTGCAGGTTGGTAAGAGGTTACTCGGTTATGTGTGAGGAGACTTTAGAATAATTACGTAGCTAAGACAATTTAGTTTACTTTTGAACTTATTTATTTTCCTTTTAACTATTGTTTTTATAGAAAAATAATTTGCAGTTTTGATATAATTTAATGACTATTTTATTTTGCCAACACATAGACCACTTAGTTTATTAAATTGTATTTCGTTTTGCTTTGCATTTATTTTCTAAGGAAAATAAGTTTAGAAGTGACACTCCCAGGGTTCGATGGTTGGATTTGAAAGTTAAAAAGGTTACTCTTATTATTTTAAAAAGACTCAAATTTTGGGGTGTTACAAGATCGGACCTTCACACTTGCGGCCTTTAAGGATGCTTGTCGACGGCCTTAGATGAGCAGCGTTGCTCTGGCCGCCGACAGTAGGGGGAAACAGAGGAGGAAGCAAGGTCTTTGTACAGAGAAGGAAGAGGTTTTTATTTTTTAGTACTTAACTAATGATGAAAACAAAATATTGTAAATTCTTTATTGTATTTTTTTTAGCGAAAGTTCAGAGCGCGCTGGCAAGAATGTGCCGGATGCCTCTAAGGCATCGAAGAGTGGCGTGCCACTCAATGTTGCAACCGGTGCTGCAACGGCTAGGGAGGGACAGACCCCTAAGCCCCCAAACCCAAGGTAAGAATCGCATCGAACTTCCCTGGCCACTTAACTTCATGCGAGTCAAGACTAAGGTCGGCCCCTCTAGAGGTTCGGTCAGTAGCCGGCAAAGAATGAATGTCGACTATGCTGCAACCTTCTCACCAAGTACATCTTATGGTGCAAATGTTACCTCCGAGGCGCCTGATGTGCAGGCGTTTGCCAAATGGTGTTGGGGTTTGGTGAGTCTGACTCGCCCCGGAAGAAACCTGAGCCAAGGATCTCGCTCGCAATAATTAAAACCACATAAGCATAACTAAATAAACACAAAGGGTAGAATAGTAATTATACCTTTATCGCGTGCTTCGCCCGACCACTAGGGCTCTTACTTGAAAGCAAGCCTCCATATTACGGCGGCCTCCAACGGATATCCACCCGCAACACGACCACCGACAAAAGGTCTATTGCCTTGGGGTTAGCAAGGCCCGACTAAGCCCGAGTAATTATGAGTTCAAGGGTTTTTACAATGGTAATGCCCTATTCAACTCTTACTCAAGCATCATTCCCTATGCCCCAAGTTGGGTATTTATAGGGAATGATGAGAGTATGAAATTCTCTCCCATCAATGTGGGACAATGAAATTTTCACATTTTATTTTAAAGCTAAAATAAAATAATTAAGCAAACTAGTAATAAATCAACAAGTGTCAAGCATACATGAGGGAGTAGGTGAGGACCACTTGGAGAGGAGGGGACCAAACTTGTTCCCCACTTCCTCTCCCCAAAACCGGCCAACACATCAAAGCTACCCCCAATTATATTGCGCAACATGGCAGCCCCACTTGGGCACCAAGGCACCCATGTGGGCTGCCATGGTGTGGCTGCCACGTACAGCAGGCCCAGCACATGCGTGCGGGCTGCTGCTGTTGCTCTCGGTCAGCAAGCCCAGCACGCAATGTGGGGGCTGCTGCTGAGGCCTGATGCCGAGCCAATGTTGCTGCGTTGTGCGTGCACTTGGATGCGGCAGCTAGCATTGGTGCGTTAGCACGCACCAGCCAGCCAAGGCTCGGCTTGATGTGCATGCTAGCCACCATGCTTGGGATTGTGCCCCTAGCACTCGGTTTGCTCGGGGCATTCCGATGCTAGGGTATTTTGGGAAATACTTTGATTTATTACTGTTTGCTGGTCTCGTCTTTTACTATTTTTGACTCGACTTCCGATGCTCGGTTTCGACGCTCTAAGCTCGAATTTCCGACGTCTAAATATTTATTACTCGGTCGACTCATTAATTCCTTCCGAATTAATTCGTCTCATCGGTTCGTTAGTTGCTTGGGTGTGACCCGAAGGGTTCAGTTAAGATTAAGTTGTAATATTAATTATGCATTAATATTACTGATCGGAAGCGGCCTCCACCCAGGCATTCCGATCACTTGATCTTACTGAATATATTAGGTTTCTAATAATTCTGAACCCACTATTAGAATAATACACTTGTTCGAAGGACACCATTCCTTTCAATCTCCCACTTATCCTTCCGAACAAGTGAGCTTTCTGTGTATAGCCCCTTTCCTATGTCTCTTCATGTCTCTTCATGAACTATAGGGTAAGATTATTCGTCATCCTTATTACGTCCAGAAGTGTTTCTCGAAATCCGAGTTTGACTGTCAATAAGCAGATGATTTCTAAAATCCATCTGAGCACGGCCATGCATTTTCACAGTCTCGCTCTTCGAGAGGCCTTGTAAACAACAAAGACATGTTCCCGATTGTTAGTAGGGGGACATTCCCAATCTTGTAATGTAGCATCTCTTACTAAGAGGACCTAGCCGCCCGATTGCCGTTGTTATAATCCCCATGTACGGCAAACGTTTGATCAACATCAAAACGGACTAGTACTCAAACAAGAGACCTCACAATACTCATGCTCAAGGAAAAGAGTTCCGATAGCAATAATGAGAAATACTTATGACGATTTTGAATCTCTTAAAGTATTCTCATAGGTCGATCCAGTATGGTTCCAAACCAGTACCTATGCAAATGATTTATGTCCTCGTAGCACATGAAACGGTGCTATAAATCATACTACACACCAATCTCTATTGGTCATTAATCGTCCATCATTTAAATGACCTTGATCAGGGATAATTTTCGATTAAAATATTCAATATTCACTTAATAGGTGTTTCTTTATCCAAGACATTGTCTTGATACCCTATTTTGAATATTCTCAAAATCGAATGGACTCAATATTTAAATCTAAACCACAATTAAATAGTACCGGAGTGATTTAAATTTAATTACTCCAAAACTGAATGGTTCATCATAGTGCTTTACATTAAAATTGTCCAAAATTAATTAAAACACTAAAATAAGGAAATCAAAGCCGATCTCCGATGTGCTTGATTCCCATTGCCTCAACGTGTTTGTTGTGCTTCACTTGAGATAAAGGTTTAGTGAGTGGATCGGCTACATTGTCATCCGTTCCAACCTTGCAAATTCTGATTTCACCTCCTGATTTCCATTCTCTAATCTTGTGAAATCGCCTCTGGACATGTTTGACCTTCTGATGTTCTCGTGGCTCTCTGGCTTGAGCAATAGCCCCATTGTTGTCACAATAGAGGGCTATTGGACCCTTGATGGAGGGTACAACATCAAGTTCCCCAATGAACTTGCGAATCCAAACTACCTCCTTAGCTGCCTCAGATGCTGCCAAGTATTCGGCTTCAGTTGTAGAATCAGCAGTTGTGCTTTGCTTAGCACTCTTCCAACTAAACACTCCTCCATTGAGACAGAATATGTACCCAGACTATGACTTGAAGTCGTCTCTATCTGTCTGGAAGCTTGCGTCGGTGTAACCCTTAACAACCAATTCATCTTTGCCACCATAGACCAGGAATTTATCCTTGTTCCTTTTCAGGTACTTTAGGATATTCTTGGCCGCATTCCAATGCGCCTCTCCCGGGTCTGATTGGTATCGGCTCGTAGCGCTCAAGGCATACGATACATCTAGCCTAATACATATCATGGCATACATGATCGATCTAATAAGCGAAGCATATGGAATCTTATTCGTCCTTTCTTGCTCATCAGGTGTCTTTGGACACTGCTTCTTGCTTAGGGTTATGCCATGTGACATGGGTAGGTGACCTCTCTTGGCTCCTTCCATGTTGAATCAAGCTAGTACCTTATCAATATAAGTACTTTGACTCAATCCTATCATCTTCTTTGATCTATCCCTATAGATCTTGATGCCTAGTATGTACTGAGCCTCTCCCAAGTCTTTCATTGAAAAACATTTTCCAAGCCAAGCCTTTACGGACTCTAACAATGGAATACCGTTTCCAATGAGCAAAATGTCATCAACATATAAGACTAGGAAGGCGATGTCACTCCCACTGACCTTCTTGTAAACACAAGACTCATCTGGATTCTTGATAAAACCAAACTTACTAATGGCTTCATCAAATCGCAGATTCCAACTTTTGCTTGCTTGCTTTAATCCATAAATGGACTTCTTAAGCTTGCATACCTTTCTAGCGTTGTTTTGGCCGACAAAACCTTCAGGCTATTTCATGTACACAGTTTCTTCCAAAATTTCATTAAGGAAGGCGATTTTGACGTCCATCTGCCATATTTCGTAATCGTAATATGCAGCAATCGCTAGGATAATCCGAACGAACTTAAGCATTACAACTGGAGAAAAGGTTTCATCATAATCAACTCCGTGAATTTGCCTGTAAGCTTTTGCTACCAGTTTAGCTTTGTAAATGAATACATTTCCATCTATGCCGGTTTTCAACTTGAAAATCCATTTACATCCGATAGGTGTGTAACCTTCGGGTAAATCAACCAAGTCCCATACTTGATTTTCAAACATGGAGTCCATTTCGGATTTCATGGCCTTTTGCCATTTTGCAGAGTCGGGGCTCGTCATAGCTTGCTTGTAGGTTGTCGGCTCATCTCCATCCATTACAAGGATGTCCTGATCTTCTGTTAGTACAACACCGAGATATCTATCAGGTTGAGATCTTGGCCGAGTTGACCTACGTAGGGTAATGGACTGAGCATTTGCATTGTCAGTTTAACTTTGCACATTTTGACTTTGACCAATATCAACATATGCTTTGTGAGAACTTTGATTGTCAATTTGTCCTTGTTGCTCGTCCTCTCGAACTTCGTCGAGTTTGATTTTCCTCCCACTTGTCATTTTAGAAAGATGCTCCTTCTCCCAAAAGATACCATCACGAGCAACAAACACTTTGTTCTCGGATTTGTTGTAGAAGTAATACCCTTTGGTTTCTTTTGGATATCCCACAAATAAATACTTGTCAGATTTTGGGTGAAGTTTGTCAGATATGAGTCTCTTGACATATGCTTCGCATCCCCAAATCTTGAGAAAAGACAACCTTGGAGGTCTATTTGTCCATAATTCATATGGAGTTTTTTCCACAGCTTTTGACGGAGCACGATTCAGTGTAAGTGCCGCGGTTAAAAGTGCATGTCCCCAGAAAGAGATTGGAAGATCACTAAGACCCATAGTCGATCGTACCATGTCTAATAAGGTTTGGTTTCTCCTTTCAGATACTCCGTTCCATTGAGAAGTTCCGGGAGGTGTCAGTTCTGAAAGTATGCCATGATCTTTCAGATGGTCATCGAATTCTTGGCATTCGCCACCTTGATCCGATCGAAGCGCTTTGATTTTCTTGCCAAGTTGATTTTCAACTTCGCTTTGAAATTCTTTGAATTTATCAAACGATTCAGATTTGTGCGACATTAGATAGACATATCCATATCTACTATAGTCGTCCGTGAAGGTTATGAAATACCGATAACCATTCCTTGCTGGTGTACTCATTGGCCCACATACATCGGTGTGTATTAGGCCCAATAAGTCACCGGCCCTTTCTCCTAACTTGGATAATGGTTGCTTTATCATCTTACCTAGTAAACATCCTTCAAAATTCTCAAATGATTCTAAATCAAATGAGTCAAGAATGCCTTCTTGTAGAAGCTTCTTGATGCGTTTGATGTTAATGTGGCCAAGGCGACAATGCCACAAGTAGGTCTGACTAGACTATGTAGTCTTAGCTTTCTTAGTGGGATTATTGACTTTATAATCCTTTGTCTAAATATAGCACATAAAGACCATTTTCAGAATGTGCCATACCATATAAAACATTATCGAAATAAAATGAACATAAAATATCTTTAACTCGAAATTCAAAACCTTTGGCGTCCAACGACGAAATTGAAATGATGTTTTTGGTATTGTTAGGAACACAATAAACATTGTCAAGTTCCAAAACTAGCCCGGTGAGCAAAGACAAACTAAGAGATCCTACGGATATAGCACCAATCCTGGCTCCATTGTCGACCCGGAGTTCGACCTCTCCCTTCGCTAGCTTCCTAATGTTCCTTAGTCCCTGAGAATTGGAACAAAGGTGTGAGCCACATCCGGTATCTAATACCCATGAAGCTGAGCTAGTGAAGTTAAAGTCTATAACGTAAATACCTGATACAGAAGCAACGATTTCGTTCTTCTTATCTTCCTTGAGCTTGAGGCGGTCTCTCTTCCAATGTCCCTTCTTCTTACAATAGAAGCATTCGGAATTAGACTTAGAAGATGCTACCTTCTTTTCCTTGTTGTCTTTGGTAGCTTTCGGCTTAGGCGGAAAGTACTTCTTTCCTTTCCCCTTGAAGCCTTTCTTCTTTTTGCCTGCACGTTTGAACGACTTGCCCTTCTTGATCATTAGCATATCATGCTTCCCCTCATCCTTGAGCGTCTGCTCAGCTTGCTTCAACATGCCATGAAGCTCTGTTAGGGTTTTCTCCATGCTATGCATGTTGTAGTTCATCTTGAGCTGGTCATAGCCTTTCTGAAGGGAATTGAGAATGATGTCAATAGCCATCTCGGTTGAATACCTCGCATCAAGCCTAGCCATGTTCTCAAATAATCCGATCATTTTGAGTACATGTGGGCTGACTGGCTCTTCTTTCTTGAGCTTAGTCTCAAGGATTTGCCTGTGGGTTTCAAACCTTTCAGTTCGAGCCTTCTCTTGAAACATATTTTGTAACTCAGATATGATCTCATAGGCCGATTCCTTCTCGAAGAAGGTTTTCGGAAGCTTAGGAGACATAGTGGCTAGCATAACGCACTTGACATCCCGATCGGCCACTTGCCATCGATTAAGGGCGGCCTGAGTCACCTCCTCATTGGAAGCCTCAGGAATTTCCTCATCAAGGACATACTCTTTCTGTTCTTGCATAAGAACTATGCGCAAATTTCTTTGCCAATCAAGAAAATTGGTCCCACTCAACTTCTCCTTATCGAGAATTGAGCGCAATGAAAACTGGTTGTTTGAGTTGTTCGAAGACATGATTCTACAATTGAAAGAATTTGAAATGAAAAACCATTCATAATACTTAAATAAGATTGAATTCAATTCATGCATATTTCAATACTTATTTAACGTCTTATTTACACATAAAATTGTCCCCATTTTGTGAAAATAAGGCGATTCCAAGATCCAAGGGATCAACGAGTAATTAGGAATGCTTTGGCTTGTCCTAACACTTGTTATCCCAAGGTAAGCATTGCCTTGCTAATGGCTCCAAGCCATTCTTGGTTAGTTAATCGTCGCATCCAATGTGTCTTGACGATATATCTCTTTTGCCACGGTATGTGAGGACTCCTCACTCATACTGATGAGTTCAACCAAAACCAACATGCACACCCGGTGTGCCTTACGTTCCTAAGAGCAGTAATGGTGCCTCGCTTTGGCGTAGCCCACCATCACACTCATTCGGTTGGCAAGTGTTGTTTTGGAAAGGCAAGTTTACTCAATATTATTAGGGACCTAGGATTTCTATGTTGGTTGATTTAAGTGAACTTAATTAATCATCGCAACATAATGAAAACCTAAACATGCATCTATTCATACACAAGCATAAACATGAATATTTAAAGCATAAGAGTTGATGCGTATTGGCAACTAGCATGACCCCTTGAATTCTTCAAGTCTTCAAAAGGTCTTCTTTTGAAACTTCATGGCTTCGTCTTCCGAGAAACTCCGTATTCTTAGACTTAACCAAAATTATGCAACTACTAGTATCTACAATTAGGACTAATCTAAATATTAAGGTACAAAAATACTCAACGGTACGTAGACCGTATTTAGATTTATAAAAATACATCACGGCACGTAGTCCGTATTTTATATCCTAATCGGGTCCCACTAGTTGCCATTTCATTAAAGTTGTATTCACTATTTGTGAATGGCCCATGCATTTTACAACGATAAATAAGTAACAATGCATAGAGCACACGTGCGTACTAGTAACTAATCTAGGTGGTTAATCCAATTAACTCGCCTAATTAAAACTAGTCAAAGTTGTTTAACCGATTATGTAATTAGCGTAATTAATAATTGAAGCTCCCACTAAATTCCGCATCCAACTTAATTAATCCAATTAAGTAAGCCGGTAAAACCCAAAAATTTGCCAAAATAAAATTTTGCCAACGCCGCTCAAAAACGAGGCCTAGCCTCCAAAATTTTAATTAAAATAAACAAGATTAATTAAAATAAATAAAATGGCTAAAATGCAAAATAATATTGCCTTAAAACGTGGTACATATGCTAATTAAGGGGAGGTGTTCATAGCCGTGACTCATGCTAAGCGTCACACCCATAGCTTAGAATACCGCATACGCGTTGACTCTTCTACGGGGCGTGCAAGAACACAAGCCACGAGGCCGCACAAGCTTGCTAGCTATGCGCACCATGCCGCAAGCCTCGCAGCACACCCCCGCACACCACTGCCGCACCAAGCATACGCACCAAGAATGCTCGCACACCCATACCGCACACAGCATCCATGTGTTGCGCTACGGCAGCAGCACGTACGCACGCAGCACAGCCGCAGCACGCTGCTGCGCTGCTGGTGTGGCTGGCGCGCATGCCATGCACATGGTTGCACGCAACCATCGAACAACCCCTTTGGCAGCCACATGCGGGCTGCTATGCAGCCTGGCTAGCCAAGGGAGGCTTTGCCTCGATTTGCGTGCCATAGCCTCGGGATTTCAATCCCAAATTTCGCGTGACAATTTATTAATTCTAAATTAATTTTAGAACTAATTTTAATAAGCAAAAATTAAAAAATTTAAATAAGTCTAACTTAAATAAAATCCACCCAAGTGCATTTAACCAAAATTATTTCCAAGAACCATTCTTTAATAAAATTGGTTTAACTTGGTGCAACAAAAAAATAAGGCAATTTCTCACTATTAATTTAATCAATTTAAATTAATCTTGAGATTTTGACAAAGTAAGAGGGAGTTGGAAATATGAACTTTAATATTCAAATAAAAATCCAACTTTTAACATTTGTGAATCCTTGAAAAATCATCTTCAAATATGAAGATTTAATGAGATCTCTATCACAAGATTGAAACTTTAAGTTTTCAATCAACCAAAAATGATTAAAACAACAAAGTTCATCATAAAATTCATGGAATTTAGTAACTTTAAAGTTTCAATCACTTAACATAATTAATATTTGAATCTTTAGTACTTAGAAGCCTCAAAACAAAGATTTCACACTATAATGCAATTAGTTTGAAATTAGGTGAAAAATAATCAATCTTTTATGCACAAAATACTACCAAGTAAATATGCTTTACAGAGATTAAAATTGCAGAAAAATAATGCAAATAAAACAATACATAATCACCATATTATGCCATAAATATTCAAGGTAAGAAAGGCTTAAAAAATTTCCATCAAAACAAAAAATCCCTCAAAAAAGGCATTTCTGGTTCAATTTTGGCTAAAATCACTGTTCTGAAAAGGGGAAAACATTTCCAAAACGCCTTTTCCACCCAAAATTCACTATTTTTGGGCGAAAATCTAGATTCTGGGCCAAAAATCGCATTTAAAACGGGAATAAAATAATAAAATCGAGCCACTAATCTAATTAACAACTTAAAACCAGAAAAATAATCCATAAATAACCTTGAAAAAATATGATAATAAAAATAAACGAGCGGGGCTCTGATACCACTGTTGGGGTTTGGTGAGTCCGACTCACCGCGGAAGAAACCCGAGCCAAGGATCTCGCTCGCAATAATTAAAACCACATAAGGATAACTAAATAAACATAAAGGGTAGAATAGTAATTATACCTTTGTCGCGTGCTTCGCCCGACCACTAGGGCTCTTACTTGAAAGTAAGCCTCGATATTACGACGGCCTCCGACGGAGATCCACCCGCAACTCGACCACCAACAAAAGGTCTATTGCCTTGGGGTTAGCAAGGCCCGACCAAGCCCGAGTAATTATGAGTTCAAGGGTTTTTACAATGGTAATGCCCTATTCAACTCTTACTCAAGCATCATTCCCAATGCCCCAAGTTGGGTATTTATAGGGAATGATGAGAGTATGAAATCCTCTCCCATCAATGTAGGACAATGAGATTTTCACATTTTATTTTAAAGCTAAAATAAAATAATTAAGCAAACTAGTAACAAATCAACAAGTGTCAAGCATACATGAGGGAGTAGGTGAGGACCACTTGGAGAGGGGGGGACCAAACTTGCTCCCCACTCCCTCTCCCCAAAACCGGCCAACACATCAAAGCTACCCCCAATTATATCGCACCACATGGCAGCCCCCACTTAGGCACTAAGGCACCCATGTGGGCTGCCACGCACAGCAGGCCCAGCACATGCGTGCGAGCTGCTGATGCTGCTCTCGGCCAGCAAGCTCAGCACGCAATGTGTGGGCTGCGGCTGACGCCTGATGCCGAGCCAATGCTGCTGCCTTGTGCGTGCACTTGGCTGCGGCAACTAGCATTGGTGCGCAAGCTAGCCACCATGCTTGGCATTGTGCCCCTAGCACTCGATTTGCTCAGGGCATTCCGATGCTAGGGATATTTTGGGAAATACGTTGATTTATTAGTAGTAGGACGTCTCTTCTTTTACTATTTTTGACTCGACTTCCAACGCTCGGTTTCGACGCTCTAAGCTCGAATTTCCGACATCTAAATATTTATTACTCGGTCGACTCATTAATTCCTTCCGAATTAATTCGTCTCATCGGTTTGTTAGTTGCTTGGGTGTGACCCGAAGGGTTCAGTTAAGATTAAGCTGTAATATTAATTATGCATTAATATTACTGATCGGAAGCGGCCCCCATCCAGGCATTCCGATCACTTAACCTTACTAAATATATTAGCTTTCTAATAATTCTGAACCCACTATCAGAATTATACACTTGTTCGAAGGACACCATTCCTTTCAAATGGATGGTGAGGTCCCTGACCAGGTCGGAGAAGAACTTTGTGCCTGACTTGCAGGTGGTGGACTTCGACCGCATTTAGGGCCTGCTAGCGGAGGTAAGTTATTTTAACTTAACATTTCATCTTCTTTTCTTCACATTATCAACTACTTATTTACCCGTCTAACCCTTTTTAGGTAATGTTGAGGGTAGACGAGCTGCGGGTCCCCTTCAGGCGGAAGCAGGTTGAGGTAAATGATGCCAAAAAGAGGGCCACCCAAGCTCTCAACTCTGCTGAATATGCTAAATATATGTGCGATATAGAAATTAAAGTTGTAGAGTTGAAACAGGAGGAGTTGATCCGGAACCTGACGGCTGCTAATGATGCCGCTAATAACCGAGTGAATGACCTTGATCTGGAGCTGACCAAGAAAATGCCAAATTTGATCTCAAGGCATTGGAAGGAGCTGACCAAGAAAATGCCAAGTTGAGGCCGGACGTCAGCCGGTTGGGAGTGGAGTTGGTTAATTTGAGGAACCAGCATCAAGAGGAGATCTCTAAGGAGCCAAACCGGCTAGTCTAAGAGAATAAGAAGGACACTGAAGCCCGCCTGAGGATCGCTTGGGGTCTTCTCCACCCAGGCGTGGAGTTTGACGTCTTCAAGCTTAGGTATGACTACGCCACAACGGTGTACGATGCCCAAGCTTGGGTATGACTACTCCATTCAAGGCTTGGGCCTTGGAGCAAGGTTATGAGGTTTCCGATGATGAGGGGGAGCCAGCTGGGGGTCAGACAGAGGGTCAAGCTAATCAATTCCAGACTGACCAAGTCCCAACTGCTGAGACAAATGAAGGAAATCTCGAAGCCGGTCAGAACCAGCCAGAGCAGTAGCCTCAGCAGCCCTGAATCAACCACCCCGTTCTTTCTGCGGCAGTATGCCATTTCTCTTTTCTTCCAACCTGTGTGCCGTGTATGTTTGTAATTTTGCCGACTATGGAGTCGGATAACAATTTCTTTTTCTTTCTTTTCACCGGATATGTATGCGGTTAACAATGTTATTCGGCCTTTGTGCCAATTTTTAATTTATAAAGTACCCCGACTAAGTCGATTTTGCATATTTTGCGTTTGCGTTTGAATTTTGAATTTTGCATATATACTTGATATTTTGCCTAACTTATGAATAGAATGCGGCAAATAATAATCCGGCTGTACTTGCCCCTGGGCGGCTGTGTGGTTAGTTTCAACTTAGATTGATTGATTGGCTTGAAAACGTTTGATACTTTAAGGAGTATGAGATGTTTGTAAGCCAATCAATCACAATGGTGATTGCCCAAAACCAAGTGCATAGCCGTCCATTAAAACATGTGTTCCAGCCTCTTACCCAGGCAGTAAGGGACCGTCTAGGGTGATTGCATAGCCGTTACACAGTGTTCCTTTGCCCCACTGGGCGAACCTGTGCAATTTTGGAATGAAAAGTCTAAGTAAGAACTTCAGTCGATTGTTGGCTAATGTCTTAGGACATCCGGCTTCTCGAAAACTTAATCGTTCTTTAGACTATTCTGGTCAGACGACTATGAGTTAACCAATTAGGTCGTTCAATTTTTGCCATCTGCATACGTACATAGAGCAAACGATAGAATGCCCTCTGCGACGATAACACCCGGAGGGGCGTCACCGGACACCATGTTTCACATTGGAGCAGGCGAATTTATAAAGTATACAACCATCTGGCCTTAGGCCTGCCATCTTTATCTAGACCGGTTGTGTAGCCACTAAGCCTTTTTGTGCTTAGTTTATTATCTGGCCATTGGCCTCTTGTCACTTGGATGTTGATTTTAGCTGCTTAGTCTCTAACTTAGCTTACTTATTAAACAGAAACAGGCCGTCTGTGCATTGCCCAGACGGTGTAAGATAAGCAATAAAAATAGTGAATAAAATAATTGAAAACAAAAAGCAACTTTTTCATTGATAGACTTCTTGTTTACAAAAACTAACAACTCTCAGAAGTAGTACTTTTTAAAGTTGTCTACATTCCAAATTCTAGGCAGGCGTCTGCCGTCTGGAGTTTCTAGGCGGTAGGTGCCGTCTCTAACTTCATCATAAATCCGGTAGGGGCCTTCCTAATTAGGAGTTAGCTTTCCAAGCTCGTTGGCCCTACCGGTTGCCTCCATTTTCCGTAGCACAAAGTCCCCAACTTTCAAAGGACGTTTGTGTACTTTCTTGTTGTAGGCTCTTGTCATTCTTAGACGGTATATCTCATGTCGTAGGGCAGTATTGCCCTTGCGCTCCGGGAGTGAGTCCAATGCTAGCCGCATGGCCTCCCAGTTTGCCTCTTCATCGTAAAGCATGACTCGTAGAGTCAGCTCATAATGTTCGATGGGCAGGAAGACTTCAACACCGTATACCATGAGAAATGGGGTTTCACCGGTTGCCCCTTTTGCAGTTGTCTGGATTGCCCATAGGACATGAATTAATTCTTCTGCCCATAAGCCACCGGCTCTTTCAATTTTCTTTTTGATACCGTCTGAGATGAGTTTGTTGAAGGCTTCAACCTGGCCGTTTACTTGGGGTCGACCAATTGATGCAAAAAAATGTGAGATCCCTTGATCTCCCAACCAAGTTTTGAGCTGAGGCGTTTCAAACTGAGGGCCATTATCAAACACCGTAGACATAGGTACCCCAAACCGGGTGATGATGTTCTTCCAGATGAAAGAGATGACATCCTTTGTCTTGATGTTCTTGACCGCCTCTACCTCCACCCATTTGGTGAAGTAATCCACAGCCACCAAGATATATCGCTTTTCGCTTGGTGCAGGCGTGTAAGGACCCAGAATGTCCATGCCCCATTTAGCAAACGGGACTGGGCTGTGGATTGCCGTCAGATCAGTAGCCGGACGATGGATTAATTTGCCTAATCTCTGACATTTGTCACAATTTTTTACCATCTCCATAGCATCTGACTCAAGGGTTGGCCAGAAGTAGTGTCACCTGGCTCTGACGGCCAAAGATTTGCCGCCTATATGAGAGGCGCAGTATCCCGCATGCAATTCTTCGAGAACTTCTTTTCCCTTTTCTAGGGTAACACACTTCAATAAAGGTTTAAGGAAACCAGCTTTGAAGAGCTCTCCGTTTCTCATCTCGAAGTTTGCAGCTCGCTTCTTCATGACGGCTGCCTCCTGTGGTGAATTAGGAAGCGTTTCGTTTGTCAGGTAAGCCAGGATGCCGTCATAAGTACCTACCAACACGTTCTTAACCTTGGCCAACTGTGCCGCCTCGGTTATATTCCTGGTGAACGCAAACGGTTGTTCACCAAGTCTAAGCAAACGGAGCTGCCAGTCCAGTGGCTGGACATTGTTGTATGCCGCCTGACCCCCGTAGTAGGCCGACTGCATATATTGAAGGTCGTATTGACCATATTGCGCCTGAGGCGCATACGGGACTGACCCAGTCATCTGAGGGCCGGTATGGACGGACTTGCTGCATGTGTGGCTTTCATGTAAGGACAGTGAATTCCTTACATATGTTTCCTTGAAGCTGTCTAGAAAGCTAGAAGTAGAGGCTGACTTAGACAGCTGTTGGTTTCTCCTCCGCTCAATGATGTGTCGAGCGTTAGAGGCTGATTTCTTGCTTTCGTCCGGTGCCGGGGGTTTTTCACTGGACCCTTCTTAGGCAAGAGGATCTTAGTCCAGTCAAGTTTTGCGGCTGCCTTCTCCTTGGGATGTGGAGTCGGCCTCCTGTCCCTGATCGGCTTTCTCCTCGGCAGAAGAGGTCTTCTTTGCCGACTGACCCTTGCTAGAGCCAGCTTTGTTTTTGTTGATTAGATCCTTGATTTCACCCTTGAAACTAGTCATGAATTTCATGAGTTCGTCCCGGGTGACTGGAGCTGATCCTCTTGTCGTCTGGGTTTCCCCTTCTGGCTGTCTAGAGGGCCTACTTGGACCCGCCTGGTTAGTGTGGCGTTCCAGTCGTTCTTTGGAACGGATGTATCTAGAAACGAATGACCCATCTTTAGCCACATACGTTTTGACATTGTCATCATCCTCATGGTCTGTAAAGACCTCCGGCTGAGGATTGCTTGAGTTACCCAGCTGAATAACTGGTTGAGGATTGTTGGTATCAAGAGGTGGTACAGACTCTTGAACCATCTTTGAGGTACTCTCCCCACAGACGGCGCCAAATGTTTTGGGTGTTTTTGTCCCTCGGGAGAGTTACAGCTCGAAGACTGGTTTGGCGCGAGTTGTACCTGCAAAACAACGAAGACTCCGGGTGGTTGGAGCTCCGCCTTCGACGATCAATTAATACTTGAAAGAAAGTAAAAAGGTGTGGAAATTTTGGTGGATCTTCTCGGATTCCGAGATCAGGTGTTCTCTGATGAGAGAGAAAGTGGGGTGTAATAAATGATTGAATGTGTCCCTAAAATGGAGGAATATCTCCCTATTTATAGGATTGTTGGGAAAAGTGCCCCTCCCTAGGTCACACTGACCTAGATTTAGGGGTGTCCATAATTCGGATAAAAATCGAAATCCAATCCAATCCAAACCGAATTATCATTTCGGATCGGATTCGAACTTTAAATCGGATCGGATCGGATTGAGATTTTTTAAAAATTCGGATTTTAAGATTAGATCGGATTAACCCTAATTGGATCCAATCCAAACCGAAAACCGAATTGTAAAATTAAGCTTGTATAAATATAGATTTTTTTTGTTTTTTTAAATTTAGCTCAAATACTTACTACTCCATCCGTCTCTTTATTAATGTCCACTTTCTATCATTTATTACTCACATAATAAAGAGAAAGTGGACATTAATAAAGAGACGGAGGGAGTACTACATAAAATAAATTAGGGAGACTTTGTATTAATTAATTAATGACTTGACGTTGAACTATTTATTTTAATCATGATTTTGAAAACTTTTATTTATATTAAGGGCTTATTTTTATACTTGTATTAGGCGCTAAAAAATAATGTGTTATAATTCGGATTTTCGGATCGGATCCAAATAACCGAATTTTAATTCAGATTGGATCGGATTGGATCAATAGAGAAATTCGGATTGGAAAATTGAAAACCGAATTATATTTCGGATTGGATTGGATTTAGACTAAATCCAAACCGAAAAACCGAATAGACACCCCTACCTAGATTTGGTGGGCTGCGCCACTTTGCGGTTTTCTCGGAAATTGGGCCTTGAAGGCTGCAATTCTGCTGACATATGAGGCTGCCACGTGTCACTTGGTGAGTGGTCCATGGAGACCTGTCTAGCTTTGACACGTGGACCTCTCCGATTGGTCCACATGTCTAGGGTATTTTTACCCTAAACAATGTATAATTTTTTTTTTAAAAAAAAAACTTATTTTTTTTTTAAATGTGGGGGACAAATGTCCCCTCTTGTTCCTGCCTCCCTACGTCGGTGCTTGCGTGGCTCTTTAGGGCCGGCAACGCTTTTCTCCTACTCTGTTCAAACTTCACAAGATCCTCATCCTTTACTTTAACAGTCTTCCTCTTTTCACTTTGACTGCTTTCCTTGTCTTTAGACACGCTTGAACCATCACCACAAGATTATAACCCCATCTTCTTCCCCTTCTGAACACTACTCTTCTTTCTCTCCTTTCCTCTTAGGTTCTTCTCAGGTTCCTCCACAAACATGATCAACGTTTGGGAAACAATTGAGACCAAAGCCCCCCCCCCCCAGTTTTTTCACCTCAATCCTATTGGTCTCAACCACTTCTCATACTTCCTCATCTTTCATGACCTCCTTACCCTTATTATGGTTTTGGTCTCTCTATCATTCTCTAAGCTAAAACTGCAAGCCCAATAGGTTATGATCCTTCTAGAGTATCTAATTTCCTTGAATTTGTCCTCCTCATATACTCTAGGCGCGGTGATTAGACCCTTGATCCAGATTATTTTAGCCACAACTCGATTACCCAAGGGGATGGGTAGAGATTGCACTTAGTCGAATGAGTTGTTTGAGTCTAACAAATTTGGAGGGTTTAGATTTGACTTTAATGGATTTACCCTAGTGAAAACATTTGAATCTAAGCAAAGGAAAGAGAAACTTGGGTGAAAGAAATTCAGAGTGGATAAAAGTTTGAGGACACCCGAATAGAAGAAGGTTTGATAGGGATTGACAATTCTCCATATGGGAAAGCAACAACTCATGTGTTTAGACAGAATTGGATAAATACAAGGGGGACTTGAAAGCATGTTGGGACAGGAGGGGAAAGAAAACGAGTATTGAATGAATAAATAACTTGGGAGTAGAGCTAGGTATAGTGGTGAAAAAACAATTAAATTAAGAGAGAATAAGAGCACTAGGACAATACAAATTCCTCATATACTCACTCATCATAGGGTCTAAGAACTTAAAGAACTTATATAAAGATATCTTGAAAAATAAATAAGCAACCATGTAGAGCCACCATAAATGAAAGAAAATTGTAATTTGCATGACCCAAAAATTGGGGGAATGGAAAGCAAATTATAGAGAAGAGTCGGGTCTAACCTTAGCATTTGATTAACCCTCAATGTTAACGCTAAGAAAGTAAATTTACTAAATAATCCCCGACAGGTTGACAGTTCACTAGAGGTGATCAACATTGACTCGACCCAAAAATTAGGCAGGTTTATGCAAGCATAAAAACGCATTTATTGTTAAAAAGCCTGAACTCGGCCCAAAAAAGCCCGCTTTGGCCTGACAAGCCCGCTACTTTTTTGCGGATTTGTACACGAGGAATTGTGTTGTAGCCCAAGCCGGCCCGATTTTTGATCACCTCTACAGCTCACCCGAAAGTACATTTTTACCCAGCCCAAACCTGAAAACAGCAAAAGATGAGTGGGTTGGGCTTTCCAATTCCAATAGTTTTGGCGCGTCCACTTCCAAGTTCCAGTTCTCGTTTTACATCGATTATATCGTCCTCACTCTTTTATTCTCCCTACTTCTTAACAACTTCACCTCCCTCTTCTCTCTCTCTCTTCGAATCTGCAACTCCAACTCCAACTACTTCAATTACTACAAACTTTCTCATTGAATTTGCGAACTCAAATTTCACATTGAAGAGATCTCTCATTGTTCTTCTTCATTGACATATTCTCTTGTGGTTAGTTTTATTAATTTCGCCTCACATTGTTTGTTTTCTATTTGAATTTGAATTAAAATTTGCATACTTCAATTGATTTTGGCTAACTATTTTTATTAATTGCAGGTATTTGATCGGTGAATATGGATGCATTTTTGGTTTGCAAATCTGTAACTGCGCCATCTACTACTAAACCTGTAAGCTCAAATTTTTATATTTTTTTTTCTGATTGATTTTGGCTATGATATTATCGAAATTTTGATTGGAGCTTTGATGTGACGTTTCGAGCTCTGTAGAATGAGAATAGGTTTGCCCCTGAATTGTTGCACTTTAGTATAGTAATTAGCATTCTATGAGACAAGAAGTTGGTGTCAAATTATTGAAATTTCGTGTTTCTTTAACTATTTGTATAAGTAATGTAATACAAAGCATATTGTTGGATTAGTTATGTATGCGTATGTGATTAATCGCTTGAATGAGTAAATTGGTTTGTGCCCATTTGTACGAATAAAGGAGATATTGATTTTACTCTTAGATTCGCTCATTTTATGCTAATTAGAGAAATTATGCGAATTGATCAAAATCAATTATCTCAATTTCTGTCAATGAGCAAAATAATTGCTCCAATTGTGCAAATTAACATATATGATAGTTGGCTATACATGTACAACTGGTGAGGAGAGGGTGAAATGGGAGAAACATGTTTATAATTGTAACTTATTTGATAAATGAATCTAGAATTTAATAGTTGCCTGTTTACTGTATACAGCTTTTATATATATCACTTTGGAAGCAGCCTCCGGACTAGCATTAGTATTGATCGGTTGGATAAGGCTTAGTACACTTTGACCAACCAAAACCCTCCTCATGTGTTGCTCATAATGTGTAGTCTAATTTTTGAAGTCTTTTGTCACATAGTTGGAAAATATAATAATACCATGAGTTTGTTTTTTAGATCAAGCGTTTTAATGTGAATTTAATGGTATGCTAATGGCTCATGTAAATTTTTGGTAAATGGTCTTTTAATTGCAGGGCTTATGGATGAACCAGACCAATGGATTCAGCAGTGCTCCATCTAACTTGGCGATAGGGAGCCGGGTTAATTTTCCTGGGCAGTCAGTTCAGGTTCTTAAGATTAGTCGTAAAGCTAGAAAGTGTGGTGGAGCTCTTGCAGCAACTTGTCGCAGTGAAAAAATTTTGGTAGCTAATAGAGGTGAGATTGCAGTCCGTGTGATCCGAACTGCTCATGAGATGGGCATTCCATGTGTTGCAGTCTACTCAACCATAGACAAGGATGCACTCCATGTGAAAATCGCTGATGAATCTGTTTGCATTGGTGAAGCTCCAAGTAATCAATCGTAAGTCACTGATGATAAGATATGATTCTGCTCTATATTTTTAACTTAATTGTTGTTTCTTTAGTGGCAGGGAGGTGCAATGTGATTAATCTTTCTCCTACATATCCATGATATAGGGTCTAAGTAATCTGTATGTTTTAATAATAACAAATAGCTATTTTCTATTGCATTAGTAACTTGTGTCCCTTTTGTTGGTACTAATGGTCTAGGACTTTTGGAGAACATGCAATATTTGAATCACTTAGTAGAATAGCAAAGTGTTCCAAAATTTGTTAATAAAGTAGAATGGAGTACTAATATATTCTTTGTATGGCGTCTTTGATTACATATCGGCTTTTTGGATAAATTAATAAAGAGTGGTACTAAAGGGATAACTCTTTTTTACGGTTTATTAAATTATGAACTTCAGTGTGAATTGCAGCCCTTTATGAGAGATTCACTTATCAATTAGTTTGTTTGCTCACCCGTTAAAGCTCATTAAAATATACTTATAAGCTATTTAAATGATCACTAATATACATTGGACATATTGAATTTGGATCCAGAATTGTTATCCCAATAAATTATTTTTTGGTTAAAGTATTTTAAAGGAAGCTAATTGACATCCCTGCTCCCCTTAAAAATAAAGAAAGAATGAAAGATAGATAAAATAGGTAGATAGATAGAGAGGGAAAGTGGTCGGAGAGGGAAGGAAGGAGGAAAAATGATATCTTTTTCTATTTTAATTGTCTTTTGTTACTAATTCATTTCCTACAGATATTTGGTGATCCCCAATGTTCTATCTGCTGCTGTAAGTCGTGGATGCAGTATGTTGCATCCTGGGTATGGATTTCTTGCTGAGAATGCTGTTTTTGTTGAGATGTGTAGAGAACATGGAATAAATTTTATTGGACCAAATGTAAGTTGTCCTAATCATATTATGTTTCGATTTGTTGGTTTTTATTGTATAGATTTACACATTATATGCGCATATTGCTGAGAGTACTTTAATAAATTCATGTATCTGTAAAAAGTTTTAAGAAAGAGAAATTATAAAAAACACTAATGTAGATATTTCTTGACTTGTTTTTTTTCCAAAAAAATTAGATTATGTTAGTTATATAGAAGAAAAATATTATTCATGTTTTATTTCATTATTCGGTTATGTGATAGGGAAAATAAGTTAATTAATAAAGATTGGGATAATGCGATTTGGCAAGATCGGATATATAAATCTCATAGCCTTATTGACTTGTCTTAATTTTTGATAAATTGTTATAAACTTGTTATTTGCGTTTAATCACTCAACAAGAAAAACTAGAAAGCTTGAAACTTCGCATTGGTGAAGTGAAAGTTGATTACAAAACTAGTAGCGTTAAGTTATAAATTTTAAATTTAATAATTTTAGGCTACTTTAGGTTATCAATATCCTAATTGTAAGAATTGAATACAAATATGATTAATTGTTTTTGTAAACACTGCAATCCTAATACCTTTTGTCTTCCTTTGATCATTGTCGACTTTATGTGTGCATATGTCCCCTTTTTTTTTCTTATGTACTTTGTGTATACATTTTTTCCTTTTTTAATGTTTAACTTTAATCTCTATTATTATGTTTTTTTTTTTTTTTTTTTTTTTTTTTTTTTTTTTTTTTTTTTTTTTTTTGAATTTTTGTTAAATATTTTTTTTTCTTGTCTTCTCTTCATTAGTTTCAACCATAGAATTATGACAATTATTGTAATGATAAATAATTTACAATTAAAAGTGTAACCATAATTTTAAGACTAGACAACTTTTAGTAAAATGTAGAAAAATAAGTATTATAGATGATCTTATGTGTAAGACTTTTGATAAGACATACTTCCTACTAATTTTTTTTATCAATTATTGAGTATTTATTTGCAATTATTTAACTTTTAAGATTTTTTATATATTAATATTTTACTTTTTTGTTTAATTATTTAAAATTTTTCTATCATATATTAATTTTCAAAAAATTAATATTTGATTAATGGATAAGAAAGAAAGAAAAAGAAATTAAGAGGTGAAATGAGTTTGAATCTTTTGAATGAAATACTTATTTTTTGTTTGTTTGTGTTGTAGATGAGATATAATGTTATGGATATATATAAAGTATTGGTTTTAATCAGATTTGATTCCAAGTGTTGCCACTTGTAGGCAGCAAAGTCGTGTGTATTCTTTTTCAAGTTTGACAAAACTAAATGATTAATACAATAAGGCAGATATTTGTTTTTAGTTCCTTTAAATTCTTTTGTATAGGAACTAACTAAAAAAATGATTGAGGTGTGGAGCTAGGTCGTGGAGGTCGGGCCTCTACCAGCCCACATGTGGCTTCAGTCGCTTCACCCCTGTTTATAGAGAATTGTATCTCTACTTCTTTCTGCATATCAGACCAGCCAACATCTAAGTTCAGTTATGAGTGATGATCATAAAGTTTTGAGGGGCATTCTGTATAGCTATATAAGTTACCTGTTGGAATATTATTTACTTTTGTTGGCACCTGGAAGCTTGTTGTAATATTTCATTGCAACTTTGCAAGAAACACTGATTTCTGGAAAATCATATATAACATATCTAAACTTTTTGTTCTTTTATTTCGATTGCAAATCTAACATAAATATACTAATTCATGAAGCATTCTTACTATTTTGCAAGAGTAAAGAGGTTCAAACTTTCAAATTTTTTTACATACAAAATGTGAACTTCCAAACCCTTAGTCTAAGGCTAGCTGTAGAAAGTAAGTTGCTTTTCCAGGAATATGTATCACTTAAAATCCCTTTATTTTCCCCAAAAATAGTATTTGAAAATGTGTCAGATACCAAAGTTAAATTAATTTTATTTCCTACCTGGATTTCAAGATTCCTAAACTATTATATCTTCCCTTTTTTCACTGATATCTCTCTTTTTGAATTCAGAAGCTTCTTAATCTGATGAAAACATTTTTAATATGTTGACATTTACATAAATTGGTTTAGAAACACTCCAGTACAATTGATACTTAAGAAATCATCTGTATGCTTTAAAATTAAAAATTAGATTTGACCGAATACAGTTGATACCTGCACCGCTCAGATTCTGCGCAACGAGCAACGAGCAACAAGCTGTTAAGGAGTGAATTTAAGGGTTTAAGCTCTATAGGCTATATTATGGGCTTTTAAGTTTTTTTGGCCTATACAATACTTCAGATGTTATATGTGTCCTATCAGTTCATATCTTTTTCGAAAAGGTTCAATACTAGTAGTTCTTTGTGGACAATATATTAAAGGAAGAGAGCCTGAAATTAAGACTTAAGTTCTGTATAACTCTTATACACAGGGAAATGATGTGTCTCATTTAATTTCTCTTTAATCCTTACATGTCTTTTGGTGATTCTTGTATAATTTTATCTATCTAAATCTTGTAACTGCCATCTTCCACCTCAACACTTCAAGAAGCTACAAAGTATAAACTTGTTTTACACTCTAATCCTATTGTAAATATCCAGCCAGATAGCATCCGTGTCATGGGTGACAAGTCAACTGCTAGAGAAACCATGAAGAAGGCTGGTGTTCCAACTGTTCCAGGAAGTGATGGATTGTTACAGGTAAAATTGATTTCCATTACGTTTCATTGTACATCATTGTACAACTGATTAAAACTACTTTGAGTTCTAGCACTAGATCATCTTTTCTTGCAGACTTAGTTTTCTAACATGTAGCTATGTCTTTTGTAATAAATATGCAGAGCACAGATGAAGCAATAAAGCTTGCTCATGAAATTGGTTTCCCTGTTATGATTAAGGTACTACTTTGCGTTTCTGGAATAGGTTAACATATCAAATTTATTTTGAACCCTACACTGAGAGCATGCATCTGTATCTTCCATCCTTTTCTCCAAGAATAAGGGAATATTTTTTTTTTTTTTTTTGGGGTGGTAAGGCTCTTTCTTACTAACTCACAGCAAATATGTTTGAGTTGTTGATTAGATATTATGCCCATACTATGTACGTATTATATTATATTAGGACATTGAAAAATTAATAGCAAAAGAATTTAACTAATTTGATTCTCCTCCTAGCCTGCTAGGTGGCATTGGATATGATGTTGTCAATTATGCTCCTATTAAAATGGAGATATGAGTACTTGTGTGGTTTTATAACGCACAAAATTCTATTCTGTAAACCACTTTCACTTTATTTAAATAAGAGTGTGATTCTATTATTGAAGTTTTTGCTTTTATTTATTTATTTATTTTTAAAAATTTTTTATTTTATTTTATTATGCTGGCTCATTATTATTTAGGTGTCAGGTATGAACATAAAATTAGGTTATCTTCATCTTCAAATGTTCAGATATTCATCTTGAATGGGATTTGTTTTGAAGACCTCTACATCTAGATTTTGCCATATGTATGATATGATGCTAGAGAATTCCAATTTCTTTCACTTTTGTTAAGTATTGAAATTGGAGGATCTAAAACTATTCTCCATCAAAAGCCCAAATATCTTGTAGGTGTATTAAAGTATTGCCCACTAAAGCTTTTAGATCTTATATTCATGTTGATATTGTATTCTCATTGCAACAGATACATCTGTTTAGTAATTGTTTTTGCTGAAATTTTATCAAACAGTCTGTGCTTTAGTATCAAATAAATATGTTGTATTTTGTACCTTATGCATGTAGTTTGGCTTTATTAATAAAGTGTGTGCATGGTAATTTGGTAATATCATTACATATTATTTGTTGCCCGGCATACAATGCCAAAAGATCTTCATTATGCCCAGAGAATCTTAAATTTTTTTGTTGGAAGGCAACTGCAGGAGGTGGTGGCCGTGGGATGCGTCTTGCTAAGGAGCCGGATGAATTCGTGAAGTTGCTGCAGGTGATAATAAATTGCTTCTTTTTTTCAAAATATTTGTACATTTTTCATCTACCAACGCTGTTTTTTTAAAAACTGTAACAACAGTCCTGTGAGGCTTCTATTTCATGCTTAGAGTTTTTATTTACTATGTGGATACCTGATACAAGTGGCCCAAATGTGAGAATTTCAGCTGCTGCTTTGCAGCCTGATATTGGTGTATGTATGTCCAGACAAAAATTGGTATTGTTGCTTCTTTCATTAACTTTTGACGATATTCGTACCAGCAAGCTAAGAGTGAGGCTGCAGCTGCATTTGGAAATGATGGAGTATATTTGGAGAAGTACGTTCAAAATCCAAGGCATATTGAATTCCAGGTATTCAACAACAAAATTATGGTGTTTTGGTTGGTTTATAGGCTGCTGTTACAACTATAACATTTGCTCTGTATTGCTGGGGCATATATGAGTGCCGGATGCTATTGGTGTTTTGCTTTAGAACATAGAACACAAAATCTTGTCTATTTTCTTGTAGGGGGTTTGGGTAGGGTTAGTGAGCCTTGAGAAGATACACTCATTTTAATCTATGGCTCAGGCCAGAAGCTTAGTCAACCTGAGTTAATTTTTTTTTTTTTCCCTGCTCATTGGATGGCTTTGAATAAATTAATTATTTTATTATTGATGATTAAAATGATACTATACTAAATAAAGAAAACGTATGATTTTAAGTGATACAAAGTATTGTATTATTGATGGGCTAAAAAAACTCAGAGATAAGTAAATTCTGGGGCTTTTGTTTGGACACTTGTCTTTCTCTCCTTTTAGAATAAATTTCAGTGGGAGGATCTAAGTTAGTGTTCCATTTCAAGGAATACATGTAAAAAATTCTATTGATCGAATTTGTGTTTGTTAGTCTTCCTTTTTTGTCTTCCAATTCTTATCAAATAATAAAGTCTTCAACATCTGCTACTGGTAATAAGTTACAGATCTGTATACTTATTTTACCAAAATAAATAAAGTGTTGTGGAAAATTCTAAATAGGTCGAGTTTAATACTTTCAATAGGAGTCAAATGAGGATGCATCTTTTTGGATAGGTGGTTTAGTTTATGAGTTAAATTGTATATGAGTCGCCAATAAGGCAAATACGTTGCATTTCACTTACTCATTCTAATTGTATATTGCTATCCTTAACAGGTTCTTGCAGATAAATTTGGAAATGTTATTCACTTTGGAGAGCGTGATTGCAGTATTCAGGTATGTCCTTTGATTTTAATTGCTTCCTTCCCGCATGCAACCAAGTCCATTTTTTTTTACTTCTTTCCATGTAGGCTCCTTTTGTGCTGTCAGATGTTAAGCTATTTGTTTTTTTATCGGGATTTTTTCTGCCTTATCTTTGGGATGGGTGGAATAAAATGAATTCAAACTTAGTTATTTGTGGTGAAACTAACTCATTTGCCAGGTTTTCTTAAATCTAATACATGGACCTTAACGCTTTGTTTGGATAGCAAAGAAGGAAGGAAAAGAAGGGGAGGGAAAAAGGAGGAAGGGAAGGGAAAAGAAAGGGAGGGGGAAGTGAGCTCCATTTTCCCTCCAAATCTCTCCAATTTTGGAGGGATTATACTTATTAAAGAGAGAGGGAAAATGGATCCCTCCCTCTCCTTTCCCTTCCTTCCCCCAATCTTTTACCCAAACAAGAGAATTTGTCCCCCTCCATTTCTTTTCTCTTCTTTTCCTTCCATTTCTTCTTATCCAAACAAAGTGTAAAACTCTGCAGCAAATTAGGAGAGAGAAATATTTTGTGGCGCTAGTCCGGAAGTTTCTGATTCATTTGTGCTGTAAAAAAGCAAAGAAGAAAAGTGAAAGCATGTTTGAATAAAATGTCAACGAATAACTGAGTTACTAAATTATCAATAGATGCATTTGGGAGCAAATCATTATATAATTGCTCTCTTGTGCACAAAATATGAAGCTGTCTTTGGGATTTTTTGGTTGTTATGTCTTATGTGTGGGCTCATATTGCATTAGCCCTTAAGGGTAGGAACTTTTCATTATGCATGTACTACGTGAAGACATATCATCTTAGGCAGGATCTCTCTCCCCCCTCAAAGAAATTAAACATGTAACTCGTGATATAGAGGTAAATGTGTTGATTTTGTGAACGGATATTGCAACCTCCAGCTTAGTTATCCCTGAAAAAAATGGGAAACAAGGTTTGTATCAAGTTATATGAGGTAATTTAAGTGATTTTAGTTGCCTCCCTCCGCCTCTCTCATTTTACAATCCCTATTGACCTAATTTTAGGCTCTATCCCATGGCGATTGACAAACCCTCCTCCTCTCTTCTGGTGTTGGTTTAGATTCAAAACACAAATGGTTGAATAAGGCAACAAGAGTTTTCGATCAAAACCCATTATGGCCTAAGACCTATAAAAAGATACATTATTTGGACATGGATTTGAGTATCCAATGCAGGTATGGACAATTTCGAGTGTCAGGTAAGTCCAAAAATTTTGGACACAGGGTCGTCGTTCAACTTTGGACACGCATACAGGGATACAACTTTAAAATTTTTAATAATTTTTTAGTTAATAACTATTTAGATAAATTATAAGTTTATAATTAGTCCCAAACGAAAAGCCCTTCCAGCTTCTTTGTTGTCCTGGATGCAAGATTTTTTTATGTAAGTATATGTATTAATTATTCAGCTGATGAGTTAAAAAACAGATATCACTCACACCTTAACCGCAATTCCACCCATTTAAAAATTAAAAGTTTTACAAAAAATTCAGCTGTTGACCACTTATAGATATCTATATATCATCCTGATCACCTACTTTCACCTTGACGTTCCTTCAAACTAGTTCTTTTTTTTTTTTTTTTTTTTTTTTTTGGGGGGGGGGGGGGGGGGGGGGAGGGGGGGGGGGGACTGCAACTACAGTAACAAATAACTTAATTTTTTTTTTTTTTTTTTTTTTTTGGGGGGGCGGGGGGGGACTGCAACTACAGTAACAAATAACTTGCTTTCCCTCTCTACGTCAGCAGCAAGTCACTGGCAATATCATCTTTCCTCCTTAAATATTTCTCCTCGGCAACCTTATCTTTGTACAGTTGTACTTGATGACAACATGGTGTGTCCTGGCTGCATGCCATACCCAGTTCCATCTCGGGACAACTTGGGTATGGCAAAATTTTTTCCTTGTCCGTGTAACACACAGATACAAGCAAGGGACAAAATCAGTAATAAGTGAATATGTAATTGCGGTTAGGGAATATAAACTTACAAAGAAGATGATGTTAATTGTGGTTGAGTGATAAACTTGTTCCAAACCTGTTCTTTATCACACAACCTTGACCAAGCGAATGCGTGGATCCATTTTATCAATTTCCCTCTCAACAAGTTTTAAGCAATTGGATAGATACTTGTACAAAAGGGCTACAATTCTGGATGCATAACAGAGAAAATGAGAAGCAGTAGAGTAAATTCATGAAGTGGTTAAAAGAGTGTTGATTTCAATGTGAGAATTTACAAGATCTATGCCTTGCCATAGAAGTCAGAAATTCCTACCTTCTGGTCATGGATCGTGAGCCAAGCGGTGTATTTCCTCATCATGTGCTTCCTTGTGTGATGATAATAGGCACAACAAGAGTAGCACTAATATTGATTTTATTACTTTCCTAATTTTAGTTGTATTATTAATTAGGAGGTTTCTTACTTCATACTATTTGAGTAAGCTAATTCATAGCTTATAAATTCTACCTCTAAAGTTCTTAAAGCTTTCTGATTTAGTCTGTTCTTGAAAGTTCCTTACACTTTTGCTTTATACTACGTACTATTTTTGACATATCCCTTTTACTACTTTACCCTATTACACCCACCCACCTGTTAACACTCTTACTTTATCCACCATTTTGTTACACCCACTCACCACAGCAATAATCACTCTCCAATTGCCTAAATCTGTTTGCAAATAGTAACCGTAAAGAACTTTTAGGAATGGACGGCGGATCTTGGGCCAAAAAGTTAGGGGGTCTGAGGTTTGATCCTCCAACCTTTTGCTTAATAATGCTCTACTACTATGCCACAACTTTTATAATGTATTTATTAGACATCATGTTACTTATAAACAACAACTCGGAAAACCTTAGGGGGGGAGGGGGGGGGCAGGCCCCTGCCTGCCATAATTAAGATCCACCCCTGAATGGAGGTAGTAGTACCTAAATCTTATGTATTCTATGAATCCACCACTTGCGTTGTATATTTTCTAATGAGAATAAATTGAGTTTGGCTGAAATCCTCCGATCTGTATCTATGTTTCCACCTTACTAGTGTGCTAATGTTTATTTGGCTGTCTTTCTATCCAGAGGAGAAACCAGAAGCTACTTGAAGAAGCACCTTCTCCTGCATTGACTCTGGAGTTAAGGAAAGCCATGGGTGATGCTGCTGTTGCTGCAGCAGCATCTATAGGTTACATTGGTGTAGGAACAGTGGAATTCCTTTTGGACGAAAGAGGTTCTTTCTACTTCATGGAAATGAACACCCGAATCCAGGTAGACAGAAGTCATGAAATAATACAGTATATAATATCTTAATTTGATAGGTTTGGTGTATTACTTGATATTTATCATTCTTGTATGAAGGTTGAGCATCCAGTGACAGAAATGATATCGTCAGTTGACTTGATTGAAGAACAAATTCGAGTGGCTATGGGAGAGAAACTCCGCTACAAACAGGTATACATCATTATATTTTTGGGGAATATCTCTGCATGGCTATTGTGGTGCTTGATTAATTATCAGTTGTCAATTTACAGGAAAATATAGTGCTAAGTGGACATTCAATTGAATGCCGAATCAACGCAGAAGATGCATTCAAAGGATTCCGTCCTGGACCTGGTATGGAATTTTTTTTGTTGCATTGCCTAGCATCATACTTAGATCCGTTCTATATCCCCAATAAAGTTATACAATTTAATACTAGCATTTCCAGAATCTGTAATGATCTAATTTCTCAGCCACAAGACCCCCTTCCCCCTCTTTCTGTAACTATTTCTCTCCTCCAAGTCTAAGTTGGTTGGGAAGGAATGGCTATCTACACACTTTCAAACTTGATATTTACTGTCAGCACCACAGTGGCCATGATTGATGCATGTGCATGATGAAAATAATAAGTATTAGTTTATATTTATACTCAATGTGTGTATATATATATATATATATATAGGGGAAGGCTCTCGTGAGAATTTTTCTTATGTGAGAACACTCTTTATATTCTAAATTTTTACTCGTATGTTCTAAATTTTAAATCTGATGTTCTAAACTTTTCCTTAGGTGTTGTAATTTAAATCAAATGTTCTAATTTAGTACTCACATGTTCTAAACCATAAATTAGTTAAGTTTGATGTCATAAGTTTTAAATAACTTGTTCCAAAATTTTTAACTTATATGTTCTAAATTTTAAAACGTGTGTTCTAAGATTTTTAATTATATGTTCCAGATTTTAAAGCGTATGTTCTTTTTTTTTACTCGTATGTTCCAAATTCTTTACTCACTCTCTATATTCTATATCAGTTTGTTCTAAATTTTTATTCACATGTTCATAATCTTAAATCAGATGTTCTAAACATATTACTCCCACAAATGTTCTAAATTATTACGCATATGTTCAAAATTTTAATTTGAGTCACATGTACTAAATTTTTAATCAGTTCTCATATAAGTATGAATTCTCACATATGGACCTATTCTCACCGGATCCCTCTATATATATATATATATTATTCTGTCATTTTCAATGAACTGTCATGGACTAAGAGATAAAAAATTATGACCAAATTGGTGTCGGTTCCCTACTAAGATGGATACATCTCTTTTATCCTGTTTAACAAGCTACACCAAGGTACAAAAGATTGATGCTGAATTGCTGACTTATCATCCTTATTTCAGGAAAAATAACCAGTTACTTGCCTGCTGGAGGACCGTTTGTGAGGATGGATAGCCATGTTTATCCTGGTTATGTTGTTCCACCAAGTTATGACTCTCTACTTGGCAAGGTATGTCTACTAGTTCAAACTTTCTCTGTGTGACATCAAAGATTCTCTCTCCCTTTCCAGCTTTAAATTTATTCAAAATTTATTATGTTGAATATGTCGGTTCTCAATTTTAATACAAACTTAGAGTTTTTTATGCTTTGTGCAAGAGATCATTCCATCTTAAGGGTCTTTTTAGTTTCCTTTCCCTATTTTTTAAGTTATCCAAATTGGAAAATAATTATCTTTTGCTCTTCCCCTCTATCCTTTTCACCAAACATGGTACCTGAAGTTTATGGTTATTTCTATTATACTTCCTCTGTCCTTTTTATTAATTGCACCATTTGGACTTTTTCACTATGCATACATTTCTCTTTGACTATCTTTTGTGTTTAATACGTAAGAAAATATTTAGTCATGTGGGAATGGGATCTTAATCTTTTTTTCTCTCCATTTATGTTAAAATTCTCATAAATCCTTTGTATTTACTCCCTCTATCTCTGAAACTCCCAATTTTCCATTTTATATTTTCCCTATGATATTGCCAACCGTTTTCGAGTTTCTGGGTTAGGTCCACCAAATAAAAATATAAAATAATGTTTTGTTACCTTCTTTTCAAATTTTTATTCACCTTTAGTCAACAAAGGGCCACCTATCCTCTGACCTGAAAAAAAAAAAAAAAACAAAACAAAACAAAAATTGTTTTTTCATTATCATTTACTTTCCCATCACCAAATTTCTCCCATATCTATATGCCCAAGAGAAGTGAGAATATCTTTGGGGGACAGAGGGTAGTAGTTTTGTACCCTAAAACAAAGTTTTTAACTTGACTTTTGTTGATTTGATAAGCATGTTTTTCTAACTCTTTCCACTTTTCATGTATTCCCATGTTTCTTACAATTCTACCTTGGATAGTTTTATGTCACAATTTGCTTGATATCTTCAGATTAGTGTCATTTGTATTTAATTAACATAGCATCTTTTTTTTATTGTAGCTGATTGTCTGGGCTCCAACTCGAGAGAAAGCAATTGCACGTATGAAGAGGGCTCTCGATGATACAATTATTACAGGTACATGTGAAGTAACTCTGCTGAAGATGTAATAAAATTCAGCACATCTTTGTGGTTGTTTAAACATATTTGGCTTGGTTGAAGAAATTAGGACTTGGCAGGCTGCCAATAATGCTTTAGAGAATCTCATACTTATGTTCTGGCAAGTCTTTTTGTATATAAGATTTGTGGTCTCATCCTTTCATCAGTAATCAACTGATATTCTACATGCAGGGGTCCCCACAACTATTGAATACCATAAACTAATTCTTGATATTGAGGTGAATACTTATCTTACAAATTTCGCTATCATTTTTGGCATTATCATTTCTTCTTCATATTGAGGTGAATTCATCTTACAAATCCCATCTTATCTGATTCTTGTATCTTTGCTTATTTACAGGATTTTAAAAATGGAAATGTAGATACCGCTTTCATTCCCAAGCATGAACAGGAATTGGCAGAGGTAAGACTTTTGAATAAACCCCATTAATTGTTTTCAATGTTTTATCATGTGTTTCCCTTTTGATGTTGAAGGGCTAATTAGTTTTGCTAATCCATTATCCCGGTGACATTAGTCACAAAAGCCAAGAGCTCTATTGAGTGAAAGTAAAAACATCAGCCTCACACTTGCCAGATTTTTTTTTTTTTTTTTTTTGGTTGGGAGGGTGGGACACAGAGAAGGGGGGAAGGAGTAAGAATGGCTCTAAGTAAAAGAGTTAAGAGTGATATTGCTGGGACTTCGGATGAAATTTTAAGGATAACAATCTAAGATTGGCAATTGAAAGCTATATCTAAGGGACTATGATTTAGTTTTCTCTAGTTGTGGCCTGCTCTATTCAATGAGCCATACCACATAATCGTTTCATATTTTATCAAATTAATGTCTGTATGATGAAGGTACCTTTGACGTAAAATTACACGTATTAGGTATATTCTTTAATCTCTGAGTAAGTGAGTAAGAATGGCTCTAAGTAAAAGAGTTAAGAGTGATATTGCTGGGACTTCGGATGAAATTTTAAGGATAACAATCTAAGATTGGCAAATGAAATCTATATCTAAGGGACTATGATTTAGTTTTCTCTAGTTGTGGGCCTACTCTGTTCAATGAGCCATTCCACATAATCGTTTCATATTTCATCAAATTAATGTCTGTATGATGAAGGTGCCTTTGACGTAAAATTACACGTATTAGGTATATTCTTTAATCTCTGAGTAAGTGAGTAGCACCATAAAACTCTAATCTAAAGCATCAATCTGTTTAGTAGGGTTTCTAATGAAAATTGAAATCCTGGCAATGGATTAAATTCCAGTTGTCCAGGTTAATTAGCACTAATGATCTATAGATTTAGTCACTCTTCGGAGAGAGCTGTTTGAGGTCAAAGTCACGTATATGGTACATGGGTGTTTTGCGTCATATTATGGTTCATATAGGGTGTAAGAACATGAATCATGGCCAATTTGTGCTACATGCAATGGGCAGTTGGGCACAGTACATGTGTCTTCTAGGCTGTCGCCCTTGCAGGATTCCTGAAGGCACCGTGGCCTAGCCATAGACCATTCTATGCAGGTGCAGCCAATCAAGTGGCCAAAAGCCGATTTGCAGTCTGTTGATACTGCGTGCATATAATAATTCTGTATTACTAATTGATTATATAGTCATCGAAAAGCCATTGAAAGAGAAATCTTTCTCTTGATCACTGAATAAAAAGGCAGTGGCAATGGGAAAGATGCTTTTTTTCAGTTGAGTTTTTGCATAAACAACTAGCCTGTCAAATGTTTGATTAGCACCCTGCTTGAGCCTGACATTTTTTTTATATGCTTGATGAGATTTTGCTCGAGGTAAATTTGACTGAAATTGAGGTTGCTAACTGTCCACAGGATTGACTTTCAGTAGTTTGCTAGCCAACTTTGCTAGTCAATATCTTCATTGCTTTCCATTCGTAAAATTTTCTTGAATTTATGACATTTTGTTTCTGGCCATTCAGCATCTGAATTGTTAACTTTTCTTGAATGCAGCCCCAAAAGATTGTTCCTGCAACTCCTGCCAAAGAACTGACTGGTGCAACTGCCTAAATACTGTTTTGGTGCTCTTTACCTCCATTGAATCACCTCTTCTTTTTTGCAATGAATTATCTTCTCCAAACAAGGCAACAAAAAGAGGCAGTAAATTCAGCTGGAAGAACTTGGGCATTTAACCTCAATATATAGTACCCTCCTTCCTAGGTCCCCGAAAAATAGAAAAGACTATATTGTATGGATAACTACAAATTATTTATAAAAAGTTTGCTACATTATTAGCTCATCACTAGTATGCTTTCTTTTTATAAGGGAGATTGGTTATGGTTTCTAAATGAAGATGAAGGTTCGCTGAGCACTTGGAGTTGAAAAATTTGCATCTGGAGGTCTCAGTGCTGTCGAGTTTAATCAATTGTTTAGTTTTAATATTCGTGGGATTATTGGTCAAAAAAAAAAAAAAAAAAAAAAAAAAAAAAAAAAAATCGTGGGATTTTGCATGTCGAGTGCTGTATTTTTTGCATTACACAATATATACTTCATTTTTTTTAGATGTAACACTTCCCTTATTTGAAATTTAAGAAATAGCAGCGATATTTTTAACTGTGGTAACTGGTAAGTTATTATATGTTGTAAAATACTTTTATTTCCATTATTTAAGCCATTTATCCACAAATTAACCGAATCTCATTTCTTATCTCCAACTCCAAGTGGCCATACCCATTGACGTACCATCTTTGTCTTCTCTGATTCTGAGTTACTATCACTCTCTCAATCCATGAGACTCCACCAATCCAACATTCATTAAAACCCACCCTCCACTAGCGCCACTGCTCAGCGGTGCTGAACACCATGTTGTTGAGAAATCGACAAGAAATTATCTGAAAATTTACCACCTTTGAGTCATCACCCTTCCCTGTTTTTTCTCTCCTCTTGATCTCCTTTCTTGATTTTCTGTAAATCCTTTCTATCTCATTTTTCACTTAGGCCGTTTGTTTTTGACAAAATACAATGGAGATTGGAAAATGGCTTTCCATGAGCATGTTTGAAAACCTTTTTTTCTGGAGGAAAATTCAAAACTAGTTTAATTATCCATTGTGTGGAAAGTCATTTTTCTTTAAGCTCATTTTACTTTATGTGTTAGATAAAATATTGCTTTTCTTTTACTTTGTTTACCACTTGTCATTAGTCGGATCACTATTAATTTGGTACAAGTAAAATAGTTCAAAAGATGTCATTGATTTGGTGAACTTCATAAATCTCCATCATCCCCAAATCAACCAAGAAAAGTGAAGAAAAAAAAACATAATTATTATAGCATTTTTATCACAATTGATATAGAATGAAAGGGAAAAAAAGATTAAATTAATTTTGAATTATATAAAATTAATGCATATTTGCAAAATCTAGGCAGGAGAAGAGAGAAAGTGAGCAGAATTAAGAAATTTTCATTATCACCTTATTTAGCATTGAAATCGCCCAAATTGGAGCAAAAGAAGCTTGAAGAGTTGGATTAATATTTCTTAGTGTTAAAATGGAGGAAGATGGTCGATCTCGTCTCTGTTAGCTGCCATGGATCTTGAAAAGAGGAAGGAGAGAAAAGTCGCAGCCCACCATTCAATATATTACTGTAAACCGGAGTTTTTGTGACATCACCTAATATTCCCATTATCTTTCCATCTTCCTCTCTTTTTGCAACCATTGATGTTCTAAAAATTGCTAGCTGAGCTATAAACAATCTTGACTAATACAAACAACACTAGAAGAATGGAATAGTTATTTTCACACTCAATCTTCTCTTCTACTTTTCCATATCTACAAATGTAAATTACGACACAAATGGAAAAATAGCGAAAGAGGTGAGAGGATCATGGCGTTGTGGTAGCAAGCGATGATCATGATTTCAGGAGTCGCCAAAGCAACTAAACAATGCAAATTGAAGATATAAGCCCACAAATTGTTTATTGAAGAGGGTAGACCACTCTTAAATGCAGCCTCTCCACTTCCCTTAATATAAACTCACAATATTGGAAAATCATTTCCTCTATAAAAGTAACAGTGTTATAAACTTATGCTCTAAAAGTCCTGGGAAATCTACTTTAAAACACATCAGTATTTGGTATTTCTATGGGATGAGTAGCCACTTGCCCACTTCAGCCTGATTTCATGGTGTAGAGTTGCTGAATTGTATGCCCAGCCCGTCAAGAAGTCATCAATTTTACAATCTAAAGAGCAATGGATGCAGATGTATGAACACCTCACGTCCAAGTTTGACAGGCAACAGCTACCATGAAACACCATGCACTAGCATCCGGCAAGCACGATAGCCCTTACATACAAAGCTCCCAGCCCTTTTTATCACAGATAATGAGCCACAATATATCAAGCTTCCCAATTGTCATCACTTCCATCAATTTCCTGGAGAAAAGCAAGAATCAAGCAGAAGAATTTTAGCAACCATCATTACTAATACTTAGCAGGTCATGAAAGCAATATAAACGTTTTTTCCCCCCTTCAGAAAGAAAACATTACATATGTAGTGCTGTTAGTGAGCCTGAGGCCTGACACAACCACAAACACCACAATAAGAGCTGTATAAAACTAACCTGTACAAAACGAAAAGCAACCTCATCACCTCCCCCCCCCCCCCCCCCCCCCCCCCCCTCCTCCAAACACAACCGGGGAAGAAAAAAACACCTCGTCCTTCCTTTAGCTAGTTCCTTGCAACAATAACCTATTATTTGGATAAGAAGAAATGGTATAAAGGAAGGAAACAAGTCCCCTTGTTTGGGTAAGAGGATAGGGGAAGGATCCAACTTCCCTCCCTTAATCACCATCCCTTGATAATTGGAGTGATTTGGAAGGCAAATGGAGCTCCACCTTCCCCCTCCCCTTCCTCGTCTTTCCCTTCCCCTTCCCTTAATCTTGCTATCCAAATGTATAAAACCTTAATAGGCCAACTATTATGTCCATAATAATTCTACTCAAGTGATGTGGTCCATAATCAACTTAAACAGAAAATGTTCTAGCAAATAAATTTTATAATCAAGAACTAAAAATCAACAAGGATGGGTTGAACTCCCAACATTTGTTACTGTCTTTCCTCTGCACACAATGACACAAGTAATATAAAGTCGAAAGAAATTGAGAAAAAAATGTAGGATGTGACCTCTGAGGCACTTGAAGATTCCTCAATATCATCTTCATCTTCAACCTACAATTGATAAGTAAAAAGAAAAAAAATACAGAATATTAAAGGTAGCAACAACTTTAATTTCACATCATCGTATGTGTCAAGGAAAGATACTAGACTACCAAAAACAACAATAAAACCTTAGTCTCAAAAATGATTTTAAGGTCAGCTAACATAACTTGTCACAAGGAACCATCCACAAAAAATGCAACAAATAAAGTAAAGAAATGAGACAAAGAAACAACTCAAAGAAAAATGCGAAAGTGAAAGTGGAAAACATAGGAAGCAAGAAAATAATGGAGGTGTAATGTGGAAACCCTAAAATGGGATGAAAGAAAATTATTTTTTTTTTGAAAATTTACATCAAAGGGTCAAGGGTTTGTTTGTTTCACCTTATATTTTCTTGAAATTTTCTTATTTCAGGAAGGTTTCAAATAATTTTAGACAAAATCATTTATGATAATACTTCCTCCGTTCTATTAATATTGCAACAAGGATGAAATTACACATCCCAAAGCATATTTTATATGCTAAATATCTATAATTGTGTAAGAATAAAAATTATAGAAAGTTGATATTGTGACAGTATTTTATGAGACGAATCCAACAAGATCTCACATGACTATATTTTGCTTAACGTGTATAAATCATATTATATGGTCAAACAAAAGTGATGAATAGTGCAAAAAGTCCATTGTTGCAATATTAATAGAACGAAGGAAGTATAACTTTAGACAAAATAAGTTGAACCAAATAGAGCCTATGAGGTGATGTGACTCATGTGAGGGAATACAAATGAAATGGTTTCAGAAAACCTTAAGAAAGAGTAAATGAAACATGCTTATGGAAGGTAATTTTGCAAAGCACACTGAGTTAAAAAAAAAAAAAAAAAAAAAAAAAAAAAAAAAAAAAAAAAAAAAAAAAGTTACACAAAAATTAGTCAAAAATTAATAAATCCACTTTATCATGGATAGGCTTCCTCCCCTCCATTGCCATGCCATAACTTCCTCAATCCTCAATAGGCTTCTATCACTCTCAATCCTTCTCCAAGGTTTAATAAGTATTCAACTAACCTCGCTATATATTTTGCTGTACATGGCAAAACCACCTAAGGCTATTCGCCCTTGCCTTAATCTCAACAAGTGTAACCCTACGTTTTTTCATAATTATGTCTTTCCTCAGCCTAACCTTTCTTATATGGTCACACATCCAATGTAGCATACACATCATTGCCACATTCATCTGAAAAATGTGCCGAAGTTTCACAATTGCATGGTGTCCATAAGTTAGAGCATGCCAAACTATCATGTAGGAGAATTTTCCCTTAAATTTATGAGGCATGCCGAGATCAAATAAAAACTTCATAGCACTCTTTCACTTCAACCAAACCAACTTTGTATGGCAATATCTTTGTCTAATTTCCCATCCTTATGGATAACAGAACCTTGATAGCAAAGAAAATCAAAACCTTGGAGTAATGTGATCCCCCCTACCTCCCTATCTCTAAGTCCGTTAAAGTAACACTTCAATTATTCCATCCTAATAGTCCCTCCATTCCTTTTTAATTGTCCTATTTGCAGTCTGCACGGTCTCTAAAGCTATATTGTAATTATTATATCTCAAGCTACATATTATAGAAAAATATAAAAATTATACTACCTCCATTAACTTTTAGTTGCAACTTTGGGGTATTATTTGTGAGATATAAAAATTGCCAAAAATAATACAACTTTTGGCCCATTCTTTTTTAATAATACAACCTTTTAATTATTTTGTAATAATACAACCTTTAGGGGGTGTTAATTTTAAACAAGACAAAATAGAATTTTCGGTGGGTTTTGAGGTGGGAGAAGGGGAGGGGATATTCCCTCCTTCCCCATCCCCACCACTAAAAACACATCCCCTCCCCTTTCCTAACCTTAAAACCCACCGAAAATTCGATTTTGTCTTGTTTAAAATGAACACCCCTATCAGGTTATATTTTTACAAAATAATCCAAAGGTTGTATTATTAAAAAAAAAAAAAACGGCCAAAGGTTGTATTATTTTAGGCAATTTTATTCCAAAATTGCAACTAAAAGTTAACGGAGTTAGTAATTTTATAATTTTTATATTTTCTATAATATGTAGCTTGACAAATATGAGAAGAATTTAACAAGATCACACATAACTATGTTTTGAAATATACATCTATTCATAAAGTATTAGATTCCCTTTGCATTGGAATCTCCAAAGATTTCAAAAAGGACAAATATTAAGAAACGGAGGGAGTAGTATACTAGAGCTTAAAGTCTCTAAAATCCAAAGTTTGTCTCCACAATTCCACTTACTCTCTAGTCTCTACACATTATTTTGTCTCATGTATCAACACAATATCTTATCGCAAAGTCTCATCCCCAAACATCATGCAGCATAGCATATTGTCTTAAATTGAACTCGTAAGTTTGTTCATATCTGGCAAAAGGAAGAGAGATTTAAGGCTCTGTTTAGTTCACATTATTATTGCTTTTATAATCTTATCCAATTGCCTATTTGATAAAGTTTTGACCTTATATATTCAAGGGAAAAAAAATATCAAATGGGGTTTTATTAGATTTGTATTAACATGTATTTTCTAAACACATAAATTTTTCATCACGAAATTAGCGATAGAATCACAAATAAAAACGATAAAGCCTGATTTGAACTTCTTTTTTCTGAGCTAATCTGAACTTATCTTTTTCTGAACTAATTTGAAAAGTAATAAGGTTAATAGAGCTGGAAGGCTTGAACTTCTCTAGACATAATTTCCGGGTAAGTTGGGGCATTAAAGGATGGGAAGAAGCGGGAACAATAACAAGTCAAATAGTCAATTCCCACATCATATCTCCATTAGTTTTTACCTACAAAAACCCATCAATACCACATGTTTCAGAGTGAATGGTCACAAAATACAGCACATTATATTAACCTTTGTGGCAATGATAATATGATGAATACATGAGTGTTTGAATTGAATACCTCAGGTTAAGCAGCTTTTCGTTTTCTTCTATCATTTTTTGGCCCTGCAGCATATGAGCAGTGATAATTTATTTTATTGAAAAACAATAGAACAAAAGCCAAAGGCTAAAAATGTGCTCACTTACAAGATATAAACCTCATTTACCAAATAATTTATTACTAATTTACTATATAGTAAAAAAAAATTTAAAAAATAAATAAAAATAAAAAAATAAATTAAAAGCATAAAACAAGAAATGCCCCTGTTTTTCATCTAGAAAACTATATTTATCTAAATGGAAAAAGAAAGTCCAACTTTTGCTTTTTACAGATTCATCAAGGATTTTACTATAAGCTCTCTCAAATTCATTATCCTTGCTTCAGATAGGGAAACAACGTGAAATTAGCATATCCTTCAACTTAGCAAGAAAAACCAATTGAGGAAATAAGGAATTTCGGGATGCTAATATTGGAAAAAAAAAAAAAAAAAAAAAAAAAAAAAGCCACTCAATTTTTTCACACTAAGACAAGCTGTTCCTAATGATTAATTCATTTTTACTGTTTATATGCATATATATTTGAGAAAAATAATATTACTTTCACAGAAAACAAAGATTACAAGCTAAGAAAAAAGGCCAAGTCTAAAGAATCCATCGAAGCAGCTAATATGACATGTACATACCTGATTTTTTGTCTTGAGTGACGGTTTCCACTTTCTTCTGCTCTGCAACCTGTACAACAGTTTGCATCTTCCCATCAAAGATGGTGTAAATAATGAAGTTTTAACTTCAATAACGTTGGTCTACTCACCTTCACTTTTTTGTTTTTTGATTTTGAGCTACTCAGCTGCATCTTCTCTCTAGAAACTGAGATAGAACAACAATTTCACATATCTGAGCATATATATAGTCATTGACAACTTCAATAAGAATGTATATGGAAAAGGAAAAGTGGAAACCTTTACAGGAAGCTATCTTTTCTAAACTTCCGGATGTATTCTGAAAATGATACTTCAAATAAGATATTATTGCAGTATATATAGAGACATATGCCATACAAAGAGAAATATGAGCTGAATGTACAAAGATTATGCTTTATGCTTGCCTTTGCTTCAACTTTCTTGAATAGAGTTGATATAGTGGCTTGAACTAGTGAAGTACGAGATGGTACATTAGTTCCAGAATTTGACAAGGAAGACAATAGTGGTTGTGCTGTGTCTTCAGAGTTGTTTTTCGCTACTGACCTCTCTGGAATACCAGGATCCTGATCATCCGAGCATGACTTTAAATTCTGTGCTTAAACATTAAGGTAGACAAATTTTGGTATTGCAAGAAAAAAACAATAATCTGAAACACAAAATTAATTCAGCAGGAATTGCAACTATTAGTACCAAATAAGTATTTCACATAAATTCTTAGGAGTGTATTAAAACTCAAAACAACCAGTATTAATGTATGGAAAAGAAAACACCCACAAGGACAAAGCACAACATATCCCCAAATCTGAAAATAAATACTCGCTTATGTGACACACAACTCACATGTACATTAAAGTGCTCCTGCATCTGAGGAAGCATTAAGAACATAATAAGGGGTACGTGCTAGCAAAGGATTACAAAAGGAAGCACAAGACCTTCAAGCTCACAAGTTAAATAAACAAGTATTATCAATGATATATGTTTTTTTAAAATAGTCAGATTGAGTAGGGCATGGTTATGCAACATTTCAAAGGTAAAGAAGACCAGCACAATAAATTTCTTAATATAAATTGAAAGATAAGAGAACAAGAAGGATATTCGCAGTGTCCTCATTTACTTCTCCAGACATATCACTGACACTCTCAGCAGAATCATCTCCTGAAGATACTTCAGCAAAACTGGAAAAAAAAAATAAAAAAATAAAAGGAAGACAGCAACATCAGCCTCAACTTTGATGCAAATCCAAACATAATAGTCAAAATACTATTGACCCATGGAGCTCTGATATTCAATGACCACAAAGGAGACTTTTTCTGAAAGACAATCTTTTTTAAATGAAAGTAGAATAAGTGATGAAGTCATAGCAAAAAAAAAATGATGATGGTTATCATGACACTGAACACTAAGCTGAGGATATGGACACTAACACCAGCCAGGATCACAGCAGCAACTACTTCATCCATTTATTTTAGTTACATCACTTTAATAATTGCGGACTCCTAGGCAATTTTTGGAGTAGATGGAGATAGAGAGAAAAAATAAAGAGGACCCATGTGATAGGAGAGATACAGATAGAATTTATTACTAAAAAGGGAAAGTGATGCATCTAAATTGAAATTTCCATTTTTAGAAAGCAATGTGCAAAGCATTAGCATGGTTTCCAGCAAGATAAATGACAGAAAAGTAGGAAGAAAAAGCTGATTATAGTATTAAGATGAGAATTACAGCTAATTGCACGATAATTCCGCTTTCGAGAGGTGGATTCTCTCCCAAGTATGAGCTTTTGAGAGGCTCACTCTCTCCCAATAACTAACCCTCACAATATTCAACATATCCTTATTCCTCCTAATGAGGCCTATATATGGAAAAACTCTCCTAACAAACTCTAGCTTATTCCCCAAGTCACTAACAATAGACTATGACTAATATGCCCTTCCCCTAAATATTGATTCCTTGCATGATGCATCTTAAAAAACGGAGGAGGTATTAGAATAATAGGCTTATTTCAATCAGCTCTAGCATGTACAGCCAAAGCAAACAAAATGGAAAACAAATTAAATTTCAACATATGTAACAAGAGGAGAAATGAAAAATAAAAAAAATAAAAACCGAGTGGTTTAAAGCAAAAGCCTACAACCTGCAGGACACTCAGATAATGAGACAGAGACAAACACAACGAAGAGGACAGATGGTGCGGTGTAGAGAGGAGAGATGAGGTGTCGAGTGGACGAAAGGAGGAGGCGAGGAGAATCCCGATGGTGAAGGAAAATGGGACGTGGAGGTGACGGTGGAGGCGTGGCTGTGGCAGTGGTGGCGGTATGGAATGAAGGAGAGAGAAAAAAAAGATGGTGTGAATTGTGATGGTGAGATATGTTGGGTAAATGGGTAAAGTGGAGAGAGATTGGGTCAGTCATTGTGAGGAGAGAGCTTAAGAATGGGGGTAAAATTGACCATTCAATACAAAAAATATGCTCAAAATAGAAACGTGTCAACTAAAAAAAACTTCCCAAAAAGGAATATGTGTCAACTAAAAAAACGGAGGTAGTATTAATTAAGATCCAACAGAAGAAGACAGAAGCAAGAAGCATGACTCCAATAATCTCAACCCTAAATAATCAATAAGCAGATGGCATCATGCCATTACTTTAATCATAAAACACCAAATGGACATTTATATCTAAAATACTATGTTGCATGCTGCTTTCCTGCTTTACTCCCTGTATATATTAATGGTCAGAGAAGGTACCACAACCATTAACACATGTGGAGAAAACTTCCATATAACAAAAATTTCTTTGAAGAACAGAGAATAAGCTCAGATTAAAACCCCATAGAGAAAGCCATGTCAGTGCTCAATGCAGCAAAATACAGCTAGACAGGTGAAATGAACAGGCATAATCACATCATACAGGGACAACTTGAATTAGAACTCATCTAGTATTTCAAATGGAAATCAGAACACATAGTACAACTGCATGGGATCAATGTTGGGTTTAATCTTGTTTTACTGCTCCTTGGCAAGACTGGTCATTATTAATTTTCTTAAGAAATATTTCATATATAATTTAGTTGGTTATTAAATTTAACATAAAAGATCACACGTACTTGAATTTCCTGCCAGCAGTCCTTCCTGATTGCCGGACTGGCGTGCTATTTTCTAGATCAATCAGATTTTGATGCCTCTCAGGTGATTCAGCTTCCAGCTCATCAACTGGAGACGCAGATAGTGGTTCTTCCTCAGCAGACATGGGAACTACTTTCTTAACATCTGTTCTTCTTGTAGCAGTTACACCAGCACCACCTTTAAAATCAACCTCATGATGCGATCCCTAAAACCAAAAGGAGATGACCCTATAGTAATGCCTAAAATTACCACATAATAAGATACATATTCTGAATATGAATGATGAAGATAAAAAACCTCATATAGCTCTTTTGGAAAATCCAATCTGGCCTCATCTGGATTTTCTTCTTTCGTACCAACCCAACATGCATCAGAAAATACTATCTGCATTTTAAAAATCAAGAGTCATGACCCAAAGTGTAATAGTTGAAGCTGGTATAGTAGTACAATAAAGTCATTCAAAAGCAATGTCAGAATCAGTCTCCACATCATGTGATTTCGCTAGACATACTAATGCCCCCAACCCCCTAAACCTTATGTTGTGATGGAACTTTTTTTATGTATCACAAAGTCCAGAAAATTCATGTAAAGAGAGATGTTCATGTCACAAATATGTATTTCTCTAATATGCTAGCAAGACAAATTAATAGAAGAAAGCATGACAGTTGATTGATAATGGCTGAAGGTTTACAAAAGATAGCTTGAGGCTATTACTTTCTATTAGTGACTTTAGGTCACCACACTCAAAATAGTGACTTGAGATCACAAGCTCACAACTCCAAAGGATTCACTCAAAAAATCTGCTTCCTTTCTCAATAGCTCTCTTCCTTTTTTTATATTTACATTCCCAATCCTAGGATGATTTTGGACTCTGCTTTTGTCTCAATGTGCATAGGTGGCATCTCTTATTTGATGACTACTAACAATACTAACAAGACTAAAATTCCTGTAATGCCCCTCCTCCCAAGTCGGCTCATTACAAATTACTTATGATGGTATAGATTTAGAAGGAAGCTTTAAAGCCTTTCCCCTTGAGACCCCATCAGGTTTGATAAGCTAGCAGAGTCCGTGAGATTATAAAAATGAAATAACACACATATGTAATGGAAATTCTTCAAGTGTTATTCCAATTCTTCTAGAATCACATGAGTATAATCTTAATTCCATAAGATTTCTTGATAAGTTTTTTCATTCTCTGTAGATTGAGAAACAAATTCCAACTACATGGAGACTAGAAATACTATAACAAAGTTATGGAAATCGATAGACCATAGACAATTAGCCAACCTTAAATCAACCGAGTTCAGTATCTTAACCTTATATTTACCTATAACCAACCAGGCCCCAGTATCTAATTCCTATATTCACCGTCATAAAACCTTATGCAAAGGCAAACTTTTATTTGAGGATAGCGGGAGTATAAAGCTTAATGGCTCCAATCTATCATAAAAGGGCATCAAGAGGAAAAAAAAAAAAAAAAAACAATAAAGCCTCACCATGGTGTCAAACCAATCTTCACACATGACATTTTTGCCACCTCTTGAAAACTGCAAAGTCAAATAACGATTCTTCGGATACACAATGGTCCCAAACAACTTCATCCTCCCCTGTTTCATCATTCCAAAAACAAACAGATCAGATTATTTTTTTTTTGGTGAAGACGAGCACAAACAGATCAGATTATAGTCCATAAAAGTTTATAAGAAGCTTGCTTAGCAGGAATGTACGGAATTTGAGTTTATATAGTTCATAAAGTTTGGGGTAGTACCCACTCTACACAGACTTGGGATTGAATCCAATCAACATCAATACCTTTTGTGGCTCCTTTCACACACCCCAAATTAATGATATAATTAATACTTTAGCTTACTATAAATTTTCAGACTCAAAAATTAAAATCTACTAGCATTCTAACATCTTACTACGCAATTTTCTTCAAAATATGAGAGGGAAAGACAATGGACTCCCCCAAATTAATAAACGTCTATAACAGCACATTAACACAGAATACCAAATAGAGAACAAACTCAAAACCCACAATTTAAGAAATGCTAACAATCAGCAAGTGAGAATTCTAAATCAACACCATAATTATATATCAAAAAATTATAAAACAAATCAACGATGATCATAGCGTACTGAGTTCACTCCATAACTGATCACCAAACAAAGAACAAAATAATAAATTAAATTAAAAAAATAAAAAAAATAAAAACTGCCAACAATCAACAGATGACCACAAAATCCCAAATTTAACCCATATAACACCAAATTAAGATCAATAAAACAAAACCCACAAACCAATTTAACTGAAGAAAAAGAATACCTGAGGAAAATCAAGGTAAAGGGCAGGATTTTTGGACCCCAAATCAGTGAGCTCACCAATTTTACCACCAGAAATCGGAGCTAAAAGCCCAGAAAATGAGAAAAGATAACGATTCTTCCTCTGAGATTTCTTGAGAATATCTTTACCATGGTGTTTAATGACAGTTTTGGAGGGATAAAGAGGTGTAAAGTGTTTAGCAGGAGAATGTGAGATGATGTTGTTAGAGTAAGCAAGGTTTTTGAGCCGCAATCGTTCTTGTGTTTCTGGGTTTGCTTCTTCTTGTTGTTGTTGATCTTCTGCCTTCTTCTGCTTCTTTGGTCTAGCCATCACAGATTCGCAGCAGTTGTTCTCGTCGATTGAAGTTGGAGTGAGATGAGCGGGAAAGCTCAAACAACTGGGTTTGTTCGTGGGAGACTAAACTGTTTATGTTACAGTATATGTTCAACGAAAGCTGTGAGAGTGTGAGGTACGGACTACGGAGTAAGGGTGAGATCGCCCCTCTACGCTATTCAGTGTTCACCCAAGACCCAACAATGTTCGAGCTAAGCAATTGACCATACATACGACAGATTTGTTGTATACACCAGGGTATTAGAGCTGGCTATCCTAACCCGATCCGAAATTGACCCGACAACGTAGATCCAAAATTGACTCGAATTCAAAGCTGACCCAACTCGACCTATATCCGACCCGAAGTGGAGTTGACCCGAACTTGACCCATTACTCGAATTGTCTAGACCCAAAGTTGACCCGATACCCGAAGTGACCCGACCCGATTTTGACCCGAACGGATCCATAACCCGAAGCGTCCCGAACTATACCAGTATACCCGAAATGACCCGATCCAAAATTAACCTAAATAAAACAGTATAGTATTGTGTGTATAACACCGTTATATGTGCGTGCTTTTTAGTACTCGTAATTCATAAAGAGTTCCATTTTATTAGGAAAACTAGTTATTGTTATTGTTATTATTACTATTACTCTTAACTTCTACTTTTAAGTGTTACATTGAATTTTTTTCCACTATTCAGTTTATCTAATTTGAATTTTGACCAATTCAATTATAGTGATTGTTTCAGGTGATTTTTGGATCTCCTCGGACACTGGTCACGTTCTCCTGAAAAATAGACTCGGACAACTGCAAAATGAACGAATATTCCTTTACCGGAATATTCGCCTCAGACGATCAAGTCAGTGATCAGAAACGGAAAAGCTAGAGAGAGAAAGTAGAGAGAAGTTGGAGGTATTTAGTGCTCTTTTTAATGCAATGTCACAATCCACCCCTCCCATCATAAATGATTGGGGTATTTATAGGGGTGGGAGTTTGTGCCCCTTTAGGGTTTGTACCCTAAAATTTCGTGACCTGATTGGCTGCGCAATCAGGTGATGCCATGTGTCGGATGGGGGCGCCGCTTTGTGGTTTTCAACAATATCTATCAGGATTTGGGCCCTGATGTAAGAAAGCCCTTTTTACACTTATTTCAGGTGCTCTTTTTGAGCATTAGACACGCGTCATCTTCCTATAGGGACACGTGTCGCCCTTTGGTTGGGTGACAGGCTAAAGTCGTATCACCTAATCAAAAGTAATTCCTAAAACCACTAACTAATGCAGATAGGGAAGTAGGGTCGAATCCACAGGGAAACTGGTCTTTCTATTCCTAATTAATTAAAGCAATCTAAATTATTAAGTAACAAATTAATAAAATGGATAGGAAACTAAACTACGGAGATTAAGAGTAAAGAGAAATCAATTAATAAAGGCCTAGGGCATAGGTTCACCAATAAATAACTTTCCAGGGTAAAACATAATAATCAATCATCAATGCATCAATTAATCAGATCATAAAGGGCTTTCGCTACGTATTACAATCACAGAATTAATCTACCGGTATTAAATCTCATCTCTCGAATCTCGACTTAACCATTTATAAATTAACCTGCCTATCGAAACTAAGCCTAAATGTCAATTCTCATCTCTCGAATCTCGAATTAATATTGCTAAACTCATACATAAAATACCAGCGCTAATCTAGTTGCAGAGCATTAAATCAATCAATAGGAAATTAATCAAGCATTGATAATCAACAACAATAATTTACCCCTTCATATTATTTATGGATCCCCACAAATCCTAGAAAGAAAACTACTCAGACATAATTAAAACTAAACTAATCAAAGCAATTAAACAAGACATGATGAAAGAAATAAAGTAAATAACTGAGATTAAAGTAGAAGAAATCGTTACCAAAGTAATCGGAATTAAAGAGTTGAACTAAGAACAAAGTAGAGAACAAAGTTGTAGAGAGACAAAATAATCTAAAACTAAGTAGAGAAAGAAAGTCTAAGAGAAGAAGTATTAAAACAAACAGCATTAAAATCGTATTTATACAAAAATAATTACTCCTAATTAAAACTAAGAAACTCCGCTGAGTAAAACTCTTCAGAAATCTCGCGCCCGATCAAGCGAAGGGCCGCTCGATCGGGTCCGCCTTTTTTCCATTATGGGCATCTCTCGCGCTCGGCTGGGCGCGAAAATCTTCCTCGCCCGGCCGGGCGCGCCTTCGGGCGGTGCCTATTTTGGCCGGGCCCGGGCACTTGGCCAAGTTTGGACTTCGATTGGGCTCCGATTCTTCGGCCCAATCCGGATTTCCTCTCCGGGTCTTGAATACTCGGTCCAAATGCCTCGGAATCTCAAATGTTGAGCCCTTAATCACCGGTTCCATGACTCTAACCGGCCCTGGGCTATAAAAACTGGTCGTGCTCCTCCAATGCTCGTAGTCACTTCATAATATCCCGGAAAAATGCTCCAAAAGTGCAAATCCCTACAAAAGTCAACCAAAACTACGAAAACACCAATTAGTAATAAAAGTGGCTCTAAAGAGCCAAAAACACTACCAATTATGACCAAGGGACGGGGGGTAAAACACTATATAAAATTGACATATCAAACTCCCCCAAGCCAAACCTTTGCTTGTCCCTAAGCAAAGATCTCATCAATGAATAAATAAATACATGCCTCACCCCAAATAGTCAAAATCAAGCACAAACAATTCAAGACAAATCTAATAAACATGCTTCAACATCAACCAATCTCATCCATCCAATCACTCGTCCTCCCTAACAATTGTCAAATAGAGAAAACCACAAGAGCATATAGAATTCAAGACTAGTGCTCACACACTCAACTCTCATTTATGTGGCGAGTAAAAGATATACTCGATCGCTCTCCATCCCAACCCTTTTATGTGAACAATGCCCTCCCAAACTCACAACTCTCGTGTGTTTAAAAAGACAAGCACTCAACCTATTAGTCGACTCGAAATATGCCAAGTCATTCCTTGCATTGATAGACAACACTTTCACATTTGCACGACTCCATGCACAAGGTCGGAAGGTCTTTAAAGCTTGTAATGTAAGGCTAGGGGAAAAGGGTAGGAAATATTTGGGAAAATGTGAGAGCAAAACCATGCTTAAGGGAGCCAAATCCTAATAAATAAAACCAAGGTCAAAAATAAATAATGACCATAAACCTCCAACATACTCAACTCCAACAAAAGTTCACCAAATATAACTCCAAACATAACAACCAATCCCAATACTTACAATATCACTCACAAAAGTATAATAATATAGAACTTGAGTGAATAAACAAACTTTAATTTCCAAACTTGATTTTCATTGAAACTCACTTTTTTTATCTTTGTTTCTTTTGATCAACCTTCAACTAGAACATTTGAACATTAAACAATTTTTTCTTTTGCTCTTTTTTTTCTATTGACGTTCATTTTTTTTTTCCTTGAACTTCTCTTTTTTTCATATCATCATACTTTATTTTTACTCAAGAAGATTAAACCTTCAAACTCATCAAAAATAAACTACGATCAAGAACAAAATAACTTCTCAAAACCCACCCAAATTGTGCAAATAATAAGCACACTACAAACTCCCTCACCTCACTCACTAATAGCTCCCCCAAGCCAAGCTTGGGACTAGTAACCAATGGGACAAAATAGGCTTGTAATGTGGTTTACAAACAACAAAAAGTCAAGGCAACAACATGGGTAGCAAGAAGGGAACAAATGTATCTAAAATCATCTGAAGGCTACCTAAAAGAACAAATGCCTTCGTCCTCCTCAATGTGTATAATAATGAGTCATGAAACACTACTCATAGTTGCAAATCAATACTCAAATTCATTGACATACCAGGAACTAACACACATTCCTAACCAAATCAACTAGTCAAGCACTATATTCACAAGCAGTTGGACAAAATTGACGCATGTTAGGGCATCCAAGCAATCAAACTTCAAATCATGATCAACAAATCCACAATGCTCATCATCATATACCAAGAATCAAAACAATTTTTTTTTTCAAGTATGGGGCACGGGGAAGCATGATTTACAATTCATTGAAACGTATTTTTGGATTTTTTTTTTAATTTTTCAATTTTTTATATAAGAAAGCAATAAAACTATACTAGAAAGCAATAAATCTAATCTAAGAAAACACAACAAAAATAAAAGAAAAGGGAAAAAGGAAGATACCAAATCCAAAAATCTCCCCCAAGCCAGAATCAGACAATGTCTTCATTGGCTCGGGAACTAGCCCAGCTGGCCAATCCTCATCATCCTCATCCATGGAGCCAAATCCTCCACCGCTACCACCTGCACCACCTGCACCAGAAGAACTACCACCAAAATAGTTAGGTTGAAAACCCCCCCAGTCGGTCCCCCAAAAGGTATGTCCTGGCCGTACCCATGGAAAGATGAATAGTTAGTATAAATACCACCAATGGGATCTCTACCGTATCCCTGGGGTGGGGGCTGAAACCAATCAGGGTAAATAGCATCGTCAGGAATATTACCCCGATGAGCATAATCATCATACATAGGATACAGGACTCTACCCTGGTTCCTCTCAGGGTACCCTAATCATTGGTCAAGGGAGCCTACCATCCTCCTAAGGTTGCTATGTGAATACTCTATGCGTCCTATGGCCTGACCTATACTCTGAAGATCCCAAACTGTCTCAGAGTCGCTATGGGGAGGAGGTGGGGCTGTATGAGACATGCGAGGTGGTGAAAGCACTACCTCGGGCTCAGGCTGGGGTGGTGGTAGAACTGGTGGTGCTTGCCCCCTGGTGTGGGCAACTAAAAGGTCATATCTGTAGGACTCTTGCCCAGGGGGAAAAGCGGTCAACTTGGGATTAGGCAGGGGAAAGATAGGTAATGGTTGCTCCAATCCTGTCCTAATGCACCAGTGGGGGACTCGCTGGCTATCTAAACGTACCCAACCTAAATCCTCAAGGTACCTAGCAGTCATGTAGGTGTCTGGTCCACAGTTAGTGAGACCATGAGGTCCACTCTCTACAAACCCAGCCTTTTTAACTGCTATCCTGGTAATTAGGCCTCCTAGACGAATCGGGGTAGTAGCATGGTTACTAGCCGAGGCATGTCTACTAAGGTGAAAGATGATGTATCTAGCAATGTTTAGTTTACCGTACCCAAACACATAATGTCCAATTACACTAGTTCATTGGTTTGGGCGTTATGCGACTCATTCCTACCTAGATTACAAACACCTGCAAATCTTTGCCAGATTTTAGGTACAGGGTGATGGATAGGTTTGACACTAGCATGTTGGGCATTTGGTGGCGGTAAACCAGTCAAAACATGATAGATATCTTCCATTTTATATTGTTCATGCCATTGGATGGGTAATTCAGAATTTAAATCAAAAATTTTACAAAAATCAACAAAGGTTAAAACAATATTTCTATTATTTAACCTAAACATCAATTTCGGACCATTTTTACTATTCATAACAGACAAAGAGGAAAGGAATTCACACGTTAATTCACGATAAGTAGGGCAGTGCATATCTACAAATTTCCTCATTCCTATATCGTTGAAAAACATTTAACATAATCAAATAAACCATAGTATTCAAGAGTAGAGCGGTGTAACCACCGTGAAGGGATTACCTCTCGTCCATAGAGTTGCTCAAGCCATTCTTTTTGCTCCCGGGTTGCAATTCGGATGGTTGGCCATTGCGAAAGTTGCAATTCCGGATCATATTGTTGACTTGAGCTAGAACTCCTCCCTAGAATCGTCCTTGACCTCTTTGATGCCATACTTGAAAAATGGGTATGATTTTTTTTTATTGGAATTTGGGGATTTTGGTATAGAAATGTAGAGGATGAATAGAGGGTTAGAAATATGTAAGAATTATTGAATTTGGGTGAGAAATGGAGAAGAGATCTTAGAGAGAAGTTAGAGAGTTTAGGGTTCTAGAGAGAGAAAAATGGTGGAAAGAGAAGGAAATGAGAAAACAAAGAAGGAAGAAGAAGAAAAGCTGGGCGGAGAAACTCGCGCCCGGTCGGGCGATCTAATTTCCAGAAATTACATAGCTCTCGCGCCCGGTCGGGCGCCCTTCGCATGGTCAGGCGATGAAAAGTTCCGTAGTTTGTCAATCCTCGCACTCGGTTGGACGCCATTCGCCCGATCGGGCGAAAATTCCTGAATTTGAATCCTTAGTCTCGCGCCCGGTCGGGCCCGAGAAAACACTAGTACGAGGAATTTTTTTCTCTTTTCTCCAAATTTAGACTAACTCTTTTCCTTAAAAACCAGTACAAAAACTTAATAAACTCATTAAACTTCCTCATCTCTCCCCTCACAAGAAAAAGAAAGAAAGCTAGACTAAAAAGCAAGAAAATACGGGTTACCTCCCGCAAAGCGCTGGTTTATCTAGGTCCCGCACGACCCTCTTACCACAAGATTAAAAATTAGGACCCTTGGCCTACCGCTTGATCGGGTGGTTTCTCACCCGATCGAGCGGTGTTTAGACCACGACGCGGCTTCCTGACATGCCCTGTGGGACGCCAATTCACCTTATTTGGTGGATCCTCCTGGTCGTGAACTGGGGGTTCTTCACTACTACACACAAGATGCCCCTTTTTGACCGATGGTTGCTTCAAATTATCACTGGATTGAGCAATTACAACTCGATTAGGTGGAACACTCATTATAGGCTCAATTTCCGCAGCTTGCTTGTTTGTTTCCACCTTCTCATCTTCAAAGCCAAGACCGACAGTGTAGAGGGCTCTTTCTATTGCATCAACTTCCTTTTGCCATTTGTCTATTTCATCTGTAGAAGATGCAACACAAGATATCGACTCCAAGGGATCTTTTACAAGAGCTTGGGGCTTATTAGAACAATTATCAACCACATCAACACTAAAACACTTCTCCTCTGTCATGGGGATTTTAGGGGTATTATTCAAATTAAAAGTAATTTTATCATCCCCTACTGATAGTGTCAATTTGCCATATTTCACATCTATAATTGCTCATGCAGTGTTAAGGAATGGTCAACCCAAAATAATTGGGGTTTGCATATCCTCAGCCATATCAAGAACAACAAAATCAACAAGTATATAAAATTTACCTACTCTAACGGGAACATCCTCTAAAACACCTAAGGGGTATTTAAAAGAACGGTCGGCCATTTGTAGAGTAATATTAGTAGCTTTTAATTTACCCATATTTAACTTGGAACACACAGACAATGGCATGACACTAACGCTAGCACCCAAATCACATAATGCATTATCAATCATCAGATTGCCAATATGACAAGGGATAGAAAAACTACTCGGATCTTTCATTTTAGGTGGAGATTTATTTTGTAGTACGGCACTACATTCTGCAGTAAAAGCGACTGTCTCTACCTCACTAATAGATCTCTTTCTAGTCAATATTTCCTTCATGAATTTTGCGTATGTAGGAATTTGTGTAATTAGTTCTGTGAAGGGAACCGTTACCTGCAAATCTTTAACCATCTCCGGAAACTTACCAAACTGCTTATCCAAATTTGTTTTTAAGTGACTATTGGGGAATGGTAGTTTGATAACCAGCTTTGGAGCATCACTGCTCTTATCTAGAGCTGCTACCTTCCTTGGAGGTGTACTCTACAATGTATTATCATAAATATTAGTATCACTCTTTAGCCTTGTAGGGTTATTAGCAACATTATCATATTTAATGGAATCAAGATTAGCATTATTCATTAAAATAGGTTCATCATCTCTAGGCATATGGGGGCCATCATAGTGTGAACCACTCCTTAGAGTAATTGCAAAAGCTTGACCCGTAGGCCTGGTTGGCTGTGCTGGCAGGGCTCCCTGTTGACGGGCTTGTAGAGTAGAAGAAATCTGTGCAATTTGATTATCTACAATTTTATTATGTGTTATGATCAAATTAATTTGAGCATCTCTACTCTCCATGTGCTTTTGCATACTAGCCAGCATCGCTCTAATTTCTGCCAAAGCAGGGTCGGAAGATGAGGAGGGTTGTTGTGGTTGGTTCTTCTAGCCAGCATTGGGGTGGTAATATTTCTGCTGTGGTTGTTGTGGTTCCTGTGATTGTTGTGGAGGTGACGGATTTTGAACATTGGTGTTCCGGTAAGAAAGATATGGATGATTCCGGAACCCAGGATTGTAGGTATTGGAGTATGGGTCATTCTGCCTATAAGCTTGAAAGGCATTGACTTGCTCCACGGAACTCTTGCAATCTTGCTCCCAATGACCTACACAATTTTCACAGAAAGCCTCATTAGAATTATTATTAATTGCAGAAACATTAGCTATATTTGCAGTACTAATATTGTCTAATTTTTGACAAATAAAGGTTAATTGAGCTTGTAAAAAGGATACAGAGTCGACACTATGTTTCCCTTTGTTAGCAAAGCCTCTAGGGTTCCCATATTGGGAATTATGGATTGCCATATCTTCGATAACTTGACCTGCATCATCAACATTAAGGTTCATAAACCTCCCACTAGCTGGAGAATCCAATATTGTTCTTGATGAATTTCCAATCCCATTATAAAAGGCTTGGATCAACTACCGCTGTGCTAAATTATGGTGGGGACACTCCCTCTGCAGATCTTTAAATCTTTCCCAAGCCTCATACAAAGTTTCATCTAGCTCTTGGGCAAAGTTTTGAATTGCGCTTCTTAGCAAAGTTGTCCTCTCTGCAGGGTAATATTTATTATAGAAATTTAAAACAAGAGTCTCCCAGTTAGTTATACCAAGTGCAGTTCTATTTCATCCATTATACCATAATTTGGCTTTTCCACATAAAGAAAAAGGAAAGACAATCTCCCTGATTTGGTCTTGTGTGACCCCAGCTTGCCTGATGGTATTACAATATTGACAGTAGTCTACAATATGAATATTTGGGTCTTCACCCTTAGCTCCACTAATTTGCTTCCTTTTTATCATCTTGATAAATTGGGGTTTAATCTCGAATTGTACCCCATCAAGAGCCGGGGTGGGAGTAAGGTGTGGAAAATCTGTAAGCGTCGGCGGCGAATAATCACTGAGCTTATTAGGTGCCTTCATCTCTGATTTTGAATCTGAAGGTACCTCTGAATCACTAGAATCAGTTGGAGGGTCTCGACGATTATTGTTATCCCCAAAACCCGCCAGGATTTGCCTGTAAAGATTCTTTTGTCTATGGAAAGAGCGTTCGATCTCAGGATCGAATGGGATATAACCTGATCTGGAATACCTGAGCATAAACAAAGAACTAAAAGGCAAATAGGAGACTTGCCTCAAAGAACTAACGTTCTCTGAGACAAGAAGAAATAACCTAGACTACAAAAAATAATCAGAAATAAAAATAAAACCGTTTCCCCGGCAACGGCGCCAAATTTTGACAGGCTAAAGTCGTATCACCTAATCAAAAGTAATTCCTAAAACCACTAACTAATGCAGATAGGGAAGTAGGGTCGAATGCACAGGGAAACTGGTCTTTCTATTCCTAATTAATTAAAGCAATCTAAATTATTAAGTAACAAATTAATAAAATGCATAGGAAACTAAACTACGGAGATTAAGAGTAAAGAGAAATCAATTAATAAAGGCCTAGGGCATAGGTTCACCAATAAATAACTTTCCAGAGTAAAACATAATAATCAATCATCAATGCATCAATTAATCAGATCATAAAGGGCTTTCGCTACGTATTACAATCACTGAATTAATATACCTGTATTAAATCTCATCTCTCGAATCTCGACTTAACCATTTATAAATTAACCCGCCTATCGAAACTAAGCCTAAATATCAATTCTCATATCTCGAATCTCGAATTAATATTGCTAAACTCATACATAAAAGACCAGCGCTAATCTAGTTGCAGAGCATTAAATCAATCAATAGGAAATTAATCAAGCATTGATAATCAACAACAATAATTTACCCCTTCATATTATTTATGGATCCCCACAAACCCTAGAAAGAAAACTACTCAGACATAATTAAAACTAAACTAATCAAAGCAATTAAACAAGACATAATGAAAGAAAAAAAGTAAATAACTGAGATTAAAGTAGAAGAAATCGTTACCAAAGTAATCGGAATTAAAGAGTTGAACTAAGAACGAAATAGAGAACAAAGTTGTAGAGAGAGAAAATAATCTAAAACTAAGTAGAGAGAGAAAGTCTAAGAGAAGAAGTATTAAAACAAAAAGCATTAAAATCATATTTATACAAAAATAATTACTCCTAATTAAAACTAAGAAACTCTGTTGAATAAAACTCTTCAAAAATCTCGCACCCGATCGGGCCCGCCTTTTTCCATTATGGGCATCTCTCGCGCTCGGCCGGGCGTGAAGTAATCTTCCTCGCCCGGCCGGGCGCGTCTTCGGGCGGTGCCTATTTTGGCCGGGCCCGGACACTTAGGCAAGTTTGGACTTCGATTGGGCTCCGATTCTTCGGCCCAATCCGGATTTCCTCTTCGGGTCTTGAATACTCGGTCCAAATGCCTCGGAATCTCAAATGCTGAGCCCTTAATCACCGGTTCGATGACTCTAACCGGCCTTGGGCTATAAAAACTGGTCGTGCTCCTCCAATGCTTGTAGTCACTTCATAATTTCCCGGGAAAATGCTCCAAAAGTGCAAATCCCTACAAAAATCATCCAAAACTATGAAAACACTAGAAAACACCAATTAGTAATAAAAGTGGCTCTAAAGAGGCAAAAACACTACCAATTATGACCAAGGGACGGGGGTAAACACTATATAAAATGGACATATCATTGGGCCACGTGTCGCTACAAGATTGGGCCACGTGTAGGGGGTATTTTTACCCTAAACATTTTCCCCTCATAGGGGGTGGCTCGTACGCTACAGGCCGCCTGCTCTAATTCTTTACTCGTCTTAATGCGTCCGGGTACGCGGAGATTAAGCTTATAGCTAAGAAGGCGGACAAATCTGTCCGCTCATTTAAGGGATGGCTGCCTTGGGGTGAATGACGTGTCCTGTCTGCCTGAAACTCCTCTAAGGGACGTTTGAGTCTGAGAATAGGCAGACGAAACATGCCACCTGAATTTTCAGAGGAGAGCTCGGACGCCCGGATTTTTAGGATGAAAATTTTAATTTCGTTCACTTGGTCGTCTATTTGGACACGTCGTTACTCGTCCGTCTCTTTCCCCGTCCAAATTAACAAAATCATCTTTTTAACTTTTGAATTATAGGTTAACTTTTTCAAAAAGTAACCGTTCGAACTCCAGGGCGGGAAATATGGATTTACCATTTTGCCCCCATAAATTCGGCCTATAAATAGAAGAGGTTTGACCTCATTTTGGCACTTTAGCACCTTGAGAATTCTAGAGAGAAGTCAGAGCGTTTTAGAGAGAGAAAGTGATTTCTTCCCTTAATCTTCAAGAGCTCCGCCGTGTGATTGTGTTTTCCGGACACATTTTTTGAGTTTTTCGGTCAACCTTCAAGACCTTCAAGAACTTTATCAAGTTTTGTACACGTATAGAGGTAGGCCGTCTGTTTTCTCTTCCTTCACCTTTACTTGTATTATTTTTTCTTTGTTTTTAAATCTTGCTCAACACTCGGCTTCGTCCGTTTCTCCTCATGAGGCCGGCCGTTCGCTTGGGACTGAGGAGTCTAGAGTGGACGGAGACGAGTTGTCTCCTTCATGGAGTGGGTCCATTTCTAGTGCGTAACAACTCACTTCCACCTATTCTTCTCTGTCCCTGCAATCGAACATGGCAAGGACGATGAGTACGCGCGAACGTCATGCGGCCAGAAACCCATACGACAGTCTGGTTCATCCTAGGGTCCCTTATGACCCAAATATTACTGACATAGAGACAAGGTCTTCTACCAATACAACCACTTCCACGGGCACCCATTACTCGGCCATGGAAGTAACTTCTTCCTTTGAAGAGCGCCAACGAGCACAAGGCGTTACTTCCTCTATGGGGGCGTCCGGGCAAACCCCAGAACTTAGGTTTCCCCAATATGCCAACTCGGTCATGGATTCGGCCAAGTTGCTATCTCGGGAGAGGCCTCCCTCCTCTTCTCGGGCGGACGTTGCTGGTACGTCTGTCCCAATTCCTTCTCAACCCCATCTCCAACATAGCAGGTCGGGCAGACCTAGGGTTGGGATTTCAATTAATGAACCATCCGATCTGCCCCGTCACAGTGGTCCTCCTTCGGGAAATCAGGCGGCCACTGCAAAAGACAAGGGAAAAGGTCCTTTAGTTCCTTAAGACATTCCTTCCGCTGGAGGCGGCCATGGCACCAAGAGCCGCAGCTTGGCCGAGGCTGCAGATTTGGACAGGGTTCTGTCCTTTGAGTTTGGAACTGCCCCTCACTAAGAGGAAGAGGAGGTAGAAAATGAGGTCGAGGGTGAGGCGGTGGCTGAAGAGGACGTCGCCAACATCGACAACTTCAAGGACCCGTACGCCTGTACGGTGGGTAGCACAACCTTGGGCTACCTTCATGACAGGTTTGATGAGTACAAGGCTTTCCTCCTTCTCGGGGAGGAATTCGAGCTGGTGGCCCCAAAGAAATCTCACTCTCTGGCCACTTGGGAGGATGAGCGACTGCGCCGTAAAGCCTTTATCACCTATCGGGCCGCCCTAGACGTGAGACTTCGCTTCCCCTTTCATCCCTTCGTCCGCACGGTTCTGGACGAATACAACATTGCCCTCTTCCAGCTGATGCCGAACGGGTGGTTAAACATCTTTGGATATCTGGTCACGTGCATTCGGAAAGGCTTTAAGCTAGACTTTCCGGTTTTTTGTGAGATGCACTCTATGACCAAGCTGGAGAAGCATACGGACGGATGGTTCATCCTTAGCACCACTAAGGATTATATGGTGGTGGTGGACTGCGTCTCCAAGTGGCGAAACTGGAAAGAACTGTTTCTATCGCATCAAAACCAAGGACGTTGAGTTCAATTTGCGGATGAATCGGTTTAATGACAAACCGATGAAGCTTGGTCGAAGGGACCACAAGTCGTACAAGCCACCCGTCCATCCCAGCCAAGAACACCAACTTGACTACTTTAGAGTCAAGAAGGTGAAGAGGGATGGCAAAACGGTGGCTGTGCCAAGGAACTGGATTCCTTTATCCAGTTGGCTACGGGACCCAACATTCATGTCGGCCTACGACCTATACAAGAATTTGCCCCAAGGTGGGACGTTTAGATTTTCTTTGTACGCGTGTTGTTTTTCCTTTGAAATTTTTCTAACTCATTTCTTCTTCTTGTTTGCAGCGGACGCGTACACTATGTTGAACAAAGAACAGAAGGGGGAGGTGGACATGTCGGAGATTGACTCGGCCAGATACAAAGCTCGGCAAAAGATGTACGAGCAAACTAAGGAGGTACGGATTTCCTTCTCATGACTTTCCGTTCATGTTGATAGGCTGGGAGGAGGCTCCTTCCCTTTTTCACGCGGACAATTCTTTACGTCCGTGTTGATATGTTGGGAGGAGGCTCCTTCCTAATTCTACACGGACGCTGGTGCATTCTTCATTTCTGTTCCACTCTGACTTTTTACTTGTTCTTTTCAGCTGGCCACTCCCACTCCCAGGTCTAAGCGAAAGCAGCCGTCCACGGATGCAAAGGACGGAAAGGCGTCCAAGCAAAGGAAGACGGTCACCACCAAGACCTCTTCCGTATCAGCGGCCAAGACAAAGTCGCAGACTGCTTCTAAGTAGTCTAAAGGAGAGCCACCCCAGCTGGGTGATAGCGGGGTCTCCAAGTCCATGGATCCGGCCGTTGAGCTGGTCCATGATGAGCCCGTGAAGACGGACGATGGGAGTAAGTCGACCCCGACAAAACCAACCGACCCCGTCTTGACTCCGTATGTCGAGAGAGTAAAAAAAAATCTGATTGGCTGGCGGCCTCTCAGTTGGCTGGTGATCAACCCGGTCGCACTGGCAAGGAAGGTGACGAACCAGTGGCGCCTCCTCCATTCACCTTCAACACTCTTTCTCCTCCGAGCTTCTCGAACGGTTAGTCTAAGTAACCCTTTGCATAATTCTACTTGTTTTCTACAAGTCCTTTTGCTTAATCTAACACCTTTTTGCGGCCGTGTACAGATTTTACGGAGGAGATGAATATGAAACTGCACGGCCAGTCTCTTACTGGCGCGAACAGAATGGCCATGCGGGAAGCCATGGCAAGGGCCGTCCCCCAGCGCAACGCGATAAATTGCGGGGGATCCACGAGGGCTACCTGGGCCCCATGCTTAACTGCAGCGCCGAGGTATTCATTCATCCTTATTATTTTGCTAATATTTTTCCACCCGTACGCAGCTCTTCCTCAAGCTTAACGCCTTCCTTGAATGGAAAGACAAGGAAAATGAAAGGCTAAGGAAGGCCTTGGATGAGGTTCGGAGAGCAAAGGACGCCGTCACTGGGACGGCCGCCATCCAGAGGGTTCACCTCGAAACTCAGATCAGCGCACTGTCCGACAAGGCTGCGCGGCAGACTGAGGACTTGGTCCAACTGGGTAAGGCTTTGAACAAGAGTCTTTGGCTAGAGAGACTATGCGGCAATAGAGGGATGCGGCCATCCTAGAAGGTCAGCGTTGGAAGGAGGGCTTTGAGGCCTCGGAGAAACTAAAGGGGGACGTGACCCTTGCCCAAAAGAATCTTTAGACGGCCCTGGATGAGGCGGACGCACTAAGGGCCAAGGTGGAGAGCTTGAAGAAGACTGTTTTGGACCTGACCAATCAGCTGAAAGCAGCTCGGCCGCCTAGTGCCGTTGAGGTCGTCCGCATTGAACAGAATGCAGAAGAAAGACTGAAAAGCCACTTCTTTGATGCCTTCGAGCTGATGGTGGACGAAGGCGAAGCTGCCTACTTCCAGGAGCGCTTCGCCAAGCGCCTTGAGTACGTCTGCCTCAGAGAAGAGGCTAAGAAGGCCGGGCAGCCTTCTCCTAAACTGATCATTACTTCTCCCGAGTCTAGAGAAGACGAGGAGGAAGTGGAGGAGCTGAAAAGGAGGCGGACGGCGGCGAGGAGAAGCAGAAAGAAGAGACGTCCACCCTCGCCTCAGCCAACGAGAAGGAATCGGCCGTGGAGGAGCTTGCCAAGGATGACAATCCGGCAACATAGAGCTCAGGTCCTCCAGCAGCGGTTCGTCCAGCTTCAGGCTTCATCCATTAAGCACTTTGTTTATTTTCTTTTACTTTCTGTCGAACAATTTTAATTTTGGATTTGGTGCCGCCTGTTAAGCGGCTTTATAAGATATTTTACCGCCTTCTGAGCGGTTTTATTTTTAATGTTAATTTTGCCGCCTTCTGAGCGATTTTTATACCTATTCCTTACTTAGTAAATTTTTGCAATTTTTGTGCAATTTTTCACGCTTTATTGCTTTCGTACGAATCTGGGGGTATGCCCCTTTATTCGGCGTTCGCCTAGTCCATACTCTAAGTGGTTTGATTGACTTGGTAGTTTATATACCTGGAATGGTATGACGACTAGCAAGTTAATCAAATCATAGTAATGATTGCCCTTGGACTAGGTGAAATGCCGAATCAACATTAAACACAGCAGTGTGGCCGGCTTGGTAAGAGTCATCCGTTGAAACTATCGCTCGGACATACTCAAGAAATTTCAAGTAATATCTCAACTTGGAAATTTTTAAGTTTTGGCTGGGCTAGAACGCCTAGGTATGCCCTTGCCCCATTTTTTCGGGGATGAATGCCTTAGGCAAACTTAGGATACCTTGTGGCTTTATCGTCCGTCTTGGTGGGGATCGGACGTTACTTGTGACTTTTAAGTTCAGTTTTTTTTAACCAAATTAATTGACTTAAGGTTACCCCTTGTGACCTGATTGCTATGTTGCAAGCAATCTTGTAGCCGTTTTTATTCAACATTCCTGTTTAGCCTTTATAGGTCGTGTTGCTATGTTGCAAGCAACATCATTATGACTTTCACTCGGCAATTCAGCTTAATAATAAAAGCACAAATAAGCACAATAAGATAACGAAATAAGATAACAACGTTTCACTTTTTCATTAATTTGTCAAAATTACATTGTGGTGGCCGTACGACTTTAATTACATTGGTCGGTCGCTAAGACCTTGCTGTGTATATAGCTTTTGGCTAAGTAAAAAAGAAAAACCTAGACATAGTACTTTTTCAGATTGTCCGTGTTCCATGTTCGTGGAATTGGACGGCCATCTAGGGCTTCGAGACGGTAAGTACCATCTCGGACTTCTTCTCTGATTCGGTACGGCCCTTCCCAATTTGGGGTTAACTTCCCATCCTCATTGGCTCGGCCTACTACTTCCATTTTCCTCAACACCAAATCTCCCATTTTTAGCGGCCGCTTAGACACTCGGCGGTTATAAGCTCTCGTCATCCTCAGACGATAAATTTCATGTCTAAGTATCGTATTGCCCCTTGCCTTAGGAAGAAAATCCAAGGCGGTCTTCATAGCCTCCCAATTGGCGTTCTCATCATATAGCATCACTCGGAGAGTTGGATCGTACATTTCAATTGGGAATACAGCTTCAGCGCCATAGACTAGGAAGAATGGGGTTTCGCCTGTTGAGCTCTTTGCTGTTGTTCGTATAGACCATAGAACATTCACCAACTCATCGGCCCATAGGCCGCCTGCTTTCTCAAGCTTGCGCTTGATACCATTGGAGATCAATTTGTTGTAGGCCTCCACCTGGCCATTAGCTTGGGGACGGCCGACCGAGGCAAAACAGTGAGTTATGCCCTGGTCACTTAGCCACTCCTTAAGTTGGCGCGTCTCGAACCGAGGTCCATTGTAAAATACCATGGACTGGGGTACTCCATAACGAGTAATGATGTTCTTCAAGATAAAGGTTGACACGTCTGTCCACTTAATTCCTCGAACGGCCTCGGCCTCGACCCATTTTGTGAAGTAGTCTACTGCCACTAGCACATACCGTCTTTGGCCGGATGCTGGAGTGTACGGCCCCAAAATATCCATGCCCCATTTTGCAAAGGGGAATGAGCTACTTATGGTAGACAAACTATTGGCCGGACGGTGGATCAAGGTTGCAAATCTTTGGCACTTGTCACATTTCTTTACCATTTGCCTTGCATCCGCGTTGAGGCTCGGCCAATGATACCCCAGGTGGGTAACTTTCTCAGCTAAGGCGCGTCCTCTTATATGCTACCCACAATGGCCCTAATGGACGTCGTCCATCACATCATGCCCCCTTTCTGGAGTCACACACTTCAAATACGGCTTCACAAAAGACCTTTTAAATAACTCCCCGTTCTTCATCTCGAACCAGGCCGCCTTCTTCTTCATCAATCAACTCTCTTTCGGATTGTCCGGGAGAATTCCGTACCTTAGGTAGGAAATAATTCCGTCCATCCAAGTTGAGCTGCTATCAATAATCTGAATGGGCTCGGCATCAATACTCCGCTTCTCTTTTACTTCCCAAAACACCGATCTGGGAGTGTTTCATGATGCCGAGGATGCTAACTTAGAAAGCGCGTCGGCTTGATGATTTTTTGAAAACGGGGGACCTGCTGCAAAGTAAAATATTCTAGGCACCCGGCCTCTTCTTTGACCATTTGCAGGTATTTCATCATGGCCAACTCCCTAGCCTCAAAGTCACCATTCACTTGGCTGACTATCAGCTAGGAGTCCGAGAAAGCCTCAACCTTTATTGCCCCGGCCGCCTTACACATTCTTAGGCCGGCCAACAGGGCCTCATACTCAGCCTCGTTATTAGAAGCTTGGAATTGAAACCTCATTGCATATTCAAACTTATCTCCCTCAGGAGACTGACATATAATACCAGCACCATACCCGGTTGCTGTTGCACTACCATCTACGTACACTTTCCAGATCTGGTCTCTAGCCGGCCGTAAATCTGGCCGAGTCATCTCAGCCAAAAAATCAGCAAAGGCTTGCCCCTTGATCGCCTTTCTTGGCTCGAACGTAATGTCAAAGCCTCTCATCTCTAAAGTCCATTTAAGCATGCGACCACTAGCTTCTAAAGTTGCAAACTGCTTCTTTAGTGGTTGGTCTTTGTAGACCACAATTGAGTGTGTCAGAAAGTACGGCCGCAGCTTCTTTGATGCCATATACAATGCTAGGCCAAACTTTTCAACGGGGGGATACCTAAGCTCGGCGTTGTGTAATACGTGACTGATAAAATAGACAGGAATCTGGTGGCCGTCCTGATCTGCAAGCAGGACGACACTTTAAGAATGTTCAGAGTTGGCAAGATACATGTACAACTTCTCATTCTTGATTGGACTGACGAGCCGAGGCAATGTATGCAGATGACTTTTTAACTGTACGAATGCTTCCTCGGCCTCTTCTGTCCACTCGAACATGGCTTTCTTCTTGATGGTTTGAAAGAAATATCGGCACTTATCCCCTGATCTTGACAAAAACCGACCAAGTGCTACTAGGCAGTCGGTCAATCTCTATACCTTTTTTATCGTTCTTGGTGACTTCATGTCCAAGACGGCTTGAATTTTTTCAAGGTTAGCCTCAATTCCACATTGATCAATCAAAAATCCGAGAAATTTACCAGGCTCAACACCAAAGACACATTTCTTCGGATTTAACATAATCTTATGCCGCCTGAGTTCGGTAAAAGTTTCTCGAAGATCCTTCAAATGGTCGGCCGACTCTTTTGAATTGACAATCATGTCATCAACGTATGCTTCCATGTTCCGGCCGAGCTGATCTCTAAAGACTGTATTAACAAGTCGCTGAAAAGTGGCAGAGGCGTTCTTAAGGCCGAATGGCATAACTTTGTAATAGTACAACCATTGCTCGGTCACAAATGCGGTTTTCTCTTGGTCTTCTTCCCATAGAGGAATTTGATGGAATCCAGAGTATGCGTCCATGAAGCTCATTAGGTCATGCCCGGCCATGGAATCAACCAAGCGGTCAATCTTAGGCAAGGGAAAGCTATCCTTAGGACATGCCTTGTCTAGATCAGTATAATCCACACACATCCTCCAAGTTCCATTCGGCTTCTTCCTAGGACTACATTGGCCACCCAATCAGGGTAATAGCATTGCCGAATGAAACCAACGTCCAGCAGCTTTTTCACCTCTGCTGCAGCCGCCTGATTCCGCTCTTCTCCATGATTTCTTTTCTTCTGGCGGACAGGTTTAACTACTGGATTCACAGCCAGCTTGTGCACGGCTAGGTCAGGGCTTATACTTGGCATCTCACTAACTTAAAACGCAAACACATCTTTAAATTCTCTCAGCAGCTTAACTAACTCATCCCCAAGCAGACCCATAGCTATAGTGCCTACACTGACCGTCCGACCTGGTTGATCGAGATCAAGCACTATATATTGGTGATCGCCGGTCGGCTGGGGCCTTAACTCTTCTGGCCGGCCAACTATCATTAACTGCTATGCTTGCTCTGTCTTGGCCGCCTTACGCTTCTGGCCGACCTGGTATGTTGGGAGTGAAGGTTCTTCGGCTTTTGGCTCGGATGACTTCTGTCCGCGTATAGTTGGCTTGACAGCCAACTGGTTACATTCCTTAGCCGTTTTTTGACTTCCTTGAATTGATCCAATTTTCCCGTCCGTCCTTTCAAACTTTAGCAGTATCAAATGAGGAACGATGACTGCCTTAGCTGCATTCAGTGTGGGGCGGCCGAGTATGACATTATAGCCAGTAAGCTCTTTGACCACCAAGAAGCGGACAACCATGTCCCTTCCCTCCCCTTCTGCCCAAAGCGGACGGGAAAGTTTATCTGCCCAACTAGGTGAATGACATTCCCCCCAAACTCGACAAAGGGTGGGTGATGTCCTTAAGAGCATCTTCTGGGAACCTTAAATTCTTCAGAGCGGCCAGGCTGATGATATCGGACACGCTGCCCGTATATATCAATATTCGGCCCACTTTCAAGTTGGCTATCTTCATGATGAACACCATAGGATCATTGTACAGGGCTTTGACCTCTCCTCGGTCTGCCTCACTGATGGTTACTTCTGGGAAGGGCTCAGCCTTCACCACGTCCGCCTGCATTACCCTACCTAAATTCCAGGCGTCCTGCTTAATTCCCTTCATGGTGGGGCCGCCTGAAGCAAAACCCCCCTATATCACGGCCACAAAACCTGAATTAGTGCTATTCCCATCATCTTCGTTGTCACTCTTCTTTTTCTTTTCGGACATGTTGTCCGTCCTTGCATAAGTAAATTTCGACTTCATCACATAAGAATTCAGCATGCCCTTCTCGACTAGCTTGTCAAACAGCCTCTTCAGGTTGATACAATCGTTCATGTCATGACCCACATCCTTGTGGTAGTGACAGTACTTGTTTTTGTTCTTGTACTGGGCCGAGCCTCGCAACGGCTGAGGCTTTTCAAACTCAAACTTATCCTTAATTTCCATCAGAATAGAGTAACAATCCTTGTTAAACTCATACTGGGGCTTGTACGTCTTGATCTTCTTTGATTTAGTCTGTTGGTCGTCAGCCACCCAGACTTCCTTTCTCTTATTTCCTTCTTTCTTTCTGTCGGCCGAGTCTTGCAGAGAAGGTTGTTTCTTCTCAACCCCCTTGGCCGGCGCCTCTGATTTTGCAAGCGAACAAAAGTCCGCTGCTTCAATTTAGGCTTCGACTTCCCGCTGAACACCTGTGTATGTCCGAACTTTTTTCTCACCAAATCAAACTTTAAACCATTATGCCTCAATCCCCGGAGAAATTCAGAGTAGGCCATTTCATCCATCAGATTATGAATCTGGGCTTTTCTTGGTTAAACCTCTGGACGTACGAACGTAGGCCCTCATTTTTTCCTTGCACAATTGTTGCCAAGTTGAGACTTATTTTTCGAGGTGGTATGTTGTAAGAGAAATTCCCTACGAATAGCAAACTGAGTGTGGTAAAGCAATTGATGCACCCGACCGGAAGACTATTGAACCAATCCTGTGACACACCTTTTAAGGTGGCCGAGAAGCATTTTCACCAAGTAGCGTCATCTACGCTTTGTAAATACATCAGATTCCTATACGAAGTAATGTGCTCCTCGAGGTTGCCCGTTCCGTCATAGGCACCCACGAGTACGCTCTTCACCTTTGCCGGTTGAGGAGAGCTTAAAATATCTTGTGAAAACAGAGGCGGCTTGTCACCAAGGGTCAACAAGCGCATCTGCCAGTCAATTGGCTGAGGCTACGTGGCCGGTCCAGCCAGATTTGGAGCCTGCCTGAACGTCTGGCCGTATGGCCCGTACAGTTCGAAGACATGGGGACTCGGCTGCATAATGCCATTGAAACCCTGAGGGGACTGATACCGAAGTGGTTGAACTGGAATGGGGGTTGGAGTGCGAACATCTTGACTCCTACTAGAGATGGCCGAGTTGGTATGCTGGGAGAGAGAGTGGTTAGAGAACTCATCCGACATTGTTGGGGTAGAGGGCGTGCTTGAATAAGCGGCACATTCCCGTTGCTTGTGCCGAATGTAGTCCCTTGTGCCCCTCCAGCGTTGAGACGGCTCGGGCTCCTCTCTATGAGGTTGTCTGCCCCTCCCCCCAGCCGACTGGGTTTTCACCAACAGACTGGACAAGTTTGTCCGTGTCACCCTAGGAGACCTGCCATGCGGCCGGTAGAATGGAGTGTTCCCAACATCTGTTGCAATGGTTGCTTTAATCTGAGTCTTCTTTGGAGCACTTTCTCCCTCTTTCTTGGGCGGCTGCCTAGAGGTAGAAGCTCGGTTGCTCTCAAAATCCTTTCTAAGTTTGTTGAGTGCAGCGTGCAAGGAAGCAGCAGTAACTGGAGGATCCTCGGCCTTTTGAAATGAGGCGGTCATGGGATCGCTGGAGTGAATTGTAGTAACTATATCCTCTACATGACTGTCCTCTCCAGGACGAGGGCCGGTGTTAGGTGTCTGACCATCTATTGCCATAACGGACGAGTGTCCCCATAGACGGCGCCAAATGTTTCGGGTGATTTTCGGATCTCCTCAGACACTAGTCACGTTCTCCTGACAAGTAGACTCGGACACCTGCAAAATGAACGAATATTCCTTTACTGGAATATTCGCCTCCGACGATCAAGTCAGTGATCAGAAACGGAAAAGCTAGAGAGAGAAAGTAGAGAGAAGTTGGAGCTATTTAGTGCTCTTTTTAATGCAATGTCACAATCCACCCCTTCCATCATAAATGATTGGGGTATTTATGGGGGTGGGAGTTTGTGCCCCTTTAGGGTTTGTACCCTAAAATTCTGTGACCTGATTGGCTGCGCAATCAGGTGATGCCACGTGTCGGATAGGGGCGCCACTTTGCGGCTTTCAACAATATCTCTCGGGATTTGGGCCCTGATGTAAGAAAGCTCTTTTTACGCTTATTTCAGGTGCTCTTTTTGAGCATTAGACACGCGTTATCTTCCCATAGGGACACGTGTTGCCCTTTGGTTGGGCCACGTGTCACTACGGGATTGGGCCACGTGTAGGGGATATTTTTACTCTAAACAGTGATCATACAGAAACAATATAGTCTTGTGTATATAGTACCGGTGGAATTGTCTAATGAATATATTATTAATATTCAATTGTTACACTTTTTACTTATTGATAATTATAATGTATTATTGGTCGAATTTCTACATTGACGTAGACGAAGATTGACCTACCCCGCATTGACCCGACCTGAACTAAACCCGACCCGAATTTAAGCCGACCCGAACTTTTCCCGATAATTAGACCCGAAGACTAACCCGACCCGAATTGATCTGCCCCAAAATGACCCGACCCAAACTTGACCCAAAGTGTTGACCCAATACCCGACCCGGCTCGAATTACCTTTAACCCGAAACTGACAAGAAACCTGAAATGACCCGACCCGAATATTGATTGACCCGAAATTGACTCGACCCGTACCCGACCCGTTTTCTAGGTCTATCATTTGATGATAAAATGAGCAATAATCATCGAAATGAGCAAAAAGTACTCTTGGATTCGCCGTGCACTCAAGTGTATAAAACAATTTCTACATACAATGGGGTCTTAGGCTATGTTTGGTTTGTTAGGCTTAAAATGTTACAAGATATCAATTACATTGATATCTTGTAACATTTTAAGCCTAATTAACTATTTTATTTTGTTAATATAAATATCCCAACCGATATTTATTTTTTTATTTTTTTAATAGCATTTATAATGATCACAATCAACTGTATTGGTTGGGCTTAGGTTTTCAACACTCAGGGGATTAAAAAAAAAAGCAAAAAAATCAAAGAAGAGGAGAAATTGACATGACTTACACAAAACTAGACCTCAACCCTCACAATTTTACTACTCTAGTAAAACATGAAGTCACCAATTATATGTTCGTTGTATTGTTCATATCGAAGGCCCTCTCCCTCCTTCCCTACTAAAATATTTCTATGTCCTCTCTCCTCTTCTCCACAGTAGTGCCATGTTACACATTTCTTTATGCTTTTTATATATATATAAAAGCTTTTTTTTTTCATCCCATGACCTGATTAAACTCCTTTACTTGTGAAATTACCATTTGTTTCTCAGTTTCATCGGTTGTGGCTTCTACAATGACCATATTTTTTAAATCCTTCCTTGTCATCACCATTGAGCATGATCAAACTCCTTACCAAATTTTTTTTCTTTTGTATAGGTAAGTGAAAGAACTGAATAGTGAGATGTGTAATCATATATTGAGTGTTGTGGCTAAAGCTTGATGAACTAAGCTGATGTAGAGAATAAATGTTGTCGTATGCTTAGACACCTATATATCTACGGCCATGTTTAGTAAACGGCTTATTGGGGGTAAATTAGCCAATTCGACGAAGTATAGCTGATTGACTAGTGCAAATAAGCTAATATTGGTGTTTGGTGATAAGCTTATTGGAAGAGCTTATTTACCTCAATAAATTTTTTTACAAAACGTTGGTCATAGTAATGTTTTGAAAAAGATGACTGACCTGGTTTAATTTAATGACCAATTTGCCGTCTTATTTATGACCAAAGCTTATCTTTCACAACTAACCAGCCAAACAAATCATTTCACTTTCTTTCACTTCCCACATCCACTCCATTCTCCATAGTAATCTCAAGGTAAGCTTTATTAATTATCTTTGTCTTAATCTTCTTTGTTTCGATTTTAGTTTTTTTTTTCTTTTTTTTTTTACTAATTATACATGTTAATCCTAGAAATGAGAAAAGTAGAGAAAGAAAAAGCTTTGTTCTCTCTCCTTCTTTCACATACAAAAAACCCCATTTGAAAAATAGAATTCGCCGGAGTTCAGGCACCGCAACCAATTCCGCGGTGAGTTTCCTTTCCTTTTTCTAGTTTTCTACAAATTGTACGTGATCCAGTGTGGTGAAGTTAAAGCGGAACCAAGCCCCACAAAGAGTTCGAACTCCATTTAGTGCTACCCTCTTCTCCTCGGAAAGGTTAGTTTGTTTTTGTCGATTCCCTGATAGATAAGGAGACGAGGAAGCCTTGTTCCACCAGGAATTCTCGCCTCTTAGAAGAAGGATCTAGGTTATAGATCCGTGTGTTCATGGGAGGAAATTGACGTTTTTAGGGGTCTTGGGCTAACTCTAACGATGTCGTTAGGGGATTGTCGGAAAAAAGGAAATTGCGATGATAATTGGTGAATTTAGGGTTAGGGTTTTGTAAATTTCTTGCGATCGGTTTCGAAGTTCTCTGTTCTGGTTTTCTTCTTTGGTTTTTGGCCAATTTCGATTCAGCAATTGTTTTTGGTGCTCTGAATTTGGCTCTATAAGTCTTCGCTCTCCTTAGTTCTTCAAGTAGTAAGGGGAAGTAATTTTGGGTTAGACGACTAGGTATTGGGTGGTGAGAAGGGAAAATACCTTTCCCTTCACCTTTGTTTCATGTCTGGAATTTGGAGAAGTTAGTCTTCTTGTTGTAGTCAGTTTTGGTAATGCTTCCTGGCAGTGGGTTTTCCTTAAAGAACAAGTTGGGTGAAAGTCATTTGTTAATGGCTCTTCGTCTGTTAGGTTTGCGAGTGTACGACTTGAAGGTTTGGTGTTTTGTTTCGTCGTCAGTTGGCTCTAATTTTTATAATTGGAGTTCTTTCTGTGTTTTCAGGTTTATGATGGGTTTTGTACTCATTACATTCAAAATTTCAAATATGTGTGCTACTCCCATATTATTTGGGGTTCATAGTATGCTACCAATCATGAATTTCTTACCTTTAAAAGAGAGAAATCAAGTTACTTGTTACCGTGATATTACCAACCTTCCTTTTGTTTCTTGCTTTGGTTTTGTTTTTTAAGCTCCACAGGTTGCAAAGATTTTCTACCGTGGTCAATTACCCAAGCTTCACCCCTGAGTGGAAAAAAAAACACCGAGAATAACATGTAATGTAGGGTTCGGCTCGCTTGAATCACAGCGTTGCTTCCTAGAAAGTGGTTCCAATTAACATTCAAGGGATGACTAAGAAAGAAGTTTCTTTTAAGTTGGTTTGTTATCTTGTGTTCATAAGAGCAAGTGTTGCTCGTAGCTTTGTTATTGTAAAGGTCTTAATAAGTCTAGTTCTTATTGTTTTTAGCTTAAACTCTTTCAATACATGCAAATTAACCTTTTATCAAAAAACAATTGTACATGTTATATATATATATATATATATATATATATATATATATATATATATATATATATATATATATATATATATATATATATACAACTCAATCCAAATAGAGAAGATATTGCGTCAGTCCAGTGAGTTTTTTATATCCTCTATTAGTTGGATGATATCCTTTATTGACTGAATGATATCCTGTATTGGCCGGATGATATCCTCAAATGACTAGATGATATCCTCTATTGACTATATGATATCATGGCTAGATGATATCATATAGTCAATAGAGGATATCATCCAGCCATGATATTAATTATCCAATAAATAATATCATCCAGCCATGATATCAATTAACCAATAGAAGATATCATCCAGCTAATAAAGGATATCATATAACCAGTAGAGGATATCATCCAGCAATGATATCATATAACCAATAGAGGATATCATTTAGCCTATTGAGGATATCATCTAGCCAATAGATGATATCATCTTAGGCAATAGAGGATATCATCTTAGGCAATAGAGGATATCATAAATCCAATAGATGATATCACCTAGCTTATATATGATATCATCTAAATAATGATTGATAATCTAACTTAAAATTTAAATGATATAAGAATCTCTTAGCTTTAACAACCTCACAAATTGATGATTAATAATTCAAAAATTGAAGAATAATAAATCTAATTGATCATTTAATTCAATTACACATTAATGAATGAATATATCCCCTGCTTCTCGCACTACTACACCTCACCTCACTATTCACCCAAACCAATAACAACAACAACAACAACGCCTCCAACACCAAGAAGCAGCCACAATTACCAGATCGGCCGTCGAACCACCACCGGTAGCCCAATTTGAATATAATTAGCTCGCAAGAATCTCTAGGAGGACGGGTTTTGTTGCGACGGAGTAGAGGATTGGAGATTGTCATTGTTGGTTGTCGTTGCAATCTCCATTGATGCATCAAATTGAGTTCAAACTAATTCATAAGTCTCATTCATTGTTATGGATGGGAGAAGATTAGAGGAGAAAGAAAATGGAGGAATTTGAGGAGATATAAAATGGGAGGTGGGTTAAAGGTGAGGGAGGAGAGAGAAAGTGTAGTAAACAAGATGAGTGGGAGTGTTAATCTTCTTCTTGTTGTACCAACAATTGGGTCAGGCTTGCCTGAATTAATAGTTTGTGATCCAAATATTAGCTATCATTATTTCCACCAAATAATTTCCATCTTAACTAAATTTTTCTAAATCCATGTAACCCAAACCAAATAAATCCTATTTTTAAAATTATTTGCCATACTTTTTTTTTTTATTAAAATTAATTATTTGATTTTAATTTTTTTTTTGTCAGATAAATCAGGTATTGAAGTTTCACAAATTTAGCTCTAACAATCACCTTATAAATTGGACTATAATAATTGTTCATATAAAAAATGATCTCACAACTTAATTAATAAAATTATACAAGCAATTATCTGTATACATAGCATGTAAATTTGTTATAATTTTTTTGATGTATGTGTTTGAATGAATAGTGCCCTAATTATTATTATCTTAAGGCTTTTATTTATGGATGACTTAATGTACTAATTTGTCTAGTTTCTACAATCCGAATGACTCGACCTCATCAAGTACTAATATTCATTGCATGCAATGCGTGAGTGAAGTTTTTAAAAAATGTACATTTTATAATTCTATTTGCAATACTTTTAATTACATGTAAAAATGTTAAGTATATAAGAAACACTTCATTTATCCCGTAAAGATTCTTTATTCTCTAAATTTCAGTGAATTCTAAATTTCAATGAATTAAAGACTTTGATAGTGTTTAGTGAGTAGTTGAGTACATGGTATATAATTTAGGCAAAACTTTTTATATAATACACTTGGGTGCACTTAATATTCATTTTAATATTTAATTATGAGCAAAAAGTTATTAAATGGGCAAAAACACTCTTAGTGCACCCTTGCACCAAGGGTGTATATAAAATTTTCACAATATGGGAGTAAGTTAGGTAAGGAAATTTTGACATTTGCTACTAGGAAAAACACCTCGATTCACATTTGCTACCGATTTAATTTTTTTTTACTTTGCTACCACCCAAATCCCATATTGTTAAATTTCACTACCAAAAAATACAAAAAATTAAAAAAATTAAAAAAAAATGCCGGCAGCCGGTGCCCAAAGTTTCGGGCGACGCCGATGACCCCACCCCCTGCCTGTTCCCCTCCTACGCAACCAACCCCCCCTCCCTTTTCCCCTTCTTACTACCTCCAAAATCTTCGAACATCTTGCACAATTTCACCATCATTTATCAAAATCAAATCAATTGTTTTAGAAAACCTCCATTAGAGAAGAGAGAAAGATGAATATATACCTTGAAGCAGAACATCATGGAAGGAAGAGAAGAGAAGGCGGAGGAGTAGAGAAATGGTGGTTGTTTTGCTAGTGGGAGGGTTGCTGTGATAAAGAAACTTCCCGAGCGAAAATTGTCTCCGGCGTCGGAAAATATCTACCAAGTTGACATTACATGGCTTCGACGGCTTCGTCAATTTTCTGGTGTGTATATATATATATATATATATATATATATATATATATATATATATATATATATATATATATATATATATATATATATATATATATATATATATATATATATATATATATATATATATACATGAGTGAGGACATTAGTTGGCCCATGATGCGCATTTCGTGACAATAGGCCACTTCATAATTTGTTTGGGGTCAGGGTGTAATAAATGGTATCAGAGCAACCTTACGATCGCGTGCTGGTCGTGGATAATTAATCCTATGTCAGTCGCCTAGCGGGGGAGAATTCTGGGGCTTTGTAACACCCTACAAATTTCTTTCCTTTAAATTACCTGTTATACTCTTTTTAAAATACAAAATAGGAAATTCTAAGACATTACCACCACCGTGAATACGGCTAAGGCAATTATCAAAGACACACAGCGGAAGACTAATTTCAAAACCATTCAAAACAAGTCAACTTCAGAAGTCAACCAAACGAAAGTAAAGTCAACGAAAGTCAAATAAAATCAACCTACAACTTGGAACCATTGAAGGCCCTTATTAAAACCAATTAAATACGTAAAACCTTTGCGTTAGTCTCATGAGTATCCATAATATAAAATAATCAAAACATTATACACATCATAAACTAATAGAAACTAGCATGATTCGCTCTTCACTCATGCCTCGTCATGAATATGCTTCAATACCTGAAAAGCTTATCTCTACTTGTTTTCCACTACTCTCCATTAAAAAAAATCATGATACTTCTCTATATTCATTCCTTGTTGCGAGTACGAATAATCTTATCAATTCTTTACTCATTATACCAAAAATAATCAATTTCCATCTATACTATCTTTTACCAATCCTTTAGTAAAAGTATGAAGAACTTTGCTATTCAAAACCTTCATTTTGTCTAGCTTTCTCTTGATCAAATTGGTTACACTCAATAGTTTCTTTTTCAACTCATACCTTTAGTCAATGTTCTTTCACAATGACTTATGAAAAAAATGTCTTATACCTTACCAAAGTCCAATAATACGCCAAGTTATTCGCCACTTTACCAATTCAATTCTATGCAAATTCATATATTTCTGTATATTTTGGCTCATATTTTCTCTCTTACCAAAATTCATCTTTTGTTTTGTGGGTTACACTTTCAATAACACTTGTTTCTTGTCTCCTGTTTAACTTGCACCACTTAAATCCATTCATGGATACTTTTCTTGCTTCTTTATAACTTTACTCGTTTGGAATCCTAAAACGATCTTCTCACTAATTTTCCCTGACGTAGTGAACTTTCATGGTTTTCTCTATACCAACCTCGAAATGTTGCCATGCTAATGCTGGCTTGTATGGTTACTTTGCGTTTGTTTTCACTTCAATGCTTTTTACATCCTTTTTTTTAAAATTGAATACACACGCTCTCTGCATGACCTCCAAAATCAAATATTCCTTATGTGTCCATTTATTACTTGGTGGATGTTGTCATCGTCCTCAATGTGTTACCAAAGTTCTCATGTATACCTTACAGGATTTTGAAAGAAACTAGAAATCTCTATCTAATGTGATATTCTTAGGAACTCCATGTAGTCTCACAACGAATTTTAATGTAAGCCTTCGCAAGTTATTGCTCTATTCCCAAGTTTCCTTCATCAGTTTTTAAACATCGTGGACTTAGGTAATCTATCCACCACAATCCAAATGAAACAGTCACTGTAAACCATCAATACACCTTTATCAAATCCTTTTACAACTTATCCTTTCCAGTGTGTATTTCACTTTCCTTCCATCATATTTCCTTTAGACTTCTAACTCTTACAGAGTATATTCAAGCTTTTATCTCCATGAATATTAAAATAAAACATCCTCTTACAAATTTTATCAAATTCACCTTTGAATGTCTCATCCATGGTCCTTTATCACCTTCAGTCATTTTTTTGTTACATATTCAAATCCCTGTGTGTGAGAGTCTACCTTAAGCTTTAAACTTCACTCAAATATGCATGTTTCAATACAAAATTATTTCACACTTATTACTCCCCATGAACTTTCAATTATTCTCCACCAGGGCATTCACTTGTCAATGATCCTTTCGAATCCATCAAAAATCTTCTGCACTATTGTCCAACTTAAAAACCTCAAACATCAATTAATTTATTACATAGTCCATTATTCACCGCTTCTATCCTTGCTATACCAACAATTACCTCTATACTTTATCACAAGGTCTCCCAAAATGGTCCTTTCTTCAATCACAACTTACTCTTAGGAAAAACTTGGGTGTATTCGCTTCTATATTAACATTAGCAAACTACATTACATGTGTTCTCATCTCCCTTCACTTCCATACTTAGAACTCACCCAAATACCTTCAATGAAAACATTGGGTTCTATAAGTCCATAAACACTGGATTCTATAAGTCCATAAAAATTATAGGTGATTGACAAAAACTAGGTCGTTGAACTAATCCTCCCTAAGCCAAACAAAATTTATAATCACTCAACAAACCTAAATACAAGTATAGAGGTAAGTCAAGGGTCGAACCACTAGGAACGGTTATGTTCAAGTGTTCTCGATTAGTGCCTAAGCTAGGTCGAAGTCTAAGGATAGAAGGTAACACTAACAACTACTAAAACGAAGAAACCAAACAAATAAAGCACTAGGGAATGGGATCAACAAGTAATCATGACAATTGTAACAACTCGGAAATAGATGCAAATCAATGGTTGTGAAAACTAATGGCAAGCTCAATCAAAAGAGCTCAACAAGCTATCTCCTAGAGGTCTAACTAGAACCGACTACGAGAGACTCTAACAAGGAGCATCACTAATCAAACTCAATTGACAATTGCGATTCCTAAATCAATGGTCCGTATCATTAGAAACTACAATGCAATCTAGCATAATTCTCAAGGCCTAATCGAATTACACACAAGCAAACTTCCACTAATCAATTTAATCTCAATCATCAATCAACACATTCCACAAATTAAGCACAATCAATCAATCATACAAGTTTCACCCTATCCCTAGCCAAACAACTACTCTAACAACATCATCAAATTAACTAGCAACTATAGAAAACAAGAATCAACATTCTATGAAGAACAATTACACTAATCAAAGATCAAACATCAAAATCAAATCAAACAAACATGAATATTAATCAAAGAAATAAATGAGATAGAGTTTAGAAATGCTCATTGACAATAGAGAGAATCTCTAACACAATTGTCACCATTGAATATTCAATCTCTCAATCACCATTGAAATTCCTCACTTTCTCTCTCTAAAATCTACTCCTAAAATAACCCTAAAACTAGAGAGAGAAGCTCTCAACTAAGCTAAGAATATGATCAAAAATATGAATAATAGTTGCCTACAAAATCGGGTTACAAGGGTATCTATAGAAGGCGCGAAACAAAAACCGAGCAAGGCAATACCCAGGGAGGCGCGGACGCGCGGGCAAGGAGGCATGCCCACACTGGGTGGCTGCGCACCCGCGCAAGTGGGCTGCACGCCCGCACTCCACTGGGTTTCTTCGACTCTTCTAACGGCTTCGTGCGTTCGCTAAGGTCTTCGAGTGGACGCGCGATATGATGATGATGAACACTAATAGTGGCAGCTTCTAAGGCACTTGATAGTGGGTTCAACACCACTCCTTCATGATAGCACGGCTTGAGAGCGCAAGAGCTGGAACTTGGAAAATTTACTTCCTTGCATCTTGAGCTTTCCTATTGCCATGAGCTTCCTCCAAAAGCATCTTCCACCTTAGTAAATCACCAACATCAAGACCCGAACCTCATACAATACCTACAACCACGAAAATAGAGCAAATATAGGAGAAAAGACTAGAAAAACCATCAAAATGCACAAAAGCTACAAAATAAGAGAGGAAAGGTAAAACTAAGACCAAATGCATAAAACTAAGCATTTATTAAGCATGAAAGCCATGAAAAGAAGGTGAAAAAAACCTAAATGCTCATCAAATGGGTGCCATTTATGACACCCATTAGTGATTCATTATCCCAAAAGGCAAAAATGAAAACTCAAATCATCCAAATCTTGTCATATATGCCAATTTCGAAATGTCCTCTTTCGAATATTCTTTCTTCGTAGTTCCTATCCTCAAGTTTAACCTTGACATTATATTTTCTCTTTTCATTTGATCAAACGAATTGTCGCTTTAAATCAAAGATAATTATTCTTCATTGTCACGTTGATCAATACCCCATAGGTACTTTACAGACACTTTCATCCTTCCTCTTTTACAATTACATGCGCTCCCAAAGGCAATGTAACCTTCTTTCAATGACTTACAATAGTATCTTCCAACCCCCTTTTAAGCAATACAACATTGATACTTTCTCCACACACAAAGGTGTCCTAGTAATACTTCCCACTTCACTTAACCTTTATATCCTTTGCTTATACTTCTCTTGCTTACATTTCTCCTCCAATCAATCCATAATCTTTCTTCTAGCATCCCTTGAATAAATCTCATGACCCTTGAATATTCTCAACTTTAATCACCTCATAAACAATCCTTACTCAAATTATATCAACACATCTCAATCAAATTCATAAATCTTGTCATAAATTCTACTCTTTTATGACACTTTCATATCCACAGTTTAATACTCTCGATACTTTCAAGTATACCGTGTCTTCATAGTTCAAATTTCCTAAATTTTCAAGAGTTACTCAAGCCACCTTCATACTTCTTTTCATTTCCAAAATATTCCTCTAAAGCTTCTTTAGCCATTTTGTTGGCCTTTTGCCTACCTTCTTTATTGTTTTTGATCCCTTATCTTCATCCTTAAACTTAACACTTGTACTTCCAAGAGTATAAAAATAAGATGTTTCTTCATATAAATCATTTCAATCCTCTTCCAAGTTTGTTCACTTGTTCATCCTAACCTCCTTAACAGACACCACCTCCTCAAGTGTACCCTATGCAACTCAATGAACTCCAACTGTTGTTATTGTCAAATATAATCCTTTACTTCCAAATCCATTATGATTTGTATACCTTTTTTTTTTATAACAATCATGGACAAAAAACTATTTTCTGAGTTATGCCGTAAAGCTTGTCAATTATAATTGGGTGTGTCCATCACTGCACCATTCTTTCATTCCCTTGCGTTAGCTCTCAAGGGGTTTTATTAATTATGGTCATGGTTAGCACTCAAGTTAGACACCCATCTAACTAACTTTATACCTTTCATATACACACATTTAATTTAAGCTAACAATTTGAGGGTGCATAATTACAACTCCCACATTATGAGCTTGATCAAATCAAATTTGATTGCTAACCAACCATACATTTAATAAAGCGTCATAGAATAAATAAAATGATTCCCTTGGATTCCCAGTTTAGAAATGAATTATTGGAATATTTTAGTAAGAAATGGCTCTTTGGAGTAGTAATATGAAATGAATGATTTGGAAATAAAATGAATTAATCGGCAAGGGAATGAATTAAATTTTGTTGGTGAGAAAGAAAATGACTAGAAAATGAAACAATTTCGGATAACTTACGCAACTCAATAGATTTATTGACTCATTGTGGTCATGCCACTTATGAATTTACTGAAAAAGGAAATAATTAAATTGCGGAAATGAAACTAAGAATCCTAAAAGAAATGAAACTACAAAAATCTAGTCCTTTCGAACATTGCCCTTTGATTGTTTGTAGCTTCTAGGGTCGAATTCAGGCTCAAGTTCCTCATCTATTGATTTAGGTGTTTGGATTTTGCTTCACTTGAATAAACTATTCATCTTTTTCATTATTAGATGAAATGTCAATTAGAATTGGAGTTGGGGGTGGATTTGGATTGGAGATCTCCATAATAGAACTATTAACACTATGGTTGCTCTCATCCATTAGCTTTCCTTTCTGTTACCCTCTATCTATTCCTGCTTGATTACTCTATGGTGGAGAAAAATCTCCTTATTGATGATTAGTGAAAGGGGAATCATTCCTAATGGGATTATCATAGAAATATTTGGGATATGGAATACGTAAGCGTTCGCGGTGACATTTCTCAACTTAAACGAGATAAGAAATCAAGTATCTATAATCAAGGTACCACTTTCCATAATAACCTTTATATTGGGAGTAATTTGGGATATCCCCAGGTAGGTAATAATCAGAAAACTTTGCTTTGATATCAAGATATGGAGGTTCATCTCGAATACAGTGAATGATCATAGCTGAAACACGATTAGGAAGGTCGTAATGCTTGTCTCCTATGACATCCCTCATGTGTGAACAATAGAAACGAATTTTCTTGACATAATCAAATGGATGATCATTGGTTTTCTTAATTAAAGTACCAATTTGGGAATGTTTTCTAGGAAAGATTGACATTCTCTAAAGGAGAAGGCTTATAAAAGAATTCCCTTCCCAAAGAAAATAAAAATAATACAGTTCTTGCATGATTTAGGTTCAATGTTCAATCAAACAATTTCACTTATTTCTAATAACATAATTACATGCTTCCAAACAATCAATTCACATGATCAAACATCACAACCTAAATATTAATGCATACAAGAACATTATTATTTCTAACTTATATGCCCAAATTCTTTCCTACCCAAACTCACCAACATGCTTTCAAAAGTTTTTAACACATAATTCTTACCTTAATCCTTGCATTCCTGTAAATGAACAAACTAAAAATATTTTTGACTCCTCTTTTAAAATAAAATTTCAAAAATAAATCCGAAAAAAGCCAAATATATTCGGCCATAAAAAAGAATTCGGATTTCTCCAAAATGTTGGGGTTTGGTGAGTCCGACTCACCGCGGAAACAAACCCAAAAATAAGACCGCACTCGCAATAAATAAAACAATAAAATAATTAAATTAATCACAAGATTAAGATAAAACGATTACCTTTGGAGCATGCTTCGCCCGACCGATTGGGCTCTTACTTGAAAGCTAGCTTCAAAATTACGAAGCCTCCAACGTTGATCCACCCGCACCAACGATTACCGACAAGGTCCAATGTCTTGGGGTTAGCAAGACCCGACCGATAAAGCCGAGTAATTGAGTTCAAAGGCTTTCACTAAATGTGATACCTTTTCCAACTCTTGAGTTCAAGGGTTTTCACTTGTGATGCCCTTTACAACTCTTACTCAAGCAAGTAATCCCAAGTCATGCCTTGGCTATTTATAAGGAAAGCTTCCTTGTAAATTCCACTCATCTTTCAATGTGGGACTTTTTCACAAAAGGATCTCACATGGAAAGTTTGATGAATTCAACCCTTAGTTAAATAAACCAAGGAACAAGTAACAAGTGTCACATGGTTAGGTGAGGACCACTTTCCCACTTGGTCCCCAAGGCAACTCACATGCATTATGAGCTAACCATGTGTCACCCAACCTTGAGCCCCAAGTTGGGTTCGGTTGGGCCACTTTCTTTTGGCCCGTGTCCATGACCCGTCACCCGAGTCCACGGCCCGCCCTTGCCACATGCACTGCCACCATGGCGCACTGCCAACGTGGCACGCTGCCACATGGCGCGTTGCCAACGTGGCGTGCTGCCACGTGGCGCGCTGCCACTTGGTGGCTGCCAACGTGGCTGCTGCCACGTGTTCTGCCACGTGGAACGCTCCTATTTGGTGCGCTTCCCTTATTTTTGCGTGGCTAGGGTTTTTGCTTGTTACTTGAAGCATTTTCCCGTCTCGCCAATTCCTAAATTTTGGCTCGGCATTTGAGATTCTTCGACGCTCGGTTTCAACTCTCTAAGCTCGAATTTCCGACGTCTAAATAAATATTACTCGGTCGAATCATTAATTCCTTCCGAATTAATTCGTCACTTCGGCTCGTTGACTGCTTGGGTATGACCCGAAGGGTTCAGTTAAGATTAAGCTGTAATATTAATTATGTATTAATATTACTGATCGAAAGCGGCCTCCACCCAGGCATTCCGATCACTTGACCTTACTGAATATATTAGCTTTCTAGTAATTCTGAACCCACTATCAGAATAATACACTTGTTTGAAGGACACTATTCCTTTCAATCTCCCACTTGTCTTCCGGACAAGTGTGCTTTTAGTGTATTGCCCTTTTCCTATGTCGCTTAATGTCTCTTCATGAACTATAAGGTAAGATTATTTTGTCATCCTTATTACGTCCAGAACTGTTTCTCGATTCCGAGTCCGACTGTCAATAAATAGATGATTTCTAAAATCCATCCAGCACGACCATGCATTTTTACAGTCTCGCTCTACGAGAGGCCTTGTAAAAAACAAAGACATCTTCCCTATTTTTAGTAGGGGGACATTTCCAGTCTTGTAATGTAGCTTCTCTTACTAAGAGGACCTAGCCACCCGAGTGATGCCATTATAATCCCCTATTATGGCAGACGTTTGACAATCATCAAAGCGGATTAGTACTCAAACAAGAAAGCTCACAATACTCATGGTCGAGGAAAAAGGTTCCGATAGCGATAATGAGAAGTATACTTATGACGATTTTTAATCTCTTAAAGTATTCTCATAGGTCGATCCAGTACGGTTCTAAACCAATACCTGTGCAAATGATTCATGACGATCATGTCCTTGTAGCACAAGAAACGGTGCTATAAATCAAACTACACACTAATCTCAACTGGTCATTAATCGTCCATCGTTTAAATGACCTTGATTAGGGATAATTTTTTATTATAATATTTAATGTTCACTTAATAGGTGTTTCCTTACCAAGACTGGTCATGATACCCTATTTTGAATATTCCAAGAATCGAATGGACTCATTATTTAATTCTAAACCACAATTAAATAGCAAACGAAGTGATAAAAAATTGCATGAAATTTTAAATTACTCCAAAACCTGAATGGTTCATCTTATGATAAATGGTTTTTCCGAATGTTTTAAGAGTATTACTCTTTATAAAACATCTATAGAAATCACACTCATATCTAATATGCTTGATTTCTTTCATGCAATTGTGAATGTTGTCGTTCACTTATTGCATAGGTTTAGTTATATATAACTACTTTGCTAATCTTAGCATCTTCATTACTGATCACTTTCATAATAAGATGATAAAATTTGAGGGTGTCATGGATTATATGTGATTTAGGATTTATTGTCCAAGTGATGGCTCCCACTCATTTTCATGATTGAGATCTTCAACTTGACAACCTACAATCATTAACGTTCAACAACGAACTTTCCATAGAACATCTTCTTTATTATTGCCTTTAAGGCAACAATATTCTTAACATATATTTTAGTAGACTTCCTGATGATGCTTTGCTTGGGTTTCACTCCAAACGACTCACAATGATTTGGGATACCCTAATCACTTGTGATCATGGAAATTTACTTTAAATTCCCACACATTACACATGGATGCACATCCACGTTACCATTCTCAAGCCACGACTCATTGTTAGCTCGTGCTTATAAACGGCTTCCTTGTTAAGGATCTAATCCTTGTTAAGTTTGTGCTTGCTACATCAATTCTCAAATTGTATTTGTTTCCACAAGTCAAGAACTCAACCTGTTGTTTATCCAAGTACTTTGGATGTTCTTGGCCATAATCTAACGATCTAATACATAGATTCAGGTTGATTGGTACTACATACATACTTCACATGCTCTACGTAAGTAAGTCCTGCGACGATTCCATATCATAGCGATGGATTAAGTTGCAGAGTAATTCTCAATCTTATTCCATCCATGTGACATTTTAGCTTATTCAGTTTCACTGAGTCTTGCTAAATTATTTTCTATGTGATATGGTTGAAAGTCTCTTACTAGAGTCTTTCTTGTTTGACTTAGTATTTAGCCTAGCTTATACCTAGTTCAAACTTTTACTTAGGTTTATACATATGGGTTGAAAGGCTTTCAACGTCCTTTATGTTTAATATGGTAAATTCCTTTACTCGTTTAAACATTTAATCAAGTCTATACTATAGAACTTAATTCCCAATATGTACTAAGTATCGTCTTTTGCTTGGTCCATTGTCGAAAATACTTTCAAATCTAAGCATTTAGCATTTGATAGTTATTTCACAATAGAGTTCGTAAACTTTTCGTTGGACCTTTATATAATTTACTTTTGCTCCCACTAAACTTCTTATTCATAAGAATTTCTATGTTTCTCCATTAGTCAATCCTCGTATTAACTTGATGAGAATACATGTTCCAATTCCTATATGCAATGCTTCCTTAAATTCCATAATGGATTCCTTGAGCTTGCTTTCAAATCTAGCATTATTTAGATTTTTTAAACCCTTAGACTATTTTCATAGTCACTTCCAAAATCCTATTTTAGGAAGGTGGTTTTGGTATCTATTTTGTCATATTTCATATGTGCAATTTTGCTAGAACAATCACGAAAAGACTATAGCATTCCGATTGGTGAATAGGTTTTTATTAAAATCAACTCTATGAATTTAATTGTATCCTTTTCAACCAATCTAGCTATGTATACATATACATTTCCACATTTGTTAGTTTTCTCCTTGAAAAACTTATTTGCAATCAATGGGTCTTTCACCCCTTATGCAAATTAATCAAGTTTTAAAACATGATTTTCAAACATGGAGTCTATTTCGGATTTTTATGGCCTCTAACCATTATTTAGAATTTGGATTTGTCGTGGCTATCTTACAAGGCATTATTCCCTTACTATCTAATAGTAAATAGTATTCTTGTAAGTCTTAGGTTTATTTCTAACTTAATAGAAGATTTATAGGATTCAATCCAAGCCTTTGGTGAATTCTATACCTATACGGGGTTATTACATCAAACACTGAATTTTAAGGCACTTCCAAAGCCCTTTCATTTTCTTGATCTTACTCCAACGTTTCAAAAGTTTTGTGAGAAATGAATTCTCTTTTAAGGCACTTGTAAAGTCCATTTCAGTATTCTTGATCAAGTATTCTCACGAACCCCTTTTAAGGTCTTCCGAGATTCTCAATTCTAGTTTGTTGCTTAGCTCGATTGTCATCGAGTTCATTTTCCTCCCACTTGTCGTTTTGGAAATGTGTTACTTTCTAGAAAGATACCACTTAGAGCAACAAACACTATGTTCTCAATTGGGTTGTGGAGGTAATGCCCGTGGTCTCACTTGAATGCTTACAAAGAGACATGTATATTGTCTTTGGGTAAAAGTTCGTTGTAAAACAAACAGTTAGCTCCCACTTGAGCTATCTTAGCCTTTAATGAGCCATTAAGCTCCCACTCAACCACCTAGCTCTTGCTAAGCCGGTGAGCTCCCACTGAGTCACTTAGCTCCCACTGAGCTAGTGAACTCCCACTGTGGCTAAGAGGTTTAGACATATACTTGAAAAGACATTTAGAAGTTAATTATATCCATAACTGAATATGGCGTCCTTTCTTAGCTTCGACACTTTGTTTAGTGTAACATTAGTCCTTTGTGCAAATCTTAAGAACTTTATAGGAAGGGATGTGATCCATCATTGTTCGAGTCATTTTTAAATGGCATCAAGGTCTCCGTGAAGACACACTATGTTCTTTGTGGAGTTATTTATGAAAATTTCAATTTCATAACTTTGTGATGGTCACGCTTAGCTCAAGCAAACATCTCTCGATCTAATCTAGACATTTTGATATCTTGCCAAGTTGATTCTGTACTTCACTAAACTCTTGAACTATTCAAGGTCAAGTTTGTTCACATTTGATGAATATAGCCATATTCTTTCAAATTCTTTGTGAAACATAGAAGTAAATGAATCCTCTTTAGCTTTCGGAGTCAATTGTCTATACCAAGAACAATAGCTCTTTACTTTGTCGGTTTCAACAAGTAAGACTTGCTTGTCTTAGAACGATTCCGAATCGATCAACTATCAAGAGCCTATCTAATAGAGCCTTGAGTACGTTCTTGTCGATGTGGCATTGCTAAAGATGTTCGGAATGCAAATCATGCCCATGACTTTGAGCTTTTGTCAATTTATCATGTTAAGAAAATGTTTGTTTATAATCAAGCATTCTTGACTCATGGTTTAGACAACCATGCCATTCAAATAAATTTGCAACTATTGCTCATTGCTTTGAATGTGAGTCTTTCCGTGTGTAAACGGATCAATTGCTGATTATGGAACACAATAACTATTTATTTGTTCCAGCCTTAGCTTAAAGGTCTCTAAACAAAGCATACGACCTTACAACTGATGTAGCACCACTTGCTTTATTCTAAGCTTGTAAGTCGATAACTTAGCTTATCTTCAATAGTTTGAGGTCACTTTCAAAGTGGAACACTCAAGCAGTATCCGATACTTTGTGAAGATAATGAGTTGCTAAGTTAACTTCAATAACATGAATTCTTTAGTGTAGGGAATATTTAAAGCATTACCCCAAACTTGAACCCCACTGTGATCATACACTTAAGCATGGTGGCATCCAAAGGGAAGGAAGCTAGAGAAAAAGAGTCGCCAACAAGTTTTAGGAACTTGTAAACCGTTCACAGGGTGAAGGTTACACCCCTTAACGACCCGAGATATTGTTAACTCTAATAGGTCTGGAGCCAAGACTGGAAGTTCGGGGATGAAGGTAAAAATTCAATCTAAAAGAGAAAGAACCTGCCCTAATAATAGGCCTCTACTTTATTCTTCTCGTATTCATGTACGCTTTCTGACTAACATGCAATCAATAGGTTAACCCTAAACCTGTTTAATCTATGTTGGTTGAATATTAATGCACAAATAAAAAATATTATTGGCGATCACTTGAATTATAATCAAATTAACCCTAAACAAGATTATTAATTATCTTATTAAGCGTGATTACAAGTACAAATTCCCTTTAAACATGCATAAAAGGTGTGATCAAGAAATAACAATAAATATCAAGCAACATAATAATAATAAAAATAATTATCATAATAATCATAATTAAAATAATCATGTTAACAATAAAGTATAATATTAATAGCAAGATCTTAGGCACGATACTAACAAGATTAATTACAAACCCTAGCATGTCACTAAACAATAAAAATCAAAGCTTTACCCCTAACATGATACTAGCAATGCTATTAGGAAAGAAAATAGGAAGCATTATAGAAATCATAATTGATATGAGGAACTTATTCTTTACCCTAAACATCATACTAAGGAAAGCATCCTATCATGATACTAGGAATCAAAATAACAACCTAAAAATGATTTCCATATCATAATATCAATTAAACAATTAAAGCACTTACTTGGATTCCTCGTACCTCTTTCTAATAACAAAATACACACGTTAGTAACTTCAAGGAAAATAATAAATCAAAACAATTAAATTAAATAATTGAAATAGAGATTTGGGACCAAACCCTCAGAAATATCAAACCTTTCACGTCTAGGGAAAAGGCAACTTCGAACTTGGCTAGGTGTGTCTAGATCTTGTGAATGCGGAATTTTGTTTGTAAAAGGGTTGGTTTAGAAAGAGAGAGAGAGAAAATCAAGAAATTCTTGATGAGAATTGATGATTAAAAATGGAGGTCTAAGGACGCTATTTATAATGAAATAGTCCGGAATCGATAAAAAGAATCAGAGTTCGAAAAGGAATAAAACACGCCTCTGTCACCAACAACAGGATCTGTCGCCGCGCAACAAGGTCTGTCGCCAGGCGACATATCCTGTTGTTGGCGACAGAGGCGTGTTTTATTCCTTTTCGAACTCTGATTTTTTTTATCAATTCCGGAATATTTCATTATAAATAGCGTCCTTAGACCTCCGTTTTTAATCATTTCATTATAAATGCAGAAGGTTTTCCACGCGTTTTCTACTTTTTGATAAAATCAAGTCGTAAAAGTCCGTACGAAGGGTAAAATCGTAATTTCACATAAAACACTTCTTTTATTCCAAATAAAACTCATAAAACATAATTATCAATCCTAATCCCATTAGGATTCAAAAGAACCTTCTAGAAGATTCTAGAAGACTATAATCAATCCTAATTGCATTAGGAATGATAATTCATAATAGGCCCTCCTCTAGATCATTGGGCCGTATGTAAGAACCAAACTGGGCCTAGTTTAGTATTTAGGCCATAACTTCCTCATTATTCATCGGAATTGGGCTTATAATATATCGTTGGAAAGCTCTTTTCGAGCCCAATCCAACTACACCATTATTGGACCTTTGTTATGGTCCAAACTAAACTGAATTGGCTATTTTCATAAAATAGAGCAGGTTTTCGAAAACAGAAAGAAAGATTTTTAATAAAAACTAACCGCAACTTTAGACTTTCCACACTTTCACTTCATTCGATTATGATTCGACGAGAAAGGTATTCATCACTGGGTTTGGTTTTGAGGAGACAAAAATGGGTGTCTACATTTAGTAAAATGGAATCTCATTCCTTTTATTTGTTCCTCGTTTCCTATATTTCTTATCATACTTTATCTCATAATATTTGAGAACCATTTCTTTAAGAGTCTTTGACTTTTATACTTTGTTAGGCATAATTAAGCATCTAATGCGCCGTAAAACAAAGTTCCATCTGTTCCTTTAATTCACGCTTGAATTATTACATCAATGAGTCCTACTCATCTATGTATTAAGCGAAAAGATATGTTGGTTGTCAATATTGACAATTTGAGTTTGCAACTCAATACTTCATGTTTTATCAAAACTACCTAGTATTTTGAATACATGATGTCCAACCGTCCTTTCGGACTTTGTTATAAAAGTCATTTAGGAGAATTGTATTTTAGAAATGCTTTACTTTTCTTTGAGAACCATTCTCAAAGATTTCCTTTACCAATCATGAAAAACAATTCAGTTTGATTTGGAATTCTACAAATATAAATGCAAAGTATAACCATTTATCAAGTAAACATAATAAGTTTGAAAATTAAAAGGTATTCATGCAAATTTTCAATCTTATTAAACGTCTTATCCACGCATTAAATTTGTCCCCATTTGGCGGGAATAAGTCGGTTCCAAGATCCAAAGAAACAAAGAGTGGTTAAGCATGCTTTGGCTTGTCTTAACACTCAATCTCCTAAGGTAAGCAACGCTTTGCTAATGGCTCCAAGCCACTCTTGGTTGAATAAATCGTCGCATCTAATGTTCTCTCAACAATTTATTCACTTTGCCACGACATGTTAGGACTCCATCACTCATATCGTTGAGTACAACCAAAATCAACTTGTATGTGATGTCTTGCTTTGGCAAACCCATCCACATACCTTACGTATCCTAGGGAATAATAGTGATGCCTTGCTTTGGCGTAGCCCATCACTGCTCTCAATTGGTCGATAAGTGTTGTTTTGGAATGGCAATTTCACTCAATATTTTAGGGACCTAGGGTTTCTATGTTTGTTGATTTAAGTGAACTTAATTAATCATCACAACATTCGAAATTCTAAACATGCATCTAACATATAATTCATATATAAATGATCATGAATATGTAAAGCATAAGCATTTTGATGCATATTGGCAACTAGCATGACCCCTTGAATTCTTCAAGTCTTCAAAAGGTCTTCTTTTGCAACGTCATGGCTTTATCTTCCAAGAACCCCCATCTTCAAGACTTGACCATAATTATGCAACTACTAGTATCTACGATTAGGACTAATCTAAATATTAAGGTACAAAAATACTTAACGGTACGCAGACCGTATTTAGATTTATAAAAATACATCACGGATCGCAGTCCGTATTTTCTATGCTAATCGGGCCCCACTAGTTGCCATTTTTATAAACCTGTGAGAGAATATACATTCCATTCATCCATTCACTATTTGTGAATGGCCCATGCATTTTACAACGATAAACAAGTAACAATGCATAAACACGTGATAACTAGTAACTAATCTAGGTGGTTAATCCAATTAACACGCATAATTAAAACTAGTCAAAGTTGTTTTAACCGATTATGTAAATAAGCGCAATTAATATTTAAAGCTCCCACTAAATTCCGCATCCATCTTAATTAATCCAATTAATCAAGCCGGTGAAACCCAATTATTTGCCAAAATAAAATTTTGCAAATGTCGCTAAAAAAACCTGAGGCCTAGCCTCCAAAATTTTATTTAAATAAAATAAAATAATTAAAATAATTAAAACGACAAATTAAGCAAAATTACGTAGTCCAAAATATCTAAGTGCCTAGCACTAAGACTTGGAGTGCTCACAACTCGCACACAACTCGCACGATCTCATTGCACCACATTGCTTTACAAGCAATGTCTACGCATATTACCTTTAATGATGTACCAAGCTATGCACAAAAACAACCCTCAAAAAAGCTCAAATGCAAGCACCCTAGGCGGCTTACCCACGGCAAGCCACAAGGCTTCCATGGTGCGCCAAAGGCTGCACGTATAGCAGCCACTACACGCATGTGCACCACTTCGAGGTGCCTAGCAGCCTTGGCAGCCCCATGTGGGTTGTGTGAGCAACCTGGCTGGCCGAGAGCATGCTTGGGGCTCTTAGGCCTCGATTTGGTGCTCATGCTTCGGGAAAAATCGCGACTTTGTGTGACATATTTAATCAATTACTAAATTAATTTTAGAATCAATTAATTTTGAGGAAAAATGAAAATTATAACAAGTCCAATTTAAATAAATTCATCCAAGTGCATAAAACCAAAATTATTCCAAGAACCATTCTTTAAGAAAATTGGTTTAATTTGGTGCAACAAAAATAAAAGGGAAATTACTCACTATTAATTTAATTAATTTAAATTAATCTTGAGTTTTTGACAAAATAAAAGGGAGTTGGAAAAATGAACATACGTTCAATAAAGATTCCATCTTTAATACTTGTGAATCCTTGAAAAATTATATCTTCCAATATGAAGATAAACAAATTTCTATCACAAGTTTCAAACTTTATGATTACAATCAACTAAAAAATGATTAAATCGACAAAGTTCAACAAAAATTCATGGAATTTAGTAACTTAAAGTTTCAATCACTTAACATAATTAAATATTGAATCTTTAGTACTTAGAAGCCTCAAAAAACAACAATTTCACACTTAATGCAATTAATTTGCAATCATGTGAAAAATAAAACCAAGCTTTCAAACACAAAACCACCAAGTAATCATGCCTAAAGTGGTTTAAAATTGCATATAAAATATGTATTGAACCAATTACATAACCATCATAATTATGCAACTAATTTTCAAGGTAGAAACACTTAAAATTTTTCGTAAAAACGAAAAACCCCTCGAAAAGTGCATTTCTGGTCGTTTTTTGGCTAAAAACCGAGTTCTAAAAGGGTAAAACCATTTCCAAAACGTCTTTTCCACCCAAAATTCACTATTTTTGGGTCGAAATCTGGGTTCGGGAGCTGAAGTCAGCTCTAATACGAGGTTAAAATGGATAAAACGAGCTACTAATCTAATTAGCAACTTAAAACCAAAAAAATTAAGCCATAAAAACACCTTAAAAAAATATTATGATTTTAAAAATAAACGAACCTGGCTCTGATACCACTGTTGGGGTTTGGTGAGTCCGACTCACCGCGGAAACAAACCCAAAAACAAGACCGCACTCGCAATAAATAAAACCATAAACATAATTAAATTAATCCCAAGATTAAGATAAAACGATTACCTTTGGAGCGTGCTTCGCCCGACCGATTGGGCTCTTACTTGAAAGCTAGCTTCGAAATTACGAAGCCTCCAACATTGATCCACCCGCATCAACGATTACCGACAAGGTCCAATGTCTTGGGGTTAGCAAGACCCGACCGATAAACCCGAGTAATTGAGTTCAAAGGCTTTCACTAAATGTGATAACTTTTCCAACTCTTGAGTTCAAGGGTTTTCACTTACTTGTGATGCCCTTTACAACTCTTACTCAAGCAAGTAATCCCAAGCCATGCCTTGGCTACTTATAAGGAAAGCTTCCTTGTAAATTCCACTCATCTTTCAATGTGGGACTTTTTCACACAAGGATCTCACATGGAAAGTTTGATGAATTCAACCCTTAGTTAAATAAACCAAGGAACAAGTAACAAGTGTCACATGGTTAGGTGAGGACCACTTTCCCACTTGGTCCCCAAGGCAACTCACATGCATTGTGAGCTAACCATGTGTCACCCAACCTTGAGCCCCAAGTTGGGTTCGGTTGGACCACTTTCTTTTGGCCCGTGTCCATGACCCGTCAGCCGGGTCCACGGCCCCACCTTGCCACATGGACTGCCACCATGGCGCGCTGCCAACGTGGCACGCTTCCACATGGCGCGTTGCCAACGTGGCGTGCTGCCACGTGGCGCGCTGCCACTTGGTGGCTGCCAACGTGCTGCTGCCACGTGGCACGCTCCTGTTTGGTGCGCTTCCCTTATTTTTTCGTGGCTAGGGTTTTTGCTTGTTACTTGAAGCATTTTCCCGTCTCGCCAATTCCTAAATTTTGGCTCGACATTTGAGATTCTCCGATGCTCGGTTTCGACGCTCTAAGCTCGAATTTCCGATGTCTAAATAAATATTACTCGGACGACTCATTAATTCCTTCCGAATTAATTCGTCACTTCGGCTCGTTGACTGCTTGGGTGTGACCCAAAGGGTTCACCCACGATTAAGCTGTAACATTAATCATGCATTAATATTACTGATCGGAAGTAACTTCCACCCAGGCATTCCGATCACTTAACCTTACTGAAGATATTAGCTTTCTAATAATTCTGAACCCACTATCAGAATAATACACTTGTTCGAAGGACACTATTCCTTTCACAAAATAATAAAAAAAAAATTCGGACCTAAAAAAAATTTAAAAGTTTCAGTCCTCTTAAAATTACAATAAGTTAAAATAACTCCCTTTTTAAAACTACTTGATTAAATAAGCATTTGGACAAGTTTAAAACAAAACACTCTAAAACACATTTTTGGCTTTAGTGGTAATAAAATCTCAACCTGGCTCTGATACCACTTTGTAACACCCTAAAAATTCATTTCTTTTAAATTACCTGTTATACTCTTTTTAAAATACGGAATAGGAAATTCTATGACATTACCGCCACCATGAATACGGCTAAGGAAATTATCAAAGACATACAGTGGAAGACTAATTTCAAAACCATTCAAAACAAGTCAACTTTAGAAGTCAACCAAACAAAAGTAAAGTCAACGGAAGTCAAATAAAATCAACCTACAACTTGGAACCATTGTAGGCCCTTATTAAAACCAATTAAATACATAAAACCTTTGCGTTAGTCTCATGAGTATCCATAATATAAAATAATCAAAACATTACACACATCATAAACTAATAGAAACTAGCATGATTCGCTCTTCACTCATGCCCCGTCATGAATATGCTTCAATACCTGAAAAGCTTATCTCTACTTGTTTCCACTACTCTCCATTAAAAATGGGTCATCATAGGGCCAAGATAAAAACAAGGCCAATAACACACAAACACACACAATCAGCAAAGCTAGCAAAGCTGAGTACATAAGCGTATTTAAACACACTAACATGCTTTCACCTATCAACATGCACTTACCTCAATGCACCTGTTTACAAGCACACACAACATTCAACAAGACTTCTCAACTAGACCACTAAATAATTTATTTAGCCTTGATTACGCATCGAATGGGTTTCCCACTCAACCTCCCCCAATAAATAAGGTTACTGGCACGGGAGCTAACCATGCCAGCATCAAAACCACTCATAGGTGGCAGAATTCCTACGCATAATAATAATAATAAAAAGGAATGTACAGCATCCTGTACTCCAGTAGAAGTTATGGTATATACGTTCCAAGAGTTTTGGTGTGTAATCTCTTTCACGTTACGTTATTTACAGGTTATTAGACTTGGTGATGACTCTCAAACCATGATCATTCAATCAACAATAATTATTCAATAAATTAAACACACCAATTTAATTCTTGAATAATTAGTGACCACATAATATTTAATGTTGAACCCTTTTTAAATCTACCTCGGTGTCAAAGACACCTTAAATGCATAAAGCGCCACAAATCCTATCCCTCGGTGTTGGAAACACCTTAAGTGCACTAAGGCACCAAAAATATAATTTAACCCTCGTGTACAAAGAAACTTAAATAGCTCTTTTCTCATGCTTAAAGCATCAATAAAAATTATATGAACCATGAATAAATTCCTTTTCAATATCCCAAACATAATTAAACATGTAGTTTAATTAATCATGCATTCTAACATGACATAAATAAAAGTATGGTTCATACACAACATGCCAAACAATAATTTTCCAACCATTAATCCATCACAAATAAATCATGCTTTCCAATTTAATCACCAATATCAATAATCCACAATTTCCTATCATAACCTTAGCATGATACTACTTGGTATTAATTAAATCAAGCCTAGCTTGATACTACATCATCAAAATATGCTAAGTATGCGAACATACCTCGATTAAGCCCCTAAAGTAGCCGAATACACTACAATAATTCTGGAACCAAGTCTCCTACATAAAGGGACAACAATACTATATTAATTACCCTTGTATACACAATTTCCAGCAACTTAAACTCACTTTAAACCACTTATAATAATATGAAAATTATTTAAAAACCCCTAATTAAACTTTTCTTTAATGGATAATTAAACCCTTTTATTAAAATCACAATTCTACTACTTTAAATAAAATTTCAGCAACATTATTTGATTAAAACTCCCTCAAAAACTTTATCAAAACATACTTTTATGCCTAATTAGTCAATAGAATCATTAGGCATACAAAATCCCCAAATCAATTTGTGTAAGAACCCTAAAAATCACATCTTTAATAATTTTAAAACCCTAACATTAATACCTTATAAAATCATAATCTAAAACAATACAAAATCTGAAATTTATAATCTTTAATCATTAAAACACAATTTTAAAACATACTAATCATAATTTAACCATCAAAATCAATACCTAAAAGTATATAATTATAGGAATAATAATTAAAACAAGAGGAGAGAGAAGGGAGGATGACCACTGTGGGTGGCGGGCTGGCGGCCAGTTGGCCGGACTGCCGGCGAAAGGTGGCAGAGGTGGTGGGTGGCGACAGTGGTGGAGTGCAAGTGTGCGTGAGGTGGTTTGTTCCCCCATGATACTCACGTAAAACAACAAAAAAAACAAAGGAATAAGAAAAAGAGAAATAAGGGAAAAAGAAGGAAAAAGAATAGGAGAAAAGAAAAGGAGAAATAAGGGAGAAAATAATTACCTTGACCAATTGACTTTTTGTGTGGGAAATTTTGGGGATTGAAGGAGTATTTATAGTGTAAAGTATGTTAGGGTAGGTTTGGGCTTTATAAAAATTATAGAGTTGAATAATAAAATAGTTGGCCCAAATATAAAAGATAGGATGATTGGGTTGACAAGCTAAACTCGTATCACCTAATCAAAAGTATTACCTAAAACCACTAACTAAAATAGATAGGGAAGTAGGGTCGAATCCACAGGGAAATAATTTTCTTTTATTCCTAATAAATTATTATAATCTAAATTATTAAGTAACCAAGTTGTTGTTATTAAAGGAATTAAACTAAGGAGATTAAGAATAGGGAGAAATAAAAGTTGGGAGAAATCAATTAATAAAAGCCTAGGGCATAGGTTCACCAATAATTAATATTCCAAGGTAAAACACAATAATCAATCATCAATGCATAAATTAATCAGATCATAAAGGGCTTTCGTTATGCATTACAATCACAGAATTAATCTACCGGTATTAAATCGCATCTCTCGAATCTTGACTTAACCATTTATAAATTAACCTGCCTATTGAAACTAAGCCTAAACATCAATTCTCATCTCTCGAATCTCAAATCAATATTGCATAACTCATACAATTAAACCTGGCCAAATCTAATTGCATAGCATTAAATCAATCAATAGGAAATTAATCAACATTGACAATCAACAATAATAAATTACCCCTTCATATTATTCATGGATCCCCACAACCCTAGAATTAAACTACTCGTGCATAATTAAAACTAAACTAATCAAAACAATTAAACAAGTCATGATGGAATAAAGAGATTAAATTACTGAAATTAATAAAGAAGAAATCGTTACCAAAGTTAACGGAAATAATGAGTTGAATCAAGAACAAGTGTAAAGTTGTAGAGAGAAATTAAGAGAGAGAAAATAAACTAAGTAGAGAGAGAAAGTCTAAGAGAAGAGGTAACTAGTATCAAAAACACTAAATCGTACTTATACAAGCTCCTAACAAATCCTAATTAGAAACTAAGTGATCGTCGAAAACGCTTTTTCAGAAACACGCGCCCGATCGGGCGAAGGGCCGCCCGATCGGGCCCCCCTTTTTCCTCGCCCTCTGATTCTGGGCCCGCCCGATCGAGCCAAAGGTTGCCCGATCGGGCCCGGCTTTGCTTGGAGTCTTGGACTTCGATTGGGCTTTACTTCTTAGCCCACTCCGGATTTCCACTTTGGGGCTTGAATACTCGGTGTCCAATGCTCGGTATTTCATGTGTCGAGCCCTTAATCACCGGCTTGATGACTCTAACCGGCCTTGGGCTATAAAAAGTGGTCGTGCTCCTCCAATGCTCGTAGTCGCTCCATAAAATCCCGGAAAAATGCCTCAAAAGTGCAATTCCCTACAAAACTCAACCAAAACTACGAAAACACTAGAAAACACCAATTAGTAATAAAAGTGGTTCTAAAGAGCCAAAAAACTACCAATTATGACCAAGGGACGGGGCTAAAATACTATATAAAATAAGCATATCATGAGTTTATAATGAAGATGGGCTACATTTGGATTAAAAACAAATATTAATACTTGTTTTATTTATAATCTCATACTTAAAATATTTTGACCCAAAATATATTTTGTAATTAAATAAATAATTTATAAAATACATTAAAAATACGGGGTATTACAGGCTATTTGGCCATAACCAGACTAGATGTAACACTTTGGCTACCCAGTTATCATTAGGCGTAATACTAGAGTCCCTAGCTTTCTAGGCGCAACGAGGGCGTTGTCGTTCTCAAGTGGGGGTGTATGAAATACCCCTCATGATTGCTTAAAAAGGATTTGATATACTACTCATATCAATAAGATGCATCATCCTTTTAGGGAGCTCATATGCTAAGATACTACATAGTTAAGCGTGCTTGACTGAGAGTAGTCTTGGGATGGGTAACCTCTTGGGAATTTTTCTCGGGATGTGCATAAGTGAGGACATGTTAATATATAGAAAATGCAACTAGCTTGGCTAATATATATATATAATCCCTAGTTATTAGCTTAACCATTAGAGCTAGAAAATGCAACTAGCTTGGCTAATCAAATTAGCTTGACAAGCTTGGAGAAAAACTTACCCAAAAAAAAATAGAATCAATTAAATTAAATGAAATATAAAAAATTAATTAAGAAGGTGAAATTCATTTAAACTGTAAGCTAATAGCAAGCCATTGGAGTTCAAAGTAGCTACATTGACGTGGAAGTAGAAATGGAGGAATGTTATGCATGTAGAAATGCATAAAAGGGGCATTCATGTAATTACATATATGTACGAAAGTCGTATTATTGGATGATCAAATGATAGCACTGAACAAACGGCGATACTATATATGCATATAGTAGTATTATATATGTATTCAGTTGTACGTAATTTATGCATAAATAGTACCACTGAAGATTCAATGGTATAAGCTTATCGTGGAACAATCAGCATGTGGTTTACCCATCACGTGAGACAATCTGACCAAAAAATAGATGGGGTCCACCTACAAACCTCTCTCTTCCTATCTCTCTCCTCTTTTTCTCTCTACCATGTGTTTTTAGAATATTTTAATCATTCCTCCCTTTAAAATGCCTCTACATTGACAATTAGCTTAAAAACTTATGTGGCATACCAAGCTAATTGTCAAATTAGCTTCCCGTTGGAGTTACTCTTATGGGTAATTCAAAACTTAAACATCAAATTTTCACAACTCCCTTCTTTTCTTATGAGGAGTACTGCACTACATACTACGGATGTGTGTGACAGTAAAACTAACTAATGATTTTTTTTATTGCAAAAATTCTAATCAAGGGGTGAAAATGATAAAATCATGTATATTTTTATACAAAGCAATAGAGATAAACATAATTTATTGAAATTAATTCATATAATTTTTAAGGTGACATTCTACTGAGATATTGTTATTAATGCTAAACTACATTTTTTAAAAATTTTGTAATTATTAAAAAAAAATATGTTTATCAAATATAATATCTATTGTTTTCAAGTTCAAAACATTAATTTTTACATATTCATAGCCTAATATAATTCCAACTTTGCCTCATTAGCCAATATCGTAGACTCGATACAAACTAGTTCCTTAGATTTTATCCGGGTATCCGGTTGTGCTCACCCCTGGCCCTACAACCCCTTAAGACCTCCCTCCCTTCCCCAACCACAAATCAGCCCCCTTCTTTTCCCCTACCATGAAACAACCCCTTAAGACCTCAAGACAGTCAAGAGGATGTGATGCGGTTATGGCCCCGTTTGGTTAGATGTAAAACATTTTCAATGAAAAATTATTTTTAGAGAATATATATTTTCAAGGAAAACCACACTTACAAGATAGTTTTCCTTTGTTTGGTTCTTACAAGAAAATGTATAGAGAAATAAAAATAAAAGTGGAATGTAAGGATGGATGAGAGGAATGTAAAAAGGAGATAAGGAGAAGAGAGCAAAATGTGGCTTCCCTTGTTTTATGAAGGAAAATGCTTTCCACCATTATGGATGCAATTTTTCACCAATGGGAAAATTATTTTCCACCCATTTACAAACCAAACAAAGGAAAATGAGGAAATTATGGGAAATCATTTTCCATGAAAACAATTTACATTAAACCAAATGAGGCCTATATAGCTGGCACCATGTTCACTTTCTTCCTCCAATTTCTCCATATCCAGAACTCCTATTTTTCTAAATTTCAAAATCCCTAAAAAATTAACAAAAAAAAAAAAAAAAAAAAAAAAAAAAACTTATATCTAGGGGAAAAAAAGCTCTAATTCCAACAATGGTGGCATCAACATCAAGAGATGAGAACATATACATGGCGAAACTCACCCAACGTTATGGATATCACCCACCTTAATTTTTAAATTCCTCTCATTTGATGAACTGGCCACAAATTACACAACAATTGAATAGTACTAGATAAAGCCAGTGCGATGCACGGTTTGTTAATTTTTTAAATAACTTATATATATATATATATATATATATATATATATATATATATATATATATATATATATATATATATATGTGTGTGTGTGTGTGTGTGTGTGTGTGTGTGTGTGTGTGTTAAAATTTGTTATATATTTAGATAAAATTTCTGATATCTAAAGATATTATTTTATATTTAATTAATTTAAACTGAAAAATCTCATTCGCTAATTTTGCTTACGTGTCATTTAAATTATTTAATTCTAAAATAAATTAATAATCTCGTATTTAATTGACTACCTCTAAAATGTATTATCTTACGTGGCGCACCGAAAAAATTAAATCCTACGTGGCTCTCTAAAAACTCGGGGCTACCACTAAAATGTATTATCTTACGTGGCACACTGAAAAAATTAAATCCTACGTGGCTCTCTAAAACTCGGGGAAAAACTCCCGTTTATATATATATATATATATATATATATATATATATATATATATATATATATATATATATATATATATATATATATATATATATTAGATTATAGTATACTTGATCGAAATCAGTTGCAAAAACTAAAATCGCAATTAAATCAAATTACCTTCCTTGATTTATATTCAATTAAGAGAGAATAATTTGACAAGAGATAAGAAGACTTACCCTATGTTTGGATTAAAGGAAATGAAGAGAAAGGGAGGGAAGAGAAATGAAGGGAATAGAGTATCCTTCATTTGGATAACCAATGAGGAATGAAGGAAATTGAAGGGGAGAGAAATAAAGGGATTAATTTGTGAGAAACTAATCTCTCCAACAATGGAGAGAATTGGAAGGAAAACTCTTCTTTTTCCCCTCCCCTTCCTTTCTCCCCCCCCCCCCCCCCCCCTTCATCACCCTCCCTTCTTTTCCCTCCCACTTAGTTATCCAAACAATTGAACAAAGCCTTAAAGCAAGAGTGAGAAAGAGGAAATTAGGGGAAAAGGGGTGGGAATGTGGGATTAGTAAAAAGAATAAGTCACATGACATGCACATGGGAGGTCAATGCCAGAAAAGACCTAGTTAATACCAGAAAGTAACCCTTCGTTGTCTTGGACAAAAAAAAAAAAAAAATTACAATCAAGTTTTAGTTGCCAAAAAAATTTTAAAAGATTTTTCCCAATAAAAAAGTTGTTTTAAATGGTTTTTTCTGATAAAATTTCCTTAAAAAAAATAAATAATTCTTATATAAATTCCTAAAATGTCATATCACTTCACCTATACTATATTTGACAAACTTTTAGCAGACAAATTACAAAAGTGAAATTACCAGAATCATAAAGTACAAAAACAAATCATGCAATCATACCAGAATTTTAAAACTAGGAAACACCCAAAGAGTGGCGTTTTAATAGAAAAAGAGTTGCACAAAGTGCCTAGGAGGAGGGTTGATTAAAGGGAACTTTGCAGGGGCTCTGTTGCCCCTACCACAGGCAACTTGAATGCAGTTGAGAGATCAAACTAGGGAAAAGGACATTTTCCAGTCAATAGAATTTTCTCGGTTCACATTGTTTGACAGTATTGTAAGCACAAAAGCAATATCGACAGTGGAAAAACACATTGCCAATACTTCCGCCTAATGTGCTCAAATCAACAGAGTTCGTGAACTTCTGCACCAAACTCAGGGCACAATATGCATTGCCATTCACCACCAGAATAACAAGGCACAGTGCCACATGAACCACGTCACACTTGAACAGAAAAATTATGATGTGTACTCGAAAGGCTGTGGGGGTTGAGGTTCCTCATCAACAGCCATGGCAGCCACAGTTCCCTGTTGCACTGGTGCAGTGGACCCAGGAGCAGCATTTGTTGCTGCAGAAGCAGGTGCATCTGTAAGAGACAATACCTCTGGCTCCTCAGGACGCAAATCTTTCAGAAGGACAAAACCAGAGGCAGCCAACTTCACAGGCATATATCTGCTTCCCTCTAAAAACTTGATGAATTTCTCTTGAGCAGGAACCACCCTAGCAGGATTAGTTAAGGTTTCAAAAGAAGGTTCAGGCTCAACCTTTTTTTCTGGTACATTATCAACCTGCCAATTGCAAAGAAACAAACCACGTCAGATGAACCAGTAACCCGGAAATATAAACAATAATGAAGTGTGGAGCTTGAGTGACATACCAGCATAGAGTCTCCCTCCTCTGTAGACGACTTTCCTTTTCCAGTGGCAGACGTAGAAGCTGAGGGCTCTAACCCAACAGCCTTCTCTTTCAACTCTGTCTCCTTTTTCGCTCTAGCTTTGGCCTTTGCTGACGTTGATAATACAGCAGTGGGGAGTTTCACTGCCGATGTAGTGGTGGGTACAGATGTTGGCTTTGGATACTCAAACAAAGAGGGTTTTGCATGAGACAAAAACTCAAACTTTGGAACTTTCAAGTCATAGTTCAGCCCAACAAAAGCTGTAGGGGAGAATGACAAGCTTATGAAATATATTAGAGGATACCAGTACCAAAACTGGCTAAAAACAGCCAGACCAACCACCGCAGTAATTTTATCATGTTTTGACTTAGAGAGCAGCCTAATTGTCACATTCCTTCCACCCGCATCAAGAATCCCAGACGCCAAAATAGCTCCCATCTTGCTCATGGTATCTTCATGCTTGTCAAGAATTATCTTCTCCAATTGTCGCCTAAAAAAGAATACTATATGATAACGGAAATGAAACTAAGAGAAAAGGACAAAAAAAGGAGCTGATAGATACAATTATTACCTAAATGTTCCAACCCGAGAATCCATAGCTTCAGTAATCTGAACCATAACCATGGCCATAGCAATCAGGGCACCTTGCCGGACAAAATCAACGACATCCGATGTCAAGGGCTCTAACAGAGATATAGCCTCGCTCAGACCAGTGCCGGCACAAGAAATGCCAACTGCCAAGGCTGCACCGTATCGAACATGTGGATTGTAGGACTCAGAGAGCAGGGACACAATACGAGGTGTCTGTCAAGATAAAACCACTCAAGTGTAAATTTTAACAGAAAACAACAGCTACCAGATAGACCAAAAGACCATAAAACATCAAAGTACTTAAATCTGCAGGTTTTTAGTATACTACACTTCAATCCCCAAGACATTCAAGGCTACCTATTCATTAATATGAACCATCAAAAAAATTGAAGCAAAATTTTATTTATACACTAGGTCAAGCATGTATAGCATTTGAATATTAAGGATCTAGAATAGGTAAAAAATAAAAAAGTAGAATTTTAGATTGGAAAATTTGTCAAGAATAAGCCAACCTTTGCTTGGTTAGCTCAAAATAAGCCAACTTTTCATTTAACACATAATAAGTCAACTTTCATAATATATTTTCTCAAAATGAGTCAAAGGTAACCGGTTGTTTAAGTAAAGAACGACACGTGTCATTATGCGGTTGGTTCTTTTAGAAAAAAATAATTAAGATTTATTTTTTGATTAATTATTAAATATAAAACTTTTTTTCAATTAACAATTTAATAATATAATAAATAAACAAAAACTTCCCAGCCACCCACTGCTAGACCACCCCCTGCCAGAGGCCGACGGCCGGCAACTACCTCTCCCCGGCGGCCCCACCCCTCCCTTTCCCCATTCCCCTTCCTGTTCATCCCCTCCCTGAGTCCCCATATACAACGTTTGTATATCAGCCCCTCCTCCCAATTCGACAACCCTAGTAGCCCCCTTTTTTTTCCGTCGTACCCCCTGCCCTTCCCGCCGTTTCGCAACCCTATTAGCCCAGTTCAGTCGGATTTCCCAGGTATGTGGGTAGTTAGGTGGGTTTTCGGTGTTGTGAGGGTTTCAATGGTTGTGCGGGGCTCACTGTCCACCATGAGGGTTTATGACAACGGTTGTGATGAGGTTTTCGTTCAGGGTGGGAAAGCGAGAATGGGGAAAAGGGAGGAGTGGGGTTGCCACCACCGAGGGAGGGAGGGGGTTGGCCGGCCTCCGGCAAGGGGGGCTGGCAGTGTGGGTGATGAAGAGGTGACTTAGGATTTTTTTGTTAAGAAAAACTTATCATCTATACTATATCTTAAAAGACATTCCTGTTAAAAGAATGGTGCCACATGGCACTCTTCAAAGTATATGCGTCATGTCACAATGCCACGTCACTATTCAAAGTATATGCGCCACGTCAACTTGCCACTTCATTTAACAAAATAAAATATGCTTTGAGCTAGATTCGAACATATAACCTCGGATACATAAAGGTAACACATTTACCATCTCAACCAACTTTTATTAGTGTTTCAAATTACACATAATATTATATACTATGATATTTCAACTCGGGTACCCATGTCCGACACGGGTACGTGTCCAAACGTCCGACTCGGTTATTTTGTGAAAAAATTCCATGATTTTGAACTAAAAGAGAAGCGTCTGGGTGTCATACCCATGTCCGAATGTCGAGGGTCCGACATGGGTACGTGAGGTGAAATGAAGCGTTCGAGTAACATAGATTATATATTTCTTTTCATTTATTAAGTAAATTAGAGGTGATGTTATTCATTTATTTTTCACAAGATTAGAATATAAATACATATGAGAAAAAAAAAAAAAAAAAAAAAAAAAAAAAAAAAAGTAACACCTGAGATAACGCCAGAACCACTACACACACACTACACAAACAGCCGAAAATAATTATTTAATAGAAGAAGTACACAAACTAGCAAACCAAGGCATCGTCCGGGACACACACTAGTTTAGTAATTATATATTGTTTTATTATAGTTATACATTTAATTAAAATCAATTAATTATTTTTTATTAAAAAAATGACTTCTTTGGTAGGTTGTAGGTCATTTGACCAATTAAAATAAAATACCCCTTAAAAGTAGACTTATTCTGAGTTAATTGAAAAGTTGGCTTATTTTAAGCTAACTACGCAAAGGTTGACTTATTTTTGACAAATTTTCCTTTTAGATTTATAAAAAAAAAAAAATTAAAGCCGACTGGTATAAGCTTAAGGTGTGGAATAAGGAACCGAGAAATAATAAATACTATATATCCTAAACTTTGCAGCTTTGCAAATTGATTATGTTATTCTTGGGATTAGTAGGAAAGGAAGGACCTTTATAGGGCCAACTTGCTAAGTTATTCTTTATGTTTTGCATGTAGAACATTTAGACAGAAGGGTACAGAGGGCTAGAATATGAATAAAAGTAGTCCACCTTACTGCCCTTTGGAGCTATCCTATAAATGTTACCCAACATCAGCATGACTGACTTGATACATGTCTTTACAATGCTCTTCACAGTAGTATTAATCCTCTATCGTTATACCTTTTTATAGCAGTTTCTTTCTTATCTAAAACAAAGAATCAAGAGAAAAGGTAAAACCAACCTGTTCTGGTTCAGAATACAAGACAAAACCAAGGGCCAAGACTGCAGTTCGCCTAACATCATCACTCACATCTGACACTGCAAAGTGTAGCAGCTGCCGGATGGCCTTGTTATTTGATGTTCCACTGTAAGCCAAAGCCAATGCATACATACCACCATAACGTATTATCGGATCTTGGTCGCGAGTCATTTGCTCAATAAGTGTGTCAGCTTCCTCTTCTCTTCCATAAACTGTAAGAGCTATACCTAACGCCAATCCCCTGGAAATGCCACGTAATCATATGAGAAAACAGGGATGATAACAAAATAATACAACAGATGATACAACTAGCTTTACCTAATTATCTTCTCATGCTGGGTTTCATGTGCATAAGCAAGCATCTCACCAGCCTTTTCACTAGCTGTACCAACCATAAGCAATCCCATGCTGATGCCAGCAGCTTCACCAGCAACAGCGCTGTCTGTATAGAGCACATTTTTTATGTCCTCAAATATATCTTCATCGGCTGTTCCAAGAGCTGCTAATCCTAACCCTAAGCAGGCACCATGTTGTATGACCTGTAATAACAAGATTTATACACAAATTTAGTGTATTTAATCAAACTATACTAAGCGGGAAGACAATTACACTTTTATCGAACAAAATACCACACCTCAACATTAGTACTGCGTAGGCTATCACGAAGGAATTGTTTGATACCCTCCCCATGGTTAGCATGAATCAAACCAAGAGCATACAGTGCTCCACCTTCAGAGTATGGACTGCCACCACCTCCAGCCCCACCCTGTGGCAAGTAAGGCGCCATTAGTGACCGACCCTGTTGCAAGTGACCTCTGTGAATAACACCCAATCCAGCAGTTGCACTGAACTTGGCCCAGTTAGTGGCCCTGCTTAGCCAGTCCTGACAAATAAAGTAAAAAAACAGTTAAGAGTACAACACTTTCCAATTTTTGCAACCAACTGCCATTGCCTCTTGGGTAAAGATGAAAAAATTACCAAATTCTCCCTTAGAAAGGTATCCACTGTAGTACCAGCATGCATAATTGCATTCGCATATATGGTTGCACTGTGACAAACACTATTTCTCATCTCAACAGACTGCTTTATGGTCTTGAGAATCAGGAGGTCTGACCTAAATCCCAAGAAAAAAAAAAAAAGAGAGAGATTAAAAGCAGAACTTAAGATAATACATTAATGTGTTGAACAGTATAGAAAATGCAATGTCTTACTTGTTGTGACTATATAGAAACTGCAGAGTCAGCTGGATGGAAGTCTCCCCAGACAATATCCCTTTAATTTTGGTCAATCTTTCAGCATATCTAGCCTCAGCAGGATCCACTTCACTCACAACTGATTCAGAGACTCGTGTCCCTTCATCCATTTGCACATCCTCAGAAGCAGTTGTATTTTCAGTCTGAGAGGGCTCTGGTTCCCTGGATATGGGCACCTCTGGAGAAGATAATTTTGGCTTTGAAAGACGATCCCTCACGTTTAACAGAAAAGCCTGATGCTCATTTTCGACAAGATCAAAAGCTATTTGGAATGAAAGCAAAGTATCTTCCAAATTCTCTGCACGGAGAAGCTTTTCCAGAATGCCGGCAACAACTTCCGGTTGATCCAAAAACATAAGACACTGACAAATGCTCAAATAATCTGGGGATGGCAACTTCTGATACACTATAACAAGCAGACGAAGCACCTGAAAAGGCAAAACAGGTTAATATATACTAGCATAAGATAGATGTGGTCCCCCCCCCCCTTCTTTGTTTCCCCAACATGCGGTATTTCCTGATATCAATATCAGCAAGCAATATTTTCTATTGTCTGGAAGAGGATGCTAACCACATGGACAGTTTCTATACCAGGAACCAACCATGAGATTTAAACAAGACAAAATGGGTATCCAATCATATGCCAACTTTGAAAATAATGCAAGTAAATTTACATTTTAAAATGGGTATCCAATCGTATGCCAACTGTACAACTATTACTAAAGATGCAGGATGTCACAGAAAAATTTAGCACACAATACCCATTAGACTAACTTTAATATAGGAAGAGAGCATGCAAAAACAGGTAGCCTAAGGAAATGTGATACCAATCAACATGGTATACCACTACAGATGTTCAAATTCTATTCCATGTCATAGCAAAGGAAGCCATATCTGAAAAATGTAATTCCACAATTAACATTGTAATTCTGTTGTAATGCAAAACCACGCAGGCTCAGAAATCCATAATATAATAGTAGAAGGAAAAAATGCATAATATATCTAATAATCATGAAGCATGACAATTCTAATTAGAAAGATTGTGGTTCATTACTACGCTATGTGGCACAGACTCCAGTTTGGGTGTCGTATCGTACCCAAGTATGGATCAAAGGATCCGATCCTCCAATTCAAAAATTAGCCGATACGGAGATACAGTCAAAAGGGTGTCTTGACTAATTTTTTGGACATGGCTGGTATGTATAGTGGTGGGAAATTTTTTAGATATTTAAAATAGATAGTAATAATTATCAATTAATATAAAAGGGTATATAACAAAAAATGGTACTATGTAATAATTATCATTGGTACTGTTGTCAAAAAAAAATATAATTGGTACCAAAAAAATAGAACGCCCAAAGCCAAAATGATATACATGACACATTGACACATGATATTAAGTCTATTCACGTGCTTTATACACCTATATAAAGAAAATACTCAAGAGTAAAGGAAAAAAAAATAATAAAATAAAAGGGAATTTGCAGACAGCCAAACAGTTGTCCCACCCACTTTTACCTCTCTCAAGGACACACGTCGTGTCGAGTCGACACGTGATACTCTAGGTTAAGGAGGGTGTCCACAAAAAATCTTCCAATTAAGCTTTGGCATGCATATAAAGGAATTTAGTAGGGTGAGGTGAGAGTGTGAGGGGAAGAGGAAGAGAGTTATTGGAGGCTCCACTTCACATGGGTTGAATAGGATAATTTTTTATTTTAAGTAACAAGATCATTTGTGACAATTAATGAATGCTTTAAATAGTCCTACTTATGTTCTAATATCAGTTTGCCTATTGTATGCTCATTGACACATGTTAAGTTACAAAATAAAAAACAAATATTTTCTGCAACTTTACACGAAAAACCCTGTGACTGGAATACACATTAAAAGGAATCTAACAAGATCCCTCGTGCCCATGTTTGTCTTATCTATAAATCACAAAAGCTAGTCAAAGTATAGTATTTGAATAGTGTCAAAAGTTAAAACGTGTCAACTACTAATAATTTTGTTTTTACTGATTACGAAAAATTATGTATTTTTTAAAAAAAAATTAGGCAAACCTGCTAGATAGCATTAAGACAGATATGCTAGAACAAGAAACAGGCTTGTCACATTAGTTATGCATGCAATGGTAACAAGTCTGCTTTTTATGTGGATTTTTAAGCAAAGAAAAGAGTAGAGATTTGTTTTTCCCTTGAAGTTTTCTGGCTTAAAAGATCTAAAAGATGGTAAAATTTAAAGGCAGTGCAAGAGAAGGTGATTCAAAGGTGACATCTTCTTTGGTAGTGTTTTGTACTGAAAACTTGGAGAACTCTTATATTGGATTAATCAATATATTCCTATTCAAGTGAGGGGGGAAGAGGGAGTCGAGATGGACGGCAGAAAGGGAGGGGAGGGAACTAGGGACGCTGAAAACTTCAAAAGTGAAAACAAAAAGTATGACCATAACCTTAAGAACAAGAGCATGGGCTGAGATATAAATTGACATGCTCAATAAAAATTGATCATGTACAATTATCCATTTTCTACAATATACATTTATAATAAAAGAAGTAAGTGTTCACTTTCCCACCCCACCTCACCCGCAAAAGGAACAGGAGCAGTGGTGGTCAAAAATGTGTTTTTATGTTGCAGTGTAACATTATATCACACAAAAATACATGCAGATTCAAACTTTGTCAAATCAATCCTATAAAAGTATAAAACTATGTCATACTAATACCTATAAAGAAAAATGTGATTAAAAAAGAAAAACAGTCTGCTACATGTCATTTATCTAAAGCTATTCCAAAAGTAACGATTACGACCCATGGCAACAATTCTATTTATTTATAATCCAGACAAAGTAAGATTTTACAACCCTTTACAGATGGAAATCACCATAGTTTGCAGCTTTAACACCTTTCCTTGTTTCTGCACAAGAGGCAGGGGCGCTATGATTCTGTAAACTTAGTTGTTTCTCTAGTTTTCTATACAGGATGGCACGGTGCAACAGACAATGGAGCAAGAAAGATGAATTAACCGGCCCCATTATGACAATCCTAGTCACCATTCCATGCAGAGCATATAATGAAAAACAGTAACAAGTTCATAAAGCACTATCTGATATGCTAAAATCCCAGTTTTATATGACAAGCATGAAAAAATTCTCACCTCCTGCCGATATTCTCTGCGACTAACATAGGAATGGGAAACATTAATGCAGTATGACAGACTTCCAGGAGCATTATCACTCCTCATTATAGCCTCCTCAAGTTTATCTAATCGTCGGCACTCAATTGCCATTCCCATAGCTTGCTGATACCTTCCATCTAAAATGCACCTAATAAAAAAAAGTACATCTAATAAGAAACAGAAAACCACAGAAGCATAGAGTATAATATGCACAAAAAGGAAAATTCATACTTCTCCAACATTCTCTCCACAATTGCCTCTAGCCTGGGGTCAATGTTGACAGCTTCTTCCTTCGATTCTGCTGCTTTATTTCTAAGACTAGCATACTCATCAATGGCTTTGTCTGAAAGAATGAAAAAAAAAATAGCGTTAATCAAGGGCCACTCAAGTTCCAGCAATCTCCAACAACATTTTTTGATTTAATGAAGAAAGCTATTAGTTACCAAGAATTATACTACATATAAGAGAAGCATAATTACCGAGAAGGGTCCTAACATAATCAGAATCCTCAGAAACATCAAATAATGTCCCAGCTCCCAGTGCATATGCCAAAGAATCATTCAGTTCACCCAAATAATAGAAAACCTGCAAAGAGAGCAAACATAAGTTATCACATTGTGCAGTAAAGGAAAACTCCAGCTAAAGGCTCAATTCGATTGCCACTTACTAGAAATGTTCCGAATACTATAATAAAAGCAGCAACCAGATATATCTCCAAACTCCAGCTAAGGGCTCAATTTGATTTACACTTACTAGAAACGTTCCTAATAATTTAATAAAAGTTGCAACCAGATATATCTCAAAACTCCGGCTAAAGGCTCAATTCGATTAACACTTATTAAAAATGTTCCTAATAATAATTTAATAAAAGTTGCAACCAGATATATCTCCAAACCCCAGCTAAAGGCTCAATTCGATTACCACTTACTAGAAAGTTCCTAATAATTTAACAAAAGCATCAACCAGATATATCTCCAAACTCCAGCTAAAGGCTCGATTCGATTTACGCTTACTAGAAATGTTCCTAATAATTTATTTATTTTTGTAATTCTTCATCAATACATGCATAGTAAACTACTACCTCCATTTCAGATTATTACTAGTCCCACTTTTTGTCAAATTGTTGCAAATAATTTGAAATGGAGGTGTAGGTTAAGATTGAAGATTTACCTTAGAGACAACTAATCCGGCCAATGGTCGCTGAGAGAATTCTTCATCTTCATACAAACTTTCTCTGAAATAATAATAATAAAAATCATAAAGAAAAACTACAATTTCAAGCAATACAACAGAATAGAGCAAAAGAAAACGAAAAAACCCCAAATTAGAAAAATCAAACCCTAACAGATCTAAAGCAATTAACCCTAAAAAACAAGGAATTAGAGAAATACATGAGAGGAATGCTAGTGGAGATCTCAGGCCATAGAAATTGAGCGTAAAGGTTGAGATTAGAAAGAGCATGAAGCTTCAGAGCAACTGAATTCTCGCTCAGCATAGCCAGCATTGCTCCTGCCGAACTCACCAAGGTCGCCATTGGAATTCAATTCAAAGATCTTTCGGAAACCCTAACCCCCAAATTCAACAAATAACCAAAGAAACAGCAGAAAATCAAGAAACCAACTTTACTCTACAAGACGACTATTATATTCCAAACTTCATTTCGACTTTTGGATCTTAAACATTTATACGAAGTAGTTTCTTTTCCAACAAGCCAGAATGCACTGTGGTAAACTGTGAGAAATGAAACGAGTAGTGCTTACGGGGCGTTTGGTAGGAGTAGGACCATGGGACAAAGATAAAAATAGCGTATTTTATTATTTGGTATGGGTTGGGATTAGATTGGAATAGCTAATAAAGATACAAAATTACTCTAACTATCATTATCATTTCTTCACTCTTTTCTTCTTTCTCTTTCATTAAGGGTAGAAATGTATTTTACCCATTCAATTTAATCTTCATTCCTTATACCCCTTAGTTTTTAATTTGAAGGGATACCTCCATATTTTATCCCCCTCCTAACCCCCCCTCCTAATTCCCATCCCTCTAAACAAAAGACTTCTTAAATCCCTCCTCTTTTATCTTATCCTCCCTCTTCTATCCCTCTAACCAAAAGCCTAAATGAAACGGAAAGGATTCAAAAAAGTAGGGGAAAGGGTAATGATAAACGTTACCTTTAGTATATGTTTGGTATTCTAGTGGAATGGAAACAATTTGAATAGATTGTGATTGAGTAAGGAAACGCATTTTGTTTCCACTAGTTTGTCAAGGGTAACAAATTGGGGGATTTTGTTACCCTTAGGAAAGGGTATTTGTTACTTTTAACACATACCAAACAACTAGAATTGGAAACGCATGATTGAATCCGTTTCCTACATCTAAAATTACTATACCAAACGCCCCCTTAATGTATAACTGAGATATGATAAGGTAATCTCACTAAATTATTTTTTACTAATAGTAGTATGCGCATGTGCTAATACAAGGGATAAATTATACGAAGAAATATAGTAAGTGTTTTGGGTGTTTTTGTCCCTCGGGAGAGTTACAGCTCGAAGACTAGTCCGTGGCGAATTGTACCTGCAAAACAACAAAGATTCGGATAGTTGGAGCTCCACCTCTGACGATCAAGTTAGTACTTGAAAGAGAGTAAAAATGTGCATAAATTTAGGTGGGATCTTCTCGGATTCCGAGATCAGGTGTTCTCTAATGAGAGAGAAAGTGAGTGTAATAAATGATTGAATGTGTCTCCAAAATGGGGGAATATCTCCCTATTTATAGGGTCATTGGGAAAAGTGCCCTTCCCTAGGTCACTCTGACCTAGGTTTGGTGGGCTGCGCCGCTTTGCGGCTTTCTCGGGAATTGGGCCTTGAAGGCCGCAATTCTGTTGACATCTGAGGCTGCCACGTGTCAGCTGGTGAGTGGTCCATGGGGACCTGTCCAGGCTTGACACGTGGGCCTCTCTGATTGGTCCACGTGTCTAGGGTATTTTTACCCTAAACATTTTCCCCTCACAGGGATGATGTGGTGGGCCGCGTGGCGCCTGTTACACGTGTTCCCCCGTGACTGGTGAACAGTAAAAATGATTGTTCACCTTCTGGGGTGTGACGGGGATGCCTCCGTTTTACCCCTCCATAAGTAGGGTTATACCCCCCCCCCACCCCTCTCTCCTCTCATTATTTTCAACCTTGAAAAATTTTTTTAGAGAGAGAAAGAAAGATCCTTGAGAGAGTGTGTAGACACCCAAATGTGTCTCCCAAAAACCAAACCCAGTGATGAATACCTTTCATGTCATTGATTATCGAACAAAGCGAAAGTGTGAAAAGTCTAGTGATGAGGATGTTTTTATTAAAATATCTCTTTTTTCTGTTTTTGAAAATATTTTTTTTCTCACCCTATTTATGAAAAACGTGCATTCCAATTTAGTTTGGTCCATGATATGGGTCCAATAATAGTGTAGTTGGATGGGGCTTGAAAAAACCTTTCCAACGATATATTATAAGCCCAATTCCGATGAATAATGAGGAAGTTATGGCTAAAATACTAAACTGGGCTCAAACCGGATCTTACCTACGGCCCAATGATCATGTGGAGGGTCCAAAGGTTTAATCCTATTCCTAAACTAATTAGGATTTATTAGAAGCTTCCATAAGTTTCTAAAACATCTTAATTACCCTTTTTGAAAAGATACAATCAAAGAGTTTCAAATTGAATAAAACTTTCCTTTTTTCTTAATCCTAATTTTATTCGAATTTAAATATGTTCAAAGACAGTCAGATATTTTTTTTGTGCCTCATTATATTTATCCAAATCTTATATGGTTGGATAGGTCTTGAAATTATCTTTCCAATGATATATTATAATATTAATTCCGAGCTATAACGAAAAAGATACGAAAGGAATACGAAACTCTATCCAAAACTGACATCCTTCCACTATTTCGGCCATATCTTTTTATCTACAAAAGATTTAAATCTGATTTTAATTGGATTGGAAATTAGACTTAAAGATCTTTCCAACGACATATTATATGCCTTATTTGGACTTCTAGATCAAAAGATATGATAAAAACAAAATCCGCAAAAAACTGTCTTGCATCGCCAAACGACAGGTTCGTCGCCTGGCGACGAGCTCTGTCGTTGGCGACAGAGGGTAGTTTTATTCCTTTTCGAACTCTGATTGTTTTCTATCGTTTTCGGACTATTTTCTTATAAATAGGGTCCCTAGACCTCCGTTTTTCAATAACCAGAATTCTCTAATTCTTTTCTCTCTCTAAGCTAAAGCTTATTCTCTCTCCCTCTTTCTAGCCTAGCCTTTTACAAACACAATTCCTCATACATTAGCACTAGACACACCTAGCCAAGTTCGAAGTTGCCTTCGCCCTAAACGTGAAAGGTTTGATATTTCTAAGGGTTTGATCCCAAATCTCTGTTTCAATTATTTAATTTAATTGTTTTGATTTATTATTTTCCTTGAAGTTACTAACGTGTGTATTTTGTTATTAGAAAGAGGTACGAGGCATCCTAGTAAGTGCTTTAATTGTTTTTATTGATCTTTTGATATAGAAATCATGCTTAGATTGTTATTTTGATTCCTAGTATCATGTTAAGATGTTTTGTTGCTTCCTAGCATCATGTTTAGGGTAATAATTAAGTTTCTAATATCAAGTATGATTAAAACAATGCTTCCTATTTTCTTTCCTAGTATCATGTTAGGGCTAAAGCTTTGATATTTAATATTTAGTGACATGCTAGGTTTTGTTATTAATCTTGTTAGTATCATGCCTAGGATCTTGTTAATATTATTATGTTTTTATTGTTAACATGATTATTTTTATAATTGTTATAATTATTATTATGATTATGATTATCATGTTGCTTGTTTTATTATTATTGTTATTGCTTGATCACGCCTTTTATGCATGTTTAAAGGGAATTTGTACTTGTAATCACGCTTAATAAGATAATTAATAACCTTGTTTAGGTTAATTTGATTATAATTCAAGTGATCGCCATTAATAGTTTTATTTGTGCATTAATATTCAACCAACATAGATTAAACAGGTTTAGGGTTAACCTATTGATTGTATGTTAGTCAGAAAACGCACATGAATACGAGTAGAATAAAGGAAAGGCCTATTATTAGGGCAGATTCTTTCTCTTTTAGATTGGATTTGTACCCTCCTCCCCAAACACCAGTCATGGTTCCAGACCTATTGGAGTTGACGATCTCATGGATCGTTAAGGGGTGTAACCTTCACCCTGTGAACGGTTTATAAGTTCCTAAAACTTGTTGGCGACTTTTGCTCTAGCTTCCTTCCCTTTCGACGCCACCATGCTTAAGTGTATGATCACAGTGGGGTTCAAGTTTGGGGTAATGCTTGAAATATTCCCTAGAGTTTTTGGCGACTCCACTGGGGAGGATTTCGATTTTAATTTCTAAAATTTATTTTGGCAATAATTTAGAATGAGTGGATGAGACTCGAAAAGTTCTAAGTATTTCATGTGCGTAATTTTGATTGACATTATCGGCATAAGCATTAAAAAGGTTCTCATTGGAAAGACCATCCGTAATGAGTAAAAAACATAGGATTTTTACACGTAGGAAATTTGAGGAATATCTTTCACAACTAGAATCGAAATAATACTGCGAAAACTGGAAAATTCTAAGAACACAGAAAGCTGCTGAGGCATGTAGGAACTAGCGTCTAGAAAATAGAGTGTGTCGCCTGAAAAATGGCCTCGTCGCCTGGCGACAATTTTGTCGTCTGGCGACGAAGTCATTTTCTGGCGACAGACTCTGTTGTCTGGCGCCAAGTTCTTCCAATACCGAGTTTGAACTCTGCCTTCTTGTTTTGACTAGTTCCAGCACTGTTGGCTCGATTCTACTCCCTGATTGAGTTTTTCTCTCTTTTCTGAAACCCATATGTGTTCTACATATGGACATAACCCTCTGGGAATTCATGCTCCATTTACCCAATCGAACGCTCCTGGCAACGAAGGGTACATTCGAGATTGTTGAATTCACCAAACCATGGAAGCGAGTTTAACTCGCGGGGTCCCATCCACCAACCCTTCCAAAGGTAAGGCTTCCGCGCGATGCATTCGGACTCATAACCATGGACCTTCTTTGACTAACCTATATCCTTGAACTTTAGAGATCTAGAGCCATGGTTAGGTTGCAAACTCATTGCATCATATTGTGATTACTTGACTACTTGTGCATTCTTTACTTGTGCATAACCTATGTGTGTTTACACTAACCGTTTGTTTGACTTGTGATTAAGTCTAAATAAACTAACCAGTGACTAAAGGACTTTGCTTAATTAATTAATTAATTTGAGCTAAAAAATATATCTTAAAACGAGTCATAGTTCCTTTAAATCAACCCGGATTTTTATTCATGTATACTGCACAAGCGTCAACTTGTTTTAATTATATCCGGAGTTCTAGGAAGAGTTACGAGTCTTACAACCTATGGATCTGTAGCCCCAAGTTTTATCTTTAATTTGGCGTTGGTTTCATCCCAATCAGAGTCACAGATCAAAAGTTATGACTAAAATACCACAACCTGTCCAGTTTAATGCATATACATGAAGTCTTAACTTAGTCTTTGTTCGAGTCTAGCCACATGGTCATGACACAATTCTTAACATGTCACCTACACTCACTAGTCTTAGCACACACTTTGTATATGTCACCATGACCATGTCTTAGGTTCATGAATGAGTCGTTTTCCATCATTCGAGTGGGGGGTCTAATCTATTCCCATTCTCTTCCACATTCTCTTCCATGTTGAATAGAGCTTGAGTCAAAATAAATAATAATAAAAAAAAACTTATCCCTAATTTCCCTTTCTGTAGTACTTGGTCAAGGAGAGAAGGGAGTTTAATCAAGGACAACACTTTCATTCAAGTTCAACTTTTTGATAAACCAGTCGGTCGAAAAAGAAAAGCTAAGAAGATAATGACAAGTCAAGAAGAAGTCAATGAGCTTAAGAAGCAAATGGCTAATGTGACTGAGGTGTTGAAGGCTTTAACCCTTTAAATCAATGACCCTGTGAAACAACAACAAATGGAGCTCATGCAAGAAAGCTTGAGCAAAATATCCAATGACTATAGATTCCAGGGCATTAGCTCACAAGGGGTCTCAGTGGACAAGGAGCTTCTTCCGCAGAAGTTCAATGCCAATGACATCCTCAAGTTCCAGCCAACAGACAATCCTTACTTTCACGTAAGGGCCTTTGAAACTATAATGAACATAAAGGGGATTGATGAGAATATTTTTCACTCTTTATTCTCAATGTCTTTAGAAACTGTTTGTCAACATTGGTTCTTTTCTCTTGATAAAGAGAAAACCTCTACTTGGGATGGAATAAAAAATGCTTTCATTGACAAATATAAGTGTAATATTCAAGTCGAAACCGACTATAGACAACTTGAGATGCTAAGACAATAAGAGAATGAAGGCTTTACTTCTTTCTTTAATAAGTGGAGGGAAACTTCTGCTAAGATGATTAAGGTGCCCACCGAAAAAGAATCTGTAAGGATGTTTATCAAGAATCTCCAAGATAAGTATTCAAAGCATTTAGAATATCAACATAATTTGAATACTTTAAAGGCCGTCTATGACATCGGTATTGAAATCGAAGATGATCTTGCAAAGCAAAAAGCTACTAACAATAGTAACCACGGTGGCTGGAAAGGAAAGAAGAACGACAATCCTTCTTCTTCCGAAAACGCCCACTCTAGTAACAATGTTAGTACCTTTGACCACAATGAAGTCTTAGCCATGGATAATCAAGGATCTAAAAAGAAACCCAAAAGAGAGTTCACACACATTGGAATGACCTATGATGTTGCTTTCGATCGTCTTTATGATTGAGGATTAATCAAACCTATTGGCCCTACTGAGGATCCAACGCTAGAAAAGCGATCTTCAAGATGGGATCCCAATTCTTATTGCAAGTACCATCAAGGAAATGGTTATACTACCGATGAATGTTACAGGTTTCAAAATCTCATTCAAGATCTCATAGAAGCAAACAAGATCCCATTGCCTCTAGCTAGCAAGAAGACTGGGTGATGATAAAGCAAAAGATATAAGGTGAGCTTCAACGACAAGATTTCATGACCTCTTTTTCCTTTTTCATTCTTCCTTTCGCCAATAAGTCTAGCATAGGCACCTTCTATTTTTCCTTAGATTTACTTTGTAGATTTTTTCTTTTTTTCCTTTTAATAAAATGAGCATTTATTTCCTTGTATATGATCATTGCATTGCACTTAAAAAAAAAATCCCATGCCGAACTAAGCACAAGGTATACCCATGATTAGAGGCACCTCTTGTAGCCTATCATATCATCTTCACCCTTTCAAATATACAATCTTTTTATGATAAACCACTTTGAGCCTCCTCTAACGATAGACCTTTCTTTCTTCAACCCACATCTACCTAACCTTGGGATGGGATGGTGCGCAATTTATGCAATTTTCAAAGAATAAAAGCTTGAGTGAATCAAAAGAATTAAAATAGCAAAACAATAAAAGTGTACAAAAGGGCAAGTGTTCCAATGTCATTGATTTGAAAATATCTTTGATAAGAACATGTCTCAGATTTCGTTTCTTATCGAGTGCTCGGTACCGTGCCTGAGAAACATGAATGCCAAGTGAGTGATAGACCGCATGATCGGGATTGCCCACACTTATAAAAATAAAATAAATGCAAAGCAAAAAGTGAACAAAAATAAAAAAGAAGAAAGAGATCAAAAGTGAGAAACATCAAGCACAATAATATAAAGATTCAAAAGTAAGGTTGCACACCTTGGGGGCTTATCTAGGGTCTTGAGCCTTTATCCCTTTCTTCTTCAACCTTTAGCCTAACTACGTTACAACCCTTAAAAAGACCTTTTTGAGGTATACACACTTGTGCAAGGTTCGGCTAGAGCTACGTTCGGCCTGATTCCTAACGGATACGTAGGCAACCTCACATCGAGGTGCGGCCGTAATACAAATGCATTCATATTTGCGTTCATAATTGATCATATCAAGGAATTCCCTATGCTTATCCCTATCTACTTAGAGCTAGACTTGGGGGCTTGATCCCTACATTGTTAGCTTACCTGGCCTAAGAGTCACCATCTTTTGACTCTTCTCAAAATACTTTTCCACCGTTAGCCCTTGCGGCCTAACCTTAGTGTCACTTTCACACACTGCATAGATACATGACCAAACATACTTCCCTTAGGAACCCTTTTGTCATAAAATCTTAACACAATGTTGAAGCATACTTTGTCATAACAAAATCACTCATCACTCATCATTGCATCATAAAGTATGAAGTGCTTAGCCTCCTTGCCTAAGTTACCCAAATACTTTCATCATTGAGTCAACAATTGAGATAGCCTAGGATGAATTAATCCTTGCACCTTGAGAGATAGTATCAAACAACATTTGACTAAGCTCATTCAACATGCACCTTCAAAAACTTCTTCTTTTTGCGTCTTTCTTTTTCGGGAGAAAGTCGGTACCCTCCACAAAAATGACGGAAATTTTTGTTTTTCTGCATTTCGAGTCATGTACATATAGAGCTTCATGAGTCAACACTATGCACACACGAGTCACACGAAGTGAGTCATCATTAAGTCAAATTTATACCTTGAGTCATGTCAAGTCAATGAGTCAAGCAACACTAAGCCTTAGGTCAACCCTAAGATAATTACAAAGATGAGCAAAGTCCTATAGTCCAAAATATAAATGCAGGTACATCCCAAAGAGCAAACGAGTAAGAATATTCCCGGATTTTTTTTTTTGAAAAAAACCACGAATATAAATGCATGAGATTCTTCAAAGGATAAGAGGAGGTTAAGCAAAACTTACAAATTAGAGATGAAGAGCTTTAATTTAAGCAGATTTGGTTGAAAGGAAACAACCAAGTTAAAGGTTCGGAGTGAAACCGGGCAATGAACAGCAGCAGCATAAGGAGACGAGTTTATTCGAAAATCCCGAATGCAGCGCCAGACGACGAAATTGTCGCCTGGCGACAAGCAGAATGCGCGGCGACAAGGTCTTCCAGCAGGTGCTGGTGCGGAGACAGAGTGTGTGGCCTCGTAATATGCTTATGTGGACCTCGTGCAGCAGTTTGGGTTCCTTGGTAAGCCAGTTAGCCCCTCTAAGCAACTTGACATGATTTAGTAATCGGCTCGATTACAATCACATTAAGTGATCGACCTGATAAATGATCGTCTCACTTAGCTTAAAGCGCCTAAACATTGGCTTATTGCAAAGGCACCGACATAATGGTTCATAAACAGCAGAGGCACCGACATAATGGTTCACAAATAGCAAAAGCACCGACGTATTGGCATAGCGGAAGCAAAGTTCAAGCGAGCTTTAAAGGATCGACAAGCGTTGATCTTCGGTAATTTCCTTTGGAATATTATCGCAACAAATGAGGATGACTTCAAGCGAAGGTATCTTCGACAGCGTTCCCTAGCTTGTGGAGAGTTGTCACAAACAACTGAGGATGACTTCAAGCGAAGATATCTTCGACGGCGTTCCCTAGCTTGCGGAGGGTTGTCACAAACAACTGGAGGTGATTTCAAGCGAAGTTATCTTCGATCATGTTCCCTGGCTTGCGGAAGATGGTCACAAGGCAAATGAAGATCGTTTCAAGCGAAGCAATCTTCGATAGTGTTCTCTGGCTTGCTGAAGACTATCACAGCGGAAATTGGAGGCAGTTACAAGCGTAGCAGTCTTCAGGCGATATCCCCTAGCTTGAGGAAGATCGTCAAACAAAAAAAAGAAGCTCTTTGTTCAGAGACGAGTGGACATATCAAAAAAGCTTCATTGTTTAGAGACGAGTGAACATCAAAACAACAAGATGGCGTTCCCTAGCTTGTGAAAGGTTGTCACAACAACAAATGCAACAAAAATCGGTTACCCCTAGAGACGTGTGCTCGACGGTGCAAGATACGCATTTCTCAACTCTTCTATCTATTTAACTAACGCTAGTTTGCAGGTATCAGCGTTACAAGAATGATTTAGGATTGCAGAATGTTCTGAATCATTCTTCGTCCCTATCGCTACTTTGAATTTTGTTTTCGAAACTTGCGTTTCTCCAAACTCAGTCAAAGTGGGGGCTTCTGTAGACACCCAAATGTGTCTCCCCAAAACCAAACCCAGTGATGAATACCTTTCATGTCATTGATTATCGAACAAAGCGAAAGTGTGAAAAGTCTAGTGATGAGGATGTTTTTATTAAAATATCTCTTTTTTCTGTTTTTGAAAATATTTCTTTTCTCACCCTATTTATGAAAAATGTGCATTCCAATTTAGTTTGGTCCATGATATGGGTCCAATAATAGTGCAGTTGGATGGGGCTTGAAAAAACCTTTCCAACGATATATTATAAGCCCAATTCCGATGAATAATGAGGAAGTTATGGCCAAAATACTAAACTGGGCTCAAACCGGATCTTACCTACGGCCCAATGATCATGTGGAGGGTCCAAAGGTTTAATCCTATTCCTAAACTAATTAGGATTTATTAGAAGCTTCCATAAGTTTCTAAAACATCTTAATTATCATTTATGAAAAGATACAATCAAAGAGTTTCAAATTGAATAAAACTTTCCTTTTTTCTTAATCCTAATTTTATTCGAATTTAAATATGTTCAAAGACAGTCAGATATTTTTTTTGTGCCTCATTATATTTATCCAAATCTTATATGGTTGGATAGGTCTTGAAATTATCTTTCCAATGATATATTATAATATTAATTCCGAGCTATAACGAAAAAGATACGAAAGGAATACGAAACTCTATCCAAAACTGACATCCTTCCACTATTTCGGCCATATCTTTTTATCTACAAAAGATTTAAATCTGATTTTAATTGGATTGGAAATTAGACTTAAAGATCTTTCCAACGACATATTATATGCCTTATTTGGACTTCTAGATCAAAAGATATGATAAAAACAAAATCCGCAAAAACTGTCTTGCATCGCCAAACGACAGGTTCGTCGCCTGGCGACGAGCTCTGTCGTTGGCGACAGAGGGTAGTTTTATTTCTTTTCAAACTCTGATTGTTTTCTATCGTTTTCGGACTATTTTCTTATAAATAGGGTCCCTAGACCTCCGTTTTTCAATAACCAGAATTCTCTAATTCTTTTCTCTCTCTAAGCTAAAGCTTATTCTCTCTCCCTCTTTCTAGCCTAGCCTTTTACAAACACAATTCCTCATACATTAGCACTAGACACACCTAGCCAAGTTCGAAGTTGCCTTCGCCCTAAACGTGAAAGGTTTGATATTTCTAAGGGTTTGGTCCCAAATCTCTGTTTCAATTATTTAATTTAATTGTTTTGATTTATTATTTTCCTTGAAGTTACTAACGTGTGTATTTTGTTATTAGAAAGAGGTACGAGGCATCCTAGTAAGTGCTTTAATTGTTTTTATTGATCTTTCGATATAGAAATCATGCTTAGATTGTTATTTTGATTCCTAGTATCATGTTAAGATGTTTTGTTGCTTCCTAGTATCATGTTTAGGGTAATAATTAAGTTTCTAATATCAAGTATGATTAAAACAATGCTTCCTATTTTCTTTCCTAGTATCATGTTAGGGCTAAAGCTTTGATATTTAATATTTAGTGACATGCTAGGTTTTGTTATTAATCTTGTTAGTATCATGCCTAGGATCTTGCTAATATTATTATGCTTTATTGTTAACATGATTATTTTTATAATTGTTTTAATTATTATTATGATTATGATTATTATGTTGCTTGTTTTATTATTATTGTTATTGCTTGATCACGCCTTTTATGCATGTTTAAAGGGAATTTGTACTTGTAATCACGCTTAATAAGATAATTAATAACCTTGTTTAGGTTAATTTGATTATAATTCAAGTGATCGCCATTAATAGTTTTATTTGTGCATTAATATTCAACCAACATAGATTAAACAGGTTTAGGGTTAACCTATTGATTGTATGTTAGTCAGAAAACGCACATGAATACGAGTAGAATAAAGGAAAGGCCTATTATTAGGGCAAATTCTTTCTCTTTTAGATTGGATTTGTACCCTCCTCCCCGAACACCAGTCATGGTTCCAGACCTATTGGAGTTGACGATCTCATGGATCGTTAAGGGGTGTAACCTTCACCCTGTGAACGGTTTACAAGTTCCTAAAACTTGTTGGCGACTCTTTTGCTCTAGCTTCCTTCCCTTTTGACGCCACCATGCTTAAGTGTATGATCACAGTGGGGTTCAAGTTTGGGGTAATGCTTGAAATATTTCCTATAGAGAGACTCCGCTCCCGCTTGAATCAAGTTTTCGAGGCTTCTGTGTGAGTTTTAGACACATATCCGGTCACCATCTAAGGCTGTCTTCAGAGTTCTAGAGTTCAGACTAAGGTAACCGCCTCTACTTTCTCTTAATTTTTTTTTAACTTTCCGCTTGTATACATTCTTTTTTCCTTCTGTATACATAGACTTCAAAAATGAAAATGGACTCCCCATCAACACACACGACACTGCCTAGAACATTCAACCGGTCTCCTGGTACGACTGAATCTTGAACCGGGGGTGCCTTTTCTGGTCAATCGGAACTATTTTGCTCATCCTCGGATTCCTCCGTCTCTGTGTCTGTGCAGGACACAATGGCAAGAGTTAAGCAAACGGTTGTTAAGCCGAGAAGGCGGCGTGCTAGGGAAGTGCCCGCCGATGAGGTCAAACCTAACGAGGAATACGAGGGGCTAGATGAGCAAAGTGGTTCCCTGGGTGACGCCCCCTCTACCCCAAGTGGTACCATACTGAGGGAAGCAGGTGGCGAGGATGCTGCCTCATCCCAGGGCTCAGAGGAGGAGGAGTCAGGCGGAGAGGAGGCCGCCAGTAGATTAGGATCAGAGGCGTCTAGCTCTAGTCAAGACAATTTTGCGGCTGACTACAAGTAGCCGGCTAGAGGGCCAGATTCTCCGGATCCTCTGCATACAAGCATGCTCCCTAAAGACATAGCTCTATTGGAGAGCAGCTTCGATGCTTTCAAAGAGGCGCACCCCTTAGGCGATGCTTGCTTGGGGGGACGATATAGAGAATGCTGATAACTATTTCGTCTGCTACGAGGCCGTGATAACAACCGGTCTCCGCTTCCCCCTCTACAGGGTAATAAAAATATTTTAAAGGGGTATGACTTGGGCATCTGAAAGCTCACCCCAAACTCCTGGGTTAATATTCCGAGCTACATCGCCGCCTGCGAGTTTCAGAATTTAGAACCAAGCTTTGCCGCCTTCGCTCATATGCATTACATGAGTAGGGCACCAAGCGGCTATGGAGCGTGGTATACGTTGACCACCCTTCCTCAATACTTAATGACTTTGGACAAAGTGTCCAAGTGGACCGGCAGGAAGGAGAAATTTTATTTAATCTCCTCACCTACGCTGAGACACAATCGGTTCTTGCGCTGGTACAATAAGGAGCCGGCTCTTCTGGGCAGAAAGTGCGCTCTTCCTCTTATCTCTTCCAGAGCCTACGAGTAAATAATGGAGTCGGGCTTCTTTAAGACCACAACTGAGCCCTTGGGGGATGGGACTTGTTTAGGGTAAAAATACCCTAGACGCATGGACCAATGAGAGAGCTCCACGTGTCAAGGGCTGGCAGGTAATCAAAGATCACTCACCAGCTAACACGTGGGAATCTCAGGTCTTCATCAGAATTGCGGCTTTCAAGGGCCTAATTCCCAAGAATCCGCACTTTGCGGCGCAACCCACTAGTCCTAGGTCAGAGTGACCTAGGGAGGGGCACATTTCCCAACGACCCTATAAATAGGGAGATAATCCTCCATTTTGGGGACATCTACAATCATTTATTACACACACATTCTCTCTCATCAGAGAACACCTGAGCTTGGAATCCAAGCAGATACCCACCTAAATTTCTGCACTCTTTATTCCTTTTCAAGTTACTAACTTGATCGTCGGAGGCGGAGCTCCAATAACCGGAGTCTCCGTGTTTTTGCAGGTGCAGCTCGAGCCGGACCAGACTTTATGATGTAACTCTCCCAATGGACAAAAAACACCCAAAACATTTGGCGCCATCTGTGGGGAGAGTACCTTAAAGATGGTTCAAGAGTCTGTACCACTTCCTGATTCCAACAATCTACAATCGGTTATTCAGCCGGAAAACACAAGTATTCCTCAACCGGTGGTCTATACAGACCAGGAGGATGATGATGATGAAGTGGAGACGCATATGGCCGAGGATGGGTCATTCATCTCCAAGTATGTCCGTTCCAAAGATCGATTGGAACGACTCACTAACCAGGCGGGTCCAAGCAGGCCCTCTACGAGGCCGGAAGGGGAAACCCAGACGGCCAGAGGATCAGCCCCAGTCACCCGGACGAGCTCATGAAATTCATGAACTCCTTCAAGGGTGAAATCAAAGATATGATTAACAAAAACAAGGTTGGCTCTAGCAAGGGTTAGCCGGCTAAAAAGACTCCTCCAACTAAGAGGAAGAAGCCGGTAAAGAACAGACGTCCAACTCCTCATCCCAAGGAGAAGGAGAGGGCAGCCGCAAGACTTGACTGGTCTAAGATCCTTTTATCAAAGGGTCCTCTACGACACACCCGGCATAATCAGCCGGAAGCTAGCAAGAAATCTGTCTCCGACGCTCGGCACATCATTGAGCGGAGGAGACACTAGCAGCTGTCTGAGTCAGCCTCGACCTCGAGCTTTCCAGACAGTTTCAAAGGAACTTCTGTAAGGAACTCACAGTCCTTACATGAGAGTCGGACAGGCGCCAAGTTCGTCTACACTGACCCTTAGATAATGATTGGGTCTGCCCCGTGTGCAATACGGGCTGTATGGCCTTCAATTTATGCAGCCGCCTCCCTTCGAAGGTCAGGCGGCATATAACAGCGTCCAGCCATTGGACTGGCAGCTCCGTCTGCTTAAACTTGGTGAACAACCTTCTACGTTCACCAAGAATATAATCGAGGCGGCCCAGCCGACCAAGGTTAAGAATGTGTTGGTGGGTACCTATGATGGTACCTCCAACCCAAAAGACCACCTAATGGCATACACCAACCTCATGTGTTTACAGGGTTGGGACGATGCCACTTGGTGTCGATGTTTTCCGGCTACATTGAAGGGCATTGCCCAACAATGGTTTGGCAACTTGCCAGCCGGCTTTATTGATTGCTTCAAGAAGCTAGCCTTCTTGTTTGCCACCAACTTCTCAATGAACATCCCTGCTAAGAAAACAAGTCTTGACTTGAGCACCATTAAGCAGGGTGAGAGAGAAGGGCTACACTCTTATGTCAGGCGGTTCAACTTGGTCAGAATCCAAATCCAGGGACTGTCTGACGAGGTAGCATTCACAGACTTCTTTAAGGGTCTGAGCGACGGGTCGAACTTTAAGTTTGATCTCGTCAGAAAAGGGGTATTTACGCTGCAGGCGGCCCTGAGGGAGGCGGAAAGCTATATTCAAGCAACCGACCTCTGTACGCCTGGTAGCCAGTCGGACTCCAAGAAGTCTGACAAACAAAAAGAAAGCCGGTCTGCTCAGCCGGCGAAGAAGAAAGAAGAGAGCAAGAAGAGAAAAGAAGTCTGGGCGGTTAGTGATTCTGACCAGCCGTCCCAGAAGAAAAAGAAAGAATTTAAACCGTACGTCCCCAGGTACGAGTTTAACAAGGACTGCAACTCTATCCTCATGAAGATAAAGGACCGGCTGTCTCTTGAGAAGCCGAACCCAATGAAGAGTTCCGTCCAGTCACGGAATAAGAACAAATTCTGCTAATACCATGAGGAAGTTGGCCACGACACCAACGACTGCTTCAGCCTTCAACGGGCGTTGGACCGTCTTGCTGACAAAGGGATGTTAAAGTCCTACATTTCTAAGTCCCCAAGAGGGACTAAAAAGAAGAACAAAGGGCAGTCGTCCAAGACTCCCAAGCCTACTTGTAGTTTGGACACCGATAAGGAGCTGGTCTACACTATAGCAGGTGGGTTCTCATGTGGTGGCCCTACCATCCGGGGCACCAAAAGCCATCTTCGAAAGATGGACAAGGATGATGATGAGCAGGCGTCTGCTAGTTCCACCTTCCCAGACATCCTGATCACTGAGAAGGACAGGGGCAGCGTCCGCTGTCCGCATGACGACCCGGTCGTCATTGAATGTAAGGTCGCCAATCAGCTGGTTGGGCGGATCCTTATAGACACCGGCAGCTCGTCGGACATCATCAGCCTCCGGTGCTTGCAAAAGCTGAAATACAAGTCCAGCAGCATGCATCCGGTAACCCACCCCTTGGTAGGTTTTGGGGGTGGGATGGTTTACCCAGTCGGTAGGATTGACTTACCCATCCGGCTGTGAGAGAAAGGAGAAGGACGACATCTGGTCGTCAAATTCTTGGTCGTTGAGGAACTGACCGCCTATAACATCATCTTAGGTCGTCCTACCCTCAACGAAGCCAAGGCTGTAATCTTCCCTTCCCTCATGCTCATCAAGTATGAGAGGGATGATGACTCTGTTGGTTCCTTGAACGGGGATCAGAAGACGGCCCGGGAGTGTTACCTTTCATCCGTCAAAGATACTGTGGCAGACGACCAAGGGAAGGAACCAATAAACCTTGACAATGTCAAGGATGCCAACCCAACCCCACCAGCAGCCGGAAAGAAAAGAAAAGCTGCTCAGCTGGTGGAGGTGAAGAAAGAGAAAAAATAGTAATCACTGACCGGAGAGCGGTTAGATGAGCTCCGCCCCCAACCGGCTGGTGAAAACATTGACCTCGCTTTGGATGACAGCCGTCCAGAGCGTACTGTAAAGGTTGGGACGGTTGCTTATGCTACCTTAGGTGTAGATTTGCACCTTCTGCTGAAGGAATTCAAAGGCATTTTTGCCTTTGAAGTGGAAGAGATGCCAGGCGTCAGCCCGGATCTCGCTGTCCACAAACTCGTCGTGAATCCAAAAAAGAAGCCCATCCGGCAAAAGAAGAGAAATCACGGCGAGGAAAGAAGTCAGGCGGCAGCTGCCGAAGTCAAAAAGCTGTTGGATGCTGGGTTCATTCGACCATGTAATTTCCCCGACTGGGTGGCGAATGTTGTGCTTGTAAAGAAGCCGAATGGTACCTGGCGTATGTGTGTTGATTACACAGACCTCAACAAGGCATGTCTGAAGGACAGTTATCCGCTTCCAAAGATCGACAACTTAGTCGATTCTACGGCTGGTCATGCCCTGATGAGTTTCATGGATGCCTATTCCGGCTTCCATTAGATACCCCTGTGGAAAAAAGATCAAGAGAAGACGGCCTTTTTCACTGATCAGGGGCTATTCTGTTATACTATGATGCCGTTTGGCTTGAAGAATGCGCCGGCTACGTTCCAACGGATGATTAATACAGTCTTCATTAATCAAATTGGGAGGAACGTAGAGGCGTACATTGATGACATGATAGTCAAATCCAAGCAGCAGGCGGATCACCTTGCTGACCTCCAAGAAACTTTCACCACACTCAGGCGGCATAAGGTTATGTTAAATCCCAAGAAATGCGTCTTTGGTGTTGAGTCTGGGCAGTTTCTCGGATCCCTGATTAATCAAAGGGGGATAGAGGCTAACCTTGAGAAGATACAGGCGGTGATTGACATGAAGTCACCCCGCACTGTCAAGGAAGTACAGAGACTAACTGGTTGCTTGGCGGCATTGGGGAGGTTCCTCAGCCGGTCAGGTGACAAATGCCTTTACTTCTTCCAAGCAATCAGGAAGAAGACTAGATTTGAATGGGGGGATGATGTTGAGACGACCTTTTAGAAACTGAAAGAACATCTGCACTCTTTGCCAAGGCTTGTTAGCCCCTTGCCCAAGGAGATGTTATACATGTACCTAGCCGTCTCAGATCATGCCCTCAGTGCTGTTCTCCTTGCTGAGAGAGACGACATCTAGCTTCCGGTCTATTTCATTAGCCATGTGCTAAAAAATGCTGAACTCCGGTACCCCATGGTTGAAAAATTTGGCCTTGCTCTGTATATGGCATTCAAGAAGCTGAAGCCTTATTTTCTGGCATATCCAGTTGTAATCTACACCGATCAGCCCCTCAAGCGGCCAATGTTTACCTTGGAGTCATCCGGCAGAATGTTGAAATGGGCTATTGAAATGCAAAGTCTTCTCCTACGAACCAAGAAAGGCAGTGAAAGGTCAGGAGTTTGCCGACTTCATTGTTGAGATGACTCGTCCGATTTCTCCGGATAATCTTGATCAGGTTTTGAAGGTGTATGTAGACGGGAGCTCTACGAAGAACGACTGTGGTGCAGGCTTTATCTATGAGTCCCCTAAAGGAGAAAAATTTGAATATGCACTACGGTTCAAGTTTCAGGCCTCAAACAATGAGGCAGAGTATGAAGCCTTGCTAGCCGGAATCCGCATGTGTAAGGCAGCAGGGGCAACAAAGATTGACGCCTTTTCTGATTCACAGTTGGTCGTTAGTCAGTATGAGGGTAGATATGAAGCAACTCATCCGGCTATGATCAAATATCTTCAGGCAGTCAAAGAAGAGGCTGGGGCACTTGAAGAATTCCATCTGAGTCGGGTGCCCAGGTTAGACAATAACCAGGCGGATGCATTGTCCAAATTGGCATCTTCCGCCTGTTGTGATATGCTTCGGTCAGTCTTTTGGGAAGTTTTGGAAAAAAGAAGTATATATGAAGAACCCATTGGAATGTTGGGCCGAAGCTCTACCTGGAAGGATGGCATCCGGGCATATTTAACAGACGGCACGCTCCCTGATTCACCACAGGAAGCAGCTGTCATGAAGAAACGAGCAGCAAACTTCGAGATGAGAAACGGGGAGCTCTTCAAGGCTGGTTTCCTTAAACCTTTATTGAAGTATGTTACCCCAGAAAAGGCGAAGGAAGTTCTCGAAGAGTTGCATGCGGGATATTGCGCCTCCCATATAGGCGACAGGTCCCTAGCCGTCAGAGCCAGGTGGCATTATTTTTGACCTACTCTTGAGGCAGATGCCAAAGAGCTGGTGAAGAAATATGACAAATGTCAGAATTTTGGCAAGCTTATTCACCGCCCGGCTACTAATTTGACGGCAATCCACAACCTAGTCCCATTTGCTAAGTGGGGCATGGACATTCTAGGTCCTTATACGCCTGCACCAGACGTAAAGTGTTATATTCTGGTGGATGTGGATTATTTCACCAAGTGGGTGGAGGCGGAGGCGGTCAAGAACATCAAGACAAAGGATGTCATCTCTTTCATTTGGAAGAACATCATCACCTAGTTTGGGGTACCTATGTCTATGGTGTTTGATAATGGCCCTCAGTTTGAAATGACTTAGCTCAAGACTTGGTTGGGAGATCAAGGGATCTCAAACTGTTTTGCATCAGTCGGCCGAGCCCAAGCAAACGGCCAAGTTGAAGCCTTCAAAAAACTCATCTCAAACGGCGTCAAAAAGATAATTGAAAGAGCTGGTGGATTATGGGCAGAAGAATTAATTCATGTCCTATGGGCCATCTGGACAACTGCCAAAGGGGCAACCGGTGAAACCCCATTTCTCATGGTATATGGTGCTGAAGCCGTCTTGCCCATTAAACATTACGAGCCAACTCTCAGAGTCATGCTTTATGATGAAGAGGCAAATTGGGAGGCCATGCTGCCCTACGTCATGAGATATACCGTCTGAGAATGGCGAGAGCCTACAACAAGAAAGTGCACAAGCGCCCTTTGAAAGTTGGCGACTTCGTGTTACGAAAAATGGAGGCAACCGGTAGAGCCAATGAGCTTGGAAAGCTAACTCCCAATTGGGAAGGCCCCTACCGGATCTATGAAGAAGTAAGGGATGGCACCTACCGCTTGGAAACCCCAGACGACAGACGTCTTCCTAGAATTTGGAATGTAGACAACTTAAAAAAGTACTACTTCTGAGAGTTGTAAACTTTTTGAAAACAAAAGAGTCCATTAATGAAAAGTTTCTTTTTGTTTTCAATTGTGTTATTGTTTTTATAATTTCCATTCCGTCTGGGCAATGCACAGACGAGTCAGTTGCTAAACCAACTAAGTTTGAAACTTAGTAGCAAATTTAACGTCCAAGTGACATGCGGCCAATGGCCAGATAACTAAACTAGGCACAAAAACGCTTAGTGGCTATACAGCCGGTCTCAACCTAGACTAGAGGCCAGTGGCCGGATTGTTGCTTTTGTTTTTATAAAATCGCCTGTCCCAGCATGGATAACGGCGTCCGGCAACACCCCTCCGGGTGGAATCATCGCAGAGAGCAGCCTATCTGTTTCCTCTACGTACCTATGCAGACGACAAAGATTGAACGACCAAACTGGTCAACTCATAGCCGTCTGACCAAAACAGTCTATAGAACGATTAAGTTTTCGAAATACCGGATGTCCTAAGACATCAGCCGGTTTCCGACCGAAGTTCTTACTTAGGCTTTTCATTCCAAAATTGCACAGACTCTCCCATGGGGGCAAACAGAGTTGTGTAATGGCTATGCAACCTTCTCAGACGGTCATTTATCGTCTGGATAGATGGTTGGAATGCCTGTTGACTGGACGGCGGTGCACTTGGGTTGGGGCAATCAATACTGTGATTGATTGGCTTACAAATATATCATGCTTTTTAAAGCATCAGACATTTCTAAGCCAATCAATCAATTCAAGTTAAAACCAACCACACAGCCGCCCAGGGGCAAGAACAGCCGGGTTTACCATTTGTTGCATGCTTTCGATAAGCTAGGTAAAAACAAAAAGTATACACGCAAAACTGAAAATTCAAAAACCAAACGCAAATATAAAAAACCTACTGAATCGGAATACTTCATAAAATTAAAACTGGCGCAAAGGCCAAAAAGATTGTTAGCCGGAATTGAAGGAGTTATGTCTTCGATAAGTGCAATTAATAGATATATCAAGGATCACGATTATGGAGATAATTAGTTCATTATATAGGGTCGTCAATGTTTGGTGCTAGATATGACAATTGATCTTTGGGCTAACTTAATGGCCCGAAGCCTTATAGAGTGGATCCTACAAGGTCACACATAAGAGTATTGGGTTAAACAAGTTAGAGGCCCATTATTGGGCCTCATGAGTTCATGACTTAGCATGTTGATAATTTAGGCTTGGATAATTAGAAGAGTCAAATGGGTTTTGGACTTGACATGGTTTTATTTCTAGATATGATCTATAAATATAAACCATGCCTAGGATTACATGATATAACAATTGACATACAGTGAATTGTCACACAAGCAACCAAGCTTCCCAAAACCCTAACTCTCTCTCTCTCTACTTGGCCCCCTCCCTCTCCTCCCTGTCCGTACGGCCCTCCTCCCCGGGTGGCGCGTGTGGTGGTGCGTGGGTGGTGTTGTGGTGTGTTCGTGGCTCAAATCTCCGTTGAAGGTTGATTGAAGTGTTCAGTCACAACTAACTAGCATTAGTGGAGGTTTAATCCGTGCTCGTGGACTAAGTAGAGGAATCACACATGGGGTTCTTGTTCTCCTTATTGTTCTTGTTCGATCACTTGTGGAATCACGCTTCAAAGGTATAATTCTTACTTCTTTATGTGTTATGCATGAGATCCTTGGTTTAGGTGCTTTATGAATATGATTCATATATTTTCCGCAATTTAGTACCTATAATCTCCTACAGTGGTATTAGTTAGCCTCTTGCAATTACATATATTGAGTATTAATTCTTTGATAATCCACAATTTTAATTCAATTAGGAGGGAGAATAATTTAATTATGGGTCAATTATTATATTAAATGTGATTTAACAATATAGAATCATTAAAAGTTGTTTAATTTGCTCCATATTAGCCTTAATTTGATCCGAAAATTGCCCTAATTAATTCGAAAAAAAAAATTCAAACCCCCCACCCTATTTTTTCGAAAATTTTGAAATCATAAACCCTAATTTGTGAAATTTGTGTTTTTTTATTTTGATTTAATTCGATAGTTATGTGTTTAAAGTATTTAATCTATTTGATTTCATGTTAAATTATGAATTTTTCATGATTAAATTATTTAATTTAAAAGTTAAATTGAATTGGGATTAAATTCATGAAGAACCCAAATTTTGAAATTGAATATGATTTAATTTTAAAATTAGAAGGACCACACTAATTTAATTTTAATAAAAATATTTTTTTTTAAATTAAAATAATAAAAAAAAGGAATTTTAGGTGCGGCAACCGCGGTTGGGTGGCGTAGCCACGGCGACTGCCGCACCGGCGGTGGTCAAGGAGGGAGGGTGGGCTGGGCAGGGGTCGAACAGGGGCAGCGCAGTAGTGCACCACCTTGTTGCGTGTGCTGCTGCTGCTGTCCTTGCGTCGCTGCAGGGCAGCGTACACCGCAAGGTGTACGACCACCGTGGCCGACTTCGGCTGGCCACACCACGGTGGTTGGCGCGTTTTTCAAAAAAAAAAATTTATTTTATTTTGGATAGAAATCAATTTTCAAAATTAAAAATTTAAAGGATAAGTTTTGATTTTGAAAAGATAATTAACAAAGTTAAAGTTGTTAATTTTGTTAAGATAGGATAATTATGGAGCAAAAGATTCTATTTGGATAATAATTGATTAAATAATGTGATTATCCCATAATTATTTTAGGATATTAATTTATTTAAAATATGTTATGGGCAAGTAATTAGGATAGAATCTCCTAAATTAGTTAGGATAATCATGGAAAATAAATATGATTTATCTTCCATAATTAAAATAAGATTTGATTCTATCTCATACCTAAATTAAAGTATATGATATTTTATAATTGGTTATGAATAATATATGATATTATCTAATTACAGTAATTAATTAAAATATGAGATATTTAGGAGCCATGTTTCCTTAATTGTGAACATTCGATGTTGTAGTTTAGGAAAGCATGATGAGTGATTTATTATATAGCACTCTATAATATATGATGTTATTTATTGCTATATAGACTAGTATGGCCCATAGATTCTAAATACGATCTGCGCATCGTGATGTATTTTTGTAATCTAAATACGGTTTGTGTACCGTTAAGTATTTTTGTAGTTCATTTTATTTTATTTAAGTAGTAGATAGAATAGAATAATATTATAGGTTGCAGTTAATCCAAGAAATCCATGGAGTGAAGGCCCAAAGGAGCAAGATGGATGAGATCCATGAAGGTTCAAGTGGGAGCTTTTTGCTTTATTAGTTTTCTTAGGATTAAGGGGCCATACTATGTTATGTTTATGCATTATTAGATTATGCATGTTAGATTTTATTTATGTTGCTTGATGATGCACTAGAGTTCACTAAATAATCACAACATAATAAATCTAGGTCCCGGTAATATTGAGGTAGCTTTTCCAATCAAAAACCCGATGAAACCTTCGATATTTATGATGGGTCATGCCAAAGCAGGGTGTCATATTATATCTTAGGGGAGTGGGGTTAAAACAAATTTTACATTTTTGATTGGTTATACTTAACTAGGTTACCTAAAGAGTTTAGAACCTTGAAGCTAAGGGTAATAATTAAACATGTGATGGGTAATTATTCAACTAAGAATTACAAAGAGTTGTAATCAGTAAAGAGTTTACTCACCTTGAAAATGTAATAGTTGATGGTAGGGCCAAAGTCCGGTCAATTATTGCACAAATAAAGGGTCTTGGAATCATTTTATTCAATAGGGATCAATTAAAATTGAATAAATGCTTTAAAGTTACCAGTTTTAAAATCGCTTATGGTACTTTAAAATTATTAAACATAATTATTGAATTTTGCCTCGTTTTGTTTTTGTTTGTAGATGAATAACTATAATGACAACACTATTTTGCCAACAAAACTGAATTTAAGGCTAAATCTCATAAAGTTCAGGGAATGGGAGAACGAGTTGAGAAATATTCTCATAAGCCAAAAGTTTGAATCTCGTTTATACATACCTGTTGAGGGCAAGTATACTGAAGGTCATAATCTTGAAAGGCATGCGAAAATTGTTTCGGATGCAGAGAAAATCAGGAATCTCATTTTAGAATCTATTCCAAATTGTTTGAAAAGAAGGTTCAGGCAATATGAGTTAACCAACTTGTGTGAATGTTTTCGTGCCATCTGTCGAGGTGGCATTAGGGCATTAGGAAGTGGATGAGGAAACTTCAACGACTACAATGTAAGAGAGGTTGTTAATTCGATCCCTCAGATTTACTATTCCTGGACTGACAGCATAAGGTATGAGGCTTACAATGTTCATTGTAAGATAATGGCTAAGAAGCTCATGCTTGGTCAATCACTAAGGACCCATGTCAATGAACTGATTGATTTATTCAATCAGATGGACGTCCTTGGGAAACCGTTTTATGATGACTCCGCACATGAGATAATCTTGTTCTCACTCCACGATGGTTTTGATATAGTCAGGCTTACTCATAATGATGAGGGCTCGACGGTGACATTAGTCAACCTTTTACTCAACCATGCTGAGGAGTCCTTTTTTTAGTCTTGAATTTCAGGTTTAATAACTTAGCTGGATTGGTTACGCTGTCTACTAGAGTATGCTAGAGCTTGCAAACCGAGCCTTATCCCAAACTTCTCGCTCCCACCGGCCGGCTGATGGAAATAGACTGACTACCGGCCTGAAAAGGAGACAAAGCGAATGCTTCTATTGTGGTGATTGGCTTCGCCATACACCAGGGTGTCCCATTATACACCAGTGAAAACAGAAGGTAAGGAGTTACTTGATGTTTTTATTGTAGAAATTAATCTTACCTCTTCTTCAACTTGGGTATTCGATACTGGTTGTGGTGCTCACATTGTTAATAACATGCAGGGCCTAGAAGGGAGTAGGGCATTAGCAAAAGGGGAAGTCACACTCCGAGTAGGAAATGGAGCAACAGTTGCTGCACTTGCTATTGGAGATTATCATTTGAGACTTCCGTCTGGTTTAATTTTAGTTCTTAATAAATGTTATTATGTTCCAACTATTACCAAAAACATTATTTCAGTTCCTGTTTTAGATACTGAAGGTTTTTCTTTTGAAATAAGAGACAAATGTTGTTTTATTTCTAAAGAAAATATGTTAGATGCTAACGCAAAGTTAATTAATGGTTTATATGTTTTAGAATATACAACTCATGTCTACAGCATTGATTATAAAAAGCAAAGAACAGATGGTTCAAACCCAACTTACCTATGGCATTGTAGACTTGGTCACATTAACCAAAAGCGCATCCAGAAATTACATAAGGATGGACTCCTTTCAACATTTGATTATGAATCATTTGAAAATTGTGAGTCATGCTTGCTTGGGAAAATGACTAAGTCACCCTTTACGGGTATAGGTGAAAGAGCTTGTGACCTTTTGGGACTCATACATACAGATGTGTGTGGACCAATGAGTTCAAAAGCAAGGGGTGGATTTAATTACTTCATTACTTTCACTGATGATTTAAGTAGATATGAATATATTTACTTAATGAAGAATAAGTCGGAAGCCTTTGAAAAGTTCAAAGAATTCCAGAATGAAGTACAAAATCAACTTGGGAAGATAATTAAAGCATTACGATCTGATCGTGGTGGTGAATATTTGACCCAAGAATTTGATGAACATCTAATAAATTGTGGGATACTTTCACAGTTAACTCCTCCAGGAACGCCACAATTGAATGGTGTGTTAGAAAGGAGGAATAGGACCTTACTAGATATGGTTCGGTCCATGATGAGCTTTACTGATCTTCACATATCATTTTGGGGATATGCATTAGAAGCAGCTGCCAGAGTACTAAACAGAAGCCCGTCCAAAGCAGTTGAGAGGACACCATATGAGTTATGGACTGGAAGAGTTCCAAAGCTGTCTTATCTCAATATTTGGGGATGTAAAGCTTATGTAAAACGTTTACAAGGTGATAAACTATACCCTAAATTAGACAAGTGTTTCTTTGTGGGCTATCCAAAAGAAACAAAGGGGTATTACTTCTACAATCGCGAAGATAACAAAGTGTTTGTTGCTCGAGATGGTGTCTTTCTAGAAAAGGAATTCCTCTCTAGAAAGCCAAGTGGGAGTAAAGTGGTTCTCGAAGAAATTTGAGACGAGCAACAAATGGATGTGGATAACACCACATTAGAGGCGAGGGCGCATGAGTCGATTAATCATGCGTCGGAGCAAGCTAATTCGACTAGCGAGACTCCTATCGTCCCACTTGAATCTAATTCATGCGAAAATATTCAAGGAGTTGGAGAGAATATTTCTATTGTTGCTCCTACCCCACGTAGGTCTGCCAGAATCAGAAACAAACAGTTTGTTGAGGTTCTGATAACTGAAGATTCTGAAATCTTCTTACTGGAGAATGAGGAACCTACAACCTACAAACAAGCTTTGGCGAGCCCCAACTCAGATAAATGGCTTGAGGCCATGAAGTCCGAAATGGAATCAATGTTTGAAAATGAAGTGTGGACCCTAGTTGACTTGCCTAATGGGGTAAAACCTATTGGTTGTAAATGGGTTTACAAGATTAAAACAGACAAGGATGGAAATGCCTACATCTATAAATCAAGACTGGTTGCAAAAGGGTACAGACAGATTCATGGTATTGATTATGATGAAACCTTTTCCCTAGTAGCTATGCTTAACTCCATTCGGATCCTTCTAGCGATTGCTGCATTTTTCGATTACGAAATTTGGCAGATGGATGTCAAAACCGCCTTCTTGAATGAGTTCTTGACGGAGGAAGTGTATATGATACAACCTGAGGGTTTTGAAGATCCAGAAAATCCTAGAAAGGTATGCAAACTTCAGAAATCCATTTATGGATTGAAGCAAGCGTCTAGGAGTTGGAATCTTTGTTTTGATAAAGCAATCAAACAGTTTGATTTTGTCAAAAGTGAAGAGGAACCTTGTGTATACAAGAAGTCTAGTGGGAGCAGCATTGTTTTCTTAGTCTTGTATGTAGATGACATACTACTCATGGGAAATGACATACCAATGCTTGAGTCAGTCAAGGAATGGTTAAAGAGTTGTTTTTCCATGAAGGACTTAGGTGAGGCTGAATACATATTGGGGATCAAGATCCACCGAGACAGATCTCGAAGGATGATTGGATTGAGTCAAGAGACTTATATTGATAAGGTTATTGATAGGTATTCCATGAAAGACTCTAAGAGAGGATTTCTCCCCATGTCTCATGGCACTACACTCAGTAAATCTCAATGCCCTAGCACGCCAGAAGAGATGAGATGTATTGTTGATAAACCTTATGCTTCGGCAATAGGGTCAATCATGTATGCCATGATATGTACAAGGCCGGATGTTGCATATGCTCTGAGTATGTGTAGCAGGTTTCAGGAAAATCTAGGAGAAGCACACTGGACAGCTGCCAAGAACATCCTTAAGTACTTGAGAAGGACTAAAGGAATGTTTCTAGTATATGGTGGCGAAGATGAGTTGGTTGTCAAAGGTTATACAGATGCGAGTTTCCAAACAGACAGAGATGATTTCAGATCACAATCTGGATACATTTTCTGTCTGAATGGAGGAGCATTGATCTGGAAGAGTTCGAAGCAAAGCACTATCGCAGACTCTACGACAGAATCAAAGTATTTAGCTGCTGTTGAAGCAGCTAAGGAAGCAGTTTGGATTAAGAAGTTCCTAACTGAGCTGGATATCATACCAAGTGCTCAAAAGGGAATCGAGTTGTATTGTGATAACAATGGCACCATTGTTCAATCAAAGGAGCCTAGGTCACACTTCAAATCCAAACATGTAGAGAGGAAGTATCACCTCATTCGAGAGATCGTTGACAGAGGAGATGTCAAGATGTGCAAAATTCATACGGATGAGAATATCGCTGATCTCCTTACTAAACCCCTTCCACTTCCAAAGCATGAGAAACATGCTAATGAATCTGGATTGAGGCAAATGATGTAATTAGAAGTTGTATTTGTTTTTGGAGAAAAGTAAGTTACATATGTAATACATTCATTTGCAGAATTATGTTTAATTAGAAATTTTATTATTTCTCTTATTTAATTATGGGTTTTCGATGTTAAATAAAATTTCCAAAATAATTATGGATTGATGGGCTCATCAGGTTGATGACCTGGTGAATGAAACCCCACAGGTGAACAAATCCATATATTATTTGAGTTCCTAGTTCAGAATCATTAAACTGGACATAAATGATTTCTTAAATTAGACTAGCATGTAAGATTGATTGGATAGTGCAGTTTCATGGGCTATAGGAGCATAGTGATGATGCTCGGTCAATCACATGGATATGCATGAATGATGCATGATCGAACTATAGACCTACTTTGAAGTTCAAGTATAGAACTTCCGGATATATTAGCGGATTCCTTTGACATGAGTGGAACACTGATTCCATTCAATGATTGATTTAACTGTGGTACACTCAATCGTCCAGCCGTAACTGGGGATTATAAAGGGTGTTTCCCGCTTGCTTCATGAGTTGAGTGGGAGCTTTGGTTGCCACAAGATTGGATAGAGTCTACCTATTTAATTAGGAATGTGTCTTGGCCCCTTGAAGAGGGAGAATTCAGAAAATGCTTGGCCGTGCTCAAATGCATTACATAGTAATCATTTGTTCTGTGAATCTAACTCAGTATTTCAAGAAAAGATTTGTAGACTAATATGATCACGACATGAGATGCAATCATATTATCAAATCGACACACATTGACTTAAGGAATTTGAATATTGCGCACTTGTCTCAGACAAGTGGGAGATTGAAGGAGTTATGTCTTTGATAAGTGCAATTACTAGATATATCAAGGATCACGATTATGAAGGTAATTAGTTCATTCTATAGGGTCGTCAATGTTTGGTGCTAGATATGACAATTGATCTTTGGGCTAACTTAATGGCCCGAAGCCTTATAAAGTGGATCCTACAAGGTCACACATAAGAGTATTGGGTTAAACAAGTTAGAGGCCCATTATTGGGCCTCATGAGTTCATGACATACCATGTTGATAATTGGGCTTGGATAGTTAGAAGAGTCTAATGGGTTTTGGACTTGACATGGTTTTATTTCTAGATATGATCTATAAATATAAACCATGCCTAGGGTTGCATGATATAACAATTGACATACAATGAATTGTCACACAAGCCACCAAGCTTCCCAAAACCCTAACTCTCTCTCTCTTTCTACTCAGCCCTCTCTCTCTCCTCCCTGTCCGTACGGCCCTCCTCCCCGGGTGGCGCGTGTGGTGGCGCGTGGGTGGTGTTGTGGTGTGTTCGTGGCTTAAATATCCGTTGAAGATTGATTGAAGTGTTCAGTCACAACTAACTAGCATTAGTGGAGGTTTAATCCGTGCTCTTGGACTAAGTAGAGGAATCACATGTGGGGTTCTTGTTCTCCTTATTGTTCTTGTTCGATCACTTGTGGAATCACGCTTCAAAGGTATAATTCTTACTTCTTTATGTATTATGCATGAGATCCTTGATTTAGGTGCTTTATGAATATGATTCATATATTTTCCGCAATTTAGTACCTATAATCTCCTACAGGATTCACATCCGGTGCAGAAACAAAAACTAATGTTACCCGACTCCATAGTCGGTAAAGGTACAACAATACTCGGCCTACAAGCCGAAAAGGAAAATAAATGGCCTACTGCCGCAGAAGTTGGAGTGGCTGACTTAGGGATACTGAGGTTGCTGCTGCTTCAGCTGGTCATGGCCGGCAGGGAGGGTTCCTGACTGATCTCCAGCCGCTTGAGGCTGGCTGTCTTGGTTTCCTTGGCCCTCCGCCAGCTCCTCCTCGTCATCATCGGAGACTTCGTACCCCAGCTCAGCAGCCCAGGCCTTGAAACGAGGTGGAGCTGCCTTCCCCATAACTTGGGCATCATACACCGCAGTGGCGTAATCATACCGAAGTTTGTAGACATCATAGTCTATTTCCGGGTAGAGGAGCCCCCAGGCTATCTTCAGGCGGGCCTCATTGTCCCGCTCATTCTCCTCCACCAGCCGGTGCTGCTCCTTAGCAATGGCATCGCTTTGCTGGTTCCTCAGTGTGACCAGCTTGATCCCCAACCAGGTGACATCTGCCCGGAGCTTGGCATTTTCTGGTCAGCCCCCTCCAATGCCTTGAGGTCAGATTGAGCATCCTTCAGTTGTTGCTCAAGGTCATTGGCCCGGTTGGTAGCAGCATTGTTGACAGCCGTCAAATTCCGGATCAGCTCCTCCTGTTGCAACTCTACTGCTTTAATCTTTAATTCAGACATATAATTAGCATATTCAGCAGAGTTGAGGTTTTCAGTGGCCCTCCGTTTGGCGTCACTTACCTCGTCTTGTTTCCTCCTGAAGGGGCCCCAGAGCCCATCCACTCTCAGCATAACCTAGAAAGGATCAGCCGAAAAGTTTATACTTAATAAAATAAAAAAAAAAACACAAGTGTTGAGTTGGAGAACAACTTACCTCCGCCAGCTGGCCCATTATCCTGTCAAAATCCACCACCTGCAGATCAGGCACTGAATTCTTTTCAGACCGGGAGGTCTGGTGGCCCGGAAGAAGCATCTGCACCATAAGAAGTACTTGGTGAGAGAGATGCAGCATAGCTGGCATTCATCCGTTGCCGGCTGCTTACCGATCCTCCGGAAGGGTCGACCATAGTCTTGACTCTCATGAAGTCAAGCGGCCAAGGAATTTCAATACGGTTCTTACCTTGGGCTTGGGGCAGTGGGGTTTCCCCCTCCCCAGTCGCTGCAGCACCACCTGCAGCATTGAGTGGCTCGCCACTCTTCGATGCCTCAGAGGCACGCGGCGCTTTCTTCTCTGAGCGCCCTGAGCTCTCACTCAAAGCCCTCAGAGCAGAGGGTGATTTGCCGCCGGTCGTAGGACGATCCGGCTTGGCTGAGGAGGTTGATTGAGAAGGGTTCTTTTTTGCGGCCTTAGAAGCCGGAGATTTGTTCAGCTCGTCTCCAGGTCTTTTGATAAGCTTGGAGATGGAGCGAGGAATGCTTTTGACTGTGCCCAGGAAAGATTAAAAAGTTAATAGCCGGCAAAAACCCCTAAAAAGGAAATTGAAAGAAAGGTCAGGCGGCCTTACCCCGCCTTTCTTGGCCTCTTTGGCCTCAACGGCTGCTTTTTTAGCAAGCAGTTGCTCCTTGCGCAGTTGCGCAGCAAATTTCGCCGGGGTCTTCTCCGGGTCCACCATTCTCAAGGCGTCGGCTGCAAGGGGCAAACGGAAAGTTAGTCAAAGTAATAAAAGTTGAAGTACAAAAACAAAGATGGCAAAATTGCCGGATGTAAAGTGGATCAACCCTTGGGAAACATGGTGCTTAACCCGCAGGCGGACAAAAAGGCTTCGTTCCTAAAGAAGTCCGGATGGGGGATCCAGTTCTTTGGCACAGTAATCTGAGTCCCATCCTGTAACACCCTAGAAATTCCTTTCTTTTTAAAATACCTGTTTTGCCCTGTTTAAAACTTTAATAGGAATATCTAAGACGTCACCGCCACCTTGATAACGGCTAAGGCAACTATCAAAGACACACAACGGAAGACAAATTTCAAAATCATTTAAAACAAGTCTACTTGAAAAGTCAATCAACGAAAGTAAAGTCAAACCAAAGTCAAACGAAGTAAAATAAAATCAACCTACAACTTGGAACCATTATAGGCCCTTATTAAAACCAAACCAAATTCAAAAAATTTTCGTTAGTCACGCAATAATAATAATATCATAAATAATTAAAGCAATAAACACATCATATACTTATAGAAACTAGCATGATTCGCTCTTCACTCATGCCCATTCATGAAAATGCTTCATCACCTGAAAAGCTTATCTCTACCTATTTCCACTACTCTCCATTAAAAATGGGTCATCATAGGGCCATGATAAAGAAAAGGCCAATAACACACAAAACACACTATCAGCAAAGCTGAGTACATAAGCGTAATTAACACACTAGCATACAATTTCCTATCAACACACGACTTACCTTGTTGCACCTGTTTTTCAAGCATACAACATTCAATAAAAGTTCTCACTAGACACTAAATAATTTATTTAGCGTTGATTATGCATCGAACGGGTTTCCCACTAACCTCCCCCAAATAAATTGAGGTTACTGACATGGGAGCTAACCGTGCCAGCATCAAAAACCACACATAGGTGGCGGAATTCCAGCGCATAATAATAATAAAAGGAATGTACAGCGTCCGGTACTCCAATAGAAGTTATGATCAAATATAAAGTCACATAACTCCCCCCCATATGTTCATACTCAAGGTATATACGTTCCAAGAGTTTTGGTGCGTAATCTCTTTCACTTTACGTTATTTACAGATTATTAAACTTGGTGATGACTCTCAAAACCATAATCATTCAATCAACAATAATTATTCAATCAATCAAATACACTAATTTAATTCTTGAATAATTAGTGACTACATAATATTTAATGTTGAACCCTTTTTTTAATTCTACCTCGGTGCCAATGACACCTTAAACGCATATAGCGCCACAAATCCTATCTCTCGGTGTTAAAAACACCTTAAGTGCACTAAGGCACCAACATTCAATTTATTCCTCGTGTACATGGACACTTATAAAGCTCTTTCCTCATGCTTATAGCATCAATAAAAATTATATGAACCATAATAAAATTTCTTTTCAATATTCCAAGCCAAATTAAACATTCAGTTTAATTAAACATGCTCTCTAACATGCCATAAATAAATATGTGGTTCATAAATAATATTCCAAGCTATTATTTTCCATCAATAATCCATCACAAATAAATCATGCTTCATAATCCAATCACCAATAACATCCAAATCATAATTTCCAATCCAAACCTAGCATGATACTACTTGTAATCAATCAAACAAATTTAGCATGCTACTACACCAATATAATTATGCTAAGTACGCGAACGTACCTCAAATAAGCCCTTAAAATAGCCGATTACACTTCAACAATTCCCGAATCAAGTCTCCTACATAAAGCGACAATAATACTATATTAATTCTTCTTGTATACACAATTTCCAGCAACTTAAATTTACTTTAGACTACTTAAAAAAAATCTGAAAATTATTTAAAAACCCCTAATTAAACTCCTTTTTAATGGGTAATCACACCCTTTCATTAAAATCACAATTATACTACTTTAAATAAAATTCCAGCATTTTAAGCTAATCAAAAACCCTTTAAAACTCAAGGATAAAATTTAAAGCATAAAAAAAACTTAGTTAAAAATCAAAAACTGCCCGAAAATCATATTTAAAGGCTGAATTTGGCCACGAGAGGGTGGTGCTCACTACCATAAGTGGTGAGTCTTTCTTTAAACGTTGTTTCCACATGGAAAACACTACTTTTTTTTATCAAAATCGGATGAGTTCTGAACCTAATCGGAAATTAAAACGGGATTAATATTAACGAACGGAAATCTAAAAATTAAAACACGAATTTACGTGTTCAAAATAATTTGGAATTAAGTTAAACTAATCAGTAGTTATAATCACCAAAATTTCAAACATCATTACTATAAAAGCCCTAAATCAATTGTTCGTAAAAACCCAAAATCGTGATTTTCAATAATTAAAAACCCTAGGTTATAAAATTTACAAAATATGAAAATTATGACATTTATAAAATCTGAAATTATAAAGTTTAATCATCAAAATACAATTTGATGCTAATTAAATTAATTTCAAACAATAAAATCAAAACCCATAAATCAATAATTATAATTACACAAATTAATAAAACAAAGGAGAAAGAAAATAAGACTAACCTTTTTGTGTGGGAAATTTTTGGGGATTCATGGTGTATTTATAGAGTAGAGAGTGTAGGGTTAAATTTGGGCTTATTTTATGTGGGCTTAAGTTATGGGTTTTGGAATGGGTTATTCCAATAAGAGTATGTAGGAATAATTTCTATTGCCCAATAATTAATAAACGTTTAGCCCAAAATATATTTTACTTTTATAAAGCCTTATATTTAAAATACTTTAACCCTTTAAAATATTTAATTAAAATACTTGAGCCCTTAACAATACATTTTATTAATACTTAAATACTTTATAAAAATACATAAAAATACGGGGTATTACACATCCCCCAAGGGCTCAGTTATGGTTTCGAAGAAACCCGGGTTCATTATCTGCTCCCGGGCTCTAGAGGAGAGTACCGGGAGGGTGCATTTTCTGCCCAGGAGAGCCGGTTCTTTATTATACCGACACAAGGTTCGGTTGTGTCTCAGTGTAGGGGAGGAGATCAAGTAAAACTTCTCCTTCCACCCGGACCATTTGGACACCTTGTCCAAAGTTATTTGGTATTGGGGCAAGGTGGTAAGAGTATACCATGCCCCATGACCGCCTGGGGCCTTGCTCAGGTAGTGCATATGAGCGAAGGCGGAGAAGTTGGGGTCTATATCTTGGAACTCGCAGGTGGCAATATAACTCAGTATATTCATCCACGAGTTGGGAGTGAGTTGCCAGACGCCCAGATCATATCCTTTGAGGATTTTCCTTATCCTCGTATGGAGGGGGAACCAGAGGCCGGCCTCTATCACCGCCTTGAAGCAGACGAAATAGTTGTTTGCATTTTCGATGTCGTCCCCCAAGGCCATAACTGCGTCCCCAGGCGGAACAATTATATCCCACCCCTTTCCAAAGGGGTACTTCTCTTTGAAGGCTTTGAAGCCACTCTCTAACAGGGTTATATCACCCGGAAGCATCCTTGTCTTCTTCGGGTCAGGGTTAACAGAGGTTTTGGCCGGCTGCTGGTAGTCAGCTGCGAAATTATCTTGCCCAGCCCAGAAGCCTCTGACCCTAATCTCTCAGCGGCGTCCTCGCCGCCTGTCTCCTTTTCCGCCTCTTGAGAGGAGATGGCTTCCTCACTGTCTGCCTCCCTCATGTTACTTTGGGAAGAGGGGGCACCATCTGATGAACTTTCTTGCTCATCCGGACCATCATAGTCCTCGTCACAAATTACCTCATCTGCGGGCACTTCCCTAGCGCGCCGCCGTTTGGGCTTAACAACCGTTTGTTTAACTCTGGCCATTGTGTCCTACACAGACACAAAGAGGGAGGAATTCGGGGATGAGCAAAGCAGTTCCGACTGATCAAAAAAGGCACCCCCAGTTCTAGATTCAGCCGTACCAGGAGACCGACTGAATGTCCTAGGCAATGCCGAGTGTGTGGATGGAGAGTCCATTTTTATTTTCGAAGAGCGTATACAGACGGAAAAAAGAATGTATATAGGCGGAAAGGAAGAAAAGCTGAAAGAGGGTACAAGTAGTTACCTTACTTTAGCTCTGAAAAACTCTGAAAACTGCTACAGACGGGTGACCGGGTGTTGTCAAAGAACGCACACGGAAATCTTGAAAAACTGACGTTGACGGAATCAGAGTATCTCTCTCTAAAAATCTCTCTTTCTCTCTCTAGAAAGTCAATGAAATGGAAATAGTGAGGGGAGGAAGGGAGTAAAATCCTATTTATAGAGGGGTGAAACGGGGGCGTCCCCGTCACACCCCAAATTTATTACTAGCCGTGTTTAGGGTATTTTTACCCCGCCATGTGGCCTAATCGGAGGGCGACACGTGTCAGCCCAAGGATAGTCCAAAGTGGACCATTCCCCGCTTGACACGTGTCATCCCAGATATTTGGGAAAATGTCGGCCTTCAGGCCCAAATCCCGAGAAAGCCGTAGATCGGCGCAGCCCACCAATGATTAGGGTTTGATACCCTAATCAGGGGCACAATTCCCAATGACCCTATAAATAGGGAGATTCCCCTCTTTTGGAGGGCAGGTTCACATTTTAAGGTATTCATTGAAAACCGTCCCTTTGATAGAGACAACTGAGCTTGGAATCCAAGCAGATCCCCACCTTAATTTCCGCACCTTTTACTCTACTTCAAGTTACTAACTTGAGCGTTGGAGGCGGAGCACCATCCAACCGGTGTCTCCGTTAATTTTGCAGGTACAGAGTCGGCAGGATCAGTCTTCGAGTTGTAACTCTCCCGAGGGACAAAAAACCCCAAAACATTTGGCGCCGTCTGTGGGGAGAGTACCTCAAGATGGTTCAAAACTCTGTACCGATTCTCAATTCTACCTCTCTACGTCCGGGTACCCAGACGGGTAACTTGGATGACTTGCAACCGGTTATTCAACCGATCGGGTTCGAAATTCCCCAGCCTCCACCTCAGCCTCAGCCAGAGGTATTCACTGAGGAGGAGGATGAGGAGGAAGATAATGATGTTGAGACTTACATCTCTAGGGATGGATCTCTCATCTCTAAATCTATTCGTTCCAAGGATCAACTGGAGCGAAATGAAGACCAGGCGGGCCCAAGCAGGCGCCCACTTGGAAGGCCAGACGGGGAAACCCAGAAGGCCAAAGGTCAAGCCCCAGTCACCCGAGATGAGCTCATGAGATTCATGACCTCTTTCAAAGGTGAAATCAAGGCTATGATCAACAAAAACAAGGCAGGTTCTAGCAAGAGTCAGCCGGCTAAAAAGACTCCCACTTCTGGAAAGAAGAAGAAGCCGGTCAAGGACAGGCAGCCAACTCCTCATCCAAAGGAGAAGGCAGCCGCAACACTTGACTGGTCTAAGATTCTGATGCCCCGGCGACCCCAGTCGGAGGCACAAAATGCGTCTACCTTCGATGCACGACAAGTCATCGATCGAAGGAGGCGGCAGCAGTCTGAGTCAGCTTCCACTTCGAGCTTTCCAGACAGCTTCAAGCAAGTTTCTGCAAGGAACTCTGTGTCCTTGCATGAGAGTCGGACAGGCGGTAAAACCGTCAACACCGAACCTCAGCTGATGATAGGGTCTATACCATACGCACCCCAGGCGCAGTATGGGCAATATGGCCTCCAGTTCATGCAGCCACCTCCTTTTGGAGGTCAGGCGGCATATACTCCTGCCCAGCCTCTGGACTGGCAGCTTCGGCTAATGAGGCTAGGCGAACAGCCGTCTGCCTTTGCAGCCAATATAACCGAGGCGACTCAGCCGACCAAGGTTAAGAATGTTTTGGTGGGCACCTATGATGGTACCACCAACCCGGAAGACCACCTGATGGCATATACCAACCTCATGTGCTTACAGGGGTGGGACGATGCCACCTGGTGTCGTTGTTTCCCGGCTACACTGAAGGGCATTGCCCAGCAGTGGTTTGGCAACTTGCCAGCCGGTTCTGTTGATGGCTTCAAGAGGCTAGCCTTCTTGTTTGCTACCAACTTCTCAATGAACATTCCCGCCAAGAAAACGAGCCTTGATTTGAGCACCGTTAGGCAGGGTGAGAGAGAAGGGCTACGCGCCTATGTCAGGCGGTTCAACCTGGTTAGAATACAGATCCAGAGGCTGTCTGACGAGGTAGCATTCACAGACTTTTTCAAGGGTCTGAGAGACGGGTCGGCTTTTAAGTTCGACCTTGTCAGAAAAGGGGCATTTACGCTACAGGCGGCCCTGAGGGAGGCGGAAAGCTATATACAGGCTACCGACCTCTGCACGCCTGGTGGCCAGTCAGACTCCAAGAAGTCTGACAAACAGAGAGACAGCCGGCCAGCTCAGCCGGGTAATAAAAAAGAAAAGAGCGGAAAGAGAAAAGAAGTCTGGGCGGTCAGCGATACTGAGCAGCCGTCCCAGAAGAAAAAGAAAGAGGTTAAACCGTACGTCCCCAAGTACGAGTTTAACAAAGACCGCAACTCCATCCTCATGGAGGTAAAGGACCGGCTGTCCATTGAGAAGCCGAATCCAATGAAGAGCTCCGTCCAGTCACGGAACAAAAATAAATATTGCCAGTTCCATGAGGAGGTTGGCCATGACACCAACGACTGCTTTAGTCTGCAGCGGACGTTGGACCGTCTGGCTGACAAAGGGCTTTTAAAGTCCTACATTTCTAAGTCCCCAGTCGGGGCAAAAAAGAAGAGCGAGGGTCAGTCCTCCAAGGCTACCCAGCCGGCTAGTAGTTCGGATACGGATGAGGATCCGGTCTACACTATAGCAGGCGGATTTTCATGTGGTGGCCCTACCATCCGGGGCACCAAGAGCCATCTTCGAAAGATGGACAAGGATGATGATGAGCAGGCGTCTGCCTCCTCCACCTTCCCAGACGTCCTCATAACTGAGAAGGACAGGGGCAGCGTCCGCCGTCCGCACGACGACCCGGTCGTCATTGAATGTAAGGTTGCCAACCAGCTGGTTGGACGGATCCTTATTGACACCGGCAGCTCGTCGGACATCATCAGCCTCCGGTGCCTGCAGAAGCTGAAGTACAACTCCAGCAGCATGCATCCGGTTTCCCACCCTTTGGTTGGTTTTGGGGGTGGGATAGTCTACCCAGCCGGCAGAATTGATCTGCCCATCCGGCTGGGAGAAAAAGGGCAGGGACGGCATGTTGTCGTCAGGTTCTTGGTCGTGGAGGAGTTGACCGCCTACAATATTATCCTTGGTAGGCCAACCCTCAACGAAACCAAGGCGGTGATCATCCCGTCTCTCATGCTTGTCAAGTATGAGCGGGATGATGGCTGTGTTGGTTCCCTGAATGGGGATCAGAAGACGGCTCGGGAGTGTTATCTCTCAGCCGTTAAAGATACTGTGGCCTCAGACGGCCAAGGGAAGGAACCAATAGACCTTGACGCTGTCAAGGATGCAAACCCTGCCCCACCAACCGTTGGTAAGAAGAGAAAAGCGCCTCTGCTGGTGGAGGTGAAAAAAGAGAAAAAATAGCAATCACTGGCCGGCGAACGGTCAGACGAGCTCCGTCCCCAACCGGCTGGAGAACACATTGATCTCGTTCTGGACGACAGCCGTCCAGAGCGGACGGTGAAGGTTGGGACGGCTGCTAATGCTGCTCTGGGTGCAGACTTGCACCTTCTGCTGAAAGAATTCAAAGACATCTTTGCCTTTGAAGTGGAAGAGATGCCAGGCGTCAGCCCGGATCTCGCTGTCCACAAACTCGCCGTGGATCCCAAAAAGAAGCCCATCCGGCAAAAGAAAAGAAACCACGGCGAGGAAAGAAGTCAGGCGGCAGCTGCCGAAATCAAAAAGCTGCTAGACGCCAGGTTCATTCGGCCCTGCAATTTCCCCGACTGGGTGGCCAATGTGGTCCTTGTTAAGAAACCGAATGGGACATGGCGCATGTGTGTTGATTACACAGACCTCAACAAGGCGTGTCCAAAGGACAGTTACCCGCTTCCAAAGATCGACAGTCTGGTCGACTCTACAGCCGGTCACGCCTTGATGAGCTTCATGGATGCCTACTCCGGCTTCCATCAGATACCCCTCTGGAAAAAAGATCAAGAGAAGACGGCCTTCGTCACTGATTTGGGGTTATTCTGTTATACTGTGATGCCGTTTGGCTTGAAGAATGCGCCTGCCACCTTCCAACGAATGATTAATACGGTCTTCATCAATCAACTTGGGAGGAATGTGGAGGCGTACATTGATGACATGATAGTCAAATCCAAGCAACAGGCGGATCACCTTGCTGATCTCCGAGAAACATTCACCACCCTCAGGCGGCATAAGGTCATGTTAAACCCCAAGAAATGCGTCTTTGGTGTTGAGTCTGGGAAGTTTCTCGGATTCCTGATTGATCAAAGGGGGATAGAGGCTAACCCCGAAAAGATACAGGCGGTAATTGACATGAAGTCACCCCGTTCTGTCAAGGAAGTTCAGAGACTAACTGGTTGCCTGGCCGCCTTGGGGAGGTTCCTCAGCCGGTCAGGTGACAAATGCCTTTACTTCTTCCAGGCAATCAGGAAGAAAACCAGGTTTGAATGGGGAGACGATGCTGAGACGGCATTCCAAAAGCTAAAAGAGCATTTGCACTCTCTGCCTAGGTTGGTCAGTCCTCTACCTAGGGAGACGTTGTATATGTATTTGGCCGTCTCAGACCATGCTCTCAGTGCCGTTCTCCTTGCTGAGCGAGACGGCGTTCAGCTCCCGGTTTACTTCATTAGCCATGTTCTTAAAAATGCTGAACTCCGGTACCCCCTGGTTGAAAAATTTGGCTTTGCTTTGTACATGGCATTCAAAAGATTGAAGCCTTACTTTCTGGCTCATCCGGTGGTAATTTACACTGACCAGCCACTCAAGCGGCCAATGTCTACCTTGGAGTCATCCGGAAGAATGCTAAAATGGGCTATTGAAATGCAAAGTCTTGAAATCATTTACGAACCAAGAAAGGCAGTGAAAGGTCAGGCGTTTGCCGACTTCATTGTGGAAATGACCCGTCCGGTGGCTCCGGATAATCTTGATCAGGTTTGGAAGGTGTATGTAGACGGGAGTTCTACGAAGAACGGCTGTGGTGCAGGCGTAATTTATGAGTCTCCTGAAGGGGACAGATATGAGTATGCACTACGGTTCAATTTTCAGGCCTCAAACAATGAGGCGGAATATGAAGCCCTGCTAGCCGGAATCCGTATGTGTAAGGCGGCAGGGGCAACAAAAATTGACGCCTACTCAGATTCGCAGTTGGTCGTTAGCCAGTATCAGGGAGCATATGAGGCAACTCACCCGGCTATGATCAAATATCTTCAGGCGGTCAAAGAAGATATTGAAGCTTGCATCTTCCGCCTGCCATGATACGCCTCGGTCAGTCTTCTGGGAAGTACTTGAAAAAAGAAGCATCTTTGAAGATCCTATTGGAGTCCTAGACCGAAGCTTCACCTGGATGGATGGCATCCGGGCGTACCTCTCAGACGGCACGCTCCCTGATTCGCCACAGGAGGCAGCCGTTCTGAAAAAGCGAGCCGCAAGCTTTGAGTTGAGAAATGGAGAACTCTTCAAGGCGGGGTTTCTTAAGCCTCTATTGAAGTGTGTAACCCCAGAGAAGGGGAAGGAAGTTCTCGAAGACTTGCACTCGGGGTTCTGCGCCTCCCACATAGGCGGCAGATCTCTAGCCGTCAGAGCCAGGCGGCAATACTTTTGGCCTACTCTAGAGGCAGACGCCAAGGAATTGGTGAGAAAATGTGACAAGTGCCAGAAATTTGGCAAACTTATTCACCGCCCGGCTACTGATCTGACGGTCATCCATAGCCCAATTCCGTTTGCAAAATGGGGCATGGACATTTTAGGTCCTTACACGCCTGCACCAGGCGGTAAGCGTTATATCTTGGTGGCTGTGGATTACTTCACCAAGTGGGTAGAGGCTGAGGCGGTAAAGAATATCAAGACATCAGACGTCATTTCCTTCATCTGGAAGAATGTCATCACCCGGTATGGGGTACCTATGTCCATGGTGTTTGATAATGGCCCTCAGTTTGAGACGCCTCAGCTAAAAACTTGGTTGGGAGATCAAGGGATCTCAACCTGTTTCGCATCAGTCGGCCGTCCCCAAGCAAACGGCCAAGTTGAAGCCTTCAACAAGCTGATCTCAGACGGCATAAAGAAGAAAATTGAAAGAGCCGGTGGCTTATGGGCTGAGGAATTAATCCATGTCCTATGGGCCATCCGGACAACAGCAAAGGGGTCAACCGGAGAAACCCCATTTCTCATGGTTTACGGTGCTGAAGCCGTCTTGCCCATTGAACACTATGAGCAGACTCTCAGAGTCATGTTATATGATGAAGAGGCAAACTGGGAGGCAATGCGCCTGGCATTGGATTCACTTCCAGAACGTAGGGGCAACGCCGCCTTGCGTCATGAGATTTACCGTCTGAGAATGACAAGAGCCTACAACAAGAGAGTACACAGGCGTCCCTTGAAAGTGGACGACCTAGTGTTACGGAAAATGGAGGCAACCGGTAGGGCTAATGAGCTTGGAAAGCTAACTCCTAATTGGGAAGGCCCCTACCGGATTTATGAAGAAGTAAGAGACGGCACCTATCGCCTGGAAACTCCAGACGGCAGGCGCCTGCCTAGAACTTGGAATGTAGATAATTTGAAAAAATACTACTTCTGAGATTTTGCAAATTTTGTAAACAAGAAGCACATTAATGAGAAGTTGCTTTCTGTTATCATATTTTGTTTCCCGTCTGAACCCAGACGGGTCACCTGTTTGTTTTTCTGAGTTTGACACTTGAAAATTGAATTAACGTCTGATTGACGAAGAGGCCAATGGCCAGATAAGTAAGCTAAGCATAGAAACGCTTAGTGGCTATACAGCCGGTCTATAACAAGACCAGAGGCCAATGGCCGGATGGCTACTTCGACCTAAATTCGCCTGTCCCAACATGGACAAAGGCGTCCGACGACACCCCTCCGGGTGCAATCGTCGCAGAGAGAAGCCAACCTGCTTACTCTACGTACCTATGCAGGCGGCCACAATTGGATGGCTGAATCAGCCATCCATAGCCGTCTGACCAGAGGAATCTAAGGAACGATCAAGTTTCGACAACCGGATGTCCAATGGACATCAGCCGGTGACCGACTGAAGTTCCTACTTAGATTACTTTCGAAAATTATACAAGTCCTCCCAATGGGGCAAAAGGACATTGAATGTATAATTGGATTGCAAACACCCCAGGCGGCATTTGCCTTCCTGCTCCATGAAGGGCCAGGCGGCCATTTGCTTTCCTGCTCCATGAAGGACAGGCGGCATTTGCCTTCCTGCTCCATGAAGGGCCAGGCGGGCATTTGCCTTCCTGCTCCATGAAGGGCCAGGCGGTCATTTGCCTTCCTGCTCCATGAAGGGCCAGGCGGCCATTTGCCTTCCTGCTCCATGAAGGGCCAGGCGGGCATTTGCCTTCCTGCTCCATGAAGGGCCAGGCGGCCATTTGCTTTCCTGCTCCATGAAGGACAGGCGGCATTTGCCCTCCTGCTCCATGAAGGGCAGGCGGCATTTGCCTTCCTGCCCCATGAAGGGTCAGGCGGCCTTTATGCCTCCTGGCCCCAGGCGGCTTTTGCCTTCCTGCTCTATCAATGCAGATGGCCACAATTGGACGGCTGAATCAGCCATCCATAGCCGTCTGACCTGAACTGTCTAAGGAAAGAGCATGTTCCGGAACCCGGATGTCTAAGGACATCAGGCGGGGACCGGCTGCATTTCTTACTTAGCGTTTTTTAAATTGTACACATCCTCATTTGGGGCAAAAGAGTTGTGCAACGACTATTTAAATTCTGCTCAGACGGGCAACACCGTCTAGCTAGAAGCTGAAACGCCTGTTAATGTACGGCTGTGTACTTGGTTTGGGGCAATCACTACTGTGATTGATTGACTTACAAACGTATCATGCTCTTTGCAGCATCAGACGTTCCCAAGTCAATCAACCAGCTTCACTTGAAACCAACCACACAGCCGTCCAGGGACAAGACCAGCCGCATACTTTTGATAAGTTAGGCGGAGAAAATTGCAGCCGCATACTTTTGATAAGTTAGGCGGAGAAATTTGAAATGCAAAAATTTGAAAGCTCAAACACAAGCGCAAAGTAATAAAACCGACTCAGTCGGTGCATTCATAAAAGATTTCCGTCCAACCAAACGGCTGGATGGATCAATTGTTATCAAATATTGTTTGCAAGACCCGGCTCCTCAGCCGGTAAAAATACAAATATACTCGGCACGCAGGCCGGAAAAACAAAGTGTTTGGCATACTGCCGCAGAAAAACTAAGGCTTGGCGCACAGCCGCTGAAGCTACTGCCCTGCAGGCGGCCCTTCCTGGTTCCTCTCGCCCTCCTCAAGGATTTCAACGTCTGGAGCTTCTGGAGTTTCAGGCTCCGGTTGTTCCGTCTCAGCCCAGGCGAGGAAGGACTCAGGCTCTGGCTCACCTCTCTCTCGCAAGTAGACGACTTCGTCAGCATACTTGTGAGCCAGGGCCCAGACGCCGTAATCCTTTCCAGGATTCAAGGCATCCCAGGCGATCTTCATCATGGCCTCATTATCGGCGGCCATCTCAGCAACCAGACGGTCTTGCTCCGCCTGGAGGGTTGCTCGGAAGTTCTCCTGAGCTTTAGCTGCCGCCTCCTCCATCTGGGATATCTTCCTCTTCAGATCAGCATTCTCTGAAGAAGCTCCTTGAAGAGCCTGGAGGTTCTCTTTGGCCTTCTGGAGGTCCTCCTTCAGCTTAGGGAGATCCACCTCCGCCTGCTTCTGGGCCGCCTCTGCAGCCTCGGCCCTCTGGTTGGCCGTCTGCAGTGCCGCCTCCAGCTCTTGAATTTTGGCCGCCTGCGTCATTTCGGTTGCTTTAGTTTCAAGGTCGTTAATTATGGTTGAATGGAAAGCAACATCATTGGCAATGGAGGCGGACTCCTTGGCCCGTCTTACCTCATCCCGTTTGCGGGTGTAAGGGCGCTTAAGACCGTCTACCCGCAGCAAGGCCTACAAAAAATAAAGGTTAAGGATGAAGACGGGAAAGAGTGTAGAAATAGCCATTGAAAAAATTGGTTGTGTACTACCTCAGCCAGAAGGGTGACGATGCGTTCAAGATTGAACGTCTCAATCCCTGGGATAGCATCCTTATCCCGTTTGCCTACAGCGCCCAGCATGGCCCTGGCATGCTTCTGGACGTCTGGCCAGCGAGGCGATTGATCTGCATCACAATCAGCATCAGATTGGGTTACTAAAGCAGCGCCTATCTGGTTCCGACCGTCTGAGGATGACGTTTGCTGGGAGTGTGATTTCACTCGCAGCGGCCATCCCAGCTCAGACGGGGATTCAAAGGGATTCTTACCTGCAGAGCCGGCCAGGCGGGAGCCGCTGGCAGCCGTTGAAAGCCCCCCGGTTGCAGGAAGAGGATGGGCCAAGTCTAGGCCAAGAGAGCCTGACACCTGCTCATTCCTCCCTCCTATTCTCATTTGCCTCCCAGGCGGGGCAGTAGGAGTAGCAGAGGAGGCGGCCTTTTTAGAGGACTTGCTTGGGTTTGAGACGGGGGTCTCCTCCCTAGCCCGTTTGAGATTCCTCTCAAACGTCTTGTCCACCTTGCCTCCCTGAAAATACAACAACTTAATGTCAGCAGACGACGTGAGGAAACTTTGAAAGTTAACTCAAAAAGCAGGTCAGGCGTTTACCTTGGCCCTGAGCTCACGCGCCTGGGCTTCCGCCAAATCTCGGCGGATCTGGGCAGAGGACCGTCTGGGTGTCTTCTCTTCGGGCAACATGTTTAATGCTTCTCCTGCAAGGTCAGACGGAAAACAGTTAGAACATTAACAAGAAATTCATTTCCGACACAAAAGTACCCCAGACGGAAATGATTCAGGCGCATACTTCTATCAAACATGTGCCCTAGCCCGCAGGCGGCTAGGAAGCACTCGTCCCTGAACCAGGCGCTCTTTGGGATCCAGTTCTTTGGAACCTTTATTACTTCCCCGGTTGACAGGGTTGCGTCTGTGAGGCCGAAGAGATCAGCCTCAATTATTTTGTCGAAGTCCTCATCCGGAATTTGAGGAAGACAGCACTTCCGACCCATAAGGTCAGGCTTCTTATTGTACAGACGGAGCTCGTAGTTCTCCCGTCTGGTGGGAGCCGTGCACAGGTAGAACCTGTGTTTCCAGCCGTCGAATTTGGAAACCTTATCCAAGGTCATCATGTATTGGGGGAGTGTGGACAGAGTATACCACGCTCTGAACCCGCCTGGGTTGCGGCTGAGATAGTGCATCTTGGCAAACGCTTCCCAGCCGGGGTGAACCCCTTGGAATTCACAGGCGGCAACGTACCCCAGAATGTTTGCCCAAGAATTGGGGGAAAGTTGCCAGACTCCGAGGCCGTAGCCTCTCAAAATTGCCTTCACCGCCTGGTGAAGGGGGAAGCGAAGACCTGCCCTGAACGCCGCCTCGTAACAGCCGAAGTAGCCGTTTGCGTTGCGTTCAGTGTCCTCCCAAGAAATGGTGCCGTCTGGGGGAGGCACCCTTATGCTCCACCCGTCTCCCATTGGGTGGGCTTTCAGGAAATTTGGAAGATTTTTCTCCATCAGGTCAATGTCTTTTGAGGAGACGTGGATTTTGAAGGGATCATCTTTCTCCTTCCACGTCTTCCTCTCTTCTTCTTCACTATCCTCAAGCGGGGGAAGATCGTCACTGCTTTCAGAGGAAGAGACGTCAACAACCCTTCTCGTCTCCTCCCCTGATAAAGAAAGGGAAACTGAGGCGGCCTCTTCCCCGCCTTGGTCATTGTCCTCTTCCCCGCTTTGGTCGCATTCCTCCAAAAAGGAATCAGGAGGAGTTGGGGGGCCACGCGGAGGGGACCTTTCTGGAGCCGTCTGGTGTCCAGAGCCAGACGCCTCCCCCTCAGACGCTTGTACGCCTGAGTCGTCGCTCCTATAATTTGGATCTCGTGCCGTCTGCATAGTCCGAGCCATTGTGTCCTGCACAGACGCGCAGATGGTCGGAATCCAAGCATGAGGGTGGTCCCAACACCCTGAGACGGCACTACCAGTCCTAGACTCAGCCGTCCCTGGTGAACGGCTGGATCCTACCCTAGGTTGTGCCGTGTGTGTTGGTGATGAATCCATTTATTGTAAGGAATATATACAAGCGGAAAAATGAAAAAAGAGCTGAAAGAGTCAGAGACGGTACCTTTAGATTTGATATCTGAAGGTAGACGGTTCCGCCTGTGTTGGTGCGTTTGGGTTTCTTCAAATATGCGCCTGACTCAGACGGATGACTTCTGTTCTCTCTTTCAAGATTCTAAGTTTACTCTGAAATTTTTGTGAAGTGTGGCAAGATTCTGAGGGTAAACGGCTATATATAGAGGGTGAAAGGAGGGGCAACTCCGTAATTTACCCAGAAGTTAAACAGTAATTTTTTGGCGGTAAATTTACCATCGTTCAGCGAGTGACATGTGTCACAGATGCCACGCGGATTGCCACGTCACATCTGTGAGGGGCAAATGTTTAGGGTATTTTTACCCCGCCATGTGGCCTAATCGGAGGGCGACACGTGTCAGCCCAAGGATAGTCCAAAGTGGACCATTCCCCGCTTGACACGTGTCATCCTAGATATTTGGGAAAATGTCGGCCTTCAGGCCCAAATCCCGAGAAAGCCGTAGATCGGCGCAGCCCACCAATGATTAGGGTTTGATACCCTAATCAGGGGCACAATTCCCAATGACCCTATAAATAGGGAGATTCCCCTCTTTTGGAGGGCAGGTTCACATTTTAAGGTATTCATTGAAAACCGTCCCTTTGATAGAGACAACTGAGCTTGGAATCCAAGCAGATCCCCACCTTAATTTCCGCACCTTTTACTCTACTTCAAGTTACTAACTTGAGCGTTGAAGGCGGAGCACCATCCAACCGGTGTCTCCGTTAATTTTGCAGGTACAGAGTCGGCAGGATCAGTCTTCGAGTTGTAACTCTCCCGAGGGACAAAAAACCCCAAAACAAGCCGTTTTTACTGTTCACCTCTCATGGGGGAACACGTGTCACAGGCGCCACGTGGCCTGCCACGTCACCCCTATGAGGGGCAAATGTTTAGGGTAAAAATACCCTAGACACATGGACCAATGAGAGAGCTCCACGTGTCAAGGGCTGGCAGGTCATCAAAGACCACTCACCATCTGACACGTGGAAATCTCGGGTCTTCATCAAATTGCGGCTTTCAAGGGCCCAATTCCCAAGAATCCGCACTTTGCGGCGCAGCCCACCAGTCCTAGGTCAGAGTGACCTCGGGAGGGGCATATTTCCCAACGACCCTATATATAGGGAGATATTCCCCCATTTTGGGGACATCTACAATCATTTATTACACACACATTCTTTCTCATCAGAGAACACCTGAGCTTGGAATCCAATCAGATACCCACCTTAATATCCGCACTCTTTATTCCTTTTCAAGTTACTAACTTGACCGTCGGAGGCGGAGCTCCAACAACCGGAGTCTCCGTGTTTTTGCAGGTGCAGCTCGAGCTGGACCAAAATTTGTGACGTAACTCTCCCAAGGGACAAAAAACACCCAAAACAGGACTCAAATAATTATTCCCAAAAACTGGATCCCCCATCCGGACTTTTTCAAGGATGAAAGATTCCTTTCCGCCTGTGGGCTAAGCACGATGTTCCCAAAGGGTAGATTTACTACACATCCGGCAAATAATCGTTTCTGTTTATGCTCTTCGATTTTTGAGTTTACTTGACTAACTTGTTTACTTGTTTTTTGCAGACGAAGCGCTGAGAATGGTGGACCCAAACAAAACACCGGCTAAGTCCGCTGTGCAGCTGTGTAAGGAATAGCTGCTAGCAAAGAAAGCAGCCGTTGAGGCTAAGGAAGCCAAGAAGGGCGGGGTAAGACCGCCTGACATTCTCCATTGTTTTTTTTATTTTCCCAAGTTTCTTGCCGGCTGTAACCTTGTTTCTTTATTTGCAGGGTATTGGCAAGTGTATTCCTCGCTCCATCTCAGAGCTGATCAAGCGGTCGAGAGATGAGTTGACCAAGACTCTGGCTAACTCTGTGAAAAAGGACTCTTCCCAGACAACCTCCTTTGCTAACCCGGATCGTCCTACGACCGGGGGCAAAACTCTTTCAGCACTGAAGGCTCTGAGCAAAAGCTCAGAGCGCGCTGCAAAGAATGCGCCGGATGCCTCTACGGCATCAAAGAGTGGCGTGCTACTGAATGTTGCAACCGCTGCTGCAACGGCTGGGGAGGGGGAGACTCCAAAGCCCAAGACTCAACGTAAGAATCAAATCAAACTTCCCTGGCCGCTTGACTTCATGCAAGTCAAGACTAAGGTCGGCCCCTCTGGAGGTTCGGTCAGCAGCCGGTAGAGAATGAATGCCGACTATGCTGCAACCTTCTCACCAAGTACTTCTTGGGTGCAGATGTTACCTCCGAGGCGCCTGATGTGCAGGCGTTTGCCAAGCGGATGGTGAGGTCCCTGACTAGGTCAGAGAAGAACTCTGTGCCTGACCTGCAGGTGGTGGACTTCGATCGCATTCAGGGCCTGCTGGCGGAGGTAAGTTGTTTTCAACTTAGCATTTCATTTTCTTTTCTTCACATTATAAATTACTTATCTTTCTGTCTGATCTCCTTTAGGTGATGTTGAGGGTAGACGGGTTGCGGGTCCCCTTCAGGCGGAAGCAGGATGAGGTAAATGATGCCAAAAAGTGGGCCACTCAATCTCTCAAATTAGCTGAATATTCTAAATATATGTGTGATGTAGAAATTAAAGCGGTAGAGTTGAAACAGGAGGAGCTGATCCGGAACCTAACGGCTGCTAACGATGCCACCAACAATCGGGTGAATTGAATGACCTTGAGCTTGAACTGAAAAATGCCAAATCTGATCTCAAGGCATTGGAAGGGCCTGATCAAGAAAACACCAAGCTAAGGGCGGACGTCAGCCGACTGGGGGTTGAGCTTGTCAAGTTCAAGGGCCAGCATCAAGATGAGATGGCCAATGAGCAAAGCCAACTGGTCTTAGAAAATGCGTGGGACACTAAGGCCCGCTTGAGGATTGCTTGGGGTCTTCTCCACCCAGACGTGGAGTTTAACTTGTTCAAACTTAGGTATGATACGCCACAGTGGTGTATGAAGCCCAAGTTTTGAATGAGTAGGCCCCACCTTCGTTTAAGGCTTGGGCCTTGGAGCAAGGCTATGAGGTTTCTAATGATGAAGGGGAGCTGGCTGGGGATCAAACAGAGGGTCAAGCCAATCAAATCCAGACTGACCAAGTCCCAACAGTTGAGCCAAATGAAGGAAATCTCGAAGCCGGTCAGAACCAACTGGAGCAGCCTCAGCAGGCCTGAATCAGCCACCCCGTTCTTTCTGCGGCAGTATGCCAATCTTCTTTTCTTCCGGCATGTGTGCCGAGTATGCTTGTAATTTTGCTGACTATGGAGTCGGATAACAATTTCTTTTTCTTTTTCCCTGGATGTATATCCGATTAACAATATTTCCCGGCCTTTGTGCCGGTTTAAATTTATGAAGTATACCGACAGAGTCGATTTTATTCAATTTTGTTTCAATTTTTCAGTTTTTTGCACTTGCATGTTTTAGCGCATATATAATTGATATTTTGCCTAACTTATAAATAGCATACAACAAATAGTAATCCGGCTGTACTTGCCCCTGGGCGGCTGTGTCATTGGTTTCAGCTTAGATTGATTGATTGGCTTGAAAACGTTTGATACTTTTAGGATTATGAGATGTTTGTAAGCCAATCAATCACAATGGTGATTGCCCCAAACCAAGTGCACAACCGTCCATTAAAACAGGCGTTCCTGCCTCTGACCCAGGCGGTAACGGACCGTCTGGGGTGATTGCATAGCCATTACATAGTGTTCCTTTGCCCCATTGGGGGAACCTGTGCAATTTTGGAATAAATAGCCTAAGTAAGAACTTCAATCGATTGCCGGCTGATGTCTTAGGGCATCCGGTTTCTCGAAAACTTAATCGCTCTTTAGACTATTATGGTCAGACGGCTATGAGTTAACCAATTAGATCGTTCAATTTTTGCCGTCTGCATGCGTACGTAGAGCAATCGATAGAATGCCCTCTGCGACGATAACACCCGGAGGGGCGTCGCCGGATGCCATGTTTTACATAGGAGCAGGCAAATTTATAAAATATACAACCATCCAGCCATATGCCTCACGTCTTTGTCTAGACCGGCTGTGTTGCCACTAAGCCTTTTTGTGCTTAGTTTATTATCTGGCCATTGGCCGCTTGTCCCTTGGACGTTGATTTTAGCTGCTAAGTTCCTAACTTAGCTTACTTATTAAACAGGAACGGACCGTCTGTGCATTGCCCAGACGGTGTAAGATAAGCAATAAAAACAGCGAATAAAATAATTGAAAACAAAAGGCAACTTTTTCATTGATAGACTTCTTGTTTACAAAAACTTACAACTCTCAGAAGTAGTACTTTTTAAAGTTATCTACTTTCCAAGTTCTAGGCAGGCGTCTGTCGTTTGGAGTTTCCAGGCGGTAGGTGCCGTCTCTAACTTCATCATAAATCCGGTAGAGGCCTTCCCAATTAGGAGTTAGCTTTCCAAGCTCGTTGGCCCTACCGGTTGCATCCATTTTCCATAGCACAAAGTCCCCAACTTTCAAAGGACGTTTGTGTACTTTCTTGTTGTAGGCTCTTGTCATTCTCAGACGGTATATCTCATGTCGCAGGGCTGCATTGCCCCTGCGCTCCGGGAGTGAGTACAATGTTAGCCGCATGGCCTCCCACTTTGCCTCTTCATCGTAAAGCATGACTCGAAGAGTCGGCTCATAATGCTCGATGGGTAAGACGACTTCAGCACCGTATACCATGAGAAATGGGGTTTCACCGGTTGCCCCTTTTGCAGTTGTTCGGATGGCCCATAGGACATGAATTAATTCTTCTGCCCATAAACCACCGGCTCTTTCAAATTTCTTTTTGATGTCGTCTGAGATGAGTTTGTAGAAGGCTTCAACCTGGCCGTTTGCTTAGGGTCGGCCAACTGATGCAAAACAATGTGAGATCCCTTGATCTTTCAACCAAGTTTTGAGCTGAGGCGTTTCAAACTGAGGGCCATTATCAAACACCATAGACATAGGTACCCCAAACCGGGTGATGATGTTCTTCCATATGAAAGACATGACATCCTTTGTCTTGATGTTCTTGACCGCCTCTGCCTCCACCCACTTGGTGAAGTAATCCACAGCCACCAACATATAATGTTTTTCGCCTAGTGTAGGCGTATAAGGATCTAGAATGTCCATGCCCCATTTAGCAAATGGGATTGGGCTGTGGATTGCCGTTCCAGACAATGGATTAATTTGCCAAATCTCTGACATTTGTCACATTTTTTAACCATCTCCATAGCATCTGAATCAAGGGTTGGACAGAAGTAGTGTCGCCTGTCTCTGACGGCCAAAGATCTCCCGCCTATATGAGAGGCGCAGTATCCCGCATGCAATTCTTCGAGAACTTCTTTTCCCTTTTCTGGGGTCACACACTTCAATAAAGTTTTAAGGAAACCAGCTTTGAAGAGCTCTCCATTTCTCATCTCGAAGTTTGCAGCTCGCTTCTTCATGACGGCTGCCTCCTGTGGCGAATTATGAAGCGTTCCGTCTGTCAGGTAAGCCCGGATGCCATCCATCTAGGTAGAGCTTCGGTCCAGGATTCTAATGGGCTCTTCATATATGCTTCTCTTTTCCAGAACTTCCCAAAAGACTGACCGAGGCGTATCACAGTAGGCGGAAGATGCCAACGTGGACAAGGCATCCGCCTGATTATTAGACATGGGCACTTGACTCAGACAAAACTCTTCAAGTGTCCCTGCCTCTTCTTTGACTGCCTGAAGATATTTGATCATAGCCGGATGGGTAGCTTCATACTGACCCTGGTACTGGCTAACGACCAATTGTGAATCAGAATAGGCATCAATTTTTGTTGCCCTTGCCGCCTTACATATGCGGATATCGGCTAGCAGGGCTTCATACTTCGCCTCATTGTTTGAGGCTTGTAACTTGAACTGTAGTGCATACTCAAATTTGTCCCCCTCAGGAGATTCATAGATAATGCCTGCACCACAGCCGTTCTTTGTAGAGCTCCCGTCTACATACACTTTCCAAACCTGATCAAGATTATCCGGTGGAACTGGACGTGCCATTTCAACAATGAAGTCGACAAACGCCTGACTTTTCACTGCCTTTCTTGGTTCGTAGGCGATTTCAAGACTTTGCATTTCAATAGCCCATTTCAACATTCTGCCGGATGACTCCAAGGTAGACATTGGCCGCTTGAGGGGTTGATCGGTGTAGATCACCACCAGATGTGCCAAGAAGTATGGTTTCAGCTTCTTGAATGCCATATAAAGAGCAAGGCCAAAATTTTCAACCATGGGGTACCGGAGTTCAGCATTTCTGAGTACATGGCTAATGAAATACACCGAGAGCTGGATGTCGTCTCTCTCAACAAGGAGAACAGCACTAAGGGCATGGTTTGGGACGGCTAAGTACATGTATAAAGTCTCCTTGGGCAGAGCGCTAACAAGCCTTGGCATAGAGTGCAAGTGTTCTTTCAATTTCTAAAAAGGCCGCCTCAGCTCATCCCCCCATTCAAATCTAGTCCTCTTCATGATTGCTTGGAAAAAGTGGAGGCATTTGTCGCATGACCGGCTGAGAAATCTTCCCAATGCCGCCAGGCAACCAGTTAGCTTCTGAACTTCCTTAACAGTGCGGGGTGACTTCATGTCAATTACCGCCTGTATCTTCTCGAGGTTAGCCTCTATCCCCCTTTAATCAATCAGGAATCCGAGAAACTTCCCAAACTCAACACCAAAGACGCATTTCTTAGGATTCAACATGACCTTATGCCGCCTCAGTGTGGTGAAGGTTTCTCGGAGATCAGCAAGATGATCCGTAAGTATCTTGGAATTGACTATCATGTCATCAATGTACGCCTCTACATTCCTCCCAATTTGATTAATGAAGACTGTATTAATCATTCGTTGGAAAGTAGCAGGCGCATTCTCCAAGCCAAACGGCATCACAATATAGCTGAATAACCCCTAATCAGTGATGAAGGCCGTCTTCTCTTGATCTTTTTTCCACAGGGGTATCTGATGGAAGCCGGAATAGGCATCCATGAAACTCATCAAAGCATGACCAGCTGTAGAGTCGACAAGACTGTCTATCTTTGGTAGCGGGTAGCTGTCCTTTGGACATGCCTTGTTGAGATCCGTGTAATCGACACACATGCGCCAGGTACCATTCGGCTTCTTTACAAGCACAACATTTGCAAACCAATCAGGGAAGTTACATGGCCGAATGAACCCAGCGTCTAGCAGCTTTTTAACTTCAGCAGCTGCCGCCTGACTTCTTTCCTTGCCGTGATTTCTTTTCTTTTCCCGGATGGGCTTCTTTTTTAGATATACGACGAGTTTGTGGACAGCGAGATCCGGGCTGACGCCTGGCATCTCTTCCTCTTCAAAGGCAAAAATGTCCTTGAATTATTTCAGCAGAAGGTGCAAGTTTGCACCCAACTTAGCATAAGCAGCCGTCCCCACCTTAACAGTGACTTTGGACGGCTGTCATCTAGAGCGAGATCAATATGTTCACTAGCTGGCTGGGGACGAAGCTTATTTGACCGCTCTCCGGTCAGTGATTGCTATTTCTTTTCTTTCTTCACCTCCAACAGCTGTTTAGCTTTTCTCTTCTTTCTGGCTGCTGGTGGGGCGGGGTTGGGATCCTTGACCTCGTCAAGGTCTATTGGCACCTGTCCTTGGCCGTCTGGGACCACAGTGGACTTAACGCCTGAGAGATAACACTCCCGAGCCGTCTTCTGATCCCCATTCAGGGAGACAATAGAGCCATCGTCCCTTTCATACTTCAGCAACATGAGGGAAGTGATAATAACAGCTTTAGATTCGTTTGGATTTGGACGGCCTAAAATGATGTTATAGGCGGTCAACTCCTCAACTACCAAGAACTTGACGACCAGGTGTCGCCCTTCTCCTTTTTCTCCTAGCCAGATGGGTAAGTCAATCCTGCCGATTGGGTACACCATTCCACCCCCAAAGCTAACTAGGGGGTGGGTAACCGGGTGCATGCTGCTGGGTTTGTACTTGAGCTTCTGCAAGCACTTGAGGCTGATGATGTCCGACGGTGCCTATAAGGATCCGCCCAACCAGCTGATTGGCGACCTTACATTCAATGACGACCGGATCGTTATGCGGACGGCGGACGCTGCCCCTGACCTTCTTAGTAATAAAGATGTATGGGAAAGTGCTGTTGGCAGACGCTTGCTCTTCATCAGTAGCCTTGTCCATCTTTCTCAGATGGCTCTTGGTGCCCCGGATGGTCGGCCACCGCATGAGAATCCGCCTACTGAAGCAATCGTTGGAGTCATGGCCAACCTCCTCATGATATTGGCAAAATTTTTTTTGTTCCGTGATTGGATGGAACTCTTCATAAGATTCGGCTTCTCAAGAGTCAGCCGATCCTTAACCTCCATGAGGATGGAGTTGTAGTCCTTGTTAAACTCGTACTTGGGGACGTACAGTTTAAACTCTTTCTTTTTCTTCTAGGACGGCTGGTCAGAATCACTAACCGCCCAGACTTCTTTTCTCTTTTTGCTCTCTTCTTTTTTCTTCGCCAGCTGAGCAGACTGTCTGTCTTTTTGTTTGTCACACTTCTTAGAGTCTGACTGGTTGCTGGGCGAGCAGAGGTCGGTTGCTTGTATAAAACTCTCTGCCTCTATCAACGCCGCTTGAAGGGTAAAAACCCTCTTCCGCACGAGGTCGAACTTGAAAGTTGACCTGTCCTTCAGACCTTTGAAAAAGTCTGTAAATGCTACCTCGTCAGACAGTCCTTGAATTTGGATTCTGTTCAGGTTGAACCGTCTGACGTAGGAGCGAAGTCCTTCCCTCTCCCCCTGCTTAATGGTGCTCAAGTCAAGACTTGTTTTCTTCGCAGGGATGTTCATGGAGAAGTTGGACGCAAACAAGAAGTCAATCTTCTTGAAGCTGTCTATACAATCGGCTGGCAAGTTGCCAAACCATTGTTGGGCAATTCCCCTCAATGTAGCCGAGAAACAGCGACACCATGTAGCATCATCCAATTCCTGTAGATACATGAGGTTGGTGTATGCCATGAGGTGGTCTTCCGGGTTGGAGGTACCGTCATAAGTACCTACCAACATGTTCTTAACCTTGGCCGGCTATGCCGCCTCGGTTATATTCCTGGTGAACGCAGAAGGTTGTTCACCAAGTCTGAGCAGACGGAGCTGCAAGTCCAATGGCTGGACATTGTTGTATGCCACCAAAGAGAGCCGGCTGCATATATTGAAGGTCATATTGACCATATTGCGCCTGAGGCGCATACGGGACTGACCCGATCATCTAAGGGCCGGTATGGACAGACCCGCCGCCTGTATGGCTCTCATGTAAGGACAGTGAATTCCTTATAGAAGTTTCCTTGAAGCTATCTAGAAAGCTCGAGGTAGAGGTTGACTCAGACAGCTGCTGGTTTCTCCTTCGCTCAATGATGTGTCAAGCGTCAGAGGCTGATTTCCTGCTCCCACCCGACTGGTCCTGCCAGGCGTTTCTCTGCGGACCCTCCGACCCCTTCTGCTCTTACCGGGGTAGAAGGATCTTTGTCCAGTCAAGTGTTGTGGCCGCCTTCTCCTTTGGATGGGGAGTCGGCTGTTTGTCCCTGACTGGCTTTCTCCTCTCAGTTTGAGGAGTCTTCTTTGCCGGTTGACCTTTGCTAAAGCTAGCCTTGTTTCTTTTGTTGATCAGCTCCTTGATTTCACCCTTGAAACTGGTCATGAAATTCACGAGTTCATCCCGGGTGACTGGGGCTAATCCCCTGGCCGGTTTGGGTTTCCCCTTCCGGCTGCCCAGGTGATGTGTGTCATAAATGGCACACATTTGATGAGCATTTAGGTCCTTTTTGTCCTCTTTTCATTGCTTTCTTGCTCAATAAATGCTCGGTTTTATGCTTTCTCTCTCTATTCTACCTTTGTTCTCTTATTTCACGACTTTTGAGCATTTCTATGGTTTTCTAGTATTTTCTCTTTTATTTCTTTTATTTTCGTTATTTTAGTTGTTTCCTTCTTATTTTAGATTTTATAGATTTAGTTTTATTTTATTTTAGTTTATTTGATTTTATTTTCATTTTATTTTATTTTTCTTTCTTTTATTATTTTCATTTTTATTTTATTTCTTTTACTTTTATTTGTCGGTTTTAGTTTTATTTCACTTTGTTTTATTTCTCGTTTTTTTTGTGTGTTTTGTAGGTATTTGTTCCAAGTGTGATTTGGTGTTAGAAACTGCTTAGTTTGGTCTTCATCACCATCATGGTGATGATGGTGATGGTGTTGGCAACAACCAGAAACTCTACAGCAACTCTCCCCTGCCTTCCCCTGTTCAACTCCCTTATTTCCCCTGCTTCAAACCAGCAACATCAACTCCAACAACAACTGCAATCTCCCCTGTTCCCCGAAGCAACCCCCAGCAGCCACTACCTCACTCCCTCACCTCGCAACACCAACCTCCCAGCAGCTCCGCCGCACCTCCAACACACCACCACTTCACGCAGCCACCGCAGCCCCTGCTGTCCCCAAACACCACCAGCACCCACCTGCAATTACCCCCAATTCGCACCACAATTTCCACTTTCCTTTGCTCCTTAATTCCACCACCAAATGAACGCAACACACAACACACCCACAGCCACCTTCGCACCTCAAGTCACAGCCACCACACCACGCAACAGCAGCTCCGACTCCACTCCAATTCAGCCACCTCTTCACGCAACAACAACAACAATTGCAGCAACTCAACCGCCACCTGCTGCCCCCTTTTTGCCGCAGCAAATTACACCACCAATTGCGCCACCTTCGCCACCTACTACCTCCAATTGCGCCTTCAATTCAAGCCTCCAAGTAGCCGTGCTTTACCTCCAGCAGAGCAGCTTCGAACCTCAGCATGTGCGGGCGCACATTCAATGAATGCGGCCGCACACAGCTGGGTATAATTAGGGGCTGTTGATTGATGATGATAAGCGGCTTTGATGACGGTGATTTGGTGTGTTGATTTGCTGTGCGAAGCAGGGGATTTCGTCCCAATTGAAGAACAGCAAATGCGTGGCTGTTGATTTCTTTTTTCATTTTCTTTTTACTTTATTTTCCTTTTAGTTTTAGTTTTCTATTTTCTTTCTTTTTCTTTTATTGTTTTATTTTATTTTATTTTATTTTCTTTTCTTTTTCTTTTCCTTTTACTTTCGTTTTCTTTTATTTTATTTTCTATTTTATTTTCTTTTAACCCTTGTATTTATAAATACCCATTTTTGAGTAGAGAGAGAAACAATTAGACATTTAGATTTTTAAATCATTTTCCTAGCTTAGTTGAGAGCTTCTCTCTCTAGATTTTAGGAGTAGATTTTAGAGAGAGAAAGTGAGGAATTTCAATGGTGATTGAGAGATTGAAGATTCAAATGTGACAATTGTATTGGAGATCTACTCTATTATCAATGAGCATTTCTAAACTCTATCTCATTTATTGCTTTGTTTAATATTCATTGTTTTGATTGATTGATTTGATTGGAACTTTATGATTTGATGATTGATTTTGGATATTCATGTTTCTATTGGTAGAATTGATGATAATGTTTGAGTAGTTGTTTGGTTAGGGATTTGGTGAAGCTTTGATGTAATGAATTGATGTAAATTGGGGATAATTGATGGAGTTGATGATGTGATTAAACTTGGTTGATTGATCATGTGCATGTGTGTGATTAATTAGAGAGTAGCTAACTTTGATTATTGCACTAGATTGCATTGTAAGTTCACATTGATACGGACCATTGATTTGTGGCTTGCATTTACACGATTGAGGTGTCTTGTGATGTTTCCTAGCTAGAGTTTATCGTAGTTGACGCTAGTTAGACCTCCAGGAGAATAGCTTGACATGCTCTTTCGGTTGCATGATTGATTTTCCCTCACATTGCTTGACTTAGTCGACTTTCCATTCCAATTTGCTATGTTCATTGCTATTATTTGCGGATCCTAATCCCTAGCTCTTATATTTGTTTGGTTTCTTCGTTTTAGTAGTTGTTAGAGTCACCTTTTATCTCTTGTCTTCGACCTAGCTTAGGCATATAATTGGAAGAACTTAGGCATTACCGTTCCTTTGGGTTCGACCCTTGACTTACCTCTATACTTGTATTTAGGTTTGTTGAGTGTTTATAAATTTTGTTTGGCTTAGGGAAGATTAGCCCAACGACCTAGTTTTCCCCACGTCACCAGGGGGCCTGCTTGGACCCACTTGGTTGGCGTTACGTTCCAGATGGTCCCTGGAACGGATGTATTTGGAAAAGAATGACCCATCTTTGGCCACATACGTTTCGACATTGTCATCATCCTCTTGGTCTGTAAAGACCTCCGGCTAAGATTCCGGCTGAGCAATGTTGGGAATACCCGGCTAAATAACCGGTTGAAGGTCGTCGGGATCAGGAATCGGTACAGACTCTTGAACCGTCTTTGAGGTACTCTCCCCACAGACGACGCCAAATGTTTTGGGTGTTTTTGTCCCTCGGGAGAGTTACAGCTCGAAGACTGGTCCGGCGCGAGTTGTACCTGCAAAACAACAAAGACTCCGGGTGGTTGGAGCTCCGCCTCCGACGATCAAGTTAGTACTTGAAAGAGAGTAAAAAGGTGTGGAAATTTAAGTGGGATCTTCTCGGATTCCGAGATCAGGTGTTCTCTGATGAGAGAAAATTGGGGTGTAATAAATGATTGAATGTGTCCCCAAAATGGGGGAATATCTCCCTATTTATAGGGTCATTGGGAAAAGTGCCCTTCCCTAGTTCACTTTGACCTAGGTTTGGTGGGCTGCGCCGCTTTGCGGCTTTCTCAGGAATTGGGCCTTGAAGGCCGCAATTCTGCTGACATCATAGGTTGCCACGTGTCAGCTGGTGAGTGGTCCATGGGGACCTGTCCAGGCTTGACATGTGGGCCTCTCTGATTGGTCCACCTGTCTTGGGTATTTTTACCCTAAACAGTAAGCTAATCAAATATTTAAGAAATTATTATTAGGCAATGAACATCAACTGGAGTGCAATATTTTTAATATACCTTATTCCATTCCTCCCTACTTTCAATTGTCTCATTCCTTATGCCTTTGATTCATTTAGCATGCAACATGTTGATGAATTACAAATTCAATAAACTTGCATTGAAGATATAAACATAATAAGAACATAAAATTTTGGGTGAGACGGACTCACCATGAGTCTGCCGCCATGAACAACACTCACAACACCATTCCCACTCACACTCCCAACCTTCTTCTTTGCGTGCTTCGGTTTTTCCTTCTCTTCTTCGCTGACGTCGTTTCTGCCGTCAAATTCGAATCATCGGCATCAATACAGTGACCGGAATAAGGGATAGCAAATAGAATTACGCCGGAATTGGATTTGAATCCAAATTCACAATTGTGGGCGGAGAAGAATTGAAGATGATTGCCTAATTCTAGGGTTTTTAATTGGGGGTTGATTGATGATAGGACTATTGTGAGGAATCTGCATAGTTTGTGATTTGGAGGAATTGTGGATTCCTCGACCTCCATTGTTGCAAATGTTAGAAGGTTGAATTGAATGAAATTATAGAGAAGAAGTAATCAAAAGGGATATGAAGAGAGCTGTGAAAATGAATTAACCCCAAAAATATTAATGTCAGGTATTAGATTATTATTGTTTGGTATTAGATTATTATTGTTTGGTATTAGATATTATGTCAAATATTAGTATATCATTGTCAGATATTAAAATATTATCGTCAGACATATTCACAGTGAGTCTAGTCTCACACAAAACCTTCTCAAATAATAAACGTAGTATACATGCACGGATGTGAGAACACCATAACAATAACATAAAATGATATTAATAAAATCATGAATTCCATGAGGCCTCAATAATTAAGTAACCTTTAAACAAAAATATAACACCCCAATAATTCTCTCTTTAAACCCATAAATACCTTTAATAAAATGCAAGAAAATTATTGATGTACTACCGTCACAGGTTCAAACGTTAAGGCTAATTTAGAATTTAGGAGCGGAAAAACTAACTCAGTTATGAATAAGTTTCAAAACCAGCGAACAAAACCAAATTAAGTCTTACATGTTGGAATATTAAGGCCCTTGTTCAAAACCCAATAATAGTAGTAAATAATCAAACCAGAGTTTAAATAAATTCAAATTTAAGAAATGAAATAAACCGTGAAGGATAACCAACACTGCACTCAAAACCCCATCACTTGATGCAAGTCCCACTATGCAAATACTTGTGATCAATCTGCTCCCCAATATTACAAGTGTTAAAATTGGATCATCATAGGGTCATTGAAGGGCAAAGTCCATGACTAAGAAAAGACATACAAAAGCACGCAATCAGCAACGCTGAGTACATACAAGCTACGAAAGATAATAAAGAATTCTAGCATGTAACTAATTATCAATCATCACAACAATTAGTTATTGACTCAAACACATGACTCAACTTTTATACTACTAAGACTCTGCAAGTTGATAATAATTAATTTATTTCATGTTGTAATACGCTGTATTTTTATACGTATTTTAACTTTAATTAGTATTTTATAAAGTATTTAAATAATTCGAAATGAATTATTTATGGTATTTTACTTATTTAATAATTTTGAAAATACTTTATTTTATAATTTTAAAATATATTTTGGGGCATGTAATTTTATAAAAGGAAATTTCTAAAGTCAATGACATTTAAAGGGAAGTCAAATTGTATTTGGAATAAGAAAGGGATCATTAAGGGTAGGAAAGGGATTTTAGGAAGGAGTGTTTTGAGAGAGGGTATAAATATACATCTTATAAGCAAATCAAACTTTACCCAAGGTGGAGAATACGCAAAGGTAAACTCTCTCTCTCTCTCTCTCCTCTCTTATTTTCCTTTTCTTTCTTAATTTCCCCTTCCCCTTTTTGTGCACCACACGGCCGGCACCACCTCCACGCACCATCGGTCGACTACCGCAGCCACCAGCACATGCACCAGCAATCGCGACAACATCGACGGGCGCGGCAGCAGCCCAGCCGCGTGTTGTGGTGGCTGCTGCCACTACTTGCAGTTTCCGAAAAAAAAACTTCTCTAATTATTAATTATAGGTTTTGTGAAGATTTTCATGATGTTTGATTTTAAGTATTATGCAAATTAATTTTCAAATTAATTTTTGAATTAAAAAGCCCAAAATTGAAAACCCTAGGTTTGTAAATTATTGTATGATGATGAAATTTGATTATGGATGGTTTAAATCTTTGATTTGGGTGTTTTAAGACATATTTACAGCAAGTTTTAATGATTAATAAAGCTGAAAATTTGGTTAGTAAGCCATAATTGAGTTTCTTAAAGGGATTTTTGATTACCCATTAATTGGGATTAAAGTAAAGGGCTTTAAATTAATTTTCAGCTTGTTTTAAATAATTTATGAGTGATTTAAGGAGTGTATATATTTCTGGAAATTTGTGTGGAGTAGATATCAATACCTTTTTATGATTTTGGATTGTAGGAGATTCCAAGTGAGTGATTTCGTATAGTCGTGGCGATTTTAAGATCGTATTCAAGGTATGTTCGCATTTAAGATCGTAGGAACATGCTACGCTTTGATTAATTAATTCCAAGTAGTATCATGCTAAATTATGATTGGAATTTGTGATTTGGTTGATATTCGTGATTGAATTATGAAGCATGGATTAATTGTGATTGATTGGTGTTCAGAAATAATTTATTTGGCATGTTGGATATGAACCATACTTTTATTATTCCCTTGATAGAGAGCATGTTTAATTAAACCACATGTTTAATTGAGTTTGGAATATTGAAAAGGAATTTTATTATGATTCATATAATTTTTATTGATGCTATAAGCCTGAGGAAGGAGCTATTTAAGTGTCTTTGTACACGAGGAATAAATTATATTTTGGTGCCTAGTGCATTGACGAGGGGAAAGACTAGGTCGTTGACTAATCCTCCCTAAGCCAAACAAAATTTATAATCACTTAACAAACCTAAATACAAGTATAGAGGTAAGTCAAGGGTCAAACCACTAAGAACGGTTATGTTCAAGTGCTTTCAATTATGTGCCTAAGCTAGATCGAAGTCTAGGGTAAAAAAGGTTAAATTATACTAACAACTAACCAAACAAAGAACCAAACAAATAAAGCACTAGGAAATGGGGATCAACGAGTAATCATGACAATTGTAGCAACTCGGGAACGACATGCAAATCAATGGTAGCGAAGACTAATGGAAAGAGCAATCAAAAGAGCTCGACAAGCTATCTCCTAGAGGTCTAACTAGCGCCAACTACGAGAGACTCTAACTAGGAACGTCACCAACCAAGCTCAATCGACAATTGCAATTCCTAAATCAATGGTCCGTATCATTAGAAACTACAATGCAATCTAGCATAATTCTCAAGGCCTATCGAATTACACACATGCAAACTTCCACTAATCACTTTAATCTCAACAATTAATCAACACATTCCCCAAATTAAGCACAATTAATCAATCATACAAGTTTCACCCTATCCCTCGCCAAACAACTACTCTAGCAACATCATCTAATCACAATTAACTAAAGAAATCAAGAATCAACAAAATATGAAGAACAATTACTCTAATCAAACATCAAACATCAAAATCAAATCAAACAAACATGAATTAACTAAACAAAGCAATAAAAGAGATAGTGTTAGAAATGCTCATTGGTAATAGAGAAGATCTTCAACACAATTGTCACCATTGAATCTTCAATCTCTCAATCACCATTGAAATTCCTCACTTTCTCTCTCTAAATCTACTCCTAAACTATCCTTAAAACTAGAGAGAGAAACTCTCAACTAACTAAGAATTATGATAAAAAATGTATCTAAAAACTGCTTACAAAATCGGGTTACAAAATAGGTATATATAGGAGGCGCGAAGCAAAACCAAGCATGGAAGGAACCCGGGGAGGCGCGGGCTGGTGGTTCGCCCGCGCAGCAGGGTGGCGCGCCCGCGCTCCCCTGGGTTTCTTCGGCTCTTCTTGCGGCTTCGTGCGTTCGCTAAGGGCTTTGAATGAACGCTCCGAATGATGATGATGAACACCAAGGTTAGCAGCTTCTAAGGCACTTGATAGAGTGTTCAACACCACTCCTTCATGATAGCACGGCTTGAGAGCGCAAGAGCTAGAACTTGGAGAATCCACTTTCTTGCATCTTGAGCATTCCTATTGCCATGAGCTTGCTCCAAAAGCATCTCCCACCTTAGTAATCTATCAATATCAAGACCCGGACCTCGTACATTACCTATAACCACGAAAATAGAGCAAATAAAGGAGAAAAGACTAGAAAAACCAACAAAATGCACAAAAGCCACAAGATAAGATAAGAAAGGTAAAACAAAGACCAAATGCATAAAACTAAGCATTTATTAAGAACGAAAGCTATGAAAAGAAGGTGAAAATAACGTAAATGCTCATCAAATGGGTGCCATTATGACACCCATCAAATGCCCCCAAGCTTATCTTTTGCTCTTCCTCGAGCAAAACAAAATCAAGGGATGAAAAATGATGAGCTTATTCAAACAAACAAAAGACGAGAAGAGACAAGAATATACACTAACTCACTTTCATAGGAATCACGGTCAATTTTAGCGACTAAAGACAAGCCATTTAAACCCCTAGATTGCCCTAGAGGACGAGTGATGCTCTCGTAAAGGTTTCCTAAGAGATTAACCTATAATTCTCATAATAATACAAATAAGGCAAAGCATGAAAAAAAAAATCAAAAGAAAAGAAAAACAAACAAATGTTCATGGAAGGAATTTTCCAAATGTACAAGCACAAGTGAATGCAAATCTTTCTAAAAAAATATAAGGGAGTGCACGTTCCAAGATATCCGAGGTTGATTGAAACATCAATATGCTAAGCATAGAGAACTAGTATTCGCAATCCACTTTCATCTCAAACAGTCTTACTGCGTTCTTCCTATTAGTCTCAAATCTTCCCCTAGTGAGCATCTCAAAAGTTCCTCGAAGGAACCGGAAAAAGAGATAATTTTGGGCTACTCGACGTCTTGACTATGCATCCCCTCTCTATAGGCTATGAATCATAATTCCCTCCCCCGATATGTGACTCAACCTCTAGGTCAAAAGGACTTTCAAAGGTTGTAATGTAAGGGCAAAAAGGGTGAGGGTAGGCTTAAAATTTAAAATTTGGTGGTTTTCCTAATTAGTGAAGCTAAAAATGGCGCATTCTTAGAATCACAATCAAGTAGTCACCAAACAAAAACAAACTAACAACCCCAAGCTTATTCAAACTATACTCACAAACATATACACAAAAAGCGTGAGAACGCTTCCCCCCAAGCTTAAATGGAGCATTGTCATCAATGCTTAAAAGGGAGAAAAATTCACATCAAAATATTTTTGCATTTTCTCATTTTCACTTTTTGTTTTCTTTTTTTTTTATTGCTTTGTCCTCGCTTCTTTTAACTATGGACGGTTTTTTCAACTTTGCACTTGCATTGTCCTTGCCTTTGTTAACTTTGGACGGCTTTTTTTTAATTCATTTGCCATTATTCACAAAATATTCACAACACAAACTTGCTTACAAATATGAACCAATATCCAAACTCCTCCACCACAAACTCCAACAATAATGATCAATTGCTTCACAAAAACCAAGAATGAAAACAAAAATGAAACAAATGGCTCAAGATCTAAAGATGTGGCTTGAAAAGAAAGTTTATGGCTCAAATGGTTAGAAAGTAGGCAAATGTAAACCCAAAAACCAAAAATGAAGAAAACTATCCTAGAAAAGAAAAATTACCACCCCGAAAAGATGCCTTTGTCCTCCCTAGATGCTTCGGTCTCGGGCTTGAGAACCATAAGTCAAGATTCTAGATTAGGTCCGCAATAGTCAAGAATCCATGCCTCTCATGCAAATAAATGTTGATGGCTTGAAAAAGAATTAACCTCACATGGATGTAGCAAAAACTCACTATTGGTGTCAAATCGACTATAGGAAGCAACTACCAACATGCCACAAACAAGTAGAATCCAGTTTCATGGTCCCACTAGTTCTAACCAACTACCTTAGCATGCTTTATCCTAGAATCAACCAAGCATACTCTCAAACCGTGCACACCACTACCACTTAGGAAGAAAAGCATTCAATTATACAAGTACAAATGTTATTAAGTCCGAAGCAAGAACAAAACAAAACACATTGCAAATTTGCCTTGATAGAAACAAAAATCTTTTTGGAGTTTTTCAAAATATAAGAACATGGAAAAGCATATACAAATGTGCATAGCATATATGAATCAACATCCCACCAAACATGATAGAATACCCTCCCCCAAGCTTGAATGAGACAATACACTCAAACAAAAATCAAATCATCCATGGGAGGGGAAAACAAGGAGATCAATCCAACAAACCAACATATGTCCAACAAGTCATCATCCACTAGAGAAAGAGCAAGGAAGGATATTACCGGATATTAGGTGGGTCTAAATACCCGCAAATGACCCAATTAAACCTTTCAAAGCTAACAACCTCTAATATTGAATCTCGCCTTCCATATGCTAGCAATTGTGGTGCCAATCTTCCTTGATTCTTAATCCAAATCGAAGCACCAAAGTATATCAAGTCATGTACCTAGCAAAAGGCACACAAACATTTCCATGAGAGAAAATCTATTCTAAAAACAAAAGAAAATCTAATCTAAAGCACAGGTTACTTCCCGAGAAAGGCTTGCTTAAGGTCCAAGCTTGAACGCTCTAGAAAATAATAATTCAACGCACGCAAGAGCTAGTCAAATGCACTACTACACATTTCATGGGGGTGTAAATAGGCAAATGACGGAAAGAGAACGTGCAACAAGGATAGTGCACGCGAGTGAGGAGAGAGATGCCAAGAAAAAGAAGAAGAATCAAAAGAAAATTCAATAAAATAAGAAAAGGAAAAAGAAGAAGAAGAAGAAGAAGAAGAAGAAGAAGAAGAAGAAGGCAAACTCTCTTCAAAATATTTTTGGGTGGCAACATCACCCTTTTCCTCAACAATAGACGAATGAGGGACATTAAGATCGTCATAGACAAGAGGGGGTCCCCAATAGGCTCATCAACAAAGGAAGGGAGGGATATAGGAGTGTAGGGGATATGGTTGAAAATCCTTGAAAAAGGGACATGAGAGGAGGGAATAGGGCTATGGTCTCGCAAATGAACTCTTCCTCACCACCATGCCTTAAATCACCAATAAGAGCATGGAAATCAATCATTAAATTCTCAAAAGAAGAACACTCATGATCACCATCTCCCTTAAACATCCAACTCCCAAGAGGAACCACATAATCTCCTCCACTACATTCTTGAACAACAGCTCCCTCAACTTTCTTAAAGCCCAAAGTCTCAAAACCATGCATGAATGGATGCAAATTTATTTCAAAATCATCTCTCTCCCATGAAGCATTCTCAATGAACTCACCCAAAAGGCTATGGGTTTTCCTTTGACTCTCCAAAATTTTATTGACCATAACCTCAAACAAGTCCTGACAAGGGGTGAGACTAGGTCGTTGGACTAATCCTCCCTAGGCCAAACAAAATTTATATCACTCAACACACCCTTATACTAGTATAGGAGTAAGTCGAGGGTCGAACCACTAAGGACTGGGAGGTGATCACTATTGCTTTAGTTAAGCTATTCCGAAAAAGTGAACACTAGTGGAAAAATTGCTATTAGCTGCCCCCTATTAGCAACTGGCGTTATATATGTTAGTTACTAAAACACTAATTGAAACTGGCTAAAATATTGTTAGTTACAAATACTATATCATTAGCAACTGACATATATATGAACGTTGCTAATAATTGGTGGGTAAAAGTTTAAATTAATATTAGCAGCTGGCCTATCTAATGCCAGTTGCAAATACCGTGGCATTCGCAGCTGGCATAAAATTCACGCTACTAATAAATGTCAAGTAAAAGGTACAATTTTTTTTAGTAGCTGACTTATTTAATGCCCGCTACAAATACTTGGTCAACATAAAATTGACCAAAATAATTGTAGCCGGCCTTAAAGTGCCAGCTGCTAAAAACAACTACATTACGGAGTTTTCTTAAAATATATTGTGCAAAGTTAAAAGGAGCAGTTCTCAAACTTGAAACCCTCCTTCGTTTTCTCCGCCTCCCTTTGTGAATATGAAGCGCTCTCTCTCTCCTTATCAAACCCTAATTAATCTTTACTCAAAACGTCACCCTTTGATCTCCTCATCAAAGTAGTATTCACTCTCTCTCCTCATAAAGTTCTATTCCATTGATTTAGCTATTTAGTGTTTCAGCGAGGGAGAAGGCGGAGTTAACGAAGACAATCCTTCATGTATGAGCCTTAAGGTGGCTTCATCTGCTCGAAAATGGCGATGCCCCTTTACAATCCTTTGTCGCTTCAAAGAATCATCTTTCTCTTACATCGAAATAGAAGCTGTTACAATGGAAGCTATGGAACTCATAATTATTTACCTGGAGTTTGATATAGGGTGAGGTACTGCTCCTCAAAATTTTAAGGTATTCGACATTTTTTAAAAAATTTCTTTAATTATTAATGTTTTCTTTTACTTTAATTAGGTAAATTTTTAATTTTTTGCATTTTACATTTATAATTTTGCTCTGATTTTGATTTTTGCTGTTCTGATTTTGAGTTACGCTTGTTTACTCAAAACAATCAATGCTTGGATAACTCATAGGTTACTGTACTTTTAAAATAATTGTAGTTATATCAATTGTATGTTAAATTATTATTGCTTTAATGGTTATAGGTTTAAAGCACTAATAGATGGGGATGTGTAGTTATATCAATTAGAATTGATTAATACTAGCTTTTGTATCTGCTTCTCATTAACTTATCAAATGTGATTCCTCTCTTAGAAAAAAATTTATATGATAACGGGTAGGGCACTAGGCTACTAGCTAGTGATACAAACAACGCCATATAGTTTCTTAGAAAACATATAGGTTCTCTTTTTTGGGTACTAGTGCAATAGCACTAATGGATTCCATTTTTATATCATGATGTTGGTTTATCTTGTTATTTGGCCTTTTAATCTAATGTGATGATCATAATTGTAAAAGGTAGCTTTCACAAAACATATAATTTCTCTTTTGGGTACTAGTCCACTAGTAGCACTAACAGATGCTATTGTATATACTATACAAAGTATTACATTGAGTTTCATTTTTGAAAAAAAAAGAGGTTAGGTGTGACAAACTAATTGGACAATATGGTATAGGTTCATACTGTCATGGGATGTGTTTTAGTTGTGCCTAAGCATTATAATTAATTTATTAGAATGTGAGAGGCTTTTTGAGTTTGGTTATGTATTTTTGAGTTTGGTATGTGTGAGTGGTACTTCAATAAAAATAAAATAAAAGCATTTATTTAGAAGCACTTCAATGTAATGCCAAAGGAAGCCAAGCAGACCCCTGCATTTCAAAGGCTATGAGGGCCGAGTGTTTTTGAGCCATAAAATATTGTTATCCTTGGTTCTTAGCTTCTCACTGAAGCTGTAATACTTCCCTTGTTAATAATTGCTTGATGAATTAAGAAACATATGTGAAAACAAATCTAGGTACTTAGATGTCAATATCGTCTGCTTCTCCACTTATTTCTATGATATTACATAATTTTCCAATTCACACCATTTTTTTTTTTTTTTTGCATTTTGAGATATAACCTTTTTGAAGTTGTCGCATTAATTCCCAGACAAGTTTCTGGTGCTTGTTTTGGCAGGTACTTTTGTATGATAAAATTCCCTGTTTGTACAACCTATACTGGAGGAAATGCTCTATATTCCTATAATTTGGATGAGATGCCAGTTTCCTCTTCATCTGCTGATAAACGAGATCTAAATCAGTACTCTGTATTTTCTTTCTCTTTTTTTCTTGTCTTCTATTTCACATCTCTCTTTCACAGCCAGCCTAGGAAGGAGTCCAATGTGCTGCATGTTATCATGTCAACTATGGAGAATGTATTTGGTTTTACTTAGATGAGTTTCCATTATTGATTTCCTACTAACCTAATTTTGGTGACTCTACTTCATATCAATTTATTTTATTTTATTTATTATTATTATTTTTATTTTTTTTTTGCTGCTACATTTCTCTTGTTTTGATTCAAGTGTGTTGTTTGTGAGTTGTAATTTATTTCATGAAGCTAGAGTTTGGTTTGTTGCGCTTTTGTGTCTCTGAGTTGTGCTGTGTAGATGGATTTACCTTAACTTGCCGGATTGACATTGTCAAGAGTCAAGACCGAACAAAAGTTGAAGGATTTCTCATCATATGCTCCTGAGTCCTGATTAGGATTGCATAAAAGCTGGTAAATGCATGGTCTGTTCCTTGGTTGCTCTATTTGGCATATTAACTTGTTAGTGTAACTGAAAATTTTATGAAGTGTTTGTCAATTATCAAGGAAAAAATCAGCCTCCCGTCAAAAAAAAAAAAAAAGAATTCAGCCTGATTTTGCAATTTCGAGCCTAATTCTCTAGTTTGGAATTTGATTTTGAGAAACTTTGGAAATAGTTTACTATCGCATTTTCTAGATTCATCTGTTTGGGATACAGTTAGGTTTGCTGCTGTATAATATATTAGGATTATTTATAGCTATATTGTGCTCAAGTAACTTGGTGGTGATAGTTGGTTTTTCTATGAACTTTGAATTGCAAGTCTTGAATCTTATATTTCACTTCAATGTGTGCTAGAGTAGGAAATATAGGTGTTCAATGTTGCCAATATTGGGCTATTATTTTCTCCCCATTGACTCTGTACATTAAAGGCTGTGTACTGTATAATCCTTTCAAACTTAACTTTAACCCTATACACATTGACTCACCATGTCTATTAACTAGGTCATTATTTACATCTCAATCAGTTTTATTTTTATTCATTTTGGCAGTTGGACAAGAGTTCATTCTCAATAGATCAGCTATGGATTTCGATTACGCCCACTACACACTCCATTTCTCTTCTATGCTGCTGCTTCTGTGCTATAGTTCTGCTTCTGCGCTGCTATTCTGCTACTGTTTAGCTACTTCATTATTTTCTGCTCAACTCTTGCCATAAGTGTATTGGCTTTGCTGAAGAGAGCACCTACTGTTGTAGAAGAGAGCAGTGAAGCACCCTTGGCTCTAGTTGTTGAGAGTAGTGAGACTCTAGAGCAAGAAGAAGCTAGTGAAGAGACTCCTGAAGAAATAATTAAAGGTCATTTTACTAAAAAATATTAGATGAGATACATTAGCTTTATGTGTTAGCTTTCTAGTTTCTATATTCGTCTTTAGTATATATAACCTTGTAATTTTTCAAACAATTTGTTATTAATGTATAACATAAAATTAACACAATTTTTTTGTTATAAAAGTAACTTCTAATATATTTCGTAGATCATTGTAGTAAAATTACTTTTTTTTATTTTATTTAAAAAAGAAAGATAATTTGCAACTGGCCTAATTATATGCCAGCTGCAAATAAGTGGTATTAGCAGCGGGCCTAACACCAGGCCAGTTGAGAATAATACCTCTTTTAAGTTTAAAAAAATATTCGCAATTGGCCTAGCTTAATGCCAGCTGCAAATAATCATTATTAGCAACGGGCTAAAACAAAGCCAGTTGCGAATAATTCGTTTGTACAACTAAAATGAAGAGTATTTGCAACGGGCCATTTCATATGCCAGTTGCGAATAATGACTATTAGCAACGAACAAGCGTCAGTTGCAAATAATATTCTCATTAGTAGCCCCCGCAGTAGCAGCCCTACTCGGCAGTTGCTAAAAGCCACTTTTCGCCAGTTGCTAATGGAGTTTTTCCACTAGTGGAAGTAGAGGTGTGATAATTCTAAAACAACTAAACTAACAAGAAGAAATCAAATATATCAAGCACTAGGGTTTAGGATCCACATATACTTGCAATGGATATGACTAATCGGGAATGAAATTGACTAAGTCGAGTGTTGCGAGGGAAAATCAATTATGCAATCAAGAGAGTATGATAAGCTAATCTCCTAGAGGTCAAACTAGCGTCAACTACGAGAGACTCTAGCTAGGAACTTCACAAACCAACTCAATCGACAAATGCAAGCCACAAATCAATTGTCCGTATCAATGTGAACCTACAATGCAATCTAGTATGAATAACTAAGTTGATCACTCCTAAATTAAACACACACATGCACATAATCAATCAACCAATTTAATCTCAACATCAACTCCATCAATTTCCCCCAATAAGCATCAATCCATTACTCATATATGCTTCACCATCACCCTAGCAAGTAAACTACTCACAATCCATCAAGAAAATAGAAATCAAAACTAAGCTAACCATCAATTTCATCATCATCAATTGAAATCAAACAAAATCAATCAAACAATCAATAAACTTGAACAATTAACAAAACAATTAAAATAAAAACTAAAGATTGAATTAAAGTGAAAGAGATTCTTACAAACTTGAGCCAAATCAAAGAAATTATACTTGAAATCATCCAATTGCAACATTCATCAACTAATCAATCATCAACCTTCAAGTTTCTCTCTCTACAAAACTAAGAACTAGAGTTTCTCTCTCTAAGAAAATCTAACCTATTTCTAAAAACTAAAAACTTCTCTCTCTAAAAATAGAAGGAAAAACAATATATAATAAAACTAACAAAGAGAAGGTAGTTAGATCGTCCAAAGAAACCCACACAGGCGCGGCCATCACCCAAGGAAATGTGCAGTCGCTTATAAAAGGGTACGGAACAGAGACCCTGGGTGGCGCGGTCGTGCCATCAGGCTGTGCGGCCGCGCCATGGTCCCGCGCGCCCGCGCCTGGGAGCAGGGCAGCCCCCTTCCTCTTCGACCTTGCTCTTCCTCGCGCGCTCCACTTGATGATGTTGATGAACACGAAAGGTGGCATTCTTGAAATGGCCTCCACGGTGGGTTCAACACCAAGAATGGTGACCCCACCACATGAATGCACCAGCTCGAAAACTTGAACCTGGCGTTCCTTCAAACTTGAACCTCAAATGGTAGGCGAGCGGGATCTCTTAATGATGTGAAACATGGGAAGGAGACTCAGAAATCCTTGTATTATGATCTTCAAACTGAAAAATGAACGAAAACAAAAAAAATAAAGGGAAAACTAGCATAATAAACTAAGAAATGTAAGAAAATAGAAAATCAACTAAGAGAAATACAAACTAAAGAAATAAAGAGCAAAACTAAGAGAAATCTAAAGAAAAGAGACATATAATAGCATGAATTTCACCTTAAAGAGGATCAAATGAGTGCCATAAATGACACTTATCAAATTCTCCCAAGCTAAACTTTTGCTCGTCCTCGAGCAAAACAAAGCAAGAAAGAAAAAGGATGAAAGAGTTATTCAAAAAGAAAAAGAAAGACTCAAGATGGGAATATACACTAAGACTCACTTTCGTAGGAATCACGGTTTTTTTTAGCTACAACAAGCCCTTTAAACCCCAAAGTCGCCTATGAGGACGAGTGAGGTCTCGTAAAGGTTTCCTAAGAGTTTGACCTATAACTCTTCAAAAGAAAGCATGAGGCAAAACATAAAGGTAACATCAAAGCAAAAGAAAAGAGAAAATAGAAACCTCTACGAATTGGACTTTACAACATGACTACATTTCAAATGAATGAAAAACTTTCTCAAGTAAGTAGAAGTATGCACGTTCCAAGATATCCAAGGTTGATAAAAGAATAAAATATGCTAAGCGTAGAGAACTAGGTATCACACTCCACTTTCATCTCGTTCAATCTTACCGCGTTCTCCCTACTAGCTTCAAATCTACCTCTAGTGAGTATCTCAATGGTTCCTCGAAGGAACCGGAAAAGAAGATTTTATAGGCTACTCAATATCTTGACTATGCATCCCCTCTCCTTAGGCTATAACTCACATCTCCCTCCCCCGATGAATGACTCAACTGCTTAGGTCAAAAGGGCTTTCCCCAAGGTTGTAATGCAAGGGCGAGAAAGGGTGCGGGTAGGCTAAAATTTGAAATTGGTGGTTTTCCTAATCAATGAAGCAAAAGAATGGCCAATTCTTAGGATCACAATCAAGTAGTCACCAAACCAAACAAAAATACATACACCCCATACCCCCAAGCTTATTCAAAGCTATACTCACAAACATATATACAAAAAGCGTAAACGCTTCTCCCCTAAGCTGAAATGAAGCATTGTCCTCAACGCTTAGAAGAAGAAAAGAATTACATTAAAATATTTTTGAATTTTCACATTTTTTTCACCTTTTTTTTTTTTCGTTTTCATAACAATTGTCCTCGCCTCTTTTAACTATGGACGGCTTTTTACAACTTTGCATTTGAATGTCCTTGCCTTTTTTAACTTTGGATGACTATTTCATTTATTCACTTGCCATTATTCACAAAATATACACAAAACACAAGCTTTCTTACATTTTTGAACCAATATCCATACTAACATACCACAATCTCCAAAATATGATCATTTGCTTCACAAAAACCAAAAATGGAACAAAAAGAAACAAAAGGCTCAAAATCTAAAGATGTGGCTTGAAAAGAAGGGAAAAGGTTCTAATGGTTAGCAAGTAGGCAAATGTAAACCCAAAAACAAAAATAATGAATACTATCCTTGAAAAAGAAAAATACCACCCCGAAAAGATGCCTTTATTCTCCCTAAATGGTTCAGTCTCGGGTTTAAGAACTACGAGTCAAGATTCAAGATTAGGTCCGCAATAGTCAAGAATCCATGCCGCTCATGCAAATAGATGTAGATGGCTTGAAAAATAATGAACCTTACACGGATGTAGCAAAAACTCACTATTGGCGTCAAATCAACTATAGGAGCAACTACCAAGCATGCCACAAACAAGTAGAATCCGGCTTCATGATCCTCCTAGTTCTAACCAACTACCTTAGCATACGTTTATTTCTTGAACCAACCGAGCATAATCTCAAACCATGCATACCACTACTACTTAGGAAGTTATTCATGCGAAGGCAAAAGTCAAGTGATATGTAGTCCAATTCATAAAAGTGAAGAAAAGAAAAAGCCTCAAAACTATATACAACTTAAAAGAAAAAGAAAAAGAAAAGAAAAACAAAGGAAAGAAAAACAAAGAAGAGAGGAAAAACAAAGATATAGGAAGAATAGGAAAACAAAGAAAGGAACAAAAATGCACATATAACACATAATTCCCAATCGTAATACAAGTGATCAAATGGCAACATCGCCAAAGATCCCAAACACTCTAGGTGTTATAAGCATACATCCTCGAACCATTCAACTTCCCCTAAACTAATCCTAATCTATGCATCCAAGAAAATAAAAGAGAAAAATTAGAAAAGTTTCACCGGGCAATCCATGCTTAGCCAATAACAAGAAGTCATGAAAATTATCACCGAGTAAAGCTCCAAAAGCATAAGCAAGAATAAGAGAACCAGATGAGATCAAAAGTAGAAAAGAAGGCTATATATAAAGAAAAATTGTTAGTAACTTCTAAGAAAAACAAAAGGAATAGAAAAGCATAAAAAGAAAAGAAATTCAAGAAAAATAAGATCGGAGAAAAGCGAGAACGATAAATCATCAACAAACAGAGGCAATCATCAGTAAGATAGATATACAACAATCATCATCAGTAGAGTATTAGTAGAGAAATCATCAGAAAATCATCATCAGGACAGCAGAATCAAAGAATCACCAGCAAGCATAATCAGAAAAACATCATCAGAAACATCATCACGAAAGAAATCCGAACATAGCCAAAGTGAACCACTAAAGCAAGGGGGAAACTCATGAAGCACAGCCAATCACAATAAAAGTCCCCCACGTTCGAAATGAGCTACCTCCCCCCCAGCTAAACCCAGCAACAAGGCATACAAAGTAAGACAAGTGAAAAACAAGCAAAAGGGAGGGTAGCCAAAATGGTATCACTCGGCACTATGGAAGGGGTAGAATGGGTACCTCAACAATATCGGAAATCACATGGCTCACAACATCATCAACAACCATGGGTGCCTTACCCCTTAACCTACTCTCCTTCCTCAACAAATCCAAGGCATAGAAATGGGACCAATCATCTAAGACGGGCGGCCCCGAAAGTCCCCACCTACCACTAGTCTTAGGGTTAGGGAATGGGTTAGGATTGGCCGGGTCATAGGCAAAGTCACATCCTCCGGGCCTCTTGTAGTCATAATCACCCAGAGAAGTCCCACGTGAAAGGAATGGTGTCCTTCGAACAAGTGTATTATTCTGATAGCGGGTTCAGAATTATTAGAAAGCTAATATATTCAGTAAGGTCAAGTGATCGGAATGCCTGGGTGGAGGCCGCTTCCGATCAGTAATATTAATATAATTAATATTACAGCTTAATCTTGACTGAACCCTTCGGGTCACACCCAAGCAAATTTATGCGAACCAACTCGACGAATTAATTCGGAAGAAACTAATTCGTCGCCTGAGTGTTAAATATTTAGACGTCGGTAATTCGAGCTTAGAGCGTCGAAACCGATCGTCGGAATTCGAGTCTAAAATGATAAAAGACGAGACGCTCAAAATAATAATAAATTGACCATATTCCCGAAAATACCCCTAGCATCGGTGTGCCCCGAGCATCCGAATGCTAGGGGCAAGACGACCTAGCACACCGTGCTAGCAGCCCCGGCCAGCCGCGGCTAGGCACAGCAGCAGCCGCGCCGTGCCACGGCAGCAGCCGCACCACGGTAGCAGCCGCAGCCGCACCAAACCGCAACAGCAGCACCACCAAACCGCAGTAGCAGCCGCGCCGTGCCACGGCAGCAGCCGCAGCCGCACCAAACCGCAGCAGCAGCTGGTGCGGGCCGGGCTCGGGCCGAGCTCGAGCTTGGCTCGTGGCTTGGCTCGGGTCATAGGGCCATGAATAAGGGGAAGCTTGGAATATGGGAGTAAGTAAGAGAGGACATATGGCACAAGGAAAGTATTGAGTGGGGAGCAAGTATGGTCCCCTACTCTCCATGTGGTCCTCACCAACCCATCTCACATGGTAATGCCACTTGTAGATTTATTATTAGTTTGCAATTTTAATTTAATTTAGCTTTAAATTAATTTGTGGAATTTCATGATCCCACATTGATGGGATAGAAATTCCCACTCATACTTTCCTCTATAAATACCAAGCTTTGGGTTTTGGAGGAAAGTGCTTGAGTGGGAGTTAAAAAGAGCATTCCATAATTTTTGGGAAAACTCTTAAAATCACATAACACTCGGGTTTGGGTCGGACCTTGCTAACCCCAAGGTAGTAGACCTTAAAGTTGTGTTCGCCCATTTGTGGGTGGATACCGTCGGAGGCGCGGCGCTTGACGTGCTAGTAGCATTCAAGTAAGAGCCCCGGGTTTTGGGCGAAGCTCGCTTCGAGGGTAAGATTCGTTATCTTTTCTTTGTGAATATTTATTTATGCTTTGTGATTTTAATTATTGCGAGTGGTTCCTTGGGAGGGGTTGTTTCCGCGGTGAGTCGGACTCACCAAACCCCAACACCACAAATAGCACTTGGGGCCACATTAGGCCCCTCCCAATATGGGTAACACAAGCGAGGGCCAACGGATTTGTCAAAGGGCTCCCATTGAGGCACGGGTCCTTGTTGGACCGGGAGGTACGGATAGTTCAAGTAAGGCTCAATCTGTCCTCTACTCACATGTAAATCATAGACTCGTCTAGCATGATAATCATAACCCATGACAAAATCATGACCAAAAGAAGAAGTAGACAAAGTATGGGAAATAGAATCAAGCTTAGCATGCAAACTAGACAAATCATGAGAAGAAGTAGAAGAAGAAGAAGAAGGATTAGAAGTACCTCCTCGAGACCTCGGGGGTAAAGTGAGAGCAAGTGAGTGATTCGGGACTTGAGGGTTGGGACGGAAATTAGGTAATGGAGTCTTCCTAAGAGATTGGTCGATCGGCCACTTGTTCGGCCGCCAAGGACGGTAGGAGTCCAAACAACGGGCGGTAGCCTCCGGATGTGGAATAGGGCACCAATCGGTTGTCCTAGAAACCTTCCAAATGTACAAGTATTTTTGAGTAGTACGCTCTGAGAATCGTTGGTTGATCAAGACATTGATCAAATGTACAAAGGTTGATTTATTTTCACATAATTGCAAACTAATTGCTTTTTAGTGTGAAAATTTTATTTTTGAGGCTTCCTAAGTATTAAAGATTCAATCTTTATTTGTGATAAGTGATTGAAACTTTGAAAACCACTAAATTCCATGTTATTTTGAGTTGAACTTTGTTGTTTTAATCATTTTGAGTTGATTAGAAACATAAAGTTTCGATTATTGTGATAGAAATTTGGTTATCTTCATGTTGGAAGATATAATTTTCAAGGATTCACAAATTTTAGATGTTGGAATTTTCATTTGAACATTAAAGTTCATATTTTTTCCAACTTCCCTTTACTTTGTCAAATTCTCAAGTTTAATTTAAAATGATTAAATTGAAAGTGAGAAATTGCCTCAATTTTATTTTGCACCAAGCTAAACCAATTTAATTAAAGATGGTTCTTGGAATTATTTTGGTTATTGCACTTTGAAATTTTATTAAGTTAGACTTGTTTAAAATTTTATTTTGCTCACTAAATTAGTTCTAAAATTAATTTAGAATTAATTATTTTTGTCTCGCGGAAAAGGGATAAAATCCCAAGGTGGTGGCACGCAAAACGAGGCAATGCACCACCATGGCGAGCCGGGCTGCACAGCAGCCTGCATGTGGCTGCCACGGTGGTTGCGCCGCCTCGATGGTGGGCCACACGCGCGGCAGCAGCCACGCGCAGCAGCAGCCACGCGCGGCTGTGTTGTGGCAGCGGCTCGCGGCCGTGTGCCGTGGGTCGTGTGTTCGTGGTCTTGGCATGTGCGTATGTTTGGTGCGGTGAGGTGACTAGCCGTAGTAGGCTTGATGTTAATTATTTTGCCGTTTATTTATTTTAATTAATTTTGTTAATTTTAATTAAAATTTTGGGAGGCTAGGCCTCGGGTTTTTTGAGCGGCATTGGCAAAATTTCATTTTGACAAGTTTGGGTGCTACCGACTTAATTTATTGGATTAATTAAGGAAATGCGGAATTTAGTGGGAGCTTCAATTATTAATGACATAATTTATATAATCGGTTTAACAACTTTGACTAGTTTTAATTAGGCGTGTTAATCGGATTAACCACCTAGATTAGTTACTAGTGCGCGCGTTGTTTGAATGCATTTTACTTGTTGTTAATTTTGTAAATTGCATGGGCCATTCACAAATAGTGAATGGATGAATGGAATATATATATTCTCTCTCTCTCACAGGTTTTATGAAATGGCAACTAGTGGGACTCGACTAGGATAGAAAATACGGACTACGTGCCGTTATGTATTTTTGTAAATCTAAATACGGTCTACGCACCATTAAGTATTTTTGTACTTTTATATTTAGATTATTCCTAGTTGTAGACACTAGTTTTGCATAGTTTGGTTAAGTCTTGAAGACGGCGTATCTTGGAAGACAAAGCATTGAAATGCAAATGAAGACCTTTTGAAGATATGAAGATTTCAAGGGGTCATGCTAGTTCCCAATATGCATCTATTATTTCGCTTTATATTTTATGGTTATATATATGTGTGTGAAATATTCGTTAGATGCATGTTTAGGTTTTCTTGATGTTGCGATGATTAGTTAAGTTCACTTAAATCAACCAACATAAAAATCCTAGGTCCCTAATAATATTGAGTAAAACTTGCCTTTCCAAAACAACACTTACTAACCGGACGATGGTGATGGTAGGCTACGCCAAAGCGAGGTGCCATCACTCCTCTAAGGGGCATAAGGCACACCGGGTGTGCACGTTGGTTTTGGTTTAACTCATCGGTATGAGTGAGGAGTCCTCACATACCGTGGCAAAAGAGATACATCGTCAAAGATGCATTAGATGCGACGATTGTCTAACCAAGAGTGGCTTAGAGCCATTAGCAAGGCAATGCTTACCGAGAAGATTGAGTGTTTAAGACAAGCCAAAGCATGCTTAACCACTCTTTGTTTCTTTGGATCTTGGAATCGCCTTATTTTCGCCAAATAGGGACAATTTTTATGCGTAAATAAGACGTTTAATAAGATTGAAGTTTGCATGAATGCTATTAAATTTCAAACTTATTATGTTCTTGATAAATGGTTATACTTTGCACTTATATTCATAGTACTCTAAATCAAATAATATTGTTTCCATGATTGGTAAAGGAAATCCTTGAGAATAGTTCTCAAAGACAGGAAAAGCATTTCTAAAATACAATTCTCATAAATGACTTTTATAACTAAGTCCGAAAGGACGGTTGGACATCATGTAATAAAAATACTAGGTAGTTTTGATAAAACATGAGGTATTGAGTTGAAAACTCAAGATTGTCAATGTTTGACAACCAACGTATCTTTTCGCATCATACATAATTGAGTAGGACTCATTGATGTAGTAATTCGAGTAAGAATTAATGGAAAAGATGGAACTTTATTTTACGGCACACTAGGTGCTTGATTATGCCTAACAAAGTATAAGAGTCAAGGTACTTAAAGAAATGATTCTTAAAGTAAGATTATGAGATATTGTATGATAAGAAATATAAGAAAGAAGGAACGAAGAAAAGGAATTAGATTTCATTTCAACTCATGAGTTCATGTTATTGTAGTTTACTTAGCAATTCGTTATCTTCACAAGTATCGGATACTGCTTGAGTGTTCCACTATGATAGTGACCTCAAACTATTTAAGTTAAGCTAAGTTATCGACTTACAAGCTTAGAATGAAGCAAGAAGAGCTACATCAGTTGTAAGGTCGTATGTTTTGTTTAAAGACCTTTTAAGCCAAAGGCTGGAACAAGTAATGGTTATTATGTTCCATAATCAGCAATTGATCCGTTTACACACGGAAAGACTCACATTCAAAATAATGAGCAAATGTTGCGAGATTTATTTGAATGGCATGGCTATCCAGGCGTTGAGTCAAGAATGCTTGATTATAAACAAACATTTCCCTAACATGATAAACTCACTAAGCTCAAGTTATGGGCTTGATTTGCGTTCCAAACATCTTTAGAAATGTCACATCGACAAGAACGTACTCAAGGCTCTATTAGATAGGCTCTTGATAGTTGCTCGAATTGGAATCGTTCTAAGACAAGCAAGTCTTACTTGTTGAAACCGACAAAACAGAGAGCTATTGTTCTTGGTATAAACAATTGACTCCGAAGGCTAAAGAGGATTCAATTACTTCAACGTTTCACAAAGAATTTGAAAGGATATGGCTATATTCATCAAATGTGAACAAACTTGACTTGAGTAGCTCAAGAGTTCAGTGAAGTACAGAATCGACTTGGCAAGATATCAAAACGTCTAGATTAGATCGAGCGATGTTTTCTTGAGCCAAGCGTGACTATCTCAAAGTTATGAATGGAAAATTTCATAAATAACACCACAAAGAACATGGTGTGTCTTCACGGAGACCTCGATGTCATTTGAAAATGACTCGAACGATGATGGTTCACAACCCTTCCTATAAAGTTCTTAATGATTTGCACAAATGACTAATGTTACATTAAACAAAATGTCGAAGCTAAGAAAGGACGCCATATTTAGTTATGGATAGAAATAACTTCTAAAAGTCTTTTCAAGTATATGTCTAAGGCTCTTAGTCTCAGTGAGAGTTCACTAGCTCAGTGGGAGCAAAGTGGCTCAGTGGGAGCTAGGTGACTCAGTGGGAGCTGAATGGCTCAATAAAGACTAAGATAGCTCAAGTAGGAGCTAACTGTTTGTTTCACAACGAACTTTTACCCAAAGACAATATACATGTCTCTTTGTAAGCATTCAAGTGAGACTACGGGTATTACCTCCACATCCTAATTGAGGACAAAAAAAATTGTTTGTTGCTCTAAGTAGTGTCTTTCTGGAAAGTAACACGTTTCCAAAACGACAAGTGGGAGGAAAATGAACTCGATGACCATCGAGCTTAGCAACAAACTAGAACTGAGAATCTCGGGAGACCTTAAAGGACTTCGTGATAATGCTTGATCAAGAATACTCAAAAGGACTTTATAAGTGCCTTAAAAGAGAATTCATTGCTCACAAAACATTAAAGATGTTGGATTAAGATCAACATAATAAAAGGGCTTTGAAAGAGCCTTAAAACTCAGTGTTTGATGCAATTACCCCGTATAGGTATAGAATTCACCAAAGGCTTGGATTGAATCCTATAAATTTTTTATTAAGTTAGAAACAAACCTAAGACTTACAAGCATACTATTTACTATTAGATAGTAAAGGAATAATGTCTTGTAAGATAGCTGCGACAAATCCAAATTCCGAATAATGGTTAAAAGCCATGAAAATCCGAAATAGACTCCATGTTTGAAAATCATGTTTGAAACTTGATGAATCTGCATGAAAGGTGAAAGACCCATCTATTGCAAATAAGTTTTCAAGGAGAAAACTAACAAATGTGGAAATGTATATGCATTCATAGCTAGATTGGTTGTAAAGGATATAATTAATTTCAAGGAGTTGATTTTAATAAAATCCCATTCACCAATCGAAATGCTCAAGTCTTTTCGTGATTGATCTAGCAAAATTGCGCATATGAAATATGGCAAAATAGATACCAAAACCGCCTTCCCAAAATGGAATTTTGGAAGTGACTATGGAATAGTCTAAGGGTTTTGAAAATCTAAATAATGCTAGATTTGAAAGCAAGCACATGGAATCCGTCATGGGATTAAAGAAAGCATTGCATGAAGAAATTGGAACGTGTTTTCTCATAAAGTTAATAAGAGGATTGACTTATGGAGAAACATAGAAATTCTGATGAACAAGAAGTTTAGTGGGAGCAAAAGTAATGGTCCAACAAGATGTTTACGAACTCTATTGTGAAACAACTATCAAATGCTAAATGCTTAGATTTGAAAGTATTTTCGACAATGGACCGAGCTAAAGACGATACTTAGTACATGTTGGGAATTAAGTTCTATGGTATAGAATTAATTAAAATGTTTAAATGAGTAAAGGAAATTACCATGTTAAACATGAAGGACTTTGAAAGGCTTTCGACCCATATGTATGAAGCTAAGTAAATGTTTGAACTAAGTATAAGCTAGGCTAAGTACTAAATAAAAAAAGAAAGACTCTAGTAAGAGACTTTCAATCATATCATATAGCGAACAATTTGGCAAGACTCAGTGTAACTGTATGAGCTAAATGTCACATGGATGGAATAAAATTGAGAATAATTCTAGAATTAAATCCATAATGTAAAGCTATGATATGGAATCGTCAAATGACTTACATGCTTAGAGCATGTGAAGTACGTATATAATACCAATCGACATTAATCTAAGTATTAGATCATTAGATTATAGTCAAGAACATCCAAAGAACTTAGATAAGTAGTTGGATGAGTTCTTGACGCATGGAAACAAATATAATTTGAGTTTTGATGTTGCAAGCACAAACCTTAACAAGGATTAGTTCCTTAGCAAGGAAGACATTTATAAGCACGAGGCAAGAAGTGTCGTGGCTTGAGAATGGTAACATGGATGTGCATCCATGTATAATGTGCGGGAATTTAAGGAAAATTTCCATGATCACAAGTGATTAGGGTATCCCAAATCGTTGTGAGTCGCTTGGAGTAAAACCCAAGCAAGGCATCATCGGGGAGTCTACTAAAATATATGTTGAGAATATTGTTGCCTTAAAGGCAATAATAAGATAGATGTTAAATGGAAAGGTTCGTTGTTGAACATTAATGATTGTAGGTTGTCAAGTAGAAGGTCTCAAATCATGAAAATGAGTGGGAGCCATTACTTGGACAATAAATCCTGAATCACATGTAATCCATTAACACTCTCAAAATTTTATCATCTTATTATGGAAATGGTGGATAATGAAGATGCTAAGGTTTGCAAAGTAATTATAACTAAACCTATGCAATAAGTGAACGACAACATTCATAATTGCATGAAAGAAATCAAGCATATCAAATATGAGTGTGATTTCTATGAATGTTTTATGAAGAGTACTACTCTTAAAACATTTGGGAAAAACCATTTATCATAAGATGAAGCATTGTGAAGTTTCATAGTGGAATAAAATATTTCTAAATATTCCACAAAACTATTTAAATTGTGGTTTAGAATTAAATATGAGTCCATTCGATTTTAATAAATATTCAAAATAGGGTATCAAGTCAATGGCTTGGATAAAGAAACACCTATTAAGTGAACGTTGAATATTTTAATCGAAAATTATCCTTAATCAAGGTCGTATTTTGTGGACGAATAATGACCATCAGAGATTAGTGTGTAGTATGATTTGTAGCACCGTTTCTTGTGCTATGAGGATACAAATCATTTGCACAGGTATTGGTTTAGAACCATACTGGACAGACCTATGAGGATGCTTTAAGAGATTAAAATCGTCATAAGTATTTTCTCATTATTACTATCGGAACTCTTTCCTTTTGACCATGAGTAGTGGGAGATCTCTTGTTTGAGTACTGGTCCGTTTTGGTATTCCCCAAACGTCAGCCGTAATTGGGGATTATAAAGACGGATATCGGGCGGGTGAGTCCTCTTAGTAAGAGAAGCTACATTACAAGACTGGAAATGTCCCCCTACTAACAATAGGGAACATGTCTTGTTGTTTACAAGGCCTCTCGAAGAGCGATACTGTGAAAAATGCATGGCCGTGCTCAGATGGATTTTAGAAATCATCTGCTTATTGACAGTCAAACTCGGATTTCGAGAAACACTTCTGGACGTAACAGAGATGACTAGTAATCTTACTCTGTAGTTCATGAAGAGACATGAAGAGACATAGGATAAGGGCTATACACTAAATGCACACTTGTCCGGAAGGACAAGTGGGAGATTGAAAGGAATGGTGTCCTTCGAACAAGTGTATTATTCTGATAGCGGGTTCAGAATTATTAGAAAGCTAATATATTCAGTAAGGTCAAGTGATCGGAATGCCTGGGTGGAGGCTGCTTCCGATCAGTAATATTAATATAATTAATATTACAGCTTAATCTTTACTGAACCCTTCGGGTCACACCCAAGCAAATTTATGCGAACCAACTCGACGAATTAATTCGGAAGAAATTAATTCGTCGCCTGAGTGTTAAATATTTAGACGTCGGTAATTCGAGCTTAGAGCGTCGAAACCGATCGTCGGAAGTCGAGTCTAAAATGATAAAAGACGAGACGCTCAAAATAATAATAAATCGACCATATTCCCGAAAGTACCCCTAGCATCGGTGTGCCCCGAGCATCCGAATACTAGGGGCAAGACAACCTAGCACACCGTGCTAGCAGCCCCGGCCAGCCGCGGCTAGGCACAGCAGCAGCCGCAGCCGCACCAAACCGCAGCAGCAGCCGCACAGAAGCTGGTGCGGGCTGGTGCGGGCCAGGCTCGGGCCGGGCTCGGGCTTGGCTCGTGGCTTGGCTCTGGTCATAGGGCCATGAATAAGGGGAAGCTTGGAATATGGGAGTAAGTGGGAGAGGACATGTGGCACAAGGAGAGTATTGAGTGGGGAGCAAGTATGGTCCCCTACTCTCCATGTGGTCCTCACCAACCCATCTCACATGGTAATGCCACTTGTAGATTTATTATTAGTTTGCAATTTTAATTTAATTTAGCTTTAAATTAATTTGTGGAATTTCATGATCCCACATTGATGGGATAGAAATTCCCACTCATACTTTCCTCTATAAATACCAAGCTTTGGGTTTTGGAGGAAAGTGCTTGAGTGGGAGTTAAAAAGAGCATTCCATAATTTTTGGGAAAACTCTTAAACTCACATAACACTCGGGTTTGGGCCGGACCTTGCTAACCCCAAGGTAGTAGACCTTAAAGTTGTGTTCGCCCATTTGTGGGTGGATACCGTCGGAGGCGCGGCGCTTGACGTGCTAGTAGCTTTCAAGTAAGAGCCCCGGGTTTTGGGCGAAGCTCGCTTCGAGGGTAAGATTCGTTATCTTTTCTTTGTGAATATTTATTGATGCTTTGTGATTTTAATTATTGTGAGTGGTTCCTTGGGAGGGGTTGTTTCCGCGGTGAGTCGGACTCACCAAACCCCAACACCACGAATAGCACTTGGGGCCACATTAGGCCCCTCCCAATATGGGTAACACAAGCGAGGGCCAACGGATTTGTCAAAGGGCTCCCATTGAGGCATGGGTCCTTGTTGGACCGGGAGGTACGAATAGTTCAAGTAAGGCTCAATCTGTCCTCTACTCACATGTAAATCATAGACTCGTCTAGCATGATAATCATAACCCATGACAAAATCATGACCAAAAGAAGAAGTAGACAAAGCATGGGAAATAGAATCAAGCTTAGCATGCAAACTAGACAAATCATGAGAAGAAGTAGAAGAAGAAGAAGAAGGATTAGAAGTACCTCCCCGAGACCTCGGGGGTAAAGTGAGAGCAAGTGAGTGATTCGGGACTTGAGGGTTGGGACGGAAATTAGGTAATGGAGTCTTCCTAAGAGATTGGTCGATCGGCCACTTGTTCGGACGCCAAGGAAGGTAGGAGTCCAAACAACGGGCGGTAGCCTCCGGATGTGGAATAGGGCACCAATCGGTTGTCCTAGAAACCTTCCAAATGTACAAGTATTTTTGAGTAGTTCTCTCTGAGAATCGTTGGTTGATCAAGACATAGATACTAAGAAGGTGGGAAGGAGTCTTCTCTCTCTTATCACGGATCGACTCAAGAGACTCGAGCATTGCACCATACCTCTTGTTAAGGGAAAGTATCAAGATAGTAATCATGCCTCCAAGTTGGATACTTCCGGAGAGGAAGACACCGTCTCGAATATCGATGAAACGATCAAGCAAATGTGAAGCAAAGTCGATGACCTCCACCTCATCCTCTAGTGGCTTTTCCGCAAGCCACAACAAACTCAACTCCTCTCGGGAGATAGCACCAAGGGACTCTTTGGAGAAAAAGGCATAAGTGAGAAGTTGGCTAAAATATCTCATAGCCGCATGAATGATTAAAGCCGATTTTGAATATTGAGGGCGATAGTAATCCTCCACCGTGATATGCCTCCACCACGAGTCCTCCCTATATTTGTGATCACGTTGCAACGGTTCAAATGCCGGATAAATGTAAGGAACCCCATCCATTGGCTTTGGAAATTTAAAGGCCTCGTTGAGATAGGAAAGATGTATCGAATGATTATTGTTGAAAACTTGAAAAGTGAGGGTTTGGGAGGTTTCACCATCCGACTCTTCCTCATGTACCTCAAGTGAAGCTAGGAACTCAAATGTTATCCGAGCAAAAGTAGGAGCATTGTGGCCTATGAACTCCTCTAGCCTTAAATTCCGAGCCAAAAACCGTACATCTTCATCAATACCCAACAAAGTAGTTGCCGATGAATCATAGAATCTAGTTGACAAAAGCCTCCGAGATGATAGATTGACAAAATTGTCCCAATGTTCTTGCTTAGTAAACTTGATGCCAAAAGTCTCCTTGATGTTGGGTGGAGGAGGAACCACCTCCCTATAGTTGGATCATCTTGCCCTTTTAGCTTGACGGAGGGGAGCCATCTACACACCACAAACAATATGTAGGTTCAAAATCAAGAAGAAATGATGTGCAAAGACAATGCATAACAATGGTAAATCCAATAAGAACCACATCAATCATGGTAATAGGCAAATATTCACACCCAAGTGAAAAATGCACTAGAAAAAAAGAATCATGAACCACAATTATGCATCAAAAGCAACAACACTCCATACCATCATCTAAACCCTATCATGTACATCAACATTACCAATCATCATAATCAAGCAACAAATCTAACAATGGTGGTGCCAAAATCATAGTTTGTTCAAACAAAATCAACCATCACAAGTTCAAATAATCAACAACAATTCATCATCAACACAACAAATAAGGCAAGAAATAAGCAATATGGATACAATGATAAGGCTAGTACCAAATCAAAATCAAATCACTCATGAGCAACCAAGGTAGAGAATTTATCACCAAAATCAAGAGAAAAGAAGAAATCATACCTTGAATTAATGAGAAATCAAAAACAAATGGAACAAATAGCACTATCACACACTAACAATCCAAATTGCAAACTTCAAACCCCAATCAAAAAGTACCCAAAAATCTCAACTTTAGGAGAGAAAAAATCACAATGAAAGTGCAAAAATTGAGACTAAGAGTAATAATCAACTAGATGAAGTGAGATTTGATGAAATTGCAATGATAAAACAATGATGGAGATGAAGATGATGCTTGAGCAAAACTAAAGAAAATGAAGTGAAAGAATAGGGTAAGAGAGAGAAAAGAGGCGGTGCGACTTAAGAAGGGAGCATCAGGGGGGCGCGGTCGCGCCACCAGGCCGCGCGCCCGCGCTAGAGGGCTGCGTGGCTGCGCCACAGTCGCGCACACCCACGCCCTTCTGGGTATGATTTTTTCCGCATTCTTCTGGTTTGCACATCGGTGGGCACAAGGTGTATGACCTTGATAAACACCATAGTAGGCAGTAGAAAAATGCCTTGACAGTGGGTTCAACACTAGATTTTCATGAACCCACCATTTGAACCCACCAATCTCCAACTCTTACACATACTTCCAACTCATCAACTTGAACATTTCCTCTTCAAAAATGGCACCAAAATTGTTGGAAAACAAATCAAAACCACCTAAAACACAATTAAGAACGAAAATCAATAAAGAATAAAGTCATCAAAAGTGAAACAAAAATCAAAGAAAAAGGAGTAAAAGGTTAGAAATTCGGGTTGCCTCCCGAAAAGAGCTTGTTTAACGTCATTAATTTGACGTTCTCCACCCTTCAAGGTGGATCATAGAGAGTCTTATCATGAATGACTCCAACAAAAACTCCATCATAGTAACGCTTGAGTCTATGACCATTGACTTTGAAAGTTCTCGAGAAATCCAAAGGAGAGATTTCAATAGCACCATTTGGAAAAACCTCTTGAACAACAAAAGGACCCGTCCAACGGGACATCAACTTTGCGGGAAATAATCTCATCCTTGAGTTATAAAGAAGCACCTTGTCACCAACATTGAACTCCTTCTTCTCAATAAGCTTATCATGTACTTCTTTGGTTCGGGTTTTGTACATACTAGCACAATCATAAGCATCCAAACGAAGTTCTTCTAATTCATGTAGATCAAGCCACCGTTGCTCACCCGCGCTTGCTAAATCAAAATTGATTTTCTTAATAGCCCAATGAGTACAATGCTCAAGCTCAACCGGAAGATGACAAGACTTTCCATAAACCAAGCGGTAAGGAGTAGTGCCAATAGGAGTTTTAAAGGCCGTTCTATATGCCCAAAAAGCATCATCAAGTTTGTCCGATCAATCTTTCCTATTTCTTGCAACCGTCTTCTCAAGAATCAACTTGATTTGACGATTTGACACCTCAACTTGACCACTAGTTTGAGGATGATAGGGGAGTCCAAATCGTTGATTTACTCCATGCTTCTTCAACATCTTTCGGAAGGCACTATGCACAAAATGGGAACCATTATCACTTATGACCTCTTTGGGGATGCTAAACCTTGGGAAAATTATCTTCTTGAACATCTTCATTACCACCTTATGATCATTTGTTGGAGAGGTAATAGCTTCAACCCACTTTGACACATAATCAATGGCAACAAGAATGTATTGATTTCCAAATGAGGAAGGGAAAGGACCCATGAAATCTATTCCCCACACATCAAAGATCTCCAACTTAAGAATAGGATGTTAGGGCATCTCATTCCTTTTTGAAATGTTCCCGGCCTTTTGACACCGGTCACAACTCTTGACAAATTCCCAAGCATTCTTGAAGAGATTTGGCCACCACCATCCGCATTGGAGCACCTTTGAAGCCGTTTTTGAAACACCCATGTGACCACCACTTGGATCCGAGTGGCACATCTTCAATACACTAGATATCTCCTCATTTAGAACACATCTCCTCAATAACCCATCAACACCCCTTTTATACAAAATTGGTTCATCCCATACATAATGCCTAGCCTCCCTTTTGAGCTTCTTTCTTCGATTCTTGGAAAATGAAGGAGGAAACTCCCCACAAGCAAGATAGTTCACCAAATCGGCGAACCATGGAAGTTCCTTCACATCTATAGCATACAAAGAATCGTCCAACATCCTATCTTCAATGGGAGACCCATCATCTTGAACTTGAAAATCCTCAAGTCTAGATAGATGATCCGCTACAACATTCTCCGCTCCTTTCTTATCTCTAATCTCAAGATCAAAAGTTTGAAGCTCTAGCACCCAACGAATTAGCCTTGGCTTTGATTCCTTCTTCCCAAAAAGATATTTTAGGGCCGCATGATCGGTGAACACAATTGTCTTGGACACTAACAAATAGCAACGAAATTTTTCAAAGGAATGAACAATAGCCAAGAACTCTTTCTCCGTTGTAGTGTAATTCCTTTGAGCACTATTAAGAGTTTTTGACATATAATAAATGACATGAAGCTTTTTGTCAACTCTTTGACCTAAAACACCTCTAATGGCCATATCACTTGCATCGCACATCAACTCAAATGGTAAATCCCATCTAGGAGCTTGGACAATAGGAGTAGAAATCAAAGCTTTCTTCAACTTGTTGAAAGCTTCCAAACACTTATCATCAAACACAAACTCCACATCTTTTTGAAGAAGATCATTGAGAGGCTTTGCTATGAGAGAAAAATCCTTGATGAATCTTCTGTAGAACCCGGCATGTCCTAGAAATGATCTCACACCCTTCACATTGACCGGAGGTGGCAACTTTTCAATAACCTCAATCTTTGCCTTGTCCACCTCTATGCCCTTGTGAGAAATTTTGTGCCCAAGGACTATGCCTTATTCAACCATAAAATGGCACTTTTCCCAATTCAACACCAAGTTCACCTTCTCAAACCATGCCAAGCATTTCTCAAGATTTTCAAGGCGCGCCTCAAAGGAAACCCTACCTACGGAGAAGTCATCCATAAACACCTCCATCTCTTCCTCCAACATGTCTCCAAAGATACTCATCATACACCGTTGGAAAGTAGCGAGAGCATTGCAAAGGCCGAATGACATTCTCCTATAAGCAAAGGTACCATATGGGCAAGTAAAGGTAGTTTTCTCTTGGTCATCGGGGTGGATAGGAATTTGGAAGAACCCCGAGTAACCATCAAGGAAACAATAGTACTTGTGCCTCGTCAGTCTTTCAAGCATTTGATCAATGAAAGGAAGGGGAAAGTGATCTTTCTTGGTGGATGTGTTTAGACGTCTATAGTCTATACACATTCGCCAACCCGTGACCGTCCTTGTCGGAATAAGCTCACCTTTTTCATTTTTGACAACGGTCATGCCCCCCTTCTTTGGAACGACATGAACGGGAGAGACCCACCTAGAGCTTGAGATGGGGAATATAATTCCCGCATCTAGAAGCTTAGTAATCTCTTTCTTCACTACCTCCCTCATTTGGGGATGTAGTTTCCGTTGTCGCTCAATAGAAGGAAGAGCGCCTTCCTCAAGGGTTATGTGGTGTATACATAAAGCGGGGCTTATACCTTTGAGGTCATCAATGGTATATCCCAAAGCACCTTGGTGCCTTCTCAAAACACCGCATAACACTTGAGTTTGGCTTTTACTCAAAGATTCACTAACAATCACGGGGTAAGTAGAATTTGGGCCTAAAAACTCATACCTAAGGTGTGATGGTAGAGGTTTGAGCTCTACCATGGGAACACCTTTACCTTCCTTGGTTGAAGCCGCTTGCAAAGCCTCTTGGCTTGAGATCTTCATGCATATTTGCTCATCACTACCTTCAACATTCTTGGTTTGTCCTTTTTGAGGCGGTCCCGAAGGATCTTCTTGCCGTTTTATCGGAGGACTTAAGTGGAGTAACGCAAGCAAGGATGGTGCCGGCTAAAAAACCCCTTTAGGATGTGCTTGTTTTAGTTTTTTATCTTTATTTTAGTCTTTTTTTTCGTTTTCTAGTTTGTTTGTTTTGTTTTGCTTTTTAGGGCTTGCCCCTCTTTTTCACCAAAAAAAAAAATACCTTCAACATTCTCATCTAGCAAATTCTCATACAAAGCCATTTCCTTGCTAGGAGCACCTATCTTTTCCTTATTCAACAAAACACACTCAAGAGGATCATTAGCTGTGAGCAAGTGCTCATGCATGGAATGTACAAGATTATCTAAAATTTCAACTCTCATGCAATTCTCAAGAGATGAAGAAGGATATTTCATACTTTCATTCAAATCAAATTCAACTTCCACTTCTCCAATTTTAAGTGAAATCTTAGCACTCTTGACATCAATCAAAGCACCCGAAGTAGCAAGAAATGGTCTACCAAGAATAATAGGAATTTTAGAATCCTCATCTATGTCAAGAACCACAAAATCCACCAGGATAATGAAATATCCTATCCTCAAGGGAACATCCTCCACCTTACCCCTTGGAATCTTAATTAATCTATCGGCCAATTGCAAGGTGATGTTGGTGGGTAAAAGTTCTCCCTTCTCTAACCTTTGATAAACCGAGTATGGCATAATGCTAACACTAGCTTCTAAGTCACAAAAGGAATTATCAATTTGCATTTTGTAAATAGCACAAGGGATAGAAAAGTTTCCGGGATCCTTTAACTTGGGTGGCATTTTGTTCATTATGATTGCATTACAATTCTCGGTTAAGCTAACCGTTTTCGCCACATCACATGTCCTCTTTCCACTCAAGATCTCCTTAAGGAACTTTGCATAGTTTGGCATTTGTTCTATCACATCGGTGAAAGGAAGAGTAAGATGAAGTTGTCTAAGCATCTCTATGAATTTCCCAAATTGCTCATCCAATTTGTGCCTATTAAACTTTTGTGGATAAGGGAGCTTGGGCTTGTAGACTTCTTTTTCTTTCTCTTTCACCTTCTCAACTTGTTCCTTAACAACTTCCTCAACCAAAGGGCTCTCATCTCCCACAATATCAAATTGACTCTTGCTAGGGCTCTCTTTAGCATAACTCTTCTTAGAAACCTCACTCTCAAGGACCCTACCACTCCTAGTCACAATCGCATTTATAGGGCTCTTAGGGTCTAAGCTTTGTGAAGTCAAAGAAGAAAGACTTGTAAATTCCTTAAACTCACTAGCCAATTGAGAAATTTGGGTCTCCAACCCCTTATGGCAAGTCAACATGTCATTAAACTTCTCGTTACTTAAGGTCATGTAGGTGTTCAACAATTTGGCTTGCTTCTCTATGACATCTTCCAAGAAACTCCTAGATGAAAATGGTTGATCATAGCAATTATCACTTTGGCCTTGGGTATTTGGAATAAATCCAAGTAGGGTACCTCTTTGAACATTTGTTTGAAAATTTCCCCTACCTTGATTACTCCAATTACCTCTACATTGATTTTGGCCACAATCGTGATTATGGTTACCATAGCCTTGGTTATGATCCCCATATCCTAGGCCATGACTTTGAAAATTACAACCATGGTTGTTATAGCTACCACAAATCCCTTGGACTCCATGGTTTCTATAACCACTATTTTGGTTATAATTATCATTGTTCCCTTGGTTGTGATAATTCCTATTCCCAACATTCCTTTGAACATCAATTCTAGGTCCAACATTGTTATTAGCAACATAATTCACATGTTCATTCTCATTTCCAATATATTCATCATAAGGAACATTAGGGCAAATAGAAGCATCATGATCATTCATTCCACATAAGTCACAAAACCAAAATTCTCTAATCATGCAAAAAGAAGAGGGAAGAGTGTTAGGGAAAGAAGGTGTACCTCTCCCCTTAATTTGGGAGGGAAGTGCCGATGCTTGTGAGGTTGCACTCTCGAGCTTAACCTTAATAGAGACTACCTCCTTCCCTAAGTCCGAAATTTGAGTTGACAAATTGTTGATAACATTGAGTTGGTCAACCGAGCCACTCTTGCTTGTTGATTCTTTATCACCTTCTTTCCAATTCATGTAGTTTCTCACTACATCATCAATAACATCAACCACTTCTTCCTCCGTCTTGTTCATTATTGGGCCTCCGGCTCCGGCATCAAGACTTCCCCTCCCTTGAGGACCCAAACCACCATAAAAGATTTGTATGATTTGGTAAGTGGGGATTCCATGGTGTGGACACTCTCTTTGATATTCCGTGTACCTCTCTCATGCTTCATAGAGGCTTTCACTAGCTCCTTGCTTGAAACCTTGGATCAAAGCTCTAGCCTCCGCTGTTTTCTTTTGGGGGTAGAACCGGGATAAGAATTCCTTGGTTATTTCGTCCCATGTTCTTAGAGAATTTGGCTTGACCTCCTTATCCAACCATTCTAAGGCTCGACTGATGAGAGAGAAGGGGAACAACTTGAGCCTAATGAATTCTTGTGCCACCCCACTCACCTTAATTGTGTTGCAATATTTCTCGAATTCCTTAAGATGGTTGAGGGGACTTTCATTTGTTGCACCACTATATTGTCTTCTTTCGATCAAAGTTATCATTGCCGACTTGATTTCAAAGTCACTATCTAGGATCATAAATGGAGCAGTCCCGCTCTCATACTTGTATGCACCCGGAGTGCCCAACTCATTTAATGTAACCTTTTGAGCTTCTCCCATGTTCACTTGCACACACAATCTCAAACGAAATTATTAGTAGCATGGCTACAAATGTAGCCTAAAGGGAAAAATCTTTTTGTATTTTTGGAATAGGATGAAATAGACTCAACAACAATAGCAATCAACTACGCCATTCCCCTGCAACGACGCCATTTTGAAAAGGGGGTCGTTGGACTAATCCTCCCTAGGCCAAACAAAATTTATATCACTCAACACACCCTTATACTAGTATAGGAGTAAGTCGAGGGTCGAACCACTAAGGAATAGGAGGTGATCACTATTGCTTTAGTTAAGCTATTCCGAAAAGGTGAAGTAGAGGTGTGTTAATTCTAAAACAACTAAACTAACAAGAAGAAATCAAATATATCAAGAACTAGGGTTTAGGATCCACATATACTTGCAATGGATATGATTAATCGGGAATGGAGTTGACTAATTCGAGTGTTGCGAGGGAAAATCAATTGTGCAATTAAGAGAGTATGATAAGCTAATCTCCTAGAGGTCAAACTAGCGTCAACTACGAGAGACTTTAGCTAGGAACTTCACAAACTAACTCAATAGACAAATGCAAGCCACAAATCAATTGTCCGTATCAATGTGAACCTACAATGCAATCTAGTATGAATAACTAGGTTGATCACTCCTAAATTAAACACACACATGCACATAATCAATTAACCAATTTAATCTCAACATCAAATCCATCAATTTCCCCCAATTAGCATCAATCCATTACTCATATATGCTTCACCATCACCCTAGCAAGTAAACTACTCACAATCCATCAAGAAAATAGAAATCAAAACTAAGCTAACCATCAATTTCATCATCATCAATTGAAATCAAACAAAATCAATCAAACAATCAATAAACTTGAACAATTAACAATATAATTGAAATAAAACTAAAGATTGAATTAAAGTGAAAGAGATTCTTACAAACTTGAGCCAAATCAAAGAAATTATACTTGAAATCATCCAATTGCAACATTCATCAACTAATCAATCATCAACCTTCAAGTTTCTCTCTCTACAAAACTAAGAACTAGAGTTTCTCTCTCTAAGAAAATCTAACCTATTTCTAAAAACTAAAAACTTATCTCTCTAAAAATAGAAGAAAAAACTATATATAGTAAAACTAACAAAGAGAAGGTAGTTAGATCGTCCAAAGAAACCCACACAGGTGCGGCCATTACCCAAGAAAATGTGCAGCCGCTCATAAAAGGGTACGGAACAGAGACCCTGGGTGGTGCGGCCACGCCACTAGGCTGCGCGACCCTGCCATGGTCACGCGCGCCCGCTCCTGGGAGCAGGGCATTCCCCTTTCTCTTCGACCTTGCTCTTCCTCGCGCGCTCCACTTGATGATGTTGATGAACACAGAAGGTGGCATTCTTGAAATGGCCTCCACGGTGTGTTCAACACCAAGAATGGTGCCCCCATCGCATGAATGCACCAGGTCGAAAACTTGAACCTTGCATTCCTTCAAACTTGAACCTCAAATGGTAGGCGAGAAGGATCTTTTAATGATGTGAAACATGGGAAGGAGACTTGAAAATCCTTGGATTATGATCTTCAACCTGAAAAATGAACGAAAACAAACAAATAAAGGGAAAACTAGCATAATAAACTAAGAAATGCAAGAAAATAGAAAATCAACTAAGAGAAATACAAACTAAAGAAATAAAGAGCAAAACTAAGAGAAAGCTAGAGAAAAGAGACAAATAATAGCATGAATTTCACCCTAAAGAGGATTAAATGAGTGTCATAAATGACACTCATCAAGTCCAAATACTCATGGATAGAAGAGTCACATTCATACACTTGAGACTCATCACAATCAACCAAGGAAGGGGAATCTAGATTCACAAAATCATCAAAATCATCATCACTCTCAACTCCCTTTCCTTCACTCCTATGCTCACTAATAGGACTGTCACACACTCTTGCTTGCTCGTGAATATTATCATCATCATCCTCAACACACACATTGGATTTGGAGTTTTCATAAACAAGCATCAAGAATGACATTTGGCTTTCTAGCTCTTCACCTCTCCTTCTTCTCTCCTCAAGTTGCTCCTCACTCTTTTTCATCACCTCCAATTGACTTCTCATAAGATTAAGAATCGACTCCTTATGAGGCCCAAGATTATCGCTAAGCTCATCATGCCTAATTTGAGTTTCCAAAGTAGCAATAGGAGATTCAAAAGGTGTAGAAAGTTGAGGTTAGATTGGAAGAATCAACATTAAAATCATGAGCATATACATCACATTGGGGAGTGAGGGCACAATCAAACATATGAGATTTTTCAACTCGAGCATGCACCTCATTAACATGAACAAAAGAGGAAATAGAATTGAAAGCATTTGTTTTAGGTTCACTAATGGGATTATGTGACAAATCATGGGAATTCATGCTAACATTAGAAGAATCAACACATTGCACATCTAAATTAGAAACATAATTACCCCTATTATAGGCATCCCTAGCAAACCAAGCATAGAAATACCAAGCATCATCAATTGACAATGCTCTAAACTCACCATTATGCATTCCTTCAACTATGTCCCTAGTTTGCTCATTCAAACCAAAATAACAAATCTCACAAGCCTCCCAAAGACTACAACGATTATAGTTTAAAAACCCTATAAGTCTATGGAAATATTCACAATATGGTTCATTGTCATATTGAGGAAATGAGAGACATGCCATTTTTTACAAAGCAAACAAAAATCAAATAAAAGAAAAGTATATACAAAGACCTAGACTCAAGCAATCAAAAACACTCAAACATACACATCATTCCCCGGCAACGGCGCCATTTTGACAAGGGAAAAGACTATGTCGTTGACTAATCCTCCCTAAGCCAAACAAAATTTATAATCACTTAACAAACCTAAATACAAGTATAGAAGTAAGTCAAGGGTCGAACTACTAGGAACAGTTATGTTCAAGTGCTTTTTATTATGTGCCTAAGCTAGGTCGAAGTCTAGGGTAAAGAAAGTTATACTAACAACTAACCAAACAAAGAACCAAACAAATAAAGCACTAGAGAATGGGGATCAACGAGTAATCATGATAATTGTACCAACTCGGGAACAACATCCAAATCAATGGTTGCGAAGACTAATTGTAAGAGCAATCAAAGAGCCCGACAAGCTATCTCCTAGAGGTCTAACTAACGTCAACTACGAGAGACTCTAACTAGGAACGTCACTAACCAAGCTCAATCGACAATTGCAATTCCTAAATCAATGGTCCGTATCATTAGAAACTACAGTGCAATCTAGCATAATTCTCAAGGCCTATCGAATTACACACATGCAAACTTCCACTAATCACTTTAATCTCAACAATTAATCAACACATTCCCCAAATTAAGCACAATCAATCAATCATACAAGTTTTACCCTATCCCTCGCCAAACAAGTACTCTAGAAACACCATCTAATCACAATCAACTAAAGAAATCAAGAATCAACAAAATATGAAGAACAATTACTCTAATCAAACATCAAACATCAAATCAAATCAAACAAACATGAATTAACTAAACAAACCAATAAATGAGATAGAGTTAGAAACGCTCATTGATAATAGAGAAGATCTTCAACACAATTGTCACCATTGAATCTTCAATCTCTCAATCACCATTGAAATTCCTCACCTTCTCTCTCTAAATCTACTCCTAAACTAACCCTAAAACTAGAGAGAGAAACTCTCAACTATCAAAGAATTATGATAAAAAATGTATCAAAAAACTTCTTACAAAATTGGGTTATAAAATAGGTATATATAGGAGGCACGAAGCAAAACCGAGCATGGAAGGAACCCGGGGAAGCTCAGGCTGGTGGCGCGCCCGCGCTCCCCTAGGTTTTTTCGGCTCTTCTCGCGGCTTCTTGCGTTCGCTAAGGGCTTCGAATGAACGATCCGATTGATGATGATGAACACCAAGGTTGGAAGCTTCTAAGGCACTTGATAGTGGGTTCAACACCACTCCTTCATGATAGCATGACTTGAGAGCGCAAGAGCTAGAACTTGGAGAATCCACTTTCTTGCATCTTCAGCTTTCCTATTGCCATGAGCTTGCTCCAAAAGCATCTTCCACCTTAGTAATCCATTAATATCAAGATCCAGACCTCGTACATTACCTACAACAACAAAAATAGAGCAAATAAAGGAGAAAAGACTAGAAAAACCAACAAAATGCACAAAAGCCACAAAGATAAGATAGGAAAGGTAAAAGAAAGACCAAATGCATAAAACTAAGCATTTATTAAGAAGGAAAGCTATGAAAAGAAGGTGAAAACAACCTAAATGCTCATCAAATGGGTGCCATTTATGACACCCATCATGCACTTAAGGTGTTTCTAACACTGAGGGATAGGAATTGTGGCGCATTATGCGTTTAAGGTGTCTTTGACACCGAGGTAGTTTAAAAAGGATTCAACATTAAATATTCTATGGCCACTAATTATTCAAGAATTAAATTGGCATGTTTAATTGTTTGAATAATTATAATTTTAATTGTGTAATGCTGTGAGGGTCATCACCAAGTCTAAAAATATGTAAAACAACGTAAAGTGAAAGAGATTAAGACCAAAACTCTCGGAACATATATACCTTGAGTATGAACACATGGGAAGAGTTATGGGGTCTTATAGTTAACCATAACTTCTACTGGGAGTACAAGACGCTGTATATTCCTTTTTATTATTATGCGCAGGAATTCCGCCACTTGCGAGTAGTTATTTTATAATGGCACGGTTAGCTCCTGTGTTAGTACCCTTTTATTAGGGTAGGTTAGAGGGGAAACCCGTTCGATGCGTAATCAATGATAAATAATTAAGTTAGTTATTTAATTGAGGGTCATGTTGAATGGTGTATGCTTGTAAATACAGGTGCAACAATGTAAGTTGTGTGAAGATAGGGTGAAAGCATGTTAATGACCTTGTAAGTTGCGCGCGCTAGACCAGCGCGGCTCATTGAGATGAGCGCGGATTTTTATGTGAAAACTTTAATTTTTAACCTAGGCGCCTCTAAGTCCGTCAAAATTCGATTTTAACTTCGGGTTTAAGCCTAATTATGATCAGGCTTAGTTGATTTTCATTTTAATTCATTTTGTTTTTGGTTAGGCTAGTCGTTTTGCATTCTCGTGACTTAAACAGTTGTCTATAAGTATTCTTCACGTTGATCCAACACAAAGATGGTTTTGTTTTTTTTTTTTATCATCTTAGCACTTTCGGTCGGGACAGGAGGCTAAAAGTAGATGTCTACACAATCAAAGTTAATAAATTTCTAAATGACCCCCCAACTCTTACATACACATATTTCTTTTAAAGGCTAACTACTCCACTCAAGAGTTAAACAAGGGAATCACATAAGAATCGTCATTTGAGTTTCATCCTTGGGCAATTTTTTTCGTTTTTAATTTTTTTTTATTATTTTTTTTACTAGAATATTCACATCACTAACTAGAGATGAGAATTAATATTCATTCACATGATAAGAAGTTTGGATTTTAAGGAAGTGATTTTGAATTAAGGGCTTTGGATTAAAAAGGGAGCATGAATCACCAATAATCTCATCAAATCAACCACCAACACAACAATCATTATCATGAAATCATCACCATCATCAAACAAGACATGCCAAGAGAGATTGAATAATCAAAGTCATAATTTGGATAAATACTCTAAGACACATGTATATGATAATAAAGAGGGAAACCTCATCAAATTGCAAGTAAACTAAGTCAAGACCAACCACAAAACCAAGAAGGCTACTAATGGCCTTTAGCATCTCACATACCACTTTTAAACTCACAAATCTCATATAACATGCAACAAATGTGTCTAAAAGAGTAAACAAGTAAGCTCAATCAACAAGCACAACAAAATCAACACCAAAAACCAACCTCAAGAGCTCACATCCAAAACACTCCCCTAAACTAGGCACTTACCATCCCCATATATAGAAAAATAATGTAAAGACCCCCCCCAAGGTAGGCTTTGACACCGGCCTCGGTGTCTCTAGATAAGAAAAGAGAGGTAGAGGATGGTAAAAGAGGTGGCTACTACTCATCCATATCATCATCCACTCTAAGGTGGGATTTACTAGGCGAGTAAACAAAGTTATAGTTAAGGTCAATGTCGCCTAGGCTACCTGGAGGATGGGCATCGGTGTAGGGGGCAAAATCGTAGTTTGGTTGACTACGGTAATGACCGTAATCCAACATTCCATGAGTGCCCCATCCACCCTCATAGCAGAGTGGGAAACCGTAATGCCCCTATAAAAATAGTCATGCGTCTCCGGGTAAAGGGGAGCGGAGGATGAAGAACTAGACTCACTCGGTGGGTCGAGGATGTAATAATAGCTAGGATCGCCTTTATAGTCACTACCCCCGGGTTGGGTGTAGTCATAGGGTGGGTAGGAGTGTATCTCGGTCAAGGAGCTATGTGGCCCTTGCCAAAAGGGGTATGTGGATTGGTTATTGGATCCACCCGACATGGGACCCTCTTGAATAGGTCGATTAGGATAGTCGAGGTAGGGTCAGAAGTCGCCCCTCTCAACTTGGTGTTGATATGATTGTTGTGCAACATGACTTTGATATTCTAAGTGATGTGAATTCATGAGGTTCATGTTTCTAAAAGAAGAGTCAAGATCAAATGGGGAAAAGGAAGAGGAACCTACCAAGTAATCGGGCACGGTGGAGGTGCTAGCGCTCTTAGGCTCTATCCTAGTTTCACTCCTAGGTGGGGGTGGTGGTGGCTCTACCTCAGGAATATTGTCTCGGGGAAGAAAAGGCTCATGAGGAACTGCCCAAGTAGTAGCCGCACCAACAGTTTGGGTCAAGTGAGGAGAGGAAGGTAGCAATGGTACCTATCCTTCACTCTCCAACTATAGATGTCAGCGCGGTTTGACTCCTTAATGAAGGAGTTGTTTATCATTGCATCAATGTCTAAGGCATTAGAGCCACCCACCGATTTCATCAAGCTAAGATGATGTACAAAATAAAGAGCATTAGCTATGATAGTGATCATACCCCCACATTGGATATCCCAATTTATCTCGGCCTTTTCTCTCAAATCAATACATCTAGTAATGAACCTAAACCTCATGTTGACTTGCCCATCAAAATCTCTCTCAAACCTTGAAGCCATGTAGAGGACTATTATTTCATTTCTTGTAATTTTTCCTAGATCTTTTTTTGAGTAACAAGTGTACCCCATTAGTCTATGGAAGGTGCAAAGAACCGGGATATACATATGGCTAGCAAGGGTTGATTTGGTTTTGAAGATAGGAGTGTTCGCCACTTCATTCCACCAATTTGGCTCAGTATAGTTCCTTACATCTTCGTTCAAAGGATCAAAGATGAAGTTCAAAGGGTTCCATCCACAAATCTCATTTAGTCTTGTGAGAGTTAAAGTCCTCTCGGCATTGATCATTCGATGTGAATTTGAATTCGGGAAATTCCCCTTCTTGGGAAATATTAGTGGCTTTGATGGAGTATAAGAATTCAAGGGTGAGATCGGCATAGGTTTTCTCTCATTTTCTCAAAACTCCAGCCACCAAATTTTTTTGGGTATTCTCTGCACTCCTACATCTATCCCAAGGGTTTGGCAAGCTCTGGTCGTAGAATTTTGTCGGTAGGATTTTTCTTTTTTGAGCTCACTATGTGCAGACTTAAAGGTGCTTATGATTTTGATTATTGGTGGTTGGTTGGATTCGGGTTCATTTGCGATAGAGAAAGATGGAGTAGTGGCTTTTGACTTTCTCTTTACAAATACCAAGACTTCTTTACTCTAATTTAACCAAATTTCACCAACAACAATTTCAATTCCACACCAACAAGTCACTCACTACAACAACAATCAACCAATAAACTTGGACAATGATTTCACAACTTAATCTCACAATTTTTTTTCAAGTTCACCAATCACAAATTCCACAACATAGTCAACAATGTAGCACTAAACTCACCATATCGACAATATATTTCCCAAACAAGATTAAGAAAAAATCAAACAAATTTACCAAATTGAAGAAATTAACAAGAAGAACCCTAAGGTTCAAGAGTGAATGTGAAGAAAGGAAAGAAATTATACCCCTTAGAGTATGAAAATTCTATAAATTTTCTTATCCTTGCTCAATTTCGGACTCCTTGCTTCAAATTCATTGACCCACTTCTTGGCTTCTTGCTCTTCAGTGGTTGGTGAAATTGGGAGTTTTCTTCTCCTTGCTTAAAAATGTGAAAAATTGGGTTCTATGTGTGATGGATATGTGATGAAGATGGTGGATTTGTGAATTTTTGTGAGGATTTTTGAGTGAAAATGTGAGGATTTGATGAGAGACGGTAAGAGTTTATAGTGGTTTTTTAGAGAGAGAAAGGAGAGTTTAAGTGAGTATGAGTGAAAGTGAGAAAGGAAGAGGGGGGTCGGTTTAGAGCTGTGAGAATTTGGGTTTTTTTTTTTTTTTTTTTTTTTTTTTTTTTTTTTTTTTTTTTTTTTTTTAATAAAAGAAAGTGTTTAAAAACCGCCCAGCCAACGAGGCGCGCCCGGGCATGTGAGTGGAGAGGGCACTCCTCACTAGGTTAGAAAGTTCTGTCTCCCTGAGGCGCGGCCGCGACTTTAGCATGGAGAGGTCGAGCCTTAGCTGTTGAGGTGGGATCCAATGAGAAGAATCAGAAGGAATCTCAATCGTACAAAAAAATCCAATAATTTACATTTGACCTACGCAATATGCATATGTTGTACAAATATTATGCACATTAATTTTTACCTTTATTTTTCTGAAGTTTTCCCTCTTCAGTGCGACGAACTTTCTCTTGTCATAGTCCATTAGGAGGAGATGACTCTGTCGCAACACGATAAGGCTATCGCATTGCGACAAGGCCATCGCACTGTGATGGAAGCTGTTCTCTCAGCGACAATTCCTACATGCCTCAACAACTTTCTATGTTCTCAGAATTTCTTGATTTTTCGCGGTGTTTTTTCATTTTAGTTGTGAAAGATATTTCCCAAATTTCCTACATGTAAAAATCCTATGTTTTTGACGCATTACATATGGTTTATCCAATGTGGACCTTTTTATGCTTATGCCACAATGTTAATCACAATCACGCACATGAATATTTAGAACTTTTCGAGTCTCACCCACTCATTCTAAATTATTGCCAAAATAAATTTTAGGAATTTAAATAGAAATCCTCCCAGTGGAGTCGCCAAAAGCTGTAGGGAATATTTCAAGTATCGCAAACTTGAGCCCCACTATGATCATGCACTTAAGCATGGTGGCGTCCAAAGGGAAGGAAGCTAGAGCAAAAGAGTCGACAACAAGTTTTAGGAACTTGTAAACCGTTCACAGGGTGAAAGTTACACCTCTTCACGATCCTAGAGATCACTAACTCCATAGTGGTCTGGAACCATGACTGGATATTTGGGGATGAAGGTACGAATCCAACCTCAAATAGATTGAACCTACCCTAAATAGGCCTCTACTTTGTTCTACTCATATTCATGTGCGCTTTTCAATCAACATACAATCAATATATTAATTCTAACCCGTTTAATCTATGTTGGTTGATTATTAATGCACAAACAAATCTATTATTGGCGATCACTTGAATTAAAATCAAATTAGCCTAAATGAAATTATTAATTATCTTATTAGGCGTGATTTCATGTATAAATTCTCTTTAAACCTACATAAAAGGCGTTATCAAGCAATAACAATAATATATAATATCAAGCAACATAATTATTGACACAACAAATCATCATCATCATCATAATAATCTCATAGCATAATAATTATAACAAGGTCCTAGGCATGATACTAACATGATTAATAACAAATCCTAGCATGTCACTAAATAAAGATTAAAGCTTTAGCCTAAACATGATAATAGAAAGCAATAAAAAACATCCTAACATGACATTAGGAATTAATAATATCTAAGCATGCTTCTTAAAGAAATAGAGAAATTGAATTACTCACTTTGTTGCCTCATATCTCTTTCTATTAAACGAATACACACGTTAGTAAACTTCAATAAAGTATTAAATCAAACAATTAATTTAAATAATTGAAATAGGGATTTGAGACCAAACCCTCAGAAGTTATCAACCTTTCACGTCTAGGTGTGTCTAAGTCTCGTGATGGACGTATGATGTTTTTAAAAAGGCTAGGCTTAGAAATCAAGAGAGAGAAAGAATAAGCTTTAGCTTAGAGAGAGAAAAGAGAGAGATGGTGCTTGTTGGTGAATTAAAAACGAGGAATATTGACCCTATTTATAGAGAAAATCGACCGAAAACGATAAGAAAAGAATTAGAATTCGAACCAGAGTAAAACTGGTTCCATCGCGACGCGACAGAGCTATCGCAACGAGATAGACTTGTCGCAGCGCGATGGTGCTGTACGATAAAATTCCGTACGGAGTCCATTTTCCAATGTAAATGGGTTAATTAGATTCCATACATATCTTTAATTAAAATCAGATTTAATCCTTAATATACTTGTTTTATTCCAAATAAAATCCAAATATCTTTTCAAAATATAATAAAAATATAATTATTAATCCTAATCTCTTTAGAATTTAAAGGAACCTTCTAGATTGTTCTAGAAGATTAGATTAAATACTAATGAATTTAGGAATAACTATTAATGGGCCCTCCCTATGATCATCAGGCCGTATTTTAAATCCGGTTTGGGCATAGTTTAGTATTTTGGCAACTTCCTCGTTATAACTCGGAATTGGGCTTATAATATATCGTTGAAAAGCTCTTTTCAACCCCATCCAACTACAAAATTATTGGACCCATGTCATTGAAAAAATTAAACTGGACTGAACGTTTTTCATAAACAGGGTACGAAAAGACAAATTTTCGAAAAAAGAAATAAAGTATTTTTTATTAAAAACAGAGAATCCACGAGACTCTTTTACATTTTGCTTTGTTCGATAATCAATGACGTGAAAGATATTCGTCACTGGGTTTGGTTTTGGGGACACAATCAGGTGTCTACACACACGAGCTACAAAGCTTAGTTCTTGTTTTATTGAGCTTAGAGTATGGATGGAAGAGGTCCCTATGAGTATATTTGATTTTGTAATTGCTGACCTGAACTCTCTGTTTGATTTATACATCTCTTTGCTAGGTTTATGTCCCAAAAAAAAATAGATGTAGATTTGGCAAAAAATTTTTACGTTAATGTATATACAAGTAAAATGGACACTGCTAATCATCGTCCTTAACATATTCCACTCCTCAGTTTACTTTGATTATTTTAATACATGGCTTGAAAATGATAGGCTAAGAATAGATAATAAAAATAATCGAGTGTTTGTTGGGTTTCAGAAAGTCCAACTTTCCGCGGAAACAAAACCCGACCCCAAGACCCGCTCACAACTAATAAGCATAATTAACAAGACAATGAGAAAGACAATATTACTCTTGGCGCGTGCTTCGCTCTCTTAAAAAGCTCTTAATTCGAAAGTGACAGGGTGAATTCTAGGTCGTTGGGATTCTAAAATTTCTCCAATCAAACAAAATTTATAACCAAACCTACACCTAGTAATAGGGAAATTCCGGGTCAAACCACTAGGAATGGGGGGAAGTTTGCTAAGGTCAATGTCAAGCTACTCCGAAGTGTAAGAGGTAGTGTAGGTAATCTAAATTCAACTAAACAAACAAAGTAATTCAGTATATCGAGACACTGGGGATTTAGGATCCACATGTACTGGCAATGGACACTCACTAATCGAGTTGGAGATTGACTAATTCGAGTATTGCGAGGGAAGATAGACAATGCAAGTAAAAGAGCTTGCAAGCTATCTCCTAGAGGTTTAGCTAGCGCCAACTACGAAAGACTCTAACTAGGAACGTCACTAACCAAGCTCGATCGACAAACGCGAGCTACAAATCAATGGTCCGTATCATTGTAGGCACGCAATGCAATCTAGTATGACAATCAAAGTTAGCTACTCTTTAACTAATCACACACATGCACAAAATCAATCAACCAATTTAATCACAATGCTAAATCAATCAAGAACCCCCAATTAGCTATGATCCATCACTCATACACGCTTCACCACATCCCTAGAAAGTAAACTACTCACAATCCATGGAAGAAATCAAGATCAAAACTAAGCAAATCAACTAATTCATCATCATCATTTCAATCAAACAAATTCAATCAACTAACAATAAACTTTAACAATCAACATAACAGTTGAAATCAAAAGCTAAAGATTGCATTAAATAAAGTAAAGGAAATCCTTACAAACTTTGATCAAATCAAAGGAAATGTGCTTAGAATCATCAATCATCAATCATCAACCATGAGTTTCTCTCTCTAAAATCTAAGAACAAGTGTTTATCTCTCTAAGTTTCTCTCCCTAATTACTTCCTAATTGTTCTCCAATTGAATTCTCTCTCTGAAAATAGAAGAAAAATCTATAAATAGTAAAACTAACAAAGAGAAGTTAGTTAGATTGTCCAAAATAGACCCGTACAGGCGCGACCCCCTTCAAGAAGATGCGCGGCCATGCAAAAGAGGGTACAAAACAGAGATCACCAGGTGTGCGGCCGCGCCAAGGCCACGCGCGCCTGTGCCACCAGGCTGCGCGCCCGCGCCAGTGTTGCGCGAAGCAGGGCAACTTCCTTCCTCTTTATCTTGACGCTCCTCGTGCGCTCCACTTGGTGAACTTGATGAACACGGGACATGGCATATTCCAAGAGGATTCTATGGTGGGTTCAACACCACAATTGGTGCCCCCACGGCTTGAATGCACCCCCTAAGGAAATTTGGAACTTGCACATCTCCATACTTGAGATTTAAATGGAAGGCACTAAGCATCCTAATCAATGCAAAACCCGGGAAGAAACCTCGAGAAACCTTGAATAACGTTATCCTGAAAATAAAAGAAAACAAACAAATAAAAGGGAAAAAAGGCAAAATAAACCAAGAAATACAAGAAAGTGGAAAATAAACTAAGGAAAATGCAAACTAAAGAAATAAAGAACAAAACTAAGGAAAAAGGAATAAAAAGAGCTGTAAAAGCAATCTAAAATCACCCTAAAAGAGAACAAATGAGGGCTATAAATGATACTTATCAAATTTCCCCAAGCTAAAATTTTGCTCGTCCTCGAGCAAAACCAAGCAAGCATGATAAAGGATGAAAGAGTTATTCAAAAAGGAAAAAAAAAGACATGGGATGAGAATGTACACTAAGACTCACTAACGTAGGAATGACGGTTGTTTTTAGCTACAACAAGCCCTTTAAACCCCAAAGTCGCCTATGAGGACGAATGAAGTCTCGTAAAGGTTTCCTAAGAGCTTAACCCATAACTCTCAACAAACATACATGAGGCAAATCACAAAAAGTTAAAGAAAAAGAAAAAGAAAAGAAAAGCAAAATCAAAACCTTTACGAATTGGACTTTACAAAATGACTACACTTCAAATGGATAAACAACTTTCTTAAGCAAGTAAGGGTATGCACGTTCCAAGATATCCGAGGTTGATTGAAACATTGAATATTCCAAGCATAGAGAACTAGTAATCACAATCCACCTTCACCCCATTCAATCTTACTGCGATCTCTCTACTAGTCTCAAATCATCCCCTAGTGAGCATCTCAATAATTCCTTAAAGGAACCGGAAAAGAAAATATTGTAGGCTACTCGATGTCTTGACCCATAATCCCCTCTCCATAGGCTATGACCAATAATTCCCTCCCCCGAGATATGACTCAACCTCTAGGTCAAAAGGACTTTTTAAGGTTGTAATGTAAGGGCAAAAAGGGTGAGGGTAGGCTTAAAATTTTATAATTTGGTGGTATATATCCCTAATTAGTGAAGCAAAGGGTGATCAATCCTTAACACCATAATCAAGTAATCACCGAACAAAAAGAAACTAACACCCCCAAGCTTATTCAAAGCTGTACTCACAATCATATAAACAAAAAGCGTAAACGCTTCTCCCCCAAGCTTAAATGAAACATTGTCCTTAATTCTTAAAAGGGAGAAAAATTTACATCAAAATATTTTTGCATTTTCTTATTTTTCACTTTTTTTTTTCATTACTGCTTTGTCCTCGCCTCTTTTAACTATGGACGGCTTTTACAACTTTGACTTGAATGTCCTTACTTTTTTTTTTTTAACTTTTGACGGCTTTTTCACTTATTCATTTGCTATTATTCACCAGATATACACAACACAAGCTTGCTTACAAATATGAACCAATATCCAAACTCATATACCACAATCTCCAATAAAATGATCATTTGCTTCACAAAAACCAAGAATGGGAACAAAACTGAAACAAAAGGCTCAAAATTGTAAAGATGTGGCTTGAAAAGAAGGGAAAAGGCTCAAATGGTTAGCAAGTAGGCAAATGTAAACCCAAAAAACAATAATAAAGAAAACTATCCTAGAAAAGAAAAATTACCACCCCGAAAAGATGCCTTTGTCCTCCCTAGATGGTTTGGTGTCGGGCTTGAGAACCATAAGTCAAGATTCTAGATTAGGTCCGCAATAGTCAAGGATCCATGCCGCTCATTCAAGTATATGTTGAAGGCTTGAAAAAGTATGAACCTCACATGGATGAAGCAATAACTCACTATTAGTGTCAAATCGACTATAGGAAGCAACTACCAACATGCCTTAAACAAGTAGAATCCGGTTTTACGATCCTCGTAGTTCTTAGACACGCTACCTTAGCATACGCCATCCTAGAATCAACCAAGCATACTCTCAAACCGTGCAAACCATTACCACTAAAGAAGATGTTCATTCCAAAGCAAAAGTCCTTTGGTATGTAGTCCAATTCACAAGAAAGACAACAAAAATGAAAAATAAAGCCTCAAAAACTTTATACAAACAAAAAACAAAAATAAAGAAAAGAAAAAAAAAGAAAAGAAAAGGAAAGAAAAGAAAAGGAAAATGAAAGAAAAGAGGAAAGAAAAGATAAAGGAAGAGTAGGAAAAGAAAAAAAGAAACAAAGATGCAAGTATAACACGTAATTCCCAATTGTCAAACAAGTGATCAATTGACAACATCGTTAATGATCCCAAACACTCTAAGGTGTTACAAGCATACATCCTCGAACCGTTTAACTTCTCCTAAAACTAATCCTAACCTATGTTTGGGTTTGGTGAGTCCGAGTCACTGCGGAAAAAACCCGAGCCAAGGATCACGCTCGCAATAATTAAAATCATAAAAGCATAACAAAAAACACAAAGGGTAGAATAGGAATTATACCTTTGTCGCGTGCTTCGCCCGACCAATAGGGCTCTTACTTGAAAGCTAGCCCCGAAATTACGACGACCTCCGACGGAGATCCACCCGCAACACGACCACCGACTTAAGGTCTATTGCCTTGGGGTTAGCAAGGCCCGACCAAGCCCGAGTATTATATGAGTTCAAGGCTTTTTGCAATGGCAATGCCCTATTCAACTCTTACTCAAGCATCATTCCCAATGCCCCAAGTTAGGTATTTGTAGGGAATGATGAGAGTATGAAATTCTCTCCCATCAATGTGGGACAATGAGATTTTCACATTTTGTTTTAAAGCTAAAATAAAATAATGAAGTAAACGAGTAATAAATCAACAAGTGTCAACTATTCATGAGAGAGCAAGTGAGGACCACTTGGAGAGGGGGGACCAAACTTGCTCCCCATTCTCTCCCTCACCTTGCACCACATGTCAACCTTTCAAGGCTCCCATTTAATCCTCCCTTGGACTCGGCCCAGCTACCCGCACAATGGAGTTGCGGGCTTCTCTAAGTGCGGGCTGCTACTGCTTGCGGCTAGCATGCCTCGCACTCGAGGTGCGGGCTGCTGCTGCTTGCGGCCAGAGTGCCGCGCACTCTGAGTGCGGGCTGCTGCTACTTACTGCCCCTAGGTGCCGAGGCTTCCCCTGGCTGCTAGCAATGGTGCGCTAGCACGCACCAGCTAGCCTAGGCTCGGCTTGGTGCGTTTGCTAGCCACCATGCTGCGCATTATGCCCCTAGCACTCGAATTACTCGGGGCACTCCGATGCTAGGGGTATTTTGGGAAATGTGTTGATTTACTTTTATTATTTTTGACTTGACTTCCGACGCTCTAAGCTCGAATTTCCGACGTCTAAATATTTATTACTCGATCGACTCATTAATTCCTTCCGAATTTATTCGTCATGTCGGCTCGTTGGTTGCTTGGGTGTGACCCGAAGGTTTCAGATAAGATTAAGCTATAACATTAATTATACATTAATATTACTGATCAGAAGCGGCCTCCACCTAGGCATTCCGATCACTTGACCTTACTGAATATATTATCTTTCTAATAATTATGAACCCACTATTAGAATAATACACTTGTTCGAAGGACACCATTCCTTTCAACCTATGCATCTAAGAAAAGTAGAGAGATTATTCTTCATCCCTATTACGTCCTTTCAATCTCCTATGCATCTAAGAAAAGTAAAGACATTATGCATCTAAGAAAAGTAAAGAGATTATTCATCATCCTTTCAATCTCCCACTTATCCTTCCGGACAAGTGAGCTTTCAGTGTATATCCCCTTTCCTATGTCTCTTCATGTCTCTTCATGAACTATAGGGTAAGATTATTCGTTATCCCTATTACGTCCAGAAGTGTTTCTTGAAATCCGAGTTTAACTATCAATAAGCAGATGATTTCTATAATCCATCTGAGCACGACCATGCATTTTCACAGTCTCGCTCTTTGAGAGGCCTTGTAAACAACAAAGACATGTTCCCTATTGTTAGTAGGGAGACATTCCTAGTCTTGTAATGTAGCATCTCTTACTAAGAGGACCTAGCCGTCTGATTGCCGTCGTTAAAAATCCCCTTTTACGGCAGACGTTTGACCAACATCAAAACGGACTAGTACTTAAACAAGAGACCACACAATACTCATGGTCGAGGAAAAGAGTTCCGATAGCAATAATGAGAAATATACTTATGACGATTTTGAATCTCTTAAAGTATTCTCATAGGTCGATCCAGTATGGTTCTAAACCAATATTTGTGCAAATGATTTATGTCCTCGTAGCACAAGAAACGGTGCTATAAATCATACTACACAACAATCTCTATTGGTCATTAATCGTCCATCATTTAAATGACCTTGATCAGGGATAATTTTCGATTAAAATATTCAATGTTCACTAATAGGCGTTTCTTTATCCAAGACATTGTCTTGATATCCTTTTTTGAATTGCATGAAAAATTTAATTACTCCAAAACTGAATGGTTTATCATAGTATCTTACATTAAAATTGTCCAAAATTAATTAAAACACTAAAATAACGAAATCATAGCCAATTTCCGAATTGATTCCCATTGCCTCAACGTGTTTGTTGTGCTTCATTTGAGACAAAGGTTTAGTGAGTGGATCAGCTACATTGTCATCCGTTCCAACCTTGCAAATTCAGATTTCACCTACTGATTTCCATTCTTTAATCATGTGAAATCGCCTCTGGACATGTTTGACCTTCTGATGTTCTCTTGGCTCTCTGGCCTGAGCAATAGCCCCATTGTTGTCACAATAGAGTGCTATTGGACCCGTGATGGAGGGTACATCATCAAGTTCCCCAATGAACTTGCAAATCCAAACTGCCTCCTTAGCTGCCTTAGATGCTGCCAAGTATTCGGCTTTAGTTGTAGAATCAGCGGTTGTGCTTTGTTTAGCACTCTTCCAACTAAACGCTCCTCCATTGAGACAGAATACGTACCCAGATTGTGACTTCAAGTCGTCTCTATCTGTCTGGAAGCTTGCGTCGATGTAACCCTCACCAACCAATTCATCTTTGCCACCATAGACCAGGAATTTATCCTTGTTCCTTTTCAGGTACTTTAGGATATTCTTGGCCGCAGTCCAATGCGCCTCTCCTGAGTCCGATTGGTATCGGCTCGTAGCACTCAAGGCATACGATACATCTGGCCTAGTACATATCATGGCATACATGATCGATCCAATAAGCGAAGCATATGGAATCTGATTCATCCTTTCTTGCTCATCATGTGTCTTTAGACACTGCTTCTTGCTTAGGGCTATGCCATGTGACATGGTCAGGTGGCCTCTCTTGGCTCCTTCCATGTGAAATCGAGCTGGTACCTTATCAATATATGTACTTTGACTCAATCCTATCATCCTTTTTGATCTATCCTTGTAGATCTTGATGCCTAGTATGTACTGAGCCTCTCCCAAGTCTTTCATTGAAAAACATTTTCCGAGCCAGGCCTTTATAGACTCTAACAATGGAATATTGTTTCCAATGAGCAAAATGTAATCGACATATAAGACTAGGAAGGCGATGTCACTCCCACTGACCTTCTTGTAAACACAAGACTCATCTGGATTCTTGATAAAACCAAACTTACTAATGGCTTCATCAAATCGCAGATTCCAACTTCTGCTCACTTGCTTTAATCCATAAATGGACTTCTTAAGCTTGCATACCTTTCTAGCGTTGTTTTGGTCGACAAAACCTTCAGGCTGTGTCATGTACACAGTTTCTTCCAAATTTCCATTGAGGAAGGCAGTTTTGACGTCCATCTGCCATATTTCGTAATCGTAATATGCAGCAATCGCTAGGAGAATCCGAACGGCATTAAGCATTGCAACTGGAGAAAAGGTTTCATCATAATAAACTCCGTGAATTTTCCTGTAACCTTTTGCTACCAGTCTAGCTTTATAAATGAATACATTTCCATCTTTATCGGTTTTCAACTTGAAAATCCATTTACATCCGATAGGTGTGTAACCTTCGGGTAAATCAACCAAGTCCCATACTTGATTTTCAAACATGGAGTCCATTTTTGGATTTCATGGCCTCTTGCCATTTTGCAGAGTCGGGGCTCGTCATAGCTTGCTTGTAGGTTGCTGGCTCATCTCCATTCATTACAAGGATGTCCTGATCTTCTGTTAGCATAATAGCGAGATATCTGTCAGGTTGAGATCTTGGCCGAGTTGACCTACGTAGGGTAATGGACTGAGCATTTGCATTGTCAGTTTGACTTTGCATATTTTGACTTTGACCAATATCAACAGATGCTTTGTGAGAACTTTGATTGTCAATTTGTCCTTGTTACTCGTCCTCTCGAACTTCGTCGAGTTCGATTTTCCTCCCACTTGTCATTTTGGAAAGATGTTCCTTCTCCAAAAAGATACCATCACGAGCAACAAACACTTTGTTCTCGGATTTGTTGTAGAAGTAATATCCTTTGGTTTCTTTTGGATAACCCACAAAGAAACACTTGTCAGATTTTGGATGAAGTTTGTCAGACATGAGTCTCTTGACATATCCTTCGCATCCCCAAATCTTTAGAACAGACAACCTTGGAGGTCTATATGTCCATAATTCATATGGAGTCTTTTCTTCAGCTTTTGACGGAGAACGATGCAGTGTAAGTGCCGCGGTTAAAAGTGCATCTCCCCAGAAAGAGATTGGAAGATCACTAAGACCCACAGTCGATCGTACCATGTCTAACAACGTTCGATTTCTCCTTTCAGATACTTCATTCCATTGAGGAGTTCCAGGAGGTGTCAGTTTTGAAAGTATGCCATGATCTTTCAGATGGTCATCGAATTCTTGGCTCAAATATTCACCACCTCGGTCCGATCAAAGCGCTTTGATTTTCTTGCCAAGTTGATTTTCAACTTCACTCTGAAATTCTTTGAATTTATCAAACGATTCAAATTTGTGCGACATTAGATAAACATATCCATATCTACTATAGTCGTCCGTGAAGGTTATGAAATACCGATAACCATTTCTTGCGGGTGTACTCATTGACCCACATACATTGGTATGTATTAGGCCCAATAAGTCACCGGCCCTTTCTCCCAACTTGGAGAATGGTTGCTTTATCATCTTGCCTAGTAAACATCCTTCGCAATTCTCAAATGATTCTAAATCAAATGAGTCTAGAATGCCTTCTTGATGCATTTGATGTTAATGTGGCTAAGGCGACAATGCCACAAGTAGTTTCGACTATGTTCTAGCATTGGTATCATCATTTAAACATTTTGTCCAAAACACATGAAAGTGTCATTCCATATATACAAGACATAAAACAAAAGTCTTGGTTTGATGATGAAAACGACGTCCAACGTCGGAAATAAAAGTATGGTGAATAAAACTGTCAAGTTCTAATTCTTAGACAAAACATGAGATTACAAGTTTTCTTGGATAGATCATCTTCATCTTCCACTTGTGTACTCATATCCACTTGAGAAGCACTGTTCACTTGGTTCCTAAAAAAGGAGTATATAGTGAGTCGATTTTCCGGTACTAATACCTTAAAATTGCTTTTATTCAAGTGTAAAGATGATACCTGAGGTTGAGGTTACTTTTCCTTTCGCCTCATCATCCAGATACATGTCGCATTCTCTTTTGTAGTGACCGGGATTACTACAATAGAAGCAGCGCATCTTCCTCGCAATCTCGCACCATAGCCGCACCACAGCATCTATGTGCTGCGCTACGCATGCACGCAGCACTGCCGCAGCATGCTGCTGCTTGGCTGGCGCTGCTATTGTGGCTGGGTGCGCTAGCCATGCATATTGCTACATGCACCATCGAGCAGCCCCTTTGGCAGCCACATGCAGGCTGCTATGCAGCCCGGCTAGCCAAGGGAGGCTTTGCCTTGATTTGCGTGCCATAGCCTCGGGATTTCGATCCCAAATTTTACGTGACAAAATTTATTAATTCTAAACTAATTTTAGAACTAATTTTAATGAGAAAAAATTGAAAAAATTTAAACAAGTCTAACTTAGATAAAATTTATCAAGATACATTCAACCAAAATTATTCCAAGAACCATTCATTAATAAAATTGGTTTAACTTGGTGCAACGAAATAAATAAGGCAATTTCTCACTATTAATTTAATCAATTTAAATTAATCTTGAGATTTTGACAAAGTAAGAGGGAGTTAAAAAAATATGAACTATAATGTTCAAAAATAAAAATTCCAACTTTTAACACTTGTGAATCCTTGAAAAATTATATCTTCCAATATGAAGATAAACAAATTTCTATCACAAGATTGAAACTTTATGTTTTCAATCAACCAAAAATGATTAAAACAACAAAGTTCAACATAAAATTCATGGAATTTAGTAACTTTAAAGTTTCAACCACTTAACATAATTAAAGATTGAATCTTTAGTACTTGGAAGCCTCAAAAACAAAGATTTCACACTATAATGCAATTAGTTTGCAATTAGGGGAAAAATAATCAATCTCGTAAGCACAAAATACTACTAAGTAAATATGCTTTAAAGAGATTAACATTGCAGAAAAATAATGCAAATAAATCAATACATAATCACCATATTATGCCATAAAAATTCAAGGTAAGAAGGACTTAAAATTATTCCTCAAAATGAAAAATCCCTCGAAAAAGGCATTTCTGGTTCGATTTTGGCTAAAATCACAGCCTCAAAGGGGTGAAAACATTTCCAGAACATTTTTTCACCTAAAACTAACTATTTTTGGGCGAAAATCTGGGTTCTGGCCTAAAAATCGTATTTAAAACGGGATTAAAATATTAAAACCGAGCCACTAATCTAATTAGCAACTTAAAACAAGAAAAATAAGCCATAAATAACCTTGAAAAAACATGATAATAAAAATAAACGAGCGGGGCTCCGATACCGCTGTTGGGGTTTGATGAGTCCGACTCACCGCGGAAAAAACCCGAGCCAAGCATCACGCTCGCAATAAATAAAATTAAAAAAGCATAACTAAATAAACATAAAGGGTAGAATAGGATTATACCTTTGTCGCGTGCTTCGCCCGACCAATAGGGCTCTTACTTGAAAGCTAGCCCCGAAACTACGACGACCAACGACGGAGATCCACCCGCAACACGACCACCGACTTAAGGTCTATTGCTGGGGTTAGCAAGGCCCGACCAAGCCTGAGTATTATATGAGTTCAAGGCTTTTTGCAATGGCAATGCCCTATTCAACTCTTACTCAAGCATCATTCCCAATGCCCCAAGTTGGGTATTTATAGGGAATGATGAGAGTGTGAAATTCTCTCCCATCAATGTGGGACAATGAGATTTTCACATTTTATTTTAAAGCTAAAATAAAATAATTAAGCAAACTAGTAATAAATCAACAAGTGTCAACTATTCATGAGAGAGCAAGTGAGGACCACTTGGAGGGGGGGGGGACCAAACTTGCTCCCCACTCTCTCCCTCACCTTGCGCCACATGGCAACCTTTCAAGGCTCCCATTTAATCCTCCCTTGGACTCGGCCCAGCTACTCGCACAATGGAGTTGCGGGCTACTGCTACTTGCGGCTAGCAAGCCTCGCAGTCCAAGTACGGGCTGCTGCTGCTTGCGGCCAGCATGCCTCGCACTCTAAGTGCGGGCTGCTGCTGCTTGCGGCCAGCATGCCGCGCACTCCGAGTGCAGGCTGCTGCTGCTTGCTGCCCCTAGGTGCCAAGGCTTCCCCTGGCCGCTAGCAATGGTGCACTAGCACGCACCAGCCAGCCTAGGCTCGGCTTGGTGCACTTGCTAGCCACCATGCTACGCATTATGCCCCTAGCACTCGTAATGCTCGGGGCACTCCGATGCTAGGCGTACTTTGGGAAATGTGTTGATTTATTATTATTTGCACGTCTCGTCTTTTATTATTTTCGACTCGACTTTCGACGCTCGGTTTTGACGCTCTAAGCTCGAATTTCCAACGTCTAAATATTTATTACTCAGTCGACTCATTAATTCCTTCCGAATTAATTTGTCGTGTCGGCTTGTTGGTTTCTTGGGTGTGACCCAAAGGGTTCAGATAAGATTAAGCTGTAATATTAATTATACATTAATATTACTGATCAGAAGCGGCCTCCACCCAGGCATTCCGATCACTTGACCTTACTGAATATATTAGCTTTCTAATAATTCTTAACCCACTATTAGAATAATACAATTGTTCAAAGGACACCATTCCTTTTAACCTATGCATCTAAGAAAAGTAAAGAGATAAAAGAAAGAAAATATGGAGGATCTCACCGGGCTTCCAAGCAATGCTAATAAAAATAAGGTGAAAGATCAACCACCTCATGAAGCTCCAAGAATCAATAGCATCATCATCAATTCCAAGTGAGAGGAATAATAGAAAATAGAACTATATACAAAGAAAACGGTTAGTAACTTCAAAGAAAAATAACAAAAAAAAATAATAAACTATACACTAATCTACAATGAATGTGGAATATAGGGTTTGAATTCAAGGGTTTTGGAATAAAGGTAGCAAAATCATCCTCATTTGACTCATCATCATGAAAACCATCTCAACAATATCATAAAGAGGGTTAAAGGTTGTGTTTATCAAGAGAAATGAAGGAGTGCTCATGAGGTAGGATGTAAAGAAATGAGGGAAGAAAAGAGAGAAGAAGTTAAGAACCTCAACTGGGCACTTGCGTGCCCGCGCCACAATTGAGCGCGCTCGCACCAGTTGGGATCTTTTCTTGGTGGGTTCAATGGTGGGCTCGAGCTTCAATACCATCCTGGGAATGTTGAACCCACTAAACATACCAGATTCAAAACACATTGACAGTGGGTTCAACATCCCAAATTAACGAGTACACCATAATGAACTCACCAAGCTCAAACTTCCTTCACATTATAAGCACTTCTATTTCCACCTTGTACCGATGGTCTACCCCTTACCTTCACGATCACCTTTCCCATATGACTCAAAATTCGAGAACATCGAGCATACTCTCATCATGAAACACACAACACCACATTATAATGCTTATGCTTGCTCAAAAGAATCCAATTCCCATGAAAACACCCTACAAATTAAAACACAAAACAAGTGAAAAAAATTAAAGAAAATAAAAGAAAATAAAAGAAAGATAAAATGAAAAGAAAAAGGTTAGAAATCCGGGTTGCCTCCCGGAAAGAGCTTGCTTAAGGTCCCAAGCTCGACCTTTCCTCAAAATCATGGAGGGTCAAAGAAAACCACCTTGTCCAAAGTGGTGGAGAGGGTAAAATCATTGCAAAGCTTGGGAAAAATCACATCATGAGCCATGTCATCTTGAATCATAGAAACCGGATTAAACTTTTTAGGCTTCAAATTCGTTTTATATTTCTTGGAAACTCTATTTTTCTTCCTTGAATTCTTCTTCTTTAGAGTTTTGAGATCCACATGTTCACCACTTGAAGAACTGTTCTCATCTTCCTTCAAAGAAAGCTCAAACTAAGAAGGCATTTAAAACTCATCCTCAAGATTTGAGGAGTCCTTGTCTTCTTCACTTACTACCTTGCTTTCAATACTTTTAGGAACATCATCACAAGCTACAAGCGTATCGTTAGTAGAAGACACAAACATGCAATCATTAACATTAGAAGGTAATGAATTTGTGCACATAATTCCTTGCACATAGGATAGAGACTCATGCATAGACTAGAGCTTAAAACTTACCTTATCATTACTAAAACACTAAGTAATCATGCCACCTTTCACATATATCAAAGCACCCGAAGTTGCTAAGAATGGTCTCCCTAAAATGATAGGAATGTTGTCGTCCTCTGCAATCTCTAGCACAATGAAGTCAACGGGGATAATGAACTCTCCTATCTTGAGAGGGACATCCTCAACTCTAACCTTTGGGAACTTAATAGAACGGTCGGCCAATTGAAGGGTCATGTTGGTTGGAAGGAGCTCACCTAACTTAAGTTTCTTAAAGACGGAATAAGGCATGATGCTAACACTAGCACCAACATCACAAAGGGAATTTTGGAACAATTTACCATTAATATTGCAAGGGATGGAGAAATTCCCCGAGTCTTTCAACTTTTGGGGTAAGTCATTATGAATAAGGGCACTACAACATTCCCCCAAACTCACCGGTTCAACCACATTGCAATCTCTCTTACCACTCAAGATTTCCTTAAGAAACTTAGAATAGTTTGGCATTTGTTCATAAACATCGGTGAAAGGAATAGAAAGATGAATTTTCTTAGGCATCTCGATAAATTTCCCAAATTGTTCATCCAATTTGTGCCTATTGAACTTTTGGGGGTAGGGAAGTTTCGGTTTGAATACCTCATCTTGCTTCCTCTCTTTCTCCTTAGTCTCTTCATTAGAACTCTCACTCATCTTTCTAGACTCATCATGCTTATTCCCCTCGCTCGAATCACTCTCCTTTTCACCCTCTTTTTGCACTTTCTCAACACTCTTATTTTTATCTTGAGCTTCTTCTTTGTTCACTTTCTTTGACACATTGTTCTCATCTTTCTCACTTGAGTCACTCCCCTTCTCATCTTCCTCACTCATCCTAGAAACTCTCTCTTCAAGCACTCTCCCACACCTTTTGGTAATAGAATAGACAGGTTTCTTAGGATCAACTCCTTGATAAGGTAATGAAGAAAGGCTAGCACAATCTTTCAAGGTGTTGGCTAGTTGAGTGATTTGTGTATCAAGCATTTTGTTGTGTGTCATCATCTCATTGAACTTCTTGTCACTCACCACCATGTAAGTGTTTATGATTTTTGTTTGGTTCTCAATTATCTCCTCCAAGTTAGTTATAGAAGATGAGGGTTGAGCATAGGAATTATCAACATTGCCTTAAGGTCCTGGAGAAAATCCGGGTGGGGGTCCCCTTTGATTGTTATTTTGAAAATTGCCTCTATTTTGGTTGCTCTAATTACCTCGGCCTTGATTGTTGCCATTATTTTTGTAATGGCCACCAAAGCCTTGAGATTGGTCTTGATTTCCATGCCCTTGGCCTTGGTTTTGATTACTATAACCTTGGTTATTATAGTTACCTCGAAAACCTTGATTTCCTTGGTTCCTACAACCACCATTGTTGAAGTTGTCAAAACTCCCTTGTTGGTGAGCATTCCTAGTCCTAAAATTCCTTAGACCTTCAAATCTTTGTCCATTGTTGTTGTTAGAAATAAGTCCACATGTTCACAATCATTATTCTCAACATCATCACATCCTTCCACAAATGAATGAGAACACATAGAAGAATCATGCTCATAAGACCCACAAATATCACAAAATACACGTCATTTGGCATATTACTTGAAGTAGAAGGAGGAGTACAGTAAGAAGATGTACCTCTTCATTAATGTGGAAGGGAAGACACGGTGCATTTGAAGAGGCACTCTATAGCTTAGCCTTAATTGATGTCATCTCCTTCCCCAAATTTGAGAATTGGGAGGACAAGTGGTTAATTGCATTGAGATGGTCAACCGAGTAGACCGTTGAGCCACTTTTGCTTGTAGGCTCTCTCTCTCCCTCTTGCCAATCCATGTAGTGACAAACTACATCCTCTATGATATCAACGACTTCTTCCTCGGTCTTGTTCATTATCGGGCCTCTGGCTCTAGCATCAAGACATAACTTTCCTTGGGGACTCAATCCTCCATAAAAGATTGGGATGATTTGGTAGGTCGGGATTCAATGGTGAGGACACTCTCTTTGATACTCCTTGTATCTCTCCCAAGCCTCATACAAGCTCTCACTAGACTTTTGCTTGAAACTTTGAATTAGAGTTCTTGCCTTGGCGGTCATCTTTTGAGGGTAAAAGCGGGAAAGAAACTCTTTGGTGACCTCTTCCCATGTTCTCAAAAAATTAGGCTTCACTTCCTTATCTAGCCATTCCAAAGCTCGTCCAATTAGAAAAAACGAGAATAGCTTGAGCCTTATGAATTCTTGAGAAACCCCGTTGACCTTGATTGTGTTGCAATATTTTTCAAACTCTTTGAGATGATTTAGTGGGATTTCATGTTTAGCACCACTAAATTGCCTTCTCTCAATCATCTTTATCATCGCCGACCTTATCTCAAAGTCATTAGCCAGTGTGGTTGGTGGAGCAATACGACTCTCAAATCGATAGACACCGGGAGTTCCCAACTCCTTCAACGCCACTCTTGGTAATTTCCCATGCTTCCTTGTTCTTGTTCTTGTGATTCTTCTTCACTTAAAGAGCTAGTACTCAAAGAACGTCTAGCAACTCTTATCCTTGTAATTGTCCTCTCAATCTCCGGATCAAAATGTACTAAAGTCCTTCCTCTTGTCCTATGCATACAATCTCAAAGAAACAATTAGTAGCACGGCTACAAGTGTAGCCTAAAAGAGAAAAATCTTTTTTTATTTTTGAAATGAAATGAAATAGACTCAACAACAATAGCAAACAACTACGCCGTTCCCCGGCAGCGGCACCATTCTGACGGAGGGTGAATTCAAGGTCGTTGGGATTCTAAAATTCCTCCAATCAAACAAAATTTATAACCAAACCTACACTTACTCATAGGGCAAGTCCGGGTCGAACGACTTGGAATGGGGGGAAGTTTGCTCAAGTCAATGTCAAGCTACTTCGAAGTGTAAGAGGTAGTGTAGGTAATCTAAATTCAACTAAACAAACAAAGTAGTTTAATATGTCAAGACACTAGTGATTTAGGATCTACATGTGCTTGTAATGGACACTCACTAATCGGGTTGAAGATTGATTTAATCGAGTATTGCGAGGGAAGATAGACAATGCAATCAAAAAAGCTCAACAAGCTATCTCCTAGAGGTCTAGCTAGAGCCAACTACAAAAGACTCTAACTAGGAACATCACTAACCAAGCTCGATCGACAAACTCGAGCTACAAATCAATGGTCCGTATCATTGTAGGCACACAATGCAATCTAGTATGACAATCAAAGTTATCTACACTTTAAATAATCACACACATGCACAAAATCATTCAGCCAATTTAATCACAATGCTAAATCAATCAAAAACCCCCAATTAGCTATGATCCATCACTCATACATGCTTCACCGCATCCCTAGCAAGTAAACTACTCACAATCCATGGAAGAAATCAAGATCAAAACTAAGCAAGTCAACAAATTCATCATCATCATTTCAATCAAACAAATTCAATCAACGAATCAATAAAAATGAACAATCAACAAAATAATTGAAATCAAAAGCTAAAGATTGCATTAAAGTAAAGGAAATCCTTACAAACCTTGACCAAATCAAAGGAAATGTGCTTAGAATCATCAATCATCACCCATGTTTCTCTCTCTAAAATCTAAGAACAAGTGTTTCTCTCCCTAATTACTTCCTAATTGTTCTCTAATTGAATTCTCTCTCCAAAAATAGAAGAAAAATCTATAAATAGTAAAACTAACAAAGAGAAGTTAGTTAGATCGTCCAAAATAGACTCGTACAGGCGCGACCCTCTTCAAGAAGATGCGCGGCCACGCAAAAGAGGGTACGGAACAGAGACCACCAGGTGCGCGGCCGAGCCAAGGCCAAGCGCGCCCGCGCCATTGTTGCACGCGCCCGCGCCTGGGAGCAGGGCAGCTTCCTTCATCTTTATCTTGACGCTCCTCGTGCACTCCACTTGGTGAACTTGATGAACACGGGACATGGCATATTCCAAGAGGCTTCTATGGTGGGTTCAACACCATAATTGGTGCCCCCACGGCTTGAATGCACCCCCTAAGGATATTTAGGACTTGCACATCTCCAAACTTGAGCTTTAAATAGAAGTCACTAAGCATTCCAATCAATGCAAAACCCGGGAAGAAACCTCGGTAAACCTTGGACAATGATCTTATGCTAAAAATAAAAGAAAACAAACAAATAAAAGGGAAAAAAGGCAAAATAAACCAAGAAATACAAGAAAGTGGAAAACCAACTAAGTAAAATGCAAACTAAAGAAATAAAGAACAAAACTAAGGAAAAAGGAATAAAAAGAGCTACAAAAGCAATCTAAAATCACCCTAAAAGAGAACAAATGAGTGCCATAAATGACACTCATTCTAAAGCCCGAGTCGCGCAAGTGCGTAGACCTCCCTCGGAATTCCACCCGCAACAACGACCCGTCCTATCCTTACTCGGAGTTTAGCCGAGCAAGACAAAAAATAAAATACTCGAGTTTTATATGAGGTCCACAACGGGGAGGGGGGGACCAAAGCCTTGCTCCCCAAGCACCCCAAACCGCCTCAATCTTCTCTCTCGGTCCCAACCAGCTAGCGCGCCTGGCCTTGGGAGCCAAAGCTGCCTCGCTAGCACTTGGTGCCCTTGGATGGGCCTTCTTCTTGGGATCTAGCTTGGTGCGGGCTGCTTCCTTGGCCTTGAATGCCTCGCATGCATAAGGGCTGCTCGGCGAGGCCTTACGCGCTCCATCGTTAGCATTGCTAGCTTGCTAGCACGCTGCTAGCTTGCTGGTGCTACTAGCTTGCTTGCACGCTGGTGCGCGTCAGCAATGCTAGCATGTACGAGCTAGCTTGCTGCGCCACGCACTAGCCAGCGCTACTAGCAGCATCGTGCATGCTAGCACCAATGCCCCTAGCACTCGATTTGCATGGGGCATTCCGATGCTTGGTTTATTTTGGTAATTGTTGATTAATTGATATTTATTGTCTCATCATCTTATTAATTCGACTCGAGTTGCGACGCTTTGTCTCAACTCTCCTAGCTCGATATCCGACGTCTATGCTCATAATACTCAAGTGAGTCATTAATTCCTTTCGGATTAACTCCCCGTGACGGATCGTCTGTTTGCTTGGGTATGACCTGAAGGGTTCAGTCAAGATTAAGCTGTAATATTATTTAAAAATTTATATATAACTGATTGGAAGCGGCCTCTAACTAGGCATTCTGATCACTTGACCTCACTGAATAATTAGGTTTCTAATAATTCTGAACCCTTTATCGGGATAATACACTTGTTCGAAGGACACAATTCCTATCAATCTTCCACTTGTCCTTCCCGATAAGTGCGCTTTTAGTGTATAGCTTGTTTCCTATGTCACTTAATGTCTCTTCATGAACTATTAGGTAAAATTTTTCGTCATCCATATTACGTCCAAAAGTGTTTCTCGAAATCCGAGTTTAATTGTCAATTAACATATTATTTCTAAAATCCATCTGAGCACGGCCATGCATTTTCACAGTCCCGCTCTTCAAGAGGCCTTGTAAATAACAAAGACATGTTCCCTATTGTTAGTAGGGGGACATTCCTAGTCTTGTATTGTCAGCTTCTCTTACTAAGATGACCTAGCCGCCCGATTGTTGCCGTTGTAACCCCCATGTACGGCAGATGTTTGACGAACATCAAAACAGACTAGTACTCAAACAAGAGAACTCACAATACTCATGGTCGAGGAAAGATGTTTCGATAGCCATAATGCGAAGTATACTTTTGCCCTTTTTCAAATCTCTCAAAGTACTCTCATAGATCGATCTTGTATGGTTCTAAACCAATACCCGTGCGAATGATTTATGACAATCATGTCCTTGTAGCACAAGAAACGGTGCTATAAATAATACTACATACTAACCTCAAGTAGGGATGTTAATGGGGCAGGGCAGGGCGGATGTTGGCCATCCCATCCCCATCCCCACCTTACATTTTTATCCCCATCCCCATCCCCGTGGCGGGTTTAAAATTCATCCCCATCCTCGCCCTGGCGGGTACAACTCCAAAACCATCCCCGTCCCGCCCCTCCACTTGGATATCCATCCCCACCTAATCCCCACAAAAGACCCGCCTAATCCCCACCCAAGACCCACGTAATCTCCGCATCTTAAATACACAATCTTACGTAATTAATATGGATTACAATTAAAAAAATAAAAAATTAATATTACACACATTTTTGTTTATAATATAAGTGTAGTACAAAGTATTATAATTAATATTTTATTTCACATTATTATATTATAAATAGTATAAAAATAAATAATATTGTTTTGAAAGATGTGGGGATGAGGAGGGTATGAAGTGGGGCGAGTGGGGTGGGGCGGGTCCAACTTAAAATCCACCCCCGCCCCATCACCCATGGCGGGTATGGTTTTTATCCCCATCCCCACCCTACTACCCGCCAAACCAAGACCCGTCCCTGCCCCACTGGGGCGGGGATGGGGCGGGTCTCCTACTTGACCCGCCCCACTGACATCCCTAATCTCAAGTGGTCATTAATCGTCCATCATTTTAATGACCTTGATTAGGGACAATTTTCGATTATGATATTCAATGTTCACTTAATAGGTGTTTCTTTATCCAAGACATTGTCTTGATACCTTATTTTGAATATTTTCAAAATCGAATGGACTCAATATTTAATTCTAAACCACAATTTAATAGTAATGGAGTAATAAAATTGCATAAAATTTAAATTTCTCTAAAATCCGAATGGTTCATCATAGTGTTTTATATTAAAATATATATCCCAAAATTAATTTAAACACATAATTAAAGTCAATCACCAACGTGCCTGATTCCCATTGCCTCAACGTGCTTGTTGTGTATCACATGAGGCAAAGATTTAGTAATTGGATCGGCTACATTATCGTCCGTTCTAAATTTAAAAATTCATATTCACCCTCTAACTTCCATTTCCTTATCATGTGAAATTTCCTCTTGACATGTTTGACCTTCTGATGTTCCTTTAGCTTTCTAGCCTGAGCAATAGCTCCATTATTGTTGCCACAATAGAGATCTACTAGAGCATTGATGGAGGGTACAACATCAAGTTCACCAACGAACTTATGAATCCAAACTGCATCCTTAGCTGCTACAGATGCTGGCAAGTATTTGGCTTCAGTTATATAATTTGCAGTTCTGCTTCGCTTAGCACTCTTCCAACTAAACGCTCCTCCATTGAGACAAAATTTGTACTCAGACTGCCACTTGGAGTCGTCTCTGTCTGTCTGGAAGCTTGTGTCAGTGTAACCTTCAACAACCAAATGATCTCTACAAACATAGACCAGGAATTTAACTTTGTTCCTTTTCAGGTACTTTAGGATATTCTTGGCCGCTGTCCAATGCGCCTCTCCTGGGTCTAATTGGTATAAGCTCGTAGCACTTAAAGCATATGATACATCCAGCATAGTACATATCATGACATACATGATCGATCCAATTAACAAAGCATATGTAATCTAATTTATCCTTTCTCACTCACCAGGTGTCTTTGGACACTACTTCTTGCTTAGGGTTATGCCATGTGACATGGGTAGGTGACCTCTCTTGGCCTCTTGGATATTGAATCGTGCGAGTACATTATCGATGTAAGTACTTTGGCTCAATCCAATCATCCTCTTAGATCTAACCCTGTAGATCTTGATGCCCAATATGTACTGTGCCTCTCCCAAGTCTTTCATTGAAAAACACTTTCCAAGCCAGGCCTTTACAGACTCTAGCATTGGAATGCTGTTTCCAATGAGCATTATTTCATCGACATATAAGACTAGGAAAGGGATGTCACTCCCACTGACGTTCTTGTAAACACAAGACTCATCTGGATTCTTGATAAAACCAAACTTATTGATGGCTTCATCGAATCGCAGATTCCAACTTTTGCTTGCTTGCTTTATTTAACCTATAAATGGACTTCTTAAGCTTTCATACCTTCCCAGCATTGTTTTTGTAGACAAAACCTTCAGGCTGTGTCATGTACACAGTTTCTTCCAAAATTCCATTTAGGAAGGCGGTTTTGACGTCCATATGCCATATTTCATAAATGTAATATGGAGCAATCGCTAGCATAATCTGGATGGATTTAAGCATTGCAACTGGAGAAAAGGTTTCATCATAATCATGAAAAAATTTCCATCTTTGTCGATTTTCAATTTGAAAATCCATTTACATCCGATACATGTGTAACCTTCGGGTAAATCAACCAAGTCCCATACTTTGATTTTCAAACATGGAGTCCATCTTGGATTTCATGGCCTTTTGAAATTTTGCAGAGTTGAGGCTCGTCATAGCTTGCTTGTATGTCGCTGGCTCATCTCCATCCACTACTAGGATGTCTTGATCCTCGGTTAATACAACACCGAAATATCTATCTTGGGTAATGGACTGAGCATTTGCATTGTCATTTTGACTTTGCACATTGTTGGTTTGACTCTTACCAATATCATCACTTTGATTGTCAGTTTAACCTTGTTCCTCGTCCTCTCGAACTTCGTCGAGTTTGATTTTCCTTCCATTTGTCATTTTGGAAAGATGTATCTTCACCAAAAAGACACCATCGCGAGCAACAAACACTTTGTTCTTGGATTTGTTGTTGAAGTAATACCCCTTGGTTTCTTTAGGATATCCCACAAAGAAACACTTGTCAGATTTAGGGTGAAGTTTGTCAGAAATTAATCTTTTGACATATGCTTCGCAACCCTAAATCTGTAGAAAAGTCACCTAGGAGGTTTCTTTGTCCATAATTCATATGAAGTCTTTTCTACAGCTTTTGACGGAGCGTGATTCAGTGTTAGTGCCGTAGTTAGAAGTGCATGTCCCCAGAAAGAAATAAAGAGATCGCTAAGACTCATTGTTGATCATACCATGTCTAACAAGGTTCGATTTTACCTTTCGGATACTTTGTTCCATTGTGGAGCTCCTAGAGGTGTCAGTTTTGAAAGTATACAATGTTCTTTCAGATGGTCATCGAATTCATGGCTCAAGTATTCACCACCTCGCTCTGATCGAAGGGCTTTGATTTTCTTGCCAAGCTGATTTTCAAGTTCACTCTGAAATTCTTTGAATTTCTCACACGATTTAGATTAGTTCGCCATGAGGTGGACATATCCATATCTACTTTAGTCGTCTGTGAAGGTGATAAAGTATCGATAACCATTCCTTACGAGTGTACTCCTCATTGCCTCGCATCCATCGGTATGTATTAAGCCCAATAGGTCACTTGCCCTTTCTCCCAACTTAGAGAATGGACACTTTAGCATCTTGCCTAAAAAGCATCCTCCGCAGTTCTCAAATGATTCTAAATCGAATGAATCAAGAATACCTTCTTGTAGAAGTTTCGTGATGTGTTTGATGTTAATGTGGCCAAGACGACAATGCCACAAGTAAGTCTGATTTGACTCAACAGTCTTAGCTTTTTTAATGGTATTTTTAACATTATAAACTTGTTTGTCTAGAGAGAACACATAAAGACCATTTTCTGAATGTGCTTTACCATATAAAACACTGTCGAGATAAAATGAACATGCATTGTCTGTAACTCAAAACTAAAATCCTTTGGCGTCCAACGCCGAAATAGAAATAATGTTTTTGGTAACTCTATGAACATGATAGCAACTTTCAAGTTCTAAAACAAGCCCTGAGGCCAAAGACAAACTGAGAGTTCCAACGGATATGGTCGACATCTTGACTCCATTGTTGACCCGAAGTTCAACCTCTCCCTTCTCTAGCTTCCTGCTAATCCTTAGTCCCTGAGCATTAGAACAAAGGTGTGAGCCACATCCAGTATCTAATACCCATGTTGTTTTGCTAGAGAAGTTTAAGTTTATAACGAAAATACTTGATCCAGAAGCAACAGTGTCGTTCTTCTCATCTTCCTTAAATTTGTGGAAATCTCTCGTCCAATGTCCCTTCTTCTTGCAGTAGAAACATTCGAATTCAGATTTAGAAGAGGCTACCGTCTTCTCCTTGTGCTCTTTGGTAGCTTTTAGCTTAGGCGGAAAGGTTTTCTTCCCTTCCCCTTAAAACCTTTCTTCTTCTTGCCCGTGCGCTTGAATGGCATATCTCGATTGAGGATTCATATCTCCCTCAATATTCAAAATCAGCCTCAATCATTCATGCGGCTTTGAGATATTTTAGCCGACTTCTTACTTATGCCTTTTTCTCCAAGGAGTCCCTTGGTGCTATTTGTCGAGAGGAGTTGAGTTTGCTGTGGCTAGCGGATAAGCCATTTGAGGAAGGGGTGGCGGTCATTGACTTTGCTTCGCATTTGCTTGATCGTTTCATCGATATCAGAGACGGTATTTTCCTCTCCGGAAGTATCCAACTAGGGGGTATGATTACCATCTTAATTCTATCCCTCAACAAGAGGTATGAAGCAATGCTCGAGTCTCTTGTACCGGTCCATGATAAAAGAGAGAAGGCCCCTTACCACTTCTTAAGCATCTATGCCATTTGGAAAGTTAAAGACAACAGATTGTTGCCCCATCCCTCACCCCGAGGCTATGGCTAGATGTGTGGATATCCCTCTCCCATGGAGACCTAACAAATGGCCGATCGATCAAGCCCTCAAGAGAGCTCCGTTGCCTAATCTCTGCCATAATCCTTATCTCCCTTTTCATCCCGGGGAGGTAAATCTTCCAGGGAGGTACATCCTCGATTCCTCCCTCTTCTTCTTCTATTTCTACTTGTGACTTGTCTATTTTGCATGCAAAGATCGATTCCATTGCAAATGTTTTAAATTGTTCACCTTTGAGGAATGACTTTGTTTTAGGCTATGATTATCATGCTAGGCAAGTTTATGATTTTCATGTCATGAGGGGGGATATCGAGCCATATGTTAACTACCCGTACCTCCCGGTCCAACAAGGACCCATGCCTCAATGGGAGCCATTTGATGAGTTCATTGGCCCTAGGTTGTGCTATCCCTATTGGGAGGGGCCCAATGTACCTCCCCATGCCATTAAGGGGACCTCCCCAACCTCTTACGATTATAAGAGGCCGGGAGGATGCGATTTTGCATATGATCCGGCTAACCCTAACCCTTTTCCCAAACCTGAGACTTTTGGTCGATGGGGGCTATCGGGCGAGCCGGTCCTTGATGATTGGCCCCACCTTTTTGCTAGGGATAGAGCCGAGAGGGCAAGAAGGTTGAAAGGTAAGGGCCCTATGCATATGGATGATGTCGTTAGCCAGGTTTCTTCTGATGTTGGCGAGGGGAATACTCATTCTACCCCTTACCACAGTGCCGAGTGATGCCATCTTAGCTACCCTCCCTTTTAAGCTTGTTTTCTATTCTTTTGTTTCACTGCCAGCTTGTAGCTTGGTTTTAGCTTGGGGGGGTAGCTCATTTTTAGCTTGGGGGAATATTCTTATGTCTGCTGTGCTTCTTTTGTTTCCCCCTTGATTTTATGGTTCACTATGGATTTTCTTACACTTAGTGTCTTTCTCTGTTGATGATTTATGATGATGTCTGTTTCCTGCGATTGTTTTCTGCTGATGTTTCATGATGATGTTCTCTGTCTGATGAATCCTGATGATTTTATGTTGTCGGTCTAGTTCTTGACATTTGTTTTCATGATGATTGATTGTTTCCCGATTGGATGATATTTCTCTCTACTCTATGATTCTCTTTCTCTACTTCTCTGATCATTTCTGCCATCTCTGATACTTTTTGATTTTGTATGGAAGTTACTAACATTTTCCTTTCTGTATATAGCTTTATTTTTCTCCCTTGGTATGTTACCCTTACTTTTGCTTTTGGAGCATCCTGACGGTTTGCGTTTCTTTTCTTTTATACTCATTAGCATTGCTTGGAGTACCCAGTGAGATCTGTCTTTTTCTTTTCTACCTTTATCTTTCTTGATTTCATAGAACAGGTTTAGATTAGGATGAGTTGATCGTTCGAGGATGTTTGCCTTGTCACACCTAGCGTGTTTGGGGTCATTGGCGTTGTTGCCGAATGACCACTTGTTTGACGATTGGGTTCTACTTGTGATTGCTCTCATTCTTTTGCTTTTCTCTCTAGGTTTCCTTTTCTTTCTTTGATTCTTAAAATTAAAAAAAAATAAAAAAATGCATTTTTGAGGCTATATTTTTCTTTTTCTTGTTAGGTCTTATCTTTGGACATTCTACAATTTGGAATTTTGACTTTGAATGTATGCTTTCCTATGTTTTATCGGTGTGCATGCTTTGAGAGTATTCACGGTTGATTCTAGGATAGGGTATGCTAAGGTAGCGGTTTAGACCTTTTGGGGCCTTGAAGCCAGATTCTTTTGGTTTGTGGTACGACCGTGTGAGGATTTTTCTTTTTCAAGCCTTCATCATATTTTGATTGTGCGGCGTGGATCCTTGACCTTTGCATACATAATCTTGAATCTTGACTCATAATTCTTAAACACGAGACCGAACCAACAAGGAAGGACAAAGGCAACTTTTCGGGGTGGTAATTTTTCATTTCTAGGATTTTTTTCTTTCGTTTTAGTTCATTGGGTTTACATTTGCCTTCTTGCTAACCATTTGAGTCTTTCCCCTTCTTTTCAAGCCACATCTTTAGAACTTTGAGCCTTTTGTTTCTTTTGGTTCCATTTTTGGTTTTTGTGAAGCAAATGGTAATATTTTTAGAGTTTGTGGTATAAAAGGTTGGATATTGGTTCTATTTGTAAGCAAGCTCGTCTTTTGTATATATTGTGAATAATGGCAAATGAATAAAAAAAGCCGTCCAAAGTTAAAAGAGGCAAGGACTTAATAAATGCAAAATTGAAAAATTTGTTCACATTTATCAGAGGCCAGGACATTTGCTTTGAATATACGAAAAATAAAAATGTGAAAATTCAAAAATATTTTGTTGTGATTATTTTCCTCTTTTCAAGCATTAAGGACAATGCTTCCTTTTAGCTTGAGGGAGAAGCGTTTACGCTTTTTGTATATATGCTTGTGGATATAGCTTTGAATAAGCTTATGGGTATTAGTTGGTTTTTTTTTGGTGACTTCTTGGTTTTGTTGTCGAGGTTTGGCCAATCTTTGTTTCATAACCTAGGTGTACCACCAAATTCTAAATTTTAGGCCTACCCCTAACCTTTTGCCCTTACGTTACAAACTTTCGGAAAGTCCTTTCGACCTAGTAGTTGAGTCACATACCGAGGGAGGGCATTATGAGTTAAAGCTTAAGGAAAAGGGATGCAAGGTCAAGATGTCGAGAACCCTCAAACTTTATTCTTTTCCGGTTCCTTCGAGGAACCATAGAGACGCTTACTAAGGGAAGATTTGAAGCCATTGGGAGAACGTGGTTAGATTGGTTGGGATGAAAGTGGATTTCGCCTCATTAGTCCTCTACGCTTAGCATACCTTATGTTTCAATCAACCGTGGATATCTTGAAGCATGCATACCCCTATCATATAGAAAGGTGTTCATTCACTTGCATTTGACCGTTTGTGAAGATCCTTATCAAGAGCTATTTGTTTGAATTTTTGATTTACCTTCTTTTCTTTTAAATGATTTTGGCTCGTTTTATTTCAAAGAGTTATGGGTTAAGCTCTTAGGAAACCTTTACGAGACCTCACTCGTCCACATAGGCGACTTTGGGGTTTAAAGGGCTTGTTGTAGCTAAAAACAACCGTGATTCCTACGATAGTGAGTCTTAGTGTATATTCTCTTCTCATGTCTTTCTTTTTCTTTTTGAATAAGTCTTTCATCCTTATTCTTTCTTTCTTTTTTTTGCTCGAGGACGATCAAAAGTCTAGCTTGGGGGAATTTGATGAGTGTCATTTATGGCACTCATTTGTTCTCTTTTAAGATGATTTTAGATTGCTTTTGTAGCTCTTTTCTTTCCTTTATACTTTAGTTTTGCTCTTTATTTCTTTAGTTTACTCTTTACTTAGTTGATTTTCCTTTTTCATGCATTTCTTGGTTTATTTCGTTATTTTCTCTTTTATTTTCTTGTTTTCTTTCATTTTTCAGGTTAAGGTCGTTATCCAAAGATTCCTGAGGCCCCTTACCAGGTTTGGCATTGATTAGGATGCCCAATGTTCTCCATTTGAAGCTCAAGCATAGAGAAGTGCAAGTTCCTAAAGACCTTAGGCCGTGCTTTCAAGCCATGGGGGCACGAATTCTCGTGTTGAACCCACAATCATGGAGTTTGGAAACTGTAAGGTCCCATGTTTATCAAGAGCATCGAGTGAAACACACAAGGAGCATCGATATGATGGTGAAGAGGGCTGCCCTGTTCCCAGGCGCGGGGGCGTGCGACTATGGCGCGGCCGCCCGGCCTGGTGGCGCGGGCGCGCCTGTCTGGGTCTCTGTTCCGTACCCAGTTTTACGCGGCTGTGCTCCCCCTTAAAGTTAGCCGCGCCTGTACGGGTCTATTTTGGACGATCTAACTAATTTCTCTTTGTTAGTTTTACTATATTTAGATTTTCCCTCTATTCTTAGAGGAGGAGAGTTCATTTTTAGAATTAGAATAGAATTAGGTTAGATTTTTAGAGAGAGAAACTCTAGTTTTTAGAGAGAAGTTCTTGATTGATGATTTTAAGTGTTTTCTCCATTGATTGGAAGCAAGTTTGTAAGGATTTCTTTACTTTAATGCAATCTTTAGTTTTTGATTTCAATTACTTTTTTAATTGTTCAAGTTGATTGATTTTTGATTGATTTTAGCTAGATTAATATGATGATGATAAATTTGTTGTTTAGCTTTGTTTTGATATTGATTTCCATGGATTGTGAATAGTTTTCTTGCTAGGGGAATGGTGAAGCATATATGAGTAATGGATTTATACTAATTGGGGGAAATTGATGGAGTTAATGTTGTGATTAAATTGGTTGATTGATTATGTGCATGTGTGTGTTTAATTTAGGAGTGATCAACATAGTTACTCACACTAGATTGCATTGTATGTTCACATTGATACGGACAATTTATTTGTGGCTTGCATTTGTTGATTGAGTTGGTTTGTGAAGTTCCTCGCTAGAGTCTCTCGTAATTGGTGCTAGTTTGACCTCTAGGAGATTAGCCTACCATACTCTCTTGGTTGCTTAATTTATTTTCCCTCGCAACACTCGACTTAGTCATCTCCAATCCCAATTAGTTGAATTCATTGCAAGTATATGTGGATCCTAAACCCTAGTGTTTGATATATTTTATTACTTCTTGGTTGTTTGATTGTTTAGAATATACACACCTTACTTCATTACTTCGAGATAGCTTAGCTTTAGCATTAGCATTCACCTCCCATTCCTAGTGGTTCGACCCTCGACTTACTCCTATGCTAGGTATAAGGGTGTGTTGAGAGATTATAAATTTTGTTTGGCCGAGGGAAGATTAGTTTTCAATGACCTAGTCTCAACCCATGACCAATCGTCGGAGGCGGAATTCCAAACACCCGGAGTCTCCGTTGATTTTGCAGGTATGGGCCGCGTTCAACCAGTCTTCGAGCTGTAACTCTCCCGAGGGACAAAATCACCCAAAAAAGTTTGGATATGCGGATTTCATTTGAAATTCCCATTTGGGCCAAATGGCTTGTTTGGATAATACAATCATTTGGATTTGTATAGGGGTCAAATCCATGTAAATCCAAGCCTTTAAAAAATTAAGTCCAGCTCAATTACTTTCAAATTCCATTTCACATATTGTCATTTCAAATTCTCCAATTGCCCTAATTTTCTCTCTCCTACTCTATTTCCCTTTCTCGATGCTCTTAATTCTCTCTCCTCCATTGAAGTAAGCTTGCCCGATTTTCTCTCTCCTCTATTGAAGCAGCGCATGTGAGCACCCATTATTATTGAACCGTCTTGTGAGGTATAACCTTCTGAACTGATCGAATATCAATTTCATAATCTAGGGTTAAAGGATTATCGATATATAGTTGTTGCTGATTGTTTTAGTCATCTTTTTGTTCCTTTTATTGTAGAAATAGTTGATTTATGTGGTCAATTTGTGTTTTTGATTTTAATTTCCTGTCTAATTTGCAATTTTTTAGGATTATTCATAAGCGCACAATAGGTAAATCAGAGCCCATGTTCATTTCGATGTACTTGTTGTTTAACTTGCTGTTTAATTTGCTGTTTAATCACTAAAACAAATAGACTTATAATCTGTAATACATATTATGATGGACTGGGTAAAACTTTTGATTGAGATGAAGAACCTGGTAAACTGTCTCTCACTGAACAAAGAACGCACAAAGATAACACAGGTGTAGGAGTCGTTCGAAGTGTGCCTACGTTAAAGCATGTTGTGAATATGCTTGACACTCATAGGAAGTGGGAATTGACATAATACGATTAGGGACAAATAAAGTAGGGAGCCACCAACAAGTTTATAAGGAACTTGTAAACCGTTCACGGATCATAAAAGGCAACCACGAATAAGGGACAACGATAGGCAACAACGATTGACCCGTGAAGGTTACACCCCATTCATAATCCATGAGATTACTAACTCCATATGGTTCGGAACCACGAAAGGAGGATCGGGGATGATGGTACGAAGTGAGTCATGGAGTCACATTCGTCCGTATTGGCCTCTACTCGATTCTTATAGTGAAAAGTGATTCATGAAATCTCAAAGGCATACAAACAAAAATTCAATTTGCTCCAAACTATTATTAAGCTAAATTTGTTGAATATTAATGCAACATATAATTCTAAAATATTGTGATCACTTGATTTAATAACAAGATTAAAAAGGAACCTAAACCGGTTGTCCAAATTATCTTATTAGGCGTGATTTTCAATTACATATTCCCTTTAAACATGCAATATGGTGATCATAAATAATAATAGAACAAACATTAATATTGGAAGCAATTTAACAATAATAGCATTAGTCAAATCGAATGTAAAATAACCTAATCATGATACTAGAAATAATAAAATAAAATAAGAGTAGCTAAATTAATTAATTACTCACATTTTGCGCGTTCCTTTAAATTGCTACATCATGAATAAATCGTTAGTAACTTCAATAAAAAATATAAATCAAATGAAAATTAAATTAAATAAATGTAGAGTTGATTTGGTCCAAACCCTCAGTTATTTGTACCTTTCACGCCTTGGTTTAAGGACCGAACCTCGGGTTAAGTATGGACTCCTTGGAGTGCCTAAGGGAAGAATGGTGTAATTAGGAATATAGGTTTAAGGCTTAGAATAGGAGAGAGAGAGAAGAGAATGATTTTTGGTGTAAAAGAGAGGAAGAGAGAATAATTTGATGCCCCTTAATGTAGAAAGGAGGGGGGTATTTATAGGGAAAATGAGTAGAGGGAACACACGGAACCCTAAAAAGATAAAAACCCTAAATATTAACACCGCGACACGGCAGTGAACACCGTGACACGGTGCCAGGCACCGTCAGACGGGGGAAAATCCCGTGACGCGGGGAAAATTGGAGTGACACGGGACATATTTAACCTACGGGAAGTGAAAACGGGTGAAGGGTTTACGCGGAAAAGACACGAGAAAATTTCGTGACACGGCACACGTACCGTGACACGGCAGTGTCCACCGTGGCATGGTACAGTACACCGTGTCACGGTATGGGAAAATGCAGAAATTACACGGAAAAAGCACCGTGACACGGTGAGAAATACGATATCATGGCAGCAGGTACCGTGTCACGGCGTCAGGTACCGTGCCACAGTCGATTTTCACGTAAAAAAGCTTCGAAAATAGCACCGTGACACGATGTAATCTACCGTGTCACGGCACCAGGCATCGTGCTATGTCAACAGGCGCCGTGACACGGTGCTTTTACACCGTGCGCGGTAAATCCAGTTTTTTTATACGTTTTTAAAATCATCATAACTTTTGATCTGTAACTCAAAATAAGGTATATATTATATCATTTGAAAGCTTATGAAGTCGTCTTTCCAAGCCAATTAGAATCAGGTGAAAATGATTTGTAGATTTTAAGATATGGCCGTTTTAGTGGAAGGGTGTCGGTTTTGGGCCGAGTTTAATGTTTTGCTCATATCTTTTTTTGTTATAGCTCGGAATTGGGCTTATGATATATGGTTGGAAAGCTCTTTTCAAGCCCCATCCAATTATTAAATCATTGGACCCAGATTATGGACCAAAATAAACTGGATTAAATGTTTTTATAAAAAGGACACGAAATGAATGATTTTAAAGGACACGAAATGAATTATTTTGGGTTAAAAGGCACGAAAAGAGGAGAATAAGTTATGGTTTGGGGAAATGGGCTAATATTTGGGTTGGTTTATGAATGTAAATATGGATTTAAGCACTCCAAGATTAAATACGCAACCCGACCAATAATGGCGGTGAAAGGTTGTTCATCATCGGGTTTGGTTTTGGGGCGACATTTTTAGGTGTCTACAACAGGACATGTCAAAGATAGAGAACCTATAAAAGACTGATTAAAAATGTAAAGTAAAACGAGTATGATTGATGATCTAAATATCATATGTCGGTTGACTGATAATCCTTTCCAGAAATTTATAAGTGATTCTACCCTTTTTATTTGGTCTAACCATTTGTATCTTAATGCACTACATTGTACAAATGCTCTGACCAATTTCTATGTTTATCATACATTACATTACAGATGCAATATTTTGATTTTTGAAGCTCATACCAATTGTTGATGAATGGTTTAATATGAAGATTATGGTTTTGTAATAATACATAGATTTAATTGGAGTAATGAACTGTTTGTGGTTTGACACTTATAGACTTATAGTCTGGAATGAATGTTTTAGGATGTCTAATTTGAATATGCAAGAGTCACATAAGCGCCTAAGGGATGATGATGATGAAATGGACTCAGTTGTGATGGTTTTAGGTTTTATTATGGTAGTAGTAGGAGCATGGTATGGTAAGAAATATAGATTAAAGGAGATAACATTGAATGAATGTGAGCGTTCTAGAATAAGAGCTACATGGATGAACACTTTGAGGAATGATAGGATATGTCGAGAGCGATTACGTCTCGATATACGTCGTTTTGAGAGGCTATGTCATGTATTACAAACTAAAGGTGGGCTAAAGACCACGAAAAATGTCACGATAAAAGAGATTGTGGCTTTATTTCTTCATACCCTTGCCCATGATTTGAAAAATAGAACAATGCAAGCCCTCTTTGCACGATCCGGAGACACTGTGAGTCGTCAATTTCATGTAGTTCTTGCATCCATGCTCAAGTTAGGGAAATATTACATCAAACAAGCTGATCACACTATTAGTTATGTTGATGATAATAAATGGAAGTGGTTCGAAGGTGTTATGCGAGCTCTTGATGGGACACATATTGATATGATTGTGCCAATTGAGGATCGACCTCGCTATCGAGATAAGAAAGGGAACCTTAGAGCTAATGTACTAGCCTCTTGTGATCCTAACCTTCGATTCACGTATGTGCTACCTAGTAAGGAAGGATCCGCATCAGATCCTCGTGTCCTTCGGGATGCTCTTCGTAGGCCTAATGGTGTTAAAGTGCCTAAAAGTAAGAACATAGGCATGCATATATATATATATATATATATATATATATATATATATATATATATATATATATATATATATATATATATATATATATATATATATATTATTTTGTATAATGATTGAGTTATGTGAGTTTGAATGTATAATTAAAATATTAACATTCTCTAATGCAGATAAGTATCTTCTTGTTGATTTAGGATATTCTAATGCTGAAGGTTTCCTAGCTCCATACAAAGGTACTAGATACCATTTAAATTTGTGGAGAGGAAACACTCCTACAAATGAAAAGGAGCTTTTTAACTTGCGACACTCATCTGCTCGAAATACCATTGAAAAGGCATTTGGGTTGTTAAAGAAGCGTTGGAGCATTTTAAGAGATTCTAGCTATTTTCCAAAAAAAATTCAAGTAAGAATTATCAATGCTTGCTTTATCCTACATAATTTTTTAAGGGAAGAAAACATGGAGGAAACGAGTCTTATGCAAGAGGTGGACCGTGAATTGATAAATATGGAAGCAATAGATGAGGAAGATTAAGAAGAAGACTACATTTAATCCGCTCGAACAACAAATGAGTGGAACAAATTTAGAGATGACCTTGCTAAGAAGATGTTTCAAGAATATGTGGCACGAAGGGGTCAAGCTACATAAGTTTTAGTTGTAATGAGACATTTGTGTATTATTTATGGTATGTCATAAGACTATTTATTATGTAATGAGATATTTGTGTACTATGTATGGTTTGTCTTAAAACTAGTTTGCATTTCTTCTTGTCATAAAACTAGTTGGCCTTTCTTCTTGTCATAAAACTAGTTGGCCTTTCTTCTTGGCTTGTTCTATTCATTTTGGTTTTAGCATTAGTACAAGTGTTGATTTGATTTTTTATTTTCTTGTCTACAGGACCTTTGAACATCATACATTTTTAGGAGACGTGGGAAAGAGCCTATGGCACCTTCACAATCACAAAGAAGAGGCTATAAAAGTTGGAATATTGAAATGGATGGTGTACTCACTAGAACATTGTTTGACCAGATTAATAAGAGAAATAAGGGTGATGGAGAATTCAAATCGCAAGCTTGTCAAGCTGTAGTGGATAACATGAGGAAAGAATTGGGTATCTTAGTCACCATGGATCAAGTGAAGAATCGGATCATGGTTTGGAAGAAACATCATTCGGTCATCAGTGATATCAAAACTTACACAAAGTTTAAGTGGGATGATAAAAACAAGATGATAGTGATCCCTAATCCCCGTAGAAGACCTTCAAGCATGGCATGTATACTGTATGGTATTATTCTGACCAGAAAATATTTTGCTATATGTTTTGTCCTGCATTATTCATATTTTTCTGTCCTACATTATTCATATTTTATTGAAATTACTAATACATTAGTGTTGGGTGTTTGTTTATCTGTTTTCTATCTGTGCATTCCAAAATACTCGGTATATGGATTATAGTTCTAAATAAATACACATTGTTATATTAGATTTGTAAAATTAATGGTGGATGGAATTTTGTTGGGCAGCAATATGGGGTATGGTTGTAAGTTCTTGCAAGTGATTCAATGTAAAGGGATAAAATGACTTAATTAAAACAACCAAAGTACTCTCTTTTGTTGCAAGTTAATACCATTATACCAGTTTTGATCATTATTTCTAGGCAACTTCTAGCATAAAAATCAGATTTCCCCTGAATATTTTGAGGATTTCAGTTATTTACATATGTATTATACCAACACCCCTATATGTGAGATATTAAGCACAAGGATTTGGTTTACTTTAAACTTTTCAGCTTTCAGTATCAACTACTTGTCATTGGAGTGTCATATGTTGTTACTGTAAACAGTAAATGCTGCCTTAACCCTTACATAAAATCGGCAGAGTGATACATTAATACTATGTAGTAGTTTTTACTCTGAACATGCTTTGTGATGTGCATCATTCTTGGTGAATTGACCTGGTGAATTGAGGAGCATTTAAATCAAATTAAGGTCTCCAAGTAGTGAATTAATTCGATTATGATTCTAATTAGGCCAGACCAGAATCTGTTAAAATATGAGATGAAATCTGGACAAAAGTGGTCATAAAATTGTGATCGAGTATGGCATTTGTAATCTAAATTTTGTATGACTTTCTTTCTAGCTAATTAGTTTCTTTTGTTAATAGGAAACACCTACTACATCTACATATTAAAACAAATGCATTGAGAATTGGGATGACATTTGTACCTTGTTTGCACCTGATAGAGCAATAGGAGATGGTGCTGATGTTGGGGTTTGATTAGTCCGACTTACCGCGGAAGAAAACCCGAGCCAAGAACACACTCGTAATAATTAAAACCATAAAGCATAATTAACTTAATGACAAGATTAGGATAGTAGTTATACCTTTGACGCGTGCTTCGCCCGACCCCAAGGGGCTCTTACTTCGAAAGCGAGTCTCGAAAGTACGACGACCTCCAACAGAAGTCCACCCACAACTCGACCACCGACAACGGTCTAATGCCTTGGAGTTAGCAAGGCCCGACCAAAAACCCGAGTAATAAATGTGTTCAAAGGTTTTCACAATGGTGATGCATTTTTCAACACTTACTCAAGTGCCTTTCCCAATACCCCAACTTGGGTATTTATAGGGAAAGGCATGAGTGAGAAAAGCTCTCTCATCAATGTGGGACAGGTTGATTTTCCCATTTTATTTTAAAGCTAAAATAAAATTAATAACCAAACTACTAATAAATCAACAAGTGGCAAGCTCTCATGAGGGAGTAGGTGAGGACCATTTAGAGAAGGGAGGGACCAAACTTGCTCCCCACTCCCTCTCCCAAAACCGGCCAACACATCATTCTTCCTTCCTCTCACCTTGCACCACATAGCAGCCCCACTTGGGCATCAAGGCACCCATGTGGGCTGCCTTGCTTGCAGCTACCCATGGTCAGCAGGCCTAGCACGCGTGAACGGGCTGCTTGTGCTCTCGGCCAGCAAGCCACGCACCAAGAGTGCGGGCTGCTACCGAGGCTGCTGCTGGCCTCATGCGCGTACATGGTAGTGGTAGCCATGCTAGCACTGGTGCGCTAGCACTCACCAGCCAGCCTAGGCTCGGCTTGGTGCGCACGCTAGCCACCATGCTATGCTATATGCCCCTAGCACTTGGTTTGCTTGGGGCATTCCGATGCTAGGGGTATTTTGGGAATTATGTTGATTTATTAGTATTTTCTCGTTTTGTCTTTTATTATTTTTTACTCGCTTTCCGATGCTCGGCTTCGACGCTCCAAGCTCGAATTTCTGACGTCTAAATATTAATTACTCAGTCGACTCATTAGTTACTTCTGAATGAATTTGTCACTTCGGCTCGTTGGTTACTTGGGTGTGACTCGAAGGGTTCAGTCAAGATTAAGCTATAAAATAAATTATACATTAATATTACTGATCGGAAGCGGCCTCCACCCAGGCATTGCGATCACTTGACCTCACTGAATAATTAGCTTTCTAATAATTCCGAACCCCCTATCGGAATAATACACTTGTTCGAAGGACACCATTCCTTTCAATCTCCCCCTTGCCCTTCCGGACAAGTGAGCGTTTAGTGTATAGCCCTTTTCCAATGTCACTTAATGTCTCTTCATAAACTATATATAAGGTAAGATTATTCCTCATCCTTATTACGTCCATAAGTGTTTCTCGAAATTCGAGTTTGACTGTCAATAAACAGATGCTTTCACAGCCTTGTAAACAACAAAGACATGTTCCCTATCGTTAGTAGGGAGACATTTCCAGCTTTGTAATGTAAGCTTCTCTTACTAACAGGACCTAGCCGCTCGGTTGTCGTCGTTATAATCTCCATGTACGGCAGACGTTTGACCAACACATGTTAAGTTCGCGTACAACTGCTCTCCAACTTATGCAACCAACCACTCCCCTTTTAAGGTGGTTTATGGGGTGAATCCGAAGCTACCCCTTGATCTTATTCCCTTCCCTAAAGGAGAGCTTGTCAATCAAGATGCTAAGGCCAAAATGCAAGCTATGCAAAAGTTACATTCTCAAGTTCGGGCAAGACTACTTTATTTTACTCGTATTCATGTGCGCTTTCTGACTAACATGCAATCATTAGGTTAACCCTAAACCTGTTTAATCTATGTTGGTTGAATATTAATGCACAAATAAAACTATTATTGGCGATCACTTGGATTAAAATCATATTAGCATAAACCAAATTATTAATTATCTTATTAGGCATGATTTCAAGTACAAATTCCCTTTAACCCTGCAGAAAAGGCGTGATCAAGAAATAACAATAATATATATCAAGCAACATAATAATAATCTTAATAATCATAACAATCATAATCATAATTTCAATAGAGCATAATATTAATAGCAAGATCCTAGACATGATACTAACAGGATTAATAAAAAAACCCTAGCATGTCACTAAACAATAAAAATCAAAGCTTTAAACTTAACATGATACTAACATGAAATTAGAAAGAATAAAGAGCACCCTTAACATGATACTAGAAAGCATTAAAACATCCTAACATGATACCAGGAATTAATCAAATCTAAGCATGCTTTCTACATCGAAATAATAGGGAGTAAGCTAATCACTTACTTTGAAGCCTCGTACCTCTTTCTAATAACAAAATACACGCGTTAGTAAACTTCAATAATAAATCAAATAATTAAATCAAATAATTGAAAGAAAGAGTTAAAAAGTTTAGACTGGATTTGGGGTCCAAACCCTCAGAAATTATCAACCTTTCACGTCTAGGGCGAAGACAACTTCGAACTAAGCTTGATGTGTCTAGAACTAATGAGTGCGGTATGGCGTTTTTTTGAGAAAAGCTAGTTTAGAGAGATTAGAGAAAGAAAGATATATCGCTCGAGAGAGAAGAGAAGAATTATATAATTCTGGTTATTGTTGATTATTGAAAACGAAGGTCGAAGGACCCTATATATAAGAAAATAGTCCGGAATCCGATAGAAAAGAGTTAGAGTTTCAAAAGGAATAAAACTCATCCTGTCGCCAGGGGACAAGTGCATCGCCAGGCAACAGGGTGCATCGCCAAGCGCTGCACTTCAGCGCTAGACGACAATCTTGTCGTGAAGCGGTGCAATGGAATTTAACGCGTTTTCAACACGGAATCCACTTCTCAATATAATTAAGTCGTAAAATTCGTGTTTAAGGGTAAAATTGTATTTACATAAAAACACTTATTTTAATCCGAGTAAAACTCTAAAAACATAATTATCAATCCTAATTCCATTAGAATTTAAGAGAACCTTCTAGATGATTCTAGAAGACTATAATCAATCCTAATAGCTTTAGGAATGATAATTAACACTAGGCCCTCCTCTAGATCATTGGGCCGCATGTAAGAACCAAACCGGACCCAGTCTAGTATTTTGGCCATAACTTCCTCATTATTCATCGGAATTGAGCTTATAATATATCGTTGGAAAGGTCTTTTCAAGCCCCATCCAACTACACCATTATTGGACCCTTATCAATGACCAAATTAAACTGGACTGGACATTTTCATAAAATAGTGTAAGAAAAAGAATATTTTCGAAAACAGAAAGAAAGATATTTTATAAAAACAATCGCTTCACTAGAATTTTCACAGTTTCACTTCATTTGATAATCATTTGATGTGAAAGGTATTCATCAATTGGTTTAGTTTTGGGGAGACACAATTGGGTGTATATAGAAGCCCCCACTTTGATTGAATTTGGAGAAACTTAGGTTTCTAAAACAAAAGTCAAAGAATCGATTGGGACGGAGAATGATTCAAAGCATTCTGCAAACTAGCTTTAGTTAAACAGATAAAAGAGTTAAGAAACACGTATCTTGCAGCGTCGAGCACACGTCTCTGGAGTAACCGATTTTGTTACGACGATCTTCCTCAAGCTAGGAGACACCGCCTGAAAACTGCTACCGAAGACCACCACTTGTTGATCCTCAATGCTTGCTTGAATTCTGCTGGTGCGATACTTTGGGTAATGACAATCTTCTTTTCTTCAGGAACAATTGTCAACACAAGTCTTGTCTGATGTATGAAAATTCGATTTAGGGAAAGTTGTCAATGCTTCATAACAATCTATCCTTGGAAATGTTGCCACGATGAAACGACAATCCATGTCTCGAAAACTTTGCCAAAAGCCAATTTTGGGAAATGTTGTCAATGTTTCGTAACAATCTGTCATAAGAACCTTGCTACGATCGACAATCCACGTCTTGGAATATAACTCTTGAGAGCAATCCACCTTGGAAATTTGCCAATGCTATGCGACAATCTGTTTAGGAAAATATTGCCACAATTGATAATTCGCGTCTTGGAACACTTGCAAAAAAAAAGTCGATCGACAACCCACTTCGGGAAAATTTACCACTACTAAAATGTATGACAATCCACGTTGATGAACTTTTGCCGGAATATTAAGATGAATAGAGACCTACGACAATCCTTTGGGAAATTTTGCCATAGGGAACTGGGTGTATGACAATTCGATCTCGGAAAAACTGCCAAGGATTCTATGAATATATGACAATCCGAATATGGAATAATTTGCCAAACAGAGAAGGAGTACGACAATCCACGCTTGGAAACTTTGCCAGAGGTGACAATCCAATCATGGAAAAATTATCGTTGAAGAAGATACGCGACAATCCACACTTGGAAATATTGTAAATTTGAGATGACAATCCAATCTTGGAAAATTTGTCGTATAAGTGATGTGCTTGCTTTTAACCAATGCCTTGGTGCTTGTAATGAGGCAATGTTTAGGCGCTTAAGTTAAGTGAGACGATCGTCGTCAGGTCAATCACTTATCGCGATTGTAATCGAGCCGACTACTAATCATGTCAATTTGCTTATAGGGGCTAACTGGCATACCAAGGAACCCAAAAGTGTTTTATGAGGTCCGCATAATTTAATACGGGGGCCACGCATTGTGTCGCTGCACCGACGCACGCTGGAAACCGCTGTCGCCCGGCGACAGCCTTGTCGTCTTGCGCTGAAATCAGGTTTATATTCGCGGTTTTTTGAAAAATCCGGGAATGTTCTTGCTCACTAGAATGTACCTGAATTTATATTTTGGACTATAGGACTTTGCTTATCTTTCTTTAGGGTAAACCTAAGGCTTAATGTTGCTTAACTCATTTAGACTTAATGTGTTTTGAACACATATGACTTGACATGACTCACATATGACTTGACTTAACTCAAGGTGTAAACCATACTTAATGATGACTCACTCTATATGAATCGTGTGTGCATTGACTCGAAAAAATAAAAATTTCCGTCATTTTTAAGGAGTGTTTGGGGGTGCATGTTGAATGAGCATTGTCAAATATATGCGTTTGATGCTGTCTCTCAAGGTGCAAGGATTAATTTATCCTAGGCTATCTAAATTGTTGACTCAATAAAGAAAGTATTTAGGTAACTTAGGCACGGAGGCTAAGAACTTCATACGTTGTGATGCAATGATGAATGATGAGTGATAAATGATTTGGTTATGTCAAGGCATGCTTCAATGTTGTGTTAAGATTTCATGACAAAGGGTTCCTAAAGGAAGTATCTTATGGTCATGTATCTGTGATGTGTGTGAAAGTGACACTAAAGCTAGGCCGCAAAGGCTAAGTGTGGAAAATATTTTGAGAAGAGTCAAATAATGGTGACTCTTAGGCTAAGGTAAGCTAATGATGTAGGGATCAAGCCCCTAAATCTAGCTCTAAGTGCATAGGGATGAGAATTGGAGTTCCCTTAATATGATCATAGTGTGGGTGTGTGAATGTAAATATAATGCATTTTTATTATGGCCGCACCTCGATGTGAGGTTGTCTACGTATCTGTTAGGAATCAGGCAGAACGTAGCTCTAGCCAAACCTCGCACAAGTGTGTGTATACCTCAAAAAGGTCTTTTTAAGGGTTTTAACGTGGTTAGGCTAAAGGTTGAAGAAGAAGGGGATAAAAGTTCAAGACCCTAGATAAGCCCCCAAGGTGTGCAACCTTGCTTTTGAATCTTTATATTTTTATACTTGAGGCTTTTAATCTTTTTTAGCTCTCTTGCTTTTTTTTTTTGTTTATTTTTTACTCTTTTTCTTTTTGCTTTTGCATTTTTTATATTTTGATAAGTGTGGGCAATCCCAATCATGCGGTCTATCACTCACTTGGCATTCATGTTTCTCAGGCACGGTACCGAGCACTCGATAAGAGACGCAATCCAAGACGTGTTCTTATCAAAGATATTTTCATATCAAAGACATTGGAACACTTGCCCTTTTGCACACTTTTATTATTATTTGCTTATTTTTGCTATTTTAATCTTTTGAATCACTCAAGATTTTGTTCATTGAAAATTGCATAAGTTACACACCATCCCATCCCGAGGTTAGGTAGATGTGGGTTGAAAAAATGAAAGGTCTATCGTTAGACGAGTTTCAAAGTGGTTTATCAAAAAAGTGATTGTATTTTTTAAGGTGAAGATGATATGATAGGCTACAAGGGGTGCCTCTAATTATGGGTATACCTTGTGCTTAGTTCGACATGGATTTTATTTTATTTTTTTAATGCAATGCAATGATCATATGCAAGGAAAGAAATGCTCTTTTTATTAAAAGGAAAAAAAGAAAAGTCCTACAAAATAACATCTAAGGGAAAATGTAAGGTGCCTATGCTAGACTTATTAGGGAAAGGATAAATAAAAGAAATACAAAAAAAGTCACGAAATCATGTCATTGAAGCTCGCCTTGTGTCATTTTCTTTATCATCACCTAATCTTCTTGCTAGCTAAAGGTAACGGGATCTTGTTTGCTTCTATGAGATCTTGAATGAGATTTTGAAATCTGTAACATTCATCCACGGTATGACCATTTCCTTGATGGTACTTGCAGCAAGAGTCGGGATTCCATCTTAAAGATCGTTTTTCTGGCGTTGGATCTTCAATAGGGCCAATAGGTTTGATTAATCCTCGACCATAGAGACGATCGAAAGCAACATCATAGGTCATCCAATGGGTGTGAGATCTCTTTTGGGTTTCTTCTTAGATCCTTGATTATCCATGGCTAAGACATCGTTATGGTCAAAGGTAATAACATTGTTACTAGATTAGGTGTTTTCGGAAGAAGAAGGATTGTCGTTCTTCTTTCCTTTCCAGCCACTGTTCTTGCTATTGTTAGCAGCTTTTTGCTTTGCAAGGTCATCTTTGATTTCAACACCTATATCATAGACAACTTTTAAAGTATTGAAGTTGCATTGATATTTCAAGTGCTTTGAATTCTTTTCTTGTAGGTTCTTGATGAACAACCTTACAGACTCCTTTTCAGTAAGGACTTCGATCATATTAGCGGAAGTTTCCCTCCACTTGTTGAAAAAAGAAGTGAATCCTTCGTTTTCTTTTTGCCTTAGTATCTCAAGTTGTCTATAGTCTGTTCCAACTTGAATGTTTCACTTATATCTATCAATGAAAGCGTTTACTATTCTGTCCCAAGTAGAGGTCTTCTATTTATCAAGAGAAAAGAACCAATGTTGACAAACGGTTTCAAGAGGATAGTGAGAACAAAGAGTGAAAAATATTCTTATCAATTCCTTTAATGTTCATTATAGTTTCAAAAGCTCTTAAGTGGAAATAAGGATTGTCAGCTGGCTTAAACTTAGGGATGCCATTGGCATTAAACTTCTGCGGAAGAAACTCCTTGTCCACTAAGACCCCTTATGAGATAATGCCCTGGAATCTATAGTCATTAGAGAGTTTGCTCAAGCTTTCTTGCATCAGCTCGATTTGTTGTTGCCTCGCAGGGTCATTAATTTGAAGGGTCAAAGCCTTCATCACCTCATTCATGTTAGCCATGTCCTTCCTAAGTTCGTTGACTTCTTCTTGACTTTCCATTATCTTCTTAGTTTTTCTTTTCTGACTGACTGGTTTATCAAAAAGTTGAACTTGAACGAAGGTGTTGTTCTTGATTAATCTCCCTTCTCTCCTTGACCAAGTACTGTGGAAAGGGAAGTTAGGGGTAAGCTTTTTTTTTTTTATTATTTTTGGGTAAAGCTCAATTCAACATGCAATAGATGGGAAGATAACATGGAAGAGAAATAGAAATGGAATGGACCCTCAACTCAAATGACGGAAAAACGACTCATCCATGAACTTAAGCCATGGTCATGGTGTAATGTGTATATTAAGTGTGTGCTTTATTAGTGAGTGCAAGTGACATGCTTTGACTCTTGTGTATCACCATGGGACAAAGTGCTTAGACTCAATTAAGGACTAAATATGGCTATTGCCGTTAATAAACTGATTAAACTTATCAATAAACTTTTTAATTAGACTCGTCGTGATGACTCGAGCAAGAAACAGGACTGTCACCAAAGCAACAGGACTGTCGCCATACACTAAAGCGCAGCACCAGACGACAAGGTTTTCGCCAAGCGTTGCATAGCAACATTTGGCGCCACAGTCCAAACCTTTACGTCATTGCTGGAACATCGATATGGGACTTTTCCAGTATTTTACTCTAAAGGGACAAGCCTAAAGTCGTACTAAGTCAGTTTTGATTTTCATTAGACTTTAAATTACTCAAATTAATTAATTAATTAATTAAGAAAATTCCTTTTAGTCATTAATTGGTTTATTTATACTCAATCACAAGTCAAACAAACGGTTAGTGTAAACACACATAGGTTATGCACAAGAAAAGAATGCACAATAGTCAAGTAAGCACAATATGATGCAATGAGTTTGCAACCTAACCATGGCTCTAGTTCTCTAAAGTTCAAGGATATAGGTTAGTCAAAGAGGGTCCATGGTTATGAGTCCAGATGCATCACGCAGAAGCCTTACCTTTGGAAGGGTTGGCGCGTATGGATGGGACCTCACAAGTTAAACTTGCTTCCACGGTTTGGTGAATTCACAAACTCGAATGTACCCGTCGTTGCCAGGAGCGTTCGATTGGGTAAATGGAGCGTGAACCCCCAGAGGGTTATGGCCATATGTAGAACACATATGGGTTCAGAAAAAAGAGAAAAACTCAATCAAGAAGTAGAATCGAGCCAACAATGCTAGAACTAGTCAAAACAAGAAGGCAGAGTTCTAGCTCGGTATTGGAAGAACTTGGCTTGAGACAACAGAGACTGGAGCCAGGAGATGACCCTATCGCCCCAGACGACATCGCTGTCTCCAGGTGATAGAGCCATCGCAAGGCGCTGGCTCTGTTTTCTCGGCGCTAATTCCTACATGTCTCAGCAGCTTTCTATGTTCTTAGAATTTTCTAGTTTTCGCAGTATTATTTTGATTCTAGTTGTGAAAGATATTTTCAAATTTCCTACGTGTAATAAATCCTATGTTTTTTACTCATTTCGGATGGTCTATCCAATGAGGACCTTTTTTATGCATATGTCAATAATGTTAATCAAAATTACGCACATGAAATACTTAGAACTTTTCGAGTCTCATCCGCTCATTCTAAATCATTGGCAAAATAAATTTTAGGAATTAAAATAGAAATCCTCTCCAGTGGAGTCACCGAAAACTATAGGGAATATTTCAAGCATTATCCCAAACTTGAACCCCACTGTGATCATACACTTAAACATGGTGGCGTCCAAAGGGAAGGAAACGAGAGCAAAAGAGTCGCCAACAAGTTTTAGGAACTTGTAAACCGTTCAAAGGGTGAAGGTTACACCCCTTAACGATCCATGAGATCGTCAACTCCAATAGGTCTAGAACCAAAATTGGTGTTCGGGGATGAGGGTACGAATCCAATCTAAAATAGAAACAACCCGCCCTATAAATAGGCCTCTACTTTATTCTACTCGTATTTATGTGCGCTTTTTGACTAACGTGCAATCATTAGTTAACCCTAAACCTATTTAATCTATGTTTGTTGAATATTAATGCACAAATAAAACTATTATTGGCGATCACTTGGATTAAAATCATATTAGCCTAAACAAAATTATTAATTATCTTATAAGGCGTGATTTCAAGTACAAATCCCCTTTAACCCTGTAGAAAAGGTCTGATCAAGCAATAAAAAGCAACATAATAATAATCATAATAATCATAACAATCATAATCATAATTTCAATAGAGCATAATATTAATAGCACCCTTGAAAAATCAAATTGGGGGTTTTTAATTTTGAGCTTTTATGTCGAAATTCTTGTCATGAATTAGCTTGTATATGAAGGTATATGTTGGTTTGTGAGCAATTTGAGACTAAGTTTGCATGATTTGGTGAAGAAATGAACAAATCACCATTTTTTGGTACTACTTGTGCGTGAAATGATGTTCTTGTTGTTTCTTTGTGCCTCAAATGACGACATAAATGGTTGTAGATCTTGTAAAATATGCTATGATGTTCCGATCTATTGTTTGTGTGCAATTTTGAAACATGCTCTGTTTCTTTGTGTATATACTATATTGTCATGGAGAACATAGTATCATGCGACTAGGAGAACTGTAGTATTAGTTTGTCATGGAGAAACTAACTACTAGAAATAATTTTATTATTTTGCTAATTTTTAGCCTTCAGGTAAAAATTTGGCGTATAATTGAAGATACAACTTGAGGTACCCGTTAATCTGTTTTTGAATGAATATCCAAATAACTTAGGAAATGATGCTAAGTATTTATATTTTTATTTTTGTTGAACATAATAGCATGCCAAGACAACGAGATCGAGATATTTCTACTCGTGGTCGGCCTCAGGCCTTCTGAGAGGACACTCCCACGGTTCCCGAGGGCATGGATGACGATGTTTTGGAGACTGAGCCTTGCCCTTCTACTGGTAGGGGTAGGTGGACTCCACCTCCGTGGACACCATACGAGTTGGTTTTCTGTCGTGAGAACGATATTTCTCACCGTCCACTTACTGGGGTAGTCGATGGCATGCTTCGCCATCATGGATTAGGAGCTGGAGACTTGATTCCCCGGCTATATAGGATCATCACTGGGGATCCTGTCACCAACGCCTTGTGGGAGTCTGCTGGTTTAGGAGATTTCTATTCAGCGGTTGTGGGATTTCGCAGCCCCCGAGGTTGTGGTTCGATAGTTGTTCGAGCGCTATTGGAGTATTTTTGGGATACTACCAACACTTTCCACTTTGCTAGGGGGGAGATGACCGTGACCCCCCTAGATTTCAGCATGATCAGCAGCTTGCACTTTACCACTCGGCCCGTTGAGCAGATGCCTAATCTTACTTTGGAGTCGAGTCAGGTATTAGAGTTGTTAGGTCCTATTGTTCATCATATAAGGACTCAGTCGGTGCCCCAGGGTGGTCTTCGGAGTAATCGATCAAAGCTGGCCTCCGTCCTTGTTCATGGCTTCGACATTGCTAATACGACTCCCGAGCAACGAGTACGGGTCTTCGTATTGATTCTCATTTCCGGGACTTTTTCTCATGTTAGGAGTTCTCGCGTGTTTCCCTGCTACTTGTCGTCTTTGACAAGGATTGGTGAGATTGGGTCCTTTAGCTGGGCCAGTTTGGGGTACTTGATCTTTTTTTGTCACTACAGCATGGTAGTCGGTAGTTGAATGATCACTCCCCTGTTAATGTCTTCGATCTTTGGAGAGTTGTAGAGGTGATGATTTTCTTCCTTCGTATTTTGCTCCTATTCCTTTGGCTCATGTACTTATAGATTACTCTTATTGCAGCTTTGGTTCTATGAGTACTTTCCAGGATTGGACCCTCGACGGCGTCGGGGAGTGGTCCACGACTTTCCCATCGATGCCAGCTGGCGTGACCGAGGCGAGTCTCTGGTGGAGTCACTACTGAGTCTATGGGACTCGCTGCGTCGAGGCACCACTATTGTTAGCGTAAGGATCATCTGTACGGAATATTTTTTCTGATTATGATGTTACCTCGTGGTATTCACTTTAACTTTATTTATGGCTTTCTGGTCCCTATCGAGATCTTGTATCGACCTTGGGCTGGTTTGACTAACCTTCCCGAGGCTATGGAGCTCTCGACGTATCGTACTGTCTTCTTTGGTACATTACGGCCTATTTGGTAGCTTGGAGAGCGCATAGCTTGTCAACATAGCACTAACCATTTTGTGGGCAGAGGAGAGCAATATCAGTTTTCTTGGCGAGAGCTCGTGCGCATGGATGTTGATTATTCTGAGGACCTGCTTCCTTACTTAGCCCTTCCACCGCGACTTCCTGAGGTTTGATTTTCTTAGAGAATTTTGTTGCTAGTCTCTGTTTAAACTGTCGAATAACCTAATTATTTGATCATGTTTTCAGACAATTGCTCGTCGTAGGGGGAAGGTTGAGCTCCCGCCTCAACCTGTCCGTTACCTGAGGCCGATTGGTATTGTTGAGGAGCATATTGATGATGCACCGGAGAGTTTTAAGCAGGCAAAAGAGTCTCTGCCCGATGAGTTCGAGCCGGTAAGCTTGTTGACACATCTTTCATCCTTTCTAATACTGATTGTTACTGATTTTTTTCCTTTCAGGTCACGCACTCGGACATGATGGGCTTTATGAGGTTGATTGGTGCTCTAAGGCATTGTGTCATCAAGCTACGACGCGGTGAGAGTTGTCAAAGTGGTTCTGGAGATGTTCTCGAGGTATATTCACCTGTTTTCCCGTACTTACCCTTTGTTTTATCTTGCACTATTGATATCTTTTCATTTTATCTCTTTCAGGAGCGACGAAGGCGACGGAGGTCTCGCTCGCACTCGAGGCATAGAGGCTCGGACGAGGGGGAGCCTAGTCACTGCAGACGATCTCCTGAGGTTCGTCGGCAATCTCAGACCCAGTGGCGGCAGCCTTCGGCTTCTCAGCCATTTTAGGGGTTTCGAACTCAGGGGTAGCAGCCTCACCCTTCTCAGCCTTTTCAGGAGACTCAGTGGCATCAGCCTCAGTCTTCTCAGCTATTCCAGCACTTTCAGGCTCTGTTCCTTCATCTTCCCAGCCATTCCAGCCTTCACAGCCTTAGTTTAGGCCAGTCATTACTCCCGTGGATCAAGTCTCAGTTCCATTATTTGGGACGCTGCCTCCACCGATGTAGGGCTTATTTTCAGTTCCATTGTCTGGGACGCTGCCTCCTCCAACGCTTCCTACATCTTGGAGTCAGTCTACGCAGTTTACTGGCTGGACGGGACTTGCTTTGAGTATGTCTTCTACTGCAGTTGTGGGGACTAGTAGTGACACTACTCCTCATACTCGGATGATGGAGGGTATTTTTGGTTCGCCATTCCCTTACTTGCGATCTCATGATGATACTGGCCCTTCTTGTGGATCTGGAGTGTTTTGACTGAGGGATTTTATTATGTACTTGGTTGATGACACTATTTATGTACCATGACTCACTTTGTATATTTTATTCACACTTTATGTATTTGACATTATTTACCTAATTAGTGTGCATGTTAGTGAGTGCTTGAGACTGTTGTGTGTGTGATTATGTATTTATTAATGACGCGAAAAAATACCGTTATTTTTTCGTAAGTGGAGGTTACCGACCTTCCCCAAAAGAAAAAGAAAATAAAAAAATGGGACTAGTTTTACAACTTCCCCAAAAGAAATAAATGAAAATAAAAAATGGGACAAGTTTTACAACTTCCCCAAAAAATAAAAAATAAAATAAAAGGGAGAATTTTATTCGGAATAAAACTCTCAAAAACGAGATTGAAGGATAAACGGTGAAGGAAAATACAACAAAAATCCGGAAAAATAGGTCAAGGATAAAAATTTAAAAGCGCGTGACCACCATGACTCTTCAGCATGTACCGCGTCACGGTAAAAAACGTCGCGTCACGGCATTGTGTCCCGTGACACGGTGGAATTTCCCATGTCACGGTGGGAAAATATTGCAGCAGTGTGTTTTACGCGTGTAACTGGATAGATTTTTCGCGTTTCTAAACACTTTTGGCTATAAATTACGACCAGTTAATTCATGATATGCATAATTACGAAACATAAAATAGCTAGAATCTCATATTTCAATAATAATGTCTTATAATTTTGATAACATATTGCGTGACTGGTCATATTCTTTGACTAATGCGGACAAAAGAGAGCTAGAATTGTTTCATGTCAGAGGTTTATTAGCATTAAGGCATGTAGCAATTGAACATGATTTTCTGAGAGCAACCTTAGATTATTGGAGTCCGGAAACTCATTGTTTCAAGTTTGATTATGATGAAATCTGTCCTCTGCTGGAGGAATTTGGTGCTATCTTTGGCTTCCCTGCTAGGAATCTCGTTGCAATGCCTACTCTGCGCGAATATTATTACCAGGATTTTGAACGTCATCTGAATATGACAGATCCAGATTTAAATAGAATTGTGTGAAGTAATGAAGTAGATCTAGAAAAACTTGCGAATTTATATTTTAATCGTCCTGTTTCTGAGTCATATCATGTATACCGTAGAAGGGCTTATATTTTTTGCATGTTTAGCAAGCTTTTATTTGCAAACGGTAGAGTAGGACATGCTTGTTTAGCGTCTGTGCTAGGACATGTTGAATCTGGAAGATTTCCTATGCCTACTTCCCTTAGAGAAACTTTGCGTGGCCTTGACGAAGCGAACTCTAACCAGAAAGCCATTAGGACGGGCTCCCTAATACTGTTGCAGGTAAAAAACGCACTCTGTCTAACTGCCGTGACACGTGGCTGGCACCGTGTCACGGTGCAATTTGCCACGACACGGCGCTTTATGCCATGTCACGGTGCTCCTCTGCTTTTTTTTATCGCGACTGACCATCTGCATTTTTTAATTTTTTTTATCTTTTTTTTATTTTTTTTGCAGATTTGGTTGGTGGAGCATTTAGAACTCTTTGAAGCCCCCGACGATATTGAGAAATATGTTCCGATTGATCTAGTTCGTAGGAAGAAAAATTACTCTGCAAACATGTCTTATGATGATTTGAAGGTGTTCTTTGCTAAGAGAGAATTTTCCATTCGATGGGTGGTGCCTTGGTGGAGGCGTACTAGGATGGTTGGGACGAATGATACTCCGTATGTAACACCCCGTATTTTCGACTCATCATTTTATGTGTGTTGCAACCTATAAAGCCTAATTTCTAATTTAAATATCCATTTCTAAATTGAAATGTTAATTTAATTATTAAAATCATTATTTGATTAAAAGGTCATCCCAACTTTTTAAGACCCTAATTATAATATTTTGACAGAACGTTTGAAAGTTATTATTAATAAATGTTCTATATTTGAGTTTTAAACATTTCAAATTGTATTTAACTTGTCTGAATTGATATTAGCCTTAAAGGGTGATTCCTTAAGCTTAAGCATCAATTTAATAAGTGTTATTAAATTATATGTAACTTTAGTATATAACCTATTGCGATTGATACGGGTTATCATGGGTGATTCCTTGACTGAAGTACCAATCTAATAGGTATAAAATGATTTTGGAGTTTTAAAAATGTTTTACGTGCAATTGTATCAATATCGATAAATGAAGCTGTATTGGGTTATTCCGTCAACTCGTTTATCAAATTGGTATTGTTTATAAAGTATACTTTAATTCTTTTATTTATAAAACTCATAATAATGTCCTTTTATTAATTAGGTCATTATAAATGAATAATATTACTGTTTTCACATTTTGTCTTTTATGTCGGTTTCGGTACTTATGAACTTTATATATATATTATCTGTATTGTGATTTAAATTGGTATTTTCATTATTATTATTGATATTATAATCGAGATATCAATAATATAATTTATATTATTGTTTTGAACGCGTTTTATAATGACTCCCGTTACATTCTCTTCCTAGTTTAGTTTTGGCCAACAAGAATTTGTTTATGGGTCAGGTTTGCCTTAACACTTTTGTGAATGAATAGATTAAGATAGGCTTGATCATTAGCTTTCCCAATCCCATTATTAAGCCTAAATTAATTATTCAGTCAAGCCTAAAAGAGAAGCCATGAATCCTAGCTTTGTATGGCCTTCTTGTGAGCATCACTAAATCCCATTCTAGGCTGATTTACACAGCATCTTTGAGGGATTAGAAGCTGCTAATTTTACATTAAGTAACCCCTTATATTCACCCTCATTAAGTCTAATTAAACCTACCTAAGTTTCTGCCTAACTCCTCCCCTTCACTTCACCAAAACTCATGCACAAAAACACTCCCCTTCAAGTGTCTGTTTCTATCTTTCAACAAATGTTTCTCCTTCATCTTTTTCTTTCCATTTTTCCATTAAAATCCAAGGGCTTGAAGCAAGGTGGGTTTTGGTGTTCATTGCTTCTTCCATCTACATGATTTTCGTGCTCCATCTCCCCTCCAAAACACCACAAAAGTGAAGCCAGACGAGCTCCTTTGGGCGTGACTTTACAGCAGGTTTTGGGGATGCTCTTAGGGGCAAATTTCTCTTCTCCTTCAATCTTAGTTTCATGGCCTTCTTAAGAGGTAACTAGAACTATTCCAAGCTGTAGAAATCATGGCTAGAATAGGTTAAGGCTAGGTGGAAATTAGAGTTGGTTAGATTAGAAATTCGTTGTAGTTCAAGATGCTAGAGTTTCATATTTGTTTGCTGTTTTGTGCGTGAGGAATGAGGGTATCTTACAAATGTTTTATTGTTGGTTTTTATGCTAGATAATCATGCCTAGAAGTAGTAAATGTATTACGGTTTGGTTCCATAAATTGTTGTTGTGTTTTAGAGGTTTTAAAGAATGATGTGTATATACTGTGGCTCGCAAAATTGCTACTGTAATTGATGACTTTGTGCAGTACATTTTCAGCCTTAATTCTTCTTGATTTAGTTGGTTTTTGTTCCTAATGTGGTACAACATCATGTTAGGTATATATCTAAGTTGAATTATCATAGTTTGGGCGAGTTTTGATGTGATTATATGCATAAAACTTAGCAAAGGTGCTGCTGCCATGTCAGTTTGTGAACCGTGTGAATGGAGTGAATTTAAGAGATGTATTGCCTAATTTATACGCCTAATATTGTGCCTATTAGGACCTATTGTGTATTTAGGGTGTGTATGATAATGGGCTAAGGTTAATTGTGACTTTATGATTGGTTTTGGGTGAATTTGTTGTGCAATATGTTGATTTGTTTTGGGTGAAATTGTAATGCAATATGTTGCTGAAATCCTAATTTGGGGCTGCTGTAATGTCATGTAGTTTTTAGCATATTAAAGGCATGAATTTAAGCCTATCATGTATGTATATATTGCCTAATATGTGGATTAATATGTCATAATCTTAATTCATCATTTTGACATGATTTGAGTGTGTTTATGAAGTGTTAACGAAGTGCTATAGCTGTTGCAATTTTCGGTTATGAAATAAGTTGTCGACGTGGTTGTGCTTTAAAGTAGAATCACACTGTTTTTTGCACCGCGTTGACAAGGGTTGTGTACGGAGTGTATTGTGATATTTTACCATAATTAGCTTCGTACCCGAATCCAGACAATAAGAGTGACACCTTGTTTGATATATAAATGATTTTTGTATATTTTGAAGAATTTTAAGGTTAAACATTTTTGAAGAATTTTGTTCAAATTTGGTCTTAGAAGTAAAGACCTGCAGTATTTTAAATTAGAGTTAATGATCCTTAAATGTGTTTGGATGATTTTGAAGAAGTATTTTTTTACTGTTTTATATGATTTGTTAGTTTAAGACAACCATTGGGCTACAAAATTCGATGGTTGGAACATGCCAACATCTTGGGCTGCTAATTTCGAGATGTAATTTTTTAGGTTAATTACTGTCGTCCGGAACTACTCGGGCTGCGGAATTCGAGTAGAAAAATTAGGTGTTTGGCCATTCTCAGACACAGACGGCTGCGGAATCGTCTGTAGGTTCGCCCTGACAAACCTTTGATGGTGGGCTGAAGATTTCACCGCCATTCATATTTTATATGCTTGCCTCGCTATGGATCAGTTTTCGAAAAAGATAAAATTCTCTGTTTTACTATTATTTTACTTTTAAGAAGGTCTTCTTAAGTCAAGTCATGAATTTCGCTTAATCGTTTTAAAGAATCTTTAAAAAGTGTTAATTATTGTTTTTATGAGTTTATTGCTGTGTTTTTGGTGCTATTTATTCTTTTTACGTAATCATGTGGTAATATATTTACTTTGTTCAATATACATGTTTGTTTGGAATTATAATCATGTTGCAAGTTTTGACCTGTATTCCTATCTATGTATCTTATCATATTTATCTTGTCTATATTGTGAAGTTGTTGTTTGACATGTATATATGTGGTATTATTTATATGTATGCTTCTATGCTTTACACTATGCTTAGCTTTGTGTTTCTACAAGATCTGAGAGAACTGCAAGTTACTCCCCACCGATAGTGGAACCTAAATGTTATTTGCAGGTGAAGAGTAGCTTTTGTTGAGTCTGTGTAGAGAGCAGAGTGTTTAGTTTGTCCCCTAGTAGTTTCACTGACTTTCTTATGTTATCTTTTAGACTTCTCTTATTTTGGGAAGTCGGTTTTGAGGTTGTTCTGCCTCGTTAAAAGTTTTCTTTAATAGTTTTGTATTTCTTTCTCTTTACAATTTTTACTTTAGTTATTTATTAATTTCCTTTAGTTTTTAATACCCTTTAGAGTGACATAACCATCTCGAAGTTATTTCTGCTAACGTCTCGCCTTCTATTTTAGACGGGGGTGATACAGTTGGTATCAGAGCAAACGGTCCAAAAACTCTCACAGAGTTGCTACAATTTTTTGAGAAATATGTAGTTGTGTAACCAAACTTGAATTTGTGATGTCTAGCTTGAACTTAGTGAGAGTCACTTGGGTAGGAGGAAAGGGTGCGTCGTTATGTGTTGAATGTTAGGTAGACAGTGTCGTCTTTCTTAATTTGTGTACCTGTCAGGGTATCTAGCAAGGGTTTTCTAGTTTGTTTAAAAATTTTGAGGACGCAACTTTTATGAGGGGTGATTGTAACACCCCGTATTTTCGAATCATTATTTTATGTGTGTTTCAACCTATAAAGCCTAATTTCTAATTTAAATATAATTTTCTAAATTGAAATGTTAATTTAATTATTAAAATCGTTATTTGATTTAAGGGTCATCCCAACTTTTTAAGACCCTAATTATAATATTTTGACAGAACGTTTGAAAGTTATTATTTCAAAATATTCTATATTTGAGTTTTAATCATTTCAAATTGTATTTAACTTGTCTGAATTGATATTAGCCTTAAAGGGTGATTCCTTAAGCTTAAGCATCAATTTAGTAAGTGTTACAAAATTATATGTAACTTTAATATTAAACCTATTGTGATTGATACGGGTTATTATGGGTGATTCCTTGACTAAAGTACCAATCTAATAGGTATAAAATGATTTTGGAGTTTTAAAAACGTTTTACGTGCAATTATATCAATATCGATAAATGAAGCTGTATTGGGTGATTCCGTCAACTCATATATCAAATTGGTATTGTTTATAAAGTATTATTTAATTCTTTTATTTATAAATCTCATTATAATGTCCCTTTATTAATTAGGTCATTATAAATGAATAATATTACTATTTTCAAATTTCGTCTTTTATGTCGCTTTCGGTAATTATGAACTTTATATATATATTTTCTGTATTTTTATTTAAATTAGTATTTTCATTATTATTATTTATATTATAATTGAGATATCAATAATTTAATCTAAATTATCGTTTTTGAATGCATTTTATAATGACTCCTATTACTCTCTATTCCTAGTCTAGTTTTGGCCAACTAGAATTTGTTTATGGGTCGGGTTTTGCCTTAACACTTTCGTGAATAAATAGATTAAGATAGGCTTGTTTATTAGATTTCCTAATCCCATTCTTAAGCCTAAATTAATTACTCAGTCAAGCCCAAAAGAGAAGCCTTGAATCCTAGCTTTGTATGGCCTTTTTGTGAGCATCACTAAATCCCATTCTAGGCTGATTTACACAGCATATTTGAGGGATTAGAAGCTGCTAATTTTACATTAAGTAACCCCTCATATTCACCCTCATTAAGTCTACTTAAACCTACCTAAGTTTCTGCCTAACTCCTCCCCTTCACCTCACCAAAACTCACGCACAAAAATACTCCCCTTCAAGCATTTGTTTCTATCTTTTAACAAATGTTTCTCCTTCATCTTTTTCTTTTCATTTTTCCATTAGTATCCAAGGGCTTGAAGCAAGGTGGGTTTTGGTGTTCATTGCTTCTTCCATCTACATGATTTTCGTGCTCCATCTCCCCTCCAAAACACCACAAAAGTGAAGCCAGACGAGCTACTTTGGGCGTGACTTTACAGCAGGTTTTGGTGATGCTCTTAGGGGCAAATTTCTCCTCTCCTTCAATCTTATTTTCATGGCCTTCTTAAGAGGTAACTAGAACTATTCCAAGCTGTAGAAATCATGGCTAGGATAGGTTAAGGCTAGGTACAAATTAGAGTTGGTTAGATTAGAAATTCGTTGTACTTCAAGATGCAAGAGTTTCATATTTGTTTGCTGTTTTTTGCGTAAGGAATGAGGGTATCTTAATCATGTTTTATTGTCGGTTTTTATGCTAGATAATCATGCCTAGAAGTAGTAAATATATTACGATTTGGTTCCATAAATTGTTGTTGTATTTTGGTGGTTTTAAAGCATGATGTGTATATACTATGGCTCGCAAAATTGCTGCTGTAATTGATGACTTTGTGCAGTACGTTTCAGCCTTAATTCCTCTTGATTTAGTTGGTTTTTGTTCTTAATGTGGTATAGCATCATGTTAGGTATATATCTAATTTGATATATCTTATTTTGGGCGAGTTTTGATGTGATTATATGCCTAAAACTAAGCGAAGGTGTTGCTGCCATGTCAGTTTGTGAACCTTGTGAATGGGGTAAATTTAAGAGATGTATTGCCTAATTTATATGCCTAATGTTATGCCTATTAGGACCTATTATGTATTTAGAGTGTGTATGATAATGGGCTAAGGTTAATTGTGAGTTTATGATTGTTTTTGGGTGAACTTGTTGTGTAATATGTTGATTGGTTTTGGGTGAAATTGTTGTGCAATATGTTGCTGAAATCCTAATTTGGGGCTGCTGTAATGTCATGTAGTTTTTAGCATGTTAAAGGCATGAATTTAAGCCTATCATTTAAGTATATATTGCCTAATATGTGGATTAATATGTCATAATCTTAATTCATCATTTTGACATGATTTGAGTTTATTTTATGAAGTGTTAACAAAGTGCTATAGCTGTTGCCATTTTCGGTTATGAAATAAGTTGTCGACGTCGTTGTACTTTAAAGTAGAATCACACTGTTTTTAGCACCGCTTTGACTAGGGTTGTGTACGGAGTGTATTGTGACTAGAGTGACACCTTGTTTGATATATAAATGATTTTTGTATATTTTGAAAAATTTTGAAGTTAAACTCTTTTGAAGAATTTTGTTCAAATTTGGTCTTAGAAGTAAAGACCTACAATATTTTAAATTAGGGTTGATGATCCCTAAATGTGTTTCGATTATTTTGAAGAAGTATTTTTTTACTGTTTTATATGATTTGTGAGTTTAAGACAACCATTGGACTACGAAAGTCAATGGTTGGAACATGCACATTTTAGAATGCGGAATTCGAGATATAATTTTCTAGGTTAATTGTTGTCGTCCGGAACTACTAGGGCTGCGGAATTCGAGTAGGAAAACTGGGAGTTTAGCCATTCTCAGACACAGACGGCTGCGGAATCGTCTATAGGTTCACCCTGACAAACCTGTGACGGTGGGCTGCCGATTTCACCGCCGTTCATATATTATATGTTTGCTTCACTATGGATCAGTTTTTGAAAAAGATAAAATTCTTTGTTTTACTATTATTTTACTTTAAAGAAGGTCTTCTTAAATCAAGTCATGAATTTCTCTTAATCGTTTTAAAGAATCTTTAAAAAGTGTTTATTATTGTTTTTATGAGTTTATTGCTGTGTTTTGGGTGCTATTTATTCTTAATACGTAACCATGTGGTAATATATTTACTTTGTTCAATATACATGTTTGTTTTGAATTATTATCATGTTACAAGTTTTGACCTGTATTCCTATCTATTTATCCTATCATGTTTATCTTGTCTCTATTATGAAGTTGTTGTTTGAAATGTATATATGTGGTATTATTTATATGTATGCTTCTATGTTTTACACTATGCTTAGCTTTGTGTTTCTACAAGTTTTGGGAGAACTGCTAGTTACTCCCCACTTATTGTGGAACCTAAATATTATTTACAGGTGAAGAGTAGCTTTTGTTAAGTCTGGGTAGAGAGCAGAGTGTTTAGTTTGTTCCCTAGTAATTTCACCAACTTTCTTATGTTATCTTTTAGACTTCTCTTATTTTGGGAAGACGGTTTTTAGGTTGTCCTGCCTCGTTGAAAGTTTTCTTTAATGGTTTGGTATTTCTTTCTCTTTACTATTTTTACTTCAGTTATCGTTCTGTTTTAGACTGGGTATTACACCGTATTGTCGCGTTCCTAGTATTTCAAAGTTGACTTTTTATTGCCCTTCCCGATTGATGCGACAATATGGACTTGAACAAGTAGTTTCACGCTATAATGTAAGTCCTCGTGAAGTATCATTGCATGAAAGTAATGTTCACAAGTATGAGACTTATTGGATTGAAAGGCCTATGTGGACCATTTCTGCGAGAAATCTGGCTCCTCCCCCCTTATCTAGTGCATACAAGGCATGGCTGAATCCTCAGAGTAGGAGGGAGCGAGTTGGATCACGCAAGTTTGATGTGAAGGGACGACTTGGAAGTAAGAAGGTGCCTCCTAAAGATCATCTTGGTCCGAGAACACAAGGGATTGAATTTAAGACTCCTATAATGCCTAAGAAAAAGAGTTATGTGAAAGGAAAGGGTAAAGAGAAGATGGTTTATAGAGAAAAACAACCTAAAAACTATAAAAAGGGTGAAAGGGGTGAAAGTTCAAGTAGAGGTGTGACGGTTCGAGCTACAAGAGATACACTAATGGTGAAGGCCGACTTAGTTGAAAAGGAATAGGAGGTTCCTAAGGTGAAGAAGGATTAGATCAATATTGCTTTGCTTTTCTGATTTAAGTTTTAATTTTTAAAATAAGGCGCATGATGCCAATAATTGTAGTGACATTTATTTCATTAATAATAGCATATTTAATTTTGCCTTAATTAAAACTGACAATGACTTTTTTATTATTGTTTTTTTTTATTATTATTTATACGAGTCAAGAAGTCGGACGCAATGGAAGAATAATAATTATAAAATATTCATTAAATAATAACAACAATATTGCAAAATCTTGCCACACTTTTTGCGGGCCACGGAAAAATATGCCGCGTCAAGCTGGTAAATATCGTGACGTGGGTTTGATCTGCTTAAATAACCACCGTGTCACGGTGCTAATTGCCGTGACACGGTGCTGATACCATGTCGCGGCGAAATCTGGTGTGTCACGGTAAAAGTGAAAAATCAAAACTGTTGCACTGATTTTGCCGGGCTGAGATATGTTGCGCCGTGTCACGGTGGGACTTGGCGTGGCGCGGTAGCTCCTAACTTGGCGCGGTGACTGCCGACGTGGCAAGGTGGATGACACTGTTGAATTTTCTTGGTTTAGTTGTGTTTTCTCCCTTGTGTGCTATATTTGGTTGACAAAGAAGGGGTTTTTTTTTTTATTTTTAATGTGGTCGGGCCCCCTTGAGGGGTTGCCTACGAATCCTTGAAAAGGAATCAGGCCAAACGTAGCTCTATCGGGTCTTGAACCCTTGCAATTAGGCATAAAATTTCTTAAGTTGATCCAAATTAGTTAAATTGTGGAAACCGTTGCCATCCATGTCTACTAATTGTGCCTCTCCACCAGACAAAATGGATTTGACAATGTACGGGCCTGACCAGTTTGGTCTAAATTTTTCTCTTGGATCTAACACATTTTTGCGGAGTGCCTTAAGCACTAAGTCACCTTCTTTGATATTCCTAGTGTTGACTTTTTTATTGAAATGTCGTGCCATACGCTGTTGGTAGGTTTGGACATGATACAAAGCTGCCAAGCGTTTTTCGTGAAGTAAGACTAGTTCATCGTATCTCGCTCTAATCTAGTCGACTTCATCTAGTTGGCTTTCCAATGCGATTCGTAGAGAAGGAATTTCGAGCTCTATTGGTTGTACAACTTCAATTCCATAGACTAAAGAGAAAGGGGTAGCCTCTGTTGATGTACGAACAGAAGTTCGATAACCCCAAAGGGCGAAATGTAGATTTCTTGGCCAATCCTTGTAATTTTCCGTCATCTTTTCTATGATAGTTTTCACATTCTTATTGGCCGATTCAACCGCACCATTTGTTTGTGGTATGTAAGGTGATGATCTGTGATGTTTGATATGATATTTCTTTAATAGTTCTGCGCACTCGGCTTGGAAATGCATTCCATTATCACTGATCATTTCATGAGGTACCCCATAGCGGCATATGATATTTTTCTCAATGAATTAAGCTACATGTTTTGCCGTGAGCTTAGCAAATGAGGCAGCTTCAACCCATTTGGTGAAGTAGTCGATTGCCACAAGGATGAACTCATGTCCCCCTTATCAGAAAAGGAAATCAAATTGTTGGTACTTGGCAATTCAGTAGTGAGAAAACTGACTAGCCCTTGAGGACTCGTATCACTATCAACTCCTATCTTAACAACAACATTCATCACAGCCTTTCGATGCTCGTGGAAAGTAGCCAAAAGCTTCCAAACATTCATTTCCACCTTAGTCTTTTGTAGTTGTTTGATCACATCGTTGCTCACAGGGTTGATGTGATCAACTATTGGTTGTGCTTGCGATGGAGGTGTAGGTGGACTAGGTTGTTGTAACCTTCCATTCCTAGTGAGTTTCTTAACCTCAAGGTCCCCCCAAACATCTTTTCTATCTTTAAGGTTGACAGCACCAAGAGATGAACATACTAAATCTTGGAGATAGACGTCTTCATCGTCACTATCCCAAATTCCATTAACTTCTTCATTGCTTGAAACAAAAACAAATTTTGGTAAAGGTTCATCCACAGAGTGGATGAGTAATGACGGATCAAAGGTGACTCCCGTGATAGCCAAAGAATAAGAAAGAGGACCTGTTTGAATATTAGGCTTCTTGCCTCCTTGAGGAACGGGAAGTTGATTAGCATCAATCAGGTCTTGAATTGCATCCTTCAGTTTCCAGCATTTCTCAATAGTATGACCTTTGCCTTGGTGAAACATGCAATGAGCATTAGGGTCATAGCTAGCAGTTCTGTTCTCTATTCTAGGTTCTGGAAACGGTCCAACAGGCATGATCAATCCTTGAATTTGCAGGCGATCAAAAGCAGCATCATAACTCATTCTCAAAGGCGTGTATACCCTCCTTTGCCTTTGGAATCTCTGAGTGGGAGCATTAAGAGCCAACACATCATCGAGATTAATGTTATTGGTAGCATTGTTGTGAAAGGAATGGTGTCCTTCGAACAAGTGTATTATACTGGTAGTGGGTTCAGAATTATTAGAAAGCTAATAAATTCAGTATAGTCAAGTGATCGGAATGCCTGGGCGGAGGCCGCTTCCGATAAGTAATATTAATGCATAATTAATATTACAGTTTAATCTTAACTGAACCCTTCGGGTCACACCCAAGCAACTAACGAACAGATGCGAGGAATTATTCGAAAGGAATTAATGAGTCGACCGAGTAATAAATATTTAGACGTCGGAAATTTGAGGTTAGAGCGTCAGAAGTGGAGTCGAAAATATTAAAAGACGAGACGTGCAAATAGTAATAAATCAACATATTTCCCAAAATACCCCTATCATCGGAATGCCCCGAGAAAACCTAATGCTAGGTGCACAATGGCAAGCATGGTGGCTAGCATGCGCACCAAGCCAAGACTTGGCTGGCTGATGCGTGCTAGCGCACCAAGGCTAGCTGCCGCAGCCAAGTGCACGCACAAGGCAGCAGCAACAAGGCCTCGGTATCATGCCTCGGCAACAACCCGCACAAATAGTGCTTAGCTTGTTGGCCGAGGGCAGCAGCAGCAGCAGCAGCCCGCACATTGCATGCTGGGCTTGCTGGCCGAGAAAAGCAGCAGCAGCCCGCACCATTTTCTGGGCCTGCTGTGCGACAGCCACACCATGGCAGCCCACATGGGTGCCTTGGTGCCCAAGTGGGGCTGCCATGTGGCGCATTGCAATTGGGATAGGCTTGTTGTGTTGGCAAGTTTTGGGGTGAGGAGTGGAGAGAAAGTTTGGTCCGCCCCTCTCCAAATGATCCTCACCTGCTCCCTCATGTATGCTTGACACTTGTTGATTTATTACTAGTTTGCTTAATTATTATATTTTAGCTTTAAAATAAACTGTGAAAATCTCACTGTCCCACATTGATGGGAGAGAATTTCATACTCTCATCATTCCCTAGAAATACCCAACTTGGGGCATTACCATTGTAAAAACCCTTGAACTCATAATTACTCGGGCTTGGTTGGGCCTTGCTAACCCAAGGCAATAGACCTTAAGTCGGTGGTCGTGTTGCGGGTGGATCTCCGTCGGAGGCCGTTGTAATATCGAGGCTCTCTATCAAGTAAGAGCCCTAGTGGTTAGGCGAAGCACGCGACAAAGGTATAATATCTATTCTACCCTTTGTGTTTATTTAGTTATGCCGCTTATGTGATTTTAATTATTGCGAGCAAGATCCTTGGCTCGGGTTTTTTTCGCGGTAAGTCAGACTCACCAAACCCTAACAGCGGTGTCGGAGCCCCGCTCGTTTATTTTTATTATCATGTGTTTTCAAGGTTATTTATGGCTTATTTTTCTGGTTTTAAGTTGCTAATTAGATTAGTGGCTCGGTTTTATTATTTTAGTCCTATTTTAAATACGATTTTTGGCCAAGAACCAAGGTTTTCTCCTAAAAATAGTGGATTTTGGGTGGAAACACGTTCTGGAAATGTTTTCACCCCCATGGGCCTGTGATTTTAGCCAAAATCGAACCAGAAATGCCTTTTTTGTGGGATTTTTCGTTTTGACGAAAAATTTTAAGTCTTTCTTACATTGAATTTTTATGGCATAATATGGTTATTATGTATTGATTTATCTGCATTATTTTTCTGCAAAGTTAATCTCTTTAAAGCATATTTACTTGGTAGTATTTTGTGCTTACAAGATTGATTATTTTTCACCTAATTGCAAACTAATTTTATTATAGTGTGAAATCTTTGTTTTTGAGGCTTTCAAGTACTAAAGATTCAATCTTTAATTATGTTAAGTGATTGAAACTTTAAAGTTACTAAATTCCATGAATTTTATGTTGAACTTTGTTGTTTTAATCATTTTTGGATGATTGAAAACATAAAGTTTCAATCTTGTGATAGAAATCTCATTAAATCTTCATATTTGAAGATGATTTTTTCAAGGATTCAAAAGTGTTAGAAGTTGGATTTTTTATTTGAACATTAAAGTTCATATTTTTCCAACTCCCTCTTACATTGTCAAAATCTCAAGATTAATTTAAATTGATTAAATTAATAGTGAGAAATTGCCTTTATTATTTTGTTGCACCAAGTTAGACCAATTTTATTAAAGAATGGTTCTTGGAAATAATTTTGGTTGAATGCACTTTGATAAATTTTATTTAAGTTAGACTTGTTTAAATTTTTCAATTTTACTCATTAAAATTAGTTCTAAAATTAATTTAGAATTATTAAATTGTCACGCGAAATTTGGGATAGAAATCCCAAGGCTATGGCACGCAAATCGAGGCAAAGCCTCCCTTGGCTAGCCAGGCTGCATAGCAGCCCGCATGTGGCTACCAAGGAGGCTGCCCCATCTTGCGTGCGGCCATGTGCGTGGCTGCTTCTCGCTGCCAGCAGCATGGTGCGCCAGCCAGCAACAAGCAACAACACGGCACAGCAGCAACATGGTGCTGTGCTCGCAGTGCGTGCTGCTATGCTCGGCAGGCCATGGCTGGTGCGAGCACGAGCTATGTGTGCTTGGTGTTGCGTGGTGTGCGGGGGTGTGCTGCAAGGCTTGTGGCATGGTGCGCATAGCTATCAAGATTGTGCGGCCTCGTGGCTTGTGTTCTTGCACGCCCCGTAGAAGAGTCGACACGCATGCGGTATTCTAGGCTATGGGTGTGACGCTTGGCATGAGTCACGGCTATGCGGACCTCCCCTTAATTAGCACATATACCACGTTTTAAGGAAATATTATTTTGCATTTTAGCCGTTTCATTTATTTTAATTAATCTTGTTTATTTTAATTAAAATTTTGGAGGTTAGGCCTCGGTTTTGAGCAGTGGTGGAAAAATTTTATTTTGGCAAATTTTGGGTTCTACCGGCTTAATTAATTGGATTAATTAAGTTAGATGCGGAATTTAGTGGGAGCTTCAATTATTAATTACACTATTTACATAATCGGTTAAAAAACTTTGACTAGTTTTAATTAGGCGTGTTAATTGGATTAACCACGTAGATTAGTTACAAGTACGCGCGTGTGTTTTTTGCATTGTTACTTGTTTATCGTTGTAAAATGCATGGGTCATTCACAAATAGTGAATGGATGAATGGAATGTATATTCTCTCACAGGTTTTATGAAATGGCAACTAGTGGGACCCGATTAGGATAGAAAATACGGACTATGTCCGTTGAGTATTTTTGTACCTTAATATTTAGATTAGTCCTAATTGTAGATACTACTAGTTGCATAATTTTTGATAAGTCTTGAAGACGGAGGTTCTTAGAAGACGAAGCCATGAAGTTGCAAAAGAAGACCTTTTGAAGACTTGAAGAATTCAAGGGGTCATGCTAGTTGCCAATATGCATCAAATTTTATACTTTACATTTTCATGTATATGCTTGTATATGATGCATGTTTTTCGTTACATTGCTATGATTAATTAAGTTCACTTAAATCAACCAACATAGAAATCCTAGGTCCCTAATAATATTGAGTGAAACTTGCCTTTCCAAAACAACACTTGCAAACCGAATGAGTGTGATGGTGGGCTACGCCAAAGAGAGGCACCATTACTACTTTTAGGAACGTAAGGCACACCAGGTGTGCATGTTGGTTTTGGTTGAATTCATCGGTATGAGTGAGGAGTCCCCACATACCGTGGCAAAAGAGATATATCGTCAAGACACATTGGATGCGACGATTATCTAACCAAGAATGGCTTGGAGCCATTAGCAAGGCAATGCTTACCTTGGGATAACAAGTGTTATGACAAGCCAAAGCATGCCTAATTACTCGTTGATCCCTTGGATCTTGGAATCGCCTTATTTTCACAAAATGGGGACAATTTTATGTGTAAATAAGACGTTAAATAAGTATTGAAATATGCATGAATTAAATTCAATCTTATTTAAGTATTACGAATGGTTTTTCATTTCAAATTCTTTCACTTGTAGAATCATGTCTTCAACTAATGACAACGACCTAATGCACCTGGAACTTCCTGAAAAGTTGCCATTTTCATTGAATTTGGTCAACTTTAAGGAATGGGAAGATGAACTCCGAAAGACACTCAGAAATTGCTACTTAGAGCATATTTTGGACACTCCGATCCCCAGTTTCTACTCGAAAGGGATCATGAGTGATGAGGCTCATGAAGAATGGAGTATGGATTGCTAAAGAGTTTCAAAACTCATGGTAAACTCCATCTCGGTACAATGGAAGGGGATATTCTCCAGCTATTTTCCGGACATGATGCTCAAAGCTCTTGAGGATGTAGTCAATCTGAGGGTCACTAAGAGTCCCAAAGGCAATTATGATGGCCTCGTAGAGGATATGACTAGGTCACTTTCTAAAATGAGGATCAAGCCATCGCAAGATGGTTGTCTCTCGAAAGAAAGACAAGAGGTGTGGGGTAAAGTCTGCAATGTGAGACTTAGGCCCGGAATGCCACTTCAAGCTCATGTAATTAACATGACAAGGCTATTCAACCATCTAGAGCTAATTGGCAAACCAGTGGAAGACGAGCAAGCGGCTCACATACTTCTTAGCTCTTTTCACTTGGGGTATGTGGCGCTTAAAATGCGACTCACCGCCAATCGAAATACACTGTCCTTAAGGGAAGTTATCCATGAGCTCTAGAAGACCTATTCTTGCAAGAAGGCTAATTTTGCCCTAAGGCTGATGAAGAAGGAGTTCAAAGACAAGAGGAAGATGCGATGCTTCTATTTTGGTAATCTCGGTCACTACAAAAGAGAATGCGGCATGTATCTGGATGATGAGGCGAAAGGAAAAGTAACCTCAACCTCAGGTATCATCTTTACACTTGAATATAAACAATTTAAAGGTATTAGATACCGGATAATTGACTCACTATATACTCCTTTTTCAGGAACCAAGTTAGCAGTTCTTCTCAAGTGGATATGAGTACACAAGTGGAAGATGAAGATGATCTATCCAAGAAAACTTGTAATCTCATGTTTTGTCTAAAGATTAGAACTTGTTAGTTTTATTCACCATACTTTGATTTCCGACATAGGACGTCATTTTCATCATTGAACCAAGACTTTTAGTTTATGTCTTGTATATATGGAATGACACTTTCATGTCTTTTGGACAAAATTTTTAAATGATGATACCAATGCTAAAAACATAGTCGAAATTACTTGTGGCATTGTCGCCTTGGCCACATTAACATCAAACGCATTAAGAAGGTTGTACAAGAAACCATTCTGGACTCATTTAATTTAGAATCATTTGAGAATTGCGAAGGATGTTTACTAGGCAAGATGATAAAGCAACCATTCTCCAAGTTAGGAGAAAGGGCCGGTGACTTATTGGGCCTAATACATACCGATGTATGTGGGCCAATGAGTACACCCGCAAGGAATGGTTATCGGTATTTCATAACCTTCACGGACGACTATTGTGGATATGGTTATGTCTACCTAATGTTGCACAAATCTGAATCGTTTAATAAATTCAAAGAATTTAAGAGTGAAGTTGAAAATCAACTTGGCAAGAAAATCAAAGGGCTTCCATCGGATCGAGGAGGCGAATATTTAAGCCAAGAATTTAATGACCATCTGAAAGATAATGGCATACTTTCAGAACTAACACCTCCCGGAACTCCTCAATGGAACGGAGTACCTGAAAGGAGAAATCGAACCTTGTTAGACATGGTACGATCGACTATGGGTCTTAGTGATCTTCCAATCTCTTTCTAGGGACATGCACTTTTAACCGCGACACTTACACTGAATCGTGCTCCGTCAAAAGTTGTGGAAACGACTCCATATGAAATTCGGACAAATAGACCTTCAAGGTTGTCTTTTCTCAAGATTTGGGGATGCGAAGCATATGTCAAGAGACTCATGTGTGACAAACTTCACCCAAAATCTGACAAGTGTTTCTTTATGGGTTATCCAAAAGAAACCAAAAGGTATTACTTCTACAACAAATATGAGAACAATGTTTTTGTTGCTCGTGATGGTGTCTTTTTGGAGAAGGAGCATCTTTCAAAAATTACAAGTGGGAGGAAAATCGAACTCGACGAAGTTCAAAAGGACGAGCAACAAGGACAATTTGACAATCAGAGTGCTCACAAAGCATCTGTTGACATTGGTCAAAGTCAAAATGTGCAAAGTCAAACTGACAATGCAAATGCTAAGTCCATTACCCTACGTAGGTCAACTCGGCCAAGATCTCAACCTGACAGATATCATGGATGGAGATGAGCCGGCAACCTACAAGCAAGCTATTATGATCCCCGACTCTGCAAAATGGCAAGAGGCCATGAAATCCGAAATGGACTCCATGTTTGAAAATCAAGTATGGGACATGGTTGATTTACCCGAAGGTTACGCAGCTATCGGATGTAAATGGATTTTCAAGTTGAAAACCGACAAAGATGGAAATGTATTCATTTACAAAGCTAGACTGGTAGCAAAAGGTTACAGGAAAATTCACGGAGTTGATTATGATGAAACCTTTTCTCCAGTTATAATGCTTAAGTCCGTTCGGATTATCCTAGCGATTGCTGCATATTACGATTACGAAATATGGCAGATGGACGTCAAAACCGCCTTCTTTAATGGAATTTTGGAAGAAACTGTGTACATAACAACGCTAGAAAGGTATGCAAGCTTAAAAATTCCATTTATAGATTAAAGCAAGCGAGTAGAAGTTGGAATCTACGATTTGATGAAGCCATTAGTAAGTTTGGTTTTATCAAGAATCCAGATGAGTCTCTTGTTTACAAGAAGGTCAGTGGGAGTAGCATCGCCTTCCTAGTCTTATATGTCGATGACATTTTTCTCATTGGAAACAGTATTCAATTGTTAGAGTCTGTAAAGGCTTGGCTCAGAAAATGTTTTTCAATGAAAGACTTGGGAGAGGCTCGGTACATACTAGGCATCAAGATCTACAGGGATAGATCAAAAAGGATGATAGAATTAAGTCAAAGTACTTATATTGATAAGGTACTAGCTCGATTCAACATGGAAGGAGCCAAGAGAGGCCACCTGCCCATGTCGCATGGCATAACCCTGAGCAAGAATTAGTGTCCAAAGACACCTGATGAGCGAGAAAGGATGAATCAGATTCCATATGCTTCGCTTATTGGATCGATCATGTATGCCATGATATGTACTAGGCCAGATGTATCGTATGCCTTGAGCGCTACGAGCCAATACCAATCAGACCCAAGAGAGGCGAATTGGACTACGACCAAGAATATCCTAAAGTACTTGAAATGGAACAAGGATAAATTCCTGGTCTATGGTGGTAAAGATGAATTCGTTGTTAAGGGTAACACCGACGCAAGCTTCCAGACTGATAGAGACGACTTGAAGTCACAGTCTGGGTACGTATTCTGTCTCAATGGAGGAGCGTTTAGTTGAAAGAGTGCTAAGCAAAGCACAATTGCTGACTCTACAATTGAAGCCGAATACTTGGCAGCATCTGAGGCAGCTAAGGAGGCAGTTTTGATTCGCAAGTTCATTGGGAAACTTGATGTTGTACCCGCCATTAGGGGTTCAATAGCCCTCTATTGTGACAACAATGGGGCTATTGCTCAGGCCAGAGAGCCAAGAGAACATCAGAAGGTCAAACATGTCCAGAGGCGATTTCACATGATTAGAGAATGGAAATTAGGAGGTGAAATCAGAATATGCAAGGTTGGAACGGACGACAAGTGAAGCACAACAAACAAGTTGAGAGAATGGGAATCTAGCACATCGGAAATTGGTTTTGATTTCCTTATTTTAGTGTTATACTTAATTTTGGACAATTTTAATGTAAGGCACTATGATGAACCATTCAGTTTTGGAGTAATTAAATTTTTCATGCAATTTAAATCACTCCGGTACTATTTAATTGTGGTTTAAAATTAAATATTGAGTCCATTCGATTTTGAGAATATTTAAAATAGGGTATCAAGACAATGTCTTGGATAAAGAAACACCTATTAAGTGAACATTGAATATTTTAATAAAAGATTATCCCTGATCAAGGTCATTTAAATGATGGACGATTAATGACCAATAGAGATTGATGTGTAGTATGATTTTAGCATCGTTTCTTGTGCTACGAGGACAAAAATCATTTGCACAGGTATTGGTTTAGAACCATATTGGATCGAACTATGAGAATACTTTAAGAGATTCAAAATCTTCATAAGTATATTTCTCATGGGGATTATAACGGCGGGAATCAGGCGGCTAGGTCCTCTTAGTAAGAGATGCTACATTACAAGACTGGGAATGTCCCCCTACTAACAATAGGGAACATGTCTTTGTTGTTTACAAGGTCTCTCGAACAGCGAGACTGTGAAAATGCATGGCCATGCTCAGATAGATTTTAGAAATCATCTGCTTATTGACAGTCAAACTCGGATTTTGAGAAACACTTCTGGACGTAATAGGGATGACGAATAATCTTACCCTATAGTTCATGAAGAGACATGAAGAGAAATAGGAAATGGGCTATACACTAAAAGCTCACTTGTCTGGAAGGACAAGTGGGAGATTGAAAGGAATGGTGTCCTTCGAACAAGTGTATTATTCTGATAGTGGGTTTAGAACTATTAGAAAGCTAATATATTCAGTAAGGTCAAGTGATCGGAATGCCTAGGTAGAGGCCGCTTCCGATCAGTAATATTAATGCATAATTAATATTACTGCTTAATCTTAACTGACCCCTTCGAGTCACACTCAAGCAACCAAGGAACCGATGCGACGAATTAATTTGGAAATAATTAATGAGTTGACCGAGTAATAAATATTTAGACGTCGGAAATTCGAGCTTAGACATCTAATTTTGGCCTCCTGTCCCGACAAGAAGTGCAATGACGATAAATAAAACCATCTTCGTGTTGGATCAAAGTAAAGGATGCTTCTGGATAACTGGTTAAACCACAAAGACACAAAAAGACTAGCCTAACCCAAAAACAAATGTAAACAAGGTCTAATTAACTAAACCCGATCATAATTAGGCTTAAACCCGTGCTTAAAACCTAATAATGACGGATTTAGAAGCACCTAGGTTAAATTTAATGCTGCCGCAGGAAAAGCCGAGCGCATCTCAATGAGTCGCGCAGAGGCTAGCGCGCACAACTAATTTGGCTTAACTGATCAATCAATCAATTAATTATTCAATTCTAATATTATTTAACCACGCAAGATACTATGTGGAATTTATTAATTAAGAAATCCTTTTAAAGTCTAGTGATCAAACAACACTAATTGATTGATTAAAGTTCCTTTAAACAAGAAAATAAAGATGATTCATTTAAGTGCTCGGGATTTTACCACTTCTCTTTGCTAGATCTCCATTTAGAACACTTATGGACTCCTTGTTCGGGAACCTCCACCATAGTAACAAAAAATCAAAAGGGGTGAGTATTTAGGACAAGAGGGTTTAGTAGCACAAGTTCACAATATTTCTACTCGAGTTTTAAGTTAATTTTTGTGTGTTTTAAGCCTAGGATTAAGCCTCTATTTATAGGGAATGAGTACGATTAGGGTTTTAAGCATTATGTCGCAGCAGGTGTCACGCGCGGCATCCCAGCGCAATTGATATGGTTGCGCTGCTATGGGCAGCACAACTAATTGTCTTGTGTGCGGCTTTATGGTAAGATTCGATTTTACATTTTTACGAAATTCTGAATCTTCCGCAAGCACATCACTAGCATTTGCACTGGGTGTCGCGCGTAACTGAATTAGTTGTGCGTGCCAGCCCAGCGCGACTCATTGAGATGCGCTCGGCTTTTCCTGCGGCAGCATTAAATTTAACCTAGGCGCTTCTAAATCCGTCATTATAAGGTTTTAAGCACGGGTTTAAGCCTAATTATGATCGGGTTTAGTTAATTGGACCTTCTTTACATTTGTTTTTGGGTTAGGCTAGTCTTTATGTGTCTTTGTTGTTTAACTAGTTATCCATAAGCATTCTTTACTTTGATCCAACACGAAGATGGTTTTATTTATAGTCATATGCCCGGCCTGCGCGACACTCTTGACAATTGAGTCATCAACGTATACTTCAACATTCTTGCCCTTCTGGTGCATGAACACTCTATCCATTGTCTTCTGAAAAGTAGCCCCATCATTCTTTAACCCGAAGACCATAGCTGTGTAATTGTACACTCCCCCTACGGTGATGAATGCGGTCTTCTACATGTCTGGCTTGTGCAGGCTGATTTGATGGTACCTTGAGAAGGCGTCCATGAAGCTTAGCATGGCGTGAACGCTGGTTGAGTATACCAGTTGGTCGATTCGCGGCAGCGGGTGGCAATTTTTTGGACATGCTTTGTTGAGATATGTGAAATCAACGCACATCCTCCATTAGCCGTTTTCTTTCTTGACCATGACCACATTTGCTAACCACTTCGAATAATCGCAATGTTTTATGAATCCCGCTTCTAAAAGCTTATCCACCTCCTCTTGGATTGCTTGATTCTTCTCCGTGGAGAAGCTTCGTTTCTTCTGCCTAACCAGCTTGATGTTCTCTTTCACATTCTGCCTTTGAACCATGACCGCGGGGTCAATTCCCGGCATCTCATCTGCTGAGAATGCGAAGATGTCTTTATTCTTCCTAATCAGCTCTATGAGGTGCACTCCCACCCCATGGTCAATACCTTTTCCAATTTTTACTGTCCTTGAATTGTCGCCTTCTGTGAGCTCGACAGTTACATGTTCCCCGCTGGGAAGTGGTCTAGCTACATCTTCTTTTACGGGTTCGAAGTTTTCCATAGCTAACTTTGGCTTGTCCTTCTCCCTGTGATACTCTTCTCGCTTCCTTTTCCTTGACTTTCTTTCAGCGTGCTCAACGGATATTGGCTCTGAGCCTGGCTGCTGCCTGGTCCTAGCAGGCTGCTTTAGGGCTATTATGTAACATTGTTGAGCTGTCTTCTGACTTCTCCTGAGTTTTGCTGACCGCCCCTCATTGGTCGTGTATTTTGTGGATGAGCGTGTTTTGGGTTTTTTTGTCCCTCGAGAGAGTTACAGCTCTAAGACTCGTTCCAATGAAGCCACCTGTACCTGCAAAACAACAAAACTCCAGATGTTCGGAGGTCAGCCTCCGAAGATTAAGTTAGTAGCGAGTCGGAGTAGAAAGATGCGGAAAATAAGGTATCTTCTCGGATTCCGAGATCAGGTGTCTGTCTGTTTCTTGAGAGTGACAGGTGGTGTAATGATTGAAACATGTCCCAATAAATGGGAAATCTCCCTATTTATAGGGTCCTAGAAAGGTGTGCCCTCTCCTAGGGTTTGATGACCTAGGAATAAGGGCAGCGCCGCTTTTTGGGGCTCCTTGGGATTTAGGCCTTGAAGGCCCCATTCCCAGGGAGCAATATCTGTGTGACACGTGTCGGTGCTTGGGTGGTCCATTTGGACTTCTCTTCTAGTGACACGTGGCGCGCTCTTATTGGGACAGCTGGCGGGGTAGAAATACCCAAATCATTTGCCCCTTACAGGGGTGATGTTGCTTGCCACGCGACGCTTGTGACTGGTGTCGCATTGGAAGTGGTTAAAAATTTTTAACCGTTTACCATGGGTGAATCCAAGGGTTTTACCCTAGATTCTTTACCCTTTCTATAAATAGGGGTTAACCCCCCCCCCCCCTAATTCACATGTTTGCGCGAATATTAGAGAAAATCCAGAGCTTTTGACTTCTGAAAACTTTTGTCATTTTCTTGCTAGCATATGACAGCTGTCACCAAGACCGTCTATAAAGCAGATGTCCTAGTGTTTCATCCGCCTCCCATTGCTCTTTAAAGGTAACCGCCTTCTTCCTTTTCCTTTTACTTTTTTTTTGTCTTTTCGAAAATGGTTTCCCAAACGCACACGGCACGACCTAGGGTAGTGATTAGCCGGTCACCGGGGATGGATGAATCTAGAACTAGGGGTGCCAAAACTCGTTTTTGGACTCCCCTCTGCGAACTTCTCCGAATCCGACCGTATTTGTGTCTGTGCAAGACACCATGGCCAGAACGAGGAGAACAAGCAGGACATACCATTCAGATGGTTCTTAGCACCATTCAGAAGGCTCAATTGTATATTCAGAAGGCTCCATTAGGGCGCCTGTAAATGAACTGTATGACTATCCTCCCAGTCCTTATATTGACCTTCCTCCAAATCAATCACACAACAATACACTTCTTCTGATAGCGCCTCCCTTGACTCGGAGGAGGCACGAGCCAAGATTAATACAGCAAGGGAGTCCTTGTCTGTTGAAAAGGGCGAAGGCTAGGCCGAACCGTCTACCTCGCGCCGCCTGGAGAATGCCCCATACTATGTGCATGTTCCTGCGGGCAAGCGAGAAACTATAAAGAGTGATTTGGCTAAGTTCAAGTTAAAGCATGTCATGGGTCATGGATACATTCTCTCTGTGTCGGATGCTGTAGATACAATTGTCTGGCCAGAGATGGCCAGCTATCATGACATATGCTTCGGCTGCTATGAGGCGGCCATGGAAGCTGGTCTGCGCTTCCCTCTCCAACAGGTCATGGAGAGGATCTTGGATGGATACCAACTAGGTACTTGGCAACTAGTCCATAACTCTTGGGTTAATATTATTGGCTATGTTGCCGCATGTGAGAAGCTGAGGGTGGATCCCAGTTTCGAGGCATTAGCCCACACGCACTACTTGAGCAGGGCGCCTCAAGCAAGTGGTGCCGGTTGGTACAACTTGACCAGCCACAAGGGTTACATGATGGCGGTTCTGAAGAAGTCCAAATGGAAGGATAGGAGAGCAAAGTTTTACATAATCTCCTCTTCCTACTATCTGAAGAACAAGAAATACAACCGGTGGAACCGAAACCCTCCCCTTCTTGATGGGAAGAAGGCCCTGCCGCCTATACTTAGGCAGGCGTAGGAGGAGATCTTTGACAAAAGTTTGTTCAGTTTGGCCGTCCGGACTAATAAACAGACGGGGGAAAGGAGGTCACCCCCCGGAGCTACATTCCTCGTTATGAGTGGCTCTCTTAAGGGGTGTACTTGGCCGCTTATGGTTTTAGTACAGAGATGCCGAGAGGTAATCGGCCATTTGATTCTCTGTTGTAAGAGAATGTGTTGTGTAATCAATGGAAAAATGTGCCTCCCAAATGGAGGGAATCCCCCTATTTATAGGGTCATCGGGAATTGTTTCCCTGATTAGGTCATTCTGACCTAACCCTTGTTGGGCTGCGCCGCATTGCGGCTTTCTTGGGATTTGTGCCCTTGAAGGTCGTATTTTCTCCCACGTTCTTGGAGTGCCACGTATCAAGCTGGGATCGGTCCATTTTGGACTGACCCTTGGGTGCCACGTGTCACCCTCTTAATGGACCACGTGGCGGGGGTAAAATCACCTTAAACGTTTACCCCTCACAACTGTGACGTGGCACACAACGTGGCATCTGTGACAAGTGTCACTCATCCATTGGTGGTAATTTTACCGCCACTTTTTGACTGTTCACCTTCGGGGGAATTTACGGGATTACCCCCGTATTTACCGCTTATATATAAGCGTTTACCTCCCCTTCATATTGCACGCTTGCAAACATTTTTATAGAGAGATAAATTTAGAGAGAGAGACTCTGCAATCCGTCTATGTCAAGCACAAGCACTCGAGCTAACACCCATCTGTCACAGCCGGTCAATGCCTATTACCTTCAGATATCAAATCTTAAGGTACCCTCTCTGCCCCTCTCAGCCCTTTCTTGTTTTTTCCGCTTGTACATATTTCTTGCAATAAATGGATGCATCATTAACACACACGGCACAACCTAGGTTAGAGTCTAGCCACTCTCCTGGTACGAATGAGTCTAGGACTGGGAGTGCTGCCTCTAGGTGTTGGGACCACCCTTATGCTGTTTATAATCCGACCGTCTATGTGTCTGTGCACGACACGATGGCTCGGACAAAGTAGACGGCTCCAAATCAAGACTATAAAAGTGAAGGCTCAGACGGCCTTCCGCCTGAGGGGGAAACGTCAGGTAGGAAGAACCTGACGGTCGAGGAAAGATCTCCCCCGCGCTCCCCTTCAACTCTCGCGGATTCCTTCGTAGAGGAATGTGATCAGGGAGATGGTGAGGATGCCGCCTCTATGCCCCGCTCGCAAGATGGGGAGTCCTCTGAGACAGACGGAGATGGCTCCACCTCTAGTTCCGAGAGCAGTGACAAGGCAATGTCGCCGCTTGAGGATAGCGAGGTCGAAGAGAGGAAAAAATGGAGTGAAAAGGACGACCCCTTTAAGATTCACTTCTCTGCTAAAGAGCGAGATCCTATGAAAAAGGATCTTAACAATTTCAAGTTCATGCGACCTCTTGGGGACGGATACAACATCCGGGTGCCGCCTGAGCTATGTACAATAGCCTGGAAAGACGACCAAGAGAACGCAACCGCCTAATTTGGTTGTTTTGAGGCGGCGTTCTTGGTCGGGCTCCGGTTCCCCCTTCACGAGGCGGTGAAGGCAATTTGGCGAGGCTACGGCCTCGGTGTGTGGCAACTACCCCCTGACTCCTAGGCCAACATCTTAGGGTATTTTGCCGCCTGTGAATTTCAAGGGTTGCATCCCGGCTGGGAAGCGTTTGCCCATATGCATTATCTTAGTCGTAACCCAGGCGGCTTAAGGGCGTGGCACACCTTGACCACCTACCCTAAATATATGATGACCTTTGACAAGGTATCCAACTATGACGGCTGGAAACACGTATGACGGCTGGAAACACTACTTCTACCTACTGTTTGCGCCCAGCTGGCATGAGAACTATGAGCTCCGCCGTTACAATAAGAAGCCCGAGATAATGGGTCAGAAGTATGCCCTCCCCCGAGTTCTGGATGAGGACTTTGAAAAAATAATCGAGGCTGATTTCTTTGGTCTCGAGACAGCTACCCTCTCAACCGGGGAGTCAATAAAAGTTCCAAAGAACTAGATTCCCAAAGTCGCCTGGTTTAGTGATGAATGCTTTTTGTCCGCCTGCGAACTTAGTACCATGTTTACTAAATGTATGCACTTGAGTGTTTTAACCGTCTGTATAGTTGTTGTGTCGGAGGAGATTTTTTAATGAACTGATTTTCTTTGTTTGTTCTCTTTTGCAGAAGAAGCTTTGGAGATGTTGCCTGATGAGAAAACACCCAGGCGGTCCTTTGCTCAAATCCGCAAAGACCTTGTGGAAAAACAGGCGGCCCAGACCAGGGCCAAGGTAAAAACGCCTAACTGTTTGCTTTAATAAGTTTGCAAGTCATTTTACCTGCTGCATTTTTAACAAAGACTACTTTGCAAGGTGGAGAGATTCCCATGTCATTTGAGAAAACGCTCAAACGGGCCAGGGTCGACAGCGCCTCCACTCCAAACAAAACAAAAAAAATCCTCTTCCGCTATGAAAACTGCTGAGGCCTCCTCTAGGAAGAAACGGATGTGCATCGGGGGGAAGAGCATTAAGATTGGGGGAAGCCTTGGCTTGGATATGGTCAATCCTTTAGCTACAATCAGCGCTATTGCGCCTGTAGGGGGTTCCCGCCTACAGGCTTCTAAAGGTAAGGCTAACCCTTTTGAAACTCCGCATGAGGTGAGATATCCGCTCGGAACCATCCCCAAGAAGGAGAATGATAAGATTTCGGGGATAGAAACGTTCAACGTGGAACGCATGTTGGCCCTCCTGTCTGAGGTGAGATATCTACTTGAGTAAATTTCAAAGTTTTTATTCCGTCTGCGCATGTAACGCTATTTGCATTTGCAGGCTCTGCTAAGGGTAGATGGTCTCAAGCGGCCATACACCCGTAAGCGAGAAGAGGTAAAGAGAGCAAATAAGTCAGCCAGAGACGCAGACAACGTTGCCCTATACTCATGCACAATAAATGAACTAGAGACTAAAGCCACAATAGTGACGCAGGCGGAACGGATCAAGATGCTGGAGGCTAACTTGGAGACCGCCAAACAGAATGCCAGTGACGTTGACACTAAGCTCAATAAGGCTTAAGCAGATCTCAACAAGATCAAGGGCATGTCCAAGGAGAATGACGATCTCAAGGCCCAGGTTAAACATCTGGAGGATGAGGCTGCTCAGGCGCAGGTGAATTTCGCGGCCACCCTGAAGGCGGAGCAAAACCGTCTGGTCTCCGAGAGCTTTGCTGACAACGACACCTAGATGAGGATAACATTAGATGCCTTATTTCCGGGGAAGGAGTACGACATTTGGGCACTGGCTTAAAAGTATGCACAAGAAGTTGTATACTTGAGGGAAAGGGGTGAGACAGAGCCTAAGTCATTCGCCGCCTGGGTTAGGAATGAGCATGAAGATCCTGAGCGACCCGCCCCAGGTCAAGAGATTGAAATTCCCTCTGACGAAGAGGATGAAGAGAAGAAGGAAGACCAGGCGGGGCCTCTTAAGACGGAGTCGGTGCCTCCTCCCGTTCAACCATAATTTTTGCGGCAGTATGCCAATTTAGTATCCTTTCCGGCCTGCGTGCCGAGTATTTATGTAGTTTTACCGGCTATGGAGTCGGGTAACTGAACAATTTCTTTCTTTTCTTCTCGGACGGGGTCCTGTTAACATTACTCTCCCCCAACCGCTTGGTTGGGTTAATTTGATGAATGTGCCGACTAAGTCGGTTTTGTTTATTTTGCGTTTGAATTTTGCATTTTCGATTTTGCATGTATACTTATTATTTTGCCTAACTTGTTAAAAGCACGCGGCAAATTATTATCCAACTATACTTGCCCCTTGGCGGCTGTGTGGTTGGTTTCAGGTTAGATCGATTGTTTGGCTTGGAAACGTTTACTTTAAGGAGTATGAGATGTTTGTAAGCCAATCAATTTACAATAGTGATTGCCCCAAACCAAGTGCACAATCGTCCATGAAACAGGCGTTCCTACCTCTTACCCAGGCGGTAAAGAGCCATCTAGGGTGATTGCATAGCCATTACCCAATTTTCGTTTGCCCCAATGGGAGAACATTGTGCAATTTTGGAATGAAAAGTCTAAGTCAGAACTTCAGTCGATTTCTGGTTGATGTCTTAGGATATCCGGTTTCCCAAAAACTTAATCGTTCTTTAGACTATTCTGGTCAGACGGCTATGAGTTAACTAATTAGGTTGTTCAATTTTTGTCGGCTGCATGCGTACATAGAGAAAACGATACAATACCCTCTGCGACGATAACACCCGGTGGGGCGTCGCTGGATGCCATGTTTCACATTAGAGCAGGTGAATTTATAAAATATACAACCATCCGGCCATAAGCCTCCCGTCTAAGTCTAGACTGGTTGTGTAGCCACTAAGGCTTTTTTGTGCTCAGTTTATTATCTGGCCATTGGCCGCTTGTCGCTTGGACTTTGGTTTTAGCTGCTAAGTTTCAAACTTAGCTTATTTATTAAATAGGAATGGTCAGTCTTCGCATTGCCCAAACGATGTAAAATAAAAAATAAAAACAATAACATAATTGAAAACAAAAAGAAACTTTTTCATTGATAGACTTCTTGTTTATAAAAAATTTACAACTCTTAAAAGTAGTAGTTTTTTTAGTTGTCTACATTCCAAGATCTAGGCACGCGTTTGTCGTCTGGAGTTTTCAGGCGATAGGTGAAAGGAATAGTGTCCTTCGAACAAGTGTATTATTCTCATAGTGGGTTCAGAATTATAAGAAAGCTAATATATTCAGTAAGGTCAAGTGATTGGAATGCCAAGGTAAAGGCCGCTTCCGATCAGTAATATTAATGCATAGTTAATATTACAGCTTAATCTTGACTGAACCCTTCGGGTCACACCCAAGCAATCAACGAGCCGAAGTGACGAATAAATTCGGAAGGAATTAATGAGTCGACCGAGTAATATTTATTTAGACGTCGGAAATTCGAGCTTAGAGCGTCGAAACCGAGCGTCGGAAGTCTAGTCGAAAATAATAAAAGACGAGACGTGCAAATAGTAATAAATCAACATAATTCCCAAAATACCCATAGCATCGGAGTGCCCTGAGCAATCCGAGTGACAGGGGCATAATGCATAGCATGGTGGCTAGCATGCACACTAAGCCGAGCCTGGGCTGGCTGGTGCGTGCTAACGCACCATTGCTAGCAACCAAGGACCAGCCTCGGCATATAAGGGCAGCGAGCTACAACAGCCCGCACTTGGAGTCCGCGGCATGCTAGCAGCGAGCAGCAGAAGCCCGCACTCGGAGTGCGCGGCTTGCTAGCCGCAAGCAGCAGCAGCCCGCATCTCCATGGTGCAGGTAGCTGGGCCGTGGCATGGGTAGCTGAGCCGTGGGGCGGGTAGCTGGGCCTTGAGCAAGGAGGAGTAAGCGGGAGCGTAGTGAAAGGGAGGACATGTGGCACATGGAGAGGAAGAGAGTGGGGAGCAAGTTTAGTCCCCCCCTCTCCAAGTGGTCCTCACTTGCACTATCATGAATAGTTGACACTTGTTGATTTATTACTAGCTTGTTTAAATAATTTTATTTTACCTTTAAAATAAAATGTGAAAATCTCACTATCCCATAGTAGTGGGAGTGAAAGGAATAGTGTCCTTCGAACAAGTGTATTATTCAGATAGTGGGTTTAGAATTATTAGAAAGCTAATATCTTTAGTAAGGTCAAGTGATCGGAATGCCTTGGTGGACGCCGCTTCCGATCAGTAATATTAATGCATAATTAATATTACAGTTTAATCTTGACTGAACCGTTCGGGTCACACCCAAGCAACCAACGAGCCGAACCGAGTAATTAATTCAGAAGGAATTAATGAGTCGACCGAGTAATTTATATTTTGACGTCGGAAATACGAGCTTGGAACGTCGAAATCGAGCGTCGGAGAATCTCAAATGTCGAGCAAAAATTTAGGAATTGGCGAGACGGGAAAATGCTTCAAGTAACAAGCAAAAACCCTAGCCACGCAAAAGCAAGGGAAGCGCGCCAAATAGGAGCGTGCCACGTGGCAGCACATATGGCAGAACGCCATGTTGCAGCACACGTGGCAGCCTCGTTGGCAGCCACCAAGTGGCAGCGTTCCACGTGGCAACGTGCCACGTTGGCAGCGCATGTGGCAGGGGGGCCGTGGACCCGGGTGACGGGTCATGGACACGGGCCAAAAGAAAATGGCCCAACCAAACCCAAATTTGGGCTCAAGGTTGGGTGACACATGGTTAGCTCACAATACATGTGAGTTGCCTTGGGGACCAAGTGAGAAAGTGGTCCTCACCTAACCATGTGACACTTGTTACTTATTCCTTGGTTTATTTAACTAAGGGTTGAATTCATCAATCTTTCCATGTGGGATATTTTTGTGAAAAGTCCCCCATTGATAGATGAGTGGAATTCATAAGGAAGCTTTCCTTATAAATAGCCAAGGCATGGCTTGAGATTACTTGCTTGAGTAAGAGTTGTAAAGGGCATCACAAGTAAGTGAAAACCCTTGAACTCAAGAGTTGGAAAAGGTATCACATTTAGTGAAAGCCTTTGAACTCAATTACTCGGGTTTTATTTGTCGGGTCTTGCTAACCCCAAGACATTGGACCTTGTCGGTATTCGTTGGTGCGGGTGGATCAACGTTGGAGGCTTTGTGTTTTCGGAGCTAGCTTTCAAGTAAGAGCCCATTCGGTTGGGCGAAGCACGCTCCAAAAGCTAATCGTTTTATCTTAATCTTGTGATTAATTTAATTATGTTTATGGTTTTATTTATTGCGAGTGAGGTCTTGTTTTTGAGTTTGTTTCCGCGGTGAGTCGGACTCACCAAACCCTAACAGCGGTATCGGAGCCTCGCTCGTTTATTTTTATAATCATAATATTTTTCAAGGTATTTTTATGGCTTAATTTTTCTGGTTTTAAGTAGCTAATTAGACTAGTAGCTCGTTTTATCCATTTTAACCTCATATTAGAGCTGACTTCAGCTCCCGAACCAAGATTTCGACCCAAAAAAAGTAAATTTTGGGTGGAAAAGGCGTTCTGAAATGGTTTTACCCATTTAGGGCTCAGTTTTTAGCCAAAAAAACGATCATAAATGCACTTTTCAAGGGGTTTTTCATTTTTACGAAAAATTTGAAGTCTTTCTAACTTGAAAATTAATTGCATATTTATGGTGGTTATTTAATTGGCTCAATACATATTTTATACGCAATTTTAAACCTCTTTAGGCATCATTACTTGGTGGTAATTTGTGTTTGAAAGCTTGGTTTTATTTTTCACATAATTGCAAATTAATTGCATTAAGTGTGAAATTGTTGTTCTTTGAGGCTTCTAAGCACTAAATATTCAATCGATAATTATGTTAAGTGATTTTAAACTTTGAGTTACTAAATTCCATGAATTTTTGTTGAACTTTGTTGATTTAATCATTATTTTAGTTGATTGGAATCATAAAGTTTGAAACTTGTGATAGAAATTTGTTTATCTTCATATTGGAAGATATAATTTTTCAAGGATTCACAAGTATTAAAGTTGGAATCTTTATTGAACTTATGTTCAATTTTTCCAACTCCCTTTTATTTTGTCAAAATCTCAAGATTAATTTAAATTGAATAAATTAATAGTGAGTAATTGCCCTCTTATTTTTGTTGCACCAAGTTAAACCAATTTTATTAAAGAATGGTTCTTGGAAATAATTTTGGTTAAATGCACTTGGATGAATTTATTTAAGTTGGACTTGTTATATTTTCATTTTTCCTCAAAATTAATTGATTCTAAAATTAATTTAGAATTGATTAAATATGTCACACAAAATCGACGCCTAAGAGCTCCAAGCATGCTCTCGGCCAGCCGGGTTGCTCACGCAACCCACATGGGGCTGCCGAGGATGCTGGGCGCCTTGAAGTGGTACGTGTGTGCGGGGGAGCTGTTGTGCGGCACCATGGCGCACCATGGCAGCCGCCTTATGGCTAGCCGTGGGTAAGTCGTGCGTGGGGATTGCATTGAGTGTGTATGTGTGCGTAGCTTGGTACAAAATTAAGGGTAATATGCGTAGACATTGCTTGTGAAGCAATGTGGTGCAATGAGATCATGGGAGTTGTGTGCGAGTTGTGAGCACTCCAAGTCTTAGTGCTAGGCACTTGGATATTTTGGACTACGTAATCTTTGCATTTTAGCCGTTTTATTTATTTTAATTAATCTTGTTTATTTTAATTTAAATTTTGGAGGCTAGGCCTCGGTTTTTTATGAGCGGCATTTGCAAAATTTTATTTTGGCAAATAATTGGGTTTTACCGGCTTAATTAGTTGGACTAATTAAGATGCATGCGGAATTTAGTGGGAGCTTCAAATATTAATTGCGCTTATTTACATAATCGGTTAAAACAACTTTGACTAGTTTTAATTAGGCGTGTTAATTAGATTAACCACCTAGATTAGTTACTAGTTATCGCGTGTTTATGCATTGTTACTTGTTTATTGTTGTAAAATGCATGGGCCATTCACAAATAGTGAATGGATGAATGGAATGTATCTTCTCTCACAGGTTTTATAAAATGGCAACCAGTGAGGCCCAATTAGGATAGAAAATATGGACTGCGATCCGTGATGTATTTTTTAAAATCTAAATACAGTCTGCGTACCGTTGAGTATTTTTGTACCTTAATATTTAGATTAGTCCTAATCGTAGATACTAGTATCGCATAATTATGGTCAAGTCTTGAAGATGGAGGTTCTTGGAAGACAAAGCCATGAAATTGCAAAAGAAGACCTTTTGAAGATTTGAAGAATTCAAGGGGTCATACTAGTTGCCAGTATCCATCAAAATGCTTATGCTTTACATATTCATGATTATTTATATATGAATTATATGTTAGATGCATGTTTGGGATTTCGAAGTTGTGATGAATAATTAAGTTCACTTAAATCAACCAACATAGAAACCCTAGGTCCCTAAATATTAAATAAAATTGCCATTCCAAAAAACCACTTATCGACCTATTGAGAGTAGTGATGGGCTACGCCAAAGCGAGGCATCACTATTATTCCCTAAGATACGTAAGGTATGTGGATGGATTTGCCAAAGCAAGACATCACATACAAGTTGGTTTTGGTTGTACTCAACGATATGAGTGACGGAGTCCTAACATGTCGTGGCAAAGTGAATAAATTGTTGAGAGAGCATTAGATGCGACGATTTATTCAACCAAGAGTGGCTTGGAGCCATTAGCAAAGCGTTGCTTACCATAGGAGATTGAGTGTTAAGACAAGCCAAAGCATGCTTAACCACTCTTTGTTTCTTTGGATCTTGGAATCGACTTATTCTCACCAAATGGGGACAAATTTAATGCGTGGATAAGACGTTTAATAAGATTGGAAATTTGCATGAATACCTTTTAATTTTCAAACTTATTATCTTATTTACTTGATAAATGGTTATACTTTGCACTTATATTTGTAGAATTCCAAATCAAACTGTATTGTTTTCATGATTGGTAAAGGAAATCTTTGAGAATGGCTCACAAAGAAAAGTAAAGCATTTCTAAAATACAATTCTCATAAATGACTTTTATAACAAAGTCCGAAAGATGGTTGGACATCATGTATTCAAAATACTAGGTAGTTTTGATAAAACATGAAGTATTGAGTTGTAAACTCAAATTGTCAATCTTGACAACCAACATATCTTTTCGCTTAATACATAGATGAGTAGGACTCATTGATGTAGTAATTCAAGCGTGAATTAAAGGAAAAGATGGAACTTTGTTTTACGGCGCATTAGATGCTTAATTATGCCTAACAAAGTATAAAAGTCTAAGACTCTTAAAAAAATGGTTCTTAAAGATTATGAGATAAAGTATGATAAGAAATTTAGGAAACGAGGAACAAAGAAAAGGAATAATATTCCATTTCACTAAAGAATTCATGTTATTGTAGTTCACTTAGCAACTCATTATCTTCAAAAAGTATCGGATACTGCTTGAGTGTCCCACTTTGAAAGTGACCTCACACTATTGAAGATAAGCTAAGTTATCGACTTACAAGCTTAGAATGAAGCAAGTGGTGCTACATCAGTTGTAAGATCGTATGCATTGTTTAAAGACCTTTAAGCTAAGGCTGTAACAAATAAATGGTTATTGTGTTCCATAATCAGCAATTGGTCCGTTTACACACGGAAAGACTCACATTAAAAGCAATGAGCAATAGTTGTAAATTTATTTGAATGGCATGGTTGTCTAAACCATGAGTCAAGAATCCTTGATTATAAACAAACATTTTCTTAACATGATAAACTGGCAAAAGCTCAAAGTCATGGGCATGATTTGCGTTCCGAACATCTTTAGCAATGTCACATCGACAAGAACGTACTCAAGGCTCTATTAGATAGGCTCTTGATAGTTGATCGATTCGGAATTGTTCTAAGATAAGCAAGTCTTACTTGTTGAAACCGACAAAGTAAAGAACTATTGTTCTTAGTATAGACAATTGACTCCGAAAGCTAAAGAGGATTCATTTACTTCAACGTTTCACAAAGAATTGAAAGAATATGGCTATATTCATCAAATGTGAACAAACTTGACCTTGAATAGTTTAAGAGTTCAGTGAAGTACAGAATCGACTTGGCAAGATATCAAAACATCTAGTTTAGATCGAGCGATGTTTTCTTGAGCCAAGCGTGACCATCACAAAGTTATGAAATTGAAAATTTTCATAAATAAATCAACAAAGAACATAGTGTGTCTTCACAGAGACCTCGATGCCATTTAAAAATGACTCGAACAATGATGGATCATATCCCTTCCTATAAAGTTCTTAAGATTTGCACGAAGGACTAATGTTACACTAAACAAAATGTCAAAGCTAAGAAAGGACGTCATATTAAGTTATGGATAGAATTAACTTCTAAATGTCTTTTCAAGTATATGTCTAAAACTCTTAGCCACAGTGGGAGCTCACTGGCTCAGTGGGAGATAAGTGACTCAGTGGGAGCTAACCAGCTTAGCAAGAGCTAGGTGGTTGAGTGGGAGCTTAATGGCTCATTAAAGGCTAATATAGCTCAAGTGGGAGCTAACTGTTTGTTTTACAACGAACTTTTACCCAAAGACAATATACATGTCTCTTTGTAAGCATTCAAGTGAGACCACGGGCATTACCTCCACAACCTAATTGAGAACATAGTGTTTTTTGCTCTAAGTGGTGTCTTTCTGGAAAGTAACACATTTCCAAAACGACAAGTGGGAGGAAAACGAACTCGATGACCATCGAGCTTAGCAAAAAACTAGAACTGAGAATCTCGGAAGACCTTAAAAGGGCTTCGTGAGAATACTTGATCAAGAATACTCAAAAGGACTTTACAAGTGCCTTAAAAGAGAATTCATTTCTCACAAAACTTTTGAAAAGTTGGAGTAAGATCAAAAAATATCAAAGGGCTTTGGAAGCGCCTTGAAACTTAGTGTTTGGTGCAATAACCCTGTATAGGTGTAGAATTCACCAAAGGCTTGGATTGAATCCTATAAATTTTCTATTAAGTTAGAAATAAACCTAAGACTTACAAGCATACTATTTACTATTAGATAGTAAGGAAATAATGTCTTGTAAAATAGCTACGACAAATCCAAATTCCGAATAATAGTTAGAGGCCATAAAAATCCGAAGTAGACTCCATGTTTAAAAATCATGTTTTAAAACTTGATTAATTTTCATAAAGGGTGAAAGACCCATCGATTGCAAATAAGTTTTCAAGGAGAAAACTAACAAATGTGGAAATGTATATGCATACATAGCTAGATTGGTTGAAAAGGATACAATTAAATTCACGGAGTTGATTTTAATAAAAACCTACTCACCAATCGGAATGCTCAAGTCTTTTCGTGATTGTTCTATCTAAATTGCACATATGAAATATGGCAAAATAGTTACCAAAATCGCCTTCCTAAAATAGGATTTTGGAAGTGACTATGAAAATAGTCTAAGGGTTTTGAAAATATAAATAATATTATATTTGAAAGCAAGCTCAAGGAATCTGTTATGGGATTTAAGGAAGCATTGCATATAGGAATTGGAACATGTTTTCTCAGGAAGTTAATAAGAGGATTGACGCATGGAGAAACATAAAAATTCTTATGAATAAGAAGTTTAGTAGGAGCAAAAGTAAATTATATAAAGGTCCAATAAGAAGTCTACGAACTCTGTTGTGAAATAACTATCAAACGCTAAATGCTTAGATTTGAAAGTATTTTCGACAATGGACCAAACAAAAGACGATACTTAGTACGTATTGGGTATTAAGTTCTATTGTATAGACTTAATAAAATGTTTGAACGTGTAAAGGAATTTATCGTGTTAAACATGAATTGAAGGACTTTGAAAGACTTTCGACCCGTATGTATAAAACTAAGTAAATGTTTGAACTATGTATGAGCTAGGCTAAATACTAAGTCAAACAAGCAAGACTCTAGTAGAGACTTTCAACCATATCACATAGCAAACAATTTTAGCAAGACTCACTGAAACTGAATGAGCTAAAATGTCACATGGATGGAATAAGATTGAGAATTACTCTGCAACTTAATCTATCATGTACGCTATGATATGGAATCGTCGTAGGACCTACTTGCTTAGAGCATGTGAAGTATGTATGTAGTACCAATCAACTTGAATCTATGTAATAGATCGTTAGATCATGGCCAAGAACATCCAAAGTACTTGGATAAGTAACAGGATGAGTTCTTGACTTGCGGAAACAAATACAATTTGAGAATTGATGTTGCAAGCACAAATATTAACAAGGATTAGATCCTTAACAAGGAAGCTATATATAAGCACGAGCTAACAATAAGTCGTGGCTTGAGAATGGTAACATGGATGTACATCCATGTGTAATGTTCGGAATTTAAAGTAAATTTCCATGATCACAAGTGATTAGGGTATCCCAAATCATTGTGAGACCCATGCTAAGCATCATCAGGAAGCCTACTAAAAAATATGTTGAGAATATTGTTTCCTTAAAGGCGATATAAAGAAGATGTTTCTATGGAAAGTTCGTTGTTGAACGTTAATGATTGTAGGTTGTCAAGTTAAAGATCTCAATCATGAAAAGGAGTGGGAGCCATCACTTGGACAATAAATCCTAAATCAAATATAATCCATGGAACCCTCAAATTTTATCATCTTATTATGAAAGTGATCAGTAATGAAGATGCTAAGATTAGCAAAGTAGTTATAACTAAACCTATGCAATAAGTGAACAACAACATTCATAATTGCGTGAAAGAAATCAAGCATATTAGATATGGGTGTGATTTCTATAGATGTTTTATAAAGAGTGATACTCTTAAAACATTCGGAAAAACCATTTATCATAGATGAACCATTCAGGTTTTGGAGTAATTTAAAATTTCATGCAATTTTATCACTCCGTTTGATATTTAATTGTGGTTTAGAATTAAATAATGAGTCCATTCGATTCTTGGAATATTCAAAATAGGGTATCAAGACCAGTCTCGGTAAGGAAACGCCTATTAAATGAACGTTGAATATTATAATCGAAAATTATCCCTAATCGAGGTCATTTAAACGATGGACGATTAATGACCAGTTGTGATTAGTGTGTAGTTTGATTCATAGCACTGTTTCTTGTGCTACAAGGACATGATCGTCATGAATCATTTGGACAGGTATTAGTTTAGAACCGTACTAGATTGACCTATGAGAATAATTTAAGAGACTAAAAATCGTCACAAGTATACTTCTCATTATTTCTATCGGAACCTTTTTCCTCGACCATGAGTATTGTGAGCTTTCTTATTTGAGTACTAGTCCACTTTGATGATTGTCAAACGTCTTCCGTAATAGGGATTATAACGGCATCACTCGGGCAGCTAGGTCCTCTTAGTAAGAGAAGCTACATTACAAGACTGGAAATGTCCCCCTACTAAAATAAGGAAATTCCTTTGTTGTTTATAAGGCCTCCCGTAGAGCGAGACTTTAAAAATACATGGCCGTGCCAGGATGGATTTTAGAAATCATATGTTTATTGACAGTCGGACCTCCGAATCAAGAAACACTTCTGGACGTAATAAGGATGACAAATTAATCTTACCTTATAGTTCATGAAGAGGCATTAAGCGACATAGGAAAAGGGCTATACACTAAAAGCACACTTTTCCGGAAGAACAAGTGGGAGATTGAAAGGAATAGTTTCCTTCGAAAAAGTGTATTATTCTGATAATGGGTTCATAATTATTAGAAAGCTAATATATTCAGTAAGGTTAAGTGTTCGGAATGCCTGGGTGGAGGCCGCTTCCGTTCAGTAATATTAATGCATAATTAATGTTACAGCTTAATCTTGACTGAACCCTTCGGGTCACACCCAAGCAACCAACGAGCCGAAGCGACAAATAAATTCGGAAGGAATTAATGAGTCGACCAAGTAATTTATATTTAGACGTCGGAAATTCGAGCTTGGAGCGTCGGAGAATCTCAAATGTCAAGCAAAAATTTAAGAATTGGCGAGACAGGAAAATGCTTCAAGTAACGGCCAAATAGGAGCGTGCCACGTGGCAGACACATGGCAGCACACGTGGCAGCCACCAAGTGGCAACGCAACACGTTGGCAGTGCACCAAGTAGCAGCGTGCCATGTGGCAGTGCGCCATGGTGGCAGCGCATGTGGCAAGGGGGCCGTGGACCCGAGTGACGGGTCATGGACACGGGCCAAAAGAAAATGGCCCAACCGAACCTAACTCTGGGCTCAAGGTTGGGTGACACATGGTTAGCTCACAATACATGTGAATTGCCTTAGGGACCAAGTGAGAAAGTGGTCCTCACCTAAGCATGTGACACTTGTTACTTATTCCTTGGTTTATTTAACTAAGGGTTGAATTCATCAATGTTTCCATGTGGCATATTTTTGTGAAAAGTCCCACATTGAAAGATGAGTGGAATTCACAAGGAAGCTTTCCTTATAAATAGCCAAGGCATGGCTTGGGATTACTTCCTTGAGTAAGAATTGTTTAGGGCATCACAAGTAAGTGAAAACCCTTGAACTCAAGAGTTGGAAAAGGTATCACATTTAGTGAAAGCCTTTGAACTCAATTACTCGGGTTTTATTGGTCGGGTCTTGCTAACCCCAAGATATTGGACCTTCTTGGTATTCGTTGGTGCGGGTGGATCAACATTCGAGGCTTCGTGTTTTTGGAGCTAGCTTTCAAGTAAGGGTCCATTCGGTCGGGCGAAGCACGTTCCAAAAGGTAATCGTTTTATCTTAATCTTGTGATTAATTTACTAATGTTTATGGTTTTATTTATTGTGACTGCGGTCTTGTTTTTTGGTTTGTTTCCGCGGTGAGTCGGACTCACCAAACCCCAACAGGGAGACACAATCATACTCTCATCATTTCCTATAATTACCCAAGTAAGGGCATTGGAAATGATGCTTGAGTAAGAGTTGGAAAGGGGATCACAAGTAAGTGAAAACCCTTGAACTCAAGAGTTGGAAAAGGTATCACATTTAGTGAAAGCCTTTGAACTCAATTACTCGGGTTTTATCGGTCGGGTCTTGCTAACCCCAAGACATTGGACCTTGTCGGTATTCGTTGATTGTGGGTCGATCAACGTCGGAGGCTTCGTAATTTCGAAGCTAGATTTCAAGTAAGAGCCCAAGCGGTCAGGCGAAGCACGCTCCAAAGGTAATCGTTTTATCTTAATCTTGTGATTTACTTAATTATGTTTATGGTTTTATTTATTGCGAGTGCGGTCTTGTTTTTGGGTTTGTTTCTGCGGTGAGTCGGACTCACCAAACCCCAACAGTAGGTGTCGTCTCTAATTTCACCATAAATCCAGTAGGGGCCTTCCCAATTAGGGATTAGCTTTCCAAGCTCATTGGCCCTATCGGTTGCCTCCATTTTACGTAACACAAAGTCGCCAACTTTAGAAGGACGCTTGTGTACTTTCTTGATGTAGGCTCTTGTCATTCTCAGACGGTATATCTCATGACGCAAGGCGGAATTTCCCTTACGTTCCAGGAGTGAGTCCAATGCTAGCCGCATGGCCTCCCAGTTTGCCTCTTCATCGTATAGCATGACTCGTAGAGTCGGCTCATAATGCTCGATAGGCAAGACGGCTTCAGCACCATATACCATGAGAAATGGGGTTTCTCCGGTCGCCCCTTTTGTAGTTGTCCGGATGGCACATATGAGCGGCCGCGCTTCCACCTTAGATAAGGCGCGTCTATCCAGGTCTTTTTAGGATGATCTAACCAATTTTCCCTTAGTTAGTTTTAATATATATGAATTTTTCTTCTATTTTTAGAGAGAGAATCATTAGAGGATAATTAGAGAGTTAATTAGCTTAGATTTGTAGAGAGAGAAACTCTAGTTTTTAGAGAGAGAAATTCTTGATTGATGATTGAAGATTGATGATTCTAAGCATTTTCTACATTGATTTGAAGCAAATTTGTAAGGATTTCTTTTACTTTAATGCAATCTTTAGTTCTTGATTTCAATAGTTTTGTTGATTGTTCAAGTTTGATTGATTTGTGATTGATTTTAGTTTGATTAATATGATGATGATGAATTTGTTATTTTTCTTAGTTTTGATCTTAATTTCCATGGATTATGAGTAGTTTAATTGCTAGGGTGATGGTGAAGCATATATGAGTAATGGATTGATGCTAACTGGAGGAAATTGTTGGAGTTGATGATGTGATTAAATTGGTTGATTGATTATGTGCATGTGTGTGATTGATTGAAGAGTAGCTAACTTTGATTGTTGCACTAGATTGCATTGTAGGTTCACATTGATACGGACAATTGATTTGTGGCTTACATTTGTCGATTGAGTTGGTTTGTGAAGTTCCTAGCTAGAGTCTCTCATAGTTGATGCTAGTTTGACCTCTAAGAGATTAGCCTATCATACTCTTTTGATTGCATGATTGATTTTCCCTCGCAACACTCGACTTAGTCAATTCCATTCCCGATTAGCTATATCCATTGCAAGTATATGTGGATCCTAAACCCTAGTGCTTGATATATTTGGTTTAATACTTGTTTTCTTAGTTATTAGAGTACACACACCCCTCACCTTTTGTTTCCGAAATAGCTTAACTTTAGAAATAGCGACCGCCTCCCATTCCTTAGTGGTTCGACCCTCGACTTACTCCTATACTAGTATAAGGGTGTGTTGAGTGATATAAATTTTTTTTGGCCTAGAGATGATTAGTTCAACTACCTAGTCTACTCCCTAGTCAGATATCCAAATCTACTATAGTCGTCCGTGAAGGTTATGAAATATCGATAACCATTCCATGCGGGTGTACTGATTGGTCCACATACATTGGTATGTATTAGGCCCAACAAGTCACCGGCCCTTTCTCCAATTTTGGAGAATGGTTGCTTTATCATCTTGCCTAGTAAACATCCTTAGCAATTCTCAAAAGATTCTAAATCAAATGAGTCAAGAATGCCTTCTTGCGGAAGCTTCTTGATGCATTTGATGTTAATGTGGCCAAGATAATGGCGCCACAAGTAATTTCGACTAGATTCTTAGCTTTGGTATCATTATAAACATTTTGTCCAAACACACATAAAAGTGTCATTCCATATATGCAAGACATAAAACAAAAGTCTTGGTTCGATGATAAAAACGACGTCCAACGTCGGAAATCAAAGTATGGTGAATAAAACTAAACCAGTTTTAATTCTAGACAAAAACATGAGATTACATGATTTCTTGGATAGATTATCTTCATCTTCCACTTGTGTACTCATATCCACTTGAGAAGCACCGCTCACTTGGTTCCTGAAATAGGAGCATGTAGTGAGTCAATTTTTCGGTATCTAATACCTTTTAAAATTGCTTATATTCAAGTGTAAAGATGATACCTGAGGTTGAGGCTACTTTTCCTTTCGCCTCATCTTCCAGATACATGCCGCATTCTCTTTTGTAATGACCGGGTTTACCACAATAGAAGCAGCGCATCTTCGTCTTGTCTTTGAACTCCTTCTTCCTTGGCCTTAGGGCAAAATTATCCTTCTTGCAATAATAGTTCTTCTGGAGCTCATGGATGACTTCCCTCAAGGACAGTGTGTTTCGATTGGCGGTGAGTCGCATCTTAAGCGCCACATACCCCGAGTAGAGAGGGCTAAGAAGCATGTGAGCCGCTTGCTCATCCACTAGTTTGGCAATTAGCTCCAGATGGTTGAATAGCCTTGTCATGTTGATTACATGAGCTTGAAGTGGCATCCTGGGTCTAACTCTTGCATTGTAGACTTTACCCCACACCTCTTGCCTCTCTTTTGAGAGACAACCATCTTGCGGTGGCTTGATCCTCATCTTGGAGAGTAACCTAGTCACATCCTCCACGAGGCCATCATAATTGCCTCTGGCACTCTTGGTGACCCTTAGATTAACTACATCCTCAAGAGCTTTGAGCATCATGTCCGAAAAATAGTTAGAGAATTTCTCCTTCCATTGTACAGGGATGGAGTTTGCCATGAATCTCGAGACTCTTTTGCAATCAACACTCCATTCCTCATGTGCCTTATCACTATAATCCCTTTTGAGTAGAAACTCGAGATCGGAGTGTCCAAGATGTGCTCTAAGTAGCAATTCCGGAGGGCCTTTCTGAGTTCCTCTTCCCATTCTTTAAAGTTTACCAAGTTCAAATAAATTGGTAACTTTTCAGGAAGATCTGGGTGCATTAGGTTGTTGTCATAAGTTGACGGCATGATTCTACAATTGAAAGAATTTGGAATGAAAAACCATTCATAATACTTAAATAAGATTGAATTTAATTCATGCATATTTCAAATGTGAACTTGATGTTGTACCCTCCATCAAGGGTCCAATAGCCCTCTATTATATTGTGATAACAATGAGGCTATTGCTCAGGCCAGAGAGCCAAGAGAACATCAGAAGGTCAAACATGTCCAAAGGCAATTTCACATGATTAGAGAATAGAAATCAGGAGGTGAAATCAGAATTTGCAAGGTTGGAATGGACGACAATGTAGTCGATCCACTCACTAAACCTTTGTCTCAAGTGAAGCACAACAAACACGTTGAGTCAATGGGAATCAAGCACATCGGAAATTGGCTTTGATTTCCTTACTTTAGTGTTTTAATTAATTTTGGACAATTTTAATGTAAGCCACTATGATGAACCATTATGTTTTGGAGTAATTAAATTTTTCATGCAATTTAAATCACTCCGTTACTATTTCATTGTGGTTTAGAATTAAATATTGAGTCCATTCGATTATGAGAATATTCAAATTAGGGTATCAAGACAATGTCTTGGATAAAGAAACACCTATTAAGTGAACATTGAATATTTTAATCGAAAATTATCCCTAATCAAGGTCATTTAAATGATGGACGATTAATGACAAATAGAGATTGGTGTGTAGTATGATTTATAGCACCGTTTCTTGTGCTACGAGGACATAAATCATTTGCACAGGTATTGGTTTAGAACCATACTGGATCGACCTATGAGAATACTTTAAGAGATTCAAAATCGTCATAAGTATATTTCTCATTATTTCTATCGGAACTCTTTTACTTGACCATGAGTATTGTGAGGTCTCTTGTTTGAGTACTAGTCCGTTTTGATGTTGGTCAAACGTCTGCCGTAAATGGGGATTATAACGACGGCAATCAGGCGACTAGGTCCTCTTAGTAAGAGATGCTACATTACAAGACTGGGAATGTCCCCCTACTAACAATAGGGAACATGCCTTTATTGTTTACAAGGCCTCTCGAAGAGCGAGACTGTGAAAATGCATGGCCGTGCTCAGTTGGATTTTAGAAATCATCTGCTTATTGACAGTCAAACTCGGATTTTGAGAAACACTTCTGGACGTAATAGGGATGATGAATAATCTTACCCTATAATTCATGAAGAGACATGAAGAGACATAGGAAAGGGGTTATACAGTGAAAGTTTACTTGTCCGGAAGGACAAGTGGGAGATTGAAAGGAATGGTGTCCTTCGAATAAGTGTATTATTCTGATAGCGAGTTCAAAATTATTAGAAAGCTAATATATTCAGTAAGGTCAAGTGATCGGAATGCCTGGGTGGAGGTCGCTTCCAATCAGTAATATTAATGCATAATTAATATTACAGCTTAATCTTAACTGAACCCTTCGGGTCACAACCAAGCAACCAACGAACCGATGCGACGAATTAATTCGGAAGGAATTAATGAGTCGACCGAGTAATAAATATTTAGACGTCGAAAATTCGAGCTTAGAGCGTCGAAACCGAGCGTCGGAAGTCGAGTCGAAAATAGTAAAAGACGAGACGTGCAAATAGTAATAAGTCAACGTATTTCCCAAAATACCCCTAGCATCGGAATGCCCCGAGCAAACCGAGTGCTAGGGGCACAATGCCAAGAATGGTGGCTAGCATGTGCACCAAGCCAAGCCTTGGCTGGCTGGTGCGTGCTAGCACACCAAGGCTACCTGCCGCAGCCAAGTGCACGCACAAGGCAGCATCAGCAAGGCCTCGGCACCATGCCTCGGCAGTAACCCGCACAAGTGATGCGTGGCTTGCTGGCCGAGGGCAGCAGCAACCCGCACATTGCGTGCTGGGCTTGCTGGCCGAGGAAAGCAGCAGCAGCCCGAACCATGTGCTGGGCCTGCTTTGCGGCAGCCACACCATGGCAGCCCACATGGGTGCCTTGGTGCCAAGGTGGGGCTGCCATGTAGCGCATTTTAACTGGGGTATGCTTGTTGTGTTGGCCGGTTTTGGGGAGAGGAGTGGGGAGCAAGTTTGGTCCCCCCCTCTCCAAAATGGTCCTCACCTACTCCTCGTGTATGCTTGACACTTGTTGATTTTTTACTAGTTTGCTTAATTATTTTATTTTAGCTTTAAAATGAAATGTGAAAATCTCATTGTCCCACATTGATGGGAGAGAATTTCATACTCTCATCATTCCCTATAAATACCCAACTTGGGGCATTGGGAATGATGCTTGAGTAAGAGTTGAATAGGCATTACCATTGTAAAAACCCTTGAACTCATAATTACTCGGGCTTAGTCGGGCCTTGCTAACCCCAAGGCAATAGACCTTAAGTCGGTGGTTGTGTTGCGGGTAGATCTCCGTCGAAGGCCGTCGTAATATCGAGGCTCGCTTTCAAGTAAGAGCCCTAGTGGTCGGGCGAAGCACGCGACAAAGGTATAATTACTATTCTACTCTTTGTGTTTATTTAGTTATGCTTATGTGATTTTAATTATTGCGAGCGAGATCCTTGGCTTGGGTTTTTTCCACGGTGAGTCGAACTCACTAAACCCCAACAGCCTCCTACGGCGGAGATCACTTATACCGATGCCGTTGGATCGGTAATTCGTGAGATTCTCCCGGCAGCGGAGGACGAGGAGATACCGTTTGTTCCTGAGACGGTTGAGTCGGTATATTCCTTTTGTATATGTATTTATATGTTTTTTTTCATATACATTTGTTTACTAACTGTCCTTGTATTTTTGGAACAGGTTCCGCGAGAGACCGTGAACGGCATGGTGAGGACTTTGCGTGCTTTCCGAGCTGCTTATCGGAGAGCCCTCGTTACTTTGTCATGCCGTGATCATCAGATGGCCGCGGTAAGTTTATTTCTCTTTTTTTCTTTCTTTTAACGAAGTTATTACACATTTTATGTATTAATCTTCGTTTGGATTTTGCAGGGTGTGCAGCAACCGTCTAGGAGTCGCCGAGCACCCTGACTTCCTCCGTACACATTTTTTTAGAAAACAATTGTACATATTATTATTATTATTATTATTATTATTATTATTATTATTATTATTATTATTATTATTATTACTTATATTTTTTTAATGTACATGTGACACACATTTTTGTATATATATGTCATTATTATTTTCTTTTGTTTCCATGCGTACATTTTTTATTATTATTATAAAAAAAAAAGCAAAAACTTTCCTAGGGAGGGAAGGGTTCCCGACTTACCCACCTCGAAAAAATAACAAAAAGAGACAAAGGCAAGAGAATATTAAAAAGAAAGAGAAAAGGAAAGAGAAAGGAAAAGAAGAAAATAAAGAAAAAAGAAAAATAAGAAAGAAATACATAATAATAAAGAAAATATCAAGAAAAAAGACACAAGAGTTAACAAAAGGCAAGCATATGATTAGTCTTAAGATTCCTTCAATATTCCGTTATTATGTAGTCTAGAATACGGAAATAAATCTAACTCACATGCCGCGACAGACCAGACGCGCGCAACTGGATGAGTTGCGCGCGGCTATCGCGCGCATGTAAAATAGTTGCGCGCGGCACTTGCTGGTGAACTTTTCTTTGAGCAAAAATTACCGAAAATTTGCCCCTCTTGGGTCTATTTAAACGTGGTTTCATGTAGGATTTTGATTATCTCGCATTCATTCGCTTAGTAATATCATAAGAAACTAAAAATAATCAATCTCTCTAAATTCTCTCTCCTTTTTTATTATTGAATAATGGTGAAAACCTTTGAACAACGTTTGAAGCAATAGGTCACTTCCCTTTCAACCGAGGACAAATTAGATTTTAAAATATACCACCTAGACCCTCTATTGAGTTACATGCAACTAGTGATAAATTTTGATTTTCTCCATGCCGCCGTCAATCATTGGGACTCTAACCACCATCTTTTCTTTTTTAAAGGGGACGAGATTGTCCCATTACGTGGCGAGTTTGAGACTTTACTAGGCTTCCCTGCAAATACTCTCCCCGTGACCTATGCACCTACCTTGTCAGATCCCAAACCTGTATTTCAAAGATTTTTGGTTTGACTGATAACGATATGACTAACATTGGAACTGAAGAAGGCGTGAATTTGATCCAATTTATTGAACACTTCGTCGCCCCTCGTGACAACATGACTAAACAACGTTTTAAAATTCGTGCTTTATGTTATTGTCTTGTTATTAATTGTTTACTTAGGACAATTAAAGAGTATGGAGATTATTCCATGGTGTCCATAGTAGAGCAAATAGAGGGATGTCATTCACCCGCTCCTTTAGCTTTGGCGAAAACCGTTCTATCCTTGAATCGCCTTAGAGGAGACCCTAACGGAAACGGTTTCACAGGATGTCCACTCCTATTATACGTACGTTTTTTTTTTGTTGTATAGCAGCGCAAGCTAAGAAGTTGCGCTGGCCTGACCAGCGCAACTGATTTTGATGTGCGCGCCACCTGCTTGTGTAAAATCGCAAATTAATTTTTTTTTTTCAGATTTGGCTCATGGAGCGCTTGTGAATTATTGATCAGCCGCTAAACCTTGAGGCTAATGGAGTAAGGACATTCCCTGGACATCGAATTCTCTACAAACACAAGAATATGGACGTCGTTTTTCTGTCACGGGGTTCCTAACATACGCTTTGTGATTCCTTGGTGGAACATAAGTAGTATGGTTGGGAATAGTTTTAATTGTCCCTATATTAGGCTTCTAGGCCTATCTAGTACTACTTATATCTTTCCTTGCAGGTTGATGAGACAATATGGGATTAAAAAAAAATTATTCCCCCGCAGGATTGTGATGCCCCTAAAGATGTGATCTTTAAACCTGAACGAATTCCTCGTTGGATAGAATATTGGTCAAGACTTCCTAGATGGGTAGTACAAAATCCTACCGTGAGTATTGTGTTATCTTCCTTTTACAAGGCTTGGATGAACGCGGCGGATAAGGGCGAATTAAACAAGACTCGATCACAACATCAAGCCGCCACGGCTCGCAATCCACCTAAGCCTTTTATGCATTCGGCCACCACTACTCCACCTAGTGGCCAAAACAAAGGAGTGAGAAGAAAATTAGACTTCTCATCTCCTAAGGCTCGTTCGAAGGAAACAAAGAGGAAGGCTCCTTCCAAACCAGCGCAACAAGGCGTGATAATTAAAGAACTATCGTAAAATACTCTCAAAAAGACCCCAACAAATGCTAAAGGAAAGGGGAAAAGAATTGAAAAGACCCCAATTCCTAAATTGAAGAATAATGTGTGGGTTAAGAAGAAGGGTGAAAGGGAAAGCTCTAAGGTCACTGAAACTATTGCAATGGAAACTACTCCTCTGTCATCTGTGACAATCGAGGACACAGTAAAACCTTAGAGTGTTACACAGTTTTGTTATTAGTTTAATTTGAATAAAGTGTAATCACTACTATGTTTTTTTTTATTTATTATCTAGTTCAATAATGCCTCTTGTTTTGAATTTTGAATGAAATAAAAAGAGCTTTATATTTTTTTCTTTTGATACAACCGAATCATAAAGATTGCCTACGTATTCGTATTACGAAATCAGGTCTTTGTGTAGTTCTTTGCAATGTTTAATTTCATTATTAATTTTTTTTTATTTTTCTTTAATCTCTTATGTAGAAATTAAATGAAAAATTAATCAAACTTTGTTTAGAAAAAACTTAAATCAAAGTTTAATTTTTATTTTCTGAGTATATGTTATTTTCGAGAAACACCCAGTTTTTATCGCAAGTAAAAGTCGCACCTCTATTCAAGCGTAAAAATTCTGGGTTCGCAGCTCGTCATCAGGTGGCGCGCGCGACATCTTAGGTTGCGCGAGCCTGTCACGCGCAACTAGATTTGTTGCGCGTGACATCCGCGCGCAACTATTCTGGTTGCGCGCGACACCTGTACTACGAGTGTTAAATTTTTTTTTTTTTACAATTTTCGCATTATTACCCCCCAAATGTTCGAAAAAATCTAAACACTTAGAACGGTCCTATTATTTTTAAATTACCCCCCCAAGAGTTATGTACTTTACCGTGTTATTCGGTAAAGTGCATAACACTTAGAATCTTTCAATTGAATGCTAAAAAAAATGATTTATTTAATGAATGAACAAGTTTATCCGGATTTCATATGTAATATTTTTTAAGTCGATCAATGTTTATTAATTGGCGAATTTCATCACCTCCAATATCCATTAATCTGACAGCTCCTCTCGATAGGATTTCAATTACGCGGTAGGGACCTATCCAATTAGGCTTGAATTTCCCTCTTGGATCGGTTGGTGGACCCCTAACCTCCCTTAGTACAAAGTCACCTTCTTTGATATTTCTGGGTCGTACCCTTTTGTTAAAATGGTGCGCAATGCGTCATTGGTAGACTTGTACATGATGCAAAGCTCTTAATCGTCGTTCATCGAGGAATAAAAGCTCTTCATACCTCGCTCTTACCCATTCAGCTTCCGGTAGCTTACTTTCGAGTACGATGCGTAGGGATGGTATTTTCAGTTCGACTGGTTGAACTGCGTCCATTCCAAAAACTAAGGAGTATGGAGTTACTTTATTGATGTTCGTATGGACGTTCTATAACCCCATAGTGCGAAATGTAGCTTATTTGGCTAGTCTTTATAATTTTCTGCCATTTTCTTAATGATGACTGTTATGTTTTTATTTGCCGATTCTACAGCTCCATTCATTTGAGGTCTATATGGGGATGAGTGATGATGTTTTACTTTATAACGAGTTAAGAGGGTCTCAACTTCAGCTTTGAATTAAGATCCATGATCACTAATTAGCTCATGTGGAACTCCATATCTACAAAATATGTTTCGTTTGAGAAACTTTGCGACATGTTTAGAATAGATATTCATGTAAGAAGCAGCCTCAATCCACTTGGTAAAGTAATCGATGGCTACTAATACGTACTCGTTCCCTCCTGCTCCTATTGGAGAAATTTTACCGATTATGTCAATTCCCCAAGTTGAAAAAGGCCAAGGGGAAGTGAGATTGTATAGTATAGATGGTGGAAGGTGTTGTAAATAAGCGAACATTTGGCACTCTGGACATTTTTTAACATATTGTATGCAATCATGTTCCATAGTGGACCAATATTACCCTTGTCGTGAAATAATTTTTGCAAGCATTTTACCATTCATGTGAGGTCCACAAACACCTTTGTGAGTATTCTCCATAAGGCGTGTGGATTCGGGTTAGTTTATACACAATAAACTTTGACCATTATGTCCCTTTTTGCATAATTGACCATTTAATAGACCATACTAGGCCGCGAGTGTTCTCAAGGCTCGTTGGTCTTTTGATGAAGTATTTTAAGGATATGTGCCATGGGTAATATATTGGAGGATATGATCATACCAAGGATTGCCTCCTTCGATGTCATTTATTTCCTCTATTGCGTTGCAATATGCTGGTTCTTCTCTTCTATCAACGCACAATGGCATCATATTTAAGTGATCTGGAATGTTGATCATTGAGGCTAATTTTGCTAGTGCATCGGCAAATTGATTATCATCCCTTGGGAGATATTTAAAATCAATATGTTCAAAATGCTCGATGAGTTGTTCTAGGTGTGCTTAATATAATATCATTGTGGAGTTCTTTATTTTCCTCTCCATATACCTCTAATATTTGCACACCTATGCTAGCCGCTGCTTCTAATCCAATAATGCACACTTCGCATTCCGCGGTATTATTAGTAACCTCAAAGTCTAGTTTAACAGAGATTGGAGTATGTGCTCCCTCTAGACTTATGAGTAACACTCCTACGCCACATCCTTTTTTATTGGATGCACCATCGAAGTACATTACTCATTTGTCATCTTGTGTCATGAGAATCTCTTCATCCGGAAGATGAGTAGTTTCTGCATGACTTGTGTGAATAGGATGTTGGGCCAGATAATCGGAAATTACTTTCCCTTTTATTGATTTTTCAGGAATATACTTTAGTTCAAATTCGGCCAACATTACCAACCACTTGGATATTCTTCCTTGTATAGGTGGTTGTTCACACAAATACTTTATCAGATTTTGTTGAGAAATCACATGACTAGTGTGTGGTAGCATGTAATGTCGTAGTTTTTTAGTTGCCCACACTAATGTTAAACTTGTTTTTTTCCAATGTGCTATATTTTGTTTCTTATTGAATGAATTTTTTACTTATATAGTATATTGCACGCTCGACGTTTTCTACCTCTTGTGCTAACATGGCGCCTGTGGTCGTGTCTGTAACTGTGATGTATAGCCTAAGAGGTAGTTTGGGTACTGGTGGTGCTAAAATTGGTGGACTTTTGAGATAATCTTTGATTTTCTCAAAGGCCTTTTGGCATTGATTGTCCCATTCATGTTTTTCTTCTTTTTTCAATTTTTTAAATATTAACTCACAAGTCATAGTCAATTTGTTGATAAATCAACTAATGTATTGTAGTTTGCCAAGGAACCCCCTAATTTCTTTTTCTGTTTGAGGGGGAGGCATATCAATGATTGCCTTTATTTTAGAGGGATTGATCTCAATACCACGTGTGGTTACTACGTATCCGAGTAACTTGCCAGAAGTTACCGCGAAGGCGCATTTTTGTGGATTCAATCGCATTTTGTATTCTTTTATGCGAGTGAAAAATTTGCGTAAAGCTTTTATATGTCCCATTCTATTTTTTGATCTTTACAATCATATCATCCACATACACTTCTATTTCTTTATGCATCATATCATGCAAGTGAGTCGTAGCCGTTCTTTGGTACATTGATCCTGCATTTTTTAAACCAAATGGCATGACTGTGTAGAAATATGTACCCCAAGGGGTGATAAATCATGTCTTTTCTTCATCTTCTTTTGCCATTAAAATTTGGTTGTAACCTGCGTATCCATCCATAAAGGATAACATCGCATGTTCAGCCGTGTTATCTACTAATATATCAATATGTGGTAAAGGATAATCGTCTTTAGGGCTAGCCTTATTAAGGTCCCTAAAGTCGACACACATGCGAACTCGCCCATCCTTTTTAGGGACTGAGACGATGTTCGCTACCCATTCTAGGTAATTACATACGCAAATGAAACCTGCGTCTAATTGTTTTTGTACTTCTTCTTTAATTTTTAATGCGGCATCAGGTTTCATTCGTTGAAGTTTTTGTTTTACTGGTTTAGTGGTAGGGTTCAAGGGAATGGTATGTTCCGTAATTTCCCTATCTATTCCAGGCATGTCCTTGTATGACCAAGTGAACACGTCTTGGAATTCTTTGAGCGTCAATATGAGGGTCGATTGCTCTTCCGGATTTAGAGTTAAGCCAATTTTGACTTCTCTTTTGTTTTCATTAGTTCCTATATTGAATGTTTCGAATTCTTCAATTATAGGGTTCTTTTATTCTCGTTCATTCATTAGTTCAACCAATTTATTAATATTATCATCTTCATTAGATTGATTGTTATAGCATTCAAAAGGTTTAAGAGAAGGCATATACTTGGAAATAGAACTCATATTATTAAATTCAAAAGAGAGTACATCAAGAGAAGAAACCTTCTTGGGATCTTCGTCCTTAGAACTAGAAAATAAAGATTCAGTAATAGCCACAAGGCCCAAATTTTCAGCTTCCTTAAAGTCTATACTAGATTCGTCATCTAATTCTTCAAACATCTTCCCTTCGCCTGTGACGATTTCCAGCGTATCGCCTTTATGATTGGTCCATTTGAAAGACTTCCTCCATCCATGCTCAAAGGTTTCATTAGAAGGGGTCATCAACGAGGTTCGGTCGAAAGCTTCATCTTGAATGGCATTCTGTTTAGTTATTTGCTCTAGTCCAAATAGCAAGTTGAATGCTTGCCTATCATAGCACCCTGGAGTTGGGTGTTTTGATTCAATGATTTTAAGATCGTCATTCAAGAAGTAGCAATCGTGAAATATTTCGAATCCAGGCTTCTTGATTCCTTCCAGAACTAATGGTTCTGGAAAGTCATAACATGGGTAATCTTCTCCCTCCTAATGAATTGTCCATTAAGGGTTTGTTGGTAGGATAGGAGTAAAGTGATTATCCCCTTCTTATTGTTGTCTCTACGTGCTTTGTTTTTTGCATCGTGAGACTCTAGTTCTTCTTTGGTTGGTTTATATCCTAATCCAAAGGAGAAACTTTTCTTTGGGATAGGAAGTAAGAGAGATTTCTTCATTCCTATTCCCAAAGGCATCCCAGGAAAGTAACTACTCTTAAATAAGATGTTGTTTACTATCTGGGTGGAATATGAATCAAGCTTGAATGGTTTTTCAAGGCTTTCTTCCATTTCAATTGTGCAGATTGGCTCCGCGGTAAATCCCCACATGTCCTCTTCATCATTATCATGCAAAAGTGATTGGTCATTTATAGCTATATTGAGTGGAGAGGCATGTATAGTCATAAGAAGCCCTTGATAGTTCAACCTAATCATTTGATGAAGTGAGGATGGTATTGCACCAAGCTCATGTATTAAAGGACGTCCAAGTAGAAGGTTGAATGTAGGTTTAATGTCCATGACATGGAATTCAACCATCTTTTGAATTGGGCCTGTGGTAATTGGTAGCTTAATAGTTCCACACACCGATCTCCTCGAGTTGTCATAGGCCCTAATGCTTTGTGTAGTTGATTGAAAATCTTTTTCTGGATTAAGGCCTAAGTATTTTGCAGTTCGCAATGGACATACGTTTACAGCTGACCCATTGTCTACCAAAGTAAGAGGGATATTGTATCCCTTGCACCCACAGTTAGGTATAATGCATTATTGTGGGTAGTGTCTTTTGAAGGCAAATCATCATTAGTGAAAATGATTGATCTATCGGATTTCTCGCTAGTAAGCATGCTAACGAGATCCTGAGAAGTTGTGTCTGTACTTACAGACAAAGCCGTTAGAGCATTCATAAGATAATTCCTATGTTCTTTAGAAGTACTTAGGAGTTCCCAAATGCTAACATTCACCTTGGATTGGCAAAGTTGTATAACCAATGGATCTTCCGCCTCAAGTTGAGGTGATATTGGATTTTGCACTTGACCTTGAGTTTGATTTTGTGTGGTCGAAGATCCATTTGGTGGTGCTTGGTAAACTCACCCAGAACGAGTTAGATGATCTATCTCGTTTAGGTTAGTTGTAGGACTCATGAACCAACTCTCTTCTAGAGGCTTTGCATGTGCCTCCATTTCAAGATGTTCCATGAGTTGTGCTTGATGCCATTGTTCATCCAAGGAGAGATTCGATAAGTCTTGTGACTTCCCCAAGAAATGATCCCAATCAAGCGCTCTATTTGTCTCATTTTGTAAACAAGATGGAGGTGGGACGGCGGCATACATAGAGACATATAAGTCTTGAAAGTCGTCGCCCCATAGCCAACATACTTCATTAGTTTCCCCTATGAGTATTGTGGTTAGAGGTTAACCTATAGGTGTGATATAGTCCAAAGGATTGAACGTATCACTTCCCATATGGTCCTCATCAATATGAAACACCTCTATTGGGGATGCATTATTGTTAGGTTTAGGCGTTGGAATTCTCCCATCGTCTACTAAATATTGTATTTTGTGCTTTAGGACATAGCAACGTTCAGTATCATGCTTAACGCCTCTATGATAAGCACAATAAGCACTACCATCCCATTGAGCAAACCTTCTTTCTAGTGGAGTGGGTGGTGTTGGCCCTGTTGGTGCAAGTAAACCCTTTTCGCTCAATTTTTCTAATAATTCTTTATAGCTTACAGGAAATGGTGTAAATTTTCTTTCTTTTGTCCATCTCCTTCAAGGATCATTACTGCTATATTAATTTGTATTATTATATTGCGTGGTGGTCGCAAATACATCAATAGAGGATGAGGTATTATCATTCCCCTTTTTGTAGTTATTCTTAGGTTGATGATGATAAGGTTTATTTGCTTTTTCTTTAGCAAGATCATCTTCAATCCTAGTAGCCACAAAATAGACCTTTTGAAAAGTGTCTAAACCAAGGTAGTGTAGATGTTTGTTGTACTTTTCATGACAGTTGTCAATGAATTTTTGTACTAACTCGAGTTCAGGTGGCCTTTTGGCAAGGTGGGCCACCTTTTCTCGCCATCTACCATAGAAAGCAAGGAAACCTTCATCGTCGCCTTGCTTAAGCATTTCAAGTTCACGTACAGTTGATTTGAACTCTACGTTACTCTCATATTGGGTAATGAAAGCCGAAACTACATATTCCCATGTTGTTTTGAATTTTGGGTCTAGCCCATAGTACCACTCTCTCGTGGTTGGGTCTAGAGATAAAGGGAAAGTCAAAGCATAAAGCATAGGATCAACTCCCTTTAATGCCATGGTGCCAGTAAAACACATTAAATGATTTTTTGGATTATTAATCACTTAAATATTGGCAAGTCCGTAGCTATGAACTTTTCTGGTAAAGCAAATCATGTGGGAAGAGCAAACTTTTCTGCGTCGAAGTACTTGTTCCCCATTGTAGAACGAAGAACTAACTTCTCCAACGACTTTTCTTTGATGGACAATTGCTCCATCTTTTGTTGCAAGGCTAAGGCTTCAGCATTTTTCATTTCAGCCTTTTTGAGTTTCTTGATTCTTTTCTCCTCGACTTCTTGAGCCTTTTCCTCTCTCAAATGAAGAATCTCCTCTTGAAGTTCTTCAATGGTTGACATTGTTGTCAGACTAGGACTAGTTGTCGAGGGAAGGTGGTTTGAACGAGGTTGATTGTTGGATGGTAAACGTAGAATACGAGTGCCCGGGAGTCTTCGTTCCTAAGCTTGAAAACCGGCCCTAAAAGAAGTACGAAAGGATAAGTAAATCGATACGCTTGTTTAGAAGAAAGAAGAAGGAAACGACGCAAGATATATTCGAACGGATAACATCACCCTTAAACAATTCTTCAATGAAGATATTGTTTGAACGAGCCAATTTGTTTTTTGAGAAATCAAATTGACCCGTAACAGTGGGCGCGCGCAAGCGATTAAGCTGCGCGCGGCTGGCGCGCGCATCCGAATCACTTGCGCTGGTAGGGGTCGCGCAACTCATTGAGTTGCGCATGCCACCTGCTCGTAAGATTTTTTTTTTTAATTCGAGCGCTTTTTTTTTTATATTTGTCATCTTTTTTTTTCGATTTTTTTTTATGTTACCCTTCGAATATGACTCAAAATTACGAAGGGACAACTTCGTAATTGGGAACCTAAACCAAACTAAAAAAAGACTATCCTAACACGTCGCATATAGTCACTTAATCACATAAAGCAAGTCATAAGCCAAGATTCACACAATGCCATTCTGAGGTCAAAGGCTTGGGTGTCCAAAGGTACTATATCTTAAGAAACGATGCACAAATTAATCACTCAACGTGTTGACTCATGGCATCGCTCTCCCAAAATTTTGTTGGCGATATGGGTGGGATGATTATTATTAATTTCGGGATAGAAGCCTAGTGTTGGCAACCCCTAATTAATGAGCCAATCCCCAAAGATTGAAGTGTGCTATGATTATGCATGATGCAATATTGTTTGTTTGGTTTTTACTTTTGTGCAAAAGGAAGATATTATGCGTTCAAGTCTCGCTCTCTAACTAGAGATTATCCAAGTTAATTCCCGTTACAATCCATAGGCAACCTAGTGTTGGAAACCTTGGACCATAACTAAGAACTAATGTTGTAACCTCTAAGTCCCTAGTGCGGTCGCCATTGTAAGGAGTGTGTTCCCATCGTAGGGGATCCTTCTCCTTAGATGCTCATGGCCCTTTAAAAGCCTAGGACTTTACACTTGTTAGGGTGTAGTAGGATTTGAATTCCTGACTGTTTAGGGGACCTTGAATTAGAATTGATTCTATCATCACGCTTTTTTATAAGAAACAAGTAGGAGTCGCCAATGAGTTTTAGGAAAACTCATAGTTCATGCCATTCTCCCATGTGGAGTTCATGGAATAATTAGCACGAATTGTAAGTTTACCCATGCCCAAATTGGTCTACATAAACCATAAATAAGTTCGGGAGCGGGGGTACTAAAATAACGTTCTCTTTAGAGGGGAATCACTATCCTATCCCTAATGCGGCCTCTACTAGCTCTCCCTTTTTCACAATTTCATCACCAAACAGTATATGCAACGTGATACCTAAAATTAAGTTAGTTAATTTTATTTACACGCATCAATTCACGTACGAATTACATTGCAAAGTCGTTACTCTTTATATAATTCAAATTCGTGAAAACAGCAAGAATAAACAAGATTCGCCTTGGCTTAAGTAATCAATCAATTAATTATGCAATTCTAATCTTTATTTAACGAAAGATACTATGTTAAATTAATTAATTAATCCTTTTAAGTGATCAAACAACACTAATTAATTAATTAGAGTTCTTTTAAACAAGAAAATAAAAGTGATTTATTTAAGTTCTCAGGAATTTACCACTTCTCTTTGCTAGATCTCCGTTTAGAACACTTATGGACTCCTTCTTGTTCAGGAACCTCCACCGTAGTAACAAAATATCAAAGGGGTGAGTGTTTAGGACAAGAGGGGTTTGGTAGCACAAGTTCACAAGCTTTCTGCCAGGATTTTAGGTTATTTTCTGTCTGTATAAGGCTCGGATTAAGCCTCTATTTATAAGGAATGAGTAGGATTAGGGTTTTGAACATTCTGCCGCAGCAAGTGTCGCGTGCAACTGGATGAGTTGCGTGCGGCATCCCAGTGCAAGTAATTTAGTTGCGCTGCTATGGGCTGCGCAACTGAATGTCTTGTGCGCGGTATTATGGTAAGATTCGATTTTATATTTTCGTGAAATTTTGAATCTTCCGCGAGCGCATCTCTAAAGGTTGCGCTGAGTGTCGCGCGCAACCGAATTAGTTGCGCGCGCCTGCCCAGCGTGACTCATTGAGATATGCGCGGCTTTTTCTGTGGCAGCATTAAAATTTAACCTAGGCGCTTCTAAATCCGTCATTATTGGGTTTTTAAGCACGGGCTTAAGTGTAACACCCTAATAATTCTCCCTTTTTCCAAACCACTTAATATAAATAAAATAGTGGAGAACCATTGGCATGTTACCGCCACGTTTTAAAACGTTAAGGCTTTATCAAAGTATTGCAGCGGAAATCCAACTTAAATCTTAAAATAATATAATTTAGAAAACCAATAAGTCAAAGCTTACAAATTGGAACCATAACGGCCCTTATTAAACCAAACTAATATTTAAAATCCCAATGCGTAATTGAAATAGTAAAACATAGATAAGTTCAACGCAAAGAACGAATACTCTCAATTACACCAATCCCTTGACAATGCGTATGTCAAATCCCCGAACCTCACATCATTAAGCTAACCTGTGCAATACTGCTCCCCAATAATACAAGTGTAATAATTGGATCATCACAGGGTCATTGAAAGGCGAAGGCCATGACCAAAAGAAAACACACACAAAAGCACACAATCAGCAAAGCTGAGTACATACAAGCTACAACGTACAAAATCTAACATGCTCAATTAATTAAAGTAAATAAACATACAAAACGAATTCATTAATAAAGACTCCACACTTAAACAATTCAATTAACTCAACATACTTAGTAACCAATTCCAAACACTTGACTCTTTATATTAAGTTTGATTAATTTAATTTGGAGTAAGCAATAGACGAGGTTGTCCAACCCACCAAATCATTTTGGTCCCAAATGACCATTTAAAATAAAAGTTTAGCGCAATGCAAGAATGGGCGCGACTCCATTCTCACAAAGTTAGTCTAGAATCCCATCTAACTTTCACTATAAAATAAAAATGTAAATACCAAAAGAGAAGAGGACATGTTGATCAAACAAGCCTCGAAAAGCCACGGGCTACCACCGTGTACCCCAACCCATAATTGTCAATACTCTAGAAGTGCACACTTTCCAGAGTTTTATTGCTCATCCTTGTTTCACTTTACGTGATTACAATTTTAATTAATAGCCGACTCATTCAAGTAGACCATACATAACAATTATACATCAATTCACTTTTAATCTTATTTAGGACAATGGTGATCACATCACAAATTGACCTTTAATTCCTTTAAACTTCCAAATTATCCAAAATTGTTGAACATAGTCGACCCACCTAGCCATTTCGGCTTGATCCACTTTTACTCAACATACTAACAAGTCATGCTTGAGTAATAAATAAAATAATAATAACCTTGTGAAATAATTAATAAATTTATTCCACTTAAACCATTCAATTCCAATCCTTCAATAATCCAAATATGGTTAATAAACCAATCCAATAAAAAAAATATGCTTGTATCTATATTCCATACAAACAATTAATCCAATATAATTCAACATGCTTGCATCCATAATTCCATACCAACATAATCAATTCACCAAAACATGTCTCATAAACATAAGCACATGAATTAATTAAATGTATACCAAACAATTTCCATCCAAGTGTTCTCTAAACATGAAACTAAGTTCTTTCTTTTTGGTACCTAAACATGATACTACTTACAACGAAATAGACATGTACGTACCTCGTATAAACAATCTTTTGTGCCACTTTTAATCACTTAAATTATTTAAAAATAATCACTTCCTAGAAAAAAACCAATAACAATGAATTAATACTCAACCAAATTTCCAGCAACTTAAATTTACTTTAGACTACTTAAAAAAAATCTGAAAATTATTTAAAAACCCATAATTAAACTCCTTTTTAATGGGTAATCACACCCTTTCATTAAAATCACAATTATACTACTTTAAATAAAATTCAAGCATTTTAAACTAATCAAAAACCCTTTAAAACTCAAGGATAAAATTTAAATCATAAAAAAAACACCTTCGTTAAAAATCAAAAACTGCCCGATAATCATATTTAAAGGCTGAATTTGGCCACGATAGGGTGGTGCTCACTACCATGGTAGTGAGTCTTTCTTAAAACATTGTTTCCACATGGAAAACACTACTTTATTATCAAAATCGGATGAGTTTTTAACCTAATCGGGATTAAAACGAGATTAATATTAACGAATGGAAATCTAAGAATTAAAACACGAATTTACGTGTTCAAAATATTCTGGGATTAAGTTAAACTAATCAGTAGTTATAATCACCAAAATTTCAAACATCATTACTATAAAAGCCCTAAATCAATTGTTCGTAAAAATCCTAAAATCGTGATTTTCAATAATTAAAAACCCTAGGTTATAAAATTTACAAAATCTGAAAATTATGACATTTATAAAATCTGAAATTATAAAGTTTAATCATCAAAATACAATTTGATACTAATTAAATTAATTTCAAACAATAAAATCAAAACCCATAAATCGATAATTATAATTACACAAATTAATAAAACAAAGGAGAAAATAAGACTAACCTTTTGTGTGGGGAAAATTTTGGGGATGTATGGGGTATTTATAGGGGAGAAAGTTGTAGGGTAAGTAGGAATATTGGGCCTCATAAAATTAATGGGCCAATTAGGTAAATGAAATGGACTAGGCTTTGTTTGTATGGCATAGATTGTAGAATGAAAGCTCATAAAATAATTTGTACTAAAATAATTTTCGACCCAAATTAATAATTTGAAACTTTTTAAAAAAAATCCGGAAAAATACAAATAAATATTATAAATAAAATAAATTTTTATTTATAAAATATTTAAAAATACGGGGGATTACATTAAGCCTAATTATGATCGGGTTTAGTTAATTGGACCTTGTTCACACTTGTTTTTGGATCAGGCTAGTCTTTTTTTGTCTTTGCGGTTTAACCAGTTATCTATAAGCATTCTTCACTTTGATCCAATACGAAGATGGTTTTATTTATCTTCATTGCACTTCTTGTCGGGACAGAAGGCCAAAAGTAGATTTCTACACTAAGAAAATACAACATGAGGTTAAACCCATCCAAGTGTGCTTTTGGAGTCACCTTAGGAAAACTCTTGGGATATGTCATTAGTTCTAGAGGAATAGAGATAGACCCAACCAAGATCAAAGCAATCATGTCAATGCCGCTGCCCAAGACCGAGAAACAGATTCTAGGATTCATTGGCTGGTTGCAATACATAAGTAGGTTCATATCCAAGTTGACGACAATATGTGAACCAATATTCAAGAAACTTAAAAAGAATGTGCCAGTAATATGGGACGATGAGTGTCAAAAAGCCTTTGAAAGATCAAAGCGTACCTCCGTAATCCTCCCGTATTAGCACCAACACTCCCTGGAATTCCTCTTCAATTGTACTTAACAATCACAAAAAGAGACAATGGGGGCTATGCTCGCACAAGAAGTAGAAGGAAAAGAAAACACCATCTACTATCTGAGTAAAAAGATGCTCGAGTATGAAGTACGATACACACCACTTGAGAAACTGTACCTCGCATTAGTGTAGGTCATGACCAAGTTAAGACACTACATGCTCGTGCATACAGTCTTCGTAGCATCTCGAATGGACCCACTTAAGTACCTCTTCGAGAAATCTACACTCAACGGGCGAATATCAAGATGGATAGTCAATTTAGCCCAATTCGATGTAAGGTTTACGCCTCAAAAGGCTATCAAAGTATCAGTAGTCTCGGACTTTTTAGCGGATTTCCCAATAGAAGATTCGACACCAATACACGAAAATGATTTTCCGGAAGAAGAATTGATGGTCACGGAAGATGATACTTGCACTCTATACTTCGATGGAGCCTCAAACCAAAAGGGATGTGGCGTAGGAGTATTATTAGTATCACCTAAAGAAGAACATGTTCCAATATCCATAAAGTTAGATTTCGACGTTACCAACAACGCTGCAGAATATGAAGCATGTGTGGTAGGCCTCGAAACAGCCTTAGCATTGGGAGTAAAGAAACTTCGAATATTCAGAGATTCCTCCTTGATCATCAATCAAATTTCCAAAAGATGGAAAGTAAGGAGTGAAAGCTTGGCCCCTTACCAAAAATATTTGGAAAATCTTACAAACCAACCAGAAAAGGTAGAATACACATATCTACCTAGAGAGGAAAATCAATTTGCTGATGCCTTGGCAAGACTAGCCTCAATGGTTAGAATTCCTACAGAAATCGAGAAAATGCCTTTGACAATAGAAAGGAAGCATAAACCAGTTTACATTCAAGCTATAGAGGATTATGAAGTGGTCCAACAAGAAGAGGAGGAAGAAGAACCTTGGTATACAGACATCCTCAACTATGTCACCAAAGGAGAATATCCACTCCGCGCTGACAAAAGAGAAAAACGAGCCTTAAGACTTTTGGCTTCCCAATATGTGCTCATAAACAATGAGTTACACAAAAGGGTACCTAAGGGTCGAGCTCTTCTATGTGTAGGCAAAAAGGAAGCCCAAAGGGCAATGAGAATAGTCTAGAAGGAGTATGTGGAACTCATGTGAATGGCAAGATGCTAGTCCAAAAGATGATGCGTGAAGGATATTATTGGACTACCATGAATAGGGACTGTCATCATTATGTGAAAAGATGCCCTAAATGCCAAATATACGCCAACTTACAACATGTTCCTCCATCTCTCCTTTACACCTACACATCACCATGGCCATTCTCAACCTGGGGAATAGATATCATTGGAAAGATTACTCCTCCCAGGACAGGAGGTCACGAATACATCTTAGTAGCAATAGATTACTTCACCAAGTGTGTTGAAGCAGCATCATATGCAAAACTTGTAGGAGTTTATAGGTACTACGCAGCGGAAAATCATGAATCATATTCATAAAAGTACCTAATCCCAAGAACACATGCATAACACACAAGACACATAATCATACCTTTGAAGCGTGAATTCCACATAGCAAATGATTGAAAAATTAGGGAGAGAATAGAGCCCCAAGCGTTGCTCCTCTACTTAGTCCACGAGCTTCGAACGAGCCGTCCACCAATACTAGATTGGTCGAGTGATTGAGGAAAATCGCGATCAGCACCTTTAATGGACTAAGTCGACCACCACGATCCACCACCACCACGAACCACCACACTGGCGCCAAGGGAGGAGGAGAGAGCCGTGAGATAGAGAGGAGTATGAGAGGGGTTGGTCTCTTGTTTGCTAATTAGGGTTTGATCACACTGATCAGATAATTGCATACTTCTTAGCAAACCCTAGGCACCTAGTCTATTTATAATCCCATTACAATTAGACTAGGGTTAGGAAGCCCAAAACCCTTCAATCCACTCCATGTGGCCGGCCATACTAGAGGATGAGGCCCATCATGGGCCTTGTCCTCTCGTGCCCGATCTAGACCCTTTGTGTGACCTTATAGGATCCGTCCAATTGGGCTTTAGGCTATTTTACAAGCCCAAAGAACGTTAGTACCTCTAGCTATGATAAAATGACGACCCAAATGTCCGAACTTAATTATCTCCATAATTTGATCCATTTATATATCTAGTAATTGCACACGACGAAGACATAAATCCTTCAATCTCCCACTTGTCTGAGACAAGTGTGCAATATTCAAATTCCTTAAGTCAATATGTGTCGATTTGATAATATGATTGTATCACATGTCGAGATCATATTAATCTACAAATCGTTTCTTGAAATCTGAGTTAGAATTACAAAACCAAATGATTACTGAGTAATGCATTTGAACGCGGCCACGTATTTTCTAGAATTCTGCCTCTTCAAGCGGCCATGACACATTCCCTAATTTAATAGGTAAACTCAATCCAATCTTGTGGCAACAAGGCTCCCACTCAACTTTTGAAATAACCGGGAAACACACTTTATAATCTCCAGTTACGGGAAGACGTTTGAGTGTACCACAGTTAAATCAATCATTGAATGAAATCAATGTTCCACTCATGTCAAAGGAATCCACTAATATATCTGGAAGCTCTATACTTGAACTTCAAAGTAGGTCAATAGTTCGATCATGCATCATTTATGCATATCCAAGCGATTGACCGAGCATCACTATGCCCCTATTGCCCATGAAACTGCGCTATCCAATCAATCTTACATGCTAGTCCATTTATTGAAATCATTTATGTCCACTTTAATGATTTCGAACTAGGAACTTAAATAATATATGAATTTTGTTCACCTCTGGGGTTTCATTCACCCGGTTATTTAAATAAATTAACCTGATGAGCCCATCAATCCATAATTATTTTGGACATTTTATTTAATTTCCAAAACCATAATTAAATAAGAGAAATGAAATTTCTATTTTAAACATAATTCTGCAAATATATGCATTCCCTATGTAATATGCTTTCTCAAAACATATACAACTTGAATTACATAATTTGCTTCAATCCAAGTCTTTAATATGACTCTTATATCTTAGTCTATGGAAGGGGTTTAGTGATTTCTCACTCATAATAAAACTTTGCAGATTACAACATTCCGCTTGTCATTGATCTCATAAATGAGGTGGTAATCTCATATCTATTTGTTTGGATTTGTGATGTGACTCTGACTCCTTTGTTTTAACAAAGGTGTCCTTTTAGTCACAGGACAATTTGATCCAAACTTCCTCCTTAACTACTCTTACTGTAGCTAAATACACATATTCTGACAATGAGTATGCAACAGTATTCTGCTTTGAACTCTTTCAAGCTTACTATCCTTCTTCATACAGACATAAATATGCATTTAGATCACCATCTAAAGTCATCTTGCCTGTTTGCAAACTTGCATCTGTATAACCTTTTGACAACTTATTCACTTTTAACATCATTAGCTAGAAAAATTCCTTTAGTCCTTCTCAAGAACCTTAAGGATTTTCTCTTTGCAACTTTTAGTATGCTTATTCTAAATTTACTTGAAAAATTGCTACACATGCACAAGTCATATGTAATATCTTGCTTTGTACATATCATGGTACATATATTGGACCCTTTTGCAAAAGCATAAGGTACATTATCCATACAACTCAACTCTATTAGCTTTTGAAGGCACTGAGTTTTACTGAGCGTAATACCATGATACATGGGAAAACATCCTCTCTTAGGGTCTTGCTTCATGAACTTGTCAAGATCCTTATCAACATAAGTATCTCAATTCATTCCAATCATTCTTCAAGATTCATTTTGAGGTTTTTGATTCCCAATATGTACTAAATATCTCCTAAGCCTTTCATATAGAAATAACTCTCTAACCACTGCTTGACTTATTCAAGCATTGATATGTCATTTCATATGAACTGTATGTCATCTACATACATGACCAAGAAGACCAATTGCTCCCACTAAACTTCTTGTCTCTACAAGATTCCTTATCGTTCTTTGAGGAAATCAAACTGTTTGATTGCCTAATTGAAACGAATGTTTCAACTCCCTTATGCTTACTTCAATCCATTAAATGAATTTCTGAAGTTTGCAAAACTTTCTAGGATTTCTGGATTTCGAAATTCTTTGGTTGTATCATATACATACCATCCATCAAGAACATTTCATGAAGGTGATTTTGATCTCCATTGCTAAACTTCGTAATCGAAATCAGTAATCACTAGAAGAATCCGAATAGGCTTACAGATCTAATAGGTTTGACCCTAATTATAAGACTATCATAGACTAATACATCTTTACAGACATGGAGTCCATTCTGGATTTAATGGCCTTAAGCCATTTCCTGAGTTGGCACTTATCCAAAGCTTGCTTGCAGGGCATGGGTTCTAACCATTCCAATAGGAAAATTTTAGAATCCACCTTTTCTCAGAATTTCAACAAACTGTTTGTTTTGATCCTAAGTAACCTACAATAGGTATGAGCAACAAAAGAATTATTCTCTTCAACTCTTTGAAGCCTTTCATTCAAGTTGGGACGATAGAAGCCTCGCTAGTGGAATTAGCTTGCTTTGACATATGGTTTATCAAATTAGCTGATTTCATATGCCTTCGTCTCTGATGTGGTGTTATCCACATCCATTTGTTGCTCGTCTCGAATCTCATCGAGATCTAACTTTACTCCCACTTGGCTTTGTAGGAAGAGATTTCTTTCTATAAAGACATTATCGCGAGCAACAAACACTTTGTCTCTACGCGATTGTAGGAATAATACCTCTTAGTTTCCATGAGAAAACCCATGAAGAACTATTGTCTGATTTAGGGTGCATTATCTCATCTTTGTAAACATTTTACATCGAGTTCATAAACCTTAATCTTGTTTAGAAAAGATAACTTTTGGAACATTTCCAAAACATAACTTTTATGACATCTTTTCTACTGCTTTGGTTAAGTTTTCTGTTTAGTATATTTACAATTGTAGTTGTAATGCATATCCTCAAACGATATTTGTAAATCATCAAAGCTAATCTAGGATCGAACCATGGCAAGCAAAGTTTGATTCCTTCCTTCAACATACATTTTAATCGTAATGTTTTTGGATTGTGAACTAATTCAACAATTCCCTTTTAAATGATCACTTACTTTTTGAGTTAAATATTTATCACAACAATCATATTGTGGTGTTAAATTGTTTATCTCAAACTGATTTTACATTTCATTTTGGAATTTTGAACATTTCAATGATTCCATGCTTTACTTCATTAAGTAATTATCGATATATTTACTTAAATCGTTAGTAAAAGCAATGAAATAGTTAAATTTCTTTGCTAATCCTTGAACTTATGGTCCACACACATCATATGTATGAGTTCCAAAAGGTCATTTTAGCTCCTTTACCCTTTCAACTAAAAGGCAACTTGGTCATCTTACCTTATCAAGCATGACTTCTAATTCTCAAGTGATTCATAATCAATTGGAATAAGAGTCCACCAAATATAACTTTGGATGTGCAAAATGGTTTATGTGACCTAATCTTACTTTGTTATAAGTAAGTTTACTTTAAATCATCTAATTTTGCTTTTGTGATCTACTTATATCAATGTCATAAAACAAAATAACTCATATCTAGCACAATGAAAACAATTTATTACCTTGGTCATGGATCAACATTTGTCCAAGCCAAGTAAAAACAATTCAGTATTCAAACAAGAAAACCGAAATACTGTCTCATCAAAATTGGAAATTGTTCTAAAATCATCATAAAAATTAAGAAATTAAAACTATGAAGCTATCTCTGGCCACTCAAACACTTCTAGTGCACCTTCAAGCTCCATTTCCATACTAGCCTCACTTCTTTTCAGCTTCTGCACAACATTAATAATGTTAAGCACTGCAACTTGGTATCACATACCTAAGTGAAAGTTAAAATGTTTATAACGTAATACCTGAGGTTGATGCTCCATTCTTCTTGAGGAATTCAAGGTATTTCTGGCAATTGCGTTTCCAATGCCCCTTCTTCTTGCAGTAAAAGCATTCGCTTTCACTTGCAGCTTTGGGTTTTGGTTTCGCCTTAGGCTTCTCAGGAGCCTTGGCAACTTGCTTGCCCTTGCTCTTGGCACTAGCCTTTTGCCCCTTCTTCTTGAACCCCTTTCCCTTTTGAATCATAAGAACTTCCTTCTTAGGTTCCTTAGGGATTCGCTTTCCAGCACTAACCAGCATTGCGTGCAATTAATTCATAGTCTTTGCAGTCGCAGTCATGTTAAAGTTCATGATAAACTGGTTGAAACTTTCTGGAAGTGAGTGGAGAATGATGTATGTTGCCATCTCATCATTGTATGGGTGCCCCAGTTTCTCCATACTTTGAATAAGGCCGATCATTTTGAAAACATGATCATGAACTGTTGCACCCTTCTCCATCCTACAATCCAGAATCTCAAGGTGGAGCTCGTACCTTTCAACTCTAGCTTGTTTCTTAAACAAAGCTTTGAGTTCTTGCATTATTGTGTACGCATCCTGATCCTCAAAACGCTTTTGAAGACTAGGTTCTATGGTAGCAATCATCAAGCAAGTGATAGGCACAGCTCTGTCATGAGCTTCCTTATGCCTCTTGACTTCTGCCGTAGTTGTATTTTCTGGCAGAGGTCCTGGCAATGGGGTATCAATGACATCCTCTCTACCTTCATATTTCAGAATGAGCCTTAGCATTCTTTCCCAAGTGGAAAGGTTTTCTCCTGTCAACCTATCCTTCTCAAGGAATGGTCGAAGATTGTAAATATTGTTGTCATTGTGATTATGGCTACCCATCTATGTCAAAATAAGGCAAAGTTTAATAATTATGTTTAACTTAACATTAAAGTACCATAAACGATTAAATTGGTAACTTTAAAGCACTTTATTCAATATTAATTGATCCCAATTGAATTTTAAGTGATTCCAAGATCCTTTATTTGTGTAATAGTTGACCGGACTGAGGCCCTACCATCAAGCATTACATTTTCAAGGTGAGTAAACTCTTTACTGATTACAACTCTTGTAAGTCTTGGTTGAATAATTAACCATCACATGCTCAATTATTACCCTTTGCTTCAAGGTTCTAAACGCTTTAGGTAACCTTGTTGAACATAACCAATTAAATATGTAGAACGTGATCTACCCCAAATGCCCAAGATAACAAGTGACACTCTGCTGAGGTCGACCCATCACTCACGATCGAAGGATTGTTGCTCAATATTTCTGGGACCTAGATTCATTTATGTTGTGATTATATAGTGAACTCTAGTGCATCATCAATCAAAATAAATAAAATCTAACATGCATAATCTACTAATGCAATAAAACATGACATAGTATGGCCCCTTAGTCCTAAGAAAACTAGAAATGAAAAGCTCCCACTTGAATCATCATGGATCTCCATCCACCTTGCTCCTTTGGGCCTTCACTTCATGGGCTTCTTTGGACTAACACTATTTAAATAACTAATCTATTTACTTTAAATAAAAGTTACAAAAATACTTAACGGTACGCAGACCGTATTTAGATTACAAAAATACATCCCGATGCACAGATCGTATTTTAGAATCTATGGGCCATACTAGTCTATATATAGCAACATAATATCATATATTATAAAAGTGTCATATAATAAATCACTCAACATGCTTGTCTAAACTACAACATCAAATGGTTTATAATTAAGGCAACGCATTTCCTAAAATATCACATACTTTAAATCATAATTAGATAATATCATATATTATTCATGACCAATCATAAAATATCATATATTTTAATTTAAGCATGAGATAGAATCAAATCTTATTTTAATCTAGAAAGATAAATCATATTTAATCTTCCATGATTATCCTAACAACTTTAGGAGATTCTATCATAATTATTAGCCAATCAAATAATTTTAAAATGAATTATCCTAATCTAATTATGGGATAATCACGTTATTTAAATCAATTGTAATCCTTTTAGAATATGCTCGGAATATCCTAATAAATCTTATCCAAAATTAACCACTTTAATTATGGATAATTACCAATTAAACAACTTTAAATTTGGATAATATCAAATATAACAACTTTTGAATATTTGATTTTATCCTAAAACAAAAGATTTTATCCAAAATAAAACCGATTTTATCCCAAAATAATTTTGTAATTATCTTGAAATATTTTTCCAAAAACAGAATTTTTTTATTTTTTATTTTAAAACCGAGCACCACCACGCCGCCACCGTGGTTGGCTAGCCGAAGCTAGCCACGGTGGCTGACTGCCAACATCAGCCACTGCCGCAAGGGCAGCAGCACTGGCAGCCGTGGCAGCAGCCGTGCAACGCTTGCACGCTGCTGCCCACAGCCACCTCCGCCCTCCCTTCCCCTCCCTCTTGGGCTGCCACCAGGTCGGCAGCCGCCGTGGCCGCGCCACCTAGCCGCGGCTGCCGGCCTTAAAACTATTTTTTTTATTTTTTTTTTGGTTTTTAATTTAATTAAAATAACATTTTATCAAAATTAAATCAAATCAGTCCAAAAATTAAAATTAAATCACATTAAACTTTAAAATTAGGGTTCATCATAAAATTAATCCCAATATTCCAACTCTTAAAATTAAATCAATGATCATACACAAAACATTTTTTATGCATAAATCAATCCGATTAAAATTATGAATCATAAAACAAATCGAATTAAATCAAAAATCAAGCACCAAAATAATATTTTAAGCTATGAATTTTCAAAAAATTCGAAATTAGGGTTAGGGTATTTCTAAAATTCGAAACTAGGGTTCTAGGGTTCGAAAATTTCGAAAACTCTAGGGCTTAATTCGGTCCTCTTCATGGCTATTTTGAGCATAATTAAATCACATTTAATCAATTCTAAAAGGTTAATCACATTAAAAATAACAATTGAACCATAATTAAATTAATTTCTCCTTCTTAATTGATTATAAAATTAACATGGACTTCAAATTAATCGTATTACTATGATCTAGCGCATTCATTTTCAAAAAGCTAACTAATACCACTGTAGGAGTTTATAGGTACTACGCAGCGGAAAATCATGAATCATATTCATAAAAGTACCTAATCCCAAGAACACATGCATAACACACAAGACACATAATCATACCTTTGAAGCGTGAATTCCACATAGCAAATGATTGACAAATCAGGGAGAGAATAGAGCCCCAAGCGTTGCTCCTCTACTTAGTCCACGAGCTTCGAACGAGCCGTCCACCAATACTAGATTGGTCGAGTGATTGAGGAAAACCGCGATCACCACCTTTAATGGACGAAGCCAACCACCACGATCCACCACCACCACGAACCACCACACTGGCGCCAAGGGAGGAGGAAAGAGCCGTGAGATAGAGGGGAGTATGAGAAGGGTTGGTCTCGTGTTTGCTAATTAGGGTTTGATCACACTGATCAAATAATTGCATACTTCTTAGCAAACCCTAGGCACCTAGTCTATTTATAATCCCATTACAATTAGACTAGGGTTAGGAAGCCCAAAACCCTTCAATCCACTCCATGTGGCCGGCCATACTAGAGGATGAGGCCCATCATGGGCCTTGTCCTCTCGTGCCCGATCTGGACCCTTTGTGTGACCTTATAGGATCCGTCCAATTAGGTTTTAGGCTATTTTACTAGCCCAAAGATCGTTAGTACCTCTAGCTATGATAAAACGACGACCCTAATTTCCGAACTTAATTATCTCCATAATTTGATCCATTTATATATCTAGTAATTGCACACGACGAAGACATAAATCCTTCAAAACTCACTGCAAAACATGTAGCACTCTTTATCAAAAGAAACATCATTTGTCGATATGGAGTCCCACATGAAATGATAAGTGACAATGGAACTCACTTTCAAGCAGAACGTGAAGAATTGCTACAAAAGTATGGCATTCAACATCATCATTCCTCCCCATACGGACCTTAAGCAAATGGTTCTATTGAGGCGGCCAATAAAAATCTAAAGACTATCATCGAGAAAATGACAGAAAATTACAAAGATTGGCCTGACAAACTCCATTTCGCTCTTTGGGGTTATCGCATGTCAATTCGCTCGTCAATAGGAAATACGCCATTCTCCTTAGTCTATGGAATGGATGCCGTACAACCTGTCGAGCTAGAAATACCTTCCCTACGCATCGCACTGGAAAGTAAACTCGATGAAGTCGAATGGACTAGAGCAAGATATGAAGAGCTAATTCTACTTGATGAAAAACGACTAGAAGCTCTACATCATACTCAATGCTACCAAACTCATATGGCTAGACACTTTAACAAGAAGGTCAAGACAAGAAACATCAAAATAGGAGACTTGGTGTAAAAGGCATTAAGGAAAAATGTTCTAGATCGAAGAGGCAAGTTTAGGCCTAATTGGTCTAGACCATATATTGTCAAAACCTTCCTATCCGGTGGTGCCGTTAAGCTAACTGACATGGATGGAAATGAATTCTCAAACAAGACAAATCTTGACCAACTTAAGAAGTACTACCCATGATCACTTGAGTAGGATACTTAAGAGAGCTACGTTTGGCCTGATTCCTTAAGAAAGGATACGTAGGCAACCCTTTACAGGATGCGGACACTTTAATTTTTACAAATCTCGCATCCCCGCATCAACTGGTCAACACAGAACAATCGGCGCACAGAAATCAAGTTCACCGCAGTACGAAGAACCCGTCGCACAACGACAACATCCAGCGCACAGCGACAACGGCGTCGTTTGGCGACAAATTCAAAATTTCAGCGCCAGTTTTCTGCAATAATCTAGGCGAATTTCGGTGTATTTTGGGAAATTTTTACTTCTGTACTCAAATAATTTTTGAGAATAATTCAAGACATTTTCATTGCTTTAATAAAAGTTTAAATGTAAAAGTTAATTTAATTTAAAAAGCTTAAAATTGCATTAATAAAATAAAATAAAATTACATTATTGATGGAATTTAAATAAAGCTTAAAAATAAAATTAACTTAAAATTAAAATTGTCTAAAAAATTGAAAGAAAAGCAATGCTCTAATCTATCTTCTCTTTCCTAGCCCTCTTCTAGTTCTTATCGGCGTCTTCTTCATCATCCATCACTTTCACTAGTAGACATCCTTTAGAGGATCTACACTAAATTTTGGTGTTGATAGTTTCCCCTTTAGCCATCACTCCAATTTTCTTTTCTACCCACACTTTCTTTTCAGCAAAGTCAGCTTTTCTTTTCTCTTTATCCTTAATAGTATTTTTCTTAGGCATAATAGGAGTCTTGAATTCAACTTTTTAACTTCCTTAGCAGGAATTTTCTTGTCTCCCAGACGATCTTTTACATTGGTCTTGTTTCGAACTTTGTTCTTGTCCTTTTGAGATCTACCAAGTAGCCATTGCTTCACATCCCTAGATAAAGAAGGTGGGACCTTTTGGGTAACAACTTCCCACAAAGGCCTAGCACACCAATATTCATCAAATCTCTCTATATCTTGTGAAACAGGAAATTTATAAGGGCGTCGAAGATCACCAGAGGGAACAGTTTGAGCAATGCCATATTGTCTTCTTACCCTAGAAGGGTAATAAAAAGTCAACTTTGACAGGCTAGAAAGACGACAAAAGGGTTGAACGTTGACACCAACCATCTTCTCAATTTTCCACCAAGGAACGACCCACTTGATGGCAAAGTCGCAAGATTCAAAAATCTTACTCCACTCCCAACGACCCATCTTTATGGAAAAGCGTTTCTTCCGCCTTACGAAGCAATTTGGTGTATACTAGTCAACATTATTAGGAGGGATAATTAATTCTAGCCTTTCCATTAGCCATATCTTCAAAAATTCAATGCAAATAATTAGTATTACTATACAAAAAAAAATATTTTTGATTTCTGTAATTAAAAATATTATTTTTCTACCTGTAATAAAATTGGAATTACCACAAGTGAGTGAATATTTTGATAGGCCACGCTCTGAGTCTAGAATTAAAATCTTTATAATATTATTCACTCACTTTAGGAATTACCGCAAGATCTAAAGAAGGGAAGCCTAAAATGACACCAAATTTTTCCGGTAAAGGACAAATTTCATCATAGCCTAGTCTAAAGTAATGAGTGTCTGAATCCCAATATTCTAAGGCGGTATGAATAAAGCCTATGTCAAGATCTACCCCCTTAATGCCATAAATACCCCCCAAGTGGAAAAAGTCAAATTATTTCCTCTCATTAACAGTCAAAGACCGACACCACTCACGATTAAAATCACTGAAACTCTTAGACATGATTACTTGATGAAAAATTAAAGGTTATAATTATTTTTAATCTATTCAAAGTATACAGAATCGACAGATTAGGGGGATATTTATGCACAGAACTGGCGCAATTAGAATCCTGAAAGGATTCGGAGAAAAAAAGCCTAGCGCCATGCGACAGAAATCACGCATCGCGTGATGACTTGTCGCATCGCGACAGACAGGCGGTTGCCACGCCAGCTTTACGCGCTATGTAAACCGTGTTTTTTCGACTTCGACTCAGTTTGGTACTACGACTTTACGGTTTTTACCTTCTTTTTCAAAGCCTTATCCACTCAAATCAAACTTTATCCCAAACACTTATCCCATATTTGATTAATTTGAGCTTAATTAATTTTAGGTTTATTTAGTCAAAGTTTATTTTATTTTTCTTTTTTTATTTTTAGGGGAGAAAATCGGATACCCTCCATTGATAATATAAATGACGGAAATTTTTGCGCAAAAATTAGTCATAATTATTCACACACTCACATGCACATAAAATGAAAAATAAAAATACAATAAGCATAATAAGTCATAGGTTATATATATGACGAGGGGTGAACTAGGTCGTTGGACTAATCCTCCCTAAGCCAAACAAAATTTATAATCACTTAACTAGCCTAAATACAAGTATAGAGGCAAGTCAAGGGTCGAACCACTAGGAACAGCTATGTTTAAGTGTTCTCAATTAGTGCCTAAGCTAGGTCAAAGTCTAGGGATAAAAGGTAACTCTAACAACTACCAAAACAAGGAACCAAACAAATAAAGCACTAGGGAATGGGATCAACGAGTAATCATGACAATTGTAACAACTCGGAAATACATGCAAATCAATGGTTGCGAAGACTAATGGCAAGAGCTATCAAAAGAGTCAACAAGCTATCTCCTAGAGGTCTAACTAGCGCCAACTACGAGAGACTCTAACTAGGAACATCACTAATCAAACTCAATCAAAAATTAAAATTCCTAAATCAATGGTTCGTATCATTAGAAACTACATAATTCTCATGGCCTATCGAATTACACACATGCACAATTTCCATTATTCACTTTAATCTCAACTATTAATCAACACAATCCTCAAATTAAGCACAATCAATTAATCATCCAATTAAGTTTCACCCTAACCCTAGCCAAACAACTACTCTAACAACATCATCTAATCAACAAACAACTATAGAAATCAAAAATCAACAAAATATCAAGAACAACTACATTAATCAAAGATCAAACAACAAAATCAAATCAAAATCAAATCAAACAAACATTAATTAACTAAAGAAAGCAATAAAATAAGATAGTGTTAGAAATCATCATTGATTGATTTGATGATATTCAGTACAATTGTCACCTTAGATCTTCAATCACTCAAATCACCATTGAAATTCCTCACTTTCTCTCTCTAAAATCTACTCCTAAATTAACCCTTAAACTAGAGAGAGAAACTCTCAACTAGGCAAAAATTATGAATTCTAATTCTAATCTACTTGTTCTCTCTCTAAACCAAAAATGGGTATTTATAATTACAACAATAAAAGAAAATAAAAGAGAAAAGAAAACACAAGAAAAATATAAGAAAAGGAATTGAAATAAGAAAAGAGAAGAAAAGGAAAAATAAAAAAGAAATTAAAAGAAAGAAAATAAAAATAAATAATAAAAGAAAACGAAATCAGGGGCTACGAACTGCTCCAACAAGTGGGAATAATCCCCTGCTTTGCATCTCCTCAGACCCAGACACGCGCAGCCGCGATGAATGCGAGCGCGGCCGCAATGAATGAGGTTCGAATCGAGCTAGTTTGCATGAGGTGCATTTGGAGCTGCTGCCGGAAATTGTTGTTGGTGTTGCGTAGTGGTTGCGGGATAGGAGATGAGTGGAGTCAACTGGGCAATGCTGCTGGTTGCGGGTTTGCTGCGACTGGAGCAGGGGAAAGTGGCTGATTTGTGCGGTGGTGGTGGAATTGGAGGAATTAGGTGGCTTGGGACGGGGGAGCTGCGGTGGTCAAGTGAAGCTGGCTGGAGGTGCAAAATGGTGGCAGGGCTGGCGGGGCAGGGGAGGCAGCGAGCTGCTGTGTTGTAGGTGGTCGAGACAGGGGTTGTGGTGGCTGCTGCTTGGTGGCTGTTTTGGGTGATGCCGGGGCTGCTGGGAGTTGTTGTAGTTGTTGGTGAATTAGGGGAATAAGGAGGTGCGTGAGTGGTGGAGTGGATTGGTGGCAGGTTGGTGCGTAGGGGGATAGGTGTGATGGGAGAATAGGTGGCTACTGTTGGCTAATTAGGGAAATAAGGAGGTGCGTGAGTGGTGTGAGGTTGATGGTGGGAACGAGCATCACCCTCATAGTAAGCTCGTGATAAACACTAAAGTATGCGGTCCCAAAACACTTCCATGGTGGGTTCAAGCACCCGGCTTGAGAGCGCGGCTTTGCGAGCGCAAGGAATTGAACTTGGAACATTCACCTACAAAACCCAATTGAAACCAAGGAGAAAATGAAGTAAAAAGAACTCAAAATTAATAAACAAAAATAAAAGAAATAAAATGAAAATGAAAAGAATAAAAGAAAGAAAACTTTATAAAATGAAAAGAAAATAAAGAAAAGAAAATGAAATGAAAATGAAAATGAAAATAAAATAAAAACTAAATCTATAAAATCTATTATAAAGGAAAAGCATGATGAGTGGCATTTATGCCACAATTTAGTGTACTCTTTACGGGTTTTTCCCACCCATTTGTAGCTTGTTTGCCCCCTTTTCTCTCCTTTTTGTTCCTCTTTTCTTTGTTTGCCTTTCTCCTTGTTTTCTTTGTTTTTGTTTTGTAGGAACCAAGACATTGGAAGAAGAGCAATTCACTTCCAAACTCCCCTGTGTGCGGGCGCGCAGCTCTGGGAGAACCCGCGCAGGATGGCTCCTTGAGTAGAACACAAACAGAAGATTTGTGCGCCTTGTGCGCGCTCAGTGTACGGGCGCGCGACTTTGATGTGTGCGGGCGCGCAGCTCTGGGAGAACCCGCGCACAGCACAGCATCAGAAGCAGAATCAAAACAGAGTGTTGCGTGCGCCATGTGTGCGCCTTGTGTGCGGGCGCACACCCCTCAAGCGCGGGCGCGCAGTGTTGCTGAGAGAAGGCGCGCATCCATGGGTTTCATTCTCCGTACCCACAGATCTGCGGGCGCGCAAGATCTGCGAGGGCGCACACCCAACTTCTGCGCGGGCGCGCATTGTATGTGCGCGGGCGCGCACCGCTGAGCTGCAGTCTTTATTATTTCGTATTTTTGTATCTTTTGGGGGGACCTATATATAGAGGTCGTAGAGAGTTTAGTGCATCATCTATCATTACTTAGAAACATTTTAGCCCTAATCTAGTGAGAGAAACTTCATTAGTAGAGAGAGAAAGTGTGGATTTCCATTGATGAACTTGGATATTGAAGAAGGAGCTTGATTGAATCTTTGTAAATCTTCATCTTCAATTAATGAGCAATTTCTTACTCTCTCTCTTTGCTTTTGTATTTAGCTTTATTTGCTTACTTTGATTTTTCCTTCATTGCTTATTGATCATGTTGATGCTTATTGATTTGATGATTGGTATTGCTTTCAATATGATTTGTGAGTAGTCACCTAGCCAAGGGTGTGGGGATGGTGTAGTTGTTGATTGATTCATGCTTATGATGTTGGGGTTTTGTTAATGGTGATTAAAGTCTTTGTATGTTTGATGTTCTTTAATCTTCTTGCAAGTGCACATTGTTAGTTGATTAAAGGTGAATCTTTGCTAACAAGAAACGGAAGTTGACTTAGTTAAGATCCATTGTTATCGATAGTTCTTTGATTGCACCTTCTAATATATGGTTCTAGTGTGGAAACATGGAGGCTATGTTAGGAGAATTTGATTTACCCCGGAAGGCGGTTAGATTGAGCTTCAATTCGATATTCTTACATGCTTAGTTTACCATTGCTTTGCTTTCGTGTTATTGCATGATCAATTGGCAACTACATCTACCCACTTCCCTTGGTGCTTAGTTATATTGGTTTTAATCATTCTTAATCTCCAGTTTAATTTCTTAGCTTTTCACACTTCTCGTTCTGAGGTAGCTTAAGTATTGAGTAATGAATGTGGTGTTTATGCATGTCTCCTTGTGGTTCGACCCCTATACTTGCCTTATACTTGTATTAGGTTGTTTAGGTGTATAAATTATATTTGATCTAGGTGTAGTCGTTTGACGACGCGATTATTCCCATATCAAATTGGCGCCGTTGCCAATTAATTTTTCACTACTTCATTTGAGACTATCTCATTCCTTGTCTGTTAGTATTTGTTACTTCTTGTTACTTGTCAGTGCTTACGTTCTCCTTAGCTTTGTTGTATGAACAGAGGACGAACTCGCTCAAGGTCTTTGGTTCCCATTGATCCGAAGTTAGAAAGATCTTTGTCCTTACTTCGAAGAGAAGCGAGAGCGAGGAGTAGAAATTCTCACACCCCAACGAAAGAAGAAGCAAGAGAATTGGAAGATACTCCACCATCTTCACCCTCAAGTGAAGACTTAGATAGCCCTAATTCGCTATCAAGTCCGGAAATCAACCCCTTTTCAAACTTTAAGTCCGGAGGTGAAGAAGGTCCTAAAATGGGAGAGAATACACCTTTGAGTCGTCTTGGGGCTCCCGAAGCCTTAAGAGCCCAAAGTGGGATCCTAACTCCTACCACTCAAGCCAACAACTTCGAAATCAAGCCCAATTTGATTGCTTTGATAGAGAGGAAACAATTCTCGGGTGGAAAATTTGAGAGCCCTCATTAGCATTTAAAAGAATTTGAGAAATATTGTGACACAATCAAAGCCAACGGGGTGACTCAAGAGTACATCCGCCTCAAGATGTTTCCATTTTCTTTAATTGGGAGAGGTCTAGAATGGCTAGAGAAGGAGGTGCCCCCTAACTCTCTCACAACTTGGGACCAAGTGACTACGGCTTTCTTGAGGAAATTTTATAACCATAGGAAGACCGCCGAGGCTCGATCGTTGATCCAAGGCTTTCGCCAAAAGAGTGGTGAGACTCTAAGTGCGGCATGGGACCGGTACAAGGAGCTTCAACGCCAATGCCCTCATCATGGGATACCCAAGTATCAACTCATCCACACTTTCTATGGAGGTCCCTCACCTCAAGGGAGAACAAGCCTAGATGCCGCCGCCGGCGGTCCAATCATGAACAAGGGAGAGGATGAAGTGGAATGCATCATAGAGGAGGCCGCAAAGCATTATGATGATTGGTACGAAGGAGAAAGGGAGGCCACTTCTAGAAAAGGTGTCTATGCATTGGAGCAAGCCAACGCAATCAACAACCTTTCTTCCCAAATCTCCAAGATGGCCAAGCAAATGGATGAAATGATGAAAGAAAGGTCCAACCCTCATGGTAATACCTCCCCTTCAACCAAGGGAGGCAATGGTATGGCCACTTCTTCCCCCTCTTCTTATAATAGGATGCCTCAAGGATGCATGTTTTGCTCAAAATGTGAAACCTATGATCATGATACCTCCCATTGTGTGTATGCTTGTGAAGTTCAACCCCCTCCCTATGAACATGATGATAATGTAGAAGATGTCAATGCTATGAATTTTGCTCCTAGAATGGAAAATGTAGGGAACTTGAGGCCAAACCCCAATCAAATGGGGAATTGGAATCAAGGTGGAAACCGTGGTTGGAACCAAAGTGGTGGTGGTTATGATAACCAATACCATGGTGGGGGAGGCCCTTCCAATTTCAATGGAAGAGGCTACTCTAACCAAAGAGGGTATGGCTACCAAAACCAACAACCCGACTCCCGATACCAAGACCATCAAAATCAAAATTTTGGTGATCAAGGTAACATGGGAAATAATCGACAAAGCAATGTTCCCAACCAAGGAACCGGAGGCAATAGGGGCCAAAATGTTTCTAACTATGCCCAAACCAATAGGCCTCCGGGTTTCCATCAATCCCAACTTCCTCCACCTCAACAACCTCTTCAAATTGAGGCCCCTCCTAATGATCCCGTGATGGCTAAGCTAGATGCCATCATGAAGATGCATGAGGAGGAAAAGAAGAGGAATGAGGAGGAAAAGAAGAGGAATGAGGAGGATAAAAAGCGAACCAATGCTCATATGAAAATGCTTGAAACCCAAATTGCCCAACTTGCTTCCAATTCTTCTTCTTCTTCTTCTTCCTCTATCCCTAGTCAAGGAGTCAACCCAAAACCTTTGTATGCCGTGACAACAAGGAGTGGAAAGGTAGTAGGGAGTGACCCCTTAGTTGAGGAAGAACCTCGAAATGAAGTAGAGTTGGAGAGGGGGGGTGAGAGAACCAAGAAACCTTCTAATGTTGAGAGGGAGAAGGATGTTGAGGTGCAAAAAGAAAAAGAGACCACCCCCTTGCCCCTAAATCTCCAACCTAGAGAGGAGAGGCTACCTTTTCCCCAAAGATTTGTGAGAGCTAAGCTTGATGCCCAATTTGGGAAGTTTTTGGATGTGATCAAGAACTTGCATGTTTCTCTTCCTTTTGTAGATGCTATGAAACAAATGCCCCATTACTCTAAGTTTTTGAAAGATCTATTGAGTGGGAGAAGGGAGTGTGAAACGGTGAGCTTGACCGCCAATTGTAGTGCAATCCTTTCCAACAAACTTCCCACTAAGTTGAAGGATCCGGGTAGTTTTTCCATCCCTTGTTCTATTAATGGGATTGAGTTTGACAAAGCTTTGTGTGATTTAGGAGCGAGTGTGAGCCTCATGCCCTACTCCGTCTACCAAAAGCTTAGTGTAGGAACCCTTTCCCCCACCAACACCACTCTCCAACTAGCGGATCGGTCCATTAAATTTCCCATGGGGAAAGTGGAGGACATCCCCCTAAGGGTAGGGAAGTTCACATTCCCCGTGGACTTTTATGTGCTAGAAATGGATGAGGATGAAAGGATTCCTATTATCTTGGGTAGGCCGTTTTTAGCCACCTCTAGGGCCATTATTGATGTGAAGGAAGGCAAAATATCTTTGAAAATTGACAATGATTCAATTGAGTTTGATTTGAATAGTGTCATGCAACAACCTTCCTCAAGTAGTGAATGCTTTAGAGTAGATGTTCTAGATTCCATGCTTAGTGAATTCTCTCGTTCCCATTTGCATGCTTCTAACGATCCCCTAGAGAGTGTATTGTTGAATGATTCTAAGCTAGGTGTTCACAAGGACGACATTCAATTCTATGAGGATTTGCTAGAGGAAAGCAAGAGCAAGTGCATGGATGAGAGCATGGAGGAGGAGGCTTTTCACACCCATGACCTCTTTCAAGTTGAGGAAAGAGACGAGAGCACCAATGGTAAGGGAAAAGGTAGACTTGAAACCTCTACCTTTGGGCTTGAGGTATGTATTTCTTGGTTCTAATGAGTCTTTCCCCGTGATTGTTAATTCCAACCTAACGGAGGAGCAAACCTCCCTCTTGATCAATGTTTTGAAAAAACACAAGAAAGCTTTAGGCTATACCATTGATGACATCAAAGGTATAAGTCCTTCTTTATGCATGCACAAAATTGATCTAGAGGGAGATGCCAAACCCGTTAGGCAAAGACAAAGGAAGCTTAACCCTTCCATGCAAGAGGTTGTGCGGAAGGAAGTGGCTAAGCTTCTTGATGCGGGAATTATATACCCAATTGCTCATAGTGATTGGGTATCTCCCGTGCAAGTTGTGCCTAAGAAAGGGGGAATTACGGTAGTGAAAAATGATCATGATCAACTAGTCCCCACTAGGCTTGTAACCGGTTGGCGCATGTGCATTGACTATCGCCAACTCAACACAAGTACATGCAAAGATCATTTTCCATTACCGTTCATTGATCAAATGTTGGAGAGGCTTACAAAGCATTCCTTCTATTGTTTTCTTGATGGTTATTCGGGTTTTTTCCAAATCCCGATTGACCCCAAGGATCAAGAGAAGACGACTTTCACTTGTCCCTACGGTACTTATGCATATCGTAGGATGCCTTTTGGGCTTTGTAATGCTCCCGCAACATTCCAACGTTGTATGATGTCCATTTTTAGTGATATGATTGAGGATGAGATAGAGGTCTTTATGGATGACTTCTCCGTTGGAGGGGCCACCTATGAAGATTGTCTATCTAATTTATCTCGTTGCTTAGAAAGATGTGAGAGGGCTAATCTCGTGCTAAATTGGGAAAAATGCCATTTTATGATAGAAAGTGGGATTGTTCTTGGGCACAAAATTTCCCATGCCGGAATTGAGGTTGATAGAGCCAAGGTAGAGGTCATTGAGAAGCTTCCTCCCCCCACCAACGTGAGGGAAGTGAGGTATTTCCTTGGCCATGCCGGGTTCTATCGTCGTTTTATAAAAGTCTTTTCTTTGATTGCAAAGCCTCTCACATCCCTATTGCAACAAGATAAAGAGTTTATATTTGATGATGCTTGTCAAGAGTCTTTTTGTAGGTTGAAAGAGGCCCTTTGCACCGCCCCTATTGTCCAAGGCCCGGATTGGTCTCTTCCATTTGAGCTAATGTGTGATGCAAGCGACGAGGCTATTGGTTCGGTTCTTGGGCAACGAAAGGATGGGAAACTTCATGTCATAAATTATTTTTCGAAAACTCTCAACGACGCCCAACGAAACTACACAACCACCGAGAAGGAATTCTTAGTGGTTATTCACTCATTTGAGAAGTTTAGAACCTACCTCATTGGTTCTAGGACAATTGTGTACACCGACCATTCGGCTCTCAAATATTTGATAGGGAAGAAGGAAGCTAAACCAAGGTTGTTGAGATGGGTTTTAGTTCTCCAAGACTTTGATTATGAAATGAGAGATAAAAAGGGAGCCGAGAACGTGGTGGCGGATCACCTTTCAAGGTTGGGCGGTGCAAGGTTCAAGGATGATGGTTTGCCAATTGAGGATGCTTTAAGGGATGATGTGCTATAAGTTCTTGAGGTGAAGTCGGCTCCATGGTATGCGGATATTGTGAATTACTTGGCTTGTGGTGCCATACCTCCGGATTTCACTTCACAACAACGTCGAAAACTCAAGCACGAGGCAAAGAGATATATTTGGGATGAACCGATTTTGTTGAAGAGAGGGGTTGATGGGTTATTGAGGAGATGCGTTCCCGATGATGAGTTTCAAAGTGTTCTCCACATGTGCCACTCCTCTCCTTGTGGTGGGCATATGAGTGCTCAGAAAACGGCCTCAAAAGTTCTCCAATCAATGCTCTTTTGGCCTTCCTTATTCAAGGACTCTTGGATATTTGTCAAGACCTGCGATAGATGTTAAAGGGTGGGGAATATTTCGAGAAGGGATGAAATGCCACAAAACCCCATCCTTGAGCTTGAAGTTTTCGATGTGTGGGCAATAGATTTCATGAGGCCTTTTATCTCCTCAAATGGGAACAAATATATTTTGGTTGCCGTTGACTACGTGTCCAAATGGGCGGAGGCCGTAGCTTCTCCAACAAATGACTCAAAAGTGGTGGTCAACCTCTTCAAGAAAGTGATTTTCCCAAGATTCGGTGTTCCGAGGGCAATTATTAGTGATGGGGGGTCACATTTCAAACACCACACCTTCGTGCGACTACTTGAGAAATATGGGGTATCTCACAAGCGGGGGCTTGCTTATCACCCCCAAACAAGTGGTCAAGCGGAGGTCACAAATAGAGAGCTCAAAGTGATCTTGGAGAAAACAGTTGCCAGAACAAGGAAGGATTGGTCCTCTAAGCTCATTGATTCTCTATGGGCCTATAGGACCGCTTTCAAGACGCCAATTGGGACCACCCCTTACAAGCTTGTATATGGGAAGAATTGTCATTTGCCCGTGGAGATGGAGCATCGTGCTCACTGGGCGATCAAGCAAATCAACTTTGATCTCCATATTGCGGGGGAGCAAAGGCTTTTAGAGTTACATGAGCTAGAGGAATTGAGGTTGAGCGCTTATGAGAATGCAAGCATGTATAAGGCAAGATCAAAAGCGTGGCACGACGCTCAAATCATCAAGAAGGATTTTGTCAAAGGGCAAAAGGTGCTCCTCTTCAATTCAAGGTTGAAACTCTTCCCGGGCAAGCTCCGATCAAGATGGAGTGGGCCATACATTGTTACGGAGGTGTTTCCATATGGTGCTTATGAAATTTTCCAAGATGGCCACTCCCCCTTCAAAGTCAACGGCCACCGCCTCAAGCCTTATTTTGAAGGATTCCCAAGTGATGAACCAATTTCAGTTACTCTAACTGATGTGCATCGTCAATTCCACCCTCCTTAATCATCTCGAAGAACGTCGAGATAACGACGCTAACCAAAAGCGCTTCCGGGAGGCAACCCGAGTTTCTAACCCTCTTCTACTTTCTTCTTTTCTTGTTAGTTTTTCATTTTACAACTTTGGATTATTGGGATTTATGAGTTTTGATTATAATTGAGTCTTTGATAAACGGTGCATCTAGCATGATACATGACTATTTTTGCAGGCCGTTTGGTGTTATATTTGGAGCTAAGTTGAGGTTTGGAGACTTGAAAGTGAGCGAGGAGCCATGCACAAGAGGAATTGATGAAGACCCTGTGCGCGGGCGCGCAGGCCTGGGAGAACCCGCGCACAGGGAAGTTCAAATTCACAGATTCTGGCAGAAACTTTTGCGCGACGTGTGTGCGCCATCTGTGCGGGCGCGCAGTATACTTGCGCGGGCGCGCAGATCTGGGTTTATCGGGGCTTAAGTTCTCTTTTTCCCGTTTCTTTCATCATTTTCCCCAACCTCATTCACGATTCCCACTCTCTCTCCTCAAGAACTCAAACCCTAACTTCCTAAATCTCCTCTAATCTCACTTATTTCCCCGAAATCTCAACAAATCCCTTACATTCCCTCAACTTCCTCACGAATTTATCACTTTTCCCTCTCAAAATCACCCATTTTTCACCAATTTCGGAAGTGCTCCTTGGTGGCCGAAGTGGTGGTGCGTGAGTGGTCGTGGTGGTCTTCATGCTCTTCAATTGTGGTATAATCCTAAACTTTGACTACTTGGTAGCTTTAATTCATTAGATAATACCATGTTTTAGGATTGTTAAGCAAAAAATTGAACTTGCATGAATTTTGTGTGATTTTGAGATAGTTTAGCTTATAATTGTGGATGTTGGGATTTTCTTGGTGATTTGTGTGTATTGTTGATGAAAATTGTTGTTCTCATGAATCTTGGCTAGCAATTACTTGGCTTGAATATTGAGAATTGTGCGTATAATCACTAGTTTGATTTTGAGCATTGAAGATTGTTAATGTATGAGGATTGAAAATGCATGTTGATTGAAAGTTTTGATGCTTGATTTTGAAACTTGCCTAGTGATTCTTCATTTAGCGATTGAGTATTGCGAATTTTGGCCTGGATTTTTGTTGTTCATAGTTGTTTCTTGCTTGTGATATTTGTGTCTGGAAAGATTGTTGCTCCTAACCCCTTTTCAGGTACCAGAATCAAAGGTTTCATTTGTTGTTGTTGTTGTGGGAAGGTTTTGGTATTTTTGAGTGTTGGACTCACTCCCTGGTGTTCTCGGTTTTTTTTGGATTGTTGAGTAAGTTGGTGAAGATGAGCGGTAGGAGAAGGAGTAGAAAGGAGCCTAGAATATCAGTTGATGAGCCCCACCCCTCCTCCCAAAATCAAAACCAAACACAATCCTCTCTTCCCACTCTAAAGTTTGTGAACCGACACCATGCACCCTTCCATCAAACACTCCTCAAACGCAAGCTTAACCCCACCCGACACTACTATCAACGCTCAATGCGTGATTTGGGGATAGATGAGGACCTTCGGTCCCTTCTTGACAACCTTGGGATGAGTGAGTTCATCAATCACCAATACCCAACCTTCAAAGAACCCACCTACGAGTTCCTCGCTTCCTTTGAGAAGGAACCCGTTGGAAACAACGAATTCCAAATCTCCTTCCAACTTTTCAATGCCCGCCATGTCGTCTCTCTTCGGCGTCTAAATGAACTCCTAGACTTTAACCCCGACGCCGACCTTCTTGCCCCATCCACCGAGCTCTTCCCCGAGTACGATGCTTTCCGTTGATGGCGGACAATTACCGATTCGGATGAGTTTAGTACTCGGTACTCGGTGGCAAGCCAAATCATCCACCCGGTACTCCGCATCCTTCACCGCATCTTGGGGTTTGCGGTGTTTAGCAAGCAAGACTTGAGTAAACTCTCTCATGAGGAGCTTTTCACCCTTTGGGTCGCCACAAAGGAGGAGTTGAGTGGGCGGCTCAACATGGGGTATTGGTTTGTGCTTTGTTGCGAGGCAATCAAGAATGGGAACAAGACGGGAGAGATTGTCTTAGGAGGGATGATTTCAAGGATCGCCTCGAAGCTAGGGGGTGAGGTTCTCTTCCCTTTTTGTACAAAGGTGGGAAGAGACAGAGACATATTCGTGGACATCTCTTACATGAGGAAGTCGGTTTTCATCCAACCAACCGACGATGTGAACAACTTCCATGATTGGTGTGTTGAGAGGGAGCACCATTGCATTCTTCCATTCCCGAGCCGCACTTCCTTAGAGAGGAACGCAAGGAATGTGTGGAAGGTTCCTAAGGACAATGGTGTCCTTCCTAACGCTCTTGGAGGTGAGCGAAATATGATCATCCGCGAGCGGCATCAGCAGCAACAACATCAACAACAAGAAGAACAACAACAACAATTCCAACAGCAACAGCAATTTCAGCAACAGCAGTTTCATCAGCAACAACAACAACAAGGGTTTCAACTTCAAGGTTTCCAGTATGGGGAGGGATCCCAAGGTTTGCGCATCCCCTCCTCTAGCGAGGGAGGTATGGCCTCTTCCTCTTCTTCTTTTAACCTTGAGCAAGCTTTCCAAAACCTGTCAATGCAGGTAAACCGGTTGACGGAGGCCGCCGATGGGTACTCGGTTTACAATGCCAACATTTATGATTGGCATGTAAACCAAGGAAATTTTAACCCACCGGTGAACTATCTGTATTTTCCGCCCCAACAGGGGCCGGTTCCTTCTTACGAGGAACCGCATTCTGACGGCACTCCCCGTCAACCGGTTTGGCCCTATTGGTCCGGGCCTTCATCTCAAGGGACCCCCCGAGTGAACTACCCCACCTTTGAGGGGTATGATTACAAGGCACCGGGGGGGTGTGATTACCGTGGAGACCTCAACTACCCCATGTACCGAGTGAACTACCCCACCTTCCGAGCCCCTTGAGATGCCCCCTCCCTATGACCCTCTTCCGGATTACCAGCAAGAGTTGTACCGGAACCGCGGTTTTCCACCGGGTTACACCGGTGGTTGGGACCCCCATGGCCCTCCTATCGACGTCGACTACGAGTGGCGTCCTTATGGAGAGGGCTCTAGTTCTCACATGGAGGACTAGGGCCCTCGGGCCGAGTTTAGCCCTTCCTCCCACCCCATTTTCCACTTTGTTCAAACCGAGGACGGTTTTCCGTTCAAGTGTGGGGGGGTGCTTGTTTATTGTTTCATTCAAGGGCTTTGTTTTTATGGGGCGTGATTTTGGGCCAATAGGTGTCTTTTTGGAAGGTTCCCTCCCCTCTTTTCAACAAAATGATGATGATGATGTTTTAATGAAACCTTGTGTTGTTTTGACTCCCTTTCTTTTCGAAAATCCAAATTCCCCTTTAATCCAAACTTTTTCTTGTGTTTCTTTTGCTTTGTATATATTTCTCTTGCTACTAACCAAATATTTGCCGAGTTGTTTTGGTCTTTGACATTTTGTAGGGCTCATGGGCGCATTCCCCGAATATTTCCAAGCAATGGAGTTTCAACGATTGTGGACTTGCGTTTTCTAAGCGTAACTGGGTGACAAATTCTCCTTCTCAACTCTTTAAATATTTGATTGGTTGCATAGCTTAGGTTAGTTTAGGAAGGAGTTGAATGGTTCGAGGTTGATTGATTTGGTTCTAAGGAACCTGGGATCGTTGATGTTGTATTCAACGATCATTGTATGTCGATTGGGATTTATATGATTTGCATGCCTCATTTATGAGCCTTCTTGACTTCTTCCTTTTTCTTTGTGTGTTTCTTTTCTTCTTTCTTTTATGTGACATTCATAATCATGACAAGAGAAAAATTTTGGAAATTGAGAATTTGCTTGTTCATTTGGAAATGTGGACCTATATGCTTTTGCTATGACATATTCTTTTGAATGCTTACCTTCCTAGTTGAAGAGGGTCTTCACGGTTTGAGAGTGCTTAGGGTTGAACTAGACACATTTTAAGCTAAGGTAGCCCGGTTTAGAACTCTTGAGGACGTTTGAACCCCTAGTTCACGGGAAAGTGGTAAGATGGTGTTGCTCTTCGTAGTGAATAGGATTCCCTTGGTTGGTAATTGCTTACTTTCATATCCCATGTGAGCGTTTATTGTTCAAGCCTCCATCACTTTTGTTGAGCGGCATTTTGGATCCTTAACTATGCGTGTCTTAATCCTTGTGTTGGTATCTAGCTCCCAAGACCGTGATCATATAACTCTAGAGGAAGGGGGCATCTCTTCTCATTTTTCTTTGTTTCCCTTGTGTTTTGTTACAAATTTGGTTTTTATTTTACATGTACCTTCTTGCTAGCCATGTTGAGCCTTATTTCCCCTTTCTTGGTTAAACCACGTTACAAACCTAGCGGCCTATGTTCTACCAACCCTTGTAGCTAGTGAAGCATCGGCTTGTGAGGTTCGGGTTTGAGAGTCTTGGTTTTAAGCAAGGAAGTTGTGCAATTTGGTTCGAATGAGGTCTTGAAAGTCTATTCATGAAAAAGTGTGCAAAAGGTTTGGCAGGGGAGTTGTAATCTATGAAAACCAAACACCACTCAAAAAAAAAAAAAAAAAAAAAAAAAAGAGAAAAGAAAAAAAAGAAAAAAAATTATTGTAAATATCAAGTTGGTAGAAATTGAGAAGGAAAAATCAAGTTGAACGGAATTATTGCAAAAAAAAAAAAAAGAGAGTAGTATTGTCATGTAGTTTGTATTGAAGGTGGTGATTTGAAACTTAGGTTAGATTCCTATGTTGCTTTTGAGAGATGGCCACTCTTATGCTTCACTTAGGAGTTTCCACCAAAATTTTCAAATTAATCCCCTACCTTAACCTTTAGCCATGACATTACAACCCTAACTAAGACCCTTGGACTCTAGAGGGGCGTGATCAAGGAAACGGTGGAGGGAGATAGATTTCAACCCTATGGAGAGAGTACGCATAGTTGAGATGTCGGGATAGCCTCGTTGTTCCACATAGAATTGATTTTTTTTCCGGTTCCCTCGCGGAATCATGAGGAGCCAACTAGGGGATGAATTGAAGCTAGCGGAGAGAACGAGGACAGTCTTGGATGGGGCTAGGGCGGAAGATGAAATCATTAGTTCTCTATGCTTAGCTTAGGTTTGTCTCTTTCAACCTTGAGCATCTTAAAGCGTGTTTCCCCTCTTGAATTGAGAAAGGTAAGTATTCTTTGATCAATGTCATTATATCTGAGTCCGATCTGAGCATTTCTCACCGTGGCACTAGATTGATTCTCTTGAACCTTGTCATGTTGTGTCTGTTGTCTTTTGCCTTGGTTTCCCTTGCTTGGGGACAAGCAAGAAGCAAGTGTGGGGGAATTTGATGAGTGGCATTTATGCCACAATTTAGTGTACTCTTTACGGGTTTTTCCCACCCATTTGTAGCTTGTTTGCCCCCTTTTCTCTCCTTTTTGTTCCTCTTTTCTTTGTTTGCCTTTCTCCTTGTTTTCTTTGTTTTTGTTTTGTAGGAACCAAGACATTGGAAGAAGAGCAATTCACTTCCAAACTCCCCTATGTGCGGGCGCGCAGCTCTGGGAGAACCCGCGCAGGATGGCTCCTTGAGCAGAACACAAACAGAAGATTTGTGCGCCTTGTGCGCGCTCAGTGTACGGGCGCGCGACTTTGATGTGTGCGGGCGCGCAGCTCTGGGAGAACCCGCGCACAACACAGCATCAGAAGCAGAATCAAAACAGAGTGTTGCGTGCGCCATGTGTGCGCCTTGTGTGCGGGCGCACACCCCTCAAGCGCGGGCGCGCAGTGTTGCTGAGAGAAGGCGCGCATCCATGGGTTTCATTCTCCATACCCACAGATCTGCGGGCGCGCAAGATCTGCGAGGGCGCACACCCAACTTCTGCGCGGGCGCGCACCGCTGAGCTGCAGTCTTTATTATTTCGTATTTTTGTATCTTTTGGGGGGACCTATATATAGAGGTCGTAGAGAGTTTAGTGCATCATCTATCATTACTTAGAAACATTTTAGCCCTAATCTAGTGAGAGAAACTTCATTAGTAGAGAGAGAAAGTGTGGATTTCCATTGATGAATTTGGATATTGAAGAAGGAGCTTGATTGAATCTTTGTAAATCTTCATCTTCAATTAATGAGCAATTTCTTACTCTCTCTCTTTGCTTTTGTATTTAGCTTTATTTGCTTACTTTGATTTTTCCTTCATTGCTTATTGATCATGTTGATGCTTATTGATTTGATGATTGGTATTGCTTTCAATATGATTTGTGAGAAGTCACCTAGCCAAGGGTGTGGGGATGGTGTAGTTGTTGATTGATTCATGCTTATGATGTTGGGGTTTTGTTAATGGTGATTAAAGTCTTTGTATGTTTGATGTTCTTTAATCTTCTTGCAAGTGCACATTGTTAGTTGATTAAAGGTGAATCTTTGCTAACAAGAAACGGAAGTTGACTTAGTTAAGATCCATTGTTATCGATAGTTCTTTGATTGCACCTTCTAATATATGGTTCTAGTGTGGAAACATGGAGGCTATGTTAGGAGAATTTGATTTACCCCGGAAGGCGGTTAGATTGAGCTTCAATTCGATATTCTTACATGCTTAGTTTACCATTGCTTTGCTTTCGTGTTATTGCATGATCAATTGGCAACTACATCTACCCACTTCCCTTGGTGCTTAGTTATATTGGTTTTAATCATTCTTAATCTCCAGTTTAATTTCTTAGCTTTTCACACTTCTCGTTCCGAGGTAGCTTAAGTATTGAGTAATGAATGTGGTGTTTATGCATTTCTCCTTGTGGTTCGACCCCTATACTTGCCTTATACTTGTATTAGGTTGTTTAGGTATATAAATTATATTTGATCTAGGTGTAGTCGTTTGACGACGCGATTATTCCCATATCAAAGCACAAAAACAACGAAAAGAGAACAAATAAAGGAGAAAATACTAGATTAGACATCAAACTGCACAAAACCACAAAATAAGAGAGAAAAGGTAAAACAAAGAGGAAAAGCATAAAACTAAGCATTTATTAAGCATGGAAGCCATGAAAAGAAGGAGAAAACAACCTAAATACTCATCAAATGGGTGCCATTCATGACACCCATCAAATGCCCCCAAGCTTATCTTTTGCTCGTCCTCGAGCAAAACATAACCAAGGGATGGAAATGATGAGCTTATTCAAACAAAGTAAAGAAGAGAGAAGACAAGAATATACACTAAATCACTTTCGTAGGAATCATGGTCAATTTTAGCAACTATAGACAAGCCATTTAAACCTTTAGATCGCCCTAGAGGACGAGTGATGCTCTCGTAAAGGTTTCCTAAGAGATTAACCTATAACTCTCATAATAATACAAACAAGTCAAAGCATGAAAAAGAAACCAAAATACAAGAAAAGCAAACAAATGTTCATGAAAGGACTTTTCCAAATGTACAAGCACAAGTGAATGCAATTCTTTCTAAACAAATAAGGGAGTGCACGTTCTAAGATATCCGAGATTGATTGAAACATAAATATGCTAAGCATAGGAACTATTTTTCACAATCCACTTTCATCCCAAACGGTCTTACCGCATTCTCCCTACTTGTCTCATATCTTCCCCTAGTGAGCATCTCAATAGTTCCACGAAGGAACCGGAAAAGAAATTATTTTGGGCTACTCGACGTCTTGACTATGCATCCCCTTTCTTTAGGCTATTACTCATAATTTCCTCCCCCGATATGTGACTCAACCTCTAGGTCAAAAGGACTTTCAAAGGTTGTAACGTCAGGGCAAAAAGGGTGAGGGTAGGCTTAAAATTTAAAATTTGGTGGTTTTCCTAATTAGTGAAGCAAAGATTGGCCAAATCATAACACCAAAACCAAGTAATCACCAAACAAAAACAAACTAACACCCCCAAGCTTATTCAAAGCTATACTCACAAACATATACACAAGAAGCGTAAGAACGCTTCCCCCCAAGCTTATATGGAGCATTGTCCTCAATGCCCAAAAAGGGAGAAAAACACTCACATCAAAATATTTTTGAACTTTTCATTTTTCACTTTTTTTTCGTTTTTCTTTATTAGTGCTTTGTCCTCGCCTCTTTTAACTATGGACGGCTTTTTCAGCTTTGCACTTGAATGTCCTTGCCTTTTATTTAACTTTGGACGGCTTTTTCATTTATTCATTTGCCATTATTCACACAAAAGTCATAACACAAACTTGCTCATTAAGGGAACCAAATATCCAAACTCCTCCACCACAAACTCCAACAATAATGATCAATTGCTTCACAAAAACAAAGAATAGGAACAAAAATGAAACAAAAGACTCAAAATTCTAATGATGTGGCTTGAAAAGAAAGTATAAAGCTCAAATGGTTAGCAAGTAGGCAAATGTAAACCCAAAAACCAAAAATGATTAAAACTATCCTAGAAAAGAAAAATTACCACCCCGAAAAGATGCCTTTGTCCTCCCTAGATGGTTCGGTCTCGGTCTTGAGAACTATGAGTCGAGATTCTAGATTAGGTCCGCAATAGTCAAGGATCCATGCCGCTCATGCAAATAATTGTTGATGGCTTGAAAAAGAATGAACCTCACATGGATGTAGCAAAAACTCACTATTAGTGTAAAATCAACTATAGGAAGCAACTACCAACATGGCACAAACTAGTAGACTCCGGCTTCATGGTCCCACTAGTTCTAACCAACTACCTTAGCATGCTTTATCCTAGAATCAACCAAGCATACTCTCAAACCGTGCACACCACTACCACTTAGGAAGAAAAGCATTCAAGTTTACAAGTCCAAATGTTATTATGTCCAAAACAAGAACAAAACAAAACACAATGCAAATTTGCCTTGATAGAAACAAAAATCTTTTTGGAGTTTTTCAAAATAAAGGAACATGGAAAAGCATATACAAATGTGGATGGCATATTTGAATCAACATCCCACCAAACATGATAGAATACCCTCCCCCTGGCTTGAATGAGACAATACACTCAAACATAAATCAAGTAATCCAACATGGAGATCAATCCAACAAACCAACACATGTCCAACATGGCATCAACCATTAGAGTAAGAGCAAGGAAGGATATTACTGGATATTAGGTGGGTGTAAACACCCGCAAATGACCTAATTGAACCTTTCAAAGCTAATTTCTCAAGAATTGAACCTTGTTTCCATATGCTGGCAAAAATAGGGGTCAAACTTCCTTGATTCTTGATCCAAATTGAAGCACCAAAGTATATCAAGTCATGTACCTAGCAAAAGGCACACAAACGTTTCCATGAGAGAAAATCTATTCTAAAAACAAAAGAAAAACTATTCTAAAACACGGGTTACTTCCCGAGAAAGGTTTACTTAAGGTCTAAGCTTGACCGCTCTAGTAAATAATATTGCAACGATCGCAAGAGCTTGTCAAATGCACTACTACACATTTCATACGAAAGTAAGTGTGCACATGACAAAAATAAGGCATGCAACAAGCTTAGTGCACACCTATAAGGAGAGAGATGCCAAGAGAAGGAAGAAGAATCAAAAGAAAATTCAACAAAATATGAAGAAAAAGAAGAAAAAGAAGGCAAACTCTCCTTAAAATATTTTTGGGTGGCAACATCACCCTTTTCCTCAATAATAGACGAATGAGGGACATTAAGATCATCATAGACAAGGGGGTCCCCAATAGGCTTATTAACAAAGGAAGGGAAGGATATGGGAGTGTAGGGGATATGGTTGAAACACCTTGAAAAAGGGACATGAGATGAAGGAGTAGGGGCTATGGTCTCACTAATGGACTCTTCCTCACCACCATGCCTCAAATCACCCATAAGGCATGGAAATCAATCATAGAATCCTCAAAAGAAGAACACTCATGATCACTATCTCCCTCAAACATCCAACTCCCAAGAGGAACCACATAATCTCCTCCACTACATTCATGAACAACAACTCCCTCAACTTCCTTAAAGCCTAAAGTCTCAAAACCATGCATGAATGGATGCAAATTCATCTCAAAATCATCTTTCTCCCATGAAGCATTCTCAATGAACTCACCCAAAAGGTTATGAATTTTCCTTAGACTCTCAAAAGCTTTATTGGCCATACCCTTAAACAAGTCCAAATACTCATGGATAGAAGAGTCACATTCATACACTTGAGACTCATCACAATCAACCAAGGAAGGGGAGTTTAGATTCACAAAATCATCACAATCATCATCACTCTCAACTCTTTTTCCTTCACTCCTATGCTCACTAATAAGATCCTCAAACTCTTGGTTGTTCAAAATGATCATCATCCTCCTCCTCAACACACACATTAGATAGGGATTTTCCATAAACAAGCATCAAGATCGACAATTGGCTTTCTAGCTCTTCACCTCTCCTTCTTCTCTCCTCAAGTTGCTCCTCCCACTTTGTAAGAGACTCCTCACTCTTTTTCATCATCTCCAATTGAAATCTCTTAAGATTAAGAATCAACCCTTTATTAGGCCCAAGATCATTACTAAGCTCATCATGCCTAATTTGATCTTCCAGAGTAGCAATAGGAGATTCAAAAGGTGTAGAAAGTTGAGGATCAACAAAAGAAGAAGAAGTACAACCAAGATTGGAAGAATCAACATTAAAATCATGAGCATATACATCACATTGGGGAGTGGGGGCACAATCAAACATATGAGATTTGTTAACTCGAGCATGCACATCATTATCGTGAACAAAAGAGGAAATAGAATTTAAAGCATTTGTTCTAGGTTCACTAATGGGATTATGTGACAAATCATGGGAATTCATGCTAATATTAATAGAATTATACATTGCACATCAAAATTAGAAACATGACTACCTATTATAAACATCCCTAGCAAACCAAACATAGAAATCCCAAGCATCATCAATTGACAATGCTCTAAATCTACCATTATGCATGCATTCAACTTCATTCCTAGTTTGTTCATTCAAACCAAAATAACAAATCTCACAAGCCTCCCAAAGACTACAACGATGATAGTCAAGAAATCCCTCAAGTCTATTAAAATATTCACAAAAGGCTCATTGTTATGTTAAGGAAAAGAAAAACGTGCCATTTTTACAAAGCAAACAAAAATCAAATAAAAGAAAAGTATAAACAAAGACCAAGACTCAAGCAATAAAAAACATTCAAACATAGACACCGTTCCCCGGCAACGGCGCCATTTTGACGAGGGGTGAACTAGGTCGTTGGACAAATCCTCCCTAAGCCAAACAAAATTTATAATCACTTAACTAACCTAAATACAAGTATAGAGGCAAGTCAAGGGTCGAACCACTAGGAACGGTTATGTTTAAGTGTTCTCAATTGGTACCTAAGCTTGGTCGAAGTCTAGGGATAAAAGGTAACTCTAACAACTACCAAAACAAGGAACCGAACAAATAAAGCACTAGGGAATGGGATCAACGAGTAATCATGACAATTGTAACAACTCAGAAATACATGCAAATCAATGGTTGCGAAGACTAATGGCAAGAGCTATCAAAAGAGTCAACAAGCTATCTCCTAGAGGTCTAACTAGCGCCAACTACGAGAGACTCTAACTAGGAACATCACTAATCAAACTCAATCGAAAATTAAAATTCCTAAATCAATGGTCCGTATCATTAGAAACTACAATGCAATCTAGCATAATTCTCAAGACCTATCCAATTACACACATGCATAATTTCCATTAATCTTTTTAATCTCAACAATTAATCAACACAATCCCTAAATTAAGCACAATCAATCAATCATCCAAGTTTCACCCTATCCCTAGCCAAACAACTACTCTAACAACATCATTTAATCAACAAACAACTATAGAAATCAAGAATCAACAAAATATCAAGAAAAACTACGTTAATCAAAGATCAAACAACAAAATCAAATAAAAATCAAATCAAACAAACATGAAATTAACTAATCAAAGTAATAAAATGAGATAGAGTTAGAAATCCTCATTGATTGATTTGATGATCTTCAATACAATTGTCACCTTGGATCTTCAATCACTCAAATCACCATTGAAATTCCTCACTTTCTCTCTCTAAAATCTACTCCTAAATTAACCCAAAAATTAGAGAGAAAAACTCTCAACTAAGCTAAAATTCTAATTCTAATTCAGACCCAGACTCGCGCGGCCGGGATGAATGCGAGCGCCGCCGCGATGAATGAAGTTCGAATCGAGCTAATTTGCGTGAGGTGCGTTTGGAGCTGCTGCTGGAAATTGTTGTTGGTGTTGCGTAGTGGTTGCGGGATAGGAGTTCAGTGGAGTCAGCTGGGCAGTGCTGCTGGTTGTGGGTTTGCTGCGGCTGGAGTAAGGGAAAGTGGCTGATTTGTGCGGTGGTGGCGAAATTGGAGGAATTAGGTGGCTTGGGACGGGGGAGCTGCGGTGGTCAAGTGTAGCTGGCTAGAGATGCGAAACGTTGGCAGGGCTGGGGGAGCAGGGGAGGTAGCGAGCTGCTGTGTTGCAGGTAGCCGAGACAAGGGCTGCAGTGGCTGCTGCTTGGTGGCTGTTTTGGGTGATGCTGGGGCTGCTGGGAGTTGTTATAGTTGTTGGTGAATTGGGGAAATAAGGAGGTGCGTGATTGGTGGAGTGGATTTGTGGCAGGTTGGTACGTAGGGGGATAGGAGTGATGGGAGAACAGGTGGCTACTGTTGGTTAATTGGGGAAATAAGGAGGTGCGTGAGTGGTGTGAGGTTGATGGTGGGCACGAGCATCACCCTCATAGCAAGCTCGTGATAAATACTAAAGTGTACAGTCCCAAAACACTTCCACGGTGGGTTCAACACCACCCGGCTTGAGAGCGCGGCTTCGCGAGCGCAAGGAATTGAACTTGGAACATTCACCTACAAAACCCAATTAAAACCAAGGAGAAAATGAAGTAAAAAGAACTCAAAATTAATAAACAAAACTTAAAAAAATAAAACGAAAATGAAAAGAATAAAAGAAAGAAAACTTTATAAAATGAAAAGAAAATAAAGGAAAGAAAATGAAATGAAAATGAAAATGAAAATTAAATAAACTAAAATAAAATAAAAACTAAATCTATTGCACAAATAAAGGAGAAAATACTAGAAAAGACATCAAATTGCACAAAACCACAAAATAAGAGAGAAAAGGTAAAACAAAGAGGAAAAACATTAAACTAAGCATTTATTAAGCATAGAAGCCATGAAAAGAAGGAGAAAACAACCTAAATACTCATTAAATGGGTGCCATTTATGACACCCATCAATATACAATGTGGCTAACATAAGAGTCATATAATACAAACAAGCAAAGTCCTACAGGTCAAATAATTAAAATTACAGGTACAACTACGATGGCGGAGGACGCAGATGAGTGGGAACTCCGGATGTATCAAAGAACTGTGCAGTCCGTGGAGTATGCTCCTCACCAGCTCCAAGATCGCTGATGGTCGGGATCAAAAGAGTAGGGCTAGCCCATCCAGGCTCACCTTAATGCCGAACCTCTAGAGGCTGAGGCTGTTGTGGCTACTACGACGACAAGCCAACCTCGTACGTCCCACCACCCCCTATAGGAGCCGATGTCATGCCTCCTTGGCCTGTCGGCCTTCCCGATGCACCCTCAGATGAAGAGTCCAAACCCTTCAATCTCACAGTAAGAGCCACCTCCGCTCGACCACCCTGGCTCCCAAACGAAGTACGGCGACGCCTCAAGCCATACCCGGATCTCTCTCTCCCAGCCTCGGGTCTTGTACGAGTACGCGTCGGAGAAATAGGCTGAAATGCAAGAAATAAATCAAGTCAGGCACATAAGATAAGGAAAAAAAAAAGACATAAGGTAAAGATGAGAGAAATACCTCTGCGCCAGTGTCATCACGACGACAGGAGGCTCGGTCTCTCAATCTCACGAGATGATAACGAAAGGCGTCCATACCTCTCGCCACCACCTCGCGAGAAAACTGTTAAGAGACAAAGTCAGTAACAATAAAAAAAAATATACATGAAATAGTAAACAAATGACTTACCCAAGTCTGATGTTGAGGTATCGACCGCTCTATAAAGCGGTATCCCTCTAAAGCCAAAGGAATCATCTCCTCAACCGGACGAATGTCCCCTTAGTAGGTAATAGATATTGGTGGAGGCATAAACTCTGCGATCGAAGCTTGTCAAAATAAATCTGAGTGATTAGAATCTACTTGGGCGATATCAAAAGGACAAATACCGAGAGTACAAGATATACCTCCACCTCCTATGACAAGCAAGGTGTTGGAGCCAAATGCGGTAATAACCTCTCTTAATAGCTCTGGTTCGTACGGGTACAACTCTGCCAATCCATACCACCTGGCGACCTAACCGCCAAAGCCCTCAGCCTCGTTTGATCAAACATGTGTCGAGGAGGGCGAGCGGGAACAACAAAAGACCCTGAGAGTGCTGAATAGCCACTCTCTCACCTAAATATACTACAGCATCGTATGTCCCCTGAAAATACCGACGCTAAGTAGTATATTGCACGGCAAGTGCAGGAAGATCGAACTCGGCCCACAGCCGAAACTGCACATCAGGCTCCTGCAAAACGAATGTTCATAAGATGAAATCCTACTAAAAAGTAATAAAAGCAAAAATATCAAGAAATTATACCGAGAGGATCAACTCTCGAACACGTACAGTAGCTGTCTGGTCATTAAAACGACCTCCCCAACTGGCAGCGATGGGGAGCTCTCGAGGCGAAGGCCTCGCCGCTGAAAGAGACGGGAAATACTCGTAAAACCAGACCTATAAAGATAAAGAAGCATCAGCAGGTGCTAACATAAAATCTAGAGCAAACTTCAGCTAAGAAAACGAAGTATACCTCTATGAATCTCCAAAAGCTGGAAAGCGTGACATCCTCCTCGAATCTGCTATGGTGACAGGAGAGTCGCTATCCAAGCAGGAAGTCCGCATAAGCCAAGCTGGCCCAGTCATATGATCCGACCGTATGAAGGTTGCGAAGAGCAGGCAGGTAATAGAGAAGGACTCGGCTACCCCTGTTAGGAGAGAAAGTCCCTAACAAAATAATTAGACAAAGATGCACACCCGCTGCTCCGGGGTGGTCGCACCATCTCGAAAGGCCTCCGCAAGCGTGGTCCGACGGATACACCTAGCACTAATCTGCGTCGGTTTAGCCTCGCTGCGGGCTGGAATAGCAATAGGACCTAATAGCTCCGCTACCTCCCGAGAGTAAACTATGATGTCACTGTCGAATGGAAGCACAGCTGACCGAAAATCCAACCCCGTGATGAGAGTGAAGTCGACAGGATATATAGTCATCTCACCCCAAGGAAAGTGAAAGGTGTTGGTGGTGTCCCAAAAGAACTCCACCAAAGCTCGAACCACATAGCGGCTCGGTGCAAAAGAATAGAGAGCCCTAGTAGCCCGAAGCAAGGGAGTCAAACCGCAAGACTCCCATAATCCGCGCAACTCGTCGTTGTCGCGAAAGTGAAGGTCTACAGCTCTGCAATAGTCTCGTTGTCGGAACCATGGCAACGAACTCTCCCTTCATGCATTCCAAGTCGCACGCACTCCAAGATATGGAACCTGGGTGCGAAGTATAAAGTGCGCTCGTCCCACTCAGGGAACTCGCCTAGACTAGTGGAAGTCATATCCCCTGCGTCGATAGGCTCGTCCTCCCGGTGAGCTTCACGAGAACGAGAGCCAGAGCCACGTCGTCGAGACATGCTATATTATGCAAAGCAACAGTGAATTAAAAGTTCTATATTACCTAAGTTTCGCCTAGCCACATGATACTATTTCTGCTTGATACTCCCAACAGTGTTTGGTACCGTAGACACGTAGACACGGGTATCATATTTCTGCTTGATACTCCCAACAGTGTTTGGTACCGTGCTCGAGAAACATAAATGTAAAGTGAGTGATAGACCCTACGATCGAGATTGTCCACACTTATCAAATGAAAAAAATGACAAAAAAAAGAAAAAAAAGAGAGCAAAAAACAAAATAAACAAAACAAAAGAGAGTTCAAAAGTGAGAAAGCCTCAAGCATAAAAATACAAAAATTCAAATACAAGGTTGCACACCTTAGGGGCTTATCTAGGGTCTTGAGCCTTTATCCCCTTCTTCTTCAACCTTTAGCCTAACCACGTTACAACCCTTCAAAGACCTCTTTGAGGTATACACACACTTGTTCGAGGTTCGGCTAGAGCTACGTTCGGCCTGATTCCTAACAGATATGTAGGTGTAGACACCTAAAAATGTCTCCCCAAAACCAAACCCGATGATGAAAAACCTCTCATCGCCATTATTGGTCGGATTGAGTATTTAATATTTGGAGTGCTTAAATCCATGTTCTATCCAATACATTTCATAAACCAATCCAATTCCTAGCTCATTTCCCTAAACCATAACTTACTTTCCACTTTTCGTATTCACATCAAAAACCCGAGAGAAACTGATTTTGTGGCCCTATAATTTGGATCCAATTATTATTTTATTGCATACCCCTTTCAATAAGCTTTCCAACAGTATATTATAAGTCCAATTCCGATTTGAAACGAAGAAGATATGAGCCAAACACTAAACTCGACCCAAAACCGACACCTTTCTACTAAAACGGCCATATCATAAAATCTACAAATGATTTTGACCTGATTCTAATTGGGTTGGAAAGTATACTTGATAAGCTTTCCAATTATATATTATATGCCTTATTCCAAGTTACGGATCAAAAGTTATTGCAATTTTAAAAACGCGTTAAAAACTGGAATCGTCGTGCAAACAACAAAATTACCGCGTCGTGGGGGAAAGTGACGTGGCACGGGCCAGGTACCGTTTCACGGCAGTCTATACCATGTAGCGGTACACATACCGTGACACGGTGCTTTTCTTTGTCATTCCCCACGTGATTTTTTCCTCGTGACACGGTGTACTGTACCGCGCCACGGTGGACCTTGCCGCGTCGCGGTGTTGTTTGCCGTGTCGCGGTACACACACCATGACACGGTGCTTTTTGCTTCATTTTCCACGTGATTTTTTCACCGTGACACGGTATACTGTACCGTGCCACGATGGACTTTGCCGCATCACGGGACACTTACCGTGACACAAGGCAGCTCCGTGTCCTTTCCGCGTAAACCCTTCACGCGTTTTATCTCCCGTAGCCTAATTATTTCCCGCGTCACACAATATTCCCCCATGTCATGGGATTTTCTGCCGTGTCGCGGTAGCCTTTTTAGGGTTTTTATCCTTTTTAGGGTTCCATGTTTTCCCCCTACTCATTTTCCCTATAAATACCCCCCTCCTTTCTACAGTTCGGGGCACAAAATCATTCTCTCTTCCTCTCTATTACACCAAAAATCATTCTCCTCTCTTTCTCTCATATTCTAAGCCTTAAACCTATGTTCCTTATTTCACCATTTCTTCCTTTAAGCACTCCAAGGAGTCCATACTTAACCCGAGGTTCCGTCCTTAAACCAAGGAGTGAAAGGTACAAATAACTGAGGGTTTGGACCAAATCAACTATATTTTTAATTTAATTTAATTTCCATTTGATTTATAATTTTATTGAAGTTACTAACAATTTATTCATGATGTAGCAATTTAAAGGAACGCGCGGAATGTGAGTAATTAATTAATTTAATTACTTATTTTATTTTATATTGCTGGTATCATTATTATTATTATTATTATTATTATTATTATTATTATTATTATTATTATTATTATTATTATTATTATTATTATTATTATTATTATTATTATTATTATTATTTGATTTGACTAACACTATTATTGTTGAATTGCTTCCAATATTAATATTTATTCTACTATTATTTATGATCACCATATTGCATGTTAAAGGGAATATGTAATTGAATATCACGCCTAATAAAATAATTTGGATAACCGGTTTAGGTTCCTTTAATCTTGTTATTAAATTGAAGTGGTCACAATATTTTAGAATTATATATTGCATTAATATTCAACCAATTTAGCATAATAATAGTTTGGAGCAAATTGAATATTTGTTTGTATGCCTTTGAGATCACAAGAATGCTTTTTCACTTCGTACCATCATCCCCGATCCTCCTTTCGTGGTTCCGAACCATATGGAGTTAGTAATCTCATGGATTATGAATGGGGTGTAACCTTCATGGGTCAATCATTGTTGCCTTTCGTTGTCCCTTTTCGTGGTTGCCTTATAATGATTTGTGAACGGTTTACAAGTTCCTTAAAAACTTGTTGGCGACTCCCTACTTTCCTTGTCCCTAATCGTTGTCTTTAATCTTATATGTCAATTCCCACTTCCTATGAGTGCCAAGCATATTCACCACATGCTTAACGTAGGCGCACTTCAAACGACGCCTACAATAGGAAACCTCACATTAAGGTGCGGCCGTAATAATAATACATTCACATTCATTCATGATCATATTAAGGGATATCCAATGCACATCCCTATCCATTTAGAGCTAGACTTGGGGGCTTGATCCCTACATCATTAGCCTACCTAGCCTAAGAGTCACCATCATTTGACTCTTTTCAAAATACTTCTCCACACCCTTAGCCTTTGCAACTTAACTTTAGTGTCACTTTCACACACATCACAGATACATGACCAAATAATCCTTCCCTTAGGATCCCTTTGTCATGAAATCTTAACACAACGTTGAAGTCTGCCTTGTCATATCAAGATCACTCATTATCATAATCATCATTGCATCACAAAGTATGAAGTACTTAGCCTCTGCGCCTAAGTTACCTAAATACTTTCATCATCGAGTTAGGGCCTAGGATGTTATAATCCTTGCACCATTAGATACAACATCGATTCATACATTTGACTGAGCTCATTCAACATGCATTATCAAACACTTAAAAACTTTACTTTGACTCTTTTTCACGTCTTCTTTTTCGGGAGAAAGTCGGTACCGTCCACAAAAATGACAAATTTTTTTTGCTTTTCTACATTTTGAGTCGCACGAGCAAGATCACCTTACAAAGCACACACGAGTCATGTACGTTGAGTCATGTCATGTCATATCACATCGAGTGGAGTTTGCACCTTGAGTTATGTTGAGTCACATGTATCAAAACACATTGAGCCAAGTTGGTTAGGTAACATAATAAGTTGAGTAACACCAAACCTTGGGTCAACCCTAAAATGATTATAAACATGAGAAAAGTTCTATAGTCCAAAATATAGATGTAGGTACACCAAGTCCTTAATGGACGAGTAACCTTTACAAAGGATTTAAAGCAAAAAAAACGCAAAGACTTAGCAAATCAACTGAAGTCAGCCTGATTGCAATCACATTTGATTGACGATCGGCCTGATGAAAATCATATTAATTGTAGCATATTTGGGTTTTGATCGAGCACATCATTTGAGTAGTGATTGGTCAGGATTTCCCAAGATGGAAGATCTCTACGGAAATTAATTTGAGCTCGGTAAAATCTTGAAGGATAAGGTTTTACAAGGCATGAGAAGTTATCACTTCCAAGGAGTGAAGACAAGAGGATTTGAAGAAGATTGCTCGAAATAAGGAAAAAGAGTGATTCAAATCCGCAAAATGCAAAAATAACTCTAAGCGATGCTCACATCGCTATGCGATACGACCATCACGATGCGATGAAGATATAAATTGCCATACATCTGCCACTACTGGTGACGGACTATGTAGGCCTCATAGACATATTATGAGGACTCTCTTCAGCTAATCAGGATCCTTGGTACGCCATTTAGCCCCTACAAGCAATTGGCATGTTTAGTAGTCAGCTCGATTACAATCGCAAATAGTGATGGGCCTGAAAACGATCATCTCACTTGACTTAAGCGTCTAAACATTGGCTCAGCATAAGAACCTAAGTATCGGTTCACAAGCAAGCACAAGCACCAAAGTACCGGCTCATTACATCCAAAATGCGCTGAGATACTGGCGAAGCAAAATTACACCGAAGCATTAGCACAGCACGCATTCAACAAAACAAAGCATCGGCAAACTCAGGATCACAAGGCATCGAGGTCTTCGACGACTTTCACTAGGGTGTGGAAGTTGTCAATTAAACGGTCAAGTCAAGGCGCAGACGAGATTTTGGAGATAGCTACAAACAACAGTCTTCGACGATGTCTCGAAGCATAGAGGAGATTGTCTACAGCAGCGAGGCACTGCCGAGGCGAAGCACGACCACAACAACTGAAGATGGCGAAGCACGGTCACCTTCGACGATGTTCCCGAGGCACCGTGGAGGATTGTCACAACAAATGAAGATAGCTAGGCATTGTTACCTTCAGATGGCGTTCACGAGGCACTGTGGAGGTCGTCACAACAAAATGCGGCAACAAAATCAGTTACTCCAAAGACGTGTACTCGACGGTGCAAGATACGCATTTTTAAATCTTTTATCTATTAACTAACGCTAGTTTGCAGGTATCGGCGTTATAAGAATGATTTAGGATTGCAGGACGTTCTGAATCATTCTACGACCCTATCGCTACTTTGACTTTTGTTTTTGAAACTTACGTTTCTCCAAACTCAGTAAAGTGCGGGCTTCTTTAGACACTTGATTGTGTCTCCTCAAAAACCAAACCCAGTGATGAATATCTTTCACGTCATTGATTATCGAACGAAGTGAAATGTGAAAGAGTCTCGTGAATCCCTCTGTTTTTAAAATGTTTATAATAAAATTGTTCTTTTTAGTTTTCAAAATTATTTCTTTTCGTACCCTATTTGTGAAAAACGTCCTTTCCACTTTAGTTTTCCATAATATAGGTCCAATAATTGTGTAGTTGGATGGGGCTTAAGAAGAGTTTTCCAACGACACATTATACGCCTGATTTCGAGTTATAACGAGGAAGTTAGGGCCAAAATACTAAACTGGGCCTAAACCAGATTTTATGTGCGGCCCAATGATCAAGTTGAGGGTCCATTAATTATTATTCCTAAAGTCATTAGGATTTACCTTAATCTTCTAAAATAATCTAGAAGGTTATTTTAAGTTCTAAGGAGATTTGGATTGATAATTATATTTTTATTTGATTTTGAAAAGATAAAGAATTTTATTTGGAATGTCACAAGTGTTTTTAAGGATTAAATCTAGGTTTAATTAAAGATAAGTACGGACACTAATTAACCCAATTCAATTGGAAAACGAACTCTGTACGGAATTTTATCGTACAGCACCTATCCACTGCAACAGGTCCATCGTGTCGCGATAGGCCTATCGCTGTACGATAGAGCCATCGCATAGCGATGACTTTGTCGCATCGCGATGGAACCAGTTTTACTTCAAGTCGAATTCTAGCTCTTTTTTTATCGTTTTCGATCGATTTTTCTTTATAAATAGAGTCAATATTCCCCGTTTTCAATTAACTAACAATCACCATCTCTCTCTTCTCTCTCTAAGCTAAAGCTTATTCTTTCTTTCTCCCTCTTGATTTCTAAGCCTAGCCTTTTTAAAATACACTTTACGTCCATCACGAGACTTAGACACACCTACACAAGCTCGAAGTTGCCTTCGCCCACGACGTGAAAGGTTGATAATTTCTGAGGGTTTGGTTTAGTGTTTTATTGAAGTTTACTAACGTGTGTATTCTTTTGATAGAAAGAGGTATGAGGCAACAAAGTGAGTAATTCAATTACTCTATTTCTTTAGAAAGCATACTTAGATTATTTTATTAATTCCTAGTATCATGTTAGGATGTTCTCTATTGCTTTCTAGTATCATGTTTAAGTTGCTTCCTATTTCTCCTATCATGTTAGTATCATAATAGGATTAAAGCTTTGATCTTTAATATTTAGTGACATGCTAGGATTTGTTATTAATCATGTTAGTATCATGCCTAGGATCTTGCTAATATTATTATTATTATGATGATGATGATTTGTTGTATCAATAATATAATAATATGTTGCTTGATATATCTTATTGTTATTGCTTGGTTACGCCCTTTTCTACAGGTTTAAAGGGGATTTGTACTTGAAATCACGCCTAATAAGATAATTAATAATTTGATTTAGGCTAATATGATTTTAATTCAAGTGATCGCCAATAATAGATTTATTTCTGCATTAACAATCAACCAGCATAGATTAAACAGGTTTAGAATTAGTTTAATGATTGTATGTTAATTGGAAAGAGCACATGAATATGAGAAGAATAAAGTAGAGGCCTGTTTTAGGGCGGGTTCAATCTCTTTTAGGTTGGATTCGTATCTTCATCCCCGAATATCCAGTCATGGTTCCAGACCACTATGGAGTTAGCGATCTCTATGATCGTGAAGGGGTGTAACCTTTACCCTGTGAACGGTTTACAAGTTTCTAAAACTTGTTGGCGACTCTTTTGCTTTAGCTTCCTTCCCTTTGAACGCCACCATGTTTAAGTGCATGATCATAGTGCGGCTCAAAGTTGGGTGACTTGAAATATTCCCTACAGTCCTCCAATTGTTTGGCCTATTCCTTCAATTGGTTAGTTTGATCCTGTAGCTGCTGGGACTGCACCTCCACCTTCTTCTCTTTTTCTTCCAATTTGCTCTCTAGACCTTCTACTTTCATCTTCGTCTCATTTAGCTCCTTCTTCACAGTGACGAACTGCCTCGTCACAGTCTTCGTCTTAGCCTCGTGATTCTTTGCAACATCATCCAGCCTTTTCATCTCCTTAGCCAACCCTATCACCCTATCTCTCAAAAGCAACGAGTTCTGCAAACACTGTGATAAGTGCATAATATACGATATTTTTAGTCCCTAATATTAGTTTTATTATTGCCTTTTATTTATTATTTTAGGAATTTATTTACTTTTATAATTTTAGTAGTATATTCATTTTAGGTTGATTCTTTTATTAAGTTTCTTTTATTATAAGTACTTAATATGTTTATCATTATTTTGTGATTAGGAAATGGAGGAAAACTGCTTCCCACTAGCTCAAAGTCACGTGAAGAGCACCCAAGGAATTGCAAATTAAAAAGAAATAAAAGAAAAGCAAAAGGATAAGAAGGAGTGCCTAACTATTAGGCGTGGAAACCAAAGAACCAAACTCAGTGCTCATCTTCAATAAGAGCTACGAATTCATCCAAAATTCAAGGCAAGAGATAGAGAAGATGAATCTCTATCTTATTCTACAATTTTATCCCTTCAAACCCAGAAAACCTAGGTTGTTTTTAGTTATAAAAATCCCCAATTATCCCTCCTAAAAGAGACACAAGTATTACCACAAAAAATAGGAAGTTCGTGATGCTTACTAGAGTACGATTTGGTCCAAGGTTGATCGATTGGGTGGTATTGGAAGGCGAAGGGACGAATCTGACGTGAATTTGAGCAGCGGCTGTTTGATTCTTGGCTCAGTTCATAAGTTCTCCTTAATTTACTCTTCATATTTTAATTTTGTGATTAATTTATTTGCTTCTACTTGGTGAATTGGATGTAATTTGATCTTTAATTTCCTGATTTATGTTTTGTCGTTTAAACGCTGAGTATAATCGTGTTTCAATATTCAAGTTTGATATTTAATTAATTCACATAATTTTTCCTTGTTTTTAAAAGAACGTTTAATTTATTTATACTTGTAATTGAGGACACAATTGCTAGTATGAAGTAATTAGACTATGCTAGATTATTGACAAGAGGAAAATGTAGGTCGTTATCTACCTCTCCCTATAGCCAAACCTAATTTGTAAACACTCGACCAACCTAATACAAGTATGTGTTAAGTCAAGGGTCAAACCCAAAGGAATGAGTAGGTACTATGCTATAGTCTACGTTAAGCTAATTTGAAGAATATAAATGGTTGTGGTTGGTAACTAAAGTATCAAGAAGCTAAACGAATCAAGAAATTCAATAAGCTAAACACTAGGGATATAGGTTACACATGCAAGCTCAATTATTATGCTAATTGATGGATCACTCAATTGATTTAAACGTTGCATGGGACAAACAATAGTTGCAATCAAAGGAATCCAAAGGCTATCTCCTATAAGCCAAGCTAGGGTTCACTATGAATGGCTAACAAGGAAAATCACAATCAAATTCAATCAATTAAAGCAACGCTCAAATCAAGGGTTCATGTCATTGAAATTTGCAATGCAATCTAGATTAATCTTATAGGTTGATCACTCCTAGTCTAATTAATCACATGCACAACTATGTCAACCAATTTAATTGCAACAATTCAATCAATCAATGATAATCAACTAGCAAAAATCATCAATCAAGCATGCTTCCCCTTCTCCCTAGCAACTAATCTACTCACTAATCATGGTGAAATTGAAGGACAAAACAAATTCAATCACAATCATATTCATTTCAAGCTTAATCAAAAGGAAAATCAATCAATCAACAAATTCTCAAACCTAAATCAAACATTCAAGCATTAAAGGAAATTGCAATAAAAGTAAATTCAAAGGAAAGAAATCTCACAAACTTTCATTGATATGAAGAAGAAATCCAAACTTGATTGAAGCAATGTTGTAATACAAATCAAAATCCAAGAATTTCTATCTTTACTTTCTCTCTAACTTCTCTCTAGTTTCTCTCTCTAAAAACTAAGCAAATGCTATATTATCTAAAAGTTAGCCTTGAAAAGGAATTACAAGAGTATTTATAGACAAAGAAGAAAATCTGATCGGCCGCGCCCTCTCCAAGAACATCCTGCGGGCGCGGAGAAATGGGTCGGAACCCATAACTAACTCCGCAGGCAATCTGGGGAACACCCGCGCCCGCGGGTACTGTAGCCCGCGCCCGCGGCTAAGGGCGCGGCAAATGCTCTGCTCCCAAGTGAAATCAGGGGCCCGCGGTCTCTCCAATAGGAGCGGTCTCTCCAAAACCTCCGCGCCCGCGGCTAGACCGAGGCCAGGGCGCGGAGAGTTCCTGCCAAAATTCTCCATTTTCTTGCACTTTTCCGCGCCCGCAGCCTTCAAGGCCCGCGCCCATGGCCTTTGGCAGAGGCTATGCGCCCTCTCCGTGCCCTCTCCAGGCTCTCTCCAAGGAGCTAGCTTCTTCTTTGCTTAGCCTTTTTTGCTCTTCTTGATCCCTTTGCAAAGCCAACTCCTTAAGCACCTACAAAAGTAAACAAAGAGAGAAAATAAAAGAGAAAAAGAGCCATATAAAAGGGAAACACAAAGAAACCACATAAAGGAAAGTAAAACACGAAGAAAGAAAGAAATAGAGAAACTAAAGGAAAAAAGACCAAAATAATAAAAGAAAGCTATGAAAATAGGGTGAAAACAACCTAAAAGACTACCCTATGAGTGCCATAAATGACACTCATCAAATTCCCCCAAGCTAGACTTTTGCTCGTCCCGAGCAAAGCAAAAGCTAAAAAAGGAATAAGAAGGGCTTATTTAGAAAAGAAAAGGAAAAAGAGAGGAAAAGAATATACACTAAGACTCACTAACGTAGGAATCACGGTTGTTTTTAGCTACAACAAGCCCTTTAAACCCCAAAGTCGCCTATGAGGACGAGTGAGGTCTCGTAAGGGTTTCCTAAGAGCTTAACCCATAACTCTTTGAAATAAAACGAGGAAAAATCATTTAAAAGAAAAGAAGGTAAATAAAAAATTCAAACAAATAGCACTTGATAAGGACCTTCACAAACGGTCAAATGCAAGTGAATAAACACTTTTCTATATGATAGGGGTATGCATGCTTCAAGATATCCACGGTTGATTGAAACATAAGGTATGCTAAGCGTAGAGAACTAATGAGGCGCAATCCACTTTCATCCCAACCAATCTAACCGCGTTCTCCCAATGGCTTCAAATCTTCCCTTAGTAAGCGTCACTATGGTTCCTTGAAGGAACCGGAAAAGAGTAAAATTTGAGGGTTCTCGACATCTTGACCTTGCATCCCTTTCCTTAGGCTTTAACTCATAATGCCCTCCCTCGGTATATGACTCAACCACTAGGTCGAAAGGACTTTCCCAAAGGTTGTAACGTAAGGGCAAAAGGTTAGGGGTAGGCCTAAAATTTAGAATTTGGTGGTACTCTATTTTGACGAGAGGAAAACTAGGTCATTATCTAATCTTCCCTCGGTCAAACTAAATTTATAAACACTTAACAAACCTAAATACGAGTATAGAGGCAAGTCAAGGGTGGAACCCAAAGGAACGGTAATGTTCAAATGCTTTCAATTTGGGTGCCTAAGCTAGGTCGAAGACGAAGGTAAGAGAGAATACTAACAACTAACAAAACAAGTAACTAAGGAATAAAACACTAGGAATGGGGATCAACAAGTAATCATGTCAATTGCAACAACTTAGGAAGATCATGCCAATCAAAGGTTGTGAAGACTAATGATAAGAGCAATCAATTGGAATCAAAGAACTATCTCCTAATTGTTAAGCTAAGGTTCACTATGAATAACAAACTAAGAGAATCACAATCAAAACCAATCAATAATTGCAATTCCTAAATCAATTGTTCGTGTCATTAGCAATTACAATGGAATCTAGCATAATTCTCAAGGCCTAATCGAATTACACACATGCAAACCTTCATTAATCACTTTAATCTCAACAATCAATCAACACAATTCCCAAATTAATCACAATCAATCAATCACACAAGTTTCACCCAATTCCTAGCCAACAACTACTCAAATCTCATAATCTATCAACAATCAACTAAAGAAATCAAGAATCCAAAATATATCAAGAATAATTACACTATCAAGAACCAAACATCAAAATTAAACCAAACAAACATGAAATTAAACAAAGCAATAAGGTGAGATAGAGTTAAGAATGCTCATTAATAATAGAGAAGATCTTCAACACAATTGTCACCCTTGTATCTCCAATCTCTCAATCACCATTGAAATCCCTCACTTTCTCTCTCTAAAACTACTCCTAATCTAGAGAGAGACTCCTAAACTAACCTAATCCTCCTTAGAGGAGAGAGAAACTATTCTAAAACTAAAGAATTACATGTATGAAGAATAAAGAAAGCCTTACAATATATATACAAAAGGAGAAAAGAAATGAAATCACAAAGAAAACCCGGAAACCCGCGCCCGCGGAGGAGAAAACCCCCAAGCCCAAGCCCAAGCCCGCGCCCGCGGTTGGAACTCGCGCCCACGGTCTGCCCGCGGGGAGTTCCTGGTTGGAATCGTTTGTTTTGAGGCTGCAGCAACCCCGCGCCCGTGGCGAGAGGGCTCGCACCCGCGGCCAGCCTGCGGCTGTGCTGCTGCACTGCTAGGTGCGCGGCCGAGTTGCTGGGAGCGTGGCTGCTCATGCTGCGCGCAAGAATGCTCGGGCTACTGCGTCTAGGAGCTCGGGCTCGCTTCCTTGATGCTCGAGATCGCCACCTTGGAACTCGTACTTGCGGAGCTTGCTTGGATTGGCTTTACTTGCGTGATTGGCTTCCCTAACTTGGCTCCGTTAAATTCCTTGAATGCACTTGAGCTCCTTCCTTGATTATTAATTCCCGGGGAACTCGACATATCTACAAAACAAGTCAAATAAACGGAGAAGCGAGAGAAATAGCGGAGAAATGAATAAAATAATAACAAAACCATTAAAAGCACGCATTTCTCTTAACTTACACGAAAATATGCAAATCATGCATTATTCCCTAAAAGCACGACATAAAAGACTAAAAACGAGAATAAAAATATGAAGAAAACCTAGCCTAAGAATGCCATAAATGGCACTCATCAATTATTACTTGATTCGACGTTAATAGATAATTTAGAGTGAAAGACTCGATATTACTAGTTTGAGCGGCTTAATCATAGTTTTGTTGAGTTTGTAGGTTGATCTAATAAATCAAGTTTATTGGGGTAGAAAGTGTATAGTAAGATTCTGATTTCTAGTGAGCGATACATGTCAAATCCACTGCGACGGTAATTTGACAACCTAAGTATTAAGTTGAATATTGAAGGAGACTATATGAAAGAAAGTAGGGAACTAGGTTATGTTGTTTTAATCTATGATCGAATTGGTTTCACTATGGTGGTTTGCTTGTCGTGTAATTTAAATAATAGATTAGTATATAATTTTTATCTTGTTAGGCTTAGTTACTCGTTCTATTTAATCCCCCCAATCTCATGTACATAGTGTGAATAATACTCTTTTATGTATATAGTTTACGTTTCAAGTTGATTTTGAGTTTATAGAGTTAATTAATCTCCTTGTGGGTTCGACCCTTACTTACCCTTTTTACTAGTTGTTAATATTTTTGAAGGTTTAAGTTAGGTAATTTATTAATTCATTTTATACGGTAAATGACACGTATCACACTGCCCAAAACAAAACTCCAACACAGACCAAACATCGATTCATATGGTACCAACCAAAAAGATAGAAGACGAAGACTTATGTAGAGATGAACGGAGGCAGCCTCCGACACAATATCCAGGGTAGATGTCCCAGCCAAGTGTTCTCGAGAACCAGGAAATAAGAACTGATTAAGTTGAGGAAACATAGGTGGACGATCCTTCTTCTTGCCAAGATGAAAAAAATCAGAAGGGAAACGCATCTCCACGTCGGGAAATGCGTATCGTGTAACACCCTAGAAATTCCTTTCCTTTAAAATATCTGTTTTGCTCTTTTAAAAACCCAAAATAGGAAAATCTAAGACATTACCACCACCGTGAAAACAGCTAAGGAAATTATCAAAGACACACAGCGGAAGACTATCTTTAAAAACATTCAAAACGAGTTAACTCAAAAAGTCAACCAAATGAAAGTAAAGTCAAACCAAAGTCAAACAAAGTCAACCTACAACTTGGAACCATTGTAGGCCCTTATTGAAAACCAAACCAACTTCAAAACTTTGTGTTAGTCTCACTGGTAAAATAATAAAATATTTAAAGCAATAAATCACATCGTAAACTTATGGAAACTATGCATGATTCGCTCTTCATTCATGCCCCATCATGAATATGCTTCATCACCTAAAAAACTTATCTCTACTTGTCCCCACTACTCTCCATTAAAAATGGGTCATCATAGGGCCAAAGTAAAGGTAAGGCCAAACAAACATACAAACACACAATCAGCAAAGCTGAGTACATAAGCTTAAATAGAACACAATAACATGCTTTCACCCTATCATAACACAACTTACCTTGTGGCACCTGTATTCAAGCATACAACATCTAACAAGACTCCATAATTAAATAACTAAATAATTTATTTAGCTTGATTACGCATCGAACGGGTTTTCCCCCTAACCTGCCCCAATAAAGGGGTACTAACACGGGAGCTAACCGTGCCAGTATAAAAGAACCACTCATAAGTGGCGGAATTCCTGCGCATAATAATAAAAAGGAATGTACAGCGTCCTGTACTCCAGTAGAAGTTACGGTTAAATATAAAACCCTATAACTCTCCCCATGTGTTCATACTCTCTTTCATTTTACGTTATTTACATATTTTTAGACTTCGTGATGACTCTCAAACCACAATACAATCAATCATAATAATTATTCAAACAATCAAACATACCAATTTAATTCTTAAATAACTAGTGACCATATAATAATTAATGTTGAACCCTTTTTTAACTCTACCTCGGTGTCAAAGACACCTTAAACGCGTAAAGCGCCACAAATCCTATCCCTCGGTATTGAAAACACCTTAAGTGCACTAAGGTACCAAAATATAATTTAATCATCGTGTACAAAGACACTTAAATAGCTCTTTCCCCGTGCTTAAAGCATCAATAAAAATTATATGAACCATAATAAAATTTCTTTTCTATATTCCAAACTCAAATAAACATGTAGTTTAATTCAACATGCCTTATAACATGCCATAAATAAAAGTGTGGTTCATATACAACATGCCAAATAATAATTTTTCAATCATTAATTCATCACAAATAAATCATGCTTCATAATTCAATCACCAATATCAATAAATCCACAATTTCCAATCATAACCTTAGCATGATAGTACTTGGGATTAATTAATCAAGTCTAGCATGTTACTATATCATCAAAAATATGCTAAGTAAGCGAACGTACCTTGAATACGATCTTAGAATCACCACGACTATGCGAAATCACTTAATTGGAAAATCTCCTACAAATCAAAATTATAAGGAGGCACTAAAATCTACTCCACACAAATTTCAAGCAATATATACTCTTATTAAACCACTCTTTAATTAAAAAAAGCTGAAAATTAATATAAAACCTCATACTTTAATCCCAATTAATGGGTAATCAAATTCCTTCAAGAAACTTAATTTTTAACATACTACCAAAAATTCCTACAATATTAATTCAAGAAAACTTGCTGTAAATATGCTTTAAAACCTTCAAATTTAAAGATTTAAACCATCCTAAATCATATTCCTTCAATACACAATTATTTACAAATCTAGGGTTTCAAAATTGGGGCTTTTTAATTAAATTTAAAATCTGAAAATTAATTTGCATCATACATAAAATCATCACAAAACTCATAAATTAATATAAATAGATCTATAATTAAACAAAAGAAAATAAAAAGAATAAGTTTTTTTTTTTAGAAACCGGACAGCAGCCACGGCTAGGGGTGTACAAAAGCTGGCCCGGACCTGAAAATCGACCTGAACCGGACTTGTTGGGACCGGACCTGCAGATTCAGGTCCGGTCCTGGTCCTTTATATTCAAGGATTCCGAGTTTCAGGTCCGGTCTAGGTAAAACCCGGAATTTTCAAGTCCGGACCTGAAACTGGTAAAGCTACTTTTTTTTTATTTAATAAGTCCAAATAGGTCCAAATAGGTCCAAACAGGTCTAAAAAGGTCCATAAATAGGTCTAAAAAATAGGTTTTTAAACAGGTCATAAGTTTTATATTATTTTTTTTAAAAAAACGAAATAAAATCAATAATCAGGTCTTATTCAGGTCCAAACCCGAACTGGACCTGATTTTTCAAGTCTGGATCGGAACCGGACCTGATTTTTCATGTTCGGTCTCCAGTCCTTAAAAATCAAGGATTCAGGTCCCGGTCCATTCAGGTCTGGGTCAGGTCTGGTCCGGTCCGATTTTGGATCGGTGTACAGCCCTAGCCACGGCACCACAGCAGCTACTACCGTGCTGCTGGTGGCGTCGCCGCTGCTGGTGGTGGTCGGCGGTGGTGAGTGCCGAAAAGGGGGAAGGGGAAAAAGAAGGAAAAAAAAAAGAAATAAAGGAGAAGGGAGAGAAAGTTTACCTTGGGTATTCTCCACTCTTGACAAAGTTTACTTTTGCCCAAGTGTTGAATATTTATACTCCCTTAACCCTTTTTTCCTAAAATTTCCCTTTTTATTATTTCCTAATCCCTTTCCTAATAAAACTTTACTAAAATAAAACTTTCCTAAATTAAACCCCAACTTAAATAAAGTAAATAATTAAACAAACTTTCCTTTTATAAATAATTAAAATTCCATAAATAAACATTTCAAATTATTTAAATACTTCATAAAATACTTATTTAATCTAAAATACGTATAAAAATACGGGGTATTACATATCGTCGTTTTGAACCTTCTATTGCTTCGACGGAGGGGATGACGACACTAGTATCATCGCAGGTGCATTACTTGCAATCTGCGGCGATAAAGCATGAAGCTACTCCGTCCTTTCAACCACCATAAATGGAGACGATGCCTTAGCAGGTAATCCTCGCTTCCTCCTCATCCATGCATCTTGCTCCGCCTGTGAAATGTTTCATCCTTGACAAAGACCCTGCACCGGAGATTCTGACACATCGAACAACGAATAAGCATAATGAACGACGATGATGATAATACAATCGATGAAAATAAACCAAAACTTACATGTTGACATGGTTTCTTCGGAATCTTCGATCCTTTGAGAAGTACTAACCACTTTTCTCTGTTTGTGTCACGACGATTCACCAAGAGTCTGTCTTGTCCTCTCAAAATTCCTCTCTAAGGGTCTCACTTCGAGAAATCGCTTCACTTTCGACAAAGACGCCTCCGACGATTCAAGAAACTCCAAATTCAAACCTGCACCATCGAAGCAAAGATCAAACACTTTAGATAACGTCAGCCCTAAAACACAAATGCCAGGAAAAGATGCTTATCATCCGTAGGCCACCCTTCTGTCAACCAACTACCCTCGTCACCTAGTGATGTCTTCCTGACAAACACAAACCAATTCGCCCAACCCCTGTCGTTACAATCAGTATTCAGGACCAGTCGATCCCCTTTCTTATGCAAACTCACACAACCGTCCTCCCTCATCTTAATCTCATATGCGTCAGCCAGATCCTTGTCCTTAGTAACCTCTTCCAACACAGACAAAATTCTGCGACCAGAGGGCATCAATTGCATAGGGCTCAACCCCAATACTTCAAAGAAAGACCTTGTTAAAGGTCTGAATAGGAATTTGGCCCCTGTTTCCAAGAACGAATATCTGAAGAACACAACGAAACCATTGGGGCACTTCTCCACTTTCTGACCCTTGCCCGGAATGTGGACGAAAGCGGTTTCAGGGAACCCTGCCATCTCCACGAAGCCAGCTATCCTGGCAGGCGCCATCGACGACTCCGCCTTAGTCATCGTTTTCTTCTGTGAAATAATCGTTCCCCTTTTTTCAACAACTCGATCAAAGTGAAAACCTAGATTTAATATATTTTTGGGTGTTTTACTCGACATTTGCCCAAATTATCAAATAAAGCAATAAAATGAAGTAATTACCTGTAAATTGAAGCTAAAGGAAGTTCAAGATCGCCGCCGCGCACCACCTTATAATCGCTGGAGAAGTTTTCTACACAAGAGAGAGAAAGAAGAGAGAGAAGGAAAGAAAGAAGAGTGTAGTAATTCTTGGGAGGCGGGAAAACGTGTGGCAGTAATAAAGAAGGAAAAAAGTGACGGTTAAGAAGAGTGGGAAGTTGAAATAACTTCTCAAGGTAGTGCTCCAAGACGAATGATGAATCTACCCTTGAGTAGATTTTTGAATTGTTAGTTTTTAGAGTTTTAACTAATGTGTAGCCTGGGCGTTGCACCGGTTACTACTTTAATTAGATCTTGTGATTATCAATTATATACATTTATTTTCATGTTTATAACATAGCTTATGATTGCTTAGATGGTTAAGTAACTATCTTTCTTATAAAAGGTTGGGTGTTCGAATCCCCTAATCATCATTTTTTTTTATATGAAGCAAAGTGACGCGGCGTGGTCTACGTGGAACAGAGACATTCTTAGTAACGCCTTTTAATATATTATTATAGATTTTTTTCAGTTGTCCTTTCATTTTCTAATTTTTATAATTGCCCAAAAATGAACATAGCTGTCCATATTTAGCAATTATGGGTAAATTTTGATAAGTTAGAGTCAACGAAAGTCAGCAAAATTCAACCAAAGTCAGCGATGAAGACTAAGCTCTGACGAGGAACAAATCTTGACAAAGAAGAGCCAGCCTTCGACGGACGAAACGTACGAAAACTGCTTCCCTATTTTCTAGGAAATGATAAGCATGGAAGACTTGGTCCTTCCCCAGCTGGAGACAGCCGTTAGTGAGCTGTGTTGAGGGAGAGTATTTGAAAGGATAACTCCGAGAACTATCGCCTATAACAGGTGTAAGCTTCATCGACATAAGACACACCGAAACCTAGCTACTAAATACACATTGAGCATACATTGTAATCTTGAAATTCATATTTTGCATAGTGAAAGTTTGGTAGATCCTTATTCTATCCGCGGATTTTACCTCTTTTGGGTTTTCCACGTCACCAATTCCTTGTGTCACTCTTCTAATTTCGCATTACATTTTCTTTAGATTTTATTTGGTTGATTCCTAGCCTAGATTTTGTTATTCAATCCCACTTGACGAAAATTAGCATAAACAATATCTAAAATATACTCTCAGCTATTAATAAGATTAAAAAATCAAGAAAAAATGTACAATTCCACGAAGGGTGAAAAGAAAAGAAACTACTCACTTTTCTCTCTCCTCCATTTTTCCATTTTTGATTGTCCTTCAATTTCTCTCTCCTCCTCAATACAACCAATTGATTGTTAAATAAATTTACAGATCTAAAAAGTTAGGAGTATTTCCACCAAAATATGAATCTCATACTCCAAAAATCAAGCTTCGAATTTCTGCATTGAAATTTATTGATCAATCAAATGAGTAACTTCGATCAATATTGAAAAAGAAATTGAGAAACAAAAAAAGATGTATAAATCGATGTCGCTTAATGGTCGGACTAGGTAGAGTAAGGTGCATCCTCCCGGGCCAAGTTCTCTATTTATTTATTAGACGGATCTTGCCCATTTATAACTTTGGCGGGTCATGGCTTTTAATAGGGCTCAAGGCCTCCAACCCAACCTCACCCAAAGGGCCAAAGTATTCCCGGGTTGCCTCAAAAAAAAAAAAAACCCTCACTCTCAGTTATATATTGAAGCGCAGTTCACGTCCTCCATTGAAGCACAATTCACGTTCTCCGTTGAATCTAACACTTGTATCCCCCATTGAAACAGCTTCTGAGGTAACTTGTTTGTTTTTGTTATCATCATATCAATTTCACAATCTAGGGTTTACCTTTGCTCTAATCAACTTGAATTGTCTGTGCATTAAGTGTAGGGTTCGAAAATCTGAACTCTTGGTTCTAAATTCTAAGATTATGAAACTTCATAACCAGCGAATTTACCAGAAAAGAAAATTATGAGCCTAATTTGATTATTGAATCAAATATCCCTAAAATTTCGTATTTTTGAATCAAATTTAGTTGCTAATGTATTGCACAACCCTTTAGTGTTAGGATTGTATTTGGTTATAAATTAGATAGAACTCAATGTGAATAACTGTAATGCTTTACATGTAAATTTAGATTTCATTTGGAACTTTCATGACTTTTCGAATTCAATATTATATTAATTTATTATTACTTTTTAATTTTTTTTTTTTGTCTTCAAACCCCATCGTACAGGTGTTGTTTGAATGTTTTCCCCCTCCAAAATTCTGGACTCGCCACCATGGCCCCCCTCAATTTACTAGGGATAATTTAATTATATTTGTGCTGGTTTTGCACTTATCAGGGTTTGAATTAATGTTTCGGAGCGTGTCATACTTGTCACAATATGCATGGCCCGCGTGCAAGGTAATCATTATCTATTACCATGTCAAGCATTTGTAAATATTGTGGCATACATGTTAAATTATGTTGTATTTGATGGTGTTGTGGTTTGGTCTGATTTTTTTTTAAATATATTGCCATACTGATGAAATAAATACTATACTTGGTGATTGCAATCAGGCAAATCAAATTTGTGAATGGCAGCTAGAAATCCATGCCATGAATGGTTATTCAAACATTATGAATTATCTCACTAGCATGTAGTCGAATAGCCTAAAGTAGATTCACTTAGGTCTGGAAAAAGCAGTATTTTTCAACTTATTACGGTGATATTCAAAGTTTCAAACCCTAGAGAAGGAATGGTTTTTATTTGTCCTACATGTGGACATTGTGTTTAGGAAAGTGTTTGGTTGGGTGAAAAACAATGGTTATATTTGAACCCTAATAGTGAATTGCTAACTAGTTTTCCTTTGTTTTTGTTTGTAAAGGGTGTAAAGCAGTATACTAAATGGTGATAAATAGATCATACTGTTTATTTGGGTTTTCATAATATAACCCGACTATGAGTATAGAATGGAAACAAGAGATGCTTGATAGTTTTGATGTTCTTTAGCTTAAGATGGGTGAATTTGAATTCTTAAGTTGTTTCTTGCATAAATTTGTGGTTGATGTTTATTATATACTTAGTTATTCAATGGATGCTTGTAACCACTAACTGATGTATGTTATGTGTTTCGTGTTCGTGTTGTTCTTATTTTGGGGTTCAACCTATGACACTCTAATGGGAACTAATCTTAACAAGGAGCAGTGGGTGTCATTTACTTGCAGAAAAGGTATGGCGTTCTAAGAACTTGATTTCAGTTTTGCATTTGGAAGTATAGTTATTTTTGAAGAAATTAGTTGCTTTTTACATGGGAATTATTAGGATAGTTGTTGTAACCGATGTCTAGTATGGGAGTAATATTTCCAATGTGATATTGTATTTAGCTTCTGCCGCATTTTCTAAAAGGATTTAGCAGGCTGTAAAATCAGGGATGTCTAGCATATAGCACAAATTGAAAAGAGCCACTGTCTTGTTTTACACAAGGTTGTCACAAAACTTAATGCACCTCAAATAATTTAAACTTACCTATAATTAATGTAGGCTAATAAGTTGGGATTTGTTTTGTAAATGTAAGTAGGGTTTTCGGTCTTTTTCACATGAAAATGATAAGGCCTTGTAAATTGTTATCCTGATACTCTAATGAAGTATTCTATGTTCATTGTTATGCTGGACTATCTAGTGTCTAGTTGCCTACTGTGGTGGTTTCTCTGTCCTTAACTTCTTTGTGCAGAATTTCTCTGATAGTGTAGAAGTTATTCATTTACCAGTTCTATTCTTTATCACTGAAGTGGTACCCTTGTCATAGATTTAGCTTATTGGCTTTAGATTAGGGGAAAAAAATCAAACAACAAAAACTTTATTCATTAGTAAAACTATCAAATTGGGAGACACTAAAGCAACCATCAACTAGCTGTAAAAAAGCATGGCTCTAAGGTCTAAGGTGATCGAGTCAAGTTCTTTTTTTTTTGTTTTTTTTTTTGGGGAACAGGTGAGGTGAAAGAGGCGCACTTAAGGCGCAAAAGTGTAGATGCACACAATTTTTATAGAAGAAACTCTTGAGTTGCGGTGCACTAAGGCCATATTGCTTCAAATCCTCACATATGAAGTGTACTATTCGTATAAGAAATATAATGGGAATGAGAGCAATATATTTTAAAGTATTGTCAATTATAATGGAAAACTGAAGGTTATTGGGGAATGGAGATTATCTTTGACTAAAAGCTGATGGGAAAATAGTCTACTCTTTACCTTTAGTTATGGAGGATATGGGTTTGGGGAAATAGAAAGTTGTTAGAATTTCATGGTCATATTGCTATACTGTGTGGTGCTGTGACTTTAATTTTTTGTATTGAAATTTTTAGACTATTTGCAAGAAAATACATATTTGGATAACTAGGCATGTACCTAAATGCAACCCCATGTCGTGCTTAGGTGTGTCAACTCCTGTAAAAAACAATTTTGTCATACGATTTCACTTAAAAAAGGTTAGCCGTACTACTCGAGGACACTTCAATCAAGGGAAGGTGTGGGTGTTAACTGTTAAAGACTAAAGAGCTATTCAATTTAGTTAAGAATTTACCAAGAAATCTTAAATCAACAATCAAAGTGGCTAACCCTTGCTTTTATGAATTCGGTTTTTTTTTTAAGAAACAAAAAAACAATACATTTTTATAGGGTCACTGCCATGGTGCCATTTATAGTCGTATCGCTAAGAGAAAGACCCTAATGATCTCCCAGCTCGACTACAAGTCTACAAGTGCTAATTAGGGAATACAAGTTTGGCTGAAAAGTTACTTTCCCTTCCATAAGACAAGCATATTTCTGCTATAGCAATGGGTTTAGTTAGCCGCTTATCCATAGCCAGGTTACCCATTAGCTCCTTGAAGTCGTGGCTTAATTTCTTAATGATTCATACTTATCATCTCCTTCACTGACTTTAGAAATTAATATATGCATATGAGTGTTTGCAAGCAGATTGATATTCTTTATTGTATACTTAGGTGTGATTGATGAATGTCTACTGTCTTTGGTGCAAGATAATTGATGACTAGTTTTTTTAGATATAAAATTTAACTTTTTTGTTTTTTTTTTACTAGGATGTTCTGTTTTTTCCGGCCTTGAGGCCTCTTTACGAGCCATTAGCTAAGTCAGTGAAAGGTACCAAAATGATTTCATTACTTGTATTGTGTTCCCTCATTCCTATTTTCTAGATGACTCTTTTTTTATTTGTTTGCTTATTTTTATTTATTTATTTATTATTAATATTGTTATTGTTATTATTGTTGTTATTGTATATAATTTGTTTGCTATGAGGTCCCATGTCACAGTATTGTATCATGTTCAAAATAGAGGTAAAATACTAGATGTTACTGCGTTGTGCTCAAAATGGGATTCCATTCTTTTCTATTCCTTTCTCTTTCTAACTAAATTAATCTTGAGAAATCTGGTTTCAGTTCTTAATTTAAAGATATTCTTCTAACTATTAATCTTGGAAGTTTGGCTGAATGCAACTATGCTTATAGACTTTGACATGCATCTTAAGACAGTTCAAATCTCATAGAACTAAAATTATAAAATATTAGATTTCTGTGCTTTTCTTCTGGATGCATTTACAAAGAAAATCATAAAATCTAAAAATAAGTGAGGTTAATGGGATAATGTACTGTCAAATTGCTTGTAGTTGTAGCATATCACCTATCACATAGAGATACTAGTTAATATTTAATTGGTGATGGAAAATTCTTTGTTAATTACTCAATACTCCATTATTTTGAATTTAAAAGATGAGCTTCAAACTTAGGATCTCTATGTTGAAGAGCCAATTCTGTAGACCGGTAATTGGAATCAAATTACCTATGTCCCATTCAATAAATTTTGATGAATTTTATTAGCATTTGGAGGTTAATTGGCCTTTTGTCCAACCCAAATAATTGTAAGTTTTATGTGAATTTCACTTTTCTTTAAAAGTTGCAGAATGCCAATTTAAAGGAGCTTGTCCTACAAGCCTTTTGTATTAGCTATGAAGTGTTATTTTGTTAGGAAATGATAGCTCTTTCCATACATTAGTGCAAGTTACAAATGATACCATTATTAAATACTCCCATCAGTTGTTCATGTTTTGCATATTTTAATGACCAATGACTACTTTAGCTTCTCAAATGCTTGCAATTGGAAGTCACTTGATAGTTAATACTAGGGTTGAGCAAGAAAATCGGGTACCGGGTCCAATTCCAATAATAAGAACCCTTTTTGAACTGGTTCTTGTTTCGGGTCCTATATCAACCAAGTACTCGGTTGATAGCATTTTTTTTATTTTTCTCCCGACCATGCTAGTTGTCTTGATGCCTTTATGGAAAGTTGCTATGTCACCTTTATTTAAGGGAAGTTATTCTGTAGCTTTCTTTATCAATTTACCAGCCACACAACACTCTTTTTTTATGGACAGTTGAATTAACTAATTCATTTTACTCCCTAGAAACTTCTGCCCAACTCCTAACTTTTTTTTTTGTTACCACACAATTCTCCATATATCATGGGAAGTTAAAATATCCATTCATTTCTCCCTAAAACATTCGCCAAAACCTCCTCCTTCATTTTTTTTAAAAAATATTTTTGATTTTCCTATTTACCAATTAATTACTTCTTTATAATATATTCAATTTAAACCCTTCTCCATTTTACAGTTTAATATTACTCTTAATTTTATCAAAGATGAGATAAGCAAAGTCAAGCTGTGATCCATGTTCATCGTCGTTGTTGAGATTAAAGTGAAGAATTGTAATATTTAGAAGAGGATTATCAGGGAGTTTGAAGGGGGCAAAGGGAAAAATGTTTGAGAGGGAAATTTTATAAAAATTAAAGGTTTGGTTTGATTAATTGAGATTTTTTTTTTCCTTTTTCACTGCATAATTTTTGTTTTAATTTTTGTGTTGCAATGTTTTTTTTTTTTTTTTTTGTATATAATAGATACGAGTAAATAAAATTCTTCAACAGATGACCCTATGAAGACTTCTGGACAAGTTCCAAATTTTTAAACTCGATTTTGGTGTATTTTACCCTATGAAAACTTCTTGCCAAATAAGATCATAAGGACTTGGAATTCGAACTTTACAAGGGAGAGTCTTTAAGCATCAAAATTTAATAGGCGTGTTGCATACCTAATAAAAATAACCGAAATAATTCTATTATGTAGCTGTGGAAGCAAAGTTTAAAAAAGCCCAAGGCGCATTGAAGCTTGCAGCGCCTAAGTTGCGCCTTAGTGTGCCTCTATGAAGCGAGCGCACTGTGTGGCCAGTTAAAAAAATTGGCTTAAGTTTGGTTCAGGTGCGCCTCGTGTGCTTTTGGTGCGCCTAAACAAAATTGTCTTGCCTAGACCATATTAAGCGCATACCCCTCATTGTCATACACTGTGAGGAAGTAAAGGTTGAATCCCAAGAGACTAATGGATTAACTAATTAAAACGACCCAAATTAATATTAAGCAGTAACAAAAAAAGTGCAGAAATCTGTACTAAAATTATTAGAGAATTGAAAGAGTTATATCATGCATTAATCATATTCGAATTTTGCTGAATCTCGTTTTGGGGAACTAAGAAATTAAGGAGATCAGAAAAATATAAAATCTTGAAGAGAAATTATGGATAATCAAAAGCATATAATCAGGCCCGGCCCGGTCCTTAGCCGGTGCAATGCACCTGCCAACCCAAAACCTGAAAGGGCCCGAATCTATGTAATATATTTATAATGTTGCAGCAATAGGTGAGAATGTTAGATATGTTTAAGTGGCTCAATAAATTAGTGCATTAATTAGTGTTAAGCCAGTGTAGCTGTGCAGGGTTCGAATTTTGTCACCGACATTCTTCATTTTTTTTTTTCTGTACATGGTAAGGAGGGCATTACACACTTTTTGTATTCATATTATTGTATTATGTATTTTTTTTTAATAACCTTATTTTCTTATAAACCATAACAGTAATTATTGTCACCAACATTCTTCAATTTTTTTTCTATACTTGGTAAGGAGGGCATTACACACTTTTTGTAATCATGTTATTATATTACATAATTTTTTTTAATAACCTTATTTTCTCATAACCCATAACACTATTTATTGTCAACACTATTTATTGTCAACTATTTAATGTCAACATTATATATTCTCATAACCAACACTATTTATTGGTAAGGAGTGCAAACCAACATAAAAGTGTTTTAAGTATTCTGATTTTTTATGAACATGAAGTATACAAAACTAATTTCTGGTTATTATATCATTGATGATTGTTGGTTTGCGTTTACTTTTAAAAATACATACTTTCTCCGTTTTATTAATATTGCAACAATGGACTTTTTGCTCTGTTCATCACTCTTGTTTGACCATATAATATGATTTATACGTTAAACAAAATATAGTCATGTGGGATCTTGTTAGATTTGTCTCATAAAATATTTTCACAATATCAACTTTTTATAATTTTTACTCTTACACAAATTATAGATATTTAACATATAAAATGTGGTTTGGGATGCGTAATTTCATCCTTGTTGCAATATTATTGGAACAGAGGAAGTATAATAAAGGGCCTAATTTTATCTTAGTTGCACGCCTCCATAATGATTGTGTCGGCCCTGCATATAATCTAAAAGGCAAAATCAAAACTAAGTGGAAAAATGTAACTAGGATCTAATGCTGAGTAAATAAATTAAGGATGCAAAAGAGTCTTTATAGTAGTTCTAAAAGATAAGGTTAATTAAGGAAACATGACTGCTGAAACTAGTGCCATGTAGTGCCTTCTTCAAAGCCTCTTTTTGAGGCACTAGCTTCAGCTTGTAATTACTTTAGCAAGGTAATCATCTCCTGTTCGCTATGGCACGTACGTGCCAATATACCACCTTGCCTTCACCTTAGTAGGCAGCCAGGCAGGTTTGTTATAGGTGAATGAGCAATGGATCAAGGCTAGGATATGGGATATGTAGTTGTTGCTACTAGCTTCCATGTTGATTTTTTGTGCTAAATGAATGGATAACGTTGATTTATGCAGTCAAGGATGACAGATGTGCACTGAACAAGCCTTGGTTTAAACGTCCCTATCCTTCTTCCCGAAGTCATTCTTTGCCGTCCTCCATGCATTCATCTTTTCGTATCGTGGTTGTTGGGGACATTGTAAGCTCTCTTATATCTACTATCATAATCTATGCACAATCTCTCACTTTCTCATCTCATATTTTGTAAATTTTTTAGTCCAGGAGTCCTTTTATTAAAGCTTTCTCTCTCAGTGCTTTATTTATTTTTTATTTTTTTACTTTTTATGTTTTGGTTAAGTCATGTCCTCTTTCTTTTTTAACACCTTTCTCACACACTACCCCCTGTATTCTTATATCAAGCATGAGGATTGGGAACTAGAGCATGATTATAAGGCGCTCAAATGTTTGTAGGTAAAAACAGCTCGTCTATCTATTCATCAATGTCTTACCCTCTCTCTCTCTCTCTCTCTCTCTCTCTCTCTCTCTCTCTCTCTCTTTTCTTTTTTGTGTGTGTGTAGGTGTTGGAGAGGAAGAAGAGGGGGGGTTGGGGGGGGGGGGTTGGGCTTAATTACAACATATGGTTTTTGTAGTGGTGGCAAATCCATACAAGTATAAACTATAAAAAAACACAAATTCAATGAATCCATATGCTTGCTTCATCTTAATTACATTATTTAGCAGCTTTTTAGGCTCATGTAATTCAAATGAGATTGACTTAGTTATAAAAAGCGCACCTAAGGCGCGCTTAGGCTCATGGCACAGTATGAGCTGGCAACTTAGCTCTACAAGGCTCAAAGACCTACAAAAGGCGCGTGCCTTTGCATTTTTTTCTAGGCTGTTTCTTACGCCTCATTTTGTGCCTTATGTTGTAAAGCATCAATAGCTATTAGTCTATTATATAAGTTGTTTTTTTTGCTAAAAAACACCATGGGACTTTGTGACGGGCAGGTTTAAATTATTCTAGAGGAGAGAAAAATCCCCTTTCGCCCAATTTGATTCGAAGAATCCTAGCTATTGATCACATGGCCCTTTCACCTTTTCTCATGATTCCAATTTTACACTTATTTAATAGAATATTTTTTTTCCTATATGAATAAAGTACGCCTCATATACAAAAGGCGCGCGCCTCACATACAAAAGGCGCGCGCCTTCGCCTTGTGCCTTACGCCTAAGCTCCAAGGACTTTTGCGCCTTGCACACTTTAAAATTAAGGTCGTAGACTGGACAATGGAAGGGATGAAGGAGAGAACAAAGGGAAGAGCTGCAATAAGTGAGATTAACTTTCAATTGTATAGTGACGTCAAAGGATTGGGGAGGACGTGGAAGGCCTGTAGACTTGGATTTTTTTTTTTTTTTTTTGAAAATTTAAATGTGGACCTTTAAACAAAAAGGAAGAACATAGGTTGGAGTGGAGAGGCTGCAAAGATGCAAAAACTCCCTTTTCCAAACCCTTTTATTTTTATTTTTTGGGGAACAAAGGGTTTTGCAAAGGTATAGGCATGGTTGGCCCGGCAAATTGCGATCTAGTTTGTGTACACTGGAGTGCGGAACTGACGCGACTCATATTGCTTGAGGTTGCAATCTAGATTGTGAATATGGTGACCCAATTTCAAAGCTCGAGTTTATGCTTTTGTGATTTTAGGGTTAAAGATTGTTTACCACTTCAAGCCCTTGAAGCTTTAAAATGGTGAAGAAGAAAGGTTGAAGATGGGTCAAACCTTCAAAGGTTGATGAACAATCTAGAGGAGAGAGGAGAGAGAAATAAAAAAATTAAATGGCTGTTGGACACTTGGACCCCACCTCAATTAGCTTCCTTTCCTTTTTTTATTGTGTATTTTGGACCCACACTCCATTATCTGTTTTTTCTTTGTAAATTTTTAATGTATAATAGTAAGGGTCTTTTTTTTCCCTTTTTTTCCATCATTAGATTAGGTAGTACTGTAGTACATCTTCTACTCCTGTTATATTAGACCAGATTCACCCAAGGCAGCGCTCCATGGTTTTTGTACCGCGTTTTGAACTGAGCACCATCCTTTTCAACTATAGGCTGGATCCCTCCCTCCCTCTTGGTGTTAATTTAGTTTGCATTGTTTATTCATCTTGATAAATGATAATCATCTAGTGTATCATAACCATTAGAAATGGATGAATGGAAGTAGGAGATGTGTTGCTTGGATATGTAAGAATAATCTAATATGAATATGAGGTCTGTCTGAATTTTAAAACTTAAAAAAATGCCTGGACAAAGTCAGTTTTTTTTTTTTTACAAAAAATTTTGGACTCAATTGAACAAAATCTCCCTTTGAATGGGATATTATTAAGTGGATAATTTTCCAATAGCCACCTTGCCACAGCAGATTTTAGCCACTAAAATTATTTCCCATGGGCATTGATTTTTGGTATTAAATCAAAACCATTCATTTGATTGACTACATAATTAAAATAAGAAATCAGTTACCATTAAAAAAAACTGTTTTAAATTAAAAATGAGTAATCAGTTACCATTAACCCAAAAAAAAAAAAAGTTTTTTCATCCCCTACCTGACTACCCTTTTAACTCAGATGGATGTGGAAAAACAGTTGGATGATTACAAATTGATCTTTTTGCCTTTGAAGATGATGATAATACGATTATTAGATTGTTAAATGTGGTCTGATAACAAATTGTTCTATAACTTAGAAATTTGTTAATAACACAACTATGTGCTTGTTGAATTTACAAAAGTATCATTCAATTCGATATCAAGTATGCGTAAATTAATGAAGATTGTTCGAGTTTTAATGTGGAAGAAATGCATGATATATACTATAAGTTTTTAATAAAATTTAAAAAAAATAAACATTTTTTGTTTATTTACTTGTGAATTAATTTTCTAATTTTATTTACTTTATAAAATTTTGTAGTCAAACACATGAATGGGCAAGATTGGTCCACAAAAAATAAAGGGTAGAGATTGAAAACAATTACAATAGCTACATTTTTTATGTAGCCATTGAATAGTCATCCATTATTAAGTTTAGGCTCAGTACTTTTCAACTTTTTATATAGCCGAACTAAACTTGTTGTGTTTTGTATGTGGTGCAAGTCTAACAACTAATTATGTTTACTGCAGCCAGAGTTGGTGCTTTTTACAGGCAAGACTTTGTTCTTTACTTGCTATTTTATTTAAATCTATAATAACTATCCTTCGGTGTCCTTGAGGTATAGTCCCTTCTATCTCATGTGATGGCTGGTAAGATATGCTGATAAATTTGCGATTCCAGGCTTTAGTTTGCTGTCAATGTATTTGTCTTTTTGTCTACCCATCTAAAGGGGGATCCTCGTTCATGTTGATTATTAGGCGACTTTGGCAATGAGAATGTTGAACTTGTTAGGAGCATTGCAAATGTAGACATGCCTAAAGCAGCAATACTTGGAAATCATGATTCCTGGTCTACTTATAAGTTCTCCAAGAAGTAAGTTCAGCTTCCACACTAAGTATGACAACTGATATTTTTTATTAGGCCTCAGATATATATCATATTAGATTACTTGTATGGAAGTTAATAATAATCCCTATTAATTTTGACTTCCCTTCTCCATCTGTTAATACTCTTTTTGGTTAATGTATTGATCATTTTACGAGTAGTCATATTTTTACCAACTATTGACTTTCTTTTACATGCTAGGACGAAAGATGGAGTTCAACTACAGCTGGAACTGTAAGTTTATGCGCTGTTTGAAACTTTCTACCTTCAATATTTTGTCTTGTATTCCTGCCTGAAAATTGAAACCCACCACCTACGACCCTAGAAAGAATTCAATGTTTGATCTCTATGTTTGTATAGAAAGATGTTATGGTAACCAGCCTCTATTTTAAAATCTTCTGTAATGGTTTTTAAGTGCTTCCTTATCTTCTATTACCATAAATGATGGGAGAATCAAAGAGGACAGAAAAGGCTACCATAGTATCCATCATTCTGTAATCAAGCATAAAATTGGTGTCTTGTTTGTGAGTTTTTCTACTTGTATCCTGAATTGGAAGATCACATTGTCCCCTCTACTGCCATTATAATGACTTTAGTCTTAGGGAGGCTCATTCTTTATAGTTTACAATATGAACCTTAGAAGATGAATGGAAATACTGAAGGACATGGATGAGTGAAATAAAAATTTGGTAACCTTATAATTTTCCAATGTAGAGTTTGGAAAATTGGATGGTTTAAAATTTCTTCTTATGATGTATTGTGAAAAACAAATGGAAAAGTAAAAAAGATATACAGCAAGGTGGAATGTATTGTTGGGTAAAGGAAGAAATTTCTTCTAGCTAAGGCTCTTTGCTGAGTTGGTCTAAAGGTTTTTAATGCATTTTGTAACTGTTAATCTGCCCATGTGCTGCATTGGTTGATCACCTTGATTTTATGGAAAGAGATCGCTTATTTGAGGTGATAAATGTTATCGTCTATGAAGTATATCACACACTCATTATTATTTTTTAATTAGCTATTTTCAATAAAATAGATGTTTGGAGCAATTTTTTTTCATTAGGTGAAATGATTTCTTTTACCCTTTGTCAACATTTAGGTTAGGTGAAGAGCATGTTGGATATGGACGCTTGGACTTCCCCAAATTAAAGCTTAGTGTTGTAGGTGGGAGACCATTTTCTTTAGGAGGTGATAAGTTATTCAGAAAAAAGCTTTAAAAGCAAGGTATGTTATGAAAGCAAGCTCTAGATTGGCCGTCCTATATTTTGATGCATTTCATGCTGGTTGTGGTATTGCTATATGTTGTTATATTGTTAATTATTATGCAGAACCTCTGATTTTTTATTTATTTATTTATTTATTTATTTTCAATCTTCTTGCAGTTGGTTGGTAGTTGTATAAGCTACATCTATGAGTTTTCTCAATAAATTTTATCTTTCATGAGCAATTTTATTTTAGTTAAGAGAATAAAAACAGACTATCGGACCCTTTTTGCTGGACATCTGTCACGTTTGATTATGGAGATGCATTAATTGGCTTTTTAAACTTTCTCTTGAACTCACTCCATAAGATTTCAGGTTCAGATGCAATTCAGTACACCCTTGGCTTAGTAATGGACAATTTTGCTGGACTATTTAGGTGCTAGAGACATTTATTATTTGCATTGTGATGTCAGACCATAGGGTGTCTGTGCAAGTTGCTGTGAATACTTAGACCATTTGGTGACAAAACTGTACCCACGTTTTGTTATGGAGTGTAGTGGAGCATCATCATTCTTAACATCGTTTGCTTCCTGCATTTCTCTTTTGCGGCATGTGGGTTTTTGTACTCCTTGTAACTTCCTTCTTTATGTTCTCCTTTCTCTTTTGCTACCTTGCGATTGTTACTCCCTCTATCCCTAAATATTTCTCAATTTTCTTTTTAGTACATCCCGTTTAAGTTTGCCCTGTACTATTTTTAGTAGTTGGGGACCATAACTTTACTTTCACAACCACTAAATTTACCCCACCACTTTTCTATGTTGGTAATCCTTTCAACCAAAAATTTAAAAAATTACTCTACCGGGAGGTTGGTGTTCTTGTAGCTTACCATCATAATGGAAAATTTTAATGAAAGCAATGTTACATGGCCTCATTCCATTGTTCCAGACTTTTTGGACACTTTAGTTTAGGGGATTTACAGAAATTTCCTTTCTGAACTGTTGACACCAAAGCATTGTTTTGAGGGAATCAAATCAACGGGATTATATTATTATGTCTAATCATCACACAATTTTTGATTTCATGTATATAGCTTACATATGATTGCATTCGCTGATTGGGGTTTTTTCTCTTTAAAATTCCAAGACCTGTTTAGCTTTTTAATGTTTGCTTTTGATTAATAATTTGAGGTCAGATATGGAGTCCAAAACATGGAAGAAAGTGCACATAAAATTCATAAGGCTGCTAGTGGAACTCCAGAAGACCACTCAATTATATTTCTCTCACATAATGGGCCAACAGGTAGTCGAGCTTAAATACAATTGCTGGAGATTGTAGAAATTTTGTTGAACTTTTGGATATTGTTTGTGCAGGTCTTGGTTCGGGTGTGGATGACATGTGTGGCAAGGATTGGGAAGGCGGTGGAGACAATGGGGATCCAGGTAAAATGATCCCAGTTTAAATGTTTCATTTGCACTCAGTTATTTATGTGGCCATTTTGCATTTTTCTCAATGGGATGGAGATGACTAATTGTGGACGATGAAGTTATTCATATAAGGCCCCGTTCACTTCACCTTATATTTTGCTGAACTAGAAATTATTTTTACTGAAACAAAATTATATTTGCCGAACTTAAATTTTTTTTACTAAACTGAAATTATTATTATTGATTTTCTATTATAATTCTTCTTTAAGATAACTGAATTTTATTGAATTAAACTTATTTTTAATGAACTGAAATTATTTTTAATAAACTGAACTTATTTTTACTGTACTGAAATTATTTTTACTTAATATTATTTTTTTAAAGTGAAGTGAACAGGACCCAAGTCAATTCAGTCAGGTTGGCCGGGTCGTTTATGTTTGGGTTTGTTTTATGTCCAGTTTCTTTCGGGTCGAGATGAAAATGCTTAACTTGTTCCCGAACTTTCAGGTTTAGATAAATCTGATGTGTTAGCTCACTTTCCTAGTTTGGATATACCATCTTCTTTTTACATATCCTAGTTGTAGATGTGTGTTGATTTTGCATTCAGTATATTGAGTGTCATAATCAAGATTGAGTTGTGTAAATAACTATCAACAAATAAAAAAATATCCATTTTTAAAGAAGGGTCAGACTCAGTATAATACGAGTCAGCTCTATTTTATATCAAGTTGAAAATGATACCATGTGAGTACACCTTTCACACGGCTCGGTAAACATGAGTTGAGAATTTACATCTCGGTGGGTATAGGACCTGGGCCAGGTCAAGGTGTAATTAAGTTAAAGCAACATTTTTATTCATCCTTTATAAAAGATGAATAAAATGGGTTTTGCCCTTATAAAGGACGAATGAAAAAGAAAAAAAAGGACAAATGAAATGGTTTTTGCTTATATAATAACATTGAACCTTTAGTGTTACATAACTATCAAAATTTTGTTGTCCCAACTATAAATTTTTTGTATTCTACTATAGTATTTCAAGATTTTAAATGAATAGAGTAATGTAATAGACATGACAGTGAATACATGACCCTAACTATCCGATGAATAACTGGTGCAATTAATTTTACAAACCAGTTTTCTTATTTTGTTTTGTATAGTTCAAAAGAATTTATATAATATAGGAAACTTTGAATCTAGTTTGTCAGTTTTACTCAACTGGTTCCTGCTATTTTTGACCTGTTCTTGACCTTTATTTTTTATTTGGCTGTTATAGGAATTAAAATTCCATACACTGGCGGATCGACGTAATGACCTGCTACCCCCCCCCCCCCCCTAAAACCCAAAAAAAACTGTTTACAAAAAGGCCTCCTTTAAAATAAGATATAAAGATTAAACAATGCTAACTTTACAAGGTGATTGAAGGTGTTTCAGTGGTAACTAAGCAGGTGAAAAAAAATTTCTAGTGTAGTTGGGGTCTTAGGTTCGAATCTCCCCCCCCCCCCCTCTTATCTTTTTTAACTTTTTTTGGTTCATTTCTGTATCTTTGTTTATTTTTATTTTTGAAAACTATCAATGCTTTATTATTTTTAAATATCCAAATTACTTTCCTATTTCTTGACATTTATATTCAAATTTTCAAATACTTCGTAGAGTAGATAAATAAATATGACCTCCATCATTAATTGATTCTTCCCCAAATCACTTTTCACTTTTTTGACATTTATAATTTTATATGTTCAAATCAAATAATTTAGCTTGAATAAATTTGTCCGTGAACAAAATTAGTAATTTCTTATTAATTTGACTAATTTTATATGATTGTAATACGAAGTATTTCAATATATATTGTACATAATTTTATTCGTAAAAATAACTCGGTGCAAAATATATAGATATTTAAAATTTTGGTGGTAACTTTTTATACAAAAATACAAAATCCCATTACATTATGCAAAAAAATTTAACTTGATGTGTTATTACTGGCTTAAATTTAGCTTCTTTTTTTTAAGTCTCAAGTTAGTACTCCAGTGTATATTTTTTTTCCCCTATCATTTACTCGTTTAGTGCTACCCCTACTTTGGAATCCTGGATCCGCCAAGGATTCCATAGGCGTATTTCATTGGAATTAAAATCCCACATCAAATTTCCTAGGAAATAATGAAACTTGTTTGGTTGTTATGAAGGCATTTGCAAATAAGGGGTCTTTTGAGTTACCAAAGGGGGGCTTGTATTTAATTGCCATGGTCTTGTGGGAATTGGAAAATCTCATGAATCTGCACTTCTCACATTTTTTACTTTTTATAGCCAACCAAACAAATCCCCTATTTTCAAATTAACTTGAATGTTCAAACCCCTTAGTGATTTAAATTGGTGACGGACTGATATATGATTTATCTTCCCCCCAAAAAAAAAATTTATACAACCAAACAATACCTTAGTGATTTAAATTGGTGACTGACTGATATATGATTTATTGGTCTGTTCCACTCTGACCTTTCACAACACTAGGAAAATGTAAATATAGTACCTAAGAAATTAACCAAAATGAATGTTTGGTCGAGTCGGTTTGAGTTATCTACAAATTTTCCTAGAAAATTAGCATCACATAAGTTTGTTCGAGTCGGTTTGAGTTATCTACAAATTTTCCTACAAAATTAGCATCACAGCAACAGTGAAGTCGTTAATAATTGAGGGTGTTTGCGGTCTGATTTGGTGCAGTTTGGTACCCAAGCAAAATTAAACCGCAAAAGTACACTTTGGTATTTTTCCAGACCAACACTAAATATGGTTTGTTGCAGTTTGCGATTTAACAACAATTTTTATGAAATCAATAAAATCAATAATTTATAATGTCTCTTAAATATTTTATGATTAACACAAATTTATAATGCAAAAGTTAATTTAGTACTACCTAATTACATACTCCGTAATATTCTTATGAAGGTATGGTATTATTAAACAGTTGTAAAAACTTTTTATTTATTTATTATGTTTTGAGAGAGAACTTTAAAAAAAAAAAAAAAAAAGCCCAAAACAACTAGAATGTAAAACAAAGTAAAGACCCTTTTAAAGGAAGAGAAGAGAAATAGAGTGATGCATTCTCCCTTATTTAGATATCTAATATAAGGAGGGAAGGGGAGGGAATTGGAGGGATCCATTTTCCTTCCACTTTTAATGAATTAAAATCCCTCAATTGTTGGAGAGATTTGGAAGGAAAATGGAAGGTCTTCTTCTCCCTCCCCTCACCTCCCTTTCCCTTCCTTTTCCTTTCCCTTCACTATTGTTATCCAAACATAGTGTAACAGTAGGCCGAGGAACCTTCAAAATATGGCACGCACAAAAGGAAGGAACATGAACATAAATATCATCCGAGGTCTGGTCTCGAAGAGCAATCAGTTTTGAACTACAATCAATAAGAATCTGGAGACGGGTAAACAAGCCTGCAATTCAGACTGTAGAGCGGAATTACCAAAACAAGCCTGAGCCTCTCCCTCAATCCGAAATTGACAACTCATAATTATCTAATTGCAAAATAAGATGAAAAACTCATAATTACAAATCTAATCTAATATATATAATTAAAGAGGAGTTTTTTCCCGAGTTTTTAGAGAGCCACGTAGGATCTAATTTTCTCAGCGCGCCATGTAAGATTATAAATATTAGTAGTAGCCAATTAAATAAGAGATTATTAATTTCTTTTAGAATTAAATAATTCAAATGCCACGTAAGCAAGATTGGTGAATGAGATTTTTAAGTTTAAATTAATTAAATATTAAATATTATCTTTTAATAATAGGAATTTTATCTAAATATATAACAAATTTTAGCTCATAAATACAAAAAAAAAAAAAAAAATCAAACAAACTGTGCATCGCACGGGCTTCATCTATTTAAAAATTAAAAATAAATTATATCATGCTTAAGAAAATAGTGGGAGTATTACATGCACAACTAATTATAAATGGATTACGTTACAAAGTTAGATGTAAGGAAATATTATTGCATAGTGTTAAATATTCTCTAAGAAGCTTTGGCAAAATAAAAAAAATTATTGTTTTGGCATGAAATTTTTAAAAAAGAAGATGACACTTGTCATTTCCGGTTTCACCTTTAATAGTTATAGTTATAGATTGTTGTATTAAAAGTCAATTTGATGCACTGTAACGTGATATATATTTTTTTTGTTCTATTTCGTACTACAAAATATGAATTAAATCTACTTGATTGTAATAAATCAATTAGAAAAAAGTTTTTTGAGCAAATAATATCAATGTTAGTAATACGAAGGACATTTTGAGTTTTGCTACCACTAAAATACACTATTTTGACTACTATTCACAAAAAAAAAAAAAAAAAAAAAAAAAGAAACCATTTTGACTTTGCTATCCATCTAAATTTTTATAAAATTTTACTATCTCCTATAAGCAAAAAATATATGTTTTGCTACCACTTAACAGAATTGGTTACTATTTCGTTAGTGGGGCCAACCACGTTCTAGGTACCCCTCCCCCTTCCAGCCACCCCTACTCCATGCCCACACCAACAATCAACCACCAACAACCTCCTAATCACACGCACAACAGCTCTTGTCTCACCACCAGCACAACACCTCTCACCACCGTCACTTTCATCACCTCCAGCAATTAACCCAAATTTCCCCTGCTCCATTATCCGCCAACAACATCACCCAGACAACAGCAACTCACAATCGACCACCATCCCTGCCAATAACACTGTTGCACAACCACCCGATACTCCCATCACCGCTCACCCCACGCACTAGTAATTAACCGCGACAGTAGCGGTATCAAGCAACCAATTTCGGTTAATCACGGCAGCAGCAACCAGTTGCAATCCCTACCAATAACACCGGCATAGGCATTAGGCAACACCATTAGGCCCCATCCCTCGTTGAAATCACCCTAAACGAGTAAAAATGAAACACTAAAATCCGTTTAGAGTGGTTTTAAGGGTGGTGTTTTAAGGGTGGTGAGGGGTGTCGATTTTTGGGTGGGGGAATGGGGTCATCGGGGCTGAGGGATCGTTTGGGCGTCGACATCCGGCACGAAGAGGGAAGGGGTGGCTGACGGGCTAGAGTGGTTGAGATTTTTTTTTTTTTTATGTTATTACTCTATGGTTTTTTTTTTTTTTTTTTTTTTTTTTTTTTTTTTTTTTTTTTTTTTTTTTTCTTTTTTGGGTTTTTCTACATAGTACCCTTGAGTTTTTGAGTTTTCTATCTTGTACCCTTCCAAATTCAAATTTTTACAAGGTAACCTTGAGTTATTAGTTTGTTTTACATTATACCCTTAAGTTTTTGGATTTTTCTATATGGTACCCTTGATTTGTAAAATAAATGACTCTAAATTAATTTGAATCAAGCCAACACCATCTAAATGACTTATTTAGCATCTTCAAAGACACAGCTAGCATGTTTATTGCAAAAAAAAGGACTAACAACTTGAGTCCCCTCTAAAACAAGCTCTTTTAGTTAAGTAGGAGCAAAAAAATTTCTTATCTTTCATCTCAAACAATCATACAAAACTTCCATTAAATAGCGAATAATGAAGATTGATGATTCCTTCATCGAATATAAATATAGAAGTGGTAAATAGATCATTTAGATGGTGTCGATTTGAGTCAAATTAAGTTAGAGTTATTTATTTTACAACACAAGGGTACTATGTAGAAAAACCCAAAAACTGAAGGACACCTTGTAGAACTTTGGATTTTGAAGGGTTCATTGTAGAAAACCCAATAACACATGGGTACCATGTAAAAACCCTTTTTTTTAAAAAAAAAAAGTTTTATTTGTTTTTTAATAAATTAAATCATTATTTAATGAAATAATGGGCCTCACTTAACGAAACCTAACAATTTCTGGTAGCGTAGCTATATGTTTTAACTTTTGGTGGTATAAAAATAAAACAAAATTTTAGATGAGTAGCAAAAGTTAAAATAGTTTTTTTTTTATTTTTTTTTTACACTATAGCAAAGGAAACAAAGGAAACTACAAATAATTAAAGAGGTTAGTCTGACATTTTTTCACAATGTCATCCGCCCTTTAAACCTGACCCCTATGAGCTTTTAAAATTGTGCACCTTTGGAACGAAGCCCCTACCTCCCTTAACTCTTTTAGTATCCAAGATATCGAAATCTCCTTGCCTAACTTATCTTGTAAATTATTCAGAAGGGAGATGGAGTCTAATAAAATGAGGATTCCTTGCCTTCTTTTAGCCCGAGCCCATTTCATTACATTAAGGCAAGCCCAAGCCTCACAATGGAGGGCAGAAGAAGCTGCCCCATGTCTCCCCCCTTTCCTCCATGACATAGCCTTGGAGATTAGGCTTAACTACCCAACCAATCCCAGCTCTTGTAGTTTTCTTATCCTATGAACCATCAGATTCCACGATGAACTTGTCAAAGCCCAACTTCTCCTTCCCTAATTGCTCATAATTGAAACCCGGTGAAAGGATTGGGATATCCCTACTCGTAGCCTCCATATCATTAGTTGAGTTTCTTTGGAGTTGAAAAACCTCATGGTCTTTCATTGCTAGATTTATAAACTCCACTACTAATCTTGTCGTCACTTTAGCCCCTTTGAACATCTTTCATTCCTAGACTTCCATAGCCCCCATTATTTTGCAATAAACAAGGACACCAATTACTATGTTTACCATCCTCGCTACAAAAAAACAGAATATAATGATGAATCCATCTGTTCAAAGAATTAGACCCAGGAGAGTCAGGGCAAATTGTTAGGGAGCCATTCTCCCAAACCTCCTTTGCCAAATTACAGAACCTACAGAGGTGTTGGCTGTCATCCAAGTCCACCCCACATTGATCACAAGCTTCATCAACGCACAATTTGGAGCAAAATGATCAGAAGTTTTCCTGTTAATGACAGTTTTGAAACTCACCGTCGAAATACACTATGAGATCATCCTTATCCAATGGCTGGAAAACCCATAAGCTTGCAAGTTTTTTTGAGAAGAAAGAGCAAATGCACTATATCATATGCTTTTGACATATCAATCTTGATTGCTGTGAAATTCGAGCCTTTCCTCGAATTTATGAGGTGAAAAAGCTCATGACTCAGGAGAATGTTGTCCTCCATATTCCTTCTTGGAATAAAGGCATGCTGGTTTTTCGAAATAAGACTTGGGAGAATCGACTTTAGTCTGTTAACAAGGCATTTTGAGATGCACTTATAAACCATGTTGCATAAACTGATCGGCTTGAATTGGCTAGTGAGCTCCGGGACCTTAACCTTTGGAATTAACACTAGGAGGGATTGGTTCCACTCTTTAAGCATGTTCCCTATTCTTAGGAACTGCTTCACACTGTCTACCACTAACTGTCCAACCTCCTCCCCGTAAGCCTTGAAGAAATCCACCGTGAAGCCGTTCGGCCCTAGAGACTTAGAGCAGTGCATGTTGAGCATAGCCTTTTTGATTTCTCCATCCGTAAAACCGCTGTCAAGCCAAAGGCGATCCTCTTTCTAAAGGAGGGGGATATCTAGTTGACGGAGTAATAGGTTGATGTCTTCTCCATGATTGGCAAGGATGACCAGATTATAAATATCCTTAATTGAGGTTAAAATTACCTCTTCCACCTCCTTTTGCCCTTCTACCCAAGTGTCGTTGTTATTCCTTAGGGTTAAGATCTTATTATGTAACTACCTTTGCTTCACTTTCCTATACATTGTAGGTGTGGGACAATCCCCAAGCCTAACCCAGTTCGCCTTCATTCGTTGTTTCCAGTAACCAAAACTCAGTTGACTTTTCGGGATGAGAAGTTTTATACGTTGGATGTACTCCTCCCTATCCTGAAGTGAGCTAATATTCATCCCTGTACTCTGGAAGGTCCTTGGAAAGATTTCTCCAGTTAACCCCCCAAACCTTATTGTTTTCCAAACACCAGTATTGAAGTTTGGATCTTAGCCTATCAAACTTCCTTGAGAGCTGAAACATATACGACCCTTGGAATTCACCCTTCCACGAATCCTTCGCTATTTCTTTGATTTTCGGGAAGGCGAGACACCAATTCTCAATATGATAAGGCCTATTAGATGAGGATGAATTAATCCTTGCACCTTGAGAGACATTGTTTTGGGGTTTTTTGTCCCTCGGGAGAGTTACAACTCGAAGACTGATCCTGCCGGCTCTGTACCTGCAAAATTAACGGAGACACCGGTTGGATGGTGCTCCGCCTCCAACGCTCAAGTTAGTAACTTGAAGTAGAGTAAAAGATGCGGAAATTAAGGTGGGGATCTGCTTGGATTCCAAGCTCAGTTGTCTCTATCAAAGGGACGGTTTTCAATGAATACCTTAAAATGTGAACGTCCCTCCAAAAGAGGGGAATCTCCCTATTTATAGGGTCATTGGGAATTGTGCCCCTGATTAGGGTATCAAACCCTAATCATTGGTGGGCTGCGCCGATCTACGGCTTTCTCGGGATTTGGGCCTGAAGGCCGACATTTTCCCAAATATCTGGGATGACACGTGTCAAGCGGGGAATGGTCCACTTTGGACTATCCTTGGGCTGACACGTGTCGCCCTCCGATTAGGCCACATGGCGGGGTAAAAATACCCTAAACATTTGCCCCTCACAGATGTGACGTGGCAATCCGCGTGGCATCTATGACACATGTCACTCGCTGAACGATGGTAAATTTACCGCCAAAAAATTACTGTTTAACTTCTGGGTAAATTACGGAGTTGCCCCTCCTTTCACCCTCTATATATAGCCGTTTACCCTCAGAATCTTGCCACACTTCACAAAAATTTCAGAGTAAACTTAGAATCTTGAAAGAGAGAACAGAAGTCATCCGTCTGAGTCAGGCGCATATTTGAAGAAACCCAGACGCACCAACACAGGCGGAACCGTCTACCTTCAGATATCAAATCTAAAGGTACCGTCTCTGACTCTTTCAGCTCTTTTTTCATTTTTCCGTTTGTATATATTCCTTACAATAAATGGATTCATCACCAACACACACGGCACAACCTAGGGTAGGATCCAGCCGTTCACCAGGGACGGCTGAGTCTAGGACTGGTAGTGCCGTCTCAGGGTGTTGGGACCACCCTCATGCTTGGATTCCGACCATCTGCGCGTCTGTGCAGGACACAATGGCTCGGACTATGCAGACGGCACGAGATCCAAATTATAGGAGCGACGACTCAGGCGCACAAGCGTCTGAGGGGGAGGCGTCTAGCTCTGGACACCAGACGGCTCCAGTAAGGTCCCCTCCGCGTGGCCCCCCAACTCCTCCTGATTCCTTTTTGGAGGAATGCGACCAAAGCGGGGAAGAGGACAATGACCAAGGCGGGGAAGAGGCCGCCTCAGTTTCCCTTTCTTTATCAGGGGAGGAGACGAGAAGGGTTGTTGACGTCTCTTCCTCTGAAAGCAGTGACGATCTTCCCCCGCTTGAGGATAGTGAAGAAGAAGAGAGGAAGACGTGGAAGGAGAAAGATGATCCCTTCAAAATCCACGTCTCCTCAAAAGACATTGACCTGATGGAGAAAAATCTTCCAAATTTCCTGAAAGCCCACCCAATGGGAGACGGGTGGAGTATAAGGGTGCCTCCCCCAGACGGCACCATTTCTTGGGAGGACACTGAACGCAACGCAAACGGCTACTTCGACTGTTACGAGGCGGCGTTCAGGGCAGGTCTTCGCTTCCCCCTTCACCAGGCGGTGAAGGCAATTTTGAGAGGCTACGGCCTCGGAGTCTGGCAACTTTCCCCCAATTCTTGGGCAAACATTCTGAGGTACGTTGCCGCCTGTGAATTCCAAGGGGTTCACCCCGGCTGGGAAGCGTTTGCCAAGATGCACTATCTCAGCCGCAACCCAGGCGGGTTCAGAGCGTGGTATACTCTGTCCACACTCCCCCAATACATGATGACCTTGGATAAGGTTTCCAAATTCGACGGTTGGAAACACAGGTTCTACCTGTGCACGGCTCCCACCAGACGGGAGAACTACGAGCTCCGTCTGTACAATAAGAAGCCTGACCTTATGGGTCGGAAGTGCTGTCTTCCTCGAATTCCGGATGAGGACTTCGACAAAATAATTGAGGCTGATCTCTTCGGCCTCACAGACGCAACCCTGTCAACCGGGGAAGTAATAAAGGTTCCAAAGAACTGGATCCCAAAGAGCGCCAGGTTCAGGGACGAGTGCTTCCTAGCCGCCTGCGGGCTAGGGCACATGTTTGATAGAAGTATGCGCCTGAATCATTTCCGTCTGGGGTACTTTTGTGTCGGAAATGAATTTCTTGTTTATGTTCTAACTGTTTTCCGTCTGACCTTGCAGGAGAAGCATTAAACATGTTGCCCGAAGAGAAGACACCCAAACGGTCCTCTGCCCAGATCCGCCGAGATTTGGCGGAAGCCCAGGCGCGTGAGCTCAGGGCCAAGGTAAACGCCTGACCTGCCTTTTGAGTTAACTTTCAAAGTTTCCTCACGTCGTCTGCTGACATTATGTTGTTGTATTTTCAGGGAGGCAAGGTGGACAAGACGTTTGAGAGGAATCTCAAACGGGCTAGGGAGGAGACCCCCGTCTCTAACCCAAGCAAGTCCTCTAAAAAGGCCGCCTCCTCTGCTACTCCTACTGCCCCGCCTGGGAGGCAAATGAGAATAGGAGGGAGGAATGAGCAGGTGTCAGGCTCTCTTGGCCTAAGCTTGGCCCGTCCTCTTCTTGCAACCGGGGGGCTTTCAACGGCTGCTAGCGGCTCCCGCCTGGCCGGCTCTGCAGGTAAGAATCCCTTTGAATCCCCGTCTGAGCTGGGATGGCCGCTGCGAGTGAAATCACACTCCTAGCAAACGTCATCCTCAGACGGTCGGAACCAGATAGGCGCTGCTTTAGTAACCCAATCTGATGCTGATTGTGATGCAGATCAATCGCCTCGCTGGCCAGACGTCCAGAAGCATGCCAGGGCCATGCTGGGCGCTGTAGGCAAACGGGATAAGGATGCTATCCCAGGGATTGAGACGTTCAATCTTGAACGCATCGTCACCCTTCTGGCTGAGGTAGTACACAACCAATTTTTTCAATGGCTATTTCTACACTCTTTCCCGTCTGCATCCTTAACCTTTATTTTTTGTAGGCCTTGCTGCGGGTAGACGGTCTCAAGCGCCCTTACACCCGCAAACGGGATGAGGTAAGACGGGCCAAGGAGTCCGCCTCCATTGCCAATGATGTTGCTTTCCATTCAACCATAATTAACGACCTTGAAACTAAAGCAACCGAAATGACGCAGGCGGCCAAAATTCAAGAGCTGGAGGCGGCACTGCAGACGGCCAACCAGAGGGCCGAGGCTGCAGAGGCGGCCCAGAAGCAGGCGGAGGTGGATCTCCCTAAGCTGAAGGAGGACCTCCAGAAGGCCAAAGAGAACCTCCAGGCTCTTCAAGGAGCTTCTTCAGAGAATGCTGATCTGAAGAGGAAGATATCCCAGATGGAGGAGGCGGCAGCTAAAGCTCAGGAGAACTTCCGAGCAACCCTCCAGGCGGAGCAAGACCGTCTGGTTGCTGAGATGGCCGCCGATAATGAGGCCATGATGAAGATCGCCTGGGATGCCTTGAATCCTGGAAAGGATTACGGCGTCTGGGCCCTGGCTCACAAGTATGCTGACGAAGTCGTCTACTTGCGAGAGAGAGGTGAGCCAGAGCCTGAGTCCTTCCTCGCCTGGGCTGAGACGGAACAACCGGAGCCTGAAACTCCAGAAGCTCCAGACGTTGAAATCCTTGAGGAGGGCGAGAGGAACCAGGAAGGGCCGCCTGCAGGGCAGTAGCTTCAGCGGCTGTGCGCCAAGCCTTAGTTTTTCTGCGGCAGTATGCCAAACACTTTGTTTTTCCGGCCTGCGTGCCGAGTATATTTGTATTTTTACCGGCTGAGGAGCCGGGTCTTGCAAACAATATTTGATAACAATTGATCCATCCAGCCGTTTGGTTGGACGGAAATCTTTTATGAATGCACCGACTGAGTCGGTTTTATTACTTTGCGCTTGTGTTTGAGCTTTCAAATTTTTGCATTTCAAATTTCTCCGCCTAACTTATCAAAAGTATGCGGCTGGTCTTGCCCCTGGACGGCTGTGTGGTTGGTTTCAAGTGAAGCTGGTTGATTGACTTGGGAACGTCTGATGCTGCAAAGAGCATGATACGTTTGTAAGTCAATCAATCACAGTAGTGATTGCCCCAAACCAAGTACACAGCCGTACATTAACAGGCGTTTCAGCTTCTAGCTAAACGGTGTTGCCCGTCTGAGCAGAATTTAAATAGCAGTTGCACAACTCTTTTGCCCCAAATGAGGATGTGTACAATTTAAAAAACGCTAAGTAAGAAATGCAGCCGGTCCCCGCCTGATGTCCTTAGACATCCGGGTTCCGGAACTTGCTCTTTCCTTAGACAGTTCAGGTCAGACGGCTATGGATGGCTGATTCAGCCGTCCAATTGTGGCCATCTGCATTGATAGAGCAGGAAGGCAAAAGCCGCCTGGGGCCAGGATGCATAAAGGCCGCCTGACCCTTCATGGGGCAGGAAGGCAAATGCCGCCTGCCCTTCATGGAGCAGGAGGGCAAATGCCGCCTGTCCTTCATGGAGCAGGAAAGCAAATGGCCGCCTGGCCCTTCATGGAGCAGGAAGGCAAATGCCCGCCTGGCCCTTCATGGAGCAGGAAGGCAAATGGCCGCCTGGCCCTTCATGGAGCAGGAAGGCAAATGACCGCCTGGCCCTTCATGGAGCAGGAAGGCAAATGCCCGCCTGGCCCTTCATGGAGCAGGAAGGCAAATGCCGCCTGTCCTTCATGGAGCAGGAAAGCAAATGGCCGCCTGGCCCTTCATGGAGCAGGAAGGCAAATGCCGCCTGGGGTGTTTGCAATCCAATTATACATTCAATGTCCTTTTGCCCCATTGGGAGGACTTGTATAATTTTCGAAAGTAATCTAAGTAGGAACTTCAGTCGGTCACCGGCTGATGTCCATTGGACATCCGGTTGTCGAAACTTGATCGTTCCTTAGATTCCTCTGGTCAGACGGCTATGGATGGCTGATTCAGCCATCCAATTGTGGCCGCCTGCATAGGTACGTAGAGTAAGCAGGTTGGCTTCTCTCTGCGACGATTGCACCCGGAGGGGTGTCGCCGGACGCCTTTGTCCATGTTGGGACAGGCGAATTTAGGTCGAAGTAGCCATCCGGCCATTGGCCTCTGGTCTTGTTATAGACCGGCTGTATAGCCACTAAGCGTTTCTATGCTTAGCTTACTTATCTGGCCATTGGCCTCTTCGTCAATCAGACGTTAATTCAATTTTCAAGTGTCAAACTCAGAAAAACAAACAGGTGACCCGTCTGGGTTCAGACGGGAAACAAAATATGATAACAGAAAGCAACTTCTCATTAATGTGCTTCTTGTTTACAAAATTTACAAAATCTCAGAAGTAGTATTTTTTCAAATTATCTACATTCCATGTTCTAGGCAGGCGCCTGCCGTCTGGAGTTTCCAGGCGATAGGTGCCATCTCTTACTTCTTCATAAATCCGGTAGGGGCCTTCCCAATTAGGAGTTAGCTTTCCAAGCTCATTAGCCCTACTGGTTGCCTCCATTTTCCGTAACACTAGGTCGTCCACTTTCAAGGGACGCCTGTGTACTCTCTTGCTGTAGGCTCTTGTCATTCTCAGACGGTAAATCTCATGACGCAAGGCGGCGTTGCCCCTACGTTCTGGAAGTGAATCCAATGCCAGGCGCATTGCCTCCCAGTTTGCCTCTTCATCATATAACATGACTCTGAGAGTCTGCTCATAGTGTTCAATGGGCAAGACGGCTTCAGCACCGTAAACCATGAGAAATGGGGTTTCTCCGGTTGACCCCTTTGCTGTTGTCCGGATGGCCCATAGGACATGGATTAATTCCTCAGCCCATAAGCCACCGGCTCTTTCAATTTTCTTCTTTATGCCGTCTGAGATCAGCTTGTTGAAGGCTTCAACTTGGCCATTTGCTTGGGGACGGCCGACTGATGCGAAACAGGTTGAGATCCCTTGATCTCCCAACCAAGTTTTTAGCTGAGGCGTCTCAAACTGAGGGCCATTATCAAACACCATGGACATAGGTACCCCATACCGGGTGATGACATTCTTCCAGATGAAGGAAATGACGTCTGATGTCTTGATATTCTTTACCGCCTCAGCCTCTACCCACTTGGTGAAGTAATCCACAGCCACCAAGATATAACGCTTACCGCCTGGTGCAGGCGTGTAAGGACCTAAAATGTCCATGCCCCATTTTGCAAACGGAATTGGGCTATGGATGACCGTCAGATCAGTAGCCGGGCGGTGAATAAGTTTGCCAAATTTCTGGCACTTGTCACATTTTCTCACCAATTCCTTGGCGTCTGCCTCTAGAGTAGGCCAAAAGTATTGCCGCCTGGCTCTGACGGCTAGAGATCTGCCGCCTATGTGGGAGGCGCAGAACCCCGAGTGCAAGTCTTCGAGAACTTCCTTCCCCTTCTCTGGGGTTACACACTTCAATAGAGGCTTAAGAAACCCCGCCTTGAAGAGTTCTCCATTTCTCAACTCAAAGCTTGCAGCTCGCTTTTTCAGAACGGCTGCCTCCTGTGGCGAATCAGGGAGCGTGCCGTCTGAGAGGTACGCCCGGATGCCATCCATCCAGGTGGAGCTTCGGTCTAGGACTCCAATAGGATCTTCAAAGATGCTTCTTTTTTCAAGTACTTCCCAGAAGACTGACCGAGGCGTATCATGGCAGGCGGAAGATGCAAGCTTCGATAGCGCATCCGCCTGGTTATTGTCAGACCTGGGCACTTGATTCAGCCGGAACTCCTCAAGTGACCCAGCCTCTTCTTTGACCGCCTGAAGATATTTGATCATAGCCAGGTGAGTTGCCTCATATGCTGCCTGATACTGGCTAACGACCAACTGCGAATCTGAGTAGGCGTAAATTTTTGTTGCCCCTGCCGCCTTACACATACGGATTCCGGCTAGCAGGGCTTCATATTCCGCCTCATTGTTTGAGGCCTGAAAATTGAACCGTAGTGCATACTCATATCTGTCCCCTTTAGGAGACTCATAAATTACGCCTGCACCACAGCCGTTCTTCGTAGAACTCCCGTCTACATACACCTTCCAAACCTGATCAAGATTATCCGGAGCCACCGGACGGGTCATTTCCACAATGAAGTCGGCAAACGCCTGACCTTTCACTGCCTTTCTTGGTTCGTAAATGATTTCAAGACTTTGCATTTCAATAGCCCATTTTAGCATTCTTCCGGATGACTCCAAGGTAGACATTGGCCACTTGAGTGGCTGGTCGGTGTAAATTACCACCGGATGAGCCAGAAAGTAAGGCTTCAATCTTTTGAATGCCATGTACAAAGCAAAGCCAAATTTTTCAACCAGGGGGTACCGGAGTTCAGCATTTTTAAGAACATGGCTAATGAAGTAAACCGGGAGCTGAACGCCGTCTCGCTCAGCAAGGAGAACGGCACTGAGAGCATGGTCTGAGACGGCCAAATACATATACAACGTCTCCCTAGGTAGAGGACTGACCAACCTAGGCAGAGAGTGCAAATGCTCTTTTAGCTTCTGGAATGCCGTCTCAGCATCGTCTCCCCATTCAAACCTGGTTTTCTTCCTGATTGCCTGGAAGAAGTAAAGGCATTTGTCACCTGACCGGCTGAGGAACCTCCCCAAGGCGGCCAGGCAACCAGTTAGTCTCTGAACTTCCTTGACAGAACGGGGTGACTTCATGTCAATTACCGCCTGTATCTTTTCGGGGTTAGCCTCTATCCCCCTTTGATCAATCAGGAATCTGAGAAACTTCCCAGACTCAACACCAAAGACGCATTTCTTGGGGTTTAACATGACCTTATGCCGCCTGAGGGTGGTGAATGTTTCTCGTAGATCAGCAAGGTGATCCGCCTGTTGCTTGGATTTGACTATCATGTCATCAATGTACGCCTCCACATTCCTCCCAAGTTGATTGATGAAGACCGTATTAATCATTCGTTGGAAGGTGGCAGGCGCATTCTTCAAGCCAAACGGCATCACAGTATAACAGAATAACCCCAAATCAGTGACGAAGGCCGTCTTCTCTTGATCTTTTTTCCAGAGGGGTATCTGATGGAAGCCGGAGTAGGCATCCATGAAGCTCATCAAGGCGTGACCGGCTGTAGAGTCGACCAGACTGTCGATCTTTGGAAGCGGGTAACTGTCCTTTGGACACGCCTTGTTGAGGTCTGTGTAATCAACACACATGCGCCATGTCCCATTCGGTTTCTTAACAAGGACCACATTGGCCACCCAGTCGGGGAAATTTCAGGGCCGAATGAACCTGGCGTCTAGCAGCTTTTTGATTTCGGCAGCTGCCGCCTGACTTCTTTCCTCGCCGTGGTTTCTTTTCTTTTGCCGGATGGGCTTCTTTTTGGGATCCACGACGAGTTTGTGGACAGCGAGATCCGGGCTGACGCCTGGCATCTCTTCCACTTCAAAGGCAAAGATGTCTTTGAATTCTTTCAGCAGAAGGTGCAAGTCTGCACCCAGAGCAGCATTAGCAGCCGTCCCAACCTTCACCGTCCGCTCTGGACGGCTGTCGTCCAGAACGAGATCAATGTGTTCTCCAGCCGGTTGGGGACGGAGCTCGTCTGACCGTTCGCCGGCCAGTGATTGCTATTTTTTCTCTTTTTTCACCTCCACCAGCAGAGGCGCTTTTCTCTTCTTACCAACGGCTGGTGGGGCAGGGTTGGCATATTTGACAGCGTCAAGGTCTATGGGTTCCTTCCCTTGGCCGTCTGAGGCCACAGTATCTTTAACGGCTGAGAGATAACACTCCCGAGCCGTCTTCTGATCCCCGTTCAGGGAACCAACAGAGCCATCATCCCGCTCATACTTGACAAGCATGAGAGACGGGATGATCACCGCCTTGGTTTCGTTGAGGGTTGGCCTACCAAGGATAATATTGTAGGCGGTCAACTCCTCCACGACCAAGAACCTGACGACAACATGCCGTCCCTGGCCTTTTTCTCCCAGCCGGATGGGCAAATCAATTCTGCCGGCTGGGTAGACCATCCCACCCCCAAAACCAACCAAGGGGTGGGTAACCGGATGCATGCTGCTGGAGTTGTACTTCAGCTTCTGCAGGCACCGGAGGCTGATGATGTTCGACGAGCTGCCGGTGTCAATAAGGATCCGTCCAACCAGCTGGTTGGCAACCTTACATTCAATGACGACCGGGTCGTCATGCGGACGGCGGACGCTGCCCCTGTCCTTCTCAGTTATGAGGACGTCTGGGAAGGTGGAGGAGGCAGACGCCTGCTCATCATCATCCTTGTCCATCTTTCGAAGATGGCTCTTGGTGCCCCGGATGGTCGGGCCACCACATGAAAATCCGCCTGCTATAGTGTAGACCGGATCCTTATCTGTATCCGAACTACTAGCCGGCTGGGTAGCCTTGGAGGACTGACCCTTGCTCTTCTTTTTTGCCCCGGCTGGGGACTTAGAAATGTAGGACTTTAAAAGCCCTTTGTCAGCCAGACGGTCCAACGTCCGCTGCAGACTAAAGCAGTCGTTGGTGTCATGGCCAACCTCCTCATGGAACTGGCAATATTTATCTTTGTTCCGTGACTGGACGGAGCTCTTCAATGGATTCGGCTTCTCAATGGACAGCCGATCCTTTACCTCCATGAGGATGGAGTTGCGGTCTTTGTTAAACTCGTACTTGGGGACGTACGGTTTAAACTCTTTCTTCTTCTTCTGGGACGGCTGCTCAGAATCGCTGACCGCCCAGACTTCTTTTCTCTTTCCGCTCTTTTCTTTTTTATTACCCGGCTGAGCTGGCCGGCTGTCTCTCTGTTTGTCAGATTTCTTGGAGTCTGACTGGCCACCAGGCGTGCAGAGGTCGGTAGCCTGTATATAGCTTTCCGCCTCCCTCAGGGCCGCCTGTAGCGTAAATGCCCCTTTTCTGACAAGGTCGAACTTAAAAGCCGACCCGTCTCTCAGACCCTTGAAAAAGTCTGTGAATGCTACCTCGTCAGACAGCCCCTGGATCTGTATTCTAACCAGGTGGAACCGCTTGACATAGGCGCGTAGCCCTTCTCTCTCACCCTGCCTAACGGTGCTCAAATCAAGGCTCGTTTTCTTGGCAGGAATGTTCATTGAGAAGTTGGTAGCAAACAAGAAGGCTAGCCTCTTGAAGCTATCAACAGAACCGGCTGGCAAGTTGCCAAACCACTGCTGGGCAATGCCCTTCAGTGTAGCCGGGAAACAACGACACCAGGTGGCATCGTCCCACCCCTGTAAGCACATGAGGTTGGTATATGCCATCAGGTGGTCTTCCTGGTTGGTGGTACCATCATAGGTGCCCACCAAAACATTCTTAACCTTGGTCGGCTGAGCCGCCTCGGTTATATTGGCTGCAAAGGCAGACGGCTGTTCGCCTAGCCTCATTAGCCGAAGCTGCCAGTCCAGAGGCTGGGCAGGAGTATATGCCGCCTGACCTCCAAAAGGAGGTGGCTGCATGAACTGGAGGCCATATTGCCCATGCTGCGCCTGAGGTGCGTATGGTATAGACCCTATCATCAGCTGAGGTTCGGTGTTGACGGTTTTACCGCCTGTCCGACTCTCATGCAAGGACATAGAGTTCCTTGCAGAAGCTTGCTTGAAGCTGTCTGGAAAGCTCGAAGTGGAAGCTGACTCAGACTGCTGCCGCCTCCTTCGATCGATGACTTGTCGTGCATCGAAGGTAGACGCATTTTGTGCCTCCGGCTGGGGTCGCCGGGTCATCAGAATCTTAGACCAGTCAAGTGTTGCGGCTGCCTTCTCCTTTGGATGAGGAGTTGGCTGCCTGTCCTTGACCGGCTTCTTCTTCTTTCCAGAAGTGGGAGTCTTTTTAGCCGGCTGACTCTTGCTAGAGCCTGCCTTGTTTTTGTTGATCATAGCCTTGATTTCACCTTTGAAAGAGGTCATGAATCTCATGAGCTCATCTCGGGTGACTGGGGCTTGACCTTTGGCCTTCTGGGTTTCCCCGTCTGGCCTTCCAGGTGGGCGCCTGCTTGGTCCCGCCTGGTCTTCATTTCGCTCCAGTTGATCCTTGGAACGAATAGATTTAGAGATGAGAGATCCATCCCTAGAGATGTAAGTCTCAACATCATTATCTTCCTCCTCATCCTCCTCCTCAGTGAATACCTCTGGCTGAGGCTGAGGTGGAGGCTGGGGAATTTCGAACCCGATCGGTTGAATAACCGGTTGCAAGTCATCCAAGTTACCCGTCTGGGTACCCGGACGTAGAGAGGTAGAATTGAGAATCGGTACAGAGTTTTGAACCATCTTGAGGTACTCTCCCCACAGACGGCGCCAAATGTTTTGGGGTTTTTTGTCCCTCGGGAGAGTTACAACTCGAAGACTGATCCTGCCGGCTCTGTACCTGCAAAATTAACGGAGACACCGGTTGGATGGTGCTCCGCCTCCAACGCTCAAGTTAGTAACTTGAAGTAGAGTAAAAGATGCGGAAATTAAGGTGGGGATCTGCTTGGATTCCAAGCTCAGTTGTCTCTATCAAAGGGACGGTTTTCAATGAATACCTTAAAATGTGAACGTCCCTCCAAAAGAGGGGAATCTCCCTATTTATAGGGTCATTGGGAATTGTGCCCCTGATTAGGGTATCAAACCCTAATCATTGGTGGGCTGCGCCGATCTACGGCTTTCTCGGGATTTGGGCCTGAAGGCCGACATTTTCCCAAATATCTGGGATGACACGTGTCAAGCGGGGAATGGTCCACTTTGGACTATCCTTGGGCTGACACGTGTCGCCCTCCGATTAGGCCACATGGCGGGGTAAAAATACCCTAAACAGACATCATCAAACGCATATATTTGACTAAGCTCATTCAACATGCACCCTCATACACTTCATTTCTTCCTTTTTGTGTCTTTCTTTTTCGGGAGAAAGTTAGTACCCTCCACAAAAATGACGGAAAATTTTTGTTTTTTCTGCATTTTTGAGTCATATGGCACAATCACAATGCACACACGAGTCATGTACACATTGAATCATGTCGTGTTATCACATCGAGTTAAGTCTACGCACACGAGTCAATTTGAGTACATCGAGTTACACGTCGAGTCAGGCAATAGCATTAAGTCACACAAAGTCAACCTTAAAGACATGAGAAAAGTCCTATAGTCCAAAATATAAATGCAGGTACACTAGGACGAGTTACCTTTACAATAGATTTGAAGCAAAAGGACGCAAACAACTTGGTAAATCAACTAGAGTCGGCTGGATTGCAATCATATTTGATTGCCGATCGGCCTGGAGACGGTCATATTGATTGATTGGGTTCCTGATGGGTGTCATAAATGGCCATTTGATGAGCATTTAAGTTGTTTTCACCTTCTTTTCATGGCTTTCATGCTTTATAAATGCTTAGTTTTATCCATTTGGTCTTAGTTTTACCTTTCCTCTCTTATTTTGTGGCTTTTGTACATTTTGTTGGTTTCTCTAGTCTTTTCTCCTTTATTTGCTCTATTTTCGTGGTTTTAGGTATTGTACGAGGTTCGGGTCTAAATATTGGTGATTTACTAAGGTGGAAGATGCTTTCAAAGCAAGCTCATGACAATAGGAACGCTCAAGATGCAAGGAAGTGGATTCTCCAAGTTCTAGCTTTTGCGCTCTCAATCCGTGCTATCATGAAGGAGTGGTGTTGCACCCATTATCAAGTGCCTTAGAAGCTTCCACTCTTAGTGTTCATCATCATCATATTGCGCGTTCATTCGAAGACCTTAGCGAACTCACGAAGCCGCGAGAAGAATCGAAGAAACCCAGGGGAGCGCGGGCGTGCCACCTGCCAGCACGGGCATGCCTCCCTGGGTATTCGCCTTGCTCGGTTTTGTTTCGTGCCTTCTATAAGTACTATTGTAACCCGATTTTTGGGGCGAGTTTAGAAGCAAGTTTCGTTTACATTTTTTATCATAATTCTTAGTTAGTTGAGAGCTTCTCTCTCTAGTTTTAGGGTTAGTTTAGGAGTAGATTTAGAGAGAGAAAGTGAGGAATTTCAACGGTGATTTGAGTGAATGAAGATTCAAGGTGACAGTTGTATTGGAGATCATCAAATCAATCAATGAGGATTTCTAACTCTATCTCATTTTATTGCTTGGTTTAATATTCATGTTGTTTGGTTTGATTTTGATGATTTGATCAGTGTAATTGTTCTTCATATTTTGATGATTCTTGATTTCCTTAGTTGTTAATTGATTTGATGATGATGTTAGAGTAGTTGTTTGGCTAGGGATAGGGTGAAACTTCTATGATTGATTGATTGTGCTTAATTTGGGGATTGTGTTGATTAATTATTGAGATTATAGTGATTAATGGAAGTTTGCATGTGTGTAATTCGATAGGCCTTGAGAATTATGCTAGATTGCATTGTAATTTCTAATGATACGGACCATTGATTTAGGAATTGCAATTGTCGATTGAGTTTGGTTGGTGTAGACACCCATTTGTGTCTCCCCAAAACCAAACCCAGTGATGAATACCTTTCGCGTTGAATGACAATCCAATGAAGTGAAAATGTGAAAAGTCTAGTGTTGTGGTTAGTTTTTATTAAAGATCTTCCTTTCTCTTTCGAAAACCTACTCTATTTTATGAAAATAGCTAGTCTAGTTTATTTTGGTCCATGATAAAGGTCCAATAATAGTGTAGTTGGATATGGCTCGAAAAGAGATTTCCAACGATATATTATAAGCCCAATTCCGATGAATAATGAGGAAGTTATGGCCAAAATACTAAACTGGGCCTAAACCGGATTTTACCTACGACCTAATGATCATGTGGAGGGTCCAAAGGTTTAATCCCATTCCTAAACCAATTAGGATTAATTAGAAGCTTCTATAAGTTTCTAAAAGATCTTAATTATCCTTTTTGAAAAGATAAGATCATAGAATTTGAAATTGAATAAAAACTTTGCTTTCTTAAGTCCTAATTCTATTCAAATTTAAAGATGTTCAAAGACAGTCAGATATTATTTTCGTGCCTCATAATCATTATCCAAATTTTATATGGTTGGATAGTTCTTGAAATTATCTTTCCATGATATATTATAATATTTATTCCGAGCTATAACGAAAAAGATATTAAAGAAATACGAAACTCTATCCAAAACTGACACCGTCCCACTATTTTGGCCATATCTTTTTATATAAAAAATATTTTAATCTGATTCAAATTGGATTGGAAAGTATACTTTAAAATCTTTCCAAAGACCTGTCGCCTGGCGACAGGCTCGGTCGCGCACGACAGCTTTGCGACATAACCAATTTTATTCCGATTCAAATTCTAACTCTTTTCTATCATTTCTAGACTATTTTCTCTATAAATAGAGGTCATATCTCCCCTTTTTCAAATCATCAATTCTCATCAAGAATTCCCTAAATCTCTCTCTTCTCTCTTGAGCAATATAATTTGTTAATTTACGAATTATTTCATATTATTTGTTAATTGACAAATAATTTACATATAATTTGTTAAAATTATGTTGCTTGATCAATATTATTGTTATTGCTTGACCACGCCTTTTATGCAGGTTTAAAGGGAATTTGTACTTGAAATCACGCCTAATAAGATAATCAATAATTTGGTGTAGGCTAATATGATTTTAATTCAAGTGATCGCCAATAATAGTTTTATTTGTGCATTAATATTCAACCAAAATAGTTAAACAAGTTTAGGATTAACCTATTGATTGCATGTTAAGCGCACATGAATACGAGTAGAATAAAGTACATGCCTATTTTATAGGGCGGGTTCATTCTATTTTAGATTGGATTCGTACCCTCATCCCCGAACACCAGTCATAGTTCTAGACCTATTAGAGTTGACGATCTCATGGATCGTTAAGGGGTGTAACCTTCACCATGTGAACGGTTTACAAGTTCCTAAAACTTGTTGGCGATTCTTTTGCTCTTGTTTCCTTCCTTTTGGACACCACCATGCTTAAGTGTATGATCACAGTGGGGTTCAAGTTTGGGATAATGCTTGAAATATTTCCTACAGTTTTTGGCGACTCCACTGGGGAGGATTTCTATTTTAATTCCTGAAATTTATTTTGGCAATGATTTAGAATGAGTGGATGAGACCCAAAAAGTTCTAAGTATTTCATGTGCGTAATTTTGATTACCATTATTGTCATATGCATAAAAAAAGGTCCTCATTGGAAAGACCATCCGAAATGAATAAAAAACATAAGATTTTTACACGTAGGAAATTTGAGAAATATCTTTCACAACTAGAATCGAAATAATACTGCGAAAACTGGAAAATTCTAAGAATACAGAAAGCTGCTGAGGCATGTAGGAACTAGCGCCGAGAAAACAGAGCCAGCGCCTTGCGATGGCTCTGTCGCCTGGCAAAAGCAATTTCGTCTGGCAACAGGGTCATCTTCTGGCGCCAGTCTTTGTTTTCTCGCGCCAAGTTCTTCCAATACCGAGCCATAACTCTGCCTTCTTATTTTGACTAGTTCTAGCACTATTTGCTCGATTGTACTTCCTGATTGAGTTTTTTCTCTCTTTTCTGAACCCATATGTGTTCCACATATGGCCATAACCCTCTGGGGGTTCACGCTCCATCTACCCAATCGAACGCTCCTGGAAACGACAGGTACATCCGAGTTTGAGAATCCACCAAACCGTGGAAGCAAGTTTAACTTGCGGGGTGCCATCCATACACGCCAACCCTTCCAAAGGTAAGGTTTTCGTGCGTTGCATCTGGACTCATAACCATGGACCCTCTTTAACTAACCCTTATCCTTGAACTTTAGAGAATTAGAGCCATGGTTAGGTTGCAAACTCATTGCATCATATTGTGCTTACTTGACTACTTGTGCATTCTTTGCTTGTGCATAACCTATGTGTGTTTACACTAACTGTTTGTTTGACTTGTGAATAAGTCTAAATAAACTAATTAATGACTAAATGAATTTGATTAATCAATTGATTAATTAATTTTTAACTAATGAATAAGCCTAAAATCGAGTCATAGTTCCTTTGAGTCAACTCGGATTTTTATTCCCGTATACTGCACAAGCGTCAACTTTCTTTGGTCATAGACGTAGTTTTAGGAAGATTTACTAGTCGTACAACCTATAGATCTATAGCCCCAAGTTTTAACTTTAATTTGGCGTTGGTTTCGTCCCAATCAGAGTCACAGATCAAAAGTTATGACTAAATTACGACAGCCTGTCCAGTTTAGTGTATATACATGAAGTCTTAACTTAGTCTTTGTTCGAGTCTAATTACATAGTCTAGCCACATGGTCATGACACAAGTCTTAACATGTCACCTACACTCACTAGTCTTAAGTTCATGACCATGTCTTAAGTTCATGCATGAGTCGTTTCGCCCATGGACCCTCTTTGACTAAACCAACGGTGTCTATGTTTGAGTGTTTTTGATTGCTTGAGTCTAGGTCTTTGTTTATACTTTTCTTTTATTTGATTTTTGTTTGCTTTGTAAAATATGGCACGTTTTTCTTTTCCTCAATATGATGGTGAGTCTTTTCATGCCTATTTCCATAGACTTATAAGGTTTTTGAACTACAATGGTTGTAATCTTTGGGAGGCTTGTGAGGATTGTTAATTTTGTTTTAGTTAACAAACTAGGAATGAAGTTGAATGCATGCATAATGGTAGATTTAGAGTATTATCAATTGATGATGCTTGGGATTTTTATGTTTTGTTAGCTAGGGATGTATATAATAGGGGTAATCATGTTCCCAATTTTGATGTGCAATGTGTTAAATCTTCTAATGTTAGCATGATTTCCATTGATTTGTCACATGATCCCATTAGCGAACCTAGAACAAATGATTTCAATTCTATTTCCTCTTTTGTTCATGATAATGATGTGCATGCTCGAGTTGACAAATCTCATATGTTTGATTGTGCCCCCACTCCCCAATGTGATGTATATGCTCATGATTTTAATGTTGATTCTTCCAATCTTGGTTGTACTTCTTCTTCTTTTGTTGAGCCTCAAATTTCTACACCTTTTAAATCTCCTATTCCTACTTTGGAAGCTCAAATTAGGCATGATGAGCTTAGTGATGATCTTGGGCCTAAAAAGGAGTCGATTCTTAATCTTATGAGATTTCAATAGGAGATGATGAAAAAGAGTGAGGAGTCTCTTAAAATGAGTGATGAGCAACTTGAGGAGAGAAAAAGGAGAAGTGAAGAGCTAGAAAGCCAATTGCCATTCTTGATGCTTGTTTATGAAAAATCCCTATCCAATGTGTGTGTTGAGAATGATGATGATGATATTCACGAGTAACCAAGAGAGTGTGAGGATACCTTTGATGAGCATTTGAGTGATGGTGAAGGAGAGAACGAAGAGAGTGTTGAATTTGAAAATCCTAACCCTCTTCACATCTTGATGAGTCTCAAGTGTATGAATGTGACTCTTCTATCCATGAGTATTTGGACTTGTTTGTGGTTATGGCCAATAAAGTTCTTGAGAGTCAAAGGAAAACCCATAGCCTTTTGGGTGAGTTCATTGAGAATGCTTCATGGAAGAGAGATGATTTTGAAATAAATTTGCATCCATTCATGCATGGTTTGAGACTTTGGGCTTTAAGGAAGTTGAGGGAGTTATTGTTCATGAATGTAGTGGAGGAGATTATGTGGTTCCTCTTGGGAGTTGGATGTTTGAGGGAGATGGTTGTCATGAGTATTCTTCTTTTGAGGATTCTATGATTTATTTCCATGCTCTTATGGGTGATTTGAGGCATGGTGGTGAGGAAGAGTCCATTAGTGAGACCATAGCCCCTATTCACTCATCTCATGTCCCTTTTTCAAGGAGTTTCAACCATATCCCCTACACTCCTATATCCCTCCCTTCCTTTGTTGATGAGCCTATTGGGGACCCCCTTGTCTATGATGATCTTAATGTCCCTTATTCGTTTATTGTTGAGGAAAAGGGTGATGTTGCCACCCAAAAATATTTTGAGGAGAGTTTGCCTTCTTCTTCTTCTTCTTCTTCTTTTTTTCCGTTTTCTTATTTTGTTGAATTTTCCTTTGATTCTTCTTCCTTCTCTTGGCATCTCTCTCCTCATAGGTGTACACTAAGCTTGTTGCATGCCTTATTTTTGTCATGTGCATACTTGCTTTCATATGAAATGTGTAGTAGTGCATTTGACAAGCTCTTGCACGCGTTGCAATATTATTTACTAGAGTGGTCAAGCTTGGACCTTAAGCAAGCCTTTCTCGGGAAGTAACCCGTGTTTTAGAATAGATTTTATTTTGTTTTTAGAATAGATTTTATCTCATGGAAATTTTTGTGTGCCTTTTGCTAGGTACATGACTTGATATACTTTGGTGCTTCGATTTGGATCAAGAATCAAGGAAGGTGGACTCCTATTTTTGCTACCATATGGAAACAAGGTTCAACTCTTGAGAAATTAGCTTTGAAAGGTTTAATTGGGTCATTTGCGGGTATTTACACCCACCTAATATCCGGTAATATCCTTCCTTGCTCTTTCTCTAGTGGATGATGACTTATTGGACATGTGTTGGTTTGTTGGATTGATCTCCTTGTTCTCCCTTCCCATGGATTATTTGATTTATGTTTGAGTGTATTGTGATATGAAATAACCAAGGAAAGACAAGTAAAAAGGGAAAACTTTCAAACAAGCACAAATTCCAATGCAACAAATAAGGCAAACCTATCTCAAAATCACCAAGATAAATGAAATAGGGGTCTTAATCAAAGCCAACACCAAGTAAAGCTAGGATTAAGGTGTAACCACAAAGATTATAAGGTAGCAATCACAAAGAAAGCAAGATAATCACAAAGATTATGGTAGAGAGAGAAAGTCTCTTTGATTACAAAATCAAGCAAAGTTCAACATTAACTAAAATGCAAAAACGTCTTAAAACAACTTAAATAGTTTGTACAAACTAGCAGAAAAACGAGAGAAGGTTCGGCCGAAATGATGGGATGAGAACGGTAGGTCGTTGGGCTACCACCCTACCCAATCAAACTAAATTTGTAACTCAACTAACCCCTATAAAGTGTAGTGGTAAGTCAAGGTCGAACCCAAAGGAATGGAGGTCGAATGCACAATGCCTAAGTCAAGCTATTCCGAAGTCTAGTAGGGGTTTATGGTAGAAACTAGAGCTAAGCTAGGTAATGCAAAAAGCTTGAACTAATCAAATGCAAAGGCGCTAGGGGAATGGATCCACATGCATCAACAATGAAGTTCAATCAACTTGGGGAATCCACCAATCAAGTCAAGCAATGTGAGGGAAAACCGAAATTGCAACCAAGAGAGTACATCAAGCTATTCTCCTAGAGGTCTAATTAGCGTCAACTACATCAAACACTTGCTAGGAAACATCACAAGATATCTTAATCGAGTAAATGCAAGCCACAAATCAATGGTCCGTATCAATGTGAACTCACAATGCAATCTAGTGTGAATAACAAGGGTGATCAAGCCTAATCAAGCACACACATGCACAAAATCAATCAACCAATTTAATCACATTATCAACTCAATCAATTTCACCCAAATTAATCTCAATTCATCATCAATACGTGCTTCACCACTACCCTAGCAAATAAACTACTCACAATCCATGAAGAACATCAAAATCAAACCTAAACTAATCATCATTCCCAAATTCATCAATTGAAATCAAATTGAAACCAACAAATTCAATCAAAATCAATCAAACTATCAATTAACCAAATCAAACAACAATACTAATGAAATCAAACTTTAAATTGCATTAAAGAGTAAAGAATCCTTACAAACTTGATAGAAATCCAATCAATTGTAGCAATCTTCAATCATCAATCATCAAACCCACATTTTCTCTCTCTAAAAATGCTAAGAACTAGTGTTTTTCTCTCTCTAAAATCTAATCTAATCTAAAATCTCTCCAATCAAGATCTAATTCTATCTCTATAAAAGGAAAGAAATAACTATCAATACAAAGAGGAAGTTAGGATTGACGTCCAAAAGTAGACCCACGCCGGTGCGGGCGCTTGGAGGAGAGAGAGTGGCGCGCACGGGAACACACCCAGATAGGTGCGCCCGCACGCACCAGGTGTGCGGCCGCACTCGACAGATGTGCGGCCGCACACTCCTCGAGTGCGCCCGCATAAAGCTGCAGCCTCCTTCTCTTCTTCTTCGTCCTAGCTCATGCGGTGCACACATCCTAGATGATGGTGATGGAGGACAAGGTAGGCAGGACCTTTCTTGAATTTCTTGAAGGAAATAAACCATGAAGAAGGCATATACAAGACCTTGAAGCATGCTCCTTGGACCCCCCTTTGACTTGAAACTTCTTGCACAAGCTTTAGGCATGAAAATCAATGAAAAACCATGGAGAGGAGGCTTGGAAATCCTTGGACAATCATTCACAACCTACAATCAAAGGATAAAAAGCAAGTAAAAGGGAAAAATAGCAAGTAAACTAGAAAATACATAAAATAGAGAAACTAACTACAAAAAGCATAAAATGAAGAAAACTAGAATAAAACTAAGGAAAACTAAAGAAGAGAGTAATAAAATGAAATAAAATTCATCCAAAAAGGGACCAAATGAGTGCCATAAATGTCACTCATCACGAAATCAGGGTAAGTTCGGTTGAACTTCTGGGTAGGTTCGGCCGAACCTAGGGAGGGTTCGGTCGAACTGTCCTGCTCCTGGTTCGGTCGAACTTTTGGAGTTCGACCACTGCTGCAAAACTGATAAAATCGGGTTTGAAACTGCCTAGGTGGTTCGGTCGGACTTCCTTGGTTTGGCCGCACCTTTTCAATTCTTCTTGTCTACAAGTGTGATGATGGTTAGCCCTAAAAGGTGACCTCCAAGGAGCTTAGCCCGACTTCGTGTCACGACACGTGGCACATCTTCCACTTCTTCCATTAAGTTCCATGCACCCGCGTCAAACCCCTCCTCTTCAAAAGGAATTTCCCTCAATTCCGGATCATCATCACCATTCACCAATATCATCTTCAAAAAGAAAAGGAGCAAGATCACCAACATTAAAGGTAGCATGAACTCCAAAGTCTCCCGGTAGTTTGAGCTTATAAGCATTAGGTCCAACTCTCTCCACAACTTCAAGGGGGCCTTCGGATCTTGGCATGAGCTTGTTCTTTCTCTTAGCCGAGAATCTTTCCTTTCGAAGATGTAGCCACACAAGATCACCTACATTGAATTCCCTTGGCTTCTTGAATTTGTTTGCCCTTGCCTTGTAACTCTCATTTGCCTTCTCAATTTTCTTCTTGACATCTTCATGAAGTTTTTTCATCGTTTCAACTCTATCTTTTGCCTCAAAGCTCAACTCCTCTTGAGGGATACTAGGCAACAATTCAAGTGGTAGGCGGGGATTGAAACCATACATTACTTCAAATGGTGTTTTCTCGGTAGCTATGCAATGAGAGCGGTTGTAAGAAAATTCAACTTGAGGTAGCTTAAGATCCCAATCTTTCATGTGTTTGCTAAATGATAGCTCGAATAACGGTGGACATGGTACGATTAGTTACCTCGGTTTGGCCGTCGGTTTGAGGGTGACTAGAGGTACTAAACAAGAGCTTGGTTCCCACTAACTTCCACAAGGTCTTCCAAAAGTAGCTCAAGAACTTAGGATCTCGATCCGACATAATACTTTTTGGAATGACATGAACCTTCACCATTTCTCTGAAGAACAAGGTAGCCACATGAGAAGCGTCATCGGTCTTGTGGCAAGGAATGAAGTGAGCCATCTTGCTAAAACGATCAACCACAACAAACACGAAATCATTTTGCCTTTGAGTGCGAGGGAGAGCAATAAAAAAATCTATACTAAGATCATCCCAAGGGTGACTAGGGACCGGAAGAGGAGAGTAGAGTCCTTCACGGAATTGACTCTTATTCTTGTGACAACCCCCACAACGACCTATCACATCTTGCACATCACCAAACATCTTGGGCCAATAAAAATGTTCTCGAAGAATGTCATATGTTTTTGCAACCCCAAAGTGTCCGGCTAGTCCTCCTTGATGAGCTTCTTTGAAAAGCAACCGTCAATGAGAGCATTTCAGAACACAAAGCTTGTTTCCCTTGAAAAGGAAACCCTCTTGCACCATGAAAGAGCCATCGACCCCTTCCTCACACTTCTTCATCAACCCACCAAAATCCTCATCATCGCTATACAACTCTTTAAGAAACTCAAACCCTAAAAACTTCGCATCAACAATAGTGATCATACAATGCCTCCTAGAAAGAGCATCGGCGACAACATTGCTCTTCCCTTCCTTGTACTTAGAAGGGAAAGTGAATGATGGGAGGAATTCAACCCATTTGGCATGCTTTGCATTGAGTTTATGAGAACCATTGATGTACTTGAGAGATTCATGATCAGAGTGTAGCCAAATGGTTTAGGCCTCAAGTAATGTGACCAATGATCAAGAGCCCTCACAATAGCATAGAACTCCTTGTCATAGGTACTATATCTCATTCTTGCTCCACCAAGCTTTTCACTAATATAAGCAACCGGTCTCCCTCCTTGTACAAGAACCGCCCCAACTCCAACCCCACTAGCATCACATTCAACCTCAAAGGGTTGATAAAAATTCGAAAGAGCTAAGATTGGAGCCTCACACAACTTCTTCTTGAGGGTCTCAAAAGCCCTTTGAGCCGATGGTGTCCACTCAAAAGTTCCCTTCTTCATACACTCCGTTACCGGGGCCAAAATAGTGCTAAAATTCTTCACAAACCTTCGATAGAAGGAAGCTAGACCATGGAAACTCCTAACTTGAGTGAGAGTGGTAGGAGTAGGCCAAGATTGAATGGCCTCAACTTTACTAGGGTCCATTGAGATCCCTACATTCGAAATCACATAACCAAGAAAAATAATACTATGAACCATAAAAGTACACTTCTCCAACTTGACAAAAAGCCGCCTACTTCTCAATGTTTCAAATACTTGCCTCAAATGTTTAACATGATCAAGTTCACATTTTCTATAAACAAGTATGTCATTAAAATAAACAACAAATTTACCAATGAAGGGGCGAAGTACCTCGTTCATGAGCCTCATGACAGTGCTAGGAGCATTAAAGAGCCCAAATGGCATAACTAGCCTCTCATACAAGCCTTGCTTTGTCTTGAAAGATGTCTTCCACTCATCTCCTTCACGCATGCGAATTTGATGGTACCCCATCCTCAAGTCAATCTTCGAAAACACCTTGGAATGATGAGTGACATTTTTGGCACTCATTTGGTTCCTTTTTGGATGATTTTTATTTCTTTTTATCTTTCTTTTCTTTAGTTTCCCTTAGTTTTATTCTTGTTTTCTTCATTTCGTGCTTTTTGTAGTTAGTTTCTCTATTTCGTGCTTTTTCTTGTTTACTTGCTATTTTTCCCTTTTACTTGCTTTTTATCCTTTGATTGTAGGTTGTGATTGATTGTCCAAGGATTCCCGGTCTTCCTTTCTATAGTTTTCCATTGATTTTCATGCCTAAAGCTTGTGCAAGAAGTTTCAAGTCAATGAGAGGTTCAAGGAGCATGCTTCAAAGTCTTGTTTATGCCTTCCTCATGGCTCATTTTCTTCAAGAAATTCAAGGAAGTTGCTGCCTACCTTGTCCTCCATCATCATCATCTAGGATGCGTGCACCTCGTGAGCAAGGGCAAAGAAGAAAGGAGGAAGCTGCAGCTATGTGCGGGTGCACTTGAGGAGTGTGCGGCCGCACATCAGGTGTGTGCGGGCGCACTTTCCTTGGTACACTCCTTCGAGCGTCCGCACCAACGTGGGTCTATTTTTGGACGTCTTTCCCAACTTCCTCTTGGGATTGTTAGTTATTTTTCATTCCTTTTATAGAGAGAAGTTTGGATCTTCATAGAAGAAGAATTAGATTAGATTAGATTTTAGAGAGAGAAAACATTAGTTCTTTTCTCTCTCTAAAAATGCTAAGAACTAATGTTTTCTCTCTCTAAAATCTAATCTAATCTAATTCTTCTTCTATGAAGATCCAAACTTCTCTCTATAAAAGGAATGAAAAATAACTAACAATCCCAAGAGGAAGTTGGGAAAGACGTCCAAAAATAGACCCACGTTGGTGCGGACGCTCGAAGGAGTGTACCCAGGAATGTGCGCCCGCACACACCTGATGTGCGGCCGCACACGACAGATGTGCGGCCGCACACTCCTCAAGTGCGCCCGCACATAGCTGCAGCTTCCTCCTTTCTTCTTTGCCCTTGCTCACGAGGTGCACGCATCCTAGATGATGATGATGGAGGACAAGGTAGGCAGCAACTTCCTTGAATTTCTTGAAGAAAATGAGCCATGAGGTATAAACAAGACTTTGAAGCATGCTCCTTGAACCTCTCATTGACTTGAAACTTCTTGCACAAGCTTTAGGCATGAAAATCAATGGAAAACTATAGAAAGGAAGACCGGGAATCCTTGGACAATCAATCACAACCTACAATCAAAGGATAAAAAGCAAGTAAAAGGGAAAAATAGCAAGTAAACAAGAAAAAGCACGAAATAGAGAAACTAACTACAAAAAGCACGAAATGAAGAAAACAAGAATAAAACTAAGGGAAACTAAAGAAAAGAAAGATAAAAAGAAATAAAAATCATCCAAAAAGGAACCAAATGAGTGCCAAAAATGTCACTCATCAAATTCCCCCAAGCTAAACTTTTGCTCGTCCTCGAGCAAAACAAAGCAAGAAAAAGAGAGGATGAAAATTTTATTGAAAACGAAAAAGAAAGACTTAAGATAAGAATGTACACTAAGACTCATTGTCGTAGGAATCACGGTTGTTTTTAGCTACAACAAGCCCTTTAAACCCCAAAGTCGCCTATGAGGACGAGTGAGGTCTCGTAAGGGTATCCTAAGAGTTTGACCCATAACTCACACCAAACATCAATGAGGCAAACCATAGAAGAAAAAGAAAGAAAAACAAACCTTTACGAAATGAATCAACATAAAGACTATAGAGCAAATGAATGACAATCTTTCTCAAGTAGTTAAGGTATGCACGTTTCAAGATATCCAAGGTTGATTGAAACATAGGGTATGCTAGGCATAGGAACTAGTTATCACAATTCACTTTCATCCCAAACAATCTTACCGCGTTCTTCCCACTAGTCTCAAATCTCCCTTTAGTGAGTGTCCCAATGATTCCTCGAAGGAACCGGAAAAGAAATATTTTAAGGCTACTCGACATCTTGACTATGCGTCCCCTTTTCTTAGGCAATGACCCATGATGCCCTCCCTCGAATAGTGACTCAACTATCTAGGTCAAAAGGTCTTTCCCCAAGGTTGTAACGTAAGGCATAAAGGGTGAAGGTAGGCTAAAATTTAAAAATTTGGTGGTTTTCCTAATAGTGAAGCAAAGATTGCGCATATCTTTACACCAAGACTAAGTTGTCACCAAACAAAAACAACACCCCCAAGCTTACTCGAGGCTATACTCACAAAAATATATACAAAAAGCGTGAGAACGCTTCCCCCCAAGCGTAAATGGAGCATTGTCCTCAATGCTCAAAAAGGGAGAAAACTCACATCAAAATATTTTTGAATTTTTCATTTTTCACTTTTTTTTTCATGTTTTTCTTATATAGATAGTGCTTTGTCCTCGCCTCTTGTAACTTTAGACGGCTTTTTCAACTTTTGCACTTATTATATGTCCATGCCCTTTATAATGTAGGACGGCTTTTACTCATACTCATTTGCCATTATTCACCAAGAATTCAAAACACATATATGCTTTCATAAGAACCAAACATATCAACTTCTCCACCACAAACTCCATCAAGTATGATCAATTGCTTCACCAAAAACCAAGAAAAGAAAGAAAAATGAAACAAAAGGCCAAAGAACTAAAGATGTGGCTTGAAAAGAAGGTATAAGGCTCAAATGGTTGCAAGAAGGCAAATGTAAACCCAAAAATAGAGAAAATAACAAAGTATAACAAAAATGAAGATACCACCCCGAAAAATGTGCCTTTGTCCTTCCTAGATAGTTCGGTCTCGTGTTTGAGAATCATACATCAAGCTTTATTAGATTAGGTATGCATAGTCAAGGATCCACGCCGCTCAATCAAAGAATGTTGAAGGCTAGAAAAACAAGTAACCTCACAAGGATGTGGCAAAAACTCACTAATGGTGTCAAATCAACTATGGGAAGCAACTACCAACGTGCCACAAACAAGTAGAATCCGGCTTCATGATCCCTCTAGTTCAAACCAACTACCCTAGCATACACTATCCTAGAGTCAACCAAACATAGTCTCAAACCGTGCATACCTTTACAACCTAGGAAGAAAATCATGCAAAAGACAAAGTCCAATGTACAAGGTCCAATTCAAAAGAAAAGTGAAAATTAAAGCCTCAAAATTATACCACAAAGAAAAAAGAAAGGAAATAAAAGAAAGAGAAAATAAAAGAAAATAAAAGCGAAGTAATGGAACATAGAAAAGGAAAATAGGAGAGATAACATGAAAGCACTAGAATGCCAGTGAAACAAATAAGAATCCCAATCGACAGACAAGTGATCGAATGACATCATTGTCATCGATCCCAAACACATTACGTGTTAACAAGCATTCATCCTCGAACCATTCAACATCCCATAAACTAAACCTATTCTATGCAACCAAGAAAAATAAAGAGAAAAATAAGAAAGATCTCACCGGCTCCAAGCTTAACAAAACTAAACGAAGTAAGTAGAAGCCACCTCGTTGCATTCCATAAACAAATGCTTTGACCAAAGACCAAGTGAGAAAAAGAGAATAAAAGAATCTATATACAAAGAAAATTGTTAGTAACTTCCAAATGAAAACAGCCAAAAATTCGGCAGCATAACGACGGGAAATGAAAAATATATATCAGAGACAGTGAAACATCAGGAAACATCATCAGCAACAAGAATCATCAGAGTAATAGCAGAGCAGATAGATAAAGAACAGAGCGAGTCATCATCAAAGAAACAGCAGATAAAATATCACAGAGACATCAGAGCAGACAGAGGACATAGAGGCTAAGAAGGAAAAATGCGAAATAAACCACTAACAAGGAGGAGAACCATGCAAACCATAACCAACCTAAACCAACTCCCCCAAGCTAGAAATGAGCCACCCCTCCCCCAAGCTAAACCCAACCACAGGGCAAACACAAAGCACAATCATAAAGCATGCATACGGAGGGGGCCAAAATGGCTCACTCGGCACTAAAGTAGGGGGTAGAACTAGTACTCCCCCCACCTAACGAAACAACTTCCTTCCCTTTAGCCTCACCCAACCTCCTAAGGGCATCAGCAGCAAAATAGTCAGACCAGTCATCCAAGACAGGGGGCCCTGAACGACCCCATCTCCCCTCAGTCTCAGGGGAAGGGAAAGGAGCAGGGTTTGCTGGATCATAAGTCCAGTCACATCCTCCCGGCCTCCTGTAATCGTAATCCCCTTTAGAGGTCCCACGAATGGCACTATGCGCCATATGCGGGCCCTCCCAGTAGGGATAGCAAAGACGGGGCCCCACCGCCTTGTCAAAAGGCTCCCACTGTGGGACAGGGCCCTCTTGGACCGGGAGATATGGATAATTCACATAAGGCTCAATATCCCCTCTAGACACATGAAAGTCATACACCCTCCTAGCATGATAATCATAACCACCCACAAAACAAGTATTCCCCATAGAAGAAGAAGACAATGCAATAGAAAGGGCAGCAATCTTAGCATGCAAGCTAGATAAATCATGCAAGGGAGGGGATGAAGGAGGAAGAGGAGTAGGAGAAGAAGTTTGAGGGATACCTCCCTTAGATGAAGAGGCCTTAGACCTTGGAAAAGCATTACCCGAAGAAGGCATGGAAACCCGACGAAAAGAAACCGGAATATCTCTCTTGGGCGGCTTCCAAGGATAGGGCGAACTCTTGTCTCTCACCATCGACCCTTCGTAGGAAATGAGGCACCAATCGGTTGTCCGAGACACCTTCCAAATAAACAAATCGTCCATGATAGTGCGCTCAATGAACTTTTGATTGATTAAGGCAAACGTGCCCAACAAACAAGACGGAGACTTCTCTCTAGGATCCTGAATCTCCACAAGATCTCCAATCATGGAAGCATATTTTTTGTTAAGCGATAGCACGATGAGGGTGATCATACCCCCAATTTGAATGCTTCCCGAGAGAAAGAAACCGTCACGAATATCGATGAAGCGGTCGAGCAAATGCCTAGCAAAATCAATTACATCAAAGTCCTCCAACATATCATCCCAATATCGTGAGCCAACCATAGCCAACTTAATTGCTCTTGAGATATAGCTCCAAGAGATTCCTTGGAGAAAAATGCATAAGTAAGTATGCGGCTAAAGTAGCGCATCGCTCCATGGACTATAGTGGCCGATTTGGAAGTTTGGGCACAATAAGTATCCTCAATAGAAATATCATCCCACCAATCATTCTCATCATACCTATGGTTGCGATGGAGAGCTTCATAGGCCGGATAAATCAAAGGCTTTCCATCAATAGGCTCCGGAAAGTTAAACATCTTGTTTAGGAATGAAAGGGGAATATAATAGTCTTCATTGAATACTTGGAAGGTAAGTGTTGGACATTCATTATCGTCACCATCCTCTTGCACTTCGAGCGAAGATAGGAATTCATAGGTGAGACTTGCATAGGTGGGAGCATTAAGGTCAATGAATTGCTCAAGACCCAAATTTCGAGCTAACATCCGCACATCGTCGTCTATCCCAAGAAGAGTAGTGGTGTCTCGATCATAGAATCTTGTAGAATACAATTTCCGTGAAGAAAGACTCTCAAATCTATCCCAATGCTCTTGAACCGTGAACTTGATGCCATAAGTTTCTTTGATGGAAGAAGGTGGATCAATTGTCTTCCTCGAATTTGTAACCTTTGCGCGCTTAGCTTGTCTTGAACCACCCATCTATAAGATAAAGCACAAAGAAAATGATTTCAATAGTAGGAATGGTGTGCCAAAAATTAATCATGTACATGGGGAAAAATAAAAGGACAATATGACATGAGTTAAGCAAAAGTTCAATAGAGATGAATAATGCATAATCAAAACATCACAATTGACACAAGTATTACCCCAATTCACAATTAACAAAAGCAACTATATACCATACTACCAACAACCACTTTCTCCATTATCACCATCAACATCAACAAAACACCCTAAAACTAAACATATGAAAATCCAACAAGGTTCATGCCAAAATTCGTAAATGCTCAAGTAATATCATCATCATAATTAGATTTCACAAAACCATCATCAACAATTCCATAATCATCATCATAAAAACAAGTAGTAGTAATGGTGGAGAGTAAGAGGGTAGTACTAGTCATGCTCAAATTCTCATGAGATAAGAAAATTGAAACTTTATCACATAAAACATGCAATTATACTTTCAATTGATTGAAAATCACAACAATTAAGCAAGAAAAACACCACTACACATAAACATCTCCAACAATCATACCAACAAGTTTCAATTAAAAAGTACCCAAAATTTTCAAACTAGGAGTGAGAAAATTACCTTTAAGGATGTAGAATGAAGACTTGGGGAGCAAAGTAATGAGAATTATGGAAAATTTTGATGAGGAAAAATGAAAAATATTATGAGGAGAATGGAGAGCAACTATGAGCAACCACAATAGACTTAAGGAGGAAGTAGAATGAAATAGGAGAGAGAGACAAGGAAAAATCGGGCTTAAGAGAGGAGGGAAAACCACCCCACGTAGACCCAGCAATGTGCGGCCGCACAAGAGAGATGTGCGCCCGCACAGTGCTCGTGTGCGGCCGCACAGTGCTGGTGTGCGGGCGCACAAAAACTGGGCTCTTTTTCCCGATTGTCTTCCTCCCTCATCATGTGCGCACACCCCATGATGGTCATGAGGAACCACATAGGCAGTAGCTACACTTCATATTGGAGAAAGAAAAACTTGAAATCATGAAAATAAACACAAGTATTTACCATTCTCCATTCTTACCCACCTTTCCAACTTAAGAATTGGGACAAGTTTACCTCAAAGTTGGCATCAAAATTGTTGGAATTCGACTCAAACCATCCTACAACATCAAACACAACAAAATTAGATCACAAAAACATCATCAAAACCCAAAAAAAAACCAAAAGAAAAAGAAAGAAAAAGTTAGAAAGCACGGGTTGCCTCCCGTGAAGCGCTTAATTTAGAGTCTTAAGGTAGACATCCTCCACCTCTTTCAAGGCGGATCATAGAGAGTCATGTCATGAATGACCCCCACGAACACTCCATCATAATACCTCTTTAGTCTATGTCCATTAACCTTAAAAGTTCTCGAAATATCCAAGGGAGAAATTTTGATAGAACCATTTGAAAACACCTCTTGAACAACAAAAGGGCCGGTCCAACGAGACATCAATTTTCCGGGAAAAAGCCTCATTTTGGAATTGAAAAGAAGCACCTTATCCCCCGGAACAAACTCTTTCTTCTCAATGAGCTTATCATGCACCTCCTTAGTTCTAGCTTTATACAAGCTAGCACAATCATAAGCATCCAACCGAAGCTCTTCTAACTCATGAAGATCTAACCAACGTTGCTCACCCGCACTAGCCAAATCAAAATTGATCTTTTTAATAGCCCAATGAGTGCGGTGCTCAAGCTCAACCGGAAGGTGACAAGATTTCCCATAAACCAAGCGACAAGGAGTGGTACCAATAGGAGTTTTGAAAGCCGTTCTATATGCCCATAGAGCATCATCAAGCTTATTTGCCCAATCTTTCCTACTCCTTGCAACCGTCTTCTCAAGAATTAACTTAATTGACGATTAGATACCTCAACTTGCCCATTAGTTTGAGGATGATAAGGAAGACCAAATCGTTGGTTCACTCCATGCTTCTTCAACATCTTCCGGAAAGCATAGTGCACAAAATGCGAGCCATTGTCACTTATAACCGCTTTGGGGATGCCAAACCTAGGGAATATTATCTTTTTGAACAATTTCATCACCACTTTATGATCATTAGTGGGAGAAGCAATGGCTTCCACCCACTTTGACACATAATCAACGGCAACAAGGATATATTGATTCCCATAAGAAGATGGAAAAGGACCCATAAAATCTATACCCCAAACATCAAATATCTCCAATTCAAGTATTGGTTGTTGGGGCATCTCATTCCTCCTCGAAATATTCCCGGTCCTTTGGCATTGATCACAACTTTTGACATATTCCCAAGCATTCTTAAAGAGGTTAGGCCACCATAATCCACATTGAAGCACCTTAGAGGCCGTTCTTGAAACACCCATATGACCACCACTAGGATCCGAGTGGCACATCTTCAAAACATTTGGTATTTCCTCATTTGGCACACATCGGCGCAACAATCCATCCACACCTCTTTTGTACAAGATTGGTTCATCCCATACATAGTGCCTTGCTTCTTGCTTAAACTTTCTCTTTTGATTGTTGGAAAAAGAAAAAGGGAACTCCCCACAAGCAAGAAAATTCACCAAATCGGCAAACCAAGGGAGCTCCTTCATATTGATAACATACAAAGAATCATCCAACATCCGGTCCTCTATAGGAGACCCATCGTCTTGAACTTGAAAATCTTCAAGTCTAGACAAATGATCCGCAACAACATTTTCAGCACCTTTTTTTATCTCGGATCTCAAGATCAAAAGATTGAAGCTCAAGGACCCAACGAATTAACCTCGGTTTGGATTCTTTTTTCCCAAAGAGATACTTCAAAGCCGCATGATCGGTGAAAACTATAGTCTTAGACCCCAACAAGTAACAACGGAATTTCTCAAAAGAATGAACAATAGCCAAGAATTCCTTTTCCGTTGTTGTGTAATTTCTTTGAGCACCATTGAGAGTCTTTGACATATAATAGATGACATGGAGCTTCTTGTCAATTATTTGACCCAACACACCTCCTATAGCCGTATCACTTGCATCACACATGACCTCAAATGGCAAATCCCATCTAGGGGCTTGGACAATAGGAGTAGAAGTCAAAGCTTTCTTCAATTTATTAAAAGCTTCCAAGCAAGCATCATTAAAGACAAAATCAACATCTTATTGGAGAAGATCATTTAAGGGCTTAGCAATAAGAGAAAAATCTTTGATAAACCTTCTATAAAATCCGGCATGACCCAAAAATGATCTTACCCCTTTCACATTGACCGGGGGAGGCAACTTCTCTATTACCTCAATCTTAGCCTTGTCAACCTCGATGCCTTTATTGGAAATTTTATGGCCTAGAACAATCCCTTCTTCCACCATGAAGTGGCATTTTTCCCAATTAAGCACCAAGTTGACCTTTTCACATCTCTCTAGGCATCTTTCAAGATTTTTGAGGCAATCCTCAAATGAAACACCTCCCACGGAAAAATCATCCATGAAGACTTCCATTTCCTCTTCAAGCATGTCCCCAAAAATGCTCATCATACACCTTTGAAAGGTCGCCGGAGCGTTACACAATCCAAAGGGCATTCTTCTATATGCAAAGGTACCATAGGGGCATGTGAAGGTTGTCTTTTCTTGATCCTCGGGGTGAATAGGAATTTGAAAGAATCCCGAATATCCATCAAGAAAGCAATAGAATTTGTGCCTAGTCAACCTTTCAAGCATTTGGTCAATAAAAGGGATAGGGAAATGATCCTTTTGGGTTGATGTGTTTAGACGTCTATAGTCTATACACATCCTCCAACCGGTGACTGTTCTAGTTGGAATGAGCTCACCTTTCTCATTCTCAACTACGGTCATACCCCCCTTTTTAGGAACGACATGCACGGGAAAGACCCACCTTGAGCTTGAAATGGGGAATATAATTCCCGCATCCAAAAGCTTGGTGATCTCTTTCTTGACTACTTCTCCCATTGGGGGATGTAGTTTCCTTTGTCGTTCAATAGAAGGAAGGGTGCCTTCCTCAAGTGTTATGTGGTGTGTACACAAGGCGGGGCTTATGCCTTTAAGATCATCAATTGTGTACCCCAAAGCACCTTGGTGCTTTCTCAAAACACCACATAACGCTTGAGCTTGGCTCTCACTCAAGGATGCACTAACAATAACGGGATATGTAGAATTAGGGCCTAAGAATTCATACCTAAGGTGTGATGGTAGAGGTTTTAGCTCTACCATGGGAACACCTTTTCCTTCTTTGGTTGAGGCCACTTGCAAAGCATCTTGACTTGATATCCCCATGCAAGTTTCTTCTCCACTCCCTATATCGCCTTCATTAAGCAAATTTTCATACAATTGCTCTTCCTTGGTTGAGATACCTATCTTTTCCTTGTTCAAAAAGACACACTCAAGAGAATCGTTAGATGTGAGCAAGTGCTCATGCATGGAATTCACAATATTATCAAGCACTTCAACTCTCATGCAATTTTCTAAAGAAGAGGAAGGATATTTCATTCCTTCATTCAAATCAAATTCAATTACTTCCTCTCCTATCTTAAGATATATCTTAGCACTTTTCACATCTATCATAGCCCCCGATGTAGCAAGGAAAGGTCTACCTAAGATGATAGGTATTGTAGCATCTTCATCCATGTCCAACACAACAAAATCAACCGGAATAACAAATTTTCCAACCCTTAAAGGCACATCTTCTACCTTTCCCTTAGGAATCTTGATTGACCTATCGGCTAATTGCAAGGTAATCTTTGAAGGTAGAAGTTCTCCTAGACCTAATCTTTAATAAACCGAATATGGCATAAGGCTAACACTAGCTCCTAAATCACATAAGGCATTATCAATTTGGGTCTTGTTGATAGCACAAGGGATGGAAAAATTTCCGGGATCCTTCAACTTAGGAGGCATCTTATTCATGATGATTGCACTACAATGCTCGGTAAGGCTAATGGTCTCCACCACATCACAAGTCCTTTTTCCACTCAAAATCTCCTTAAGGAACTTAGCATAATTTGGCATTTGTTCAACAACATCGGTGAAAGGAAGAGTTAAATGAAGTTGCTTAAGCATCTCTACAAATTTCCCGAATTGTTCGTCCAAATTATATCTATTATATCTTTGAGGATAGGGGAGCCTTTGTTTGCAAACCTCTCTCTCTTTCTCTATCACCTTCTCTACTTGTTCCTCACCAACATTTTCGCTCAAGGGGCATTCATCACCTTCGATTTCAATGGAATTCTTACTAGTTCTCTCATTAGCAACACTCTTCTTAGGCACACCTCCCTCAAGGACCTTACCACTTCTAGTAACAATGGCATCCATAGGGTTCCTAGAATCTAAGCTTGGTGGAGTCAAAGAAGAAGAGTGAGCATATTCCTTGAATATACTAGTCAATTGAGAAAGTTTTTCACTCAAATCTTTGTTATAAGCCAACATGTAATTAAACTTCTCTTCATTCAAAACCATACACATTTCCAAAGTCTTGGCTTGTTTCTCAATGACACTTTCCAAAAATTCTCTAGAAGGAAATGATTGGTCATGGGAATTATCATTTAAACTTTGAGCATTTGGAACTAAATCAATTGGGGAACCATCTTGAAAACTTGCTTGAAAATATCCCCTAGCTTGATTATTCCAATTACCCCTAGTTTCATTTTGGCTCCTTTGTTGACCATAGTTATCATAACCTTGGTTATGATCCCCATGTCTATAGCCATGACCATGACCATTACAACCATGATGGTTATAGTTACCATGAATCTCTTGGCAATCATGATTCCTATAACCTCCATTTTGGTTATAATCATCATGATTCATATGATAATTCCTATTTCCAATATTCCTTTGAACATCATTTCTAGGTTCACAAGCATGATTATTGACATAATTCATGTGTTCCATTTCACTTCCATCACATTCACTACAAGAAACATTTGGGCACATAGAAGCATTGTGATCATTCATTCCACATAATTGACATGGCCAACATTCCACAATCATGCAACAAGTTGAAAGATTGGAGTTAGAGTGAGAAGATGTACCTCTCCCCTTAATTTGGGAGGGAAGAATTAGAGCTTGGGAAGGAGGCTTCTCAAGCTTTTCCTTGAGAGACATAACTTCTTTCCCTAAATCCGCAATCAAAGTGGTCAAATCATTAATGACACTAAGTTGTTCGATCGAGTAACCCTTGCTTGCTGGTTCTCTTTCCACTTCTTGCCAATTCATATAATGACGAGCTACTTCATCAATAGCATCAACCACTTCTTCTTCCGTCTTGTTCATGATTGGGCCTCCGGCTCCGGCATCCAAACTTGCTCTCCCATGAGAACTCAACCCACCATAAAAGATATGTATGATTTGATAGGTAGGAATCCCATGGTGTGGACACTCCCTTTGATAATCCTTGAATCTTTCCCATGCTTCATAAAGGCTTTCATTAGGCCTTTGCTTGAACCCTTGAATCAAAGCTCTTGCCTCCGCCGTTTTCTTTTGAGGATAGAAACGGAACAAGAAAGCTTTGGTGACATCATCCCAAGTTTTCAATGAATTGGGCTTCATCTCTTTATCTAGCCATTCCAAAGATCTTCCTATGAGGGAGAAAGGGAACAACTTAAGGCGGATGAATTCTTGAGACACCCCATTAATCTTGATTGTGTTACAATATTTTTCAAACTCCTTAAGATGGTTCAATGGGCTCTCGTTCTTCGCCCCACCATATTGTCTCCTCTCAATAAGGGTGATCATTGCCGGCTTTATTTCAAAGTCATTCTCCGGTGATATAGGTGGAGCTATGGCGCTCTCATACCTATAGGCCTCGGGCACTCCAAGCTCCTTCAAGGTAACTCTTGAACTACCTCCCATGACTTGGGATCTACACACACAAAACTCAAAGACAATATTAGTAGCACGGCTACAAGTGTAGCCTAAGTGTAAAATCTTTTTGTATTTTATCAAAATGAAATAGACTCAAAAACAACATGCACTCAAGCACCATTACCCGGCAACGGCGCCATTTTGATGGGAAGGAGAACGGTAGGTCGTTGGGCTACCACCCCACCCAATCAAACAAAATTTGTAACTTAACTAACCCCTATTTAGCGTAGTGGTAAGTCAAGGTCGAACCTAAGGGAATGTATATCAAATGCACGATGCCTAAATCAAGCTATTTCGGAGTCAAGAAGGGGTTGAGGTAGAACTTAGGCTAAACTAGGTAATGCAAAACTTATATGAAATCAATTTAAGACACTAGGGCAATGGATCCACATGTAATCATAATGGAAACGGTAATTTGGGAGGTTAAACCGACTAAGTCAAGCGATATGAAGGAAAATCATCATGTATCCAAAAGAGCATACTAAGATGGTTCACCTAGAGGTCTAACTAGCGTCAACTACGCTAAACACTACCTAGGGAACGTCACAAAGCACCTCAATCGTGAAATTGCAAGTTTACTAATCAATGGTCCGTATCATAGCAAGCTTACAATGCAATCTAGTGTGAATAACAAGGGTGATCAAGCCTAATCAAGCACACACTTGCACAAAATCAATCAACCAATTTAATCACATCATCAACTCAATCAATGTCCCCCAAATTAACCTCAATTCATCATCAATACATGCTTCACCACTACCTTAGCAAATAAACTACTCACAATCCATAAAGAACAACAAAATCAAAGCTAAACTAATCATCATTCCCAAATTCATCAATTGAAATCAAATTGAAACCAACAAAATCAATCAACTATCAATTAATCAAATCAAACAACAATACTAATGAAATCAAACTTTGAATTGCATTAAAGAGTAAAGAATCCTTACAAACTTGATAGAAATCAAATCAAATGAAGCAATCTTCAATCATCAATCATCAAACCCACACTTTCTCTCTCTAAATATGCTAAGAACTAATGTTTTCTCTCTCTAAAATCTAATCTAATCTAATTCTTCTTCTATAAAGATCCAAACTTCTCTCTATAAAAGGAATGAAAAATAATTAACAATCCCAAGAGGAAGTTGGGAAAGACGTCCAAAAATAGACCCACGTTGGTGCGGACGCTCGAAGGAGTGTACCCAGGAATGTGCGCCCGCACACACCTGATGTGCGGCCGCACACGACAGATTTGCGGCCGCACACTCCTCAAGTGCGCCCGCACATAGCTGCAGCTTCCTCCTTTCTTCTTTGCCCTTGCTCACGAGGTGCACGCATCCTAGATGATAATGATGGAGGACAAGGTAGGCAGCAACTTCCTTGAATTTCTTGAAGAAAATGAGCCATGAGGAAGGCATAAACAAGACTTTGAAGCATGCTCCTTGAACCTCTCATTGACTTGAAACTTCTTGCACAAGCTTTAGGCATGAAAATCAATGGAAAACTATAGAAAGGAAGACCGGGAATCCTTGGACAATCAATCACAACCTACAATCAAAGGATAAAAAGCAAGTAAAAGGGAAAAATAGCAAGTAAACAAGAAAAAGCACGAAATGAAGAAAACAAGAATAAAACTAAGGGAAACTAAAGAAAAGAAAGATAAAAAGAAATAAAAATCATCCAAAAAGGAACCAAATGAGTGCCAAAAATGTCACTCATCATGGAACCATGTAACTCATCAAGCATATCATCAAGTCGGGGAATAGGGAAGCGATACTTGATGGTGATGTTATTGATGGCCCTACTATCAACACACATCCTCCATGTACCATCCTTTTTCGAAACCAAAAGAGTCGGAATCGTACAAGGGATAAGGGATTCCCTCACAAATCCTCTTTCAATCAAATCACCAACTTGTCTTTGAAGCTCTCTTGCTTTATCGGGGGTACACCTATAAGCCGGTTTATTAGGGAGTTGTGATCCGGGAATAAGATCGATTTGATGCTCAATTCCCCTAATAGGTGGCAAACCGGGTAGGAGATCATCGGAAAAAACATCATGGTACTCAACCAATACTTCCTTGACAAGGGGGTGGATTGGGTTATCTCGCTCACTCTCTTGTGTTTCCCTAAGAAGACAAATAAAGACAAGGTGTCCTTGATTTATCTCCTTTCCCATCTCATTTTCACCAATGAGAAGGTTCTCTTTGATTGTGTTTCCCGTACCCAAGGGTTCTTTGTGTTTGATGGTGGGGGACAAGGGGTTGAGTACAATCTTTTTCTTATCCATCATGAATGAATAAGTGTTCTTTCTTCTATCATGCATTACATCTCTATCAAATTGCCAAGGTCTACCAAGAAATACATGAAAAGCATCCATAGGCAATACATCACAAAGCACCTCATCCTTATATAGCTTGCCAATTGAGAAAGAAAGAAGAGTTTGTTTCGTTATCTTCACCTCATTGTGATTGTTAAGCCATTGAAGCTTGTAGGGAGTAGGATGATCGGTAGTTTCAAGATTGAGCTTACTCACCAATGTTGTTGAAGCCACATTAGTGTAAGAGCCAATATCAATGATAAGGTTGCAAACTCGATCCTTGATGGTGCAACGAGTTTGGAAGATGTTTTCCCTTTGCTCTTCCGCCAAAGGGGTGGAGATGGAGTGAAGTGCCCTCCTCACAACAAGGATTTGACCCTCATCGGCTTCAACTAGAATCTCATCCTCTTCATCATATATAGGGTCTCCAAAATCCCTTTTCTCATCTTCGTACTTATCATCATCCATTTCACGAATCATCATAGCTCTACTATTTGGACACTCATTGGCAAAATGTCCATAACCTGTACACTTGTAGCAAGTCTTCCGATTGCTCATCTTGTTGTGCTCATCTTTGCTAGAAGAGTGCATGGGAGCCTTGCCTTTGTCATCCTTGGCAATGGGCTTGCTTGTCTCACCCTTTAGGGCAAAAGAATTCTTGAAGGTAGGCTTAGTGTACCCACTAGCACTACTCACCTTGTCATACTTCTCAAACTTCAAAGCCTTTTGCACCACGTGATCAAAACTTCCATGGGCATGCACATCAACCTTTTGCCCAAGTTTTCTTCAAGACCACCAATATATCTAGCAATCTTATGCTCCGGTGCTTCTTCAATTCCACTCATGATAGAAAGTTTTTCAAACTCCCTAGTATACTTCTCTAATGACATAGTTCCTTGCTTAAGAGAGTTCAATTTAAGATAAGCATCTTGTAAATAATCTTTAAGCATAAAGGCCTTGTTCATATGTTTCTTCAATTTCTCCTAAGAAGTGATTTTTGATTTTCCATCTTTCCTCCTACGATTCTTTAAGTTCTCATACCACAAAGAAGCATGTTTTTTGAGTTTAAGGATGGCCAATTTGAAACGTTTTTCATCATTATAACCCTTCTATTCAAACACATTCTCCATAATTCTATCCCAATCAAGAAATTCATTAGGATCAAGATTACCTCCAAAGTCCGGAAATTCCAACTTGATGTCTCGGTCACGGTTGTCCTCATGGTGTCGTTGGCGGTGTTCCCTTCTCCGGTGAGGAGAGTGAGAGTCATCTTCTTCACTAGGGCTCCTCCTCCTTCTATGACTTCTTCTAGGGCTTCTTCTATTCTCCAAGACCTCAAGAAGTCTATCAAACTTCCTTTCTAGAGCATCCAATCTAGAGTGCTCATTGTAACCTTCATCATCTTCATAATAGTATCTATCACCCATGTTTCAAGATAGAAAGCTTGTATCTTGATAGGCCGTCATCGAGCCTACCAAAGATAAAGTCCTATCTTGGTCTCACTAGCTAATAGCAAGGGTAAGAAAGGGTCAACCCCAAGAGAGGCGTTGAATCAACCACCGAGATACTACCGTTTAAATAAGCTAAATGAAGTCAATATTGGGTATGTTTTGTGTAACATGTACTAGTTCAAATCAACTAAGACTAAGGGGATATTAACGATATTTAGAGGAATCTAGGGCTCGGGATATACCACTCAACTTCATCACAAATCACAATTAACATGTAGCAAACAATGGTAAATTGAGGGGATAATATAGGGGAAGTCATCTAAAGCACCCAACTACTCTCTCAAGCTAGAGGGATTACTTGAATCATGGATACAACCAACTCTCGTGGTTACAAAGCATAAAACAAGTATTAAAGCATAATCACGATGACAAAAAACATTCCCTTGACTGGAAATTCCTATGCTCATGGCATTTCAAGTCAATTAAGCATAAGGGAGCTAACTCAAGTTCATCTCTCGATCCTTTGTTGAGAAAGCTTGGATAATAGTTCTAGCAATGGCCATATACAAGAACTAAGCAATTAAACCACTTAAGCTCAACTAATTAACACCCAACCATTATCAAATTAACAGATGCAAAAACAAGTAATTAGTGACTACATTGAGGGTTTTACCCAAACCCTAGAAAATTAGACTACTCACAATCCATAAAAATTAAAGCAATTAAGGTTTTCAAGCTACTCATGAACAAGATTCAAACTAAAGATTAAGCTAATTAACAATCTAAGCATACAAGAATTAAGAAAAATAATTAACAATCAAAGCAATTAAAATGGAAGAGAAGAGTGAGAAAAAGTTACTAGAAGCTTCAACTTGAATAACAATGGTGGAACTTGTCTTCTACAATGATTGAGATTGAAATTTCCAAGCTATTAATTAAAATCTAACTAATGATTTGAGAATATTTGTGTTTCTACGATTACAAACTAAGAGAAAGCTCTAAAAACTTGGATGCCGTACAAATGAGTTCAAGGGGTTATTTATAAAGACCCCCAAATAGAAAAGACGGAGAAAACAAGAGTCGGGCACGGCTACAGGTCAGCACAGACGTGCTGGACTTGGTACGGACGTGCTGCCTAAACTGCACGGACGTGCCATCATGTGCACGGCCGTGCACAGCCAAAAGAAGAGAAACAGTCAACTACTGTTTCAGCCTGGAAATCTTGCACGTATGTGCCACATTAGGCACGGACGTGCAGGCCTTGAACTGCACAATCAGTTTTGAAACTGATTCGGGCTGGGCAAGCTGCACGGACGTGTAGGATCAGGCACGGACGTGCTGAACTCTACACGAGCATCGTGCAGGTCCTAAGAGCAGCAAGCAAAAGTTTCTGGTCATGTTGAAGCACTCTTGCACGGACGTGCCATACCTTGCACGTCCGTGCAGACTCTCTAAGGCCCCTATCTTCACTTTTTCTTCGATTTTGCTCCATTGTCTCGGCTTCTAACCTCGGTTTATCATCCATATGCTTCAAATGGTCGTCTTTGGACCTAAAAACTGAACAAAAACACTAACAACCCATGAAGCAAGGGATACACCAAAGTTGAACGAAAATAGAGTAGAAGTGAACCAAAATGTCATTATATCAAGTAAACAAGGTTCAAAATCACTTTAAAATCATATCAAATAACAAGTTATCAAATCCCTCAAGCTAAGCTTTTACTAGTACTCGAGCAAAACAAACATGTCAAATCAAGAAGGAAGATAACTTGCTAATGATCAAACTAAGGAGAGGTACTAAAGAGGAAACACAAAAACAGAAATCCGCATGGCAACAACCATAAACACTTTTAGCACAAGTGAAAAGCAATTTAAACCCCTAAGTCACCTAAGAGGACGAGTTTTTATCTCGTGAGGGTTTCCCTTGAGCTTAACCCACAACTCACAAAAACCACGCCAAAACTATCAAAACACATCATTATTATCAAAGTAATCAATACACACCAAAAGCAATGTTTTTATTGCCCAAGTCAACTCATCGGGATATAAATCACAAGCAAGACAAGTGAGCGACTTTCAAGAATTACCGATCATACAAATGTGCACATGAGTTGGGGGTAGAGAGGAGAACTAAGAAAGGTTGCACTAGGATACTTCCTTATACCTTTTACTAGTTCATTAGAGCACGTCTAGATATTCCAAAGTTGCAATAAGCCCTCTTTCGGTTATAAAATCTCAAAATGCAAGTCGACCTCCCAAAATGCACTCTTAAGCCCCTTAAACTACACTCTAACTCGGGATTTACATAAGAAACATCAAAATAGATAATGTGTGGGAGGAATCCACAAGTTGACCTCTAGATTAGAAAAAGGAAAATTTTGAGAATTTTTGTAGGAGTTTTGTAGGAGTTTTTTTTTTATCTCCCTTTCTTTTTCTATTTTTTTTTTCAACATACATTGCCCTCGCCTCTTTTAACTGTGAGCGGCTCTTTCTTTATTCAAAACATGTGGCTTATTATGCCACTTATTACACATGATACAAGTAGAACCAATTCCCTAATAGAGTTTCATTTTGGGGTGGAAAGGGGGCACATCAAGGGCACAAGGAACGACAAGTTAATTCAAACATATCCTACTTTGGGCAAATTTGACGATATCTTATGCTGGACGTGCACTTGAGCATTCATCGGTTTTCATTTCATATACTCTAATGCAATCAAGATTAATGGAGCTCTAAATGACCCCAACTCTTGCACACACCCTTCTAAAAGAATTTGTATTCATCACTCAAGAGTCAAGCAAGCAAAACATATAAGTATCGTCATTTGAATCTCATCCTTGAGCCTTTTTTCATTTTTTCAATTTTTTTTTTTTAATTACTAAGCTAAGCATAACTAGAAATCTAAATAAAGAGAGAGAGGAGAAGTATTCACAAATAAGAGATTTGGATTTAGGGTGTTGGATTTCAAAGGGAGTAATTTTGGATTCAAGGGATTTGGATTTTAGGGGAAAGGATCAATTAACATGCAAGTTCAACACTATCAACACACAAATAAGCACAAACATATGAGCCGATGACTCTCCCCCCAAGCTATCATGAACATTGTCCCCAATGTTAAAACAATAAAAGCACGAGAAAGGGGAGGAAGAAAACTAACTCAATGGCTCGGGCCTCCTTGGGAGCTTGAGCCCCCGGGGTACCAATGCCGGTAGACATTCCGGAATTCACCCAATTCTGACCGAAGACCCTCAAAGCTTGTCCTCATGTTGTCGTAGGAGGACCTCATGTCTTCGTGAGACTTTCTCATAGTCTCAAACTCGGTGGTCATGAGGGTGGAACCGGCATTCATGAGCTGCATCTGTTGCTCGAAAGAGAGATGTGGGTTGTCCTCACCCACACCTTGACCTTGGTACCCTTGTTGGTACCCTTGTTGTTGCTCATGTTGTTGTTGTTGAAAGAATTGTTGTTGGTGGAATTGTTGTTGTTGTTGCTCTTGATCTTGCTTCTGCTCTACCTCTTGTTGTTGAGGTTGCTCATGGTCTTCCTCCTCTTCACCGGGAACCTAAGGATGGTCCCTCTCAAAGACCTAGTTGCTCTCATCATAGATATAGGTCTTCTCTTGGTCGGGAAGGAAGGCATAGGGCCGGCCACTCACATGCCACAAGTAAGGATGTGGCCCTTCTGCGTCCACAACCCATCTCATTGTCCTCAGCGATTGCATATCTAGCTGCGTCAGCCTTGGACAGACCTCCTCATCTGCAAAATCAAGGTTAAGAGCAGAAGCAGTAATGGTGATCATGCCACCTATGGTGATGCTACCGGACCCTGTGGCAACATCCTCTAGATGGTCGACTAGCCAGGACCCTACATTTAAGGCCGTGATACCCTTGCTCAAGTGCCAAAGGAAGTGAAGATCCCTAGTGGACACTATTCCTGAACTATCACCTCTAGCGAACATCGTGTTCACTATGGTGCGCTGTGAAACCCTAAAGGCGGGGTGGATGATGGCCGTGGCCTTGTAAGTCCTCGGGTTATAGTCGAATAGGCCAATGATTTTTCTCCAAAATTCACCCACACAATAGTTACGAGGGGGGCCTATCCTTTGGTTCTATGGTTCCGTTGGTTGGCCACCCAAAAGCTTGGTTTACCCTCCTTATGGTCATGTTGTGTTGGGTGTTCATAAGTTGGAAGGTAAGGCGGCGGGGAACTCTATTGGTGTCTCGTTGCACTTGGAGGGTGGAGAGGAACTCAAGTGTCAACCTCTTGTAGGTTGGGGCGTGCAAGTCTAGCCAATTACCTAGGCCACATCCCTCAAATAACATTATAATGTCGTCCCCTACCCCCAAAGCCTCGCCTACATTCTCATCATAGAATTTCGTCGATCTAATTATCCTCCTACTTATCCTAATGTAGTTGTTAAAAAAGGTAGGGTCATTAAACACAATTCCCATAGTATCCACTTGTGGTGGATCAACGGGGGGAGGAGGAGAAGGGTTGCAGTACCTAGCATCCGTGTTTCTAGGTCGGTTTCTTCGGCTCATGGTCGGTCTTTATGCAAAGAAATTAAACACACCACAACCAAGAAATCAACACACCAAACACACAAGAGGCACTAGGTTCACTAAGACAACAACTCAAGGCTTAATCAACACCAATAAGCACAACACAATCAAGTCAAGTTCAAAGTCCACCACCTAAAACAAGGCAAGCAAATCACCAAACAACCAAGACTACTTCAATAATTCATCCACAATAATTTGACACTAATTTCATGAATTAACATCAAACAAACCAACACAACAACTCACTCAAACAAGCATGCTTTTTCATTCATTAAAATCAATTCCTCAATCTCACTTACAAAAATCCAATATTCACAACATTCACCAAACACCTTCAAATTCACTAAAACTTTGCAATTATCAACTATTAATCACTCACAACCAATTCAAACAAACTTTCTCAAGCAATTACATGCAAAAGCTCAAGAACTTATACATAAAATTAGTGAAAGGGAGGAACGATTATACCGAGCTTATCGTGGGTGTAAAACCCGCAAATGAACCTTTCTAACCTTCCGTAAACTTGCTTGAGCATACTCCAACACCCAATTGCTTCAATTTTATCCCACAAGAAAACCCCCAAATTGATTTTTAAGGGTTAGGGTTTTGAAAATTTGGGTATTATTTGGGTTTAAAGAAGGAGAATGTAGTAGTAGATTGTGATTTTGTTGAAATCGAGTGAAGATTTTGGAGAAAATTGTTGATTTTTGGTGGGATTTTGAGGGTTTGAGGGGATTTGAGTGAGTAGTGAAGGAGGAAGTAGGAGAGAGAGAGAGGGGAAATCGTGAGAGTGAGAATGAGATTGTGAGAAATTTTTTTATTTTTTGTATAAACCGTGCTGCTGGCTTGTAAATCTAGGGTTGCACGGACGTGTAGGATGTGGCATGGACGTGCAGCCTCAGACAGTAGCAAGGAAGACTTCTGACTCAGGTGGCACGGATGTAACACGCCCAAATCTCCCTCTACGAAAATACTAGTATAATACGTATAATTATACCGTAGAGACAGACTTAGGCGTATTACCGCCGCGTGATTACGCAAGGCTACTCAACTTACTAACAAAACCATACTTTGCAGCGGAAACTTCAAAACTCTTCTTTATTAATAATAACTATAGATAGAAACCAATGTTATGAGTACTCAATTTAAATACAAGACCAAAATTCCTAATTTAGTGAAACCAAATCCCGGGACTCCAATGCATCAATTTATTCACTCCACCTGACATAACACTGCTTACCATTACGGTAAACAGGGCGAACCAAAACAAATAAGAAATACGGGTTAGCAAATATGCTAAGTACGGTAAGTGCAAGATAATTAAATTCAATTTATTTGCAAACATGCTTTTGAAATTAATTCCAATAATTATTCCAATAATTTCAAACTCATGATTCAAAACCAATTCTCAATATTCAAATCTCAATAATCAATAAAACCAATTCCAATTATTTTAAAACCAATTAAACCAATTTAACCAATTCCTCTCCCAAGTGTGCACACCCCCCAAGCTAGTCTCCTTATGTTACAAGACTATTCTTGAGGAAAGACCCAGTCATACAAAGTCCAAGGCCTTATCAAAATACCAAATCCGCATAGTGGGATTACTAATATGCTTATAAAGTATAAATAATAAATTTAATTCAATGATTAAATAAATCTTCTTTAAATCCAATAATTCCAACCTTTAATAATAATAATTCAAACTCCCTTTTTTATAAATCCAACAAGCTTTCAAAACCAATCCTTTTTAAACATGAATAATAAATTAATTAATCAAAACATGTTATAAAAATCAATACTCCAATTTAATTATTAAAACCAATCTTTTAAACATACTTTTATTTCATAAACCATAATTCAAGTCAATTTAATTCAATCACCATAAAATCATTCAAACATGCTCATTCAAATCGATCACTTTCAAGGTATCTAGCCACCTAACGTACCTTGATCCTTGCTTAGCCAAAAACACTTCAAAAAGAACTCTCAAGTAGCTTGATCAAAAACACCCTACAAATAAATATAACCTTAATTAATATAAGGTTAACAAATAATCACAACAATGAAATTAAAAACCCCCAACTATATGTACATGAACCTTTTAAATTAATTTTCATAAACATCATTAAAAATCTAATTTATATAATTAAAACTACTCATAATAATTTTTATAAATCCCCCATAATAATAATAATAATAATAATAATAATTGAATAAGAGAAGAGAAAGAGAAAAGATAAGAAACCAAGGAACAGAGAAGAATTGAATTTTCGTTGGAAATAATAGGCAGAACTTGCGGAGGCTATAACTCCTTCGATATAACTCCGAATTGGGTGATTCTTGAGCCTAACCTCAAGGATTTTTCAAGAGGAACAATCTTTTGTGAAACAGCAATACCCCAAAAACTGACCAGAAGTGTCCGAAAATTGGTTTCAAAGATAAACGGGATGATTTGTGTAAAAAGAGGAGAAGAAAAGAAGAGAATTGGTGTGAAGAATGTGAGAGGTATGGAGGGGTATTTATAGGCTAGCTCATGCAAGAATTATGGTAAGAGAATTTGGGAAGAATTATGGTAAGTAGGGTTTAAGGGATTACTTGGAGAAGTGAGTAAAGATTTAAGGAAAGTTTTGATATTGAAGAGATTGTGTATAATTGAATATGGAAGGTATGATTGTCATGAATAATATTAAGGAAATTGGAATTACTTGGGGAATAATTAAGAAAAATAGATGGCAAGAAAATAAAATGATTGGATACTAAAAAGATGGAGAATTAGATTTAAGGAAAATAGGAGATTTTAAGGAGATAATTAAAAATACAATTTACCAAAAATATTTTTCCCAAAATCTACATGGGATGGCCGAAATTTTTGAGCTTTCCTAAGCTCATATTTTCGGCCCTTCTATTAAGTACTTTAGGAAATTATTTTGCTAGTTTTAAGGAATTAAAATAATTGTGTAAATAATATTTATTGTAATAAATAATTAAATAATAAAATACCAAATATTCACCAAATAATTTAACTAATAAAATCAGATTTTCTCTTAGGAAAATCCGAAATTTATTAGCCAAATAAATGGGATTTACGGACTTATTAAAATAATAATAAAATATAGCTTTTGCCTTAATTAAAATATCCAAAATATATAAATAATCCGGTTTTTAAAATAGGATAAATGGATAATAAATCTTATCCAAAATAATAATTTGTTTTTAAAATACTTTTGGCGCCAAAATTCAAATATCGTTTTGGCTCCAAGATTTAAATAGTAATTTAAATTGCTAAAATACCCTTTTTAGAAAATAATAATTAATTAATTAATTAGGAAAATACGTATAAAAATACGGGGTATTACAACGGACGTGCAACACTACCTGCACGGACGTGCTTGGTTTGGCACGTCCGTGCCAAACTTGTAATTTTGATTCTCACCTTCCTGATTGCTTCTGACTGCTTCTGCACGGACGTGCGATGTTCTGCACGTCCGTGCAGACCTGATGCTGCACGTTTTTTACCCCTTTTTTTTTTTAAGAAAGTAATAATAATAATAATAATAATAATAATAATAATAATAATAATAATAATAATAATAATAATAATAATAATAATAAAATTATTATTATTATTACCATTATTATTATGATTATTGCTAAGCCTACTACTTTACATCCACAAATATTTTTCTTACTCCTCTTTTCATCAATACCTACAAAAGATATTAAGAGAAAAAGTAGTAATATAAAAATGATGGAAGGGAAATAATAGTTTAAGAGAGAGAGAGGTTGAGAAACTCGAGTTGCCTCCTGGAAGAGCTCTTCTAACGTCACTAGCTTGACGACATTGCAGGATCAATGAGAGGAAGGAACATCAAACTCATCAAGGTGAACAACCTTGGCTTCTTCATGCACAAAACCGTCAAAGTATGGCTATGGTTTAGCCTTTGGCCATTCACTTTGAACGGTTCACCATTGTCATTTGAGATTTCAATTACACCATATGGAAACACCTTCTTAACGGTAAAAGGTCCACTCCATCTTGACTTGAGCTTACCCAAAAACAACTTCAACCGGGAATTGAATAGTAGGACCTTGTCACCTTCTTTAAACTCCCTTTTGCTAATATGCTTGTCATGCCAAACCTTGGTCTTTTCTTTTCTTTGTAAATCTGTGCACTCTCATATGCATCCAACCTTAATTCTTCCAAGGCATGGAGGTCAAGAAACCTCTTTTCACCGGCACTTTGAAGGTCGAAATTCAATGTTTTGATGGCCCAATGAGCACGATGCTCAAGTTCTACTGGCAAATGGCATGATTTCCCATAAACAAGCTTGTATGGTGTGGTGCCAATGGGAGTTTTGAATGCGTTGCGGTAGGCCCATAGAGCATCATTAAGCTTTTTAGACCAATCTTTCCTAGACCTATCCGCCGTTTTCTCAAGAATCATTTTTGTCTCCCAATTTGAAATTTCGGCTTGACCACTTGTTTGTGGGTAGTAAGCCAATGGCACCTTATGCCTCACACCATATTTCTCAAGAAGAGCTTGAAAGGACCGCTTTGCAAAATGTGAACCTCCATCACTAATAACGGCACGTGGCACCCCGAAACCTTGGGAAAATTACTCTTTTGAAGAGCTTTAGCATCATTAGTAGGAGATGCAACCGCTTCTACCCACTTTGACACGTAATTAACGGCCACAAGAATGAATTTATTCCCAAAAGAGGTCGGGAAAGGCCCCATAAAATCAATGCCCCATATATAAAAAATTTCTAGCTCAAGAATGTTATTCAAAGGCATCTCACTTCTTCTTGAAATATTACCGGTTCTTTGACATCGTTCACAAGCTTTCACTACACCCCACACATCTTTGAACATTGTAGGCCTATAAAAACCACATTGTAAGATTTTTGCCAAAGTTTTGTTAGCACTCATATGCCCTCCACAAGGTGAGGAGTGGCACATTGTGATAACATCTTCAATTTCATCATCCGGGACACACCTTCTAAAAAGGCTATCAACATGTTTGAAGAGCAAGGGGTCGTCCCAAAAGTATTGGCGAACATCATGTAGAAACTTCCTTTTTTGTTGATAGGAGAGGTCGGGAGGAAGAATAGAGCAAGATAGATAGTTTGCAATGTCCGCAAACCATGGTGCCGGTGCTTGAAGAATAGCAAATATTTGATCATCCGAAAATGAATCGTCGATTGGCAAGTTATCAAGATCACCTACAAAGATAGGCAACCGTGAAAGATGATCGGCCACAACATTTTCGGCACCCTTCTTGTCTCTAATCTCAATGTCATAGTCTTGTAAGAGCAGGACCCACCGTATCAATCTTGGCTTTGGTTCCTTCATGGACAAGAGGTACTTCAAGGCCGAATGGTCGGTGAAGACTATAACTTTAGACCCCAATAAGTAGGACCTAAACTTCTCAATTGCATGAACAATGGCTAGAAACTCCTTTTCCGTGGTTGTGTAATTCCTTTGTCCAATGTTTTGCTGGTGTAGTAGATAGCATGGATCTTCTTATCCTTCCTTTGTCCAAGAACAGACCCAATGGCAAAATCCGAAGCATCACACATGAGCTCAAAAGGAAGCTCCTAATTAGGGGGTTGAATGATAGGAGCCGAAATCAATGCCTCCTTCAACCTATCAAATGCTAGCATACAATCATTAGTAAACATAAAAGGGGCATCCTTACCAACAATTGAGTGAGCGGCTTTGCGATTTTTGAAAAATCCTTTATGAACCGGCGATAAAAACCCGCGTGTCCAAGAAAGCTCCTTATCCCCTTCACATTTGTAGGGGGTGGGAGGCGCTCAATGACCTCAATTTTGGCACGATCTACTTCAATTCTCCTACTAGAAATTACATGACCAAGAACAATGCCCTCTTCCACCATGAAATGACATTTTTCCCAATTCAAGACCAAGTTCACCTCTTGACATCTTTTCAACACTTTAATAAAATTTGAGAGGCAATGTCAAAAGATGAAGCGAAAATAGAAAAGTCATCCATGAATACTTCAATTGATGATTTAATCATGTCGAAAAAAATAGACATCATACACCTTTGAAATGTGGAAGGTGCATTACAAAGTCCAAATGGCATCCTTTGATAAGCAAAGGTGCCAAAAGGACATGTGAATGTAGTCTTTTCTTGGTCCTCGGGTTGGATTGGGATTTGGAAGAATCCCGAATATCCATCCAAGAAACAATAATGACTATGTAATGCTAGTATTTCCAATATTTGATCAATAAAGGGGAGTGGAAAGTGGTCTTTTCGGGTGGATTTATTCAATTTTCTATAATCAATGCACATCCTCCACCCGGTGACCGACCTTGTAGAAATGGTCTCACCCTTATCATTATTAATGATGGTAATGCCTCCCTTTTTAGGCAAACTTGAACCGGACTAACCCACTTACTATCAGAGATAGGGTAGATTATGCCCGTTTCAAGGAGTTTTAAAACTTCCTTTTTCACAACTTCCTTTATGTTTGGATTGAGCCTTCTTTGGTCCTCAATTGAAGAAGCATGATCATCATCAAGTAATATCTTATGCATGCAAATTGTGGGACTTATCCCCTTAATGTCATCAATTTTGTACCCAATGACATCTCTATACTCCCTTAGAACAACTAGGAGTTTATCAAGAGAGACATCATCGAGCTTGGCATTGACAATAACGGGATAAGCCTCACTATCATCAAGGAAAGCATATTTAAGTAGAAGGGAAGGGGTTTAAGTTCAACCTTATGAGGAGGCGTAGTCCTCTCCTCTTTTACCTCAACATTGAGCACTTCCACTTTCATTTCATTGTGGACTAAAGGTTGGTTGAGAAAATAAACCATACCCCCTTGTTTCTTCACCTTCCTCAACTAAGCCTCCCGTTAGGATAGCTAGTAAAGGATCTCCTTCAATCAAATTATCTTGGAACTCCTCTAAGTTCCTTTCCAATGTGTCAACTCTATGAACTTCATCAAATGATGGCTTTTCAATGTTTAGGAAAATGAGAATGAAATTTTCTCATCTCCCACATTCAATGTTAACCTTCCTTCTTTCATATCAATTACAACACCCGTGGTGTTCAAAATTGGTCTCCCTAAGATGAGGGGTACCCTTGCCATTTCCATCACCACGAAATCACAAGGCACAAATACTCTCCCGACTTGAACCGGTACATCTTCAAGAATTCCCAAAGGTAGCCTAACCGTGCAGTCGGCCAATTGTAAGGACATTCTTGTTGGCTTCAAGTCTCCAACTTTCAAACTCTTTGCAATGGAATAGGGCATCAAGCTCACACTTGCCCCAAGATCACACAAAGCATCCATAGCATCCAAGTCTCCAATCTTCACTGGTATTGCATAGCTACCGGGGTCACCAAGCTTTTGAGGAAGCTTGTTTTGAATGATAGCACTCACCTCCTTAGGAAGGGAGATGGTTGCACTCTCCTCAACCCTACTCTTGTTGGATAGAAGATCTTTCAAAACTTTTACATAGGTAGGCATTTGTGACATAGCATGAAGAAAGGGGATATTCACTTGAAGTCCTCTCATGACTTCAACAAAATTTGAAAACTTCTCATTCAATTTCTTTTATACAATCCTATGAGGGAATGGAATACGAGGCTTGTATACTTTCATGGGGGCTTTTCTACTTTTTCCTCATCTCCCTCATTTTTCTTTTGTGGCTCCTTTCTCTCAACATCAACTATTTCATTTTCAAACTTATCCTCATTTCTCACCACAACTCCCTCATATCTCTTTTTTGGCTCCTCTACACTCATAACCGTCCCTTCGTAAGCTCTCCCCGATCTCAAAGTAATGGCCTTAGCTTGCTCCTTTAGGTTAAAAACCGTTGAGCTTGGGAAGTGACCACTAGGATTGGAGGATGAACTTCCAACTTGTTGCGCAATTTGAGCCAATTGATTCACAATTATCTTGTTGTGTGCTTGAAGTTGTTGGATGTTCGCTTGCTGTAGACACCTACATTTAGAGCTTTCCAATGATATCTCGCACACCTTAATCCGACTCCGCAATCAAAAGTTATGGAAGTTTTAAAAATGCATTTCGTATAAGGCAAACTGCAAACCAGCGCAACTCAATCAGTTGCGCGCGCCTGGTGCGCGCGACTCATTGAGATGCGCGCGCCACCTGACGGCGCGGCTCTAGAACCCTAAACCTAGATTCCTATGCCTATAAATAGGGGTCTTCGTTCTGCTCTAAACAGATAGAAAAATCAGAATACTAAACCCTAAATTCTAAAAACCCTAATCTCTCTCAAACCTTCTTACTATCATACTACTTTTCCCTCTTTCTTCCCAATTAATCTTCAACCCTAATCCAATCATTGAAGCTCTTGAAGGTACGAAGAAGAAAGAAAGTCCATAAACGCATAAGACGTTGATTTAGCATAAAAGAAGAACGGTTAGTTTCCTGAGCACTAAGCTAAGCAACAAATTCATCATCATCATATTAATCAAAGAAAGTCCATACTTTTCCCTCTTTCTTCCCAATTGCAATACCCTAGCAAGTAAACTACTCACAATCCATGGAAATCAAGATCAAAACTAAGCTAAGCAACAAATTCATCATCATCATATTAATCAAAGAAAAATCAATCACAAATCAATTAAACTTGAACAATCAACAAAACAATTGAAATCAAAAGCTAAAGATTGCATTAAAGTAAAAGAAATCTTTACAAACTTGCTTCAAAATCAATAGAAAAATGCTTAGAATCATCAATCTTCAATAATCAACCATGAATTTCTCTCTCTACAAACTAGAGTTTCTCTCTCTAAAATCTAATAAAAAACCTTTCTAATAATATTTCATCTACTTCTCCCTCTAAAAATAGAAGGAAAAACTATATATAGAAAAACTAACAAAAGGAAGTTAGTTAGATCATCCAAAAGAAACCCGTACAGGCGCGGTCTACATCAGATAAATGCGCGGCCGCGAAGAAATGGGTACGGTACAAAGACCCAGAGAGGCGCGCCCGCGCCATAGTAAGGCGCGCCTGCACCACCAGGCTGCGCGGCCGCACCAGTGTCGCGCGTGCTCGCGCCTGGGAGCAGGGCAGCCTCCTTCACCCTCGATTGTGCTCTTCCTCATGCGCTCCACTTGGTGATGTTGATGAACACGGAAGGTGGCAGTCTTTAAAGAGCCTCCATGGTGGGTTCAACACCAAGAATGGTGCCCTCACCGCTTGAATGCACAAGCTAGAACTCTTGGACCTTGCACTCCTTCAATCTTGAGCTTCAAATGGTATGCACAAGGCATCTCAAACGATGTAAAACTTAGGAAGGAGACTTGGGAATCCTCGGATTATGATCATAACCTGAAAAATGAACAAAAACAAGAAAATAAAAGAGAAAATAGCAAAATAAACCAAGAAATGCATAAAAATAGAAAATCAACTAAGAAAAGTGCAAACTAAAGAAATAAGGAGTAAAACTAAGGGAAAACTAAAGAAGAGAGCTATAAAAAAGCATGAATTTCTTCCTAAAGAGGATCAAATGAGTGCCATAAATGACACTCATAAAATTCCCCCAAGCTAAACTTTTGCTCCTCCTCGAGTAAAACCAAGCAAGCAAGAATAAGGATGAAAGACTTATTCAAAAAGGAAAAAGAAAGATATAAGATGGGAATATACACTAAGACTCACTAACGTAGGAATCATGATTGCTTTTAGCTACAACAAGACCTTTAAACCCCAAAGTCGCTTATGTGGACGAGTGAGGTCTCGTAAAGGTTTCCTAAGAGCTTAACCTATAACTCTCCACCAACATACATGAGACAAACCATGAAAAGAAAAGAAAATCAAATAAAAGAAAATCAAAACCTTTACGAATTGGACTTTACAAAATGACTACACTACAAATGAATAAACAACTTTCTCAAGCAAGTAAACGTATGCACGTTCCAAGATATCCAAGGTTGATTAAAACATAGGGCATGCTAAGCATAGAGAACTAGTTATCACAATCCACTTTCATCCCAAACGGTCTTACCGCGTTCTACCTACTAGTTGTAGACACCTAATTTTGGCCTCTTGTCCCGAAAGGAAGTGCGATGATGCTACAAAAATCCGTTCTTCACGCTAGATCAAAGTTGAAGTGTTTATGGACTACGAAATGCATTATGAAGTAATTTGAAACCCACATTTGAGACCAATTTATCTTAGAGCCTTATCCAATTACTAATTAGGCCTAAAACATGTTCATACATGTTTAAACTTGATTAATAACGGACCCAAATGCGGCAAATGCAATGATTGGATCCAATGGAACCTACATTGTTGAAAAACCGAGCCAAACAGATGAAACAAACATCAAATTCCCATGCGAGGCCTATACATATGGATAACCCTTTCAAATATCTTTACAACGGTATATTATAATCCCAATTCCGAGACAAAACGAAGAAGTTATGATCAAAACACTAAACCGGGCCCTAAAACCAACACCCTTGCACTCTAACAGCCATATCTTTTGATCCATAATATATTTTAACCTAATTTCAATATCATTGAAAAGTATACATTAAGAGCTTTCCAATGATATCTCACACGTCCTAATCCAACTCCGCAATCAAAAGTTATGGAAGTTTTAAAAACGCGTTTTCGTATAAGGCAGACCGCAAACCAGCGCAACTCAATCAGTTGTGCGCGCCTGGCGCGCGCGACTCATTGAGATGCGCGTGGCACCCAGCGCGACTCAGAGAGTTCCGCGCCACCAGCTGGCGCGGCTCTAAAACTCTAAACCTAGATCCCTACGCCTATCAATAGGGGTCTTCGTTCAGCATTACGAGGACCGAAAAATTCAGAATTAAAACCCTATTATTCTCAAAACCCTAATCTCTCAACTTCTCTTACTATCATACTACTTTTTCTTCTCTCTTCCCAAATACTTTCCAACGCTAATTGAATTCATTGAAGTCCTTGGAGGTACGAAGAAGAAAGAAAGTCCATAAACACATTAAACGGAGATTTAACATAAAAGAAGAACGGTAAGTTTCCTGAGCACTTTGATAAATCACTTTTCCTTTATTGTTTAAATAACTTTAATTGAATAATTAGTGTTGTTTGATCACTTTAAACAAACTTTTAATTAATTAATTCACATAGTAATCTTTTGTTAATCAAGACTAGAATTTGAATAATTAATTGTTGTTTTATCACTTAAGACAAGGTGAATATTGTTTATTTATTGTTCTTTCACGAATATTGATTAAATAAGAATAAAGACTTTTGCAATGAAATTCCTACATGATTAATGCGTGTAAATAAAATCAACTAACTTAGTTTTTGGTATCGCGTTGCATATATTGTTTGGTGATGAAATTGTGAAATAGGAAGAGCTAGTAGAGGTCGCACTAGGGGTAGAATAGCGATTCCTCCCTAAAAGGAACGTTATTTTAGTACCCTCGCTCCCGAACTCATTTCTGGTTTATGTAGACTAATTTGGGTATGGGTAAACTTACGATTCGTGCTAATTAATCCCGTGAACTCCTCATGGGAGAAAGACATGAACGAGGTTTATGAGTTTTCCTAAAACTCATTGGCTAATCCCTACTTGTTTCTTATAAAAAAAACGTGATCAAGATCAATTCTAATTCAAGGTCCCCCAAACAGTCAGGAATTCAAATCCTACTACACCTTAACAAGTGTAAAGTCCTAGGCTTTTAAAGGGCCAATGGGCATCTAAGGAAGGATCCCCTTACAATGGGAACACGCTCCTTACAGTGGCGACTCCACTGGGGACTTAGAAGTTACAAGATTAGTTCGTAGTTATGGTTCAAGGTTTCCAACACTAGGTTGCCTATGGATTGTAATGAGAACTAACTTGGATAATCTCTAGTTAAAGAGCGAGACTCGAACGCATAATATCTTTCTTTTTCACAAAAGTAAAAATCAAACAAGCAACATTGCATCATGCATAATCATAGCACAGTTTAACCAATGGGGATTGACTCATTGACTAGGGGTTGCCAACACTAGGCTTCTATCCCAAAGTCAATAACAATCATCCCACCCATATCGCCAACAAAATGTTGGGAGGGCTATGTCGTGGGTCAACATGTTGAGTGATTGATTCGTGCATCGTCCCTTAAGATATGGTACCTTTGGACACCCAAGCCTTGACCTTAGAATGACATTGTATGCTTTGACGGTTCCTTTTATGTGCTTATGTGACTACATGAATATGTGCTTCGTGTCTAATCTAACTAATTCCAACTTGTTACCTAGAGATATAATAAAAAAAAATTCGCAAAAATTATGGTTCGACAAAAAAGTTTTTTTATCGTTCTTTTTGCATTTTCGCAAAAAAAAAAATGTCGAACCTACCAGGTGCCACGCGCAACTGTCAAAGTTGCGCGCTCCCTCCTAGCGCAAGTTCAGAAGTTGCGCGCGGCACCTCCGCGCAACACTGTTTCTTGCGTGCGCCCATTGTTCAACGTTGACTTTGACTCGTTACGAACAATATCATACGGAGAAAACGATACTACCGCTTCAAGGTTAATCGTTAAGTAGGTGCTAAAAATATCTCTTTGGCTAACAATGTTGTCTAACTTTTACTATGATCGTCTTTTTTTTTCGAAAAATCCAAAAACATGTTTTTTATCGTTCTTTTTGCGTTTTCGCAAAAAAAAAGAAAAAAAAAATGTAGTAGATGCTACTCTTGAAGATGCATTTTCCACCTTAGCACAAGACGGAAAATTGCGCGCGATACTATTTTTGATTATGATGATTCGTTTACGTACTTCATAATCAAACTAATGACATTACTTCTTATGAGGTTCGTAATTAAAAGTTCGCATCCCTTAATAGGACGTCATCAATATGTTTATTCTTAAACGTGCCTATTTTCGTGTTCATCATGTTTTAGTTGTAATTGATCAACCTTTATTTAAGAGTATAATTTATTTACCTCTTCTATGGTTTAAAAAGAAAATCTCGAGAACCTTACTTGGGATGTTTGCCTCACACAAAATATATATATATATATATATATATATATATATATATATATATATATATATATATATATATATATATATATATTATAATTCTAAAAAAAAAGAGAGAATATAATGAATGATAAAACCAAGAAAATGATTTAATTATTTCTTGGATTTTACATTCGGAGGCCATTATTCTTTTTAAGCAAATAGTAAAATATTATCCTTTAAAGATGAGAAATATGAGAATCATAATTATAAAAAAAAATGATATAGATCTCTATTGCAATCTAATTGATCTACAAATCCCATAGTATATTTGATCATTTTAAGGAGTATGTTTGGGTTGATTAATATTCCTAAAATTTGATGAGTATTTTCAATCCAACTTTCTTGTCTTTCTCTTCTACCTTTTTCGAAAACAATTCATTTAAAGTAAAATCCTTAGATGATTACCTTGTTGAAGTCAACACGAATCATGACATTCCATTAATGATTGCTCGTGAATTTTTTGAAATTCTTCATCAACAAACTTGCTTAAAGTGAATTCGTATTACAAGGATTAAAAAAAAAAGAAATAAAACAATCATTTTGACTTTGGTTATTTGTTTGAATGCTTGGCAGAAAAGGTTTAAGTGAACGCGCTCAATTTCTCGTGATACACATTACTAGATCATCTTCCACGCTCGCATACTAGTCCAATCATGGGTGACAAAGCAGCATTGGAGAAACTTAGAGAGGAACTCCAAAACCTAAAGGCCCTAAGAGAAGAAAAAGCCCAAATGAAGGCTCATAAAAAAGCAAAAAAGGCTAAAATAAAAGCAGAAAAAGAAAAAGGAAAACAAAACATTCTGCAAGAAAAAGCAAGAGCCGAAAGAGTAGAGGCCGTGGAGAAACTTGTCCTTCGAGCTAACTCAGGGAATAAGTACTTCAATTATGAGCTTGCACCACAACCTAGTGGCAAGACTCTCCCAGAAAAGTTCTTGACTACGGATTTGCCAACCTTTAAGGTTACAGACAATCCTAGGACTCACTTAATGAGCTTTATTGGAATTATGGCATTGAAAGTGGTTGAGCCAAGCCTATATGCATGTACTTTTCCTCTTTCATTGGACCCAACTGCTAGATCATGGTTTTATAACCTTGATTCAAAACAAACTTCCACTTGGAGTGACGTTGTAAAAGCGTTTTTAACCCAATATGGAGATAACATCGAGCTCACAACTACCTTGCGCGATCTCGAATTGCTTAAGCAAGGGGAAGAAGAAGGCTTCATTGACTTCTTTTCCAGTTGGCGATCAAAGGTTGCTCTTATTCCACAAAGACCTCTAGATCATGAACTTGTCCCAAAGTCCATAGACAATATGTCTCCACCATACAAGTGCCATTTACAATACCTTGGTTTAGACACATTTCAAAAAGTCTATACTGTGGGAATATTAATTGAAAGGGACTTGATAAATGAAACCATGAATCATATAGATGGACTTGATTTTTAGAGAGGATTTCACCTACGTCGGAAACGGACAAAGCCATCGAATCTACTTATTTTGTACTCTCATTAATTAATGAATAAAAAATATATTTTCAAGTACGTCTATCTTGTTCTCTTTTCAATCTCTTTATTGTTATTGACTTGAATTAAATAAAACGTATACATACAAACATGCAATATCAAAAGGCATACATACTCAGTACTTTAAGAATCTTGATGAGCTTTGGCTTACAAGATGTATTGAATGAAAAAGAGGCTAGGCCCACAAAGAAAGGATATGATGATTTCACCAACACATGAGGCAACTTGAAACTCCACAAATATAATCCCATGTTCTTAACCTTAGAGAAAATCCATGTTTTTGGCATCCCTTTTGAGCCTCGTCAATTGAGCCTTAGTTATTCAACCTACATTATTCCATACCTTGGATGGGAATGGTGCAAAGATACAAATAGGAAATTGGGGGAACGAAGCATAAGAGGGGGACACAAAGTTAGTCTAAACCCAAAAGAAAAGATCAAAAAATCGTTCCAAACCCAAAACAAAACTTGTAAAAAAAAAAGAGAAAAAAAAACAAAAGAGAGATGACAAGGAAAAGGCACCTAATGTAGGAAGTTGCCACACAAAGCAGAAAGGTTTAAATTTGAGAAGCACCAAAAGTAAGGGATTTCGGGAGTATACTTGAGCCTGTCCATTGTTCATAACCCCAAGCCTAGCAACCTTGGAAAGGCCCTCCTTGAGGTAGACCATAACCATATACCAAAATCATCATTCCATGAAAATATGGCCAATCTTAGGCCTTTGCACATATGGACCTACTATTGAGTAGTCATACCCATATATAAAATGCTTGAAGTGTTGAGTTATGATCTCAAGATCATATAAAAAAATTCAAATGATTTGGATGATTTGATAGCCATTGGCTTGATTACATCATGTTAGTAAAGAAATCGAATCAAACTAAATTCGATGTTTTCCATATCTTTTGCCAAAGAAAAATGAGATAATTATCACTTTAAAAAAAACAATCATCTTATTTTCAATAGGGCTATTTATTACCAAGGTAATTCAGGTTCTATATACATTGCCTAGAAAGAAAAAGAGTTAACATAATAAATTGATTTGATATATCGACAGCCTTGATGTCAACTTTAGATGTCTTTTACAACTCTTGAGCATTGGTCTTCTCACTTATCATGAGCAACTAATATGTCCGCCTGCGTGGGATATCTCCATCTTCTCTAAGCGAGGAACATTGATTGAACATGATTGCTACATGAAAAAAATGGTTGTTATCGCTATCACACGTATACCTCACTGCCAAGTCATCACGATGATTCAAATATTAAGTCAATAATCCTTGCTTTTCGAAAACATGTCTAATTTTCTTTCTTTATTCTTCTATGGGAAAGTTGGATTCCCCTTCCTTTTTATACAAATCCGTCTTTTTTGTTTATTTCTTTTTTAGGGAGTAAGTCGGGATGATCCCTCCCATTTGGCAATTAAAATACTCGAAAATAGTATAATTTTATCCGCTCTTTGCCTCAAATTGGGGGCTTAAAAAAGCCAGGACATCCCCACTTCTCTCTATTTCAGATTTGAACACGCTATTTATGCTGCGAAATTAATGTCATGCAAAGCTTATTACGAACCATCGTAATAACTTTAAATGACAAAGGGAAGAATACCACTTCCTATTCTTTGACCAAGATAATTAATTATGTTACTTGATCAAATCATTTATGATAAACATATGCAATATTCCGCAAATTGAAAATACAAATCTTGGGGCCTTAAATAAACATGAGAAACATCCCCTAGTATATGTATGCATGAATTCCAAAAGCCACCTAAGTCTACACTTGGGGGCTTCAAATTAAAAATATAAGTCTAACCTTAACTTTCATTTTAAAATGAGACCATATTTTGGAAAGTGATTCGAATGATTTTATAAATTATTCTAACACTTCACCAAACCTAGGTTTGATAAACATTCGTTTTCAAACTACGGTGCTTATTTAATTGAAAGAAATTCACTTTCAATTAGCAAAATATTACAATGATGACAAAAAGTAAAACTTAAACAAAATCAGATATACGAAAGTTTGCTCACGTTTTCCTATCTTTGTTGAAATAAGTTGCAAATTACAACTTACCTTCATCAATCTTGGACCAAAAAAGTCACACTCGATTACGAGCTAGAATTTTCTTTCCAATTTGGATTCAATTTTGAAAATAATATTATGTATTGTGCCAACTATAAAAAGTTGCTTCTCAAAACAAACTTTTATTTAAATTATTGGACCCTTTCCAAATTTTGAATTCTAGTTCGAAATAACCTGTCTCTAATAAAAAATAGTATTCAAAATTTCCTTTCTGATTTGTTTCATTTCCTCAAAAAAAATTAATTTTCAGATTCTCAATAACCGTTTGGATAATACGTGTATGAACATTTATATTTTCAAAAGGAATGAACTAAGATTCGACTTCTTGGCTCGAACTTGTTCTCATTGGCTAAGGGATGGTAAACAGACCACCTGCAAGACCAAAATCAATGATTGATAAGAACAAAGAAAATATTTGATGTTCTAAATCAACTTTGAGAATAAAATCACCACAATGATCTTTACAAACGTTTAGACATTAGATATTATATAATAAACTTTAAACACAATTGTTTTGGTTTATAAACAAGCAAAGAACTAACTTGCTTTCTCGAACATAACTTTAACTAAAATGTGAAAGCCATGTCATTGTCCTAAATATCTCAAAACAAAAATAGGACATATACATAGGTCCATCTCAATATCATGATTATATGAATGGCCTAAACAATAGCAAGTTATTAGAACCACCCCAAATTGGGGGTTCCAAGACTTGAGAAATAGCAAGAATGCGCGTAACCCGACACATGGGGGCTCCAATATCCATAAAGAAACAAAATGAGATATTCATGCCATTCGAGCTACTTTCGAGAATCACCTAAATAGTTGTAGATCTCGAGCCTTATAATTTTCAAATACATCACAATGATTTAATAATAATTTTGTTCCTTTGAAAACTAAGTTTGCAACTGAACTTGGCCAAGAAACAAGTTACATATTCGAGCCATTTTCAAGTTTAACTTCAAGAACTTATCTTAGTGTATAATTGTTGTTTCAATACTTCAATTTACTCTAGAGATTAGAGAGTATGACTAGTATAGAGTAACAAAATCATGATACTTGCTCATACGAAAGTTTAGTACTCAATCATTCATCATGAAAATTGTATCAAGACACATTATTAACATAAGACAAATAATTTCATGAGTTAGAATGTAAACAAAAGACTCCTAAATTCGAAATTAAGGAGTCTTCATTCTAAATTGTTCTCCATTGTTGCACACATTGGAATTTCGCAAGGAGGGTAACATCTACTTTCTCGAGCTTCAAAACAGTGACAAAATTTGAACTCAAAAGAAAGAATTCAAAAGTAGCAAGAATAGACGAAAAATTTGAACAACATTTCATTTTTCCCCTTACTTGTTCTAATGAATGACCAATATTACTAGACTAAGCAAATTTCTTTGTTAAAACTATGAATGGTCAAAAAAACGATTTAAACACACTAGTTTAATCGTTTCCAAGATCCTAGTTGTTATCATAATAAGACGAAACATGGGATTTCTAGACCCATTTCAAGCAACATGAAAGGGTCTAATTATTAAAAAATAAACAAGTCATCGAAGTCATCCAACATAGGGGGCTACAGTATTCGAAAACATAAAATGGGGGCTCAAAAGCCCGAAGTATAGCCAAACTATTCCAGTTCGATGATCCCTTCAAGAATTTCCTAAAACTAACTAGTTTTGTGGAAATCTTGAAACCACAATTTTATAAGTGAATAATAATAACCATCGATTATTTTTTATCATTGATAAAACCAATTTTGCAACTTACGCATGAAAAAAAAAAACAAAAAAACATGAGTCGCAAGAACAAATTCATGCTATCATAAAAGTTCAAAATTTCATTTATAATTTTAATGCATAATTGTTGTTCTAAATACTTCAATTTACATTAAAATTAACAAGTATAGTCTACGTGAGCAAAAAAGAGAAATAAAGTTCAAGCACAAAGTCAAAATTAGAATGAACAAAAAAAAACACATATATGCTTGACATGCTGATACAGGATCTATACTTTATCACTTCACATGAAATTTGTTGCAATATATTGCTTAAACATGTCACAACGACAAAAAAACAAATTCATGAAAACAAGTCAAATCAAAAACCCCCAAATTCAAAATTTGGGGTTTAACAGTTCGAAAATCGCCCAAATTCAGCCAAGAATGAACGAATTATGGCAAAAATGAATTAAGAGCGAGATCTACTTCCCTTAGATTGAAAAATTGCAAGAAAACAAGCTTTCTAGAGAGAGAAAGGTTCGAAAATGGCGAAAAGGGAGGCGAGAGAATGCGAAATGAAAATCATGTTCAGCGATTTCTTTTTGCTGAATTAAATGTTGCGCGCAACTGAATCAGTTGCGCGTGATAGATCAGCGCAACTCAGAATGATGCGCGCGCCTGGCCAGCGCGACCTACTGAGTTGCGCGCGGATACTGGTCACTAAAATGACCGGTATCCAGATTTTGATCCGTTTGATCATTTTCCAACGGTTTTTGCTCGTTATTAGACGTAATGGTGCGCAAATTATCAAAATCTTTTAAATTGCTTTGCATTTTGTAGTTCGTTTTCTTCTTTGTTAGTTTTTTTGCATCATCTTGCATGCACACCGTGCTTTGTGCCTTCCCTAAGCATACGTTTTGAACGTTTTTCGTAAGAGTGTCTTAAGACGTTCCGTGGTGGTGCTTTACGTAAAAGCACCCATAGACAGGTTTGTCATTTTACTTTACTGACGTTATAAATGTCTGGATTTTCTTCTTTTTTCACGTCCGAAGCAAAAAGGAAGGCGTTGTCATGCAGCGTAAAAATGCAAAAGGCGTATCGTACGGCGTAAAATTGTACGGCGTAGGTGTTGCGTAAAATTTCACTTCAGCCCAAGCTTTGCGAGATCTACCTCTCGGAACTGAAAGGTAGAGGATTACTTTAGGCGTTAGCTCACGAGTCGACAGGCGCGTCGAACCATCAGGAACAGACACTTCTTGATTGGAAGAAAATACAGTAGTTAGTGAGCTTACTAGTTTACCGACAGTTAGGGTGTCCGTCCACCCCCTGTATAAAGAAGCGATGAGACGATGTCGCGCCTATGTAGTCACGTGCCCCCAGTCCTGAGACATGTGTACTCATCTTGTGGACAAAACTGCTGAGAGAGTTGTTGACTTTCTTCCCTCTCACTGGATTTGGATATGTGCCTCCAGTCTTGAGACATGTATTTCTATCTTGTAGACATCCGGATCGAATATCAGACCATTTAGGCTCGAATGCCGAAAACACCTTTTTCATCTTTTTGAAGGATTTATGTCTTCGTCGTGTGCAATTACTAGATATATAAATGGATCAAATTATGGTGTTTATTAAGTTCGGACATTTGGGTCGTCGTTTTATCATAGCTAGAGGTACTAACGATCTTTGGGCTAGTAAAATAGCTCAAAGCCCAATTGGACGGATCCTATAAGGTCACACAAAGGGTCTAGATCGGGCACAAGAGGACAAGGCCCATGATGGGCCTCATCCTCTAGTATGGCCGGCCATATGGAGTAAGGTTGAGGGTTTTGGGCTTCCTAACCCTAGTCTAATTATAATGTGATTATAAATAGACTAGGTGCCTAGGGTTTGCTAAGAATTATGCAATTATCTGATCAGTGAGATCAAACCCTAATTAGCAAACACGAGACCAACCCCTCTCATACTCCTCTCTATCTCACGGCTCTCTCCTCCTCCCTTGGCGCCAGTGTGGTGGTTCGTGGTGGTGGTGGATCGTGGTGATCGGCTTAGTCCATTAAAGGTGGTGATTGCGGTTTTCCTTAATCACTCGACCAATCTAGTATTGGTGGACGGCTCGTTCAAAGCTCGTGGACTAAGTAGAGGAACAACGCTTGGGGCTCTATTCTCTCCCCGATTTGTCAATCAATTGCTACGTGGAATTCAGGCTTCAAAGGTATGATTATGTGTCTTGTGTGTTATGCATGTGTTCTTGGGATTAGGTACTTTTATGAATATGATTCATGATTTTCCGCTGCGTAGTACCTATAAACTCCTACAGTGGTATCAGTTAACCTCTTGCATGAACGCGTTTGATCATATTAATACGATTAATTTGAAGTCCATGTTAATTTTATAATCAATTAAGAGGGGGAATTAATTTAATTATGGTTTAATTATTATATTTAATGAGATTAAACTTTTGGAATTGATTAAATGTGATTTAATTATGCTCAAAATAGCCATGAAGAGGACCGGATTAAGCCCTAGAGTTTTTGAAATTTTCGAACCCTAGAACCCTAGTTTCGAATTTTCGAAATACCCTAACCCTAATTCGAATTATTTCGAAAATTCATAGCCCTAAAATATGATTTTGTGCTTGATTTTTTATTTAATTCGATTTGTTTTATGATTCATAATTTTAATTTGATTGATTTATGCATAAAAATGTTTTGTGTATGATCATTGATTTAATTTTAAGAGTTAGAATTAAATTGGGATTAATTTTATGATGAACCCTAATTTTAATATTGAATGATGATTTAATTTTAATTTTTGGACTAATTTGATTTAATTTTATAAAATTGATTTTAATTAAATTTAAACCCAAAAAAAAAATAGTTTTAAGGCCGGCAGCCGCGGCTGGGTGGCGCAGCCATGGCGGCTGCCGACCTGGTGGCATTCTAAGAGGGAGGGGAAGGGAGGGCGGCGGTCCAAGGTGGCTGGGGCAGCAGGTGTGCAAGTGTTGCACGCTGTTGCCGTGGCTGTCACTGCTACTGGCTGCTGCTGCCTTGCGGCTAGCCAACCACGGTGGCCAGCAGCCGTACAGTACGACTTTTTAAAACAAAAAAATTCTATTTTGAAAAATTATTTCAAGATAATTACAAAATTATTTTGGGATAAAATCGATTTTATTTTGAATAAAATATTTTATTTTAGGATAGATCAAATCTTGCAAAAGTTATTATATTTGATATTATCTATATTTAAAGTTGTTAAATTAGTAATTATCCATGATTACAGTGGTTAATTTTGGATAAGATTGATTAGGATATTCTGAGCATATTCCAAAAGGATAATAATTTATTTAAATAATGTGATTATCCCATAATTAGATTAGGATAATTGATTTTAAAATTATTTGATTGGCTAATAATTAGGATAGAATCTCCTAAACTTGTTAGGATAATCATGGAAGATTAAATATGATTTATCTTTCTAGATTTAAATAAGATTTGATTCTATCTCATGCCTAAATTAAAATATATGATATTTTATGATTGGTCATGAATAATATATGATATTATCTAATTATGATTTAAAATATATGATATTTTAGGAAATGCGTTGCCTTAATTATGAACCATTCGATGTTGTAGTTTAGACAAGCATGTTGAGTGATTTATTATATGGCACTTTTATAATATATGATATTATGTTGCTATATATAGACTAGTATGGCCCATAGATTCTAAAATACGATCTGCGCATCGTGATGTATTTTTGTAATCTAAATACGGTCTGCGTACAGTTAAGTATTTTTGTAACTTTTATTTAAAGTAAATAGATTACTTACTTAAATAGTGTTAGTCCAAAGAAGCCCATGAAGTGAAGGCCCAAAGGAGCAAGGTGGTTGGAGATCCATGATAATTCAAGTGGGAGCTTTTCATTTCTAGTTTTCTTAGGACTAAGGGGCCATACTATGTCATGTTTTATTGCATTAGTAGATTATGCATGTTAGATTTTATTTATGTTGATTGATGATGCGCTAGAGTTCACTAAATAATCACAACATAAATGAATCTAGGTCCCAATAATATTGAGATTGCTTTTCCAATTAGATACCCAACAATCCTTCGATCGTGAGTGATGGGTCGGCCTCAGCAGAGTGTCACTTTTTATCTTGGGTAATTTTGGGTAGATCACGTTCTACATATTTAATTGGTTATGCTCAACAAGGTTACCTAAAGCGTTTAGAACCTTGAAGCAAAGGGTAATAATTAAGCATGTGATGGTTAATTATTCAACCAAGAGTTACAAGAGTTGTAATCAGTAAAGAGTTTACTCACTTTAAAAATGTAATTCTTGATGGTAGGGCCTCAGTCCGGTCAACTATTACACAAATAAAGGATCTTGGAATCACTTAAAATTCAATTGGGATAAATTAATGTTGAATAAAGTTCTTTAAAGCTACAAATTTAATCGTTTATGGAACTTTAATGTTAAATTAAGCATAATTATTAAACTTTGCCTTATTTTGACATAGATGGGTAGCCGTAATCACAATGACAACAACATTTACAATCTTCGACCATTCCTTGAGAAGGATAGGTTGACAGGAGAAAACTTTTCCACTTGGGAAAGAATGCTAAGGCTCGTTCTGAAATCAGAAGGTAGAGAGGATGTCATTGACACCCCATTGCCAGGACCTCTGCCAGAAAATGCAACTACGGCAGAAGTCAAGAGGCACAAGGAAGCTCATAATAGAGTTGTGCCTATCACTTGCTTGATGAATGCTACCATGGAACCTAGTCTTCAAAAGCGTTTTGAGGATCAGGATGCGTACACAATCATGCAAGAACTCAAAGCCTTGTTTAAGAAACAAGCAAGAGTTGAAAGGTACGAGCTTTATCGTGAGATTCTGGATTGTAGGATGGAGAAGGGTGTGATGGGCGTTAGAACGGTCGCACATTCCACACTTGATCAAACACATTTATTAACAAACACCTTACAAACCAAGCATACAAGTAAGAGTTCAGTCCACAAGGAACGGGATATGGTTGCTAAAGATCTTAACACTTAAGCTAATTCGAAGTCAATGGTGAATTGGGGTTCGTCAAGTAGACAAACAAACTATGGTTCTAAATCAATGGATTAAAGACACTAGGGAATGGGATCCACTCAACCAAGGCAATTAGGCAAACGGGGAGTAAAATAGACAAGATATAGCAAGGACTATATGTAAAATCAACCTCATGCAATGAGAAAACAACTCACACTACTAAACTTAGATTCCTCATTAGTCTAGCAATAGATGATACATAATCAAATTGCAATAAGTAATGACATACTCAATTTACACTTCCATGTCAAATTAGGCATATCATGCTATCAAGCTCCTAAGTCAAGGGTAGCTAATCCTATCATGAAGAACTAACAAGCAATCTCATATAATCAATTTAATTGCAATACAAACATCAATGTTTCTCCCATATTTGCTTAACTAACCCAAAAGGTTGAGTTTCCCCCAACCCCTAGCAAGAAGACTACTCACAACTCATATTTATCAACATGTAATCAACAATTAGGATTCTAACTACTTCAATAATTGGGGAAAAGTGGTTAACGATTGAAATAACTATCATCTAACAACAAATTACAAAGAACTAAGAAGATTTAAATAACATGCAAAAGCAAATGAAATCAGAAATTAAGTAGAAAAAGGTTGGAGAAATTACTAATTGAAGCTTGAAATTGAATAACAATAGAGGAACTTGTCTTCTACAATGATTGAGATTGAGAATTCCAAACTAATAATTGAAATCTAACTAATGATCTGAGAGTACTTATGTTTCTACAATTACAAACTAAGAGGAAGTACTCAAAACTTGGCTGCCGCACAATTGAGCAAAAGGGGGTATTTATATGACCCTCAAATAAAAAAGACGGAGAAAACAAGAGTCGGGTACGGCTATAAGGGCGCACGGACGTGCCAGGGGTGCCACGGACGTGCAGCCTTAGTGGCACGGACGTGCCACCCTAAGCACGGCCGTGCAAAATCGGGCAGTAGCTTCAACTTAGGCCAAGTGAGATGCACGGCCGTGCAGCTTCTGGCACGGACGTGCTGGCTGACTTGCACGGACGTGTTTAAGCCTTGCACGTCCGTGCCAAATCAGGTAGTGGCTTGACTTGGCTGGGACACTCCTGCACGGTCGTGCAGGACATGGCACGGCCGTGCAGGGTCTTCTAAGCCCTTTTCTTCACATTCTCTTCAGTTTTGCTCCTTTGTCACGGCTTCTAACCTCGGTTTGTTATCCATATGCTTCAAATCATCGATTTTTGGACCTAAAAACTCAACAAAAACACTAAAAACCCGTGAAGAAAGGGATACACAAAAATTGAATGAAAATAGGATAGAAGTGAACCAAAATGCTAATATATCAAGAAAACAAGGTTCAAAAATCACCCTAAAATCGTATCAAATAACAAGTTATCAAATCCCCCCAAGCTAAGTTGTTGCTAGTCCTCGAGCAAAACAAACATGTCAAATCAAGAAGGAAGATTACTTGCTAATGATCAAACCAAGGAGAGAAAACACAAACACAAATCCGCATGGCAAGAACCATAAACACTTTTAGCATAAGTGAAAGCAATTTAAACCCCTAAGTCGCCTAAGAGGACGAGTTTTTATCTCGTGAGGGTTTCCCTTGAGCTTAACCCACAACTCACACAAACCACACCAATTATCATAGCACATTGTTGTCCTCAAAATGGCCAAAACACACAAAACCAATGTTTTTATTGCCCAAGTCAACTTATCGGGATACAAATCACAAGCAAGACGAGTGAGCAACTTTCAAGAATTACCATTCATACAAATGTGCACATGAGTTGGGGGTAGAGAGGCGAACTAAGCAAGGTTGCACTAGGATACTTCGTTATACCTTTTACTAGTTCATTAGAGCACGTCTAGATATTCCAAAGTTGCAAAGCCCTCTTTCGGTTATAAAATCTCAAAATGCAAGTCCTCCTCCCAAAATGCACTCCTAAGCCCTTTCAACTACGCTCTAATTCGGGAATTTACACAAGAAGCATCAAAATAGAAAGCGTGTGGGAGGCATCCACAAATTGACCTCTAGAATAGAAAAAGTGAAAATTTTGAGAATTTTGGAGGAGTTTTTGACTTCTCCACTCTTTTTCTATATATTTTTTTTTCATTCATTGCCCTCGCCTCTTTTAACTTTGAGCGGCTCTTTCTTTTATTCGAAACATGTGGCTTATTATGCCACTTATTACACAAGATATACATAGAACTAATTCCCTAGCAGAGTTTCGTTTCAGGGAGGAAGGGAGACACACCAAGGGCACAAGGGACCGCAATTTGATTCAAACATATCCTACTTTGGGCAAATTTGACAATATCCTATGCTAGACGTGCAATTGAGCATTCATCGGTTTTCATTTCATATACACTAGTGCAATCAAGATTAATAAGCCTCTAAATGACCCCAACACTTGCACACACCCTTCTAAAAGAACTTTTACTCATCACTCAAGAGTCAAGCAAGCAAATCGTATAAGCATCGTCATTTGAGTCTCATCCAAGGGCTATATTTTTTTTTTTTTTTTTTAACTAGAAAGCAAGAAAAGATAGCAAGTTAAGAGAACTAAGCTAAGCATAAAAAAAAAATTAAAACACAACTATACAACTAAATAAAGGGAGGAAAGAAGAAAAGTATTCACACATTAAGAGATTTGGATTTAGGGTGTTGGATTTCAAAGGGAGCAAATTTGGATGCTAAGGGTTTTGGATGTTAGGGGAAGGAACAAACAACATGCAAGGTAATCACCAATCAAGCACATACAAGAACCAACATAGAAACCAAATAGAAAGACTCCCCCCCCAAGCTACCATAAACATTGTCCCCAATGTTAAAACAATTAAAGCACAAGAAAGGGGAGAAAGAGACTAACTCATTGGTTCGGGCCTCCTTGGGAGCTTGAGCCCCCGGGGTACCAATGTCGGTAGACATTTCGGAACTAACCCAATTCCGACCGAAGACCTTCGAAGCTTGTCCTCATGTTGTCGTAGGAGGACCTCATATCTTCGTGAGACTTTCTCATAGTCTCGAACTCGGTGGTCATCCGGTTGAACCCTTTGTTCATCTTTTGCATTTGGTGCTCAAAGGTGAGGAGTGGGTTGCCCTCACCCATGCCTTGACCTTGGTACCCTTGTTGGTACCCTTGTTGTTGTTGTTGTTGGAATTGTTGTTGTGGAGGTTGTTGTGGAGGTTGCTGCTGCTCTCCTTGCTCTTGCTCCTCTTCGTCGTCGTCATCGCCGGGAGCCCAATCGTGGTCTCTCTCAAAGAACCAGTTGGTCTCGTCGTAGATGAAGGTTCGCTCCGTGTCGGGGAGGTAGGCGTAGGACCGGCCACTCACGTGCCACAGGTAGGGGTGCGACCCCTCTACGTCCTCCACCCACCTCATTGTCCTTAGTGACTGCATATCGATCCGCGTCACTCCTGGGCAAACCTGCTGATCTGCAAAATCAAGGTTAAGAGCAGCAACAATAATAGTGATCATACTACCTATGGTGATGTTACCAGACCCGGTGGCAACATCCTCTAGGTGGTCTATAAACCAGGACCCTACATCTAAGGCCGAACTACCCTCACTCAAGTGCCATAGGAAGTGAAGCTCCCTAGTGGACACTACCCCCGAACTGTCACCTCTAGCGAACGTCGTGTTCGCTATGGTGCGCTTCGACAACCTAAATGCGGGGTGGATGATGGTCGTGGCCTTATCGGTCCTTGGGTTGTAGTTAAAGAGGCCGGTGATCTTCCTCCAAAACTCACCCGCGTTATAGCTACGGGGTGGCCTATCCTTTGCCCCAATGGTTCCGTTCGTAGGCTACCCAAACGCTTGGTTCACCCTATTGATGGTCATGGTATGTTGGGTGTTCATAAGTTGGAAAGTGATACAGCGGGGGTTCCTGGTCGTGTCCCGTTGGACTTGGAGGGTGGAGAGAAATTCAAGAGTTAATCTCTTGTAGGTCAAGGCATGTAAGTCTAGCCAATTACCTAGGACACATCCCTTGAATAACATTCTAATATCTTCCCCCACCCCTAGGGACTCGGCTACCTCCTCGCTGTACAACTTGGTCGGCCTAATTCTCCTCCTACTATTTCTTAGAAAATTGTTTGCAAAATTTTCGTCATTGAAAATTATTCCCATTGTATCCACTTGTGGTGGACCAACGGGAGGAGGAGGAGAAGGGTTGCGGTACCTAGAGTCCGTGTTTCTAGGTCGATTTCTTCTAGACATGGTTGGTCTTTATGCAATGCAATCAAACAAACCACAACTAAATGATCAACACAATACACTCACAATAGGCACTAGGTCCACTAAACACAACCAAAGCTCAAACAAGGCCAACAATTACAACACAATCAAGCCAAGCTCTAAGTCTCCCACCTAAGACAATTGAATCACCAAGCAACAAAGACTAATCCAACAACACAACCACAATAATTTAATATCAAAATTATGCACTAGAATCAACAAATCCAACACAACAATTTATTCAAACAAACATGCTTTGTCATGTACAAAAATCAATTTCTCAACCTCACTTACAAAAATTCAATTCTCAAAACACACCAAAATTCATTCAAACTCAATAATACTTGACATTTATCAATTATCAATCACTCATAACCAATTTCAACAAACTTTCATCAGCAATTTCATGCAAAAATCCAAGAATTCATGCATAAAAATAGTAAAAGGGAGGAATGATTATACCGAGCTTATCGTGGGTGTAAAACCCGCAAATGAACCTATCTAACCTTCCCTTTGCTTCCTTGAACTTACTCCTTCAACCAATTGCTTCAAATTTTTCTCCCAAAGAAAACCCCAAATCAATTTTTCAAGGTTAGGGTTTGAGTATTTTGGGTGATTTTTGAGGTTGAATGTGATAAAAAGAGTAGTAGTTTGTGAATTTGTTGAAAAGGAGTGAAGATTTTGGAGAAATATGTTGAATTTTGGTAAGAATTTGGGTGTTTGAGGGGATTTGAGTGAGTATGGAGGAGGAGGAAAGTTGTTCTAGAGAGAGAGAGAAGGAGAAATCGTGAGATTGAAAGAGTGAGAGTGAAATTTTTTTTTTTAGAGTAAAACCCGTGTTTAAAGCAGCTGAAACAGGGCACGCACGGACGTGCAGATTCTGGCAGAAGCAAAGTGGAGTTACTGCCTGATTTGGCACGGACGTGCTGGGTTGTGCACGTCCGTGCTGAACTTTACGCACGGACGTGCTGATTCTGGCACGTCCGTGCCTAACTTCGAAGCATTTTTTGGAGTTCCTGCCTGATTCTGCACGGACGTGCGATGTTTTGCACGTCCGTGCAGACCTGATGCTGCACCCGTTTTTTTTTTTTTTTAGCTAATACTAAGGCATAATAATAATAATAAAATTATTATTATCACCATTATTATTATTATTATTATTATTAAAACTGCCTACTACTTCACTTTCACAAAAACCTTTTCTTACTTCTCTTTTCATCAAGACCTACAAAAGACATTGAGAGAAAAGTTAGTAATAGCAAGAGTGATGGAAATTAAGTAATAGTTTATTGAGAGAGAGAGCGTTGAGAAACTCGGGTTGCCTCCCGGAAGCGCTCTTTTAACGTCACTAGCTTGACGACCTCCACACTTAGGAGATAAGATTACATCAAGTTGATTCTAAAACACCCACATGAGCACCCTCGTAGTAAAGCTTGAGGCGATGCCCATTCACCTTGAAAGATCTCTTGCCGTCCATATCCCAAACTTCCACGGCTCCATGAGGAAACACTTCCTTGACGACAAAAGGTCCACTCCACCTTGATAAAAGTTTCCCGGGAAACAATTTCATCCTAGAGTTGTAGAGGAGTACCTTATCGCCTTTTTGAAATGCTTTCTTTTCAATGTTCCGGTCGTGGCAATCCTTAGTGCGATTCTTATAGTTGCTAGCACACTCATAGGCTTCCAACCTTAGCTCTTCAAGCTCATGCAAATCAAGCCATCTTTGCTCTCCCGCGCTAGCCAAGTCGAAATTAATCTTCTTGATTTCCCATTGGGTTCGGTGCTCAAGCTCCACCGGTAGATGACAAGATTTTCCATACACTAGACGGTATGGAGTTGTGCCTATTGGGGTCTTGTATGTCGTTCTATATGCCCATAGAGCGTCATCAAGCTTTTCCGACCAATCCTTCCTATTCTTTGCAACCGTCTTCTTGAGGATTAGCTTTATTTGACGGTTAGACACTTCCGCTTGTCCACTTGTTTGTGGATGATAGGTAAGGCCGAATCTTTGATGGACCCCGTTCTTTCTTAGCATCTTTTGAAAAGCACTATGAACAAAATGTGAACCATTGTCGCTTACCACCGCCCTTGGAATACCGAATCTTGGAAATATGACTTTTTTGAACATTTTCATGACAACCTTGTGGTCATTAGTTGGGGAGGCAATGGCTTCCACCCATTTTGATACATAGTCAACCGCCACAAGGATGTATTGATTCCCATGAGAATTTGGGAATGGCCCCATGAAATCCATACCCCATACATCAAATACCTCAACCTCAAGAATCGGTTGTTGAGGCATCTCATTGCGCTTGGATATGTTGCCGGTTCGTTGACACCGGTCACAAGTCTTCACAAATCCCCAAGCGTCCTTGAAGATGTGAGGCCACCACAAACCGCTATGCTAGATTTTCGTAGTTTTGTTGGCTCCCATATGCCCTCCACATAGATCGGAATGGCACATCTTGAGCACTCCTTGCACTTGTTCATCCAGGACACACCTACGGAGCAAACCATCTACTCCTCGTTTGTAGAGAATGGGATCATCCCATACATAATGTCTTGATTCCCTTTTTAGCTTCTTCCTTTGATTCTTGGAGAAATTGGGTGGGCATTCTCCACAAGCCAAGTAGTTCACCAAGTCGGCGAACCAAGGAAGCTCCTTTTCATTCAAGATGTAAAGCACATCATCTCTCAATTCATCACATATAGGGATTTCATCATCACTAGCTTGCACATTCTCTAGTCGGGAAAGATGGTCCGCAACCACATTCTCGGCCCCCTTTTTATCACGGATTTCAACATCAAATTGTTGGAGAGATAGGACCCACCGAAGAAGACGTGGCTTGGATTCTTTCTTTGCAATAAGGTACCTAATGGCTGCGTGATCGGTATAAACAATAGTTTTGGAACCAATGAGGTAGTTCCAAAACTTCTCAAAAGCATGAACCACGGCAAGAAACTCTTTCTCCGTTGTGGTGTAGTTCCGTTGAGCTTCATTCAAGGTCTTAGACATGTAGTAAATCACGTGAAGCCTCTTATCTACCCTTTGCCCCAATACTCCTCCAATCGCAACATCACTTGCATCGCACATAAGTTCAAATGGAAAATCCCATCTTGGCCCTTGCACAATTGGAGTTGAGATTAAAGCCTCCTTTAATTTGTTGAAAGCTTGGAGACACTTTTCATCAAAAATAAAGATGGCATCCTTTTGAAGAAGAGCATTTAGGGGTCTAGCAATTTGTGAGAAATCCTTGATGAATCTTCTATAGAACCCGGCATGCCCCAAAAATTACCTTACTCCTCTCACATTAATTGGTGGCGGTAGCTTCTCTATCACTTCAACTTTGGCCTTGTCGACCTCAATCCCCTTGCTTGAAATCTTGTGACCAAGGACAATTCCCTCTTCCACCATAAAGTGGCATTTTTCCCAATTCAAAACCAAATTGACCTTCTCACATCTTGCCAAGCACTTGCCCAAGTTGGACAAACAATCCTCGAATGAAAGGCCCCCTACCGAGAAATCATCCATGAAAACTTCCATTTCGGCTTCAAGCATGTCCCCAAAAATACTCATCATGCATCTTTGGAAGGTTGCCGATGCGTTGCAAAGCCCGAAGGGCATCCTCCTATATGCAAAAGTTCCATAGGGACAAGTAAAAGTTGTTTTCTCTTGGTCATCCGGGTTTATAGGGATTTGAAAGAAACCCGAATAACCATCAAGGAAGCAATAATACTTGTGCTTGGTTAGTCTTTCAAGCATTTGGTCGATAAAAGGGAGAGGAAAATGATTCTTGTTGGTGGATGCATTTAGACATCTATAGTCTATGCATATCCTCCAACCGGTCACCGTTCTAGTTGAAATGAGATCACCATTCTCATTTTCAACTACGGTCATTCCTCCCTTTTTAGGGACCACATGAATGGGGGAAACCCATCTAGAACTCGAAATGGGGAAGATGATGCCGGCATCAAGGAGTTTGGTGATTTCTTTCTTCACCACCTCCCCTATTTGAGGATTGAGTTTCCTTTGCCTCTCAATGGAAGACTTAGCACCCTCCTCAAGTGTTATGTGGTGCATACATAAAGCGGGACTAATACCTTTGAGGTTATCTATGGTATATCCTAAAGCACCTTGGTGGTCTCTCAAAACACCACATAACATTTGAGTTTGGCACTCGTTCAAAGAAGAATTCACAATAACCGGAAAAGTTGAATTGGGGCCCAAAAACTCATATCTTAGGTGTGATGGTAGAGGTTTCAACTCTACCATTGGAACACCCTTACCTTCTCTTGAGGTAGCTACTTCTAATGCATCATGTGTTGTGATTCCCATGCACACTTGCTCATCGCTTGATTCTGTACTTCCTTCAAGCATCTCTTCATACAATGTCATCTCTTTGCTTTGGTCACTTATCTTTTCCTTGTTCAAAAGGACATTCTCAAGGTCATCATTAGTAGTGAGCAAGTGCTCATGCATGGAAGTTAAAATAGAATCAATAGTATCAATCATCATGCAATTATCAAGATTAGAGCTTGGATATTTCATGCTCTCATTCAAGTCAAATTCTATTACCTCATCTCCTACTTTTAGTGAAATTTTAGCACTTTTAACATCTATTAAAGCACCCGAAGTACCAAGAAAAGGTCTTCCTAGAATTATTGGAATGTTTACATCTTCGTCCATCTCTAACACAACAAAATCCACCGGGATTACAAACTTTCCCACCCTTAGAGGAACATCCTCTACCTTACCCTTTGGGAATTTCATAGAGCGATCGGCCAATTGTAGGGTGATGTTGGTGGGTAGAAGTTCCCCTATCCCAAGTCTTTGGTTTACCGAGTATGGCATTAGGCTAACACTAGCCCCTAGGTCACACAAAGCATTATCAATTTGCATCTTGTATATTGCTCATGGGATAGAAAAGTTACCGGGATCTTTCAATTTGGGTGGCATCTTGTTCATGATAATTGCACTACGATTCTCGGTGAGATTCACCGTTTCAACCAATTCACACTTTCTCCTTCCACTCAAAATGTCTTTTAAAAACCTAGCATAATTAGGCATTTTCTTGATAGCATCGGTAAAAGGAATTGAAAGATGAATTTGCTTCAATGTCTCAAGAAACTTTCCAAATTGCACATCTAATTTGTTTCTAACAAATATATGAGGATATGGTAGCTTTTGCAATTGTTTTGTTTCCCTCTCTTTTTCTCTTTTCTCTTCACTCTCTTTTTCAAAATCATTCTCTTTTTCACACTCTTTTTCTTTCTCACATTCTTTTTCTCTTTCACTCTCTTGATTTTTCTCTTTTTCTTGCTCACAATCACTCTCAAGGGGAGGCTCACTCATGTTCACTCTCTCATTACTTTTTTTAGGAGCACTCTCTTCCAACACCTTCCCACTCCTAGTAGATATGGCATTAACGGGCCTCTTAGGATCTAGTCCTTGGGGTGGAAGCTTGGAAGTGCTAGCCCCTTCCTTCAAAGCATTGGCCAATTGTGAAATTTGAGTTTCAAGCATTTTATTATGAGTCATTACTTCATTAAACTTCTTGTCACTCGTGGCCATGAAAGTGTTGAACATTTTGGTTTGACTTTCCATCATTTCCTTTAGATTGGACTTACTAGGTGGTGCTTGGGCATAACAGTTATCTTGGGGAGCTCTATTACCTCTCACATTTGAATTGGAAGCATTTTGATTAGAAAAACCTCTATTGTTATTGTTGTTCCAATTATTCCTATTATTAGAGTTCCCCCCTTGGTGATATTGGCCTTGATTCCCATAATTCCCATGATTATTATGGTTATGGTTACCATAACCACCTTGTTGGTTGTAGTTACCTTGGGGATTTTGGTCCCTTTGGCTCCTATTACCCCATTGGTTTTGGTTATGGTAATCATAATCATTTCCTCTTTGGTTATAAGCATTTCCCCCTTGTTCCCTTCGATTAGGTGGTAAATATCTTTGATTGTCATTCCTAGGTCTATTATCATAAGACAAAGCATTGACTTGTTCATTTCATTATCATTACCCTCTTCATAATGGGATTGGGGTTGGGAATCATAATTACAAGAAGAGGTATCATGGTCATATGACCCACAATTTTCACAAAACAAACACCCATGTGGCATGTTATTAGAAGTAGAAGGAGAAGAGTTAGAACTCATACCTCTCCCCTTAGATTGGGAGGGATGCTCTTGTTGTGAAGTGGAAGTCTCTAGGTTTTCCTTGATAGATGTCATCTCCTTGCCAAGATTGGCTATTTGAGATGTCAAATTATTGATGGCGTTGAGGTGATCGACGGAGTAGACCGCATTCCCTCCTTTTCTTAAAGACTCCCTCTCTCCTTCTTGCCAATCCATGTGGTGTCTCACCACGTCCTCAATTATCTTGATGACTTGCTCCTCCATTTTGTTCATAATCGGGCCACCCGCTCCCGCATCCAAGCTAGTCTTTCCTTGTGGGCTCAAGCCCCCATAGAAAATTTGAAGCACTTGATATGATGGAATGCCATGATGAGGGCACTCCCTTTGATATTCCTTGTATCGTTCCCATGCCTCATATATGGTTTCACTAGCCCTTTGACGGAAGCCTTAGATCAAAGCCCTTGCCTCGGCCGTCTTCTTTTGAGAATAGAATCTCCCTAAGAAAGCCGTGGTGACCTCGTCCCAAGTTCTCAAGGAGTTAGGCCTCACCTCCTTCTCAAGCCATTCAAGAGCCCTTCCTATCAAAGAAAAAGGAAATAGCTTTAGTCTCACAAACTCTTGAGTTACCCCATTTACCTTGATTGTGTTGCAATATTTCTCGAACTCGTTCAAGTGTGCAAGAGGGCTCTCATGTTTTGCTCCACTATATTGCCTCCTTTAAATCAAATTTATCATCGTGGGCTGAATCTCGAAGTCATTGGCTTGAGTGACGGGTGGAGCAATGCTGCTTGAAGCTCTATAAGCTCCTGGAGTTCCCAACTCCTTTAAAGGTCTTTGAGGTGGTGGTTCCGCGTCACCCATTTGATCTCGATCCTCCTCGAAATTGGTCTCTCTAGTTGGGGGAGTATTGAACGGCCTAGAACCGGCTCTTTTTCTCCTTCTATAAGTTTGTTCAATCTCGGGATCGTAAGGTACCAAGATCCTGTTATGAGTTCTGTGCATACACTCTCAACAAACACAATTAGTACCAAGGCTACAAGTGTAGCCAAAAAGAAACAAATCTTTTTGAAATTTTTATGGTTTATGGTGAACTAGACTCAAGTAACCAATTAGCAATCAACAACACCGCTCCCCGGCAACGGCGCCATTTTGATGGGCGTTAGAACGGCCGCACATTCCACACTCGATCAAACACATTTATTAACAAACACTTTACAAACCAAGCATAATGACAAGTAAGAGTTCGGTCCACAAGGAACGGGATATGGTTGCTAAAGATCTTAACACTTAAGCTAATTCGAAGTCAATGGTGAATTGGGGTTCGTCAAGTAGACAAACAAACTATGGTTCTAAATCAATGGATTAAAAACACTAGGGAATGGGATCCACTCAACCAAGGCAATTAGGCAAACGGGGAGTAAAATAGATAAGATATAGCAAGGACTATATGTAAAATCAGCCTCATGCAATGAGAAAACAACTCACACTACTGAACTTAGATTCCTCATTAGTCTAGCAATAGAAGATACATAATCAAATTGCAATAAGTAATGACATACTCAATTTACACTTCCATGTCAAATTAGCCATATCATGCTATCAAGCTCCTAAGTCAAGGGTAGCTAATCCTATCATGAAGAACTAACAAGCAATCTCATATAATCAATTTAATTGCAATACAAACATCATGTTTCTCCCATATTTGCATAACTAACCCAAAAGGTTGAGTTTCCCCCAACCCCTAGCAAGAAGACTACTCACAACTCATATTTATCAACATGCAATCAACAATTAGGGTTCTAACTACTTCAATAATTGGGGAAAAGTGGTTAACGATTGAAATAACTATCATCTAACAACAAATTACAAAGAACTAAGAAGATTTAAATAACATGCAAAAGCAAATGAAATCAGAAATTAAGTAGAAAAAGGTTGGAGAAATTACTAATTGAAGCTTGAAATTGAATAACAATGGAGGAACTTGTCTTCTACAATGATTGAGATTGAGAATTCCAAACTAATAATTGAAATCTAACTAATGATTTGAGAGTATTTATGTTTCTACAATTACAAACTAAGAGGAAGTACTCAAAACTTGGCTGCTGCACAATTGAGTAAAAGGGGGTATTTATACGACCCTCAAATAAAAAAGACGGAGAAAACAAGAGTCGGGTACGGCTACAGGGGCGCACGGACGTGCCACCCTAAGCACGGCCGTGCAAAATCGGGCAGTAGCTTCAACTTAGGCCAAGTGAGATGCACGGCCGTGCAGCTTCTGGCACGGACGTGCTGGCTGACTTGCACGGACGTGCTTAAGCCTTGCACGTCCGTGCCAAATCAGGCAGTGGCTTGACTTGGCTGGGACATGGCACGGCCGTGCAGGGTCTTCTAAGCCCTTTTCTTCACATTCTCTTCAGTTTTGCTCCTTTGTCACGGCTTCTAACCTCGGTTTGTTATCCATATGCTTCAAATCATCGGTTTTTGGACCTAAAAACTCAACAAAAACACTAAAAACCCGTGAATCAAGGGATACACAAAAATTGAATGAAAATAGGATAGAAGTGAACCAAAATGCTAATATATCAAGTAAACAAGGTTCAAAAATCACCCTAAAATCGTATCAAATAACAAGTTATCAGGGTGCCACAGTTCATGATCATGTTTTCAAAATGATCGGCCTTATTCAAAGTATGGAGAAACTGGGGCACCCATACAGTGATGAGATGGCAACAGACATCATTCTCCACTCACTTCCAGAAAGTTTCAACCAGTTTATCATGAACTTTAACATGACTGCGACTGCAAAGACTATGAATCAATTACACGCAATGCTGATTAGTGTTGAAAAGCAAATCCCTAAGGAACCTAAGAAGGAAGTTCTTATGATTCAAAAGGGAAAGGGGTTCAAGAAAAAGGGGCAAAAGGCTAGTGCCAAGAGCAAGGGCAAGCAAGTTGCCAAGGCTCCTGAGAAGCCTAAGGCGAATCCAAAACCTAAGGCTGCAAGTGAAAGTGAATGCTTTTACTACAAGAAGAAGGGGCTTTGGAAAGGCTATTGCCAGAAATACCTTGACTTCCTTAAGAAGAATGGAGCATCAACCTCAGAAATTGCAAAGAAGTGAGGCTAGCAAGGAAGTGAAGCTTGAAGGTGCACTAGAAATTTTCAAGTGGCCAGAGATAGCTTCATAGTTTTATTTTCTGATCAGTTTATCATGATTTTAGAACATTTTCCAGTTTTTGATGAGACAATTTTCAGTGTTAGTTTGAATCCTGATTTGGTTTTACTTGGCTTGGACAAGTGTTGATCCATGACCAAGGTAATAAATTGTTTTCATTTTTCTAGATATGAGTTATTTTGTTTTATAACATTGATATAAGTAGATCACAAAAGCAAAATTAGATGATTTAAAGTAAACTTACATAGTACAAAGTAAGATTAGGTCACATAAACCATTTTGCACATCCAAAGTTATATTGGGTGGACACTTATTCTAAATTGATTATGAATCACTTGAGAATTAAAAGTCATGCTTGACAAGGGAATAATCGCGTCGTCAAACGACTACACCTAGATCAAATACAATTTATACAACCTAAACAAACCTAATACGAGTATAAGGCAAGCATAGGGGTCGAACCACAGAGAACGGTTAAACACCACCAAATGTTATCGACAATTAAGCTAGTCCGGAATAGGAGATAAATAAACTAAAGTCTAAAAATGCTAAAACAAGAAATAAAACATTAAGGGAAATGGTTTAGGTATAGCATTCACTTGAACATAAACAAAAGCATAGAAGTTGAATTAATTATGAACTAAACATGCTCAAATATCGAAATAAAGGGTCCAATCAAGCCGCCTTCCGGGGTCAATTGGCTTCTCCTAACATAGCCTCTATGTTTCCACATTAGAACCATATACTAGGAGATACTATTAAATAACAATCGATAACAATGAACCTTAACTAAGTCAACTTCCGTTCCTTGTTAGCAAAGATTCACCTTTAATCAACTAACAACATGCATTTTGCAAGTAGATTAAAGAATATCAAGCATATAAAGACTTTAATCACAAATAAATCAACTCTAAACCTAGAACATGCTCAAGATCCAACTACACCACAACCATCCCCTCAACTCTGAATTTCGACTCCAGTTGTGCGCCTTCTGACAGGGCTGCGCGGCCGCGAAGCTCCAATAAAATTGGGGCTAAATTGAGGTAATTAATTGCAATTGCGAGGCTGCAAATTCCGATTGATGGGAGATTATTGCGAGGTGAGAACAGGGGAAGGTTGAGAAGGCGTTGGTGGCTGCTGTAATTGGGGTTGTTGATGAGTGTGTGGTCGATGTGCGTGGCTGGGATTGGTGGTGGTTTGGGAGGCTGCGATTATTGGTGGTTGGTTGCGGGTGAGGTGCGAGGTGCTGTTAATTTGTGTGGTGAAGGGGGGGCAGCAATGGTGGAGCTGGTGGTTTGTGGTGGTGAGTGGTGCTGCGTGGGTGTTGGTGTTGCGGGGTGTTGATAATTGTTGGTGGTATTATTGCGAGGTGGCTGTGCAGGTGAGTGAGTGGGCTGCTGTTTTGTGTGGTGGTTTGAGGAGTAGGGGAGAAGCAGGGGACAGTGAGTGGTGTGTGTGTGCGTGGCTTGTGGTGGAGGATAAGGTAGGGTGTGGTGATGGATAAGGGGCAGCAGGGGTATTGGTTAGGGGCAGCTGCTTGCTTGTGAGCTTGTGCCTCGAACCTTGGACTCGGACCTTGAACTCGGACCTCCGACCTCCGAGCACGATCCTACACAACCAAATAAACATAAGGGAGAATCGGGACAAAGAATAAAATAAAATAAATAAAATAGAAATAAATAAAAATGAAAATAAGAAAAGGACGAAATAAAATAAAACCAAGACAAATAAAATAAAATAAATAAAATAGAAATAAATAAAATAAAATAGGAAAATAGACTAAAACTAATAAAATAAAGAAAATAAACTAAAACACACCAAAATTACCAAAATAAACCAGAGACTTTATTAAAGAGAAAACAAGAGAATAAAAGGAAAAATAAGGGAAAATAAACACGAAAATAACCTAAATACTACCCCTACGAGTGACATAAATATCACTTATCAAATTCCCCCAAGCTAAACCTTTGCTCGTCCTCGAGCAAAGCTAAGGCAAAAGAGAACAAGATGGAATTATTGAAACCAAAAGAAACAAAAATAGAAACAAAGAGAAAGAATGTACACTAACTCACTGTCGTAGGAATCACGGTTGTTTTTAGCTACAACAAGCCCTTAAAACCTCAAAGTCGCCTATGAGGACGAGTGAGGTCTCGTGAGGGTTTCCTAAGAGCTTACCCCACAACTCTCGACAAAAGCCAAGGCAAGACAACAAAAGGAAAAGGAAAAGATACACGAAGAGAAAAAGCAAAACACAAGCTTATATATGGACAAGAGATAAGGACAAGTACTAATGAATGCAAACCTTTCTAAATGGACAAATGTATGCACGTTCCAAGATGTCAATGGTTGATTGAAACATAACACATGCTAAGCATAGAGAACTACTTAGGACTCAATCCACCCTAGCCCCAACCAATCGGGCCACGTTCTCTCCACTAGATTCAAATCAACCCTTAAGCTAGCTTCTCAAGATTCCACGAAAGAACCGGAAAAAGATAAAGAAATGACAAATTTGAGAAGGTAATCCCGACATCTCAACTATGCATACTCTTTCCATAGGTTTGAAGTCTATCTCCCTCCACCGTTCTTTTGACCTAACCCACTAGAGTCTAAGGGTCTTTTTATTGGTTGTAACGTAAGGCTAAGGGTTAAGGCGAGGTAAAAATTTAAAATTTGGTGAAATTTCCTAAGTGAAGCAAAAAGTGCGGCCGACACTCAAAAATAACTCAAGAATTCACTAAATATCAAGCAAAAATACCACTAATGCCATTCCCCAAAGCTTATTCAACACAAACACACAATATTCCCCCCAAGCTTGAACAAAGCATTGTCCTCAATGCTTAAACTAAGGAAAAAAATGAAACCAACTAAAATATTTTTGCTTTTTTTTTTTTTTGTTTTTTTTTCAATTTTTTTTTTCTCTTTTTTTTTAACTTTATTCAATGTCCTTGCCTTTTTAACTTTGGACGGCTTTTTCCTGAAACTTCATTTGATTTCCATAAATTTGCATATTACTTTACAAGCTCAACTCTAACCAAATCTCAAAATGCATCCTGTCTATGATCAACAACTCAAAACTCAAACCTCACATGCCAATGCTTCACTAACTAAAAGGTTGGTAAACATAGGCCATTAGGTTTGTAATGTGGTTTAAACAAGAGCGGGAAACATAAGGCTCAAATTGGTTAGCAAGTAGGTTTATGCAAAATAGAAAATCAAATTTGTAACAAAATAAAAAGAAGATAAAGAAAAATGAGAAAGAAGTGCCCTTTTCCTCCCCTAGAGTGCTTCGGTCACGATCTTGGGAGCTATAAGTCAAAACAAGGATCAAGACATGCATAGCTAAGGATCCAAATGTGCCACACAACAAAGTGATGAAGGCTAGAACAATGTTACCTCACACGGGATTATAACTAAGCAAATACCAACCAAGGGTGCCAAATCCACTATAGAGAGCAACACCATCTTACCACATACCCGTGAACTAAGGCTTCATGGCGCCCTAAAAGTTCTTAACCCGGCTACCTTAGCATGTAATATCCTAGAGTCAACCAATGACACTCTCAAACCGTGCACACATTAACCACTTAGGAAGAAAGGCATTCAAGAGTAAACAAATCCAAAAGATATAATGTCCAATTAAGAACAAACAAAACACAATTTTGCTAAACTTGCCTTGAAGTAAACAAAAAAATCTCTTTTGGATTTTCCAAAAGCATGAAAAACATGGAAATGCATATACTCAATGCATGACATATATGAATCAACATCCCACCAAACATGATAGAATACCCTCCCCCAAGCTTGAATGAGGCAACATACTCAAACATAGACCAAATAATCCATGGGAGGGGAAAAGGAAGAGATAAAACCACAAACCAACACATGTCCAACAAGGCATCAACCATTAGAGAAAGAGCAAGGAAAGATGTTACCGGATATTAGGTGGGTGTAAATACCCGCAAATGACCCAAATAAACCTTTCAAGACTAAATTCCTCTAGTATCGAATCTCGCCCTCCATGTGCTAGCATTTGCGGTGCCAATCTTCTTTGATTCTTAATCCAAACCAATGCACCAAAGTATACCAAGTCATGTACCTAGCAAAAGGCACACAAACATTTCCATGAGAGAAAATCTATTCTAAAAAGAAAAGAAAATGAAAGCAATAAAACACGGGTTACTTCCCGCAAAGGCTTGCTTAACGTCCAAGCATGACCAATCTAGTAAATAACCCGACAAAGAACGCAAAAGCTTGTCATATGCACCGGCAAACATATCAAGAAAAAGAGCATACGCGATGCTCATATGACAAGCAAACATAAAGTACAAGGAGACTTTATGTTTGAGAGAAGGGGGAAAAGTAAAAGTAAAAGAATCAAAAGAAAAATCAATAAAATAAGAAGAAAAAGAAAGATAGGGAGGCAAACTATCCTCACAAAAATCTTTTTGGTTGGCATTATAACTCTTTTCCTCATCAACAATAAAAGAGTTGGGGGCTTCGGAAGCATGGATAGGAAGAGGATTCCTAAGCGGTTCTTTGAGAAAAGAAGGGAGGAACATAGGATAGTAGGGGATATGGTTAAACCTTTGGGAGAAAGGTGTATGAGTAAGGGGAAAAGGGGTAGCTACTCCCTCACCACAAGGTCTCACATCACTAATGAGGGCATGGAAATCAATCATGGAATCCTCAAATGAAGAACCCTTACGATCTATATCTCCCTCAAGCTCAAAAACTCCAAATGATTCAACCTCAACCTCCTCTTCACCACATTGAACAACATTTCCCATACATTTCTCAAGGCCTACCATATCAAATCCAAGAGTGAATGGGGGCAAATTTCTCTCAAACTCATCTCTTTCCAATGAAGCCTTATCAATGAACTCACTCATAAGGTTATGGGCTACCGTTTGAAACTCAAGAAATATTTGTGCCATAATCTCAATTGAGTCCAAATCATCATGGATAGACGAGTCAAAATCTTGCTCATTGGAATCATCTAGGGGACTATGGGGCACACCTTTAGAATTCATGCAAAAATCGGATGCAATATGAGAAAGAACATGCACTTCATCATCATTAGAATGTACCTCATTACATTGAGCTATAGAGGGAGGGGAGTTGAAATCATGCATTACATGGTCACTATGGGGAGCATCAAACACATCATGGGAATTCATATTAGACAAATCATGACAATTACCATCAACATTAATAGCATTAGAATCCCGAACATAAGTCTCATGATTGGCCCTCTCCCAATCAAAATTATCCCTAGCTAACCATGAATAGAAATCCCAAGCTTCATCCGAAGACATAGTTTCAAGACCACCATTTAACATATTATCAACCACTCCTCTAAAATGCTCATTTAATCCTAAATTAATGACTTCACAATAATCACCCTTGGTAAAACCTTTAACACCATCCAAGAAATCCTCAAGTCTATTAAAATACACCCAAAACGGTTCATTATCAAATTGAGGAATAGAAATACAAGCCATTTTTTCAAATAAAGCAACACAAATAAAAACCAAAAAATAGAAAGATAACTATACACAATGGACTAGTCTCAATAAGATAACACAACGGTAATGGAAGCCGTTCCCCGGCAACGGCGCCAATTTGACAAGGGAATAATCGCGTCGTCAAACGACTACACCTAGATCAAATACAATTTATACAACCTAAACAAACCTAATACGAGTATAAGGCAAGCATAGGGGTCGAACCACAGAGAACGGTTAAACACCACCAAATGTTATCGACAATTAAGCTAGTCCGGAATAGGAGATAAATAAACTAAAGTCTAAAAATGCTAAAACAAGAAATAAAACATTAAGGGAAATGGTTTAGGTATAGCATTCACTTGAACATAAACAAAAGCATAGAAGTTGAATTAATTATGAACTAAACATGCTCAAATATCGAAATAAAGGGTCCAATCAAGCCGCCTTCCGGGGTCAATTGGCTTCTCCTAACATAGCCTCTATGTTTCCACATTAGAACCATATACTAGGAGATACTATTAAATAACAATCGATAACAATGAACCTTAACTAAGTCAACTTCCGTTCCTTGTTAGCAAAGATTCACCTTTAATCAACTAACAACATGCATTTTGCAAGTAGATTAAAGAATATCAAGCATATAAAGACTTTAATCACAAATAAATCAACTCTAAACCTAGAACATGCTCAAGATCCAACTACACCACAACCATCCCCTCAGTGGGGATATTACTCACTAATCATGACAATAACAAGATTAATCAACAAATAATCAAGAATCAACATGATCAACAAGCAATGAAAGAAAATCAAAATAAGCAAATAAAACTAAATACAAAAACAAAGAAAGAGAGTAAGAGGTTGCTCATTAATTGAAGATGAAGATTTGCAAAGATTCAATCAAGCTCCTTCTTCAATATCCAAGTTCATCAATGGAAAAACCCTCACTTTCTCTCTCTAAACTACTCTAATTCTAATCTAAACCTAGAGAGAGAAGCTCTCCTAAAACTAAATTAGAGAGTAGAATAATGGGTATTTATACTAACTTCATAAAACTAGGAAAAATAGAAAAATAAAAGAAGAAAATAAAATAAAGAAAGAAAAGGAAATAAAAAGAAAATAAAAGAGAAAAGAAATAAAAGAGAAAAGAAAATCAGAAAAGGAAAAGGAAAACAAATAAACATAAAAAGAAAAAGAAAAATCAAAATAAACCCACAATTCCCCCCAAAACATCAGACACAATTCCCCCCACAAATAATCCCATGCACCATACTTCACCAAGCTCCACCATCAATTATCTTCATTGCATCACCACCGTCCGATTTCACCCAAGCACCAAATGAACGGTTATCACCACCAATCGCATCATCAACGCCTACTATGAGCATCAATCAAGGCCGTTGGTCTTCATTAACAATCGCGTGCGAAGCTCGTGATGTGGTTCAAATTGAACCCCGATTTACGCGCCCGCGAAGACACCGCGCAGAGGTCGCGCAAACTTACTGCCTCAACTCTGAATTTCGACTCCAGTTGTGCGCCTTCTGACAGGGCTGCGCGGCCGCGAAGCTCCAATAAAATTGGGGCTAAATTGAGGTAATTAATTGCAATTGCGAGGCTGCAAATTCCGATTGATGGGAGATTATTGCGAGGTGAGAACAGGGGAAGGTTGAGAAGGCGTTGGTGGCTGCTGTAATTGGGGTTGTTGATGAGTGTGTGGTCGATGTGCGTGGCTGGGATTGGTGGTGGTTTGGGAGGCTGCGATTATTGGTGGTTGGTTGCGGGTGAGGTGCGAGGTGCTGTTAATTTGTGTGGTGAAGGGGGGGCAGCAATGGTGGAGCTGGTGGTTTGTGGTGGTGAGTGGTGCTGCGTGGGTGTTGGTGTTGCGGGGTGTTGATAATTGTTGGTGGTATTATTGCGAGGTGGCTGTGCAGGTGAGTGAGTGGGCTGCTGTTTTGTGTGGTGGTTTGAGGAGTAGGGGAGAAGCAGGGGACAGTGAGTGGTGTGTGTGTGCGTGGCTTGTGGTGGAGGATAAGGTAGGGTGTGGTGATGGATAACGGGCAGCAGGGGTATTGGTTAGGGGCAGCTGCTTGCTTGTGAGCTTGTGCCTCAAACCTTGGACTCGGACCTTGAACTCGGACCTCCGACCTCCGAGCACGATCCTACACAACCAAATAAACATAAGGGAGAATCGGGACAAAGAATAAAATAAAATAAATAAAATAGAAATAAATAAAAATGAAAATAAGAAAAGGACGAAATAAAATAAAACCAAGACAAATAAAATAAAATAAATAAAATAGAAATAAATAAAATAAAATAGGAAAATAGACTAAAACTAATAAAATAAAGAAAATAAACTAAAACACACCAAAATTACCAAAATAAACCAGAGACTTTATTAAAGAGAAACAAGAGAATAAAAGGAAAAATAAGGGAAAATAAACACGAAAATAACCTAAATACTACCCCTACGAGTGACATAAATATCACTTATCAATGCTTGATAAGGTAAGATGACCAAGTTGCCTTTTAGTTGAAAGGGTAAAAGAGCTAAAATGACCTTTTGGAACTCATACATATGATGTGTGCGGACCATAAGTTCAAGGATTAGCAAATAGATTAAACAATTTCATTGCTTTTACTAACGATTTAAGTAACTATATCGATAATTACTTAATGAAGTAAAGCTTGGAATCATTGAAATGTTCAAGAATTCCAAAATGAAATGTAAAATCAGTTTGAGATAAGCAATTTAACACCACAATATGATTGTTGTGATAAATGTTTAACTCAAAATCAATGATCATCTAAAGGAATTGTTGAATTAGTTCACAATCCAGAAACATTACTATTACAATGTATGTTTATAAAGAAGGAATCAAACTTTGCTTGCCATGGTTCGATCCTAGATTAGCTTTAATGATTTACAAATATCGTTTGAGGATATGCATTACAACAAAAATTGCGAATATACTAAACAAAAAACTTAACCAAAGAAGTAGAAAAAGATGTCATAAGAGTTATGATTTGGAAATGTTCTAAAAGTTATCTTTTCAAAACAGGATTAAGGGTTATGAAATAAATGTAAAATGTTTACAAAGATGAAATAATAGACCCTAAATTAGAAAAATAGTTCTTCATGGGTTTTCTCATGGAAACTAAGAGGTATTATTTCTACAATCGTGTAGAAAACAAAGTGTTTGTTGCTCGCGATAATGTCTTTATAGAAAGAAATCTCTTCCTACAAAGCCAAGTGGGAGTAAAGTTAGATCTCAATGAGATTCGAGACGAGCAACAAAAGGATGTGAATAACATCACATCAGTGACGAAGGCATGTGAAATCAGTTAATTTGATAAACCATGTGTCGAAGCAAGCTAATTCCACTAGCGAGGCTTCTATCGTCCCAACTTGAATGAAAGGCTTCAAAGAGTTGAAGAGAATAATTCTATTTTTGCTCAAACCTATTGTAGGTTACTTGGGATCAAAACCAACAATTTGTTGAAATTCTGAGAAAAAGGTGGATTCTAAAATTTTTCAATTGGAATGGTTGGAATCCATGCCCTACAAGCAAGCTTTGGATAAGTGCCAACTCAAGAAATGGCTTAAAGCCAAGATATCCAGTATGGACTCCATGCCTATAAAGATGTGTTAGTCCATGATAGTCTTACAAATAGGGTCAAACCTATTAGATGCGTAAGCCTATTCGGATTCTTCTAGTGATTGCTGATTTCGATTACGAAGTTTAGCAATGGAGATCAAAATCACCTTCATGAAATGTTCTTGACGGATGGTATGTATATGATACAACCTAAGAATTTTGAAATCCAAAAATCCTAGAAAGTTTTGTGAACTTCAGAAATTCATTTATGGATTGAAGTAAGCATAATGGAGTTGAAACATTCGTTTCGACTAGGCAATCAAACAGTTTGATTTCCTCAAAGAACGATAACGAATATTGTAGAGAGAAGAATTTTAGTGGGAGCAATTGGTCTTCTTAGTCACGTATGTAGATGACATACATCTCATATGAAATGACATATCAATGCTTGAGTAAGTCAAGTAGTGGTTAGGGAGTTGTTTCTATATGAAAGACTAAGAGATATTGAGTGCATATTAGGAATTAGGATCCATGAAGTGATCTTGAAGAATGATTGGAAAACATCGAGAGACTTATGTTGATAAGGATCTCGACAAGTTTATGAAGCAAGACTCTAAGAGAGGATGTTTTCCCACGTTTCATGGTAGTACGCTCAGTAAAACTCAGTGCTTTCAAAAGCTAATAGAGTTGAGTTGTATGGATAGTGTACCTTATGCTTTTGCAAAAGGGTCCATTTTATGTGCCATGATATGTACAAAGCAAAATGTTACATATGACTAGTGCATGTGTAGCAAGTTTCAAGTAAATTTAGAACAAGCATACTGAAAGTTGCAAAGAGAAAATCCTTGAGTACTTGAGAAGGACTAAAGGAATTTTTCTAGCTAATGGTGTTAAAAGTGAATAAGTTGTCAACAGGTTATACGGATGCAAGTTTCCAAACAGGCAAGATGACTCTAGATGTTGATTTAGATGCACATTCGTGTCTGTATGAAGAAGGACAGTAAGCTTGAAAGAGTTCAAAGCAGAATACTGTTGCATACTCATTGTCAGAATATGTGTTTTAGCTACAGTAAGAGTAGTTAAGGAGGAAGTTTGGATCAAATTGTCTTGTGACTAAAAGGACACTTTTGCCAAAACAAATGAGTCAGGGTCACATCATAAATCCAAACAAATAGATATGAGATATCACCTCATTTATGAGATCAATGACAAGCGGAATATTGTGGTCTGCAAAGTTTTATTACTAGTGAGAAATCACTAAACCCCTTCCATAGACTAAGATATGAGAGTCATATTAAAGACTTGCATTGAAGCAAGTTATGTAATTCAAGTTGTATATGTTTTGAGAAAGCATATTACATAAGGAATGCATATATTTGCAGAATTATGTTTAAAATAGAAATTTCATTTCTCTTATTTAATTATGGTTTTGGAAATTAAATAAAATGTCCAAAATAATTATGGATTGATGGGCTTATCAGGTTAGTTTATTTAAATGACCTGGTGAATGAAACCCCACAGGTGAACAAAATTCATATATTATTTAAGTTCCTAGTTCGAAATCATTAAAGTGGACATAAATGATTTCAATAAATGGACTAGAATGTAAGATTGATTGGATAGCGCAGTTTCATGGGCTACAGGGGCATAGAGATGCTCGGTCGATCACTTGGATATGCATGAATGATGCATGATCGAACTATTGACCTACTTTGAAGTTCAAGTATAGAGCTTCCGGATATATTAGTGGATTCCTTTGACATGAGTGGAACATTGATTTCATTCAATGATTGATTTAACTGTGGTACACTCAAACGTCTTCCCGTAACTGGAGATTATAAAGTGTGTTTCCCGGTTTTTTCAAAAGTTGAGTGGGAGCCTTGTTGCCACAAGATTGGATTGAGTCTACCTATTAAATTAGGGAATGTGTCATGGCCGCTTGAAGAGGGAGAATTCAGAAAATACGTAGCCGCGTTCAAATGCATTACTCAGTAATCATTTGGTTTTGTAATTCTAACTCAGATTTAAAGAAACAATTTGTAGATTAATATGATCTCGACATGTGATGCAATCATATTATCAAATCGACACATATTAACTTAAGGAATTTGAATATTACACACTTGTCTCAGACAAGTGGGAGATTGAAGGATTTATGTCTTCGTCGTGTGCAATTACTAGATATATAAATGGATCAAATTATGGAGATAATTAAGTTCGGACATTTGGGTCGTCGTTTTATCATAGCTAGAGGTACTAACGATCTTTAGGCTAGTAAAATAGCTCAAAGCCCAATTGGAAAGATCCTATAAGGTCACACAAAGGGTCTAGATCGGGCACGAGAGGACAAGGCCCATGATGGGCCTCATCCTCTAGTATGGTCGGCCATATGGAGTAAGGTTGAGGGTTTTGGGCTTCCTAACCCTAGTCTAATTATAATGTGATTATAAATAGACTAGGTGCCTAGGGTTTGCTAAGAAGTATACAATTATCTGATCAGTGAGATCAAACCCTAATTAGCAAACACGAGACCAACCCCTCTCATACTCCTCTCTATCTCACGGCTCTCTCCTCCTCCCTTGGCGCCAGTGTGGTGGTTCGTGGTGGTGGTGGATCGTGGTGGTCGGCTTAGTCCATTAAAGGTGGTGATCGCGGTTTTCCTCAATCACTCGACCAATCTAGTATTGGTGGACGGCTCGTTTGAAACTCGTGGACTAAGTAAAGGAGCAATGCTTGGGGCTCTATTCTCTCCCTGATTTGTCAATCAATTGCTACGTGGAATTCACTCTTCAAAGGTATGATTATGTGTCTTGTGTGTTATGCATGTGTTCTTGGAATTAGGTACTTTTATGAATATGATTCATGATTTTCCGCTGCGTAGTACCTATAAACTCCTACACTTTTTACTTTGTTAAAGTTAGGCTAAAGTTTCAATGACATATCGAGGGACTTTAGACCAACGATGACATGATTGAGAGGAAATTACCCCCTAACTCCTTTTTTAAACCGATCTCTTCTCATGACTTGACATCACCCAGAACACCTTTACTTATAAAAGTGTTCTACAAATGCAAAGGATCAATCTAGATTCTTTAGCACGTTGAGACTAGAGATATCGTTTTCTAGCCTTAATAGCTACTTGTTACAAACACTTAGCGAACCAAGGATCGTTTCGACATCCTTAACCTTTCTGAAAGATTCTCTATTCTTTGAGAACTTCGCAGAATGAGTCTCGGATTTATTTCCTTGACTACTTTGATCATCGTCTATTCTAGACTCGATCAAAGTGGGGGCTGACTGTAGACACCTACTTTTGGCCTCTTGTCCTGAAAGGAAGTGCGATGATGTTACAAAAATCCGTTCTTTATGTTAGATCAAAGTTGAAGTGTTTATGGACTACCAAATGCATTATGAACTAAGTTGAAACCCATATTTGAGACCAATTTATCTTAGAGCCTTGTCCGATTACTAATTAGGCCTAAAACATGTTCATACATGTTTAAACTTGATTAATAACGGACCCAAATGCGGCAAATGCAATGATTGGATCCAATGGAACCTATATTGTTGAAAAACAAGCCAAACAGATAAACCAACCATCAAATTCCCATTCAAGGCCTATACATATGGATATCCCTTTCAAATATCTTTCCAACGGTACATTATAAGCCCAATTCCGAGCCAAAACGGAGAAGTTATGATCAAAACACTAAACCGGGCCCTAAAACCGACACCCTTGCACTCTAACGGCCATAACTTTTGATCCATAACATATTTAACCTAATACTAATGGAATTGGAAAGTAGAAATTCAGAGATTTCCAATGATATCTCACACGCCTTAATCCGACTCCGCAATCAAAAGTTATGGATGTTTTAAAAACGCATTTCGTATAAGGCAAACCGCAAACCAGCGCAACTCAATCAGTTGTGCGCGCCTGGCGCGCGCGACTCATTGAGATGCGCGTGGCACCCAGCGCGACTCAGAGAGTTGCGCGCGCCACCTAATTGTTCGGCTCTAAAACCCTAAACCTAGATCCCTACGCCTATAAATAGGGGTCTTCGTTCAACATTACGAGGACCGAAAAATTCAGAATTAAAACCCTAGTATTCTCAAAACCCTAATCTCTCAACTTCTCTTACTATCATACTACTTTTTCTTCTCTCTTCCCAAATACTTTCCAACCCTAATTGAATTCATTGAAGTCCTTGGATGTACGAAGAAGAAAGAAAGTCCATAAACACATTAAACGGAGATTTAACATAAAAGAAGAACGGTTAGTTTCCTGAGCACTTAGATAAATCATTTTTCCTTTATTGTTTAAAGAACTTTAATTGAATAATTAGTGTTGTTTGATCACTTTAAACAAAATTTTAATTAATTAATTCACATAGTACTCTTTCGTTAATCAAGACTAGGATTTGAATAATTAATTGTTGTTTTATGACTTAAAACAAGGCGAATATTGCTTATTTATTATTCTTTCACGAATATTGATTAAATAAGAATAACGACTTTTGCAATGTAATTCCTACATGATTAATGCGTTTAAATAAAATCAACTAACTTAGTTTTAGGTATCGCGTTGCATATATTGTTTGGTGATGAAATTGTGAAAAAGGAAGAGCTACTAGAGGCCGCACTAGGGCTAGAATAGCGATTCCTCCCTAAAAGGAACGTTATTTTTGTACCCTCGCTCCCAAACTCGTTTCTGGTTTATGTAGACCAATTTGGGCATGGGTAAACTTACGATTCGTGCTAATTAATCCCATGAACTCCACATGGGAGAAAGGCATGAACAAGGTTTATGAGTTTTCCTAAAACTCATTGGGGACTCCCTACTTGTTTCTTATAAAAAGTGTGATGACAAGATCAATTCTAATTCAAGGTTCCCCAAACAGTCAGGAATTAAAATCCTACTACACCTTAACAAGTGTAAAGTCCTAGGCTTTTAAAGAGCCAATGGGCATCTAAGGAAGGATCCCCTTACGATGGGAACACCCTGCTTACACTAGTCTCATATCTTCCCTTAGTGAGCATCTCAATAGTTCCACGAAGGAACAGGAAAAGAAAATGTTTTAGGCTACTCGACATCTTGACTATGCATCTCCTCTCCTTAGGCTACGACCCATAATTCTCGCCCCTAATAAGTGACTCAACCTCTAGGTCAAAAGGAATTTCAAAGGTTGTAACGTCAGGGCAAAAGGATGAGGGTAGGCTAAAATTTAAAATTTGGTGGTTTTCCTAATCAGTGAAGCAAAGGGTGATCAATCCTCAACACCATAATCAAGAAGTCACCAAACAAAAACAAACTAACACCCCCAAGCTTATTCAAAGCTATACTCACAATCATATATACAAAAAGCGTAAACGCTTCTCTCCCAAGCTTAAATGAAGCATTGTCCTCAATGCTTAGAAAGGGAGAATAATTCACAACAAAATATTTTTGAATTTCTCATTTGCACTTTTTTTTTTGTATTTTCATTTTTCAAAGCAATTGTCCTTGCCTCTTTTAACTATGGACGGCTCTTACAACTTTGCATTTATTAAGTCCTTGCCATTTTAAACTTTGGACGGATTTTTCCACTATTCATTTGCCATTATTCACAAAGTATTCACAACACAAGCTTGCTTACAAAAGTGAACCAATATCAAAACTTATATACCACAATCTCCAATAAAATGATCAATTGCCTCATAAAAACCAAAAATGGGAACAAAAATGAAACAAAAGGCTCAAAATTCTAAAGATGTGGCTTGAAAAGAAGGGAAACAGCTCAAATGGTTAGCAAGTAGGCAAATGTAAACCCAAAAACCAAAGATGATTAAAACTATCCTAGAAAAGAAAAATTACCACCCCGAAAAGATGCCTTTGTCCTCCTCCCTAGATGGTTCGGACTCGGTCTTGAGAACCATAAGTCAAGCTTCTAGATTACGTCCGCAATAGTCAAGGATCCATGCCGCTCATGCAAATAAATGTTGAAGGCTTGAAGAATAATGAACCTCACATGGATGTAGCAAAAACTCACTATTGGTGTCAAATCGACTATAGGAAGCAACTACCAACATGCCACAAACAAGTAGAATCCGGTTTCATGATCCCCCTAGTTCTTAGACATGCTACCTTAGCATACACTTATCCTAGAGTCAACCAAGCATACTCTCAAACCGTGCATACCATTACCACTTAGGAAGATCTTCATTCAAAAGCAAAAGTTGGTTGCTTATAGTCCAATTCAAAAGAAAGACAAAAAGTGAAAAATAAAGCCTCAAAACTTTCCACAAACCAAAAATCAAAAAGAAATAAAAATAAAAGAAAAGAAAAGAAAAGAGAAAAGGAAAGCTATAGATAAATTAAGAGTAGGAAAAGAAAGAAAGGAACAAAGATGCAAGTATAACACATAATTCCCAATCAACAAACAAGTGATCAATTGACAACATCGCCAATGATCCCAAACACTCTAGGTGTTACAAGCATCCATCCTCGAACCATTCAAATTCTCCTAAAACTAATCCTAAACTACGCATCCAAGAAAAGAAAAGAGATAAAGGAAAATAAGAAAGATCTCACCGGCTTCCAAGCAATGCTAATAAAAATAAGTGGTAAAATCAACCACCTTCATTGAGCTCCAAAGACAATAGCATCAACATCAAAGCCATGTGAGAAGAAAAGTAGAAAAAGGAACTATATACAAAGAAAACGGTTAGTAACTTCAAAACAAAATAAAAGAAAGCAAAGCTAAATGGAAAGAAACTAATGACAAAAATTAAGCTAAACTAACTAACAAGAAATAAGAAAAAGTAAACTATCAAGAAGTAAACCACAAAGCAAATAAACTAAAGGAACTACACACTAATCTAACAACTAATACTAAACTACAAAATTTGGATTCAATGGGATTTGGATATTAGGGCTTTGGATTTGTGGGAGCAACACATGCATCATCATGAAAGAAGAATCATCACAACAACAACAACAAGAATAAGGTAGAAAGAATAGGCATGGAAAGCTCATGAAAGTAACAAACAAATAACATCAAAAAGAGATCAAGATATGAGACTATCAAACAAAGAGGCAGAAGAAAAACAAGGCAAGCTCAACAACAATATTGGCCACCGAGACAAACCCCTAAAAAAAATGAAGTTCCCCCAAGCTAAACATGAATACATCTCAACATCCCATCAATACAAAGCAAGCACACATAAAATAAGGGATGGAGTCAATTGGCACAAAAATGAGGGAACTAGCTACCACTACCACTCGGCCCGACTCTATCATTGCCATCCTCATCATAGGAAGACCCGGATAGGGGACCATAAGGATCTCATCCTCCGGTGTAACCGGGTGACCAACCATAGTGCCGCTTGAAGTTTTCTTGTTGCCAAGGGGCAAGAGGAGTAAATTTCTTGGGCAAAGCGAGCTGTAGTGGGTGCTCGGGGTGCACATAGGGGTAGTTAGAATCACCTCTATAGTCGCTCCCACCGGGAACACGGTAATCATAGTTACTGTGCTCATCGGGGAATGAGCGAATCTCGGTGTTGGACCCCGGGGGTCCTTGCCAATATGGGTACGTAGGTACCCCATCACCCCCATAAGATGGTATAGGACCAAGTTGGGGTGGAAATTACGGGTAGTTAACCGGGGGAGTGATGTCTCCCCGGTTAACACCCGCATCATACATTTGTTATTGTTGGAGAAACATACCTTGTTGCATCTCCGAAATTCCTCTCATTTGAGTGTAGAGGGCCTCAAAATCTTGATCGTACATCCCCTCCAACCGGATTTGCATACCCTTCATTTGAGCCTATGCCAGCCAGCACTTCTTTCTTCTTGCTTCTTTGGTGCGTTCATCTGTGGGCTCTTCGTTCCATATCATCCCGGGGCTATTGAACCCACCAAAAATGGCAGTTTCAAAACATGTTGACAGTGGGTTCAACATCCCAAAATAATGATAGCACCACAATGAACCCACCAAGTTCAAACTTACTTCATATTTTAGCATAATTTTTCCCATCTTACCTCACTAAAATTTCTTACCCTTTTACCTCGAAATTCGATAAAATCGAACATAATCACATCAAAAACCACAAAACACCTTTCCATTGCTCATTCTCACTTAAATTAATCCAACTCCACGAATTCACCATATAAATCCAAAAGAAAAAAAAAAACAAGTGAAAGAAAGGAAAATTAAATTAAAGAAAATTAAGGAAATAGAAATCAAAAGAAAAGGTTAGAAATCTCCGGGTTGCCTCCCGGGAAGCGCTTGCTTATGGTCCTAAGCTCGACCCTCACTCCAAATCATGTAGGGTCAAAGAACACCACCTTCTTCAAAGTGGCGGAAGGTACAAATTCCTCTTCGACCTTTAGCAACTTCTCATTGTTACTTGATGAAACTTCACTTGCTTGCACTTCAAAAACAACCTTCTCATGCTTCAACTTCAATCTCATTCTCTTCTTCCTAGAAGCTCTTGCCATCTTCTTGGCCTTGTTCCTTCTTGTAGACGGTTTCACACCATCCACATCCTTGGACTCACCCTCTTCCTCTTGAGAGCAAAGCTCAAACCAATGCGGAAAGTCAATTACCTCCTTATCCATAGCCTTTAAAAGCTCTTTTTTCTCTTCACTAACTTTCATGCAATCTAAACTCACAAGCACATCATCACAAATCTTATGAACATCGTTAGTTGAAGAATTAATCACACACACATTATCAAATGAATGAGGGGAATTAGCACTCATGATTCCTTTCATAAGGGACAAGGACTCATGCATCGGTTTTAGCTCAAAACTTTCCTTTTTGTTACCAACCCTTAATGTGATTCGGCCTCCTTTGACATCAATCAAAGCTCCCGAGGTAGCTAAAAATGGTCTCCCAAGAATAATACGAATGTGGTTGTCTTCCTCAATTTCTAGCACAATAAAATCTACGGAAATTGTGAAACCACCAATCCTAAGGGGAACATCTTCAACCCTTCTCATGGGGAACTTAATTGATCGATTGGCCAATTGTAAGGTCATATTGGTAGGAAGAAGTTCTCCTAGCTTTAGCTTCTTAAAAACCGAGTAGGGCATAATGCTAACACTAGCACCTAAATCGCACAAAGCATTTTGAAACAACTTTCCTTTGATTTTGCATGGGATGGAGAAATTACCCGGGTCCTTCATATTTTTGGGCAAATCATTGTGAATTAGAGCACTACAACACTTCCCAACCTCTACCGAGTCGACCTCATTACACTCTCTTTTGCCACTCAAGATCTCCTTAAGAAATTTTGAATACCTAGGCATTTGGGTCATGGCTTCAGTAAGAGGGATTGAAAGATGGACCTCCTTAAGCATGTCAAGGAACCTCCCAAATTGTTCATCAATCTTAGCCTCATAAACTTTTGGGGGTATGAAATGTCGGGTTTTCTCACTTCCTCTTGCGCTTTCTCAACACTCTTCTTTTTCTCTTGAACTTCCTCATGGCTCACCTTCTTTGACACATTTTTCTCATTCTCCTCAATTGTGTCACTCCTCTTCTCATCCTCCTCACTTGTCCTAGAAACACTCTCTTCAAGCACTCTCCCACTCCTTGTGGTAATAGAATAAATGTGTTTCTTAGGATCAACTCCTTGAGAAGGTAATGAAGAAGGGCTAGCATAATCTTTCAAGGTGTTGGCTAGTTGGGTGATTTATGTCTCGAGCATTTTGTTATATGTCATCATCTCATTAAATTTCTTATCGCTCACCGCCATGTAGATATTTATTATCTTGGTTTGGTTCTCAATTATCTCTTCCAAATTAGTTCTAGATGATGAGGGTTGTGCATAAGAATTGTCACCATTGCCTTGAGGTTTTGGAGCAAATCCGGGTGGGGGTCCCCTTTGATTGTTGTTTTTAAAATTGCCCCTATTTTGGTTGCTCTAATTACCTCGGCCTTGATTGTTGCCATTATTTTGGTAATGGCCACCAAAGCCTTGAGATTGGCCTTGATTTCCATACCCTTGGCCTTGGTTTTGATTACTATAACCTTGGTTATTATAGTTACCTCGGAAACCTTGATTTCCTTGGTTCCTATAACCTCCATTGTTGTAGTTATCAAAACTCCCTTGTTGGTGAGGATTCCTAGTCCCAAAATTCCTTTTACCTTCAAATCTTTGACCATTATTGTTATTAGACACAAAGTTCACATGTTCGCAATCATTATTTTCAACATCATCACATCCATCCACAAAGGTATGAGAACACATAGAGGAAACATACAAGTATCACAAAACAGACAACCATTTGGCATATTACTTGAAGTAGAAGGAGTAGAGTTAGAAGATGTACCTCTCCCTTTGGTGTGGGAGCTGAGGGAAGACTCGGTGAATTCGTAGAAACACTCTCAAGCTTGGCCTTAATAGATGTCATTTCCTTCCCCAAATTTGAGATTTGAGAGGACAAATTGTTAATTGCATTGAGATAATCAATCGAATATACCGTTGAGCCACTCTTGCTTGTAGACTCTCTTTCTCCCTCTTGCCAATCTATGTAGTGGCGAACTACATCCTCTATGATGTCTACAACTTCCTCCTCGGTCTTTTTCATGATCGGGCCTCCAGCTCCGGCATCAAGACACGATTTCCCTTGGGGACTCAATCCTCCATAGAAAATTTGAATGATTTGATAGGTGGGGATTCCATGGTGAGGACATTCTCTTTGATACTCCTTGTACCTCTCCCAAGCTTCATATAGACTCTCGCTTGGCTTTTGCTTGAAGCTTTGAATTAAAGTCCTTGCCTCGGCAGTTTTCTTTTGAGGATAGAAGCGGGAGAGAAATTCCTTAGTGACCTTATCCCACATCCTCAATGAATTGGGCTTTACCTCCTTGTCAAGCCATTCCAAAGCTCGACCAATTAGGGAAAACGGAAATAGCTTGAGCCTTATGAATTCTTGTGAAACCCCATTGACTTTGATTGTGTTACAATATTTCTCAAACTCTTTGAGATGGTTAAGGGGGCTTTCATGTTTGGCACCACTAAATTGCCTTCTCTCAATCATTGTTATCATCGCTGGCCTTATCTCAAAGTCGTTGGCCGATGTGGTTGGTATAGCAATGCCACTCTCAAATCGGTAGGCACTGGGAATTCCTAATTCATTTAAAGCAACCCTTGAAACTTCTCCCATACTTCCTTGTTCTTCTTCTTGAAATCCTTCTTCACTTGAAGAACTAGAACTCAAATTCATCCTAGCAACTCTTATCCTTGCGATTGTTCTCTCAATCTCCAGATCAAAAGGCACTAAAGTCCTTCCTCTTGTCCTATGCATAAATTTCAAGAAACGATTAGTAGCACGGCTACAAGTGTAGCCTAAAAGAGAAAAAATCTTTTTGTATTTTTGGAATAAAGTGAAATAGACTCATCAACAATAGCAATCAACTACGCAATTCCCCGGCAACAGTGCCATTTTGACGTGGGGTGAGACTAGGTCGTTGAAACTAATCTTTCCCTAGGCCAAACAAAATTTATATCATTCAACACACCCTTATAGCTAATATAGGAGTAACTCGATGGTCGAACCACTAGGAATGGGAGGTGGTTATTATTTCTAGAGTTAAGCTATTTCGAAAAGGTGAAATAGAGGTGTGTGTATTCTAAGACAACTAAACAAATAAGATAAAATCAAATATATCAAATACTAGGGTTTAGGATCCACATATACTTGCAATGGATACAACTAATCAAGATTGGAATTGACTAAGTCGAGTATTGCGAGGAAAAATCAATAATGCAATCAAAAGAGTATGATAAGCTATTCTCCTAGAGGTCAAAATAGCGTCAACTACGAGAGACTCTAGCTAGGAACTTCACAAACCAACTCAATCGACAAATGCAAGCTACAAATCAATTGTCCGTATCAATGTGAACTTACAATGCAATCTAGTGCAACAATCAAAGTTAGCTACTCTTCAATCAATCACACACATGCACATAATCAATCAACCAATTTAATCACAATATCAACTCCATCAATTTCCCCCAATTAGCATCAATCCATTACTCATATATGCTTCACCATCACCCTAACAAGTAAACTACTCACAATCCATGGAAATCAAGATCAAAACTAAGCTAAGTAACAAATTATCATCATCATATTAATCAAACTAAAATCAATTACAAATCAATCAGACTTGAACAATCAACAAAACAACTGAAATCAAAAGCTAAAGATTGCATTAAAGTAAAAGAAATCTTTACAAACTTGCTTCAAATCAATAGAAAAATGCTTAGAATCATCAATCTTCAATCATCAACCATGAATTTCTCTCTCTACAAACTAGAGTTTCTCTCTCTAAAATATAATAAAAAACCTTTCTAATAATATTTCATCTACTTCTCCCTCTAAAAATAGAAGAAAAAACTATATATAGAAAAACTAACAAAAGAAAGTTAGTTAGATCATCCAAAAGAAACCCGTACAGGCGCGACCTACATCAGAGAAATGCGCGGCCGCAAAGAAATGGGTACGGTACAGAGACCCAGAGAGGCGCGCCCGCGCGTGGGAGTAGGGAAGCCTCCTTCATCCTCGACTGTGCTCTTCCTCGTGCGCTCCACTTGGTGATGTTGATGAACACGGAAGGTGGCAGTCTTCAAAGAGCCTCCACGGTGGGTTCAACACCAAGAATGGTGCCCCCACCGCTTGAATGCACAAGTTAGAACTCTTGGACCTTGCACTCCTTCAATCTTGAGCTTCAAATGGTAGGCACAAGGCATCTCAAACGATGTAAAACTTGGGAAGGAGACTCGGGAATCCTCAAATTATGATCATAACCTCAAAAATGAATGAAAACAAGCAAATAAAAGAGAAAATAGCAAAATTGACGCGGGTGCATGGAACTTAGTGGAAGAAGTGGAAGATGTGCCACGTGTCGTGACAAGAAGTCGGGCCAAGCTCCTTGGAGGTCACTTTTCGGGGCTAACCATCATCACACTTGAAGACAAGAAGAATTGAAGAGGTTCGGCCGAACCAAGGAAGTCCGACCGAACCACCTAGGCAGTTTCAAACCCGTTTATGTCGATTTTGCAGCAGTGGTCGAACTCCAAAAGTTCAATCGAACCAGGAGCAGGACAGTTCAACCGAACCATCACTAGGTGCGGACGAACCTACCCACAAGTTCGACCGAACTTACCCTGAGTTCAGCTGAACCTTTTCCCGTTTTTCTGTCAGCTTGTGCGAACTATTTAAGTTGTTTGAAGACGTTTTTGCATTTTAATTAATGTTGAACTTTGCTTGATTTTGTAATTAAAGAGACTTTCTCTCTCTACCATAATCTTTGTGATTATCTTGCTTTCTTTGTGATTGCTACCTTGTAATCTTTGTGGTTACACCTTAATCCTAGCTTTACTTGGTGTTGGCTTTGATTAAGACCCCTATTTCATTTATCTTGGTGATTTTGAGATAGGTTTGCCTTATTTGTTGCATTGAAATTTGTGCTTGTTTGAAAGTTGTTCCCTTTTACTTATCTTTCCTTGGTTATTTCATATCATTTTTTATCAAGAGCCAAGGTTATTAGCCTAGAAAGATCCTACCTTTTTGTATTTCTCTTTCTCCCTCTCAAAAGATCTCATCTTTTTCCATAAAAATTTGAAATTTCTCTCAAAATACAAGCTTTCTATCTTAAAACATGGATGAATAGATACTATTATGAAGATGATGAAGGTTACAATGAGCACTCTAGATTGGATGCTCTATAAAGGAAGTTTGATAGACTTCTTGAGGTCTTGGAGAATAGAAGAAGTCTTAGAAGGAGGAGGAGCCCTAGTGAAGAAGATGACTCTCACTCTCCTCACCGGAGAAGGGAACACCGCCAACGACACCATGAGGACAACCATGACCGAGATATCAAGTTGGAATTTCCGGACTTTGAAGGTAATCTTAATCCTAATGAATTTCTTGATTGGGTTAGAAGTATGGAGAATGTGTTTGAATATAAGGCTTATAATGATGAAAAACGTTTCAAATTGGTCATCCTTAAATTCAAAAAACATGCTTCTTTGTGGTATGAGAACTTAAAGAATCGTAGGAGGAAATATGGAAAATCAAAAATCACTTCTTGGGAGAAATTGAAGAAACATATGAACAAGGCCTTTGTGCCTAAAGATTATTTGCAAGATGCTTATCTTAAATTGAACTCTCTTAAGTAAGGAACTATGTCGGTAGAGAAGTATACTAGGGAGTTTGAGAAACTTTCTATCATAGTGGAATTGAAGAAGCACCGGAGCATAAGATTTTGACAGGGTAAAGTCGTATCCCCTAATCAAAAGTAATACCTAAGTTCTCTAACTACAGTAGATAGGGAAGTAGGGTCGAATCCACAGGGAAACTGGTCTTTCTATTCCTAATTAATTAATATAATCTAAATTATTAAGGTAACTAATTTTATTACTGTAAAAGGAATTAAACTACGGAGATCAAGTTCAGGGAGAAAAAAAATAATAAGAAGGCCTAGGGTCACAGGTTCACCAATAATTAATATTCCGGGATAAAACATAACAATCAATAATCAACATTGCACAAATAACATGATTAACAGGCTCTCGCAATTTATTAATCAACATAGATCTAACAGGCTCTCGCAATTTACTAGATCTAAGTTCTTATTGAAAATAGCCTTTAATATCAAATTAACATCTGCTCGATTCATCAATTCAATATTGCTATACTTTTACAATCAAATCACATCTGCTCGATTCATAATCTAATTGTAAAGAATTAAAACAATTCAATAAGAAATTATCATGCAATATCAATAATCAACAATAACAAATTATCCCTTCATATTAATTATGGATCCCCATAAACCCTAGAATTAAACTACTCGGACATAATTAAATCTAAACTAAACGAAGTAATAAAAGTAGTCATGATAGAGTAAAGAAATAAAATATATAACTGAGATTAAAAGAGAAGAAATCGTTACCAAATTTAAAAGGAACAAGAGTTGTAGAGAGAGAAAATAATACTAAGAGTTTGAGAGAAGAGAGAAAGAAAAAAGTTAGAGAGAGAAAAGAGAGAGTAAGGGAAGGGAGAAAAGAATTCCCCCCTAAATTCTCTTAACAAAAGCGTATTTATACTAAGATAGAAAATCCTAAGTTAAAACAAATTAAACGACGCTTAAAACATCCTCCAGAAACACGCGCCCGATCGGGCGAGGCACCGCCCGATCGGGCGCGCCTTTTTGATCGGACGAAGGGCTGCTGCGATATAAGTCTTCTTTGCCCGATCGGGCGCGCTATCGGGCGGATCATCGGGCGGACCATCGGGCGGATCATCGGGCGGATCATCGGGCGGACCATCGGGCGGACACCTTTGGGCCGCTTGGACTCCTCGTTTGGGCTCGTAACTTGGCCCAAACCAAATATCCTCTTTGGGGCTTAAATCATTCGGTCCAAATGCCTCGTCTTCACACAAGTCGAGCCCTTGTTCACCGGCTTGATTACTCTAACCGATCTTGGGCTATGAAAGATGGTCGTGCTCCTCCAATGCTCGTAGTTGCTCCATAAAATCCCGGGAAAATGCTCCAAAGGTGCAATTCCCTACAAAAATCAACCAAAACTACGAAAACACTAGAAAACACATATTAGTAATAAAAGTGGCTCTAAAGAGCTAAAAACACTACTAATTATGACCAAGGGACGGGGGTAAAATACTATATAAAATAGACATATCAGATTTCTAGGTATATTAGTGGTCTTGAAAGAAAGCTTGGGCAAAAGGTTGATGTGCATGCCCATGGAAGTTTTGATCAAGTGATGCAAAAGGCTTTGAAGTTTGAGAAGTATGACAAGGTGAGTAGTGCTAGTGGGTATACTAAGCCTACCTTCAAGAGTTCTTTTGCTCCAAAGGGTGAGACAAGCAAGCCCATTGCCAAGGATGACAAAGGCAAGACTCCCATGCACTCTTCTAGCAAAGATGATCACAACAAGATGAGCAATCGGAAGACTTGCTACAAGTGTAGAGGTTATGGACATTTTGCTAATGAGTGTCCAAATAGTAGAGCTATGATGATTCGTGAAATGGATGATGATGAGTATGAAGATGAGAAGAGGGATTTTGGAGACCTTATATATGATGAAGAGGATGAGATTCTAGTTGAAGCCGATGAGGGTCAAATCCTTGTTGTGAGGAGGGCACTTCACTCCATTTCCACCCCTTTGGCGGAAGAGCAAAGGGAAAACATCTTCCAAACTCGTTGCACCATCAAGGATCGAGTTTGCAACCTTATCATTGATAGTGGCTCTTGCACTAATGTAGCTTCAACGACATTGGTAAGCAAGTTCAATTTTGAAACTATCGATCATCCTACTCCCTACAAGATTCAATGGCTTAACAATCACAATGAGGTGAAGGTAACGAAACAAACTCTTCTTTCTTTCTCAATTGGCAAGCTATATAAGGATGAGGTGCTTTGTGATGTATTGCCTATGGATGCTTGTCATGTATTGCTTGGTAGACCTTGGAAATTTGATAGAGATGTAATGCATGATGGAAGAAAGAACACTTATTCATTCATGATGGATAAGAAAAAGATTGTACTCAACCCCTTGTCCCCCACCATCAAACACAAAGGACCCTTGGGTACAGGAAACACAATCAAAGAGAACGTTCTCATTGGGGAAAATGAGATGGGAAAGGAGATAAATAAAGGACACCTTGTCTTTATTTGTCTTCTTAGGGAAACACAAGAGAGTGAGCGAGAGAACCCAATCCACCCCCTTGTCAAGGAAGTATTGGTTGAGTACCATGATGTTTTTCCCGATGATCTCCCAGCTGGTTTGCCACCTATTAGGGAAATTGAGCATCAAATCGATGTTATTCCCGGATCACAACTCCCTAATAGACCCGCTTATAGGTGTACCCCCGATGAAGCAAGAGAGCTTCAAAGACAAGTTGGTGAGTTGATTGAAAGAGGATTTGTGAGGGAATCCCTTAGCCCTTGTTCGGTTCCGGCTCTTTTGGTTCTAAAAAAGGATGGTACATGGAGGATGTGTGTGGATAGTAGGGCCATCAATAACATCACCATCAAGTATCGCTTCCCTATTCCTCGACTTGTTGATATGCTTGATGAGTTACATGGTTCCAAGGTGTTTTCGAATATTGACTTGAGGATGGGGTACCATCAAATTCGAATGCGTGAAGGAGATGAGCGGAAGACCACTTTCAAGACAAAGCAAGGCTTGTATGAGTGGTTAGTTATGCCATTTGGGCTCTCTAATGCTCCTAGCACTTTCATGAGGCTCATGAACGAGGTACTTCGCCCCTTCATTGGTAAATTTGTTGTTGTTTATTTTGATGACATACTTGTTTATAGCAAATGTGAACTTGATCATGTTAAACATTTGAGGCAAGTATTTGAAACATTGAGAAGTAGGCGGCTTTTTGCCAAGTTGGAAAAGTGTACTTTTATGGTGGATAGTATTGTATTTATTGGTTATGTGATTTCGAATGTAGGGATCTCAATGGACCCTAGTAAAGTTGAGGTCATTCAATCTTGGCCTATTCCTCCCACTCTCACTCAAGTTAGGAGTTTCCATGGTCTAGCTTCCTTTAGGATTTTCCATGGTCTAGCTTCCTTCTATCAAAGGTTTGTGAAGAATTTTAGCACTATTTTGGCCCCGGTGACCGAATGCATGAAGAAGGGTACTTTTGAGTGGACACCATCGGCTCAAAGGGCTTTTGAGACCCTCAAGAAGAAGTTGTGTAAGGCTCCAATCTTAGCTCTTCCGAATTTTGATCAACCCTTTGAAGTTGAATGTGATGCTAGTGGGGTTGGAGCTGGGGCGGTTCTTGAGCAAGGAGGGAGACCGGTTGCTTATTTTAGTGAGAAGCTTGGTGGAGCAAGAATGAGATATAGTACCTATGACAAGAAGTTCTATGCTATTGTGAGGGCTCTTGATCATTGGTCACATTGCTTGAGGCCTAGACCATTTGTGCTACACTCCGATTATGAATCTCTCAAGTATATCAATGGTTCTCATAAACTCAATGCAAGGCATGCCAAATGGGTTGAATTCCTCCCATCATTCACTTTCTCTTCTAAGTACAAGGAAGGGAAGAGCAATGTTGTCGCCGATGCTCTTTCTAGGAGGCATTGTATGATCACTATTCTTGATGTGAAGTTTTTAGGGTTTGAGTTGCTCAAAGAGTTGTATAGCGATGATGAGGATTTCGGAGGGTTAATGAAGAAGTGTGAGGAAGGGATCGATGGCTCTTTCATGGTGCAAGAGGGTTTCCTTTTCAAGGGAAACAAGCTTTGTGTTCCGAAATGCTCTCATCGACGGTTGCTTGTTAAAGAAGCTCATCAAGGAAGACTAGCCGGACACTTTGGGGTTGCAAAAACATATGACATTCTTCGAGAACATTTTTATTGGCCCAAGATGTTTGGTGATGTGCAAGATGTGATAGCTCGATGTGGGGCTTGTCACAAGGCTAAGAGTCAATTCCGTGAAGGACTCTACTCTCCTCTTCCGGTCCCTAGTCACCCTTGGGATGATCTTAGTATGGATTTTGTGGTTGCTCTCCCTCGCACTCAAAGGAAAAATGATTTCATGTTTGTTGTGGTTTATCGTTTTAGCAAGATGGCTCACTTCATTCCTTGCCATAAGACCGATGACGCTTCTCATGTGGCTACCTTGTTCTTTAGAGAAGTGGTGAAACTTCATGGCATTCCAAAATGTATTGTGTCGGACCGAGATCTTAAGTTCTTGAGCTACTTTTGAAAGACTTTGTGGAAGTTAGTGGGAACCAAGCTCTTGTTTAGTACCTCTAGTCACCCTCAAACCGACGGCCAAACCAAGGTAACTAATCGTACCATGTCCACCGTTCTCCGAGCTATCAATAGCAAACACATGAAAGATTGGGATCTTAAGCTACCTCAAGTTGAATTTGCTTACAACCTCTCTTATTGCATAGCTACCAGGAAAACACCATTTGAATTAGTGTATGGTTTTAATCCCCGCCTACCACTTAACTTGTTGCCTAGTATCCCTCAAGAGGAGTTGAGCTTTGAGGCAAAAGATAGAGTTGAAACGATGAAAAAGCTTCATGAAGATGTCAAGAAGAGAATTGAGAAGGCAAATGTGAGTTACAAGGAAAGGGCAAACAAATTCAAGAAGCCAAGGGAATTCAATATAGGTGATCTTGTGTGGCTCCATCTTCGGAAGGAAAGATTCCCAGCTAAAAGAAAGAACAAGCTCATGCCAAGATCCGAAGGCCCCTTTGAAGGTTTGGAGAGAGTTGGACCTAATGCTTAGAGGCTTAAACTACCGAGAGACTTTAGAGTTCAGCTACCTTTAATGTTGGTGATCTTGCTCCTTTTCTTTTAGAAGTTGATATTGGTGATGATGATCCGGAATTGAGGGCAATTCCTTTTGAAGAGGAGGGGTTTGACGCGGGTGCATGGAACTTAGTGGAAGAAGTGGAAGACGTGTCACGTGTCGTGACACGAAGTCGGGCCAAGGTCCTTAGAGGTCACTTTTCGGGGCTAACCATCATCACACTTGAAGACAAGAAGAATTGAAGAGGTTCGGCCGAACCAAGGAAGTCCGACCGAAACACCTAGGCAGTTTCAAACCCGTTTTTGTCAGTTTTGCAGCAGTGGTCGAACTCCAAAAGTTCAACTGAACCAGGAGCGGGACAGTTCGACCGAACCATCACTTAGTTCGGCCGAACCTACCCACAAGTTCGACCGAACTTACCCTGAGTTCAGCTGAACCTTTTCCCGTTTTTCTGTCAGCTTGTGCGAACTATTTAAGTTGTTTGAAGACGTTTTTGCATTTTAATTAATGTTGAACTTTGCTTGATTTTGTAATTAAAGAGACTTTCTCTCTCTACCATAATCTTTGTGATTATCTTGCTTTCTTTGTGATTGCTACCTTGTAATCTTTGTGGTTACACCTTAATCCTAGCTTTACTTGGTGTTGGCTTTGATTAAGACCCCTATTTCATTTATCTTGGTGATTTTGAGATAGGTTTGCCTTATTTGTTGCATTGAAATTTGTGCTTGTTTGAAAGTTGTTCCCTTTTACTTATCTTTCCTTGGTTATTTCATATCATTTTTTATCAAGAGCCAAGGTTATTAGCCTAGAAAGATCCTACCTTTTTGTATTTCTCTTTCTCCCTCTCAAAAGATCTCATCTTTTTCCATAAAAATTTGAAATTTCTCTCAAAATACAAGCTTTCTATCTTAAAACATGGATGAATAGATACTATTATGAATGTTCAAAATACAAGCTTTCTATCTTGAAATTTTTCCATAAATGACACTCATCAGCACGACACCTGCTGCGGCAGAATGTTCAAAACCCTAAACGCACTCATTCCCTATAGATAGAGGCTTAATACGAGGCTCAAACAGATAAAAAATAACCTAAAACTCTGGCAGAAACTTTGTGAACTTGTGTGCTACCAAACCCTCTTGTCCTAAACACTCACCCCCTTCATACTTGTTACTACGGTGGAGGTTCCCGAACAAGAATGAGTCCATAAGTGTTCTAAACGAAGATCTAGCAAAGAGAAGTGGTAAAATCCCGAGCACTTAGATCAATCATATTTATTTTATTATTTAAAACAACTTTGATAAATTAATTAGTGTTGTTTGATCACTTTAAACGGATTTTTAATTAATCAATTCCACATAGTATCTTGCGTTAAATAATAATAGAATTGAATAATTAATTGTTGATTGATCACTTAAGCCAAGGCGAATCTTGTTTATTTTTGTTCTTTTCATGAATTTGAATTAAATAAAGAATAACGACTTTGCAATGTAATTCCTACGTGATTGATGCGTGTAAATAAAACCAACTAACTTAGTTTTAGGTATCACATTGCATGTATTGTTTGGTGATGAAATTGTGAAAAAGGAAGAGCTAGTAGAGGCTGCACTAGGGCTAGGATAGCGATTCCCCTTAAGGGAACGTCATCTTAGTACCCTCGCTTCCGAACTAATTTCTGGTTTATGTAAACCAAATTGGGCATGGGTAAACTTACGATTCGTGCTAATTATCCCATGAACTCTACTTGGGAGAAAGGCATGAACGAGGTTTATGAGTTTTCCTAAAACTCATTGGCGACTCCTACTTGTTTCTTACAAAAAAGCGTGATGATAGAATCAATTCTAATTCAAGGTCCCCCAAACAGTCAGGAATTTAAATCCTAATACACCCTAACAAGTGTAAAGTCCTAGGCTTTTAAAGGGCCATGGTCATCTAAGGAGAAGGATCCCCTACGATGGGAACACCCTCCTTACACATAGATACTTTTAAGACCTTTCTCCATTTTAGCAACACTATATGCAAAATTGCAAATCATATAAAAAAAATAAGATATAAAAAAAGCAAAGTTGTCTTGTTAAAATTAATAAGCAAAGTAGTGCATGCATGTACGTTGTCTTGTTAAAATTAAACTTGCTACATTGACATCAAGACTAACATGTTACCATCTTTTACAAATTATGAGTTTGATTATATTATTCTTGGTATATGTAGGTTTGCTTTGTGTTGAATTCTTGTAGCAATGGGGTAAGTTGTCTTGTTAAATTCACTTGAATTTTATGCACATGTTTACTCATATTTTGAGTAATATTTGAATTAATTGGTTAGACAATGTGCACTGTATTTGTAGAGGTCATTGAGGCAGGTGATGGCTATTGCTCCAGCTAATACAACAAAGAAAGCTACAAAAGAAGAACCTGAATGCAACCAATGTTGTAATGCTCAACATGAACAAAGTGATGAGCTGAAAAGTTGTTAGTCTAGTTCAGATGATGGTACAATGGTACTAATTCCTAATATGCTAAAGCTAGTGATAGTGAACTATACTATATGCCAAAGCTATTGACATGAACTACACTATATGCAAATCATATAGAAACACTACACCAAAGTTGTTCACAACCAAGTCATTTGTATCAAATCAAGGTTCATACTAGAAACAATTGAAATACCTATTCCAAAACCAAACCCAAACAAATAAATTGCAAATTCTAAAACCCTAGAACTCCAAGAAATCTACAAGACAACACTAAAATTATTAACATAAAATTATCTAGAAACCCTAGAAATTGAAACCCAAGAAATTATCAACATAATATTATCTAGAAACCCCATAAATTTAGTATTAATTAACAACCTTCAATACAATATTATCAACTTAGAATGTTAATCATAATTATCAAATTATCATTTTGATAACATAAAACAATTAACGAAAATTCAATTTAGAAACCCTAGAAAATAACAAAAATATTAATTAAGATTAAAGTATAGTACCTGAATTTGTTGGTCTTTGTTGAGTTTGGTAAAGAATTCACGAAAATCCAATTCAAGAACCCTAGAAATTTAGTTTAATACATTAATAAATAAAATTGAAAAGAACAAAAACACTAATTAAAATAAAAAATTACTTAAAATTAAAATATAGTTACTAATTTTGTTTGTCGTTTTTGTGTTTACTAAATTTTACTTAGGTTAGATTTAGTTGTTCATCCTTCTTTGTATTTTTGTTGAAGTTTTGGCTGAAGTTTAATTTTTATTGAAGTTTGAGGCTTTCTCTTTCTTCTTTTTATATCAATTTTGGGAAAGCACTGATATCAACAGTAATCAGTAGCATTTTGACGGTAAATTTCCCCCCAAAAAAACCGATCTCGTTTTTCCAACCATACTACGTAAGAAATTAAATTTATTTGTTTTTTTTTTCATTTTTTTCGGGATATTAATTTTTTAAGGAAATTTTGAGATTTGCTACCTCTAAAACGACCCTCTTTCACCCCGTAAAAAAAATGACCGTCTTTCACATTTGCTACCTATTTAAAATTTTATTTTATTTTACTACCACCCAAATCCTACAATGTTAAATATTGCTACCACTTAACATAATCTGTTAGGGTTCCGTTAAGTGGGGCCCATTATTTCATTGAAAAATAATTTAATTTATATATAAAAAAACAAAAAAAATTTTAAAAAAATATTTCCCAGCCACCTTCCACCTCCTCGTCAGCCACCCTCCCACCTCCCTACACCTGCCCACCAAGCAACCGTACCGGACCTCACACCAACCACCATCACCACACAATTTTAGCGACGTCACCCTCACCTCCCCTGTTCACAGCCACCTCGCACATCCCTCTATACTCACGTAAACACCAACAACTCCAACAGTAGCACCCAACCAACACAACAGTAACAACAACAGTTCACTTCGCACAACCGCACCACCCACCAACCATCGCAGCAACCACCAATAAGCAGCGCCGCCTAATCAATCACCAACTGCCCAAACCGACCTCCACATATCAGCTGCTCCACCATCGTACCACCAAAACCAAATTAAACCTTCCCCTACCTCCTCCATTTCCCTCGCCCCCGCTGCCCCGAAAACCACCCTAAATGGGTGAAAACGAAACCCTAAAACCTGTTTAGGGTTGTTTTAACGAATGAGTTTATGGTAGGGGTGTCGATTTTTGGGCGGGGAAGGTTGAATTTGGTTTTTTTTGTTAAAGATCTAGATTCGATCGCCAAAATTCGACCACCACCATAGCCAACAGGGACGATGAAGAGGAGAGATAAGGGTGGCGAAGAGGGCCCAGCAGTGGCGATTGATGTCACCGGTGGCAATGATGTCACAGGTGACGTAGCATGAGTAGGGAAAGGGAGGGGGGATCGACGGTGCCGGGGGATAGTTTAGACACCGGAATGGGGAGAGGGGCTAGCAGTTAGGGTGGTGGAGGAGGTAGGAGCAGATGTACGGTGGCAATGAGGGTGGCTGGACGGTGGTTGGGCTTCGCTTACGGAAATAGTAACGACATAAGGTAACAGGTTGTGATATACTTCCTCCGTTTCTTTATAGTTGCAACACTTGCCTAAAATGGAAATGTCACAATAGTTGCAACACACTATAATTGGAAAGTATTTTATGTCAAAAGCTGTAGTATCACCCTTATTATAATCTCATGGCCCACTAAATTATACTCTTAACAATCTCTCTCCTCCATTTTAAGTATTTTAAATCACATGAAATCCACTTTTTTAAATATCGTGAAAAAAGGTGTGTTGTTGCAAGTATTAAAAACGGAGGAAGTATATGTATAATTTTGGGATTTGAATGGGAATATAATAAAATAAAATAAAAATTTAAGCAGGTAGCAAATGTGATAGAGGGTCATTTTAGTTGTAACAAATGTCAAAATTTCTATTTTTTAATCGTGCGCTCGTCCAATTGGATCATTTTCACTTTTGCCAAAGACTTCCTCGATTATGAACATGTTTATGTTACTCCCTCCATTTTTAAATACTTGCTCCACTTTCCTTTTCCGGCCGTTTTTAAATACTTGCTCCATTTCCTTATTTGGAAAGCTTTTACAATATTTAATTAATTTCTCTCACCAAGTGGATCTAACAATATTAATTTCATATTCTCTCTCCTTCAATTCTCTCCACTACTTTTGGTTTTTTACAATTTTTTATTCTTTCACCAACCCCACTACCTCCATATTTTATTATTTTCTCCAATTTCTCCTAAAACTCCGCGCATGGAGAAATGGAGCAAGTATTTAAAAACGGAGGGAGTATAAATCTTGTTAAAAAAATCCCTAAATTACTTAATTTCCGTAAAAAATGGAAAATAAGCTAGTAAATAAGGGACGGAGGGAATAGTGGATATATTAAACAAAAATTGCAAATAACGTGAAACAAGGTAGTATATAAATGTCCTAAATAAATAAAAAAAAAGGTAGTATATAAATTTACCCTTGCGATTATGAACATGTTTCTGTTATGAACCCAGTTTGGTGGGAGGCTTGACCGAAAACAAATCAATGGAAGCAACCAGAAGATGCGAAGCAGTGTTGGACAGAATACAGCGCTTGCCACTCTCCAAAATCACTGCCTCTTGCAAGGGCACTCTTCTTCGTCTCGTCAATTCTGAGCTCAGATTTCTTTCTCGTCTTTCTCTTTCTACTTCCACCCCTTGTTCATCATTCAGGTTTTCTTTTCCTTCTTTTATACAACTTTATTTAATTTTTTTGCTTTTGGGTTTTGTATTTTTTTATTTATTTGTTTAGCATATGTAATCATTATTATTCTGTCAATTCCATTAGATAATACATTCGAACTATCTAATTTGATTGCGCAAGTATACGAAGTACATGTATGTATGTTCTTTCGTGAGCATGATGCGCGTTATGAATTTTAATAAGGACCCTTTTTGGTAAGCAGTAATAACACATGGTAGTGAGAATGATTTATATAATTATAAATTTGTGAGAAAAATAAATGTTATTATTCACAAATTTTAATTATTATTGCTTGCCATTGGTGGGTGTTAGATACTTAGATGTTAATGGAGATATCTGAAGGAAAATACAAGTATGCTACTTTAGTTGCTAAATTGTACTTAACATCACATTATTTATAATCGACACCAAATGGGCTGTTAAAATGCAATATTTAATTGTTGTACTTTTGCAATATGTTGATTTTCAAGTATTTGTCGGGAAAGGCTATGCAAAATTACATTAATGAGGAGGTTTAACCAATAAATATGAGGAAAAAAGAGAAGTAGTTGGTTGTAAAAAGGTAGGTATATCGGAAATTACCTCATTATTTGTTAGAATAAGACTGTATATATCTTAAACTGGCTAAAGGGGGGCATATGGGAACAATATGGGTGGTGGTGCCGTGATGCTAACTTGACAATGGAGAGGATTGTAATACTGTACTTTCTGTAATATATAAAGCTAAGAGGGTTGAATTTTAGTGGATTTCAAAATGAATGAAGCTTGATGTGCTTCGAGCAAGCACCGGGGATTATCCTTTTTTTTTCTTCTTCTGGGTGAGGCGATTTCAATGCCACATCCACATGCATAGGGCTGGGTGCACAATCTTTTAATTTTTATTTTCACGATTGTTTTTTCACGGATCTATCACTTCAGTGCGCCTTGGACTTATTTCATTCATTGATTACAACATCAAACTAAACTTCCTTAACACGTCAAAATGTCAAATGGATTGAGTAATCAGTGTAAGATGTCAATGTCATCATAAGTTCATTTCAAGGCTGAGATGTCTTTGTCAACTGTTTGGCATCATCTACACCTTTTCTTTTACATCCAGCCATCATCGTATAAGCAATCTACCCACACAATTATATACAATATATTATTATGCTTTTGGATAAGCTGATTCATGTTATCATTATTAAGTGGAAGGTTAATGCATTCTTTTTGCAGCTGTAATGTGGGCTATTTTGAGGCCATCGTTCACATACTTCAACAGCCATACATAATGGGAGTGTCACGAGTGTGCAAGCGTGTTCCTTTGTCACCTACAACTGGCCATAGGGAGAAAACCAATTCACAATGTGAAGCTGTACATGTTGATATTGTTTGCAGTCTCCATAACAATCCCACCTGGTTTATTGTATCTGATCGGAACCGGAAGTATATTACTTGGGATAGTTCAGGGAGAAACAAGGGTCTGAAAATGCGGATTGAACAAATAGTTAGCACTGCTCAGTTTTCCTTGGTACTGAAGCCTGTTTCTATTGTTCTCTTCTTCGCAAATGGACTAGATGTTACAATTAGTGAGAAGCTGTTGATGAATTTTGGATTTAGAGGAGTGAACTTGGATTTTTCACATTTTGACTTTGTTTTCTCTGATGCATTAGAAGGTGAATGGGTCAATGTTCTTGGAAAATCATATCAAGGGGCATGCACTCTGATAATGGATGTTGATCAATGTGCAAAGCCTTGTCAAAGCATTGATAGTGTAGCAGAGTTGAGTACTAGTGGTGTTCATGAAGAGTTTGCAGAGGCATACAGTGAGTTGGAATTGGGATCTTCATTCCTTGATCTAATTATGAACATGAAAGACTGGCCTTTGGATGATGAAGATTTTCCATCTTGCAGAAGAGAAGACCCCTTAGGAGATTATGACATAGTCAATTTTGATACAACAGCATTAATTGCTATTATATCAGGCATAAGTAATGGTGGTGCTGAAAAGCTTTTGGAAAAACCGGAGGATGAACTAAAGCACCGATTTAAAAACAACACTGAGTTCGTGATTTCTCAGGTATATTTTTGATTCATTTTCATTTTGTACCTTGTTACTTTCCCTAAAATTGTCATTTTTTCTTGCTGAATGGATACTCTTTTTATCCTTAAATGTTCCATTCCAGAGGGTATATTCTTATGTCTCATCTCTTATGTTTTCCTTGATAAATTTCAATTCCTTTTTGGTTACTTTCCTTGATATTTTCTGTACTTTCTGGGTGACTGCAGTCAATTTTTTTTTTAATATTCTATCTCAGTTGCCATAGGATAGGCTGACTGGATCTATCTTTCAGCCCTATTTTTTTATTCCCTCTCACCGTCATGGGTGACTGCAGTCATTTTTTTTTTTTTTATGAAAGGACCTGTAGTGATTCATTGTTTTAGGTGTTGTTGCATTATCAATGTAGTATTTACCACAGGCTTTTCCAGTGTAGCTGGGGTAGTTTGTGTTGCACCTTTAAGGAGTGTGGTGAAGTACATTTTTTGGCTATGGAACTTGGTTTTGCATTTTTATGCAATTTGGGGTCAAATGTCTTCTCTACCATCTGTATGAGACAGTTTGTGTATGTACATTTCTTTTTACTCATTAGGGAACACTTGGTAGTTTGTGTTGCACCTTTAAGGAGTGTGGTGAAGTACATTTTTTGGCTATGGAACTTGGTTTTGCATTTTTATGCAATTTGGGGTCAAATGTCTTCTCTACCATCTTTATGAGACAGTTTGTGTATGTACATTTCTTTTTACTCATTAGGGAACACTTGGTTTTCCTTGAATTGTTGTAGGAGTTCTTTTAACCTTTTAGCTTGATTTGGTTGATCTTGGTCTCCATCCTTGTAGATCTTTCTTCTCACTTAGTGGAAACTTTTTTTTACCTGAGAAAAACCTCTTTTAAATCTTTTGTAAGTGGATAACCAATTGGGTGAAGTTGCTACTTGTAATGGATTTAGGGCCTATTTACTTTAGCTTAATTTCATTTCATTTAAGTTCAGTTCAGCTCCAATCAATTCAGTTCAGTTCAGCTCCTAATTTCCTTCTCTCATAAAATATTCATTTCAGCTTCATTCATTTCAGTTCAGTTCCAATCAGTTTAGTGTAGCTAAGTTCAGTAAATGTGAACAGGCCCTTAGTGTTGAATCCATGGATGGCTTTTGCTATAATTCTTATATTTTTTGAGTGAATTTGATTGGCTTAAACTACGTATTTGGGAATACTAATTAATTAAGAACTAGATACACTTTTAAAATGAGAACTTGAAATTCAAAATTGATTGTTAAATTCATGTGGTCAGGAAATATTCAATTAGGCTCAATACACAAGCAAGAATTTTCTTTATTTTCTATTAGCCTATTGTAGCTTCTGAAAACTCAGCAATTTTTGTTGATGAGGTTGACAAAATCACAATACACAACAGTTAGGCTTAGGGCTTGGGTTCTTTATTTTGCCTCTTATTGTTCTAAAATGGGTAGTTACTGAACAAGAATGGACTAAAGATAAGTAGCATAACCATGCCCAAGCTGTGCCACATGTTTCTTTTCTTAAGGCAAACATTTTACTTTTCTGGCAAACCTGCATGGTCTTGGATCTGCAGCTGGTTAGCCTAGGATAATTCTTGATTTAGTGCCCTAGTGGAGCAAGAAGTTTTGGGTACACATTTTCAGTGGTTATGTTTTTGTCAATCACTTTGCTATATGGGTACTCAGATAATGGGGAAGAAAAGAAAATCATATACAACTTTATGGTCTTTGTTGAATGTCTAAAACTTATATCAGTGGGATGATTGAAATCATTGGATTCTATTGTGGGTTTTGAGAGGTTTCTGTTTCAAATTTTGGTTTTCTATTCTACGATTTCTCGTAAATTTGTAATTGATCAGGCATATAAAAGCTGGAACATGCGGTGGAAACTTGGATTTCCTTTTTTCTGTTACGCTGAGGCACAGATATCTGTTGGCTTTCTCTCGTCACAGATTTCAGTCTGAGGATGGCTTAGTCAAAATTTTCCTTTTTCTATTTTTTTTTTCCTAGAATAAATGTTGCAGATGCCATTACAATTTATCTGTGGTAGTGTGATATGCTATGGAAATTGGAAACAGGCAACCGTAAGATTCTGTGGAGGATAAAGGATTTACTTGATACTATGTGTCAAGTCTCAAGAGAGAATTTTTTTTCCTTTTATTTATTTATTATGTTTTTATTTTAAATTTTTCTTTATTTGTAAATTTAATAATTGTGAGTTATTTAGTAGTCAATTATTTGCTGACTACACTACCAGTATTTGGTATTATCACCCTCTTTATCAATATAGTATTACAGTTTGATATCTTTGATACTAATTTTCCTTCTTCCATTGGATTAAGATAATTTTTTTAAAAAAATATCTATTATCTAATGACTAGCTTAGATAGAATGTTCTGACATCCATGGACAACCAAAGTACGAGAATATTTTGTCGTAAATGCTGTGGACTTGGAGCTCTTGATATGTCATCATAAGTTGAAGATTATTTCTGGTTAGAATAACATTGTGTTTGTTTAGGAAATTAGTATTATGTTTTTGTTTTTCCAATATTTATATGGTATAATACATTTATGGCCTTGCGTTTTGTCCTTGTCAATTAGATTCAAAAAGTAATTGGGCATATTTTGTGTTCCAGGTGCTAATCTTTTTCGTACAAAGACTTTCATAAGTAGCATGATTGATAATATCCAGAAGCTTACTGATGGCTGAACTTTTAATGTGAAAAAAAATTCCTGCATTTACTTTAGGCCTTTCTGGCACAGTTAAATTGAAGACTTCATTAGCATCAGTGATGTAGTATGGGTTTTCACAGATAAAGTTTCTCCTAATGGTGTTGAAACATGTCTTTTCTTACCCAGGCAAAGTCTGAAATTGAGAGTCCAATCCATGAGGAAATGTATTCTGCATTATCTGGAAAAAAGGGCATTGTATGTAAAAGTGTTCATTTAGAATTTATGGAGTTGGTTTCTATGTTTGGAGGCCCTAATGAAAAGACAAGAGCCACTCAATTGGTCAAGCTTCTCAAGTAAGCTTTTTCTTTACCTATGCTCTTCCCCCTCCTGTACAATATATTAAATCTTGGATTTGTTGATTTTCTGTTATGCTTTTAATATTTGCTCTAAATTGCCCTTCTACTTTTATTTAATCATGATCACATTTTTGTTTAGTGCCATGCCATACCATTGACTTTTATCTTTTTTTTTTTTTTGGGGGGGGGGGGGGGGGGGGGTGGGGAAGGCATTTATGCTGCATACCCTTCACCCTTGCATTGCACTAAGCTTTTTTTTAGCTCCACTTCACCATTTTAAGTAGATTATTCCTAGTGAACCCTTGAACCAAAAGGCAACAAACAAGCCTAGAACTTTGCATACTGAGACATTCATTACAATAATTCTTTGTATTTATTGATTTTAGGAAAAATTGATGGGAATAATCCCACCTTTTGAGCGTTGGACATTAATAATCCCATCTTTGGGATTCTTTTTAATAATCCCACCTTTGATATCAATCCGCTGAAATATCCCAACCGGTCATGACACGTGGCGGCCTGTGATTGGTCAAAAAAATAAAAATAAAATAAAATAATTTTTTTTTTAAAATTAGATTTTTTAAAAGAAAAAAAATTAATAATTAAAAAACCAAACCCACCAATTCCAGCCACCATCCCCGCCCCTGAATCCGTTCCCCTGCCCTGCGTCTCCGACCACCAAGCCCTTAGACACGACGCCGGCGACAGCGCTAGACCCTCCCCTCCCTCCCTCCCCTGAACCACCTGAATCACCAACCCCCTCCCTCACCCACGATTCCACAAAACCCAGGCACGTTTAAACCACCACCACGCCTCCCTCCTCTCACCTCGCCCCTTCCCCGTCGCGATTCCGGCCGCCAAACCACCACACGCCTCCCTCCTCTTCACCTCGCCCCTTCCCCGTCCCGATTTCGGCCTTCTTCTTCTGGGTCTAGTTTGGTGGGTTTCGATTTTTCGAAATCCCACCATTGGGGTTGGCTCGGTGGTTCAGGGGAGGGGAGGGGAGGGGAGGGGCCCTGGCGGGTTCCGTCCCGATCTCGGCCTCCCTCCCTTTTCCCCGGCTTTGATTCAGTCTGATTGGTGGGTTTTCGATTATTGAAGGTGGTTTTGGGTTGGTGGGTTTTTGATTTTTTGAAGGTGGTTTTGGGGTTGGGTTGGCTGGGGTGGATTGCAGTACGGTGGTTTCGGGGGTGGCTAGTGGTGGGGTGGTGGTTCTGATTATGGGTTTGGATGGTGGTGGGGATGGTGGTGATTGTGGTGTGGCTGAGGTGGTGTTGGTTTTCTTTTTTCTTTTTTTTTTTTTTTTGTTTTACTTTTTTTTAATTATTTTTTTAAATTTTGGACAAATCAAATTGTAACACGTGTAAAATAAACTTAATAAAAAAAAATTACCTCTTCAACCGGTTACTGGTCACCCGGGACTATTTTCAGCGGATTGATATCAAAGGTGGGATTATTAAAAAGAATTCCAAAGGTGGGATTATTAATTTCCGACGCTCAAAAGGTGGGATTATTCCCATCAATTTTTCTTTGATTTTATTGTTTGATACTTCTGGCTTTTTTGTTGAATCAAGAGATTTTTTTTTTCACCTTTTATTGCTTTTTATTTTTGTATGACTGTGAGAGTACTTTGGCTTTCTTTAAAATCTTCCTCTTCTCCTTTTCTTTTTCTTTTTTTGTTAACTTTGTTGCTTAGGCAAAGTCCTGCCAAGAGCAATGCACAATTTACTTCTCCCTCCATTCCTTAAAGTTTGCCCCACTTTCCTTTTAAGGCAAAAGATTTCCTCATACCATAAATGTCCACAAGGGAATACAACTTTATGTTCACCAAAATCATAGAAGATCCTACCAATTTTCTCTCATCCATTTCACTCAACCAGAATGTAATAAAGTAAACTATGGCTATGGGGTAAACAATTGAGGACAGAGGGAGTATTAAATAATAATTTATAATTAGGGGAGTTTTGGGGGATACTTTGACTTCCAATGCATAAGCTCCACATATGTGTTTTTCCCCACATTTTGTCTTTGTGGACCGAGGAGAAGGGGGGCTCGTCGGAAGAGTATTGTACGATGAGGAAGCAAGGAGGTGACGAGAATTCGAAATCATGTTTTGGCTATATTTCCTAAACCCGTTTTCTTAGTTGTTATTGGAGGAAGTGGACTCAGCCACAGTCTTTTCTCAAGGACCTAGAGATGGTTCCACAGGTTAAGACACTGCAGAAAGTTGGTATACAAGAGAACTATGCAAATGACAGTTGGAGTCAAGGTGTATGTAAATTGGCCAGTTGAATTAGATTGTTTACTAAGCTAAGCTTTTCTTAGACTCAGCCATAGTTAATGCTTTAACAGTTTTGGCATCTTGGGGAACCATTTCATGGCCTACAGGGAAATTTTAGCTCTAAGAGATCAAAACAAGGAAAAAAGTTGGAGGGTGGGGGGTGGGGGGTTGTGGACAATTGATTGATGTTAAAGTCCATATTTGTGAGGTAAGAAATTCCTTGATGATAGTTTTAGACTTGTAAGATTCTCAATCAGTTACTTAATATGTCGTAGTAGAGTAGTATCACATATGTGACAAATTAAAGAGAAAATATAATTGAATGACTTGTATCAGCTTTATTATTATTCATCCATAGGTATAGTATTTATACAAAACCTACGCTCATAAGATAGGAAACAATATTCCTAAAAGATATACTAGCATAACTATATATCCTAAAGATATATTCACTCAATAATATCTTGAACATAAATATCGTAAATATATTACTCCCTTAATGATATCAACTGAAAATATATCACACATATATTTTCCGATATCTCATATCTCTAACATCCTCCCGCAATCGTAATGGCAGTAACACGAACGTTTAATCAATCAAAGCCTTAATCCCATAAGTGGGGTCGGCTAACATGAACCAAATTTGATTATTCCGTGTAGTCATCGACATAAATCTTCCTCCATCCATTACGATCCAATGCTTCATCATCATGCAAATCCATATATTTCATATCCTTCCTAACTCCTTCCAACCAAGTCATTTTCGGTCTCTCTATCCCTCGTTTTACCCCTCCATAGTCCCACTCTTCAAACCGGTGCACAAACCAGCGAAAGCGATTTTCCCTTACTTTATCCGCAATGCCTGCCACGCCTACTTTCTTGCGAATAGCCTCATTTCTGATTCCATCTCTTGGATTGTTCCCAAACATTCACCTTAACATGCGCATTTCCATAACTTCCATCTTTTTAATGTGCTTCCTCTTAGAAGCCAACATTCTGTACCATAGAGCAATACGGGTCTTATGGCAGTCCTGTAGAATTTTCCCTTCAAGTCACATAACACTCCTGTGACCGCTCTCCATTTAAGCCACCCCGACTTAATCCTATGGAAATTCTTCACTTTGTTGAAGTGATCGAGTTACACTACTCTATTGATGTCGCCTTCAATTTTTGTCGCCCTCAATTTTTTTTCTTCAATGATGAGAACGTTCATCTTTTTCGAACTCATCAGTCATCAATCAAGTTGGAACATCACACTTTTCGACCTGCAAATATAACAATTTTTGGTATTTTTAGAGCAAAACCGAGCACCAATCAAATATTGGTTTGTTAGAGTAAACCACACTCAAATATCTTAATGGTCATTGAGAGTAAACCACACTCAAATCTCTTATTGGTCTTTCAGAGTAAACCACACTCATATCCAAAGGAGTAAATTCATGCTCGAATCAACTCACAAAAAAAATCACCCCATACTTGAAGAGTGACAAAAGTCAGGCATGCTGATGTAATTACATCAAGACATCACCATATTCACCAACAAATGCTTAAATTGCATTCACGTACTTGCGGAAATATATTTTAAAAAATAAATATTTTTTGGCTAAATTTTTTATCTCACCTGTGGGTTTAACCCACCGGCAGGGGAAAATTCTTTTGTGAAGGTCCCAATATTTAACCTGCTCTTGATATTATGACAAATTAGGGTGAAAGAGAGAATAGAATGGCTTGTATTGCTTTATTATTATTATCCATAGGTAGAATATTTATACAAAACCTACGCTCATAAGATATACTAGCATAACTATATATCCTAAAGATATATTCATTCATTAATATCTTAACATAAATATCCTAAATATATTATTCTTCTAATGATATCTACGGAAAATATATCACACTTATATTTTCCGATATCTCATATCTCTAACAATATGTAAGCAACTAGGCACTGAAATTAATTAAGTTCATTTAAGTTTAGATGAGATTAGGGCTAATGAGTTGTATTTACAACTAAAATAAATTTAGATAAGTTCTAACTAGTTCAGACAACTGTTAGACCAGATCTTAATGTCAGATGGTTTTAGTTCAGTTTAGGGTGAGATGAATGCAATTATGCAATCACTAAGTGGTTTTGGGGTGATTGTGTGAACTTCAATCAATATATAGCTGAAACTTTTCAACTCTGTGCTTTAAACATCTGAATACATCTGCATGTGTCTCTTTATAAAGTTTATTGTGTTTTTATTGATAGTTGGTAATAATCTCACAGGGTTGTCCCTGATACTCCATCACCACGCATGATGGCCCTACCAGTCACCAGGAAGCTAGCCATGAAGAATAAGGTTACTTTTGGCACTGGAGATTATTGGGGTGCTCCAACTTTGACGGCAAACATGGGATATGTGAGAGCTGTCTCCCAAACTGGAATGTCTTTATTCACTTTTGAACATAGACCACGGGCTCTTGTTGGTGACTAGAATTTTCAAAATAACTTCAAGAAAGTTGCTAGATCATGTTTATAATTACCATCTGTTATCAGAAGCCTGGTCACCTGGTCATATGAGTTTTTAGTTTTTATATCAACACTCCTGTAGGTTGTAACAATCAAATGCTTGGCACTTAAGAACTGCAAACTTTAGAGGGAAGTTATTAATTCTTGAACACTAACGCCAGTTGGTGTGGCCTCCATCTATCCCTAGCAGCTAGAGAAAGAGGGAAGAGAGTTCGTATTTGCCCTTTTCTTCGGTGGTGCATGTTTGCAGAGTTAGCCCTGTTGTACAACAATACTTCTTGTGGCATATCGTTGCCTTGCTGAAAAATATGTTGGTGAGTTGACAAAGCTGATAAATTTGACAAAATCAAGGTAAAAGCTGTAACATTTAGTCTTGCTTTACTTGAAGTACTGTACGGTTTAACAAAAAGTACCTACTGTGGAATTTGCAGAATTATATATTTCGTAAGCAACCATCTTTTCGTGCATAAATGATTATTTCATCAGAGCCTCTTGGCAGATTGTTAGTATGATGTTCCTGTTGAGATATATTGCCATACTTTCTTTTCCTGTAAATTTATCCTCCCCCAGTTCCTTTTCTGCTTATTTTGTTGAATTTGCAACAAAGATGATATCAGTAAGGTCCTATTGGCCAGCTGAAATAGCGGAAAGAAAGGTCATCTGTTAGGAGAAGCCATGGCTTCTAGAAAATTGTCTTGGAATCTGACTCTCAGCATATAATCTTTAACCTTAATGCTCCTGCCTCATATTTTTCTGATTTTGATTAGATTCAGTGTCGGAAATTGCTTTTGCAAGTAGTCCTAGTTATGATTCGGTTGCTTGTTCTCAATTGAGGAGAAATGGGAATTATGTAGCCCATCACCTAGCTACGCTAGTGTCATTTGGTATAAAACAACATTGATAATTGCATCACCCGACAGAAGTTTCATCTTATGTTCTAATGGACACTTTATTACTTCAGTGTTATATTCACTAACTTTTCCCTGAGAGCAAAAAAGACCCTATTTGGCTATAAATACAGTGGAATTTAATTTTGTAATATAGTATATTATAGATCCTGAAATTACTACTGTAAATTTTCAAAATAAAACTACTTGGTAGTAGAAGATAATCAATGTCTACCATATTGTATGAACCATAAAGTAATTTTGTCAACTTCAGTAAAGTTTTGGTCAATTTTAAAATAGCTGAACAAGGTCGGGTAGCAGTGTTGCCAAATTTATATATTTAAGTATTTATGATGTGCATTTTAGGTCTTACAGGTTGTTTGGGGACTTGAGGGGTGGTGTTAATGAGGAGGAAGGTGGATCTTGCATGAAGAATACTCTGGGTTTATGCCCTCGAGTGGAGCTCCTATATATGTTGAGCATTCAGACAATTTAGCCACGGTCTAGCCAACTCATTTGCAATTTGAATGTATAATATATTAATTACAGATTTACAGGGAAGTTAGAACACGAGAATTTATTTAGTCATCATAGCCTATGGTAAACTATTCAGTTACGTAAACAAAAGACACGAGTTTATACTAAGTTGAGAAAAAAGCTTTTATAGTATACAAATACGAATCAAGAGACTTTAATCTGGGAAGAAAAAAAAAATGAAAGAAAATAAAGCTGAGATATACATGAACAAAAATGACAAATAATTGAAGATATAGATTAATTCATTATTTCTTAATTACTGAAATCTAGGAAAATGAATAGATTCAAAGATTCACCCTGATTTTGCAATTGCTAGCTTTAATACTAATGGCATTATTGGAGCTCAAGCTATCCACTGTCAACTGGCAGTTAACCAAAAACCTCACTTTCCCAAGCTTCATACTCTCGACTTTAATCGAAACAGGTTGATCCACTTTCAGCTCCAAAGGAATGTTTCCCGTCTGCTGTTGCTGCTGCAACGCTTGAATCAACGTGTTCCCATACTGATTTTGCCCCGAAAGGGAGACATCAGTTGCTGTTGTATTAAGCGGACTCTGATAGTATGCTGGAAAAGACCCTTGACACAGGTTAGTTTTCTCGTACCAAACACTCATTTTACCTCCTTTTTCATAGTATATACCAATCTTTTTATTCGGATTCTTTGCTGTTACCCTCACGTTGAACCTAGCATACAGGCTAAGGTCCAAGTTGAGCCTGAAGTCGGTTATTCTTAGCCTGTCAACTGAGTAGCTAGGAACTTTAGGATGAAAAACCAAGAAGAAAACGAGGGCAAGAATCCCAACGACAAGTAAGAAGGTAGCCAGTAAAGAAAATATGCAACAAATAACTCTGCAACAGCAGCTTCGGCCCTTTGGCTGTCTAGCAAGAGAACGAAAAGGCGGTAATGACTGTGGATAAGGGGGTGGATTGTTGCCCATTGTGTGCCCTTTATCTGATGAAATCGAACTGTTTCTAGGAACTAAAGGAACTGTAGGTTTTGTTGCCTGGTCTATGACAATGGAAGTTGGATAGATTCTCGGATTCACCGGTATCCGATCTGAAGGCATACTGAAAACTTAAGGATAAATTCCGTCCTTAATTTGTAGACCAAAAACGTAAAGCAAGCTACACAAGTTAGTTTGAGTATGCTTGTTGACTTCTTTGTAACTATATTTATGATTAATTGTTGTAAAGGAGTTGTTCTTTTAAGTCTTTTAAGTTAGGTAACCTGTTTCATTTTCCTTTTACCTAATTAAGCTAGTAGAGCCGCGGATGAAGCCTAAGTTTGAGAGTGGTTGAGCTAGGAATTCTTTTGTCACCTTTTACTTGTTCTCATTATTAGCGTCTCTAGATATGTACAACATTTGCTAGTTATTTTTGAATTGAATAAAGTTTCATGAAATGACCTCTTCATAACCTGAAGTCTTAAATATATATCCTTATCATGTATATACCAGGTGTACGTTGTATGAAAATTGGAGTTCGGGATGAGGATTGAGAATTTATTAGAAATTTGTGAATGAAAATTCCCACGAGTAAAAATATTACGAAAAATTGCCACAATTAATCTCAACTTTGCTCCATCCGCCAATATTAATCCCAACTTCAGTTTATTCACCATAACTCCCAACTTTATACCCTATTAATTTTTATCACCTCCAACCAGTTATCCAACTTGATGTAGGAGGTTATTAGACACGTGTCAATGCATCACAGGTTCGAAATTTTTTTAAAAAATAAATTTTTAAAAAAATAAAAGTCTAAAATAAAAAATAAAAAACAAAAAATCCAAAACCACCAATACCTAGCCACTGCCACCCACGGCCAGGCCGATCTACCCCCTTCCCCCCGGATCGCCGACCGTCAACCATTTCCCCTTCCTCTACCCCGGTGCTGGTGCTGCCCTTACCACTTTCCCTTTCCCCTTCACCACGCAAACCAGCCAAAATCCCCCAAATCCCAACCACTGGCCACGAAATTGGTGATAAAATCGGGCATTAATGGCCGAAATCGGCCGGTTTAGGGTTGAAATCAACCATTCATCCACAAAATCCGTCGATTTTGGCTGTTTGTGGCCAATTTTGTCATTCTTAGGGGGGAGGGGTTGTTTTGGGTGGGGAAACTGTGGTTTAGGGATGGGTAGGTGGGGCAGGTGTGCGGTGGCCGAGGCAGCGACGACACCAGGCAGGAAAAGGGAGTCTTGGCGGTGGCTGGCGCTCCCAGGAAAGGGGGTTGGCTAGGCTGCGGGTTGTCGTTGGGTGGTTTTGGATTTTTTTGTTTTTTGTTTTTTGTTTTTTAATTTTTATTTTTTAATTTTATTTATTTTTTTTTACTTTTTAACCAATTAGGTTGCAACATGAGTACACAAGTAATCCCAAGTCAACAAGATTTACCTCTTCAACCGGTTTCAAGTCACTTAGGGTGATAAAAATTAATAGGATACAAAGTTGGTAGTGATGGTGAATATACCGAATTTGAGATTAATATCGGCGGATGGAGCAAAGTTGAGATTAATTGTGGCAATTTTTCTAAAGTTTTATTAAAGAATATTTTTTTTTTTTTTTGAAACCTAATGAATATTGACCTTGGATAATAGTACACATTCTTTATATCATCTCGTCAACAATACACTTCAATTGAAGAGCATTAACACCTAGGCGAGTTCAATTCTAGCTTGGTCTTGTGGGTGGTGCTTGCTTTGATGTTTTGCTATGACGGGTTGCATTGAGGCCAATGTTTGAGTCGTCGCTAGCAATGTCTATGTGATGCAAGGATTAAGAGGACAAGAAGGCCAACCATGGCATATGAAGAGGGAAATACTCTCTCCGCTTATTGGGGCTCTCCACCATCGTGGGTGTGTTGCCAAAAAGATAAATTATTTGGAGATGCTTTAAAAATGAAGCATCTTTCCAAATTACAAAAGCATCTAGCTTTGACCCTTGATAATATATTTTCAATGGCTACATTGTCCAAGGAAAAAACCCCATCAATTTCCAGTAGTCCTTGAGGCATCAAGTCACTCTTCTAAAACAAGCTAATCACCAGCTGGCCGGTACTTGTCCAAGGAAGAAACCTCCACTTTATAAACTTAGAAAGGATTCCAATTCCATGACCCTTTTTTTTCTTTTTTTTTGGGTGACGCAATATTACACAACACGGAAGAATTCAACTTGACTGTGTTGCACGCTGCACCTGTTATTCCTGCATCTCACTGCTGATAGAGTATTTTGGCAGTGAAGTATAGACGCTCAAGAAACACACTTTTCATTGCTGCCTTCTGCTTGATTCGTTTCACCTCAAACCAGTGTATGAAAAGGTGTGGACCGGGAAAATAAGACAACCTACCAGTGTACAGCATATTGAACTAAGACTGAAATCTGTATAGCTTTTGCGTAGTAGTATATCAGTATATCACAGCACATCAAATGGTTGTTCTTCTGAATAAATTGAAACTCAGCAGATCTTTACAATTTCCAGTAGCCCTAATTTACAAAGAACATCAAGTAATCATATGTAAGGAAAATGATAAGCTGTCAGGAGTGATTTAATCCAAGGGCCAAATTGTTGCATATATACTTTCTCAAAGACGCCTATGTATTCCGAGGACTGGCAGATGAAGAGGATTCCATAGCACTGACTGGATTAGGATTTGCATCACCAATTCTTTTATTCTCCACACTGCTATCTAATTTTCCCTTTTGCTGCTGCTCCTGATCCTTCACCAGGACAGGTTGAAACTGCAAAAGATGAGCAAAAATCTTTTAAGATATCCATGATAAAGAACACTTCATCTAGTAGTGCCTAAACCAGACTTATTAATTATTATATCTATAAAACAAGTATAAAGAGTAATTTAAGGAACTCCCCCAACCCAAACCCCCCCCCCCCCCCCCCCCCCCAAATAATATGAAAAAAGATACAACAAAAGCTTTAGTCCCAAAATGACTTGAGATCGGCTAATATGAATCATCAGAAGGAACCGTACGATATAAATAGGGACATAACAAGGTAATCAGTTGAATGAGTTTTTTTTTTTTTTTTTTTTGAACGGACAGTTGAATGAGTTTGAAAAAAGGTGAGTAAAGTGAAAAAAAAAAAAAAAAAAAAAAAGAGAATCCAAGAAAAATAAAGGGAGTTTTAATAGAGAACAAAAAATATAAGTCAAGAAAGTTTTAAAGAGGTAGTTAAAATGTTTAGAAAAACTCAAGAAGAAACACAATGTGGACACATAACATTCTGTAAGCACACAGTTTGACCAAATATCAATTCTGATAAGGACCTGGTATACAGAGTAGATAACATTTCTTCTTATCTGCGCCATCATTTCTAGGAAAAGGTTGTAGCCCTCGAGTTTGTATTCTATGAGTGGATCTCTTTGTGCATATCCACGCAGGCCTACAGCTTGCTGAACAAATTTGATAGCCTGCAAATGTTCCTTCCAAAGGCGATCAATGTTGCTCAAGATAAGAAATCGCTCTGCTTCCTTCATCAGGCCTGGTGCCTGTTTCTCCACCATGTCCTGAAGCAAATTGAAACATTATCTACATCTGTACAAAAAATACATGGAAATGCAGAAAGATTTATATTACAATGTTGTATCCACATCCCTCTACAGGTATAAAAGGTGACTACGAAAAATATTCTGGAACAACAGAAAAATTCCACCCTAATCTTTCTATTTAGCTCAATGGAATCATTGTACAAGCCAGCTCAAAAGGTCAGAAGAGCCATGCAGCCAAAGCCACCAAGACACACAGTTTCCATGGAAAAGTAGACGGAAATTATGAAACAAGGTGAGGCATCATGGTTAAATTTATTATCATGGAAGCTTTATAAATGTTAAGCAATGGAATAGACCATTCTTCAACCGAAAGCCTTCAACACTCCCCATAGAAATTTATGGGCTATAGCCAAAAGTCAAACAAACTAATGCTGCAAAATCACACCTCCCTCTACACTAATTGGAAGTGTGTTTTCTGGCCATCAGAGAACCCCATCATGACATTAATAAGAATCCCACTAATCCCTATTTTTGTTTGGAGAGAGGTAGATGGCAATTAATAACTTTCCTGACCAAATGCCACACATGATGAAATGCTTTAGCAACTATTTATAACAGCCAACAGGAAGGACAAAGTGAACAGAAAATCAAGCAATACAGATAGAGAGAACATGGGGAAGACACCAACATACAAAGAGTACTTTAATGGGTGCATAACGATTACACAAAGGGCAAAAAGTAGGGAATACTTTAATGGCAAGAAAGCAACAAACCTTTTTCTGCAAATATGCCTCACGACCACAACGACGAAGGTAATCTTGCAAATCTTCATAAGTTGAACAGTTGTTTGAGAGCAACTGTGGGGTTAAGTCATTCAGCAGATAGCAATACCTAGAAAAACAAATAATTGTCAAACAGATAAAAACGACTTACAGATGCCAAGAGTGTCACAGAGCTTGGTACAACCAGCTGCCTTTCTTGCTAAAGAAGCAATAAATAGAAAAGTAACCACACCATAGGTAACCCTAAAAAGCTATTCCAAAATTTAACTTGTCAATATGTAGATATGACAAATCACTGAGGATTGCAACTATCATATCAGAAACTTTTGTTAAAATGCACAATCATTGCTTGAAAGATAAAGTGTGATGCTAATTTATGAAAGTCAATCTAAACTATCTAGGCAAGGATCCGCAATTTTGATGTCTCCATATTTGGGAGAGCTGTACTGCTTGATTGTGAAACTAAAAAACAATCAAAGGGACATACTGTGGTGACTGGAAGCACATCTGTGAAGCTCAAAGCCAGTGACACACACACACACGCGCACACATACACACACTCACACACACATTTTTGCATTATTGTTACAAAGATCAATTGCAAAAATGAAGTCAACATAGTTTATCTCACTGTTGAATTTTAGCGATGAGCTTTTCAAGATCCCAACTTTCCTTTGGGGACTCAGAACCAATATTTGCCTGTACATTAACAGAGGGCATCCAAACATTAGAAGAGGAAAAAAAAAGGAAAGGAGATGGAGAAATCATTCATTCTGTACAAAATTCAACTGAGATCACCTCTAGTATATCATCCATCGTTAATTCAGCGTACTCAATAAGAAGAGATTCAAGATTGTCTGACTCCAGGGCTCGCCTTCTCTCCGCATAAACTCGGTCTCTTTGGCTGTTCAAGACTTCATCATACTCAAATAACTGCTTCCTTATATCAAAAAAATAATTTTCCACTTTCCTTTGAGCTTCATCTAGTGCTCTAGTCAGCATCTTAGACTCAATGGGCAAGTCTTCAACTCTGAAAGCTCTCATTAGACCCTAGTGGTAACAATGAAGAGTGTCAGATACTACATACATGATAAAGAGTTTTCAAACAAAAAGTAGGGACACAAGAAAGGAGATACTTGAATGCGGTCACCACCAAATATTCGAAAGATGTTATCTTCAAGGCTAAGGAAAAAGCGGGAACTTCCTGGATCCCCCTGCCTGCCACTTCTACCACGTAACTAAATGACGTAAAGATAATTAATTCAGCTAACATTCCACTTTTTGCAGCATAGAAAACAAGCAAAGAAAAATAAAGATAAAAACTTTATCATAACATGATTTGAAGTCACCTGATTGTCAATACGACGTGATTCATGGCGTTCAGTTCCAATGACATGAAGACCACCAGCTAATACCACCTGTCACAGAAAATTACATAAGGAAATGCAATATACATCAATGGCTTGTAGTTCAAACATAAGATTGCATACCGTGTTTTTCTCTTCATTAGTATAAGTCTTATACTCTTCTGCAATTTCCAAAAACGCATGTCGGAGCTTTGCAATGACTTCATCCTGAGCAGGACCCTGACATTTACCCATAATCAGGCACAATAATATTCAGAGTATTTCAATTTCATCGATCATTGAATTTTTTAAATGAATCACTTCGTCTAGCATGGAGTAGTTTAGTGCTTTAAAGTTGAACATTTCATCCTCTTCCCATTTATTGGGAGGAACACTTTCAGGGATTTTAACAAGTTGCCCAAAATACTCCCTAATCACTTCCCTAGCTCTCTTCAACTTGGAATTCGAGGTGTTATCAAGTGTACATTTGATATGACAACAAGCAGCTACAGATACAGGGTTCTGTAACTTAGTAGAGGTCCAGTAGATAGCTTCATTGCCTAGAATTTGCTTTTATTCACTGTAACTCAATGGGAGGTGTTGGATATATAGGTGTATCATGTTTCTTTGAAATGTCCATATATCTCTAAAGCAGATGAGAAATATATTTTGCCAGGAGGCTATGAGGAGATGATCCCATCTTTGTTATAATATACCCTTGTAACTGCATCCTTCAGCCGCTTGGTTAATCTGGAAACTTATACAGAATTGTTGGATCCCATCAGGAGAGGCTCAATGCCACAATCGCAATAGCTTGTGGCATCTCATTTTGTATTTGCATATGATTGATCTTTTGCAAACCAAATTATTGATTATATATATACTTCGTATATAGGAGTGACTAGAATGAGAAAACCACTGATAAACTGCCACATGGCCTGCATATCCATTCCACCCCCGCCCCCCCATATTTTTCAGCAGTATAAACAATGACTGTCTTACACTCTTACAGCTCTTACCTTTTAGGGTCATTATGTGCACTGTATTCCTTTTTTGGATGTTTCACAATAGATGCACTGTTTCGCTTTTTATTTATTTATTTTTTTTTTCGGTGAAATGACACAAATGCTCTTACTTAACCCACTCAAAATATATCAACTAGGCCCACTTGATCAGACCTATATATGATGAAACATGCAGGTATAATGAAATGAGAATTAACCAGGAGCGTAACAGATGCACAGGATAACGACTGAAGAGGGAAGAGGGTGGGGGGTTAAAAGTATATGTTAACAATTTCAAACTCCTTACCTTTTCACATGAATAAGAGAGTCGCTCCTCTGCTTCAAGCTCACTTAATGATTTCCGCCCCCAAGTTTTGACAGCCAACTGTACTGCTTCGTCAACCAATTTGGCATTTTTTTGTGATAGTTTGCATGGAAACAAAGTTTCTTTAACCTAAATGAAAAGACAAGTCCATACCATGGGTTATAGAAGCAAGATATAATGAACACTACCAACATCAATAGTATTACAAAATTAAGAGCACACCTTCCACGTTTTCATAGGAGGTGGGTTCTTCATGGAAACAAATCCTCCATCACCTGGCCTAACTACCCTGCAGGTGCAAAATATTAATGGAAGAATGGCTAACAATAATACAAAAATGATAAGTGCAAAGTATTACAAACCAAGTGATCTCATCTCAACAGGATGAACTTTAATGTTAATGGAGCGAATTTTGAACATTTTATAACATTTACTAATACTAGTAGATAGTTAAATATACTAATGGTCAAAGTTGTGTATTGGCAAACATGAAACTATGAAGTCGTGGTAGAACTAAAATAAAAACCTGAGGAAGTACATTGTTGCAAAGTTAAAATTTAAAGTCTATAGCTTTGACCCCAGATACGCAATATAGTTAATCACAGCATGGTAGTTACATCTTAGAAATCTTCTTCATAGTATGACACCATCAATTTCAGACACTGCTTGAAGGTTGAACAATTTGAGAGACTTCACAGCAGTACCTTGGCATAAGCATCTCACGAATTTTCAGCCTTGCCATAAATTCAGCATTACCCCCAAGAATGATGTCTGTTCCACGACCAGCCATATTTGTAGCAATAGTAACAGCTCCAACGCGACCACTTTGGGCCACAATCTCGGCCTCTCTTTCAACATTCTCGGGTTTAGCATTCAGAACCTCCACATAAAACAACAACCAATTAATGTCACCGTCCATCTATCAATTTTTTTTTATTTTTTATTTTTTCTTTTTTTTTTTTTAATTATTATAAGGTCATTACAATAGTAAAAATATTCTTAATTTCATCCATTTTGATTTACCTTACCTCGTGAGGGATACCAGCTTGTTGTAATTGCTCAGACAGTGACTCACTCTGCTCAACACTTGTTGTTCCTACAAGCACGGGCCGGCCCGTCTTATGCATTCTTGAAATTTCCACTACAACTGCCCGCCATTTGCCTGCAGTTGCCCTAAAAACAACATCGGATTCATCCTACAAAAACAAATTTCAGATTAGTTAGCACAAGAAGAATTTGTTGGAGAGAAAGACCTATGATCATCTTGATGATTCTGATCTTATTACTGATTAAAGTCATGAAACTAGGAGTCTAGGACTCCTAGAGTGTCTCTTCTTATGCAATAAATTAAACTTTGAAGTTCAACAATTTCGAAAAAGGATTTATATTGCAGAATCAAACGAAAATCTGTTACCCACATGGTGTTCCTTGCTTTCAAAGTCTCAATAAAGTAGAGCAAACTTCTTACCAAAAAATAAATAATAAAAGAAACCTGAACAAACAAACCAATTAGTGTAGTGCTTTGCAACAATAATCACTTGCAACTTAAGTTTTTCCTTAGCCAATGTCAGGTAGTTAGCTATGACATTACCTTAGTCCAAAAAAGTAGGGGACAAACCTTTTGTGTTTTTGGGTGATTGTTTTAAATTTCCTGAGATGCAGCAAATATTCCAATACTAGGTGGCTCTCACGGTAGAAAGTGATGGAAACAGCCCTCAACTCGTGGAAATTATCATGCTATCACTGTATAAAATTAATTATGCCATACGCTAAAACATGATTTCCTAAACTCTTGAAATTATAATGATAAAGGGGACCTTTTCAATTTGTCAATTCATTGCAAGGCCGCAAAGCATGTCACAGCATCTGCAACCTGTCACTTTTGAGACATTAACAATCACAATGACTGCGAATTTTTTTCTTTGATTTGAGAAGGACTGAACAGGTTTAGCAACCTGTCAAGTTAATGTCAGGCCCATCTGCCACTGATTTTGGTATGACATGGTATAGGAGATGAAATCTGCTCAGAAATATCCAGCAAATCGATAGGCAGGGCACAAATTTATAATTATAGATATGTAATCGTACCGGCCATCTCTCTCCCCTTAGAGGAAGCAAAGTGCTACTCCGTATACAATAGTGTCAATCCCTGAAAAGAGCTACCTTACAGACGAGAATCCCAAAGGATGGATGAATTAGGATATTCAAGTATTTAACGACTAAAGAGAGACATATTGTGATTTACCAGTCCACGGCAATATGAGGTCCTATTTACAAAGTTCAACTGTTCAAGGTCTTAGTCAAGAAGAAGCACTTCACCTTCTTGGGCTTCAGTGAGAGCAAAGGACTAAAGGGTGTAAAGTTGAACTTAGTTGTTCTAAACCCAAACACGACATTTTAGCATATGTAATGCTACATTTTAGCATATGTAATGCTACATTTTTTTTATCACCATATGGAGGTTTATATATTCAAATGAAGAGAATATTTTGTTCTGATGAAAGAAGTATGTAGTGTTCAGCTGGTATATCAAGATTATCAACTAGATGTCATGAACTTCATATGCTAGAAAAGTAGCATGTAATTTGTACAAACATGCTAATAAGATAAAGCCATCAAGGTCAACACTTAACAATTTTTGCCTATTGCTCTCCTCTCTCATACAAGAAAGGATTGGTTAAGAAATGAGATAACTAGGAAGAAAGTAGGGGTTAAATCTATTGCGAACAAGACGAAGGAGATCGCCTGAGGTGGTTTCGCAATCTAAGACGGGGATTGAATGACGCTCCTGTAAAGAGGCTTGAAGAGTGACAAAGTTAAGGAGTCGTGATGGGTAGGGGTGGCAGACCAAAGAAAACTTGGAGGGTGAAAGAGGAAATATGGTATTGGAGAGGGCGGAATGGATGGAGAAAATCTAAATTTATATACTTTTTCTTTTTTTCTTTTATCTAAACTCATTGTATTTTCCAAACTCTATTTATTTTCCTCTGTCACAGTTATTTCAAACTTTTTCTAAGTTCATACTCGCTTGTTCTTCCTCTCTTTTAACTCCCCTTACTCCTCTTTAATAAAACTTTCTCAGATTTTATGTTATATCCTCATTTGGGTTTTCACTTTACACTAACCTAGTTTTTTCACTATATCCTCATTTTTCTAGTCTTGTCATCCACTTTCATTTTATCACTCTCACTTCTTTGTTTCATTATTGTGGACGATTATGTTAGCCGACTCCAAATCATTTTGGAACTAAGGTTTTCTTGTTGTTGACTTGTTGCTGCTCTCCTCTCTCAGACATCACAGTAAATGTAAAACAAAACAAAACCAAATGATTAAGGAAGAGGAGATTGAAGAGACCTTTCGTAGCATGGGTTTGTTTGTGGGAACAATTGTAACTTGAAGCTTGTATATACTCTCAAATTCTGCACTCTCAGTAGCTGCTGTGCCGGTCATCCCACAGAGTTTGGGGAACTGCACAAGGGAAAAGATCACAGTAAGATACCTTAGAGTTGAAAGTCGTGCAGCATTAATGACAAGCTCAAGAATGTGGCAGGGACCTGAAGAAAAAAGTTCTGATAGCTAATTGAAGCCAATGTTATTGTTTCATTTTGTATAGGCAGGCCTTCTTTTGCTTCAACAGCCTGGTGAAGCCCATCACTCCAACGCCTCCCCTAACAAAAAATCATAAATATATTGAATACTGAAGCTACTTCCATTATCAGCAAAAGGTAACATCAAGGTCATTTTGCAAAAGTACAAGGCCACCACATAGAATTTCCTTAAAGTATATTAATGTCCTTTGAGGTCTTTTTGCATTTACTTTTGCAAAACATCAATGCAAACCATCCAAGCACGACCGAAAACCAATTATCCATATATTGTATCATTATCCCCCCCCCCCCCCCCCCCCGCGCGAACCAACTCCTAAAATATCACTTCAGAAACAACTGTGATTAGGGCCATTGGGGAGGGGGGGAAAAGAAAGCATATGGATAAACCGAACCATGAATCAATTTGCAAAGTCAATTACTCCAAAATCAAGATGTTAAGCTAACCTGCATTACACGGCCAGTAAACTCATCCACTATAAGAATCTCCTTGCCTCGAATTATGTAGTTCACGTCTTTTAAAAAGAGCTCTTTCGCCTTGATTGCATTCAGAATGTATAGTGCCCATTGCTCTCGAGGGTCGTATAAATCCTTTACATCTAGAATCTCTTCAGCATCTTGATACCCTTGTTCCATGAGTAGAACTGATTTTTGCTTCTCATCAACCTAAAATGTTGCCATGAACAAAATAAATCAAGCACAATGACCTGTGTAACAGTTAAAGTATCCTACATGATAAACACTATCCTTGTATTTCTTGAAGATTGCAATTTGCTCCAGTAAACAGAAGTGAGCAATATATAGTCCCACTGACTCACTGTGTCTAATTTCCTACCGTATAGTGTATGTCCCGTTCGAAGGCAGAAGCTATTTTGGCAGCTTTGTAGTACCGCTCACTAGGCTTCTCAGCAGGTCCAGATATGATCAAAGGAGTTCTTGCCTCATCAATTAGTATAGAATCAACCTCATCGATTACACAGAAATTGAAACCCCTCAGTACGAGCTCATCAACACTCTGCAGCATCCAAGAGTACATTTAGGCATTCAGCTAGATCATCCTACGAGAGAGTTGTTTTGCAAGTATGAAAAGGCCAAAATGAAGGCAATAACTCGTTAAATTGTTAACCATAGAAGCTACTTTCCGTGGCAAGATTATCTCTCAAAAAATCAAATCCAAGCTCACTATTAGTGACGTAGGTGATGTCACATAAGTAATTTTCCCTCCTCACTTCACTTGTCATGTTCTCTGTAACACAAAAAATCATCAATTGTCAATTAATTGCTGAAAAGTTGATAACATGCAGACATTTGGGCTAAACAGGCAAATTGTAGCAGGACAAAGAGCAAATTAATCAGGACACATAGCTCATTATGCTTATGACAGACTATGCTATAAATTGGATTGTCTATTTGCATTTTGCAATGAATTAATGAATCCCAACTAATGTGAACGTGTACAAAACTTCATCAGTCACATTACAAACTCCAACTGAATAATTCAAAGGCCCTAAACATACATTAAGCATACATAAATAGATATGGACAGTAAATTTGACAAAAAGGGAGTAGCACATACGCTGAACAAGGCCAACCTTGAGACCAAGAAATCGAGCTACTTGACCAACCCATTCACAATCACGGCGAGCTAAATAATCATTAACAGTAACAACATGAACCCCTTTACCCATCAAGGCATTGAGATATGCTGGTAATATGGCAACTAATGTCTTCCCTTCTCCAGTTCGCATTTCTGCTATTTCTCCTTTATGTAACACCATGCCTCCTGCATATCGATTTTTCCACATTATTGTATCGCAAATTCGAGCACTTCTAAAAATAAAACAATAATCCTAGCACGAGTTGGTTCATAATAATACCAATAAGTTGGACATCAAATGGACGAAGGCCTAAAACCCTCTTGGAAGCCTCCCTAACAACAGCAAAAGCTTCCTATATATACAGAGAAAAAGCAGTAATTAAAAAGCAAGATTGATTTAGTGAGGGTTAACTCGAGTGGTTAAAGCTTTCCTCCCAGTTCCAGGTGATCCTGGCATCGATTCTCATCACAGATTGAATTAGAAAGTACAGTAAAAAAAACGAGGAATAAAGGTGCATAAATTTACAGGAAGAAGAGAATCAAGAGATTCTCCGGAAAGAGCGCGCTGCCTAAGTACAGAGGTGCGGTCTTTGAGCTGAGCATCTGATAAACTGGATATCTGAGGTTCTAACTGATTGATAAGCGAGACGGTGGCTGCATACTGCTGTCTGGTGGATTCAGCAGGATCGCTACCCTTAAGGTTGAACAACATGTTTCCCAAGTTTAGTAGTCCGCCTTGTGCCGACGCTCTAACTTGAAAATGCGGCAATTCCCCATTTTTTCTTGCTCTTCCTCTTTCATGATCAATTCGACGACGAGTACTAATCCAAACGTAGCTGAATTGGTTGTGATTGAATGAAGACGAACAACATGAAGAAGCATACAAAGATGACAATTGTAAGGCACTTCTTGCGCAGGATTCCATCTTAATTACTTTGATTATCGCTGCTACTGTATTTTTAATGCTTTAGCGTTGTCGCCGGAAGCTCAATTGCTTGGTATGGAGACCAGAATGTTCAGTGGCCAAATGTGGCAAGAGAGACGAAGTGGATAAGAGTTTAATATTTCAGATTTCTTTTGTTAAAACTAGTTGCGGCACGAGAAAGTATTGCCCACTAGAAAGTATTGCCCACTATCAGCTAGGGAGTAGGAAAAACATTATTTTCTATTTTAATACTGTAATTTTAAGTTTGAGCTGTTAAAATAAAATTTAATATCGTTATATGCTTCTTCAATATTGTTTGCGAGGTGTTATTTTGCTCTGTTTAGTAGTACTTATATATTAAAAGGATAAGTATTTGTGTTAGAAATTAAGTATTATATTTGTACACTGTTATTATATAAGTGAAATCTGTTATTAAGGAAGACAATACAGTTATTATAAATTAGAAACTGTTAAGCTGCGTGATTTTCTATCAGAGGCATACGGTTAAAAGATAAATTAAGTTGTTAATTTAATAATTAGATAAAACTGGAGAATACTAGACCTTCTACTGAGTGTAAGAAACCTGATTTTAAGCATTATTATCATATTCCTGAAAATACTAGTAATTTTGGCCCAGTCCTTAGGTCAAATTGGTGAATTAAGATCGGAAGTTGCTAACATACATGCTCGTTGTATTAATATCGAGAATAAGATATCAATAACCACAACCGATATTAATAAAAAAGTAAGCGATCTAAAAGAACAGGTTAAACTAGTTCAACTTGCTTTAACAAACGAAATTAGGCATCAATTTGGAAAAGAAGTATCACCAAATAAAGAGAAAATTGTCCCGTATAAATATAAGTATCCTTTTCAAAATCTAGATAAAAATAAAAAGTTTGCTGTATCACTCCCTAAAAGACCTACTATTAACCAAGAAAAGAACAAAGACACTAAAGATGAACCCTCATCTTCAGGAGAAAACACTTAACGAATTACAAGCCCTATTCGATAAAGAAGAAGACCCTAATAAGCTTAACGAAATCATGAACTTAATTTCTGAAAAAGGGATTGCTTCTGATAATGAAATAGAGGAAAGTAATTATGTTACTTTAGAGTAAGATTTATATCAACAAATGGGATTAATGAAGTTAAATGATCTAGACTTTCTACCCATAGAAGTTGTTCGACAAAAGATTGAAAATAAACTAGGAAAAAGAGTAATGGATAATAATGATGTTGGAGGGGGAAATTATTAATGAAAACATTAACGTAAACAATGTTATCCAAAGACCTAGGTATCAAGGAGAAGGAAGTTGCACACGACCAAGATACATACCAGGGAAGATTACCCGGTTTAGTGTCAAGGTTATGCCTAATCATATACCTAAACAAGAAGAAGTGACTCTTGAACCTATAAGTCAAATTGGTTATAAACTTAAGCTAGACGGTGTAAGAGATAGATAAGATGTTTTAGATCAGTGGAAGAAGAGTATGAGTAGTGTACTTAATTTAAACACTGATTGGACTTCAGAAAATTTCTTAAACTATATCGAACATAGTCTTTATGGCTGTGTAGAAGACTGGTACGATGGAATAGAGGAAGAAGTCAAAACTGCATTAAGAGCTAGTGAATCACCTACTAGAATGTTAAGACAGTTATGTCAATACATTGAGTTAGAATTCATTGGTCCTAGAGCCGATCCTAATGAAAAACGAATGGAATATCAAAGGAAGTTAAGTAATTTGTCCATCTGTAATATGAAATATGTTGATAATTACATTATGGAATTTGAAACATATTATTATAAAATTGGTGAAAATGAAACAAATCTTGGAATGTTCTATGAAAAATTACCCAGTCCTCTTAATGAAGAAATTAGTGAAAAATATCAAGAATGGAGAGAGAAATTCTTAGCTAGGGATGCCTTAGGTAATAGAATTGCTTTCCTAAGAAAGTGGATTGAAAAGAAATGTAGAGAGGTTGCAGGAACTCAACAAATAAAGAGACAATTTCTCACTTGTTGGGATTTCCCAAATAGCTATGGATGTGAAAGAAAAAACTACAACAAGAGAAGAAACTACAAGAAAAATAAATTTGACCGATCAAGAGGAGAAACCTATAAGAAAAAATACTATAAACATAAATATAGAAAACCAAGTAGGTTTTTTAGAAAGGCAACATATTGTTCTAAGAAAAAGAAGACATGCAAGTGTTGGTCTTGTGGAGAATTAGGACATTATGCTAATGAATGTAAGAAAGCTAAATATAAATTAATGGAAGCCTTAGGTAGTTGGGACTACATAGAAATACTAGAAGACGAGGCTTTAGAATTGGCTTTAAGTAATAATAAAGGAATAGTAGAAATCATAGAAGAGGAAAATGAATATAATGAAGAACCCGAAGTTAGTGATGAGTTTGAAGATGAAAATTATGAAGAAATTAATAATATGATGGAAGGAGAAGAATTAGAAAATTCAAAATTAGATGACAATGAGGAAGATAAAAGCAAAATGACTATAGGTCAACTAAAAAGAGCTGAGTATTCATTTGAAGATAATGACCTAGATCAAGTAAACAAAGAAAGCTGGAATTTTCCCCAGATTACTAAGGATAAAATATTTAAAACTTCTTTCTTTAAAACTGAAAGTAAATATGTATGTGAAGAATTGGAAGGAAGCATAGTAATCGAAGATTGTGAACAAAAAGCAGCCGAAATTAATATCATAAACTGGGAAAGTATTAAAAAAACATAAAGAAAAAGGAAATTATAGCTATATTTGTATTAGTGCAGTACAAGTATACATAACTCCTTTACGAGATTTTGGCAAAGATGTTAAATGCTTGAGTTTTATTTGTGATATTAGGCATAAAGAATTTTATGACCAAATAATTAGTGGTATCACATGTAACTTAAGTCAAGGAACGGTAAGCTATATATGTGAACCTATGTAAGCTTAGAGGATTCCTTTGTGTCAAAGTTTTTAGCTATTAAGTTATTAATAGAAGGAGTGAAAATGCAAAAAGGAACGCGACCCATACAATTAAAATGAAAGGTGGTTTATAAGTTGGTAAACACTATATACTCATCTTTTAAGAAACAAATAGTCGATGCTCAGAAATATGAGCAAGCAGGAGGTCCTAAGAAGAAAATTACACCTATAAAAGTAAATCCTAATGGAATTGAAATTGAAAAAACTTGGGAGGAATTCTTTATGAACCCTGCAGTTAGTAATAGATCAAGTAAGATGTTAATGGATGAATCAGAATTACTTCATATTGGAATGAATACAAAACCTAAAATACAGAGAAATCTGAGTCTTAGAACACCAAATCTAAGTAGACAAAATTCAACAATAATAAGAATGAAAAAACAAGGTGATGAAAAGCCAGAAGAGGATGAAGAAGAAATATTAGTTCTACTAAAGAAAGTAAATGAAAAATATGAAAGTAAAAAAGCCTTAAAACAACCGGCAAGGCATAACATTGATATGGGGTCATGTTCTAATTTAGAGTTAAATGAAGATCCAAATAATCCTATTAGAAAGGTAATTGGATATAAAACCAAAACCGTAAGTGAACCAGTATATGAAGATGAACCAGTATATGAAGATGAAGTTAATATGCAAATGGAAGCTTATAATGAAATATCTAGTACTAATCCTAATAGCATTTATATTCCAATTGATATATGCATTGAGGATTATAATAAATATAAATTATGTGCATATATTGATAGTGGTTGTTCTACATGTTTTGGAAAGAGGACGTTATTTCCAGAATTCTTGTGGAAAAAGGCTAAAAATCCTATGCAAGTTAGAATTGCTAATAATAGTGTCATGATGCATACTGAAATAATTGAAGAATTACCAATAGAAATTGGAGGAGTTCAATGTGTTATTCCTATTTTATGGGCAACTGATCAACCTAGTCATGATATGATAATAGCAAATAATTTTCAAAGATTATACTCTCCATGCACTCAAACTATTGATCAAGTAATCTTTACTATTAAAGGTCATTCTGTTCCTATACAAAAAATCACAAAGGCTTATACTCATTAGACTATGGAATTTACGCGCAGCCAGCGTGGTGATAGGGTTACTCCTACACAACGAGAGGTTGCACTTAGAATTTATGAGTGTGATTCATCATTAATAGATTAGATAAATAAGCAGCAAGAAAATTTATGTGAAAAATTATATTCAACAAATCCTTTAGAAGATTGGGAAAAGGATAAGGCATTTGCTAAGATAACTCTAACAAATCCGAATAAGATTATTAAAGTAAGACAAATGGTCTATACCTACCAAGATATTCAGGAGTTTGATGAACAAATAAAAGAATTGCTTAATAAAAAGTTGATTAGGAATAACAAAAGTCCTCATAATAGTCCAGCATTCATGGTAAGAAATCATGCATAAGAAAAAAGATGTAAAGCTAGAATGGTCATTAATTATAAACAACTAAATGACGATACTGTTTTTAATGGCTATTATATTCCTAATAAAACTGTGTTATTTAATAGAATACAAGGAGCCACATGGTTTTCTAAAATGGATTGTAAGAGTGGCTACTGGAAAATTAAATGGAAGAAGAAAGCATTCCACTAACTGCATTTAGTGCCCCTCAAGGGCATTATGAATGGCTAGTAATGCCTTTTGGATTAAAAAATGCTCCACAAATATGTCAGATAAGAATGGATAATATTTTTAAAGAACTTAATCATTGTTGTTTGGTCTATATAGATGATATCCTAATATTCTCAAAAGATTTAGAATAACATAAGAATGATCTTTAAGCAGTAACTCAAAAATGTGCAGAGCATGGTATAATCCTTGGAAAAGATAAATGTGTTTATGCTAAACAAGAAATTGAGTTTCTTGGATTAGAAATTAAAGCAGGACAAATAATACTTCAAAAACATATTTTAGAATAGATTGAAAAATTTCCAGATAAAATTGAAGATAGAAAACAACTAGAAAGATTTCTAGGATGTTTAATCTACACTTCTTATTTCATAGAAAATCTTGCTCTATTAAGAAAACCATTACAGAAAAAACTCAAGAAAGAAATAACTTAGAATTGGAAGGAAAGTGATTCCAAAATTGTTCAAAATTTAAAAGCTATGTGTAAAGATCTTCCTGTACTAACACTACCTACTAGTGAAGATGATTTAATCCTTGAAACAGATGCTAGTAATGAGCACTGGAGTGCTGTGTTAAAAATCAAAGAAGGAGAAAGACTTTGCAGATATAGCAGTGGAAGTTTTAATAAAGCCGAGTTAAATTATCCCACAATGCAAAAGAAAATCCTTGCAGTCATTAAAGGGATCGAGAAGTTCTTAATCTTCTTAGCCCCTAAAAAGTTCTTAATAAGAACAGATTGCAAAGCCATACTCGGTTTTGTTAAAAAGAATTTGTCTAATATGCAAGCGCAAGGGAGACTCCTGCGTTGGCAATTATGGCTTAACTAATTCTCTTTTACTGTTGAACATATACAGGGATCGAAGAACTCTTTAGCCGATAGTCTAACCATAGAATTGGCTAATGACGAAGAAGCACAAGACATCAGAAAAACCTCCTGCCCATCAACTAGAAAAGATGGAGGTAGAGAGAAAAACTCTTATTGAAGAAACTAATAAGGCAATGGAGCGGGTTTCACCCTCCACTTGGGCCTTGATGGAGACCATGATTGTTTCATCAAAAAGAAGATCTCGAGATGGTTTAATTAAAAGTTGTCATGTAGCAGTTCGAAGGTTCCTAATGTACGAAGTAATGGTCATTATCCTGAGGCTCATTCTTGATATTCAGGATATAATACTAAATAAAATAAAAGATAATAATTTTAGGTTCTGGTATGATCTTGTTGTATCAAGGTCATATAAGATGTATGATGTCTATGATCTATGGGGAAGTAGAATAATATTCAACACAAATTCCAGAGTGGGTACTGTGTCAATTCATCCACATTCACCGGAATGGAGGGCACCTTATGTAGCGGAGAACTACAGAGCTTAGGATTATGGGATGGTTCATAGTATTTTACCATTTCTTGATAATAATACTATGTTCCTTGAGAAGCTCACGAAATTCCAGAAAGTATGTTTTTAGGAGAATTTATGAAGCAACAAGATATAAAGGAAGAGTTGAACAAGTCCAAGTGCAAAGTGCAAACATTGAAATGGTTGAAGGAAAAATTAACTCTCCACATTTCCTGATCATGTTTGAAGACATTCAATGTAAACTTAAAGATCCAATCTGTATCCAACAGAGACGAGTAAAAGATCTTACAGAAGCAAGAGCTTATGGATTTTTCTATATTGCTCAGTATCTTAACCGGTTCATGGCGTTAAAAGAGGAACCACCAGTCATAATACATGTGGGAAATACTACTATAGTAGCTCCAGAATGGTTAAGAAATTATTTAGAAGAAGGAGTATTACATGGTGAATCAGTGTATGATTATCTCAAACAAGTTGAAGCTGGGAGATATTTATCCTTAGAGGAAAAAGAGCACTTATTGGAGATCTTTGTCACATGGGATGAATCCTATGCTGCTAAATGTGTGATGGATCTAGGTATAGAAGAAGACAACCCAATGTATGTCCATTATGAAGAGAGTAAGGACAACAAAGGCAGTCTACAAGATATGATGGAGTCCTGAGCCCACACCAGCAATTATGTATTCTACTTTTACTATTGTAGCACGTTTTATTTGTTTTAAAGAATCTTTAGAAAAGCAGTGAACGATATTCACTGGCTGAGTCATGGTTTTCTGTAAGCTTTAGAAAGTATCGGTGAATTTTGTGAGCCTTCCCCTATATAAAGGGCATTAGGCAAAGAAGTGAAGGCAGAGTTGGAAGAGTTAGCTACAGAATTGCTCTGAAAGCATTAGAGAGTCCTCTAGAGAAAAAATACTCACCTTAAGAGATTGGTTCTCCATCTCTCTTAAAGTAGAGAAAACTCTAGTTCAGCTTATGTCTGTTTAAGCTTTCAGTTTGTGTGTTTGTTGTAATATATGAGTGTTGTAATCTTTTCAAATTAAATAAAAGTTTCGTTCAAGAAGGGAACGTTATCCCCTTGAACCTTATATATCAAATGAGTTATCTTTCTGTTTAAAAAGTTCCATCATAAACACAGTAAGGATTGTCTAATTAGAGATTACGGTCTAAGGTAGGAAACGAATTAGATCTGTGCCGAGCCTGATCTAAGGAAGACAGGGTTGGGGTTAGCTACCTTGGTAAAGCCGGAAGCTCAGAATGCCAGAAGTTCCATTGTCGACTAAGTTCAGGTATTGGTCAAAACTCTCTAGTTAAATAACTATTATTGCGAAGCATGGTGGGCTTTTAAACTGTTAAAATAATTTATTTTGATGTATAAGTAGTAGAGTTGTGATAACTATTACCGTTAAAAGTCATTTAAGTAATTATCAGATCGAATTATAGTAAAAATAAGTGTATTATTAAAAACAGTTATTTTAAATTAAGGTACTGTTATTAATTTATCAAATACTGTTATTAAGTCATTAAGTACTATTATTTACCCTAAATAAAGTATATTTTAAAAAAAAAAATCTGACATCACTTGGTATTGGGCGGGGTAACCTATACCGGGTAGCGGTCCATCATTCCCCGTTGTGGCACCGCGTGCTACGCATGCGAGCAACAACTTGGTTAGTGTATATAAGTATTGTTAATTAGGTTTTTTATCAATTGATGTTTGATAGTTTTAAGTAGAAAAATTTGTAAATATTAAGTCAACCTTTTGGCAATCCACTTTTATTATGTCAACCTTTTGATTAACTTTGAACACATCAACCTTGTAAACGCATTAATTTTTATTACGTTAAAATTAAAAATGACCTATAAAAACAAGTTAAATGCTTATGTGTAGACTATTAGATGAAGGTAACAAAACATTGAAAATTTTTTATTTTTTTTCCAATACTTATTCCACAACTATCTACAATGATAACTTGATAAGTTCAATTTAATCCTCATTCTTACTTTTTCTTCTCCATTCGATCTTCTTCTTCCTTATTTTTCTTATTTCAATTTTAGGCTAAAATGAAGCCACAATTTGTTGTTTAATATTCTACCCTCCCTTAAAAAAAAAACCTATTAATTCAATTTAGAATATTCAAGTGCATGTGATTCGAAGAAGAAGATGATGAGAAAAGAGGTGAATTGGTTGTGGTAGGTCAGTAGGAGGTTGTGTGGTGACGGTGCGACATGTGGTTTTGGGTCTGCTAGTGTGAAGTGTGAGCATATGTGGTAACAAGTAAGCAATGGTGGAGGCTGGGCCGTGGGTTTTAGAGTAAGAGGAAGAAATCAATATGTTTAATGGAGTTAAGAGTATGAAGATGAAAGGAACAATGGAGACCGGAAAATCAAATTTTCTTCTCAAAATCAGAAATTACAAAGGATTTACCTTGTTATCCGGTTACCGGTAAAAAAACATGATGAAAATTAATGTAAATTCAAGGTTGACGTGTTTAGAAATAATCAAAAGGTTGACATAATAAAAGCGGACAGTCAAAAGGTTGACTTAATATTTACAAATTTTCCTTTTAAGTATTATACAAATATTTACAAAGTATGAAAAAAGATGAGAGAACAAGAGTATAGACGTACAAACTTAATATATTATTTTATTTTTATAATACAATTATTGTATTACATAAGTAAAGCTTGTTGCAAAACAAATATTTAAATTTTGTAAAACCTTGTATATATATACACTAATATATATATATATATATATATATATATATATATATATATATATATATATATATATATATATATATATATATATATATATATATATATATCGTATAACTATGATTTAAAGCTTGAGTTTAGTAAAATTTGTTGACATTTGTTGTAAAAGTTGTTTATGATTGTGTTCTTCTAATTTCATTTGATAGTAGTTATAGTCGCCAACATCTATATTGTAAGTTTGCAGCATAAATTTGAGTGTTTGTCTAGCAGCATTTTGTTGTGATGGACCAATTCGGGTGGCTGGTATCCCAATAAATCGCACATGACATGGGACATTAGGAACACCATGTATATCTAAGAAAGCTTTTATTTCATCGTCGGTGACAGCATATATGCCGAATTCTGCTCGAGGTAATCCTAGTTGAAGTAGTATATTGTGCAGAATTATTTTGATATTTGTCTCCAGAACTCTCCGCGGATCCTCCATTAGTATACTGGTTTATGACTTAGTATTTTAATGTGAAAAGGGGAACTTATTATGTATGAAGTTAAGTACATTAGTTATTGCTGTGAGAGAAAATCTCAGTTTCTATTTCTATTTATAAGCGTACTTTAAGAACCTTGTAGTGATCCTTTTTATTACGTGGTAAGAATCCAAATATGCGTGTTAAAACCCAAAAAGTTTTATAATACACACGGCAGACATGTATTATGTTTAGTGCATGGTGTACAAGTATAACATACTCTAAATTGTACAATAATTGTACAATTTACACGTGTGTGTGTGCGTTTATTTGTGTGTATCTATGTATTATTTTAAAATTTATTATTTAAATCCTATGTGCTTATAATATATCATATTAATCCTATGTAGTTGGTATCCTAATAAGTTGTACGGGATTTACTATGCTATAGAGTTAAGTTTAAAATATGACAAATACCTAAAGTAAAAGTCTATTTTATGTAAAATGCATGCATAAGTACATATGTACACAAACAAACATTATTTAGTGTACATTTTATAGTTCAAACTGCCTAAAGAAATAAAGTTCGTAATAAAAGCATGAAATTATACATATATGTACGCTCATAAACGTTTTTTGTTATTATTACACATCTAAACTCTAATAATACGTTTAGCTTTCCAGCGGAGCTATTAAAATCCTTCTCCCAGCATGTATGTGGTCATCTTTATGGTCAGCTCTTTGTCTTTTAAAGTTGCAATGCAACTTTCTTAAGCTGACCTTTGTTCCTGCAAATGTGTATAAATTGATTTTTTTTTACCCATGTAATGACAACCGCAAAAAATTAGTAGTGTTGAGTTTAGTATAAGTTGTAATTGTTAGGTAATAGTTACATACTTGTAGTGTGAGCGTAGCCATGTGATTAGTGTCATCATTTAGCCGTTGTTCAGCAAGATGACCAAAAAGTGTAATCGGTATGTCGCCACTATCGTTAGCAAAAGTTATATGCAGCACAGTTCTACAACGTGTATGATTACACACGATTATATAGTGAACATTATATAAAAAAAAAGGCAGTGACTATTGTATGCTATGTTATTAGTAATGCTACATCAATTACCGTGGTTCAGACGTCCCTACGTGTAGGGAGCTAAATGCACGACAGGTAAACACCGATCCTCTTTCAATGTCACAGCGTTTGCTACAGACATTACATGCATTGTATATAATACTGTTCTTGTTTGTAATGTCAGTGACACGTCCGACGATCCGTAGTTTGTTTTGCAGACTTGTACAAAAACAGATGCATGATATAGTTATACAAAACATTATGTTGTTCACTCTAATTTGTGTATTGAAACGTATTATGTAAATTACCTCTTGTTCAGGTAGTTGCGAAACTGGAATCAGTAACTCAGGTTGTTGGGAGCTTTCTGCTGCTTCAGTTGCAAATGAACTTTGGAGGATTCGAATTTGGTCCTTATTATTTTCCGCCTTATAAAGCAACAATGTTAAGTAAGTAATAATTAATACACAAGTGGAACTAGTTTGAGAAATTCTGTTTACCAATCTCGGAGAAGTTGTGCTTCAAGATTAGTTGGATTAATTTTCACTGTAGAAGCAAAGGTTGTGTTGAATGAATCCTCTGTAAACATGTGTACAATAAGCAGTTAATGAAAGCATACTCGTTATTTTGTAAATATTTATTCATATTATATACCGTCGAAAGTTGATGCTTTGACACGGGACACTTCTATTACAGGCAGCGTGTCTATAATGTCAACAACAGCAACAACTTCGTGTTTAACCAAACTGTTCCACATTGAAACCTTAAGTAGCGCCATGCTGTCAAAAGTAGAAGAAGTTAAATGTTCAATAAGAGTAATTGTAATTACCTACGTATTGAAAAACCAGTTTATATTATTGCAGTATGTACACGTACTTGGAATCTATTATCTCAATCCTACGCACTTCATTAGACAGTCCAAAACTCTTGGAGCGAATGGTTGCTATTTCATGTATGTGAATAGCAATTCCAATGATATCTAGGAAAAAAAAATAAAGAACGTAATTATATGTCGAGTAATTCAGATGTATTCACAATGCATGTACAGTAATTTCAATATTTAATAAATGGAAAGTAATACTTACCCATTCGATCGGATCTTCCAACAAGATCCAAAACCTGGTTAAGTGGGACAAAGTATGAGTTTGGTTCAGGTTGTTGTTGTTGTGTTTCAGAGACTTTTGTTGCGGAGTTAATCGTCATCTGATACAACTACTGTTCTCTTGTGTACATCTCAGGTGTACGAGTTATGACAGAGTTGGTAATGTTGTATTCTTTCCCTTCAAGAAGAAGATTCCAAAATAGCTTAATATCTCGTTCAAAGATCACAGCCTTCTTTTGTGTTCTCTGCAATTTCAATGTTACATAATCATGAATTACGTTAAGATAATTAATGTTTTATAAGTTGTGTAAAATATACCTCAGTGTCTTCAAAGATCAGCTGCTGTAAAGTTGTTGTGCCACTGTGAGATTTTTTAGGTGGGTGCTTCTTTATTAATTTAGCGATTACAGTAAAGTTTCGGCTCTGGTCTGTCAGTCTGGCGAGGGTGAGGCGTTGAGTGGCCATTATGTTGTTCTGCACTATGATTTGAACCCGTCATCAATGTATTGTCAGTAAACATTTAGAGAAGTAAATAACAACAGTATTGTATAATGTAGTGTTAAAGGAAAAAACATGTTAACCTTCTTCTAGTATCGTATCTGTAAAAACAATAGTCTCAATATTCCAGCGCGCATTAAAATCTCATAACATACAACATTTGTAGTTCTTTTCCATCCATCTAATTCATCCGTAGTGGGCTTTATCGATATCTGAACATGTTTACTTTTCTTAACACGAGACAGTGCAACATATAACTGACCATGAGAAAAAATTGGTTATGGTAAATATATGCCAACTCTATCAAGTGTTTGACCTTGAGACTTGTTGATGGTCATTGCAAAACTCAGATTGATTGGAAATTGCTTGCGGGTAAATTTGAATGGGTACTTATCCGTAGCCGACGGCTGTAACGGGATTCAAGGTATAAAAACCTGTTGGCCACAACGATGTGTTCCAACAATAATTTCAACATTAATAACATTAGGGAAAAATGCTTTGCATACTAATCTTGTTCCGTTGCATAAGCCTGATGTCGGGTCTATATTTCAAAGTAAAATTATTTGACTGCCTACCTTCAAAGTTAAATGATGAGGCGGAAGACCGGACGAATAAAGGCTGTTGAGAAATTCAGTTGGGTATTGTTCGCTTGAATCGTCTGTGCACCCGTCAAAACTTCTGTACTTGTAAGCTCTTCCTGGATGTTGATGAACTAACAGGGAGTTTATTTTTGTAGCATGTTCATTTTTGGGGGTTAAAATAGATCTTTTTGTTGCAAAGAATGATTCAGAAGTTGTATTCGCTATATCAGGGTAGATACTATTTACCAAGAGATGCAGAGATGACTGTTCATTGTCGTATGGGATAACTAATGGTTTGGGTAGCTCTATATTTCTTCCATCTTCATAAGGAGGCATGCCATTTCCGATTTGCAACACAAAGTTACAAAAAGGTAGATCATTAATTTCTCTCATGTTGTGTGTTAAGTGGATTTTCTAGAGCTCATGCCATAAGGGGGACATCACAAAACTCGTTGCAACAACTTCACGCACACTTCCTTTTGGTACGACAGGTAATACTTGTCGGAAATCACCACCAAATACAACAACGTTTCCTCCAAATTTTTGTTTATTCGAACAGACATCTTGTAGCAACCTGTCAAAGTACTCAATTGTTTGACGCTTTGCCATTGGTGCTTCATCCCATATAATAAGTCTTGCAAGACGAATGAGTTGTCCTAGAGAACTTTGTTTACAAATACTGGGGCTTGGAATCTCATCAACATCAAGAGGGATTTTGAACCGAGAATTTGCAGTTCTACCTCTAGACAAACCCGATGCAGCAATTCCAGAACTCACAACTGCTAAAGCAATCATTCCCTTTTCTATTACATTAGCATGTAATGTAGAATATAAGAAAGTCTTTCCAGTGCCACCAGGCCCGTCCACGAAGAAAGCAGCTGGTTTGTTATTTAACACTTTATTGTAGATAGTGTTGTATGCAAGTTTCTGTTCATCATTAAGCAATTCAACTGCATTTATTTCTTCTGGAGTTATAGGGATCTGAAGTTCTTCCTCAATTTTTTTCATTCCTATTTCAAAGTCGTCTTCTTTGAGTTCTAGTAAGTTAAAATTGTAGGTGTCGAAAGACTTTCCCATCGATTCAACAAGGTAACAAATGCTTTTTATAGTTAGTTTGCGAACCTTTTTTTAGTCTACAGGGAAATTATGATTGTAATCTTCAGAAAGATATTGGTAATATTTTTCCCACAACTGTAAGGGTCTTCAGGATTGCAGTGTCCTAACAATGTAGCAAATAGTTGTCGCTAGGCAAATGGCATCTGACTTTGACAAGCTTCTTGTAGGCACTTGTCTATGGAGTCATCTGCATCAAGTAAACCCCGCTGGAATGCTGCTTCTCCGAACGAAGAATATTTTATGTTGTTGAAGGTCAGCAAATAATCAAAAGAGGTTGGACCGCGAATGTTTGCAAGCAATAGCCGCAAATAAAAGCGTTCACCTTCTGAGGGATGCACATGTACAATACGCCCAATCGCGGCAGCTTTCGACCGACGTCGTCGCTAGAACTTTTCACTCTTTTTTGGATGCCATGTATAGTGCTAAGGAAATTCCTAGTATAGCAACGTGCGCGCAAAAGCATCAACTTGGTTGGTCTCAAAGAATGCAGTTAGTATAGTTCATTGGCTGGCCAAAGCGGATGCAATATTCTGTAAGTTTTCTTGTGCACGGAATTGAATGTCACCGTGTGCATATTCGGCAGATGCACTTGTAGAGAAACAACGGGTGGGTGTATGTGTAGACACCCAAATGTGTCTCCCCAAAACCAAACCTAGTGATGAATACCTTTTGCGTCGAATGATAATTGAACGAGGTGAAAGTGTGAAAGTTCAAGTGTTGCGGTTGGTTTTTATTTTAAAATTCTTTCTTTCTGTTTTCGAAAACAATTCTATTTTATGAAAACATCCAATCCAGTTTAGTTTGGTCCATGACAAGGGTCCAATAATAGTGTAGTTGGATGGGGCTTGCAAAGAGCTTTCCAACGATATATTATAAGCCCAATTCCGATGAATAATGAGGAAGTTATGGCCAAAATACTAAACTGGGCCCGGTTTGATCTTTACATGCGGCCCAATGATCTAAGGGAGGGCCCAATGTTAATTATTATTCCAAAAGTTATTAGAATTAATTATAGTCTTCTAGAATTCTCTAGAAGGTTCTCTTTAGTCCTAATAGAATTAGAATTAATAATTATGTTTTGATAAGTTTTATTTGGAATAAAATATTATTTTATGAAAAACACGATTTTGACTTTCATACGGACTTTACAAATCAATTTTGATTCATATGTGGACTCCGTGTTTGAAAGCGCATAGGAATCCAGGCTGTCGCCACGCGACAAGCCTTGTCGCCACGCGACAGACCCTATCGTCTGGCGACAAGGTCGGTTTTGCGGCGACAGAGTGGATTTTTGTTCCTTATCAAATTCTACCTATTTACGGACTGTTTTCTTATAAATAGGGTCCTGAACCTCCGTTTTTATTCATCAACAATCTACAATCAACAATCATCATCTACTACATTCATCTACAATCTTCTCTCTCTCTCTAGTTTTTTCTCAAACACAATTCCGCATTCACGAGATCTAGAAACACCTAGCCAAGTTCGAAGTTGCCTTCGCCCTAGACGTGAAAGGTTATAATTTCTGAGGGTTTGGTCCCAAATCTCTATTTCAATTATTTGATTTGATTGTTTTGATTTATATTTTCCTTGAACTTACTAACGCGTGTATTTTTTTTATTAGAAAGAGATACGAGGCATCAAAGTATGTAATCTTATTGCTCTATTCTTGTGGAAAGCATGTTTAAATTTGTTTAAATCCTAGTATCATGTTAGGATGTTATTATTGCTTTCTAATATCATGTGTAGGGTGCCTTTTACTCTTTTCTAATATGATGTTAGTATCATGTTAGGGCTAAAGCTTTGATTTTTATTGTTTAGTGACATGCTAGGGTTTGTTATTAATCTTGTTAGTATCATGCCTAGGATCTTGCTATTAATATTATGCTTTAACATGATTATGATAATTATGATTATTATGATTGTTATTATGATTATGATCATGATTATGATTGATTATTATGTTGCTTGATATATATATTATTGTTATTGCTTGATCACGCCCTCTCTTGCAGGTTTAAAGGGAATTTGTACTTGTAATCACGCTTAATAAGATAATTAATAATCTTGTTTAGGGATAATTTGATTATAATTCAAGTGATCGCCAATAATAGATTTATCTGTGCATTAAGTTCAACCAACATAGATAAACAGGTTTAAGGTTAATCTGTTGATTGCATGCTAGTCAGAAAGCGCACATGAATATGAGAAGAATGAAGTAGAGGCCTATTTAGGGTAGGTTCAATCTCTTTTAGGTTGGATTTGTACCTTCATCCCTGAACCCTATTTAGTTCAAGACCTTTTGGAGTTGACGATCTCCTGGATCGTTAAGGGGTGTAATCTTCACCTTGTGAGCGGTTTACAAGTTCCTAAAACTTGTTGGCGACTCTTTTGCTCTAGCTTCTTTCCCTTTGGACGCCACCATGCTTAAGTGTATGATCACAATGGGGTTCAAGCTTGGGGTTAATTCTTGAAATATTCCCTACAGTTTTTGGCGACTCCACTGGGGAGGATTTCTATTTTAATTCCTGAAATTCATTTCGGCAATGATTTAGAATGAGTGGATGAGACTCGAAAAGTTCTAAGTATTTCATGTGCGTAATTTTGATTAGCATTATTGTCATATGCATAAAAAAGGTCCTCATTGGATAGACCATCCGAAATGAGTCAAAACATAGGATTTTTACACGTAGGAAATTTGAGAAATATATTTCACATCTAAAATTGAAATAAAGCTGCGAAATCTGGAAAATTCTAAGAACGTAGATATCTGCTGAGGCATGTAGGAACTAGCGCCTAGAAAACAGGGCTTGTCGCCTGTAAAGTGCTTCTGTCGCTTGGCGACAGAGGCACTTTTGCGGCGACAATCCCTGTAGTCTGGCGCCAAGTTCTTCCAATACCGAGCCAGAACTCTGCTTTCTTCTTTTGACCATTTCTAGCACTGTTAGCTCGATTCTACTTCCTGGTTGAGTTTTTCTCACTTTTCTGAAACCCATATGTGTTCTCCATATGGACATAACCCTCTGGGGGTTCACGCTCCATCTACCCAATTGAACGCTCCTGGCAACGACGGGTACATCCGAGTTTGTCAATCCACCAAACCGTGGAAGCAAGTTTTTTAACTTGCGGGGTCCCATCCACTCGCGCCAACCCTTCCAAAGGTAAGGCTTCCGCGCGGTGCATCCGGACTCATAACCATGGACCCTCTTTGACTAACCTATATCCTGAACTTTAGAGAACTAGAGCCATGGTTAGGTTGCAAACTCATTGCATCATATCGTGATTATTTGAACTACTTGTGCATTCTTTGCTTGTGCATACCTTATATGTGCTAACCGTTTGTTTAACTTGTGTTTAAGTCTAAATAAACCAATTAATGACTAAAAAGGACTTTGTCTAATTAATGAATTAATTAATTAATTTGACTAATTAATGACTAATAAAGTAATTAATCTGACTTAGTACGACTTTAGGCATGTCCCCTTAAAGTAAGCTTAATGGAAACAGTCCCAGATTAATGTTCCAGCAATGGCGCAGGAGTTTGGGCTGTGGCGCCACAGTTTACTGCCTGTCGCCTGGCGACAGATTTGTCGTCTGGCGACAAGCTTTAAACTATGGCGACAGTTCTGTTGTTCCGGCGACAGTCTAGATTCTTACGCGAGTCATCACGACGAGTTCTAATTAACCAGTCTGCTAATTAGTTTAATCAATTTGTTAAGTCCTTAATTGAGTCTAGGCACCTAGTCCCATGGTCATACACAAGGGTAAAAGAATGTCACTTGCACTCACTTATAAAACACACACTTAATATGTATGTCACACCTTGACCATGTCTAGAGAGTCTTGAATGCGTGTTTTCCGTCATTTTTTTTAGGGGGGTAAGTCGAATATTAATCCTCCAATTAAACCACTTGTTTGAACCCATTCCCAAAAATATACACCCTATCTATTTTTTTTAAACCATAAAATCAAAGTCAATTTGAGTCAAGTCATTAAAACAAATATGGTTTAATCTAAAGCGCGTGGTTAAGAAAGGAAGGACGTTTAATAAAGGATAACACTTTCATTCAAGTCTCACTTTTTGATAAGCCAATCAGTCGAAGAAGGAAAGCTAAGAAGACAATGGCAAGTCAGGAAGAAGTCAACGAACTCAGGGGACAGGTGGCTAACATGGCTGAAATGTTGAAGAGTCTGACTCTTCAAATCAATGACCCTGCAAGACAACAACAGATGGAGCTCATCCAGGAAAGTTTGAGCAGACTATCCAATGACTATAGATTGCAAGGCATTAGCTCACTAGGGGTCTCGGTAGACAAGGATCTTCTTCCGCAGAAGTTCAATGCCAACGACATCCCGAAATTCAAAGCAATGGATAACCCTTATTTTCATTTAAGAACTTTTGAAACTGTAATGAATATTAAGGGAATAGACAAAAAAAGCTTTTCATTATGTGTTTTCTCTATCTTTAGAAACCGTTTGTCAGCAATGGTACTTCTCTCTTGATAAAGAGAAAACCTCTAGTTGGGAGTCAATTGTAAACACTTTCATTGATAGATATAAATGCCATATTCAAGTTGAAACTGATCATAAGGAACTTGAAATACTCAAGTAGAAAGAGAATGAAGGCTTTACTTCTTTCTTTAATAAATGGAGGGAAACTTTTGCAAAGATGGTTGAGGTTCCTAGTGAGAAAGAATCTGTGAGGATGTTTATCAAGAACCTCCAAGAAAAATATTCTAAGCATCTCAAATACCAAAATAACTTGCACACTTTCAAGGCCGTCTATGACATTGGTATCAATATTGAAGACGACCTAGCTAAACAGAAAGCTGCTAACAACAATAACTCTAATAGTGGCTGGAAAGGCAAGAAGAACGACAATCCTTCGTTTTCCAAAACCACCCACTCAAATAATGTTAGCACCTTTAATTTGAGTGAAGTCCTCACCATGAATAATCAAGGACAAAAGAAACCACTTAGGAGGAACTTTACTCCTATTGGTATGAGTTATGACACCGCATTCGATCGCTTACATGCAAAAGGTTTTATAACTCCCATTGGACCATTTGGGGACCCACTTGTCGAGAAGAGAACGACTAACTGGAACCCCAATGCACATTGCAAGTATCATCGGGGTAGGGGCCATCTCACAGAAAATTGTTGGAAGCTAAAGGAATCGATCCAAGATTTAATTGATAACAACAAACTTCCATTGTCCCCTGCAAGCAAGAAGCCAAGTATCAATAACGCACCACTGTCGGATTCCTTGGCTATTTCTGATGAGGAAAATCAGGTTGACCCCTCGAACCTCATCAAACCTGTCGAAGCTTTTGAAAAAGAGGAGGAAATCTTCGAGGATGCCGAGGATCATTTTCCTTGTGGACAAGAACCTGCGACAAAACAAGAGGTGTGTATCCTTATTCAGGTTGTACTAGAAGCAAGAGAACTATTACGCGAGGCCATGGAGCTGGTAAAAGAATGAAACGAACTACTCAAAAGTAGACCTCTACCTAAAGAGAAGAAATCATTCTCCCTCCAAGTAATTGACACACCCAAAAGGAGCAATAGGCCATACACTCCAATTGGAACTTCTTATGCAAACATGTTCAAAATGCTCTCCGAGAATGGTAAAATTCAACCTCTCGAACCGAGACCATTTGAATCACTAGAAAGGACAGATAGGTACTACTGTCCATATCATCAATCGGGAGGACATACTATAGAAAATTGTTTCATGTTCAAAGACTTGGTCCAAAGATTGATTGATAACAAGAAGCTAGTTCAAATCCCACAAGAACAAGGTGCTACCGTAAATGGGGTTTGGGATAGTGATGACGAGGATGTCTACCTTAAGGACGTCGAAGAAAATCCACTCTCGACAATATATCCAGTAGGTGACATTTGGGAAGAAGAGGATTCACCTATAGATGTCCTCACCAGATCTGGGAGAATGCAACCTCCCATTACTACACAACCTATTCCCGTTACTCAGCAAGTTCCCATACCAATCATAGAAGACAATGATGTTGTCAAACAATTAAAAAAGTCTAAGGTCGAAATGAACGTATGGAAACTTCTAGCTACATCCCGAGAACATAGAATCGCAGTCATGGATGCCTTAGCTAAAGTAGGGATAGAATTAGACACCACTCCTGAGGGGTTGGCTAATTTCCTCACGAGTGATCTCCCAAGTCCTACTAATTTGATCACTTTTTCCGACAAAGATCTACCGCCGGAATGTGACAAACACAACAAAGCTCTCAACCTCACAGTAATTTGCAAGAGAATGAACGTCCCTATGACTCTTGTAGATAATGGATCGGCAATTAACGTTTGCCCACTTAGAACTGCGAGGATGTTGGGGATAAGGGATGAAGATTTATCTCCATCAACACAAGGGTTAAGAGCTTACGATAACTCACGTCGCCAAGCATTAGGCACAATCACCATGAATATAACAACGGGAGTAATTGAGCATGCCACCACATTCCAAGTAGTGGATATTAAGGCCTCGTTCAACTTACTATTGGGACGCCCTTGGCTTCATGACCTCAAGGCCATCCCTTCAGCTCTTCACCAACAAGTGAAAGCCATAGTTGGAGGAGTACCAATTACAATCGATGCTTCACCCATGAGGATCAAAACAGTAGACAATCCACTAATCAATGTGGAGCACGATGAGAATGACGAAGATTTGTGGGGCTTTAATGAAGAGGTCTCCTTGATTGAGGAAGATGAAAGGACCCCTCTTCGCTACGACCTCCACTCCAACATGATAACCAATGCTATCCTGAGAAAACAAGGACACTTCCCTGGAATGACTCTATGAAAGAAGAAAGGGATAACAAAACAGATGGGACTACCTGGCCTCCCTAAATTAGATACTTCGGACTTGGTTTCGAACCGACTCTCAAAGATCTAAAGCGAGCCCAGGAAAAATCAAAAGCACATAGAAATGCTCGCGCACAAAAGAAAGAAATCCCGATGGATCAATACCCTTTTACCTTAAATGGACAATTCATAAGAGAGGGAGAAGGTTATCCATGTTACGAATTTCAAGAACCCTTCGTTGTAAACGGCATAAGACAACCTGGGTTCGAAATATTTCTGGATTGTTGCTTTCTAGATGAGATTCCAACTCCTATACATAAAGAAAAAACACCCCCATGCTTTGACTTTAACGTTATGGGACTTCTCTTTGGGCAAGAAAAGAATGAGCCAAGATGTATAGAGGATAATTCTTCACTCATTGAAACAGTCCTAAAAAGCGAGAACTTTGATCCTTCCAAGCTCATCATTCCAGCAGAGGATTTAGTGCGAGGATGGCGCAAGACAGTGAAAGTGACTACGGCAAGCGGAAAAAAGATCTCAATAACTACAGGACAAGGGCCAATGTTCGAAGAATCGTCTGAGTCAGAGTCAGAGTCAGAGTCTTCCCCTATCGAGTCCTCTAAATCTCTAGTTGTAGCACCTCCCTCTAATTCTTTTATTTCAACATCGACTCCTAGGATAGTTAGCAATCAAGTCCCAACGGACATTTCTTTGTTCGATGTAATGATTTCTGAGTTTAATAATATGTCTTCTTCCCCTTATTCCGCGTGTCTTTCTTTAACTCAAGATGACGAGTATTGCTTAACTAATGATGAAAATGACAAAGAAATCATTAAAGCAATGGAAACACTTGAAAATAAGACACCAATAATTGAGGACACTGAAACGGTTGATATCTCAAAAGATCCAACCATCAAAAGAGAAGTTAAAATCGGAATCACGCTAAACAAAGATGAAAGAACCGATTTAATTAATCTACTTAAAGAATTCATCGATGTATTCGCATGATCATATGAAGATATGCTAGGCATTAATAGAGAAATAACTCAACACACTATACCACTAATCCCAGGAATGAAACCTGTAAAACAAAAGTTGCGTCGAATGAAACCCGACGTAGCTCTTAAAATAAAATAAGAAGTACAAAAGCAAATAACTGCAGGTTTTATCAGGGTATCCAAATACCCCGAATGGGTTGCAAATGTAGTCCCAGTTCCAAAAAAGGATGGTAGGGTTCGAATGTGTGTCGACTATCGAGATCTAAATAAGGCAAATCACGCACTTCTCTCATTTATGGATGGATACGCAGGGTACAACCAGATTCTCATGGCCGAAGAAGACATGGAGAAAACAACATTCATAACACCTTGGGGTACTTACTGTTACACAGTAATGCCATTCGGGTTGAAAAACGCGGGTGCCACTTACCAACGAGCAGCAACTTCCCTACTCCATGACATGATGCACAAAGAAGTCGAAGTATATGTAGACGACATGATTGTGAAATCTAAAGACCGTCCAGGACATCAAGTGGCCTTGAGAAAATTCTTCAAGAGGCTAAGAAAATACAACATGAGGTTGAACCCATCCAAGTGTGCTTTTGGAGTAACCTCAGGCAAACTCTTGGGATATGTTATAAGCTCTAGAGGAATAGAGATAGACCCAACCAAGATCAAAGCAATTCTGTCAACGCCACCGCCCAAAACCGAGAAGCAAATTCGAGGATTTATTGGCCGGTTGCAATATATAAGTAGGTTCATATCTAAGCTAACAACAATATGCGAACCAATATTCAAGAAGCTTAAGAAAAACATGCCAATAATATGGGACGACGAGTGTCAAAAAGCCTTTGAAAAGATCAAAGTCTATCTCGCAATCCTCCCGTATTAGCCCCAGCGCTTCCAGGAATCCCTCTAAGGCTGTACTTAACAGTCACCAAAGAAACAATGGGAGCTATGCTCACACAAGAGGTAGAAGGGAAAGAAAACGCCATCTACTACCTAAGCAAAAAGATGCTCGAATATGAAGCACGCTATACACCACTTGAGAAATTGTGCCTCGCATTGGTGTGGGCCACAACCAAATTAAGACATTACATGCTTGTTCACACAGTCTTTGTAGTGTCACGAGTGGATCCTCTCAAATACTTATTCGAGAAATCCACTCTTAACGGACGCATCTCAAGGTGGATAGTCAACCTAGCCCAATTTGATGTAAGGTTCATGCCTCAAAAGGCTATTAAAGGATTTGTAGTCTCGGACTTCTTAGCGGACTTTCCAATAGAAGATTCGACACCAACACACGATAATGAATTTCCAGATGAAGACTTAATGGTCACGGAAGATGATACTTGGACTTTATACTTCGATGGAGCCTCGAACCATAAGGGATGTGGCGTTGGAGTAATATAAGTATCACCTAAAGAGGAGCATGTTCCAATTTCAATAAAGTTAGATTTCGACGTTACCAACAACGCTGTAGAGTATGAAGCATGCGTGGTAGGCCTCGAAACAGCTTTAGCATTGGGTGTAAAGAAACTTCGAATATTCGGAGATTCTTCTTTGATCATCAACCAAATCTCCAAAAGATGGAAAGTAAGGAGCGAAAGCTTAGCCCCTTACCAAACCTATCTGGAAACTCTCACCAATTAACTGGAAAAGGTGGAATACACATATCTACCTAGAGAAGAAAACCAATTTGTCGATGCCTTGGCAAGACTAGCCTCCATGGTTAGGATTCCTAAGGAAATTGAGTAAATGCCTCTAACGATAGAGAAAAGACACAAACCAGCATACATTCATGCTATAGAGGATGATGAAACAATTCAGGAAGAAGAAGAAGAAGAAGAAGAAGAAGAAGAACCATGGTATACCGACATACTCAATTATGTCACCAAAGGAGAATACCCTCTTCATGCTGAAAAAAGAGCAAAACGAGCTTTGAAACTTTTGGCTTCCCAATACGTACTCATAAATGATGAGCTACACAAAAGGGTACCTAAAGGTCGAGCTCTATTATGTGTAGGCAAGAAGGACGCTCAGAGAACTATGAGAATAGTCCACGAAGGAGTATGTGGAACACATGTTAATGGCAAAATGCTAATCCAAAAGATAATGCGAGAAGGATATTATTGGACTACCATGAATAGGGATTGTCATCAATATGTAAAAAGATGCCCTAAGTGCCAAATTTATGCAAACTTGCAACATATCCCTCCATCCCTTCTCTACACCTACACCTCACCATGGCTATTCTCAACATGGGGAATCGATATAATCGGAAAAATCACACCTCCTGGAACAGGAGGTCACGAGTACATCTTGGTAGCAATCTATTACTTCACAAAGTGGGTAGAAGCACAATCATATGCTAAACTCACTGCAAAACATGTAGCACTCTTTATCGAAAGGAACATAATTTGTCGGTACGGAGTCCCACATGAGATGATAACTGAAAATGGAACTCACTTTCAAGCCGAATGTGAAGAATTGTTACAAAAGTATGGTATTCAACATCACCATTCTTCCCCTTACAGACCTCAAGCAAATGGAGCAGTTGAAGCGGCTAATAAAAATTTAAAAACTATCATCGAGAAAATGACAGAAAATTACAAGGATTGGCCTGACAAACTCCATTTTGCACTTTGGGGTTATCGTACGTCAATTCGAACGTCAACAGGAAACACGCCATTCGCCCTAGTCTATGGAATGGATGTCGTACACTCTGTAGAACTAGAAATACCTTCTCTACACATTGCGTTAGAAAGTAAACTCGATGAAGTTGAATGGACTAGAGCACGGTATGATGAGTTAATTCTACTTGATGAAAACGACTAGAAGCTCTACATCATACCCAATGCTACCAAACTCGTATGGCTAGACACTTCAACAAAAAGGTCAAGACAAGAAACATCAAGGTTGGAGACTTGGTACCAAAAGCACTAAAGAAGAATGTGTTGGATCCAAGAGGCAAATTCAGGCCCAATTGGTCCGGACCATACATTGTCAAAACAATCTTGTCAAGAGGTGCAGCTCAATTAACTGACATGGATGGCAATGAATTCTCAAACATGACCAATCTTGACCAACTTAAGAAGTAATACCCATAATTACTTGAGTAGGACACTCAAGAGAGCTACGTTTGGCCTGATTCCTTAAGAAAGGATACGTAGGCAACCCTTTAAAAGGGTGTGGCCACTTTAATTATCAAAGCATTTCGCGTCCCAGCATCGACAAAAGCGTAGAATAAAAAAAAAATTGTCGCCAGACGACAAGCGTGTCGCTAGGCGACAAGGTAAAAAGTATGGCGACAGACTCGTGTGAGCGACGTCAATTTTCTGCGGACATCTGGACAACCTTGGTGCATTCTGGAATTTTTTAGACTTCCGTACTCGAAGAAATTTTTCGAAAATAAATATTTTAGGTTGTTTTCATTGCTTTAAATGAACAAATGTAAAGTTAATTTAATTAAAAAGCTGAAATTGCATTAATAAGTAAAAGAATTACATCATTGGTGGAATTTAAATAAAGCTTAAAAATTAAAATTAACTTAAAATATCTAATAAATTGAAGGAAAAGCAATACTCTAATATTTCTTTTCTTTCTTCATTCTTTTCCAATTTTTGTCAGAGGCTTCTTTTTCATCCATCACTTTTGCTAAGAGACATCCATTAGAGGCTCTACATTCGATTTTAGTATGGATAGTCTCTCCCTCAGCTAAAACTCCATACTTCTTCCCTACCCAAACATTCTTTCCTGTAGAGTCCACCTTTCTTTTCCCTTTGTCTTTTTTAGAACTCTTCTTTTTAGGCGTCACAGGAGTCTTAAACTCAACCCTTTCACCTAGGCGTTCCTTCGCAGGCATTTTCTTGTCACCAAGGCGAGTCTTCACATTGGTCTTCTTTATTTTGGTTCGGTCCTTTTGAGATCTACCAGTCAACCATTGCTTCACATCATTGGACGAAGAGGGTGGAGCCTTTTGGGTAATAACTTTCCATAAAGGCCTAACACACCAATACCCGTCAAAACGTTCAACTTCTTGTGAAACCGGGAATTCATAAGGGCGGCGGAGATCTCCCGTAGGAATGGTTTGCGCAATCCCATATTGCCTCTTTACTCTGCAGGGATAATAAAAGGTCAATTTTGACAAACTAGGAAGACGGCAAAAGGGTTGGGTATTACAACCAATCATCTTTTCAAGCTTCCACCAGGGAACGACCCATCTAATGGAGAAATCACAACAGGCAAAAACTTTGCCCCACTCTCGGCGACCCATCTTCAAGGAGAAACGTTTCTTTCGTCGAACAAAGCAATTGGGGGTATATTTGTCAATATTATCAGGAGGACTAATCAATTCTAGTCTCTCCATGAGCCACATTTGTAAAAGTCAATGCACATAATCAGTATTGATATACAAAAATATATTTTTAATTTCTGTAATTAAGAATATTATTTTTCTACCTGTAATAAAATTGGAGAGCCTCGAATAGGTGCTTCTGGATTCCTTTTCAATTCATCAAGACTAAGCATAGTCTCTCCAACGATTAATGGCATTGGATTTCTCCTAGATTCGATTTGTTCTAGCACGGATATTATAATTGCTTGACCATCATTATTTTTACCATTAGTAAGAAAATATTGGCTAAGCATGCAAAAGAGGAAAGCTTTTCTCCTATAGACATGAAAAGATTCAGAGCGAGGTCTATGAAAATAAAAACGTGCAAATTCTTTTAAATCAACATTATTACCATGCACTATGTTTTTTAGATCTTTACCCCTAAGGTCAAAGAAACGCTCATAATCTTTGTAATAATACTCACTCACCGTAGGCATTACCACAAGATTTAATGGAGGAAAGCCTAGAATGGCACCAAATTCTTCTGGTAAAGGGCAAATCTCATCATAGCCTAATCTAAAACAATGAGTATTAGAATCCCAATATTCTAAGGAGGTATGAATGAAGTCTATATCAAGATCTACCCCCTTTATGCCATAAATACCCCCCATGTGGAAAAAGTCAAGTTCTTTTCTCTCCTTAGCAGTTAAAGAACGACACCACTCACGAGTGGAATCACAAAAACTCTTCTTAATTAAAGCCATGATTAATTTTTTGAGTTGATCTGTTCGAATCATACAGAAATCGTAAGATTTGGGGGCTATTTATAAACAATTTTTTGGCAGATTTCGAATTCTGTAAGGATTTGGAAAAATAAGTCTGTCGCCAAACGACAAGCTTGTCGCGTGGCGACAAAGCTTGTCGCCTGGCGACAAAAGGATACGCGTGGCGACAACGCGTCTGAGCAAGCGACAATTACGCGCTATGCAAACCGCGTTTTTCTGATTTCGATTCGACTTTGATTTTGCACATTACACCCCGTTATTCAATACCCCACATACAAATCCACTCCATATTGTTTTTTTTCGATTAAATTGAGCTTAGGCTTATTTTTAGTCGAAATCATTTTATTTTTCATTTTTTCTTTTGGGGGAGAAAGTCGGATACCCTCCATTGATAATAAAAATGACGGAAATTTTTGCGCAAAAATTAAGTCACAATTGCACACACTCACATGCACATAAAATGAAAAATAAAATACAAAGATAAAACAAGCTTAATATGAAAGGTTTGTATATACAATATGTCTAATATATGAGTCATATAATACAAAAGACAAATTCCTATGAAGTTAAATAAATAAATGAGCACAGGTACAAACTATGGCGCCGGAGGCCGTAAATGATGAGGTACGCCCATCATATCAAAGAACGCTGTATTCCGGGGAGTATGCCCCTCACCATCTCCTGATTCGTCAGTCGGCGGAAACCTCAGCTCAGGGCCAGTCCACCCAGGCTCACCAATCGACAACGGCTGAGGCTGCAAGGGCTGCTGTGATGACGAGCCAACCTCGTACGTCCCACCACCCATCGAAGGAGCCGAAGTCGCACCTCCTTGGCCCGTCGGCCCAGCAAAGACATCCTCAGGTGAAGAAGCCGAGCCCTTGGTCGGAGCAGCCTCAGACCGGCCACCTCGGCCGCTATCAGAAGTGCGGCGACGCCTTGAGCCAGATCTACTCGGCTCTCTCCTAGCCTTGGGTCTCGACCGAGTGCGGGGTGAAGGAATAGGCTGTCCCTGCAAAGGTAAATCAAGTCAGTCACCAAGGAAAGAATATAATGAAAGGTGATACAAAAGAAAGACAAGAAAGATACCTCCTCAACGTCGTTCCTCTAACAGGTAGCTCGGTCCCGTAACCTCACGAGCTGGCTGGGAAAGGCGTCTATACACCTCGCCATAGCTGTCACCACCTCGCGAGAAAACTGTCAAAGGAATAAAGTCAGTGATAATACAGAACAAATACAAAAGCAAGAAAATAGATAAACTCACCCGAGTCTAGTGACGAGGAATGGAGCGCTCCACAAAACGCTGATCCTCGGTGGCTGGAGGAATCATCTCTTTGATTGGTCCGAACGTACCCTGGTAATAGATAGACATCCTCAGAGGGACAAACTCCCTAGGCCTAGCCTGATAAAATTCAAAAGATTAGAATTCACTTGGGGGCTACCTAAAGAAAAATAAAAAGGTAAAGCATACCGCTGCCTCCTTAGACAAAACAGGGGCCGGCGCTAGCAAAGGCAACAAGTCATCCTCATAACTCTGCTCCAAATGGACATGAGACGTCTAGGGAGTTCCAGGAGATAATCGACTAGTAGAGTCACGCATCAACGCCTCATGAAACATATGTTGAGGTGGGCAAGCAGGGATGACGAAAACATCTGAGGAGTGCTGAATAGCTACTCTCTCGCCAAGATACACTGTAGCGTAATACGTCCCCTGAAAATAACGACGCTCGATAGTATACCGTGCGGCCAGCGCAGGTATAGCTAAGTCAGCCCACGTTCGGTATACCACGTCAAGCTCCTACAAAACAGCTATGTAAGATAAATGCACTCAAAAGAGTAAATATCAAAAAACAAGTGTTCACGAGAACCTACCGAGAGGATCAGATCTCGAATATTTGCAGTCTCGACCTGGCCCATACGACCTCCCCAACCAGCGCCAATGGGGAGCTCGCGAGGTGAAGGTCTCACCAGCACAAGCGAGGGGAAGTACTCGTAGAACCAAATCTACATAGATAAGGAAAAGTCAGCAAATGCTTGCACGAGTCTAGAGCTAATTTCAAAAGGATAGAAATATACCTCTACGACCCTCCAGAAACTAGAAAGTGCGACCTCTCCAGACAAGGCCCTATGACGGCAGGAACGTCGCAGGCCCAAAAGAAAGTCAACATAGGCCAAGCTGGCCCAGTCATACGTCCCGACCAGAGGAAGGTCGCGAACAGCTCTTAGGTAGTAAAGGAGCACTCGACTACCCTTGTAAGGAGAAAAGGTCCCTGACAGCAAAATAAGAACAAAGATGCGCACCCGCTGCTCACGAGTGGTCGCATCATCCTCAAAAGCCGCTACTAAGATGGAACGACGGATGCACCGTGAACTAAGATGTCCCGGCTGAGCCTCGGCACAGGCCCGAACAACAATCGGACCCAATAACTCCGAAACCATCGGTGAGTAGACAGTAATATCACTGTCAAATGGCAGTGGAGAAGAACGAAACTCCAAACCTGTGATGAGACTGAAGTCGGCAGGAGTGACCTATAGGACTCCCAGAGTTGTCGCAACACCTCGTCTCTGCTGAAATACGCTTTATATAGCGTACCGATGACGTTGTTGCCAGAACCGTGACTGCGAGTTCTCCCACTAATAAGCCCGCGTCGCACCCGCTCAGAGATATGGTGCTCAGGAGAAAAGAAAAGAGTGTGCTCATCCCACTCTGGAAAAGGTCCAAGTCTAGTGGAGAGGTCCTCACCCTCGCCGACAGGCTCGTCCTCCCGGCGTGCGTCCCTCGACTGAGAACCAGAGTCGCGTTGCCTAACCATGCTATATTATGCAAATAATAAAGAATAAGGTTCTATGGTATCTAAGGTTCGCCTAGCCGCATGATACTATGTTCGCAAAAATGGAGTACGTAGTACAAAAACAGAGCACAATTTCAACATGAGCATAATTAGCATTTTCAAGAAACTAAACGATTTCTTGCAATACTATGATAAATATTGTGACAACTTGTACAAGAAGAACCTGTAAAAACGTAAAGAACGGATCCCATTGTTCTTCACGACCTTAAGAGGTCCAACAATAGTGAATCGCTCATTTCTTCACCAAATTGAGTCAAACAAGTCTCAAAACACTCCCAAGGCAATGCATAAACATAATCAAGCAAGTTCAAGGCATAAAATTCAGCAAAAGAAGCGAATTAAGCAAAAACATGTTCGAATTTTCGGGAAATTCGTGAACAAAGAACGCATAATTCAGCAAAAATCGAGTTGAGTTTGAATAAAACTTACATGGATCGGGAAAATAGATGAAATAAGCTTTGATTTTCAACGAGTTTGAGCGAATTCGGTTGAGAATTGAGCGAGAACGAGAAGATCGAAGTTTTTAAGCAAATGCGAAAAACGAACTGCAGCAACGGTAAATGAAGAAGAAATGGATGGTATTTAAAAAACCCGACCCTGTCGCCAAACGACAAGTTTGTCGCCTGGCGACAAGTAGAAAAATCGGCGACAAGCAGTTCCGGCTAGAGCTGGAGCGGCGCAAGAGTACAGGGCTCCATAATATGGTTATGTGAACCTCGTGCAGCAATTTTGGATTCCTTGGTACGCCAGTTAGCCCCTCTAAGCAACTTGACATGATTTAATGATCGGCTCGATCACGATTAAATCAAGTGATCGACCTGGTAAAAAGATAGTCTCACTTAGCTTAAAGCGCCTAAACATTGGCTCAAAGGCACCGACACAATGGTTCATAAACAGCAAAGGCACTGACATAATGGTTCACAAGCAAGCAAAAGCGCCGACGTACTGGCATAGCGGAAGCAAAGTTCAAGCGAGCTTTAAAGGATCAACATGCATTGGTCTTCGGTGGTATTCTTTGGAGTATTGTCGCAACGAATGAGGATAATTACAAGCAGAGTTATCTTCGACAGCGTTCCCTAGCTTGCGGAGGGTTGTCACAAAAAAACTGAAGATGGCTACAAGTAGAGTTATCTTCGATCGTGTTCCCTAGGATGTGAAAGATGGTCACAAAAAACTGAAGATGGCTACAAGCAGAGTTATATTCGATCGTGTTCCCTAGGATGTGGAAGATGGTTACGAGCGACGGAGAATGACTACAAGCAGAGTCATCTTCGATGAAGTAGGAGGCAGCTACAAGCAGAGCGGTCTTCAACAAAATGCAGCAAATCGGTTACCTCCAGAGACGTGTGCTCGACGGTGCAAGATACTCGTTTCTTAACTCTCTTATCTGTTTAACTAACGCTAGTTTTCAGGTATTGGCGTTACAAGAATGATTTAGGATCGCAGAACATTCTGAATCATTCTCCGTCCCTATCGCTACTTTGACTTTCGTTTTCGAAACATGCATTTCTCCAAACTCAGTCAAAGTGGGGGCTTCTGTAGACACCCAAATGTGTCTCCCCAAAACCAAACCCAGTGATGAATACCTTTTGCGTCAAATGATAATCGAACGAGGTGAAAGTGTGAAAGTTCAAGTGTTGCGGTTGGTTTTTATTTTAAAATTCTTTCTTTCTGTTTTCGAAAACAACTCTATTTTATGAAAATATTCAATCCAGTTTAGTTTGGTCCACGACAAGGGTCCAATAATAGCGTAGTTGGATGGGGCTTGCAAATAGCTTTCTAACGATATATTATAAGCCCAATTCCGATGAATAATGAGGAAGTTATGGCCAAAATACTAAACTGGGCCCGGTTTGATCTTTACATGCGGCCCAATGATCTAAGGGAGGGCCCAATGTTAATTATTATTCCTAAAGTTATTAGAATTAATTATAGTCTTCTAGAATTCTCTAGAAGGTTCTCTTTAGTCCTAATAGAATTAGAATTAATAATTATGTTTTGATAAGTTTTATTTGGAATAAAATATTATTTTATGAAAAACACGATTTCGATTTTCATACGGACTTTACAAATCAATTTTGATTCATATGTGGACTCCATGTTTGAAAGCGCGTAGGAATCCAGGCTGTCGCCAAACGACAGGCCTGTCGCCATGCGACAAGCCTTGTCGCCCGCGACAGACCCTGTCGCCTGGCGACAAGGTCGGTTTTGCGGCGACATAGTGGATTTTTATTCCTTATCAAATTCTACCTTTTTACAGACTGTTTTCTTATAAATAGGGTCTTGAACCTCCGTTTTTATTCATCAACAATCTACTATCAACAATCATCATCTACTACATTCATCTACAATCTTCTCTCTCTCTCTCTAGTTTTTTCTCAAACACAATTCCGCATTCACGAGATCTAGAAACACCTAGCCAAGTTCGAAGTTGCCTTCGCCCTAGACGTGAAAGGTTATAATTTCTGAGGGTTTGGTCCCAAATCTCTATTTCAATTATTTGATTTGATTGTTTTGATTTATATTTTCCTTGAAGTTACTAACGCGTGTATTTTGTTATTAGAAAGAGATACGAGGCATCAAAGTATGTAATCTTATTGCTCTATTCTTGTGGAAAGCATGTTTAAATTTGTTTAATTCCTAGTATCATGTTAGGATGTTATTATTGCTTTCTAATATCATGTGTAGGGTGCCTTTTACTCTTTTCTAATATCATGTTAGTATCATGTTAGGGCTAAAGCTTTGATTTTTATTGCTTAGTGACATGCTAGGGTTTGTTATTAATCTTGTTAGTATCATGCCTAGGATCTTGCTATTAATATTATGCTTTAATATGATTATGATAATTATGATTATTATGATTGTTATTATGATTATGATCATGATTATGATTGATTATTATGTTGCTTGATATATATATTATTGTTATTGCTTGATCACGCCCTCTCTTGCAGGTTTATAGGGAATTTGTACTTGTAATCACGCTTAATAAGATAATTAATAATCTTGTTTAGGGATAATTTGATTATAATTCAAGTGATCGCCAATAATAGATTTATCTGTGCATTAAGTTCAACCAACATAGATAAACAGGTTTAGGGTTAATCTGTTGATTGCATGCTAGTCAGAAAGCGCACATGAATATGAGAAGAATGAAGTAGAGGCCTATTTAGGGCAGGTTCAATCTCTTTTAGGTTGGATTTGTACCTTCATCCCCGAACCCTATTTGGTTCAAGACCTTTTGGAGTTGACGATCTCCTGGATCGTTAAGGGGTGTAATCTTCACCTTGTGAACGGTTTACAAGTTCCTAAAACTTATTGGCGACTCTTTTGCTCTAGCTTCCTTCGCTTTGGACACCACCATGCTTAAGTGTATGATCACAGTGGGGTTCAAGCTTGGGGTTAATGCTTGGAATATTCCCTACAGTATGCTATTCAAAGGGAATCTGAAAATCCTCCAAGCAGCCTCTAGTGGTGATATCCACCTTGCTTTCTAGAATGATGAGATCTCGTCACCTACCGTGCTTGTGTCGTCGGGGTTAGATAGTGCGAAAACATCCCGATCATGACCTTTATATATGTATTTATACAAATATTTAACAGCTTTTACTGTAGAACACACTTCTACGTTTATATGGCAATCATATTTTGCAAGTAAATATGGATTATACGGTATTACCCACCTATTATCAAGCTGTACTTTTCGTACCAAATGTTTTTGTTTCCATCATCACGGCGTCGATATATAGGATATGAGTTGTGACTCGTTGATGTTGTCTCTGAAAAGCTTCGGGGGTAATCACTTTTACACTTTCTATTCCGCATGCATACATTTCCTGGATTATCATTTCCGCAGGGGCTGTGCATCATATACTTTAACACAGCTGCATAAAGATGAGGATTATGTTCTTGTTGAGGTATTTCTACACAGACATGTTCATCGAATTGATCTGAAGTTCTAATCTTAGCGGATGACTCTAAAATAATAAGAAAATGTGCATGTGGTAATCCTCTCTTTTGAAATTCAATCACGTAAACATATGCTGCAACCTCGCCAAACAGTTTCTTTTAAACAATGTTTTTTTTAGTTTTGCTAGTTTTGCATGAAAAACTCGAGCAATTAGATCGGGTCTATTTTGCGCCTCTTCGGTTGGCATCAGTTTGTCTGTGATTTCAAGCCATGATGGGTTACAGGTCATGGTTAAGAAAATATCAGGTTTGCCGTAATGCTAAACTAAAGCCATTGCGTTAAGATATCTTCGCCGCATATATCTCACCAACAAACGATGGAGGGAGAATAAAGCCACGTCCAATATTTGAGCCGTGTAAGATACCGGTATTCAAACTGTCGAGAATACCTTGGTAAAGTTCAGATCTAATTGTATCCTGATTACGGTGAATAAAATCTAGACGTGAAGTTTCAATTTTGATGTACATATTAACAATGAACTGCTGTAGTGAACGACCACATCTCAAAAGAAAGGAAGAATCTTTTATTCAAATCTGTAATCGATAGCGATAATACTCTCTACTAGAAACCTTTTTCTCAGATACGGAAGAGTGAATTCCTGCATTAAAAAAAACAACAGGTTGAATTAAAGCGACTATTTTTTTTTGTTACTTAAAAGAACCTTGTTTACACGTAAACTGGTAAGTAGTTGCACCTTGTTCTTCGGCTTCAAGCAGATCATCAACAATCTGAACTAGAACCTCATTAATTGGAAACGTAGGGCATTCTTGTCGTTTTTGATACTTGTTTTATATCTGTATATCCGCCAATGCCAACCAGTTTGTCCGTAAGGAAACAAAAGCAGATATTGTAATGGATCATAGCATCCATAATAATGCAGTATGTGATGGTTTACACCTGAGTGTGCACGAACCACAATATCGCGATCTTTAACATGTGGATCGAGATCTTTAAACATCGATACTCGACGTTGAAACTTGGCGCCTATGTCGTAGAAATATAGTTGTAGGTATCGTGGTTGCTTATCATTTCAATGTATATCATTTATATAATGATAAATTGTCCTTGAACTCTAAAAGTATAAATACCATGATGTCTTTGTGCCAATTCCTTGTCTTTTTTCACACCCAAAGATGTGAACGCAAACATGTTATTATATAGAATAATGTATTTGCGGAAACTTTCAGAGCTGCTGTCTAACGACAAAAAAAGGCTGCGCAGACTATCTGGTATATGGATAGGAGCAAGTCGAATCTCCCCTTGGTTGCAACATAGGTTAATTGTTTCATCTCTGAACAATTTTGCTCCACAATGCTCACAAAGCGTTGGGACAGGAAGAACGTACGCACGTTTCGAAGGTCTTTTTCATGTCGTTAATTCCGATTTTATTTGACATATTTAGTATTACTAAATAATAGGGAAAATAAATAAAACAAAAGTAGGACATATTAAGTTAAAATAAAGAATCATTGTATGCAATAATTGACAATCACTTTTATTTGTGTAACATATTCAGTATAAGTAGTTTGCTATATTTAAGACTCTAAACATGACAAAAGAATATTTAAATTGTAAAGGATGGTATTGCAAAAAGCTAAAGATGTATTAGCATTTGTATTAATTTTGTAAAGTATTTAAGTTTGTTTTAATTTCTTTGTTTTATAAATCAAAGTACCAAAGACGACAAAAATAGTTAACTTTTTTTTTTTGTAGGCTAATTTTAAAATTGAATGAATTTTGAAAGGAGATCAAATTTTAAAATTGGATGAACATTGGAAATGGCATTGATAATGGTTGTGCGTTGGTTTCTCATTAAATATACTCTATTGTATTATATTTCTTACACATGTGGTCTTTAACAAAGAGACCACTTTTTAGAAAAAATTAACATCAGTAATCCCAACTTTGTTTGTCCTTCTAATTTTAATCCGTACTTTTATTTTACTCGTTTTAATCCTAATTATTTATTTCACATTCCGAAATTAGTCTAAGGGCTTTGGTTACTTACTATTACAGGTAAAATCTCATTTCTTTAAAAAAAAAGGGGAAAAGGGAAAAAAAGGCAAAAATTCATTTGCTATAGTATCTAAGCTAACAACAATATGTGAACCAATATTCAAGAAGCTTAAGAAAAACATGCCAATAATATGGGACGACGAGTGTCAAAAAGCCTTTGAAAAGATCAAAGCTTATCTCGCAATCCTCCCGTATTAGCCCCAGCGCTTCCAGGAATCCCTCTAAGGCCGTACTTAACAGTCACCAAAGAAACAATGGGAGCTATGCTCGCACAAGAGGTAGAAGGGAAAGAAAACGCCATCTACTACCTAAGCAAAAAGATGCTCGAATATGAAGCACGCTATACACCACTTGAGAAATTGTGCCTCGCATTGGTGTGGGCCACAACCAAATTAAGACATTACATGCTTGTTCACACAGTCTTTGTAGTGTCACGAGTGGATCCTCTCAAATACTTATTCGAGAAATCCACTCTTAACGAACGCATCTCAAGGTGGATAGTCAACCTAGCCCAATTTGATGTAAGGTTCATGCCTCAAAAGGCTATTAAAGGATTTGTAGTCTCGGACTTCTTAGCGGACTTTCCAATAGAAGATTCGACACCAACACACGATAATGAATTTCCAGACGAAGACTTAATGGTCACGGAAGATGATACTTGGACTTTATACTTCGATAGAGCCTCGAACCATAAGGGATGTGGCGTTGGGGTAATATTAGTATCACCTAAAGAGGAGCATGTTCCAATTTCAATAAAGTTAGATTTCGACGTTACCAACAACGCTGTAGAGTATGAAGCATGCGTGGTAGGCCTCGAAACAGCTTTAGCATTGGGTGTAAAGAAACTTCGAATATTCGGAGATTCTTTTTTGATCATCAACCAAATCTCCAAAAGATGGAAAGTAAGGAGCGAAAGCTTAGCCCCTTACCAAACCTATCTGGAAACTCTCACCAATTAACTGGAAAAGGTGGAATACACATATCTACCTAGAGAAGAAAACCAATTTGCCGATGCCTTGGCAAGACTAGCCTCCATGGTTAGGATTCCTAAGGAAATTGAGTAAATGCCTCTAACGATAGAGAAAAGACACAAACCAGCATACATTCATGCTATAGAGGATGATGAAACAATTCAGGAAGAAGAAGAAGAAGAAGAAGAAGAAGAAGAAGAACCATGGTATACCGACATACTCAATTATGTCACCAAAGGAGAATACCCTCCTCATGCTGAAAAAAGAGCAAAACGAGCTTTGAAACTTTTGGCTTCCCAATACGTACTCATAAATGATGAGCTACACAAAAGGGTACCTAAAGGTCGAGCCCTATTATGTGTAGGCAAGAAGGAAGCTCAGAGAACTATGAGAATAGTCCACGAAGGAGTATGTGGAACACATGTTAATGGCAAAATGCTAATCCAAAAGATAATGCGAGAAGGATATTATTGGACTACCATGAATAGGGATTGTCATCAATATGTAAAAAGATGCCCTAAGTGCCAAATTTATGCAAACTTGCAACATATCCCTCCATCCCTTCTCTACACCTACACCTCACCATGGCTATTCTCAACATGGGGAATCGATATAATCGGAAAAATCACACCTCCTGGAACAGGAGGTCACGAGTACATCTTGGTAGCAATCTATTACTTCACAAAGTGGGTAGAAGCACAATCATACGCTAAACTCACTGCAAAACATGTAGCACTCTTTATCGAAAGGAACATAATTTGTCGATACGGAGTCCCACATGAGATGATAACTGAAAATGGAACTCACTTTCAAGCCGAATGTGAAGAATTGTTACAAAAGTATGGTATTCAACATCACCATTCTTCCCCTTACAGACCTCAAGCAAATGAAGCAGTTGAAGCGGCTAATAAAAATTTAAAAACTATCATCGAGAAAATGACAGAAAATTACAAGGATTGGCCTGACAAACTCCATTTTGCACTTTGGGGTTATCGCACGTCAATTCGAACGTCAACAGGAAACACGCCATTCGCCCTAGTCTATGGAATGGATGTCGTACACTCTGTAGAACTAGAAATACCTTCTCTACACATTGCGTTAGAAAGTAAACTCGATGAAGTTGAATGGACTAGAGCACGGTATGATGAGTTAATTCTACTTGATGAAAACGACTAGAAGCTCTACATCATACCCAATGCTACCAAACTCGTATGGCTAGACACTTCAACAAAAAGGTCAAGACAAGAAACATCAAGGTTGGAGACTTGGTACCAAAAGCACTAAAGAAGAATGTGTTGGATCCAAGAGGCAAATTCAGGCCCAATTGGTCCGGACCATACATTGTCAAAACAATCTTGTCAAGAGGTGCAGCTCAATTAACTGACATGGATGGCAATGAATTCTCAAACATGACCAATCTTGACCAACTTAAGAAGTAATACCCATAATTACTTGAGTAGGACACTCAAGAGAGCTACGTTTGGCCTGATTCCTTAAGAAAGGATACGTAGGCAACCCTTTAAAAGGGTGTGGCCACTTTAATTATCAAAGCATTTCGCGTCCCAGCATCGACAAAAGCGTAGAATAAAAAAAAAATTGTCGCCAGACGACAAACGTGTCGCTAGGCGACAAGGTAAAAAGTATGGCGACAGACTCGTGTGAGCGACGTCAATTTTCTGCGGACATCTGGACAACGTTGGTGCATTCTGGAATTTTTTAGACTTCCGTACTCGAAGAAATTTTTCGAAAATAAATATTTTAGGTTGTTTTCATTGCTTTAAATGAACAAATGTAAAGTTAATTTAATTAAAAAGCTGAAATTGCATTAATAAGTAAAAGAATTACATCATTGGTGGAATTTAAATAAAGCTTAAAAATTAAAATTAACTTAAAATATCTAATAAATTGAAGGAAAAGCAATACTCTAATATTTCTTTTCTTTCTTCATTCTTTTCCAATTTTTGTCAGAGGCTTCTTTTTCATCCATCACTTTTGCTAAGAGACATCCATTAGAGGCTCTACATTCGATTTTAGTATGGATAGTCTCTCCCACAGCTAAAACTCCATACTTCTTCCCTACCCAAACATTCTTTCCTGTAGAGTCCACCTTTCTTTTCCCTTTGTCTTTTTTAGAACTCTTCTTTTTAGGCGTCACAGGAGTCTTAAACTCAACCCTTTCACCTAGGCGTTCCTTCGCAGGCATTTTCTTGTCACCAAGGCGAGTCTTCACATTGGTCTTCTCTATTTTGGTTCGGTCCTTTTGAGATCTACCAGTCAACCATTGCTTCACATCATTGGACGAAGAAGGTGGAGCCTTTTGGGTAATAACTTTCCATAAAGGCCTAACACACCAATACCCGTCAAAACGTTCAACTTCTTATGAAACCGGGAATTCATAAGGGCGGCGGAGATCTCCCGTAGGAATGGTTTGCGCAATCCCATATTGCCTCTTTACTCTGCAGGGATAATAAAAGGTCAATTTTGACAAACTAGGAAGACGGCAAAAGGGTTGGGTATTACAACCAATCATCTTTTCAAGCTTCCACCAGGGAACGACCCATCTAATGGAGAAATCACAACAGGCAAAAACTTTGCCCCACTCTCGGCGACCCATCTTCAAGGAGAAACGTTTCTTTCGTCGAACAAAGCAATTGGGGGTATATTTGTCAATATTATCAGGAGGACTAATCAATTCTAGTCTCTCCATGAGCCACATTTGTAAAAATCAATGCACATAATCAGTATTGCTATACAAAAATATATTTTTAATTTCTGTAATTAAGAATATTATTTTTCTACCTGTAATAAAATTGGAGAGCCTCGAATAGGTGCTTCTGGATTCCTTTTCAATTCATCAAGACTAAGCATAGTCTCTCCAACGATTAATGGCATTGGATTTCTCCTAGATTCGATTTGTTCTAGCACGGATATTATAATTGCTTGACCATCATTATTTTTACCATTAGTAAGAAAATATTGGCTAAGCATGCAAAAGAGGAAAGCTTTTCTCCTATAGACATGAAAAGATTCAGAGCGAGGTCTATGAAAATAAAAACGTGCAAATTCTTTTAAATCAACATTATTACCATGCACTATGTTTTTTAGATCTTTACCCCTAAGGTCAAAGAAACGCTCATAATCTTTGTAATAATACTCACTCACCGTAGGCATTACCACAAGATTTAATGGAGGAAAGCCTAGAATGGCACCAAATTCTTCTGGTAAAGGGCAAATCTCATCATAGCCTAATCTAAAACAATGAGTATTAGAATCCCAATATTCTAAGGAGGTATGAATGAAGTCTATATCAAGATCTACCCCCTTTATGCCATAAATACCCCCCATGTGGAAAAAGTCAAGTTCTTTTCTCTCCTTAGCAGTTAAAGAACGACACCACTCACGAGTGGAATCACAAAAACTCTTCTTAATTAAAGCCATGATTAATTTTTTGAGTTGATCTGTTCGAATCATACAGAAATCGTCAGATTTGGGGGCTATTTATAAACAATTTTTTGGCAGATTTCGAATTCTGTAAGGATTTGGAAAAATAAGTCTGTCGCCTGGCGACAAAAGGATACGCGTGGCGACAACGCGTCTGAGCAAGCGACAATTACGCGCTATGCAAACCGCGTTTTTCTGATTTCGATTCGACTTTGATTTTGCACATTACACCCCGTTATTCAATACCCCACATACAAATCCACTCCATATTGTTTTTTTCGATTAAATTGAGCTTAGGCTTATTTTTAGTCGAAATCATTTTATTTTTCATTTTTTCTTTTGGGGGAGAAAGTCGGATACCCTCCATTGATAATAAAAATGACGGAAATTTTTGCGCAAAAATTAAGTCACAATTGCACACACTCACATGCACATAAAATGAAAAATAAAATACAAAGATAAAACAAGCTTAATATGAAAGGTTTGTATATACAATATGTCTAATATATGATTCATATAATACAAAAGACAAATTCCTATGAAGTTAAATAAATAAATGAGCACAGGTACAAACTATGGCGCCGGAGGCCGTAAATGATGAGGTACGCCCATCATATCAAAGAACGCTGTATTCCGGTGAGTATGCCCCTCACCATCTCCTGATTCGTCAGTCGGCGGAAACCTCAGCTCAGGGCCAGTCCACCCAGGCTCACCAATCGACAACGGCTGAGGCTGCAAGGGCTGATGTGACGACGAGCCAACCTCGTACGTCCCACCACCCATCGAAGGAGCCAATGTCGCACCTCCTTGGCCCGTCGGCCCAGCAAAGACATCCTCAGGTGAAGAAGCCAAGCCCTTGGTCGGAGCAGCCTCAGACCGGCCACCTCGGCCGCTATCAGAAGTGCGGCGACGCCTTGAGCCAGATCTACTCGGCTCTCTCCTAGCCTTGGGTCTCGACCGAGTGCGGGGTGAAGGAATAGGCTGTCCCTGCAAAGGTAAATCAAGTCAGTCACCAAGGAAAGAATATAATGAAAGGTGATACAAAAGAAAGACAAGAAAGATACCTCCTCAACGTCGTTCCTCTGACAGGTAGCTCGGTCCCGTAACCTCACGAGCTGGCTGGGAAAGGCGTCTATACACCTCGCCATAGCTTTCACCACCTCGCGAGAAAACTGTCAAAGGAATAAAGTCAGTGATAATACAGAAAAAATACAAAAGCAAGAAAATAAATAAACTAACCCGAGTCTAGTGACGAGGAATGGAGCGCTCCACAAAACGCTGATCCTCGGTGGCTGGAGGAATCATCTCTTTGATTGGTCCGAACGTACCCTGGTAATAGATATACATCCTCGGAGGGACGAACTCCCTAGGCCCAGCCTGATAAAATTCAAAAGATCATAATTCACTTGGGGGCTACCTAAAGAAAAATAAAAAGGTAAAGCATACCTCTGCCTCCTCAGACAAAACAGGGGCCGGCGCTAGCAAAGGCAACAAGTCATCCTCATAACTCTGCTCCAAATGGACATGAGACGTCTAGGGAGTTCCAGGAGATGATCGACTAGTAGAGTCACGCATCAACGCCTCATGAAACATATGTTGAGGTGGGCAAGCAGGGATGACGAAAACATCCGAGGAGTGCTGAATAGCTACTCTCTCGCCAAGATACACTGTAGCGTCATACGTCCCCTGAAAATAACGACGCTCGATAGTATACCGCGCGGCCAGCGCAGGTATAGCTAAGTCAGCCCACGGTCGGTATACCACGTCAAGCTCCTACAAAACAGCTATGTAAGATAAATGCACTCAAAAGAGTAAATATCAAAAAACAAGTGTTCACGAGAACCTACCGAGAGGATCAGATCTCGAATACGTGCAGTCTCGACCTGGCCCGTACGACCTCCCCAACCAGCGCCAATGGGGAGCTCGCGAGGTGAAGGTCTCACCAGCACAAGCGAGGGGAAGTACTCGTAGAACCAAATCTACATAGATAAGGAAAAGTCAGCAAATGCTTGCACGAGTCTAGAGCTAATTTCAAAAGGATAGAAATATACCTCTACGACCCTCCAGAAACTAGAAAGTGCGACCTCTCCAGACAAGGCCCTATGACGGCAGGAACGTCGCAGGCCCAAAAGAAAGTCAACATAGGCCAAGCTGGCCCAGTCATACGTCCCGACCAGAGGAAGGTCGCGAACAGCTCTTAGGTAGTAAAGGAGCACTCGACTACCCTTGTTAGGAGAAAAGGTCCCTGACAGCAAAATAAGAACAAAGATGCGCACCCGCTGCTCGCGAGTGGTCGCATCATCCTCAAAAGCCGCTACTAAGATGGAACGACGGATGTACCGTGAACTAAGATGTCCCGGCTGAGCCTCGGCACAGGCCCGAACAACAATCGGACCCAATATCTCCGAAACCATCGGTGAGTAGACAGTAATATCACTGTCAAATGGCAGTGGAGAAGAACGAAACTCCAAACCTGTGATGAGACTGAAGTCGGCAGGAGTGACCGTCATCTCACCCCAGGGAAAGTGATGGTGGTGTCCCAAAAGAACTCCACCAAAGCTCGGACAACGAGGTTACCCCCATCATAGGAGTACATGGCCTGAGTAGCCCGAAAGAGGGGAGTCAACCTACAGGACTCCCAGAGCTGTCGCAACACCTCGTCTCTGCTGAAATACGCTTTATATAGCGTACCGATGACGTTGTTGCCAGAACCGTGACTGCGAGTTCTCCCACTAATAAGCCCGCGTCGCACCCGCTCGGAGATATGGTGCTCAGGAGAAAAGAAAAGAGTGTGCTCATCCCACTCTAGAAAAGGTCCAAGTCTAGTGGAGAGGTCCTCACCCTCGCCGACAGGCTCGTCCTCCCGGCGTGCGTCCCTCGACTGAGAACCAGAGTCGCGTTTCCTAACCATGCTATATTATGCAAATAATAAAGAATAAGGTTCTATGGTATCTAAGGTTCGCCTAGCCGCATGATACTATGTTCGCAAAAATGGAGTACGTAGTACAAAAACAGAGCACAATTTCAACATGAGCATAATTAGCATTTTCAAGAAACTAAACAATTTCTTGCAATACTATGATAAATATTGTGACAACTTGTACAAGAAGAACCTGTAAAAACGCAAAGAACGGATCCCATTGTTCTTCACGACCTTAAGAGGTCCAACAATAGTGAATCGCTCATTTCTTCACCAAATTGAGTCAAACAAGTCTAAAAACACTCCCAAGGCAATGCATAAACATAATCAAGCAAGTTCAAGGCATAAAATTCAGCAAAAGAAGCGAATTAAGCAAAAACATGTTCGAATTTTCGGGAAATTCGTGAACAAAGAACGCATAATTCAGCAAAAATCGAGTTGAGTTTGAATAAAACTTACATGGATCGGGAAAATAGATGAAATAAGCTTTGATTTTCAACGAGTTTGAGCGAATTCGGTTGAGAATTGAGCGAGAACGAGAAGATCGAAGTTTTTAAGCAAATGCGAAAAACGAACTGCAGCAACAGTAAATGAAGAAGAAATGGATGGTATTTAAAAAACCCGACCCTGTCGCCAAACGACAAGTTTGTCGCCTGGCGACAAGTAGAAAAATCGGCGACAAGCAGTTCCGGCTAGAGCTGGAGCGGCGCAAGAGTACAGGGCTCCATAATATGGTTATGTGAACCTCGTGCAGCAATTTTGGATTCCTTGGTACGCCAGTTAGCCCCTCTAAGCAACTTGACATGATTTAATGATCGGCTCGATCACGATTAAATCAAGTGATCGACCTGGTAAAAAGATAGTCTCACTTAGCTTAAAGCGCCTAAACATTGGCTCAAAGGCACCGACATAATGGTTCATAAACAGCAAAGGCACTGACGTAATGGTTCACAAGCAAGCAAAAGCGCCGACGTACTGGCATAGCGGAAGCAAAGTTCAAGCGAGCTTTAAAGGATCAACAGGCATTGGTCTTCGGTGGTATTCTTTGGAGTATTGTCGCAACGAATGAGGATAATTACAAGCAGAGTTATCTTCGACAGCGTTCCCTAGCTTGCGGAGGGTTGTCACAAAAAAACTGAAGATGGCTACAAGTAGAGTTATCTTCGATCGTGTTCCCTAGGATGTGAAAGATGGTCACAAAAAACTGAAGATGGCTACAAGCAGAGTTATATTCGATCGTGTTCCCTAGGATGTGGAAGATGGTTACGAGCGACGGAGAATGACTACAAGCAGAGTCATCTTCGATGAAGTAGGAGGCAGCTACAAGCAGAGCGGTCTTCAACAAAATGCAGCAAATCGGTTACCTCCAGAGACGTGTGCTCGACGGTGCAAGATACTCGTTTCTTAACTCTCTTATCTGTTTAACTAACGCTAGTTTTCAGGTATTGGCGTTACAAGAATGATTTAGGATCGCAGAACATTCTGAATCATTCTCCGTCCCTATCGCTACTTTGACTTTCGTTTTCGAAACATGCATTTCTCCAAACTCAGTCAAAGTGGGGGCTTCTGTAGACACCCAAATGTGTCTCCCCAAAACCAAACCCAGTGATGAATACCTTTTGCGTCAAATGATAATCGAACGAGGTGAAAGTGTGAAAGTTCAAGTGTTGCGGTTGGTTTTTATTTTAAAATTCTTTCTTTCTGTTTTCGAAAACAACTCTATTTTATGAAAATATCCAATCCAGTTTAGTTTGGTCCACGACAAGGGTCCAATAATAGCGTAGTTGGATGGGGCTTGCAAATAGCTTTCTAACGATATATTATAAGCCCAATTCCGATGAATAATGAGGAAGTTATGGCCAAAATACTAAACTGGGCCCGGTTTGATCTTTACATGCGGCCCAATGATCTAAGGGAGGGCCCAATGTTAATTATTATTCCTAAAGTTATTAGAATTAATTATAGTCTTCTAGAATTCTCTAGAAGGTTCTCTTTAGTCCTAATAGAATTAGAATTAATAATTATGTTTTGATAAGTTTTATTTGGAATAAAATATTATTTTATGAAAAACACGATTTCGATTTTCATACGGACTTTACAAATCAATTTTGATTCATATGTGGACTCCGTGTTTGAAAGCGCGTAGGAATCCAGGTTGTCGCCAAACGACAGGCCTGTTGCCATGCGACAAGCCTTGTCGCCCGCGACAGACCCTGTCGCCTGGCGACAAGGTCGGTTTTGCGGCGACATAGTGGATTTTTATTCCTTATCAAATTCTACCTTTTTACAGACTGTTTTCTTATAAATAGGGTCTTGAACCTCCGTTTTTATTCATCAACAATCTACAATCAACAATCATCATCTACTACATTCATCTACAATCTTCTCTCTCTCTCTCTAGTTTTTTCTCAAACACAATTCCGCATTCACGAGATCTAGAAACACCTAGCCAAGTTCGAAGTTGCCTTCGCCCTAGACGTGAAAGGTTATAATTTCTGAGGGTTTGGTCCCAAATCTCTATTTCAATTATTTGATTTGATTGTTTTGATTTATATTTTCCTTGAAGTTACTAACGCGTGTATTTTGTTATTAGAAAGAGATACGAGGCATCAAAGTATGTAATCTTATTGCTCTATTCTTGTGGAAAGCATGTTTAAATTTGTTTAATTCCTAGTATCATGTTAGGATGTTATTATTGCTTTCTAATATCATGTGTAGGGTGCCTTTTACTCTTTTCTAATATCATGTTAGTATCATGTTAGGGCTAAAGCTTTGATTTTTATTGCTTAGTGACATGCTAGGGTTTGTTATTAATCTTGTTAGTATCATGCCTAGGATCTTGCTATTAATATTATGCTTTAACATGATTATGATAATTATGATTATTATGATTGTTATTATGATTATGATCATGATTATGATTGATTATTATGTTGCTTGATATATATATTATTGTTATTGCTTGATCACGCCCTCTCTTGCAGGTTTATAGGGAATTTGTACTTGTAATCACGCTTAATAAGATAATTAATAATCTTGTTTAGGGATAATTTGATTATAATTCAAGTGATCGCCAATAATAGATTTATCTGTGCATTAAGTTCAACCAACATAGATAAACAGGTTTAGGGTTAATCTGTTGATTGCATGCTAGTCAGAAAGCGCACATGAATATGAGAAGAATGAAGTAGAGGCCTATTTAGGGCAGGTTCAATCTCTTTTAGGTTGGATTTGTACCTTCATCCCCGAACCCTATTTGGTTCAAGACCTTTTGGAGTTGACGATCTCCTGGATCGTTAAGGGGTGTAATCTTCACCTTGTGAACGGTTTACAAGTTCCTAAAACTTATTGGCGACTCTTTTGCTCTAGCTTCCTTCGCTTTGGACACCACCATGCTTAAGTGTATGATCACAGTGGGGTTCAAGCTTGGGGTTAATGCTTGGAATATTCCCTACAGTATGCTATTCAAAGGGAATCTGAAAATCCTCCAAGCAGCCTCTAGTGGTGATATCCACCTTGCTTTCTAGAATGATGAGATCTCGTCACCTACCGTGCTTGTGTCGTCGGGGTTAGATAGTGCGAAAACATCCCGATCATGACCTTTATATATGTATTTATACAAATATTTAACAGCTTTTACTGTAGAACACACTTCTACGTTTATATGGCAATCATATTTTGCAAGTAAATATGGATTATACGGTATTACCCACCTATTATCAAGCTGTACTTTTCGTACCAAATGTTTTTGTTTCCATCATCACGGCGTCGATATATAGGATATGAGTTGTGACTCGTTGATGTTGTCTCTGAAAAGCTTCGGGGGTAATCACTTTTACACTTTCTATTCCGCATGCATACATTTCCTGGATTATCATTTCCGCAGGGGCTGTGCATCATATACTTTAACACAGCTGCATAAAGATGAGGATTATGTTCTTGTTGAGGTATTTCTACACAGACATGTTCATCGAATTGATCTGAAGTTCTAATCTTAGCGGATGACTCTAAAATAATAAGAAAATGTGCATGTGGTAATCCTCTCTTTTGAAATTCAATCACGTAAACATATGCTGCAACCTCGCCAAACAGTTTCTTTTAAACAATGTTTTTTTTAGTTTTGCTAGTTTTGCATGAAAAACTCGAGCAATTAGATCGGGTCTATTTTGCGCCTCTTCGGTTGGCATCAGTTTGTCTGTGATTTCAAGCCATGATGGGTTACAGGTCATGGTTAAAAAAATATCAGGTTTGCCGTAATGCTAAACTAAAGCCATTGCGTTAAGATATCTTCGCCGCATATATCTCACCAACAAACGATGGAGGGAGAATAAAGCCACGTCCAATATTTGAGCCGTGTAAGATACCGGTATTCAAACTGTCGAGAATACCTTGGTAAAGTTCAGATCTAATTGTATCCTGATTACGGTGAATAAAATCTAGACGTGAAGTTTCAATTTTGATGTACATATTAACAATGAACTGCTGTAGTGAACGACCACATCTCAAAAGAAAGGAAGAATCTTTTATTCAAATCTGTAATCGATAGCGATAATACTCTCTACTAGAAACCTTTTTCTCAGATACGGAAGAGTGAATTCCTGCATTAAAAAAAACAACAGGTTGAATTAAAGCGACTATTTTTTTTTGTTACTTAAAAGAACCTTGTTTACACGTAAACTGGTAAGTAGTTGCACCTTCTTCTTCGGCTTCAAGCAGATCATCAACAATCTGAACTAGAACCTCATTAATTGGAAACGTAGGGCATTCTTGTCGTTTTTGATACTTGTTTTATATCTGTATATCCGCCAATGCCAACCAGTTTGTCCGTAAGGAAACAAAAGCAGATATTGTAATGGATCATAGCATCCATAATAATGCAGTATGTGATGGTTTACACCTGAGTGTGCACGAACCACAATATCGCGATCTTTAACATGTGGATCGAGATCTTTAAACATCGATACTCGACGTTGAAACTTGGCGCCTATGTCGTAGAAATATAGTTGTAGGTATCGTGGTTGCTTATCATTTCAATGTATATCATTTATATAATGATAAATTGTCCTTGAACTCTAAAAGTATAAATACCACGATGTCTTTGTGCCAATTCCTTGTCTTTTTTCACACCCAAAGATGTGAACGCAAACATGTTATTATATAGAATAATGTATTTGCGGAAACTTTCAGAGCTGCTGTCTAACGACAAAAAAAGGCTGCGCAGACTATCTGGTATATGGATAGGAGCAAGTCGAATCTCCCCTTGGTTGCAACATAGGTTAATTGTTTCATCTCTGAACAATTTTGCTCCACAATGCTCACAAAGCGTTGGGACAGGAAGAACGTACGCACGTTTCGAAGGTCTTTTTCATGTCGTTAATTCCGATTTTATTTGACATATTTAGTATTACTAAATAATAGGGAAAATAAATAAAACAAAAGTAGGACATATTAAGTTAAAATAAAGAATCATTGTATGCAATAATTGACAATCACTTTTATTTGTGTAACATATTCAGTATAAGTAGTTTGCTATATTTAAGACTCTAAACATGACAAAAGAATATTTAAATTGTAAAGGATGGTATTGCAAAAAGCTAAAGATGTATTAGCATTTGTATTAATTTTGTAAAGTATTTAAGTTTGTTTTAATTTCTTTGTTTTATAAATCAAAGTACCAAAGACGACAAAAATAGTTAACTTTTTTTTTTGTAGGCTAATTTTAAAATTGAATGAATTTTGAAAGGAGATCAAATTTTAAAATTGGATGAACATTGGAAATGGCATTGATAATGGTTGTGCGTTGGTTTCTCATTAAATATACTCTATTGTATTATATTTCTTACACATGTGGTCTTTAACAAAGAGACCACTTTTTAGAAAAAATTAACATCAGTAATCCCAACTTTGTTTGTCCTTCTAATTTTAATCCGTACTTTTATTTTACTCGTTTTAATCCTAATTATTTATTTCACATTCCGAAATTAGTCTAAGGGCTTTGGTTACTTACTATTACAGGTAAAATCTCATTTCTTTAAAAAAAAAGGGGAAAAGGGAAAAAAAGGCAAAAATTCATTTGCTATAGTATCTAAGCTAACAACAATATGTGAACCAATATTCAAGAAGCTTAAGAAAAACATGCCAATAATATGGGACGACGAGTGTCAAAAAGCCTTTGAAAAGATCAAAGCTTATCTCGCAATCCTCCCGTATTAGCCCCAGCGCTTCCAGGAATCCCTCTAAGGCCGTACTTAACAGTCACCAAAGAAACAATGGGAGCTATGCTCGCACAAGAGGTAGAAGGGAAAGAAAACGCCATCTACTACCTAAGCAAAAAGATGCTCGAATATGAAGCACGCTATACACCACTTGAGAAATTGTGCCTCGCATTGGTGTGGGCCACAACCAAATTAAGACATTACATGCTTGTTCACACAGTCTTTGTAGTGTCACGAGTGGATCCTCTCAAATACTTATTCGAGAAATCCACTCTTAACGAACGCATCTCAAGGTGGATAGTCAACCTAGCCCAATTTGATGTAAGGTTCATGCCTCAAAAGGCTATTAAAGGATTTGTAGTCTCGGACTTCTTAGCGGACTTTCCAATAGAAGATTCGACACCAACACACGATAATGAATTTCCAGACGAAGACTTAATGGTCACGGAAGATGATACTTGGACTTTATACTTCGATAGAGCCTCGAACCATAAGGGATGTGGCGTTGGAGTAATATTAGTATCACCTAAAGAGGAGCATGTTCCAATTTCAATAAAGTTAGATTTCGACGTTACCAACAACGCTGTAGAGTATGAAGCATGCGTGGTAGGCCTCGAAACAGCTTTAGCATTGGGTGTAAAGAAACTTCGAATATTCGGAGATTCTTTTTTGATCATCAACCAAATCTCCAAAAGATGGAAAGTAAGGAGCGAAAGCTTAGCCCCTTACCAAACCTATCTGGAAACTCTCACCAATTAACTGGAAAAGGTGGAATACACATATCTACCTAGAGAAGAAAACCAATTTGCCGATGCCTTGGCAAGACTAGCCTCCATGGTTAGGATTCCTAAGGAAATTGAGTAAATGCCTCTAACGATAGAGAAAAGACACAAACCAGCATACATTCATGCTATAGAGGATGATGAAACAATTCAGGAAGAAGAAGAAGAAGAAGAAGAAGAAGAAGAAGAACCATGGTATACCGACATACTCAATTATGTCACCAAAGGAGAATACCCTCCTCATGCTGAAAAAAGAGCAAAACGAGCTTTGAAACTTTTGGCTTCCCAATACGTACTCATAAATGATGAGCTACACAAAAGGGTACCTAAAGGTCGAGCCCTATTATGTGTAGGCAAGAAGGAAGCTCAGAGAACTATGAGAATAGTCCACGAAGGAGTATGTGGAACACATGTTAATGGCAAAATGCTAATCCAAAAGATAATGCGAGAAGGATATTATTGGACTACCATGAATAGGGATTGTCATCAATATGTAAAAAGATGCCCTAAGTGCCAAATTTATGCAAACTTGCAACATATCCCTCCATCCCTTCTCTACACCTACACCTCACCATGGCTATTCTCAACATGGGGAATCGATATAATCGGAAAAATCACACCTCCTGGAACAGGAGGTCACGAGTACATCTTGGTAGCAATCTATTACTTCACAAAGTGGGTAGAAGCACAATCATACGCTAAACTCACTGCAAAACATGTAGCACTCTTTATCGAAAGGAACATAATTTGTCGATACGGAGTCCCACATGAGATGATAACTGAAAATGGAACTCACTTTCAAGCCGAATGTGAAGAATTGTTACAAAAGTATGGTATTCAACATCACCATTCTTCCCCTTACAGACCTCAAGCAAATGAAGCAGTTGAAGCGGCTAATAAAAATTTAAAAACTATCATCGAGAAAATGACAGAAAATTACAAGGATTGGCCTGACAAACTCCATTTTGCACTTTGGGGTTATCGCACGTCAATTCGAACGTCAACAGGAAACACGCCATTCGCCCTAGTCTATGGAATGGATGTCGTACACTCTGTAGAACTAGAAATACCTTCTCTACACATTGCGTTAGAAAGTAAACTCGATGAAGTTGAATGGACTAGAGCACGGTATGATGAGTTAATTCTACTTGATGAAAACGACTAGAAGCTCTACATCATACCCAATGCTACCAAACTCGTATGGCTAGACACTTCAACAAAAAGGTCAAGACAAGAAACATCAAGGTTGGAGACTTGGTACCAAAAGCACTAAAGAAGAATGTGTTGGATCCAAGAGGCAAATTCAGGCCCAATTGGTCCGGACCATACATTGTCAAAACAATCTTGTCAAGAGGTGCAGCTCAATTAACTGACATGGATGGCAATGAATTCTCAAACATGACCAATCTTGACCAACTTAAGAAGTAATACCCATAATTACTTGAGTAGGACACTCAAGAGAGCTACGTTTGGCCTGATTCCTTAAGAAAGGATACGTAGGCAACCCTTTAAAAGGGTGTGGCCACTTTAATTATCAAAGCATTTCGCGTCCCAGCATCGACAAAAGCGTAGAATAAAAAAAAAATTGTCGCCAGACGACAAACGTGTCGCTAGGCGACAAGGTAAAAAGTATGGCGACAGACTCGTGTGAGCGACGTCAATTTTCTGCGGACATCTGGACAACGTTGGTGCATTCTGGAATTTTTTAGACTTCCGTACTCGAAGAAATTTTTCGAAAATAAATATTTTAGGTTGTTTTCATTGCTTTAAATGAACAAATGTAAAGTTAATTTAATTAAAAAGCTGAAATTGCATTAATAAGTAAAAGAATTACATCATTGGTGGAATTTAAATAAAGCTTAAAAATTAAAATTAACTTAAAATATCTAATAAATTGAAGGAAAAGCAATACTCTAATATTTCTTTTCTTTCTTCATTCTTTTCCAATTTTTGTCAGAGGCTTCTTTTTCATCCATCACTTTTGCTAAGAGACATCCATTAGAGGCTCTACATTCGATTTTAGTATGGATAGTCTCTCCCACAGCTAAAACTCCATACTTCTTCCCTACCCAAACATTCTTTCCTGTAGAGTCCACCTTTCTTTTCCCTTTGTCTTTTTTAGAACTCTTCTTTTTAGGCGTCACAGGAGTCTTAAACTCAACCCTTTCACCTAGGCGTTCCTTCGCAGGCATTTTCTTGTCACCAAGGCGAGTCTTCACATTGGTCTTCTCTATTTTGGTTCGGTCCTTTTGAGATCTACCAGTCAACCATTGCTTCACATCATTGGACGAAGAAGGTGGAGCCTTTTGGGTAATAACTTTCCATAAAGGCCTAACACACCAATACCCGTCAAAACGTTCAACTTCTTATGAAACCGGGAATTCATAAGGGCGGCGGAGATCTCCCGTAGGAATGGTTTGCGCAATCCCATATTGCCTCTTTACTCTGCAGGGATAATAAAAGGTCAATTTTGACAAACTAGGAAGACGGCAAAAGGGTTGGGTATTACAACCAATCATCTTTTCAAGCTTCCACCAGGGAACGACCCATCTAATGGAGAAATCACAACAGGCAAAAACTTTGCCCCACTCTCGGCGACCCATCTTCAAGGAGAAACGTTTCTTTCGTCGAACAAAGCAATTGGGGGTATATTTGTCAATATTATCAGGAGGACTAATCAATTCTAGTCTCTCCATGAGCCACATTTGTAAAAATCAATGCACATAATCAGTATTGCTATACAAAAATATATTTTTAATTTCTGTAATTAAGAATATTATTTTTCTACCTGTAATAAAATTGGAGAGCCTCGAATAGGTGCTTCTGGATTCCTTTTCAATTCATCAAGACTAAGCATAGTCTCTCCAACGATTAATGGCATTGGATTTCTCCTAGATTCGATTTGTTCTAGCACGGATATTATAATTGCTTGACCATCATTATTTTTACCATTAGTAAGAAAATATTGGCTAAGCATGCAAAAGAGGAAAGCTTTTCTCCTATAGACATGAAAAGATTCAGAGCGAGGTCTATGAAAATAAAAACGTGCAAATTCTTTTAAATCAACATTATTACCATGCACTATGTTTTTTAGATCTTTACCCCTAAGGTCAAAGAAACGCTCATAATCTTTGTAATAATACTCACTCACCGTAGGCATTACCACAAGATTTAATGGAGGAAAGCCTAGAATGGCACCAAATTCTTCTGGTAAAGGGCAAATCTCATCATAGCCTAATCTAAAACAATGAGTATTAGAATCCCAATATTCTAAGGAGGTATGAATGAAGTCTATATCAAGATCTACCCCCTTTATGCCATAAATACCCCCCATGTGGAAAAAGTCAAGTTCTTTTCTCTCCTTAGCAGTTAAAGAACGACACCACTCACGAGTGGAATCACAAAAACTCTTCTTAATTAAAGCCATGATTAATTTTTTGAGTTGATCTGTTCGAATCATACAGAAATCGTCAGATTTGGGGGCTATTTATAAACAATTTTTTGGCAGATTTCGAATTCTGTAAGGATTTGGAAAAATAAGTCTGTCGCCTGGCGACAAAAGGATACGCGTGGCGACAACGCGTCTGAGCAAGCGACAATTACGCGCTATGCAAACCGCGTTTTTCTGATTTCGATTCGACTTTGATTTTGCACATTACACCCCGTTATTCAATACCCCACATACAAATCCACTCCATATTGTTTTTTTCGATTAAATTGAGCTTAGGCTTATTTTTAGTCGAAATCATTTTATTTTTCATTTTTTCTTTTGGGGGAGAAAGTCGGATACCCTCCATTGATAATAAAAATGACGGAAATTTTTGCGCAAAAATTAAGTCACAATTGCACACACTCACATGCACATAAAATGAAAAATAAAATACAAAGATAAAACAAGCTTAATATGAAAGGTTTGTATATACAATATGTCTAATATATGATTCATATAATACAAAAGACAAATTCCTATGAAGTTAAATAAATAAATGAGCACAGGTACAAACTATGGCGCCGGAGGCCGTAAATGATGAGGTACGCCCATCATATCAAAGAACGCTGTATTCCGGTGAGTATGCCCCTCACCATCTCCTGATTCGTCAGTCGGCGGAAACCTCAGCTCAGGGCCAGTCCACCCAGGCTCACCAATCGACAACGGCTGAGGCTGCAAGGGCTGATGTGACGACGAGCCAACCTCGTACGTCCCACCACCCATCGAAGGAGCCAATGTCGCACCTCCTTGGCCCGTCGGCCCAGCAAAGACATCCTCAGGTGAAGAAGCCAAGCCCTTGGTCGGAGCAGCCTCAGACCGGCCACCTCGGCCGCTATCAGAAGTGCGGCGACGCCTTGAGCCAGATCTACTCGGCTCTCTCCTAGCCTTGGGTCTCGACCGAGTGCGGGGTGAAGGAATAGGCTGTCCCTGCAAAGGTAAATCAAGTCAGTCACCAAGGAAAGAATATAATGAAAGGTGATACAAAAGAAAGACAAGAAAGATACCTCCTCAACGTCGTTCCTCTGACAGGTAGCTCGGTCCCGTAACCTCACGAGCTGGCTGGGAAAGGCGTCTATACACCTCGCCATAGCTTTCACCACCTCGCGAGAAAACTGTCAAAGGAATAAAGTCAGTGATAATACAGAAAAAATACAAAAGCAAGAAAATAAATAAACTAACCCGAGTCTAGTGACGAGGAATGGAGCGCTCCACAAAACGCTGATCCTCGGTGGCTGGAGGAATCATCTCTTTGATTGGTCCGAACGTACCCTGGTAATAGATATACATCCTCGGAGGGACGAACTCCCTAGGCCCAGCCTGATAAAATTCAAAAGATCATAATTCACTTGGGGGCTACCTAAAGAAAAATAAAAAGGTAAAGCATACCTCTGCCTCCTCAGACAAAACAGGGGCCGGCGCTAGCAAAGGCAACAAGTCATCCTCATAACTCTGCTCCAAATGGACATGAGACGTCTAGGGAGTTCCAGGAGATGATCGACTAGTAGAGTCACGCATCAACGCCTCATGAAACATATGTTGAGGTGGGCAAGCAGGGATGACGAAAACATCCGAGGAGTGCTGAATAGCTACTCTCTCGCCAAGATACACTGTAGCGTCATACGTCCCCTGAAAATAACGACGCTCGATAGTATACCGCGCGGCCAGCGCAGGTATAGCTAAGTCAGCCCACGGTCGGTATACCACGTCAAGCTCCTACAAAACAGCTATGTAAGATAAATGCACTCAAAAGAGTAAATATCAAAAAACAAGTGTTCACGAGAACCTACCGAGAGGATCAGATCTCGAATACGTGCAGTCTCGACCTGGCCCGTACGACCTCCCCAACCAGCGCCAATGGGGAGCTCGCGAGGTGAAGGTCTCACCAGCACAAGCGAGGGGAAGTACTCGTAGAACCAAATCTACATAGATAAGGAAAAGTCAGCAAATGCTTGCACGAGTCTAGAGCTAATTTCAAAAGGATAGAAATATACCTCTACGACCCTCCAGAAACTAGAAAGTGCGACCTCTCCAGACAAGGCCCTATGACGGCAGGAACGTCGCAGGCCCAAAAGAAAGTCAACATAGGCCAAGCTGGCCCAGTCATACGTCCCGACCAGAGGAAGGTCGCGAACAGCTCTTAGGTAGTAAAGGAGCACTCGACTACCCTTGTTAGGAGAAAAGGTCCCTGACAGCAAAATAAGAACAAAGATGCGCACCCGCTGCTCGCGAGTGGTCGCATCATCCTCAAAAGCCGCTACTAAGATGGAACGACGGATGTACCGTGAACTAAGATGTCCCGGCTGAGCCTCGGCACAGGCCCGAACAACAATCGGACCCAATATCTCCGAAACCATCGGTGAGTAGACAGTAATATCACTGTCAAATGGCAGTGGAGAAGAACGAAACTCCAAACCTGTGATGAGACTGAAGTCGGCAGGAGTGACCGTCATCTCACCCCAGGGAAAGTGATGGTGGTGTCCCAAAAGAACTCCACCAAAGCTCGGACAACGAGGTTACCCCCATCATAGGAGTACATGGCCTGAGTAGCCCGAAAGAGGGGAGTCAACCTACAGGACTCCCAGAGCTGTCGCAACACCTCGTCTCTGCTGAAATACGCTTTATATAGCGTACCGATGACGTTGTTGCCAGAACCGTGACTGCGAGTTCTCCCACTAATAAGCCCGCGTCGCACCCGCTCGGAGATATGGTGCTCAGGAGAAAAGAAAAGAGTGTGCTCATCCCACTCTAGAAAAGGTCCAAGTCTAGTGGAGAGGTCCTCACCCTCGCCGACAGGCTCGTCCTCCCGGCGTGCGTCCCTCGACTGAGAACCAGAGTCGCGTTTCCTAACCATGCTATATTATGCAAATAATAAAGAATAAGGTTCTATGGTATCTAAGGTTTGCCTAGCCGCATGATACTATGTTCGCAAAAATGGAGTACGTAGTACAAAAACAGAGCACAATTTCAACATGAGCATAATTAGCATTTTCAAGAAACTAAACAATTTCTTGCAATACTATGATAAATATTGTGACAACTTGTACAAGAAGAACCTGTAAAAACGCAAAGAACGGATCCCATTGTTCTTCACGACCTTAAGAGGTCCAACAATAGTGAATCGCTCATTTCTTCACCAAATTGAGTCAAACAAGTCTAAAAACACTCCCAAGGCAATGCATAAACATAATCAAGCAAGTTCAAGGCATAAAATTCAGCAAAAGAAGCGAATTAAGCAAAAACATGTTCGAATTTTCGGGAAATTCGTGAACAAAGAACGCATAATTCAGCAAAAATCGAGTTGAGTTTGAATAAAACTTACATGGATCGGGAAAATAGATGAAATAAGCTTTGATTTTCAACGAGTTTGAGCGAATTCGGTTGAGAATTGAGCGAGAACGAGAAGATCGAAGTTTTTAAGCAAATGCGAAAAACGAACTGCAGCAACAGTAAATGAAGAAGAAATGGATGGTATTTAAAAAACCCGACCCTGTCGCCAAACGACAAGTTTGTCGCCTGGCGACAAGTAGAAAAATCGGCGACAAGCAGTTCCGGCTAGAGCTGGAGCGGCGCAAGAGTACAGGGCTCCATAATATGGTTATGTGAACCTCGTGCAGCAATTTTGGATTCCTTGGTACGCCAGTTAGCCCCTCTAAGCAACTTGACATGATTTAATGATCGGCTCGATCACGATTAAATCAAGTGATCGACCTGGTAAAAAGATAGTCTCACTTAGCTTAAAGCGCCTAAACATTGGCTCAAAGGCACCGACATAATGGTTCATAAACAGCAAAGGCACTGACGTAATGGTTCACAAGCAAGCAAAAGCGCCGACGTACTGGCATAGCGGAAGCAAAGTTCAAGCGAGCTTTAAAGGATCAACAGGCATTGGTCTTCGGTGGTATTCTTTGGAGTATTGTCGCAACGAATGAGGATAATTACAAGCAGAGTTATCTTCGACAGCGTTCCCTAGCTTGCGGAGGGTTGTCACAAAAAAACTGAAGATGGCTACAAGTAGAGTTATCTTCGATCGTGTTCCCTAGGATGTGAAAGATGGTCACAAAAAACTGAAGATGGCTACAAGCAGAGTTATATTCGATCGTGTTCCCTAGGATGTGGAAGATGGTTACGAGCGACGGAGAATGACTACAAGCAGAGTCATCTTCGATGAAGTAGGAGGCAGCTACAAGCAGAGCGGTCTTCAACAAAATGCAGCAAATCGGTTACCTCCAGAGACGTGTGCTCGACGGTGCAAGATACTCGTTTCTTAACTCTCTTATCTGTTTAACTAACGCTAGTTTTCAGGTATTGGCGTTACAAGAATGATTTAGGATCGCAGAACATTCTGAATCATTCTCCGTCCCTATCGCTACTTTGACTTTCGTTTTCGAAACATGCATTTCTCCAAACTCAGTCAAAGTGGGGGCTTCTGTAGACACCCAAATGTGTCTCCCCAAAACCAAACCCAGTGATGAATACCTTTTGCGTCAAATGATAATCGAACGAGGTGAAAGTGTGAAAGTTCAAGTGTTGCGGTTGGTTTTTATTTTAAAATTCTTTCTTTCTGTTTTCGAAAACAACTCTATTTTATGAAAATATCCAATCCAGTTTAGTTTGGTCCACGACAAGGGTCCAATAATAGCGTAGTTGGATGGGGCTTGCAAATAGCTTTCTAACGATATATTATAAGCCCAATTCCGATGAATAATGAGGAAGTTATGGCCAAAATACTAAACTGGGCCCGGTTTGATCTTTACATGCGGCCCAATGATCTAAGGGAGGGCCCAATGTTAATTATTATTCCTAAAGTTATTAGAATTAATTATAGTCTTCTAGAATTCTCTAGAAGGTTCTCTTTAGTCCTAATAGAATTAGAATTAATAATTATGTTTTGATAAGTTTTATTTGGAATAAAATATTATTTTATGAAAAACACGATTTCGATTTTCATACGGACTTTACAAATCAATTTTGATTCATATGTGGACTCCGTGTTTGAAAGCGCGTAGGAATCCAGGTTGTCGCCAAACGACAGGCCTGTTGCCATGCGACAAGCCTTGTCGCCCGCGACAGACCCTGTCGCCTGGCGACAAGGTCGGTTTTGCGGCGACATAGTGGATTTTTATTCCTTATCAAATTCTACCTTTTTACAGACTGTTTTCTTATAAATAGGGTCTTGAACCTCCGTTTTTATTCATCAACAATCTACAATCAACAATCATCATCTACTACATTCATCTACAATCTTCTCTCTCTCTCTCTAGTTTTTTCTCAAACACAATTCCGCATTCACGAGATCTAGAAACACCTAGCCAAGTTCGAAGTTGCCTTCGCCCTAGACGTGAAAGGTTATAATTTCTGAGGGTTTGGTCCCAAATCTCTATTTCAATTATTTGATTTGATTGTTTTGATTTATATTTTCCTTGAAGTTACTAACGCGTGTATTTTGTTATTAGAAAGAGATACGAGGCATCAAAGTATGTAATCTTATTGCTCTATTCTTGTGGAAAGCATGTTTAAATTTGTTTAATTCCTAGTATCATGTTAGGATGTTATTATTGCTTTCTAATATCATGTGTAGGGTGCCTTTTACTCTTTTCTAATATCATGTTAGTATCATGTTAGGGCTAAAGCTTTGATTTTTATTGCTTAGTGACATGCTAGGGTTTGTTATTAATCTTGTTAGTATCATGCCTAGGATCTTGCTATTAATATTATGCTTTAACATGATTATGATAATTATGATTATTATGATTGTTATTATGATTATGATCATGATTATGATTGATTATTATGTTGCTTGATATATATATTATTGTTATTGCTTGATCACGCCCTCTCTTGCAGGTTTATAGGGAATTTGTACTTGTAATCACGCTTAATAAGATAATTAATAATCTTGTTTAGGGATAATTTGATTATAATTCAAGTGATCGCCAATAATAGATTTATCTGTGCATTAAGTTCAACCAACATAGATAAACAGGTTTAGGGTTAATCTGTTGATTGCATGCTAGTCAGAAAGCGCACATGAATATGAGAAGAATGAAGTAGAGGCCTATTTAGGGCAGGTTCAATCTCTTTTAGGTTGGATTTGTACCTTCATCCCCGAACCCTATTTGGTTCAAGACCTTTTGGAGTTGACGATCTCCTGGATCGTTAAGGGGTGTAATCTTCACCTTGTGAACGGTTTACAAGTTCCTAAAACTTATTGGCGACTCTTTTGCTCTAGCTTCCTTCGCTTTGGACACCACCATGCTTAAGTGTATGATCACAGTGGGGTTCAAGCTTGGGGTTAATGCTTGGAATATTCCCTACAGTATGCTATTCAAAGGGAATCTGAAAATCCTCCAAGCAGCCTCTAGTGGTGATATCCACCTTGCTTTCTAGAATGATGAGATCTCGTCACCTACCGTGCTTGTGTCGTCGGGGTTAGATAGTGCGAAAACATCCCGATCATGACCTTTATATATGTATTTATACAAATATTTAACAGCTTTTACTGTAGAACACACTTCTACGTTTATATGGCAATCATATTTTGCAAGTAAATATGGATTATACGGTATTACCCACCTATTATCAAGCTGTACTTTTCGTACCAAATGTTTTTGTTTCCATCATCACGGCGTCGATATATAGGATATGAGTTGTGACTCGTTGATGTTGTCTCTGAAAAGCTTCGGGGGTAATCACTTTTACACTTTCTATTCCGCATGCATACATTTCCTGGATTATCATTTCCGCAGGGGCTGTGCATCATATACTTTAACACGGCTGCATAAAGATGAGGATTATGTTCTTGTTGAGGTATTTCTACACAGACATGTTCATCGAATTGATCTGAAGTTCTAATCTTAGCGGATGACTCTAAAATAATAAGAAAATGTGCATGTGGTAATCCTCTCTTTTGAAATTCAATCACGTAAACATATGCTGCAACCTCGCCAAACAGTTTCTTTTAAACAATGTTTTTTTTAGTTTTGCTAGTTTTGCATGAAAAACTCGAGCAATTAGATCGGGTCTATTTTGCGCCTCTTCGGTTGGCATCAGTTTGTCTGTGATTTCAAGCCATGATGGGTTACAGGTCATGGTTAAGAAAATATCAGGTTTGCCGTAATGCTAAACTAAAGCCATTGCGTTAAGATATCTTCGCCGCATATATCTCACCAACAAACGATGGAGGGAGAATAAAGCCACGTCCAATATTTGAGCCGTGTAAGATACCGGTATTCAAACTGTCGAGAATACCTTGGTAAAGTTCAGATCTAATTGTATCCTGATTACGGTGAATAAAATCTAGACGTGAAGTTTCAATTTTGATGTACATATTAACAATGAACTGCTGTAGTGAACGACCACATCTCAAAAGAAAGGAAGAATCTTTTATTCAAATCTGTAATCGATAGCGATAATACTCTCTACTAGAAACCTTTTTCTCAGATACTGAAGAGTGAATTCCTGCATTAAAAAAAACAACAGGTTGAATTAAAGCGACTATTTTTTTTTGTTACTTAAAAGAACCTTGTTTACACGTAAACTGGTAAGTAGTTGCACCTTCTTCTTCGGCTTCAAGCAGATCATCAACAATCTTAACTAGAACCTCATTAATTGGAAACGTAGGGCATTCTTGTCGTTTTTGATACTTGTTTTATATCTGTATATCCGCCAATGCCGACCAGTTTGTCCGTTAGGAAATAAAAGCAGATATTGTAATGGATCATAGCATCCATAATAATGCAGTATGTGATGGTTTACACCTGAGTGTGCACGAACCACAATATCGCGATCTTTAACATGTGGATCGAGATCTTTAAACATCGATACTCGACGTTGAAACTTGGCGCCTATGTCGTAGAAATATAGTTGTAGGTATCGTGGTTGCTTATCATTTCAATGTATATCATTTATATAATGATAAATTGTCCTTGAACTCTAAAAGTATAAATACCACGATGTCTTTGTGCCAATTCCTTGTCTTTTTTCACACCCAAAGATGTGAACGCAAACATGTTATTATATAGAATAATGTATTTGCGGAAACTTTCAGAGCTGCTGTCTAACGACAAAAAAAGGCTGCGCAGACTATCTGGTATATGGATAGGAGCAAGTCGAATCTCCCCTTGGTTGCAACATAGGTTAATTGTTTCATCTCTGAACAATTTTGCTCCACAATGCTCACAAAGCGTTGGGACAGGAAGAACGTACGCACGTTTCGAAGGTCTTTTTCATGTCGTTAATTCCGATTTTATTTGACATATTTAGTATTACTAAATAATAGGGAAAATAAATAAAACAAAAGTAGGACATATTAAGTTAAAATAAAGAATCATTGTATGCAATAATTGACAATCACTTTTATTTGTGTAACATATTCAGTATAAGTAGTTTGCTATATTTAAGACTCTAAACATGACAAAAGAATATTTAAATTGTAAAGGATGGTATTGCAAAAAGCTAAAGATGTATTAGCATTTGTATTAATTTTGTAAAGTATTTAAGTTTGTTTTAATTTCTTTGTTTTATAAATCAAAGTACCAAAGACGACAAAAATAGTTAACTTTTTTTTTTTGTAGGCTAATTTTAAAATTGAATGAATTTTGAAAGGAGATCAAATTTTAAAATTGGATGAACATTGGAAATGGCATTGATAATGGTTGTGCGTTGGTTTCTCATTAAATATACTCTATTGTATTATATTTCTTACACATGTGGTCTTTAACAAAGAGACCACTTTTTAGAAAAAATTAACATCAGTAATCCCAACTTTGTTTGTCCTTCTAATTTTAATCCGTACTTTTATTTTACTCGTTTTAATCCTAATTATTTATTTCACATTCCGAAATTAGTCTAAGGGCTTTGGTTACTTACTATTACAGGTAAAATCTCATTTCTTTAAAAAAAAAGGGGAAAAGGGAAAAAAAGGCAAAAATTCATTTGCTACAGTATCTAAGCTAACAACAATATGTGAACCAATATTCAAGAAGCTTAAGAAAAACATGCCAATAATATGGGACGACGAGTGTCAAAAAGCCTTTGAAAAGATCAAAGCTTATCTCGCAATCCTCCCGTATTAGCCCCAGCGCTTCCAGGAATCCCTCTAAGGCCGTACTTAACAGTCACCAAAGAAACAATGGGAGCTATGCTCGCACAAGAGGTAGAAGGGAAAGAAAACGCCATCTACTACCTAAGCAAAAAGATGCTCGAATATGAAGCACGCTATACACCACTTGAGAAATTGTGCCTCGCATTGGTGTGGGCCACAACCAAATTAAGACATTACATGCTTGTTCACACAGTCTTTGTAGTGTCACGAGTGGATCCTCTCAAATACTTATTCGAGAAATCCACTCTTAACGAACGCATCTCAAGGTGGATAGTCAACCTAGCCCAATTTGATGTAAGGTTCATGCCTCAAAAGGCTATTAAAGGATTTGTAGTCTCGGACTTCTTAGCGGACTTTCCAATAGAAGATTCGACACCAACACACGATAATGAATTTCCAGACGAAGACTTAATGGTCACGGAAGATGATACTTGGACTTTATACTTCGATGGAGCCTCGAACCATAAGGGATGTGGCGTTGGAGTAATATTAGTATCACCTAAAGAGGAGCATGTTCCAATTTCAATAAAGTTAGATTTCGACGTTACCAACAACGCTGTAGAGTATGAAGCATGCGTGGTAGGCCTCGAAACAGCTTTAGCATTGGGTGTAAAGAAACTTCGAATATTCGGAGATTCTTTTTTGATCATCAACCAAATCTCCAAAAGATGGAAAGTAAGGAGCGAAAGCTTAGCCCCTTACCAAACCTATCTGGAAACTCTCACCAATTAACTGGAAAAGGTGGAATACACATATCTACCTAGAGAAGAAAACCAATTTGCCGATGCCTTGGCAAGACTAGCCTCCATGGTTAGGATTCCTAAGGAAATTGAGTAAATGCCTCTAACGATAGAGAAAAGAAACAAACCAGCATACATTCATGCTATAGAGGATGATGAAACAATTCAGGAAGAAGAAGAAGAAGAAGAAGAACCATGGTATACCGACATACTAAATTATGTCACCAAAGGAGAATACCCTCCTCATGCTGAAAAAAGAGCAAAACGAGCTTTGAAACTTTTGGCTTCCCAATACGTACTCATAAATGATGAGCTACACAACAGGGTACCTAAAGGTCGAGCCCTATTATGTGTAGGCAAGAAGGACGCTCAGAGAACTATGAGAATAGTCCACGAAGGAGTATGTGGAACACATGTTAATGGCAAAATGCTAATCCAAAAGATAATGCGAGAAGGATATTATTGGACTACCATGAATAGGGATTGTCATCAATATTATTGGACTACCATGAATAGGGATTGTCATCAATATCTACACCTACACCTCACCATGGCTATTCTCAACATGGGGAATCGATATAATCGGAAAAATCACACCTCCTGGAACAGGAGGTCACGAGTACATCTTGGTAGCAATCTATTACTTCACAAAGTGGGTAGAAGCACAATCATATGCTAAACTCACTGCAAAACATGTAGCACTCTTTATCGAAAGGAACATAATTTGTCGATACGGAGTCCCACATGAGATGATAACTGAAAATGGAACTCACTTTCAAGCCGAATGTGAAGAATTGTTACAAAAGTATGGTATTCAACATCACCATTCTTCCCCTTACAGACCTCAAGCAAATGGAGCAGTTGAAGCGGCTAATAAAAATTTAAAAACTATCATCGAGAAAATGACAGAAAATTACAAGGATTGGCCTGACAAACTCCATTTTGCACTTTGGGGTTATCGCACGTCAATTCGAACGTCAACAGGAAACACGTCATTCGCCCTAGTCTATGGAATGGATGTCGTACACTCTGTAGAACTAGAAATACCTTCTCTACACATTGCGTTAGAAAGTAAACTCGATGAAGTTGAATGGACTAGAGCACGGTATGATGAGTTAATTCTACTTGATGAAAACGACTAGAAGGTCTACATCATACCCAATGCTACCAAACTCGTATGGCTAGACACTTCAACAAAAAGGTCAAGACAAGAAACATCAAGGTTGGAGACTTGGTACCAAAAGCACTAAAGAAGAATGTGTTGGATCCAAGAGGCAAATTCAGGCCCAATTGGTCCGGACCATACATTGTCAAAACAATCTTGTCAAGAGGTGCAGCTCAATTAACTGACATGGATGGCAATGAATTCTCAAACATGACCAATCTTGACCAACTTAAGAAGTAATACCCATAATTACTTGAGTAGGACACTCAAGAGAGCTACGTTTGGCCTGATTCCTTAAGAAAGGATACGTAGGCAACCCTTTAAAAGGGTGTGGCCACTTTAATTATCAAAGCATTTCGCGTCCCAGCATCGACAAAAGCGTAGAATAAAAAAAAAAATTGTCGCCAGACGACAAGCGTGTCGCTAGGCGACAAGGTAAACAGTATGGCGACAGACTCGTGTGAGCGACGTCAATTTTCTGCGGACATCTGGACAACGTTGGTGCATTCTGGAATTTTTTAGACTTCCGTACTCGAAGAAATTTTTCGAAAATAAATATTTTAGGTTGTTTTCATTGCTTTAAATGAACAAATGTAAAGTTAATTTAATTAAAAAGCTGAAATTGCATTAATAAGTAAAAGAATTACATCATTGGTGGAATTTAAATAAAGCTTAAAAATTAAAATTAACTTAAAATATCTAATAAATTGAAGGAAAAGCAATACTCTAATATTTCTTTTCTTTCTTCATTCTTTTCCAATTTTTGTCAGAGGCTTCTTTTTCATCCATCACTTTTGCTAAGAGACATCCATTAGAGGCTCTACATTCGATTTTAGTATGGATAGTCTCTCCCACAGCTAAAACTCCATACTTCTTCCCTACCCAAACATTCTTTCCTGTAGAGTCCACCTTTCTTTTCCCTTTGTCTTTTTTAGAACTCTTCTTTTTAGGCGTCACAGGAGTCTTAAACTCAACCCTTTCACCTAGGCGTTCCTTCGCAGGCATTTTCTTGTCACCAAGGCGAGTCTTCACATTGGTCTTCTCTATTTTGGTTCGGTCCTTTTGAGATCTACCAGTCAACCATTGCTTCACATCATTGGACGAAGAAGGTGGAGCCTTTTGGGTAATAACTTTCCATAAAGGCCTAACACACCAATACCCGTCAAAACGTTCAACTTCTTATGAAACCGGGAATTCATAAGGGCGGCGGAGATCTCCCGTAGGAATGGTTTGCGCAATCCCATATTGCCTCTTTACTCTGCAGGGATAATAAAAGGTCAATTTTGACAAACTAGGAAGACGGCAAAAGGGTTGGGTATTACAACCAATCATCTTTTCAAGCTTCCACCAGGGAACGACCCATCTAATGGAGAAATCACAACAGGCAAAAACTTTGCCCCACTCTCGGCGACCCATCTTCAAGGAGAAACGTTTCTTTCGTCGAACAAAGCAATTGGGGGTATATTTGTCAATATTATCAGGAGGACTAATCAATTCTAGTCTCTCCATGAGCCACATTTGTAAAAATCAATGCACATAATCAGTATTGCTATACAAAAATATATTTTTAATTTCTGTAATTAAGAATATTATTTTTCTACCTGTAATAAAATTGGAGAGCCTCGAATAGGTGCTTCTGGATTCCTTTTCAATTCATCAAGACTAAGCATAGTCTCTCCAACGATTAATGGCATTGGATTTCTCCTAGATTCGATTTGTTCTAGCACGGATATTATAATTGCTTGACCATCATTATTTTTACCATTAGTAAGAAAATATTGGCTAAGCATGCAAAAGAGGAAAGCTTTTCTCCTATAGACATGAAAAGATTCAGAGCGAGGTCTATGAAAATAAAAACGTGCAAATTCTTTTAAATCAACATTATTACCATGCACTATGTTTTTTAGATCTTTACCCCTAAGGTCAAAGAAACGCTCATAATCTTTGTAATAATACTCACTCACCGTAGGCATTACCACAAGATTTAATGGAGGAAAGCCTAGAATGGCACCAAATTCTTCTGGTAAAGGGCAAATCTCATCATAGCCTAATCTAAAACAATGAGTATTAGAATCCCAATATTCTAAGGAGGTATGAATGAAGTCTATATCAAGATCTACCCCCTTTATGCCATAAATACCCCCCATGTGGAAAAAGTCAAGTTCTTTTCTCTCCTTAGCAGTTAAAGAACGACACCACTCACGAGTGGAATCACAAAAACTCTTCTTAATTAAAGCCATGATTAATTTTTTGAGTTGATCTGTTCGAATCATACAGAAATCGTCAGATTTGGGGGCTATTTATAAACAATTTTTTGGCAGATTTCGAATTCTGTAAGGATTTGGAAAAATAAGTCTGTCGCCTGGCGACAAAAGGATACGCGTGGCGACAACGCGTCTGAGCAAGCGACAATTACGCGCTATGCAAACCGCGTTTTTCTGATTTCGATTCGACTTTGATTTTGCACATTACACCCCGTTATTCAATACCCCACATACAAATCCACTCCATATTGTTTTTTTCGATTAAATTGAGCTTAGGCTTATTTTTAGTCGAAATCATTTTATTTTTCATTTTTTCTTTTGGGGGAGAAAGTCGGATACCCTCCATTGATAATAAAAATGACGGAAATTTTTGCGCAAAAATTAAGTCACAATTGCACACACTCACATGCACATAAAATGAAAAATAAAATACAAAGATAAAACAAGCTTAATATGAAAGGTTTGTATATACAATATGTCTAATATATGATTCATATAATACAAAAGACAAATTCCTATGAAGTTAAATAAATAAATGAGCACAGGTACAAACTATGGCGCCGGAGGCCGTAAATGATGAGGTACGCCCATCATATCAAAGAATGCTGTATTCCGGTGAGTATGCCCCTCACCATCTCCTGATTCGTCAGTCGGCGGAAACCTCAGCTCAGGGCCAGTCCACCCAGGCTCACCAATCGACAACGGCTGAGGCTGCAAGGGCTGATGTGACGACGAGCCAACCTCGTACGTCCCACCACCCATCGAAGGAGCCAATGTCGCACCTCCTTGGCCCGTCGGCCCAGCAAAGACATCCTCAGGTGAAGAAGCCAAGCCCTTGGTCGGAGCAGCCTCAGACCGGCCACCTCGGCCGCTATCAGAAGTGCGGCGACGCCTTGAGCCAGATCTACTCGGCTCTCTCCTAGCCTTGGGTCTCGACCGAGTGCGGGGTGAAGGAATAGGCTGTCCCTGCAAAGGTAAATCAAGTCAGTCACCAAGGAAAGAATATAATGAAAGGTGATACAAAAGAAAGACAAGAAAGATACCTCCTCAACGTCGTTCCTCTGACAGGTAGCTCGGTCCCGTAACCTCACGAGCTGGCTGGGAAAGGCGTCTATACACCTCGCCATAGCTTTCACCACCTCGCGAGAAAACTGTTAAAGGAATAAAGTCAGTGATAATACAGAAAAAATACAAAAGCAAGAAAATAAATAAACTAACCCGAGTCTAGTGACGAGGAATGGAGCGCTCCACAAAACGCTGATCCTCGGTGGCTGGAGGAATCATCTCTTTGATTGGTCCGAACGTACCCTGGTAATAGATATACATCCTCGGAGGGACGAACTCCCTAGGCCCAGCCTGATAAAATTCAAAAGATCATAATTCACTTGGGGGCTACCTAAAGAAAAATAAAAAGGTAAAGCATACCTCTGCCTCCTCAGACAAAACAGGGGCCGGCGCTAGCAAAGGCAACAAGTCATCCTCATAACTCTGCTCCAAATGGACATGAGACGTCTAGGGAGTTCCAGGAGATGATCGACTAGTAGAGTCACGCATCAACGCCTCATGAAACATATGTTGAGGTGGGCAAGCAGGGATGACGAAAACATCCGAGGAGTGCTGAATAGCTACTCTCTCGCCAAGATACACTGTAGCGTCATACGTCCCCTGAAAATAACGACGCTCGATAGTATACCGCGCGGCCAGCGCAGGTATAGCTAAGTCAGCCCACGGTCGGTATACCACGTCAAGCTCCTACAAAACAGCTATGTAAGATAAATGCACTCAAAAGAGTAAATATCAAAAAACAAGTGTTCACGAGAACCTACCGAGAGGATCAGATCTCGAATACGTGCAGTCTCGACCTGGCCCGTACGACCTCCCCAACCAGCGCCAATGGGGAGCTCGCGAGGTGAAGGTCTCACCAGCACAAGCGAGGGGAAGTACTCGTAGAACCAAATCTACATAGATAAGGAAAAGTCAGCAAATGCTTGCACGAGTCTAGAGCTAATTTCAAAAGGATAGAAATATACCTCTACGACCCTCCAGAAACTAGAAAGTGCGACCTCTCCAGACAAGGCCCTATGACGGCAGGAACGTCGCAGGCCCAAAAGAAAGTCAACATAGGCCAAGCTGGCCCAGTCATACGTCCCGACCAGAGGAAGGTCGCGAACAGCTCTTAGGTAGTAAAGGAGCACTCGACTACCCTTGTTAGGAGAAAAGGTCCCTGACAGCAAAATAAGAACAAAGATGCGCACCCGCTGCTCGCGAGTGGTCGCATCATCCTCAAAAGCCGCTACTAAGATGGAACGACGGATGTACCGTGAACTAAGATGTCCCGGCTGAGCCTCGGCACAGGCCCGAACAACAATCGGACCCAATATCTCCGAAACCATCGGTGAGTAGACAGTAATATCACTGTCAAATGGCAGTGGAGAAGAACGAAACTCCAAACCTGTGATGAGACTGAAGTCGGCAGGAGTGACCGTCATCTCACCCCAGGGAAAGTGATGGTGGTGTCCCAAAAGAACTCCACCAAAGCTCGGACAACGAGGTTACCCCCATCATAGGAGTACATGGCCTGAGTAGCCCGAAAGAGGGGAGTCAACCTACAGGACTCCCAGAGCTGTCGCAACACCTCGTCTCTGCTGAAATACGCTTTATATAGCGTACCGATGACGTTGTTGCCAGAACCGTGACTGCGAGTTCTCCCACTAATAAGCCCGCGTCGCACCCGCTCGGAGATATGGTGCTCAGGAGAAAAGAAAAGAGTGTGCTCATCCCACTCTAGAAAAGGTCCAAGTCTAGTGGAGAGGTCCTCACCCTCGCCGACAGGCTCGTCCTCCCGGCGTGCGTCCCTCGACTGAGAACCAGAGTCGCGTTTCCTAACCATGCTATATTATGCAAATAATAAAGAATAAGGTTCTATGGTATCTAAGGTTCGCCTAGCCGCATGATACTATGTTCGCAAAAATGGAGTACGTAGTACAAAAACAGAGCACAATTTCAACATGAGCATAATTAGCATTTTCAAGAAACTAAACAATTTCTTGCAATACTATGATAAATATTGTGACAACTTGTACAAGAAGAACCTGTAAAAACGCAAAGAACGGATCCCATTGTTCTTCACGACCTTAAGAGGTCCAACAATAGTGAATCGCTCATTTCTTCACCAAATTGAGTCAAACAAGTCTAAAAACACTCCCAAGGCAATGCATAAACATAATCAAGCAAGTTCAAGGCATAAAATTCAGCAAAAGAAGCGAATTAAGCAAAAACATGTTCGAATTTTCGGGAAATTCGTGAACAAAGAACGCATAATTCAGCAAAAATCGAGTTGAGTTTGAATAAAACTTACATGGATCGGGAAAATAGATGAAATAAGCTTTGATTTTCAACGAGTTTGAGCGAATTCGGTTGAGAATTGAGCGAGAACGAGAAGATCGAAGTTTTTAAGCAAATGCGAAAAACGAACTGCAGCAACGGTAAATGAAGAAGAAATGGATGGTATTTAAAAAACCCGACCCTGTCGCCAAACGACAAGTTTGTCGCCTGGCGACAAGTAGAAAAATCGGCGACAAGCAGTTCCGGCTAGAGCTGGAGCGGCGCAAGAGTACAGGGCTCCATAATATGGTTATGTGAACCTCGTGCAGCAATTTTGGATTCCTTGGTACGCCAGTTAGCCCCTCTAAGCAACTTGACATGATTTAATGATCGGCTCGATCACGATTAAATCAAGTGATCGACCTGGTAAAAAGATAGTCTCACTTAGCTTAAAGCGCCTAAACATTGGCTCAAAGGCACCGACATAATGGTTCATAAACAGCAAAGGCACTGACGTAATGGTTCACAAGCAAGCAAAAGCGCCGACGTACTGGCATAGCGGAAGCAAAGTTCAAGCGAGCTTTAAAGGATCAACAGGCATTGGTCTTCGGTGGTATTCTTTGGAGTATTGTCGCAACGAATGAGGATAATTACAAGCAGAGTTATCTTCGACAGCGTTCCCTAGCTTGCGGAGGGTTGTCACAAAAAAACTGAAGATGGCTACAAGTAGAGTTATCTTCGATCGTGTTCCCTAGGATGTGAAAGATGGTCACAAAAAACTGAAGATGGCTACAAGCAGAGTTATATTCGATCGTGTTCCCTAGGATGTGGAAGATGGTTACGAGCGACGGAGAATGACTACAAGCAGAGTCATCTTCGATGAAGTAGGAGGCAGCTACAAGCAGAGCGGTCTTCAACAAAATGCAGCAAATCGGTTACCTCCAGAGACGTGTGCTCGACGGTGCAAGATACTCGTTTCTTAACTCTCTTATCTGTTTAACTAACGCTAGTTTTCAGGTATTGGCGTTACAAGAATGATTTAGGATCGCAGAACATTCTGAATCATTCTCCGTCCCTATCGCTACTTTGACTTTCGTTTTCGAAACATGCATTTCTCCAAACTCAGTCAAAGTGGGGGCTTCTGTAGACACCCAAATGTGTCTCCCCAAAACCAAACCCAGTGATGAATACCTTTTGCGTCAAATGATAATCGAACGAGGTGAAAGTGTGAAAGTTCAAGTGTTGCGGTTGGTTTTTATTTTAAAATTCTTTCTTTCTGTTTTCGAAAACAACTCTATTTTATGAAAATATCCAATCCAGTTTAGTTTGGTCCACGACAAGGGTCCAATAATAGCGTAGTTGGATGGGGCTTGCAAATAGCTTTCTAACGATATATTATAAGCCCAATTCCGATGAATAATGAGGAAGTTATGGCCAAAATACTAAACTGGGCCCGGTTTGATCTTTACATGCGGCCCAATGATCTAAGGGAGGGCCCAATGTTAATTATTATTCCTAAAGTTATTAGAATTAATTATAGTCTTCTAGAATTCTCTAGAAGGTTCTCTTTAGTCCTAATAGAATTAGAATTAATAATTATGTTTTGATAAGTTTTATTTGGAATAAAATATTATTTTATGAAAAACACGATTTCGATTTTCATACGGACTTTACAAATCAATTTTGATTCATATGTGGACTCCGTGTTTGAAAGCGCGTAGGAATCCAGGCTGTCGCCAAACGACAGGCCTGTCGCCATGCGACAGGCCTGTCGCCATGCGACAAGCCTTGTCGCCCGCGACAGACCCTGTCGCCTGGCGACAAGGTCGGTTTTGCGGCGACATAGTGGATTTTTATTCCTTATCAAATTCTACCTTTTTACAGACTGTTTTCTTATAAATAGGGTCTTGAACCTCCGTTTTTATTCATCAACAATCTACAATCAACAATCATCATCTACTACATTCATCTACAATCTTCTCTCTCTCTCTCTAGTTTTTTCTCAAACACAATTCCGCATTCACGAGATCTAGAAACACCTAGCCAAGTTCGAAGTTGCCTTCGCCCTAGACGTGAAAGGTTATAATTTCTGAGGGTTTGGTCCCAAATCTCTATTTCAATTATTTGATTTGATTGTTTTGATTTATATTTTCCTTGAAGTTACTAACGCGTGTATTTTGTTATTAGAAAGAGATACGAGGCATCAAAGTATGTAATCTTATTGCTCTATTCTTGTGGAAAGCATGTTTAAATTTGTTTAATTCCTAGTATCATGTTAGGATGTTATTATTGCTTTCTAATATCATGTGTAGGGTGCCTTTTACTCTTTTCTAATATCATGTTAGTATCATGTTAGGGCTAAAGCTTTGATTTTTATTGCTTAGTGACATGCTAGGGTTTGTTATTAATCTTGTTAGTATCATGCCTAGGATCTTGCTATTAATATTATGCTTTAACATGATTATGATAATTATGATTATTATGATTGTTATTATGATTATGATCATGATTATGATTGATTATTATGTTGCTTGATATATATATTATTGTTATTGCTTGATCACGCCCTCTCTTGCAGGTTTAAAGGGAATTTGTACTTGTAATCACGCTTAATAAGATAATTAATAATCTTGTTTAGGGATTATTTGATTATAATTCAAGTGATCGCCAATAATAGATTTATCTGTGCATTAAGTTCAACCAACATAGATAAACAGGTTTAGGGTTAATCTGTTGATTGCATGCTAGTCAGAAAGCGCACATGAATATGAGAAGAATGAAGTAGAGGCCTATTTAGGGCAGGTTCAATCTCTTTTAGGTTGGATTTGTACCTTCATCCCCGAACCCTATTTGGTTCAAGACCTTTTGGAGTTGACGATCTCCTGGATCGTTAAGGGGTGTAATCTTCACCTTGTGAACGGTTTACAAGTTCCTAAAACTTATTGGCGACTCTTTTGCTCTAGCTTCCTTCGCTTTGGACACCACCATGCTTAAGTGTATGATCACAGTGGGGTTCAAGCTTGGGGTTAATGCTTGGAATATTCCCTACAGTATGCTATTCAAAGGGAATCTGAAAATCCTCCAAGCAGCCTCTAGTGGTGATATCCACCTTGCTTTCTAGAATGATGAGATCTCGTCACCTACCGTGCTTGTGTCGTCGGGGTTAGATAGTGCGAAAACATCCCGATCATGACCTTTATATATGTATTTATACAAATATTTAACAGCTTTTACTGTAGAACACACTTCTACGTTTATATGGCAATCATATTTTGCAAGTAAATATGGATTATACGGTATTACCCACCTATTATCAAGCTGTACTTTTCGTACCAAATGTTTTTGTTTCCATCATCACGGCGTCGATATATAGGATATGAGTTGTGACTCGTTGATGTTGTCTCTGAAAAGCTTCGGGGGTAATCACTTTTACACTTTCTATTCCGCATGCATACATTTCCTGGATTATCATTTCCGCAGGGGCTGTGCATCATATACTTTAACACAGCTGCATAAAGATGAGGATTATGTTCTTGTTGAGGTATTTCTACACAGACATGTTCATCGAATTGATCTGAAGTTCTAATCTTAGCGGATGACTCTAAAATAATAAGAAAATGTGCATGTGGTAATCCTCTCTTTTGAAATTCAATCACGTAAACATATGCTGCAACCTCGCCAAACAGTTTCTTTTAAACAATGTTTTTTTTAGTTTTGCTAGTTTTGCATGAAAAACTCGAGCAATTAGATCGGGTCTATTTTGCGCCTCTTCGGTTGGCATCAGTTTGTCTGTGATTTCAAGCCATGATGGGTTACAGGTCATGGTTAAGAAAATATCAGGTTTGCCGTAATGCTAAACTAAAGCCATTGCGTTAAGATATCTTCGCCGCATATATCTCACCAACAAACGATGGAGGGAGAATAAAGCCACGTCCAATATTTGAGCCGTGTAAGATACCGGTATTCAAACTGTCGAGAATACCTTGGTAAAGTTCAGATCTAATTGTATCCTGATTACGGTGAATAAAATCTAGACGTGAAGTTTCAATTTTGATGTACATATTAACAATGAACTGCTGTAGTGAACGACCACATCTCAAAAGAAAGGAAGAATCTTTTATTCAAATCTGTAATCGATAGCGATAATACTCTCTACTAGAAACCTTTTTCTCAGATACTGAAGAGTGAATTCCTGCATTAAAAAAAACAACAGGTTGAATTAAAGCGACTATTTTTTTTTGTTACTTAAAAGAACCTTGTTTACACGTAAACTGGTAAGTAGTTGCACCTTGTTCTTCGGCTTCAAGCAGATCATCAACAATCTGAACTAGAACCTCATTAATTGGAAACGTAGGGCATTCTTGTCGTTTTTGATACTTGTTTTATATCTGTATATCCGCCAATGCCAACCAGTTTGTCCGTTAGGAAATAAAAGCAGATATTGTAATGGATCATAGCATCCATAATAATGCAGTATGTGATGGTTTACACCTGAGTGTGCACGAACCACAATATCGCGATCTTTAACATGTGGATCGAGATCTTTAAACATCGATACTCGACGTTGAAACTTGGCGCCTATGTCGTAGAAATATAGTTGTAGGTATCGTGGTTGCTTATCATTTCAATGTATATCATTTATATAATGATAAATTTTCCTTGAACTCTAAAAGTATAAATACCACGATGTCTTTGTGCCAATTCCTTGTCTTTTTTCACACCCAAAGATGTGAACGCAAACATGTTATTATATAGAATAATGTATTTGCGGAAACTTTCAGAGCTGCTGTCTAGCGACAAAAAAAGGCTGCGCAGACTATCTGGTATATGGATAGGAGCAAGTCGAATCTCCCCTTGGTTGCAACATAGGTTAATTGTTTCATCTCTGAACAATTTTGCTCCACAATGCTCACAAAGCGTTGGGACAGGAAGAACGTACGCACGTTTCGAAGGTCTTTTTCATGTCGTTAATTCCGATTTTATTTGACATATTTAGTATTACTAAATAATAGGGAAAATAAATAAAACAAAAGTAGGACATATTAAGTTAAAATAAAGAATCATTGTATGCAATAATTGACAATCACTTTTATTTGTGTAACATATTCAGTATAAGTAGTTTGCTATATTTAAGACTCTAAACATGACAAAAGAATATTTAAATTGTAAAGGATGGTATTGCAAAAAGCTAAACATGTATTAGCATTTGTATTAATTTTGTAAAGTATTTAAGTTTGTTTTAATTTCTTTGTTTTATAAATCAAAGTACCAAAGACGACAAAAATAGTTAACTTTTTTTTTTGTAGGCTAATTTTAAAATTGAATGAATTTTGAAAGGAGATCAAATTTTAAAATTGGATGAACATTGGAAATGGCATTGATAATGGTTGTGCGTTGGTTTCTCATTAAATATACTCTATTGTATTATATTTCTTACACATGTGGTCTTTAACAAAGAGATCACTTTTTAGAAAAAATTAACATCAGTAATCCCAACTTTGTTTGTCCTTCTAATTTTAATCCGTACTTTTATTTTACTCGTTTTAATCCTAATTATTTATTTCACATTCCGAAATTAGTCTAAGGGCTTTGGTTACTTACTATTACAGGTAAAATCTCATTTCTTTAAAAAAAAGGGGAAAAGGGAAAAAAAGGCAAAAATTCATTTGCTACAGTATCTAAGCTAACAACAATATGTGAACCAATATTCAAGAAGCTTAAGAAAAACATGCCAATAATATGGGACGACGAGTGTCAAAAAGCCTTTGAAAAGATCAAAGCTTATCTCGCAATCCTCCCGTATTAGCCCCAGCGCTTCCAGGAATCCCTCTAAGGCTGTACTTAACAGTCACCAAAGAAACAATGGGAGCTATGCTCGCACAAGAGGTAGAAGGGAAAGAAAACGCCATCTACTACCTAAGCAAAAAGATGCTCGAATATGAAGCACGCTATACACCACTTGAGAAATTGTGCCTCGCATTGGTGTGGGCCACAACCAAATTAAGACATTACATGCTTGTTCACACAGTCTTTGTAGTGTCACGAGTGGATCCTCTCAAATACTTATTCGAGAAATCCACTCTTAACGAACGCATCTCAAGGTGGATAGTCAACCTAGCCCAATTTGATGTAAGGTTCATGCCTCAAAAGGCTATTAAAGGATTTGTAGTCTCGGACTTCTTAGCGGACTTTCCAATAGAAGATTCGACACCAACACACGATAATGAATTTCCAGACGAAGACTTAATGGTCACGGAAGATGATACTTGGACTTTATACTTCGATGGAGCCTCGAACCATAAGGGATGTGGCGTTGGAGTAATATTAGTATCACCTAAAGAGGAGCATGTTCCAATTTCAATAAAGTTAGATTTCGACGTTACCAACAACGCTGTAGAGTATGAAGCATGCGTGGTAGGCCTCGAAACAGCTTTAGCATTGGGTGTAAAGAAACTTCGAATATTCGGAGATTCTTTTTTGATCATCAACCAAATCTCCAAAAGATGGAAAGTAAGGAGCGAAAGCTTAGCCCCTTACCAAACCTATCTGGAAACTCTCACCAATTAACTGGAAAAGGTGGAATACACATATCTACCTAGAGAAGAAAACCAATTTGCCGATGCCTTGGCAAGACTAGCCTCCATGGTTAGGATTCCTAAGGAAATTGAGTAAATGCCTCTAACGATAGAGAAAAGACACAAACCAGCATACATTCATGCTATAGAGGATGATGAAACAATTCAGGAAGAAGAAGAAGAAGAAGAAGAACCATGGTATACCGACATACTCAATTATGTCACCAAAGGAGAATACCCTCCTCATGCTGAAAAAAGAGCAAAACGAGCTTTGAAACTTTTGGCTTCCCAATACGTACTCATAAATGATGAGCTACACAAAAGGGTACCTAAAGGTCGAGCCCTATTATGTGTAGGCAAGAAGGACGCTCAGAGAACTATGAGAATAGTCCACGAAGGAGTATGTGGAACACATGTTAATGGCAAAATGCTAATCCAAAAGATAATGCGAGAAGGATATTATTGGACTACCATGAATAGGGATTGTCATCAATATGTAAAAAGATGCCCTAAGTGCCAAATTTATGCAAACTTGCAACATATCCCTCCATCCCTTCTCTACACCTACACCTCACCATGGCTATTCTCAACATGGGGAATCGATATAATCGGAAAAATCACACCTCCTGGAACAGGAGGTCACGAGTACATCTTGGTAGCAATCTATTACTTCACAAAGTGGGTAGAAGCACAATCATATGCTAAACTCACTGCAAAACATGTAGCACTCTTTATCGAAAGGAACATAATTTGTCGGTACGGAGTCCCACATGAGATGATAACTGAAAATGGAACTCACTTTCAAGCCGAATGTGAAGAATTGTTACAAAAGTATGGTATTCAACATCACCATTCTTCCCCTTACAGACCTCAAGCAAATGGAGCAGTTGAAGCGGCTAATAAAAATTTAAAAACTATCATCGAGAAAATGACAGAAAATTACAAGGATTGGCCTGACAAACTCCATTTTGCACTTTGGGGTTATCGCACGTCAATTCGAACGTCAACAGGAAACACGCCATTCGCCCTAGTCTATGGAATGGATGTCGTACACTCTGTAGAACTAGAAATACCTTCTCTACACATTGCGTTAGAAAGTAAACTCGATGAAGTTGAATGGACTAGAGCACGGTATGATGAGTTAATTCTACTTGATGAAAACGACTAGAAGCTCTACATCATACCCAATGCTACCAAACTCGTATGGCTAGACACTTCAACAAAAAGGTCAAGACAAGAAACATCAAGGTTGGAGACTTGGTACCAAAAGCACTAAAGAAGAATGTGTTGGATCCAAGAGGCAAATTCAGGCCCAATTGGTCCGGACCATACATTGTCAAAACAATCTTGTCAAGAGGTGCAGCTCAATTAACTGACATGGATGGCAATGAATTCTCAAACATGACCAATCTTGACCAACTTAAGAAGTAATACCCATAATTACTTGAGTAGGACACTCAAGAGAGCTACGTTTGGCCTGATTCCTTAAGAAAGGATACGTAGGCAACCCTTTAAAAGGGTGTGGCCACTTTAATTATCAAAGCATTTCGCGTCCCAGCATCGACAAAAGCGTAGAATAAAAAAAAAAATTGTCGCCAGACGACAAGCGTGTCGCTAGGCGACAAGGTAAAAAGTATGGCGACAGACTCGTGTGAGCGACGTCAATTTTCTGCGGACATCTGGACAACCTTGGTGCATTCTGGAATTTTTTAGACTTCCGTACTCGAAGAAATTTTTCGAAAATAAATATTTTAGGTTGTTTTCATTTCTTTAAATGAACAAATGTAAAGTTAATTTAATTAAAAAGCTGAAATTGCATTAATAAGTAAAAGAATTACATCATTGGTGGAATTTAAATAAAGCTTAAAAATTAAAATTAACTTAAAATATCTAATAAATTGAAGGAAAAGCAATACTCTAATATTTCTTTTCTTTCATCATTCTTTTCCAATTTTTGTCAGAGGCTTCTTTTTCATCCATCACTTTTGCTAAGAGACATCCATTAGAGGCTCTACATTCGATTTTAGTATGGATAGTCTCTCCCACAGCTAAAACTCCATACTTCTTCCCTACCCAAACATTCTTTCCTGTAGAGTCCACCTTTCTTTTCCCTTTGTCTTTTTTAGAACTCTTCTTTTTAGGCGTCACAGGAGTCTTAAACTCAACCCTTTCACCTAGGCGTTCCTTCGCAGGCATTTTCTTGTCACCAAGGCGAGTCTTCACATTGGTCTTCTCTATTTTGGTTCGGTCCTTTTGAGATCTACCAGTCAACCATTGCTTCACATCATTGGACGAAGAAGGTGGAGCCTTTTGGGTAATAACTTTCCATAAAGGCCTAACACACCAATACCCGTCAAAACGTTCAACTTCTTGTGAAACCGGGAATTCATAAGGGCGGCGGAGATCTCCCGTAGGAATGGTTTGCGCAATCCCATATTGCCTCTTTACTCTGCAGGGATAATAAAAGGTCAATTTTGACAAACTAGGAAGACGGCAAAAGGGTTGGGTATTACAACCAATCATCTTTTCAAGCTTCCACCAGGGAACGACCCATCTAATGGAGAAATCACAACAGGCAAAAACTTTGCCCCACTCTCGGCGACCCATCTTCAAGGAGAAACGTTTCTTTCGTCGAACAAAGCAATTGGGGGTATATTTGTCAATATTATCAGGAGGACTAATCAATTCTAGTCTCTCCATGAGCCACATTTGTAAAAATCAATGCACATAATCAGTATTGCTATACAAAAATATATTTTTAATTTCTGTAATTAAGAATATTATTTTTCTACCTGTAATAAAATTGGAGAGCCTCGAATAGGTGCTTCTGGATTCCTTTTCAATTCATCAAGACTAAGCATAGTCTCTCCAACGATTAATGGCATTGGATTTCTCCTAGATTCGATTTGTTCTAGCACGGATATTATAATTGCTTGACCATCATTATTTTTACCATTAGTAAGAAAATATTGGCAGATTTCGAATTCTGTAAGGATTTGGAAAAATAAGTCTGTCGCCTGGCGACAAAAGGATACGCGTGGCGACAACGCGTCTGAGCAAGCGACAATTACGCGCTATGCAAACCGCGTTTTTCTGATTTCGATTCGACTTTGATTTTGCACATTACACCCCGTTATTCAATACCCCACATACAAATCCACTCCATATTGTTTTTTTCGATTAAATTGAGCTTAGGCTTATTTTTAGTCGAAATCATTTTATTTTTCATTTTTTCTTTTGGGGGAGAAAGTCGGATACCCTCCATTGATAATAAAAATGACGGAAATTTTTGCGCAAAAATTAAGTCACAATTGCACACACTCACATGCACATAAAATGAAAAATAAAATACAAAGATAAAACAAGCTTAATATGAAAGGTTTGTATATACAATATGTCTAATATATGATTCATATAATACAAAAGACAAATTCCTATGAAGTTAAATAAATAAATGAGCACAGGTACAAACTATGGCGCCGGAGGCCGTAAATGATGAGGTACGCCCATCATATCAAAGAACGCTGTATTCCGGTGAGTATGCCCCTCACCATCTCCTGATTCGTCAGTCGGCGGAAACCTCAGCTCAGGGCCAGTCCACCCAGGCTCACCAATCGACAACGGCTGAGGCTGCAAGGGCTGATGTGACGACGAGCCAACCTCGTACGTCCCACCACCCATCGAAGGAGCCAATGTCGCACCTCCTTGGCCCGTCAGCCCAGCAAAGACATCCTCAGGTGAAGAAGATAAGCCCTTGGTCGGAGCAGCCTCAGACCGGCCACCTCGGCCGCTATCAGAAGTGCGGCGACGCCTTGAGCCAGATCTACTCGGCTCTCTCCTAGCCTTGGGTCTCGACCGAGTGCGGGGTGAAGGAATAGGCTGTCCCTGCAAAGGTAAATCAAGTCAGTCACCAAGGAAAGAATATAATGAAAGGTGATACAAAAGAAAGACAAGAAAGATACCTCCTCAACGTCGTTCCTCTGACAGGTAGCTCGGTCCCGTAACCTCACGAGCTGGCTGGGAAAGGCGTCTATACACCTCGCCATAGCTTTCACCACCTCGCGAGAAAACTGTCAAAGGAATAAAGTCAGTGATAATACAGAAAAAATACAAAAGCAAGAAAATAAATAAACTAACCCGAGTCTAGTGACGAGGAATGGAGCGCTCCACAAAACGCTGATCCTCGGTGGCTGGAGGAATCATCTCTTTGATTGGTCCGAACGTACCCTGGTAATAGATATACATCCTCGGAGGGACGAACTCCCTAGGCCCAGCCTGATAAAATTCAAAAGATCATAATTCACTTGGGGGCTACCTAAAGAAAAATAAAAAGGTAAAGCATACCTCTGCCTCCTCAGACAAAACAGGGGTCGGCGCTAGCAAAGGCAACAAGTCATCCTCATAACTCTGCTCCAAATGGACATGAGACGTCTAGGGAGTTCCAGGAGATGATCGACTAGTAGAGTCACGCATCAACGCCTCATGAAACATATGTTGAGGTGGGCAAGCAGGGATGACGAAAACATCCGAGGAGTGCTGAATAGCTACTCTCTCGCCAAGATACACTGTAGCGTCATACGTCCCCTGAAAATAACGACGCTCGATAGTATACCGCGCGGCCAGCGCAGGTATAGCTAAGTCAGCCCACGGTCGGTATACCACGTCAAGCTCCTACAAAACAGCTATGTAAGATAAATGCACTCAAAAGAGTAAATATCAAAAAACAAGTGTTCACGAGAACCTACCGAGAGGATCAGATCTCGAATACGTGCAGTCTCGACCTGGCCCGTACGACCTCCCCAACCAGCGCCAATGGGGAGCTCGCGAGGTGAAGGTCTCACCAGCACAAGCGAGGGGAAGTACTCGTAGAACCAAATCTACATAGATAAGGAAAAGTCAGCAAATGCTTGCACGAGTCTAGAGCTAATTTCAAAAGGATAGAAATATACCTCTACGACCCTCCAGAAACTAGAAAGTGCGACCTCTCCAGACAAGGCCCTATGACGGCAGGAACGTCGCAGGCCCAAAAGAAAGTCAACATAGGCCAAGCTGGCCCAGTCATACGTCCCGACCAGAGGAAGGTCGCGAACAGCTCTTAGGTAGTAAAGGAGCACTCGACTACCCTTGTTAGGAGAAAAGGTCCCTGACAGCAAAATAAGAACAAAGATACGCACCCGCTGCTCGCGAGTGGTCGCATCATCCTCAAAAGCCGCTACTAAGATGGAACGACGGATGTACCGTGAACTAAGATGTCCCGGCTGAGCCTCGGCACAGGCCCGAACAACAATCGGACCCAATATCTCCGAAACCATCGGTGAGTAGACAGTAATATCACTGTCAAATGGCAGTGGAGAAGAACGAAACTCCAAACCTGTGATGAGACTGAAGTCGGCAGGAGTGACCGTCATCTCACCCCAGGGAAAGTGATGGTGGTGTCCCAAAAGAACTCCACCAAAGCTCGGACAACGAGGTTACCCCCATCATAGGAGTACATGGCCTGAGTAGCCCGAAAAAGGGGAGTCAACCTACAGGACTCCCAGAGCTGTCGCAACACCTCGTCTCTGCTGAAATACGCTTTATATAGCGTACCGATGACGTTGTTGCCAGAACCGTGACTGCGAGTTCTCCCACTAATAAGCCCGCGTCGCACCCGCTCGGAGATATGGTGCTCAGGAGAAAAGAAAAGAGTGTGCTCATCCCACTCTAGAAAAGGTCCAAGTCTAGTGGAGAGGTCCTCACCCTCGCCGACAGGCTCGTCCTCCCGGCGTGCGTCCCTCGACTGAGAACCAGAGTCGCGTTTCCTAACCATGCTATATTATGCAAATAATAAAGAATAAGGTTCTATGGTATCTAAGGTTCGCCTAGCCGCATGATACTATGTTCGCAAAAATGGAGTACGTAGTACAAAAACAGAGCACAATTTCAAAATGAGCATAATTAGCATTTTCAAGAAACTAAACAATTTCTTGCAATACTATGATAAATATTGTGACAACTTGTACAAGAAGAACCTGTAAAAACGCAAAGAACGGATCCCATTGTTCTTCACGACCTTAAGAGGTCCAACAATAGTGAATCGCTCATTTCTTCACCAAATTGAGTCAAACAAGTCTCAAAACACTCCCAAGGCAATGCATAAACATAATCAAGCAAGTTCAAGGCATAAAATTCAGCAAAAGAAGCGAATTAAGCAAAAACATGTTCGAATTTTCGGGAAATTCGTGAACAAAGAACGCATAATTCAGCAAAAATCGAGTTGAGTTTGAATAAAACTTACATGGATCGGGAAAATAGATGAAATAAGCTTTGATTTTCAACGAGTTTGAGCGAATTCGGTTGAGAATTGAGCGAGAACGAGAAGATCGAAGTTTTTAAGCAAATGCGAAAAACGAACTGCAGCAACGGTAAATGAAGAAGAAATGGATGGTATTTAAAAAACCCGAACCTGTCGCCAAACGACAAGTTTGTCGCCTGGCGACAAGTAGAAAAACCGGCGACAAGCAGTTCCGGCTAGAGCTGGAGCGGCGCAAGAGTACAGGGCTCCATAATATGGTTATGTGAACCTCGTGCAGCAATTTTGGATTCCTTGGTACGCCAGTTAGCCCCTCTAAGCAACTTGACATGATTTAATGATCGGCTCGATCACGATTAAATCAAGTGATCGACCTGGTAAAAAGATAGTCTCACTTAGCTTAAAGCGCCTAAACATTGGCTCAAAGGCACCGACATAATGGTTCATAAACAGCAAAGGCACTGACGTAATGGTTCACAAGCAAGCAAAAGCGCCGACGTACTGGCATAGCGGAAGCAAAGTTCAAGCGAGCTTTAAAGGATCAACAGGCATTGGTCTTCGGTGGTATTCTTTGGAGTATTGTCGCAACGAATGAGGATAATTACAAGCAGAGTTATCTTCGACAGCGTTCCCTAGCTTGCGGAGGGTTGTCACAAAAAAACTGAAGATGGCTACAAGTAGAGTTATCTTCGATCGTGTTCCCTAGGATGTGAAAGATGGTCACAAAAAACTGAAGATGGCTACAAGCAGAGTTATATTTGATCGTGTTCCCTAGGATGTGGAAGATGGTTACGAGCGACGGAGAATGACTACAAGCAGAGTCATCTTCGATGAAGTAGGAGGCAGCTACAAGCAGAGCGGTCTTCAACAAAATGCAGCAAATCGGTTACCTCTAGAGACGTGTGCTCGACGGTGCAAGATACTCGTTTCTTAACTCTCTTATCTGTTTAACTAACGCTAGTTTTCAGGTATTGGCATTACAAGAATGATTTAGGATCGCAGAACATTCTGAATCATTCTCCGTCCCTATCGCTACTTTGACTTTCGTTTTCGAAACATGCATTTCTCCAAACTCAGTCAAAGTGGGGGCTTCTGTAGACACCCAAATGTGTCTCCCCAAAACCAAACCCAGTGATGAATACCTTTTGCGTCAAATTATAATCGAACGAGGTGAAAGTGTGAAAGTTCAAGTGTTGCGGTTGGTTTTTATTTTAAAATTCTTTCTTTCTGTTTTCGAAAACAACTCTATTTTATGAAAATATCCAATCCAGTTTAGTTTGGTCCACGACAAGGGTCCAATAATAGCGTAGTTGGATGGGGCTTGCAAATAGCTTTCTAACGATATATTATAAGCCCAATTCCGATGAATAATGAGGAAGTTATGGCCAAAATACTAAAATGGGCCCGGTTTGATCTTTACATGCGGCCCAATGATCTAAGGGAGGGCCCAATGTTAATTATTATTCCTAAAGTTATTAGAATTAATTATAGTCTTCTAGAATTCTCTAGAAGGTTCTCTTTAGTCCTAAAAGAATTAGAATTAATAATTATGTTTTGATAAGTTTTATTTGGAATAAAATATTATTTTATGAAAAACACGATTTCGATTTTCATACGGACTTTACAAATCAATTTTGATTCATATGTGGACTCCGTGTTTGAAAGCGCGTAGGAATCCAGGCTGTCGCCAAACGACAGGCCTGTCGCCATGCGACAAGCCTTGTCGCCCGCGACAGACCCTGTCGCCTGGCGACAAGGTCGGTTTTGCGGCGACATAGTGGATTTTTATTCCTTATCAAATTCTACCTTTTTACAGACTGTTTTCTTATAAATAGGGTCCTGAACCTCCGTTTTTATTCATCAACAATCTACAATCAACAATCATCATCTACTACATTCATCTACAATCTTCTCTCTCTCTCTCTAGTTTTTTCTCAAACACAATTCCGCATTCACGAGATCTAGAAACACCTAGCCAAGTTCGAAGTTGCCTTCGCCCTAGACGTGAAAGGTTATAATTTCTGAGGGTTTGGTCCCAAATCTCTATTTCAATTATTTGATTCGATTGTTTTGATTTATATTTTCCTTGAAGTTACTAACGCGTGTATTTTGTTATTAGAAAGAGATACGAGGCATCAAAGTATGTAATCTTATTGCTCTATTCTTGTGGAAAGCATGTTTAAATTTGTTTAATTCCTAGTATCATGTTAGGATGTTATTATTGCTTTCTAATATCATGTGTAGGGTGCCTTTTACTCTTTTCTAATATCATGTTAGTATCATGTTACGGCTAAAGCTTTGATTTTTATTGCTTAGTGACATGCTAGGGTTTGTTATTAATCTTGTTAGTATCATGCCTAGGATCTTGCTATTAATATTATGCTTTAACATGATTATGATAATTATGATTATTATGATTGTTATTATGATTATGATCATGATTATGATTGATTATTATGTTGCTTGATATATATATTATTGTTATTGCTTGATCACGCCCTCTCTTGCAGGTTTAAAGGGAATTTGTACTTGTAATCACGCTTAATAAGATAATTAATAATCTTGTTTAGGGATAATTTGATTATAATTCAAGTGATCGCCAATAATAGATTTATCTGTGCATTAAGTTCAACCAACATAGATAAACAGGTTTAGGGTTAATCTGTTGATTGCATGCTAGTCAGAAAGCGCACATGAATATGAGAAGAATGAAGTAGAGGCCTATTTAGGGCAGGTTCAATCTCTTTTAGGTTGGATTTGTACCTTCATCCCCGAACCCTATTTGGTTCAAGACCTTTTGGAGTTGACGATCTCCTGGATCGTTAAGGGGTGTAATCTTCACCTTGTGAACGGTTTACAAGTTCCTAAAACTTATTGGCGACTCTTTTGCTCTAGCTTCCTTCGCTTTGGACACCACCATGCTTAAGTGTATGATCACAGTGGGGTTCAAGCTTGGGGTTAATGCTTGGAATATTCCCTACAGTATGCTATTCAAAGGGAATCTGAAAATCCTCCAAGCAGCCTCTAGTGGTGATATCCACCTTGCTTTCTAGAATGATGAGATCTCGTCACCTACCGTGCTTGTGTCGTCGGGGTTAGATAGTGCGAAAACATCCCGATCATGACCTTTATATATGTATTTATACAAATATTTAACAGCTTTTACTGTAGAACACACTTCTACGTTTATATGGCAATCATATTTTGCAAGTAAATATGGATTATACGGTATTACCCACCTATTATCAAGCTGTACTTTTCGTACCAAATGTTTTTGTTTCCATCATCACGGCGTCGATATATAGGATATGAGTTGTGACTCGTTGATGTTGTCTCTGAAAAGCTTCGGGGGTAATCACTTTTACACTTTCTATTCCGCATGCATACATTTCCTGGATTATCATTTCCGCAGGGGCTGTGCATCATATACTTTAACACAGCTGCATAAAGATGAGGATTATGTTCTTGTTGAGGTATTTCTACACAGACATGTTCATCGAATTGATCTGAAGTTCTAATCTTAGCGGATGACTCTAAAATAATAAGAAAATGTGCATGTGGTAATCCTCTCTTTTGAAATTCAATCACGTAAACATATGCTGCAACCTCGCCAATCAGTTTCTTTTAAACAATGTTTTTTTTAGTTTTGCTAGTTTTGCATGAAAAACTCGAGCAATTAGATCGGGTCTATTTTGCGCCTCTTCGGTTGGCATCAGTTTGTCTGTGATTTCAAGCCATGATGGGTTACAGGTCATGGTTAAGAAAATATCAGGTTTGCCGTAATGCTAAACTAAAGCCATTGCGTTAAGATATCTTCGCCGCATATATCTCACCAACAAACGATGGAGGGAGAATAAAGCCACGTCCAATATTTGAGCCGTGTAAGATACCGGTATTCAAACTGTCGAGAATACCTTGGTAAAGTTCAGATCTAATTGTATCCTGATTACGGTGAATAAAATCTAGACGTGAAGTTTCAATTTTGATGTACATATTAACAATGAACTGCTGTAGTGAACGACCACATCTCAAAAGAAAGGAAGAATCTTTTATTCAAATCTGTAATCGATAGCGATAATACTCTCTACTAGAAACCTTTTTCTCAGATACTGAAGAGTGAATTCCTGCATTAAAAAAAACAACAGGTTGAATTAAAGCGACTATTTTTTTTTGTTACTTAAAAGAACCTTGTTTACACGTAAACTGGTAAGTAGTTGCACCTTGTTCTTCGGCTTCAAGCAGATCATCAACAATCTGTACTAGAACCTCATTAATTGGAAACGTAGGGCATTCTTGTCGTTTTTGATACTTGTTTTATATCTGTATATCCGCCAATGCCAACCAGTTTGTCCGTAAGGAAACAAAAGCAGATATTGTAATGGATCATAGCATCCATAATAATGCAGTATGTGATGGTTTACACCTGAGTGTGCACGAACCACAATATCGCGATCTTTAACATGTGGATCGAGATCTTTAAACATCGATACTCGACGTTGAAACTTGGCGCCTATGTCGTAGAAATATAGTTGTAGGTATCGTGGTTGCTTATCATTTCAATGTATATCATTTATATAATGATAAATTGTCCTTGAACTCTAAAAGTATAAATACCACGATGTCTTTGTGCCAATTCCTTGTCTTTTTTCACACCCAAAGATGTGAACGCAAACATGTTATTATATAGAATAATGTATTTGCGGAAACTTTCAGAGCTGCTGTCTAACGACAAAAAAAGGCTGCGCAGACTATCTGGTATATGGATAGGAGCAAGTCGAATCTCCCCTTGGTTGCAACATAGGTTAATTGTTTCATCTCTGAACAATTTTGCTCCACAATGCTCACAAAGCGTTGGGACAGGATGAACGTACGCACGTTTCGAAGGTCTCTTTCATGTCGTTAATTCCGATTTTATTTGACATATTTAGTATTACTAAATAATAGGGAAAATAAATAAAACAAAAGTAGGACATATTAAGTTAAAATAAAGAATCATTGTATGCAATAATTGACAATCACTTTTATTTGTGTAACATATTCAGTATAAGTAGTTTGCTATATTTAAGACTCTAAACATGACAAAAGAATATTTAAATTGTAAAGGATGGTATTGCAAAAAGCTAAAGATGTATTAGCATTTGTATTAATTTTGTAAAGTATTTAAGTTTGTTTTAATTTCTTTGTTTTATAAATCAAAGTACCAAAGACGACAAAAATAGTTAACTTTTTTTTTTGTAGGCTAATTTTAAAATTGAATGAATTTTGAAAGGAGATCAAATTTTAAAATTGGATGAACTTTGGAAATGGCATTGATAATGGTTGTGCGTTGGTTTCTCATTAAATATACTCTATTGTATTATATTTCTTACACATGTGGTCTTTAACAAAGAGATCACTTTTTAGAAAAAATTAACATCAGTAATCCCAACTTTGTTTGTCCTTCTAATTTTAATCCGTACTTTTATTTTACTCGTTTTAATCCTAATTATTTATTTCACATTCCGAAATTAGTCTAAGGGCTTTGGTTACTTACTATTACAGGTAAAATCTCATTTCTTTAAAAAAAAGGGGAAAAGGGAAAAAAAGGCAAAAATTCATTTGCTACAGTATCTAAGCTAACAACAATATGTGAACCAATATTCAAGAAGCTTAAGAAAAACATGCCAATAATATGGGACGACGAGTGTCAAAAAGCCTTTGAAAAGATCAAAGCTTATCTCGTAATCCTCCCGTATTAGCCCCAGCGCTTCCAGGAATCCCTCTAAGGCTGTACTTAACAGTCACCAAAGAAACAATGGGAGCTATGCTCGCACAAGAGGTAGAAGGGAAAGAAAACGCCATCTACTACCTAAGCAAAAAGATGCTCGAATATGAAGCACGCTATACACCACTTGAGAAATTGTGCCTCGCATTGGTGTGGGCCACAACCAAATTAAGACATTACATGCTTGTTCACACAGTCTTTGTAGTGTCACGAGTGGATCCTCTCAAATACTTATTCGAGAAATCCACTCTTAACGAACGCATCTCAAGGTGGATAGTCAACCTAGCCCAATTTGATGTAAGGTTCATGCCTCAAAAGGCTATTAAAGGATTTGTAGTCTCGGACTTCTTAGCGGACTTTCCAATAGAAGATTCGACACCAACACACGATAATGAATTTCCAGACGAAGACTTAATGGTCACGGAAGATGATACTTGGACTTTATACTTCGATGGAGCCTCGAACCATAAGGGATGTGGCGTTGGAGTAATATTAGTATCACCTAAAGAGGAGCATGTTCCAATTTCAATAAAGTTAGATTTCGACGTTACCAACAACGCTGTAGAGTATGAAGCATGCGTGGTAGGCCTCGAAACAGCTTTAGCATTGGGTGTAAAGAAACTTCGAATATTCGGAGATTCTTTTTTGATCATCAACCAAATCTCCAAAAGATGGAAAGTAAGGAGCGAAAGCTTAGCCCCTTACCAAACCTATCTGGAAACTCTCACCAATTAACTGGAAAAGGTGGAATACACATATCTACCTAGAGAAGAAAACCAATTTGCCGATGCCTTGGCAAGACTAGCCTCCATGGTTAGGATTCCTAAGGAAATTGAGTAAATGCCTCTAACGATAGAGAAAAGACACAAACCAGCATACATTCATGCTATAGAGGATGATGAAACAATTCAGGAAGAAGAAGAAGAAGAAGAAGAACCATGGTATACCGACATACTCAATTATGTCACCAAAGGAGAATACCCTCCTCATGCTGAAAAAAGAGCAAAACGAGCTTTGAAACTTTTGGCTTCCCAATACGTACTCATAAATGATGAGCTACACAAAAGGGTACCTAAAGGTCGAGCCCTATTATGTGTAGGCAAGAAGGACGCTCAGAGAACTATGAGAATAGTCCACGAAGGAGTATGTGGAACACATGTTAATGGCAAAATGCTAATCCAAAAGATAATGCGAGAAGGATATTATTGGACTACCATGAATAGGGATTGTCATCAATATGTAAAAAGATGCCCTAAGTGCCAAATTTATGCAAACTTGCAACATATCCCTCCATCCCTTCTCTACACCTACACCTCACCATGGCTATTCTCAACATGGGGAATCGATATAATCGGAAAAATCACACCTCCTGGAACAGGAGGTCACGAGTACATCTTGGTAGCAATCTATTACTTCACAAAGTGGGTAGAAGCACAATCATATGCTAAACTCACTGCAAAACATGTAGCACTCTTTATCGAAAGGAACATAATTTGTCGATACGGAGTCCCACATGAGATGATAACTGAAAATGGAACTCACTTTCAAGCCGAATGTGAAGAATTGTTACAAAAGTATGGTATTCAACATCACCATTCTTCCCCTTACAGACCTCAAGCAAATGGAGCAGTTGAAGCGGCTAATAAAAATTTAAAAACTATCATCGAGAAAATGACAGAAAATTACAAGGATTGGCCTGACAAACTCCATTTTGCACTTTGGGGTTATCGCACGTCAATTCGAACGTCAACAGGAAACACGCCATTCGCCCTAGTCTATGGAATGGATGTCGTACACTCTGTAGAACTAGAAATACCTTCTCTACACATTGCGTTAGAAAGTAAACTCGATGAAGTTGAATGGACTAGAGCACGGTATGATGAGTTAATTCTACTTGATGAAAACGACTAGAAGCTCTACATCATACCCAATGCTACCAAACTCGTATGGCTAGACACTTCAACAAAAAGGTCAAGACAAGAAACATCAAGGTTGGAGACTTGGTACCAAAAGCACTAAAGAAGAATGTGTTGGATCCAAGAGGCAAATTCAGGCCCAATTGGTCCGGACCATACATTGTCAAAACAATCTTGTCAAGAGGTGCAGCTCAATTAACTGACATGGATGGCAATGAATTCTCAAACATGACCAATCTTGACCAACTTAAGAAGTAATACCCATAATTACTTGAGTAGGACACTCAAGAGAGCTACGTTTGGCCTGATTCCTTAAGAAAGGATACGTAGGCAACCCTTTAAAAGGGTGTGGCCACTTTAATTATCAAAGCATTTCGCGTCCCAGCATCGACAAAAGCGTAGAATAAAAAAAAAATTGTCGCCAGACGACAAGCGTGTCGCTAGGCGACAAGGTAAAAAGTATGGCGACAGACTCGTGTGAGCGACGTCAATTTTCTGCGGACATCTGGACAACCTTGGTGCATTCTGGAATTTTTTAGACTTCCGTACTCGAAGAAATTTTTCGAAAATAAATATTTTAGGTTGTTTTCATTTCTTTAAATGAACAAATGTAAAGTTAATTTAATTAAAAAGCTGAAATTGCATTAATAAGTAAAAGAATTACATCATTGGTGGAATTTAAATAAAGCTTAAAAATTAAAATTAACTTAAAATATCTAATAAATTGAAGGAAAAGCAATACTCTAATATTTCTTTTCTTTCTTCATTCTTTTCCAATTTTTGTCAGAGGCTTCTTTTTCATCCATCACTTTTGCTAAGAGACATCCATTAGAGGCTCTACATTCGATTTTAGTATGGATAGTCTCTCCCACAGCTAAAACTCCATACTTCTTCCCTACCCAAACATTCTTTCCTGTAGAGTCCACCTTTCTTTTCCCTTTGTCTTTTTTAGAACTCTTCTTTTTAGGCGTCACAGGAGTCTTAAACTCAACCCTTTCACCTAGGCGTTCCTTCGCAGGCATTTTCTTGTCACCAAGGCGAGTCTTCACATTGGTCTTCTCTATTTTGGTTCGGTCCTTTTGAGATCTACCAGTCAACCATTGCTTCACATCATTGGACGAAGAAGGTGGAGCCTTTTGGGTAATAACTTTCCATAAAGGCCTAACACACCAATACCCGTCAAAACGTTCAACTTCTTGTGAAACCGGGAATTCATAAGGGCGGCGGAGATCTCCCGTAGGAATGGTTTGCGCAATCCCATATTGCCTCTTTACTCTGCAGGGATAATAAAAGGTCAATTTTGACAAACTAGGAAGACGGCAAAAGGGTTGGGTATTACAACCAATCATCTTTTCAAGCTTCCACCAGGGAACGACCCATCTAATGGAGAAATCACAACAGGCAAAAACTTTGCCCCACTCTCGGCGACCCATCTTCAAGGAGAAACGTTTCTTTCGTCGAACAAAGCGATTGGGGGTATATTTGTCAATATTATCAGGAGGACTAATCAATTCTAGTCTCTCCATGAGCCACATTTGTAAAAATCAATGCACATAATCAGTATTGCTATACAAAAATATATTTTTAATTTCTGTAATTAAAAATATTATTTTTCTACCTGTAATAAAATTGGAGAGCCTCGAATAGGTGCTTCTGGATTCCTTTTCAATTCATCAAGACTAAGCATAGTCTCTCCAACGATTAATGGCATTGGATTTCTCCTAGATTCGATTTGTTCTAGCACGGATATTATAATTGCTTGACCATCATTATTTTTACCATTAGTAAGAAAATATTGGCTAAGCATGCAAAAGAGGAAAGCTTTTCTCCTATAGACATGAAAAGATTCAGAGCGAGGTCTATGAAAATAAAAACGTGCAAATTGTTTTAAATCAACATTATTACCATGCACTATGTTTTTTAGATCTTTACCCCTAAGGTCAAAGAAACGCTCATAATCTTTGTAATAATACTCACTCACCGTAGGCATTACCACAAGATTTAATGGAGGAAAGCCTAGAATGGCACCAAATTCTTCTGGTAAAGGGAAAATCTCATCATAGCCTAATCTAAAACAATGAGTATTAGAATCCCAATATTCTAAGGCGGTATGAATGAAGTCTATATCAAGATCTACCCCCTTTATGCCATAAATACCCCCCATGTGGAAAAAGTCAAGTTCTTTTCTCTCCTTAGCAGTTAAAGAACGACACCACTCACGAGTGGAATCACAAAAACTCTTCTTAATTAAAGCCATGATTAATTTTTTGAGTTGATCTGTTTGAATCATACAGAAATCGTCAGATTTGGGGGCTATTTATAAACAATTTTTTGGCAGATTTCAAATTCTGTAAGGATTTGGAAAAATAAGTCTGTCGCCTGGCGACAAAAGGATACGCGTGGCGACAACGCGTCTGAGCAAGCGACAATTACGCGCTATGCAAACCGCGTTTTTCTGATTTCGATTCGACTTTGATTTTGCACATTACACCCCGTTATTCAATACCCCACATACAAATCCACTCCATATTGTTTTTTTCGATTAAATTGAGCTTAGGCTTATTTTTAGTCGAAATCATTTTATTTTTCATTTTTTCTTTTGGGGGAGAAAGTCGGATACCCTCCATTGATAATAAAAATGACGGAAATTTTTGCGCAAAAATTAAGTCACAATTGCACACACTCACATGCACATAAAATGAAAAATAAAATACAAAGATAAAACAAGCTTAATATGAAAGGTTTGTATATACAATATGTCTAATATATGATTCATATAATACAAAAGACAAATTCCTATGAAGTTAAATAAATAAATGAGCACAGGTACAAACTATGGCGCCGGAGGCCGTAAATGATGAGGTACGCCCATCATATCAAAGAACGTTGTATTCCGGTGAGTATGCCCCTCACCATCTCCTGATTCGTCAGTCGGCGGAAACCTCAGCTCAGGGCCAGTCCACCCAGGCTCACCAATCGACAACGGCTGAGGCTGCAAGGGCTGATGTGACGACGAGCCAACCTCGTACGTCCCACCACCCATCGAAGGAGCCAATGTCGCACCTCCTTGGCCCGTCAGCCCAGCAAAGACATCCTCAGGTGAAGAAGCTAAGCCCTTGGTCGGAGCAGCCTCAGACCGGCCACCTCGGCCGCTATCAGAAGTGCGGCGACGCCTTGAGCCAGATCTACTCGGCTCTCTCCTAGCCTTGGGTCTCGACCGAGTGCGGGGTGAAGGAATAGGTTGTCCCTGCAAAGGTAAATCAAGTCAGTCACCAAGGAAAGAATATAATGAAAGGTGATACAAAAGAAAGACAAGAAAGATACCTCCTCAACGTCGTTCCTCTGACAGGTAGCTCGGTCCCGTAACCTCACGAGCTGGCTGGGAAAGGCGTCTATACACCTCACCATAGCTTTCACCACCTCGCGAGAAAACTGTCAAAGGAATAAAGTCAGTGATAATACAGAAAAAATACAAAAGCAAGAAAATAAATAAACTAACCCGAGTCTAGTGACGAGGAATGGAGCGCTCCACAAAACGCTGATCCTCGGTGGCTGGAGGAATCATCTCTTTGATTGGTCCGAACGTACCCTGGTAATAGATATACATCCTCGGAGGGACGAACTCCCTAGGCCCAGCCTGATAAAATTCAAAAGATCATAATTCACTTGGGGGCTACCTAAAGAAAAATAAAAAGGTAAAGCATACCTCTGCCTCCTCAGACAAAACAGGGGTCGGCGCTAGCAAAGGCAACAAGTCATCCTCATAACTCTGCTCCAAATGGACATGAGACGTCTAGGGAGTTCCAGGAGATGATCGACTAGTAGAGTCACGCATCAACGCCTCATGAAACATATGTTGAGGTGGGCAAGCAGGGATGACGAAAACATCCGAGGAGTGCTGAATAGCTACTCTCTCGCCAAGATACACTGTAGCGTCATACGTCCCCTGAAAATAACGACGCTCGATAGTATACCGCGCGGCCAGCGCAGGTATAGCTAAGTCAGCCCACGGTCGGTATACCACGTCAAGCTCCTACAAAACAGCTATGTAAGATAAATGCACTCAAAAGAGTAAATATCAAAAAACAAGTGTTCACGAGAACCTACCGAGAGGATCAGATCTCGAATACGTGCAGTCTCGACCTGGCCCGTACGACCTCCCCAACCAGCGCCAATGGGGAGCTCGCGAGGTGAAGGTCTCACCAGCACAAGCGAGGGGAAGTACTCGTAGAACCAAATCTACATAGATAAGGAAAAGTCAGCAAATGCTTGCACGAGTCTAGAGCTAATTTCAAAAGGATAGAAATATACCTCTACGACCCTCCAGAAACTAGAAAGTGCGACCTCTCCAGACAAGGCCCTATGACGGCAGGAACGTCGCAGGCCCAAAAGAAAGTCAACATAGGCCAAGCTGGCCCAGTCATACGTCCCGACCAGAGGAAGGTCGCAAACAGCTCTTAGGTAGTAAAGGAGCACTCGACTACCCTTGTTAGGAGAAAAGGTCCCTGACAGCAAAATAAGAACAAAGATGTGCACCCGCTGCTCGCGAGTGGTCGCATCATCCTCAAAAGCCGCTACTAAGATGGAAAGACGGATGTACCGTGAACTAAGATGTCCCGGCTGAGCCTCGGCACAGGCCCGAACAACAATCGGACCCAATATCTCCGAAACCATCGGTGAGTAGACAGTAATATCACTGTCAAATGGCAGTGGAGAAGAATGAAACTCCAAACCTGTGATGAGACTGAAGTCGGCAGGAGTGACCGTCATCTCACCCCAGGGAAAGTGATGGTGTTGTCCCAAAAGAACTCCACCAAAGCTCGGACAACGAGGTTACCCCCATCATAGGAGTACATGGCCTGAGTAGCCCGAAAGAGGGGAGTCAACCTACAGGACTCCCAGAGCTGTCGCAACACCTCGTCTCTGCTGAAATACGCTTTATATAGCGTACCGATGACGTTGTTGCCAGAACCGTGACTGCGAGTTCTCCCACTAATAAGCCCGCGTCGCACCCGCTCGGAGATATGGTGCTCAGGAGAAAAGAAAAGAGTGTGCTCATCCCACTCTAGAAAAGGTCCAAGTCTAGTGGAGAGGTCCTCACCCTCGCCGACAGGCTCGTCCTCCCGGCGTGCGTCCCTCGACTGAGAACCAGAGTCGCGTTTCCTAACCATGCTATATTATGCAAATAATAAAGAATAAGGTTCTATGGTATCTAAGGTTCGCCTAGCCGCATGATACTATGTTCGCAAAAATGGAGTACGTAGTACAAAAACAGAGCACAATTTCAACATGAGCATAATTAGCATTTTCAAGAAACTAAACAATTTCTTGCAATACTATGATAAATATTGTGACAACTTGTACAAGAAGAACCTGTAAAAACGCAAAGAACGGATCCCATTGTTCTTCACGACCTTAAGAGGTCCAACAATAGTGAATCGCTCATTTCTTCACCAAATTGAGTCAAACAAGTCTCAAAACACTCCCAAGGCAATGCATAAACATAATCAAGCAAGTTCAAGGCATAAAATTCAGCAAAAGAAGCGAATTAAGCAAAAACATGTTCGAATTTTCGGGAAATTCGTGAACAAAGAACGCATAATTCAGCAAAAATCGAGTTGAGTTTGAATAAAACTTACATGGATCGGGAAAATAGATGAAATAAGCTTTGATTTTCAACGAGTTTGAGCGAATTCGGTTGAGAATTGAGCGAGAACGAGAAGATCGAAGTTTTTAAGCAAATGCGAAAAACGAACTGCAGCAACGGTAAATGAAGAAGAAATGAATGGTATTTAAAAAACCCGACCCTGTCGCCAAACGACAAGTTTGTCGCCTGGAGACAAGTAGAAAAATCGGCGACAAGTAGTTCCGGCTAGAGCTGGAGCGGCGCAAGAGTACAGGGCTCCATAATATGGTTATGTGAACCTCGTGCAGCAATTTTGGATTCCTTGGTACGCCAGTTAGCCCCTCTAAGAAACTTGACATGATTTAATGATCGGCTCGATCACGATTAAATCAAGTGATCGACCTAGTAAAAAGATAGTCTCACTTAGCTTAAAGCGCCTAAATATTGGCTCAAAGGCACCGACATAATGGTTCATAAACAGCAAAGGCACTGACGTAATGGTTCACAAGCAAGCAAAAGCGCCGACGTACTGGCATAGCGGAAGCAAAGTTCAAGCGAGCTTTAAAGGATCAACAGGCATTGGTCTTCGGTGGTATTCTTTGGAGTATTGTCGCAACGAATGAGGATAATTACAAGCAGAGTTATCTTCGACAGCGTTCCCTAGCTTGCGGAGGGTTGTCACAAAAAAACTGAAGATGGCTACAAGTAGAGTTATCTTCGATCGTGTTCCCTAGGATGTGAAAGATGGTCACAAAAAACTGAAGATGGCTACAAGCAGAGTTATATTCGATCGTGTTCCCTAGGATGTGGAAGATGGTTACGAGCGACGGAGAATGACTACAAGCAGAGTCATCTTCGATGAAGTAGGAGGCAGCTACAAGCAGAGCGGTCTTCAACAAAATGCAGCAAATCGGTTACCTCCAGAGACGTGTGCTCAACGGTGCAAGATACTCGTTTCTTAACTCTCTTATCTGTTTAACTAACGCTAGTTTTCAGGTATTGGTGTTACAAGAATGATTTAGGATCGCAGAACATTCTGAATCATTCTCCGTCCCTATCGCTACTTTGACTTTCGTTTTCGAAACATGCATTTCTCCAAACTCAATCAAAGTGGGGGCTTCTGTAGACACCCAAATGTGTCTCCCCAAAACCAAACCCAGTGATGAATACCTTTTGCGTCAAATAATAATCGAACGAGGTGAAAGTGTGAAAGTTCAAGTGTTGCGGTTGGTTTTTATTTTAAAATTCTTTCTTTCTGTTTTCGAAAACAACTCTATTTTATGAAAATATCCAATCCAGTTTAGTTTGGTCCACGACAAGGGTCCAATAATAGCGTAGTTGGATGGGGCTTGCAAATAGCTTTCCAACGATATATTATAAGCCCAATTCCGATGAATAATGAGGAAGTTATGGCTAAAATACTAAACTAGGCCCGGTTTGATCTTTACATGCGGCCCAATGATCTAAGGGAGGGCCCAATGTTAATTATTATTCCTAAAGTTATTAGAATTAATTATAGTCTTCTAGAATTCTCTAGAAGTTTCTCTTTAGTCCTAATAGAATTAGAATTAATAATTATGTTTTGATAAGTTTTATTTGGAATAAATTATTATTTTATGAAAAACACGATTTCGATTTTCATACGGACTTTACAAATCAATTTTGATTCATATGTGGACTCCGTGTTTGAAAGCGCGTAGGAATCCAGGCTGTCGCCAAACGACAGGCCTGTCGCCATGCGACAAGCCTTGTCGCCCGCGACAGACCCTGTCGCCTGGCGACAAGGTCGGTTTTGCGGCGACATAGTGGATTTTTATTCCTTATCAAATTCTACCTTTTTACGGACTGTTTTCTTATAAATAGGGTCCTGAACCTCCGTTTTTATTCATCAACAATCTACAATCAACAATCATCATCTACTACATTCATCTACAATCTTCTCTCTCTCTCTCTAGTTTTTTCTCAAACACAATTCCGCATTCACGAGATCTAGAAACACCTAGCCAAGTTCGAAGTTGCCTGCGCCCTAGACGTGAAAGGTTATAATTTCTGAGGGTTTGGTCCCAAATCTCTATTTCAATTATTTGATTTGATTGTTTTGATTTATATTTTCCTTGAAGTTACTAACGCGTGTATTTTGTTATTAGAAAGAGATACGAGGCATCAAAGTATGTAATCTTATTGCTCTATTCTTGTGGAAAGCATGTTTAAATTTGTTTAATTCCTAGTATCATGTTAGGATGTTATTATTGCTTTCTAATATCATGTGTAGGGTGCCTTTTACTCTTTTCTAATATCATGTTAGTATCATGTTAGGGCTAAAGCTTTGATTTTTATTGCTTAGTGACATGCTAGGGTTTGTTATTAATCTTGTTAGTATCATGCCTAGGATCTTGCTATTAATATTATGCTTTAACATGATTATGATAATTATGATTATTATGATTATGATCATGATTATGATTGATTATTATGTTGCTTGATATATATATTATTGTTATTGCTTGATCACGCCCTTTCTTGCAGGTTTAAAGGGAATTTGTACTTGTAATCACTCTTAATAAGATAATTAATAATCTTGTTTAGGGATAATTTGATTATAATTCAAGTGATCGCCAATAATAGATTTATCTGTGCATTAAGTTCAACCAACATAGATAAACAGGTTTAGGGTTAATCTGTTGATTGCATGCTAGTCAGAAAGCGCACATGAATATGAGAAGAATGAAGTAGAGGCCTATTTAGGGCAGGTTCAATCTCTTTTAGGTTGGATTTGTACCTTCATCCCCGAACCCTAATTGGTTCAAGACCTTTTGGAGTTGACGATCTCCTGGATCGTTAAGGGGTGTAATCTTCACCTTGTGAACGGTTTACAAGTTCCTAAAACTTATTGGCGACTCTTTTGCTCTAGCTTCCTTCGCTTTGGACACCACCATGCTTAAGTGTATGATCACAGTGGGGTTCAAGCTTGGGGTTAATGCTTGGAATATTCCCTACAGTACGCTATTCAAAGGGAATCTAAAAATCCTCCAAGCAGCCTCTGGTGGTGATATCCACCTTGCTTTCTAGAATGATGAGATCTCGTCACCTACCGTGCTTGTGTCGTCGGGGTTAGATAGTGCGAAAACATCCCGATCATGACCTTTATATATGTATTTATACAAATATTTAACAGCTTTTACTGTAGAACACACTTCTACGTTTATATGGCAATCATATTTTGCAAGTAAATATGGATTATACGGTATTACCCACCTATTATCAAGTTGTACTTTTCGTACCAAATGTTTTTGTTTCCATCATCACGGCGTCGATATATAGGATATGAGTTGTGACTCGTTGATGTTGTCTCTGAAAAGCTTCGGGGGTAATCACTTTTACACTTTCTATTCCGCATGCATACATTTCCTGGATTATCATTTCCGCAGGGGCCGTGCATCATATACTTTAACACAGCTGCATAAAGATGAGGATTATGTTCTTGTTGAGGTATTTCTACACAGACATGTTCATCGAATTGATCTGAAGTTCTAATCTTAGCGGATGACTCTAAAATAATAAGAAAATGTGCATGTGGTAATCCTCTCTTTTGAAATTCAATCACGTAAACATATGCTGCAACCTCGCCAAACAGTTTCTTTTAAACAATGTTTTTTTTAGTTTTGCTAGTTTTGCATGAAAAACTCGAGCAATTAGATCGGGTCTATTTTGCGCCTCTTCGGTTGGCATCAGTTTGTCTGTGATTTCAAGCCATGATGGGTTACAGGTCATGGTTAAGAAAATATCAGGTTTGCCGTAATGCTAAACTAAAGCCATTGCGTTAAGATATCTTCGCCGCATATCTCACCAACAAACGATGGAGGGAGAATAAAGCCACGTCCAATATTTGAGCCGTGTAAGATACCGGTATTCAAACTGTCGAGAATACCTTGGTAAAGTTCAGCTCTAATTGTATCCTGATTACGGTGAATAAAATCTAGACGTGAAGTTTCAATTTTGATGTACATATTAACAATGAACTGCTGTAGTGAACGACCACACCTCAAAAGAAAGGAAGAATCTTTTATTCAAATCTGTAATCGATAGCGATAATACTCTCTACTAGAAACCTTTTTCTCAGATACTGAAGAGTGAATTCCTGCATTAAAAAAAACAACAGGTTGAATTAAAGCGACTATTTTTTTTTGTTACTTAAAAGAACCTTGTTTACACGTAAACTGGTAAGTAGTTGCACCTCGTTCTTCAGCTTCAAGCAGATCATCAACAATCTGAACTAGAACCTCATTAATTGGAAACGTAGGGCATTCTTGTCGTTTTTTATACTTGTTTTATATCTGTATATCCGCCAATGCCAACCAGTTTGTCCGTAAGGAAATAAAAGCAGATACTGTAATGGATCATAGCATCCATAATAATGCAGTATGTGATGGTTTACACCTGAGTGTGCACGAACCACAATATCGCGCTCAAGTGGAGCAGATGAACCTGCATCTTCCAACCAAATTGCTACAACTTGGGAAGTAGTAGGTGCATTGTGAGTGCGTTGATCTTGATTTGGATCAGATCGGATTATAATATGACTTGTGTCAATCATGTTAACATCCTTTAGTGAGCGGAAAAATTGGGCATACGGATTTAGCTCCTTTAATCGCACTAATTGGCCAATAACATGTGGATCGAGATCTTTAAACATCGATACTCGACGTTGAAACTTGGCGCCTATGTCGTAGAAATATAGTTGTAGGTATCGTGGTTGCTCATCATTTCAATGTATATCATTTATATAATGATAAATTGTCCTTGAACTCTAAAAGTATAAATACCACGATGTCTTTGTGCCAATTCCTTGTCTTTTTTCACACCCAAAGATGTGAACGCAAATATGTTATTATATAGAATAATGTATTTGCGGAAACTTTCAGAGCTGTTGTCTAACGACAAAAAAGGCTGCGCAGACTATCTGGTATATGGATAGGAGCAAGTCGAATCTCCCCTTGGTTGCAACATAGGTTAATTGTTTCATCTCTGAACAATTTTGCTCCACAATGCTCACAAAGCGTTGGGACAGGAAGAACGTACGCACGTTTCGAAGGTCTTTTTCATGTCGTTAATTCTGATTTTATTTGACATATTTAGTATTACTAAATAATAGGGAAAATAAATAAAACAAAAGTAGGACATATTAAGTTAAAATAAAGAATCATTGTATGCAATAATTGACAATCACTTTTATTTGTGTAACATATTCAGTATAAGTAGTTTGCTATTTTTAAGACTCTAAACGTGACAAAAGAATATTTAAATTGTAAAGGATGGTATTGCAAAAATCTAAAGATGTATTAGCATTTGTATTAATTTTGTAAAGTATTTAAGTTTGTTTTAATTTCTTTGTTTTATAAATCAAAGTACCAAAGACGACAAAAATAGTTAACTTTTTTTTTTGTAGGCTAATTTTAAAATTGAATGAATTTTGAAAGGAGATCAAATTTTAAAATTGGATGAACTTTGGAAATGGCATTGATAATGGTTGTGCGTTGGTTTCTCATTAAATATACTCTATTGTATTATATTTCTTACACATGTGGTCTTTAACAAAGAGACCACTTTTTAGAAAAAATTAACATCAGTAATCCCAACTTTGTTTGTCCTTCTAATTTTAATCCGTACTTTTATTTTACTCGTTTTAATCCTAATTATTTATGTCACATTCCGAAATTAGTCTAAGGGCTTTGGTTACTTACTATTACAAGTAAAATCTCATTTCTTTAAAAAAAAGGGGAAAAGGGAAAAAAGGCAAAAATTCATTTGCTACAGTATCTCACCTAACCATTGTTATCATCTAATGGATATAAACCCATCACGTGGCACACTTCTTCTTCCATCTAGATTAAAAGAAAGTACTCCCTCCACCCACGATTATCTGCACCAAACGTCCTTTTTTCGGACTCCTAGGCAAAACTTTTAGTGTGGTTTAATAATTAAGTTTAGGTGGGTTTAATTAAGTTGTAAAAAGGAGGGAAATAAGAGAGAGAAAGTGGTCCCATATGTTTAAGTTTGTTAGTGGGTTAAAGTGAGAGACCAATAGGAGAGAGAAAGTGGTCCCATATGTTTAAGTTTGGTAAGATGGTCTTTTTATACTTTAAAATTTACTAAAATAGGAAAGATAAAAAATCGTTGCACATAATAGGGAGCACCCATTTATGGCAAATGTTGTAGATAAGTATTGGCGGAGGGAGTATTATAGTGAAGTAAGAAATAAGAAGCTAAGCTCATCTTTTATCCAATGATTTTTCATGGTTTTCTCTAGCAAATCATATGTGACTTCATCTGATCTAGTAGGTTCAATGATAAATTTGAAGGATAAATATTATCACAAATGTTGATGCTAGACTGAGGACTGACAACAATGGTGGAGCGTCTCGGGAAGAGGTTTTATGCAATTTCAAAGTGCGGAGTACCCAGTAAGTGTTATCATTAAATCAATTATCTAACTTTTATAAATCTTATATTTAGTTTATTTTTGTTGTCTGTAGAGTAAAAACTATAAATTGAAAATTGAAAATTGACGTTATTGAATCATCAATAGTTATTTGTATTTAGCTTTGACCTTTGACTTATTTATATAATACCAATATTTAGAGCTAAGTTTGGTATAAAAGAAACTATGAAGTCTATCCATTATGAGAGGGAAAATATTTTATTTTATTTTATTTTTTTATGTTAGTCCAATGGCAATTCATGCATGTATCATGATTTATTTATTAATTTGTCAAACTATACGGTGGAAACAATGTTTAGGAAAATATTATCTTTTTATGTTAGTCCAATGACAATTCAGGCATGTATCATGATTTATTTATTAATTTCTAAAACTATATGGTGGAAACAATGTTTGGATTTACAAGTTATTCTAATACAAGTAACAGCTAACATAATTGTAACATTCCTCTCCTGTCCTCATTTCTAATTTTTCTAATTTGTTTGTAAGTTAGTTGGTAATTACATATATAACATATTACCGAGAAAAATAAAAGATATATATACATATTATATATATATATATATATATATATATATATATATATATATATATATATATATATATATATATATATATATATATATATATATAATGAATTATATTTTAAATTCATTCATTCTAGCAAGAGGTGAACGATAATGGCAGGAGCATCGATGGGGACGGTAGGAGTGGCGAAGGAGAGAGCAAAAGATTACAAAGAAAAGGTGACATCTTATGTTATCATTGCTTGTATTGTTGCTGCTACTGGTGGTTCCTTATTTGGTTATGCTACTATATATAATCAAAATTTATTTTCTGGGCTTTTTGGGTGTAGTGTAAAATGGGTTTCAATTTCTGTTATGCGTTTCTTTAATTTTTGTGAAAAAATTCATTCTTTTTGTGGGGAATTTTTTTTAAAAAAAATACAGAAAAAGAGTAAATTTTCGAGAGGGGAGAAAGAGGGGTATAGCGTTGGGGTCTATAATTTGTTGCGGCAAGAGTTTCGGTCGGTATGTTTTATTTGTTTTTTTTTAATATTTATTTTCAATGCTTTCTTCATTTTTTATTTTGAAAATTTGGCTAAAAATTGTTTGAGATTATTGATGTTGTATGCAAAATGATATGAATTAAGCTCTTTTTGTGTTATTCCGTATAATTTAGTGTATCAACAGTTAAGACTTTGAATTCCATAAAATGATTATATTGTATGTTTTTCTTCAAAAAAGGAAAAAAAAAAGATGTTGTATGTTTGTGCTCTGACAATTAGATCGAGTACTATTAAATCTAGCTAAGAATTATCAATTACTTAATTGTTCCAAATTGTGGTCTTTTTAAGTCATTTTTTTTAAGCTCAATTTGCAAGCAATTATTGTTATGGGGACTAATTATTATAATAATGGTCTTTACAGGTTAATTATTATTTGTAGATGGATTCATATATGTTTTTTTCAATTGTTAAAATACTCCAAAAAAAAATAACAAAATAATATACGTTATTATTCTAGTTAGTGACAAAGCTTGTTTAATTAGTCTATCTTACTTTTTCATTACTACTTATTTTACTTGTTTTTCCATATTTAAAGTACGAACAAAAATTATAAATATAGATTACATATTAGTACTAATAAACAATATACAGCTCTTAAAATATATGAACATACATATAGGTAACAAATATTCATAGAATATGTAAATTATTACCATAATAAAGTTAAAAACTTACCTACAATAACTGAATCTCCTGAATATTATGTGATAATAGCCTTCGATACACAAGAATTTCTCCTACATAAATAAAACAATACAATGTAGGAATTAAAATACTTAGCCCAAAAAAAAAGACAATTGTCAGAGGAAAAAAACAATAAACTATTTCTATTGTTTTAAAAAGGCGGTACTTTAAATATCTAATTATTTCAACTAATAATATCAAGTATTATTATAATAAACTTTTAACCTATCATATTGGTACAGAATCTACTAACTATGTTACATATTTGTAGAGAATATTTATGATTAAATATGTATTAGTTAGTTTTTTTTTTTGTTATTACTATATTAGTCATTATACTACACAGTTGGCCTTTATATAACTCATTATCTCTAATCACAAACTCTGTAATCAAATTATTTTTTCTTAACATAAAAAAAATCCTACACATGCATGAACAAGTATAGTGGTGAGCAACTTCAAAAATCAAAACTCCATAATTCATATGATATAAATCGGTGGAGTGACTGTGGTTAGAAATATTCGCCCCACTTGACCACTTAAATTGTTAAATGGAATGCATAATGATGCTTAAACCATGATTGACGCAATAATTACTTTGGGTTCATTGTTTAAAAGGGTAATTAATTAATTAATATTCATACTCTCTAATAAAAATTTAGCCAATATATCTGGACTAATAGGTAGGGTATGTAGGACCTTTAAGATAGAAACCCTACTACCACATTCTTACCCTTTCACGTGTAAGGACCCAAGAGGTTTTGGGTATATCTTTCATATTAAATTAGTATAACCATCGTAAATTCAAAATTTAAAACATCTTAAAAAAATAAATAATAAGTTCTTTTAATAATTACGGATGCTACAATCATATACAATAACCTTTTAATAATACCTTATTACGTGCTGATTAGTATAACCACCGGAACGAAAAGAAATACAAATACAGTACAACACATTAATTTGATATATCAAAATTTTTAGGACGAAGATGGAGTGAAATGATATCATTGCATAGAAGATTTACTTATATAGGCTGTCAAAAAAAGCCAAAACATGAACAGTAATTCGATAACTATGCACAATAATAATGAGTGCATGCCAAAAGACTGATACTCTACAACACTTGTACATATCTTAACAATACAGAAGCTTATCAATTGAGATTTGACTACTCGTATAGCCATTGATGCATGACAACTAATTAAAGAACACAACAAACCATTGATAGAAAAAAACAAAGACCATAAATAAAACAAAAAAAAAACCAAAAAAAAAAAAATACCACTGGCACGTGATGAGTCTGATGACTAACAAACAAGAGTTGTCAAAAAGGAGTCATTCATGAGTTCATGATATATATCCATTACAAAAATAAAATAAAATAAAATAATAAAATAAATAAATAAAACCAAAGCACACTCTTCAACACAAAAAACAAAAAAGAAGGAAATTGAAATGAAGAGGACAGTGGACAACGGCACAAGGCATGAAATTTATACCCAAAAAAAGGAAAAAAAAATAAATTAAATGAAGGGACACGCATGTAATTTTTGCAAAAGAAGTTACTGTACACATGCCCTTTCTCACCAAACCATGTTTTCTCTTTTTAGAAGGTTATAGATATTTTTGAAACCCCTTTTTATTTGTGAGCTTTTGAGTTAAGATCAAATACGATTTAAACTACCGTATTTGTAGCATTTTAGTTCCTCAACTATTGAGTGAGGCAATTTGATCCTTCAACCACTAAAGAATACTATTTCCAGCTGGGGGAGGGGGAATTATTAGAGACTATAGTGGAAGAAGTACCTATGCTTACTCCCTAAAGCTAAGCAACTGTAGTGCCTTTAAAGCAGAGGTACTTGCTGCAGAGTATGGACTGGAATTAGCTCGGAAAATGGGAGTAAAGAATCTGCAAATGCAATTGGATAATATGGTAGTCGTGCAAATTTTAAACAATGATCATGACACCTACAGTGGAGAATGCTGACATGATATCAACCATTGTAAAAATTTAATTAAGAAGCAAGATTGGGAAGTTCAAGTGAAGCACATCTATAGAGAAGCAAACCAAGCGGCAGATTGGCTAGCCAATTAAGGAGTAAATTTGAACAACAAATTCCACTTGATTCAAGTCCCCCCTAGCATTAGGGCGTATTTTACATAATGATGTAGTAGGTGTGGCTGTGCCACGGTTTATTCCTCCTTAGTTTCTTTTTAGTTTTTTTTTCCCGGGGCCTAGCCCCTCGTGTGCACCAAAAATAAAACTAAAGAATACTATTTCTGGCTAAATAGTTTAGGTACTTTGCCTATTCATCAATAATTTAGGTACTGTCTAAAATTATGTGGCATTTTTTTTTTTTGACAAAGTGTCAAAATTTAATTATTATTTTATTATAATAGTTTAATGACTTGTAAAAATAAAAAATAATAATAATAAAAAAAAGACTATTAAACTTATTTTTATGAGCAGAACACAGGAGTATTTGGGAGTTGGGACTATTAAACTTTGGAAGTGACCTTTCACCCTCATAAAATAAAAATAAAAATTAAAAATTAAAAAAATCCATAATAACCTTTTAAAAGCCAATTGGTTTAGGGAGTTTTTACTTTTGGAAATTCCTTATGAACAGTGTGTGGACGATTTTACCCTTGTCCTTATTTTTTTTTGTTCTTAATGAATACTGTGCTTCCCTTTTTACCCTTTTCAATTTCCTTTTGTTATTTTCTTTTTAGTGTACGGACGGTTTTATTCCTAGCCTTTTTTTTTGTTCCTGGTGAATACTGTCCTTTCCTTTTTGCCCTTTTCAATTTCCTTTTGTGATTTTCTTTCAGACATTAACGTCTAATTGTTGTGATGGCAGGTTAATATGTAGACACCTGGGCTTAGGAAGACAACCATGTGTTGGCAGATTAAATAGCTTCGGACGTCAACTAATGAAGTCATGCAAGATTATTATTTGGCATTTTAGCTTATAATTGTTTGGTTTATAGTTAACATTAATAGATTTATGTAGCTTAAATATATAACTTGTAACAAATTATGTAGCTTATATAATTGTATTGTTGTTAAAGGATGATGAGTTTGGTGTTGTGTTTAATTATTGTATTGGTTTTGCTTGTAATCTTACAGATTTTATTTCTTTCTTTGTTATTATATTTTATTGTGTTTGTTTTAACTAATGGATTAGTGCTATTTCTAATAGGTAACGAGGTTTTGGTTTGTTGGTTGAACTGAAATTGATTAGTTGTTAATTTAATTTACATTATATTCAGCTAATGTTGAATAATTTAGTTTGGGAAACTAAATTCCTAAGGGCGCTGTAAATAGGTAATGAAAGTTGCTTTTGTTGATGTTTTTTTTTGTTGCATTTATATAAAGACTGTGTTTGGGAGTTCCAAGTGAGGTGCAATTGATTATCTGATGGTTATTCGGCTATTAACTGGATATTAAGGTGAAGCGCACAACCCAAGTTCTTATCCAGGGGATTTTCAGGTGTCCTCACATGCTACTTCAATGTGTACTTGAAGGTCTTTGTTATGATGTTGTCATATATAAAAGCCAGTGTTGCTCTGGTGTTTTATTACCAAAACAAAAGTAGAAAAAGGAAAAAAAAGGGGGGGGGGGAGTGAGAGGGAAATAGGAGTAGGTAAGAAAAATTTGGATTATGTGGTTTAAATCAAATTAAATGTTGAATTATTATACTATAATATGCACTAATTCGTCTCAAATTGCTTTGCATTGTATAACCACAATATTGTAATACATCATGATTAATAACACTGGACATTATATAGATCAAGGAACAAATTTATTGATAATAAAAGAACAAATTCATTGATAACACATTGCTTGTACTGATTTGGACTTACAATATGGACTCTCAATTAGTGTTGTTACTAATTTGGTGTTCATTTTTACCTTTAATCTACAGTCTACTATTTTGGGTGCTTCATTTTGGGAAAAAAATGTTAATTACTTTGTTTGGATTTTTAAAAGTTATGGATGGACAATCTCAAAAGAATTGTTATATTAATCTGTTCTTGATGTCTTTGTTTGGCATTCATATGATGTTAAGATAATTGTTTAAATTAGGTTTATTTTGTTGTGTTATATAGGTTGATTTGATTTGCAGAGCAATTTATAATTATTGATCTTTGTAATTATATTGGTATGAGATTGTCATATTTTAAATGTTTAATTTTGTTGTTATGTTGTTATAAACGTGTATGGATTATGGTTACGGTTCCTAATTTATTTCCCCTTTTTATTAATTTTGTTTTGTGGTTTCTAGGTGTTTGTGTAGGTATCAACCAACAAGGATTGATGTTTTTGTTGCTGCAAAACTTGCTGTATGTGTTTATGGTTACTTCTTTGTGTTAGCATTTTAATGAATTCTGGTTGTTGAAATACCATTGTGTTGTTTAGGCATGTTTTCATTGACTGATTCTGCTGGATTATATGTTGTTCTCATTTAGTTTGTAGTAGTGCTCTTAAGGTGTTAGGAGGTCTTAGCTTGTTTGTTGTTGGTTACATATTTGTGTGGTGATCATATTGTTGTCAATGGAATCAGTGGATGTCTTGTGTTTTAAGGGTTCTGTGAGGTTAGTATAGTGAGGATATTGGTGTATTTAAAAGCCACTACTACAAAAAGCGTGTTTTTTGGACGCTTTTTAGGTATTTTTTCGATGTTAAAAAGCGTCGAAAAAAAATTTCTCGACACTGCTTAAAAAGCGTTGAGAATCCATGAGTCGAGAATTTTGAGGGACACAAAAAAAGCGTCGAGAATTTTGACGCTTTTTTGTGTCCAAACTAATATACGAAGTGTCGGAAAATAATAATTTCGCGCATTTTCCGAACTTTGTGTAGTTTTTTAGCGACGCTTTTACATGTTCACATGCTCAAATTTAGCGGCGCTTTTTGTTGTCTTGCGTTTATTCGTGTCAGCCTATGGTATGGCGGGAAACTTTTGAAATGTGAAAAAATGCAAAATATGTAGACATTAAAAAGCGTCTAGAAATTTTTTTTAAGCTTTTTATTTTTTTATTTTTTTTTTTCCTTTTATTAAATTATTACCATCATACATACATTATAGTTATTTAAATTTACTATAAATTAAATTAATAATATTAAAATTAAAGTAAACAAATATTCTATATAACTAGATCAGTTTAAAAAAAAAACAATAATTAATCAACAATAATAAGAGTACGTAGTTAATTAAATTACCAAATTTATAAACGAAAACATCAACACAATTAATTAAAAAAAAAAAAACTTCGTATATAATAGTAGCTTGTCCCTAAATAAATACATCACTAATATGATTAAGACTAAAAACCAAAATAGATAGATGATGGCTTTATAGACGATGTAGTCGCTTGTTTTGATGCTCAAGTGTTCCGGCCTATTCTCTTGTTGCACCTACATTGCCTTTTCCAATCTTCAAAAAAAAAAAATACAAAGTATAAATTAGTACATTACACAATATAGGCTTATACACACACATACACACACAAGCTTATAATTCCATCTTTCTATTACTAGCAACCACCACATACGAAAATAACTCAGCAATCGAACGAGGAGCACAACCAAATACCAGGGTACCACCAACGGGCTGTCCATGATTATCCACTACAATGCCCGCATTATCAACTAGTAGAAGCACCTTCTTATCTTTTGACAAAAATTTGAGACAAGGAATAGCAGCCGTGTCAGGCAGAACAACATGAATTGTAAATACCAGAATACCAGATGGGTTTTTGTATCTAGTTGATCTGCAATAAAATACCATAATTACCAAATAAAAGGGTACCACCAACTCAGCAATTGATCTGCATGGATCTACAATTGTTACAACCTGTGAAAATATCAAATCAACATGCGCTGTAATACAGGACATCAAACTATAAGCATTATCAGTCCCTAAAATCAATGAACCATGAAGCCAATCCATACTCTTCACACCATCAATACTCGACATTTCCTTCAAAACCACGAACAACCCACGTTTCCCATCGACCTCTCGATCATGCTTACTATTGCCTGAATTCAGCTCAATGAACACCACTTTCTTCCCCATTGCCACCACAAAAAGGTAGGCACCATCATTATCCACTCCCCTAGAACTGAATTCCTTAACCTTCGCCCCATTCGATCTAACCCAGCCACCTAACTTTTTCATAAGCCTCCCACCTCCACTACTACCACTACTACTAACTCCCTTTTCATTAATCCAATTATAATTTCCAGATTCAGTACTACAAACCCTTCTAGCAACAACATTAACACCCTTCAGAATCCCTAACTTTTTCACAGACTGTAACAATTGCAGATCAACTAGATTCAAAAACCCATAAGATAGAACCAATATTTTACCAATTTGATTAACAACATGAATTGAATTAATACCATAATGACTGATACTAACACATCAGATATAATTTGTGTGCATTCAGATGCATTTGAAGCACAATAATCCTATCAGATTATTAACAACTTAAAATAGCCATTTCGTTCACCAGTTGTAAATAAGCTTTAAGAATACAAGAACTCAAGAGTGAACTTGATTGCATGAAAGACCAAACACATATTGAAATCAGATTACAACAAAAACTTAAGTATAAATGTATAAAATCTGATTTTCAGATCTAAAATTCAATTCTGAACTTCAGATCTGAAATTTAGCTCTAAATTCAGCTCTGAATTAAGTTCTGAAATTTAGCTCTGAATTCAGTTATGAAATTCAACTCTGAATTCAGTTCTGAAACTCAGCTCTGAAATTCAAAGCTGGATTTAGTTCTGGATTCATCTTAGTATTTAGTTTAAGGGTAACGTAGATAATGAGCCGAGGCAAGCATGGGTTCCTCTGCTTACCTCAGTCCAAAGCTCAGAAACTAAAGGCATTGAACTCGGCTTAAGCTATGGCAACAGATAGTTGTCAATGTTTAATACGCCATCTTCATTCCTTCTAGGTCTATTGAATATAGTCTTAACACTTTCTAAATATCTCGAACAGAATGCAATTGTCTCCCACAAAAGGTAACCTTCCGCTATAGATCCTTCCGGTTGTGCTTTATTTCTTACATGAGATTTTAAAAAAGGCCAAGTACCTTGAATTATAATAACGAATATATATGTGAATGTGAAATAATTAAGAAATTTTGGGAGAAATATAAATTTAAAAATAAGATACTTGGCCATTTATAATAATAATAATAATAATTATTATTATTATTATAATAATAATTAATATAATAATAATAGTAATAGTAATAGTAATAGTAATAGTAATAGTAATAATAGTAATAATAATAATAATAATAGTAATAATAATAGTAATAATAGTAGTAATAATAGTAATAATAATAATAATAATAATAATAATAGTAGTAGTAATAGTAGTAGTAATAGTAATAATAATATAGTAGTAGTAATAGTAGTAGTAATAGTAATAATAATAGTAATAGTAGTAATAATAATAGTAGTAATAGTAGTAGTAATAGTAGTAATAATAATAGTAATAGTAGTAATAGTAATAATAATAGTAGTAGTAATAGTAATAATAGTAATAATAATAATAGTAATAGTAGTAATAGTAGTAGTAGTAATAATAATAATAATAATAATAATAATAATAATAATAATAATAATAATAACAATAACAATAATAATAACAATAACAATAATAAGAAGAATAACAAGAAGAATAACAATAATAATAACAATAACAATAACAATAAAAATAACAATAACAAGAAGAATAACAATAATAATAACAATAATAACAATAACAATAATAACAAGAATAATAACAATAACAATTACAATAATAACAATAATAATAATAATAATGTAGACACCCATTTGTGTCTCCCCAAAACCAAACCCGGTGATGAATACCTTTCGTGTCAAATCATAATCGAATGAAGTGAAAGTGTTGAAAGTCTAATGTTGTGGTTAGTTTTTATTAAAAATCTTTCTTTCTGTTTTCGAAAACCTACTCTATATTATGAAAATAGCCAATCAAGTTTAGGTTGGTCCATAACAAGGGTCTAATAATAGTGTAGTTGGATTGGGCTCAAAAAGAGCTTTCTAACGATATATTATAAGCCCAATTCCGATGAATAATGAGGAAGTTATGGCCAAAATACTAAACTGGGCCCGGTTTGGTTTTTATATGCGGCCCAATGATCTAGAGGAGGGCCTATTATGAATATCATTCCTAATGCAATTAGGATTGATTACAGTCTTCTAGAATCTTCTAGAAGGTTCTTTTAAATCCTAATGGGATTAGGATTGATAATTATGTTTTATGAGTTTTATTTAGAATAAAAGAAGTGTTTTGGATGAAATTACGATTTTACCCTTCGTACGGACTTTACGACTTGATTTTATCAAAAAATAGATTCCGCGTTGAAAACGCGTGGAAAACCTTCTGCATCGCCAAACGACAACCCTGTCGCCTGACCACACGTCCTGTCGTTGGCGACAGAGGCGTGTTTTATTCCTTTTCGAACTCTGATTCGTTTCTATCGATTTCGGACTATTTTCTTATAAATAGGGTCCCTAAACCTCCGTTTTTCAATAATCAGAATTCTCTAATTCTCTTCTTTCCCTCTAAACTAAAGCTTATTCTCTCTCTCCCTCTTTCTAGCCTAGCCTTTTACAAACAAAATTCCTCATACATTAGCACTAGACACACCTAGCCAAGTTCGAAGTTGTCTTCACCCTAGACGTGAAAGGTTTGATATTTCTGAGGGTTTGGTCCTAAATCTCTACTTCAATTATTTAATTTAATTGTTTGTTTTATTATTTTCCTTGAAGTTACTAACACGTGTATTTTTTTATTAGAAAGAGATACGAGGCATCCAAGTAAGTGCTTTAATTGTTTTATTGATATTTTGATATAAAAATCATGTTTAGGTTGTTATTTTGATTCCTAGTATCATGTTAGGACTCTTTTCCTAGTATCATGTTAGGATGCTTTTCTTAGTATCATGTTTAGGATAATGAATAAGTTTCTTAAATCAATTATGATTTCTATGATGCTTCCTGTTTTCTTTCCTAATAGCATGTTAGTATCATGTTAGGGTTAAAGCTTTGATCTTTATTGCTTAGTGACATGCTAGGATTTGTTATTAATCTTGTTAGTATCATGCCTAGGATCTTGCTAATATTATTATGCTTTATTGTTAACATGATTATTTTAATTATGATTGTTATTTTTATAATTGTTATGATTAATATTATGATTATTATTATTATGTTGCTTGTTAATTATATTTATTATTATTGCTTGATCACACCTTTTATGCATGTTTAAAGGGAATTGGTACTTGTAATCACGCTTAATAAGATAATTAATAATCTTGTTTAGGGTTAATTTGATTATAATTCAAGTGATTGCCAATAATAGTTTTATTTGTGCATTAATATTCAACCAACATAGATTAAACAGGTTTAGGGTAATCCTATTGATTGCATGTTAGTCAGAAAGCGCACATGAATACGAGAAGAATAAAGTAAAGGCCTATTATTAAGGCAGGTTCTTTCTCTTTTAGATTGGATTTGTACCTTCATCCCTGAACTTCCAGTCTTGGTTCCAGACCTATTGGAGTTAATGATCTCTTGGATCGTTAAGGGGTGTAACCTTCACCCTATGAATGGTTTACAAGTTCCTAAAACTTGTTGGCGACTCTTTGCTCTACATTCCTTCCCTTTGGACACCACCATGCTTAAGTGTATGATCACAGTGGGGTTCAAGTTTGGGGTAATGCTTGAAATATTCCCTACAGTATTTTGGCAACTCCACTGGGGAGGATTTCTATTTTAATTCCTAAAATTTATTTTCGCAATGATTTATAATGAGTGGATGAGACTCGTAAAGTTCTAAGTATTTCATGTGCGTAATTTTGATTAACATTATTGTCATATGCATAAAAAAAGGTTCTCATTGGAAAGACCATCCGTAATGAGTCAAAAACATAGGATTTTTACACGTAGGAAATTTTAGAAATATCTTTCACAACTAGGATCGAAATAATACTGCGAAAACTGGAAAATTCTAAGAACACAGAAAGCTGCTGAGGCATGTAGGAACTAGCGTCTAGAAAACGGCGTTCGTCGCCTGAAAAATGGCTGTCGCCTGGAGACAACTTTGTCGTCTAGCGATAGAGCTATTTCTCTGGTGACAGACTCTGTTGTCTGGCGCCGTGTTCTTCCAATACCGAGCCAGAAATCTGCCTTCTTGTTTTTATTAGTTCTAGCACTGTTGGCTCGATTCTACTTCCTGATTGAGTTTTTCTCTCTTTTCTGAAACCCATATGTGTTCTACATATGGACATAACCCTCTGGATATTCATGCTCCATCTACCTGATTGAACGCTCTGAGCAACAAAGGGTACATCTGAGAATGTTGAATTCACCAAACCATAGAAGCGAGTTTAACTCGCGGGGTCCCATCTACACGCGGCAACCCTTCCGAAGGTAAGGCTTCCGCGCGATGCATCTAGACTCATAACCATGGACCCTCTTTGACTAACCCATATCCTGAACTTTAGAGAACTAGTGCCATGGTTAGGTTGCAAACTCATTGCATCATATTGTGCCTACTTGACTACTTGTGCATTATTTGTTGTGCATACTCTATATGTTTTTCCTAACCGTTTGTTTGACTTGTTATTAAGCCTAAATAAACTGATTAATGACTAAAAGGACTTTGCCTAATTAATCAATTAATTAATTTGAGTAATTAAAGTTTAATAAATAAATCAAAACTGACTTAGTACGACTTTAGGCTTGTCCCCGTAGAGTAAAAATACTGAAAGCAGTCCCAGATTAATGTTCTAGTAATGGCGCAAAAATCTGGGCTGCAGCGCCAAACGCTGCTGTGCAACGCCATGCGACAATCCTGTCGTCTGGCGCTACACTGCAGTGTGCGGCGACAGTTCAGTTTTTTGCTCGAGTCATCACGACGAGTCTAATTAAACAGTTTATTAATCAGTTTGACCAGTTTGTTAATGGCGGTAACCATATTTAGTCCTTAATTGAGTCTAAGCACTTAGTCCCATGGTCATACGCAAGAGTAAAAGCATGTCACTTGCACTCACAAATAAAGAACACACTAACATGAATGTACACTTTGACCATGTTTAGAGAGTCTAGTATGCCCGTATTTTCCGTCATTTTTTTAGGGGGGTAAGTCGGATATTAATCCTCCAATTAAACCACACTTGTTTGAACCCATATACTTGATTCCCAAAAATATGCACCCTACTTTTGCCTATTTTTGCTTTTCTTTCTTTTTCATAACCACTAAAGTCAAAGTCAATTTGAGTCAAGTCATTAAAACAAATAAAATGGTTTAATTTACAGTGCGTGGTCAAGAAGGGAAGGGCTTTTAATCAAGGGCAACCTTTTTGTTCAAGTACAACTTTTTGATAAACCAGTCAGTCGGAAAAGAAAAGCTAAGAAGATAATGGCGAGTCAAGAAGAAGTCAATGAGCTTAAGAAGCAAATGGCTAGCGTTACAGAGGTGTTGAAAGCTTTGACCCTCCAAATCAATGATCATGTGAAACAACAACAAATGGAGCTCATGCAAGAGAGCTTGAGTAAGATATCCAATGACTACAGGTTCCAGGGCATTAGCTCGCAAGGGGTCTTGGTGGACAAGGAGCTTCTTCCGCAGAAGTTCAATGCCAACGACATCCCAAAGTTTATGGCTACAAACAACCCTTATTTCCATTTAAGAGCCTTTGAGACTATAATGAATATTAAGGGGATTGATAGGAAGGTCTTTCATTCTTTATTTTCTTTATCTCTTGAAACCGTTTGTCAACAATGGTTCTTTTCCCTTGACAAAGAGAAAACCACTACTTGGGAATCTATTGGAAACGCTTTCATTGATAGGCATAAATGCAATATTCAAGTTGAAACTGATCATAGAGAACTTGAAATACTTAAGCAAAAAGAGAATGAAGGTTTCACTTCTCTCTTTAATAAATGGAGAGAAACTTCTGCTAGGATGATTGAAGTACCTAGTGAAAAGGAATCTGTGAGGATGTTCATTAAGAACCTCCAAGAAAAGTACTCCAAGCATCTTAAGTATCAAAACAATTTGCATACCTTTAAGGCCGTCTATGATATTGGAATTAACATTGAAGACGACCTTGTTAAACAAAAAGCTGCTAATAATAATAACTCCAACAGTGGCTGGAAAGGTAAGAAGAACGACAATCCTTCTTTTTCCAAAACCACCCACTCAAACAATGTTAGCACCTTTAATTTGAGTGAAGTTCTTGCCATGAACAATCAAGGACAAAAGAAACCATTTAGGAGGAACTTTACTCCTATTGGTATGAGTTATGACACCGCATTCAATCGATTACATGCAAAAGGTCTTATAACTCCCATTAGACCATTTGGGGATCCACATGTTGAAAAGAGGACAGCTAACTGGAATTCCAACGCACATTGCAAGTATCACCAAGGTAGGGGCCATCTCACTGAAAATTGTTGGAAGCTTAAGGAAGCTATCCAAGATTTAATTGACAACAATAAGCTTCCATTGCCTCTTGCAAGCAAGAAGCCAAGTATAAAAAAATGCACCCCTTTCTGATTCTTTGGCTATCTCTGATGAGGAAGACCATGTTGATCCCTCATCCCTCATCAAACTAGTTGAAGAAATTCATGCTATCGAAGAAGAGGAGGAAACCTTTTTCGATGCCATGAGTGATTTCCCTCCCGGACAAGAACCTGCAACTAGAGAAGAAGTATGGATTTTCATACGATCAATGTGGAAGGGAATAAACTTGTTACGTGAAGCTATTGAATTCGAAAAGAAACAAGAAAAGGTGGTCCAAAGAAAACATGTCAAAGTTCCACCCATGGAGAGGAAGCCATTTTCTCTCCAAGTAGTTGACACACCCAAGAGGAGTAATAAGACTTACACTCTAATTGGGACTTCCTATGCTAACATGTTCAAAATGCTCACCGAGAGTGGTAAGATTAAACCTCTTGAACCGAGACCATTTGAATCATTAAAGAGGACATATAGATTCTATTGTCCATATCATCAATCAGGGGGACATACCATCGAGCATTGCTTTAAATTTAAAGATTTAATTCAAAAGCTGATTGATAACAAGAAGCTAGTCCAAATTCCACAAGAGCAAGATATTAGCATCAATGGAGTTTGGGACAGCGATGACGAGGACGTCTATCTCAAGGATATGGAAGAACCTCCACTTTCAGTTATATATCCAGTAAGTGACTTTTGGGATGAAGAAGATTCACCCATAGACGTCCTCACAAGATCTGGGAGAATGCAACCTCCCATCACTACACAACCTATTCCTACAATGCAACAAGTTCCCATACCAATTATAGAGGACAACGATGTTGTCAAGAAATTCAAGAAGACCAAGGTCGAGATGAACGTATGGAAACTTCTAGCCACATCCCGAGAACATAGGTTGGCGGTAATGAATGCCTTGGACAAAATATGGATAGACTCCGAAACCACTCCTGAGGGGTTGGCTAACTTTCTCACGAGTGATCTTCCTAGTCCCACCAACTTGGTCACCTTTTCTAACAAGGATCTACCTCTAGAAGGTGACAAGAATTACAAGGCCCTAAACCTCACAGTATTCTGCAAGAGAATGAATGTCCCAATGACTCTTGTAGATAATAGATCGGCAATCAATGTTTGTCCACTTAGAACTGCGAGGATGCTAGGAATAAGGGATGAATATTTAACCTCGTCAACGCAAGGAATAAGATCCTACGACAATACCCGTCGCCAAGCTCTTGGAAAAATCACCATGAACGTAACGGCAGGAGCAATAGAACATGCCACTACCTTCCAAGTCGTGGATATTAAAGCTTCCTTCAACCTATTGTTGGGACGCCTTTGGCTTCATGACCTTAAAGCCGTCCCTTCATCCCTTCATCAACAAGTAAAGGCTATAGTTGGAGGGATCCCTATTACAATCGATGCTTTACCTATGAGGATTAAAGCTGTTGAAAATCCGATTATTAATGTGGAGCACGATGAGAATGATGAAGATTTGTGGGGCTTTAATGAAGAGGTCTCCTTAATCGAGGAAGATGAAATGACCCCTCTTTGCCATGATCCCCACTCTAATATGACGGTAAATGCTATTCTCAAAAAACAGGGACACTTTCCCGAAATGACTCTTGGAAAGAAAAATGAGATAGCAAAGCAAATGGAATTACCTGGCCTCCCTAAATTAGATACTTTCGGACTTGGTTTCGAACCGACTCTAGAAGATCTAAAGCGAGCCCAGGAAAAATCTAAGGCACGTAGGAATGCTCGCACCCAAAAGAAAGCAATCCCAATGGACCAATATCCTCTTACTCTCAATGGACAATTTATAAGAGAAGGAGAGGACTATCCATGCCACGAATTTCCCGAGCCCTTTGTTCTAAATGGCATAAGGCAACCTGGGTTCAAAATCTTTCTAGATTGCTACTTTCTAGATGAGATCCCAACTCCTATTCACAAGGAGAAAGCACCCCCATGCTTTGACTTTAATGTCATGGGACTCCTCTTTGGGTGCGAAAAGGATGAGCCAAAGTATATAGAGGACAACTCCTCGCTCATTCAAACGGTCTTACAAAGCGAAAACTTCGATCCCTCGAAGCTCATCACTCTAGCAGAGGGTTTAGTGCAAGGATGGCGCAAAATAGTCAAGGTGACTACTCCAAGTGGAAGAAAGATCTCCATAACAACAAGACAAGGACCAATGTTTGAAGAGTAGTCTGAGTTAGAGTCAGATTTAGAGTCGTCTCCTATAGAGTCTTCTAAGTCCTTAGCTGTAGCACCCTCTCCCTCTCCTTCTTCTATTTTAGCATCTACTCCTAGGATAGTTAGTAATCAAGTCCCAGAGGACATCTCCTTATTTGATGTAATGATTTCCGAGTTCAATAATATGTCTTCTTTCTCTTACTCCTCATGTTATTCTCTAATCCAAGATGACGAGCATTGCTTAGCTAACAATGAAAATGACAAAGAAATTATTAAACCAATGGAAACACTTGAAAAGAAAACACCGGGAATTAAGGATACTGAAACTGTTAATATCTCAAACGATCCAACCATTAAAAAAGAAGTTAAAATCGGACTAACGCTTAATGAAGAAGAAAGAACCGATTTAATTAATCTACTCTAAGAATTCATCGATGTATATGCTTGGTCATATGAAGATATGCCAGGTATTAATAGAGAAATAGCTCAACACACTATACCACAAATTCCCGGAATGAAACCTGTAAAACAAAAGTTGCGTCGAATGAAACCCGACGTAGCTCTTAAAATAAAAGAAGAAGTTTAAAAGCAAATAACTGCAGGTTTTATCAGGGTATCCAAATACCCTTAATGGGTAGCAAATGTGGTCCCAGTTCCAAAGAAGGATGGAAGGGTAAGAATGTGCGTCGACTATCAAGATCAAAATAACGTAAGTCCAAAGGACGATTTCCCTTTACTACACATCGATATCTTAGTAGATAATATAGCGAATCACGCACTTCTCTTGTTTATGGATGGGTACACAGGGTACAACCAGATTCCCATGGCGGAAGAAGACATGAAGAAAACAACATTCATAACACCTTGGGGTACTTACTATTACACGATAATGCCATTCGGGTTGAAAAACGCGAGTGCCACTTACCAACGAGCAGAAACTGCCCTACTCCATGATATGATGCATAAAGAGGTTGAAGTATATGTGGACGATATGATCGTGAAATCAAAGGATCGCCCAGGACATCAAGTAGCCTTAAGAAAGTTCTTCGAAAGGCTAAGAAAATACAACATGAGGTTGAATCCATCCAAATGTGCTTTCGGAGTCACCTCAGGCAAGCTTTTGGGATATGTTATAAGCTCTAGGGGAATAGAGATAGACCCAACCAAGATCAAAGCAATTATGTCAATGCCATCGCCCAAAACAGAGAAACAAATTCGAGGATTTATTGGCTGGTTGCAATACATAAGTAGGTTCATATCAAAGCTAACAACAATATGTAAACCAATATTCAAGAAACTCAAAAAGAATGTGCCAGTAATATGGGACGATGAGTGTCAAAAAGCCTTTGAAAAGATCAAAGCCTATCTCGCAAATCCTCCCGTATTAGCACCAGCCCTTCCAGGGATTTCTCTTAGGTTGTACTTAACAGTCACCAAAGAGACAATGGGGGCTATGCTCGCACAAGAAGTAGAAGGAAAAGAAAATGCAATCTACTACCTAAGCAAGAAAATGCTCGAGTATGAAGTACGCTACACACCACTTGAGAAATTGTGCCTCGCATTAGTATGGGCCACAACCAAGTTAAGACATTACATGCTCGTGCATACAGTCTTTGTAGTGTCTCGAATGGATCCACTCAAGTATTTGTTTGAAAAATCTACACTTAATGGGCGCATATCAAGATGGATAGTCAATCTAGCCCAATTTGATGTAAGGTTCATGCCTCAAAATGCTATTAAAGGATTCGTGGTCTCGGACTTCTTAGCATATTTTCCAATAGAAGATTCGACGCCAATACATGACAACAAATTTCCAGATGAAGACTTGATGGTAACAGAAGATGATACTTGGACTTTATACTTCGACGGAGCCTCAAACCAAAAGGGATGTGGCGTTGGAGTACTATTAGTATCACCTAAAGAAGAACATGTTCCAATCTCCATAAAGTTAGATTTCGACGTTACCAACAACGCTGCTGAATACGAAGCATGCGTGGTAGGTCTCGAAACAGCTTTGGCATTGGGAGTAAAGAAACTTCAAATATTCGGAGACTCTTCTTTGATCATCAACCAAATCTCTAAAAGATGGAAAGTAAGGAGTGAAAGTTTAGCCCCTAACCAAAATTATCTAGAAACTCTCACCAACCAATTGGAAAAGGTAGATTACACGTATCTACCTAGAGAGGAAAACCAATTTGCTGATGCTTTGGCAAGACTAGCCTTAATGGTAAGGATTCCTACAGAAATCGAGCAAATGCCTTTAACCATAGAGAAAAGGCATAAACCGGCTTACATTCAAGCCATAGAAGACGATGAAGTGGTCTAAGACGAAGAAGAAGAACCATGGTATACGGATATACTCAACTATGTCACTAAGGGAGAATATCCTCCTCATGCTGACAAAAGAGCAAAACGAGCATTAAGACTCTTGGCTTCCCAATATGTACTCATAGACAACGAGTTACACAAAAGGGTACCTAAGGGTCGAGCTTTCTTATGTGTAAGGAAAAAGGAAGCCTAAAAAGCTATGAGGATAGTCCACGAAGGAGTTTGTGGAACTCATGTTAATGGCAAAATGCTAGTCCAAAAGATAATGCGAGAAGGATATTATTAGACTACCATGAATAGGGATTGTCATCAATACGTAAAGAGATGCCCTAAATGCCAAATATACGCTAACTTGCAACATGTTCCTCCATCTCTACTCTACACCTACACTTCACCATGGCCATTCTCTACATGGGGAATTGACATCATCGGTAAAATTACCCTTCCTGGCACAGGAGGTCACGAATACATTCTAGTAGCAACTGATTATTTCACAAAGTGGGTTGAAGCACAGTCATATGCTAAACTCACTGCAAAACATATAACACTCTTTATCGAAAGGAACATTATCCGTCGATATGGAGTCCCACATGAGATGATAAGTGACAATGGAACTCACTTTCAAGCAGAATGTGAAGAATTGCTACAAAAATATGGTATTCAACACCATCATTCTTCTCCTTATTGACCTCAAGCAAATGGAGCAGTTGAGGCGGCTAACAAAAATTTAAAGAATATTATCGAGAAAATGACAGAAAATTACAAGGATTGGCCTAACAAACTCCATTTCGCACTTTGGGGTTATCGCACGTCAATTCGTACATCAACAGGAAAAACGCCATTCTCCTTGGTTTATGGAATAACCTATGGAGCTAGAGATACCTTCTCTACGCATTGCATTAGAAAGTTAACTCGATGAAGTCGAATAGACTAGGGAAAGATATGAAGAGCTAGTTCTACTTGACGAAAAGCGACTAGAAGCTCTACATCACACTCAATGCTATCAAACCCGTATGGTTAGACACTTTAATAAGAAGGTCAAGACAAGAAACATCAAAGTAGGATACTTGGTGTTAAAAGCGCTAAGGAAAAATATTTTGGATCCAAGAGGCAAATTTAGGCCTAATTGGTCCGGACCATATATCGTCAAAACCATCCTGTCAGGAGGTGCAGCAAAACTAGCTAATATGGATGGTAATGAGTTCTCAAACATGACGAACCTTGACCAACTTAAAAAGTACTACCCATAATTACTTGAGTAGGACACTACGTTTGGCCTGGTTCCTTATGAAAGGATACGTAGGCAACCCTTTACAGGGTGCGGCCACTTAAATTTTCGCAAACCTCGCATCCCAGCATCAATAAAAATTCGATGCAACATCAGCGCAATAGAAAAAAGTTTGTCGCCAGACGACAAACTGCAGCACAAGGCGACGAAGCCTGTCGCCTGGCGATAGAAGCGACGTCTGGCGACAGACTTAAAATCATGGCGTCGATTTTCTGCGAATATCTGGGAAAATTTCGGTGTATTTCGGAAAAATTTCGACTTTCGTACTCGAGAAATTTTCTGGAAAATAATTTAAGTTGTTTTCATTGCTTTAATAAATTAAATGTAAAGTTAATTTAATTAAAAAGCTGAAATTGCATTAATAAAATAAAATAAAATTACATTATTAATGGAATTTAAATAAAAGCTTAATAAAATAAATTGACTTAAAAATTAAACTAGTCTAATAAATTGGAAGTTAAGCAATGCTTCAATCTCTCTTCTCTTTCTTTGCTCTTTTCCAATTTTTGTCAGCATCTTCTTCATCGTCCATGACTTTAGCTAGTAGGCATCCATTAGAGGACCTACATTCAATTTTGGAATATATAGTCTCTCCCTTAGCTAGGACACCATGTTTCTTTTCCACCCAAACTTTCTTTTCTGAAGTGTCAGCTTTTCTTTTCTCTTTGCCCTTAGTAGTGTCTTTCTTCTTAGGCATCATAGGTGTTTTAAATTCAAATTTTTCACCCAAGCGTTCCTTAACAGAAATTACTTTGTCACCTAGACGGTTCTTTACATTGGTTCTATTTTGATCTTTCTTTTCGTCCTTTTTAGGCTTATTAAGAAGCCAATTTTTCACATTATTAGGAAAGGAAGGAGGAACCTTTTGGGTCATCACTTCCCATAAAGGCCTAGCACTCCAATATGTGTCAAACTTCTCTATTCTTGAGAAACAGGGAATTCATAGGGACGACGGAGATCCCCAGAAGGAATTGTTTGAAGTAGACCGTACTGCCTTTTTACCTTGCACGGATAATAAAAAGTCATCTTGGTTAAGCTTGGAAGACGACAAAAGGGTTGCTTGTTGACACCAACAATCTCAATTTTCCACCATGGGACGACCCACTTGATAGCAAAGTTACAAGAGGCAAATATTTTACTCCACTCATGGCGACCCATTTTAGAGAAACGCTTCTTTTGCCTTACGAAGCAGTTTGGAGTGTATTTTTCAATATTGTCAGGAGGACTAATTAATTCTAGTCTCTCCATTAGCCACATCTGCAAAAGTATTCAATGCAAATAATTAGTATTACTATACAAAAATATTTTTTTGATTTCTATAATTAAAAATATTGTTTTTCTACCTGTAATAAAATTGGAGAGCCCCGAAAAGGTGCTTTTGGATTTTTCTTTAATTCATCTAGACTAAGCATAGTCTCTCCAACTATTAATGGCATTGGATTCCTTCTAGATTCAATTTGTTCCAAGATAGATATTATAGTTGCTTGACCTTCATTATTTCTACCACTAGTGAGAAGATATTGGTTAAGCATGCAAAAGAGGAAAGCCCTTCTTCTATAAACATGAAAAGACTCAAAATACGGTCTATCAAAATAGTGGCGGGAAAATTCTTTTAGATAAACTACGCTACCATTTACAATATTTGTTAGATCTCTGTCTTTTAAATTAAAGAAGCGCTCAAAATCTTTATAATAATACTCATTCACTCTAGGAATTACCGCAAGATCTAATGAAGGGAAGCCTAGGATGGCACCAAATTCTTCCGGTAAAGGGCTAATTTCATCACAGCCTAGGTTAAAGCAATGTGTGTCTAAATCCCAATATTCAAAGGCGGTATGAATAAAATCTACGTCAAGATCTACCCCCTTAATACCATAAATACCTCCCATGTGAAAAAAGTCAAGTTCTTTTCTCTCTTTAGCAGTTAAAGACCGACACCACTCATGAGTAAAATCGCTAAAACTCTTAGTGACTAAAGACATGATTACTTGTTGAGAGGCTAAGAATATAATCAATGATTAATCTGTTCGAATTATACAAAAATCGGCAAATTAGGGGGCTATTTATGCACAAAACTGGTGCAGTTCGACTCCTACAAGGATTCGAAGGCAACGCACTGCAGCGCCAGACGACAATTTTGTCGCCTGGCGACGAAAGCAGCGCCTGGCGACAAAATGTAGCGCGTTGCGACAAATAGCGCTGCAATGCCAGCTTAGCGCGCTATGCAAACCGCATTTTTTTTACTATGAATCGGATTCGTACATTGACTTTACAATTTTGCTCTTTGTTCAATCACCCTATACACAAAATTCAATATATTTTTCCATTTTCTTGGATTTTTTCGAGCTTAATTAAATTTAGGCTCATTTTTAGTCCGATTTATTTTTCATTTTTTCTTTTTGTGGGAGAAAGTCGAATACCCTCCATTAATAATAAAAATGACGGAAATTTTTGCTCAAAATTAATCACAAATTTTTTGCACACACGCATATGCACATAAAAATGAAAAATAAAATGCAAAGATGAAGTAGTCATAATAGATAATAGTTTGTATATACAAATATGTCTAATAAATGAGTCATATAATACAATCGGCAAAGTCCTACAAAAGTCAAAATAAATAAAAGCACAGGTACAAATATGGCGCCGGTTGACGCAAATGAGGAGGAATGTTCATCATATCGAAGAACATCGCAGACCGAGGATTATACTCCTCACCAGCTCCAGACTCGCTAGCAGTCGGGAACCTCAACCCAGGGTCAGTCTACCCAGGCTCACCCTGGTACTAAATCGACAAAGCCCGAGGCTGCAGTGGTTGCTGCGACAACGAGCCGAACTCTAACGTCCCACCACCTACCGGAGGAGCCGATGTCACGCCTCCTTGGCCCATCGGCCCAATCTGTGCACCCTCAAAGGAAGAACCCGAACCCTGCAATGTCTCGGTCCGAGCAGCGTCAAATTGGCCACCAGAAGTAGTGCGGCGACGCCTCGAGCCAGACCTGGACGACTCCCTCCTAGCCTCGGGTCTCGTCCGAGTACGTGAAGGAATAGGCTGTTCCTACAAAATTAAATCAAGTCAGATGCAAAGAAAATAGGAGGATAAACAATACAAAATAAAGGAAAAACGATACCTCCTGAGCAACGTCGTCACGACGACATGAAGCTACATTCCTCATCCTCACCAGATGACTCCGAAAGGCGTCTATGCACCTCGCCATCGCTGTCACCACCTCGCGCGAGAACTGTCAAAAACAAAGTAAGTAACAATACAAGATAAAAAACAAATAAGCGGTAAGCCGATAACTCACCCGAGTCTGGTGACGAGGAATATATCGCTCGACGAAGCGCTGATCCTTAGGAGCCGGAGGAATCATCTCCTCAACAGGGCCGTATGTCCCCTGGTAGCTGATGGACATCCGAGGAGGAACGAACTCAGCAGGCCCAACCTGGCAAAAAAGCAAATCTAAGTGATTAAGGTCCACTTGGGGGCTATTTAGCAAAGAACGAATGATAAAAAGCATATCGCCGCCTCCTCGGATAAAACAGGGGCCGAAGCTAGCAGTGGCAGCAAGTCCTCCTCGTAGCACCGCCCCGAATGGGCATGAGATCGCCAAGGGGTATTAGCAGACGACCTCTCCGCCAGGTTTATCAGCATCGCCTCATGAAACATGTGTCGAGGCGGAGGAGCAGGGACGACAAAGATATCCAAAGATTGATGAACAACCACTCTCTCACCAAGGTACACCACAACCTCGTACGTCCCCTGATAATAGAGACGCTCAGTAGTGTACTGCGCAACCAGTGTAGGAATAGCCAGATCGGCCCATGGCCGATACACTACCACAGGCTCCTGCAAAACACATGTGTGAGATATAAGTTTATTTAAAAGACAATGCAAAGGACGAGCGTCCAAAAAAGAACATACTAAGAGGATCAACTCTCGGACATGGGCAGTAGTCGCGTGATCACTGATGTGACCTCCCCAACAGCTGCCAATAGGGAGCTCGCGAGGAGATGGTCTCGCCGGCGCTAGCGATGGAAAGTACTCGTAGAACTAAATATATGAACAAAGATAGAAGAAGATCAGCAATGCTAGTAAGAACCAAGAGCTAACTTTTAAAAAGGGATAAAGTATACCTCTACGATTTTCCAGAAGCTAGAGAGTGCGATATCACCTGTGAAAGCTCTGTGACGATAGGAGCCTCGCAAGCCTAGCAAGAAATCAGCATAGGCCAAGCTGGCCCAGTCATAGGTCCCGACCAGCTGAAGGTCGCGGAGAACAGGGAGGTAGTAGAGAAGTACTCGGCTACCTTTGTCAGGAGAAAAAGTCCTCGATTACATATTGAATGAACACTTTGATTAGTAGTCAGCTCGATTACAACTTGAATAATGATCGGCCTGATGATGATCAAATAAAGCAGATTGAAAATTGATTAGTGATAACGATGATCATAAAGAATTCTTAGGATGGAAAATTTCTACAAAATCAATTTGAAGACTTTAAGAAACTTAGATATGATTCTTAAGATAAATTTTCCAATGATGGAAAGGTCAATTTCTTCTAGGAGTAAAGACAAGAAAATATGAAGACTTCAAAGGAGGCTCCAAGATTAAAGGGTCTCTTGCTTTAATTTAAGAAGGGCGGTTCTAGATGAAGCGATCTTCGATAGCTTTCGCTAACATTGTGGAAGTTATCAATTGATTTGAGAAGATGGCACGAGATGGGTGATCTTCGACGGCTTTCGCTAAGATTGTGGGGGTTGTCACCTAGATTTGAGAAGATAGCACAAGATGGGCGATCTTCGATAGCTTTTGCTAAGATTGTGGAAGTTGTCACTTGATTTGAGAAGATAGCACGAGATGGGCGGTTTTCAACGACTTTAGTTAAGATTGTGGGGGTTGTCACTTGATTCGAGAAGATAGCAAGAGATGGGCGATCTTCGACAGCTTTCGTTAAGATTGTGGGGGTTGTCACTTGATTTGAGAGGGTAGCACGAGATGGGCGATCTTCGACGACGTTCGCTATGATTGTGGAAGTTGTCACCCAGATTTGAGAAGAACGGTTCGTGATGAGGCGGTCTTCGACGACATTCGTTATAATTGTGAAGGTTGTCACCTTGATTCAAGAAAATAGCTCGTGATGTAGCGGATTTCGATGATCATCACTAAGGTGTGGAAGATTGTCACAAAAAAACTGAAGATGGCTACAAGAAGTGTTCTTTAACGATGTCCCAAGGTATAGAGGAGATTGTCTATAGCGGCGAGGTACTACCTTAACCTTGAAGATAGCTACAAGCAGCGGTCTTTGACGATGTTCTCAAGGTACCGTGGAGGATTATCACAAGCAAATGAAGATAGTGAGGCATTATTACCTTCAGATGGCGTTCACGAGGCACTATGGAAGTCGTCATAAAATGTAGCAACAAAATTCGGCTACTTCGGAAACGTGTGATCGACGGTTGTAGGGAATATTTCAAGCATCCACACTTGAGCCCTACTGTGATCATACACTTAAGCATGGTGGCGTTCTAAAGGGAAGGAAGCTAGAGCAAAAGAGTCGCCAACAAGTTTTAGTAACTTGTAAACCATTCACAAGGTGAAGGTTACACCCTTTCACGATCCATGAGATCGCTAATTCCATAGTGGTCTGAAACCATGGCTGGATATTCGGGAATGAAGGTACAAATCCAACCTAAAAGAGATTGAACTTGCCCTAAAAATAGGCCTCTACTTTATTCTTCTCGTATTCATGTGTGCTTTCTGACTAACATGCAATCAATAGATTAACCCTTAACCTGTTTAATCTATGTTGGTTGAATATTAATGCACAAATAAATCTATTATTGGCGATCACTTGAATTATAATCATATTAATCTAAACAAGATTATTAATTGTCTTATTAAGCGTGATTACAAGTACAAATTCCCTTTAAACATGCATAAAAGGCGTGATTAAGCAATAAAAATAATAATACAACAATCATCATCATAACAATAATATCTTAATCTCATGAAAGCATAATAATATTAGCAAGATCCTAGGCATGATACTAACAAGATTAACAACAAATCCTAGCATGTCACTAAGCAATAAAGATCAAAGCTTTACCCCTAACATAATACTAACATGATATTAGAAACCATAGGAAGCATCATAAACATACATGATATTAGAAATCTTAGTTATTACCCTAAACATGATACTAGGAATCATAAAGAAATCCTAACATGATACAAGAAATTAATAAAATAATCTAAGCATGCTTTCTATATCAAAAGAATTAAAGCAACTACTTACTTGGATGCCTCGTATCTCTTTCTAATAACAAAATACGCACGTTAGTAACTTCAAGGAAAATATTAAATCAAACAATTAAATAATTGAAATAGAGATTTGGGAGCAAACCCTCAGAAATTATAAACCTTTCACATTTAGAGCGAAGGCAACTTCGAACTTGGCTAGGTGTGTCTAGAACTAATGTATGTAGAATTTTGTAAGAGGGAAGGTTTAGAAAAAGAATAGAGAGAGAAAGCTTCTAGCTTTTAGAGAGACAAAGAATAGAATTAGATGGTTATGAATGAATGAAAATTGGGAGATACGACCCCTATTTATAGAAAAATTAGTCTGGAAACGAATCAAGTCCCTGTAGACACCTAAAAAAGTCTCCCCGGAACCAAACCCGATGATGAACAATCTTTCACCGCCATTATTGGTTGGGTTCGGTATTTAATCCCGAGAGTGCTTTAAAAATCATATTTAATAAAATTCAGTTTTTAATATAATTAACAGATCACTCTTGGTGTTTAGTCGAAGCATAGTTTAATTTTTATTTTGGCCCAAACCTTTTTATTTATTTTTCTTTATTATTATTTTTAGCTCAATTAACAAATAATAAATCAGAAATGGCCTGAAATTATGAATCGACACTTAAAAAGGCTGAGTTTTATTAGGGAAAAAATGTATTTAGACGGAAAATGGACAAAGGGTCTGCCGCGTCACGGGACTCACTGCCGCGCCACGGCACAGTTTCCCGTGACATGGTGCCAGTGCCAGTGCCGTGACACAGGACATCCCCGTGTCTTTTCCGCGTAAATCTTTCACGCGTTTTAACCCCCGTAGGTCAGATATTTCCCGTGTCACACCAAAATATCCTGCGTCACACAAATGTTTACCGTGTAACGGCAATTTTTGTCGTGTCGCGATATATTTTTCTATGTCGCGGAAGTGTTTTTAGGGTTTTTATCCTTTTTAGGGTTCCGTGTGTTCCCTTTACTCATTTTCCCTATAAATACCCCCTCATTTCTGATGTACGGGGCATCAATTAACTCTCTTTTTCTCTCTTCTATGCTCTAGCCTAGACATTAGCCTACCCTTCTTCTTTTAAAATTCCTTCCTTAAGCACTCCAAGGAGTCCATACTTTACTCGAGGTTCTGTCCTTAAATCAAGGCGTGAAAGGTAGAACTGTTTGAGGGTTTGGCCCCAAATCAAATCTATTTCGTTTAATTTAATTTAATTTAATTGTTGTTTTATTAATTTTCCTTGAAGTTACTAACTCTTTTGTTGTTTTATAGTTGCAAGCAAACAAAATCAAAGTATGAATTATGTTCCTTTTATTTCTATTATTTTTCTAACGATATTATATTATTGAATTTATTGTTAAATTAGTTCCAATATTAATGTTTATTCTATTATTATTCATTGATCACCATATTGCATGTTTAAAGGAAATATGTAATTGAAAATCACGCCTAATAAGATAATTTGGACAATTGGTTTAGGATCCTTTTTAATCTTTTTGTTTAATCAAGTGATCACAATATTTTAGAATAATGTGTTGCATTAATATTCAACCAATTTAGTATAATAATAGATTGGAGCGAATTAAATCTTTGTTTGCATGCCTTTGAGATCGCATGAATCACTTTTCACTATGAGAATCGAGTAGAGACCAATACGAGCGAATGTGACTCCATGACTCACTTCGTACCATCATTCCCGATCCTCATTTCGTGGTTCCGAACCATATGGAGTTAGTAATCTCATGGATTATGAATGGGGTGTAACCATCACGGGTCAATCGTTGTTGCCTATCGTTGTCCCTTTATCGTGGTTGTCTTTTATGATTCGTGAACGGTTTACAAGTTCCTTAAAAAATTGTTGGCGGCTCCTTACTTTATTTGTCCCTAATCGTATTATGTCAATTTCCACTTCCTATGAGTGCCAAGCATATTCACACATGCTTTAACGTAGGCGCACTTCAAACGACGCCTACAATTTGGCGACTCCATTGGGGAGGATTCTTGGTTATTTATCAATTTGAGTGATCGGTATTTAATTAAGATGAGTGGATGAGACTTGAAAGATTCTTGAAAAATATTCCTGTGATTAATTTGGCATTTTTTGCATATGCATAGACGTTTTAACGTCGCATTTAGGTCTGTCCCGTAGGAAAAATTGAATAACTTGATTGCGAATGAAGGAAAACAGGGCACCAGTCAGATTTTCTGACTGCCCCGCCACGGCGGATGCTTCCGTGTCACGGCGCCATACACCATCACACGGTGTGCAGCACCGTGACACGGTACACTCTGTAGTGTCACGGCAATCCTTAAATCTGTCCAGTGGCTTATTTTCCCTTCTTACAATCAACTTCCTTCGGTTTTTCTTAAAAAACGTGTGTGTTCTACATACGTCTTAGCCACTAGTAGAATAAATGTGATGGGAAGCTCCAATTGGCAAGCGGTTTTAAAAATCCGCTTGCCATTTACCTTTTTTTTAAAAAAAAAAAATTGTCATATGAATTCTCAAGTGGTTTGGGGTTGAACCGCTTACCATTAGTTAAATTGGCAAGCGGTTCAACCCCAAACCACTTGCCAATTTAAAAAAAAAAAACAAGCGAGCTTCATTCACTTCTCCTCTCTGCTGTCCCACTTAAGATTTTTTATCCAAAATTTTTCATCTCCTGCCTTCACTCCTCCTCTCTGTCTCACTCCTTAACCTCTCTTCTCACTTCTTCCAGATTCCGGCTACCACCACCACCACTCCATTCACTTTTGTTTCCATAGAAGCTATTTTGAGGCTTTTTGTGGGTGGGTTGGGCTTGAGACTGCTCATGGGTTCGTGGGTTGTGGCTCCTTCTCGAGGCTGCTCGTGGGTTATGGTGGTTGCTGCTCCTAGTTGCTGGTGGTGTTCGTGGGTGCAGTGGGTGGTGGTGTTCGTGGGTGGTGGTGAATCGAGACCAACACACACCACACCTCTCTGTCTCTCTCTCTCCCTCCAACTGTCATCCTCATCCCTCAATCTTTCTCTTTCTCACTCTCAAATTAGGGTGAGTTCTTGCTAAATTTTAGTTTCATATGTATTAATTAGTATTAATTGTTTTTTTATTCCAAAATTTAAAGTTAGGGTTTCAAATGTAGTTAACACAATTTTATTTTAATTGTTTATTATTTGTTTGTATATTCGATAATGTTAATTGTTACTTTAATTGTTTAAATGTTATATATATATATATATAAATATATATATATATATATATATATATATATATATATATATATATATATATATATATATATATATATATATATTGTTTGAATTTGAGTAGCTTTAAAATGAAATTTTTGAATAGAATACTTATTAGTTAACATTTTAGTTTGTTAAATGTGGTTAGTAAATTATAATGTATGAATGGATTGATAAGTAACCTTAGTTTGATTGTAGGTAGGTTAATTTAATTATTAGCACTATATAAATGAATGAACTTGTGTATTGTTGAATGTCAAATAAATGCAAATAATTGAATGCTTGCATCATCATTTGCCTAGATACCCGTTCGAGTCTTTATCAATAGGAGAAAGTCTTGAATAGTCCCCGGTTGGGACTGTTCTTGGACATTTAATCTCACTTAGGTAGTGAATGTATGTCTCTTTTTCGATTTTAAGGAATATCTCGGCTTATCATTTTCTTACCATGTTCTCTAGGTACATATGTAGGTAAGTTATTACCTACATTGTGTACTTGGAGAACTGGGGGGAAATGCTGCCGGATTTTCCTTAAAATTGAAAAGTTGACATACATTCACTAGTGAGATTAGACATTCAAGGATGGGTTAGGTTGGTGTGATAAGGACCTTTTGGGAGCATTCATTTTTACGCAATATGGATGATATATATGCTATGTACTTTGATTGACATAATATATGTTACATTTATACATTGTTTGAAATGTGTTGATATGTTTAAAGGCAATTTAAAACGTCAATGGATCACGGTTGGATGTATGGTAGATGTCATATATTGGAATTTTTTAATGGGGTTCAAGAGTTTTGCAAGAGTGCTTCATAGTATCTGCTCAGAACGGGTGTCAACTACCTTTATTTCCCTTGTGTCAATTGTAATAATGTCACAAGGGTCGATAGTGTTGATACCATCATGGCTCATGTATAATGTCATGGGTTTAGGCCTCAATATCATGTTTGGGTTTGGCACGCTGAAAAGGGATCGTATAGAGAGAATGTTGTTGGCAATGAGACGCATGTTGAAAGTGCCGAGAATCATGTTGAAGAAGAAAATGGGAGTGATGATGGTGGAGATGGGGATGAGACCGAGGATGGTGGAGGTGATCACTTGGATGAGATAATGCGTGTTGTTGAAGGTGAATTTGGTGACCAATCTGATGTATTTGATTCATTATCAGAGGCTTCCAAAAAGCCTTTGTATCCTGGGTCCAAAAAATACACAAAACTCTCATCCGTACTTACACTTTTTAACATTAAGTCTAAGCATAATTGGAGCGACACTAGTTTCACTTCTTTGTTGACTGCATTATGTGATATGTTGCCAGATGGGAATGAACTTCCTAATTCCTACTATTATGCAAAGAAACTCATGTGTCCATTCGGTTTGGAGTATAAGAAGATACATGCATGTCCTAATGATTGTGTTCTATATCGAAATGAATATGAAGAGTTGGAGGAGTGTCCACTTTGCGGTAAGTCGCGTTACAAGCGTTCAAGCTACAATGCTAGTATGAAAGGACCTCCTGCCAAGGTGTTGTGGTATCTTCCTATTATTCCAAGGTTAAAGCGTCTATTTTCAATACCAAAAGATGCTAAGAACTTGAGATGGCATGCTGAGGGAAAAAAGAAAAATGGTTTTTTGAAGCATCCTGCTGACTCTCCACAATGGAAGAACATCGATATGAAGTTTAGGACATTTGGTGATGAAGTTAGAAATTTAAGGTTTGGTTTGTGCACGGACGGTATGAATCCATTTGGCACTCTTAGTACCAAACATAGCACATGGCTGGTACTTTTAGTGATTTACAATTTGCCTCCGTGGTTGTGCATGAAATAGAAATACATAATGCTTTCACTTTTGATAACGGGGCCAAGGCAACCTGGAAACGACATTGATGTTTACCTTGAGCCCCTTATTAATGATTTGAGAAAGATGTGGGATGAAGGAGTTACCGTTTTTGATGCCCATAAGAACGAGATGTTTCTATTGCGTGCTGCCCTTATGTGAACCATCAATGATTTTCCCACATGTGGAAACCTGTCCGGGTACAAAAACAAAGGGCATAAAGCATGTCCCATTTGTATCGATGATACACCGAACGTGTACCTTGATCACTATGACAAAGATGTGTACGTGAGGACCTGAAGATTTCTTAGGTGCGATCACCCGTATCATAAGCAGAAAATGGCCTTCAATGGGAAAGTTGAGGAGGGGGTTGCACCTAGGCCATTGAGTGGAAAGGAGGTTTATGCTAGAGTGAAGGGTATACCATGTGTTTTTGGTAAAATAACGAAACCAATTGACCCACATGCTCTCTTTAAAAAGGAATCAATCTTTTGGAAGCTTGTGTACTGGAAAGAACATGATGTTAGACATTGTCTCGATGTGATGCATTAACTGAAAGTGCCCCGCCTATTAAGGATAATGTGGTTTCCGAGTTTGTAGGTGATTCACAAGGTCAAACTCAAATGCAAAGTCAAGTAAAAACCATCGGTGGTGGAGGAGGGGTAAAGGCACCGGTGAACAGAAAGAGTAGGGGTGAAGCAAAAGATTTCAAGAAACCCAGGGTTTCCATGGTGCTTGAGTTTAATGTCAACCTACTGGCTAATTGCGCGACAAATTTTCTAGTCAAGTTGGCATACTAACTCGTACAATACCCATCACACTTGAGTGGGCAGATATACCTTACGGGTTGCTTTAAACATTTTGGGACGATACAATGGTAAGTATGATGAGTTAGGAACATAGCGCATAACCCGCTCACGGGCTTAGAATCATAGCGCATAACTAGCACATAACACGCACGAGCATAACCCGCGGCCTACTGTAGCTGCCTGGGCAACAACTTGGGCTGGTTCAGCTGCTTAGGCTGCTGCCTGGGCTGCTGGAGGTGCCTGGGCAGCAGCCTGGGTGATGCAGCTGCTTGGGCTGCTGCAGTTGTCTGGGTGTTGCAGCTGCCTAGGCTATTGCTTGGGCTGGTGCAGCTGTCTAGGCAGTAGCCTGGGTGCTGCAGCTGCCTTTATTCACGTTTTTTTTATTATTTTGTTATTTTTTTTTGTTTTTGCCTTGCCTAACGTGGTTGTTTGCGCCTATTACAGAGTCTGTTCCATATTCCTGAGGAGCAAGCCAAGAGAAAGTGCTTTGAAGCTTTTGTACAAGAGAGATTCAAAAACTTCAAAAGTTACTTGAGAACGAGATGGATCCATAAGAAAAAAAGGAAAAGACCAAAGAAAAATGTGACTGCTGCTGAAGAAGAGGAGAAACCTGATAAGAAACCGTGGGATTTATATCCACAAATAACGGTGAAGGACTGGGAGAAGTTTGTGGAAAAATCTTCCACTAGAACCGCACTTGTATGTTTTTATTTATCACTAGAGTAGGCTACTGAATTTTTGTTTACTACAAAGACTGATGTTAACATATATTTCTGAATGTGTAGGAAAAAGTGAACAAGCTAGAATCAATGCCGGGTAGAAATTGTATAGCCATCATATGGGTTGTAAGACATTTGCTGAATGTAGACCAAAGTGGATCAATGCGGGTCTATACCCCAAATCCATAATGTCATCATATGAGAAACCACTTTCTTCCACGGTCGAAACTTTGGTAAATCGTACAATTGACTGGTGGTGTGCTATGCATGGGATCGACAAGAAAACCGGCAAGTATGTCATGCAACCGGATACAAAAGTAGTAGCAGATGCACTTGTAAGAAAACTTTTCTACTTATTAATTATATTTTCATGTAAAGTACATCTTACTTAGAACCGATAACTTTTTGTGTTGTTACAGCTCGAGCATACATCGGAAGTGATTGAAGGCAAGCTCACTCCAAGCATTGAAAAAGATCCTTTCACCTTAGCTTTGGGAAAACCATACCACCCTGGGTGAGTAATTGGTTCTGGGGGGGAAACAACTAGGGTGGGAGAAGGTGATGGGTTCAGAATACACCAGATTAGGAAAAAGCAGATCAAGTATTAATTCGCCACATCGTATGGATGAGAAGGAAAATGAATCAATCAAGGAGGAGATACGCGCAGAGCTGCAAGAAAAGATGTAAAGTCAATTCAATGCCATTCTGAAGCACATGAACTTGCCGATTTCGCCATTACCCTCGATTACCCCTATGGACTCATGTAGTCACCCAGGAGGCCCTGAGGACGATCCAGTAGTTGAGAGAGAGGTAATTTCAGTACAAGGACAAATTATGTCATATGAAGTTGGTCAAACGAGGTCTTTTACATGCTTAATTATTTTACTTTTGCAGATTCCTAGTCCTATGGATGCATAGTCAATGAAGATTGCAAATCCGATGCCTAAACCTTTCCCAGATGTTAAGGTAAACTTCGGTACCTAATCAAATTTGCTTCTGTTAGGCTTTCGTTTGTTATTTCATAACTTATGTCCTAATCTAATATGTAGGAAGAGACGCCTTCTGAGCTTCTTCACCTCGGGGAAAAAAAGGATGGACAGTTGCAGTTGGTGGGGTATGGTAGTGCACAACCTTTTGACAAGGTCCATTTCAAGTCTAATACTAGCACCCACTATATCTCGGTCGGGATCGATTCTATAGTTGCTGGGTTTGAGGACTTACCACTATCGGTGCCTAGAGAGGAATATGATTTTTTTAAGATGCGTGATGCGACCGTTAGCTTTGTGCAATGGCCACGTGATCAGCTGAGGTTGGTATGAGGGGTAAGTATACACTACTTTTATGTAACTACTTGTATGTAACTAGATTACCATGTGCTTTGTGCAATGACCATGTTCTTTTATGTAGCTAGATTACAAAGGAAAATCAGTCCACTAAAAGGAAGAAGGTGGAGAAGCCAAAATCCAAGGAAGAAGGTCCTCCGAACATGGAACAAGGACAAGTGGCGAAGAAGAGTTTGAGAGTTTCTTGTACTCCACTGGTAGAAGCCGATGTCCTTAAGTCGCTTTCGAAAGCATGTACTTTTCTTCACAACCGTGTTAGTGAGTTGCCTACGGATAGACATATTCAAGTCAACTTGCCTAAGGCATTGTTCCACTACGATGAGGATGCGATCGCATACATTTCCAGAGAGGATGTGACGGAATTTCTAATCGATTACATGCTTAACATTTCCATCATTCAGACTTTCATGAGGTAAATTAATGCGAATATTTCTAAACTTATTGTATTTTTGATATTTTCATACCAAAACAATGCAAATAGTAATTATTTGCCCACATTACTTTCTTGAAGGTCACCACAGGAGCTCCTAAGTAGTAAACCCGATGGTGAGGCAACAGTTGGGTGGTTATGCCCCGAGCAGACCTCCGTAACCAAATTCTTACATAACCCTTGTGCTTTGGTAGATTACCTTGAGTGGGGTATTAGAGAATCAATGCGTGCGGGAAACAAGTTCATATTAGCCCCCTACTTTGAGGAGTAAGTTTAAATATGTCACTCTTAAGTTGTTTGTTAAGTATAGATGTTGACGTATAAAACTGATGGATTGTTATTTGCTTTAATATATATGTAGTCTTCATTGGAGCCTTATGGTGATTTGTGTTTCCAATAACACAATCTACTACTTTGACTCGGCTCGTATCTGGCCACCAAGGAAGTTGCTAGTGAATAACCTACTGAACAGGTACATACCGCTTCCTATTATTTTATATCCTCACCCAAGTCATTGAGTGGTTATGTTTCTAATTTTGAACTTATTTTTCTGAAGTGTTATAAAGAAGCTGAATTGTCGCTCGGTTGCGGGTCCTACGTGGAAATATTCGAAGGTAATGCCTTGATATAGTGATTTGTTTGCCTTCGGTTATGGCTATACATGACTAGATTAGATTTGTGTCATGTCAGTGTGTGCAACAAGACAACGACGTTGATTGTGCCTTGTACGTGATGAGGTTTATGTTTGACATAGTCAATAGGTGCAGGGAAGCTCAACACATTGAGGAGGTATGGTTTTTTTTTGTTTTCGTTCGATTTTGGATAAAAAGCGTACTAAAACTTAGTTGGGTGCTCTTTTGATGTGATATCAAAACTTACAGGCCTAATACTAGGTAATATGGGCATGGTATGAGAAACAAAAAGTTCATATGAAAAAAAAATGTAGAAAATGGGCAACATAGAAGTCAAATAGCCGATTTTGGATAAAAGTCGTCATAAAACTTAGTAAAATGCTCTTTTGATATGATTTCAAACATTAGCCACCTAAGACTAGGTAATATTGACATGTTATGATAAAGAATTAGTTCATTAGATAAGAAATGTAGAAAAAGGGCAAAGTATAAGTTTAATAGCCGATTTTGGATAAAAGCCGTCCTAAAATATAGTAAAATGCTATTTTGCTATGATTTCAAACATCAAACACCTAAGACTAGGTAATAATGACATGTTATAATATAGAATTAGTTCATTAGATAAGAAATGTAGAAAACGGGAAAAGTATAAGTCAAATAGCCTATTTTGGTTAAAAGTCGTCCTAAAACTTAGTAAAACTCTCTTTTGATTTGATTTCAAACCTTAGACACCTAAGAGAAGGTAATATGGGCATGCTATGAGAAAAAATTAGGTCACTTGATAGAAAATGTAGAAAATGGGAAAGTGAGAACCCGAGGCAACTGTAGCACCCGAGGCAACTGCCTCAGGTTCTGCCAGGCAGCTGCAGCAGTAGCCCAGGCATATGCCCAAGCAACTGCAAGCAGCAGCCTAGGCATGCCCAGGCAGTTGCAACAGCCACCAGATAACTTCCCAGGCAGCTGCAGCAGCCCCCAAGCAACTGCCCAGGCAGCTGCAGTAGCCACCAGGCAGCTGCAGCAGCCATGGAAGCATCCCGAGCAGCTACAGCAGCCATGGGCAGCAGCCCGGGGATTAAATTTCAGTAATTTTAGTCGTACCTCATGAAATTTTGTGAACTTTTTGCATCATTGTTAGTGAATATGGTAAATAAGTCACTTACGCCGATTTTGGATAAAAAGCGTACTAAAACTTAGTTGGGTGCTCATTTGATGTGATATCAAAACTTACACGCCTAAGACTAGGTAATATGGGCATGGTATGAGAAACAAAAAGTTCATATGGAAAAAAATGTAAAAAATGGGCAAAGTAGAAGTGGAATAGCCGACTTTGGATAAAAGTCATCCTAAAACTTAGTAAAATGCTCTTTTGATATGATTTCAAACATTAGACACCTAAGACTAGGTAATATTGACATATTATGATAAAGAAATAGTTCATTAGATAAGAAATGTAGAAAACGGGCAAAGTAGAAGTCAAATAGCCGATTTTGGATAAAAGTCGTCCTAAAACTTAGTAGAATGCTCTTTTGATATGATTTCAAACATTAGAAACCTAAGACTAGTTAATATTGACATGTTATGATAAAGAAATAGTTCATTAGATAAGAAATGTAGAAAACGGGCAAAGTAGAAGTTAAATAGCCGATTTTGGATAAAAGTCGTCCTAAAACTTAGTAAAATGCTTATTTGCTATGATTTCAAACATTAAAAACCTAAGACTTGGTAATATTTACATGTTATGATAAAGAAATAGTTTATTATATAAGAAATGTAGAAAATGGGCAAAGTAGAAGTCAAATAGCCGATTTTGGATAAAATCCGTCCTAAAACTTAGTAAAATGATAGTTTGATATGATTTCAAGCATTAAACACGTAAGACTAGGTAATATTGTCATGTTATGATAAATAAATAGTTCACTATATAAGAAATGTAGAAAATGGGCAAAGTAGAAGTCATATAGGCCTTATTTGGGTGATTTTGGATAAAAACTGTCCTAAAACTTACTAAAACCCTCTTTTGATGTGATTTCAAACCTTAGACACCTAAGAGTAGGTAATATGGGCATTCCATGAGAAATAAATTGTTCATTTGATAGAAAATGTAGAAATTAGGCAAAGTAGAAGTCATGTCGGCCTTATTTAGGCCATTTTGTGAAAGAAACAAACCTATATATGTTGCCTTTTAAATATTTGACATACATTGAGTTTGAATTTTATGTAATATGAATGATGTTTAATGTTTGGTTTTTTCTTGTTTTTTTTCCAAACGTTTGCAAGATTCAAAGGGAAGGTCCGTTAACAAGGCAAGAAATTGATGAAATTCGCGACATGTGGGCTTTTTTTGTGACATTTGATGGCATCTAGCTAGAATTAGTGAGCTTGAGTTTTTTTGTTACTATGAACAATATTTAGTTATTATCTTTTTTTTTATATGTACATTAATTATATATAATTAGTACGTATGTAGTATATATTATTTGTGAGTGTTATATATGTTATTATTATGCATTTTATTGTTGTTATTGTATTATTATTCTTAAATTTGTAATATTTTAATTATTATTACTTATTAATATTAATTAATATTATTAATAATAATTTTTATAATGACAGATTAATATGTATATCAAAACAGGTCACTAATACTATTATTATTAATTAATACTAATTTTGGAAAATAAAAATACAAATGGCAAGCGGTTTGGCGCCAAAACCGCTTGCCATTACACTTGACATAATATTATGTCAAGTGCAAATGGCAAGCAGTTTTGGCGCCAAACCGCTTGCCATTCTCCCCTAATGGCAAGCGGTTCTGAACCGCTTGCCATTTAAATGGCTATTAGCAAGCCCCCTAAGCCCATGCAGTTCAAAACCGCTTGCCATTAGGGGGTTTGAACTGCTTTATGTTTTTTCTACCAGTGTAGCCCTAGGGGATTTAAGCTCTATCAACCCAAAAACGCTCATGGCAATAAGGGTTCATCCGAGTTATTGAATCCACCCAAACCCTGAGGCTGCCTTGCTAACGCGTCCAAAATCTTAACCATGGTACCCTTTTGACACCCACAGCTTGACCAATAGTTGAACATAGATCTTGACCTTAGGTTGCGAACTCTTTTTACATTATCGTGACTAAATGCTACGTGGTTTATTTGGTGCTAACCCACATGTGTTTGCTCATTTTGTTTAACCTATGACCGAGTGTTTTTATTTCCACATAGTAATTAGTACGGACTTAAAATTGATTAAAATCTGGAAATTACGCAAATTTAGGCCTGGAATTGTGCATCGTGTCACGACAGATCTGCCGCGCCACGGTGTGCAATGCCGTGACACGGTGCACTGTGCCGTCTGACAATGCACTGTACCGTGTCACGACAGTCAGCACCGTGACACGGTGCCCTGGAGTATTGTCTAGTCAGTCATTTTTTGGTCCTTGTGCATGCTTATGTGGTTTGTATGTCCAGTTTGATGTCATGTCTAGCTGTACAGTCATAACACGCGTCCATAACCTCACTTAATCACTCACATGTCGTGTCAAGTTCACACATTTCACCTTGAGTCGTGCACCATTTTATGACCGTACTTTAGGATGGTCTTGTGTCGTTTTTTATTTCGGAGTAAGTCGGATGGTATCCTCCAATACATACTTTTTTTAAAAAAAAAAATTCGAAAATATTTTCTTGCCTTTTCTTTTTCGGATGGGTCAAGGTTAAATCTAGTCATTAAAGGTGTGTTTGTTTCGATGTCACAGCACTTGGTCAAGAAGCAGGGGTAGATTGTTACGGTTCGAGTCAATACCTCAACAACCTCTTATACCAAAGAGGCGTTCAAGGAAACCACCACAATCATCTCCACAAAGTCCGTCTCCAGTCTACTTTCAACCAATGGCTTCTAAGGAGGATATTGAGAACATTAACAGGTCCATCGAGAGGTTGTCTACCATGATGCAAGCACTCACTACCAGAGTCAACATGGTAGAACAAGACAATCAAAACAGTGTTACTGTGGCTGCAATGGACAAAATCAAAGAAAAAATGAGTAAGATCTCTAAAAAGTTCACCTACGTGGAGCAACCTGTCACCTCTTCGTCCATAAGGGACAAGCTTCCCGAAAAGTTTTCTACTGCTGACATTCCCAAGTTCAAGCCTACTGATAATCCGATGTTCCACTTGAAGGATTTTTCTGCGACCATGGCTCTTAAGGGATTAAATGTGACACTCTTCCCTACCGTGTTCCCTCTTTCCTTGGAGCATGCCTGTCAACGATTGTTCTACTCTCTGGAATCCAAGCATGTTGCGACTTGGGAGGATGTTACTGAAAGCTTCATGAACCGTTATAAATGTAATATCCAAGCCAAAACTTCTGAACGTGAACTCTCCATTCTCAAACAGAAGGAGAATGAAGGCTTCACTACTTATCTAAGCAGGTGAAGAGAAATGGCTGCACTTTTGGTGGATCCTTCCAGGGAGAAGGAGATGGTTTACCTTTTTTATTGTAAATTTGACTAATAAGTACAAGCAGCACTTGAAGTTTCTGCCTTTGAACACCTTCAAAGCTGTGTACGATATTAGGATCAATATCGAAGATGAATTGATGAAGACTGCTGGTAGCAATAGCAACAACAACAACACTTGGAAAAACAAGAAGAAAGACACTCCTTCTTCTTCGTTTTCTAAGCCCAACAACGCTACCAATAACATCAACGTCAACGATGTGTTAGCTCTTAATGCTCCTAATAAGAGATTCCAAAGGCAAAGGAGGGTTTACACGCTTTTGGGAATGAGCTACGATGCTGCTTTTGATCGCTTGCATAGTCAAGGACTGATTATACCAATTGGACCCTTTCCAGAACCTCGACCAGAGAACAGAACTGCTAGCTATAACCCCAATGCTCATTGCAATTTTCATCAAGGAAAAGGTCATACTACTGAGAAGTGTTGGAGGTTAAAGGATGCAATCCAAGACCTGATTGATACTAATCAACTTCATGTCCCTCTAGGTGGCAAGAAGCCCAATATTCAAGCAGATCCCCTTTCTGATGCTTTGGCTATCATGGGAGATGAAATCTCCTTTGATCCGACACTACTCATTCGACCTGTGAATGAACCTCTACCAGAAGTTTTCTTTGTTTCAAGCTGTGAAGAAGTGAATGGAATTCGGGATAGTAACGATGAAGACGTCTATCTCAAAGATATAGCCTGTTCATCTCTTGGCACTAGTGAAGATGTTTGGGGAGACCTTGAGGTTAAGGTTCTCACCAGAAATGGACGGTTGCAATAGCCTAGTCCACCTCCACCTCCACAGCAATCACAACCAATAATTGATCCCATCGACCCTGTGAACAACGATGTGATCAAACAATTACAAAAGACTAAGGTGGAAATGAATGTATGGAAGCTTTTGGCCACCTCTCACGAGCATCGAAAGGCTGTAATGAATGCTCTGGTGAAAGTAGGAGTTGATAGTGATATGACTCCACAAGGATTGGTTAGCTTTCTCACTACTGAATTGCCAAGTACCAATAATTTGATTTCCTTTTCTGATAAGATCTTCCCCTGGAAGGGGACCGACATAACAAGGCCTTACACCTCACTGTGGTGTGTAGGAAGATGAATGTTCCCATGAGCCTAGTTGTTAATGGCTCAAAAATCAATGTATGTCCACTGCGCACTGCAAAAAAGTTGGGCATAAAAAATGAAGAATTGATTCCCCTACTCAAGGGATTCGTGCTTACGATAATACTCGCCGTCAAGCCGTGGGTACTATCATGCTAAATATAACTACTGGAGCCATTGAACGTCGCACGAAGTTTCTGGTGGTGGACATTAAGGCTTCTTTCAATCTGCTGTTAGGTCGTCCTTGGCTTCATGAGCTAAAGGCGATTCCATCGTCGTTGCATCAAAAGGTGAAAGCTGTAGTTAGAGGGATTCTAATTACCATTGATGCCTCCCCCATGAGCATTCAAGTTATTGATACTCCCATCGTCCATGTCGAACATGACGAGGAAGATGAGGATCTTTGGGGGTTTTCACTAGATGATGTTCTCATGATTGAAGAAGAGGAGAAGTGTTACCTCGACTTTGATCCTTATTCGAACACCAATGTTAACGCCATTATGAAGAAGCAAGGGAATTTCCCTGGAATGACCCTTAGACTCAAAAAGAAAATAGCTGAACTTTGGGGCCATCGTGTTGCACCCAAGAAGGATACTTTTGGCTTGGGATTCAAGCCAACAAAAGAAGATATGAAACAGGCACTCCTAAAGATGAAGGCTCACAATAATGCTCGAACCATGAAGACAGAAATGGCCATGGATCCATATTCTTTCACTCTCAACGGCCAGTACATCAAAGAAGGGGAAAACTTCCCATGCTATGAGTTCCCTGAGCCTTTCGTCTACGATGGGAAGCGTGAGCCAGGTTTCGAGATGTTCCTTAATTGTGACTTCGTCGACGAAGGCAATGAGTTCTTTATAGCTGAGAAACCAGCTAGTCCAAGCTCTGATGATATGAACATTAATCTTCTTTTTGGACTAGAAAAGAATGAACCCAAGCCTGTTCGCAATGACGATTCTGAGCTTATTCAAGCTGTCATATCAAGAAAAGATTTTGACCCCTCTGAGTTAATCGTCCCGGCTGATGGTGTTTTAAAGGGATGGCACAAGACGGTGAAGATTACTACGCCAAGTGGAGAGAAGTTGGAAGTGACCGCTGGCGAAGGTCCTATGTTTGATGAATCTGAATCGTCTGGGTCCGAGTCCGAGTCTGAGTCTGTAGAGGAGTCTTTAGGATCTAAGGCCGACCCCCTTTCTGCTATTAAGTCTAATGTAGTTCCCCCTAATGTTGAGTCTCTTGTCGAGTCTCCTCTCTCTATCCCAAATAATTCCGGTGAGGTTGCAGCTGACCTTGCCCTCCTTGATGTAATGACCAATGAATTCAATGAAATAAGTACCTTTGCTTACGATGAGTGTCATTCCCCTAACCCTGATCAATATTGCTTTGCTAATGATAAAAATAACAAAGAAATAATAAAAGCAATGGAAGAACATGAAAATAAAACAGCAATCATCGAAGATACAAAAACAGTTAATATTTCCAATGATACGACTATCAAAGAAGTTAAAATTGGATTAACACTAAGTCAAGATGAACGCATACCAAGATATGTTGCTAATTAACTTGCTTAGTGAATTTGTTGATGTATTTGATTTGTCATACCATGATATGCCAGGAATTGACAGGGATATAGCTAAGCATACAATACCACTCATTCCAGGTATGAAGCCTGTCAAACAAAAGTTGCGGCGTATGAAACCAGATGTGGCTCTCAAAATCAAGGAAGAAATCAGAAAGCAATTGGCTGCAGGTTTCATCAAAGTATCCATGTATCCGGAATGGATAGCTAATGTGGCTCCAGTTCCGAAGAAAGATGGAAGGGTCAGAATGTGTGTTGATTACAAGCATCTCAACAAGGCAAGCCCGAAAGATGGGTTCCTTCTACCTCACATTGACATTCTGGTCAACAACACAGCAAACCATGCACTCCTATCATTCATGGACGGCTACGCTGGATATAATCAAGTATTAATGGCCGAGGAAGACATGGAGAAAACCACATTCATCACACAATGGGGTACATATTGCTATACGGTAATGCCATTCGGGTTGAAAAATGCGGGTGCCACCACCAAAGAGCAGCCGCAGCCCACAGCATTATTACATGATATGATGTATAAAGAGATGGAGGTGTACATTGATGATATGATCGTCAAATCAAAAGATCGGCCAGGCCACATCATTGCACTTTGCAAATTCTTTGAATGACTCCGCAAATATAATATGAGGTTGAATCAAGCAAAATGTTCATTCGGAGTCACATCAGGCAAGCTACTTGGCTATGTGATCAGTTCTCGAGGAATTGAAATTGATCCCATAAAAGTCAAAGCAATCATGGCCATGCCACCACCCAAGACTGAGAAGGAGATTCGGGGTTTTATCGGAAGATTGCAATATATAAGTAGGTTCATATCCAAACTCACTGCGATATGTGAACCTATATTCAAGAAGCTTAAGAAGAACGTCCCAGTTACATGGGATGATGACTGCCAAAAAGCTTTCGACAAGATCAAGGAATACTTGACAAACCCACCCGTGCTAGCACCAACAATGCCTGACTTTCCTCTTCGACTCTACCTTACGGTCATAAGAGAAACAATAGGGGCAGTGTTAGCACAGGAGATCGAAAGTAAGGAGAACGCAATCTACTACTTCAGCAAAAAGCTTTAAGGTTATGAGACCAGGTACACACCTCTTGAAAAGTTATGTCTCGCACTCGTGTGGGCTGCGCAGAAATTAAGACATTATATACTCACTCATATAGTGCATGTTGTATCCAAGATGGACCCTCTCAAGTATTTGTTTGAAAAAGCAACACTCAATGGTAGATTATCGAGGTGGATAGTCAACCTTGCTCAGTTTGACTTAAAATTTGTACCACAAAAGGCTATTAAAGGTTATGCGGTTTCTGACTTCCTAGCAGATTTCCCACTAGAAGAAGTTGAGAATTAAGAAGAAGAAGAGTATGATTTCCCTGATGAAGATCTACTTATGACCGAAGATGATAGCTGGACACTCTATTTCGATGGAGTTTCGAACCAAAAGGGTTGTGGTGTAGGAGTCTTGCTCGTATAACCCAACGAAGAACATATCTCGATTTCCATGAAGCTCGACTTTGATGTCACTAATAATGCTGCAGAATATGAAGCATGCATCTTGGGATTGGAAACAGCTGTGGCCCTTGGAATTAAGAAGCTCAGAATCTACGACGACTCGTCACTTATTATCAACCAGATCTCCAAAATATGGAAAGTGAGAAGTGAAAGTCTCGCTACGTATCAAGCTCATCTGGAAACTCTCACGGAGCAACTAGATGAAGTGGAATATACGTACCTTCCTAGAGAAGAAAACCTGTTTGCCGACGCGCTGGCTAAATTAGCATCAATGGTGCGAATTCCAACAAACACAATCAGAATGCCATTGACCATAGAAAGAAGATATGAGCCGGCTTATGTTCCCGCACTTGATGATGAACAAGAAGCATAAGAAGAAGATGAAGAGCCATGGTATACAAATATCCTTAATTACGTGACGAAGGGAGAATACCCTCCTAATAATGATAAAAGGGCACGCCGTGCTTTGAGGCTCCTGGCCTCACAGTATGTGCTCATTAGGGGAGAACTCCGCAAAAGGACCGCTCAAGGGAGAAATCTCTTATGCATAGCAAAGACTGAAGCGCACAAAACCATGGAAAACCTTCATGCCGAAATATGTGGAACGCATATGAATGCTAAAATGTTAGTTCAAAAGATTCAACGACAAGGTTATTATTGGACTACCATGGAGAGAGACTGTCACGAATACGTCAAGAAATGTATGAAGTGTCAAGTCTACGCAAATTTGCAGCACGATCCACCTTCACTTCTCTACACATAAACTTCTCCATGGCCTTTCTCTACTTAGGGTATCGACATCATTGGAAAGATAACGCCACAAGGGCAAGGGGGACATGAGTTCATCCTTGTAGCGATTGACTACTTCACCAAATGGGTCGAAGCTGCCTCATATGCTAAGCTCACAGCAAAACACGTAGCTCAATTCATTGAGAAAAATATCATATGCCGCTATGGGGTACCTCATGAGATGATCAGTGATAATGGAACGCATTTCCAAGCCGAGTGCGCAAAACTATTAAAGAAATATCATATCAAGCATCACAGATCATCACCCTACAGACCACAAACGAATGGTGCGGTTGAATCGGCCAACAAGAACGTGAAAACTATCATCGAAAAGATGACGGAAAATTACAAGGATTGGCCAAGTAAGCTACATTTCGCCCTTTGGGGTTATCGAACTTCTGTTCGTACAACAACGGAGGCTACTCCTTTCTCTTTGGTCTATGGAGTTGAAGTTGTACAACCAATAGAGCTCGAAATCCCTTCTCTACGAATCGCATTGGAAAGTCAACTAGATGAAGTCAACTGGATTAGAGCGAGATATGATGAACTAGTCTTACTTGACGAAAAACGCTTGGCAGCTTTAAATCATGTCCAAACCTACTAACAGCGTATGGCATGACATTTCAATAAAAAAAGTCAAGACTAGGAACATCAAGGAAGGTGACTTGGTGCTTAAGGGACTTCGCAAAAATATGTTGGATCCAAGAGGAAAATTTATACCAAACTGGTCAGGTCCGTACATTGTTAAATTCATTTTGTCTGGCGAAGCGGCACAATTGGTAGACATGGACGGTAACGGTTTCCACAATCTAACCAAATTGGATCAACTCAAGAAAATTTATGCCTAGTTGTATGGGTTCATGACCCGATAGAGCTACGTTCGGCCTGATTCCTTTTTAAGGATATGTAGGCAACCCCTCTAGGGGGTTCGGTGTAGACACCCATTTGTGTCTCCCCAAAATCAAACCCAGTGATGAATACCTTTTGCGTCGAATGATAATCGAACGAAGTGAAAGTGTGAAAGGTCACATGTTGCGGTTGGTTTTTATTCTATCTGTTTTCGAAAAACAACTCTATTTTATGAAAATAGACAATCCAGTTTAGTTTGGTACACGACAACGGTCGAATAATAGTCTAGTTGGATGGAGCTTGTAAAGAGCTTTCCAACGATATATTATAAGCCCAATTCGGATGAATAATGAGGAAGTTATGGCCAAAATACTAAACTTTGCCTGATTTGATCTTTACATGCGGCCCGATGATCTAGGGGAGGGCCCAATGTTAATTATTATTTCTGAAGTTATTAGAATTAATTATAGTCTTTTAGAATTCTCTAGAAGGTTCTCTTAAGTCCTAATAAAATTAGAATTAATAATTATATTTTGATAAGTTTTACTTGGAATAAAATATTATTTTATGAAAAATACGATTTGAGTTTTCATACGGACTTTACAAGTCAATTTTTATTGATAAGTGGACTCTGTGTTTGAAAGCGCGTAGGAATCCAAGTTGTCGCCACACGACAGAGCTTCTCGCCAAGCGACAGGTTTGGTTTTGCGGCGACATAGTGGAGTTTTATTCCTTATCAAATTCTACCTATTTCCGGACTGTTTTCTTATAAATAGGGTCCTGAACCTCCGTTTTTTGTCATCAACGATCAACAATCACAAATCAACAATCAGGAATTCTCATCTACAATCTACAATCAATCTATTCTCTAAATTCTCTCTAAGCTCTCTTTCTCTCTAGCTTTTCACAAACACAATTCTGCATACACGAGATGTAGAAACCCTTAGCCGAGTTCAAAGTTGCCTTCGCCCTAGACGTGAAAATTTATAATTTCTGAGGGTTTGGTCCCAAATCCAGTCTAAACTTTTCAATTACTTGATTTAATTGTTTGATTTATTATTTTCCTTGAAGTTACTAATGCGTGTATTTTGTTATTAGAAAGAGGTACGGGGCATCAAAGTATGTAATCTTATTTCTCTATTCTTGTAGAAAGCAAGTTTAAATTTGTTTAATTTCTAGTATCATGTTAGGATGTTATTATTGCTTTCTAGTATCATGTTTAGGGTGCTTTCTATGCTTTCTAATATCATATCAATATCATGTTAGTACCATGTTAGGGCTAAAGCTTTGATTTTTAATGCTTAGTGACATGCTAGGGTTTGTTATTAATCTTGTTAGTATCATGCCTAGGATCTTGCTAATAATATTATACTTTAACATGATTATTTTAATTATGATTTATGATTATTATTATTGTTGCTTATTTATTGTTATTGCTTGATCACACCTTTTATGCATGTTTAAAGGGAATTTGTACTTGTAATCACGCTTAATAAGATAATTAATAATCTTGTTTAGGTTAATTTGATTATAATTCAAGTGATCGCCAATAATAGATTTGTTTGTGCATTAAATTCAACCAACATAGATAAACAGGTTTAGGGTTAACCTAATGTTTGCATGTTAGTCAGAAAGCGCACATGAATACGAGAAGAATGAAGTAGAGGCCTATTATTAGGGCAGGTTCAATCTCTTTTAGGTCGGATTTGTACCTTCATCCCCGAACCCTATTTGGAGTTGACAATCTCATGGATCGTTAAGGGGTGTAACCTTCACCCTGTGAACGGTTTACAAGTTCCTAAAACTTGTTGGCGATTCTTTTGCTCTAGCTTCCTTCCCTTTGGACGCCACCATGCTTAAGTGTATGATCAGAGTGGGGTTCAAGTTTGGGGTAATGCTTGAAATATTCCCTACACCCGGCCAGTTAAAAAGAAATAAAATCCTTCCTTTATCGACCAAGTATAACACACAAGGCGGCAAAATGGAGCTAAAGTCAAGAAAATCCCACAGTAGCAGCTACCGCGCCACGTCAGCATCCACCGCGCCACGTCAGCTCTCATTGCGACACGTTAAGTTTCACCGTGGCACGGCAAAAAAAAAAGGGTGCCGCACCACGCAAGGTTCTGTCGTGCCACGGCATAGGTCACCGTGGCACGGTGGAATTTACACATACAAAGTGCAGCTGACAAGCCCCGCGTCACGGTATTTAACAGTGTGACGCGGCAGGTATTCCCGTGGCACGGCATGACGGGACTTTGCAAATTCTGTTATTTTATTGTTTTACGGATATTTTATTCGACGATTGTTATTATTCTTCCATTGTGTCCGACTTTTTGACTCGGATAATAAACAAAAAAAAAGTCATTGTAATTTTTATTTAAGGCGAATATAAATATGCTATTATTATTGAAAAATGTGACTACAATTATTTGCATCATGGGCCTTATAAGCAAAGCAATATCGATCTAATCCTTCTTTACTTTCGAAGCTTCATCCTTCTTTTCCACTAGGTCGGCCTTCACCATTAATGTGTCTTTTGTAGCCCGAACTGCCACACCTCTAGTTGAACTTTCACCTCTTTCACCTTTCTTATAGCCCTTAGGTTGTTTCTCTCTATACACCATCTTTCTTTACCCTTTCCTTTCACATAATTCTTCCTTTTAGGCATTATAGGAGTCTTAAACTCAATTCCTTGTGTTCTCGGACCTAGACGGTCTTTAGGAGGCGCCTTTTTACTTCCAAGACGTCCCTTCACATAAAAGTTGCGTGATCCGACTCGATCTCTTCTACTTCGAGGATTCAACCATGCCTTGTATGCACTAGACAAGGGAGGAGGAGCCTGGTCACTCGCAGAAACGATCCACAAAGGCCTTCCAATCCAATAAGTCTCATACTTGTGAACATTACTTTCATGCAATGATACTTCACGAGGACTATTGTTATAGCGTGGAGCTACTTGTTCAAGTCCATATTATCGCATCAATCGAGAAGGACAATAAAAAGTCAACTTTGAAATACTAGGAATGCGACAATACAGAGTATCATTCGTGCCAACCATCCTAGTAAGCCTTCACAAAGGCACCACCCACCGAATGGAAAATTCTCTCTTTCCAAAGAACACCTTCCAATCATCATATGACATGTTTGCAGAGTAGTTCTTCTTCCTGCGGACTAGATCATTGGGACCATATTTTCAATATCGCCGGGGGCTTTAAAATGTTCTAAACGCTCCATCAACCAAATCTTAAAAAAAAAAAAAGAGTCAGTAAAAAAAAAAATTGCAGAAAAGCATCGTGACACGGCAGAATGCATTGTGTTGCGGTAACCATATACCGTGACACGGTGCATGCTAAGTGCCACGGGGGCTAATCATAGCGCGTTTTTACCTACAATAGCACTAGAGAGCCCTTCCTGATGGCTTTCCGGTTAGATTTTGCTTCGTCAAGGCCACACAAAGTTTCTCCAAGGCAAGTAGGCATAGGAGATCTTCCAGATTCAACATGTTCAAGCGCAGACGCTAAACAAGCATGTCCTACCCTACCGTTTGCAAATAAAAGCTTGGTAAACACGCAAAAAATATAAGCCCTTCTACGGTATACATGATAAGACTTAGAGACAGGATGATTGAAATACAAATTTGCAAGCTTTTCTAGATCTACTTCATTACCACACACAATTTTATTTAAATCTGGATCTGTCAGATTCAGATGACATTAAAAATCTTGGTAATAATATTCACGTAGGGTAAGCATTGCAATGAGATTTCTAGTAGGAAAACCAAAGATGGCACCGAATTCCTCCGATAGGGGATAGATTTCATCATAATCAAATTTGAAACAATGAGTTTCTAGACTCCAATAATCTAAAGCTGCCCTCAGAAAATCATGTTCAATTGCTACATGCCTTAAGGCTAATAAGCCTCTAACATGAAACAATTCCAGTTTTCTTTTGTCTACATTGGTCAAAGAATAGGATCAGTCACGCAATGTATTATCAAAATTCTGAGACATCATTATTGAAATATTAAATTCTAATTATTTTATGTTTCGTAATTATGCATATCACGAATAAACTGGTCTTATTTTATAGCTAAAACGCTCAGAAACACTCAAAATCTATCTTTCTATACGCGCAAAGTACACCGCTGCAGAATACGCGCACCGTGATACGGGAAATCCCACCGTGTCACGGGAAAAAGTGCCGTGACACGGTAACTTTTTCCGCGACACGGTATATCCTGCCGTGTCACGGCGCTCACGCATTTTCATATTTTTATCCTTTACCTATTTTTATCAGGATTTTTATTGTTTTTCCTTCACCGTCTATCTTCAAATCTTATTTTTTGAGAGTTTTATTCCTAATAAAATTCTCCCTTTTTTTATTTTTATTTTTAGTTTTATTTTATCTTTATTTTTATTTTTATTTTTGTTTTATTTTTCTTTTTGGGGAAGTTGTAAAACTTGTCCCATTTTTATCTTTATTTTATTTTGGGGAAGTTACAAAACTTATCACATTTTTATTTTCTTTTTATTTTTAGGAAGTTGAAAAACTTGTCCCATTTTTATTTTTATTTCTTTTTCTTTTGGGGAAATTGCAAACTTTGTCCCATTTTTATCTTTATTTTATTTTGTGGAAGTTGTAAAACTAGTCCCATTTTTTTATTTCCTTTTTCTTTTGGGGAAGGTTGGTACCCTCCACTTATGAAAAATAACGATTTTTTTTCGCCTCATTAATAAATACACAATCACACACAATGAGTCTCAAGCACACCCTAATACGCGCACCAATAATGTCAAATGCATAAAGTGTGAATAAAATATACAAAGTGAGTCATAAATAGTGTCAAGTGTCATCAATCAAAGTACATAATAAAAACCCTCGGTCAAAACTCTGCAGAACCAGAAGAGCTGGGATCAGTGTCATCTCGAGCCCGTGAATACGGGAACAGCGGACCAAAGAGTCCCTCTATTATCCGGGTACGAGGAGTAGTATCCCTTCTAGTCCCCATGGCTCCAGTAGAAGACAAACTCAAAGCAGGACCAGTCCAGCTAGTAAACGGCGTAGGCTGACTCCAAGATGTAGGAAGCGTCGGTAGAGGCATCGTCCCAGATAATGGAACTGAAAATAAGCCCTGCACCGGTGGAGGCAGCGCCACAGACAATGGAACTGAATATAAACCCTGGTTCACGGGGGTAATGACTGGCCTAAACTCAGGCTATGAAGACTGGAATGGCTGGGAAGATGAAGGTCGCTGCCACTGACCCTGAAAATGCTGGAATGGCTGAAAATACTGAGGTTGCTGCCATTGAGCCTCCTGAAACGGCTAAGAAGGCTGAGGCTACCGCTGAGTCTGAAACCCCTGAAATGGCTGAGAAGTCGAAGGCTGCTGCCACTGAGACTGAGAATGCCGACGAACCTCAAGAGATCGTTTTCGGTGACTAGGCTCCCCCTCGTCCGAGTCTCTATGCCTCGAGCGCGAGCGAGACCTCCATCGCTCCTAAAAGACACAAAATGAAAAGATGTCAATAGTGCAAGATAAAACAAATGGTAAATCTGGGAAAACAGGTGAATATACCTCGAGAACATCGCCAGAACCACTCCGACAACTCGCACCACGTCGAAGCTTGATGACGCAGTATTTCAAAGCGTCAACCAACTTCATAAATCCCATCATGTCCGAGTGCATAGGCTGAAAACAAAAAAAAATCATCAGTAATAAGCAGTATTAAAAAGGATGAATAACTTGTCAAAAAGCTTACCGGCTCAAAGTCATCAGGCAGAGACTCTTATGCCTGTCTAAAACCCTCTGGTGCGTCAGTAATATGATATTTAGTAATATCGATCGGCCCCGGGTAACGGATAGATTGAGGCGGGGCCTCAACCTTCCAATCCCCCTACGACGAGCAGTCGTCTGAAAACATGATAGAATAATTTGGTTATTCGATGGTTTAAACAGAGACTAGCGATAAAATTCTCAAAGGAAATCATACCTCGGGAAGACGGGGCGGAGGAGCTAAGGAAGGAAGCAAGTCCTGTGAATAATCGCCCTCCATACGCACAAGCTCCTGCCAAGGAAATGTATTGCACTCCCCCCCCCCCCCCCGTTCAGCAACGCCCCAAGCAAACGTGAGTCCAGCATCGACTTCGATGGAGGCAAAGGCACCACAAAGCGATCAGCGCTGTGCTGACAAACAACGCGCTCTCCAAGATACCAAACAAAGCGTGCTGTACCAACGAAAACAATAAGGCACGCCGAAAGCTCCAAGGCCTCGGGAAGATCGGTCATCCCAGCCCAAGGCCAATACTGGATCTCGACATCAACCTGAAAACCATAAAAGTTGCAATGAATGCTGAAAAATCACATCAAAGTAGAGAATAACATGCTTCAAAATCAATTCTTACACCAACATAAGAGGTGCCTCGACGCAGCAGCCCGCGCAGCGCAGATACAGACTACACTCGTGACTCGCCTCAGTCACGCCAGCTAGCTCCAACAGGGAAATCATGGACCGCTCCGCGACGCCGTCGAGGGGCTAATCCCAGAAAGTACTCATAGGACCACAGTTGCAACGAAAGTAATCTCTAAGCGCATGAGTTAAACTGGTTAAAACAAGACAAGAAGAAGAAAGACTGTCACCTCTACGACTCTCCATAAATCGTAGTCAACAACAGGGGCCTGGTCATTCAGCTGCCTACAGCCATGACGCAGCGACAAGAGTAAACAACATATCCAATGCTAGCCCAACTATAGGATCCTATCTCGTCGATCCTGACCAGAGAAGGTAGGTAGCAAACGAGCGCACGTGAACTCCTATCATGGGAAAGAGTCTCGGAAATAAGAATCATGATAAAGATCCACACTCGCTGCTCAGGTGTCGTCTCAGCTATGTCAAAGCCTGTAGACACCCATTTGTGTCTCCCTAAAACCAAACCTAGTAATGAATACCTTTCATGTCTAATCATAATCGAATGAAGTGAAAGTGTGGAAAGTCTAATGTTGCAGTTAGTTTTTATTAAAAATCTCTCTTTCTATTTTTCCAAAACCTACTCTATTTTATGAAAATAGCCAGTCCAGTTTAGTTTGGTCCATGATAAGGGTCCAATAATAGTGTAGTTGGATTGGGTTGATTAATTGATATTATGATATAGAAATCATGTTTAGGTTGTTATTTTGATTCCTAGTATCATGTTAGGATGCTTTTCTTAGTATCATGTTTAGGGTAAAGAATAAGTTTCTAATATCAATTATGATTTCTATGATGCTTCCTATTTTCTTTCCTAATAGCAGACCAATATCATGTTAGGGTTAAAGCTTTGATCTTTATGCTTAGTGACATGCTAGGATTTGTTATTAATCTTGTTAGTATCATGCCTAGGATCTTGCTATTATTATGCTATAACATGATTAATTTAATTATGGTTATTATTATGAATATTATTAATATGTTGCTTGTTATATATTTATTGTTATTGCTTGTTCACGCCTTTTATGCATGTTTAAAGGGAATTTATACTTGTAATCACACTTAATAAGATAATTAATAATCTTGTTTAGGATTAATATGATTATAATTCAAGTGATCGCCAATAATAGATTTATTTGTGCATTAATATTCAACCAACATAGATTAAACAGGTTTAGGGTTAAATCTATTGATTGCATGTTAGTCAGAAAGCGCACATGAATACGAGAAGAATAAAGTAGAGGCCTATTATTAGGGAAGGTTCTTTCTCTTTTAGATTGGATTTGTACCTTCATCCCCGAACTTCTAGTCTTGGTTCTAGATCTATTGGAGTTAACGATCTCCTGGGTCGTTAAGGGGTGTAACCTTCACGATGTGAACGGTTTACAAGTTCCTAAAACTTGTTGGCGACTCTTTTGCTCTAGCTTCCTTCCCTTTGGACGCCACCATTCTTTAATGTACGATCACAGTGGGGTTCAAGTTTGGGGTAATGCTTGAAATATTCCCTACAGTTTTTTGCGACTCCGCTGGGGAGGATTTCTATTTTAATTCCTAAAATTTATTTTGGCAATTATTTAGAATTAGTGGATGAGACTCGAAAAGTTCTAAGTATTTCATGTGCGTAATTTTGATTAACAGTATTGTCATATGCATAAAAAAGGTTCTCATTGGAATAACCGTCCGTAATGAGGAAAAAACATAGGATTTTTACACGTAGGAAATTTGAGAAATATTTTTCACAACTACAATCGAAATAATACTGCGAAAACTGGCAAATTCTAAGAACACAGAAAGCTGCTGAGGCATGTAGGAACTAGTGTCTAGAAAACGGCGTTCGTCGCCAGAAAAATGGCTTTGTCGCCTGGCGACAGAGCTATTTCTCTGGCGACAGACTCTGTTTTCTAGCGCCGCGTTCTTCCAATACCGAGCCAGATATCTGCATTCTTGTTTTAACTAGTTCTAGCACTATTGGCTCGATTCTACTTCCTGATTGAGTTTTTCTCTTTTTTCTGAAACCCATATGTGTTCTACATATGGACATAACCCTCTGGGAATTTATGCTTCATCTACCTGATTGAACGCTCTAAGCAACAAAGGGTACATTCGAGAATGTTGAATTCACCAAACCATGGAAGCGAGTTTAACTCGCGGGGTCCCATCCACACGCGCCAACCCTTCCAAAGGTAAGGCTTCCGCACGGTGCATCCGGACTCATAACCATGGACCCTCTTTGACTAACCCATATCCCGAAATTTAGAGAACTAGAGCCATGGTTAGGTTGCAAACTTATTGCATCATATTGTTCCTACTTGACTACTTGTGCATTATTTGTTGTGCATACTCTATGTGTTTTTTCCTAACCGTTGGTTTGACTTGTGATTAAGTATAAATAAACTGATTAATGACTAAAATGACTTTTCCTAATTAATTAATTAATTAATTTGAGTAATTAAAGTTTAATAAATTAATCAAAACTGACTTAGTATGACTTTAGGCCTGTCCCCGTAGAGTAAAAATACTGAAAGCAGTCCCAGATTAATGTTCCAGTAATGGCGCAAAATCCTGGGCTGTAGCGCCAAACGTTGCTGTGCAATGCCGTGCGACAATCCTGTCGTCTGGCGCTGCACTGCAGTGTGCGGCGACAGTCCTGTTGCTTTGGCGATAGTTCAGTTTTTTGCTCGAGTCATCACGACGAGTCTAATTAAACAGATTACTAATCAGTTGATCATTTTGTTAATGGCAGTAACCATATTTATTCCTTAATTGAGTCTAAACACTTAGTCCCATGGTCATACAAAAGAGTCAAAGCATGTCACTTGCACTCACAAATAAAGCACACACTAATATGTATGTATACTTTAACCATGTCTAGAGAGTCATGTATGCGCGTGTTTTCCGTCATTTTTTTTTGGGGAGTAAGTCGGATATTAATCCTCTAATTAAACCACATTTGTTTGAACCCATATACTTGATTCCCAAAAATATAAGCCCTATTTTTCTTTTTCTTTTTCTTTATAAACCAGTAAAGTCAAAGTCAATTTGAGTCATGTCATTAAAAGAAATAAAATGGTTTAATTTACAGCGCGTGGTCAAGAAATGAAGGGCGTTTAATCAAAGACAACCTCTTCGTTCAAGTACAACTTTTTAATAAACCAGTCAGTCGGAAAAGAAAAGCTAAGAAGATAATGGTGAGTCAATAAGAAGTCAATGAACTTAAGAAGCAAATGGCTAGCGTTACTAAGGTGTTAAAGCTTTAACCCTCCAAATCAATGACCCTGTGAAGCAACAACAAATGCAGCTCATGTAAGAGAGCTAGAGCAAGATATCCAATGACTACAGGTTCCAAGGTATTAGTTCGCAAGGGGTCTCGGTGGACAAGGAGCTTCTTCCCCAGAATTTCAATGCCAACGACATCCCAAATTTCAAGGCTACAGACAACCCATATTTCCATTTAAGAGCCTTTGAGATAATAATGAATATTAAGGGGATTGATAGGAAGGTCTTTCATTCTTTATTTTCTTTATCTCTTGAAACCGTTTGTCAACAATGGTTCTTTTCCCTTGACAAAGAGAAAACCTCTACATGGGAATCTATTGTAAACGCTTTCATTGATAGGTATAAATGTAATATTCAAGTTGAAACTGATCATAGAGAACTTGAAATACTTAAGCAAAAAGAGAATGAAGGTTTCACTTCTTTGTTTAATAAATGGAGAGAAACTTCTGCTAGGATGATTGAAGTACCAAGTGAAAAGGAATCTGTGAAGATGTTCATTAAGAACCTCCAAGAAAATTACTCCAAGCATCTTAAGTATCAAAACAATTTGCATACCTGTAAGGCTGTCTATGACATTGGAATAAACATTGAAGACGACCTTGCTAAACAAAAAGCTGCTAATAATAATAACTCCAACAGTTGCTGGAAAGGTAAGAAGAACGACAATCCTTCTTCTTCCAAAACCACCAACTCAAACAATGTTAGCACCTTTAATTTGAGTGAAGTTCTTGCCATGAACAATCAAGGACAAAAGAAACCATTTAGGAGGGACTTTACTCCTATTGGGTATGAGTTATGACACCGCATTCGATCGATTACATGCAAAAGGTCTTATAACTCCCATTAGACCATTTGGGGACCCACCATTCGAAAAAAGGACGGCTAACTGGAATCCCAACGCACATTGCAAGTATCACCAGGGCAGGAGCAATCTCACTGAAAATTATTGGAAGCTTAAGGAAGCTATCCAAGGTTTAATTAACAACAATAAGCTTCCATTGCCCCCTGCAAGCAAGAAGCGAAGTATCAATAATGCACCCGTTTCTGATTCTTTGGCTATCTTTGATGAGGAAGACCATATTGATCCCTCATCCATCATCAAACCAGTTGAAGAAATTCATGATATCAAAGAAGAGGAGGAAACCTTTTTCGATGCCATGAGTGATTTCCCTCCCGGACAAGAACCTGCAACTAGAGAAGAAGTGTGGATTCTCATACGATCAATGTGAGAGGGAATAGACTTGTTACGTGAAGCTATTGAATTCGCAAAGAAACAAGAAAAGGTGGTCCAAAGCAAACATGTCAAAATTCCACCCATGGAGAAGAAGCCATTTTCTCTCCAAGTAATTGATACACCCAAGAGGAGTAACAAGCCTTACACTCCAATTGGGACTTCCTATGCTAACATGTTAAAAATGCTCTCCGAGAGTGGTAAGATTAAACCTCTCGAACCGAGACCATTTGAGTCATTAAAGAGGACAAATAGGTTCTATTGTCCATATCATTAATCAGGGGGACATACCATAGAACCTTGCTTTAAATTTAATGATTTAATTCAAAAGCTGATTGATAACAAGAAGCTAGTCAAAATTCCACAAGAACAAGATATTAGCATCAATGGAGTTTGGGACAGCGATGATGAGGACGTCTATCTCAAAGATATGGAAGAACCTCCACTTTCAGTTATATATCCAGTAAGTAATTTTTGGGATGAAGAGGATTCACCCATAGACGTCCTCACAAGATCTGGGAGAATGCAACCTCCCATCACCACACAACCTATTCCTACCATGCAACAAGTTCCCATACCGATTTAGAGGACAACGATGTTGTCAAGCAATTCAAGAAGACCAAGGTCGAGATGAACGTATGGAAACTTCTAGCCACATCTCGAGAACATAGGTTGGCGGTAATGAACACGCCTTGGACAAAATAACGATAGACTCCGAAACCACTCCTGAGGGGTTGGCTAACTTTCTCACGAGTGATCTCCCTAGTCCCATCAACTTGATCACCTTTTCTGACAAGGATTTACCTCTAGAAGGTGACAAGCATTACAAGGCTCTAAACCTCACAGTAGTCTACAAGAGAATGAATGTCCCAATGACTCTTGTAGATAATGGATTAGCAATCAATGTTTGTCCACTTAGAACTGTGAGGATGCTAGGAATAAGGGATGAAGATTTAACCCCGTCAACGCAAGGAATAAGAGCCTTCGACAGTACTCGTCACCAAGCTCTTGGAAAGATTACCATGAATGTAACGGCAGGAGCAATAGAACATGCCACTACCTTCCAAGTAGTGGATATTAAAGCTTCTTTTAACTTATTATTGGGACGTCCTTGGCTTCATGACCTTAAGGCCGTCCCTTCATCCCTTCATCAACAAGTAAAGGCTGTAGTTGGAGGGATCCCTATTACAATCGATGCTTCACCTATGAGGATTAAAGCTGTTGAAAATCCAATTATTAATGTGGAGCATGATGAGAATAATGAAGATTTGTGGGGCTTTAATGAAGTGGTGTCCTTAATCGAGGAAGATGAAAGGACCCCTCTTTGCCATGACCCCCACTCTAATATGTTGGTAAATGCTATTCTCAAAAAACAGGGACACTTTCCCGAAATGACTCTAGGAAAGAAAAAGGAGATAGCAAAGCAAATAGAATTACCTGGCCTCCCTAAATTAGATACTTTCGGACTTGGTTTTGAACCGACTCTAGAAGATCTAAAGCGAGCCCAGGAAAAGTCTAAGGCGCGTAGGAACGCTCGTACCCAAAAAAAAGAAATCTCAATGGACCAATATCCTCTTACTCTCGGTGGACAGTTTATAAGAGAAGGAGAGGACTATCCATGCCATGAATTTCCCAAGCCCTTTGTCGTAAATGGCATAAGGCAACCTGGGTTCGAACTCTTTCTAGATTGCTACTTTTTAGATGAGATCCCAAATCCTATTCACAAGGAGAAAACACCCCCATGCTTTGACTTTAATGTCATGGGACTCCTCTTTGGGCGCGAAAAGGATGAGCCAAAGTATATAGAGGACAACTCCTCGCTCATTCAAACGGTCTTACAAAGCGAAAACTTCGATCCCTCGAAGCTCATCACTCCAGCAGAGGGTTTAGTGCAAGGATGGCACAAAACAGTCAAGGTGATTACTCCGAGTGGAAGAAAGATCTCCATAATAACAGGAAAAGGACCAATTTTTGAAGATTCATCTAAGTTAGAGTCCGAGTCAGAGTCTTCTCTTATAGAGTCTACTAAGTCTTTAGTTGTAGCACCTTCTCCTTCTTCTATTTTAACATCTACTCCTAGGATAGTTAGTAATCAAGTCCCAGAGGACATCTCTTTATTTGATGTAATGATTTCCGAGTTCAATAATATGTCTTCTTCCTCTTACTCCTCGTGTTATTCTCTAACCCAAGATGACGATCATTGCTTAACTAACAATGAAAATGACAAAGAAATTGTTAAAGCAATGGAAACACTTGAAAAGAAAACATCGATAATTGAGGATACTGAAACGGTTGATATCTCAAACGATCCAACCATTAAAAGAGAAGTTAAAATCGGACTAATGCTTCATGAAGAAGAAAGAACCGTTTTTATTAATCTACTTAAGGAATTTGTCGATGTATTTGCTTGGTCATAAGAAGATATGCCAGGCATTAACAGAGAAATAACTCAACACACTATACCACTAATTCCAGGAATGAAACCTGTAAAACAAAAGTTGCGTCGAATGAAACCCGACGTAGCTCTTAAAATAAAAGAAGAAGTTCAAAAGAAAATAACTACAGGTTTTATCAGGGTATCCAAATACCCCGAATGGGTAGCAAATGCGGTCCTAGTTCCAAAGAAGGATGGAATGGTAAGAATGTGTGTCGACTATCGAGATCTAAATAAGGCAAGTCCAAAGGACGACTTCCCTTTACCACACATCGACATCTTAGTAGATAATACAGCGAATCACGCGCTTCTCTCGTTTATGGATGGGTACGCAAGGTACAACCAGATTCTCATGGCGGAAGAAGACATGGAGGAAACAACATTTATAACACCTTGGGGTACTTACTATTACACGGTAATGCCATTCGGGTTGAAAAACGCGGGTGCTACTTACCAACGAGCAGCAACTGCCCTACTCCATGATATGATGCAGAAAGAGGTAGAAGTATATGTGGACGATCTGATCGTGAAATCAAAGGATCGCCCAGGACATCAAGTAGCCTTAAGAAAGTTCTTCAAAAGGCTAAGGAAATACAATACGAGGTTGAATCCATCCAAGTGTGGTTTTGGAGTCACCTCAGGAAAACTCTTGGGATATGTCATAAGTTCTAGAGGAATTGAGATAGACCCAACCAAGATTCAAGCAATTATGTCAATTCCACCGACCAAAACTGAGAAACAAATTCGAGGATTTATTGGCCGGTTGCAATACATAAGTAGGTTCATATCAAAGCTAACAACAATATGTGAACCAATATTCAAGAAACTCAAAAAGAATGTGCCAGTAATATGGAATGATGAGTGGCAAAAAGCCTTTGAACAGATCAAAGCCTATCTCGTAAATCCTCCCGTATTAGCACCAGCGCTCCTAGGGATCCCTCTTAGGTTGTACTTAACAGTCACCAAAGAGACAATGGGGGCTATGCTCGCACAAGAAGTAGAAGGAAAAGAAAATGCAATCTATTACCTAATCAAGAAAATGCTCGAGTATGAAGTACGCTACACACCGCTTGAGAAATTGTGCCTCGTATTAGTGTGGGCCACAACCAAGTTAAGACATTACATGCTCGTGCATACAGTCTTTGTAGTTTCTCGAATGGATCCACTCAAGTACTTATTTGAGAAATCTACACTTAATGGGCGCATATCAAGATGGATAGTCAACTTAGCCCAATTTTATGTAAGGTTCATGCCCCAAAAGGCTATTAAAGTATCCTTGGTCTCGGATTTCTTAGCAGATTTTCCGATAGAAGATTGACGCCAATACATGACAACGAATTTCCAGATAAAGACTTGATGGTCACAGAAGATGATACTTGGACTTTATACTTCGACAGAGCCTCAAACCAAAAGGTATGTGGCGTTGGAGTACTATTAGTATCACCTAAAGAAGAAGATGTTCCAATCTCCATAAAGTTAGATTTCGACGTTACCAACAACGCTGCAGAATACGAAGCATGCGTGGTAGGCCTCGAAATAGCTTTGGCATTGGGAGTAAAGAAACTTCGAATATTCGGAGACTCATCTTTGATCATAAACAAAATCTCCAAAAGATGGAAAGTGAGAACTGAAAGTTTATCCCCTTACCAAACTTATCTGGAAACTCTCACCAACCAGTTGGAAAAGGTAGAATACACATATCTACCTAGAGAGGAAAACCAATTTGCTGATGCCTTGGCAAGACTAGCCTCAATGGTTAGAATTCCTACGGAAATCGAGCAATTGCCTTTAACCATAGAAAAAAGGCATAAACCGGCCTACATTCAAGCCATAGAAGATGATGAAGTGGTCCAAGATGAAGAAGAAGAACCATGCTATACATATATACTCAACTATGTCACCAAAGGGGAATATCCTCCTCATGCTGATAAAAGAGCAAAACGAGCATTAAGACTCTTGGCTTCCCAATATGTACTCATAGACAACGAGTTACACAAAAGGGTACCTAAGGGTCGAGCTCTCTTATGTGTAGGGAAAAAGGAAGCCCAAAGAGCTATGAGGATAGTCCACGAAGGCGTTTGTGGAACTGATGTTAATGGTAAAATACTAGTCCAAAAGATAATGCGAGAAGGATATTATTGGACTACCATGAATAGGGACTGTCATCAATATGTAAAAAGATGCCCTAGATGCCAAATATACGCTAACTTGCAACATGTTCCTCCATCTCTACTCTACACCTGTACTTCTCCATGGCCATTCTCTACATGGGGAATTGACATCATCGGTAAAATTACCCCTCCTGGGACAGGAGGTCACAAATACATTCTAGTAGCAATCGATTACTTTACAAAGTGGGTTGAAGCACAGTCATATGCTAAACTCACTACAAAACATGTAGCACTCTTTATCGAAAGGAACATTATTTGTCGATATGGAGTCCTACATGAGATGATAAGTGACAATGGAACTCACTTTCAAGCAGAATGTGAAAAACTACTACAAAAGTATGGTATTCAACACCATCAATCCTCTCCTTATAGACCTCAAGCAAATGGAGTAGTTGAGGCGGCTAACAAAAACTTAAAGACTATTATCGAGAAAATGACAGAAAATTATAAGGATTGGCCTGACAAACTCCATTTCGCACCTTGGGATTATCGCACTTCAATTCGTACATCAACAAGAAATACGTCATTGTCCTATCCTTAGTTTTTGGAATGGATGCCGTACAACCTAAAGAGCTAGAGATACCTTCTCTACGCATTGCATTTGAAAGTAAACTCGATGAAGTCAAATAGACTAGGGCAAGATATGAAGAGCTAATTCTACTCGATGAAAAGCGACTAGAAGCTCTACATCATACTGAATGCTATCAAACCCGTATGGCTAGACACTTTAATAAGAAGGACAAGACAAGAAACATCAAAGTAGGAGACTTGGTGTTAAAAGCATTAAGGAAAAATGTTTTAGATCCAAGAGGCAAATTAAGGTCTAATTGGTCTAAACCATATATCGTCAAAACCATCCTATCAGGAGGTGCAGCAAAATTAACTGACATGGATGGTAATGAGTTCTCAAACATGACGAATCTTGACCAACTTAAAAAGTACTACCCACAATTACTTGAGTAGGACACTCAAGAGAGCTATGTTTGGCCTGATTCCTTAGGAAAGGATACGTAGGCAACCCTTTACAGGGTGCGGCCACTTTAATTTTCAAAAAACTCGCATCTCAGCATCAACAAAAATTCGACGCAACATCAGCGTAACAGAAAAAATTATGTCACCAGACGACAGATTGCAGCGCAAGGCGACAAAGCCTGTCGCCTGGCGACAAACGAAACGTCTGGCGACAGACTTAAAATCACGACGCCGATTTTCTGCGAATATCTGGGCAAATTTCGGTGTATTTCAGAAAATTTTCGACTTCCGTACTCGAGAAATTTTCTGGAAAATAATTTAAGTTGTTTTCATCGCTTTAATAAATTAAATTTAAAGTTAATTTAATTAAAAAGCTGAAATTGCATTAATAAAATAAATTAAAATTACATTATTGATGGAATTTACATAAAAGCTTAATAAAATAAATTGACTTAAAAAATTAAACTAGTCTAATAAATTGGAAGTTAAGCAATGCTTCAATCTTTCTTCTCTTTCTTTGCTCTTTTCCAATTCTTGTATGCGTCTTCTTCATCATCCATGACTTTAGCTAATAAGCATCCATTAGAGGACTTACATTCAATTTTAGAGTAAATGGTTTCTGCCTTAGCTAGGACACCATGTTTCTTTTCCACCCAAACCTTCTTTTCTAAGGAGTCAGCTTTTCTTTTCTCTTTGCCCTTAGTAATGTCTTTCTTCTTAGGCATCATAGGTGTTTTGAATTCAACTTTTTCACCCAATCGTTCCTTAACAGGAATTACCTTGTCACGTAGACGGTTCTTCACATTGGTTCTACTCTGATCTTTCTTTTCGTCCTTTTAAGGCTTATTAAGAAGCCAATTCTTTACATTATTGGGCAAAGAAGGGGGAACCTTTTGGGTAATCACTTCCCATAAAGGCCTAGCACTCCAATTTGTGTCAAACTTCTCTACTTCTTGTGAAATAGGGAATTCATAGGGACGACGGAGATCCCCAAAAGGAATGGTTTGAAGATGACCGTACTGTCTTTTTACCCTGCAGGGATAATAAAAAGTCATCTTGGTTAAGCTTGGAAGACGGAAGAAGGGTTGCTTGTTGTCACCAACCATCTTCTCAATTTTCCACCATGGGACGACCCACTTGATAGCAAAAATACAAGAGGCAAATATTTTACTCCACTCATGGCGACCCATTTTAGAGAAACGCTTCTTTCGCCTTACAAAGCAGTTTGGAGTGTATTTTTCAACATTTTCAGGAGGACTAATTAATTCTAGTCCCTCCATTAGCCACATCTGCAAAAATATTCAATGCAAATAATTAGTATTTCTATACAAAAATATGTTTTTGATTTCTGTAATTAAAAATGTTATTTTTCTACCTGTAATAAAATTGGAGAGCCCCGAAAAGGTGCTTTTGGATTTTTCTTTAATTCATCTAGACTAAGCATAGACTCTCCAACAATTAATGGCATTGAATTCCTTCCAGATTCAATTTGTTCCAAGACAGATATTATAATTGCTTGACCTTCATTATTTTTACCACTAGAGAGAAGATATTGGTTAAGCATGCAAAAGAGAAAAGCCCTTCTTCCATAAACATGAAAAGACTCAGAATACGATCTATCAAAGTAGTGGCGTGCAAATTCTTTTAGATTAAATACACTACCATCTACAATATTTGTTAGATCTCTGTCTTTTAAATTAAAGAAGCGCTCAAAATCTTTATAATAATACTCATTCACTCTAGAAATTACCACAAGATCTAATGAAGGGAAGCCTAGGATGGCACCAAATTCTTTCGATAAAGGGCTAATTTCATCACAGCCTAGTCTAAAGCAATGTGTGTCTGTATCCCAATTTTCTAAGGCGGTATGAATAAAATCTATGTCAAGATCTACCCCCTTAATACCATAAATACCTCCCATCTGAAAAAAGTCGAGTTCTTTTCTCTCTTTAGTAGTTAAAAACCGACACCACTCACGAGTAAAATTGCTAAAACTCTTAGTGATTAAAGACATGATTACTTGTTGAGAAGCTAAGATTATACTTAATGATTAATTTGTTCGAATTATACAGAAAATCGGCAGATTAGGGGGCTATTTATGCACAAAACTGATGCAGTTCGACTCCTGAAAGGATTCGAAGGCAACGCACTGAAGCGCCAGACGACAAATCTGTCGCCTGGCGACAAAAGCAGCACCTGGCGACAAAAATGTAGCACGTCGCGACAATTAACGCTGCAACCCCAATCAGCGCGCTATGCAAACAGCGTTTTTTTGACTATGATTCGAATTCGTACAATGACTTTTTAATTAAGCCCTTTGTTCAATCACCCTATACACAAAATAATTCAATATTTTTTCCTTTTTCTTGGATTTAATCGAGCTTAATTCAATTTAGGCTTATTTTAATCCAATTTATTTTCCATTTTTTCTTTTTGGGGGAGAAAGTCGGGTACCCTCCATTAATAATAAAAATGACGGAAATTTTTGCGCAAAATTAATCACAAATTTTTTTTTGCACACACGCATATGCACATAAAAATGAAAAATAAATGCAAAGATAAAACAGGCATAATAGATAATAGTTTATATATACAAATGTGTCTAAAATGCAAGTCATATAATACAATCGGCAAAGTCCTACAAAAGTCAAAGTAAAATAAAAGAACAGGTACAACTATGGTGCCGGAGGAGGCAAATGAGGAGGAATGTTCATCATATCAAAGAACATCGTAGACCGAGGAGTATGCCCCTCGCCAGCTCCAGACTCGCCAGTAGTCGGGAACCTCAACTTAGGCCCAGTCCACCCAGGCTCACACTGGTACTGAATAGACAGAGCCTGAGGGTACGGAGGCTGCTGCGACGACGAGCCAAACTCGTACATCCCACCACCTACCGGAGGAGCCAATGTCGCGCCTCCTTGGCCCATCGGCCTAGTCTTTGCACCCTTAGAGGAAGAACCCAAACCCTCCACTGTCTCGGACCAAGCAGCGTCAGATCGGCCACCAGAAGTAGTGCGGCGACACCTCGAGCCAGACTTAGACGGCTCCCTCCTAGCCTCAGGTCTCGTCCGAGAACGTGAAGGAATAGGTTGTCCCTGCAAAATTAAATCAAGTCAGATGCAAAGAAAACAGGAGGATGAATAGTACAAAATAAAGGAAAAAAGATACCTCCTAGGCAACGTCGTCACGACAACAGGAAGCTACGTTCCTCATCCTCACCAGCTGACTCTGAAAGGCGTCTATGCACCTCGCCATCACTATAACCACCTCGCGCGAGAACTGTAAAAAACAAAGTCAGTAACAATACAAGAGAAAAAAAACAAATAAGCGGTAAGCCGATGACTCACTCGAGTCTGGTGACGAGGAATAGATCGCTCGACGAAGCGCTGATCCTCAGGAGCTGGAGGAATCATATCCTCAACGGGGCCGTATGTCCCTGACAGTTGATGGAAATCCGAGGAGGAACGAACTCAGCAGGCCCAGCCTGGCAAAAAGCGAACCTAAGTGATTAAGGTCCACTTGGGGGCTATCTAGAAAAGACTAAAAGATAAAAAGCATATCGCCGCCTCCTCGGATAAAACAGGGGCCGGAGCTAGCAGTGGCAGTAAGTCCTCCTCGTAGCACCGCCCCGAACGAGCATAAGACCGCCAAGGGGTATCAGCAGGCGACCTCTCCGCCAAGTTTATCAGCATCGCATCATGGAACATATGTCGGGGCAGATCAGGGGTGACAAAAATCTCCGAAGAGTGCTGAACAACCACTCTCTCACCGAGGTACACCACGGCCTCGTATGTCCCCTGAAAGTAGCGACGCTCCGTGGTGTACTGTGCAGCCAGCGTAGGAATAGCGAGATCGGCCCACGGCCGATACACTACCTCAGGCTCCTACAAAACACGTGTGTGAGATAAAAGTTTATTTAAAAAAACAATGAAAAGGGACAAGCGTCCAAAAAGGAACATACTGAGAGGATCAACTCTCGGACATGGGTAGTAGTCGCCTGATCACTGATGCGATCTCCCCAACAGCCGCCAATCGGGAGCTCGCGAGGAGATGGTCTCGCCGGCGCTAGCGACGGAAAGTACTCGTAGAACCAAATCTATGAACAAAGACAGAAGAAGATCAGCGAATGCTAGTAAGAATCTAGAGCTAACTTTTTAAAAAGGATAAAGTATACCTCTACGATTCTCCAGATGCTGGAGAGTGCGATATCTCCTGTGAAAGCTATGTGATGACATGAGCCTCACAAGCCCAGTAAGAAATCAGCGTAGGTCAAGTTGGCCCAGTCATAGGTCCCGACCAGCTGAAGGTCGCGGAGAGCAGGGAGGTAGTAGAGAAGTACTCAGCTACCTCTAACAAGAGAAAAAGTCCCTGACAGCAAGATAAGAACGAAGATGCGCACCCGCTGCTCACTGGTGGTTGCATCATCCCCGAAAGCCATCGCCAGAGTAGACCGGCGGATACACCGAGCGCTTAGTCGTAACTACTCATGCTCGGCACGGGCCCGAATGGTAATCGGACCCAACAGCTCCTCGACTATCGGAGAAAGGACAGAAATCCCACTGTCAAAAGGCAGCGCAGTCGAGCGGAACTCCAGTCCTGAGATAAGACTGAAGTCAGCAGGGGTGAAGTCATCTCGCCCCAGGGAAAGTGAAAGGTGTTGGTGGTGTCCCAAAAGAACTCCACCAAAGCTCGAACCACGTGGTGGCTCGCGTCAAAAGAGTACATGGCCTGAGTGGCCCGAAATAAGGCAGTCAGCCCACAAGACACCCAGAGCCGTCGCAATCCCTCATCGTTGCGAAAATATTTGTCGTACAAATAGCCAATAGACCCGTTTCCAGAGCCGTGGCTACGAGTCCTCCCGCTAACGATCCCGCGACGCACTCGCTCAGAAATGTGGTGCTTAGGAGAGAAAAAAAGAGTCCGCTCATCCCACTCAGGGGCCAAGAGAGGTGGATGGCTCCTCGCCCTCACCCACGAGCTCGTGCTCCCGTCGAGTATCCCGAGATCGAGAACCAGAACCGCGTTGTCTAGCCATACTAAATTATGAAAAATAACCAAAATTAAGGCTCTATAGTGTCTAAGGTTCGCCTAACCGCATGATACTATGTTTGCAAAAAAAGAGTACATAGTACTAAAATAGAGCACGAATTCAATTCAAGCATATATGGCATTTTTCAAGCAATCAAACAATTTCTTGGAATACTATGACAATTATTGTGACAAATTGTACAAGAATAGCTAGCAAAAACGCGAAGAACAAGCCGCATTGTTATCACGACCTCAAGGGGTTCAACAATGGTGAATTTTTTGTTTCTCCACCAAATTGAGTCAAACATGTCTCAAAATACTCCCAAGGCAATATACAAGCATAATCAAGCAATTTCATAGCATAAAATTCAACAAACCAAAGCAAATTAAGCAAAGTATGTTTCGAATTTTCAGAAAATTTGTGAAATTACATGCGAAAATTCATCAAAATTCGAGTGGGTTTGAAGAAAACTTACATAGATTAGCAAACTAGATGAACTAAGCTTCGATTTTCAAAACATTTGAGCGAATTTGGTTGAGAAATGAGCGAGAACAAGTAATTTGAAGCTTGAGGCGATTCGCGAACAAAAACAGCAGCAGACGCAGAAATGAAGAAGAAAGGGGATTTATTTGAAAATCCCGAGTGCAGCGCCAGACGACGAATTTGTCGCCTGGCGACAAGCTAATAGTGCGGCGACAATGCCTTCCAGCAGGCGCTGGTGCGGCGACAGAGTGTGAGGCCCCATAAAATGGTTGTGTAGACCTCGTGCAGCAGTTTGGGTTCCTTGGTACGCCAGTTAGCTCCTCTAAGTAACTTGACATGATTTAATAATCGGCTCGATTACAATCACATTAAGTGATCAACCTGATAAATGATCGTCTCACTTATCTTAAAGCGCCTAAACATTGGGTCATTGCAAAGGCACCGACATAATGGTGTATAAACAGCAGGCACCGACATAATGGTTCACAAGTAGCAAAAGCGCTGACGTATTGGCATAGCGGAAGTAAAGTTCAAGCGAGCTTTAAAGGATCGACAAGCGTTGATCTTCGGTTATTTTCTTCGGAATATTATCGCAACAAATGAGCATGACTTCAAGCGAAGATGTCTTCGGCAGCGTTCCCTAGCTTGCGGAGGATTGTCACAAACAAATGGAGGTGATTTCAAGCAAAGTTATCTTCGATCATGTTCCCTGGCTTGCGGAAGATGGTCACAAGGCGGTAAAAGATCGTTTCAGGCGAAGCAATCTTCGATAGTATTCTCTGGCTTGCAGAAGACTATCACAGCAGAAATTGGAGGCAGTTACTAGCGTAGCAGTCTTTAGGCAGTATCCCATAGCTTGAGGAAGATCGTCAAACAAAAAAAGAAGCTCTTTGCTCAGTGACGCGTGGGCATATCATTCAAAGCTCTTTGTTCAGAGACGCGTGAACATATCCAGAAAAGCTCTATTGTTTAGAGACTAGTGAACATCAAAACAGCGAGATGGCGTTCCCTAGCTTGTGGAAGGTCGTCACCAGCAAATGCAACAAATCGGTTACTTCTAGAGACGTGTGCTCGACGGTGCAAGATACGCGTTTCTTAAGTCTTTTATCTGTTTAACTAACGCTAGTTTGCAGTTATCGGCGTTACAAGAATGATTTAGGATCGCAAAACATTCTAAATCATTCTCCATCCCTATCGATACTTTGACTTTTGTTTTCGAAACTTGCGTTTCTACAAATTCAGTCAAAGTGGGGGCTTCTGTAGACACCCATTTGTGTCTCCCCAAAACCAAACCCGGTGATGAATACCTTTCATGTCAAATCATAATCGAATGAAGTGAAAGTGTGGAAAGTCTAATGTTGCGGTTAGTTTTTATTAAAAATCTCTCTTTCTGTTTTCGAAAACCTACTCCATTCTATGAAAATGGCCTGTCCAGTTTAGTTTGGTCCATGACAAGGGTCCAATAATAGTGTATTATTATTGGGCTCAAAAAGAGCTTTCCAACGATATATTATAATCCCAATTCCAATCAATAATGAGGAAGTTATGGCCAAAATACTAAACTCGGCCCGGTTTTGTTTTTATACGCGGCCCAATGATCTAGAGGAGGGCCTATTATGAATTATTATTCCTAATGCAATTAGGATTGATTATAGTCTTCTAGAATCTTCTAGAAGGTTCTTTTAAATCCTAATGGGATTAGGATTGATAATTATGTTTTATGAGTTTTATTTGGAATAAAAGAAGTGTTTTAAATGAAATTACGATTTTACCTTCCTACGGACTTTACGACTTGATTTTATCAAAAAGTAGATTCCGCGTTGAAAACGCGTGGAAAACCTTCTCCATCGCCAAACGACAGGTTTGTCGCCTGGCAACAGACCCTGTCGCCTGGCGACAGAGGCGTGTTTTATTCCTTTTCGAACTCTGATTCGTTCTATCAATTCCGAACTATTTTCTTATAAATAGGGTCCCTGGACCTCCGTTTTCAATCATCAACTCTTAACCAGAATTCTCTAATTCTTCTCTCTCTCTAAGCTAAAGCTTATTCTCTTTCTCCCTCTTTCTAGCCTAGCCTTTTACAAACACAATTTCTCATACATTAGCACTAGACACACCTAGCCAAGTTCGAAGTTGCCTTCGCCCTAGAGTGAAAGGTTTGGTATTTCTGAGGGTTTGGTCCCAAATCTCTATTTCAATTATTTCATTTAAATATTTGATTTTATATTTTCCTTGAAGTTACTAACGCGTGTATTTTGTTATTAGAAAGAGATACGAGGCATCCAAGTAAGTGCTTTAGTTGTTTAATTGATATTATGATATAGAATCATCTTTAGGTTGTTATTTTGATTCCTAGTATCATGTTAGGATACTTTTCTTAGTATCATGTTTAGGGTAAATAATAAGTTTCTAATATCAATTATGATTTCTATGATGCTTCCTATTTTCTTTCCTAATAGCATGCCAGTATCATGTTAGGGTTAAAGCTTTGATCTTTATGCTTAGTGACATGCTAGGATTTGTTATTAATCTTGTTAGTATCATGCCTAGGATCTTGCTATTATTATGCTTTAACATGATTAATTTAATTATGGTTATTATTATGAATATTATTAATATGTTGCTTGTTATATATTTATTGTTATTTCTTGATCACGCCTTTTATGCATGTTTAAAGGGAATTTGTACTTGTAATCAAGCTTAATAAGATAATTAATAATCTTGTTTAGGGTTAATATGATTATAATTCAAGTGATCGCCAATAATAGATTTATTTGTGCATTAATATTCAACCAACATAGATTAAACAGGTTTAGGGTTAAATCTATTGATTGCAAGTTAGTTAGTAAGCGCACATGAATACGAGAAGAATAAAGTAGAGGCCTATTATTAGGGCAGGTTCTTTCTCTTTGAGATTGGATTTGTACCTTCATCCCCGAACTTCCAGTCTTGGTTCCAGACCTATTGGAGTTAAAAATCTCTTGGATCATTAAGGGGTGTAACCTTCACCTTGAGAACGGTTTACAAGTTCCTAAAACTTTTTGGCGACTCTTTTGCTCTAGCTTCCTTCCCTTTGGACGCCACCATGCTTTAGTGTATGATCACAGTGTGGTTCAAGTTTGGGGTAATGCTTGAAATATTCCCTACAAAGCCATAGGCAAGAACAGAAGCCAACTCTGATCGCCCACTCTTAGGACCACCTTGAGGCACCAGCCGGGTCCTGATATGCTGCACGACAGGACCTAACAAATCTGCTACCTCAGCCGCCCCCCAAGTGAGGTCAGGAATCTGCCGTACAACCCACTCGGGGAAGCGTAAGCCACTGATCATGCTGAAATCAAGAGGGGTCATTGTCATCTCCCCCCAAGCAAAGTGGAAAGTGTTGGTAGTATCCCAAAAATGCTCCAAAACGCACGAACAACTGTCGAACCACAACCCCGGGGGCTGCGAAATCCTATGACCGCTGAATAGAAATCTCCCAAACCAGCAGACTCCCACAAGACGTTAGTGACAAGATCCCTCGTGATAATCCTGTATAGCCGGGGAATCAAATCTCCAGCTCCTGATCCATGATGGCGAAGCATGCCATCGACTATGCCAGTAAGTGGACGGTGAGAAATATGGTTCTCACGACAAAAAACCAGCTCGTCTGGTGTCCACGGAGGTAGAATCCACCTACCCCTACCCGTAGAAGGGCGAGGCTCAGTCTCTAAGGCATCTTCGTCCATGCCCTCGGGAACTGTGGAGTGTCCTCTCGAAAAGCGTGACGCCGGCCACGAGTAGAAATGTCGCGATCCCGTTGTCTAGGCATGCTATTACAAAAATAACATCTAAATACTTAGCATCACTTCCTAAGTTATTTAGTTATTTATTAAATGTCTTAACGGCTACCTCAAGTTGTATTTTTTGTTATACACAAAAATTTTACCTCAAGGCTAAAAATTAGCAAAATAATAGAATTATTTCTAGTACTTAGTTTCTCCATAACGAACTAATACTACAGTTCTCCTAATTGCATGATACTATGTTCTCCATGACAATATAGTACATACACAAAACAGAGCATGTTTTGAAATTGCACAAAAACAATAGATCGGCGCATCATGGCATATTTTACAAGATCTACAACCAATATGTCACCATTTCAAGTGCAAAGAAATAACATGAACAACAAGAACACCATTTCACACAAGTAGTACCAAAAAATGGTGATTTGCTCGTTTCTTCACCAAATCACATAAATTTGGTCTCAAATTGCTCACAAACAAACATACATTCATATACAAGCTTATTCATGACAAGAATTTGAACATAGAAGCTCAAAATCAAAAACCCCCAATTTGATTTTTTTTAGGGTTTCAGCAAAGATGGCATCCACGGGGCAAAATTTGAGACAAAAAGCAAAGAAAACTTACATGGATCCTTGTAAGAATTCGAAAATGAGGAAGATATCAAGAAATTGGAATGAACTTGGTGAAAAATTGATCTCAAAAAGCTCGAAAAATCGCAGAACGCAGCAGCAGAACCACTGCGGCACGGTAATTCAAACCACATCACGGTATCGTTGTTCGTGTCATGGCGACCCTCTGATAGCAGTGGTACCCTCTGTCAACAGCGGCGAACACCTGGACAGCAGCGGCGGCAAAAAACGGCAAAACAAAAGGCCGTGACAGTACAGAGGCCGTGACCCGGTGGGTTGTTCGTGCGTCGGTGCTGGAACGCCGTGGCACGGTATTCGGCGAAATTAAAAATAAAAAAAATGGAGAAGAAAGAGCAAAAGAAGAATGAGAAAACGGAAATGGCGAAGAAGAGGTAACAAAAAAATGGGAAAGCAGGCATGAAATGGTTCGAATTTAAAGAAAAAAGGGAATCCCGTTACATGGCCCTGATTTCCCGTGCCACTTATCCCGCTACCGCGTAACGGAGTTTCTGGCGTGGCATGAAATTTTTATCGAGGCATGTTGAATGTTTCAGCAAAAACAAAAATCCCGCGTCACGGGATTCTCCACCGTCAGACGGGACCTGACACCGTGTCGCGGGATTTTTCCATGTGACGCGGTGCATAGCTTTTTGTTCTACACGCTCTTGAAAGCTCCTGGCGAATATTTTTAGCATCTTTGACTAAGTTGGAACGATCTTCCGCAGCTTTTGGACAATTATTTTCTAACCGGAATTACGCGGAAAATTCTAATTGGTATTTAAAGGGTATCAAAATTACCAATTTACCCCTAACAAGCATTAAAAACACATTTTTGACATTATAAACACCTAATGTGGTTGGATAGTCGACTTGAAGGTAAATCATCTGCGGCCCATGTTCGGGGATAATCAAACCATCATACACTTGCAAATTTCATTCGATAAGTTTTTTCCTCAAGCATGGAAAATTGTCAGTCATTGTCACCTCTCAAAGCAAAGAAGTCAGTGATTATATCAGTTGTCGGCTTTCCTCAAGCATGGAAAGCATTATCGGTGGATTTTTCTTCAAGTATAGAAAACCGCCAAGTCGGCTTTCCTCAAGCATGAAAAGTACTATCGGTGGATTTCTCTTCAAGTATAGAAAACTGCCAAGTCGCCTTTCCTCAAGCATGGAAAGTATTATCGGTGGATTTCTTCAAGCATAGAAAAACACCAAATTCATATGTCGACTTTCCTCAGGCATGGAAAATATCATCCGGTAGGTTTCTTCAGGCTTAGAAAGCTACCAAACTCATAAGTCGACTTTCCTTAGGCATGGAAAGTGTTTCAACGAAACGTCATCCGGTGGATTCCTTCAAGCATAGGAAGCTACCAAACTCATTTGTCGCCGATACACTGGTGTCAGACACGCATTTCTATCCTTTTACACTTTTATATGTGGAACTAACATTTTTCTACAGGTATCGGCGTATACAAAGTGATTTAGGATCGCAAAACGTCTTAAATCATTCTCCGTCCCTATTGACTACTTTGACTATCGTTTTCGAAACTGACGTTTCTACAAACTCAGTCAACGTGGGGGTTTCTGTAGACACCTAAAAATGTCTCCCCAAAACTAAACCCGATGATGAACAGTCTTTCACCGCCATTATTAGTCGGGTTCGGTATTTAATCCCGAGAGTGCTTAAAAATCATATTTAATTAAATTCAATTTTTAAAATAATCAACAGATCAGTCTTGGTGTTTAGTCGAAGCATAGTTTATTTTTTATTTTGGCCCAAACCTTTTTATATATTTTTCTTTATTATTATTTTAGCTCAATTAATAAATAATAAATCAGAAATGGCCCGAAATTATGAATCGACACTTAAAAAGGCTGAGTTTTATTAGGGAAAAAATGTATTTAGACGGAAAATGGACACAGGGTCTGCCGCGTCACGGTAAACTGTGCCGCATCACGGGACTCACTACTGCGCCACGGCACAGTTTCCCGTGACACAGTGCTAGTGCCGTGACATGGGACATCCCCGTGTCTTTTCCGCATAAATCTTTCACGCGTTTTAACCCCCGTAGGTTAGATATTTCCCGTGTCACACCAAACTATCCCGCCACTACTACAAAAAACCCCTATCGAGTCGCCTGTAAATGGCCTAACGATTCGCCTCAAAGGCGACTCTACAGCCACCGACACGATAGCTTCCAACTTTAGGAGTCGCCTCAGAGACGACTCGATAGCTTTTATATAAGTCGCCTATTAGTTGTTAGGCAACTCAATAGGATAACTATTGTGTCACTTGTGTTGAAAGAGGCGACTCCATAGGTTAATCTGTGGTGTCGCTTGTGTTGAAAGAGGCGACACGTAAAAAATCAACATTTGTTTCCTACTACTTTTATTTGCTCATATAATGTCAATGTTTATGCTACTTAGCATTCTTGATCTCTGATTCTTTGCCTGGAAGGTTGAAGTTCTTGACGTTGTGCCAAAGTTACTTTATATGTATATATGATATTGTAACTATTTTTAATATATTGTAAGAATCAACCTATCGAGTCGTGTCTTACGTATTAGGCGACTTATTAGGTAGTGGTTATATAATAAAGCACCTAACAAGTCAGACTTTTAGAGTTTCTTGTTTATAAGGTACGACTTGTAAACATATTGAGTCGCCTCATACTAATTACGCGACTTGTTAAGTTGGAGTTAAAATCAACAAAGCACCTAACGAGTCACCTAATATACATGAGGTGAGTTGATAGGTTTACAAGTCGCATCATATATGCATGTGACTCTATAACCTGACTTATTCGGTGGCTTAAATTAGATTTTCAAAATCACCTGTATATAAGGTGCGACTCATTAACCTATTAAGTCGTCTTATACATATTAGGCGACTCATTAGGTGAGAGTTATAGCTATCAAAACTCACACCTAATAAGTCACCTAATATATATAAGGCGACTTGTCAGGTTTTCAAGTCACACCTTACGTACAAGTGACATTGAAAATCTAATTTAAACCACCAAATAAGTCGGGTTATAGAGTCGCATGCATATATGGGGCGACTTGTTAGACTATCAAGTCGCCTCATATATATTAGGTGACTTGTTAGGTGATTCGTTGATTTTAACCCCAACTTAACAAGTCGCCTAATAAGTATGAGGCGACTTGATAGGTTTATAAGTCGCATCTTTTATACAGGTGACTCTAAAAGTCCGACTTATTAAAGGTTTTTTGTAGTAGTGCGCGTCACACAAATGTTTACCGCGTCACACAAATGTTTGTTGTGTCACGGAAGTGTTTTTAGGGTTTTTATCCTTTTTAGGGTTCCGTGTGTTCCCTTTACTCATTTTCCCTATAAATACCCCCTCATTTCTGATGTACGGGGCATCAAGTAACTCTCTTTTTCTCTCTTCTATGCTCTAGCCTAAACACTAGCCTACCCTTCTTCTTTCAAAATTCCTTCCTTAAGCACTCCAAGGAGTCCATACTTTACTCGAGGTTCTGTCCTTAAACCAAGGCGTGAAAGGTAGAACTGTTTGAGGGTATGGCCCCAAATCAAATCTATTTCATTTAATTTAATTTAATTTAATTTAATTGTTTTTTTATTAATTTTCCTTGAAGTTACTAACTCGTTTATTGTTTTATAGTTGCAAGCAAAAAAAAAATCAAAGTAAGAATTATGTTCCTTTTATTTCTATTATTTTTCTAACGATATTATATTATTGAATTTATTGTTAAATTTCTTCCAATATTAATGTTTATTCTATTATTATTCATTGATCACCATATTGCATGTTTAAAGGGAATATGTAATTGAAAATCACGCCTAATAAGATAATTTGGACAACCGGTTTAGGATCTTATTTAATCTTGTTGTTTAATCAAGTGATCACAATATTTTAGAATTATGTGATGCATTAATATTCAACCAATTTAGTATAATAATAGATTAGAGAGAATTAAATCTTTGTTTGCATGCCTTTGAGATCGCAGGAATCACTTTTCACTCTAAGAATTGAGTAGAGGCCAATACGGGCGAATGTGACTCCATGACTCACTTCGTATCATCATCCCCGATCCTCCTTTCGTGGTTTCAAACCATATGGAGTTAGTAATCTCATGGATTATGAATGGGGTGTAACCTTCACGGGTCAATCGTTGTTTCCTATTGTTGTCCCTTTATCGTGGTTGCCTTTTATGATCCGTGAACGGTTTACAAGTTCCTTAAAAACTTGTTGGCGGCTCCCTAATTTATTTGTCCCTAATCGTATTATGTCAATTCCCACTTCCTATGAGTGTCAAGCATATTCACACATGCTTTAACGTAGGCGCACTTCAAACGACGCCTACAGTCCCATTCGGAAAAAAATTTCTCCTGTCCCCAACGACAAGAGTTAGCACCAGACGACAAGCTCAGCGCCAGGCAACAGATTTGTCGTCTTGCGCTAAATCAGAATTAAAACGCGCTTTACACGCGGAATCCTCTTCTTAATACGATTAAGCAACTAATTCTGCATGGATCAGATTAAAATCAGGTTCGTGATAAATCACTTATTTTATTCAAAATAAAACTCTTAAAAATATGATAATTAATCCTAATCCTATTAGAATTTAAAAGAACCATCTAGATTATTCTAGAAGGGTAAAATCAATCCTAATAACTTTAGGAATAATAATTAATAGGTCATCCTCTAGATAATTGGGCCGCATATAAAATTCATTTCGGGCCCAATTTAGTATTTTGGCCATAACTTCCTCATTATTCATCGGAATTGGGCTTATAATATATTGTCGGAAAGCTCTTTTCGAACCCAATCCAACTACACTATTATTGGACCCTTATCATTTACCAACTAAATTGGACTGGCTATTTTCATAAATAGAGTATAAGAAGAAATATTTTCAAAAACAAAAAGAGAGATATTTTAATAGAAACAACCACATAACAAGACTTTTCACACTTTCACTTCGTTCGATAATCAAATTACGTGAAAGGTATTCATCACTGGGTTTGTGTAGACACCAAAATATGTCTCCCCAAAACCAAACCCAGTGATGAATACCTTTCACGTCATTTGATTATCGAACGAAGTGAAAGTGTGAAAAGTCTAGTGATGAGAATGTTTTTATTAAAATATTTCTCTTTCTGTTTTCAAAAATATTTCTTTTCTTACCCTATTTATAAAAATAGCCAGTCCAATTTGACTTGGTCCATGATAAGGGTCTAATAATAGCGTAGTTGTATTGGGCTCGAAAATACCTTTGTAGTGATATATTATAAGCCCAATTCCGATGAATAATGAGGAAGTTATGGATTAAATTAAATTAGGCCTAATGATTTTAAAGGTGGCCCAATGATCTAGAGGAGGGCCTATTAATTATTATTCCTAAAGTGATTAGGATTGATTTTAATCTTCTAGGAATATCTAGAAGGTGCTTTTTAATTCTAATAAGATTAGGATTGATAATTATATTTTTAAAAGATGTTTTTATTTTGAATAAAATATATTAAATCTGATTTAAATCTGCTTGGACGCATAATTACCTTTAATCGGTTTAAAGGTGATTCTGCATGGAAAAGCGCGTTGTACTTTTGAACCAGCGCGAGACGACAGAGACGTCGCTTGGCGCTGACCTTCGTCGCCTGGAGACGAGCCTGTCGTTTGGCACTGACTCCTGTCGCCAATGACAGGAGCTATTTTATTCCGAATATGATTTTCTTTGATCCCGTGCTATTTTTCCTATAAATAGGGGTCGTATTTCCCTGTTTTTAAATCACCCAGAATTCTCTAATTCTATTCTTTCTCTCTCTAAAAGCTAGAAGCTTTCATTCTCTCTTTTCTTTTAATAAACCTTCCCTCTCTCAAAATTCCTCACTCATTAGTCCTAGAAACACCTAGCCAAGTTCGAAGTTGCCTTCGCCCTAGACGTGAAAGGTTTGATATTTCTGAGGGTTTGTTCCCAAATCTCTATTTCAATTATTTAATTTAATTGTTTTAATATTTTCCTTGAAGTTACTAACGTGTGTATTTTGTTATTAGAAAGAGGTGCGAGGAATCAAAGTAAGTACTTTAATTGTTTTATTGATCTTTTGATATAGAAATCATGTTTAGATTGTTTTTATTGCTTCCTAGTATCATGTTTAGGGTTAACTAAAATTTCTAATATCAAGTATATATAATTATTATGATTCTTCTTATTTCTTTCCTAATATCATGTTAGTATCATGTTAGGGCTAATTAATCTTTAATGTTTAGTGACATGCTAGGGTTTGTTATTAATCTTGTTAGTATCATGCCTAGGATCTTGCTAATAATATTATGCTTTAACATGATTATTTTAATTATAATTGTTATGATGATGATTATTATGTTGCTTGATTTTTATTATTGTTATTGCTTGATCACACCTTTTATGCATGTTTAAAGGGAATTTGTACTTGTAATCACGCTTAAAAAGATAATTAATAATATTGTTTAGGCTAATTTGATTATGATTCAAGTGATCGCCAATAATAGTTTGCTTGTGCATTAATATTAAACCAACATAGATAAAAAGGTTTAGGGTTAATTCTATTGATTGCATGTTAGTTAGATTGCGCACTTGAATACGAGAAGAATAAAGTAGAGGCCTATTTTTAGGGCAAGTTTAATCTCTTTTAGGTTGGATTTGTACCTTCATCCCCGAACTTCCAGTCATGGTTCCAGACCTATTGGAGTTAACGATCTCCTGGATCATTAAGGGGTGTAACCTTCACCCTTTGAACGGTTTACAAGTTCCTAAAACTTGTTGGCGACTCTTTTACTCTAGCTTCCTTCCCTTTGGACGCCACCATGCTTAAGTGTATGATCATAGTGGGGCTCAAGTGTGGGATGCTTGAAATATTCCCTACAGTTTGGTTTTGGGGAGACACATTTAGGTGTCTACAGAAGCCCCCACTTTTACTGAGTTTGGAGAAACACAAGTTTTGAAAACAAAAGTCAAAGTAGTGATAGGGACGGAGAATGATTCAGAACGTTCTACGATCCTAAATCATTCTTGTAACACCGATACCTGCAAACTAGCATTAGTTAAACTGATAAAAGAGTTAGAAACGCGTATCTTGCACCGTCGAGCACACGTCTCTGAAGTAACCGATTTTATCGCGTTTTGTTGTGACGACCTCCATAATGCCTCGTGAACGTCATCTGAAGGTAATAGTGCCTCGCTATCTTCATTCGTTTGTGACAATCCTTCACAGTGCCTCGAGGACATCATCGAAGGTGACCGTGCCTCGTCATCTTCATCTCTGCTGTGACGTCCTTCCTCGTCTTGGGAATTCTATCGTGAACCACCACGCCTCAAGCGATCCATTGAACGACAATCTTCCACGTCTTGGGAATTCTACCGCAAACCACCACGTCTTGAGCGATTCACTGAATGACGGTCTTCCACGCCATGAGGATTTTTATCATGAGCTTCTGCGCCTTGAGCAACTCACAAATGAACAATGACAAATTTCTTCGCCCCGGGTAACATGTCGTAGACTCCTTCGTCATGAGCAGTCTTCCGAATGATGATTTTCCTCACCTAGGGAAGTCTAATAGTTTAACAGTTTCCATGCCATGAGAATCTTGTCGTGAGCTCCTACGCCTTGAGTAGCTCTTAAGTTAAATTCCGCTAAGTACCCACGCCTCGAGATGCAATCGCCAACTTCTACGCCTTGAGAAGTGTGCATCAATCGATACTTTTTTCTTCGTCTTGGGAAAAATTGTTTGATAATTATGAGTCTCTTCGTCTTCATAAACATGCTATAGGAGCCATCCGTGCCTTGGTCTCGGAATTCTTAGCAGATTTTTTGATAGAAGATTCGACGCCAATAGATGATAACGAATTTCCAGATGAAGACTTGATGATCACAGAAGATGATACTTGGACTTTATACTTCGACAGAGCCTCAAACCAAAAGGGATGTGGCGTTGGAGTACTATTAGTATCACCTAAAGAAGAACATGTTCCAATCTCCATAAAGTTAGATTTCGACGTTACCAACAACGCTGCAAAATACGAAGCATGCGTGGTAGGCCTCGAAATAGCTTTGGCATTGGGAGTAAAGAAACTTCGAATATTCGGAGACTCTTCTTTGATCATAAACAAAATCTCCAAAAGATGGAAAGTGAGGAGTGAAAGTTTATCCCCTTACCAAACTTATCTAGAAACTCTCACCAACCAGTTGGAAAAGGTAGAATACACATATCTACCTAGAGAGGAAAACCAATTTGTTGATGCCTTGGCAAGACTAGCCTCAATGGTTAGAATTCCTACGGAAATCGAGCAATTGCCTTTAACCATAGAAAAAAGGTATAAACCGGCTTACATTCAAGCCATAGAAGATGATGAAGTGGTCCAAGATGAAGAAGAAGAACCATGGTATACATATATACTCAACTATGTCACCAAAGGGGAATATCCTCCTCATGCTGATAAAAGAGCAAAACGAGCATTAAGACTCTTGGCTTCCCAATATGTACTCATAGACAACGAGTTACACAAAAGGGTACCTAAGGGTCGAGCTCTCTTATGTGTAGGGAAAAAGGAAGCCCAAAGAGCTATGAGGATAGTCCACGAAGGCGTTTGTGGAACTCATGTTAATGGCAAAATACTAGTCCAAAAGATAATGCGAGAAGGATATTATTGGACTACCATGAATAGGGACTGTCATCAATACGTAAAAAGATGCCCTAGATGCCAAATATACGCTAACTTGCAACATGTTCCTCCATCTCTACTCTACACCTGTACTTCTCCATGGCCATTCTCTACATGGGGAATTGACATCATCGGTAAAATTACCCCTCCTGGGACAGGAGGTCACAAACACATTCTAGTAGCAATCGATTACTTCACAAAGTGGGTTGAAGCACAGTCATATGCTTAACTCACTGCAAAACATGTAGCACTCTTTATCGAAAGGAACATTATTTGTCGATATGGAGTCCTACATGAGATGATAAGTGACAATGGAACTCACTTTCAAGCAGAATGTGAAAAACTACTACAAAAGTATGGTATTCAACACCATCAATCCTCTCCTTATAGACCTCAAGCAAATGGAGTAGTTGAGGCGGGTAACAAAAACTTAAAGACTATTATCTAGAAAATGACAGAAAATTATAAGGATTGGCCTGACAAACTCCATTTCGCACTTTGGGATTATCGCACTTCAATTCGTACATCAACAGGAAATACGCCATTCTCCTTAGTTTATGGAATGGATGCCGTACAACCTGAAGAGCTAGAGATACCTTCTCTACGCATTGCATTTGAAAGTAACTCGATGAAGTCGAATAGACTAGGGCAAGATATGAAGAGCTAATTCTACTCGATGAAAAGCGACTAGAAGCTCTACATCATACTCAATGCTATCAAACCCGTATGGCTAGACACTTTAATAAGAAGGTCAAGACAAGAAACATCAAAGTAGGAGACTTGGTGTTAAAAGCATTAAGGAAAAATGTTTTGGATCCTAGAGGCAAATTCAGGCCTAATTGGTCTAAACCATATATCGTCAAAACCATCCTATCAGGAGGTGCAGCAAAATTAACTGACATGGATGGTAATGAGTTCTCAAACATGACGAACCTTGACCAACTTAAAAAGTACTGCCCACAATTACTTGAGTAGGACACTCAAGAGAGCTACGTTTGGCCTGATTCCTTAGGAAAGGATACGTAGGCAACCCTTTACAGGATGCGACCACTTTAATTTTCGCAAAACTCGCATCTCAGCATCAACAAAAATTCGACGCAACATCAGCGCAACAGAAAAAATTCTGTCACCAGACGACAGATTGCAGCGCAAGGCGACAAACGCAACGTCTGGCGACAGACTTAAAATCACGACGCCGATTTTCTGCGAATATCTGGGCAAATTTCGGTGTATTTCAGAAAATTTTCGACTTCCGTACTCGAGAAATTTTCTGGAAAATAATTTAAGTTGTTTTCATCGCTTTAATAAATTAAATGTAAAGTTAATTTAATTAAAAAGCTGAAATTGCATTAATAAAATAAAGTAAAATTACATTATTGATGGAATTTAAATAAAAGCTTAATAAAATAAATTGACTTAAAAAATTAAACTAGTCTAATAAATTGGAAGTTAAGCAATGCTTCAATCTTTCTTCTCTTTCTTTGCTCTTTTCCAATTCTTGTCTGCGTCTTCTTCATCATCCATGACTTTAGCTAATAAGCATCCATTAGAGGACTTACATTCAATTTTAGAGTAAATGGTCTCTCCCTTAGCTAGGACACCATGTTTCTTTTCCACCCAAACCTTCTTTTCTAAAGAGTTAGCTTTTCTTTTCTCTTTGCCCTTAGCAGTGTCTTTCTTCTTAGGCATCATAGGTGTTTTGAATTCAACTTTTTCACCCAAGCGTTCCTTAACAGGAATTACCTTGTCACGTAGACGGTTCTTCACATTGGTTCTACTCTGATCTTTCTTTTCGTCCTTTTTAGGCTTATTAAGAAGCCAATTCTTTACATTATTGGGCAAAGAAGGGGGAACCTTTTGGGTAATCACTTCCCATAAAGGCCTAGCACTCCAATATGTGTCAAACTTTTCTACTTCTTGTGAAATAGGGAATTCATAGGGACGACGGAGATCCCCAAAAGGAATGGTTTGAAGAAGACCATACTGTCTTTTTACCCTGCTGGGATAATAAAAAGTCATCTTGGTTAAGCTTGGAAGATGGCAGAAGGGTTGCTTGTTGACACCAACCATCTTCTCAATTTTCCACCATGGGACGACCCACTTGATAGCAAAAATACAAGAGGCAAATATTTTACTCCACTCATGGCGACCCATTTTAGAGAAACGCTTCTTTCGCCTTACAAAGCAGTTTGGAGTGTATTTTTCAACATTTTCAGGAGGACTAATTAATTCTAGTCTCTCCATTAGCCACATCTGCAAAAATATTCAATGCAAATAATAAGTATTTCTATACAAAAATATGTTTTTGATTTTTGTAATTAAAAATGTTACTTTTCTACCTGTAATAAAATTGGAGAGCCCCGAAAAGGTGCTTTTGGATTTTTCTTTAATTCATCTAGACTAAGCATAGTCTCTCCAACAATTAATGGCATTGAATTCCTTCCAGATTCAATTTGTTCCAAGACAGATATTATAATTGCTTGACCTTCATTATTTTTACCACTAGAGAGAAGATATTGGTTAAGCATGCAAAAGAGAAAAGCCCTTCTTCTATAAACATGAAAAGACTCAGAATACGATTTATCAAAGTAGTGGCGTGCAAATTCTTTTAGATTAACTACACTACCATCTACAATATTTGTTAGATCTCTGTCTTTTAAATTAAAGAAGCGCTCAAAATCTTTATAATAATACTCATTCACTCTAGGAATTACCGCAAGATCTAATGAAGGGAAGCCTAGGATGGTACCAAATTCTTTCGGTAAAGGGCTAATTTCATCACAGCCTAGTCTAAAGCAATGTGTGTCTGTATCCCAATATTCTAAGGCGGTATGAATAAAATCTATGTCAAGATCTACCCCCTTAATACCATAAATACCTCCCATCTGAAAAAAGTCGAGTTCTTTTCTCTCTTTAGCAGTTAAAAACCGACACCACTCACGAGTAAAATTGCTAAAACTCTTAGTGATTAAAGACATAATTACTTGTTGAGAAGCTAAGATTATACTTAATGATTAATTTGTTCGAATTATACAGAAAATCGGCAGATTAGGGGGCTATTTATGCACAAAACTGATGTAGTTCGACTCCTGAAAGGATTCGGAGGCAACGCACTGAAGCGCCAGACGACAAATCTGTCGCCTGGCGACAAAAGCAGCGCCTGGCGACAAAAATGTAGCACGTCGCGACAATTAACGCTACAACGCCAGCTCAGCGCGCTATGCAAACAACGTTTTTCTGACTATGATTCGAATTCGTACAATGACTTTACAATTAAGCCCTTTGTTCAATCACCCTATACACAAAATAATTCAATATTTTTTCCTTTTTCTTGGATTTAATCGAGCTTAATTCAATTTAGGCTTATTTTAATCCAATTTATTTTCCATTTTTTCTTTTTGGGGGAGAAAGTCGGGTACCCTCCATTAATAATAAAAATGACGGAAATTTTTGCGCAAAATTAATCACAATTTTTTTTTTTTTTGCACACACGCATATGCACATAAAAATGAAAAATAAATGCAAAGATAAAACAGGCATAATAGATAATAGTTTATATATACAAATGTGTCTAAAATGCAAGTCATATAATACAATCGGCAAAGTCCTATAAAAGTCAAAGTAAAATAAAAGAACAGGTACAACTATGGTGCCGGAGGACGCAAATGAGGAGGAATGTTCATCATATCAAAGAACATCGCAGACCGAGGAGTATGCCCCTCGCCAGCTCCAGACTCGCCAATAGTCGGGAACCTCAACTCAGGCCCAGTCCACCCAGGCTCACACTGGTACTGAATAGACAGAGCCTGAGGGTACGGAGGCTGCTGCGATGACGAGCCAAACTCGTACGTCCCACCACCTACCGGAGGAGCCGATGTCGCGCCTCCTTGGCCCATCGGCCCAGTCTGTGCACCCTTTGAGGAAGAACCCAAACCCTCCACTGTCTCGGACCGAGCAGCGTCAGATCGGCCACCAGAAGTAGTGCGGCGACAGCTCGAGCCAGACCTAGACGGCTCCCTCCTAGCCTCAGGTCTCGTCCGAGAACATGAAGGATTAGGTTGTCCCTGCAAAATTAATCAAGTCAAATGCAAAGAAAACAGGTGGATAAATAGTACAAAATAAAGGAAAAAAGATACCTCCTAGGCAACGTCGTCACGACAACAGGAAGCTACATTCCTCATCCTCACCAACTGACTCCGAAAGGCGTCTATGCACCTCGCCATCACTATCACCACCTCGCGCGAGAACTGTAAAAAACAAAGTCAGTAACAATACAAGAAAATAAAAACAAATAAGCGGTAAGCCGATGACTCACTCGAGTCTGGTGACGAGGAATAGATCACTCGACAAAGCACTGATCCTTAGGAGCTGGAGGAATCATATCCTCAACGGGGCCATATGTCCCTGATAGTTGATGGACATCCGAGGAGGAACGAACTCAGCAGGCCCAGCCTGGAAAAAAGCGAACCTAAGTGATTAAGGTACACTTGGGGGCTATATAGCAAAGACTAAAAGATAAAAAGCATATCGTCGCCTAAGGTTTGTTGTGTTTGACATTATGATTGCTTATGTGATCAAAAATCCCACACTTGAGCCCCATTGTGATCATACACTTAAGCATGGTGGCGTCCAAAGGGAAGGAAGCTAGAGAAAAAAAGTCGCCAACAAGTTTTAGGAACTTGTAAACCGTTCATAGGGTGAAGGTTACACCCCTTCACGATCCATGAGATCGCTAACTCCATAGTGGTCTAGAACCATGACTGGATATTCAGGGATAAAAGTACAAATCCAACCTAAAAGAGATTGAACTATTTTAGTTGTCAAGAGATTTGGCTGATCAGGCCCTTTAGCCGGCTGCTGATACTCTGCCGCTATATCTTCATGGTCAGAGCCCAACGCTTCTGAGCTGGATCTCTCGGCGGCTTCCTCACCGCCTGACCCCTCTTCATTAGACCCTAGGGAAAAGGCATCGTCCTTGCCGTCTGCCCCTTCCAATATTGTGTCACTAGGGGTTGAAGGGGTGCCACCCGGAGAAGAACCCGCCTGCTTTTGCTCTTCCTCCTAACTTTCATGTTCCTCATATTCTTCACCCGAAATAACTTCATCAGCGGGCACTCTTCTAGCGCGCCGCTTCCTCGGCTTGACAGCCGTTTGTTTAACTCTAGCCATGTTGTCCTGCACAGACACAGAGACGGAGGTGTTCGGGGATGATCAAAGCAGGTCCGAATTACCAAAAAAGGCACCCCCTGTTCTAGATTCAGCCGTAACAGGAGACCGGCTGAATGACCTAGGTGGTGCCTTGTGGGTCGATGGAGAGTCCATTTTATCTTTGAAGCCTAACTACACAAGTGGAAAAGTATAAAAAGCTTGAAAGGAGTATAGGCGGTTACCTTTAAACTTAGCTCTGAATATCTGAAAACTGCTACATGCGATGACCAGATATGTTACTTGAAATGCAACCGGAAAAACGCAAAATCACAACAGACGGATGCATAGTTTCTCTCTCTAAGAAGCTCTCCCTTTCTCTCTCTAAGAAATCAAAGGCTCTAGTGTGAAACGGGGAGAGAGAAAGGGTAAAACCTTCTATTTATAGAAGGGTAAAAGCAGGGGCATCCCCGTAAAACCCTAGAAGGTGAATAGTTTTACTATTCACCGTTTACTGTAGGCCGCGTGTCACAGGCGCCACGTGGCCCGCCACATACCACCTATGAGGGCCAAATGTTTTGGGTAAAATTACCCTGTCCACGTGGACCAATCAGAGAGGACCACGTGTCAAGCCTAGGCAGGTCCATTTGGGCTAATTACCAACTGACACGTGTCAACCTCAGATGCTTCCTGAATTGCGGCCTTCAAGGCCCAATTCCCAAGAACGCCGCAAAACGGCGCAGCCCACAAAATCTAGGTCAAATGATCTAGAAAGGGCATCTTCACCAACGATCCTATAAATAGGGAGATATTCCCCAAATTTTGGGGACAATTCAATCATTTATTACACCAACGCTACATTCTCTCACATCTGAAAAACACCTGATCTCGGAATCCGAGAAGATCTCATTTCATTTTCCGCACCTTCTCCTACTTACATTCAAGTATTAACTTGATTGTCGGAGGCGGAGCTCCAAACACTCAGAGTCTCCGTTGTTTTGCAGGTACAGGCGCAGTCAGATCAGTCTTCGAGGTGTAACTCTCCCGAGGGACAAAAACACCCAAAACATATACTACGTATATAGGAAACAACATAGTATTGTGTGAACTTGTCGGAAATCAACATTATAAATCTTTTATTAATAATCAACTAGTGAATGGCTCGAGAGTTGCCCCGATTTTCTACTTTTGTGATTGTGCAACTGCTAATTTTTAAAAGGTAGTGGAGTATATGCTTTCAATACTTTTGTAGTACAATACTTCGTATTAGTTTTTTTTTTGTATGCCAGATTAAAACATAAGTGAAAATTATCCTAGATGGTTAAACAATGATCTTTCTTCAAAGAGGTTGAGTGTTCAAGCCTTCTCATTTTTTTTTTTAAAGTTGAAACACACATGGAGTATTGTTGGTTGTGTTGGTGATGTGACATATTGAAGAATTTAGTGGGTGATGTGGCGTATTGAAAAATTGAGTATGTGACATGGCGTAATGAGGGGTCTACGTGGCACATATATGTTGTTAGAAACGTCTTTTAATATTTTAGTATAGATTGTTATGATTGAAAGTAATTGATATTTACTCTACTTTTCTTACATAAGATTGGGGTTTTATGGACTTGTTTTCTTCAACTTGTTTCGGATACTTATTACTTATTCCTTAATAAATTCAGATTAGTTCAGATTAGAACTTTTTATTATCACTTACTTACTACTAAATATCATTATTTAACAAATTCCATATTTTAAAAAGTTCATAATGAGATGAATCTAACAAGAACCTTATTTCGGATGTTTTTAATTATAGGTTAGTATTAGTCAAATTATTAAATCAAATCAGGCTAAACCAGATAATAAAAATTTAGATCAAATCAAATTATATCTTAATAAAATCATACCAGATTTCTTAGTCTAAGGTGACACTAGCGACATTAAATTATATATACTTTTGGGGCATGCGTAATTAAACCAAAAGTCCAGTAACATTATAACATTATACATAGTATATCATTTGAGATTAGTTTGTATGATATTTTATACATGTTACATTATAAGCTCACAATTAGTTGTATATTATTCCTCAATTTTTTTTGTTTACAAAAGGAGTACAACTACTACTTTGTTAGTAAAAATAATCATTAGAAAAAAAAACTATTGATTTGCTGATTAGGCAACTAATTAACCAAAACAAAAACATTACACAAATCCCAAAATTGATTAGGCGCTTAATTTCCTTTCATTAGCCGCCAACTAATTAAAAATTTTGGCAAAACCCTAAAATTTCCCTAAAAACTCATAAACCTTCCCGTAAAAAAATAGATATCTTGTTATCAAAACCGTTCGAACGATACCTGATTTGAGGATTCGTCTAACGCTCGCTAGATCAATTCTTGATATCTTGTTTGCAAAAGAATCCAAACCGTTGGAATGATACCTGATTCGAGGATTTGACTAACGCTCAAAGGATCAATTCTTGGACAAAATTTCAAGTTTAGGTCTATTTACTGTTCGTTTTTCTCATATGTAGTTTTTTATGTGTGAATCAATGGTGATTTTATTTTATTGTTTCCAATACGTATGTGGTAGCAATTGAATTACATTGGATTCTAGTTTCTATGCTTGAATCGAATTGTTCTCGAATTTTGATTTTATTTTTGCAATTTCTGCTTTAAATTGGTATTTGTCAACTGATTTTTGCTCTTTAATTTAAATAATTTCGTATGGCAGCTTTCCTGTTTTCATTTAATTAATTCAATTTATTTGTAAAAAGTAATTTCTTTGATGATATATAAATATATATATATATATATATATATATATATATATATAAATTTTTTGTATAATCTTTTCAATCTTCTAATAATTTGTTTGCATGTGTTGCTATTTAATTTTTTTGGGTAAAAAAATAATTATAACAATTTTTCTGTGAAAAAGACTCAATATTAATCAATTATCAAATATGTGCAATTCAACTCTTCAATTTACTTTGTGAAAAAGATCTTTGTTAAGTGTGTGTGCAAGAGAGGGGGAAGGTATGTAGTTAAGGCATAGCGTTGCCCAAAAATCGAAGAAACTTGCTGCATCCCACTTGCTTAAAAACTCTAGTAATGTCAATACAAGTCTAATAGGAACAATAATCTTAGATGACATTAGCCTCAAAACTATAACAGACCTTTTCCTTCTAGTCTCTTTCTATTCCGATCAAATGATTGAAATAAAAAATTACAACTCACCTTAAACTTATAACTCTTAAAAGAATAGATATCAACTCTAACTATAACTCTACTGCAGTATGAAAATATAAGAAACAAACTACGGAGTAATGCATGAAGTATATAAAATAATAGAATGTAAGAAATATGATAATAATAATACTAATAGTCCAACAAAATGAAATTAAATGATGATTTAAATAATGTCAGGTCCACTTAGATAAGTAAGACTATTTATCAAATCAAACCCACTAAAATTAGAACAAAAGCTTAATCTTAAACTACAACTAGATAATACTAGTTCCAACGACAAATCTATTGCAACATAAACTGACATAAGCTCACTAATGCAAGTTACTTATAAAATAGGATAATGTAAGACACAGAGGATATTTCACTAGATTCAATTAATCATGCGTCCACCAAGACATATTGTTATTGAAAACATTACAAATGAATCGTAAACTTACAGGTAACATTAGAATTAGAACATATATAACATGAATATAAACAAAACATATACAAATTTTAGAAACAAATAAGAATAATTACGAAGCTAATTAACTAAATAGACCATGAAACTACAGTGAAAACTAATGTTGGGGTGTGTAGGCTAGGATAAGGTAGATTTGCAGCTAGGGGAGGGGGGTAGTGTCCAGGGAAGGGGCGGAAAGAGAGGGGATTAGTGTGTGGGGAAGGGGACAGAGAGGGGAAGTGTTCAGTGTGCAGGTAGGGGATTAGTTCAGTGTTCAAGCAAGGAAAAGTTGTGTACGCAGGGGGAGAGAAGTTGTGCAACAAGGGGAGGGGGCAGGTTTGTAGGCAGAGGGAGGGAAGTTGTGCAACAAGGGGAGGGGCAGGTTTGTAGGAAGGGGAAGGGAAGGTATACACTCGGGGAGGGGGCAACTTTTTGGACATGTGATAATGTGCTACATGGGAAGTTGGTTGTGAAAAATCAGTTTATGTATAAATTTGTAATGGTTATTACTTTACAGAACATGTTGATTATTACTTTCAAAGAAGTAAATGTTGAGTATTTGCTTAAATTCAATGAAGATGAAATTTTTTATTTCTTGTTATCTTTTCAAGATAGAGCACAACTGAACAAGTCAAAAAAGAAGCGAAAGCCGTTAGGAATGATATAGACAAAAAAATTGCAGAGAACAATTCAGTTTGGGAGAAAAAATTTAGTCAACTTCTGGATTTTCTTAAAGTAGGGAGGTTCTTTGAATAATGATGATTCAGGAAGTGATGGTTCATCAAAAGTGAAGTAAGTACATCTCGATCTTTCTAAATTACCATTTCTCTCATTGAATTCACATTTACTCAACTATAGCTATTTGTTTTGCTTTGATTTGGGAGTTTTCTTGCTTTTATTTGCTTAGACAATAATTTGTTGTGTAGCCTTGATCAATGTATTCCTAATGATCTAACTTTTTAGTAACTTCATATCATACCCTTCTTCATTTGCTGAACACTAGCAAACATCTTCTAGGACGGATTATATATTCTTAATTGGCCGAAAGAAAAACTCTGTTTTATGGACGGAAAAAAGTTAGATAACAAAATAATTTACTCTATGGAGAAAATAATTCCATATCGAGCAGCTCCTGAAGTCGTTGTCTATCCTGTAGGGAGCTCTTCCTGTCAATTTACTCATGCAGTAACCAAACCTAAATACGGTTGATCTTTCGGGTAATCATCTGATTGGTTTACTATCAAAAGAATTTCTTAGTTCAACCTATAGCATTAGTAGTATTAGACATGTCTGCTAACAGAATTTCAAGGCCGCTTATTATAAGTTTTTTTTTTGGTCTAGCATGGCGTAACCCTCTTTCTATTTCTTTGCTATAATGATGTGTAAATATCTTCTTTTTTAAGCCGGAAGGGAAATAATATTACATATAGGTGCTTAAACAACACCTAGAAAATGGCAGGAGTTCATTGTTAGCAAAATGGTACTCCGTGATGCTTAATGAATGAAAATTAGCAAGCATGGAGCCCTAAAATCAGTCCATAAAAGAAATCAAACCATAAGAAAAATAAGTAAGAACTACTATAATAACTATAAATTGCATAAGTAAGAAGATGGAAGTCAGCTTGTGACTTGCAGTAGGCTTCTTGAGAGGACATCATTCACCACTTGTCATGTTGAGGGGAGGTAGCTATTTGTGAGAGTTGGAGGAGAGAAGTAATACCCTCTGTCATCAGTTGCTCACGACTAATACTGGCAAGCCCGTGAGCAATTCTGTTTGCTGACCTTTTGACATAAAAAACGGTGATAGACTATTTTCTTTGTAGTAGCTCGGCTACATCCTTGATATTACTGCTAGCTGGTGATCCATGCCTGCTCTCGGGTTTTCAAGCATATTACAAAGAGCCTGGGCATCAGTCTCCAAGATTGCAAATCTGATTTCTCTATTCCATTCTTGCAAATAGTTTTGATTTTTATACTTGCAAACAGTTCAGCAGAAGCAGCCCCTAGAAGTCTTGATTTTGATTGAAAAACCAATTTGCCACTTGCCTTTGTCACATCTTGTTATTCCTCCAGCCCATGTATTTGTCCATGGATATCTAGGAGCCATACGTAGTGATTTTGTAATATCACATGCCTTATTTGTCCATTCCAAAATGAATGTATCATTTTTATACTTGGTAGCCTTATATCATATATTATTCTGTTTTTTTTAGGCCATGTCTGCTAATTCCTGCACTAATATTTAGACTCTGAATGTGTCCATGAATGAGTTTAGTGGAAAAATTCCTCCCTATTTAGGTTGTCTTCCAAGTATACATGTGCTGGTTTTATTGATTATAATCTATAGCATATTAGGCTTTTAAATAATTTTTTATAACTAATTTTATAGTTTTTCATTCTCGTAGATAAAAAGTAGACTACAAAGCACAAGATATACTACATTTATCAAATTACATATAATGTAATATTTTTATTTTTCTTTAGTACAACGATTAGAAGGCATGACATTTTTTTTTCATGTTTCCGTGCATGTATGTGAATAGTGATGAATCATACTGATTTCAAATATTTTAGTTTGCATGGATATTAAACAACAATTTAAAACTCTATTTCTCCAAATTTATTATGTGTTACAAAATTTATATATTGGTCTAAAAAAACCAAAAGTGCCTTATTTGACAGAAAAATGTCATTTAAAATTTTCAAGCCACAAACATCTACAAAGATCATCGATAGTAAATTTGGTAGCCACGGAAAAAATTCGTGACAAACAACTTTAGCCATTATAGTATTTGTGGCAGTGGATATTATGTGCCACGGTAGTATTTGTGACAAACAACCATATTAGCAAAGGTAATATTTGTGGCTACTTAGTGCATTAGCCACAGTATAATTTGTGGCAAATTAGTTGTTAGCCTCGTTAGTATTCATGGTAAAAGAATTTTTTTGCCACATGAATACTCGTGGCATAAAATTCAAAATTTGCCTCAACATCCTTTTTCCCGTAGCAAATTTTTTTCCACGGCCTCTTGTGCCTCGGGAGTAAATTTTGGAATTCCCGTGGCTACACTTCATAGCCACGGGAATTTCAAACTTGTGCCACGATTTTTCCCATGGCATAAAGGTCAATTTGTTGTAGTGGAGGTACATGAGGCCCCTCCCAATAAGGGTAGCAAAGAGATGGTCCATGAATAGGGTCATAGGGGACCCATAGAGGAATAGGTCCTTGTTGGACCGGGAGGTATGAGTAGTTCAAATAAGGCTCAATATCTCCTCTCCGAACATGAAGATCATAAATCTGACGAGCATGAAAGTCATAACTGTTTCGGGGTTTTTTGAGTCCCTTGGGAGAGTTACAACACTAAGACTGGATGCTCTCTTGGATGCCTGTACTTGCAAAACAACGGAACACCGAATGGTCGGTGGTCCGCCTCCGAAGCTTAAGTTAGTCTAAGTCCGAAGAATAAGGTGCGGAATGTAAAGGATATTTGCTCGGATTCCGAGCTCGGGTGTACTGTTCTCTTGAGAGCGACAGTTCTGACAATGATTAGTAATCACTGAACATTCCTCGGAAGGAGTGTAAAGGGTTCTTTGTGTACGTATCACGTATTGAATGTCCAGAAGTTTCACGTAGCCATAAATGAGGAGGTGATCTCCTATTTATAGGCTTCTCGAAAAACGTGCACTCCCTAGGGTTTCGTGCCCTAGGGAATATTCACGCAGCTTTTGCAGACCTCGGGATTTGGGCCTGAAAGTCGCCAATCCCAGGTCCTTTTATCCGTCTGCCACGTGTCGTTCTCTGAGAGGTCCAAGGTGGCGCCCCTTTCAGTGACACGTGGCGGACTCCGATTGGGCCAACTGGCCTAGGGTATTTTTACCCAAATCAATAACCAAGAACAAAATCGTGTCTAACCGGAGAAGACAAAACATTAGGGAGGTGCGACAGCAAGAGACTTAGAGGACTCAACAATAGAAGATTCAGACTCAGACTCAAACTCAAACTCAGACTCATACAATTAAGACTTATCAAACATAGGTTAGTGTCCTGTGGTTATATATAATTTCCTTCCACTTGGTGCAGTAAGTTTTATGGTTTTGCACCATCCTTGGACTAGTCCTTCTTCTAGACTGATGAGCTTGGAGGGATCGAAGTTCTCGCTTTGTATTACTATTTGGATAAGTGCGGAGTCATCGTCGACACGCTTAGGTTTGTTTTTCTCGTACCTAAAGAGAATTCCCATGACATTAAAGTCAAAGCATGGTGGTAATTGTTCCCTGTGAATAGGAACAGGGATCTCGTCCAGATAATTACAATCCAAAAATATTTCAAAACCAGGTTGTTGTATCCCATTCTAGACAAGTGGTTCCGGGAATTTGTAGCATGGGTAATCTTCTCCCTCTTTTATAAATTGTCCACTTAGAGTGAGAGAAAGTGATCTATTAGGATTGCCTTTTTCTGCGTGCGAGTTGTTCTTCATGCATTAGACTTTCCCCTGGCTCGCTTAAGATGATCTAGAGTTGGTTCTAAACCAAGTCCAAAAGTATCTAATTTAGGGAGGCCAGGTAGTCCCATTTGTTTAGCTATCTCTTTTTACTTTCCTAGAGTCCTTCTAGGAAAGTGCCCTTGTCTTTTAAGGATATCGTTAATTAAATGGGTGTTGTAGTCTAGAGGGGTCTTTTCATCTTCCTCGATTAAAGAGACCTCTTCGGCCATAATGCCCCATAAATTTTCGTCGTTCTCGTCATACTCCACATTAATTATTAGTTTATCAATCGCTTTGATTCTCATAGGGGAAGCATCAATTGTGACGGGAACCCCTCCAACTATGGCTTTGACTTTTGATGGAAATATGAAGGGACGACCTTTAGATCATGAATCCAAGGGCGTCTTCGTAATAGGTTGATCAAAGCCTTGATGCCAACTACTTAAAAAGTAGTGGTATGTTCAATGACTCATGTGGTGACATTCATAGTAATGGTCCCTAGAGCTTGGCGACGAGACAAATCCTCATCCTTTATTCCCAACATCCTTGCAGTTCGAAGTGGGTATACATTAATTGCTTAACCATTGTCACAAGTGTTATTGGCACATTCATTCTTTTAATACCATTGTGAGGCTCTAGGCTTTGTTGGGTTTATCACCTTTTGGGCGTATATCCTTGTCAGAAAAGGTCATCAAATTGATGGAACTGGGGAGATCACTTATTAGAAAGTTGGCTAAACCCTCTAGAGTAGTCTCAGAATCTATCCCTACTTTGGTTAGAGCATCCATTACTGCGACCCTATGTTTATGGGACGAAGCAAGAAGCTTCCACACATTCATCTCAACTTTAGCTTTCTTAAGTTCTTTGACAATATCATTGTCTTATATGAGGGGCCTTGGGATTTATTGTGTAGTAGAGATAGGTATATTTGTGACTGGGGATTACAACCCTCCAGATCTTTTAAGGATAGTGATTGGAGTGTCCTTATCCTCACCCCAAATGTTGTCAACTAGATAGATCGTAGTTAATGGTGGTTCTTCTAGGTCTTTAGGATAGACGTCCTCACCATCATTATCCCAAATCCCATTAACACGGACATCACACTCAAGACACCTCTTACTCTTGGGGTGAGTTTTCCACTATCTACGAATCCTTGGACAAAATCTTTTAACTTGAAGGAATTTTCTATTGCGTGTCCCCCAAATTGGTGGTATTTGAAGTTGTATCTATATGTCCTTTTGAGAGATTCAAATGGTCTTGGCTCGAGAGGTTTGATCTTTCCCATCTCGAAGAGCATTGAACATATTTTCATAAGAGGTACTAATAGATGTATAAACCTTTTCATTTCTCATTATTAGTGGTTTAACCACATTGAAGGTAAATGGTTTCCTCTCAACAATGTTTGATGAAGAAGCCCGTTTTCCTTTTTCAAGGGTATGCTTGTTTCCGGCTTCCTTTATTTTCTTGCGGAGATTTTTCAGTTGGAGCCTTATTTCTTCTAATGTGTTGATAAGGATGCATACTTCTTATCTAATGGCGGCCTTTCCACCAGTAGTTAATGTTTTAGCTTCTTCCTAGAAGTTGCTCATTGCATCAAAAAAGGTTTCCTCCTCTTCTTCAATGGCATGATCCTCTTTTACTGGCCTGATTAGGAGTGATGGATCCATAGAATCTTGTTCGTCAGAGATTGCTAGAGAATCTGAAAGTGGAGTGTTGTTAATACTTGGTTTCTTACTAGTAGGAGGCATTGGGAGTTTGTCGTTATCGATTAGTCTTGAATAGCTTCTTTTAGTCTCTAACAAATCTCTGAAAAATGGCCCCTACCTTGGTGGTACTTGCAATGTGCATTATGATTCCAACTAGTTGTCCTCGTTTCAACTGGTGGATCTTGCATAGGTCCAATAGGAGTAATGATTCCTTTGGAATGAATACGGTCAAAAACGGTATCATATCATTCTAATAGGAGTGAAGTCCCTCCTAAATTGTTTCTTTTGTCCTTGATTGTTCATAGTGAGGACATCATTTAAATTAAAGGTGTTAACATTGTTACTATAATGGGTGGCCTTGGAAGAAGAAAGATTATCGTTCTTTTTTCCTTTCCAGCCAATTGTTGTTAATGTTGTTAACATGCTTTGATAATGTACATGCTTTGGGTATTTGTCTTGGAGGTTTTTAATGAACATCCTTACAAATTCCCTTTCACTAGGGAATTCAACCATTCTAGTGGAAGATTCCTTCCACTTATTGTAGAAAGTAGTAAATCCTTCATTCTCTTTTTCTTTTAACATTTTAAGCTCTGTATGGTCAGTTTCTACTTGAATGTTACACTTGTATCTAACAATGATGGCATTTATGATAGATTCCCAGGCGGCGATCTTTTCTTTGTCCAAAGAAAAGAACCATTGTTAACATACTGTTTCGAGAGAAAGAGGGAAGAGTGAAGGGAAAACTCTCCTATTAATTCCCTTGATGTCCATAATTGTTTTGAAGGCCCTTAAATGAAAGTAAGGCTTGTCAATTGGCTTGAACTTAGGGATTTCATTGGCTAAAAACTTCTGCTGAAGAAGATCCCTATCCATTAAGACCCCTTTAGAGCTAATCCAATGGAATTTGTAGTCGTTGGACATTTGACTCAAGCTCTCTTCTATTCTCTTGATGATGTCAAATAGCACTTGCTTGTTAGGATCATTGACTTGAGTAGAACATCCCTTAAACATCTTAGCAAGTCCATTCACAGTTTCTTAAAGTTTCTTAAATTCTTCTTACGAGGCCATTATTCTGAACTTTCTTCTGCGTCGAATCAGTTTATCAAAAAGTAGATCTTGAACGAATGTGTAGTCCTTAATTAGACGTCGTTCTCTCCTTAACCAAGCGATGTAATATTAAACCATTGACTCTTTTAATGACTTGACTCGAATTGTCTTTCAATTTTTATTGGTTTAAAGAAAGCAAAAAATGGGTGCATATTTTGGGAATCAAGTATGGAGATCAAATCAAGGTTCAAGCAACATGGTTTATGTTGGGAGGATAATATCCGACTTACCCCCCTAAAAACAACGACGGAAACCACGCACACAAGACTCTAGACATGGTCATGGTGACATATATACAAAGTGTGTGTATACACGAGTAAGTGAAAGTGACATGCTTATGAGTTGTGTGATGACCATGGGACTATATGATTAGACTCAAAAAATTACCAAATTAGGACTTCGGTTATTAATTAACCATGTGAATTAGACTTGACGTGAAGACTTGGAACGACAAAATAAAACCATCACGTCGCACCTATTCCATCGCGGAATGATATTACTATCGTATTGCAATAGACGCTGACGATTCGTGTCACAAGCCAAACTTCCACGCCGAGACTTGAATGTTAGTCTTAACTTGTCTTCGACATTTCCTTCGATAAGGTAAGCCTATAGTCTGTCAAGTACATATAAACTTTATTGATTAATTATTTAATTAATTAATTAAGCAAAGTCCTTTAGTCATTGATTAGTTTATTAAAACTTTATTTACAAACACAAGTCAACACAAACAAATATTTTAATCACAATTAATTATGCACAAGTAAGAGATGCACAAGTAGTGATGTGGGGTAATTTAGGTCGTTGAAATCTAAAGCACCCACAATCAAACAAATAAGAAAATAAAACTTACTCCTAATATAGGGCAAGTCCGAGTCGTACCACGAGGAATGAGGGAGAGAATGCTATAGCCTATAGTTAAGCTACTTGAAGAATGAGAGGTAATTCGAGGTGAATCTAAAGGTTTAATCGACTAAGAAAAGAAAAAAGATCAATATAACAAACATTAGGGATTAAGGTTCCACATGCAAGCTCAATGATCATGCCAAACGACGAAGAACTCAATCGATTAAAACATTGTAAGGGAAAACAATAGTCGCAATCAATAGAATTCAAGAGCTATCTCCTATAAGTCAAGCTAGGTTTACTATGAATGACTAATAAGGAAAATCACAATCAAATTCAATCAATTAAAGCAATTCTCAAATCAAGGGTTCATGTCATTGAAAATTACAATGCAATCTAGATTAATCATCAAGGTTGATCACTCCTATTAAAATCAATCACATGCACAACTATGTTAACCAATTTAGATTATTTTTTGAAATTATGACTTTGAGATAAGATCGGCGATGATTACTTTGATAGAGAGGCGTCAATTTAGTGGAGCTAAGCAGGAGAGTCCCCTCAACCATCTTAAGGAGTTCAAGAAGAATTGCAATATTATCAAGGTGAATGGGGTTTCTCAAGAGTTCATTCGACTTAAACTTTTCCATTTCTCTCTTATTGGACGTGCTCTAGAGTTGTTGGATAAAAAGGTGAAGCTAAACTCTTTGAGAACATGGGATGAAGTGAATAAGGAGTTTCTATCTCGGTTCTATTCACAAAAGAAGACGACCGAAGCAAGAGCTCTCATTCAAAGCTTCAAGCAAAAGCTAAATGAAAATATTTATGAGGCATGGGAATGGTATAAGGAATACCAAAGAGAGTGTTCACACCATGGGATTCCCACCTATCAAATCATCCAAATCTTCTATGGAGGTCTAACCCCCAAGTAAAGTCTTGCTTAGATGCCGATGCCGGAGGCCCTATCATGAATAAAATGGAGGATAAAGTGGTGGACCTAATTGAAGATGCGGTAAGGTATGACATTGATTCGCAAGAAGGTGAGAGAGAGTCGACAAGCAAAAGCGGTTGTACGGTGTATTCAATCGACCTTCTCAATGCCATCAACAATTTGTCCTCACAAATCTCAAACTTGGGAAAGGAGATGACTTCAATTAAAGCAAAGCTTGAGAGTGCTTCATCACAAGCACTTATTCTTCCCTCCCACAATAAGGGGAGAGGTACATCTTCTAACTCTACTCCTCCTCCTACTTCGAATAATATGCCAAATGGATGTGTGTTTTGTGATGTATGTGGGTCATATGACTATGATGCTTGTAATTTTCCACATGAATTTGATAATTGTGATGATGTTGATAATAACGATTGTAAGCAAGTGAACTTTGTTTCAAATAACAACAATGGACAAAGATTTGATGGACCAAGGAACTTTGGGAATAGAAATGCTCACCAACAAGGGAACTTTGATAATTATGGTGGTTATAGGAACCAAGGAAATCAAAATTTCCGAGGTAACTATGATAATCAAGGCTATAATAATCAAAGTTAAGGTCAAGGGTATGGAAACCAAAGCCAAAGTCAAGGCTATGGTAACCATTACCAAAACAATGGCCAAAATCAAAACCGGGGTAATTGGAGCAACCAAAATCGGGGAAATTTTCAAAACAACAATCAAAGGGGACCCTCACCCGGATTTGCTCCAAGAACTAAAGGTAATGGTGAGAATTCCTATGCTTAACCTTCATCTTCTAGAACTACCTTGGAAGAAATCATTGAGAACCAAACTAAGATTTTAAACACTTACATGTTGGTAAGTGACAAAAAGTTCAATGAGATGATAACACACAATAGGATGCTTGAAACACAAATCACCCTATTAGCGAACACCTTGAAAGAGAGTGTGAATGCAAGCCCTTCTTCTTTACCCTCACAAGGAGTTTATCCTAAGAAACCCGTGTATTCTATCACCACAAGGAGTGGTAAAATGCTTGAAGAGAGAGTTTCTAGGAAGAGTGAGGAGGGGTGAGAAGGTGAGTGATTCAAGTGAGGAGAAAGAGCTTGATGTGTCAAAGAAGGTGAGAAAAGAAGCCCAAGAGGAAGTGAAGATTGATGAAAAAGTGCATGAGGATGTGATCAAACCCAAACTTTCATATCCCTAAAAGTTTTTGAGAAACAAAATCGATGAACAATTTGGGAGATTTCTTGACATGCTTAGGGAAGATCATCTTTCAATCCCTTTCACCGAAGCCATGACCCAAATGCCAAGGTATTCTAAGTTCCTTAAGGAAATCTTTACTTGTAAGAGAGAGTGCAATGAGATTGACTCGGTAAAGGTTGGGGAATGTTGTAGTACTTTGATTCACAATGATTTACCTAAGAAAATGAAAGATTCGGGTAATTTTTCTATCCTTTTCAAAATCAATGGAAAATAGTTTCAAAATGCTCTTTGCGATCTTGGTGCTAGTGTGAGCATCATGCCTTATTTGGTTTTTAGGAAGCTTAAGCTAGGTGAGCTTCTTCCAAAAACATGACCTTACAACTGGCCAATCGATCTATTAAGTTTCCAAAGGGGAGAGTTGAGGATGTCCACCTCAAGATAGGTGAGTTTACAATTACGGTTGACTTCATTGTGCTTGAGATAGCGGAAGATCACAACATACCTATCATCTTAGGGAGACCTTTCTTAGATACTTCAGGAGCTTTAATTGATGTGAAGAGTGGCCTTATTACTTTGAGGGTTGATAACAATAAGGCTAGTTTTGAGCTTAAATCGATGCATGAATCTTTGTCTTTTGTGAAGGGAATGTGATGAGTGCCATAAAAATGGCACTCATTTGATGAGTATATAGCTTGTTTTTACCTTCTTTTCATAGCTTTCCTTCTTAATAAATGCTTAGTTTTATGCATTTTCTCTTTATTTCCCTTTTATCTCTTATTTTGATTTTTTATGGTTTTTCTTGTGTTTTCTCCTTTATTTTCTCTTTTCATGGCTGTAGGTATTGAAAGAGGTTCGGGACTTGATGTTGGTGGTTTTCTAAGTTGGAAGATGATTTTGGAGTAAGCTCAAAGCATTGGGAAAGCTCAAGATGCAAGGAAGTGGATGCTCCAAGTTCTAGCTCTTGCTCTCTAAAGCCGTGCTCCCATGAAGAAGTGGTGTTGAACCCACCGTCTTGGCTCCTAGAAACTGCCACTATCAACATGTATCAAGTGGGAGTTCACGAGTCCCAATTACGAATTCACGAAGCGGCGAGAAATACGGAAGAAACCCTAAAAGAGCGGGCGCACAACCCTCTTGCGCGGGCGCTCCTCTCTGTTTTCCGGCTTTGCTAGATTCCTTTTTCTCACCTCTTGTAAACACCCTTTTTCAGCTGATTTTTGTAAAACGTTTTAGACATAATTTTGATCATAATTTTAGCTTAGTTGAGAGCTTCTCTCTCTAATATTGATTAAAATTTTGATCATAATTTTAGCTTAGTTGAGAGCTTCTCTCTCTAGATCTTAGAGAGAGAAAGTGAGGAATTTCATTGGGGATTTGAGAGATTGAAGATTCAAGTTGACAATTATATTGAAGATCTCCATAATTAATCAATGAATATTTCTAACTCTATCTCATTTTATTGCTTTATTTAATTCATGTTTGTTTGATTTGATTTTGATGTTTGATCTTTATTAGTGTAATTGTTCTAGATATTTTATTAAGTCTTGATTTCTTTAGTTGTTTGTTGATAGATAATGATTCTTGAGTAGTTGTTTGGCTAGGAATTGGGTGAAACTTGTATGATTGATTGATTGTGATTATTTTAGGAATTGTATTGATTGATTGTTGAGATTAAAGTGATTAATGTAAGTTTGCATGTGTGTAATTTGATTAGGCCTTGAGAATTGTGCTAAATTACATTGTAATTGCTAATAATACGACCAATTGATTTAGGAATTACAATTATCGATTGGTTTGGATTGTGATTCTCTTAGTTTGTTATTCATAGAGACATCTAGCTTAACGGTTAGGAGATAACTCTTTGATTCCAATTGATAGCTCTTAGCATTAGTCTTCACAACAATTGATTGGCATGTTTGTCCCAAGTTGTTGTAATTGTCATGATTACATGTTGATCCCTATTCCTAGTGTTTTATTTTTTTGGTTGTTTGTTTGTTAGCTGTTAGTATTACCTCTTTACCCTTGTCTTCGACCTAGCTTAGGCGCATAATTGAGAGTGCTTGAACATTACCGTTCCTTTGGATTCGACCCTTGACTTACCTCTATACTTGTATTTAGGTTTGTTAATTGTTTATAAATCTAGTTTTAACTTAGGGAGGATTAGTCAATGACCTAGTCTTTTCCCTCGTCAAAGTGGCGCTGTTGCCAGGGAAAGGTGTCTTTGTTTGAGTGTTTTTTATTGCTTGAGTCTAGTTCTTTGTATATAATCTTCTTTTATTTGATTTTTGCTTGTTTAAAAAAATGGTGAATAAGCAAATTAGGGATGAAGTTGAATAATTTTTTATTATAATTGTTGTAATCTTTGGGAAACTTCTGAGATTTGTTATTTTGGTTTGAATAAGCAAATTAGGGATGAAGTTGAATGCATACATAATGGTGAATTTAGAGCATTGCCAATTGATGATGCTTGGGATTTCTATGTTTGGTTTGCTTGGGATGTCTATAATAGGGGTAATCATTTTCTAATATTGATATGCAATGTCATGATTTTTCTTATGTTAGCATGAATTCCCATGAATTGTCAAATGATCCCATGAGTGAACCTAGAACAAATGATTTCAATTCTATTTCCTCTTTTGTTCATGATGATGAAATACATGCTCAAGTTGATGCTAATGGTGTGTTTCAATTTTCTTCATTATTTACCATGCCTTCTTGTGATGTGCTTTGTTCCTTTGATGACAAATCTCATATACTTGATTGTGCCCCCACTTCCCAATGTGATGAATATGCTCATGATTTTCATGTTGATTCTTCCAATCTTGGTTGTACTTTTCTTCTTTTGTTGAACATCAATCTTCTCACCTTTTGAATCTTTTATTGGTATTTTTAAAACTCAAATTAGGCATATTAAGCTTAGTAATGATCTTGGGCATAGTAAGGAGTCGATTCTTAATTCTATGAGAAGTCAATTGGAGATGATGAAAAAGAGTGAGGAGCGTTTTGAGGAGGAAACAAGTAGAGGTGGAGTGCTAGAAAGCCAATTGTCATCTTTGATGCTTGTTTGTGAAATTTCTAAATCCAATGTGTATGTTGAGGATGATGATGATGATTTTAAGCAACCAAGAAAGTGTGAGAATCCCATTGGCGAGCATTTGAGTGATGGTGAAGGAGTTGAGAGTGAAGAGGGTGCTGATTTCAAAAACCCTAATCCTCCTTCCTATCTTGATGAGTCTCTTGTGCATGATTGTGATTCTTCTATCCATGAGTATTTGGACTCATTTGAGGTTATGTCCAATATGTTTTTTGAGAGTAAAATGAAAACCCATAACCTTTTGAATGAGTTTATTAAGGATGCTTCATGGGAGAGAGATGAGTTTGAAATGAATTTGCATCCATTCATGCATAGTTTTGAGACTTTAGGCTTTGAGGATGTTGAGGGAGTTGTTGTTCATTGTTGTGATGGAGGGGATTATGTGGTTCCTCTTGGAAGTTGGATGTTTGAAGGAAATGGAGATCATGAATGTTCTTCTTTTGAGGATTCTATGATTGATTTTCATGCTCTTGTTGGTGATTTGAGGCATGGTGGTGAGGAAGAGTTCATTTGTGAGACCATTGCTCCTATTCCCCTTTCTCATGTTCCTTTTTCAAGAAAATTTAACCATATCCTCTACATTCCTATGACCCTCCCTTCTTTTATCCATAAGCCTATTGAGGATCCCTTATCTATGATGATTTACATGTCCCTCATTCGTTTTCTATTGAGGAAAAGGGTGATTTTGCCACCCAAAAACACTTTGAGGAGAGTTTGCCTTATTCTTCTTTTTCTTTTTCTTCTTCCTTTTCTTCTTTTTCTTCGTATTATTTTGTTGAATTTGTTTTTGATTCATCTTCTTTTTCTTGGCTTCTCTCTCCGCATTTGCGTGCACTATCCTTGTTGCACATCCTCTTCCCGTTATTTGACAAGCTCTTGCGTTCGTTGCAATATTATTTTCTAGAGCGGTTAAGCTTGGACTTTAAGCAAGCCTTTCTCGGGAAGTAACTCGTGTTTTATTGCTTTCATTTTCTTTTCTTTTTAGAATAGATTTTCACTCATGGAAATGTTTGTGTGCCTTTTGCTGGGTACATGACTTGATATACTTTGGTGCATTGGTTTGAATCAAGAATCAAGGAAGATTGACTCCTATTTTGCTAGCATATGGAAAGCAAGATTCAATTCTAGATGAACATGGCTTTGAAAGGTTAAATTGGGTCATTTGCGGGTATTTACACCCACCTATATCAGGTAATATCTTTACTTGCTCTTTCTCTAATGGTTGATGACCTGTTGGACATGTGTTGGTTTGTTGGATTGATCTCTTTGTTTTCCCCTCCCGTGGATTATTAGATTTATGTTTGAGCATGTTGTCTCATTCAAGCTTGGGGGAGGGTATTCTATCATGTTTGTGACACGAGGAAAATGTAGGTCGTCCTCTACCCTTTCCTAGAGCCAAAGAAAATTTATAAACACTCGACCAACCTAATACGAGTATATGGTAAGTCAAGGGTCGAACCCAAGGGAATGAATAGGTGTAAGCTATAGCCTAGGTCAAGCTACTTCGAAGTTTGTGGAAAGATGCGGTTGGTAACTAAGGTATCAAGAAATCTAGATGAATCGAGAAATTCAATATACTAAACACTAGGGATATGGGTTCCACATGCAAGCTCAATGATTATGCTAATTGAAAGATCACTCAATCAATTCAAACATTGCAAAGGACAAACAATAGTTGCAATCAAAGGAATTCAAGGGCTATCTCCTATAAGCCAAGCTAGGGATCACTATGAATGGCTAGCTAGGAAAATCACAATCAAATTCAATCAATTAAAGCAATTCTCAAATCAAGGGTTCATGTCATTGAAATTTGCAATGCAATCTAGATTAATCTTATAGGTTGATCACTCCTAATCTAATTAATCACATGCACAACTATGTCAACCAATTTAATTGCACCATTCAAATCAATTTAGCATCATCAACTAGCAAAAATCATCAATCAAGCATGCTTCCCCTTCTCCCTAGCAACTAATCTACTCACTAAACATGGTGGAATTAAGAAACAAAACAAATTCAATCAAATTCATATTCATTTAAAGCTAAATCAAAAGAAAATCAATCAATCAAAATTTCTAAAACAAGGAATGTAATCTCAATCAAAATCCAAGAAACTAGAAGGAATTGCATTAAAAGTAAATCAAGGGAAAGAAATCTTACAAACATTCATTGAATTGAAGAAGGAATTTCAAAATTAAATTGAAATCTAAGATCAAATTCAAGTACAAACAAGTAAATCTTAAGCTTCTCTCTCTACTTTCTCTCTCTACTATTTCTAGAAAAATTCTCTCTCTAGTACAAAGTTAAGTCGTCCTCCAAAAAGAAAGTCAAAATCTATAAATAAGAAAAATCGAGCGAAGAGGGCAGCACAGGCCGTGCGCACGCACAGCCCAGCCGCGCGTGCGCACAGCTGGGTCTGCGCGCACGCACCCCTGTGCCGCGCGCGCGCACCCGTGTGCGATGCATAAGCTTTAGCTCCTTCGCTTGCTTGATCAAACTCCGCGCTCCCGAGCATCCCCATCATCAGTGCACTCGAGATGATGCCCGCGAACATGGCAGTCCCAAAATGAGCAAATTGACTTGATTATTCACCTACAAAACACAATTTAAACAAAGAGAGGAAGCGTAGCAAGGTAAAACTAACACTAAAATTATGAATTATCAACTAAAAATATGAAAAACTCGTAAACACTAATCGAGAACTAAAGTGAATTAAAAAAATGGAAAATCAAATAAAACTAAAAGAATTATATGAAAATGATGAAAGAAAATAAAGAAAATGAACCTAAATCTTATTCTTTTGAGCGCCATAAACGACGCTCATCAAATTCCCCCAAGCTAAACTTTTGCTCGTCCTCGAGCAAAACAAAATCAAACCCAAGGGAAAATGATCACACTACTCAAGCAAAGAAAGAAACAAGAAAATTAGGGAAGATGAGAATATACACTAACTCACTTTCGTAGGAATCACGGTCAATTTTAACAACTAAAGACAAGCCATTTAAACCCCTAGATCGCTCTAGAGGACGAGTGATGCTCTCGTAAAGGTTTCCAAAGAGGTTAACCTACAACTCTTTTTATTAAAAAGGAGGCAAAGTAAAAAGAAAAGAAAAGAAAAAAAGTTTAAAACCTTTAAAAGAAAAGAAATGCTTATACAAAGGCCTTTTGAACATGATCAAGGCACAAAGGATATCAAGCTTTCTAAAACAACAATGGTAAGCACGTTCTAAGATATCGAGGGTTGATTGAAACATAGGGTGTTCTAAGCGTAGAGAACTAATGAGGCGCAATCCACTTTCATCCCAACCAATCTAACAGTGTTCTCCCTAATGGCCTCAAATCTTCCCTTAGTAAGCGTCTCTATGGTTCCACGAAGGAACCGGAAAAGAATAGAATTTGAGGGTTCTCGACATCTCGACCTTGCATCCCTTTTCTTGAGGCTTAAAATTTAGAATTTGGTGGTACACCTAGATTATGAAGCAAAGATTGGCCACACCTCAACACCAAAACCAAGAAGTCACCAAACAAAAACAAACTAATACCCCCAAGCTTATTCAAAGCTATATCCACAAGCATATATACAAAAAGCGTAAACGCTTCTCCCCCAAGCTAAAAGGAAGCATTGTCCTCAATGCGAGAAAAGGGAAAAGAAACAAATCATCTTTTTTTTTTTTCAATTTTTCATTATATCAAAGCAATTGTCCTCGCCTCTTTTAATTTTGGACGGCTTTTTCAAGTATATTCAATTGCCATTATTCACAATATGTACAAAAGACGAATTCGCATACAAATAAAACCAATTTCCAACTTTATAGATCACAAACTCCAAAAGCATGACCATTTGCTTCACAAAAACCAATATAGGAACGAAAAGAAACAGAAGGTGTAAAGTTCTAAAGATGTGGCTTGAAAAGAAGGGGAATGGCTCAAATGTTTATCAAGATGGGAAATGTAAACCCAATGAACTAAAAAGAAGAAGAAAATCCTAGAAATGAAAAATTACCACCCAAAAAATGGCCTTTGTCCTTCCTAGTTGGTTCGGTCTCGTGTTTGAGAATTATGAGTCAAGATTCAAGATTAGGGATGCAAAGGTGGAGGATCCACGCCGCACAATCAAGAGTGATGAAGGCTTGAAAGAGAGAAACCTCACACGGTTGTAGCAAAAACTTACTAAAGGTGTCAAATTCACCAAAGGAAGCAACTCCGTCTTACCACAAACCAAAAGAATCTGGCTTCAAGGCCCCAAAAGGTCTAAACCGCTACCTTAGCATACTCTATCCTAGAATCAACCAAAGATACTCTCAAACCGTGCAAACCATTGTATTTAGGAAGAAAAATAGCCAATGTGCAAGTTCAAGTGGTATTAAGTCCAAAGTAAAAGCAAAAACATTTATTCATATTCACAAAAACAAGGTTTTTTTATAATATTTTTTTAAGTCTATTTGTTTAATTTTTTATTATTATTATTATTATTATTATTATTATTATTATTATTATTTTATTTTTTTATTTTTTATTTTTACAAGAGAAAAGAGATAAAAAGAAAAGAAAAGAATAAGAAATAGAGAAAAAGGAAAACAAGAAGGAAGATGAAAATAAAAGAGAAAGAAAAAGAAAAAGAAGAAAAGGAAAATGAAATGAAAAATAGAAAGATATAGGAGAAGTAGAATGCAAAAAGGAAATATTGCGAACAAACATAAATCCCAATCAACAAACAAGTGAACATTCGGCCATAACGCCAATGTTCCCAAACACACTAGGGTGTTAAAAAGCAAACAACCTCAAACCATTCAACTTCTCCTAGAACTAATCCTAGACTAAGCTTTTGCACATTAAAAAGGTGAAAGAGAACCTTTATAAATCGTTGAAATCAAAAGCATAAGCAATAGAGCAAGGTGAGAAATAACAAAAAAAAACTATATACAAAGAAAATTGTTAGTAACTTCAATACAAAAGAAAAGAAGAAAATAGAAAATAAAATGTAGGCAAATAAAGAAAAAGCCAGTAATAGCAGCAGCAAGGGTTAGAATCAACAGACTAAAATAGTATCAGGAGATTAGAAATCAGACAATCATCATCAGGAATCATCATAATAAAGACACAGAGAAACTCGGCGGACAACAATCAGCGAAACAAACAACAAACCAATAACCGGGCAGAGGAATCAGCAGAAATACAGCAGCATCATTATAAAACCGAACAACAGAAAGATCAATACTAGAAGCATAGGAGACCAGGAATGAACTACAAAAGCAGGGGGGGGAAATATGGTGAAGCACAGAAAAAGATGCAGAAAGCACCCCCAAGCTTAGACTGGACCACCCCCCTAACTCTAAACCTAAAGGCATATAGGCAATCGAGAAACATCATAAAAAGCACAGAAGAAGGGGTGGCCATGGTAGTATCACTCCGCACTATGGTAAGGGGTAGAATGAGAACTCCCCTCACCGGTCTCCATCACATGACTAGAGCTAGCCATCTCACTCACGTCCATGGGAGCCTTACCCCTTAACCTACCATTCCTCCTAGCTCTATCATCCTCAAAATAATGAGACCAATCATCTAAGACCGGCTCACCCGACCTACCCCACCGCCCAAAAGTCTCAGGGTCAGGAAATGGCGAAGGATTAGCCGGATCATATGTGTAATCACAACCACCGGGCCGCCGATAGTCGTAAGTGGTCGGGGTGGTGCCTATGATAGAACTAGGGTGAACATGAGGGCCCTCCCAATAAGGGTAGCAAGGCCGAGGACCAATGGTAGGATCAAAAGGCTCCCACTGAGGGATAGGTCCTTGTTGGACCGGGAGATAAGGGTAGTTAACATAGGGCTCGATTTCCCCTCTCCGAACATGCATATCGTACAATTGATTTGTATGATAGTCATAACCAAGATTAGAGGGTTTCATAGAAGGCATAGAATATAACACATTAGCAATAGAATCAAGCCTAGCATGAATGGTTGACAAATCAAAAGTAGAAGGAGTAGAAGAGGGGGAAGGAATATGTGTACCTTCCGGTTCAACTGTGGGAATAGTTTGAACATTCGATGAGAGAGCATTGGTCGAGCGGCCTCTTGTTTGATTCGTCCTACGTCGAATAGAAGGAGCAATATCTCGCATTGGAGGCCTCCAAGATAAGGAGTCTTTCACTCTTGGTCGGGTGGTTGCCTCTTTGCATGGGATTAAAAACCATTCTTTAACCCGAGAAACTTTCCAAATGAAGACATCATCCTTCTTCGTACGATCGAGGAACTTTTGGTTCACAAGGGCGGAGATGTTGAGGAAATGAGAAGAAGATTTTACTAGAGGATCAATAATTGGGGGAAGCTCATTTAACAAAGTCTTGTAGTCTTCATTGATGCATAGAGCTAGGATAGAAATCATCCCTCCCAATTGGATGCTCCCCGATAGGCTAACTCCATCCCGAATATCCAATAGTCGATTGATGAAGTGCTCTGTGGAATCCACCAACTCAATCTCAAAGTCATTTTGGTCGGCTATCCATAACCAACAAAGCTCCTCTCGAGAGATAGCTCCCAAAGAATCTTTGGAGCAAAGAGCATAAGTGAGGAGACGGTTGAAATACTGCATAGCCGGATGAATCATGGAGGTGGTCTTGGAATTTTGAGGCTCATACTTCCCTTCCTCCGAGATACTTCTCCACCAACGTTTCTCATTATATCCATGATCCTCTGCCATTCTATCATGTGCCGGGTAGATACATTGTTCCACGTCTGCGGCCCAAGGAAACTTGAAGTAAGAACATAGTTGAGAATCCGTCAATGAGTGATCATGATTGAAAATTTGGAATGTCAAAGTCCTTGAGGAACCGTCACTCGATTCTCGGACTTCCTCAAGAGAAGAAAGAAATTCATAGGTCACCCTAGCATAAGTAGGGGCGCTCAAATCAAAGAACTCTAAAAGATGAAGGCCCTTTGCAAGAAGCCGAACATCCTCATCTATGCTGAGAAACTTGGTTGTTGCTTGATCGTAAAATCTTGTTGGTCTAAGCTTTCTCTTGGATAGACGCTTGAAACGATCCCAATGTGATTCTTTAGAAAACTCAATGCCATATGTCTCTTCTACCTCGGGTGGAGGTGGAACAACATGCCTTGGTTTGCTAGAACTTGATCTTGCCCGCTTCTTGTGACGGATTGGAGCCATCTACAAGAAGAAGAACAACTCATGAGAAAATCTTACATATGTCATATTGCAATAAGAAACATAAGTAATTGCTCAAGAATCAAGCACAAAAGCAATTATCTCAAAGTAGAAACACGTAAGAGACCAAATCAAGATATGGCTACATATGAACAAAATGCCATTAATATAGAATCATAAACTTGAAACAAGTAAGCATGGATTAAAGGCAAAAATGAACATAAGAGACCAAATCATGAGTCAAATTGAGCAAAATAACCTCAAGCATTGAATTATCAAAGCAATAAAACCATTATAAAGAATACCCATGAGAGAGAAAATGACCAACAATGGTGAATCAAGGATCAAGCAAATTATACAAATTTATCATGAAAAAGCTTCAATTTAACACTCAATGATATCATTCAACACAAATTACAAGTTAAAGGAACCAACAATGGAGTTCTACCATGAAAGCAAAAAAAGGTTTCAAGCTTGAACAATGAGGAAGAAGATTACTAGAAAATAAGAAATTATACCTCAATGTAGCCTTGAATTACTTGCAAATTACCCAAAATGAAGATTTAAGAACAAATAGAACACCCAAAGATAAGTTCCAAACCTCAACACAATTTCTCAAAATTTCGAAAATAAACCCAAAATATTGAATTTTTTGTTTGAAAATCTGGAATTTTTCTTGAAAAATTCGAAAATTTGATGAGTGAAATGTAATGTGATGTTAGAATGAGAATAAAAGAGGTGAAATTGATATGCTTTTGCAAGAAAAAATAATAGGGTTTGATTAGAGAATAGAGTAAGTGATGTAGCGTTAGAACGGTCGCTCATTCCACACTCAATCAAACACATTTATTAACAAACACCTTACAAACCAAGCATAATGACAAGTAAGAGTTCGGTCCACAAGGAACAGGATAAGGTTGCTAAAGATCTTAACACTTAAGCTAATTCGAAGTCAATGGTGAATAGGGGTTCGTCAAGTAGACAAACAAACTATGGTTCTAAATCAATGGACTAAAGACACTAGGGAATGGGATCCACTCAACCAAGGCAAGGCAAACAGGAGTAAAATAGACAAGCTATAGCAAGGACTATATGTAAAATCAACCTCATGCAATAAGAAAACAACTCACACTACTAAACTTAGATTTCTCATTAGTCTAGCAATAGATGATACATAATCAAATTACAATAAGTAATGACATACTCAATTTACACTTCCATGTCAAACTAGGCATATCATGCTATCAAGCTCCTAAGTCAAGGGTAGCTAATCCTATCATGAAGAACTAACAAGCAATCTCATATAATCAATTTAATTGCAATACAAACATCAATGTTTCTCCCATATTTGCATAACTAACCCAAAAGGTTGAGCTTCACCCAACCCCTAGCAAGAAGACTACTCACAACTCATATTTATCAACATGCAATCAACAATTAGGGTTCTAACTACTTCAATAAATGGGGAAAAGTGGTTAACGATTGAAATAACTATCATCCAATAAAAAATTACCAAGAATTTAAGAAGATTTAAATAACATGCAAAAGCAAATGAAATCAGAATTTAAGTAGAAAAAGGTTGGAGAAATTACTAATTGAAGCTTGAAATTGAATAACAATGGAGGAACTTATCTTCTACAATGATTGAGATTGAGAATTCCAAACTAATAATTGAAATCTAACTAATGATTTGAGAGTATTTATGTTTCTACAACTACAAACTAAGAGGAAGCTCAGAAAACTTGGATGCCGTACAATAGAGTCTAAGGGGGTATTTATATGACCCTCAAATAAAAAGGACGGAGAAAACAAGAGTCGGGATTTTCTGCAGGTGCATACGGACGTGCCAGGGGTGGCACGGACGTGCAGCCAAGGTGGCACGGACGTGCCACCCTAAGCACGGACGTGCAGATTTGGGCAGTAGCTCAGATTTGGCCAGGCTAACTGCACGGCCGTGCAGTTTATGGCACATGAGTTGGGGGTAGAGAGGCGAACTAAGCAAGGTTGCACTAGGATATCTCGTTATACCTCTTACTAGTTCATTAGAGCACGTCTAGATATTCCAAAGTTGCAAAGCCCTCTTTCGGTTATAAAATGGCAAAATGCAAGTCCACCTCCCAAAATGCACTCCCAAGCCCTTTCAACTACGCTCTAATTCGGGAATTTACACAAGAAAAATCAAAATAGATAGTGTGTGGGAGGCATCCACAAATTGACCTCTAGAATAGAAAAAGTGAAAACTTTGAGAATTTTGGGGGAGTTTTTGACTTCTCCAACCTTTTTCTATTTTTTTTTCATTCATTTCCCTCGCCTCTTTTAACTTTCAGCGGCTCTTTCTTTTATTCGAAACATGTGGCTTATTATGCCACTTATTACACAAGATATACATAGAACTAATTCCCTAGTAGAGTTTCGTTTCGGGGAGGAAGGGAGACACACCAAGGGCACAAGGGACCGCAATTTGATTCAAACATATCCTACTTTGGGCAAATTAGACAATATCCTATGCTAGACGTGCAATTGAGCATTCATCGGTTTTCATTTCATATACACTAGCGCAATCAAGATTAATAAGCCTCTAAATGACCCCAACTCTTGCACACATCCTTCTAAAAGAACTTTTACTCATCACTCAAGAGTCAAGCAAGCAAATCATATAAGCATCGTTATTTGAGTCTCATCCAAGGGCTAATTTTTCGGTTTTTTTTTTTTTTTTTTTTTTTTTTTGATAGTGAGTTAGGAGAACTAAGCTAAGCATTAAATAAAAAATAGAACACAACTATACAACTAAATGAAGAGAGGAGAGAAGAAAAGTATTCACACATTAAGAGATTTGGATTTAGGGCGTTGGATTTCAAAGGGAGCAAATTTGGATGTTAAGGGGTTTGGATGTTAGGGGAAGGAACAAACAACATGCAAGGTAATCACCAATCAAGCACAAACAAGAACCAATCAACAAAACCAAAGAGAAAGACTCCCCCCCAAGCTATCATAAACATTGTCCCCAATGTTAAAACAATAAAAGCACAAGAAAGGGGAAAAAGAGACTAACTCATTAGTTCGGTCCTCCTTGGGAGCTTGAGCCCCCGGGGTACCAATGTCGGTAGATATTTCGGAACTCACCCAATTCCGACCGAAGTCCTTCGAAGCTTGTCCTCATGTTGTCGTAGGAGGACCTCATATCTTCGTGAGACTTTCTCATAGTCTCGAACTCGGTGGTCATCCGGTTGAACCCTTGGTTCATCAAATGCATTTGCTGCTCGAAGGTGAGGGGTGGGTTGCCCTCACCCATGCCTTGACCTTGGTACCCTTGTTGGTGATCGTATTGTTGTTGTTGTTGGAATTGTTGTTGTGGAGGTTGCTGCTGCTCTCCTTGCTGTTGCTCCTCTTCATCGTCTTCATCGCCGGGAGCCCAATCGTGGTCTCTCTCGAAGATCCAGTTGGTCTCGTCGTAGATGAAGGTCCGCTCCGTGTCGGGGAGGTAGGCGTAGGACCGGCCACTCACGTGCCACAGGTAGGGGTGTGGCCCCTCGACGTCCTCCACCCACCTCATTGTCCTTAGCGACTGCATATCGATCCGCGTCGCTCCTGGGCAAACCTGTTGATCTGCAAAATCAAGATTAAGAGCAGCAACAATAATAGTTATCATACCACCTATGGTGATGTTACCGGACCCGGTGGCAACATCCTCTAGGTGGTCTACAAACCAGGACCCTACATCTAGGGCCGAACTACCCATACTCAAGTGCCATAGGAAGTGAAGCAACCTAGTGGACACTACCCCCGAACTGTCACCTCTAGCGAACGTCGTGTTTGCTATGGTGCGCTGTGACAACCTAAATGCGGGGTGGATAATGGCCGTGGCCTTATCGGTCCTGGGGTTGTAGTTAAAGAGGCCGGTGATCTTCCTCCAAAACTCACCTGCGTTATAGCTACGGGGTGGCCTATCCTTTGCCCCAATGGTTCCGTTCGTAGGCCACCCAAACGCTTGGTTCACCCTATTGATGGTCATGGTATGGGGGGTGTTCATGAGTTGGAAGGTGATACGGCGGGGGTTCCTAGTTGTGTTCCGTTGAACTTGGAGGGTGGAGAGGAATTCAAGAGTTAATCTCTTGTATGTCAAAGCAAGTAAGTCTAGCCAACTACCTAGGCCACATCCCTCGAATAACATTCTAATGTCCTCCCCCACCCCTAGGGACTCGGCTACCTTCTCACTGTAGAATTTGGTCGGCCTAATTCTCCTCCTACTATTTCTTAGAAAATTGTTTGCAAAGGTTTCGTCATTGAAAATTATTCCCATTGTATCCACTTGTGGTGGACCAACAGGAGGAGGAGGAGAAGGGTTGCGGTACCTAGCGTCCGTGTTTCTAGGTCGATTTCTTCTAGACATGGTCGGATTTATGCAATGCAATCAAACAAACCACAACCAAATAATCAACACAATAAACACACAATAGGCACTAGGTCCACTAAACACAACCAAAGCTCAAACAAGGCCAATAATTACAACACAATCAAGCCAAGCTCTAAGTCTCCCACCTAAGACAATTGAATCACCAAGCAATATACACTAATCCAACAACACAACCACAACAATTTAATATCAAAATTTTTGCACTAGAGTCAACCAATCCAACACAATAATTTATTCAAACAAGCATGCTTTGTCATGTACAAGAATCAATTCCTCACCCTTACTTACAAAAATTCAATTCTCAAAACACACCAAGATTCATTCAAACTCAATAATGCTTGACATTTATCAATTATCAATCACTCATAACCAATTTCAACATTCTTTCATAAGCAATTTCATGCAAAAATCCAAGAATTCAAGCATAAAAATAGTTAAAGGGAGGAACGATTATACCGAGCTTATCGTGGGTGTAAAACCTGCGAATGAACCTTTCTAACCTTCTCTTTGCTTCCTTGAACTTACTCCTTCAACCAATTGCTCCAAATTTATCTCCCAAAGAAAACCCCCAAATCAATTTTCAAGGTTAGGGTTTGAGTAGTTTGGGTGATTTTTGGGGTTAAATGTGATAAAAGGAGGTAGTAATTTGTGAAATAGGTGAAAAGGAGTGAAGATTTTTGTGAAAAGAGTTGAATTTGGGAGAAAATTTGGGTGAGAATGAGGATTTGAGTGGGTTTTGAAGGAGGAGAGGAGGAGTTTTTAGAGAGAGAAAGAGGGGGAAAACGTGAGATGAAAGAGTGAAAGTGAGGAAAATTTTTTTTTTTAGTAAAACCCGTGGTTTTTACAGCCAAAATCGAGGCTGCACGGACGTGCCAAATTTGGCACGGACGTGCAGTTTCGAGCAGTTTCGAAATACGCTTCTGCCTGATTTGGCACGGACGTGCTGAATTTGGCACGGACGTGCTGAATTTGGCACGTCCGTGCCAAATTTCGAAGCACTTTACACTTACTGCCTAATTCTGCACGGACGTGCGTGCCAAATTTCGAAGCACTTTACACTTACTGCCTGATTCTGCACGGACGTGCGATGTTCTGCACGTCCGTGCAGACCTGATGCTGCATTTTTTTCTTTATTCTCCCTTTTTTTTATAATAATAGTAAGGCATAATAATAATAATAAAATTATTATTATCACCATTATTATTATTATTATCATTATTTATTACTTCACTTTCACAAAACCTTTTCTTGCTTCTCTTTTCATCAACACCTACTAAAGACATTAAGAGAAAAGTTAGTAATAGTAAGAGTGATGGAAATTAAGTACTAGTTATGAGGGAGAGAGTTGAGAAACTCGGATTGCCTCCTGGAAGCGCTCTTTTAACGTCACTAGCTTGACGACCTCCACACTCAGGAGATAAGATTACATTGAGTTGATTCTAAAACACCCACATGAGCCCCCTCGTAGTAAAGCTTGAGGCGATGCCCATTCACCTTGAAAGATCTCTTGCCTTCCATATCCCAAACTTCCACGGCTCCATGAGGAAACACTTCCTTGACGACAAAAGGTCAACTCCACCTTGATAAAAGTTTCCCGGGAAACAATTTCATCCTAGAGTTGTACAGGAGTACCTTATCGCCCTTTTGAAATGCTTTCTTTTCAATGTTCCGGTCGTGGCAATCCTTAGTGCGATTCTTATAGTTGCTAGAACACTCATAGGCTTCCAACCTTAGCTCTTCAAGCTCATGCAAATCAAGCCATCTTTGCTCTCCCGCGCTAGCCAAGTCGAAATTAATCTTCTTGATCGCCCATTGGGTTCGGTGCTCAAGCTCCACCGGTAGATGACAAGATTTTCCATACACTAACCGGTATGGAGTTGTGCCTATTGGGGTCTTGTACGCCGTTCTATATGCCCATAGAGCGTCATCAAGCTTTTCCGACCAATCCTTCCTATTCTTAGCAACCGTCTTCTCGAGGATTAGCTTTATTTGACGGTTAGACACTTCCGCTTGTCCACTTGTTTGTGGATGATAGGTAAGGCCGAATCTTTGGTGGACCCCGTGCTTTTTTAGCATCTTTTGAAAAGCACTATGAACAAAATGTGAACCATTGTCACTCACCACCGCCCTTGGAATACCGAATCTTGGAAATATGACTTTTTTGAACATCTTCATGACAACCTTGTGGTCATTAGTTGGGGAGGCAATGTCTTCCACCCATTTTGATACATAGTCGACTGCCACAAGGATATATTGATTTCCATGAGAATTTGGGAATGGCCCCATGAAATCCATTCCCCATACATCAAATACCTCAAGCTCAAGAATCGGTTGTTGGGGCATCTCATTGCGCTTGGATATGTTGCCGGTTCGTTGACACCGGTCACAAGTCTTCACAAATCCCCAAGCGTCCTTGAAAATGTGAGGCCACCACAACCCGCTATGCAAGATTTTCAATGCAGTTTTGTTGGCTCCCATATGCCCTCCACATGGATCGGAATGACACATCTTGAGCACTTCTTGCACTTGTTCATCCGGGACACACCTACGGAGCAAACCATCTACTCCTCGTTTGTAGAGAATGGGACCATCCCATACATAATGTCTTGCTTCCCTTTTTAGCTTCTTCCTTTGATTCTTGGAGAAATCGGGTGGGCATTCTCCACAAGCCAAGTAGTTCACCAAGTCGGCGAACCAAGGAAGCTCCTTTTCATTCAAAATGTAAAGCACATCATCTCTCAATTCATCACATATAGGGATTTCATCATTGCTAGCTTGCACATTCTCTAGTCGGGAAAGATGGTCCGTAACCACATTCTCGGCCCCCTTTTTATCACGGATTTCAACATCAAATTGTTGGAGAGATAGGACCCACCGAAGAAGACGTGGCTTGGATTCTTTCTTTGCAATAAGGTACCTAATGGCTGCGTGATCGGTATAAACAATAGCTTTGGAACCAATGAGGTAGTTCCAAAACTTCTCAAAAGCATGAACCACGGCAAGAAACTCTTTCTCCGTTGTGGTGTAGTTCCGTTGAGCTTCATTCGAGGTCTTAGACATGTAGTAAATCACGTGAAGCTTCTTCTCTACCCTTTGCCCCAATACTCCTCCAATCGCAACATCACTTGCATCGCACATAAGTTCAAATGGCAGATCCCATCTTGCCCCTTGCACAATTGGAGTTGAGATTAAAGCCTCCTTTAATTTGTTGAAAGCTTGGAGACACTTTTCATCAAAAATAAAGATGGAATCCTTTTGAAGAAGAGCATTTAGGGGTCTAGCAATTTGTGAGAAATCCTTGATGAATCTTCTATAGAACCCGGCATGCCCCAAAAATGACCTTACTCCTCTCACATTGATTGGTGGCGGTAGCTTCTCTATCACTTCGACTTTGGCCTTGTCGACCTCAATCCCCTTGCTTGAAATCTTGTGACCAAGGACAATTCCCTCTTCCACCATAAAGTGGCATTTTTCCCAATTCAAAACCAAATTGACCTTCTCACATCTTGCCAAGCACTTGCCCAAGTTGACCTTCTCACATCTTGTCAAATTCTATTACCTCATCTCCTACTTTTAGTGAAATTTTAGCACTTTTAACATCTATTAAAGCACCCGAAGTAGTAAGAAAAGGTCTTCCTAGAATTATTGGAATGTTAACATCTTCGTCCATCTCTAACACAACAAAATCCACCGGGATTACAAACTTTCCTACTCTTAGAGGAACATCCTCTACCTTACCCTTTGGGAATTTAATAGAGCGATCGGCCAATTGTAGGGTGATGTTGGTGGGTAGAGTTTCCCCTATCCCAAGTCTTTGGTATACCGAGTATGACATTAGGCTAACACTAGCCCCTAGGTCTTACAAAGCATTATCAATTTGTATCTTGTATATTGCACATGGGATAGAAAAGTTACCGGGGTCTTTCAACATGGGTGGCATCTTGTTCATGATAATTGCACTACAATTCTCGGTGAGATTCACCGTTTCAACCAATTCACACTTTCTCCTTCCACTCAATATGTCTTTTAAAAACCTAGCATAATTAGGCATTTGCTTGATAGCATCGGTAAAAGGAATTGAAAGATGAATTTGCTTCAATGTCTCAAGAAACTTTCCAAATTGCACATCTAATTTGTTTCTAACAAATTTATGAGGATATGGTAGCTTTTGCAATTGTTTTGTTTCCCTCTCTTTTTCTCTTTTCTCTTCACTCTCTTTTTCAAAATCATTCTCTTTTTCACATTCTTTTTCTCTTTCACTCTCTTGATTTTTCTCTTTTTCTTGCTCACAATCACTCTCAAGGGGAGGCTCACTCATGTTCATTCTCTCATTGCTTCTCTTAGGAACACTCTCTTCCAACACCTTCCCACTCCTAGTAGATATGGCATTAACGGGCCTCTTAGGATCTAGTCCTTGGGGTGGAAGTTTGGAAGTGCTAGCCCCTTCCTTCAAAGCATTGGCCAATTGTGAAATTTGAGTTTCAAGCATTTTATTATGAGTCATTACTTCATTAAACTTCTTGTCACTCGTGGCCATGAAAGTGTTGAACATTTTGGTTTGACTTTCCATCATTTCCTCTAGATTAGACTTACTAGGTGGTGATTGGGCATAATAGTTATCTTGGGGAGCTCTATTACCTCTCACATTTGAATTGGAAGCATTTTGATTAGAAAAACCTCTATTATTATTGTTGTTCCAATTATTCCTATTATTATAGTTCCCCCCTTGGTGATATTGGCCTTGATTCCCATAATTCCCTTGATTATTATGGTTATGGTTACCATAACCACCTTGTTGGTTGTAGTTACCTTGGGGATTTTGTTCCCTTTGGTTCCTATTACCCCATTGGTTTTGGTTATGGTAATCATAATCATTTCCTCTTTGGTTATAAGCATTTCCCCCTTGTTCCCTTCGATTCGGTGGTAAATATCTTTGATTGTCATTCCTAGGTCTATTATCATAAGACAAAGCATTGACCTGTTCATTTTCATTATCATTACCCTCTTCATAATGGGATTGGGGTTGGGAATCATAATTACAAGAAGAGGTATCATGGTCATATGACCCACAATTTTCACAAAACAAACACCCATGTGGCATGTTATTAGATGTAGAAGGAGAAGAGTTAGAATTCATACCTCTCCCCTTAGATTAGGAGGGATGCTCTTGTTGTGAAGTGGAAGTCTCTAGCTTTGCCTTGATAGATGTCATCTCCTTGCCAAGATTGGCTATTTGAGATGTCAAATTATTGATGGCGTTGAGGTGATCGACGGAGTAGACCGCATTCCCTCCTTTGCTTAAAGACTCCCTCTCTCCTTCCTGCCAATCCATGTGGTGTCTCACCACATCCTCAATTATCTCGATGACTTGCTCCTCCGTTTTCTTCATAATCGGGCCACCCGCTCCTGCATCCAAGCTAGTCTTTCCTTGTGGGCTCAATCCCCCATAGAAAATTTGAAGCACTTGATATGATGGAATGCCATGATGAGGGCACTCCCTTTGATATTCTTTGTATCATTCCCATGCCTCATATATGGTTTCACTAGCCCTTTGACGGAAGACTTGGATCAAAGCCCTTGCCTCGGCCGTCTTCTTTTGAGAATAGAATCTCCTTAAGAAAGCCGTGGTGACCTCGTCCCAAGTTCTCAAGGAGTTAGGCCTCACCTCCTTCTCAAGCCATTCAAGAGCCCTTCCTATCAAAGAAAAAGGAAATAGCTTTAGTCTCACAAACTCTTGAGTTACCCCATTTACCTTGATTGTGTTGCAATATTTCTCGAACTCGTTCAAGTGTACAAGAGGGCTCTCATGTTTTGCTCCACTATATTGCCTCCTTTCAATCAAATTTATCATCGCGGGCCGAATCTCGAAGTCATTGGCTTGAGTGACGGGTGGAGCAATGCCGCTTGAAGCTCTATAAGCTCCCGAAGTTCCCAACTCCTTTAAAGGTCTTTGAGGTGGTGGTTCCGCGTCACCCATTTGATCTCGATCCTCCTCGAAATTGGTCTCTCTAGTTGGGGGAGTAATGAACGGCCTAGAACCGGCTCTTTTTCTCCTTCTATAAGTTTGCTCAATCTCGGGATCGTAAGGTACCAAGATCCTGTTATGAGTTCTGCGCATACACTCTCAACAAACGCAATTAGTACCAAGGCTACAAGTGTAGCCAAAAAGAAACAATTCTTTTTGAAATTTTTATGGTTTATGGTGAACTAGACTCAAGTAATCAATTAGCAATCAACAACACCGTTCCCCGGCAACGGCGCCATTTTGATGTAGCGTTAGAACGGTCGCTCATTCCACACTCAATCAAACACATTTATTAACAAACACCTTACAAACCAAGCATAATGACAAGTAAGAGTTCGGTCCACAAGGAACAGGATAAGGTTGCTAAAGATCTTAACACTTAAGCTAATTCGAAGTCAATGGTGAATAGGGGTTCGTCAAGTAGACAAACAAACTATGGTTCTAAATCAATGGACTAAAGACACTAGGGAATGGGATCCACTCAACCAAGGCAAGGCAAACAGGAGTAAAATAGACAAGCTATAGCAAGGACTATATGTAAAATCAACCTCATGCAATAAGAAAACAACTCACACTACTAAACTTAGATTCCTCATTAGTCTAGCAATAGATGATACATAATCAAATTATAATAAGTAATGACATACTCAACTTACACTTCCATGTCAAACTAGGCATATCATGCTATCAAGCTCCTAAGTCAAGGGTAGCTAATCCTATCATGAAGAACTAACAAGCAATCTCATATAATCAATTTAATTGCAATACAAACATCAATGTTTCTCCCATATCTGCATAACTAACCCAAAAGGTTGAGCTTCACCCAACCCCTAGCAAGAAGACTACTCACAACTCATATTTATCAACATGCAATCAACAATTAGGGTTCTAACTACTTCAATAATTGGGGAAAAGTGTTTAACGATTGAAATAACTATCATCCAATAACAAATTACCAAGAACTTAAGAAGATTTAATAACATGCAAAAGCAAATGAAATCAGAATTTAAGTAGAAAAAGGTTGGAGAAATTACTAATTGAAGCTTGAAATTGAATAACAATGGAGGAACTTATCTTCTACAATGATTGAGATTGAGAATTCCAAACTAATAATTGAAATCTAACTAATGATTTGAGATTATTTATGTTTCTACAACTACAAACTAAGAGGAAGCTCAGAAAACTTGGATGTCATACAATTGAGTCTAAGGGGTTATTTATATGACCCTCAAATAAAAAGGACGGAGAAAACAAGAGTCGGGATTTTCTGCAGGTGCGCACGGACGTGCCAGGGGTGGCACGGACGTGCCATCCTAAGCACGGACGTGCAGATTTGGGCAGTAGCTCAGATTTGGCCAGGCTAACTGCACGGCCGTGCAGTTTATGGCACGGATGTGCTGGCTGAGATGCACGGACATGCTGAAGCCTTGCACGTCCGTGCCAAATCGAGCAGTAGCTTGGTTTGGCTAGGACTGTCCTGCACGGCCGTGTAGGACATGGCACGTCCGTGCAGGGTCTTCTAGGCCCTTCTCTTCACATTTTCCTTGATTTTTCTCCATTGTCACGGCTTCTATCCTTGGTTTATCATCCATATGCCTCAAATGATCGTTTTTAGACCTACAATCTCAACAAAAACACTAATAACCCGTGAAGCAAGGGATACACAAAAATTGAATGAAAATAGGATAGAAGTTAACCAAAATGCCAATATATCGAGTAAACACGGCTCAAAACCACCCTAAAATCATATCAAATAACAAGTTATCAGTAAGAAAAGCTGCGAAAAATCGGGGAGAGAGAAAGGGGAAATAAGGTGGAAAACTTGGGGTTATAAGGGGGGCACGCGCCAAGCTGTTGCGGCTGGTGCGTGCGCGCAGGAGCTTGGTGCGTGCACACCAACACAGGGGCTGGTTTGCGTTGGCTGGCGACAAACTCTAAAAACCCCTGCCTACCTGGTGCGTGCGCGTAGGCAGGGGGTGAGTGTGCACTAGGTAGGGCTAGTTATGCTCAATAATTCGGGCTAAACTCTGATCCCTATGGTGCGCGCGCGCAGGGATGTGGTGCGTGCGCACCAAGGGGGTACGGGGATGGTTCGAAAACCGACAATATTTTCCAAAACAAGTGAAAAATTTATGACCCCTTTGGTGTGCGCGCGCAGCCTTTGGTGCGCGTGCACCAAGCAATAATATGTCATCCATGAATATACTTTTGTGTTTTCATAAGGGTATATTTGAAAGCGCATTCGAAAAAGAGAAGAATATCAATAAAAATGCAAACATGAGAGCATAAAACCCCAACAATATTCCACCTAAACTTAACCAAACCTCGAGAAAGCTTGAAATAACACCAAAATTGTTGGAAATTGTCTCCGAATCAATCTCATGGTACCTAAAATCAAGAAAACCAAAAGAAAGAGAAATAAGAAAAATCTCAAAGATAAAAGAAATAAAGAAAAATGTAAAATCAAAAGAAAAAGGTTAGAAAACCGGGTTGCCTCCCGGGTAGCGCTTGTTTAACGTCATAGCTCGACGTCCTCCACCAATTAAGGTGGTTGCCGGAAAAGCAATGAGTGAACAAGGCCAAAAAAAGCACCATCGAAATACTTCTTGAGAGGATGGCCATTGACCTTAAATGGAGAAGAAGAATCCACCATTGAGACCTCTACAACACCACTTGGAAAAACATTCTTGACCAAATAGGGACCGCTCCATCTTGACATGAGCTTTCCGGGAAACAACTTCATTTTTGAATTGTAGAGAAGAACCTTATCGCCGACACAAAAATCTTTCTTCTCAATAAGCTTGTCATGTGTTTCCTTGGAACGAGCTTTATACACACTAGCACAATCATAAGCATCAAACCGAAGCTCCTCTAACTCATGAAGATCTAACCACCTTTTCTCCCCCGCACTTGCCAAGTCAAAGTTTATCTTCTTGATTGCCCACAACGCACGGTGTTCAATTTCAACCGGGAGATGGCTTGTCTTGCCGTAAACTAGGCGGTATGGAGTGGTACCTATGGGGGTCTTAAAAGCCGTTCGATAGGCCCAAAGAGCATCATCCAACTTATCCGACCAATCCTTTCGATTTCTCGCAACCGTCTTTTCAAGAATAAGTTTGATTTGACAATTAGAGACTTCCACTTGACCGCTTGATTGAGGATGATATGGGAGGCTGAATCTTTGATGGACCCCATGCTTTCTCAACATCTTTTGAAAGGCATGGTGAATAAAATGAGAACCATTGTCGCTTATCACCGCCTTGGGAACCCCAAATCTTGGAAAGATTATCTTCTTAAACAACTTCATAACCACCTTGTGGTCATTAGTTGGGGAGGCAATGGCCTCAACCCACTTAGACACGTAATCGACCGCCACAAGAATATATTGATTTCCGAAAGATGAGGAGAATGGTCCCATAAAATCAATACCCCACACATTAAACACTTCCAACTCAAGTATGGGTTGTTGAGGCATTTCGTTTCTCTTGGAGATGTTCCCAACTCTTTGACATCGATCACATGTCTTGACAAAGCCCCATGAATCCTTAAAGAGATGTGGCCACCATAATCCGCATTGAAGGACCTTAGTGGCAGTCTTAGAGGCACCCATATGGCCCCCGCTTGGATCCGAATGGCACATTTTCAAGACACTAGGCACTTCTTCGTTTGGAACACAACGTCTAAGTAAACCATCAACCCCACGATTGTATAAGATGGGATCATCCCACACATAATGCCTTGCCTCTCTCTTGAGCTTCTTTCTTTGATTCTTAGAAAAAGAAGGAGGAAACTCCCCACATGCGAGAAAGTTCACTAAATCGGCAAACCATGGGAGTTCCCTTGCTTCAATAGCATACAAAAAATAATCAAGTATTCTATCCTCAATTGGAGAACCATCATCTTGAATTTGAAAATCTTCCAAACAAGAAAGATGATCCGCCACAACATTTTCCGCTCCTCTTTTATCCCTAATCTCAATGTCAAAGGTTTGGAGCTCAAGAACCCATCGAATCAACCTTGGCTTGGACTCTTTCTTGGCAAAAAGATACTTGAGAGTCGCATGATCCGTGAAAACAATGGTTTTGGAACCCAATAGATAACAACGAAACTTTTCAAAAGCATGAACTATAGCCAAAAATTCCTTCTCCATTGTAGTGTAATTCCGTTGAGCTCCATTTAGAGTCTTGGACATATAATAGACCACATGAAGTTTCTTGTCCACTCTTTGACCCAAAACACCTCCTATTGCCGAATTGCTTGCATCACACATCAACTCAAATGGTAAATCCCATCTTGGAGCTTGAACAATAGGAGTAGAGATTAGAGCTTTCTTCAACTTATTGAATGCCTCCAAACACTTATCATCAAACACAAAGCCGACATCTTTTTGAAGAAGATCATTAAGAGGCTTTGCAATGAGCGAGAAATCCTTGATGAATCTTCTATAAAACCCGGCATGCCCTAAGAAAGATCTCACTCCCTTTATGTTCACCGGAGGTAAAAGCTTTTCAATGACTTCAATTTTAGCTTTATCCACCTCTATCCCCTTATGAGAGATCTTGTGGCCAAGGACTATGCATTCCTCCACCATGAAGTGACATTTTTCCCAATTCAAGACCAAGTTCACCTTTTCACACCTTGCAAGACATTTTTCAAGGTTCTCAAGGCATGCCTCAAATGAAACACCTCCTACGGAGAAGTCGTCCATAAAAACCTCCATCTCCTCTTCCAACATATCTCCAAATATACTCATCATGCATCTTTGAAATGTCGCGGGAGCATTGCAAAGGCCGAATGGCATTCTCCTATAAGCAAATGTACCATATGGACAAGTGAAGGTTGTTTTCTCTTGGTCATCCGGGTGGATAGGGATTTGGATAATCCCGAATAACCATCAAGAAAACAATAGAACTTGTGTCTTGTTAGTCTTTCAAGCATTTGATCAATAAAAGGAAGGGGGAAATGATCTTTCTTTGTTGATGTGTTTAGACGTCTATAGTCTATACACATCCTCCATCTCGTGACCGTCCTCGTCGGAATGAGCTCACCTTTCTCATTCTCAACGACGGTCATACCTCCCTTCTTTGGGACAACGTGAACGGGAGAAACCCACCTAGAAGTAGAAATGGGGAATATGATTCCCGCATCCAAAAGTTTGGTGATCTCCTTTTTCACTACCCTCCCATTTAGGGGTGTAGCTTTCGTTGCCTCTCAATAGAAGGTAAAGCACCCTCCTCAAGAATTATGTGATGTGTACATAAAGCGGGGCTTATACCTTTGAGGTCATCAATGGTATAACCCAAAGCACTTCGGTGCTTTTTCAAAACACCACACAACTTTTGAGCTTGATGCTCACTCAAAGAAGAGCTAACAATCACGGGAAAAGTGGAGTTGGGTCCCAAAAATTCATACCTAAGGTGTGATGGAAGGGGTTTGAGCTCAACCATTGGAGCACCTTTACCTTCCTTCGATGTTGCCACTTACAATGCTTCTTGGCTAGAAATGCTCAAACACATTTGTCCGTCATCATCCTCAAAGCTTCCATTGAGCAAATCTTCATACAAACCCATCTCCTTGTTTGGGGTACCTATCTTCTCCTTATTTAACAAAACATTCTCAAGAGCATCGTTAGAAGTGAGCAATTTCTCATGCATGGAAGACACAACATGATCGAGAGAATCAATTAACATACAATTTGCTAGAGAAGAACTTGGATACTTCATGCTATCATTCAAATCAAATTCTATCACTTCATCCCCTACTTTGAGCGAAATTTTAGCACTTTTTACATCTATCAAAGTACCCGAAGTAGCAAGGAATGGTCTCCCTAGAATGATGGGGATATTAGCATCTTCATCCATCTCAAGCACAACAAAATCCACCGGAATAACAAATTTCCCGACCCTTAAAGGAACATCCTCTACCTTACCCTTAGGGAACTTAATTGACCTATCGGCCTATTGCAAAGTGATGTTAGTAGGTAAGAGTTCTCCTAGCTCAAGTCTTTGGTACACCGAGTATGGCATAAGGCTAACACTAGCTCCTAGGTCACACAAGGCATTCTCAATTTGCATTTTATAAATGGCACAAGGGATAGAAAAGTTTTCGGGGTCTTTTAGCTTAGGTGGCATCTTGTTCATTATGATAGCACTACAATTGTCGGTCAAGTTCACCGTCTCTACACCATCACATTTCCTCCTACCACTCAAAATGTCTTTGAGGAATTTTGCGTAGTTGGGCATTTGGGTGACAACTTCGGTAAATGGTAAAGAGAGGTGAATTTGCTTAAGCATGTCTATGAATCTTCCAAATTGTTCATCTAACTTGTGTCTCATGAATTTTTGTGGATAAGGAAGCTTAGGTTTCACAATCTCTTTCTCCACTCTCACCTCACTAGGCTTCTCGATCTCAACCTCACTCAAAGATGCACCACTTCTCTCATCTTCAACCAAAGCCCCTTTTGTGCCCTCTTTAGTCTCACTCATCCTAGGCAAACTCTCCTCAAGGATCTTACCACTCCTTGTGACAATAGCATTAATCGGTCTCTTAGGATCTAGGCCTTGGGAAGGTAAAGAAGAAGGACTAGCATGGTCTTTCAAAGCATTAGCAAGTTGAGAAATCTGATTTTCAAGCATCTTATTATGAGTCATCATTTCATTAAATTTCTTATCACTTACGGTCATGTAAGTGTTCAACAACTTTGTTTGATTTTCAATGATTTCTTCCAAATTTTTTCTATGTGAAGAAGAAGAGGATTGAACATAGGAATTATCATTTTGGGCCTTTGGAGCAAATCCGGGTGGAGGGCCTCTTTGAGAATTGTTTTGAAAATTTCCTCTACCTTGATTGTTCCAATTACCCCTACTTTGATTTTGACCATAACCTTGATTATGGTTACCACTTCCTTGATTATGATTCCCATAACCTTGGTTTGGATTACCATAATTTTGGTTTTGATTTTGGCTACTATAACCTTGATTGTTATAGTTACCTCGAGAACCTTGGTTCCCTTGGTTCCTATAACCACTACCTTGGTTATAGTTGTCAAAATTGCCATGATTGTTGTAATTCCTATTCCATTGACCTCTTTGATTATCAAATCTAGAATCATGTTTATTTGACACATAGTTCACATGCTCATTCACATTTCCATCTTGATCATCACAAACATCCATACATGCATGAGGGCAAATAGAAACATCATGCTCATACAACCCACAATCATCACAAAACAAGCATCCACTAGGCATGTTACTAGAAGAAGGAAGGGGTTGAGAATTAGAAGACGTACCTCTCCCCTTAGTTTAGGAGGGAAGACTTGAAACTTGATAGGTAGCACTTTCCAACTTTGCCTTGATAGCGGACATCTCCTTCCCCAAGTTTGTCATTTGAGTGGATAGATTGTTGATTGCATTTAGATGATCAACCGAGTACACCGAAGAGCTACTCTTGCTAGTTGACTCTCTTTCTACATCTTGCCAATCTCTATAATACCTCATTACGTCCTCAATTATGTCCACCACTTCCTCTTCCGTTTTGTTCATGATAGGACCTCCAGCTCCTCCATCTAAACATGATTTTCCTTGAAGGCTAAGACCTCCATAGAAAATTTGAATGATTTGATAGGTTGGAATTCCGTGATGAGGACATTCTCTTTGATACTCCTTGTATCTCTCCCATGCTTCATAGAGGCTCTCATTTGGCTTTTGCTTGAAACCTTGAATCAAAGCTCTAGCTTCCGCCGTTTTCTTTGCAGGATAGAAACTGGATAGAAATTCCTTGGTGACCTCGTCCCATGTCCTTAAAGAATTCGGCTTTACTTCCTTGTCTACCCATTCCAAAGCTTGACCTATGAGAGAAAAGGGAAAGAGCTTAAGGCGGATGAATTCTTGGGAAATTCCGTTCACCTTGATAGTATTGCAATACTTCTCGAACTCCTTGAGATGGTTTATAGGGCTTTCATGCTTGGCCCCACTAAATTGTCGCCTCTCTATCAAAGTGATCATTGCCGGTCTTATTTCAAAATCATTTGCCGGTGTTGTAGGTGGAGAAATCCCACTCTCAAATCTATATGCACCGGGAATCCCCAATTCTTTCAATGCCACTCTCGGATTTACTCCCATTCTTGCTTGTTCTTCTTGTTGTGGCTCTTCTTCACTTGAAATGCTAGGCCTCAAAGATCGTCTGGCACTCCTCAACCTTGCAGTAGTTCTCTCAATTTTCGGATCAAATGCCACTAGTGAATAATCACGTTGGAAATGTGAATGAGCACGTGCTCTATGCATAAAATCTCCAAAGAAATGGTTAGTAGCACAGCTACAAATGTAGCCTTAAAGAAAATCTTTTTGTATTTTCAATTAATGGTGAAATAGACTCAACAACTATAACAAAGCACCAATATCACTCCCTGGCAACGGCGCCATTTTTGACACGAGGAAAATGTAGGTCGTCCTCTACCCTTTCCTAGAGCCAAAGAAAATTTATAAACACTCGACCAACCTAATACGAGTATATGGTAAGTCAAGGGTCAAACCCAAGGGAATGAATAGGTGTAAGCTATAGCCTAGGTCAAGCTACTTTGAAGTTTGTGGGAAGATGCGGTTGGTAACTAAGGTATCAAGAAATCTAGATGAATCGAGAAATTCAATATACTAAACACTAGGGATATGGGTTCCACATGCAAGCTCAATGATTATGCTAATTGAAAGATCACTCAATCAATTCAAACATTGCAAAGGACAAACAATAGTTGCAATCAAAGGAATTCAAGGGATATCTCCTATAAGCCAAGCTAGGGATCACTATGAATGGCTAGCTAGGAAAATCACAATCAAATTCAATCAATTAAAGCAATTCTCAAATCAAGGGTTCATGTCATTGAAATTTGCAATGCAATCTAGATTAATCTTATAGGTTGATCACTCCTAATCTAATTAATCACATGCACAACTATGTCAACCAATTTAATTGCACCATTCAAATCAATTTAGCATCATCAACTAGCAAAAATCATCAATCAAGCATGCTTCCTCTTCTCCCTAGCAACTAATCTACTCACTAAACATGGTGGAATTAAGAAACAAAACAAATTCAATCAAATTCATATTCATTTAAAGCTAAATCAAAAGAAAATCAATCAATCAACAATTTCTAAAACAAGGAATGTAATCTCAATCAAAATCCAAGAAACTAGAAGGACTTGCATTAAAAGTAAATCAAGGGAAAGAAATCTTACAAATATTCATTGAATTGAAGAAGGAATTTCAAAATTAAATTGAAATCTAAGATCAAATTCAAGTACAAACAAGTAAATCTTAACCTTCTCTCTCTACTTTCTCTCTCTACTATTTCTGGAAAAATTCTCTCTCTAGTACAAAGTTAAGTCGTCCTCCAAAAAGAAAGTCAAAATCTATAAATAAGAAAAATCGAGCGAAGAGGACCACACAGGCCGTGCGCACGCACAGCCCAGCCGTGCGCGCGCACAGCTGGGTCTGCGCGCACGCACCCCTGTGCCGCGCGCGAGCACCCCTGTGCGATGCATAGGCTTTGGCTCCTTTGCTTGCTTGATCAAACTCCGCGCTCCCGAGCATCCCCATCATCAGTGCACTCGAGATGATGCCCGCGAACATGACAGTCCCAAAATGAGCAAATTGACTTGATTATTCACCTACAAAACACAATTAAAACAAAGAGAGGAAGCGTAGCAAGGTAAAACAAACACTAAAATTATGAATTATCAACTAAAAATATGAAAAACTCGTAAACACCAATCGAGAACTAAAGTAAATTATAAAAAATGGAAAATCAAATAAAACTAAAAGAATTATATGAAAATGATGAAAGAAAATAAAGAAAATGAACCTAAATTTTATTCTTTTGAGCGCCATAAACGACGCTCATCATTTTGGTGGGATTTTTATTCATATATGCCATGCACAATTGTATATGAATTTCCATGTTCTTTATTTTGAAAAACTCCAAAAAGATTTTTGTTTCAATCAAGGCAAATTTGCAATATGTCTTTGTTTTATTCTTGCTTTGGACATAATACTTTTGGACTTGTATAGTTGAATGCTTCTCTCTTAAATGGTAACGGTGTGCACGGTTTGAGAGTATCTTTGGTTGATTCTAGGATAGAGTGTGCTAAGGTAGTGTCTTTATAACTTTTGGGACCTTGAAGTCGGATTCTAATTTTTTTAAAAATTTTTAAAATTGCTCCCTTTTGGTGAATTTGAAACTAATAGTGAGTTATTGCTACAACCATGTGAGGTTTCATTCTTTTCAAGCCTTCTACATATTTTACATGAGCGGCACATGGATCACTTACTATTGTATGATTTATCTAGAATGTGACTCTTTTCTCCCGAGACCGCGACCGAGCCATTTAGGAAGGATAAAGCCATCTTTTCGGGGTGGTGATTTTCTTTATCTAGGATAATTTTCTATTTATTTATTTTGGGTTTTCATTTGCCTACTTGCTAACATTTGAGCCTTATACCCTTCTTTTCAAGCCACAAACTTAGCTTTTGAGCCTTTTGTTTCATTCTTGTTTCCATTATTGGTTCTTGTGAAGCATTTGGTCATTATTGTTAGAGTTTTGGTGGCTGAGAACGATTGTTTGGTTCTTTTAATGTAAGCAAGTTTGTGTTGTATATATCTTGTGAATAAAAGGAAAATGCCAAGTTGAAAAAGCCGTCCATAGTTAAAAAAGGCGAGGACAATGAAGTGGAAAAAAAATGAAAAAATGAGAAAAAGCAAAGCAAATTCAAAATGCTTTGGCAAAAGTGATAAAAATGTGAAAAATAAAAAAATTCAAAAATATTTTGATGTAAGTGTCTTTCTCCCTATTTTAAGTATTGAGGACAATGCTTTGTTCAAGCTTGGGGGAAAGCGTTCGTACGCTTTTTGTATATATGTTTGTCATTTTGGATTTGAATAAGCTTGGGGGTGTTGGTGTTTTTGTTTAGTGATTACATGGTTTTGGTGTTAAGATTTGGCCAATCTTTGCTTCATAATTTAGGTATACCACCAAATTTCAAATTTTAGCCTACCTTCACCCTTTTCGCCCTTACATTACAACCCTTCTCAAGACCTTTTGACCTTTGTGGTTGAGTCACAAGTCAGTGGAAGGAGATGTGAGTCAAGCCTATAGAGCGGTGTGCCTTTGTCAAGATGTCGAGTAGCCTTATATCTCGATCTTTCTTTTTCCGGTTCCTTCGAGGAATCATTGAGATGCTTGCTAAAGGTGGATTTGAAGCTAATTGGGAGAATGTGTTAAAAATGTATTGAGATGAAAGTGAATTGTGTTTCATCAGTTCTCTATGCTTAACATATCCTATGTTTCAATAAACCTTTGATATCTTGAAACGTGCACTCCCTTACTTGTTTAGAAAGAATTGCGTCAATTTGTGCTTGTTCATTTGCAAAAGTCCACTCATGAACATTTTTTTTCTTTTCTTTTCTTTTTGCTTCTTTTTCATGCTCTGCCTTGATTGTTTGGTTTGTGAGAGTTATGGGTTAGTCTCATAGGAAACCCTTACGTGAGCATCACTCGTCCTCTAGGGCGATCTAGGGGTTTAAATGGCTTGTCTTTAGTTGATAAAATTGACCGTGATTCCTTCGAAAGTGAGTTAGTGTATATTCTTGTCTCTTATTTTCTTATTTTGTTTGTATGAATAAGCTAATCATTTTTCCCTTACTTGTCTGGGTTTTGCTAGAGGACGAGCAAAAGTTAAGCTTGGGGGCATTTGATTAGTGCCATTTATGGAAATCATTTGATGAGTATTTAACTTGTTTTTACCGTCTTCTCATAGCTTTCCTTCTTAATAAATGCTTAGTTTTATGCATTTTCTCTTTATTTCCGTTTTCTTTCTTGTTTTGTGTTTTTATGGTTTTTCTTGTGTTTTCTCCTTTATTTCTTCTCTTTTCATGGTTGTAGGTATTGAATGAGGTTCGGGAATTGATGTTGGTGGTTTCTAAGTTGGAAGGTGCTCCCATGAAGAAGTGGTGTTGAACCCACCGTAATGGCTCCTAAAAACTGCCATATCAACAAGTATCAAATGGAGCTCACGAGTCCCACTTGCGAATTCACGAAACGGCGAGAAAGACGGAAGAAACCCAGAAAAGAGCGGGTGCGCAACCCTCTTGCGCGGGTGCGTTGCACAGCAGCGCAGGCACACCCCCCTATGCGCGAGCGCGCATGGCTCGTGCGCAGGCGCTCCTCTTTGTTTTCCGGCTTCGCTCGATTCCTTTTTCGCACCTCTTATAATACCCTTTTTCAACCGATTTTTATAAGAAGTTTTAGACATAATTTTGAACATAATTTTAGCTTAGTTGAGAGCTTTTCTCTCTAGATCTAGGTTTAGTTTTAGGAGTAGAGTTAGAGAGAGAAAGTGAGGAATTTCATTGGGGATTTGAGAGATTGAAGATTCAAGGTGACAATTTTATTGAAGATCTCCATAGTCAATCAATGAGGATTTCTAACGCTATCTCATTTTATTGCTTTGTTTAATTCTTGTTTGTTTGATTTAATTTTGATGGTTGATCTTGATTAGTGTAATTGTTCTTGATATTTTGTTGATTCTTGATTTCTTTAGTTGTTTGTTGATAGATGATGATTCTTAAGTAGCTGTTTGGAAAGGAATTAGGTAAAACTTGTATGATTGATTGATAGTGATTATTTTGGAAATCGTGTTGGTTGATTGTTGAGATTAAAGTGATTAATGAAAGTTTGCATGTGTGTAATCCGATTAGGCCTTGAGAATTATGCTAGATTGCATTGTAATTGCTAATTACACGACCAATTGATTTAGGAATTGCAATTATCGATTGGTTTGGATTGTGATTCTCTTAGTTTGTTATTCGTAGAGACATCTAGCTTAACGATTAGGAGATAGCTCTTTGATTCCAATTGATAGCTCTTATCATTAGTCTTCACAACCATTTATTAGCATGTTTGTCCTAAGTTGTTGCAATTGTCATGATTACTTGTTGATCTCTATTCCTAGTGTTTTATTTATTTGGTTGTGTGTTTGTTAGTTGTTAGTGTTACCTCTTTACCCTTGTCTTCAACCTAGCTTAAGCGCATAATTGAGAGCTCTTGAACATAACCGTTCCTTTGGGTTCGCCCTTGACTTACCTCTATACTTGTATTTAGGTTTGTTAAGTGTTTATAAATTTATTTTGCCTTAGTTAGGATTAGTCAACGACCTAGTCTTTTCCCTCGTCAGAATTATGTGCATCAATTCACCTCACTCCAATGATAATGTGCATGATTGTTTCTTCAACTGTTAATGTTCTTGAAGTTTGTGATGATGTGCCTTCGAGAGTTGAAAGCAAGAAGATTAGTGAAGACTACATGGAACCTTCAATGCTTTTGGATGAGGAGGTGATTGATATACCTTCATGGTTTGAGCTCTACCTAAAAGAGGATGAGATTGACTCCAAGAGTGTTGATAGTGAGAAGCCTTCCACTATAAGGAGTAAAAAAACAAAGAAGAAAAAGGGAGCTTTTATGAAGAAGAAAATGAAGTTGAAGCAAAGTAAACTTGATTCGGAATTTTCAACAAATGAGAGTACATCCAACAATGATGATAAGTTTCCAAGGAATGACGAGAAGTTTGTTTCCCCACCACTTTGGACAAGGTGCTGTTCTTTGACCCTCCATGATTTGGAGGAAGGGTCGAGCTTAGGACCTTAAGCAAGCGCTTCCCGAGAGGCAACCCGGTTTTCTAACTTTTTCTTTTGATTCTATCTTTCTTAGTTTTCTTAAAATTATTTTTCATTCTTTCACTTGTTTTTTGTTTAGAGTAATAGGTTGAATTCATGGGAATCAGACCCCTCAAATGAGCATGAGCACAATGGGAAGGATGTTTCGTGGTAAATGGTGAGAGAGTATGCTCGATGTTATTGAATTTCGACATAAATAGGGAAGGTAATCAAGGAGGTAAGATTGAAAAAGTTGTGCTTAAATGAGAAGCAAATTTGTGCTTGGTGGGTTCATTATGGTGCTCTCATTAATTTAGGATGTTGAAACCACTGCCAAGGCGTTTAGAAACTGATGTGTTTAGTGGGTTCAATAATCCCGAGATGATAAAGATCATAGAGCCCATAGATGAACGCACCAAGACAAGATTCAAGCAAAGAAGAGGAGCAGTAGGGGCGCGGGCACGCAGCCAAGCCGTGCAGGCGCGCACCCCTGCTGCACGACCGCACTTATGTCTTCTTCTTTCTTCTTTCTTTCCCTCATTTCTTTCTTACCCTCACCCTCGTTCGCACTTTCCCTTCTCCCAAACCAAAACCCTAACCCTCTCAATCAACAAATTTCATCACACAAATCCTCTAATTAACTCACAAAATCAACAAATTCTTACTCAAATTTCATCATTTTCATAAAAAATCATACTACTTTCCTCCAATTCATCTTCTCCAATCTCTATCCTCCATTGAAGAGCAATTTGGGGAATTTCATTTTGGTGGATTTTGGAGCTTGAAACATGATCAAATTTTCTTCTTGTATGGTATAATCATCTTCTCTACCTTTATTTTACATTATTACATCAATTTGTAGCAAGAATTTGATTATGCATACTTGTGAAGAGTAATAGTATTGTTTTGGTTGAATATGATGATTTATTGAGTAATTTGGTTGCTTATATGTATTGTTTGTTGATTAAAATTGCCTTACATTGTGTTGTTGTTAATTGTATAGATTGATTGTGAAATTTGGTGGCTATTTGTGGAAGATTGAAAGTTGGTATTTTTAGTAGTAAGTGGTGGTTGAAGTGGTGGTTTGTTTGAACCAAGTGGTATGGTAGTGTTGTGGTTGTATTATTATTGTGGTGGATTGTGGAGTTGTGATTGAATTTTGGTTGTGAAAACTTGGTGAAGCAAACATGTCAAAAATCATGAAAGCCCTCACTTCCAAAAAGAGAAAAACTCAAATAAGAATTGAAGAACCTTCACCCTCAAATTCCCCTTCATCTCAAACACAACAAAATCATGACCCTCTACCATTGCCCAAAACACGATTTGCCAACCCAAGCCACAAACCTCTTTAGACCGAAATAAAGAAACGAACCATAAATCCCTTACAGCTCTATCATCGAGAGAGTATGATTAAGTTGGGAATCGATGAGGACTTGTGGGTTTTGCAAGACAACCTTCGGTTGGGTAGCTTTGTCAACAAGTGTTACCGAACCTACCTAATGAGTGTCATTTGTGGCACTCATTTGATGAGTATTTAGCTTATTTTTACCTTATTTTCATAGCTTTCTTTCTCAATAAATGCTTAGTTCTATGCATTTTCTCTTTATTTCCCTTTTATCTCTTGTTTTGTGTTTTTATGGTTTTTCTTGTGTTTTCTCCTTTATTTATTTTCTTTTCGTGGTTGTATGTATTGAAAGAGGTTCGAGACTTCATGTTGATGGTTTTCTAAGTTGGAAGATGCTTTTGGAGTAAGCTCATAGCATTGGGAAAGCTCAAGATGTAAGGAAGTGGATGCCCCAAGTTCTAGCTCTTCCGCTCTCAAGCCGTGCTCCCATGAAGAACTGGTGTTGAACCCACCGCAATGGCTCCTAGAAAATGCCACTATCAACATGTATCAAGTGGAGCTCACGAGTCCCAATTGCGAACGCACGAAGCGGCGAGAAAGACGAAAGAAACCCATCATAGAGCGGGGCGTAACCATCTTACACGGGCACGCTGCCCAACCGTGTGGGCGCGCTACCCCTGTGCGCGGGTGCACGCCCTTTCCCGAGCAGGTTATATTGGGTCATTTGCGGGTATTTACACCCACCTAAATCCGGTAATATCTTTCCTTACTCTTTCTTTAATGGTTGATGATTTGTTGGACGTTGTTGGTTTGTTGAATTGATATCTTTCCTTTTTCCCCTCCCATGGATTATTTTATTTATGTTTGAGCATGTTGTCTCATTCAATCTTGGGGGAGGGTATTCTATCATTTTTTATGGAATGTTGGTTCATGTATGCCATGCACATTTGTATATGCATTTCCATGTTCTTTTAGTTTGAAAAACTCCGAAAAGATTTTTGTTTCTGTCAAGGCAAATTTGCAATGTGTCTTTGTTTTGTTCTTTCTTTGGACATAATACTTTTGGACTTGTATAGTTGAATTCTTCTATTCTTAAATGGTAACGGTGTGCACGGTTTGAGAGTATTTTTGGTTGATTCTAGGATAGAGTATGCTAAGGTATTGTCTTTAGAACTTTTGGGACCTTGAAGCTGGATTCTAATTGTTTTTGAAATTTTGAAATTGCTCCCTTTTGGTGAATTTGAAACTAATAGTGAGTTATTGCTACAACCATATAAGGTTTCATTCTTTTCAAGCCTTCTACATATTTTGCATGAGCGGCACATGGACCTTTGACTATTGTATGCTTTATCTAGAATTTGACTCTTGTTTCCCGAGATCACGGCCGAGCCATTTAGGAAGGACAAAGGCATCTTTTCGGGGTGGTAATTTTGTTTTTCTCGGATAGTTTTCTATTTCTTTATTTTAAATTTTCATTTGCCTACTTGCTAACCATTTGAGCCACAAACCTTCTTTTCAAGCCATATCTTTAGATTTTGAGCCTTTTGTTTCATTCTTGTTTCCATCATTGATTTTTGTGAAGCAATGGATCATTGTGTTAGAGAATATAGTGGATGAGTTGTGTATTGGATCTATAATGAATGAAAGTTTGTATTGTAAACATCTTGTGAATAAAAGGCAAATGCAAAGTTGAAAAAGCCGTCCATAGTTAAAAGAGGCGAGGACAATGAAATAATGATAATAGAAAAATAAAAAAAAAAAGAGAGAAAAAGCAAAGCAAATTCAAAAAGCTTTGGCAAAATTTAACAAAAAAAAAAAAGTGAAAAATGAAAAAATTTAAAAACTATTTTGCTGTAAGTGTCTTTCTCCCTTTTTTAAGCATTGAGGACAATGCTTTGTTCAAGCTTAGGGGGAAGCGTTCTTACGCTTTTTGTATGTTTGTGATTTTTTCTTTGAATAACTTGGGGGTGTTGGTGTTTTTGTTTGGTGATTACTTGATTTTGGTGTTAAGATTTGGCCAATCTTTGCTTCACAATTTAGGTATAACACTAAATTTTAAATTTTAGCCTACCTTCACCCTTTTTGCCGATACATTACAACCCTTTTCAAGACCTTTTGACCTTTTTGGTTGAGTCACAAGTCGGTGGAGGGAGATGCGAGTCTAGCCTATAGAGTAGTGTGCATTAGTCGAGATGTCGAGTAGCCTAAATCTCTTTCTTTTTCCGGTTCCATCGAGAAATCATTGAGATGCTCGCTAGATGTGGATTTGAAGCTAATTGGGAGAATGTGTTAAAAATGTTTTGAGATGAAGGTGAATTGTGTTTCATTAGTTCTCTATACTTAGCATATCCTATGTTTCAATCAACCTTGGATATCTTAAAATGTGCACTCCCTTTCTTGTTTAGAAAGAATTGCATTCATTTCTGCTTGTTCATTTGCAAATGTCCACTCATGAACATTTGTTTTCTTTTCTTTTCTTTTTTCTTCTTTTTCATGCTTTTCCTTGTTTGTTTGGTTTGTGAGAGTTATGGGTTATTCTCATGGGAAACCCTTACGAGAGAATCACTTGTCCTCTAGGGCGATCTAGGGGTTTAAATGGCTTGTCTTTAGTTGCTAAAATTGACTGTGATTCCTACAAAAGTGAGTTAGTGTATATTCTTGTCTCTTCCCTTCTTCTCACTCTCTCTCCTCTTTATTGCTTTGTTTGATTTCATATTTGTTTGGTTTGATTTTGATGTTTGATCTTGATTAGTGTAATTGTGTATCCATATTTTGTTGATTCTTGATTTCTTTAGTTCATTGTTGATATATAATGATTCTTGAGTAGTTGTTTGGCTAGGAATTGGGTGAAACTTGTATGATTGATTGATTGTGATTAATTTGGGAATTGTGTTGATTGATTGTTGAGACTAAAGTGATTAATGGAAGTTTGCTTGTGTGTAAGTCGATTAGGCCTTGAGAATTATGCTAGATTGCATTGTAATTGCTAATGACACGACCAATTGATTTAGGAATTGCAATTATCGATTGGTTTCGATTGTGATTCTCTTAGTTTGTTATTCGTAGAGATATCTAGCTTAATGATTAGGAGATAGCTCTTTGATTCCAATTGATAGCTCTTATCATTAGTCTTCACAACCATTGAGTGGTATGTTTGTCCCAAGTTATTGCAATTGTCATGATTACTTGTTGATCCCTATTCCTAGTGGTTTATTTGTTTGGTTGTTTGTTTGTTAGTTGTTTGTGTTACCTCTATACCCTTGTCTTCGACTTAGCTTAGGCGCATAATTGAGAGGTCTTAAACATAACTGTTCCTTTGGGTTCGACCCTTGACTTACCTCTATACTTGTATTTAGTTTTGTTAAGTGTTTATAAATTTATTTTGACTTGGGGAGGATTAGTCAACAACCTTGTTTCCCCGTCATCACTACCTTGAGCCGACTAGAGAGTTCTTAGCTTCATTGATTTCCACTCCGGTCGGCGACAAGGACTACCAAATTTCCTTTTAGCTCTTCAATGTTGTGACGACCATGTCTTTGGCCGAATTCAATGCGGCCCTTGATTTTAATCCGGGGGCAAGTATCCTTTTTCCCGAGCATGACTATTTTGATGGGTTCGCCCAAAATGCATGGTGGCGTGATATCTCGGGGTTGGATGAGTTCACTGCTCGCTACTCTCTTGCTAGTGACATTTTCCAACTTGCCATCGAGTGCTTCATCGGTTATTGGGTTACTTGGTAATCTCAAAGCAAGACTTGGGAAAGATGTCGCAGGCCGAGTTGCGTGCTCTTTGGATTGCAACTTGAGAAGTGTTGCGTGGAAGGGTGAACTTTGGGAACATCATTTTGAGAAATTACATGTACATGTGTGGTAAGAAGTCGGGGGACATTCCATGTGGTAGAATGGTGACAAGATTAGCTACCAAGCTTGGTTATGGTCGATATCTCCCTTCTTGTTTTTCGGTGGGGGACGCCGACACTCTCTAACTTGACATTGCTCAGCTTAAGCAAGTTCAATTCATAGCAAAGAGCAATGACGACGAGGTTTTTTATTGGTTATTGAGGAATTCTCATCGTTCTTACCTTCTTAACCCCTCTTTGACCTCCCTCCACCGGCATGTTCCAAATGTGTGGTTTGTTCCCCTAAGCAACCGCATCCCTGGTGAAGATGAAGACATACAAGATGTCCTCAATGAAGAGCAACAAATCTAACAAAATCAATGTCAACGTCAACAATAACAACATCAACAACAACGATAACAACAACAAGAACAAGAAGTGCCTCAACCTCACCATCAACAACATCAATTCTCCAACCCCGACATGGAGGCTTTGAGTGCCCAAATGGCGAGCATGCAAGTTCAAATGGAGGGTATGTACGATCAAGACTTTGAGGCGATCTACAACCAAATGAGAGGCATCTCCGAAATGCAACAAGGTATGTTTCTACAACAACAACTCTATGATGCGAGTGTTAACCGTGGGGAGATCACCCCTGCGGTTAACTACCCGTATTTCCCTCCTCAACTCGGTCCCGTATCTTCTTGGGGAGATTATGGGAGGGCTACCTACCTATATTGGCAAGGATCTCAAGGGTCCAACACCGAGACTCGCTCATTTCCGGATGAGCACGGTAACTATGACAACCGTGTGCCCGGTGGGAGTGACTATAAGGGTGATCCTAACTACCCCTATGTCGATCCCACCCATCTGTTGCCACTTGAGTTTACCGATCAATATACTCCCTTGGCCCCTTGGCAACAAGTTAATTTTAGGGGTCACTATGGTTGGTGTTGGGTTTCGATGAGTCTAACTCACCGCGGAAATAAAACCCGAGCCCAAGGAAAAACTCACAATTAATATAACCAAAATGCATAAATAATAAGATTAGAGAAAAGACTCAATTACCCTTGTAGCGTGCTTCGCTCGACCATCGAAGCTCTTACTTGAGAAAGCTAAGCCTCGCAAACGCAACAGCCTCCGACGATATCCACCCACAACACGACCGCGACGGGTCTCTTACTTGGAGGTTAGCCAAGTCGGACCAAAACACTACTCGAATAATTAATGAGCTTAAAGGTTTTCTCTTAAGTGGAGATGCCTTTTTGAGCTGTTACTCAAGTGAGTTTTCCCAATTCCCAAGTAGGATATTTATAGGGAAACTCAAGTGAGAAATCCACTCTCCCATCAATGTGGGAGATTTAGTAAAAGCAATTTTTCCCTTTTATTTTTAAATCAAAAATAAAAGAAAATAGGCAACAACTAATTAATCAACAAGTGGCATTTTCAGAGGAGAGGTTAGGTAAGGACCACAAGGGAAAGGGGGGACCAATATTTGATCTCCAAGGCTTTCCCAAACCGGCTCCCATCACCCTTAGCTCTAATGAGTTGCTACCACTTGGCAGGCCAAGTCTTGGCACCCAAGCAGGCCAAGCCTTGGCACCCAAGCAGCCTTTCTAGCGCTAAGTGTGCGTGACTGGGCCTGCTCCTTTGTGTGGCAGTGCTGCTGCCTCGGCCCATCACGCCACGCATTGCTTGCGAGCTACTGGCCAAGGCCCCTGCGCGCCACGCTGCTAGCAATACTAGCACGCTTCCATCTAGCTAGCACTGCTAGCTCGATGCTGCTGCTACCCGCACATGCTAGCATAGCTTGCTAGCCATGTGTTGGCAGCCTTGCTAGCAGTGGTGCGCTAGCATGTCGCAGCACTAACCAGCCAGCCTAGGCTCTGCTTGATGCGCATGCTAGCCACCTTGCTATACCTAATGCCCCTAGCACTCGGTTTGCTCGGGGCATTCCGATGCTAGGGGTATTTTGGTAAATTGTTGATTAATTATTGATTTTACTGTCTCGTCTTTTTTTTATTCGACTCGACTTGCGACGCTCGATTTCGACACTCCTAACTCGATTTTCGACGTCTAAATATTTAATACTCGAGCGACTCATTAATTCCTTCCGAATTTATTCATCGTGTTGGATCGTTAGTTGCTTGGGTGTGACCCGAAGGGTTCAGTCAAGATTAAGCTGTAATATTAATTATGCATTAATATTACTGATCGGAAGTGGCCTCCACCTAGGCATTCTGATCACTTGAACTAACTGAATAATTAGCTTTCTAATAGCTTCGAACCCTCTATCGGAATAATACACTTGTTCGAAGGACACCATTCCTTTCATTTGGCCACTCGGTTACACTGGGGGATGGGATCCTTATGGTCCCCCATCCGGCTTCTCATATGATAGGGAGGACAATGATGATAGTGCCAGGCCTAGTGATAACTAGTTCCCCCTCTTTGTGCTTTTACCTCCATCCCTTTTATTATGTGGTCTTTTGTTTTGTATTGATAGGATGTTGAGATGTATTTTTTTAGCTTGGGGGGACACTAGTCTTATGGAAGGGTCTTGGTGGCCAATTTTGTTGTTGTTGGATGTCCTTGATTTTTCATGCCTTGATGATTTATGATTGCTTGTCTTGGTCTATGTTTTATGTTGTTGAGTGTTGTTGCTTTCCATGATTATATCATGTCTTTCTTGTTGGGATTCTTTTGATGTTGATTTTGATGATGATTGTTCTTTAATGATGAATTGATGATTTTGCTCCCTTGAATCCAAATCCCTTTGATCCAAATGATTGCAGCTTTAGTGTATAGTTGATTTTGCTATTTTGATTGGTTAGTTGATTTTGATATTTTGATTGGTTTGTTTTGATTTTGTTTTTGTAGATTAGTTTGATTTTGTTACTTTGTCTTTTTATTTTTGATTTTTCTTTCTTAATATTTTGTTTTGAAGTTACTAACCGTTTTTTTTCTTATATATATATATATATATATATATATATATATATATATATATATATATATATATATATATATATATATATATATATAGTTCCATTTTTCTCTTTTTCACTCTCACTTGGTTTTGACAATTCATGCTAATTCTTGATTGGAGCTTCATGGAGGTGGTATTTTCTTTACCCTGCTTTTCTTAGCTTAGCTCGGATAACCCGGTGAGATTTTGAGGCTTTCTTTTCATGTTATGCTTATGTTTTGGACATAATATCATCTGAACTTTTGCTTTTGAATGAATGGTTTCCTATGTGGTATCGATGTGTACGGTTTGAGAGTATCTTTGGTTGATTCTAGGATAGAGTATGCTAAGGTAGTGTCTTTAGAACTTTTGGGACCTTGAATTGAAGCCAGATTCTAATTGTTTGTGGAAAGTTGTTGGAGTTGCTCCCTTTGGTGAATTTGAAACTAATAGTGAGTTATTGCTACAACCGTGTGAGGTTACATTCTTTTCAAGCCTTCTACATATTTTGCATGAGCGGCACATGGATCCTTGACTATTGTATGCTTTATCTAGAACTTGACTCTTGTCTCCCGAGATTGCGACCGACCCATTTAGGAAGGACAAAGGCATCTCTTCAGGGTGGTGATTTTTCTTTTTCTAGGATAGTTTTCTATTTCTTTATATTTTGGGTTTTCATTGGCCTACTTGCTAACCATTTGAGCCATAAACCTTCTTTTCAAGCCATATCTTTAGATTTTGAGTCTTTTGTTTCTTTCTTATTTCCATTCTTGGTTTTTCCATCTTGGTTTTTGTGAAGCAATTGTTCATTATTTGTTGGAGATTGTGGTGGATTAGTTGACTGTTGGTTCTTATAATGTATGCAAGTTTGTGTTGTGTATATCTTGTGAATAAAAGGCAAATGCCAAGTTGAAAAAGCCGTCCATAGTTAAAAGAGGCGAGGAAAATGCAATAAAGGGAAAAAATTGACAAAATGAAAAAATGAGAAAAAGCAAAGCACACATTCAAATGCTTTGGCAAAAGTGAAAAAATTATGAAATTTGAAAAAGTTTAAAAAATATTTTGATGTAAGTATTTTCTCCCTATTTTAAGCATTGAGGACAATGCTTCATTTTAGGTTGGGGGGGAAGCATTCTTACGCTTTTTGTATATATGTTTGTGATTTTGGCTTTGAATAAGCCTGGGGGTGCTGGCATTTTTGTTTGGTGATTTCTTGATTATGGTGTTGACGATTGATCACCCTTTGCTTCACAATTTAGGTATACCACCAAATTTTAAATTTTATCCTACCTTAACCCTTTTCGCCCTTACATTACAACCCTTTTCAAGACCTTTTGACCTTTGTGGTTGAGTCACAAGTCAGTGGAGGGAGATGTGAGTCAAGCCTAAGGAGCGGTGTGCATTAGTCAAGATGTCCAGTAGCCCTAAATCTCTTTCTTTTTCCGGTTCCTTTGAGGAATCATTGAGATGCTCACTAGAGGTGGATTTGAAGCTAGTTGGGAGAACGTGGTAAGAATGTTTGAGATGAAGGTAAATTTTGTTTCATTAGTTCTCTACGCTTAGCATATCCTATGTTTCAATCAACCTTAGATATCTTGGAATGTGCATACCCTTATTTGTATAGCTAGTTGTTTGAATTTTTTTATTTTACTTTCTTTTATTGATTTGCCTCATTTTAATCTTCAAGAGTTATGGGTCAAACTCTTTGGATTCCCTTACGAGACCTCACTCGTCCTCATTGGCGACTTTGGGGTTTAAAGGGCTTGTTGTAGCTAAAAACAACCGTGATTCCTACGAAAATGAGATTTAGTGTACATTCTTATCTCTTTCTTTCCTTTTTCTTGTTTAAAAAGTTTTTCATCCTTTTCTTCTTGCTTTTTTTTTGCTCGAGGACAAGCAGAAGTCTAGCTTGGGGGAGTTTGATGAGTGTCATTTATGGCACTCATTTAGCCTTCTTTAGGATGAATTTTGATTGCTTTTATATCTCTTTTATCTCTTTTTCTTTAGTTTTACTTGATATTTCTCTATTTTGTATTTTCCTTAGTTGTTTTCCCATTTTCTTGAATTTCTTACTTTATTTTGCCTTTTCTCCTTTCCTTGTTTGCTTCTTTTGATTTCAGGAGATTAGTGATGTTCAAAGAACTCAATGGCGTTTTCTCGGGGTATATAAAGCTCAAGATGCAAGCCAGACTCTCCCCTTAAAGCTCAAAAGTGAAGGAGTGCAAAAGCCCAGTTTTCATGCTGCATGGGCATTAAAATCAGTGTTGAACCCACCGTGAAGACCTCTAGAGACTTCCTCCCCCAACATGTATCAAGAGGAGCGCACGGGAGCATCAACAACTGCACAAGGAGATTTCCCCTGCTCTTAGGAGCGGCCGTGCAAGCCCTATGCGCGGCCGCGTAGGTGGGAGGTGCAGCCACACACCTACTCACCCCCTGTTCCGTACCCATTTCTTTGCGGCCGCGCATTGAGAGGAGAGGCCACGCCTATTGGGGTTCTTTTTGGACGTATAACTACCTTTTCCTTAGTTAGTTTTACTATATATTCATTTTTAGAGGGAGAGTAGACATTTTATTAGATTTTGATTAGAATTTTAGAGAGAGAAGCTCAAGATTTTGGAAATTTTGTTCTTAAATTTTAGAGAGAGAAACTTAGTAATTGATGATTGCTACATTTTGATATTCATTCCTCTTTTATATTGATCAAAGTTTTGTAAGAATTCTTTCCTTTTTAATGCAATTTCATGTTTGATTCTTTATATATTGTTGAATTTCTATAGTTTGTTTGATTTGTGAAAATATTTGGATTACAATGTTGATGATGAAATTGATGACTAGTTTTGTTATGCTTTTCAATTTTACAATGTGTAGTGAGTAGTTCCTTTGCTAGGGATGTGGTGAAGCATGTATTAGTGATAAGCTATAGCTAATTTGGGGTTTTTGATTGATTTGATGATGTGATTAAATTGGTTGATGAAATTTGTGCATGCTTTTGATTTGAAGAGGAGTAGCTAACCTTAATTATCAAGCTAGATTGCATAGTAGTTTTCAATGAAACGAAAAATTGATTTGGAAGCTATTATTATGGATTGATCTTGTTTTGCGATTTTCCTTTGAAGTCATTTGTAGAGACATCTAGCTTGACCCTGGGAAATAGCTCTTTGAGTGATTTTTATTGCAAATATCGTTTTCCCTCGCATTGCTTGATTGATCAAATTCCCGACAAATTAACAAGTTTATTGTGAGTGCATGTGGATCCTAAATCCCTAGTGCTTTGATAATTGAATTCTATTTGTTAGCTTGATTGAGTTGATTTCCTGGCTTAGACCAACCCTATTGTTTAAGACTTCAGAATAGCTTAACTAGAAAATTTAGCATATACCGCATTCCCTTAGGTTCGACCCTGACTTACCCCTATACATAGGGTTGGGTTTGGTTTTATAAATTTGGTTTTGATCGGGGATACTTAGAAATCAGCGACCTAGGTTTCACCAGCGTCATGTTTTAAGCCAAAATCATTAATTACGTGCATTTAAACCCCAAATCATTCATTTCGTGTCCTTAAAATCATTCAATTCGTGTCCACTATATAAAAGCGTCCAAACTTGATTATTTGGTCGATAATCTGGGTCCAATAATTGTGTAGTTGGATGGGGCTTGAAAAGAGTTTTCCAATGATATTGTTGGGTTTCGTGGTGTCCGACACCACGCGGAACTAAAACCCATCCCCAAGACCTGCACATAAATTAAAGTAACTAAAACGTGCATATTAGTTAATAACATAAGTAATTAACAAGAAAAGGGAAAGAAGAAATTACCCTCGACCCGTGCTCCGCTCACAAAGAGCTCTTACTTGAAAGCTAGCCGAGCTTCGCAAATGTAAGAGCCTCCTACGGCTTACACCCTCAATCCCGATTCGTATGGCCCCTACCCCGAAGCTTAGCCGGGGCTAGACCAAAACCTTAGAGTATTATGAGAAAAAGTGCTCACTCCATTAGTGATCCTTTCAAGCTCACAACTCAAAGTGGATCTTCTCAATTCCCAAGATTGGGTATTTATAGAGAAAATCCCATGAACATTCCTCTCTCTTATCAATGTAGGAGAGTTGGTAAAATCCCTTTTTAATTTTAATTTTTAAATCAAAAACAAAAGAAAAAGGCAAAAAAATCAACAAGTGTCACAATGTGACTAAAGGTAGGAGAGGATCACCAAGGGGAGGGGACCATTTCCTTGCTCCCCAAGGCTTCCCCTCACAAAACCGGCCTCTAAGTGCACCAACCGTAGGCTGCCAGCTGGCCACGGCTTTGAGCACAAAGGCAAGCCTTGATGGCAGCTCGAGTGCTCAACTAGGCCTAGCTATCAGCCCGTGTGTGCTCTCAAGCCCAGCATGGGCTAGTTGCTTGTGCGGGCTGCTTGCGCGTGTTGCTAGCATAGGCTGGGCAAGCAGCTCTATACGTGCAGCGCTAGCAGCAGCTAGTAAGGCCTAACACGCTGTTGGCCTAATGGCGCTGCTAGCTTGCTAGCACGCGCATTGCGCGCACTACTGGCATGGCTGCCTACACCGTCCAACGATGCTAGCTTGCTCGGCTGGGTGCGACAGCCATGCCTAGCTGCCATGCCCCTAGCACTCGGTTTGCTCGGGGTATTTCGATGCTAGGGTTATTTGTGACTTTGTTTATTGCTTGATTTTACCGTCGCGTCATTTCATAAATCCGACTCGAATTGAGACGCTCGGTTTCGACGCTACTAGCTCAGTATCCGACGTCTATGCTCATAATAATCTAACAACTTATTAATTCCTTAAGATTAATTCGTCGTCGCGGATCAATTACTTAATTGGGTGTGACCCGAAGGGTTCAGTCAATATTAAGATGTAATATTAATTATACATTATTATTACTGATCAGAAGCGGTCTCTAGCTAGGCATTCCGATCTCTTGACCTCACTAAATAATTAGCTTTCTAATAATTCCAAACCCTCTATCAGAATAATACACTTGTTTGATTGACAGCATTCCTATCATTCTTCCACTTGTACTTCTAGACAAGTGCGATTTAATGTATAGCCTATTTCCTATGTCAATTAATGTCTCTTCATGAATTATAAGGTAAGATTATTCGTCATCCTTATTACGTCCAAAGGAGTTTATCGATATCCGAGTTCGATCGTCAATAAGCAGATGATTTCTAAAACTCATTTGAGCACGGCCATGCATTTTCACAGTCTTGCTCATCGAGAGGCCTTGTAAACAACAAAGACATGATCCCTATTTATATAATAGGGGGACATTCCTAGTTTAGCACTGTAAGCTTCTCTTACTAAGAGGACCTAGTCGCCCGAGTTTTGCCATTATAATCCCCATGTACGGAAGACGTATGACAGACATCAAAACAGAGTAGTACTCAAACAAGAGAACTTACAATACTCATGGTCGAGGAAAGAGGTTCCGATAGCCATAATGAGAAATATACTTATGACGATTTTTAATCTCTTAAAGTATTCTCATAGGTTGATCCAGTATGGTTCTAAACCAATACCCGTGAAAATTATTTATGATAATCATGTCCTTCTAGTACAAGAAAAGGTCTTATAAATAATACTACACACTAATCTCAAGTGGTCATTAATCGTCCAATACTTAAATGACCTTGATTAGGGATAATTTTCGATTATAATATTCAATGTTCACTTAATAGGTGTTTCTTTATTCAAGACATTATCTTGACACCCTATTTTGAAATTCTTAAAATCGAATACACTCATTATTTAATTCTAAACCACAATTAAATAGATATGGAGTGATGAAAATTGCATAACAATTAAAATTACTCCAAAAACTGAATGGTTCAACATAGTGTTATACATTAAAATATCAAAAATCAATTAAAACACATAACTAAAGAAATCAAAGTCAATCTCATACATGCCTGATTCCCATTGCCCCAACGTGCTTGTTATGTTTCACTTGAGGCAAACGGTTAATGATGGGTGTCATAAATGACACCTATTTGATGAGTATTTAGGTTGTTTTTACCTTCTTTTCATAGCTTTTCTTCTTAATAAATGCTTAGTTTCATGTTTTTCCTCTTTGTTTTACCTTTTCTCTCTTATTTTGTGGTTTTGTGCATTTCTATGGTTTTTCTTGTCTTTTTCCCTTTTATTTGTTTGTTTTCTTTCATTTTCAAGTTAAGATCATTGTCCAAGGATTCTAAAGGTTTCTTCCCGAGTTTTGCATTGATTAGGATGCCTAGTTTCCTCCATTTAAAGCTCAAGTATGGAGATGTGCGAGTTCCAATTGACCTTAGGCCGTGCTTTCAAGCCGTGGGGGCACCAATTCTGGAGTTGAAACCACTGCCGAGGTGTTTTTGGATCTTCCATGCTCCGTGTTCATCAAGCACACCAAGTGGAGCGCACGAGGAGCGTTAAGATGAAGGGGAAGCAGGCTGCCCTATTCCCAAGAGCGGGCGAGTGCGATGTAAGCGCGGCCGCGCGGCCTGGTGGCGCCGTCGCGCAACCTTGTGGCACGGACACGCGTGGCCTTGGCGCGGCTGCGCTTGTTGCTCCCCCTGTTCCGTACCCATTTTTGCGTGGCCGCGCTCCCTCTAGAAGAAGGTCGCGCCTGTACGGGTCTATTTTGGACGATCTAACTAATTTCTCTTTGTTAGTACTACTATATATAGATTTTTCTTCCATTTTTAAAAAGGGAGAAGTAGAATTAGAATTAGAATTCATATTCTTAGCTTAGTTGAGAGCTTCTCTCTCTAGTTTTAGGGTTAGTTTAGGAGTAGACTTAGAGAGAGAGAGTGAGGAATTTCAATTGTGATTGAGAGATTGAAGATTCAATGGTGACAATTGTGTTGAAGTTCTTCTCTATTATCAATGAGCATTTCTAACTCTATCTCATTTTATTGTTGTTTGATATTCATGTTTGTTCGGATTGGTTTTGATGTTTGATGCTTGATTAGTGTAGTTGTTCTTGATATTTTGTTGATTCTTGATATTTTGTTGATTCTTGATTTCCTTAGTTGTTAATTGATTAGACAATGGTGTTAGAGTAGTTGTTTGGCTAGGGATAGGGTGAAACTTGGATGATTAATTGATTGTGCTTAATTTGGGAATTGTGTTAATTAATTGTTGAGATTAAAGTGATTAATGGAAATTGTGCATGTGTACTATTCGATAGGCCTTGAGAATTATGCTAGATTGCGTTGTAATTGCTAATGATACGGACCATTGGTTTAGGAATTGCAATTGTCGATTGAGTTTGATTGGTGACGTTCCTAGTTAGTGTCTCTCGTAGTTGGCGCTAGTTAGACCTCTAGGAGATAGCTTGTCGAGCTCTTTTGATTGCTCCTACCATTAGTCTTCGCAACCATTGATTTGCATGTTGTTCCCGAGTTGCTACAATTATTATAATTACTTGTTGATCCCCACTCCCTATTGCTTTATTTCCTTGGTTGTTTGTTTTGTTAGTTGGTTAGTGTTTACCTTTTATCTTTAGACTTCGACCTAGCTTAGGCATTGACTGAAAGCACTTGAACATTACCGTTCCTAGTGGTTTGACCCTTGACTTTCCACTATATTTGTATTTAGGTTTGTTAAGTGAGTATAAATTTTGTTTGACCGATGGAGGATTAGTCAACGACCCAGTTTTCCCCACGTCAAAATGGCGCCGTTGCTGGGGAACGGTGTCTATGTTTAAGTGTTTTTGATTGCTTGAGTTTAAGTCTTTGTATATATCTTTCTTTTACTTGATTTTTGTTTATCTTGTAAAAAAAATGGAAAGTACCTTGTTTTCTCAATTTGAGAATGAGCCATTTTGGGTGTACTTTAATAGACTAGAGAACTTCATTAGTTACCATGGTTGTGATCTTTTGGGAGGCTTGCGAGATTTGTTATCATGATTTGAATGAGCAAACTAGAGACATTATTGAAAGCATGTTTAATGGTAGATTTTGAGCATTGTCAATCAATGATGCTTGGGACTTTTATGTATGGTTTGCTAGAGATACTTATGATCATGGTCACGGTTATTCAAATGTTTCTATTGATAATTGTGATGTTCCATGTTCCATGTATGATGAATCTTGCATGCCTACTTGTGCCCCCATCCCCCATTTTGATGATGCCACTCATATCTCTAATGTTGATCCCCGCATGCTTGTACATGATTCTTTTCCCCATGATGCTCTTCAATGCTCTTCACCTTTCCAATCTTTAGAATCTAGCTTTGAGTCTCCTCATGACATGAGATATTTGGAGATTATGAGAAGCCAAATGAAAATGTTGAAAAAGTTGGAAGAGAGTAATGAGGACGTTCTTAGGAGGAATGAGGAGATGAGAAATGAATTGTCATCAATGTTAAATGTAAATGAAGTTTCTACCACATTGGTAGATATGGAAGATGATGATGATTGTTTTGATAGCTCCAAAATGTGTGAGGAGGATGTTAGAGAGCCTATGAGTGAGGAAAAGGGCGTAGAGATGGATGTTCCAAGAGAGATTTTGCATTTTGAACCTCCTTCCCAATTTGAATTTCGTTCCATTGAGCCTTTAGATGGAGTTGAAGAGAAACTAAAATTTTTGGCTTCCCTTAATGTTGAGGAAATGGTAATTCAAGTTATGAACGATGGGACATTGCAATTTTTGAAGCGTAGAGAAGTTGTGAGGAAAGAGAGAGATGATGAGGAGGATGAAGTAGTTTCCATGGGAGATTGGATGTTTGAGGGTGATGAGGGCCAAGAGGTTTTGAGTGTTGAAAAACCAATTAGTGAGTCAATTCCCCCACCTACCTCCCTTGATTGTGATTTCATTCCTCCATTCCTTAATTTTGAAAACTAATCTTCTTCCACCCCATGTCTTTTGCATGATAACCATGGTTGCTTTGAGGGTGAGGCCTTGAGCTTAAATGATTTTGATGTAGATGAGGTTCAATATGAGAGGGTAGAGGAGGTAGAGCTTACTTTTGATGATTATGAAGATGAGAGTAAAGTGTTTGGTGAGGTTGAGTCTCCAACTCCTATCTCAAATCTTCAACCATTACCTTCCTGTTTCACCTTTGATGACCCCTTCTCTTCTACATTTTCCACCATTGAGATGGATGAGGCCTTTTTAGAGGGAGATTGCACTTCTCATGTTTATCTGGAGCTACCTCACAAGTTCAAACCTCAACCCTTTGATGAGCTTCCTTTGAACCTTGATGATGAAGCTTTTGAGAGCTCATTTAGGGTGTGAAGTTTATGAGGAGGATGTGATTGAGAATGAGCTTAATTTGAATGATGATGAGTTGGAGGAAAGCCCTTTGGATGTGAGTTCATTGGATGAGAGAGCTTGTGTTTCAATGGATAGTGGTGTAAGTGAGCAACCAATTCCTATTTCTTCACCTTACACCACATTTTCAAGAAAGCTTGATCATATCCCTCCTATCCTATGTCATTACCTTCTTTTCTCATATCCCCCCCTCCTGAAGAGCCTTTAGTCCCCCAAGTGCCTCATTTGATGACTTTTGAGGATGATGGTGGGACTTCCAACCAAAAATATTTTGTTGAGAAGAGTATGCCTTCTTCTTTTTCTTTTATTTCTCTTCCTTTTTCTTATATTCTTGTTTTTCCCTTCTCTCCTTCTTCTTCTTGGAATACCTCTTCTCAATCCAATAGGTGTGCATTATGCTTGTTGCATGCCTTCGTTTTGTCATGTGCATACTTACTTTCATACGAAATATGTAATAGTGCATTTGACAAGCTCTTGCGTTCGTTGCAATATTATTTTCTAGAGCGGTCAAGCTTGGACCTTAAGCAAGCCTTTCTCGGGAAGTCACCCGTGTTTTATTGCTTTCATTTTCTTTTCTTTTTAGAATAGATTTTCTCTCATGGAAATGTTTATGTGCCTTTTGCTAGGTACATGACTTGATATACTTTGGTGCATTGGATTGAATCAGGAATCAAGGAAGTAAACTCCTCATTTGCTAGCATATGGAAAGCAAAATTCAATTATAAAGGAAATTGGCTTTGAAAGGTTGAATTGGGTCATTTGCGGGTATTTACACCCACCTAAACCGGTAATATCTTTCCTTGCTCTTTCTCTAATGGTTGATGCCTTGTTGGACATGTGTTGGTTTGTTGGATTGATCTCTTTGTTTTCCCCTCCCGTGGATTATTTGATTTATGTTTGAGCATGTTGTCTCATTCAAGCTTAGGGGAGGGTATTCTATCATGTTTGGTGGGATGTTGATTCATATATGCCATGCACATGAGTATATGAATTTCCATGTTCTTTAATTTTGAAAAAAAAAAAAAAACTCCAAAAAGATTTTTGTTTCTTTCAAGGCAAATTTGCATTGTGTTTTGTTTTGTTCTTGCTTTGGACATAATACTTTTGGACTTGTATAGTTGAATGCTTTTCTTCTTAAATGGTATCGGTGTGCACCGTTTGAGAGTATATTTGGTTAATTCTAGGATAGAGTATGCTAAGGTAATGTCTTTAGTACTTTTGGGACCTTGAAGCCGGATTCTATTGTTTTTGAAAATTTGCAATTGCTCCCCTTTGGTGAATTTGAAACTAATAGTGAGTTATTGCTACAACCATGTGAGGTTTTATTTCTTCTTGCTTTCAACATTTCTTGATTGAGCAGCGCATGGATCCTTAGCTATTGTATACTTTATCTAGAATTTGACTTTCATCTCCCGAGATTGCGACCGAGCCATTTAGGAAGGACAAAGGCATCTTTTCGGGGTGGTAATTTTACTTTTCTAGAGTTTTCTATTCTTTATTTTGGGTTTTCATTTGCTTTCTTGCTAACCATTTGAGCCATATACCCTTCGTTTCAAGCCACATCTTTAGATCTTGAGCCTTTGTTTCATTCTTTTTCCTATCATTGGTTTTTGGGAAGCATTTGGTCTCTATGTTGGAGTTTTGGTGGATGAGAATGATTGTTTGGTTCTTATAATGAAAGCAAGTTTGTGTTGTAAATATTTTGTGAATAATAAGCAAATGCAAAAATTTGAAAAACCATCCATAGTTAAAAGAGGCGAGGACATTGAAATAATGTGAAAAATGAAAAAAAAAATTGAAAAAATGAGAAAAAGCAAAGCACATTCAAAGCTTTGGCAAAAAAAAAGGTGAAAAATGAAAATTTTAAAAAATATTTTGATGTAAGTGTCTTTCTCCCTATTTTAAGAATTGAGGACAATGCTTTGTTCAAGCTTGGGGGGAAGCGTTCTACGCTTTTTGTACATATGTTTGTGATTCTTGGCATTGAATAAGCTTGGGGGTGTTGTGTTTTTGTTTGGTGATTACTTGATTTTGGTGTTGAGATTTGGTCAATCTTTGCTTCACGATTTAGGTATACCACCAAATTTCAAATTTTAGCCTACCCTCACCCTTCTCGCCTTTATATTACAACCCTTTCCAAGACCTTTTGACCTTTGTGGTTGAGTCACAAGTCGGTGGAGGGAGATGTAGGTCAAGCTTATAGAGAAACATGCAATAGTTGAGACGTCGAGTAGCCTCAAATCTCTTTCTTTTCCGGTTCCTTCGAGGAACCATTGAGATGCTTGCTAAAAGTAGATTTGAAGGTAATTAGGAGAATGTGCTAAAAATGTTTTGAGATGAAATTGACTTGTGTCTTGATAAGTTCTCTATGCTTAGCATGTCCTATGTTTCAATCAACCATAGATTGAAACGTGCAATCCCTTACTTGTTTAGAAAGATTTGCATTCATTTATGCTTGTACATTTGCAAAAAGTCCATTCATGAACATTTGTTTTATTTCCTTTTCTTTTCTTTTTGCTTCTTTTTCATGCTTTGTCTTGTTTGTTTGGTTTATGAGAGTTATGGGTCAATATATTAGGAAACCCTTATGAGAGCATTACTCGTCCTCTAGGGCGATCTAGGGGTTTAAATGGCTTGTCTTTAGTTGCTAAAATTGACCGTGATTCCTACGAAAGTGAGTTAGTGTATATTCTCATCTCATCTTTTCTTTTGTTTGTTTGAATAAGCCCGTCATTTTCTTTCCCTTGGTTTTGTTTTGCTCGAGGACGAGCAAAAGATAAGCTTAGGGGTATTTGATAGGTGTCATAAATATCACCCATTTGATGAGTATTTAGGTTGTTTTTACCTTCATTTCATAGCTTTTCTTCTTAATGAATGCTTAGTTTCATGCTTTTCCTCTTTCTTTTACCTTTTCTCTCTTATTTTGTGGTTTTGTGCATTTCTATGGTTTTTCTTGTCTTTTTCCCTTTTATTTGTTTGTTTTCTTTCCTTTTCAGGTTAAGATCGTTGTCCAAGGATTCCCGAGGTTTCTTCTCGAGTTTTGCATTGATTAGGATGCCTAGTGTCCTCCATTTGAAGTTCAAGTATGGAGATATGCGAGTTCTAATTGACCTTAGGCCATGCTTTCAAGCCGTGGGGGCACCAATTCTGGGGTTGAACCCACCGTCGAGGTGTTTTTGGATCTGCTATGCTCCATGTTCATCAAGCACACCAAGTGGAGCGCACGAGGAGCGTCAAGATGAAGGGGCAGGAGGCTGCCCTGTTCCCAGGCGTGGGCGTGCGCGATGTTTGCACGGCCGCGCGGCCTGGTGGCGCTGGAGCGCGTGGCTTTGGCGCAGCCGCGCCAGTTGCTCCCCCTGTTCCATACCCATTTTTGCACGGCCACACTCCCTCTTGAAAAAGGTCGTGCCTGTACGGGTCTATTTTGGACGATCTAACTAATTTCTCATTGTTAGTTCTACTATATATAGATTTTTCTTCTATTTTTAAAAAGGGAGAAGTAGAATTAGAATTAGATTCATATTCTTAGCTTAGTTGAGAGTTTCTCTCTCTAGTTTTAGGGTTAGTTTAGGAGTAGATTTAGAGAGAGAGAGTGAGGAATTTAAATGGTGATTGAGAAATTGAAGATTCAATGGTGACAATTGTGTTGAAGTTCTTCTCTATTATCAATGAGCATTTCTAACTCTATCTCATTTTATTGTTGTTTGATATTCATGTTTGTTCGGATTGGTTTTGATGTTTGATGCTTGATTAGTGTAGTTGTTCTTGATATTTTGTTGATTCTTGATTTCCTTAGTTGTTAATTGGTTAGACGATGGTGTTAGAGTAGTTGTTTGGCTAGGGATAGGGTGAAACTTGGATGATTGATTGATTGTGCTTAATTTGGAAATTGTGTTGATTAATTGTTGATATTAAAGTGATTAATGGAAATTGTGCATTTGTGTAATTCGATAGGCCTTGAGAATTATGCTACATTGCATTGTAATTGCTAATGATACGGACCATTGATTTAGGAATTGCAATTGTCGATTGAGTTTTATTGGTGACGTTCCTAGTTAGTGTCTCTCGTAGTTGGCGCTAGTTAGACCTCTAGGAGATAGCTTGTCGAGCTCTTTTGATTACTCTTACCATTAGTCTTCGCAACCATTGATTTGCATGTTGTTCCCGAGTTGCTACAATTATCATGATTATTTGTTGATCCCCACTCCCTAGTGCTTTATTTCCTTGGTTGTTTGTTTTGTTAGTTGGTTAGTGTTTACCTTTTATCCTTAGACTTCGACCTAGCTTAGGCATTGATTGAAAGCACTTGAACGTTACCGTTCCTAGTGGTTTGACCCTTGACTTACCTCTATACTTGTATTTAGGTTTGTTAAGTGAGAATAAATTTTGTTTGACTGAGGGAGGATTAGTCAACGACCTAGTTTTCCCCACGTCATTTAATGAATGGATCGGCTACATTGTCGTCTGTTCCAATCTTACAATATCTGATTTCACCCTCGGACTTACATTCCCTTATCATGTAAAATCACCTCTTGACATGTTTAACCTTCTGATGTTCCCTTGGCTCTCTATCCTGAGCAATAGCTCTATTGTTGTCACAATAGAGATCTATTGGACCCTTGATGGAGGGTACAATATCAAGTTCACCAACGAACTTGCAAATACAAACTGCCTCCTTAACTGCTTCTGAAGCTGTCAAGTATTTGGCTTCATTTGTAGAATCTGTTGTTGTGCATTGCTTAGTTCTCTTCCAACTAAACGGTCCTCCATTTAGACAGAATATGTATCCTGATTGCGACTTAAAGTCGTCTCTATCTGTCTGGAAGCTTGCGTCAGTGTAACCTTTCAACTACCAAATCATTACTCCCACCATAGACCAGAATTTTATCCTTGTTCCTTTTTCAGGTACTTTAGGATATTCTTGGTCGTAATCCAATGCGCCTCTCTTGGTTCTGATTGGTATCGGCTCGTAGCACTTAAAGCACACGATACATCCGGCCTAGTACATATCATGGCATACATGATCGATCCAATCAGCGAAGCAAATGGAATCTGATTCATCCTTTCTCGCTCATCATGTGGCTTTGGACACTGCATCTGCCTTAGGATTATGCCATGTGACATGGGTAGGTGACCTCTCTTGGCCTCCTCCATGTTAAATTGTGCCAGTACCTTATCAATATAAGTACTTTGGCTCAATCCAATCATCCTCTTAGATCTATCCCTGTAGATCTGGATGCCCAATATGTTCTGTGCCAGTATCGCTGTTGGGTTTCGTGGTTTCCGACACCACGCGAAACTAAAACCCATCCCCAAGACCCGCACATAAATTTAAGCAACTAAAACATGCATATTAATTAACAACATAATTAATAACATAATTAATTAACAAGAAAAGGGAAAGACAAAATTACCCTCGACGCGTGCTTCGCTTACAAAGAGCTCTTACTTGAAAGCTAGCCCAGCTTTGCAAATGCGAGAACCTCCTACGGCTTACACCCTCAAGACCGACCTATACGGCTCCTATTCCGAAGCTTAGCCGGGGCTAGACCAAAAACTTAGAATATTACGAGCGAAAGTGTTCACACCTTTGGTGATCCTTTCAAGCTCACAATTCAAAGTGGATTTTCTCCATTCCCAAGGTTGGGTATTTATACAGAACATCCCATGAACATTGCTCTCTCCCATCAATGTAGGAGAGTTGGTAAAATCCCTTTTTCAATTGAATTTTTAAATCAAAATCAAAAGAAAAAGGCAAAACAATCAACAAATGTCACAATGTGACTAAGGGTAGGTGAGGACCACCAAGGGGAGGGGACCATTTCCTTGCTCCCTAAGGCTTCCCGTCACAAAACCAGCCTCCAAGTGCACCAACCGTAGGTTTCCAGATGGTCGCGGCCTTGAGCACCAAGGCAAGCCTTGATGGCAGCCTGGGTGCTCAGCTGGGCCTAGCTGCTAGCCCGGGTGTGCGCGCAAACCCATCACGGGCTGCTTGCTTGTGCGGGATGCTTGCGCGTGCTGCTAGCATAGGCTGGGAAAGCAGCACTATGCGTGCAGCGCTAGTAGAAGCTAACAAGGCCTGGTAAGCTGCTGGTACTGCTAGCTTGCTAGCACGCTAGCACGCGCATTGCGCGCACTACTAGCATGGCTGCCCGCACTAGCCTGCGATGCTAGCATGTTCGGCTGGATGCGGCTGCCACACCTAGCTGCCATGCCCCTAGCACTCGGTGTACTCGGGGCATTCCAATACTAGGGGTATTTGTGACTTTATTGATTGCTTGATTTTACCGTCGCGTTGTTTCATAAATCTGACTCGACTTGAGACGCTCAGTATTGACTAATTAATTTCTTCGGATTAATTCGTTTTCGCGGATCGGTTACTTGATTGGGTGTGACCCGAAGGGTTCAGTCAAGATTAAGATGTAATGTTAATTTTACATTAATATTACTGATCGGAAGCGGCCTCCAACTAGGCATTCCGATCACTGGACCTCACTGAATAATTAGCTTTCTAATAAATCCGAACCTTCTATCGGAATAATACACTTGTTCAAAGGACACCATTCCTATCAGATACATTATAAGCCCAAATCCGAGTTATAACAAAGAAGATATGACCAAAATACTAAACTGAGCCCAAACCAAGCCTCACCTACGACCCAATGATCATGTAGAGGGTCTATTAACCTTAACCTTAATCTCATTCCTAAACCCATTAGGGTTTATTTCAAGATTCTAGAATTTTCTACAAGGTTGTTTTAAGTCCTAAATCCATTAGGATATATTATAAGCTTCTAGAATCTTCTATTAGGTTTTAATTTAATCCCTTTTTGAAAAGGTAAAAGACTTATGTCGGATAAAACACAAGTTTTTAATAGAATTAATTCTGATAAAATAAGGATACGTAGAGGGATTCGGCTAACCCAATTTGATTGGAAGTCGGATTTCGTACAGAATCTATCTTCTAAAAGGCGATAGAAATATCGCGCCGCGATATAACTGTCGTTTCGCGATACGAGTTGTTTTACTTTGAGTCGGATTCTAACTCTTACCTGATCTTTTATCTCATTTTTTCTTATAAATAGATGTCGTTTTCCTTCGTTTTAATTCACCGCCAATCAACATCTTAACCCCTCTCTAAGCTAAAGCTTATTCCTTCTCTCTCTCTCTTTTCTTGAATTCTAGCCTAGCCTTAGCCTAAACACATCTCAACGCGTTCAAGATCACTCACCCTTTAATACATTTCAAAATCAAACACCATACCTCATTCACAAGATTCGAATACTAAAAGCCCTTCTCGAAGTTGCCTTCGACCTCAACGTGAAAGGTTGATAGTTCTAAGAGTTTGGTCCCAAATCTATATTTCAATTATTATTTGATTAATTTGTTTGATTTAATCTTCTTAAAGTTATTAATGTATGTATTTTTTTGATAGAAAGAGGTATGAGGCATCAAAGTGAGTAATTCAATTACTTATTTATTCTTTTGATTTAGAAATCATGCTTAGAATATTATTTTAATTCCAAGAGTCATATTAGAATGGCTTTATAATTTCTGGTATCATGTTAGGATGTTGATGTTGATTTTTAGTATCATGTTTAGAGTATTAATTAATATTTTTAATACCATGTTTCTAGTATCATGTTAATATAATTCTTTGATTTTTATTAGTGACATGCTAGGATTTGTTATTAATCCGTTTAGTATCATACCTAGGATCTTGCCAATTATATTTTGGTTATGATGATGATTGTTGTATCAATTATATGTTGCATGATTATTCATGATTTGTTGCTATTGCTTGATCACTCCCCTTTCTGCAGGTTTAAAGAATATTTGTACTTGAAATCACGCCAAATAAGATAACCAATAATTGATTTACGCTAATATGATTTAATTCAAGTGATCACCAATAATAGTTTTTATGTGTGCATTAAAAATCAACCAATGCAAATTAAATATGCTTAGGATTAATTTATTGTATGTATGTTGATTGAAAAGTGCACATGAATATCATTAGAATTAAATAGAGGTCGATTTAAGGTGGGTTCAATCACTTTTAGGTTGGATTCGTGCCACAATCTCCGAATATCCAGTCATGGTTCCAGACCACTATAAAGTTAGTGATCTCTGATATCGTGAATGGGGTGTAACCTTCATACCCGTGAACGGTTTACAAGTTCCTAAAACTTGTTGGCGACTATTTTATCTCTAACTTCCTTTCCTTTAGACACCACCATGTTTAAATGCATAATCACAGTGTGGCTCAAAGTTGCTTGAAATATTCCCTATAGGTGGTACCGCCATATCTTGACGTCCCATGAAACAAATCATTGCAACTACTTATTTTAATCATTATGAGATTATAACAATACATGAGGCAAGTCGTGAATGTATATGTAATTACGTATCAAATCAGTAATTCAACATATAAAAGAAGATTATGGTTTTCCACTGTGAGAAAACGCAGCTTGTATTGCTCAGCTCAAGAAAGGATATATCGAAGGTAATAGAACAAAGCACGTCTCACTAAAATTTTGCTTCAGTCATAATCTTCAGAAGAATGAAGACACTCACGTTATGCAAGTCCATTCCAGTGATAATTTAGCAGACTTTTTTACTAAGTCACTTTCAATAGAACCATTTAAGAAGCTAGTTTATCACATTGGTTTGCTTCATTTGAGATTTCAATGATATAATCATGTGGGGGAGTAAATGTATGCTGCACTTTTTTCCCATAGGTATGCTTTTATATGCACATTAGCATCATATTATTTAGATAATGGAAACCCAATGGGGTAATTTGAGTCTATTATCCACTTGCGTTTTTCCACTTTTCTTAGAACTCCACACATAATGGTGATTATTCTTATCCCTTTTTTTTTTAGAGAAAGGGAATTATATTAAGTTAAGGCAGAATAGAGTTTGTTGGAATCCCAAGGGATATCCCAAAAGTTACATCGTGAGGGTTTTCACCCCTCACTACATTAGCAATGTCATTAGCTAAATATATATTACAGATGTTAGGACAGTCCAAAAGAATACACATCTGATTCAATGCATTTAAACTCCTTCTTGCATCTTTTGCCAGGATGTTTGCCATTTGATTCTTGCCTCTTTCTCCATAGAACAGCTCCACTTCAGTTAGTTGTTATAGGAACAGCCTGCATTCATTTAACTTTGGGGTCAGAAGACATTGATCAGTGTAATTTATATCTTGTACAACAGTTTTACAGTCTGTTTCTACATGACAGTTGGTCCATCCCTTATCTCTTATCCAAGTAAGAGCTAGGAAAATGGCTTTTAGCTCGCTTCTTGTGGTGAGGCAGCGAACCCTTTCTACTGAAAGCCTTGAATCCATGAGTACCTCTGCATACACCTGCACAACCAGTTTCCTTGGAATGGGGGATGAAAGAGGCATCAACATTTATTTTAAGGTGGGAAGGAGGGGGGAACCCATGCGAGGGAGGTAGGCTCTAATCTACTGGGTTGGTTTTTGGAAAAGAACCACTCAGTAACAGCCCATAGGCATTGGGTTGTAGATTTTTTGAGAGGAATGTTTTTTTTGGAGAATAGCCAGCTATTTCTCCTTTTCCATAAATGCCAGAGAGAGAAACTGAATATGACATTCCAAGGAATATTATGATGAGAGGTTTGGGACGATTTTAGGTTTCTGGGGATCCACTCTTGTATGGAATCTTGCAAGTTTCTTTGGCAATTTGCTGGAATGACTATGTCATCCCAGAATTCAGAAGCTCTGGTACAATGGTAGAAGAGGTGATCTGCATTTTTAATAAGATGAGGGCAGAAAATACAATTGTTGTAGTTTGTGGCATTTCTCATAATTAGATTTTCAGAAGTTGGTAATCTATCCCAAATAAGCTGCCAAAGGAAGAGTTTTGACTTTTGGTAGAATGGGACATTCCCAAACTATGTTCCAGTCCCATAAGTGTTGTACAGGCATTGATGTATTTCTGTTCTGAAGCAACCATTCCTCAGCCTTCCCACCATCAAATTTCCCTTTTCTTGTCCAACTTGTGAAATTGTAATCCACCTGGTCAGAGAGGGTAATACTAGAAATTCTGGAAAAAAGATCATGTTGTAGATCAAACCCTATGGCTTTTACTAACTCAGTTTCTGAGTGTAAAGGCAAGGAGCTTAGACAGGTGTGGATTTGAGTGTTGTTTATTGGCCCTACCAAAAGACTCCTTACAGATTCAGCTTGCAACCATTTATCATTCCAAAACTCAATGATATTCCCATTTCCTGTTTCCCAATGAAGACTATGCTTAAACAACTCCCAGCCCTTCCCCACAGCCATCCATATGTGAGATCCCTTATTAAAGGGGGTGGGTCTGTTCTTGTTGCCCATATACTTCTCATATAGCAATTTTCTAGCCCAATTGGCTCTAGTGTCCACCATCCAACATAATCTAGCTAGCCCCAATAAATTTCTCTCTTCATTCTGTAGGAATCCCAATCCTCCCATACTTTTTCTTGACAAATCCACTGCCAAGCTACCCAAGGTATCTTCTTTTTCTCAGAAGATCCCCCCCACTAGAATCTAGAACACAAAGCATCTAACTTTCCTAGGATGAATTTAGGAAATTTGATACATGACATGAAATATCTGGAAATGGACAGCATAGTGGATTGAAGAAGAATTAGCTTCCTTCCTCTGGATAGGGTGTTAGTCTTTCAAGATGAAATTTTTTTCCCCATTTTATCAATAAGAGATGAAAGTTGTCTCCTGTTTGGCTTTTTTTCAGACAAGGGAAAGCCCAAGTAGGTCCCTAGGTCATTTGACTTGGAGACACCTAGAGCTTGCTCAAACTCATAAATCATGTTGATTGATGTGTTCTTAGAGAAATAGATTTGGCTTTTGTCTTCATTTATTTTTTGGCCAAACAATGAACAAAAATGATGCAGGGTGTTTATCATGGAATCAAGAGTTTTCTTATCAGCTACGCCAAAAAGAAGGACATCATCCGCAAAAAGGAGGTGAGATATTTCAGTTTGACCACCTCTAAATCTAAAGGGTTTCCATCTCTTTTGACTGCATTCAGAGTGGATCTTCCTAGAGAGAAATTCAAGACAAAGGATGAAGATGTAGGGAGAAAGGGGGTCTCCTTGTCTAATGCCTCTGGTAGGTTTGAATTGATCAAACAACTTCCCATTAATGAGGATTTGAGATGAAACAGAAGTGATGCAGGACATTATTAGGTTGATTGTATCATGTGAGAAATTGAAGGAATACAAACAATGTTCAATGAAAGGCCATTCTAGCCTGTCGTAGGCTTTTTCTAAGTCAAGTTCGAGAGCAAAAAGGCCTTTCGATCCCCTTTCTTCTTCATGGAATGAAGAATTTCAGAGGCTATGATATAGTTAACCTCAATTCCCCTTCCTTTTAAGAAACTGTTTTGATTTGGAGAGATAATGGAATGGAGAAGTGGTCTAATCCTATTGACCAGGATTTTTGCCACAATTTTGTAAGAAGTGTTTACTAGGCTTATTGGCCTAAAACTAGTGATTAGAGAGGGAGAGAACACTTTTGGAACCAAACAGATAACAGTCTGATTTATGTTTTCAAGGACTTGTTTGGGGGTAAAGATTTCTTTCACAAAAAAGATGCAGTCTTGGTCAAGGAGATGCTAGGCTGTCTGAAAAAAGGTAGCATGAAAGCCATCTATTCCCGGGGCTTTAAGGGGTCCTATTGAAAAGAGTGCATCCTTGATTTTTGCCATGAAAGGGATAGAAGCACACTCTATGGTTTGTGAAGATTGAATAGGAGGAAATTCAGGAATTTGTTGAGAGGTGAAGAGATTTTTAAAGTGTTGAAGGATGTGATTGTGGATAGCAATGGGATCATGTAGCCACTGTCCTACATTATTCTTAAGGGACAGAATTTTATTTCTCTTCCCTCTTATTATGGCTGAGTTATGGAAGAACTTTGTGTTCTTGTCACCATTTAGCAACCAATCTGTCCTGGCTCTAGCAGCGCAGAATAACTCCTCTTGATCTAGGATTTGATTCAGTTCAGTTTGGAGGGAGTGTTCTAAGTCAAAAAGGAAGGTGTTATTTGGGTTTTTTTGAAAAGCTAGTTGAATACTATTTATTCTGGCAAGCAGTTTTGTTTTTGATTCATGAAGTGATTTGCGGCCCATGATTGTAATTTAAAAGCAAGGAAGGTTGTTTTTTGGTGAAAATTGTGGTTGTAGGACTGCCATTTGGATTGAACAAAGGGTAGAAAGTCAAGATCACTGAGCCACAGAGGTTCAAATCTAAAGGGGGTGGAACCAGGGAATACCACTTTTTCCTCAAGTGAAAGGAGGAGGGGGTTGTGATCAGAAGACATTCTAGGAAGGTTCTTGACTGAATTATGAGGAAATAACTTAATCCAATCACTGTTTGCTAAGAATCTGTCAAGTCTTTCAAGAATAGGGTTCTTCTTTTGTTTATTGAACCAAGTAAATTTATGGCCATTATACCCTAGATCAATTAAATTGCAAGCTTCAATGGTGTCATTGAAAGCCCGCATCTGGTGGAGTGGGTGAGGGTTCCCTCCCCATTTCTCATGATCATAACAAAGTTCGTTAAAATCCCCACAAACAAGCCATGGTAAATCCACATTTTCACTCATATTTATCAATGAATCCCACATCTCTAGCCTACCATTAAAAGAGGTTGAAGCATAAATTGCGGAAAGCAAAAAAGATTGTGATGAGTTTACCTGCACTATAGTATGTATAGCGCGGGGTTCCTTTGTCACAGTGGTGATGTTATGGAAGCCGGAGTTCCATAGAATAAGAATCCCTCCAGAGTACCCAATTGGGTCCACCACCTCGAAAGAATTGAAGGGGAGAATGCAGAGGAGCTCTTCACAGCTTAATTTTGACACCTTCGTCTCAGTGAGAATTATAATATCAGGATTATGATCTTGATCTTGGATTAGTTGACGGATGTTTCTTTTGAATCCGTCCCTTGCAATTCCTGTAGCGTTCCAAAGAAGCACACTCATTCCCGGTGACATGATTGGAAGGTTTGCTAGCTTCTTTCTTGTTGCGCAAGCCGCGTTGTTGTCGAGTTCGACATATTTCTTATGATAGCAGCTGAACATTGATACCGTGTTTTTCCTTACCTTGATGCCCGACATTTCTGTTTCTCCCCCTTTCATTTTTCCCCATCCTACTGATAGGTGTAGTTGTTGGGCTTCCTGGACAAGGTGCATGAGCTTTACATTGTTTGTTCCTAATACTGATTGGAGCACCAGCCATTCATCTGTAATCGACAGTGCCTTTCTTATCCTTGGGAATTATTATTCATGTGTAGAAATATGTCGCATGGTCTAATGAAGAAAAAAGATGCAATTTATATTACTCTACAATTTCCTATATTGTTTTTCCCTCTCATCTAATTTTGAGTAGAAACTATGTTTTCATTATGAAGATTAACATTAAAAACATAAACTACATAAATGTCTAACAAATTTGTAGAATATATATAACAAAACACAAGTTAAGCAATCATGCAATACATGGAATCTAGCCTGCTATATAGAATGTCAATCTAATTTTTTTCCAAATGATCATAACTTCATAAGCACTTTAGGAAATGTCTTTTCTGTGTAACCATCTATCTTTACCCAGCTAAGCGATGCCTAATTATTGCCCTCTCCTCATCCAACACAAAGTTCGCCTTCTCAAACTGACTGCTGGAGAAGAAAGGTCTCAAGTCATAAATTTCATAGTCATGAGCCTGCATAAAACAGCAACAAACATATACAAGATTAGCCGGTGGTTCTGCATCCTTCCAACAAAAGAAAATTTTAAATGGGTTACAAGCTCTTTAATGCTAACATACGAAATGTCCATGCAGCTGAATGTACCTTATGTTGCAGCTCTTCAACTTTCACATTAACATCGGTAAGATTTGAGGCAGAACCTGACACGATTTCTTCAAAATGCAGTGCATCCCTCACAAGTCCCCGGAGAAGGTGAAGGAGCAATTCATTATAATCCTTCTTGAAAGTCATGTACTTTTTGAAGCTCTTAAACACAAATATACAAATAATCATTAGAAGTTTTCCCAGTCAATAGACAAAATTGAACTGGCTAGCTACTAGTCAGATGAAGTTTTTCCAGCAACCAAAACACACAACTCTTCAAACAATAGCTTAAGGTAGACTTATTTTTGAGTTCTGAAATTCAAAAGGATCCTGAATGTCTACAGTAATACTTGAGGCAACAGATAGTCCAAATTTGATTAGGGCTACATGAAGGTATGAATAAAACATGGCCTTTCTTTAGAGCCAATTGGTTCCCCTTCTTCGAGGCAAGTATAAAATTTAAGAAAATTTTGGGACATGCATATGTAGTTATGTACATCAAACGTCTCATAAACCAAGCTTACACCAGTATAATGATGGACTTTTTATATATAAGAGGAAATGGTACACATTATTTAGTTAAATCTTGTCAATACCTTTTGTAGAGCCTTCTGTACTCCAAATTTTTGTGTTGAAATGAATGAATCAAGTAAGACACGGATTGCCATATCAACGTCCTCCTGAGTAACATGCTGTCTCAGATGCATTCTGGCATGTGCTTCAGACATTCGAATCATAGATTCGATGTGCCTAACTGCAATTGGGACACCCTGTCCATGCTGCAAAAGGATAAACATCAATTCCATTATGAGGTTTCCCATAGGACTAGTCACATTCAGTTTCCTTTGACTGAAGGAAAAGGTGAAAGAGGAAAGCAGAGAGATAGGTCAACTCACAGAAGATTCCCTCCGCAATTCAGCATAGACATGTGTCAGTTTATCCAAGTCAGCATCATGCAATCTAGGGAATACATTTAACTTGGCATATGTTATATACTTTTTGAGCAAATCCTGGGAAATGATCTGAAAATAAGAGGGAAGAAACTGTTTCAGAAACAATTAATCCAATTCTAAAACGAGATAAATGAATAGAGTTGGATAATCACCTCAGGATCAACATGATTAGTCAATTGGTCTGCAGTTTCCTGAGAATTGCTTGTTGACCTGTCATCTACGTTGGCACCACTGGGTTTTGATCGGAAATGGCTATCTACCACAAACTCAGCCAGCATCTCGTCGGTAATAGGATCAACAACATCCTTAGATACACATCAAATCAGAAAATCAGTAACAAGTCTAAATGAAGAGTGGGATTACAGTTCAGAATGAAATTGGTACCTTAACAACACACAGGATGTCAAAACGTGATAAGATGGGATCTGTTAATTCAACGTTTTGTGAAAAATTCTTAGAAGAATCATACCTGAAAATAAATATAAACTAAAAAAATGAACATTACTTCTTCAAATAAAAATGCATTTTGAACATTATATGGACAGTAATAACACACAGAATACGGAGTTATAAGACAAAAGAAAACATAAGCAATTTATTCAAGTGTCACAACCAAAAACAGGCAATTATAAAGCAAAGGAAAAGAGGAAATCATAAAGCAAAACACAAGGTATCATTCAAGCGTCATATGCAAGTCTGTTTACCTGCCCCCAATAGGGTTTGCAGCAGCAATGACAGAACACCGAGCCTGGAGAGATGTCACAATTCCAGCTTTAGATATGCTTATACTCTGCTGCTCCATTGCCTCATGGATACTTACTCTGTTAATGATGAGAATAATAACCCTTAGAAGATATAATTTTCATTACAACATGCTTGCATTACTTCTAAATTAGCAAATATAACAAGAAAATGTAGACTGCCCACCTGTCCTGATCATTCATCTTGTCAAACTCGTCAATAAGACAGATGCCTCTATCTGCCAGGACAAGTGCTCCACCTTCTAAAGTCCATTCCCGAGTCACAGGATCTTTGTGCACCGCTGCTGTAAGCCCTACAGCTGAAGCTCCTTTGCCCGTAGTATAGACAGCTCTCTGCCCAGTTTTCTCAACATACCTGTATCATTTAGTGTCCTAAGAACATTAGAATCATAATATAGTGTACCACCAATCAAGCGACAGAGAAGTATACAGTTTTTACTTGAGAAATTGAGACTTTGCTGTTCCTGGATCACCAAGTAGAAGAACATTTATATCACCTCGCAGACGGTGTTTTCCTTGGACATTTTTTTCTTGGCCTCCAAACATTGCTAGTGCAATAGCAGTCTTAATATCATCATGGCCATAGATTGATGGGGCAATGGACTTGACAATCTAAGGAAAAAAAAAAAACAGTAGAATATAAGTGCTATTTTATCGAAATAATGTACTTGTATTATAAAGTAGTTGCCAATGTCATACTCTTTCTCCTATCCTGGGGTCTTTAGCCAACTTCTCAATTTCTTCTTTATCTTCTTGAGTCAATTTGTAAGCAGAGAAGAGGTCCTGCTTTTTGGCGACGTAATTAGCTTCCACTACTGTAGCAAATACTGGAAACCCATTCTTTGTGTTCAATGCTAAGTCAAAATTATTTGTATAAATTCCAGTAACCTCCTGCATTACATGGATGAAACCATAAGTATTGAGGACATAAAATTCCCCCAAAAAAGGAGAGAATATTGGTGACAGCAACATACAATTTCTTCTCCGGGTCGGGCACAATCTATCAGATCATTCAATAATATCACTTCCTTGTATCTTGGAAGTCGACCTGCAGGAACAATTCCAGGACTTTCTTGGAGTGTAAGTTTTTGGTAATTCCTGTATATCGTCTGTAGCATGACAAAGTGAGATAACATGTGCTCAGCATTCAGTTGCCTAACAATCAAAACTTCTTAAAGCTCTCACCTGCTCAACATTTACAGTAAAAGGCCCCTTAGACTGACATTCTGGGCATGAGCCAACCTTAACTTCTGAAAAAGAGTTCTGGAAAAAAGGCCCCAGGATAGCCCCACACTTGTTGCAGTCATACTTCACCTGCTGCAACTGAGGGAAGACCCCAGAGCGACGAGTAACCACTCCCCCTATGCGAATCATGGTGCTCAAGTGTATCTGTCTGTTACAAGATATTACAGTCAAGAACTCACAATCATTCTAAAGCGATAATATGACCAAGTAGATATAGTAGCCTCTTTCTTCAAAAAAAAGAAAAAAAGATATAGTAGCCTCACACTACCTAATGTTGCGAATTTGGTCATAAACTGGCAAATTAGTGATGCGGACATAGATCTTCTGTTGTATATTTTTGTAGTTGGGATGTAAATCAAAAACAACCTTCTTAGCAACTTCCTCCATGACCTCCAAGACAGATTGGGGAGCATCAGCCAGCCAAATAGCAATATTGGGATGGACATTAATAAACTGTTTGTAATCAATCTCCAAGCTACATTTGTTTGCTGTAATAAGGAATTTAGTAATTTAGAACAAGTACAAAATAATAACGAAAACTTTCTAAACAGATCAAATGACTCATTATGACTGAACCCTTCAAGAATACAACCCATGAAATATTATTCATCTCAATTCTAAGTGGGCATTGCAGCATCAAAAAATGAAAAATAAAAAACTAAGATAAATAGCATGACAAAACGGCTCTTGGACAATATTGCATTCTTGCATATACAACATCCATCAGCACTGACATTGATTAAGTTTGTTGTAATTAAAAAATACTCCCCTGTCCCATCTTACTCGCAGAACAAGAAAAATAGATGTACCTGACACCATCTCATTTATCAGTCGAACATATACGTAGTATTCTCCTTGATCATTCCGTGGGTTCACATAAGAAAGTAAAAAGTCCTTAAATTTTTTGCCAATGAAGCGACGTACTTCATCTCTTGTCACCCACTCTCTCAATGTTCCCTGAACTCTGTACATCTCATATTCCTCCTCCCCATCATCATCATCCTGAAAAAAGAGCACACTCAGATAATTAAAAGAGATAACAGTGAGAATCAATCACTAATAAGCAGAAGTCAAGAGATATATACCTCATCCGGATCATCATCTGTTTGATCAGTCATCGGTACATCCTCTCTTGAGTGTCCATGCTGTGATCTTCCAGGTGAACTCTGCTCTGCATCTGTGTCATCATAGCTACGTCCTGCAACAGGAGGCCGAAAATCTGCTCTAGACCTTTTCGAAGGCCTGTAATTGTCATCTGTATCTGCAATAATAATACGATTAATAAAGGGGTGAAGAAACAGTACTCTGGATTATAAGTGTTTGGTTATTATAAAATGTAAATTGAACAGTACAGGTTTGATGAGTAATCTTCAAAACTTGAAATTCTGAATTTAATTTCCAACAAATCAAACCGACATATTTATAAGCCAAATTTACTTGATCTACAAACCTTCAAAAATATGCTGTACTTGGTTAACATAACATATATAAAGAGGACTGAGCCACGACACAAAATCTTGTGTTTTCTATTCGGACACCATAATACCAAAAAAAGTCCTTCTGTCATATGCATTCATGAAATGGCACTAATGCGTACTCAGTAGTCGTGCAAGCGAATCAGGATAAAAAATTTCCAATAAGTTGAGGTCTTTGATTACTATTACTACCCCATATAACCAAAACCCATTTCATAATTCAACAAACTAGAAGAAAATAAAAATAATGTCTGAACTCAAAAACTTATAAAACAAAGATCAACCCCAAAATCACTCAAAAAGTATTGTACTGCATAAAAATTGGTCTTGCCAAAACCAACACCACTGTTTGCTACACTGAATTCTTATCTTGGTGGTCATAATCACATAATCTCAATATTAATTCCAAATTCCCACACCCATCGAACATTCATATCACCCACATTTTATTTACAATAAATTAATATAAACGGAAAAATTCAAAATAAATATAAACAACTCTAGCATAAAATGTAAAATTTAAATAATACTCCGTAATAAAGATTACATTAAATAAAATTGATTACCTTGGTCATGAAGAAGCTCGGGAAGTTTCCGATTTGTAGTAACACGAGCATCGCGAGATTCGAGCTCCATTTCAGCAGCATTACGATCTTGCATAATCTGACTCAAATCTCTTTCATCTTCCAAGGAATCATTCAATCCCTCTTCTTCATACTGATCTTGCTCTCCCAAATCCCGGTAATCACTATTATCCCAACACAAAAAAATAAAATAAAATAAAGTACATAAATAATATAAAATAAAAAATATGAAATTACGAAACTTGAACAATCCTTCAAGTAAATGAAAAGGAAAAAAAAAAAGTGATTATTACTTGAGAAAATCGTCGTTGTAAAGATCTTCGCCGTCTTCTTCCTCGTCGACTTCTTCGGGTTCATCCCTGATGATTTGGGGGTCGACGGCAGCTTCCTCGCCGGTGTCAAACTCGTCGGAGAAGTTGCTGGTGTTGGTGTTGGGAGGAAGCTGGTCGGTGGGGAATCCGGCGGAGGTGGGGGAGTCTGGTGTTGTTGGTGGATTGTCGCCGGAGTTATCAGCCATTTTTGCTCTTTGCTCTCTCTCTCTTTCACTTAGGGATTTGTCGTCTATGTTTTGCGGAGTGCTGCGGTTGTAACTTACACAAGGGGACCTTTAGTATTTAGGGCACAAGAGAAGGCGGGAAATTATGGCGCCAAAAACTATTGTGGAATGTGAATAGAATAGAAAAATATATAATTACGTACTCCCTCTATTCCGGTTTACTTGCAACCTTTTGACTGAACACGCTTATCGATACACAAGATTGACCGTCAATATCTTTTATTATATACTTATATAAGGTATAAAAAATTTATATTCAGAAACTATACATTAAAATAGATCCAATAATATCTTACATAGCTACATTGACTTTCCTATAATAGCAAAAAAAGATGATCAAAAGAGATGTGTGAATAGTCCAAAAAGTCAAAACGTTACAGGTAATTTGGGACGGAGGGAGTAGTATATAAAAAAAAATTGCATTTTGTGTGATTGGCAATTGTTAGACAAGAAAGTAAAGCTCCTTAACCGAAGAAGGAAAAAAAAAAAAAAACTCACGCTAGGATATGTATATTTGTGCGTGTTTTCGTGTTTTGTTTGTCTTAGAGTTATTGTTTTGGGTAAACCCATGCCACGTAGGCCAATCAAGTCCTGACACGTGTCATATTCTGGTTGGTCCGAATTGGACCAGTCTCCATTTGACACGTGTCCCTCCTAGAGCTTGGGAGAAAAATGCGGCCTTCAAGGGCCCAAATCCCGAGAAAGCCGTAATACGGTGCAGCCCAGCAGAGCTAGGTCAGAGTGACCTATTAAGGAGCACGTCTCCCCATGACCCTATAAATAAGGAGATTCCCCCATTTTCGGGACAGGAATTAATTATTACAGCAGATCATACATTCTCTTACATCAGAGAAGCACCTGATCTCGGAATCCGAGAAGATCTCACTTTTCATTTTCCGCACCTTCTCCTACCTACATTCAAGTACTAACTTGATCGTCGGAGGCGGAGCTCCTACCACCCGGAGTCTCCGTTGTTTTGCAGGTACAGGCACAGTCGAATCAGTCCTCGAGCTGTAACTCTCCCGAGGGACAAAAACACCCAAAACATTTGGCGCCATCTGTGGGGAGGATACCTCAAGGATGATTCAAGAGTCTGTACCGCCTCCTAACCCCAAGGCTAACCAGCGGAGGTCTTTATAGATGACGAGGATGATGATCCTCAGGTTGAAACGTACATAGCCAAAGATGGATCTCTCATCACTAAGTGCATCCATCCCAGAGACACTGTGGAACGCGGTGAAAGCCAGGCGGGTACCAGTAGGCCCCCTGGTCAGTCGGAAGGGGAAACCCAATCGGCAAGAGGTCAGGCTCCAGTCACTAGAGACGAGCTCATGAAATTCATGACGAGTTTCAAGGGTGAGATCAAGGACCTGATCGAAAAGAAAACGGTTGGCTCTAGCAAGGGTCAGCCGGCCAAGAAGTCTCCTCGAACTGTGAGGAAGAAGCCAGTCAAAGATAGGCAGCCAACTCCACATCTAAAGGACAAGGCAGTCGCAACCCTTGACTGGTCCAAGATCCTTCTGTCCTAGAAGGGTCCAAGGAGTCCCCGCCGGGAGAAACAATCGGTGGGTAGCAAGAAATCTATCCCTGATGCTCGGCAAATCATCGAGCGTAGGAGAAAGTCAGCAGCTGTCTGAGTCAACCTCTACTTCGAGCTTTCAAGACAGCTTCAAAAACACATCTGCAAGGAATATTCAATCCTTGCATGAGAGCCATACAGGCGGTAATACCGTCCGTTCTGGCCCTCAAATGATTGGGAATGCACCGTATGTACCCCCTATGGTCTACAGTCCGTATGCTCCTCACTTCATGCATCCGACCCTTTTTGGGGGTCAGGCGGCATATAACGTCCAGCCATTGGACTGGCAGCTCCATCTGCTCAAACTTGGTGAACAGACTTCTGCCTTCACAAAGGAGATAACCTAGGCGGCACAGCCGGCAAAGGTTAAGAATGTATTGGTTGGTGCTTATGATGGTACCACCAACCCGGAGGACCACCTCATGGCCTACTCTAACCTCATGCACATGCAGGGGTTGGAGGATGATATATGGTGCCGGTGCTTCCCGGCTACATTGAAGGGCATTGCCCAACAATGGTTTGGCAACCTGCCCGCCGAATGTATCGACAGCTTCAGGAAGCTTGCCTTCCTGTTTGCCTCCAACTTCTCAATGAACATCCCTGCCTAGAAAACAAGTCTTGACTTGAGTACCATCCGGCAGGGAGATAGAGAAGGGCATCGCTCCTATGTCAGGCGGTTCAAACTGGTGAGGATTCCAGGGGCTGTCTGACGAGGTAGCCTATACAGACTTCTTCAAGGGTCTAAAGGACGGGTCAACCTTTAAGCTCGACCTTGTCCGAAAGAGGGTCTTCACCCTTCAAGAGGAGTTGATAGAGGCGGAGAGCTTTATTCAAGCCACCGACCTCTGCTCGTCCAGCAACCAGTCAGACTCTAAGAAGTCCGACAGGCAAAAGGAGAGTCGGTTTGCTTAGACGGCTCAGAAAGCTGCAGAGAGAAAAAAGAGAAAAGAAGTCTGGGCGGTTGAGGAACCTGATCAGCCGTCCAAAAAGAAGAAGAAGGAATTCAAACCGTATGTCTCACGGTATGAATTCAAAAAAGACTATTACACCATCTTTACAGAGGTGAAGGATCGGCTGAGCATTGAGAAGCCGAATCCTATGAAGAGTTCCGTTCAGTCGCGGAACAAGAATAAATTCTGTCACTTCCATCAGGAGGTGGGTCATGACACCAACGACTGTTATAGCCTCAAGCGGACGTTGGACCGTCTGGCTGACAAGGGCTTGCTGAAATCCTATGTCTTGAAATCCAAAGCGACTTCTAAGACAAATCCGGGATAGTCGTCAAAAACTATCCAGCCCACTAGTAGCTCGGATACCGACAAGGATCCGGTCTACACTATAGCAGGCGGATTCGCATGCGGTGGCCCGACCATCCGGGCCACCAAGAATCATCTGAAAAGGATGATTCACTCGGTTGATGATGGACAGGCGTCCTCAAGTGGAACATTCCCAGACGTCCTCATCACTGAGAAGGACTGGGGCAAAGTTCGCCGACCGCATGACGACCTAGTCGTCATTGAATGCAAGGTCGCCAACCAGCTGGTTAGCAGGATCCTCATAGACACGGGTAGCTCCTCTGATCTCATCAGCTACAAGTGTTTGTCCCGGCTTAATTACAAGCGGGATAACCTACACGACGTCTCCCATCCATTAGTTGGCTTTGGCGGAGGGGTTGTGCACCCAGTCGGACAAATTGACATACCCATCCGGCTGGGGGAAAAGGGAAAGGGGCGACACATGGTCGTCCGGTTCCTGGTGGTTAAAGAGCTGACCGCCTACAACATAATTCTTGGCCGACCCACTCTGAACGAGTGCAAGACCGTCATCATCCCAACTCTCATGCTCCTCAAGTATGAAAAGGATGATAGCTCTGTTGGATCCCTCAACGGGGATCAGAAGACGGCAAGGGAGTGCTATCTCTCAGATGTCAAGCCGACTGCTGCCGCAGCCGGCCAACCGAAGGAGCCAATAGACCTTGACGATGTCAAGGACCCTGATTCACCCCCTCCAACAGCCGCAAAGAAAAGAAAAACTAAACAGCTGGTGGAGGTGAAGAAGGAGAAGAAATAGCAATCACTGATCGTGGAACGGTCAGATGATCTCCGTCCCCAGCCGGCTGGTGAGCACATTGATATTCCTCTAGACGACAGTCGTCCAGAGCGAACTATTAAGGTGGGGACGGCTGCCTTTGAAAGGCTTGGTGCAGACTTGCACCTTCTATTGAAGGAATTCAAAGACATTTTTGCCTTTGAAGTGGAAAAGATGTCAGGCATCAGCCCGGATCTCGCTGTCCACAAACTCGCCGTGGATCCAAAAAAGAAGCCCATCCGGCAAAAGAAAAGAAATCACGGCGAGGAAAGGAGTCAGGTGGTAGATGCTGAGGTCAAGAAGCTGTTAGACGCCGGGTTCATTCGGCCATGTAACTTCCCTGATGGGGTTGTGAATGTGGTGCTTGTTAAGACGCCGAATGGAACTTGGCGCATGTGTGTTGACTACACTGACTTGAACAAGGCATGTCCAAAGGACAGTTACCCGCTTCCAAAGATCGACAGCCTTGTCAACTCTACAGCCGGGCATGCCTTGATGAGTTTTATGGATGCCTACTCCGGCTTCCATCAGATACCCCTGTGGAAAAAAGATCAAGAAAAGACGGTCTTCGTCACTGATCAGGGATTATTCTGTTATACGGTGATGCCGTTTGGCTTGAAGAACGCGCCGGCTACTTTACAACGGATGATTAATACAGTCTTCATTAATCAGATTGGAAGGAATGTAGAGGCGTACATTGATGACATGATAGTCAAATCCAAGCTACAGACGGATCACCTTGCTGATCTCCGAGAAACCTTCACCACACTCAGGCGGCATAAGGTCATGTTAAATCCCAAAAAGTGTGTTTTTGGTGTTGAGTCTGGGAAATTTCTCGGATTCCTGATTGACCAAAGGGGGATAGAGGCTAACCCCGAGAAGATACAGGCGGTGATTGACATGAAGTCACCCTGCTCTGTCAAGGAAGCTCAGAGGCTTACCGATTGTCTGGCTGCACTTGGGAGATTTCTCAGCTGGTCAGGTGACAAGTGCCTTTATTTCTTCCAAGCAATCAGGAAAAAGACTAGATTTGAATAGGGGGATGATGCTGAGGGGGCCTTTCAAAAGCTGAAAGAACACTTACACTCCTTGCCAAGGCTTGTTAGCCCTCTGCCAAAGGAGATGCTCTATATGTACCTAGCCGTCTCAGATCATGCCCTTAGTGTTGTTCTCCTTGGTGAGAGAGATGATAATCAGCTCCCGGTCTATTTCATTAGCCATGTGCTCAGAAATGCTGAACTCCGGTACCCCATGATTGAAAAATTTGGCCTTGCTCTTTACATGGGTGTCAAGAAGTTGAAACCATACTTCTTGGCACATCCGGTGGTGATCTACACAAATCAACCCCTCAAGCGGCCAATGACAACCTTGGACTCATCCAGCAGAATGCTCAAATGGGCTATTGAAATGCAAAGTCTTGAAATCACTTACGAACCAAGGAAGGCAGTGAAGGGTTAGGCGTTTGCCGACTTCATTGTCGAAATGACAAGGCCAGTTGCTCTGGACAACCTTGATCAGGTTTGGAAGGTGCATATAGACAGGAGCTCTACTATGAACGGCTGTGGTGCAGGCATTATTAGTCAATCTCCGGAAGGAGATAAATATGAGTATGCACTACGGTTTAAATTTCAGGCCTCAAACAACGAGGTGGAATATGAAGCCCTGCTAGCCGGCATCCGCACGTGTAAGGCGGCAGGGGCAACAAAAATTGACAACTGCTCTGATTCTCAGTTGGTCGTTAGCTAATACCATGGTAAGTATGAAGCCACCCATCCGGCTATGATCAAATATTTGCAGGCGGTTAAGGCTGAAGCTGGGACACTTGAACAATTTCATCTAACTCAAGTGCCTCGGTCTAAAAACAACCAAGCGGATGCTCTGTCTAAGTTGGCATCCTCCGCCTCCTGTGATACGCCTCGGTCAGTCTTTTGGGAAGTAATGGAAAAACAAAGCATATCTGATGATGAATCCATTGGAGTGCTGGACCGAAGTTCTACTTGGATGGATGGCATCCGTGCGTATCTGACAGACGGCACGCTCCCTAATTCACCTTAGGATGCAGCCGTGCTGAAGAAGCGTGCAACAAACTTCGAGATGAGAGAAGGAGAACTCTTCAAGGCGGGGTTTCTGAAGCCTCTATTGAAGTGTGTTACCCCGAAAAGGGGGAAAGAAGTTCTCGAAGAGTTTCATGCGGGATACTGTGCCTCTCATGCAGGCGGTAGATCCTTAGCCGTCAGGGCCAGGCGGCATTACTTCTTGCCCCCTCTTGAGTCAGATGCCATGGAATTTGTCAGAAAATTTGATAAGTGTCAAAGATTTGGCAAGCTAATCCATCGCCCGGCTACTGACCTGACGGTAATCCACAACCCGGTTCTGTTTGCTAAATGGGGCATGGACATTCTAGGCTCGTATACGCCTGCACCAGGCGGAAAGCGCTATATTCTTGTGGCTGTGGATTATTTCACCAAGTGGGTGGAGGCAGAGGCGGTAAAAGGCATCAAGACAAAAGATGTCATCTCCTTCATCTGGAAGAACATTATCACCCGGTTTGGGGTACCCATGTCTATGGTGTTTGATAATGGACCTCAATTCGAGACGCCTCAACTTAAAACTTGGTTAGGAGATCAAGGGATCTCGTATTGTTTTGCATCAGTCGGCCGACCCCAAGCAAACGACCAAGTTGAAGCCTTCAACAAACTCATCTCAGACAGTATCAAAAAGAAAATTGAAAGAGCCGGTGGTTTATGGGCTGAAGAGTTGATTCATGTCCTATGGGCCATTTGGACAACTGAAAAGGGGGCAACCGGTGAAACCCCGTTTCTCATGGTTTACGGTGCTGAAGCTGTCTTGCCCATCGAGCATTATGAGCCGACTCTACGAGTCATGCTATACGATGAAGAGGCAAACTGGGAGGCCATGCGGCTAGCATTAGACTCACTCCCGGAGCACAGGGGCAATGCCGCCTTGTGTCATGAGATTTACCGTCTGAGAATGACTCGTGCCTACAACAAAAGAGTGCACAAACGACCCTTAAAAGTTGGGGACTTTGTGTTACGAAAGATGGAGGCAACCGGTAGGGCCAATGAGCAAGGAAAGCTAACTCCTAATTGGGAAGGCCCCTACCAGATCTATGAAGAAGTTAGAAATGGCACCTACCGGCTGGAAACTCCAGACGGCAGGCGGCTTCCTAGAACTTGGAATGTAGACAACTTGAAAAAGTACTACTTCTAAGACTTGTAAATTTTTGTAAATAAAAAGCCCATCAATGCAGAAGTTGCTTTTTTTTCAATATTAATTGCTTTGTATATATACATGCGCAACAATAATGCTACCGCCTGTTGAAAACACAGACGGTCTATTGAATAAATAAGCTAGGTTAAAAACCTAGCGGCTAACCTAATATTTAAAATTGGTGGACCATCATCAGTGCAATGCATAGACGGCCCCTATAATAAGTAAAAACAAGCTAATTTAAGAGACTTAGTGGCTAAAATAACATTCAAACCAAGGCCAATGGCCGGATGCAAACTTATTTTATAAATTCGTCTGCTCCTATTTGAGCATGGCGTCTGGTGACGCCCCTCCCGGTGTTATCGTCGCACAGGGAATCCTATCGTTTGCTCTACCAGCATATGCAGACAGCAAAGATTGAACGACGAAATTGGTCAACTCATATCTGTCTGACCAAAACAGTCTAAAAGAATGATTAAGCTTAACACTGGATGTCAAGTGACATCAGCCGGTTAATTACTGAAGTTCTCTGTTAGGCTGTTCAACGAAATAGTACCAGTCACCCCAATGGGGTAGACGAACCGGGTGAAATGGATTGCAGGTATCCCAGACGGCCTTTAAGCTGTCTAGGGTCCATCAGGCAGGCGGACAATATGTTCCTTGCTCCACTAATTTTCAGGCGGCAATTTCCCGTCTGGCTCACAAAGAAGTTATATTCGAATACCCGGTTGGGTGAAACGGCAGTCGTTGACGGCTGTGTATTTGGTTTGGGGCAATCATTACTGTGATTGATTGACTTAGGAATATTCCATACTCTTTAAAGTATCAAGCATTCCAAAGTCAATCAATCAAAGAAGTACTGAAACCAATTACACAACCGCAAGGGGCAAGAGTAGCCGGTATACTATCTGAATTGCCGCATGCTTTAAAAAGTTGGGAAAAAATACAAAAATTGAAATAAAATAGCAAATTCATCAAACCGACTCAGTCGGAAAATTTCATTCAAGCCGGTAAAAACCGGATATTAGTGTGTACCGGATAACATCCGGGACAGAAAATAAAAATTGTCACTCGACTCCTCAGCCAGTAAAAATACACAAATACTCGGCACACATGCTAGAAAAGCTTAAATTTGGCATACTGCCGCAGAAAATTTAAGGCTGGGCCGCCTGGTTCTCCTCTTTGGGATTCTCCCCATCAGATTAAAGCTCAATTGCTTCTCCTTCTTCGGGGAGCTCCTTGGCAGGTTACTCAAGCTCAGCGTTTGCCCAAGCCTCGAAGGACTCGGGCTCCGGCTCCACTTCTCTCTTAAATACACTACATTTTCAATATATTGAAAAGCCAGAGCCCACAAACCATAGTCCTTGTTGGGGTAGAGAGCTTCCCATGCGATCTTCATCCGAGCGTCGGAGTCTGCTTCATTTTCAACAATCAGGCGGTCTTCCTCCGCCTCGATTGTTGCCTTGATATTAATTTGGACTTGCTCCACTTCCTTCTTCAGCCTCTCAACCTCCGCCTTAAGCTTTACATTCTCATGGGAGGCACCCTCCAAGGCCTTGAGGTCTTCCTCTGCCTTCTTGAGGTTGGTTTCAGCCGTGTTGGCCTTCACCTTAGCCTCATCCTGGGCTTTTTGAAGACCCTTGATCTGATCCGCCTGTTGCATCAATTCGGCTTTAGTTTCAAGTTTATTAATTGTACATTGATATTCAGCTACATCTTGAGAATCCCTAGCTGATATAGTGGCTCTCTTTACCTCCTCCCTCTTCCGGGCATATGGCCGTTTGAGACCATCAACCCTGAGCATGGCCTGTAGACACAAACGGTGTCATTCATGCGGGATATATTACACTTAGTTCCAGCAAAGGGGAATAAGGTATACCTCAGATAGGAGTGCAGTGATACGTTCAACATTGAACGTCTTAATGCCCGGGATGGCATCCTTCTCCTTCTTGGGAACGGATGCCAGCATGGACCGGGCATGCGCCTGGACGTCCGGCCATCGGGGGGATTGATCTGCACCATATGTGAAAGGGGGTGAGTGAGCTATATAGGCGGCACCAGCTTGATGCCGGCTGTCGGACGAAGAAGTCTGTTGAGAGTATTTACCTTCAGGAGCTCAGGCGGAGATTCGAAGGGATTGTATTTACCTTTAGGAGCTTGGGGGATTGCACCACCCCTAGGCGCAGAGAGGCCGGATGGGACCATATCAAAGCCCACTCCAAAGCCTCCAATGGTGACATTTCCTTCCCCCCCCCCCCCGACGCGGAGGCAGGTCCTCTCAGAAGAGCCTTCGGGGCCCGTCTTACCTGAAGCCGCTTTGGCGGATTTTGCAGGCTTGGTTTGGGTGGAGGCAGTCTCATCCCGTCCCCGTTTGGCTAGGTTTTTAGTAAAGGACCTAGGTGCCTCTCCACCCTACAATTAGCGAAGTATTAAATATGCAACCGGCAATGTCTGCTGAAAAAAATAGTTCAAGGAGTTAGACGGTTCTTTACCTCAGCCTTCAGCTTAACGGCCTTAGCCTCCGCCAGGTCCCTCCGGATTTATGTAGAGGACCGCTTGAGAGTCTTCTCGTCAGCCACCATGTTCAAAGCTTCTTCTGCAAAAATAATGAACACATGATTAGTGCAAAATCATAATTGGCTAACAATAGTACAAGCGGAATTAAACCGGATGTATATCAAACATACGCTTTGGAAACATCGTGCTAAGCCCACAGGCGGATAAGAACGCCTCATCTCTAAACCATGCGCACATGGGAATCCAATTATTAGAGACCTTTATTACGTCCCCAGTTGATAGTGTCTCTGTATGGAGCTCAAAAAACTTGGTTTCCATGATAACGTCATATCGTCCCCTGGAATCCGGGGAAGGGCACATTTGCGACCTAGTAGGTCGGGCTTTTTATTATATCGGCACAGCTCCGGTTCTCTCGATGGGTTGGGGCAGACAACACGTAGAAACGGGTTTTCCAACCGTCATATTTGGAAACTTTGTCCAATGTCATTTGGTACTGAGGGAGAGTGGTCAAGGTGTACCACGCCCTCCAACCGCCTGGGTTGTGACTGAGATAGTGCATGTGAGCAAAAGCCATCCAGCTGGGATTCAAGTCATCTCACAGGTGGCAACATACCCCATAATGTTAGCCCGTGAATCTGGGGAGAGCTTCCAAACACCTAGGCCATAACCCCTGAGTATGGCTCTCACACCATGGTGAAGCGGGAACCGGAAGCCTGCTAGGAATGCCGCCTTATAGCATCCAAAGTAGGCATTGGCGTTCTCCTGGTCATCTTTCCAGGAGATGGTGCCTAGCTTAGGCGGCACCTAGATAGTATATCCATTTCCCAAAGGCCGCTTCTGTACAAAGCTTTCAATGCCTTTTAGCACTGCCCGCCTGTCTTTAGCGGAGATATGGATCTGAAAGGGATCATCCTTTGCTTCCCATTTTTTCCTCTCTTCGGCCTCATTATCCTCAAGCGGGGAAAGAGGGGCATCAGTATCATCCTCAGAGCTAGACCCTGAGGCGGAGCTTTCACTGTCTCCCTTGTCGCCGACTAACCCCGATGTAGACTCTTCCCCGTCTCTATCTTCGGGGCCAGCTTCATCAAGGTCCATCTGGGAGACGGCTCCCTCCCCATCTCTACCCTCATTGTATAGGATTGTGTCACTTGGGGTTCTAGGAATCCCAGACGGGGAATATTCCCTTGAGCTTTCATTGCTCTCTAACCCCTCAACCGGGGTTACCTCGTCAGGCGGCACTTCCAAAGTACCGTCTCTTCGACGCCGTCTGGTGGCTCTTCGACGCCGTCTGGTGGCTGTCTGTTTAGTTCTAGCCATCGTATCCTGCACAGACACATAGATGGTCGGTTGAGGAGTATAAAATTGCTCCATGCACCTACAGTCAGCACTCCCAGTCCTAGACTCAGCCGTACCAGGAGACCGACTGACTACTAACCTAGGTCGTGCCGTGTGTGTTGGTGATGAGTCCAGTTATTGAATGAATTGAAGCAAATGTAAATAAGCTGAAGGGAGTAGAGGCGGTACCTTACGTTTGTCTCTGAAAGGGGGGCAAACGGTGATGACCGACTAAGATGCTGCTGAAGTCGACTTTGCTTGCTTGGGGCACAGGCGGTTGTAAACCGGCTGATGCAGGCGGAAAATGAACAACGCTTGTGTGCACGCGGTCGGACGACAAATTTTCTCTCTCTAGGATTGGTGATTTTCTCTCTTTAGAATGTTGTAGAAACGTCCAAAATGAGGGGGGTAAATTGTGTATTTAAAGAGGGGTAAAAAACAGGGGCACCTAGTAATTTCCCCGGAATGTGAAAAGTTAAATTTTCACAGTAAAAAAAAACCATTTCCTATGGCTGAGTGGCATGTGTCACAGATGCCACGTGACACGTCACGTCACATCTGTGAGGGGCAAATGTTTTGGGTAATTTTACCGATGCCACGTGGGCCAATCAAGTCCTGACACGTGTCATACTCTGGTTGGTCCGAATTGGACCAGTCTCCATTTGACACGTGTCCCTCCTAGAGCTTGGGAGGAAAAAGCGGCCTTTAAGGGCCCAAATCCCGAGAAAGCCGTAATACGGCGCAGCTCAGCAGAGCTAGGTCAGAGTGACCAATTCAGGGGCACGTTTCCCCATGACCCTATAAATAGGGAGATTCCCCCACTTTCGGGACATGAATTAATTATTACAGTAGACCCTACATTCTCTTACATCAGAGAAGCACCTGATCTCGGAATCCGAGAAGATCTCACTTTTCATTTTTCGCACCTTCTCCTACCCACATTCAAGTACTAACTTGATCGTAGGAGGCGGAGCTCCTACCACCCGGAGTCTCCGTTGTTTTGCGGGTACAAGCACAGTCGGATCAGTCCTCGAGCTGTAACTCTCCCAAGGGAATAAAACCCCCAAAACAGTTATGAATAGGATTTTTTGACAATTACCACATACAATTGTACGTGTTTTTGTAATTACCACGTACAATTTTTTTATTTGTATTTTACCACCTACTAGTTTTAAAAAGTGAAAATTTCCCACCTGATTGCCTACATGATGTCATTATGGGCCCCACTAATGGATTATTTTTCAATTTCATTCCTTTTTCTAACCTTGTTCTTCGATTTTTGAATTGCAAATCCAAATTATGCAAATAAACCGCTAAATTAGGTACCTAATTTACAAAATTGGGGCTAACTATAAGATGGTGTTCATCATTTAGAGTTTTGAAATGAAATTAGGAGTTTGTTTTTTAGTGATTAATTTATGAAATTGGGACTAGTTTGTATCGATTCAACATGTTATGTCTTCAATTAGTACCGAAATTGATATTATTGTTAAGAAATTATTACTAATTCTTGATATGAAAAATTAGGGTTCATATGTATTTTACAGATATTTTAAAATCAAATATTTTTCTAAATTATTATTTATAATCCTAAATTGAGCATATATATTAGTTCTATATAGAGTTAATCAATGTAAATAATGCTTAATTTGAAAAATTATCTCAGTTTGAAAAATTCCCCAAATTTAGGATAAACCCTAAATAAAGAACGACAAATTATAATTGTCACATGTACGTGACTTAATTATGTTCGTTTGAGCTTGAATTATGTTGAATCGACTACTAAATGTTTTTCCCTAATCTAATTTTAAATTATATTAAACAAAAAATCATTAAACATGAAAATCGAGGAAGAAGAAGGCATGATGATGTCATGTATGAGCGCTTGAGAAATCTGGTGGGAAATTTTCATGTTTTTAAAAATAGTAGGTGGGAAAATAAAAAAATAAAATAAACTATAGGTGGTAATTACTTAAACGACAACAATAGTAGGTGGTTATTTCCAAAAAATCCTTATAAATATGCACATAAATTGGGTAATTGTAGATTATATTGTATGTCTTAAGATAAGAGTATACAACGTAGATTAGTGGTGTACTTTGAGTGTTTGTATATTAGTTTTTTCTTCTTGAAGTTGTTCGAGTGTAGATGGAAAATAGGATAAGTGAACTATATAGTAAAGTATATGTGATATGAAGAACATTATTTGTTTCGGGGTTTCCATGAAGGATTTATGTCTTCGTCGTGTGCAATTACTAGATATATAAATGGATCAAATTATGGAGATAATTAAGTTCGTACATTTGGGTCGTCGTTTTATCATAGCTAGAGGTACTAACGATCTTTGGGCTAGTAAAATAGCCCAAATCCCAATTGGTCGGATCCTATAAGGTCACACAAAGGGTCTAGATCGGGCACGAGAGGACAAGGCCCATGATGGGCCTCATCCACTAGTATGGCCGGCCATATGGAGTAAGGTTGAGGGTTTTGGGCTTCCTAACCCTAGTTTAATTATAATGTGATTATAAATAGACTAGGTGCCTAGGGTTTGCTGTAGTATGCAATTTTCTGATCAGTGTGATCAAACCCTAATTAGCAAACACGAGACCAACTGCTCTCATACTCTTCTCTCTCACGGCACTCGCTCTCCTCCTCGACGCCAGTGTCGTGGTTCGTGGTGGTGGTGGATCGTGGTGGTCGGCTTAGTCCATTAAAGGTGGTGACCGCGGTTTTCCTCAATCACTCGACCAATCTAGTATTGGTGGACGGCTCGTTCGAAGCTCGTGGACTAAGTCGAGGAGCAACGCTTGGGGCTCTATTCTCTCCCTGATTTGTCAATCAAATTGCTACGTGGAATTCACGCTTCAAAGGTATGATTATGTGTCTTGTGTGTTATGCATGTGTTCTTGGGATTAGGTACTTTTATGAATATGATTCATGATTTTCCGCTGCGTAGTACCTATAAACTCCTATAGTGGTATCAGTTAGCCTCTTGCATGAACGCGCTTGATCATATTAATACGATTAATTTGAAGTCCATGTTAATTTTATAATCCATTAAGAGGGAGAAATTAATTTAATTATGGTTCAATTATTATATTTAATGTGATTAAACTTTTGGAATTGATTAAATGTGATTTAATTATGCTCAAAATACCCATGAAGAGGACCGAATTAAGCCCTAGATCATTCGAAATTTTCGAACCCCCTAACCCTAATTTCGAATTTTTTCGAAAATTCATAGCTTTAAAATATGATTTTGATGCTTGATTTTAATTTAATTCGATTTGTTTTATGTTTCATAATTTTAATCGGATTGATTTATGCATAAAAATATTTTGTGTATGATCATTGATTTAATTTTAAGAGTTAGAATTATATTGGGATTAATTTTATGATGAACCCTAATTTTAAAGTTGAATGTAATTTAATTTTAATTTTTGGACTGATTTGATTTAATTTTGATAAAAGTTATTTTAATTAAATTGAAAACCAAAAAAAAAAAATTATTTTAGGTCGGCAACCGCGGCTGGGTGGCGCAGCCACGGCAGCTGCCGACGAGGTGGCGGTCCAAGAGGGATGGGAAGGGAGGGCGGCAGTCCATGGTGGCCGAGGCAGCAGCTGTGCAAGCGTTGCACGCTGCTGCCGTGGCTGCCACTGCTACGGGTGTTGCTGCCTTGCAGCAGTGGCTGCTACAAAGCAGCCAGCAGCCGTACAGTATGACTTTTTCAAAAAAAAAAAAATTCTGTTTTTGAAAAATATTTCAAGATAATTACAAAATTATATTGGGATAAAATCGGTTTTATTTTGAATAAAATCTTTTGTTTTAGGATAAAATCAAATATTCAAAAGTTGTTATATTTGATATTATCCATATTTAAAGTTGTTAAATTGGTAATTATCCATAATTAAAGTGATTAACTTTGGATAAGATTGATTAAGATATTCTGAGCATATTCCAAAAGGATAATAATTGATTTAAATAATGTGATTATCCCATAATTAGATTAGGATAATTGATTTTAAAATTATTTGATTGGCTAATAATTAGGATAGAATCTCCTAAACTTGTTAGGATAATCATGGAAGATTAAATATGATTTATCTTTCCATATTAAAATAAGATTTGATTCTATCTCATGCCTAAATTAAAATATATGATATTTTATGATTGGTCAAGAATAATATGCGATATTATCTAATTATGATTAAAATATAAGATATTTTAGGAAATGCGTTGCCTTAATTATGAACATTCGATGTTGTAGTTTAGACAAGCATGTTGAGTGATTTATTATATGGCACTTTTATAATATATGATATTGTGTTGCTGTATATATAGACTAGTATGACCCATAGATTCTAAAATACGATTTGCGCATCGTGATGTATTTTTGTAATCTAATATACGGTCTGCGTACCGTTAAGTATTTTTGTAACTTTTATTTAAAGTAAATAGATTAATTATTTAAATAGTGTTAGTCCAAAGAAGCCCATGAAGTGAAGGCCCAAAGGAGCAAGGTGGATGGAGATCCATGATGATTGAAGTGGGAGCTTTTCATTTCTAGTTTTCTTAGGACTAAGGGGCCATACTATGTCATGTTTTATTGCATTAGTAGATTATGCATGTTAGATTTTATTTATGTTGATTGATGATGCGCTGGAGTTCACTAAATAATCACAACATAAATGAATCTAGGTCCCAGTAATATTGAGATTGCTTTTCCAATTAGATACCCAACAATCCTTTAATAGTAAGTGATGGGTCAGCCTCAGCAGAGCGTCACTTGTTATTTTAGGTAATTTGGGGTAGATCACGTTCTACATATTTAATTGGTTATGCTTAACAAGGTTACCTAAAGAGTTTAGAACCTTGAAGCAAAGGGTAATAATTAAACATGTGATGGTTAATTATTCAACCAAGAGTTACAAGAGTTGTAATCAGTAAAGAGTTTACTCACCTTGAAAATGTAATGCTTGATGGTAGGGCCTCAGTCCGGTCAACTATTACACAAATAAAGGATCTTGGAATCACTTAAAATTCAATTGGGATCAATTATTATTTAATAAAGTGCTTTAAAGTTACCTAATTAATTCGTATATGGTACTTTAATGTTAAATTAAACATAATTATTAAATTTTGCCTTATTTTGACATAGATGGGTAGCCGTAATCACAATGACAACAACATTTACAATCTTCGACCATTCCTTGAGAAGGATAGGTTGACAGGAGAAAACTTTTCCACTTGGGAAAGAATGCTAAGGCTCGTTCTGAAATCTTAAGGTATAGAGGATGTCATTGACACCTCATTACCAGGACCTCTACCAGAAACTGCAACTACGACATAATTCAAGAAGCACAAGGAAGCTCATGATAGAGTTGTGCCTATCACTTGCTTGATGATTGCTACCATGGAACCTAGTCTTCAAAGGCGTTTTGAGGATCAGGATGCGTACACAATCATGCAAGAACTCAAAGCTTTGTTTAAGAAACAAGCAAGAGTTGAAAGGTACGAGCTTCATCGTGAGATTTTGGATTGTAGGATGGAGAAGGGTGCCACAGTTCATGATCATGTTTTCAAAATGATCGGCCTTATTCAAAGTATGGAGAAACTGGGGCACCCATGATGGGCCTCATCCACTGGTATGGCCGGCCATATGGAGTAAGGTTGAGGGTTTTGGGCTTCCTAACCCTAGTTTAATTATAATGTGATTATAAATAGACTAGGTACCTAGGGTTTGCTGTAGTATGCAATTATCTGATCAGTATGATCAAACCCTAATTAGCAAACACGAGACCATCCCCTCTCATACTCCTCTCTCTCACAGCACTCTCTCTCCTCCTCGGCGCTAGTGTGGTGGTTCGTGGTGGTCGGCTTAGTCCATTAAAGGTGGTGATCGCGGTTTTCCTCAATCACTCGACCAATCTATTATTGGTGGACGGCTCGTTCAAAGCTCGTGGACTAAGTAGAGGAGCAACGCTTGGGGCTCTATTCTCTCCTTGATTTGCCTGTCAAATTGCTATGTGGAATTCACGCTTCAAAGGTATGATAATGTGTCTTGTGTGTTATGCATGTGATCTTGGGATTAGGTACTTGATTGAATATGATTCATATTTTTCCGTTGTGTAGTACCTATAAACTCCTACATTCCTGTGTGCCTCGGGAGAGTTACGTCACCAAGACAGGAATCATGTCGTTTGTACCTGCAAAACAACGGAGACTCCGGGTGGTTGGAGTTCCACCTCCGAGGATCAAGTTAGAACGCGTACGGAGAATGTAAAAAGGTGCGGAAAAGGTAAAAGTAAGATCTTCTCGGATTCCGAGATCAGGTGTTTTCTCTGATGTGAGAGAATGTCATAAATGAACATGCCCCAAAGATGGAGGAAATCTCCTTATTTATAGGGTCATTGGAATATGTTCCCTTTCTTAGGTCACTCTAACCTAATAGGCTATGCCGTTTTACGACTTTTTCGGGAATTGGGCCTTGAAGGTCGCCATTTCCTTTGCTTACTAGGGATGCCACGTGTCAACTGGTGAGTGGTTCATGTTGGACCTGTCTAGGGATGACACATGTCCCTCTCTGATTGGGCCACGTAGCAAGGGTATTTTTATACTAAACATTTGCCCCTCACAAGGGTTACGTGGCAAGCCACGTGACGCTTATGACACGCATCACTCTGGAAGTGGTAAATAGTTTTAATTGTTCACCTTCTGAGGAAATTTTGGGGATGCCCCCCGTTTTTACCTCTCTATAAATAAACATTTACCCCCCCTCTTCTCCCTCACCTTTGACATTTGAGAAAGTCTAGAAAAAGAAAGAGAGAGAATTCTAGAGAGAGAGACTTTGATCACCGCCTATAGAAGCTTTCGAGAAATAATTTGTCTGCCATTTTCGCTGACACAGCCGGTCAACGCTTGAGACTTTAGCGAACTACATGGAGGTAACCGTCTCTTCTATATAGGTTTTCAATAAATGGATTCACCATCAACATACATGGCGTAACCTAGGACAGTAGTCAGCCAGTATCCTGGTACGGCTGAGTCTAAGACTAGGGGTGCCATCTCTAGATGTATGGACCTACTTTGCTCATCCCGAATCCCACTGTCTTTGTGTTTGTGCAGGACACAACGGCGAGGGTAAAACAGATGGCTACAAAGCCAAAGCAGAGAAAGCGCACTTTGGAAGTGCCGGCTGATGAGATTACGCCGGATGGGAAGTATGAAAGGTCGGATGAGTGTAAGGAGGGTGTGCCCATCGTAGGGGATCCTTCACCTTTATGCCCATGGCCCTTTAAAAGCCTAGGACTTTGCACTATTGAGGGCGTATTAGGATTTAAATTCCTTAATGTTTTTGGGACCTTGAATTAGAATTGATCCTATCATTATGCTTTTTTGTAAGGAATTAGTAAGGAGTCGCCAATGGGTTTTAGGAAAATTCAGAAACCTCGTTCATGCCTTTCTGCTAAGTAGAGTTCAAGGGATATTTAGCACGAATCATAACTTTACCCATGCCCAAATTGGTCTACTTATACCAGAAATGAGTTCGAAAATGAGGGTACGAAAATACCGTTCATTTTAGGGAGGAATCATTATTCTAGCCTTAGTGCAGCCTCTACTAGCTCTTCCTTTTTCACAATTTCATCACCAAACAATATATGCAACGTGATACCTAAAATTAAGTTAGTTAGTTTTATTTGCAAGCATTAATCACGTAGGAATTACATTACAAAGTCGTTATTCTTATTTAATCACTAGTAGAAAAACGTAAAAAGGCACCTGTTCAAACCCCACATAACCCACCGGTTTTGACCGCTGAATATGTGGGAGGTGGCAATACTGTATTAAAAAGCCACCGGTTCAAACCGGTGGCAATAAATATTTTTGCCACTGGTTAACCGGTGGTAATATCAATTCCCGCAATTTTTTTTGTGGGTATTAATTATATTTGCCACCGGTTAACCGGTGGCAATAACATATATACATATTTTTTTTCTTTTTTTCACTTGAAATATAATCAAAGTTATGAGTTCATTTTTTTTTTTTTTTTTTTTTTTTTTTTTTTTTTTGCTTTTTTCATTGAAATTAAAACAACATCAAAATCAACTGAACTTGAAAATGAAATATATAATCAGAAATAAATTTATCATTAAATTGTTATGGTACAATATCCCAAAAAAAAAAAATACAACTTCAAATTCAAAACAAAAAAATTACAACATCAAAATTCTAAAATTACAACATCAAAATCTTGATTCTTCATGTGAAGTATATTCTAATACCTGCATCAATTAAAACACCAAAATTAATTAAAACACTAAAATTAATTAAAACACCAAAATTAAATAAACTCACAATATGCATGCGAAAAAAAATAATAAAAAAAAAACACAGAAAACTCATGCAAGCTTCGAAATCAATAAAACCAGAAAAATCAATGAACACAAAATAATAAACCCAGAAAAAAAAAAACTAACTCAAAATAATAATAATAAAAAATAAATAAATAAACCCAGATATCCGTGTTAAAAAAAAAATAAACTAAGAAATCCCCAAAAAAACCCCAGAAAATCAGAGAAAGAGAAAGAACGAAACTTGAAAACAATAAACCCAAAATAACAAATAGATCGAAAACAATAAACCTAGAAAAATCAATGAATAAAATGAACAATAATAAACAGATCGAAAACAAACATAGGAGAAAGAGAAAGAACGAAACTTGAAAAAAATAAACCCAAAAATAACAAATAGATTGAAAACAATAAACCCAAAAATCCTTACCTCGAATCATCCAAACTTGAAATGAACCCAGAAATGAATGAAAGAAGGAGCGAAAGAGGAGATGAAAAAACGAAAGAGAAAGGGAAAGAGAATATCAGAGAAAGGGAAAGAGGAGATGAAAGAACGAAAGAGAAAGAGTAGATCAGAGAAAGGGATGAGAGGGAAAGGACGAGAGAATGAAAGGGATGTGAGAGAGAGAGAGAGCGGCTGAGAGAATGAAAGAGAGAGAGCGGCTGAGGGTTTTATAACCTAAAAAAAGGCGTTTTTTTTTTTTAAAAAAAGGGGTCGTACCAGTTCAAATCGGTGGGATTATTATTTTTCCCACCGGTTTATTTTAAATCGGTGCCAATACTCTTCTTTCGAAATCATGCCCATTTTTCCCCAATGTTTCCCCACCAGTTTTAAAAAACTGGTGGCCATTGAGGGGTGCCTTTTTGCGTTTTTCTACTAGTGAATCAAATTCGTGAAAAAGAACAATAAATAAACAAGATTCGCCTTAACTTAGGTGATAAAACAACAATTAATTATTCAATTCTAGTCTTTAATTAACGCGAGATACTATATGAAATCAATTAATTAAAAGTTTAGTTAAAGTGATCAAACAACACTAATTAATTACTTTAAAGTTATTTAAACAATAAAAAGAAAGGTGATTTATCTAAGTGCTTGGGAAACTAATCACTTTTCTTTTCTAGATCTTTGTTTAGAACACTTATGGATTCCTTCTAATCAGGAACCTCCACCGTAAGGACAAGTAATAAGAGGGGTGAGTGTTTAGGACAAGAGGGTTGATAGTACACAAGTTCACAAAGTTTCTGCTAGTGTTTCAAGTTAATTTCTATGTGTTTAAGCTTCCTATTAAGCCCCTATTTATAGGGAATGGATGTGTTTAGGGTTTAGAGCATTCTGCCGCAGCAGGTGGCGCATGCATCTTGAAGGGTCGCGCGCGATAGCTACGCACAAGTGATTGAGATGCGCTGCTCAATTTTCATGCGCGCGGTTTTATGGTAAGATTCGATTCAGTATTTTCATGAAATTCTTAATCTTCCGTGAGCACATCACTGGAGGCTGCGACTCATTGAGATGCACGCAGATTTTCCTGCGGTAGCTTCAGTTTTTAACCTAGGCGCCCCTATGTCTGTCAAAATTAGGTTTTAACTTCGGGTTCAAGCCTAATTATCGACCGGGCTTAGTTAATTGGTCTTTAGTTCATTTTGTTTTGGGTCAGGCTAGTTGTTTTGTATTCTTGTGACTTAATCAGTAGTTCATAAGTATTCTTCACATTAATGTTGGATTTCGATGAGTCTGACTCACCGCAAAAATAAAACTCGAGCCCAAGAATAAACTCACAATTAATATAACAAAATGCATAAATAACAAGAATAGAGAAAATATTAAATTACCCTTGTAGCGTGCTTCGCTCTATCGGATGGAGCTCTTACTTGAGAAAAGCCGAGCCTCACAAATGCCAAGGACCTCCAACGAAGTCCACCCACAACTCGACCCGACCGATCTACTACTTGGAGGTTAGCCAAGTCCGACAAAAAAGACAACCCGAGTAATTAATGAGCTTATAGGTTTTCACTCAAGTGGAGATGCCTAATTGAGCTCTTACTCAAGTGAGTTTTAATATTTCCCAAGTGGGATATTTATAGGGAAATTGAAGTGAGAAATCCACTCTCCAATCAATGTGGGAGAGTTGGTAAAATCAATTATCTCCTTTTATTTTTAAATCAAAAACAAAAGAAAATAGCTAACAACTAATTAATCAACAAGTGGCATACTAAAAGGAGGGGTTAGGTAAGGACCACAAGGGAAGGGGGGACCAAAACTTGATCCCCAAGGCTCCCAAGAGAATCGGCCAGCACCCCCACTTGGCCCAATCCATGCGCGCCAGCTGGCGCTGCCAGCCTTGGGTTTCAAGGCTGACCAACTGGCTACCTGGCCCCTTGGCTGGGCACGCCAGCTGCGCACACATCCAGCAGCATGCGCGAGTACGTTACGCATTGCTGCGGGTTGTTGTGCGCTGTTGCCTGGCTTCCCCTCACCTGCCCGCAAGCACAGCTAGCTAGCACTATGGCGCGCCATATCTGCTGCTGCTATGTGCGTGCCTTGCTAGCTTGCTGGTGCGCCATAGCAGCTACGGTTATGTGTGTGCCATGCTAGCCTTGGAGCGCTAGCACGCACCAGCCAGCCTTGGCTCGGCTTGGTGTACATACTAGCCACCTTGGCTATACCAAATGCCTCTAGAATTCGGTTTGCTCGGGGCATTCCGATGCTAGGGGTATTTCGATAACGTTGATTAATTAGTGATGTTACCGTCTCATCTTTAATTAATTCGAATCGACTTGCGACGCTCGGTTTTGACGCTCCTACCTCGATTTTCGACGTCTAAATATTTATTACTTGAGCGACTCATTAATTCCTTCTGAATTAATTCGTCGTGTCGGATCGTTAGTTGCTTGGGTGTGACCCGAAGGGTTCAGCCAAGATTAAGCTGTAATACTAATTATACATTAATATTACTGATCGAAAGCGGCCTCCACCTAGGCATTCCGATCACTTGAACTTACTGAATAAATAGCTTTTTAATAGCTCCGAACCCTCTATTGGAATAATACACTTGTTCGAAGGACACCATTCCTATCAATATCCCATAAGTGCGCTTTTAGTGTATAGCCTTTTTCCTATGTCACTTAATGTCTCTTCATGAACTATAAGGTAAGATTATTCGTCATCCTTATTTCGTCCAGAAGTGTTTCTCGAAATCCGAGTTTGACTGTCAATAAACAGATGATTTCTAAAATCCATCCAAGCACGACCATGCATTATTTTCACAATCTCGCTCTTCGAGAGGCCTTGTAAACAACAAAGACATGATCCCTATTATTAGTAGGGGGACATTCCCAGTCTTGTAATGTAAGCTTCTCTTACTAAGAGGACCTAGCCGTCCGAGTGTTGCCGTTATAATCTCCATGTACGGTAGACGTTTGACTAACATAAAAACGACTAGTACTCAAAAAAGAGAACTCACAATACTCATGGTCGAGGAAAGAGGTTCCAATAGTCATAATGAGAAGTATACTTATGGCAATTTTTAAATCTCTTAAAGTATTCTCATAGGTCGATCCAGTATGGTTCTAAACCAATACCTGTGCAAATGATTTATGACAATCATGTCCTTGTAGCACAAGAAACGGTGCTATAAATCAAACTACACACTAATCTCAAGTGGTCATTAATCGTCCATCATTTAAATGACCTCGATTAGGGATAATTTTCGATTATAATATTTAATGTTCAGTTAATAGGTGTTTCTTTATCCAAGACTGGTCTTGATACCCTATTTTGAATATTCTCAGAATCGAATGGACTCAATATTTAATCCTAAACCACAATTAAATAGAATACAGAGTGATAAAATTGCACGAAATTAAATTACTCTAAATCCTGAACGGTTCATCTTAGTGTCTTACATTAAGATGTTCAAAATTAATTAAAACACTAAACAAGGAATTCAAAGCCAATCTCCAGCGTACCTGATTCTCATTGCCTCAACGTGCTTGTTGCGCTTCACTTGAGGCAGAGGTTTAGTAAGTGGATCGGCTACATTGTCATCCGTTCCCACTTTACAAATTCTTATTTCACCCTCTGATTTCCATTCTCTTATCATGTGAAATCGCCGCTTGCATGTTTGACCTTCTGATGTTCCCTTGGCTCTCTGGCCTGAGCAATAGCTCTATTGTTGTCAGAATAGAGGGCTATTGGACCCTTGATGGAGGGTACAACATCAAGTTCACCAACGAACTTACGAATCCAAGCTGCCTCCTTAGCCACTTTGGCAGCTGCCAAGTATTCGGCTTTAGTGGTAAAATTTGCAGTTGTGCTTTGCTTGGTACTTTTCCAACTAAACGCTCCTCCATTTAGCCAGAACACATATCCAGACTGTGATTTGAAATTGTCTCTGTCTGTTTGGAAGCTTGCGTCGGTAAAACCTTCAACAACTAATTCTTCCGAGCCATTATATACCAGGAGTTTATCCTTGTTCCTTTTCAGGTACTTTTGGACACTGCTTCTTGCTCAAGGTTATGCCATGTTACATGGGCAAGTGACCTCTCTTGACCTCTTCCATCCTGAATCGTGCTAGTATCTTATCAATATAAGTACTCTAGCTTAATCCAATCATCCTTTTAGATCTATCCCTATAGATCTTGATTCCCAATATATACTAACCCTCTCCCAAGTCTTTCATTGAAAAAAATTTTCAAAGCCAGGCCTTTACAGACTCTAACATCGGAATGTTGCTTCCAATGAGCAATATGTCATCGGCATATAGGACTAGGAAGACGATGTCATCGACACAAGATTCATCTGGATTCTTGATAAAGCCAAACTTGCCGATGGCTTCATCGAATCGCAGATTCCAACTTCTGCTAGCTTCCTGTAGCCCATAGATGGACTTTTTAAGCTTACACACTTTCCCAGCATTGTTTTGTCGACAAAACCTTCAGGCTGTGGCATATACACAGTCTCTTCCAAAATTCCATTAAGGAAGCGGTTTTTACGTCCATCTGCCATATTTCATAGTTGTAATATACAACAACCGCTAGGAGAATCCGAACGGATTTAAGCATTGCGACCGGAGAAAAGGTTTCATCGCAATTAATACCATGAATTTGTCTGTAACCTTTTGCTACCAATCTAGCTTTGTAAATGAATACATTTCCATCTTTGTCGGTTTTCAATTTGAAAATCCACTTACATCCGATAGGTGTGTAACCCTTGGGTAAGTCAACCAAGTCCCGGACTTGATTTTAAACATGGAATCCATTTCAGATCTCATGGCCTCTTGCAATTTAGCAGAGTCGGTGCTCGCCATCGCTTGCTAGTAGGTTGCCGGTTCGTCTCCATCCATTACTAGGATGTCCTGATTCTCAGTTAATACATTACCAAGATAACTATCAGGTTAAGACCTCAGCCTCTACGACCTACGCAGGATAACGGACTAAGCATTTGCATTGTTGGTTTGACTTTGCACATTTTGACCAGCGTCAACAGATGCTGTTTGAGCACTTTGATTGTCAATCTGTTTTTGTTGCTCATCCTCTCGAACTTCATTGAGTTCGATTTTCCTCCCACTTGTCATTTTGGAAAGGTGTTCCTTCTCTAAAAAGACACCATCGCGAGCAACAAACACTTTGTTCTTGGATTTATTGTAGAAGTAATACCCTCTGGTTTCTTTTGGGTAGCCCAAAAAGAAAACCTTGTCAGATTTTGGGTGATGTTTGTCAGAAATTAATTTCTTGACATATGCTTCGCATCCCCATATCTTTATAAAATACAACCTAGGAGGTTTCTTCGTCCATAACTCGTATGGAGTCTTTTCTACAGCTTTTAATGGAACACGGTTCAGTGTTAGTGCCATAGTTAGAAGTGTGTGTCCCTAGAAAGAGATAAGAAGATCACTAAGACCCATTGTTGATCGTACCATGTCCAACAAGGTTCGATTTCTCCTTTCGGACTCCGTTCCATTGTGTAGTTCCTGGTGGTGTCAATTCTAAAAGTATACCCTTTTCTTTCAGATGGTCATCGAATTCTTGGCTCAAGTATTCACCACCTCGATCCGATCGAAGGGCTTTGATTTTCTTGCCAAGCTGATTTTCAACTTCACTCTGAAATTCTTTGAACTTTTCAAACGATTCAGATTTATGCGACATGAGGTAGACATAGCCATACCTACTATAGTCGTCTGTGAAGGTGATAAAATATTGATGGGTGTTTCTTGTGGTGGAGCTCATTGGTCCACATACATCGGTGTGTATTAGGCCCAATAAGTCAACTGCCCTTTCTCCTAATTTGGAGAATGGCTACTTAATCATCTTGCCTAATAAACATCCTTCGCAATTCTCAAACGATTGTAAATCAATTGAGTCAAGAACACCTTCCTGTACTAGTTTCTTGATGCATTTGATGTTAATGTGGCCAAGACGACAATGCCACAAGTACGTTTGATTTGACTCAATGGTCTTAGCTTTCTTAGCGGTATTACTTACATTATAAAATTGTTTGTCTAATGAAAGCACACATTTTAGATAAACATGTCATACCATAAACATATAAACAGGACTTTTAAAACAATAGTCTCGTGATCAAAACAAAACCATGACGTCCAACGTCAAAAGATCAATGTATGGTGGATAACAAAAACTTAAACAATTTCTATGTCAAGACAAACTATGTGATTACAAGACTTCCGAAAAGATTAACTTCTTCTTCGGCTTGTATATCCACATCCACTTGGTAAGCCCTTCTCACTTGGTTCCTGAAATAGGAGCATATAGTGAGTCATTAATGGTATTTAATACCTTATGAATTGCTTGTATTCAAGTGTAGTTTATAAAGAAGATACTTGAGGTGGAGATTTCTCTTCCCTTTGCCTCATCTTCCAGGTACATGCTGCATTATCTCTTTTAGTGGCCCAGCCTACTACGGTAGAAGCATCGCTTCCTTGCCTTGTTCTTGAACTCCTTCTTCTTTGCCTTTAGAGAAAGCTTGAGTCTATCACTTCCGCAAGGATCGGCCATTTGAAGCTCATTGACAACCTCCATCAAAGTGAGTTTGTCATGATTGGCAGTTAGCCGCATCTTCAATGCGACATAGCCCGAGTGGAGAGAACTCAATAGCATGAGAGCAGCTTGTTCATCCTCCACTGGCTTGCCATCAAGCGCCAAGTGAGTGAATAACCTTGTCATTTGAAGCACATGGGCTCGAAGTGACATTCGGGGTCTTAGTCTAGCATTGTGGACTTGTGCCCATACCTCTTGCCTCACTTTGTCTAGGCACCCCTGTTGTGGTGGCTTGATCTTCATGTTGGAGAGTGACCTAGTCACTCTCTCCACGAGACCATCATAGTTGCCATTGATGCTTTTGGTGACCCTCAAATTGACTATATCCTCTAGAGCTTTAAGGAGCCTGTTCGGAAAATAGTTAGAGAACTTCCCCTTCCATTGTTCCGGGATGGAGTTTGCTATAAGTCATGAGACTCTTTTGCAATCACAACTCCGCTCCTCATGAGCCTCATCGCTCATAACCCCTTTTGAGTAGAAACTCGGGATGGGTATGTCAAGAATGTGCTCTAGGTAGCAATTTCGGAGGGTCTTTCGGTTTCTTCTTCCCACTCCTTAAAGTTCACCAAGTTCAAACAAAAGGGTAACTTTTCGGGAAGTTTCGAGCACATTTAGTTTGTTTTCGTTGTTAGTTGAAGACATGATTCTAGAATTGAAAGAATTTGAAATGAAAACCATTCATAATACTTAAATAAGATTGAAATCATACATATTAATCAAACTTATTTAGACAACTTATTCACACATTAAATTGTCCCCATTTGGTGAGAATAAGTCGATTCCAAGATCCAAAGAAACAATGAGTAGTTAAGCATGCTTTGGCTTATCTTAACACTCAATATTCTAAGGTAAGCAACTCTTTGCTAATGGCTCCAAGCCACTCTTTGTTAGATAAATCGTCGCATCTAATGATCTCTCAACAACTTATCCACTGTGCCACGACATGTTAGGACTTCATCACTCATATCATTGAGTATAACCAATACCAACTTGCATAACCAGTATGCCTTACATATCCTAGGGAGAAATAGTGATTCCTCGCTTTGGCGTAGCCCATCACTACTCTCAATAGGTAGGTAAGTGTTGTTTTGGAATGGCAAATTTTACTCAATATTTTAGGGACCTAGGTTTTCTATGTTGGTTGATTTAAGTGAACTTAATTAATCATCGCAACATTCGAAATCCTAAACATGCATATAACATATAATTCACATATATATAATCATAAATATCTATCGAAAACATAAATAAATGATGCATTTGGCAACTCGCATGACCCCTTGAGTCTTTAAGTCTTCAAGGGTTGTCTTTTGCAACTTCATGGCTTCGTCTTCAAGAACCTCCGGCTTTCATTAGACAAACAAGTTTATAATATTAATAATAACGCTAAGAAAGCTAAAACCATTAAGTCAAATCAAACGTACTTGTGGCATTGTCGTCTTGGCCACATTAACATCAAACACATCAAGAAACTAGTACAAGAAGGTGTTCTTGACTCATTTGATTTACAATCGTTTGAAAATTGCGAAGGATGTTTATTAGGCAAGATGATTAAGCAGCCGTTCTCCAAATTGGGAGAAACGACAAGTGACGTGTTGGGCCTAATACACACCGTGTATGTGGACCAATGAGCTCCACCACAAGAAACAGCTATTGATATTTTATCACCTTCACAGACAACTATAATAGAAATGGCTATGTCTACCTTATGTTGCATAAATCTGAATCGTTTGAAAAGTTCAAAGAATTTCAGAGTGAAGTTGAAAATCAGCTTGGCAAGAAAATCAAAGCCCTTCAATCGGATCGAGGTGGTGAATAATTGAGCCAAGAATTCGATGACCATCTGAAAGAAAAGGGTATACTTTCAGAATTGACACCTCCAGGAACTCCACAATGGAACGGAATATGCGAAAGGAGAAATCGAACCTTGTTGGACATGGCACAATCAACAATGGGTCTTAGTGATCTTCCCATCTCTTTCTGGGTCCACGTACTTCTGACCGCGACACTAACATTGAACTGTGCTCCATCAAAAGCTGTAGAAAAGACTCCGTACGAACTATGGACGAAGAAACCTCCTAGGTTGTCTTTTCGAAAGATATGGGGATGCGAAGCATATGTTAAGAAATTAATTTCTGACAAACTTCACCCCAAATCAGACAAGGTTTACTTTGTGGGCTACCCAAAAAAAACCAAAGGGTATTACTTCTACAACAAATCCGAGAGCAAAGTGTTTGTTGCTCGCGATGGTGTCTTTTATGAGAAGGAACACCTTTCCAAAATGACAAGTGGGAGGAAAATCGAACTCGATGAAGTTCGAGAGAACGAGCAAAAAAATCAGATTGACAGTCAAAGTGCTCAAACAGCATCTGTTGACACTGGTCAAAGTGTGGAAAGTCAAACCGACAATGCAAATGCTCAGTCTGTTACCTTACGTAGGTCGCAGAGGTTGAGGTCTCAACCTGATAGGTATCTTGGTATTGTATTAACCGAGAATCAGGACATCCCGGTAATGGATGGAGAAGAACCGGTAACCTACAAGCAAGCGATGGCGAGCACCGACTCTGCTAAATGGCAGGAGGCCATGAAATATGAAATGGATTTCATGTTTGAAAATCAAGTCTGGGACTTGGTTGACTTACCCGAGGGTTACACACCTATCAGATGTAAGTGGATTTTCAAATTGAGAACCGACAAAGATGGAAATGTATTTATTTACAAAGCTAGATTGGTAGCAAAAGGTTACAGGAAAATTCATGGTATTAATTACGAAGAAACCTTTTCTCCGGTCACAATGCTTAAATCCGTTCGGATCCTCCTAACGGTTGCTGTATATTACAACTATGAAATATGGCAAATGGACGTCCAAACCGCCTTCCTCAATGGAATTTTGGAAGAGACTTTGTATATGACACAACCTGAAAGTTTTGTCGACTAAAACAATGCTGGGAAAGTGTGTAAGCTTAAAAATTCCATCTATGGGCTAAAGGAAGCTAGTAGAAGTTGGAATCTGCGATTTGATGAAGCCATTAGCAAGTTTGGTTTTATCAAGAATGCAGATGAATCTTGTGTTTACAAGAAGGTCATTGGGAGTGACATCGCCTTCCTAGTTTTATATATCGATCACATATTGCTCATTGGGAATAGCATTCCGATGTTAGAGTCTATAAAGGCCTGACTTGGAAAATGTTTTTCAATGAAAGACTTGGGAGAGTGATCGAGGGTGAAGTAGGTCGTTGCTCTACAACCCTAATCAAATTAGAAATTTATAATAACTAAACTTACACAAAACTAGTTAACGGCAAGTATAGGGTCGAACCACGAAGACTAAGTGTATTCAATTTATGCTAATTAAACTAATAGGATGGTCGTAAGATAGAAAGAGATTCGACTAAACACTACTTAGAGCAAACAACTAAGACTAGGGAAAGCGGAATCCAATTACATCAATGCATTCAACAACAACATTGTAATTAGATGAAAATGACCTTAATTAGGAACAATCAACACACTCAACTCACTCTCGCGCAATTAAGCATGCTAATTATCCTACTAAACTAATTCGCTCTCATGCAACTAGCCTAGCATAGGTATGGAAAAATTTAGAGTCTCAAACAACTCACTTTCGCACAATTGATTGAAAGCACAATTAAGAACATAGAATCAATTAGCTAGAAAGATTCTAATCCATATAAGCATCATCTATACACAATAATCAAGAATCAATTGCATACAAATCATAATTAGTCATTCAATTCATCAACATAATCTTCATCCAATTCCCTAGAATAAAATCTAAGCTAACATGATAAAGAAGAACATGAAAAACAAGGTAAAACTAGAATTAAAGCTAAAATCAAACTATTAAACTAATTAACAACTCTAATCAACAAAGAATAAACAAAAACAAGAATTAAAGGAAAGCAATAAAGATGAGAGAAAGTTAGGAAGACTCATTGAATATATGAGAAGAAAATCCACAAATTGTTTCTTCAACCTCTCAAAACTCCATGAAAAATCCAAGCTTTCTCTCTCTAAAACTACTCCTAAACTAGAGAGAGAAAATCCTAATCTAACCCTAAGACAGAGAAAATAAAAGAGGCTAAACTAATCTAGGGTGAATTAAAAGTTGAGAGAGTATTAAACCCCAAAGGGTATTTATATTACAAGCTAATAAAAATAAAGAAAATAGAAGAAACTAAATAAAGAAAATAAAATAACAAATAAAAGAAATAAAAAGAGAATAAATATAAAATAAAATAAAAAGAAAAAAAAGAAAAATAAATCCCCCCAAAACAAAACAATCCCACGCATTCCACCTTCTTCTTCATGGCTACTCTGCTCTCTGATCTTCACCAGCAGCGCATCATCATATCAGATGGCCTTCAAATGCTTAATCATCAACAAGCTGTCCAATTTCATTAATCCGTACAGAAATTAGCGAGAAATCCGAGCGCCCGCGGCTTGGCTTCTCTTAACCATCTACAGAAAATTAAACAAGGTTGGAAGGGCTCTTGGTCGTGCCCGCGGCAACAGCAGCCGCGCCCGCGGTGGTCTGGGTTGTAGTTTGCTGCAATTTGCTTTGGTCGTTCGATGCTGTTGATTGCGGGGTAGCTGTGAGAAAGCGTCGGTTGCAGTGGTTGATTGTCGCTGTTGTTGTCGTTGTTGGTGAATGTGTGACAGTGGCTGGGGGTCGAATTGGTGACGAAATGGTGGCTGTGGAGCGGCGGGATGAAGTAGGGGGCTGCGGGCTGCTGGTGAATTCGGGGTTGTGGTGTTGTTGGAGTTGTTGTTGGTTTTGAGGGCTGGAATACGTGGTGGAGGGCAGCCTTGCTGCTGTGCGCGGCGGCAGGGTGTTTGGGAAGGAGCAGGGGAAAGTGGTGGTGGCGCTGTGGTGGTGAATTGTTGTTGTTTGGAAGGAAGAGCAGGGGAGTGTTGGTGGTGATGTTGGGCTGTGGTGTAGGTTTAGGTGATTGGTGTGGTGTAGGTTAACAAGGTAGCAAGTTTGGGGCTTGGAAGCTTGTGAATTATGAAGCTCATTCGACTCAAACCAAGAACACCAAACACCACCTACAACAAATACACGTGGGTATTATCAAGAGATAAAATAAAATAAGATAAAGATAAAATAAAGTAAAGTTAAATACCAAAACTAAAAGAATTAATAAAATCGAAATGAAATTAAATAAAATAAAGAAATCAAACTAGAAACTAAAAGAAAATAATAGAAGGGGAAAAGCGAGAAGATTATTATTAACTAGAACCAAGACTAGAAACATTAGAGAATAAGAAACATAAATAAATTACGAAATTAAACTTAAAACTATTAAAAACTACAAAATACTCAAATTAAAAGATAAAAGACGAGAATAAGCAAATAATAGAAGTAAAAATTAAAAATGAGCTAAATTATTGGAAAATAAGCCGGAAAACGACTCAATAAACACCCCTAAAAGTGACATAAAAGTCACTTATCAAACTCCCCCAAGCTAATCTTTTGCTCGTCCTCGAGCAAATTAACACGAAACACAAGACAAGGAGAATGATTTATTCAAGCAAGAAAAACTAAAATGAGAAAGAATATACACTAACTCACTTTCGTAGGAATCATGGTCAACTTTAGCAACAAAAGACAAGCCCTTTGAACCTCAAGGTCGCCCTAGAGGACGAGTGTGCTCTCTTGAGGGTTCCCTAAGAGCTTAACCCACAACTCTTGACAAAAAACCAACGCAAGGCAAAAAAAAAAAAGAAAAGAAAAAGAAACATAAAAAGAAAAAGCAAAACACAAGTTCATATTCAGACAAGAGATAGGAGCAAGCACTAATGAATGCAAACCTTTCTATATAGACAAATGTATGCACGTTCCAAGATGTCAATGGTTGATTGAAACATAACATATGCTAAGCATAGAGAATTAATGAGGACTCAATCCACCCTAGCCCCAACCAATCGAGCCACGTTCTCTCCACTAGTTTCAAATCAACCCTTAAGCTAGCTTCTCATGATTCCTCGAAGGAACCGGAAAAAAGATAAAGGAAATGAAAAACTTTGAGAAGGTAATCTTGACGTCTTAGCCATTCACACTCTCTCCAAAGGCTTGACAACTATCTCCCTCCTCCGATGTTGACTCAACCCTCAAGGGTTAAGGGTGTTTTATTGGTTGTAACGTAAGGCTAGGGGTCAAGGAGGGGTAAAAATTTGAAAAATTTGGTGATATTTCCTAAGTGAAGCAAAAGGGTGATCAAACCTCAAAAATTAACTCAAGAATTCATAAAACCTCAAACAAAAATACCAATAATGCCATCTCCCCCAAGCTTACTCAACACCAACACAAAATATATATAAAAATGAAGTAACACTCTCCCCCAAGCTTGAGCGAAGCATTGTCCTCAATGCTTGAAATAGGGAAGATAACGAAACCAACTAAAATATTTTTGTGTTTTTTATTCTTTTCCAAATTTTTATGGATTTTATTTTTATTTTTTTCTTAAAAAAAACTCTTATTTGATGTCCTTGCCTTTTTTAACCATGGACGGCTTTTTCTTGAATGCATTTGCTTTATTAAACACAATATCTACAATTTACTTTCTTACTTGGTCCAAAAGAGCATATTGCTTTCTCATTTTCATTCAAACCATCACAACACAAAACAAACTCTCAAACCAAAATGATTTACGAAACTAAATGGTTAGGGAAACAAAGGGTTAGTAGGCTTGTAATGTGGCTCATAATCAAGAAAGGAAATAGGCTCAAAGGGGTAGCAAGATAGGAAAATGTAAAATAAAAACAAAAAATTTAACAAAACAAAAAGAAGATAAAGAAAATGAACAATGCCCTTGTCTTCCCCTAGAGTGGCTCGGTCATGATCTTGGGAGCTAGAGGTTAAAACAAGGATTAAGACATGCATAGCTAAGGATCCTTAATTGCCGCTCAACAAGGTGATGAAAGCTAGAACAAATGAAGCTCACAAGGGATATAAAGCAATTACCAACTAAAGGGCTTCAAATCCACTATAGAGAGCAACTCCATCTTACCACATTCCCGTGAACTAAGGCTTCATGGAACCCAAAAGTTCTTATACCGGCTACTTTAGCATATAGTATCCTAGAGTCAACTAGTGACACTCTCAAACCGTGCACACATTTGCCACTTAGGAAGAAAAATATTCAAGTATACAACTCCCAAAATAGAATGTCCAAAACAAGAACTAACAAAATAAATTTTTCCAAAATTACCTTGAGAGTAAACAAAAATCATTTTGGATTTTTCGAAATATAAGAAAAGACATGGAAATGCATATACTCAAGTGCATGGCATATATGAATCAACATCCCACCAAACATGATAGAATACCCTGCCCCAAGCTTGAATGAGACAATATGCTCAAATATAAACCAAAGAGTCCATGGGAGGGAAAAAGAAAGAAATCAATCTAACAAACCAACACATGTCCACAAGTCATCAACCATTAGAGATAGATCAAGGAAAGATATTATCTGATATTGGTAGGTGTAAATACCCGCAAATGACCCAATTTAACCTTTCAAAGCCAATTTCCTCTTGAATTGAATCTTTGTTTCCATATGCTAGCAAAAATAGGAGTTAAACTTCCTTGATTCTTGATCTAAGCCAATGTATAAGTGTATATCAAGTCATGTACCTAGCAAGGGGCACACAAACATTTCCATGAGAGAAAATCTAATCTAAAGAGAAAAGAAATTGAAAGCAATAAAAACTCGGTTACTTCCCGAGATAGGCTTGTTTAATGTCCAAGCGAGACCACTCTAGTAAAGAATATTGCAACGAACGCAAGAGCTTGTCAAATGCACTACTACACATTTCATTGGATAACAAGTAGGCATATGACGAAATAAGAATGTGCAACAAGATTATTGCACGTAAGTGAGGAGAAAGATGCCAAAAGAAAGAAGAAAAATCAAAAGAAAAATTAAGAACGTAAGAAGAAGAAGAATAAGAAAAAGAAGAAAAAGACAAAACCTCCTCTAAATCTTTTTAGGTGGCACAATCACCCATTTCCTCAATAATGGGAGGATGAGAAGGAAGAAGCTCCTCAAAGAGGAGAGGGTCCTCAATAGGCTCTTTGACAAAAGAAGGGAGGAACGTAGTGTTTCGGGGTTTTTTGTGATTCCCTCGGATACTGGTCACGCTCTGCTGGCAATGAGACTTGGACACCTGCAAATAACGAATATTCCGGTGTACGGAATATTCGCCTCCGACGCTCAAGTTAGTGAACGGAAACGGAAAAGGCTAGAGAGAGAAAGTAGAGAGAAGTTGGAGCTTTTTAATGCTCTATATTTATGTTATGTTGCAAAATCCCCTCCCATCATAAATGATTGGGGTATTTATAGGGGTGAGAACATGTACCCCTCTAGGGTTTATACCCTAGAATTTCGTGACATGATTGGCTGCGCAATCAGAAGTCGCCACGTGTCGTAAAGGGCGCCGTTTTACGGCTTTCAAGGTTTTCTCGGGATTTGGGCCTGAGGTCATCAGGGCCCTTTTCTCTTTCTGATTTTAGTATTGGGGCATTTAGAGATGGCTGACATGTGTCACTATGACCAGTGGACACGTGTCACATTCTCATAGGGCCACGTGTCACCTGTTTATTGGGCCACGTGTCACTATGAGATTGGGCCACGTACCTGGGGTATTTTTACCCTAAACATTTGCCCCTCAGAGGGGGTGGCTCGTACACTTACTGGCCGCCTCCTCTGATCTTGCACTCTGGACGTCCTGGTACTCTGGGAGGAGTTGATCTCCTAACTGACCAGAACGGCCACTTTAATGGGACTGGACGTTCTGGTACTCTGGGAGGAGTTGATCTCCTAACTGACCAGAACGGCCACTTTAATGGGACTGGACGTCCTGGTACTCTGGGAGAAGTTGATCTCCTAACTGACCAGAACGGCCACTTTAATGGAACTGGACGTCCTGGTACTCTGGGAGGAGTTGATCTCCTAACTGACCAGAACGACCACTTTAATGGGACTGGACGTTCTGGTACTCTGGGAGGAGTTGATCTCCTAACTGACCAGAACGGCCACTTTAATGGAACTGGACGTCCTGGTACTCTGGGAGGAGTTGATCTCCTAGCTGACCAGAACGGCCACTTTAATGGGACTGGACGTTCTGGTACTCTGGGAGGAGTTGATCTCCTAACTGACCAGAACGGCCATATATCTTCCTTGGGGTAATATGGGCTTCCATGATTTCAGATGTACTTCCTGGCTTTCTAATCATGCTTTGTACGTCTGAGAACTGGGCGGACGCTTTTCCTCTTAGATTTTCTCAATTTTTGGAGACTAAGTGCTGAAGGTGTTAATTGTTCATCTGGTCTCTTTCACAAGTTAACAGAACCCTAACGTCGTCCTGGCCCTTTCTTCGAGTGATTTCTGAAGAAATTACCGTTTGAGTGTTTAGGCGGGAAAGATGGTTTTACCATTTTGCCCTCCTGAATTCACTCTATAAATATGGGAGGTGAATTCTCATTTTCACACTTTACCCAATTGTGAATTCTAGAGAGAAGTCAGAGCGTTCTAGTGAGAGAAAGTTATTTTTCCCTTAATCTTCAAGAGCGCCGCCGTGAGTTTGAGTTTTCCGGGCATTTTTGAGCTTTCCGGTCAATCTTCAAGAACTTCACCACCACCTTCAGAACTTTCAGAACGTACAGAGGTAGGCCGTCTACATTTTCTCTTTTACTCGTTTTCTTTTTCTTTTACTTCAATTCTGGATCCATACTCGGCTTCGTCCGACTCTTCTCATGAGGCCGGCCGTTCGCCTGGGACTGAGGAATCTAGAGTGGACGGAGAAGAGTTGTCTCCTCCCTGGAGTGAGTCTATGTCTGATGCGTACATACTCACCCCCACTTATTCTTCTCTGTCCCAACAGGCAATGGCGAGAACCATGCGTACGCGTGAGCTTAACACGGCCAGGAACCCAGACGGAAGTCTGGTTCATCCTAGGGTCCCTTATGACCCTAGTGATCCAAGTACAATGGTGGAGACTGACTCCACCGCCCAAACAACGACCGCCTCCACTGGCTCTCATCACTTGGCCGTGGAGGTCACTTCTTCCTTCGAGGAACGCCTTAGAGCTGAAGGCGCCTCGTCCGCACCCGCTCCGGAACTTAGGTTCCCTCAATTTGCCAATTCAGTCATGGATGGGGCTGAACTGGTAGCCTGTATGGACAACCCTTCCAACCCGGGGGCGGACGCTTCTGGTTCGTCCGTCCCTTCTTCTCAACCTCGGCCTCAACTGGGTGGGGCGGACAGACCCTTAACAGGAATTTCAATCCGAGAACCGTCCGCTCTGCCTATTCGCAACGCCCCTCCTTCGGGAAATGGGGCGGACGCTGCCAAGGATAAAGGCAAGCGTCCAATGGTCGAGGAGGACGTTCCTTCTTCAATGGGCGTCCCAAGCTCAAGGGGCCGAAGCTCGGCCGAGGCAGCAGATTTGGACAGAGTGCTGTCTTCAGAGTTTGGGAGTGCCCCTTCTCACCAAGTGGAAGAGGAGGAAGTTGAAAAAGAGGCCGTGGGTGAGACGGCCGAGGGCGAGGAGGCGGCCGAAGAGACCGTCGCCAACATCGATAACTTTAGGGACCCGTACGCCTGTACGGTTGGGGAGACAGCCCTAAAGTTTTTAAAGAAGGATTTTGAGAAGTATAAGGAGTCCCTCCATTTGGGGGAGGGATTCGAGATCCAAGTCCCCAGGAAGGCCATTGCTGTGGCTATCTGGGATGAGGAGAAGCCGCGCAAACGAGCGTTTTGCGTTTACCGGGCCGCCTTTGATGTGGGGCTCCGCTTCCCTCTTCACCCATTCGTCCGGACTGTCCTGGACGAGTATGACATCGGCCTCTTCCAACTGACGCCAAACAGTTGGTTGAACATCTTTGGGTACTTAGTGACGTGCATCGCTAAGAAATTTACACCAGACTTTGCGGTCTTTTGTGAGATGCACTCACTCACTCGGCTGGAAAAGGAGGTGGATGGTTGGCTTATCTTGAGCGCAACCAGGGATTACATGGTCGTGGTCGACCGTGTCAGTAAGTGGAGGGACTGGAAGCACCGTTTCTACCGTATCAAAACTCAGGACGCGGAGTTCAACCTCCGCATGGGCGGAGTTCCAGAGCCTATTCAACTCGGACGCGGAGACCTCAAGCCTGACAAGCCGCCCATCCACCCAAGCCACGAACACCAGCTCGAGTACTTCAAAGTTAATCGAGTCAGGCGGGGCAACAAAACTGAACGGGTTCCTAGCCATTGGGTTCCACTTGCCAATTGGCTTAGGGACCCTATCTTCATGTCTGCGTACGGCCTGTACCAGAACATGCCCCAAGGTGGGCACCTAGATATATAAACTTTTCTGTACGCACATAGAATTCTTCAGAGAAATATTCTAACACTTTTGCTTTCTGTTTTTGCAGCGGAGGCGTACGCCATGCTTGACTCGGCCCAAAAAGCGGAGGTTGAGATGTCCGAGGTGGACTTGGCCAGATACAAGGCTCGCTTCAAGATGTACGAGCAACTCAAAGAGGTAAACACTTAGCTTATTTTTTGAATTTCTCATTTCTTAATGCGTCCGTTCTGCTATATTGGAAGGAGCCTACTTCCTGAATTTGCACGGACGCTCTATGTCCGTTCATGCATGCTGGCAGGGAGCCCCTTTCCCCAATCACACGGACGCCATCAAATTGTTCTAACTTGGTGTTTTTGCAGACCTCCTCTTCCACCCCGAAGGCCAGGCGGAAGCAGCCGGCCACGTCCACTCCTGATGCGAACGCATCCAAGAGGAGAAAGACGGTTGCTTCCAAGACGTCTTCTCAAGCAGCGGCCATGGCAAAGTCGCAGACTGCTACAACGCAGTCTAAAGGAGAACAACCCCGGCTGACACAAAGCGGGGCCTCCAAGCCCACGGAACCTGTTGCTGGTCAGGTCCGTGAGGAGTCCGTCCCTTCGGACGGTGGGGATAGGTTAACCCCAGAACAAATGACCGGTCGCTGGATCGGGACGGTGCTGGTCAACCCGCCGTCCTGCGACGCTGAAGGGAGCCGTCCGGAGGAGGAGGAAGCTCCTTTACCGCCTCCTCCCACCAACCTTTCTCCTCCAACCTTCTCTACTGGTTAGCCATCTTTTTCCTCCCTTTTTATAAGTCTTGTAAAATTCAGCTAACTTCTCTTACACGGTCGTCCGCAGATATATCAGAGGAGATGCAGTTGAAGGTACCCGGCCAGTCACTGACTGGCGCGGACAAGAAGGCCATGCGCGAGGCCATGGTTCGCGCGGTCCCACAAGCGCAGCGTGATAAGCTGCGGGGGATCAACGAAGGCTTCCTCGGCCCCATGCTGAACTGCAGTGCCGAGGTATACTTCTATCTCCTTATGTTTTTGCTCTCCAACACTTAGCCAACTTTTTATATTTTTGACTGAGTTTCTTCCTTCTGTCCGCAGCTCTTCCTCCGTTTGAACGCCTTCCTAGATTGGAAGGAAAAGGAGAATGAACGGTTGAAGAACGCTTGGATTGAAATCAGGAAAGCTGAGGACGCTGTAACTGGGACGGCCGCCGTCCAAAGGGTACACTTTGAGACCCAAATAACCGCGCTGTCCGACAAAGCGGCGCGGCAAACAGAGGACCTGGTCAAACTGGGCCAGGCACTCGAACAGGAGTCCTTGGCCAGGGAGGCCATGAGGGTTGAGAGGGACGAGGCCGTCCTGGAAAAGGAAAAATGGCGGTTGAGCTTCGAGGCGTCCGAGGCCCTGAAGAGCGAACTGAAGATGGCACAAGCCAACCTTAAGTCTGCGCTAGATGAAGCGGACGCGTTGAAGGCCGAGGTGGAAACCCTAAAGAAGTCCCTTGCGGACTATGAGGAGCAACTTAAAACTCCTCGGCCGATCAGCGTTGAAGAAGTCATCCGCATCGAGCAAAATGCAGAAGACAGGCTTAAGGCATACTTCTATGATGCCTTCAACTTGATGGTGGACGAAGGTGAAGCCGCCTACTACGAGGAACGCTTCAAAAAGCGGCTTCAGTACGTCTGCCTTAAAGAAGAGGCAAGGAAGGCCGGCATGCCTCCTCCAGAGCTGGTCGTTACTTCCCCCGAGTCCGGAGAGGACGGGGATGAGGAGGAGGAGGCGGACAAGAATGCTGCCCCGGCCAAGGACGCCAAGATAGCGGAGGAGCCTGCCACAGATAACACGGCTAAGTAGAGCTCAGGTCCTCCAGCAGCCGTCTGCTCAGCTTTCCTTTTCTTTTTCAGCTTACTGTGTACTTAGTTTATTTCGTACTTTTTTTTTTTTTTTTTTTTTTTTTTTTTGAGGCCGCCTGTACAAGCGGTTATGTAAGCATTTTGGCCGCCTTTGTGCGGTCTTATTAATGAAAGCTTTGTCCGCCTTATGGCGGCTCTTACTTCTGTTTCATACTTAGCAATTTTTTGCAAATTTTATGCTTTTTGCAAGTTTTCCGTACGTCTCAGTATTATGCCTTTTCGTACGTTCCTAGGGGTATGCCCCTTTATTCGGTGTTCGCCTAGTCCATTTTCTAAGTGGTTTGATTAACTTGGTAGTTTTTATGCCTTAAAAGGGCATGACGGCTAGCAGGTTAATCAAATCATAGTAATGATTGCCCTTGGGCTAGGTGAAGCACCGAATTAATTTAATCGGCCGTTCGGCTATCATTGTACGAGTGGTCCGTTGAATCTATCGCTCGGACGTACCCTAGAAATCCTGAGTATTATCTCAACTCAGAGATTCCTTGATTGGCCGGGCTAAATGCCTAGGTATGCCCTTGCCCTATTTATAAAGGACACTTGTTCTCTACACAAGTTCGGGATACCTTGCCTCAATCGTCCGCCTAGATTTGGGCGGACGCATTGATCTCTGAATTAAATCAGCTCTTTTTTTTTTTTTTTGGTGTGTGGCCGAGTTGCTATATTGGGAGCAACCTTGCTTCCTTTTTAACTCGGCCATTCAAAAAGAATGGTGGGCCGTGTTACTATATTGGAAGCAACCTTGCTTCCTTATTAACTCGGCCATTCAAAAAGAATGGTAGGCCGTGTTACTATATTGGAAGCAACCTTGCTTCCTTATTAACTCGGCCTTTAATCATAAAAACAACAAATAATGCAACAATGCCTGACTTCATTAATTTTTGTCAAAAGTACATTGTTGTGGCCGTACGGCTTTAATTACAAGGCTCGGTCAGTAGACCTAGCTGTATAAACAACTTTTTGGCTAAGTACTTAAAGAAACTAAGCTCAAACATGATACTTCTTCAGGTTATCAGTGTTCCATGTCCGTGGGATCTGTCGGCCATCAATTGCCTCAAGGCGATATGTGCCGTCTCGGACTTCTTCCCTGATTCTGTACGGTCCTTCCCAGTTTGGAGTCAACTTGCCGTCCTCATTGGCACGGCCAACAGCTTCCATTTTTCTCAACACTAGATCCCCCCATCTTGAGCGGCCGCTTAGACACTCGGCGGTTATATGCCCTTGTCATCCTTAGGCGATAAATTTCATGCCTAAGCGCCGCATTGCCCCTAGCTTCCGGAAGGAAATCTAGGGCGGTCTTCATGGCCTCCCAATTGGCCGATTCATCATAAAGCATTACCCGCAAAGTGGGCTCATACATTTCAATTGGGAGTACGGCCTCAGCTCCATAGACCAAAAAGAATGGAGTCTCCCCTGTAGAACTCTTTGCTGTTGTCCGTATGGACCATAGCACATTAACCAGCTCGTCTGCCCATAGGCCGCCTGCTTTTTCAAGCTTGCGCTTGATCCCATTTGCAATCAACTTGTTATAGGCCTCAACTTGACCATTGGCTTGTGGTCGGCCGACCGAGGCAAAACAATGGGTAATGCCTTGGTCGCCCAGCCATTCTTTGAGTTGACGTGTCTCAAATTGGGGTCCATTGTCGAACACCATTGACTGAGGCACCCCATACCGAGTGATAATGCTTTTCCAAATGAAGGCTGACACATCCGTCCATTTAATGCCCCGGACGGCCTCAGCTTCAACCCATTTTGTGAAGTAGTCTACTGCCACCAATACATACCGTCTCTGGCCGGATGCAGGAGTATACGGTCCCAAAATGTCCATGCCCCATTTGGCAAAGGGAAGTGGACTACTGATGGCTGATAGGCTATTTGCTGGACGATGAATAAGGGTTGAAAATCTCTGGCACTTGTCACATTTTTTCACCATTTTCATGGCGTCCGATTTTAGGCTCGGCCAGTAATATCCCAACTGTGTCGCCTTTTCAGCTAAGGCTCGGCCTCCAATATGCGAACCACAATGCCCCTGATGAAGGTCATCCAACACATCATGCCCTCTTTCGGGAGTTATACATTTAAGGTAAGGCTTCACAAAGGCTCTTTTGAATAGCTCTCCGTCCTTCATCTCAAACCAGGCCGCCTTCCTCTTCAATAGCCAACCTTCTTTCGGATCGTCCGGAAGTATTCCATCCCTTAAGTAGGAAATGACTCCGTCCATCCAGGTTGAACTTCTATCTATTATATGAACGGGCTCGGCATCAATGCTCCTTTTTTCCTTTACCTCCCAAAACACTGATCTAGGAGTATCACATGACGCCGAGGAAGCCAATTTGGAGAGGGCGTCCGCTTGATGATTCTCTGAACGGGGAACTTGCTTGAGAGAGAAAAGCTCTAGGCCTTCGGCCTCATTTTTAACTAGCTGCATGTACTTCATCATGGCCGGCTCCCTGGCCTCAAAGCCACCATTGACCTGATGGACTATTAGCCGGGAGTCCGAGCATACTTCAATTTTGGTTGCCCCGGCCGCTTTACACATCCTTAGGCCGGCCAACAATGCTTCGTACTCAGCTTCATTGTTTGACGCTTGGAACTGAAACCTCAACGCGTACTCATACTTGTCTCCCTCAGGAGATTCACATATAATACCAGCGCCACACCCGGTCGCTGTTGCACTACCATCCACAAACACTTTCCAAACTCGGTCCCCGGCCGGCTGAAGATCAGGCCGCGTCATTTCAGCCAAAAAATCTGCAAAGGCTTGCCCCTTGATTGCCTTCCTTGGCTCAAATACAAGGTCAAAACCTCTGAGCTCTAAGGCCCACTTGAGCATGCGACCACTTGCCTCCAAAGTTGAGAACGGCTTCTTCAAGGGTTGGTCTGTATAGACCACGATTGAATGTGCTAAAAAATATGGCCGCAGCTTCTTAGATGCCATGTACAAGGCCAGGCCAAATTTTTCAATTGGAGGGTACTTCAGCTCAGCATTGTGAAGTACATGGCTGATAAAATACACTGGGACCTGATGGCCGTCTCTTTCAGCGAGAAGGACGGCACTTAGAGAGTGTTCAGAGATGGCAAGGTAGATGTATAGTTTCTCATTCTTGAGCGGACTGACGAGGCGAGGCAGTGTATGCAAGTGATTTTTCAACTGTACGAATGCTTCCTCGGCCTCCTCTGTCCACTCGAACAGGGCTTTCTTCTTAATGGTTTGAAAAAAGTAACGGCACTTATCCCCTGATCTTGACAAAAATCTTCCAAGGGCTGCTAAACAGCCGGTCAGTCTTTGTACTTCCTTGACTGTTCTTGGAGACTTCATGTCAAGGACGGCTTGAATTTTTTCAGGGTTGGCCTCAATTCCACGTTGATCAATCAAAAATCCGAGAAACTTGCCGGACTCAACACCAAATACACACTTCTTTGGATTTAACATCATCTTATGCCGCCTGAGTTCGGCGAACGTTTCTCGTAGATCCTTGAGATGGTCGGCCGGCTCTTTTGACTTGACAATCATGTCATCAATGTACGCCTCCATGTTACGGCCGATCTGGTCTCTGAAGACTGTATTAACAAGCCTCTGAAATGTAGCAGGGGCATTCTTGAGGCCGAATGGCATAACCTTGTAACAGTACAACCCCTGCTCGGTCACAAACGCTGTTTTCTCTTGATCTTCTTCCCACAAAGGAATTTGATGGAATCCGGAGTATGCGTCCATGAAGCTCATAAGGGCGTGTCCGGCTGTAGAGTCAACCAAGCGGTCTATCTTAGGCAAGGGGAAACTATCCTTAGGACACGCCTTGTTCAAGTCCGTGTAATCCACGCACATCCTCCAAGTCCCATTCGGCTTTTTCACAAGAACTACATTGGCCACCCAATCTGGGTAAAAGCATTGCCGAATGAAACCGGCGTCCAGCAGCTTTTTTACCTCTGCTGCGGCCGCCTGATTCCTCTCTTCCCCGTGGTTTCTCTTCTTCTGGCGGACAGGCTTTATCAAAGAATTCACGGCCAACTTGTGCACGGCCAGGTCAGGACTTATTCCTGGCATTTCACCAACTTCAAATGCAAACACATCTTTGAATTCTCTTAACAGCCGCACTAACTCATCTCCAAGCAATTCCAAGGCTATAGTGCCGACACTAACTGTCCGTTCTGGGTGGTTGGAGTCAAGCACTATATCCTGGTGGCTGCCGGCCGGCTGGGGCCTCAACTCATCTGGCCGGCCGACAGTCATTAGTTGCTAGGCTTCCTCTGTCCTGGTCGCCTTACGCTTCTGGCCGACCTGGTATGCTGGGAGTGAGGTTCCTTCCTCCTTTACCTCGGACAACTTTGGGCTGCGTGCGGTTGGCTTCACGGCCAGCTGATTACATTCCTTGGCCATTTTCTGACTTCCTTGAATTGTTCCGATTTTTCCGTCTGACCTTTCAAACTTTAGCAACATCAAGTGGGGCACTATGACCGCCTTGGCTGCATTGAGAGTAGGGCGGCCAAGGATCACATTGTACCCAGTCAACTCTTTTACCACAAGGAAACGGACGACCATGTCTCTTCCTTCCCCCTTCTGCCCGAAACGGATGGGAAGGTCAATCCGTCCGACGGGATGAATGATATTCCCCCCAAATCCTACTAAGGGATGAGCTATATCTTGGAGAGCATCTTCTGGGAAGCTTAAATTCCTCAAGGCAGAGAGACTTATGATATCGGCCGAACTTCCCGTATCAATCAATATCCGTCCCACCTTCAAATTTGCTATTTTCATTACAAAGACCATGGGATCATTGTGCAAAGCTCTGACCTCGCCACGGTCAGCTTCACTTATGATCACTTCAGGAAATGGCTCGGCTTTAACAACGTCCATTTGCATCACATTTGACAGGTTTCGAGCGTCCTGCTTGATTCCTTTCATGGTAGGGCCGCCTGAGGCAAAGCCTCCTGATATGACGGCCACAAAACCTGAATCAGTGCTATTCCCATCATCTTCCTTGTCATTCTTCTTTTCGCTTTGTTGCTTTTTCTCGGACGTGTTGTCTGTCCGCTTGAAGGTGAATTTGGACTTGGTCACATAGGGTTTTAGCAGACCCTTGTCGGCCAAATTATCCAACAGTCTCTTCAAATTGATACACTCATTCGTGTCATGACCCACATCCTTGTGGTAATGACAATACTTGTTTTTGTTTCTGTACTGGGCTGAGCCTCTCAAAGGCTGAGGCTTCTCAAACTCAAACTTGTCTTTTATCTCCATCAAAATAGAGTACCCATCCTTGTTGAACTCATGTTGAGGCTCGTATGTCTTGGTTTTCTTTGGCTTGGGTTGCTGGTCATCAGCTACCCAGATTTCTTTTCTTTTGTTTCTTTCTTTCTTTCGGCCGGCCGAGTCTTGCCGAGAAGATTGTTTCTTCTCAGCCCCCTTGGCCGGCTGTTCTGATTTGGTGAGCGAACAAAAATCCGCGGCCTCAATATAGGCTTCGGCTTCCCGCAATACACCTGCGTATGACCGAATCTTTTTCCTTACCAAATCAAACTTAAAACCATTATGCCTTAATCCCCGGAGAAATTCTGAGTAAGCCATTTCATCCGGAAGATTATGAATTTGGGCTTTTTCTTGGTTAAACCTTTGGACGTACGAGCGTAGTCCTTCATTCTTTTCTTGGACAATTGTAGCCAAGTTGAGACTTGTCTTTCTTGGTGGGATGTTGTATGAGAAGTTTCCCACAAACAACAAACTGAGGGTGGTAAAGCAATTGATGCATCCGGCTGGGAGGCTGTTAAACCAATCCTGAGCTACCCCTTTGAGAGTGGCCGGAAAGCATCTACACCATGTAGCATCATCTACACTTTGCAAGTACATCAGATTCCTGTACGAGGTAACATGCTCTTCTGGGTTGCCCGTACCATCATAGGCACCCACTAGTACACTCTTCACTTTTGCTGGTTGAGGAGACGCTAATATGTCTTGCGAAAACGGAGGCGGCTTATCTCCCAAATTCAACAAACGCATCTGCCAATCAATGGGCTGAGGCTGAGCGGACGTTCCAGCCAGGTAGGGAGTCTGGCCGAACATCTGACCATACGGCCCATTTTGCCCAAAAACTTGGGGAGTTGGTTGCATCCACCCATTGAGTTCCTGAGGGGGCTGATATGGCAACGGCTGAATTGGTCGGGGAGTAATAGTATGACTCTTGCTAGAAGCAGCCATGTTGGTGTATTGGGAGAAAGAGTGGTTGGAGACTCCCTCCGGCATGGTTGGGGTAGAGGCCGTGTCAGAGTATGCGGCCCTCTCCCTTTGTTTGTGCCGAATGTAGTCCCTTGCATCCTTAAAACGCTGGGACGGTTCAGCCTCTACTCTTTTTGGCTGTCTGCCCTTCCCCCCAGCCGACTGTGTTTTTGCCAGCAGGTCAGAGAAATTGGTCCGAGGGACTCGGGGAGACCTTCCGTGCGGACGACGGAATGGGGTATTACCAGCATCGGTTGCATTGGTCTTGTTGTTTGCTTTCTTAGAGATACTTCCTCCCCCTTTTTGCTGGACAGCCGCTAGCTCCTTGCGGAGCTTAGTCAGCTCGGCCATTAAAGCAGCCGGGGAAGGTTGTTCGGCCTCTTCAAATGAGGCGGTCAAAGGATTGCTTGAGTGTATGGTAGTACATATGTCCTCTACATATCCATCCTCGCCTGGACGAGGTCCAGGATTAGGTGCCTGACCGTCTATTGCCATAACGGACGAGAATCCCCACAGACGGCGCCAAATGTTTCGGGGTTTTTTGTGATTCCCTCGGATACTGGTCACGCTCTGCTGGCAATGAGACTCGGACACCTGCAAAATAACGAATATTCCGGTGTACGGAATATTCGCCTCCGACGCTCAAGTTAGTGAACGGAAACGGAAAAGGCTAGAGAGAGAAAGTAGAGAGAAGTTGGAGCTTTTTAATGCTCTATATTTATGTTATGTTGCAAAATCCCCTCCCATCATAAATGATTGGGGTATTTATAGGGGTGAGAACATGTACCCCTCTAGGGTTTATACCCTAGAATTTCGTGACATGATTGGCTGCGCAATCAGAAGTCGCCACGTGTCGTAAAGGGCGCCGTTTTACGGCTTTCAAGGTTTTCTCGGGATTTGGGCCTGAGGTCATCAGGGCCCTTTTCTCTTTCTGATTTTAGTATTGGGGCATTTAGAGATGGCTGACATGTGTCACTATGACCAGTGGACACGTGTCACATTCTCATAGGGCCACGTGTCACCTGTTTATTGGGCCACGTGTCACTATGAGATTGGGCCACGTACCTGGGGTATTTTTACCCTAAACACGTAGGATAGTAGGGGATGTGATCAAATTTCCTTGAAAAAGGGACATGATCAAGGGGAGGAGAAACAATGGTCTCACAAAGCCTCACATCACCAATGAGGGCATGAAAATCAATAATAGAATCCTCAAAAGAACACTCATGACTCACATCTCTCTCAAACAAAAACAATGGTGATGTTGGGCTGTGGTTTAGGTTTAGGTGATTGGTGTGGTGTAGGTTAACATGGTAGCAAGTTTAGGGCTTGGAAGCTTGTGAATTATGAAGCTCATTTGACTCAAACCCGGAACACCAAACACGACCTACAACAAATACACGAGGGTATTATCAAGAGATAAAATAAAGTAAAGTAAAATACTATAACTAAAAGAGTTAATAAAATCAAAATGAAGTTAAATAAAATAAAGAAAACAAACAAGAAACTAAAAGAGAATAATAAAAGGATAAAAGCGAGAAGATTATTATTAACTAGAACTAAGATAGAAACATTAGAGAATAAGAAACATAAATAAATTAAGAAATTAAACTAAAAACTATTAAAAACTACAAAATACTCAAATCAAAAGATAAAAGACGAGAATAAGAAAATAATAGAAATAAAGATTAAAAATGAGCTAAATTATTGGAAAATAAGCCGAAAAACGACTCAATAAACACCCCTAAAAGTGACATAAAAGTCACTTATCAGAGAGGCTCAGTACATATTGGGCATCAAGATCTATAGGGATAGATCGAAAAGGATGATTGGATTGAGCCAGAGTACTTATATTGATAAGGTACTGGCACGATTCAGGATGGAAGAGGCCAAGAGAGGTCACTTGCCCATGTCACATGGCATAACCTTGAGCAAGAAGCAGTGTCCAAAAGACATTTGATGAGCGAGAAAGGATGAATGAGATTCTATATGCTTCGCTAATTGGATCGTTCATGTATGCCATGATATGTACTAGGCCAGATGTATTGTATGCCTTGAGTGATACGAGCCGATACCAATCAGACCCAAGAGAGGCGCATTGGACTGCGGCTAAGAATATCCTAAATTACCTAAAAAGGAACAAGGATAAATTCCTGGTATATGGTGGCTCAGAAGAATTAGTTGTTGAAGGTTATACCGACGCAAGCTTCCCAACAGACAGAGACAATTTCAAATCACAGTCTAGATATGTGTGTTGTCTAAATGGAGGAGGGTTTAGTTGGAAGAGTGCCAAGCAGAGCACAATTGCAGATTCTACAATTGAAGCCGAATACTTGGTAGCTGCTGAAGCGGCTAAGGAGATAGTTGGTGAACTTGATGTTCTACCTTCTATCAAAGGTCCAATAGCCCTCTATTTTGACAACAATGGAGCTATTGCTCAGGCTAGAGAGCCAAGGGAACATCAGAAGGTCAAACATGTCAAGTGGCGATTTCACATGATAAGAGAATGGAAATCAGAGGGAGAAATAAGAATTTGTAAAGTTGTAACAGATGACAATGTAGCCGATCCACATACTAAACCTCTGCCTCAAGTGAAGCACAACAAGCATGTTAAGGCAATGGGAATCATGTTGGGGTTTGGTGAGTCCGACTCACCGCGGAAACAACCCCTCCCGAGGAACCACTCGCAATAATTAAAATCACAAAGCATAAATAAATATTCACAAAGAAAAGATAACGAATCTTACCCTCGAAGCGAGCTTCGCCCAAAACCTGGGGCTCTTACTTGAAAGCTACTAGCACGTCAAGCGCCGCGCCTCCGACGGTATCCACCCACAAATGGGCGAACACAACTTTGAGGTCTACTACCTTGGGGTTAGCAAGGTCCGACCCAAACCCGAGTGTTATGTGAGATTAAGAGTTTTTCCAAAAATTATGGAATGCTCTTTTTAACTCCCACTCAAGCACTTTACTCCAAATCCCAAGCTTGGTATTTATAGAGGAAAGTATGAGTGGGAATTTCTATCCCATCAATGTGGGATCATGAAATTCCACAAATTAATTTAAAGCTAAATTAAATTAAAATTGCAAACTAATAATAAATCTACAAGTGGCATTACCATGTGAGATGGGTTGGTGAGGACCACATGGAGAGTAGGGGACCATACTTGCTCCCCACTCAATACTCTCCTTGTGCCACATGTCCTCTCCCACTTACTCCCATATTCCAAGCTTCCCCTTTATTCATGGCCCTATGGCCCGAGCCAAGCCACGAGCCAAGCCCGAGCCCGGCCCGCACCAGCCCGCAGCCAGCCCGCACCAGCTGCTGCTGTGCGGCTGCTGCTGCGGTTTGGTGCGGCTGCTGCCGTGGCACGGCGCAGCTGCTGCTGTGCCTAGCCGCGGCTGGCCGGGGCTGCTAGCACGGTGTGCTAGGTCGTCTTTCCCCTAGCATTCGGGTGCTCGGGGCACACCGATGCTAGGGGTATTTTCGGGAATATGGTCGATTTATTATTATTTTGCGCGTCTCGTCTTTTATCATTTTAGACTCGACTTCCGACGATCGGTTTCGACGCTCTAAGCTCGAATTACCGACGTCTAAATATTTAACACTCAGGCGACGAATTAATTTCTTCCGAATTAATTCGTCGAGTTGGTTCGCATATATTTGCTTGGGTGTGACCCGAAGGGTTCAGTCAAGATTAAGCTGTAATATTAATTTTATTAATATTACTGATCGGAAGCGGCCTCCACCCAGGCATTCCGATCACTTGACCTTACTGAATATATTAGCTTTCTAATAATTCTGAACCCGCTATCAGAATAATACACTTGTTCGAAGGACACCATTCCTTTCAATCTCCCACTTGTCCTTCCGGACAAGTGTGCATTTTAGTGTATAGCCCTTATCCTATGTCTCTTCATGTCTCTTCATGAACTACAGAGTAAGATTACTAGTCATCTTTGTTACGTCCAGAAGTGTTTCTCGAAATCCGAGTTTGACTGTCAATAAGCAGATGATTTCTAAAGTCCATCTGAGCACGACCATGCATTTTTCACAGTCTCGCTCTTCAAGAGGCCTTGTAAACAACAAGACATGTTCCCTATTGTTAGTAGGGGAACATTTCCAGTCTTGTAATGTAGCTTCTCTTAATAAGAGGACTCACCCGCCCGATATCCGTCTTTATAATCCCCAATTACGGTAGAAGTTTGGCGGATACCAAAGCGGACCAGTACTCAAACAAGAGATCTCCCACTACTCATGGTCAAAGGAAAAGAGTTCCGATAGTAATAATGAGAAAATACTTATGACGATTTTTAAATCTCTTAAAGTATCCTCATAGGTCTATCCAGTATGGTTCTAAACCAATACCTGTGCAAATGATTTGTATCCTTATAGCACAAGAAACGGTGCTACAAATCATACTACACACTAATCTCTGATGGTCATTATTCGTCCACAAAATACGACCTTGATTAGGGATAATTTTCGATTAAAATATTCAACGTTCACTTAATAGGTGTTTCTTTATCCAAGCCATTAACTTGATACCCTATTTTGAATATTTATTAAAATCGAATGGACTCATTATTTAATTCTAAACCACAACTAAATAGTTTTGTGGAATATTTAGAAATATTTTATTCCACTATGAAACTTCACAATGTTTCGTCTTATGATAAATGGTTTTTCCCAAATGTTTTAAGAGTAGTACTCTTCATAAAACATTCATAGAAATCACACTCATATTTGATATGCTTGATTTCTTTCATGTAATTATGAATGTTGTCGTTCACTTATTGCATAGGTTTAGTTATAATTACTTTGCAAACCTTAGCATCTTCATTATCCACCATTTCCATAATAAGATGATAAAATTTTGAGAGTGTTAATGGATTACATGTGATTCAGGATTTATTGTCCAAGCAATGGCTCCCACTCATTTTCATGATTTGAGACCTTCTACTTGACAACCTACAATCATTAATGTTCAACAACGAACCTTTCCATTTAACATCTATCTTATTATTGCCTTTAAGGCAACAATATTCTCAACATATATTTTAGTAGACTCCCCGATGATGCCTTGCTTGGGTTTTACTCCAAGCGACTCACAACGATTTGGGATACCCTAATCACTTGTGATCATGGAAATTTTCCTTAAATTCCCGCACATTATACATGGATGCACATCCATGTTACCATTCTCAAGACACGACACTTCTTGCCTCGTGCTTATAAATGGCTTCCTTGCTAAGGAACTAATCCTTGTTAAGGTTTGTGCTTGCAACATCAAAACTCAAATTATATTTGTTTCCATGCGTCAAGAACTCATCCAACTACTTATCTAAGTTCTTTGGATGTTCTTGACTATAATCTAATGATCTAATACTTAGATTAATGTTGATTGGTATTATATACGTACTTCACATGCTCTAAGCATGTAAGTCATTTGACGATTCCATATTATAGCTTTACATGATGGATTTAATTCTAGAATTATTCTCAATTTTATTCCATTCATGTGACATTTAGCTCATACAGTTACACTGAGTCTTGCCAAATTGTTCGCTATATGATATGATTTAAAGTCTCTTACTAGAGTCTTTCTTGTTTGATTTAGTACTTAGCCTAGCTTATACTTAGTTCAAACATTTACTTAGCTTCATACATATGGGTCGAAAGCCTTTCAAAGTCCTTCATGTTTAACATGGTAATTTCCTTTACTCATTTAAACATTTTAATTAAGTCTATACCATAGAACTTAATTCCCAACATATACTAAGTATCGTCTTTAGCTCGGTCCATTGTCGAAAATACTTTCAAATCTAAGCATTTAGCATTTGATAGTTGTTTCACAATGGAGTTCGTAAACATCTTGTTGGACCATTACTTTTGCTCCCACTAAACTTCTTGTTCATCAGAATTTCTATGTTTCTCCATAAGTCAATCCTCTTATTAACTTTATGAGAAAACACGTTCCAATTTCTTCATGCAATGCTTTCTTTAATCCCATGACGGATTCCATGTGCTTGCTTTCAAATCTAGCATTATTTAGATTTTCAAAACCCTTAGACTATTCCATAGTCACTTCCAAAATTCCATTTTGGGAAGGCGGTTTTGGTATCTATTTTGCCATATTTCATATGCGCAATTTTGCTAGATCAATCACGAAAAGACTTGAGCATTCCGATTGGTGAATGGGATTTTATTAAAATCAACTCCTTGAAATTAATTATATCCTTTACAACCAATCTAGCTATGTATGCATATACATTTCCACATTTGTTAGTTTTCTCCTTGAAAACTTATTTGCAATCGATGGGTCTTTCACCTTTCATGCAAATTAATCAAGTTTCAAACATGATTTTCAAACATGGAGTCTATTTCGGATTTTCATGGCCTTTAACCATTATTCAGAATTTGGATTTGTCGTAGCTATCTTACAAGACATTATTCCTTTACTATCTAATAGTAAATAGTATGCTTGTAACTCTTAGGTTTGTTTCTAACTTAATAGAAAATTTGTAGGATTCAATCCAAGCCTTTGGTGAATTTTATACCTATACGGGGTAATTGCATCAAACACTGAGTTTTAAGGCGCTTTCAAAGACCTTTTATTATGTTGATCTTACTCCAACATCTTTAATGTTTTGTGAGTAATGAATTCTCTTTTAAGGCACTTATAAAGTCCTTTTGAGTATTCTTGATCAAGCATTATCACGAAGTCCTTTAAGGTCTTCCGAGATTCTCAGATCTAGTTTGTTGCTAAGCTCGATGGTCATCGGGTTCATTTTCCTCCCACTTGTCGTTTTAGAAACGTGTTACTTTCCAGAAAGACACTACTTAGAGCAACAAACAATTTTTTTTGTCCTCAATTAGGATGTGGAGGTAATACCCGTAGTCTCACTTGAATGCTTGCAAAGAGACATGTATATTGTCTTTGGGTAAAAGTTCGTTGTGAAACAAACAGTTAGCTCCTACTTGAGCTATCTTAGTCTTTATTGAGCCATTCAACTCCCACTGAGTCACCTAGCTCCCACTGAGCCACTTTGCTCCCACTGAGCTAGTGAACTCCCACAGAGACTAAGAGCCTTAGCCATATACTAGAAAATACTTTTAGAAGTTGTTTCTATCCATAACTAAATATGGCGTCCTTTCTTAGCTTCGACATTTTGTTTAGTGTAACATTAGTCATTTGTGCAAACCTTTTAGAACTTTATAGGAAGGGTTGTGAACCATCATCGTTCGAGTCATTTTCAAATGACACCGAGGTCTCCGTGAAGACACACCATGTTCTTTGAGGAGTTATTTATGAAAAATTCTATTCATAACTTTGAGATAGTCACGCTTGGCTCAAGCAAACATCACTCGATCTAATCTAGACGTTTTGATATCTTGCCAAGTCGATTCTGTACTTCACTGAACTCTTGAGCTACTCAAGTCAAGTTTGTTCACATTTGATGAATATAGCCATATCCTTTCAAATTCTTTGTGAAACGTTGAAGTAATTGAATCCTCTTTAGCCTTCGGAGTCAATTGTCTATACCAAGAACAATAGCACTCTGCTTTGTCGGTTTCAACAAGTAAGACTTTCTTGTCTTAGAACGATTCCAATTCGAGCAACTATCAAGAGCCTATCTAATAGAGCCTTGAGTACGTTCTTGTCGACGTGACATCGCTAAAGATGTTTGGAACGCAAATCAAGCCCATGACTTAAACTTAGTGAGTTTATCATGTTAGAGAAATGTTTGTTTATAATCAAGCATTCTTAACTCAACGCTTGGATAACCATCCCATTCAAATAAATCACGCAACTATTGCTCATTACTTTGAATGTGAGTCTTTCCGTGTGTAAACGGATCAATTGCTGATTATGGAACATAATAACCATTACTTGTTCCAGCCTTTGGCTTAAAAGGTCTTTAAACAAAACATACGACCTTACAACTGATGTAGCTCTTCTTGCTTCATTCTAAGCTTGTAAGTCGATAACTTAGCTTAACTTCAATAGTTTGAGGTCACTATCATAGTGGAACACTAAAGAAGTATCCGATACTAGTGAAGATAACGAATTGCTAAGTAAACTACAATAACATGAACTCATGAGTTGAAATGAAATCTAATTCCTTTTCTTCGTTCCTATATTTCTTATCATATAATATCTCATAATCTTACTTTAAGAATCATTTCTTTAAGTACCTTGAGTCTTATACTTTGTTAGGCATAATCAAGCACCTAGTGCGCCGTAAAACAAAGTTCCATCTTTTCCATTAATTCTTACTCGAATTACTACATCAATGAGTCCTACTCAATTATGTATGATGCGAAAAGATACGTTGGTTGTCAAACATTGACAATCTTGAGTTTGCAACTCAATACCTCATGTTTTATCAAAACTACCTAGTATTTTGAATACATGATGTCCAACCGTCCTTTCGGACTTAGTTATAAAAGTCATTTATGAGAATTGTATTTTAGAAATGCTTTTCTTGTCTTTGAGAACTATTCTCAAGGATTTCCTTTACCAATCATGGAAACAATATTATTTGATTTAGAGTACTATGAATATAAGTGCAAAGTATAACCATTTATCAAGAACATAATAAGTTTGAAATTTAATAGCATTCATGCAAACTTCATTCTTATTAAACGTCTTATTTACGCATAAAAATTGTCCCTATTTGGCGAAAATAAGGCGATTCCAAGATCCAACGAAACAAAGAGTGGTTAAGTATGCTTTGGCTTGTCTTAAACACTCAATCTTCTAGGTAAGCATTGCCTTGCTAATGGCTCTAAGCCACTCTTGGTTAGACAATCGTCGCATCTAATGCATCTTTGACGATGTATCTCTTTTGCCACGGTATGTGAGGACTCCTCACTTATACCGATGAGTTAAACCAAAACCAACGTGCACACCCGGTGTGCCTTATGCCCCTTAGAGGAGTGATGACACCTCGCTTTGGCATAGCCTACCATCACCATCGTCTGGTTAGTAAGTGTTGTTTTGGAAAGGCAAGTTTTACTCAATATTATTAGGGACCTAGGATTTCTATGTTGGTTGATTTAAGTGAACTTAACTAATCATCGCAACATCAAGAAAACCTAAACATGCATCTAACGAATATTTCACACACATATATATAACCATAAAATATAAAGCGAAATAATAGATGCATATTGGCAACTAGCATGACCCCTTGAAATCTTCATATCTTCAAAAGGTCTTCATTTGCATTTCAAGGCTTTGTCTTCCAAGATACGCCGTCTTCAAGACTTAACCAAACTATGCAAAAACTAGTGTCTATAACTAGGAATAATCTAAATATTAAAGTACAAAAATACTTAACGGTGCGTAAACCGTATTTAGATTTACAAAAATACATAACGGCACGTAGTCCGTATTTTCTATCCTAGTCGGGTCCCACTAGTTGCCATTTCATAAAACCTATGAGAGAGAGAGAATATATATATTCCATTCATCCATTCACTATTTGTGAATGGTCCATGCAATTTACAAAATTAACAACAAGTAAAATGCATTCAAACAACGCGCGCACTAGTAACTAATCTAGGTGGTTAATCCAATTAACACGCCTAATTAAACTAGTCAAAGTTGTTTAACCGATTATATAAATTACGTCATTAATAATTGAAGCTCCGACTAAGTTCCGCATTTCCTTAATTAATCCAATTAATTAAGTCGGTAGCACCCAAACTTGTCAAAATGAAATTTTGCGAATGCCGCTCAATAAACCCGAGGCCTAGCCTCCCAAAACTTTAATTAAAATTAACAAAATTAATTAAAATAAATAAACGGCAAAATAATTAACATCAAGCCTACTACGGCTAGTCACCTCACCGCACCAAGCATACGCAACCGCCAAGACCACGAACATACGGCCCATGGCACACGGCCGCAAGCCGCTGCCACAGCACAGCCGCGCGTGGCTGCTGCTGCCGCGCGTGAGCTGCTGCCACGCGTGTGGCCCACCATCGAGGCGGCGCAACCACCGTGGCAGCCACATGCGGGCTGCTGTGCAGCCCGGCTCGCCATGGTGGTGCATTGCCTCGTTTTGCGTGCCACTACCTTGGGATTTGATCCCAATTCCGCGAGACAAAATTAATTAATTCTAAATTAATTTTAGAACTAATTTAGTGAGCAAAGTAAAATTTTAAACAAGTCTAACTTAATAAAATTTTCAAAGTGCAATAACCAAAATAATTCCAAGAACCATCTTTAATTAAATTGGTTTAGCTTGGTGCAAAATAAAATTGAGGCAATTTCTCACTTTCAATTTAATCATTTTAAATTACACTTGAGAATTTGAAAAAGTAAAGGGAAGTTGGAAAAATATGAACTTTAATGTCCAAATGAAAATTCCAACATCTAAAATTTGTGAATCCTTGAAAATTATATCTTCCAACATGAAGATAACCAAATTTCTATCACAAAAATCAAAACTTTATGTTTCTAATCAACTCAAAATGATTAAAACAACAAAGTTCAACTCAAAATAACATGGAATTTAGTGGTTTTCAAAGTTTCAATCACTTATCACAAATAAAGATTGAATCTTTAACACTTAGGAAGCTTCAAAATAAATTTTTCACACTAAAAAGCAATTAGTTTGCAATTATGTGAAAATAAATCAACCTTTAAGCATCAAATACTATCAAGTAAGTGTGCTTTAAGGGGACATAAAAGTGCAGAAAATTATGCAAATAATCAACCATATAATCAACAATTTATGCCATTAATTTCAAGGTTAGAAAAGACTTAAAATTTTTCGTCAAAAACGAAAAACCCCTCGAAAAAGGCATTTCTGGTCAGAATTTGGCTAAAATAACAGTTCCAACGGGGTAAAACCATTTCCAGAACACGTTTTCCACCCAAAATTCACTAGTCTTGGGCGAAAATCTTGGTTCTGGACCAAATTCGACATTAAAAACAGGATTAAATAAATAAAACCGAGCTACTAATCTAATTAGCAACATAAACCAGAAAATTAAGCCAAAAAAAAACCTTGAAAAACATGATTATAAAAATAAACGAGCGGGGCTCCGATACCGCTGTTGGGGTTTGGTGAGTCCGACTCACCGCGGAAACAACCCCTCCCGAGGAACCACTCGCAATAATTAAAATCACAAAGCATAAATAAATATTCACAAATAAAAGATAACGAATCTTACCCTCGAAGTGAGCTTCACCCAAAACCCGGGGCTCTTACTTGAAAGCTACTAGCACGTCAAGCGCCGCGCCTCCGACGGTATCCACCCACAAATGGGCGAACACAACTTTGAGGTCTACTACCTTGGGGTTAGCAAGGTCCGACCCAAACCCGAGTGTTATGTGAGTTTAAGAGTTTTTCCAAAAATTATGGAATGCTCTTTTTAACTCCCACTCAAGCACTTTACTCCAAATCCCAAGCTTGGTATTTATAGAGGAAAGTATGAGTGGGAATTTCTATCCCATCAATGTGGGATCATGAAATTCCACAAATTAATTTAAAGCTAAATTAAATTAAAATTGCAAACTAATAATAAATCTACAAGTGGCATTACCATGTGAGATGGGTTGGTGAGGACCACATGGAGAGTAGGGGACCATACTTGCTCCCCACTCAATACTCTCCTTGTGCCACATGTCCTCTCCCACTTACTCCCATATTCCAAGCTTCCCCTTTATTCATGGCCCTATGGCCCGAGCCAAGCCACGAGCCAAGCCCGAGCCCGGCCCGAACCAGCCCGCACGTGGCCCGCAGCCAGCCCGCACCTGGCCCGAGCCCAGCCCGTACCTGAACCGAGCCCAGCACGCACCAGCTGCTGCTGCGGCTGCTGCTGTGCCTAGCCGCGGCTGCCCGGGGCTGCTAGCTCGGTGTGCTAGCTCGTCTTGCCCCTAGCATTCGGATGCTCGGGGCACACCGATGCTAGGGGTATTTTCGGGAATATGGTCGATTTATTATTATTTTGCGCGTCTCGTCTTTTATCATTTTAGACTCGACTTTCGACGATCAATTTCGACGCTCTAAGCTCGAATTACCGACGTCTAAATATTTAACACTCAGGCGACGAATTAATTTCTTCCGAATTAATTCGTCGAGTTGGTTCGTATATATTTGCTTGGGTGTGACCCGAAGGGTTCAGTCAAGATTAAGCTGTAATATTAATTATATTAATATTACTGATCGGAAGCGGCCTCCACCCAGGCATTCCGATCACTTGACCTTACTGAATATATTAGCTTTCTAATAATTCTGAACCCGCTATCAGAATAATACACTTGTTCGAAGGACACCATTCCTTTCAAATCAGGAACGTTGGATATTGGCTTTGATTTCCTTGTTTAGTGTTTTAATTAATTTTGAACATTTTAATGTAAGACACTAAGTTGAACCATTCAGGCTTTGGAGTAATTTAATTTCATGCTATCACTTCGTTTTCTATTTAATTGTGGTTTAGGATTAAATATTGAGTCCATTCGATTTTGAGAATATTCAAAATAGGGTATCAAGACCAATCTTGGATAAAGAAACACGTATTCAGTGAACATTGAATATTATAATAAAAAATTATCCCTAATTGAGGTCATTTAAACGATGGACGATTAATGACCGCTTGAGATTAGCAACGTTTCTTGTGGTACAAGGACATGATTGTCATAAATCATTTGCTACAAGGACATGATTGTCATAAACCATACTGGATCGACCTATGAGAATACTTTAAGAGATTTAAAAATCGTCATAAGTATACTTCTCATTATGACTATCGGAACGTCTTTCCTCGACCATGAGTATTGTGAGTTCTCTTATTTGAGTATTAGTCCGTTTTGATGTTAGTCAAGCGTTTGCCATACATGGAGATTATAACGGCAACACTCAGACGGGGAATGTCCCCCTACTAATAATAGGGAATACGTCTTTGTTATTTACAAGGTCTCTCGAAGAGAAAGACTATGAAAATGCATGGCCGTGCTCAGATGGATATTAGAAATCATCTGTTTATTGACAGTCAAACTCAAATTTTGAGAAACACTTTTGGACGTAATAAGGATGACGAATTATCTCACCTTATAGTTCATGAAGATACATTAAGTGACATAGGAAAAAGGCTATACACTAAAAGCGCACTTGTCCGGAAGGACAAGTGGGAGATTGATAGGAATGGTGTCCTTCGAACAAGTGTATTATTCCGATAGAGGGTTCGCAGCTATTGAAAAGCTATTTATTCAGTTAGTTCAAGTGATCGGAATGCCTAGGTGGAGGCTGCTTCCAATCAGTAATATTAATGCATAATTAGTATTATAGCTTAATCTTGACTAAACCCTTCGGGTCACACCCAAGCAACTAACGATCCGACACGACGGATTAATTTGAAAGGAATTAATGAGTCGCTCGAGTAATTAATATTTAGACGTCGGAAGTCGAGTTAGGAGCGTCTAAACCGAGCGTCGCAAGTCGAGTCGAATTAATTAAAGATGAGATGGTAAAATCACTAATTAATCAACAATTTACCAAAATACCCCTAGCATCGGAATGCCCCAAGCAAACCGAAGCCTATGGGCATTTGGTATAGCCAAGGAGGCTAGTATGCACACCAAGCCGAGCCAAGGCTGGCTGTTGCATGCTAGCGCACCAAAGCTAGCATGGCATGCACATAGCCGCAGCTGCTATGGCGCGCCAGCAAGCCAGCAAGGCACGCATATAGCAGCAGTAGCTATGGCGCGCTAATGTGCTAGCTGTGTTTGCGGGGAAATGCGGGGCAGCAACGCACAGCAGCCTGCAGCAATGCGTGGCGTGCTGGCATGCATGCTACATGCCAGTGCGCGCAGCTGGCATGCCCAGCCAAGGGGCTAGGCAGCCAGCTGGGCAGCCTTGGCACCCAAGATTGGCAACGCCAGCTAGCGCGCGCGGATTAGGCCATGTTGTGCTAGCCGGTTTTCCTTGAAAGCCTTGGGGATCAAGTTTGATCCCCCCTTTCCCTTGTGGTCCTTCCCTAACCACTCCTCCTAGTTTGTCGCTTGTTGATTAATTAGTTGTTGGCTATTTTCTTTTGTTTTGGATTTAAAAATAAAAGGAGAAAATTGATTTTACCAACTCTCCCACATTGATGGGAGAGTGGATTTCTCACTTGATTTTCCCTATAAATACCCAACTTGGGAAATGGGAAAACTCACTTGAGTAAGAGCTCAATTAGGCATCTCCACTTGAGAGAAAACCTATAAGCTCACTAATTACTTAAGTAGTCTTTTTTGTCAGACTTGGCTAACCTCCAAGTAGTAGACCGGTCGGGTCGAGTTGTGGGTGGACTTCGTTGGAGGTCCTTGCCATTTGTGAGTCTCGACTTTTCTCAAGTAAAAGCTATTTCCGGTTGAGCGAAGCACGGTTAAGTATGCATTTTGTTATATTAATTGTGAGTTTGTTCTAGGGCTCGGGTTTTATATCCGCGGTGAATCGGACTCATCGAAACCCAACAAATTGGAAAATTCTGAATCCGAAAAAATGGCGCGAAGTATACATTTTATCTTGTTTTTTCCATGTTCGAACCTCAAAATTGTCTGGTAGACGATAACTACGTTTGAATGAATATTATTCATCTAAGAATAGTTGATTCTTTGAGATTTATAGAAATAATCTATAGAATGCTTTGGTTGAAACTGGTATAGGATGGCTCTGTGGGTGTTACAAGCCCCCATTTACTTAGTTTAACTGCAGCTATCGTAGCCCCTATGCGTGGGTGTCATTTGATTTTTGTGTTTTGTCCACTCGGCAGTTGTTATGCCGCTGAAATGGGTCTGGAACACGTATATTAGTTTTTAGGAAAGGAAACTAATAATAAAAAAAAAATTATCGATTATAGTATGAACTCACCTCCATTCGTCGATGCTGAGGAGGATCTAGGAGGACTAGTGCCCGACCAAGCGGTTCCCAGGTAGCAAAAGTGAAATGCATGTGTTTTAGAGGTAGAAAAAGTGAAAATTTCCTTTTTTTTTAAATAATTTATGATGAGCGTCGTTTATGGCGCTCAAAAGAATAAGATTTAGGTTCATTTTCTTTATTTTCTTTCATCATTTTCATATAATTCTCTTAGTTGATTTTCCATTTTTATAATTCACTTTGGTTCTCGATTAGTTTTTACGAGTTTTTCATATTTTTAGTTTATAATTCACAGTTTTAGTTTTAGTTTTACTTTGTTATGCTTTCTCTCTTTGATTGCTAGCCGGTTTTCCTTGAAAGCCTTGGGGATCAAGTTTGATCCCCCCTTTCCCTTGTGGTCCTTCCCTAACCACTCCTCCTAGTTTGTCGCTTGTTGATTAATTAGTTGTTGGCTATTTTCTTTTATTTTGGATTTAAAAATAAAAGGAGAAAATTGATTTTACCAACTCTCCCACATTGATGGGAGAGTGGATTTCTCACTTGAGTTTCCCTATAAATACCCAACTTGGGAAATGGGAAAACTCACTTGAGTAAGAGCTCAATTAGGCATCTCCACTTGAGAGAAAACCTATAAGCTCACTAATTACTTAAGTAGTCTTTTTGGTCAGACTTGGCTAACCTCCAAGTAGTAGACCGGTCGGGTCGAGTTGTGGGTGGACTTCGTTGGAGGTCCTTGCCATTTGTGAGTCTCGACTTTTCTCAAGTAAAAGCTATTTCCGGTTGAGCGAAGCACGGTTAAGTATGCATTTTGTTATATTAATTGTGAGTTTGTTCTTGGGCTCGGGTTTTATATCCGCGGTGAATCGGACTCATCGAAACCCAACAAATTGGAAAATTCTGAATCCGAAAAAATGGCGCGAAGTATACATTTTATCTTGTTTTTTCCATGTTCGAACCTCAAAATTGTCTGGTAGACGATAACTACGTTTGAATGAATATTATTCATCTAAGAATAGTTGATTCTTTGAGATTTATAGAAATAATCTATAGAATGCTTTGGTTGAAACTGGTATAGGATGGCTCTGTGGGTGTTACAAGCCCCCATTTACTTAGTTTAACTGCAGCTATCGTAGCCCCTATGCGTGGGTGTCATTTGATTTTTGTGTTTTGTCCACTCGGCAGTTGTTATGCCGCTGAAATGGGTCTGGAACACGTATATTAGTTTTTAGGAAAGGAAACTAATAATAAAAAAAAAATTATCGATTATAGTATGAACTCACCTCCATTCGTCGATGCTGAGGAGGATCTAGGAGGACTAGTGCCCGACCAAGCGGTTCCCAGGTAGCAAAAGTGAAATGCATGTGTTTTAGAGGTAGAAAAAGTGAAAATTTCCTTTTTTTTTAAATAATTTATGATGAGCGTCGTTTATGGCGCTCAAAAGAATAAGATTTAGGTTCATTTTCTTTATTTTCTTTCATCATTTTCATATAATTCTCTTAGTTGATTTTCCATTTTTATAATTCACTTTGGTTCTCGATTAGTTTTTACGAGTTTTTCATATTTTTAGTTTATAATTCACAGTTTTAGTTTTAGTTTTACTTTGTTATGCTTTCTCTCTTTGATTGCTAGCCGGTTTTCCTTGAAAGCCTTGGGGATCAAGTTTGATCCCCCCTTTCCCTTGTGGTCCTTCCCTAACCACTCCTCCTAGTTTGTCGCTTGTTGATTAATTAGTTGTTGGCTATTTTCTTTTATTTTGGATTTAAAAATAAAAGGAGAAAATTGATTTTACCAACTCTCCCACATTGATGGGAGAGTGGATTTCTCACTTGAGTTTCCCTATAAATACCCAACTTGGGAAATGGGAAAACTCACTTGAGTAAGAGCTCAATTAGGCATCTCCACTTGAGAGAAAACCTATAAGCTCACTAATTACTTAAGTAGTCTTTTTGGTCAGACTTGGCTAACCTCCAAGTAGTAGACCGGTCGGGTCGAGTTGTGGGTGGACTTCGTTGGAGGTCCTTGCCATTTGTGAGTCTCGACTTTTCTCAAGTAAAAGCTATTTCCGGTTGAGCGAAGCACGGTTAAGTATGCATTTTGTTATATTAATTGTGAGTTTGTTCTTGGGCTCGGGTTTTATATCCGCGGTGAATCGGACTCATCGAAACCCAACAAATTGGAAAATTCTGAATCCGAAAAAATGGCGCGAAGTATACATTTTATCTTGTTTTTTCCATGTTCGAACCTCAAAATTGTCTGGTAGACGATAACTACGTTTGAATGAATATTATTCATCTAAGAATAGTTGATTCTTTGAGATTTATAGAAATAATCTATAGAATGCTTTGGTTGAAACTGGTATAGGATGGCTCTGTGGGTGTTACAAGCCCCCATTTACTTAGTTTAACTGCAGCTATCGTAGCCCCTATGCGTGGGTGTCATTTGATTTTTGTGTTTTGTCCACTCGGCAGTTGTTATGCCGCTGAAATGGGTCTGGAACACGTATATTAGTTTTTAGGAAAGGAAACTAATAATAAAAAAAAATTTATCGATTATAGTATGACTCACCTCCATTCGTCGATGCTGAGGAGGATCTAGGAGGACTAGTGCCCGACCAAGCGGTTCCCAGGTAGCAAAAGTGAAATGCATGTGTTTTAGAGGTAGAAAAAGTGAAAATTTCCTTTTTTTTTAAATAATTTATGATGAGCGTCGTTTATGGCGCTCAAAAGAATAAGATTTAGGTTCATTTTATTTATTTTCTTTCATCATTTTCATATAATTCTCTTAGTTTTATTTGATTTTCCATTTTTATAATTCACTTTGGTTCTCGATTAGTTTTTACGAGTTTTTCATATTTTTAGTTTATAATTCACAGTTTTAGTTTTAGTTTTACTTTGTTATGCTTTCTCTCTTTGATTGCTAGCCGGTTTTCCTTGAAAGCCTTGGGGATCAAGTTTGATCCCCCCTTTCCCTTGTGGTCCTTCCCTAACCACTCCTCCTAGTTTGTCGCTTGTTGATTAATTAGTTGTTGGCTATTTTCTTTTATTTTGGATTTAAAAATAAAAGGAGAAAATTGATTTTACCAACTCTCCCACATTGATGGGAGAGTGGATTTCTCACTTGAGTTTCCCTATAAATACCCAACTTGGGAAATGGGAAAACTCACTTGAGTAAGAGCTCAATTAGGCATCTCCACTTGAGAAAAAACCTATAAGCTCACTAATTACTTAAGTAGTCTTTTTGGTCAGACTTGGCTAACCTCCAAGTAGTAGACCGGTCGGGTCGAGTTGTGGGTGGACTTCGTTGGAGGTCCTTGCTATTTGTGAGTCTCGACTTTTCTCAAGTAAAAGCTATTTCCGGTTGAGCGAAGCACGGTTAAGCATGAATTTTGTTATATTAATTGTGAGTTTGTTCTTGGGCTCGGGTTTTATATCCGCGGTGAATCGGACTCATCGAAACCCAACAAATTGGAAAATTCTGAATCTGAAAAAATGGCGCGAAGTATACATTTTATCTTGTTTTTTCCATGTTCGAACCTCAAAATTGTCTGGTAGACGATAACTACGTTTGAATGAATATTATTCATCTAAGAATAGTTGATTCTTTGAGATTTATAGAAATAATCTATAGAATGCTTTGGTTGAAACTGGTATAGGATGGCTCTGTGGGTGTTACAAGCCCCCATTTACTTAGTTTAACTGCAGCTATCATAGCCCCTATGCGTGGGTGTCATTTGATTTTTGTGTGTTGTCCACTCGGCAGTTCTTATGCCGCTGAAATGGGTCTGGAACACGTATATTAGTTTTTAGGAAAGGAAACTAATACTAAAAAAAATTTATCGATTATAGTATGAACTCACCTCCATTCGTCGATGCTGAGGAGGATCTAGGAGGACTAGTGCCCGACCAAGCGGTTCCCAGGTAGCAAAAGTGAAATGCATGTGTTTTAGAGGTAGAAAAAGTGAAAATTTCCTTTTTTTTTTAAATAATTTATGATGAGCGTCGTTTATGGCGCTCAAAAGAATAAGATTTAGGTTCATTTTCTTTATTTTCTTTTATCATTTTTATATAATTCTCTTAGTTTTATTTGATTTTCCATTTTTATAATTCACTTTGGTTCTCGATTAGTTTTTACGAGTTTTTCATATTTTTAGTTTATAATTCACAGTTTTAGTTTTAGTTTTACTTTGTTATGCTTTCTCTCTTTGTTTTATTTGTGTTTTGTAGGTGAATAATCAAGTCAATTTGCTCATTTTGGGACTGCCTTGTTCGCGGGCATCATCTTGAGTGCACTGATGATGGGGATGCTCGGGAGCGCGGAGTTTGATCAAGCAAGCGAAGGAGTTTGATCAAGCAAGCGAAGGAGCCAAGATTAATCTAGATTGCATTGCAAATTTCAATGATATGAACCCTTGATTTGAGGATTTCTTTAATTGATTGTGATTTTCCTTGTTAGCCATTCATAGTGAACCCTAGCTTGGCTTATAGGAGATAGCTTTTGGATTCCTTTGATTGCAACTATTGTTTGTCCTTGTGATGTTGAATCGATTGAGTGATCTATAAATTAGCATAATCATCGAGCTTGCATGTGGAACCAATATCCCTAGTGTTTATCATATTGAATTCTTCGATTTGTTTAGCTTTTTGACATTTTAGTTACCAACCACTACCATTTATATTCTTCGATTTAGCTTGACATAGGCTATAGCATCGTTCTTACTCATTCCTTTGGGTTCGACCCTTGACTTACCATATACTTGTATTAGGGTTGGTCGAGTGTTTACAAATTAAGTTTAGCTCTAGGGAGAGGTAGATAATATGACCTACATTTTCCTCTTGTCAAAATTGGCGCCGTTGCCCGGGAGTGATATTGGTGCTTTGTTATAGTTGTTGAGTCTATTTCACCTTTAATTGAAAATACAAAAAGATTTTCTTTTAGGCTACATTTGTAGCCGTGCTACTAACCATTTCTTTTGAGATTTTATGCATAGAGCACGTGGTCATTCACTAGTGCCATTTGATCCGGAAATTGAGAGAACTATTGCAAGGTTGAGGGGTGCTACACGATCTTTGAGCCCTAGCATTTCAAGTGAAGAAGAACCACAACAAGAAGAACAAGCAAGAATGGGAGAAAATCCGATAGTGGCATTGAAAGAATTGGGGATTCCCGGTGCATATAGATTTGAGAATGGGATTGCTCCACCTACAACACCGGCAAATGATTTTGAAATAAGACCGGCAATGATCACTTTGATAGAGAGGTGGCAATTTAGTGGGGCTAAGCATGAAAGCCCACTAAACCATCTCAAGGAGTTCGAAAAATATTGCAATACTATCAAGGTGAACGGAATTTCCCAAGAATTCATCTGCCTCAAGTTCTTTCCCTTTTCTCTCATAGGGCGTGCTTTGGAATGGCTAGACAAGGAGGTTAAGCCGAATTCTCTAAGGACATGGGACGAGGTTACCAAGGAATTTCTATCCCGTTTCTATCCTCAAAAGAAATCAGCGGAGGCTAGAGCTTTGATTCAAGGTTTCAAGCAAAAGCCAAGTGAGAGCCTCTATGAAGCATGGGAGAGATACAAAGAGTATCAAAGAGAGTGTCCTCATCACGGAATTCCAACCCATCAAATCATTCAAATCTTATATGGAGGCCTTAGCCCTCAAGGAAAATCATGTTTAGATGGAGAAGCCGGAGGTCCTATCATGAACAAAACGGAAGAGGAAGTGGTGGACATAATTGAAGACGTAGTGAGGTATTATAGAGATTGGCAAGATGGAGAAAGAGAGTCAACTAGCAAGAGTAGCTCTTCGGTGTACTCGGTTGATCATCTAAATGCAATCAACAATCTATCCTCACAAATGACAAACTTGGGGAATGAGATGTCCGCTATCAAGGCAAAGTTGGAAAGTTCTACCTACCAAGTTTCAAGTCTTCCCTCCCAATCTAAGGGGAGAGGTATGTCTTCTAATTCTCAACCCCCTCCTTCTTCTAATAACATGCCTAGTAGATGCTTGTTTTGTGATGATTGTGGGTCGTATGATCACGATGTTTCTAGTTGCCCTCATGCATGTATGGATGTTTGTGATGATCAAGATGGAAATGTGAATGAGCATGTGAACTATGTGTCAAATAATCATGATTCTAGGTTTGAGAATCAAAGAGGTCAATGGAATAGGAATTACAACAATCATGGCAATTTTGACAACTATAACCAAGGTGGTGGTTATAGGAACCAAGGTTCTCGAGGTAACTATAACAATCAAGGTTATAGTAGCCAAAATCAAAACCAAAATTATGGCAATCAAAACCAAGGTTATGGGAATTATAATCAAGGTAGTGGTAACCATAATCAAGGTTATGGTCAAAATCAAAATAAGGGTAATTGGAACAATCAAGGTAGAGGCAACTTTCAAAACAACGCTCAAAGAGGCCCTCCACCCGGATTTGCTCCAAAGGCCCAAAATGATAATTCCTATGTTCAATCCTTTTCTTCTTCACATAGAACAAATTTGGAAGAAATCATTGAAAATCAAACAAATTTGTTGAACACTTACATGACCGTAAGTGATAAGAAATTTAATGAAATGATGACTCATAATAAGATGCTTGAAAATCAAATTTCTCAACTTGCTAACGCTTTGAAAGACCATGCTAGTCCTTCTTCTTTACCTTCCCAAGGCCTAGATCCTAAGAGACCGGTTAATGCTATTGTCACAAGGAGTGGTAAGATTCTTGAGGAGAGTTTGCCTAGGAAGAGTGAGACCAAAGAGGGCACAAAAGAGGTTTTGGTTGAAGATGAGAGAGATGGTGCATCTTTGAGTGAGGTTGAAATTGAGAAGCCTAGTGAGGTGAGAGTGGAGAAAGAGATTGTGAAACCCAAGCTTCCTTATCCATAAAAATTCATGAGACACAAGTTAGATGAACAATTTGGAAGATTCATTGACATGCTTAAGCAACTTCACCTTTCTCTACCATTTACCAAAGTTGTCACCCAAATGCCCAACAACGTAAAATTCCTCAAAGAAATTTTGAGTGGTAGGAGGACTTGTGATGGTGTAGAGACGGTGAACTTGACTGGGAATTGTAGTGTTATCATAATGAACAAGATTCCACCTAAGCTAAAAGACCCCGGAAACTTTTCCATCCCTTGTGCCATTTATAAAATGCAAATTGAGAATGCCTTGTGTGACCTAGGAGCTAGTGTTAGCCTCATGCCATACTCGGTGTACCAAAGACATGAGCTAGGGGAACCTACTAACATCACTTTGCAATTGGCCGATAGGTCAATTAAGTTTTCTAAGGGTAAGGTAGAGGATGTTCCTTTGAAGGTTGGGAAATTTGTTATTCTGGTAGATTTTGTTGTACTTGAGATGGATGAAGATGCAAATATTCCTATCATTCTAGGGAGACCATTCCTTGCTACTTCGGGCTTTGATAGATGTGAAAAGTGCTAAAATTTCGCTCAAAGTAGGGGATGAGGTGATAGAATTTGACTTGAATGATAGCATGAAGTATCCAAGTTCTTCTTTAGAAAATTTTATGTTGATTGATTCTCTAGATCATGTTGTGTCTTCTATGCATGAGCAATTGCTCACTTCTAACGATGCTCTTGAGAATGTTTTGTTGAATAAGGAAAAGATAGGTACTCCTAACAAGGAGATGGCTTTGTATGAAGATGTGCTCAATGGAAGCTTTGAGGATGTTGAAGAGCAAATGTGTTTGAGCATTTCTAGCCAAGAAGCGTTGCAAGTGGCAACATCGAAGGAAGGCAAAGGTGTTCCAATGGTTGAGCTCAAACCTTTTCCATCACACCTTAGGTATGAATTTTTGGGACCCAAACTCCACTTTTCCCGTGATTGTTAGCTCTTCTTTGAGTGAGCATCAAGCTCAAAAGTTGTGTGGTTTTGAAGAAGCACCGAAGTGCTTTGGGTTATACAATTGATGACCTCAAAGGTATAAGCCTCGCTTTATGTACACATCACATAACTCTTGAGGAGGGTGCTTTACCTTCTATTGGGAGGCAACGAAAGTTACACCCCCCAATGGGAGAGTTAGTGAGGAAGGAGATCACCAAACTTTTCGATGCGGGAATCATATTCCCCATTTTTAGTTCTAAGTGGGTCTCTCCCGTTCACGTTGTCCCAAAGAAGGGAGGTATGACCGTCGTTGAGAATGAGAAAGGTGAGCTCATTCCGACGAGGACGGTCACGGGACGGAGGATGTGTATAGACTATAGACGTCTAAACACATCTACAAAGATAGATCATTTCCCCCTTCTTTTTATTGATCAAATGATTGAAAGACTAACAAGGCACAAGTTCTATTGTTTTCTTGATGGTTATTCGGGATTTTTCCAAATCCCTATCCATCCGGATGACTAAGAGAAAACAACCTTCACTTGTCCATGTGGTACATTTGCTTATAGGAGAATGTTGTTCGGCCTTTGCAATGCTCCCGCGACATTTCAAAGATGCATGATGAGTATATTTGGAGATATGTTGGAAGAGGAGATGGAGGTTTTTATGGACGACTTCTCCGTAGGAGGTGTTTCATTTGAGGCATGCCTTGAAAACCTTGAAAAATGTCTTGCAAGGTGTGAGAAGGTGAACTTGGTCTTGAATTGGGAGAAATGTCACTTCATGGTGGAGGAAGGCATAGTCCTTGGCCACAAGATCTCTCACAAGGGGATAGAGGTGGATAAAGCTAAAATTGAAGTCATTGAAAAGCTTCCACCTCCGGTGAATGTAAAGGGAGTGAGATCTTTCTTAGGGTATGCCGGGTGTTATAGAAGATTCATCAAGGATTTCTCGCTCATTGCAAAGCCCCTCAATAATCTTCCTCAAAAAGATGCCGAGTTTGTGTTTGATGATAAGTGTTTGGAGGCATTTAATAAGTTGAAGAAAGCTCTAATCTCTACTCCTATTGTTCAAGATCCAAGATGGGATTTACCATTTGAGTTGATGTGTGATGCAAGTGATTTGGCAATAGGAGGTGTCTTAGGTCAAAGAGTGGACAAGAAATATCATGTGATCTATTATATGTCCAAGACTCTAAATGGAGCTCAACGGAATTACAGTACAACGGAGAAGGAATTCTTGGCTATAGTTCATGCTTTTGAGAAGTTCCGTTGTTATCTATTGGGTTCCAAAGCCATTGTCTTCACGGATCATGCGGCTCTCAAGTATCTTTTTGCCAAGAAAGAGTCCAAGCCAAGGTTGATCCGGTGGGTTCTTGAGCTCCAAACTTTTGACATTGAGATTAGGGATAAAAGAGGAGCGTAAAATGTTGTGGCGGATCATCTTTCTCGTTTAGAAGATTCTCAAACTCATGATGATGGTTCTCCAATTGAGGATAGGATGCTTGATGATTTCTTGTATGCTATTGAAGCAAAGGAGCTCCCATGGTTTGCCAATTTAGTGAACTTTCTTGCATGTGGGGAGTTTCCTCCTTCCTTTTCTAAGAACCAAAGAAAGAAGCTCAAGATAGAGGCAAGGCATTATGTGTGGGATGATGGCTTACTTAGACGTTGTGTGCCAAACAAAGAGGTGCCTAGTGTTTTGAAAATGTGCCATTCGGATCCAAACGGGGGCCATATAGGTGTCTCTAAGACCGCCACTAAGGTCCTTCAATGCGGTTTATGGTGGCCACGTCTCTTTTGGGGCTTTGTCAAGCCATGTGACTGATGTCAAAGAGTTGGGTTCCAAGAGAAATGAAATGCCTCAACAACCCATACTTGAGTTGCAAGTGTTTGATGTGTGGGGTATTGATTTTATGGGGCCATTTCCCTCATCTTTCGGAAATCAATATATTCTTGTGGCGGTCGATTACGTGTCTCAGTGGGTTGAGGCCATTGCCTCCCCAACTAATGACCACAAGGTGGTTATGAAGTTGTTTAAGAAGATAATCTTTCCAAGATTTGGGGTACCAAAGGCGGTAATAAGCGTCAACGGTTCTCATTTTATTCACCATGCCTTTCAAAAGATGTTGAGGAAGCATGGAGTCCATCAAAGATTCAGCCTCCCATATCATCCCCAATCGAGCGATCAAGTAGAAGTCTCTAATCGTCAAATCAAGCTCATTCTTGAAAAGACGGTTGCGAGAAATCGAAAGGATTGGTCGGATAAGTTGGATGATGCTCTTTGGGCCTATCGAACGGCTTTCAAGACCCCCATAGGTACCACTCCATACCGCTTGGTCTATGGAAAGTCATGCCATCTCCCGGTTAAAATTGAACACCGTGCTTTGTGGGCAATCAAGAAGATAAATTTTGACTTGGCAAGTGCGGGGGAGAAAAGGTGGTTAGATCTTCATGAGCTAGAGGAGCTTCGGTTTGATGCTTACGATTGTGCTAGTGTGTACAAAGCTCGTTCTAAGGAAACATATGACAAGCTTATTGAGAAGAAAGATTTTTGTGTTGGCGATAAGGTTCTTCTGTACAATTCAAAAATGAAGTTGTTTCCCAGAAAGCTCATGTCAAGATGGAGCGGTCCCTATTTGGTCAAGAATGTTTTTCCAAGTGGTGTTGTAGAGGTCTCAATGATGGATTCTTCTTCTCCGTTTAAGGTCAATGGCCATCGTCTCAAGAAGTATTTCGACGGTGCTTTTGTTGGCCTTGTTCACTCATTGCTTTTCCGACAACCACCTTAATTGGTGGAGGACGTCGAGCTATGACGTTAAACAAGCGCTACCCGGGAGGCAACCCGGTTTTCTAACCTTTTTCTTTTGATTTTACGATTTTCTATATTTCTTTTATCTTTGAGAATTTTTCTTATTTCTCTTTATTTTTGTTTGTTCTCTTGATTTTAGGTACCATGCGATTGGATCGAAGAAAATTTCCAACAATTTTGGTATTATTTCAAGCTTTCTCGAGGTTTGGTTAAGTTTAGGTGGAAAAGCTTGTTGGGGTTTTATGCTCTCATGTTTTCATATTTATTGATTTTCTACTCTTTTTCGAATGTGCTTTCAATTATCTCATTATGCATACACGAAAGTATATTCATGGCCGAAATATTCTTGCTTGGTGCACGCGAACCATAGGTTGCGCGCGCGCACCACAGGAATCAGAAATTTTCACTAACTTTGACAAAAATTGACGGTTTTTGAACCATCCTCATACCCCCTTGGTGCGCACGCACCCCATCCTTGCGCGCGCGCACCACAGGGGTCAGAACTTTTGGTCTCTTTTGGTGCGACGCAAGCAAAAATCAGCCAACCCCAGCCTTTACCTGGTGCGCACGCACCTCCTGGCTGCGCGCACGCACTAGGTAGGCAGAGTCTTTGGCCAAGCGTCGCAACCCAAAGCAAGAATCAGCCCCCCCTGCTATCGCTGGTGCGCACGCGCCAAGCCCCTGCGCACACGCACCAACCGCAGCAACCAGGTGCGCTTCACCCCCCCTTTTTACTTCAAAACGCACCCACCTTATTTCTCTTTTCTCTCTCCCCGATTTTTGCCTCATTTTTCCCAACTTCATTCTCTCATCAAACCCTATTATTTCTCTTGCAAAATCATATCAATTTCACCTCTTTTATTTTCATTTTAACATCAAATTACATTAAACACATCACATTTTCGAATTTTAACAAAAAAATTCTAGATTTTCGAACCCAAATTTCAAAAATTTTGGGGTTTTTTCAAAATTTTGAGGATTTGTGTTGAGGTTTGGAACTTGTCTTTGGGTGTTCTATTTGTTCTTAAATCTTCATTTTGGGCAATTTGCAAGTAATTCAAGGCTTCATTGAGGTATAATTTCTTTTTTTCTAGTCATCTTCTTCCTCATTGTTCAAGCTTGAAACCCTTGTTTTTGCTTTCATGGTAGAACTCCATTGTTGGTTCTTTTAACTTGTAATTTGTGTTGAATGATGTTATTGGATGATAAATTGAAGCTTTTTTCATGATGAATTTGTATACCTTGCTTGATTCCTTGATTCACCATTGTTGGTCATTTTCTCTCTCATGGGTATTCTTTATGATGGTTTTATTTCTTTGATAATTCAATGTTTATGATTATTTTGCTCAATTTGATTCATGATTTGGTCTCTTATGTTCAATTTTTCCTTTAATCCATGCATAGTTGCTTCATACTCATGATTCTATATTAATGGCATTGTTCATATGTAGCCATCTCTTGTTCTATTTTGAGATAATTGCATTTGTGCTTGATTCTTGAGCAATTACTTATGCTTATTATTGTATTATGACAAATGTAAGATTTGCTCATGAGTTGTTTTCCTTCTTGTAGATGGCAACAATCCGTCACAAGAAGCGGGCAAGATCAAGTTCAAGCAAACCTAGGCATGTTGTTCCACCTCCACCCTAGGTAGAAAAGACATACGGCATTAAATTTTCTACAGAATCACATTGGGATCGTTTCAAGCGTCTATCCAAGAGAAAGCTAAGACCAACAAGATTCTACAATCGAGCAACAACCAAGTTTCTCGGCATATATGAGGATGTTCGGCTTCTTGCAAAGGGCCTTGGTCTTTTAGAGTTCTTGGATTTGAGTGCCCCTACTTATTCTAGGGTGACCTTTGAATTTCTTTCTTCTCTTGAAGTAGTCCGAGAATCGGGTGACGATTCCTCAAGGATTTTGACTTTCCAACTTTTCAATCATGATCACTCATTGATGGATTCTCAACTATGTTCATACTTCAAGTTTCCATGGGCCGCGGACGCGGAACATTATATCTATCCGGCGCATAGTAGAATGGCAAATGACCATGGATATAATGAGCAACGTTGGTGGAGAAGTATCTCGGAGGAAGGGAAGTATGAGCCTCAAAATTCCAAGACCTCTTCCATGATTCATCCGGCTATGCGGTATTTCAACCGTCTCCTCACTTACGCTCTTTGCTCCAAGGACTCTTTGGGAGCTATCTCTCAAGAGGAGCTTTGTTGGTTGTGGATAGCCGACCAAAACGACTTTGAGATTGAGCTAGTGGATTTCACGGAGCATTTGATCAATCGATTCTTGGATATCCGTGATGGAGTTAGCCTATCGGGGAGCATCCAATTGGGAGGGATGATTTCTATCCTAGCTCTTTGCATCAATGACGACTATAAGACTTTGTTAAATGAGCTTCCCCCACTTATTGATCCTCGAGAAAAATCTTCTTCTCATTTCCTCAATATCTCCGCCCTTGTGAACCAAAAGTTCCTCGATCGTACTAGAAAGGATGATGTTTTCATTTGGAAAGTTTCCTGGATTAAAGAATGGTTCTTAATCCCATGCAAAGAGGCAACTACCCGACCAAGAGAGAAAGATTCCTTATCTTGGAGGCCTCCGGTGCGATATTGATCCTTCTACTCGACGAAGGACGAACCATACAAGAGGCCGCTCAACCAATGCTTTCTCATCGAATGTTCAAACTATTCCCACGGTTGAACCGGAAGGTACACCTATTCCTTCCCCCTCTCCTTCTCCTTCTACTTTTGATTAGTCAACCATTCATGCTAGGCTTGATTCTATTGCTAATGTGTTATATTCTATGCCTTCTATGCAAACCCCTAATCTTGGTTATGACTATCATACAAATCAATTGTACGATTTGTATGTTCGGAGGGGGGAGATCGAGCCCTATGTGAATTACTCGTATCTCCCGGTCCAACAAGGACATATCCCTCAATGGGAGCCTTTTGATCCTACCATTGGTCCTCGGCCTTGCTACCCTTATTGGGAGGGCCCTCATGTTCAACCTAGTTCTATCATAGGCACCACCCCAGCCACTTACGACTATCGGCGGCCCGGTGGTTGTGATTATACATATGATCCGGCTAATCCTTCGCCCTTTCCGGACCCCGAGACTTTTGGAAGGTGGGGTAGGTCGGGTGAGCCGGTCTTAGATGATTGGTCTCATTATTTTAAGGTTGATAGAGCTAGGAGGGAAGGTAGGTTAAGGGGTAAGGCTCCCATGGACGTGAGCGAGATGGCTAGCTCTAGTCATGTGATGGAGACCGGTGAGGGGAGTTCTCATTCTACCCCTTACCATAGTGCGGAGTGATACTACCATGGCTACCCCCCCTTCGTATGTGCTTTATATGATGTTTCTCGGTTGCCTATATGTCTTTAGGTTTAGAGTTAGGGGGGTAGTCCAGTTTAAGCTTGGGGGTGCTTTATGCCATTTGTTTCTGTGCTTCACCATATCCCCCCTGCTGTTGTAGTTCATTCCTGGTCTCCTATGCTTTTGGTATTGATCTCTATGTCGTTTGGTTTTATGATGATGCTGCTGTATTTCTGCTGATTTCTCTGCCCGATTATTGGTTTGTTACTTGTTTCGCTGATCGTTGTCCGCTGAGTTTCTCTGTGTCTCTGTTATGATGATTCCTGATGATGACTGTCTGATTTCTTGTCTCCTGATACTATTTTAGTCTGATGATTCTAACCCCTGCTGCTACTATTACTTGCTTTTTCTTTATTTCCTGCATTTTGTTTTCTCTTTTCTTCTTTTCTTTTGTATTGAAGTTACTAACAATTTTCTTTGTATATAGTTTTTTATTTCTCACCTTGCTCTATTGCTTATGCTTTGGATTTCGACGATTCATAAAAGGTGCTCTTTCGCCTTGTTTAATGTGCACTAGCTTTGGCGCCCGGTGAGATCTTTCTATTTCTTTTCTTTTTCTTTTCTTGGTTGCTTAGTCTAGGATTAGTTCTAGGAGAAGTTGAATGGTTCGAGGTTGTTTGCTTCTTAACACCCTAGTGTGTTTGGGAACATTGGCGTTGTGGCCGAATGTTCACTTGTTTGTTGATTGGGATTTATGTGTGTTAGCATTACTTCCTTATTGCTTTCTACTTCTCCTTTACTTTTCTATTTTTCTTTTTATTTTCCTTTTCTTCTTTTTCTTTTTCTTTTTCTTTTGTTTTCTTCTTCCTTCATGTTTACCTTTGCTCTTTTTCTTATTTTTTTCTTTTCTTTTTATCCTTTGTTCTCTTTATTTTGTTTTTAGTCCTTTTCTTTTCTTTGTAACAAAAAAATAAAAAAATAAAAAAATAAAAAAAAAAATCTTGTTTTTGTGAATATGAATAAAATGTTTTTGAGGCATTGCTTTTTTTTCTTCATCTTTTTGCTTTTACTTTGGACTTAGTACCACTTGAACTTGCACATTGGCTATTTTTCTTCCTAAATACAATGGTTTGTACGGTTTGAGAGTATCTTTGGATGACTCTAGGATAGGGTATGCTAAGGTAGTGGTTTAAACCTTTGGGGCCTTGAAGCCAGATTCTTTTGGTTTGTGGTAAGACAGAGTTGCTTCCTTTGGTGGATTTGACACCTTTAGTAAGTTTTTGCTACAACCGTGTGAGGATTTTTCTTTTTCAAGCCTTCATCATTTTTGATTGTGCGGCGTGGATCCTCAACCCATACATACCTAATCTTGAATCTTGACTCATAATTCTCAAACACGAGACCGAACCAACTAGGAAGGACAAAGGCCATTTTTCGGGGTGGTAATTTTTCATTTCTAGGATTTTCTTCTTTCTTTTTAGTTCATTAAGTTTACATTTGCCGTCTTGCTAACCATTTGAGCCTTTCCCCTTCTTTTCAAGCCACATCTTTAGAACTTTGAGCCTTTTGTTTCTTTTTGTTCCATTTTTGGTTTTTGTGAAGCAATTGGTCATACTTTTGGAGTTTCTGGTTTATAAAGTTGGATATTGGTTTTATTTGTAAGCAAACTCGTCTTTTGTATATATTGTGAATTATGGAAAATGAATAAATGGAAAAGCCGTCCAAAGTTAAAAAAGGTAAGGACATAATAAATGCAAAATCGAAAAAGTCGTCTAAAGTTAAAAGAGGCGAGGACAATTGCTTTGATAAAATGAAAATTACATAAAAAAAAAAAGAGTGAAAATGAGAAAATTCAAAAAACAGTTTGATGTGATTCTTTTCCCTTTTCAAGCATTGAGGACAATGCTTCCTTTTAGCTTGGGGGAGAAGCGTTTACGCTTTTTGTATATATGCTTGTGGATATAGCTTTGAATAAGCTTGGGGGTATTAGTTTGTTTTTGTTTGGTGACTTCTTGGTTTTGGTGTCGAGGTGTGGCCAACCTTTGCTTCATAACCTAGGTGTACTACCAAATTCTAAATTTTAAGCCTACCCCTAACCTTTTGCCCTTACGTTACAACCTTTGGGAAAGTCCTTTCGACCTAGTGGTTGAGTCATTTACCGAGGGAGGGCATTATGAGTTAAAGCCTAAGGAAAAGGGATGCAAGGTCGAGATGTCGAGAACCCTCAAATTCTATTCTTTTTCGGTTCCTTCGTGGAACCATAGAGACGCTTACTAAGGGAGGATTTGAAGCCTTTAGGGAGAACGCGGTTAGATTGGTTGGGATGAAAGTGGATTGCACCTCATTAGTTCTCTACGCTTAGCATACCCTATGTTTCAATCAACCCTCGATATCTTAGAACTTGCTTACCATTGTTGTTTTAGAAGGTTTGATATCCTTCGTGCCTTGATCTGTGCAAAAGTCCATTGTATAAGCATTTTTTTTCAAGGTTTAAACTTCCTCTTTTCTTTTCTTTTTGCTTTGCCTCTTTTTAATAAAAAGAGTTATAGGTTAACCTCTTTGGAAACCTTTACGAGAGCATCACCCGTCCTCTAGAGCGATCTAGGGGTTTAAATGGCTTGTCTTTAGTTGCTAAAATTGACCGTGATTTCTACGAAAGTGAGTTAGTGTATATTCTCATCTTCTCTAGTTTTCTTGTTTCTTTCTTTGCTTGAATAGTGTCATCATTTTCCCTTGGGTTTTATTTTGTTTTGCTCGAGGACGAGCAAAAGTTTAGCTTGGGGGAATTTGATGAGCGTCGTTTATGGCGCTCAAAAGAATAAGATTTAGGTTCATTTTCTTTATTTTCTTTCATCATTTTCATATAATTCTCTTAGTTTTATTTGATTTTCCATTTTTATAATTCACTTTGGTTCTCGATTAGTTTTTACGAGTTTTTCATATTTTTAGTTGATAATTCACAGTTTTAGTTTTAGTTTTACTTTGTTATGCTTTCTCTCTTTGTTTTATTTGTGTTTTGTAGGTGAATAATCAAGTCAATTTTCTCATTTTGGGACTACCTTGTTCGCGAGCATCATCTCGAGTGCACTGATGATGGGGATGCTCAGGAGCGCGGAGTTTGATCAAGCAAGCGAAGGAGCCAAGGCCTCGTGCACCACACAGGGGTGCGCGCGCGCGGCACAGGGGTGCGTGCGCGCAGACCCAGCTGTGTGCGCGGCTGGTCTATGCGTGCGCACGGCCTGTGTGGCCCCTTCGCTCGATTTTCCTATTTATAGCTTTTGACTTTCTTTTTTATGACGACTTAACTTTGTACTAGAGAGAGAATTTTTCCAGAAATAGTAAAGAGAGAAAGTAGAGAGAGAAGCTTAAGATTTACTTGTTTGTACTTGAATTTGATCTTGAAATTCCTTCTTCAATTCAATAGAAGTTTGTAAGATTTCTTTCCTTTGATTTACTTTTAATGCAATTCTTTCAAGTTTCTTGAATTTTGATTGGGATTACATTCCTTGCTCTAGAATTTGTTGATTGATTGATTTTCTTTTAATTAAGCTTTAATTGAATATGAATTTGATTGAATTTGTTTTGTTTCTTAATTTCACCATGTTTAGTGAGTAGATTCGTTGCTAGGGAGAAGGGGAAGCATGCTTGATTGATGATTTTTGCTAGTTGATGATGCTAAATTGATTTGAATGTTGCAATTAAATTGGTTGACATAGTTGTGCATGTGATTAATTAAACTAGGAGTGATCAACCTATAAGATTAATCTAGATTACATTGCAAATTTCAATGATATGAACCCTTGATTTGAGGATTGCTTTAATTGATTGAATTTGATTGTGATTTTCTTTGTTATCCATTCATAGTGAACCCTAGCTTGGCTTATAGGAGATAGCTTTTGGATTCCTTTGATTGCAACTATTGTTTGTCCCTTGTGATGTTGAATCGATTGAGTGATCTATAAATTAGCATAATCATCGAGCTTGCATGTGGAACCAATATCCCTAGTGTTTAGCATATTAAATTCTTCGATTTGTTTAGCTTTGTAGAAATTAAATTGAAAACTTAATCAAACTTAGTTTTATAATTTAAATCAAAGTTTAATTTTATTGTTTTCCGAGTATACGGAATATTGAAAACACCCTTATTTTGTGGCTAGTAAAAATCAAAATTTTATTCGAGCGTAAAAATTCTGGGTTCGCAGTTCATCATCAGGTGGCGCACGCAACGTACAGGGTTGCGAGTGCCTGTCGCGCGCAACTTGTGTAGTTGTGCGTGACATCCGTGCGTAATTCATTTAGTTACGCGCGGCACCTGTGCTACGAGCATTAATTTATTTTAATTATATTTTTAATCATTATCCTTATTACCCCGCGAGTGTGAAGAGTTTAAAGAGGTCACACAAAGGGCCTAGATCGAGGACGAGAGGACGAGGCCCATGATGAGCCTCATCCCCTATTATGGCCGGCCATGTAGAGGGTTGAAAGAGGTTTCGGGCTTCCTAACCTAGTTTAATTATAATATGATTATAAGTAGACTAGGTGCCTAGGTAATTCGACAAAACAGTTTTACTGTTAAGTTAAAACCCTAATTAGCAAACATGAAACTAGCTTCTCTCAAACTCCTCTCTTTCTCACGACACTCTCTCTCCTCCTCGGCGCCAGTGTGATGGTGGTGGTTCGTGGTGGTCAGTTAAGGTAGTGATCACGATTTTCCTCTTTCACTCGACCAATCTAGTATTGGTGGACGGCTCGTTCAAATCTCGTGGACTAAGTAGAGGAGAAACGCTTGGGGCTCTATTTTCTCCCTGATTTTGTTGTAGCCAAGCCTAACAACTTGGTTATGGACGTTTCTTTGGTCCAAGATGTAGCATCATGCATTGATGCTATGCGTTCTATCTATGTGCAACAAGATATTCAATCCTTTGAGTTTCTTGTTGTTCTTATTAACTAGTTCATTCTAGTTCTTTTTATGCTTTGAATAAATTGTAAACTTTAGTTCTTTTAAGTTTGCAAATTAGTTATATTTTTCTTACTTCTTTTTAGCTAATTTTAGTTCGAAAAATATTGTTACATTCACATAAAGTACAAGTACAAGATACACAAAAGAAGACAGCCATTTAAGCTTGGAAAATAACATAGAATCCGAAATTCTTTTGGAGGAATCTCAAGGCTTCAAAATGGGAGTTACAATCAGTTTTCAAAGAGGAATTACAAGCCATTACAAGCCTTAATTTCAGCCTTTAAGTGGCCGTTAATTTCAGTCAAACTTGGAGCATCTTAAGCCTTAATTTCGGCCTTCATTTGGCTGTTCAATTCGGTCAGCTTTTGGAGCAACTAAAGGGCGTCCAAATACACTTTAGTCCACATACATTCAAGCTACTTTCAAGGCTAGAATCAAGGGGAAATTACTCTTCTTTTGCTGTTTGAATTAGGCGTGAATTATGGGGCTGTTTTGCTTCTAATTTGCTGCTTTGTTGGGCGTAAATCAAGGGGAGTTTAAGCCTTCATTTGCTGCTTTGTTGGGCGTAAATCAAGGGGAGTTTAAGCCTTCATTTGCTGCTTTGTTGGACGTGCATTAAGGGGGAGTTAAGCTCTCTTATTTTCTGATTTTTGGAGCATCTTTTGGAGGTTACAAACCGCCACTTTCTAAGCTTATGTACCTAGTTAAGTTTAGCTTCTTTAATTGATGTATCTAGACATTAAAAATCAGATTTTGATGCTTAGTTTAAGCATGTAACAAGTGAGCTAAAAAGTCACTTAAGTTAGCTTGTACTTATGATGCTTGTTTACTATAAATAACAAGCCAATGTGAATGAAAAATATAGAGAATATTTTGAACAAAAAATTGTGTTTTTACACTCGTTTCTTGGATTAGAAACAAACTTGAAATTCTTGGATTTGGAATTTCGTTTCCTTTGCTTAGTTAACTAGCTTAGACTACTAGTTGGCTTGTGATCTTAGGAACCCAAACTCGTTTCTTAGTGGTGTGTCTGTATCTAAGAAGCCTTTTTGGTTTTAGTCTTACTTATCCTTGGTTTATCCCTTGTGTATTTCGGGTTGATACTCCAAATATACAACATTTGGCGCTAGAAGGAGGGGGACTAGCAAAAAAAAAAAAAAAAAAAAAAAAAAAAAAAAAAAAAAAAAATACTCGTCCCAAAACACATATCCCAAACACCTACCCCAAACACAAACCCAAACACAACCATGACAAACGTTCCACCACCTAATTGGCAAGAATATGTCAATAAGGTTGAGCAAGAGAAAGAAGATATGGAGCAACGAATGAAGTATATGCAAGATCAATTGAAAGATCTTACTATTAAGTTGCGCCATAATAGAGAAGGTTCACCCACCCATAGTGAAGATGACATGAGTGAGTCTACTTTCAATAACAATGAGAGACCTTTTAGTGAAAGAGAAAGGTCACGTTCTAACAATGACATAAAAGCAGACATTCCTGAATATGATGGCAAACTCGATGCTGATGAGTTTGTAGAATGGTTGAGAACGGTGGAGAGAGTGTTTGACTATAAGCAAACACCAGGGGAGAAAAAGGTGAAAATTGTGGCCTTGAAGCTACGAAAATATGCCTCAACTTGGTGGGCTAGTGTGTGCGCCAAGAGGGAAAGGCAAGACAAAGAAAAAGTGAGATCATGGGTTAAGATGAAGAAATTGTTGAAGCAAAAGTTTCTTCCCACATACTATGTGCAAGAAAACTTTTCAAAATTCCATAACCTCAAGCAAGGTACAAAATCGGTAGAAGAATATGCTAGGGAATTTGAAGGATTTGTCATGAAATGTGGAGTAGAGGAAGATGAACCTCAAACATTGGTGCGTTTTTTGGGAGGACTTGACCCAAAAATAGCCAATGTGGCCGAGCTACACCCTTACACCACCCTTGAAGAGCTCATTATCTTAGCACATAAGATTGAGCAACAACAAAAGGCAAGAGGCAAAAGTGATTCTTCACGTTTTGCTTCTCAATCCTCATCTCCCAAAAAAAGGCAAACAAATTTCCAACCTTTCAAATCCGCAACCACCCAACCTACTTCTAAACCACCCTCTCAAACCACCCAAAACTCCAATCCAAAACCAGGCCCAAGAAAATGCTTTAGGTGTCAAGGCCTTGGACATATGGCTAGTGATTGTCCAAATAAGAAAATTGTTACTTTGGTGGAGCATGAAGAGGAGAACGAATTAGAAGATGAAGAGGACAACAACCTTGAGGAGAATGATGAGTATGCGTGTCTAGGTCCGGATGAAGGGGAATGTTTGGTGGTTCGACGTACACTAAGCAATATGTTGGACCAAGAAGGGAGCTTGCAACGTGAGGCAATCTTTCGCACTCGTTGCACCATTGGAGGAAAGGTATGCACTTTGATTATTGATGGAGGTAGTTGTACCAATGTAGCTTCGCAAGTTATGATAGACAAGTTGAAAATGAAAACTATCCCTCATCCTACACCATATAAAATTCAATGGTTAAGTCATAGTAAAGGGATTTATGTCACACAACAAGTCTTGTTATCATTTAGCATTGGTAAAACTTATGAGGAAGAATTATGGTGTGATGTTGTACCTATGGATGCATGTCATGTTTTACTTGGTAGGCCTTGGTTATTTGATAGACGTGTGATGCATGATGGTTACAAAAACACCTACTCCTTTTCTAAGGATGGAAAGAAAATTGTCCTTACCTCTTTAATCCCCAAAAATGATCACTCCACATCCACGCTTCCCACTTCCCTCACCACTCTTTGCCTCTCAGAAAAAAATCACCCACTCCTTGCCTCTCTTCTCAAAACCTATGCTCATGTTTTCCCCAACGATATCCTTCATGGATTACCCCCAAAGCATATCAAGTATCGGTTTCCTATTCCAATATTGGTTGATAATGCTTACAAAGTTGCATTGCACGGAGAGTATGGTGTTTCTAGCATCTTTAATGTGACTGATTTATCACTTTACTTTGATGAGCTTGAAGAATTGCCGAGTTTGAGGGCAAACTCTTTTCAAGAAGGGGGGAATGTTGTAGCCAAGCCTAACAACTTGGTTATGGACGTTTCTTTGGTCCAAGATGTAGCATCATGCATTGATGCTATGCGTTCTATCTATGTGCAACAAGATATTCAATCCTTTGAGTTTCTTGTTGTTCTTATTAACTAGTTCATTCTAGTTCTTTTTATGCTTTGAATAAATTGTAAACTTTAGTTCTTTTAAGTTTGCAAATTAGTTATATTTTTCTTACTTCTTTTTAGCTAATTTTAGTTCGAAATTCACATAAAGTACAAGTACAAGATACACAAAAGAAGACAGCCATTTAAGCTTGGAAAATAACATAGAATCCGAAATTCTTTTGGAGGAATCTCAAGGCTTCAAAATGGGAGTTACAATCAGTTTTCAAAGAGGAATTACAAGCCATTACAAGCCTTAATTTCAGCCTTTAAGTGGCCGTTAATTTCAGTCAAACTTGGAGCATCTTAAGCCTTAATTTCGGCCTTCATTTGGCTGTTCAATTCGGTCAGCTTTTGGAGCAACTAAAGGGCGTCCAAATACACTTTAGTCCACATACATTCAAGCTACTTTCAAGGCTAGAATCAAGGGGAAATTACTCTTCTTTTGCTGTTTGAATTAGGCGTGAATTATGGGGCTGTTTTGCTTCTAATTTGCTGCTTTGTTGGGCGTAAATCAAGGGGAGTTTAAGCCTTCATTTGCTGCTTTGTTGGGCGTAAATCAAGGGGAGTTTAAGCCTTCATTTGCTGCTTTGTTGGACGTGCATTAAGGGGGAGTTAAGCTCTCTTATTTTCTGATTTTTGGAGCATCTTTTGGAGGTTACAAACCGCCACTTTCTAAGCTTATGTACCTAGTTAAGTTTAGCTTCTTTAATTGATGTATCTAGACATTAAAAATCAGATTTTGATGCTTAGTTTAAGCATGTAACAAGTGAGCTAAAAAGTCACTTAAGTTAGCTTGTACTTATGATGCTTGTTTACTATAAATAACAAGCCAATGTGAATGAAAAATATAGAGAATATTTTGAACAAAAAATTGTGTTTTTACACTCGTTTCTTGGATTAGAAACAAACTTGAAATTCTTGGATTTGGAATTTCGTTTCCTTTGCTTAGTTAACTAGCTTAGACTACTAGTTGGCTTGTGATCTTAGGAACCCAAACTCGTTTCTTAGTGGTGTGTCTGTATCTAAGAAGCCTTTTTGGTTTTAGTCTTACTTATCCTTGGTTTATCCCTTGTGTATTTCGGGTTGATACTCCAAATATACAACAGATTTGCCTGTCGAATTAGCTTCGTGGAATTCACGCTTCAAAGGTATGATTATGTGTCTTGTGTGTTATGCATGCGATCTTAGGATTAGGTGTGTTTTGGGTGCTTTTATGTCCCTTAGGAGAGTTACGGCTCGAAGACTGGATCCGACATGGACGCTTGTACCTGCAAGGTGAACGGAGCTCCAGATGGTCGGAGGTCCGCCTCCGAAGATTAAGTTAGTACAGATTTGGAGTAAAACGTGCGGAAAGTAATTATCTTCTCAGATTCCGAGATCAAGTGTTCTCTGTTTTCGAGAGCAATAAAGGTCCTAATAATTAAGACGTCGCCCCAATTATTGGGGGAATCTCCCTATTTATAGGGTCTTGAAAAGCGTGCCCTTTCCTAGGGTTTGATGACCTAGGAATTAGGGTAGCGCCGTTTTTGCGGCTACATTGGGATTTGGGCCTTGAAGGTCGCCATTTCCCAGGTGCCATATCTGTATCACACGTGTCAGGATCTGGGGAGTCCATTTGGACGCCTCTTAGACACGTGTCACACGCTCATTGGGCCACTTGGTGGGGTATAAATACCCAAATCATTTGCCCCTCACAGGGGTGACGTGGCTCGCCACGTGACATCTGTGACAGGTGTCGACCCATCATTGGGTGGACTTTTACTTTTTACTGTATGGAGAATCTAGGGTTTTACCCTAGACTTTTCATCCTTTCTATAAATAGGGGTTGACTTCCCCCTTGGATTCACACTTGCGTGAATCTTGAGAGAATCTTGAATCTTTGACTTCAAAGAACTTGACTTCTTCCAGACAGCATTCGACACCCGGCCGTTCGTCCGCCTGTAAGCAGACATCCAGACCAAGAGACTCTCGTACCTTCTTCTAAGGTAACCGTCTAATCTTCTCTCTTCTTTTTGCTTTTTCTTTTTCAAAAATGGTTTCCCAAACGCACCCGGAACGGCCTAGGTTAGCGATCTGTCGGTCACCGGGGACGGCTAAATCTAGAATTAAGAGTGCCGAATGCTCGTTCGGGGACTCCCCTTTGAGAAATTCTCCAAATCCGACAGCGTCTGTGCTCCTGCAGGACACCATGGCCAGAACAAAGCAAACCAGTCTGACGTATATGACGGATGGTTCTTGGTACCATTCGGAGGGTTCTACCATTTACTCAGAAGGCTCCATTAGGGCGCCTGTTGCCGAAGTCTATGAGAATCCTAGTGCTACTAGCACCCCAGGCTCCTCGATTTTGGAGGAGTCTGATAATGAACGACAAGATCCCGGGCCGAATGATTCGGTGTCGGATGAGGACATGGGGGAGGACACTGCCGTCACTAGCCATCAGGCCCCTAACTTGGACGATAGCTCTGATGATGACTCTGATTCATCATCCTTTGACAGCGCCTCCATTGACTCAGAGGAGACGGGCTAAAAATTAGACGCTGCTAGAGAGTCCCTGTAAGTGGACAGGGGAGAAGGATGGGCAGAGCCGTCTGCTTCGCGCCGGCTGGAACGTGCTCCTAATTATTTGCACGTTCCCAGAGGCAGGCAGAAGAAAATGACGGAGGACTTTAGGAAGTTCATTTCCAACCATGTCATGGGACATGGATTTCTTCTTTCCGTGTCGAACGCTGAGCATACAGTCGTATGGCTAGAGAAGGCCAGCTATGACGATCAGTGCTTCGGCTACTACGAGGTGGCCATACAAGTTGGTCTTCGCTTCCCTCTCCATCCGGCAGTGGAGGGAATTCTTGATGGATACCAACTGGGTATCTAGCAACTAGTCCCCAATTCCTGGGTAAATATTTTGGGCTATGTTGCCGCCTATGAGATGCTGGAGGTGGATCCCATATTTGAGGCATTCGCTTATATGCATTATTTGAGCAAAACCCCTCAATCAAGTAGAGCCGACTGGTTCACCCTTACTAGCCATAAGGGTTTTATGATGACGGTGGGGAAGGAGAACAAATGAAAAGACTGGAGGACGAAATTCTACATAGTCTCCTTCTCCGACCGCCTGCACAATAAGAGATACAACCGGTAGAACCGGAACCCTCCTCTTCTCGCTGGGAAGAAAGCCCTACCGCCTGTCCCAAGGCAGGCGTAGGAGGAGATATTAGATCGAGGCTTATTTACTGTGGCCGTTCGAACCGATGAACAGACGGGGGAGAAGGAGGTTACCCCGCAAAGCTACATTCCCCGTCATGAATGGCTATTTGACCGGACGTTTTTGGCCGCTTGCGGTCTTAGTATTGAGAGGCCGAGAGGTAGTAGGCTGCTTGGCTTTATTTTACTTTGCTGATCTTGATTCTTTCTTTAGTTTTTAACCCTTACTTTCTGTGCAGACAAAGCAATGGAGAAACTCTCAACCACCAAGAAGTAGGCTGCACATTCTATAGCATATTATTGTTCGTCCCTCTTGGGCAAACGAACTAACGAGGAACAGCCGTCATGCGATGCTCTTAAGGTGAGGAACTTTCTCTGTATACTTGGATTGAGTTTTATTGAGATCATCGGTATACTAAATTGTGCATTCCATGTAGGGTGGTTCGTCCAAACCTTCTCCCTCCAAACAGCCAGACCGGAAGCTTCAGAAGCAGTCAGGTGCTGATGTGGGCACTTCCGGGAAGCCCAGGAAGCACATTGCCCATAAGCCTGGGAAGACTCATGACGACTCTACCCCAACAGGTCAACCCTGAAGCCGGATGCCCCAAGGGTATCAAAGAGTGGCAAGCCACTCAATGCTGTTGTCGGCTCAGCAACAGGCGGAAGCAAAGCCGCCTAGGAGGAGGAGGCGAAATGTATCATAGCTTTACCCATTTTTCAGTGTGGTATAACAGTCGCCAAAAAAGGGAACTGGATCATAAGCTAAGATTTTTTAATTCATGCTTGTTTGATCTAGCAGAGGTTCCACAGAGGCCGATTGTCCTACAGTTGGCCAAACAGTGCTAACGGCGCTTGAGCCTGAAGACAAGGCATCTATGAGAGGAGTCGGCTCCCTCAACCTCGACGCCATCTTGCCGCTTCTTTGTGAGGTAGGATACTTGTGATTTTTATCCTGGATAAGTATAGTCGCTTGATACTGACCATTCTTATTGTTGGCCGAATGCAGGCTATGCTGAGCGTGAACGGGCTTAAAAAGCCAATCCTAGACAAGTCCAAAGAGGTAACGGCAGCTAAAGCTCGGGCCGCCTCCTCCTTAGACACTGCTCAGTTTGAGATTGCCCAAAATGAACTACTAACACTTAATATGATGTATTCCCAGGCGTCGGCCAATCTGCAGGTCAAGAAGGACTTGGATGCAGCGAGGGGGCAGGTAACCGAGCTCCAAAATGAGGTCAAGGACCTCAAGGCCAAGCTGGGACCCCTCGAGGAAGCGGACAAGAAGGCGGACCGCCTGTAGGGGCAGGTTGACAAACTTAAGGGCCGGTTGCAAAACCAAGAAACCCAGCTCAGGTCTAAATACAAGTCCCTGGCTGAGGAGGAGAAAAAGGACCTAGTCAAACAAATGATGGAGGACTATGAATCCATCATGCAGATGGATTGGGAATCATTGCAGCCGGGCTCTAACTACCAAATTTGGAAAGCCAAGTTTGACATAGCCATGATGAGTTTAACGACCGGCTCGTGAAGCAGGCGGAGGAGGCAGCGGCCGGGGACCTTGAGGAGTCCGACTCCTCGGACTAGTCGTCCTTAGGGGGGACGATGAGGATCAGGGGGTTGATGAGAAGAATGATGATCAGGCGCCGGAGGACAAGGATGCGGTTGCCAATGATGAGAACTTCTCCTGGTCATTTAAGTTTTATGGTATTTCTACGGCCGAATGGCCAAATATTTTCTTTTTCGGCCTGCGTGTCGAGTAACCGTGTATTTTTACCGAATCAACAATTTCTGGCTCAGCCAACTAACTTTTCCAGTCGTCCATTGTGACGGCTGTTATTCATGTGAATGCAATATTCGGTCGTTTTGACCGTTTTGTTTATATTGGCGTTGTGCTTTAAAATTTTTTTAAAGCTTTCAATTTTTCAATATTATATGCATAGATTTTAGCTAAGTATTTAACTTGTATACTATGCGATTGCCTGCTTTCCCGAATGTCCTTGCCCCTGACCGGATGTCGGTTAGTTTCAAAAATGGGTTGATTGACTTAGAAGTTATTGATACTTTAAGGAGTATGCATGATTTTTAAGTCAATCAATCACTATGGTGACGACCATTTTGAGCAGTCGGTTAAACCTTTGAGAGTATCCGGCCAAGGGCCTCAGCTGGACGTTTAGAAGTTTATTTAAGCCACTAAGTTTTTGAACTTAGCTTATAATCATAAGTATAATATTTCCGCCTGTATTGCCCCAAAGCAACAACAGGCGGTAAAATTTACATAGTATAGCCTCTAAAATGAAACAGCTGCTTTCCGTCTGTGCTAGAACAATTTGAAAAACTCAACGCTTTTTAGATTTCAAGATAGATTAAAACAAACGACTACAAGCGTTGCCTTAACGCAAACAGTAGGGTCGTTTGTTTTTGGTTTATAGAGCAATGTACCACCCAAATGGGATATGCTCTCTTCGATGAATTCGCCCAAATGGATGTCGCCGGTTGTCTGACTCATGTTGGAGCAGACAGTCTTACTCATGTTGGAGCAGACAGCTTCTTAAATAAAAAATTTTCGGCCTTTGGCCTCTTAATAGAAGGTTAGGTAGCCGCTATGTTTTTAACACTTAGCTTTTTAAAGGGTGAGTAAGTTTAGTGACGGCTGCTCTTGTGCAGGCGACGCTTTTGAGTTGGGTTTGGGACGCTTGTTCTTTGGGCGGGAGGTGCCTTTATAAGGTACTTTAACCAAATGCTTGGTGGATTAGTCCAACTGCGTATTGCGCAGGCGGTACCCTACAATAAAATTTTGAATTCGGTCCGTCTGTAAATTGTGCAGGTAGTGTTCTACAATGTAATCGTGAGATATGTCCGTCTGCACATAGTGCAGGCGGCACTATGTGATAAAATTTTGAGCATGGTCCGTCTGCACACTATGCAGGCGGCTCTCTATGAAAACGAGAAGACATAGTTTGGGAAAAAGGCAGATTTTCATTAATGAGAAAAATTTACAAGATTTCATAAGTAGTACTTTTTCAACTTATCTACATTCCAAGTTCTGGGTAGCTGCCTGCCGTCAAGTGTCTCCAGACGGTAGGTGTCGCCTCTTACTTCTTCATAGATTTGGTAGGGGCCTTCCCAATTTGGGGTTAGCTTTCCCTGCTCATTCGCCCTACTGACTGCCTCCATTTTCCGTAACACAAAATCCCCAACCTTTAAGGGTCGCTTGTGTACTTTCTTGTTGTAGGCCCGAGTCATTCTCAGACGATAGATCTCATGGCGCAAGGCGGCATTTCCCCTGTGCTCTGGAAGTGAGTCCAATGTCAGCCGCATGGCCTCCTAGTTTGCCTCTTCATCATACACCATGATTCAAAGAGTCAGCTCATAGTGTTCAATGGGTAAGACGGCCTCTGCACCGTACACTGTGAGAAATGGGGTCTCTCCAGTTGCCCCTTTCGCTGTTGTTCTGATGGCCCATCGGACGTGTGGAAGCTCATCCGTCCATAGGGTGCCAGCTCTTTCAATCTTCTTTTTTATGCCGTCTAAGATTTCGACCTGGCCGTTTGCTAGGGGCTAGCCGACTGATGTAAAACAACTAGACATCCCTTAATCTCCCAACCAAGTCTTGAGTTGAGGCGTCTCAAACTGAGGACCATTATCAATAACCATAGATATAGGAATCCCGAACCGGGTGATGATATTCTTCCAGATGAAGGAGATGACGTCCTTTGTCTTGATGTTTATGACCGCCTTTTCCTCTACCCATTTGGTGAAATAATCTACGGCAACAATGATATACCACCGTCCCGCCTGATGCAGAAGTATAGGGCCCTAAGATGTCCATGCCTCACTTGGCGAATAAAACTAGGCTATGGATGGCCGTAAGGTCGGTGGCTGGACGGTGTATAAGCTTGCCGAATTTTTGACATTTATCTCACTTTTCCACCAAAGTCATGGCATCTTTCTCTAGGGTAAGCTAGAAATAGCCCTGCCGCCTGGTTCTTTTTGCTAGCGACCTGCCGCCTATATGTGAGGCACAAAAGCCCGCATGTAGGTCTTCCAAAAATTCCTGCCCCTTTTCGGGGGTGATGCATTTTAAGAGCGGTTGTAGAAAGCCTTTCTTAAAAAGCTCTCCTTTACGAATTTCAAAATTGGCCGCACGTTTTTTCAATGCGGCTGCTTCTGGAGTTGAATCCGGCTGTGTGCCGTCTAGCAAATATGCTCGGATGCTGTCCATCCAAGTAGAAGTTCGGTCAAGTACTCCAATAGTATTTTCTTCAATGTTTCTCTTTTCCATTACTTCCCGGAAGACTGATCGAGGTGTGTCACATGAGGCGGATGATGCTAGCTTAGACAGAGCATCCGCCTGATTTTTTTTCGGATCGAGGCACTTGACTCTGATTGAATTCATCAAGTGTCCCGGCCTCAGCTTTGACTGCCTGCAAGTATTTGATCATAACTGGATGGGTGGCTTCATAATCACCATGGTATTGGCTCACGACCAACTAGGAGTCAGAGTAGGCGTCAATCTTAGTTGCCCCTGCCGCCTTGCACATGCGGATGCCGACTAGTAGTGCTTCATATTCGGCCTCATTATTTGAGGCCTGGAACTTGAACTGTAGTGCATGCTCGTACTTATCCTCTTCAGGGGACTAATATATAACTTATATAACTCCTGCACCGCAGCCGTTCATAGTGGAGCTCCCGTCCACATACATTTTCCAAACCTAATCAGTATTGTCCGGTGTAGCCAACCTTGTCATTTTGATAATAAAGTCGGCGAATGCCTATCCCTTTATTTCCTTCCATGGTTTGAAAGTGATTTCCAGTCCATGTAACTCAATAGCCCATTTGAGCATTCGGCCTGATGATTCTAGGGTTGTCATTGGTCGCTTGATCGGCTGCTTAGTGTAGACCACTACTGGATGTGCCAAGAAGTAAGGCTTCAACTTCTTGACAGCCATGTAAAGAGTGAGGCCAAATTTTTCAACCATGGGGTACCAAAGATCTGCGTTCCTGAGAACGTGGCTAATGAACTAGACCGGGAGCTAGGTGCCGTCTCTTTCAACAAGGAGAACGGCACTAAGGGCATGATCTAAGACAGCCAGGTACATGTAGAGCGTCCCTTTGGGCAGAGGGCTGACCAGCCTTGTCAAAGAGTGCAAGCGTCGTCTCCCCATTCAAACATAGTCCTTTTCCTGATTGCCTAGAAGAAGTAGCGACATTTGTCACCTGACCGGCTGAGGAATCTCCCCAAGGCCGCCAGACAACCTGTTAACTTTTGTACTTCTTTGACAGTGTGGGGCGATTGCATGTCAATGACCGCCTCTATCCCCCTTTGATCAATCAGGAATCCGAGATACTTCCCAGACTCAACACCAAAGACACACTTCTTAGGATTGAGCATGACCTTGTGCCGCCTGAGTGTGGCGAATGTTTCTCGCAGGTTAGCAAGGTGATCCACCTGCTGCTTGGGACTATCATGTCGTCAATATACGCCTCCACATTCCTCCTAATTTGATCAGTGAAGCCGTATTAATCATTTGTTGGAAAGTAGCCGGCGCATTCTTCAAACCAAACTGCATCACCGTATAACAGAATAACCCTTGATCAGTGATGAATGCCGTCTTTTCTTGATCTTTTATCCACAAGGGAATCTGGTGGAAGCTTGAGTAGGCGTCCATAAAACTCATCAGGGCATGTCCGGCTATAGAGTCTACCAGACTGTCGATCTTTGGAAGTGGATAACTATCCTTTGGACATGCTCTGTTCAAGTCAGTGTAGTCAACTGATGAGTGTCATTTATGGCACTCATTTATTCTCTTTTAGGGTGATTTAAGATTGCTTTTATAGCTCTTTTCATTCCTTTTTCCTTAGTTTTGCTCTTTATTTCTTTAGTTTGCTCTTTCCTTAGTTGATTTTCCATTTTCGTGCATTTCTTGGTTTATTTTGTCTTTTCCCTTTTTTTTTTGTTTGTTTTCTTTCATTTTCAGGTTAAGATCGTTGTCCAAGGATTCCCGAGACCTCTTCTCGAGTTTTGCATTGATTAGGATGCTTAGTATCTTCCATTTGAAGCTCAAGTTTGGAGATGTGCAAGTTCTAATTGACCTTAGGCCGTGCATTCAAGCCGTGGGGGCACCAATTCTGGTGTTGAACCCACCGTCGAGGTGTTTTTGGATCTTTCATGCTCCGTGTTCATCATGCACACCAAGTGGAGCGCACAAGGAGCGTCAAGATGAAAGGCTACCCTGTTCCTAGGCGCGGCCGGGCGCGATGATGGCGCGGCGTAGTGGCGCGGGAGCGCGTGGCCCTAGCGCGGCCACGCCTGTTGCTCCCCCTGTTCTGTACCCATTTTTGCGCGGCCGCGCATCCTCTAAAAGAAGGTCGCGCCTGTACGGGTCTATTTTGGACGATTTATCTAACTTCTCTTTGTTAGTTTTACTATATATAGATTTTTCTTCTATTTTTGGAGAGGGAATTCTAGACATATTTTTTATCATATTCTTAGCTTAGTTGAGAGCTTCTCTCTCTAGTTTTAGGGTTAGTTTAGGAGTAGATTTAGAGAGAGAAAGTGAGGTATTTCAATGGTGATTGAGAGATTGAAGATTCAATGGTGACAATTGTGTTGAAGATCTTCTTTATTATCAATGAGCATTTCTAACACTATCTCATTTTATTGCTTTGTTTAATATTCAAGTTTGTTTGGATTGATTTTGATGTTTGATGCTTGATTAGTGTAGTTGTTCTTTATATATTGTTGATTCTTGATTTCCATAGTTGTTAATTGATTATTTGATGATGTTAGAGTAGTTGTTTGGCTAGGGATTGGGTAAAACTTGTATGATTGATTGATTGTGTTTAATTTGGGAATTGTGTTGATTGATTGTTGAGATTAAAGTGTTTAATTTGGAAATTGTGCATGTGTGTAGTTCGATTAGGCCTTGAGAATTATGCTAGATTGCATTGTGTGGCTACATTGATAAGGACCATTGATTTGTAGCTCGCTTTTATTGATCGAGCTTGGTTTGTGACGTTCCTAGTAGAGTCTTTCGTATTTGGCGTTAGTTAGACTTCTAGGAGATAGCTTGTTGAGCTCTTTTGATTGCTCTTACCATTAGTCTTCGCAACCATTGATTTGCATGTTGTTCCTGAGTTGCTACAATTGTCATGATTACTTGTTGATCCCCATTCCGTAGTGCTTTATTTATTTGATTCTTTGTTTTGTTAGTTGGTTAGTGTTACCTTTTATCCTAAGACTTCGACCTAGCTTAGGCATTGATTGAGAGCCCTTGAACATTACCGTTCCTTTGGGTTCAACCCTTAACTTACCTCTATACTTGTATTTAGGTTTGTTGAGTGTTTATAAATTTAGTTTGACCGAGGGAGGATTAGTCAACGACCTAGTCTTTCCCCTCGTCATCAATGTATATGCGCCAGGTACCATTCGACTTCGTTATAAGCACAACATTCGCAACCCAGTCAGGGAAGTTACATTACCGAATGAACCCAGCGTCTAACAACTTTTTTACTTCGGCAGTTGCCGCCTGACTTCTTTCCTCGCCGTGATTTCTTTTCTTTTGTCGAATGAGCTTCTTTTTTTAATCCACGGCGAGTTTGTGGACAGCAAGATCCAGGCTGATGCGTGGCATCTCTTCCACTTCAAAGGTAAAAACGTCTTTCAATTCTTTCAGCAGATGGTGCAAGTCTGCACCCATCTTTGCAAAAGCAACCGTCCCCACCTTAACAGTTCATTCTGGACGACTGTCATCTAGAGGAATATCAATGTGCTCACCAGCCGGCTGGGGACGGAGCTCATCTGACCGTCCCCCCGGTTAGTGATTGCTATTGCTTTTCTTTTTTGACCACCACCAGCTAGTTAGTTTTTCTTTTCTTGGCGGCTGGTGGGGCCGGATGATCATCCTTAATTTCATCAAGGTCTATTGGCTCTTTGCCCTGGCCAGCTGCAGCAGCCGCAGGTTTGACATCCGAGAGATAGCACTCTCGAGCCATCTTCTGGTCCCCGTTCAGGGAGCCAACAGTTCCATCATCCCTCTCATACTTGACCGGCGTGAGAGAAGGGATGATGACGGCCTTGCACTCGTTAAGAAGGGGTCGACCAAGAATGAGGTTGTAGGCGGTCAGCTCTTCGACCACCGGAAACCGGATGGTCATGTGCCAACCGTTACCCTTCTCCCCTAGCCGGACAGGTAGATCTATCCGTCCGACTGGGTGCACAACTCCTCCCCCAAACCCAACAAGTGGATGGGAGACATCATGCATGCTATCCGGCCTATATTTGAGGTTGGATAGGCATTTGCAACTGATGATGTTAGAGGAGCTTCCTGTGTCAATCAAGATGCGGCCAACTTTTTGGTTGGCCACTTTGCATTCTATGACCACAGAGTCATCATGCGGCCGACGTACTTTGCCCCTGTCCTTCTTGGTGATGATGACTTCGGGGAAGGCGGATGTGCTAGCCGCCTGTCCCTCTTCGACAGAATGAACCATCTTTCTGAGATTGTTCTTGGTGCCCCGGATGGTCGGACCACCTCCGACGAATCTGCCTACTATAGTGTAGACCGGCTCCTCATCGGTTTCGGAACTACTAGTAGGCTGGGGAATCTTTTAGCTGAACTGCCCCGGATTCGTTTTGGAAGTCACATTGGACTTCACATAGGATTTCAGCACCCCTTTGTCGACCAGACGATCAAGCGTCCGCTTTAGGCTGAAGTAGTCGTTGGTGTCATGACCGACATCCTTATGGTAATGGCAGTGCTTGTTTTTGTTCCGATTTTCAGCGGAACCTTTCATTGGAGTCGGCTTCTCCAGAGTCAGCCGATCCTTTATCTCCATAAGGATGGAGTAATTGTACTTGTGGAACTCGTACCTAGGAACGTACGGTTTTCACTCTTTTTTCTTCTTCTAGGCCGGCTGATCGGAGTTATCAACCGCCCATATTTCTTTTTTCTTTTTGTTTTCTTTAGGTTTTAGAGACGGCTGAGCAGGCCGACTCTCTTTCTGCCTGTCAGACTCTTTGGAGTCCGACTGCTTATTTGAGGAACAGAGTTCGGTCGCCTATATATAGGCTTCCACCTCCATCAGGGCTCCTTGGAGGGTGAAGATTTTCTTGCGGACGAGGTCGAACTTGAAAGTCGACTCGTCCTTCAGACCTTTGAAGAAGTTTGTATAGGCTACCTCGTCAGACAGTCCTTGAATCTGGATTCTCACCAGATTGAACCGCCTGACGTAGGAGCGCAGCCCTTCTCTATCTCCCTGCTGCACATTGCTCAGGTCGAAACTTGTTTACTTTGTAGGGATGTTCATAGTGAAGTTGGAAGCAAACAAGAACGCAAGCGTCTTGAAGCTGTTAATACAACCAGCCGGCAGATTGCCGAACCACTGTTGGGCAATGCCCTTCAGGGTAGCTAGGAAGCAGCGACACCATGCGGCATCATCCAACCACTATAAGTACATGAGGTGGGTGTATGCCAAAAGGTGATCTTCTAGGTTGGAGGTACCGTCACAGGTCCCTACCAACACATTTTTAACCTTGGCCGGCTGTTTGGCCTCGGCTATCTCCTTGGAAAATGCAGAGGGCTGTTATCCAAGATTTTGTTGCCGAAGCTGCCAGTCCATAGACTGGTAATGGTACGTCGCCTGTCCTCCAAAGAAGGCAGGCTGGATGTAAGGCAAAGCAGGCGGCCTGTATAATGGCTGGGCCATATACTGTGCTGAGTTGATTACATGGGGACTCGTATGGGCGGAGGGGCCACCTGACGGAGTCCCATGTACAGATTGTGAATTCCACATTAAGGTATTCTTGAGGCTATCTGGATAAGTCGACGTGGATGCCGACTCAGACAGCTGCTGGTTCTTCTTTTGCTCGATGTAGAGTCGAGCATCAGAGAATATCTTTTACCGCCGTCCGGTTGCACATGCCGGATGGCCTTTATTTTTACCGTTTCCGGGAAAACGGAGTCTAAAGAGGTCGATCTAGGGCCGAGCCTTCTCCTTCGAAACAGGGTGAGGAGTCGGCTGACGGTCCCTGACCGACTTCTGCCTCTCAGCCTGGGATGGTTTTTTGGCTGACTGTTCCTTCCTAGGAGCAGTCGTCCTCTTGGTGATTAAGTCTTTGATTTCACCCTTGAAACTGCTCATAAATTTCATGAGCTCATCTCGGGTGAATGGGGCTGACCTTGCCGCTTGAGTAGGATCAGACGGCTGCCCAAGGGGCTTGTTCGTCTGCCAGGGGACTTGCTTGTACCCGCCTGGTCATCATTCCCCTCCCGTCTTTCCTTGTGACAGATGCGTCTAGAGATGAATGACCCAGCACAGGCCACATAGGTTTTGATGTCTCCATCGTCACCAGAGTCATGGTCCGAATGGACCTCTGCTTCAACCGTAGGCCGGTTGTTTTCTAGAAGTGGTACGGGTTCTTGTGAAACCATCTCTGAGGTACTCTCCCCATAGACGGCGCCAAATGTTTCGGGTGCTTTTATGTCCCTTGGGAGAGTTACGGCTCGAAGACTGGATCCGACAAGGGCGCTTGTACCTGCAAGGTGAATGGAGCTCCGGATGGTCGGAGGTCCGCCTCCGAAGATTAAGTTAGTACGGATTCGGAGTAAAACGTGCGAAAAATAACTATCTTCTCGGATTCCGAAATCAAGTGTTCTTTGTTTTCGAGAGCAATAAAGGTCCTAGTAATTAAGACGTCGCCCCAATTATTGGGGGAATTTCCCTATTTATAGGGTCCTAGAAAAGCGTGCCCTTTCCTAGGGTTTGATGACCTAGGAATTAGGGCAGCGCCGTTTTGCGGCTACATTGGGATTTGGGCCTTGAAGGCCGCCATTTCCCAAGTGCCATATCTGTATGACACGTGTCAGGATTTGGGGAGTCCATTTGGAAGCCTCTTAGAGCGACAAGTGTCACACGCTCGTTGGGCTACTTGGCGGGGTATAAATACCCAAATCAAGGTGCTTTATGAATATGAATCATATTTTTCCGCATTTTGGTACCTATAAACTCCTACAGAGGTATTAGAGCCAGGTTTCGATCCTTGGTTAGCCTCTTGCATGAACACGCTTGATGATAATAATACGATTATTTGAAATCCAAGTTCTTAATTTTATAATCAATTAAGAGGGAGAAATTTATTTAATTATGGTTCAATTATTATTTTTAATGTGATTAAACTTTTGGAATTGATAAAATGCAATTTAGCTATGCTCAAATATCCATGAAGAGGATCGAATTTAGCCCTAGAATATTCGAAAAATTCGAACACCCCAACCCTAATTTTTGAATTTTTCAAAATTAATAGCCTTAAAATATGATTTTGTGCTTGATTGTGATTTAATTCGAACTGTTTTATGTTTCATAATTTTAATTGGATTGATTTATGCATAAAAATATTTTGTGTATGGTCATCGATTTAATTTTAAGAGTTAGAATTAAATTGGAATTAATTTTATGATGAACCCTAATCTTAAAGATGAATGGGATTTAATTTTAATTTTGGACTGATTTAATTTAGTTTTAATAAATTTTATTTTAATTAAATTAAAAACAATTAATTTAGGCCGGCAGTCGCGGCTGGGTGGCACAACCACGGCGGCTGCCGACTTGGTGGTCAGTCCACAGGGAGGAAAGGAGGGCAGGTTGTCCGGCAAGTGGCTGGACAGTAGCGTGCAAGAGTTGCATAGCTGCTGTCGCAGCTACGCTGGGGCTGCTGCTGTTGTCGCCTTTGCGCGGTAGTGGCTACTAACCTCAACCAGCCGCCGTGGCTAGCCTAGGATGGTCGCGCACGATGGCCTGCAGCCACAGCAAGGCTGCTGCCCTTTGCGGCAGTGGTTGCTTTAAAAGGCAGCCAGCCACCGTAGCTAGCTTTGGCTAGCCAACCACGGTGGCCAGCAAGGGTGGCGGACAATTTTTTCAAAAAAAAAAAAATTTTTGTTTTAAAATATTTCAAGATAATATATGAGTTATTTGGGAATAAAATAAAATTATTTTGAAATAAAATCTTTTATTTGGGATAAAATCAAATCTTTCAAAAATTATTAAATTTGATATTATCCATATTTAATTTGTTAATTTTGGTGATTGTTTTATCCATAATTAAAGTGTTTCATTTTGGATAAGATTTGTTAGGATATTTTGAGCATATTCCAAAAGGATAATAATTGATTTAAATAATATGATTATCCATAATTAGATTAGGATATAATTGGTTCTAAAATTATTTGATTGGCAAGTAATTAGGATAGAATCTCCTAAAGTTGTTAGGATAATCATGGAAGATTAAATATGATTTATCTTTCTAGATTAAAATATGATTTGATTCTATCTCATGCCTAAATTAAAATATATGATATTTTATTAACGGTCATGAATAATATATGATATTATCTAATTATGATTTAAAATATGAGATATTTTAGGAAATGTGTTGCCTTAATTATGAACATTCGATGTTGTGATTTAGACAAACATGTTAAGTAATTTATTATATGGCATTTTTTATAATATATGATATTATATTGCTATATTTAGACTGGTATGACCCATAGATTCTAAATACAATCTACGCATCGTGATGTATTTTTGTAATCTAAATACGGTATGCGAATCATCAAGTATTTTTGTAACTTTTATTTAAAGTAAATAGATTAGTTATTTAAATAGTTTAGTCCAAAGAAGCCCATGAAGTGAAGGGCCAAAGGAGCAAGGTGGATGGAGATCCATGATGGTTCAAGTGGGAGCATTTTCATTTCTAGTTTTCTTAGGACTAAGGGTGATGCGTGCCATTTATGGCACTCTTAGGCTAGGTTTTCTTCTTATTTTTATACTCGTTTTTAGTATTTTATGTCGTGTTTTTAGGGAATAATGCTTGATTTGCGTGTTAGTTTAGAGAAATGCATGCTTTTAATGGTTTTTTTTATTATTTTATTCATCCTCGGTTATTTCTCTCGCTTCTCCATTTCTTTGACTTGTTTTGTAGGTGTGTCGAGTTTCCCATGATTTAATTATCAAGGAGGAAGCTCGAGCGCATTCAAGGAGGTTGATGAAGCTAAGTTCGAGAATCCAAACATGCAATTCAAGCTAGCTCCGCAAGCACAAGGACCTTGGAAGCAATGCTTTGGCTTGGAACGTTCAAGTGCTTGGAAGATAAAGGAGCTGCCCTTCTCACGAGCATGGCCTCAAGTGCACCAATGATAGGGATGCTCGGGAGCGCGGAGATTGATGGAGCAAGCGAAGGAAGCAAGGCCACGAGCACCAAGCAGGGGTGCGCGCGTGCGGCATAGTGGTGCGTGCGCGCAGACCCAGCTATGCGCGCGCGCGGCCTGGGTAGTGCGTGCACATAGATCTTCTGTGGCCTGCTGTGCGTGCGCACAGAAAGGTGGTGCGTGCGCACGGTCTGCCCTATTTCCCCTCGCTCATTTTATTATAAATTAGCCTTGTCATTTCTATTTTGGACAAAGATTTTTATATTAGTTTGGTGACTTTCTCTCTCATATCTTAGGTTAGGTTGAGAGCTTCTCTCTCTAGTTTTTAGGGATAGTTTAGGAGTAGTTTTAGAGAGAGAAAGTGAGGGATTTCAATGGTGGTTTAAGAGATTGAAGATCCAATGGTGACAATTGTATTGAAGATCTTCTTAATCAATCAAGAACATTTCTCACTCTATCTCATCCTTATTGCTTTGTTCAATTTCATGTTTGTTTGGTTTAATCTTGATGTTTGATTCTTGATAGTGTAATTGTTCTTGATATTTTGTTGATTCTTGATTTCCTTAGTTGTTTGTTGATAATGATTCTTGAGTAGTTGTTTGGCTAGGAATTGGGTGAAACTTGTATGATTGATTGATTGTGATTAATTTGGGAATTGTGTTGATTGATTGTTGAGATTAAAGTGATTAATGAAGGTTTGCATGTGTGTAATTCGATTAGGCCTTGAGAATTATGCTAGATTGCATTGTAATTGCTAATGACACGACCAATTGATTTAGAAATTGCAATTATCGATTGGTTTGGATTGTGATTCTCTTAGTTTGTTATTCATAGTGAACCCTAGCTTAACGATTAGGAGATAGCTCTTTAATTCCAATTGATAGCTCTTATCATTAGTCTTCATAACCTTTGATTGGCATGATCTTCCCAAGTTGTTGCAATTATCATGATTACTTGTTGATCCCCATTCCTAGTGTTTTATTTGTTTGATTGTTAGTTTGTTAGTTGTTACTATTCCTTCTTCACCTTCGACTTCGATCTAGCTTAGGCGCTTAATTGAGAATGCTTGAACATTACCGTTCCTTTGGGTTCGACCCTTGACTTACCTCTATACTTGTATTTAGGTTTGTTAAGTGTTTATAAATTTAGTTTGACTTAGGGAGGATTAGTAAACGACCTAGTTTCCCCCTAGCCAAAAAGGCCATACTATGTCATGTTTTATTGCATTAGTAGATTATGCATGTTAGATTTTATTTATGTTGATTAATGATGCGCTAGAGTTCACTAAATAATCACAACATAATAAATCTAAGTCCCAGTGATATTGAGATTGCTTTTCCAATTAGATCCCGAACAATCCTTCGATTGTGAGTGATGGGTTAGCCTTAGCAGAGTGTCACTTGTTATCTTAGGTAATTTGGGGTAGATCACGTTCTACATATTTAATTAGTTGTCCTCAACAAGGTTACCTAAAGCGTTTAGAACCTTGAAGAAAAGGGTAATAATTAAACCTGTGATGGTTAATTATTCAACCAAGAGTTACAAGAGTTGTAATCAGTAAAGAGTTTACTCACCTTGAAAATGTAATGCTTGATGGTAGAGTCTCAGTCCGGTCAACTATTACATAAATAAAGGATCTTGGAATCACTTAAAATTCAATAGGGATCAATTAATATTGAATAAAGTGCCTTTTAAAGTTACCTATATAATTCGTTTATGGTACCTTAATTTTAATTAAACATAATTATTAAGCATTGCCTTATTTAAACATTGCCTTATTTAACATAATTATTAAATGCATTTGACCTTCTTTTGAGTCAAAAAACTTTGTTTGAATGTGTATGACTATCATTTGCTTAAAATAGCTTTGTCAAATGCATTTGACTTTCATTTGCTTCAAAAAGCTTTGTTTGAATGTGTTTGACTTTCATTTGATTTAAAGGGCTTTGTAGAATGCATTTGACTTTCATTTGAGTCAAAAAGCTTTATTAGAATGTGTTGGACTTTCATTTGATTCAAATAGCTTTATTCATTGCATTTGACTTTCATTTGCTTCAAAAAGCTTTGTTTGAATAGTTTTGACTTTTATTTGATTCAAATAGCCTTGTTGAATGCATTTGACTTTCATTTGCTTCAAAAAGCTTTGTTTGAATGTGTTGGACTTTCATTTGATTCAAATAGATATGTTGAATGCATTTAACCTTCATTTGAGTCAAAAAGCTTTGTTTGAATGTGTATGACTTTCACTTGATTCAAATAGCTTTGTTGAATGCATTTGACTTTCATTTGCTTCAAAAAGCTTTGTTTGAATGTGTTTGAATTTCATTTGATTCAAAGAGCTTTGTTGAATGCATTTGACTTTCATTTGCTTCAAAAAGCTTTGTTTGAAGGTGTTTGACTTTCATTTGATTCAAATAGCTTTGTTGAATGCATTTGACTTTCATTTGTTTCAAAAAGCTTTGTTTGTATGTATTTGACTTTCATTTCATTCAAATAGCTTTGTTGAATGTATTAGACTTTCATTTGCTTCAAAAAGCTTTGTTTGAATGTGGTTGACTTTTATTTGATTTAAATGGCTTTGTTGAATGCATTTGACTTTCATTTGCTTCAAAAAGCTTTGTTTGAATGTGTTTGACTTTCATTTGATTCAAATAGCTTTGTTGAATACATGTGACTTTCCTTTGCTTCAAAAAGCTTTGTTTAAATGTGTTTGACTTTCATTTGATTCAAATAGCTTTGTTGAATGCATTTGACTTTTATTTGCTTCAAAAAGCTTTGTTTGAATGTGTTTGACTTTCATTTGATTTAAATAGCTTTGTTGAATGCATTTGACTATCATCTGCTTCAAAAATTTTTGTTTGACTTTCATTTGATTCAAATAGATTTGTTGAATGCATTAGACTTTCATTTGTTTAAAAAAGCTTTGTTTGAATGAGGTTGACTTTTATTTGATTGAAATGGCTTTGTTGAATGCATTTGACTTTCATTTGCTTCAAAAAGCTTTGTTTGAATGTGTTTGACTTTCATTTGATTCAAATAGCTTTGTTAAATGCATTTGACTTTTATTTTCTTCAAAAAGCTTTGTTTGAATGTGTTTGACTTTCATTTTATTTAAATAGCTTTGTTGAATGCATTTGACTTTCATTTGCTTCAAAAAGCTTTCTTTGAATGTGTTTGACTTTCATATGATTTAAATAGCTTTGTTAAATGAATTTGACATTTATTTTCTTCAAAAAGCTTTGTTTGAATGTGTTTGAATTTCATTTGATTCAAATAGCTTTGTTGAATACATTTAACTTTCATTTGCTTCCAAAAGCTTTGTTTGAATGTGTTTAACTTTCATTTGATTCAAATAGCTTTGTTAAATGCATTTGACTTTCATTTGCTTCAAAATGCTTTATTTGAATGTTTTTGACTTTCATCTGATTCAAATAGCCTTCTTGAATGCATTTGACTTTAATTTGCTTCAAAAAGCTCTGTTTGAATGTGTTTGACTTACATTTGATTCAAATAGCTTTGTTTAATGCATTTGACTTTCATTTGAGTCAAAAAGCTTTGTTTGAATGTGTTTGACTTTCCTTTTATTCAAATAGATTTGTTGAATGCATTAGTGTTTCATTTGCGTAAAAAAGCTTTGTTTGAATGTGGTTGACTTTTATTTGATTTAAATGGCTTTGTTGAATGCATTTGACTTTCATTTGCTTTAAAAAGCTTTGTCTGAATGTGTTTGACTTTCATTTGATTCAAATAGCTTTGTTAAATGCATTTGACTTTTATTTTCTTCAAAAAGCTTTGTTTGAATGTGTTTGACTTTCATTTGATTTAAATAGCTTTGTTGAATGCATTTGACTTTCATTTGCTTCAAAAAGCATTATTTCAATGTGTTTGACTTTTATTTGGTAGAAATTGCTTTGTTGAATGCGTTGGACTTTCATTTGCTTCAAAAAGCTTTGATTGAATGTGTTTCAATTTCATTTGAATCAAATAGCTTTTTTGAATGCATTTGACTTTCATTTGCTTCAAAAAGATTTGTTTTAATGTGTTTCACTTTCATTTGATTCAAATAGCTTTGTTGAATGCATTTGACTTTCATTTCTGTCAAAAAGTTTTGTTTGAATGTGTTTGACTCTCATTAGATTCAAATAGCTTTGTTAAATGCATTTGACTTTTATTTGCTTCAAAAAGCTTTGTGTGAATGTTTTTGACTTTCATTTGATTCTAATACCTTTGTTGAATGCATTTGACTTTCATTTGATTCAAATAGCTTTGTTGAATGCATGTGACTTTCATTTGCTTCAAAATGCTTTGTTTAAATGTGTTTGACTTTCATTTGATTCAAATAGCTTTGTTGAATGCATTTGACTTTCATTTGCTTCAAAAAGCTTTGTTTGAATGTGTTTGACTTTCATTTGATTCAAATAGCTTTGTTAAATGAATTTGACTTTTATTTGCTTCAAAAAGCTTTGTTTGAATGTGTTTGACTTTCATTTGATTCAAATAGCTTTGTTGAATGCATTTGACTTTCATTTGCTTCAAAAAGCTTTGTTTGAATTTGGTTGACTTTTATTTGATTGAAATGGCTTTGTTGAATGCATTTGACTTTCATTTGCTTCAAAAAGCTTTGTTTGAATGTGTTTGACTTTCATTTGATTCAAATAGCTTTGTTGAATGCATTTACCTTTCATTTGTTTCAAAAAGCTTTGTTTGAAAGTGTTTCACTTTCATTTGAGTCAAAAAGCTTTGTTTGAATGTGTTTGGCTTTCATTTTATTCAAATAGATTTGTTGAATGCATTATACTTTCATTTGCTTCAAAAAGCTTTGTTTGAATGTGTTTGACTTTTATTTGATTCAAATAGCTTTGTTGAATGCATTTGACTTTCATTTGTTTCGAAAAGCATTGTTTGAATGTGTTTGACTTTCATTTGATTCAAATAGCTTTGTTGCATGCATTTGACTTTCATTGTCTTTAAATAGCTTTGTTTGAATGTGTTTCATTTTCATTTGATTCAACTAGGTTTGTTGAATGCATTTGACTTTCATTTGCTTCAAAAAGCTTTGTTTGAAAGTGTTTGAATTTCATTTGATTCAAATAGGTTTGTGGAATGCATTTGACTTTCATTTTCTTCTAAGAGCTTTATTTGAATGTGTTTCACTTTTATTTGATTCAAATAGCTTTGTTGAATGCATTTGACTTTCATTTGCTTCGAAGAGCTTTGTTTGAATGTGTTTGACTTTCATTTGATTCAAATAGCTTTGTTGAATGTATTTGACTTTCATTTGCTTCAAAAACCTTTGTTTGAATGTGTTGGACTTTCATTTGATTCAAATAGTTACGTTGAATGCATTTGACCTTCATTTGCTTCAAAAAGCTTTGTTTGAATGTGTTTGACTTTTATTTGATAGAAAATTCTTTGTTGAATGCGTTAGATTTTTTTCTGCTACAAAAAGCTTTGTTTGAATGTGTTTGACTTTCATTTGATTCAAATAGCTTTGTTGAATGCATTTGACGTTCATTTGCTTCAAAAAGCTTTGTTTGAATGTGTTTGACTATCATTTGATTTATATAGCTTTGTTGAATGCATTTGACTTTCATTTGCTTCAAAAAGCTTTGTTTGAATGTGTTTGACTTTCATTTGATTCATATAGCTTTGTTAAATGCATTTGACTTTCATTTGCTTCAAAAAGATTTATTTCAATGTGTTTGACTTATAATTGATTCAAAGAGCCCAGTTAAATGAATTTGACTTTCATTTGCTTCAAAAAGCTTTTTTTGAATGTATTTGAGTGTCATTTGATTCAAATAGCTTTGTTAAATGCATTTGACTTTGATTTGCTTCAAAAAGTTTTGTTTCAATTCGTTTGACTTTCATTTGATTCAAATAGTTTTGTGGAATGCATTTGACTTTTATTTGATTCAAATAACTTTTTTAAATGCATTTGGCTTTTATTTTCTTCAAAAAGCTTTGTTTGAATGTGTTTAACTTTCCTTCAATAAGCTATGTTAGATGTGTATGACTTTCATTGGATTAAAATAGATTTGTTGAATGCATTTGATTTTCATTTGCTTCAAAAAGCTTTGTTTGAATGTGTTTGACTTTTATTTGGTAGAAATTGCTTTGTTGAATGCGTTTGACTTTCATTTGCTTCAAAAAAGCTTTGTTAGATTGTGTATGACTTTCATTTGATTCAAATAGCTTTGGTGAATGCATTTGACTTTCATTTGCTTCAAAAAGCTTTGTTTGAATGTGTTTGACTTTCATCTGATTCAAATAACTTTGTTGAATGCATTTGACTCTCATTTGCTTCAAAAATCTTTGTTTGAATGTGTTTGACTTTCATTTTATACAAATAGATTTGTTGAATGCATTACACTTTCATTTGTTTCAAAAAGCAATGTTTGAATGTGTTTGACTTTCATTTGATTTAAATAGCTTTGTTGAATGCATTTGACTTTCATTTGCTTCAAAAAGCATTATTTGAATGTGTTTGACTTTGATTTGATTCAAATAGCTTTGTTAAATGCATTTGACTTTTATTTGTTTCAAAAAGCTTTGTGTGAATGTTTTTTACTTTTATTTGAATGAAATACCTTTGTTGTAAGCATTTGACTTTCATTTGATTCAAATAGCTTTGTTGAATACATGTGACTTTCATTTGCTTCAAAAAGCTTTGTTTAAATGTGTTTGACTTTCATTTTATTCAAATAGCTTTGTTGAATGCATTTGACTTTCATTTGCTTTAAAAAGCTTTGTTTAAATGTGTTTGACTTTCTTTTGATTTAAATAGCTTTGTTGAATGCATTTAACTTTCATTTGCCTCAAAAAGCTTTGTTTGAATGTATTTGACTTTCATTTGATTCAAATAGCTTCGTTGAATGCATTTGACTTTCATTTGCTTCAAAAAGCTTTGTTTGAATGTAACGACTTTCATTTGATTCAAATGGCTTTGTTGAATGCGTTTGACATTCATTTGCTTCAAAAAGCTTTGTTTGAATGTGTTTGACTTTTATTTGATTGAAATGGCTTTGTTGAATGCATTTGACTTTCATTTGCTTCCAAAAGCTTCGTTTGAATGTGTTTGACTTTCATTTGATTCAAATAGCTTTGTTAAATGCATTTGACTTTCATTTGCTTCAAAAAGCTTTGTTTGAATGTGTTTGACTTTTATTTAGTAGAAATTGCTTTGTTGAATGCGTTTAACTTTCATTTGCTTCAAAAAGCTTTGTTCAAATGTGCTTGACTTTGATTTGATTTAAATAGCTTTGTTAAATGAATTTGAATTTTATTTGCTTCAGAAAGCATTGTGTGAATGTTTTTAACTTTCATTTGATTCAAATAGCTTTGTTGAATACATGTGACTTTCCTTTGCTTCAAAAAGCTTTGTTTAAATGTGTTTGACTTTCATTTGATTCAAATAGCTTTGTTGAATGCATTTGACTTTTATTTGCTTCAAAAAGCTTTGTTTGAATATGTTTGACTTTCATTTGATTTAAATAGCTTTGTTGAATGCATTTGACTATCATCTGCTTCAAAAATTTTTGTTTGACTTTCATTTGATTCAAATAGATTTGTTGAATGCATTAGACTTTCATTTGTTTAAAAAAGCTTTGTTTGAATGTGGTTGACTTTTATTTGATTGATATGGCTTTGTTGAATGCATTTGACTTTCATTTGCTTCAAAAAGCTTTGTTTGAATGTGTTTGACTTTCATTTGATTTAAATAGCTTGGTTGAATGCATTTGACTTGCATTTGCTTCAAAAAGCTTTCTTTGAATGTGTTTGACTTTCATATGATTTAAATAGCTTTGTTAAATGAATTTGACATTTATTTTCTTCAAAAAGCTTTTTTTAAATGTGTTTGAATTTCATTTGATTCAAATAGCTTTGTTGAATGCATTTAACTTTCATTTGCTTCTAAAAGCTTTGTTTGAATGTGTTTAACTTTCATTTGATTCAAATAGCTTTGTTAAATGCATTTGACTTTCATTTGCTTCAAAATGCTTTATTTGAATGTTTTTGACTTTCATCTGATTCAAATAGCCTTCTTGAATGCATTTGACTTTAATTTGCTTCCAAAAGCTCTGTTTAAATGTGTTTGACTTACATTTGATTCAAATAGCTTTGTTAAATGCATTTGACTTTCATTTGAGTCAAAAAGCTTTGTTTGAATGTGTTTGACTTTCCTTTTATTCAAATAGATTTGTTGAATGCATTAGTGTTTCATTTGCGTAAAAAAGCTTTGTTTGAATGTGGTTGACTTTTATTTGATTTAAATGGCTTTGTTGAATGCATTTGACTTTCATTTGCTTTAAAAAGCTTTGTCTGAATGTGTTTGACTTTCATTTGATTCAAATAGCTTTGTTAATTGCATTTGACTTTTATTTTCTTCAAAAAGCTTTGTTTGAATGTGTTTGACTTTCATTTGATTTAAATAGCTTTGTTGAATGCATTTGACTTTCATTTGCTTCAAAAAGCATTATTTCAATGTGTTTGACTTTTATTTGGTAGAAATTGCTTTGTTGAATGCGTTGGACTTTCATTTGCTTCAAAAAGCTTTGTTTGAATGTGTTTCACTTTCATTTGAATCAAATAGCTTTTTTGAATTCATTTGACTTTCATTTGCTTCAAAAAGATTTGTTTTAATGTGTTTCACTTTCATTTGATTCAAATAGCTTTGTTGAATGCATTTGACTTTCATTTCTTTCAAAAAGTTTTGTTTGAATGTGTTTGACTCTCATTAGATTCAAATAGCTTTGTTAAATGCATTTGACTTTAATTTGCTTCAAAAAGCTTTGTGTTATTGTTTTTGACTTTCATTTGATTCTAATACCTTTGTTGAATGCATTTGACTTTCATTTGATTCAAATAGCTTTGTTGAATGCATGTGATTTTCATTTGCTTCAAAAAGCTTTGTTTAAATGTGTTTGACTTTCATTTGATTCAAATAGCTTTGTTGAATGCATTTGGCTTTCATTTGCTTCAAAAAGCTTTGTTTGAATGTGTTTGACTTTCATTTGATTCAAATAGCTTTGTTAAATGAATTTGACTTTTATTTGCTTCAAAAAGCTTTGTGTGAATGTTTTTTACTTTCATTTGATTCAAATACCTATGTTGAATGCATTTCACTTTCATTTGATTCAAGTAGCTTTGTTGAATGCATGTGACTTTCATTTGCTTCAAAAAGCTTTGTTTAAATGTTTTTTACTTTTATTTGATTCAAATAACTTTGTTGAGTGCATTTGACTTTCATTTGATTCAAATAGCTTTGTTAATTCATTTGAATTTCATTTGGTTGAAAAGCTTTGTTTGAATGTGTATGACTTTCATTTGATTCAAATAGCTTTGTTGAATGCATTCGACTATCATTTGCTTCAAAAGCTTTGTTTGAATGTGTTTGACTTTCATTTGATTCAAATAGCTTTGTTGAATACATTAGACTTTTTATTTGCTTCAAAAAGCTTTGTGTGATTGTTTTTGACTTTCTTTTCATTCTAATACCTTTGTTGAATGCATTTGACTTTCATTTGATTCAAATAGCTTTGTTGAATGCATTTGACTTTCATTTGCTTGAAAAAGCTTTGTTTGAATTTGTTTCACTTTCATTTGATTCAAATAGCTTTGTTAAATGCATTGGACTTTCATATCCTTCAAAAAGCTTTGTTTAAATGTGTTTGACTTTCATTAGATTCAAATAGCTTTGTTAAATGCATTTGACTTTTATTTGCTTCAAAAAGCTTTGTGTGATTGTTTTTTACTTTCATTTGATTCTAATACCTTTGTTGAATGCATTTGACTTTCATTTGATTCAATTAGCTTTGTTGAATACATGTCACTTTCATTTGCTTCAAAAAGCTTTGTTTAAATGTGTTTGACTTTCATTTGATTCAAATAGCTTTGTTGAATGCATTTGACTTTTATCTGCTTCAAAAAGCTCTATTTGAATGTGTTTGACTTACATTTGATTCAAATAGCTTTGTTAAATGCATTTGACTTTCATTTGCTTCAAAAAGCAATATTTCAATGCGTTTGACTTTTATTTGATAGAAATTGCTTTGTTGAATGTGTTTGACTTTCATTTGCTTCAAAAAGCTTTGTTTGAATGTGTTTGACTTTCATTTGATTCAAATAGCTTTTTTGAATGCATTTGACTTTCATTTGCTTCAAAAAGATTTGTTTGAATTTATTTCACTTTCATTTGATTCAAATAGCTTTGTTGAATGCATTTGACTTTCATTTCCATCAAAAAATTTTGTTTGAATGTGTTTGACTCTCATTTGATTCAAATAGCTTTGTTAAATGCATTTGACTTTTATTTGCTTTAAAAAGCTTTGTGTGAATGTTTTTGACTTTCATTTGAATCTAATACCTTTGTTGAATGCATTTGACTTTCATTTGAATCAAATAGCTTTGTTGAATGCATGTGACTTTCATTTGCTTCAAAAAGCTTTGTTTAAATGTGTTTGACTTTCATTTGATTTAAATAGCGTTGTTGAATGCATTTGACTTTCATTTGCTTCAAAAAGCTTTGTTTGAATGTGTTTGACTTTCATTTGATTCAAATATCTTTGTTAAATGAATTTGACTTTTATTTGCTTCAAAAAGCTTTGTGTGAATGTTTTTGACTTTCATTTGATTCAAATAGCTTTTTTGAATGCATTTGACTTTCATTTGATTCAAATAGCTTTTTTGAATGCATTTGACTTTCATTTGACTTTCATTTAAATAGCTTTTTTGAATGCATTAGACTTTCATTTGATTCAAATAGCTTTTTTGAATGCATTTGACTTTCATTTGAGTCAAAAAGCTTTGTTTGAATGTGTTTCACTTTTATTTCATTCAAATAGATTTGTTGAATGCATGTGACCTTCATTTGCTTCAAAAAGCGTAGTTTGAATGTTTTTTACTCTCATTTTATTTAAATAGCCATGTTGAATGCATTTAACTTTCATTTGCTTCATGAAGCTTTTTTTGAATGTGTTTGACTTTCATTTGATTCAAATAGCTTTGTTGAATGCATGTGACTTTCATTTGCTTCAAAAAGCTTTGTTTGAATGTGTTTGACTTTCATTTTATTCAAATAGCTTTGTTGAATGCATGTGACTTTCATTTGCTTCAAAAATCTTTGTTTGAATGTGTTTGACTTTCATTTGATTTGAATAGCTTTGTTGAATGCATTTGACTTTCATTTGCATCAAAAAGCTTTGTTTGAATGTGTTTGACTTTCGTTTGTTTCAAATAGCTTTGTTGAATAGGTTAGACTTTCATTTGCTTCAAAAAGCTTTGTTTGAATGTGTTTGACTTTCATTTTTTTCAAATAGCTTTGTTGAATGCGTTTGACTTTCATTTGCTTCAAAAAGCTTTGTTTGAATGTCTTTGACTTTCATTAATTTCAAATAGCTTTGTTCAATGCATTTGACTTTCATTTACATCAAAAAGCTTTGTTTGAATGTGTTTTACTTTTATTTTTTAAAAATAGCTTTGTTAAATGCATTTTACTTTCATTTGCTTCAAAAAGCTTTGTTTGAATATTTTTGACTTTCATTTGATTTAAATAGCCTTGTTGAATTTATTTAACTTTCATTTGCTTCATGAAGCTTTTTTTGAATGTGTTTGACTTTCATTTGATTCAAATAGCTTTGTTGAATGCATTTGACTTTCATTTGCTTCAAAAAGCTTTTTTGAATGTGTTTGACTTTCATTTGATTCAAATAGCCTAGTCAAATGCATTTCACTTTCATTTGCTTCAAAAAGCTTTGTTTGAAAGTGTTTGACTTTCATTTGATTCAAATAGCTTTGTTAAATGCATTTGACTTTCATTTGAGTCAAAAACCTTTCTTTGAATGTGTTTGACTTTCATTTTATTCAAATAGCTTTGTTGAATGCATGTGACTTTCATTTGCTTCAAAAAGCTTTGTTTGTATGTGTTTGACTTTCATTTGATTTAAATAGCTTGGTTGAATGCATTTGACTTGCATTTGCTTCAAAAAGTTTTGTTTGAATGTGTTTGACTTTCATTTGTTTTAAATAGCTTGGTTGAATGCATTTGACTTGCATTTGCTTCAAAAAGTTTTGTTTGTATGTGTTTGACTTTCATTTGCTTCAAAAAGCTTTGTTTGAATGTGCTTGATTTTCATTTGAATCTAATAGCTTTGGTGAATGCATTTGACTTTCATTTGCTTCAAAAAGCTTTTTTTGAATGTGTTTGACTTTCTTTTAATTCAAATAGCTTTGTTAATGCATTTGACTTTCATTTGATTAAAAAAGCTTTGTTTGAATGTGTTTGACTTTTATTTGATTCAAACAGCTTTGTTGAATGCATTTAACTTTCATTTGCTTCAAAAAGCTTTTTTAAATGTGTTTGATTTTCATTTGATTCTTCGTTAAACGCATTTGAATTTCATTTGAGTCAAAAAGCTTTGTTTGAATTTGTTTGACTTTCATTTTATTCAAATAGCTTTGTTGAATGCATGTGACTTTCATTTGCTTAAAAAGCTTTGTTTAAATGTTTTTGACTCCCATTTGATTCAAATAGCCTTGTTGAATGCATTTAAGTTTCATTTGCTTCATAAAGCTCCTTTTGAATGTGTTTGACTTTAATTTTATTCAAATAGCTTTGTTGAATGCATGTGACATTCCTTTTCTTCAAAAAACTTTGTTTGAATGTGTTTGACTTTTATTTGAATCAAATAGCTTTGTTGAATGTATTTGACTTTCATTTGCTTCAAAAACCTTTGTTTAAACGTGTTTGACTTTCATTTGATTTAAATAGCTATGTTGAATACATGTGACTTTCATTTGCTTATAAAAGTTTTGTTTGAATGTGTTTGACTTTCATTTGTTTAAATAGCTTTGTTGAATGCATTTGACTTTAATTTGCTTCAAAAAGCTTTGTTTAAATGTGTTCTACTTTCATTTGATTCATATAGCTTTGTTAAATGCATTTGACTTTCATTTGCTTCAAAAAGCGTTGTTTGAATGTTTTTGACATTCATTTGATTCAAATAGCCTTTTTTAATGCATTTAACTTTCATTTGCTTCATAAACCTCTTTTTGAATGTTTTTTACTTTCATTTGATTCAAATAGCTTTGTTGAATGCATTTGACTTTCATTTGCTTCAAAAAGCTTTTTTGAATGTGTTTGACTTTCATTTTATTCAAATAGCTTTGTTAATGCATTTTACTTTCATTTGATTCAAAAAGCTTTGTTTGAATGTGTTTGACTTTCATTAGATTCAAACAGCTTTGTTGAATGCATTTTACTTTCATTTGCTTTAAAAAGCGTTGTTTGAATGTGTTTGATTTTCATTTGATTTTCAATAGCTTTTTTAAATGCATTTGACTTTTATTTGCTTCAAAAAGCTTTGTTTGAATGTGTTTGATTTTCATTTGATTTAAATAGCTTTGTTAAATGCATTTGACTTTCATTTGCTTCAAAAAGCTTTGTTTGAATGTGTTTGACTTTCTTTTAATTCAAATAGCTTTGTTAATGCATTTTACTTTCATTTGATTTAAAAACCTTTGTTTGAATGTGTTTGACTTTCATTAGATTCAAACAGCTTTGTTGAATGCATTTGACTTTCATTTGCTTCAAAAAGCTTTTTTGAATGTTTTTTACTCTCATTTGATTCAAATAGCTTTGTTAAACTATTTTCAATTTCATTTCAGTCAAAAAGCTTTGTTTGAATTTGTTTGACTTTCATTTTATTCAAATAGCTTTGTTGAACGCATGTGACTTTCATTTGCTTCAAAAAGCTTTGTTTGAATGTTTTTCACTTCCATTTGATTCAAATAGCCTTGTTGAATGCATTTAACTTTCATTTGCTTCATAAATCTCTTTTTGAATGTGTTTGACTTTCATTTGATTCAAATAGCTTTGTTGAATGCATTTGACTGTCATTTGCTTCAAAAAGCTTATTTTAATGTGTTTTCCTATTATTTGATTCAAATAGCCTAGTTAAATGCATTTGACATTCATTTGCTTCAAAAAGCTTTGTTTGAATGTGTTTGACTTTCATTTGATTTAAATAGCATTGTTGAATGCATTTGACTTTCATTTGAGTCAAAAAGCTTTGTTTGAATGTGTTTGACTTTCATTTTATTCAAATAGCATTGTTGAACACATGTGATTTTCATTTGCTTCAAAAATCTTTGTTTGAGGGTGTTTGACTTTCATTTGATTCAAATAGCTTTGTTGAATGCATGTGACTTTCATTTGCTTTGAAAAGCTTTGTTTGAATGTTTTTGACTTTCATTTGATTTAAATAGCTTTGTTGAATGCATTTGCCTTTCATTTGCTTCAAAAAACTTTGTTTGAATGTGTTTGACTTTCATTTGAATCAAATTGCGTTGTTAAATGCATTTGACTTTCATTTGCTTCAAAAAGCTTGGTTTGACTGTGTTTGACTTTCATTTGATTCAAATAGCTTTGTTAAATGCATGTGACTTTCATTTGCTTCAAAAAGCTTTGTTTGAATGCGTTTGACTTTCATTTGCTTCAAAAAACTTTGTTTGAATGTGTTTGACTTTCATTTGATTCAAATATCTTTGTTGAATGCATGTGACTTTCATTTGCTTAAAAAACTTTGTTTGAATGTGTTTGACTTTCATTTGATTCAAATAGCTTTGTTGAATGCATTTGACTTTCATTTTCTTCAAAAAGCTTTGTTTAAATGTGTTTGACTTTCATTTGATTCATATAGCTTTGTTAAATGCATTTGACTTTCATTTTCTTCAAAAAGCTTTGTTTCTATGTGTTTGCCTTTCATTTGATTTAAATAGCTTTGTTGAATGTATTTGACTTTCATTTGCTACAAAAAGCTTTTTTGAATGTGCTTGACTTTCATTTGATTCAAACAGCTTTGTTGAATGCGTATTACTTTCATTTGCTTCAAAAAGCTTTGTTTGAGTGTGTTTGACTTTCATTTGATTCAAATAGCTTCGTCAAATGCATTTGACTTTCATTTGAGTCAAAAAGCTTTGTTTTAATGTGTTTGACTTTCGTTTGATTTAAATAGCTTTGTTAATGCATTTGACTTTCATTTGATTTTTAAAGCTTTGTTTGAATGTGTTTGACTTTCCTTTGATTCAAATAGCTTTGTTAAATGCTTTTGATTTTCATTTTCTTCAAAAAGCTTTGTTTGAATGTGTTTGACTTTCTTTTGATTTAAATACCTTTGTTATTGCATTTGACTTTCATTTGATTCAAAAAACTTTGTTTGAAAGTGTTGACTATCATTTGATTGAAAAAGCTTTGTTAAATACATTTGACTTTTATTTGATTCAAAAAGCTTTGTTTAATTGTGTTTGACTTTCATTTGTTACAAATAGCTTTGTTAAATGCATTTGACTTTCATTTGCTTCAATAAGTTTTGTTTGAATATTTTTGACTTTCATTTGATTTAAATAGCCTTGTTGAATGCATTTAACTCTCATTTGCTTCAAAAAGCTTTGTTAGAATGTGTTTCACTTTCATTTGATTCAAATAGCTTTGTTGAATGCATGTGACTTTCATTTGCTTCAAAAAGCTTTGTTTGAATGTGTTTGACTTTCGTTTATTTCAAATAGATTTGTTGAATGCATTTGACTTTCATTTGCTTCAAAAAGCTTCGTTTGAATGTGTTTGACTTTTATTTGATTTAAATAGCTTTGTTGAATGCATTTGACTTTCATTTGCTTCAAAAAGCTTTGTTTGAATGTGTTTGACTTTCATTTATTTCAAATAGCTTTTTTGAAAGCATTTGACTTTTATTTGAGGCAAAAAGCTTTGTTTGAATGTGTTTGACTTTCATTTGATTCAAATAGCTTTGTTGGATGCATTTGACTTTTATTTGCTTCAAAAAAGATTTGTTTGAATGTGTTTGACTTTCATTTGATTTATATAGCTTTGTTGAATGCATTTGACTTTTATTTGCTTCAAAAAGCTTTGTTTGAATGTGTTTAACTTTCATTTGATTCATATAGCTTTGTTAAAAGCATTTGACTTTCATTTGCTTCAAAAAGTTTTTTTTCAATTCGTTTGACTTTCAATTGATTCAAATAGCTTTGTTAAATGCATTTCACTTTCATTTGCTTCAAAAAGCTTTGTTTGAATGTGTTTGACTTTCATTTGATTTAAATAGTTTTGTTGAATGCATGTGACTTTCATTTGCTTCAAAAAGCATTGTTTGAATGTGTTTGCCTTTCATTTGATTCAAATAGCTTTGTTAAATGCATTTGACTTTCATTTGCTTCAAAAAGATTTGTTTCAATGTGTTTGACTTGCATTTGATTCAAAAAAGCTTTGTTGAATGCATTTGACTTGCATTTAAATAGCTTTGTTAAATGCTTTTGATTTTTATTTGCTTCATAAAGCTTTGTTTGAATGTGTTTGTCTTTCGTTTGATTCAAATAGCTTTGTTAATGCATTTGACTTTCATTTGATTCAAAAAGCTTTGTTTGAAAGCGTTTTATTTTCATTTGATTCAAACAGCTTTGTTGAATACATTTGACTTTCATTTGCTTCAAAAGTTTTGTTTGAATGTGTTTAACTTTCATTGGAATCAAATAGCTTAATTAAATGTATTTGACTTTCATTTTCTTTAAAAAGCTTTGTTTGAATGTGTTTGAATTTCATTTTATTCAAATAGCTTTGTTTAATGCATGTGACTTTCATTTGCTTCAAAAAGCTTTGTTTGAATGTGTTTGACTTTCATTTGATTTAAATAGCTTTGTTGAATGCATTAGACATTCATTTGAGTCAAAAAGCTTTGTTTGAATGTGTTTGACTTTTATTTCATTCAAATAGCTTTGTTAAATGCATTTGACATTCAATTGCTTCAAAAAGTTTTGTTTGAATGTGTTTGACTTTCATTTGATTCATATAGCTTTGTTAAATGCATTTGACTTTCATTTGCTTCAAAAAGTTTTTTTCAATGCGTTTAACTTTCATTTGATTCAAATAGCCTTGTTAAATGCATTTGACTTTCATTAGCTTCGAAAAGCTTTGTTTGAATGTGTTTGACTATCATTTTATTCAAATAGCTTTGTTAAATGCATTTGACTTTCATTTGAGTCAAAAAGCTTTGTTTGAATGTGTTTGACTTTTATTTTATTCAAATAGCTTTGTTGAATGCATGTGACTTTCATTTGCATCAAAAAGCTTTGTTTGAATGTGTTTGACTTTCATTTGATTTAAATATCTTTGTTGAATGCATTTGTTTTTCATTTGCTTCAAAAAGTTTTTTTGAATGCGTTTGACTTTCATTTCATTCAAACAGCTTTGTTGAATGCATTTGACTTTTATTTGAGTCAAAAAGCTTGGTTTGAATGTGTTTGACATTCATATGATTCAAAAAAGCTTTGTTGAATGCATTTGACTTTAATTTGCTTCAAAAAGCTTTTTTTGAATGTGTTTGAGTTTCATTTCATTCAAACAGCTTTGTTGAATGCATTTGACTTTTATTTGCTTCAAAATGCTTTGTTTAAATGTGTTTGAATTTCATTTGATTCAAACAGCTTTGTTGAATGGATTTGAATTTCACTTGCTTCAAAAAGCTTTGTTTAATGTGTTTGATTTTCATTTGATTCAAATAGCTTTGTTTAATGCATTTGACTTTTATTTGCGTCAAAAAGCTTTGTTTGAATGTGTTTGACTTTCATTTGAATCAAATAGATTTGTTGAATGCATTTGACTTTCATTTGAGTCAAAAAGTTTTGTTTGAATGTGTTTGACTTGCATATGATTCAAAAAAGCTTTGTTGAATGCATTTGACTTTAATTTGCTTCAAAAAGCTTTGTTTGAATGTGTTTGACTTTGATTTCATTCAAACATATTTGTTGAATGCATTTGACTTTTATTTGAGTCAAAAAGCTTTGTTTGAATGTGTTTGACCTTTATTTGATTCAAATAGCTTTGTTAAATGCGTTTGACTTTCATTTGCTTCAAAAAGCTTTGTTTGAATGTGTTTGACTTTCATTTGATTCAAATACCTTTGTTGAAAGCATTTAAATTTCACTTGCTTCAAAAAACTTTGTTTGAATGTGTTTGACTTTCATTTGATTCAAATAGCTTTGTTTAATGCATTTGACTTTCATTTGCGTCAAAAAGCTTTGTTTGAATGTGTTTGACTTTCATTTCATTCAAATAGCTTTGTTGAACGCATTTGAATTTCACTTGCTTCAAAAAGCTTTGTTTAATGTGTTTGACTTTCATTTGATTTAAATAGCTTTGTTGAATGCATTTGTCTTTCATTTGCTTCAAAAAGTTTTTTTGAATGCGTTTGACTTTCATTTCATTCAAACAGCTTTGTTGAATGCATTTGACTTTCATTCGAGTCAAAAAGCTTTGTTTGAATGTGTTTGACTTTCATTTGATTCTAAAAAGCTTTGTTTAATGCATTTGAGTTTAATTTGCTTCCAAAAGCTTTGTTTGAATGTGTTTGACTTTCATTTCATTCAAACAGCTTTGTTGAATAAGTTTGACCTTTATTTGATTCAAATATCTTTATTAAATACATTTGACTTTTATTTGCTTTAAAAAGCTTTGTTTGAATGTGTTTGACTTTCATTTGATTAAAATAGCTTTGTTGAATGCTTTTGAATTTCACTTGCTTCAAAAAGCTTTGTTTGAATGTGTTTGACTTTCATTTGATTCAAATACCTTTGTTGAATGCATTTGATTTTCATTTGAGTCAAAAAGTTTTGTTTAAATTTGTTTGACTTGCATTTGATTCAAAAAAGCTTTGTTGAATGCATTTGACTTTCATTTGCTTAAAAAAACTTTATTTGAATGTGTTTGAATTCATTTGATTCAAATAGCTTTGTTGAATGCATTTGAATTTCACTTGCTTCAAAAAGCTTTGTTTGAATGTGTTTAACTTTCATTTGAATAAAATAGCTTTGTTGAATGCATTTGACTTTCATTTGATTCAAAAACTTTGTTTGAATGTGGTTGACTTTCATTTGATTCAAATAGCTTTGTTGAATGCATTTGAATTTCACTTGCTTCAAAAAGCTTTGTTTGAATGTGTTTGACTTTCATTTGATTAAAATAGCTTTGTTGAATGCATTTGACTTTCATTTGCTTCAAAAAGCTTTGTTTGAATATGTTTGACTTTCATTTGATTAAAATAGCTTTGTTGAATGCATTGGACTTTCATTTGCTTCAAAAAGCTTTGTTTGAATATGTTTGACTTTCATTTGATTCAAAAAAGCTTTGTTTGAATATGTTTGACTTTCATTTGATTCAAAAAATCTTTGTTGAATGCATTTGACTTTCATTTGCTTCAAAAAGCTTTGTTTGAATGTGTTTGACGTTCATTTCTTTCAAACAGCTTTGTTGAATGCATTTGACTTTTATTTGAGTCAAAGAGCTTTGTTTGAATGTGTTTGACCTTTATTTGATTCAAATAGCTTTGTTAAATGCATTTGACTTTCATTTGCTTCAAAAAGCTTTGTTTGAATGTGTTTGACTTTCATTTGATTCAAATAGCTTTGTTGAAAGCATTTGAATTTCACTTGCTTCAAAAAGCTTTGTTTGAATGTGTTTGACTTTCATTTGATTCAAACAGCTTTGTTTAATGCATTTGACTTTCATTTGAGTCAAAAAGTTTTGTTTGAATGTGTTTGACATGCATTTGATTCAAAAAAAGCTTTGTTGAATGCATTTGACTTTCATTTGCTTAAAAAAACTTCATTTGAATGTGTTTGACTTTCTTTTGATTCAAATATCTTTGTTGAATGCATGTGACTTTCATTTGCTTAAAAAAACTTTGTTTGAATGAGTTTGACTTTCATTTGATTCAAATAGCTTTGTTGAATGTATTTGACTTTCATTTTCTTCAAAAAGCTTTGTTTAAATGTGTTTGACTTTCATTTGATTCATATAGCTTTGTTAAATGCATTTGACTTTCATTTTCTTCAAAAAGCTTTGTTTGTATGTGTTTGCCTTTCATTTGATTTAAATAGCTTTGTTGAATGTATTTGACTTTCATTTGCTACAAAAAGCTTTTTTGAATGTGCTTGACTTTCATTTGATTCAAACAGCTTTGTTGAATGCGTATTACTTTCATTTGCTTCAAAAAGCTTTGTTTGAGTGTGTTTGACTTTCATTTGATTCAAATAGCTTCGTCAAATGCATTTGACTTTCATTTGAGTCAAAAAGCTTTGTTTGAATATGTTTGACTTTCTTTTGATTTAAATAGCTTTGTTAATGCATTTGACTTTCATTTGATTTTTAAAGCTTTGTTTGAATGTGTTTGACTTTCTTTTGATTCAAATAGCTTTGTTAAATGCTTTTGATTTTCATTTTCTTCAAAAAGCTTTGTTTGAATGTGTTTGACTTTCTTTTGATTTAAATACCTTTGTTATTGCATTTGACTTTCATTTGATTCAAAAAACTTTGTTTGAAAGTGTTTGACTATCATTTGATTGAAAAAGCTTTGTTAAATACATTTGACTTTCATTTGATTCAAAAAGCTTTGTTTAATTGTGTTTGACTTTCATTTGTTACAAATAGCTTTGTTAAATGCATTTGACTTTCATTTGCTTCAATAAGTTTTGTTTGAATATTTTTGACTTTCATTTGATTTAAATAGCCTTGTTGAATGCATTTAACTCTCATTTGCTTCAAAAAGCTTTGTTAGAATGTGTTTCACTTTCATTTGATTCAAATAGCTTTGTTGAATGCATGTGACTTTCATTTGCTTCAAAAAGCTTTGTTTGAATGTGTTTGACTTTCATTTATTTCAAATAGATTTGTTGAATGCATTTGACTTTCATTTGCTTCAAAAAGCTTTGTTTGAATGTGTTTGACTTTCATTTGATTTAAATAGCTTTGTTGAATGCATTTGACTTTCATTTGCTTCAAAAAGCTTTGTTTGAATGTGTTTGACTTTCATTTGCTTCAAAAAGCTTTGTTTGAATGTGTTTGACTTTCATTTGATTTAAATAGCTTTGTTGAATGCATTTGACTTTCATTTGCTTCAAAAAGCTTTGTTTGAATGTGTTTGACTTTCATTTATTTCAAATAGCTTTGTTTAAAGCATTTGACTTTTATTTGAGTCAAAAAGCTTTGTTTGAATGTGTTTGACTTTCATTTGATTCAAATAGCTTTGTTGGATGCATTTGACTTTTATTTGCTTCAAAAAAGCTTTGTTTGAATGTGTTTGACTTTCATTTGATTTATATAGCTTTGTTGAATGCATTTGACTTTTATTTGCTTCAAAAAGCTTTGTTTGAATGTGTTTAACTTTCATTTGATTCATATAGCTTTGTTAAAAGAATTTGACTTTCATTTGCTTCAAAAAGTTTTTTTTCAATTCGTTTGACTTTCAATTGATTCAAATAGCTTTGTTAAATGCATTTCACTTTCATTTGCTTCAAAAAGCTTTGTTTGAATGTGTTTGACTTTCATTTGATTTAAATAGCTTTGTTGAATGCATTAGACATTCATTTGAGTCAAAAAGCTTTGTTTGAATGTGTTTGACTTTTATTTCATTCAAATAGCTTTGTTAAATGCATTTGACATTCAATTGCTTCAAAAAGTTTTGTTTGAATGTGTTTGACTTTCATTTGATTCATATAGCTTTGTTAAATGCATTTGACTTTCATTTGCTTCAAAAAGTTTTTTTCAATGCGTTTAACTTTCATTTGATTCAAATAGCCTTGTTAAATGCATTTGACTTTCATTAGCTTCAAAAAGCTTTGTTTGAATGTGTTTGACTATCATTTTATTCAAATAGCTTTGTTAAATGCATTTGACTTTCATTTGAGTCAAAAAGCTTTGTTTGAATGTGTTTGACTTTCATTTTATTCAAATAGCTTTGTTGAATGCATGTGACTTTCATTTGCATCAAAAAGCTTTGTTTGAATGTGTTTGACTTTCATTTGATTTAAATATCTTTGTTGAATGCATTTGTCTTTCATTTGCTTCAAAAAGTTTTTTTGAATGCGTTTGACTTTAATTTCATTCAAACAGCTTTGTTGAATGCATTTGACTTTTATTTGAGTCAAAAAGCTTGGTTTGAATGTGTTTGACATTCATTTGATTCAAAAAAGCTTTGTTGAATGCATTTGACTTTAATTTGCTTCAAAAAGCTTTTTTTGAATGTGTTTGACTTTCATTTCATTCAAACAGCTTTGTTGAATGCATTTGACTTTTATTTGCTTCAAAATGCTTTGTTTAAATGTGTTTGAATTTCATTTGATTCAAACAGCTTTGTTGAATGCATTTGAATTTCACTTGCTTCAAAAAGCTTTGTTTAATGTGTTTGATTTTCATTTGATTCAAATAGCTTTGTTTAATGCATTTGACTTTTATTTGCGTCAAAAAGCTTTGTTTGAATGTGTTTGACTTTCATTTGAATCAAATAGCTTTGTTGAATGCATTTGACTTTCATTTGAGTCAAAAAGTTTTGTTTGAATGTGTTTGACTTGCATTTGATTCAAAAAAGCTTTGTTGAATGCATTTGGCTTTAATTTGCTTCAAAAAGCTTTGTTTGAATGTGTTTGACTTTGATTTCATTCAAACATATTTGTTGAATGCATTTGACTTTTATTTGAGTCAAAAAGCTTTGTTTGAATGTGTTTGACCTTTATTTGATTCAAATAGCTTTGTTAAATGCGTTTGACTTTCATTTGCTTCAAAAAGCTTTGTTTGAATGTGTTTGACTTTCATTTGATTCAAATAGCTTTGTTGAAAGCATTTAAATTTCACTTGCTTCAAAAAACTTTGTTTGAATGTGTTTGACTTTCATTTGATTCAAATAGCTTTGTTTAATGCATTTGACTTTCATTTGCGTCAAAAAGCTTTGTTTGAATGTGTTTGACTTTCATTTCATTCAAATAGCTTTGTTGAATGCATGTGACTTTTATTTGCTTCAAAAAAGTTTTGTTTGAATGTGTTTGACTTTCATTTGATTTATATAGCTTTGTTGAATGCATTTGACTTTCATTTGCTTCAAAAAGCTTTGTTTGAATGTGTTTGACTTTCATTTGTTTCATATAGCTTTGTTAAATGCATTTGACTTTCATTCGCTTCAAAAAGATTTGTTTCAATGTGTTTGACTTATAATTGATTCAAAGAGCCTAGTTAAATGCATTTGACTTTTATTTGCTTCAAAAAGCTTTGTTTGAATGTGTTTAACTTTCATTTGATTCATATAGCTTTGTTAAAAGCATTTGACTTTCACTTGCTTCAAAAAGTTTTTTTTCAATTCGTTTGACTTTCAATTGATTCAAATAGCTTTGTTAAATGCATTTCACTTTCATTTGCTTCAAAAAGCTTTGTTTGAATGTGTTTGACTTTCATTTGATTTAAATAGTTTTGTTGAATGCATGTGACTTTCATTTGCTTCAAAAAGCATTGTTTGAATGTGTTTGCCTTTCATTTGATTCAAATAGCTTTGTTAAATGCATTTGACTTTCATTTGCTTCAAAAAGATTTGTTTCAATGTGTTTGACTTGCATTTGATTCAAAAAAGCTTTGTTGAATGCATTTGACTTGCATTTAAATAGCTTTGTTAAATGCTTTTGATTTTCATTTGCTTCATAAAGCTTTGTTTGAATGTGTTTGTCTTTCGTTTGATTCAAATAGCTTTGTTAATGCATTTGACTTTCATTTGATTCAAAAAGCTTTGTTTGAAAGCGTTTTATTTTCATTTGATTCAAACAGCTTTGTTGAATACATTTGACTTTCATTTGCTTCAAAAGTTTTGTTTGAATGTGTTTAACTTTCATTGGAATCAAATAGCTTAATTAAATGTATTTGACTTTCATTTGCTTTAAAAAGCTTTGTTTGAATGTGTTTGAATTTCATTTTATTCAAATAGCTTTGTTTAATGCATGTGACTTTCATTTGCTTCAAAAAGCTTTGTTTGAATGTGTTTGACTTTTATTTGATTTAAATAGCTTTGTTGAATGCATTAGACATTCATTTGAGTCAAAAAGCTTTGTTTGAATGTGTTTGACTTTTATTTCATTCAAATAGCTTTGTTAAATGCATTTGACATTCAATTGCTTCAAAAAGTTTTGTTTGAATGTATTTGACTTTCATTTGATTCATATAGCTTTGTTAAATGCATTTGACTTTCATTTGCTTCAAAAAGTTTTTTTCAATGCGTTTAACTTTCATTTGATTCAAATAGCCTTGTTAAATGCATTTGACTTTCATTAGCTTCAAAAAGCTTTGTTTGAATGTGTTTGACTATCATTTTATTCAAATAGCTTTGTTAAATGCATTTGACTTTCATTTGAGTCAAAAAGCTTTGTTTGAATGTGTTTGACTTTCATTTTATTCAAATAGCTTTGTTGAATGCATGTGACTTTCATTTGCATCAAAAAGCTTTGTTTGAATGTGTTTGACTTTCATTTGATTTAAATATCTTTGTTGAATGCATTTGTCTTTCATTTGCTTCAAAAAGTTTTTTTGAATGCGTTTGACTTTAATTTCATTCAAACAGCTTTGTTGAATGCATTTGACTTTTATTTGAGTCAAAAAGCTTGGTTTGAATGTGTTTGACATTCATTTGATTCAAAAAAGCTTTGTTGAATGCATTTGACTTTAATTTGCTTCAAAAAGCTTTTTTTGAATGTGTTTGACTTTCATTTCATTCAAACAGCTTTGTTGAATGCATTTGACTTTTATTTGCTTCAAAATGCTTTGTTTAAATGTGTTTGAATTTCATTTGATTCAAACATCTTTGTTGAATGCATTTGAATTTCACTTGCTTCAAAAAGCTTTGTTTAATGTGTTTGATTTTCATTTGATTCAAATAGCTTTGTTTAATGCATTTGACTTTAATTTGCGTCAAAAAGCTTTGTTTGAATGTGTTTGACTTTCATTTGAATCAAATAGCTTTGTTGAATGCATTTGACTTTCATTTGAGTCAAAAAGTTTTGTTTGAATGTGTTTGACTTGTATTTGATTCAAAAAAGCTTTGTTGAATGCATTTGACTTTAATTTGCTTCAAAAAGCTTTGTTTGAATGTGTTTGACTTTGATTTCATTCAAACATATTTGTTGAATGCATTTGACTTTTATTTGAGTCAAAAAGCTTTGTTTGAATGTGTTTGACCTTTATTTGATTCAAATAGCTTTGTTAAATGCGTTTGACTTTCATTTGCTTCAAAAAGCTTTGTTTGAATGTGTTTGACTTTCATTTGATTCAAATAGCTTTGTTGAAAGCATTTAAATTTCACTTGCTTCAAAAAACTTTGTTTGAATGTGTTTGACTTTCATTTGATTCAAATAGCTTTGTTTAATGCATTTGACTTTCATTTGCGTCAAAAAGCTTTGTTTGAATGTGTTTGACTTTCATTTCATTCAAATAGCTTTGTTGAATGCATGTGACTTTTATTTGCTTCAAAAAAGTTTTGTTTGAATGTGTTTGACTTTCATTTGATTTATATAGCTTTGTTGAATGCATTTGACTTTCATTTGCTTCAAAAAGCTTTGTTTGAATGTGTTTGACTTTCATTTGTTTCATATAGCTTTGTTAAATGCATTTGACTTTCATTCGCTTCAAAAAGATTTGTTTCAATGTGTTTGACTTATAATTGATTCAAAGAGCCTAGTTAAATGCATTTGACTTTTATTTGCTTCAAAAAGCTTTGTTTGAATGTGTTTAACTTTCATTTGATTCATATAGCTTTGTTAAAAGCATTTGACTTTCATTTGCTTCAAAAAGTTTTTTTTCAATTCGTTTGACTTTCAATTGATTCAAATAGCTTTGTTAAATGCATTTCACTTTCATTTGCTTCAAAAAGCTTTGTTTGAATGTGTTTGACTTTCATTTGATTTAAATAGTTTTGTTGAATGCATGTGACTTTCATTTGCTTCAAAAAGCATTGTTTGAATGTGTTTGCCTTTCATTTGATTCAAATAGCTTTGTTAAATGCATTTGACTTTCATTTGCTTCAAAAAGATTTGTTTCAATGTGTTTGACTTGCATTTGATTCAAAAAAGCTTTGTTGAATGCATTTGACTTGCATTTAAATAGCTTTGTTAAATGCTTTTGATTTTCATTTGCTTCATAAAGCTTTGTTTGAATGTGTTTGTCTTTCGTTTGATTCAAATAGCTTTGTTAATGCATTTGACTTTCATTTGATTCAAAAAGCTTTGTTTTAAAGCGTTTTATTTTCATTTGATTCAAACAACTTTGTTGAATACATTTGACTTTCATTTGCTTCAAAAGTTTTGTTTGAATGTGTTTAACTTTCATTGGAATCAAATAGCTTAATTAAATGTATTTGACTTTCATTTGCTTTAAAAAGCTTTGTTTGAATGTGTTTGAATTTCATTTTATTCAAATAGCTTTGTTTAATGCATGTGACTTTCATTTGCTTCAAAAAGCTTTGTTTGAATGTGTTTGACTTTCATTTGATTTAAATAGCTTTGTTGAATGCATTAGACATTCATTTGAGTCAAAAAGCTTTGTTTGAATGTGTTTGACTTTTATTTCATTCAAATAGCTTTGTTAAATGCATTTGACATTCAATTGCTTCAAAAAGTTTTGTTTGAATGTATTTGACTTTCATTTGATTCATATAGCTTTGTTAAATGCATTTGACTTTCATTTGCTTCAAAAAGTTTTTTTCAATGCGTTTAACTTTCATTTGATTCAAATAGCCTTGTTAAATGCATTTGACTTTCATTAGCTTCAAAAAGCTTTGTTTGAATGTGTTTGACTATCATTTTATTCAAATAGCTTTGTTAAATGCATTTGACTTTCATTTGAGTCAAAAAGCTTTGTTTGAATGTGTTTGACTTTCATTTTATTCAAATAGCTTTGTTGAATGCATGTGACTTTCATTTGCATCAAAAAGCTTTGTTTGAATGTGTTTGACTTTCATTTGATTTAAATATCTTTGTTGAATGCATTTGTCTTTCATTTGCTTCAAAAAGTTTTTTTGAATGCGTTTGACTTTAATTTCAGTCAAACAGCTTTGTTGAATGCATTTGACTTTTATTTGAGTCAAAAAGCTTGGTTTGAATGTGTTTGACATTCATTTGATTCAAAAAAGCTTTGTTGAATGCATTTGACTTTAATTTGCTTCAAAAAGCTTTTTTTGAATGTGTTTGACTTTCATTTCATTCAAACAGCTTTGTTGAATGCATTTGACTTTTATTTGCTTCAAAATGCTTTGTTTAAATGTGTTTGAATTTCATTTGATTCAAACATCTTTGTTGAATGCATTTGAATTTCACTTGCTTCAAAAAGCTTTGTTTAATGTGTTTGATTTTCATTTGATTCAAATAGCTTTGTTTAATGCATTTGACTTTAATTTGCGTCAAAAAGCTTTGTTTGAATGTGTTTGACTTTCATTTGAATCAAATAGCTTTGTTGAATGCATTTGACTTTCATTTGAGTCAAAAAGTTTTGTTTGAATGTGTTTGACTTGTATTTGATTCAAAAAAGCTTTGTTGAATGCATTTGACTTTAATTTGCTTCAAAAAGCTTTGTTTGAATGTGTTTGACTTTGATTTCATTCAAACATATTTGTTGAATGCATTTGACTTTTATTTGAGTCAAAAAGCTTTGTTTGAATGTGTTTGACCTTTATTTGATTCAAATAGCTTTGTTAAATGCGTTTGACTTTCATTTGCTTCAAAAAGCTTTGTTTGAATGTGTTTGACTTTCATTTGATTCAAATAGCTTTGTTGAAAGCATTTAAATTTCACTTGCTTCAAAAAACTTTGTTTGAATGTGTTTGACTTTCATTTGATTCAAATAGCTTTGTTTAATGCATTTGACTTTCATTTGCGTCAAAAAGCTTTGTTTGAATGTGTTTGACTTTCATTTCATTCAAATAGCTTTGTTGAATGCATGTGACTTTTATTTGCTTCAAAAAAGTTTTGTTTGAATGTGTTTGACTTTCATTTGATTTATATAGCTTTGTTGAATGCATTTGACTTTCATTTGCTTCAAAAAGCTTTGTTTGAATGTGTTTGACTTTCATTTGTTTCATATAGCTTTGTTAAATGCATTTGACTTTCATTCGCTTCAAAAAGATTTGTTTCAATGTGTTTGACTTATAATTGATTCAAAGAGCCTAGTTAAATGCATTTGACTTTTATTTGCTTCAAAAAGCTTTGTTTGAATGTGTTTAACTTTCATTTGATTCATATAGCTTTGTTAAAAGCATTTGACTTTCATTTGCTTCAAAAAGTTTTTTTTCAATTCGTTTGACTTTCAATTGATTCAAATAGCTTTGTTAAATGCATTTCACTTTCATTTGCTTCAAAAAGCTTTGTTTGAATGTGTTTGACTTTCATTTGATTTAAATAGTTTTGTTGAATGCATGTGACTTTCATTTGCTTCAAAAAGCATTGTTTGAATGTGTTTGCCTTTCATTTGATTCAAATAGCTTTGTTAAATGCATTTGACTTTCATTTGCTTCAAAAAGATTTGTTTCAATGTGTTTGACTTGCATTTGATTCAAAAAAGCTTTGTTGAATGCATTTGACTTGCATTTAAATAGCGTTGTTAAATGCTTTTGATTTTCATTTGCTTCATAAAGCTTTGTTTGAATGTGTTTGTCTTTCGTTTGATTCAAATAGCTTTGTTAATGCATTTGACTTTCATTTGATTCAAAAAGCTTTGTTTTAAAGCGTTTTATTTTCATTTGATTCAAACAGCTTTGTTGAATACATTTGACTTTCATTTGCTTCAAAAGTTTTGTTTGAATGTGTTTAACTTTCATTGGAATCAAATAGCTTAATTAAATGTATTTGACTTTCATTTGCTTTAAAAAGCTTTGTTTGAATGTGTTTGAATTTCATTTTATTCAAATAGCTTTGTTTAATGCATGTGACTTTCATTTGCTTCAAAAAGCTTTGTTTGAATGTGTTTGACTTTCATTTGATTTAAATAGCTTTGTTGAATGCATTTGACATTCAATTGCTTCAAAAAGTTTTGTTTGAATGTGTTTGACTTTCATTTGATTCATATAGCTTTGTTAAATGCATTTGACTTTCATTTGCTTCAAAAAGTTTTTTTCAATGCGTTTAACTTTCATTTGATTCAAATAGCCTTGTTAAATGCATTTGACTTTCATTAGCTTCAAAAAGCTTTGTTTGAATGTGTTTGACTATCATTTTATTCAAATAGCTTTGTTAAATGCATTTGACTTTCATTTGAGTCAAAAAGCTTTGTTTGAATGTGTTTGACTTTCATTTTATTCAAATAGCTTTGTTGAATGCATGTGACTTTCATTTGCATCAAAAAGCTTTGTTTGAATGTGTTTGACTTTCATTTGATTTAAATATCTTTGTTGAATGCATTTGTCTTTCATTTGCTTCAAAAAGTTTTTTTGAATGCGTTTGACTTTAATTTCATTCAAACAGCTTTGTTGAATGCATTTGACTTTTATTTGAGTCAAAAAGCTTGGTTTGAATGTGTTTGACATTCATTTGATTCAAAAAAGCTTTGTTGAATGCATTTGACTTTAATTTGCTTCAAAAAGCTTTTTTTGAATGTGTTTGACTTTCATTTCATTCAAACAGCTTTGTTGAATGCATTTGACTTTTATTTGCTTCAAAATGCTTTGTTTAAATGTGTTTGAATTTCATTTGATTCAAACAGCTTTGTTGAATGCATTTGAATTTCACTTGCTTCAAAAAGCTTTGTTTAATGTGTTTGATTTTCATTTGATTCAAATAGCTTTGTTTAATGCATTTGACTTTTATTTGCGTCAAAAAGCTTTGTTTGAATGTGTTTGACTTTCATTTGAATCAAATAGCTTTGTTGAATGCATTTGACTTTCATTTGAGTCAAAAAGTTTTGTTTGAATGTGTTTGACTTGCATTTGATTCAAAAAAGCTTTGTTGAATGCATTTGGCTTTAATTTGCTTCAAAAAGCTTTGTTTGAATGTGTTTGACTTTGATTTCATTCAAACATATTTGTTGAATGCATTTGACTTTAATTTGCTTCAAAAAGCTTTGTTTGAATGTGTTTGACCTTTATTTGATTCAAATAGCTTTGTTAAATGCGTTTGACTTTCATTTGCTTCAAAAAGCTTTGTTTGAATGTGTTTGACTTTCATTTGATTCAAATAGCTTTGTTGAAAGCATTTAAATTTCACTTGCTTCAAAAAACTTTGTTTGAATGTGTTTGACTTTCATTTGATTCAAATAGCTTTGTTTAATGCATATGACTTTCATTTGCGTCAAAAAGCTTTGTTTGAATGTGTTTGACTTTCATTTCATTCAAATAGCTTTGTTGAATGCATGTGACTTTTATTTGCTTCAAAAAAGTTTTGTTTGAATGTGTTTGACTTTCATTTGATTTATATAGCTTTGTTGAATGCATTTGACTTTCATTTGCTTCAAAAAGCTTTGTTTGAATGTGTTTGACTTTCATTTGTTTCATATAGCTTTGTTAAACGCATTTGACTTTCATTCGCTTCAAAAAGATTTGTTTCAATGTGTTTGACTTATAACTGATTCAAAGAGCCTAGTTAAATGCATTTGACTTTTATTTGCTTCAAAAAGCTTTGTTTGAATGTGTTTAACTTTCATTTGATTCATATAGCTTTGTTAAAAGCATTTGACTTTCATTTGCTTCAAAAAGTTTTTTTTCAATTCGTTTGACTTTCAATTGATTCAAATAGCTTTGTTAAATGCATTTCACTTTCATTTGCTTCAAAAAGCTTTGTTTGAATGTGTTTGACTTTCATTTGATTTAAATAGTTTTGTTGAATGCATGTGACTTTCATTTGCTTCAAAAAGCATTGTTTGAATGTGTTTGCCTTTCATTTGATTCAAATAGCTTTGTTAAATGCATTTGACTTTCATTTGCTTCAAAAAGATTTGTTTCAATGTGTTTGACTTGCATTTGATTCAAAAAAGCTTTGTTGAATGCATTTGACTTGCATTTAAATAGCTTTGTTAAATGCTTTTGATTTTCATTTGCTTCATAAAGCTTTGTTTGAATGTGTTTGTCTTTCGTTTGATTCAAATAGCTTTGTTAATGCATTTGACTTTCATTTGATTCAAAAAGCTTTGTTTGAAAGCGTTTTATTTTCATTTGATTCAAACAGCTTTGTTGAATACATTTGACTTTTATTTGCTTCAAAAGTTTTGTTTGAATGTGTTTAACATTCATTGGAATCAAATAGCTTAATTAAATGTATTTGACTTTCATTTGCTTTAAAAAGCTTTGTTTGAATGTGTTTGAATTTCATTTTATTCAAATAGCTTTGTTTAATGCATGTGACTTTCATTTGCTTCAAAAAGCTTTGTTTGAATGTGTTTGACTTTCATTTGATTTAAATAGCTTTGTTGAATGCATTAGACATTCATTTGAGTCAAAAAGCTTTGTTTGAATGTGTTTGACTTTTATTTCATTCAAATAGATTTGTTAAATGCATTTGACATTCAATTGCTTCAAAAAGTTTTGTTTGAATGTGTTTGACTTTCATTTGATTCATATAGCTTTGTTAAATGCATTTGACTTTCATTTGCTTCAAAAAGTTTTTTTCAATGCGTTTAACTTTCATTTGATTCAAATAGCCTTGTTAAATGCATTTGACTTTCATTAGCTTCAAAAAGCTTTGTTTGAATGTGTTTGACTATCATTTTATTCAAATAGCTTTGTTAAATGCATTTGACTTTCATTTGAGTCAAAAAGCTTTGTTTGAATGTGTTTGACTTTCATTTTATTCAAATAGCTTTGTTGAATGCATGTGACTTTCATTTGCATCAAAAAGCTTTGTTTGAATGTGTTTGACTTTCATTTGATTTAAATATCTTTGTTGAATGCATTTGTCTTTCATTTGCTTCAAAAAGTTTTTTTGAATGCGTTTGACTTTAATTTCATTCAAACAGCTTTGTTGAATGCATTTGACTTTTATTTGAGTCAAAAAGCTTGGTTTGAATGTGTTTGACATTCATTTGATTCAAAAAAGCTTTGTTGAATGCATTTGACTTTAATTTGCTTCAAAAAGCTTTTTTTGAATGTGTTTGACTTTCATTTCATTCAAACAGCTTTGTTGAATGCATTTGACTTTTATTTGCTTCAAAATGCTTTGTTTAAATGTGTTTGAATTTCATTTGATTCAAACAGCTTTGTTGAATGCATTTGAATTTCACTTGCTTCAAAAAGCTTTGTTTAATGTGTTTGATTTTCATTTGATTCAAATAGCTTTGTTTAATGCATTTGACTTTTATTTGCGTCAAAAAGCTTTGTTTGAATGTGTTTGACTTTCATTTGAATCAAATAGCTTTGTTGAATGCATTTGACTTTCATTTGAGTCAAAAAGTTTTGTTTGAATGTGTTTGACTTGCATTTGATTCAAAAAAGCTTTGTTGAATGCATTTGGCTTTAATTTGCTTCAAAAAGCTTTGTTTGAATGTGTTTGACTTTGATTTCATTCAAACATATTTGTTGAATGCATTTGACTTTTATTTGAGTCAAAAAGCTTTGTTTGAATGTGTTTGACCTTTATTTGATTCAAATAGCTTTGTTAAATGCGTTTGACTTTCATTTGCTTCAAAAAGCTTTGTTTGAATGTGTTTGACTTTCATTTGATTCAAATAGCTTTGTTGAAAGCATTTAAATTTCACTTGCTTCAAAAAACTTTGTTTGAATGTGTTTGACTTTCATTTGATTCAAATAGCTTTGTTTAATGCATTTGACTTTCATTTGCGTCAAAAAGCTTTGTTTGAATGTGTTTGACTTTCATTTCATTCAAATAGCTTTGTTGAATGCATGTGACTTTTATTTGCTTCAAAAAAGTTTTGTTTGAATGTGTTTGACTTTCATTTGATTTATATAGCTTTGTTGAATGCATTTGACTTTCATTTGCTTCAAAAAGCTTTGTTTGAATGTGTTTGACTTTCATTTGTTTCATATAGCTTTGTTAAATGCATTTGACTTTCATTCGCTTCAAAAAGATTTGTTTCAATGTGTTTGACTTATAATTGATTCAAAGAGCCTAGTTAAATGCATTTGACTTTTATTTGCTTCAAAAAGCTTTGTTTGAATGTGTTTAACTTTCATTTGATTCATATAGCTTTGTTAAAAGCATTTGACTTTCACTTGCTTCAAAAAGTTTTTTTTCAATTCGTTTGACTTTCAATTGATTCAAATAGCTTTGTTAAATGCATTTCACTTTCATTTGCTTCAAAAAGCTTTGTTTGAATGTGTTTGACTTTCATTTGATTTAAATAGTTTTGTTGAATGCATGTGACTTTCATTTGCTTCAAAAAGCATTGTTTGAATGTGTTTGCCTTTCATTTGATTCAAATAGCTTTGTTAAATGCATTTGACTTTCATTTGCTTCAAAAAGATTTGTTTCAATGTGTTTGACTTGCATTTGATTCAAAAAAGCTTTGTTGAATGCATTTGACTTGCATTTAAATAGCTTTGTTAAATGCTTTTGATTTTCATTTGCTTCATAAAGCTTTGTTTGAATGTGTTTGTCTTTCGTTTGATTCAAATAGCTTTGTTAATGCATTTGACTTTCATTTGATTCAAAAAGCTTTGTTTGAAAGCGTTTTATTTTCATTTGATTCAAACAGCTTTGTTGAATACATTTGACTTTTATTTGCTTCAAAAGTTTTGTTTGAATGTGTTTAACATTCATTGGAATCAAATAGCTTAATTAAATGTATTTGACTTTCATTTGCTTTAAAAAGCTTTGTTTGAATGTGTTTGAATTTCATTTTATTCAAATAGCTTTGTTTAATGCATGTGACTTTCATTTGCTTCAAAAAGCTTTGTTTGAATGTGTTTGACTTTCATTTGATTTAAATAGCTTTGTTGAATGCATTAGACATTCATTTGAGTCAAAAAGCTTTGTTTGAATGTGTTTGACTTTTATTTGATTCAAAAAAGCTTTGTTGAATGCATTTGACTTTAATTTGCTTCAAAAAGCTTTTTTTGAATGTGTTTGACTTTCATTTCATTCAAACAGCTTTGTTGAATGCATTTGACTTTTATTTGCTTCAAAATGCTTTGTTTAAATGTGTTTGAATTTCATTTGATTCAAACAGCTTTGTTGAATGCATTTGAATTTCACTTGCTTCAAAAAGCTTTGTTTAATGTGTTTGATTTTCATTTGATTCAAATAGGTTTGTTTAATGCATTTGACTTTTATTTGCGTCAAAAAGCTTTGTTTGAATGTGTTTGACTTTCATTTGAATCAAATAGCTTTGTTGAATGCATTTGACTTTCATTTGAGTCAAAAAGTTTTGTTTGAATGTGTTTGACTTGCATTTGATTCAAAAAAGCTTTGTTGAATGCATTTGGCTTTAATTTGCTTCAAAAAGCTTTGTTTGAATGTGTTTGACTTTGATTTCATTCAAACATATTTGTTGAATGCATTTGACTTTTATTTGAGTCAAAAAGCTTTGTTTGAATGTGTTTGACCTTTATTTGATTCAAATAGCTTTGTTAAATGCGTTTGACTTTCATTTGCTTCAAAAAGCTTTGTTTGAATGTGTTTGACTTTCATTTGATTCAAATAGCTTTGTTGAAAGCATTTAAATTTCACTTGCTTCAAAAAACTTTGTTTGAATGTGTTTGACTTTCATTTGATTCAAATAGCTTTGTTTAATGCAGATGACTTTCATTTGCGTCAAAAAGCTTTGTTTGAATGTGTTTGACTTTCATTTCATTCAAATAGCTTTGTTGAATGCATGTGACTTTTATTTGCTTCAAAAAAGTTTTGTTTGAATGTGTTTGACTTTCATTTGATTTATATAGCTTTGTTGAATGCATTTGACTTTCATTTGCTTCAAAAAGCTTTGTTTGAATGTGTTTGACTTTCATTTGTTTCATATAGCTTTGTTAAACGCATTTGACTTTCATTCGCTTCAAAAAGATTTGTTTCAATGTGTTTGACTTATAACTGATTCAAAGAGCCTAGTTAAATGCATTTGACTTTTATTTGCTTCAAAAAGCTTTGTTTGAATGTGTTTAACTTTCATTTGATTCATATAGCTTTGTTAAAAGCATTTGACTTTCATTTGCTTCAAAAAGTTTTTTTTCAATTCGTTTGACTTTCAATTGATTCAAATAGCTTTGTTAAATGCATTTCACTTTCATTTGCTTCAAAAAGCTTTGTTTGAATGTGTTTGACTTTCATTTGATTTAAATAGTTTTGTTGAATGCATGTGACTTTCATTTGCTTCAAAAAGCATTGTTTGAATGTGTTTGCCTTTCATTTGATTCAAATAGCTTTGTTAAATGCATTTGACTTTCATTTGCTTCAAAAAGATTTGTTTCAATGTGTTTGACTTGCATTTGATTCAAAAAAGCTTTGTTGAATGCATTTGACTTGCATTTAAATAGCTTTGTTAAATGCTTTTGATTTTCATTTGCTTCATAAAGCTTTGTTTGAATGTGTTTGTCTTTCGTTTGATTCAAATAGCTTTGTTAATGCATTTGACTTTCATTTGATTCAAAAAGCTTTGTTTGAAAGCGTTTTATTTTCATTTGATTCAAACAGCTTTGTTGAATACATTTGACTTTTATTTGCTTCAAAAGTTTTGTTTGAATGTGTTTAACATTCATTGGAATCAAATAGCTTAATTAAATGTATTTGACTTTCATTTGCTTTAAAAAGCTTTGTTTGAATGTGTTTGAATTTCATTTTATTCAAATAGCTTTGTTTAATGCATGTGACTTTCATTTGCTTCAAAAAGCTTTGTTTGAATGTGTTTGACTTTCATTTGATTTAAATAGCTTTGTTGAATGCATTAGACATTCATTTGAGTCAAAAAGCTTTGTTTGAATGTGTTTGACTTTTATTTCATTCAAATAGATTTGTTAAATGCATTTGACATTCAATTGCTTCAAAAAGTTTTGTTTGAATGTGTTTGACTTTCATTTGATTCATATAGCTTTGTTAAATGCATTTGACTTTCATTTGCTTCAAAAAGTTTTTTTCAATGCGTTTAACTTTCATTTGATTCAAATAGCCTTGTTAAATGCATTTGACTTTCATTAGCTTCAAAAAGCTTTGTTTGAATGTGTTTGACTATCATTTTATTCAAATAGCTTTGTTAAATGCATTTGACTTTCATTTGAGTCAAAAAGCTTTGTTTGAATGTGTTTGACTTTCATTTTATTCAAATAGCTTTGTTGAATGCATGTGACTTTCATTTGCATCAAAAAGCTTTGTTTGAATGTGTTTGACTTTCATTTGATTTAAATATCTTTGTTGAATGCATTTGTCTTTCATTTGCTTCAAAAAGTTTTTTTGAATGCGTTTGACTTTAATTTCATTCAAACAGCTTTGTTGAATGCATTTGACTTTTATTTGAGTCAAAAAGCTTGGTTTGAATGTGTTTGACATTCATTTGATTCAAAAAAGCTTTGTTGAATGCATTTGACTTTAATTTGCTTCAAAAAGCTTTTTTTGAATGTGTTTGACTTTCATTTCATTCAAACAGCTTTGTTGAATGCATTTGACTTTTATTTGCTTCAAAATGCTTTGTTTAAATGTGTTTGAATTTCATTTGGTTCAAACAGCTTTGTTGAATGCATTTGAATTTCACTTGCTTCAAAAAGCTTTGTTTAATGTGTTTGATTTTCATTTGATTCAAATAGCTTTGTTTAATGCATTTGACTTTAATTTGCGTCAAAAAGCTTTGTTTGAATGTGTTTGACTTTCATTTGAATCAAATAGCTTTGTTGAATGCATTTGACTTTCATTTGAGTCAAAAAGTTTTGTTTGAATGTGTTTGACTTGCATTTGATTCAAAAAAGCTTTGTTGAATGCATTTGACTTTAATTTGTTTCAAAAAGCTTTGTTTGAATGTGTTTGACTTTGATTTCATTCAAACATATTTGTTGAATGCATTTGACTTTTATTTGAGTCAAAAAGCTTTGTTTGAATGTGTTTGACCTTTATTTGATTCAAATAGCTTTGTTAAATGCGTTTGACTTTCATTTGCTTCAAAAAGCTTTGTTTGAATGTGTTTGACTTTCATTTGATTCAAATAGCTTTGTTTAATGCATTTGTCTTTCATTTGCGTCAAAAAGCTTTGTTTGAATGTGTTTGACTTTCATTTCATTCAAATAGCTTTGTTGAATGCATGTGACTTTCATTTGCATCAAAAAGCTTTGTTTGAATGTGTTTGACTTTCATTTGATTTAAATATCTTTGTTGAATGCATTTGTCTTTCATTTGCTTCAAAAAGTTTTTTTGAATGCGTTTGACTTTAATTTCATTCAAACAGCTTTGTTGAATGCATTTGACTTTTATTTGAGTCAAAAAGCTTGGTTTGAATGTGTTTGACATTCATTTGATTCAAAAAAGCTTTGTTGAATGCATTTGACTTTAATTTGCTTCAAAAAGCTTTTTTTGAATGTGTTTGACTTTCATTTCATTCAAACAGCTTTGTTGAATGCATTTGACTTTTATTTGCTTCAAAATGCTTTGTTTAAATGTGTTTGAATTTCATTTGATTCAAACAGCTTTGTTGAATGCATTTGAATTTCACTTGCTTCAAAAAGCTTTGTTTAATGTGTTTGATTTTCATTTGATTCAAATAGCTTTGTTTAATGCATTTGACTTTTATTTGCGTCAAAAAGCTTTGTTTGAATGTGTTTGACTTTCATTTGAATCAAATAGCTTTGTTGAATGCATTTGACTTTCATTTGAGTCAAAAAGTTTTGTTTGAATGTGTTTGACTTGCATTTGATTCAAAAAAGCTTTGTTGAATGCATTTGGCTTTAATTTGCTTCAAAAAGGTTTGTTTGAATGTGTTTGACTTTGATTTCATTCAAACATATTTGTTGAATGCATTTGACTTTTATTTGAGTCAAAAAGCTTTGTTTGAATGTGTTTGACCTTTATTTGATTCAAATAGCTTTGTTAAATGCGTTTGACTTTCATTTGCTTCAAAAAGCTTTGTTTGAATGTGTTTGACTTTCATTTGATTCAAATAGCTTTGTTGAAAGCATTTAAATTTCACTTGCTTCAAAAAACTTTGTTTGAATGTGTTTGACTTTCATTTGATTCAAATAGCTTTGTTTAATGCATTTGACTTTCATTTGCGTCAAAAAGCTTTGTTTGAATGTGTTTGACCTTTATTTGATTCAAATAGCTTTGTTAAATGCGTTTGACTTTCATTTGCTTCAAAAAGCTTTGTTTGAATGTGTTTGACTTTCATTTCATTCAAATAGCTTTGTTGAATGCATGTGACTTTTATTTGCTTCAAAAAAGTTTTGTTTGAATGTGTTTGACTTTCATTTGATTTATATAGCTTTGTTGAATGCATTTGACTTTCATTTGCTTCAAAAAGCTTTGTTTGAATGTGTTTGACTTTCATTTGTTTCATATAACTTTGTTAAATGCATTTGACTTTCATTCGCTTCAAAAAGATTTGTTTCAATGTGTTTGACTTATAATTGATTCAAAGAGCCTAGTTAAATGC